>NC_062547.1:72919775-77914775 GCF_016906955.1 Phacochoerus africanus | reverse complement strand
GTGCAGCTGTCCTGCTTCCCCAGCCTTGCAGCAGCATGGACACTCAGCCTCTCTGCCTTGTGTAGTCCTTCCACAACCCTCACAGAAGGCTCCTCCTCCTGCCCCTTCCCTGAGGGAGGGGTGTCCTCCTGCTCCTCCAGGGGCCTTGCCTCTCCTCGTGCTTCCTCCCCTGGCATCTCATCAGGCCTGTGGCTTCAATTACTGCCTGGTCACCAAGGAGTCTCAAATTCACATCTCAGGTCCAGCCCTGCAGTGCTCCAGCTCTGGAGAGCCAAGCACCTGCTGGGCGTCTCCTCAGGGACATGCCAAGGACATCCCAGGCCTGCCACGTGCAGGACGGAGCCTCCAGTCAGCCTCCCTGAACCTGGAGCTCCTCTGGAGCCTGTGGTCTCTGCAGAAGCCCCCCAGTCTGCCCAGAACAGGGACTCCATCTGGATGCCTCCCCTGTCCCCTCAGCTGGCCTTTCTCTCATCCTGTGGGTTGCACAGCCATCCCAGCTTCATCCAGCCTGCTCCTTCCACACCAGCCCAGTCACGTCCTCACCCCTCTGGGCACCCCCAGCCAGTAGGAGTGCTCCAGTTGCCCTGGCCTCAGTGATTGGCTCAGGAACAGCATGTGACTCCCAGCTGGCCAATGAAGTGCCACTCTGAGGCCTTTTCTGGGGCAGCTGAGTTGGGAGAAGCTAGGCCTGGATGGTGGAGCTGTCTTTTGGTTTTTGTTTTTTTTTTTGCTTTTTAGGGCTGTACCTGTGGCATATGGAGGTTCCCAGGCTAGGGGTCAAATTGGCCTACACCACAGCCAGAGCAACGCAGAATCCGAGCTGCATCAGCGACCTGCACCACAGTTCACGGCAACCCTGGATCCTTAACCCACTGAGTGAGGCCAGGGCTCGAACCCAAAACCTCATGATTCCTAGTTGGATTCGTTTCCACTGCGCCACGACGGGAACTCCTGGAGCTATCTTTTTACCATAAGGCCTGTGAACAAAGTGAGCACTCAGGAGAGCTGAGCCAAGAGAATCCCCAGTTTCTTTTCTTGCCTCTGTCCCCTCACTCTGATTGAGGCACACTGGTCTCTAGCTAGTCTGTCTTGTCCCTACCTCAGGTCTTTGCATGAGCTGTTCTTCTCCCTGTTACACTGTTCCTCCAGACCCATGTGTCTCACTTCCTCATTTCGTTCTGTTCTCTGCTCAAATGCCACCTCCTAAGAGACCCCCTTTCTAAAATAACCCTCCTGCCCTACCCCCTGTTACTAATGCCTCACCATGCTTTATTTTTTTTCATAGCAATTTTTGCTACCCGAATTTACCAGCTTTGGAGTTCCTATCGTGGCTCAGTGGTTAACGAATCTGACTAGGAATGATGAGGTTGTGGGTTCAATCCCTGGCCTCACTCAGTGGGTTAAGGATCTGGCGTTGCCGTGAGCTGTGGTGTATGATCGCAGACGTGGCTCATTGCTGTGGCTCTGCCTTAGGCTGGCAGCTATACCTCGGATTTGACCCCTAACCTGGGAACCTCCATACGCCATGGGTGCAGCCCTAGAAAAGACCAAAAAAAAAAATATCAGGTTTTTATGTCCTTTCTCCGAGTCCCCCCAGGGGCAGGATTTTTGCATATTTTATTCATTGCTGTACCCCCAGCACCTAGAATTGTCCGTGGAAGGCCATGAATTAATTAATCAATTTTCCAGAGGAAGAATCTGACACTCATAGAGGCCAGTGTATTTAGTCCCTGTGGCTATTGTAACAAGTCACCACAAAGTGAGCAACTTAGATACAAGTCCATTATCTTACAATTCTGGAGGTTAAAAGTCTTAAGATCCAGGTGTGGGCAGGGCTGGTTCCCTCTGGAGGCTCCATGCAAGAATCTATTCTCTTGCCTTTTCCAGCTTCCAGAGGCACTGCCCTTGGCTCATGGCCCCTTCACAGGGGCTACCTGGAGAACCAGGTCATCCC
Source organism: Phacochoerus africanus (assembly GCF_016906955.1). NCBI lineage: Eukaryota > Metazoa > Chordata > Mammalia > Artiodactyla > Suidae > Phacochoerus > Phacochoerus africanus. The sequence continues at coordinate 77,912,821 of NC_062547.1, read as the reverse complement.
ACTTCAAGGGGTGGAATCTTAGCTGCAGATTTCCTTCTCTCAGGTGAGGCATTGTATACCCAGGCTCTGGGGTCAGGATGTGGACATCTGTGGCATTATTGTCTACTACTGTAGCTGAGTGGACCCAGCTTTCAGAGCAGACTGCAGAAAGAGACAGAGCTGAACTTGAAGCCCACCCTGTAACCTTTGTCTTCCTTCTCCATGTCCCTCTCCCTGTGAGGGGTCACATTCTCTCCCTCCCCGCCTTTTTTAAGTATGGTTGATTTACAATGTTGTGTCAATTTCTGCTGTACAGCAGTGACCCAGTCTCTCTCTGTCTCTCTGTCTCTCTGTCTCTCTCTCTCTCACACACACACACACACACACACACCATTTCTTACATTATCTTCCTTCATGGTCTGTCCTAGGAAGCTGTAGGAAGCTGGATATAGTTCCCTGTGCTGTATGAAAGGACCTCATTTCATTGCTTATCCATTCTAAGTGTAATAGTTTGCATCTACTAAGCTCAAACTCCCAGTCCATCCCACTCCCTCCCCACTCCCCCTTGGCAACTGCAAGTCTACCCTCCATGTCTGTGAGTCTGTTTCTTTTTTTTTTTTTTTGGTCTTTTCTAGGGCCGCTCCCAAGGCATATGGAGGTTCCCAGGCTAGGGGTCTCATCAGAGCTGTAGCCACCAGCCTACGCCAGAGCCACAGCAACGTGGGAGCTGAGCCGCGTCTGCAACCTACACCACAGCTCACAGCAACGCCGGATCCTTAACCCACTGAGCAAGGCCAGGGATCAAACCCGCAACCTCATGGTTCCTAGTCGGATTCATTAACCACTGAGCCATGACGGGAACTCCTGTGAGTCTGTTTCTATTCTGTAGGTAGGTTCATTTGTGGCTGTTTTAGATTCCACATATGAGAGCTATCATGTGGTATTTGTCTTTCTCTTTCCTTTATTATTTTTTTTTGTCTTTTTGCTATTTCTTGGGCCGCTCCCTCAGCATATGGAGGTTCCCAAGCCAGAGAGAGCCTACGCCAGAGCCACAGCAACACGGGATCCGAGCCACGTCTGCAACCTACACCACAGCTCATGGCAACGCCGGATCATTAACCCACTGAGCAAGGGCAGGGACCGAACCTGCAACCTCATGGTTCCTAGTCGGATTCGTAAACCACTGCGCCACGACGGGAACTCCCCTGTCTTTCTCTCTCTGACTTCACTTAGTATAGAATCTCTAGTTGCATACACGTTGCTGCAAATGGCATTATTTTGTTCTTTTTTATGGCTGTATATGTACTACATCTTCTTAATCCATTCACCTGTCAGTGAACATTTAGGTTGTTTCCATGTCTTGACTATTGTGAATAGTGCTGCTATGAACTTAGGGGCCCATGCACCCCCCTGCTTCAGCCCTGCAGCCCCACTGCCTCCTGAGATGATGACTTTTCCCAACAGGCACAACTGCAGCAAAATGCTATTGCGCAAATCTCCGTAACATATTCCAGCTCCATGCCAAGGGCTTACAAGCATTATATTTCATGTAACTCATTTTAAGATAAACAAGTTGAGCATTGGAGGACCATTTGTTTTATTTGCTTTTTAGGGCCACACCCGCAGTATATGGAAATTCCAGGCTAGGGATTGAATACAACTGCTGGCCTACACCACTGCCACAGTGATTCAGGATCTGAGTCATGTCTGCAACCTACACCACAGCTCACAGAAACACCGGATCCTTAGCCCACTGACTGAGGCCAGGGATTGAACCCGCCTCCTCATGGATCCTAGTCAGTTTCCTTACTGATGAGCCATAACAGGAACTCCCTGGAGGACCATTTCTAAAGTCAAGGCAGAACCTAGATTTGAATTCAGGGCTCTGTTTTTTGTTTTTGTTTCTTTGTTTTGGCTGCACCTGCAGCAGGTGGAAGTTCCTGGGTCAGGGATGGAAACCACACCACAGCAGTAACGAGAGTCATAGCAGCGACAATGCCGGAACCTTAACCTTAACCCACTGAGCCAGCAGGGAACTCCCAGGGCTCTTCTATAGCCTGTGGATGGAACGCTCAACTCAAACTGGCTTAATAAAAGAGTTCTCATCGTGGCTCAGCGGAAACAAATCTGACTAGCATCCACGAGGACACAGGTTCAATTCCTGGCCTCGCTCAATGGGTTAAGGATCTGGCATTGCTGTGAGCTGTGATGCAGGTTGCAGACTTGACTCAGATCCCACGTTGCTGGCTTAGTAAGAAGCGGAAGAAAAAAAAAAAGAAATTTATTGACTTGCACCATTGCAAGGGGAGGTCAGGCATGGCTGGATCCAGGAGCACAGTCACTGGCACTTTCTCATCAGTTGGCTTAGCTTTCCTGAGTGCCAGCTTTGTTCAAAGACTTCATGTTGATGAGATGGGCCTATGCACAAGGCCCAGGGCTCCCAGCTCAGCCATCTCAGCGTTGTGTCCCAGAAAATATCCCAGGCTGCATCTCCTTAGACAGTCAAGTCACATGCTAAACTAACCACTTCAGCCAGGGCTTAGGGATCAGTCCAATTCGAACCTTGCAGACTAAGAGTGGGGGCCCCCTCAGGAAATGGAGGTGCCATGGCCAGAAAATGGGCAGGCAGAAGCCTGGGATGTCCACAACCTCAGGACGTTGCAGAGCCTGAGATGCAGGCTGTCTTGGGAGACAAAGCCTCAGTGGGACCGAATGCAGAGTATGTAAACCTGGTACCTCCCTTTACCTATTCCCCACCCACCCAATAATTCCTGCCATATACATGGGGATACATCTTGGGAAACTTCTCTGGAAGAATCATAATTAATTCTAATTACTATTTATCAGCAAGCTGCCACTGACCAACACTATGACATTGGTGTCACTGGCAGAGAACAAGGGACAGAGAATACTTGTCCAGGGATCTCTGGACAAAGTGTGTGTGGCCCACCCTATAGGGGAGGCCCCTCCAGGTCCCCTGGTGTGCAGGGCAAGCCCCTGTATTGATGAGAGCCACTGAAGCTACTGCTCTGCCCATGGCTCTTTCTCAGGCTCCTTTGCTCATTCCCAGAGATGACATTTTTTTTTATCTCCAGACAGATTTACCTGCCTGTCCTCAGCTGGGGCCAGCCCAGGCCCAGGTGACAGACAGGCGGGGGAGGGAATCAGCTCTGCCCAGCCTCAAGTGTTGGTGCAGCTGCTGGCTGCCCGGGTCACCTGCCAGCAAGGCCACCACAGGCCACGGGGGCCATGCCCACCCTCGTGGGGAGCTGTCACCTGCGGACCTGCAAGGCTGTAGACCAGGTCCGAGCGCGCGCACATACACACATCTCCGACCCAGAGCTGTGTGGGTGTCTGGGCCAGGGTGCTGTCAGGTCAGCCAGGCGGGGTCGGAAGGTGGGGGGAAGCCCAGACCCCCCACCCCCCACCCCCTCCCACCCCCCGGCTAGCTGGAGTCAAAGGTCAGCCTGATATGGACACAGCTGGGGTCAAGTTTTTATCTGGGGTTTGGCCAGAACAGGTCCCGAGACTGTGGGGCAGAGCACACCCTAAGGGGGAAGAGGGCCGGAAGTAGAGGGACCCTCTCGGCTGGCCCGGGGCAGCCTGGGCCCGGGTCATGGGTGTGGAAACTGAGGCTCGAGCCGGCCCCGCCCCGGCCCCACCCCGCGCCGGGACGTCACAAAAAGGCCCAAAAGGGCCGCGAGCCGGGCGGGGCAGCGCAGCGCAGCCCTGCCCGCGGCCCCGCGCACAGGCATCAGGGGAGCTCGTAGAGCCGGGGCGGCGGAGGCCTCCCAGGGCCTCGGAAGCGCCAAGGCGCCTGCGCGCGCGGCCCCCGGCTCCCGGCGGCGCGCTCGGCGGCCGGGGGAGGGATCGCTTCCCGTCGTGCCCCGCGGGCGGGCGCGCAGGCGCGGGCGGGGCAGGCTGCGCGCAGGCGCGGGAGGCGGCGGGGGCGGGGCGCGGCGGCCGAGGCGAGGGCCGGGCGGCGGCACAGAGCGAGTGGATCCCCCGGGTGCCCCGGGCGGCGGCGGCGGCGGCGCAGAGGAGGAAGGCGGCCCCGGCCCGTCCCGCGGTCCCGCGGCCCCGCGGCCCCGCGCGCCCCCTGCCCCGGCCCCGAGCCCGGGCCCGTCCGCCGCCGCCATGGCCCGGCCGCTGGTGCCCAGCTCGCAGAAGGCGCTGCTGCTGGAGCTCAAGGGGCTGCAGGAGGAGCCGGTGGAGGGCTTCCGGGTGACCCTGGTGGACGAGGGCGATCTGTACAACTGGGAGGTGGCCATCTTCGGGCCCCCCAACACCTACTACGAGGGCGGCTACTTCAAGGTGAGCAGCGAAGAGGGGGGCGAGCGAGCGACCCTGCTCCGGGTCCTCGGGGCCCCTCCTCCACCTCTGCTCCCTGCCCGCTCCCCTCGCGGGGCCTCCTCCCTCTGCTCCACTGCCTGGCCGCCTCCGGCGAGTTCGGGGCTCTCAGTCACCCCTTCTTCCCTGTCCGGCCTCAGGAGTCCCCGAGAAGCGCCTATCCCCTCTAAGCCCGCTTCAGGCGCCAGAGAGGAAACCTAGGACCCTTCGTGTTTCTCTGGGTGCAGGGTTCTTGCTTCCCCCAGCCCTTAGTGTTCCCCGCCGCCCGGCCCTGCTCGCTGCTCAGAGGAGACAAAAAAGCCTCCCCAGAACCAGCCAATACTGTTGCGGGGAGCGCCGGCTTGGGAAGGGAGGGCGTGGGGGAGGGAGGCCCGCTGGCCTGGGGACTGGCTCGGCCTCCTGCTCGGGTTCCAACAGAGGCCAGGATGGGGCCTTGGCAGCAGGGACCTGCTTGGAAAGCGTCCACCCTTGCCGATAGCAGCCGGCCAGGCCCTCTTGGCTTCATCCTGAGCTTTATGTAACCTGCTCTCTCTGACGGTCACTCCCACCCTCCTCCCTGTCCCTGGAAACCACGGAGCAGAACCCACCCCAGGCCCCACCTCAGAAGGTTGGGGTCCTGGCCTTTTTCAGGTTCCAATGAGTCGTTGGCTTCTTGGGCCCGAATCTCAAGCTCTCGTGGTTTCTGGGCCCTCGGTGGTGGCTTAAATCCAAGCAGTTCCCTCTTGTTGTCAGAGCTGGGAGGCAAGTGCTTTCCTGGGGACTTGTGTGTCATGGACTCCAGCCAAAACCTGGGGAGGATCTGAGTCTAGCTGTGGTCTTGAAGGACCCCTCCCAGATCAAAGGACTTTGCTCCTTGAGCCAGAGGGACACGGCAGGGGGTCTCCTTGGGCGAGAGATGGGGCCTGAACCATCAGCTGGGAACGAACACACACACACACACCCTGCCAAGAGCCTTGCAGGCCTGGCTGGGAGGCCTGGGTTGGGGGGTGGGGAGGCTGATGCCGCCTGGACAGATTCTGTGTTTGCACTTTTGGCTAGCTCAGCAACCTCAACAGAACAGCCTGGGCTACTGGCATTGCTGAGGTGGGATGGGGGGGATGAGTGTGGACAGCTCTGGGCTGAGTTCTATGGTTGGAATCCATCTTCCCCATGCAGGGCATGGATTTAGGGTTGCTCACTAAGTGATCTAACCAGCTTCCCTCCCTGGTCTCTTTTGTGTGCTTCTGGGTACAACTGGCTGTGAGGATAAGGGCCGGTGCTCAGAGCTGGGATAGCAGAGTCCCACCCTGCGGCCAGGCCAGGACTCTGGAAGGAAAGGAAAGGATGGGGGCGGGGCGGGGGGGGGGGAATAGGGGGGTGGTTCTGGCTATTACTCTCTGTTTACAGGGGATTGTGGGTAGGGCCTTCTAGGCTGGCTTTGGGGGGAATAATCCTGCTTTTCTGAAGAAGGAAGGACTGGGTTCAGGGTGCTGCACATTTCACATCTGCCTGCTATAGCATCTGTCGTCAGGCCAGCTTGGGACCCACGGTGGTCTCTGATCCTCGTGTCCCAAAAGATGTAGAAATAGCAGGGGCTGGAAGTGCCAGGGGGTCCACCATCGCTTCCCAACCTCCTCCTCTGAGTTTTCCAGGCCTCACCCACTTCCCCATATGAGCCAGAGGGTCCTGGGCAGCAGGTGATGAAGGCATGCCCTGGAAACCCAAGTTTGGGAGCCCCTCCAGAGTTCTGTGCCCTCAGGCAAAGTGCTCTCCTTTTCTGAGCTGCAGTTTGCACAGCAATAAAGGCACCCTGGGACTTGGTGGGTGCTAGGTGCTTAGTCAGGGGAGGCCTGTCACCCTGCCTTGCTAAGGAAGCTTCAGTTGGTCTTGGGCTGTCACTTAGAAACCCAGCACTGGGCTTTGGAGACCCCAGGGCAGAGTCTGAGGCTTGAGTTCCAGGCTGGCAGAGGGACTTCCCTTGTGTCTCCAGCACAGGAGAGCAGTTCTCCACAGGTCAGTTGAAGGACCTGCAGCAGTGTACCCAGTGTGGCCCCTAGCATGCTGCCTGGCCTCTGAGAGCCTAAAGCACCACCAGATCCTGGGACTAGGGCTTAAATAGGCTGAAGCCAAGGCACAGCTTTCACCCACAGGGCCCTCCCCCATCTGCCCCGTGACCTTCCTGTCCGCCTTCCTGACCACCCCCCCCCAGGACTGACACCTTTGGGTAGAGAGCCTCTCCGCCCAGCGCTGACTCATGTCCGCCCACGGCGGGCGCCTGCCCAGGGAGGTGTGGGGATGACTGCCTGGTGAACACTCGGCTATTTTAATCCCCCCACAAGCTGGAAGCTGAGGCCCAGGCCCCTGCTGGCATGTGCCCGCCCCTCCCCCAGGCCCAGAGGACTGGAGCTGCTCCCTGGCAGTGCCCATGCCCCCAGCAGCAGGCAGGGACCAGGGACAGCTCTGGTGACCCCAAAAAAGCCCCAGGTTTGTGTGAGCTGTGGCCGGCAAGCGAGGTCCCTGGCCAGCCTGCTCTGGCCCTACTGAGCCCATGCTCTCTGCCTCCCACCAGGCGCGCCTCAAGTTCCCCATTGACTACCCTTACTCCCCACCAGCCTTTCGGTTCCTGACCAAGATGTGGCACCCCAACATCTATGAGGTGAGCTGGTCCCCTGCATTGGGGTGGGTGGGAGGGGGTGCTATGGATGAGATCTGGAGCTGCAGGCACTGACCCCCTCCTGTACCATGCAGACTGGGGACGTGTGCATCTCCATTCTCCATCCTCCGGTTGACGACCCTCAGAGTGGGGAGCTGCCCTCGGAGCGGTGGAACCCCACCCAGAATGTCAGGTGAGGTCCTTGGCCTGGCAAGCCCTGGATGCTCAGATGCTGGTGGTGGCAACGTGGGACCCCACCTCCTGCCTGACACCCCTGCCCCACCCACCTCAGGAATGGCTCTGGGAATTCCACATCTTCATCTGCCTGCCCTGGGGTCTCCCCTTCTTCCTCCAGCCCATGATCACAGCCCCTCGTCCACAGGCAGACTGCTCACCCACAGAGGCCCAGGCACCCTGCCTCCTGCTGCATGTCTTTTCCGGCCTAGGCCACAGCAAAAGTGGGTGGCATAAGGGGACCCCCTCTCCAGGCAGGATGCCTTGGGGAGGGGGACAGGCCTACTTCAGTGCAAGGAAGGTGGTTCTGGCCTTGGCTTCCCTTAGATCTTGTCTGAGGAGCCTGGGAGGTGGGGGGTGGGGCATGGTTCAGGGTGTGAGGCTCCCAGGAGAACATGCTCCCGACAGGCTGGCTGGGCAGAGAACACCCCCCACACTGACTCCTGCTCCCCAGGACCATCCTCCTGAGCGTCATCTCCCTCCTCAACGAACCGAACACCTTTTCACCTGCCAACGTGGATGCCTCGGTGATGTACAGGAAGTGGAAAGAGAGCAAAGGCAGGGACCGGGAGTACACGGACATCATCCGGTGAGCCCTGCTCCCTCCACTCTCTGGAGAACCCTTGCTTCTCTTCCTCTTGCGCGCCTCGAGGCGTCCCAGTCCTGGGAGTGTGTGGTGCACGTCGAGCATGGCTGTGCCATGTGCACCGCAGAGTATGTGCATGTGTATACCTCACATGGGCACAGAGATAAACATCCTGTGACCACTGAATTCCAGCAGGGGGTCTTGCCATGTTCTTTTGCTTTGTGACAGAAAGGGCAGAGATCCTGCCAGTCTGCCTGTGTGTGTCTCCCTCCCCCCTCCACCTGCGTGTACCCCTCATGCTCACCCCAAGAGTAGGTCTGTGAGCCTGTGGCCTCTGCTGCTCTCCTCCAGGAGTGTGTTTTCCATGTATGCTTTGTGTGATCTATTTTTTCACCTTATAGCTGTGAATGTCACTTCCACTTGCAAAAGGGAACAAAGGCATGTGATATCAGCATATTTAGGAAATACCTTCTTTCATGAAAAACAGTTTTTTCTTGGTTATAGAAGCAGTGCGTTACTTAGGAATTTGCCAGGGTTAACCGTCCCTCATTTTCATTGTCTCCTGTCCCTGCTGTGACGAAGCAGGTAGCCATCCTCACAGAGGCATCTGTGCAAACATTCCCTGAACCATGGGTGCTTGGCTGGGTGTGGGGCCCAGAGCGCAAGAGGCCTGCCCCAGCGATGCCCCAAGGGACTTCCTATCTTCCTTGTTGTGTTTGTTGTGTCTTGTGAGCTGTGCTGACCATTTTCCTTTGTCACTTGTCCTCCTGGAGCTTGTGACTTGGTTTTTGTGTTTGGGGGTTTTTTTGGGGGGTGGTTTTTTTTTTTTTTTTTTTTGCTTTTTAGGGCCACACCTGTGGCACATGGAAATTCCCTGGTCGAATTGGAGATAGCTGCCAGCCTATGCCGCAGCTGCAGCAATGCCGGATCTGAGCCGAGTCTGCAGCCTACACTGCAGCTCACTGCAATGCGTGATCCTTTAACCCACTGAGTGAGGCCAGGGATCGAACCTTTGTCCTCATGGATACTAGTCAGTCTCTCTTTTTTTTTTTTTTAAGTCAGGCTCTTTACTGCTGAGCTGCAGCAGGAACTTCTGCTTGTGACTTGTTTTGTGACAAACTTAAACCCTTTGTTAAGCCTATTCCAATTAGGTTTTCAGTCTGTCCCTTAATCTGTAGAAAGCATTTACCTTGTAGAAAGTGAGTAAGTCAGACACAGGTCTACATGACGACCCACCTGCACCCATGCCCACATTTACCTGCTATGTGCACCTGCAGAGGCTGAGCCTGAGCCGTATGTGCAGGCCTGTGGACCCCTGTCTCTGGAGTTGGCTGCGCAACCACAGGGGCAGAGCTCAGGCTCAGGGCTGTTGGCCTTCAGTGGTGCTGCTGCGTTGATGAAACTCTGGACAGGAAGCTGGTGCAGAGACATCCTGCTGGCTGGGAAGATGCTTAAGTTAAAACCCTGGTGGGATGTTCTGAGCACACTGTGGGTTTGCTGAGGGATCCGCCATGCCCTCCCCTGGGGCTGCTCCCCCCTTGCCCACCTGGGGACCTGGTCTTCCTAACAAGCCTATCATTGAGCAGCCCATGTCCTTTAGTTCAGGCCACCCTGGCTGTCCCACGTGCTGCCTAAGCAGGACTGCAACCCAAGCTCCTGCAGACAGGCATGGGCTTCACTAGGGATCAGTCTCCGGCTGTCCTGGGCGTCCCCGGTGTCCTGCTCTGTCCATTTCAGGCTTCCTCCCATGGGGCTGGCCTGTCTGCTGGTTCTCTGGTCGCAGCACCCTGGGGCCATGCGCCTGTAGTGTGGCTGCCCCACCCCCACCCCCAGGCTGCTGGCAGTTTTCCATGTGGAGCACATGAGGGGCCAAGGTGGGTGGCACCTGTTTGGCCCCAGAGCTGTGCCCAGTCCCTGCAGGCCAGTCCCTGAGGCCGGACAGGACCAGCTGACTCCCCCGTCTCCCTCTAGGAAGCAGGTCCTGGGGACCAAGGTGGACGCAGAGCGGGATGGCGTGAAGGTGCCCACCACGCTGGCCGAGTACTGCGTGAAGACGAAGGCCCCGGTGCCCGATGAGGGCTCGGACCTCTTCTACGATGACTACTACGAGGACGGCGAGGCCGAGGCCGACAGCTGCTTTGGGGACGACGAGGATGACTCGGGCACCGAGGAGTCCTGACACTGCATCCCCACGAATAAACTTACAAATTTTACCTCAGCCGCCCGACTGTGTGGGCTCTCGGCGCCTCTTGCCGCTGTGACTACCTCCCGGCGGTGTGCGGCCCCCGGCCATCCCCAGGCCCCTCCCTGGTCCTCTGCTTCCATCTCGTCCACCCGCTGCTGGAGCTGGGCCTGTGGACCCCAGCTGCCTGTCCATCCTGCTGGCTGGAGCCAGAGATTCGGGGTCCCAGCTCAAGTAGACGAGTAACTTGGGGTCACTCTTCGCTCTGCTTTGGTTTGTTTGGAATCTAAATAAAGCGACTTTATGAGAAGCCAGAGGACCTCGGGGTCCGGGCGCATGGCCTGTGCCCATGTGTGTGTGACCATGGCGGGCAGCACCCCTTTGAGCCTGGCGGGCAGGCAGGCCTGGAAGTTCCCTGAGGATTCCTGTTGGTTGCTGATCTGGGATCTGGGCAAGAGGGAGCTGGTTATAAAAGGAAGCCCCAGCTGCCTACAGGTGTGGTCTTAGAGCTGCAGGGGTCCTGGGGGTCCCACCAGTTGCCTGCAGACTCCTCCCCCCGCATCCCCGGGGTTGGTGTCACCTACTGAGCATCCCGGAGCTGCCAGTTTGCAATGAGAGACCCTGGAGTCCTCAGCAGCCAGACCCACCCCCCAGCTCTGCCTGTTTTGTAAATAAAAATTTTATTGGAACAAAGCCCCACCCATTTCTTCATCTCTATCTGGTTGCTTTTGAGCCACAGCCTCAGAACTGAGCAGTTGCAACAGAGTGTCTGGCCACTTGCAGAAGATCATTGCCCTCTGTCCTGGAGTCACCCCACCCCACCTACCATCACCCTCACACCTCCAATCTGGCCCCTCTGCTCTACTTGGACCCCTCCTCCCCATCCCCGCTTCCACTGCTGTGTCAGAGACCACCCCAGACTCAGTGTTCACCCCTCATTGTGCTTGATTTGTGCATGTTGGGGGCACAGGGGCACAGGGCTGGCTCGTCTCTACTCTACCACCTAGGTGACCTGCCTGAGGATCCAGGATGAGGGCTTAGGAACAGCTCGTCCCCACCACCTTCAGGGTCACATGGCACCACTTTCATACGTGGGACAGGTGGAAGCAGGTGCCAGCCCCCAGCCTCTGGGGGAGGGAACACAGACCTGCCCTCCACAGGGCTATCCAAGGGTGGGAGCTGGGTGTAAAACCCCCCAGCTGGTGCACACACACCCCACTGGTATTTGAGGCCTTGGAGTCCCAACACTCCCAGCTCTGGGCCTCAGCCTTGGGTTGGGTTTCAGGTAAACGGCTTTTACTGCTAGGTTATCCCATGCAGTTTTCTGGACATAACTCTACTGCAAAATTATTTGTCTGTGTGAAACTCTAATGTAAGCAGGCACCCTCTGTTATTGTTTCCTGTATGATCACCCCTCCCCCAATACCAATGGAGCCTACTTCCTGGGGTCATGAATACCTGCACCCTCCCTGCCTAGCCCAGGGCAGACATCATCACAGTGCTCCCTGCCTCTGAGCCTGGCTTGGACCCTGGGATTTGCCAGGTAATCATAACACAGGAATATTCATACCACCTTTGTTCATAATAGCCAAAGACTAGAAGACCCCAGGTATCCGTGGACAGATGATGGACAAACTGGTCCATCCATACAAAGGAATATGATTCAGCCTTAAAAAGGAAGGGCATCCTAACACCAGCTCCAATGTGGATGGACCTGAGGACATGATGCTCAATGAGAGAAGCCAGACATGGAAAGACAGAAGGACAAAGAGTGATTCAACTCCCAGGAGGTCCCTGGAGGAGTCAGACCCACAGAGACAGGAAGTAGATGGTGGGTCAGGGGCTGGGGGAGGAGCTGGGGAGTCAGTGTTTAAAGGGGAGAGATTCAGAGTTCCCATTGTGGCTCAGCGGGTTAAGAACCCAACTAGTATCCATGAGGATGTGGGTTTGATCCCTGGCCTTGCTCAGTGGGTTAAGGATCCGGTGTTGTGAGATGCAGTCGCAGACATGGCTCAGATCCCACATTGCTGTGGCTGTGGTATAGGCTGGCATCTGCAGCTCCGATTCGGCTCCTAGCCTGGGAACTTGAATATGCCACACGTGCAACACTAAAAAGAAAAAAAAAGTGGTTAGGATGGTAAATGTATGGTTGTGTGTTTTGCCACAAAAAGATAAAGGAGCAAGGAAATTATCCCATTGAACCCACAAAACAGCACATATGAGATGAGGGGCTTGAACATGACGAAATACCAGATGATAATGAGAAATTCTTGTACATTTTTCAGGTGCAACAGTAGTGATGGGGTTTTGTCTTTGGAGAGCCCATGTGTCTCAAAAACACATTCTGGATGAAATGGAACCAGTGAGGGGTGTGAATGTCACCTCCCCCACAGGAAGGATGGTTTTGTTCAGCGGGGGCCCAGACAGCACCTCTTCAGACTCCCCTGCACCATGGAGGCTGCCAGCTCCTCACTGCAGCCACCACCGCTGCTGCTGCTGCTGCTGCTGGTCCTGCAGGCAGGTGAGCAGGGCTGGGAACCCAGGCCTGAAGCTTTGGGACCCAGAGTCCTTGGGTGGGAGGCAGAGCACTGGTTGTTGGAACAGAGATTGGAACAACTCCCTTGTCCTCAGAAGGGGACCCACTGAAGAGATGTCAGCTCCCCCCAAAGCACAAGGTGCTTACCCTACAGCAGCCTCACAAGACTGCAGGAAAAGCCAAGAACTAACCTGCCGTCCCCGGGGCTCTTTTCTGACATCTGTGAGAATCCCTTCCCCCATTTACTGGGATATTTCTAGAAGGAGGCCCCAGCACAGAGGTGGGGATGCAGAGGTGGGGGGAGTTTCACTTTTCACCAACACAGCTGGACTTCATGTATCTTGTGCCGGGCACACAGAGGACCTAGTGGGAAGATACAGAAGAAAACTACAATGGGAAGAGGGTTGTTCACCGTTTAGCTTTCTTTCTAGGGGGAGGCATTGTTCTGGGACCACATGATCTGATGGTGGCTCAACTCCGCATGCGCTGAGAGCTTCAGATGTGGACTTGAGAGCCTGCGAATTTTATTTCCAGGAGCTTTTAGGTGAAGCCTGAGGGCGAGGGCGAGGGCCAGGCCTGAGCAGGGGCCTCAAGCTAGAGGTGAGGGCACCTCAGGACAGATATTCTGCATTCTTTTCCTTTGGACTGAATTCTGATCTTACAGAGAATCCTACAGATAACTCCTCTGAATTCTCTTCCCTAGATTCCTTGGTTGTAAACATTATTCCACAATTGCCTTATCATATCCCCCACCGTGTGTGTGTGTGTGTGTGTGTGTGTGTGTGTGTGTGTAAGATATAAACATGTATGTTTAATCACGATTCTTCTGAACCACCTGAGAGTGAGTTGCAGACACACCACCCCTTACTCCTAAGTGCTTTGGCATGTGTTTTCGGGGAACAAGGATGTCCTTTTATGTGACTGGTGGATTCTTGGTGTCATTCCCTATCTGCTCATCTACAGACCTATCACAGTTGTCCCCCTGGTGTCCTTTGTGGGAGCAGAGGTCCAGCATGGGTCACCCGTTGTCCTGCTGTCTTTGGTCCCCTCTTCTTTGGCAGTTTCTCCCTCTCTCCTGGGTCCTATGACGCCCCAGGGCCTGTCTGCTGATGCCCTGCCTGGGTACAAGTTGTGCATTTTCCCAAGGAACCTTGGCGGGGGCGCTGTGTTCACCCACTACCTGGTGCTGTCACCTGGACCACTTGGAAAGCTGACTTTCACCAGGCATCTTGGGGTGAAACCATTCATCTTCCCCTTGCAGTTATCTTGAGGAAGACTCTGGGACTCTGAGGAGAGCTTGTGCTCCTCACCTCACCCTGGAGCTGGGTTTACAGAACATGGGGCTATGTGCCCCCTTGGCAGTACCCAAGAGGTAGGATCTGTGACACACATTTATACACAACCCCAAGTTGCGGAGCAGCAAACCACAGCCCAGAGAATGAGGTGACCTACCCAGGATCATCTAGCTGAGAGGGACAGAGTGGAATTTGAGCTCAAGCTAGCTGCCTCCCCAAACCATGTATGCTTGGCCAGAGCTGACACCTGGGAGCATGAGATGGAAGGAAGAGGGTGATGGGCATCCCACTATCCTGGCCTGGCCTGGTTGGATGACAATGGTCTGTGATAAACTGGGACCCAGCAGGATAGGGATCCATCCATCCATCATCCATCTATCCATCAATATTTGCTGAGCATACATGGTTTTAGGCCTGGTTTTTTGTTTGTTTGTTTGTTTTACCTTGTCCATGGCATGCAGAAGTTCCCAGGCCAGGGGTTGAACCCACGCTACAGCAGTGACCTGAGCCATAGTGGTGACAATGCCATATTCTTTTCTTTTTTTTTTTTTCTTTTTGGCTACCCCATGGCATGTGGAGTTCCAGGCCGGGGATCAGATTCGAGCCACCACTGCAACATAAGCTGCAGCTGCAGCAATGCCAGATCCTTAACCCACTGTGCCAGGCCAGGGATCGAACCTGAGTCCCTGTGCTTCCAAGATGCTGCCAATCCCAGAGCACCATAGCAGGAACTCCCTTAGAACAATTTTTATAGCAGCTTTATTGAGATATCATTCACGCAGGATGCAGTTTGCCCATTTAAAGTGTAAATTCAGAGAATTTTAATCTATTCGAAGTTGTGCCACAATCACCATAGTCTAATTCCAGAACATTTTGTCTCCTTAAAGAGGAAACCGTCTCCCCATCAACAGTTGCTCTTCCTCCCCTCCCCCAACTCCTGACAACCAGGAACCCACTCTCTGTGTCTGTGGATGAGCCTGTTCTGGACGTTTCCCACCCGTGGAATCCCACACTGTGTGTCCTTCTGTGTCTGCTTCTCTCACTGAGCGTCGTGGCCTCCAGGTCCGTCCACGTGGTAGAAAGGGTTGGCGCTGCTCTCTTTTTTGTCCTCTAGTGATGCTCCTTTGTGTGGAGGAACACGTCTGTTTATATGTTCACCCATCAATGTACATTTGGGCTGTCCCACAGTTTGGCTGCTGTGGATGGTGCTGCTGTGAACATATGTGCACATTTTGTGTGCTCGTGTTTCATCTGCTGGAGGAAGTTGCTGGGCAGGTGATAATTTAACCTTTGAGGAGCTGTTGGACTGTTGGCACTGTGGCCGCCCTGTCTCACACCTCACATTCTCCCCCATTTCTCCACTTTTTTTTTTTTTTTTTTGCTTTTTAGGGCCACACCCGCGACATATGAAGGTTCCCAGGCTAGGGGTCGAATCGGAGCTACAACTGCCAGCCTACACCACAGCCACAGCAACACAGGATCCAAGCCAAACCTTTAACCTACACTACAGCTCACGGCAAAACCGGATCCTTAACCCACCATCGAGGCCAGGGATCAAGCCCGCATCCTCATGGATACTAGCTGGGTTCATTACCGCTGAGTCACAACGGGAACTCCCGGTTTCTCCACTTTAAACAGCTCCCCTGGCTGCTGAGTAGGGGCTGAGCTGTGGTGCTCAGGGAGGTTCAGTCGGGTCCAGAAGCAAGGGATGTGGTATAGATGTAGGATGGTCACCTGATGGTGACCAGGATTTGGGAGTAAAGGTGTAGGAGGGATCCTGTCAACCTGATCATCTCGGGGAGCAGAAGGGACTGTGTTTGGATGATAAATCTGTTATGGGTCCAGGACCTCAGAACTGGAGTCAGAGGATCATGGTAGGGGAGGGGTACCCAGCCCTAACCTGGCTTTTTCTGTCCCCCCACCGCAGGAGGCAACACATTTGAGACCCACATAATTGGGGGCCGAGAGGCTAACCACAACTCCCATCCATACATGGTCTCGCTGCAAAAAGCCGGTACCCATCTGTGTGGGGGTGTCCTCGTGCACCAGCAATGGGTGTTGACAGCTGCCCACTGCCTGGTCCAGCCGTGAGTGACCCTGCCCTGCCCCACCCCTGTCATTCCTGGGGGTCCTCGAATCTGTCCCATCTATCCCGGGGTCCCCATTCTCACCAGGAGGTGGGGCCTGAGAGGTTTAAGCCAATTATAGCATCATGGGAGGGGGGGGTCCCCTTCTCCTCTCCACTGATTGCTGAGGCATGCGTATGTCATCGACCTTTAGGCATATATATGTGACACTAGCCTGTGAGAGTTTCTGCGAATCCTCACAGCCTAGTGTCACATCCACAGGTGTATTTGCTACAAAAAAGAAACGTCCAAATGGACAGAGTTGGTCTATTGTGACACCCAAGTATGTGTCTCCCACCTGTGCCCATGGCCTAGGAGCATGATAGAGCCAGCACAGAGGAACCTGGGTCCCTGATGCCATCATGAAGCCCCCCAAAATAAGAGATACCTTACCTCTAGTCTAGCCAGTAATAAAGACCACAGATCAAACAGGGTAAAGTAACCAAAGGAGGTCTGTTGGTTCCTGTAAGTTAAAACAAAAAGAGGAGACAGCCTTCGGGCATGGCTTGATCTAGGTACTCACATGAGGTGCTCAGAAGTTTGCCTGTCTCTGAGTTCCTGTCATGGTGCAGTGGAAACGATTCCGACTAGGAACCATGAGGTTGCGGGTTCTGATCCCTGGCCTTGCTCAGTGGATTAAGGATCTGGCATTACTGTGGCTGTGGCCAGCAGCTAAAGCTCCGATTAGACCCCAAGCCTGGGAACCTCCATATGCCAGGGGTGTGCCCCTAAAAAAAACACACACACACAGACAAAAGAAGTTTGCCTGTCTCTCACCCCTGCTGTCTAGCCCCTTGGCCACATTATTAGGAAAGCCCTCTCACATGGTGGCAAGGATGGGCCCTCCTTAAGTCCAGTAAAAGGAGCCTGTTTCTCTATAGTTCGGGCAAATTTATGAAGATAGGTACTGATGGGCCCAGTCAGTCATGTACCAACCTCTGAACAAATTCTGATGTTGAGGCATAACAAAAGCCCTGTCTGGAGCCCCAGGCTAGGGGGTGGTGGTCAGCATTTAGACAACACAGCACATGCCTCTGGCGTGGCTTGGGGTGTGTGGAAGTATCCCCAGGCTGCAAGGCTGCCTCCCACACCCTAATCTGTCACACCTAGGAAGCAACTGCTGAGGCTGGTGCTGGGGATCCATGTGCTGGGAGACCCCAGCCTTACCTGCCGCATCAGGGAGGTGGTCCTGCACCCCGACTACAAGCCACCACCCCATCTGGAGAATGACCTGGCACTGCTGAAGGTACTGCCAATGGGAGAAATGACAGTTCCAGGTTCCCCTCCCCATCACCCTTCCCCGCTGCCCTTACCCATTCCCCCTCTCCCAGGGCCCCTCCCCCATTGCCCTCCCCAGGTCCCTCCCCCATTGCCCCTCCTCCACTCAACTGCCCCTTCCTGTCCCTGTAGCTGGACGGGAAGGTGAAGCCCAGCAGGACCATCCGGCCCCTGGACTTGCCCCGAGGGCGCCGGGCGGTGGCAGCAGGAGCTCGGTGCAGTGTGGCCGGCTGGGGCCTGACCCACCAGGGTGGGAAGCTGGCTAAGGCACTGCGGGAGCTGGATGTGCGTGTGCTGGATGCTAGGATGTGCAACAATAGTCGTTACTGGCATGGTGACATCACCCCCCGCATGATGTGCCTGGAGGCCAACTCCTCGAACCAGGGCCCCTGCAAGGTGAGGATGCTAGGGTGGGGTGCCAGGCAGTGGACCTGATGGGAGGCATTTGGCTGGGCTACCGGGCAACCCAACAACCTGACTCTCCCTGGGTCCTTGCTCCCTCCATTCTCTGGGGGTCCCAAACGTTGGCACCAGCATGAGCAAATGCAGAAACTAAGGCACAGAGAGGATAAGTGGCTTGCCTGTGGTCACACAGGCAGGGGTGGCAGAACTGGATTTGGAACTCCAGCACCGAAGATCAGGGCATGGATCTACCCTGTGCAAAGACCCTGCAATGAGAAGGAGCAAAGAGAGTTAAAAGAGACAAGGAAGGAGGGACTGAAGTTGGTGGGGCACAGGGACAGGGTGCTGGGGGGCAGGGCCTTACAGCCAGGGGTGCTGGGGGTGGGGTCTTACAGCCCCGGGGCAGGGGTCTGTGCCCTGTAATCAGCCTCCTGCGCCTCCCAACCCCACCCACCCACCCCGGGATAGTCAGACCCCTCCACGGGCAGCAAGAGTGAGCACTGCTCTGTGCCTTGGGCAGGGGGACTCAGGTGGGCCCGTGGTGTGCAGCAGAGGTCATGTGGCTGGGATCCTGTCCTTCAGCTCCGAGGCCTGCACGGACATCTTCAAGCCCCCCGTGGCCACAGCCGTGGCCCCCTATAAGTCCTGGATCAAGAAGGTCATCCACGGATAAGGGTCCCACCTCCTGCCTGAGGCTCCAAAGGGTGGCCCCATAGGGAGGGGCAGTCGGGGACCTGGCCATGTCTCAGGACCAATAAATGGTAACGAGGAAACCGTGTGAGCCTGCCTGGATTCTGTCCCCACAGGTAGTGGGCCTCAGGGCCCACCTCACTCTCCCTGATAATAAAACAGAGGTTGCACTTCTGAGGCTGCTCAGAGTGCCCAGCAGCTGGCGAGGGTCCGAGGCAACAGCAGAGGGCGGTGTTGGCCAGTGCTGGATTCCAAAGCCAGGTTCTCTCTGGAGGGGTGGGCTGGGGGCAGGGAAGCTGGAGGGGAGACAGGGAAAAAACATCTTATTTCTCTCTCTCCTTTTTTTTTTTTTTTGGTACTATCTTTATCGAGATATAACTAACATTCCATACAATTCATCCATTTAAAAGGTGTGTGGGAGATTTCCCATTGTGGCTCAGTGGTTAACGAATCTGACTAGGAACCATGAGGTTGCAGGTTCAATCCCTCACCCCACTCAGTGGGTTAAGGATCGGGCGTTGCTGTGAGCTGTGCTGTAGGTCACAGATGCGGCTCAGATCTGGTGTGGCTGTGGCTGTGGCATAGGCTGGCAGCTGTAGCTCCGATTAGACCCCTAGCCTGGGAACCTCCATATGCCATAGGTATGGCCCTAGAAGGACCAAAAAAAAAAAAATTAAAAAAAAAAAAAGTAATTCAGTGTTTTCAGTATTCACAGGGTTGTGCAACCAGCATCTCTAAGTCCGACATTCCATACCCCCTCAAAAAAGCTTATCCCCATCAGCAGTCACCTGCTTCCCCTTTCCCTGACAACCAAGAAACCCCACCCACCCCCACCCCCACCTCTATGTCTGTGGATGTGCCTTTGTTCTGGATGTTCCCCATCCATGGAATCCCACCCTGTGTATCCTTCTGCGTCTGCCTCTCTCGCTGAGCATCGTGGCCTCCAGGTCCATCCAGGTAGTAGCGAGTGTTGGGGCTTCTCTTCAGGGACAAGCAATGCTCCCGTGTGTGGGGGACATGGTCTTCCTCTGCTCACCTGTCAGCAGGCATCCAGGTTGTTTCCACTCTGGCTGCCTGGAAGTGGGTTCACGAGCAGGTGTGTGTGGACATGTGTTCTCAGTTCTCCTGGGTGCACACCTGTCGGGCAGAGTGAGGTTGCTGGGCCGTGTGGTGACTCTCACCATGTGAGGAACTGCTGTTTTCCAGCAGAATCTTCTGATTTTATTATGAAAATGCTCAAACAGCCATGTTGAAATGACCACATGGGCAGGGAGGGATACATTAGGAGTTTGGGATTAACAAACACACACTGCTATATATAAAATAGATAACCAGGAATTCCTGCTGCGACATGGTGGAAATGAATCTGACTAGTATCCATGAAGACATGGGTTCTATCCCTGGCCTTGATCAGTGGGTTAAGGATCCAGCTTTGCTGTGGCTGTGGTGTAGGTTGCAGACGAGGCTCAGATCCAGCATTGCTGTGGCTGTGGTTTAGGCCTGTGGCTACTGCGTCAATTTGACCCCTAGCCTGGGAACTTACATATGCCATAGGTGCAACCTTAAAAAAGCAAAAAACAAACAAAAGAAATAAATAAAGTAGGTAACCAACAAGGACCTGCTGTACAGCACAGAGAACTCTACTTAATAACCTGTAATCACCTGTAAGGGAAAAGAATTTGAAAAAAAAAAAAAGGATATATCTATATGTATAATTGAGTCACTTTGCTGTCTGAAATTAACACAATATTGTAAGCAAACTATATGCCAATACTTTTTTTTTCTTTTTAGGGCTGCACTCATGGCATATGGAATTTCTCAGGCTAGGGGTTGAATCAGGGCTGCAGTTGCCAGCCTACACCACAGCCACAGCAATGCAGGATGTGAGCTGTGTCTGTGACCTACATCACAGTTCACAGCAATGCCAGATCATTAGCCCACTGGTCGAGGCCAGGTATCGGACCCCTGTCTTCATGGATACTAGTCAGGTTCATTTCCACTGAGCCACAACGGGAACTCCTCTTTTCATTTTCTTTATGGTTTCCTTTGCTGTGCAAAATTCTCAGGCTTATCTTGACCTGAGTTTTTGCATAGTTACTGCTGCCCATGAGGAAGAAGTTGAAGGAATAGGGAGTTCCCTCATGGTGCAGCAGGTTAAAGATCTAGCTTTGTCACTGCAATGGCTTGGGTTGCTGCTGTGACGCAGGTTCAGTCCCTGGCCCAGGAACTTCTGAATGCCATGGATGTGGCTAATAAAATAAAATAAAATAAATGCTATAGTTTATTCTCATATCCTGGGGTTGCCCTGACACTCTCAGCCCCAGGACCCCACAGGGTCCCACAGGATGTTCAGGCCTCCTGTCCCTGGGCTGCTCTGGGCTGTGAGGATTTCTGGGACATGCCTTTTATGTGCCCTGGGCAGTCTGGGCCGGGGGTGGAGCACATGAGTCAGGGGCTTTGGAGAACGTTCCTTGGTGGAGATTTTTTCCTCAGATGTTTTTCTCATGATTGCATAGCCCATCCCAAGATTGATGGCTTTGGGAGGGGTGCGTGCCTTGTTAACCTTCTGCTGTCTATTGCCATGTCACCTGTGTACAGAACTCACCCAGGTCAAAGCAGCCTGATGGTGGAGTTCCTGTTGTGGCACAGCGGAAACGAATCCAACTAGGAACCATGAGGTTGTGGGTTCGATCCCTGGCCTCTCTCAGAGGGTTAAGGATCTGGCATTGCCACGAGCTGTGGTGTAGATCGCAGACAAGGCTTGGATCTGGCATTGTGGTGTAGGCCAGCGGCTACAGCTCCAATTAGACCCCTAGCCTGGGAACCTCCATATGCAGCCGGTGCTGCCCTAAAAAGGCAAAAAAAGCAGCCTGATGGCTTTTCATAGACCAAACGGCGATAGCCAAGTATGATCTTTGTCCTGTCTTGGCACAGAGCTCCTAAAACCATCCTCACTAGCCCCTTTCACCCACACCTGAGTTTACGTCAATGACAGGGATAGACTTTTGAGCCCCATCCATCAGCCTGTCCTCCTCCACAGCAGCTCCAGGACAGATTTGATGAGTTCAGGCCACACAGGTACATCCACGAGCCATGGGGGGGGGCGCCCCCCCAGCCCCACAGGGACCTCTGGACCCCACCCTCTGTGCCTCTTCCTCTGTGTCTTTTGCCATGCCCTCATTATGTAATAAACTGGAAGGTGTGTTTATTTTCCCTGAGTTCTGTGACCTACTCTAGCAAAACTTTTTTTTTTTTTTTTTTTTAGGACTGCACCCTCAGCATATGGAAGTTCCCAGGATAGAGGTCAAATTGGAGCTACAGCTGCTGGCCTACACTACAGCCACTGCAACACCAGATCCAAGCCATGTCTGCGATCTATACCATAGCTCACAGCAATGCCAGATCCCTAACCCACTGAGTGGGGCCAGGGATCAAACCCGAGTCTTCATGGATTTGTGTTCTTAACACGCTGAGCCACATTGGGAACTCCTGTCTTTCTTTTTTCTTTCTTTCTTTTTTTTTTTAGCATATTTTTCTTTCTTTCTTTTTGGCTGCCCTGCAGCATATGGAGTTCCCAGGGATCAGATCTGAGCAGCAGATGTGACCTAAGTAAGCTGCAGCTGTGGTAACGCCAAATCCTTAACCTATGGTGCCAGGCCAGGGTGGGACCTGCAGCATGGCACTGCAGAGCTGCTGCTGATCCCCTTGTGCCACATTAGGAACTCCAACTCTAGCAAATGGATTAAGCTTGAGGAGGGGGAATGGGCACCCTGATGTGTATGTAGCTGGTCGGTCAGAAACTCAGGGCTCACCATGGACTTGGGATTGTTGTGGGGGGGTGGGGCTGTCCTGTGGAGCTGAGTCCATAATCTTCGGAGTCTGCACTGACTTGGGCAGAGGGTCAGAACTGAGTTAAATCTCCAGGACGGGGTTGGTATCCTCTGAGTCTGGAGGGTTGTTAGGTGTTTGACAAACACTCCAGGAGGACAGCCTTGTGTAACCCAGCACCCAGGTCAGGACAGAGCAGGAGCCCCCCGGCCAAGAGCACTCCCCACCTCCGGGCTCCTGACCCGCCTGAGATGGGTCCTGCCTGTGGTTCCACTCGCATGGACGGAATCCCAAGGGTGTGGTGCTGTGCTGAGTCTTTCCCTCAACACCTAGGTAATATTGCTTCTGCCTGGGGCGGGCAGAGGGCCAGCCATGCCAAGCCCACAAGGTGCCCCCAGTGCATCCCACTTTCCTGTAGTCTAGAGGTCTCACCTGGGATGCTTCTGCCCCATATCTGGGGACATCTGTTGTCCCCATAACTCAGGGCTCCAGTGTTGAGTGGGGGGGCCAGGCACCCTCTTCAGACCCCACAGTGCCCAGGATGCCCCCATAGAGGGTGACCCATGTCAGCAGGGCCTCGTGGGGACCCCAGGAGGAGGGATGTCAGCTCATCTCCAAAGGTTCAGGGCCTTGCACGGCAGACCCTCAGCACCCAGCAGGGAGGGAGAGGGCTGAGCGTCCCCACCCACAGGACAGGACTCACCCCAGCCTTCACTGCATGCACTTTCCAGTTCACAGAGGAAGGACAAGGTGCTCCCTGACTGCACAGCTCATGGTCAGGGTCAACCCTGGGGATGTTTTGTGGATCACTGACATTCTCCAGCGAGACCCTGAATTGGAGGTGGGGAGGCCATGGGCAGGGACCTGGCTCCCGCTGGCCACTGGCCGGAGAGCAGTGGAGGCCAGACTCTGGAGGCCAGGGCCCCCTGGGGGAGGAAGCTTATCTGCTACCCACCCCAGGTGAGAGGGAACCTGAGGGGCCTAAAGGAACAGAGGGCATTGGTGTGGTGTGGCAGGCAGGGCTCTGGTCACTGCTGGTTTCAGCTGGATGCTGTGGAGGGAGAGGGGCCACTGGCACGAGTTTCTAGAAACCCAGCCCCACATGCCTGGTGCTCAGAGCACCTGTATCTGCGCCAGAATAAGGCCTGGAAGCAGTGGGACAGCTGGCCACAGTGCAGGCCTGGGCTGGCCTGGGACCCCAGGGGAAACTTCCCTGCAGGCTGAGCCTGGAGCCTCTGGGAAATTGGACAGGGTGGATCCAACAGCAATTATAGTCTTCCGGTTCCAGCCCTCCCGCCGTATCCGGGGGACAGGGAGACAGGGAGAGACAGAGAGATAGAGAGACAGGCAGAGACATAGAGATAGACAGGGAGAGACAGAGACAGAGAGTAAGAGATACAGAAAGAGAGAGAGAAGAGTTCCCATCGTGGCTCAGTGATTAACAAAACTGACCGGTATCCATAGGATGCAGGTTCGATCCCTCGCCTCGCTCAGTAGTTTAAGGATCTGACATTGCTGTTAGCTGTGGTGTAGGTTGCAGATGCAGCTCACATCTGGCATTGCTGTGGCTCTGGCGTAGGCCAGCAGCAACAGCTCTGATTCGACCCCTAGGCTGGGAACCTCCATATGTCAAGAGTGTGGCCCTAAAAAGACAGAAAAAAAAAAGAGAGAGAGAGAGAGAGAAAGGAAGAAACAGAGAGCTAGAGAGACAGAAATAGAAAGATGGGCAGAGACAGAAGGAGAGATAGAGAGACAAGGACAGACAGAGATGGAGATGGGGGGGGGCATGAATGTGACCACACTTGCCGGCTAGGAATCCAACAGGAAGGGGTCACTGTCTGCCTGATTCCTGTAGGTCTGAGGATTTCTCAAAAACAAAGGGCCCTCCTCTCATTCCTCCAGGACAAGTCATCAGTGCACAGGGACATCTAGAAAAGCCAGGAAACCCTAAAGCTCAGCAATTCTCCCCTAAACCACAGCCCCAGGGGTTCAGGACTCTCCTGAGTTCCCCGCGGTCAGGCCAGTCTCTGCAGTTTGGGAGCTGGGTCTCACTTTCAGTGCATGTGTTTTGGTCTTGTCCTGTTGTCACCTGTCAGACTCAGTCGCTAGGAAAGGCCACCACCCCACAGCCATGTGAGCCTCAGTTCATTCAGGGGAACAGCCTATCACTTTCTGGGCAGAACACTAGCTAAGGAGGAGCAAAAGGAGGTGAGAGGGCAGCTATTGCTGCAAATTCCTTCCCAGGTGTGTCTGCTCATAAAGCCGAGCAGGGCTGGCCAGGGCGTCTCAGGGCCTCTGCCTACAGGGAGCCTCCCTGGCTCACAGCCTGGCATCCCCCCAAAACTAAGCAGGCCGCCACCCACATCAGTCACTCCCTTGCTAAAGGAATGAAACAGCCATCCCTCTGCACCTGCTCCTGGGGCTACTGAAGCAGCAGAGATTATGTTCTCAAGGTTGTGGAGGCTACAGGTTTGAGATCAGGGTGTGGCAGGGCTGTACTCCATCCAGAGGCTTCAGAGGAGGGCCCTTCCTGCCTCTTCCCACTTCTGGGGGCTTCTTGTGGCCGGGGGCTTCATGTGGCCAGGGTCTTGCAGCCACATCACGCTGTCTCTGCCTCCATCTTCATGTGGCTTCTTTGTGTCTGTGTCTCCTTTTCTGTCTCTTATAAGGATACTGGTCACTGGATTTAGGGTCCCCCTAACCCAGAATGACCTCACTTTAAGACTTTTAACTTGTTACATCTGCAAAGAACTTTTGTCCAAATAAGGCCCCATTCAAAGGTCAGGGAGCAATCACTGGACCATCCTGTCCCCCCAGGTGCACTCCCAGCCCCTCCGGGCCCTCTTCCCCTCCAAATGTTGGAGTATGATTTCCCCTCCCCCCACCCCACCATCCCTCCCTGGGCTTAAAATTCACACCCTCACCGCCAGTCATGACCTGGGAAGGGGTTGGGTTTCAAAACTCCACCCTCTCAGAAAAATGCACATAAAAAATGAAACTGGAACATTTTAGGAATGGACAGATGGGTGTGACAGAATGAAAACCCTGTGTCTTTTTTCCCCTTGTCTGTGGGTCCCAGAGGTTTTATAAGAAAAAGTAGAAGGTAGATGCCTGGTAATGAGACAGCAGCTGGTGTGAGTGAGTGTGAGTGTGGAGACAGGCTGGCTGGGAGCGGCTGGTGTGATGATGATGAGCAGGAGCCAGTGACCTGGGAAGGCGTACCCGGCGGCAGGCTCAGCTTGGGCAAAGGCTGGGGCAGGACTGGGGCCAAGGAGGCAGGAGCCAAGCCCTGGGGGAGAGAGAAGTGCTGAGGCTGGAGGGAGGAGTCTGGCTTTGGCTACCAGAGCGATTCCCTCCCTTCTTTCTGTGCCCCTGGAGCCAGGGAAGGTCTGTCTGTGCACTGGGCAAAGTGGGGAGCTGCTTTCCTTCCCTTCTGTTGGAGGAACTCGCCCCACCCCTTGAGGAGAAAGCCACAGAGGCTGGGGGTGGAGGGGCTGGGGGAGTTGGGGGGACCCAGATAGGATCACTCTCCCACAGTTAACTTGGGGTGCGCACTGAGGGCAGAAGGGAATCTAACAGCGAGCCCAATCCAGCCTGCCCCTCCCAGCACAGCAACAGCCAGCAAGGATCATGGGATGCCCAGGGGGTCAGAGAGTGACCAGGGACTTGCAAAGGGGGATGAAACCCGGCTGCCTTCAATAGATGGGATCAGAGGTGCCAGGTGGAACACAAGAATGCAGGACACCGAGTTAAATCTGAATTTCTGATAGACAATAGATTGTGTTTAGTATAAGTATATACCAGGTAGTGCATGGGATATACTTATATTAAATAATTACTGATTTTTTTTTTTTTAAATCTGAGGAGTTCCTATTGTGGCTCAGCAGAAACGAATCTGACTAGCATACATAAGGACGCAGGTTCTATCGCTGGCCTCGCTCAGTGGGTTAAGGATCCAACGTTGCCGTGAGCTGTGGTCACAGAGGCAGCTCGGATCTGGTGTTGCTATGGCTGCAGTGTAGGCTGGCAGCTACAGCTCCAATTCAACCCCTAGTCTGGGAACCTCCATATGCTGTGGGTGCAGCCCTAAAAAAGACCAAAAAAAAAGTAAAAAAAAATCTGAAATGCAAATGTAACTGGGTGTCCTGTGTTTTGTTGGTTTTTTTTTCTTTTTTTTTTTACTTTTTTCTTTTTTTTCTTTTTAGGGCTGTACCCATGGCATAGGGAAGTTCCCAGGCTAGGGGGTGAATCAGAGCTGCAGCTGTTGGCCACAACAACATGGGATCCAAGTCGTGTCTGGGTCTGCGACCTACACCACAGCTCACAGCAATGCTGGGTCCTTAATCATTGAGCGAGGCCAGGGATAGAACCCACGTCCTCATGGATTCCAGTTGAGTTCTCGCCCTTGACAGGGTGATCCTAAAAGGCCTCTTGATGAAAGCAGAAGGGGACACTAACCCTCCTGACCTGGGTGGGGCCAGGACTGAGCAGAGCAGGGATGGGGGGCAGGAGGGGGCAGGGAGGGTCCCAGACACCCAGGCCTTCAAAGAGGCTCGGCTTTGTTTCGTAAACACAGACAAAGGCTTCCAAGCAGCCCTGATATTTCCCAAGAGATCTGTCCTCAACTCTAGGAGGCTGGGGGCACGAAGTTCCACCCAGGCCAGGAGGTGCTCTGAGGCCAGCTGGCCGGCTGCCTCCCTCGTCCTGCACGTCCCTCTTGACCCCCCTCTGTGCAGCCCAGCCCAGGCCCTCTGAGTGGGTCTCCCCAGTCCTCCCCTGACAGCTTCCTTATCAGCAAGTCCTGGCCCCTCTGCCGCACCCTGCTGGCCTCTTCCTCCAGCTGCCCCCAACCCTCTCAGAACCTAATTGGCTGCTCAACTCAAAGCCCCCACCCCCTACCCCTGCTGCTGCCCTTTCCTCACTCACAGGTCACCTCCCAAGTCATCACCCCCAAGATCCCTTATCTAAAGCACTGCCCCCAAACCATGTCACCCTATTTTTTTAACTGAGATGATCCACACACCATACAACCCACCCATTAGGCATAAGTTCAGTGGGTTTTGGTAATTCAGAGTTGAGGGTTCATCACCATGATTAATTTTAGAACATTCCATCAACCCAAAAGGAAGCCCCTCCCCCATTAGCAGTTACCCCATCACCTCCTCTAGCCCCTGACAACCAGGAACCCACTCTTCGTGTCTGTGAATGTGCCTGTTCTGGACATTTCCCATCCATGGAGTCACACACTGTGTGTCCTTCTGTGTCTGCTTCTCTCACTGAGCATCGTGGTCTCAGGATCCATCAGTGTTGTGGCCAGTGTCTGTGCTTTAGCCCTTTTCATGTCTGATTAACAGTCCAGTGTGTGGGGTGACACTTTTTCTTTTTTTGGCTGCACCTGCAGCCTGTAGACATTCCCCTGCCAGGGATCCAACCTGAAGTACAGCAGCAATCTGAGCTGCTGCAGTGACAATGCCAGATACTTACCCCCCTGAGCCACTGGGGAACTTCTCTTTATATATTCTATATATAAGTCCCTTATCAGATACATGACCTACCAATATTTTTTCCCATTTTGTAGGTTGTCTTTTCACTTTCTTCTTTGTTTTTGTTTTGTTTGTTTTTGGTCTTTTTGCCTTTTCTAGGCCTGCTCCTGCGGCATATGGAGGTTCCCAAGCTATGGGTCTAATCAGAGTTGTAGCTGCCAGCCTACGCCAGAGCCACAGCAACATGGGATCCGAGCCACATCTGCGACCTACACCACAGCTCATGGTAACGCCTGACCATTAACCCATTGAGCAAGGCCAGGGATCGAACCCACAACCTCATGGTTCCTAGTCGGATTCGTTAACCACTGAGCCACGGTGGGAACTCCTTCACTTTCTTCTTTGAAGCATAAAAGTCTTTATTTTTGTTTTGGGCGCCTATGGCCTGTCGAATTCCCAGTCAGGTATGGAATCTGAACCAGAGCTGCAACCTACGGCATCTGTGGCAACACCAGATCCTTAACCTACTGGACCTAGGCAGGCATCAAATCCACGTCCCTGCTGCTGCAGAGACACCGTTGATCCCGTTGTGCTGCAGTGGGAACTCCTATTTTGTCATAAAAAAAAAACAAAAAAAAAAACTGTAAAACACGGAAACCTCAGGGTAGGTTTTCCAGCCAAATATAGGACGGACAGTTACGTTCGATTCAGATAAAGAGTGAATGCTTTTCTTGCACAATTGTGTCCAAACACTGCTCAGTACTCTTACACTAAGAAATTACTGGTTCTCTAGCTTAAATTCAAACTTTAACTGCTGTCCAGCTATTTTTATTTGCTAAATTTGGCAGCCCCCGCCCCAGGGGGCTGTTCACATCGATCGCCATCGCCTCCCTCGATGCTTTTTAAATTTTTTTGTACACAGAAGTTGAGCATTTTAACCACTTTGCGCGTACAGTTCGGATCTTACTTCACACTAGGGAGGAGCGAGGCTTCCCGCCCAGGCTCTTAGGCCCCGCCCCGTTTCCTAGAAACGTAGCCACGCCTCAGGACCCCAGGGCCACCCGGCTTCCGTAGCACGAGCCAAAAGGGGTTTGCGCGTGCGTACGTGCGTACATGCGCGTGCGCAAGTGGTGGCAGACGCCCCGTGCGCGTCCCCGCCTCCGCGAAGACGCCGGCGTGCGCGCGTCCGGCGGCCGCCCGGTTCTTATAGCGCCGCAGGCGGCGGTTGCGCGGGGACGGTAGGACGGTAGGATGGCGGACGTGAGACTCGTGGTGTTGGGGCTCGTGCTGCTGAGCACCCAGGGCGGCTCTGGGGCAGGTGAGGGTCTTGGGGGCCCTCCGGGGATAGTGGGGGCACAAACTTGGAATGGAGTGGCCTCCTTCCGCTCCAGGGGAGACCCCGGCTGGGGCGAGTGGAGAGAGAGAATCTGGCCCGGGTGGTGGGGGAGAAGACCCCGGCCCTCGGAGGAGGGAGACTCCGGCCTGGAGCCTTACCTGCCCGAGGCAGCATAGGATGGGCCTTTCTGCTCGGTGTGCTGGGGCGGGGGCTGCAGGGGAGCCCCCGGGCGCCGAAGCCTGGCTGTCATCCGAGAAGTGGGCTCTTGTCCCCAAGGGGACGCGGGCACCCTGGGGCTAGCAGGCTCTCCGGCTGAAGGGATTGTCATTCTTCCCGGGATTTAGGTCTCGTGTCTCGCTCTGGCTGTGCAGCTGCTCCTGGGGTCCCCGAACACTTTAACCCTTGTAGGGAGGCCGACACTCCGCTTCCTTTGGTTGTGCCTGATTTCGGGGCCCAGAAGGAGATGGCGGCTAGTCCATCCTCTTCTTTTTACTGGGGTGGAAACTGAGGCCCTGGCCGGTAGGGGAGGTATTCCAAGGTCATCGTGAGCCACCGGGTTGGGAGTAGGAAGCGTGGGGGCGGGGGGAGCTGTTTTTACAGTCTCACAAACAAGCGTTCTGTTTTCAGAGCTCTTCACAGGAGCGGTAGCCTGTGGGGTGGGAAGACGTGTTTTAGAGAATGGTCTTTGGAAGATGGATTAAGGCGTGTTTTCCCCGGAGAAAGCAAGCCATCCCATTCTCTCTTTTGCCTGAGAGGGAGACATTTTCTTCCCGAATCGATGGGGACCTCGTTTGGTTCTCAGTTAACAATTTATAGTGAGCGGCAGGGAGAGAACAAAGTGCAGACCAGCTGAGCCTGAGACTTCCCCCTGGGGGAAGCAGGAGTGTGCCAGCTTCTATCCTCAGTGGCGGCTGTTATAGCAGGAAACTGCATGGGGCTGGGCAGGGCCTGGGAGGGGCTGCTTTTGTAAAAGCTTCACCAGTTTTTCAGTAAGTGGGTTACTCGTGACCCACTTCAAGGCCTCAGTTTCTTTCCTTTTCCTTATAATCACAATGGGCATTTATTGACCGCCTCTGGGCAAGGGCGCGGCCCCTGGCAGGTGCGCTGCCTGCTCTCTTTGGGAAGAGGAGCCCCAGGCAAGATGAGTGCCCTTTAGATGCAGTCCTGGCCAGAGGGGAGGGAGGGCCTTCCATCTTCCTCTGCTGGGAGCACTACTCTGTCATCACCTTGGGGCTGCCCTCAAATACGCACATCACCTGGGGTGTGTGCAGTTGGTAGTCCTGGTGAATTTATGCTGTGTCTGTGCCTTAGCTTTCCCTTTTCACTTCCTGCCTTTCCCAGGGACTAGGGATGACCTAAACGTCTGGGTCATGAGTCCTTTTTCCACCTGGGGTGAGTGAGTGGCAGTGTTTGCCTCTCCTGGCCAGGTCAGCTCTCTAGAAACTTGCTTCGGAGGACTCTGCCAGGAGTGGTGTCCTCAGCACCTTTGTCACCTGAGGCTCCAGGATGATCCTCCTGTAGGAGACCCTGGCTCTCCAGGATTGTGCAGGGTCCTGTCGTCCTGGGAGGGCTGGGGAGACCAGCACAGGCTTGCTAGCTGGGTGCCCCTCTGAGCCTCAGCTAAGGGGCTTTGGGAACTTCCTCCAAGCAGGGTTGGGGGGGTAAGGAGTTGAGGCTGGTATCCCAGGAATGTTCTCCACTACCTAGCTGCCGCATTCTGAACACTTTAGGCTGTTTACTGCCAGGCTGCCTGGCCTCATGCCGGCCCAGCCACCAAGTGGGCACGGAGGAGAGTGGCTGTTTTTAGATGAAGGTGACTTTACTTAAGAATGTGGGTTACAGTCACTTGGCCAGAATTGAGTTTTCACTTTTCTGGGGAGGAGGGTCAGGCATCTCCCTGTTCCTGGTGCTCTGGGAGGGCAAGCTGCTGCCCATGGCCAGGGGCCTCTGGTTTCTAGGGGTGCTGCTGCCTTGGGCCTCCTGGAGGGTCGGTGTGGCTGAGGTTGTACTTTTCACTCCAAGGAGCATTCTGAGGCATTCTTCCTAATGGTCCTGTCCAGTGGCCTGTTAGTGTCACAGAGTAACATCACCTGTGGCAGCATTTCTGTGGTCACCCTGGGAGGGCCACCGCCACAGTACCCTACTTGGAGTGACCCGGCCCTGTTTTATGGTTGACTGGGATGTGGCAGATCACAGGGGGCTTCTTGGGTGGACAGGCTGGTAGTGGCCAGATGGGGCACCTGGCTGGTTCCCCAGCTGTCTGTGGACCTTGGGTGAGGGCAGGGGTGTCAGCCATGGGGCAGCCCAGGAGGCCCCTCCTGGGAGGGTTGGGGTTGGTTAGCTCTCAGCCCCTCTCTGAGAGCTAAGGCCCCCCACCTGACTGCCACCTAAAAGTGGCCTGCAGGTACTTCTTTCTCCCCCAGGAGGCCGGCTGGGGCCTGGACAAGACCTGACTAATCTTTCTAGAAGCTCCTGGGCACCCAGGTCTCCTGGAGAGAGGCAGGTCCCGTCTGGGAGAAGGGCTGCTTCTGGCCTGACTTCCTACCCTGATCACCAATCCCAGCTCTGCTATAGGAGCTGCTGGTTCTGCAGTCTTGGGAAATCTTGACTGGAGAAGTGCAGGTTGCCAGGGGGCCTTCTTTGGTGAAAGTGGTATAGAGGTGAGCATCCAGCCTCATGCCCTAACTGGCTGTAACTGCTTGGCCTGAGGCTTGAGTTGCCTTTTGGTGGCCCCAGGTGGGCAGATGTGAAGGTCGGCTTGTCCCCAGGACCTTGTGGCCAGTAGCTGTGCTCACCCACACAGCCTGGGAACTCTGAGCACACGTGCCTGTGAGTGTGTGTATGTGTGTATACACAAGTAGCTACAGGTATGGACTGCTAGGGGCCTCCTTGCTCTCCCCCTGGCACTGCCATCCAGTTTTTTGCTTCCGTCCCTGCTGACCTGGGCCTCTGAGACATCCTGTCTTCTCTTAAAGAAAGACCCAGTGGGTAGCCAGAGGTGGGGCACTGAAGCCTGGCCATGCACACATCCTGTCCATGGGCTGGGCTTGGGTCCCGCCTCTACACAAAGAGGCCAGCGTCCCGCAGGCTGGAAATGCACCTGGGGAGCCAGGGCCCTTGTGTGGCCAGTCCATAGTGGGACAGAGTGGAGCATGGTCAGCCCAGCAAGAACCTAACAGGCAGGCCTGGGCAGGACCCATGTCCTCCAGGCCCGGATCTCAGATGCCTGAAGAGGACACAGTGCACTCTGTCTGCGGCCGTTCCAGAAAGTGGCTTGATGGGAAAGTCTGGCTTGGGATCCGGGCTTTCATTTTCCTAGCAGCTAAGGCGTCCCTGTGGACGGAGGGAGCCCAGGCCAGCCCTGCTCATGTGTGAGTGTGAACCTGGTAGCCTCTGCAGCCAGGTACCCTCTTCTCTTGCTGTGGGGATATCTTTCCTCGGGACTGAGGTTTGCTGATCTGACTGCCAGGTGGCTAAGGTGACTGTCCAAGTGGGGGGTCACGACCTCTGATCATTCCACCCAGTTTCGTGTGTTTTTTCTGTGCTCGCATAGTTACACTGTCAGAAGTCACCATGTAACCCCAGGGAGGAAGCAAGGACCCAGGGAGGGTGGCTTGCCCAGTGGGTGTTGGGAGCTGCTGCCTGGCTGCCAGCCTGTCGTCTGTGTCCCTGTAGCTGCTTTTCCCTCGGTGCCTTCTTACTTGGCTGGCTTGTTCAAGTACAGGCTTGTATTCTGCTCTTTCACCTGACTTTACACCACAGGCTTCTTCCTGGGCTGGCTCTCAGCCCGTGTCCTGTGTCCATGACCTTCTCCAGGGGATGCCTCTGAGATATGTGAGGGTGGGTGGCCTTTCCAGAGGGTCACTTCTGGGTAGGCTAACGATTGCGCTAACACTGCTGTGCCTCAGACCCACCTTTATAAAGTCCCCACCGTCCCCAGGGACAGTGTTGTCCGCTATGGGACAGGGCTGTAGTGTGGCTACTCCACTGATGGGGGTTGCAGCCCTGCCCAGCAAAAGGGTTCTTGTTCTGATCTGCTCTCCTGATCCCAAACACATGGAGGTCTGGGGTCTCATGCCCCAGGGCCCTCCCTGCAGAGGAATCCTCCCAGCTCAAGCCCGGTCTCTCAGCTCTCATAGCCATGTCTTTCACTGTCTAGTTCTAAGTGTTTTCTATGTTTTGGTTCCTAAAGAGAACATTTTCAAGGACGGGGTGGTTTACCTGCTTAGAAACCAGTGGAAGGGCTGCTGGCTGTTCCAAGGCTCTGGGGGTCACCCCAGCCTCACAGGCAGGAGGAAACAGCACACCTGACCCACCTCAGACGGCCTGCCTTGATCAGGGGAGGGGAGATGCAACACCACCCAGAGGGGATGGTGACCTGGGCAGCAGTAGACTGACTTTCCAAAGGGGCATTTGGGGTCTGCTGGAGCTGGACCCTGCAGTCACTGTCTTGGTCCTTGTACCCAGACCAGGGTGGGCGCTGCTTCTGTTCCCACACCTAGGCCCAGCCAGTTGAGACCATTCCTCCCAGAATCCTGCCTCTGACCCCGAGGGGAGGTCCTTCCAGGGGCCCCACAGTGCTCAGCTCTGTGAACCAGCCCTGGCTTCTCCCTCTGTGCGGTCGGGGTTGGGACCACTCGGGTTTGCCATGGGGACAAGCGGCCAGTGGCCTGGGTTCTTCCCTTTTCACCTTATCTTTGGCTGCCCAGGGAGCAGGATCTGGACCTCGATAGATGATGTTGGCTCCAAATTACGCCTCACCTGTGCCCTGAATCACAGCGCCACTGAGATTGCCGGCCACCGCTGGGAGAAGGGGGGCAAGGTGCTAAAGGAGGATGCGCTGCCTGACCTGAGGACAGAGTTTGAGTGAGTGAGGCCCTCCCAGCAGGGAAGGCGCTGGGGCCTGATCATGGGGCGGGGTCAGGGCTGCTGGCCCTGCCTGCTCTGACCTCTCCTGGCCGCCAGGCTTTGGCCAGGCTGGAGGTTGTAGTCGTGGCCTGGCTTTGCACACATTAGAAACAGGCTTGGGCTGAGGTCTGGGATCCAGCAAGGGGCAGCTGGCTGCAAGACTTCATCACCTCTCAAACCCATCCCTCCTTCCTGCGAGATGGGGTCTGGGCACTCCAGGGACCAATGTGACGCCCAGTTTGGGACGAGGAGTGGCTCCAGAAGCCTAGAACACTGCTATGAGCTTGGAGGGTGGTGGGGCCAGGCTCCCTGATGTGGAGTGATCCTGCCTGCTGCCCCGCACACCCCTGGTCCCTGTTCTCTGGGGCTGCCTGCCCGGTGGAGGTTTCGACAGGCTGCTTCTCTCATACCATGTCTGCTATAGGGTGGACTCAGACGACCGCTCAGGCCAGTACTCCTGCATCTTCCTGCCAGAGCATGCGGGCCGCACAGACCTGGAAGTGAAGGGTGGGCTCCCCTGGGCTCTGCAGGGCAGGGTTGGAGGGGAGGTGGGGTGCGGGAGGGACATATGCGCAGATCCCTAATCCAGATGGGGGCAGGGTGGTTCCACCTCTGTCCTCCACCTGGTTAGGCTCCTGCCCGCTCTCCCTGCAGGGCCACCTAATGTCAAGGCCGTGAAGAAGTCAGAGCACGCTACCGAGGGGGAGACCGTGGTGCTGGCCTGCAAGTCGGACTCCTTTCCGCCAGTCACCGAGTGGCTATGGTACAAGATGAGTGACTCTGGGGACCAGGTGAGGCTTGCACTGGCCAGGGAGGGCTTAAGCCCTGCTGCGGCCCCCCCACAACGTCTGCCTGCCCCCAGGTCATCGCCAACAGCTCACAGAACAAGTTCTTCGTGGTCTCCTCGGAGACCAAGACAGAGCTGCACATCCCAGACCTGGACCTGAAGGAGGACCCGGGCAAGTACGCGTGCAACGGCACCAGCTCTGAGGGCACCGGCCAGGCGGTCATCATGCTGCGTGTGCGCAACCGCTTTGCCGCCCTCTGGCCCTTTTTGGGCATCGTGGCTGAGGTGCTTGTGCTGGTCACCGTCATCTTCATCTATGAGAAGCGGCGGAAGCCGGATGAGGTCCTGGATGGTGAGCTGGCCCTATGTGCCTTCTGCTCCTCTTCTGGGTGGGGACGCCCTGGGGCTAGGGCGGCGGCCTGGAGTGTGGGGCTGAGGGTCAGCCCCCTCGGCCACTGCCCCGGGGACTCCCGGAGGCCCTGCCCCTTCCCTGGCTGAGGGTCTGTGGCCCACACAGCCTCACCTGCCTTCTCTCCTCCCTCCTGGGCTGCCAGTGGGCCTCCTCCATGGTGAGTGCCCTTGTGTGGCTGCTTGGGGTCCAGGGCTGTGGTGCCAAGCAAGCCCAGACCTTGCATGATGGGGCAGCTGGGACCGGGGCATCTGCCTGTGGGCTGGGGTTGGGGACACAGACAGCCCTCCCAGGTGCCCCTCATGCTGCTACCCTGGAGAGCTCACTTGAGGGTGCCTGTCACAGGGGTGTGCCGGATCCCCACGTGTTCAATGGGCAGCATAGGGCCTGCTCTGCTAACTCCCCCCTCCTCTTTTGCATGTGCTGCCCCTTGCTCAGATGAGGACACCGGCTCTGCTCCACTGTGAGTCTTGGGCTTGTGGAGGTGGGGGGGGCTGGCGGGTGTGCCCCTGGCAGGGCTTGGAGGAGCTTCCCCCGCACACCCGGGGTGTTTCTGGTAGGCGGGGCAGGGGGGAGTTAAGGGTGTCTTGTCCTGACACGCCATCTTGCATCCCCAGGAAGAGCAGCGGACACCACGTGAATGACAAAGGCAAGAACGTTCGCCAGAGGAATGCCAGCTGAGAGGTGAGTGGCAGGGGTGGGGGGCGGGGGCAGGGCTCTGGGCTAGGGTCTGAGCACCCTCCTTTCCTGCAGGTGCTGAGCATGAGTCTGCATGGGCACGCCGGCCTGTCTGGAGGAGCCTGGTGTTCCCCTGGTGTTTGCACAACCCCACGTTCCTTCCTCTTAAGGAAACCCGCCCAGCAAAAGCAAACCACCTTGTGTGTTCAAATCACATCTTCTCTTCTTTTTCACAAAACGAAGCTAGGTCTTTCTATGTGTAGAATCCTGTCCCTTGGGGGTTTTGCTTCCCTTTTTAAACATTTCACAAGCACCTCAGGGCAGTTGTGAGGCTCCTGTGATGTTCCTGCCGTGCCCTGGCCCAGCCCCCACTGCCTCTGTCTTGTGCCCTCACTGTCCACCTGCCTGGAGCCCCACCCTGATGCCCCCCCCCGGCCCCATGTCCCCGGCCCCATGTCCCCGGCCCCACCCTGATGCCCCCCCCCCCA
Source organism: Phacochoerus africanus (assembly GCF_016906955.1). Lineage (NCBI taxonomy): Eukaryota > Metazoa > Chordata > Mammalia > Artiodactyla > Suidae > Phacochoerus > Phacochoerus africanus. The sequence goes on along the minus strand of NC_062547.1, from coordinate 77,876,614 downwards.
ACCCCCATGTTGTTGGCCTCCTAGTCTGCCACACTGGGTGGGGTGTGGAGGACAGACCTTTTTCTGAGGTTCCTGCCCCAGGTCCATCTCCCTGAGGCTGCTGGGCCCTGTTGGGCCAGGGCCAGGTCCCTGCCTTTTGCAGAAGGTCACAGGTCGTGTGCAGTGCCAATCCTCCTGCTGTGTGAAGCTGGTGCTGTTGAGTCACTGCAGGTCTGTGTGGTGACTCGGGACAGCTCTGGCCACGTGGCCCCCCTCAGGGCTCCCCACTTCCCATACGCCCAGGAAGAGGGCAGTCCGGCTCTCCACTTGGAGCAGGAGCTGCTGTGACCTCCCCAGCTGGGCCTGAGCCCCTCCCCTACCTTCCTGCTCACCAATAAAGGCTGACCCTACTCTCCTGGCTCCTGTTTGCACCAGGCCCAGGTCTTAACCAAGAAAGCTCAGGACAGCGAGGGTTTAGCTGTTGGGGCTAAGCTAAATGAGATGTGGAGGGCCAGAGTGAGGTTGGGATGGGTGGGAGGTGGAGAGATCCCTGCACCAGGACTGAATGGAGTGGATACTCACTGCTAGATCTCCAGACAGCAGTTCTCTAAGCCTTTTTCCAGCCTTTAGAGGGACCTGGATGAAACCAGGGCATCATCTTCCTCTTGGGCCCCAGGGCCCCCTGGACCAGATGAGCAGCCCCTGCCCACAGCTACCAGGCACCACCCATCCTGGGCAGAACACTCCCTCTTCCTGGTGCAGTCTGACAGGTGGGCGGGCAGTAGCAGCCTCACCCTGATGGAGCTGGAGTTTTGCCCAGAAGGCAGAGCTGAAGTGGGGGTGGGGGGGGTCCCCTTTTGGGACTCCCCCTGAGGAAGGGTAGGGCCAAGGTTGGACCTTGCCAGGGGCAGCGCCACACAGGCAGCAGCTCCTCCAGGCCTGGGAGAAGAGAGTAGTGGGGCCATGGATAGGGTAGAAGGCCAGGAAACATGCAGTGGTCACAGGATGCAGAGCAGAGCCACATAGGCCTCCTGCCTGCTACTCCTAGGGAAACTGAGTCCCAGAGGGGAAAGGGCTACTTTCTCACTCATACCCACCTCTGGAGACCCAGTTGACCTTTAGCAGTTTTGGATGAGGGTCTTAGGTCACTTGCTGGTTAGGGGGAGGAGCCTTGGGGTTGGGCTAGCTCCTCCCAGATCCCCAGTGGAGCTGGAAACCAAGGTTCAGGTGTGAAATAGGCATTTTTCAACACTGGCAAGAAACCTCTGCATACCAATGCCTCAAAAATTGAAGACACACTTTGCCCACTGGCCACCAGTTTGAGGCTCAGTAGGTTCTGAACTGGGGTGGCCCAGTCCCCAGCCTGGCAGATCCCACAGGTCCCAGGGGTGGATTAGGCTGCCCCCTGTCTGCTGACAAGATGTGCTACAATAGTCACCTGAGTCTGGTTTCCCTGAGTACCTGTGGGGAGAATAGGGGGTTCCCTTACAGACCCTGCACAGCACAGCCTGGGGAAGCTACCCTCTACTGGAGCTGAGGCCACTGGTCCCAGGAAACCCAGGCCCTGGGACCGAGAAGGCAGGGGGTGTAGCGGGGAGCTGCTGCTGGCCAGACATTCCCTCTGGCCACCACCAGGGGGCACCATGTGTACACCACTAAGCAGGACCTGGGGTCCAGAGATCTTGGGCGGCACCTGCCTGTCCCACGTGCCCCTCTGCTGGACACACCAGGGCTCTGGGTGTGAGCATCCATCATGTAAACTTTTCTCTGGTCCAAAGGCTGTTCTTGCTCATGGGCAACACTGACAGTGACTCTGTGAGGACAGGGCCCAGTGGGATGTGGCAAGGCTGACTGCATGCCAGGGTGCCTGCTTGGGGTCTGCCCCTCCAGGCTGAGGCTCCACCCACCTTGCTTTCTGGTGCCCAGTGGCTTGGGGCTTGGAAGAAACTGCTGCTTTCTTTCAGGCGAAAGTGCCAGGTTGTCCAGCAGGCAGTGCCTTGAGGGGACAGAAGGGCTTTTCTGGTGCATCCCAGCAGCCCTGGTGCTGCGGTGGGGAGAGGGGGCCAGGGACCCCCCTCCCCAGAAAGGGACGCTGCTCACACAGGCTAACAGGAGAAGCCTGACTGGTAAACACAGGGCTGCTTGGCCAGCACGGCAGGCAGTCCTTCACTAAGTGTTCCCACTTGTTCTTGGAGCGAGTATTTGCTGAGCACCAGCAGCACATGGCCCTCTGTGCCACAGCCTCCGGCAGAGGGACAGAGCTGGGCATGACTTCCTGCAGAGCCAGCCTGGGCACCCACCTCTTTCCTGGGTATAGCGCCTCCTGGACTAGGATGGCCGGAAGTGGAGGCCACTGGGAGTGCCTTCCCGATCCCCAGCCTCAACCCTCTCCCACTTGTGCCCTCATTCTGAGAGGACCTCTTGCTTTATGTTGGGGGCACCCCAAGGTCCCACAGCGGTTGGCAGCAAGAGAGGGGTTTGGAATCTCAGGTGTCAGAACGGAGGAGGAAGGGGCCAGAGGTGTGGAAAGACTGGTTCTAACACACCCCTGCCCCCAACAGGGGGTCCATCCTGGGCAACTAAGCCCCACAGGGAAAGAAAGTTCCCGGTGACTCCTAGGTCACAGAACTGGAGACCCCACCCTCATGGTGCAGATACCAGGCAGTCAGAGGCCTGGGGGAGGGATGCTCTGCTGAAGGTCACTCGGCAGCCAGGGCTGGACACCGGGGCTCTGCCTGGCACAGACATTTCTGCGGAGAACTCAGACCTGGGCGGTGTCCTCCCCCTTCCTAAGCCAGAAGCACTTGTAGGTCCCCAGTCCTGCCACACAGACTGAGGAACACTTCAGTGTTCCTGTGTCCTCATCTACCCCTCGCCCAGTCCCCCCAGTCCTCATTATCCCTTCTCACACAAACCAGGCACTGTCCTGCCCAAGGACCTCTGCACAGGCCTTGCTGTCTGCCGACGCTTCTCCCACAGGCATCCACGCAGCACCCTCCCCCACTTCAGGTCTTGGCTCGGACACCCCCACACACCCAGCACCTCCTTATCTTCATCCTGGCTCAGGTGTGAACACTCGCCACCTAACAGGCAACAGAATATCTGTAACCATGCTGTTTGCTGTGTTAACTTGTCTGTCACTGTCGCTGTACTGTCACCCTCCCCATGGTGAGGGTGACCTATTAGGTTCCATTCTAAATTCCAGCCCCTGATCAGGCACCTAGTAAGTATTAAATGAATAAATGGATAAAAGAATGAATGAATGGAAAGAATGTTCTGGCATGGGCAGGTGGTGAGAGTGTGTGGGAGAGGCTGGCCTGGCCCGAAGTGGAGCCTCTGAGTTGGGGAGGAGTCTTCAGGAGAGGGACTGGGGCCCCTGAGTCCTCTGTGACTCTGAGGTCCAGGCCAGGTCCCTGGGGGTTGGAGTCACTGCTCTGACTCTCCAGGCCTCGTAGGTCCTCAGGCTGGGCCTTGGTCTGCCTCCTCCCTGCTCTCAGCCCAGAGCCCCAGGGCTCTGGCGGCCTGCCCAGACTGACATCTTCCCGGGGTGAGCATAAAAGATCCCCCTTCAGCTGGAACACACATCTGCCTGGGGCGGGCCACAGCCTGGCACGGCCAACTCTGCTGCCTGCCCAGCCTCTCCCACAGCCTTGGGACAGATAGTGGCCCTGGCTGTAAAGAGGGTCTCGCCAAGGGCACAGCAGAGGTGTGGCCCCTGGGAGCACCCCCACATCTCAGGACAATCTGGACAGGGACACGAGATGCCACAGCTCTGCCTACCAAATGTGTCCTTCCCTCAATCACTGTTGAGTACCTACTGTGTGCAGGACAGGTCATGACATCCTTGGCAGTGGTGGCACCCAATGTGATGTCAAGCCTGAAGGTGCTAAGAAGGCTGGAGGGTCCCTGGAGGCTGGGATGTTCCTTTGCTCCTCCCCCATGTCTCCATGTCTCCCTTCTTGTCTTCACTCCTGTTTCTCCTTCAGTCAGGTCTCTGTCTCTCTACCATCCTCCTTGCATGGCATCTCCCCTCACACAATGGTTGAGCTGGGGTAGGGACCAGAGGCCAAGAAGAGTCCTGGACATGTGCCCCATGTCACCTAATACTAGGAATCACTCCCCAACCTGGCTCCAGCCCCAGAAGCAGAGCCCCCGGTGCTTGCTGGGGCCTGGGGGTGGGTGGGCAGGGAGAGCTGGCTGTGGTTTGGTCCCAAGGGGTGGAGAAATGGGGCAGCCCCTTGCAGCTCACTTGTGGGTATCCTGCGGGAAGGGGTGACAGAGAGACCGTGGATCCCCGTGACCTCAGGCATTTCCCCACTTTAAAGGCCACCAGCAGCTTCAGCTCACATTAGACCCCTGGCCTGGGGACTTTCATATGCCGTGGGTGCAGCTGAAAAAGAAGAGAAAAAAAAATGTGTTAGATATGAAATGCATTTGGGAGTTCCCGCTGTGGGTTGACGAGATGGGGTTTGTCACTGTGGAGGCACCAGTTGGATTCCCAGCCAGGTGCAGTGAGTTAAGGATCTGGTGTTGCCGCAGCTGCAGCGTACTTCACAGCTGCAGCTCGAATTCAATCCTTGGAACTTGCCAGGAACTTCCATATGCCATGAATGTGGCCAAAAAAGCCTAAATAAATAAATGCCACCAGCCTTGTGGGAGACCCACCCTCCACTGTGCTTTAGGACACTGTTTGAGGGTGGTGAACAGCACCCTTGGGTGGCTCTTCTTCTTGCCCAATTCAACCTCAGTTTCCTCAAATGTAGCAGCTGGAAGGAAGGGGACCACTGTGGGTCTGGAGACTCCTAGTCTTGATCCCACCTAGCCCCTCCCCACAGGACACCTTCCCAAGGGTCTTTGCCCAAGGGCTCAAGTGACAAAACCAGGGCTCCAGTGGCCTTTTATTACGGTAATTCTCAAATCTACAGAAAGGCTGGAGGCTGGCACAGGAGGGGCCCCACTTCCTGGGCCCCAGTGTCAGTGGTCACCGCCCCGCTATGCCTCTGGACAGAGGCGAACGCAAGCGCCAGAAGGCCCCTTGCCAAGGTTGCCCGCAGAGGCCCCGGGCCCGCAGCTGGGCTCGGTGACCTTGGGCGCGTCCTTCCCCTTCGCGGGCCTCAGTTTCCCCTTCTGGAACTAGGCTTAATCGGGTCTACAAGGCCTCAAGCTACGCGACCTTGGGCCGTCCCCGACCCTGCGGCCTCAGTTTCCCTGGCGCGGGACCTGGGCGGGGCGCGCCCGGTGTGGGCGCGGGCAGAGGAGGGGCTCCCGCCCCCGCCCCTCCCCCGCAGCCGCAGCTCCGCCCCCCGCGGCTCTGCCCCGCCCTACTCCCGCCTCCCCCCCCTCCCTCGGGCTCGGGCCGGCGGCGGCGGCGGCGGCTCCGCTCCGCACTGCCCGGCGCCGCCTCGCCATGGACGCGCGCGGGGGCGGCGGGCGGCCGGGGGAGAGCCCGGGCGCGACCCCCGCGCCGGGGCCGCCGCCGCCGCCGCCGCCCGCGCCCCCCCAGCAGCAGCCGCCGCCGCCGCCACCGCCCGCGCCCCCTCCGGGCCCCAGCCCAGCGCCCCCTCCTCAGGCGCCCCGGACAGAGGCGGCTCCCCCGGAGGCGGCGGACGAGGGCGGCCCGCGGGCCCGGCTCCGCAGCCGCGACAGCTCGTGCGGCCGCCCGGGCACCCCGGGCGCGGCGAGCACGGCCAAGGGCAGCCCGAATGGCGAGTGCGGGCGCGGCGAGCCGCAGTGCAGCCCCGCGGGGCCCGAGGGCCCGGCGCGGGGGCCCAAGGTGTCGTTTTCGTGCCGCGGAGCGGCCGCAGGGCCCGCTCCGGGCCCGGCGGACGAGGCGGGCAGCGAGGAGGCGGGCCCGGCCGGGGAGCCGCGCGGCAGTCAGGCCAGCTTCATGCAGCGCCAGTTCGGCGCGCTCCTTCAGCCGGGCGTCAACAAGTTCTCGCTGCGGATGTTCGGCAGCCAGAAGGCCGTGGAGCGGGAGCAGGAGCGCGTCAAGTCAGCGGGGGCCTGGATCATCCACCCGTACAGCGACTTCAGGTACAGTCACCCACTCGGAGAGCGGGCTGGCCCGCGCGGAGGGGCACAGCGAACGGACGCGTGCGGGGGCTGTCCTTGGAGCGCTTCAGGGAGGGCGGGGCGGCGCGCCCCGTGGGTGACCTCGGGGCCCCTCGGTGACCTCGGGCGCGTCCGGACCCGCCCTGAAATGATCTGGGCGCGCGAGACTCCGCCCTTGGAGGGGCACTGGGGGGCGCACGCAGGCTCCCTTGGGGACCCCGGCGCGCCCCCTCCCACGCATCCTGACATTCCCCGCCCTTTGGGGTGGGCGCACGTCAAGCGCTGCGGGACAAGGGTCTGAGCGCTCAGGGGCGGAGAGGACAAATAGAGGGGAACGTGGGCGCCGGGGAGGCGGCAGAGCGGAAGCAAGGAGGAAGGAAGGGCGCCTGGGAAGGACGCGCCCTGGAGAGGCTGGCGGAGAAAGGGTTAAGCAGACACGGCGGGTCCCACGGTCTCCACCTGCGCCCCACGCCGCAAGGAGGCGCGTCCTGGGTCGCTGGGCCTGGGTATCCAGCGAGGAGGGGGCGGTGAGTGTGCTGGTGTCTCCAGGCTGTCTTCCTTGAGCCGCATCTGCCCTATCAGCTGGTAGTGTGTCCAGGTGTCAGTGGTTGATGTGGTTTAAGCCGGTTGATGCGTGCAAAGTCTCAGGGCAAGGCCTTGCGGAGGATCATGCCGTATTTGTGGTGTGCCCAGGTGTCGGTGGTTGTATAGATGTTGATGTGGATTAAGCCGGTTGATATGTGGAAAAGCCCAGAGCCAGGTCAACAGTGTATGTTTGCAGCTCTGTTCCCGGGCGTGTGCTCTGTGGCCTGTGAGTGTGAACAGTGCATATCACTGCAGACAGTGTGTGTGATCACGAGCATGTGACTGAGGAAGGCGGGGGGCCTGGGGGCATGGGCCAAGGGATCTGGGGGTGTGTGTTTCCATGGTGGATCCCCCCAGTGTGCGCTAGGGAGAGATGAGGGGTGTGTGTGTGTGTGCATTGGTGGGCAGTGGGTGTGATGTGTGTGCATGGTGTGTGTGTTTGTGTGTGTGTGTGTGTGTGAGGTGATGTGTCTGTGAGTGGGGTGTGTGAGTTGGGGTGCAAAGGGTTTATGTGGCGGCCCTGGACCATGGCTCTCAGGGCAGACACAGTTTCAGCACCACAGACAGCAGCCTGGAGGTCTCTGGATCCTCAGGAGCTCCAGATCTCCCCTTCTGCCCTCTGCCTGAGCTCAGAAGTCTGGGGTCTCTATTTGCTCCTGAATCCCCAGAGCTAGGAAAGGGGGGCTGTGGGCCTCTCACTTTCCCTGGCCCTTCCACAGCCCCTGTGCTTGACACCTGAAGAAAAGACCCAGGGGCACCCAGGTCAGGGACCGAGGCTGGAAGAAAGTCCAGGATTCCAGGTCCTCACCCAGACCCTCCTGGGAGCTGAATGTAGCCTTGACTAGTGGCTTGGGTTTTGGGGCCCGGATGGGATCCCTCTGCGTGGTCTGGACCCACATGGAGATGGTTCCCATCCATGAAATGAATAATGGATTCGAGTTCCAGGGCTCCCCCATCTGCCTGGCCCCACTGTGCCTGGGGGCTAACACCAGCTGGCTGAAAAGGGACATGGGGCATGTGGGCAGGGGGAGGTGGCAGCAAAAAGGAGCCATTCTCCGACCCCTCCAGCATGTCTGCCTGTGGCATCCCTGGGACTGGGGGTGGCCCTGGGCTTCCTCTTGTATGCAGAAGGGGTGAGGGGGTACTGAGAGAGGAGTCGGGTGTCCCTAACCTTGTGCCCATCCATCCAGCACGGTCACCTGTGGGTCCTCAGGCAGACACATTGTAAACTGGAGGTGAGCAGTGAGGTTGGGGGTGTGGCCTGTAGTTGGAACTAAGTGAGCGAGTCCAAGTAAAAAACTTAAGCTTCTGCCAAGATGGGGTGCTGCAGTGTCTCTACAACCCCTCCCCCATGTTATGGGACCCCTTCTAAACCCCTCTGAGAAGTTTCTGTCTTGGCACAGCGGAAGCGAATCCGACTAGGAGCCATGAGGTTTCGGGTTCCATCCTGGGCCTCGCTCAGTGCGTTAAGGATCTGGTGTTGCCGTGAGCTATGGTGTAGGTCGCAGATGCGGCTTGGATCTGGCATTGCTGTGGCTCTGGCATAGGCTGGCGGCTACAGCTCTGATTAGACCCCTAGCCTGGGAACCTCCATGTGCAACGGGTATGGCCCTCAAAAGACAAAAAATACAAATAAATAAAAAAATAAATAAACCCCTCTGAGTCAATACGGAGACAGACCCCCATGCACATGACCGGAGCAGGAGCCCCTCCTGGGCCAGACGTTGTGGCTTTCAGAGCACCTTAAGGATATTGATCCGTTCCTCAGGCCAGTTAGGTGGTGGGTGCCGCAGCTACCCAAACTTACACATGAGGAAGGGGGGAGCACAAAGAGGTAAAGACACTTTTCCAAAGCCACACAGCTCTTCCCAGCCAAAGCGGGGATTTATACCTGGGCAGGTTGGCCCCCAGTCCACACTTTTGACTGCCAGGCCAAGAAGAAATGAATAGGAGGAAACAGCATTCTGGGGGTTATTCTAGAGAAATGGGTGGCCCTGGGTCTTCTCTGTGTTTATGTGTGTGTTCATTTTAAAATCCATTGGTGGAGCAGTGGGGGGGCCCTTCTCATGTCTGCGTGCCCACACTGGCCTCCTGTTTTCCTCATGACATGATTGTGGAGAGACTCTCCCACTGGTGCCTGTTTCGAGCCCTGGACACGATTTAAAAGGGAAAGGGGGCATTCCTGTTGTGGCTCAGCGGAAACAAATCCAACTAGTATCCATGAGGTTGCAAGTTCAATCTCTGGCCTCACTCAGTGGGTCAGGGATCCAGCGTCGCCATAAACTGTGGTTTAGGTCGCAGACGTGGCTTGGATCCCGGCGTACTGTTGCTCTGGTGTAAGCTGGCAGCTGTAGCTCTGATTCGATCCCTAGCCTGGGAACCTCCATATGCCGCAGGTGCAGTCCTAAAAAGAAAAAAGAAAGAACGAAAGAAAAGGGCAGGCGTACAGGGAGACTCAGGCTCCCACCCTAGCCTCTAGGTCCCTGCCCTCGGCTGCAGTGTCTCCACTTCTTTGAGCTACAACTTTGTTCAAATTGGCCCGGCACCCACCCGGCACGGAGAATGGGACAATTACTGTGTGGCAGACCGGAACAGCCCTGGCTGCGCCGCTTTGTGCAGCCACACGAGCTTCCAGGGAGGAGAGGCATTTGCAGAGGCCTGGGGCGGGAGGCTCTTGACTCTGGATGATGGACAGGGGGCTGTGGAGGGCGGTGACGGGGCCCAGGGAACAGCCTGGGCCAAGGCCCGGGGCAGGAGCAGACATCCAGCCAGGCTGTGGAGGGTGCTGGGGGCAGTGTGCAGCGAGTTGCCTGCTGTGCCTGGGCTGGAGTGCTGTGCAGGCTTCCCTGCCTCAGGTTCTCCCAATGAGAGGTGGCACCTTGGGGGAGGAGCGTCTGACCTTCTCTGCCTTGCTGGCTTGCATCTCACCCCCCCTTCCCAGGGAGCCTTTGCAGTGCCGCCCCCGAAGAATGCCTTCACCCCAGTTCTGCTCCTTCACCCCCTGGCTTACACAGCCCCCTGACACCCCTTTGGCACGTTTACCCCACTCCTCTCCATCTGTTTCGTGTCCACACCTCTGGAGTACTTGGAAGCGGCTTTTTCTGCTTGCTTTGCTGACTTGCCTCTCTAGCCCCCGCCTGGCATCTGGGGCCTGGTGCGCGGCACCTGCCCAGGAGGAATTTGGGAACCCGCAGAGGAGCACCCATGAGCGCCAGTTGAGGCTAGTCAAGTCAAGAGTGGCTTTGGATCAGCTCCAAACTTCTTTGAGGCGTGAGTAACTAGAGCTGGTGCCTGGACACAGACGTTCCAGGAGCTTCCATGGGGGTGGGGCATGGAGGGGAAGGAACAAGTTTGAGGGACAGCGGGAAGGATCCAGGCTCAGGAGGGTTGATTTTCCTTCTTTGCACCCTGAGGTCCACACCTGAGTCAGAACAATCGAGAAGACCCCCACAGGGCAAAGCAGGGTGGGGGCCTGGGTGGAAAGTCACTGCCTGGCCCCGCTTCTCCCAGTTCCTGGGGCCCTGGCAGGGTCCCCTGCCTCTCCCCGCAAAACACGTGAGAAATAAATACAGTTAGGTCCTGTCCCCGACACCTGACCACTCTCCATTATGGAAGCCAGGCAGATGGGCTCCAACATGGAAACGTCTGAGATGCATGAAGTAGGAGAGCTCCGAGCAGATAGTGGTGGTGGGCGGGCGTGGGGCGCCCCAGGACGAGATGGCCCAGGCAGGGCCCAGCTGCCTGGCTGCGACTCCCAACCTCCATCCTGCACTGTCTGCTTTTTCCACCACTTCCCTCCACCTCCTTGGATGGTGGTCCCTTGGGGACTGAGGCAGCCCTGGCCAAGTGGAGGCAGGTCTGGGGCAGAGGCCTTACCTCCCTAGAGAGTGTGGGCACATGGCTTCCTGCTGCCTTTCCTCTGTAAGTGAGTGCCTCTGAAGTCTGACTTGAATCTCTCCTGCTGCCGGTGAATTTCATTTCAGTGTTCGTAAATGATCTACTGCTGGGGGGCCTGGTGTGAGGGGGAAAGATAAGTGGGTCTTGTTCCTGGCCCTCAGAGGAGCTTAGGCGAAGCCAGGACCCATGGACGCTGACCTGTGTCTGTGTCACCTTGACTGGGGTCCCTGAGGGACTGGGTGCAGGGGCTGGCCTGAAGATCCTGGCAGGGCTGGAGGCCTTTCCCCACCCCGGATGGCCCAGGATCAGTGGAAGATCAAGACACATGAGCTCATGTGAATAAACCCCGAATTACTGGGAGTGGGGGCGCCCAAGGGACCGGGGCGAATTTCCCTGATTCCGCATCCAGCATGCAGGCTCTCAGCACTGGGGGACAGCAAACAAACCTACTTCCCAGATGGGAGGGTTGAGGCCCAGGCCCCTCTGGGCTGGGAGAAAGGGAGCTCCAGGGTGCCTGTAAGGGGCCGGGGGCCCAAGGAGGCCGAGCCCCCACAGCCCAGGGGCTTCCTGCCAGAATTTGGCATTTCTGGCCCCTAAATTCCCTGCTTTAAAAACTTCACATCCCCACATCCCCTCTTTCAACATCCCAGGGCCTGGGCATGACTTGGGAGTTGGGAGGACTTTGCTCAGCTGCCCACTTGCTCAAGACAGACTCTACCTCACTTCCCCCAACAGCAAGCCCACCCCAAATGCCAGCAGCACAGGCCACCCCATCTCCTGTCTGGACGCCACCTCTACCCCTTTTTTGGCCTTCCATCTGCCAGCAGGGGAGTCTCAGAGACATGGTTTGTCCTTCTCGCTTTAAAAGCTGCCATGGGCACAGTGGTTAACGAATCTGACTAGGAACCATGAGGTTGTAGGTTCGATCCCTGGCCTTGCTCAGTGGGTTAAGGATCTGGCACTGCCGTGAGCTGTGGTAGAGGTTGCTGTGGCTCAGGTGTAGGCCTGCGACTACAGCTCCGATTAGACCCCTAGCCTGGGAACCTCCATATACTGCGGGAGCGGCCCAAGAAATGGTAAAAAGACACACACACACACACACACACACACACACACACACACACACACACGCGCGCGCGCGCGCGCACACACACACGCACACACACCCCTTCCATGGGAGTTCCCGTCATGGCTGAGTGGTTAACAAATCTGACTAGGAACCATGAGGTTGAGGGTTCGATCCCTGGCCTTGCCCAGTGAGTTAAGGATCTGGTGCTGCTGAGAGCTCTGGTGTAGGTCGCAGACTCAGCTCAGATCTGGTGTTGCTCTGGCGTAGGCCAGTGGCTATAGCTCCAATTAAACCCCTGGCCTGGGAACCTCCATATGCCGCGGGTGTGGCCCTAGAAAAGACCAAAAAGAAAAAAAAAAATCTGCCATGGTCAGGGCCCCATGGCCCTGAAGAACCCATCTCCCACCCCCTGCCTCCCTTCTCCCCTCCCTCCACTCCCCTGCTCCAGCCTGAGCCCTTCCAGCTGCCGGAAAGGGCAAACTCCATGCAGCCACGGGACTTTTGCACTTGCTGTTCCCTCGGCTCTGGGTACAGTGCCCCCCCTCAGTGGCCCTTCTCCTTCATCTGCTCATGTGCCACTTCCTCCAAGAAGCCCTCCCACCCCACCCTGGCTAAAGCAGCACCTCTGAAGAATGCTATTCATTATGTGGAACACCCGTCTCCCCACCCAGGCTGGGGGCCCTTGGGAGGGCTGGATCTGTCTGGCCACCATGGGGTCCCCAAGGCCTGGCACACAGTCGGCCCCACAGTCCGGGGAAACTGCCATCCCTGCCACCCCACCCCCACCCACCACGTGGGAGTCTCCATTTCCTGATCCCTGACACCTGCTGGGATCTGTGACTCCCAACCCTGGGCTCAAGCCCTAAGTCTCCATCCCCTGCTTGTCCTTAATCTCCAACCTCCGGCCCTAATCCTCTGGGATTTGCCCTATCCGCTCTGTAATTCCTGGACTGCCTCCCACCTGGTTCCTGGTTCTCTGACCCTGGAGGGAGGGAGCCACTGGCTTCAAGCTCCCAGGTCATCCCAGCCCAGGCGGGGGCAGAGATGTCCGCCACAGCCTCTCCTGGCCTTGCCCTGCCCAGTCCTGGAAGAACGGGGCTGTTCTTCAGCTTTGGGAACTTTGACGGGAGGGGCCTGAGTGCGGGAGGCAGGAGGGTGACATCACAGTCCCCAGCTCTGGCCCAGCAGCCTGGCCACCTGGGTCCTGTCTTTTCATACTTTCCAGCTTCGGTTTCTCCCCCTGCACAGAAAGAGCAGCTGGGCAGCTGCCAGAGCAGAGCCTGAGCTCCCAGGGTGGCGGTGCTGAGCTCTGCCTGCGTGGGTGTGAGCAGGTGCACTGAGAAGCCTGGCCTGGCAGCTGGGGTCCTGGCCACTGAGCCCGCAGGAGCCCCAGCCTCAAGGATGAATGGTCTGAGGACATAGGCCAGAGCTGGGCTTTACAGGGGACGAGGGGTCTGAGGACATTTAAACCATTGCTAAAGGCCCTGGGTAGTTGAGGGCTGACTGTGCGCAAGGTCCCTGCTGGCCCTGACGACATCCCAGGGTCTCTGGGGCAGCATGATGTGGCACAGGATGCTAGGATTAGGCAGATGTGGCTCAGAGAAGGGAAGCAATTAGCCCCAGGCTGCACAGCCCAATGGGGAGGGCAGGGCCAGGAAAGGCGGGGACCCTCAGCCCCAGGCCTCAGCTTCCCCTCCTCCTGTCCGCATCCAGGAGGACCAGACTTGACTGGAGAGGACAAGGGTTGAGGCCCTCGGCTGGTTTGGGGCATCCTGGTTGGAGCAGGTAGGTCTACCCAGCCCCTGTCCACTGCCCTGCCCTCTGCTCTGAGGTCCTTAGCCAAGGGGACGCCACCTGGCCTGGGGAGACAGGCCACACCATGCATGGGACTGGGCCAGCATGGGTGGCAGACAGGACAGGCCTGTGGCGGCAGGCCTGGCTCTCAGGTCTCTGCCCCAAGCCCCTGGCTGGGCCACCTCTCTGGTCTGTCAGTGGGGAGGTGTCCTCCCATCAAGAGCAAAGGAGAGGATGTCTGTGGAAGGTGATCTGCAAAGGAGGAGGCCCTTGTGGTGGCTATCTAGATTGTTTCTCTTTCACCCCGGTGGTTTTAAACCCCCCCCCCAGTTTAGAGTGGTCCCCCCTTTTTTTTCAGCTTTTTAGGGCCGCTCCTGCAAAATATGGAGGTTCTGAGGCCAGGGGTCAAATGGAGCTACAGCTGCCAGCTTACACCACAGCCACAAGCAACACCCGATCCGAGCCTCATCTGCGACCCACACCGCACGCAGCTCATGGCAACAACGGATCCCCGACCCACTGAGCGAGGCCAGGGATCGAACCCGAATCCTCATGGATCCTAGTCGGATTCATTTCTGCTGCACCACAACAGGAATTCCTAGAATGTTTCTAAACATTCCCCCTGTGGTTTCTAGACTCCCCAGTTTAGATAGTTTCCAACTCCCTGCCTTGAACTCTGGGCTTCTGGTGGTTTCTCCTCCCCTGCAGTTACTCTTTCCTGCTTGCTTTGTCCCAGGGCCTGAGTCCCCACTTAGGGTGGGGGTGGGTTAGGAGCTCTGCTCTGGATGCTCTGTGGGTGGAGATGGGAGTGAGGCAGCTGCAGGTAGGAACCTGGGGTCTCGCGGATGAGCAGATGCCCCCAGTCGGAGGTCTGAGTCCCCACCTTGTCCCGCTTCATGCAGAAGGCCTTGAATTGTGAGCAGTCATTTGTTTTTGCCCTAAATACTCACCCCAGGTCATGCCCACCCTTTCAGCTCTCAGGGTCTCCACCCCCACCCCCACGTGGGTTTTCCAGGCTCTCCCATTGCGGCCCCCCCCACCCCCTGGGAGAAAGTTCCAGCATGTGGGGCCGGGCAGGTCTCAGGGACCCTCCAAGCCTGCCACTCTCCAGGCCCCACCCAGGTGGAGAGGACACTGAGGTTCCCAGAGGCTGGAGGGACTCACCCAAGGTCACACCTGCCAGTGGGCGGGAGTCCAGGTCTGGCTGCTGTCACCACAGTCTTAAGACATTGGGTCCCTTCCAGCCTTTGGCTCTCGCAGACTGAGCTGCTGTGAACATCTTGTTACAAATCACTTTTTAATTTTTTTCTCTTCCTCTTGGACAATTTCCTTGGGATCAGTTCCCCGAAGTGGAAGGCCCGGGTCACCCGGCAAGCACGATGCTCCAGCTCCTCCCTCGCTGCGCAGCTCAGCACCGAGCTGAGCAGGGCCTTCCCTGCAGCAGGGAGCTCACTGGAGCCAAGCCTGCGCCGGGGTTGAAGGCTTTCTGCTTCTTTCTACTAATTTAGGGGAGTCCCTCCAGCTCCAGGGAGCCTCCGTCTCCTCTCCCCCAAGGCAGATCCCAGGGCGTGGTGGGCTCAGAGGGTCCCCAGAAACCAGCCTGCCCCACATACTGGACCTTTCTCCCACTGGGCATGGGAGCTCCAGCCT
Organism: Phacochoerus africanus; assembly: GCF_016906955.1. Classification (NCBI taxonomy): domain Eukaryota; kingdom Metazoa; phylum Chordata; class Mammalia; order Artiodactyla; family Suidae; genus Phacochoerus; species Phacochoerus africanus. Next base: position 77,861,589 of record NC_062547.1, on the reverse strand, counting down.
TGATGGAGAGGACGGTCTGCGGGAGAGCCTGGAAAACCCACCTCGAGGTCTGTATCTCTCTTTGCACCATGAAGGGCAAAATCAATGACTCTGCTCAAAACTTGAGGCCCGGAGTTCCCGCCGTGGCGCAGTGGGTTAATGAATCCGACTAGGAACCATGAGGTTGCAGGTTTGATCCCTGCCCTTGCTCAGTGGGTTGACGATCTGGTGTTGCCGTGAGCTGTGGTGTAGGTTGCAGACGCGGCTCGGATCCAGCGTTGCTGTGGCTCTGGCGTAGGCCGGTGGCTACAGCTCCAATTCGACCCCTAGCCTGGGAATCTCCATATGCCGCGGGAGCGGCCCAAGAAATAGCAAAAAGACAAAAAAAAAAAGACCAAAAACAAAAACAAAACTTGAGGCCCTCCTTTGTCTGAATCTTGACAGGGAGTGTGGGCTCAGACCCCGATCTGAGACCTTCTCATCCCCGAAACCCCAGGCCCAGGTTTTCTCTTTATATATGTATTAACTTACATATAACAAAAAGTTTGTCATTTAACCATTTAAAAGTGTACAGTCGGGGTTCCCGTCGTGGCGCAGTGGTTAACGAATCCGACTAGGAACCATGAGGTTGCGGGTTCGGTCCCTGCCCTTGCTCAGTGGGTTGGGGATCCGGCGTTGCCGTGAGCTGTGGTGTAGGTTGCAGACGCGGCTCGGATCCCGAGTTGCTGTGGCTCTGGCGTGGGCCGGTGGCTGCAGCTCCGATTCAGCCCCTGGCCTGGGAACCTCCATATGCCGCAGGAGCGGCCCAAGAAATGGCAAAAAGACAAAAACCAAAAACAACAACAACAAAAAAAATAAATAAATTAAAAATAAAAGTGTACAGTCAAGGAGTCCTCTTGTGGCTCAGTGGATTTAGCATCTGGTATTGTCGCTGCAGTGGCTTAGGTTACTGCTGTTGCGCGGGTTCAATCCCTGGCTCGGGATCTTATGTGTGCTTCGGGCTCAGCCAAAAAAAAGTGTACAGTCAAGTGACATGAAGTAGAATCACAACATTGTGCGAACACCAACCTTATCTCTCTCCGGAACTTCATCTACACAAATGGAAACTCCCAGCCTCCTACAACCACCAGTCCATCTCTCTGTCTGTGGATGTGCCTGTTCTGGACGTTTCCCATCCATGGCATCCCACCCTGTATGTCCTTCTGTGTCTGCTTCTCTCACTGAGCGTCGTGGTTTCTAGGTCCGTCTGCGTGGTAGCAAGTGTTGGGGCTTCTCTCCTTTTCAGGGCTGAGTGATGCTCTGTGTGGAAGATGCGGTGTGTTTCTGTGTTCATCCATCAGTGGGCATTTGGGTTGTTTCCACCTTCTGGGTGTAGTGAATCACACTGCTGTGGACACTGCTATTTGAGCCCCTGCTTTCAGTTCCTTGGGTGTCTGCCTGGGAGCAGAATTGCTGGGTGACAGGGATAACTAACTTTTTGAGGAACCAACATTTTCCCCTTGGAGTGGTTTTTGTTTGTTTTTCCTTGTTTTTTGGCCATGCCCGAGGCCTGTGGAAGTAGCCAGGCCAGGGATGGAAGCTGAGCCACAGCAGTGACAGCCCCAGATCCTTAACCTGCTGAGCTGCCAGGGAATTCCCCCCTCACAGTGATTTTGATTCTTATGGTTCTCAATTGGTGTGGGGCTGGGCATCTCTCCATGTGACCTCTGCTGCCTCTGTCTGTCCTTATGGGCAGACGCCTTACTCAGAGTACCATGCCTGGCCATCAGTAGATGTTCCTGAAATGGACGGGCCTCTTTCTGAGAGCATTTCCTAGGTGGAATTTTGGGATTGACTTCAGGGACTTGTATGGGTCCTGAGCATACTTGGGAGGCGAAGCAACCGGTCATCACTTTTCAGGCGTATTTGTCACCTTACACATCCAAGCTGCAGCCAAGTCCTGTCACTCAAGTTCCTCCTGCCATTGTGCCCTCTACTCTGCCTGCCAGGCCTTGGCCTCTTTCTTTCTCCCTGCTGGGCGGGCACCCCTGCCTCTGCCCCGTCTCCAGGGCCCCTTCTCAGCCTCCTGGCACCCCCCGCCCCTGAAGTCCAGCTGGGGTTGGAGTCCTGCACAGTGGCGTCAAGCTGTGCATGTCCGCTCCACCCCTGCAATCCCAGCCATCCAGCACCCCAACACTCCTGGCTCCAGACCCCCACTCCCTGCTCCAGCTCCTCTGCTTTTCTCCCCACTCCCTGCTCAGCCTTGGTGCTTTTGGAGCACCAACTTTGTACCAGGCATGTGGGACTTTTTTGATCCTGGGAAACAGTTCATCAATTTTTGAGCGACCTCTTGGGCTCTTCCAGGTCTCCTGCTTCTTCAAAGAGAAGAGGCCAGAGCTGGGACCATGGGAGGGACCCTGGCTAAGGGAACCCAGAGGCAGAGGCTGCTGGCTGGGGGCAGGGAGGGGGGGGCTTCCCGGAGGCAGGCGGGGCAGCAGCAGAGGTGTGATGGGCTGCCTCACCCCCAGGTTCTACTGGGACTTCACCATGCTGCTCTTCATGGTGGGAAACCTCATCATCATCCCCGTGGGCATCACCTTCTTCAAGGACGAGACCACGGCCCCATGGATTGTGTTCAACGTGGTCTCAGACACATTCTTCCTCATGGACCTGGTGCTCAACTTCCGCACGGGCATCGTGATTGAGGACAACACGGAGATCATCCTGGATCCTGAGAAGATCAAGAAGAAGTACCTGCGCACGTGGTTCGTAGTGGACTTTGTGTCCTCCATCCCCGTGGACTACATCTTCCTCATTGTGGAGAAGGGCATCGACTCCGAGGTCTACAAGACAGCGCGCGCCCTGCGCATTGTGCGCTTCACCAAGATCCTCAGCCTGCTGCGCCTGCTCCGCCTGTCGCGCCTCATTCGCTACATCCATCAGTGGGAGGAGGTGAGCTGGCAGCCTGGGCTCAGGCAGTGCGGGGCTAGGATGACGGGTCTCGAAGGTCTGGGGCGGGGCTGGGAAGAAGGGCCGGGGTCTCCAAGGGCGAGGGTGTAGGGTGCCATGGGGGTGAGGCTGTGACATGGATACAGGAGCGGGGCTTAAGATTTGAGGGGGGCAGGGTCGTGATGGGTGGGGCTAGGATGCAGGTGCTAGGCCATGACTTTAGGAGGGGACAACGAAGGCACCAGGAACAAAAAGGCGGGGCTACCAGGGCCCAGGCTGAGGACAGGGTCGTGGGAAGAGGCGGTGGCCCCCCCTGGGAGAGAGCTGTGGGCTGCCCACCAGGCAGATAGATTTGGGCGCCTGGGGTGGCAAGCTGGGTAGGGGGCCACGTGCCCTGGTCTAGGGCACCTCGTTATCTTGAAAGGCATCAGGCCTCCTGGGAGTGGGGTCACACTCGGCCACGGCCGGGGTGCGGTGAGGCGAAGGTCCCTTTTGGAGCTCAAGGGGAGTGGCCTTCACCCTGGGGGCAGGGGAGGGGGTGAAGGCCTGGGGTGTGAGGGGCCGGGGCAGAGGCTTCTCCCTCCCACACGGGTCTTCAGTGACCAGCTCAAGCATCACCCCCACCCCACCCCCCAGATCTTCCACATGACCTATGACCTGGCCAGCGCGGTCATGCGCATCTGCAACCTCATCAGCATGATGCTGCTCCTGTGCCACTGGGATGGCTGCCTGCAGTTCCTGGTACCGATGCTGCAGGACTTCCCGCGCAACTGCTGGGTCTCCATCAACGGGATGGTGGTGAGCCCCGCCCCGCCCAGGGGAGAAGGGGACCTGGAGAGAGGCATCCTGGTTCCAACCCAGCGCGCCCCCTGGCAGTGCTCAGCGGCTGAAACCCCCTGGTCCAACTTCGATCCTTGCAGAGACCAGGACCGTGGAGATCCTGGGCGGTCAGAGGGTGATAGGACAGCTTTTGTCCCCCAGGGACTGCATCATCTTGCTGTTTTTTCCCCCATTGAATCCACTTTTTTATTTACAAGAGTTTATTTAAAAGACCATTTTAGATCATAACCCTTAGAAAAATGGTATCAAGAGACATGAGAAATAAAAACTGGAGACTCTGAAGCACCTATTGCTTCCTGGCTGAGATGCTGATGGTGCAGGGAGGTGGTGGAGTTGGGGCTTGAGCCACAGGGAGCCTTCCTCCTGCTGGGGTGCACGCGGGGCACTGAGCGGGCGGGAGCAGCAGAGGGAAAACCCGCCGGCACCCGGCCCGGCACCTGGCACAGCTGCTCGGCTGAGGCAGCTTATTGTCTGGCCGGACACCCAGGCATGCTGTCCTGTTTCCTGAATCGGGCAGACTGTCCCCTCCCAGAGCTGGGTCAACTGAGGACTGGGCGAGGCGGGCGGGGGTGGCCTTCTGGTCCTACTTGATGTTTCCACCCCCCTTGCCCCTGTAATCAGGAGCCCTGGTGGGACTTTTACATTCTCTTGCCCTCATAGACGCTGTTATCAGAGGCTGCAAAGGGGTGGGGACTCCTGAGCCCCCCATCTCTAGCCTCTGGCCCCTCAGAGCTTCAGCTTCCCCAGGACTGCAGTGGAGAGGTGGCTTCTGACCTGCCCCTACTGCTGAATTGCCATGACAACGTGTGTCACCCACCTGAGTCTCAGTTTCTCTTGATTACCTCTGGACACAGGCAGCTCACTACCTAGATGCCTGGGGAGGATGGCAGGTGGGGCCCTCGGGGTCAAGGGGCTCCTTGGGGGCCTGCGCACCCATCCACCTACCCGTGGCCTTGCAGAACCACTCGTGGAGCGAGCTGTACTCCTTCGCACTCTTCAAGGCCATGAGCCACATGCTGTGCATCGGGTACGGGCGGCAGGCACCGGAGAGCATGACAGACATCTGGCTGACGATGCTGAGCATGATCGTGGGCGCCACCTGCTATGCCATGTTCATCGGCCATGCCACCGCCCTCATCCAGTCACTGGACTCTTCACGGCGCCAGTACCAGGAGAAGGTCTGAGGGGGGAGACAGCTCCCAGCCCCCAGCTCCACGTGACCTGCTGAGGACAGGAGACAGAGGGGAGTGGTGGGAGGGACGTGGGGATCCCGGGTGCTCTGTGGTTGTGTCTAGAAGAAGTGGAGGTCCATGAGGAAGCTCAGGGCCCTTTGGGAGGAAGGATGCCTGGAGCTGGGAGGGGGCAAGGCAGGAGGGGAAGAGGGGGATTCAGGCCAAGGAAGTGTCCCAGTAAGACAGGGCCAGTCCTTGGGGCATCAGGGAGCTCTCATGAGGGGAGTTCTGGGCTGTCTTGAGAGGGGCAGAGCAGAGTCCTTGGGTCACCTGAGGACACGGGGGAGGCCTCTGGAGGAGCAAAGAGGTCCTGGCGCTTGGTCTTGGTTGGGGAACCTCTGTGGGGCTATCCTAGGGCCGGGGGTCTTTGCTGTGCTTCAGTTTCCCTTCCTCAAGGCCAAGGGTGGCCTGGTCCCCCGGACACGGCCCTGTTGGCCCACACTGCCGCCTGACAGCCTTGCTGGGGCAGCTGCAGCCCCCAGCAGCATCAACATCAGGTCACTGGGTCAGCTGGGCCCGGGGCCAGGCAGCCCTGCTGTCCGGAAGCCACAGGCTTCTCACCCAAACATGAGCTGGTGCCGCCACCCGCCTGCCGTCACGGGTTCCACTGAGCTCAGAGCAGCTGTGGCCGGGTGGGGCGGGGCAGAGCGGAAGGGAGCAGGGGCAGCCCTGGGGCCCCATCCTGGGGACGGCAGGGCCTGGCACCCCCACCTAGTGCCCACACCCCCTGCCCTGCTCAGGGGTGGGTGATTTCTGGAAAGATCATCGGGGAGGGGAGCCAGGGCCATGGCAGGGTGGGTGCCTCTGGCACAGGGGCCAGTCCAGCCCCTGTGGGGGCCTGGAGTCAAGCTGCCACCCATTCCTCAGGGGCAGGAATGATTTTTCTTGGCATAAGCATGTTCCCAGTCCTGCCCGGGATAGACTCAGACAGGGCATGGTTGCCGTTGATCTGGAACTCAGAGTTCACCGGGCACCCTGTTTTGTCCTTGTCCAACCCGAGGGGCGGCGGGGGCTCCGAGCTGGCTGCTGACTGCCCCGCCCCGCCCGGTTACAGTACAAGCAGGTGGAGCAGTACATGTCCTTCCACAAGCTGCCCGCCGACTTCCGCCAGAAGATCCACGACTACTATGAGCACCGCTACCAGGGCAAGATGTTCGACGAGGACAGCATCCTGGGCGAGCTCAACGGGCCCCTGCGGGAGGTGAGGGCCCAGCCGTGGCGTGAGGACTTAAGCTAGACTTGGGCCCACGTTGGCCCTTGCCGGGGGGGCCCCCCACAGGCCTCTGCCACCCCAGATGCCCCCTTCTCCGGGGGCCTGGGTCAGACACCCCTGCTTGGCGGGATCTTGCTCCACGGCAGGAGCAGCAGGCTGGAGCTAGTCTGTTCAGGGCTGGGCAGCTCCATGACCGGCTGCTGTTCATCTGGCTCTGCCTGCAGCCGGGTGATGTCGGGGGAGCTTCCCGGGGCTGCTGTCATGAATTCCCACAGGCTGTATTCCCGGAGAAGTAGTTCTGCAGGTCAAGTGTCTGAGATCCAGGTGTGGCAGGGCCACACTCCCTCCAGAGGCCCCCAGGGAGGGTCCCTCCTGCCCCTTCCAGCCTCTGGGGGCCCAGTGGTCCTTGCTGTCCTCTGGCTTGTAGGTGTGTCGCCCTGATCTCTGCCTTCGTCTTCATGTGGTCCCTCCCTGCAACTCTTGTGTCCCTTCTATAAGGACATCAGTCACTGAAGTAAGGGCCACTATGACCTCATCTTAATTAACCACACCTGCAAAGACCTTCTTTCCAAATAAGTTCCCTTCACCTGTACCAGGGTTAGGACTTCAGCGTATCAATTCAACCCACAGCAGTTACTGGGCACCCACTGTGTGCCCTGCCCTGGGTCCTCAGGGAGGTAGGGCCGGAGGGAGAAACTTCAGGAGGGATCTGGGGTGAGGAGGGGATGGGTTGGCGACTCTGAGGGAGGCAGGGTGTGAGCCTGCAGAGGGCACGGCCATGGCAAGGCTGAGAAGGAGGAATGAGGCCAAGATGAAGCGGCCACTGGGCTTTCTTCTGAGGGTGGCAGTTAGTGCCGTGGGTTTCCCGGAACTGCAGACAGGCGAGGGCAGGTCCAGATTCCCTCCAAGGGCACAGGTCCCGGTGGCCCAGGTGGAATGGAAGGGGCACCCCTCAGGTGCATTTATCTTGAGCGGCTTTTCCTGTGATCAGGGGTTGGTTGGTTTGCTTTTCTCTTTCTGTGAACTGTCCATAACTTTTGCTTGTTTTTCTACAGAATTTTTGGTCTTGTTAGAAGTTTTCGATTGAACTATAGTTGATTTACAATGTTGTATTAATTTCTGGTGTACAGCACAGTGTTCAGTTATGCATATACACCTTTTTTTTTTTTTTTTTTTGTCTTTTTAGGGCCACACCTGCAGCATGCGGAGGTTCCCAGGCTACGGGTCTAATCGGAGCTGTAGCCGCCAGCCTACACCACAGTCACGGCAACACCAGATCTGAGCCGTGTCTGCGAACTACACCACAGCTCACGGCAATGCCAGGTCCTTAACCCACTGAGCGAGGCCAGGGATGGAACCCGCAACCTCATGGTTCCTAGTTGGATTTGTTTCCGCTGCGCCATGATGGGAACTCCCCATATATGCATTTCTTTATCAGATGATTGTTATAGTTTATCACATAATACTGAGCATAGTTCCCTGTGTTACAGTAGGACCTTGTTGTTTTATCTATTTTATATATAGTAGTTTGTACCTGTGAATCCCAAAATCTTTTTTTTTTTTTTTGTCTTTTTAGGGCCGCACTCATGGCGTATGTAAGTTCCCAGGCTAGGAGTCGAATCAGCGCTCTAGCTGGTGGCCTATGCCACAGCCACACCAGATCCGAGCTGCGTCTGCAACCTACACCACAGCTCATGGCAACGCGGGATCCTTAACCCACTGAGTGAAGCCAGGAATTTAAACCTGTGTCCTTCTGGATAGTAGTCAGATTCGTTTCTGCTGAGCCGCAATGGGAACTCCCTAATCCCAAATTTGAAGTTAAGGCCCCATCCCCTTTCCACTTTGGTAACCGTAATGTTTTTAGAAATCCTTTCTACTGGGAGGACTTTAACTCTGGGTGATGTAAATTTCCATCCCAATGGCCATTTGTCTTTTTTTTTTTTTTGGCTTTGGCATATGGCAGTTCCTGGGCTAGGGGTCGAATCATTGCTGCAGCCGCTGGTCTGCACCACAGCACAGCCACATCAGATCTGAGCCACATCGGCGACCTACACCACAGCTCATAGCAACACTAACCCACTGAGCGAGGCCATGGATCGAACCTGCACCCTCCTGGAGAATAGTCAGGTTCATTTCCATTGAGCCACAATGGGAACTCCAACATTTGTCTTTTAACTTCGCTTATTGTGTTTTCTCCTCATGTGGAATTTTTATGCTGTGTACATCAGGTGCTCCATATAACATACTTGATGTACACAGTAGGTGCTCAGTGTGTGCTTGCTGAGGAGAGTGACAGTATGGTGTTCAACGTCTACCCTCTGTATACAGTTGGTGCTCGACACCTCATTGCTTGTACAGAGTAGGTGCCCAATACTCTGCATACAGCAGGTGTGCAATACAGACTTACTATACAGAGTTGGCCCCAATACCTGCTTGCTGTACATAGCAGGTGCACAATACATGCTGTGCACGCCTGGGTTTTAAAGGAATTTGCCAGTTTCTTCTAATACATAAGAGTTTCATTTTTCACGTGTAGATCCCTAATGCCTTTGGGATTTATCGGAGAATGTGGTACAAGGACGGGATCCGGGCTTGTCTGCTATGGGGCTGAAACGTCTGGCTTTGCCTGTGGCTTGGTGGGGTGGGGGGACACCATTACCTTAAACTGAGGTTCCTGTGTGCTTGGGTCCATTTCTGGACTTTTCTGTCCCATTGGCCTGTCTGCCCCTTGTATGCCAAACCTGCAGTTTGCACCGCAGAGGTTTTAACGCCCTGGAGGGCAAGCCCCGCCTGCCTGCTCCTCCTGGTCACGGGTTTCCTGCTATTTCTGCTCGTTTGTTCCAAGAGAACTTGACCAAAGCAGGGCAGCATTTCCATGGAGCTGTTGACTGTGCCCCTGAACAGGGCCACGGTTTCCACTTGAAGATGGTGAGCCGTGCCGCCAAGGTCACCATCCACAGCTCTCCTGTGCCTTCGGGAGGGTTTTCAGTGTTTCTCTATTAAACGTGGACGCATCCTGTCCCACTCATGCTGCGCCTCTTATTTAGCTCTTTACGTGGGTGGAGATGCGCTCTTCTCATCGGTTTTACCTTCTGGGTGGCTTTTCTTTGGATGTACAAAAGCTATGGATTTTCCTTTTAAGGTCAGCTTTCCTCTTTATGGACATGTACCCTGTAGAAAGTGCCCACGTCACGAGGGCACTCTTGGTGGATGTTCCATAAGGTGAAGGCCCCATGTAACCTCATCCAGATCAAGCACAGAATGTTTCCTTCCCCCGAAGCTTCTTTGCGAGGATAAGCGTCATCTTAACTTCTACCACTGCTGTTTCATTTCCAGGCTCTTTGTTTCCACATTGATTTTTAAATTGAATCACTTGTTATTTTGACTAACTTCCCTTATTGTTATAGTTTCCCATTGACTCGTTTGGATTTTTCAGGCAGCCCTATTTATAGGCATAGTAAAGAGATAAGTTTTATTTCTTCCTTTCCAGTTCTTACGTCTCTGCTTTTCCCTGTCTACCTGCTTTGGCCAGCACTGCCAACACAGGGTTAAACAGTAGGAAATCCTTGGGCATCTTTCCTTGATACTGTCTTTGGTGGCAAAACCTCTAATATTTGCCTATTAAAATGCTGGCTTTTGGAGTTCCCGTCGTGGCGCAGTGGTTAGCGAATCCGACTAGGAACCATGAGGTTGCGGGTTCGATCCCTGGCCTTGCTCAGTGGGTTAAGGATCCAGCGTTGCCGTGAGCTGTGGTGTAGGTTGCAGATGCGGCTCGGATCCCGCGTTGCTGTGGCTCTGGTGTAGGCCGGTGGCTACAGCTCCGATTCGACCCCTAGCCTGGGAACCTCCATATGCCGTGGGAGCGGCCCAAAGAAATAGCAAAAAGACAAAAAAAAAAAAAAAATGCTGGCTTTGGAGTTCCCTGGCGGCTCAGCGGGTTAAGGATCTGGTGTCACTGCTGTGAGGCAGGTTTGATCCCTGGCCTGGGAACTTCCACGTGCTGTGGGCATGACCAAGAGGAAAAAAAAAAAAAAAAAAAAAGCTGGCATTCAAGCTACGGCATTAAACTCCTTTCACAGACTGGGCCTGAGAGAGCAATGGTCCCAAAGGTAGGGTGAGATGGAGGCCCTGATACCACCCTGCTCCCACTACAGGAGATTGTCAACTTCAACTGCCGGAAGCTGGTGGCCTCGATGCCACTGTTTGCCAACGCTGACCCCAACTTCGTCACGGCCATGCTGACCAAGCTCAAGTTCGAGGTCTTCCAGCCAGGTGACTACATCATCCGTGAAGGCACCATCGGCAAGAAGATGTACTTCATCCAGCACGGGGTGGTCAGCGTGCTCACCAAGGGCAACAAGGAGATGAAGCTGTCCGACGGCTCTTACTTTGGGGGTGAGCTATGGCCACAGGACTGGCCCTGCCTGGGGATGGAGAGCAAGGTGGGGAACAGGGTGAAGGTCAGGAAGGTCCGGGCCAGAGGGGAGAGAGGGTGCTGGGCAACACGCCCACTGGCAAAGAGGGCCCGGGGCAGTCAGGTGTTGCCAGGCAGTGAGGACATGCCCCTGGCTCCCTGCAGAGATCTGCCTGCTGACGCGGGGCCGGCGCACGGCGAGCGTGCGGGCTGACACCTACTGCCGCCTCTACTCATTGAGTGTGGACAACTTCAACGAGGTACTGGAGGAGTACCCCATGATGCGGCGGGCCTTTGAGACCGTGGCCATCGACCGCCTGGACCGCATCGGTGAGTGGGCCCAGCTATTGGCCTGTGTGGCTGTTGGGGGCGGTCAGGCTGAGAAGGGTGGCGGTGTGGCCCACCTGACTCTCGGGGCAAGATGTTTTTAGCTATGCACAACTTTTGTCCACTAAACAAATATCTGAGCGCCCACCTATGCTAGGAGGTGTAGACATGGACCATAAGGCTTGAGGCACAGGGGCTCCCTCAAGAGGCTTGTCCTGGGGAGGGGCCGGGGCTGAGGTGGGGGCAGCTTCCTCGTGATTCCAAGTAGAGACCCAGACGGAAGAATGAGGGAAGGTCTGGTCTAGGAGTGGACACAGCATGTGCAAAGGCCCTGAGGTAGGGAAGAGGCCAGAAGCCCAGGGAGATAGGGAAGCTGGAGAGGAAGGCAGGGACCAGGCTCAGGGGGCTGGTGGACTGTGTGTGAGGGGTATGCTCAGAGGCCACATGGAGCCCCTGATCACAGTACGCAGGGGAGGATCTGGTGTGTGCAGGAGGGATCTCGTGGCCTGGCCTGTGTGGCGGGTGGCCTTGGGTACAGGAGAAGCAGGGAGCAGTCAGCAAAGGTTGCGAGGACTTGCTGATGACTAGATGCAGGAGTCAGGGAGAGGCAGCCCCTGGTGCTGTTTGTGGGAACGAAGACAGTGAGTGTCGGGAAAAGCAAGACAGGGTGGGGTGAGGAGAGCTGTTAGAAGGGACTTCCCAGTACACAGCAAGCACTCAATGTTTATATATTTGTGACAAGTAAGTGCACAGGTGTACCTACCCCACATAGTAGATGTTCAACCCGTCCTGGCTGTGTCTATGGTAGGCATGCAGCCCGCCGGCTGTGTACAGTCAGGGGTTCTGGGTATGGTGTTCTACACCACAGGTATAGGTAGGTACAAGGCATGCTTGCTGTACAGTGTCTGAACCCTGCTCTGTGTACACAGCAGACACACACAGGTTCTTCCTGTGCCTGCTTCATGCAAAGGCATGTGATGCCTGCCTGCTGTGTCAGCTTCCAGTACACGGCAGATACTCAGTGTCTGTGCATGCAGGAGGGGGGCTCCATTCCTGCCGGCTGTTCAGAGCAGGTGTCTGACGCTGTGTCTTGCCCCCTCCGCAGGCAAGAAGAACTCGATCCTGCTGCACAAGGTGCAGCACGACCTCAACTCGGGCGTGTTCAACAACCAGGAGAACGCCATCATCCAGGAGATCGTCAAGTACGACCGCGAGATGGTGCAGCAGGCCGAGCTGGGCCAGCGCGTCGGCCTCTTCCCGCCACCACCACCGCCGCAAGTCACCTCCGCCATCGCCACGCTGCAGCAAGCTGTGGCCATGAGCTTCTGCCCGCAGGTGGCGCGCCCGCTGGTGGGGCCCCTGGCGCTAGGCTCGCCACGCCTTGTGCGCCGCCCGCCCCCGGGGCCTGTGTCTGCTGCCGCCTCACCCGGGCCCGTGCCCACCGCCAGCCCCCCGGGCGCACCCGCCAGTCCCCGGGCGCCGCGGACCTCGCCCTATGGCGGCGCACCCGGCTCTCCCGCTGCACCCCGCGCCGGACCGGCGCTGCCCGCGCGTCGCCTGAGCCGCGCCTCACGCCCACTGTCCGCCTCGCAGCCCTCGCTGCCCCACGGCGCACCTGGTCCCGGCCCCACGGCCTCGGCACGCCCGGCCAGCAGCTCCACACCGCGCCTAGGGCCCGCGCCTGCCACCCGGGCCGCGGCGCCCAGCCCGGATCGCAGGGACTCGGCCTCACCCTCGCCCGGCGCTGCCGGTGGCGGACTCGATCCGCTGGACTCTGCGCGTTCACGCCTCTCATCCAACTTGTGACCCTCGCGCGCCGCCCCGTGAGCCTGGGCGGGCCGGGGCGGGCCGTCATCCAGACCAAAGCCATGCCATTGCGCACAGCCCAGGCCTCCCGCCCCAGAAGCCATAGAGATGTAGGTAGCTGTAGTCGGACGGGCGGCCTGGGCGGGCGGGACCACCCCGCCAAGCCCCCGCTGAGCCCCCCATCGCCCTGCGCCCACCCACATGGCCCCTGCCCCTGGCGGCCTTGCGTCGGGGCTCCCTTCACCTCGGTGCCTCAGTTCCCCCAACTGTGACGCGGGGACAGGGCTGGACTGGGCAAGAGAGCAAGAGATGGTGGTGGAGCCTGGCCCGCCGCGGTGGCCCACTGATGAGGGTTGTTTTTTAAGTGCAATACTTGGCCCGCCGGCTTCCGCTGCCCCCGTCGCGCTCACGCAATAACCAGCCCGGTCCCTGTGCGCGCACACGTCCGTGGTGACCTCCCCGGAGCGGGCACGCCCAGCTCCCTCCAACACCCAGGACCGGCGGTCCTGGCCGCGCCTGGGCGTGGGGGGGAGGCTGGGGGGAGGGGGTCCGCCAGTGTGATGAATGTACTGACGAGCTGAGGCAGCAGCGCCCGCCCCCGCCCCCCACTAACCCCCATGCCCCCATTCCGCGCAATAAACGACAGCATTGGCGCCCAGCCTGCCCGCCTGTGATTGCTCAGCGCCAGGTCCCTGCCCCAGAGGCAGCAACTCACTAAGTGGAGACAAGATTTTATTTACACTATGGTACAGGGTGCCCTGCCCCGGAGGTGGTCGGTCAGCTGAAGAAGTATGTGGAGTGCTTCACCTGCTCCAGGTCGAAGGTCCCTGTGGAGCAGAGAGAGGCCGTGGGCGGGCTCGAGGGAAGGCCTCAACCCCAGCCTGCAGAAGGAGCCCGCACCTCCAGGGACCGTACCTGGCTTGGGCACTGATAGCAGTGTGTCCATCAGCCTGGAGGCCCAGATATTCTTAGAGGCCCTGGAGCCAAGAGCAGGATGGGGGATGAAGCATAGGCAGGGTGGGGAGGCGGAGGGCGCGAGGGCACTGGGGTTGGGTGTGCCTCACCTGGGGTCAGAGCAGAACCGATTCCTTAGGAACCTGGACAGGTCATGGAGGATGGGCTGGCTGTGCAGCTGGACAAACTGCTCTCGGCACACCTTGTGGGGGTGGGACAGTCAGAAGCCAGAACCAGGCTCAGGACATAGGGAGAGAGTGACTGGGAGGGGGTGAAGCTGGGGCTGTGAGGTCCCACAGGGTGAAGGCCACAAGACCAGGGGTGTCCACTTTGACGGGGGCAGGCCATACCTGGTTCATGACCGCAACATCAGCTGCGTGGGTCCAGAAGCAGTCGTGGACAGAGACAAAGGTCAGGCCCTTTCTGTAGCAGGAGGGAGGGGCTCCATGAGGAGAAGCCACACCTCAAGGTCCACTCTCCCCTTGATCCACACCCAAGGGCCTCCGAAGGGAACCAGGGCTCAGTGCAGCCTCATCTCCACGTCAGCAGCTGTTTCTAACAACCATCAACACGTGCCCCCACCACCCATGCTCAGCCGCCTCCAAGGGACTCAGGAGAAACCAGGACGGCTGTGCCTGACCCAGGAGGTCCACATAGGTCCCGCTGTGTCAGGCCACACAGCATGCCGAGTCTGGGACCCTCTAAGGGCCAGCTTCACTCTCAGAGCCACTTCCTAGCCCCTGCTACCTGGTGGCCTGTCTCCTGGGCACCAGGTCCTGCAGGCCTGCCGGAGGGCTCAGCCCTGGCCCCACCCTTGTCCTGGTCCTGGCTGGCAGGACCCACCAGCAGGACCTGAGCTCACGAGCTATCTCCCCCTGTGCGGGCCCCTGGCCCACACAGGGGACATCCACACCTGTAGCAGTGCAGGGCCGTGAGCATCATGTGTGAGGAGTCCAGCGAGTGGATGAAGTTGGGCGGGAAGCCGTTCTTCTGCTTCAGCGTGTTGGGCTTCCTGGGGGGAGGAGTGGAGGTGGGGACTCCAGAACCTCCCCAGGTGGCCTTCTGGCCCAGGCGCCCCACCCTGCCCAGTCCTTGCACTCACTGGCTGGTGTCCACACTGCTGTTGAAGCTGAGGTTCTGAAGCCCACCTTTGATCTGCAGGGTCAGGGCAGGAGGTGCAGGGGTGGTGAGCCCTGCCCTGCCTCCGTGGGGGTGGGGGTGGGCGTGGGGGCAAGGCCGCACGTACTGTGACCTTGGAGTCGCGGTGGTAGGGCTGGATGATGGGGATGCCCAGCGGCGTGACCCACTCCACAGCCGAGCCCATGTGGGCGATGAGCCGGGCACTGTCAGTCAGCCAGCGCTGCGGGGGCAGGCACTGGGCTCAGGGCAGGGCAGGGGCGGAGTTGGGGGGGGGGCAGGCGGGTGGGGGGGGGTAGACGGGCAGGGGGCGCGGGGGGGCGGGGGGGGAAGCCCGTCCAGGGAGGACGAGGCCTCACCTGGATGGACCGGGTGCCAGAGAACATCTCCTGGAGGCTGTTAAACACCTGGCGTACAAGGTAGTGCGAGGCCTCCCACACAAACTCCTGGCAGGTGGGGGAGGTGGTCGGTAGGACCCAGGTTCCCGCCACAACCCCCCCAGGGCCCCCCCACCTGAAGCTGTTGGCACACTCCTCTGGGAGCCCCTCCCCGACAACTGCCTGCTGCCCTGTGTCCAGGGGTGGGGCCGGCAGGATCTGGGGTCACAGCTGTGCACCTGGGGGAAGTCCTGGAGCTCCCGGAGGCGCCTCTCGATCTGCAGGCGGCCCCCGTAGCGGGTGACCCCGTACACCACGGTCATCACCGTCTGCTTGACCACCTTGCGGCTGATGAAGCCCTCCAGCACTTGTGCCACCCGCATGCCCTGCTCGGCATCCTGCCTGCGGAACACCTCCACCTGGGCAGGTGTTGGGGGTCAGAGGGCGGGGCCTGCCCAGCCCCCCAGCCCCTCGTGGGCCTCACCCCGGCCCCTCTCACACCTCCCTCAGGAAGCCCAGGACAGAGACTAAGACTACAGGGTCTACAGCGCCCATGTGTTCACACAGGCCCTGGAGAGTTTGAGGACAGGTAATGAGTGGGGGGTCCGTAGTGCCTACCTGTGCAGCCACCCCGCTGTAAACGTCCTGCGGCAGGTCCGAGGGCATCAGGTTGACAGAGGCGGCCCCTGCGCTATCCCGGCCCAGGGCGGCGTAGTGCTGCAAGCCGTTACAGGAGCCATCCTGGCCAGGGGTGCAGAGTGAGGGGGCCTGGGCAGGGCTGGGGGAAGGTCTGCATTTCCCCAGCTCTGCTCACAGGAGAGGCCCCCAGCTTCTGACACACGTAGGTGGGCAGCAGCCCCCACAAAGGGGAACGGAGAGGCAGGGGCCGGGCCTGTGTGAACTGCCCCTTGTGGGAACACCAGCCAGCGCAGAGTGGGACACCGTGCCACTCCACACTGGGTGCCCCCAGCTCACCTGGTGAACCGGGAAGTGGGAGACATAGGCAGTGGGGTCAGGGGCACGCACCGCCCGAGCGATCTCCATGCAGCAGGCCAGGGTTTGCCAGGGCTCGTCCGCCTCCATCCACCACTTCCGGCCCTGCAGGAGGGCAGGTGGGCTAAGTGAGGCCCGGGGTCTCCAGGTCTGGTGGGGTCAGGGCGGGTCTTGCAGCCTAGACAGGGCTCCCTGGGCACAGACGAGAGTAGGGTGGACCCAGGCAACATGAAGACACACAGACGCATGGAGAGAAAAGAGCGACAGACCAGGGAGGGGGACGTAGCAATAGCCCTGAGTGACCAGCCACTGCGGCATGGAAGGTGGCAGAGCTGCCAATGGCCTGAGGTGGAGGAAAAGACTAAGGCCCAGCTGCCGCCTTCCCATCCTCTCTACCGTCATGGGCCGGTCGGCCGAGTCCAGGATGTCCTCCATCAGCTCATCTGCCAAGTCCCGGCGTGCCTGCAGCGACTCGTGCTTCTTCAGCCCTGTGAGGTTGACCAGGTGGATCTTGAGCCAGTCGAGGCCCTGAGGGCCGAGCGGGCGGCCCTGGGCAAACTCCAGCAGGGCGCGGGCCAGGTCGCTGCCCAGGTGGTTGAAGTGGGGTGGGAAGGGGTAGGTCCGGCCGCGGAAGTCCATGTTGTGCGGCAGCCAGAAGATGCGACCCCGCAGGTGCTGGGCCATCGAGAGGCGGTAGAGTGCCTCAGTTCGCAGGCTGTGCATCTCCCGCGCCATCTTCAGGCGGCGCGCCAGCTCCCGCCGCAGCTCGGCCTTCTGGGTGGGCAGCACATTTGGTTGCAGGCAGGCGTCGGGGGCCTGGCGGCCCTCAGGAGGCCGGGGGGCCTCAAGGGGTGGGGCAGGCACGCCCAGATGGGGACAGCCCTTGTTGTTGAAGAGCTCCAGCACCAGGTCCAGCACAGGTCCATTGACCTGCCAGGCACAATTGCCCAGCTGGGTGAGGGCGTCCAGGGCACCATGCAGCTCAGCGGGCCGGCAGCGCTCCAGCAGGACCTGGTGCTGCTGGGTGCCCTCCACTGAACGCATCATCTTGGTGGGGCTCAGTAGGAAGGCACCGGAATGGGGGGATGTCCAAGGCAGTGGCGGGCACAGCATGGGCACCTCGGTTGACTCGAAGGTCAGTGTGCCTTCTGCTGCCGTCTCCAGCAGCTGCCTGAAGGCTGGGTGTGGCTTCAGGATCCCGATCTGTGGGTGGACGGGGCAGGTGGCGACAGTCAAGGAGCCAGCCACCCCAAAGGCGCCAGAGGCAGGCCCCAGGACCCTGAGACAGGTCTGTGGCTGCAGCAAGATTCTGGCAGGACCCAGCCGTGGCCCAGCGGCCCATGCCACCCAGAGCCCAGGGCAGCCCACCTGGCGGAAGCTACGGAAGGAGTAGACGTGATAGAGCACGGGGATGAGTGTGTTGGAGTCCCGGGGCGTAGCCAGGTTGCTGGGCATCCGCACAGCCTGCACCAGCATCTCTGCCAGCCTCTTGCCTAGTTGCACCAGCACAGACAGGGACCAGGGCTGTTCTTGGGGGTACTCAGGAAGCCCCAGTGCCTCCCAGTACTGCCGTGGCAGGCAGGGCTCCGCCACCTGTGGGTAGGTGGGTGGGTCAGGGGCTGAGGGTCCGGGCACAGAACTGGACACCCAGTTCCCTCCCAGTGTCATATGAGGAAACTGAAGCAGAGTTGAGAGGCAGATCCAACTGCCCCAAAGCGAGGATGGGCCCTCTGCGTGAGGTTTTCGTTTCCCACCTGAGCTCCCAGACCTCACCTGGGTGTCAGAGGCCAGCAGGTGCAGGTACTTGGAGTACTGCTTCTCCAGCACCTGCACCTGGTTGCTGAGCTGCTTTCTCTGTACCATGTGCCGGTTGAAGACGCGCTGACCCAGCCTGTGCGCCAGGTAGAAAAGGGACTCTCCATGTGCAGGCAGAACCTGCAGGGTCTGGAAGGCAGCGTGCTGTGTAAGCTCCATGCTCCCTCCTGACCCTGGAGCAGGTCAGCAGCAATGGTGGCCCCGCCCCCCACCCCACCCCCACTTCCCAGCTGCCCACCTGCAACAGCATCTCCACAAGCTCCTTCTCGCTGAGCAGGCACAGGTACGGGAAGAGCGATGAGCGGCCTTCATGGGCAGCGTAGGCCTCACTCTCCTTGGTCTCCTGCAGCTCTCGGCACAGCGCCTTCTCCCATTGGGCACGGAGGATGGTCAGTGTCTGCCGCTGTATGTTGGAGGGGGGACGCCAGAGAGTCACCCCCATGCCCACCAATCCCAGCTGTCCTGGGCCTGGCAGCACATGGGCACCCGGTGCCCCCAGCTCAGGGACTGGAACAGTCAGGCAGAGGGCGGTGGAAGGGGGCTGTGCAGTGAGCCCCCCAACACATGGGCCCTTACCGCGTGCAGAACCTCCTTGGTCAGTGGCGGTGCCTTTTCCACCGATTCCACAGTGACAGTGGTGGCCAGCTCCATGCTGAGCTGCTGCTGGAAGAGCTCCTGCAACTTCTCAAGAGGCAGGTGCAGCCTCGGGTAGGACACAGTGCAATTGGGCTGGCGGCAAGAGACTGGTAGTGAGGCCCTGAGCACCTGACCCCTGGACCTGGGTCCCCAGAGACAGCTTCGCCCCTAGCCAAGGTCAAGAAGAGCAGCTGCCCACACTAGACCCCAGGACCTCGCACCCGTCCAGAGGCAGAATCACATCCATTTTCCCAGGTCTCCTGAAAATCATCCATGCCTGACGATGGGGGAAAGCAGAGTGCAGATGGGGGGGGGGGGGTTCTTTCTTTTTTGTCTTTTTAGGGCCGCACCTGTGGCATATGGAGGTTCCCAGGCTAGGGGTCGAATGGGAGCTGTCGTCACCAGCCTATGTCACAGCCACGTCTGCAACCTACACCACACACAGCTCATGGCAACGCTGGATCCTTAACCCCAGCTGAGCAAGGCCAGGGATCAAACCTGCGTCCTCCTGGATACTAGTTGGATTCACTTCCACTGAGCCAGAACAGGAACTCTACACAGTGTTTAACACAACCACACTGGTTTGAAAAAGCATCTGCCTGGCCTTGCTGGGCAGGCGAGATCACCCAGGAAGACGGTTCAAGTCCCTGGGTGCCACCATTTTCTTTTTAAACTTGGAACCGTGTCAATGTGTGACCCGCCTAAAAATAAAAACAGCAAAACCCAACACTCTGAAAACCACAAATATACATCCACACAAAGAACTGTACCCACATGGCCACAGCAGCATGGTTCACAACAGTCAAAAGGTACAACCAACCAATGTGGTGCGTCAACACACAAGAGACAGGAAGTTCTCTTGTGACTCAGCAGGTTAAAGATCCAGCATTGTCACTGCAGTGGCTTGGGTCACTGCTGTGGCACAGGTGCCATCCCTGGCCCAGGAACTTCCACATGCCAAGGGCAAGGCCAAAAAAAACCCCCCAAAAAAACAACAAGACATGAAACAGGAGTTCCACTGTGCCTCAACGAGATCAGCAATGTCTCTGTAGCACCAGAATGCAAGTTTGACCCCAGCCTGGCACAGTGTGTTAAAGGATTCAGCACTGCCAGTGCAGGTCGCAACTGCAGCTCAGCTTTGATCCCTGGCATGGGAACTCCAAATGCCATAGGGCTCCCCCCCCGAAAAAAGGGGACATACACACAAAAAAACAACAGATGATGGACAAACATCACGTTGCCCCTCAATACACAAGAACATCACTCGGCCATGAAAAGGAGAGAAGTACCAACACTTGCTACCACGTGGACAGACCTTGAGACCATGATGCTCAGTGAGAGAAACAGCCTCAGAAAGACACATGAAGTTCCCATCATGGCTCAGTGGAAACAAACCTGACTGGCATCCATGAGGACGCAGGTTCGATCCCTGGCCTCGCTCAGTGGGGTAAGGATCCAGCATTGCCGTGAGCTGTGGTTGAAGGCTGCAGACGCAGCTTGGATCTGGCGTTGCTGTGGCTGTGGTGTACACCAGCAACTACAGCTCTGATTTGACACCTAGCCTGGCAACCTCCATATGCTGCAAGTGCGGCCCTAAAAAAAAAAAAAAAAAAAAAAAAAGGACGAAGAAAAAAGAAAGGCACAGTGTGTGATCCTATGGATGGGAGATGTCCAGAACAGGCACATCCTCAGAGAGTGCGTTAGTGGTTGTCAGGGGCTGGGGGTGACCGCTAATGGGGATGGAGTTTCCTTTTTGGGGTGATGGAATGTTCTGGAATTAAACAGAAACCAGTGTACTCAGAAATAACTGAATTATACCTTTCAAAGGTGAACTGTAGGAGATTTTTACAGAAAAAGAAAAACCCAGTGCATCTGGTGCCACACTTTCCTCTGCCTGCCTGCTGCTTCAGCTGTCCTGTGGCACTCCCATGCTCAGCCTACTGCTGAGCCTCACGTGGAAAGCCAGGGCAGCGCATGGCAGCCTGCCCCTGTTGGCAACTGCCAGCTTCCACCTTTAGGGTCAAGGCCCCACTTGTTTCGTGTCCGAGAAGCAGGGGTGGCGTCCCAACAAGGAGAGATGGGGGAGGGACTGAGGCTCCAGGAGACCCCTCCAGAGAAACCCCGCTGATTGTCAGGCCACAGGCAGGGGCTCACCTTGGCATAGATCTCCCGGAGCAGCGGCGAGGTATTGACCTGGGGTGGAGGCGGGCGTGGGCACGGGACGCTGAAGGTGGGCTTGGCCTTGCGCACAGCCTTCAGCAGCTCGGCCCGCTCCTCCTCGCGCAGCAGCACAGACGTGAAGAGCCCCTCTAGCTGCAGCCCGTCTTGGGCCATCTGCTTCAGACACCTGTGGGGCACACAGGGCGGCCCCCACCTTGGTCTTAGCGCCCAGCGGCTGTGGGAGTCCCCGGGGCCCCTGACCCCCACCCACCTTCGGATGGTGTCTGTATCCTGGTCCAGACGCCCCATGCACTGCAGAGCAGCTGCGTAGGACAGCAGATCAGGGGTGAGCCCGGCATCTTTCACCATGAAGAACACATACACCAGCTCTTTGAAGGAGCCCTGCGGGAACGAGCCAGGGAGGTCTGAGGGGGGCCCCTCGGCAGGCTCCTCTGCCTAGTTTCCTGACCCCTCCCTCAGTGCGGGAAGTCGCTACCACCTCCTCAGGCACCACGTGGTGGTGGGCGGCTGCTTTCGCCTCCTGCATCAGGGCACCGGCTAAGTGCCCTGCCCCTACCTCTCGGGCCCCTCCCCAACACCCGCCCTGCGGTCCTGCCCTATCTGCACGGTCTTGGGAGCAGTGCAGCCCAGTCCAGAGCCATGCACGGCCACCTGGCCACCCAGCTGAGCGCAAATGAGATACTCAAGCTGGACTAAACAGTGGTGAAGAGCACTTTGCTGTGCTCAATGCCGCTGGTCTAGAGCGAGCCCACCCACCCCACCTTTATAGAACCTGTAATAACGTCACCACCATGAAAACACCCATTTGAACCTTCACATACTCCCCTCCCTGTCCCGGACACAAGCAGGGCTGAAGCCTTGACTCCTCCCAAGAACCCCGAAGGATCCCCGCTTTGCAGAGGGAAGTGAGGTGTGGGCTACAGTGAGCTCACAGAAGAAAGAGGCCTCCAACTCAGGTCCAAGTGGCAGCCACACCCGCCCAGAAACGATTATTTACAAAGCCACTTGGTGCTGTGGCTGGGCTGACCAGTTCCCCCCAAACTCACACCCACCTAGAAAGAACCCCAGCAAATGGCCTTATTTAGAAATAGTGTCTCTGCAGATGTAGTTAAGGGGAGGTCACAGTGGGGTAAGGCAGTGTGACAACTGAGGCACAGATCAGAGGGATGCAGCCACAGGCCAAGGAATGTCGGCCCTCAGAAGCTGCAAGAGGCAGGGAGGACCCTCCCCTGGAGCCTTGCAGGGTAGGGGTGGGGGGCACACCCTGACCTGGGACAACAAGAAAATAGGCCTGTGTTGCTGTGAGCCTCCCGGTTTACGGCCACTCGTTCAGCAGCCCCAGGAAGCTCCTCTAATGACAGGAGCGGTGGCCAAGACAGAACTCTTCCGGGGAGCTGGAGGCCACAGCCTAGGATGGAAGCCGAACTCCTGGGACTAAGCTCATCTGTGAACACAACCTAGGCGAGAAAGCCCCAAGGACTGTCACCGTGGAGACCTTGGGTGCCTCAGAGGCACCATCAGGCTGCTCTGGGTCGCCTCATTTGCATGAGTCAGCACAGCAAAATCCCTGCCGCAGACCCGCCTTCCCAAGCTGCACCTGGACTTGTCGCTGGTGCGTCCCTTATCCACCAGGCACTCACTGTCCCTGCTGGAGGGAGGGTGTTGGGGAAGTTTTCCTGCAAGGACATGTAAGGAGCTCTCAAAGCAGCCACAGATCAGAGGAGAAACTCCAAGTAAAAAGCAAGCAGCTAGGAGTTCCCGTCGTGGCGCAGTGGTTAACGAATCCGACTAGGAACCATGAGGTTGCGGGTTCGATCCCTGCCCTTGCTCAGTGGGTTAACGATCCGGCGTTGCCGTGAGCTGTGGTGTAGGTTGCAGACGCGGCTCGGATCCCGCGTTGCTGTGGCTCTGGCATAGGCCGGTGGCTACAGCTCTGATTGGACCCCTAGCCTGGGAACCTCCATATGCTGTGGGAGCGGCTCAAGAAATAGCAACAACAACAAAAAGACAAAAGAAAAAAAGAAAGCAGCTAAAGCTGTGCCCAAAGGGACATTCACAGCTGCGAATGCCTGCACTAAAACGAAGGGAGCCCACTGCAGGAAATGGGAGAAAAAAACAAGCCAGGAGGGGAAGCTCCCACCATGGCACAGTGGGTGAAGGATCAGGCCACTGCAAAGGCGAAGGTTCAATCCCCAGCCCTGGGCAGTGGGTTAAAGGATCTGGTGTTGCCACAGCTGCAGCACAGGTCTCAGCTGTGGCTTGGATTCAATCCCTGGTCCAGGAACTTTCATGTACCACAGGTACAGCCATTAAAAAAAAGAAAAGATAAAAGAACAAGCCAGGCAGAAAGTGTCATGCTCATTGAGCTGAGGAGGGTCTGCAGCACCCCTCCAGCTAGAGCCCTGGTCAAGTAACCAGAAGGAAACTCTGAAATAGGAGTTCAGAGTCTTCCTTCCCTTTTGGTCATTCTCAGAATTTCCTTTTAAAGCCACTTGTGACTCACAGTAAACAAACCTAAAGAATTACTAAAATAATTAAAGAAAAAAAAAAAAGGACTGAGCTTTGGAACTCAAAGACAAGCGCCCCCTTAGCTTCTGCCTCTGACCTCAGGCACCAGCACCCAGAGGACAGCCACTTACCTCACGCGCCCAGCCCAGCATGACCGCATTGTACATGGCGAGAGTTAGCAGCTGCTGCTGCTGGGACCTGCTGTGGTAGGTGACCAGCACGTGGTGGGCAAGAGGCAGGTGGCCCGTGTGCAGGCAGCACTCTAAGAAGGACAGGAGCTTCTGCTGCTGGCCCTCCAGCTTCGCCTCAGGATCCCTACTGGCTTCTTTGCAGCTCAGCCTCTGCGGGGCCTCCTGTAGCAACTGCTCCAGCTGCTCCTCCCAGGGGCTTTGGGGGGTCCCCTTCTGCCAGCGCTGCAGCTGCTTCGCCAGCTTCCTGCTCAGCAGCCGGGGCTCCTTACGCAGCTCCACCCGCCACAGCCGCTTGCCACCCTTTTGCATTCTCTCCCGCAGCTGCTCCTTGCGCCTCTCCATCAGCCGCTGCTCCTCATCTAGTTTCTGCGCCCAGCGGTCACCAGCCCCCACTTGGGCCTTCCTAGGTGGCTGGATGCCACCAGCCTCCGAGGCCTGAGCCATGGCCACCTTCTTCACTGTCACCTCCGCCTCGCTCTCGGCCTGCAGCTGGCGCACCCTCGCCTCAAGCACTATGGGACAGAAGGACAAAAGTCAGGAAGCCCCCAAGGTCCAGGTGGCAAGAGGCACACACCACCCACCCCCTCACCACCAGTCACCTGAGCCTCTCAAACGCAATGTCCCAAACAAGCTCCTGGCGTTACCCGCAACCTGCTCCTGTCTCCCAGCCGCCACCGCCCGCCACTTAGTCCTTCCAGGAGCTCTGCCCAGAGCCCAAGGGTCTTCTACAACTATCTCCCTCCATACCCAGCTGGGCAGCACCACCCACAAAAGCTACCCAGTGCCTCCCGCCCCCACCCCCATCTCCAGCCATGACGGCTTCAGGGCCTTTGCACAGACCCTTACCCGACAATTCACAGCTCTGTTCTATAAAGCTGTGGTCAGAGCTGGTGAACAGGGAACCATGGATCCCAGGGAAACGCAGGGCTCCTGGGAGCCTGTGGTCCCATTTCCACCAATGGATCAGCACATAACCTTATTTTGTGAGTTCTCATGTGGGTGCCTTATTTCACATATACTGTCGACCCATTAATGTTAGATGCAGGGCCATACCACCCTGCACTCACTCCTGAACAAAACACATCGAACACACGTCTTCTTCAAAAGGCTCGGGGTCCCAGCCCCTGTGAGCTGAGAATACCAGACGGCGCCTCAGCACCACACCAGGGGCACGTAAACAGCAAAACTACCAGGAAAGCACACAAAAGTGCAAAGCTGTGGTACTAAATGCACCCTGAAAAGGATGTTCTTCAGGGGGAAGTCATGTGTCAGGTGGCTCAGGGTTTTGCTGCTCACGTCTGCAAGTGACCCTGAAAGTACTGTCTTTGGGGTCACAAGTAAAGTTGGACTGGTGGGAGACTTTGCAAACACGGAACCCGCGAACATAAGGACCAAGCAGATCTGCCTTGGGCCTCTCTCACTGGAACATAAGCCCTGGGAGAGAGCTAGCCCGGGACAGAAACAGTCATGAGGCAGGTGTGGACCTAGGCCTCAGAGTGGCTCAAAACTCAGAAGACATTTTCAGAACACACAGGCAACTGGGGGCTACAAAGTGCCAGGAGGGACACAAGGCAAAAGCATGGGCACAACCCCCTCACCCCAGGCAGCCACGTCTGATCTCCCTGAGGGGCTGACCAGGGACAAGTGGGTGCAAAGCTCCTGATGACAGAGGTCTCGGCGCTCTGTGGCCCTCAGTGGGGGGATAAAATTTATTCTATGAGAGAGGAACCAGTTGGAGGGGTCTAGGCTGGAGTGTGCCAGAAAGTGATTCAGATTTCCAGAATCTGGGCTTTACTTTAAAATGAGATGGGTTGGAGTTCCCGTCATGGCTCAGTGGTTAACGAATCCGACGAGGAACCATGAGGTTGCGGGTTCGATCCCTGGCCTTGCTCAGTGGGTTAAGGATCCGGTGTTGCCGTGAGCTGTGGTGTAGGTTGCAGATGCCACTCGGATCCTGTGTTGCTGCGTTGCTGTGGCCCTAACCCTAACCCCGGTGGCCACAGCTCCAATTAGACCCCTAGCCTGGGAACCTCCATATGCCGTGGGTGCGGCCCTAGAAAAGGCAAAAAGACAAAAAAAATAATAATAAAAAAAAATAAAATGAGATGGGTGGATTTCCTGCTGTGGAGCAGTGGGTTAGGAATCTGAATGCAGGGGCTGGGAGTCAAAGGATCCAGGACTGCCACAGCTACAGCATAGGTCACAGCTGTGGCTCAGAATCAACTACTAGCCCAGGAACTTCCACATGCAACAGATGTAGCCATTTAAAAAAAAAAAAAAAGAGATGGGTGAGAAATCAAAGGAAGTTGCTAGGACCTGTCTCTACCTCTGCACACCTGGGATTTTCTATTAGATTTTTCTTTTTCAAGGCTCCCCAACCCCCTCCTGGCTGCTGAACACACACTGAACATGGGGCAGGAGGGGAAACAGGAGGCACTGGCCAACTGGGAGGGAGATAACAGATGGTGAGAAAGGACAGATGCCCCCTGCTTGCTTGGGAGGCCGCCAGAACTAGGCTGTCCATCCAGGATTACAAAGACAGCGACCCAAGCCCATGTACCTGTGTGGCCTTAGGCCAGTCTCTCCAGCCACAATTTGGGGCCTCCACTGTCTCATTCGGAAAATGGGAGTCCCTGGTGGGTCTGGGGACAAGGGCACTACAAGAACTCAATGTGCACAGTTCTTGTTTCACATCATCACTGCAGTGGGCCATTGGACCACCAGAGTGGGACAGTATGACTCCCTCCACCTTACAGACTTACATGCCTTCTCCTTGGGCTCATCGTGAAGAACCAGGGAGGTGGCTCTGGGCAGTGTGGCCAGCAGGCAGGGGGCGGGGTGGGGTGGGGGGGGAACAGTGACCTCAGAGACCAGGCTCACCTTCCAGCAGCTCAACATGGCCCCAGTCCTTCCTGCGGTCCTGCTCACAAGGGCTGGCAGACAAACTTCTTCTCCGGCCCCCAATGACACCAAGGGTCCCTGCAGGAGAGACCAGGGAGGCGCCCAGTCGGTGAGGGAAGGAGGGCCCTTGAAGGGACAGAAATGTCAGGATCCGGGGGCAAAGGAACCCTAAAGTGGCAGGCGCCCAGTCGGTGAGGGAAGGAGGGCCCCTTGAAGAGACGGAAATGTCAGGATCTGGGGGCAAAGGAACCCTAAAGTCAGTGGCTACCGGCCTCACGTTGGAAAGAAACCCACAGGCCAGGGAGTTCCCCTTGTGGCTCAGTGGAAATGAACACGACTAGTATCCAAAAAGACGCAGGTTCCATCCCCGGCCTCACTCGGCGGGTTAATGATCCAGCGTTGCCGTGAGCCGCAGTGTAGGCCGGCAGCTGTAGTTTCGACTTGACCCCTGGCTTGGAAGTTTCCGTATGCCGTATCTGAGGCCCTAAAAAGCCAAAAAATAAAATGAAAGAAACCCACAAGCCAAAGGTGAAGGGGGCATCACAGCTAAGAAAAAAAAGGAAACTGGGGCGTGGGATCGAGAACGAAGGTTTCCTCCAACTGAAAGTAAAGAGTTCAAAGATCAAAATCCCTAAGCCGTAAATAGTGGACTGAGGGCTCCAAAAGAAACCAAGTGTCAGAGGTCAAAGTACCCTGCCGACCCCCGTCCACAGACTGTTCGGAGACTGGGCCGAGGACGAGTGAAGTGGGGTCGAGTCAGGGCAAAAGGCAAAAGTCGGAAGTAGCTGGATTCCCGGGCCGAAAAGCCAAAGGTCTCGGCCGCGGGTGAGGAGGCGGGGCAGGGTCGCGGTGTGGCCCCCAGGTCTCCGCCGCATTACCTTCCTCCGCCAGGAGGCCATGGCGGCCCGCCGGCCACAGGGCCCTCCGGAGCCCCGCCGCGCCGCGGCCCCAGCGGAGGGCAGACATGCCACCCGCACGCGGCACTGCCGCTCCGCCGCACTGCGCCTGCACCTTCCGCGCCTGCCGGGAGTTATAGTTGCACGGCCCTACGGCGGCCGCGGAGGAACCGTGTGCCCAGAAAGGGCAGCCGAACCACAACTCCCAGGGGGCAGCGGGGCAAGGCCCCACAACCCCACCCCGAGGTACAGGGGCATGCGCGCCGATGGAGCCCTCTGATTGGCTATTCGCTGGCGAGGAGGGGCAGGAGAGAGTTGTTGTTTGGGCAACACGGGGTGAATATAAGCCATGTTTGAGAGGACCCGGAACATGGGTTTTGTTGTTTAAGAAGTAGTCGCCGGGTAATTATGACTGCGTTCTGCAATTTAGAGATTCCTGTCAACGATCTTAATTGGTCCAACGATAGCTTTGGGGAGGGAACTATTACCGTCTCCAGTTTACTGAAGAGGAAACTGAGGTTCAGAGAGGTCAATCAAAATGCCCAAAGTCACACAGGACAATATTAGAGGCACTAGAATGAAGGCCCAGATCTGTTTGAGTCCAAGCCCTAAAGCCAAGGGTCAGCCGGGTCATGTTGTTCCCTGGACATTTCTGTCATCCACTCTTTCTGGTCTCAGTTTACCCACTACTAGTTCCCAAGTTCCCGAGGCCAGGGGCAAAGTGGACGGGAGGAGCGCACTAACCTCCAACTTAGTTGATTTGATGACAAGTGGAATGAAATAATCCCTGGATCCTGTACCTTCCCAACCCTGGTCTCCATGGAGATCTCACTCAGGAGTAAGGAGGGCCAGAGCTTTAGAATCAGTCCTGGAAGGCATGCCCATCTCACCGCTGAGTTCAGGAAACTGAGATCAGGGGAGGGAAGCATCTGAACTGGGATCAGTTGGCACGTGGAGGATGACAATATGCAGTATAACTGTGTTCCAGGAAGCAGTCATGGCAAGTGCAAAGGCCCTGAGGCAGGAACACATACGGATAGCTAGAATTTGAGCAGCATTTTAGGGTGAGGAAGCAATGACAAACCTGGAGGTATGCTCAGGGTCCAGGCTACAGTGAGCCTCAGGAACCTCGGCTCAGGTTCACGCATGTCCTCAGACACTTGGACTTCAGTCTCCCCACTACCCAGACTAGAGACTGGACCTGTGCTCTAGAAGTGCCAGACTCCCAGGTCTGGAAGCCTCTTGACAGCACATTCAAGATGCAGCTGCCCATGCGCGACTGTGCACTGTGATGCCATCGGCTGGGAATGTTTTTAGCAGACGCAGCGTCCTCCCCAACCTGCCCCAACCCACCCCAAGATGCCCTGGGGGGCAGTGACCTCAGCCCTTGCTCACACCTAGGGTTGCCTTCCTGGCCCAAGGGTGGGGGGACTGAATCAGCTGGGCCCGGCCCCCCAAGTCCTAGAGACAGCCCCTTGCACCCCTGAAGCCTGGCAGAGCCAGGAGCGTGGGCTGGAAGCCAAGACTTCTCTCTCTCTCTTTTTTTTTTTTTTTTGTCTTTTTAGGGCCGCACCCACGGCATATGGAGGTTCCCAGGCTAGGGGTCCAATTGGAGCTGTAGCTGCCAGCCTACACCAGAGCCACAGCAACGCCAGATCTGAGCCGCATCTGTGACCTACACCACAGCTCAGGGCAACACTGGATCCTTAAGCCACTGAGCAAGGCCAGGGATTGAACCTGCAACCTCATGGTTCCTAGTCAGATTCGTTTCCACTGCGCCACGATGGGGAATCCTGGAGGCCAAGACTTCTGACTCCTTTGCCTCCATTCCCTTTTCTATCTTCTGGAATGTCAGTTGCCCTATCCCATATTTCCCAAAGAGTCAGAGCCTGGATCTCAGTGGTGAAGAGGCTATTTATTCGTTTGGGGTTTTTTTTGCTTTTTTTTTTTTGGCATATGGAAGTTCCCAGGCTAGGGGTCAAATCAGAGAGTTGCAGCTGCTGGCCTACACCACAGCCACAGCAACTCTAGATCTTCATCTTCGACCTACACACAACTTCACAGCAACACCGGATCCTTAACTCACTGAGTGAGGCCAGCAATAGAACCTGCATCCTCATGGATACTAGTCAGGTACCTTTCTGCTGAGCCACAAGGGAAACTCCTGAAGAGGCTATTCTCTCAGTTCCTGATCAAACATGGGAGGTCTGGCTTGGGGCCACCTGTGTAACCCCTGTCTCAGCTCCTAAGCTGTGGTCCTACTGATCTGAGACTTTGTCACATGGACTCTTTGTATTTCTTCCCACAGCTTATTTTCACTGTGTCATGTATGGTACTGGTTTTCCACTCCTGACGGTGATGACAAGTTTTATTGTAAATCTTAAGCAAGAAAATAGGAATAATACCCAAGATATGTGAAAAGAGATTTCATTAAGAGGGGGACGCAGGGAGTTTCTACCGTGGCTCAGCAGGTTAAGAATCCAGCCTTATCTCTGCAGTGGTGCAGGTTTGATCCCCAGCCCCAATGCAGTGGGTTAAGGATCTGGCATTGCCACCGCTGCGGCATAGGTCACAGTTGTGGCTCAGATTGGATCCCTGGCCCAGGAACTTCCATACGCCACGAATGCAGCCAAAAAAAAAAAAAGACGGGGGTAAGGCGTCGAGACTTAGGGTTTAGGCAACACTGTGTTACAGAATCTGTTCAAGTCTGCCAATTCTCAACCAAAATGTTTTGTCCAAATCAAACCAGGAGACGTTCAGATGAACCTGAGCTGTGGGGTGTGCTAGGACACTTCAGAAGTGCTGAGAACCAACTATGAAGGAAAAAATAAAAATCATTTAAAAAAAAGTGCTGAGAAAGGTGAGAAAAGATTTCTAGATGGAGGGAAATGGTATCAGATTCCTGGGGCTGCTGTAACAAATTACCACAAAGATGGTGTCTTAAAGGACAGAAATTTATTTTCTCCTATTTCTGGAGACAAGACATCAAAAATTAATATCACAAGGCTGAAATCAGGTCAGGGCTGTGTCCACACAGAGGCTCCAGGGTAGAGTCCTTCCTGCCTCTTCCAGGTCCTGGGGGCCCAGGTGTCCCTTGCTTATGGCTACATCACCCCAGCCTCTGCCTCCATCATCACGTGGCTTCTCCTCTGTGTCTCTGTCAAATTATTACCAGCCAGGGTTCTTGACCTTCCTTAATCAATAGAAATTGGTAACAGGCAGGACCAAAAACTCAGGCAAAGCTTTATTTGGGACTTGTGGTGCGGTAGGAGCGAGTGAAAACAATTAGCCTTTCCCCTTGTTGCTCACTCTTTGATTGGGTCAAGCTGTTCCCTTACATGGCATGAGGGTAGGGGAAGGCCCAGGGGTCAGGCCAGAGGGGTGGCCTAGGTGATCTGTCCACTCAGTGGTAGTGGTGTGTGCAGGGGCCATGCCCAGAATCTTTTTTGTTCTCAGATCCTCAGAAGTGGCAGTAAGGTTTTAAAAACTTGTCCATAATTTGCCCTAACTGTGCATGCACACTGTCATACTTAGTCCCTCATAGTTTTGATTGTTTGTCTTTTTTGGCGGTACCCATGGCATGCATAAGTTCCCAGGAAGGGATCGAACCTGCACCACAGTGCTGGATCCTTAACTGCTGGGCCACTAGGGAACTCCCAGTTTATTCTTTTTCAAGGCTTCATAGTATTCCCCCATGTGAGTTTGCTGCAGTGTATTTACTGGATCTCCAGCTGATGGAAATCAAACTGGGGACTCCAGGAATAGAGTGTTCATTGCACCATCTTTACAACTCATCTGTAGGCTTGAAGTCTTCCAAAAAGCCACAGTGAGGCACAACTGTACCCCAATAGGACGGCTGTAATCAAAACCACGGACAATCACAACTGTCAGTGAAGAGGTGGATAAACTGGAGCCCTTGTGCACCAATGGCGGGAATGCAAGATGGGGCAGCTTCTGTGGAAAATGCAAGTGCCCGTGGTCTGGCAGCTAACCATAGGAATTCCCTTTGTTGCTCAGCAGTTACGAACCTGACTAGTATCTCTGAAGATGTGGGTTCGATCCCTGGCCTTGCTCAGTGGGTTAAGGATCTGGCATTGCTGTGCGCTGTGGCGGAGGTCAGAGATGTGGCTTGGATCCAGCGTTGCTGTGGCTGTGGTATAGGCTGGCAGCTAGGGCTTTGATTCACCACCTAGCCTGGGAACTTCCATATGCCACAGGTGTGGCCAAAAAAAAGCTAAACATAGAGTAACCCTATGACCCGACAGTTCCACTCCTGGGGAAATACAGAAGAGGCGTAGAGGCCACGTTCACACCTAAACCTGTACACCCACATCCACAGCAACACGAATCACAACAGCCAAAGCACTGAAACAACCAAGTGTCCCTCGGTGGACAATGAGTACACACGCTGTGGCCTCCACCCACGGGAGCATCACTCAGCCGTGAATAGGAGAGAGGCACCCACACTCGCTACCACATGGATGGACCTGGAGACCATGAAGCTCAATGAGAGAAGCAGACACAGAAGGACACACTGTGGGATTCCATGGATGGGAAACATCCCGATCAGGCACAACCACAGGGACAGAGAGTGGGTTCCTGGCTGTCAGGGGCTGGGGGAGGGGATGAGGGGTGACTGCTGATGGGGATGGGGCTTGTCTTTGGGGAGATGGAATGTTTTGGACTTGGAGGTAAGAGTCAACAACTCTACTGAAAGCACTGATCGCATACTTTCATGAGTGAATTGTGTGGCGAGTGAGTTATATCTCAACCGAGTTTTTGGTAAAAGTACTCCAGCGGCACCTGGGGCACATCTGGCTTCCCAGGCATGGGTCCCCCCCCGCCCCCCACACACACGGGGCTGTGGACCTCATCCTCTTGGTGGGAGGGAAGGGCACAGTCTAGAAAGGGAGGACTAGGTTTCCAGCTGGCAGGAAGTGCAGGTGTGAGTCAAATGCTCAGCGAGGTCAGAGGTGACCTGGCTCCCGCCGTCCAGCCTTCCCTCTTCTGGCCCATTTTCTGGAGGAGGATCCAAGGCTTTGGGTGGTGATGCACATGTGCAGGTACCCAGTGCTGGCCTCAGACTCTGAGTGTATGGAGAAAGGCTGGGATGGTCCCCATCTCAGTCCTGGGGTACTGAGGCATGGGTGTCAGCCACACCCCCTGCCTGGCCAGGAAGAGGGATCAGGGATTCCCCAGAGCCACCTGAAAGGCATCTAGGGGATGGTGTCTGGCTGGACTGGTTATCCCCCCACAGTCCATCCAGGCAGGCTGGTCCTCATCCTGGTTCTATTCAGAAGTGCTGCCTTTGGCCTTGGCTGCAGGACTTAGCCACCAGGAGCCAAAAGGCAGGGATGTGAGCCCTGGCATGTGTCCTGTGTGGGGCCTTGGGGAAGTCGCTGCCCCTCTTGGGCCTTGGTGTCCCCACCTGGCAATGATGCCGCTTGGCTCTGAGTATGTGAAGGTTCACTGCCTTCCCCTCCCAGGGCCCAGGGCCCAGGGTGTGTCTGTAAATGATGAGCAGGTATAGGTGTAAACACGGTGGCCCCATTCCTACTGCCTCAGATGACTGTGCTGGGCTGGATGCTGGGGATGGGGCACTGCCCTTGGTTATCATATGTGTCCCCATCAGATGGCCACATTCATGCCCATTCTCCCATTGGCCACCTTCCTGCCCATTGTGCCCTATTCACCCATTTGTCCTCCAACAGTGCACCTGCTCCTCCACTCACACTTTCCCCAGGGCTCACCCCTTGGTGAAGCCCCCTGGCCCTGGAGCCTGGCTCTCAGTTTGAAGGGTGGACAAGCCTCCCTGGGAGAGCCCAGTCCAGGGCCCTGGCCGGCAGAGACTGATACTTGGTCCAGAACTTCTGTCCCAACCCATGACCCCCAGGCAGCTCCATCCTTCCTAGTTTCTCTGTCCAACTTCTATATTTCTCACGTATGTGTTTCTCTCGGTCTCAGCCATCTGTGCCTGTCTAGTCTCATAGTCTCTGTCTCTCCTTGTAGTTCTTTGTTTTTTTTTTTAATTTTGCTTTTTAGGGCCGCACCTGCAGCATACGGAGGTTCCCAGGCTAGTGGTTGAATTGAAGCTGTAGCTGCCAGCCTACACCACAGCCACAGCAGCGTGGAATCCGAACCGTGTCTGCAACCTACACTTCAGCTCAAGGCAACACCGGATCCTTAACCCACTGAACGAGGCCAGGGATCGAACCTGCGTCCTCATGGTTGCTAGTCAAATTCATTAACCACTGATCCATGAAAAGGAACTTCTCTCCCTGCAGTTTTGTCTCTATCTCTCTCCGTCTCTCACAGACTCTCAAGTCTCTGTTTCTTTCCGTCTCCCCTCAGTTTCCTATCTCTTTGTCTCTTCCTGTCTCCATCTCTCTCTGTCTCCGTCTCCGTCTCTCCAGGTCTCTCTCTGTCTCTGCGGCCCGCCTCTCTGACCCTCACACCCACGCAGCCCCTGCAGGCCAGTCTGGTGAATCACCGACAAGAACTTTTCTTCCCGCTCCGCAAGACAAACAAACACGCGCGGAGGCGTGTTTTCCCGAATGGGCTCCGCCTCGCGGGCTGGCCCCGCCTCCGTGGTGTAGTTGTTCCGCCCCTACGGCTGTGGCCCCGCCCCCGAGGAACCGCATTGGCCTGTTCCCGACGCTGCGCATTGGTCGGCTGTCTGACCACGGCCCCACCCCTCCTCCTGTGGCGCTGGCCCCGCCCTCGAGGCGCCCTATTGGCCCGCGGTGCAGCTGCGTCGGGGTCTCCGCCTGCTGATCGCTCAATGGCAGAGCCACAGACGCGCGCCGGGAGCCCAAAGAGGGCAGCAAGCGGGGCTCGGGGCCATGCGCGGCCGCCTATGGCTGGGCCTGGCGTGGCTACTGCTGGCTCGGGCGCCCGGCGCCGCGGGGACCCGAAACAATCTGCGGAGACCGCGCAGCTACCCACACCTGGAGGGCGACGTGCGCTGGCGGCGCCTCTTCTCCTCCACCCACTTCTTTCTGCTGGTGGACCCCAGTGGCCGTGTGCAAGGCACCCGCTGGCACCACAGCCCTGACAGTGAGTGGCCGGGGGCGCTACCAGGGGGTCGGGGTACATGGCAGCTAGGCGGACAATAGCTGCAAGTGGCAGTAGTAGCAGCGATGAGCTGGGCTCTCTCACTTGAGGGAGGGTCCAGAAGCTCGTCTGGAGGCGTGGCGTCGGCCAAGTAATTTCTCGTCTGGGGCTTCAGTTTCCTCAACTGTAAAGTGGGCCCAACCCTCTTGGAGGGAGGGTTGGACAGTTGAGGTGAAGATCATAGAGGAGGCTCCCAGCTCCCAGCCTGCCTCAGCAGAAGGGTCTTTGCCAAAGAGCAGAGGCTGGGGTCAACTGGGCTCATTTACAGAGGGGAAACTGAGGATCTGGGAAGAGCCCCCTGTGGGTCCAGTACATAATGAGGTGAGGGGAGAGCTTAGGTCTGAACTCTGAACTCCTCACCCTGCAAAACCAAGCTCAGAACCTGAGTTGGGGCCCCTTTAGTTCTTCCTGGACACCCATTTGGCAGATGAGGAAACTGAGGCAGAGAGGGCAAATGACCTGACTGGGGTATGTATGGGGGTGAGGAGCTAGGGTGCCAAAGTGTCCAGAAACTCATGGAGCTGGAGTCATGTCCCTGCTGCCCTGCCCAGCAAACAGTAGGTTCTCAATAAGTGTTCGTGGTATGCGAGGCAAGAGGAGATGAAAGAGCCAAGAAAGAGATGGAAGAAGCTGGGGATAAAAGGACACCCAGGTGGCCAGCGACCCCAGGCCTGTCTCAGTCACCCCACAGCTCTGAGGCCGGGCAGGGGAGCTGAGCCCTTGCTGGCCACTGCCTGAATCACCCACTATTAGGACAGATAATCACCCTGCCCTTCCCAGCTGCTTTCATCTGGGCTCTCAAGGCCCTCATTAGGCTAACCAGACAAGGGCAAGGACAGGGGGACTGGCTGGGCTGGTTGCTCAGTGGTGGGCACAGCCAGGAAGGGTGGCCTCGGGCTGGGGGTGAGACCTGGCTCTGTTGGGTGACCTGGAACAGTCACTTCTTCTTTCTAAACCTCAGTTTCTACCTGGGCAGCAATAGAGGGGACAATGAGGAGGTGGGCTTGAGATGAGGCTTGTATAGAGAGAAGGAGCTGGCCGTGCACAAGAGGTGCTGAGTGCCTGGCCTAAGAAATAGCAGGTGCAAAGGTCCTACAGGTCATGGGGTGAGCTTCCCCTTGCCTCAGGCATTCAAGTCCAGACTGAATACCAGAGCAGGGCCTTGACTCCAGATTAGGCCCCAGTGTCTGGATGGGCTCAGAGTGTGGGCTGTGGCTTGTCCCCCAGTCCTGTTTCACTGGACAGGAAACAGCTCAGATTGGGCAGGGCTTGCCTGGGTCACCCATCCACAGACAGGGCCCGAAAATGGCTCTGCCACTTCCCTTCCCAGGCCTCAGTTTCTCTCAATGTGAAGTGAGTGTCATCAGCACCTCCCATCTGGTGCTGGGTGAGATACAATGCTTGGCATAGAGCTGGCACTCAAGTAGTGTTAACTGGTATCACTGATCTGAACATACTGTGCTGTAAACACCCTTATCCCTCCCCCCTCTTGCAGGGGCCAGGCCCGGAGTTGTCCCCCTCCATAACCCGGCATGGCCGGGGCTAGCTGAGTGGTCAGGGTCAGAGGTGGTAATGGCAGTCCCAATCATGAGGAAGCCCCCCACACACACATACACCCTGGGCCTGTGCTCACCTCTGGGGGGCCCACTTCTATTACACTCCCGACTTGCTCTTACTGATCAGCAGCTCTCTGGGCAGGCACTCACCTCCTCTGCTTGGTATCCTTGCCCCTAACAGGACCTCCCCTGATCCAGAGCTTGCAGTGGCTCCCCTGTGCCCTCCAGAAAAAGGCCTGATCCCTCCCCTACTTAGTTCCCTCAGGCCTTCATACTGGCCTGAGTGACCTTCCTCACCCTCTGCCACCCCCACAACCTCGGGGCAGAAGCTGGCAGGACCTGTGTGGTCCTTGGTGCACCCCCACACCCAGCAAGGGCCCAGGCACAGTCGATGCCTAGGGAATGTTGCCAGATGAATGAACCAGAGCGCCCGTGGGGGTGGGTGGGTGAGTTGGGGTGGGCGGGCCCTGACCGAGCCCCTACCCGCAGGCGTCTTTGAAATCCGCTCCATCCGCGTGGGTGTCGTGGCGCTCAAGGCGGTGCACACTGGCTTCTACGTGGCCATGAACCGCCGCGGCCGTCTCTACGGGTCGGTGAGTGCGTAGGGTGGGCTGGGGTGCACGGCCACAGGAGGCAAGTCCAGCGGCCGCCTCACAGGCCGGGCCCCGCAGCGGGTCTGCACTGTACACTGCAGGTTCCGGGAGCATATCGAGGAGAACGGATACAATACCTACGCCTCTGTCCGCTGGCAGCACCTGGGCCGACCCATGTTCCTGGCGCTGGATGGGCGCGGTGCCCCCAGGCGCGGTAGCCTCACGCGGCAACACCACCTGTCCACCCACTTCCTGCCCATCCTGGTCTCCTGAGGCGGACCGTCCACGAGCAGTGGCTGGAGGAAGATTCCAGGAGACTGACCGCATGAGCCTGCAGCCAGAGGCTGGGGAAGGCCCTGCCACCCCCAACACCTGCTTGGTCCCTCTCTGGTTTTACACGCATGGAGTGCCTGCTGTGCTGGGCACTGGGGTCACTGCAGGAGCCCCCAGATATGGCCCGGCCCTCAGAGCTCCTGAGTCAGAGGGGAGGTGGACACAGAGTGAGCAGAAGCCGTCACAAGCTGGGGGGCAGGGAGGCCTCAACAAGGCAGCTGCCAGGCCTTGGGGGGCCCTCCTGGCTGGACACTGCCTAGCAGAGGCAGGGAATGGGAACCCACTGGGGGGTGAGCCAGTGAGGAGGAGGGGAGGCTGGGGCCAAATGAGGGGTTTTGGGGCAAGGGGAACACGGAGACTCCATGGAGGGGCAGGTCCTGGTCCCAGGCCAAGAATGTGTCATTTCCCGTGGCAGAGGAGACTTTGCAGGTGGAGTTAAGTGAAGACCCGAGATGGGGATGGTCCTGGATTCCCCAGGGGCCCAGTATCATCACCAGGTCCTCATAAGAGGGAGGCGGGAGGGTCAGAGGCAGAGAGACGGGAGATGCCGTGCTGCTGGCTGTGAGGATGGAGGAAGGGGCTGCAGGCCAGGGATGCAGCGCCTCTAGAAGCTGGAAAAGAAACAAATTTCCCCTGAGCCTCCAGAATGACCAGCCCTGCCCACACCTGGGTTTAGCCACGGGACACTGAAATCATGACCCCAGGGCAGTGAGATAATAAACCTGTGTTGTCTTAAGACACCAGAGGTTGGTGACTTGTCATAGCTGCCCTTGGGGACCCACACACGGTGTCAGTCCTCAGAGCCCCTTGGATCTGGCAGGGTGGGCTGGGAGTGAGTGGGTACGCATGCAGGCCCCACCTGGTGGGAGCTCCCTGAAGGGAAGGGGCAGAGCCAAGAGGGGCGGGTGAGGGCTACCCTCTCCCCACTGCTGCCTTCCCCTTAAGATACAGAAAACCAAGCATGGGGGGGGGTGCCTTCCTGGGGATGCAGACCAGAGGCTCCCTGTAGCCAACGCAGCCATGTGCCCCTGTTCGGGAAGAGCCTGTGTGAGGTGCTGGGCCTCTGGGGCTCTGTGGTCAACTTCCCAGGTCCGGTCTGTGCCAGCAAA
The DNA here is from genome assembly GCF_016906955.1 of Phacochoerus africanus. NCBI lineage: Eukaryota > Metazoa > Chordata > Mammalia > Artiodactyla > Suidae > Phacochoerus > Phacochoerus africanus. The sequence goes on along the minus strand of NC_062547.1, from coordinate 77,823,557 downwards.
GGGGCTAGGCCCTGCCCACACACGCATTCAAGGAACACACCAACCACCTGCGTCTCTTTCTGTAGGTGTATTTTTAAATAGCTTTCAAGATACACATTTTCTCCTTTAAAAAACACCTGTCGGAGCAGTTTTGTCCTTGTTTTGCTGGTCATCCTGGTGGTCCCGAGCCCAGCACTCAGGCTGGGGAGTGACGGCCTGTCCACGTGGTGCTGGGGCCCCAGCAGGGGATTCCACCCCATCTCTCCACAGATCATGCAGGGCCGCGTGTGAGCTCAAACGTCCATTTATTTCAAAGCAGTAATAATTTAAAATTATAAAAACCTTTCCGCCGTTGAACACGTAGAGGGTGAGGTCAGAGACAAACGAGGGTGGGGGTGGGGGGCGGGGACGCTGGGCGGCTATGCCCTGCACCCTGCCCGGCCCGGAGCCATCCCTCGCAGAGGCTGAGCTTCCTCCACAGCCTGGAGGGCGGGTCCTCCAAGCCTCCGCCCATGGCGGGCACAGGTGGCACCACAGTCCGTGGGCACACGGCAGTGTGGGAGCAGTGGCGTCTGCCGGCCCCATCCCGCCGGCCAGTGCTCACCCTGGGGACCGGCGGGGCACTCAGGAGCTGCTAGCCGGGTTCTCGTTACTGGGAGAGCTGGAGGAGGAGGACGAGGAGGAGGAGAAGCTGACTCCGGCCAGGCCTGGGGGATCAGTGGCCGTGTTCTGTCCTGTGAGGCTCTTTCGGCAGACGGGGCAGCTGTCGTGCTTGGAGGGGCAGAGGGGAGAGGGAGCAGTTCAGAGATGGGGGTGGGGGGGGCAAGAGGGGATCCCAGGACAGACCCTCGCTCACCTGCTCCAGCCAGGGCACGATACAGCCGTCATGGAAGAGGTGGTTGCAGGGCAGCTGGCGCACACGCTCACCCAGCCCGTAGTCATCCTTGCACACAGGGCACTCCAGCCCAGAGCCTGTGGGAGCAGGGAGCCCATGACACCATGCACCCATGGGAGGCAGCAACAGGTGCCCCCCCCCCCCGGGGTGTGTGCCGGCCCTTGGCCCCCTAGGAGCCAAAGTCAAGACCAGACTAGCAGGCACCCACCTACATGCTCCTCGGTCACAGGGACGGTAGGGAGGGCCTGGATTTTCTCTTTGTCTGCGGGTGGGGGGCCCGTGTTTTCAAACTGATTGAGGAGCTGAAAGACAAGAGGCCAGAATGCAGGGAGCAGGTCGGGCAGGCGGGGCATGGCCTGCGGGTCTCTGAAATGCAAGGCTGGGTTACCTGCAAAAGCACCGAGGCCCCGTTGGTGCTGGGCCTGGCCCCTTGGGGCTCAGAGGTCAGCTGCCCCTCGAGGCCCGGCCCTGGGCTTCTGCTCACTCTTTCGCTCATCTAGTCAGTGTCACCTTGCAGCCCAGGTGGGCAGCAGGCCCTCTCCCAGAACGCAAGTGCCTCTGGAGTCCTCATGTGGCTACGATCAGGGGGCTGGGCTGCCACTGACACAGTTCTCAAAGGGGCCATCAGCGAAAGGCCCCAAGGGCAGCTTTCCTGCCTCATGTATGCCACCAAGGACACAGGAAACACCACCCCCATGTGGAATCTGTCTGCACAAAGGCCCGAAGGGCCTGTGGCATCTGTGTCCACAGTGCCAGCTCAGGGAGGTCCCATACCTGCGTGATGATGGCATCCAAGCCGTTGGCGCCCCAGGCGTAGTCCATTGGGTTTGAGTGCAGGACGCCCCTGGGCAGAGAGGGCTGGGGTTCAAGTGGCAGAGCGGCTGGGTGGGGTGCAGGGGGCCCCCCCACCTACTCACCAGGGGCCCAGGCCCAGGTTGGGGATGGTGGCCGGAGTGATGATGCCGTTGACCAGCTGCTGGATAATCCTAGAACAGAGCACGAGGCCCAGCCTGCAGTGAGTACCCTCAGTTTGGGCAGAGCAAACACACGCCCAGCCCTTCAGAGGCTGGGCTTTCAATGGTAAAAGAAAAAGAACCCAACACACATGGCGCCCAGCGCAGGGTCTCCTTGAGACCTGGACAGCGCCCAGTGACACATCCAAAGCCCACGTTACAACTTGGGGGAGCCACAGGGTCAGCCCTCAGCCAAGGTCAACGAGCCAGGCCGTGTCCACAGCTGGACAGGCCTCAGTTCCTGGAAAGGGAAGTGGTGAGCCAGGAGCTGGCCTGCCTATAGTCAGGTTCCAGCTATGGAAAGAAGCTTAGGCCTGTCTTGGGGGCTGGGCCGGGACACCCCAAGTCCTCCTGTCCCATCCTCATCACCCTGCACGGGAGGGGCAGGGACATTGCAGACGTGGCTCACTGGTGCCCCGGGACAGCACTGGAACATGGTCCAGGTGTTTGAGAAGTGGAAGATGCCAGCAGGATGGAGGTCCCTCTGAAGACGTTGAGGCCACATGGTGGGCACACACTTGAGCCCCCCTCCCAGCCTGAACCTACCAGGGAGCACCCTGACCAGAGAACAGTCCCAGAGCCACATCCGCACCCCCGTTCCCACAGAACCTTCTGGAAGGACAGCTGGCTGCTCTGCCTGAGCGGGGTGGGGCAGGCCGGAAGCCCCAAGCCTCCCGCCCGCGGCCGCCCCCAGGCCCCCTCACCCTTCCAGCGTGGGGACGCCTTCGTGCCGGCCGGTGGTGCGCCGCGCGGTGAGGCGGGCGCGGGGCTGCCGGGCGCCGTACCGGTGCCGGGGGTGCTGTTCTCTCTCTCGCCGGCTCTCGGGGTCCCTGCCGTCGTCAGCCTGTGCCCCGGGGGGAAATGTGGGGATCTCGAAGCTGTCGTCAAAGATGCCGAAAGCAAAGTGCCCATAGCCCTGTGGCAGCGTGAACAGGGGCTGGTCCACATTCTGTGGAGAGGAAGGTCAGGCAGTGCGTGAGGAGGAGAAGAGCCCTGTGTGGAGGGGAGGAAGGGCTGGTGCTCACCTCCATCGGCTGTCTGCTCTGGTCCACCGGGGCTGTGGAGGGGGCAGAACCATTCTCTGTGCTCCTGGGAGGACAAGGTGCCATCAGCAGTGGATGCACCCACGGACAAAGGCAGAACCCCACCACCCACAGATCTTGGGATGCCCTCCGCAGCCCCCACCCCCATCCTGAGGCAGCATCCGCAGCACACCCCCGGCTAACGAGGCCCTTCCAGGTCTTGCCAACCATGGCTTCTGTGACTGGGGGCAGCCTTACCTGGTCTCTTCCGGAAGCTCCTCGATAAAACCAGACTCGCATCTTGGGCAGATGTAATCCTGGGAGAGGGGAGAGCAGGTGGGCATGATCTGTAGTCAGGGGTGGGCCTGGGCAGGGTGGGTGCCCAGATGCCCTCACCCACAGCTGCAGCCTCCCATACTCCTCCCAATGGTGGGCCCCAAGCTCCCCAGTGACCTCCTTGCCCTCCCACATCCCTCAGTCCATCAGCCTGTGGTCCCAGTGCTGTCAAAAGTCACAGTTTCAGGACCTCCACTAGGCCACATAGGCTGAAAAAGGCTCTGATAAGGCTTGCAGCAACAGGCCAGCTGACGTGGCTCCAGCGAATGTTCCTGACTTAGTGGACACGAGAACGTCCTGTGACACACCCGCCCTCACCACACACTGAGGAGACAGGGGGATGGACGTGGCCCCAGGAGGGCTGTAGCAGTGACTAGAGGGCTCCAGGACTATCTGGGTCTTGGATCAGATCAGTTCCCAGGGAGGTGGCCACCAAGGGCAGGAGAAACCACCCATGCAGAGGGACCAGCCTATGACCCCATCTCCACTGGCCACGTCCCCTCTAGGCCCTCACTTTCCCCAGTCAAGACAGCCATCTGTCAGAGACTGTGCAGTCCTGAGGGAGCGGAGACGGGGGCCCGCCCCAGGACAGCAAGGTGCCCGAGGACCAAAACCACCACTTGGGCTGGGAAACGGGCCCAGCCCACACGTGTCCCAAAGCCACACAAACAGGGAGATGAGACGCCAGTGTGAGGTGCTTCTTCCTGAGGCACCACCTGCATGGCTGAGCAGGAGGTGGGGACAGTGGAGGGGTGCCATTCACAGTCCCAGTGAGCCAGGGCACAGCTGGCCACACCACCCTCTGTGGGGAGCAAGGCACCTCCGTCAGGACAGTGGGACAGTGCACACTGTGTCCCCCTCCCCGGCCCCCGCCAAAAGCAAAGGGGAGCCTGGTTATCAAAGGACACATCTGAGCCAAGGGGAGAGCAGGTCAGCGATGCAGAGGTCATAAGGACTTGCATGCAAAATATATAAAGAGCTCTCACAATTCAACAAAGAAAAATGGCCAGAGGATCATAACAGATATTTCTCCAAAGGTACACAAATGGCAGCAAGTGGATAAAGGACATGCACAATGGTCAGGCAACCAGGAAATACAAACCAAGACCAGCATTATACACTTCACAGCCGCCCAGACAGCTGGACCCACAAAGCTGACAGTGAGCAGTGTGGGGAGGAGGCGGAGAGACTGGACCCCAACCCAGCTGATGGGGCCATGAAGTGGGGCAGGATCCTTGGAAAATAGTCACCACATGGAAACGTCCATAGATGCCAAAGGTGGATCCAACCAAAGTGTCCCATCAATGGACATACATGTCCCCCCACACACAGGAGGAGCATCACTTGGCCTCAAAAAGGAGAGAAGCACTGACACTCACTCTCACGTGGATGGACCTGGAGACCACGATGCTCAGAGAGAAGCAGACACAGAAGGACACACAGTGTGGGATGCCATGGATGGGAAACGTCCAGAACAGGCTCATCCACAAACAGTGAGTTCCTGGTTGTCAGAGGAAGGGATGGAGTGACTGCTGATGCAGAAGGGGTTTCTCTTTCTCTTTTTTTTTGTCTTCTTTTAAGGCACCACCCATGGCAAATGGAAGCTCCCAGGCTAGGGGTCGCATCAGAGCTGCCACTGCTGGCCTACACCACAGCCACAACAACAACAGATCCAAGCCGCATCTGTGACCTACACCACAACTCACAGCAACCCAGATCCTCAACATACTGAGAGGCCAGGGATCGAACCTGCACCCTCACGGATACTAGTTGGGTTCATTAACACTGAGCTAAAATGGGAATGCCTCTAAATTTTTTTTTTCCTTTTTATAGCGGCACCCACGGCATATGGAAGTTCCCAGGCTAGGGATCAAACTGGAGCTGCAGCTCTCAGCCTATGCCATGGTCACGCCAACACTGGATCGGAGCTGCATCTGAGACCTACGCTGCAGCTTGCAGCAATGCCAGATCCTTAACCCACTGAGCAAGGCCAGGGATGGAACCTGCATCCTCACAGACACCATGTCAGTTTCTTTTTTTTTAATGACTTTTATTTTTTCCAATAAAGTTGACTTACAGTGTTCTGTCAACTTATACTGTACAGCAAAGTGACTCAGTCATATATACATATGTATTTTTACTCACATTATTCTCCATCATGCTCCATTACAAGTAACTGGATATAGTTCCCTGTGCTATACGGTAGAATCTCACTGCATGTGTCAGGTTCTTAACCTGCTGAGCCACAATGGGAACTCCAAGGACAGGGTTTCTTTTGGGGAGATGGAATGTTCTGGAACTGGACAAAGGTGACTGCTGGATGTAGGAATGAGTGTACTGCACATACTGAGATGTAGAGCACACTTAAATGAGGTGATGTGTTTCAGTAAAGCTGTGAACAAGGAATAGCAAGGACAGCAGCCCTCTGCCTCCTGAGCAGGGGTGTGGGCTGAGGGGAGGCTCCCCCACACAGTGAGCAGCCACTACTGTTGTCATTGCTGTAAGATTTCTGGGGGCAGTGGGGTGTCACTCAGGAGATCTTCCTAAGGCCCTGGCACCAGCCCTCAGCCTGGTGGTTTCCTCACGTTTCACAGGGTGTAAAGCGGCCACACGAGGCTTTGTGAACAGTGACCAGGGTTACTGCCACCTCAGGGGGCCCCTTGGAGAGAGCAATGGACTGGGTAAATGTGGCTGCAGGTGAGTCTGGGGTGACCAAGGTTAGGAAGCTGACAATCAGACAACCCCTAACACAAGCTTACAGACACCAGCATCAAGCCTGGGTTTGCAATAAGGTCCAGTATCTCACTCTCTGCTGAAAAGCCGGGGCAGGGTTGGTGCCCCCAGCCCCTGCCTAGACCCATCAGCCCTGCTGGAGATCAGGAGCCCCTTCTGCTCCCAGTTGCCCATAACCCTGTCACCTCATCATCCTCAGGGGTCCCTGTGCCTCCTTGAGCCCAAATGCTCTGCAGGTCACCCTGCAGCCCTGTAACAACCCAGCCTGGCCACTCCCAAGCTCTGCCCACATCAGGGCCTATGCTTTCCCCTCTGCTTACACAGCAGCTCCCAGCAGCCTGAGTCTCCCCACCTGCAAACAGAAGACAGCCTCGACCCCAAGCTCTGTGCCCTCCATTCACGCTGAGCTCCACACCTCAGAGGGCAGGGCGCCCTGTTAGAGCCATGGTTGCCAATGCCCAGGTTTCAGGGGGAGCGCCAAGCTCTGCTTGCGGGCAGTTGGGGTGGGGTAGGGCCAGACCCAGGCTCTTCCAATGCTCTGCTCCTCAGAAGGCAGTTAACCAGTGTGGTCAATGGTAGGTGCCCTGGGATAGAACGTTTGCCTCCCATAGGGCAGAGCCTGCCTCCCTGCACAGGGCCCTAGCTTGTGAGCACCTACCTAGCTGATGGCTCTGGTTCTCAGGAGACAGGAGGTAAGGGGGCCACCCTATCACCATCACCATGGCAACACTGGCACCGGAGCACCGGGGTCAGAACTGATGCTCGCTAAATACTGAGCCCTTGCTCCATGCTCTCAGCCTCCAGGCCGGCTGGGGTGGCCCTCAGAGACAGGTACCACCCTTCACACCAGTACAGACCCAGGGGCTCCAGCCAGGTGCATGTGGTGAAATCAGACACTGAGGTGGGAGTCAGAGAGACATTGGCCTCAAGTCTAGGTGCAGCACAGACCCCAGGGAGGGGTAGGGCACAAAGCTCTATTGGGCATATGTGAACTCAGGCCCAAACACAGACATGAGACATCCACACTGCTGCAGCCCCTTGTGCTCCCAGCCCACAGACACCAGGGCCACACCTCCTCAGATGTCACTGGGCCCAGGGGCCTGTCCAGACCCCCTGGGAAAGCTGCCCTGGCCCCAGTGCTGTCACCCACCCCATAGCATTCTTCTGGGTCTTAGCAGCTTCCCCACACCCCACAGTCATTTCCCTTCTGTTCCCCAAGTGTCAAAAACCCCTAGGCACACTACTGAGTGCCAGGGTGCAGAGCTGGGGACCTTGTGGCACTTGGGGCCTGCTGTGTGCCAGCAAAGTGTCCATCCCTGGGACCCCGTCTCCCATCAACACAACATGTGTGCCCGCCATGCCAGGGCTACACCTCACCTCAGACTGCAAAAGCACCATGAGGCTCAGGGGCACAGCCACTGGGAGCCCAGGCTGTGGGCTCCCCAGCACCCCTCATCCAAACACCTCTCTAGGGTTGTCCCACTTCCACCCCCGGCTGCCCCAGCCATCTTTGGAGCAGCCATCAAGTGCAGAGCTGCAGAGCAAGCAGTGCAACGGCCCTCGGTGTCCTTTGCGCCGGCTCTCAACTTCAGGTTCTGGGCTCCCAGAAAGCTGCCCGAGCCAATGCCACACTGAGTCTCCCTGGCCCCCAGTAGTGACAACTGGGGAATAGACATCCTAAGAAGGGACAGGGCTTCACTTGCAGGGAGATCAGATGGCCCAGCTGGGCCTGGGTACTCTCTGGGGAGGATGAGGTGTGGGCAGGGCAAGGCTGGAAGCACACTCAGGCCTTCTCTCTTCACTCCAACAGCCCTCCGAGGCAGCTGCTAGGTCCCGTCCCCATCCCCATTCAACCACACCCAGGAAAGAGAGGCAGGTACCATCAACAGGAACAACAGGTCTAAACAAGGCCACCCAAGGCGGTGGGCAGACCCATGACTGCCACCTGGTCAGCCCACCTGACGGAACCTATGCTTACTGGGGCCTGGCCTCTGAGAAAGCCCTGGGCCTGCCAACATGCCCTGCCTGCGGACACTCCATATCTACCATGTGCACAGCACCCTCATTTCCTGGAGAGATCTAGTCTGGGCCTGTGCCCCCACTGCAGAGGTATCCACTCAGCTGGCCCGTCTGGTTCCTGCCCCCACATGCCCGCTCCAGGCCGGCATCCCAGGCTCCTCAGCACACACACACACCCCCATGGAGCACAGGGATTGCCTCATCTACCCATCTAATAGGCAAGGAGACTGAGGCTCAGGGTCGTGAGTTGCTGGGAAAAGGACCCATACGCAGCCAGGGTGCCTGACGGGTGTGCTGCGACAGCAACTGCCCCTTCCTTTCAGTCACAAGTAGGAGATCAGCCCAGACAGCAGATAGTGAGCCAGCCTTGGGGCTAGCTTCCCAAGAAAAGAGGTCCCCATGCAGGGGTGCCAGTGCTGGCTGGGACCTTCCACTGTCTCCAGGTGAAGAGCCAACCTTTCCATCCCCGAGAACACCAGGTGTGCCCCTTACTGAAGTCACCTGCCTACCAGGCCTTGTCAAGTCCCACCCCAAACACACAAGCAGGTCTCCTCCCCGCCATTATGTGCTCTTCCAGAATTTACCAACATTCCAGACTAAATATTTGCCAGTCACTGTTTAATACTGGCTTCCTATAAACTCTGAGAGCAAAGGCCAAAGCTAGCTTGTCACCACTAGATCCTGTGGCCAGGAAGATCTGAACCAACCCAGCGACAGCCAAAAGGTCAGGGTCCTTCAGGTCCACCAAGTGGCCATTCCAGTCCAGGACCCAAGCCCTGTGCTGGCCCTGAGAAAGGAGGCCAGAACAACTAGCCATTTAGACTGCTCAGCCCCAGTTTCCCAATGGCTCTGGAGTGATCCTGAGACCCAGGGCTTGTCCTGGGGCTCACACCAGCTGCAAGGGGCTGCATGCAACTAATCCGGGCTAGTGGGCTGTCCCAGGACCTGCCCCTTCCTACTGCAGTTGGGCAAGACCAGTCCCAGAGCTGGGGTGCACAGGAAGCCGGAAGAGGCAGAAGCAGGACTTCCGGGAGGCTGGAGTCAGGGAAGAGGTCAAGTCCCCCAGCTCCCCAAGTCGCTCACGCACCCGGGATTTCAATTTATTTTCCCCCGCCCAAACCCCTTGCCTCTGGAAGCCAAACCATCCCTACCCTTTCGCTCTGCCTGGGCCTAGGCACCCCTCTCCACTCCAAACCCTGACTCCAGCTCACTTTCCTTCTCTGTGTTTGGGATACTGCCCACCGACTCCTCCCGGCTTCCCCCGGCGACTCCACCGCTGGGAAGGCAGGTATTAGTCTGGCCCTGAAATTAGCCAGGTGACCACGGAGAGTAGGTGCTCAATAGGGCCTCTCCACCTGCAGTTCCTCCTCTCGGTCACCCACACCTCCCTCTCCCTGCTCCCTGGGAGCTGGCCCAGTGGCAAATGTCAGGAACAGAGCCGGCATGAAGCGCGGTACCTTCGGTTTTCTAGTCGTGAAAGTGAGGGAGGGTCGGCCGGGAGGGAACACTGCTCCCATCCCGGAACTTCCGGGCTGAGGGGCCCGGAAACGGAGCCTTTCACAAGCAGCCCTCCAGCGGCCTCCACCTGGACGAGGGCGGAAGGCCCATCGGACGAGACTCCCAGCCCCCGGGAAACGTAAGAACACAGGCTCCGGCCGCCGTCAGGCCCCGGAGAGCGCTGACTCCCTCCCACGAGGCGCCCGCGGCGCCGACCCCACTCGGGATGGGCTCCCGCTCCCTTGGCCGCCGACCCCGCTGCGCCACCAGGGCAGGCCGCTTCCGGGCCCTCAGTTTCCCCGTCCCGGCCAGCTCGCCTCAGTCCGAGGCAGAGGCCCCCACCCGCAAGGCCTGGGCCTCACCGGCAAGCGCGGCACGATCTCGACCGAGCAGCAGTGGCAGAAGTACCGTCCGGGCTGCGGCGACGCCTCGGCCATGGCCACCTCCGCCTCCTCCGCGCCGCCCGCCCCCCGCGCGGCGCCCGCCGCCGGCCGTTTGCTGCTCCCTCGCCGGCCGACGCGCCCGCGCACGCTCACGCATGGCACGCACGGCACGCACGGCGTGAGGCTAGGAGGGGTGGCAGAAGAGGTGCAGACAGCTGCCTGCGCGACGGTGGCCGCCGAGAGGCAAACTAGGAGCGGGCTCCAGGCCAGGGTGGGGCCAGGCTGCGGGAGGAGGCCGAGGGGTGGAGTCTGCACGGGGAAGAGCCGAGTCGCCTTGGCAACCTGGAACGGGGTGCTGGGGGCGGGGCGGGTCCGGGGGGGCGGGGCTACAGGGAGTGCGGGGGCGGGGCCTGAGCTGGGCAGGCCTGAGCAACTCATCTACAAACCTGCAAAGCCCCAACTTCCTTTATTACTTGCTTCACCATTCTCTCACCTCTCTGTCCTCACTGCTCCTGTGACGCTCCAGCGCGTTCTTACCTCCAGGCCTGTGCACTGGCTGTGCCCATGCTCGGTGCACCGTTCCCCAGACATTTCAAGTCTTTGCTTAAGTGTCTCACCTGTTGAGGCGCCCTCTGCAATGGCACTTGTTTCCACCTGATAAACTGTAGGGACATGTCCACAACAGAAGCGATTTTGTATCTTCTTCCGAGCTAAACTCATGCACACATGCATTCCATGAACACTTGTTGAATGAATGGAGACAGGAGGCCCAATCCTGGATCAAGGAGGCCTGGCCTCCCGTGCCTCAGGGTGATGCCTGGGATAAGAAAATTTGAGGCCTTCCAGGTGTGGCCTTGTTCTCATGATGCACCTTGGGGTGAGCAGAGGGCAGAAAACCTAACCCCAACCCCCAAATTAATCGGCAGGCCAGGATCATTGCTGAGGTTAGTTCCAGACCAATCATTTATTTTACTTTATTTTACTTTATTTTTGTCATTTTAGGACAGCACCTGTGACATATGGAAGATCCCAGGCCAGGGATCAAATCAGAGCTGTAGCTGCCAGCCTCATGGCAACAATTGATCCTTAACCCACTGAGTGAGGCCAGGGATAGCACCTGTGTCCTCATGGATCCTAGTTGGGTTTGTTACTGCTTGGCCACAACGGGAACGCCCTTACATTTATTTCTTTATCCACTCAACAAATATTAATTGAGCTCCTGTTGTATGCCAGACCTTTTGCTAGGTGACACATCAGGGGAAATGACAGGCTCAACAGGCAATGAAAATGGTTTTCTGAAATACTCTATGGCTGGAGGAGACAGAACTGGTTACAGACACCCCAGCTCTATGAAGTTAAGCCAGAGGATGAGTCCCTAAGGTGGTTTTGATTCTGCCTCCGGAGACAGACAGGACTTCCTAAGAGAAGGGACACTGGAGCCAGAGCTTTGGGGAATGAATAGGAGTTCGTTGGAATTGGGCTTCTTGCTGAAGGGAGCACTGGAGCCAGAGTGTCAAGAAATTAAAAATTGGAGCCCGTGCATAAAATATCTTGAATATCAAGAAGCTAGGAACAAGGACTTGAATGCCAGCCACCATCTTGCATCCTTCAAGGCTGGGGTGTGATTCCAAGCCATTCCTGCTCTGACCACCAGAGAGCGCCCCCCACCCCATTGCTGGGAATCCAGGCACCCCACACCCCCATCCCAGATCCGGGGAGGAGCTGTTTGCTTCAGGCCTCTAATGCCTAACCCCTGGCTTGTCTCACAACAGAGATATTTATTGTGAATAAGTTTATGAGGTACTGCCCAAGAGACCTTGGAGTCAGCAAGCATGCATTCAAATCCCACCAAGTCACACTGGCTGTGTGGCTCTGGGTAATTCACTTAACCTCTCTGGGCAGATGACAGAAACTACCTCTCAGAGTTTTGAGACTGGATTAGGCTTGGGGCACCTGTGGGTGCCCAAGGCACTTCCTCACTGGGCCCTGCTGCTGCCCTGAGTTCATCTGCTCCTTTCCTACCCTCCCCAACCCAGTCTCATTAGCCCCCAAAAGTGGTCTGAACTGGATCCCACCTCAGGGCCTTTGCCTGGTCATGCCCTATGCTAAGAGTATGGGAGTACCTTGCTTTTCTTTCTTTTTTTGGCTACACTTGCATCATGTGAAAGTTCCCCAGGCCAGAGATCAAACGGTTCCACAGCAATGACAACACTGAGTCCTTAACTGCTAGGCCAACAGGGAAATCTGGGGGTGCCATTCTGACTGTTCCTTCTCTTTCCCTGCTTCTCAATAGGCTGCTCCGACCCCTTTCTGGGGAGCCCCCATCCTCTTCTGCACCCAGCTGCCCAGTGTCCTCTTCCCTTCACCCCACAGCTGTCCCCAGACCCAGGAGTTCTCAATGGCATCTCCTAATAGGTGAAGCCAGTACCCAGCATATATAGGTGCTCAAAAGAGTCTTGAATAAAGAACAGTTAGTGATAAGTTCCCTGGTGGCTCAGCAGGTTAAGGATCTGGCATTGTTGCTGCTGTGGTGTGGGTTTGATCCCTGCTGGCTGGGGAACTTCCATATGCCACAGAGGCAGCCAAAAACAAAACCAGAAACAAATCCCTTGGAATTCAGTAATTCGGGATCCAAGCTGTGCCTGCAACATACACCACAGCTCACAGCAATGCTGGCTCCTTAACCCACTAAGCGAGGCCAGGGATTGAACCCCCATCCTCATGGATACCAGTAGGGTTTGTTAACTGCTGAGCCACGATGGGAACTCCCATATTTAGTATTTTGACTTCTGTCTTTTTTTCAAATCTATATTTGTTGGTTTGTGTTTTTTATTTCTATTTTTTTCTTTTGCATTTGTGGGGGGTTGTCTTTAAATTTTTAAAGTTTTTTTTGGGGGGGGTCTTTTTTTGTCTTTTTAGGGCCACACCAGCATATGGAGGTTCCCAGGCTAAGGGTCTAATCAGAGCTGTTTCCGCCAGCCTATACCACACCCACAGCAATGCCAGATCTGAGCTGCATCTGTGACCTACACCACAGCTCATGCCAATGCCAGATCCTTAACCCACTGAGCGAGGCCAGGGATCAAACCTGCAACCTCATGGTTCCTAGTTGGATTCATTTCTGCTGCGCCACTACAGGAACTCCTAAATTTTTAAAGTTTTTTTTTTGCTGCTACCTTCAGAGTTGTGTTTTTTCCCTTTGTTTTTCACTTTTTAATTAATATATTTTGGTTTCTGGAATTGGTTTGCTTTTAGCTATGCTGTTGACACCCACACAGTAACTCCCCGGAGTTCTGTTCAAATGGCCTTTTATGGACCCCTGAGTCACCCATACCCAGATCAGGACCCAGGACCTTGCCGCCCCAGAACCTCTGATGTCCCGCAAGCCACTCCCCCTGGGGGGAGGGGCAGCCACAATCCTGTTATATCAAACTTCCTTCGTTTCTACTGGCTCAAGGGATCTTTCAGGAATAAGACGTCTAGACGGGAACCCTGGAAGGCAGTAGGAGAGACAGATGCCTTCTTTCCCTCTCTCCTGATCAATGCCTCTGAAGTACTGCTCAAAAATTATTTTAGGAATTCTCTTGTGGCCAGTGGGATAAGATCATTGCAGCATCTTGGATTGCTGCTGTGACGCGGGAACTTTCACACGCCCCCGCGCGGCCAAAAAAAAAAAAAAAAATTTTTTTTAAACAATTTCTAATTTGCAGAAAAGTTGTAAGAAAGGGCCCGGTGCGTCCTTGAGCCAGACACACCAGTGGTTAAGGTATTGTGCTCTCTCTCTGTGTCTCTGTGAAGTTTTTGGCAAAGTGGCTGCTCCAAGCCCCTTTAGCTCAAATGCGACCAGATGTATTCCTAATGTCAGGCCACTCTCTTAAAGGGCCCAGCAGCAAATTTAGCAAATTGGGACCTTGGAGGCCGTGGACACAAAAAGCCACAGTCTTGTCCATGCACAGCTGCTTGTCTGCATGGTGTTGTCTTGGTATAGTCCTTACACTGGGACATGCCTCGGCTGTGACGTGGAGACAAAGCCCTAGGGACTTGAGCAAACACAGAAGGGCTGAGAAGATGAATGAATGGAACAAATCAGAAAGCCCCTCTGAGTTTCAGGGGCCGAGGAAGGAGTGTAGATGGGGGATGGCGTGGCAGTGGGGTCCCCTGGCAGTTCGTTCTCACATCCCTGGGGAGACTAAACCCCTTGGGGCCCTGCCGTGGTCAACAGGGGCTGCCATGCACTCACCACGCACATATATTCACTCGCCCAGCTATCCCTGATGGAAATAACCACAATTCTCCCCATTTTATGAAGGGGAAATTAAGGTCCAGGGAAGAGCCACTTACACAAGGTGGCAGCTTTCAAGGCTTGACCACGACTCCCCCCCTCTGCCCGCACCATGGAAAGGTAGGAAAGGGGTGTGGTCCCACCATCTCTGCCTGGTAGGGAAGCAGACCACCATTCAAGCATTCAATAACAGGTGTTGATGGAAGATGGACTGTGTGCCAGGGTCAGGAACACAGCCTGGGAATTCCTGTTGTGGCTCAGCAGGTTAAGAACTCAACTAGTATCCATGAGGATCCAGGTTCCATCCCTGACTTTTATGTTTCCTGGAAGCTCAACCCCAGCTGGCTATCCCTCCTGCCATTGGCCAGAGCTGGATCACATGACTGTGTCTGACTTCACTTTGACCCTGTTCAGCCAATCAGGATTCACTCTGGGCTGAGGGCAGGCCCTGCCTGCTGCTGAAAACATGGCTGCCAGCTTGTGCGCAAAATCTCGACCCTTTGGAGGGAAGAGGGTTGGGGGGTGGGACACTGAGGGGCAACATGGAATAGTAGCTGTGGGACGGGGCATAGATTGAGAAAACTCAGAAAGAGGAGTCTCAAAGCTAGGCAGACAAACTTGGATCCATCAAGGAACCATGGGGAGCCATGGACCCTACTGGAGCAGGGAGGGCACATCCTATTGGGGCATTATAAGGCTCAGCTCTGTTTAGAGTTCTACCATGCCATCTGCCACCGCCAAGTCTTTGGTACTGCCTTAGTGATCATCACATAGCCCATTAGGGAACCAGCAAGGCCTTGCCTCCCAGAGCCTGGAGAGTTTCAAGTCTAGTCCAAGGGCTGCAGAGACTTAAGTTGATGTGGAGTCAATCACAAACATCTTCTGGCTTAAGTAATTTGGAATCAAGTGACCCTGAGCGTTCTGGACCAGGCCATGATCTGCATCCTAGAGACAGTGGTTGACACTTCAGGGTGTGTGTGATTCCTACAGCCCCTGCAAAACTCTGCGTTCTAAAGGGTCTTCTCAGATAAAATATGAACAGGCTTATTGTAAACTGGTTTTATCCACTCCAAGTGACGGAAAAGTCCCATTAAACCAGCTTTATCTTTTTTTTTTTTTTGGCCACACCTTCAGCAATCAGAAGTCCCTGGGCCAGGGATCCAACCTGTGCAATAGTTGTAACTAGAGCCACAGCAGTGACAATGCTCAATCCTCTGAGCCACGAGGGAACTCCTAAACCAGGTTTATCATACTGGGGAGGAGGAGTTCAGGCACAGCTGGAGACAGGACCTCCAATAATAGCACAGGAAACCCTAAAACTCAGGCAAGAAGTGGGTGTCCCTTTCTCAGCAAAAGTCTTAGAACAGACTTGCCTGGTTGGTGAATGTCAGATGATTCTAACTGATTGGACTTGGTTGGCACCCACTCTTGGGGATGTTTGAGCTGGTAGAGCAGGAGACGATTCCCCAAAGGAAAAGCTGATGATGGGACCAGAAGTGGGGATGCCAGCCACAACTTGGGGGCTCACTCCGTCCAGTTCAGAGAGGGCACAGCCCTGCCTCAGGGTGCAGCACACAAGTCCTAGAATCTCACAAACCTAGAATTTACCTGGTACTGACTCCACTGCTGACCCAGTTGGGCTTGTGACTCCTGAA
This sequence comes from Phacochoerus africanus, assembly GCF_016906955.1. Taxonomy (NCBI): domain Eukaryota; kingdom Metazoa; phylum Chordata; class Mammalia; order Artiodactyla; family Suidae; genus Phacochoerus; species Phacochoerus africanus. The sequence goes on along the minus strand of NC_062547.1, from coordinate 77,807,743 downwards.
AAGTCATTATCTCTACTCCAGCCTCAGTTATGCCCCTGAAAAATGTATGCTTGACTCACAGTATGGTGGTGAAAGGCAAAATGCCAACCCATTTCTTCTTCTTCATCTTCTTCTCCTTCGCCTTCTCCTTCTCCTTTTTGGCTGCACCTGCGGCATATGGAAATTCTCAGGCCAGGGATGGAGCTCAAGCCACTGCAGTGATAATGCTGAATCCTTAATCACTAGGTCACCAGAGAACTTCAGGAAATGCCTTTTTTTATTATTATTATTTTTAGGGCCACACCTGTGGCATATGGAAGTTCCCAGGCTAGGGGTTGAATCAGAGCTGCAGCTGCAGGCCTACACCACAGCCACACCAGATCTGTGCTGCATCTGCAACCTACACCACAGCTTATGGAAATGCCAGATCCTTAGCCCACTAAGGAGGCCAGGGAATGAACCCACATCCTCATGGATACTCGTTGGATTTGTTTCCACTGTGTTGCAAGAAGAACTCTCCCCCATTTCTTTTTTGTTTGTTTGTCTGTTTTGTCTTTTTAGGGCCGTACCTGTGGCACATGGAGGTTCCCAGGCTAGGGGTTAAATTGGAGCTGTATCCTAGCCTGTATCCCAGGCTAGGGGTTAAATTGGACCCTTAACCCACTGAGCCAGGGCAGGGATCCAACCTATGTCCTCATGGATACTAGTCAGACTCATTTCCACTGAGCCATGACAGGAACTCCCCCATTTCTTTCTTTTTCTTTCTTTTTTTTTTTTTTTTGGTCTTTTTAGGGCAGCACCCGAGGCACATGGAGATTCTCAGGATAGGGGTCCAATCGGAGTTGTAGCTGCCAACCTATACAGCCACAGCAATGCAGGATCCGAGCCACATCTGTGACTTACACCACAGCTCACAGCAATGCCAGATCCTTGACCCACTGAGAGAGGCCAGGGATCAAATTTGCATCCTCATGAATCCTAGTCGGGTTTGTTAACCGCTGAACCACGATGGGAACTCCCATTTCTTAATGAATAGGAATCTCTGGAAGTTCCCCTGTGGTGCATTGGGTTAAGGATGAGCTGTTGTGCTGGCCACAACTGCAGTGCAGGTTCAATCCATGGCGCAGGAACTTCCATATGCCTTGGATGCAGCCGGACAAAAAAAAAAAAAAAGAGTTTCCATTGTGGCTCAGTGGTTAACGAACCTGACTGGCATCCATGAGGACGCAGGTTCCATCCCTGGCTTTCCTCAGTGAGTTAAGGATCTGGCGTTGCTATGGGCTGTGGTGTAGGTTGCAGATGCAGCTTGGATCCCACGTTGCTGTGGCCCTGGTATAGGCTGGCAGCTACAGCTCCGATTGGATCCCTTGCCTGGGAACCATATGCCGCAGGTGAGGCCCTAAAAAGACAAAAAAAAAAAAAATCTTTGCACCCACACCCTCATCACGCTACTGCTGTGCACCAGGCACTGTCCCTGGTGTCCTGGCTGGAATCTGCAGTACTGGGATCTGTGCCCTTTTTACAGATGAAAAAATGGAGGCACAGAGAGTTCACAGGTGGCCAGGTCAACATGGAGAGAGCTTCAGCAAGATGGGCTTTCTTCTCCCTCCAGGCCTCAGAGTCACCTCCTTGGAGACCCAACAACTTTCCTGCTCCCAGGGTCTCTATCCTGCCGTGGTTTTCATATGTCCACTCCCTTGTTTGTCTCCATCCAGGCAGGGACCATTATCACTGCAACACTGAACCTGGCATGCAGCACCCCTTCCTATCAGCCGCTATAACAAATGGACACAAACTTGGTGGCAAAACCCACAAATTTTTCTCTTGCAATTCTGGATGTCAGAAGTCCAACACGAATCTCTTTCAAGGTACTGGCAGATCTGCATTCCTTTCTGGGGACTTCAGGGGAGAATCTGTGCCTTGTCTTTTCCAGCTTCTAGAGGCCGCCCACATTCCTTGGCTGGAGGCCGCTTCCTCCATCTTCAAAGCCAAAAATGGCCCAAGTCCCTCTCATGTTGCATCTCTATGACTGAGGAGGGAAAGATCTCCACTTTTAAGGCTCCTGTGATGATGCCGGGCCCACGTGTATAACCCAGGGTCATCTCCCATCCCAAGGTCCTCAGTTGAATCCTACCTGCAAAGTGCTTTTGCCAGGGAAGGTGACATAGTCACACGGTCTGGGGGTTAGGACCCAAAGGTTCAGGGGCTGTATTCAGGCTTTCTCTTAGAAATATCGCATTACTTCTGTTCCCAACCCTATTCTCCCTCACTTTTCAGTCTAATTCTACTTAAATGACCTCTTCTTGGAGTTCCTGTTGTGGCTTAGTGGAAATGAATCTGACTAGTATCCATGAGGATGTGGGTTCAATCCCTGGCCTTGCTCAGCGGGTTAAGGATCCAGCGTTGCTGTGAGCTGTGGTGGAGGTTGCAGATGTGGGTCGGATCCTGTGTTGCTGTGGCTGTGGTGTAGGCGGGCAGCTGTAGCTCCGATTCAACCCCTAGCCTGGGAACCCTTAAAAAGCCCTTAAAAAAAGACAAATAGGAGTTCCCGTCGTGGCTCAGTGGTTAATGAGCCTGACTGGCATCCGTGAGGACACAGGTTTGAGCCCTGGCCTCATTCAGTGAGTTAAGGATCTGGCATTGTCAATAGCTGTGGTGAAGTTCACAGACACGGCTCGGATCCCGAGTTGCAGTGGCCCTGGCATAGGCTGGTGGCTACAGCTCCAATTTAACCCCTAGCCTGGGACCCTCCATATGCTGCGTGGGTGTGGCCCTAAAAAGACAGAAAGACCAAAAAAAAAAAAAAAAAGAAAGAAAGAAAAAAAAAACACAGACAAATAAATAAATAAATAATCTCTTCTGAGAAGTTTGCCTTGATCTCCCCAGGCTGAGTCAGGTACAGCATCCTCCATCACAGCTCTGATGACCCTGGACGGTGGCTGTCTCCTTCCCTGGGCTGCTGAGCAGGGGCCACGGGGAATTGTGATGGGCATGGGCCAGGGAGGGGACTTACTATAGGCACCTGGGCTGGGCAGTGGGTACAGGCCTGGTCAGGATAGAGAGGGGGACATGAATGGGAGACACTAAAAAGAGGATGTCCCCAAAGAGGGCCAGTGATATGCTTGAGGTCACCCAGAGCACGGCCTCTGAGCTGGGGAGACACACCAGGCTAGGAAGCAGAAAGCCACTGGCCATTGGCCGAGGTTTCGAACCCACACCAGGCCAACAATGGCCCTTTTATTTGCACAGCTCAGGACAGGGTCAGGTCTCGGCCAAGGTCACACTGTCTAACCCCCGCACACCCTTGGTGAGAACACAAGCTCATTCCTGCCCCATTTCCCAACCAGGGGAGAAACTCCTCGGGCAGTCAGAGGCCAAGGCCTGGTAGAGATAGTTGGATGCCCTCCCTCAGTGCTGCTAGGAAGTAATGTGGCCCCTGGCACTGGCTAGGGGACACGGGTCAGGCTGGGTAGCTAAGGAGGAAGAAGGGGTCTGGGCATGGTGTTGGCTGGCAGCAGATCTTGGTCTTGCAGAGGAGGGGCTGTACTTTCCTGGATCTTGTTTCTATACCTGGAGAGGGGACAGATATAGGATTGAGGAGGCAATGAGGCATAGGTGGCCCTGGGAGATAACCAATTGTTCTCACTCACTTTAATTTTCCTTAAAGCATTTACCACTCTTTAAAGTTATATATTAATTTGTCTATGTCTTTTGTTGTTTATGACCCCTACAAACCTTGTGAGGACTGGACTAGGTCTGCCTTGGTCAAACGGATACCCCAGCACCCCCCCAGTGGTTCCTGCCACCAGGAGATTGTCATTAATCATTTCTTGGAAACACAGAGGGCCTGCATAGGACCCATGAGCACTTCGAGGTGCCCTGACAATCTGGGAGGCCCCCAAGATAGAAGGGATCAGCTCCAAAACAGGAAAAGCATTCTGCTGCACAATGGCCCCAGTGCCCTGGCCCACACTGATGTCATCATAATAAATTGTGGGAAACCCAGGATTCCGGGGCAGGGAGAACAGGGAGCACTGACCCTTAGAGGAAAGGAGGCGGCAGATTGTTGGTGTGTGTGAGGAGGGGTGCCTGGGTGCAAAGGCCTGGGGAGCAGCAGTCTCAGGGCATGAGGGGCAAAGGCCAGGAACAGTGGGCACTTTGAAAGTCCTGTGGTATGATTATTGCTGTCAGCAATGTTGTCAAGACCCTTGGTTCTCTGGGTCTCTCTCCACCCCGCCCCTTCCCCCACTTGCTCACACCCAGCTGTGCCCATGGGCTCCAGCAGCTGGGTGGCCTGGGGGGAGGGAATGGCTGGGACAAGGTGGTCCCTGGGTGTGTTGGGTGTGTCCACGTGTAGGGGCAGGGAAGACTGGCCAGGACCCCAGACCTACACTTTGGCCACACAAGTGACCACATGCAAACCACGACGTGGTGCACGGATCCCCAGTCGTGCTCCCCGTGGGTCAGTCCAGGGCCTAGAGGAGAAGCCCCCCCTCAAAACGCGCGGCGACACCTCAAACTGACACCCACCGGGCCGGCTCCCAGGTCGGACTCCCGCCCCTCACCAGCTGCCGCCCACATCGCGCGCGACACTTCTCGCGCCCCGCCGTTCACGCGCCCCGCCCCGGCCAGCCCGCCCCGCCCCGCCCGCAGCCAGCGGGACCTTTATAGGGAGCGCCGGCCGCGCGCTGGAAGTCGGTGCCGCCGCCTTCCCTGCCGTCCGCCCGCCCGCGCGTCCGACGCGGGGGCCGCCGCCGCGTCTGCGTTCGCCATGCGTCCCGGGGCGCCGGGGCCACTGTGGCCGCTGCCCTGGGGGGCCCTGGCATGGGCCGTGGGCTTCGTAGGCACCGTGGGCTCGGGGGACCCCGCGCCCGGTGAGTGGGGTGGCCGGAAGGGGCGGGTGGGGCGGGCCACCCACGTGGGCCTGCCCGGAATGCGGGCCCCGGGATTGATGTCGGGTGGGGGGGGTGCCGGCGGCGGTGGCAGCAAGGGGGCAAAGAGCGGTGACCCGTGGCCGCTGCAGGTTGAATCCGGGAGGGCTTGGGGCTCCCCTCCCCCAGTCCCAAAAGGCCCAAAGGAGGGTCACCAGGAGGTCAGGAGAACAGATGTGACTCCTTCACAATTAAGTATCAAAAATCTAGTCACAATTGACTGCTAACATTTATTGGGCGCTTGGTGTCTACCTCTCTCCGCCCTCCTAGAATCTATGCAACAGTGTGGATACTCTTACACCCGGTTTCCAGATGGGGAAACTGAGACACTAGAGTCAGACAGTTTGTAAGTGGCAAAGCAGGGATTTGAACCTGGACCTGGAGAGGCAGGGCTGGTAGCTGGACTAGGACCTCCAGCTGTGTTTCAGATCTTCCCAGTCTCTGGCTTAAGCAGGCAGGCTGTTGGAATCTCATACCTACCACTTGTTGCCAAGATAGAGAGGCCAAGGAAGTCACATCCCACTCCTGGCCTCAGTTTCCCCTCTTACAAGGTGGTGCCAACGTGCTGGGCATCCAGATCTGGTCCCTGGAGGTGCTCAGCACAGTGCCCGGGAGCCTCGGAGCTCCCCGGAATGGGGGCTGGTGGCCACTCCTGCCCCTACTTAACGGTGCATAAACTGAGGGCATCTGCCCCCCATCCCACCCTGCAGCCCCACCCCAGTCCCGCAATGAGGGAAGCGCCAAGCCCCCTCCCCGAAGGCCGCGTCCCCGGGGAGACAGTGAGCTCATGCAAGGGGAATGTTCCCAAGTTGGAGTGAGTAAGAGGCGGGCCAGGAGAGGGGGGGCTGCCAGGCGAGGGGGCTCCTCGTGCCCTCGGGCGCTGTCTAGACAGAGGGCAGAGGCGGGAGAGGCAGCTCCAGGGCCCACTGACCCTGACATGTCCAGCTCTGGGTGTTTGACTGGTTGGGCAGGATGCCAGGCCTGGGCCAGGGGCCTGGATGGAGGGGGGACAGCTTCCCGAGATGGGTGGGGGTTGGCAGTGGAGCAGTGTGGGGGCTGGAGCATAGGGGGGAAGGATCTCAAAACAATCTGGAGCCAGAGTGGGGACACCTGGGCAGTTCTCCGCTCCTCCTTCACAGATTGGGGGCAGATCACCCGCCACCCCAGTCACTGAGTACCAACTGTATGTATCCCCATGGCCAGGAGCTGGGTGGAAGGTCGAGGCCTGAGTGTTGGGAGGGACACTGGAGGGCACCTTTGGCCTGGTAGGAACTGCCCCCCTTGTCTGCAGGTGGGGTTTGCTGGCTCCAGCAGGGCCGAGAGGCCACCTGCAGCCTTGTGCTGAAGACGGACGTGAGCCGGGCTGAGTGTTGTGCATCTGGCAACATTGACACTGCCTGGTCCAACTTCACCCACCCGGGGAACAAGATCAGCCTCCTGGGCTTCCTGGGCCTCGTCCATTGCCTCCCCTGCAAAGGTGAGACCCTGGGCAGCGGCCACAGGCCAGGGTTACTATAGTCAAACGCGGGATAGCTACGAGTGAGCTCCCCGTCTCAGGAGGTAGACAGAAGCTTGAGGCTGCTGGCAGGAGGGATTGTGGAGGGGATCCCAAGCTCAGAGGAGTTGGGGGCCTTCAGGTTCCCAGGCCTCAGCTTCCTGCAGTTGGGGATTCAAGAAGCTCCGAGGACTCCCCAGTTTCCTTTCCAGCCTCTAGGTCCTCGCTCACCTGCCTGGGTGGCCTTTCCCACCAGCACTCCACCTAGTGGAAGTACTCACACCTAACTACTAGAAAGTGGATTTTTCCCCAAATGGCCATTTGGGTTTGTGACCCCACACTCTGTTCCCAAACACTTATCTGCCCTTAACTCCACAGATTCCAGGTCTGTGGTTAGGGCCACAGCTGCATGTTTAACAAGCATTTGCCTTCTAGACCATGTTCTGTGATATGCTGCCTCCTCCATCAGAGAGAGTTCTTTGAAGGCAGAATGAATGAATGACCAAGTCAAGACATATTCTCTGGCCTGGAGAAGGGCTTGGGAACCTTCCCAGCTCCCTGTGCAAGGCTAAGCCTTCAAGGATCCAGAGGCACATGGGGAATGAATTTAAGGAAGTGGGCTCTAGAGCCAGGGTTTTAGGGGATGATTAGGAGTTTGCCAGCTGGAAAAAGTATAGAGAACATCAGCAGAGACCCTGTCCTGGGATCAGATCCTGATGGGTGGGGTCAGGAGCAGGGAGGAGGCTAGAGCTGAGGGCTGTAGACCTGCAGGCCAAGCTGAGGATCCTGGCTGGCCGCTGGGATGTGATTAATCCCAGATCAGCCTGGCTGGGTGGTCCTGAACTCAACTGCTATGTGCCCTGGTTGCCTCCAGAAGCCCTCAGACTTCAGAAAGTGCCTGACGGGGGAGTGAGATGGTCCAGGACACCCTGTCCCCCCCCCCCGCAAATCTGGTCTAGGAGACAGGAATTCAGCCCCGCCACTTCCGTTTTGGCCTGAGTGGAGGGAGCGTTTCCAGATGTGTGTGTGGGCGGGCAGTGTGGGACGCTCCCAGGTGCGGCCCACATGCCCTGGCAGGGGGACATAGGGAGGGCGCAGGCTGGTCTGTCTGGAGCATCCATCATTTTATGTTCACCCAATAAGGTGGGTTCCCCATTAGCCCCATTTTACACACAGGGAACTGAGGCTGAAATGCAAACTCGAGCTCAGAGACGGCCCTCCAGACCCACAAGCCACAGGACTGGGGGTCCACTGGGTCTGGCCTGGCGTTCTCATGCCGAGGTGTACTGGCTCTCCCCACTCACAGTTGTAATGGGGCGTCAGTGTCCCCCTTTTGTAAAACGATGAGAAAAAGGCACCACCTCGCGGGGGCAGTTGGGAGGCAAGAAGTAGCCTTTTGTGGGGCCTGAATTGGGGCGGGGACCCGAGAAAAAGGCTTGTTTCTGTACCTGAGAAACGGGACTGCGGGGGCGGTAACCCCTGGTTCAGAGGGCTCGGGTTGTGGCAAGGCCCCCGCCCCCAGGAAATGAGCCTCAGATCAGGTCGACGCCCCGCCCTCCCCGACGCCTCCTGCAGGGAGGTCCTGGCAGGCACAAGGAACAGACACTACCCGTCCTCCCCAGACCCGCGCCTGGACGGGGTGGAGTCCCCGAGCCCCCCCGCCCCCCTCCCCGGGCTGACGCAGCCGGCCCCCCGCCGGCCTTCCCAGAAACGCGCGTAAATCAGGGAACAGACGTCAGCTCTAGCGGATGGCCCAGCTGCGGAGCGAGAGCCGGACCGGGGATGGAAGCGGGTTCCCGGACCCCCAGATTCCGAACCGAGACGCACCCCCTCCTGCCCACAATGAGCCCCGCCTCCCAACAGACCCCTCCCCCACCCCGCCCCAGGAGCAGCCCCGAATCCGGGTCCAACCGGGCGGTGGCTGAATCTCGCCCTAATGGTCCCTCCCCCAGGCCCCAAACCAGTTCCCTCTCTCGTGCGCCCCGACTCTGGACTGCCCCTGACTCCGGCATAGCCTCTTATCGCTCAGAACAGGCGGCGGGGGCACGGGACCTCCGGCCTCGGCCACGTGCCCCAGCCCACGCGCGCGTGTCCTGTGTCCACAGATTCGTGCGAAGGGGTGGAGTGCGGCCCTGGCAAGGCCTGCCGCATGGTAGGGGGCCGCCCGCGCTGCGAGTGCGCGCCCGACTGCGCAGGGCTCCGGGCGCGTCTGCAGGTCTGCGGCTCCGACGGCGCCACCTACCGCGACGAATGCGAGCTGCTCGCCGCGCGCTGCCGCGGCCACCCGGACCTGCGCGTCATGTACCGGGGCCGCTGCCGCAGTACGTCGGGGCGGGGCCTGCTGGAGGGGCGGGGCCACAGAGCCTGAGCAACCTGTAAGAGGCTGCTGCAGCAGCACGTCGGGGCGGGGTCTTGTGGGGGCGGGGCGTGAAGCAGGCTCACCCAGACCGAGTGGGCTGTACCGGGAACGCTACTGCAGCGCGTGAGGGCGGGGTCTAAAGTCCAGGCTGCCCAAAGGGCGTTGTCTCGCTAATTGGGGCGGGGCTGGTGGTGGGCGGAGCCTAGGGGGCCTGTTTTGTTCCAACAGAAGTGTCACTAGATTAGGTCTTTGTGCGGTCGGGAATGAGGGAGAATTGGGTTCAGGTTTGGAAAGGGGGCTCTGGGTTTCATCCAGGGTGAGAGATATGGGTGTGTGTGACTCAGGAGCTTGTTGGCGCAGAGGGAGTGGGGGCGGGATTGAGAGTGGATCTTGAGTGTATGGGCGGGTCTCCTGGAAGGCCAGTGGCTTCCGGCCCGACTAGAGGGGCGGGTCTGAGGGTGGGACCCTATTGCTGGACGGCTCGCTCCGGGGAGGGGCCTGGGGCTCTGTTGGGTCGAGAGGAATGTACCTGACCTGCCCCGGCTCCTCACCTGTAGAATCGTGCGCTCACGTGGTGTGCCTGAGGCCGCAATCGTGCGTCGTGGACCAGACGGGCAGCGCGCACTGCGTGGTGTGTCGCGCGGCACCCTGCCCCGCACCCTCCAGCCCTGGCCAGGAGCTCTGTGGCAACAACAACGTCACCTACATGTCCTCATGCCACCTCCGCCAGGCCACCTGCTTCCTGGGCCGCTCCATCGGCGTGCGTCACCCGGGCAGCTGTACAGGTGCGGCGCGGGGCGGGGAGCAGCGGCGGGGTCTAGCCCCCAGCCCCTCTCCGCTCTCCTATTTCTCTCTTTGTACCTCCCACTCTACAGGCACCCCTGAGCTGTTAGATGCTGAGTCGGAGGAGGAGGAAGAGAACTTTGTGTGAGCTTGTGGGGCCGGCCTGGGCCTGGTGTTCAAGGTCTCCCCGTTTTATTTATTGCCACAGCAGAGTCTAATTTATGTCTGACGGACACTCCCCAGAGCCTGGACTGGTACCATTTTGGGAGCCCTGGTGCTCCCCCTACGATATCTTGGCAGGATTGGGGGAAGGAGGCCTGGGGGCCTGGCTGGTGGGTGGATGGCACTGCACCTGCACCCCAGGCACCATACTGCCCAGGAGGACCCCACTGCTTCTGCTCCTTGGGGGTAACTGTTAATTATCATGGCCCCTGAGAGGGCTGGGGATTTTCTGCCAGCAAGTAATGAGACACCCTGCCTTCTCAAACAGGAGCCAGGAGGTGAGAGGGGTCCAAGGCCTGGGTTTGTCCAGATGAACACCATGTCCTATGGTGCCCGACCCACCTAGGCTTGCTCACTGGCTCAGGGTGGGGTGCAGATGCCAAGACCCGCTGCACATCTGGCATTCTGGAGCTCTGCATCCATGGGTCACCCCCTTGGTGTGAGTGCCTACTGCCCTGTCCACAGGTGGGGTCCACACCTGGGACCCTTCAGTCCCCCACATCCTGCCCTGGCCAGGCCGCTAGGTCCAGTGCCCAGCTGGACCCGCCTCGCCTGCCAGCTGGATTCCCTTCACCTGCCTGGGCTGTTGCTGTGTGTCACCTGTGCCTGTGTGTGGACTGGAGGCTCAGACCTGAGGTTGGGGCCCAGTGGAGCAGGAGCCCAGCTCCACAAGTTCAGAACGTAGGGCAGTGGTGCTCGTCCTTCTCAGCCTCCAGGAAGTGCCTTATCTGTGACACCCAGAAAGTGCCCTTGAATAGTGGGTTTACCCTGAGCCCCCACCCGCACCCCGACAAGGCAACCTACCCCCTGGGGTCCTGCCTATCCCACCAAAGAAATAAACACTGAAAAAGCATCTTGGGATGTCCAGGCCTTGGTTTGTCCCTCTCTCTCTGAGCCTCTGTGCCCCCACTTCGGTGGGGGGGTTACCACCTGGGCCTGGAGTGCTGTTATGGTGGTGCCTAGGGGCTCTGGAAGCATCCAGGGGAGAGGCGCAAGCATACGTCCTTGGGGCAGCTGCTTCTGGTCTCTGGGCCTCAGTGTCCACCTTCAGGCTGTGGTCAGCAGCCCGGGGAGGACTAGGGGTGGGTAGGAGGGGCAAGGGAGGGAAGTTGGCTTAGGATACTTAGGGCTGCCCCAAGAAGCTGGCTGGCTTAGGGTCCAGATATGGAGACGTGGTCTGAAAAGGCTAAAGGTACAACAGAGACGTTGACACGATTAGGAATAGCACTGGCTGGGCCCCATGCAGCTTTGCCATGAGCCGGCACGGTTTGCTCCAGGCACTCTTCAGAGGGTGAGGACAGGCTTCCCATGAAGCCAGGCCAACCTGAGACCCCACCCTGGAGACCAGGAGACCCCACTCTCTCTCAGCCTGGCGCTCCAGGCAGGGGGCAAAGACTGGGAGGCTGTCCAGAGCTTGGGCTGTGGGGGAGGGGGTGTAGGTAACTCCAGAGGGGTCAGCATGGGGAGGGGATGAGAGGGTGGAGAGGAGCCCCGGGACCTGTGGTCCAGGTCCCTCAAGGAAGGGGTGGCGGAGCTGGACTCTTAGCCACGCTGAGGTCAAGAAGCTCGAAGGAATGTGGGTGGGCCCTGGACGTAGATTGTCCTGTCTGGTTAGTCAGGTCACAGTTTATTTGATTATTTTGCCCTGTTTGTTGGGAACCGATGCCACCCCCCCCCCGCCACCCACACACACACTATGCTTCCCTGGGTTTGGGGACCTCCGTGGTGGATGGAGAAAATTCCAGCCTCAGAAGTTTCCAGGAAGGAGCTGTTTGCATTGTTTGCCATCTTATCTGTGTACCCAGCACTGCTGTGGTTCAGGCAATTCCTGCAGGGACCCCAGTGGTCCTGGGCAGGGGGTCATGTCAACCCCGCCGAACCACGTCCCAGATCCAGGTCACAAAGGCAGACACCTGTGTGTACACGTCTGGGGTCTTGGGATCGCCGCACCAGAGGCCAGAGAAGGAGACAAGGCCGTGGGCCCGATTTCTGCACACCAGAGGCCCCCCAGAATCAGCCTGGAGGTGGAGGCAAAGGTGAGGTCAGGGTCCCTCTCTGGGCTTCACTTTCCTTAAGGAGAGCTGCCTCATGTGACTCTGATCAGGACCCTTCCTGCTTCAAAACCCTCTTACGGCTATTACAGCGAAGAGTAAACGCCTCACCTCAGCCTTTAAGGTCTCGAGGACCAGGCCCCGACCCACCTGTCTGCCCTCCTCTCCCCCAACTCCTTGGTTCCAGCCATGCCAGCCTACCTTGCAGGACGTCAGCAAGCAAAGTTCAACCTCTAGGCTTTTGAGTATCATTGAGGCCCGTTGCTGCCCCCTGCTGGACGCTGCTTGTATGAATACACAGGGCTGGAGGATCTTGTGCAGTACACGACCTGCTTAGCGGTCCACAGCAGCCCTGTGACTGGTCTCTCTGCCTGACAGTCCTTCCCTTAGATCTTCTCAAGGCTCCTCCAAGTCTTGTCTCAAAGGTCCTTTCCACAGAGAGGCCACCCTGAATACTCGCCCTAAAATTCTTACTTTGTCCTCTTCCCTCACCTCCCAGACCTATCATTGCAATTGCCGTTTGGAATTGGCTCTGACCCTATGAAGTAGGTACTATTCATGCAGCAGTTTTACAGATGGAGAAAGTGAGGACCTGAGAAGTGAGGTGACTTTTCCAAGACCACACATCTGGCAAGTGGCTTAGTCTGGATTTGGACACAGGCAGTTGGGCTCCAGAGTCTGAACCACTGCACTCTCTTGTCTGGAGCAAAAGATCTCCTCACGCTGAGTTTCTCCCTTGGCACCAAGGCCAGATTTGCCATTAATTTGTACAAGGTCTTAGGAGCAGGAGTTTCTTCCTTGAGATCTGTTACTGCCCCCTACTGACGTTGCTTTTAAATACACAAATTAGTTCTTTGTGTAGTGTGCAACCTGCACAGCCACATGTGGCAGCCCTGTAACCCAGGGCAACTCCTTGCCCCTCTAGGGCTTCAGGCAAGGCCCATCTGGTCAAAGGTGAGCTGGCATTTAGTCCCTAAGGCTCTGCTCAGCTCTGCCCCTCTCTGTGGGTCTTGGTTTCCCTGTTCCGTCCAAGCACGCAGTACCAAGAGCGTATATCTTACCGAGCAGAAGCCGCGACGCTGGCGGTCCCCGCTGCGGGTGCAGAGCATGGCAGGGCCCAGCTTCCCGTTCCAGGAGCTGTTGCAGACATCCAGACCCAGCACTTGGACCTCGGCCTCCATCAGCCCAGGAGGTAGCTCCTCAAAGTCAGACACGGAGCCCCAGCCGGCCACCTTGCAGGGTGCCCCGGCTTTGAGTGGCCTGGCATCCCTCCGTGGCAGCTGCAGCAGACCCACCGCTGGACCCAGGATGGCAGAGCTGTTCAACTGCAGGGGGAGTGCTGAGTTTAGGAAACCTCCCTCCCCGTGCCCACCACTGCTCTTGCCTGTTTGCCTTTCTGGGACACCTGGTCTCTTCTTAGCGTCATGGCGAGAAATTAGTGGCAGCAAATATTAGTCTGTCAGAAGGCCCTGCTGCTTTTGCCACCATGTGCCCAGACCCATCAGGCCTCCCCAGCCTCCAGCCTTACACCTTCAGCTGCCCAAAGGGCCCTTCTACTCAGCCTCTCCCTCCCTGCTCTAAGCCCACCTGTAGCTCCACACTGCCCCCAGGACAGGGGATAAAACCTCTCCGCCCACCCTCCAGCCAGAATAAATTTACTTCTGTCCCCTTGGTCTCCCCCTCTGTAATACTGTACCCCCGCCTGGGCCACCTTTCCCAAACAGCTTTTAGGACTCAGGCATCACTTCCTCCAGGAAGTCTTCCCAGACTGCCAGAATAGGATGGGCGCCTCCTCTGGGCTCCCATGTGCCCCTGTTAAGGCCACTTTACCTAGCTGCCACGTGGTTACACTAGGTGCTCAGAAAGGGCCAGCCCTGGGGCTATTTGGTCCTGGCTATGTCCCCAGCAGCCTGGCACACAGCTGGTGCTCGGTCAACAGTGATGGAATGAATGACTCAGGCCAATGATTTCGGTACTCACTCCCTGACTTTGGGCACACCTCTGATCACCCCCAACCTCAATTTCCCCATCCACACAATGGGATGGGTGAACCAGAGCAGGGGCCCCAGGCTTTAGGGTTTCATAGATGAGTAAAATCCATACCCAGGCGCTCCTGCTTCTAGCAGCCCATTTTTGTCCTGTTGAGTGTCTCCTCTACTCAAAAAAAAAATTTTTTTAATGGCCACACCCATGATACATGGAAGTTCCCAAGCCAGGACTTGAGAGATTGAATCCTAGCTGTGGTAACGCTGGATCCTTCAACCCTCTGTGCTAGAGCAGGGTGGGTACTGGACCCATGCCTCTGCAGCAACCTGAGCCACTGTAGTCAGATTCTTAGCCCACTGTACCACAGTGGGAACTCCTGTTTGACTTTTTCTTTTTTTTTTTAACCACATTTCAAGGGTAGTTTTGGGATGGTCTTCCTCTAAAAAGATATCCTGGGAGTGCCTGGAATTGAATGTGGGGTTCCTGGACAGGAGCTGCTCGGGGGTGGTTCCCCAAGCCAGAGGAGCGGCTAGAGGTCCATGCAGAGGGAGGAAAACCCACATGGAGGGCCCAAGGGGATGGGGGCTAGGGGCTCAGACAGCACTGGAGTCTCTTTTTTCCCCTTCATATGAACATTGAGCACCTGCTGTGATGATAACGGATAGAGGCAGAGCCAATGGCACGGCTGCTGGCAGCAGGTGTGGACCACACTGGGCACTGAGGTGTGATGGGGAGAAGAGCTGGGGAGTTGGGGCAGCTGCAGGATGGGAGGTGATCAAGGGAGGTCCTCTGAGAGGGACAAGTGAGTGAAGACTTGAAAGCCACGCAGAGTTGTGGGGGACAGTGCTCCAGCGGGACCATGGCTGGTGCAAAGGCACAGAGGTGAGGGCCTACGGGACGGCTGGTGGCTCAGCGAGCAGGGGGTCTTCCTCAAATGGGGGTCCAGGGGGAGAGTGTGGGAGGCACAGAGGGCAGAGGAGGGATGTGACATGACTCACTGCTCACAGGGTCCTTCCAGCTGTTTTGTTGTTGTTTTTTAAAGTAGGATCTCAGTTGTGAGACTAGGGATTGAACCTGAGCCACAGCAATGAAAGTGCCCTAAACCCTAGACCACTAGGGAACTCCCCTTCTTCCAACTGTTTTTATTTTATTTTATTCTTTTGTTTGTTTGTTTGTTTAGGGCCACATTCGTGGCACATGGAGGTTCCCAGGCTAGGGTGTGAATCAGAGCTGTCACCATTGGCCTACACCACAGCTCACGGCAATGCTGGATCCTTAATCCACTGAGTGAGGCCAGGGATAGAACCTGCATCCTCAAGGATACTAGTTAGATTCATTTCTGCTGAGCCATGAGAGGAACTCCCTTACAGCTGTTTTAAAAACAGGTCAGGCCATTATGAGGTGGCCAGGGACAGGCTATATGTGCGTCTGGTGCCCCCCCCCCCCCCCCGCAAACAACTCACCTGCAGCAGACAGATGTCACTGGTATGGGTCATGGGCTGGTACTCAGGGTGCATGATGACGGCTGAGATACTGAACACCTGCTGTGTGGCCTCTGAGGTGTGCAGAGCATGGGCCCCCAGCACCACCAGGCCTGTTTGGGGGTCTCTGTGGGGTGGGAGGGGCTAGTGAGCCAGGCTGGGGTGAGGGCCGCCCAGTGCGTGTGTGTCCCCCCATCTGCAAAGCTGTTCCCACTTCAATTATGGTATTAACTCCAATAGCTGCAATGTTAGTTGTAATCCTTATTATAAAAATAGAATGAATATAATCATACTTATTGCAATTATTCTAATTTCCACCTCAATTATAGTATTGCCTCCAATAATTTCAATATTAATGTTAGTAATTGTTATAACCATATATTCAGGGTGAACGTAAGGGTTATAACATCCATGGACAGTCAGGACTGTCTGGCAACCCCGCAGCTGAGGGGCCCCTCTGCACAAACCCCCCTCCCACCCACACCAGAGCACCACCTCCCACCCCTGGGGAGGCTGGCAGGGGCGCTCACCTGTCCTTGAAGCAGTGGGCAGCCGAGAGGACCCAGCGGGCCTGGAGAAGGAAGCCCCCACAGTGGTGCTGGCCCTGGAAGCTCACGGACGCCATGTAGGGCCGGGAGTGGGGGGTCACCTCATGGCCCCCAATGATGTGGGCTGCCCAGGAGCCTGCAGGCAGAGTGGGCAGCATGTTGGGCAGCCCAGGTGGGCTTGGGGTCAGGCTCCTCGAGGAGAAAGAGGCAGAGATGCCCAGAGGATGCCCTGGAGTCTGCTGGAGGGGGGTCAGGACCTCACAAAACCTGGGCCTGGCCAAGACCCCTGCTGAGACCAGAGAACAATAGCTGTCTGGGATCTGAGTAGCTTCAGGGGGAGGGCATGGGGGGACTGGGGTTTCCTGATTGGAGCCCCCATAAGGGGTTCTGGGGGTGTCTGGGGGGTCCTTACCTGGGGGCCTCATACGCAGCATCAGGGCAATGGTTACAGCCAGCAGCAGGCAGTCCCAGCCCCCCGCCCGGGGCGCCATGGCTGTCACCAGCCGGCGTCTCCCCTGAGAGTTCTGCAGGCAGGTCCCCAACTCCACCCTTTCTCAACGGCCAGGAAAGAGGGAACTGCGCTGTGGCCTGTGGTTGGAGGCCCCTCTAGGCCTTGCCAGCAACACCCGGTTCTGAGCCAGTGTCTCAGAAAGCAGGATGATTCTCCTGCCGTGGGGTTGTTGATAATGGTAATTCCATGGGGGTGGGGAGGCAGGAGACATGTGCATGTGTGTGTGCGTGTGCGTGTGCGTGTGTGTGTGTGTGTTTGTCCTAGCTCTGCCAGGCTATGCAACCCCTGAGATCACTTGCGCTATGCTGCTTACCTCGGTTTCCCCAGCATCTCTGGTGCACAGGGGGCAGCGCTGGAGCCCACAGTGACCTCACAGGGTTGGGGCAGCTCCAGGCTGCAGGGCTCTGGTCCCATCCTGCCTGTCCCAGCCTCAACCTGTTTTCCCAGGAAAGCCCTGTGATTGCCGCTGCCTTTGTTGCTCATACTGAGCACCTAAGGTATACCAGTCTCTGGTACGGTATGTGCTGGGGACAGAGCAGAATGTGACAAAGCCCCCACCACCACCACCACTGGCGTTTCTCCGGCTTGGGGGTGTGAAAGCAGTGATCTGGGTTCACGGCTAAAGAACAGGATCTGGTAGCCAGAGCACACCGAACTTGTCTGGTCAATTCAGTCCTTGAAAGTGGGGCCAAGAGGAGGAGACACTGGGGAGCCATGAGGCTTCAGAGCAGGGAGGGAGCGGCAGGGCCTTGGTGAGCCAGGGACACACAGGTGGGAAGCCCTGAGCTTCCTTGGAGAGCCCTTGCTCATCAGTCAATAAGGTGGAGACGCGGTGGGCCATCTGGAGGCCAGGGGGTCCTATACAGCAACGGAGAAGGACTGGAGGTTAGAGTGGGGGAAGTTACCCCGCAGAGGGAAGAGCCTGCTGTGCTGTGAGAGGGAATCGAGGCTCTGTGGCCACTGCCCACTGTGAAATAGGGGCTGCAGGGCCCATGGCTCACCCCAAACACGAGAGGCATAGAGATGCACCCTGGATGCTGGGCCTGGAGGACCACAGTGGCCTCCATCAGCGCCTGGGATAGAGGGGCTCCCAGCCCATCACTCCGTGTCCCAACCATGGGTGCAGAGCACGGTTCCTGCTGGTGAGTGACTGGGGTAGACAGAGAGGTGGGAGAAACCCAGGGGCAGAGACAAGGAGGAGAGGCAGAGACAGAGAGACAGAGGCAGAGAGATAAAGGCCCAGAGAGATACAGAGAGAGATAGATACAGAGAGAGGGAGGAAGTTCCTGTAGTGGCTCAGCAGAAACAAATCTGACCAGTATACATGATGATGCAGGTTCGATCCCTGGCCTTGCTCAGTGGGTTAAGGATCCAGCATTGCCGTGAGCTGAGCTGTGGTGTAGGTCGAAGACCTGGCTTGGATCCCACTGTGGTGTAGGCTGGCAACTACAGCTCCAATTCAACCCCTAGCCTAGGAACTCCATATGCTGCAGGTGTGGCCCTAAAAAGATTTTAAAAAAAGAAAAAGAGAGAGGCAGAGAGAGAGATAGAGGCAGACAGAGAGACAGAGGAATAATAATCATAATTACAGTAATGATGACAGTGGTATGAGGCCTCCCTGAACTCCAGGCTTTGTCCTGAGCTCCTTCTCCAGCCTGGCTCCTTCCTTCCTCCCTCTGAGGTAGGGCTGCCCCTCCTTGCCCTACCTGCCCAGCCACCTTGAGGTGTCCCAGAGTGGGTAGGGTATATCCCTGTTGTGTGGAAGAATGCCAGAGGGCTCTGCCTGTGTAGGGTTGAGCCCCAGGACCACCCAGAAGGTGCTGAGGCTTCTGCTGCAGGAGGTACGGGGATGGGACACTGAGGCTGGAGCCCTCCAGACCTGCAGCCCACTCCTCAGAAAACCTCCTGGTGGTCAGCACCCAGGCCTGCCACTGCAGACAGCCTCACCTCACAGGGACCTTGTGGGGCAAGGCTGGGTGAATAGGCAAGGCTGGGTGAATGGGCGAGGCTGGGTGAATGGGCGTCTCCCGTTGTGCCTCCAAATATTGCTGGGCTCTCCCACTTGCCTGGCACTTCTAAGTGACTAAGTATTTTCAGCAGCTGTCACGACCACCACAAATTTTGCAGCCTCAAACCACAAAGACAGATTCTTAGGCAGTCCTGGAGGTCAGGATTCCACTTAGGGGGTCCGTCACGGGGCTAAACCCAGGTGCAGGCAGGGCTGGGTCCTCTGGGAACTCCAGGGAGAATCAGTTCTTGCCTTTTCTAGCTTCCAGAGTTTTTAGGGATGTGTTACAGCTGCAGGAAACCAACAGGGCCCTGAACGTGGAGGAAAAAGGGAATCACGAGGTCCATGTGAAAGTTGTTTCCAGCCAGGGCCGGGCCCCACGTTTCCCTCGGAGGTCAAGGCTGGTGGTAGACGATTCCTTGGGACATGTTGGGGGCTCCTGTCCACTCTGGACCCTTGGGGCTGCCCTGCTGCTGCCATGCCCCCTGACCTCGGTCACTCTCCCTGGCCACATACCCCTGGGGGTGGGCACGAGTATTACTGCAAATAGCAGATGTGTGGAACTCATTCAGCCCTAGAGCAACCCAAGGTGTCGGTAATGTGTCTGTCCCCATGTTACTGATGGGGAAACACAGTCACAGAGAGGGTAAGTACTTTGACCAAGGCTGCACAGGGAGGGAAAGAAGGGGCCAGAGTTGCAGCCTCAGGCCAGCTCCCACTGCCTCTGCTGGGGGCCGATTCTACCCGCAGCCTGGCCTGCTTCCTTCTTGGCTGGCGAGCAGTTATGAAACCAGCAACCGTCCTTCAAGGTTCCAAGTCATCAGAATTGTCACTGTGGCTCAGCAGTAACGAGCCTGACAAGTATCCATGAGGACTTGGGTTCGATTCCTGGCCTTGCTCAGTGGGGTAAAGGATCTGGCATTGTTGTGAGCTGTGGCATATGTCGCAGACACGGCTCGGATCCCAAATTGCTGTGGCTCTGGCATAGGCCGGCAGCTATAGCTCTGATTCAATCCCTAGCCTGGGAACCTCCATATGCCGCAGATTTGGCCCAAAGGTTCCCAGGGACCAAGCTCAGTGTGTCCGTTTCCCAAACTGAGGCCCAGAGCGGGGAACCCAGCTGGTCTGGAGCAGCAGAGGCTCTTGAGCCCAGAACTCCAGGACTGGGGGCCCTGAAGTGTCTTTCCATGCAGGCTTTGGATGGCTTTCCAAGTCAGTGACAGCTTTGGATGAGCTCTGGAGAAAGATGGGGCAGGATGTGCCCCAGACTGAGGGGCAAGGGCATGACCACCTTTGGACAGTAGCATGTTTCCCACCGGGAGGATCACAGAAGACAGCGGGAGACACATGCGCATCGTTTCCTGAGTGTTTATGGAGAGCCTGCTGGGTATGGGCACTGTAGTGTGCTAGGGACACAGCAGCAGGAAGACACAGATCCCTGCCCTGGGGACAGATGGGTAGGAACTAATGCAGGGAGATGACATTGTCTGCAGCAGAATTAAGTGGGAAATGAATTACCGGAGTTGCTAGGGGCATAGGGGAGGGGGTTAGAGCTAGGAGACCCAGCAAAAGTGGGAAAGTGGGGAGAGGTCTCCTGGAGGCACAGTAGGTGCACAGGACAGTGTGTGGCAGGGGCAGGGGAAGGCAGGGCGTGTCAATGGCTTGGCTGGGCCTCGAGGGCCAGGCTGCAGGGCGTTGGGGTGCTATGCAAAGTAAGAGTAGAGGGGAGTGAGGAGATAGGGAGACCTGGGAGGCTGTGGCAGGGGAGGGGGACTCAAGCCTGAGCTTGAGGCTTGAGTCATGGCTCAGAGAGGTGTGTGGGGGCTCAGAGAGGTGTGTGGGGGCTCAGCGATGGGGGAGGAGGAGTAGGGTCTTGGGGCCCACACAGAGCCCCAGAGTAAGACGCCTCTGAAGCCCAAGGGCCCAGAAGATGTCAGGACAGCTGGAACTGCCAAGTGGACATGCCCGTTGTGTAAATAAAGTTTTATTGGCACACAGCCAGTGATGTGGCCACGTGCTACCTCTGGCTGCTTTTGCACCGCAGTAGCAGAGCTAAGACCTTGCGACACAGTGGCTGGCCCGCAATGCTGAAGATACTATCTGGCCCTTTACAGAAAAGTTTGCCAACCCTTGAGCCAGTGTGTGCCAGGCCGTTTTCCAAGTCCTTTGTGTGTGGTCACTCTGTCCACACACAGGGGACAGTGTGGCTCAGAGGGGTTAAAAAATAGACAGGGGAGTTCCCGTCGTGGTGCAGTGGTTAACGAATCCGACTAGGAAACATGAGGTTGCGGGTTCAGTCCCTGCCCTTGCTCAGTGGGTTGACGATCCGGCGTTGCCGTGAGCTGTGGTGTAGGTTGCAGACGCGGCTCGGATCTCGCGTTGCTGTGGCTCTGGCATAGGCCGGCGGCTACAGCTCTGATTGGACCCCTAGCCTGGGAACCTCCATATGCCGAGGGAGCGGCCCAAGAAATAGCAAAAAGACAAAAAACAAAAAAACAAAAAACAAATAAAAAATAGACGGAGAAGTTCCTGTTATGCTCAGTGGTAACAAACCCAACTAGGATCCATGAGGACGTGGGTTTGATCCCTGGCCTGGCTCAGTGGATTAAGGATCTGGCCCTGCCATGAGCTGTGGTATAGGTTGCACATCTGCCTGGTATGCCACGTTGCTGTGGGTGTGGTGTAGGCCGGCAGCTGTAGTTCTGATTTGATCCCTAACCTGGGAACTTACATATGCCATGGGTGCGGTCCTAAACAAAAAAAAAGAAAAAAAAAGAAAGAAATAGACTGAGTGTCCCACAGCAACTCGGAGCTGACCAGGGACTGGAACCCACGCCCCCAGATGTTTCTAAGGCTTTTTGTTTGTTCTGTGTTTGCTAATTTATCTCATTGTTTTCCTGCTAAATGGGTGTACATTCATTGTAAGGGTGGGGGGCAAAGGCCTGTGAAGGAGAGGCAGCCATGTCCTCGCCCCTCAGTCTGGGGCACATCCTGCTCCAAGATCATCCAAGGCTGTTTCCCTTTACATGCCCATTTCCTGAGCGCAGGCTGAGCAGAACCATTCTACAAAAACCCTAAGGGGTTTGGAAGACCCTCCCTCTCTGTCCCAAGGCCCCACTGAAGAAGTATGATCAGGGCCTGGGGATGGGGGCAGGGGCCAGGGTCTTTCAGAGAATATGGTGGTGGAGACAGGTCCTTCCTCTCTCCGGGTCCTTGGGGTCCATATGGTGATACGTGCAGCACGAAGAGCTCGACAGACCCCAGGGAATGGAGGAGACTGAGGTGCCTCTTTCTGCTACCGGCAACCTGCTCCCCACGGGGTCTCGTCCAGGCCCCTACCCTGGGGACCCCCACCTCTGGCCCAGGTGGGGCCTCGCCCTGAACTCCAGCCTGGGGGTGCAGCTGCCCAATGCCCCTTGTCATCTCCCAGCCCCCTTCACGTGAGGATGTCTTTCCAGGGCTCAGGCTGCAGACAAGGACCCTGTCATCCCACATCCCAGCCCATGGCAATCCTATGGCCTCCCCCTCCAAGAGCCATCCAGAATCCACCTGGTTCTCAACCTGGAGCAGCCTCCGCCATATACCTGGGGTTCCCAGCTCACCTTCTTCTGGCCTCCAAGCGCCCCCCCCCCAACTCCTTTGCCCTACTTCATCCACTCCCCACCTGGCAATGGGAGTGGCCTTCACATACACACACCAGTTAACCCCTCTCCTGCTCTAAACTCTGCTGTGGCTCCCCAGTGCTCTCAAGATAAAATGTGAGTTCTCCCTGCCCCCTCCCCGACAACCTCACTCACTCTGACCACACAGCCCTGTCTGCTCCGTGGCAGCTGTGGGGGAGATTTGAGTCCTTAATCCTCACCCAACTGTAGGACCAGGCCCAGAGCCCAGCCAGTGCTCAGAAAACCAGCAATTGCTGTTATTATGCCTCCTCGAACAGGTCTGGCTCAGTCCCTTTTGCGCTCATGGTGTCTGCGCCTGGATGTCCTTCTCCAGACATACACTCCCGCAGATGGTCTGCACGACCTTCTGTCTGCGGCAGAGCCGTGCGCCCCTCGGAGTGGCCTTCCGGACCTCCCCGGGGTTTTGTCTCTATCTGCTCTCTCTCTGAACCAGGAGCCGCGGAGGGGCGGGATGGCTGGCGGGTCCCGTCTGGGTCCCAGGCAGACGCCAAGACTGGCGTGGCCTGAGATCAGCCCCGTGCGGAGTGATCGGAATGAATCGGAAAGGAATGAATGGGCCGGGCAGCCTGGGGAGGAGGCGCCGCCCTGGCCGGAGGTTCCGGCGGGGCAGGCGGGACGGCGCCCGGTGTCGGAGGCGTGGCGGCGGCGGCCGGCAGGAGGCGCAGCGCGGGAGGCAGCGAGAGGCGGGGAGCCGGCGGGAGGGGGCGCGAGCGAAACGCGGCGGCGGCGGCGGCGGCGGCGGCGGCGGCGGCGCGCGCGCCCAGCCCACCCCCCGCGCCCGCCGCCGCGCGGACAATAAACAGCCGCGCGCGGGGCGATGCCCGCGCCGGTGCCGCCGCCCCCGCGCCGCACAGACCAGGCCACCAGGCCTTAGCCCGCCGGCCGCCGGAGCTCCCGCGCGCCTCCGCGCCCCCGCCCGGCCTCGCGGACGCACAGACCTCGGCGGGGAAATGGAGTGAGTAGGCACGCTCGGGCTGGGGGCGCTGGGGAGGCTGGGGCCCTGGCTCTTGCCAGCCACTGGGGCGTCGCGGCCCCAGCGCAGGAGGGAGATGGCGGGGGCCTCCGGGACCCCCGCTCGGCCATGGAGGGACTCGGGCTGGGCCGTACCAGCCCTGAGGCCTCCCTGGCAGCCCACGGGCTCACCGGGACTCCGGCGGCGGTGGCTGGGGGCAGCCCGGGACGTGCGTGCGGGGGGATGGGGGTGCTGTGTCTCCGCCCTCGCCATGCCTGCGCCCCCTGAGCAGGCCGCAGCCCTCCTCCACCTGTGGGTCCCCCGGGCGGCGCCCTGGGCGATGGGGCGACCCCTCCCCATTGCACCGCCTAGCCTTGAGCTCACTCCCCGACCCCCAGCCGGAGCTCGCTGCGCCCTGCGCCCTGGACGCGCACCGGCCAGCCCTCCGTCGCGGGCTGCCTTCCCCACGGGCCTTAAGTGCTGCCCCGAGCTCCAGCCGTCAGAAGTCCCAGGTTTCCGCGGAACTCGAGGTCTTTTCTCCAGACTTCGGGGTCTGGGATGCGTGTGACACCAGAGCTCCAGCTGCTTTCTAACGGGGAGCTTGGGTCTCATCCCCTCCAAGGGAGAGTGTACCCAAGGCGGGGCCCCAAATGGTGTAGCCGAGAGCCGGCTGCCCGCGTGTGAATGGGATGGGCGTCCTGGGTCTGGGGGCTTGGATGAGGAGCGTATGGGAAGGCAGCGGGGCGGGGGGCGGGGTCTTGCACAAGCAGGTGCCCAGTAAGTGTGCGTGGTCATTTCCCTCCCTGGCGTTAGGGAGTCCCCCACGCCCCTACTCCCACAGGTGGGCGCTGCAAGGTTGTGGGGTGTATTTACATGGGCAGAGGGTGGGATAGGGGGTATTCGGTGTCCCCGCAGCCCACCTACCCTGTCCCAAGGCCAGCAGCTGCCCCCGTCTGGGCTAGGTCCCCACCCTGTATGGCCCATCTTGCCTGGCCCGGACTTGGAGGTACCGCCAGCCCACCCAGCTCACTCCCCTTCCCTTCCCACTGGGCGTGTTTTCTGAGCCTGCAACTTTCCTCCAGGGATTCACCCATGGCCCGCCGCACCCTCAGCGGGGTGGGAGCCCCCCACCTGCCTTCCCCGGGAAGGCTACACCCTGTGTCCTCTGCTTTTGAAAAGCCAGACAAAAGCCCAGCCCGCTCCCCACACCAGCCCGGGAGCCCAGCCAGGGGCTCAGGGGAGCCAGGGCCCAGACCTGTCTGCTGCGTCCCCCCCCACACTTGTTTATCTGCTCTTCTCCCTGGGCCCAAGGGGAGCCTCGGCTTCCTGGCAGCAGGCCCTGGGCAGGGTGTGGCTGTGGGGAGGGGGCTGCCTAGGGGGAGGAGGGGTGAAAAGGGAGGAAACGCCCACTCAGAGCAGAGGAAAGAGATAGTCTGGATGGACCCCATTGTTTCCTTTCCCACCAGCCCTTTCATTCTCAGAGGGGATACTGAGGCCCAGAGAGGGACAGCTACCACCCCGGGGGGCACACAGCCCAAGAGGCCCCCCCCAACCCCTGTGCTTGCTGCCCTGCCCCCAGGCCTTCATGGTCATGGATCAGCTGTGCCCTCCCACCCCCACCCCCATTAGGCAGATCACTGGCTTTTCTGGGTGCAGATTTGGGACTGGAATAGCCGAAAGCCTGTCCCCAGCGCCTGGGTGATGATGGGTGGGGAGAGGCTCCATCTGGTGCTGCCTGAAGTGAACACCTGCCCCTGCCTGGCTCTTCGTCCTTTTCCATGAGGACCGAAGCAACAGCCGCTAGAACATAATCATTTATCTCCTTCCATTTCCATGGATTTTACCACCAGAGTCATGGGAGATGGTGGCGGCTTACGGTGGTGCTGGAAAATTTCTTGTAAAAATACACTTAGGAATTCCACAAATTTTCGTTCAGTTAAGGATTAAACAAATTTTCATTGATTTAAGAATTAAAAGGTGTTCCCTTGTGGTGCAGCAGGTTCAGGAACCTGAGTTGTGACTACAGAAGCTTGGGTCGCTGCTGTAGCTCGGGTTCAGTCCCTGGCCCAGGAACTTCCACATGCCGTGGGTGCGGCCAGTGACTGACAGTGAGGTGATGGGGGACGTGGGTGGCGCTCTAAAGGTGGGGCGAGGATGGGGCGTGGTGGCTAACAGAACTGGGTGCACGTCGATATGTGGCCCCAGGTGGGAGGTGAGGTGCTGCTCCTCTAGGAGCCCCAGGCTCTGGCTGGTAAAATAAAGGTTTTTGGCTGGGGGTGGCCATTCTCAGATGCTCGAACCCCTACCCTGGGTGAGGGCGAGGCTGGGATGGCCCCCCCATCCCACCCCTCGGGAGCAGGAGAGCAGAACTGGGTCAGGACCTTCCCTTCCCAGATTCCTTCCTGCCTGGAGGCCTGGACCACTTCAAGTAGAAAGTCTCAATTGGGTGCTAACAGGGTCCTTAACGTTTTTCACACTTGCTTATCTCCCTTTTTAATGAGATGCAAAACCAGTTAAAAGGCAGCAGGATCTAGTGCTAATTGAATTTAATAACAAGTTTTTATTTTCATTGTGTCTATTTTTTTTATGGCCACACCCACGGCATGTAGCAGTTCCCCTGCCAGGGATTGAATCAGAGCTGCAGCTGTGGCTCATACCCCAGCTGTGGCAAGGTCAGATCCTTTAAGCTACTGCATGTGGCTGGGGATTGAACCTGAGCCTTTGCAGCTACCCAAACCACTGCAGTCAGGTTCTTAACCCACCGAGCCGCAGTGGCAACTGCATTTTTTTTTTTTTTAATGTTTTTACTCTGATGTTTGTGGCCAGACTTTCTGGTTGTCTCAGGCTTGGTAACAATGTAACATTTCATTGGATTTGAAGGGAGGAAATGCTGGGGTCATGCTGAAGGAGGGACAGAAACAGGGAAAGTAGTTTGAGAAGTGCAGGCATAATTTATTTACTTATCAATCAATGAGCACTTCTTGTGTACTGGGCCAATCATTGAGCACTTCTTGTATATTGGGCCCTTTTCTGAGAGCTTTGTCCATGTGGAGATGCTTGGTCCTTAAAACGCCCCCGTGAGGTGGGGAAACTGAGGCACAGAAGGTGACACAACGTGCCCGACGCCACACAACGGGAAAGGGGTGGTACTAGCATTTGCTCCTGGGCCATCCTCTCAGCTGCCAGGGTGGAGGCTGGGGCAAGGGCCTTGGTACCTTCCTGTGTCCAGGGGCTGTGGGCTCTGGGGGAGGGGTTCCCAGGTGTCCTCACATCAGGACTGGACAATCTGCTGATGTGGTCTGGGCTCCTGGTGGCACCTGCCCCCTGCACCCACCCCCAGACCCCTTCTGTGACTGCTGATTCAGGAGTGGGCATGGAGAGGGGGCGTCTTCGCTCCCATGACTGTGGTCACGCCCCTCCTCTTCTCCCACCTCCCTCTTCTCATCTGGTGAGCGAGTGGAGTCATGAGCTCACCCAGCCCCCTCCTGGGCTGGGTGCAGCCAGGGGAGGGTGGGTGCTGAATGGATTGGGCCAGTAAGGACCACCCACAGGGGTCCTGCCCCGCTCCCCCCCCCCCGGGGGGGAGGCCATCCATCATCAAGTTTCTTGAGATTTGATGCAAGAAAATGGGTTAATTTTCTTTAAAAAAATCCCATCTTCTCTTGGCAAGTCTTGGACCTATTCCTGCCATTCCTTCTCTATGCAGGAAGCCTGTCATCTGTTTCTTTAGGAAATACTCCTTGCTGACCACCCTTGTCCTATGCAGAATCAGAGGGGTCTGGGTGAGCCCATGGAGGGTTTCCTTTGAGGTGTGAGACCTTTTTCTGTTCTCTTCTGTCATGGACCTTTTCTGTGAAAGATATGTGAGGGTATATACCCAGGTAGGCAGATGGGTGTACCTGGTGGAGAGACTGGTCTGTGTAAAGGCCCAGAGGTGGGAAACATTTGGGGAAAAAGGAGTGTTCTCTGGTTTGTTCTCCTGGGGCTGGGTCCTCCTGGGCCTACAGGTTCCAGAGGGGGAGCCACAGGGAGCCACGGATGGTGTCTGAGCAGGGGATGAGTGACGTTCTGACCCAGGCACCAGAAAGAAGCTGATGGGCGAGGGCAGGAAAAGCAAGTCTGGACTCGGCCTGGATGGGTACAGCAGGAGAGCTTGTGGAGAAGGGCCGGAGCTGGGGAGGGGTGGTGGGGCTCAGTGTCTGGGTGGTGTACACCCAACTTCAGGCCTTTGTGGTGGTCAGAATGGCCTACCAGATGGCCCGGTGCCCAGATGTGCTGGGGGCTAGAGGAGCCTGGCTGTGTTTCAGAGGGGCTCTCCGTGTGGCGTGAGCTGGCTGAGTGGAGGTCCTGGTGTCTGAGGAGGGCTGACCTGGGCTGCGGTGTCTGTCTCCTGCCCAGGGGGTTTCAGGCATGACTCAGTGCGAGACCCAGCCCCTTGCTGGGACAGTCTGGACCTGGCCAGGTGTTGGAAGGGGAGTCCAGGGCCCTATGGTGGGCCAACAGATGAGGACCAGACTGGCTGGGTGATAGTCACCACACAGACAGAAGGGGATGGTGGGACAGAACAGGGCTGGGAGCCCAGCCTGCATGAGGGGAGGGCCGAGGGCTGGGTGGGGAACTTCTAGTAACAGCAGGCAGGGAGTGGGCAGGTGATGCCCTGAGCAGTTTGTGTGCAGGTCCTCTGACAGTGGAGAGCCTTGTGGTGGGGCTGGCAGGGCCTTGCGATGCCCTGTGGAGTGGGCAGGATCCAGTGCTGGTCCCCGCACAGCTGCGGTGAGAGGGTCAGCATTTCTACTGTCTATACACATATATTTATTCTTATCAGCTATTTTGACATATTCATACACCACACGATCCATCTGTTTAAAGTGTACAATTCAGAGTTCCCTGGTGGCGCATCCAGTTAAGGATCCAGCACTGTCACTGCTGTGGCTCTGGTTGCAGCTGTGGCACAGATTCGACCCCTGGCCTGGGAATTTCCACATGATGAGGGCACGGCCAAATCAATAAATAAAGTGTAGGATTCACTGGGTTTCATTATATCCACAAAGTAGTGCAACCATCACATCTGTCCAATTCCAGAACATCTCATCTCCCCAAAAGAAACTCCGTCACCATGAGCAGTCACCCCCAGCCCCTGACAACCAGGAACCTACCCTCTGTCTGTGGATGTGCATCAGTTCTGGACGTTTCCCATCCAGGGAATCCCACACTGTATGTCCTTCTGTGTCTGCCTCTCTCACTGAGCATCGTGGTCTCCAGGTCCGTCCACGTGGTAGCGAGTGTCAGGGCTTCTCTCCTTTTCAGGCTGAGTGATGCTCCTGTGTGTGAAGGGACCACACTGTTTATCCATCATCTATTGAGGGGCATTTGGGCTGCTTTAGATATTAATTTGTAAGTCACTTCCAAGGTGATTGGGGCTTGTACCTTGTCCTCTCTTGGAGGTGGGGAGCCCAGGTCCAGTTTTAGATCAATGTAAGATGCAGAGTGAGGTTCTTTTAAAAAAAGAACTGGTCATAGGATAGATAGTCATGGGGGTGGCAGAAGTGGGACAGGGGTTGGGGAACCCTTAGGTGAGGGCCTTTTCTGGAAATGGAAGGACCCTAATTGACTCGCTGGCCCAGGGGACATTTATTGAGTACCTGTTGTGTACTGTGTGCTGGGGACACCAGCAGGGACAAAAAGAGACAATTATTGTCCTCGTGGGGAAATAAAATAGGTAAAATGATTACATGTTTCCTGGTGGTGAGGGCTGGGGGGTGCCAGGGTTCATTGGGAGGTCAGAGGAAGCCTGGGAGAGGAGGTAGCATCTGAAGAGAGGCCTGAGGGAGCGCGTGGCTCTATGGAGATGGTGTCCGAGGCAGAGGACAGTCCGTGCAAAGGTCCTGAGGTGGGATCGTCTGCAACAAGGTGACCAGAGCTGAGTGAGGGTCTTTGCGGCTGGCCTCTGCAGCTGGAGAAGGCCTGTCAGTGCCTGCAGGCATGCCCCACCACCTTCCTGTTGTGAGGGCCCAGGGCAGGGTCCAGTTCTGCCCCTCCCCAGCCCAGGTTAATAGGCAACAGTTTTGCTCCCTGGGATATGTGGCGTGCTCCGACCTTGTTCTCTGCCTTAAACCTCTAGAAAGTCCACGCCTCATGGGCTGTTCACTTCACCAGTGATAGCAGTGGCCCCGGGGGCCCACCTGTGCTGAGTGCTGAGGGGCCTGGAGAAGGCGGAGGAGGGGAGGAGACACAGGAAGGCTTCCTGAAAGAGGCGACTGTATCTGAGCTGGGCTTGGAGGTGGAGGAGAGAAAGGGGAAGATTGGGAACTTCAGCATGAGGGGTGAACCACAGGGGCCTGAATGGCTGCTGAGAGGCTGAGGTTCATTCAGGGTGACTGGGCTGTGGGTGGCTCTGGAGCAGAGAAGGTGCTGGCACTTAGGAGGGACAAAGGCTGGGGCTGGAACCGCTTCCCCAATTCCATCCCCCACCCAATGGGGGAAGGGGACGCTGGGCTCCCTCTCACCCCCCACCCCTGCTGCGCATGACTGCCTCCCCCCCCCCCATGGCCAAAGTCGTTGTCAGCTGTTTCCTTTCAATTAGCACAGGAATGTTCCAGTGCTGGGCTCCACGCCTGCCTGGGCCGGGACCCCCTCATTCAGGCTAGAGCTGCCGGGGCGTGGGCTCTGGAAGGACAAGTGTGACCCCCGCCTCTCGCCCCCGACCTCCTGCCCGGCCCCTCCTGCCCGCTGGGTGACCGTGGGCCGCTTGCGTAACCTCTCCGGGCCTTTAAAAAATAAACGCCCGCAAAGCTGAGGCCTGGCCCGCTGGGTTTGGGTCTCTTAGCTCATCTCCTGGAGCAGGATTATCTCACGCGCTTGCAGCCGACGCCCTCGCCGAGTCCTGAGCCGCCCACAAGGCTGCTCTAGCCCAGAATTTGCTACAAGCGCCGTAAAAATAATCGCGCGAGGACCAGACGCCTGCGCGTGCTGATGGTGGGCGTCCTGGCTAAGGGCAGGTCCCCCTACCAGCCGCTGCGAGCTGTGGCCCATCTCCCAGCGTCACTCAGAGAGGCTAGTGACTTGCTCCGGGTTACACAGCCGGCGGGGGCAGCTGCCCTGCAGCTCTAAACCCTCCCCTTGCATTTTAGTTAAAACTCGGCTGTGGCTTCTGCGCCCAGTTTGTAAAATCTTTTGTCCTCTGGCCTTTGCTTCACTCACTGAGCCCGAGTGATTGTCCCAACCACCCCACTGACCAACCCGGCCCCGGCCAGCTCCGGGAGACCCTGCACTCCTGCAGTGCCCCCTCACTTCCCCTCAGCCTGCCTGCCTGCCTGGGTCCAAGTACCCGCTTCACCATTTAGATGCTTCAGTTCATTCATTGCTAAAACAGCCATAACCATCCCTAAGACCCTCTTAGGGTCTTCAGGAGACTGGACGCTTAGCCAATGTTCGCAGACCCCTTTCCTCCCCAGATTCAGTTTCCCCTTCTGTAAAGGGGCTGAGATCCGCCCGCAAAAATGGTGAGCTCGGGGAAGGAGTTCCTATTGTATTGCTGTTTTATATTAGGGTTCCATCGTCCTATTTAGTTTTCCTTTTTGGATTTATGATGCTGGGCCTTATCTTGGCTTGACCTTGGCTGCCTCGCGCTAAGGGCGGGTCTAGACCCTTCCTGGATAGAAGCCCCTCCCTGGGCTGGCGCTCCTACAACCAAAAAGGAAAGCCCTCCCGCTCCCTGCAGCTGGGGTGGGGTAGACCCCTTACCCTTCCAAATACTAGCCTGTTTAGGCGGCCCCTGAGGCCCAGGGCAGGAAGCCCCTCAGCCCCCCAGAGCCGGGCTGGGGGCGGGAGATGCTTGGCGCCGGCCCCACCCCCGCGCGCCTGCGGGCCTAGGCGTTGCCATGGGGATGGCGCGGTTGCCAGGGCGACCGCCTCCCGTGGGCCCCGCCATCCATCACCCAGGGCGGCAGCGCCTGGGGCTGGGTGGGCTGGGGCGGCTCTGGCGCCCCCCGGGCTTGGGGAGGGGTACCTTTGGGGGACAGGAAGTCTGCGCCCCTCAGGCTGTGACAGCGACCCTGATGGGGAGGGATGGAAATTCTCTTCCTGGGCCGGCCTGACCTTCCCCTGACCTGGCTTGGCCGCCCCAGTGAGGACATTGCCTGCCTTGTCTCCAGTCTGGCAAGCTGGCCTTAGGGCTATCCCTGCGTTCCTGTGTCTGCCCTGAATGGCCACATGCCCACCAGGGTGCAGACCCAGCATTAGGGGGCTTGGTCACTCTGTCTCCTGTGACCCTGTTTGCACTGGGGTCTCAGCTGTTATGCTCCTTCCCAAACTCTGCCTCCTTCGTGGATGGGTCGCTGGTGGCCATACTGGAGCTGGGAAAAGGGAAGGCCTGTGGCATAGTCTGGAACTAGGCAGTTGTTGTTTGAATCCACTTCCTAGCTGTATGATTTTGGGCAAGTGATTCACTTCCTCTGGACCTCAGTTTCCAGCTATGGGAAGAGCCTATCAGGCAGAGGGAACATCAAGTGCAAAGGCCCTGAGACAGGAAGGAACTTGGTACAGTGCAGGCACAGCCAGGAGGTCCTGGTGGCCGGAACAGAGTGAGCTAGAGGGATAGCAGAGGGCATGAGAGCTGAGAGGTGGATGGAAGCTGGGCTAGGCTGGACTTGTGGTTTCTTTCAAGGCGTAATGGGAGCCAGAGGACTTGAGAGGGGGAGAGCGACTAGTTTGGATGCTTGTTTAGAGAAGCAGGCTCTAGTTATGGACTCTCAGAGGACAGGGAGGTGGCAGGTGATGGTAGAGGCTTGGACTGGGGTGGGAAATACGGGGTTTGCAAGAAGTGAGGCCTGGGTCTGTGTGGGGAGTACCAGGGGTGGCACACTATACAGATCACACAGGGTCATGCGGAAGATCCAGAAATCTACCTGGTCTGGCCCTAAAGGGCATTGGAGCTGGATAGCTGGATCAAGCCTTTCTTGAACTCCAACTGGCTGAACCCAGCCTCTCTGAGGAAAGAGAGAAGGAAGCTGCAGAGGGTGCAGCTGCTGCTGGGCCCCTGGGAGGCACAGATGGGGCAGGTGCTGCCTGACAGGAAGGGAGGAGCTGGGTGGGGTCACCTGGCTGGGGCGTGGGAGCAAGATGACTTCGCAGGTCTCAGCGAGGCCAGGAAACTGAACCCGAGTGGGGCAGGCAGATGGGACACTGCAGCCCAGAACAGATCTCCACTGAGCAGCCGCCTGAGAGTGGCAGGGGCCTGGGTTGGGGTAGACCCAGCACACTATGTCACTTTAGGCCCATTTCTCTTCTGAACCACAGGGGGAGGGGCGGTGTAGTGGGAGGGTCTAAAGCTGGGCTGTGCAGATGGGGAAACGGAGGCCCAGAGGGGCAGAGGGTCTTTGGAGATCGTAGGCCGGCTCCAGGCCCTGATCCAAGGCCAAGGGGTGGACAGTCTCCAAAGGGTGGTCTGTAATTTCAGTCCTTTTCAAGATAAGGGGCTGGGGACATATGAGCAGCAGGAGGGGGTTCTGGCTCCTACTGCCCAGTTCCCCCTTGTGCCCACCAGGCCCTCTCCCATGATGGCCCTGTGGTCGTTTTGGATTTGAGGAAGATGGTCCAGAAGCCCCCCACTCAGGCTCAAAACCCACTTTTGCATTGACCCAGAAGCCCTGGAAACGTGAGGTCATTACCAGGTATTTCACTCTGCACCTACTGTGTGCAGCTGCCAGGGACCCCGAGGCCAGGAACGGAGGGGGTCCAGTTTCAAAAGCCCCTCCCCCCAGGTGAGGAGGGGGTGCTGGAGAGCAGAGGGAAGGGGCAGGGATGAGGCCTCCTCCTGGATCTGGGTCTCCTGCTGCCCCTGCACCCCTGCAGAAGGCCCCAGATTGTCAGCGGCACGAAGTCCTGTCCCTTTAAGTGCATCTGGCCATGGTGCCCTGTGTCCAGGTCCTGTTGCATCCCAGTTTCAGTCTAAGACTACACTGCATGGGCTTTCCAAAAACATGGACTGGATGAGAAGGAGAGGCTGGGGTTGAGCTTCACCTTGACCCCATTTTTGCTGTGTGTCCTTGGGAGGCTCTCAGCTCTCTCTGGGCCTGTGGGGTCCTGGGAGACTCCAGGGGAGGCCAGGGTGAGAAGCACCAGAAATCCCAGGAAAGCACTGAGAACTTTGCAAGGCCAGGGGGTGGGGGGTAGGGGTCCTTCCTCTTCCTCCTCCTTGTGTCCTTCCCAGGGCTGGAGAACCCTGAGGTTGAGGAGGGGCTGTCTTGGTCAGTCCCTCAGTCTGGGCAGAAGGGTCATAAAGCTTTTCTGGAGACATTCTTCTCCTGGCTTTGATTCCCAGGGAACTACTATGTATTCCTTCAGAGCCCAGCTTCAATGCCCTCTCCTTCCCAAACCCCTCCTAGGTCTCTAGACAGGGACTCACTCCTCCTGTCCCTTGGCCCAGCCCCAAGGGGGTGACAGGAGGGTTTGCTGGGAGAATTAATGAGCTAATAAGGCTGGATGGAGAGGACAGTGCAGCCTCTGAGGGGGGTGGGGAAGGGTTCCACTTTACAGAGGGGAAACTCAGGGAGACCAAATCCCTTGCCTCGCTCACTGAGCAGGAAGATGCAGGGTGGGGATTTGAACTGGATCTGCTGAAAGCAGAGCTGAGGTGGACCCCCGCTTGACCTTTCCTGTCCCCCCAGGATCCTGGCGGCAGAGACCACATCCCAGCAGGAGAGGCTCCAGGCCATCGCAGTGAGTTTGTCCTGCTCCCCAGGACTGTGTGGCCAGTGGGGGGAGGCTGGGGGAACCTGGGCTCTGAGGGGCTCCCCACACCCAGCCTAGGGGCCCTGGGACTCAGAACCTGCTGGCACTTCCCCACAAAATGAAAATATAGAGACCCCTTAGTCCTATATGTGGGCTCTTAGACTGAGAGTCCCTTAGAGCCCCTTGCATGCCCGCCTGCAGTGAGGAACTGAGGCTGGCGTGTAATAGGACCTTGCCCTTATGCTGGAGGCAAGCTGGGGGTAGTGGGGGTCGGGCTGGAAGGGGGGTCAGGTTGGAAGGGTAGGTGGGGGGGCAGGCTGGGGTTCAGGCTGAGGGGAAGGTGGGGGGCAGGCTGGGAGGTAGGTGGAGGGCAGGCTGTGGTGGGGATGTGGGGACAGGTTGGGGGTCCAGTGGGCCAGGTGCGTGCCATCTGTAGAAAAAGCGGGATCCATATGGGTAAAGCTGGGGTGGTTGTGGCGAGGTCTGCACCTGTGCTGACCCATGGTCCGCCCTCAGGAGAAGCGGAGGCGGCAGGCAGAGGTGGAGAACAGGCGCCGGCAGCTGGAGGACGACCGGAGGCAGCTGCAGCACCTGAAGGTCTCTGTGGGACCTGGGCCGGGGAGGGGGCGGCAGCCTCGGCCGGGAGACAGGGTCAGGGAGGGCAGGAGGGCCTAGATGACTCTGATCCCGACCTCAGCTTGGCCCTAACTTTGACCTTGGCCCCCACTGCCCCAGTCTAAAGCGCTGCGGGAACGCTGGCTGCTGGAGGGGACGCCGTCCTCTTCCTCGGAGGGGGACGAGGACATGAGGAAGCAGATGCAGGAGGATGAGCAGAAGGCTAGGCTCCTGGAGGAATCCATCGCCAGGTGGGCGGGGCTCGGGGGCGGGGCTCGGGGGCGGGGCCGCGGGCTGGGCGGTGCTGGGGAAGGGCGCTCGGCAGGCGGGCGGAGGGAGCTTCCCACCAAGGCTGGGGAGCCTGCTTGTGTAACTCCTCCTCCCAACACCCCAGCAGAGCAGGCGTGAGAGGTTGAAGAGTCAGGATGATCTCCGTCTCTGACGCTGGGAGCCGCCCGCCTCCCCGGGGGCTTCCTGGCGCCAGCCCAACTGGCTCTTCCTGGCTAATGGAGGCCCCAGAGGCCCGCGGGGCTGGGCCTGCAGGAAGCCAGGGGAGGGGACAGGCCAGGGAAAGTGACCATCTCCCTGGGCTGGGACAAAAGGCCCCGGAGGAGTTTCCGGGCGGGCGAGAGTCAGCGGGGGTCAGGAGGAGGGAAGTGACGGCCAAAATTCCAACGTCCTTTGGGCCAGGGAAGGCCCCAGAGGCGTGTGCCAGGCCTACAGCACATTGACCCGCTGCCCGGTAGGCACGGGGGCCGGCCGCGCCGTGGGGGCCTGGGGATCCTATCTAGATGGATTTGGTTTGGAAAAAAGTAGTGAGCGTTGCCTGGGACTCCCCTCCTGGGCCTCATTCCCCACCTGTGACCTGTGTACTCAGGTAGAGGCAGACAGGTCTGGGAGAGACAGGAGGGCCTGAGCAGGCTGAGGGGCCCTTGCAGATGGGATGGGAGGTTTCTGGGAATGACCAGCTGCTGGGGGTGGGACAAGGTGGGCTTTTGTCCACCCCACCTTGCTGGGTGCAGCCCTGGGCGGGGGAGGGCCTCCCTTGAGCCCTACCTTGTGGCCCTGAGCCCTACTGTGTGGCTGCCTTTGGAGGAGCCTTGATTTTCCTCCTAGGACAACACCCTCCTCGGGAGGTTCCAACACCTGCATTTTGCCCACTTGTCCTTGCCCTCCAGGCTGACCCCAGCTGTGTCCAGTCTGCTGATCTGGACTTACTTTGTTAGAGGACCACAGACTTGCCCCTTGTCTGTCCTGAGCCTTCAGGAAAATGTCTCCACAGCGCTGAGCACCTTTAATGCCTGCAGCCCAAAGCCTCAGGCGGGTGACGCCTCGGGAGAGATTGAATATGCCAGTTTTGTTTTCACTGTGTTTGTGTGTACTATTATCTTCCAGTAATTGGAAAGGACATGGTTTTTCCAGTTTCCCTGGAGCGATAAAGCTTCCTGTGAAATACATGTATTTGAGTGGGGAAAAAAGAGAGTGTTGGAAGCAAACAGGAGTAAACGGTGACACAGGCAGTGAAGGATCTGGTGGACCCGCCGGCCTGGGTTCAGACCCGGACTCTGCTGCTTGCTGGCACTGCTCCGTGCCTCCCTTTCCCTTCCTGCCAGTGGGAAGGAAAGGAGAACATCTCACAGGGTTGTTAGGAAGCGTCCAAGTCAAGGGGGCCCTTACGGGTCAGGCTGGGAAGTGCTGGGCACCAGAAGTGCCCTGCAGGGTGGTCATCTCCTGTCCCACCCCCACCCCACCCCCAGCCTGGAGAAGGAGATCGAGGAGCTGGAGAACGCGGACACCCTGCCGGCCCCAGTCAAGGAGACCCAGGTGGCCCCCAGCCCTGGCCCTGTGGTCCCCGCCCCTTGCCCTGCCCAGGAGGACCGGAAGGCAGAAGTGGATCTGAATGCTCAGCAGGTAAGAGGGTCCCAGATCCAGAGATCTGTTACAGGTGGCACGTGCAGGTGTCAGCACCTCCTAATCCCAGCCTGGCCACTTCCCAGCTGTGAGACCTGCACACTTTGCTTTGCCTCCCTGGACCTCAGTGTCCCCACCATGCAGGAGTGTCATGGGGGGACATGGGCTTCAGTGGAAGACAGGCGCTTCATGGATAGAGGGTTTGACCTGAACACCACCTGCTTGTCACCCTTCACACAGGTGTCACCTGTCTAGCTCTCTCAGCAGCCCCTTCAGGTGGGAGCAGTGTCTGTTTGATGGAAGACAAAACTGAGGCCCAGAGAGGTTGAGAGTCCAGCTGAAGGCCACACAGCTAAAGAGTGGTCTTTACTGGACTCAGCTGTTGATTCTAGGGTGTGATATTTATACCAGGCTGAGATGACACCAGATCCTGGAGCTCTGGGCCCTAAGCTTGTGGTTGCCACAGTAGGTTAACACAGATTGAGGGGTCTCTCAACCACCTTTGCTGTCCTCAGGACTCAAGGGGCCTGTGGGACACACCTCCTCTTTCCCCACCGTTGTTACTGCCATCCCAGATGAGCTGTATCCGAGGGTATCCCTCAGTTTAACCTATAGACCTGCCCACACTGCTTGTCAAGGCTTGGTTGGGGCAGACTGGGAGGGTGCAGACCAGGCCCTGGGCTCCCTGAGCTGTTGCTGTGTGGGCAGCCTGGCATGTATCAGGCAACTGCAGACATAGCACGGGGTCTGATTCATGGGAGGGTTGGGTGGGCTTCCCAAAGAAAAAGGGTTTTGAAGGCTGAGTAGGAAGGAGTTCACCAGGCATGGACTCAAGTTGAGAGGGGACTTTCAGTGAGGTTGACTGAGGACAGACTGTGCTAGTGTGGTCTTTGCCCTCATGATGCCCACCTCCTGGGGGAAGACTGGCACTGACTGGGTAAATAATGTGCTAACCCGAGGGACCACCACAGGATGGGGGCAGGGAGCTGAGTGCAGAGCCAGCCAAGTGGATATCTGGGAAGGGACTTCCAAGTGGAAGGACATCACACACAAATGGTGTTCGGGGAAGAGTGAGGAGGCGAGGGAGGCCAACCAGGGCTAGGAAGAGGGGGAAGAGGCCGGTAGGCAGGGCTCGGCAGACAGAGAGCTCTGGGGGTCATCAGGAAAGGTTGGACTTTGTCTCCAGCG
Organism: Phacochoerus africanus; assembly: GCF_016906955.1. Classification (NCBI taxonomy): domain Eukaryota; kingdom Metazoa; phylum Chordata; class Mammalia; order Artiodactyla; family Suidae; genus Phacochoerus; species Phacochoerus africanus. Next base: position 77,770,309 of record NC_062547.1, on the reverse strand, counting down.
CTGGGAGTCCCAGGAGGCTTCTGTGCAGGCAGGGACGGTTCTGGCTGTCACAGGCCTTGGCGGGGTGGGGTATGGTCCAGGAGGAGACAGTACCTGTCATGGGATCACTGCTGAGCCAGGCCCTTCCCAGGCTCCTGCCTTGACGGGTGGGACCCTGGCCAGCGGAAGCTGGCACTGGCACGCCTGACCCCTCTCTGTTCTTTCTTGCAGACCCCCGTGGGCACGCCCAAAGGTACGTCTTGAGAAGGGCTGGACCGGGCCCTGACGCCCTCTGGTGGCCATAACGGGACTGGCAGGCAGGGGTGACTTTAAGGTGTGACAGATGTAGCGAATAACAGCTCCTATTGTCCTTGTTCTAGGAGAGCCCCGGCTTTGAGCCCAGTTCCCCTCAACATCACTCATCTAATTTTCACAATGTCTCTGGTATGGGATTGCTGCAGCACCCCTTTACAAATGAGGAAGCAGGCTTCCAGGGGCGTGTCTGCTTGAGGTCTTAGCGCAGTCCTGGGTTTATCCTGTGCACACGGGGTGCCTGCCTTGGCCAGCCCTGTCCCTGTTCCATGCCCACTTCTTCTGGGCTCCAGGGCTGGTGGGTGGGACTTGGTTTTCCTCTGTGTAAAATGGGGTCAGTGGGAATGAGAAATCAAAGTCCTGGCCATCTGGAGATCTTGCACCATTTAAAAGGACCAAGGTCCCATGCACACAGATGCAGAAGGCTGTTGTCCAAGAAACACAAAAAAAGCCCAGGAAGGAGTTCTCATTGTGGCCCAGTGGGTTACGAACCCGACTAGTATCCATGAGGATGCGAGTTCGATCCCTGGCCTCAATCAGTGGGTTAAGAATCCGGGGTTGCCTTGAGCTGTGGTGTAGGTCGCAGATACGGCTCAGATCCTGCTTTACTGTGGTGTAAGCTGGCAGCTATAGCTTCGATTCAACCTCTAGCCTGGGAACTTCCATATGCCTTGGGTGTGGCTCTAAAGAAAAAAAAACATTTAGCTATAACTATAGCCGTTTATTAAATAGGTTTTTAAGTACATTATACTTATTTAACATTAGCTATATTTTAAAATATATATTCAGCATGTCTATTTCTGCATGGAAAGCATGGAAGGAGGGCCCCCAGCCAGGACTGGAGGTGGTGGCCAAAAGTGTCTTTGGCCTGATTTGTCATGTGTTAATTATTCATGAGGAGAGAGTGTCTTCTTGTCTTACTGTGGAATTAAAAATTAATAATCAAAAAAAAAATCCACACAGGCCTCTCAGGGATTTTGTGAAAATCATTTGGGCCAAAAGACGGGAGTGGACTGTGGGGCTGGAGTGTTTCCTTAGGGGGGAAGACTTCCATGTGTCTTTGGAGTCTGGGCATGCACATGTGTGTGGAGGGGTCCAGCTGTATGCATGTGCTAGGGGGAGGGTCCGGGTATCTGGGTGGGTGTCTGGGGGTGTCTCTCCTCTGAATCCATCTCTCCCCTTCCCCCCAGCAGAAAAGCGAATCTCCAACACCCCCATGAGGATGGTCGAAGGCTCCACCATGATGAAGGCAGGTGGGTTGGCCCCCAGGCTGGGGCCCGCGTCCAGCCACTGTCCTGGGCTAAGTGTCAGCCCTGGGGAGCCTGGTGGGACGAGGGATGAGGTCAGATGCAGTGTGCCTTGGGCAGCTGGGGGTTGTGGTTTTGGGGGTGGCAGCTAGATCTAGATAGCAGCTCTGAGCCTGGGTGGGGCTAGGCATTCACTTCTGCTTTGGCACCGCTGTCACCAGCTGGCCCAGCTTCCCCAAGAAGATGGGCCCCCTAGCATGGCGGCTCTAACTCTATGCCCACTCCTGGCTTCCATCCCCTTAACCTCTTGGGGACTGGTGAGGGTGGACACAGGCTTGCACACGCTCGCTACAAATCTTCCCTCCTTCACCATCCTTGGGCCTGCCCAGGATAGGGAGTGAGCGCCCTGTCCCTGGAGGTGACCAAGCAGGGCAGAGTCGGAATAAGTGCTCGGCGTTCTGCAAGGTGGTGTTCAAATCTCTACTTGATCCCAGGACTGCAGGCACCTGGAGGGTGGGATTGTATTGGCCCCGTGCCCAGACCCCAGCACAAACCCAATCCTGAAAGTGATAAGAAGTCATTAAAAATGGCAGAAGCTTGCTGCTGCTGTTATTGGTGTAGGCTGGGGGGTAGGAAACCAGGAAGGGAAAGACCAGGATGTGACCACACTCAGGGAGGGAGGGGGTGGCAGGGGCCCAGGGTCTCCTGCCTGGTGCAGGTGGAGTTTTGTTCCAGGAGGAAGGAGGTGGAGGGTAGCATTTCCCAGAGCAGGTGGGGGCACCTTCAGGGCCTCAGTGCCAGTTAGAGTAACCCTGGCCAGCACTGAGCCAGAGGCCCCCATGTGTCCACCCAGCCTGTGACCTTGAGCCAGGCACAATCTACCCAACTGTATGTCCAACGGCAGGGTGTTAGGCTATGTATGGACATGGGGTTACATAGCTTTCACTCACTCACTCACTTGGTCACTCACGTGCTTGTGGAACACCTCTGTGTGCCAGGCTGAGGGGCATAGTGTGGGAGAGCCGGTGCTCCAATGGGGGCTGAAGCCTGGGCAGTTAAGTTACAGAGAAAATAAGGCAGAGTGTGGCACCCTGGAGGGGATTCAAACTTTAATCAGAGGGCTAAGGGGAGGCGTCACTTAGGAGGTGACAGTTGAGCAAGACATGCAGACTGGGGAGAAGGCGCACAGGTAGGGGGCACTGCCTCTGCAAAGGGCCTGAGTCCGCACCGGGTCTGGACTGTGCTGGGCGGGTGTGAGGAACTGTGGGGAGGCCCGTGTCGGTGGCTGCAGTGAAACGAGTGAGGGGCAGAGGGAGGAGGTGAGCATGGGGAGTGGACACGGCAGGGCAGGGGCTGTGGGCAGAGCAGGGATGCGCCCACTTGGTGCTCATGGGCGCCCTCTGGTGGTTCTAGGAGAGCAGGCCGTGGGTGGCGTAGGGAGCCGGGGCAGAGCGGTCTGCGCTGGTCAGGGACAGGGTGCAGAATGGTGGCGGTGGTGGGGGTGGCGGCGGGGGGCGTGAAATGAAAGAGTGAAGGAAATGGTGGGGCATATGGCCTGGGAGGATGGTGGGGGGGTGCTGCGTGTGACAGAGGCGGGGGAGGGATGGCGGAAGATGGGGAGGAATAGTGGGGGTGATGCAACTCTCCCCCAGCAGGGGCTGTGGAGGGGCGAACAGTGGGCAGGTGCTGAGTGTTCTGAAGGCAGCACCCCAGGATTTGCTGATGAACGAGGAGGGGTGTGGGTGGGGCGGTGAGAGAGGAGGGAAAAGGGAGGTGTTCTTGCTAGAAGTAGGAAGACCCAGGAGGGACAGGTGGGGAGGGGTCTTGGAAGTGGTGATGTGGGGTCCTGGTAGGACCCAAAGCGGAGGCGTGGAGGCAGGGCTGGGGGAGTAGGGGGGCTGGGCTCACTGCTAGGATTCAGTCTCCATGTGGTGTTTGCCAAGCAGATGTCTTTAGAGGCAGGGGAGATGCTGGCTGTTGAGCTGTGGCCCTGAGGGGTGACGGCCCTTCCTTTCCAGAGGGCACCATCCCTCAGGCAGTGAAGCAGATTAGAATACCACACATCAGTAGTCAGAGAATGTGCGATCCAGGACATGGGCAAGTGCCCGAGTGCCCACCCACAGGAGAATTAGGCTGGAGGGGGAAAGCATGCCTCTGCTTGAAAGGGTTTAAGCCTTTGCAGATGAGGTGGGTGGCCAGGTGGGCCTTGATGCTGAGTGTAGGAGTACACCCCCGACACCCGCGGCGCTGGGGAGCCACGGAAGGTTGCTGAGCGGGGGAGGGCCACCAGGGCACCCACTGCTTGGCTCTGCGCTGCCAGCTCCCCTCCCTGGCTTGGCTGCAGCCTGGCGGGGGGCACATGGGCAGGGGGGCCTCGGTGTGACCGGTGCCTCTCGTGCCAGCCATGTACTCGGTGGAGATCACAGTGGAGAAGGACAAGGTGACAGGGGAGACCCGGGTGCTGTCCAGCGCCACCGTGCTCCCCCGGGAGCATCCCCCCCAGGGCATCAAGGTCTACGAGGACGAGACCAAAGGTACGTGCCTCTGCCCCACCCACTCCCCGCTCCCACCCCACCATAGCCTGATGCCTCTGGTTTGACTCAGAGCCAGAGGCTAGGCTGCTAAACCTGCGTGGGACTTGCCCTGTCCTGGGTGCTTCCTTGCCAGCTCTTCAATCCCCACCTCGCAGATATCTCACTGAAATCATGACCATTGTGACAAAGGCTACAAAACACCCCAGAGATGTGTAGGGGACAAGGAGAGGGTCCAGCGGGGCAGGGAGGGGGCAGGAGGCTCCATGGAGGAGGTGAGCAGGTGCACGCTGGGTGTGGGGGAGCCGCGTCTGGGTGAGGACACAACACGTGCAAAGGCCCTGAGGTGGGGTTGAGTTTGCTGGGCTTGGGGTGCAGAGAAGAGCCGGTGGGGCTGATGCAGACTGGGGGTGGATAGAGGTGGCAGGGTTTGTGGTGCGGAACTCTGGTTTGCTTTTAGGGTTCCCTCTGGCAGGTGGGAGGGGGGCAGGCTGGACACGGGAGAAGGTAGAAGCTCCAGAATACCTGCCTCACTCTCTATAGAATTCACAGAATGTAAAAGTCACTTTTTTTTTTTTCTAAACTAAGAAAACCTTTCCTTTAAAGCATAAAATCCATCAGTATTTAGACAGCAGTTTTATAAACTTCATGGCACTTAAACTTTTGCTTACTTTTGGCATGACTTGTAGGAGAGGGGAAGTTTGGGGCAATGTTTGCTATAATGCTAGGAAAAGAAACAAACCCATCTTAGTAATGATGGTGTTTTTTGGGTTTTTTTTTGTTTGTGTTTGTTTTTTTGCTGCACCTGGGGCATGTGGAAGTTCCAAGGACAGGGTTTGAACCCGTGCCTCCACAGCTGCACCACCAGGGAACTTCCAGTAAAGACAATGTTATGAGAAGATGCTAGGGAGTTCCCGGGTGGCTCAGTGGGTTAATGACCTAGCATTGTACTGCAGTGGCTTGGGTTTGATCCCTGGTCTAGGAACTTCCACGTGCTGCGGGCACAGCCAAAAAAAAAAAAAAAGACATTAAAAAAAAAAAGGAGGCATTCCAGTTCTGCCTCAGTGGAAATGAATCCGACTAGCATCCATGAGGATGCAGGTTCGATCCCTGTCTCACTTAATGGGTGAAAGATCTGGTGTTGCCATGAGCTATGGTGTAGGTTGCAGATGTGGCTTGGATCTGGTGTTGCTGTGGCTATGGCATAGGCTGGTGGATATAGCTCTAATTTGACCCCTAGCCTCCATATGCCACAGGTTGCAGCCCTAAAAAGACAAAAACAAAAAGTACATTTGAGGAGTTGCCATTGTGGCTCAGTGGGTTAAGAACCTGACTAGTATCCATGAGGATATGGGTTCAACTCCTGGCCTGGCTCAGTGGATTAAGGATATGGCATTGCCATGAGCCGTGGAGTAGGTCACAGACAAGGCTCAGATCCGGCATTGCAATGGCTGTGGCATAGGCTGGCAGCTACAGCTCCATTTTGACCCCTAGCCTGGGAACTTCCATATGCTGCAGTTGAGACCTCCCCCCCCCCCAAAAAGAAAACGTACATTTGAAATCAAGGCAAATGTTTCCTTTCTTTAGGACTTGGGGACCTGAGACCTGATCCCTTGAGGTTAGCATAAAATCAGCACAGCTCAGCAAGTTCCCGTCATGGCTCAGTGGTAACAAACCCGACTAGTATCCATGAGGACATGGGTTCAATCCCTGGCCTTGCTCAGTGGGTTAAGGATCCATTGTTGCTTTGACTGTGGTGTAGGCTGGCTCCTACAGCTCCGATTTAACCACTAGCCTGGGAACTCGCATGGGCCTCAGGTCTGGCCCTAAAAAAAGACAAAAAAAAAAATTAGCACAGCTCAGCCTCAGGGACCATTAGCAAGTCTGTAAATGCTGCCCCCATGAGAAGATGGAATTTGGAGATAAAGGATTCAGGACACCCATACAACTCAGTGAGTTTTAGAATATTTACCACGTACCTGATTCCAGAACATTTCTGTTCCCCAAATAGAAACCGTATCACTCCCTGTCCCCACCATGACAACCAGGAACCCACTCTCTGTGTCTGTGGATGTGCCTTTTGTTTCGCATCCATGGAATCCCACACTCTGTGGCCTTTTGTGTCTGCTTCTCTCGCTGAGCATCACATTGTCCAGGTTCATCCATGCTTACAGTTTATGGCTGAGTAATACTCCAGCATGTGCATGGACTGCACTTTGTTTAATTCCAGTCATCAGTTGACGGATGTTTGGGATAGTTCCACATTTTCGTTGCATGCTACACAAGTTTTTGTGTGGGCGTATGTTTTCATTTCTCTTGGGTGATACCTAGGAGTGGAACTGCAGGTCATGGCTTATGTTTCACCATCTGGGGAATTGCTGGGGTGTGTTCTGCAGTGGCTGTGCCATTTTATCTTCCCACCAGCCAGGCTTGAGGGGTCCAGTTTTTCCACATCCTCAACAACCCTTATCATGGACCATTTAAAAATTATGGGTTGCCATCCCAGTGGGTGTGAAGTGGTGTCTCACTGTGGTTTTGTGTTCTTAGAGGTTGTTCAAGTCTCTGGGATGTCCAGGATGCTGTTAAAGGGGTCCTGTCACAGCCCTGCTCTGCAGTGGTTTGGGGTGTCTATCCAAGTGGAATCCCAGCTTCAGCCCTTACGTAACACTGTGGGGTTCTGGGCAAGTCCCAGTGCCCTGTCTCCTGGGAAGGGATGACCACACAGGGCCAAAGGGCAGAGGAAATGCCCATGTTCACAGATGGTCCTCACCTGGGCCACTGAGCCTGGCCCAACCCCTGGCCTGGCCCAACCCCTGGGGATTCAGGACCTGCCAGACTGGACTCTGGTTGCTTAGCAATGAGAAGGTGATCTGTTTCCATGGCAGCCAAGGGGTCGGATTCCTACCTCGGGGCAGTGGCCAGTGGGAAATCCCTAGCTGGGTTCTGAGTCCCGGAAACACACTCCGCCCACTGGGCCTCCAGCCCAAAGTCACTGCATGGCCTTGAAGCGTGAACACCCATCCTTAGGGCTTTGGAAACTGAGAATGAAAGCATTTTCCTTCTGGCCAGAAGCCAGAAACCAGAGCTCTGACCCTTGGCCAGGGAGGAGGTGAGTCTCTGGGGCGCCTGGTGTGTCCCCTGCCTCTTCCTCAAGCAGCTGGACAGTTGTGTTTCTAGAAGGAGTTTGCAGAGCTGTGATCTGGAGCTGGCATCAGGCCACAGCCGTGACCCCTCCCAGGAGCTGAAGTCTGGTCTTTAGAGGCTGCAACGCAGGTTAGAAAATGATGGGTCAGAGAAACATAGATGATGAAAGCTGGAGATGGAGTTCTCGTGGCGGTGCAGTGGTTAACGAATCCGACTAGGAACCATGAGGTTGTGGGTTCGATCCCTGGCTTTGCTCAGTGGGTTTAGGATCTGGGGTTGCCGTGAGCTGTGGTGTAGGTTGCAGACGTGGCTCGGATCCCGAGTTGCTGTGGCTCAGGTGTAGGCCGGCGGCTACAGCTCCAATTTGACCCCTAGCCTGGGAACCTCCATATGCTGCGGGAAGCAGCCCTAGAAAAAAAGACCAAAAAAAAAAAAGACAAAAAAAGAAAGAAAGAAAGAAAGAAAAAAAAAGAAACCTGGGGAGACTGGGCAAATACACTTAACAAGCTTGCATGCACGTGGAAAACTCTGCCCAATGGGAAACATACATTCTTTCCAACCATAGGTGGAGCATTTTCAGAAAGTGACGGGGTGCTTTTACAAGGTTGTGTCTTAGTCTGTGTTCCTGGACCACAGTCTCCCACTCCCCCCAGTTTAAAAACACTTCTCTGGAGTTCCCACTGTGGGAAAGTGGGTTAATGATCCAGCTTGTCTCTGTGGAGGTGCTGGTTCAATCCCTGGCCAGGTGCAGTGGGTTAAAGATCCAGCATTGCCACAGTGGTGGCGTTGGTCACAGCTCTGGCTTGGATTAGATGCTTGGCCTGGGAACTGCCATATGCTGCGAGGATATCCAAAAAAGAAAAAAAACAAAATCTAAAAGAAGAGGCAGTCAATCAAAATGGAAATGATATTTACACTGGAAAGAATGACATAATACAGTCCTTGAACAGCAACCAACATGTATAGCCTTTGGGGTATTTACCCGAAAAACAGAGACGAGTGAATAAACGAAACTCTTAAGATCATCTGCACGGACTCCAGGAAGGAGGAAATCAGGATCCGAACAAATCCACATGAAGGGAAACATGCCTAGACTGGGAGAAAGATCATGGTCCAGACCCAGCCAGCTGTGTGACCCTGGGCTAGTACTTCCCATCTCTCTCTGAACTCCATTTTCTTTGGAATGGAAAAACAAACAAACCAGACCTACTTTGCATGGTGATCATGGGGGAACAAGTCAGCTGGAGAATACAGAAATGCTTCAAAACACCAGAAAATCCCAATTCAGCTATTCCTTCTTGTTTCTAACATATACTTCGGTGCCTATAAAACTTCCCCTGTGCACCGATTTGGGTCCACAGATCTCAGTAAGAGCTTTAATGGTCACTGGGCTCCAAAGGGGTAATTTTAGTTTATGGTTCCCCTTTAGCCTAGAGGTGACTCCGCCTTGCCAGGCCTTCCCTGTCTGGGAACCACCTCACCCTGTCTTTCTCCCCACCAGTGGTCCATGCAGTGGATGGCACTGCTGAGAATGGAATTCACCCGCTGAGCTCCTCTGAGGTGGACGAACTCATCCACAAGGCAGACGAGGTCACGCTGAGCGAGGCGGGGTCGGCGGCTGCACCGGAGACCCGGGGACCGTCGGAGGAGGTGGTCCGGACCACGCCCTCCAGGCGGGAGATCACAGGTGTTCAGGCCCAGCCGGGTGAGGCCACTTCCGGCCCGCCGGGCATCCAGCCTGGACAGGAGCCCCCAGTCACCATGATCTTCATGGGCTACCAGAACGTGGAGGATGAGGCGGAGACCCAGAAGGTACTGGGCTTGCAGGACACGATCACCGCGGAGCTGGTGGTCATTGAGGACGCTGCTGAGCCCAAGGAGCCCGCCCCACCCAATGGCAGTGCGGCCGAGCCCCTGGCCACCGAGGGCTCCAGGGAGGAGAACCAGGTGGGGCCTGAGGCCCCTGCCAGCGATCCCCAGGACCTGGACATGAAGAAGCAGCGCTGTAAATGCTGTTCCATAATGTGAGCTGCCCGGCCCCCTGACCCCGGCCCTGCCCTCCGTACCAGACACCCACAGCCCGCCTTCCCGGCGCCTGCCCACCCTCCACCCACAGTCACGGGCCCAGGACATGCTGTGTTGTCACACGTTCCTCCTGAGTTTTCTTTCACTGGAAAGAGAGGGACAGGGGTTCCCCATCCCATCACCCCCCCACACACCCCCAAGCCACTGAGCCGTGCACCCACGCCTGGTAGGAGAGACACGGACACACCCGCTTCTCCCCAAACGAGGGCCCTCCCCATGTCACCGTGTCACGGCAGCTTCACAGATGCGGCTCTCGCCCATGGCGGTCCTGGCTGGTGTGACCTGGGGCCTCGTCGCAGCCCCCAACCAGCCCACCACCCTCTGGGCCTCCTGCCTGTGCCTTCCTGCCACCTCCAATGAGGTCCCTGAGGGGTCCCCCGCCGGAGGGGATCCTGGGAGCCAGGGGTTCTGGGGGCGTAGCCCCGGAGGTGGGGTCCTTGGCCGAGGTCCCCGGTCTTTATCTCAGGCAGCAGAGCAGAGGCTTGCCTCCAGGGGCGGGGCTCAAGGTCTTGGAATGCAGTCGGAACCCCCCTCGGCCCCGCCCCCCCCCCCCCCGCCCCGCCTGATGGGCCCCTCTCTCCACGCCCTCTCTGAGCGCAGGCGGTGGATGATGGAGCCTGGAGACGCGCCCCCAACGCGGGAGGGTTGTGACACCCCCCCCACCCCTACCCCCCCGGGCTGGGCCGGGAGTCTTGAGCCTCCTGCACGAGGCTGGGCCATGTGAGCCCCTGTTCCTGAGCTCCCAATCCCACTGGGCCCTCCTTCCTCCTGGTGCTAATTCAGGGACCCTGGGGGAGCGCCATGGCCCCCTTCCCCAGCCTGCTTGAACCGGGGTCCTGGGTCCTGCCAACCCTACCCCAGAGACGAGGCCCACCGCCAGCTCTGCTGGGCTTGGCGAGTTCCAGGTGGTGGAGAGGGTCACCTGGCCCGGGGCGGGGAGTTTCCCCGGGTGGCAGCCGGAGACCCCCATTGGCTGCGCAGCCTGATGTGTGCCTGCCCCCCATCACTGGAAGGGGCGAGGGCACCCCTCCCAGGGGCGGCTGACACCCGGATGTGCACGTCTCCGTGGCTGCAGCCACACCCAAGAGGCCCGTTGGCGCACGCAAGCGTTCGCAGACCCTCTCCCGCGTGGGCCGTGATGAGCAGGCCCCACCCTCGGAGCCTGTAGTGCCCAGAACCCAGGCCACGCCCGCCTTCCTAGGGTGGGTGCGGGGGCCCGCCCTGGACCGCAGCCTGGGTCCCCGTCTCAGCCCCGCCCCTGGGCGGCTGGGGGAGAGGCCTCTCGGAAGTGCCCCTGCGCGGTGGCCGTGGCCCCCCCCTAGTCCGCCCCCGTCCTCGAGCTGTGAGCCTCCGCTGAAGTGCCCTTGCCGCCCCTATGCTTTCGATGTGTGACGAGGCCCCGTGTTCCCGACTTTCCCAGAGAAGCGAATAAACAGTGTGAACAGCCCTAGGGCCTGGAGTTCTTGGGTTTCACCTGGGCGGGAGGGCGTGGCCAGGCCGGGGGTGGGGCCCCGCGGGGCGCCCTGGCCTCAAAAGGAGCTCACCCAGGTCCAGCGGAGCTGGTTTCTCCCGTTCGCGGCCTGGCACCCCTTGGGCTCACCCTGGTCCAGTGGGCTGGGGTGTTGGCGGAGGCCCCGTCTGCACCTGTGCACCGCTGAGCGGCACCTGGGCAGGTAAGCCTGGCGGTGAGGGGTCTTCCTTTCTGTTTCCTCTGGAGCCCGGGTTCCACCCTGGCCCTTCCTTTGGCTGTGAGACTGCCCCTTGCTGGGTTCACAGCCCCCTGGAGAACAGAAGAGGCCCCACAGATCCCCGCTAAGCTCTGCAAAGACACCGGTCCCTGGGAAAGGGGTGGGAACACAGGGAGGCAGCATTTATGGGTGCTACCATCCCCACTTGTGTCTCCCAGTGTGACCTAGGGGAGCCAGGGCCCCTCTGGGCCTTGGTTTGCCCATCTGTCCAGCAGGCTGTATGAACCCTGACGGGGCGGCCACATCTACCAGGCTCCCGACATGCTGGGTGGTCCAGCCTCTGCCCTTTGGGGGCCCTGGTTCCCCTGCTGCGAGCAGTCAGGGAGTACTATCATGGGGAGGGGGCTCAGGTTCAAAGCCCAGCCCCACTGCTGACACTCTGCCCTTAGGGGGAACTGGAAAATTCCTGTGGCTCACTTTCTATATTTGCAAAAGCTGGATCTAGGGAACTATACAGGTGTTGGGAGGAGAAAAGGAGGCCATGTATCCCAGGTTTGACAGGTCTGCCACATTTACACGCACTATCATTCTGGACTTGTCCTCAAATCCCCCCACCTTGGGGCAAATGAGCTGGAGGCCCATTTGATGGAAGAAGAGATATGTTTGTAGGGGACCCAAAGTCAGCAGAGGGGCAGAGCAGGACAGAGCCCTAGCCTGGGGGACGAAAGCCCCATCTGTGTCCCCTTCCCGTAGACTGGCTGCTGTGCCCCATGGCCCATTTGCTTTGCAGACCCTGGGCTGCCATGGCTCTGGCAGGTGCTCTGCCCCCGACCAGGAATCAGGCAGGACAGGGAGTTCCTGTCTTGGCTCAGTGGTTAACGAATCCGACTAGGAACCATGAGGTTGCGGGTTTGATCCCTGGCCTCGCTCAGTGGGTTAAGGATCTGGCATTGCCGTGAGCTGTGGTGTAGGTCACAGACACGGCTCGGATCTGGTGTTGCTGTGGCTCTGGCGTAGGCTGGCGGCTACAGCTTGGATTCGACCCCTAGCCTGGGAACCTTCATACACCGCGGCAGCGGCCCTAGAAATGGCAAATAGACAAAAAACAAAAAAGAATCAGGCAGGACAGCTGAGCGCCTGGGGGGACCTGCCACCAGTCTCCAGCCTCAGTGGGCCTGGCCTGGCCCATCCCAGTGTTTTCTGGCACCTTTGGTGTTCTCGTTTGGTCCTTTATGTAGAAGCGGGCTGGGGGATCCTCCCAGCCCTGTGACCCCCTTCCCCCCAGCTCAGAGGGGTTAAGTGGGATTTGAACCCAGGCCCAGCTGAACCCCCAGAGACTAGGAAGCCAGGCTTCTCCCAGAAGGAGTTCTCTGGGGAAATGGCCTCAAAGGGTGGGGTGAGCTGGAATGAGCCAGGCGGCCCATTGGGGCTTCAGAATTGGACTCTGCTGAGAAACAGCAGCTGGTTCATAGAACTGCTGGGTGAGCCTGAGCAGTTCTGAGAGGTGGTGGCAGGGCCAGACTCAGCTTCTCCTGCTCCGTGCGCTGGGGGCCCTGGGGGCCGAGGGGCAGGGCGCAGTGGGCGTGGTGCCTGCCCAGCACTCAGCCAGCGTCATCTTTCTCCTCCTCTGGACTTTGTCTGGAGCCCAGGTGGGGCCTGGGGGGGAGAGGGCACACCTGCTTCCCAGGGCGGGGCCCTGTCCCCTGGCAACCTGGGGCAGAGCAGGCTGGGAGGCCTCTGTGCTGTCCACACGGAGCCAGGCTTGGAGGTTGTTACAGGTGGAGAGCCAGCAGGTGAGGACCAGGCAAGTGTCCCATGTGGGGTGGGGTCTGCTTTGGCATGGGATTTTGTGTGCCAGGGGCCCCATCTGGTCAGCTGGGGGGCTGTCAAGGGGAAGGGAGGGAGCCCCCATCACCAGCCCTTCCCCACCCCATTTCTCCTGGGCCCAGTGAGGCCCCAGGGGCTGGGGGGGGGGCTCCCCTTCCTCCACTCCCAGGCTGGCTCCAAGGCCTGAATCAAGTCCTTTTTACTCTGTACCTGCCCAGGGGAGCAGAGGCCTGTTATGAAACTTGCTGGGGTCCCGGTCCCCACCCTGGGCTTCAGGCCCCCAAATCTGAACCCAGACCCTCTAAGGCATCCCAAGGCCAGAGGCACAGCACCCTCCCCAGCCCCCCACTGCTCCAGGGATTCTGGAGTTTTCTGGGGAGATGCTTATCAGCACCAGCAGAGTCTGGCTTGGGGAGCCTTGAGCTGCCTGCCCCCCACACACACCATGGGCTCACAGGAGGTGGTAGGACAGTCTCAGCGTGTGGGGGTGTCTAGCCTTGGAGAGGATGGCTGGGATCCCATGGTGCCGGGCAGAAACTGACCCAGTGTCCAGGGGTGTCAGGGGCCGGGGGCTCTGCCCAGCTAGGGTCCCAGGGACTGTGCCCCAGGGGATGGAAGAGACCCCTTGGAGCCCCTCCCTACTGGGTGGCCGACCCAGCCCTGGGCTCCTACAGCAGGCCTTTGCCTGAGGGCTGGAAGCCAGTTGAGGCAATGAGGAAGCAGGTGTGTGGAAACAGGGGCCATAAATTCAGTTTCAGTTTGGTATCCACAAGGTGCACAGCAGGGCTGGGAAGGAGAAATCCAGGGGGCCTTCCCAGAGAGGAGGAGCCTGACTGGGCTTGAGGGCTCAGGCTTCGGCATCTGTTGCTCCGTCCCTCACTCTGTGAGGTCCTCATCTCTCTGGGCCTTGGTTTCCTTTGCTGTAAGCTGGGGACAAGAATGGCCCCCTCATCACAGGCTCTTACAAGAAGCAAACAAGGAGGCAGGAGGCTTTGATGGATAGATTGACACATTTGCATGGCGCCTCCGAGGGCTCCTACAGTGGTCTTCCCTACTGGGGTTTCTCTGCCCCAGGCTTGGGCTCAGGCCTCCTTGCTCCTCCCCAGGCCCTGTGGGGGTGGGGATGGGGGCTGCCATGTCCCATTTTACAGAAGGGGAGACAGGCTTTGCAGGAGGGAATGCCTGCCTGAGGGTCACTCTGTGATCAGTGGTGGCTCCAGGTTTAAATAGTAATATCACAGTGACAGCATTTATCCAGCACCTACTCTACACCAGGCACAGGACTGAATTTCTGTGGCAGCTCTTTCACGGTGGTCACTGCATGCTTTGCCCCATCCTGAAGGCCAGAGGGAAGTGGAGACTGACCAGGGACCAAGCCAGTGGGGCCCTGGGGCCTTGAGCCTTGCCCTGGCCTCAGTGAATCACCCAGGAGGAATGAGCTGGGGAGGGAGTGGTGCCCTCAACCTTGCCCCACCTGCCAGGAGACCCGATACCCTCTGGGTGTGCAGTTCGCCACCCCCACCTGAGTTAATGTCCTATGTGGCTTATAAACCCTCCTGGGTGAGCCTCCAGCCACTCACAAGGCAAACACTCCTGCGTCACCTCTGCCACACCCCACCCCAGGGCCCCTGGTGTGGGGACAGGAAGGAAACAGACCTGCCCAGCCCCTTGAGGGGGGCTCAGGACTGGGGGGCAGACCACAAGAGGCAGGCGTCCAGGCCAGAATGTGGGCCCTGAGGACCAGAGTGAGACCACAGCTTGTTCAGCAGCTTTTATTAAGTGCCCGCTGTGTACCCAACCCTGGGCTGTGGGACAGGATGCTTATACCTAGGTCCCTGCCAGGGAGAGGGTCCCACTGATACCTTCAGACTGAGGAGGCAGGTCTTAAATAACCTTCTTCCTCTTTCAGAGATGCGTGCATCCCCATAGGGTCTGTGGGGTCTCTGGGATAGAGGTTCAGCCAAGCCTGCTTGTTTTTTGTTTGTTAAAGGGCCACACCCATGGAAGTTCCCAGGCTAGAGATCGAATCAGAGTTACAGCCGCTGGCCTATACCACAGCCACAGCAACTCAGGATCCCAGCCACATCTGTGACCTACACCACAGCTCACAGCAATACCGGATCCCTAACCCACTGAGTAAGTCCAGGAATCGAACCCACATCCTCATGGATAGTAGTCAGATTGGTTTCCGCTGAGCCATGACAGGAACTCCCAAGCCTACTTGTTTTAAATATTGTTTTCCTAATTATAAGTTAGACGGATTGGGTGATACTAATGGGTTAGTTGTAACACGGTTCCCCATTATAGACCTCAGGGAGGGTCTGCATTTTTCTTTTTTTCTTTTTTTCACTGCCCCACTGCATATGGAATTACTGGGCCGCAGTTGCAACCTAGCCATGGCAATGCCAGGGATTGAACTTGTGTCCCATCGCTCCTGAAACACCACTGAACTGTTGCACCACGGTGGGAACGCCTATATTTTTCTTTAAAAAAAAAATACATTTAGGAGTTTCTGTTGTGATTCATTGGGTTAAGAACCTGACATAATGTCAAGGGTTTGATTCCTGGCCTCGCTCAGTGGGTTTAAGGATCCAGCATTGCCCTGAGCTGTGGTGTAGGTCACAGACTCAGCTCAGATCTTGCGTGGCTGTGGCTGTGGCTGTGGCTCTGGTATAGGCCGGCAGCTGCAGCTCCGATTTGACCCCTAGCCTGGAACTTCCATATGCCACAGGTGTAGCCCTAAAAAGAAAACAAAAAAATGAAAAATAAAACAAAGCAAAACAAACCAACCCCCCCCCCAAACTACAGTTAGCTTTTATAAGCAAGTTGGCGTAAAAAGGCATCAATATACCCATAGTTGTGGGGGCCCCAGGGGCCCAAGGTGAGGGCAAGGACCACCCCCCTTCCTTTCCTTGGCTGTAAAAAGGTGACGCCACAATGCTGAGCAGGTGCATGGGAGATACTCAGGCCAGAGGGCAGGGACGAGCTGGGGGCTCCCTGGAGGAGGTGTCATGTGGGTTGCAGCAAAAAAAGCAATGCAGGTACAGAAATGAGGGTCCTCCAGGCAGAGGGAGGAGGAGGTTGGGACTTGGGGGCCTGGCACCTGGAGAGCTTAGGGGTCTGAGCTAAAGCCAGGTGGTGAGATTGGGTGCCCTGGAGAGGGTGTGAGGGTACTGTTCTGGAGATGCCAGGAGCCTTGGAGATGTGACAGCAGGTGCCTGGCCTTGGTGAAGGCTCCTGTAGCTGTGCTCAGACAGCTCAGGGGTGGGGGCTGGGCCCCCTGGGGCACTGGGTCAGGGCGTTGCCTGGCCCAGGAGGACAAGGTCCAAGGCGCTCCCTAGCCCATCCTGGCTTTATGGCGCTGAGGTGGGGGATTGTCTTGGATGGGAGGAGGTGTCCCACTGGACAGGTGCAGGGAAAGGAACCAGGATGTGGGAGTCTCTGCCCATCACCACCCTGCTCTGGGCCTCAGCTTCCCCACGGACATCCCTCAGCAAGGGCAAGCCCACAGGGACCTTCTGTAAACATCAGATGAAAAAAAGCACAGAAGGAACCTCAGTGTGTGTTTCCCCTGGGAGACAAGCTGTCTGGGGGTGGTGCTGGGTTGACATGGAGAGCTGGGTAGGAGAAGAGAGGAAGGAGCAGGATAGCAAGGAGCTCAGGTTGTACCAAGTCCGGGATATGAGGTGGGAGGGGTGCCTGCCAGTGTTAGAAGCACAGGAGGCAAGTTGCTGGGTCAGTACAGGGGCTCTCAGGGATTCAGGTGTGGCTGGATCCAGGAGCTCAAACAATGTTTTTAGGATGCTGTGTTGAGGTTAGCGGTGCTCTTAAGCATGCTCTGTCCACAAGGGGACACATGGTTTCCCAACAGTTCTTGGCTGCATACCACCAGCCTAACAAACCCAGCGGAAGAGGGTCCAATTTTCCAGAATGATTGCAAAGTTAATTGTGAAATCCAAGGATTTCACGTACTTGGCTGGATTGGGTCACATTTCCATCCCTGAATCAGTCACAGAGGTCAGAGGGTGGAATGCTCTGACTGGCAGGGCTGGGTCACTTGCGCTTCCCTGAGCTAATCACAGAGGCCACCTGGCCAGGACTTTGCCCTCAGAGGACTGAGAATCATCCCTCTCCCTAAGTTCTCTGACATGGTGGCTGAATTGTCCTTCTCCTCCTCAGTCAACCCAGACCATCTACGCTCTGGGAACCTGTGTTGCACGGAGACCCCCAGAACATGGACCGAGTGACCAGATACCCCATCTTCAGCATCCCCCACTCACCCCGCGTGGCTGGCGTGGCCTTTGATGATGGGGACACCAGCTACACGTTCGAGCTGGTGGGTGTGGCCAGTGGCTGGGGCCAGGACAAGCCGCAGGCATGGCCCACTGACCACGAGGCCTCACTGGAAATGGCGTGGACAGAGAGGTCCCACGGCCCGCAAGCCTTCACTGCGCAGCCACCCCCATGGCCAGAGGATGACGAAGACGAGGAGGTGAAAGCCTGCCACCTGGAGGCCCAGCACGTTCCACCCCGGCGGCCCTGGGACCTGGAGCAGGAGCGCCGGCTGGTCATCAAGGACCAGGCCGTCAGGAGGAGCGACACGGTGGCCACGCTTCACTTCCATGGGGAGCCCAGGACCCCCGACCTCCTGCCGTCCACGGCCCTGGAGGAGAATGGGATTGACCGCGAGCAGATTGACTTCCTGGCCGTGAGGCAGCAGTTTCTGAGCCTGGAGCAGGCGAACCCGCCCCCCGGGGTGGCCCATGTGAATGTGGGGGCCCCTTGGAACACGCCACCTGGGGCATCCCAAGGGAATGCAGGGGCCCCTCGGAACCCCCCACCTGGGGTGAGCCAGGCCTCCAAAGCCTGGAAGGGGCTGCCCCTGGCCAATGGGTATGTGGTCCCAGTCAAGCCCCAAGCAAAGGAGGTGGTCATGGAAGAGAAGAGGGTCCACAGTTTGCCCACCAGGCCTGGTGTCCCGGCCGTGGATGACCGTGGTTCCCAGGCCCGAGACCGGTCCCCAGAGCCGCCCAAGGAGACGCCCATTGAGCGGGAGATCCGGCTGGCCCAGGAGCGGGAGGCGGACCTCCGAGCACAGAGGGGGCTGCGGCAGGCGGCCGGCCACCAGGAGCTGGTGGAGATCCCGGCCAGGCCGCTGCTGAACAGAGTGAACCTGGCTGCGGGGCCGCGGCGGGACAGGGGGCGCCCATCACTCTACGTGCAGCGGGACATTGCCCAGGAGTCACAGCGTGAGGAGGACCACCGGCGGGAGGGCCTGCAGGTGGGCCGGGCATCCACGCCTGATGGGTTCTCTGAGGGCCCCCAGCCTCCACTCAGGAGGGCCCACAGCTCAGACTCCATCCTCGGCCCCGCCCCAGATGCCCGCGCGGCCAGCCCCACTCCAGAGGTGAGGAAGGTGAACCGCATCCCACCGGATGCGTACCAGCCATACCTGAGCCCCCAGAAGCCCGCAGGAGAACTCCCAGTCTTTTGCACCTATGGCAAGCCCAGCGGTCTCTCTGCAGGTGAGACCAGGGCTGTGGGCTCTCCGAAGGCCACACAGTCTCCAAGGCATCCCTCGGAATCCTCTGGCACAAAGCAGGAGCCCCCCCGCCAACCCCTGCCCACCAGCGGGAGTGTCGTGCGATGGAAGTACTTTCGCCTGCGTCCCCTGCGCTTCAGGGTCCC
Source organism: Phacochoerus africanus (assembly GCF_016906955.1). Taxonomy (NCBI): domain Eukaryota; kingdom Metazoa; phylum Chordata; class Mammalia; order Artiodactyla; family Suidae; genus Phacochoerus; species Phacochoerus africanus. The sequence goes on along the minus strand of NC_062547.1, from coordinate 77,751,808 downwards.
CAGTGAGCCTGAGAAAGCTGAGGCCCCCCGAGTGTGGAGCTGGGAGGTGGCTGGGGCACCAGCCTTGAGGCTGCAGAAGTCCCAGTCGTCTGAGCTGCTGGAGAGGGAGGTGGAAAGTGTCCTGCGGCGGGAGCGGGAAGTAGCTGAGGAGCGGCGGAGTGCTCTGTACCCTGAGGTCTTCTCCCCAACTCCAGATGAGTACTGTGACCAAGATTCCAGGAGCTCCTCCGGGGCATCTGGTGAGGAGGGTCCTGGGGATGGCTGCTTTGCTCCAGTCTCAGAGGTTGGGGCAGAGGAGAATGGGGAGGAAGGATGTGGGGGGGAGAGGTATGGGGACATCTGGGGGACTTTGTCTGCTCCCCCAGTTGGCTGGTCCTGTTTGCCTGTCCATCTGCCTCAGTGGTATTTTTGGAGTAAGATGTCACTTTTGCCTTGGAATTTTTGCTTTATGGATTTGGACACTATGTTGTTAGATGCACACAGTTTACAAATGTTCTAACCTCCTCTAGGTCAATTACTCCTTTTTGCTAAATATGCCCCATGTCACCTTTTTTTTTTTTTTTTGGCTTTTTAGGGCCATGCCTGCAGCACATGGAAATTCCCAGGCCAGGGGTTGAACTGGAGCTACAGCTGCCAACCTACACCACAGCCACAGCAACCTACACCACAGCTCATGGCAACACTATATCCTTAACCCACTGAGTGAGGCCAGGGATCTAACCCATAATATCATGGTTACTAGTTGGATTCATTTCCACTACACCATAATGGGAACTCCCCCACCCCATGTCACTTTTAATGTGCTTCTCCTTGCATGGTCAGTCCATCTGTCTACCCACTTCCCCCAGACTGACTCTTTTCTTTCTTTTTTTCTTTCCCTCCCTCCCTCCCTCTCTCTCTCTCTCTCTCTTTTTCTTTCTTTCATTCTTTTTTTCTTTTTCTTTCTTTCCTTCCCCCCCTCCTTCCTTCCTTCCTTTCTTTCATCTGTCTATCTATGGATCTATCAGTTTTTTCAAACTGCTGTCTGCTCTGTCTGTCCATTCACCCATCTCTCTCTCTCTTTTTTTTTTTTTTTTCTGGCTTTTTGCCTTTTCTAGGGCTGTTCCCGCGGCATATGGAGGTTCCCAGGCTAGGGGTTGAATCGGAGCTGTAGCCACCGGCCTACATCAGAGCCACAGCAATGAGGGATCCGAGCTGCGTCTGTGACCTACACCACAGCTCACGGCAATGCCGGATCCTTAACCCACTGAGCAAGGCCAGGGACCGAACCCGAAACCTCATGGTTCCTAGTTGGATTCATTAACCACTACGCCACGATGGGAATTTCCATTCACCCATTTCTTAAACTGGTCCAGCCTCTTAGCCAGAGATGCTGTGTCTCTCACACTGGGATATGACAGGTGTCTGCCCTCAGGAGACTCTGGGACCTTCCCTAATACCCCTTCCTCCCCCCGCCACCCCCCAGGCATCACCGGCAGCTATTCGGTGTCTGAGTCACACTTTTTCACCCCCATCCACCTGCATCCGGGACAGACAGCAGAAGCCCCAGCCGAGGCTGCTCCTTGGCAGAGAAGGAAGAAGGAGCAGTGGGTGAGTCTCGAGCCCTGCCCTCCCCTTACAGGCCTGGCCAAGGACTGACACAACCCAGTAGGGCCATGGAGGGTAGGGCAAGGCTGGAGCATGGGTGTGAGTCCTTCCTCCCTCACTGCCCCACTGGTGACCAAGCTTCCCTGTCCCACGTACAGAGGCACTGAGTGGATAAATGGTGTTTCTTCATGTCTGGGTCATCTAAGCAGGGACCCACCATGAAGCTCTTCCCAGAGCCAAAGGCAGAGGGTGAGCTCTGCCTGGGTAGGAAGAGCAGTGGCAGTCTCTCAAATCGCCCTATTGTTTGCATGTGTTTGTTACCATCATGGTTATTGCTGACTATTATCCACATGTCACATGGGATGTCCCATGATGCTCTAGGTACTGTGCCGTTAACATCCTGGAGGGATAGTTTGTCACCCATTTTTTGGAGAAAGCCAGAGTGACACATGCCCAGGGTCATATAGCCTGAGTTTCCAAGCCAGGACTGGAACCCAGGCCTGGGCTCAAAACCCTGCATTTGTAACCGTGAGGCCCCCTCCTCCCTGGGCAAACAGCTTTGACACCATGGAGAATCACACCAGCCAGGGGCTCACCGCCTGGTGTTCACAGTCTGGCCTGGTGGTTCGGGGTGCAGAGTGGAGCCCAGGGACCCAGAGGCAAGTCCCAGCCCTGCCGCCTGCCAGCTGTGTGATGGGCAAGTCCCTGGCTCTCCCTGTCCCTCAGTCTCCTCCTCTGCCAAAGGAGCGTGATAGTAAAAACAGCCCCCTTTGAATCTTAGGGTAGGGCATGGCCGTAGCAGGAGCTTCATAAGCATCAATTGTGTTCATTACAATGATGATATTTACAAAGAGAAATTAGCTGCCTATGATGGACCAAGACTTTACTGAGGGGAACAGCATGAGGGAACAGGGAACAGCATGGTGGGTGGCTTTAAGTATGGGATGATCAAGGGGCACTTGGGGGGACAGTGGGCCGTCCCTTCTACCCCCCATGATGGAAGGGGCTGTGCATTGAGCCCAGGTGGGGTCTGGGCTGGGACGGGGTAGAAGGTCCTGGGGCTGACATATGTTTCTTTCCTGTAGTATGCTGGCATCAAACCCTTGGACCACGTCAACTTAGAGGTGAGCGTGTTCATGGGGGCGAGGGCCCAAGCCTTTCCCTCCCACATCTGTACTCCCTGCCCCATTGCATCAGGGCCATCAGAAGTCTTTCTTCTGGGTGTAGGACTTTCCTGGGTATCTCTTTGATTGAGAGTGTCTGCCGGAGGTGCTGTGATCTGCTTTTGATACCTGCCAGGGATACAGATTATGGAAAGGGGTTCTGCGTGCCACCTCTTTACTGATTTTTTTTTGAGCCAACAAGGGCATTTTCTTTGAGAGAAGTATTCATCTGGGAGAGGGAGAAGGCCAGCTACTTCAGTAGATTTGTGGAATACATTTGTATCCCTCTCTGAACTGAGTCCAAAATACCAGACCTGGGCATTTTCCCTGCTATGGAGCTCAGCATGAGTTAGCACATTCCTTGGTGCTATTACTAGGGGTCTGAAATAGAGGAGGGGATGGTCCTGCTTTACCCCTGATCTAGGCCTCCCTTATGAGTTAGCAGTGGGGGGAGATGTTCGGGAGGCTAGGACCCTGATGGGAAGTGCCCCATCTTGCAGATCCTTGAAGCCACGCGGGTGACCCGCCACAAGAATGCCATGGCGGAGCGCTGGGAAGCAGGCATCTACGCCAGCGAGGATGAGGACTGAGCCTGGGGCCAGCTGCCTGCCCCCTGCCCTGCTCTGGTCCCACAGGAACTGCCAGGACCTGCCAAGGCCCCACCTTAGGACATAGGACACTCTTTAAATCCAGTTCTGGGGACCACAGATCTCATGCCAACAATCCCAAGGCTGGATACACTTCTGGGCTCAAGGGCTTTCTTTTCTGTTTGTCTTTTCCCGGGAAATCGGTGTGCTTTCTGGGTCTAAGGCTGGGAATGACCCTTTCTGCTCCTACGACTTTGCCAAATGCTCTTGGGTCCAGAAAGGAATGAGACCAGCTCTCCCACCTCCAGATGTAATTGTTCCTGCTGGTCTGAGAGGGGAGACCTCGATTCCTCCCTCTGGAGAGTCCCAGTCTGACAGGGGAGGCCTGCCCTGCTCCAGCCCCAGGAAACCTCCAGTCTGAGGGCCTTCCTGCCACCCTGTGGCCCCCTCCATGGCACATCAGCACAGCTCTGGCAATAGAGGGTCCCATGGGGACAGCCCATCCCCGGGCAGAGAAAAGGGCTCAACTTGGGGACAGAACCGGGTCATTCTGCTCCATGAAATAAAGTGGCTGTGTGCTGCCCCCAGCCCTGAGCCTCATTCCTCTCAGTGACATCATTGCCCCCTCCCCCCAGCTTCTGGCTGTCACATCCCCATTCCCAGTTCAGCATGTAAAAGGTGCTCAAGCGGTACCTGTCCCATGACAAGTGACTGTCTTCAGTAGCACCAGGCGCAGCTTTCCCACATGGCCTGGCCAGTCCCAGTTGGCTCTTAGTAAGCCCTTGTGGTCTCCGGCCTCTTATGGTCTCGGGGTGCACAGAGGGGTCATTAATTGGGCACCACATGTATACCAGGCACACAGCAGTGCAGAGCATTCTGGGCGAGGCTGGGGTCCCTGCACCCAAATCCAGTTCTGCTGCCCCTGCTGTTTGGTTGAGGGGTTTCTCCAGCTGCCCTGCCTCTGTTTCCCCACCACATGGCAACAGTGATGGGACCACTCGCCCTTACTCCCACCCTGGGGACAGAGGTGAAGCTCTGGCACCTGGGACCTTGACCCTAGACTGACCTCCACAGCAGCCCTCCTCCTCCACACCTGCCTCAGCCTCCAGGCTCCCCACCCGCTGGGAACCACTGGTGACACCCACCCTGGCAAGGCCTGTCTCTTTCTGCTGCCCCTAGCCAGCTCCTCCTTACAGCTCCTTCTGCAGCTGCCACGAAACCGCCACAGCTATTTTAAGAGCTCCGTCTTGAAAATGGCCCACGCTGGGCCCGGGAGGCAGGCGCAGGCCCGAAATAGCTGAGGCAGGGGCAGTGCTGTGGGGCCCCAAGGGCATCCGGAGCAAGGAGGCAGGCGAGGCCGAGAGAGCGGGGCTGTGTCGGGCAGAACATAGAGTCTGAGGAAGGAGGCAACGTCTGTGTCCAGGGGGAGAGCCTGGGCCTTGCATGCCCCTTGGTGGCCAAGCTCGGCCTTTTCTCCAAGGTTCTGGCAGTGCTGCTCCAGCCCCAAGCACCAATGGCCCTTTAGCAAAGCAGCTTTGGGGCCTCAGATACAACCTGTCTGATTCTCGCCCGGCCCTCTGCCATCTCCCACTGCATCCTCCCCCGCCCTCCTCCCCAGGGCCACTGGGCCCCTCCCCATCCCGCTGCTCGAGGGATCTGGGAATCTCCTGGGGCAGCTGGCTCAAGCCACCTCACACAGGTGGCTTAAAACAGCACTGATTTGTTCTCTGACAGTCCTGGAGCTCAGCACTCAGACACGGGGCCCCTTCCTCCATCCTCACAGCCAGCAGCATGGCGTCTCCTGTCTCGCTCTGCCTCCGACTCTCCTGCGTCCCTCTTATGAGGACTTGGTGATGACACTGGGCCCCCAGGAATCCAGAACCATCCCCATCTCAGGAGCCTTCACCTATCCCACCTGCAGTGTCCCCTCTGCCGCATGAAGTGACACAACCAGAGGTCCCAGTTCCAGGATGTGGGCATCTTTAGGGTCTGTTATTCTGCTGACCGGACATAGAAAGACGAATGATTCCACTCCCAGGAGGTCCCTGAAGGAGTCCGATCCACAGAGACAGGAAGTAGATGGTGGGGCAGGGACTGGGGGAGGGGTGGGGAGTCAGCGTTTCATAGGGACAGAGTTTCTGTCTGGGGAGGTGAGAAAGTTCTGGAGATGATGGTGGGGCTTGTCACACGTCGATGTGAATGTGCTCACTGCCAATGTGAAGACGGTCAATTTGATGTTATGTGTATTTTACCACAATTCTTTAAAAAGAAAGAGGAGTTCCCGTTGTGGCACAGTGGAAACAAATCTGACTAGGAACGATGAGGTTGCGGGTTCAGTCCCTGGCCTTGCTCAGTGGGTTAAGGATCTGGCAGTTGCCATGAGCTGTGGTGTAGGTTGCAGATGCAGCTTGGATCCCATGTGGCTGTGGTGTAGGCCAGCAGCTGTAGCTCGGATTCTACCCCAGCCTGGGAACCTCCATATGCCATGGGTGCGGGCCTAAAAAGAGAAAAAGAAAATGAAAAGGATTCTCTCTGGAAGGCCTCAGAAGGCCCTTGGGAATGATCCAGGGAGTCTACCATCTACTGGCTTAAAAACATGAGGAGTGTCCCCAAAAGTGCAGTGTCCTTGAAATTCCTGATTCATACCGACTTTCGGTGAGACCAGTGGAAACCTCTTGTTTTGATGACTCACTTTTTGCTGGATTCTACTCCCAGGGCTGTGCCCTTAGAGATTGGAAAGAGAACTCTATCCACCTGCCAGGCTGGCATCCCAGAAGCCGCCGGAGGGAGAGAGGTTTAGATGAATTCTTAGCATGATTCTCAAAGGTGGGAGGGCCGAAGGGTCTGTCTGAACAGAGGGACTTCGGGGCTGTCTCCAAGGACAAAGTGGAGACAGCCACGTTGGCAGGTCCCAAGGCCACTCATTCTTTCCTGGTTTCCTCCCAGATCGGGGTATTATGATCTGGGAGGACAAGGAATTCTTTCGAAGGCCATTAGAAAGGCTGAAATATAAAACGAGTTTCCAGCGGAAAAGCCAGAACCCTTCCTCTCTCTCAGCATCTTTCCCCTACTCCTCTGGCGGCATCGCTCCTACTTAGTTAACTCCTGCAGGACCAGGTAGGGGCCAAAGTCCCAGAGCCAGGCCACCGCTCTGGGCTCTGGTGCTCACGACCTGAGCATATCTGTCATCTTCCTCCATGTGACAACCAGCCCAGCCCTCAGTGTTCCAACTGTACCTGCCAGGAGCTGTGGTCATCCATGGGGATGCTGCTAGCTCTGGGGGACCCCCACTCACTCACACATCTGGATTCAGGGCTGCCATCAGCTGTGGTGGCAGGGGGAGGGTTGTGAGATAAAACTCAGACACCTGGTTACATTTGAAAATCAGGTCATCTGTGAATAATTTTTTCAGTGTTTAAGTATACCCCATGCAATATTTAGGACATACTTAGGCTTTAAAAAAATCTCTCATTGTTGGAGTTCAGGTGGCCTAGTGGCTAGGGATCCACTGTTGTCCCTGCCATGGCACGGGTTCGATCCCTGGCCCGGGAGCTTCTGCCTGCCATGGACGCAGCCCCTAAAAAATCACTCATTGTTTATCTGAAGGACAAAGGTAAGTGGGTGTCCTGCATTTGTGTCTGCTGAGTCTGACTGCCCTGGATGGGGTGCCATGGCCGGGTCTTGGCCAGGCTGGCCGGCTCTTCTGGGAGGAGCTTACAGGAGTCCTGGGCACAGCAGGAGAGGCGGGTTCCAAGCACAGCCTTTTCAGATGCTTGCATCTCACATCATCTTTGCTGCTGTCCCTCCAGCCAGCACCAGGTGTGTGACCAGCCCTGAGTCAGGACAGACAAGGGACTGAGAGGCTGGGCAGCGATGGGCTCAACCTCCAGCTGCAGGGCAGGTGGACCGTGTGTCGTCCTACTCCCTGGAGGCAATGGGCAACATGGAAGACGTTCGGACACCCAGCCCAGAGGCTGCAGGTCCAGCTGTGACGCTTGGGGACATGCCGGTGCTCCTGGACAAGGAGCCTCAGGTGTGAGGGAGAAAAAGGGCAACACCTCCCTGCCTGGTATCAACTCCTCCCTGAGCTTGGGGCACCCAGGCCTTTTGGAAAAGGAGGAGGTCCACCCTGCTGCAGGAGGAATCGTCCTAAGGCCCTGATTGCAGAGGGAAGAGGTCCAGGGCGTGAGTCACAGAGAACTCCACCCACTGTCGTTGGTCACAGCTGGTGATCCTGTTCATAAAGACAGGTCAAGAGTAGTGCTCGTGAGCTCAGCGCAGTTGTGAGCCTGGATGGAGGGATGTGTTCACGTGTAGCTTAAAGATGGGACACCGATTATTGCAGAAAAGAACCTTTGAACAGATTGGCTGAATTAGCGTTTGCTGCAACACAGATGAACCCATCTGGCTGCTTTGAAAACACCCATTTATTTTCCCTTTTCTTTTCAGCCACACCCATGGTATGTGGAAGTTCCTGGGCCAGAGATCATTCTGGTGCCACAGCAGTGACAATGCTGTCGCCCCTCCCTATTTTCCCACAGTTTCTGATGGGTGGAAGGCAAGTACAGTGTGCCTGGGTCCTCTGCTCAGGGTCCTCCGCTCAGTGTCCTCCAGGCTACAATTAAGATATTTGCTGGAGAGTTCCCTGGTGGCACAGTGGATTAAGGATCTGGCATTATCACTGCAGTGGCTTAGGTTGCTGCTGTGGCACAGATTCAATCCCTGGGCCAGGAACTGCCACATGACTCAGGCATGGCCAAGAGAAAAAAAAAAAGATGTTGGCTGGGCTGCCTTCTCATCTGAAGACAGTTGCTTCCAGGCTCTTTCATGGGTTAGCAGAATTATTTTCTTACATTTGTAGGACTAAGGTCCCAGTTACCTTGCTGGCCACCCCCCAGGTCTTTGCCGCAAAGTCCCCTCCACAAGCAGTTCAGCACATGGCTATTTGCCTTAATAAAAGACCTCATCTGATTAGGCCAGGCCCATCCATAATGTTCTCTCTTTTGATCAACTCAAAGTCAGCTGATGTGAGGGCCCTAACTACATCGGAAAAAGCCCTTCACCTTTACTAGGTCCCACCCACACTCAAGGGGGTTACACAAAGTGTGCACAATCCAGAATTATGGCCATTTAGGGGGGACCTAGAGTGGGGTTTAGAGCATGGGTTCTGGTGTGAGCAGTTGGGTCTGAACTTTGTCCCCAGCTCCTTCTCGTCAGGTTATCATGAGTTAAACAGCCGCTGTCTCCCTTCCAATAAAGAAAAAGTAACCTGTTCACCCACAGGCTGGGGGCAGATGAGACAAAAGGTTTGACAATTCTTCGCCCTTGACGTCTCAACAGGCGGCAGGGGGCCAGATTCAGAACACAGGCTCCTCTTGGCCGTCCATGTTTCATTTTTTCTCACTTTTAAGGAATTTGCCAACATTTAAAAATCAGGAAATTCTTATAAAAGTCTGGATCACTCGCTTTTCTTGAGGAAGCCACACACAGCTGAGGATGGGGCAGCTCTGAGCAGATCCTTCAGGGAGAAGCCCTCCCACTGTGTTTCCCCACACGTCCCTGCCCCAAGAGAAGTGGAGAAACTGTAATCGAATAAAAATTAGTGTGGACCTGGAGTTCCCGTCATGACTCAGTGGTTAATGAATCCGACTAGGAACCATAGGGTTGTGGGTTTGATCCCTGGCCTCGCTCAGTGGGTTAAGGATCCGACGTTGCTGTGAGCTAGGGTGTAGTTTGCAGATGCGGCTTGGATCTCACGTTGCTGTGTCTCTGGCATAGGCTGGCAGCTACAGCTCCGATTAGACCCCTGGCCTGGGAACCTCCATATGCTGCGGGTGTGGCCTTAGGGGGGAAAAAAAAAAATTAGTGTGGACTTTGGTGAGAGAAGTTAAAAAAGAAAGAAAAAGGAAATCCTCCTTTACATCTTTTTTAACACTCCAATCCCTGCCACGCTCCCTCCCCACATCTGCCTCTCAGTCTCAGATGGGGCAAGACCTGGACCCAGCAGCAAATTTCCAGCCCGGGCTTTCCAGCAGGACTGAATTCCAGGGTAAAAATCAGGCCTGAGCTCTGAGATTGCAGGGCCCCTGCATCCCACCTTTCTTTTCTTTTTTTTCTTTCTTTCTTTTTTCTTTTTTGCTATTTGGGGCCGCACCCGCGGCATATGGAGGTTCCCAGGCTGGGGTCAAATCGCAGCTGTAGCTGCTGGCCTACACGGCAACCACAGCAAAGCAGGATCCAAGCCACATTGGCAACCTATACCATAGCTCACAGCAATGCCAGATCCTTAACCCATTTATCAAGGCCAGGGATCGAACCCGAGTCCTCATGGATAATAGATTCATTTCTGCTGCACCACAACAGGAACTCCTGCACCACAACAGGAACTCCTGCACCCCACTTTTCAAAGGCAGTTGCTGTTATGGGTTAAATAAGCCCCCACCACAAATTCACCTCCACTAGAAGCTCAGAATGTGACCTCATCCAGAAACAGTGTTTCTGCAGGTGCAATTCATTACACCAGACTCAGTCACTCGTTTGGGTGCGGCCCATGGAAGTTCCCAGGGCTGTAACCGCCGGGCTATGCCATAGCCATAGCAACACCAGATCTGATCCAAGTCTGCGACCTACACCACAGCTCATGGCAATGCCAGATCCTTAACCCAATGAACAGGCCAGGGATCAAACAACGCCTCCACATGGATACTAGTCAGGTTCATTACCACTGAGCCACGATGGTAACTGCAGTCACTCTTTTTGTCTGTGTGTTTGTTTTGTTTTGTCTTGTTTTGGGCTGTGGTGCAGCATGTGGAAGTTCCTGGGCCAGGGATCAAAACCTTGACACAGCAGCAACCTGAGCCGCACCAGTGACAATGCCAGGTCCTCAATCCACTGCACCACCAGGGAACTCCACAAAAACCCTGCAAAGTAACAGTTACAGGCTCCAGAGATTAAATTCTAATATCTTGGGGGCCAGCATTCAGCCTATCATGGTTGTATATGAGGAAAGACACCAAATCCAGCTGTGTGGTAACATTCAACATCCAGGAGTTCCCGTCATGGCTCAGTGGTTAACGAACTTGGCGAGCATCCATGAAGATGCAGGTTCGATCCCTGGCCTTGTTCAGTGGGTTAAGGATCCAGCGTTGACATGAGCTGTGGTGTAGGTCTCAGACACTGCTCCGATCTGGCGTTGCTGAGGCCGTGGCAAAAGCCAGTGACTACAGCTCCAATTCAACACCTAGCCTGGGAACCTCCATAGGCCGTGGGTTCAGCCCTAAAAAGACAAAAGACAAAAAAAAAATTCTAAATCCAAATAAACACAGAAGAGCTTTGTCTGCCCTCGGGATTTAAGTGATAAAGGAGTTCCCGTCGTGGAGCAGTGGTTAACGAATCCGACTGGGAACCATGAGGTTGCAGGTTCGATCCCTGCCCTTGCTCAGTGGGTTAAGGATCCGGTGTTGCCGTGAGCTGTGGTGTAGGTTGCAGACGCGGCTCGGATCCCACGTTGCTGTGGCTCTGGCGTAGGCTGGTGGCTATGGCTCCAATTGGACCCCTAGCTTGGGAACCTCCATATGCTGCAGGAGCGGCCCAAGAAATAGCAAAAAGACAAAAAAAAAGTAAAAGGATTTAAGTGATAAGAAAGCACTTCAGGGAGTTGCCGCTGTGCCACAACAGGTTAAGATCTGGCTTTGTCTCTATGGTTGGATCCCCGGCCCAGTGCAGTGGATTAAAGGATGTGGCCTTGTCTCACCTGCGGTGTAGGTCGCAGGTGAGGCTCGGATTTAATTCCTGGCCCAGGAACTTCCATATGCCAGGGGTGTGGCCATTAAAAAAAAAAAAGGCACTGCATCTAGAGATTAAAATCACAGTGGGTCTTATAATCAGTGACATCTCGGCTTTGGGGAAGTTGGACATCTTGTGTAATCTCTTCAGTCCACAAGGCATTTTTCTGATATGGCCAGGAGAAATCAAGAGAGGTTCAATAACTCTCACAGAGTCAACACCAGTCATTGGCGGCTGTGTTTAGGGCTGAAGATGAACTTGGCAGCGGTCAAGGGCCTTGGGATTGCAAGGAAAAAAAAAAAAAAAAAAAAAAGCAGGCGTTCCCATCGTGGCACAGAGGAAACGAATCTGACTAGGAACTATGAGGTTTCGGGTTCGATCCCTGGCCTCACTCAGTGGGTTGAGGATCTGGTGTTGCTGTGGTGTAGGTCAGCAGCTGTAGCTCTGATTGGACCCTTGACCTGGGAAGCTCTATATGCCATAAGTGCGGCCCTAAAAAAAAAAAAAAGGTGAAGAAAACTCAATTCAAATTGGCAATAGTAGGATATACTGGCTCACATAACTGAATAAAGTAGGACAGCTTCAGGCTCAGCTGGTTCCAGACCCCAAACAGCATTCAAGTCCCAGCTCAAATCTCCTCATCTGGAAGGAGAGGTAGGTAGTCTCAGTGACCCCCCCGCCAAGGTGGGAATGGTTATGAGGGTTAGCAGACCCAGAGCACACAGTCAGTGCTACCTTAATGTTGGTTTCTGTGGCCATTGACCAAGGGCATAAATGAATCCTTGCCAATTGGAGTCAGATGCTGATTTGAGGCTGAAGGGAGCAAATGCATGCTGCCACCAGAGGGCGGCAAAGCATCAACAATGCAGCACCAGGTGTAACCCAGCACAAAAGAAACCTGCCTCTCTCCCCTATAATTGGCAGGCTTTTTCCCAGAGTGCCTTGAGGGCCCAGACTGGAGTAAACACAGCCCCTGAACCAGAGAACGCCCCTAGCATAGTGGAGGTAAGAAAGAGGGGAGCAGTGTGGACAGAGCTGCACTGAGCCATATTAGACAGAGAAAAATTATTGCTTTCTATACGCATGTGTTTTATGTTTTGTTTTGTTTTCTTTTTCAGCTGCACCCATGGCATATGGAAATTCCTGCACTAGGGTTCAAATCTGAGCTGCTTTTGCCAAGTATGCCAGATCACTAACACACTGTGCCATAGCGGGAACTCCATTTTCATTTATTTATTTATTTATTTATTTATTTTGTTGTTGTTGTTGTTGCTATTTCTTGGGCCGCTCCCTCGGCATATGGAGGTTCCCAGGCTAGGGGTTGAATCGAAGCTGTAGCCACCAGCCTATGCCAGAGCCACAGCAACGCGGGATCCGAGCCGCGTCTGCAACCTACACCACAGCTCACGGCAACACCGGATCCTTAACCCACTGAGCAGGGACCGAACCCGCAACCTCATGGTTCCTAGTCGGATTCGTTAACCACTGCGCCACAACGGGAATTCCCTCATTTATTTTTAAATCTCTTTTTTTTTTTTGCTTTTTAGAGCCGCACCCGCGGCATGCGGAGGTTCCCAGGCTAGGGGTCAAATCGGAGCTACAGCTGCCAGCCTATACCACAGCTACAGCAACGCGGGATCTGAGCCGTGTCTGCAATCTACACCACAGCTCACGGGCAATGCCAGATCCTTAACTCACTGAGTGAGGCAAGGGATCAAACCTGAAACCTCATGGTTCCTAGTCAGATTCGTTTCCACTGCACCACAACAGGAACTCCATTTTTAAATCTTTTAATGTTGCTTTTTCCCAGAACACTGAAGTAGCTGAAAAAAAATTAAGAATTGAAAAATAGGAGAGTTCCCATTGTGGCTCAGTGGGTTAAGAACCAGACATAGTGTCCATGAGGATGCAGCAGGTTGGATTCCTGGCCTCCCTCAGTGGGTTAAGGATCCAGAGTTGCCACAAAGCTGTGGTGGAGGTGGCAGATGTGGCTCGGATCTGGTGTTGCGTTGCTGTGCCATAGGCCAGCAACTGGCCATTTGCATTTGACCCCTAGTCTGGGAGCTTCCATGTGCTGCAGGTACGACCATAAAAGTGAAAAAAAGTTGAAAAGTAGGAGTATTAAAGCTCAGCGTTATTTCAAGCTCCCCCCCCCCAATAGTTTAGGCTTAAGTATGCATATTTTATTTCTACTCTAAACAATGTACACTTTTATCCACAGTCCTGCTCCTGCAAAGTGCATTTCCCATCTTGGTTTCCTGCTTGGGATCTGCTAAGTGTCTAGAGAGAAAGCTCATCTGGCAAAGAACCTCTGGCCTCTCCAGAGAATTCAAGGGATGTCAAGGTAATATTTGGAGGGCTCCTGCACAGGTCAACACTGTGGGAACGTTGTCACACGGGGTTCAGAGGGAGGCAGGGTAGGGCTGATCAGGGAGCTTCTGAGAGAGAACCCATGCATCCCTCTCTCCCTCCACAACCTCTAGGGCTCCCTGGGGGCTGGAAGCCAAAGTCCACAAGCAGCACAGCCACCAGGCCATTCATTCATTCGCTTCTTCATTCATTCAAGCCTCCAAGGGCTGGACCAGCGGCAGGAAGTCATAGCAGCTGATCTTTGTGTGTCCTTAAGGGAACCCTTCTAAGACATTGTGATGTTGAGGCCTCAGAAACACAACCCATCCAGTGTTTGCCCCTCTGTAACCCCCAAACAGGATGGATTCCAACACCCCACCCGACCATCGACCCCACCATCCCTCCCCCCCATACCCCCACCATACCCCACCCCCCCGACATTCCTTCCCTTCCACCACTCCCCCAACCCCCACCCTTCCCTGACCAGCGCAGTCAGCTCCTTCCTGCTCTGCCGCTCCGCCCACGGCCTATTCTCCCCCAGAGACACCAGAGGGCGCCCTTGAGCCCTGAGTGGGCTCGTCCAGCACCCCTGGCTCCTGCACTGCTTGCCCTGCGCTCCAAACACGTTCTCCTTCTCCTTCTAGCCCCAAAGCACCTGACCCCGGTGCCTTGCACGTGCTGGGCCCTCCCACTGCACCCTCGTCCTCAAATGCCCCCCTCCACTCAGTTCCTCACTATTATGTGGTAGTTGCCCAGCAGATACTGTTTGAACGACTGAGCCCATGGAGGCCCCACCCTGAGCCAGGGGTGCCCAGGTCTGGTGGGAAGTGCTATAGGACTCCCGTGCACAATCTGGGTGCCCACCCCTAGCTATGTGTCCAGGAGGCCCCCCGGGCGTGAAGGCCCCACTCTGGGCTCAGGTCCTCCCTGCACTGAGCTCCTGGAGTAAAATGAGGCCACTGGTCTCGTTTCACCTCATTTGTCTGTGGCTGTGCCTGTTCTGGACGTTTCCCATCCATGGAATCCCACACTGTGTGTCCTTCTGTGTCTGCTTCTCTCAGTGGGCATCGTGGTCTTGAGTTCTGTCCACATGGCGGAGAGTGTTGGTGCTTCCCACCTCTTCACAGTGATGCTTGCATGTGTGGAGGGTCCTCACTGCTTATTCATCACCCACTGATGGGCATCTGGATTGTGTCCACTCTGGCTGTTGTGAACAGGCGTGGATGAGGGTTTTCCGACATACCTGTTCCAGCCCTTTTGGCCACCTACCCAAGAATGGAAGTGTTAGATCACATGGTAACAGAATTCTTTGAAGAATCTCCAGACTGCTTTCCTCTGTTCGATTTTACAGGTGAGGAAACTCTGCAGCTCAGAGAACTTACAAGCTGCACAGTTGGGACCCCAGACCCTCCTTCTCCATTTTGGTGTCATTTCTGCCTTGTCAACTAGATGGCAGATGCCAAGCACGCAGATAGGGTACAATGGAATATTATTTGGCTATTAAAAAAAAAAAAGTAGGAGTTCCCCTTGTGGCTCAGTAGTTAACGAATCCGATTAGGAACCATGAGGTTGCAGGTTGGATCCCTGGCCTTGCTCAGTGGGTTAAGGATCCAGGGTTGCCGTGAGCTGTTGGTGTAGGTCGCGGTCGCAGCTCAGATCCCGAGTTGCTATGGCCGAGGTGTAGGCTGGCGGCTACAGCTGATTGGCCCCCTAGCCCGGGAACCTCCATATGCTGCGGGTGCGTCCCTAGAAAAGACAAAAAAAAAGAAAAAAGAAAAATTAAAAAAAAGAGTAAGAGGATTTCCCACTGTGGTTCAGCAGTAACAAACCCAACTAGGATCCATGAGGATGCAGATTTGATACCTGGCCTCACTCAATGGGTCGGGAATCAGGCATTGCTGTGAGCCGTGGTGGGGGTCATAGACACGGCTGGGATCCCACATTTCTGTGTTGTAGGCCGGAAGCTGTAGCTCCAATTCTACCCCTAGCCTGGGAAGTTCCACATGCCTCAACTGCCACCCTAAAAAGCAAAAAAAAAAAAAAAAAAAAGAGTAAAGAGTTCCTGCTGTGACACAATGGGATTGGCAGGGTCTTGGAAACACAGGGACACAGGTTCAATCCCCAACCGGGCACAGTGAGTTAAGGATCTGGCATTGCTATAGCTGCGGCTTAGGTCAAGTCTGTGGCTTGGATCTGATCCCTGGCCCAGGAACTCCATATGCCTTGGGGCAGCCTAAAAAGAAAAAAAGAGTGAAACTGATTCTTGTTACCATATGGGTGAACCTTGAAAACATCATGTTGCGTGAAAGAAGCCAGGCACAGAAGGACAAATATTATATGAATCTTTTTTTTCATTTATATTGATTTTTATTTTTTTCCATTATAGCTGGTTTATAGTGTGCTGTCAATTTTCTACTGTACACCAAGGTGACCCAGCTACACATACATGTATAGATTTTTTTTTCCTCACATTATTGTGCTCCAATCATAAGTGACTAGACATAGTTCCCCGTGCTATACACAGGATATCATTGCTAATCCATTCCAAAGGCAACAATTCACATCTATTAACCCCAAATTCCCAATCCATCCCACTCGCTCCCCTGCCCCCTTGGTAACTACAAGTCTGTTCTTTATGTCCATGATTTTCTTTTCAGTAGAAAAATTCATTTGTGCTGTATATTAGAGTCCAGATATAAGTGAAATCGTATGGTACTTGTCTTTCTCTTTCTGACTTACTTCACTTAGTATGAGAGTCTCTAGTTCCATCCATGTTGCTGCAAATGGCATTTTTTTCATGGCTGAGTAGTATTCCATTGTGCATATATACCACACCTTCCTAATCCAATCATCTGTCAATGGACATTGTATGAATCATTTTATTTATTTTTTTAAATTTTTGCATCTTTATTTATTTATTACTCAATGAATTTATCACATCTGTAGTTGTATAATGATCATAACAATCTAATTTCACAGGATTTCCATCCCACAGCCCAGGCACATCCCCTCACCCCCCAAACTGTCTCCTCCGGAGACCATAAGTTTTTCAATGTCTGTGAGTCAGCGTCTGTTCTGCAAAGAAGTTCGGCCTGTCCTTTTTTCAGATTCCACATGTCAGTGAAAGCATTTGATGTTGGTGTCTCATTTTATGGCTGACTTTACTTAGCATGATAATTTCTAGGTCCATCCATGTTGTTAAAAATGCTGGTATTTCGTTCATTTTAATGGCTGAGTAATATTCCATTGTGTATATGTACCACATCTTCCTTAACCACTCTTCTGTCAATGGACATTTAGGTCATTTCCATGTCTTGGCTATTGTAAATAGTGCTGCAATGAACATTGTGGTACATGTGTCTTTGTGAGTCATGGTTTTCTCTGGATAGATGCCCAGGAGTGGGATTGTTGGATCAAATGGTAGTTCTATTTTTAGTTTTCTGAGGAATCTCCACACTGTTTTCCACAGTAGTTGCACCAATTTATAATCCCACCAACAGTGTACTAGGGTTCCTTTTTCTCCACACCCTCTCCAGCACTTATTGTTTGTAGACTTTTGTATGATGGCCATTCTGGCTGGTATAAGGTGGTACCTCAGAGTGGTTTTGATTTGCATTTCTCTAATAATGTGTGATGTTGAACATCTTTTCATGTGTTTTTTGGCCATCTGTATGTCTTCTTTGGAGAACTGTTTAGATCTTCTGCCCATTTTTTGATGTGGTTACTTGTTTTTTTGGTATGGAGCTGCAGAAGGTGTTTATAAATTTGGGAGATTAATCCCTTGTCAGTTGATTCATTTGTAAAGATTTTCTCCCATTCTATGGATTGTCTTTTAGTTTTGTTTAGGGTTTCCTTTGCTGTGCAGAAACTTTTAAGTTTGATTAGGTCTCATTTGTTTATTTTTTGTTTTTACTGTCATTATTCTAAGAGGTAGATCTGAGAAGATGTTGCTGTCATTTACGTCACAGAGTGTTAGGCATATGTTTTCCTCTAAGAGTTTTATAGTGTCTGGTCTTTTTTTTTTTTTTTTTTTGTCTTTTTGCTATTTCTTTGGGCCGCTCCCACAGCATATGGAGGTTCCCAGGCTAGGAGTTGAATCGGAGCTGTAGCCACTGGCCTACGCCAGAGCCACAACAACGCAGGATCCGAGCCGCGTCTGCAACCTACACCACAGCTCACGGCAATGCAGGATCGTTAACCCTCTGAGCAAGGGCAGGGACCGAACCCGCAACCTCATGTTTCCTAGTCGGATTCGTTAACCACTGCGCCACGACGGGAACTCCTATAGTGTCTGGTCTTATATCTAGGTCTTTAATCCATTTTGAGTTTATTTTTGTGTATGGTGTTAGGGAGTAATCTAATTTCATTTTTTTACATGTGGCTGTCCAGTTTTCCCAGCACCATTTATGAACAAGCTGTCTTTTCTCCATTGTATATTCTTGCCTCCTTTGTCATAGATTAGTTGGCTGTAGGTGCGTGGGTGTAATTCTGGGCTTTCTATCCTATTCCACTGATCTACATTTCTGTCTTTGTGCCAGTACCATACAGTTTTGATGACTGTTGCTTTGTAGTATAGTCTGAAGTCCAAGAGCCTGATTCCTCCAGCTCCATTTTGCTTTTTCAGGATGTCTTTGGCTATTCTGGGACTTTTGTGCTTCCAAACAAACTTTATTATTATTTTTTTTGTCTTTTTGCTATTTCTTGGGCTGCTCCCGCGGCATATGGAGGTTCCCAGGCTAGGGGTCGAATCAGAGCTGTAGCCACCGGCCTATGCCAGAGCCACAGCAATGCAGGATCCGAGCTGCATCTGCAACCTACACCACAGCTCACAGCAACGCCGGATCGTTAACCCACTGAGTAAGGGCAGGGACCGAACCCGCAACCTCATAGTTCCTAGTTGGATTCGTTAACCACTGTGCCACGACGGGAACTCCAAACAAACTTTATTTTATTTCTTTATTTATTTATTTTTTGTCTTTCTGCCATTTTTTGGGCCACTCCCGTGGCATATGGAGGATCCCAGGCTTGGGGTCTAATCGGAGCTGTAGCTGCCAGCCTACACCAGAGCCACAGCAACACGGGATCTGAGCCCCGTCTGCAACCTATACCACAGCTCACGGCAATGCTGGATCCTTAACCCACTGAGCAAGGGGCAGGGATCGAACCTGCAACCTCATGGTTCCTAGTCGGATTTGTTAACCACTGCGCCATGATGGGAACTCCCCAAACAAACTTTAAAATATTTTTTTCAAGTTCTGTGAAAAATGTCCTTGGTAATTTGATAGGGATTTCATTGACTCTGTATATTGCCTTAGGTAGTATAGTCATTTTGATAATATTAACTCTTCCAATCCAAGAGCATGGTATGTCTTTCCATCTATTTGTGTCATCTTTGATTTCTTTCATCAGTGGCTTATAGTTTTCAGAGTACAGGTCTTTTGTCTCTTTGGGTAGGTTTACTCCTAGGTATTTTATTCTTTTGGATGCAATGGTAAACAGGATTGCTTCCCTAATTTCTCTTTCTGATCTTCATTGTTAGTGTATAGAAATGCTGTCGATTTCTGTGTATTAATTTTGTATCCTGCAACTTTGCCAAATTCATGGATGAGCTCTAATAGTTTTCTGGTAGAGTCTTTAGGATTCTCTAGGTATAGTATCATGTCATCTGCAAATAGTGATAGTTTTACTTCCTTTCCAATTTGGATTCCATTGTGTGAATTATTTTATATGAAGTTCCTTGAATAGACAGATTCACAGAGGAAGAAAGTAAATAGGGGTCTCCAGGGACAGCAGGAGGGGCAGGGGTGACTGCTTATGGAGATGGGCTTCCTTTTTGGTGGTGGAAATGACCTAGAATCAGACAATGGTAATGGTTGATCTGAATAGACTTAAAACCCCTGGATGATCCACTTTAAAATAACGAGTTTTATTGGGAGTTCCCTTGAGGCTCATCAGGTTAAGGATCCAGTGCTGTCACCGCTGTGGTGCATGACCCAGGAAATTCCTCATGCTGTAATTGTGGCCAAAAAAAAAAAAAAAAAAATATATATATATATATATATATATATATATATATATATATATATATATATATATGGAATGTGATTATATCTTACATCTCAGTTAAAAGACGACACTTTCAAGAGTTCCTGCTGTGGTGCAACAGGATTGGGGCATCTCTGCAGTGCTGGGATGAAGTTTCAATCCCCAGCCTGACACAATGTGTTAAGGATATGGCATTGCCACAACTGTGGCATAGGTCACAACTCTGACTCTGCTCTGATCGCTGGCCTGTGAACTTCATGTGCCATGGGGCCGCCAAAAATGGGAAAAAGAAGAAGAGGAAGGTGCTTCTAGATGTTTGGGTTTTTTTTTTTTTTCTTTTTAGGGCCACAGCTGAGACATGTGGAAGTTCCCAGGCTAGGGGTCTAATTGGAGCTACAGTTGCCTGCCTACACCTACGCCACAGCAATGCCAGATTGGAGCTGGGCCTACACCACAGCTCATGGCAATGCTGGATCCTTAACCCAACTGAGCAAGGCCAGGGATTGAACCCATAACCTCATGTTTCCTAGTCAGATTTGTTTCTGCTTCGCCATGACAGGAACTCCTAGATCTTCTTCTTCTTCTGTTCTTTTAGTTTGTTTGTTTAGGGCTGCACCCGCAGCATATGGAGGTTCCTAGGCTAGGGTCAAATCAAAGCTACGGCTGCTGGCCTACACCACAGCCATAGCAACTCACCAGATCTGAGCCGTGTCTGTGACCTACATCCAGCTCACAGCAACACTGGATCCTTAACCCGCTGAGCGAGGCCAGGGATTGAACCTGCAACCTCATGGTTCCTAGTCGGATTTGTTTCCGCTGCGCCACGACGGGAACTGCCACATTCTTTTTCTTATATTCTTTTCCATCTATCCCAAGAGATTGGATGTGGCTCCCTGTGCTGTATGGTAGGATCTCACTGCTTATCCATTCTAAGTGTAATAGTTTGCATCTATTAACCCCAAACTCCTAGTCCATCCCAATCCTTCTCCCCTCCCTCTTGGAAGCCACAGGTCTGTCCTCTATGTTTGTGAGTCTGTTTCTCTTCTGTAGATAGATTCATTTCTGCCATATTTTAGATTCCACACATTAGTGATCTCATATGATATTTGTCTTTCTGTCTGACTTACTTCACTTAGTATGAGAATCTCTATGTGCATCCATGTTGCTGCAAATGACATTATTTTGGTTTTTGATGGCTGAGTAGTATTTCATTGTGTATATGTACCACACTTCTTAATCCATTCATCTGTTAATGGACATTTATTTTTTTATTTTTATTTTTTTGTCTTTTTGCCTTTTCTAGGGCTGCTCCCGCAGCATATGGAGGTTCCCAGGCTAGGGGTCTGTCTAATCGGAGCTGTAGCCACCGGCCTACGCCAGAGCCACAGCAATGAGGGATCCGAGCCGCGTCTGCGACCTACACCACAGCTCACAGCAACACCGGATCCTTAACCCACTGATCAAGGCCAGGGATCGAACCCACAACCTCGTGGTCCCTAGTCGGATTCATTAACCACTGCGCCATGACAGGAACTTCTGTTAATGGACATTTAGTTTGTTTCCATGTCTTAGCTATTGTTTATAGTGCTGCTATGAATATAAGAGCACATGTATCTTTTCAAATTATGGTTTCGTGTAGATATAGGCCCAGGAGTGGGATTGCTGGATCATATGATGGCTTTTTTTTTTTTTGGTCTTTTTAGGGCCACACCAAGGCATATGGAAATTCCCAGGCTAGGGGTTGAATCAGAGCTGCAGCTACTGGCCTATACTACATCCACAGCAATATGGGATATGAACTGCATCTGCAACCTACACCACAGCTCACGGCAACACCAGATCCTTAACCCACTCAGTGAGGCCAGGGATCGAACCTATATCGTCATGGATACTAGTCAGGTTTGTTACCACTGAGCCATGACCGGAATGCCCATATGGTAGTTCTATATTTAGTTTTTTGAGGCATCTCCATGCTGTTTTCCACAGTGGTTGTACCAATTTACATTCCCACCAACAGTGTAGGAGGGTTCCCTTTTCTCCACACCCTCTCCAGCATTTGTTATTTGTAGACTTGTTAATGATGGCCATTCTGGCCTGTGTGAGGTGGTACCTCATTGTAGTTTTGATTTGCATTTCTCTAATATTCAGTGATGTTGAGCATTTTTTCATGCGCCTCTTGGCTTTTCGTATATCTTCTTTGGAGAAATGTCTGTTTAGATTCCAGACCTTTTTCCAAAGTGGCTTCCCCCTTTCACATTCCCATCCATGACATTAGGAAGTTCCTATTGCTCTGGGTGCTGCCCAGCACTTGGTGTTGTCCATGTTTTTGGTTTCAATGGTCACGGAGTGAGGTGGCCCCTCAGTGGGCTTTTACCCAAGTACGAGTTCATTAGCCATTTGGGTGTCTTCAGGACCTGCCAGGTCAGGTCCTTGGCCCCTTTTGTTCAGTCAGGTTGTTTGGTTTTTTGTCATTGATTAGTGAGAGTTCTTTACATATTCTGGACCCCAGACCTCCATTGGTTTATGCATTTCGAGTATCTTCTCCCAGTCTGTGCTTTGCATTTTGACTCTCCTTGTGGTCTGTTTGGACAAACTAACTTGTTTAAAATTTAAAAAAAAAAACCTAAATGTTTTAATTAGAAATAAATTTTACAGGCAGGGAGGCTCAGCTTGTGAGTCACCAGGGAGAGAGAATGCCAACAGTAGCATCGGCTTTTCCACAAGGGGGCAGAGGGAGTGAGATGGTTCCATTCACAGATAAAGAGACCAGGGTTCCCAGAAGCAACCTGACTGGTCCTGGGTCACCTGGGGCAGCCCCAGCCCTGCACTTCTGCCCCTGATTTGGAAGGGATATTCCCGGACAATACAGATTAGGGGTTTTTTTCTGAGCAGATCTGTAGGTTTGGCATGAAATCCTCAATTTTGAGTCACAAAACCTCATTTCCTGCCAAGTCAGATGGAAAAGGCTGTGGACAGGGAGGCCAGTGTTTATGTCTCGTCCCGTCTGGACAGCAGCCTTGAAAGGTCAGTCATGTAACCACACAGTGTGGAGGGAGGACGTGGCCACCCGCAGGGGGCTCCTGGAGGACCGGGGTGGCCTGGCCTGAACCGGATGCTGCAGCTGGGCCCTAACCCCCACATGGGGCTCCTGTGTCCACTCTGGGTCCTCAGCTCTTCTCATGGGGGTGGTGGGTGCTGGGAGGAGCTGGAGTGGTCAGCCAGGAGCAGGGTGTCCACTTGGTGATCAGTGCCCACCTTCCAGGGCATTAAATAGTGGGGGTCTTGAAGCTCTGTTCCTAGATATTTACCCCGAAATCATTGAAAAGAGGTATTTGAACAAAAGCTGGTACACTCATGTTCATAACAGCAAGATTCATAGCAGCCGAAAGGCAGAAGCAACCCAAATGTCCATCAATAGATGATGGATAGGAGTTCCTGTTGTGGCGCAGTGGTTAACGAATCCGACTAGGAACCATGAGGTTGCGGGTTCCATCTCTGGCCTTGCTCAGTGGGTTAAGGATCCAGCGTTGCTGCGAGCTGTGGTGTAAGTTGCAGACACGGCTCGGATCCCACGTTGCTGTGGCTCTGGTGTAGGCCGGCGGCTACAGCTCCAATTAGACCCCTAACCTGGGAATCTACATATGCTGGGGAAGCAGCCCTAGAAAAGGCACAAAGACCAAAAAAAAAAAAAAAAAAAGATGACGGATAAACAGTGTGAACAGTGTGGTCCCTCCGCACATGGGTGCACCACTCAGCCTGAAGAGGAGAGAGGCACTGACACTCGCTACCACGTGCTTGGACCTGGAGACCACGATGCTCAGTGAGAGAGGCAGACACAGAAGGACATACAGTGTGGGATTCCATGGGTGGGAAACGTCCAGAACAGGCTCATCCACAGACACAGAGAGTGGGTTCCTGGTTGTCACGGGCTGGGGACAGGATGGAGGTAACTGCTGATGAGAACAGGGTTTCCTTTGGGGAGATGGAATGTTCTGGAATTAGAGGTGATGGTTGCACAACGATGTGAATACATTAACTGCCACTGAAATAAACACTTTTATTTATTTATTTATTTATTTATGTATTTATTTATTTATTTATTTATTTTGCTTTGTAGGGGCTGCACCAGTGACATATGGAAGTTCCCAGGCTAGGCGTCAAATCGGAGCTGCTATTGCCGGCCTACACTACAGCGACAGCAACACAGGATCTGAGCCCGGTCTGCAAACTACACCCCAGCTCATCATAACTCCAGATACTTTAACCCACTGAGTGAGGCCAGGGATCAAACCTGCATCCTCATGGATACTACTCAGATTCGTTTTTGCGGTGCCACAATGGGAATACCTAAACCATAGACTTTAAGTGTACTGTTTTATATTATGTGAATTTCATCTCCAATTTTTTTTTTGCTTTTTCTGATTGCTCCACCGACCACTGACAAAGAGAGTCTGGGAGGGTGGCCTGGATCCCCACCCAAGCCTCAGCCCACGTGCTTCCCCACCAGACACATCCCCAGGCCCACCCAGGGCTACGATTTTTCCTTTTTTTTCCTTTTCTTCTTTCTTGCTTTTTTTTAGGGGGGAGGGGGAATTCATATACATTTTTTTTTGCCACCCCTGCAGCATGCAGAAGTTCCCAGGCCCAGGGATCTAACTTGAGCCACTGCAGTGACAACAAGAGCTCCTTAACCTGATGAGCTGCCAGGGAACTCTGAAAATCAGAAAAAATTTTTTGTCTTTTTAGGGCAGCACTCGAGGCACATGGAGGTTCCCAGGCTGGGGTTGAATCAGAGCAGAAGCTGCTGGCCTACACCATAGCCACAGCAACATCAGATCTGAGCCACATCTGCAACCTACTCCACAGCTCATGGCAATGCCGGATCCTTAACCCACTGAGCAAGGCCAGGGATCAAACCTCCATCCTCAAGTGTGCTAGTCAGATTCATTTCCACTGAGCGACAATAGGAATTCCTGAGAATCAGAATTATTATTATTTTTTTTTAGGGCCATATCCGAGGTATATGGTGGTTCCCCGGCTAGGGGTCAAATCAGAGCTACTGCTGCTGGCCTACACCACAACCACAGCAACGCCAGATCTGAGTTGTATCTGTGACCTACTCCACAGCTCATAGCAACGCTGGATCCTTAACCCACTGAGAGAGGCCAGGGATCGAACCAGCATCCTCATGGTTACTAGTCCGGTTTGTTACCTCTGAGCCACAATTGTAACTCCCTCCCTGGATTTTTAAAAATTGTTTAGTTGATTTACAATCTTGTGTTAGTTTCAGGTGTATGACAAAGTGGTTCAGTTATATGTATGTGTAAAAAAAATATCCCTATTCAGGCTATTTTCCATTATAGGTTATTACAAGATATTGAGTATAGTTCTCTGTGCTTAGAATCAGAATTTTGAAATTTCCCTTAGGATTAAATGGCTATGCAAAATGGCTTAACCAACCTCCAGAAAGGCGCAAACTGCAGTGTCCCCCTACCCCCTACTCTCCTGGAGGCCCTGGTCCAGAACCCACCCTTGATCTCACTGCTGATCCTTCCAGAAGAAAGTATGCATGGGCAGAGTTTCTGTCGTGGCACAGAGGAAATGAATCCGACTAGGAACCATGAGGTTGCAGATTGGATCCCTGGACTCGCTCAGTGGGTTAAGGATCCGGCATTGCTGTGAGCTGTGGTGTAGGTCTCAGATGCAGTTCGGGTCCCCTGTTGCTGTGGCTGTGGTGTAGGCTGGTGGCTACAGCTCTGATTAGACCCATAGTCTGGGAACTCCATATGCTGCGGGTGCGGCCCTAAAGAGACAAAAAGACCAAAAAAGAGGAAGAAAGTATGCATGGATGGATATAACACAACTCTAGCTATGACCTGGTTTGGTCCTGATGGCTCTGCTAGCTATCTCTGGCCTCAGAGTCCTGCTGGAACTGGACCATCACCTGCCCTTCCCACAGACATGCCCCTGGGAAGCCAAGGTGAGGGCTGCGATGGGGCAGGTTCAAGGGTCTGGAAGATGCCTAAGTCCATACAAGACCATCTGTGTAGGGTGGTGTGTGACAGCCTGACCCTTGGCAGACTGGTAGAGGGGATTCCGGGTGTCCAGAGTCACTCCTCAGCAGCCATGAATGTTATTGGGCCCCTTCAGGCACCCCTGCTGTGTGGCATCAATGCCACCCACCACCCTGGGCCACTCCAGACCATGGGGCTGTCCCCTCTGCATGCCCGCCTGGCTTCTTGGAGGGCTACCCCATTACCCCAAGGACTTGCTGGCTGCTACCTGAGAATGTGGGGGAGAGGCAAGTCTCCCTGGGGAACCCCCCTCTGCCTGACCCCCCACAGTTACCCCCTATGTTGCCTCCCCCCACCCCCAGTGGCCTCAGTTGGTCTGCCCGTGAAATGGATGAGGTGGAGATGACCTGGGATCACACTATGGCTGCTCTGACAGGGGCCAGGAGGGAAGAAACGGGGATAGGGAGGGGGGACACAGGGGAAATGGGGTCCTGCATCCTCATGGATACTAGTTAGATTTGTTACTACTGACTCACAATGGCAACTCCCTCTATTTTTGACCACTGCATGCAATGGCTTGATGTGGAATCTCAGTTCCCAGACCAGGTATTGAACCCAGGCCACTGCTTTGAAAGCATCAAGTCCTAACCCCTACACCACCAGGGAACTCTCTGATGGTGGCCATACTGACAGGTGGGAGGTGCCATCTCATTGTGGTTTTGATTTGCATTTCTCTAAGGATTAATGATGAGAATGATTTTTTTTTTTTTTGTCTTTTTGCTATTTCTAGGGCCACTCCCGTGTGGCATATGGAGGCTCCCAGGCTAGGGGTCCAGTCGGAGCTGCAGCCGACAGCCTACGCCAGAGCCACAGCAACGCTGGATCCGAGCCGCATCTGCAACCTACACCACAGCTCACGGCAACGCCGGATCCCCAACCCACTGAGCAAGGGCAGGGACCGAACCCGCAACCTCATGGTTCCTAGTCGGATTCGTTAACCACTGCGCCACGACGGGAACTCCATAATTTTTTTTTTTTTTTGAGAATGATTTTAAATACCAGCTGTGTGTCTTCTTTGGGAAAATGTCTACTCAGATCCTCTCCCTATGTTTTAAAAATTGAAGTTTCCGGAGTTCCCGTTGTGGCGCAGTGGTTAACGAATCCGACTAGGAACCATGAGGTTGCGGGTTCCGTCCCTGCCCTTGCTCAGTGGGTTAACGATCCGGCGTTGCCGTGAGCTGTGGTGTAGGTTGCAGACGCGGCTCGGATCCCGCGTTGCTGTGGCTCTGGCGTAGGCCGGTGGCTACAGCTCCGATTCAACCCCTAGCCTGGGAACCTCCATATGCCGCAGGAGCGGCCCAAAAAATAGCAACAACAACAAAAAGACAAAAAAAAAATTTGAAGTTTTCGTGTTTTGGTTTCTTTTTTTTTTTTGGTCTTTTTGCCATTTTTTGGGCTGCTGCCGTGGCATATGGAGGTTCCCAGGCTAGGAATCCAATTGGAGCTGTAGCTGCCAAGCCTACACCAGAGCCACAGCAACATGGGATCCGAGCCGCGTCTGCAACCTACACCACAGCTCAGGGCAACGCCGGATCCTTAACCCACTGAGCAAGGGCAGAGATGGAACCCGCAACCTCATGGTTCCTAGTCGGATTCGTTAACCACTGAGCCATGACAGGAACTCCTGTTTTGGTTTCTTTTGGCCATACCCATGACATGTGGGGGTGTCTGGGCCAGGGATCGAACCCTTGCCACTGCAGCGACTCAAATCACAGTAGTGACAATGCCAGATCCTTAATCCCCTGAGCCATAAGGGAAATCCTGTTTATTGTTTTGTTGTCACATCTGGACCTCCCTTGACCTGCCCTTCCTAGCATCCGCTCCTTTTTTAAAAATAGATTTCAGGAGTTCCCGTCGTGGCACAGGATCGGCCCAAGAAATAGCAAAAAAGACAAAATAAATAAATAAAATAAAATAAAGTATATTTGAAAAAAAATAAAAATAAAAATAGATTTCAGTTTTTGAACTGTTTTAGGTTTACAGAAATATTGAGCAGAAATTGCAGAAAGTTCCCATATACACACGCTCACACTTGTTTCTCTGCTGTTTCCTCCATCCCTTTCACTGCTGTGGCCCAGGTTCAATCCCTGTTCTGGGAACTGAGATCCCACATCAAGCCACTGCATGTCTCTGCCAAAAACAAATAAAATACAAATTGGAGTTCCCTGGTGGCTCAGGGGGTTAAGGATCCAGCATTGTCATTGCAGGGGCTCAGGTCACTGCTGTGGTGTGAGCTCTATCCCTGCCCCTCGAAGCATGTTGTCGTGTAGCCACAAAAAATACAAAAAAACAAACAACAACAACAAAAAAAAACAGTTGCAATCGGTGGGCAACATGGAAACTTTATCATTAACTAAAGCTGTAGCGACACTCAGGTCACTCTTGGTGTCTATGGATTTGGACAAATGTGTACTGACAGCTCTCCACCATTACAGTGTCATACAGAATGCTTTCCTTGCCCTAAACCCATCTGCTCTCTACCTCTTCATTCTCTCCTCACAACTGCGGCACTGCTGATCCTTCTGCTGTCCCTGAGACAGGCTGGGACCTGGGACCTGGCACCGCCCGCCCCTGCCCCCCGCAGTGCTTGCACCTGAACAAACATCTCTTCCAGTGACAAAAGTCAAACTCTAAGGGATTCAAAATAACTGGCCACATGTGCAGTTGATGCAAATTATGGACACAAAGATACAAAGAAACTAAAAAAGCCAGCAGCCACTTCTGAACCGTCAAGAGCAGAAGCAGGAGTTCCTGCCCTAGCGCAGCAGAAACGAATCTGACTGGGACCCATGAGGTTTCATGTTCGATCCCTGACCTCGCTCAGTGGGTTAAGGATCTGGCGTTGCCATGAGCTGTGGTGTAGGTCGCAGACGTGGCTTGGACCGGGTGTGGCTGTGGCTGTGGCTGTGGCGTAGGCTGGTGGCTGTAGCTCTGTAGCTTCGGTTAGACCCCTAGTCTGGGAATCTCCATATGCTGTGGGTGCAGTCCACAGAAGCAAGGTGTGGAAAACAAAGCAGGTATTACGCATGCCCAAAGCGGGTGGGGGAGACCATCTCAGCCACCCCTCTGGACCCACCCTGCCCTCACCACATATAAAGAACCAGCTCCCCTTCCCTTGGGAGCAATGGAGCAAGGGAACATGTTACTTGTTTTGGCTCCCCCCATCACCTCTCCCCCGGCTGCAGGAGGGGACCAAATAAAGCCTCACCTGAGTTTCTTGTCAATTTCTACTGACCTCTTGTCAATTTCTACTGAAGGAAGCCAAGAGCCCTGGAGGTAACATCTCCCGACTTCTGCCTTTCCCAGAATGCCCTGGAGCTGGGTCATAGGGGAACATTCCTTCGTCTGCATGTCCACCAGTTATCTGTCCATCTACCCACTGGAGGGCATCTGGGCTGCCGCCAGTCCAGGCATTTATGGATGAAGCTGCAGGAACCATGTGCAGGTTTCTGTGTGGAAGGCATTGTCACCTTTGCATCCTCAGAGCTCAAGCCATGCTGCAAGGGTCTCCTTGATTTCTGGCGCCCACTGATGTCCACCCCACCAATGCCAAAGTGAGGGGGGGTGGGGAACCTTGGCCTTGCTGCTTCTGTGAGGCCCAGAACTGGAGGCTGGGGTTGGACAACCCTGCTCCGGTTCCCGCCATGGTGAGTGACCTCAGATGCTGCCCTGAGCCTCAGTTTCCCGGCTTCCTGAGGCCTGGAGGGAAGGTCATAGAGGGGTGGCAGGCACCAGCCTCCCCCGCTCCTGTCTCCCCTCCCCTCTCCCTCCGCCTCTTCTCTTGCTCCAGGCAGGAAATGCTGGACAGAAGCCAGTAGGGCAGCCACAGGTGAAGGGACCTCGCCCCCTAGAATCCTCGCTTCTCCAGGATGTGAGCCTCCGGGTTCGGGAAAGTGGGGCGCCCAGCATTCTCCAGCAGGTTTTTCTGGCCCACAGAATCCAAGGTGGTAACTCATCATCAGGCTGCCCGAACTTGTCCCATTTCTCGCCTGTGCACAGAGCTCTCGAATGAGGAAGACTCCTGTGTGGTCTACCTGTACCTTCCCACGCATGCCCAAAGTGGGTGGGGAAGACACGGCCCCAGTGCAGTCTTGGGGCCACCAGGAAAGGCCAAGGTCCAAGGGTCTCATGTTCCTTCCCAAGAGGCAGACTCCTGTTCATTGGTGGGAATGGAGTAAAATGGGGCAGCCGCTGCAGAAAGGAGTCAGCCACCTGTCCCAGTCATGCCATCCCTTGGCCTGTCCCCCAAATAACTGAAAACAGGGGTTCAAACAAAGATGTGGTTCGACTGTTCACAGCAGCAGGCTTAACAGTGGCCCCAAGGTGGGAACAACCCAAGTGCCCATTGATGAGTGAACAGATACACATGCCATGTCCCTCCACCCACAGGAGCATCACTCGGCCATGAAGAGAAGAGAAGCCCCGACACTCCTACCACGTGGACGGACCTGGAGACCGCGATGCTCAGTGAGAGAAGCAGACACAGAAGGACACACGGTGTGGGATTCCATGGATGGGGAATGTCCAGAACAGGCACATCCACAGGGACAGAGAGTAAGTTTGTGGTTGTCAGGGGCTGGTGAGGGGGATGGGCGTGTCACTAAAGGGGATGGGATTTCGTTTTGGGGAAATAAGAATCTTCTGGAATTAGTGGTGATGGTTGCACAGCATTGCAGACGTACTCCACTGAATTGTGCACTTAAAAATGGAATTCTTGGAGTTCCTGTCGTGGCTCAGCAGAAAAGAATCTAGCATCCATGAAGATGCAGGTTCAATCCCTGGCCTTGCTCAGTGGGTTAAGGATCTAGCATTGCTGTGGTTGTGGTGTAGTTCTGACTCTACCCCTAGCCTAGGAACTTCCATCTGCCTCAAGTGTGACCCTAAAAAAAAAAGGCAAAATAAAATAAAATCTCCCTCAATTTTAGGGAGTTTCTACTGTGGTGCAGTAGGTGAAGAATCTGACTGCAGCTGCTTGGGTTGCTGTGGAGGTACGGGTTCAATCCCTGGCCCAACACAGTGGGTTAAAGGTCCAGCATTGCCACCACTGTGGCCTAGGTCTCAGCTGTGGCTTGGATTCACTCCTTGGCCCAGGAACTTCCATATGCTCATTTAAAAAAAAAAAAAATTTCAATTCTAGGAGTTCTCTCATGGCCCAGTGGGTTAAGGATCTAGCATTGTCACTACTCTGTTGTGGGTTTCATCCCTGGTCAGGAAACTTCTGCATGCTGCAGAAGTGGCAAAAAAAAAAAAAAAAAAGTCAATTTTTCATTATGTGAAGTTTATCCCCATTTTTTTTTCTTTTTTTATGGCTAAACCTGGGGCATATGGAAGTTCCCAGACTAGGGGTCTATTTGGAGCTGCAGCTGCCAGCCTATGCCACCATCACAGCAACTTGGAATCCAAGCCACATCTGCAACCTATACCACAGATCAAGGCAATGCCTGATACTTAACCCACTGAGCAAGGCCGGAGATTCAACCCACATCCTCATGGGTACTAGTCGGGTTCTTAATGCACTGAGCCACATTGGGAATGCCCTTAATTTTTTATTTTTATTTATTTTTATTTTTTATGTCTTTTCTAGGGCTGCACCCGCGGCATATGGAGGTTCCCAGGCTAGGGGTCTAATCGGAGCTGTAGCCGCCAGCCTATGCCAGAGCCACAGCAACGCCAGATCCAAGCCACATCTGCGACCTACACCATAGCCCACAGCAACACTGGATCCTTAACCCACTGAGCACAGCCAGGGATGGAACCCCCAACCTCATGGTTCCTAGTCGGATTCGTTAACCACTGCGCCACTATGGGAACGCCAAGGGATGCACTTAATTTTTTTAAAAAAGAAATCTTGGAGTTCCCTAGTGGCCCAGAGGGTTTAGGAGTCAGTGTTGTCACTGCTGTGGCTCAGGTGTGTGTGATCCCTGGCTCTGGAACTTCTGCACGCTGTTGGTATAAATAAATAAGGGATCATTCTCAAAACAACTTCATGTCACTGATCATAAAGTTGATCTTAAAACTAAAACAACTGGTTATTTTACCAGCAAAATGGGTTTGTTTGGAACACAGGTGAGAACAACAGGCAAGTCAGGAAAACAAAGCAGAGGAAATTCTTTTAAAGAGAAGAGGGAGTGGGAAGGAGCTGTTGTAAATTCAGAGCCCACTGGAGGAAAGTGGGAGTTGAGATTTTGGTGGCTTTTCATTGGCTGAGCTGTGAGGGCCTCTCATTGGCTAAACTGGGATGGTCTCTCATTGGCTGGGCTGTTCCTGGGCAGAGAGAAACGCTTCCGCCTCCTTCTGGGTGATGAGCCACCTTGTTCTCAGAGATGCAGAGATAGGTCTCTTCCTGTCTGGGGTTTGCAGCCCACCTGACAGTGAGTGGTAGGGGTGAGGCTCCCATTCGGCCTCCGGACTCCACTTTAAGTGAGGTTTCCTTTGTTCGGTGTCACAGTTCGCTAACTGTGATAGCCCCACTTTGTGCCCGCTCTGGGCCCAGCCGAGTTCGGGGCCCAGGACAGTCATAAAGACACCAAGCAGGGGCACCTTTTACTGTGTGTCCCTGAAGCTGAGCCGAATGCTGAGCCGAAACAGCCCCATTTCAGTTGGGGCCTAGCAGGGCTTATCTGGTTTGGTCTTACTTTTCCTTCCACGAGGAGGTCAAGGCCATATAGACGGGGCTTCTGTCCTCTGCCCCAAGGGCAGCACCTCCCTAAGGTCGAGGGCTTTGCAGACCAGACAACTCTGCTCCACAAGGGGTGAACCTTGCCCCTGTTTTAGAGGCACCACCGCTGAGGTTCAGGGCAATGAAACAGCTGTCAATATCGCCTGTCACCTCCTGGGATCCCACTGTAGCCATCCTGTCATTGTTTGAGCTGCCCACTCTGTGCCAGGTGCTGGAGACAGAATCCTGGACTCAGTTGCAACAGTGAAGGGGCTGCGAGAGCGCCGGGCTGGGTGTGATGTCAGCTAACTGGCATCTGGTCCCCTCCCCAGGTCCGGGCATTGGTGTCTACCACTACTCAGCCTGGCCTGAAAGTGGCTAATCTCCTTTCTACCTGCCTCCCCACGATGGCCAAGTAGGGGTGCCACAGAGGTCCTGGCTGGAGGGCTGGTTCTGATGGTCAGTGGGGTGCAAAGGCGGGTGCCTGGGGTCCTCTGTGCCCTGGGCACACTCAGCTGTAAAATGGCCCACATTGTGGGTATCTGGGGGTGGGGTGGGGTGTTTGGGAGGGTCCTGGAAGGTTCTGCAGTTAGGCCAGGCTGGGGTCTAGTACATATTAAAAGTTCCAGCAGAGGAGTTCCCTTCATGGCTTAGTGATTAATGAACTTAACTAGGAACCATGAAGATGTGGGTTCGATCCCTGGCCTTGCTCAGTGGGTTAAGGATCTGGCAGTTGCTGTGAGCTGTGGTGTAGGTTGCAGATGTGGCTTGGATCCTATGTGGCTGTGGTGTAGGCCGGCAGCTGTAGCTCAGATTCTACCCCTAGCTTGTGAACCTCCATATGCTGCAGGTGCGGCCCTAAAAAAAAAAAAAAAAAGGCAAAAAAAAAGTTCCAGCAGAATCCAGGAGGAGAAAGAAATTCCTGGTGGCCTCTAATTTTTTTAATTAAAATTTTTGGGGGGCATCTAATTTAAAACAAACAAACAAACAATGTGGGAAACAGAGGAGGAATGTTAGGAATGCGGCCAGCCCCCTCCTGGGTGGGGGGATGGGGCCCTGGCCTGACGGCCCATGGACAGAGGCCACCCTGGGGCCCACCGGGGCTCCCCCAGCCTCTGCGCTCCAGGAGCGAACAAAGACAATTATTAACAGACTTGGAAAAGCAATTACAACTGCCCCAAACCCTCCCTCTGTTTTTCTCTCATTCTTGGATTTAATACCTCATTCCCTGCGGAAGTGAAAAGGGAGAAAGTATCAGACAGTCTGGAACCCAAAGGAATTTTCCTTCCTTGACTGGGGTCAGGATCTCAGTACCACTGGCCTCCCTGTAAGGGGACCTGGGCAGAGAGCCCTGGTGGTTTGAATTCTTGAAGGTCTAGGCATGGAAGATTTCAGGGAGAAATAACTATGAACTTTGTGGGCTGTCAAAGGAAGACAAGAATTTAAAAGCTGTATTTCTAAAGCTTTGGCCTGGTCTGTCCCGGCTGTGTCCCTACCACTCTGCCGGAACCCTATACAATATCTGGAAATGACACAAGAACATTCCGGAGCCCAGAGGCCGTGCTTTGGAGATAAATACAAGCCTCTCGGTACGTTTGTTTTTTATTATTGGGACCTGTTTTATCTTCAGCAGAAAAGGAAGTTGCCAAGAAAACAGGGGTGATGGATGTTGGTGGGGCTTTCCTCTGCCCAACGGATTCTAGAATGTTCCTCCAGGAAATGCCCAGGAATTTAAACCCTATTGGCTCCACAGAGAAGCTAAGAGTGGGGGTGCAAAATGTGGTTTCTTTAAAAAAAAAAAAAAGTTGTGGAGAAGGAAAGTCGATCTCTCCAGGCTTTCTGGGTTTTTCTGGTTGTTCGTCCAGCTCTGCTGTTCTGATAGGAAGGCCCATGGCAATGGGCTGGCTGGAGGGTCCTGGTGTGAGGACCTGCAGGAAGTGGTGGCTTGTGCCAGTTCAGAGGGACTGGGGTGGGCCTCCCAGTGGTCAAATGCTGGGACTGGGCTCCAGAGAGCTGGTGTGCTCCCAGCTCCCAGCAGGTCCCAGATGAGTTCAAGGAGACCAGGTCAGTTGCTCACTTGAGGGGCTCGGCCAGGGGCTTCCACTTGTGCAAGTGTGATCCAGCTCTATTTAAAGATGATGTTTATGGAAAGTCCTGTGGATAGACAGCAGGGTTGGCTGTAGAACAATGCTTGACACCATTGAGCTGGGCACTTAAAAGTGATTAAGAGCATTTAGGAGTTCCTGTCGTGGCGCAGTGGAAACGAATCCAACTAGAAACCATGTGGTTGAGGGTTCGATCCCTGGCCTCGTTTAGTGGGTTAAGGATCTGGCGTTGCCGTGAGCAGTGGTGTAGGTTGCAGATGTGGCTTGGATCCTGCATTGCTATGGCTGTAGTGTATAGGCCAGCAGCTACAGCTCTGATTCGACCCCTAGCCTGGGAATTTCCATATGCTGCGGGCGCAGCCCTAAAAAGCAAAAAAAAAAAAGAAAGAAAGAAAGAAAAAGAAAAAAAGAGTGTGCATTTTATGTGATGTCTATTTTACCACCATTAAAATAACAAAAATGATATTACGGGGAGTTCCCTGGTGGCTCAGTGGGTTAAGGGTCTGGTGTCACTACTGTGGTTCATTTTCTATCACTGGCCCAGGAACTTCCACATGCTATGGGAATGGCCAAAAAAACAAAACAAAAACAAACAAAAAAGATGTTTCAAAAGAAATGTTACTATCATCTGGAAAGTCTTAGGGTATAAAATGAGTGAAATAAAAACAGCTCATCTAAACAAGGAAACCTGGGAGTTCCTTTTGTGGCTCAGTGGTTAATGAACCCTACTAGGAACCACAAGGATGCAGGTTCGATCCCTGGCCTTGCTCAGTAGGTTAAGGTCTGGTGTTGCCATGAGCTGTGGTGTAGGTTGCAGACTCTGGCTCGGATCCCGCATTGCTGTGGCTGTGGTGTAGGCTGGCAGCTGTAGCTCCACTTCAACTCTTAGCCTGGGAACTTCCATATGCCGAGGGTGTGGCACAAAAAAAAAAAAAGAAAAAGAAAAAGAAAAAAAAACCCCAAAAAATAAAAAAACAAAAAAATCCCCAAAGAAACCTATCTCTCTGTGGTTAACAGGATAAAGCTATAAAATAATAATTTCAGGAGTTCCCGTCGTGGCGCAGTGGTTAACGAATCCGACTAGGAACCATGAGGTTGCGGGTTCGGTCCCTGCCCTTGCTCAGTGGGTTAACGATCCGGCGTTACCGTGAGCTGTGGTGTAGGTTGCAGACGCGGCTCGGATCCTGCGTTGTTGTGGCTCTGGCGTAGGCCGGTGGCTGCAGCTCTGATTCAACCCCTAGCCTGGGAACCTCCATATGCCGCGGGAGTGGCCCAAGAAATAGCAAAAAAAAAAAAAAAAAAAAAAAAAAGACAAAAAATAAAATAATAA
Organism: Phacochoerus africanus; assembly: GCF_016906955.1. Classification (NCBI taxonomy): domain Eukaryota; kingdom Metazoa; phylum Chordata; class Mammalia; order Artiodactyla; family Suidae; genus Phacochoerus; species Phacochoerus africanus. Next base: position 77,716,125 of record NC_062547.1, on the reverse strand, counting down.
TTTCAAAACCTGTTCAATGGTGTTTTTTTTTTGTTGTTGTTGTTTTCTATTTTTGGCCCATGGCATGTGGAGTTCCCAGGCCAGGGGTCAGATCCAGGCCTTAGGTAGTTACAGCCTACACCACAGCTACAGCAATGCTGGATCCTTAACCTACTGTGCTGGCCTGGGGATGGAACCTACGTCCTAGTGTTGAAGCCACCAATCTCTCTAGAACTCCTCAAACCTTTATTATTATTATTACTATTTTTAATGTTTGTCTGCATTTGAGAGACCTGGAGCTGTTTTTTAAATGTATCAAGGAGAGGAACTCCCATTGTAATGCAATGGGATAGGCAGCATCTTGGGAGCATTGGGAGGTGGGTTCCATCCCCCACCTGGCCCAGTGGGTTAGGGATCCTGTGTTACCACAGCTGTGGCTTAGTTCTCTGCTGCAGCTGGTATCTGATCCCTGGCCTGGGAGCCCCCAAACGCTGCAGGGCAGCCAAAAAAAAAAAAAATTGTATCAAGGATAAATGGATACAAAAGGATCATTTGAAAACTGCGGGAGGGCAGCTGTGTAACAGCTGGAAGCAAGGTGCCACTTTATGAAATACAAAAACCACTGTATGCTCCTCACAGATTCTCGGATGTGGAAAATGCCTGAAGGCAAATACTGTGACCTTGGTGCAACAGGAATCTGCCAGGAGCAGGAGAGAAGAGCTTTGAAAGTTTATTTTATATTCTTCTAGGGGTGTGTGAGTTTGTTACAATGACACTTTGTAATTTTAGGCAAGGTTTAAAAGATACTAGCATGATCCTGATTATAAATAGACAGGTGTATATATAAATATGGATATGGTGTTTATATATTATATATAACACAACGTAGAGCTACATGGTCACATGTCCCTATCTGTGTTTACACATGTCTCATACAACAGAAACAGATCTAGGGAGCACTCTCAAGGGAAGACCTATGATGTTAAATGTAGTTATTGCTGACTTCGAAGGCTGGGTGTTACAAATGATTTTTTTTTTTTCCCTAGGGCCGCATCTGCAGCCTATGAAGGTTCCCAGGCTAGGGGTCGAATCGAAGCTGTAGCCGCTGGCCTATGCCACAGCCATAGCAACGCGGGATCCAAGCTGCATCTGCAACCTACACCACAGCTCCCAGTAACGCCGGATCCCTAACCCACTGAGCGAGGCCAGGGATTGAACCTGCAACCTCACGGTTCCTAGTCGGATTCGTCAACCACTGAGCCACAATGGGAACTTCACAAATGATTTTTAGTTTTCTTCTATTTGGTTGTCTGCATAGAATGAGTCTTTTACATACATTTTAAAGTCAATTAAAAAAAATGTACAAAAGGTTCAGGAACAAAGAAAAACCCCGTCCCCATCAGCAGTCACCCCCACACCCTTCCCCAGCCCCTGACAACCAGGAATCCACTCTCTGTCTGTGGATGTGCATCTGTTCTGGATGTTTTCCATCCATGGAATCCCATACTATGTGTGTGTCCTTCTGTGTCTGCCTCTCTCACTGAGCATCGTGGTCTCCAGGTCCATCCATGTGGTAGTGAGTGTCGGGGCTTCTCTCCTTTTCAGGCTGAGTGATGCTCCGTATGTGGAGGGACCACACTGTTTATCCATCATCCACTGTTGGGCACTTGTGTACAAATATTTATGTGGACATGTTTTCATTTTCTTGAAGTGGAATTCCTAGAATGTAATTACTGATCACACAATAGCTCTCTTTACTCTTTGGAGGATCAACCAATGTCTTCCATGGTGGCTACACTGTTTCATCTCCCACTAGCCGTGGACAAGGTTTCCAGTCTCCCACACCCTCGTCTACACTTGTGATCACTGTGTGCACAGTGGCTATCCTAGTGGGTGGGAGGTGACAACCATATGGACAGTGGTTATGCTTGGGTGGGAGGTGACAACTTTGTGTGGACAGCGCCATCCTTGTGGGTGAAGGTCCCAACACAGTGGCCTGACTTGCGTCTCCTCCATGATGCTGAGTGGCTCTTTACGTGCCTGTTGGTTGGTGGTCCATCTTTGCAGAAACGTCTGGGTAGAAATGCACAGGAATTTGGAGCCTGTTGTCTCGGCCCTTTCCTTCCCCTGGCAGGTGCCTCTGTCCAAACCCCTTTGGGAGGGCACCCAAGCAGCACCCTCTTAGCCCATCACAGTGAGAACAAGTCAGGGACATGGTGTCTCCACCCCAGGAAGGGGGGCGACTTCTGTGAAACATGGTGACAACGCCCACTGGTGTGTTCAGACTGAGAGGGTGATACAGGGCCTGTGATGTCCTCAGGGTGGGTCATCAGGAGCCCCCCCACCCTCCCCCGCTGGCGGGTGGCCTGGAGGCCACCTGAGCCAGCTGCCTGCAATGCAGGATCAAGTGTCTGCTTCCCGCTATAAACTATTGATGCTGGTGACGTCACCTGTGGTCTGCGGGTCTCATGTGTTACCTGCCATGGAACCTGAGGGCTGCCCTTCCTCCAACCTTGAGTCTCTCTGCCCGTCTAGGGGAGACTATCCTACCCCTCCTGGATCCTTCCAGAATTAGCTTTCTACCAGGATACCCCACACTGCCAGTGGGAGCCCTGACCTCTGGAGAGCAGGAATCTTTAGTTTAACTGAGTGATATCCGCTGGGTCATTCTCCTGGGGACTGTCCGCCTTAAGGTCCCCTTGGCCCTGGAAAATATACAAAAGCATTAGCAGGTCGGAGCCAGTATCCTCAGCTCTGAGCACCCTCTGTGCAGCCCTGCTGGGCTCTGCAGGGGTGGGGTAGCCTCCCTGGCCCTCCCATTAGATGCCAGGAGGCCCCCCACTGTGACAAAAGCAGCCACCACAGACATCCCCAGCGTCCCCTGTAGCAGAGTTGCCCCAGGTAAGAACAGCTGCTCTATTATGCTGGTTTGGCCTTGAGAGCCAGCCTTATCCCTGCCCAGTTGACAAGCGATTGTCTGGATGGGACAGCCCCAGGTTGGGGGGGTCGCCAGGTGGGGGGACTGGGGTCTCTACTCCTCGGTAGTTGAGGTGGGTCTGCAGTCCCCTCTGTGCCTGCTCTCTGGCAACCCTAACCTGGCTGGTGCCCACAGCCCTGTGACCCCTTGGCCAGGTGGGTGGCGGGTGAGCAGATGGCCTCAGGATTGCTTACAGCCCAGCTCACGTTCCCTCTGGTATGGAGACACTATCCCTTTCATGAATTTTGCAAGCCCTGGAAGCTCTACCCAGCCTCCCAGTTCCCAGAGGCAGAATGAGCTTCCTGTGGCCGATGTCACCCAGAACTCTGGGTGGGGCGATGCAAGGCCACACGCATTTCCTCTCTCACAGTTTGGGGGCTGGAAGGCAGAGGTCCAGGTGCTGGCAGGCCGGCTCCTGTGGCCTCTGAGTGAGGTCTTCCTGGGGTAGCTGGCCACTCTGGTGGCCATATTGCCCCATCTCTGCCTTTGCGTCTCTGGCCTCTCCCTGTGACTCTGTGTCTCCTCTGAGAAGGACACTAGCCACCGTACTAGGGCTGCCCGACTCCAGGGTGACTCATCTTAGCAGGTGATCCACAAAGACCCTGTTTCCAAATAAAGGTGCATTCACGGGTGCCACCAGTCAGGATGTGGACATCTTTGGGGGCCACAATTCAACCCCTGACATGTCTTTGCAAGTCCCTCCTCCACACTCGGGCCAGGTCTCTGAGTGCTGCTGCCACACACACCCACCTCCTTGTGGAAAAGAAGCAACCTCTCAGTGAAGCGCTGGGAGGGCAGGTCAAGAGCAGCAGCAGGGAACCCTGGTGTGACAGGTCGAAAGGGCACTTCCCCTGAGATCCCCACCCACCCCTGTGACCCATCACCCCAGTGTGATCCTGAGAAAACCCTGATACATGCAGCCTGAAGATGCCCAGCCCAGGCTCCTGTGGAGAGATGGCAAGACCGTTACACCCGGGGGTGGAGCAGGGTGGACTCTGGACGTTATGGGGGTCCTAGGGCAGAGAGAGAACATCAGGGGAAAACTGAGGAAATTCAACAACAGACAGGATGCAGACTTCCCGTCGTGGCGCAGTGGTTAAAGAATCCAACTAGGAACCATGAGGTTGCAGGTTCGATCCCTGGCCTCACTCAGTGGGTTAGGGATCTGGCGTTGCCGTGAGCTGTGGTGTAGGTCGCAGACATGGCTTGGATCCTGTGTTGCTGTGGCTGTGGCGTAGGCCGGTGACTACAGCTTCGATTCGACCCCTAGCCTGGGAACCTCCACATGCCGAGGCAGCGGCCCTAGAAAAGGCAAAAAGCCAAAAAAAAAAAAAAAATAGGACGGTAATGTGGAGACGTTGGAGCTCTGGACTACAGGCCGGGGCCATTGAGGACAAGGTCTCGCATTTCCCCCAAAGGTAAAGCTCAGAGTCACCCCTCAACCCAGCACCCCAACTCCTGGGGGCTGGTGTGGGAGCACTGTGTCACACGTACACCCCCCCCCGTTAGATATCCTGCAGTCCTAACCTCCAGGGCCTGTGAATGAGATCACAGGAAACAGTCTTTTCAGAGGTGAGCAAGTGAAAGTCATCAGGATGGGTCCTAATTCAATATGCCTGGTGTCCTTAGAAAAACCCGAGATCAGGGACAGCCAGGGGAGGAAGACACAGGGAGAAGATGGCTACTTACAGACCAAGGATGAGACCAGCCCTGCCGACTCCTTGACCTTGGATTTCTGGCCTCCAGAACTGCAGAGGAATAAATTTCTGTTGTTTCAGCCACTGCTCCACCCACCCACATTTGTGTCATTCATGACTGGAGCCCGTGGAAACTACACAGATTTATCCATGAGAAATGAAAATGTATGACCACACAGAAGCCTGTATACACATGTTCACAACAGCTGAAAAGTCATGTCCATCAACATATGAAGGATGAATCAAATGTCATCCATCCACACACTGGAATATCATACCACTGTGGACAGGAGAGAAATAGAGTTCCCACTGTGGCTCAGCAGTTTAAGAACCCATCTAGTATCCATGAGGATGCAGGTTCAATCCCTAGCCTTGCTCAGTGGGTTAAAGGATCTGGTGTTGCTGCAAGCTACAGATGTGGCTCGGATCCTGCGTTGCTGTTGCTGTGGCGTAGGCTGGTAGTTGTGGCTCCAATTCAACCCCTACTCTGGGAACTTCATATGGCACAAGTGCAGCCATAAAAAGGAAAAAAAAAAAGAGAGAGAAGCACTGACACTCAGTACCACGTGGACAGACCTGGAGACCACGATGCTCAGTGAGAGAGAAACAGATACAGAAGGACACACTGTGTGAGATGCCATGGATGGGAAACGTCCAGAACAGGCACATCCACAGACAGTAGGTTTGTGGTCATCAGAGGTTGGGGAGTGGTTGGGGATGACTGCTGATGGGGAATGGGCTTCCCTTTGGGGTGGTGGGATGTCCCACAGTTGCTTTTGGTAATGGGAGCACACCTTGTGAATGTACTAAAATGAAACTCTGAATTGTGCAGTGTATCTGGTGAATTGTAGTAGCTACCTGGTGGCACAGCATGTTAAGGATCCAGTGTTGTCACTGCTGTGGTGCCAGTTCAATTCCTGGCCTGGGAACTTCCACAGGCCATGGGTGCAGCCAAAAAAAAATTGCATGGTGTATGAATTCCATCTCACTAAAAATGTTAAAAGAACAGCTTTTCTTTGCTGCCTATGAGTTTCAGATCCGGCAGCATACAGAGCAGAAACGAACAAGACGCCCAGACTCAGCGCTGCTGGCGTTGCCCCCCACCCAGGAGCACACTCTCTCCTGAGTCTGCCTGTGCCTGGCATGTTCTCCACTTGCCCCACGGATGCCATGGCCCTGTCCTGAGGGTGTGGCAGCATCACCACTGCCTGTTCCACATCAGGGCGGCTCCAGGGCCCTGCAACGTGTTGGGACACCCCCTCCACTACAGGTGCACTGCCTGGCCGCCCATCCTGGAACCCTATGCCACCCAGCCAGCCCCCACCATGCCTCTAAGACCCTCTACTTCCCTCAATGCTGTTTGCTCCACTCACCCCTTTGGGACCATATCAGACACACCTCTCCCCCAGGAAGCCATCCCTGATCCCCTCTCCGGTCCCTGCAGGGCTCTGCTCCATCCTCCCCCACCTCTCTGGACACGCATGTCCAGCAGTGGTGAAATGATCCACAGTGTGGCCAGATCTCCGCTCTGTGCCCAACTTGGACCACGGCTGCCCACACATGTGGGGCTTTGAGAGGCTACAAGGATTTGGGAAGGGGGTGGGATCTCTCTGGTCCTGCAAAGAGATAGAGCCAAAAGCAATGCACAAACACAGCAGTCCCATTCATTGGAGCTTCCTGTGACCATGGTGTGTGCTGGCTGCTGAGAAAATCTCGGTGTGCGGAATGCTTGAGTTCTGTGTGACAGTCATATGAACGTTTCGTTTTGTTTTCTTGCAATTAACGTAAATTTATATTTAAAACTTTTTTTTGCCATGCTCAAGGCATGAAGAAATTCCCAGACCAGATCAAACCCAAGCCACTGCAGTGGCTTAACGTGCTGTGCCACAAGGGAACTCCAACAGTATTTTCTAAGTAGAAATTTTTTTTTGTTGTCTTTTTGTCTCTTTAGGGCCACACCATGGTATATGGAGGTTCCCAGGCTAGGGGTCATGTCGGAGCTGTAGCTGCTGGCCTACGCCACAGCCATAGGAACACACAATCCGAGCTTCGTCTGCAACCTACACCACAGCTCATGACTACACTGGATCCTCAACCCACTGAGCAATGCCAGGGATTGAACCCGTGTCCTCATGGATGCTAGTTGGGTTCATTAACCGCTGAGGCACAACAAGAACTCCTCTAAGTAGAACTTTTACTGAGCTGCAACCTACACAGAGCAAAGCACCCCAATCACACCGTGTTATGCAAACTGAGCTCTGATGTGTTCCCAGGTCAAGAGATTGTTCCCGGGTCCTCCTGCCAAGCCTACCTGCTAATGTCCCCAGGTCCCCTGACTGAGCTCACCTGACCTCCTCAGCCACTGACCCCCAAGAGTACCCTGTCCTGAATTTCTGGCACCGTTGGTGAATTTTGCCTGATCTTGAACTGCATTTGTGTACTTGGAACAAAGATGTACCTGACCAGTCTCTGCTTCTTCACTGCTATGTTGTATTCCATCAGCCAACTGCACACAGTGTGTTCCTATCTTTTGGGCGGTGATCACATCTGTTATTCCTGATGTTCACCTGATGTGGAAGTTCCTGGGTCAGGGATCCAACCTGTGCCACAGCAGTGACAATGCCAGATCCCTGACTGTTGGCCACTGAGGAACTCCCATTTCATTCTTTTTAAAAGGCTGCTATGGAGATTCTATGGACAAAAGTGCAGGCTGTTGTTGACAACTTCTGCTTGTTTCTTGGTAAACACAAAGGAGCTGAGTGCCTGGCCTGAAGGGAGGTATGCTGGCAGTGTGTTAAGAAACTGCCCAACTGTTTTCAAAGCTGCTGCACCTTTTCCCTCTCCCCAAGCAGTGTTTATAGTTTTGCCTGCCCCATCCTTAGAAGTGCTGGCACTTCCAGTCTTCATCCTAATGATTTCTCAAAAATGGCTTTATCAGCTCTAATTCACATAACCATACATTTACGATGCACGACACAGTGGTTTTCAATATATTCAGAGCTGTGCAACCACCATCACCGGGAAAGAAATGCCAGCTGTTAACATTCCCTCCCGAGCCCCTGACAACCAGAAACCCGCGCTCTGTGTCTGTGGATGCGCCTGTTCTGGATGTTTCCCATCCATGGCATCCCACCCTGTGTGTCCTTCTGTCTGCTTCTCTCACTGAGCGTCGTGGTCTCCAGGTCCGTCCGCATGGTAGCGAGTGTCGGGCTTCTCTCCTTATCAGGCTGAGTGATGCTCTCCTGTGTGGAAGGGCCACATTTGTTTATTTGTTCATCTGTTGAGTCATCTGAGTTGTTTCCACTTTGGGGTGTTGTGGCTTGTGCTGCTGTGAACACGCGTGTGCAGGTTTTGTGTGGGCTGTGTTTCCATTTCTCCTGGGAAAAATGGAAGTAGCATTGCAGGGTCAGTGGTAACTCTGCATTGATCCTTTGAGGACCGGCCAGAGCAGCCCTCCATCCTTAGAGCTCGGCAAAGCTGGAGCAGGTTGGGTAAAGCACAAGGGGGCCTCTTGCAGGCCGAAAGGCTCAGGCTGCTCGCCAGGCCTCTGTGCTTGAGAAAAAGAGACAAAGTGCTTCCTGATCAGAGGATTAAGAGGTAAGCCTGTAGGGAGGTGCCCCCCCCCCCCGCCCCCCGCCACAGGCCCAGCTCCCAGGGGGGAGATGGGGTGGCACTCAGGGTGGAGAGACTGCTCCAGCTGGGGGTAGGGCCTGGGGACACAGTGGTCCTTAGGAGAGAGGCTGGCCTGCTGGTTTGGGCAGATAAGGTTTGCACATTGGCCTGAGGGCCTGGGACTCAGGGAGGGGAGGGAGGGGTTGAGACTGGAATGCAGGATCAGGGTGGGAAGATCCTCGATCATGACAATTCAGGGAAGGGCCTTGGGGACCCTCCCCACCTTGCAGGAACAGGAGTCTGTCTGTCTGGGGCGGGGGGCTGGAGGTTGGGCAGGGCTGGTAGGTGTGGTGGAGGAAGAAGCCTGGGACCCCCTCCTCCCCCAGTTGAGGTGGGGGGGACAAGCAGGGGACCTTGGGGCTGGGGAGTCAGCTGTTCCCTGATGGACCCTGTCAGGGGCCAGAGAAGGGTTCTGATGTGAATATCCTCTGGCCAGAGCAACACCATTTCCCTTCTGAGTTCCGGAGGCTGGGGTGGGGATGGGGTGACCTCTCTGAGCCTCCCACCCCCAGCTCAGTCCAACAGAAATCTGGAAAATGCGTCAGAGAAGCTGGGGGGCCTTTGATGGGAGGAGATGTGGAGCCCCTGTCCTATTATAATCAAGGGAATGAAGAAACAAACACAGGAACAAAGCTTCCCAACTATTAATCCATTTCCATTTGAAACCCTAGGGAAAGCCCTTGGGGAGGAAGGGGACCCTGGCCCAGCCCCTTATTTTGACAGAGGGGTAAACTGAGGCACCCCAGTTAGATCTGAAGAGAGAAATAAGACCCAGCCGCACCCTCCCCACCCCCCAGTGCCTGGGATGCTGGCCTGCTGTCCCATCTTGTTCCCACCCCCTCCCACTCTCTCCTGCCACAGAGAGTATCATTTTCAAAATTCTCCAACAATTGCAAGGTGATCAGACACCCACGTTCACCCTGAATCATTGATGAGGGAGGCAGCTGGCTGGCGAGGCTAGGACCAGAGGGGGGACCAAGCAAGGAGCAGGCAGGGGGCTGCCTGCTCCAATAAACTGGGCATTGATCCAACTGATACTTGTGGCCAGGGGGCTCCCTGGACACCCCACCCCCAGCAGCTTTAGTGACTGGCCCAGGTTTCAGGTGGGGTCTTAAGATGGATGGGTGTCTCCCCAAATGGTGTGTCCCCAAAATGAACCTGAGAGCCCTGGGTTCTGGGGGAACCCTTTACCTGGGGGAAGGGTGGTTGCAGATGTGATTAAGGACCTTGAGATGAGATGAGCCTGGGGGCCTCTAAATCCAATGACAAAGGTCCTTTTTAAAGACACAGGGAGGGACTGAAAAATAGGGAGATGAGGACCATGTGACAGGAGGCGGGGACTGGAGGGATGAGACCACAAGCCAAGGACACCTGGAAACCCTAGAACTGGAAGAGGCAGGTAGGACCTTCCCTGGAGCCTCTGGAGGGAGCATGGTCTTGTCGGTGACTCGGTTTTGTCCTCCAGAACTGAGCAGGAATAATTCTGTGTTGCTTTGCACCACCTGGTTTGTAGCACTTGTGTGGTAACAGTGGTGGATTCTGATCCGGGCAGGGACCGCCTCTAACCCCTCATTTTCCGTGTCCCAGTGTTTTCTAGTGACACTGACCTGACTTCCTGTTATAGCAAGGAGCTCCAGTGAGAAGCAGGAAAGAACTCCTCAGACATTTTAAGGGAGATGTCCCGGGAGGCGTTTTCATGTGGGGGACTTCATGCCAATGCCCTAGCACAGGGAACAAATGAGGGAGTCCTGCAGGTTCAGGCAAGAACCTTCTGGAAGGGAATAGCCTTGCAAAGGAGGCCTGGGTAAATGAGGTCAGAAACTAGAAGGGCGTTTGGATATGTGGGGTCTGGGGTCTACCCGGCCACAGGGTCGAGTTCTGGGCAAGACAGCAGCCCTGGGAGGGTTTTAATACCGTTTAGAGCTGTGGTAGGAACCTGGTGGAGGGTCCACCAATGCGGCTGGGCAGGAGTACTCCCATGTCTCCATCAGCCCTGCCTGCTGTCAAGGGGACCGTTGCTGGCACTAGTCATCGAGGCAACAAATGAGCAGCTGAGTCTGGTGGTACCTAGAGCCTAGGGCCAACACAGTCCTGGAGGCAGCAAATCCCCAGGAATGTGTTGGGGATTCTCCTAAATCCACCAGGACATTCCCGATTAGCCGGTCTTGGACTTCAGATAGCCTTAGGCCAAAGAGAGAACCAAGGACCACTGGGTGGGAGGCCTCTGTGGAAATCAGCAGCCACCTCTAATCCCTGAAAGTCCGCTGGCTCGGGAGTGGCCTACCCCAAGGCTCCTGGGCCCAGTCCAGGCCTGCGCATGGCCCTGAAAGGGGTGCTGTTGCTATGACTCCGCCCAAGCTAAAACCGACCTGAGAGGCAGGAGCAAAAGCCTGATCTCCCTTTAGGGAAATAAGAAACATCATTTCTTCTCCCTCTCTAAAAATTAAAAAAATTCCCTTTTCAGAGTTCTGTTGTGGCGCAGCAATTTAAGGATCCCGGGTTGTTACTGACTGCTGAGACCTGGGTGACAGAGGTTCTATCCCTGGCCCAGGAACATCCACGAAACACAGCTACGGCCAAAAAAATTAAAAATCCAGTTTTCAGCACGAGGTGTATAACAAACAATATTTACGACATTTTCCTCTATTTACTGAAGGTCTGCGAGGCTTCCAAAAGCCTGGGAAAGCGGACCATCACCACCGCCACGGGCCTCCCTGGTTCTGGCCTCTTCGACTTGGTCTGCCCCTCCCCCACTCACCCCATTCAGCGGGCCCTGGTTTCTGCCACTCCTCCCGAGGGCATCCCTACCGCCCAGCCCTGCTCAACTCTTAATTCACCACTCCCCGGGATAAGTTCGGGGTGTTCTGCCGATGAGATGGAGACCCAGTCCATCCTCAACGCCCGACGATGGTGGATCCCGGGCCTCGGTTTCCCACAGTACAGGACGGGCGGAGTTACCGTGCGCCCCGGGCCTCGGTTTCTCCATTCCCGCAGTCAGGGGAGGGGACCCTGGTCGGGCTTCGTTGCTCTGGGGTGAACAAAGGACAGTCGGGACGACCCCTGACCACATCGCGAAGCATGCTTGGTGGCCAGCGGTGGAAAGAGCCCACCCACATCTGGGACGCGTTAGGCCGCCAGATCCCGGCGCGCTAACCCAAGAGGGCCGTCTGAGTTGGAATCAGACAACGGGCAGGTGCCCACAAGCAAGATGGAGCCCTATAGTTTTTCTGCCCAACCTCAAGATGGCGACGCACCTCCCTTTACCCTCGCGCCCTAGGCGGAGGTAGACTATGCCCGTTTGCAAGATGGCGGCAGCCTGGGAGAAGCACGCTTCCCGCCGCCTGACCCGCCACGTACCCACTCTCAAGATGGCTTCTCCCGGAAAGCCCCACGCAGGAGGGCAGCTCGCCCACAGGCACAGGCGCCGTCACGTGGTCTCATCTTGTCTCCCCTCCCCCGACTACACGGGCCGTTTCCGCCTCAAGCTCTGATGTATGGTCGCCTTCTCCAATGGTCGCCTGCAATTCTGTTTGGCCCCACCCCTCGAGCGGCCTTCTAGCCATTGGGAGGCTCTGGCGGGGTCCCGCGGTGCTCGCCCCGCCCATCTGCGCGACGGGAGCCAATGGGCAGAGCGCGCGGGGGACGTGTTCGGGCGTCTCCGCCATTTTGTGAGTCTATAACTCGGAGCCGTTGGGTCGGTTCCTGCTATTCCGGCGCCTCCACTCCGTCCCCCGCGGGTCTCCTGTGTGTGCAATGGACGGGTGAGTCGTGCTTGTCCGCGCTCTCTGCCATCCCTCTCGCTCTCCAGCCTTTCCCCTGGCCGTTGCCGGGGCTTCTTCGGGACGACAGTCCCGGCGCGCCGCTCCGCCTCCACCCTGGGCCCCCGGGCGCTTCTGTCTTCCTTCCCTTCCCCCAGGTCTGGGATGCGGCCCGGGGAGAGGCTGCCGGGGTCGCGAGGGGGCGGGGGACTGGGGGAGGTGGGTGGCCGGCTGAGCCCTGTTGGCTTCCGGTATCCACGCGGCCCGTCCCGAACGCACGCGGCGGCCGCGGGGCCCTTCCCGCTTCACGTCCGGTTTCCGCGCGCACGCGCCGCCCTTGATGCGCGTTGCGTGGCCCTTCCGGCGCCCTGTACGGCCTCCGCTAGCCGCCCTGTGTGGCCCTTCCCGCGCCCCGTACCTCCTGGGCGCGCCGCGTGTGGGCCCCGCGCGTGCGCGGTTCTTCGCACCCCCCCCCCCCGGTGGTTCTGGCGCGCGTGCGCGGCCTTTCCCGCCGCGCGGACTCTGCCCCGGCCTCCCCCGCCCGCCGCGGGCCCGGGCGCGGCCGGAGACGCCGCCCTCCTGCCCAGAAGGGCGCGGGTCCTCCGCCGCCCCCTTTGTTCCCGCCCGGCGTCCCGGGGAGGCGCCCCGGGCGCGTTGCTCCGGGCGCGATGGGGGCGGGGCAGCTGGCGACCCGAGCAACTCCCGGTGTGCCGAGGTGCCGAGGGCCTTTACCAACCTGGGGCGGGGGCGCGCGTGGCGGCCGGGGCTCTTTTCGGGAAAAGGGACAGAACGCGGTGAAGTTGGGTATCTTGTTTGTGAGCTTTGAGCAAGCCCTCCTTCTTGTCAGCCGGACTGGGCGGCAGGCGGGCGACTAAAAATGCCCTGAGGGTCACGTGCTTTGGGTGCTTCGGGTTTGAAATGATAGGTTTCAGACGGAATTAAGGCCAGTCTTTCAGAAAAATTGCTGCTGCGAGAGGAACTTGATCTCCTCGTGGTCTGCCTTGGCTTGGTTTGGGTGGATCTGCCCAGAGAACCCCTTCCCGAGCCAGGGTGCTCAGGAGCCCGCCGGTGGAATCTCGCCGGGAAGTGTTTTCTTGGCGGTCTGGTCGAGTTTTCGAGTTTTGCTTCCTTTCTCAAGAACTGTCCTGGGGAACATCCTTCCCCAGGTGTGATTTGGGGAGCCCAGTCCCATCTGCAGTCTCTTGTCAGTGTTGGGGTGGTGGGGGCTTTCTGTTTGGCCAGCTTTCTCTTTGGAAGGGCTGAAAATCTTTTCCAGAAAGGCCATTTTATGTAAAATAACTTCCTGTGTCCGAGGCCCTCCCCGGGAGTAGGAAGCCATGAGTCGCTCTGGGTTAGCAGTTGGGAAACTGCGTGCTTTTCATTCTTTTTCTGAGAAATTTTTTTCTTGGCTCAGTACGGTTTCTAAAAGTCGTTGGGACTAACCAGTGAGGTGTTTGGAGGTCCCACAGCAGAGGTAGTTGAGGGTGGAGAGAGCCCGGATTAGGGCCAGGTTCTGTCTTTTGAACTGAGGGTTATACGAGCCCACCTTCCTGAGCTTGAGGGACTGGGTAAGGGGATATCATACAATGTCATGGGAGATTTTGTTTGTTTTGTGAGACTACCTGGCCTTGGTGGCCAGATGACCTGGTCGGGGGCATTGCTTAGTAGACTTTAAGTCACTCAGACATTGTCTGTTTCTGTTCAATACGTAGAAACTGGAGCGTTCTGCTGTTGGGTAGCTTAGGCTGGGACACTGCACTCCAGGAGCCCCAGGCCACCCTGCACTCCAGTTCAGCCTTCCCAAGCGGCCTGCCTGCAGGGGGGTGGGGGGAAGTCCAGTCACGGGGAGCCAGGTTGATGAGTAACTTAATTCTCTTTGATCATTTCCATTGTGCGCCCCCCTCCCCTTCATTCCCTTGGGGCCAGAGCTCTAACTTCAGGTCCCCTGAGTTGCCTTTTCACTAGGCGCCCCCCCCCCCTTTTTTTTTTTGAAAACATCTCCCAAGCATTACTAGTTTCTAAGATTTCTAGAAAGCAAACAACAGTACTCAAATATCTTTAGCATCAAGTGTCCTTCCCAGGGCTTTGGAAGGGGGTATCTTTGTGTTTGGACAGGTCGGGAGGCGGGGCCTGGGGTCCTGCTGAGAGGGAGGGGAGCTGGAGGACAATGATGGCTCCTTTTCAAGTGGAGATTAAATGGTGGACGGCTCACTTCCCTGCCCAAGACTTGCTAGTTAGCCAAGGCCTTTGGTGGGGGGCATGTGCTGCCAGAGAGTTGTGCAAAGAGCTGTTCAGGGCACCCCAGGATGTCTGGGGGCAGGGACAGTCCTTCCCGCCTGCTGGGACCCCTGCGGGCACCCCTGGCTAACATCTCCTCTCCTCTCTCCACAGCATCGTCCCAGACATAGCAGTTGGTACAAAGGTAGGTGCTTCTGGACGTGTTTACCTCTTTTTCTCTTTCCTGTTTCTTGGACCCTGATCTCACACTGACCCTGCTGCAGGGCTTGTGTCCCCCGGCAGTGTGGAGGGCAGTGGGCAGAGGGTGTGCAGGCTGGTCCCTGCCAGCACCAGGTCTGGCCAAGATGGTCTGGTGGCTCCTCGCATTCAAGGTGTTGCTGGACTTTTTTCGTGCCCCTTCTCCCCACACCAAAATTCAGAGCTATGGGGTCCTGCTATGGTAACACAGTTCCCAGTTTGGGGGGGGGGGTGTTGCATGATGGGGTGACAGGGCTTCTGTAGTTGGTATTCTGTTGAAAAAGTTGCAATCTCTTTGCACCCCGAGCAGCTTCTAGGGTGGGTGGTGGGATCCGAGGACTCCTGGGGCCCCAGGGTAGTTAGAGGTTGCTTTAATGATGTCCTCGGTTCAGGTAATTTTTGCTCTGAAAAACTCTGTATGACTCTTCTCGAGGTAACGGAAAATGGAGACCAGTCTGTGCGTAGACGCACAGCACCTGGATATTTGAACATACAAGTGGTGCGGAGCTGGCTGGGCGCTCTGTCCCCACAGCAGGGCCTATGAGCACCCCAGAGGAACAGGACCTCTGGGGCTGTGTCCTTTGGCTGGAGTGTCCTCTTCAGGGCCAGATTCTGGGCCTCCTACAGATGGCTCCCATGTCCCCAGCAGGCAGCCAGCTGGTTTTTGGTCGGCCAGCCGTGAGGCCTGGGCCTGGTTTCGGTTTTCCCAAGCGGACTCTTCACACGCTGCCTGTCCCGATCTTCCTGCAGATAAAACCTGTTTGTTTGGTGGCGGGAGGGGGAGAGAGACTTTGATGTGAAGCGTTTGTAACAGTCACAATTCTCCTGCTTCTGTGGGAGCCAATTTCAGCTGGAGAAGCTCTTCCAAGGGATGTTCTCCTATTGTGTTCCCAGGGGACATATGCTTCTAGAGTCAGGCCTAGGATAGAAATAGGATAGAAGCCGTGAGGCTCTACCCCAGTGGAGAGCTCAGGCCTCTGTGCCCCAAGTCAGCGCTGGTTTCAAGCAGTGTTAACAGTGGCACTTCGCTGTTGATAAGGTTTTACAGTAGCAAGCACGCTTAGGGGCCCTTTGCTGTTGATAACTGAGTTGATTCCTGGGCAGTTATGGACAGTGGCTCCACCAGTACTAGTGGGGAAGAGCCGTCACCCCAGTCCACCATGGCATGCCCCCCCCCGCCCCCGCCCCGTGCCGGGGAGTTGGGGGCAGTGTGTTCTTCAGAGTATCTAGCCAAGGGGACATTGCCTGATGAATCACAGGTCACTGCCTGCACCTGGATGCCCCTGTGCTGGGGGGAGGGGGCTATGTCCAGGAGGGAGGTTTGGGGGAGGTGGGGGTGACCAAGTGGGCAGGATTTATTCTGTAGATGTTGGCACACCACACTCTGCCAGGAGAGCATAGTCAGAGCCAGGACTCCCCACTCCCCAGGGAATTTTGGCCCCACCTGTCAAAGACAGGAGCCAAGATGCTCTATTAAAGGTCATGTAGCAAGCATATGGGAGCTCTGTGGTGGGTCTCTGTCTAGCTCGAGCCAGGAAACCGTTGTGTGCCTGAGGGGAGGGGTGGATTAGGGCTCCAAGTTCTGAGATGGGAGGACACATTCCTACCATTTGGACTTGGATGGGGGTACTCTTGCCTGCCCTTGGTGGCAGCAGTGGCTCAGGTGCACTCTGGGTGACTCTGTTCAGGGCTGAGACTGGTCTGGCTGCCCTGAGCCTTGAAGTGCCCAGTTGAGTTCAAGTTGAGACAGGTCATGTCAGCTTGTTCTGGTTGGTGATTTTTAATGTTTTACTTTGTTAATATCACACCCCAGTTCATGAGCAGCCTGCATTGCTATCCTTTTTTGGACTCAGATAGGGCCTGAGTTGCCTAGCTCTGAGCCTTTGCAACTTCTCTCAGTGGGCCTTGGGCCCTGGGGGCGGCATCATGTGGAGGCCTTTGCATGATTGTCCAACCTGGGGTCTGGGCTCAGAATCACAGCCATAGTAGGAGCCTCACCATGCCTGTTTTTTGTCCTGAGGGGCAGATCGGCATCTCTTTGGTTTACTGCACCCTCTTTGGAGGGGACAGGCCTGGGGGTGAGGTTTCTGAGGAGTTCTAGGGCATCTTGGCCCTGGACCAAGGGAAGGTAGGGTGACCACCTGGACAAGTAAGTGGCAACTACTTTGGCAGTTTGGGGGAGGGGCAGAGATAAGGTGTCCTTGTTGAAGGGGCGAGGCCCAGGCCTGCTGGTCTTTCCTGTTCCCACAAGTGGGGCCTCAGGGGGAGGGCGCCAAGGGCCTTGAAATCCTCCAGAGGCTGTTTGGGGAGGGGCTCAGTTCCTGATGGGGAGCCCCTGTACCACGGGAGGACTTGGTCCTTAAGTCTGTGGTGGGGTTCTGCCCTCCCAGGGTCCACATGATGTGGTTCTGGGGAACTGGCTTATCGGATGGAGACCAGTGAGTGAGCCTCTTGTTTTTGGAGGCTAGTGGACAGATGCAGGGAGCCCACCTGCAGGGGCACTTCCTCACCTGGGAGTCACCCAAGTGCCTGCCACTGGGAGAGCTAGTGTTTCCAGCTTGGGTTTCCTCAGACCGGAAAATAGGACAGGCTCTTGCAGCTGAGCGGTGGCTGCAGCATGACAAGGGGGCTTTGTCCTTGTGGGCTTCTAGCATCTGTGTCACTATCTTGCTATGGGTAGGGCTCAGCCTGTGGCCTAGGCCTGCTATGGGGTGGCCAGCCCAAGCCCTGTGCAGACTGGGGGTGGGGGCACAGAAGGTTGAGAGGCCTGTGACATGCAGTGCCCCACTGGGGCCTCTCAGGTGGGGTGAGGAGCTGTGTCTTGAGGTGAAGGACCAGAGGCCCTTGGGGGTGGGGAGGAGGGAGGGTCAGGGTGTGCCAGGGCGGGGGTGTGCTGTGGCAAGGACACTCCATTCCAGCCAGGTCATCTCTTATAGCGGGGATCTGACGAGCTCTTCTCTGCCTGTGTCACTAACGGACCCTTTATCATGAGCAGCAACTCGGCCTCCACAGGTAACTCTGACCCCAGCCCAAGCCCTGCCTGTGAACCTGTCCCCCCATGGGTCCATGGCCTTTGACTTTGAGCCTCACTTCCCCGGGGTCCAGGCAGGTGGACCCTGGGCATGGGGAGAAGCCATCCTGGCTGCAGGGAGGGTGTGGGTGCCAGGAGAGGGGGCCCAGAGAGCATTTGGTACCATGCAGCCCACCCCTTTTCTAGCAAATGGAAATGACAGCAAGAAATTCAAGGGGGACAACAGAAGTGCAGGGGTGCCGTCCAGAGTGATCCACATCCGGAAGCTCCCCAGCGATGTCACTGAGGGGGAGGTCATATCCCTGGGACTGCCTTTCGGCAAGGTCACCAATCTCCTGATGCTGAAAGGGAAAAACCAGGTAGGAGGCGCCCTCAGTAAGGCCCCAGGCCCAGGGGTGGCTGGTCTAGGCCTGGCTCATGTGCTCCCCCTGCCTGCAGGCCTTCATCGAGATGAACACTGAGGAGGCCGCCAACACCATGGTGAACTACTACACGTCAGTGACCCCTGTGCTGCGTGGCCAGCCCATCTACATCCAGTTTTCCAACCATAAGGAGCTCAAGACAGACAGCTCTCCCAATCAGGCGGTGAGGCCGCTGCCCTCAGGTGTGGGTGGGAGCAGGGGAGCTACCTAGGGGTTGAGGACTCTAACGGCTGTGTCCCCCACCCCACAGCGGGCCCAGGCAGCCCTGCAGGCAGTGAACTCAGTCCAGTCAGGAAATCTGGCCCTGGCTGCCTCGGCTGCAGCAGTAGATGCAGGAATGGCAATGGCCGGCCAGAGCCCGGTGCTCAGGATCATTGTAGAGAACCTCTTCTACCCGGTGACCCTGGACGTGCTGCACCAGGTGAGGTGGTCGCACTGGCCCTTGGCTATGGGGTGGGTGGTCTGGCTGCTGGATGAGGCTGACTATCGTCCTTCCACAGATTTTCTCCAAGTTTGGCACTGTCCTGAAAATCATCACCTTCACCAAGAACAACCAGTTCCAGGCACTGCTGCAGTACGCCGACCCTGTGAGCGCCCAGCACGCCAAGCTGGTGAGTGGCCCCTGGGGCAGCCGCCCAGCCACCCCACTGGCACCTGCTCATGGCCTTTTCCCCACAGTCACTGGACGGGCAGAATATCTACAATGCCTGCTGCACCCTGCGCATCGATTTCTCCAAGCTCACCAGCCTTAATGTCAAGTACAACAACGACAAGAGCCGTGACTACACTCGCCCCGACCTGCCTTCTGGTGACAACCAGCCCTCACTGGACCAAACCATGGCTGCTGCCTTCGGTAAGGTCCAGGCCATCGCCTGGAGGCAGGACACACTAGCTCAGTCTAGGCGCCTGGCTCTGCGCAGAGCCCAGGGAGGTCGGCACCTGTGTCCTGGACGCCCGCTGGGTTCCATGATTAGTGTCTCGTTTGTTTCTAGGTGCGCCTGGTATAATGTCAGCCTCCCCGTATGCAGGAGCTGGTTTCCCTCCCACCTTTGCAATTCCTCAAGCCGCAGGTACTCAAACACTCGTCCCGCTCCCACTGCCGTCTGCATGCCCGCACCTCTCCAGTAGCTCTGCTTCCATGGCAGCTGGCGTGGGCGCAGTCACGGGGGGAGCCCACCTTCTTGGGTGCGGGCCTGGGTTCCCCAAGGAGCCTGGACAGGGCAGTCATAGGACAGGGCCATGTAGAGCCCACTAACTCCGCAGTTTCTGGTCTGGTTCCTTTCAAGCGCCCAGTGAGGACCAGCGCACACTGGTTGGTGGGATGTGCCCCTAGTAGATGCATTTAGTAGCCTGGTAAAGCAGAGTGGCCTGAGCCGGGCAGGCACACCTGAGCATCCCTCCTGGGGGCTGGGCACCTGCCCACATGACGACCCGCCCAGCCTGCCGTCTGCATGGTGATGGTCACCTGCAAGTACGTGCAGCAAGGCTCGGCTCGGTGCTGTGTTTCCAGGAGCTCATAAGCTCTGTGTGCTGTTGGGCGCATGTAGACGGTCTTTGCCATGTGGAGAGGTGGAGCCGGCAGGCACATGGCCAGGCATGGGGCCGAGGGTGACCTTTTGCATGAGGACAGGCAGGACCTTCGTTTCCCTCTTGGTGGGCAACATGGGCACTACCGCTCATCTGATCATCTCTTCCTCTCTAGGCCTCTCTGTCCCTAACGTGCATGGGGCCCTGGCTCCTCTGGCTATCCCGTCAGCGGCGGCAGCGGCGGCAGCAGCAGGCCGGATCGCCATTCCAGGTCTGGCAGGGGCAGGAAATTCCGTCCTGCTGGTCAGCAACCTCAATCCCGAGGTACGTGGCTCTTGTAGGCTGTCCCCCCGAAAGTACAGGTGCAGGGGAATAGTGCTCTCTGGGCCAAACGTGGACCGGTCCCCTCCCCCAGGCAGGCAGAGTCACAGAATCCCTGGAGCAGGTCCCCTGGCCGTCCTCTGTGCACAGTCCCCACGCCGCCTCCTCTCCCGCAGCCCTTGAAGTTCTCCTTGTTTCCCTTAACATCTCAGTTTACATTTCTGGTTCCGTGATGTTGAGAGTTGAAGCACCTGGTATATGAGAGCAATTTTGAAATTTACAGCCCAACAGGCCCCAGTCTGCAGGGGCCTGCTGGGCACTTCTGGGGAGGGGGCACCAGTCAACAGCGGTCAGCCGGGCCTGCTCTTTTCTCAGGGACCAAATTGCTCTCAGGGAGCTGGGGTGGAATGATAAAAGGCTCCAAGTAATAAACTCTGTAGATGGAATTCCAGCTTCACGAGCTGTTTTCTTGCTGTCTGACCATTGCTGTGACCGCCCCCCGGCTCCTAGGGAAGTGCTCCAGTAGGAGCCAAGGAGGAAGGCAGTTCGCAAGGGCCTGGTTCTGGGGGAGCGAGTGGGCCGGTGGGCACTGTGTCCTGCTCCCCGAGGCGGCTCTCCTGCTGTCCCGGCCTGTGGCTGTAATGTGTGTGGTCTTGACTGATGGGACACCGCGTGTTTCTTATGTATTTACTGACCTGTGTTTTTGCTACTTTTTTTCTTTTCTCCCCTTCCCCTTTCCCAATTTTTTTTCTTGCCCTGATCCGGAATTTCTTTGCCAACTGACTGCACGGTACTTCTGCTTCCTGTTGTTGCTTGAAACAAAACAAAACCATAAATAAATAAAAAAAAAAAAATTCCCCCTCAAACCCTGCTCTCCGGAAACCAACCTGCCCTTGAATATTAACATCCTGACAACTTCATCATCCATCAACCTGCACGCCTGCGGGGCTGCCTCCTCGTGGTGGACGATTGGCAACTGCCCCCTGACCTCTCCCTTTCCCTGTCCCTCCGCTGCCTTGCTCTGCTGTCCTCTAAAGAGAGTCACACCCCAAAGCCTCTTTATTCTTTTCGGTATGTTATTGTTCACACTTTTATTACCTTGTTTTCATGTAATTGAGGTGGTTGTTACGCCCTGAGATGTATGATGCGTGCGGTCTGGGCTGCGGTTTGCGGATTTATTTGGACTCTAGAGCATGGTTTATTGCCCCGCATGCTGTTGGCCGAGTAAATGTGTCGGTAGCATGCTACAGGATGGTTCTTGGCAATTGACCTTTCCTGGATTTTATGGCTTCTTTGCTGAAGGTAGCCCTCCCAGTAACGTCCCCTGTAACTAGCCGCAGGTGCCCAGAGCAGAATAAGCAAACCTCCGGGGGAGAGCCAGCTCTGTGCGGGTGTGCGGGTCGCGGGGGCTGGCGGGGAGGCAGCAGTGGGCCCTCTGGTGGCTCAGCACCCCCCCCCCTGTGCTCTTGAAGGCGTATACGGTGATGTGCAGCGGGTGAAGATCCTGTTCAACAAGAAGGAGAATGCCCTGGTGCAGATGGCAGACGGGAGCCAGGCTCAGCTGGGTGAGGGGCCGCTGGAAGACCAGACCTGGCGGGGGTGGGGGTGGGGGGGCGGCAGGGCTGTAGGGGAAGTGTGGGGTGCTGGGGGGCCCTGCCTCACTTGTGTGTTGCCCCCACTTCCTTCCCAGCCATGAGCCACCTCAATGGGCACAAGCTGCATGGAAAGCCTGTGCGCATCACGCTCTCCAAGCACCAGAACGTGCAGCTGCCTCGTGAGGGCCAGGAGGACCAGGGCCTCACGAAGGACTATGGCAACTCGCCCTTGCACCGTTTCAAGAAGCCGGGCTCCAAGAACTTCCAGAACATCTTCCCACCCTCGGCCACCTTGCACCTCTCCAATATCCCGTGAGTGCCAGTGGACTGGGAGAGCGCCCTTGCTGCATGTAGCTGTTTCTGCTAGGCCTTTCCCTTCCTCATACTGGACACGCAGCTCAGTCTTTCCCCTCCCCACAGGCCCTCCATCTCTGAGGAAGATCTCAAGATTCTCTTCTCCAGCAACGGTGGTATCGTCAAAGGGTTCAAGTTCTTCCAGTGAGCAGAGGCCCTGCCCCTCCCTCCTTGCCCCAGGGCACTTCCCACCCCTTAGCCCTCACCACTCACCCTTTCCTGTGTCCCACCCATAGGAAGGACCGCAAGATGGCACTGATCCAGATGGGCTCTGTGGAGGAAGCCATCCAGGCACTCATTGACCTGCACAACCACGACCTGGGTGAGAACCACCACCTGCGCGTGTCTTTCTCCAAGTCCACCATCTAGGCCACTGTGGACCAGCCTGCCGGGCACCCGGCAACAACTTCCATCATTCCAGAAAAAAAGCCACTTTAAACGCAGCTGAAGTGACCTTAAAAGACCAGAGATTTTATTTTTTTAAAAGAAATCAGTTTACCTGTTTTTAAAAAATTAAATCTAAATCTTTTGTTCACTTGGGGAGATGGGGTGCTGGCCTCAGGCCCTTGGTGACAGTCAGCACAGCCCGCTCCCAGCCCCTCGCCTGTGCCTTCTGCAGCCTGCGGGCGGGCGCTCCCAAACCTCCACTCGGCTCTCTTGTGCCTTAAACCCGCTGCTCTGGCAGGGCCTTGTTGGGGTGATAGACGCGTAGGGGTTTGGGGGCCCAAGGACTCCACCTCCCGTGGGATCATGTGCCTGGTATTGTGGGAGGCTGCGGGCGGCTAAGTCTGGCCGACACCCCTAATCCTTTAATCAAGTGTGTGATTTCCCCCTCCCCAGCCCCAAGGGCCTTCCTTGGTTGGGTGAGACCCCAGGGTGTGTCCCTGTGCTTCTTCAGCTCTGTTTCCACTGTAATCTCTGTATTATGCTTTGATGCAGCTGCAGACGTCGTGCCTAGCAATATTTCCAGTTGACCAAATATTCTAATCTTTTTCATTTATATGCAAAAGAAATAGTTTTAAGTAACTTTTTATATAGCAAGATGATAAAAATTGTATGAGTGTAACCTAAATTTTCTCCTTGTGCTATGACCTTGTATACTGTACTTTTATTTTATTCCTTGGCAGTAAGTTGCAGGGCAGGTTCTAGTTTCCAGGGCAGACACAGCGGGGCCGGCTAGGCGCCGGGGCGCGGAGCCCAGGCTCTGTCTGAGACCTCCAGATGCCTTACACCCAGCTGTCCTCTAGTGAGGACAGGCGCTCTTAAACTTTCAGGGTTTCTTTTTTTCCTGAAAATTTTGGACCAAAGTTTTGTTTCTGCTTCATGTCTGCCTCTATTGCTGGGACCCCAGGAGGTGGGGCAGCTGCCCTTCCGTCTTAGTGCCTCGTCCTGCATCCAGGTCCAGGGGGCTCCCTGTGCAGACCTTGTGCTGGTCAGCTCCCCCCTTTGGGGCCTGGACCTCCAATTTCCGTGTGGGGTGGAACAAGGGTGTAAATATTTATAATTTTTTATACCTGTTGTAAGACGTGAGAGGCAGCAGCAAATGCGGTTTTTTACGGTGACACAGATGTATATTTTGATAACAGCAATTACAGGCCCAGTATTGTACGGAGCATGGCAGTCCACTGCCCACCGCCGGCTTGTAATGCAGAGAGAACTGAATTAAAGCAATTTTATAACAACTCCTACCTTTTCTGTAGGCTCTTTTTTCCTGTCCACATTGTAGAAGATGGTTTGGCCAGTCTGTACCGGACTTTGAATAAACTCTCTGTACCCTGCACTTGATTTTCCCTCTTTATTGGGCCTGTTTGTTTCAATGCTGTCTCTGCAAATTCAGCCCATCTGTCTCCTTCACTCTTCCCTTGGGGCTTTTGGTGGGGGGGACCCTGTCCCACTGTGCAGCCCCCCCCAGTTGACAAATGACAAAGCCACACTGCAGCACCCCCTTTTATTATCCAGTGGGGAAAAGGCACCCACACCCTCCACCCACCTGCACTGCCCTCCCCAACACCCACCCACCCCCCCCAACCCCTCAGTCCTTGAACCTGCGGGCTGCCTGCAGCTTGCGATAGTAGCCTTCTGCCTCTGCCTCCATGGCCTCGCGCTCACCTAGTGCCAAGCTGCCTGCTTTACGCCGCAGCGTTGACTCCCGGCTTGCTGGCCCCAGTGCCCCATCAGCCATGCCCAGGGGAGGCAGCCCCTCTCCAGTGGCCAGGTTGACAGTGGCCACGGCCCCAAACCGTGGCTCTTCCTGATCCACATCACTAACCGATGATCCTGGGGACACCCCTGAAGGCTTGGGCCCCCCACGGAAGCCCCGGGCCAGGTCCCCCAGCTCATAGGTGCCCTCGCCCTCTGCCCCCTTGGCCCCGCCACCTGCTGCCTTCCACTCCCAGGGCCCATTACCCGCAGACAAGTGGACCACAGGGTGGTGGGGAGCGTGCGCATCGATGGTGACAATGCTGGCTGAGTCGCGGTCTGAAGGTGACCTGTACTGGGAAGAGTCAGAGCTAGCACTGGAGGATGAGGCCGTCTCAGCCACCTTGGGGCCAGGCCCACCTGGCGCCTTGGACATGGCAATGACCTGAAGCAGCCGGGGTGGGTTGGCCACGCGAGGCTGGGTAGAAGCTGCGGCCATCGGGGCTCCACTCTTCTCAGCCATCATGAGCCACTTGGCACGCACCGCTGCACTGCTCTTCGGGGACAGGCTGGCTGCAGCCTGGGCCCCCTCCTCAGGGATGTGCACCAGTGGCTGTGGACCAGCCCTTGGAGGGAGAATGACCCTGGGCCCAAGCCCTGGCCGGGCCTGGACAGTAGGGTAGAGTGAAGGTGGGGCCGGACCGCCTTCCTCTCCCTCCTCCTCCTCCTCCTCCTCCTCCTCGTCCTCCTCTTCTTCTTCCTCCTCCTCCTCTGCCATGGGCTCAGCGGGTGCTCGGAGGTGCCCAGGGCTGGCCTCATCTGGAAGCCCCAAGCCACGGCCCTCCAGTGACTTCTGCTTCCACTCGCTGATGAGCTGTTTGGAGCGTGAGGCATCGAGGGGCACGTGGATGGTCATGTGGCGGCGGGCTGGGTCGTCCAGCGAGGGTGTACTGACACGGGGCAGCGTGTGGCTGAAGGTCACCATGTTTTCTTTGCCCATGGGGCTGCGAGGGGCCAGCAGGTCCACGTCCACACTGGCCCGCTTCAGGCTGCCCAGTGAGGTCTTGTCACGGGCCACGGGCCGGGGTACACCCTCCAGCCGCCCAGGCGGGCCCAGCTCATCTGTGCTCACTGACTTGTTCTGCTGGTACACCGAGTCGTGGCCCCGCTGGGTCAGTACCCGCAGTGCATCCTTGGCAGGCGCCAGGGCCACTGGCTTCTCTGAGGGTGGGGCCTGGAAGTTGCCCACTGCATGGCAAGCCTGGGGGTGAGATGAGGGGGGGGGGGGTGAGGCCAGAGTGCCTGCTAGGGGATCAACTTGCCACGAGGAGTCAGTGAGGGGAAGTCCATCTCCTTCCCAGTTGGCCAAATTCTGGCCTCCGGGCAGTCCCTCTGCATGTCTAGCAAGTCTGGGTTGTTGAGATTCAGACTGGAGCGTCCAAGGAACAAAACTGGCAGTCGCCCCAGAAGGGCCTGCCCTCCCCCCCACCCCTTGAGAGCCTGTGCCTCCCCTCAGCCCCTCACCAGGTAGGCAGCGATGCCAGCACCAATGAGGAAGCCGGCGTACACATCCACAGGGTGGCTCCGGTACTGTGTGATCTGGGTGAGGCCACAGACACCCGCCGCAATGGCAAAGGAGAACACCAGGCTGGGCTTCAGCAGCTTGGTGGTGTCTGAGATGACAGAGTTGAAGTACATCTGCAGTGGGCAGAGCGGGTGGGGCGGTCAGGGCCTCTGGTCACCACGGGGGCAGCCAGGGTGCCAGGAAGGGCGGCCAGGACTCACCGACACATAGACGGCTGCAAAGGCAGACAGGGTGGCGTGCTGGGATGGGAAGGTCTTCCTGCAAGAGGCATCCAAGGTGAGCCCCGTGGCTCTGGGACCACACTGTGCCTCCGTTCCCCTGCATGCTGCACAGGCCTGGGGCTGGACACACTCACCGAGCAGACAGGATGGCGTTGGCATCATGGCCGGAGCAGATATCCTGCGTGATGTAGGGGTTGGCCTCACACGATGTGCCCAGCAGGGTGTAGTTGGGTTTGCAGACGGTCAGGAAGAAGGGTGCATGGTAGCCCGTGGCCAGCTGGATGACGTCAGTCACCAGGGCCGTGGCACACAAGCCAAATACGTGGACCCCTGCGGGGCGGGAGGGTCAAGGCCAAGGTGTGGGAGCAGGGGCCAGACCTGCCTGCCAGCTTCAGGGCAGGTTTCCATGAGGGGGCAACTCACCCACAAAGCGCACCGTCCGCCGAAGGAAGGAGTTGAAGTTGCAACCGCCAGCATGGATGCTGCCCTCGGCCCCACCTGGGCCCCCACCGCGGCCCCACAGCCGGGACTGCAGGCAGTACAGCACGCCCTCGCCCACCATGATCTGCCAGACAGGGAGGCGCTCAGCCGGGCTCCCAGCTGCAGCGCCCCCACTGCCCCAGCCCCGTGCCAGACTCACCGAGGCTGCCGGCGCGGCAAAGGCCAAGCTGAGGAGCATGAGCAGCGGGATAAGCTCCTCGCTGGTCTCCACGTAGGGCATGGAGAGCGTGCGGTCGTAGCACTGGAAACCCACCTTGGCCGGCTTGAAGAGGTCAGTCAGCTCCAGGAAGTAGAGAGACACGATGGAGGATGCCACTATGGGCAGCTGCAGAAAAGCAGACAACCAGCCAGGGTGAGCCCACACTCATTCAGCAAGTCATCCACCCATGAATTCAGTCCCGTCACTGATTCCCCTACTCATCAGCTCATTCAAAACCCAGTGACACCCACCTGTATAACACCCATAGGTCTATCCAACAAACCATTCCTACATAAGATTCATGCAGCAGTCCACTGATGAACCCATTCACCAACATTCTTTTTCTTTTTTTTTTTTTTTTTTTTTTGGCTTTTTAGGGCCGCACCTGTGACATGTGGAAGTTCCCAGGCTAGGGGTTGAATCGCAGCTACAGCTGCTGGCCACAGCCCCACAGCCACCTGGGATCCAAGCCGCATCTCTGACCTACACCACAGCTTACAAGCAATGCTGAATCCTTAACCCACTGAACAAGGTCAGGGATTGAACCCATATTCCCATGGGTGCTAGTTGGGCTGATTATAACCACTGAGCCACAAGAGGAACTCCCCCATTCATCAACACTCTAACCATCTGTCTATCCATCATCCATACACCCCGTGCTTCTCTCCCTCCTTCCATCCATCTACACATCACCTATCCATCAGGATTCCTTCCATCATCCATCTATCCACCTCCCCCCTTCCTTCCCTCCTTCCATCATCCATTCATCCACTCATGCTTCCTTCCTTCTATTCATCTACCCACCTACACATCCCTTCTTCCATTTCTTCCACTCACCCACCCTCATTTTCCATCACCTATCTAGCAATTCACCATCCATCCACCTGCCCATTCACCCATCCATTCATATCCATCATCCAACCATCTACCTGTGCCTCCTTTCTTCCATCCATCCATGCACCCCAATCGTCCATCATCTTTCATCATCCATCCATCAATCCACCACCCAACTCATCCACCCATTCATCTTAACATCATCATCCATCCACCCATCATCCATGCTTCTACCTACCCATCCTTCCTTCCATCATCCATTCATCCATATAACTATCCTTCTATCAACTTCCTACATCCATCTACTTTCTACCTATCCCACCATTCACTGACATAACCATCCATCCACACACCCTCTCTTCCATCCATCTGCCTCTCCATCCATCATCTTCCATCATCCGTCCAATTCATCCTCTTACCCGTCCATCATTCATCTATCAATCTACCATCCATTCATCCATTTGTTCATGTTTTCTTCCATCTCTCAATCCATCCACCCATCCATCATCCATCTTCCCTCCCAAAACACATCCATCAGGAGCTCCTGTTGTGGCTCAGCAGGTTAAGAATCCAACTACTGGAGTTCCTGTCACAGTGCAGTAGAAAGGAATCTGACTAGCAACCATGAGTTTACGGGTTCGATCCCTGGCCTCACTCAGTGGGTTAAGGATCCAGTGTTGCCATGAGCTGTAGTGTAGGTTGCAGATTCGGCTCCAATCCCGTGTGGCTGTGGCTGTGGTGTAGGCCAGCAGCTGTGGCTCCGACTGGACCCCTAGCCTGAGAACCTCCATGTGCCGTGGGTGCAGCCCTTTAAAAAAAAAAAAAAAAAAAAAAAGAATCCAACTAGTATCCATGAGTATAAGGGTTTGATCCTGGCCTTACTCAGTGGGTTAAGGATACAGTGTTGCTGCAAGCTGTGGCATAGACCACAGATGTGGCTCGGATCTGGCATTGCTGTGGTTGTGGAGTAGGCCAGGAGCTGCAGCTCCAATTTGACTCCTAGCCTGGAAACTTCCATATGCCACAGATGTGACTCTAAAACAAAAATAAAAACAAAATACATTCATCAATGCCACCACACATCCATCTACTTATTCACTCATCAATCATCCATTCATCCAAACACCCATCCATCCATCCACCAATTTCCAATATCGATCTATCCAATCACTCATTTTCTATCTGTCCAACCACCCACCTACTTATCCAGTCCATCCACTTCATCCTCACTCCCATCTACCCATTTATTTTATTTATTTATTGTCTTTTTGCCATTTCTTGGGCCACTTCTGCAGCATATGGAGGTTCCCAGGCTAGGGGTCCAATCAGAGCTGTAGCCACCAGCCTACGCCACAGCCACAGCAACGTGGGATCCAAGCCACGTCTGGAACCTACACCACAGCTCACGGCAATGCCGGATCCCTAACCCACTGAGCAAGGCCAGGGATCGAACCCACAACCTCATGGTTCTTAGTCAGATTCGTTAACCACTGAGCCACGATGGGAAGTCCCAACCCATTCATTTATCTATTCATCCATCATCTTCCATCATTCCACATCCATCCATCCATCATTCTACCCACCTGCCCACGCATTCTTCATCATGTATCCATCAATCTACTGTCTTTTTTTTTTTTTTTTTTTTTGGTTTTTAGGGCCACACCTGCGGCATATGGAGGTTACGGGCTAGGGGTCGAATCAGAGCTACACCTGCTGGCATATGCCACAGCCACAGCAATGCAGGATCGAGCCACATCTTCAACCTACACCACAGCTCATGGCAATGCCGGATCCTTAACCCACTGAGCGAGGCCAGGGATGGAACCCACAATGTCATGGTTACTTGTCAGATTCGTTTCCACTGCACCACAACAGGAACTTCCTACCGTCTATTTATTCATTCACAAGTGCTTCCTTCCTTCTCTTCAACTGTCCATTCACCTAGCCATCGACCCACCCTCCCAAAATACATCCATCAATCCTCCATCCATCCACTCACTCATACACCCACTCATCCATCCACTCATTCATCCATCAAACTATCTGTCATCTTCCATCATCTATCCATTAATCCACCATCCACCCATCAACCCACCCATTCATCTGGAATTCTGTGGTTAAGAATCCAGCATTTTCAGTGCAGCAGCTTGGACCGCTGCTATAGCAGGGGTTCAATCCCCGGCCTGGTAAATTCCGCATGCCACTGGAGTTGCCGGGAAAAAAAAAAAGGTCTCATTCATTCATCCCAACACCCATCCCTCTGTCCATCATCAACTTTCCAACATTTATCTATTTATCCACCCATCCCACCACCCACCCATTCATTCTTCCCTCCATGCATCATCTTCTATCACCCATCCATCCACTCATGCTTCCTTCCTTCTGTTCATCCATCCACCTGCCATCTCCCATCTATCCATCATCTCCCATCATCCATCAAGCTACCAACCATCCACCTACCCATTTTCCTTTCTCCCACACTTCCTTCACTCCATCCATCATTCAACCAGCTACCCATGCTTCTTTCCTTCCATCCACTCACCAATCTACCATCTTTCATTAACCATCCAACCACTCACTCTTCCATCTATCCATTCACCCATCCATCCACCCATTAATCTTACATCATTCATCCACCCATCTACCCACACACCCACCCATCCATTCATAAATCCACCATCCATCAACCCAACCATCCACTCATCCATCAGTCATCCATTCATCCAAACACCCATCCCTCCATTAACTTCCAACATCCATCTATCCATTTATTCATTTTCCACCTATGTGACCGCTCACCTGCCCATTCTCTCTCCCAGAATACATCAATCCATCATGCACCATCACCCATCCATCTCCCCATCCTTCCTTTCTTCCATCCTCCCTCCATCCGCTCATCCTTCCTTCCTTCCACTCACCTACCCTTCCACCATCCATCCTCCCTCCCAAAATATAACCATCAATCCATCATCCACCCACTTATCCATCCAACTCTCCACCAACCCACCCATCCATCCTCCCTTCTTCCCATTCATCTACCTATCATCCACCTACACATCCTTCCTTCCCTCCTTCCACTCACCCATCATCTTCCATCATCCATTAATCCACCATCCATCCATCCGCCCATCTGTTCATCCACCTAGCCATTATCCATTCACCCATGCTTCATTCCATCCATCCACCCAACTCACCCATCTATCCATCATCCAACCATCCACCCATGCTTCCTTTTTCCTTCCATCCATCCACCAATCTATCACCCATCTATAAACTCATCATCCATCAACCCATAAATCCACCATTCATCCACAAACCCACCCATCCAACAATCATTTTGTCTTTTTGCCTTTTCTAGGGCCGCTCCCACGGCATCCACCAATCATTCTTCATCTAAACACCCATCCCTCCATCAACTTCCAACATCCAACCATCCATTTATTCACTATACATTCATCCAACCACCCATCACCCATTCATCCACCTATCCATCATCTTCCATCACTCATGCTCACTGGCTTCCTTCCATCTACCCATCAAGATACCCACACATCCATTTGACCACCGTCATCTATCCTCCTTCCCAAAACTACATCCATCAATCCACCATGCATCCATCTACTTACTCATCCATCCACTAATTCATTCTTCAACCCATCCACCCATTCACCCACCTATCCATCATCTTCCATCATCCATCCATCAATCCTCCATCCATTCATCCACTCACTCATGCTTCCTTTCTTCCTTCCACCCGTCCACCCACCTTCCCAAAATACATCCATCAATCCACCATCCATCCACTTACTCATCCATCCATATTAAACTACCCATCCATCATCTTCTCTCATCCATCCATAAATCCATCATCCATCCATTAACCCACCCATCCACTCATCTATTCACCTGGACTTCTCCTGTGGCACAATGGGTTAAGGATCCAGTCTTGCAACTGCAGTGGCTCGGGTCACTGCTGTTCAAGCTCCATCCCTGGTCCAGGAACTTCTGTATGCCACTGGAGTGGCCAAAAAACCTCACCCATTCCTCCAAACACCCATCCCTCTGTCCATTAACTTCCAGCATACATCTACCCCTTATCCATTTTCTATTCACCTAACCACACACTCACCCATCCATCCCTCTTCCATCATCTATCCATCAATCCACCATCCACTCATCCACCCACTCATCTATCCATCTTTCCTTCCTTCCATCTACCCACTTCATGCATTTCTTTCTTCCTGCCACCCTTGCTGTCTTGAACAACCTAGAAACAACAGACAGGTTCCTGCTTCTGCACCCTTCCTCTCAGGGATGGATGGATGCACTTACACCTCTGGGGTCCTGGCCCTCCTCAGAGACACCCTTCCTGGCACCAGTCTCTCCATCCCTTGTGCTACTTTATTTCCTCTGGACCCCCACACCCCTAAAGTGCCAACTTCACACTCAGCCTCAAGAACACGGATGTCTGGCCCATGGCAGGTGCTGAATGAATAAACGAATGAGTTGGCTGAGTTCATGCAACCATCCTTCTGCACACCCAGGTCATGTGACCCCAGGAGCTAGGCACACACCTGCTCACACCAGGTGTAAGGAATGGGCAGAAGGTTGAGGGTCAGGAAAGCTGAGCTTCCCTTGACCAAGCTGCAGATGTGGAGCCCAAGGAAGGTGGGAGGGCAAGATCTACACCTTACTCACACACTCACTCATGCTGTCAAGAGCTATTGGGGACCTTCTGATGGAAGCCACCCTCCCAGTGTCCCATGCCTCCCCCTCTGGTCCAAGGGTCTCAGACTCAAAACACTCACAGGGGCCAAGTAGGGCTGGCACATCTGGGGCCCAGCAGCCTTGGGAAGCCTCCACCTCTACTCCCGACTTGTACAGCAACTTGAGAGGGGCCTTGGCCCTCCATGCAGCCCTGGGCTGGGGGGTCCCAGAGGGAAAACACCAAAGTTGAGTTTGCGGGCCGGGCTGCTGTCCGAGAAGCAATTATTGAGCACCTAAAGCATGTAGGCATGAGGCCCAAGGCAGGTGAGTGAAGTGGTTCATAGCCACCTGCCTGGGTCCGGATCCTGGCTCCACCTCTTCCCGTGCCTCATTTTCCCCAGGTGAAAATGGAAAGGATAAAGTGGCCTTCCCCCAGGGCTTCAAGGGGACAACTGGATGAGTAGATTATAAAAGTCCTTAGTGCAGTTCCCGCCATGGCACAGTGGGTTAAGAATCTGACTGCAGTGGCTCTGGTCACCGTGGAAGCGAGCACTTGATCCCCGGCCTCGGGCACAGTGGGTTAAGGATCCAGCGTTGCTGTGGCTGTGGTATAGGCCAATAGCTGCAGCTCCAAATCGACCCCTAGCCTGGGAACTTCCATATGCTTCGGGTGTGGCCCTAAAAAGACAAAAAAAAAAAAGGAAAATCATTCACATACACTCATCATGTCGTGTCAGTGTGCCAGATTTGGGCGTGCTATGTTTTTTGTTTGTTTGTTTGTTTTAGGGCCGCACCCACGGCATATGGACGTTCCCAGGCTAGGGGCCAAATGAGAGCCACAGCCTCCCGGCCTACATCACAGCAATGCAGGATTCGAGCTGCGTCTGCGAACTACACCACAGCTCATGGAAACACCAGATATTCAACCCACTGAGCGAGGCCAGGGATCGAACCTGCAACCTCATGGTTCCTAGTCAGATTCGTTTCCGCTGCACCACGATGGGAACTCCTGTTTTTGTTTTTGTTTTTTACTGTGCCTGTGGCATGCAGAAATTCAGGGATCAAACCTGCATCACAGCAGCAACCCAAGCCACTGTAGTAACACCACCAGATCCTTAACCTGCTGATCCACAAGAGATCTCCGGGGTAGGGATCTTTAAAAAAACAAATGTGGGGAAGTTCCCACTGTGGTGCAACAGAATCGGCGGCATCTCTGCAATGCTAAAGACGCAAGTTCAATCCTGGCCAGCACAGTGGGTTAAAGGAGCCTGCATTGCCACAGCTGCAGCATATGTCACAACTGCGACTCCATATGCTGCGAGGCAGCCAAAAAAAATAAATAAAAGAATGTAGGAGTTCCCTCTGTGGCTCATTGGTTTAAGAATCCAACTGCAGGAGTTCCCGTCGTGGCGCAGTGGTTAACGAATCCGACTAGGAATCATGAGGTTGCGGGTTCGGTCCCTGCCCTTGCTCAGTGGGTTGACGATCCGGCATTGCCGTGAGCTGTGGTGTAGGTTGCAGACGCAGCTCGGATCCCGCGTTGCTGTGACTCTGGCGTGGGCTGGTGGCTACAGCTCCGATTCGACCCCTAGCCTGGGAACCTCCATATGCCGCAAGAGCGGCCCAAAGAAATAGCAAAAAAAAAAAAAAAAAAAAAAAAAAAGAATCCAACTGCAGCAGCTCAGTCACTGGGGAGGCACAAGTTTGATCCCTGGCGCAGTGGGTTAAAGGATCTGGATCTGGTATTGCCACAGCTGTGGCTCAGATTCAACCCCTGGCCCGGGAACTTCTATCAACCACTTGTGTGGCCATAAAATTCAAAAAAAGAAGAATTTATTACTGGCAGTAAAGGAAATGCAGACCTGAGCTTGGACTCGGTCATGCGCCAATCAGGTTGGTCAAAATCCAAAACTCCACTAACACTCAGTGCCGGCACAACTGTGGGGAAACAGGCATAGGCATGCAGGTGTGTGAGGGGACAATGCTGTGGCCTCTGTGTGAGGAATCTGGTGTCTTTCACCAGTGACCACAGCCTCTGCCCAGGGAGGGATCTTGCCAAAAAACTCACCCCTGTGTGGAGTGTTGTAGGTAGAGCTTAAAGAGCTGCCTTACAGGAACGTGCAACAAAAAGGCTAGGAAGAATCCCCGTGTCTAGCTCCCTGCAGTTGGTTCCCTCAGTTCCAGAGTACTATGCAACAGGGAAAAAGGATGACCCACCCTTACGTGGGATGATGGTAAACAAAGATCTCTGCTATAAGAAAGCCAAGGGGAGTTCTCACTGTGGCACAGTGAGTTAAGAACCTGACTGCAGCAGCTTGAGTCACTGTGGAGGCTTGGGTTCCATCCCTGGCCCAGTGCAGTGGGTTAAAGGATCTGGTGTTGCCACAGCTGTGGCTGGGATTTAATCCCTGGCCGAGGAACTTCCATGTGCTGTGAGTGCAGCCATTAAAAAGAAAAGAAAAACGCCAAGAGCAGGAACTTGTTTTTTTTGTGGGTTTGTCTTTTTTATTTTTATTTTTCGTCTTTTTCCGAGGCTGCACCAGCGGCATATGGAGGTTCCCAGGCAGGGGTCGAATCGGAGCTGTAGCCGCTGGCCTATGCCAGAGCCACAGCAATGCAGGCTCTGAGCCGTGTCTGCGACATACACCCCAGCCCACGGCAACGCCGGATCCTTAACCCACTCATCAAGGCCAGGGATCAAACCCACAACCTCATGGTTCCCAGTCAGATTTGTTAACCACTGAGCCTAGGTTTGTCTTTTTAAAGCTGCTCCCAAGGCATATGGAAATTCCTAGGCTAGGGTTTGAATGGGAGCTGTAGTCACTGGCCTATACCACAGCCACAGCAATGCAGGAACTGAGCCTCATCTGCGATCTACACCACAGCGTGGGATCCTTAACCCACTGAGTGAGGCCAGGGATTGAACCCCCATCCTCATGGGTACTAGTCAGATTCATTACCACTGAGCCTCATCAGAACTCCAGAATTTGTGTTTTAAAAGGTGGGTGTGGGGGGGTAAGGGCTACATCTTGTGGACTTAAAAGGGTGTGAAACCATTTCTGGAAGGACACAGGTGAGCGTGTTGGGGAAGTGGTGGTGAGAGGGCCTCGGGGCACAATGCCTTTAGAACACTGAGAAGGGATAACAAATGGTAACGAGGATTCAAATGCAAATTTGAAAAATAATCAGGTTTTCTGCCCTTGGGGACGTGCCCACCGGCCTGGGTGACCCTGCAAGGAGTGGGGTGGGTGTGCAGTTTGCTCTGGCCTGGCGGCCACCCCCTCCCCCACCCACTCTATGCCTGCGCCGCTCTGGAGCTGGGTTTTCCCTGCGTGTCAAGTAGGGGGCGCTGTGGCCAACCCAGTTGCCAAGCATCCAAGTACGGATAAACGTCACCTGCACCAGGTGGCTTGCATTTACTCTTTCATTTTTTTTTTTAAACATTCGTAAGGCCCTCACTACGTGCTGGGCCTGTTCTAACAGAGTTTGGGGAAGTGCACCAGCTGCACCATTAGCAGAAGAGAGATTTCAATTCACTCTCAGGCCTCCACCCCAAAGGCTGAAGGAAGACCCTACATTCACACCCAGCGCCCCCTCCAAGGCCGCCCCACACTTTGCTCCAGCCCCTCCGCCTGAGATTCTGACCTGGACCTCAGACTGAAGGTCCCGTCTCGCAACATTGGCCCAGAACACCCTTCTGCGCCTCTGGAACTCCTACTCGTCCCGCAGAGCCCAAGTGTTCGGACCTCCCCCCATTACCACCCCTAGGCACCCTGGCTGTGCCCCAACCGGAGAAAGACGCGAGCTGTGAGGGTCCCCGAGAACTGAGGCCTCTGCCCCGCTCCCACCCAGCGCAAACCCACACCCCACTCACCTCCACGAAATAGAAGCAGGGCAGAAGCGTCATGCTGTCCTTCGGGGTTTTATTCTTCTCCTTGGTCGAGATCATGGTGCCGCGGAGGCCGTGTTGGAGGGGACAAAGCCGCGCTGGAGGAGCAGAGGCACAGATTGAGCCCTGGGGGGAAAGCCCGTGCCCGGCGCCCGCGGGGAGGGGCGGGCGAGACGCGGAGGAACCGCTCTGGGAAACTGAGGCTGGGGAGGGGGGACTGCCCGCGGCCTCCCCCCGCACACTGCGGCCCTACCAGACAAGCTGCTGCCGCTCGGGTGGGGGTCGGGAGGGGGCTCGGCAGAGAGGACAGGGCCGGCCTGGCCTCCGGGCCAGGCCCGTTGCGCGCGTCGGGGCGGGGGCCTCCAGAACCACGGAGCCGGGGCCGGAGAAGAGGTGGGGTCCAGCCCTCCGCCCGCAGGCCCCTCACCTGGCACGCCGGCGCCCGGAGGGCGGAGCTGGTGGAGCTGGCGGCGGCGGCAGCGGGGGCTGCGGCGCGGCGAGCACAAAGCCGGCACCTCCCCTACGGGGGCGGAGGGGAGGCGGGGAGAGAGGGACCCCGCCCGGTCCGAGACCCCGCGCCCGGCGGCCTACATGCGGCGCGAGGGGCGGGGGTTCTTTGTCTCCGCGCGTCGGGGGCGCAGCGCGCGTCCGTCGCCGGCCCGGCCCCGGGCGTGCCGTCCCCGCCTCCCCGGCTCCCGCGCCCTCCGTCTCTGGGTCTCACAAGTCTCCGTCTCCCGTGTGGGCGGGCACGGGCCGGGGTCTGCGGGCTTCTCCCCTCCCGGGCCTCTCTGATGGCTCTAGGAAGCCCCATCGAGGCTGGGCGTGGGCGGGGGGGTCTGGGTCTCCGGGTCTCTCGCCTCCGTGTCCCCCTCCCTGGCGCCCGCCGCTCGGCTGAGCGCGTTTCCATGGCGAGCTCCCTGGGCGCCCGGGAGACAAAAGAAGCTGGAGGGCGGCCCTCGCTCCTGGGCTGCCGCCCCGCCCACCTCCCCCCTGCGCCCTTGCGCCCCCCACCCCACAGTCCACCCTCCGCTGGGCTGGTCCAGGCACCCAGCGGCCAGGTCGCACGGCTGGGGATGCGGGGTGGGCGGAAGGGCCCTCGTGGTGAATTCACGTGAGGCTCACTTAGGCAGCGCTTGCTGTTTGCAGGTGTTCCTCTTTTCCACACTCAGCCCTGCCAGGTAGGGACCAGATGACCCTCATTTTAGGAATGGGGATACAATTGGAATCTCTGCCCAAGGTCGCCGGACCCCAAATGGCAGGATTTTATTCCGTTCATTTCTTCACAGTCTCCTGAACACCTACTGTAACCCTGGCCCTGTACAGTCACGGGGGAGCCACTGAGAACTGGGACAGACCCTCCCAAAAATAAGTGCCGCAGTTAAGCCTCCAGTTAGGGTCAGAGGTGAGGACTGCACTAAACCCAGTGTTTGCAGCCACTGGCCTTTTTCCCCGTTAAGACGTTCACATGTCAGCCCCTTCCTGGCTGTGGCTTTTTTTTTTTTTGTCTTTTTGCTTTTTGCCTTTTCTAGAGCCGCTCTGGCGGCATATGGAGGTTCCCAGGCTAGGGGTTCAATCGGAGTTGTAGCCGCCAGCCTTCACCACAGCGTGGGATCCTTAACCCACTGAGTGAGGCCAGGGATCAAACCTCCATCCTCAGGGATACTAGTCAGATTCGATTCAGCTGAGCCACAAGGGGAACTCAGTGTTTTTTAAATGGCTGCACCCGCAGGATATGGACGTTCTCACGACTCATGCCTCAGCTGGAGCAGTGCGGGATCCTTAACCTGCCACACCACAATGGGAACTCCTCCATGTGTTTGCAAAGGTGATTATGTGTGTGGTTGAGGTTGAGGTCCAGAGGGTTTGAATCCCACAGGGGCTTCAGTTTCCTTACCTGGTAATGGACACAAAGCCACTTCTTGCGGAGGGTACACCAGGGCTGTCTCTACTGCCTCCCCAGGCCTGATGCCGACCAGCCTCAGTTTCCCAGCCAGCAAGGGGTGGAGCGAGGGGTGGGCAGCCGTTGGGAATCCCAGTGTTGAAAGGTGACCACAAACGCTCTCTCGGGAGGTGGGAGGAGGGGGAATGGGGCAATCACCCTAGGGCGCCTCCTGGGGGAAGTGTCCTGGGGACCCTCCTGACAGTTCGGGTGACTGGGAGGGGGTCTGGAGGAATATCAGGATCATGGTGGGGTCCTTCTCCTGGTCTGTCCCCAGTGATGAAGATGAGGCAAGGCTGGCTGTGATGGCACCTTCCCAGCAGGAGGCCTGGGCCTAATTCTGGGCACTCAGGAGCCATGGAGAGTTCAGAGCAGCAGGAGGGACTGAGCCCCAGGCGCTGCTCAAAAACTGCACATATTAACCCCACCCCCACCCCGAGGTGCTCACCACGGGGCAGGGGGAGGGGGGCTGTTCATGTCCTTGTGCGGAGACAGGGAAACTGAGGCCCAGAAAGGGGATCCTGAGGCCACCTGACTGGGAAGGGGTAGACCTGTGGACTCCAGACTTGACCCCCTCTCCAGCTGTGATCTGGTCGCATGGCCAGCCTTGTCCATGGGAGCAGAGGTTGGGCGGCAAGGTGGGGCCTCAGGGGGGAGGATGCACAAGTGGGATCCGGAGAGGGTGGCGATGGGGAGCAGGCTTGGGGGGAACGTTAGACTGAGGCAGAGGTGGAGGGGGCCAGGTGGGGGACACTGGCAAGTAGCAGGATTGAGCCCCAGGCTCCCACATTCGGGCTGGTCAGGGGACCCCAAGTATACCATGATCTCCACTTCCTACATCCTCCCCAGTCCTGCCTGGAAGAGCGCCCCCAAAGCCCAAGACACAAATAGGTGTCCTGAGATGTGAGGGTCCACCACCAGCCCCAACCTCGTGGTGTCACTTTGGAAATCTTATTTTTAAAAATTGAGGTGGAGTCCCCACTGTGGCACAAGGGGATCAGTGGCCTCTCTGGAGCACTGGGATGCAGGTTTGATCCCCAGCCCTACACAGTGGGTTAAGGATCCAGCATACCCCCTTACACCAGCCAGAATGGCCATCATCAAAAAGCCTACAAACAATAAGTGCTGGAGAAAAAGGAACTCTAGTACACTGTTGGTGGGATTGTAAATTAGTGCAAACAGTATGGAGGTTCCTCAGAAAACTAAAAATAGAACTACCATTTGATCCAACAATCCCACTCCTGGGCATCTATCCAGAGAAAACCATGACTCACAAAGACACATGTACCACAATGTTCATTGCAGCACTATTTACAATAGCCAAGACATGGAAATGACCTAAATGTCCACTGACAGAAGAGTGGTTAAGGAAGATGTGGTACATATACACAATGGAATATTACTCAGCCATTAAAATGAACGAAATACCAGCATTTTTA
Organism: Phacochoerus africanus; assembly: GCF_016906955.1. Taxonomy (NCBI): domain Eukaryota; kingdom Metazoa; phylum Chordata; class Mammalia; order Artiodactyla; family Suidae; genus Phacochoerus; species Phacochoerus africanus. The sequence goes on along the minus strand of NC_062547.1, from coordinate 77,676,864 downwards.
ACAACATGGATGGATCTAGAAATTATCATGCTAAGTGAAGTCAGCCATACAATGAGACACCAACATCAAATGCTTTCACTGACATGTGGAATCTGAAAAAAGGACAGACGGAACTTCTTTGCAGAACAGACGCTGACTCACAGACTTTGAAAAACTATGGTCTCCAAAGGAGACAGTTCGGGGGGATGGGGGAGTGCGCTGGGGTTGTGGGATGGAAATCCTATAAAACTGGATTGTGATGATCATTGTACAACTATAAATGTAATAAAATCATTGAGTAAAAAAAAAAAAAAAAGGATCCAGCCCGGGTCAAAACTGTGGCTAGGATCTGATCCCTGACCTGGGAACATCCATAGGCTTTAGGACAACCAACCAACCAAACAACAACAAAAGAGGTGGAAAAAATAAAAATAAATAATAAATTGAAGTCCACATAACATAAACCAGCCATCTTCAAGTATACCCACCATTGTTTTCTGGAACATTCACAGAATTGTGCAACCATCCCCAGTCTAATTCTAGAACATTCCATCTCCTCCAGAGAAATCCCATTTCCTTCATCCATTATCCTCCTAACCGCCCCCCCACCCCCCGTCCCCAAGAGCAGGCACCCCCATCCCTCCCAGCCCCTGACAACCAGGAACCTACCCTCTGTCTCTGTGGATGTGTCTGTTCTGGACGTTTCCTATCCGTGGAATCCCACACTGTGTGTCCTTCTGCGTCTGCTTCTCTCACTGAGCATCGTGGTCTCCAGGTCCGTCCACATGGTAGCAAGTGTCGGGTCTTTTGTCTTTTTCAGCCTGAGTGATGCTCCGTGAGAGGGGGACACATCTGTCTGTTGCAGAACTTTTGGGTTGTGTCCATGTTTTGGCCACTGTGAGCATGTACGTGCAGCATTTCGAGGCTCTCTTTTCAGTCCTCTTGGGCACGCACCTAGGAGGGGGATGTGGAGTGATGTGATAATTCAGTGTTGACGGCTTTGAGGAGCTGCCAGACTTTCCACAGAGGCTTCACGACTTTACAGTTCCCCCAGCCATGGATGAATTTCCAGTTTCTCCACCTCCTTGCCAACACTGTATTTGTTCTGCCTTTTTGTTGGCGCCATCCTAGAGAGTGTGAAGTGGTGTCTCACTCTGGTTTTGGGTTGCATTTCCCTGATGAGTAATCATTTTGCGCATCTTTTCATGGCACATTGGCCATCTGTGTATCTTTGGGCAAATGTCTATTCAAACCCTTTGCCAATTTGTAATTGGTTTGTCTTTTTGTTGTTGAGTTGGAAAAATTCTTTACATATTTTAGACACTTCAGCCTTGTTTTCCTTTCTCCTTGGCCTCATCTCTTGCCCAGGTCCTCGGCGCCTGAAACTTCTGAGGACCCTACTTTGAGAATGGGGAAGGGGCAATAACCTGTCAAGCACCATGTGGCTCCAGGGACTCCTTGGCCATGCCTGCCCACTTTACAGATGCACAGACTGAGGGCAGGCACCCACAGACAAAAATCCTGGCGGAGATGGAGTTCCCATTGCAGCTCAGTGGGTTAAGAACCTGACTAGTATCCGTGAAGATTCGGGTTCGAACCCTGGCCCCGCTCAGTGGGTTAAGGATCTGGCGTTGCTGTGGCTGTGGTGTAGGCGGGCAGCTACAGCTCCAATTCCATCCCTAGCCTGGGAACCTCCATATGCTGCAGGTGTGGCCCTAAAGAGCAAAAAACCCCACCAAAATCATGGAGGTGAAAAGCTGGACACGAAAGGCCACACAGCCCATGATTCCATTTATGGGAAATGTCCAGAACAGGCACATCCACAGACACAGAGGGGGGGTTCCTGGTTGTCGGGGGAGGGAGGGGAGGGATGACTGCTGATGGGAACAGGGCTCCCTTTTGGGGAGATGGGATGTTCTAACATTATGGTGATGGCTGCAAAACTCTGTGGAGATACTAAAAACCACTGACTTGCATCCTTTAGATGGGTGAATTATATGCCAATAAGGCTGTTTTAAAAACATAAAAAATAGGAGTTCCCATCGTGGCGCAGTGGTTAACGAATCCAACTAGGAACCATGAGGTTGCGGGTTCGGTCCCTGCCCTTGCTCAGTGGGTTAAGGATCCGGCGTTGCCCTGAGCTGTGGTGTAGGTTGCAGATGCGGCTTGGATCCCATGTTGCTGTGGCTCTGGTGTAGGCCGGTGGCTACAGCTCCGATTCGACCCCCAGCCTGGGAACCTCCATATGCCACAGGAGCGGCCCAAGAAATAGCAAAAAGACAAAAATAATAATAATAATAATAAAACACACACCCAAAAGCCAGCAGGACTCACCGCCAGGCCCAGTGGGCAGTGGTGGGGCCCAGGCGCTCAGGCGGGGAAGGGGAACCAAGCTAGCATTGTGAGTAATGCTCATGTTCTGCTGCGCGGCTGTGTGTCACCCATACCTGAGGCCTGGCTCCCCTGGACAGAGTGGGGGACAGGGCCCGGATGGGCAGTTGGAGGTGTCCAGGCCCAACCCAGGAGCAGTTGGCTCTGGAGGCCTTGGGCAACTTCCCTTTCCCCACTGGGAGGGCCTGGCCCCTGGGAGGGTGTGGGTGCCAACGGCTGAGACTGGGTATAAGGCACCACCATCCCAGCTGCCCCCTGCTGTTCCCATCATGCCAGCACTCAGATTCCTGGCCCTGCTGGCCAGCCTGCTGGCAACCTCCAGGGTTGGTGAGTGCCTGCCCCAGCTGGTGGCCCCCATCTATGCGGCAGTCCAGCTGCAGGGGAGAGACCAGGGTGGAGGGACCAGCCAACCTCAGCCCCTGTTTCCCTGGACTCAAGACTCAGGGAGGGAAAGGCCCTGGAAGGGTGCATACCTGTCCTTTTAGGGACTGGGGGAAGGGAGGCCAGGGTCTCCCCAGGGATGGGGCTGAGACTAGGGGAGCTGCAATGTCCCCTTCCCCAGGCTTGGCCACCCTGGCAGACATCGTGGGCGGCAGGAGGGCCCAGCCGCAGGAGTTCCCGTTTCTGGCCTCCATTCAGAAACAAGGGAGGCCCTTTTGCGCCGGCGCCCTGATCCATCCCCGCTTCGTCCTGACAGCGGCCAGCTGCTTCCGTGGCAAGTGAGGAGGGGTGCCTCGAGGTCGGAGGAGGCCTCAGAGAGGGAGAGAGCTCAGGAGATAACTAGGGGGTGGACTGGTAGGTTGGGGGGGGGGCTTGGCAAAGAGGAGGGGACCTTGGAAAGGGTTGAAGGGCTTGGAAAGGGAAATGGGGGGGCCCAAGAGGGGAAGAGCCTGCCCCCATGAGGGTCTCAATCTGAAAACGGGGGTGGAGAGGAGTTCCCTGGAGGCCTAGCAAGTTAAGGACCTGGCCTTGTCACTGCTGTGGCTCCAGTTCAATCCTAGGCCCGGGAACGTCCACATGCCAGGGGCGCAGCCAAAGAAAAAGCTGAAAACAGAGGGGAAATGTGGCTGTGAAAGGGCAGGGTCTTCCCCACAAGCTCCCAGGGCTGCCCCAGCCTGGTGTGTCCCCCCACCCCCCACCCACTTAGGAACAGTGGAAGTGCCTCTGTGGTGCTGGGGGCCTATGACCTGAGGCAGCAGGAGCAGTCCCGGCAGACATTCTCCATCAGGAGCATCAGCCAGAACGGCTATGACCCCCGGCAGAATCTGAACGATGTGCTGCTGCTGCAGGTGGGTACAGGGTGATGTGGGGCCAGGGGCTGGCGACGGCCTGAAGGGCTAAGGAGGGATGAGCCAAGGTTAAGGAGCCTGGTGGTTAAATCAAAGGGCAAAGGGCACAGTCCCTTCATCTTGCCTCCACTGGGGGAAAAGCAAATTGTTACCAGGTGTTTCTCTTAGGGCAGAAGCATAATGAGCTGCTTTGTACATATTTCTTTGCAAAAGTTGAGACAACTTGCACACCGCCCCCCAACAGAATTTTAACCTACCCATTTATCCACATCTTTTCTGACACTGGGTATTACGATTTAAAAAAAATTTTTTTTGGCCATTCTGATGCTGGGGAAGGGGGGAGTATGGTACCTCGTTTTATGTGCATCTCCTGGTCAAGCTCTTCACTTTCAGGATCTCTCAACCACTTCACAGTAGGAATGCTTGATCCTTCTCTTTCTATAGTGGAGGAACTAGAGGCCCAGGGAGGTAAAGTCACTTGGCGAGGATCCCACAGCAGGTTACTAAGCTGGGATTTGAAACCAGACTACTTTATAGACCAAAATTCATGTTGCTGCCATTCTGGCTCCCAGCATGACTCCAAGAGGCTCTGATCCCCAGTTCCACCCTCTCCTGACTCAATTTTCCCTCCCCAGCTGGACCGTGAGGCCAGACTCACCCCCAGTGTGGCCCTGGTACCACTGCCCCCGCAGAACGCCACAGTGGAAGCTGGCACCAACTGCCAAGTTGCGGGCTGGGGGACCCAGCGGCTTAGGAGGCTTTTCTCCCGCTTCCCAAGGGTGCTCAATGTCACCGTGACCTCAAACCCGTGTCTCCCCAGAGACATGTGCATTGGTGTCTTCAGCCGCAGGGGCCGCATCAGCCAGGTAGGAGCCGTGTGGAGAGGTCGTGAGCTCCTGGTGGGAGAAAGGCAGTCCAAGACAGGGCCCTGGGATTAAGTGTGGAGTTAGAATCAGCTGTTTCAAACACTGAGCATTTTAACAGCCTGAGAGACACTATGAAACACTGCAAGCCAAGCCCTGGTGGGGGCTGGAGACACAACAGGGAAGTGAACAAAGCCTGCCCTTCTGGAGCCAGGAGTTCCCAGACCTTGTGGTTGGGGGGAGTCAGACAGGTAGCAAGGTGACAGGAGACGTGCAGAAGTTCCCCCATGATGTAGTCCCAGCTCCAGGACGCAGGTTCGATCCCCTGGTTTGCATAGTGGGTTAAAGGATCCCTCATTGCCCCAACTGCAGCATAGGTTGCAACTGTGGCCCATGGGGCCGCCCGAAAAGAAAGGGGGGGGGCATGCACAGGACAGGCCCAGCCTGGAGTGTCAGGAAGTTCCTGGGAGCGTCGGAGATCTGAGCTTCGAGTAAGCCCAGCAAAGGTGAGGGAAGAGCATGCAGGGAGAGGGAACAGCACGTGCAAACCACCAGGGGTTGGAACAGGACGTGGGCTGCAGAAGCACGAAAGGGCTCTGTCGGAGCCGGGGTTCTGGCGGGAGTGGAGGGAGGGGCGCCCTGACTGGTGCCGCCCCTGCAGGGAGACAGAGGCACCCCCCTCGTCTGCAACGGCCTGGCGCAGGGCGTGGCCTCCTTCCTCCGGAGGCGTTTCCGCAGGAGCTCCAGCTTCTTCACCCGCGTGGCGCTCTTTAGAAACTGGATTGATTCAATTCTCAACAACCCGCCGGCCTGAAGGGTCCCCTCGCCGAGCCCGTGGGAGGGGGGCCTGTTAGCCCCCTGGAGCCCTGCCCCCACCGCCACACCTCCCGCGCTGCGTGTCCCATCCCAAAGCCCCATCCTGGACCGCTCTGTCGAGGCTCTAATAAAGAAGCTGTTCCCATTCTCTCCGCAGCCCCTGATATTTGCTTTGCGGGGGCGGACAGGGGCTGGGGGGCCGAGTGCATGAACATCTACCCGCATTAATGGCACCCACCCCGTGGGGCTTCCACTCACTGAATTCACCCCAAGAACCAGGGGCTCTTGTGATCTGCACCCACAGAGGCGGCACCAGGGCTCAGAGATGTTGGGTGGCTCACCTGAGGTCACAGAGCCAGAGTGGGCTTTGAACCCAAATCTGAGAGATTCCAGGCCCCCTTAACCTTCTCCCATTTTGGTGGAGAATATAGTCACCCCTCAGTGTCTGCAGGGGCTTGGCTTCAGGCGCCCCATCGAAAACCAAAATCCACCATGCTCAAGACCCTTATGTGTAATATTTGCCCATAACTTGCATACATCCTTCTGGACTAGATGACTTACAATACCGGATACAGTGCAAATACTGTGCAAATAGTTGCCTGCGCAGCAAATTCAAGTCTTGCTTTTTAGAACTTCCTGGACTTTTTTTTTTTCAAATATTTTTGATCTGTGAATGAATCTGACTAGTAACCATGAGATTGCAGGTTTGATCCCTGGCCTCATTCAGTGGGTTAAGGATCTAGAATTGCTGCGCACTGTGGTGTAGGTCACAGGCATGGCTCAGATCCTGTGTTGCTGTGGCTGTGGTGTAGGCTGGCAGCTGTAGCTCCAATTCCTGGCTTGGGAACCTCCATATGCCACGAGTGTGGCCCTAAAAAGCAAGAAACAAACAAACAAAATATTTTCAATCTGAGGTTGCTTGAATCCAAGCATGTGTAACCCCAGGATAGAGGCCTAACTACATATTGTGCATCAAAGTCAAAAGACCACAGGAAACTGGCTTTAGATGATTTGCCACTTGAAACACAGGTTAAAGAGCCATGTGGAAAGAACTAAAATATATATATTAAGTAATACACAAAGTTATATAAATAATAGATAAGACAATAAAAATGTATAGATAACAAAACATGAACATAATTGAATAAATGATATATAAAATAATGAACATGGGAGCTCCCATTGTGGTGCAGCGGAAACGAATCCGACTAGGAACCATGAGGTTGCAGTTTCCATCCCTCGCCTTGCTCAGTGGGTTAAGGATCTGGTGTTGCTGTGACTGTGGTGTAGGCCAGCAGCTGTAGCTCCGATTAGACCCCTAACCTGGAACCTCCATATGCCACGGGTGCGGCCCTAAAAAGGACAGAAAAAAAAGACAAATAAAAATAAAAATAAAAAAATAATGTATATAATAGTCTATTAAACTGAATAAAATTGTTTTATTAAAATAAAAATGGGGACTTCCCCTGTGGAGCAGTGTTAAAGGATCTGATGTTGCTGCAGCTGCGGCTCAGATTCAATCCCTGGCTCAGGAACTTCCATATGCCACAGGTGTGGGCATAAAAAATAAATAAATAAATAAATTTTTGGTCTTTTTTTGTCTTTCTAAGGCCGCACTCGCGGCATATGGAGGTTCCCAGGTTAGGGGTCTAATCGGAGCTACAGCTGCTGGCCTATGCCACAGCCACAGCAATGATGGATCCTTAACCCACTGAGCAAGGCCAGGGATCGAACCCGCAACCTCATGGTTCCTAGTCGGATTCGTTAACCACTGAGCCACGACGGGGAACTCCAATAAAAAATAAAAATTAAATCACTCATTACATTATATGCTAGTATTTATTACATATTATATAGGTATTTTTAAAATACATGATAACAATAAAATGTAATTATAGCAAATCCGTTGTGTGAATATTATACTTAATATTCATAGTATATACATATTTTTATTTTATGTGCTTATAATAGAATATATATAACGGGCATCTAAAATCGATAAGATAAAAAACAAGAGCCCAGTAGTAAACAAAACAAAACAACCGTGTAAAGGAGGTAGACAGTTCACCACAAAGAAACAGGTTTTTGAAGATGTGGAAACACCCTCCCTCTGCCCCCACCATTGAAACGCCAGCTCGCCCCCTGGGCGGGCGATTTTTAAGCGCGGAGTGAGCGCAAGGCCTGCGGTCCAGACGGAGCGAGGACCCCGCGGGGTCGCCTCTGCTTCGGGGGGTAGGGCTGCGACGGGTCCGGGCATTTGAACCAGGCGCCGCTCTGAGGGCTGCCCACCTGTCACCTGGCTCGGGATCAGGGACAGTTCCTGCCACATGGCCAGAAGGAAAGAGGAGGCCAACCACCGCGGGAGGGGAGAAGGGAAACCGCAGACTCCCCCGGGGGGGAGAACACAAAGCCCAGCCGCTAAGAGGCACGTCCCGTCGGCCTGGAAACGGGATCGCGCAGCTCCGCCCTTCTCCTCTCCCCACCCCCCAACCCCTGCTGCCGCCCCGCACACCGGTGAGGAGAGGGGCTCGGAGGGGTCAGAGGTCCGCCCCGGCTGGGTTGTGTGCGGCTCCGTGGAGCCCCGAGCCCCCTGCCCTGACCCCGGCGCCTCCCATTCCGCCCCCGCCCCCGCTGCCTCCAGAAGCCCTAGGTGGTCGCCCAGAATGACCTGCCACCAAGGTTGGTCGTGTTGCTATCAAGCCGTTTTACAGGAGGGGAAAGTGAGGCCCAGAGAACTGCCATCCTCGTGGTGGTGCTGAGGCTCACTGCGTACCAGCTGTGTACCTGGCCTTCCTTCCACAGTCCTGGTCCAAGGGACTGGGGTTTTTTGTTTCAATAATTTATTGAGGTGAAAAAAAAAACAAACAAAAATAATTTATTGAGGTAAAATTCACATAATGGAAAATTAATTTGTTTTTTGGTTTTGGGTTTTTTTGTTTTTTTTGCCTCCTCAGTGGCATCCGGAAGTTCCCTAGCCAGGGGTGGAAACTGCCACAGCAGTGACAACACAGGATCCTTAAACCACTATGCTGTGCCCAGGAATTGAACCTGCACCTCCCCACAAAGACAGTGCTGGCTGCACCACAGTGGGAACTCCAAAATTCTTTTTTTTTTTTTTTTTGCTTTTTAGAGCTGCTCGTGTGGCACATGAAATTTCCCAGGCTAGGAGTCCAATTGGAGCTGCAGCTGCCACTCTACACCACAGCCACGTAGGATCTGGCCACATCTGCAACCTAAACCACAGTGCATAGCAAAGCTGGATCCTTAACCCACTGAGCAAGGCCAGGGATCCAACTGGCATCCTCATGGATACCAGTCAGGTTCGTTACTGCTGAGCCACAAGGGAACTTCCATATGCCGGCCCTGAAAAAAAAAAGACAAAAAAAATAATAAAGTGTACAATTCAGTGGTTTTTAGAGAACTCACTATGTTGTGCAACCATCACCTCTAATTCCAGACGTTTCTTCTCCCCAAAAGGAAGCCCCATCCACATGAGCAGTCACTCCCACCCCCTGACAACGTGGAACCCACTCTCTGTGACTGTGCCTGTTCTGGACTTTTCCCATCCATGGCACCCCATGCCGTGTGTCCTTCTCTCCCTGAGCATAGTGGTCTCCAGGTCCGTCCATGTGATAGGAGTGTCGATGCTTCTCTCCTTTTCAGGCTGAGTGATGCTCCCGTGCAAGGAGGACATGTGAGTTTTGTTTGAACCCCAATGTTCAATGTTCTGCACATGTACCCAAAAGTGGAATTGTAGGTTCATAATGGGTCCTGTTTTGCAAGGGGAAACTGAGGCCCGGAGAGGAACGTCCATGGCTCAGAAGCCTAGAATGGTCCAGGGACCCCACCTGGACTTAGGTCAAGTTACCATCTGCCCATTGTTCCGAAGGTGAGGCTGAGGCCCCAGGGGGCTTGGGTCCAAGGGCATATGGTCCCAGCAGGTAGCCCCAAACACGGCACCCTTGAGAAAGAAGAGGGAAAGAGAAAGAGACACCAAGTTCAGCCTCTCCCACTATCCTCCCCTCCAAGCTGGGCGGGTCCACTTAAGCCCTGCTTGGCCCCCTCCCCGCCCCATTCCCAGCTGGGCCTGAGGCCGTTGCCTGTTGCGCCACCTACGGTTGGGGCGGGAAGGGGCCAAGGCTGCAGCTCCAGCCCCACTTCCCCTCCACCGGCCAGCCGACCCCCAGAGGCCCCAGAAGATTCCCTCCCAGTCACACCCCAGGGCACCCCACGACCCCTAGCTCCCCACCCAGAACCATGCAAGCCTCCACCTTCAGGCAGCTCCCCATCCCTGCACTCCCCCACTCCAGGCCAGGTGACCAACCCCAGGAGCAGAGAGGGGACCTGGGGCCATCCTCCTGCCTTCGCTGATGCCATGATCCCCCAGGGAAGCTCCTGGCTCCAAGCCAGTGGGCAGTTATTCTAGCAAGCTTGTATTCGAGTGTTTCTTCTTCTTTTTTGGTTAAAGTTTTATTGACATGTACTTCAGATATCGAACAACTCACCCATTTAAGTTCGGTGGTATCTGGTAGCCGCAGGGTTGTACAACCACCACAGCTATTTCCAGAACATTCCATCACCCTAAAAAAAGTCCCATCTTCATCATCAGTAGTCACCCCCAGACCACGCCCCTCAGCTCCTGACAAATAGGAACCCACTCTCTGTCTCTGGATGTGCCTGTTCTGGACGTTTCCCGTCCATGGAGCCACACACTGTGTGTCCTTCTGTGTCTGCTTCTCTCTCTGAGCATCGTGGTCTCAGAGTCCATCCACGTGGTAGGAATGTCGGGGCTTCTCTCCTTTTCATGGCTGAGTCTGTGTCCCCTTTCAACAGCTGAGGGTTAATTGAGCCCTTTTTTTCTTTTTTTGGCTGCCCAGCTGCATATGGAAGTTCCTGGGCCAGGGATCAGATCTGAGCTGCAGCTGCAACCTATGCCACAGCTGTGGCAACGCCAGATCCTTTAACCCACTGTGTTGGGCTGGGGGTCGAACCTGCATCCTGGCACTGCAGAGATGCCACTGATCCCACTGCACCAGAGAGGGAACTCCTTAATTGAGCTCTTACCTGTATCAGGTAGGTTAACCCCTGAGATGGGGATGTTCCCATCGCTGCCATTATTAACAGATGGGGAAACCAAAGCCCAGAGAGGTGGCATTTCCCGCCCAGAATCACAAAGCACAGCAGAAATTTGAGCCCAGGCAAGCGGCTCCGGAGCCTGGAGTGTAACCGCCCGTTGCTTGCTCCCAGAGGAGCCTGGGTCTGAGGAAGTCGCGGGTTGACCCAGCCCAGGTGCTGAGTGGACTAAGCAGAGACTGCAGAGAGGCATGGCAGTAAAGGTAAGGGTGTGACAGGGTGACAGTGACAGTTCCCAGTACCCAGGCTGGCACATGCACTGCCCTTGCCCTCACTGTGTGCCCAGCACCTTCCAGAGACCTGACGGATAGACTCCTCCCACGGTCGCCTGGGAGGGTGGACCACCCCACTGTACAGGTTGGGAAACTGAGGCACCAAGCAGCCTGCCCTCCCTGGGTTGGTTGCAAAGATGTTCTCAGCCAATGAGAAAAACCAGTTCTGAAACTCAACAGCAACTCAGGGTTTCTGTGGGTGCCTGTTGGGCGCTGACTGGGGGCCTAGGGGCCATTTCCAAGTGCTCGCCTGAGGAGCAGGGGAGCAGAGGAGCAGGGATAGGGAGCCGGTGGGCGCCGCTACTGGCAGGAGTCCTCAGGGGCAGAATGCAGGTCAGGCTGTTCTTGGCTCAGAAGATCCCCCAGAAGATCCTCATGGATCCCAGGGGGGAAAAGGTCACTTGGTGACAGAGGGACCCGGAGTCTGCACGCTTCCTATCAAGGACAGAGACCCCCTTTAGCGTGGGGGCCCTTCCCAGGACCCCTCCCAGTCCTCCGCCAAAGAAAGGGCCCGAGGAACAGAGCTCCAATGCCAGGAGACGTAAGGGGGTCCTGGTTGTGCACTGCAGAGGCCTGTGGAGGGGACCCATGTGGCCCCGGGGAAGCTGGGGCTGCAAATCCGGGAATCCTGTGGATTTCTGTAAACATGAAATGACCTCAAAAGAAAAAGTTGAAACACTTGTTTTTTGGCCTCCAATTCAGTGAGCTCTTCTATCTATGTTTCTGTAGGTCAACGTTTTTCATGATAATGAGGCAGTTATGAATAAGTCCATAAATAAATGCATGTCTCCTCTGCACCAGAACCCCTGCCTCACCACCACTCCCACTGACACGGGGCTAGAGCATCCTCTATGCCAGGCAGTCCTGGGCTCTGAGGGGTGAGCCAGCATCACTGCCCCCACCACGTGATGCCAGGAGCCCCCTGACGGCGCCGTGATAACTACAGGTGTCCCTGTCTGTCCGCTGGGGGAGGAACCGCCCCCAGTGAGAGCTCTGCCTTAGAGGGAAAAGCAAATGCCCCAGACAGAGTCAGAACAGATGCTCCTGTGGGTCTCAGGAGGCCCCTGGCTGAGACCCCTCCCTTTCTGGCTTGCTGAGTGGACTCCCTCCAGACCCTGCAATTGCCGGCAACATCCTGCCTTGCTGGGGCTGTGGGGACCTGAGGGGGGAGGCAGTGTCCCCTGGGAAGTGGGGGCCTGTGTCACTCTGAGGGCTGCAGCCCCCTGCCCTGCCGGCCCCAGGACTGCTTGCATGAGGTAGGTGGCCACCACCTAGCTTCCCACACCTCTCTGAGGGGCCAGAGCCCAGAGCCTGAAGCCCCTCGTCCTTCCTGGGGTGCAGCTCTGACCCCAGAGCTGGAAGAAGGAAGTGGGGATGCCCGGCCCCAGTGTGGGGCAACCCAACGGCCTCCTGAATCAGGGCTATAAGAGGGGGCAGCCAGCAGGGGGAATTGTCCGACCATGACCCGAAGCCGTAGACCTTCCAGCCCTGCCCTCGCCCCTGTCCTGCTGGCCCTGCTGCTGGGTGGTGAGTGGGGTCCGTGTCCGTCTGTCCCATTGCCTAGGCCCATCGGATTAAGGGGAGTGTCCACCCACACCAGCCAGTCCAATGCCCCCCACAGCTCAGATGGGGAGACCGAGGTAGGCCGAGCAGGCCTCCGCTGGCTGCTCAGGATGAAGCAGAGGGGAGCATGAGAGCAAGGCGAGCCCTGGGCTATTCAGCTCCGTTTCCCCATCTGCAAACTGGACGAAACCTAGACCTCCCCCAACCCCTGCCCTGGGGAGGTGTCCTAGGGCAGAACTCCAGGACAGTGCCTGGCACACACAAGCTCAGTAAGTGTGCATGCACGAATAAGTGTGTCAGAGGATGAATGCTGCCGGCGTCGAGGAAGAATAGAAGTTAGAGAGCCCCTCTGCCCTCACCCCCGATGACGCTTTTCCAGGCCTTAGTTTGTTCATCTGGAAAATGTGCAGCTCCCCACCCCAGCTCCTTAAAAACCTTCTGACCTCCAGGCTGGGGAACCTTCAGGAATAATAATGATAATGACCACTGGGCTCTCTGGCCCCAGTGCTAACTGTCCCGAAGCACAGCCCCGTTTCCTCCAGCAGACCCCAGCCTCTCTCTGGGATCCACAATTTGCAGATGGGGAAACAGAGGCTCGGAGGGGTCCTGGGCCTGGGGGTCCCACTGCAGCTCTGCTCTCCCCCACTGGGTGCCCTGGGTCGGCAGGTCAGGTGAGGGCTGCTGACCCAGGTATCCCCAGGTGCAGCTCGGGCCGTGGAGATCGTGGGTGGGCAGGAAGCCCAGCCCCACTCACGCCCCTATGTGGCATCGCTGCAACTGCCCTGGCCCCCCAACAGCCACTTCTGTGGGGGCACCTTGATCCACCCAAGCTTCGTGCTGACCGCAGCCCACTGCCTGAACACCGTGTGAGTGCGCCTGCATGGGGGCGGGGCGGGGTGGGGTGGCCCTGGTCCAGGGTGAGCCCCCACCTCACCTGGTCTCACCCTTTCCATCTGCCCAACCCTCCCATTCCAAATGGGGCAGCACCTCCCCTGCTCTCCCACCTGCCACGCCCCCCTCCCCTGCCATGCCCCAGGAGCGTGAGGCTCAAGTCAGGGGTCCAACCCCTGGGGCGCGATGCCGAGGGGGCAGTGGGGTCTCCCTGGGGCCGCGGTGGGGAGGCACTGAGGGGCTGCATCCTCAGGAAGGGGTGGGGGGGTGCAGGTGGGGCTCAGGGGCTAAGGGACAAACAATGAGCGCCCTGACCCGCAGGAACCCCACACGGGTGAATGTGGTGCTGGGGGCCCACAACCTGCAGACCCCAGAGCCCACCCAGCAGATTTTCAGGATCGCCCGCCTATTTGAGAACAACTATGACCCACAGCAAAAGCTCAACGATGTCCTCCTCCTGCAGGTGGGTGGGTGGGGCCAGCAGGGCCTCGAGGTCGCAGTCGGTTCCTGCTGTGCCCCGGGGGTGTGGGACATGGCTGGGATACCGATGGCCTGCTGGGGAGACAGCCATTTGCCACTTTTCAGCATGTGGGACACCTGCTGCCTCCCCACTTCTGCCCAGCTGTGTCCCCGCACCCCAGCCTTGGTACAAACTTGGCTTCTCGGGGAGGCCTCCCCTCCCCCAATACTTGAGTGATAGCTGCCCCCGCCCCCGATTCACTGTTCACCCAGGTCTATATCTTCCTTGACTATACCCCCTACCACCCCAAAAGAGTAGCTTCTCAGGGCTTGGCACAGGACCAAGCATACAGTTGGTACTCAATAAATGCTGTGTAAGTGAATGAATGCAACAGTGACCAAAGCTGCCAAGGGGAGGCTCATGGTCTCAGAAGGCAAAACTGAACCCTGGAAGGTTTGGAGAAGGACCAGGGCAGACTCTCTGGAGGAGGTGACCACCGAGGTAGAGCCTGAGGCAGGGGAGGGGCCAGGCAGAAGGAAGAGCAGGCGCAAAGACCCGTGGAAGCACTTTGAGCTGGTCAGTGGGTGGAGGAGGCTCCTGGAGCTGGGGGCTCACTACCTACCTACCACCCTCTGCCCTAGCTGGACCGCCCGGCCACCCTCAACACCCAGGTCGCTGTGGCCCAGCTCCCCCAGCAGGACCAGCTGCTGCCCCATGGCACCCGGTGCCTGGCCATGGGCTGGGGCCGCCTGGGCACCCTTGAGCCACTGCCCCGGGTCCTGCAGGAGCTCAATGTTACCGTGGTCACTTTCCTGTGCCGGCCACAGAACGTGTGCACATTTGTGCCCCAACGCAGTGCTGGCATCTGCTTCGTATGTACCTGCAGGGGGCTCCAGGGCCCACCAGGGGAGGGAGTGGGCGGACAGCTGGGCCCAATCCTGCCTTCTCCTCACTGAGCTGTGGCAGGCTGGGCTCGGGGCCCCCATCTGGAAGGTGGGCACACTCTCAGCGAGGGTTTGCAGGGTGACCTGTGGAACTGCCTCAGCCCAGTGTGGGTGCTCCTGTCGAACCTGGGGGAGGTGTGGGTTTACCCATCCAGCCTTGCTCTAGGGGCCACACCCAGAATCCTGGGATCCAGGTATACAGCAAGGGGCCAATAAATGCCCACTCTCCCCCACAGGGGCCTCATTTCCCTCTCACCCATGTGCCTTAAAGGAAACCTCACACTGAAAAGGTTTCGTCCTTAAATGGCCCCTTCCCTTGAGGGAGCCCCGTTGATGCTGGGCCCGAGGCTGGGTGAATGACCGACCTGCCCCCTCCCCAGGGGGACTCGGGTGGCCCCTTGATCTGCGACGGCGTCCTCCAAGGCGTGGACTCTTTCGTCATCCGGGGATGCGCCACTGGCCAGTTCCCAGACTTCTTTGCCCGGGTTGCTCTCTACGTGAACTGGATCCACTCTGTGCTGAGGAGCGTGGGGGGCGAGGACGGCCCTGGAGCCCCCAACCAGAACCCCCACAGGCGCTGAGGCCGAGCTGTGGACAGAGGCGGCAGGTCTGCTTCTGATCCTGTGACCACCCCCTGAACCCCCATGCCCTTGGCTCCAGCCCCACTGAGCTGTCAATAAAAGCTGAAATGCCCCCTGACTCCTGTGTGTCCTTCCCACAGGAAGATGTGGGGGAGAGGGCCCAGGGTCCTCAGCATCCCAGTCCCCAAACCCTGAACACAGGGTGGGGGTTGGAACAGAGGCCTGGAGGCTGGAGGAGGCCCCAGGTCACAGTGAAGCCCACTCCCCAGATGCCCAAAAATGTGGGGTCTAACCCAGCCCTGCCAGTGTGACCCTGGGCAAGTTACTGCCATCTCTGTGCCTCAGTTTCCACATCTGGAAAATGGAGTCACCCTAGACATTTCCTAGAAGTGTCCAAGGAGCCCCACCCTGGCCTTGGGGCTGGGGGTGTCCTGTCTGGCTCTGTGTCCCCCAGCTCTGCAGCTGCTTGAGGACCAAGCTGTCATAACATGGGATGTGCCCAGGGCCTGTGGGGCTCCTGAGCCAGCCAGGAAGCAGAAAGGCTATCAGGGAGGCAACCTGGAGGGGGCAGCAACGCCTGAGCTGACCCCTAATGTGAGAACAGGAACGAAAGGAGAAGGCTTGCCAGGCAAGGCACAGGCAGTGCAAGGGCCCTGTGTCAGGGCAAACTTGGGGATGTGGGGGACAGCAAGGCAAGGTGTGTGAGGGAGGTGGCAGGTCAGGAAGGGGTGGGCCAGGGCAGGCAGGGCTCTGGAATGAACTGTCTAGAGGAGAGGGCTAAGGCCAGGCAGAGGTAGGGGTCATTGGCCAGCTGCGGAGAAGACAAGTGGCTGGGGAATGCAGCAACTGAGTTTCAGGGAGAAGGACCCCACCCACCAGCTCACAGGAGGGACACAGCAGAGCTGGAAGGCAGCTCTTTTGTTATAGATTTACTCTGCTGCCACCTGGTGGCAGCGTGCAAATTCAAGCAAGAGCCAGAATTCCCTGGCCTGTGACACCTCAGCTAACCACCCCAGGGGAGGAGCTGAGACTGATTTACAGCACCATCAGGAGCTAGCATGTGTTGAGATGAGGGACAAGTCCGAATCCTGGGAAGTGTATGCCAATCAGTGTTGGGGAATGCTGGGAATTCCCCACATTTCCCAGGGGCTTAAGGAGGGAAGTGATAGCTATAAAAAGCCCAGGGGGACTTCTGGTGCCCAGCATTGGAGGTAAATGAGGTTTGCTGGAGGGAATGTTGGATTGAGGCCATTGATGGGAACTCAAAGACTCAGACAAAACAGCCCTGGGTGTTTTCTATTTTCCATCAGCGTGTGTGTGTGTGTGTGTGTGTGTGAGAGAGAGAGAGAGAGAGAGAATGATGAGTCAGGAAAGTTCTGCCCAGCAAAGATGTGCGTGCGTGCGTGTGTGCTTGTGTGTGTGTGTGTGAGAGAGAGAAAGAGAATATGATGAGTCAGAGGAAAAGTTCTGTCCAGCAAAGATCAGACCCAAGGAGTTCCTGCCATGGCACAGTGGGTTAAGAAGCTGATGACAGTGGCTGGGGCAGCTGCTGAGGCATGGGTTCAGATCCCCTGCACAGTGGGTTAAGGATCTGGCATGCAGCTGTGGCTTGGATTCAATCCCTGGCCGGGAAACTTCCGTATGCCCCAGGTGGGGCCACAAAAATAAAAAAGATCACACCCAAGAAGGGGAGCTAAGGTTGGGGGCTCTGGAGCCACGGGTGGATTTGCTGGGGTTGTGCAGATTCAGGGAAGGACAAACCCACAGAAATAATAAATAGAAATAATAAACAGGAGTTCCCTCATGGCGCAGCGGAAACAAATCCAACTAGGAACTATGAGGTTGCGGGTTTGATCCCTGGCCTTGCTCAGTGGGTTAAGGATCCGACGTTGCCATGAGCTGTGTGCGTGATGTTGGTCACAGACACGGTTCAGACATGACGTTGCTGTGGCTGTGGTGTAGGCCGGCAGCTGTAGCTTCAATTAGACCCCTAGCCTGGGAACCTCCATATGCCACGGGTGCAGCCCTAAAAATCAAAAAAAAAAAAGAAAGAAAAAAATAATAAACAGGATGTTTGGGGAGAGCAGGGCCACTCCCCACAGCTCCGGGGTCTCCTGGCCTCCAGCAGTGGGAAGGACACTCAGAGTGTCGTTTTCCTTTAACAAAGATCAAGCGAGGTGCCGCTGCCTCGTCATCACACTCTGATGGTGAATCAGGCTCCCCCAGATGCCTGGCCCTGCCCTCCAGGGGGTGGTTAATGGTTAACAGACCCTCAAGGACCTCACTTTCTTACTGAAGAACTTCACAAAAGTTCATTCATTTAATCCTGGGACAATCCTGTGAGTTGGCGACTGATTATCATCACTTCTGTTTTACTTTTTTTTTTTTTTTTTTTTTTGCTTTTCAGGGCTGCACCTACAGCATATAGAAGTTTCCAGGCTAAAAAGCTGAATCAGAGCTGCAGCTGCCAACCTATGCCACAGTCACAGCAACACGGGATCTGAACTGTGTCTATGACCTACACCACAGCTCAGAGCAACACCGGATCCTCAACCCACTGAAGGGGGTCAGGGATGGAACCCGCGTCCTCATGGATACTAGTCGGGTTCGTTACGACTGAGCCACACCAGGAAGTCCTATCACCACTTTCATTTTACAGATGAGGAAACCAAGGCACGGAGTTGTTTGTAGCATGAAGTCATGGTGGGCAAGTGGCCACGCCACCCTCTGAACCCAGAAGCCAGGTGCTTAATCTCTATAACCACTGAGAATGGAGTATACAGGTGGTGCTCAATAGAAGCAGCTTTGGTTAAATCTCCCTGCCTGAGGCACATCCCCCAAAGACTGGACCTCCTCCATCCTGCCCCACCCCAAGACTGGAAACAGGTTGTGTATGCAGCAGGCATTTAACAAGTGCTGTATGGGATCCTGCTGTATAGCACTGGGAATTATATCTAGCCACTTACGATGGAGCATGATAATGAGAAAAAAGTATGTATATATGTTATGTGTGAGTGTCAACTTGATGTACAGTAGAAAATTGACAGGACACTGTAAACCAGCTATGATGGAAAAAATAAAAATCATCATTGAAAAAAATAAATAACATGTGCTCTATGGTGGCTGTAACTCAATCGAGAAGGAAGGGAGCTGAGACGGGCTGATGTGCCTCAGCCCAGGGGAGGGACGAAGGGTGGACACTGAGCGTCTGCTGTGTACTGGAGAGAGATAGGGGTTCACCTGCCTGTGGCCACACACCAAGGGGGCCCAGGGACAAACTGGACTTCAGCCCCAGCCTGCTTCTGGGCATCCCTGGGTGCCCCCCGCCTGCCTGCTTCTGCAGATGGATCCGTTGGTTCCCTCCCCTGAACCCTGCTCCAAGCCAGGAGAACGTTGCTTCTTGCGACAGCCTTGGCTATGGCCGTTGCAGCTGGAGCAGCCGCCGGGGGGAGGTGGGAAGGGGAACAGGGGCCCCTGGGCTGGGAACTGGCCCTGACGGACCCCATCTCTACTGTTGGCTTAAGTTCTTCCAAGGTCTGGCCAAAGCTCTCAAACTTGGATGGAGAGCCATGGTCCAGCTGCCAGGCCTGGGTGGGAATTTTTTTCCACTGCCTCAGGCTGGAAGTGGCTTCAGAGAAGCTCAAAGCAGGGGGGGGGAGGTGTCCCAGAACCTCTGAGGGCCACCAGAGACTGAGCCTTGGGTGGCAATGAGTTCCCTGTTAGGAGCCACAACCAAAGAAAAGGTGGAAATCAGGCCCCAAGAGAGAGACCCAAGGCTGGAAGAAGAGGTAGCAAGTTACCTTCCTGCTGTGACCTGTGGACATCTGAGTTTGAACCCCAGCTCCCCCACCACATCACTGGGTAGGTGGTTTGCAGGGGCGGAGGGGGTGGGGGTGGTGGCTCACTGTGCCTCAGTTTCCCCCTCTTAAATGGGGACCCAGCAGGCCCTGCCATGCCTTCCAAATGTCAGGACAGTGCTGGGGGGCTGCCATTATTACAGGGACCTGGGTAAACCGAGGCACGTGGGCATCCCAGCCAAGTCCTTTGGGCCTAGGTTGGGGAGATTTAGCAAAAACACAGGAAGCTCATTAATTCTGAATGTTGGAAAGATAAAGACTGACTTTATATAGATCAGTATATGCTGTGCAATATTTGGGATATACTTACACTTAAAAAAGTTTATCTGACATTCCAATTGTATTGTGCGTCCTGAGTTTTATCTGGTGACCTTCTGGAGCCAGCCTGGCCCCCTGCTCCTGTCCTCCTCCCGGATTCTTCCCACCACTCCCTCATCCCCCACATCCCCTGCACTGGGAGAGGGCAGAGAGGAAGTGGGGGCACCTGGCCCCACCATGGGGCAACCTCAACGGCCTCGGGGCAGGGGGGTTATAAGAGGGGCAAGGGGACTCCAAGAGCAGAGTCACTGCTGCCCCAGCCCAATCATGACCCAGAGCTGCAGACCCTCCAGCCCTGCCCTGGCCCCGGTCCTACTGACCCTGCTGCTGGGCGGTGAGTGGGGGCCATGCGGGTCTCCCAAGGGCATCCAGTCCTGCCTCTCCTCTTATTCTGCACCTTCTTTGTCCCTCATCCTCATGGGGAGTGACAGTTGGGGTGAGGGGGAGATAGGTTCTGAGTCGTGAGGTGGGAAGGTGGGGATCTCTAGGCACCCTCCGGGGACTTGAAGTGGGTGAAGTCTAAAGCTCTAGCTGCACCCTGCAGGGGGACCATGCAGGCCACTCCCCTCTAGGGACAGGGTGGCTGCCTTGTGGGGGTTCACTGGCTGACTGACCTTGGCGGGGCTCCTCCGCGCGGCTCACCGCCCCCACCGCCTGCGCCCCCAGGCCCCGCACTGGCCTCGGAGATTGTGGGGGGCCGGCCGGCCCGGCCACACGCATGGCCCTTCATGGCGTCCCTGCAGCGGCGCGGAAGCCACTTCTGCGGCGGCACCCTCATAGCGCGGAACTTCGTCCTGTCAGCCGCGCACTGTCTGAACGGCTTGTGAGTGTCCCCCCACCCCGCAACCTCAGTTTCCAGTTTTCGCGGGGCCGGGGGTGGGGGCCTCGGCCGAGGTGTGCGGCTCTACGGGACGCCTGCGCCCGCACGGGTGGCGACCCAATCGCCTCCTCTTGCCCCAGAAACTTTCGGTCCGTGCGCGTGGTGCTGGGGGCACATAACCTGCGACGGGGCGAGTCCACCCGGCAGAAGTTCAGAATCCAGCGGGTCTTTGAAAACGGCTTCGACCCCATGACCCTGCGGAACGACATTGTGGTTCTCCAGGTGCGAGGCGGGGGTGGGGAAGAACTGGCAGGAGCAAAGGCTCGTGTTAGTTTGGGGAGGGCGGAGCACGGGCAGGAGACTGGGGACACGGTGAGGACAGGCCTGGTGTCCCCCCATCTCTCTGTGCTTCAGTCTTCCCCTCTGTGAGACGGAAATAAGTCAGATGCCAGGACAGCAGGGAAGCTCTGAGCAACTGTCAATCAATAAGGATAGTATTTCTGGAGCCCACAGGGATGAGGTGCAGGGACCTCTTGGTCCGTGGAAATGGGGTCAAAATTCTCCACGTTCATGTGAATAGGAGATGAGGGAGAGAACTGTCCTTCCCCACTGCTTGAATAGCTATGGTTATTTTCTGTAAAGTTCTAGAACAATGGCTTTATTGCTGGTGGTGTTACCCATAGTTTTGTTTTCTTGAGTACCTACTGTTTACTGGACTCAAAACATGTCTGGGGATGCCCTGGGTCACAGTGGCTGCTCGCACTTTACAGACAGGAAAGGGTGGGAACCATCCTGCAGGGTGGGTATCTGGCTCTCAGATATCCCAGGACCATGATGGAGCCCTGGGTGGGGGAAAACTTGGGGCCCAGAAAGATGAAGGTTGTTCACTGCCTCCTGTGACCTGCCACTGCTCTGTACAACCTGCTGCAGCTCAACAGATTTGCCTTCATCAATAGCAACGTGCAGGTGGCCCAGCTACCTGCTCAGGACCGAGGCGTGGGGGAAGGGGTGCGATGTCTGGCCATGGGCTGGGGCCAGCTGGGCACGAACCGGCCACCGCCCCGAGTCCTGCAGCAGCTCAATGTGACTGTGGTGACAGCCCTCTGCCGCCCCACCAATGTGTGCACCCTGGTACCAGGCCGGCAGGCTGGCATCTGCTTTGTACGTATCTTGCGTTCCCACAACCCACCCCTTGCTCCCACCCAGGCTGCAGCAACCAA
Source organism: Phacochoerus africanus (assembly GCF_016906955.1). Lineage (NCBI taxonomy): Eukaryota > Metazoa > Chordata > Mammalia > Artiodactyla > Suidae > Phacochoerus > Phacochoerus africanus. The sequence goes on along the minus strand of NC_062547.1, from coordinate 77,655,467 downwards.
GACCCCTGGAAGAACTTCCAGCTCCTGAAGGGCAGTGGGTGGGGATGTTAGGGTGGGGCCTGAAAGCCCAGCCTCCCAAACTTGTCTGCTTCCACAGGGGGACTCCGGCGGGCCCTTGGTCTGCAACGGGCTGGTCCAGGGGATAGATTCCTTCATCCGGGGGGGCTGTGGCTCTGGGCTCTTCCCAGACACCTTTGCCTCCACCGCCAAGTTTGCAGACTGGATCAACTCCATTATCCGACGCTATGGTGATAATGACAGCCCGCCTCTCCACCCCAGGATCCCTGTGGGCAGGACCCTCTAGAAAGGCGGCCCCTGTTACCCCACTCCCCCCGACTGGGCTCTTCCCATGCAGCATCATGCAGCATCTGACACAATAAAAACCCTGTTTTGTAGAATGTGCCTGGGTGTTTGTTGGTTGTGCAACTGAGTGTCAGAAGTCCTCAGGTGAATGTCTTGAGCATGTCATGAGTACGCTGCTACCAAGTAGCAGCAAATTTAGTGCACCAAGATAAAAAGTCCCTTCCTCATACTTCACTAAAGGATACCAGTAGCCATTTCTGGCTTCCCCTCCTATAAAATGTCATTAGACTCTTGTTGCAGGTGGCAAGAATGCAAAGCACTATAGCAGGTGTTCATTCTGAGTCACAAGGATCATTCTGAGTCTTTGCAAGTCTTCACTCATCTGTTTCTGGCTCCAGCCCCTAATGTAGTTCTTATATAAGTGCCTTGTATTATAGGCGAGGAAGTGGAGATGCAAAGAACTGTAAAGTCATGCTCCAGAGCCTGGGTTCGAGTCCCAGCTCTGTGACTTTGGGCAAATTGCTCACTGTTTCTCTGATTCTCAGTTCCCCATGGGGAAGACTGAGGCGCTGTCTGGGGAGGACCCAGTCAGGGGTTGGGGTCCAGGCCAGTCTCGGCCTCACTGGGTATGGAAACAATCCTTCCTCCACTTCCCCAACCTTTTGCCTTGGGACACCTCAGGGTCTTAACTAGTGCTATTCCCTCTGCCTTCCAGCTTCTCCCTAAGGTTGTCCTCAGAACACCTCTCCCCACAAGGGCCAGCTGCTCAGGCAGGTGACCCACTGCCCTACAACTGCTCTTTCCACTTAATACGATATCTTGGTGGTCTTTCCATGTCAACAAAGCATCCCAGGATCTGCAGGGTTATTTACTGAACCATTCTGTCTTTTTGGATAATTTCCAAATTTTGCTGCAATTTCCAATCCTTTTACTTACATAATCTGCACTCCACATTCCAATGGGCTTTTGTTTTAGAGTTTCTGATTTGAGCAAGGAAACATTTTAGGGTCTAACAAATTGCATTTGTTATGCTGTTTTCTATTTTTCTCTGTATGTGTGAAATGGTCCACCATGAAGAAAAAAGAAGGAAAGGAGAAAATACCATGCACTGTTCCCCCTGGGGACGTTCACGGTCCTCCCCACCCTTGTGGTTACACACAGCATCTCCCCCAAATAGGTTCATGAGATGTTGACCCACCATCCCCAGCTTACAGAGAACCATGTGACCCAGGTTCTGCTCATCAGAACTTGCCAACCCACAATGGCTGCTTTAGGGGCATGAGATCCAAACTCAACCAATCAGAGGCAGCCTTGAGATGCTGGCTAGAGTGATGGGGAATTGGCAGAGGGAATAACTGGGCCATTGGTCTGAGTCTAGGGCCCCTGAGGCCACAACAGGGGAGACTGGTGAGGAGAAAACCCATCAAGGAGGAAAAAAAGAACCAAAACATTGTTCAGGTGCCTGGATTAAGCTACACCTGAAGGTAGACCCATAAACTTTCCATTTAAATTTTCTTGTTGAAGGTTCCACCCCATTCCACTCCATTTTTCTGTCACTTGTATACAACAATCTTTCCAGCTGTCCCTACTCATCAACAATATTCTACTTAAAGGGTGTCAAGCCCCAGAGTCACAGCAATGGGGACAAGGGTGTTGGATGACCTTCCCCCCCACCCAACCTCAGCTCCAAGTTGCAGGAGGAAGGGAAAGAAGGGAGGGGCAGAAAATGAGGAAGTGGGTTGTTTACAAACTGGGCTTGCTCTCCAGCTGCTGTTGCGAAACTCTGGGGCTGGAAGGGCACTCTGGGAGACTGGGCTGGGGGTCAGGGGGGGGTGGGTGGGTGGGTCCATCCCTCTGCTCTGCCCACCGCCCATCCTGAGGGGCTGTTCCCACAGAATGACAGAGGTGGCAGGCAGGTCCAGCAGCCCATCTACTCTTGGTACAAAGTCCAGGGGAAGATAATCACAGCACTGTGGCGGGGGAGGCGGGGGTGGGGGGGTGGGGGGGTGGAGAAGGGCGTGGACTGTTTCCCTTTGTTCAGCTGGGCCACTGCCCACTTGGCAGATAGGACCTGTGGGAGCTCCCGCCCCCCCCCCCCCCCCCCCCGTTCCACCCTCATAAAAGAACCCCAGAGCCCTGCCCTGGGCCATTGTTGAGGCCACAGCAGCATCATGGCAGACCGCTCCGGGCACCTGGCAGCCCTGATCCTCCTCGGAGCAGCTGTATGTGGTGAGTGGACCCAGGACTGGGGTGCCAGCTGGGGGCCCCTGGCCTGCAGCGCAGTCAGCCATGGACCCCTCCGCTCAAGAGGATGGCCCTCCAGCCCCACTAGGTGGGCAGAGAGGGGGCAGGGTCCACATGAACAGAAGGCTCTGAAAACCAAGCAATTCTCAAAACTTTGAATCTAGTGAGTTCAGAGAGCCTCTGGTTCTACAACAGAAAGCCCAGGCTGGGAGCAAACGGCTGGCAGGATGTTGGGTCTGATCAGCCCCACTTGTCTGTGCCTATATTGAAGTTCTAGGGCCCAGTGTGTAGGTACGCGGAGTCTGCCCCAGACTGTCACTCCCCACCTCCCGGTCTGTCTTCTTCAGCATCCCTCCCTGGGCCCCCAGCGTTTGCAACTCTGTGGGGAGGATCCCAAGGAAGGAATTTTAGTCTGAGGGTGCCAGAGCCGCTCTCTTAGAGGGAATCTGAGGTCTGGGCTGCGGTCACCCTCACGCGGACCTGCATCCTCCAGTGGCACAGCCCCGTGGCCGGATCCTGGGTGGCCAGGAGGCCAAGTCCCACGAGAGGCCCTACATGGCATCGGTGCAGGTGAATGGCAAGCACGTGTGCGGAGGCTTCCTGGTGTCTGACCAGTGGGTGCTGAGTGCAGCACACTGCCTGGAGGACGTGTGAGTGGCCCAGGACCAAGAGTGGAATGGGGGAATTGGGGGTCGGGTGGGGACATGGCTCTGATGTGAGCCCACTCCACTTCCAGGGCCGAGGGGAAGCTGCAGGTTCTCCTGGGTGCGCACTCCCTGTCGCAGCCCGAGCCCTCGAAGCGCCTGTACGATGTGCTCCGCGCCGTGCCCCACCCAGACAGCCAGCCTGAGACCATCGACCACGATCTCCTCCTGCTGAAGGTCTGCTAAGTCTAGCCGCAGTCCCTCCAGCTGCACTGGGGGCTGCGCTGCCCCTAACGCTCGCTTCCGCCCCCACTCTCAGCTCTCCGAGAAGGCCGAGCTGGGCCCTGCCGTGCAGCCCCTTGCCTGGCAACGAGAGGACCACGAGGTTCCAGCCGGCACGCTCTGCGACGTGGCCGGCTGGGGAGTGGTCAGTCACACTGGCCGCCGGCCTGACCGTCTGCAGCACCTGCTCCTACCGGTGCTGGACCGCACCACCTGCAACCTGCGCACGTACCACGATGGCACCATCACCGAGCGCATGATGTGCGCGGAGAGCAACCGTCGGGACAGCTGCAAGGTGCGAGGGCGGGAGGGCCGAGAGGGGGCGGGCATGTGGGGAGCTTAGAGAGTGGCCAGGCTCTACAGCGTGAGCGTGGCCTGAGAAGTGAGGGCTGGGTGGGCGTGGCAGAGTTGAGAGGGGAGGTGGGATCTGGGAGAGGGTGCAGATAAAGACAAAGCCAGGGCGAGAATGGAGAGGGCTAGGAATGGGGCAGGGTCGGAGGCGGGGGCTGCTGAACTCGGACAAAGGGCAGAGTAAAGCTTGAGGGGCAGAGCTGAAAGTTGGGAGGCGGCGCCTTGATGGGCTGGGCCTGGGAAGATTGCTGAGCGAGAGAGCCGGTTGGGGCTGTAGGGATGAGCGGAATTGCAGCAGGTTCAGGTGGAGCCTGACCTGGACCCAGCTCTCAAGCCCCCGCCCCACGCAGGGCGACTCCGGAGGCCCGCTGGTGTGCGGGGGTGTGGCCGAGGGCGTGGTTACCTCAGGCTCCCGAGTCTGCGGCAACCGCAAGAAACCCGGCATCTACACGCGCTTGGCGAGCTACGTGGCCTGGATCGACGGAGTGATGGCTGACAGCACAGCCGCCTAAGGAGGACCTAAGGGACAGGGCGGTGGTCACCAGGCTTAGCAATAAAGTCATCCATTCCTGCATCTGAACCTTTTATTTTTTTTTTAATGGCCACGCCAGTGGCGTATGGAAGTTCCCTAGCCAGGGACTAAATCCAAGCTGCAGCTGGCAACAACCCACTGAGCCAGGTATAGAACCTGCACCTCAGCAGTGACCCAAGTGGCTACAGTCAGATTCTTAACCCACTGCACCACAGCGGGAACTCCCTGATCACCTTCATTACTTTCACATTGCCTGTGGGAGCACACAAAGTGGACAGTCCAAAAGGACTGCGGAAAATAGCAAACGAAACCTTTTTTTTCCCCCCCAACCTTTTAGGGCCACACCTGTGGCATATGGAGATTCCCAGGCTAGGGGTCGAATCAAAGCTACAGCTGCCAGCCTACACCACAGCCACAGCAACGCAGGACCCAAGCCACCTCTGCAACCTACACCTCAGCTCACAGCAATGCCTGGATCTGTAACCCACTGAGCAAAGCCAGGGAAAGAATCCGTAACCTCATGGTTCCTAGTCGGATTCATTACCACTGTGCCAGAACGGGAACTCCACAAACAAAAACCTTTACCTTGGTAGCAGTGGCAGGAGATGAGGGAAAGGCGTGCCTTGGGGTGGGGACCCTCGGGGGTCAAAAGCCTGGCTGGAGCTGCCAGGAGTAGCTTCATGTCTGGGCCACAGGGTGGCACCCTTACTCTTTCCTGGAAATAGAAGAGGCACCCCAAAACGCAGAAGCCTGGGTGGGGATGGGCGGGGTTCTCCAGGTCTGGCTAACATCCAACTGCCCCTTTGCTTCTTAAGTGGAACGTGAGGGCCTACTGTGTCCAAGACCCTGCTCTGGGCTGAGATTTAGGTATGCAGAGAAGTTGTGTTCTTATGACCCATGTCCCAAATCTGGAAACAGGCTCAGAGAGACCCTGCGACTCTCCTAGGGCCACACAGAAGCTCCTAAGCAAAGGCTGGAACTGAGCCCAGAGCCACGGCCCCTGTGTTCATAGGCCAACCCCAGGGGCCGAGAGGTCACTGACAGGGAAGTTGATAGGTACCCCCGAGCAGTCACGCTGTCCAGGTTGACACTGAGGTGCACTCCTGTGAGGTGACTGAGGACAGAACCCAGGTCCTGAGGCACTGTGCCTTTTCTCCCACTTGGATGAGGGGTCTTTGAGGCCTAGCACCTACTAGGCTCCAGGTTTTGGGGGGGTTTTTTTGGCGGCACGTGGAAGTTCCTGAGTCAAGGATCAAACCTACACCACAGCAGAAACAAAGACAGACTGATCCTTATCTTGCTGTACCACAAGACAACTCCTAGGCTCCAAGTATCAAGCCTGGTCCACAAAGGGGGTCTCTGACGTCCCGTTGGTTGAAAAAGAGACTGAAGGTCTGAGAGATGAAGTCATCCATGAGCACCTGTTGAGCTCCCACTGTGTACCAGCCCCGGGCGGGTACTACGGACACAGCTAAGACCCAGCCTGGCTCACTGGAACCTGGTCAGATGTCCCCTTGCGGGGGAGGGGACTCACCCAGTCACTGTGACCACAAACCTGGGATCCTGCTCAGTGTATTCATGGATCCCGCGTGTGATTTGAGAAGCTGAACACATTTAACTGAGAGGGAAGTGGGAACATAAGTGCTGGTCATTCAGCCGTCAGACTCACTCATCCAGTAGGTATTTCCTGAATGAGACGATGTCACCAGGGAGTGGCTCTGAAACGATCCAGGTGGCAGTGGGTGGTGGTGCAGGGAGATTACCAGGTTCAGCAAATAAAAATGCAGGATGTCCAGTTAAGTGGGAATTTCAGAAAAACAATATACTTTTCTAAGTATACCTCATGTAATTTTGGGGACAGATTTATTCTAGAAATGTATTCAGTGTACACCTGAAATTCAAATTTAACTTCGTGCCCTGCATTTTACCTGGCAGTGGGTACAGATGAAGAGACTGGCCCTGTGGGTGAGCTGGAGCTTGACTCTCCCAGCCTGGAGGGTGAGTGCAGGACCAGTTGGAGTGGGTGAGACAGGCAGAGGGGGAGGCTCCAGGGGCTTCCAGGCAGGAGACACAGGCTGGATGCCTTCCACAAATCGGGGGTCTTTGAGAACCCTGCGACTGCAGGGCCTCTTCTAGCAATCCCCTCAGTGCTTGTGGTGGGGCAAAGGGACAACCCTGAGCTACAGGGGAGGGCAGGACTAATGCAGGGTGCAGAGAGGGTGGCCTGTGGCTATGTCCCCACCACCGCAGAAGGGACCCCACCTGCCATAGGGAGTAAAGGGCTGCTTCCCGCTTCTGTTTCCAGAGGACGGTGGCTTCGGCTTCCTCATCTACCACAGGTACCCATGTCCCTGGCTCTGAGAGGCTGAGGGCCCAGGGGACATGCAGCTCAATGGAATGAACTGCCTGTGTCACAACACCACTTGCGTCATTGACACCATGTGGACCCGTGTGGACACATGGTGGGGACAGGGAATGTCATCACCCACAAACCCCGCCCCCAGCCCAGAAGAACATTCCAGCAGGGCCCACAGCAGGTGCCACCCCACCCCAGGAGCCTGATGCTCCTGGACAGCCAGGCACATTTATGCCCACTGGGCTCATCATAACAGTTCCTGAATGTTCTGTTACCACTGCTGCATCAGAGACCGCCCCAGACTTGGTGTTCACCCATCATTGTGCTCGGCTGTGTCAGGGTCACACGGGCACAGGGCTCGTCCTCACTCCACCACCTAGGTGACCTGAGGCTCCAGGATGAGGGCCCAGGAGCCAGGCCAGGCCCCACCAGCCTCAGGGTCACATGGGCCACTTCTATGCGCAGGACAGATCACAACAGCTGCCAGTCCCCAGACCCTGGGGGAGAGGACATGGACCCATCAAAAGGTGGTGGCCAGGTGTAAAACCCTCAGTTTAACCTTAAGCCCATCAAATATGAGTGCAAGAAACAAGCTCATTTTCCTAAAACAATTAACTAGTTTAAAGACTTCAGAGTGTCTTGAAAAAGGCAAATTTCTTTAAAAATATATGGTCAAATGAGGTAAAAAGCTGAGAAAAAAATACGCAGGACTCAGAAGAAAGGCCTCCTCCAGGCTGTGGCACCGAGGGGAAGGTCAGGGAGGGCTGGGAGGGCCGCCCGGAGCTCTCCTTCCTCTCCTGCATGGGGGAGGCCACCCTGAGGGGACAGAGTTGCCAAGGCCATCAAGTGCACACTTGCGGTGGGAAAGCGGCAAACGAGGCCCCCCGACCCAGGTAATGGGGCCCCCGGGGCACCACCATGCCCTGAAAGCCCAACACAGCGCCCACATGGCCTGCCCCCTGCCAGCCTCCAGGAGGAAAACAAGAACCAATTACCACTTAACAGGCTGCACTGAGCCTCAAGGCCTGCGGGGAGCCGGCCTTAATCAGTCCAAGTGGTTCAGGCAGAGGGAGGACCCCTGGGGACAAGGCCTGAGCTCCCAGAATCCTGGAGGAGGAGGGCAGGGAAGAAAGAGACAGAGATGCTGGGAGGTGGGGGGAGCACGTCCACCGCCACTTCCAGTCCATGGCCCCGCAGGAACCCCTGTGCCTCACATACACGAGGTGCTCAATATGTGCTGACAGAGTGAGAGAGCAACACGCAGGGGCAGAACCACAGCCTGGGGAGGGGGAGGGAGGCACCAAAGGAGGGGGCTGCTGGGGTGGCACCTGGATGCTGGGAAGACACCTGCAATCCAGTGTGGACATTTGCTGGACCTGCCCAGCCCACAGACCGCGGGACACAAGCACACAGCACAGACAGGTACAGTTGAGGAGACCGAGGCAGGGCTCGGCTGGTGTCACTGCCAACAAGCAGTCACTGTGCCCAGGAGGTTCATGGGGGACTTTCTAAAGGACAAGGGCCTGGACTGTCCAGAATCCTCCGAGCTGGGACCGGAGGCATCCAGAGAGGTCACTGGGCTCGCCGGGGGGCAGTCTGGGAGCTGTGGCTCTGCCCAGGGCAGAGAGGTCTTGTCACCAGTTGGCATGGTGGCCATGCAGCCAGGCCCTCCTCCTGAATCCCTGGGATCCACCACTAGGCTCCGAGGAAGAAAGAGGAGTGCCCGCTGGGCTGAGGACACCAACTGGAGGCTTCAGGTTGGGTCCTCACCTACCCCGTTGGTCACGGGGCACTAACTGTGCCTGAAAAGATTTCCAAAGCACAGTTCAAGGTGGCGTTGTCTAACGCACCCGCTGAAGGTCCAGAGTATGCAGCTGCTCTGCCACTGGCGAGGGGACAGCGTGGCCAGCTTTAAATCCATCAGGAACTCACTTACATTTTGCACAGCAAAGGAAACCATAAACAACCAAAAGACAACCTACAGAATGGGAGAGAACATTTGCAAATGACACGACAGACAAGGGATTCATCTCCAAAACATACACACAAAATATACACACAGCTCCTACGGCTCAATGATAAAAAAACCCCAAATAATCCAATCAAAAAATGGACAAAAGACCTAAAGAGACATTTCTCCAAAGAATAAACATGGATGGCCAGTAGGCACACGAAAAAATGTTCAACATCACTAATTATTAGAGACATGCAAACCAAAACTACCATGAGGTACCACTTCATACCAGTTAGAACAGCCATCATCAAGTCTACAAATAACAAAAGCAGGTGTGGAGAAAGGAAGCCCTCCTACACTGTTGGTGGGAATGTAAATTGGTGTAGCCATTATGGAAAACAGTGCAGAGGTTCCTCAAAAAACGAAGAATAACCATGTGATCCTGCAATCCCACTCCTGGGCATCTATCCAGAAAAAACTACAATTCAAAAAGTTACATGCAACCCTATGTTCACTGCAGCACTACTCACAACAGTCAAAACATGGAAGCAATCTAAAGACCATCGACATGAGTGGATTAAGAAGATGTGTGTGTACATAATGAAATATTATTCAGCCATGAAAGAGAATGAAATAACACCATTTGCAGCAACATGAATGAACCCAGAGAGTCTCATACTCAGCGAAGTTAAGTCAGAAAGAGAAAGACAAATACCATATGATCTCACTTACGTGGAGAATCTAAAATATGACACAAATGAACTTACTTACAAAACGGAGTCACAAATGGAGAAAGCAAGCTTATGGTTACCAAAGAGGGTGAGGGAGAGAGAAACTAGGAGTTTGGGACTAGCAGATAGAGACTACTATATATATAAGCAGAGGTCCTAGGGCACAGCAGAGGAACTACATTCAATATGCTGTAGTAAACCATATAGAAAAGAATCTAAGAACGTCTATATACTATAACTGAATCACTGTGCTGTAATCTGAAACTAACACAACACTATAAATCAACTACGCTTTAAAACCATGTGAAAAAAAAATCATCCAACTAATATTTAAAACTATATTAAGCAGGGGAAAAAAGGAAAAAAAGAATCTACTTACACAGGGCTGGGCCCCGGTCAGGGGTAGCTGAGAGGCAGTCGCCGCCAAAGCCCTCCACACAGGCAGTTCTTGATCCAGCGCTGCTCCCACTGTTTGACAGCTGTCGTCTTATTGGGCGACTTGAGCATGGTGACGCAGCCGCACCTGTGGGCAGAGCCACGCAAGCGGGGCACTGGGTGGGGCTGGGCTCCCACCTGCCACAGGGCCTCTGCACACGCTGTTCTGCCCCAGGAATGCTGTTCCCTGCACCACCACCACCTACACAGAGCTAACGCCTCCACACCCTTTCATCCCAGCTCAGATATCGCCCCCTCCTGTCCCTGAGTAGAGGGAAGAGGGGCTGGGGGTCCAAGTCCCGACTCGGCCCGTCCTTAGTGGTGTCATTCTGGGGCCTGTTTGCCAAGCACAGCCCTCGTCAGGTGCAGACAGGGAAACAGAGGCATGAGGTGGCCCGGTGTGGGGACAGCGCTGGTCGCAGCACCGAGGGCGACGCTCACCTGGTGCAGGCCTTGCACTCCTCTGTGGGGTAGGCGCCCAGGTGCAGTCTCCTCAGGTGGTCCATCTTGGGCTGGCCCGGCGCCCTGACCAGAGAGCTCATGAGAGCAGGGGCACGCACGCGCATGCAGGGCCCCCCCACGCACACACGTGCATGCACGTAGGCATGTACACGCCCACACGCACATGCACGCAGGCCCACCCACACACGTGGGTACAGCTCCATCTCCCAGACACAAAATGTGTGTGATGCGCACACATGTGGGGGAACCAGGAGCTTCTGTGAGTGGGGCTGGTACACGCCCACCCTCTGCCCACAGACCCTGCCCAGGCCCGGCACCTCGGTGACACCGGAGAGCCTGATGGGAGCCCCTGGGGGGGGGGACCTGGGGCGGGACTGCCTATGATACTTGTATTACACGTTTGAAAACTTATGAAAGAGTGTAAAACCCCTTTTGTGACCAGCCACCTTTTCCTGAAACCCAAGCACAAACCACGGTGTGTGACTCATCAGGCCGTTCCTCCCACGACAAGACCAGGAGGAAAATGCTGAAGGTTGGAAGCTGAAGGAGCAAAGCCCAGAGCTGGAGCGGGGTGGTGGGGACACCAGCTCCTTCCTAGTGACGGCCTGGCAGGAATTCATTCTGTGAGTGCCTGCCAGGCGAGACAGCCCGTGGAGTCCTAAGTTTGGATCATGGCCCAGCTGCTTTCTGACTGCACCTTTGAGGCTCAGTGTACTTGCCTAGAAAGGGGGACAAACCCCAGCCCATGCCGTGGGGGCACTATAGGGTTAATACAGCAGGCACGCTTCCAGGTCATCTCTAGGCCCTAGAAAGGTTAGGATTCCCAGGGGCCTTGGGCCTGGCCATGCAGTCGGTGTGGCAGGCCGTCCGATTTATGGTGGGGGATGGGGGATGGGGGAGGGTGTCATGTATCAGCGTGAGCCGGGAGGGGACTGGAGCCCGAGTATCCAAGGTCAGCCACATGGGCCCTTCATGCAGGTGATGACAGACCACAGGGAGGATGATGTCACCCAGACAAGTGAGAGCACAAGTCAGTACAGGCCAAGGTCACTAGACGGAGGGAAGTGACGTGGGGGGGGGGTGCCTGAGGGACAGCATTTAGGTCAAGCTGGAAGGAAGCAGCAAGCACAGCATGTGCAAAGGCCCTGAGGCAGGCCTGAGGGAGGAAGTCAGGTGGGTTTTGGGGAGATCCTTCAATAAGGAAGGTCCGTGCAAAGGCACCAGGGCAGAGATGGGCACGCACCTGATGAGGCCATCCAGCTGCAAGGTCGTGGCGCTGCCAGGCAGAGTGGGAGCCTTGCCGAAATGCAGACGCAGGGGCTGCTTGGGCTGCAGGCGGCTGACGAGGCCATCACTGACGGGCAGCCAGTCAAGGTTAGGGATGAGCAGCTGGCTGGGCAGAAGACAGCACTCATCCACCAGTGCCTCATCTGGCTCACTCGTGGGGCCTTCATCACGGCCTGCAGGGAAGGGACCGTGGGGATGCCGTGCTCAGTGGCTCTTCCAGAGCACTGCCCCCCAGGAGGCACCATGGCCTCCTTGGGGCTCAGAGAGCACCAGGTGCAGGCTGCAGCCCTGCCCTGACTTCCTGGGTGGCTCTGGGAAGCTTCTACCCCCTCTCTGGCCCCAGGCTTCTCCTCTGTAAAACGGGAAGTCATTCATTTTAAAAATACACAGGAATGGGAGTTCCCATCGTTGCTCAGTGGTTAACGAATCCGACTAGGAACCACGAGGTTGCGGGTTCGATCCCTGGCCTTGCTCAGTGGGTTAAGGATCTGGCGTTGCTGTGAGCTATGGTGTAGGTTGCAGACGTGGCTTGGATCCCACGTTGCTGTGGCTGTGGCATAGGCTGGTGGCTACAGCTCCAATTGGACCCCTAGCCTGGGAACCTCCATATGCCACAGGAGCGGCCCAAGAAATGGCAAAAAGACAAAACAAACAAACAAACAAACAAAAAACACACAGGAGTTCCTGTTGTGGCTCAGTGGTTAACGAATCTGACTAGGAACCATGAGGTTGCAGGTTCAATCCCTGGCCTCGCTCAGTGGGTTAAGGATCCAGCGTTGCTGTGAACTATGGTGTAGGCCAGTGGCTACAGCTCCAATTAGACCCCTAGCCTGGGAACCTCCATATGCCGCAAGTGTGGCCCTAAAAAAGACAAAAGACAGAAAAAGAAAAAAAAAAAAAGAATGGCTGATATTTAATGAGCTCCTATACTGTGCCTGGACCCGTGCTGGGAAACAATGGGGACCAAAATAGCCAGTTTGACCTGTGGGAGCTTATATTCTGCTGTGGGAGAGATGCAACAGGGCTTGTATTGTGGTGGGGGAACAGGGGAAGAGAGCTGGGTGTCTTACAGCAGATCCAGAGCTTCGTGAGCAGGCGGAAAAGCAGGGACATGCTGTCCTGGGTGTCTGAGGTGGCCGTATACACAGGCAGGCAGCTGGGCTTCAGCAGGCCCCAGATGCGGATGACGACCATCAGCTCACGCAGCATGCCCAGCGAGGTGCCGTCCCTCAGGAAGCTGTGGCCTGGTCGCAGTGGGGAGCCCTGTGGGAGGAGCCCTTGGTCTGTGTATTCAGGTGTGAGGCATCCTGAGACCTCAGTAGGTCCTAGGGGAGGGGGCTTCGGGGTGGGGTCAGGGCTTCAGGAGGGGCAGGGGCAGAGGAGGTAGGGCTTCTAGGCGCACCTGGTTGGGCAGGCTGGCCAACAGGTAGAGCACAAAGTCTCCCACCCACTGCAGGAGCTGCTGTAGTGCCTGGAGTGTGTTCATGTCCAGGACAAACTCTTCCGTCTTGAGGTTGATCATGACCTTGTCAATGTCTGAGAGGGGACAGGCAGTCAGGGGCGGCTGGGACCTCCCTGGACAGGCCGACACCATCATGAACAAGTAAATGAGGGCTCTGCATGGCTAAGCCCAGGACACCTGGAGGGAAGGGCCAGACAGAGGGGCTCCAGATGTCCCCCTTGGCCTTCAGAACGCCTACCTGCCCCTTGGACCCCTTGTGCCAGGCACCCTGCAGCTAACGGGAGCCTCTAGGCCTCCGCACAGGCAGTGCCTGCATGGATACCTTCCCCCAGGCTGGATCACTTTGCTCCCATTTTCACCTGCCACAGTGTGTCCCCACACTTGGCATATACAAGATGCCCAAGGGGCCCTCTTTGGTGAGCTTAGGAGGGTCCTCTTTGGCCACCAGGACAGCCTGCAGTGTGGGACCCACCAACGTCTGTGATCTTGGTGCAGATCTCGGTCAGCCGGTCACCAGGACTCTTGTCGGGCGTGTTGAGGACATGAGGGCGCAGCAGCGATTTGAGCGTGGAGCTGATGGCAATAAGGAAGAGCTTGGCATGGTAGTCGCACACCCGTGTCACCGTGCAGGGTGAGAGCTTGCAGAGTGAGGCTTTCATGGCCAGGATCCGGGTGGAGAGGACCTGGGGGGGGCAGGCACTGTGAGTAGGCTGGGTATTCACCTCAGGGGCAGGAGAGCATGAGGTGCGGGACCCGAGGGACAAGTAGCTAAGCCTCTCTGGGCCTCACCCCCCTTATGGCAGAATCAGGTAACATTCAGGCTGTCAACCTGGATGTGGGTCTGCCCACATCAGAAAACTCTGGGTGGTCTTGACTGGGGGCCCCTGGCACAAAGTGGGCGGGGCCAGGATGCTGTCGCACCCTGTTCCTGGATGTCTGGATGTTCCCAGAGGATGACCCAATGCGGCATTTCCCCCACATAACCGAAAAACGTGAAGCATAAAAATGTACACACACAGTATGGCTCGATAAGCGAGTGATTTGATCATTCCTGGCCCAGAGCCGTTTCCTGGTCCACACAGCAGTCTCATGTCTTATCAGGCTGCTGGGAACCGGACCTTTCTTTCCTGTTTCATCTTCTGACTGGTTACCGCTGGCACAGAGGCCACCTTCATTCACACTCTTAAAAGTGCTGATCTCCGCAGCCGCTACACTGAACTCAGGGAGCCTCTGGGTTTTCCAGGTACACAGCCGTGTCCTCTGAACCATCATTTTCTATCCGGCTCTCCCATCTTTAACCCCTGGTTTACTGCCCTTGTCGCCGGGGCTAAGGCCTCAAAGGCCACCCAGAGTCGGGGAGCATCAGGCCCACAACCACCCACTCTCTGACTGAGGCAGCCACTCAGGAAGAGCTGGGCGTCTGACCTGCAGGTCACCCAATAGAAGCCTAGGCAGCAGCAGAGGGGTGCGCACCTGCTGCAGCTCAGCCTTCTGGCGTGTGTACTCCTCATGCAGCTTCTCCACCAGGCTCTGCACCATGCCAGGCTGCACGTGCAACAGGATGTCCCACCAGTCGTAGCCGGTCACCATGCAGTACTCCAGCAGGAAGAGCAGGTGCCGCAGGGCCAGTCCCACGTCCAGAGCGTGGCCCAGGGAGGGCGAGATGCGCAACATGCTCAGCTGCCAGGAGAGGCGGAGCCGTGAGGGGGAGGGCAGGGCCTGGTGGGCAGGGAGGGCTGGGACCACAGGGGTCCAGGCCTGCCAGGTCTGGTGGAAGGGCTGTGGCGCCCTGGCCCGTGGCAAGCCCGAGGTTTCTGTGGCAAATTCCACAGCACACAACAGCCACTCATGGGAGCCCATTTCTAGAGAGTGGGCAGGGAGGGGCAAGAGGTGTGAGTATGTACACAGATGTGCATGAATGTGGGTGTGCAAACACGTGTGGGGTGTGAATGAGTGTGTAAGCGAGAGTAAAGTGAGCAAGAAGATGGCCCACCGTCCGGCCAGGCTGTGGACAGGTTCCTCTGGGGACGAGAAGACAATGCTCATGGAGCACCCACTATGCCAGGCTGTGGAAGGCTCACCTCTGCCCTCACCCAGGACTCCTTGCAGAGCAACCACACGAAAGACTTCCTGAGCTCCTCCTGCACCCGAGCAACTCACCCAGCCACAGCGACCCCAGGGCTGGGGACCCTCCCTAGATCCCCCCTGAAGGCACACTTCCTCACTCACTCCCTCCCAGGCCACCCCAGCAGGCAGGGGCTGTGGATGCATCCAGAACAGCACTTACTCGGCCGTGGTTGTCGATGCCCACAAGGGCCAGGGAGGTCCAGGAGAGCTGCATGGCCTTGAAATGGACGGCGGGGCCTGTGGTCCGCGGACGCTTGATGGCTGGCTCATCCATGGAGCGTGGGGCTGCAGAACTGTAGAAAATGGCCATGGACTGCAGCGAGAGCCGGTGCACGATGTGGACACTGCCGTCGTGAAAGGCCAGGGCCAGTCCTGTAGGCACATGGGGTCACACACACCGCAGGGCCTGGAACACACCCGTGGGGCCCACACCCAGCTCTGGACAAAGGGAAGTGGCTGCCCTACCCAGCAGAGGCTGCCCTATGGAGGGGCGAGCCCCAAGCCACCAGAGCCCTCCACGCCGGTGCCCGGTAGCCGCCCCCGACACCCCGGTATCTTGCTAACAGCCCAGGGGCATCAAAGTAAGCAGCCTTGCTTCCCGGGTACATTTCCGCCACTCCCCTGCAAGAGCCAACATGCAACTTCCAGGGGACAAATGGAGGGGTGGGCAGAGTGGACAGCAGATGCAAAGGCCCTGGGCCCAGGCATGGCATGCAAAGGGTGAAACAGAGGTCAGCGTGGTCAGGGGCTCTTAGAGCCTGAGGCCTAAAATCCCGAGCAGGCTGGGGGTGTATAGTGCCAGCCTCCAGGGACCAAACCCACAACCAACATCTCAGCTACTAAGGCCCGGCCTGGGGCCCTGAGCTGGAAAGTTTGTCCCGAGTTCCCTCCTCCCCCTTACTGATTTCTAAGAGCCCTCTACATATTAAAGAGCACTGCTTCTCAGTGGCCTCACAGCCCTTTGTGCTTATCTGACCCTGAATTTGGTGTTTACATCCGGGAGGCTGAGCCCAGAGTCCACCTCCCCCTGGGAACCCTGGAGACGGCCCTACCCAGGCCGGGGTAGAACTGGGTGTCGCTGGCCACCTTCAGGTCAGTGTTGGTGAGCGAGATGGGCAGCTTGGGCAGTGCCACGGCGGACACACGGTCCAGGTCGTTGGTGGCTGACAGGATCCGCCATTTGAGAATCATGGGCTGTTTGTCACCAACTGAAAGGGGACCGGGGGACACACAGCAACAAGGTGAGGACAAGGCTGAAACACAACAGGGTGGCCCTGACCCAGCACCCTGCCTCTCTGGGGCCCCAGCCAGCCGACTGGCTTAGGATGAGCACGTGACCTGCAGGGTGGCCCCTAGGACATGGGGGTGGGAGGAGGCACTTGTCTGGGTCAAGAGGCTATCAGCTGGTAGGGACATCACCCTTGCCCCCAAGAAAAAGCACTGAAAAGTGGAACTTACCCCCCAAATTCCCCTCATGACTCAGTCTGCTTACACTTGGTTTTCTGTCCCTCTGATCTGAGGGGCCTGGGATGGAACGCCAGCTCTCCCCACAAAGCCTGAGCTGGACAGACAAGTGGCCAAGATGGACCCCTCCCTGCACCCACAGTCTCAGCATGATGAGAAAGTCTCCCATTGAGAGGTGGGGTGGATCCCTCAATCTGGGCTTGGCCCATGGGATCCACATCCCCAGCTGCCCCAGGCGCACAGCAGGTACCGGGGACCAGGATGGAGCAATGGAGGGAGCCCAGGCCAGCACCATCTGGGCTGTGGGTTTTGAGCCAGAGCTCGCAGGGGTGTCACATGGCAAAGCTGGCTCTGACATAGCTCTTCTCTGCCCATCCGTCCCAAGAGGTCTGCTGAGGACAGCCACACATGAGGGGACTCTTGGCAAATGTCGTGCCCTGGGGACACTGAGACCCAGAGAGGGGTGACACTGCCTGAGGCCACAGTGGACTAATGACGACACAGCAGGGCTGTAACGGTAACAAGCACAGCAAGGCCCGAAGAAGGAGCACATGCAGGCCAGTCAGCACCCAGCATCCCACACCTGACCTTGGGCGTTTCTAGGTTTCAGAGGGGAGCGTCTAGGTTACAAAGGGGACCCCTAAGGTCGAAGGTGGAGCTGCTTGCAGAGCTCAACCTGAACCCAAGAGTCTACTCAGCCCTCAACCATGGGCCGGACTGTGGCCGGCAGAGCGGGTGCCTGAGGTGGAGATGGGGAGGATGAGTGCGCCGGGCAGGGGACCAGTGTGGGCAAAGGCAGGGAATGAGAGCAGAAGAGGCAGGTCCAAGAGCGGCAGGGGACTGTGGGGCTGGAATGTGCGGTGGGGGGCATGTGAGTGCAGCAGCGAGCACTTCCAGCATCTGGACGCCTGTGTGAGGACCAGACTATTGGGCGATGGGAGGCCCTTCCACGTGAAACAGGGTCCTGCTTGTGACATGGTCCCAGGGCTGAGCAGGAGGAAGTGAGGTGTTCAGGGGGGCAGGCAGCTGGGATGACAGGTCCCAGGGCTGGGAGCAGCCTGACAGGAGAGCCTGAGGCTGCCTCAAGGACAGACTAGGGGACTTGGGAAGGGCCTAGACTCCGTGCAGCCCTGCCCGCCCTGCGAGGCCACTCAGGAGAGGCAGCATGACCCTCTTGGCATTTAAATCCTCCACAACCACCTGTGGGTGGTGGGAGCCGAGCAGAGCTTCTTGACTCAGCTCCTCAGCCACTCCAGGGCCATTAGCTCGTCCATCAGCGGGAACACAGCCCTGTGTGCAAGGCAGAGGCGCAGGAGAACCAGGGTGGTGGGTGGCTTTCTGGCTTCCCGGCTGTGCCAGGTGTGTGTGTGTGGCAGGGAGGGTGGTCTTGGTGGGGGACTCTGTGCTCCGGGGATGGGCAGTTCACAGCCCTGCACCCTGCTCTGAACCAGGGCTTCCGAGGACTCTGCCAGGGGGCTGCGCATGGGTGCCAGGCTGGCTGAGTGGGACTCACCCGCGGGCGAGAGCTGCTGGAAGATGTTGTTCACAGGCAGCCCCTCCTTCCGCAGTGACCAGCACTCCACCACGCTGGTCGTCTGGCTGGATGCGCAGAGCAGCACCTGGTGGGGAGCGGCTGGGTGAGGGCGCCTCTCCGGGGCTCACACCACAGCCACCTCACATCCTCACAGGGGATTCAAACTAGGCCCACCTGTCCTGCATTTGCATCTGCCCCCCCACCTCTCATGGGGAGGGCCGAGTCACCCCATGGTGCCCCCAGCAGAAAGTGCGCAGGGGGCCAGGGACATGAGCTGGAGCTTCTCAGTGTGAGGTTACCAGGGGGAACCCTGGGTAACCTGCTATGGCTGCCTGACCCTCATCCCCATAAACGTCTCCAACCTGGTCCCAGAACCTGCAGTGGTGTCACTTCATGTGACAGAGACTTTGCAGGTGGGGTTAAGGCCCCTGGGATGGGGATGGTCCTGGATTCCCCAGGGGCCCAGTGTCATCACCAGGTCCTCATAAGAGGGAGGCGGGAGGGTCAGAGGCAGAGAGACGGGAGATGCTGCGCTGCTGGCTGTGAGGATGGAGGAAGGGGCCGCGAGCCAGGGATGCGGCGCCTCCAGAAGCTGGAAAAGGAGGAAACGACTCTCCCCTGGAGCCCCGGGAAGGACCAGCTCTGCCAGCACCTGGGTTAGCCCCATGGGGCCTGGCCTGACAATGCAGGGCAGTGGGCTCACCTGCTCCGACATGTCGCGGGCCAGGAACTTGAGGTGGGTGATGGCGGGGACGCGGTCCCTGCGGTTGAGGTCAGTGGTGCAGCGCATGAAGAGGGAGGGCAGGATCTCAGTGTCGATGCGGCACTTCTCACTAACCACGCTCACGCACACCTTGTAGAACTGTACTGGGGATGCGCTGCTGCCGTCCGCTGTGGCCACCACGATGTTGCCGCCGCCCGTGAAGGCGATGTCAGCCAGGGCCACACGGCCACGCAGCCGGCACAGGCTCTCTGTGGAGGTCAGCACCTGCCCGCTGGGCTTGAGCAGGGACACAGTGACCAGGCCACTGACCGTCACGGCAATCCAGCCCTCCATGGGCTTGCCCCCAAACAGCGTGAGCGAGGGTGAAAACTTGACACGAGAGAACTTCTCGCCAAAGCTGGAGGCGGCCGACTGTGGGGGAGGAGCAGGGTCAGCTCCGGCCGCTGCATGATGCACTGCAGCCATGGGCAAATGGTCACCGTCCCGGGCCTGGCACTAGGCATGAGGAAGGAACAGGAGAAAAGGTCCCTCTCCACAGCATCAATCCAGGAGGGCCTCCTGGCTCTAGGACAAGCAAGCCATGTGAACCCGTGGCAGCTATGGGCCCTCATCTCTCACCAGCTGCAAGCCCAGCCCTGTCACACCTGCTCGCACTCACCCCTTGCCATGACCTGCTGTCAGCCCCGTCTGATGATGAGGGATCTGAGCTCCCCCGACCCAGGCAGCTCCCTCTGAATGAGATGCTGGGCTGAATCAGAGAATCTGGAGAGGAATTCTAGGATACTGCTAATTCAAAAGGTAGGCTGGATTTTAAGGACAGTAGCCATCAGTTAAATGGGCGGCCTACTGAAAACACAGGTGCTAACAGCTTGATGGTGGGTGTGAGGTGGGCCCAGGTGAGAAAGACCAGGAGGAGCAAAAGGCGTGAGAGGGGGAGCCAGCCTGAAGCACCACACCTGCTCGCTCAGGCTGGACACCCACCTTTTCCACGTGCAGGGCCAGCTTCACACCATTGTGCAGCCAGGACAAGGCCACGATGGGGTCCCCCTCCACCAGGCTGCCCACTGGGCTCTCCCAGCTGTTGGCCAGGTGGTCTGCCATGGTCCAGCACTTGATCTGCCCATCAGCATCGGCTGACAGCAGCCGGGAGCCTGCAGGGGAAGAGGGGGGCAAGCCTGTGCCACAAAGCACCCCCCCAGTACATCTGAGGCCTGGGATGGGAGACAAGCAAGGGCATGGCACACATGTCTCCCAGGAACGACTCTGGTCACCAAAAATGGGAGGAGAAGGAGCCGAAAAGCCACAAGTCCAGGGCTTGCATCCTAGTTCTGGACAGTGGGGACATGACCAGGAAAAGACAGAACAAGTAAGCTTGGGATTTGAGATCAAGGGTGAGCCCCATCCTCACCTGACTGGTCCCACTCGAGGCAGGTGATGGCCTCGCTGTGCTCCGAGTTGATGGAGTGCACGTCCCAGGGGTGCTCCGTATCCAGGATGTGGATCATGCGGGTCAGGTCTGCAAAGGAGGGCCAGATCAGCGGCAACAATGGCAGGGCCTCGAGTGCCTGATGACCCCAGGGGTAATGGGAGCAGGCCCGTGACTCTGCCTCCAGAGAGGCTACAACCACTTTCAAAAGAGACATAGAAAATGGAACTGGAAAAAAACAAACCCAAAATGCTAACAGAGAGTGGCTCTCTGGGGAAGGTAATGCCTTTTTTTCTTCCCCTCATCCAAAATGTTTGTGTTTTTCTCCTTTCCTCTAAGGAGCATGTGTCACTCAACAATAGCGAGAACACAGGCCCAGCAGGCAGGCTGCAGCTCAGCAGGCAGGCTGCAGCTCAGAGGCAGTGATATATAAGGTCTGGAAAACTCAGGCAGGAGCCTCAGCAGGGGCTGGGGACCACCCTCCTCTGGACAGGTCCATCCCCTGGGGGTGATTCCAGTGCCCCCTGGTGCCAGGTGCCCTCTGGGCCCTCACCACCCCTCATCACACATGAGGGAACCCTGAGAGACTGGACAGGCCTGGAGGCCCATGGGCACTGGGGCACAAGCCCATGCGGGGGGCAGGAGGGGGCGCACCCTGGTCGTCGTTTCGGAGATCCGTGGTAAAGGCGATGAGGTTGCGGCAGGACCAGGCACAGGCCAGGGGCACCGAAGGGCAGTGCGTGCTCTTGGGCCATTTCTCCCACTCACAGACGTACGCCAGGTCCATGGTGCCCGGCTGCCAAGGTCATACACAGAGGGCGGTCACCAGCTTCTGAGGGAGGGAGGACCAGCTTGTCACAGACGTTCATGCAGGGCCTCAGGGCCCAGAGCGCAGTGCTGGATGGTGGGTCGCTGCAGGGACCCAAAGACTCAATCCCTGCCCTATGTATGTCAGGGGAGCTATATCTGACACATGGATGGCCAGGGAGGCCTCCCAGTGTAGAAGTGAGGGATCCAGGAAAGCAGCCTGGAGGAAGGATATCCCAGGCAGGGGGAACAGCCAGTGCAAAGGCCCAGAAGCTGGACCAAGCCCAGGGTCATCAAGGAGTGGCAGGGGGGGCCCATGTTGCTGGAACTGAGTGAGAGGAAGGAAGGGGTAAGGTGAGGGTGGGGTGGGTCATGCTGGGCCTGGGCTTTCACCCTGAGTGAGGTGGGAGCCCCAGGGGAGCTGAGACCTTCTTATGTTTCACACACCCCTCTGGCTGTCTGGAGAGAAAGGCTTAGGGACAGGGTGGGGGTGACCATGCCAGTCCAGGTGAACAATGATGGGGACCATGAAGCAGTGAGGAGAGGTGGGACTGCTCTATCCTTAAAGAGAAGCCTTTGGCAGAGGCAAGGAGGCAGGATGGGGGGCAGGCAGCAGCTTGGTGCAGCACTTCAAAGGTAACAACAGCAACGGAAACAATGAACGTTTCCACCTGCTGTCTATGTGCCGGGCATTGATTACGGTTATTTTCACCGTTACCAGAACCCAGTGAGACTGTATGATCAACCCATCTTTCTCAATCACTTCCCCCACGCCTCCCGCTTCCTCAAGCCCTGGCCAGGAACCCCAAGGCCCTGCCCAGAGGCCCCTTCAGCAGTCTTTAAGCTCTGCCCTCAAAGCTCTCCAGCCCCGCCCCCTACAATATTTGCTTTCCAGACCCCAGTCCCAATTTGCCCCTTGTGTTCCCAGGGATAGCTTAAATTTGTTCTCTCCCCAGGGTCTCCCAAACAACTCGCTTCCCTATAACCACCTCCAAATTCCCAACCCTCCAAGTCCCGCCTCTTTTTGCCACTTCAGGCTCCACCCCAGGGACCACTACCCAATAGCCAGGTGCTGGTCTCCAGTGCCCGCCTTCCAGCGCACCAGAATCCCCAGGCCCCTCCCCAGGAAAATACAACCTTAGACCTCCCAACCCCTGATCAGGTTCCAGGCCCAGCCCCGATTTCCCCCAGCTCGGGGTGCCCGGATTCCCAGACGCCTCAGGCTTCCCCCCAAGTTTCCGCCGCGACCCCCCCCCTCATCCCGCCCAACGTGCTCACGGGCGCGTACCCAGCACCCCTTGCTCTCCAGGCCCGCCCTCTAACCCTACAGGCCCCGCCCCCGGCCCGCTAGTCGCCGCCGCGGCCGTAGGCACCGTCCCGAGGCCGGCCGAACGCCCAAGTCCCCAATCCTCGCTCACCGGGACGGCCTGTGCTCCCAGCCGAGCGGACGGCCGCGGCCTGCACTCCACCTAACGCCGCGGCTACGGCACCGCCATCTTCCCCGGATCAACGAGTCGCCAGTGTAGCGCGGCCGTTTCCCTGAGACTTCTGGGACAGCAGCGGCTCCGGCCCCGCCCCACTACCGATATAATTTGCATACATACATTGATAGTTTCCTAACAGCCACCCGAATTATATTTGGTGAAAGAACACTTTCTCAACTTCAGTGAGTAGCCTCATTCTGTTAAGCTATTGTTGCACTGATATCATAAAAGAAGAAACAAATTACTGAATATTTTTCTTCTAAACGGAATTCACCCTTAGCGTAAAGTATTTTATACTCTGCCCTATAAATAGCGGTCGGGTTAGCCGCTATATCGTGCTCGCTTCGGCAGCACATATACTAAAATTGGAACGATACAGAGAAGATTAGCATGGCCCCTGCGCAAGGATGACACGCAAATTCGTGAAGCGTTCCATATTTTGCTTTTCCTTGCTTCTTTTCCCCGTAAGCAAGACGACTTAACCAGTCGTGGGTTTCTCTGGGTTCACTCGCCTCCCGCAATCAAAAGCTGGTTCTGGAGTTCCCGTCGTGGCGCAGTGGTTAACGAATCCGACTAGTGAACCATGAGGTTGCGGGTTCGGTCCCTGCCCTTGCTCAGTGGGTTAACGATCCGGCGTTGCCGTGAGCTGTGGTGTAGGTTGCAGACGCGGCTCGGATCCTGCGCTGCTGTGGCTCTGGCGTAGGCCGGCGGTTACAGCTCCGATTCAACCCCTAGCCTGGGAACCTCCATATGGAAATAGCAAAGAGACAAAAAAAGAAAAAAAAAAAAAGCTGGTTCTTTTTCTGTCGGGATCTCCCCAGTTGGGAAAGTCTTTTCTAGGAAGACCTCCTGATATTTCGGGGAAGGTGCACCGGGCGGCAGGTAGCGCCTGGGCAAAGGTATGGGGACCGGGCTCAGGGAAGCGGAGTGGGGAGAAAACAGCCAGCTAGGGGCAGCCGCAGGACCGAGTGTGTGTGTCAGTGCAGGAGGCCTGTGGAGTCCCCTAGAGCCACCACATCCGCGCCCTGAAGCCCAGACTGGCCTCCAGGCACTGGAAATTCTGTCCCCTTCACAGGTGGGAGCCTCCAAGCTGGTTAATCCAGTATCTCCTGATGTCCTCTGAGCCATTTGGATTTCCATTATTTAGCATCTGTGTTTAAAACTTTTTAAAATGCCTGTTAAAATGGAACGCAGCACACTTAGCACCCAGTTCTTGGTTTCTAAACGTTGCCCCAGTGAAAGGAACCGGGCTCCTGGGCGAAATGCCTGGTTCTAGAAGGCAGCACAAATATGCAGAAGAGCCCGGTGCTCAAATAAATAAATACCCCGCGATGATGAGGGTGCCTCAGTGAGACAGGAATCACTGAAAGAGCTCCCAGCAGCCAAACCTGGAACAATCTGAGCAACAAAATGAAAGAATATTGTGTTGTAACCCAAACAAGAAAGCGAATGTCCAGGCGTCTGTACTGATATAAACAGTTAAATAAATAAATACACAGGGGGAAAGAGACAAATGTCACCTGCAGGATTCCCAGTAATTGAGGCAGATAATCCACCTTCAGGGAAACGGAGATCAGGGTGGGGTTCAACAGTGAGGAGCCCTGTGGACAGCAGGGACCCCTGATTGGGGCCAGGTGAGAAGGGCATTCAGGATAAAAGCAGATAACCCAGGGTGACACACACAAATTAAAGACACAGGGAGGAGGCCACATAAAGATGTAGGCAGAGGCTGGAGGGATGTGGCCAAGAGCCAAGAGAAGCCAGAGCCCCCAGAATCTGGAAGAGATGGGGAATATCCTCCCCTCGTGCCCCCAGAGGGAGCTCAGCCCTAAGTCTCCTTGATCTTGGCCTCCAGAACTGGAAGAGGCTAAATTCCTGTGGTTTTAAACTGCAGTGTGGTGTACTTTGTTCCAGCCACCCAGGAAGCTCACATGAGTGATCTTTTTGGAGGTCACAAAGCTGGGAAGTGGTGGAGCTGAGGTCTGAGCCCGGGCACCCAGGAGGGATTGAGCCACACAGCAGAGCCAAAATGACCCTCTCAGTGATATCTGCCCTCCCTCCCACACCCCACACACCTGCCTCTACATGAGGTGTCACTCGGTGCCAAGCCTCATACCCTGAGGCCTGCATCCCTTGATGACCAGGATCCAAGGGCACTGTGAGCATTCACGCATCCAGCCCTGCCCCAAAGGAAAACCCTGCAACTGGAGACCAGAGCACCAGAAATTTATTGAACTCTCCACTTTTTCCAAAGCACAACTAGCCACACACACAAGGCTGTGGGGGCGGGGGCAGCCTCCCAGCTCTGCACTCACACGCTAGGTCAGGGGGACCCGCATGAGGACACCCAGAGCCAGGCTGGGGGGCGGTACATGAGGGGACATGGAAAGGGGAACAAGACAGTCTGAGGGCGGAGGCTTCTGGCTGGAAGTCCCAGACCCCCAGTATGAAGGTAGGGGGTATCTCAGGGACACAGGACCCCAAGGGCCACCACAGCATGCCCAGGAAGACAGCACACAGTCCAAAAAAGGGGGTGAAACCAGCTCTAAGACGCAGCCTCTGTCCTGGGTCACATGGCACACGCACACACACGCACACACACAAAAAAACGTAATGCCCCTGGGGCAAGGGACAGGGCCCCAGAGACCCCCACCCATGCCACATATTGGGAGGGGGTCAAGCAAGGACTGGAATGAAGCCCCTCGAGTTATCACTTGGGGCAAGTTCTTTGTTTTTTTTCTCAAAAGGGAAATTTAAAAATCTACAACAAATCACGCCAAATTCATTAAAAATGATAAAAATCCAGCCTCTCCCTCCTCGCGTAAGCTCAGAAGGGGCCAAAAATGCTGACTGAGGAAGGGACATGGAAGTGGCCCAGCCGGGGAGTTCGGGGAGGCCCAGCCACCAACACATCTGGGAAGATGGGCTGGGACGGGGTGACCCCAAGGGGAGGAGCATGTTTCCAAGGGAAAATTCTAAAAATAATAAAGGTATTTCAGCAGGTGGTATGGGAGGTCTTGGCGCCAGGGAGACGGGGCTGCGGGAGCACCGCGGGGCCACCATCAGCTGCGCTGTTCCAGGTATGCGGACAAGAGCAGCCCCGGGGGCAGGAAGTCCAGGTGCCGATTGCTGACCTTCATCTGCCGCTTGCCCTCCAGGTCGGCACCTGCAGAGGGGACAGCCAAGAAGGGAAGAAGGCGAGGGTTATGGCACAGCCGGGCCCTCTGCCCTCCCTGCCAGAGATGCCCATGAGCCGGGCCTTGGGTCTGGCTGTCCTGACCCCCAGGTCCCAGGTGTGGCACCAACCCAGCTCGTCTGCATGCCGTGCCCTCCTCTCCTGTTACTTATCCCGTGTCCTACAGACATGGGGGAGGCCAAGGGGACTGAACTGGGGCCCCACTCCCCCACCCCCCAGTCTCCCTGCTACCTCCCTGTCCTCAGAGGGGACTGGGAAGCTCCAAGGCCCCCCCACCAACCTCTCTCCCCAGCCCTCATCATGCCCAAATCTGAACCAGAGCCATGCACAACCCAATCTGGGCCCACCTTGGGGCATCTGCCTAGGCTTTTCCCTCTCCCCTGCTCCCCATCTGGCCAGGGCCCCCCTCCTGAGTTCAGGCAGAAAACATCCCCAGCCCAGCCCCTCCACCCCAAGTCTGTAGGAACCAAAGTAGGCATAGGGGCTGCAGCTCCCTCCCCCATGGGGCGGGGGGGAAGAGGGAGAGGGAAGGGGGGGGAGAGGGGGAGAGAGAGAGAGAAACCATCCTGGGGTTGCCATGGAAACCATATCCTCAGCAACTCCAGGCAGAGAGATGGACTTGGGGAGTGAGGACCCTGTGGGACACAGAGGGCCTGAGAGAACCCTGCCGGGGGTGGGGGGATCAGGAGGCTGTATCCCAAGACCTCCTCTATTGTAAAAGGAGAACACAGGCCCAAGGAGGGAGTGGACTTGCCAGACATCACACGGGCGGCCCTGTGGAGGGGGCTACAGATAAATGAGAACTCTGCTGACACTGGGGTCCCCTCATCTTAGGGTCATCACCCCACATGGGCCCCAACCCCCCAGCCCGGAAGACGAGATGGAGGATCTTCGTCCGCAGCAGCACCAAGGTGGGGCCACAGGCAGGAGAGCCGGCGAGGAGTGAGCACAGCATCCCACGGCCACCTCTGTGATCACAGTTCCCTCCTCACCCAGATGCCTGACCCCACCTGGCCTTGGTTCTTAGAACTGATGGGCCAACTAGGGGCCTGGGGGCCGCCAGGCACTTACTGGCTGAGATGAGGTCCATGTACTGGCAGACAGCGTGAAGCAGGAGCCTCTCAAAGCTGCAGAGGAAGGGGTGGTGAGTGGCCAGAGCTGGACACCATGGGCGCTCACCGCGCCTACCCCACCCAGTCACCTGTTGTCCAGCATGGCCGTGTACACGGCCTGCGGGGACACAGAGAAGAACCTCAGCAGCCGCTCCTCCCAGGTCTCCAGGGTTTCCTGCAGGAGAGATGAGCCCAGGGATCAGGCCAACAGTGGGACCCTGGCCAAGCTGTCCAGGCCCCCTAAGCCCATGGCAGCCTCTGGAGCCCAAAGCTCTGGGTTCAAATGTGGCCTCTGACCACCTACATGAGGCCGCTTAACTGTTTCCAAGGAAACCAGGCACTTAGACATATCCACACATTTGAATGCCTGAGCCTTCTGCCTGGTGAATTCCTATACATCCTTCTGTACCCACCCGCATTGCCCCTGCCCCTCCCACTCTCGAGGAAAGCCCTTGCCCAGCCCTGGGTCCTGCACTCTGATCACACTGGTCTGTAGCCTGTCCTGTGCCTATTACACAACGTTCTGTTTACGGGGTTACTGGTCTCCCCTCACTCTGCCTCCGATTGCAAAGCTGAGAAAAAAGGCCCTCAAAAAAAGAGCAGGCAAGTGGAAAGAGACGAGGCCAGGGCTGGTACTCACCATGGGGATGCGGCTTCGCTTGAGAACGGCTCGCAGACGCCGGCTGATGCGCTGGAAGCACTCTCGGGGCGTGTAGGCTGGGTCCTCTGCAAGAGTCCATGGGTTGGGGCCAGTGCTGGAGGGAGCAGCAGGTCCCCGCTGCCCTCACACACCAGGCTCCTCCCACCTGGCCCTGGCCCCGCCCACAACTGTAGGTCTGGCCCCCACCAGACTTCTGGGCCCTGGCACCCCACACCCTGGCCCACCTCTCCGCCGGTCTTCTCCGCGGCCAGGCCCCCTCCTCCGCGCCTTACTTTTGCCCTCATCCTCCAGGTAGCGGAGAACCCGCTCCTGCTCCTCCCCAGAGCGGTTCATGAAGTCGTTCCAGACCTGGAAGAGAGGCAGGCAGGCCCTGAGCCAATGACTGGGGAGGTCCCAGCCTCAGTTTCCCCATGGAGGGCCACTAGGTGCTTGGTAATATTCCTCATGGGCACAGTGGGCCACAGGGCCGGCCAATAGTCCATGCAGGCACCTGCAACCCACCTGTAGCCGGAGGAGGGGACATCGACATGGCCCCAGTACACCCCATTACATCAGCAATTCCAAGTGTGACAAGCAGATAAACCACAGGTGCTGGAAGGTCTGGGGTGGGTTTCCCTCTCTGGAGGGGTTGGCGCTCTGGGAAACGGGACACAGAGCTCAGGGGGAGACGTGGAGCCCCACCTCGATGTAGGTCTCATTGCTGCAGGCCTCTGCGAAGATGCTGGGGGCCGCAGGGGGTGCCAGGTCCCCATCCTCCAGGCCAGGTGTGCCTCCTTCTGTCTCCAGCAGGGTAAGGAGGAACTGGGCTAGTTGGAAACAAATGGTCTCTGGGCTGAGGCCCCAAGGCTCCAGAGGAACAAAGGACCATCTTTCCTCCCCTCCCCCCACCTCTCTATTTCAGGCGTTTACTTTCTGGCTCAGACCAGCCTCCCCTCCAGCACACTCCAGCTGTCTTTCCCAAAAGGCACAGAAACCATCCAGCCTCCAGAACTCCTCCTACTTTGCCCTAGCTGGGCTTGATGAACTCCTACACCTCCTTTAAAGCCCCAGCTCCAACACCCCGAGATCCCTCTCATCGTGCAGCTCAGGGCTAGACTCAGGGTAAGGGCAGCTAATAATGCCAACATGCACACCGCTCTTGTCTGAGGCCTAGGAGCCCCCAGGAGGCGCCCCTCGACCCCTGCTCACTGTTCTCGAGGCGCTGGAGGCTCTTCCGCCCCTTGGCCTTGGGCACGAGGTCTGAGTTCCGCACAGCCTGGTTGATGAAGTGTTGCTTCCGCTTGGAGGCCGAGAGCCTCTTCACCTGGGAGCTGGCTAGAGCAGGCAGGCAGCCCGGAAGGGGCCTGTGGGCCGGGGTTGGGGGGGGCAGTCCTCAGGGCCGAGGCTGGCCAGGACCCCCAGGCAGATCCCTACCATAGCCACTCTCTCACAGCCACCCCTGTTTGGTTTCCGTCAGCAATGGGAGGCTTACCCCGTCCCATGGATCCTTAAAATTTCATTCTGGGAGTTCCCGTGGTGGCTCAGCAGAAATGAATCTGACTAGTACCCATGAGGACACAGGTTCAAACCCTAGCCTTGCTCAGTGAGTTAAGGATCTGGCATTGCCGTAAGCTGTGGTGTAAGTCACAGATGCTGCTAGGATCTGGTGTTGCTGCTGTGGCATAGGCCGACAGCTATAGCTCCTATTGGACCCCTAGCCTGGGAACCTCCATATGCTGTGGGGTGCAGTCCTAAAAAGACAAAAAAAAAAAATTTCATTCTGTCTCATCGTCATGTTACCCAGGAGGCAGGTACAGTTGAGGACGGATCAGCAAAGCCAGACTCAGAGAAGGGAAGCCACCCATGAGGTGGGTGGCCGGGAAAAGTGCTCCTAGCTCCCCCAGGCTGCCAGGTTTTAGCTATAAGCCAGGAGGTCCAGAAGCTCCCTGGTCTGGGAATTTCTCGAGAGACTTGATCTGCCAGAGCAGCCCTACCTGCAGCAGCAGGTGAACCCAGGGCCAGTCCCCAGAAACTAAGGAGATGGCCCAGAGCCCGTGTGCTGTGAGCTCAGGGGCCTGGATGGGGAGTGCAGCTGGACAGGCCCCCGCTGAGCACAGGGCACTAATCCTGGAAACAGATTAGCAGCCTGGGCAGGCTTCCTGCAGGGACCTGAGGGCCAAGCCAGTCAGCAGGCAGCCACATGAGGGAGAGGGGGATATTGAATGGAAACTTCTAGCAAGAGGCAAGACGCTCTTCTTCTTGGTCAGCCCCTGATCGCGGGCTGACAGGATGGCCCCAACAGCTCAGACGCCCTCATGCTGAGGGGTCCACGGTAGATTCCCCGGGCCAGTGACCAAATCCACACCATAGCAGCCACCCAAGCCGCAGCAGTGACAATGCCAGATCTTTAACCCACTGCACCACCAGGGAACTCCTGGTGGTGGACTCTGACCCTCAGCAGGTCTGGGGTGCCAGGATGGCCCTTCCTCAGCACCCAATTCCCTTGCCCACTCATTCTGCTCCAAGCCAGCAGGCAGCCCCACTCCAGGCCTTTGCCAGGCTGTGCCCCCACCAGGTGAACATGCCCTTGGTTCGGGGTCTCGCTCCCATCTCCTTTTGGCTTCTGTTCGAACCTCCTCAGAGGGACCCAACCCCTCACTGCTTTGTTCTCCTGACGGCTGCCAATTCTATCTCACTGCCCACCGTGCGGCCAGGCAGGGCTTGGTGCCCACAGAGCCCCCAGCGTGGGCAGCCACACTCGGCAGAGAGTAGGTGCTCAAAAAAATAACTGCCGAACCAGTTCTCTGACAAAATCCCACAATTCCAGGACTGAGTGGAACCCAGAGTCCAAAATTCCACCCAGACTTTCCCGTGTTCAAAGTTCCCTAGACACACGTTAAAAACAGAAGTGTGACCCCTCCCCCACCAGCATCTCTGGAAAACGTCCTGAAACCCTAGGACAGTGGGACAAGGGGCCTCAAAAAGGCTAGGAGAGACACTATAAAACTCCTAGAAGAGAACATTGGCAAAACATTCTCTGACATCAACCGTATAAATGTTTTCTTAGGTCAGTCTCTCAAGGTGACAGAAATAAAAGCAAAAATAAACCAAGGGGACCTAATCAAACTGACAAGCTTTTGCACAGCAGAGGAAACCATAAAAAAAACCAAAAAGACAACCTACGGAATGGGAGAAAATAGTTTCGAATGATGCAACTGATAAGGGCTTAATCTCTAAAATATGCAAACAACTTAACTCCACAGCAAAAAAAAACCCAGCAACCCAATTGAAAAAAAGGGCAAAAGACCTGAATAGACATTTCTCCAAAGAAGACATACAGATGGCCAACAGGCACATGAAAAAATGCTCAAAATCACTAATTATTAGAGAAATGCAAATCAAAACTACTATGAGGTACCACCTCACACCAGTCAGATTGGCCATCATTAACAAGTCTGCAAATATCAAATGCTGGAGAGGGTGTGAAAAAAGGGAACCCTCCTGCACTGCTGGTGGGAATGTAAATTGGTACAACCACTGTGGAAAACAGCATGGAGATACCTCAGAAAACTAAATACAGAACTACCATATGACCCAGCCATCCCACTCTTGGGGCTGTATCTGGACAAAACTTTCACTAAAAAAGATACATGCACCTGTATGTTCACTGCAGCACTACTCACAGTAGCCAAGATCCTTAACCCACTGAGCGAGGTCAGGAATCTAACCTGCATTCTCATGGATACTTTTCAGGTTCGTTACCACTGAGCCACAATGGGAACTCCAAGGAGGCTGTTGCATCTTCAATCACAAAGCAAATAGGCGGATGAGCCCAGCCCTGTCTGAGGTCTGGGTGGGGCAGCTCCATGGATGACACCTGAGGCAAAGATCTATGAACACTGATGGGTAAATGCATGTCCCATGGATGGGACGCCCACAGGCAGAGGCAGGGGTCGCACCTGGAATCTTAGCCCTGATTCAAACCCCGGCTACAATACTTCACTGTGTGACATGGAGCCTCTGCAAACTGGGGATGAGACTGGTCCCCGCCAGTGCCTGTGAGTCCAAGAGGAGCACTCAGAGCCAAGAGGAACCAGGACACACACCTTCCCCCGCAAGCTGCCACTTGCTTGGTTTCCTCCTGTGACAGGGAGCTCGCCCAAGCCACACCACTGATTGCAGCGATCCCCTTCACCATCACCCCAGGAGCCAAAGGCTATTTTTCTGACGCCCATTACACAGACCTGCAAACCGAGGGACAAAGTCATTGTCCCAAGATCCCACAGGTGCAGAGGGCAACTGGACAGGACGGAGCAAATCAAGTCGGCACAGGACCAACACCTCTGAGGCTGGACACAACCTTCCTGAGGCCTAGGGAACCCCACTACGGGCTCCAGAGCCTGTGTCTCCGCCCCAGCTTCTGGATGGCGTCCAGGACAGTGGCCTGGTGGGGGCTGATAACAAGGCCACATCCGGGGGGAGCTGTAGAAGAACCTCAGAGCAGGGTGGAATGCAGGGAGGGAGCCTGGGCCCTCAGAATAATGGGACTCCAAGAGATGGGGCTTCCGTCCCCTGGGGACCAGGACAGAACCAGGATTTGAAACTGGTCTGATAAAGGGACACTCCCCTGATCCGTCCAGCCTCCTGCTTCCCTCCTGGGGCCACAGCCGTCTGAAGGGCTCAAACCCAGAGGCCCGAACACCTGGCTAGGACCCAGCTGCTCCCTGCCCTGCTCCTCCACCACGCATGGCTCCCCATGGCACTGCAGTGCCACCACTGGTCCCACAGGCTACAGTCTCATGAACCTCCCGGGCCGAATTGAGAACTGAAATTTGAGTCCTGCCACCAGCTCAAGCTTGCTGGCTCTAACCAGACCCCAGCAGGAGCCTTGGGGCTGACTGCAGGGTTGGAGCCCCCCACCTCAAAAAGGGAGAGGGCAGGGTGCAGGGTGCAGCAGACAAAAAACCAACCAGTCAGATTTGTAATGAACGCTGGGGAAGCGGGGTGGACACCAGCCTAACCTTTGATAAAATACACCCATATCAGAACAGCAATGCTGGTCCATCTCTCTCCCTCTCACTCCTGCTCCAGGCACAGGCCCTTTTCACTTCATCTCAAACAGGTCAGGGACAGCCTGCCTCAGGGCCTTTGCATGTGCTCAGCCTCCTGCCTAAAGCACCCTTTCTTGGGCTCAACACCTCCTGGGAGAAGCTACCCTGCCTCCCAAGGGGACCAATCAGCCCATTTCCAGCTTCACCAGTTGCACAGGAAACCAGCTGGTCCTAGTTGTTTACTCCTGCTTCTCATCTCCTTCACTAGCCCAGAATGATAAGGACAGGGTCCTCTTGGGCCCTGCTGTATCCCCAGCACCTGGCCCATAGAGGGTGCTCAACAGCTGTTTGTTGAATGAATATCAGAACTTGTTTACCACACTCACCCAAGGGCCAGTTCATTGGCTTCCCCTACCCAGCCCCCCTAAGAGACCACTTTACAGATGGGAAACTGAGGACCCAGACAGGGCCCTGAAGCTTCCTGGACCCAGCAGGCCTTGGGAAGTGTCTACAGGGTGGCAGTGGCCAGCATCCACGGGGGTGGGGGGGGGAACAGGCCCACCTGTGGGACAGCTGTGAGGACAGGTTTGAGGAGAACAGGTTCTTTCATCCTCTCAGGGATGCTCCCCACGGGTTTGACACCCACTCCTCTGGGCAAAAATACACCTGCTCTGCCACCGGCCCCTCCCCCAGGAACAGGCCAGAGAGGAACCAATTTCCTGGTACAGGAAATCAAGGAGGGCTCAGAGCGGAGGTGACTCAGGCTGGGGTGGGGCCGACTCAGGGGGCAGAGGCCACCTCGCCTCCCAGGACATGGAAGTGAGGAGACCTGGGGGCAGGTCAGAGGGACCCACTTGGTAGGTAAATACCCACTTTGGGTGGTTAAGCCCCCTCAAAAGGGGTAAATACCCACATCTGTGGAGCCCGGTAGGGCCTCTGCCTAAAGATCCAGGTTGAGATAATAACAAAAAAGTAATAACAAGTGTAATAAAGCAATAATAAAATAGTAAAATGACAGTCTTCTTAAATAGTAATAAAAGATCCCAAACAGTAAGATATTTAAGATAATTATTAAGAAATGGATGCTCCCCTTTGCTGGGCACCTCCAAGTGCAGGATCACTGACCCCAGCCACTCTGGCAGGGGCACTATTATTTCATTTTGCAGATGGGGAAACTGAGGGATGGAAGGGGTAATAACCCACCCAGGCCACTTGGACAGGCACACTGGAGGAGGCAGAACTGGAACCCAAGCAGTCAGGGTGGCCCACCCAGGTATCCACATAAATACCCAGGTTAGAAAGAAATCAGTGACGACGGGGGACATAACCATACGGGGCCGCCCCACCTTCCCGTCTGCCTCCCGCGACAGACGCGACGGGGCTGTTAAGTCCCTCTTTAACTGGGATATCTATCTGGAGAAAAACAAAGGGCCTGTCCACCAGGAGGTGGGGGGCTGACAATCCCGAGGGGTACACAGGACTGGCTGGGAGGCGAATAAACACCTGGCTGGGAGACAGCAACAGCGGCAAGTGGCTAAATACCCAGAACAACACCAGCACGGTTTCCGGGTACACCGCGCGCAACGGCACCACCTCACCCAAGCTCGCAACCCAGCGCCCGGGACCCTCGAAGCCCGGAGGCTGCAGCACCTGGGGGTGTTTAAGGGAGACATGGATGTGTCTCCCTGCGTCCCGGCAAATGCCCGGCGTGACAGGGATGGGGCTCCCTCGGTAAACGGCATTAACAATAAAGCCCCCCCGCGCCGCTCCCCTCTGCGTGGGGGAGCCCCAAGGAGAAGGGGCGGGGCGGGCCCGGGGCTGCCGCCGGGGAGGGGGACAAGGGAGGGGGCCCCGGAGCCAAGGAGCGTGCCCCGCCCGCCTGCCCGCTGCACTCACAGCGTCCGCCGCCCGCCGGGGGAGACCCCCGCCGCCGCCGCCACCTCCGGGCCGCCCTCCGGGTTCTCCAACGCTACCATAGCTCGGACACCGCGGTGCCTGCCGCCGCCCGACAGGGCCTTCACGGGGCCGGGCAGGAAGTGACGGGCGCCCCGGGGCGGGCCGGGGCGGAGCCTGGAGGCTGGAGGCGCCGGGCGGGGACGGTGGCCCGGTCCTTGCCAGACCCGGGCTGCGGGCAGAGTACGTCCAGCGCCGGGCACCGACGAGGACCCTGAGACGGGGCTCAGGGACCGTAGCCACCCGGCCGGACCCGAGCTGCTGGGGATGGGAGGAGCGGGCGAAGGACACCCAACCCCGGGGGACAGGGACCACTACTACATCCCCGCCAAACCCGGGCTGCGGGGGTGAAGGGAAGACACGCAGACCCGGGAACGGTCGGGGACAATGAGATAGAAGGCCGCGGCTGTCCCTGCGCCCAGGCAGGGATGTGAGCGGGGCACCCAGCCCTGGGAGGACAGATAGGGAAAGTCAGGCCCGGGTAAAGAGGAGGGAAGGGGAAAGTCAGGCCCGGGTAAAGAGGAGGGAAGGGGACGTCTTTTTCCGAGGCTTGGCAGATGAAATGACCCATGCTACTACCCCCACCCAGCACAAACAGGGCTTTCCTTCCACCAGCCCCCTCAGTCCTCCCTAAGAGTGCAGCCCTGGAGCCTAGCTGAGAGCCGTTTACTCATCTCTAAATATAGAAGAAAGCGAGCCCCACCCCCTTTTGCCTTTTAGTTTTTTCATTTAGCAAATGCCCACCTTCTTTGGGGAGGGAGGCAGGGCTCTCCCCTTCCAGCAGTGATCAAACAGACCCCCACCCTCCGCAGTGGGCTACGGAAGAGGAGACTTTTGGAAAGTGGCCTGGCAGGTTGTAAAAGTAGGAAGGGCGTGCCAGGTAGAGAGAACCGTCAGTGCAGAGGTCCTGGGGCATCCACAATGGCCAGAGCAGGGGGATGGTAGAGACTGGGGGTTTCCGGGGAGGGCAGATCAATGAGACTGGTAGCCCTTTGATGACAGATTTGGTTTTTGATGAAAGGGCAATGGGGAGCCAGGGGAGGGTTTAGAACAGAGAATTAAACCTGTTGGAGAATCTAGAATCCACACTTCCTTCCACAAGGAAAGTAAGGAACTAGGACCATGTTAAAGGACAACACTGGGATACAACCTGCTAGATCTAGCCTGGTGGAAATTGTACAGGACAAACAACCTGATTGCTTTAACAAACACAGAGAAAGGGGAGGGGGAAAAAAAGAAGAAACTATTTCAAGACCCAAGAGAGCACATACTGGGTGACCTCATGTAGATACATGTGAAAAGAAGCAAAAGAACTCAGTGATACAATTTGGGAGATGGTGCCTCTGGGGAGAGTGCTTGGGTGGAGGTTTGGGGGCCTGGATGTTTGGTCTCTGGCTCTGGCTGGTGATGACCAGCTGCTCAACAGAGGCTCTAACTGTATAGGACGAAGCCCAGGCCCTGCCTTGATCCTCTGACCTCACTCCCAGGGCCCTTGTCTTCACCTTCTTAACACCTTCCTGGATCCTTGGTCAGCCCATGAGTGTGGCTGCTCCCAGACATCCCCCCCAATCCACAAGGCCCCTCAAAACCTGCTGCATGCTCTACCAGGCCCACTTAGCTCTGTAGCCTCCCCAGAATGGTTCTCAGCCCCCACGGAGAAACCTTGTTTTTTTTTTAATTCAGTGAATTTTATTATATTTATAGTTGAGATCTCCTCATTCTAACCTGGCCCTCATTACCATCCCAAAAGGATTTTCTTTCTTTCTTCCTTTTCTGAATTTTTGCCCATTCTTTATCAAGAATGGTGTTGAAGGAGTTCCATTTGTGGCAAAGTGGAAACGAATCTGATTAGGAACCATGAGGTTGCAGGTTCCATCCCTGGCCTCACTCAATGAGTTAAGGATCTGGTGTTGCCATGAGCTGTGGTGTAGGTCGCAGATGTGGCCTGGATTCTGCATTGCTGTGGCTGTGGCGTAGGCCGGCAGCTGTAACTTTGATTTGACCCCTCCGATTCGGCCTGGAAACTTACATATGCCCCAGGTGTGACCCTAAAAAGCAAAAGAAAAAAAAAGAATGGTGTTGAAGGTTTGAAAAAGGTGAACAGGGAAATGCCTCCTCCCTAGGCTCCTTGTACTTCCTGCTGAGCCACAATTGGAACTCCTCTTCCCTCCGCCTTTTAGGCTTTTTTTTTTTTAATGTATTTTTGGCTGCACCTGTATACATGGAAATTCCCAGGACCAGGGGTCGAACCCACACCACAGCAGTGACAATGCTGGATCCTTAACACAGTGAGCCACCTGGGAACTCCATTTTTAGTCTTTTTTACATGGCAGCATCTTTTCTCCGGTTGCTTTGTACTCCACGATGGCCGGAACAACCTGGTACCCTGCTGCATGCCTCACAGTCTGGGGGTATGGTTCTGTGTGGGGTTGAGGGATCAACCTTATCTTCTGTAAACTTATCCTTTATAAATCTGGTTCCTGCCACCAGCAGCATAGGTGTCTGTGGCCCCAGTGCAGACATCCATCTGCCCATTAGGTGGGAGGTGGACACTCCCTAGGGATGTGATTTGCCACAAAGTCCCCATGAGGTTGAGTTATTTAAAGAATAGGCATCTTTTTCAGGGCCGCACCCTCCACATATGGAAGTTCCCAGGCTAGGAGTTGAATCGGAGCTGTAGCTGCCAGCCTATGTTGCGGCCACAGCAATGCAGGATCCGAGCCACATCTGCAAACTACATCGTAGCTCACGGCAATACCAGTTCCTTAATCCACTGATTGAGGCCAGGGAATCAAAGCTGCATCCTCATGGATACCAGTTGGGTTCCTTACCACTGAGCTGCAGTGGGAACTCCAAGAACAGGCATCTTCTCAACACTAGATCTGGGGCATCCCTCTCTTATCCTGAACCTCCTGTGGCTCCCCAATGTCCTGAAACAAACTCTGGCAGCAGACACTCAGGGCCTGCTACCACCAGCCTGGACCTACCCACCTGGAGCCCCAGTCTGGTGGAAGGTCAATGTTGTGGCCTGGAACAAGCCTCATTCCCTTGTCTCTGTGCCTTTGTCCCCATGCTCTTCCTGCTGAGTTAGACTCTAATGTCCCCCTCCCCCCAGGATCTGTCCTTCCTGGGTCCACAAAGCCTCGAAGAAGTCTACCCTCCCCCCGCCCTACCCGCCTCCTGTGCTCTCACCCAGACTATGCAGGAGGAGGGGGATGGGGGGAAGAGTGCCACACGCGGTGAATGGTGGGCACACAGGCAGGGGAGGGAGTGGCCAGCTGCTGCAGGAGGAGTGGGAAGGCGGGGACAAGGTGGGATTCAAGGTATAAACATGCAGCAGCTGCAGAGGGAGCAGAGGAGCTCCTGAATCCCATGGAGACTGGCTCCAGACCTTGTGGCAGCAGGGAGGAGTATCATTTGTCATTGCAGTGAGCTCCAGATCTTGTGGTGGCCAGGCGGAAGGAGTGTCATCTGTCATCACAGAGATTCCCAGGGTGCAATACTGGAGGGCAGCCTGGAAGAAGAGGACAGCGAAGTGATGCATGCGGTGGCAATGTCTGGGACCAACGTCTCCTGGTGGGCTCTGGCCAATGAATCTGGCTGCCCTGGCTGTGGCACCAATGCCTCAGGTGGCCCGGCCCCCATGCCATGGCCCGTGGATGCCTGGCTCGTGCCACTCTTCTTTGGCACGCTGATGCTGCTCGGCCTGGCAGGGAACTCACTTGTCATCTTTGTCATCTGTCGCCACAAGCAGATGCGGACGGTGACCAACTTCTACATCGGTGAGCACTGGGCGCAGCCGGGTACCTGCTGGCCATTCCGGGGGTCCCATGAGGGTGGGGTGGCCAGGGGCTACCCCTAGCAATGCCCTCCCAGGATAGGGTCTATTCCCTTCAGGGTTCCTTGTCCTCTCCCTATTGTCCCTGTACCTTCAGCTATAGATCACCAACTCTGGCGTTTGAGCTTTCCATGCTGGCCAGAGTAGTCAAAACTGAGGTTGGAGAGTGTGGCACATGGAGAGCTAGCTCTTGCCACTCAAGGAAGATGTCTGTGGTTCTTCTTCTTTTTTCCTTTTTATGGCCACACCCGTGGCATATGGAGGTTCCCAGGCTAGGGGTCAAATCAGAGCTGTAGCCGCTGGCCTACACCACAGCCACAGCAACACCAGATCCGAGCTGTCCCTGTGACCTACACCACAGCTCACGGCAATGCTAGATCCTTAACCCACTGAGTGAGGCCAGGGATGGAACTTGCATCTGCATGGATACTAGTCGGATTTGCTTCCACTAAGCCACAATGGGAACTCTGAAATGTGGTTCTTATAACATGGTGTCCAATGAATTAAAGGAATCCGGGGAAAGACTGCCTGGCCCGCAGGCCCCCACTTTGGGATCTCTGCCACAGAGGGCTCATTTTGCACAATGGTGTGATGGGGTGGGGGTGCCAGCCCCAGGTAAGTGCTCTCCATTCCGTGTTGGCTGCTGGGCAACACCATTCTACCCAATTTGTAGATCAGAAAACTGAGGCTCAGAGTGTCAGGGGCCTGCTCAGGCTCTCCCAGCCCCAACAGGGGTGAGTGGGGCCCATTGCTGCTTGAATGGCTGTGAAGCCCGTGCTGGGGGACGTTTGAAATACAAAAGGGTAAGACTGGAGGGGCCTCAACTTCTCTGCACAAGGATGTCAGCACCTCTCTGGGGGCCTCCCCAGCTATCCTGCTGGTCACTTAGAGAAAAGAGAGGCCCAAGGGGCTGGGCCAGGGAACTGGGTAGCTAGTGTGCTGCACCCCCTCATCCAGTACCCTCGCAACAACCCCCCACCCTCTGCAGCCAACCTGGCAGCCACGGATTTGACGTTTC
Source organism: Phacochoerus africanus (assembly GCF_016906955.1). Taxonomy (NCBI): domain Eukaryota; kingdom Metazoa; phylum Chordata; class Mammalia; order Artiodactyla; family Suidae; genus Phacochoerus; species Phacochoerus africanus. Next base: position 77,616,050 of record NC_062547.1, on the reverse strand, counting down.
TGCTGTGCTGCGTGCCCTTTACCGCTCTGCTCTACCCCCTACCAGCCTGGGTGCTGGGCGACTTCATGTGCAAGTTCCTCAACTACATCCAGCAGGTGCGCAGGCTGGGGTAGGGGTTTGGGAGCCAGGGGTCTGGGTGGGGGTGGGGCGAGGAGAGCTTGGGGCCTGGGGTGGAGGGGGACTGGTAGGAGTAGAGTCCGGGTGGGTGAAGCTGGGGCAGGTGGAGCCTGGACAGAGTGACTGAGAGGAGGCTGAGGGCAATGGGGAGGGATACAGATAGGGGATCACGGGACTGGCAGTGCGGTGGCCTGTGCTCTGGGCTTTGCTACTTCTTGCCCCCCCCCCCCGCCCCCGTCTCTTCTTGTCTCAGCCTTCCCCACCACCCTGGGCTTCTCTTTTCCTATCCCTTCAACTTGTGGACCCTGGAGACCCTCCCAGGACACGTTCTGCCTGTCCTCGAGTGGCTAGACAGTGGCAGATCCCCAAGATGGTGCGGACAGGGCAGGCCTCAGGCAGGGCAGATTACATGTGCCCCCCACACCCCACCCCAGGTCTCAGTGCAGGCCACATGCGCCACCCTGACCGCCATGAGTGTGGACCGCTGGTATGTGACTGTGTTCCCGCTGCGCGCCCTGCACCGCCGCACTCCACGACTGGCGCTGGCCATCAGTCTTAGCATCTGGGTGGGTGAGTGACGCCCGGGGCCCCCTCAGAGTGGGGGTGGGGGACAAGTCTTCGTGCCCTGAGCTTGCCCCTCCACTGCCCCTCTGGGACCTCGTTCGTGCATCTGGGAAATGGGCTCAATGGCACTCGCTGCAAGGGCCTCCAAGGGCGCAGACCTGGGGCGACCAGCTCCTCGGAGGCGCTTAAGCATGCTGCCCTGAGAGGCACCGGGGAGACAGGGGACCTGGCCCCCTCGCGCCCCTTGTTCCCCAGGCAAGGTCTTCAGCCGGCCCTGTGGTGCAGGCTCGGCGGCCGTATCCGCGCCAGTGCTCGCCCTACACCGCCTCTCGCCCGGACCGCGCACCTACTGCAGCGAGGCCTTCCCCAGCCGCGCCCTCGAGCGCGCCTTCGCTCTCTACAACCTGCTGGCGCTCTACCTGCTGCCGCTGGTCGCCACCTGTGCCTGCTACGGGGCCATGCTTCGCCACCTGGGCCGGGCGGCCGCGCGCCCAGCGCCTACGGACAGCTCCCTGCAGGTGCGAGGCTGGGGGATGGGGCCCGCACAGCGCGGGGAGTTAGGCACCTGGGGGTGACCCGGGGGTCCGGGGGAAGTGCCTGGTGTGTCGCCAGGGCCAGCCCTTGGCCTTCCCTCCTAGCGCCTCTCCCATCCCCAGGGGCAGCTGCTGGCAGAACGAGCAGGCGCTGTGCGGGCCAAGGTCTCGCGGCTGGTGGCGGCCGTGGTCCTGCTCTTTGCCGCCTGCTGGGGCCCCATCCAGCTGTTCCTGGTGCTGCAGGCGCTTGGCCCCGCGGGCGCCTGGCATCCGCGCAGCTACGCAGCTTACGCGCTCAAGATCTGGGCGCACTGCATGTCCTACAGCAACTCGGCGCTGAACCCGCTGCTCTACGCCTTCCTGGGCTCCCACTTTCGTCAGGCCTTCCGCCGCGTCTGCCCCTGCGCTTCCCGGCGTCCCAGACGTCGCCGGTGGTCTGGACCCTCGGACCCAGCCACTCCGCAAGCCGAGCTGCACCGCCTGGCCGCCCACCCGGCCCCCGCCAGGACCCCGAAGCCAGGCAGCGGCGGCGGGCCCGGGCAGCGCACGCTGAGCGTCCTTCGAGAACACGCTGCTCATCTCTGAGCCCTCTCCTTCCTGGAGCCGGCACTGCTTGAAAAGCAGCTGCTATTATTACTAACGGCTGGTGTTTGTTTTCTCCAAGATAAAAATAGTGAAAATGATTTGTGCTCTTGTAACATTTGGTACAGATTTCCTGTGATATGTGTGTGGCTATCGATATTGTAATTACTATTTCTGTGTTTCCTGAAATTGAAGATGCTTTGATGTTGGCACTTTGTGGAACTCTCAAGGGAGCATCAATAGAAGTTTTCCCACACTGCCTTTGGGTTGACTGTAAAAAAACATAGATTCAGCCCATGCTCAGAGATATTAAAAAGTGACCATGGGGAATTCCCTGGTAGCCTAGCGGTTAAGGATTCCGAATTGTTTGTCCCTACCGTGACATTGGTTCCATCCCTGGCCTGGGAACTTCTGCATGCCGAAAGTACAGAAAAAAGAAAGAAAAACAAAAAAACTAGAACAACATCTGTTTATTATCTCTCATGACCCCGTGGGTGAGTTTAGCTGGGCGGTTCTTGTGACCCATCAGGTGTTGGCTAGACCAGGAAGGGGAGAGCAGGTTTGCTCTCCTGGCAGGCAGTTCCTCCTCCACTGGCTGCCTGGGCTTCCTCCTAACATGGCACACAGGGAAAGTCAGACTTACTCTTTGGCAGAAGCTTCCAAGTGGAGATGGGAGCTGCAAAGCTTCTTTTTTAGGGCTGTACCTATGGCATATGGAGGTTCCCAAGCTAGGGATCGAATCAGAGCTGTAGCCACACGCCACAGCCACAGCACCACCCAATCTGAACTGCGACTGTTACCTACACCATAGCTCACAGCAACATCAGATCCTTAACTCACTGAGCGAGGCCAGGGATCAAACCTGCATCCTCATGGATGCTAGTCAGATTTGTTTCTGCTGAGCCAGCAGCAACTCCCCGCACAGTTTCTTAAGGCCCCAAACATCACCTCTCCCACACTGAATTGTCAGGAGCGGTCAGAGTCGCACCCAGATTCAAGGTGGGGGGAGTGGACCCACCTCTTGGAGGGGGGCCTGGGGGGAGGTCAGGGTCAGGCAGGCCTCAGGCGTGTCATCCTGAAGGATAACCGCCCATCTCTTGGTCTCCATTGCTCCCAAGTCATTTGGGGACATTCTAGGCCTCCAAGAAGCCCAAACTGGCAAAGATGTTAGGTGAGAAGGAGCAGCCATGCCGAATTGTCCTGCCTCTGGACTGGGCTGGATGTGAGGGTGAAACCACCCCTTTGCCTGCAGGCTCTGCCCACCTCCCACCTCCCTTCCTCTCTTCTCCCACGCCCCAGACTCCCAGGCTCCCTGTGGCTTCCCCACCTGCCACCACTCTTCTTGCCTATGGGCCTTTGCACATCGCCTGGTGTGCCAGGTGCACCCTCACTCATCCATCAGGTCTCAGCTCAGCTGCCTCCTCCTCCAGGAAGCCCTCTGGGCCCCCACCAGGCTGGCTCAAGCACCTCATCTGGGCCCAGTGTTGTCTCAGCTCTGATAGCCTTGCGCTGCTTGCTGGGTCTGTGACTGAATTGGTTCCTGGTGCGCCCTCAGGGTTCAGCACACAGTGGGGCTGATTAAAAGCAATGATGTGTGCAGAGGGAGTGACATGATTTCTCTGTGAAAAAAAAAAGTAATAAAAGACAGTTATGGTGTTCCTTGGTGGCTTAGTGGGTTGAGAATACAGCTTTTTTTTTTGTCTTTTTGTCTTTTTGCCATTTTCTTGGGTCGCTCCCGCAGCATATGGAGGTTCCCAGGCTAAGGGTCTAATCAGAACTGTAGCCACCCGTCTACGCCAGAGCCACAGCAACGTGGGATCCAAGCCATGTCTGCGACCTACACCACGGCTCACGGCAACTCCGGATCCTTAACCCACTGAGCAAGGCCAGGAATCGAACCCACAACCTCATTGTTCCTAGTCAGATTTGTTAACCACTGCACCATGATGGGAACTCCAGGATACAGCTTTGATACTGGAGCTGCTTGGGTTACTGATGTGGTGAAGATTCAATCCCTGGCCCAAAACTTTCACATTCCACAGGCAAGACTAAACAAATAAAAAACAGTTAAAGAGGGACGTTTGGACGTCTATTTCAGAGAAATGAAAACTTCGGTTCACACAAAACTCTGTACGCATGTGCTCATCATCTGTGACAGCCCCAAACTGGAAACCACCCAGACATCAACAGGTGAATAGTTAGGCAAACCCTGCTCGTCCACACGCACTCAGCAGGACCAAGCTGGGAACACACTGTCGCAACACAAACACCCAGGCGGATCTCCTGGAACCAAGCTGAGTGTAGGGAGGAGGTGCCCATGGGTTACATGGTGGGTGATTCCATCTATGTGCCATCCTCAAGGTGACAAAAATATAGAAAAGGAGGAGTTCCCACTCTGATGCAACGGAATGGGCAGCATCTCTGCAGCGTCAGGACTCAGGTTCGATCCTAAGCCGCATTAGTGGGTTAAAGGCTCCAGCATTGCTACAGCTGCAGGTCACAAGTACAGCTCAGATCTGATCCCTGGACCAGGAACTCCATATGCCACAGGGTGGCCAAAAAGAAAATAAATAAATAAAAACAAAGAAATGATTTTAAAAAATAAAGAAATGAACTTAAAGGATTGACAGGGACATCTAAGAAGAGGAATCAGAGGAATTGTTTCAAAACTGCAGACCCACAAAATTGTAATCAACTATACTTTAATTTAAAAAAAAAGGATACACGCACACAAAAAAACCAAACAAACTGCAGACCCAGGCCCTGCCTTTGGGGTTTATCCTTTATCCTCAAGTCTATTCAGCTGTTTTCAGAGCCCCTTCTGTGCACCAGGCCCAGTGGCAAGGCAGCCCCAAACTGGCCATACAGATACAGAGCCCCTGTCTAGTGGGCCCTGGGGCCAGCAAGTGGAAAACTACCTAAAGAAATGCAAAGTGGGAGTTCCTGTCGTGGCTCAGTGGTTAACAAATCCAACAAGGAACCATGAGGATGCGGGTTCCATCCCTGGCCTTGCTCAGTGGGTTAAGGATCTGTGAGCTGTGGTGTAGGTCATAAACACAGCTTGGATCTCGCATTGCTGTGTCTCTGTCTCTGGCATAGGCTGGCGGCTACAGCTCCGATTAGACCCCTAGCCTGGGAACCTCCATACGCTGTTGTGCAGCCCTAGAAAAGACAAAAAAAAAAAAAAAGGAAATGCAAAGTGACAGCAGTGAAAAGGGTTACAAAGGAAATAGGTGTGTCTGTCCTTTGAGAGCAACTGGGAGCCTGACCTTGGTGGGGAGGATTCCAGGAAAGCTTCCTGGAGGAGGTGCATCCAGGAAAGGTGAACTGAGCTCTGAGTGGGGGAAGAGCACACCAGATGGAGGGCATAGCCAGTGCAAAGGCCCTGAGACAGGCTATGTCTGGAGGATTTGAGGAATAGCTGGGAGGCAGGTGGGGATGGCAGGGGAGAGGAAGTGAGGTGGTGGGGACCTTGCAAACAGTGGGATGAAATGGGTCTTTCTGGAAGGCCATGGTAGGGTGGGGGCCAGGGAAGTCTTCTAAGCAGGGCCAGACACTGTCTAAGGTATGTGGAAGTTTTTTTCGACCTATTATTTCATTGTTATGGTTATTGGGATATTTTGGGGGTGCCAAAACAGGTGTAGGCCAGAGCATCCAATCTGGGAGGGGCTGAAGTGGTGGTAGGACCAGATACCAAGGCAAAGGGATAAGCCCCAGAGGTCTGGGTGAGTCACAAGAGGGGTTAATTTCAATTTCAGATAAACAATGAAAAAAATTTTAGTCTAATTATGTCCTGTGCGAAAAAAGTTATTCGTTGTTTACTTGAAATTCAAATGTGACTGCAAGTCCTGTATTTTTTCTGACCTCTCTCTACAGCGAAGCATCCCAAAGGAATCACAGGAAGGGCTCCTCAGGCCCGGGCTTCTCCGTCTGACCAAGGAAGCCCGACTTCAGGTGAGACGGCGCCCTCTGGCGGCCTGCGGTGGAAGCCACGCATGATGGCGCCGGCCCCGTCCCCCACTGCAGCCCGCAGGTGCCCGGCAGGTGGCGCGCGCACCCCGCGGAGAGTCCAGGTTTCCCTGGGAAAGGACCCCGTAAAGGAACCCCAGTGCGTACGGGGAGTCGCACACGGGTACCCCAATCTGGACCCCCGGCTCGAAGTGTCCCCGATGCAAAATGGGTCAAGCAGGGTGGCATAATGAATGCCCTGGGTCTCCTGGGCCCCTTCCGTGAAAAAAATATTAATGAACAATATTTCACGGCTGCTTTGGTATAAAAGACAAATTAATTTAGGCTGGAATCGTTACTGTATATTCCTCTTAACTATTCTTGCTTTTTTTCTTCTTTATTTTAACTTTTTTTCTTGGCCACACCTGAAGCATATGGAAGTTCCTGGGCCAGAGCTGCAGCTGCAGCAAAGTTGGACACTTAACCCATTGGGCTGCAGTGGGAAGTCTCTCTTCTTACTTCAAAAGTTAAAATGACATTTCCATAGCCTCTGGCTCACAAGGACAAAGCAACCTGGAGGCCAGGTGTGGGTGACATGCGAAGGTTGGGGTTTCAGGGGTTTGAACACACTCTCCGCGCCTTTTTTATTTTGATATTGGGATGGTGAAACATTCAACTTACCCTCAACATTAGTGTGGAGAGACACCAAAAATACAGTGGGATGGGGGAGGAAGGAAGGCAACACGTGCATTCATTAATTCCAGCAGCGTTTATGGAGCACCTATGATGTGCCCAGCCCAGCCTCAGGACTGCAGAAGCAGCCAGCTTCCATCAAGGCTGGGTAGGTTAAATAAATACAGCTGTCTTGAAATAGAAGTTCCTCGATGAAGATAAAACAGGGCAATATGAAGGGGGCACACTTGACTACACTTGAAGCTGAGCTGAAGTTCCAGGTTGAATGAGAAAGCACAGCAGGGCAATCAGGGGAAGGGCACGCCAGGCAGAGGAATGGCCAGTGCAAAGGCCCTGAGGCAGAAGTTTGTGGGAAGTCAGGCAATACGGGATCTAGGTGAACTTTTTTTGTTTTATGGCCACACCCAAGGCATAGGGAGGTTCTGGAGCCAGGCAGGGATTAAATCCAGAATCCATTTACAACCTAGGCCACAGCTGTGGCAACACCAGATCCTTTTACCTACTGCATGGGGCCAGGAATCGAACCTGCACCTCCTCAGTGACCCAACTGCTGTAGCTGGATTCTTAACACACTGTGCCACAGTGGGAACACATGAGTGAACTTTTGTTTTTGTTTGTTTCTTCTTTGTTTTGAGCTGTGCCCTCAGCATTCAGAAGTTCCCCGGTCAGGGATCGAACCGAACCTGAGCCACAGCAGTGACAATACAGGATCTTTAACCAGAGGGCCACCTAGAAGCTCCCTGGGTGAAAGCTTATAGGGCTGGGGTCGCTATACCCCTTTCCCAGCTTGAGAAGAGGAGACCAGAGTGGGGTCTGCACTAACCTAAAATCACAGGTGGATCTTGCCCATCCCTGCTTGAATGAGCAAATCTAATATCAATTCCCAGGTCCTTCTCTGGGCTAAAAATAGGACCCCCTTCACTGCATCCTGCAGCCCCTCATCCTCCTGGGCCAGGTGCCTCTGGGCAAATTGTACCCAGCGACTTAGGCACTTCCCTCTAGGAAATGGGGGACAAGGCAGCACACCTGTGACCTTTGGGCTACTTCCCTCCTTGTCCACCTCCCTTTGAACAGAGGGTACCAAAATCCTCCAAACTACCATAGAAGGAAAAAAACTGACCCATTTTAGAGAGGTGGAAACTGAGGCTCAGGCATGTGGTGGGGGGGCTGGGACAGGGGCTGCATCTGTTTTCTAGGGCCGCTGCGGAGCGGCATATGGAGATTCCCAAGCTAGGGGTCTAATCGAGCTGTAGCCTGTAGCCAAGGGCATCTGCAACCTAAAACCACAGCTCACAGCAATGCTAGACCCTCAACCTATTGAGCAAGGCCAGGGATCAAACCCTCAACCTCATGGTTCCTAGTCAGATTCGTTAACCACTGCCCCACGACAGGAACTCCTGACCTGTTTGACTCTTTGGTGGAGTGGGGCTTCCCTGTACTTTGGAGCTGACCTGGGGCCTGGCCCTTAAAGGGTGGCTCTCCTCTGCTAACTCCCCTGAGTCTCCCAATTCTGCCTGATCCTGGGCTGGTTGTCTCCACCCTCCCTGGTACGTGTGTGAGGGGGCAGCTGGGCTTGGCTGTTTAACAGCCTAATGGTGGAAGACTACCAGCCACCTGCTACCATTCGGCACAAGGCACAAACAGCCCAGGAACTGTAAGGTTGGGTTCCAAAAAGGGGCAGGCAGAGCTCTGGTGTGGTGGGGGCGCTCCCCTGCACTATCCCCTGGCTTAGGAGTCCCCCAGAGAGCAGGCCTGCAATGGGGGCGGGTGATGTGTTAGGGAGGACCCCAGAAGATGGTCAAGCTGTGCATCATAGAGGAGAGGGCTGCCCACCCCCCCCACAAGATTAGGGACTCCAGTCCCTCCCCTTGGGGGCCCTTGAGAAGTGCCAGCCCTCTGGGTGGCCCCCTCCAGCTCTCTATACTTCTATTGTGGTGTTATCTGGGCTGCAGCCTGGGCCCCTGAGATTAACTCCCAAGGGTGGCCCCAGGGGCTCACAGCCTGGTACCTGAGTGCACACCCCTGCGCCCACCTTCCCAGTAACCTACTCTGGGCCTCAGTTTCCCGCTCTCTGAATTGGAGATATTAAAAGAGTCTCCACTACACGATAATGTGAACCTCATGCGGGCACATGGCCTAATAACCAAGAGCTCAGAAGTGTAAGTTATTATTATTGAACTACTATTACCAAGAAGATAACCTTGTCTCTCCTGCTGGACGGCGTGGGTAGTCAGGTTCCCAAGAGGTGGTGACCGTCGAGGGTAAGGGTCTTCAGGAGTCAGCGATGTGCTCTCCCAGGGATCCAGGACGCACTTTCCCACCCCAACGCCTTTGCCGGCACGGTTTGCCCCCCGCCCCCCACCACGGGGCCTGGCAGCCGCGCCCTCTCCCAGACCCCTCCCCACCGCGCAGAGCCCCCAGCGCAGGGCCCCTCCTTCAGATCCAGCCATCCAGCCCTGCTCTCTTTTCCGGTCACCGCGGCTCCTTTCTTTACCAGGTCTCTAATCCCCATTTTCCAGGTAGAGAAACAGAGGCACCACTAGCGGGGTGGGGGGGGGGGCGGTGAAGCTGCTTTCTTAAGTTGCTTAGTCTAAGGGGCAGAGGTGAAACTCTGAGCCCGGCAGATCTATCCCGGGTGCTTGGTAAGATGGGGAGGGGGTTCCCCAACTGGGCTCGGGTCTCCTAAGCCTGTAGAGGCGGAGGCTCAATTTCCTAACCTCCCCTCCTGCTGGGGCGCTCCCAGCCCCGCCCGCGCCCTTGGCGTCCTGTGCGCTTCGGGCCGCAGCGCGCACTTTGCCCACCGTCCCTAGATAGGGGGCGGGGCTTCCAGCGTCCCTGTTCCCCTTCCCTTTTATTATTTATTATCACTTAAAGGGGCAGCGACCAGAAATTTTCCGTCCACTCTCTCCCCCTCCCCAACACCTCTTGGGCTCGTCGAGCGTCGTGCGACCGAGCGCGGGGGGCGAGGGGGCGTCCGGGAAGGGGGAGGGGGCCTCGCGAGACCCCTCCCCGCGTCCCGGGCCCCGGCGCTGATTCACCGGCGAGGTATTTGCATCTGAGAGCGATTTGTCACCCGGTGATTTGTCTGCGGGGCGGTGAGCGCGCCGGTGGGGGGGAGGGGAGGGGCGGGGGAGGCCGCGCGCGGGGAGACTTTTACCAATCGGGTCGGTGGGGGGTGTAGACGCGGACTCGGCCGACTACTCGGTGAGTCGGCGCGCGGCACAAACCCGGCGGTGGCCGGGAGCCAGCAGCGCGCAGCTCGCGGCCCGGGCCGGAGGCCAGGCGCGGCCGGGGCAGGGCCGGACGCCAGGCGTGGGGCATGCGCCCCCCGAACGGGCCCCGCGCGGTGAGGTTGAGGCGGGGGGTGGACTGGTCTTTTAAATCGCGGGTTTCGTCTCGGGTGGGCACCGCTCGCCTTGGAAGCCAATAAGTGGGGGTGGTCCCTAAAGTTGTTTAGGAACGTGGGTGGGGGTCCAGGGTCAGGAAGGCGATCCCAGTAGGTAGGAGTTCGGGTGGTTTTCCCTGAGCCCCCCTTGGAGACTTCACCCCTACCATATTGCACGGGGCGGGCGCGGGGGTGACCAAGGGTCTAGAGTGTGCGCCGCACCCCCCACCCCCCCCAGTCCCAGCGGAAGAAAATGGTCTCTTTGCGCGCGCGGGGGGCTATGGTCTGGGTTACTTCATTTATCCTTCTTGGAATCGGTTGTTTTATTCCGGGCCCCCGAGGGAAGCGGGAGCGCCGGGTGGGGAGGGCAGTTCCCTGGCGACCCTCCCCAGGTTGGATGGTGTATTTATAAAGTGTCGGCTCTGGGGCAGAAATGGGACCCTGAAGGGGACACCATGGTGCCCGTGGCTGGGGATGTGCTCGACCCGGGCCTTGACTCTTTGGCAGGGATCCCCAGGAAGAGCCCCCCCCTCCCTGCAACTCCGTCCAGTACCCCCCAGACACAAAAGCGGGCGCAGGAAGCACAGGGATCGCGCGTTGGTCAATTCCAACGTTCCGCGGACCCCAGGAGGCGGGTTTGTCAATAATCTTCCGTTTTTAGTCGCCGGCCCGGAGGGGCTGCCCCCCCACCATGCAAATCAGCCGCTTTCCAAGAAGCCTTTGAAATCGGACTGGGGTTTCTGTCGTCTTATTTCTTCTCCCTCTTCAGTGTTTCTTTTCTCACTTCCTCCGGGCTGCCCCCTCCGGACTCTCCTAGCCCCCTCCCCAGCTTTCTGCCCCGCCCTCCCCCTCCTCTTCCCTTCGTGGAGTGAGGGCCCCCTTTCGCCACCCGCGGGCCCCAGCCTTGCACAACTCTTTAAATAACCGTGTTTTGCAAGCCCTGAGCGGAGCGGGTGACCTCTCTCTCCGGGAGGCATTGGGGGGGAGGGTGTGGCCCCATCCCTCCCTGGCTCCCTTCAGCCAGGTCCCAACGACCACCCAGTACCCCCCATCCCTCCCGGTCCCTGCCAGGCAATGCCTCTCTCCTGGGGTTGTCATAAAGTGGGGGTAGGGCTGGAGGACAAAGGGCTCTTGGGGGGAGGGGTCTGAAGGGGGTGGGCGTCACCAGTTTAGGGTTAATGGCAGTCGTGTGGGGCCCAGGCCCAGGGGGGTTTGGCATTTGGGGTTCCCACCTGCCCCCTCCACCATCCCCAACGTGGACAGCCTTGCTCCCCTCCCCCACCCGAAGACCCGGAAGGGTCATTAAACCCAGCAGGCCTGGGTTGGGGGGGGCTGGGGGGGAGTGGCTTCCTCTGGCTTCTTCCTTCTGCCCCCCAAAGAGGGGGGGCGTTGCCCAGAGCGTTTCCGTGGGGAGGGGGGGCTCGTCTAGAAGTTGTCAAAGGTGGGGGAGGGGCAGCAGACCAGACTAGACAGTGGGTGAGAAATGTCCCCTCAGCACTTCTTGGGGCTGGTGGAGGGGTGACTGCCTGTCCCTGGGGCGTGGGGGCTGGGTGCTTTTCTGCTGCCTCTAAGGACAGGCTGTCTGGTCACTCTCCAGCACTGTGGCGTCTGAGAGGGTCTTTGTGCCCTGGGACCCTGCCCTGCCGGGTACTGAGGCCTTTGGGGATGTGTCTCTCCTCACTTAAACATAGGGGCCACCCACCTGCCCCCCCTTCACCTGTCTTGCTGGAGGCCAAGGGACTAGGGAAAGGACCTCTCCCATGACTGGGGAGGCTGAGGATCTACATACAAGACTTCCCTGCGTGGGGTCAGGCTTCTCTTAGGAGGTCACAAAAGGGGCTGGCAGGGTGGGCAACCAAGTGTCCCGGCAAGTGCCCGGTGGCCCACCCGTGTGGGGGCCCCCTTTGCCCCAGGAGCTACTGGGGATTCATTTGCTGGTTGGGGTAGCTGCTGGATCCTCCTGCCCCCACACTGTCCCCGTGGTGTACCATCTGGGGTGTTATTGCCGGGCCTGTTGGTTTCTGCCTGGTCTGTTTTATTGGCGGCCTGGGCGGGTGGGGGTGTGGCCTGGGTATGGGTTGGGGGGCTGGGGTGGGACCTGTGTCCTGTCTTTAGTGGTGCTGGACTGTGCCAGAATTTGTGACGTCTGTGCCCAGAGCCCATCCAAGGCCCTGGCAATGAAGGTTGGCAGTGGTCTGAAGGGACCCCAGGGTAGGGGCAGAGCCTGTTGTATTTTGGGACCTTGGCCCTAGCTGGGGTCTCCAAAGGCAGGGGGACTCCCTGCAGAGAACACATGGGGGCCATGTGGGATGCTGTGACATCACCTGGACCTGGGTTTGAATCCCAGCCTTGCTTGGAACCTGCTGTGTGTCCTATAGCAGGGCAGCTCTGAGCCTCACTTCCTCATCCATAAAATGGGGACCATCCAGAGCCTCTTTCCTAACACCATCATGGTCCCTGCTGTGTACCTGCCTTTACCATCACTGACTCGCTTCATTTCTGTGGGTCACAGTGACGTTTAGGGCACTATTTTGCAGATGGGAAAACCGAGGTCTAAACAGATTGAGGTTTAGGGATGGGTGAGAACATGAGCAGGGAAGATTTAGCTCAGAGCCCGTATACAGCAAGTGCTCAATCTGGGTCAGCCATTGTGCCTATGAGAAAGGAGGTTGCCTGGATCCCCCTGGGCCAGGCTGCACCAGCACAGCCATGAGCAGCATCTAGAACTTGGAATCAGAACTCAGGACCCACCTGGACTCTGGTGTCCAGTGGCCGGCTGTAGCCAATCAAAGGCCAGGAAGCCCTGTCTCCCTGCTCCGTTTATGAAGCCATAATGCAAGTTCTTTCTTGGGTGGTTTCGTTGGTTTTGTCGTTGACTGTGCGTTTCTCTGGGGCCTGGATGGGTGGGGGCCACTTCAAGACTTCCCACACTGTCCTCACTTCCCAGCCCTCTGGAGGGTGGATGGGGGTGGGGGAGGGGGGGAATGGAGAGAACATGCTCCTCCCCGTCCAGGGAGGCCTCCAGGTTTGCACCCTGATTGGCGTTGGATGGAAGGGATTTTCCCAGAGGCCTTTGAGGTCTGACCGCAGTGGGGGAGGATTGGACTAACAGCCTCTTTTGTCACTTCCAGGTTTCTGCAAACACGTGAATGAGCCACCCACCAGCTGCCCCTGGTGTGAGAAGGAGGCATCGCCCCCCTGCCACTGGCATGCCCCACCAGCCCTCAGCCTGAGCCCGGCGGCCCCCGCCCCTGCCCCCCTGCCACCCTGCACTGCCCCAGCTCCCCCGCGGCCCCCACACTGCAGTGCGGCCGGGCCCCCTCCCCACAGGGGCCGCCCCCGCCGCCCACCCCTGGTGCCCGGGGCGGCCCGGCCCGCAGGGCCATGAAGCTGCAGGCTGTGATGGAGACGCTCCTGCAGCGGCAGCAGCGGGCACGCCAGGAGCTGGAGGCCCGGCAGCCACCGCCACTGCCTGAGCCCCCGGCTGGCCCCCCAGCCCGTGCCAGGGCTGCCCCAGACGAGGACAGGGAGCCTGAGAACGCCCGGATGCAACGGGCACAGATGGCTGCTCTGGCTGCCATGCGGGCTGCTGCTGCGGGCCTCGGGCATACGCCCAGCCCTGGCGGCTCGGAGGATGGGCCCCCTGGCTCAGAGGACGAGGACCCAGCCCAGGAGGAGGCACCAGTCTCTCCTGGCCGAGGCAGGGATGCTGTGGGCCTCCCCGAAGGCGACAGCCACTTCGAGGATGCAGGCTCAGACGATGACCTGTGAGTTGGGGTCTGTGGGTTCCATATACTGTTTTTGAGCACTTTTGGTGTGCTGGCCATGCTGGGCCCTGGGGACATAGCCATAGAGGAAGGACACAACCCCTGTCCTAGCCACCAGGAGTGTGCTGTCCTTTAGAACTGTCTTGGGGGCAATGGATGCCTCTGCATCTGCACCACCCAGGGTGGGAGCTACCAGTCCCCAAAGGTGGACAAACACTTGAAATGTGGCCAGTGCAGCCAGGGATCTGTAGCTTTATTTCTTTGTAACTTAAACAGAAGTAGGCCGCACATGGTCAGTGGCCTCCATCACTTGGCAAGGTTATAGCAGATTTAGTGGTAGGGACAGATGAAGTGCAACATGCACATATTGGGTATTGATTGGCTCATGGACGCATCCCACTGGGGTCTGATGCAGGCCCCGGGCTGGGCACTGGCAAGACCCAGGTGGATCCTTCTAGGAAAACATTTAACAAGCAAAGAAGCAGGGTGATTTGTAGGCTGTGTTCAGGGCTGCCAAGAAAATAAAGCAGAGGGGAGTTCCCATCGTGGCACAGCAGAAACGAATCCGACTAGGAACCATGAGGTTGTGGGTTCGATCCCTGGCCTTGCTCAGTGGGTTAAGTGGGTTGCCGTGAGCTGTGGTGTATGGTGTAGGTTGCAGATGCGGCTCAGATATGGTTGCTGTGGCTCTGGTGTAGGCTCACAGCAACAGCTCTGATTAGACCCCTAGCCTGGAAACCTCCATAAGCTGCAAGTGTGGCCCTAAAAGAACAAAAAAAAAAAAAAAGAAAAGAAAGAGATCTTGGGGAGGGTGTGACTGGGGCTGGAATCAACTTTGGGGAATGGTGGGTGAAGGTTTCCCTGCAGAGCTGACAGCCCCTATAAGGGGGAGGGGGAGAGGGGAACAGTATGCCTGGCAGAGGGAACAGCCTTCACAAAGGCCTTGAGGTAGGAACTGGGTTGGCATTTTCAAGGCCCAGCAAGGAAGCCTGTGCCGTGGAGGGCAGGGAAGGCGAGGTTAGCAGGCGGGCAGAGGCTGGGGTTTATGCCGAAGGGGCAGCTCTAGTTGCTCTGGGCTGCTTGGGAACCAGAGGAGCATGGCCCACACCCTAAGCAGGTCATGCTTCCAGGTGCTTTTGGCAGCTTGTGCAGGTGAGGGCAGCTCGCCCACGTTCAGACAGGGAAGGTGAGGCTGGGAGGGGGTGCGGGCCTTGCCCCAGGACTTGGGATGAGCTGGTGCCTTCTCCGCTGACCTGTGTGCCCTGTGTCCACCTAGGAAGCCGAAATGGGAGGAGGAGGAGGAGGATCTGGAGGAAGACCTGGGGGACGAGGAGGAGGAGGAAGAGGAGGATGAGGACTATGAGGACGAGGAGGGGCTCGGGCCTCCAGGCTCCGCCGGCCTAGGCCCCACAGCCCTGTTCCCTCGCAAGGCCCAGCCACTCCAGGCATTCCGAGGAGACAGTGGGTCCCGGGCTCTGGGAGGCCAGGAGCGCCCAGGGGCTGGCCCAGCCCACCCTGGAGGGGCTGCCCACGTGGCTCCCCAGCTGCAGCCACCTGACCACGGGGACTGGACCTACGAGGAGCAGTTCAAGCAGGTGGGCCGTGCGACGTGATGGGGCTGCGGGTGGGGTGCTGGGTCCTTCTGTCGACCAGCCCTCGACGGCCACTGGGCACTCGCCTGTGTGTGCGGGGTGCTGGGCATTCCATGGAAGCCACAGTGGAGATTGTGTCACACGGGTGGTACAGGCCAGGCGTCAAAAGCGTGGATGTGGGGACACGATCCTGGAGGGGAAAGTTAGGGTGTCTGCACAGAAGGATAAGCAGAGAGGCAGCGAGGAGAGGTTCTAAGTGGAAAGAATGGCTGCTGGAGGTGGGGGAAGGGGGTGCAGCCCGCAGGGGGCAGAGGCGGGGGCTGAGGGACTCGACGCCCGAGGCCTCGTCAGTGACCTAGAGTCTGGTCTGTGGAGGTTGGGTCTAGTGGCGGTGGCCCCATTGGCATGGACAGCAAGCACTCCCTGGGCTCCGGAGGGGCGGGGAGGAAGCAGGCTGTCCTGGTGCCTTCCCCGCGGGCGGCCAGGGCAGAGGAAGTGGCCGGGCGGGGGATCCTTTGAAGTTGGGCCTCGCTGGGCTGGGCAGATGGAAAGCAGATGGCGGCCGGGGCGGCCGGCTGGGCGTGCATTCCAGCCTGAGGCCAGCTGGGCCCTGCCCCAACCTCTGACAGTGGACGCTGGTGACCTGGCCTCCCCGGCCCTGCACCCAAGCCTCCCTGGGCTCCGTGGGGCTGTGGACACGCCGGGCGCTCGGGAGCCGGGACATAGCCATGGAAGGCCCGGGGCAGTACCCACTGTGCGGGCCTCCAGAATCAGCAGAGGCCCTTCTGCAGGAAGCGTGAGGCCCAGCCACTTTGGGGGCTCCTGCCTTCCGCCTCCCTTGGGACAAAGGGTGCTGGCACCCCGGCCACCCTCAGGAAACTCAGGTAAAGCGCAGAGCTAGATGTTGGACACACACGTGAGAGGCAAAAGCCAGGGGCTGTGACAGAAGTGACGGGGAGGTACAGAGACAGGAACATTGCCCCAGGGTGGGCATGGCCGGCAGCAGAAGCCTGGCCCAAGGAATGGGAGGGAGACTCAGTCCCCTGCCCAGGCATCTCAGGCTGGGTGGGGCGGCCTGGCTTCCCGCTGGGTCCTGGCACGCTGATGGCACAGTGCCAGAGGGGGGAAGGACAGCCAGCAGACGTCATCTCCTTGGGGCGTGGCCGGCTGCTCCCCACATGTGGCTCTGGCTGCCCTCTCCAGCCTAGGGGGCTATGCTCCTCCTTGTGGACAGAGGGCCCATCCTGCCCTCTGCCTTGGTTTCCTTCCCATTCCGCAGGCAGGGGCCACCTGTGGCTGGGCTCCTGTCCATCTCGTCCTCTAAATGGAAAACAGGCAAAGCCTTGAGGGGGCTGGTTCCCCTCACCACCCCGAATTGGGCTCCTGACATCCCCTGGGGTTAAGGGAACACAACTGGAACTTTGTGTGTGAGTTACATTTAAGGATTCGCTGGGAGTTCCTTTCGTGCCTCAGTGATTAACACACCCGGCTAGGATCCATGAGGACGCAGGTTCGATCCCTGGCCTCACTCAGTGGGTTAAGGATCTAGCGTTGCCATGAGCTGTGGTATAGGTCGCAGATGTGGCTGGGATCCCACGTTTCTGTGACTGTGGCATAGGCCGGCTCCGATTTGACCCCTAGCCTGAGAACTTCATATGCCAAGCGTGAGGCTCTTAAAAAAAAGGATTTGCTGAATATTTGCCATATGCCCTGAGTCTGACCCTCAAGGAGCTCCAGGCCACAGCCCCTGTGGGGTTGGGAGGGGGTTTGGAGTGGCCAGGCCAGGCAAGGTCCAGGTCAGATGTCTTGACCACAGAGCCCCCTGAGCATGTCAGGAACAAAGGCCCTCCTGGGGCCGTTGTCCTGCTTGTCTGGGATGCACTGATGATGTCTTAAGGACACCCAGGTGGGGAAACTGAGGCCAGAACTGGGCAGGGAACCTGTGTCTTGCTGTCAATAGTCTCATAGCCATCAGTCTCGTATTTATAAAGCACCTGCTAGAAGCCCAGCTCTCTTGTTGGGTTGTGGAGAAGATCGGTAAACAGATGGGGAGGAAGCCAAGGCGGTGAGGGTGATGGCCTGGCATCAGGCTGGAGATGCTGGGTACATGGGGCAGGCCTCCCAGGACAAAGATTTGCTCCAGCTTTGTAGGGGGGCGCTCACACACAGGGCTGTGGTGCAGCTGGCGGAGGAATCGGCCCATGCAAAGGCCCTGAGGTAGGAAGTGGCTTGGCTTGTGTGTATGGGCCAAACGCCAGTGGGCTGGGTCCCACAGTGGGTGGGATTGGATTCTGAGAGAGTGGGAGCTCCAGGAGATTGTGGGTGGGTGGGTGGGCTGGGGGCTGCCCTGCTGCCGGAATCTCATTCCTGCCTGCCTGTTTGTGGCAGGTCCAACTGGCCAGACACCTGTGCAGCCAGTGTCAACAGTGGCCTGGGCTCAGCCAGCCCCGCAGATGTTGGGGTAAGGGGGAGGCGGGGGCTGTGTTGACTCTGGCGCCTGCCCCACCCCCTTCCTGGCACGTGGCAGCCGGGCCGGCCAGCCGCCTGCTTGGCACCATCTCTGCCTCTTCCTCTCCAGTCTTGGCAGGGCCTGGGCCTGACTTCCGCCCGAAAACCCTCGACAGCCGTGAAATTCTGCTGTCGGCTATGGGGTCTGGGGGGCAGCCAGGCTGGGGAGGGGCCAGAGCAGCAGGCTCATGGCCACAGAATCTTTCCTTGAAAGCCTGGAGCTGTACTGCTGTGGGGCCCCAGGGACATGCGCTGTCAGAGGCCAGCACTGGCTAGGATCGCAGTGTATCACGGGTGGTGATTAGGATCTCAGCCTGCTGCCATCAGACGTGGCATCCTGGTGCTGTCCTGGTGGCTTTCCGTCTCCAGCAGGGCTGCTCCTGGGGTCTCTAAAAAGTGCCATTGTGGGCTCTGTGAACCGGCAGACTCTTAACACAGCTTTTCAGCCACTTAAGGGTTTGACTCCTTACTCTCAACAACTCGAATGTTGGGATTTTTAAAGCTTAACTGGTGTAAAATTCACCCAATACAAATGTGATTCAGTGGTTTTTAGTATATTCGCAAGGTTGTGCAGCCATCACCACAGTTGAATTTTAGGACGTTTTCGTTATCTCAAATATAAACCCATTTAAATGTAGCCTTTAGTTGTTATCCCCACCCCCCACCCCCAGCCCCTGACAACCAGGAACCCACTCTCTTGTCTGTGGATGCTCCTGTTCTGGACATTTTCCATCCATGGCACGACCCTGTGTGTCGTTCTGTGTCTGCTTCTCTCACTGAGCAGCGCAGTCTCCAGGTCTATCCATGTGGTAGCAAGTGTCAGTGCTTCTCTTCTTTTCACGGCTGAGTGATGCTCCCATGTATGGAGGGACCACATTATCCATCACCCACTGATGGGCATTTGCGTTCTTTCTCCCTTGGCTTCTATGAACACGCACGTAGGAGTGTTTGCATGAAGTGTGCTTTCAGTTCTCGTGGGCATGTACCTAGGAGTAAGGTTGCTGCATCATATGGTAACTGCATTTAACTTTCTGAGGCACTGCTGCTGTTCACGGTGGCTGCTCCCTTTTGCATCCCCACCAGCCACACGAGGGTTCCAGCTTCTCCACGTCCCCGCCGCCACTTGTGGTTATGACTTTGATTCCAGCTGCCCTGGTGGGGGTGTGGTGCTATCTCACTGTGGTTTGGGTTTGCATTAAGTGTTGGGATGGTTTTTTCCCTGCTTTCCAAGGTCACGTCCACTCTTCCACAGCTTGTAAATGAGCTCAGAGGTGCAGAGATGACCATTCTAGCTGGTATGTGTCGCCTCACCATGCACAGGCAGCAGATGGAGCGTCTCCCAGGTGTCTCATGTACCCTTACTGGATCCCACAATCGTGGCGGGGGCACTGCAACTGCCCCGTTGTGCAGACAGGGAAACAGGCACAGAGCATTCGAGCAGCTTGCCCATGGTCACGTGGGGGAGGTGTCGGAGCTGGGATTTGACCCCAGGGTCTCCTGGGATGGATGGTGAGGATCAGGGGTAACCCCCACTGGCTGCAGGTTTGGGGGGAGCCTGGGAGCCTCTGAGCCTGTTTCTTTGTCTGAAATAGGACTGGTTGGTCCAGGGCCCCACAGCGGGGTGCAGGATTCAGTGCCTGAACACACAAAGACCCCCAGGCATTAAAAGTCACCAGAGGCCTCAGGCTCCAGGCCCCAAGAGACTGCCACGTCCTAGTTTTGAGCCCCACACAGCCCCCTTCCCCTCCCCCTCCCTGGACCTCCCAGAGCCTGTGTCATTCCTGTCCTTGTTGTTCTTCCAATGTGTGGCCCTGAAATGGGCTCATGCAACTTGGGGTGAAGCTGTGGGCCTCACATGAACCCTCTGCAAGAGACTGGGGTCACATTTCATTTTTTTCACATCCTTACAGCTCACACAGACTTTTTTAAATTGTGGAAAATACACATATATATGTTTTTAAAGCCCCCTTTTGATCCCAGAAGTATCATTTGACACCATGGAGGAAAAAAGGGAAGGATTCCAGTGAGGCCTGAGGCCTGCCAGCCATCGCCCTGACCCGGTTGGCTTCAGCCACGGTTTTTCCTGGCCTTTCTCTGTCCATTTACACAGAAATGTGATCTTTTAGGGGTGGGGGTGTTGCTGCGAGGGTCCACCAAACACCGACCTGGGCAGGCTGCTCCTCTCATTTTCCCCTTGTCATCGTTACCCTGAGTCTGTCTGCTTTATCCGTGTTCCAGGAGAGCCTGGTTCTTTTAAACTGTTGGAGTTTTCCCTGTGGGGCCGACACCAACACATTGGTCTGTGTTCCTGTCCCTCTGTTGTAAACACTGCAGTGAACATTTCTGGGCTCATGAGAGTTGCCTACGCTTGTGTGGGGTGGGGGTGGGAAGCAGGAATTGCTGGGGCTCCATGAGGAAGTAGCAGCTGTTTTTTCTTCATCCTGCCTGAGACCCCCCCCCAGAGGCTGGGGAGGCCAGAGCAGTGGGCTTTGGAGCTGGGGCTTTGCAGGATATGTAAGAGTTGGCCAGATGGACAGAGAAGGGTTAGGGTCTGCATCTTGGAATGGTAGGGCTAGAACATACAGTGGGAAGAGCAGAACATCAGGGCAAACCAACGGTGGTCTAAAAGGGGGTCTGAGCAGAGTTTCAAGCTAGGGGAGGGGAGATGCTGGGGAAATGTTTCTGGGGTCCACGGTTTAGACAGGAGTGGAAGAGGCCAGTACTACAGCTGGGCCTGTGGGGCCAGGAAGAAGGATGAGAATTTTTTCCAGCAGAGGAGTGTGTTCTGGGCAAAGGCTGGAGGTCAGGCACTGGGTTCCGAGCCCAGGGAGTTAATCCGGTGTGCCCCAGACACAGTGGGCCGGGGGCCAGCTCCGGCGCCGAGTGTCTTCCTGGGGCGCCGGGGGCCCTGGGCCCTGTGCCGGGGGCGGGACCTGTGCCGGGAAGCCCCTCGGGAGCCTGGCCCTGCCTGCCTGGGGCAGCACCCGCCTCATCAAAGCTGCTGTGGCTGCTGGCACAGAGCCAGCCGGGCCGTGGCGGGCACAGGGAGGGTGCCCGCCTGCCAGCCCTGGCACCGTGCCCCCGCCCGTGCCAGCCCCGGGAACCACACTGACTCAGCCGGAAGAACCTTATCTGGCCCCGGTGCCGCCGCCCGGCAGCCCGGTCACCGCCATGGGGTCACCGCCGCTGTGGCCTGGCCCCACGCCCACCGCAGTTCCCCACCCTGGTGGCTGCTGCCAAGCGCCTGGCCCCTCCCCACGCTTTCTAATAACACACGCGGCTGCTGGAGGGAGTGGTGCTCGGCAGACAGAGTGTTGGCACTTGGCCGGGCAGGGGATGGGTGTGGGTGAGCATGAGGGTCCAGCCTCTGATGTGGGTGTGGGAGGACATGGTGGCTATGCGTGGTCCCTGTGGGTGGATGGGGGGGTGTCTGGAGGGTGACCGTGTGTGTCGGGCTCTGGGGCATCTTGAGACTCTATGGTGTCTGTAACCATGCATGTGCTGGTGCTGTGGCTCTCTGTGTGTCCATGTGCCTGTTCTGGGGCCATGTGAACCCATCTGCGGCATCTTTTCTCTGTATCTGTCACCTTAGAAACTTGCTCGTGTGTCCCCGTGTCTGGAGTGTTAGTGTCCAGCTACATACATACCACATGATGTGGCCCCCACATGCATGCATGTGTTATTAAGTGAGCCCTGGGGTCTGAGCTTGTGTATCTCAGAGTGTGTTAACCCCAGGGCCGTGCATGTTTCCACGTGTCCATGTGTAATGGGTGACTGTGGATGTTTTGTTTGCCCCTGGCTGTGTGCCTGGGGCTCTGCAGTCATATATGTGTGTGTGTGTGTGTGTGTGTGCATGCGCGCGCGTGCGTGCATGTGGTAGGGTGCCTATGCTTGCTGGTGAGTAAGCCTTGCATGCCCCCCACTGGCCCCACCGGCCCCACCAGCCGCATGTCTTGGGAGTGTGAGGTTGTGGTGGGGCACATTAACCATTAGCCAGAACCATGTTGCCCCAGTCAGTGGTTCACATAGGCAGCCCTGGCACAGGTCAGCCACCCGCACCTGCCCGCATAGGTTTCCAAGCCGCCTTGCTGACACAGCCCCAGGGAGCAGGGAGGTGTGACCAGGGCCTCGGGGCTGCAAGGGGTCCCACTGATGGTTCTATCCCTTCCTCCCCTCACGTGCTATGTGATCTTGGGCAGGGGTACTCCCTTATTGATCTGGGGGTGCCATTGGGGGCACTGGGCAGGGCTCACCAGCGCTGTGCCTCAGTTTCCCTGCCTGATACAAAGACCCTTCAACCCGCTGAGCTTTCTGATCTCAGCCAGCACCACCCGTGGAGACTTGGAGAGGTGACCTGGGCTCTCTGGAAGGCCTGGTAACCCCATCTGCTGACGCTGTCTGCTGCTGGGTCGTGCTCCAGGCGGGGTCAGGGGGCAGCTGGGGGTGCAGGTTGTGGGTGGGCACACGCAGGGGCGGGATTGGACCGCCCTTCTCTGCTCGCCCAGCTGTGCTCAGCCAAAGGACAATCGGGGGTCACAGGGTTAAACGGTAACCAATCTGCCTATTGAAGGCCCCAGCGCGGGATGAAGCCTTGCCCCTTGGTCAGGGCTGGTGGGGGTCTCGTGGGGCCAGGGGGCAGGGGGCGGGGAGGGCAGAGAGTCAGCACTGCCGGCCACCCCTGCAAGCCTGTAGCCTCGGGAATACCTGCTTTCCAGACGAGGGATGAAGGACAAAGAAAACCACATATTCCAGGAGGAAATATGTCAGGGGCAAATGGTGCTCCCCAAAACTTATGTCTCCCCAAAAGCTCAGAACGGGACCTTGTTTGGAAATAGGGTCTTTACAGATATGGTGCAGTTAAGATTGGTCACACTGGACTAGGGTGGCCCTGGATCCCGTGACTGGTGTCCTCATAAAAAGAGAAGAGGTGTAGAGACAGAAAACAGCCACTTGAAGACAGAGGCAGGGGTAGGGTGATGTGTCCCCAAGCCCAGGACACCCAGGGCCTCCAGAAGCTGGAAGGGTTGGGAAGGACTCTCCCTGGGGGCTTCCGGAGAGGCCCCGCCACACTGTGATTCCAGATGTCTGGACTCCAAAATTGTGAGCATGAACCCCTGTTCTGAGCCCCCCTGATCTCTGGCCTCCAAGGAAATGAACACAAAAGCTCAAGAGGGGCTTGGGCCCCTGACTCTCAGGACTTAGCCGTGCTGGGCAGATTCTCAGGGGCCTCGACCCCAGGCAGCCCCGAAAGCTCCTTTAGGGGTTGTTTTGGGGCTGGGGACCCTGACTGTGCAGCCCCTGGCAGAGAGGCCAGGCCCTCTGCATGTGTCTGAGTCAGGTCCATCCACAAGCCTGTATGCCAGGCCTGCTCTGGCACTGGGGATGCACACAGGAACAAAGCAGACAGAAGCGGCTGCCCCCGTGGTGTCGTGGCAGTGGGGGCGTGGGGCCCAGTGGGCCAAGTGGGCGCGGCGGCCGAGGGCGGGCCGTCTGGGGCCATTATCTGTGAGCCAGCCAGCAGGCGAGGGCGTGTCTGTGTGTCTGTGTCTGGCTGGCTGGGCATGTCCATGTGCTCAGCAGACCACAGCAGGATGGCAGGACCTGCTGGGCTGTGGACAGGCCGTGGGCACATCAAGAGGGTCCACATGTGGGGGTGGGGGGATGTGTCCAAATGGGGTGGGGAGTCCGTGAGTCCGTGTGCTGGCCACATGCATGTCCAGGTGGGGGGCCATGTAGTGTGTCTGGGTGGGGCTGGGATTTCTCTCAAGGTTGAGGGGGTGTGAATCCTGCTGGTGTCTGTAGGGGTGGGTCTGGCATCTCTGTACAGGCTGGAGTGACCAGGAGGGGCCATGCTGGTCAGAGCCCTGTCTGTGCCATGAGGGGGTCTCTGAAGATCCCTGTGGCCACCCCAGCTTCTGCCTTGTTAGGCTGTACCCCTAACCCCCCACCTCATTGGATCCAATATGGATCTTCCAACTGGTGAGGTCCCCACTTGGGGGGACACCCCCAGCACAGGGCTACTGCCCCTTACTTCTTCTCTTTGTCCCTGCCTTTTAGGATGAGCCCCATAAGTTTTTTTCCAGGACTCAAGCTTCCTCCCACCCCCAGGCCACCCTGCTTCTTACCAGGGATCCAGGCCTGGAACCTGGCCGCGTCTGTCTGTCCTCAGGTCTCTGGCACCTGTCTCCCTCATGTCTTTCCTCTCTGTCTCTGTCCTTTTCCTTTCCTGTCTCTGTATCTCCCACCCTATCCGATTCCCCACATACACCGCATCACCCCTTAATTACTCCTTATCTGCTGTCTTCTCAGGAGTGGCCCCGAGCACCCTTCGGACTACATGCATGGGCACGGCTACCACCCTCTCCTGGCCTGGTGACGGCCCCTGCCCTTGCTGGCACTCTGCCCAGCCATTGGCCTTCCGGGCCCCTCCCTGTCCCCTCCAGCTGGTCCACGTGCCCACTGACAGGGTGTCCAGTTCTTAGACCGGAAGTGGGGCCTGAGGGCACCGCTGAGGTTATCCTTTCCTTTGGTCCTATTGCCACATGGGGGGATCTCAGCCGAGCTCTTGACATCCTCCTGGGCACCGCTTTCCCACCTGGAGACCCGAGGCAGTGTCTGAGCTGGTGCTTCGTGGTCATTGAGGGTCCCAGCTGAGGAGGGTGGGCCGTGGTGGGCGCCCGCCTGCATCTCATCACTCCTTTCACTGGGGCAGTGTCCCTGGGGAGGTAGGATGTTCCAGGAGCCAGGTCCCCTCCTGCAGTCTGGAAGTAGGTTTGGTGGCACCCTGAGCCCGCTGGCCACCACAGGGCAGGGTCCTTTTCTCTTGGCCTCTGCCTGCGGTCCGGCAGAGGCTCCTATGGGTATGCCCGGCAGAGACACCAGACCCAGAGCCCTCTGGGGCCGCTTCCTCTTGACTCCTGGGCAGGAGGCGGGATGCAGCCCCCTTTCTTACTTTGTTGTCTGTGCATTGCCCCATGACAGTGGGGACCCGGTCAGCACAGCCAGGGAGGGGCCACAATCTGCCCCAATCCTGCTGCACTTCCGTTCAGAGAAGCAGCGACCGGGACCTGAGTCCCCAGCCAGGTAGATGGTTCTGAACAGCTGAACCAGTAGGAAAGTCCCTCCCGGCGTTTTCAGGGCTGCCCATGGCTCTACTATAGGGAAACAGAGCTGCTCCTTTTCAGAAGAGACCCCACAGCGGGATTTTTAATTCCCGTGTGCCAAGCCCTAGGGTGCAGGGCTTGGACCTCTAGGCAACTCTGAGCCAGCAGCTGTGTGGTAGCAGGACTATGGTATTCCAGTTGGGTGGGGGGGGGGGGCACGACCCCTTTGTGAAATGCCCCAAGAGCTGCATGGAGTATCTAGTTCATAACTGCAGTGGGGACCCCGGGGGGGAAGTTTCCAGATTTTTGGCTGTCTGACCCCAAAGCATTTGCCTGGTGCCCCTGAGTGCGCCCTGCAAGGCTCTGAGGAAGCCCAGAGGCAGCAGGGGGCTCAGTCCTGGGCTCTAGTCCAGCTCTGCAGCCTTCTCTCAGCACCTCTGTTTCCCTGTCTGTGAAATGGGCTCCTATGCCAATGGCCATCTGCTCAGAGCCAGGCCTGTGGGTGGGGGGCTCCCAGGTGGACTGGAGGCCGCCCACCCAGATTTGCATGCCATTTGCATGCCAGCAACTGCCTTCCTAGAAGTTTCTCTCTGTTGCTCCCCATCCTGGGTACATCCACGAGGCCAGCCCTGCTGGTGTCCTCAACTGTGACATGTGGCTTCCCCCCCCACAGCCCTCCCATCCTCCTGGAGCCAAACTCTCCTCTCTGCACAATCTGCTTCCATGATTCCCTCGCCTCCCACCTGGATGCACCAGGTGCAGCCCCACCCACTTCACAGATGAGAAGACTGAGGCTCCAGGGGGCCCTGCCCTGTCAAATGAAAGGCTGACCCAGAGAGCAGGGCACTTCCCCGGAACCTCACGATCCGGAAATCCAGAAAGAAGCACCTTTAATTGTCCGCTTCGTGGTCAGGCTCTGTGACTTGTTTCTGGAACTGTATTAATATCTGTGTCGTGGGTGGGGGTGCCATGTATTTTCGGAGAGGGGACACATGCCGATTGGTGGGGGGAGTGGGGGGGCGGTGGCCAAATGGGCAGATGTTTCTGCCCTGCCCAGAATCACTTCCCCAATTTCCTGCAGGCCCAGCGGGGGGCCCCTGCAGGCCTGGAGTGCTGACGGGAAATGAAAGGGCTGTGTGGCCCTGTGCCTGGTGGGGGTGGGCCCCAAGGGTCAGGTGCACTGGGAGGGCAGTTTGTGGGAGGGGCCTGAGGTTGCCCAGCGGACATCAATTAAGCCCCTACTGTGTGCAGTAGCAAGCCTGCCCTTCCCCAACCCTGCAGCAGATGTACCTGGCTCCAGTCCCCTCTCCCAACCTCCTGGTGCCTGTGTGTGTCTTCTGCTGTCCCCCTTACTGGCCCCGGGCTCCCAAGGGGCGTCTGTGTGTCTCTTGGGCATGTTAGGTCCCCAGCTTCCAGCAGAGGCCTTAACATACAGAAGGTGCTCAATCATGGCTACAGAATGGTGGACCTGGACAAAACCCCGAGGGCTGACTCAGCTCTCAGACTTGGCGTCCACCTCTGATCTGTGGTGAGGGCGGGAGCCCCTGTTGCCTGCCACACTCCCTCACCCCCAGAGCTCAGGCCTTCCTTACTCATCACCTGATCACGTCACTCCACCCCCCCCACCCTCCAAGGTAGGTAAACTGAGGCCCAGAGCACAGACAGGAGGGTTCTAGATTCTGGGTCCTTCCCACAGCCCCACCATGGACCTGACTTCATCCACACATCCATCTGTCCATCCCTACCTGGGGTCTCTGGGTGGGACCCCGCCCTACCCATTTCCCCTCCCCGCCTGCGCCTCCCTGCATGGCAGTGTGGGCGGATCTGTGAATGGGGGCAGTGGGGTGGCCCCCAGGGAGGCCCTCAGCCCACCTGGGCAACGGCTGCTGATGCTGAGTCATCCCGGGCTCAGGCCCCAGGCCCAGATAATGAGGGGAGGGGCTTTATCAGCCAGAGGCCACGGGGAGTGGGGTGCCATCTCGGTTGAGCGAGGAGTGTGCCCTCTTCCTCCTTGCTTTCCATAGTGGGTGGCTGCTGTATACCGGGTCCAGCCACTGTTCCCGATTCTGCCCTGGGGACTCATCCGAGTGGGAAGAAGAGAAAGAAACCAGCCCCAGAATACGTGCAGAATCACCTGAGCTGTGACACGCTGGGGCTGAGATGCAGAGAGGTTTGTTGGGGCCACTGCCCTGGCTTGGGGGTTAGAGCAGGAGCCAAAGAGGCTAAGGGTGGAGGGGGGGTGTGGGTGGGGGACTGTGGTGCAGAGGCTCCAGGCAGGACTGGGTTGGGAGCAGGAAGACCAGCCCTGGAGAGAGACAAGGTGCAGGTGCCCTTGGGGGCCAGTACCCTCCCTCCCCTGGCGGGCAGGAGGTCTGGGTCTCCTGATAGCACCAGGGAGCCAAGGGCAGCTTAGAGGAGAGGAGACACAGTCTGACACTGAGGTAAAGCTTAGAAGCTCCCCACACCTTCCACCCTGGGAGGATGTGAGGGGGAAGTGTCCTCGTTCTCCTTGGCGTCCTGCAGGGGAACATGGGGGATAAAAACTGCAGCCTTCTCTGCTCTTTTACTGCAGTTTCAGTTTGCTCACAGGAGTCACAGTGAATCCATTCTTATCCAAAACCCAAAGCATATAGAAATAGGTGCGATCACACAGTATGTTCTTACCAGCATGATTCATAATAATAGCCAAAAAGTGGAAATACGCAAATGCCCATCAATGGTGAATGAACAAACACACATGTTCCTCCACACATGGGAGCATCACTCAGTCATAAAAAAGAGAGAAGCAGCACCAGATACTCGCTACCATGTGGACGGACCTGGAGACCACAATGCTCAGTGAGAGAAGCAGACACAGAAGGACACACAGTGGGTGATTCCATGGATGGGAAACGTCCAGAACAGACACATCCACAGACACAGAGAGTGGATTCCTGGTTGTCAGGGGCTGGGGAGGGGGTAAGGTGACTTCTGATGGAGATGGGGCTTCTTTTGGGGAGATGGAATGTTCTGGAAATTGAGGTTCTGGAACTAGACGACTATGTTAATGCACTAAAGGCTACTGAGTTGTTCGCTTTAAAATGGTGAATTCAGACAAAAAAAAAAAAAGGAGTTCCCGTTGTGGCGCAGTGGTTAACGAATCCGACTAGGAACCATGAGGTTGTGGGTTCGGTCCCTGCCCTTGCTCACTGGGTTAACAATCCGGCGTTGCCGTGAGCTGTGGTGTAGGTCGCAGACGCGGCTCGGATCCCGAGTTGCTGTGGCTCTGGCGTAGGCCAGTGGCTACAGCTCTGATTCGACCCCTAGCCTGGGAACCTCCATATGCCGGGGGAGCGGCCCAAAGAAATAGCAAAAAAAGACAAAAAAAAAAAGAAAAAAGAAAAAAGGAGTTCCCGTTGTGGCGCAGTGGTTAACGAATCCGACTAGGAACCATGAGGTTTCGGGTTCGGTCCCTGCCCTTGCTCAGTGGGTTAATGATCCAGTGTTGTTGTGAGCTGTGGTGTAGGTTGCAGACATGGCTCGGATCCAGCGTTGCTGTGGCTCTGGCATAGGCCGGTGGCTGCAACTCCGATTTGACCCCTAGCCTGGGAACCTCCATATGCCGTGGGAGCGGCCCAAGAAATAGCAAAAAAAAGGTGAATTCCATGTTACATGACTTTGATCTTCGTAAATATATTTTTTTAAAGATTTGGGGCAAAGCAGGAGCGATTAAGACCCTAAGGCCTTGCCTGCAGTCTCCCCCACTCTCCAGCTCCCCTGTTTATCATCTTTTCCCAGAACCCCTCTGATGGTAAGGGCTCCTGGATGGCCTGTGTTCTCGCTGTTCCACTGCGGGCAGCGGGGGCGGGAAAGGCCGTGAGGAAAGATGTCAGTGTGCGGCTCCCGTCAGCCAAATGGGACAAAAGTGCAAAAACGGGCCTTGTTAAACCTGTTCCTGAGCCTCCCCTGGCTACATCCGTGTCTGCCTGCCGAGGAGAAGACCGTCCTTCTCTGGGGCAGGGGGCTCGCCCATCCCCGGAACCCAGTTTCTCCTGATTTTGGTCCCTGTCATGGCTGCCCAGTGGCCTCCATCCGAAGTGGGGCCCCGTGGACTTTGGAGCTGCCTGGGTGGCGGGAGGGGGCTGAGCCGACACTGTTAAAGGGGCAAAGGTCCTCCTGGGGGCCCAGGGCCTGGCGGTTACTTTACAGCCAGGGCCCCTCGGCCTTGGCCCGATGCCACCCTGGGCCCCGCACTGTCCGCCAGGGCTGGGGACACAGCGCCACTGCCCAGGAAGGTTCTCTCTGTGTGGAGCCCTAGCGGCGCCCCTCCCCGCTGCAGGCCCTCCCCCCAGTTTGCTGGGGGCTGAGGGCCTCCTCTTCCACGCTGGCAGGTGGGCTCCTGAGGGATCTGCTGTCCTTCCTTGTAGGGCAGCTGCGGGGGGCGGGTCCCCCCACAACAGGGGGTGATCTCTGCCTGGTCAGCAGCACAACCCACTGACCTGCCGCCACGAGAGCCTCTCACAGCCTCTCACAGGGTTCGCCACAAACAAGAATTTCCTGTTTGCCCCTCGGCACTTGGGGGAGGGGGAGGGGGAGGTTATCTCACTTTTTCCTCCCGGCCCCTCCCCCACCCACCACCTGAGTCCCAGCCTGCCTGCTTTATCTGCTTCCTCCTGCAGACCTGCCCCTCGCCCTCCTTGGCGGGGTAGGGGGGAGTAGGGGGGTATGGGAGGGGTGTCCCTCAGAGGGTCCCCCCTCCCTCCCCCCAGGCCTCTTCCCCACCCCCACCCACCCCCACCCCAGCACTGGGCCCAGAGCCAGGCAGGTGTCTGGCCTTTTGGCCTTTCTTGCTCATCATCTGCTGACCGTGGTCAAGTGTCTGCTGAGAAATGCACATGTGGCATGAGGCTGGGTTGTGTCTTAGCTGCGTGGGAAACTGAGGCAGGGGAAGGGGTCAGGAAGGGGAGGGGGAGCCCCAGGGAGACTGGAAAACTGCATTCCAGGGGAAGGAGCAGTGGCTGGAAAGCCCTGAGGTGAGGCCCTGCCAGTGTGGCCCAGAAAGCAGGACCAGGCCCAAGGCCCTCAAGCAGAGGGAGGTGAGGGCAGGGAGGTGACAGGCCAGCAGTGACTGCAGGGGAAGTGAGATCCTTCGTGGGGGTGCTGGGGAGCCATGGGAGACTGTGGAGCAGGGGAGGGTCTCCTTCAGACCACCTGGGAAGGCCGCTCTGGCTGCTTGGCTCTGTCTGGTCTGTGCTTCAAGTTTTCCGTCTGTGAAGTGGGTGGAGTGGGGGTGGGGAGGACCGACACGTGGGCGGATAAGTAGCTGGACACGGTCTCTGGGCAGGGGCCCCAACTGGCAGGTAGAAATCAGGAGGGGAGGCCCCCAGCCCAGGCTTGTCCACACTCACCTCCCTGAGGCTTGGGCAGGAGGTGAAGCCAGTGGGGCAGGCGCCAGGTGCCCTCAGACCGTTGCCTGCCTGCTGCTGAGACTCAGCTGGCCCAGAGCGTGGGTCATATACGACACATCTCAGAGCTGGGGGGGAATACAGGGGTCCCATCTCCACGTTGCCCTAAGAAATCTAGGTCCACCTAAGGAGCATATATTAAGTAACTGCTGCGTGTCTAATTCTAGACACTGGAAACAAAGCAGACAAGATCCTGAACGCCTCTACCAGGGCAGAGAGGCAGGAGACCAGACCAGTGTGTAAATCTACACGGCCCCGTGGAGCAGGGGACAGTGTGTAAATCTATGCGTCTCTGTGGTGCTGGGGACAGTCTGTAAATCCACGCAGCTCGGTGGTGCACAGGAGAGCTGCCTACTGCGGAGGAACCTGCTGCAGGTGACAACACAGTGCCTGCTAGGCCCATGGGGAGCCCTGGGGCACAGCCAGGACAGGATGCATTCCAGGTGAGGAGCTGCCAGGTCAAAGCCTGGCCGCAGGACCACTGCCCCTGGCGGGTTTGAGAAGCAGCAAGAGGCCGGTGAGAGGTCAACTGGGAGCGGAGCCTGAGGGTCTTGGGGACCTTGTGGCTGAGAGAGTTGAGATGTCTTCAGAACAAAAAGGTGCAGGAGCCTGACCTGGTGACCAGAGTACCTGGTAGCCCCAGGAAAATCAGGCCTTGGTGGGGGGTGGGGGCAGAGGGACAGTTTTTATCTCAGGCCTCAGGGCTTTCCTGAGGTTTGGCAGCCTGGGTTTGCAGCTCTGGTCGTCAGGAAAGGGGCAGGCTGTCAGCCCAAGAACCAGGTGGGCCCGAGGCCTGGGCATGGCCCAGCTGCGTGGCTTGAAAGCCTTGTAAGAGCTGGCAGCTGGGCTCAGTGGCTCACAAGGGGAGGGGGGCTGGACCCGGCCCCCAGCTCTCCCATCTCCATCTCCAAGGCCTGGTGGGCAGCTCTAGCCGACAGGGCAGGACCCACCCCGTGCAGAACTTAGGGCCAGAGTAGCCTTTACTGCCCGTCTTTGTCGCCGGCTGCCCACAGCAACAGCCATTAAAGAGGCCTCCTCTGCTGGCAGCTGGGGGCCTGCCCACCCCCTTTATGGCTTCACACAATGCTCCGGCCTCATGGGGGTGGGGGGGTCTGGCCGGATGCCTACCCACCATTTGGCCTGGGGGTTACGGCCACTCCCCCGTAAGCTGGCTCCCTCTGCCTGCTGGCTGTTCTCGGCCCTGAGCCTCAGTTTCTCCACCTGGAGCTTGCGGGTCGTGAATGTTCCAAAAGCTCGGGGTGAAGCTAGGGTGTCGACCCACCGTCCTCAAAAGATAGGGACACTGAGGAAGGAGGGGCCCTGCCGTGTCTCATGGGGGCTGGGCTTGGAGAGGGTTCAGCTTGGGGGGGGGGTTCCCCCTGGCACCGGGGGTTGGGATCTCAAGGGAGATGTCTGGAGGGGTCTGAGCTTCCCAGAGGGTCCTAACAGATGACCGCGAACTGGGCGGCCTAGAACAACAGGACAGGGTTTACTCTCCGTCTGAGGTCAGGGTATGGCAGGGCCGTGCCTCCCCCAGAGGCTCCGGGGTGGGGTGGGGGGAGCCCTCCCCTCTTCAGGCTTCTGGGGGCCCCAGGTGCCCCTTGGCCTGTGGCCGCATCAGCCCAGCCTCTGCCTTGTCTCCCCGTGTCTGTACCCCTCTCCTCCTCATATGAGGACAGCAATCACTGGACTCAGAGCCACCCACTCTGGGGCCTTGTCTTAAAGACACCTACAAAGACCCATTTCCACGTGGTTCCGAGTGGATGGGAATTGGAGGGTAGATCCCTCACGAGCCTGGTTTCTTCTCTGCCCATGTTGCAGCTGAGAAAATCAGGGTTCACGTAATGAGCACTAATGAAGCAACTGCTGTGTGCTCAGTCCCGTTTTCTGCGCTGGGAACAAAACACAAAATCCCCGACATTCCACCAGGCCAGCTGGACAGGAAGCCAGACGAGTGTGTGGATCACACGGCTCTGATGAAGGGGCTGAGGAAGAGTGGGGTGAGGGGCGCACCTGGGGCTGGGGGGCCTTGTGGGCTGGGGCGGTGGAGGGGGCTGGCCGGGGCACGCCCACAGGACGGTCCACCTGCAGGCCCCGCACCCCTCAGGCAGGGGAAATACAGGGCCTCTCTGACCATCATAAATCAGTGTAGGAATGCAGCTGGCCTGCCTGGCTCAGGCAGGGCGGAGACAAAGCCCCGGCCTCGACCACCCAGGTCTGGGCCCCTGGCTCCCCCAGCCGGCGCCCTACAGGCCACATCTTGTCTCCATTACACGGATGGGGAAGCTGAGGCCCAGGGAGGGGCAAGATCACCACCCCGAGGACCCTGCCTCCCCCTGCGCGCTGATGACAGATTATTCCAGCTGGAGCTAATTGGTGGTTTCAAGACCCCCCATAGCCCTGCTCCCTCTGTCCAGGCGGCCACGGGGGCTGGATTCCCTGGAGCTTGATTTTGAAGCTTGCTCTTTGCACGGCCCCTCCTCAGCAAGTATCCCCCCGCAATGTTACCCTCTACTGATCTCTGCCGGCTTCCCCCGCCCGCCAGCACCTGAGAGCTGATGATCAAGGAGGCGGGGACCCCCCTGAGACCCTTGAGCAAGGCCCTCCCTCCTCGATGACTAGTGAACCCAGGCAGGGGGTGCCCAGGTCCTGGCTCGGGTCTCAGGCCTGCCTCTGTGCTTCATCTACAAAATGGAACACATACATGGGACTTGGTGGACTGGGCAGGGGCATCCACCATCCTCATGGTGGCAATTGTTGGGGTGGGATGAATTGCGTCTCTCAAAATGACATATCAAGCCTGAGCTCCAGGTACCTGTGAATGGGACCCCGTCGGGGACTAGTGTCTTTGTAGATGTGATGAGGGATGGAGACGAGGCTGGCTGGCCTGCCAGTGAGTGGGCGTCGTGAGAAGAGAGGGATTTGGACACTGCCGCACAGGGAGGCCACAGCAGGATGGGGCAGAGGCTGGGCTCAGGCAGCTATAAACCCAGGACACCTGGGCCCCAGAAGCTGGAAGGGGCAGGAGAAACCCTCCCCTGGAGGCTCTGGAGGGAGCACAGCCTCACTACACCTGGTTCTCAGTCGTCCTGCCTGCGGAACCATGAGAGATCCGTTTCTGTTGCTCAAGCTGAGTGTGCTGTCAGCTGCTGCGACCGCCCCAGGACAGGTGTCTGCATGTCCTGGTCAGACAGTGGCGGGCAGGCTCACCGTCTGCACAGATGTTTGGACTCTGGTGAGGGGACCAGGGATCTGGGGCTGGGAGCCCTGATGCCTGTCCCTACCAGCAGTCCTCTCGGCTGGCCCTCTGTGCCATGTGGACGTAGCACCCGCATCCACTAACCCACCTCCTCCCTGCCCTCACAGCTCTACGAACTGGACGGGGACCCCAAGAGGAAAGAGTTCCTAGACGACTTGTTCAGTTTCATGCAGAAGCGAGGTGAGGTCTGCCTGTGGGAAGTCATGGGAAATGAGCATGTGGGAGGAGATCCTGCTAGCCACTGCCCGGGGCAGGTGTGTCAGGGTGGCAGTGAATGAGTTCTCCGTGGCTGAAGGCATCCAAGGATGTCTGTGCCAAGGGGGTGATGGGTCAGAAAAGCAGCAGCCAGTCCTGCCATGGGTATCTGACAGAAGAGACATAGGCCAGCCCTGCAGGTCTGATGGGGGAGGCACAGCCCAACACTGAGAGTCCAAAGGAGGAGGCATAGTTGTGAGAATCTAAAGGGGAAGTCCTTGGGTAAGGGGCGTCTCAGATCCCCAACCCGAAGAACTGACAGTCCAGGATCCCGCACAGTGGGGCCAGCCTCTGTTTGGGGAGCAGGGTTGGATTCCCAGGCAGGCAGATGGATGCTGGGACCTCAGTTCCACCATCTGTAAGATGGGCCACAAACACTCTCCTTCGCGTGGCAGTGTGCTGGACAGGCCAAGTGCTGGGGCCACAGTTACTAAGCACCAACAGTGTGCCGGGCCCAAGCCATCTCTGTTCGTCCACCCCCTGGAGTCTAGGGTAAGGCAGATGCCACCTTGAGAATAGCAACCGGGGACAGAGGCCAGGCATGAGGGGACAGTGGGGTTCAACGGAAGCATGCATGGTGAGCCAGGACCAGAGAGGACTGGGGTGGGGTAGGGACCCAGAGGGTCCCCAGGGCCTGCACCTCAGCTTCATGCCACCTGGGGTCAGAGAGACCCAGGTCTGACCTTGCCAGCCAGATGGTGGTGGAGGGGGCTAGCTAGGAGCACCCACTGCAGGGTGGGGCTCATTTCTCTCATACACCCTACCTTGACAGCCCCCAGTAGGGGCTATGAAGAGCAGCCCCACTGTTCAGGAGAGGAAACTGAGGTCTGGAGAGGGGGTGTGGCCTCTGAGCCACAGAGGCAGGAAGGGGAGGGGCTGGGGGGGTGCAGGGTCTCCTGGCTGCAGGGGCCAGCCTGGCGGCTTCTTTGTCCAGGGCCTCTGGCTGCCCCTCCCTGCCAGCAGCTTCTGTAAACACAGGCCCAGCCAGGCTCAGGAAGGAGATGAAAGGGGAGGGGGACATGGCTTCCACGTTAACCCCTCCTGTGCTGGTTCTGGGGTGGGGGCCCCTCTCCTGTTATCGTCCAGTCCAGGCCTAGCCAGGCCTCCTGCCCCCTTGTGTGGTCAGAGAGATCCTACCTCACCCTTTATCTTCCTGTCTACACCTACCCGAGCCCCCCTCCCCCGCCCTGCCCCCACAATGGGGCTCCAAGCTCCTAGGCCTGGAGCCATGTGGGAAGTGTGGTGAGCTGCCCCGGAGTGGAGTGTAGGTGAGGCTGGGCTCCTTGGGGGCCCCAGCCCCTGGCCAGACAGGGCTTCCAACAGTCAGTGTTCAGCCCTGTCTCCCTCACCAAACCAGGTGCTCCTGGAGGGCAGGAAACAACAAACTCCTATGCATCCCTCAAAACCCAGCTCCAAGGTCCTCTCTTCCCCACTGTTCTTTCCTCTGTATTTGGGGTGGGGGGCTGTGGGACTGAGACTCTGGACATCATATCCTGCATCCCATAAGCCCCTTCCTTTTCACTTCATAAGGAAAGTTAATGTTTTCCCCACATCACAAAAGTCTCCAACTGAATCTCAGAATTCTCTAGGGGCTGGAAATAGAGAAGGGGGTCCTGCCTGCACCCCACCCTCCTGCTGTTTCCTTGACAACCTCTCCACCCTTCCTTATCGCCCCCACTGCCTGCCTCCATCAATGCCTCTCTGTGCTCTCCCAGCTCCCTCTCCTTCTATAAACATCCGCCCAGGCCCCGCCTGCTGCAGAGCCAGGGCCCAGGGGCCCAGGAGGACCTTTGGTGTAATCCCTTCTGTTCTTTTTCCCAGGGCAGAGCCTAAACCAGTGTCAGGGTGGCCCATCTCCGGGGCTGGCTGCGCCACTGACACCTGGTGTTACTTTTCTCCCTCCTTTCTGGGCTGGAAGTTGAAGCGGGTGCAGTGGGGGTCTGAGGCCCATCATCCCCGCCCTTCCCCCCAGCTTGTCTTCATTTGCTGGGGATTTTGCAACCTGGGACGGGCCCGGAAGTGGCTGAGGTTGGCAGGAGGTGGTTCTGGGATGTCCGGCTTGGAGGGTAGCAGTGGAACAGGAACTGGGTCTCAGGTACAGGACATGCTCCAGGATAGGGGCAGGGAGCTGACCCCTCTCAAGCTGGATGTTTCTCTAGGGAGTCCCATCCTGGAGCCTCCCTCCGCCCACCTCTGCAGGGGCAGCCCATGTGCCCCTGGAGCTGGGATGTCAGCCTCCACTGTTGTTGACTGAGCTCCTGCTATGTGTCAGGCTGGGCACCCGGGGACCACATGTGAGCAGGACAGCGATGGTGGCCCCAGGCAGTAAAGTGGGAATCTCACTGCCAGGGAGGAAGGTTTAAAGGGGTGTGTCTCCACCCTCGGCCAGGAAGGTGCCCGGTAGGCTGAGCTGAGACCAAAGGGCTCCTGCAGCAGGGGGCTTCTAGGTGAGAGGAGGACAGTATGTGCAGAGGCTTGGAGCATCAGGTGGGCAGAAGAGAAGAGCAGACCTGTCTACAGGGAGGAGCCTCCCTCCCCAGGCTGCCCACCTCCCCACTCGCTAAGCGGCCAAGTGGATTATCCCAGCCCTCCCTCCCCCACCGCACAGCCCCAGGGACCTGGAGGCAGCGGCCTCAGGGAGCACAGCAGAGCTATTGTGGCAGCTGTTGTGCCTGTAGTAGGAATAACAAAGGCTGTGTTTTTCGTCCCCCAGGGTTGGCCCCCCAGTACCCCATTCATCTCCCTCTGTGAGGTCAGCATGAGACCAGGCCACAGGCTGAGAAACTGAGGTGGAGCTCCCTCCTCAGGGCTCTCAAGCGGGGGCCTCACCTGAGTGCCCCTGTCCCCAGGGGACGCTGGGTGATGTCTGAGACAGAGGGGTCATCACCCTGGGGGCTCCTGGTGCCCAGTGGGTGGGGCAGGGATTCTGCTTCACGCCCCGCTGCACCCAGGGGGGCGGGCTCCAGAGAGTGACCCGCCCTGAGTCAGCAGTACTGGGTGGGGGTGGGGGGACCACAGCACCCACCTCAGCGCACTCTTGTCCTCCCACAGGGACACCTGTGAACCGCATCCCCATCATGGCCAAGCAGGTGCTGGATCTGTTCATGCTGTACGTGCTGGTGACAGAGAAGGGTGGCCTGGTGGAGGTCATCAACAAGAAGCTGTGGCGTGAGATCACAAAGGGCCTCAACCTGCCCACGTCCATCACCAGTGCTGCCTTCACCCTGCGCACCCAGTGAGTGCCTGCTGGGGCCACAGGCCACCGCCACAAGCCCAAGGGAGGAGACCTGCGGGGTGGGGGTCATGGGATGTCTTGGTCCCCAGGCTGTGTCAGCTGAGTCTTAGAGGATGAGCAGGGCGGTGGGACAGGCATCGAGACACGGGGAACAGCATAGGCAGAGAGTACGGCTCAGAGGGCACCGGGTGCTTCCCGGGCAGTGACACGTGACGGGGCCTGGGTGGTGGTGCCGCCTCAGGGGGTGCTCTGCTTTTTTGCAAACCCCAGAGGTGGCCCAAGTGCCATTCTGTCCCCTTGCCCCTACCCATAGGTACATGAAGTACCTGTATCCCTATGAGTGCGAGAAGCGCGGCCTCAGCAACCCCAACGAGCTCCAGGCGGCCATCGACAGCAACCGGAGGGAGGGCCGGCGCCAGAGCTTTGGGGGCTCCCTCTTCGCCTACTCGCCAGGCGGGGCCCACAGCATGCTCTCCTCGCCCAAGCTGCCTGTGCCCTCCCTGGGCCTGGCTGCCAGTACCAACGGCAGCTCCATCACTCCTGCCCCCAAGATCAAGAAAGGTGAGGGCCACACGGGGTCTGGGACCTGCATCTGACTCAGCTTCAGCCTGGTGATGTGACCCAAGGGGGGAGTGCCTTTTCCCCCCACTCTGGCTAACCAGGATGATGGACCATAAAGTTGGCATGGAAGAGGGCAACCAACCTGCAAGTGCCATGCCCACAGCAGACACTGCTAATCAATTGCCATTTTTCCATCCCCAGACCCACAGCAGGTAGTCCTCTCTAACCAGTTTGTATCGCCTAAACCTGTGCCCTTCACAGACGTTATGAATCAATAGTTTTCTCCTCCAGTTCTATGGCAAGGCAGACATTGCAAATCAAGTGCAATTTCCCCATCCTATGCCCATGGCAGACATTAGTAAAATTAATCACTGTTTTCTCAGTCTCCATTGAGGCAGACATTATTCCTTGAGACATTATTAGCCTTTCCTGATCCCGTGGCAGACATTGCTGTTTCTTTATAGCATTGGCCCAGCCTTCTGCCTATGGCTGATGCTTTTAATCACTATTGGTATTTCTAGTCCTTTTCACATGACAGATATTACTAGTTGATCACTGTATTCTTTTCACTTTGAGCTTTAGAATTCTTTTTTTCTCTTTTTTTTTTTTTTTTTTTTTTCCTTTTTTGGCCACCCTGTGGCATATTGAGTTCCCAGGCCAGGGATCAGATCCAAGCTGCAGATGTGACCTACACCGCAGCTTCGGCAACACCAAATCCTTTAACCCACTCTGCCAGGCCAGAGATCAAACCTGCTTCCTGGCACTGCAGAGACACCACTGATCCCATTGCACCACAGCAGGAACTCCTAGAATCCTTCTTGACACACAGTCCCAGCAGATACCAACAGTGTATGGCCGATCTATTGAATTGACCCTTTAACCATCACCAGAGCCCATGTGCAGCTCACTGCCCTTTCTTCTTCTTCTTCGTTCTTTTTGTTCTTTTAGGGCCGCACCTGCAGCATATGGAAGTTCCCAGGCTAGGAGTTGAATCAGAGCTGCAGCTACCGCCCTACACCACAGCCACAGCTACTCGGGAACCGAGCCACATCCTCAACCTATGCCACAAGCTATGGTAACACCGGATCCTTAACCCACTGAGCAAGGCCAGGCATCGAACCCTGCATCCTCATGGATACTAGTTGGGTTTGTTACCACTGCACCACCACAGGAACTGCTCACTGCCCTTTCTCAGTCCAGCTTTCCTTAACAAGTCAGGTGGGGAGATTATGCCTTCCTTATAGAATTGTCGCGGAGCCTTCAGGGTGTAAAATGCCCAGCATTCAACAGGCCTGATTCTCCAGCTGCCTGGTAGCGAGCCCCCTACCTCTAGTCCCCATCCATGGCAAACATCACCAGCCAGTCAGTCTCTCCTCCCAAGCCTCTGAATCCTTCCTAACACAGAAGCACCACCAAGCACATGTGGCGGCCCGGCCTCAGGCAGGTGGGTGCGCCTGTCTGAGTTCCCATTTCTCTTTTTTTTTTTTTTTCTTGTTGCCATTTCTTGGGCTGCTCCCACAGCATATGGAGGTTCCCAGGCTAGGGGTCAAATTGGAGCTGTAGCTGCCAGCCTACGCCGGAGCCACAGCAACGCAGGATCCGAGCCACGTCTGCGACCTACACCACAGCTCACAGCAACGCCGCATCGTTAACCCACTGAGCAAGGGCAGGGATCAAACCCGTAACCTCATGGTTCCTAGTCGGATTCGTTAACCACTGTGCCATGACGGGAACTCCTGAATTCCCATTTCTCATCTGCCACACGGGCTGCGTGGCTTGGCTCAGGGATCCAAGGCAATCCTGGCTGCGCCCCGGAAAAGGGTTCTGGTCAGATCTAAGTTGACTGGGGAGTTCCAGGGCACACATCAATGTGATGAGGCATTCGCTGTGTGCAAGGGCCTGTGCTGGAGCTGACAAGACCCAGTGGAGCTCACAAGCAAGCCAGGAGAAGCTGGTTGTGACGGTCTGAGGGGGCTCCTGAGGCGGTGGGCTTTTGGCCGAGTCCAGCAGAGGACCCAAGCAGGGAGGGCTACAGAAACTCTGGGGCAGGGACCCAGAATGGAGAGGCAGTGCCAGGCTACCAGGGGTAGACACAGGCAGATGAGTCGGGAGAAGAAGAGACAACAGGTCACGATGGGACCAGTGGGTGGGAACGTTTCCACCCCAGGAGAAGGGCATGGTTAGGAGCTGGTTTTGGAGTTGGGCTGCATGGGTTCAAACTTCAGCTCAGCCCCTCTTCAGCTCTGTGGCCTCAGGAAAGTTATCCTTCCTCTCTGAGCCTTGGTTTCCTCAGTGGTAAAATGGAAGGAGATAAGGGTATCTAGATAGACATGGGGTTGTTGAGATAGTTACTTTTAAGTGCTTTAGATAAGCCATGTGGTGAGCTTTTCTTGTAGCTAGGTTGTTTTGTTTTGTTTTTTAATTTTTATTGAAGGGAGTTCCCTGGTGGCCTAGTGGGTTAAGGATCCAGCCTTGTCACTGCAGCAGCTGAGGTCACTGCCATGGCACAGGTTCAACCCCTGGCCTGAGAACTTCCACATGCCATGGGCACAGCCTCCCCATTTTTTTGAAATATAGCTGATTTACAGTGTTGTGCTAGTTTCAGGTGTAAAGTGATTGTTATACACACATATAGATAAAGATCTATTTTCTTTTATATATTCTTTTTTTTACATTCTCTTCCCTTATAGGTTATTACAAGATATTGAGTATAATTCCCTTTGCTATACAGTAGGTACTTGTTGACTCTCTGTTTTATACTTGTAGTTATTAGTATTACATGGAATACATGTTGTTGTAGTCTCTATATATAATACTAATGCTAGGAGTTCCTGTCATGGCTCAGTGGTTAACAAATCTGACTAGGAAGCATGAGGTTGCGAATTCGATCCCTGGCCTCGCTTAGTGGATTAAGGATCCGGCCTTGCCATGAGCTGTGGTGTAGATTGCAGATGTGGCTTGGATCTGTTGTCAGTGTGGCTCTGCCGTGGGCCGGCGGCTACAGCTCCGATTAGACCCCTAGCCTGGAAACCTCCACATGCCACTAGTACGGCCCTAGAAAAGACAAAAAACAAAACCAAAAAAAACTATCCCATCCACTTCTCTGAAGAGGGAGTAAGTACCCCATCAGTGGATGTATTCAAGGGTGTATATTTCTGCCTTGGGTGGGAAGCAGACACTGGAACACCTCTGTTCCCTTCTGGCCACCAACCCCTCTTCTCTCCCTTCTAGAGGAGGACTCAGCCATCCCCATCACAGTCCCTGGCCGCCTGCCAGTCTCCCTGGCAGGCCACCCTGTAGTGGCGGCCCAGGCAGCAGCAGCTCAGGCAGCCGTGGCGGCACAGGCAGCTGCCCTGGAACAGCTCCGGGAGAAGCTGGAGTCCGGGGAGCCTCCAGAGAAGAAGATGGCTCTGGTAGCAGAGGAGCAACAGCGGCTCATGCAGCGAGCGCTACAGCAGAACTTTCTGGCCATGACGGCCCAGCTGCCTATGAGCATCCGGATCAACAGCCAAGGTACCACCCCAGCACTCAGACCCTCTGTGCTTCCTGCATGTGGAACAAGAATGAGGGCCTTGGAGCCAACATATGTAAAGAGTGCCTGTAGATCAATAAGAAAGGCAAACAAACCAGTAGAAGAAATGGGCAGCCATGACTAGTAAATTGATAGGAAAAACTGTTCAGCTCTATCTAGTTGGGGTCTGCAAGTTAAAGAGGAGATACCCGTTTTCACCCATTAGAGTTTGATAATATCAAATGTTGGTCAGGATGTGAGGAAATGAGCCCCCTTGGTCCTGCTGCTGGGAGTGCAAATGGGCAACAACTCGACAATATTTGAAAATGGAAAATGCTAGACTTCCCTGGTGGCTCAGCAGGTTAAGGGTCTGGTATTATCCCTGCTGTGGCTTGGGTCACTGCTGTGGCATGATCCTTGGCCTGGGAACTTCTGCATGTCTCAGGCACAGGCCAAAAAAAAAAAAAAAAAAAATTCTTAAGTATTTCTTGAGTACCTGAGTACCTTCTGTATGCACTGCAGACAGATCCAGTCCATAGCTCTCTGAAGTTTCTTGTCTGTGGGGGTGACCCACCTGTATCAGGTGGGTTTGTGATTACAAAGGGTGGTTTTTCTTCTTCCCTCAGCCTCTGAAAGCCGCCAGGACTCAGCTGCAAACCTGACCAGCACCAATGGCAGCAACAGTATTAGCATGTCAGTAGAGATTAACGGAATCATGTACACAGGTAGGACCACCCAGCCCCCACGCCCACCTTGACCATGTCTCCGAAGTCCTGGTTGCCCCCAGTGTGGCCTGCTTGAGCCCAGACCTCCTCCCTTCAGAGACCCAAGTGAAATAGACTATGTTGAATACTTAGGACAGTGCTCAGCACATAGAAAGTGCTCAGAAATGCACATCAAGTATTCCTTATCATTTTGCAAGTGATGTTTACAAGTTCCTTCTAAAAAATGATCAGGAGTTCCCATTGTGGCTCAACAGTAATGAACCCCGACTAGAATCCATGAGGATGTGGGTTCAGTCCCTGGCCTCGTTCAGTGAGTTAAGTATCTCTTGTTGCTGGGAGCTGTGGTGTTGGTTGCAGACGTGGCTCAGATCCCTCGTTGCTGTGGCTGTAGTCTAGGCCAGTAGCTGCAGCTTCCATTCAACTCTGAGCCTGGGAACTTCCTACACCACGTGTGCGGCAAAAAAATAAAAATTAAAAAGTGTGATCAGGGAATACCTATTGTCGTGCATCGGAAACAAATCCAACTGGGAACCATGAGGTTGCGGGTTTGATCCCTGGCTTCACTCAGTGGGTTAAAGATCCAGCAGTGCTGTGAGTTGTGGTGTGGGTCGCAGACACAGCTCGGATCTGGCTTTGCTGTGGCTGTGGTGTACTGGCAGCTGTGGCTCCAATTAGACCCCTAGCCTGGGAACCTCCATATGCCGCAGGTGTGGCCTTAAAAAAAAAGGAAAAAAAAAATTGTGATCAGGCCCATGGCTCCTACTGGCCACCAGGTGGTGCTGTCGATATGGGATAGCTTGGTTGCTGTGCCCACCCCCACCATGGTAGGAGGCTATTGGTGTCCTAGCTGGTCTGGGTGGATTTTGCAGGAATCCCTTGTACCTGTCACACAATCTTTTTAATTTTCATGACTTGTCTCTCCTCCTGTCCTTGCACCAGGAGTGCTGTTCGCCCAGCCACCGGCCCCCACGCCACCCTCAGCTCCCAGCAAAGGTGGAGGTGGCGGCAACCGGGGAGGAAACAGTGGGACCAGCAGCAGCAGCAGCAGCAGCAGCAGCACCGGCAGTGCAGGCAGCCAGGCCGGGCCAGCAGGGTTGTCTGCACCTACCACATCTTCTACCTCAAATAACTCATTGCCTTAACCGCAACACTCCCCACCCTGGGAGCCTGCCAGACAGGGCAGGGGGTCGAGGTGGGCGAAGCAGGGGCCGGGATGGCGGAAGATACGGGTGGGGAGGGGAGAGATCCACATAGGAGCCACAGCTAACGCCAAAAAGAAGAGAAAAATATATATACATATATATATATAAAGAAAATTTAATAAAACAGGGGAAAACCAAGGAACACTTGAATTACTCAGGTTTCAGACATTCAGAGAGATGAATTGTGAGAACAGCTAAGGAAATCGGCAAGGAGAGAGGCAGATGTCTCCTAGGGCTTTCCGGCAGCCCTGGTGGACCCCCCTGGACTGGTGTCTGGTGTCTGATCTGGACAGGCCGATCCTGTTTACCTCATACATCCCTGCACTGTTTTTTCATTTTTATGTTTTTTTTGTTTGTTTTGTTTTGTTTTCTGTTCATCACACACTTACCACACCCAGCTCCTTGTGTTGAATGAAACCCCTGAGCCAAGATCAGTTGAATTTTTTTTGCCTGTTGCTTTCGGGAACTTTTTTTTTTTTTAAAGAAATAGCCAAATTCAAACTCTATAGGATTTCTAAGAGGTTTTGGGGGTTTTATTTTGTAAATATTCTATTTTATTCTTGGGGGAGGAATCAAACCTAGGAAAAGGATATATATATCTCTATATATTTGTGTTCATTCAGGGAAACTGAACTTGAAAAAGCAAAAAAAAAAAGCAAAAAAAAGTAATACCTTTTTTATTTTTCCCATGACTGATTTGGGTTCGGTTGTGCGTTTCCTGTGGTGCAGTGGGCAGCTGGCCAGCGCAGGACACTGGATCCCTGGGCTAGAGCCAGCAGAGCCAATGAACTCAGGTGCTGTGGGCCGGGCTGGGGGGGAGGGTGCATGCAGGGGGTGGTCTTCGGGGGAAGGGGCACAGGAATGCTGAACGGCAGGCTGATGGTGACAGCGTCGCCAGTACTTGTTCTCTTCTCATGCTGTGGGTCCTTTAGGGACCCCGGAAGTCTTAACTCCAAGGAGAAAGTGCTGGGAGGGGGCTCGGCCTGTCAGTCCCAGGCTCCTTTCTCAGGGATGAATGCAGCCTGGGGACCCCCGGGCCTGAAAGGGCTGCTTTTAGAGACTGTCGATACTGGGGGGCGGGGTGAGCCGGCCTTAGCTCAGGGCTAGGTTTTTGGGGCCGCAGCACCCTGAATACCCCACCTCCTCATCCTCGACTCCCTAACTCTGTCCCTTCTTACCTGCTAGAGGCCAGGGGCCCTGCGGTAACTAAAGGAACTAAATAGAAGCTCCTTCCTCCACGACCTGGCCCCGTCCCCCAGTCGGAAGGTGGGCTATGGCATCTGATGTACCTGTGTGCGGCGACTGGGCGGGGTTTGGGGTCCTTGGGGACCAGATAGTTGGGTAGGGTTGTGGTTCCCACACAGCGCTTTTTCACGTTTCTCTGGGGCTGGGGGAAGGGTGGGATTAGCTCAGCTGTCCCCAGGGTGAGCCTGGAATCTCTAATTGGGCCCCGGGGAGCTGGGCCTAAGGAGCCCGGAGGGGCAGGGCACCCCCTCCTCCTCGCCTCAACGCAGGCGTCACCTTGTTGCCTTGGAAACGTTGGGGGTGGTCCTGAATCCCC
Organism: Phacochoerus africanus; assembly: GCF_016906955.1. NCBI lineage: Eukaryota > Metazoa > Chordata > Mammalia > Artiodactyla > Suidae > Phacochoerus > Phacochoerus africanus. The sequence continues at coordinate 77,571,505 of NC_062547.1, read as the reverse complement.
AGTCTCACAGGGGTTTGCCTTCGTGTGGCTCCGAGCTGTGTCCCTGGGGGAGCCCCTTCCTTTGGTATATCTCAGGGTCTCTGACGCTCGCCCTTCCAGGAGGAGTGGCGCTGGGCACAGGGCTTTCCTTCCGCTTTTCCTCTGGAAGGTTCTCCCCCTCCAGTCTCTCACTGCAGCGGCACAATCATTGTGGGGGGGGGGGTCCTTTTGTTCCCCAGACACAATCTGCCCCCCACCCACGCTTGCTCGCCATCCTCCCGTTCTCCTCCCCTCCTCCAACCTGACCTCGGAGCAAGGGTCGCCCTCTGGGCACCTCCCACTCAAATCTGCCGACCTTGTGGGGGGGGGGCTGTCTGCTCTGAGTTTCTTTCTACCTCAGGTCTGACTGTTGATGCCAAAACACCCGCCCAGCTGCCCCCCTCCCCAGCCACTAGCTCAGGGCTTTCAGCGGGTACTGTCCTGGGTCCCACCTCCCTGAGTCCAGGTTGCCCGCTGGCCCTAGTGTGCATAGGGGCGCCGCCCAGATCTAACTCAGGGTGTGCCTGCTGCGCAACGCTGATTGTAGGGGACAGGTGGGGGCGTGGGCCCAGGAGGGGCACCCCCAGCAGCCCCTCCCACTCAACCCTGCCCTGCTGCCGCCTGTTGGGAGGGTTTCTGGTTCATCACCCTTTATGCAAACCCAGGTGGGGACAAGGGCTGTTTATTCTGGAATGGATGGGGCTTAGCAGCATGCCGTGCATGGGGACTCTCAAAACTCAGGATCGATAGGGGCACCCCTACTTTGGAGATACTTTATGGATGGGCTGCTTCTAGAACCTTCCTTGTGACCTCTATACCGGCCGCAGGGCTGTAGCTGTCCGGCTGTGGGGGGGGGTGGGGGCGGGGGTAGGGGTCGGGGCACCGGGCGGTGGGTTGGTTTGTAATAGTTGTGCGTTTGTACAGTCACTTTTCTCACTGTTAGCATTTTTGCCCACTACCATCCTTTTTTTTCCTTAATTTTGCTTCTGCATTTTTTTTTCTCGGCAAACACGAATTCAAGCCTTTCATTCCTGACATGTGAAATTTCAGTTTCTCTGGGGTTTGTCAGATGGCGTGGAGACCACGCCTGAACTCAGGTTAAAGGGGGAAAAAAAACTTCCAATAAAAAGATGTAAATCTACTCTCTACCTCTGGCCGGGCCCAGCCTGCCGCCGCGCCCTGGCCGCGGCCGGGCAGCCTGTGATGATTTATTTCAGTTTTTGCAGAACATTCAGGTATTAAAAGGGAGGGAAAAAAAAAAAAGACCAAAAAAAAAGATAAAAAGAAAAAAAAAGGTGTGATTTTGAAATTTAAAAGAACACTGAAAGTTTACATTTTATAACATTATTATGCAGATTGTATTTAAACTTCAGAAATATTTAAGACAGTTGTAACCCTGTAAAGCTGATGAAATATTAAAACGAGACAAAACACTTCTGACTTTTAACAGAAAACGTCTCCTGTGGTGGTTTTTTTGGGTGTCGCCCCACCTCCACCAGGGACTCTGAGGCCAGGGGGCTGCTTGACACCCCACAGTGCCCAGGATGGCCCCCCACAGAGGACACCCACCTCCACACCAGCTCTCTCCCGCCTCCTCAGTGTCACCCTCCTCCTAGTGAGCAGGCATGGTCATTAGCGCCTCTGTGGATGCCTGATGCACAGTCCCCTCCCAGGGATTTGGGGAAGATAAGGGGTGTGGCAGAGCCATTGTCCCCAGCCTGTTCCCCAGCCCCCTAGGCTAGGCCTCCTGCCCCTGCCACCAAGGGTTCTTTGTGATGGCTCCTAGGGTGTCTGATCTAAGCCCCTGCCCCTCCTCATCACTGGTCTCATCTTGGTTCCCTAAGGATCCACCCCCCCAACTCCCCGCCACCTTCTTCTGGGCATTTGCTGGAATGGCCATCCCCCCTTCCTCCCTTCTTTGCCTGGAAAACTCCTTTTCACATGCTCTCTGAAACACTGAGCAATGAGTGTGGGTCTCTGAAGCCTCAGTTCCCCAACTCCATTGTGGGGACCACATCCACCTCTTGGCCGCCCTTTACTGGACTCAGTGGGACACTGGCCTTTGAGTGGAAAGGCAAGGAGCCCCCCTCATGCCCACTGGGTACAGCCCAGGTGGGCTTTGCCTCACAGGGGCCCACCCTGCCTGTCCCAGCCTTCCCACAGTGGTTCGGTTCACATGTCCACATTTCACTTGTGGCCCCAAAAACAGACCAAGGCAGGGGGGCGGGGGGGTCAGCCCCCTGGGCTCAGCACCTACAGGAGGGAGACCTGCATTCTCAGCCTCCACTCTGTAGGATGTTGGCTGGAACGTTCCTGGGCATCCGATCAACAGTCACTTCATCCCCACCCTATGCCCAGGGGACTCGACAGCTCAAGGTCAGCGTGGCGGGCTGGTAGGCAGACCCAGCCTCCTGCCACCTTCTCTGGCCATGGCTGGCCCAGGCCGGTCCCTCCTGGCTGGGTCAGCCCCCAAGTCTGTGTTGAATGAGGAAAAGTAAGTCACCCCTCCCACTGCACACGCCTCTCTGCAGCCCATCACGTGGTCCCAGCCTCCAGCCTGGGACCAGGAGAGGTTGGAGGACAGGTTAACCTACCTGCCTCTCCGAGCCTCCTTCCCCCTATTCCCCTGCCCTAGAGGTAAAGGAAAAGTGATTTTTTTTTTTTTTAAAGGCCCTTTTGGCAAACTGGATTGGCCAGTCCAGCATCTTCATTCCTTTGCTGAAGTGGCCCAGAGAAGGGGCAATAGGCCCTGAGGTCACACAGCCCCCAGGGGGATGCAGGGAGGAGTCGGGCCTCACCACCTCCTCCCCAGCCTCCCAGAGCCCCGCTGAGCCTCCCGCCTCCTGGGCCTCCCGCTCCTGCTCCGTGTTTGTTAGGAGGCGCAGGGAGCCTCCCAGGAGGTGAAACTCAAAACCACGTCTGATGGGCAGAGCCTAGGGAGCCAGCCTGGAGCAGAAGGTGTGGATGAAAAGATCCCCGAGAAAGAAGAGGATTTTCTGCTTGAGTCATCTGCCTTCTCTTCTACCATTACTGCACTTAATGGGGGGGGCCCCCAGGAAGACCGGGCTGCTGGGTTTCTTTGTGGGCCCACCCTCCCAACCACTGCCTCCCACCCCAGTGCCTGCAAACTGGAAGTGCTCTATACATGTGAAGGGAATGAAGACTGCAGGGCTGGGACCCAGAGGGGTTGTGCAGATCTCTGTGCCTCAGTTTCCCCATCCTGCTCCTGCTGCCACCCTCACGCCCTCCAGGCCTAGGATTTGGTGGTTCTGGGACCAGGCGTCATGCTGGCACCAAGGAGGTCTGATGACTGGGTGGTCCAAGAGGCCCCCAAAGTGTGGCTTTTGTCCTGCCCTTCTGACACAACTGGTCAGTCCTCATTCCGGAACTAGGCTGGGGGTGGGGTGACCTCTGACCTCATGTAGCAGCCTGAGTGAGCTGGGTCCCCTGGGAAGGGAGGAGGGGAGGGGGAGGAGGGGAAAGAGAGGCCTGGGAGGGGACTGGGACTGCAATCTGGCTGCCCTGCCCTCCAGTGGAGTCCTGGCCTGCCCCTGCCTGAGTGTCCACGTCAGCGCCCCTCTCTGCTCTCTTGGCCACAGTTCTGTTTACACAACTGGTTCTTCTGCGGCCCACACCTTCAGGGCCCACCCTGGTGTCCTGGAACCTGGGTGCTTGGGAACTTCCAGGCCCTACTTCCCCAGATGTGGCCGCAGAACCAGGGCTGAATCCCATAGCTGTGGGGAAACTGAGGCCTGGAGCTGAGCAGTGACCGGCCCCCGTGCTCAGAAGGACAGGGGTCGGAGTTCCCATCATGGCTCCGTGGTTAAGAAACCCGACTAGTATCCACAAGAACTCAGGTTCAATCCCTGGCCTCGCTCAGTGAGTTAAAGATCTGGTGTGGCCATGAGCTGTGGTGTAGGTCGCAAGTGCTCCTCAGAGCTGGCATGGCTGTGACTGGTGCAGGCTGGCAGCTACAGCTCTGATTCAACCCCTAGCCTGGGAAACTCCATGTGCCTCAGTGCAGCCGTCAAAAGACAAAAAAAAAAGGATGGGGGTTAAGCCCTGAGTTGGTGGTTAGAAGGCAACAACACAGTGTGCCCATTCTCAAATGGGGTTCCGGAGAGTTCCTGGGGTACAGGATTCAAAGAAATATGGTTTTGGAGTTCCCGTGGTGGCGCAGTGGTTAACGAATCCGACTAGGAACCATGAGGTTGCGGGTTCAGTCCCTGCCCTTGCTCAGTGGGTTAACGATCCGGCGTTGCCGTGAACTGTGGTGTAGGTCCCTGCCCTTGCTCAGTGGGTTAATGATCCGGCGTTGCTGTGGGCTGTGGTGTAGGTCGCAGACATGGCTCGGATCCAGTGTTGCTGTGGCTCTGGCGTAGGCCGGTGGCTGTAGCTCTGATTAGACCCCTGGCCTAGGAACCTCCATATGCCTCGGGAGCAGCTCAAGAAAAGGCAAAAAGACAAAACAAACAAAAAACAAAGAAATACGGTTTAGGGAAAACAGTATCTGAAAAATGTAAACTAGCATTCAAGGTATTTCATTTTTCTTTTTTTTTTTGCTATTTCTTGGGCAGCTCCCTCGGCATATGGAGGTTCCCAGGCTAAGGGTCTAATCAGAGCTGTAGCCACCAGCCTACGCCAGAGCCACAGCAACACGGGATCCGAGCCGCATCTGCAGCCTACACCACAGCTCACAGCAACGCCGGATCGTTAACCCACTGAGCAAGGGCAGGGACCGAACCTGCAACCTCATGGTTCCTAGTCAGATTCGTTAACCACTGCGCCACCACGGGAACTCCCCATTTTTCTTATTCACACTTTAAAAACAAACAAAAAACAATGTTTGAGGAAGTGGGGAGGGAGCATCAGCGGTTCTGGGGGTGGAAAACATGAACTGTTTTCCCCAATCCATCTTTGGGATTAGGTAGTCCTTGCCTCGGTTTTCCCTTTTGACATCTGCTGAAGGTTTGGACACTCAGCTCTTCCCAATTTACAAAAGTCTTTCAGTTTCACATGCCTCTCCCCACCCCGTGGGATAAAATTCTGATGCCCCTGTCCAGTTCCCTGCTCCATGGTGTGCCTCAGGGCCTTTGCATACACCTCTGACCCTCTTTCTCTTCAGGTTATTACTTTCTGCTTGAAGGACACCTGCTCTGGGAAGCCCCTCCTCCAGACCTCCAGACCAGGTAAGTCCCCCCTGATGTCCCTCCCTTCTTGCTAGGCCCCCTGGGTTCGGAATGGCGGCTGGAGCCTGCCATCTGGCGGCCGGAACTGGAGTTGCGGGCCCCCAGGCTCTGGGCGCCGTTCCTCCTCCAGGAAGCTCTTCCCTCTCTCCACCATCCTCTCCCTGTTAGGGCGGCGGGGTTGGGGGACGAGGACCCCTGTCCCCTCTGGACGCTGTTGAACGCACCCCACACCCAGTCTCCCCAGTGTTGTGGGTTCGCCGCCCAGGATAGCCTCGACTTTATTTTTCGTCTTTTGTCTTTTCAGGGCCGCACCAGCATATGGAGGTTCCCAGGCTAGGGGACAAATCGGAGCTGTAGCCGCCGGCCTATGCCACAGCCACAGCCACATCAGATCCGAGCCGCGTCTGCGACCACCGCAACGCCGGATCCTTAACCCACTGAGCGAGGCCAGGGATCGAACCTGCAAACTCATGCTTCCTAGTCGGTTTTCTTTCCGCGGATTCGTTTGGGGCTGCACCACGACAGGAACTCCTCCCTTTTTTAAATGTTAAGATATAGATCAACAGTCATTTGCTACAAAGAAACTTACTCATTTTAAAACAAAATAGAAATTAAAACTGATGTAGGGAGTTCCCGTCGTGGCACAGTGGTTAGCGAATCCGACTAGGAACCATGAGGTTGTGGGTTCGATCCCTGCCCTTGCTCAGTGGGTTAACGATCCTGCGTTGCCGTGAGCTGTGGTGTAGGTCGCAGACGCAGCTCGGATCCCGAGTTGCTGTGGCTCTGGCATAGGCCGGTGGCTACAGCTCCGATTCGACCCCTAGCCTGGGAACCTCCATATGCCGGGGGAGCGGCCCAAAGAAATAGCAAAAAGACAAAAAAAAAAAAAAAAAAAACTGATGTAGCTCTAGCGTCTGAGTAATGACGCAATCAGGCATTAGTTTAAATCAGCTATTGCTGCTGCAATCAGTTTTCTCAACTTATCAAGAATTATTATGCCTGTTTTATTGATTTCTGATATATTCCAATTAAAAACATTTTTCCTCAACCTTATAAGTTGCGCTTCTAATTTTCCTATAAGTAGCCAGAGAAAGCAAAAAATAAATACCTGCAGCTTGCGTTGTGGAATGGAATTCAGGAAAAATATGATGACAGTAAGCATCTCAGGAAATTCTAAGGGAACAATAATTCCACTTTTTAAAATGCACTGGTTTTAGACGTGGCCTGCGGCCGGCAGCTATAACATGAGGTAAGTGCTCCTCAGACAGAGCTCCCAACTTGCTCGACTTGCACCAAATTGCTTAAATAAAAATGCAGGAGTTCCCATGCGGAAACGAATTCGACTAGGAACCATGAGGTTGAGGGTTCCATTCCTGGCCTCCCTCTGTGGGTTAAGGATCCGGCGTTGCCATGATCCGGCCTTGCCATGAGCTGTGGTGTAGGTCGCAGACACGGCTCGGATCTGGCGTTGCTGTGGCTGTGGTGTAGCTGGCGGCTACAGCTCCGATTAGACCCCTAGCCTGGGACCCTCCATATGCCGGAGGTGCGGCACTCAACAGCCAAAAGCCAAAAGCCAAAAAAAAAAAAATGCAGATTTTGTGGCCCACGAAGAAGGGTGTGTCCAGGGGTAGGCGGAAGGTGGATTGATGAATATGCATCTAATTAGCATGCATCGAGGACTAACTCTCTGGGTTATGTAAGGTGCGTCGTGCGTTTTATGTGCAACGTCTCATTCGGGGCTGTGTGTACTCAGTACTTACATAATAATCGTAAAAAAATTCGAGAGGTTGAGTACTTGACCAACCCAGAAATGGCCAAGCCAGACCTCTAGGCTCTGCAGCTCCTAACTGCTCTTAAGGAATCTTCCAAAATGTGTACCTCTTAATTCTCCGCGGAGCGGAGTTCACAAGTTCACAGGCTAGTTCACAAGGTAGCCACCTCCCTGACGCATGTGCGCAGGTGCGGGGCGGCCGGCAGGAGCCGGGCAACGTGGGCACCGCTCTAGCCCGCACGGCGTGGTCGCCAACGTCTCGCTAGTGATGACGCCCGTCCGGGGCGGTGAAGAGGGAAAATGGCGGCGCCCATGGAGGTGGCCGTGTGTACGGACTCAGCGGCCCAGCTGTGGAGCTGCGTCGTGTGGGAGCTGCACTCGGGCGCTAACCTGCTCACGTACCGCGGCGGCCAAGCCGGGCCTCGCGGACTGGCGCTGCTCAATGGCGAGTATCTGCTGGCGGCGCAGCTGGGCAAGAACTACATCAGCGCCTGGGAGCTGCAGAGAAAGGTGCGGTTGCGGGCGCTCCGGCGCAGGAGCCTGGGGTCGAGGGAAGGAGCGGTGGGGTCCGCTCGGACCCCGAGCCGGGTTGGGGGTAGGGAGTCTCAGTTAGGGAGCTCTGCGCACGCGCGGGTGTGGGGGCTCTTTTTGGATGTGGGAGGTGCGCGCCCAGGGTGGGTTGGCGCGGTTAGCGCGCTGCGCACGCGCGGAGCTGAGGTCTGTGTCTCCCGGGCTTGGGGGGCGGGCCTCTGGACCACCAGCTTCGCGCAAGCGGGCAAAGAGGGCTGGGGGTGGGTCCCTTAGGTGCCCTATGCTGGAGCTGGCGCGTTGGGCGGGAATTTTAATTGAAGGGAGTTTTCAGGGGGTCCTGTGGGTATCTTGGGTTTTCAAGGTGAAGGTCCGAGGCCTGGGGAAGCCACCTGAAAGATAGCCTGGGAGATTCATGTGTTTATTTACCCCCCACACCATAAAAGACGCTACCTTTTGCCACCAGGGCCCATGGTTTCTCACAAAAACAACCATATGCAGCCCCTGAAGCTGCTTGCCACCTCTTTTTGCCAGCCGACATCCCTTAGGGGCAAGCTCTATGTTCTGACTGTGCTTGATGTGGTCCATGCACAAACAGAAGTTCTGTTTTAGAGATTTGGAAACTGAGGCTCAAGGCAGGATTGGGGCAAAAGCCCTCCTGGACCCTCTGTGCTTTGCCTATCCCCACACTCACAGGGCCCTCCTGCCCCAAGCCCACACAGGCACTGTCCTGCTTCTGAGTGAACCACAGGCCTCTACCTCTGCCCTGCAAAGCCTCACCTGGAGCAGATTCCCCCTTGCTGAACTGTGAACTAGCTCAAGCTACCCCTTTCCCTGCTCCTCCTTCTAGTCCTCCTGGACTTAGCAGCTGCCCCGGGCACCTGCCCCACTTGCCCCACTTGCCTCACCCCTGGCTACCTCATTCCATATGGGACTCAGAGGCCTCTTCTGCCTCTAGGACCAGCTTCAGCAGAAGATCATGTGCCCTGGGCCTGTGACCTGTCTCACCACATCGCCCAATGGCCTGTACGTGCTGGCAGGGATCGCAGAGAGCATATACCTGTGGGAGGTAAGCAGAAGAGTACAGAACTAGGGTAGGGGGAAGGTCAGCCTGCAGGTGGACCATGGGGTCAGACCACTGACCGGTTGTCACCAACAGTCTGTTATGTTTGGGGGAAAACTCACCTCACTTCCTGAAGGATCTGAAACTACAGGACACAGCCTGCAGCCACGTCTGCCTTTCCCACCTTCAGCCACAGCTGTAGAACATCCTTCTTGCTGCCCCCCCCCCAACTCCACAGAAGTAGGCAAAGAGAACTGAGGCTCTGTGGACTGCAAGAGGATACGAAGCTTTGTTATTTAACCCCAGGGCTCTTATACCTTAGGGAGTGACTCTGAAACTAGGAAGCGGTTCTTCAGGCATAGGGAGAGAAACAGGCAAGGGGGCACTCTTCACAGGTAGAAAGCCTTCCCTGCCTGCTGTCCAACTGGTGCCGGCGTGTGGGCAGAAACCAGCAGCCCATCTACTGTCAGTAACTGTCATCCGTGGTTTGGCTATCCTTGATGGGGGACAGTCTGTGGTCTGCATCCTTGGTTGGGGGCCGCCCTCTTAGAGAATTCCTGGGCAGCATGAGTGGTGACCACAAGGGGGCGCCCCATAGCCAACCAGAGGTCCTTTTCCCCTTATCTCTTCAGGGGGAACAGGTGTTTGTGTCCAGGCTTTCTTCTTATAAAGACAGAGTTCACCTCACCCCAGCATGACGTCATCTGAGTTGCTTACATCCCCCAAGACAATATTCAAGCGAGGCTGGGATGTCAACACATGTGTCTGGGACATCTTCCCCCCAGCACCACCATGGCCCTTCCCCAGTGTCTCTGCCACCAGGTGCCTCCTCTCCTGGACACTGAGCTTCCCTTCCCCCAGAGTTCACAGCACAAGACACCCTCATCCCTCTTGCCAGCTTGAAAGATGGTGACTTGCCACTGTGACCAATTTGTCGTTGTAGGGAGCTGCCTGCATGTCCTGGGTGTAGCCAATCCTGGAGGGACCCACTCCCTCAGCAGCCTCCCCCTCAGCCTTGTCACTCCCACCCATACCTTCCAGGGGCCTGTGTCACACCACCCCTAGCATCATCTGAATAGGGGACAGGTATGGGCAGGACTGGAGGGGGCACAGCCCAGCCTGCCTCTCCGTTCACTTCAGACACTGCAGGCCTCAAGCCACCAGCCTAAACGCTGGTGCTGCCAATGTGGGCCGGGCCCTCCCCATGGGCTCCCCTGACCCAGGTGCCCCTCCCATCCCAGGTCTCCACAGGGAATCTCCTGGTCATCCTGAGCCGCCACTACCAGGATGTGTCATGCCTGCAGTTCACAGGGGATAGCAGCCACTTCCTCTCAGGGGGCAAGGACTGCCTGGTGCTGGCCTGGAGCCTCTGCAGGTAGAGTCTCGGCCCTGGCGGGCGCCTCATCCCACAAGAACATCTGACTGGGCAAGGAAAGAAGAGCAGGGCGCCTGCTCCATAGAAAGGCCATGCCAAGGCCCTGTGGTGGGATGGGGGTCAGGTGGCTGGTGTGAGGAGGACTGGGGCCGTGGGCAGCCTCCCATGAGGAGGGGCCTGGCTGCTGCCCACAGACGGGGTAGGAGCATGGGGGCGGAGGTCTCCTTCTCCACTGAGGTCTGGCTCCCCCACCCCGACCCCAAGCGTGCTGCAGGCAGACCCCTCCAGGACCCCCGCCCCCCGGCACGTCTGGTCTCGCCACACCCTCCCCATCACAGACCTGCACTGCGGCTTTGGGGGGCCCCTTGCCCGGGTGGCCACTGCCTCACTGGACCAGACAGTGAAGGTAGGACATCTGTGTGTGCGTGCACACACAAACACACACACACAGGCCTGCCCCAGTGTAAGCCCAGCCTAGTGGCTGGCGGGTTGCTGGCCCGCGTGAGCCAGAATACCGCCTCCTCCCTGAGGCTTGCCGCTCCAGACAGCTCTTAATCCCCCTGATGCTTCCGTTCTCAAGGACGTCCAGTGGGTGGACAGTCCAGGCCTAAGTTGGCGTGGAAATTCCCACTTGGCTGCCACACATGGTGGTTCCTGGCCAAGTTTTAGGGGAGTCGAGGGCATCCTGGCCCTCAGGTCTTTGTCCCTGGGTGGAGGGGTCCAGGGCTGAGTAGGTGGTGATGGGGGTGGGGGTAAGGTGCTGACTATGGCTGAAGCAGGCATTGGCAAGGGGTCCCAGGATGAGAACCGGGTCCCGAAATTCTCATGGCCCCAGCTCCTGTCTGAGGTTTCCCGTGGGGCCTGTGGTCTCCTGGGCCACCAGCCCTCAGACGGGTGCCTGCCCGCCCCCAGCTGTGGGAGGTCTCCTCGGGCGAGCTGCTCCTGTCTGTGCTCTTCGACGTGGGCATCATGGCTGTGACCATGGACCTGGCTGAGCATCACATGTTCTGCGGTGGCAGCGACGGCTCCATCTTCCAGGTCGACCTCTGTACCTGGGTGAGTGGCCGTGGGCGGTGGGGGGCCTCGGGCTGAGGCACTGCCATGGCCTCTGCTCACCGGCCCTCCTGGCCTCCGCAGCCTGGGCAGCGAGAGAAGAGCTTCCAGCCGGAGCAGGACAGCGGGAAGGTGTTCAGAGGGCACAGGTGCGGGGATGGGGTTGATGGGGCCGGGGTAGAGGGGGGTGTCCCGTGGCCTGGGGTCATTGTGCTGACCTCCCGCAGGCCTGTGCATTCCCAGGACCCAGGTGACCTGCCTGTTGGCATCCTCCGTCTGTCAACAGGAACCAGGTGACCTGCTTGTCGGTGTCCACGGATGGCAGTGTGCTGCTCTCAGGCTCCCACGATGAGACCGTGCGACTCTGGGACGTGCAGAGCCAGCAGTGCCTCAGGACCGTGACCCTCAAAGGTGGGCGGGCAGCCCCCGAGGGGTCCTGAGTCCATGTGGCCCTACCTGATGTTCTGCACCATAGCTGGGGCTGGGAGGGAGGACCCACCACAGCTGGGGTGGGGGTGTCAAGGGGAGCACCAGGGCCCCAGGGAGGTGGTGGTGAGGCGCCAGGGGCTGGAGGCCTGGGTCCAGGCTGGGTTGAGGTGGGTGGGTCCCGATTGCCGCCTGCCCACCTCAGGCCCGGTGACCAACGCCACCATCATGCTGGCGCCCATCAGCATGCTGAGCTCCGACTTCAGGCCCAGCCTGCCCCTCCCCCACTTCAACAAGCACCTGCTGGGTGCCGAGCATGGGGATGAGCCGCACCACGGGGGCCTCACGCTGCGCCTGGGCCTCCACCAGCAGGTACGTCTTTTCCCCTCCACCCCGCCCCCACAGGTGCTCCCACCCTTGTGCCCCTGGGGGGACCTGGCCTGGCTCATCCTCCACAGTGTGGCTCTGTGTTCCCTGGGGGTTGGGGTCCTGGCTAGGACCCTCCACAAAGTGGTGGAGCCTCCTCTGACAAGATGCCCCAGATACATGTGTGGAGTTACTCTCTTCAACTGGCCTGGCCCCCATGATGACCTGCCTGTCCTCAGCCGCCCTGGCCTTGCCCACCAGGGCTGTGCTCTGTCCGCGTGTGCCGCAGAATCACACAGGCCTGTGGGGGTGTCCTTAGCCCTCCTCAGGATTTGCTGGCCGAGCACGCTGTACCCCGATGGTGTCCAGCCGGAGACGGACAGCCTCTCCACGGCAGCAGGGTCCTTCCATCACGCTGGGTGGCCAGGCCTTCTCCACAGCCTGGTCATCTGTTCTAGGACATTTCTGCACATCCCTTGAGGCTTCTCCCCAGGCGCATGCCTGCCATGGGGCGTAAGCTCCCATCCCCTGGGCCTTGGGGGGTGGTGTCCTGCAGCAGGAAGATTAGAGGAAACAAGCATGAGGCTCCGGGCAGGGCATGGGGTTGATGCCTTCATTCTTGACAGCCCCCAGCCAGGCCACCCTTCTCTGAACCTGTCTCACCACCCATCGGGCTGCTGCCAGCACTGCTAGGGAAGACCAGAGCAGCCCGCTGACCACTGATCAGGCTCCTTCTGTTTCAGGGGTCAGAGCCCAGCTATCTGGAGCGGGCAGAGCAGCTGCACTCCGTGATGTGCAGCACAATGGAGAAGGTGGGGACAGGGCCCCCAGATGGGGGGGTTGGGAAGGGCCCAAGGGAGAGGAGGTGGGAGAAGGGGCCCCAAGAGGGTGGGGGCAGGGCTGCCTGCAGTGTCTAGGGCCCCCTCCTGCCCTGAGCACCAGCCCCTCCCGTAGAACGTCCTGGGCGGCCAGGACCAGCTGCGGATCCGCGTGACGGAGCTGGAGGATGAGGTGCAGAATCTGCGCAAGATCAACCGAGATCTGTTTGACTTCTCCACGCACATCATCACACGGCCAGCCAAGTGAGCCCAGCCGATGGCCTAGGACGGCGCCCGTGGGGTTGCAGCCAGGCCAGCAGATCCCAGGGCCAGTGTCTTAGCTTGGACGTTCACTCCAACCAGAAGTCTCCGTCCCTTGTTGACCCACTGTCCTGTCCTGACCTGCCTTGTCATGTTGGTGCTGTTCTTTTTCTAACAAAAGACCTGAAATCCTCGCATCTCAGTCTCCTTGTGCCGCACTGCACTCAAGATCCTCCTGGCAGGACCTGCCTCAGCTGAATTCAGAGCCATCACAGGGCCCGTGTTTAAAATCTGGTGTCGGGATGCCTGGGTTCTCATGTTTTCACATACCTGCTGTCTTGGCGAGACCGAGGGGCCTGGGCCACCTGTGGACCGCAGCTGGGCAGCCTCGGAGCTGCAGGCCGAGGCCACCAGGGGCAGGAGTGATGTGGGGGGAGCAGTGTAGACACCAGTTCTGCTCCTCTGATGGCCACCCAGCGTGTACCCAGTTGGGGTCAGGGCAGACAGTTCTGGGCCAGGATCCAAGGAAGGACAGGCACCCCACTGCCCAGGGGAGACAGCCATACCACCAGGTGCCAGCCAGCACCTGGAGCCCAGACATGTGGGCCCCAAGGTGACCCGTGGAGCTTTCCAGAAAGTTGCCCCCAAATGACAGCTTGCCTAATGGTCCAGAAAATCCATGTGACTTAGCAGATGCCATAATCACTGTACCTGAAGGCCTTGCTGAGCTTGTGCTTTTAGGGCATCCTTTTCCTGGGCTTCACCCTTCACCAGCAGCCTAGTCGTGCTGCAGCAGAATGACAGGCAGCGCCTGGGCCCACCCTCATTGCCCACTCATGGGGGCAGTTACCTGGAGCTGCTAGCTGAGGCGTCTGCTGTCTGGTGGGGTCTGCATTGTAGGTCCTCCCCCCTACACGGTGAGGTTACAGCACGCATGGGGCCCTAGGGGGTCCTAGCAGTGGGGAGGAGGGGCCCACGGCAGCCACAGCACAGAGCTTGGGGCTTGGCGCAGCAGCCAGGGCTCAGCTTTCCCATCTGCAGCCTGGGCCCAGTCCATCCTCACCCCTTGGTCTCCAGAGAGTCTGGAAGATGGGAGAGAGCCTCAGAACTGGCTGATGGTCCCCAGGGGCCACCTAATCGCCCCAGACCCTGACCCTGCTTAGGGTCCCATGTAGCCCCTAGTGCTGTGCCCAGGGCCTGCTGCCCTCTGCCTGGCCACGCAGCCCTGTGCCTTCAGTTGTCTGCACTCCGTGATGAAATGGCTTGAGAGAAGATGCCAGTTCCTGAGGCCCAGATCCTGCTCATTGCGTCCCAGACAGGAGCTGGCAGATGGCCTGGAGATCTCAGTCTCCATCTGGCAGCCACCTTCCCTGGGGGAGGGGCTGCTGTTCCCACTCTTCTGACCAACCCCCTTCCAAGGAGTCCTAGGGCCAGAGAACCCCCATAGCACTGCTCTGGACCTTCAGCTGTGGAGTAGGTGCTGGGGGGGTGTCCTCCTGGTACACCCATTCCCCCTTGTGATCAGGGCCAAGGGCACCTTAGTCACTCGTGGCTCCTGCAGGGCTGGGGGTGAGAGTGATCACTCCTGGGCAGGGCAGGTGGGATCCCCAGCCCCTGGACCTAGCACTGTGATGACTCAGGCCTACAGGACAGTGGGCCTGGCTTGGGGAGAGCCTCCAGTTGAGGTGTAACCATCCTTGCCCACACCGTCCCATGCAGGCCTGCAAGGTCTCCCATCCCCCTCTGCCAGCCATGCCAAGAGGGCTCAGAGGAGGTGGGTCAGCCAGCCAGCCCATGTTGGTGGCAGTGAGGGGTAGAACTTGGTGGCCTCTCCCATTGGACCTGACATCCCTACATGGCCTCAGACAAGCCATACATTAAGACCCAGCACTCTTAGATGTAAAGGGGGGTCTACCTCCTGTGCTTGCAAGGAGCCTCAGGAGCTGGTGTGTGGTGGACAGGTGGGTGGCAAGTGATGAATTCGTCCTGCCTCTAAGAATCCAGATAAGCACAATTTGACCCTGACTCCCAGGCCATCACTGCTTGCTATGCACTTTCTGAGAGTTTGTAACCACAGTGACTTGCCTCCTCACACCCAGAGGGACAGCTGTTATTTAGAAAAACAAAGTGAGTGTCAGGAGGCAAAGGAGAGAATTTTCGAGCCCTTGTGAAACTGCCTGATGGAGTGTGAAATGGTACACATGCTGTGGCAAATAATCTGGAGAGTCCTCGGAGTTCCCAATGTGGCACAGTGGAAATGAATCCGACTAGAGTCCACAAAGACACGGGGTCGATCCCTGGCCTCGCTTAGTGGGTTAAGGATCAGTCATTGCTATGAACTCGGGGGGTAAGTTGCAGACACGGCTCAGATCCCGTGTTGCTTTGGCTGTGGTATAGACTGGCAGCTGCAGCTGCAATTGCACTCCTAGCCTGGGAACTTCCATATGCTGTGGGTGCAGCCCAAAAAACAAAATAAATCTGGAGAGTCCTCAAAAAATTAAACATGGAATCACACACACTCCAGCAAGCTCACTCCAAGGGGTATCCCCAAAGCAACAGACTTCAGATGTCTGTACAGCCGTGTTCACAGGAGCACAATTCATAACAGCCAAAGGCGGAAGCACGCTAGGTGTCCAAGGACAGGTGATGGATGAACAGATGTGGTTCCTCCATAGCAGTGGGATATGACTGAGCCTTAAAAAGGAAGGGGATTCTGATACCTGCTCCAACGTGGATGGATCTTGAGGACATCGAGGACATGAGGAGAGAAGCAGATACAGAAGGACAAACACTGCCTGATCCCACTCTCAGGAGGTCCCTAGAGGAGTCAGAGCCACAGAGACAGGAAGGAGATGGTGGGGAGGGGGAGTCAGTGTTTCATGGAGACAGAGTTTTGGTTTGGGAGGATGAGAAAATTCTGGAGTTGACGGGATGACCGTGTGACAGTGTGAATGCGCTTAATTTCACAGAGCTTTGCACTTGAAAAATGGTTAAAATGGTGAACTCTGCGGTATATATATTTTGCAATTAAAATCCTTAGCCTGGGAACTTGCATGTGCCGTGGGTGCGGGCCTAAAAAGACAAAAATAAAAAAATAAAATAAAATAAAGGAGTTCCAGTCATGGCTCAGGGATTAGTGAACCCAACTAGCATCCATGAGGACATGGGTTCGATCCCTGGCCTCGCTCAGCAGGTTAAAGATCCCGCGTTGCCATGAGCTGTGGTGTAGGTCACGGACATGGCTCGGATCCTGTGTTGCTGTGGCTGTGGATTAGGCCAAGCAGCTACAGCTCTGATTAGACCCCTAGCCTGGGAACCTCCATGTGCCGCGGGTGTGGCCCTAAAACCACAAAAAGACTATAAAAAAGAAAAAAGAAAACGAAAATAAAACCTCCCAAGGGTTCCCTGGTGGCTCGGTGGTTAAGGATCTGGCATTGTCACGGTTGTGGCACAGATTCAATCCCTGGCCTGGGAACTTCCCCATGCAGTGGGGGCAGCCAAAAAAAAAAAGATTAAACAAACAAAAAAAATTGTTTAATGTGCACGCATGGTACCTGGGAAGTCAGAACTACTGCTCTGGCCCTCGTAAAGATGGAGAATGGAGGCACAGTATCCAGGGAGCCCAGCCAGGTTGCGCGTGGACAGAAGCAGTTAGATTCCAGCCTGATAATGGGGAGATAACGGCCAGGTGGCACTCTGGGGAAGGCAAGGGGTGACAGCAGAACCAGAGACATGACAGCTTCAGGGAGTGCCCCTGTGTGAGTCCTGGGGGGCCCAAAGGCGCCATATGGTGCTCAGCTGCCTTCCAGAACCAGCACACAGCAGTTTGTTGACTGACTGGCCGAGCATCTGGTGATGGCCATGTTACGGTGCAGAAGTGCCCCCCTTGGGATGAGTTCCTATTACTGAGGACTCATGTTGGCAGAGGGACCTTACCCCAAGGTGGGACAGGGCCCAGGCGATCCCTGAAGACACATTTTATCCTGGTGCCTCATCCAGAACAGTGGGGAGGAACAAAGGGGAGCAGTTCCCTTGTGTGACAGTGGCTTCAGGCAGGGAGGGAGCTGGAACCCAGGCCCCTCCCTGTCCTGGGGTGGCTGGTCAGGTGGCTGGACGAGGTGGCCTTGTCAGCTGGAAGCCAGCCACCCAGCCTGCATTAGTCATCTCAAAATTCAATCTATGCTGCTGGCTGGCACTTGGCATTTTTATTCGACTAATGGAGTGTTTTTCCTTCCTCTCTGATACTGGGTCCAAAGGAGATGCTTGGTTGTGTGTGAAAAAAAAACCAACCGAGTGTAGACTCACTAGTTAGAGCTCGAATGTTCTGAGCAGAGCTGCTGCCCTGCGCCCTGAGGCATCCTGGGAGAAGCCTGGCCTTCTCCGCTCCCTGAACTGGGATGAGAGAATTCCATGCAGGGAGCTGCTGCTGGGTCCTTACTTGGCCAGTGTTTATTGAGCACCTGCAGCATGCCAGGGCCACAGGAAGGGTTATTTCTGGGGGTAGGTGGGGAGGAGCAGAGAACAGAGGAGACAGCTGGGAAACTGGCAGATGTCATGGAGCTACAGAAGGTTCTGGAGCAGTGGAGGGTGATATAACCAAATATCCTTGTCTGAACAGTTGCTCAAGCAATAAGCATTTATAGAGCACCTACTGTGTGCAAACACTCAGAGCAGTTGCCACCGGACCCCCCCCCCCCCCCCCCCCGCCCAGCCCCGTCTCCCAGGGTTAGCCACTAAATAATGAAAATAAAGGAACAAAAAAAGGTGAGAGTGTTAATGTAGGCAGAGGGATGTTCTGCATCCTTCTGGATGACAAGCTGGGGATGTTTTTCAAGCAAGGCCATTTGGGCACTGAGTCTTGAAGGGTAAAGGGGAGTTCTCTGGCTCAAGTTGCTGCCCACAGCTGGAAGGTGGGAGAGCTGCCCTATTGGTCCCCATCAGACAAGTCAGTTTCCCCAGGGTGCCCAGGATGTTAGAACACACTCAGGTGTGTGGGTCTGGGTGGACTGGTTCTTGGAGTTAGGAGTAGGAGGACCTACTGTGTGATTATGGAGACAAATTGACCTCTTCTGGCCCTTAGTTTCTCTCATTGAACAATGGGAAATGTTCCCAGGCTGGAGGGGGGCATGAAGAATCTGGGAGTGGGACAGGGGTGAGTATGGGGAACCTATTCTGAAGCAAACCTCGGTTTCACCATCTGTAGAATGAGAATAACCCCTCCACAGAGCCAGGAAGAGCGGTGGTTAGATCCCACCCAACCCCACTGATGTGCACCTCCACCCCACCCGCCTTGCGTGGCTATCTGAGCCTCAGTTTCCCGCCCTGGCTAGTGGTTCCCACTCCTCCCTCGCCGGTTGCTTAGCGGTGGGGGACCGGGAGGGCCGAGGGCGGGCACAGGTGGGCGGACTCAGGCAGCGAGGGAGGCGCCTGCATGCGGGGGTGGCGCGGCTGGGGCTGGCCAGGACCCCGCCTCCCGCGGTACCACCCGCGGCTCCGCCCCGCGGCGCCCGCCGGCAACTTCGGGATGGAGTTTGTGCGGGCGCTGTGGCTCGGCCTGGCGCTGGCGCTGGGGCCGGGGCCCGCTGGGGGCCACCCGCAGCCGTGCGGCGTCCTGACGCGCCTGGGGGGCTCGGTGCGCCTGGGCGCCCTCCTGCCCCGAGCGCCGGCCGCCCAGGCCCGCGTCCGCGCCGCCCTAGCCCGGGCCGCCCTGGAGCCGGGGCTGCCGCACAACCTGAGCCTGGAGCTTGTGGCTGCCGCGCCCCTCGCCCGCGACCCCGCCTCGCTGGCCCGCGGCCTGTGCCAGGCGCTGGCGGCACCGGGAGTGGCCGCCGTGCTCGCCTTCCCCGAGGCGCGGCCCGAGCTGCTGCAGCTGCACTTCCTGGCGGCCGCCACCGAGACCCCCGTGCTCAGCGTGCTACGGCGGGAGGCACGCGCGCCCCTCGGCGCCCCGGTACGCGCGGACGCCGCGGTTAGGATGCGCGTGGACCCGGGGTCCGGATAGCGGAGTCCTTGGGATGCACGAGACTCAGACTTTTGGACCTTCTGGACCGTAGATGCGGGAGCCCCCAGGGACACCTAGGAGTCCGGGTGACAGGAGCCCTGGGATGGCCCTCGGGCTCGTGGGAAGAACCGCTTGATCTCGGATGTCCCCGGAGCTCAGGGACGCGGAAAGAGAGGCGGGAGCCCAGGGGCCCAGAGACCTAGAGCCATGGGCCTGCGGTTCGGGAACCCCGCGAGCCGCCTCTGTACCCCAGATGGCAGATCCCACAGGACGCTTCCCTGGCCTTGGCAGCGGACTCCCCCTCGAAGCGCGGCCCCCTTCCTGGCTCCGAGGACGCCTCCCAATTCCCAGATTCCTACCGTGTAGGGCCGTGGGGCCAGGATGAGGAAGCAGGTCTACCTGCTTTCTCTCTAGGGGCTGTGGCTTCACACCTTTCTCCTTCCAGAATCCTCACAGAGGCCCTCAAGGCCAAGGCCACCCCCAACCCGCAGCCTCCCTAATGGCTTTCTCAGGTCACCCTGTCTCAGGACACCCTGATACTCCAAACCCCTCCCTCCTCCACCCACTTCTAGTCTTTGGAGTTTATTTTCTCTTCTTAATTCCACCCCCATCCCCTCAGGCTCGGATTTAGGTCCGAATAACTCGAGGAGGAGAGAAGAGTGACTGGCAGAGCTCTGGGGAGACCCTGTTGTGTCTCAGGGAAAGACCACCCCCATTCTCAGGGCCAGCGGGGAAAGGCCTGACACCAGGACACAAGGGCTAGTGTGTGTGGGGGGTCTCACTGCCTCCACACCGAGCTTGAAGCCCCTCCAGGCCTTCCTTCTCGAGACCAGGGAGATCCTGACCCTAGAGGAAGCCCTGGCTCTCCTTAACCTCCACTATCCCTGCCCCCATCCCACGGGAGAGACGCAGGACCCAAATCCAGGCCTGTAGCGCCCTCTGCATCCGGATCCGGGAACTGCACCCATGCAGTAGGAACCGTCAGGATACCGAATTGACTCTGCTGCCACTGGTCTGAGCAGCAGCCCCCTAGTCTGTTCCCAGGCACTCAGCATCCTGTCCCTCTCCAGACAACACCCTAGGTTCCTGAGATGTCTGGCAAAGCTCTCTCATCCTTCCCACACTCAAAGAAAATTCAGAGGAACTTTCTGAGTGCCCCTGGGCACAAAGGGAGCCCATAAGTCCCTGGCTTGCTTGGGGCATCTGAATAGAGGAGGGATAGTGGAGCTGGGTTTTGAAGGATGTGTAGGAGTTGGCTGATATAGATGGGAAAAGGGTATTCCAGCGGGCGAATGCAAAAGGCCTCAGGGTGACTAGAGCCAAGAGAGCAGACCCTAAATGTGAGGCCAGAGCAAGGCTTTGTGCTAATGGTGATGGGGAGACACAAGAGGGTTTAGAGCAGGGTGGGGCTCAGAAGAAGCTGAGGTCCAGTTATAGAGGTGACGTGTTTTTACTGAACATCTACTGATGGGGGTGGGAAAAGTGTGGTGGGACATTGAGGTCACCAGCCCTAACCGTGACCACTCCTTTGCCAGAACCCATTCCACCTGCAGCTGGACTGGGCCAGCCCCCTGGAGACGCTGTTGGATGTGCTGGTGTCTGTGCTTCAGGTGCACACCTGGGAGGATGTCGGCCTGGTGCTCTGCCGCGTGAGGGACCCCAGTGGCCTGGTGGCCCTCTGGACAAGCCGGGCTGGCTGGGCCCCGAAGCTCGTGCTAGACCTGAGCCGGCAGGACCCTGGCGATGCAGGCCTGCAGGCACGCCTGGCCCCACTGGGAGCGCAAGAGGGGGGCACTGCCCCAGTACCCATAGCGGTCCTCCTGGGCTGCGATGCAGTGCGTGCTCAGCAGGTGCTGCAGGCTGCACCCCCTGGGCCCCGCTGGCTGCTGGGCACCCCGCTGCCCGCTGAGGCCCTGCCTACCGAGGGCCTGCCTCCTGGGCTGCTGGCGATGGGGGAGGTTGCTCGGCCCCCACTGGAGGCCGCCATCCATGACGCAGTGGAACTAGTGGCCCGCGCGCTGGGCAGCGCCGCCCGTGTGCAACCAGAGCGTGCCCTCCTCCCCACCAAGGTCAACTGCAATAACCTGCAGCCTGGGTCCGAGTCCTCTGGCCTCTTCCTGGCACGGTGAGCAGGGACCCTGCTGCAGGAAGCCACCTCTGCCTGTGGGTCACAGAGGCAACATTATCAGGCACTTGCTGGGTGCTGTGTCCCCACAGGAGAGGCGGTTTGTCCATCCTGGGTGGAAACAGCACAAGAAGGGGATTCTGCTGGAGGGGATGTGCTGTGGGAGAGACGGGAGGGGCAGGGGAGGGAATGGGTGAGTCTCCGCCTGACCTGAGGAAGCCCCGAGGCCCCACCTGGGTGTCAGAATAGGGCAGCTGCTGTTGCTTTGGGGTGGGCCATCTTCACGGTCTCCAGGGCACCGGTGCCCCGGCTGGGAAGGGGCCCTCCAGCGCCCACCATGGCTTCTCAGTGCTTAGAGAGGTGGCTGGGATCCCTCCGCCATTCTGACTCCACCCCACCCCCACCAGGTTCCTGGCCAACACGTCGTTCCAGGGTCACACCGGGCCAGTGTGGGTGACCGGCTCCTCGCAGGTGCACATCTCCCGCCGCTTCCGGGTGTGGAGCCTTCGCCAGGATCCGCTGGGTGCCCCGGCCTGGGCCACGGTGGGCAGCTGGAGGGACGGGCGGCTGGAGTCCGAGACGGGGGGCGTGGCGGCGAGGCCCCCTCCCCAGCCCGGCGCCCCGGGGGCTCGGCCTAAGCTGCGCGTGGTGACGCTGGTGGAGCACCCGTTTGTGTTCGCCCGCGAGCCGGACGAAGACGGGCAGTGCCCTGCAGGGCAGCTGTGCCTGGCCCCCGGCACCAATGACTCGGCCACCTTGGATGCGCTCTTCGCTGGGCTGGCCAATGGCTCGGTGCCCCGCGCGCTGCGCAGATGCTGCTACGGCTACTGCATCGACCTGCTGGAGCGCCTGGCAGAGGACACGCCCTTCGACTTCGAGCTGTACATTGTGGGTGATGGCAAGTACGGCGCGCTCCGAGACGGCCGCTGGACCGGCCTGGTGGGCGACCTGCTGGCTGGCAGGGCGCACATGGCGGTCACCAGCTTCAGCATCAACTCGGCCCGCTCGCAGGTGGTGGACTTCAGCAGCCCCTTCTTCTCTACGAGCCTTGGCATCATGGTGCGCTCATGGGACACGGCGTCGCCCATTGGCGCTTTCATGTGGCCGCTGCACTGGTCCATGTGGCTGGGTGTCTTCGCCGCGCTGCACCTCACGGCGCTCTTCCTCACGCTCTATGAATGGCGTAGCCCCTACGGCCTCACACCCCGCGGCCGCAACCGGGCCACCGTGTTCTCCTACTCCTCTGCCCTCAACCTCTGCTACGCCATCCTCTTCGGCCGCACGGTGTCCAGCAAGACGCCCAAGTGCCCCACGGGGCGCCTCCTCATGAACCTGTGGGCCATCTTCTGCCTGCTCGTGCTCTCCAGCTACACGGCCAACCTGGCCGCCGTCATGGTCGGGGACAAGACTTTCGAGGAGCTGTCGGGGATCCACGACCCCAAGGTGGGTAGCTGCGGGGTGGGGGGCTCGCAGATAAAGCTGGGAGTTCACCCACCCATGCCAGTCCCATCCATCCCACCCCGACCCAGCAAAACAGGCAGGTGTTGCAAACTAGATGGTGTGTGAGATGGTGATAAAGTTCCAAGGAAAAAAATAAGGCAGGGTGGGGACACAGGGAGTGCCAGAGAGGAATAATTTCTCAAATGGGGATCAGGAGGTCCTCTAGAGGGGTGATGTGTGAGGGACTTTTATGTAGCCATCAGGGAGCAATGGTCTAAGCAGATGATGCAGCCTGTGCAAAGGCCCTGGGGGAGGAAGGTGCTTAGTGTGGTGGAGGAATGAGGAGGAGGCCTTGCGGCTAGGGGAGAGAGGGAGGGGTGAGGGCAGGGTGGGGACAGATGGAGCTCTGGAAAGCTGTGGGCAGAGCAGGGCATGCCCCAGCCTACATATTTTCCTTCTCTCTCTTTCTCTCCCCCTCCCTCTCTTTTTTTTTTTTTTTTTTTTTGCCACACTCATGACTTGTGGAAGTTCCCAGGCCAGGGTGGAATCTGCACTACAATGTAACCAGAGCCACAGCAGTGACAATGCCAGATCCTTAACTGACTGAGCCACCAGGAAACTCCCATATTTTCTTTCTTTTATTGCACCTGCAGCATATGGAAGTTTCTTGGCTAGGGGTCAAATCAGAGCTGCAGCTGCTGGCCTACGCCTCAGCCACAGCAACGTCACATCCGAGCCACACCTGTGAACTACACCACAGCTTACAGCAATGCCAGATCCTTAATCCATTGAGCAAGGCCAGGAATTGAACCTGTTTCAGATTTGTGTCATAGATACTAGTCAGATTTGTTTCTGCTGAGCCATGACGGAAACTCCCCCCATGTTTTCTCTTAATGAAAAAAATTTGATATTTTTGAGTAAGATCTTTTTCCTTAGTGCAGTAGGCAGTGTGCCAGTCTCATATTTTTGAGTAGGGCACAATGACTACCATGAATGAGCCCATAACCCAGTTTGAAAATCAACTCTTGGCCAGTTTCATCCATGCACCAGTCCCAGACACTGGATTTTCATGAGGCACATCCCAGGCCTATCATTTCATCATGAATATTCTGGGAACTTAAACATCAAGGGCCCATTTTCTCAGTTGTATTACCCCCGTACTCTCAGTTTGTTTGAATCTGGATTCTAAATGCACAGACATTACAGGTGGTAGAAGCCTTTTTGTTACTGAAGCAAACATGGGGTCCGCACATCTGCAAGTCGTAAAGCCAATGGCCTGACCCCAGGTTGTGGGGTAGGAAAGGGCAGCGTTTATTGCAGGCACCGAGCAAAGAGGCCAGGCGGCTAAGACACGAATTAGAGTTCTCCTGTGGCTCAGTGGGCTAAGGATCTGGCATTGTCACTGCAGTGGCTGGGTTGCTGCTGTGGTGAAGGTTTGACCCCTGGCCCAGGAACTTCCACATGCCGCAGTTTCGGCCAAAAAGAAAATAAATAAATAAAAGACCCGAATGTCCTGATGGCTTTCAGGGAAAGATTTTTCAATACAGCATGAGGAAGTGGGGTGTAGGCTGTTATGATCAGTTGGTGGACAGTCTTCTGATTGGTTGGTGATGAGGTAATCGGGGGTCAATATAGATATATCAACTTTTGGATTCCTGGTCTGGGGTCTATATGGGGGTGGCCAGCATGTAGTTAACATCTTCCACCTGGTGAGGGTTTCTGTCTCTGCAAAGCAGCTCAAGGACATGCCTCAGGATATTATCTACCGCCCTTGAGGAGGAACTAAAGCTCCTAGACTTTGTTTAATGGCTAAATTATTATTTTGTCTTGCTTGCCTCTTTTCCTTTGTTTCTGCATTTTCTCACTTCTCTGATTAAATGTATTCTTTGGAATTCAGGGGAGGCTTAGGAGGCTAAAGCTTTTCTACAAACAAGAGGCAGGAGGAGGACAGGAGGTCTGTCTGGGGATGGCACTACAGGGTCCTGCTAGGGTACATCTTGACACTCAAGTCCAGATGTCTTCTTCATCTTTTTTCACCATCAGTTTTTTTTGTTGGAGAAATAGTTTGCTTTTTTCCCCCCATAGCGTCTCCCAGCATTTGGATCTAGCTCGTTGCATGCCCCTAAGTGGTGTTTAGCCTTTTATGCCGTCCCCCACCCCAGTGTTCTTGGTAAACCAGTAATAAAACATAGATGCTTATCATCCCATGATCTAGCTACTTGACACATGTGCAACTTTTTTTTTTTTTTTTTTGGCTGCACTCACTGCATGCGGAAATTCCTGGGCCAGGGATTGAGCCACAGCAGTGACAACTCCCAATCCTTAACCAATAGGCCACCAGGGAACTCCCATGTGCTACTTTTTTTTTTTTAACTCAATGAATTATATTTATTGTTGTACAATCATCATCACAACCCAATTTTACATTTCCATCTGAAACCTCCAGCCCATCCTCCCCCTCCCAACCTGTCTCCTTTGACAACCATGTTTCTCAAAGTCTGTGAGTCAGTTTCTGTTCTGCAAAGAACTTCATTGTATCTTTTTTTTAGATTCCACATATAAGTGATAGCATCTGACATTGGGGTCTCACTGACTAACTTCACTTAGCATGACAATTTCTAGATCCATCCATGTTGCTGCAAATGCTATCATTTCATTCCTTTTTATGGCCAAGTAATATTCCATTGCGTATATGTACCACAACCACATCTTCTTTAGCCATTCCTCTGTTGATGGACATTTAGGTTGCTTCCATGTCTTGGCTATTGTATATAGTGCTGCAATGAACATTGGGGTACACGTTACCTTTTCACATCATGGTTTCCTCTGGATGCATGAGATATTCCCCAGGAGTGGGATTGCTGGATTGAATGGTAAATTCTATTTTTAGTTTTTTGAGGAATCTCCATGTGCTCTTTTTTAAATTGATTTAATTGAGAGCACTTAACAGATAATTGAAAACAGCAGAGGTGCAGAGCCGTTCCCTTCCCCAGGAAGCTTTAGATGGCCCTGCCCCAAGGTCTCCATAAACTCAGGTTGGCTTTTTGGAGGTGTCATAGCTCTGTCAGTGTGGCCTCAGCAGCTACTCACTCATTCTTTAGGAGCTTACACAGACTATGGGTGGCACTGCTGCAGCACTGGGGGGATGAGGGCCCTGGGTGGGGGCTGCAGAAGGGTGAGCAGTGGGCAGGTCTAGGGTGTTCTGAAGGTGATTCCCAGGTTTTGTGGATGGACAGGATGTGGAGGTGAGAGGCACATAGAGGAACAAAGGAGGGAGAAGGGACTGCAGTGGGAAGGGGTCTTGGATGGTGTGAGCTTGGTGCTCCTGTGGGACCCCCAAGCGTAGATGTGGAGGATGCGGGAGGAGGAGGACTTTTGGAGTTCAGGGCCAGGTCTGCCTGGAGACAGACATAGGGTTCTACAACACAAGTTTTCAACTGGGCAGTTCTGCCCCCAGAGGATACTGAGCCATGTCTGAGGATTTCTGTGGTGTCAGACGGTTAGGGGGTGGTGTCTCCTGGCAGCGAGGGGGTGCCCAGGGCGGACCCCCAGAGACGATGTGGCCCCGAGGCGACCTGGCGAGGGGAGACGAGGGTTCGAAGCCTGGGCAGTCCGGGCTGGAGGACATGACAGGCCTAGCGCTGACCGGGTGCTGGCCCACAGCTGCACCATCCGTCCCAGGGATTCCGCTTTGGCACCGTGTGGGAAAGCAGCGCCGAGGCTTACATCAAGAAGAGCTTCCCCGAGATGTACGCACACATGCGGCGCCACAGCGCACCCACCACGCCCCACGGCGTCTCCATGCTCACGTGAGGCGGGCGCTGGGGGCGGGGGGAGAGCGCGGGGCGGGGCCTCGAGGGCAGAGCTGCTCACCCCGCCCCCGCCCCCCCAGGAGCGACCCCCCCAAGCTCAACGCCTTCATCATGGACAAGTCTCTTTTGGACTACGAAGTGTCTATCGACGCTGACTGCAGACTGCTGACTGTGGGCAAGCCTTTCGCCATCGAGGGTGAGGGACCCCGGGCACGCGTGATCCTGGGGCAGCAGGGAGCCACTGCAGGCTCCAGGCGGGTAGAGTTCCTCTGGGGCTGCTTCCAGCCTGGTCCCAAGCCAAAGCCCGGCCTCCCCCAGGTTATGGCATCGGACTCCCCCAGAACTCGCCGCTCACCTCCAACCTGTCGGAGTTCATCAGCCGCTACAAGTCCTCTGGCTTCATCGACTTGTTGCACGACAAGTGGTACAAGATGGTGCCTTGTGGGAAGCGGGTCTTAGCCGTTACAGAGGTGGGGCTTGGGACACAGGGTGGGGGTAGGTGTGTGTGGGGGGGCCCTGAACCTGCCCGGTCCTTCACTGAGGTGGCTAATGCCTGCTTATTCCCAACTTGTCTGCTTTTGCACATCTTACCCCACAAAACCCCTGCCCTAGTGCCCTCTCTTCTGAACATGGAGCCCTACCCTTCCATTCCAATTCCTCGGCCCCAGGCCCTTCTTTCTGGCCCAACCTCTGCCCTGTCTCCAAGGCTAGAGACCCCCTAAGGGTCACCACGGCCATGAGGGATGGTGTGCCTGTGTCCTGCCTACAGACCCTCCAGATGGGCATCTATCACTTCTCGGGGCTCTTTGTGCTGTTGTGCCTGGGCATGGGCAGCGCCCTCCTTAGCTCACTGGGTGAGCATGTCTTCTACCACCTGGCACTGCCGCGCATCCGAAGGGGCAACAAGCTGCAGTACTGGCTGCACACGAGCCAGGTGAGGAGCCTGCCATGTGGTTGGGTGGGTGCCACTGTTTCCTGTAGTTCCAAACTCCACCTGGCCTCTACCTTGGCTCCTAGAGAATCCATCGTGCCCTCAACACAGAGCCGCCTGATGGACAGGAGGAGGCAGAGCCGGAGCCAAGGTAAAGGGTCCTGGGGCTGCTCACCACCCCAGGAACTCCCATCCCCGCCCTCAAGCCCACCACTGGGTCCACACCTCCTGTCACCAGCAGCCTCCTCAGGGACCCTGACCCTAAAGGGCAGAGAGAGGTTGTGTGGGTAGGATGTAGCTGCCCAGCCCCATCTGTCCCCAGATGTCCTGAAGAGCCTCAAGAGGACACAGGGGCCCCCACCACGGGTCCACGGAGCTGGACACAGGTGCGCCAGGCCGTGGTGAGGGAAAGGCGGGTACGCTTCCTGCTGGAGCCAGCCATGGCCGCCGCCACACCAGATGCGGAGGGGGATGAGGCTGTGCTGCCCAGCTGCCCAGTCTGGCTCTGCTCCAATGGTCGCCTGGCCACCGAGCTGCCCTCCAGAGCCCCTCGCCCTGGGGAGCTGGAGGAACTGGAGCAGCACATCGCAGACACACATGAGCGGCTCCGCCAGGCACTGGTGCGGCGTGGAGAGCTTCTGGCCCAGCTTGGGGACAGCGCTCATGACCAGCCATGCCCACTGCTCCAGGCCTTTGAGGAAGCACCTGGGGCTGCCCAGTGACTCTGGGACCAGGAACTGGGCCCCATCACCACCCCGCCCTGCCCAAGAGTGGACCCTACACTCCCCAGCCCACACCCTGGTCCTGCACAGAAATGCCGGCCGGACGCTGTCAACAGACAGTTTATTCTATATACAAACACCATTTTGTACACTGCAATTAAATAGAGTGGAATGAGCACTCTTCTGCGTTCCTCACCAAGTGACTGGGTTGGGCCGCAGGCCGTTCCCCACCCTGAGCAGGGCAGGCCCCTGGTGCCCAGTGGCTGCCTTCAATGTTGGTGGCTGTGCGCTAGGCCTGAGGCGCAGGTACTGCCTCCTCGGGACCCCAGCCCGGGCACGCAGGGTGGCCGTGGAAAGGCACTGCGCACGATGGAGCACCAGCGGAGCTGGCCCCACCCATGTTCACCTTGCTCAG
Organism: Phacochoerus africanus; assembly: GCF_016906955.1. Lineage (NCBI taxonomy): Eukaryota > Metazoa > Chordata > Mammalia > Artiodactyla > Suidae > Phacochoerus > Phacochoerus africanus. Next base: position 77,543,191 of record NC_062547.1, on the reverse strand, counting down.
AGACCTGCCTGCTCTGCCTGGGGACAGCTCGCTCCAGACCTTTCACAAACCCCTTCCAGAACTTTCCAGGGAGCCCCCGCCCCCTCTCCCACCCCGGCTCATTGGCTTGTCTTGATTCACCAGCTGAGGAGGCCCACCACAAACAGGGACAAGCTTCAGGCAGGCCCCGCGTCCAGGGGAAGAGAAGCCTGCCTCCAAGCAAACCTGATGGACCCCGATTCCACTCAAGGCGGGGTAGGCAGTCCGAGCCACTGGGAACAGCCTCCCTGACCCCCGAGGGCTCTAGCCAGGCCATACCCAGCTGGCCTGGATGGCCAGGGACAGAGGCGGTCAATTTGCCCAGGGCTCAGGAACCAACCTCCGAGGGTGTGTCCACCGGAGCCATGGACACAAGGCTGGGCCGACTCAACCCGGCGGTCTGAGGGGCTGTGTCAGGCCCTGGGGAGTCGCTGGGAGGGGCATTGTCCTGGGGGGCCTGGGTGAGCCCCCCAGTGGGGCTCAGGGAACTGGCTGGCCTCCGGTCCAGGAGGGAGGCGCTCAGGCCAGATAGGAAGGAGGCATCTGTGATAATGGCGGCTGTCTCTGCCATCCAGCCCAGGTCACCACTGGCTGCTGCAGCTACTGAGGCCGCTGCGGCCACCAGGGAGCTGGGTGCCTCAGCCACAGGCCCAGGGCCACCACCAGCACCTTGCAAGCCAGGGCCCAGGGCAGGTGGCTGGCCGGTAGAGTCAGGGGTGGCAGCTGGGGCACCTCCGTTGTTGTTGAGGTCATCTGGCAGTGCCATGGGGGTGCCAGGCCCCAGCGGTGGGGTCTGCAGCAGCATCTCCTGGATGCGGATCTGCTGCAGGATGGCGGGCAGCTCATAATGGTGGAAGAAGTAGATCATGGAGTGCTGGGGGGCAGGCGATGGGTCAGGCCAGAGTCCAGAGCCAGAACCCTGGCCTGTGAAGTCCCCCAGGGCAGCCCCCTCACCTGGATAAAGAGCCAGGAGGTGACCAGCGCCAGGCTGCTATACTGCCCGTTGAAGCGGTAGTGGTAAGCATAGAAAGCGAAGTGGTACAGGTAGAAGAACCTGCGAGGGGGGACAATGAGACGCTGCCCACCTGGCTGCCCCCTCCCGTGACCGCAGGGACCCCTGGTGCCCACCGAAGCCAGTGCCGCTTGCTGGTGTTGGTGTGACAGCAGATGGCGTCGTACTGGTCGGCCAGCCACACGATGAGGATGATGTAGAAGGCTGTGGTGGTGTCGTTGAAGAACTCGGACATGATGGCCTCCATCCCTGCAGGGAGATGGCGAGCCAGCGGGTTGGGGCGGGCAGGCCTTGGCTGGGGTAGGGGACAGGGCATCAGGGCGGGGTCCTCACCCACGAGGGCCAGGATGACGGTCAGCAGGGGTGCTGCGGGGAAGGCGATGGCCATGTTCATCTCCAGCATCTGCAGCAGGTCCACTGCGGGCAGAGGGCAGCGGGCGGGCAGACCGGGTGAGGCGCCCGGCAGGGGGTGCGGAGGGGAGGGTGGCCGGCTGGGATACTCACCAATGAAGACAAAGATCTGATGGTGGGAGTAGCGCAGCAGCATGGACACACTCAGGGTCTGCAAGTGGGACACCATGAGGCCTTGGGCAGCTGGCCTGCCCCCATCCTCCAGCCCCACCCCGTCCCCACGGCACTCACGAAAATGACCATGATGACGAAGGCGGCCAGGTAGGATGTGCGTGCCATCCACATGCTCACGAAGCGGTAGTGCTCCCCGGACACCACGTTCCGCAGGAAGCCTGGGCGGGCGGTGGGGCAGTGAGGTGGTGTGCGGGCACCCCAGGCCCCGCCCCGCTCCCACCCGCCCCTGGCACCGCGGCCGCACCCTTGTTCTCCTCGTTCTCCGCCAGGCCCTTCACACTGGACATGAGGATGTCATCGTAGCCCAGGAACTCGGCCAGCAGCAGGCGACTGAAGCGGTCCCCGAAGCACTGGTCCCGCGTGGGGTCTGTGGGCCGGACCGTGACAGACGTGCGCCCAGCCAGCATGCCCACCCCAGGCCCAGAGCTTCATTCCCAGAAGTGGGGCAGCCCTGCCCAGCAGCCGACCAAGCAGTGCTGTGACCTGCTGGCCTGGGAACCGTGCCGGGATGAAGCTTCCTGCAGCTGCAGAGCGAGGATGGCCCCCAACCCTCCCAAAGGTTTGCTCTGCAGGTGGCACTCACCCAGGGTGACCACCATGACGGGGATGCTCAGCCGCTGCCGTGTGGCCTGAGACAGCCGCAGGAAACCGTACTCCAGTGAATACTCCACGATATACTCGTCCTGCGGCCACACTGCTCGGGGTACAGGCCCGGTCAGCCTGCAGAGCCCCTCTCCCCTGGGAGGGGAGGGGTGACCACAGGCCCACTCGGGGTCCTGGACTTGCACCCCCAGCAAGCAGCCCATACCTTTGGTGGGTGTCTCAGGGAAGGGGAACTCCTGGCTGTCGTTTAGGGCCTCAGGGCCACCTGGAGGTTTGAACACCTTGGGCTCGATATCCAGCTCAAACTGCAGAGTGGGAAGGGGTCAGCAGATCTATGGTACCAGGGGTCAGGCCCAGAGGCCTCTCCCCTATTGATTGGAAGGAGATCCGACCCACCCCACCGCCAAGCTCCCCAAGAGGCTGTCTCCAGGTGAGGGTCTGGAAGCGACAGGGGTCCAGTGAGGTCTGCACCAATACCCACCCACACCAATCCCTGGCCTGGGGCAGCCCCACCTCTGGCAGCCCAAGCACATCCCTCCCCCCAGGCTGGGCGCTGCACATGTCCACTGGCCTGCTTCCAGGGACCAGCCCTCACCATTCGTGCTGGCAGCCTTGCCACCTAGAGTAGCCCGCTTAGAGCTCTAGCCCAGAGCCTCCGGGGGCCTCCTTCCTGGACAATCCTTTTCAGGAGTCAGCTGTGTCCTGGGGCCCTGAGTCAGCCCAGCACAGCCCTCTGCCCTGCCCTGGGGCCATACCAGAAGAAGCAGGCAGGGAGCCCCTGAACGTCACTAGTTTACGTGTGCACTGATCAAGCACCTCCTGTATGCAACACTCCCAGCGGGCTCACCTTGATGGAGCTGTTCCCGAACATCTCCACGGTCAGCTCTTCTTCTTCCTCCTCCTCTTCCAGCTCCAGGCCACCCGGCTCCACAGCCAGGCCAGGGAAGCTGCTGCGGCCACTGTCACAGAACTGCAGGAAGACGGGTGCGCGGCTCGAGTTGTGCTGCACCTCCACGCGCAGGATGCCCTCTCTCGGCCACTTGTCCCGCACATGCTCCAGGCAGTTGATGGGCGAGCGGGAGAAGACGATGTGGATGTAGGCCAGGACGAAGAGCACGAACAGGGCCTGGAGGCAGGGGCCGGTCAGTGGGGGAAGCTGCTTGCGGCCCCACTACCCAGCCCTGAGGACCCCACTGGGCACAGGATGCCCAGGTAGCCAGGATGAGCCCCTCTTCAGCGCCTGCAGGACCACCACCCTGGGAGAGACCAGGCTGGGCTTGGGCCCACCTGATGGGACACAGGAGAACACCTGGTGCCATCGACACCTACACTGCCTAGTCCTCAGACAGCTCCTGATCTCACCGACTAAAAACAGCCTCCCTGGTCGGCCAGGCCTGCTCTGTGCCCTCCCAGGGCAGAGTGCGGTCTCCCTGAGGTAGTCTCCCTGCTGTAAAATGGGGCACTCCTGGCATTACCCCACACCCCAGAAAATGACTCCACTTCAGGGTCCACGGGGCCGAGGAACCCCCCTGTCTAACCACTGTGTTTGCCCCAGTTGACCAGTGTCTCCCTCCAGCCTGGAGGCCGCCTTTAGGGCATCACTCCTATGCACCCCACCCACTAACCCACCTCTTGGGGAAAGGCAGGAGTCAGGGAGCTGGCGACCCCGCTGCTGGGCCGGCACTGCCTTCAATCCATCCCCCACATCAAATTCCCAATCTGGGATGAGTTCACTGTGTGGTACGAAACCACAGCCAAGAAAATCCAGATGGTGGAGACACCAGAGCACAAAGCCTGTTCTCATTCTGACACCCAGGGGTGTGAACTACCCATGGCAATACAGCCACCAGCAGGGCCGCCAGCAACTTGTCCTTTCCACACCCTGCCACAAGCCCCATAGGGTGGTGCCAATGCCAGCTGTAGACTGCCCAGCTCCCCTGTGGGAGCATAGCACCCACGCCCGTCCTGGCTCCATCACAGTGGCTGTGACCTGAGGGGGATGCAGGGCATACCTGGACCCCCAACCATTCCTGAAACTGGAAGGAGCCCACCCCAGACTCTTCAGTTGCGTTGGTTCCAAAATCTCCTTGGAGTTCCTGTTGTGGCTCAGCGGTAACGAATCTGACTAGCATCCAGGAGGACATGGGTTTGATCCCTGGTCTTGCTCAGTGGGTTAAGGATCAGGAGTTGCCATGAGCTATGGCATAAGTTGCAGATGTGGCTCAGATCCCACATCGCTGTGGCTGTGGTGTAGGCTGGCAGCTCCAATTTGACCCCTAGCCTAGGAACTTCCATATGCCTTGCGTGCAGTCCACAACAAAACCTCCTCCTCTTGGGCCAATGTGAACTGCTTGCAGCCCAAAGTGCTGCAGGGGTATGGAAATTAAGAGCACCGTTGAGATTTAAGCTGGGACCCTGACTTGTGCGCAGGGAGGCGTGGGGAAGTTAGTGGGGAAGGCCAGCTGAGGCCCTGCATGTCTGCAGAGGCTTCCACAGACCAGCTTGTACCAGGGCCTTGAGCCCAGGCCCTAACTCCCTCAGGACCCCCAGCACCCCTCCCCACGTTTTGTCTGGGGACCCCGGAGCTGGTGATAGGCAGCTGAATAGCACAGGACTCAGAGCAGTGGTTAGAGCTGACTCACAGCTCCTGGCCGTGCGCCCCATGCCCAGAAGCCCAGCAGGAGCTCTGTCTAGAACACCGTCCACTCTGGGCCGAAAGGACAGCACTGTACAATGTGTGGAGATGTCACAAAAAGTGCTGACATGCAGTATGGCCTGGTGCCAGGGGCTGCCCAAGCACTTCCTCGGGACACATATGCCTGCCATTACCCTCAGTTTTTTGGGTCTTTTTTTGGCCTTGCCTGCAGCACCTGGAAGTCCCAGGCCATGGATTGAATCTACACCACAACAGTGACCCAAGCTGCTCCAGTGACAACACTGGATCCATTAACCTGCTGAGCAGTAAGAAAACTCCGCCCTGTTTGCAGATGAGGAAACTGAGGTACAGAGGCCACATAGCCAGGAAAGGTGGAGCAGGAGATTAAACCCAGAAGTTATTCCAGGCAGGGGTAACTGGGTCCTGAGAAGAGGGATACTAGGCAGATGGGGGTGCTGGTGACACCACTGCCCGTGACCTTGCTGAGTAGGCCCCCAAGCCCCTCACTGTCACCCCTGTGCCCTCTCTAGTGCCAATCAGGGGTCTGCCCCGTCACTGTCACCTATCCTATCACCCTTGACTGAGTAGATAGGTCCTTGGAGATGGGCCAGGAGTCTCAGCCCCACTTGTCAAGGCCTGCCCCAGCTCTGGGCCAGTTTCCCTATTATGGAACAAGCTAGCAGACAAAGCTTCAGTCATCGCCTGCCACAGGGAAGTCCCATCCACCCAGGCAAGGTGGGGTCTGGGGCCCACTCAGGGACCCACCAGCCCTGCCCAATTCTCCATTCCAGGGTCTCAGGAGTCTTGTCCAGGGCCTCTCCTGGCCACCTCACTGGCCCTGGGTGCGCCAGCCCCCAGCCCCTGGCACTCCATGACCCTGTGCTCCACCTCTCTAGCCACACCGCCATGCCAGCTCCAAGGCCTTCACAGACACCATTCCTGCCGCCCACCTCCTCACGGCCTCAGGATGCCTGCCCTAACAGCTCCTGCCCTGCTGCTCTGTCACCCTCTCCTCCTGGTCAGCCCACTCATCACTGGGTCCCAGAGACTGGTGAGAGGTGGCACAGAGGGAGTGAATGGCAAAGGTGCCCTGGTCAGAGCCCCATGACCCTGCGGGTGTCTGCTCAGTGGCAGCAGGATCAGACTCCCCAAGGCCCAGAGTCCAACTGTACAGGCTCAGGCACCTCAGGCCTGCTGCCCCTGGCCTGGTACTGGGTGATCCAGCAGAGGTGGGAGCCGAGGCCAGCAGGGGTCTGCCTCAAACACAGGCCTGGTCCCTACCTCTTGCTCCCCAAAGGCCCTGGACTCCAGTCCCCAGAAGCACCCGAGGTTCAGCAGGGAGCTGGGCTGACTCTGCCGACAGTGAGCTCAGCAGAACAGGTGCCCCAGGAAGAGGCCAGCGTGAGGAAGTCTGACAGGGGAACTCATCTCTGCAGCAAGAGCCCGGAAGCTACAAGGCAGGAAGCTACGAGGCAGAGCTTTCTGGTACTTGAGGCTGCTTCAGAGATCAGTTGCCCCGACTCCACTGGAGGACACCAAAGCCACCAGGGGCCAGGCAGGTTCACAGGGAGCAAGGAACCCCCCTGGCTGCACTCTGTCCAGAGAGGAGATGCAGGGGACCAGGGACGTAGAATGGATACACACCCCACCTGCCCCAAGCCCTGCCCTGCCTGGCTTCTCAATCAGGAAGCGGCACAGGACCTGCTCTCAGAGGAGGCTGAGCTTCTGGGGAGGGGGCCCACCTCACAGAGGGCACACTTGGCAGGGGCTCCTCTGGGGAGAACCATCCTCCCTTTCCCAAGGAAATCACTCCATGCATGGGTTTCCCTCCATTCAAGCCATTCTTGGGTCCCAGGAGCCAGATAGAGACATCCTAACTCAGGATCCTCAGAGGCTCACTCCATGCCTCTGGAAGGGGATGCCTGCCATTCTGGGGGGTGGGTGGCAGGCAGGCAGGCTCCGCACAGCCTTGTGAGGCAAAGAGCATGTGTCAGTCTCACTCTAGGCATGGGGCTTTCAGGGTCTCCCTGGAGGCTGTGGAGGGGCTGGAACCCACACCCAGGTCTGTGGGACAGCCACACTAGCTCGCTTTGCACCACACCAACCAAGTTGACCTGGCTGGCACTCCATGTACCTTGACCGTCAGCACCAGCCTCTTTTCTGCAGATGAAGAATCCAAAACTTACTCTGATGTCAGCAATCCCACCCCAGCCTGGCAATAACTACAGGACACCAAACGAAATGGCAACCAGGACCCTGGCACCCAGTGAGCTCCTTCTGAGTGAGACCCCTTCCTGGAGGACCCATGCAGACACCCGTCCTCCCAGCTGAAAGCTCTGCCACCAGAGGCAGGACAGGAAGTAGGTTCCCAGGAGGCCCCTCACTGTGCCACAAGCAGCGCCACCGGCTGGGACTTTGTCACTAACCCTGGCGATGTGACCTCAGCTAGGTCACATTCCCCCCGGAGGTTCAGAGCAGGGAGAATGGGGGTGGGAACAAGCTGAAGGACCCGAGGAGAGCCCTAAGAAAAAGGGGGAGGAGGAGCTTTCGGTGCAGTGGGAGGCCAGGGGGGTGTGTCCTGGGAAGGGGGCATTGGCGGTGGAACCTGGAATCCTCCAGGATTGGAGTTCTGGGCTGGGCCAGGCCAGACTCGGAGGGTTGGGAGAGGATCATCCGGGGAGAGGATCATCCAGGGCTGAGAATCCCAGGCGGCAGGGCCAGGAGGTCCTGGAGCTGGACTGCCGGGCTCCAGCCTCCGGAGGTGGTGGACGCGGGGGAAGGGCGAGGCCAGGGGTGGGGTGCGGCTGGAAAAGGCTGGGAGTGAGTTCCTGGAGTCGGGATCAGGAGCCACTAACCGGATGAGCCTCGGGCCTTCCCGGTTGGAAGTTTCTAGGCAGGGGGTCGGGAATGGCAGGCTTAAGGGAAGGGTCCCAACGGGTAGGGCCGGGTCTATGCCTCCGGGTGGGAGGGGCGCGCTCCCCCCGGCGGGATCAAAAGTCGCAGATCTGAGGGAAGGGTCCGGCTACCGGGGTCAAGGGTTGGGGCTGCGGTCACCTTGAGCAACACGAAGAACTCGAAGAGACGACGGAAGGCGGGAGGGAAAAGGCGCGAGTAGGTGACAGCCATCTTGAAGAAGAGCGCGTGGAAGAGCCGGTCGCGCACGTTGATGAGAGGGTTGGGATTGAGGTTGGGGGTGCGAGGCCCGCGCGCGGGGGCCGGGCCGCCGCCACCGTTGGGCCCGGGCCCCTGGGCCCCGGGCGCCGCGTGCTCCGACATGCCGCCCAGCGTCGCGCCCTAACGGCCCGCGGGTCCCCGAGGACGCCTCCCGGCTGCCATCGGCAGCCCTCGCCGCCGCCGCGCTCCTCACGGCCGTAGGGCTACAGCCGCCATCTTCCGCCTCCGTGCCCCAGCTGACGCCAGCGAGTCGCGGCGCGGGCAAGAGCGGCCTCCTTGCGCTCGCGCGGAACGCCGGGATACCGGCGGCCGGCCCGTGGCGGCCCCGCCCACCGTCCAGACGCCTGGCTCGGAACGCCTAGGGGCGGGGCTGCGTTAGTCCCCAGGTCTTTTGCATATTGCCCTTGCAGCTGGAAGGCGAGCGATAAAATTAGTCAACATATAAGGATTTTGGAGGTGGTAAGATAAACGTAAGGTAAATGTGACCGGTGGAGATATTTTCTTTGTGCCGCTCTAGAAAATTATGCTGTAGCTGCGCTTACGTTAGGTTGCCCTAACTGCAAAGTGATCGCATTGGGATCTTTAAATAATGTCGGAGGGAAAATGGTTTTCGTTTTCTTCGCTTTCCGTGGTTCCGAAGTGGTGCTTCGTAACGTTATTAGCGTGTGTGGTGTTTCCGGGCTTTACCCGGCTCTCACCTTCCAGCATTTCGTAGTGGTGGCCCAGGTTGTGTCGTTTACTGAGCGCTGTTTTCATCCTAGAGACTGAAGCAATGGCTTTTTTCTTTTTCACAATCCAGATCTTGCCCACTAGCGCTCTTGGCTTTGGCTTTTTGTTCTGTGACCGGGACTGTTCAGTGGGTCCCTCTCTGCTCCCTGGCCCAAGTGATGTGTACCTGGTCCCTGAAAAAGACTCTGAAACCAAGGTAAGCATTCTTAGAGCCTCAACCATCCCCTCCTGGCTGCCGCCTGGTGCCAAGCCTTGGCTCCTCCTGGTAACCAAGGAAGTAATCAGTCCCAACATTCGTTGAGCACCTACTATATGCCAGGTTCCAAAGCAAGGTATGGGTGGGCTTTCTCAGGAAGCACGGAAGGGCAGATGGAGCTGGAGACCAGGGGCTCAGGCATCCTGAGCGTCGGCCCTGGGGAAGGACTCCCAAAGCCTGCTCAAACGTTTCGGGGAAGTGGCTTACAGTACCCCAGGGCCTGCGCTGGGTGCTGGGGACACAGCGGTGGCCAGTGCAGGCTGGATTCTGCCCTCACAGGGCCCAGGGACCAGCAGGAGACAGGCGGACCTCTTGAGGTGGATGTCTGGTCTGGTTCCCAATGGTGAGCACCCCACCGTGAAGGGCACAGACAGGGCTTCTGAGAAAAACCAGGTCCTGGGAGGGGGTCTCTTCTGAATTGCACTGGGGGTGGGGGTGGGGGCGGGGGAGGGGGAGACTTTTCAGATGTGACTTGGAACCTACCTGAGGGAACCTTCCAAACCTATCTGCCAGTTTAGTCCCACTCCCTGGAGTGAAGACTTTCAGTTTCATAGTGCGCCCTGGCATATCAGTAGGTGCTCAATCAATGCACATGATACTCTTATGGATCACCCCCAGATCACTTGTTTTTTTTTGTTTTTTTTTTGTCTTTTTATCTATTTCTTGGGCCGCTCCCGCGGCATATGGAGGTTCTCAGGCTAGGGGTCAAATCGGAGCTGTAGCCACCGGCCTACGCCAGAGCCACAGCAACGCAGGATCCGAGCCGCGTCTGCAACCTACACCACAGCTCACGGCAACGCCGGATCGTTAACCCACTGAGCAAGGGCAGAGACCGAACCCGCAACCTCATGGTTCCTAGTCGGATTCCTTAACCACTGCACCAGGACGGGAACTCCCCCAGATCACTTGTTAATTGCAAAAGGAGAGCTAAAACTCGTTCTTCCCAGTGGAGGGACCGATTGATATCCTTTTTTTTTTTTTTTTTTTCAGGGCCTTTGACTAGGGATCAAATCTGAGCTGCAGGTGCCAGCATACGCCACAGCCACAGCAATGAGGGATTCACCAACCCATGCTGAGCAGCACTGGAACTCCCTGAACTCCTAGAACTTTCAACTTTATTTTCATTGATGTAATTTATATTGAAATAGGTTTTTGTGGCAAGCAGCAAGGCCTAGAGCTCACTCCCACAATCTGGCAACACACGGCCCAGGAGAGTAAGTGAAGGTTATTCTTACAAAAAAGGAACACTGCAGGGGACAGATCTAAATCTACACCAAAGACACAGAGAAGGACCAGACCCCAGGCCCACCCTTCTGGGGACAGTCCCTTCTGGGGATAGCTGGGGAATTTAGACGAGCTAGATTGCAGAGGATGCCGTGGGTGTCACTGTTACCTGTCTGAGGTGTGTGGGCTGCTTGAGGTGGGGACCCTGGGCTGGGGCTCACTGCGAAGGTGCTGGAAGGTGGACAGTGAACAAGCCAGGTGGGAAGAGTTTCAGGCAGTGGGTACCGACCGCTAGGGAAAGGGCCCAAGGCAGGACTAGGGCTGATCATTGGAGGCAGAACCAGGAGAAGCACCAGGCTTTGGGAGCAGAGTCAGTAAAGGGGAGGTGGAGCCTGGAGGACACCTTTGTGGAAGGGCAATGGGGCGGCAAGAATGTCGAATTGTGAATAAGGGGATTGATACCTGGCCTGAGTTAACAGACTTGAGGTTTCATTGCTGCTATATATATACATAAACTAAAGCCAATTTTATTTTATAAGAATCTTATTTTATTTTACTTTTTATTTTATATCGGCATAGAGTTGATTTTTATGTTATGTTAATTTCCAGTGTACAGCAAGGTGGTTTGGTTATACACATGCACATGTCCATTCTTTTTTCAGATTCTTCTTCTATATAGATGATTACAGAATATTGGCTAGTGTTCCCTGTGCTATACAGTAGGTCCTTGTTGGTTATCTATTTTACGTTACCTTATTTTATTTACTTTATTTTTTTAGGGCTGCACCCACGGCATATGGAGGTTCCCGGGCTAGGGGTTGAATCGGAGGTGCAGCTGCTGGCCTACGCCACAACCACGCCAGATCTGAGTTACATCTTTGACCCATACCACAGCTTGCGGCAATGCCAGAACCTTAACTCACTAAGTCAGGCCAGGGATTGAACACACATCCTCATGGATACCAGTCAGTTTCTTAACCCACTGAGCACAATGGGAACTCCGGTTATCTATCTTATATATAGGAGTGTGTATATGTTAACCCCAAACTCCTAATTTATCCCTCCCCCTGCTATCTTTCCCCTTTTGGTAACCATAAATTTGTTTGTTTCATAAATTTGTTTTCTGTGAGTCTGTTCCTGTTTTGTGAGCGCCCTGCTCAGCGGGTTAAGGATCCAGCATTGCCATGACCTGTGTGTATAGGTCGAAGACCCAGCTCAGATCTGGTGTGGCTGTGCCTGTGGCATACGCCAGCAGCTGTAGCTTCGATTAGACCCCCTAGCCTGGGAACCTCCATATGCCGAGGGTGCAGCCCTGAAAAGCAAAAAAAAAACAAAACAAGAGAAAAGATCTGAACCATAAGAGAACTCTCACATCATTGTTACTGTTACTATTTTTTTTTTTTTTTACTTTTTGGGGCTGTACCTGCAGCATATGGAGGTTTGCAAGCTGGGGTCCAATTGGAGCTACAGCTGCGGGCTTATGCCACAGCCACAGCAACTCAGGATCCAAGCCGAGCCTGTGACTTACACCACAGCTCACAGTAACACCAGATCCCCAACCCACTGAGCGAGGCCAAATATTGAACCTGCAACCTCATGGTTCCTAGTCAGATTCGTTAACCACTGAGCCATGATGGGAACTCCCTATTATTGGTTTGTTTTCATTGCAAGATTCAGCCTGCAGGATACCTTTGGGGTCCCACTCAGAGCCCTGAAATGGTAGGGACAGCCAGAATTGCCAAGAAGGTGGCTGCCAGGAAGGAGCCCTCACTGTACCTATGGCCCCTGGTGCCCTGCCCCCATAGCTCAGCTCTCAAGGTTGAGGCTCCTGGCTTTCCTGCAACCACAGGCCCCCCTCCAGCATCATGGAGATTATGGAGATTAGATTCTTCCCCCCACCCCCAGTGAGCCTGCATCATTCCACAGCCCCTGCAGGCAGTTTCCCCAGGGGTTACCTGGACAAAGAGGTGAGTGCTAGGGGTCAAGGGCAGTGGACAGCTGCAGAAGCACCAGAGCTCCCTGTGAAATTCCTGCAGCTGTGCCAAAATTCCAAAGATTTTTTAATGTGTATTGACTCAGTGTTGTGCCCTTACCTCAGCTGAGAGGGTTTTTTTGTTTTGTTTTGTTTTTTGTCTTTTTGCTATTTCTTTGAGCCGCTCCCACGGCATATGGAGGTTCCCAGGCTAGGGGTCGAATTGGAGCCGTAGCCACCAGCCTACGCCAGAGCCACAGCAACGCAGGATCCGAGCCGCGTCTGCGACCTACACCACAGCTCACGGCAACGCCGGATCGTTAACCCACTGAGCAAGGGCAGGGACTGAACCCGCAACCTCATGGTTCCTAGTCGGATTCGTTAACCACTGCACCACGACGGGAACTCCTGAGAGGGGTTTTGAACTCAGGTTGAGGCAGCAGGCGCTGAGGTGGTAGGGTTATATTGAATCACATAATTCTCTAAGTCTTGGGAGTTCCCATTGTGGCTCATCGATAATGAACCTGACTAGTATCCATGAGGTCACAGATTCGATCCCTGGCCTTGCTCAGTGGGTTAAGGAACCGGCATTGCCGCGAGCTATGAAGTAGGTCACAGATGTGGCTCTGATCCTACATGACTGTGGCATAGGCCAGCAGCTGTAGTTCCCATTCAGCCTGTAGCCTGGGAACTTCCATATGGCACAGGTGCAGCACTAAAAAAAAACAACAACAACAAAAGAATGAAAGAAAGAAAAAAGGAAGGAAAGAAAGGAAGAAAGAAAGAAAATAAGTCTCAGGTCTTGGGGGGATTTCTCAAATTGTAATACTCTAAGCTCTTGGAACCCAGGATTTCCAATTCTGGAATGTCTGATCTGCATCTGCATTTTTTTTTTCTTTTCTTTTTTGGCTGCCCTGGCTGGCATATCCCATGCCAGGGATCAGATCTGATTCTTAACCCACTGTGCCCCAGAGATGCCGCTGATCTGGTTGCACCACAGGAGGAACTCCTTTTTCTTTCTTCTTTTTTTATTTTTATTTTTTGGCTGCAGCATGCAGAAGTCCCTGGGCCAGAGATGAAACCTGAGCCACAGCAGTGACCCGAGCCACAGCAGTGACAACTGCCAGATCCTTAACCCACTGAGTCACCAGGGAACTCCAGAGTCTGCATTTCTTGAGTTCCAGGAGGCTGAAAGTCTAGACCATGGGTCAATAAACTATTTTCTGTAAAAAGCCCAAAAGCTAATATTTTCTGCTTTGCAGCCCAGAGACTGCCCAGCCACAAGTGGTTTGTACATGAATGGCGGTATGCCAATGTAACTCTGTCCAAACATGGAAATCTGAATATTATATGACTTCCATGTGTCATGAAATAGTCTTCTTTTGATTTTTTAAAACCACTTGAAAATGTAAAAACCATTCTTAGCTCAGAGGCTGTACCAGGAAAAAAAAATTGCATCTGAATTTGGCCCACAGTCCAGAACAGGGCTGGCTAATAGAAAAATAAGACAAACCACACATGTAATTTTCATAGTTAAAGAACTAAAAGAGAATAGTTTTAGAAATATATTTCACTTAACTGAATGCCTCAGAAATACAGTTGTTGCAATATGTAATTCATATGAAAAATGATGAAAGAGGTGTTTCACACCCGTTTGAAATCTGGCCTTTCCCATTCACAGCACCTCTCAGCCCAGTGCTGATGCTTCCTCAGAGACACTCATCTGTAGCTAGACAGCATAATTTTTTTTTTTTTTTGCTTTTTAGGGCCACACCCGTGGCACATGGAGGTTTACAGGCTAGGGGTCGAATCGGAGCTACAGCTGCTGGCCTACACCACAGCTCACGGCAATGCCGGATCCTTAACCCGCTGAGCAAGGCCAGGGATTGAACCTGCAGCCTTATGGTTACTAGTCCAATTCATGTCCTCTGCGCCATAACAGGAACTCCTAGATGGCGTAAAATTGACACTGAAGAGGAAAACACATCCACCCACACACACAAGTTGTTTCAAATATACTCAGACATTTTCCAAAAACTAAATCCGGTATGGGTTTGTAATTGTATTTTTATTTGTTTTATTTTTATTTTTTGGCTGCCCCACGGCGTATGGAGTTCCAGGGCCAGGAATCAGACCAGATCCGAGCTGCAATTGCCACCTGCGCTGCAGCTGCAGCAACGCTGGATCCGTAACACACTGTGCTAGGCTGGGAATCAAACCTGTGTCCCAGTGCCCCCAAGACCACACCAATCCCATTGTGCCATAGCATGAACTCCGGGTTTGAAATCTTAAATTGGGATTAATTAGGACTTCCTGTTTTGGCTCCGTTAAGCCAACAAGTATCCATGAGAGGATATAGGTTCAATCCCTGGCCTAGATCAGTGGATTAAGGATCTGGCGTTGCCTTGAGCTGTGGCATATGTCACAGATGTGGCTTGGATCTGGAGTTGCTGTGACTGTGCTGTAGACTAGCGGCTGTAGCTCCAATTCGACCCCTAGCCTGGGAATTTCCATATGCTTCAGGTGTGGCCCTAAAAAGACAAAAGACAAAAAAAAAATAGAATTAATTGAAATCAAGTAATTCTTTGCTTCCCTTCTCTAGCCAGCCACACTTCCAGGAGGATGCAGGAGCCCCAATGCCGGTGGGATGGTTTCCAGGAGGACATTTCCGCCATATAGGTCCCATCCTTCAACACTGGTCAAAATGCCACAATTCGGGTCTCTCAGCACTTTTGTGGTGTTTATACAACATCCCAGGCATATTTCTGGGTGCCTGGTAAGAATCAAGGCCTGGAGGTAAGCACATTTCACAGGTGGGAGACTGAGACTTGGCAGTGTTGGGGGACTTGTCTGGTTCACCAGCAGAAAGGCAAGTAGGTGCTTCTCAAGTTTGGAACCATCCGAGCTCAGTCTTCTGAACTTTAGCTCCTGTCCAGTCCTCCCAGAATCTGGTCCTCCCAGGGCCCCACATGTGGTCCAGCCACCTACAAGCATCACATGCAACTTCTGTGTCCCAGAGAGCCCCAGCTCAGGTTGTTGTCCCTAGACAGTCACTGGTGGCCCCCCTGGACAAGCACAAGGGGTCGGGGCATGACCAGGAGGGCCATGGGCATGATGCCAGCAGCCACCGACCACTGCACTCCTGGAGCAGGCACACTGGAGACTGGCTCCAGCCTCCTTACTCCCCCACCCTGTGCCCCAGCAGGACCTGCAGGGGGTCCACCATTCCCACATTCAGTCTCACTGTCTTATTATTGATGCCCCACTTGTCCACTGGTCCCCATTCCACACATGAAACAGACCCAGAAGGGAAAGTACTCTCCCAAGACCACCTGGCTAGGACTTGAACCCTAAAGAAAGGAGTCATCACATAGATGGAATGGGAGACTGACAGGCAAAGAGTAAATAGACATCCAGGGAGTGGGGTGCCCGGGAGTAGTGCTTCCAGGGAAGGTCAGGGTGAATCCTCTCTAGGCCTTCACAGAGCCCAACCAGCCATTTGTCAAATGTGTCAGACTCCCGCTCATGCTTCAAAACCCCACCTCCCACGTCCTCTCTTACATGCCTCTTTCCTTCACCCCACCAGAGGGCACCCACTTCCTCCGCAGGTTCCTCCACCCCAAGTCACATGCAGTTATGTCTATGCCTGGGTCTGTCTTCCCAGGGAGGGACAGGGGCTGAGCCAAGGTCTCCTGGAAGCCTCTATCACCTAGCAAGGGACTGCCCCAGAGGCCCTGTCAGGGAGCTTTTGATGAATGATTGGATGAATAAATGAATGAATGAATAGGTGTGCAAATGAGTGGGTTACTGAAGAAGTTAATTCGTTTATTCCATTATCAATGTACTGACTGATCTGTACAAGCAGGCAGCAACTATGGAGTGCCAAGTATATGCCTGGCCTGGTTCCCTTGGCAGCCTCAGCCCTACCCTCAAGACATCTCCTGACTGCCACTCTCTGCTCTTCCACCCCATCCCCATTCCTCATCTTCCCTCAGCTCAGAATTGAAAGCTCCTTCTCACCGCCTCCTCCCTCAACCTATCTGATTGGTCTCTACATTCTTTCAACCACTGATGTCCCCTTTAGGTCTTTGCACTTTTTGTTCTGCCAGGAGGTACACTAATCCTTTTGGGACTGGCAGACTCCTACTCATCCAGCAAAGCCCCAGCACCAATGGCTGGTGAAGAGCCTCCTCTGAAGAGCCTGTGGTAGTTCCCTTGCTTACCTTCCAGTCACAACAGTTCTCAGAAGGGGACCTAGCCTGGAAGGCGCCTCTAAATGGCAGAGAGGGGGTCTTCACTGGTGTTCCAAGGGAATTAGGGTCCCCCCCAACCACTTCCCATCTCCTCCCATCATCATGCGAGAGGGTAAAGGGTGAGAGCCGCCTAGGGGCTCCCGGCAGGGGGAGGGCAGGAGTGCCAGGCCTCGGCATTGCGGGGCCCCTGTCCCTTCCTGCCTCAGTTTCCCTGGGGTTCAGAGGAGGAGCGAGGCCGCTCGTGACGGGGTCCGGCTGCGGGGCGGGGGGTCGGCGCTCGAGGGGCTCAGGAAGCAGGCGGCCGCTGGAATCCTGAGCCGCGCGGCCTTATAAGGACATGTGCGCCCGCGCCAATCAGCGGCGGGGGCGGGGCGCGCGGCCCGCGTACCCCGCCGGCGCGCCCGCCTGCCCGTCGGTCCGTCCGTCCCGTCCCGCGGCCGCCGCACCCGCCAGCCATGAGCTCCACGCAGTTCAACAAGGGGCCCTCGTACGGGCTCTCGGCCGAGGTCAAGAACCGGGTGAGTGAGGGGAGCTCCCCCCGCCCCGCCAGCCCAGGCTGTCGCCCCTTCCACGGCTGCAGGCCAGGCACTCTGCCGGGCTCCCCAGCATCTGGGGTGGCTCTCCTCCTCCTTAACATCTGAAAGTGCCCCCCGAGGCTCCCTCAACTCTGGGAGAGCAGTGAACTCTGTGCTCTGGCACCCCGCAACTTCTAGGAGTGATTGGGTCGAAGCCCTGCTCCAGCCCTGCTCCCCTAGCCCTCCTCTGTCGGAAGCCCCCCATCCACCCCTCTCAACCCCCAGCCTTGGGCCCCTCCAGCGCTTCAAGGCCTGCGAGTGCCCTGAAAGTCTGAGGAGACCCCAGGAACCCCTTCTTATCCCCCTCCCGCACTTCTGCTTTTGGGGCCACTTCACCTCGGGGAGGGGAAGGGGGCGGGCCTGTGTTTTTTGAGCAGGGTGTGGCCCCCGCAGGAATTTCCCGACTTCTTACACCTGGGAGGTGGGGCACTAAGGGGAAGTTGGAGTTGAGGGGGCCTCCTGGACCAGTCTCTTTGACTCCATCTGACAGGCTTAAGGGGATAGCATAGGGGTCTTCAGGACCCATGTGGGTCCCCTGAATGTGACCTTTAGATGTGGGTTTTGTAACTTGGAAAGGAGAGCTGGGGCCAGGGGAGACACTTTTTAAGAAAGCACTTGTGTT
The DNA here is from genome assembly GCF_016906955.1 of Phacochoerus africanus. NCBI lineage: Eukaryota > Metazoa > Chordata > Mammalia > Artiodactyla > Suidae > Phacochoerus > Phacochoerus africanus. The sequence goes on along the minus strand of NC_062547.1, from coordinate 77,525,512 downwards.
CCAGCTCAGAGAGGGGGCAGGCACTTTTGAAAGGCTACACAGCAGGGTCAGCCCATCCAGGGAAAGAGGAGCAGAGGGTGACCCCAGACCCAGGGGGTGGTCCTAGTCCTGACCTGCAAGAGCCGCCCAGCTGGAGAGAAGTGTGTCATTCTTGTCCACCCCCCACATTCCCACCTGGGAATGTGGCCACACAGCTGGGCCGCTGGGAGCCTGCCTGGGCATGCAGGGGACAGCCTCGCCAGCTCCAGGCCCTGCCCGGTCAGCACTGCAGGGCTCGGGAGCGCCCGTGGGCAGGGGGAAGTTCACATCACCTCTCTGAGTTCCTGGAGCTTCCCTCTGGTCCATGCAGGAAGCCAAGGTACCAGGTGTGGTCACTCAGCAAGCTCCTGATTCCTCCTTAAACACACCAGTCCCCACTCTGGCAATAATGCCGGGGGCTGGGGGACCTATACATGCCCCACCCAGCACCAAGCTGCTTTAAGACCCTTGGTTTACAGATGGGGTTCAGAGAAATCTATCAAACTGCCTAGAACCACATAGCTGGCCAGTGGCCGAGTGAGGACTGGAACCTAGCCCGATGGACACTGATCCTCCTGGGCAAGCCTGGCATTGCCCCTGAGGCAGCAGGAAGTGGGTGAAGACGTAGTACCTGGTAGAGGGGTGGGGGGTGGGGGGGTGGCAGCTTCCTGAGATGGAGTGGGATGGGGGCAGGTTGATACCTGCTCAGGATGAGGTCAGAAGGCTCCCTTTGACCAGCCCTCAGTTTACTGGTCTGGGGAATGGGCGGGGCACCCACTGGCTTGCCAGGGTCACTCGGGAGCCACACCGGAATTGGACACTGGGTTCCTGTGGCTTGGGCGCATGCCCGGACCACTTTACCAGCTGCTTAAGAGCAGGGAGACCTGAGGCCCCAATGCCCAGCCTTTGGGCCTCAGCTCCCTCACTGGATGGCGTGGATGCAGGCTGATGTCCAAGCATCTCTATTTGAGATCTCAGGCCGGCTGGGGGGTCTGGCCCACTGGGAACAGCTGGTCCCGATTTAGCAGGGAGGCAGCGGCTGCATTCCTGGCAGTTTGCGGTGGGGAGGAATGTGCTGAAGGCCGGCAGGGCAGCGGGGGAGGAAAGCAGTGCAGTGGGCGGGGTGGGCCAGGCGCCTCTGCCTGGGACCCTGGCCCTTGAGAGCCGTCAGGGACAGGGCCCAGCTGGGCAGGTGGGCCAGGCGTCCAGACCAGCCTGACTGCTTCAAGCTTGGCTATGCGAATGACCACCCCCAAGCTGGGCGGGGCTGCTCCCTGAGCCGTGGGAACCAGAGACCAAGGCCCAGGGGTGGGCCAGGCGGATCGGGTTAGCAGGCCAGGCTTCCGCCTTTGTCTCCACTGTGCCCTGGGTAGCTCAGCCCTGATCCTGTGTCTGGGGGGTTGTATGCAGGAAGCAGGAAGCAGGGGCCCAGGTCTGTAAAGTCTTAGGAAAGAATTCAAACACAGATGGGAAACTGAGGCGCAGGGTGAAAATTCCGTGGTCATCAGGGAGACAGACCTGGGAGGAGGACTTGGGTCTGCAAGGGCAGCTCTGGGTCCCTGTCCCCTGGGCCCTGGGGAATATGAAGGAGAGGGAGGGAGAGGGGTGGGGATGGCCCGAGTCAAAGTGGGAAGGGGTCTGGGGCAGAAGCCCAACTAGCTGGGCAACCAGGTCCTCAGCTTCTTAGCATCCCTCCAGGGAGCTGCCCACACTCCCACCATCCTGGGTGTCCCTGGGTGTTGTGAGACGCTGCCATGGGGGAACAGGGAGTGTTGTGTCTGTGGGCAGCGGTGAGCACTGATGGGAGACCATGAGCATCCTTGTCCAGAACCAGCTCAAGCAGGATGGCACAGCTTGGAGTGAGGATGGGGCACAAGCCAGGAGGTAGATTATATCACAGGAGGTAGAGAAAAGCTAGAAGATAATGCGGGGGTGGGTTGGGGTGAGGGCGCCATGAGGAGGGCTGTCATATCCAGACGGTCAGGGAAGTGCTCTCTAAGCTTCAGGCTACTGGATCAAAAGGAGGCGCTGGCTGTGCAAATATCGAGTCTAAAGTAACAGCACATGGAGCTTCTGTCATGACGCAGCAGTTAACGAACTCAACTAATATCGTAAGGATGCAGGTTCGATCCCTAGATCCCTAGCCTTGCTTAGTGGGTTAAGGATCCAGCGTTGCTATGAGCTGCTGTGTAGGTCCCAGATGCAGCTCGGATCTGGTGTTGCTGTGGCTGTGGCGTAGGCTGGCAGCTACAGCTCCAATGTGACCCCCTAGCCTGGGAGCCTCCATATGCTGCAGCTGCGGCCCTAAAAAAACAAATAAAAAAATAAAGTCACAGCATGTGCATAGGCCCCAAGGCATAACTAGTGTGCACAGTTCAAGGAGCAGAGAAAGGTTTGGAGGCTCCTCAGTAAGTTAAAGGTAGACTTAGCACATGACCCAGCAGTTCTCCTCTCAGGTATAGACCCAAAAGAGTTGAAAACTATTGAGATAAAACTTGTAAATGGATGTTCATAGCAACTTGATTCACAACAGCCAAAAGGTGGCAGCAACCCAAATACCAATCAGTGGGTGAAATGGATATACACACATGTCCTCCACACCCGGGTGCACTACTCAGCTGTGAAAAGGAGAGAAGCCCTAACACTCAGTGCCACGTGGGGGACCTTAAGACCAGGATGCTCAGTGAGAGCAGCAGACACAGAAGGACATATAGTGTGGGATTCCATTTATGTGAAATGTTCAGAGACAGAGAATGGGTTCCTAATTGTCAGTAGCTGAGGGCAGGGAGGAGTTGGAGGTCACAGCTAATGGGGATGGGCTTCCTTTTGGGGTGATAGAATGCTCTGGAAGTGGACAGAGGCAATGGTTGCACAACACTATGAATGTACTAAATGCCATCGAATTATGAGCTTTAAAATGGTCCATGTTGTATCTTGCCACAGTTTAAAAACAACAGAGAAGTTCTCTCATGGCGCAGCAAATTAACGGAATTAGCCATACAGTTGTCACTGTGGTGGCTTGGGTTGCTGCTGTGGTATGGGTTCGATCCTTTGTCCAGGAACTTCTGTAGGCCTTGGGTGCAGCCAAAATAAAAAAATAAAAACAGGGAGTTCCCTTAGTGGCTCAGTGGTTAACAATCCTGACTAGGATCCATGAGGATGAAGGTTTGATTCCTGGCCTCGCTAGTGGGTTCAGGATCCGGCATTGCTGTGGCTGTGGTGTAGGCTGGCAGCTGTAGCTCCAATCTGACCCCTAACCTGGGAACCTCCATATGCCATGGGGGTGGCCCTAAAAGAAGCACAAAAAAATAAAAATAAAAACAACACAAAAGGTTCTGTCTAGTGCTAGAGATCTGGGAGGTGGGGGGCACAGGGCCAGATCTTTTGGGGGCTTTGGGCTGCCCTGTGGTGGTTGGCATCATGGAAAGTAGATTGGCTTCTGGAATTCCTGCTGTGGCACGGCAGGCGAAGAATCTGGCCTTGTCTTTGGGACAGGGCGGGTTTGATCCCCAGCCCCTCGCAGTGGGATAAGGATCCTGTGCTGGGGTCTTGCAGCTCAGATGCAATCCCTGGCCCCCGAATTTGCATATGCTGCGGGAGCGGCTATTAAAAAAAATGAAAGTAGATTGGCCCCAATGTTTATCAGTGAGAGATACGGGCGGTTTATATGTGCTGATGGGAAGGGGGGAGAGTCGGCTCAGGTTGCTTGGGGACCTCCAGGTCCTTCTGGCTCTTCTTCCCCTGGGGCTGCTGCTGGGGGTGTGCTCACCCCAACTCTGTGCCTTCTGCCCCTCCAGCTCCTGTCCAAATACGACCCTCAGAAGGAGGCAGAGCTCCGCAGCTGGATTGAGGGACTTACTGGCCTGTCCATTGGCCCCGACTTCCAGAAGGGTCTGAAGGATGGGATTATCTTGTGCACGTGAGTGGCCGCCTATGCTCATCACCCTGACCTGTACCATGAAGTCACGCTCCACATTCCGTGTGACACCTGCTTGCTTTCCCTCCATGAGCCTCTGTCTTTCTCGCTCTGCTTTTCCTTGTTAGTGCTTTGTCTTTGTTGGGAGCTCTGATGGGGAGCATCCTTATCTTACACCCTTTTTTTCTCGGAAGAGCCTATAATATTTCCAAATGAGTTTGGCATTTCTTTCTTTCAGGGGGTGGGGGGCGGCCTCACCTGCAGCCTGAGGAAGTTCCCAGGCCAGAGATCAAATCTGAGCCACAGCGAGTTCTGTTGTGGCTCAGTGGTAATGAACCTATTATCCATGGGGATGCGGGTTCAGTGGGTTAAGGATCCAGTGTTGCTGTGGCTGTTGTGAAGGTCAGCGGCTGTAGCTCCGATTCGACCCCTAACCTGGGAACTTCTATGTGCCTCGGGTGCAGCCCTAAAAAGACAAAGACAAAAACAAAAATAAACCAAAAAACCCTGGGCCACAGCAGTGACGGTGCTGGATACTTAAACCACTAGGCCACCAGGGAACTCCCTGGAGACCTTTCTTTACTGCATCCTATTCAACTGTTGTTCAAACATTCCATGGTTTGCACCTTACGAACGTTCGTGGAAATGCCCAGCTTCACTCCCCAGACTCGACACTTCTGGATTATACTCCCAGTGCTCTTTTGTCACTCGTTGGAATCTTTGGTGGGTGAAGTCAAAATTGCAACAGGGGAAATGGAGGCCCGGACAGAACAATGAATGAGCTTGGGGAAGGCACAAGTGTTCCCAAGGTTAGGCTTAGTCTCCTGGGTCTCTGAGGTTCCCCTACACTAATAGAGGTTCCTGTTTCCCCTCACCCCATGTGTCACCCCCCAGACTCATGAATAAGCTGCAGCCGGGCTCAGTCCCCAAGATCAACCGCTCCATGCAGAACTGGCACCAGGTGAGGGACTGGTGGGTGGAACAGGACAGGGCAGGCCCCATCTTATAGGGGAGCAGACCAAGGTCCCTCACTGTCCTTCTCCTGCCTCCCCCCCCAGCTAGAAAACCTCTCCAACTTCATCAAGGCCATGGTCAGCTATGGCATGAACCCCGTGGACCTGTTCGAAGCCAACGACCTGTTTGAGAGTGGGAACATGACACAGGTGCAAGTGTCTCTTCTCGCCCTGGCTGGGAAGGTGAGGCCCAAAGAGGGGCAGAAACCTGCCCAAAGTCACACAGTGAACCAGGGGAAGGTTTGCAGATGCTCTTCATTCATTCCTTTGCAAAGATTTTTGAGCACCCACTAGGTGCTGGGCAATTTGAATTCAAGTGTGACAAGGTAGACACAGTCCACCTCTTTATGGGCAGACAATGAACAAAACTTTTTGGCTGTGCCCATGGTATGCAGAAGTTCCAGGGCCAGGGATCAAGCCTGTTCACAGCGGCGAACTGAGCCACAGTAGTGACAATGCTGGATCCTCAACCTGCTAAGAGTTTTGTTTGCTTGTTTTCTCTTTTTTGGCCACCCCAAGGCCTATGGAGTTCCTGGGCCAGGGATCAGATCCGAGCTGCAGTCATGACCCAAGCCACAGCTGCGGCAATGCCAGATCCTTAACCCACTGTGCCGGGCCAGGGATTGAACCCTCGATCCAGCTCTCCCAAGATGCTGTTGATCCCGTTGGGCCACAGCAGAGACTCCAAGAGTTTTTTGTTTTTGTTTGTTTTTTTAATTAAGGGAGTTCCCTGGTGGTCCAGTGGTTAGGATTTGGTGCTTGGCTGTGGCTTGGGTTTAATCCCTGGTCTTGGAACTGAGACCCCACATCAAGCCGCTGTATGCCACAGCTGAAAACAAAACAAAATAAAACAAGAGAACTTGATCTATCAGCATGTTTAGACTCATAACAAAGCGGAGTGGAAGGTACAGAGCCCTCCAGTCGACCCCTGCCCACCAATCATGCATAGCTTCCCCCACTTTTGTTAACAATCAGTGAAGCTCCGTGGATACCTCGTTATCACTCAGAGTCACACTAGAGTTTGCTCCTCAAATCATTTTTTGCAGTTTATAAATTGTGAGGAGCACCTTGAAAGAGAAGAAAGCACTAGGCTGACTCTAGGGTCTAGTGACCTTTAAACCAAGACCAGCATAGGCTGGAACAGTGTTTCAAGAGGAGGGAACAGCAAGGCCCTGCCATGGGGACAGGAGGAGGAGGTATTCATGTCAGGGAGTTGTGTTCTGAATAGCATTTTCAGGACCCCCCCCCCCCCCGCTTGGCTGCCATGTGGGCAGTGGGGGCAGGGAGACCACGGAGGAGCAGGGGGCAGGTGTCCAGGGGAGAGACAGTGGCCGTAGCCTGGACTGGGTAGAGGGAGGTGATGGAAGGTGAGAGACTGGCAGTGAGGATGCCCTCCAAATTCTTAGCCTGAGCAGCTGGAAGCCTGGGGCTGCTATTGCCTTGGGAGGGAAGGCTGGGGCCATAGGACCTGCTGACCCCAAGGCTTGAGGTGTCCCATGCCAGGTGCAAGGGCAGCTTGCAACCTGATCCCGAGGCCTCCTTGGGCTTGCACACTCCCTGGCTCAAGGGTCCGGGCTGTCCCTCCCTAATATCCCACCCCCACCCCCCAGGCCAAGACAAAGGGGCTGCAGAGTGGCGTGGACATCGGCGTCAAGTACTCGGAGAAGCAGCAGCGGAACTTTGATGATGCCACCATGAAGGCAGGCCAGTGCGTCATCGGGCTGCAGGTGAGCGCCTGGCTGCTCCAGCCCTGGGGGCCATGGGTGTGAGCTTCGGGTGCAACCCAGACTCTGTCCTGCCCCGTGGCCCCTCATGTTGGGGACAGGCTGACCTCTCCCGCCTGCCTCCCTGCAGATGGGCACCAACAAATGTGCCAGCCAGTCGGGCATGACGGCTTATGGCACCAGAAGGCATCTGTACGACCCCAAGAACCATATCCTGCCCCCCATGGACCACTCGACCATCAGCCTCCAGATGGGCACAAACAAGTGTGCCAGCCAGGTAGGCCCCCCCCAGACCTCTACCCGCTTCCCTGCCATGTCACCCCCAAGGGCTAAGGGCTCATCCCTCGGGGCTCGTCCCTGTCGCTCATCTCCCACTGAAAACCCCATTCTGGGTTTCCCTCCTACCCTCTGGCCCTGCCTGCTCTGTCTCTGCTGCAGCTTGCTGTGTGTTCCCGGGGAAGTTACTATCCAGCTCTGTGCCTCAGTTTCCCTCAAAGGTTTGCCCAAAGGCTTTCCATCTCTGATATTTTAAGTCTTGCTGGATTGATGCATCAGTGTGATGGTTTGGGAGCATTCGGGTCCCTTGGCGGGCCTGAGCCCCAGCCTGGGGAGCTTCCCGGCCAGCAGGGAGAGGTGGCCCCAAATACCCCAGCTCTAAGGGAGAGTCACTGGTAATGGAGATCAGCTCAACACAGAGTCAGAAAAGAGAAGGTTCTGGAGTTCCTGTTGTGGCTCAGCAGTAATGAACCCAACTAGCATCCATGAGGACGTAGTTTGTTTCCTGGCCTCATGCAGTAGGTTATGGAACTGGTGTTGCCGTGAGCTGTGGTGTACGCCAAAGACATGGCTCTGAACCCCCATGGCTGTGGCTGTGGCCAACAGCTGCAGCTCCGATTTGACCCCTGGCCTGGGAACCTCCATATGCTGCAGGTCTGGACTCCCCCCTCCAAAAAAAAAAGAGAGTTCTGAGCAGGGCTTGGACAGATCTGTAGGAGGTTGCACTGTGAGCACAAAGACAGGGAGCTGGGCAAAGGTTGGGAATCTGAGAGCAGTTTCTAGGGCCTCTGTTTCCTACTTCTTCCCTCTCTGACACCTCTCCCCGTCTCCAGGTGGGCATGACCGCTCCAGGGACCCGGCGGCACATCTACGACACCAAGCTGGGGACAGACAAATGTGACAATTCCTCCATGTCTCTGCAGATGGGCTACACGCAGGGCGCCAACCAGAGTGGCCAGGTTTTTGGCCTGGGCCGGCAGATATATGACCCCAAGTACTGTCCTCAAGGCCCGGCAGCCGATGGGGCTCCAGCAGCTGCTGGTGACTGCCCAGGCCCTGGAGAGGCTCCAGAGTACCCCCCCTACTACCAGGAGGAGGCGGGCTACTGAAGTGCTTCTGCAAGCTCTTCCCCCCCCCCATTGCCCCATGTGGGTTTTGGGGTTTTTCCATGTTTTTGTCTTGTTTTTCTACGTAGCTGAATGCTAACAGCTGAGGGTCTTGGGGGAAGGGGGGAAGGCCTTGTCCAGTTGCATATGGGATGGGGGTCAGGCTTTGGGCCAAACTGTGGGGCAGGGAGAAGAAACCCAGGTAGGGAGGGGTCCGGCCCCCAGTGGTTTCCGGTTGCTTCTTCCCCTCTTCTCTTTTCTCTGCTGATCAGTTTGTGGTTTCTATACCCATACAAGTTTCAGGTAGTTTTAGTGAAATGAAAATACTTTTTTTTCAGGGGGGTGGGGGAGGTGTTAGGAAGGAAGTAGGTCCTCTGGGAGAAGGCCAGGCCATAGTCCCAAAATATTTTAGGCCTTATGATGTACTAGATTTCCCTAGGATCCTTAGACCACCAACTCTAGCCCTCCCAGGTGCCCAGTGGGGACACTGAGGCCCAGAGAGGACAGTGGAGTTCTGAGTAACTGAGGCAAAGCCAGACCCCTCCCAATACCTGATTCCACCCCCCCACCAAGTACTGCACAGGGACCCCCACCTGGAGGCCCTCCCTGGGACCAGCCCCTGCCCCAGAGCTCTGGGATCAAGAAATAATGTGAAATACCGACTGTGGACCAAAGGAAATAAAACCTCTTTTTAGGAAATGAAGGTGCAGGAGTTGGTGTCCAAGACAGCCTGGGGGGAGGTACCTGGCTTGGATCCCTTCTGGGGCCCTAGGGGAGCAAAGGGCAAACCTCTGAGTAAATCCTCAGGACCAGCCTGGGGAGATGTGGCTTCATCCAGCCTCTAGGCTTTTTCTTGTGCAATCACTGCCTGGAGTTCCCTCTTTAGCAGACTCCTATTCATCCTCAAAGTCCCAACAAGAAACCACCTCCTTTCACGGAGCTCAGGGCTCTTCACACTTGTTTCATCTTCATCATGATCTTGTGAAACATACCCAATTTCCTGGAGAGGGAAACATCCGGAGGTTTTCTTCAAAATCAGGGGGACCATTATGACCAAAGAGTCTAATCTTAGAATGTTGGGGGCCCCTCCACCTTCTACTGTCGCCTGGCCCGCTGTAGGGACCAAGGAATGTTTGTGGAATGAATGAATGAATTAGCGAATGATGACTTTAGTTGAACCCCCATTTTTTCGGGATGGCCAAGTGGAGTCTCAGGGCATTAGAGCAAGTTTGGCTAGGGTTGGGGCCCTCCAGGGTAGAGTGGGGAGAAAGGAACCTCCTGCGACAGGAGACAGCTGCGGTATTGCGGGCGGCTATGCAACGAGAGAAGACAGTCCAACTGGTGCGTCCGCAGGCCAGCCCACTTAGGGTGAGCCAGGCGCCCCACCTCCCGGCAGTGATGCAGCAAGAAGCCAGCGATCCCTTTAAGAAACCGGGTTCAGCGCGTCCCTGCTTTGACCCTTGTCTTCCCCCTCTGCGCGCGCGGCTCCAGTTGACCTGGCCTCTGAATGGCGGGTATACAAGCCAATGGGAGAGGACGGGGCGGGGCCGGGCTGGGGCCGGGCGCTGCAGCTAGCGCTGGAGGCAGCTGGCTGCAGGGGAGCCGCGCCCCTGGTAGGTTGGGGGGGGAAACTTCCTCTTAAAGGAGCCGCGCTCCTCAGCCTCTGTCAGGCGGAGGGAAGCCGCAAGTGTTGGGGGCTGGAACGGTACCGGAGAGAGACAGGAAAGGCCCTGAGACGCAAAGATGCGGGGGTGCAGATGGGTGGGAAGAGGCAGATTCCGTGGGAGTTAAGAGGTGCAAGCCTAATCCAGACTCATTCGCCTTCACTTCCTACCGGGGAGTGTGTTGGGGGCGGCAGAACTAATCCCTAATTCTCACAGGGGAGGTGGAGCATTAGACTCACCTGAGAGGGGCTTTGCCAGCATACACCTGCAGCCCTTCTCTCGGTTCCTACGCCCCTCTGCTCTCTACCCCATTTTACCAATAGAAAAACTGAGGCCGCTCCCTCCGATGCCACTCGGAAAGGAGAGTCTTGGAGTGGTGGTCAGAGGCCCCGGGCCCACTCCCTGCCACCTCTATCGACCTCAGTTTCCCCATTGTACAATGATGCGGAAGGCCAGGCTGGACAGTTCCAAGCAAGGGACAGGCAGGACCAGGAATCGCTGGTTCCAGGAGCCTCCATCGCCGCCCCGTCTCCTTATTCATAGTCTGAATCTTGTGTTTCTTCTGAGCGAGGAATAAGGGAGGGGAGGGCGGAGCTGGGGCCGTGCCTCCTGCTGGATGAGTCACCTCTCTCTGGGGGGGCCTAGGGTGGCCCCTCTTCCAGCCTGTCATGTAAAATGCTCAGCACAGTACATACCCGTTGCTATTATCATCGGGGAAGAGCAGGGACCAGGGACCGGGGGTGGGAGGGAACCCTTCCCTCGCTTAGAGATGAGGCTGGAGGACAGGACCCGGCTGGAAGCCCTTCAGTGGGGCTCAGGGTGGGGGCTGGTGAGGAAAGAGTTAAGTCTAGGCTCCGCCCCCTGCAGGATTAATTGATCGCCGCGGCGAAGCCAGCCGCAGCCCTGGAGGGAGAGTGAGTCCCGGCAACCAATCAGATAAGAGGACGGCTTCGGGCAAGACTCCTATTGGCTTACTCCTATTCCCTCCGGAGAAAGGAGAGCTCCTTTAATAAGCGCCTACGCTCTGCTGGGCTCTAAACGGAGCTTCCAGGAACCTAGCGCGGTGGAATAGATGATGAGATTCAGAGAGGGACAGGGAGTTGCCCGCAGCCACACAGCTCGTCCTCAGACTGACCCCTTAGTCCTGTTTCCTGTCCATTCCCACCATGGCCTTCTGGATACAGCTAATGCTGCTGCTTTGGAAGAATTTCCTGTATCGCAGGAGACAGCCGGTAATGCTCAGCCTGGTGGGCCAGGGCGGGGTGGCCCGGGCGCCTCCCACCTGTGCGCCACTCCCCTCGCCTGTTCTACCCCCCCGCAGATCCAGCTCTTGGTGGAGTTGATGTGGCCTCTCTTTCTCTTCTTCATCCTGGTGGCGGTCCGCCATTCCCACCCCCCACTCGAGCAGCATGAATGTAAGCCTCCTGAGTTCTGCACTTTGGGTAGGCACAAGGGGCAACGTTCACCCTGTCCACATGGGCTCTAGTGAGAGTCAGGAGCACCCGCCGGGCACTCGAGTAATGGCTGAGAGTGAGCACTCTGTTTTGTAATGGTGGTGGGGACGCAGGCCAGAGCCCCAACGCCTGCTTCCCCACAGGCCACTTCTCCAACAAGCCGCTTCCTTCAGCCGGTACCATCCCTTGGCTCCAGGGCCTCATCTGCAATGTGAACAACACCTGCTTCCCCCAGCCCACGCCCGGCGAGGAGCCTGGCGTCCTCAGCAACTTCAAGGACTCCCTGTAAGTCAGCCGCAGCGGAACGTCTGGGTGTGGAAGTGCCCACCCAGTCAGCGGTGTCTCCCGCCCTCTCTATGTCCCTAGGGTCTCCCGGTTCCTGGCCGATATGCGCACTGTCCTGGGGAGCCCCAGTGCCCGCAGAATGCTGGCCAGTCTGAGGAAGCTGACGCCTACACTGAAGGCTGCCCAGGGAGCCAGGGCAGGTGAGAAGGCAAGGGCCCCATGGCCCCAGCTGAGCTCTATGCCTCCACCTGCACCGGGTGGGGCATGTCTCAGGTTAAGCTTTGCCCAACCCTGTGCTTCTGCGCCTTCTTACTCCCGCAGCCTGGTCTCTGCTGAGTGACCAGCCCAAGGAAGGACCATCCTCGGCCACTGAGCTGCTAGAGACACTGCTGCGAGGGGTGAGTGGGCAGGGCAAGGCCAGGCAGGCTCCCGCATGCTGCTCACTGCTCTCTCATAGTCCCAGCAGCTGGCACTGCCTTTCCCAGACCAGCCTCCAGGCCTTTGCCTGGGCTGTCCCCAGAATGATGCCTCTTGTCTGGTCAGTGTCCAGACAGGCCACATCTGGCACGGTAGTAAAGACTCCAGCCCTGAGACCTTGAACAAGTCCATGCACCTCTTGCAGCCTCAATTTCCCTTTTTGTGAAATGGGGTCTATGATAGTATGGAACCCCTGAGAACTTGGCATCAGTGAGCCATCAGTGAATGTCACGGTCACATAGTCATTTTCCCCCCAGGAATCCCTGGGATTTACACTGGGCCAAGCCCAGGAGTCCATTGGCAGCTTTGTGGAGGCAGCAGAGGACCTGGCCCAGGAGGTAAGAAGCCCATGCAGCCTTGACCCCAGCCAGGAAACTAGAAGGGTGGGCTGCCTGGATGGGGAGGTGACAACCTCAGGCACCCTCCCTCGGTGGATTAGGTGAGGGCACTTGTGCTGAAGGAGGAGAGAGTGCTCCTGGAGGAGTCCTCTGAATTGGTGAAGGTTTGGCGGTTGGACCACATGGAAAGTAAGACTTACCATGGTTCTCTGGACCCCTCTCCAGCTCCTGGCACTTCCTAGCCTGGTGGGGCTGTTGGCACTCCTACGGAGACCCCAAGGGACAGGTGGCCCCCTGGAGGTAGTGGTGGAAGCTCTCTGCAGTGCTAAGGGGCCCAGCAAACCAGAGGGGCCCTCCCTCAACTGGTACGAGGCCAGTGACCTGAAGGAATTGGTGGGGCAGGAGCCTGTGCAGGCCCTACCCGACCGCAGCTTGAGTGAGTGACCCACTGAGCTTTCCCAGCCTGGGAAGGGGGGCAGGGACGTGAGTGCAGGGCCTCATGTGGTGTCCCACCCTAGGCCCCGCCTGCACTGAGCTGATGGGGTCCCTGGACACCCACCCAGTGTCCCGCCTGCTCTGGAGGCGCCTGAAGCCTCTGGTCCTGGGGAAAGTACTGTTTGCACCTGACACACCCTTCACCCGGCAGCTCATGACCCAGGTGAGGGAGCAGGAAGGGATACAGGATCTGGAAGAAGTAGGAGTTTGCAGAGATGTGGGTATGTGCCAGCTCAGAGACACAGGGTAGAGCAGAGGGGAGGAAGCAGGAGGGGGGCCCAGGCATCCCCAGAAGAGGCCAGGCTGGCGTGACCTCAGCACCCACCTCCTGCAGGTGAACCGAACCTTCCAGGAGCTGGCTCTCTTGAAGGACATCCAGGAGGTGTGGGGGCTGCTGGGACCCCAGCTCTTTGCCTTCATGAACGACAGTGCAAATGTTGCCATGCTGCAGGTGGGGACAGGATGGAGGGCAGCAAATTCACCCACAGCCTCTCCGAGCACGTCACCCTCTCCTGAGGATCTGGGCCAAGGGCAGGGCCTTCTGGGCAAGGGGGTGGAGGTGGGACGTGGTGTCCATGGTGAGCTCAGGATGCAGGGATGGGAGGAGGGGGCGACAGCTCCTAAGTGCCTGATGCAGACCCCCACTTTCCCCCACACTCCCCAGAGGCTCCTGCAAATCCAGGACAAAGGAAGCAGGCAGCCAGGACCCAGAGGCCGGGACCAGGTGGAGGCCCTTCGTGCCTTTCTGAATCCCCGCAGTGGCAGCTACAGCTGGCAGGAGGCCCTTGCTGATGTGGGACACCTGGTGGGCACCTTGGGCCGTGTGATGGAGGTGAGAGGCCATCCAGTTGAGGGAATCTCTGCAGGCAGAGGCAGCCCTGCTGGCTGGGGGGCACTTCTCAGAGGAAGCACAGCTCCACGGCTCTGCTCTGAGGTCCAGGGAGGACCCTGGGACATCGGACCCATGCCTAGATCCCTCTGTAGTGCGTGACCCTGGACAAGCTGGAGGCTGTGCCCTCGGAGGCTGCCCTGGTGGAGCGGGCCCTGGAGCTAATCTCCGAGCATCGTTTCTGGGCTGGCATTGTCTTCCTGGGACCTGAGGACTTCTCAGTCCCTGGCCATGTGCGCATCAAGATCCGCATGGACATCGATGACGTCACAAGAACCAATAACATCAGGGACAGGTGGGGGCCTTGTGGGGCAGGGCCAAGGGAATGGTGGTGCCAGGGAGCATCCCACCTACCAGAGACCTTGCTGGGTGGAGCCCAGGACTCTTTACAACAATTTGGGTTCTTCGTAGGAGGGGCCTATGGTGTATAAGGGGCGTGTCCAAGGGCTTGGTAGGCGGGGTCAACATGGCTTCTGGGAGGTGGGAGCACTTGGCAGGTAGGGGCTAGTTCCAGAATTGAGCTAGCAGGTGAAGGTGGAGCTAAAGTTGTGATGGGCAGGTCCCAGCCACTCCTATACTCCCCTCAGGTTTTGGGACCCCGGTCCGGCTGCTAACCCCCTGAGAGACCTGCGCTATGTGTGGGGCGGCTTCGTCTACCTGCAGGACCTGCTGGAACGTGCAGCTGTGCATGTGCTCACAGGCGCCTCGCCCCGTGTCGGCCTCTACCTGCAGCAGATGCCCTACCCGTGCTATGTGGACGACGCGTGAGCTCCCCCTTCTCACTCGTTCACCTAGATGCCAGATCCCCAGTCTCAGGGTGGAGGCTGGGTTCTGTGTGGAACAGTCATGCAGTTAAGGCTGAGAACTGCTCTTTAGAGGGACCACTCCCTATGACCTGTAGCAGGAGGAACAGGGATCTCTGAGGGTTGGGTTCTCTGGACACAGGGGGAACATGGCCTGACACCTGGGACTCTGAGGTGCCATCAGGGGTCTGGGAATAAGGGAAGGCGAAGTCCTTGGCTGGCTGCACCTTGGGATGCCAGGGTGGGAACCGTAGTGCTGGATGCCAGCAGCGGGGGCTCCTTGGCTTCCACCCACGCTGCCCCACTGCCCCAGGTTCCTGCGCGTGCTGAGCCGGTCACTACCGCTGTTCCTGACACTGGCCTGGATCTACTCTGTGGCGCTGACAGTGAAGGCTGTGGTGCGTGAGAAGGAGACGCGGCTGCGCTACACAATGCGGGCCATGGGACTTAGCGGTGCCGTGCTATGGCTCGGCTGGTTCCTCAGCTCCCTTGGGCCCTTCCTTCTCAGCACCGCATTGCTTGTGCTGGTGCTCAAGGTGGGTGCACTGCAGCCTTCTAGGCTCCCAGATGGGTGCACGTGTACGCGGGAGGGTAAGAGGAAGGGGGCACCTCGTGGGTGCCATTGCATGTCACTGACCAACGTGGAGTAAGCCCTCCAGCTCCCTTTGCCTCCCGCAGCTCGGGGACATCCTCCCCTACAGCCATCCGGTTGTACTCTTCCTGTTCTTGGCGTCTTTTGCTATGGCCACGGTGGTCCAGAGCTTCTTGCTGAGCGCCTTCTTCTCCCATGCCAACCTGGCAGCAGCCTGCGGAGGTCTCGCCTACTTTGTGCTCTATCTGCCCTATGTGCTGTGCGTGGCCTGGCGGGACCAGCTACCCATGGGAGGCCGCGTGGCTGCTGTGAGAGCCCAGCTAGTGGGGTTGGTGGAGGTTGGGGGGAGGGGAGCAACTTCAGTCGCACTTGTTCACTGCCCTACCTACCCACCTGCCCCAACCTGCAGAGCCTTCTGTCCCCGGTGGCTTTTGGCTTTGGCTGCGAGAGCCTGGCCCTGCTGGAGGAGCAGGGAGAAGGTGCGCAGTGGCACAATGTGGGCACCGGGCCTGCCGCCGATGTCTTCAGCTTGGCCCAAGTCTCGGGCCTTTTGCTGTTTGATGCTGTACTCTACGGCCTCGCCACTTGGTACCTGGAGGCCGTGTGCCCAGGTGAGCTGGGGGAGGCATACCAGCAAAAGGGAGGCTGGGCTGAGGGACAGGACCAGGGCTGGGATGGGACTGAGGGAACCAGGGTACCTGGAGGCTGGTCCGACATGAGAGGGTGGGGCTTCCTGGCAGGTGCGCTCAAGCTAACAGGTGTTGGCATTTGTGGGACAACCTGAAGCAGGTGGGTGGGGCTTCTTGGCTACCTCTTACTTGGGTGCTCTCACCCCTGGTGTGTGGCCAGAAACACCCTCCAGGGGGATGGGCTCAAGGGGTAACTGAATACTAATTCCCACAGGCCAGTATGGGATCCCCGAACCGTGGAACTTTCCCTTTCGGAGGAGCTATTGGTTTGGGACTCGGTCCCCCAATGGTTCTGCCCCACCCGCTGCCCTGCAGGACCCTGAAGGTGAGACCCAGCAAAGCTTAGCAGCCACTTTCCTGCCTCAGTCCCCCAGGTCCCCTTAAACCCAGGTTCCTGCAGCTCCCAATTCTCTGGACACCCCTAGTTCCCCAGGCCCCCTGAGGCCACCCTAACTCCTACAGACCCTGGCCTGCTAAGTCCCCGATTCCACAGCTGAGTCTTGCCCTCCTCCAACAGTGCTGGTGGAAGAGGCCCCACCTGGCCTGATTCCCGGGGTCTCCATTCGGGGCCTAGAAAAGCGCTTTCCTGGCAACCTGCAGCCAGCCCTGCGAGGGCTCAGCCTGGACTTCTACCAGGGCCACATCACCGCCTTCCTGGGCCACAATGGAGCGGGCAAGACCACCACACTGTGAGCAGCCTGCTCCCCGCCCCCTCCCCCACCCCTCCCTTCCCCTCCCTCTTTCCCCTCCCCCACCCCTCCCTTCCCCTCCCTCTTTCCCCTCCCCTCCCCTCCTCAGGTCTCAGCTTGCACAGCTGTTCAAGGGGGAGGCAGCTGGGTCAGAAGTTTCTGTCTGTACATGGGGAGGGACGTTTTCCTGAGCCTCATTTTCTTTCCCCTTTAGTCTGGGCTTAGAGTAGCTGCCCTGTAAGTGCTGATGCTCTTCTCTAGGGGCCTTGGTTCCCCCTCTAATGGAGCCACCACTGAGACCCCTGCACCCCCAGGTCCATCCTGAGCGGCCTCTTTCCACCCACGGGTGGCTCCGCCCGTGTCCTGGGCCACGATGTCCGGTCCAGCATGGCAGCCATCCGACCCTACCTGGGCGTCTGCCCCCAGTACAACGTGCTGTTTGACATGTGCGTCTCGGTGGGTCCGGGGCAGGGCTGGGTGTTCTCGGGGTTCCTGCCCACTGCAGTGGCCACCCTGTTTTTCACCCGTGGCCGCAGGCTGACCGTGGACGAGCATGTCTGGTTCTATGGGCGGTTGAAGGGTCTGAGCGCAGCTGCTGTGGGCCCAGAGCAGGACCGTCTGCTGCAGGACGTGGGCCTCGTCCCCAAGCGGCACACACAGACACGCCACCTCTCAGGTAAGTCCAGCCTGGGGAGGCATAACCCTAACCCTAACCCTAACCCTAAGGAGGGGGCTGGGATTTTATCCCGAGGATGGTGGGAAGCCAGAAAAGATGGCAGATCTGGGATACCTAGGAGGAACCAGGCTCTGAGGTCCCGGCAGGTCAGGAAAGGCACAGGGGGAAGGGAGGGAGCCCTACCCAAGACTGGGAGTGGGGTTGTGCTGAGAACCCTACTCTGTCCCAACCCAGGTGGGATGCAGCGGAAGCTTTCAGTGGCCATTGCCTTTGTGGGGGGCTCCCGAGTTGTTATCCTGGATGAGCCCACGGCTGGTGTGGACCCTGCTTCCCGCCGAGGCATTTGGGAGCTGCTGCTCAAATACCGCAAAGGTAAGAATTGGGGTTAGCTTGAGGTTCCCCTGGATTCTCCTTAAGAGGCCAGAAGATGTTTCTGACAAAGAGGTATTGGGGATGGGGTTTTGAGGGGTGAGTAGGAGTTTACTGTGTGAGACAGAGACCAGAGCCTGGGCAGAGATGTTGCAGCCTGATGGTACATTGTGTGTTGGGTCCCATGCCCAGGTCGCACACTGATTCTCTCCACCCACCACCTGGATGAGGCAGAGCTATTGGGAGACCGAGTAGCAGTGGTGGCAGGCGGCCGCTTGTGTTGCTGTGGCTCCCCACTCTTCCTGCGGCATCACTTGGGCTCTGGATACTACCTGACACTGGCAAAAGGTCCCCTAGCCCTGGCTGCCAGCAGAAAGGTGAGGGCTGGAGCTGACCTCCGACCCCTGGCCGTCAAGGCTCTGTCTAGCTCTGATGACTATGGCAGTTGATGGCCTTCTGCCTGCAGGGTGACACTGCCTTGAAGGACAGCATGGATGCCCAGCAGGAGAGGGAACAGAGCAGTACTGCTGGTGAGTGCTGGGGTGGGAGAGCCAGAGTGAGAAGCAATGGATTCACGACCCCATGCTGGACCCCTGACCTGGACTAAGCCCACCCACAAACCTACCCTTGACCTCTGACCCTGGGTGGACTCTGGCCCTAAGCCCAGTCAAGTCCTGTCCTCAGGCTTTTTATCCTGACCTCTGCCTTCAAGGACAGGCCCCTTCCCTGGGGGGCTGGGATGGGAGGGAGGGGGCAGGATCCAGGGAGCAACCTCCCATAGGGCCCCTGATGTCCCCTGCCGCCTGTGCAGGTGCAGTCCAGCTGCTGGCCCTGGTGCAGCGCCAGGTGCCTGGGGCACGGCTGGTGGAGGAGCTGCCCCATGAGCTGGTGCTGACGCTGCCCTACAAGGGTGCCCTGGATGGCAGCTTTGCTGGGCTCTTCCAAGAGCTGGATCAGCGGCTGGAGGAGCTGGGGCTGGCCGGCTACGGGATCTCTGACACCAGCCTCGAGGAGGTACGGCTGCTGGAGGAGGTTGGTGGGGCCTGGAGGAGGTGGTGCTTGGAAGGATGAAGAGGAGTCTGCCTGTTGTCAGCTGGGGTTCCTGGGGAGGAGGCTGGGCACAGGCAGCGGCCTTGGGGAGGCCTGGGGACCCAAAGTGATGAGGGATAAGAGGCTCTGGAGTCCCTCCCTCTCCCTCCTGTGTGTCCCCAGACTCTGAGCTCCCTGCTTTGTTTCCCCAGATATTCCTGAAGGTGGTGGAAGATTGTGCTGTGGCCACAGGCCCAGAGGATGCAGCCACAGGTCCCTGTCCTTGACCCTTCACCCTGGTCCAGAGTTGGAGCTGACTTTAGACTAAGTCCTGATCCCTGGCTGACATGGCCCAAGCCACAGCCCTGACCTCCAGCCCTGATTCCTTACTTTGACCTTAACCCAGACCCCAGGCTGAATACTGACCCTGACCCTGACCCTTGTGGCTTCACAGACAGTAGACGGAGGCAGCACCCATGCTCAGGCATCGCTCATCGGGACATGACCACGCGGTTCCAGGTTCTGCCAGAGGAGGCAGCCCTGGAGGATGGGGCACTGGGTGAGTTGTCCCCACCTGACTCTGTGGCTCTGTGGTCCCTCCTGGCCCCCAGGGCATGAGCACTGACCCTCCCATTCCCCACAGCTGGGTCTGCCCCCGAGACACAGGCTCTGCAGGGTTCTGGGCCAGATGCCGCAGGCCGCTTGCAGGGCTGGGCACTGACCCGCCAGCAGCTCTGGGCCCTGCTTCTCAAACGCTTTCTGCTTGCCTGCCGCAGCCGCCGTGGCCTATTCGCCCAGGTGAGGGGGACCAGGTAGCAGGGAGGGCACACGGGGAACCCTGGGTGTCTGTTCTCTATTTGGTGACCTAATTCATCTGCTTAACTCAGGTGCATTTTGCACATTGAACACTTCTGTTGAGAGCACTGGGGAGCCATGGACAGTGTTAGAGCAAGACTGGGAAGGGTTGTGGCCAAGCCTGGAGGGTGGACCCATGGGGCAGCTGATTGTTGGTCCTTCAGATTGTGCTGCCTGCCCTCTTTGTGGGCCTGGCGCTGGTGTTCAGCCTCATCGTGCCCCCCTTCGGATTCTACCCGGCTCTGCAGCTCAGTGCCAGCATGTATGGCACCCAGGTATCCTTCTTCAGGTGGGTGCAGAAAAGAGGGGCCTGGTGGTGGGAGAGCCAGGGCCTGTGCCTAGCCCTGACCCTGCCTCCCTGACTGCACAGCGAGGATGCCCCGAGGGACCCTGCACGTGCCCGCCTGCTCGAGGCGCTACTGGAGGAGGCGGGATTGGAGCAGCCTTACCTGAAAAATAACTCCACCAGGTGAGGGCTCGCCAGCCTGGACCTTGTTCCTCTCTAGCCTCAGCTCCAGTGGGCCCCGGGGTGCCAGAGCACCCCCCATGCCTGCTTGGGAGCTGGGCGCCTCCACATTCCAGCAGCCCTGGAAGCCCTGTGTCCCAGCCCCGCCCTGCCCTGCCCCGCCCCTGCAGGGCACAAGAGTGCGCACAGCCCAGCTGCCAGTTCTCAGTGCCCGAGATTCCTGCAGACGTGGCCGAGGTCTTGGCCAGAGGCAACTGGACCTCGGAATCTCCATCCCCCACCTGTCAGTGCAGCCGGCCAGGTGCCCGGCGCCTGCTGCCTGACTGTCCCACTGCGGCCGGCGGCCCCCCGCCGCCCCAGGCATCCACCAGTTCGGGCGAAGTAATCCAGAACCTAACAGGCCGGAACCTGTCGGACTTCCTGGTCAAGACCTACCCACGCCTGGTGCGCCAGGGGTGAGCACCTCCCTGGACTCAGCTGCGTGGCTCCTCTGGGCAGAGGTGGGCTGGTCCAGGGAGGTTGTGCCCAGCCTGCTGCTCTGGCCCGAGGGCCGTCCGTGCATCCCCCTCTTTATTTATCTCACCCGACTCCCCAGATTCTCTGTCTCTCTCTCACTCGCCTTTCTGTCTGTCTGTCTCTCCCTCAGCCTGAAGACCAAGAAATGGGTGAACGAAGTCAGGTGAGGAGGGCCCCCTGCCTGGGCTCCATTCCTGTGCCCTCTGCCCGCCCACTGGGGACACTGCCACCCCACCCTCCCCAACCTTCGACTGTCCCTCCTGCCTTCACCGTCCCACAGGTATGGGGGCTTCTCCTTGGGGGGCCGAGACCCTGGCCTGCCCTCGGGGCTTGAGGTGAGCCGTTCGGTGGAGGAGTTGCGGGCACTGCTGAGCCCCCAGCCCGGCGGGGCCTTTGATCGAATCCTGAACAGCCTCACTGAGTGGGCTCTTGGTCAGGACACTCAGGACAGCCTCAAGGTGGGAAGTGGAGAGGTAGCAGGCTGGAGCAGGCAGGGACAGGCTTGTCCCCAGCACCCTGACCCCTTCGGCCCTGACCCCACCTCAGATCTGGTTCAACAACAAGGGCTGGCACGCCATGGTGGCCTTTGTCAACCGAGCCAACAATGCTCTCCTACATGCCCGCCTGCCACCAGGCCACGCCCGCCACAACCATAGCATCACCATGCTCAACCATCCCCTGAACCTCACCAAGGAGCAGCTGTCTGAGGTCACGTTGTGAGTCCCCCCGCCCTGTATGTCCCCCTGCCTCAGTTCCTCTGTTGTTTTGGGTGATGGGAGTTGGAATTACCCTCTTCCACGTGCTTGCTGGGTACATGGGGAACGGGAACTGCCCTCTGTGCTCCCTTGGCCAAAGTAATGGGACATTATCAGGCCCCCAAGGCTGGACTCCCATATCCTACATCCTACAGTTGCTCACACCTCCTCATCACGTCAATCTTCACCCAACTAGAGACTGGACAGTCTCTCCCTGCCAAAGAACCCAAAGTGGCTCTGGCCATATTCCCCAGCCATGTCAGCCCTGGGGACCTTTGTCCCCTCAGGGGCCTGCCCAGCTCTGCTCTGAGCAGCCCACGCACCCTCACCCCTAGGATGGCTTCCTCGGTGGACGTACTTGTCTCCATCTGTGTGGTTTTTGCCATGTCCTTCGTCCCGGCCAGCTTCACCCTGGTCCTCATTGATGAGCGTGTCACCCGAGCCAAACACCTGCAGTATGTTGGGGGGCTGCCCCCCACTCTCTACTGGCTTGGCAACTTCCTCTGGGACATGGTACGGGGATGGCCTAGAGGGGTGGGGGCCCCACCACCACTTGCCACTGCCCTTTCTGGGCAAGGGCTTGTCTAGGGTGGTCTGAGTGAAGACTTGGGAATTGTCGGAGACCTCCTATACTGCGACAGAAAGTCCAGGGAGGCTGGGGTAGGGCGCAGTGCTGAGGGTGCCCGTTCCTTTCCCCTGTACCCTATGGGAGGTAACTGCTCTCTCCAATGCAGTGTAACTACTTGGTGCCAGTGTGCATCGTGGTGCTCATCTTTCTGGCCTTCCAGCAGAAGGCGTATGTGGCCCCTGCCAACCTGCCGGCCCTCCTGCTGTTGCTACTCCTGTACGGGTGAGGCCTCTAGTCCTGTAGGGCTTGTTCTTACTGACCCCTCCCCCCAATACTCCTGAGGCAGGTGGGACTCTGTAGCAGTTCCTAAGGAAGAGGATGTGGCAGTCTGAGGGGGCCCCAAGAGTGATCCAATTCAGCGCTATGGCAAGGTGACCTTAAAAGCTCATCTTGTCCTGGCCCACATTCTAGAGGCCTACAACACAGAATTTGGGAGGAGAGATCTGTTTCCTTTCAAGGCTGCTCAGCCCCTGTCTGGCAGTGACAGGGGCTTCTGTTACCCCTCAGCTGGGCGATCACACCACTCATGTACCCAGCCTCCTTCTTCTTCTCCGTGCCCAGCACGGCATATGTTGTACTCACCTGCATCAACCTCTTTATCGGCATCAATGGCAGCATGGCCACCTTTGTGCTTGAGCTCTTCTCTGATCAGGTAGGGCCCCACAACGGTTGGATCTAGGGTTGGATTGGGCATCTGCCTCAGCCCCTTACCCACTTCCTTTTTCCTGCCCCTGAGCAGAAGTTGCAGGAGGTGAGCCGGATCCTGAAACGGGTCTTCCTTATCTTTCCCCACTTCTGCCTGGGCCGGGGGCTTATCGACATGGTGCGGAACCAGGCCATGGCTGATGCCTTTGAGCGCTTGGGTGAGAACTTCCCTCTAGGTGGGGAAGTGCCAGATGAGAGTCAGTTCTACAGGGGTGGGACAAATAGCAGCCCCCAGGAAGAGAACGGGAAGTCTTAGGTGGCCCAAAGGGGCTGGTACATGGTGGCCAAGTTAGAGGTGCAGCAAAGCAGCCATAAAATCTAATTCCATCTTGGTCATATCACTAGAGGTCTGAGGCCCCCAAATGAGGGAGGTAGTGATAATACTGTTTTCTGTGCTAGTTAGATCCCAGCTAAGTGACCACGTCAGTTCTTGATCCTTTCCCTTAAGAACCCAATATGATAGATTTCCCTTGTGGCACAGTGGGTTAAGGATCGAGCATCGTCACTGCAGTGACTCAGGTCTTTGCTGTGGCGTGGCTTCGATCCCTGGCCTGGGAACTTCCACATGCCATGGGAGTGGCAAAACAAACAAACAAACAAGACAAACCCAAGGTGACTTAAATGAGGAGGTGCAGAGAAACCAAGCCTCCAAAATGACTTGATCCCTCCTTCATGTCCCCCCAGGAGATGGGCATTTCCAGTCACCCCTGCGCTGGGAGGTGGTCGGCAAGAACCTCTTGGCCATGGCAATACAGGGGCCCATCTTCCTTCTCTTTACGCTCCTGCTGCAGCACCGCAACCGCCTCCTGCCAGAGTCAGTGGGGACCGGGGTGGGTGGCAGGGACTGGGGTCTGGCTTTGGGCCCACTGATGTTTCTGTCCTCAGACCCAAGCTGAGGCTGCTGCCCCCCCTGGGAGAGGAGGATGAGGATGTGGCTCGTGAACGGGAACGGGTCATGCAAGGGGCCACCCAGGGGGATGTGTTGGTCCTGAGGGACCTGACCAAGGTGAGTGAAGAGTGCTGGGTTGGGGGGCTCCCCCTGGGCCAGTGACCTTTTTCATGGACCTACACTCTTCTCAGGTATACCCTGGGCAGAGGACACCGGCTGTTGACCGCTTGTGCCTGGGGATCCCCCCCGGTGAGGTAGGTCCAGGGTGGAGGTCCTGGTGCATCTGCTAACTTTTATTGAGCACCTACTGGCTGCCAACATTTGAGCTCCCCAAACTCTCATTCAGGATCTACTGCATGGTTACATTTATTGATGCCTACTCTGTGTGGTAAAGTTTTAGTAAGATCCTACTGAGGACAAATTTATGACTAAGCACCTATTGGGCTCCCACACATGTGCCAGTTATCTTAAGCACCTATCATGTGCCAACATTTATTGAGTACCAATAGTATACACTAAAGCATCCTTGAGCCCCCTTTTGCGAACCAAAATTGTACTGAATGTCACCTTTGGGTTTTTTTTTGTCTTTTTTTTGGCATTTCTTGGGCCACTCTAGCGGCATATGGAGCTTCCCAGGCTAGGGGTCGAATCGGAGCTGTAGCCACCGGCCTACGCCAGAGCCACAGCAACACGAGATCTGAGCCGCGTCTGAAACCTGCACCACAGCTCACGGCAACGCCAGATCCTTAATCCACTGAGCAAGGGCAGGGATCGAACCCGCAACCTCATGGTTCCTAGTAGGATTCATTAACCACTGCGCCACAACGGGAACTCCCTGAATGTCACCTTTGTGATGATCAACTTTTATCAAGCACTAACAGCATTTATTGAGCTCCCTCTGTATACATATCAAGCACTTACTAACAGCAGTATTTATTAGGCACCTGCTTTGTGCTAATTCACATTCAGTTACTTCATGCAAACTTCTCTTCTGTGGGCCATTTACTGTCCACCTACTAGGGGCCAGCACACACCTGTGGACAAGTATGATGTGTTAGTGTAAACTGCCGTCACTCTTTATCAAGTGCCCACTGTGTGCACCCAAACTTTTACTGGGCTGACTGTGTGCCCAGCCCGAATTCTTGCTGGGTGCCACTGTCATCAGGTACCCACTGCATAGCAGGAAACTTTCAGAAGTCTCCTGGCTGATAGGTATGGCTCAGTGGCTATGTGTGACCTTTATAGGATACCTACTGTGTGCCAAGATTGATTAAACACATGCTGTGTGCCAACCACCATCCCTGCTAAGTGACAGCTTTATGCCCCACACACTCCAGTATCTGCCCCTAGGGTTCCCTCCAGGTAGAATCTGACAGACCCACCCCAGAAACCAGACTTGCAGGGACAAGGGGCCAGAGCCTCTGTGAGTACCATCTGGGTGTACCCACAGTGTTTCGGGCTCCTGGGTGTGAACGGAGCGGGGAAAACGTCCACATTCCGCATGGTGACTGGAGATAAGCTGCCCAGTGGGGGTGAGGCCGTGCTGGCGGGCCACAGGTGAGGGGCCCCAGTGCCCTTGTTCCTCCCCACCCCACACTCCCTTGCATGGACCAAGTCAGGCTGGCCCTGAGTCCCCGACCCCCACCCCTGCAGGTGCATCTGGCCCTGAGACGACACCTGCCTTTACCAGGGCGGGTGGACCCTGAGATCCCTGTTCGTCCCCAGCATGGCCAGGGCCCAGCCAGTTCCCTGAGTTCCCTGTCCCCCATCCCCAGTGTGACCCGGGATCCAGCTGCAGCTCACCGCTGCATGGGCTACTGCCCTCAGTCAGATGCTATCTTCGAGCTGCTGACTGGCCGTGAGCACCTAGAGCTGTTTGCACGCCTGCGTGGGGTTCCTGAGGCCCAGGTTGCCGAGGTAACCCCCCCCCTCCAGTCCCTGCCCCTGGCTCTGCTGCCTCCCCAGTCCAGCTCCACCCCCACAGGGTCCTGTGCCCCTGCCCTCCCCCAGCTTCGTCACACTCACTTGGATCTACCTCCCTTTCCCACTGTCATCCTGGCTGCACCTGCCCCCTTTCTGCGTAGGAGTCTGCCTCTTCCCTCCTGGACCTCCCTGGACCCTCCTGGCTGTGGCCTTGTCCATTCCACCCAGGACTCCAAGTCCTGCTTAGGGCTTCCAGGTGGTTCAAAGCCTTCCAGGTCCCGCCTCTCCCTTACTCTGGGAGCAGCCCCGCCCAGTATTTGCCCTGGCCCCGCCCTTTCGTCGCCCTTGGCCCCCTCCGGCCTGAGGCCCTAGCTCCTCCCACTCACTCCCCCCACTCCTGCTCACACTCTCTCCCCTCACTCTCTCTGGGCTTCCTCCTCATTCTCACTTGGGCCCCCCATGCTCACTCTGCTCCTTGTACTCTGGCCCGCCATAGACAGCAAGGTCGGGCCTGTGCCGCCTGGGCCTCCCTCAGTATGCAGACCAGCCCGCGGGCACCTACAGCGGTGGCAACAAGCGGAAGCTGGCGACAGCCGTGGCTCTGGTGGGGGACCCGGCTGTGGTCTTTCTGGTGCGTGGGGACAGGGCCTGGGTGGGGATGGGGGAGGGGCTCGCTTAAGCTTAAGCACTTAAGCTTCTCCCCCTCCCAGGATGAGCCAACCACGGGCATGGACCCTAGCGCGAGGCGCTTCCTCTGGAATAGTCTCCTGGCCGTGGTTCGGCAGGGCCGCTCCGTGGTGCTCACCTCACACAGGTGGGCCAAAAACCAGACGCCCAGGCCTGCGGGTCCAGGTGCTGCAACCTGGGGAGATAGATGGACCAGGCCCGAGGGAGAGGCTGTCAGAGCACAGGGTCGCACAGGGTGGGTGGTTCTGGCCTTGGGGGCGGGTGCCAGGGCTGAGTGGGATGACACAGGGAGGTGGTACCCTGCCTCGGGAACAGCAGTCTGGGCCAGGATGTGTTCAGAGTACAGGGTGGTCCAGAGCTGGAGGGTGAGGGTCCCTGGCAGGGGCAACACAGTGCCAGGCACTGCTGGTCCCGGCCCGGCTAGAGCTCACGGCGCTGGGCTCCCACAGCATGGAGGAGTGTGAAGCGCTCTGCACGCGCCTGGCCATCATGGTGAATGGGCGGTTCCGCTGTCTGGGCAGCACACAGCGCCTTAAAAGCAGGTGAGCAGGGGGAGAGCTCAAGGGCCTGGGTGCTGGCAGATGAGGGTGGGAGTGTAGGTAGGGCCAGAGGAGGATTCAAGCGGGGCCAACCTGGCTGTACCCGGGAAAGAGACAAGGATTGTGGACTGCTCAGAGGGTCGAGGCTGGACCAAGAAAGAGGAAGTGAAGTCCACTGAATGAGAGTGGGTCCCTGTGAGGAAGCCTGAGGGTCGAGCAGGTGGGCGTGACCTAACAGCTGGACAGGGGCAGGCTTTGAGTGGGCGGGGCCTGAGAGAGGCCAGGTTAGAGTAGGGGTGAACATGTAGGCAGGGTGAGGACCATCATGGGTTGGGGTCAGAGGTGTTGCTCAAGAGGAGCCAGGTATAGGGGTCCAGAAGCAAGCTGGAGGGTGGTGTGGGTGGGTGGTAGGGAAGGGAGGGCCTTGGGACAGTAGCTCTGGTCACACCCCACCCCACCCCACCCACCGCAGATTTGGGACTGGTCACACGCTGACCCTGCGGGTGCCCTTGTCGAGATCCGAGTTGGCGGCGGCCTTCGTAGAGGAGGCATTCCCAGGGGCCGAGCTGAGGGAGGCGCATGGCGGCCACCTGCGATTCCAGCTACCGCCGGGAGGGCGCTGCTCCCTGGCGCACGTCTTTGGAAAACTGGCTGCGCACGGCGCCAAGCAAGGCGTGGAGGACTTCTCTGTGAACCAGACCACGCTGGAGGAGGTGACCGCAGTGCCAGGCCGGGGCTGGGGTTAAAGGTGGGGCTAGGGGCCAGGCCCTCCTGCTGAAATCCCCTCCTGCTTCCTTGGGCCACCTACCTCTAGGTATTCCTGTACATGTCCGAGGATCAGGGGAAGGAGAACCAGGAGGAGGCAGAAGTGGGGACTGAGCCTGTGCCGGGCCCGCAGCGCCCTAAACTCATCACCCAGTTCCTTGACAACCACAGTATGGCTGAGACCGTGCTCTGAGCCTCCCTTCTCTGTGGAGCTGGTGGGAGGCCCTGGGAGTGAAGAAGGCAGAACAGAGGGGTGGGACACGGGACCCAGACTCCCTGGAGGAAATAAAGAGAAGCCGATGTGAAGCAGTGTGCACGTGTGCCCATGCTCCAGGCTGCATGCCTGTCCACAAATGGTTCTCTGTATACGTATCTGCCACCCGAGTGTGTGGAGGCATGGGCTTGGGGACACAGATGCAGTATGAAGTATGCGCGAGGGTCAATGTCTCTGTAGTGGCTGCTGTGTGCCTGCCTGGGGCTCCTAGCCAACTGGACTCCTAGCTGTGAAGGGCTCTGCGGTGGCCTGGGGATGTCACACGTGCAGTGCAGGTGTGCCCTTAAGAGCCTGGACCCTGGACCCCAAGCCCCTAAGTGGCCACATGGTTCTGGCGCCTGAGGGCGGTAACTGTGAGTGGCTGGTTATGAAGTGGGCATGAGGTCAGGGCTCAGGAATGTCTGGGGCAGCTGGAGGAGCCCGGCAGGGGTGGCCTGGACCTCAGGCCTCCCAGCCAGGCCAGAAGCCCATCCACCAGCCAGCCGTCGCCCCCAATCCTGGCCTTCAGAGCCATGAGTGGTGGTCAGAGGATCCTTAAGGGACTTCTGGGCTGGGTCTGTGGATGGACCTGGGCCTGGAGAGCCAGGTTTGGCATGAGGGGCTGTGGCCTGCATGCCCTTTGCCCTGGAGATCGTCCCCTCCCACTGGAGGTCAGTGGGGGCCAGTGTTGGGAAAGGTGGAGGGGCTGGGGTTTGGGGATTTGTGGATGAGACTCTGGAAGGAGAGGGGAGAAGGCTCAGAATGGGGGGCTCAAGAGAAGAGATGGTCACAGGGGAGGGGGATGCCAGGAGGGGAGAATGAGTTGGGGAACTGTACCCACCGCTCTGGCCCCAGTTCTGAGAGTGGCCATGGCTGGGATGGGAGGAGACAGTGAGGTGGCCTGAGGCATTTTATCAGCCCTGCTGCTGGCCAGTGGTCCGGTGGCCAGGGGTCGGTGCGTGTGCCTGGAATGTAGAATGCGGCTGGGGGGAGCTGGGCTGAGGCCAGTGCAGGTGGGGCAGAGGGGGGTGACCGCTCTGCCCTACTCTGGCCCGGCCCTGGGCCCAACAGGGGCTCTCCAGAGGACGCAGGGTGGGCACACCCATGAGGGAACGGCAACTGGAGGGTGGGTGTGTCTGTATCCGTTTCATCTGGGGACCTTGGTGGTTTCTGAGCACGTGTTAGGACCAAGTCCTTGTCGCTGTGTGTCACTGTGCATGCATGTCTGCTCTGCTGGGTGATTTAGGTCTTCCGAGTGAAGGTCAGCGTCTCTAGTGGCCGCCGTGTGCCTGCCTGGGGCTCGTCTGGGGCCAGCACCTGGCAGGGGAACCTCATCTCACATGCGCGCGCAGGGCTACTGAAAGCGGAAGCTGGGGGCGGGGCCCAGGACCCCACCTTCAAGCCCACTGTGCGGAGGGGCAGGCTGAGGCCCAGGCCTGAGAGGATTAGGGGCGGGTCTGCGTCACGGCCTCCGGAGGCCTTTTCCTGTGGGGGGAAGCGCTGCCAATGAGGGCTGGGCCTGTCACGTGGGCCTGACAGCTGGGGAGGGGGTGGCCGGTGACAATGTGGTCCTGAGGCCACCAACATCAGGAGCTGCGGCGCTGAGACCCCCGGCCCGCCGCCCTCGGGCCCTTCGGGGCTGCTGGGCACGGCGCCACCATGTTCTCCAGGAAGAAGCGAGAGCTCATGAAAACCCCTTCCATCTCGAAAAAGAACCGGGCGGGAAGCCCCTGCCCACAGCCCTCGGGGGTGAGTGAACCTCCACTGGGAGCGCGGAGCAGGCGGGGAACCTTGGAGCGCCCCCTGGACAGCAGGGGGACAGGGTGGGGGGGTCACCCTGTGCTCAGGCTGCCGGGCAGGGCCAGGCAGTGCCATGCTGGGCCAGCAGCAGAGGGCTCGAGCCAGCTACAGCCCCCACCGGGCTGGACGGCAGGGGCCACGCAGGATGGGCCGGGACCCCAGTGTTCAGCTCACGGTAGGAGCCCTGTGGGAGGCCACCACACCACCATCCTATCCAGGGCTGGTTGTGGGGTCCCGGGAGTGTGCGGGGCGGGTGTAGGGGTGTGAGCACATTGGGTCTGGGACTCTGGGGTAGGGGCTCAGAACTGGGGGCCTCCAGGCACCATTAGATTTGAGAGCCATGGCACTGCCATGGGCAGAAGGTTTATAGGGAGCAGAGTGTGGGATGAGACCCATGGGCACAGGGCCTGGGTGTAAATTTTGGGGGCGTCCGTGAGACTCGGGGGCCTGCTGAACCTTTAGAGTCCAGGCTTCAAGGTATCATTACCAATGAGTCTGTGTGCCTGCAGTGACCTGGCCTGAGGGCAGCTAAGGAGACCCTAGCCCTCCCTACCCTCTCAGGAAGTGGGGTGCCCCTCCCCCGCACCCCTGCAGGCACCGCCCCTGGCTGTGGTTTGGGGCAGAGACGGTTGTTTGTGAAAGCTCTGGGGAAGAGGATGTTGGGTAACAGGTGTGGGAGGGGCATGACACCAAATCTCAGCCCTCTGACCTGTGGCCTTTGCCCCTGTGGAGTCAGGCTGAAGACCCTCCAGAGCCCCACTTCACCTCTGGGGAAACTGAGGCAGGGTCTGGGGTCGGGGGAACACCTGCTGTACCAGCTCCCCCTCCCCTTCCAGGAGCTAACCAGGAGAGATGGGGCTGATACAGTGTCCCTGGGACCCAGCCTGGAACCACCAAGCGTGGCCTCAAGTGCCAAGGCCACAGGCACACTCAAGAGGCCCACCAGCCTGAGCCGCCACGCCAGTGCGGCTGGCTTCCCATTGTCCGGAGCCAGCACCTGGACGCTTGGCCGTGGCCACCGCAGCCCACTGACCACGGCCAGTCCGGCCGAGGTACCCAACCAGGGACCCTGCCCCGACACCGTGGAGGACATCTCCCATCTGCTGGCTGACGTGGCCCGCTTTGCCGAGGGCCTTGAGAAGCTGAAGGAGTGTGTTCTGCATGACGGTGAGAAGCTGCAGGCACACTGAGGCCTGGGTAGAAGGCAAAGTCAGACACAGATGTCCCAAACCGGGTGGGGTCAGGCAGGTGGAGGGAGGGATTGGGGGAGGCTCTGAAGGGGGTTATACGGAGGGCTTCATGGAAAAAGCTACTGCAGCTAGGGTTCCAAGGGATGTATAGGAGTTTGGTAGCAATTAGGGAGGAAAGGCATTGAGGCAGAGGGAATGTCCTGTGCACAGGCTCAGAAACATCAAATGGAGATGCATTTGGAAGAACAAAGTTCTGGTGTATGAAGCCTATGAGGCTGAAGGCATTGAGAATGGCAAGCAGAGTGTCCCTGGATGTTGTCCTGACGGTGGTGGGGAGCCATAGAAGGTGATAGAGAAGGGATGGATCTGCATGTTGGACTGAAATGCACTGGAGGCAGGCTGAGGTCTGAATCTGTGGACAGAGATTCAGGAGGGACAAGGGGCAGGACTGGCACGTAAGCTGCAGGAGTGATTGGCCTGTGGGATGGCAGTTCCGTTTTCTCCGCGCGTCCGCTGACAGCCCAGCTTCCTGCTGAGTTATTTTCATCTGCTTCCTGTTTGTCCCTGGCAGCCAAGGAGGGCACCTCGATCCCTCCTCCCGGAAACCACAGTGCCAGGGCTGTGCTAAACACTCCGGCCAGCTCCCTCCAGGTGCCCATTTTACAGATGAGGCAACTGAGGCCCACTGTGGGGCCCTGACTCCTGACTCACCCCACCAAGTTGGGGGCAGAGTCCCAATGTCACCTCAGCCTAGAGAGAGACTTCAGCTTCGTAGGGCTAATGGGGGGCTCTGGCCAGGCCTCGGCTGGGACTGGTATGTCAGCCCCGGGTTATCTAGTCCCGGGTGGGGCGCGAGTTGTTTCCTGGGGAAACTCTAATCTCGGTTCCTTTCCGATCCTGGCGCTTCCTTGGAGGCCAGGCCTGGGCGGGGCCAAGCCAGCAGGCGTCCTGCAGAAGGTCAGCCAGAGCTGGGGCACCCTTCTTTGTACTTTGGTGTTGCCCTGGGCAGGGAAGAGGCCCCGGGAGCAGAACAGATGGGCTTCCAGCTCAGTGCTGCTTCTGTTGCTGTGAACCTCCTGCCAGCTGTCCCTTCTCTCAGCTTCATCTGTGAAATGGGGCAACAATGCGCCCCACAGGGTTGCTGACTAGGACCAGATGTCCTCTGAATATCAGGATTGTTGTGGGGACACAGACCCACACAGCAGCTTGCAGACCCCTGTGCAGTCCGCCCAGGAGGGATCCACGTGAGTGGGGCAGGGTCTCCTGGTCTCTCCTCATCCCCGTGCCTGGGCTTGTTTCCTTGCCTCCTGCTGGCTTGGCCCCATCCCAAATCCCAGGAGCTGAGAACCCTGGCCTGGGCTAGTGGGATGCCGCTGGGGCGGAGCTTCCCTCAGTGGGGGCAGGGTCTTCAGACCGGCCAGAGCCAGTTTGGCTGCAGAGGACCCGGCACCAAGGACCCCAGACCAGCCTCTGTCCTGTGTGTTCTCGGTACCCACCCCCTGACGGCCACGCCATGTGTATCTGTGGGACAGTGCACCCCGGGCTGGATCAGGGCCCTGTGCGCTGCCAGGCCAGGCCCCGAGGTGAGGGAACCGTGCGGGGTGAGGGGTCTGGTGGGGAGCACGTGGCGCTTGGGGCATTTGTGGCTGGCCCTTGGGGGTGCAGGGCTGCTAGGTGCTTGCCTTGCGGAGCTGGGCTCCTCCGGGCTTCACCAGAGTCCCACCTGCCATCAGCTTCCCAGGCGGGGGTGCCAGGGGGACCCAGGTGGCCGCGGCCAAAGGAACCTGAGGGGCGGGGTGGTGGAAGGAATGTCCTGGGAAGGGGCGTGGCCCAACCTTTCCTTGGTGGCCTCCCGGGATTCCTGAAGCTCCTTCCTGCCCCCTTGAGTTGGCTTCGGATTTTAAGCAGCAAATTGTGCCCTCGTCTGCGGAATGGGCTGTATAGGAATTTGGGGCCAGGGCCTCTATGGCGGGGGAGGGGGTTGTCTCCCTGCTGGTGGCATCTATCTGGGTCCTTAGTGCAGAAAAGGGATCAGGAGTTCCCGTTGTGGCGCAGTGGTTAGCAAATCCTACTAGGAACCATGAGGTTGCGGGTTCAGTCCCTGCCCTTGCTCAGTGGGTTGACGATCCGGCGTTGCCGTGAGCTGTGGTGTAGGTTGCAGACGCGGCTCGGATCCACCGTTGCTGTGGCTCTGGCGTAGGCCAGTGGCTACAGCTCCAATTGGACCCCTAGCCTGGGAACCTCCATATGCTGTGGGAGCAGCCCAAGAAATAGCAAAAAGACAAAAAAAAAAAAAGAAAGAAAGAAAAGGGATCAGACGCCTATTTTCAGGTGCCACTTATTACTGTTGTTGAGCATCACCCACCAGGCAGAGGGCACACAGGTGTGGAAGCTGTGCTCCCAGCTAGCAGCCAAACACCTCCTGGATGCCAGCGTCTGGTCATTTCTTCCTCACCCACATGTCGCTTCTGGTTTTGTCTCCACTAGATGGTGTGTATTTTGTGCACACTGTTCTGCCTGCACACATGGCTTTTTTCCAATCAAGAACATTTGAGGAAGAACATTTAAGAACATTTAAAGCCGCCTTCCAAGATGCAGATCTGACCCTGACCCTCCTTTGCCCAAACTCCTTCTATGGCTCCCCATTGCCCTCAAGATAAAGCCAGGCAGAGTCCCATGCTCATGCCTCGTGTAGATGAAAAGCTGTGTGATCCTTGGAAAATCATTTCTGTGTGCCTCTGTTTTCTCATCTGCAAAACAGGGGCAATGACTGCCTGCCTCATGGAGAGGCTGGTGGGAGAGAGGGAGATAATGGGGTGTTTAAGCTGCAGTGCCCAGGCAGTCAGGGCTGGGGAAGAGCTGGATGGAGCCTTGAGTGTTTGGGACAGAGGCCAGGTGGGCTGCCTGGAGGAAGAGGCACCAGGACTGCAACTTGAAGGGCAACGGGAGTTTGCTTTCTGGTGAAAGAGGGTTTTGAGCAGGAGTGCCTTGGCTGGCCTATTGACCTGGCCAGCAGTCCAGAGAGGGACAGTGTCCCCCCTGAGGTCACACACTGAACCTCAGGCAGTTACATTCTCCCACCTTGGCCTCAGTTTCCCTACCTGGGGATAGGAGCTCTGAGGAGGAGGTGGGCAGGCTTTCCTTCCCTCCCTGCTCATACCCACTCTGTCCAGCAGACCTCCTTGAGGCCCGCCGGCCACTGGCCCATGAGCGCCTGGGTGAGGCCCTCCGTGTGATGCGCCAGGTCATCTCCAAGTACCCACTGCTGAACACTCTGGAGACGCTCACGGCTGCTGGCACTCTCATTGCCAAGATCAAAGGTAGCTGGCCAGGACAGGGCAGTGATGGCTTCCTAAAGGAGGGGATGTGTGAAGTGGGTTTTGAAGGATGCATAGGAGTTCAATGGGCACAACAGCTCCAATGCTCCTCCTTCAGTTAGTTGCACGAGTGGTCACCTCCCAGAGTGGGCCAACCCCTCTTGTCCTGTCTCTGCCCCCAGCCTTCCATTACGAGTCCAACAATGAGTCTGACAAGCAGGAGTTTGAGAAGGCTTTGGAGACCATTGCCGTCTCCTTCAGTAGCACGTGAGCGTGGGGCCCTGCGGAGGGAGGTAGAGGGCGTGGGGATCCACGTGCCTCTTAACACTCTCCCCTCTGCCCCTGCAGAGTGTCCGAATTCCTCATGGGTGAAGTGGACAGCAGCATTCTCCTGTCAGTGCCCCCCGGGGACCCGGGCCAGGTGAGCAGGGTGGCCTGGATGCTTTGCGGGCTCAGGCTGGCGGGTCCCGTGGTCTCCTGATCTGTCTAGGGGGGCGGTGACTGTCCCTGGCAGGGTGGGCATCCACCAGGGCCCAGCACAGGCTGGCCTCACCTGTGTCCCTCCCGTACAGTCCATGGAGAACCTGTACGGACAGGGGAGTGAGGGTGCTCCCACCAGCACTGAGGACTGTGATGTGGGTGAGTCTCTTAGCCCCTGATGGGTAGGCGCTTGAGTGGTGGGCTGAGCGGCAGAGGACTGGGGCTGGGGGCTGGAGGGTGGCTAGGGTGGAGACCCAGCTGAGCGGACGCCCTGCAGGCTGCCTGCCCCCAGAGGAGGTGGATATGCTGCTGCAGCGCTGCGAGGGTGGCGTGGACGCAGCCCTACAGTACGCCAAGAACATGGCCAAGTACATGAAGGACCTCATTGGCTACCTGGAGAAGCGGACAGCCCTGGGTGCGAGCTGGGTCCTGCCGGGTGGGGGCTGGTGGGAGGGCCCTGGCCCCTGTGCTCACCCCTGCACTCCCGCCCCTCCCTGCCTGCAGAGATGGACTTCGCCAAAGGCCTGCAGAAGATCGTCCACAACAGCAGACAGAGTGTCACCCAGGAGGTGGGGGCCCTGGGGGGAAGCAATGCAGCGCGGGGGGCGCTCAGGCGGGGTATGTCGCAGCCCTGTCGAGAAAGGCTGAAGGAGAGGGTTCCTCATCTGCACAACTTCAGCTAAGGGCCCGGGGGAGGTGGCTGGGCTTCCACGAGGGCTTGGGGAGATGGGGCACCCCTCCTGATCCACCCCGTGACAGCTGGCCCCACCCCCACAGCCCCACATGCCGCTCTTGTCCATCTACTTGCTGGCCCTGGAGCAGGACCTGGAGTTTGGTCATGGCATGGTGCAGGCAGTGGGCACACTGCAGACCCAGACCTTCATGCAGGTGGGCTGTGCCGCGAAGGGAGGGGGAGAGGGAGGGGGCCGAGCCAGGGTCCTCGCTCACGCCAGTTCTACCCCCTCCCCCCAGCCCCTGAACCTGCGGAGGCTTGAGCATGAGAAGCGCAGAAAGGAGATCAAGGAGTCCTGGCACCGTGCCCAGAGGAAGCTGGTACCGTGGGGGCGGGGGGCGTGAAGTTGGGAGGGGGCAGAGCAGGCAGGTTTGCGCATGCGCAGCCTTCCGACCCAGTCTTGGGTGGTCCTTTCTTGAGTTTTGCGAACACCTGGCACAGTGGCCCCTCCTGTGCCCGCGTGGGGGCTGGCTGTGGTATCATAGGTTGGAGCGGGTCCTGCCTCCGACCTGCCCCAGCTCCATCACTGTCACAGTTCAGTCATCTGGAGGAACAGTGTCTCCCGCGGCTTCCATGAGCTGCCAGGGTTGGAGGGAAACGGAAGTTCTCTCTTTGGGGCTGTTCCAAAGGCACTGGTATATTTTGCGTTGCTTTTTTGATCTGTTAATAGGGTCTGCAGTGAGAAGTGCCCCCACAGCCTCAGCTACAGCTAGTGGTGGCCTGTGGCTCCCTCTGGAATAGCTGCCAAATGCACCTCTCCCTGCTTTTGTACACCTGATGACAGCTTGCCTAATACCCTGTTTCACTTCTGGCCTTTTACACTCACCTCCACATGGGAGGACTCATCCCATTTCAGTCCATGTGAAGCTCCTCATCCCTTTTTCACACCATGTGGTGTATTTCACTAAATCCCCATTAATGGACATTTTAGATGTTGGTTGGCTGTTGCTATTTCAACCACCACTGCTGTTGACAAGCTTTGCCCCTGTCCCTCAGACTTGTGACCTATCATTTCTCTCAGATCAGTGTCCAAAATTTGATGATGGGTCATGGGGTGAATGTGTTGATTTGCCAGTGCTCTTTACATATTAGAGAATCCAACCCTTGATGATATATATGTGTTATAGACTCCCCCACCTCCAGTTTATTGCTTTGACTTTTGATTTAACCTGTTGCCTGTTTTTGCCGGTTGAAACCCATGATTATTAGTGGCAGTCTTTTCTTTTATAGTTTTTGGGTTCTGTGTCACGCACGGAAAGGTCTTCCCCTGTGTTTATTTTTAAAAATCCTCCCATGGTCTCTCCTAGTACTTGGATGAGTTATTTTCTTTATGTCTAATCCTCTGATGGTGTAGGCTGTGAGGTGTGGCCCCCAGAAGGCCCACTGGGTTTTGACTAAGTGCTTTTCCTGCCAACCTTGAGGGTGCCTGACTTCCTGTCTGGGCGGCCTCACTGTTGTCATCTATAAGACGGGAAGTGAAAGAGACAGACGCACAAGTTGCTTTGGTGGGGGTGGGTGTAGGTGTCAGAGGATGATACAGTTTGTAACTCCTTCAGACCTTAGCTGTGGCTCGGCTTCCCCAGCTGTAAAATGGGCATGAGATGCTGACTTCTCCCCAGGATCCCAATGTAGATGTTACCTATTCTTCCACCATTGGGTCTTGGGTTGGGGGGGCTCTGCTTGACTGACCAAGGGGTCTTGGCAGAAAGATGGCAGTCCC
Source organism: Phacochoerus africanus (assembly GCF_016906955.1). Lineage (NCBI taxonomy): Eukaryota > Metazoa > Chordata > Mammalia > Artiodactyla > Suidae > Phacochoerus > Phacochoerus africanus. The sequence continues at coordinate 77,488,789 of NC_062547.1, read as the reverse complement.
TAATGCAGTACGTGGCTGATGGGGCTGGTCTGCTCACTCCCACACCCATAGCAAGAGGCCGAGTCAAATCTGCGTAAGGCCAAGCAGGGCTATGTTCAGCGCTGTGAGGACCACGACAAAGCCCGTTTCCTGGTGGCCAAGGCGGAGGAAGAGCAGGCCGGCACTGGACCCGGGGCGGGGGGTGCAGCCTCCAAGACCCTGGACAAGCGGCGGCGCCTGGAGGAGGAGGCCAAGAACAAGGTGAGGGGGCAGTGGAGGGCAAAACTGGTGGCGGTAGTTCCTGAAGTCCTGAGCGGGACTTTTGTCCAAGCTGTGCCTCCTGCCAGGAATGCCTTCCCATCCTTTTCTGCCTGGCTGGTTTCTGTGCAGGGCCCGACGATGCCCTGAGGGCTGATCCACAGGCTGAGGCCCCTCTGGTTACCCTCCCCCCCCCCTTGCCCTCAACCCAGGCAGAGGAAGCTATGGCCACGTACCGCACGTGTGTGGCGGATGCTAAGACACAGAAGCAGGAGCTGGAGGACACCAAGGTGACAGCACTCCGGCAGATCCAGGAGGTCATCCGGCAGAGCGATCAGACCATCAAGTCGGTGCGCGCTTGGGCCCCATGCACTCCCATGGCAGGATGGGCGGGGAAGCTGCCTTCCAGCCTCAGACCGCTCAGTACTCATGTGCCCACCCACCCGCAGGCCACCATCTCCTACTACCAGATGATGCACATGCAGACGGCCCCGCTGCCCGTGCACTTCCAGATGCTGTGTGAGAGCAGCAAGCTGTATGACCCAGGACAGCAGTATGCCTCCCACGTGCGCCAGCTGCAGCGTGGCGAGGAGCCCGATGTGCACTATGACTTCGAGCCCCACGTCTCCACCAATGCCTGGTATGCTATCTGCACATGCCCGCTGGGGTGGGCCTTCCTGCCTGAGATGCCGGGAAGTGCAGGGAGCCTGTGATTCCCGTCATGGCCCCTCTTTTTGGCTGTTGGTCCTACTAGGTCCCCAGTCATGCGTGCTCGGAAGGGTAGCTTCAATGTTGGCGACAATGCAGGGGCGGAGGCTGCAGGCACCCCCCCGGAGGAAGGTGGGCCCAGTGATGGGGCTCTTGCCAAGGACCGCAGGGGTAAGTGTCCAGCCGGGGTGGGCACAACCTCCCTGCAGCCCCCCTCAGCCCTTCACTGGGGACACCTCTTTCGTAGGTGGGCGAGGACACCAGGTGCACAAGTCGTGGCCGATCTCCATCTCGGACTCCGAGGCCAGTCTGGACCCCAGCCCTGGCTCAGGTGAAGGAGCCTGCCTGGTCCAGGGGTGGAGAGCTGCCGCCCCTCCCAGGCTTCAGTGGGCTTATGGTGCAGTTGGGGTCATGGAGCTGGGGAGCATCTGGCTGGACCCTCCCCACTCCGGGTGTCTGATGCCCCTGTTTCCTGCTCAGGGGACTTTAAGAAGTTTGAACGGATGTCTTCCAGTGGCACCATGTCATCCAGCGAGGAGCTGGCCGACCAGGAGGGCAGTGCAGGGGCATCAGCCTTTGACCAGAGTGAGAGGCCACTGAGCCTGGCGGTGGGGAGTGATGGGGTTTGGACTCCTTTTGTGGGCCTGGCCTTGACCTGCCTCCGTGACACTGACCACCCCCCTCTCCCTCACCAGCTGACCTCAATGGCATGGCCCCAGAGCTGCCTGTGGCGGTGCCCAGCGGGCCCTTCCGCCATGTGGGGCTGTCCAAGGCAGCTCGTACCCACCGGCTCCGGAAGCTCCGCACACCCGCCAAGTGCCGGGAGTGCAACAGCTATGTCTACTTCCAGGGTGCTGAGTGTGAGGAGGTGAGAGGTGGTCCCAAGGGGAGCCAGGCACCCTCCTATACGTGCTCAGGACTCTCCCATGCAGGGCACACCTGAGGGAAGTTACGTAGGAGCATCTCCCCTAGGGGGAGAATGTCCCAGGAAGAGGGTACAGCCAGTGCAATGGCCTGGAGGCAGGATCAGAGGGCAGAAAGCCAAGGTGGATGGATGAGTGCCAAGGCTGCCGTGGCGGCAGGGGCGTGTCTCCCAGCCAGGAGGGGTGAAAGGAAGCCAGGGCAAGGATCTGGATTGTGCTTTCAGAAACTGCCCCCCAGAGGGCATTGTGAGAGCTGCAGGGAGGAGGCAGGAGGTGGAGCCAGGGGTGTCTGCGCTGGGCTGGGAGGCTGGGAAGGGCTGCTCACTCCGCACCCACTCCCAGTGCTGCCTGGCCTGCCACAAGAAGTGCCTGGAGACCCTGGCCATCCAGTGCGGCCACAAGAAGCTGCAGGGACGCCTACAGCTCTTCGGCCAGGACTTCAGCCAGGCCGCTCGAAGCACCCCAGACGGTGTGCCCTTCATTGTTAAGAAGTGCATCTTTGAGATTGAGCAGCGGGCGCTGCGCACCAAGGTGACCACCGTGGACACAGCAGCGGGGGTTCTGGCCAAGGGGAAGTGCAGGAAGGGGAAGGGGTGTGGGTTGAGGCTGATTTGCCGGCTTTTCAGGGTATCTACCGGGTCAATGGGGTGAAGACACGTGTGGAGAAGCTGTGCCAGGCCTTCGAGAATGGAAAGGAGCTGGTGGAGCTGTCGCAGGCCTCACCCCACGACATCAGCAATGTCCTCAAACTCTACCTGCGCCAGGTGAGACCAGAATGGGGCAGAGCCCATCCTAAGCTGGACCTTAGCGGCATGGGGCAAGTGCCAGATGGGTGTGACCAGTGCTGAGCAGGGGCACAGTCAGTACAAGGTGGGAGGGACTGGTGCCTGGTAGGGGCGGGGCCAGAGCAGGACAGGCAGGATCTGCACAGGCCTCCTGACCCCTACACCTGACCGCTCACCCGGCAGCTGCCCGAGCCACTCATCTCCTTCCGCCTCTACCATGAGCTTGTGGGGCTGGCCAAGGACAGTCTCAAGGCAGAGGCTGAGGCCAAGGCAGCATCCCGGGGCCGAGTGGACATCACCGAGAGAGAGGCTTCAGCAGTGGCCATGGCAGGCCGGCTGCGGGAGCTCCTGCAGGACCTGCCGCTGGAGAACCGGGCCACACTGCAGTACTTGGTGCGGCACCTGCGCAGGTGAGGACTGGCCAGGCAGGGCCAAGGGTGGCAGGGTCCCGGGAGCCGCTCACACCTGCTCCTGCACCCCCAACCCCCAGGATTGTGGAGGTGGAGCAGGACAACAAGATGACACCAGGGAACCTGGGCATCGTGTTTGGGCCCACGCTGCTGCGGCCCCGGCCCACTGAGGCCACAGTGTCTCTCTCCTCCCTGGTGGACTACCCCCACCAGGCCTGCATCGTGGAGACCCTCATCACCCACTACAGCCTGGTCTTTGAGGAGGAGCCCGAGGAAGTGCCTGGTGGCCAGGTGAGGGCTGTCATGCTGGGTGAGGGGTGCTGGGCATCACTGGGACTGGGGAGGGGGGTGTCCTGCACACTCTTTGTGGGACATAGATGGAAATGACTGGGAGATGTGTGACTGGGCCTGGGGGTGGGCTCCAAGGCATCTTTTAGACCAAGAACTGGATTAAGTGTGGGTTCAGGAGTTAACAAACCCAGCTAGCATCCATGAGGACAGGGGTTCGATCCCTGACCCTGCTCAGTGAGTTAAGGATCTGGCATTGCCATGAGCAGTGGTGTAGGTCACAGACGTGGCTCAGATCTGGCGTTGCTGTGGCTCTGGCCTAGGCTAACAGCTGTAGCTCCAAATGGACCCCTAGCCTAAGAACCTCCATATTCGTGGGTGCAGCCCTAAAAAGACAAAAAAAAGTTTGGGTTCAAAGCTGAGGGCAGAGCCCCAGGCAGTGCAAAGGCCATGCAGCCTGCCCTGTGTCCCTCCTTGGAGCTCAGAGCAGGCCTGCACTTGACCTGCCACTTGTGGGCCTGCAGCAAGTGCTTGTGCTCTGGCCCATGAAGCGTGGCTGGATCCAAGCTATGGGTTTCCCTTTGCCCAATGGCTCTCACGTCCACAAGTCTGTTCATCTAAGAGCAGCTCCTCGTTCCTGTGCTCAGTCCTCCCCATGCACCTCAGGTGGCAGAGGTGTGAGGTCTTGGTGCAGCCTCAGGACAGCAGCCCCTGCCCTGGTGTCCAAGCCGGGACTGACTGGCCTTCTCACTCACAGCAGCAGGGTCCTCACATGCTCAGTGGGTGTTAAGTTTTCAGGGTTTTAACTTACAAGACAGAAAATGGAACTGTGGATGGCTGCAGCTGGGGCGCCCCTCTGACCACCTCACCCTGCAGGAGGGGACGTCCAGCCAGCAAGCTGAGGTGGTGGTCCAGGTGCCGTACCTGGAGGCGAGCGGGGGTGCAGCCTTCCCCCTGCAAGAGGAGGCTGAGGACGGGCCCCTTGGTGAGTGCTGGATGATGTGTGGGTTCAGGTCAGGGGTCTGGAAGCTGTGTTCTGATTTGTCTCGCTCAAAGAGCATGTGTTGCTTGTTTGTTCAATCGTCTTTAATCTGTTGCCAACTCTCCCTAAGAGACAGAATTTCTAGGTGCCTACAAGTGGGCACCTGAAAGTGGAAAAGACCCCAAGTGTTTTGAGACTCCATGCCTCCGCCTGACCGGGCAGGGTTTCTGTGTGGGGATGCCGCTCAGCGTTTGGGAGGCAGAGACTCATGGCACATCTGTCCCTTCCTCTTTCCCCATCTCACATCTTCCTCCTGTCTCTCCCTGCCTCCTTGTCCCTGTCTCCCTTGGACTTGCCAGAACCGCACATCGCCTCCAATGACTCTGACTCAGAGCTGGAGGAGGCCCCGGAGCTGCCCTCCCCGGCAGGCGGGGGTGCCCTGCACCGCCTCAGCTTCCTGGAGAAGCAGGGCAGTGAGGCCAGCGCTGAGAGCAGCCGGGACAGCCGCAGTGGCAGCGAGGAGCAGCTGGGCGCTGTGACTGGGGAGGATGGCGACGGGCTCTGGGAGAGCCTTGGGGAGGACCCAGCACGGCGGCTCTCGGAGTACAACACCAACCAGTGCAACAATGTGGCCCCGGTACGACTGCCGGCCATGAGGCTCCGTGCCGGGCGGCTCCCCACAGGCAGCGGCTGGGAGAGGCAGCCAGAGTTTGTCTAGCTAGGCCGGCTCCTGGCCCTGCGGATGTCCAGTCACTGAGAGGTTGCTCCCATGGCCCACAGCGGTGAGAGCACTGCTGGCCAACTTTTCCAGAAGCTTCTGCCCATGCTGCTCTGCACACCTACCAGGCCCAGCTCCATGGGGCTGGGGTGGGGGCTGTGTCGGAAGGACCCTGCTGATGCTGGGTGGAGGGCTGCAGGCTTTTGTGGGTGGCGGGCTGGCGGTCTGGGGATGCCCTGCACACCCTGCCCACCTGGGGTTTGGCCCCCTGGCGTGTGGGCATACAGTGAGGTACCACAATGCACTTCTTTGAGGGATGAGTGCTGATGGGGTGGGGTTGGGGGGCTTCTTTTCTAAGGTGGTGTAGATGTTCCAAACTGCGGTGGTGGGTACACGTGTGCATGTACTAGAAGTGTGGAACTGTCAATGATGACTCACAGGCACGTGAATTCTGTTTCAGGGGAGCTATCGAATAAAAATGCAGGTATCTGTGCTTACCTGGGCAGCAAGTTCTCTGAAATGAGTGAAGGGGGAAGTGGGTAGTTTGACCTCCAACTTCTATGCAAGAAAAGCATCAAGCCAAAGCTGAAAGGAGTGTGGAGTAAACCCCCACAGCTCTGGGGACCTGGTGGAGACTCCGAGGTGGGGAGGAGGCGCTGACAGGTGGAGACCCCGCAGAGAAGGCTGTGTACCACACACCATGGTGGGGGGGGGGGGTTTCTGCCTCAATTCAGATGAGTGAACTCACTTATTCAAAACATCTTTAATTTTTAAAAAATTTCCAGCACCCAACAGCAACCACAGTCCAGATCAATTTCAGTCTCACTCCCTGCTGCCCAAAGGCGGGATCCGGGGTGGGGCTCAGTGTCCAGGAGAGGCCATGAGGCCCCTCAGCCCAGGACAGGCAAACATGAGCCAGAGCAGGCCCAGGGGAGCAGAGGGAAGGTCCTGGGAGGAGCGGGTGCCCCAGCGCAGCCTCAAGGCCAAGGTGGGTACTCACAGCCCATCCTGTGACCCCCTGGGATATATCTGTCACATGCTGTGGGGCTGCACTCCTCCCCTGTCCCCACCCCCAGCAACCGTCTATCCATCTGTTGTCAGGAGGCTACTGCACCAGCCGGTAGGTGATGTACCTGCCTGCTGTCTCGCTGGGCCGGATGATCTTCACCACCTGCAGAAGCAGGAGAGCAGGTGCTGGGGTGGGACCGCCCTGGCCCAGAAGCCCTGGCTGTTAAGGGGGCTGGAGGAGTAGCACCCAGGGCTCTCTGTCGTGGGAGGGGCTGCTTACCTGCCCTCGCTTTATGCCAAAGTAACGTGCCACAGGGTCTCCTGCCTGGATCCTGGGCAGCTGGTTTTCTCGTAGTTTACTGGGAAGCAGGTCAGGGAAAAAGCCAGGCTGGACTGATTGAGGGGAGAGTTGGGGTGGACAATAGGGGAGAAGGGAGGAGCCGGGCCCAGTTTCAGGCCAGAAAGGATACTACCGGGCCAGAAGCTCCGTCACCTCCTCCTTGGTCATGACGACGTGCTCTGGGACCAGCTGCCAAGAAGGAAAATAGTCTCATGGGGCCAAGAGAGGCCCTCACAGAGAAGGGGTGCGGCGTGGGCCCTAAAATTGCACTCCCCACTCCCATCACCCCCAGGGTTCCTGAAAATACAGGTTCCTCTGCAGACTGGGTAGGCCTGTCAATCTGCATGCTTAGTCAGTTCCAAGGTGCTGTAGCCACTCCTCACCCAGGGGGCCATATCGAGACCCCTACTCTACATCTGTAAACAGTGAAGGCCCTGGATTATCCCCCATGTCCCAGTGTCCACAAGCCCCCAACAGGTGAGGGGCTTAGGGTTCAGGAAGCAGTCTTCAGTCTCACCCCCACCCTCACCCCCGACCCTCCCTGGCCTGGAAGGGTGCCCCCTGCTACCTCGTGCTCTGTGATGTTGATGAGTAGCTCCTGCTGCAGAAACTGCTCCAGGATGTACTTGGGGGCCATGTCGACAAGGGACTGTAAGAGACACCAACCCTCAGGCACAGCTGAAGTAGCTACCCTCCCACCCTGCATGGGCGCCCGGGACAACCCTGCCCCATCTCCTCCATGTCCTAAATCGAGAAGACCCACCCCGCCCCACCCAGACCCTTAGCATGTTAACAAGGCCTCAGTCTCAGGTCAAAATGCTCCCAGGGTTGCAAGGAGCTGGAGTCACAGCCCCTCCCCAGACCGCACATCCTCCACGGGCACAAGGCAAAGGTGTACCCTGGTCCCCTATCCCAACCACCAGCCTCTGCTCAGGCCAGTGCAACCCACAGCACCCAGACGGGCTGTCCCCATGCCCAGCTTCTGGCTCCGTGAACACAAGCCACAGGGAATGCAGGCTGCCGTGGGGACACTCCATGTACCCACTCCTTGTCAGATCCTCAGCCCCAGGAGACAGCCTGCAGTGGAGGGTCTCGGCGCATGGGGCCTGGTGGAAGGCACAGCAGGAAGGAGACATGAGGGTGCAGCCCCCTCCCCCACAGGCTGGGTGGTACTCACCTGCTTGGCAGAGGGCGTCATGCCCTGCTGCACCACGATCAGCGCCCTGGTGATGTTCTCCTCCTGCATGCGCTGGCAGTACACCTTGATGGTCTTGATGCCTACCTTGGGCTCCTCTGTGGACAAAGCACGGGAATCTCACTGAAAGGGCCCTGCGCCACCCTCCTGCCCAGGCACTGCCAAGGCACTGGGTGCCTGACCCTTCTCTCTGGAGCCCTGATTTACAAGCACTGGGTCGCCAGTTCCCAGAACAGGAATGTGGGAGCATAAAGGTGCCCTGGAGGCCTGGACCTAGGGGACCTTTCTGGGAGCAGGGTCTGGGAGTGTGGGTTCAGTCCAGTGTCTCAGCACATCTGAGGTTTGGGAGGCCCCAAGTTAAGTGCTCAATTTAGTCCAGAGGGCCCAGGAGACAGGGCTGGGTGTTTGGAAGTGAGTAGAGATAAGATGACCCACAGAACAGGGTCCCAACATGGAGACAGACCGCCCAACTCCGTGCTGCCAGCCTCGGGGTCCTCACAGTCTTGATAGCACACAGGGCCTGGCACTTGAGAACCGTTAGACCCTGGGAGCCAGCAGGTCAGTGGCTAGGGCAAGCCTCTGGGCCGGGCATCCCTATATATCCACAGCCTCAAAGTGTTCTCCTTGCCCACCCCCCAGGCAATGCCTGTCCCCCAAATCCCTCTGGTGGTGACTGCCGGCCCCAGAACCTCAGGATAAGGCTGGGTTCAGGAGTTCCCGTTGTGGCTCAGTGGTTAACGAATCCAACTAGGAACCATAAGGTTGCGGGTTCGATCCCTAGTCTTGCTCAGTGGGTTAAGAATCTGGCTCTGGCGTTGCCATGAGCTGTGGTGTAGGTCACAGACGCAGCTTGGATCCCTCGTCACTGTGTCTCTGGCGTAGGCCGGCGGCTACAGCTCCGATTAGACCCCTAGCCTGGGAACCTCCATATGCCACAGGAGTGGCCCTAGAAAAGACAAAAAGACAAAAAAAAGGACTGTTTTCAGAGATGGAGTCTTTTTTAAAAAAAAGAGTAATTAAGAACTTTCCCTTGTGGCAGACTGGCTATGGTGCAGGTTGCAACTGCGGCTTGGGTTAGATCCCTGACCCAGGAAATTCCACATGCCTCTGGTGTGGCTAAAGGAAAAAAAAAATTTTTTTAAGTAATTAAGGTAACACAAGGTCAAGAGGGTGGGCCCCCATCCAACAAAGCTGGGGTCCTTGTGAAAAGAGATCAGCATGCGCACCGAGAGGGATGAGCACGTAAGGACATGGGGAGGAGCGGGAGTTCCTGACGTGGCTCGATGCTAACGAACCCAACTAGCATCTATGAGGATGTGGGTTTGAGCCCTGGCTTTGTTCAGTGGGTTAAGGATCCGGTGTTGCAGTAAGCTGTGGTGTAGGTCCCAGAGTCTGCTGCAATTTGACCCCTGATCTGGGGGCTTCCATGTGCTGTGGCTGCAGCCCCAAAAAGACAAAAACCAATAAACAAACAAAAAAAAACAAAAAAAACAAAAAAAAAGGACCTGGGGAGGGATGGGTGTCCACACAGCCAGGAGAGCACCAGTATCTGTCTAACCTGTCTGTGGGGTTCTGGTTCAGCAGCCTGTGCCAACTAACACAGGCAGGAACCTCAACCCCTCACCATGGCCCGCCTGAGAGCCGAGATGCCCCACTGTCCCTAAAGACCAGGAAGTGAAGAAAGCAAGACCTCTACAGAGGACCCAACCCCTAGGCAGTTCTGGCAAGGCCTGGACGGCTCCATGGGTGCCAGGGAGGGTGGGGGGAACAGCGTATGATCAGGCACCATAGGCTCCAATAAATGCTTTTCACACATGGGGACTTTTTTTCTTAAAAATGCCACCTAGATTCATCCCAGGATCTCAAGGATGGTTCAACATATGCAAATCATCACATCAACACAAGGACAAAACCATATGATCACTGCAATAGATGCAGAAAAAGTATTTGATAAAATCCAACATCCCATTAATGATAAGAACTCTTGTGAAAGTAGATATAGAGGGAACACTACCTCAAACACAGCTATTAATTACAAGCCTACAGCCAATATAATACTCAACAGTGAAAAGCTGAAAGCATTCCAACTAAAATCTGGAACAAAGAAGTTTAGGGTTAGGGGAGTTCCCATCCATAAGGATGAGGGTTTGATCCCTGGCCTCGCTCAGTGGGTTAAGGATCCAGGGTTGCTGTGAGCTATGGTGTAGGTCACAGATGCGGCTCAGATCTGGTGTTGCTGTGGCTGTGGTGTAGGCCAGCAGCTGTAGCTCTGATTCAACCCCTAGCCTGGGAACTTCCATATGCCAAGAATTCGGCCCCACAAGGCAAAAAACAAAACAAAAAAAATGACATATCAGAAAGGGAATGTTAGGGAAAAAAAAAAAAAAAATCCCTTTAAAAATGATATTTAGGAGTTCCCGTTGTAATGCAGCAGAAATGAATCCAACTAGGAACCATGAGATTGCGGGTTTGATCCCTGGTCTTGCTCAGTGGGTTAAGGATCCGGCATTGCCGTGAGCTATGGTGTAGGTCACAGATGAGGCTCAGATCTGGTGTTGCTGTGGCTGTGGCGTAGGCCAGCAGCTGTAGCTCTGATTAGACCCCTGGGAACCTCCATAAGTGGCGGGTGAAGCCCTGAAAAGGTAAAAAAACAAAAACAAAAACAAAGCAACGTCTTGGAAGAGCTGGGACGCAGGTTCAATCCCCAGCCCAGCACAGTAAATTAAGGATATGGTATTTCTGCAGCTGAGGCTTAGGTCGAGACTGTGGGCTCAGATCTGACCCTTGGCCTGGGAATTCCATATACCACAGGGAGGCCACAAAAGAAAAGGAAAAAATATGTATATCTCACACACACACACAAATAAAAAAACCCTAGGGTTCCCTTGCAGCTCAGCAGGTTAGAGATCCAGCTTTGTCACTGCTGTGGCTTGGGCCACTGTTGTGGCACGGGTTCAATCCCTGGCCTGGGAACGTCCACTGTGGGCTTGGCCAAAAGGAATAAAATAAGGAGTTGAGATTAAGATGACAGAGGACTGGAGCTCACCCTCTCTAATAAAAGCAGCGAAGTTACAACTAACTGCTGAAAAACCTTCAACAAAACAGACTGCAAAATATCAAAAAAGATATCCTACTCCACAAGACAGAGAAGACCACATAAAGATGAAAGGAGAAGCAATTATGCAGTATAAGCAACTCCATACTCACGGAGTAGCCAACAGACTGGAAAATAACTATCGTAGAGGATCACTCTTGTTTGTCCTTTTGCCTTTTCTAGGGCCGCTCCTGCAGCATATGGAGGTTCCCAGGCTAGCTACACTACAGCTCACAGCAACACCGGATCCCCAACCCACTGAGCAAGGCCAGGGATCGAACCCACAACCTCATGGTTCCTAGTCAGATTCGTTAACTACTGAGCCACAATGTGAACTCCCGAGAGTGAGATTCCTGAGCCCCATGTCAGGTCCCCACACCTGGGGATCTGGATTCGGGAGGAGGAGCCCCTGGAGCATTTTGCATTGAGGGCAGGCAGGGTTTGTGAGCAGGAGCTCCATGGGACTGGGGCAAACAGAGACTACACTCTTTTTTCTTTTTTTTGTCCCTTTTAGGGCTGCACTCACCGTATATGGAGACTCCCAGGCTAGGGGTTTAATCAGAGCTGTAGCCGCTGGCCTATGCCAGAGCCACAGCAACACCAGATCCGAACCACATCTGTGACCTACACCACAGCTCATGGCAACACCAGATCCTTAACCCACAGAGCGAGGCCAGGGATGGAACCCGAAACCTCATGGTTCCTAGTTGGATTTGTTTCCACTGCGCCACAACGGGAACTCTGAGACTCCACTCTTGAAAGTCACACACAGACTTTGACGTTCACTGAGTCCCAGAGCAAAGCAGAGACTCCACAGGAATCTGGGTCAGACCTGCCTGCAGTTCCTGGAGGATCTTCTGGGAAAACAGGGTGATGTGGCTCATTGTGGGGGAAGAACATAGGAGGCAAAGATTTCGGGAGTAATTTTCAGCATGAACTCCTCTAGAGATGGCCATTTTGGAAAAATCTGGGCCCACCCATCAGGGCTGAGAAGCCCCAGGCCAAACAACAAACCAAGTAGGAACACAGCCTGACCCATCAACAAATAGATGGACGAAAGACCCCCCCCACAGCTGCCTCTAATCACACCCAGAGACAAAGACCCTCCAACCAGTGAGCAAACACCAGTCCCTCCCATCAGAAAGCCTGCAGCAAGCTCCCAGAACCAACTTCAGCCACAAGGGGGGCAGACATCAGAAGCAAGAGAGGCTAGGGAGTTCCCTTTGTGGCTCAGTGGTTAATGAACCCGACTAGCACCCAGGAGGATGCAGGTTTGATCCCTGGCCTCGCTCAGCGGGTTAAGGAGACGGCTTGCCATTAGCTGTGGTATAGGTTGCAAATGTGGCTTGAATCCCATGTTGCTGTGGCGTAGGCCAGCAGCTGCAGCTCTGACTCACCCCCTAACCTGGGAACTTCCATATGCTGCAGGTGCAGGCCAGAAAAGCAAAAAAAAGAAGGAGAAAAAGAAAATATGTAGTAAGATAACAGCCAAAAACATCCCAAACATGGGAAAGGAATCACTCAAATCCAGAAAGCACAGTAAGTATCATATAAAATAAACCCAGAGTTCCCATTGTGGCTCAGCAGAAATGAACCTGACTAGTATCCATGAGGATGCGGGTTCGATCCCTGGCCTCACTCAGTGGGTTAAGAATCTGGTGTTGCTGGGAGTTCCCGTCGTGGCACAGTGGATAACGAATCCGACTAGGAACCATGAGGTTGCGGGTTCGATCCCTGGCCTTGCTCAGTGGGTTAAGGATCCAGCATTGCTGTGAGCTGTGGTGTAGCTAGCCTGGGAACCTCCATATGCTGCGGGAGCGGCCCTAGAAAAGGCAAAAAGACAAAAAAAAAAAAAGAATCTGGTGTTGCTGTGAGCTGTGGTGCAGGCTGCAGATGTAGCTTGGATCCCATGTTGCTGTGGTTGTGGCGTAGGCAGGCAGCTGCAGCTCTGATTTGACCCCTAGCCTGGGAACTTCCACACTGCAGGTGTGGCTCTAAAAAAGCAAATAAATAAATAAATAAATAACATAAACAAACCCAAGAAGGAACACACTAAGACACATATTTATCAAACTGACCAAAATTAAAGACAAAGAGAAAATACTGATAGCAGCTAGGGCAAAGATACAAACAACATACGAGGGAACCCTGATAAAGTTATGGGCAGATTTTTCAGCAGAAACTCTATAGGCCCCAAGGGAATGGCACAATATACTTAAAGCGATGAAAGAAAAATATCTCCAACCAAGATAACTCTACCCAGCAAGGCTCTCATTCAGATCTGAAGAAGCTTTATAGACGAGCAAACCTAAAAGAATTCAGCACTACTAAACCAGTTTTACAAAAAATACTAAAGAAACTTCTTAGAGTTCCCGTCGTGGCACAGTGGTTAATGAATCCGACTAGGAACCATGAGGGTGCAGCTTGTGAGTTCGATCCCTGGCCTTGCTCAGTGGGTTAAGGATCCGGCGTTGCCGAGAGCTGTGGTGTAGGTCGCAGACGAGGCTCGGATCCCACCTTGCTGTGGTTCTGGCGTAGGCTGGCGGCTACAGCTCCTATTAGACCCTTAGCCTGGGAACCTCCATATGCCATGGGTAGCGGCCCTAGGAAAGGGGGAAAAAAAAAAGAAACTTCTCTAGGTGGAAAAGAAAAGGCCACAACCAGAAACAAAAATATCACAAATGACAAGGCTCACGGGTAATGGCATACATACAGTAAGGGTAGGAAATTATCCACACACAAATATGCTTCCAAAATTAGAAATTGTGGGAAGAGGAGGGTACAAATGAAAGATATTGGAGATGCACTTGCAATTACGGGTCCAACAACTTAAAACAATCTTTTATACATAGACTCCTATGTCAAAATTTCATGGTAACTGCAAACCAAAATTCTACAATAGATACTTATAAGAAAAAGGAGTCCAAACACAACACTAAAGACAGTTATCAGAGTTCCTGTCGTGGCTCAGTGGTTAACGAATCTGACGAGGAATCGTGAGGTTGCGGGTTCGATCCCTGGCCTTGCTTAGTGGGTTAAGGATCCGGCGTTGCTGTGAGCTGTGGTGTAGGTTGCAGATGTGGTTCGGATCTGGTGTTGCTGTGGCTCTGGTGGAGAAGGTGGCTATAGCTCTTATTAGACCCCTAGCCTGGGAACCTCCATATGCCGTGGGAACGGCCTAAAAAAATGGCAAAAAGACCAAAAAAAAAAAAAAAAAAGAGTTATCAAGCCACAAGAGAACAAGAGAAGGTAAGAAAAAAGAAAAAAAAACCAAACCCAAAACAGTTAATAAAACGGCAATAAGAACACAGATATCGGAGTTCCCGTCGAGGCTCAGAGAGAGGTTAACGAACCTGACTAGTATCCTTGAGGACACGGGTTTGATCCCTAGCCTTGTTCAGTAGGTTAAGGATCTGGCATTGCCGTGAGCTGTGGTGTAGATCACAAGATTCGGCTCAGACCCTGCACTGCTGTGGCTGTGGCATAGCTCTCACTCAACCCCTAGCCTGGGACTCTCCATAAACCGCAGGCGGGGCCCTAAAAAAGCAAAAAGAAATAATGTCATTTGCAGTAACATGGATGGACCCAGAGATTATCATATTAAGTAACCTAAGTGAAGTAACACAAATACTACATGGTATCACTTATATGTGGAACATAAGACATAACACAAATGATCTGTGAAACAGAAAGACGCATAGAAAACAGACTTGTGGTTGCCAATGGGGAGGGGGCTGAGGGATTTGGGGATTAGCAAGCACAAACTTTTTTTTTCTTTCATGGATCCTAGTCGGGTTCATTAACTGCTGAGCCACAAAGAGAACTCTCAGATGTAAACTCTTATATACATACGGTGGATATACAACAAGGTCCTACTGTATAGCACAGAAAACTATATTCAATATCCTATAATAAACCATAATGGAAAAGAATTTGAAAAAGAATAATTATGTGCATGTAACTGAATCGCTTTACGATACACCAGAAAAGAACATAACATTGTAAAACATAATTCAATAAAGTAAATCTTAAAAAAAAGTGCCCTCTGGGTCTGCTCAGCAGGCATTTTCTGCACTCTCCCTTGCCTGGAGGCATACCAAGGTGGGCTCCCAAGGTGCTTGTGACCCAGCATGGTCCCCTACCTTTGGGGTTGAGAGCCAGGCTGCCTCAGTGGAGGCACTACATACAGCAGAGAGGCAGAAGGATGAGGGGTACAGACTGCGTGTCAGGGCAGGTGGCTGCTGCTGCCCTGAGCATGCCCTCACCTGGGAAGAAGACGAACATCTGGTCGGTGGGGTCGTCGTTATGGGCCACCAGCACCGTGAGGTCTGTGCGACGCGGCCGCCCTTCACTGGGCTTGTCCCCAAACTGGGCCTTGAACTCCTCCAGCGTCTGGTCCAGCTCGTCCTGGGTCACCAGGTAGCCACGGTCGTGGCAAAGCTGCAGTGAAAAAGAACCAGGTGACCAAGGTGCAGAGAGAATGGCAAAGGGTGCTCAAGGCCACTGCAGGGAAGATGGGAGCAGGGCTGGGATGTGAGGGTGGCTGTTGATTCCAAGGCCAGGCCCTTGGGTCTGGGGCAGAAAAGGACAGCTGGCTGGGAGAGGTGTTGCTGGGCTGCCTGGGGCAGAAGGCTATTGGAAAACCAGGCCAAGGCCTGGGGGCCAGCAGATCTAGGTCCTGACTCAGAAACTGGGATTCTTTGAGTGGACAGACTGGATGACCACCCAGACAGAGAAGAGAAAGCCACCCACCCTGCCGGAATCCCCTTTCCTCAGCCAAGTACCCCACAGCTGGACTCTCCCTATTTTTTTTTTTTCTCCCTTTTTGCCATTTCTTGGGCCGCTCCAACGGCATATGGAGGTTCTCAGGCTAGGAGTCTAATCCGAGCTGTAGCCACCAGCCTACACCAGAGCCACAGCAACGCAGGATTCCAGCCATGTCTGTGACCTACACCACAGCTCACTGCAACGCCGAATCCTTAACCCACTGAGCAAGGCCAGGGATCGAACCCGCAACCTCATGGTTCCTAGTTGGATTTGTTAACCACTGAGCCACAACAGGAACTCCCGGACTCTCCCTCTTGAGCGCTCACTCTCCTCACCCAGGGCCCGCGACACGGTCAGCCTGAAGCAACGCTGTTCCTACCCTGTCTCTGGGTGGCACTGCAAAGAGGTGGAGAGTATGGGTGCCACTGCCCCGGCTTAGTCCAGGCAGGATCCCCGCCGTGGCGAGGGTGGGTGGTCTTAGTCAAGGCCCGAAGCCTCTGTGGGATCACAATCGTCCCCTCCCGTGGAGTAGCCTAAAGCACGTGGCACACAGAGAACGCTCAGCTAGGGAGCTGGCATGACTTGGAGCCTACCAGCCCGAGTAGCTCAAAGTTGGTGGCCAGGGCGCGCTGTCAGGGCGACCAGACAGCATTGAGACCAGCTAATCAGGGATCCTTCCACATCCACAATCCTGGGATACTGTATTAGGCCCTCAAAACAGTGCCATAACTTTCCGGAAACAGGAACACGCGAGGCCAATTCCCTCCCTCCAGCTCCAGCGAAACCCTGACCCTCTCCCCGGCGTCTCTCGGACTCGCCACTCGGCCGTGGTCGGCGGGGGCCCTCTGTGCCCCGGCCCAATACGGGCCCCACCTGGGCCAGAACCTTCCCCTGAGCCGCGCGGCCAGACATAGAAAAGCTCGTTCCCATCTTCGGGCCTCGCGCTGGCCGTCCGCCCGGCGCAGCGAGGCCCGCCCGCACAGCGTTCGCTTAGTACTAAGGGCAGCCCCCGCGCGTCTCACCTGCATGATGGTCTTACGGATCTTCCAGAGCCGGTATGTCTCCTCCTCGTCGTCCATGGCTGCCGCCCCCCTCGCACTTACAGCGCCTGCGCTCGGCAAGACCCGTGCCCACTGCGCCTGCGCCGAGCCGCTGTCAGGCCCCCTCCACCTCACCCAACCCTTACAGGGCTGTAGTCAGCTAACGCCTGAATGCAGCGACCTTTGGGAGGGGCAGAGCCAAGGGCAGCCCGAGCCTTACTAAAGCGGCGGTTGGCTGCACGAAAAGAGGGCAAACACCACTCACCGGCTCCTCGGTAGATCTCGCGTGGTTTTGAATGCAAGGCCTCTCGGGAGGCGTAGTTTCTGCTCAACGCCCGCCTAGGGAGGACGTTTAGAATCCAGCGAGGCAGATTCTTAGCAACATGGATGGATGTAGAAATTATCATGCTGGGAGTTCCCGTCGTGGCTCAGTGGCTAACGAATCCGACTAGGAACCATGAGGTTGCGGGTTCAATCCCTGGCCTTGCTCAGTGGGTTAAGGATCTGGCGTTGCTGTGGCTCTGGTGTAGGCCGGCGCTACAGCTCCGATTCGACCCCTAGCCTGGGAACCTCCATATGCCTCGGGAGTGGCCCCAGAAAAGGCAAAAGACAAAAAAAAAAAAAAAAGAAATTATCATGCTAAGTGAAGTCAGCCATACAATGAGACACCAACATCAAATGCTTTCACTGACATGTGGAATCTGAAAAAAGGACAGACGGAACTTCTTTGCCAAACAGATGCTGACTCACAGACATTGAAAAACTTATGGTCTCGGGAGGAGACAGTTTAGGGGGTGGGGGGATGTGCTTGGGCTGTGGGATGGAAATTCTGTGAAATCAGATTGTTATGATCATTATAAAACTACAGATGTGATAAATTCATTTGAGTAATAAAAAAAAATAATTAAGGGGAAAAAAAAAAAAAGAATCCAGCGAGGCAGGAGCTCCAGCTGTGGGGCAGCGAACTAAGGATCCGTCGTTGTCCCTGCAGTGACTGGGGTCGCTCGCTGCAGAGGCGCGGGTTCGATCCCAGGCCCAGTGGGTTAAGGATCCAGCGTTGCCACAGCTGTAGCACAGATCGCTCTTGAGGCTTGGATTCAGTCCCTGGCCTGGGAACTTTCATATGCTGAGGGGGTGCAGCAAAAAAAAAAAAAAAATTTCAGGTAGGCAGAAGCAAGGGGAGACTGAGGCCTTGACAGGGTTTTGGGTACGCTCGGTTCCCAGGATGTTCGGACTTACTAAGAGATGTTTCGTAGGTGTTTGTGTGATCAACTGCAGGGAGTTTTCTCAGTTGACTCAGGGCCATGTCCAACTTAATGCCCTAGATCCTCAGTTATCCACTTTGCACAATGGAAATAATAAAGTGTCCCCGTCTTAGAGGATTAGCTGAGGACCTAAAGGGATTGTTAGCTTGGGAGGAGCTTGACATAGCTCCCACTGCTTATGAAATGCACTCATCTCTGTCTTCCTAGTCCCCTGAGGCCCACCCCAGCCCCTTGATACCCCACAGCCCCCAAGATTGTGCATGTTTTTACAACCTCCACATCTGCCCCCACACACACATACACCACCCCGGTTCATAGGAGGTTTGCCCAGCCCAGTGCCCCTGTGTCAGTGGAGGCCATCAGTAACTTCTCCCTTGGTAATACATTTATTCAATGATTCAATATTTATTTATTTATTTGTCTTTTGTCTTTTTTTTAGGGCTGCACCTGCAGCATATGGAGATTCCCAGGCTAGGGGTCTAATCAGAGCTGTAGCCGCTGCCTACGCCAGAGCTACAGCAACACCAGAATCTGAGCCGTGTCTGCGACCCCCACCACAACTCCCGGCAATGCTGGATCCTCAACCCACTGAACAAGGCCAAGGATCAAACCCTCAACCTCATGGTTCCTAGTCGGATTCGTTTCTGCTGCACCACAACGGGAACTCCTAATGATTCAATATTTTATGAGCACCCACAGGGATGTGGAACAAAACAGGCAAGCATCTTTACATACCAGGGAGACACAGGACATAAAGTGAACATAGGAGTTCTCGTGTGGCCCAGTAGGTTAATGACCTGGTGTTGTCACTGAAGTGGCTTGGGTTATTGCTTTGGCATGGATTTGATCCCTAGCCCAGGAACTTCCATGTGCCATGGGCAGGCCAAAAAAAAAAAAAAAAAAGTGAACACAAGTAAATGAAAAAAGGGGACAAGAAAGTGGGCTGAAGGAGAAGGTAGGTTTGAAGTCTCAAATGTGGTCAAGGAAGTTTCATGCAAAAGCCCAGAGCAGGAGAGGGAGGGAGCTGTGGGCATGTCTGGAGGAAGGTGTGTCAAGCAGAGGGTACAGTGTGTGCAAGGGCCCTGAGGCTGGACTTTGCCTGGTGTGTTGGCAGCAAGGATGCCTATGCCAGGGGACAGGGAGAAGAGGAAGTCAGAGGGTGACGTGGGGCAGATCCTGGGAGGCCGTGTTTGTTGGGTTGAAAAGCTTGGGTTTGCAGCCATTTTCAGCATCTCAGCAGAGCAGATACAAGGGGACCAGGGAGGGGCAGGGGAGGGCAGGTCCAGGCAGCGCTCACAGATCTGCAGATGGATGGGATGTGGAGATGAGAGACACAGAGAGGAACAGAGGAGGGAGAAAGGGACTGTGGTGGGAAGGCGTAGGTGTAAGCTTGGGGCTCCCATGGGCCCTAAGGAGAGAAACGGGTAGTTCAGTGGGACATGAGCCTGGAATTCAGTGTGAGCTTGGAGTGGAGACAAATGTGGGGGTTGTGGGCACACGGTAGATACTGGAGCTGGCAGCTAGATGAGGTCACTTAGCAGGTCTGAGGCCGGGCCTGAGCTTTGCCTTCTGGGAGGAGGGGAGGAAACACAGAAGGAAGAGAGGTGCAGCCACCTGGGCTCCAGTCCTCGCTCTGGGACTTAGGTGCATTACTTAACTTCTCTGTGCCTTGATGCCCCCCCTTGCAGAACAGAGGCAAGAACAGCACCCACAGTTTAGGGTACCTGGCTGATGACTGCAGCGGTGACACTCCATAAATGCTCCGAAAATAGAATAGAGGTGAGAGGGAGCCAGGTGCCTGGGAGCCAGGTGAAGCAGCTGCCTGGAGGAGGAGGCAGGGAACCGCCATCAAAGCAGGCCTGAGCACTGGGCAAGGGTTGGGCCAAAGGGACATTGTTTATGACCATGAGGAGGACAGATCCAAGGAGGAGGCCTGGCTGGGGGTGTTTAGAGGAGGAAAGGAAGTGGAGGTGGGGATGCGGGGGCAGGCTGAAGGTGGAGAGGAGATTCAGGAGTAGGTTTTATTTATTTATTTTTGAATTTTGTGTGTGGGTGTCTTTTTTTATGGCTGGTCCCATGGCATATAGAGGTTCCCAGGCTAGGGGTCATATCAGGGTCATATCAGAGTTCTAGCTACTGGCCTACGCCACAGCCACAGCAATGCCAGATCCGAGCTGTGTCTGCGACCTACACCACAGCTCATGGCAACGCCAGATCCTTAACCACTGAGCAAGGCCAGAGATCAAACCCACTTCCTCATGGATGCTAGTTGAGTTCGTTAACCACTGAGCCACGACAGGAACTCCAGGAGTGGGTTTTAAGATGGGAAAAGAGGCATCTGACTCAGTTGCTGGAGTGAAGGATAAATCTAGGCAGGGGAGGGCCCAGGAGTGGCTGGCAGGCAAGGGGATGTTAGGTAGTCTTGCTGTTCCTTGGGGCAGGAGAGAGGGGGCGAAAGGTCAGGAGGAGCAGGTGGGCTTGCAGGGCCTAACCACAAAGTCCATGACTCAGGTCCCACCTGTGACTCTGTGACCTCAGCAATAGGGCATGGAGTGGCAACCGTCTCCATGGAAGCTGCCACCAGGCAGTGCCAACCAGCGGAGCCCAAGGTTCAGAAATCACAGTCCTGGATGGGGGTGTAAAATGGGGCAGCAGCTGGTAGCAGCTCCTCAAACAGTTAAACAGTTACCCTGTGACCCAGCAACTCCACTCCTAGGTACATACCCAGGAGAAATGAAAAAAAACATAGGCTGACGATAGATAAAACTCGTACAGCATTACAAAGCCAAAAGGTGGGAGTTCCTGTTGTGGTTCAGCAAGTTAAGAACTGACATAGTTTTCATGAGGATGTGGGTCCTGGCCTTGCTCAGTGTATCAAAGATCCAGTGTTGCTGTCACTGTGGTGTAGGCCAGCAGCTGCAACTGCAATTTGATGCAGCCCGGGAACTTCTACGTGCCACAGGTGTGATCCTTTTTTTTTCTTTTCTTTTTTCCTTTCCTTTTTTTTTTTTTTTTTGGCTTTTTAGGGCTGCACCCGGGTGGCATATGGAAGTTCCCAGGCTAGGGGGCTAATTGGAGCTACAGCTGCTGGCCTACACCACAGCCACAGCAATGCCAGATCTGAGCTGCGTCTGTGACCTACACCACAGCTCGTGGCAACCTTAACCTGCTGAGCGAGGCCAGGAATCAAACCTCATGTTTCCTAGTCAGATTCCTTTCCACTGCGCCATGAGGGGAACTCCCATAGGTGCGATCCTGAAAAAAAAAAAAAAAGCCAAAAGATGGAAACAACCCAAATACCCGTCAATGGATAAATGGACAAACACAATGTGGCCCATTCACATAATGGGGGATCACTCAGCCATGCAAAAGAGTGAAGCACTGGTACTACAAGATGGGTGAATCCTGAAAACACAGTGTGGTCAGGGAGAGAAGCCAGCCCCTAGAGGCCATGGAGAATTATGATTTGGTTTATGTGAAACATCCATAACAGGCAAATCCAGAGACAGAAAATGGATTTGTGGTTGTCAGGGGTTGGGAGATGGGGAGATAAGGACTGGTAATGGGCATAGTGGGGACAGAGGGTTTGTTTTAAGGTCGCACCGGTAGCATATGGAAGTTCCCAGGCTAGGGGTAAAACTGGAGCTGCAGCTGCCTGTCTATGCCACAGCCACAGCAACAGCAGATCTGAGCCGCATCTGTGACCTATGCCACAGCCTGCAGCAACATCAGATCCTTAACCCAATGAGTGAGGCCAGGAATGGAACCCGCAACCTCATGGATACTACTCTGGTTCCGTTCTTAACCTGCTGAGCTACAACAAGAACTCCCAGAGGGTTTCTTTTGTGGGTGATAAGAACGTTCTGGATTTAGAAGTGGTGATGGTCCCACAACATTGTGAATATACTAAAAATCACTTACTTGTACACTTCGGTTAGAATGGTGATTTTTTTTTTTTTTTCTCTTCAAGAAGCCAGGCCATAGAATAGGCGCTGTCTGGTCCTTCTTGGAGCTGGTGGGTGCTCCAACAAGGCCTCTGGCTGGTGGGCAACTCAGCCTCCCTACTGGGGGACGCAGACACTTTGGTTACCACAGGGGAGACTGAGACTCCGCTGCCTCCTCAGTAAAGTGGGTAAAGTTTGGGAAAAGCTGTGAAATCCTGGGCACAAATCCCTACCTGTGCCAGTGGGCCCATAATGGGGCTGCTCCTGCCCATCTCTGCTCTTATTATAACTGGCATGAAGTCGGGAACAGGTTAAAACCTTGCTCCATCTCTCCCCCTGCAAGTGCTCCTTGGGGGTGTTACCCTGAGCTGTTTTTCTGGAAACCCTGAAGCAGATAACCAGCTGGTGGCCATCTTTATGACAAAGTTAGAGCTTCCAAGGGCAGGGAACAGGGAATAGTTGAGTTTGTACAAGGGCCACTCAGACTTGCCACTGTGGCCTCACAGCCAGTACTGCCATGGCAGGCAGCGGGGTGGGAAATGGGGGAGAGGTTCCTGGGAAGTGAGGTGACCCAGCCGAGACAGTGTGGGCTCCCTGCCAAGTGGGGACTTCAGAGCTCTTGCTGGCCTCTCCTGACCAGGCTGTGGGCAGCAAGCTGGTGAAGGCTATTGTGCAAGGCAGGAGTGCAGCAATCTGGCTACTGCTTGGGCAGAGGCGAGGGTGGGGGAGTGTCCTGTCCCATTTGCCAGAAAAGTCCTCTCAGCTCCCTGGGGCAGAGGGAGGGAGCTCATGCCCCCCACCCCCCAAATGAGCCCAGACCAGAAAGTCTTGCCCCCAAGGACTGTGCAGCACAAAAACCTGAAACCACCCTCCTGTCCGCAGGTCAATGTTCAGCCATGGCTTGAGGTGGGGGGCGACCAGGCCGGCTGTGGAATTCATGTCTCAGTTCCCAAGAATGGGGTGGGTCTTCTCTCCCTCCAGGCTGTGGCCAAACTCCTGCGCCTTGAGTGGAACTGTGTTTGGAGCCAAGCCAGCGGGAGCTCCATCGCTATCCGCGTGCACACCTGCTGTGTCACGTTGGAAGTGACAAAAGATTCCTCTGGGCAGGCGTTTTCCTTTCTAAACACACACCTGCGAGTCCTCACGCGCAAGTCGTCTCGGGAGGGGGGCGGGACAGCAGGGTAACTGCTAACGGTCCCTCGCTTCCGCCCAGGGCTCACGTGTCGCTTATATAAGCAGCTAAGGCGGTGTCCAAGGGCGGTGAACCGACCCTGTGCAGGTGTACCCTGCAGCAGGGATGCAACAGCCGCAGGTGTCCCTCACGCCCTGTAGAGACCTCAAAGCCTGAGTAGGGGGGATTCCGACATTCGGCGTGGTTGTATTTACATTAAGAAGAAAACCTCCAGTTGTTTGTTTTTGTTTTGTTTTGTTTTGTTTGCTCTTTAGGGCCGCACTAAAGGGCATATGGAAGTTGCCAGACTAGGGGTCGAATCAAAGCCGTAGCTGCCGGCCTACGCCACAGCAATAAGGGATCCGAGCCGTGTCTGCGACCTACACCACAGCTCACGGGCAACGTCAGATCTCCAACCCACTGAGCGAGGCCAGGGATCAAACCAGCATCCTCGTGGATACTAGTTGGATTCGCTTCCGCTGCGCCACAACCAGAACTCCGAAAATCCCGTTTTCAAGGAGCTGGGGCGACTTCTCTGAGAGTTCCAGCCGCCGCCTCCCCTCACAGGTTTCCTGTAGTATCTAAATCTGTCGGGCACCGCACTGCGCAGCAGTCAACCACCCAGATAACTGATTTTAACCAGAGGCCGCACCGAGTGCGTGGACTCAGCTACCTGAGAGCATGCGCAGTCACCTACAGCAACACACCCGCAGCCTGGCCCCGGCCCCGCCCCCGTCGGCCCCTCACACCGACCTCCCATTGGCTGGAGCAGGCACGCGTCTGCAGTCCCGTGGCAGAAGACCAATGAGAGGGATGGAGGGCGTGGCCGAGGGCGGGGAGGGGAGGGGCACTGGCGCGCGTCCATTGGTCCGCTCGGCGAGGGGAGGAGCGCTGCCTCCCCGGAGCCCCCGCCGCCGCGATGAGCTTTAGCCGCCTGTTCCGCCTGCTGAAGCCAGCGCTTCTCTGCGGGACCCTGGCGGTGCCCGGCCTGGCCGGCACCATGGTGAGCTAGGCGCTGCCGACCGGCGGGCCGGAGGGCCGTTGGGCGGTCGCGCGGCCTGCCTCTCGGCGCGCGGAGCAGTGGCGACCTTAGGCAGGGGGCGCGCGGACAATCGGCCGCCGCCTCCGCGGCCGTCGGGGCTGTGGCCAGCGCCCGGGCCGGGATCACGATCCCAGGCTGGGTCGGGGACGGGGGGCGGCGTTCGGTGGGGCTGGGGGCAAGGCTGGGCGGTGAGGACCCCCGGGTGGGCGCCCCTGACGCACAGAGTTGCTGCCTCGGGGCAACGGGGTGGCGCCGTCGGCTACTGGTACAACGCCTGGCCCGGAGAGAGTGGGGCGCCCTACGGGGTGGAAATCCGGGATCACGCGCCACGGGGCGTCACTGCCCCTCCCCGGCCCTGTGTGCCCGGGCGCTCCGCGCGGTGGCGTCACAGACGAGCGGCCCCGCGGCCTTGGCTACTGGCCCTTTGTCCCCCGGGTGTGGCGCTCGGTGGGCACAGGCGCAGCCGGAGACGGGCGGGCATGGGCCGCGCAGCCGCCGGTTCCCCGGGTCGTCGTGGCCAGCGGCGCCGGTTGCCGGCCGGGCGGCGACGCAGGACCCCTCGGAGGCGGAGGGCTCGTTTGTGCCGCAGAAGGGCGCGCCTCCGGAGAAGGCAGCCGGCTTCCGAGAGCCCTGGGCAGGGGGGGCCCGCGGCCGGGGAGAGCGGCTGCAGCGCCGAGTCCCAGGAGCCGGTGCGCGCGGCGCCCCCACACCCGCCGGCGGGGTAGCCTAGGTCTCAGTCTTTCAGGTCAAATGCGACCTGCTGCGCAGGGGGCCCTGCGCCTCTGGGGAGGAGGAGCCTCACCCTTTCCTTGCCCCAGAGCCCCGGTTTTCATCCCTTTGGCACCCTGGGTTGAGAGAGTTGCGGGCGGCCTTAGCCCCGAGATCTGCAGGCTGCTCAGTGTGCCCTTGCCTTGCAGTGCGCGTCCCGCGACGACTGGCGATGTGCTCGCTCCATGCACGAATTCTCAGCCAAGGACATCGACGGGCACATGGTGAACCTGGACAAGTACCGGTGGGTACCTGCCCGCTTGGTCTGGGGAGGCAGGGGTAAGGTCGGAGCCCTGTCCTAACCGCCTCAACCGTCTCCAGGGGCTACGTGTGCATCGTCACCAATGTGGCCTCGCAATGAGGCAAGACGGAGGTAAACTACACTCAGCTGGTCGACCTGCACGCCCGATATGCTGAGTGTGGTTTACGGATCCTGGCCTTCCCTTGCAACCAGTTTGGGAGGCAGGTACGTCTTGGTTGGCCCTGGATGTCCTTGTGTGTGGGCGTGGGGAGAGGGCCTGTCTGAGGAATCTGGGTCCAAAGAGGGTACAGGGCCCTCCCCCCTCACCTCCAGCACCCTTTTCTGCCCAGGAGCCAGGGAGTGATGCTGAGATCAAAGAATTCGCTGCTGGCTACAACGTCAAATTTGATATGTTCAGCAAGATCTGTGTGAATGGGGATGATGCCCACCCTCTGTGGAAGTGGATGAAAGTCCAGCCCAAGGGGAGGGGCATGCTGGGAAAGTGAGTTGGGGGGCTGGGGTGAGAGTGGAGGGCAGTGGGGATCTGCAGCTGCCACGGGATTACTGATGACACACTTCTTTTCGCAGTGCTATCAAATGGAACTTTACCAAGGTAAGGGGGTGCTGAGGGCCTGGGGGGTGCCCCCAGTCACCCTGGTGCCACTTCTAGGGCTTCCACCTGACCTAAATGGAGTGATGGGTGGGGGCCGCTTGCTTGCTTGACCCAGTCCCACCACGGTGGCCTTCTGTCCCTGACACCACCTGTCCTGCAGTTCCTCATTGATAAGAACGGCTGTGTGGTGAAGCGGTATGGTCCCATGGAAGAGCCCCAGGTAGGAGCCTGTGCAGGGAGCCCACTGGGGGGGTATGGGAGAGGCACCACTGACCCTGTCTCACCTACAGGTCATAGAGAAGGACCTGCCGTGCTACCTCTAGCTCCACAACTGTGTGCTGAGCCTGCTGCCTGTGCCCTCAGAGCCTTCCACCTGGCACCCATGACAGTCTGCCTAAAAACCAGCCCCTGGTGGGGCAGACCTGAGAACCTGGCGTGCAACCCCGCCAGAGGAAGGTCCCTTGGCCCAGCTTGCAGCTCGCACCCCACCCCAGGCTGCCTTGTGGGAATAAACCATACAAATTGGCTAGTTCAGTGTTCCTGCTTATGGGACTAAACCATACAAATTGGCTAGTTCAGTGTTCCTGCTTGCCCCGGGGTGGGGGTGGGGATTGGGGTGGGAGGGTATCTGTCCCAGGCCCCTCCTGGCTCAGGAGCAGGTGCTGAAGTGGGGGAGGGGATGTGGGGGGTAGAGTTTCTTCAGGGCTCAGAGGGCCCCACCTACCCTGCTGCCCTGGGCGGGTAATCTACTCAGCCCTGGGTGCTACAGAGCTAATCTTGACAGGGAAGATAATGCTTCCTGAAGGGCGCCGCTCCAGGCCCAGGTGGCCACCGGGGACCTTGGTTTTGTCCAGTGTGTCTCCCGCTTGCTGGTGGCCCTCAGCACCCTGGCTGGGTGTCGGGCCAGTGTGGGCTGGGCACCGAGCCACCATGCTGCCCGGTTCCTGCCCACCAGCCTCATCTGGCAGAAGCAGTGCCCCCAGAAGGGACTGTGGACACAGCTTGCCTGTGTGGAGGGTGGCACAACTGTGGCATGGCTGAGCCAGCTGCCTCCAGGACTCCCAGTATCCCCAGGAAAGGCCAGCAGCTGGGAGTGAGGACCTAGAGAGGGGATGGCAGGGTCAGATGGGGCTGAGGGCCACCCTGGACCACTTTCATAGAATCTTCTGCCTCCTGGGCACTAGTCTGCCTTTGGCTGGGGGTGGCCCCCCCGAACTTTTGGGCTGGAAGCCAGGTCCAGACCAGGCTGCCCCGCATGCCACAGCCACCACCACCTGAGGAAGAAAGGGGTAGAAGCCAAGGCAGAGTCTGATGAAAGGGACGCGGCACCACCACAGGGGTCCCAGGCAAGGCCGTGTGTCTAATGGGCTGGAGGCAGCCAATGCAGAGGCAGCTGGCCTGCAGTTCCAGTGCCAGGACCACAATGGACAAACAGCCTCCAGGGGTGGGGTGTCTCTCCTACCCTGGCCCCAGTCATCCACAGGCCAGGCACCATGGGATAGCGGGTTAAAGATCCAGTGTTGCCGCAGCTGCAGCTTAGTTCATGACTACAGCTTGGATCTGATCCCTGGTCCATGAACTCCATGTGCCATGGGGTGGCCAAAAATAAAAAAATAAATTTAAAAAAATGAAATAAAATAAATAGCCTGCCTAGAAGGAACATGTGATGGTGCCCCTCCCCTGCCCCCCACTGTCCCCGCAGGCCAGAAGAGCAGGTAGCCTGGGAAGTAATGAAAAGGCACATATATTTAAAAAAGATCTCTTTACATATGTACACTTGAGTTCATTATAAATACACATAGAAACCAAGGGACCACCCACCAGCTCCACAGGAGATTCTAGGACCTGGGAGAGGTGGCTGGGCAATAATTTAGGGAACAGCGAAGGGGGAATTGCATATATTAATGGGGAGATCTGCCCCATGGACCCTCCCCCCAGAGATGGCGGGGCCCTGAGCACCTGGGGATTCCTGAGTTTCCAGCTCTTGGGGCCACCCAGTATTGTGGATTTCAGGGGTTCTGGCCTGACTAGGCCTTGTAAAGTGGGTGGGGTGGGAGCCCCGACCCAGGCCTGGAGCGGGCAGTAGAGGACAGAGGCACAGAGGAGGAGGGCCCCCACTCCCAGGCCCTGCCTGCCCCCTCCCCCCTAGTCTCCTGAGTGGGGCCTGCAATCAGCCACTGCCCACCAGGCAGGGCCTCCGAGACCCCATTGGGCAGGCAGCATCTTGGGGGTCTGCAGGCACCAGCGGGAAGGCACTACAGTGGAGACCTCCGGAGGCTGGCCCAGGGCCCCTGGCCCCTCCTTCCTCAGTAGTCAGGGGGGCCTGACCCCGCCCACCACCTGCTTCCCTGGTGGAGACATGGCGCACATTACAGATAAATAAGTTTTGTCTGAGAAGAATACCCAGGCCTAGGAATTGGGGAAGGGGGGGCTGAACTGGATCACACTCTGCCTCTCAGGGCCCCCACCACCCCCTGGGGCCCCTGCCGCCCCCCCACCTGCACCCAGTGGGCCGGGGGCCTGGGGGGGTGGCACGGTATTGAGGGAGCGCAGCATATCCTCCAGCACCTCCTTGAAGTTGATGTCGCAGCCCTGGTGCAGGAGGGCCGCGGGGTCAGCCGGGGCATCGGGGGCGTCTGGGGCGCCCAGCAGCAGGCCGCAGGGGCCAGGGGCAGGGGGCGGGAAGGCAAAGGGGGAGGGTGGAGGGAAGGCCTGGGCAGGAGGGCTGTACGTGAGGTCCAGGACCTCGAGCGGGCGTGGGGTGGGCGGCAGTGCAGGGAGAGCCCGGCCGCGTGCATGTTTGCGCTTCACGTCGGTGTCCATGAGCTGCAGCTCCTGCAGCACGCGGCGCACGCAGCCCTCGGGGATCTTGATGCCTGTGGGTTGGGGCAGGGCTGAGTGGTCAGGGCCTGCAGGGGTGCGCACATCCCCCACCCCGCTGCACCCACCGCTCACCAACTTGCTTCTTCTTGTCCTTGGTCTTGAGGCGCACGATCTGCAGGTAGCTGCTGCTGGTGACGTCAGCCATGACAGCTGCGATGCGGCCCCACACACGCAGCAGCGCACCGCACAGCATGTAGTGGTGCCGCAGCCGCAGGCCCTGCGTGCAGTCCTTGCCTTCCTGCACCAGCCGGCAGTGCCGGTTCCTGCCCAGGGAGGACGGGCGGCTCAGATGTGCACTTGCCCCTGGGGCCACCCCATCTCCCATTTTCCAGTCATACCCGACCCAGGTCCTCACCACGTGGTGTGGCTGCAGTGAGTCAGCGAGAAGCTATAGCTGCTCTCCCAGGGCTCCCTGGCCTCCTCTGACGTCACCTGCAGACACGGGCAGTCAAGCCCCTGGAGAGGTGCCCTGTCTGCCTCCCCTGTGCTTAAGCAGGAACTGATGCCCGCCCGAGGGCCCCAGGCCTGCTCATTCTGCCCCCGGTGGCCAGGAAAGCGAGCATGGAGTCCGAGGGCTGGCCTGGGGGCGGAGGAGCCAGGATAGGGAGAGCTGAGTGGCAGAGACTGAAGCACGGTGGAGGCACAGTCAGGGCCCTACCCGGTGGAACTTCCGGCACAGGCTGTCGAAGGTCTCCAGCTGGCTCTGCCGCCCGATGTTGGGTTTGTACACGGTGAAGAGCTTGCCTCGGTTCTGCTGGGCCAGCAGGCAGCTGGGCTTGTTGCCTCGGACCTGGGCAAGTGTGTGTGTGAGGGCGGGGGCGCCACCACACAACCTGGGTGGCTGTCCCCAAAGCATGTGTGCCCCAGAGGGCTGGAGGCTGGCCGTGCACCCCTCCCAGCCCATTGGCTGGGGTCCTGCCTCTGGGAGGCCTTGCGGGCTCCCTGGGCGCCCACCTTGTAGGAGAGGTAGAAGCCGTCATGGGGACCCGTCAGCTCCAGTGACTTGGCGTAGGCCTCCTCCCATTTCAGGCCGCGGTCCACGCTGATCTGTGGGGTGTGGGCGTTAGGGGTGGGGGTGGTGCAGTGGTGGGGAGGGGGGCAGGCGGCAGCATCTCACCTTGTAGAAGACCACCTGCCCATCCTGTGGGTGCCCTGGGGCCAGGAACACCTGCTGGCTCTCCTCGTAGATCTCATCAATGCCAGGGGCCAGGTCTGGGGAGGAGGAGTGGGGTGAGTCAGTGGTCCAGGACTCTGGCTCGGGGCTGGGGGAGGGTGTCCCCAGCTGCACTCACCCAGGATACCCATGTCATATTTGCCCTCCTTCTTGTCGGCAGCGATGAGGTGGTCAAAGGTGTCAGAAAAGTATTGGAAAAGGGCGTTCTGCTTGTGCACCTCCAGCCCCAGGATGCGGTTCAGGAACTTGCTGATGGAGCAGTCTGCTGGCGAGAGGGCGCCTCAGGCTGGGTCAACCTGGCCCCTGCCTGTCCCCCCATCTGGAGGTGTGGGGCTATGTGGGAACTCACCCTTCTCCACATCCAGGCAGCCAGACCTGGACTCGCGCCCGCCGATCCCAACCGACAGCAGCCCTTGCTTCATGTCTGCAAGAAGGGAGAGTCTTGCTCATCTGCCTTCCACGCCAGGGGGGCTCCCCCTCACCAGGAGTGTCCCCTTGAGGTATTGGCGGGGGCAGAGAGTCTTCCGACACAAATCCATCTACCAATTCCACACCCCAGACTGTACCCCTGAGAGCACAGGCACCCCAGCTCACCACAGAAAAAGGCAGCGTCTCCTCCAGGGTAGCCCTGGGGCAGCGGCACTTTGCTCTCCGTCTGGCTTAGGATGGTGGTGAGGACGCAGCTGAGGGCCCGGGCACCATACTGTGTGGAGGGGTGGGACTGCATCAGAGGCTGGGGCATCTCAGGACTCACCTCTCCTGGGCTCCACCCCCCTGGGTACCTTGTTCTCAAAGTTGTACTTGCTCAGGTCACGGGACTCGGTGGCACGGCGGTCTCCGTGGGTGAGAGCCCCCTGCCCAGGATGTGGGAAGCTGTCACACACTGCTCCTCTCCTCCTGGACCCGCCCTCCCTGGCCCAGGCCCCGGCCTGCTTGCTTGCTCACCAGGCTCTCCAGCCGCTTGGCCACAATGGAGGCAAACCTTCGCTCCCCAGCAAGCTCCGAGATGAGGAAGATGTACTCCGGTGCAGAGACCTGGTTGGACCGGTGGGTCCGGCCTGGAGGCAGAGGGGCTTCTAAGGACCAGGTGGTCCAAAGGGAGGCATGGCTTGGGGCAGGGTAGCTTGGGGCGTGGCTCACCAAACTGCTGGATGGCCCGGTCAGCACTCCAGGGAAGCTCCAGTGTCATGTGGACCCGGCGCCGCTGGTTCTGAACCCGGCGGTCGGCTTGGAGAGAAACACCGGAGCTGGAGGCCTCTGAGATGATGGCCACGAGCTGGGGGGGCAGGGCACAGACATGGCCTGGTCAGTGGGGTGGCAGGGTGAGCATCCCATGTGCCCTGGGTCAGCTGGATGCATTTAGGGGGACCCAGGCAGGAAGCTCAGGTACGTGTGTCCATAGAGGGGCCCACAAGGGCTTAGCATAGAGTCTGGACCATCCTGGTTCCCCCACGGGGTGGCTTGGAGAAGCAGTGGCCAGGCACTGAAGTAGTGCATATGTGATTTGGACCAACAGGCGGCAGCCAGCACCCACCTGCACACAGCCGGTGGTCCTCCAGCCCTCTGGCCTCTGTGCTTTCCCCACCCACAGGGCCCTGAGGGCCCCTTCTCCTGGCTCACGGTAGAGTGGGTGCCCTGCAGACAAGGTCCCTACCTTCTCGCCATTCATGAAGCGCTCCTTCTCTCTGAGGTTCACGTGGTCGATGGAGAGACCCTGCTCTGCCCGGGACTCAAAAGCCACAGTCCCATCAGGCCTGGACACCACGCGGCCCTTCCTGCCGGTCATCTGTGGCCATGGTGGGGGCGAGGGCATAGGTCTTCAGCCCGTGTGCCTGTGCCTGTTTGCCCGCCCCCTGCCTGTGACCCTGGGGCTCCTGGGTGTGTGCAGTGGGGGCTGCCAGGACGGTCTCTCCCAGGCTCAGGTGGCCTCAGGCAGTCAGCAGGAATTTTCACTACATGCTCCTAAGCATTTTACTGCAGCCCAGCCACCTGGGACCTAGACATATCTGAGGTGGCAGCACAGGAACATCCTGGGAAAGAATGCAAGTGGAAAGGGGGGATGGGAGGGAGCAGGGGCTGGAGAGAGCACCTGGGACCCGAAGGCCCAGGGTGGGAGCACTGGCCAGGGGCAGGGTGTATGTGTGTGTGTCAGTGGCTGAGGGAGGTAACCCAACAGAGATACTGGGGGCAGGCACCAGGGGGCACCAGAGCTCACCTCGGCCACCTGCTCTGGGCCTCCCAGCTGGTCGATAAGCTCATCCAGGGTATTGACTGGCAGTTCCCGGCCCAACGCCCTAACCTTGGCCAGCAGGTCCTGCTTCAGCCGCTCGACCCGCTCCAGGATGCCAGGGCCGTGCAGGTCCCGCTGTGGGGGGCACAGGGGGCCTGTGGGGCCGGAGGGTCATGTGGGACCAGCCAGGCTGCCTGCCCACCACCCCGCTCGCAGTGAGAATAAATCCTGGGCCCTCGAGGCCAAGGGGTCCCTGGGGAATGGGGGTAAGCACAGGAGGTATGGGGGTCCAGAACCTTCTCCTACCATCCTCCCCACCCCCAACTTCCAGCATGAACCTGGCTCTGCCCCTGCCCAGCTGCAAGCCCTGACCTTCCCTATTTGAGCCTAAGAAGAGAAGACGTGGGGCAGGGCGGGGGCAGGGCAGCACCGTGCCTCACCGCGGTCATCAGCTGGGAGCCCGATGGCATCCACGATGACCACGTCATCATCCAACAGGGACTCGGGGGAGGAGTGGAAGTCACTATCCAGGCCACCGTCAGACTCCGTGCTGCTGTCATCACTGATACGGATGACACCCGCCACCTCGCATGCCAGCCTGGGTGCCTTGGCTCCACGACCTCGTGGCCGCCCTGCGGGGGTGCAGACAGGGGTCACAAGGGCCCAGTCCTGCAACTCTGGCCTGGGGGGCCTCCTAGCGGTCCAGGGACAGGTCTGTCTGCTGGGACAGTGAGGATTCAGGGCTGGGCCCCTTGTTCTGTTCAGCTTTGCAGCACAGTGTAAAGCGGCACTTTTTTTTTTTTTTCCCCTTTTTTAGGGCCGCACCTGCAGCATATGGAGGTCCCCAAGCTGGGGGTCGAATCAGAGCTGCAGCTGCCAGCTTATGCCACAGTGACACCAGATCTGAGCTGCATGTGTGACCTACATCACAGCTCATGGCAACACCAGAACCTTAAGCTGCTGAGCAAGGCCAGGGATCAAACCCATATCTTCATGGATACTAGTTGGATTCTTAACCCGCTGAGCCACAATGGGAACTCCAAGGGGCAGTTCTAACAGCCATCAGACTTCCTGACAGCGGTGTGTCTTAGGATGGCGCCCAGCAAGGCTATGCACGCAGCCTCATGAGGTGGCCATGGATGGGTCAGCCAAAGGATGTGCCCAGGCTTGGACAAGATGGTCATCCAGGGGCTGAGGGAACTCATCTGCTGTCCAGACACCCTGACAGCCGGTCCCAGGAGATGGAAGGAGCAGGACTGGGCAACAGGTGAGTTGCTTGGCCTCTCTTCTCCCCATAAGTGGGGGCTCAGCCTTTGCCTGGAGGAAGAGCAGGCAGTGTACGCCAGCAGGTACTAAAACGTCATTCCCCTGTCCTGGGATACTTTTTTTTTTTTTTTGCTGCAGTGACAACACCAGATCCTTAACCCACTGGATCAAAAGCGAACTCCCCAGAATGCTTTTTTTTTTCCCCATTTTTAGGGATGCACCTGTAGCAGTTCCCAGGCTAGGAGTTGAATTGGAGCTTCAGCTGCCGGCCTACACCACAGCTACAGCAATGCTAGATCCAAGCCTTGTCTGCAACCTATAGAGCCGCTCACAGCAATGCTGGATCCTTAACCCACTGAGCGAGGCCAGGGATTGAAGCTGCGTCCTCATGGATACCAGTCAGGTTCATTTCTTTGAGCCACGACGGGAACTCCCCCAGGATGCTTTTGAAAGGTTCCATCCTGGTCCACATGACCAGTATGGTTTCAGCCTCGGGCTCACTTTCACCTGGGGAGAGCAAGGCCCCCTCGTTCTGGGCATGTGGCCACATGGGCCAAGCTAGCTGCATCCCCATCTTGCTGCACTGGGGTCTTTTGCTGACTCAGCAGCTGCCCTGGAAGGTTGGGGTGCGGATCAGGGGTCAGGCCACATGGCTGTGCAACCAGCAGTAGAGGGGGCAGTGTGTGTGTGGGGGGGTGACAGGTCACTCAGAAGGGAGGGAGGCACCAGGCCAGGGCAAGGAGGCCACAGCCAGGTGGGAGGTTTGAGGTCAGAGGTGGGAGGCTTACGTTTTCTCTTACTGCCTGCTCCTCTCTCTCGCTTTCTCTTGGTTGAAGGAAAGTGCTTCAGAATTAGTGACAGAAAGACGCCTCTGAAAGTGAGAAGCAGGGTTTATTTTCACCAGGAGACTCAGAGGAGCTGGGTCCCCTGTGTGGATTTGCTGCCCAGGGGAAGGAGGGGTGTGGGGGAGGATGCCCAGCGCCAGAGAACCCTGCGATGGGTCTGGGTGCAGGGAGTCCAGGAAGGTGGGCGAAAGGAGCTGTAAGCACAGTGGGACAGGGCCCCCCTGCCTTGCACTTGGGCCTGTGGCTGCGGGGAGCACTGAGTGTGGGTAGGGGCTGGGTGGAGCCAGGTGAAGAGCCTCCTGCTAGGACCCTTGCTCAGTGTGGGGAGAGAGACCAGGGGCTTCGGGGAACACCAAGGCCAGTATCTAAAATTAAAGTGCAGTCCTTGAAAGGGCACCACACCCATGTGGGGAATGGGCATCTGTAAGCCTCATTCTAAAGCCTCAGCCCTTGGCCAGCACCCTCCCAGTCCTAGGGTCCCCATAGGTCTCCTTGATGGCTTTACTAAGGTCTCTGAGGATCTCAGGCTGGCTCCTTCAGCTAGAGTCACACGGAGGACCAGGCCACAGGCTAGACCAGGGTGGGGGCACTTGCTTGGTCGCACAGGGAGGGGGTTCCAGGGTAGCCCCCACCCACCCTCATGGGCCACAAGCATCACTCACTCAGCAGCAGACACGAAGCCATCAAGGTGTCCCTCCTTCTCGCCAAGGACCTCCCGGGTTCGCGCCTCACCCGTGGACTGCAGCCCAATGACCACGCACTGTGGGAGTTGGGGTGGTGAGTGAGTCTGGGACCCTCAACCACCAGCCTTGGAGCGTGGCCCCAGGGAAGCCCCCGGTCCCCACACCCAGCCCCCCAGTAAGCCCAGAGCTACCTGGGAACTCCACCTGGCAACCAACAGCAGCCTCAGCTCCTGGACCCCCTGCTTTTCTCTGCCTGGCCCTGCCCCATACTGTCTGGGGACTCACCAGCCCGGCCTGGACATAGGGAGCCTGGAGCCAGGCCCTGCTTGCCACCTGCCACAGGGAGCTGGGAGTGGGCAGGACTGGGTCCAGCATCACCACTCTCACCCATGGATGGGGACCTCCCAGACACGCACAGGCTCCTCTTCGACCCTGAGACTGATATCCTGACATGGGGTGCCAGGCTCTGCCACCCGCCCCCTGCGTGGGGGTGCAGGGTCTTGACACAGTCCTTGCTCACCTTGTCCCGGGCTAGCTCCTCCCGGGCCAGCTCCACCAGCCGGTGCACCTTGGCGGCCACACAAAGGTACTTGAAGAAGCGCTGGTGGGCCGACCAGAACTGACCCCACAGGGACTTGCGGGACTCCAGGCCAATCCAGTCGGCTGCCTGCTGGAACACGCCCAGGGCCTCGGCCCACTGCAATGACAGTCACCTCAGCTCACCCCTGCCGGCCCCCAGGACCCAGGTGCCCACCTGCCCACTCCCACCCGGCTGAAACACGAGGCCAGAGGTGGGGGGTCAAAATAGTGCAACATGGAGGCAGGGTGATGCTGGCAAGGCTGTGGCAGTTGTGAAGAGTTGAGGTGTCCAGGGGTGGGGGACAGCCTTCTGCAGGCAGGCACTTGACTTTCCACACTCTAGACCAGGGAGGTCTCACCAGGGTGGTCCTGCCCCCAGAGTACACCGGATCATGTCTAAGGACATCTGTGGTTGTCACACTGAGGAGGCCTGGCATCAGCTGGGTGGGGGCCAAGGAGGCTGCTCTACACCTCTCAGTGCCC
Source organism: Phacochoerus africanus (assembly GCF_016906955.1). Taxonomy (NCBI): domain Eukaryota; kingdom Metazoa; phylum Chordata; class Mammalia; order Artiodactyla; family Suidae; genus Phacochoerus; species Phacochoerus africanus. The sequence continues at coordinate 77,453,107 of NC_062547.1, read as the reverse complement.
AGGGTGGTCCCCCAGAAAGAGGCCTGCCCTGGTGTCGGCAAGGCTGAGGGGAGATCCAGTTCTGGTGGGAGCTCAGGGGCCAAGCATGACATGGCAGGGCTGAAGCTCAGGACTCATCCTGGGTGGGTGTGATCTGATGGTGAGGATGGGGCCAGGCTACAGGTGCACAAGGATGTGGACACTGAAAATAGCTACCAGCTGGGTCACGTCCAGCAATGTGCTCATGAAATCGTGGGGAGAGGGCGAGAGGGCACAGTCGTACGGTCTGCACAGAATCTACAACTTGGACAGAATCAAGTTGCTCAGCTCCTGCCAGGGACCAAGGCAGGTAGGCCGGCTGCCTCCTCCTTCTCACAGTCTGACTAATCCCTGGGTGTCTTTCAGAGCAGACGAGGAAGGAGACAAGGCATGATTCCTGGGGGAGACGCAGGCTATCCTTGTGGCCCGAGGCTCACCAGCAGGGCCGCCCGATTGTAGATGCGCTCAAAGGCCGGGGCCAGTGGGATCTCCTCAATGCGGAACGTGACACCGGAGAAGCTGAGCTGGCGTGCAATGTACATGCCGCTGACCTTCATGTCCATGGCCACGATCTCCATGGCACCCACGCCCCTGTGGATGAGCACAGGCTGCCTGGGCACTGGCAGGGGACCTGCCAGCCACATGCTGGGTCCCACCCTGAGATGGATCAACCCGGGAAGGGGCTGCCACTCGGAGCCCTGGAGAGTGAATGAGGAAGAGCCAAGTGCACAGCGGGAGCAGAGAGCACTTGCAAAGGCCCAGTGGCCACCAAGGGCCGAGTAGCCCTTGGAAACGGACAAAAGGTGGTCTGCCTGGGCCAAGGAGGGATCTGTGGGATCAGGAAGGTGGGGGGGGGCTTTCCCCTGAGACCAGTGGGAAGTACCAGGCAAAGAAAGGATGGGATTTGCTTTTAAAGATCCCTCTGGTTGCCAGAAGAGTGTGGGCAGGGGTATGAGGTGGTTGCACCAGTCACCCGGCCTCCCAGTGTGATCAGCAGGGCCCTCTGTGGCCCCCGCTCCCACCATGGGTGGGGTGGAGCTGGGTGAAGAGCGCACCTCTTCTCGATGGCGTGCAAAAACTCCTCGAAAGTCCTGAAGGGCGTGCCCTCGCCCCAGATGCCCAGGCGGCTCATGTAGATCATGTTCCGGGGCTCAGAGGCACCTGGGGGAGGGAGGAGCTGCTGAGGGTCTTGGGAAAGTGCCCACAGCCAGTGGGCAGAGGAAAGACCCTCTGATGGGGGTTGGTGTTTGAGGACAGGCCGTGAGGTGCCTCCTAGGGCCTGGCAGGAGCCAGGCTGCAGACCTGGCATCACTAATGGAGGACTGGGCCCTGGCCCTGCCCTGTGTGTCCTCACCTGTGGCGCTGGCGTAGACAACCCTGGCCAGGGGCAGCTTGTTCTGCAGGTCCAGCACGGCCTTGCCCATCTTGGTAGAGCTGGCATTCTTGGCTTTGTGGCACTCGTCAAACACAATCTGGGACAGGCGTGGGTTAAGGACTGTTCTGAAAGGCAGGCTGCCCCACAGACCCACCATGATTGCCCCATGGGGTCCCTTCCTGGTTGAGGGACTCTGGAAGGTGCCTGGGGGTACCTGGCCATGGGTGGGGTGCTTGCAGTGTGTGAGCCTCTAGGCCCTACACAATGCTGACAGAAATTGGAAGACAAAGAAAGTTCTTAATGTTTCAAGGGGAGAAAGAGTAAGCTGCAGATAAGCATGTCCATTACGAAGGTGTGAGTGCCACACATGCGCACACAGAGGTCCACGTGTATGTACATGTGCACAGAGGGTCGATAGAGGATTTGTGACAACACAGGTGAGGAGGTGAGCCTGGTGCTGGCAGGTAGCCCCTGGGTGTGAAGTAAACCTTGTTTTTGTGCTGCTGCTGAGCGGAGATGTCACCAGGTGCCTGGACCTGCCAGAAACTCTGCTGCTGCTCCTAGCCCTGGGGGATCTGCACAGACTAAGCCCTTGGGAACAGAGGATGCATCTGGGGGGAGTGAGGAGGGCTTTAGGAGGGTGCAGTCAGCCCACTTCTGGCAACAAGGGCGGATTCCCAGAGGGTAAGGCCAGAGGCTCCTCCACGAGCACCGCAGCAATCCCCAGGAAACACTGGGGCCCTTCATTGGGTGCCTGGCTGACGGGGATAGAGGGGAGAGGCTGGGGAAGACCAAGGAGGGTTTGTCTAAAGGTTGTTACTAGCAAGAGGAGTGTGTGAAATAAGGAATTAATACAAGACAACCATCAGACTCTTGCTTACACTTTCCTATCCTTGGTATCCTAAGATTTGATGGGAGCAAAAAGAGTGTTCTCAGGCTGAAGCGCAGAGGGAGACCGAGGGCTTCCTGCTGCAGTTGGGAAGGGCCCAGAGCACTGAGGCCTCCTGGCCTTGCTGGCCCGCCCCATGGAGCCCAGGACAACTACGGGGCTGGATGGACAAGGAAGGGGTAGGAAGTGCTTTGTGCCCCCAGACCTCCCGCCCTGTCACCCCGCAGTGTCACAGAAAACAGCCCCCGCCACCGCCCCTGTGGTCAAGGGTCCAGCCTGCTGGAGCCAGGACGCCGAGGCAGGGGCGTATCCGGTCTCTGAGGCTGAGCCAGCGCCACCCGGCCCTGCCTGCCGGGAATTTCTCCCGCACTTCCGCTCCCTCCCCCGCCCGCCCGGCTGGCCCCGGCCAGCCAAGACCAGACTCCCGGCTAGCAGCCTGGGCCCCGCCCTGTCCCTCCACAACCCTTCCCCCGCCCCGCCCCCGCCCCAGGTCAGGATACCACGCCTTCGAAGGCCTCCCCGCACCACTCCAGTATCTGCCGGATGCGCGTACGGTGCTGCCCGCCAGCTTGGCTCTCCCCGATCAGGGCCGAGTAGGTGGCGAAGAGGACGCCCTCTGAGGTAGTGTTGTCGCCATACTTGATCTGGGGAAAGGAGCAGGCATTGGTGCGAGTGGTGTCTTGGCCATGCCGGGCCTCTGGGACTCCCACCAGGGCTGGGTGGGCTGTGGTCCACCTACCTTGCTCAGCGCATGCACCGCGATGCCAGAGGCGGCGATGTCCCTCAGGTCTCGCTCCGCGTCATACTTGAGATCATTAGAGACGCTGAACCTGGGGGTGTGGGCCAGTAGGCGTCAGGAACCCCCTCCTCACCTTCCAGTGCGCCCGCACTCAAAGGGGGGACACTCACCACAAGGCCTTCTTCCTGCCCCGAAGGTAGTTCTCCAGGATGATGCCAGCCACAGTGCGGCCCTTGCCCACGCCCGCGCCATCCCCGATTAGGAACCCCGCGCGCTGCCCGCCCGGGAGAAGGACCTCGTGTTGCTGTGGGGGTCGGGGAGAAGACAGGGAAGTCAGCAGGCTGCAGAGTCAGGGTGGGCACAGAGACTCCCTCCCACACCCGACGCGAACCCGGTGGGAGCCCCCAGGATCACCTGGCAGGCGTAGGTGATGGCCTCCAGCTGCAGGGCAGAAAGAGCCCCGCTGTCCGAGGTGGGCAGAGCTAGGGTGTAAGTGATATCTGGCGGCGGGACACTGGACAGCGTGCTGGTCTCCACTACACGGTCCGGGTGCTGCTTCCCAATCTTGGCTGGAGGGGCGTGGCGAGGGGGCAGGTCAGGGGCGTGGCCAGGGCCTAAGGGAGGTCTGCCTGAGGCCAGGATGGGCGGGGCACGCTCCCAGAAGAGGAGGGCCCCATCATGCACTAAGATCCCTAACCCCCGCCCCCAGAGGTGTGGAAGAAGGCAGCCTGCCTCTCCATGGCAACCTCCATCTCCGGTTTTGTGCTCATCTCTCGATTTTGCACCAAATGAAGATTACAGCCTGATTACAGAACTGCCCCTTTACAGACCGCCTACAGCTCCCACACCTGCCTTGGTGGTTTAAGGGACCTGGGACCTTCAGGAACCCAGTGCCCCTGGGGCTGTGCAGCCCAGAGGTCGCCTGCTGGGCGTCGCCAGGATACTCACACTTGGAAGGCACGTAGTCTGCATAGGTCTCCGCGTGGCCCAGTTCCTCTGCCTCATCCTCCTCAGCCTCTTCCTCCTCCTCGGGCTGACTCTGAGACTGATGGCCAGGTGTTGTCATGCTGGAGCTGATCCTGTCCCCTGCATCCCCTCAGCACACCAGCCTCCCCACCGAGGCAGGGGCCTGGACCGCCCCACACAGCATGGTCCCTCCCTGGCACCTCAGCTTCCCTACCCATGGTCCCCAGTGGGCAGACTATGCTTCTAACCTAGCACAGGGCTTGGCACACAGCAGATGCCTGAGTGTGAGGGGCCCTCCCTAGTTCCCAGGATGGGAGGGTGGCTATAGGGAAGAAGCCTGGCTCACCTGGTAGCTGATGAGAAGCGGGGTGCTAGGTAGGGAGGATACGGGGTCCTCAAGGCCTGTAAATGGCCCACTGGGCAGGAACAGCTGGAGGGAAGACTGGACATGAGCCTCAGGCCAGATGTGGGGCAGAAGTGCCTGGAGGGGCCCCAGCCCCCAGTGGGGGCTCGCCTCGCTGTCCTTAAGCCCTTCAGCTGGCCACTGGCCTCCCCGGCTGCCTGCCTACTTGGATTTGGTAGATAAATAAGGGATGCATGAAGTATTAGATAAATAAGTACTAGGAATGCAACGTACAACTTGGTAAGTATAACTAACACTGCTGAACATTATATGTGAAAGTAGTTAAGAGAGTAAATCCTAGAAGTTCATGTCATAAGTAAAAAAAAATTTTTTTTTTGTCTTTTTGCCTTTTCTAGGGCCACTCTCGCGGCATATGGAGGTTCCCAGGCTAAGGGTCTAATCGGAGCTGTAGCCGCCAGCCTACGCCAGAGCCACAGCAACGCCAGATGCGAGCCCCATCTGCAACCTACACCACAGCTCACAGCAACGCTGGATCCTTTAACCCACTGAGCGAGGCCAGGGATCGAACCCGCAACCTCACGGTTCCTAGTCGGATTCGTTAACCACTGCACCACAACGGGAACTCCTAAAAAATATTTTTCTATTTGTTTTCTCTCTTTTAATGGCCGCGATGTGACAAATGGAAGTTCCCAGGCCAGTGAATGAATCTGAGCCAGTGAATGAATCTGAGCTACAAAACCTACACCACAACTGCAGCAACACTGGATCCTTTAACCCACTGCAATGGGCCAGGGATCAAACAGACCTTCACAGCAACCCGAGCTGCTGTAGTTGGATCCTTAACCCATTGTACTACAGTGGAGACTCCTGTTTTTCTATTTCTTCTTCTTCTTCTTCTTCTTCTTTTTTTTTTTTTTTGGTTTTTAGGGCTGTACATGAGGCACGTGGGAGTTCCTAGCCTACGGGTGGAATTGGAGCTATAGCTGCTGGCCTATGCCACAGCCACAGCAATGCAGGGATCTGAGCCGTGTCTGTGACCTAAACCACAGTTCATGGCAACGCCAGATCCTTAACCCACTGAGCGAGGCCAGGGATTGAACCTACGTTCTCATGTCCGGTTTGTTACCACTGAGCCACAAGAGGAAGTCCTTTCTATTTCTCTAATTTTGTATCTTTTTTTTTTTTTTTTTTTTGGCTAGGTCCGTGGCAATCGAAGTTCCTGGGCCAGGGACTGAACCTGGTCCACAGCAGTGACAATGCCAGATCCTTGACACGCTCCAGGGAACTCCATTAATTTTGTATCTTGTATGAGATGATGTATGCTCACTGACTTAGTGTGGGCATCCTTTCATGACGTGCGTATATCACATTGTCATGCTGCACACCTTAAACTTACAGTGTTTCACATCGCTTTTATCTCAGTAAAACTGGAAGGAAAAAAACATGGCCAAGGTTTTTTAAAAATGAAAAATAAAATGGAAGTGAGTTACAGGGAGGTCAGAAACCTATTCTTAATTTTCTTTTTTTTTTTTTAATTAACAAAAACAAACAAACAGCCATGGGCCCAGGTTCCTGGAAGGCTGAGTCAGGTTCCCGAGGGCGGGCTGTCAGGCTGGCCACAGCACAGCAGCCAGGCAGGACGTGGGATTTCAGCTGCCCTCCTGTTGCTGCCTTACCTTACCTCATGCTGCCCTGCAGGTAGGCAGGGACAGGCCCACTACGCCTGCTCTGGCACTTCCCATCCTCCCACCAGCCTCATCCTGGCCCTCCCTGGCCCCTCTGTTCCCATGAGTGGCCGCAGGCCTGGGGGGGGTCCCAGCCCAGCTGCCCCCATAGGCACGGGTGCCCCAGCCACACTGCCCAAGCTTGCCTCTTGAAGCTGTGAAGCAGGTTCAGGCTCCCAAAGGCTAGGAGCTGCTCTCCTGGCAGAGGACCCTGGATAGAGGCATGGGCTCCCCAGTCCTCGCAGGATGCCCCTGCTGCCCAGTTCAGGGAAGGTGCTAGAGTCTGGCCTGGCATACCCAGAGTCCCTGCTCACCTGTGACCTCTCCAGGCTGGCCTCTCCTTGTCCCGGGCCTAGCCACCTCCTGTGTTCCAGCCACCTCCTACATCCTGACCCCGCACCTCCCCCGTCTGTGTCCTTCATGAGATACTGCACAGATGCTGCTCCTCCCCTAGTGCTGCAGCCCTGGCAAAAAGCTGGCCAGGGGTTGCTCGCCACACTGGGAAGGAGGTCCATGCCATCACTATCCCCACCAGGCCTTGAGATTCACTCCAAGGGGCTTGTTCCTACCACAGGATCTTTGCACATGTGCTGTTCCCTCCACTTGGCCTGGCCAATGCCTCCTCCTCCAAGTCTCAGCCCTGCCCACCCGGCTCTATTCCATCATGTGACTACATTCCTTGAGGGTGTTCACTCAGCACTAAGGACATTCGGGGTAGGGGGGGGCACCCTACACACAGGGGGCCCTTGCCTGGGCAGGGAGCGTGGGGCAGAATCACTAGAGTGAGAACCAGTCTGGGAACTTGCTTTCCTCTTACCTCCTGGTAAACCCATCTCCCCAAAAGGCAGGGGCCCTGGGGTCCAGCACAGAGCAGGGTGTGGAGAATGAGCCATGGAGGAAGTTGGGGGGCAGCATTGATGGGACACCTGGTGCTGGAGTTCCCCCGCCCCCCGCAGAGCCTGCATCATCTGACCCCACGGGAAACATGTGCTCTCTCAAGCAATGGCCTCCTCTGCATCTGAACAGCTGAGGGCAGGCTGGGGGCACACTGACCTTGTCGTGGGCGGAGGGGCCAGTGCTCACATCCCAGATGGTGGGCACCTGGCTGAGGCTGTCAGCAGGCAGGAAGTCGGGCGTGTCTGCGATGTCCGAGAGGGAGTCCACAGACGAGGAGAAGATGGAGGCATTGGAGAGGTCGTCGAGGTACGAAGGGTCCTAGAAGACAGGCTGGGTAAGGCGCAGTGGGGACATCCATGGGCGGAGCTACGGGGCCAGCCACACAGTGACACTGCTCAGCCGTGATGAGAAGAGAAGCCCCAACACTCGCTACCACGTGAATGGACCTTGTGACCATGATGCTCAGTGAGAGAAGCAGACACAGAAGGACACACGGTGTGGGATTCCATGGATGGGAAATGTCCAGAACAGACACATCCACAGACACAGAGAGAGAGCGGGTTCCTGGCTGTCAGGGGCTGGGGGGGGGGTGCTGTTGATGCTCATGGGAATGGGGCTTCTTTTGGGGGTGATGGGAATGTTCTGAAACTAAATATGGGGGATAGAAGTTGCATGAATCTGTGAATGTACTGAAAACACTGAATTACCCATTTCAAACAGGTCGATTGTACAATATATAAATTATATCAATAAAGCTGTTTTTTAAAAAAAAGAGTCCCACTGTGGCACAATGGGATCTGCAGTGTCTCTGCAGTGCCTGGATGTAGGTTCAATTCCTGGCCCAGCGCAGCAGGGTAAAGGATCTGACATAGCTGAAGCTGCAGCATAGGTCACAACTACCACTGTGACCTAATCCCTGGCTGAGAATGCCATGTGTTAAGGGGTGGCCAAAAAAGGAAGAAAAAAAAAAGCAGAGGTGAGAGAAGACAGACCCCACACGCTATGTACTAGACTCTATCTTGGTGACACTGGGGTAAGGGGAGAGGCATCCCATGCCTTCCCTGGCCCATCCCCATGGAGGAGGTGACACCACTGTAAGGATGTCAGGATTCAGGGACCCCTACACTTTGGAAGCCAGCTGTGGAGGTTATACACTTTAGAAACCTAAATTTAAAGGAAATTAGGTGCAGCACCGGCCAGGGGCGGGGGGCACCTGGGTGTGCCTGGCTTCTGCTGGGCATGGGGACGTGGAACCAGCCCCTTGGGCCTCCTAGACCAGAGGCCCTGCAACAACCCGTAGCTGGGGAAGGTGCAGGCCCCGTCCACCTCCCTTAGCCCCTTGAGTCCTAGATGGGGGGTAGCTCTTGGCTGACCAGCCCCCAGGGAGGGAGCCCCCTGAGCCTGCCTGCCATGGGTGGAGCCAGTCCAGCTGCAGCTGCAGAGGGCCCATTATGCTGACATTTGGCCCCAAGGCATTTCAGGCCTGTCAGTGGGACCATTTCCTGAGTAGGGCAGGGGCCATGGAGGAGGGAGGGCTGCCCCCTAGGAGCCCCGCCCTGCTCACACAGCTTGGCTCACCAGGACTGTTGGGGACCTCGTCAGGCAGATTAGGTGGAGGGTGCATCTGTTCCACTAACCCTGGGGGACTCTGAGGAGGGACACCTGGGTCTGGAGGCCATGGCCAAGCTGGCTTCTGGTGGTAGAGGGCAGCATTCCCGGGGCCTTGGTCACTGAGACCTAGTGTTCAGCCAGTGCTCGGCCCTGCCCCACACCCCTGCAGGGGCCGTGTTTCTGGGGCTCCCTCCCATAGTGATCTGCATGGGAATCAGCCCGCACTCCTTGGGGTGGGGGGACCTCCAGGTGGCACTGTCCAGCTTCCTGAGGACTCTGAGCTCAGGCGCTGGCACAAGTACAGTCCCAAATAGGCAGGCTAGTAGCTACATTGCTAGGGGACAGCAGCCTGGCAGGAAGGGGTGGGGCAGGGGTGGCAAGATCCAGCCAGCGGCCTCCTTATGGGTGGCTGGGCGCTGATCTCAGTCTGTCCATCTACTGGATGGGGTTGGTCCTTACTGCCTGGGGTCAGGAGACTTGGTGATGTCAGCTGCTATGAGGTTGGAGACCCTGTGTGAACGCCTCTCACTACCCAGGGTGCCCTGGCTCTGGCAGTGCCCAAGGACAGCACTTTGCCCACCAGGCCTCTCCTGGCCCCAGCCACCTGCCATGCCCAGCCTGGACCGTGGAGGGATGCAGACTCCAGCTTCCTCTTACTGTCTCCCCGGCTAGGAGGCACATAGTGTCCACTAGGACTAGTGCAGGCACGGGCAGCAACCTGGGAAGGTTAATGAAAGCCCTGAGCTGCAGGACAGAAGCTGGGGAGGCCAATCTCAGGAGCGCAAACAGGCCCCTATGACACCCCCTGGAGCACCTGGCAACTCACACAAGAGACTGGTGACCCCACAGACCAGAGCATTCATCTCAGGGGAAATAGAGGCAGTAGCAGCAGGCCTGGCCCTATGGACCCTGAAGCCAGCTCCTGCCCCATCTCGGTCAGCTGGGGTCACAGGTGGCCCTTCCTGAGTCTGGTGGGCAGTGCCAGGGAAGGCTGGGCTGCAGAAGCTGGACATCTAGTCCCCGTGAAGCAGCAGGGCTCAGAGGTCCCCAGAGACTCCACGGGCTGCCTGGGGTGGCATCTGGACACCTGCAGAACTGGCTGTCTCAGCTATAACCCCTCTGGGACCACATCTGAGTTATGGCCCTTCCAGCAGGTGCCACCCAGCCTGGCCCCTGGTCAGGGTAATGATGGTCCAGGGCCATCAACCACCCACCCTGGCGCTCTGAGATGGCCCTGCTTCCCAGAGGCAAAACAATCACGGAGCAGTGGGCAGGGAGGACCTCGGGGGTGCTCAGGGGACCCCACCCTGCTGCTACGGCTGTGCACAGAGACTCCTGCCCAGGACAGCAAGGAAGGAGCCAGTGAGGAACCAGAAGGACAGACCAAAGACAGAAGCAGGGACCTCTGGTGTGATGACGGGTGACAAGGGCGCTGCCCCAAGGTCCTCCCACGCCCCCTCAACCCATCACCCCAGTGCGATCTGAGAAAACCCTGACACACCCAACCTGACAACGTCCAGCAGGACCCCCAGCCCAGGTGCCTCTCAAGGGGAGATGGTGAGACTGTCACACCCTGGGGGCGGGGTGGGGGGTGGACACTGGATGTCACAGAGGTCCTGGGGCAAAGAGGACTCTGATTAAGGATGACATTTCAACACTGGCGGGCGAGTCAGCTGGGACACATGTGGTGCTAAGGTGGGTGTGAATGACAGGGACTGGTTGTGGGGCCCACAGCAACTGTTTCCCAGCCAATCTGTAAATCTGAAACTGTCCTAAAAAATAGTTATTAATTAAGAAAGTGGGCATTCTCCCCCTGCTCTGTGGAGGCTGCCTCCACCAGGGGCCCAGAGGGCAACGACATCATCTGGGGACCCTGGATCCTGGGGCACAAAAGGAGGCGGGGCCCCACTTGGGTCACCAGGGGTGAAGGTGCAGCTCCCAGGGGTCCCTCCCCCTCCATCCCTGTGCCAGGTGGGTAGCTAGACAGTAGTCAGAGTGGACTCCTCCCTGGTGGTCTCCACACACACTGGAAGCAGACCCCCAGCAGCCACCAGCAGACCTCCCAGACGACCCGAACCCAGATTCTCCCTCCCAGGGCCTGGTCAGGTCAGTGCCACAGCTCCTGGGGCCCCACCAGCCTGCTACCCTCCAGCCTGTGTCCACTCCATTCTCAGCCTCACCTCCCACCCTACGTCCCCACCTGGAGCCCTTCCTGGACCCTAGGCCCATCTGTCCATCCACTGCAGCCCCCAGGTGGGGAGCTGGCTGGTTGCCATGACAGTTAGGGAGGAAACAGGGTCACCTGCTGTGGTTACTGTCTCCCCAGCATTTCAGGGACCCTGGACCAGTGAGGAGCCCACAGGACCCACACAGTGACACCCCCGCTGCCCCCTGCCCCACAGTCCAGTGGGATGGGACAGGCCAGCCCCCAAGCACGACCTGGCTCTGGGCCCGCCCCCTGGAGTCTGCTCAGCACCCCGCCAGCCAGAGAAGGACCCAGACACCCTTCAGAGACAGGTCCTTTCACTGGCCCATGGCAGGGGCCCCGAGGAGGGGACGAGAGATGGAGGGAAGGGGACTGTTCCTACCTGTCCAATCAGAGCCCATCTTGAACCATGCCCCACAGAGCTACTGCTCATACTCCCAGGACACCTGGAGCCCTGAAGACCCCAGGTGGGACGGCTCCCAGCCTCCGACAGCCCCTCCTGCCTGCCCTCCCTGGCTGTCCCACAAGCCCCCAGTCTCCTCATCCCACATGGCTCTGCTTGGAAAACTCCAGCGGACTGGCTCTTGCTGCCAAAAAAGCAGGAGTAGCAGGCTGGGGGAGGGGGCCTCCAGGAGCCCAGTGTTCCCGGCAGTTCCCACGGCCAGGATCCCGCCCTCCCAGCCCGGCCTCCCTCGGAGCAAGAGCCCAGGGTTACCTTGCTGAGAGCTGCAAACTGCAGCCAGAACCGCAGCTGGGACATGGTGGCCGCCGCCAGGTCCCTGGAAGGCGGCGGGAGCAGCTCCCGCATGACCGCGGTGCTCAGCCCGGCTGCATTTGCATGTTGGTTTAGTCACTGCCGGCGCCTACTTCCCCTAAGGCCGCTGACTTTCAGGAAATGATGCCTGCCTGGTAAGTCAGGACGCTTCCTGGCAGAGCGCTGAGAATTACTGAACGGGGCGGAATCTAGCCACAGACGGCTGTCAACAAGGCCCGCCCGCTGCCCGCCAGGTCGCACCCTGCCCGCCCCAGGGGGCCCTTGGCTGAGGCCAGGCCCCTCTGTGGGTCCAGACAGAATGTGGGGGTGGGGGAGGACAGCTGGGATGCCCAGACAGACCCCTCCTGGCCCTGGCCTCAGTTTCCCCAGACCATGAGCGCTGGATACTGTTCCAACCAAACCCTTTGCCGAGCTGGCCTGACAGGGACTGCAGCTGCCCCTGGGATGCCTACAGCAAGCAGTGACTCAGCGGTGGCACAGGCCTACACTTCACAGAAGGAAACGGAGGCCGGACCAGCCCCTCCAGGCCCCCCATGCCCTCCCAGGTCTGTCAGCCCCTTAGCCTATACCTGGGGCTGTCGCTACAGTCCCAGAGGCCCTGGAACCTGCCTCCAGCACCTCACCAGGGTCAGCCAAGGGCCTCTGCCCATGCTGGGGGCCCCTGGGACCCTCCCCTCCTCCAGTCCTGGAAAGGGTTTGGCTGCCCCAAAAGCCTGTTCCTCCCCCTCCCATCCTCCTCCCACAGCCTACCACAGAGGGCGGGATAGTAGGGGGCACAAATCCCTTAAGGCCAGGTGCCCTGTCCTGGATTGCTTCTTTTTTTGGCTGCACCCTTGGCATGTAAAAGTTCCAGAGCCAAAGATTAAACCTGTGCCACGGCAGCAACCCAAGCCACTGTGGTGACAACACTGGATCCTTAACCCACTGAGCCACCAGGGAACTCCCAAGGCTGTTTCTTTAGACCACCCACCTCATGGGATGGTTCTATATCACTGGTGGCCAAGAGGAGGGAATACCTGCTCTGCTTGGTGCCTTGGGTCTCTGGCTGGGGAAGGGACCCCAGGGGCAGGGAGACCTCGGCCCACGCAGCAGCACCTGGCCCGGTCTCCGGCCCATAGCTGGGGTGGGGCTAGGGGGGCACAGGGCCCTGAGGCTACCACTAAGGGGAAAAACATGTACCAATGGCAGCAAGCAGAGAAAGGACACACAACTGCAAAATGCAAACTGAAACCAGCAGGACATACTTCACAGCCGCCCAGAAAACTGGACACACGAAGCTTACAGTGAGCAGTGTGGGGAGAAGGCGGAGCGACTGAAGCCCAACCCGGCAGATGGGGCAATGAAACGGGGCAGCGTCCTTGGAAAACGTCACTACCACAACCCTGCGATTCCACCACCAGATTCCTCATGGAAACCTGCACATGCACATCCACAGCAGCCAAAAGGTGGACACAACCCCACTGTCCAACAATGGATGATGGATAAACAGTGTGGCCCCTCTATACACAGGAGCACTGCTCGGCCATGAAAGGGAGAGAAGCACCGACACTCCTACCTCGTGGACAGACCTGGAGACCACGATGCTCAGTGAGAGAAGCAGACACAGAAGGACACAGAGTGTGGATTCCATGGATGGGAAATGTCCAGAACAGGCACATCCACAGACACAGAGGATGGTTTTTAGAGACAGAGAGTGGTTGTCAGGGGCTGGGGTGATTGCTGATCGGGACAGGGCTGCACTTTGGGGTGATGGAATGTTCTGGAATTACATAAAGGTGGTAGTTGCACAACTCTGTGAATATACTTTAGAATATACTTTTTTTTGGTAGCATCTGTGGCATATCAAAGTTCCAGGCTAGGAACTGAACCCATGCCACAGCAGCTACTCAAGCTGCTGCAGTGGCAGCACCAGATCCTTAACCCTGTGTACCATGAGGGCACTCCTTAGAAGGATGAATTTTTTTTCCTGCTTTTTAAGGCCGCACCCACAGCATATGGAGGTTCCCAGGCTAGGGGTCAAATTGGAACTACAGCTGCTGCCTACAGCACAGCCACAGCAATGCAGAATCCAAACCATATCCACGACTTAACACCACAGCTTGCAGCAATGCTGGATCCTTAACCCACTATTTGAGGCCAGGGATTAAACCCACATCCTCACAGAGACAACATAAGTGAGGCTGAGCCACCACAGGAACTCCAGAAGGATGAAATTTTTTTTTTGTCTTTTTTTTTCGCCTTTTCTAGAGCCGCTTTCCGCAGCATATGGAGGTTCGCAGGCTAGGGGTCCAATTGGAGCTGTAGCTGCCGGCCTACACCAGAGCCACAGCAACTCGGGATCTGAGCCGTGTCTGCAACCTACACCACAGCTCATGGCAACGCCGGATCGTTAACCCACTGAGCAAGGCCAGGGACCGAACCTGCAACCTCATGGTTCCTAGTCGGATTCATTAACCACTATGCCACGATGGGAACTCCATGAGAAGGATGAATTTTAAGATTTGTGAATTTTGTCTCAATTTTAAAAAGAATTACTGGGAAAAAGTGAAAAGAGGACACGAAGTGCATGCACAAGCTTTCTATCACTAGATCTAACTGGCATGAATTGTCAGGCAACAGCTGTTTCTAACCTCAGATTCTCTGTCCATGCATTGTCCCCACATGGCCAGTCATCCCTCTCTGGCCAGCATGTCCCAGTTGTGGGGCCCCCAGGCTGCCCTGGGCTGGGCAGCAAGGGGCGGGGCAGTTCCCCCATCCAACCGCCGCCTGTTCCTCCTGCATCTGGTGACCTGCCTTCCCCGCACGCACAAGGGATTAGATGCCCACTGCCACAGATCGCAGAGAGCTGGTGCACGGGCAGCCGCAGAGGAGAGGAGCCAGGGTGGCCAGTGGAAGGGGAAAAGGCTGGGAGGGCACTGAAGCTGCCCCTCAGAACACCTCGTTACCAGAATGCTCGTGTTGAGGACTCAACTGTGGCCCCAAAGGATGGGCTCAAGTCCTGACCCTGTACCTGTGAGGGGACTGCCTCTGGAAGTGGGGTCCCTGCAGGTGCAATTAACTGAGGGAGGGTCACACTGGAGCAGAGGACCCAATGCCACAGCTGGTGCCCTTACAAGAAAGAGGGGATCTGGACAAGGACGCAGAGGATGAAGACAGAGGCAGAGATGGGGTGAGGAGGCTGCCAGCCCAGGACACTGGGGGTATGGCGCTAGGAGAGGCAGGACGGACCCTCCCCAGAGTTCCCAGGGGAGTGTGGTCCTGCCGCGCCCTGACCTCGGCAGAGACCATGGAGCGGGGGTCCTCGGCCATGGCCCATGGGAACCACTAGGCCTCCTGAGATAAGCAGCCTTGAGTTCGCTCTCTGCCAATGCCAGGAACTGCTGGGCGCCGGCTGGCAGGGTGGGCCAAGACCTCTGATCCTGGAGAGATCCATTTGCAGAGCAGTCGATGCTGCCCGCCAGCCCCCTCCTCGTGGGGAGCTGCTGAGAGTTTGCAAAGCACTTCTCTGAGCTGTGACCTCATCCTGCTTCCCAGAAGCCTGGGCTGGCAGATGGAAAGTGTCCTCAGGACGTAGGGCCCACCTGAGATGCCTGCAGGGACCCTCAGGGCGGATGTCTGCCCTACAGAGTGTGTGGCAGGGGGCTCACTGCATGGGAAAGAGCCCTCCCAGGGCCCAGCTGAGATGCTGGGGTCCAGGCAGTCTTGGGAGGAGGGGTGAGGGCAGCACCGATCCTGAGAAGGACTGGGGGTTGGGGGAGCTAGGCATTGGAGAGTTAGCAAAGAAGGGTGGGAAAGCCAGCCCTGAATCCAGCACCCCAGAGAGACCAGGGTGGAGAGCACTGACAGGAGGCCCTAGAAGGGCAGGGGCAGAGAGGGCTGGAGGCACACCTCACCCCCATTCCTCACCCCAACAAGGCCCCAGTAGGTTAAGGATCTGGAGCTGTCTCTGCAGCAGCACGGGTTTGATCCTTGGCTTGGGAACGTCCATATGCCTTGGGTGCAGCAAAAAAAAAAAAAAAAAAAAAATTCCCTGAATGAGATTGAGCTACAGTGGAACACAGGTCAGTGCTAAAATATACACATACATGTTCACACTGGAACGATTCACAGCAGCCATAAGGTGGAAATGACCCAAATGTCCACTGATGGACAGACACATAAACTTACATGCCCTCCACACATGGGAGCATCACTCGGCCATGAAAAGGAGAGAAGCACTGACACTCGCTACCACACTGACCTTGGGACCATGAAGCTCAGTGAGAGAAGCAAACACAGAAGGACATACAGTGTGTGATTCCATGACCGGGAAACGTCCAGAACAGATGCATCCAGACACAAGAGAATGTGTTCCTGGTTGTTGGGGCTGGGGTGGGGAGGGGATAGGACTGACGGCTCAAGGGGATGGACTTCTTTTTGGGGAGATGGAATGTTCTGGAATTAGAGGCGATGGCTGCACAATTGCGAATGTACTAAAACTGCTAACTCATATGAAATGGAAATCATATTTCAATTGAAAGTTAAAGGATGAAAGACCAGCCACATGCCCTCCCCACCTCCAGCGCATCCTGGGGTAGGAGATCACATGTGGGCCCCTCAGCAAGGGGTGTAGGAGCTTCGGTGGCTCTGTGCTAACTTGAAGGCAGAAAGGAGAGGACAGTGGGCAGTAGAGGGACCTGGTGGACGCTGCCCTGTCATGGGTCAAGGTCAACCCATCAGCAAGATGCATGGACTCAGGGCCTGGGAGGAGGTGCGCCATGAATGTGGGCCTCCTGCAGAAGATGCAGACCCCTCAGCGTGGGCCCCGGCAAGGCAGCCTGCACAGAACTGGATGGTTCTTCTCAGAGCCTCAGCGCACCTCTGGGAGCACAAGTGTGGTCAGCCATGCTGCTCCAGGGCTAGTTTCTGCCTCGTGACGCTGGCCTCGGTCAGTTACGTAAGGTGTTATATATATATATATCGTGCAGGGAACTGGATGAGTGAGGGTGCTCAGGAATTCTTGGTAGCATTTATCCAGCTTTTCTGTAAACCTAAAATATTCTGAAGTTTGTTTGGTCACAAAAACCTTCAAACATACAGAAGAGAGCGTCAGAGGTAAAATTTCCAGATAACTTCTGGGTACATTTAGTCTCCCACCCTGGAACCCGGGCCCCCAGGCTCTGGGTGGGCTCCATGGGGGCCCAGTCTGACTTCTGGCTTGTGTGCGGCCCCCAGAGAACTGCTCCACACCCCAAAGTCAAGTGGGGGAGCTTTCTCCTCAGAGGCAGCAAGAGTCGCACAAGTCATCACTTTCCTCTTTGCTTTGGCTGCTAGGAAACTTGGGGCTCAAGTTTCGTTACCAGGAGGTATGTTAAGGCCTGGGGGGTTATATTCACTTCCTGCCCCCAGCCCTGCATTCTCCATTCCAATTCCTTCTGATGCATGAACAGGAGTGAAGAGTGTGCCATGGGTCACACGAGGGCTTCACCCGGAGTATTTCCTCTCGCTGTTGTAATGAACTATCTCAAACTTCTCAGCTTAAAACAACACACATTTATTACTTCATGGTGCTGGAGAGCATAAGTTTTAAATGGGCTGACAGAGCCGGTTCCTTCTAGAGGCTCCAGGGGAGAGTCGTTTTCTCCTTTTCCAGCTTCTGGAGGCGCCGCATCCCTGGCTCGCGGCCCCTTCCTCCATCCTCACAGCCAGCAGCGCGGCATCTCCAGTCTCTCTGCCTCTGACCCTCCCGCCTCCCTCTTATGAGGACCTGGTGATGACACTGGGCCCCTGGGGAATCCAGGACCATCCCCATCCCAGGGGCCTTCACTTAACCCCACCTGCAAAGTCCCTTTGACATAGGAGGTGACACATCCCAAGTCCCAGGACCAGGAGGAGGACATCTTCAGGGCTGTCCCTATGCCGGCCACTGTGCGATGTCACTTAATCTGAGCCAGGAGCAGAGGGCATCTGTGGAGGACCCAGTGGGTAGGGCTGAGCTGTGAGGAGCCTCAAATGCCAGATTCGCTGTGGACTGGGCTTTTTCTTGGCGTTGAGGCCCAGGGGTCCTGGGGGAGGTGGGGAGGCTGCCTACAGGGCCGGGACCCTTCATCCTGGCTGAGCTGTGTTCTCACATCTGTCTGATCCCACAGTTGGCACTGGAGTAAGATTTCATTTGAAGACATTTTGCTGCTTAACGGGGATCTGGATCCAGGTGGTCCCCCCTTGCGGGAGGGTGGGCTAGGCTGTGGCTGCACTCAGCAGGTGCTCAGTGGACCACCCGTGGGGCGGGCATGGTGATCTCCAGGGAGGGGAGCCCTGGGCAGGCTGAGAAGCTGGCATGGCTCCCCAAGGGATTCTTGGCTCAGAAACCAAGTGGATTACTGGCAGAGACAGGAGGTGGTGGGAGCAGATGAATGGGGGGTTGCGAGGTCAGGTGGGAAGCCACAGGGCTGGGACAGCCCCCAAAGGCTTCCGCTGACCCTGGACTTGACACGTTCCAGGCCTTACCTGTCCAGCAAGGGTCACCCCAAGCAGGGGAGCAAGTCTGGATGCAGACTCATGCCTAGGACACGGTGGACAGGAGCCAGTCAGCTGCCAGCCCCCGAGAAGAGCCCATGCCCAGGTGAGGGGCCATCAGCTGGGTGCCCTGGGAGGCTGAACTGCCCACCCCATCGCCTTCCTCTCCTGGTCAAGGGTATCCTCACACTGGCAGCAGCAGGCAGAGGAAAGCACGAATGCTTCCATAAAATCTGTGTCCACTGGCCTCTTGTCCCCACACCATGGCCCTCACTCAGGGGACTCAGGGCTTCCGAGGGGCAGAATGTTCTGCTCCCATGGCCCCAAGGCCCAGCCGAGACTCCTCCTGGGCGGTCAAAAGGTCACAGTCACAGACGGGTCTCTCTGACAATAGACACATCTGGCCCTCAGGACAGACTCTAGGCTTGGTGGGGCTATGCTTCCCCTGGGCTCCAAGGGTCCTCCCTGCCTCCCGCAGCCCCCCCACCCCCCGCACCCACATCTGTGTCTCCACTTTTCCATCCCTGCAGGGACTCTCAGTGGCCTGAGCGCCACCCTAACCTGGGAGATCTCAGCTCCTTTTTTTTTTTTTTTTTGGCCACCATGCAGCATATGTCATTTCCAGACCAGGGATCAGATCCGAGCCGCAGCCATGTCAACCCCAGATTCTTAACCCACTGTGCTGGGCTGGCCCTCGAACCTGTGTCCCAGCACTCCCAAGACACAGCCAATCCAGTTGCACCACAGTGGGAACTCCTCAGCTCCACCTTTAACTAACCACACCTGACAAGAACCCCATTTCTTTTTTTGTTGTTGTTGTCTTTTTACTTTTTCTATGGGCGCTCCTGTGGCATATGGAGGTTCCCAGGCTAGGGGTCTAATCGGAGCTGTAGCCACCAGCCTACGCCAGAGACACAGCAACACGGGATCCAAGCTGTGTCTGCAACCTACACCGCAGCTCAAGGCAATGCTGGATCCTTAACCCACTAAGCAAGGCCAGGGACTGAACCCGCAACCTCATGGTTCCTAGTCAGATTCGTTAAACCACTGAGCCACGACAGAAACTCCATAGACCCCATTTCCAAGTGAGGTCTCTCTCTGAGTGGACCTGGATTTGGGGGGGACACTCTCACCGCAGAGTGCAGTGCTCAGTCCAGTTCTCTGCCCAGTCCTGCCATGACCCGGGGTGTGGAGAACAGCCAGGCTCCAATGGATGTGGGCCAGTCTGACGGCCCTGGTTTTGGTCCAAGTGGGAACAGCGGGTTTGCACTGGCCCATGCAGGCTAGTGAGTCCTCTGTCAGCCTGTCCCCTGGCAGAGCCCGTGAGCCCCTACTCTATAAGAGGAAACCAAGCACCTGACAGCCCCTCACCCTCCAGTTCCCAAACTGTGCACTGAGGCTGCCCAGCCATGGAAAGCCCACTTGGTCACCAAGGATTTCAAATTTTGGAAGGAAACCCAGCGCCATTCAGCTCCTGCCACCCAGATTGGGGTCATGTTGGAGCTGAGGCCCCACCACAGCCTCGCTGGGCTCCTTCCTTCCCACTCAACACCTCTGTGGCTCTCAGGTTCAACACCCATGGACAAGGCCACAAGGCAGGGTCCCTTGGCTCCTGGGCTCCTGGGGGGCTGGCTCCAGCCTAGGGGAATGGGAAATATGGCCCCAGCCGAGGGGCTAGTGCACACTGATGGAGCGAGCGCGGGTCCAGGGAAAGAGAACGCGCTAGAGATACAGCCCATAACCCACATCCAGGCCTGAGCGACAGTGTGACACAGCTGGGCTTCCAGCCTCAGTTACATGACCACCAACTGAGTGCTTCCCTGATAGAAAGTGCCCCCCAACCCAACAGGTCCAGAAAAGCTATTTCCCAAACAAGCCCGGTCCCCACGTCATGACACACCCATATGACGCATGGCCCAGCCATGAGCACTACCCGGGGACGCGGCAAGGGTCCCATCAGACCAGAGGTTTCCTACCTGAGGAAAATCATTGCTCTTTGGTGGGAAGCTGGGGGTGGTGGCTGAGGGGCCATAGCTGGTGTCTGCACAGGGCTGGTCCGCAATGAAGGAGGACGAGTTCATGAACTGGCTGGAGGCAGAGAAGGAAGGCGAGCCATCAGGCATGGCCAGTGCAGCCCATGCAGGATGGGTGTGGGGTCATCCGCCCACAGGAATGACTCTCAGAAACTCAGCACAGGAGGGGCCCATGTGCCCACATCCCAGGACATGGTACCCCTGGAAAACTCTGAGGCTCCAGCCACATGTGCTTCCAAGCCCTTTGCACAGGCCATTCCTTGCTTTGCTTCCAGACCTGCTCCCTCTGGCAAACTCCTACTTATCCTTCAAAACCCAGTGCACTGATGCCCTCCACAGGGAAGCTGCCATCCTGGCTCCTTTTACCCTTGAAGTGGAGCCCTCCCTGGCTCCCTCATCCAATCTGACCTTTTCCCTGGGGGTTCTTGCTAAGGGAGATGACAGCAGGTCAGTCTCAGCTGCCCCTGTGTGGCCAGGGCCTGGCCCATGCCCCCTTGGCGGGATGCTCAAGCCCCTTGACCAAGCCTCTGGTTTTGTTTAACCCATGACTGTGGATGGAAAGGCAGAGCAAAACCCATGAGGGTTGGGTGGCTCCCCAGCAGGATGCAGTAGGGCTGGTTTGGACCCGGGGGCGTGGGAGCAGTCACTTACTGGCTTTCACTGGAGAAGGCTGGGTATGGTGAGGGCGAGAAGGTGTTCCACCAGGAGTAGTGCAGCATGGCGTTCTGAAACAAAGTAGCAGGTGTCACGGAGAGGGCAGGAGGCAGGCATCCCAGTCCCCGCTCTCCCCCCCGCCACCCACTGCACTAGGGCAGGGACCAGAGACCAGAGCCTGCCCGGGGGCTTCCCAGTTGGGTCACCTGTGCCTCAGTTTCCCCATCTCAGGAGAACCCACTGGGGGGGCTGTGGTGAAGACACTTTCAGCAGCGCTGGAGATAGGGCGGGAAGGGGACAGTGAGCATGGCTGTGACTCTGGACTGGCCCTGCCCCCACCATCCCTGCAGGACTCAGGAAGCCCATTCTGGAAAGTGGAGGATGGGGCCCCATATAAAACAAGATGGTGTGAGTCCCTCCTGGGCTGGGCCCCCACAAGGGAGATGTGCAGCCTGCTGGGACAGGGGACTTCTCAGAAGAGCAGGGGGCTCCCACCAGCACCATGGACAGGCCCCTAGCCTAGCCAGAGCCTCGCAGCCCAACCCCTCCCAGGAGGATGTGGGGGTCTGGCCTTCTCAGAGCTCCCAGGGGCCAAGCCTGGTTGGTCCAAGAGTGAGGCACAGGCAGGGGTTCTGGGGGACCTGTCTTAGGAAGCGCCAGGGGGTGGCCAGAAGGATGAGCCTGAAGTCAGCAGGGGCAACATTTGGCAAGACCGGCATGGGGGTGGGGACATGCACACCCCTCTGAATGGGCCACATGAGACTCCATCAGGGAGGCCAGCAGCTGTCACTGGAGAAAGGCCTGCTGGCTTCGGTCACCATGCCCTCTTGTTCTAGCCCCTGCCCAAATAAGGCCTGCTCCTCGGGAAGGCCACTCCCTTCCTCTCCAAGACTCACTGACCTGGTACTGGTCCAGAACCCACCCAGGGCCCCTCCCCACTGTGCAAAGGGGAGGAGCTAGTCCCATCTCCCATCACTGCCCCCATTCCCAAGTCCAGCTCAGAGAACCAGAGTGAAGGAGATGTGGTGAGACCTTACAACTGGCGCAGGCCCTAAGGCTCAAGGTGAACCAGAGGAGACCAGCTCAGGGTGTGGTGGCTCCTGCCCAGGCTGGTCCAGGGAGTAGGCTTGGGCTATGGGCCCAGAAGTGGGCAGCTGGGGAGGGGAGGCCCGAGGAGCCACTTGCTCACCAACCTTCTCTGCCTGTGCCCAGACTGGGCCTGGGGTGACCTGGTGGAGCTCCCAGGCCAGGGGACTCCCAGACCCTTGAGGAGCTCAAGGCCTCAGGCTGGGGAGGTGGGTAGGTGGGGTCCCCGTGTGGCTTTGTCTAC
This sequence comes from Phacochoerus africanus, assembly GCF_016906955.1. Classification (NCBI taxonomy): domain Eukaryota; kingdom Metazoa; phylum Chordata; class Mammalia; order Artiodactyla; family Suidae; genus Phacochoerus; species Phacochoerus africanus. The sequence continues at coordinate 77,431,031 of NC_062547.1, read as the reverse complement.
ACAGCACCCCAACCTCCTCCCTCAGCATGAGTCTCTGGTGAGGCTGCCAATGCAGGACATCCAGCCCCAACCCACAGGGCTGGTACATCAGAGCCAGCCAAGCAGAGCCTTCCTTGGGATTTTACACTTGCAGCCAGAGGGAGTGGCTCCGCCTTCAGAGGGCAGGCCTGTGGGACTTGATTGGTCCAGAGATGAGCCTCTACCCCAGCAAGCCAATCAGAGTTTGCCTGGGGATTTCCCACCTGGAGACAGAGAGGCTGGCCCTCCCCAGGGGAGGAGCAGGCCCTGGGAGATTAGCCAAAAGCTTCCCAGGCCAGTGTAAACTGATGAAGGAAGATGACACTCCCGCTAGGGTGGCAGATAAAATGAGAGTGCCAGATAAAACACAGGACACCCAGTGAAGTTGGAATTTCTGATAAGCAAAAAATAAATTTCAGTGTAAATACTGTGTAGAACATGCCTACTAAAAATTTGTGTTTATGTAAGATTTAAGTTTCCCTGGACTGTATTTTAATTTGCTATATCTGGCCAGCTTGGCGACAATGATAGCCCTAGGGGCATGTCCCTGCCAGGCAGCCCCAGTGCCAGCTCCACCCTGGGTTCCTCCTCCCCAGCTTGGGTCAGCTCAGCTAGGACATGGAGAGGAGCATGGCATCCACACTGACCTCCGTGGCCTACAGGTCCTATAGAGTCTGCTGGCCACTCTTGGGCCAGACCCAGTGTGGCCTGAGGAGCAAGTCCACCACTGGTGGCCAGAGAGGAAAAGGCTGTGTGCAGAGCTGGGCCTTGGAGAGCACAGGAAGCCTGCTCTGTTCTGACTGCCTGAGTGGGCTCAGAGCCCCACATGGCAGCTCCCTTCTACCAGGGTCCCTATCTCAGCCCAAACGTCCCTCCCGTGATGCCAGTGTCTGAGCCCCTCTGGTCCCTGAAGACTGTTCTGGCCCTCGGCCAGCTTCCTGGGTCACTGTAGCTGGATGTTGCAGAAGTAGCCCATCCTCTGCAAACCCGCCCGAGCCTGCTGCTCTGACCCAGGATTCTATTCCAGAAACAGCCCCGGGGACTCATCCAGGAGGGGGAGGAAAACAGCAGCACTATTTATAGCAGCGGAAAACTGGATGCACCCCAAGGCCCAACAATAGGGAAATAATTAAGCAAATTATGGATGCTGAGAAGAAGGGATCCTGTGGCGCTGTTAAGAATGACAAGCGTGTACTTGGAGCCTAGGAAATGGGGCGAAACAGCACCCAGGGAAGGCGTGCACTTCCTGCCACGTGTGGGATGGCTCAGGGAGGCCTCAGCCAGGCAGCGGAGGCTTGGAGGGACATGTGGGAACAGCTTCGGCAAGAAGGGGAGCAGAGGAGGCGGCTGGACTGGCACATGGTGGTGCGCAGGTCTGCAGCTCTAACCCCTTTTTGCTTCCTTGCCAGTGGAGGTGCCAGGCCCATTGCATTTGGGTACCATGTGGGCACAGCTAGGCAGTGGGTGAGATCTGGGTGGGTGCACACCTCCTTGCCCCTTTCTTGATGCTACAATTTGGGGTCTGGGGCACTTTCTGCCAGTTCTGGACCTTCAATCTGGAGCCTCGCTTGGCCCTGAGATCCACCCAGCTTCTCTGAAACCCAAGCTGGACTCTCGCTCTTTTCCCACCTGCCTTCCCTTGGCCCAATCCCAGCAGGTGCTTTACTGCTGCACTGCACACTGCCCTCTGGCGCCCGCACCCCACCTGCTCTCCGGGCTGACTGGCAGCTCCAGTTTCCCCAACCGAGAAACTCATCCCCAACAGAGAAACTCAGCTTTTGTCTTTTCTGCAAGGAGGATTCCCCCACTTCACTCCTGGCCTGACTTGATGGAGGACTCCAAACCTGTCTCTTTGGGAGGCCTATGGTACCATCTGTGATGTGAGGACACCCGGCCCTTGCGGTCACTTTATCTCTTATGGCCCTTCATCACAGTCATCAAAACTCAAAAGCAACAAGCTGCCCCTCAGTAGGTGGGTGCATGAACAAACTGGGACGTGCAGAAGATGAAATGTTATTTGGTGCTAAAGAGAAATGAGCTATGAAGCCTGGAAAAGTCACGGAGGAGCCTCAGATGCACATGACTGAGAAAAAAAGCCGGTCTGAAATGGTCACACGCTGTGACCCAGTTGCAGGACATTCTGGAAGAGGCAGCGCTCTGGAGACGGCCGATGGGTGGTGCGGGGGTGGGGGGAGGGGATGAAGAGGCAGAGGGCAGGGGGTTTAGGGCATTGACACGACGCTGTATGAAGCTCTAAAAGTGGGGATGTGTCCTCTGACATGTGTCAAAACCCAGACAACATCCAAGAGTGAACCAAGGAGTTCCTGCTCTGGCGCGAAGGGATCAGCTGCATCTCTGCAGCACTGGGACGCAGGTTCAATCCCCTGGCCCAGCACAGCGGATTAAAGGGTCTGGCATGGAGTTCCCATTGTGGCTAAGCAGGTTAAGAATCTGACTAGAATCCTTGAGGATGTGGGTTCAATCCCTGGCCTTGCTCAGGGGGTTAAGGATCCAACGTTGCTGTGAGCTGTGGTAGGTCGCAGACTTGGCTCGGATCTAGCGTGGCTGTGGCTGTGGTGTAGGCAGGCAGCTGCAGCTCTGACCCCACCCCTAGCCTGGGAACTTCCATACGCTGCAGGTGCGGCCCTAAAAAAAAAAAGGATCTGGTGTTACCGTAGCTGCAATCTAAGTCACAAAAAAAGAAGAAAAAAAGACTGAACTGACTGTCACTGTGGCCCTTAGTGACACTGGATCACAGCTGTGATGGAACACCCTCACCAACAGGGTGATCAGGGAAGGGAGAGGTATGTGGGAACTTTCTGTGCAATTTTCCTATCAACCTAAAACTGCCTAAGAAATAAAGTCTTATGAATTAAGAAGAATGGGTGCTGAAGCAGAAGGACAAGCATGGAGTGTGACCTGCCTGGGCGGTCCCAGCCTTTGACGCCCCATAGGTGAGGGCAGCTACCAAGGCAGTGTGTCCCCATGGGTAGTCAAGGCCTCTGCAGAAGAAACTTTGGAACTTTGCAGAGGAACTTTGCAGAGGGTCCTCCTGGCAAAGCCAAGGGCCTCCATTTCCACAAGAAGCACCAGGAGGGGAGCCAAGGGGCCAGGAGGCCGACCCTGAGGGCCAGGCTCACCTGGATACTCACCTGGACGCCGGACCCGCACAGCGGGGTCTGCAGGGGCGGCGGGCTGTACAGGACACTGCCAGCTGGAGGGGGCTCGTGTGGAGGGAACTCCCCATCCATGGTGGGCCCCACTACCAGCATTGGGGGGCTCCACAACCCAGGCCGCAGGGGCATCTATCTGGGCTTCTTGCTCCGAGGCGGCGGCATCATGACCTGGAAAAAGACATGCACATCCTGAGGTTGCCCTTGGACCCTGATGGTAGCTTGGCCAGGCTCACGCAGAGGGAGAGCAGTGGGGGTCATGGGATACCAGGGGATGTCCCCTGACCCATGCAGGGGGTACAAGTTGAGGCTCCCCAATTCCACAGTGCTGCCAGGGTGCCCTCCTGGTTTCCAGCACCTCTACAGCTGGGGAAGGGGTTATCCTTCAGCTGCCAGGGTGCCCCACCCCCCCCGGCGATGACATCCCAAGTCACAGGAGGCCCTGCTGACTGCCCTTCCTGGGAACACTGGGGCCAGGACCTCCGGGATGAGGGCAGCCCCTTACATGTGGCCAGGGCCAACCCTGCCCAGCACCCCTCCAACCCCTCCCCTTGTTCTCAGGCCCTGAGCTGCCCTCCCTACCCACAAAGAGGGCCTAGAGCCTGGGAGCCCAGTGTGAGTGCCGACCATCCAATCTGTGTTGGGAGGGATATCTGAACTGGGAGTGCCCACAGGGGGCAGGGTCCTCCCCATCCCTCTGCAGCCGCATCAAGCCTGCTCAAGCTGAGGGTCTATCAAGTCCCCCCACACTGGGTTGGGGCTAAGATCGCACAGGGCCCCAGCTGAGAATGAGGGCAGACACCCAGCCAAGAAAAGCTGCAGGGACCAGCCCTGGCCCCCACGATCCCCCCACTCCCACAGGCCTGGAGCCTGGGAATGAGGTCCCCCAGACCCTCTAGCCTGCCACCACAGCAGGAACCCCAGACTGGCTGAGCGCCCCTCAGACTGCGGCCCCAGGACATTAATCACCCAGGGAGGCAGGAAGGGGAGGCGGCTGCCACTCCCAGCCAAGCCCTGAGTGAAGAAATCCTCAGGACTTCCAGTAATCACGGCCGCATGCGGGCAGCTTGTGCAATCCCGAGGGGGCGGGGAGGGCTGCCTGCGCGGGGCCCTGGCTGCCTCCATGCCTCACCACACAGCCCAGAGGGGCAGGACCAGGGCTTGGGCCACGGTGTGCCCAGCCCTTCGGGGCAGCTGCAGGAGCTGGAGCCACAGCTGCGGGTGCCCTGCTCTGCTCAGGCCTCTGAGCTCGGGCTGCCAAGCTACCAGCAGGATGCCACTGCCCCTAGCCCACTTCCCGCCACAGCCACACCGGGCAGGACCCAAGACACAGAGACACGGCTCTCCTGTGACCCAAAGTCTTGGTCAGGCAGACGGTCCAACCCCAGCTCTGTCCAAGGGTCGGATAACCTCCAACAACCTAGGGCCTGAGCTCCTCTGCGCCTCAGTCTGCTCACCCGGAGGATAGGTTGTTCAGGTACGTGCACAAGGCTCATCAGGCACTCAGCAGAGTCCAGAGCCTCTGCAATCAGAGCCACTAAGTGACTGCTGCCTTTGTGGAGACCCCAGGAGGCTCTTCTATTCAGGGGAACCCCCACGAGGGGTCAGCCCCCACACCAGGGAGAGCAGGCAGGTGGGAATCACCTTTATTTGAGAGAGAAGGCTCAGAAGGCTGACAGCTCACTCTGTCCTGGGGTTGACCACCGCCCCTTGTCTGTACCAAGTGCAAGGGACGTGTCCCCCAGCCAAGAGCCCCACTAAACCCCATTGGCACCCCTGCTGCCACAGCATCCTTCTCTCTTTTTCTTGACCCTACTGCAGCATGGTGGAAGTTCCTGAGCCAAGGAGTGAACCCACACCATAGCAGTGACCTGAGTGATGGCAGTGACAATGCCAGGTCCTCAACCGCTAGGCCACCAGGGAACTCCTGGTGTCCCTCTATTAGCAGCCAGAAACCCAGCGAAGCCAACCCCTTCCCACTCCTGGGCACCTCTCAGCTCCAAGGCCTCAGAGGTTGCTCACTTAGGAAGCACCATCCAAGCTCACGCCAAACAGCCTGGGATGGGACACCATGGTCAGCTCCCCAGGGACTCCCCCACCTGCATCAGGCCAGGCCTGCACGGCCCCATAGAACCTGTTCTGAGTGGCAGCCCCAGAAGGCTCGGGCACCACACTGTCACTTGCCATCCAGGGCATCACGTGCCTCCAGAGAAAGGTTTGCCTCTGAAGGGGAGGCCGCAGACTTGACGGGGGTAGGGTATGTGTGACTTGGGGGGGGGGGTTCCCTATCTGTTCAAAGACGCGGAGAATCTGCCTCAGGGGCCCCAGGATCTGACTGAGCAGGGTGTTGACACCTGGCCCTGGATCAGGAGTGTGGGGAGGGGAGCGATGTGGCCTCGAGTCAAGGCGGCCCCTGGGCACCAGGAATCTGGACCAGGGCAGGGTCGTGCAGGTGGGAGTGCAAAGTGGTACAGCCCCAAGGTTGGCAGTCGGAAGGTGAAGCAGTCACCACAGATCCAGCAACTCCGCTCCCAGCCATTCCCACAAAAACCTGCACACACACATCCACAGCAAAAGGTGGGAACAATCCCCATGGAAACACACATGTCCCCCACACGCGGGAGCATCACTCAGCCATGAAGAGGAGAGAAGCACCAACACTTCTACCACGTGGACAGACCTTGAGACAACGATGCTCAGTGAGAGAAGCAGATGCAGAAGGACGCACAGTGTGGGATTCCATGGATGGGAAACATTCAGAACAGGCACATCCAGAGAGCAGCTGTCAGGGGCTGAGGTGGGCACACTGGGCCCACCCCCACCCCCACAGGGCCCAAAAGCATCTCCCTGCCCCCACCTCCACAGCCTCTAGCCCCCTGTTCCCCCACAGCCCCCCAACACCACACTGGTGCAGCCCCCAAACATAGCCCCTTGAATCCTTCCAATTTCTGCGGAGCAGCCCCACCCCCAGCCCTGCCCCACAGCTCTAGACTCAGTACCCTGTCGCCAGCCCCAGAGCTCCAGAGGGTGAACATGCCATGTCCTAGGGCTTCTAGCCGCCCAGGATCAGCCCCACCAGGTGGGGTCTCAGGGCTAGAGCTCCATGTATTTTCAGATGTTAGTCGCATGCGGTGTGGTGCCCACAAGGTGCTCTCAGGGGAGGGGCCTTGCTTTGTGTTGCAGGATTTCCTCTTGAGATCAGGTTGTGAATGAGTCATTGTAAAAGAGAAAGATCAAGGAATCGGTGGCCCAGATAGGACGATGGGGACATGGGGGGGCAGGGCGTGGGAAAAGGCCAGATCTAGGAGAGGCTAACCCCCACCTCTTGGCTGAGACCACTTTGCCCTGTCGCCCTAGCCAGTGACCCCAGAGCAGGCTGCCGGGTCTTACCCTAGGATGACAGTGGGCTCTGCTGGCTCAGTCCCCTAAGCCCCTCAGAACACACTGTCTGGGCTTGCTGGCATAGTTCAGCTTGGTCAGGAACCCTGGGGGCCATGTGTCCCTGGATAGTCACCTCCATGAGTGGTAGGTGGGCTGAAAAGGTGGGGGGGTCCCCAAAGAAAGCCTCAGGAGCCCTTCCTCCCCAACAGTCCACTGAGGCCAAGTGCTCAGTGGGACACACAGGGACACAGAGCCAGCTGAGGGGGGCTGGGAATTTGGAGAGAGGGCCCAGTGCAAGGGGAAAGTGGTGAGAGAGAGAAGGGAGACTTGAGAGGCTGGTGTCTCCCAACCTCATGTCCACCAGGAGCCTGGGCAGGGGTCTTCCCTCAGAAACAGGGTCTTCAGAGGGGTGAAACTAGTTAAGATGGGGTCGGACTGCAGCAAGGCGGCCCTAAGGCAAAGACTAGTGTCTTTTTTTTTTTTTTTGTCTTTTTAGGGCCGTACCCGCAGCATATGGAGAATCCTAGGGTAGGTGTCTAATCGGAGCTGTAGCCGCTGGCCTAAGCCACAGCCACAGCCACAGCAACGAGGGATCAGAGCCGCTTCTGCGACCTACACCACAGCTCTTGGCAACACTGTATCCTTAACCACTGAGCAAAGCCAGGGATTGAACCCACGTCCTCATGGATGCTAGTCAGTTTCATTAACCACTGAGCCATGATGGGAACTCCCAAAGACTGGTGTCTTTAGCGGGGAAACACACACAGACACAAGGAAGAGAGGCCATGTGAAGACTGAGACAGAGGCTGAGGGTCACCTGGGCCTCAGAAGCTTGAATGGGCAGGAGGCACCCTCCCCTGGAGCCTCTGGAAGGAGCATGGCCCTGGGACACCTGGATCTCAGTCGTCTGCCTCCATAACCATGAGAGAATGAAGCTCTGTAGTTTAAGCCAAGTGTGTGGTCAGCCCTGATAGCAGCCCAGGGACACTAGATGGAAGGGGGTGGTAAGCCCCAGCTGGAGCCACCCTGACACTCGGCTCGAATCCCTGTGACCCCTGGAGCCAGGATTACTACTGACCAGTGGGGCCGGCACCAAGGATGTGACCTAGGACCTGCACAGGGTTCCCAGGGGCATGTGGAACACAGCCACTCTGGGATGCCAAAGACAGGGAGGGCCTGGCCCCAGTGACATGCCAGGCAGGCAGGACATGGAGCCTCTCTGTCTGGGACAGGGAGAGGGTGTCTCTTGCAAGACCTCCTGGCCTGCTGGGACACGAAGCCCCCTCCCTCCCTGTGGTGGGGCCACAACATCAGAGCCAGGCCATCACAGTCAACCTGAGGTTGAATGGGGGAGGCCCTGGAGGGAGGGCAACCGCATAGCACGTCACCCCAACCTGACCCCAGGAGCAAGAGCAACCGAGCCAGCCCACATGGGGGGCCTGCCACAGGGCACACACACAGTGACCCTGGATGCCAGCCCCAGGAAGGTGCTGCTACTCCAGGAGGTTGGATGGTGCTGCTACTCCAGGAGGTTGGATGGTGCAGGCGCCATTCCTGAGGACAGACACTAGCCATCAAGAGAAACTGCGCCTGGGCAAGCAGAACTGACCCTGGCCTAGGCGACAGAGTGATGTTTGCTGAAATGAATGTTTATGCAGAAAAGGAAACTCTCAGGCTGAGTCCTGGAGGCACCGATTCGATTTGGCCTGTGGGCCAGGACAGCTGGTTCCAGATGCTCAAATGGATGACGAGGTGGCACTTTACGCAGCTCACACACCCAAGGCAGAGCTGAATCTATAACCACACCACCCACCCTCATTGGAGTCCCACAGCCTTGGGAGGCCAGTGAGCACCCCCGCCAACCCCGAGGGCACAGCTTGGCACACATAGCCTTTACTACCTACCCCAGGGCCCAGGAGGGAATGGGGACCAGGAGTCTGGGGCTCGGTGACCCCCAACCCCTGGTCCCCACTCCCAGGTGCAGTCCAATCTTATCAAGGGAGAGCCCACTGGCAGGGATGGCGTTCTGGCTGCTATGCCTCTTGGCCCACCCGTGCAGCTGGTGAACCTTTAAATGTGTCCTCATGGACAGGTGTGGAGCAGCTGCCCACAGTGGCAGGCACCTTCACAAGAGCATCCTCCTCCAGGAAGAGCCTCCTCAGGGCTTGTGCTTATTCAGTCTTTAAAAGGCTTTAGATACACTGAGCATGTGGTCTCCTCTGACCCCCAGATCTTCTTCCTCTGAAAAGATGTTAAGCCAAATCCCAGCAGGCCCAACTTTCCAGTCCTTTGACACTGATGTGCCCTAGTCTGTCCAGAGTCTGTAGGTAGAAGAGTCTGACCCTCCTGGCTCTTGCCGCTTGGTGACAGGCATGCCTCAGGCCCCTTGGCTCCCAGGCATCTCTCCCTGGAGAGCCCTGAGTGAGACAGCAGCTGGTACTGCCCGCAGCTGGGTTGCACTAGTCCCAGGGAGGTGGTCCGACCAGCAAGCAACACCATTTGGCTCCTTTGGTCCAGTCTGGTGCCAAGAACATCATAAGAGACCTTTGCCCGTGCCAAAGGGCACCCTGATGCTAAGGGAGGAAGGCGACAAACTGGGAAGAGGGAGGACACTCCCAAGTCCCAGAAACAGGGGCCCTAAGACCCACAATGGGGCCTGGATCTGCTTCTCCTTCCGTCTAGAGGAATAACCACAGACTCGGACCCTGTCCTAAGCCCATAGATCAGAAGTCCAGGTGAGCACACGGGCCTTGGCTCTGGGTCTCCCAAGGCTTGGTGTGGTGCTGATCTTGTTGGCAGAGCCAGGGCAGGGGGGTGCCCCCATCTTCAGAGGTAATACCTGGAGGCCCCCGGAGCTCTAACTCAGTTCCCTTCAGCCTCCCATGAAGAAAAGTCCCCTGCTTATAAGGACCTCTGGAGGACACTGGGTCCTTGGTGGAATCCAGGGCTATCACCATTTCAGGGTCCCTAATTTAACCCCAACTGCCAAGTCCCTTTGTGTGTGAAGTGACCTATCTACAGGGCTCAGGACCAGGACAGGGGTGTCCCTGGGGCAGTTACTGAGCTGACCCCAGAAGCCAACTAGGATGCAGCCCATGAGGGGACAGGAGGGTAGCAGGGCTAGTCTCGCCCTGTGCACAATAACAGGTACTGGGAACACCGATCCTGCCCCCTGGAGGTGCCTGGAGGTGGTGAAGCCCCTGGTGGTCCCCTCTTGGGAGGAGGCTGCTGGATTCCTGGAATGCAGTGGGGCTTCCAGACAGGCTGGTTTTGCAAGAGGAGTGGCAGGTCTGAATTTGGGGGGTGGCAGCCTCTGCCCTCCCAGAGCTGCACCCCAACTCTGTCCCAGCCTGGGGCACTTTCACTGCTGAGGGTTACACCCCAAACCCCCCAACCAGGGCCATCCCGACAGCCCCTGAAACCTAGCTGGGGGCCCACTTACCCCGAGTCCTACCCCCAAAACAGTGGGCTGAGCTCCTGGAGGGCCGGAATCTGATGCAAACTCCCTTAATACCCTGGCTGGCTCACATGGACACCAGGAGAGGCTCCCACACCCTGCACCACCCCAGCCGGAGGGGGGCGCCCATACCCCCACTCTGCAGCTTCCAGGGCAGAACACCCCTGCCCCTCATATGTACACACCCTGTCCCAGCTCCTGGACCAGCCTTTCCTCAACTTACCTCACATGCTGTGGGACACCCACGCCTGGCACCTCTGGGCCATCTCTGAGGGGAACTTTTGCCCCATCCCAGCAGTGAGTCAGGGCATAAATGCTTACTGCGGGTCCACAGTCAGACCGCTCCCTCCCTCCTCCATCCCACTGCTGCTTCCTGTGTCAGCCTTTGACCCCAGTGCTGCGACTCTGAAACTCTGACTCCCGGGAAATGCCAGACGCCTGTCTTCCGGAATGTGGCACCACTCTCTGCACCAGCTGCGGACCTGGAAGGACTGCCAGAGAGGCCTCTTTCGGTTTCACTTGGGGATGTGCTCCAATGGGGATGGAGACCAATCGGATGGAGGCACCTGCCCCGGACTGGACAGTGCAGTTAGCGCAGTTGCTCTGGGAACCCAGGAGGGTGGGGCAGATGCCCAGCTGTGAGAACCCAGGGGGGCACTGGGGGACATAATAGGGGCCAAATCCAAAGCCTTCCCCTGGGTAGTGTCTCTGCTAGCTGTGCCCTGGAGGCTCCCAGGCAGCACAGGGAGAGCGCAGAGCTGACTTACTGGGTGACTCCCCTCAGCCCCACTTCCTGCAGTCAGGGCAGAGCCAGGGCCTGGGGGCTGCCAAGGGAGACTCTTTGACCCTCCATAAAGTGGGGAGACAGCACCTTGTCCCCCTTCATGGGACTGAGAGGAGAGAGATAGCCCCCCCCCCAGGCCGCAGCACATGGGTACCTGTGAGCAGAGGCCAAGCGCTGCTTTCTCTTTTTCTTAAATACTTCTTTGTTCTATGGAGAAGTGATTCACAGGCCACACACTTCACTCATTTAAAGTGTACAATTCTGCAGTCTTTAGTACATTCCCAGAATTGTACAACCATCACCTGTAATTTCAGAACATTCCATCACCCCCAAAAGAAACCTCCCTCCCATCAGCACTCGCCTCCACCTCCTCCCCAGCTCCTGACAGCCTCTAATTCATCTCTGTCTGTAGATGTGCCTGTTCTGGACGTTTCACATAAATGGAATCTCACACTGTGTATCCTTCTGTGTCTACTTCTCTCACTGAGCATCACGTTCTCAAGGGCTGTCCAGGTCTTAGCAGGTCTTAGCGCTGCCTCCACAGGGGGCCAGGCAAGCCCAGAGCATCAGAAACTTCTCGGGCGGGCTCCCACCTGAGGGCAGGGCAGCTACATGCCCCAGTGAGAGAAGCTGGTGGCTGTCACTAGGCAGGATGATAAAGGAAGTTTGCTTTCCTATCCAGCCCCATGGAGGCTGCCCATGTGGGATTGACCCACCAGCAGTAGGGAAGAGGGTAGCTCTGAGGGACAGGAACAGGGGTTTCACTCAGGGGAGAGGAGCCCACAGACGTTCCCAGGCTGCACACACAGGGAGACAGTGGGCAAGCAAGGGCAGGCCAGGCCTGGACCGGGTCTGAGTGACCTTGCTCCTGGTTACACCAGCATCCAACCACACAGCCCTTGGCTGCAGAAAAAGGGGCTGGAAATGCTCCAAGCCTGCATAAGACACACACACACACACGCATGCACGCACGCACAGATACACACACTCACCTGCATGCACACACAACACACTTGCACACACATGCATGCAACACTCACACATGACATATGCACACACTGTCATGCACGCCCTCACATGGACGTGCACTGCTGTACATATGTATCCGTGAAACATGTGCACGCGCACACACACACACACACACACACACCGCCATGTGTCCACGCAGACGCACATGCACCCTGAAACTGTGCTGGCATCATGGGGGGCTGTCTCCCCACTCTGCTCTCAATGACATGACCCCCACATAGGGAACAAGCAGATCCCTGCCCCTGTCAGTGGCCGTAAAAGCTTCATCAGGCAGAGGCCGTCCTGGGAGGGAGGCAGCCTCTGGGGACTGGACACAGTTGCCTCTTTATTCCCGGCCCAGCTCACTCACGCAGCTAGAGCCCTGTGCTGGGTCAGCGTTTCCGGCCTGGCCCCTGCTGGAGGGGTATCTGAGACTTTTCTAGAACCGAGCTGGGTCAGCCCAGGCTGGTCCTGTCACCAGTGGGGGCCAGGCCTGCAAGCCATGGGGGTCCAGCCTCAGTAACCCCCGAGCTAGAGAGCGCTGGCCTTTGGCTGCATACCTGTGGCCTCATCCTGCCCCAACTTCAAAGCCAACTGCCTCTTCTACGCTCCACCCTACAGACTCCCCTACAAATCAGGCTCCACATCTGGGCCCTAGGCCTCCGCCAGCCCCCCTCCAAAGAAGAAACATCTCCCCCAACACACTTACACACACACACACACACACACACACACACACACACACACACACGGCGGGTCCAGCTCCAGGCAGGTGTGAGCAGACATCTGCTCAGAAGCTCAGAGTCAAACAAAGAGCCCACGCCCTCCAGAATCCCAGAATGCTGTCCCCAGGTCCCCATACTGGCTGTCCCTGGGGACAGCACATTGTACCTGGCAGGGTCTGTACTGTGTCTCCCCTGCCACGGGGTAACCTGGGACTGCCGCCCGTCCTGCCCTTCCCTGGCCCACTCACCAAGGGGCCCAAGCAGACAGCCCTGGGCAGCCATCGCCCAGCTCTGGGGCCTCCCCTGGGAAAATCCAGGGTGCTTGGAAAAAAAGGTATGGCTGAGCTTGCAGGAGCTTCTCCAGGCTGCCCAAGGACCTCAGGTCTCGGCCTCAAGGAAATGGGTGCCTGGCTATTTCTCTCTTCACAAGGCTCACTGATAGCATAGCTGCCCCCTCCAGTGGGACAAGCAGGCCCCAGGGCAGGGAACATGAAATGCAGGGTCAGGTCCAGCCCAGAGCAAGGGCAGGGCCTCACGTCTACTGACTGAGGCCAACCTTGGACTTCTCTGGAGTCTCACATCTGACAGATGGCCTTTCTTCGCTCCCAGGCCTGCAGCCCCCAAGGCCCAGCCTCATTTTCCTTGAACCTTTCCTACAGGAACAGACCTACTATGTTGGGCTCCAGGTTGGATTACCAGGTCTGGCAGTAGGTAAGAAGGTTCTCCACTAAAGCCAGGCCAACACCAGCCCCCAGCCACAACGTGGAACACTCACTACCACCACCCAAAATGCCAGCAAGCTTTATCCCAGGCCACTTCCAGGCCTGTTCTATGTGCAAACTCCAATACCAGCCCCCTCACTGCAACGTGGAATGCTCACCGCCCCCCCCCAATGCCATCAAGCTTCATCCCAGGCTGCTTCCAGGCCTGTACTGGGTGCAAACAGATAGCACTAAAGCTGGCCAGGCCAGGCAGTGGATGGGCAGAAAGGACTTTAAGGGCAGGCAGGACCAAGGCACATTCTGGGAAGCAGAAGTGGGAGGCAGACACACTTTACACACTCAGTTCTTTTTCCCTTTTCAGAACATTAGTGAGTGGTACTAGGATACACTGCTGCCTGGCTGTCCATGCCTCTGCTCCCCAGACTGGGTCAGTCCCTGCCAGGGCTCAGGGTGCACCTGGCTACCTGGCCTCACCTTCGCGGTCCACCCACACAGGCTGCTTCTCCACCCACCCCAGCTCTCTGCCTATCTAAGGTGGGGGCAACCTCTGCCCACCACCTCCCCCAGCCTGTCCTCTGGGCATTTCCAGTGCCAGTTCCAGGAGACCCTCCCACCCCAACATGCTCAGTCAGGTCAGCTAATACCTAAAAGGCCCCCAATCCCAAAGCCACAGGATCCCTCCCGTGGAAACACCAGGAACAGGAGCCGGAGGGCAGAGAAGCCAGGTCAGGAGGGGTCCTGGGAGAGGGGACACTGAGAAGGAAGGGCAGAAATCCAGCAGCAGCAGGTCAGAGATCACCCAGAAAGAGAGGAGCTAAGGTCAATGGAGGTTGAGAGTCACAAGAGAGGGGTCAGGGAATGACGGAGGAGCAGTCAGGAGGGGGTCACGTAGTGCTGGAGAGTCACAAGGAAGTGCGGGGTCAAGGGTCACCAAAGAAGTAAAGTCCGGGGATCACCAAGAAGCGTGGGATGGGGGGTCGCCAGGAAGGGAAGGGTCAGGGAATCACCGAGGAGGGCGAGGAGAAAAGGTTGGGGTGCCGCCGTAGGTCAGGGTTCACGCGAAAGCGTATTGGGCAGGAGCTACAGCAGCACAGGGTCGGGGGTCGCCGAGGAGGGCGGGGTTAGAGTTCAGAGGCGGAGGACCCGGACCCAGGGTCACGGCTAAGGGTGGGGTCGGAGGACAGAGACCCGCCGCCGCCTCCCCCTGCCCGCGGCCCCGGAGCGCCGGAACCCCGGAACCCCGGAACCCCCGGCCCCGGACGCGGGCGGCCACCAGGAGCCAGGGCCCACGCGGGCCGGGGAGCGCGGCTCGGCAGGGCGGGGGCGGCGCGGGCGGGCTGGGGGTGGGACCGGGCGCGCCTCACCTCGGACTCGGGTCCGGCAGGGCGCGGAGCCCGCGGCGCCTCCGTTTCTCTAAGCTTCGCCGCGGCCGCGCTCACTTCCGGGTTTCGAGCGCCATCTTGGGGGCCCCGCGCACTTCCGGTCATGCCGCGGGGCGGGGTCTCTGGTAGGCGGGTTGTGGGCGGGGTCTGGCGGGGCTGTCCCTCCAACCGTGGCCCCTGAGCCCCCTTGAGGCCGACCCTTCTGCCGCGGCTCGGGCTCCGCGGACGCTGGGTCCTGTACAAACCAACTACTGTTGCTACCCTGGATTGTGGTTTACCCTTATGAGCCTCAGTTCTCTCCTCTGCAGCATGAGGGTAGGATGGAACCATTCCCACCTGCAAGCCTTTCTTTGCCCGACTGTACCCTCCCCTGGTGCACTTTGACCCAGACCTTTCAGCCACTGGGGTTCTTGTATCCCGAAGATCTTGGCTCTGAAGCTCCTCGTCAGGGACTTGCTGGCAACTATGTGAAAGAGTCAGGGTCCCCTAGATGCTCCCTCCCTTTACTGACTTCCCACCAATAGTTATTTGTTCATTAATCTGTTTCCACCCTGGAATAGGAGTTCTGGGACGCCCAGCCCCCAACACAGAGCCTGGTACCTGGAATCTGGTAAGCCCCAGGGGCCACCCAGAGAAAACACAGGGTCCTTCCAGGTAGGGCCATAGGGATATGGGTGGCTCTCCTGCTGGCTCTCTCCCCATTAGGGTTTCCAGGGGCCTGATGCAAATGATGCCGGGATTTGCCTCACTGCCAGGAAGAGGGTGGGACTTAGCCCTGGCACAGACAAGCTGTGTTCCTGTGACTTGAGCCCACTGGACCCATCAAGGGATAGGTCTGGCTGTTCAAGCAGAGCTAGTGCAGGAGACACTACCCCCTCCCCAGCAGAGTGTTCAGCAATGAAGTAACTGCCATCATGTCCCTGGACCCACCTCACCACCAGCCAGAGGCCTCCTATACCCAGTCCAACCCCTTGGCTATAGAGATCACCTCTCCACTTCCTTGTCTATCAGTGAACTTTTATGGATGCTGCTATGTCCATAGCCTTGAGCTGAACATATCTGGGGCTCCAGAAAGAACTTGGTTCTTATCCTTGCCTTCAGGAAACCCCCAGCTAGGGGAAACAGGCAGGACCAGACACTCCCATCTCCAAGATCAGGCCTAGGGCCCAGGGAGGGATAAAATCTCTTCCTAGGGCATCATGGAGAGTAAGGGTAGGGGGGTATTGAAGCTGGGGCTTTGAAGTTCAAGTATGAGTTTGCCAGACCGGGGCAGGGGGAACACCTTAGGAAGGGCAAATTAAAAGCTGTTCAGGGAGTTCCCGTCGTGGCTCAGTGTTTACCGAATCTGACTAGGAACCATGAGGTTGCAGGTTCGATCCCTGCCCTTGCTCAGTGGGTTAAGGATCCGGCGTTGCCGTGAGCTGTGGTGTAGGTCGTAGACGCGGCTCGGATCCCGCGTTGCTGTGGCTCTGGCGTAGGCCGGCAGCTACAGCTCCGATTCGACCCCTAGCCTGGGAACCTCCATATGCCGCAGGAGCGGCCCAAAGAAATGGCAAAAAGACAAAAAAATTAAAAAATTAAAAAATAAAAGCTGTTCAGGGAGTTCCTGTTGTGACACAGTGGAAATGAATCTGACTAGTATCTGTGAGGATGCAGGTTCGACCCCTGGCCTCACTCAGTGGGTTAAGGATCTGGTGTTGCCATGAGCTGTGGTGTAGGTCACAGAGGCAGCTCAGATCCTACGATGCTGTGGCTGTGGTGTAGGCTGGCAGCTACAGCTCTGGTTCAGTCCCTAACCTGGGAACCTCCATATGCTGTAGGTGTGGCCCTAAAAAGAAAAAAAAAAAAAAGCCTGGTCTGGTAAAGGAGATGAGTATGTTTAAACCTGTTTGCCCTAAAAATTCAGGCCAAGGGCCCCCCACATCCAAACCCATAAGCACAAGGAAGCTGATGGGGAAACCGAGACCCAGAGAGAAGTAATTTATCCAGAGTGAGCTTCACTTTGGCATGCATAGTTTTCAGCAATCAGGTTGTAGCTTTGACTTTGAAATTTTTTGTTTTTGTTTTTTTTATCTTTTTAGGGCTATACCCGTGGCATTTGGAGGTTTCCGGGCTAGGGGTTGAATCGAAGCTACAGCCACAGCATTCCAGGATCTGAGCCACAGCTGTGACCTACACCACAGCTCACGGCAACACCAGATCCTTAACTCACTGAGTGAGGCCAGGGATTGAGCTCGGGTCCTCATGGATACTGGTCGGGTTCGTTTACCGCTGAGCCACGATGGGAACTCCTGGAACTATTTTTTATAGCTAATGAGAAACATTAATTTGAGCAATAGACACTTCAGATTCAAAAGGGTGAATAAGCTGATTTGGGGAAATAGAGTCCGGTGGCATTTTCCCATTTCCTCTCACACAGGACCAGCCACACAATTCGCAAGGCCAGTGAAAAATGAAATTTAGGGCCCTTGTTCAAAAAGTATTAAAAACTCCAAGGCAGGAACCGCAGGGGATTAAGGTGAGCACAGCCCCCCCGAACGTCAGGCCTGGGCGACGTCCCCAAGTCACATGCCCAGGAAGATGACCCTGCTCCCACCGTGGTCCTGTGAGGATGGGACTCATGTTACCTGCAATTTGCTGGTGGAGAAACCGAGGCACAGAACTGTTCCTCAGCCGGCCCAGGTCAGAGAGCAAACAGTGGGGAGGCGTGGATTCGACCTCCACCACGTCCACCTCAGGAAACCACGAGATCTCTACGGGTAACTCTGCCTGAAATGGCGGCAGTTTGCCCAGGCCAGGGTGGGTCCAGCCATCTCATCATGGAAGAATTGCCAAGGCTAGGGATGTCTAGGGAATTAGTCAGATGTGGGGATTTCCAGGGAATCGCAAGAGATAGCCTGGGAGAGCAAAAGGGATGTAGCTCTGGAGCTCAAGGCCTGGCCTCGGGTGCTGTGCGACTCCTGGAAAGTGACTTAGCCTGTCTGTGCTTCAGCCTCCCACCCACGTTAATAATAGTAGCCACCTACTAGGTAGTTCTGTAAACACTGCATAGTATTTAGCCATTGTGAATATTTCCAGGTGAACATCTGAAACATGGGGTTACCTAAGTGAACATTCAGTGGTCAGAAGTGCCTAAGGCTTCTGGTCTGGTGGAGACAGGGCTCACAGAAGTCCAGGGCTCTATCAGAAGAAGCTCTGTTTGGAGCCTCCTCTTCACGCGCTCCCTCTGCCCTCATCCCATACAAGGACACCCCCCAAGTGTCCCCCAGGCACTTTGACCAGGCTGGAGGAAGTAGGGTCACAGACAAAATGCAGTTACATTTGAATTTCAAATACACGAAGAGTAACTGTTTAGTGCAAGCATAACCCGTACAATGTTTGAGATATACCAAAGAAGCAGCCTCCTGATATCTGAAATTCACATCTAACTGGGATGGGAGTCTTGTGTTTTTCTTGGTGAAATGAAGCTACCCGACGTGGGGAGACCCCAGATAGAAATAAGGCCCCAGAGCTGAGCCAGGAGAAGGCTGGACGAGTGGCCCACTCGCTCCGAGCCTCAGTGTTCCTGCCCGCTAAACCGGAGTGATGCTGGGACCTAACACACAGGCGAGCCCACGGTGCGGGTCATTATTTGCAACAGCGGAAAACTTCAGATGGACGAAGGTCAGGTCCCTGGGGCCCTCCCTGGGAGCTGATGAGATTCTTGGGCTAACCCTCAGTGGGGAGCCCCCCCCTCCCCACCCCCACGCCCAGCCTCAGTTTCTCTCCTGGGAGGGAGTCGGGGCTAGGCCCGCCCAGGGAGGAGGAGCTCGTGTTGACCGAGCAGGTGGGGCGGGGCAGGTGGGCCCAGCCTGGCCCAGTTGGCTGGGGGCAGGGACTAGCCACTTCCTGTTTCTCCACATTCTGGAAAGCCCCGGCGTTCCCAGTTGAGGAGCGCCTCCTCCCTCCCGAGCGGGCGGGCGCCACTGGGCCGGGGTCCCTCACCACTTCTCCTTTCCACACCCACTTCCCCCCTGCCCCCCTCCGCGCCCGGCTCAGTTCCCGCCTCCTCCCCCCGTCCCCCTCCCCCCTTCTTTTCCCATCCTTGCTCCAGCGCCCCGCTTTTCTCTCCTTCCCAAGCCCCAGTCAGGCCTTTGCCGAGGCGCAGTAGAGGAAACTGAGGCAGAAGCAGCCCAGGTCCCACATACCATGTCTGTGCCCCCACCCCCCCCACCCCGCGCTTCTCTCTTCATCGTCCATCTTTCCTGCTCCTTCTTTCTGTCGCTGTCCCCAGGTCCCTTGCTCTGCCCCATCCTCTATTCCCTGTTCCCACCAGTGGCAACGCCACCCAGTCCAGCCTCCACACCCACCTTGTGCCCCGGCCCACCTGCCGCTTGCGCCGAGATGTCCTCAGGCGGCGCTGGCTGGCTGGTTCCAGGGCCCTACGGCTCCCTCCTGCCCGGCCTGAGCCCAGAGCAGGATGGTGCCAGGCCCTGCCAGGGCTGCCTCTGAGCCAGGGTGACTTCAGGGAGCAGCAAACTTGTCCAACGGGTTTGAGATCCGCCCCAGACAGGCTTCCCGCCTCTGCGATGAAGCTAGGACACCAGAGCTGGAGGGGTTAAATGTCACACCCTAACTAAGCACCCCCCAGCCCAGGCTGGTTTGAGACTGGGTCCTGACATTGGGGAACATGTGGGAGGGGAAAAAACATCAGCAATCCACCCATCAAGCCCAGAGGAGAAGAACTGTCAGGGAGAGGGTCCAGCACATGCAAAGGCCCAGAAGAGCCCTGGGGATGAGGTGGGGAGGGGAGGCAGAGGCTACAAGCACAATGAAGCTGGGATGAGGAGGGTGGGATGGGGGGCCCACAAAACTAGGGCAAGGCCTTTATCTGGGGGGCACTAGGGAGCCATTGAAGGTTATGGAGCAATGGAGTGCTAGTCAGGGTGCAGCTGGAGGTCACTCAATCTGCCACTGTGCTAGACAGAGTGAGGCCAAGAGACCACATCTCCAAAACTCATTTGGTAGCAAGATAGCCTGGAGGAGGCTGAGCTGCTGGCCCAAAGCTAAAGGAGCCAAACTTAGAATTTCTTTCCAGAGTTCCCTTCATGCTTCAGCGGTTAACGAAGAACCTGACTAGGATCCATGAGGTTATGGGTTCAATCCCTGGCCTCGTTCAGTGGGTTAAAGATCCGGCGTTGCTGTGAGCTGTGGTGTAGGTCACAGATTTGGCTCGGATCCCGTGTTGCTGTGGCTGTGGTGTAGGCCGGTGGCTACAGCTTCAATTCGACCCCTAGCCTGGGAACCTCCATATGCCATGGGTACAGTGCTAAAAAGCAAAAAAAGAAATTTCTTTCCATCGAAGGCCAATAGGGAGACAGGTGGTTTGAACTGGAGAGAAGAGGTGTGGGAGGGGTAAGGACCGTCAGGATGCCCCCCTCCGCAGCCCCTGACCCCACCTTGGAGGAGACTCAAGCTGGCTTTGTCCCCAAGGCAATGGGGAGCTAGGGAGGATTTAGAGCACCAGCGGAGACGCAGCTAGGGCAAGGGTGAGCATCGAAGGGGGAGAGGGCACAGGGAGGGGTCCAGGTAAACTGGGGAGGGAGAGGAGACTGACTGAAGGTTTGGGGCCATACATCCATCCACTAAATATCTGTCATCCCTGGGCCAGGCCCCAGGGACACAGCAGAGATCAGAGCCACGCTGTTATGCTCCTGGGCCACAAGGAACCAGGACACCCCTGCAGTGCCAGACTGCTATGCTTCTTTCCCACATCGCTGCCACACAAGTGCCAGCAGTTGACAAAGCCCTGCCTTCCCCCGCCTTTCCTCCCAGTTATAGACCTGGGAGGTCTATAGACCTGGCCAGCCCTGAGCACTGATGTCACCTGTGCTGGGACTTCCTGAACCTTCACCTTGGATCTGCTCAGACCCAAGGGGAATTTCCAAGCCAAATGGAGCTGAGCTGACTCATTGCCAGGCCAGGCCCCAGTGGTCCTGAGGGTCATGGGGGGCGTTTGGAGAACTTGGCTGGAACTCACCACCCTCCATCCTCCAGGCTTGGGAATAAGCCAGACTCCCCAGCCCTGGGTCCTGAGTGCCCATCAGAATCTGCAGGGCAAGGGCAGGAATTCGGGCTCTAACAGGTGAGAATTAGGGTCAGGGATCAGGGCTGGTCTGGATGTTTTTCCTCTCCTGCCGGTCATCTCATGTCCCCAGGGCTGCAAGAATGACCAGCAGAGGAGTTTCCTGGTGGCCTAGCAGTTAAGGATCCAGCATTGTCACTGCTGTGGCTCAAAATGGCAAAAGTTCAATCCCTGCTCTGGGAATTTCTGTATGCCGTGGGTGCGGCCAAAAACAAAAGAATGGCCAGAAGAGTAGAATGGAGCTCCAGCAGCAGGGCATGAGGTTAATATTTCCCGGGTTCAAATCTCAGCTTGGCCTATGGCTGTGTGATCACAGGCAAGTTACTCAACCTTTATGTGCCTCAGTTTCTCCATCTATAAAATGGGGGAGGAGTTCCCTTCATGGCTCAGTGGTTAACAAATTCGACCAGGAACCAAGAGGTTGCAGGTTTGATCCCCGGCCTTGCTTAGTGGGTTAAGGATCTGGCATTTCCATGAACTGTGATGTAGGCTCAGATCCCATGGTGCTGTGGCTGTGGCGTAGGCCAGAGACTACAGCTCCGATTAGACCTGTAGCCTGGGAACCTCCATATGCTGCAGGTGCAGCCCTAGAAAGATAAATAAATAAATAATAAAAAAATAAAATAAAATGGGGGAAATCTGAGTTCCCGTTGTGCCTCAGCGGATTAAGAACGTGACTTATAACCACGAGGATGCAGGTTCAATCCTTGGCCTTGCTAAGTGGGTTAAGGATCCAGCATTGCTGTGAGCTGTGGCATGGGTTGTAGATGTGCTTGGACCTGGTGTTGCTGTAGCTGTGGCTTAGCCTTGTAGCTGCAGCTACAATTTGACCCCTAGCCTGAGAGCTTCCACATGCCGCAGGTGGGCTATAAAAAGAAAAAAAAAGTGGGGGAGGGAATCAGAGTACCTCCCTTGATGAATTTTTCTGAAAATTTGGCAAAAGCCAGTATAAGCTTAGAGATTTTATAGCAACAATGTTTACAAAAGCCAAAATCAGGAGTTCCTGTCGTGGCTCAGCAGTAACAAATCTGACTGGTATCCATGAGGACACAGTTTCAATCCCTGGCCTCACTCAGTGCGTTAAGGATCTGACGTTGCAAGGACCTGAGGTGTAGGTTGCAGCCGAGGCTCAGGTCTGGTGTTGCTGAGGCTGTGGTGTAGATGGGTGGCTACAGCTCCAATTCGACCCCTAGCCTGGGAACCTCCGTATGCTGCAGATGTGGCCCTAAAAAGACCAAAAAAAAAATCATTATAGCAGGATTCATAATAGCCAAGAAGTGGAAACAATCACACTATAGTTTAGCTGATGAATGGATACACACACTATGTCCTCCACACAGAGAAGCAGCACTCAGCCTGAAAAGGAGAAAAACAGCGACACTCGCTACCGCGTGGATGGACCTGGAGACCACGATGCTCAGTGAGAGAAGCAGACACAGAAGGACACACAGTGTGGGATTCCATGGGTGGGAAACGTCCGGAACAGGCACATCTGCAGAGACAGAGGATGGGTCCTGGTTGTCAGGGGCTGGGGGGAGGGTAGAGGTGACAGCTGTTGGGGACAAGGTGTTTTATGGGGTGATGACAGTGTTTTGAAACTAGAAGTGGGGGCAATTGTAGTGCAAGGTGAGTGTGCCAACTGCCATTGGACTATACACTCTATTATTTATTTATTTATTCATTCATTTTGGTTTTTAGGGCCACATCCGTGGCATGTGGAGATTCCCAAGCTAGGGGTTGAATTGGAGCCGCAGCTGCTGGCCTACACCACAGCCACAACAACACAGGATCCAAGCCTCGTCTGCAACCTACACCACAGCTCATGGCAACACCAGATCCTTAACCCACTGAGCCATGTGAGGGATCGAATCTGTGTCCTCATGGATGCCAGTCAGATTCATTAACCGCTGAGCCACAACGGAAACTCCAAGGACTGTATACTTTAGAATGGTTCATTCTATTGTGTATGAATTTCACCAAAATAAAACAGAAGAAAACAGCCATCATCCCTGGCAATCAAAGGTGTGATAGATGTCACTGCCAGGCCATCATCAAATTCTGAACTAAAGTTGCAAACATGCTTGAGAAGATCTGTGACCACTGCTGATGATCATTGCTTTGGACAGCAGGGACACTTGATGTGACTGGATAAGAAGGCTGCTCACTGGGAGTTCTCTGGTGGCTCAGTGGATTGAGAATCTGATGCTGTCACTGCTGTGGTGCGAGTTCCATCCTTGACCCAGGCACTGCCACATGTCGTGTGTGTGTGTCACATGTCATATGTGTGTCAGTGTGTGTGTGTGTGTGTGTGTGTGTGTGTGGCCATGAAAAAAAAAGAAGTCTTGGAGTTCCCATCGTGGCGCAGTGGTTAACGAATCCGACTAGGAACCATGAGGTTGCGGGTTCGGTCCCTGGCCTTGCTCAGTGGGTTAACGATCCGGCGTTGCCATGAGCTGTGGTGTAGGTTGCAGATGCAGCTCGGATCCCGCGTTGCTGTGGCTCTGGTGTAGGCCGGTGGCTACAGCTCTGATTGGACCCCTAGCCTGGGAACCTCCATATGCTGTGGGAGCAGCCCAAGAAATAGCAAAAAGCCAAAAAAAAAAAAAAAGAAGTCTTTTTATCCCTGTGGTCTTTCTCCCCAAGCCCATCACCTTGGTCTAAACCTGAGAAAAACGCCTGACAAACCCAATCAAGGGACAGTCTATGAAATACCTACCCCAGCCCCCTCAAAGCCATCCAGTCATCGAAAACAAAGAAAGTCTGAGAAACTGTCATGGCTCAGAGGGGCCCGAGGAGATGTGACAAAGACATGTCATGTGCGATCCTGATGGAGTCTTGGGGCAGAAAAGGGACATTAGGGAAAAATGAAAGAAATTTGGGGGGAAAAAATGAGGTTTGGTTGGTAGTAATATATCAATGACACCACACTAATGTCAGATGTTATCAGCAGGACAAAGGGGGTCCCAGGACACAAGAACTCTGTGCATCACCTTTGCAACTTTTCTGTAAATCTAAAGTTAAGCTGGAGTTTCCTAGTGGCCTAGCAGTTAAGGATTCGGTGTTGTTAGTGTGGTGGCTCTGGTTTGAACTCTGGCCAGGGAACTTTTGCACACCATGGTGGTCGGGGGTGGGGGGGAGCCAAAAGTAAGTAAAATGTAATAATAAAATGCCAAATTTTAAAAAATTAAAAATAGGAAAATAAAACTAAGCCTAGTGAAAAATAAACAAAGGGTAAGGCTTAACTGTACTTTCCCACTCTGATTCATGGGAAGAAGCCCACCCAGGTGGACCACCTTCAGCTCCAAAATCCCCTGCATGAGTCTTGCCTCCCAGATTGGTTAGAATCTTTTGGTTGCAAGTGACAGAAACTGAAACTGAAACTGGTGTTTTTGTTTTTGTTTTTTTTTCTTTTAAATGGGAAATTTTTGTTCATGGAAGTGAAAGGTCCAGGGATAGATTTAACTCAGAGGTCTCCCCCTCAGCATGGCTGACATTTGGGACCAGATGGTTCTATGTGTTAACCAGCTATCCTGGGCACTGTGAGGTGTTGAGCAGCATCCCTACCTTCCACCCACTCGATGCCAGGAGCCCCCTCCCCAGGTCTTGACAACTGATGATATCCCCAGATGTTGCGCAGTGTCCTCTGGGGGCAAGACTGCCCCGATCCAGCTAGTTTCAGGCTCACCTGGATCCAGGACCTTCAAACAGTGTCACAAAAATTGTCCACCGCTCCATCTCTCAACTCAGCTATCCTCTTTCTTGGCTTTTTCTTTTCTTTTCCTTTTTTTTTTTTGTCTTTTTGCCATTGCTTGGGCTGCTACTGCAGCATGTGGAGGTTCCCAGGCTAGGGGTTGAATCAGAGCTGTAGCCACCGGCCTACGCCAGAGCCACAGCAACACAGGATCCGAGCCACATCTGCAACCTACACCACAGCTCACGGCAACGCCAGATCCTCAACCTACTGAGCAAGGCCAGGGATCAAACCCGCAACCTCATGGTTCCTAGTCAGATTCGTTAATCATTGCGCCACGATGGGAACTCCTTTTTTGGCTTTTTCTTGAAGAGTTTTCCCTTTTATGGGCATGAAGATGGTGCTTGCAGTCCCAGACCAAATCAGATCCCCTCATCAGCTTAACAGCCCCAGCAGAACATCAGTACCTCTTCCCCAAGAGACACAGCAAAAGTCCCAGTGGAGCTTCCAGTTGGCTCAACTTCAGTCACATGTCCTTGTTGAACCAATCTCTGTGGTCAGGTAATGGAAAGCCCTGATTGCCCAACCTGGGATCACACCATTGTATGGAGTCAGCCAATGGGGTGAGAATACCATAATGTCAGCCAGTGGGGTGAATGGAGTCAGCCAATAGGGTGACCCTCTGAACTGGATTGGAAGCAGTAGAGCCCCCAATTGGGTGAGGCTATCTAGAAGGACAGCATCAATAAATGAATGTGTGCTGTCGCGATTTCTCAGTAGATACATGCTGGATGTAAAATGATGAATGGTGGAATGAATGGTAAGCCTGGGGTGGTCCCCATATATGGTGTGTATTAGTTAGCTACTGCTGCATAACAAATTTCCCAGGGCTGGCAGACCTGAGTCCTGTGCTCAGGATGCATCATGGTGTTGGCCAGGGATGGGGGCTCACCAGGGAGAGGACTACTTTCCAACCCCCTCACCTTGTTGCAGGATTTATTTCTTTGCTGTTATAAGACCGAGAGTCCTGGAGCTCCCTCTGTGGCACAACGGAATCTACAGCATCTTGGGAGTGCTGGGACACGGGTTTTATCCCTGGCCCTCCTCAGTGGGTTAAGGATCCATTGTTGCCGTATTCACAGGGCTTACCTTGCGGCCACAGCTCGGATCTGATCCCTGGCCCCTGGGGGCTCCATATGCCCTGGTACAGCCAAAAAAAAAAAAAAGACCAAGGGTCATAGTTCTTGCTGGCTGCTAGCTGGAGGCTGCCCTGGGCCACACATGGGCTTTTCTAACTCAGCTGCTCCCTTCAAACCCCCAGGGGGAAGTAGGTCTTATTGTAAATGATGTCACCTGATCACAGAGGGACATCCCATCACCTGGGCAGCTGTCTGTTAGTCCCTCCCCTCTCAAGAGGAGTGGATGACACCCAGGTGTGACCAGCAGGAGGCGAGATCACAGGCCTTGGGGTCTGTCCTTCACACAGCCTGCAGCCTCCAGAGAGGAAGCACCGCTGTTTTGCACCTCCACGCTTGAGTGCAATAGAGTATGGCTGCATCCAATTCTGGAAACACTAGTCCCTGGACCCTGCCCAGCTGTGTAGGACCTGCATCAAGCTAACAGTGATGTTTACAGAGGAAGACTTGTTTTTCCTTTTTTGGCTGCTCTGCTGCGGCATATGGAGTTCCTGGGCCAGGGATCAGATTCCAGATGTAGCTGCAGCAACGCCGGATCCTTGAACCCACTGTGCTGGGCCGGGGACCAAACCTGCATCCTGGGGCTGCAGAGACGCCGCCAATCCCATTGTGCCAAAGCAGGAACTCTAGAAGAAGACTTATTTTGTGATTCATGAAAATGACATGAAATTTGCATATTCATGTCCACGAGTAAAATTTTGCTGGCATGGCTGCTTTTGTGACACCATGGCCAGAGCTGAGCAGGTGCAAGTGTCCATCCAGCCACAGAGCTGAAAAGGTTTCTTCTATGGCCCTTGGCAGGAGAGGCTGACTGACTGAGCCCTGCTTTCCTTCACTCCCCGGTGGGCAAGGAGGCAGGGACCCCTCCACCCAGGAGTCTCCTCTGTCTTGTGGGAGCTGGTGAGAGAGAGGAGGAACCTCAGCCTCCAGGCCAGCAAGGGAACTTCAGACCACCATGTGCCAGCTCTGAGAGTCACTGTCACCCTTCAGGTAGCCTGGGTCTGGGGGCATCCCCAGGCAGGCACGGCTTAGCCAGGAGGCTTAGGAGAGTGCTTCTGAGGAGGTGACCTGAAGCTGACACCTGAATGGGTGAGGAGGGACTCAGCTGGACACTGGGAGACAGACCCTGGGGGAGACAGAAGCTGCTCTGGTGACACAAGGTGAAAGGACGATGGGCCAGAGCAAAATGACCACTGGCCAAGTCCACATGCTCCAGACCCCCATAGACAATTAGGTCACTGCGTCCTGGCACACTGGTGGGCATCCCCCATGCACCCCCAATCTGGCCTTCCCCTAGCCTCAGTTTCTTCAGTGATAGAGTGGGGGTTCTGCCCCATGATGTCCCAGAATTTCAGGTCTGTGCGGGCCTGGCTGTGTCAGCCTGGCCACCACAGCTCTTGGGCTTCCAAGGTCCAGCTACGCAATGGGCTGATGGTCCTTGGGGGGGGGCTGCAGCCCCATCTTCCCCCTCCCATGTGTCCCATTCTGGTAAGTGCTGCCCCGAGCCCCACACCCATTCAGACCAAGGGAGACCGGCTCCAGGCTGAGGGTGTCAGGGAGAGGAGGGCCTGCAGATGGGCCAGCTCCCCAGCACCCCCCCCTTCCTACCAGGATGCCTGCTGCCCCTGGGCTGACCTGCTGCCCTGCCCCTCCCCGAGTGCTTTCCTGGCCACTAGGGTCTCTGAGTTGGAGCCAGTGGCCCTTGTCACAGGTGGGCCCGCTGAGGCCAAAGGTAGGTCTTGGACCCCAGAGTTGGGGCTGGGACCCAGGGTCCTGAGAGAGCCGGAGTGGACGCGGATGCCACTGGGTAGGCTTTCTCCCCTTGCATCACCCCCACTCACCCACGTGTCCATTCTCTCCCTCATTTATTCACTCAATAGGTTCTGGTGCCCACCGTGTTCTGGCAGACCTGGCCTTGGCGACCCAGTTCAAGCTATTGACCCACGTGTGTGCCGATGGATGAATGGATAAACAAGATGTAGCCCACCCTGCTCATGTCTTTTGTTGTTGTTGTTTTATTGGAGTATAGTTTTACTGAAGTATAGTTGGTTGCTGCTCATGTCTTAGTAGCATCACTTTCTGTTTCTCTCTCTCTCTCATTTTTTTCCCCCTGTGGTTTGGTGGGGTTTTTTGTTCTTTGTTTTTGTTTTTTTTTTTTGCATGAAACCCAGTTGTTTTTCCTGTTAAGTTTCCCACAGTCTAGAACTTGCTGATGTGTTTCCCTGTGATGGTTACAGTTTTTTCGAATAGGTAGCTCGTTCCCTTGTTTCAAAACTTCAGAGTCAAAAGTACACCCAGAGGGCAGCCACTGTGGGAGTGTCTGGCAGCTCGTCAACAAGCTAAACAGAATTGCCGCCTGATCCAGCAGCTCTGCTCCCAGATGTGAACTCCAAGCCCTGGAGGCAGAGACCCAAACAGGTACCTACCTGTGCATGAACATTCATAGCAGTGGGGTCACAACAACCAAAGGTGGAAGCAGCCCAGGTGACCACAGACAGGTGATGGGTAAACACGATGTGGTCCATGCGTACACTGGAATATTGTTCAGCCTAAAAAAGGCAGGAGATTCTCACACCTGCTCCAACATAGGTGAACCTTGAGGACGTGATGCTCAGTGAGAGAAGCCAGACACAGAAGGACAAAGACTGTCTGATGCCACTCCCAGGAGGTCCCTAGAGGAGTCAGATCCACAGAGACAGGAAGGAGATGGTGGGGTCAGGGGCTGGGGGAGGGGAGGGGGAGTCAGTGTTTCATGGGGACACAGTTTCAGTTTGGGAAGATAGGAAGGTCCTGGAGAGAATTGTGGGGATCATCACACAACAATGTCAATGTGCTTCATGCCACTGAGATGTGCACTTAAAAATGGTGACGTTCGGGAGTTCCCGTTGTGGTGCAGTGGTTAACGAATCCGACTAGGAACCATGAGGTTGCGGGTTCGATCCCTGGCCTTGCTTAGTGGGTTAACGATCCGGTGTTGCCGTGAGCTGTGGTGTAGGTTGCAGACACAGCTCGGATCCAGCGTTGCTGTGGCTCTGGCGTAGGCCAGTGGCTACAGCTCCAATTAGACCCCTAGCCTGGGAACCTCCACATGCCGCGGGAGCGGCCCAAGAAATAGCAAAAAGCCAAAAAAGCCAAAAAAAAAAAATGGTGACGTTGGAGAGTTCCCACTGGGGCTCAGCAGTAACAAATACACCTAACATCCATGAGGACGCGGGTTCAATCCCTGGCCTGGCTCAGTGGGTTCAGGATCCGGCATTGCCGTGAGCTATGGTGCAGGTCGCAGATGCGGCTCAGATCTGGCATTTCTGTGGCTGTGGTGTAGGCTGGCACCTGCAGCTCCGATTTGAACCCTAGCCTGGAAACTTCCACATGCCTCAGGTGCAGCCCTAGAAAGACAGAAAAAAAAAATGGTGAAGATGGTAAAGTTTCTGTTATGTGTATTTTATCACAAAAGGGTGCGCCCATATTACCATCCCCCTCCCAAGGTGCCCTGGGTGTCCTTCCAGAGGAATCCCTCCCAAAACAATAATAGCCTGGCGTAGTCCCCAGCTCCCTGCCCCGTCTGCCACAGTCTGCCACACGTGCACTTTTTTCCCACCTAGCATCTGCCAAGTTCTTTCGGCACCAGTTCTTTTGGGGGCTGCACAGTATTCCCTGCTTGGGATGTGCCACCACTGGTTTACTCCCTTCCCCAGGGGATTTCTAGGGTGTTTCCAGGCATGGTTTCCTGTGCCAGGGGCAGCCACGTGGTCCAGGCAACCCCATGTGGGCAAGTGAACTGGGAAGTGACCCCTGTCAGCGATCCAGCCCATGCAGTCCTACACTGTGTGTCCTTCTGTGTTTGCTTCTCTCACTGAGCATCATGGCTCAAGGTCCATCCCCATGGTAGCAAGCGTCGGTGCTTCTCTCCCTTTCAGGCTGAGTGATGCTCCGTGTGTGGAGGGACCACATTTATTTATTTATCAGCCATCCATCGATGGACACTCAAGTTGTTTCCATTTTTTGGCTGTTGTGACGTATGCTGCTGTGAACGCGGGTAAACAAGCATCTCTTCTTACTTCCCTGCTTTCAGTTCTTTTGGGGATGCACTCAGGGGTGGGATTGCTGGGTCACATATAGTAGTTCTATGTTTAATTTTTTGAGGAACCTCCAGACTGTTTTCCGTGGTGGCTGCACCCTTTTACTTTCCTGACGGCTGTGCCCAAGGGTTCCCAAACACTCTCCACATCCTTGCCTACACCTGCTATTTCTTTTCTTTTAATTTAAAATTTAAGACAAAAAAATAAAATAAAATAAAATAAAAAGGAGTTCCCATCGTGGCGCAGTGGTTAACGAATCCGACTAGGAACCATGAGGTTGCGGGTTCGATCCCTGCCCTTGCTCAGTGGGTTAACGATCCGGCGTTGCCGTGAGCTGTGGTGTAGGTTGCAGACATGGCTCGGATCCTGCGTTGCTGTGGCTCTGGCGTAGGCCAATGGCTACAGCTCCAATTAGACCCCTAGCCTGGGAACCTCCATATGCCGCGGGAGCGGCCCAAAGAAACAGCAAAAAAGACAAAAAATAAAATAATAATAAAATAAAATAAATTTTAACTTTATTTTTTTTCTTTTTAGAGGCACACCAGCAACATATGGAAGTTCCAGGCTAGAGGTCGAATTGGAGCTGCAGCTGCTGGCCTACACCACAGCTCATGGCAACACCAGATACTTAACTCACTGAGTGAGACTGAGGATCAAACTCGCATCCTCATGGACACTAGTCAGGTTCCTAACCTGCTGAGCAACAAGGGGAACTCCAATCATGAATATTTTCAAATGCAGAGAAGAGTTAAGAGGATTTTGTATTTAAAAATTCGGTACCGGGCGTTCCCATCTTGGCTCAGTGGAAACAAATCTGACTAGTATCCATGAGGATGCAGGTTCGACCCCTGGCCTTGCTCAGTGGGTTAAGGATCTGGCGTTGCCATGAGCTGTGGTGTAGGTCGCAGATGCAGCTCAGATCTGGTGTTGCTGTGGCTGTGGTGTAGGCCGGCAGCTACAGCTCCGATTCGACCCCTAGCCTGGGAACCTCAATAGGCTGCAGGTGCAGCCCTAAAAAGATTAAAAAAAAAAAAAGTTAAGTGACAAAACCAGGAGTTCAGCTGGTGTCTCAGCTGATTAAGGATCCAGTATGGTCACTTCTGGGGCATGAGTTTGATTCCTGGCCCGGGAGATTCTGTATGTCATGGAGGGTGGCCAAGAACAACAACAACAAATGGCCAAATCAAAACAAAAACAAAAGGACGAAACTAAGTGCTAATGAGGAGGCAGAACAACTGGAACGCACAGATGTTGCCAGAGGGGCTGCCGCTGCTTTGGAAGACAGCTAGGACCTTCCTCAAAATGTGAAACCTAGCCTTGTCAGATGATCCAGTTGTTCTACCCCTGGGTATTAACTGGAGAGAAATGCAAACTTCTAGCCACACAAAAACCTGCCACACGTGTTCTTGGCAACAGGATTGGGAAATCACCCCAAACTGAAGACAGCCCACATATTCCTCAGCTGGTGAATGGATGAACAAGCTATGGAACGTCTTTGTGAAGGTGCAGTGTCTGGATCTGACAAGGATCCAGTGCTCGCCCCAATTATTGGGGTGAAAGAAACCAGGCTCCTACCATGTGGTGCCACTGGGTGACCTCCTGGAGAAAATTGAGCTGTGCTATGCTGCCAAAACTTTTTAAAAATCTTTTTAGGGCTGCACCTGCAGCATATGGAGTTTCCCAGGCTAGGAGTCAAATTGGAATTGGAGCTGTAGCCACTGGCCTACGCCACAACCATAGCAATGCCAGATCCAAGCAGCATCTGCAACCTATATCATAGCCCACGGCAACACTGGATCCTCATGCCGCTGAGTGAGGCCAGGGATCAAACCAGCATCCTCATGTATACTGGTCAGATTCATTTCCGATGAGCCACTATGGGAACTCCTGGGGCCAAAACTTGATTGGCGCTTGGGGAGGGCTGGGGGTGGAGGGCAGGGAGGACAGGGGCACCAGGGGTGAGGAAAAGGTTTTATTTATTTATTTATTTATTTATTTATTTATTTATTTATTTATGCTTTTTCAGGGCTGCACCCACACCACATGGAAATTCCCAGGCTAGGGGTCTAATCGGAGTTGCAGCTGCCGACCTACGCCACAGTTAGAGCAACATCAGAGCTGAGCTGCGTCTGCGATCCACACTACAGCTCACTGCAACCCCGGAATCTTAACCCGCTGAGTAAGGCCAGGGGTCAAACCCACATCCTCATGGATACTAGTCCGGATCTTAATCCGCTGAGCCACTGTAGGAACTCCAGTGATGGAAGTATTTTATTTCCTGAGTATGGCCCTGATTACAGGGCCCTATCCTTTCGCCGAAATTCACAGAACTGTGCACTTAAAGGGGTGGGTTTTTCTGTAATAAGTCACTCTAAGAACCTTATGGATGAGTTTCCTGGGCTGCTGTAACCGGTGGCCCCAAACTGAGTGGGTTAAAACAGCAGAAATTTTGGAGTTCCTGCTGTGGTGCAATGGGATCAGCAACATCTCTGCAGTGCTGGGATGCAGGTTCAATCCCCCACCCAGCACAGGGGATTCAAGGATCCTGCATTGCCACAGCTGCAGCTCGGACCTGACCCCCAGCCTGGGAACTTCATATGACTCGGGGCTGCCAAAAAAGGAAAAAACCAAAAAACATGAAACAACAGAAATGTACTCTCACATTCTGGAGGCCAGACAACTGAGATTAAGGTATCAGCAGGGCTGGGGGCTCCCAGGGAAGGTCTCTCCTGCCTCTTCTAGCTTCTGGGGGCTCTGGGTGGCCTTGGGCCTGTGGCCACATCATTACCCTTTTTTCCACCCCATCTTAAGGTGGCTTCTTGCTGGTTGTCACCCCTGCATGCCATTCCTGCATGTTTTTATGAAGACATCTGTCACTGGTTTTAGATGCCACCTAAGTTACCTGGGAAGCTCTCAACTCAGGATGGTCACCTTGATTACAATGGCAAATACTCTGTTTCCAGGTGAGGTCACATTCATAAGTTCTGGGGATTTGGACATGAACATCTCTTGGGAGGAGGGCACCATTCAACGTGTGACACCTTACTTAAAAATAAAAACAGTAGTGGCTCTATGGGAACACTTTCTCCCAAATACTTCGGCCTGCACATTATGTCCAGGAATGTTTTGAGAAAAATCCTGGATGTCATATCCTTTCGTTTATAGGTTGCACATCTCTAAGGCAGTGGTCACTAGCTGAGGGTGGTCCTGCCCCCCACTCCAGGGGACACTCAGACACCTCTGGGGACGTCTGTGATTGTCTTCACTGGGGCTGCTCCTGGTATGCAGTGAATGTTGGTGCACACATACACACACACACACACACACACACGCACATGCGCTCACACGCACTCACACATGCACTTGGGGAGCCTGGGCCATGATCTCTACCCGCCCCCTGGCGGCCACACGGGTCTACACAGACCCAGCCTCTAACCTAACTATGACTGGATTCCATGGCGCAGGCTGACCTGGTTTTTTTGGATGCAACTCTCTGGCCCCTGGGGGCCCCATTTTGCAGGTGGGGGGCTGGGCTGACCCTCTGGAAAGCCCCTGAGCCCAAGAGCCTGACATTTAAGAGACCTGCCAAATGGAAGGAGATCCAGGGCAGGGCAGGCAGCCAGGAGAATGGTTGGGAGGATCTCTGGCCTCCTCAGTCCTTGGGGAGGGGGTGAAGGGGGTCTTGGCATCAGAGCTGAGGGAAGCAGGGGGGTCAGTGAGGAGGCTGAAAAGGAGCAATTGAGCCCAGGGGCTGGCTGGGCATGAGTGTGAGTGTGAGAGCTGTGGGTGGGCAGGAGAAATGATCTAGGTAAGTGATACGGTACAGAGGAAGAGATGGTACACAGAGAGGCCTAAGCTCTGGAGGGCTCCATGTTTAACCTGGAGCCTTATCTGTAACCTGGGGCCCCCACCTGTAACCTGGGGTGCCCTCCTATAACCTATAGGCCTCCATTTATTTATTTATAATGTCTTTTTAGGGCTGCACCTGCAACATATTTCCTAGGCTAGGGGTTGAATTGGAGCCGTAGCCACTGGCCTACATCACAGCCACAGAAATGCCAGATCCTAGTCATGTCTACAACCTACACCACAGCTCATGGGAACAATGGATCCTTAACCCACTGAGCGAGGCCAGGGATCCAACCTGTGTCCTCAGGGATACTTGTCAGATTTGTTTCTGCTGAGCCACGACAGGAACTCCGAGGCCTCCATTTATAATCCGAGGCCACCCATCTGTAAATTGGGCTCCCCTATCTGTAACCTGGGCCCTTCACTTGTAACATGATCCCCCCCACCTATAATCTTGGGTCTCCCACTATAACCTGGGCCCCCACCTATAACCTGGGGCCCCCTCCTCTTACCTGGAGCTCTAACCTATAACCAGGGATCCCCCACCTGTAAGCTGGGGCCTCTCAGTTGTAACATGAGTCCCCCAACCTATAATCTTGAGTCTCCCACTATAACTTGGGCCCCCACCTATAACCTAATGCATCCACATATAACCTGGGGTCCCTACCTATAAACTGTGGCACCTCAATGGTCTCCTCAGACCCCATCCTAAAGCCCCAATAATCTGGGGATCCCACCTGTAACCCAGGGTCCTTAGAACCTGCAGGGTGGTGAGAGTGAGAACAGGCTAGAAAATCATTTTTCCCAGGGCTACCATAAATATTCACAACTATCTCCCATGCCTATAATCAGTCCGTTTGTCACAGTTTACCATCCCAGAGGTCAAGCTGCCTCTCTCAGTCCCAGGTGGCATCCCTCGCTGCTCAGTCTTTTCTATCTGTGGTGATTCATAAAGTAAACATACAGCTCACTTCCGATGGCCTCTTATATTTGATGACATATGATATTGTTACTCCCACACTTAGAGACATGGGGTGTGAGAGGCCTAGAACCCCCAGCTGAGGATCTCTGCTGGACAAAGGGCTGGGGCCTATAAAATGGTCCCTGGAGAGGTCAGAACAGCCCTCACAGGGGTCTCATGCTGGGAGGATCCTCATGTGCTGGCCCGGCTTGGGTTTGGTTCTTGCTATGAATCTTACATAAGCAGGACAGCTGGAGAGCCCCATGGCCTGCGTGACCCTAGAATTCTTCCTGGGCTCCTGGGGGCTCCCAGGCTGGGTACTGAGGTGTAAATGTCCACTCCACCAGGTACCTGGGCAGGGGACTGCCCCTGGACAAGCCTCAGAGGGAGGATTTTAGAACATTTCATCACCTGAAAAAGAAATGCTCTCCCCAGTGGCAGTCACCTGCATCCCCACCCCAGCCCCTGACAACACTAACCCACTCGCTGTCTGTGGATGTGCCTGTTCCGGACATTTCCCATCCGTGGAATCCCACACTGTGTGTCCTGTGTCTGCTTCTCCCACTGAGCATCATGGTCTCAGGATCCATCCATGTGGTAAGCAAGTGTCAGGGCTTCTGTCCTTTTCAGAGCTGAATATAGTCCAGTGTATGGGTATGTTGTATTCTGTTTATCCGCTCATCTGTTGATGGACCCTTGGATTACTTCCACTTTTCTATCTACTGTGAATCAGGCTGCCGTGAGTGTGTTTTTTTGTGGAGGTACGCTTCCCTTTCTCTCCAACACAAACCTAGGAGCAGAATTACTGGGCCATGTGGAAACTCAAGGTTAAACTTTTACCTTTTTTAAAATTTTATTTATTTATTTTTTGGTCTTTTTTGTCCAGGGCCGCACCTGCGGCATATGGAGGTTCCCATGCTAGGGGTCCAATCGGAGCTGTAGCCACCAGCCTACGCCACAGCCACAGCAATGCCAGATCCGAGATGCATCTGCGACCTACACCACAGCTTTTGGCAACACCGGATCCTTAACCCACTGAGCAAGGCCAGGGATTGAACCGGCAACCTCATGGTTCCTTGTCGGATTCATTAACCACTGAGCCACTA
Source organism: Phacochoerus africanus (assembly GCF_016906955.1). Classification (NCBI taxonomy): domain Eukaryota; kingdom Metazoa; phylum Chordata; class Mammalia; order Artiodactyla; family Suidae; genus Phacochoerus; species Phacochoerus africanus. Next base: position 77,395,375 of record NC_062547.1, on the reverse strand, counting down.
CAGGAACTCCAACCTTTTACCTTTTTCTTGGTCCACACCTGCGGCATGTGGAAGTTCTGGGCCAGGGATCGAACCTGAGCCACAGCATCGACCTAAGCTGCTGCAGTGACACTGGACTCTTAGCCCACTGTATCATGAGGGAACGCCATGAAATGGTTAATTTTAGTGATATATTTCTTTTTTCTTTCTTTTCTTTTTTTTTTTTTTTGTCTTTTTGCCTTTTCTGGGTCTGCTCCCTCAGCATATGGAAGTTCCCAGGCTAGGGGTCTAATCGGAGCTGTAGCCACTGGCCTACACCACAGCCACAGCAACGCCAGATCCGAGCTGCATCTTCGACCCACATACAGCTCACGGCAACACTGGATCTTTAGCCCACTGAGCAAGGCCACGGATCGAACACGCAACCTCATGGTTCCTCGTCAGATTCGTTAACCACTGCACCACGGTGGGAACTCCTAGTGATACATTTCTTTAATTTACTTATTTATTTATTTTAAATTGTGTGGCCGGCCACACCCACAGGATATGAAAGTTTCCAGGCTAGGGACTCAATCTGAGCCACTGGATCCTTTTAACCCACTATGCTGAGCTAGGGATGGAACCCACAACTCTGTAGCAACCAGAGCCACTGCAGTTGGATTCCTAACCCATTTCGCCATGGTGGGAACTCCACATATTTCTTTTAACCTAACATATTCAAAATGATACAATTTCAACATGTAAAGTGAGTTATTGAGTGTTTTCACATTACAGCTATTTATAATATATATATATTATGTATGGTACAATGTTACATGTACAATAAAGGCATATATATACACACACATATACATGTACATGTATACTTTTATTTTTCATGGTAAGTCTTCAAAATCCAATGTGTAGGACTTCCCATGGTGGTGCAGTGGTTAACGGAATCCAACTAGGAACCATGAGGTTGCGGGTTCCATCCCTGGCCTTGCTCGGTGGGTTGAGAGGCTGGCGTTGCCATGAGCTGTGGTGTGGGTTACAGACGCAGCTCGGATCTCGCGTTGTTGTGGCTGTGGCTCTGGTGTGGGCCGGTGGCTACAGCTCTGATTGGACCCCTAGCCTGGGAACCTCCATATGCTGAGGGAACGGCCCTAGAAAAGGCAAAAAAAAAAGACAAAAAAAAGAGACAAAATCCAATGTGTAGTTATGCCTACAGCACATCTGAATTCAAGCAGTCACATTATGGGAGTTTACCAGACACATGTGACCAGTGGCTGCTGTATTGGATAGCACAGCTCAAACTGCCAAAGATGCAGCAGAGGCCAAGACACATCCAGCCTCAGCCCCAGAGAGTTCCCAGTCTAGTTCAAGAGACCAAAGGAAAATGGGTAAAGAAAAATAGAAATGAAGAAGTTCTCTTGTGGCTCAGTGGTTTAAGGGTCTGGTGTTGCCACTGCAGTGGCTCGAGTTGCTACTGTGGTGCAGGTTTGATCCCTAGCCTGAGAACCACCACATCTGTGAGTGTGGCCAAAAAAGAAAAAAAAAAAAAAAGAATGTAATTGATTTTGGCATTTCTGTTGCGGCTCAGTGGTTGACGAATCCAACTAGGAACCATGAGGTTGTGGATTCGATCCGGTCCTTACTCAGTGGGTTAAGGATCTGGTGTTACCATGAGCTGTGGTGTGGGTCGCAGATGTGGCTCGGATCCTGAGTTGCTGTGGCTGTGGTGTAGGCCAGTGGCTACAGCTCTGATTGGACCCCTAGCCTGGGAACCTCCATATGCTGAGGGAACAGCCCTAGAAAAGGCAAAAAGACAAAAAAAAAAAAAGAAAAGAAATGAGGAGTTTCCGGAGTTCCCATTGTGGCGCAGTGTAAATGAATCCAACTAGGAACCATGAGGTTTTGGGTTCCATCCCTGGCCTCGCTCAGTGGGTTAAGGATCCGGCGTTGCTGCGAGCTGTGGTGTATGTTGCAGATGTGGCTCTGATCTGGCTTTGCTGTGGCTGTGACGTAGGCCAGCAGCTATAGCTCTGATTCGACCCCTAGCCCAGGAACCTCCATATGCCATGGGCGCGGCCCTAAAAAAAAGAATATATATATATATATATATATATATATATATATATATATAAATGAGAATTCTTTTTTTTTTTTTTTGGTCTTTTTAGGGCTGAACCTGTGGCATACATAAGTTCCCAGGCTAGGGATCAAATTGGAGCTGCAGTTGCCAGCCTATGCCACAGCCAAGGCAACATGGGATCCGAGCCAGGTCTGTGACCTACACCACAGCTCATGGCAAAGCCAGATCCTCAACTCACTGAACAAGGCCAGGGAATGATCCTGCATCCTCATGGATATTAATCAGGTTTGTTACTATTGAGCCACAATGGGAACTCCCTAAATCAGACAATTTCTGATGATAAGTTTTTAGAAGAAAATCAAACTGGTAAGGGGCTACATTCAAGAGAATGACCAGGAGGGCGTCCCAGGGAAGGTGGTATCAGAGCTGAGATTTTACCTTGAAGGACTCTTTCTGCAGTGTTCACCAAACATTTCCCCTGTCCTTCCCATGTGTCCCACACATTGGCATAGGAGTGGAGGCTTTGTAAAGGAGAATGGAGCCTTCAGATGCTGTGATTAACAAGTATTCCTAGATTCCAAGATGTTTGGACATAAGCCAGCAGTGAAAAATGTAGGAAATACTGGAGTTTCCACGTGGCTCAGTAGGCTGAGGATCCAACTGTCACTGCCGTGGCAGGGTTCAATCCCTGGCTAGGGAACTTCTGAATGCCCTGAGAGTGGTGGAAAAAAAAAATCCATAGGAAATACTAAAAAGAATTTGAGTTGGGCAGTGTTCCCTCCTTTTCTACATTCTAGAAAAAATTGTTTCAAGCTGACATTATTTCTTCCTGAAATGTTTGGTGGAAATTTATGAATGAAACCATCTGGGCCTTGTCTTTGTTGAAAGGTTTTCCCTACAGATTTAATTTCTTTAATAGATATAAGACTATGCAGATTGTCTATTTCTTCTTTTTTTTAATTTTTTTTATTACTCAAATGAATTTATCACATCTGTAGTTACATAATGATCATAACAATCCAATTTCACAGGATTTCCATCCCATAACCCAGGCACATCCCCCACCCCCCAATGTCTATTTCTTCTTGAATGAGCTTTCAGGCTTTGGTGCATCTCATGCTGAATGTATGGGTGAGATTTGTTCCTATATCTAAACCTTTCAATATCTGTAGGGTCTGTAGTGATACCCCTTCTTTCATTCCTGATATTGGCTACCTTTCTTGATCAATCTTGCTACAGTTTTATCATTTCTTGATCTTTTCAAACAACAGTCTCTTGGCTTCACTGACTTTCCTTATTCCCTCCACTGTGACAGCAGAAAGAGTCAAAGACAAGCAGCACTCAGAGATGCGGAATAGCTAGATTTGTTCAGCACCAGTGCAGGCTCAGAGGAGTCACCTCCAAAGTCTGAGCACCAGGTCTTTGTTCTGAGTAACATTTTTTTTGCCTTTTTAGGGCCACACCCGCGGCATATGGAGGTTCCCAGGCTAGGGGTCAAATCGGAGCTGTAGCCGCTGGCCCACACCAGAGCCACAGCGACAACAGATCCGAGCCATGTCTGCGACCTATACCATGGCTCATGGCAACGCCGGATCCTTAACCCACTGAGCGAGACCAGGGATTGAACCCGCAACCTCATGGTTCCTAGTCGGATTCGTTTCCCCTGTGCCACGACGGGAACTCCTTGAGTAACTTTTATGCAATACAGACTTCCAAATCTTAATGTTTTCCCATGCAAGCAGCTCCGGCCCTCCACCTTCCTGGAGCAGACAGATTTCTTGCCTAAGAAGCTGACAAGCAATGCTTGGAACATGATTAGCAGGGCTGCTAGCAAGGACATAAGGCAAGTAGTTGCTACATGATTACAAGAAGGGTGGTATGTGGCAAGCAAAGCTGCTGACAGGCACTTAGCTGCCTTTTCAGCCAGGGGCGGGGGGGGGGGGGTTGTTTCTCTAGTTCTTACTTCAATATTGGCCATCTTTTTTTATTGACCAATTTGGCTGCAGTTTAATTAAGTTTCTGGATCTTTTCAAAGAGTCTTTTGGCTTCACTGACTTTCCTTAGTCTCCCCACTCCCACCCCAAATCTGCGGCACGTGAAAGTTTCCAGGCCAAGGACTGAACCCTGGCCACAGCAAAGACAACACGGGATCCTTAACCCGCTTAGCCACTGGAGAACTCCTGGTTTTCGTTACCCTTTTTCCGTTGTATTTCATTGGTTTCTGGTTTATGATTTAGGAATTTGGGGCTAACCCCATGTTCTGATTAGGGCTGGCTGGTACACTGGTGTGACCTGGGGCTCCTATCCCTCAAAGTCATAGCAATCCCCCTTCTCTGGGTATTTGAGAATCCGATGAGACACATGGATGTCCCCAAGAACGTGTATACCAGTGAGCTCCATTTCACACATAGTCTTAGGGAGTGCACAGGTGTTGGGTCAAGAACTCCCAGCCTGGAACCCAAATCTGATGGTGTCAAGTCCCAAGGTTTCACAAGCAGTTTGCCCCAGCAAAATAAGAACGTAGTGATACAAACAGACAAAAAGCAAAACAGGTTAAAAAACACAGGCCTGGAAGTATTTTCCACCTCATCAAGCCATATTTTGCCAACTCTGTTTTTCACCCAAAGCGCTTTGCTGGCACCATCCCAGCTGGGTTCTGAGTTTTAGCCCATGAATTCCTTTGGGGCAGAAATCATCCAGAGCCCTTCTCAACCCATTTGGCCTGAGATACTTAATAAAGGCTTTTTGCCTCGAATTGTACACTTTGGCTACTTTTTGACCCTTGACCTCGCCTCAAACGGGGTTTCGGTTGAGGAGCCCAGGCAGGGGCACCAGAGTCCCCGAGCCCGGCCCTGCCCAGGATCACTGCACTCGCCCGGTGCCACGGAAGCCGTTAGAGCTCTAGACCTCCGACCTCGGCTCCCAACCCCTCCCAGGTCAACGCCCGGGTTTCGCTTCCCGGCTCCTGCTTCCCGCCCCCTCGCCGTGACGGGCGCTTCCTCAGGCCAATGAACAAACTGTATCCACCCCTGGGGCGGGTCCCAGCGGGAACCAATCCCCGCTCGGACGCCCGCCCGGATCCAAACGGCCCAATGGGAGCAGCGGCGGGGCGCGCCTCAGGAGGGGTCGAGGCCAGGCGGCTTGGCCAACGGACGTGCACGTCGGCGCCGCGAGGGGCGGGTCCGCTACGGGCGTGCGGCGGCACGGCGGCACAGAGGGGGGGAGGAGATAAACAAGATGGCGGCGGCGTGTAGGGCGCGGAAGGGGGAGGCGGCCCGGGGCTCCCTCGAGTGAGGCGGGGCGCGGCGGCAGTGGCGGCGGGCGCCGGCCGGCAGCGCGGCCGCCTTGCATGGGCTGGCCCCCCGCGTCGCCCAGCCTGCTCCACGCGCGCGGCGGCCGCGGCGGGGGACGGGCCACCCGGACCCCGGCGGCCTCAGGAACCCCGGCCCGGCGCCTGCGGCCTGCGCCGCCTCAGCCTCCCGGAGCCCCGCGCGCCCCGCGTTCCGCGGCCGACAGAGTTCCGGCGCAGACCGAGTGCGGGCTGCCGTTTGGGGCGCGGCGCCCTCCGGGCCCGCGCGGCCGCTCGGGGTCCCAGGCCGGTGTGCGGGCGCCCGGGCGGCGGCCGACTCCGACGGGGGTCGCTCCCTGCGGCCGGCGGGCCCCGGGCAGTCCCGGCGCTGGAGGGAGCCAGCGGGGTCAAACAGAGGTTCCTCGTGCGCTCCGGACACGCACCTGCCGGCGTCTCGGGCGCCCCGGCCGGCGGGGCCGGCGGGAGCCGCCCCCGAGCAGCGCGCCGGATCCCCAGCGAAGCTCGCCTGCCCGGCTCTGGGGGCCCCGGGGCCGGCCTGCGCGGGGCCCCGGGCGCGCGCCATGGCTCGCTAGTAATGGACGGCGCGGAGAAGACTCGACCCGGCCGCGTCCGTGTTCGTTCGAGGGTCTAAAGTCCCTGGAGGATGACCTAGCACTTCCCGGCCCCACCGGCCTCCCGAGGGCCCCCGTGGACGCGCCGGCCCGCCTCAAAACTGTGAGGCCGGGCGGCCGCAAAACTTGGGACGCTGCACACGCCCAGGTGTCCGGGCTTTGGACCAGGCGCGCCTTTTGAACTCACGTTCAGTACAATCGTTTCTTTTCCAAGAAGGGTTTTCTTTTTCTTTCTTTCTTTCTTTCTTTTTTTTCTTTTTGCGATTTTGTGACTTTTATTTTTGGAGAAGGGAATCTTGGGGAGGGGGGACAAAAGGAAGAACCGCTCACCAGGAAGTACACAAAGGGGATTAGAGATCGCCTGCGGGAGTCGGAGCCCTAGGGTCCAGGATGGATGTGGCGGACCCGCAGCAGCTGGGCATGTTTACAGAGGGCGAGCTGATGTCGGTGGGTATGGACACGTTCATCCATCGCATCGACTCCACTGAGGTCATCTACCAGCCCCGCCGCAAGCGGGCCAAGCTCATCGGCAAGTACCTGATGGGGGACCTGCTGGGGGAGGGGTCGTATGGCAAAGTGAAGGAGGTGCTGGACTCAGAAACGCTGTGCAGGAGAGCTGTCAAAATCCTCAAGAAGAAGAAGTTGCGAAGGATCCCCAACGGGGAGGCCAATGTGAAGAAGTAAGTGCCTACTTCCTGGGTTGGGGTGAGGTCTCCTTCCTTCTTTCAATCCTTCCTTCCTTCCTCCCTCCCTGCTTTTCTCCGTTTCTACCTTCCATACTCCCTTTCCTTAAGAACCTGAGCTGAACCGCTGGGAAGGTTGTGGGTGACTGGCTTGGATAATTGGGCGAAGTCAGCCTAGCTTGTTGCGGTTGGGTGTCCCGGGCTTCCTGACGCCGCCGATGCTGAGCCCTCCTCGGAAGGGGGCGCCCCTCTCCCCTATCTGCCCTCCCAGCTGTCCAGAGGGCCGGTGTGCCTGGCAGACCCGCTGGTGTTGATTTGGCCTTGAGCCTTGGGCTCAGAAACGGTCCTGCCTGCCGCCAGCAGGTTTCAGCACAGCCACAACCCGCGGCTGTTACTGGGGCGGGAGAAGTGCGATTTGTTTGTCCTGTTGGAGGGGAACCCTGCGGTTGCCAAAAATAATTGTTTGCACCGGCTTATCAGTCAGCAGGGAGGAACTTGGCTCTTTCTCTCTCGCCTAGGATGTGACATAGGACATGTATGGGACTCACAGGCCTGGTGACTGCTGAGGAGGATCGGCTTGTGTGCCCGCAAACTTTTTACACAGATTTCTTCTGGTGCCTGTCTGCCTCTAGGTGTCCCAGAGGTGTGGGGGGTCTGCATGCAGGAGCATCCCCAAGGTCGGTGGAAGCCCTGCCTCCTTCCCTCTTGCTGGTTTCAGTAGGGGGCACCCCCACTCCTTATCACTGCTGCCCTGGAGACCCCACCCTGCTCTGCCCACACTCCTCCCAGCCTCCAGTGTCCAAGAAGGGTTATCTAACGGGCCAGGCAGGACTGGCTGGTGACCTTGGCCAGTCCTGGGAGTGCTGCTCTCGGATCCACTTTCACCCCCTCCTCCCAGCCCCCCTCCCCTTGGACAGTTTAACAGTGTGCTGCCGAGCTCTGTCTGCTTACTCTTGGATACCTGGGGTGGTGAAATTGGGGAGCGGAGTGCTGAGACCTGACTGGCTCTGGTCAGCGCACCAGTCCGTGAACACCCGGCAAAAGTGGGCAGAGTGCGGGGCCAGTGGGGCACAGAGCGCCAGTTCCCTGTGCCCACTTGGTACCTATAAGGTAGGGTTAGGGTAGGGGCCTCTGGCGTCCTGAGGGAAACAGGCTGGTGGGACAGCAGACGCCCTCCTGGGAGCCAAGCAGGGCCACATCTCTGAGTCAGATCCCCACCCCTGCTTCTAAGTGATGGCTTCTCATCTCGCCAGAAGTACGTGGGATTGTGTGCCTGTATCCTGGCTGCTGCCTCTGGAAAGGGACCCCCTAACTGCTCTCTGGGGCCAATCCTTGTTCTCCTGGCTCCTCTTAGGCCTCACCTTCAGATCTGGAGTGGGGTGCTTGTCTCTTCCAGCTGGATGAGCCCTCCTGGGTGGAGTTGACACAAGTCTGTTAAGTGCTTTGGTGCCGGTGTTTTATACCGTATTGCTCTGGCTCCCTAAGTAGAAAGGATTGCCGGGGTCCATCCAGAGGACCAGGCTGGGCTCTGGCACCAGTTGATCTGTTTGGCTAGAGCTGGCCAGCCCAGGGGCTTCAGGGAGTAAACACATCCCTGGGTATGGACACGGGCAGCAGATTGAGTGGGCCCCAGAACCTCTGCAGATGCCCTGCCTGTGGTAGAGGGCTGTCAGGTGGGCAGGTGCCCACTTTGGCCAAAGCATAATGTACATGTGATAAAGCGCCCCCCAGGCAAGTGCACATGCCCAAGGTCAAGTTAGAGGATGTTACCACCCAAAGAGTTCCCTCATGCTTTGCAGTACAACTGGGAGTTTGCAGAGGGCTTGCTGCCAGTTCCAGTTTTTGGAACGGTCAGCCATGGTCCCAGGAGCTGTGGAGATGGTGTCCATCGGAAGATCCAGAGGGGAAACTGAGGCCAGGGAGGCAGAGTGGTGAGCAGTCCACAGCCATCCTGGCACTAGGCATAAGGCGTCACAGCTTCAGGTCCAGGGCTAGTTCCCCACCTTAGCTCTGGATGTGCAAGCCTTCACCTCTCTGAGGCTCCCTTTGGAAGGCAGGGCTGGCCCCATGCCGGGCTGTTCGCCTGTCTGTAGCCTCCGGCAGAGCCCCCCCACCCCGTGTATACTTCCTTGGGTGTTGCAAGGGGGTGTACCATCCTCTGAGGCACCCTGAGTCCCGACAGTGCTCCAGATGCAGGGCAGAGGGCTGGGCTCTCTTACGAGGTCCAGGGTATCCACTCCTGGGCCCAGAGATCCAGGCTTCTGGGTCAGCCTTGCTGCCCAGCAGCTGCAGGGAACAAAGGCCTCATTGTCTAGCAGAGATGTAATAAACTCAACTCCAGACTTGCCTCTTGGAGTGAAGTGTCCTGAACTTTCCAAATAAGCCTCCGAAGTCCTCGAACTCCAATTAGAATGGGAAGTTTTTCCTTAAAAAAGGAAGTTGGGAAAAGGAGGTCCTTCCTTCCTGTGGTTCCTTGAAGGAAGGCTGTCCTGGGTCTGTGCATGTCCCTCTCTTGCTCGCAAAAACTAATCTGTTCTGATTGTAGAGCGGGGAAAGTTTCCGAAAGCCTCAGAAGTAAAAAAGAAACCTCATTTTAATACTGACACACCTGCTGCATTCCTTTTAAGCCGTTCCCTTTTTGGGGGTGGGGAGTTCCCCTCGTGGTGCAGTGGAAGCAAATCTGACTAGTATCCATGAGGACGCAGGTTCCATCCCTGGCCTCGCTGAGCGAATTAAGGGTCTGGTGTTGCCATGAGCTGTGGTGTAGGTTGAAGATGTGGCTCAGATCCTGCATTGCTTTGGTGTGGTGTAGGCCAGCGGCTGCAGCTCCATTTCGACCCCTAGCCCGGGAACTTCCATATGCTGAGGATGAGGCCCTAAAAAGAAACAAACACCTTTTTTTTTTTTTTTTTTTGAAGTTTTCACTGTGTTCCATTGGGATCAGTGCTGTCTCTGCAGTGCCGGGACGCAGGTTCAATCCCTGGCCTGGCTAAAGTGCACTGCAGAGCCCTGTCTACTCTGGGATGCCTGGGGATAGTGAAATTGGGGAGTGGAGTGCTGAGACCCACTCATGTGGCATGTGAAAATTCTTGGAGCGGGACAGGGATTGAACTTGTGCCACAGCAGCAACCTGAACTGCTACAGTGACAAGGCCAGATTTTCTTTTTTTTTGTCTTTTGTACTTTTAGGGCCGCACCTGTGGCATGTGGAGGTTTCGAGGCTAGGGGTCGAATAGGAGCTGCAGATGCTGACCTACACCACAGCCACAGCAACGCCAGATCCGAGCCTCATCTGCGACCTACACCACAGCTCACGTCAACGCTGGATCCTTAGCCCACTGAGGGAGGCCAGGGATCGAACCCACAACCTCATGGTTCCTAGTTGGATTTGTTCTGCTGTGCCACTATGGGAACTCCAGACAAGGCCAGATTTTTAAGCCACTGCGCCACGAGGGGACTCCACCTAAGGATCATTGTAAACAATGGTTGTGTTCTCCAGTTTTACCAATAGGCAGCAGAAGCCACAGATGCTGCCTTCCTGGCCTAGGGGGCAGCCATGGTGTTTCTTGTCAGCATAGACCACTGGCACACGCCCCTTGTGACATGACCACGCAGGAGGGCAGGTGGCAGCTGGGCCCAGCTCTGCATGCCGTGCAGGAGGAGCTCACAGGAGTCTCACCTGTCGCCAAGGACTGTTCTTGGTGGTTTTTTTTCATCAGCTGTTAAGGAACGTAGCAACGGCCAGGGCCATCTGTGCCTATGGCTGTGGTTCTCAAACCCCCACCCCACAGCCTGGGCCCAGCTGACTTTCTGTCTACAGGCTGGTCAGACTCAGCAATGACCCCGTGAGTGAGCTGTGCCTGCTGTGTGCTGAGCGTGTCACCAGGCATGGCTGCGGTTGGTGAGCAGCTCAGGGCTTCCTTGTCAGCGTTCCTGGTGCCCCTGCCTATGTCTTGGAGGTAACACAGTGTGACTTGTCTGCCTGGGCTGGCTTCTTTGCCTGGTGTCCCAGTGGCTGGGTCCTTGGCAGGCTGGTGCCAGTTTCTAGGCTGGGCCTCCTGTGGTGAGATGGCACCGCCCTGTGGTGACTGGCAGGCACTTGGACCCGGGTGGTGAGTGGTGGGGATTTTACCCCATTGAGCAATGCGGCCTGGACTTTCCTGGACCCTGTTCTCATCCCAGGTAGCCACTGCCAGGTGCTGGCATCTGCCAGGCACCTGCCCCCCTCAGTGTCAGCTATGAGGCCAGGCTGGGCTGCCCGCCAGGAGTGGTGGTGAGAGGGCACGATGGGTCCACCAGGGCTCCCTTCATTGAGCATCCGGGGCCTCCCCTTCTGGTCCTTCCCTGGCAGAGCAGGTGCTCCTGAGATGCACTGGGAACTCTGGGGCCACCCTGGGCTCAGGGCATCAGCACATATGCCAAGCCAGGGCGGGCTGGGGAGTGCTGGCTTCTCAGGAGTGTTGGGAATCGAGAACTAGCTGCCCTTTACCCCTGTCCACCATGTGACTCAATAGCTGCTTTATCTAGATAAGATTTACACGACACGTGACATAAAATTTGTACTACTGATGGGTAATTTGGTGTCATTCAGTACTTTTTTTTTTTTCCTTTGGCTGAGCCCAGGGCACGTGGACGTTCCCAGGCTTGGGATGGAACCCTCATCACAGCAATGAGAACACCAAGTCCTTAACCCACTGAGACACCAGGGAACCTTAGTGTCATTTAGTACTTTGATAGAGTTGTGCTACCATCACCTTTGTCCAATTCCAGAAAATTCCATCACGCTAGAAAGGAGCTCCATCTCCATTACTGTCACCCCCTCCCCAACCTTTTGACAACCAGGAACCCACTCTCTACCTTTCTGCATGTGCCGGTTCTGGACATTTCCTGTCCGTGGAATCCCACACCCTGTGTTGTGTGTCTTCTTCTCTCACTGAGCATTGTCTCCAGGTCTGTTCACATGGTAGCAAGTGTCAGTGCTTCTCTCCTTTTCATGGCTGAGTGATGCTCTGGGTGTCTTTGTGTGCATTCATCCATGGACATCTGGGTCGTCCTCACTTGCTTCCTGTTAGGAACTGCTGCTGGGAACCTGCATGAACAAGTGTTGGCACTGTTAGTGAATTTCCCATTGTTTTAGTTTTTCCCAGAACCTCAAGGGCTCCTTGACCTGATTGGGGGCATCAGTAGGAGCCTCAGGGGTGTGTGGGGGGTCTTGTTGAGGGCACCTCCCACACTCTGCAGACAGGCCATTTGGAGGGAGTGAGGAGGTGGGTCCCAGTGGCTCAGACTCTGTGACTGGGAGGCAGCTCTTGTGCATCTCCTCCCTGCACTCCCTCCCCCCACGAGCTCCAGAGGCTTAATAACCCTCATGTTTGCACTTCTCTTCTGGGTAATGGGGCAAGTCTGCTCAGCAGGCTGCACCTCACTCCTTGGGCAGGTCCCTGGGAGCCATGGGCAGTGGAACCGGAAGGCTCCGTTTCCTCTCACTTCACTTCCTGCATCCTGGCTCAGTGCCTGGCTTTTCCTTATGCTTTAAATACTATTTTTCTTTTCTTTTCTTTCCTTTTCTTTTCTCTTCTCTTCTCTTTTCTTGTCTTTTCCTGGCCAGTGGTGTGGCTCGTAGGAAACAGAAAACACAGAGAAGGTGATAGAAGTCCTTGCACACACACCTCCCTGTGGCTGCAGTGAATGTTTCAAGTTCCACCTCGTGCCCCCCTTCTCTGTCCCCAGAGTACGTGGGTCCGGCTCTGCAGGCACACTCTGGCTCATGGATGTGTGTGATTCCCCCATCTTGTAGTTTGACACAGTAGCTGCTTTCCGGTGCTCTGTAATTGTGAAGGAAAGGGTGCTGTCATCTCCCTGGGGCTGGGCTTCCCCAGATTGACGTCTCCCACAGAGAATGAAGATTCAGGGGTGGTTTTGCCTCAGAGGCGGGGTTGGGGGGCTTGGCCATGAAGGCGGGGCTCGTCCTCATACTGGGAAGGACCGGGGGTTTGGACTTTTCCTAACACCTGTGTCTTCCTTGTTTTGGAAACCCCTGTAGCGGTCTCTTTGGACCAAGAGGATACACCCTAAGGAGCTTTACAGGGAGGGAAGCAGGCATGGATGGCATGCCTGAGCTGTCCTGACATCATGTCTGTTCCACTGTTCCCAGTCCCGCTTGTGAGTTCAGAAGCCAGAGCTGGGAGGAGTTGGGGGTCTGCTGCTGAGTGATCCCCTGTGCCTGCTGGGCTCACAGCTGAGCTCACATCCCATGGGCTCCCTCCCTTCTGGGGCTACAGACCCCCCCAGGTGGGCCCTCGCTGGTCAGGTAGCTCAGCAGGTACTTGACTGGCTGGGTGTATAGCAGGTGCTGAGCCGTGGTCTCTGCCCCTGCCCTCCCCCCATACCTGCCCCTCAGAACACCTGCTCCCTCCCCACATGCCCCTGGGACACCTGCGAGGAGCCAGTTCTATACTCATACCATCTGGTGCTTCTTAGGGACCAGTAACGGGTTACACCCTGTTGAGTGATGTCACTCCACTGTCAGATGGAAATGGAGTGGGGCTTTCCGGTGTGGGAAGGTCCCTGAGTCACAGCTGAGCTCTGGCCCTGGGGCACAGGGCCGGGAGTCAGTATTGGGTGATCCAGGGTTGGTGGGGGCTGGGTGTGGAAGCAGGGAGGAGGACATCTGAAGGGTGCTTGATACCCCTTGGCCAGGCCACCCGCATGCCCAGGGCCTGGCCTATAGGGGCCTACAAGGTCCGTCACAGGACTGAGTGAGTAGAGTGGGGTCGGGAGGGGCTCACAGGCAAGGTGGGATGTGGAGGTCCTGCTCCTCATCCACCAGCACGTTTCTTATCCTTTTTTTTTTTTTTTGTCTTTTTGTCTTTTTGCCATTTCTTGGGCCGCTCCCGCGGCATATGGAGGTTCCCAGGCTAGGGGTCTAATCAGAGCTGTAGCCACCGGCCTACACCAGTGCCACAGCAACACGGGATCCAAGCCGCGTCTGCGACCTACACCACAGCTCACGGCAACGCCGGATCGTTAACCCACTGAGCAAGGGCAGGGACCGAACCCACAACCTCATGGTTCCTAGTCGGATTCGTTAACCACTGCGCCACGCCAGGAACTCCACGTTTCTTATCCTTTAAGGCAGAACTCTTCTCTGGGTGATCTCGCTTCCAGGGACACCTGGCAACATCTAGGGATGACACATGAGGATGGCTGTGGTCATCACGATGGGGTGGGGTCAGGGATGCTGCTCCACCTTCACAGCACCCAGGTGGGCCCTAGTGTCCCAGTGTTTAGGCAAGATGCCATGAGCAAGGATGGAGTATGGGCCACGCTCACACTGAACACCAGCATAAATCCTGAGTCAGGCAGCAGGAATCAGGGTGGCCCTGGGTCTGTGAGCCACCTCCTTTCCCTCCTCCTCAGTTTGTGCAGTGTCCTAAGACCTCAGATCAGATGGTCAGGGATGACTGTGGAGGGTCAGAGCAAGGACAAGGCTCCTGCTGTACCCGGGGGCCTTTTGGCAGTGGTGAGGTGGGCAGTCCATGAGCTTGTGGGGAAGCGGCTATAGAGCTGTATTTTGTTCTGCAGGTTGATGGCCTCCTGTGTTCTGGGTCTGAGAGTAGTAGCCACACACAAGTGCAATTTCTCTCAGAGGCTATTTGGGTCCCAGGCTGGGGAATCTGCATGGAGCACTTGGGGTTGGCGGTGCGGTGTCCAGGTATCAAGGCCTCTAGGAGGGCCTATTCTTAGGAGGGGGAGTGGTGTTGAGGGCACAGGATTCAGGCACTGGGTGTGAGGGTTGGATGTGGTCAGGAAAGGCTTTCTGGAATAGTCTGCCTTTTCATGGAAGCTGCACAGTGGGAGGGTTGGGACTTGAGTCTTTAGGAGGATGGGGGGCCCCTCACCTCCCCAGCTCTTGGTATATTTCATGCTTGGGCATCTGGTGAGGACTTAGAAACTTTTATTGAGATATTCTTCATGTATCGTGCAGTTGATGGCCTTTGGTATCTTCATGGAGCTGTGCTACCATCATCTAGCTCCATCCCCAAAGAAAACACATTCCTCTGAGCAGTCACCCCATTTTGTCACACCCCCCTCCCCGCAACAACCAGGAATCCACCCTTGGTGTCTGTCGATGTACCTGTTCTGGACATTTCCCATCTGTGGAATCCCATACTGTGTGTCCTTCTGTGTCTGCTTCTCTCACTGAGCATCGTGGTCTCAAGGTCCTTCCACGTGGTAGCGAGTATTGGTGCTTCTCTCCTTTTCAGGCTGAGTGATGCTCCGTGTGTGGAGAATACTTGGGTTATTTCGACTCTGGGGCTTCTGTGGGTGGTGCTGCTGTGAGTGTGCATGAGCAGTTTCATGTTCTTGGTCCTGGGCATATACCTTGAGCTGAATTGCTGGGTTGGACGGTGACTCCCCCCTGCCTTCTGAGGAGCTTGCCCAGACTCTGTTGGAAGAGATGAAGTGTCAGGAGGCCATCTGCAGAGGGGACCGCACAGGGCTGGGAATGTGGTCGTGGTCATGGTCACAGGTGGCTGACTTAGTCGGATGCCACAGAATCCATTCTTTGGGGCTGCTCTCCCCAGGCCTCTTTCTGGAGCAGCTGAGGTCTCTGGGCTCTTGAAAGGGAGTCCTCCTGGAGATGCCCCAACAGTGCCTGGGTGCTGGGGGGCAGGCTCGACCTGGGTTTGCTGTGGGACCTTGCTGTAATGCCAGCTCCCACGTGTTCTCCCTGCTGTCCTGTGCTGCCATCGCTGTGGTCTCTTAAAACAGGACCGTTCACCTTTAGTGAAGTGTTGGAAAAGCACCTTGAAGGCCTGGCCCTGTCGAAGCCTCTCCAGACTCCAGGAGACAGGCCAGAGTCTCAGTGTGGCTTCACTCAGGAGGGGCCACAGCAGGGGCCTCAGATACTGGTGCTTTGAGGGGGGGTGGAGGGAGGATCTGGCTGATGCCTCCATCTCCTCCTCAGGGAAATCCAACTACTGAGGAGGTTGCGGCACAAAAATGTCATCCAGCTGGTGGATGTGCTGTACAATGAGGAGAAGCAGAAGATATATCCTTTCAGGGCAGGTGTGGCTGTGGGAGTGGGCCCTTCTGTGAGCAGCCCCTTCCTTGGGGCCGGGAAATGGTGAAATGAAAGTCCAACTGCCATCCTGGCTCTGCGCCTCCTCCTGGAAGTGGCTATGAGGCCGCAGCCCTCGGGCCCTCCTGTGGCCCCAGTCTCTAGAGCGGGTGTCCAGGGTCCAGAGAGAGGACACTTCCCCGGCTTCCATCTGGGTGACCCCATATCTAGGGGACCTTATGGTGGGCACTCTCCCTACCTCTAGCATTTGGGTGCCACAGCCTGGTAGTTGCCCCCTCTATGGCTTGTGGCAGAGTGCATGGGGAGTGGAAAATGTGTCACTGCCAGGAGTGGTGCCAGGAATGGCCTCAGCCTTCATCCTTTACTCTTGGGCTGCAGGTCCTGCCAAGGGGCTGATGTCCTTCTACAGCAGTGACTGTCACAACTCCCTGGGTACAGAGTGATGGAGTCCCAGCAAGTGGCTCCTCTCCATCCAAGTCTCAGGCTGCCCCTTGATGGTGGAGATACTGCTGGGGGTCTTCGGCCTGGCCTTGGGCTCCCCATCCCTGCCTTTCTTTCCCACTGGCCTGAGACACCCAGCCACTCCCTGTCTGGCCTGGCCTGGCTGCCCCTGGCCTCCCCTGCCCTGAGCCCCCCATCTTCTTGGGCCTTCTTCCTGCAGGGCCCTTGGGAGCTGGGAGTGGGGCCTCAGCTCCTGCATGTTGTGTGGAATTGGCCAGAGGGGGCTTCCTGCAGGGCTGTTGAGGCTGAGCCCAGAGGAGGCAACCACAGAACCCACAGGTCAGCCCCGGAGGGGCAGGGTCCCCGCACACAGCCCCGTGATCCCTCAGGGCTGTCCCAGCTCACCTTCCTGATGCAGCCTGTGCCCTGGAGAGAGGCCCGTCTGGCTGAGCATTGACTGCGCGTGCTTTCCTTAGCACTGCACGTATATGGTGATGGAGTACTGCGTGTGTGGCATGCAGGAGATGCTGGACAGTGTGCCAGAGAAGCGCTTCCCCGTGTGTCAGGCCCACGGGTAAGCACACCCAGTTCCACCCTGCCCCTGCCACTCATGGCCCCAAGGGCATTAAAGATTCAGTCCTTTGTTGAGACAGCTTATTCTAACTGTTGGTGAAATGAAAGTCCAAGTGTGTTTTAAAACTCAGGGCTTTGGGAGCCCAGTTTGTGTTCCTATAGCCGAGCCACTTCGGACTCCCTGACCTGCAGCCCCATAGCTCCTTTCCCCACCCCTTCCGGCCTGCTGCCGGAGGCTCTGGGGCCTCCTGGTCTTTTGGAAGCTCCTGACTTGCACTGCCCTGGCTGGCCCTCCTGGGGAGTCAAGCCCCAGCTCTCAGGTGCTGCAGGACCAGCTGGCATGTGGTGTGAGGGGACAGGGGTTGGTGGGCTGACCTGGGTCCCTGGCCCCAGGGAGGACTATGGGCAGTAACAGGTCTGGTCCAGGCCAGAGTGATTGGGGTAATAGCGCAGCCCCCAGGCTGTCTGGGCTGGGGAGGCACCTGGGGGCAGGTGGCCCCTGGTGGCGTGACTGCAGCCCAGGTTCTAGGAGTGTGTCAGCCTGGCCAGGGCCCTCTGGTGCCCTGATGGCTCCCACGCCATGGCCCTCTGTCTTTGGTCCCACTGGATTACTCCAGGCGGCTGTCAAGCTGAGGGTCCTGTAGGAGGGCTGAGCCCCTTGGTGGAGTGGGTCACAGAGGCCGTGTCCCACAGGTACTTCTGCCAGCTGGTGGATGGGCTGGAGTACCTGCACAGCCAGGGCATCGTGCACAAGGACATTAAGCCTGGCAACCTGCTGCTCACCACCGGTGGCACACTCAAGATCTCCGACCTGGGTGTGGCTGAGGTAGGTGCTGCCCCAGGCCCAGGTGGGGTCCTGCTCCGGAAGGCTGCTCCCTGAGGGCTTCCTGCTTCGCTGCAGGCCCTGCACCCCTTTGCTGAGGATGACACCTGCCGAACGAGCCAGGGCTCTCCTGCGTTCCAGCCGCCCGAGATTGCCAATGGCCTGGACACCTTCTCTGGCTTCAAGGTGGACATCTGGTCGGCTGGGGTCACGCTGTAAGTGTGGTGGGCCTTGGTCCCTCACCCTGCCCCAGGGGTCCTCCTTTACGCAACCTGGCCCAGGCACCCTGTCTGGGCTCCAGGCTTCCATAACCTGCCATTCCCGGTGAGTCATCCCCCAGCAGCTGATGCCCTCCAACTCTGGGGGTGGGGCACAGAGCTGGAGTCTGGAGCCCCTGTGGGTCAGAGGCCTAGTCGGGGGACATGCTCCGGGACAGGCCATCCTCCTGGCCCCCACCCAGCGTGGGCTGGCTCATACACCAGCTGCCTTCACTGCTGGGGGAGCATCCTGATCCCTTGTGCTGAGAGGTCTGTTTTTTGGGGTTTTTTTTAGGGCCACATTTGCAGCATATAGAGGGTCCCAGGCTAGGGGTGCAATCGGAGCTGCACCTGCTGGCTTATGCCCCAGCCACAGCAACGCCAGATCTGAGTGGCGTCTGTGACCTACACCATAGCTCACAACAATACCGGATCCTTAACCCATTACATGAGGCCAGGGATCAAACCTGCGTCCTCATGGATGGTAGTCAGATTTGTTTCTTCTGAGCCACAATGGGAACTCTTGAGAGTTCTGAAACATTATGGCCCACTGCTGCCTACCTCCCACCCAGACTCTGCCTCGTGGTCCTTCTGGCCCTTCTTGGGTTATGTCCCCAAGCCTGTTGGGGGAGCGCAGGCTACACTAAGTGGATGTGTTCCCTGGAAACCTCTGCTTGAGCTGGAGTGCATGCTGTAGCCCTCATGCAGGGCAGCCACTGGCCTGGGTGTTAAAAGTGTGCAGTCCAATGGCTTTCTATGTTTTTAGCCACCACCATCTAGTTGAGAACATTCCTGTCACCAAGTCTTGAGTCCCTGTAGGTGAGGGTGGTTAGGGCTTCTGGACCAGGCTAGCTGCAGACTGGGGCTGCAAAACCAGCCCTCCTGACTGGCTCTGTCCTTCCTGGGGCCGCAGCTACAACATCACAACAGGACTGTACCCGTTCGAGGGGGACAACATCTACAAGTTGTTTGAGAACATCGGGAAGGGGGACTACAGCATCCCTGGGGACTGCGGACCCCCCCTCTCAGACCTGCTGAGAGGTGAGGCCCAGAGGTGTGGGAGGGTGGGCTCGGCTGGGGTGGGGTCTTCCCCACACTGTGCATGGGGCTGTAGGTGGCGGGGGGCTGAGCCTGGGAGGGATCACTGGCTCCCTTGGGTCCACCCTATTCCCTGCATCCCCACAGGGAAATAGCCACCTGCCTGCCCCGCGGGGTCTCCTGCCCAGCCTTTTCTGTTGCACTTCCCTGGGCTGCGCATTAGGTGGCACTGTGCATGCACAGCAGGGGCCCTGTCCAGGTGTGGGTGTGCTGAGGTTTGGCTGGTCAGTTTTGATGGCAGAGCACATCCACAGTGTCACCCTTGGTGACTGGTGTTGAGAGTTATCAACAGCACATCATCCTAGACTCTTCTGTCCGTAGTCATTGTGTTCTGTGTAACTGACCTCACTCAGCTCACAATGGACACTTGGCCGGTACCTAGCTGTCATTGACTTAGCAGCTGGGAAAGTAGATTCACGGTCCTGAATTGCTGCTGAGCTTTCTGATAACTGAGTCTTGCTGGTTCTTAGGTTTGTTGTATAAGGTGAAATGAAGCCGGGCTACCACATTTCCAGTACTGTGTCCCCTGCAGCCCCAACCCTCGCTCCCTTGGCTTGCATTGGCAGCCACTCCAGGCCCCTCCTTGGACCCGGCCTTCTCCATGCCTGAGCTCTCTGAAGGCTCTTGGGCTACCATCCTCAGCCTGCCCCAGCTCCACCAAGGGCACTGCAGACAGCGAGGGTGTTCTGGGCTCTTCTCCCTCTGCCAGGCACTGCTAGTCAGTGTTTTCTCTGTTCAGAGCTCTCTCTGCTGTAGTGACATGAACGGTGGTCTGTGGCTGCCCTTGATCTCATAAATGCTTGAAGCGGTCCCCAGTTGTGCCAGTGAGATGGTGGGGGCGTCCATGTCTCTGTCCCCACATCCAGGCAGTGTCCGGTTCTCACTCCCTCTGCTGGGGCCTTCAGTACTGGGCCCTCCTCCTGGAGGCCCCTCCCCTCTGCCAGGGCTGTGTGTACACACACACACACACACACACACCCCACACACACACACACACACCCCACACACACACCCCACACACACACACCCCACACACACACCCCCACAGCGTCTGCCCCTGTTCATTCACAGCCCCAGCTTCTTCAAGCTGAGCTGGGCCGCCCAGCTGTGGAGCCCTGGCCTGCTGGGGGGAGGGGGCTCCACTCACACAGGCCACCCCTGACCCTGTACGGGCACCCATGGGCGTCCCCACCTCTCCCAGGCAGGGGAGGGGCCTCTGCCCATGCTGACCCCCGCACCCACCGCCGGTCTCCCTGGCAGGAATGCTGGAATACGAGCCGGCCAAGAGGTTTTCCATACAGCAGATCCGGCAGCACAGGTAGGTCCCGGCAGAATCATCAAGAGGCCTGGGATGTGGGGTTGCGCTGCTCAGACTCTGGCCCGCCCTCCCCTTCCCCTCCTGTGTGCTTCTCTACACCGGGCTTTGGGGTGGCCCCTGGCCACCCTGACCTGCAACTTCTACAGCTGGTTCCGGAAGAAGCACCCACCAGCTGAGGAGCCGGTGCCCATCCCACCAAGCACGGACTGCAAGGACCGGTGGCGCGGCATGACGGTGGTGCCGTACTTGGAAGATTTGCACGGCTGTGCAGATGACGTGGACGACGAGCTCTTCGACATCGAGGATGACATTATCTACACTCAGGACTTCACGGTGCCTGGTGAGTCCCGCAGGCTTCGGCTTCGCAGCTGGTCCTCATGTCTACCTGGCACCTCTGGGCTGACCTAGGAGGGGCCTCCCAGGGTGCCTCCTCCTCCCTACAGGAGTAGGTGGAGGCCACAGGCTTCCTCCTGCATCCCAGGCACGTGCCCCTTGGTGGGTGGCGGCGCACTTGGGGGAGGACCCCCCACACAGGCCTGAGGGTCCAGTGGCCCTCCTGGTGCTGACACCCTCCTGATACGTGGCCTTCTTCCCCAGGTGGCGAGGAAGCATCTGAGGCAGGGCTTAGAGAGAGAGGCCTGCAGGAAAGCCAGTGCTCAGACCTTTCTGGAGAGGAAGCTGAGGCTAGGGCCACCGAGGAGCTCCACGTGGAGCCTGGGCCTTAGTATATCAGTGCCCCCACCCTGCACAGCCACCATCATAGTGTCCAGGCCGCTGCACCCCCACGGGCCCTTGGACCTTCCTGAGGTCTGAGGGAGGCTGGGCCACTGCCTCGCCCCAAGGCATCCACACTTCTGTGCTGTCCCCAGACTGGTTCCCAGCATAAAGGTCTGCCCTGCTGAGTGTGTGTGACTCATGCTTGCCTCCTCCCGGCTCACTGGCAGGGCTTAGGTTTTTACTGTAGGAAGAGTTCGTGTTCAGGGTGGCCTCTTGGGTGGTGGCCCTCCAGCGAGCGGCTCCGGGGGTGTTCCGTGGGTCCCATTCTCCCAGGACATGCTCAGAACTCATGCCCCCTATGCTTTGTCTCAGCTCTTTCCCTGTGGGGTCCTGGGAACTGGAGGTCTGGGAGGTGGCATGTGTGTGTTGTGCCCAGCCTTGGAACCCTGGTCCTGGCCAGGCCACTTATGAGTCTGAGGACTCCTGGAGCCTCTGTTCCCTCAAGAGAATAGGATGGAGGAGCCTCTCTGAGGCTCTAAGGCCAAGTGACACCGTGTAAGGACCCCACCAGGCCCCACATTGACCACTTGCTTCAGGTCTGTGCCAGAGGCTTGGGGCTGCCTTTCCTGGGTCGGGGAGGGCTTGTCCAGGAGTGACTCTCAGAGCCTGAGCCAGATGCCTGGCCCGGGAGTACTCCCCACCAGAAAGGGGAGAGCCCTGCACTGAGGTTAGGCGGCCACTTCTCTTTGACCTGCTTGTAGGTCAGCCAGGCTGTGCCAGGGCTAAGGCTCTTCCCACTCCGGTTCCAGTCATGTGGTCACATTCAGTGCCTGCTGCCCCTGCAGCCTCCTATATGCTGAGAGGAGGCTTCTCCCACTCACCCCCTCCCATCCTGAACTCTAAGTTCTGACCTGAAATGCTTTTTGTGTGATGCCAGTAGCCTCCCAGCAAGTTCCAGAGGCCACCAAGTCAGGCTCTGGATGCCAGTGGCGGAGGTAGGGCTCTGTGTGGAGAAGAGAAGGGCTCAAAGCGGTTAAGGGCAGTCCCTGCCGATGTCCACATGAGAAGGCTGGGCAGTGCAGGCACATGGGCTCCCTGCACCCCTCCCTCTGCCCCATGCCTTGCCAGGAGCACATATCTGGGTGGGCAGCCCCAGGCCATTGGCCCCCAGATGCAATTGAGGGCTGTCTGCCTGCACAGTAGGGGTGGGACTCAGCAGGTGTTGTCTCTCCCTTTGTGCCTGGTGTGGAGAGCCAGGGTGGGCTGTTGTGGGAGAGAGTTTGGCACCCCAGCCCAAGTGTACCCCCTTTGAGTCCCACAGGCTCCAGCAAGGTTTGGCCTTTGCACAGGTGAGAGAACAGAGGCTGGGGCCCAGGACCCTGTCCTTCACCATGTTCCTGCAGTGAAGGGTGAGCAGGACAGCCTGGAGCCTGCCCAAGTGCAGCCCATACCTGAACAGGCAGGTGAGCGTGAGCTGGGCCTGGGCCTGGCCCTGGCCAATTGGCTCTAAGACCAGCTCTCCCTCTGCCTGCATTAGGACCGTGATGGCAGGCCCTGGACAGGTCAGGTGGAGGAGGAGCCTGGGCCCCACTGGCTGGAGGTGACCTGGGCCTGGGCAGGTGGAGACACTGGGGGTGTGTTGGTCTGGGCCCCCCAGTCAGCACACACTCGCCCTCTCCCTCCTAGGACAGGTCCTGGAGGAGGAGGCAGGTCGGAGCGTACAGAGTCGGGGCCTGCCTAAGGCTGTATGCGTGAATGGCACCGAGTCAGTCCAGCTGAGTGCCAAGTCGAGAGCGGAGCGCCGGGCCAGCGCCACCTCCAACCCCACCCGCAAGGCCTGTTCGGCCAGCAGCAAGATCCGCCGGCTGTCAGCCTGCAAGCAGCAGTGAGGGTGGCTGCCTCCAGGTGGGACATGATGGGGACCAGCAGGACTGAGTTGGGGGCACACTGTGGGTACTGCCAGTACTTGGCTTATGTCACTGTCATGGCCACTGCTGACCATGGCCAGCTCTGCCCTTCACAGTCATCAGTCTGCTTATCACCACGGGGTCTGGGTTGGAGGTGGGGGAAGGTCACTTTTAGCGGGCTACAGGCCCTCAGTGGGGTTGGGGAGCCCATGTGCAGAAGAAGGGCCCCTTAATATGACAGTCTGTCCTGCAAAACTGAGTGGCTTGCCCTTCCCCAGTGTGGGCTGCTCCCAGGACAGGGGGCTGCTGGCTTTGGAGGGGCTGTGTAGGGTGGGTGGGAGGTTGGGGGCTGGGAGGGGCTGTGGCTGTCATCTTGGTTGTTGCTGCCTGCTCTGCTTCCTTCTCCCACCTTTGTTTGCCCTGCCCCCATCCTGAAAGGCCCTAAAGGACTAGAGGCCCCATGGCCTGCTTAGGATGTGAACAGCAGGGTGGGGGTCTGAGGCTGTAGCCTCTGTCCAGCCACATCCCCTCTCCCACGGAGCTGCCCTGGAAGTACTTCTCTACCAGCTTCAGAACAGCCAGACACGGTAGAAACTGCTTTGGAGGGAAACCTGGTTCTGTGGCAGAAGGGCAGTGCTTAATCTCTCCAGGCAGTAAGTAATTCAGAGGGTGGTCCCTTGAGGCAGCGCAGCCCTCCCAGGCACTCCCAGCACTGTGTGACCAGACCTTGGTTTCCCCAACCTACAGGGAGCCCACGTTGGGCCTGTTTTTTGGGATGCAGAGCCTATGTGTTGACCCAGAAGTGACCCACTTTCTGTCCTGGTCTCAGCCTATCTCCAGGAGCCCCAGCCAGGTCCTGCTCAGTCTTCCTGCCTACTGCTGGTCTGCTGCCCACCGTCCCAGGAAGGCCGACGCTACACCCTTCGTGCTGACCGCCCCTTCAGAAGCCAGGGGGTCCTAGAGGGCTGTGGCTGGGGGCAGCAGAGACTGGGGCCTGGCCCTCCCCTGATGGCCGGTGGACACGACCTCCTGCTGACTGCAATCCTATGCTGAGCCCCCTCCCCCAGCCAGGGGAGGAGGGAGAGGGCCCGGTGTGGCCCCGAGCCAGCCTTTGCCATGCACTTTACGTTGAGACTACTGGTTCTCACCCACCCTGACTCCTCTTTTTACTCTGCCACTCGTTAGCGCCTCCCACACCTGGTGATGTGTTCAAGCCAACCACAGCGGCAGCAGGATGGGCGTGACGACCAGGCCTGTCCACTGAGATGCATGCCTAGTGCCCAAGGGAGCCAGGCGGCTGCCTTGTTTTGTTGTTTTGGTTGGTTCCTTTTTCTTTTTTTTTCTTTTTTTTTTTTTTAAAGAAAAAATAAAACAGGTGGATTTGAGTTGTGGTCATGAGGGATGTTTGGGAATTGTGGGTGGCAGGATGTGTTATCAAGTGGGTGATCAGAGTCTGAGCCTGGGGCCCTTTGTAGATCCTGTGGTGGAGGGGCTGGCCGGGGTCTGCAGGTCTTGCTGGTAGTGCCTGGTGGGGACATGGCCTTTGGCCATGTTGGATCTCTGTGCTGTCTTGGTGACCCAGCCTCCAGAAAGCTCCAGAGCCCATGGCTCCACAGTGCAGTGGCCTGGAGATCCTGATCCCTTTCCCCCCAAGGCCTCTGTGCTGTTGGATCCCATGAGAAAACTCAGAGCCAGCAAGAGTATGCAGTAAATATAATCAACCAGAAAACAAAACACAAACTCCATCACTGGATGGCACACTGACAGTGCGAAGCTTCGAAGGAAGGGACGGGGCAGGGCGACTCGGCCGCTGGCGAGGGCTGCCCCATCTTTTGGCAATAAATAAAGCTTGGGAAACTTGAAACCTTGATCGTTTGGATTTTGTGTCTGAAACACTGGTGAGTCCTAGCGGCTCTTTGGATGATGCAGTAGGGGCGTGCGGCCCACCCAACATGCAGAGGGCGAGCGTCGGGATGCAGACACTGGGAGGAGGGCTGGAGGGTGTATCTAGGGCTGGGGATGGCAGCAGCAGATGCGGTTATTGCTTGGAGGGGGCGCGGACTGCTGCGAGCACTCGCCGCGGTGAGGTAAACGGCTTCAAGGGGTTGGCGGCCGCGGTCTTGGGCCAACCTCCTAGCCCAGGGCGGATGCATTCTTCAAGGGTCCTCGGCACCCCGCAGTCACTGTGCTTGTGCCCTGGCGCCGACTCTGGCGCACCTCGAGGCCCAATTGGTCCTGGGAGGGGGCTCTCTGCGCATGCGTCTAGCGCAGTTGCTGTGCATCGCCCCTCTAGGATGCAGGCGCTGCGCATGCGCTTCCCATCGCCATGGGCCCGAGACGCGGCAGTGGTGTGTGCTACGTTCAGTCACCAGCTCGAGGTCGCTGTCCGGGACCAAGGGAAGTGGAACGTGGTCTTCAGGAGTCTGAAGATGAAAATCCGCCACACTCCCTCTAGTCGACCCAGCTAAGTGCCCGGTATGAACTGTGTGCGTGCGCATCCTAGGGCGGCACGGGGCGCCTGGGGCACTGCTTTGTGCGCGAGGCCCCCAGTCCCAGCGCATGCGCACCAGGGCGTCGCGCCCCAGGTGTGTCCGGTGCCAAGGCCCCGCCGGTGCTGTATAAGCTGACGAGGTGGGCGCAGGACACAGACTTAGACGGGGCTGTGGTCGGGGGATGTGGGCGCGGCTGCGGCCAGCGCAGGGGCCACAGCGACAGGCTGGGCCAGGCGCGGCGGGAAGAGTCTGTCGTCGAGGCTGACTGCCAGCTTGTCCAGGAGAGCGCCCTGAGGCCCGGTGCACAGGCCAGAGCCTGGGCAGCCGCCGCCGGGCTCCTCCTCGATGACGGGGATGGCGAGGGCAGCTGGGTCCTCTCCTGCGCGGCCTTCTGGCGGGCAATCGACGCTGTCCCCGCGGCGCAGGGGTGCGCGCGCAGGGCGGGGGGCGCCGGTTGGTGCCCCAGAGGGGGCTGGGGCCGCAGCTCGCGCACCAGGGTCGCTGTGCTGCCTACCCCGCTGCTGCCACTGCTTGCGCGTGTGGGGATGCACACGCGCGCGGTGGCGTGCTGCTGCAGACGGGGCATCATCGAAGTGCGGGTCATGGCGGAGGAACTCATGGAAAAGTGCATCCGTCTTCTCGTCAATACTGTAGTCCCGGCGTGGGGCGCGGCGGGGCCAGGCGCGCGGGCTGCGTGGTCGGGAGAGCACCTCTGGCATGGGCCCCTCGAAGCTGCCGCCCACGGTGGCCTCGTGGCCCGCGCTCGTGAAGGAGGAGCGTTTCTCTGGCGCGCTGGGAGGCCCCTCATCACCCGCACCGCGGCCCTCGATGCTGGCGTAGCCGCTGTCCATCTGCAGCAGCTTGCGCGGCCCACTTGCCTCGCTCTCCGCTGGGCGCGGTGTGGGTGGCGGTGAAGGTGGAGGGAAGACGGGTACGGTGCCTCCGGAGCCCGAGCCCGAGCTGTCGCCGCTACGCACGGAGTCGCGGTCGTTGCCGCTGCTGCTGTGGTCTGAGGCGGTGGCTGCATGCAGCTCGAGCGAAGCGCGCAGGCTCCAGATGTCGCGGTAGATGGTCTGGGCCTGCTCCGGCCCTGCATCTCGCTCACCATCTGACTCTTGCTGCTGCCCAGGCCCCATGCTGCTGCTGCTGCGCTCTGGGGGGGGGGACTCGGGGCTGGATCCTCCCGCGGCGCCCACCTCCTCGGCTGCCTCTAGCCTATAGAACAGGCTGCAGCTGTCAGAAGGCTGCACAGGCCCCCGCGCCCCCTCCCCGGCCACCCTGCCTCTGGGTCCGGGAGGGTGGGCACCGGTGGGAACCCTTCAGGTTTTGTCAGACTCGGTATAAGATGGATGTTTTGAATGCTGCCTGTCTACTTAGGAGTGGATGTGTGGGGGTAGACCCAGAGCCCTCTTGGCATCTGCTGTTTAACCAGGGCCTCTTTTAGAATATGTGACCTGAGCATTTGCTGGCACTGCAGGGATTTGGCCCCTTGCCCAGAAAGAGCTAAGGCCTTAGAAGATGAGCTTCCTAAGAATTTAGTATAGCAAAGCACTGCCTGGACCAAGCAGGGTCCCTCTCAGCCCCTACACCAGGTGACTCTGGCTGTGTTGCCTCACCCCCACCATGAGCTGACAGGAGCCTGGAAGAGGATACACAGAACTGTTAACTACCTAGACCTGGAAGTGCCCAGGAGTAGCTAGCCTGCCTTATCACTGAGGAGGGTCCAGAGCTTCAGGACAGTTGCTTTTGGGCTGGGGGAGGGGTACTGCTGGTAGAAGTGGTTACACTGTTTCCAAGTAGGGACATCCAGCCCTCAGAAGCAGGGCAGGTAGGAGGGTCCATGGGCTCCACCAGGAAGTATTGATACCCACACAGACACACACCCACTGAGGCCTGGCTTGAGCAGGCATCCTGTCTTGGGGACCCTGGGGCCCCACCTGCCCCTCTGCCCTTACCCAGTCTCCCCCTGCTTCCCTCCTGCAGTCCATGCTGGAGAGGTGGCCTCAGCGAGGCAGCCTCCGCGAGGGATGGTGGAGCCAGAGGGACACGAACCGCCTGTCCGAAGGGTGGGGAGAGCACTCCCTGGGCCACCTATGGGGGAGGGGGTGGGGCAGGGGGCCCACAGGTCCACCCCTAGCACCTCTATCTACTGAAAAATACCTGCCGAGAGCGGGGGGCGAGCTGGCAGGGCTGGTCAGAAAGGGGTGGGGGCTTGGGAAGGCCACTGCATCTCCTGCACTGGCGATGTACTGAATGAAGTCGGCCTGGGGGGCGCCCCCCTCCTCCTGCTCCATGCTCTCGCTGGCGGCCCGCTGCCGCTGGAAGTGGTGCCGCTTGGGGGAGCCTGTGTAGAAGAAGGCACGGCAGCCTGCCGGGGCCCCTCCTAGCCCTGGGCCCATCCCCTTCCCCCCGACCACCCTGGGCCACGTGAGTGTGTACCCTGCTGTGCAGATGAGGAAACCAAGGCATAGAGAGCAGAAAGCCCAGGGAAGGGGTGAGCCAAAGGGCCCCCTGAGCAGCCCTGGCAGACAGGTGTGGCCGGAGCAAGGACCTGGACTGGCTACCCGGTGACAGACATAGCCTGGCTAATGTGTAGCCGGCCAAAGGAAGGCGTGAGAGAGTGAGGGCCAGGGGTGAGAGCAGAGAGGTGAAGCCCTGTCCTGCCAGCTCCAGCCCTGCCAGGGACCAAGACCCTCCCATGACAAGAGGCCTCAGTGGGAAAGCCTCAGGTGGGGATGAGAGTCACCCAGCAAACAGGTTCTGGGAGCTTCCTTGCCTCCGTTTCAGTGTAATCACTCCAAGAATCACAGGCTCCATCTGGGCTCCTGGTGGGACAAGGGGCTAAGCCCTCCCCTCCCTGGCCAGGCGCACCTCAGCCAGAATTCACCCTGCCCAGCCCTGCACCAGCTGGAGCCAGGCCCCAACAAAGGGGCTTCCTCTGCCACTGACCACACGGCTTCTCTCATCTCCAACACTGCTTGTCCCCCATCCCTGCCTCTCCAGGTACCACCACCTCCTCCATAGGACAGCCGGCAACCCAGAGTCCTGTCTCTGCTGAGCTCCCTTGAGCCAGGCTCATTTCAGCTGTTGGTGCCCACTGGGCCAGGAGGCACCACTCCCAGTCCTTGGCTTGGGGGTTTGGAAGCCCTATATCCAGGACCCCACATAGCCAGGGGGCTGCAGGATTGAAGGCATACCATGTGTAGTTGTAAATAAAGTTTAACCGGCACACAGCCATACTCTTACATGCCATCTAGGGCTGCTTTCACACTGGGGCAGCAGGCAGACTTACCTCAAAGCCATAATCACACCCCGTGGTGATTTCTCATAGCAAAAGCTCCCCAATCCCCACTCTAGCCTGACAGCCCCTCGCTTTGCAGGGGCACAGTACACAGCTCGGGGTTTTCCTCCTGACCAGCCTAAGACCTGAGGCAAGATGCGGGCTGGCAGGAGGTAATGCTGGCCCACACGGGTTGGGCGCCCAGTGCCCCTCCCAGGGTGCAGAGCCTCCTGCTCCACATCCTCCTGGGCAGCACCTGCTACTGGCCCCACGCCCTTGGGCCTGGCTCCCTACCTAGGGCCACGGCTCACCTCTTGTGTCCAGGCTGGATGCCCGCTGGCTGGGCTCCAGCTTCCACTTTTTGACCTTGAAGTAGGGACTAGCCCCATCCAGGCTGGCATGGCGCCTCAGTCGGGTGAAGAACTGTAGCACGGGGCCCGCCTCCCCGGGCCCTGCCGCAGCCCCTGGCCCACCAGGCTTGGCGCTCCTGGCACCCGCCTCCAACTGGGAGGGAAGAGGGACACTCTCAGACACATAGGCCCCTCCCTGCTGCCCCAAGTGCCAGTCCAGCCCAGGCCACAGCCCTGCACTCCTGTCACCCTTCACGGGAGTGCAAAGCTCAAGCATGCCAAGCCCAGGGGCTTAGCCAGGTGCTGAGTCCCATCCCACGGCCTGGGGTGGGTCCTGACTGCACCCCATCCAGCCTCTGGGCTGCCCCGTGCATGTGCACGCCAGACCCTCCTCCTCCCAAATAGGGGATGAGGCAGGGGCCACAGGCTGACCTGTCCTGGGGTGGGACAGGGGCTGCACGCATGAGGGTCTCACCGAAGTGCCTTCCCCGGAGTCACTGGATGCTGAGGGGCTGATCTCGAAGTCAGCAGGCCCCACGGCCGAGTTGTAGGGGTCACCTGGCAAGGCGGAGCTGGGGCCCACAGAGCGGCCGGTGAGGGCCTTCCCCGGGGGCTGTGGGACAGAGCCGGGGTGGGGGAGGAAGCAGTGACAGGTCAAAGAGCACGGGTGGGTGAGGGGGTGTGCTGGACCCACCACCCATTGTACCCAGCCAGGCCCCACTCCTCATGCTGATGTGAGGGGCCCAGCCAGAGGGCGGGAAAGCTAGTACCTGTTGGGTGAGGGTGGATTCCCACCCCCGACTCACTTGGAAAATGGCGAGGCTGGCCTTGGGGGTAGCTGTGGGGTGGGGTGTGGCGGTTGCACTGGCCTCCCCCGAGTCACACTCGTGGATGGTGACGATCTTGAGGGGTGGCAGGTGCAGGTGCGTGAGGCGGGCATTCTTCAGGTGGTGGAAGTCCCCCTCCGTCAGGGTGTACCTGTGCCCAGCATGCCTGCCCGTCACCTGCTGGCCACCCCCCAGGCACAGCCCCTCCACCACCCTTTCAGGTGTGGGGGAGAGTGGGGCACCCAGTGGAATCCCCCACACTGCTCCCTACTCCGTACCGGCGGCCCTTGTCCTGTGCCTTCCGGCTCTGCTCAAACAGGGCGGCCTCGTTGAAGGACACCCGGCGGCCCGTGGAGCTGGTGGACAGGAAGCGCTCAGTCTCAGCATCCTGGCCCTGAGGATCCTCGCCCCTGAAGTCAGGGTCTGTGAGGAGAGCCAAGAGAGGGTGGGCCCCAGTGGGCCTGGCCTGGTGCCGGGTGGGCTGCGGGGGGGCCAGTGGGATAGAAGTGTGGAGGGCGGACTATCCGTCGGGATGGTACGTGGTGGGAGAGTGGCTGGGCACTTGCTTATCTGCTCACAGACTCACTCACTAAGCACATGCCTGTGAGCACCTATGCGAGGACTTAAGGAAACAGAGATGAATCGGAATCGAGCCATGCCCAGTCTGGTGGGGGAGACAGACAGACACAGTCAGGTGGCCCAAGGAACAGGGACAGGCAGGGATGGGGTCTGGTAGGACGCCTCACCTTGGGCAGGGTGGGTGCCATTGTCCAGATAGGTGGTGGTGGTCTTCTCTGCTTCCTCTGTGGCTCTGGGAGGGACAGTAGAATAGCACAGTGAGCCAGAGGACCCAAATAGCCTGCCCACAGGCAGTGTCCTGAGCTCACAGCATCCTGCTCCCTTGGACCAACCCCATTCTTCTAAGGCCCCTGTGCAGACGCACCGGGCACTGTCACTCAGAAGTGACACCAGCTTATGTACACCCAGGGCAGGCTCTCTTGCTGACCTGTTCCAGCCCTGCGGGGTCCCCCCCCACGGCGGGCAGGCGCCTTGCGCACCTGTGGAGGCGCCGGTGGACCTCCCAGCAGCGCTTGCAGAGCAGTAGCGCGCCGGACAGCACCACAAGTGTGCCCCCGACAAAGAGCGCCGTCACCACCACCAGTAGCACGTAGTTGTCCAGGACTGGGTCTTCAGGCTCCACCTGCTAAGGCAATGGGACAGGGCTGGGGGCCGTGGACTCTGATGGCTCCACCCCACCCATCCTCCCCATTCCAACCCCCTCACTCACAGTGGGTTGACCCGTAGCGTTATCCCACGTCGTGGTCAGGGCGACAGTGGCAGTGGTGGTGGTGGCTGCCGTGGCCATGGTGGCTGTGGGCTGCATTTTGAGGCTAGGAGGAGGGGTGGGGCTTTCTCAGCTGGAGCTCCTAGGTTCCCTCTCCTGCCTACCTAGAAGTGGGAGCAAGGACCCACACAGGGCGGTGACTCACTGAGAGGTGGAGGGGAGTCCCTAGGCAGCCCCCACCCGGCTGGAATCAGACCTCCATGTCCCCATCTTTGAAAAGGGGGAGGTGGGTGCGTATCAACAGCTTCCCCAGCCGGTGGGACTGGCCAGGCAAGGTGGCACCTGGCAGGAACCCTGCCCAGAAAAAGGAAGGCACCCCTGCTAGGAATGGGGAAACTGAGGCGGTCAGCTCACTCCCGCCAAACCCCAGGGGCCCTGCCTGCCCCACCAGGGAAGCAGGAGGGACTGTCTAGGTCTCCGGAGACCGTCCTAGAACGGCGGGGACTCGGGTCCTTCCTGGGGCTGTCCCGCCCCGGGGAGGGTGCAGACGGACTGAGCACAGGGACTCTCGGGTCAAGGCTCTTGGAGGTAAAGGTCCCCCTCCGCCGAGTGCCAGTGGGCGTGAAAAGGCCAAAGAAGGCGCATCTGTTCCCAACTCTCAAGAATCTGGTTCCTATGGCGACTGAGAGCAGGCCGAGCCGGGGGGGGGGGGGGGGGGGGGGGGCGGGTTGCCAGGGAGCACTGGGGAGGGGAGGGGGCGCGGGGGAGGGAGGCCTCCTGCAGGGGCGGCTGGAGCCAGCCCCGGGCGGCAAGATGGCTGCTGCCTTCGGTGCCCGGCCCGGCCGCGCGCCCCCGCCGCACCTCTCCCCGCCCGAGCCTGTCGGTCTCCATCTCTGCCTGGTGCTGAGGGCACCGGGGCCAGGAGGGTCTCAGCAGTTGGGAAAGGGACTGCCTGGAAATTGCACCTGACTGCCCTCCCCAACGCACGGCTCCTCCCGGCGGGAAGGACTGGTGGCCGTGCTCTGGAATCTCAGAGAACCGAGTCTGGGGCCTGGAAGACCAGCAGCCCCGAGTGGGCACGGTGCGCGGCCCTTACCCACAGGAAAGGGAACGCCTGTGCACAGGTTCCAGCACCCCACCCCCACCCCCAGGTTTTAACGCCAGTCGACAGCGGGTAAAACTGAGGCCCAGAGAAGGGGAGGGTCCGGGTGAAAGCCAGGTGTCCTCGGCACTTCGGGTTAGAGTGGCCGCGGATCCCCTGCGTCCTCAGGGGAGGGGGCGTCTAAATGTAGGTCGGGAAATGAGTTCAGGATGGAGGAGGAGGGAGCAGATGCACACGAACGATGACAGTAGACCAGGAAAAATGGCACGAGGCCGCGGGGAAGGGAGGTGGACTCCTAGTGGGTAGGAGGGGGCACAAGCCTAGGGTGGAGGTTGCCCACGGGCCAGTCCCTAAAGTTCCGCCGAGCCTCGGCTCCCGATCGGACTCGTTATTGCGCCCCCGACCAGCCCTGGGGAAGGGGATGGATTGCGGAAAGATGCAGAGCCGACTCCAAGCACATCTTAACCTCGGGCTAAGCCAGGAGGCGGAAACGCCATGGCCCTGGCCGAATCCCACTCAGGGAAACTGAGGCTGAGGGAGGGCGTGAGCACGGGTCCTTCTCCAGGTCGCCGAAGGGAGGGTGCAGAGCCCTCCCCGTTGACCCTCACGCCGGCCCCGGCTCCTCAGCTCCCTGCCTCCCGCCTCGCTGCCTCGCGGGAAAGGACCAGTGGTCTCTAGCCAGGGCGGGCCGCGCGGCTTCGGCCTGCCCCCCGCCCACCCCGGTGCAGCCCCAGGCCCGCGCGCCTACCTCAGCGCCGGGGCGCGCGGCCCATGGGCGGCAGGCGGGCGGCTGCGCGGCGCTCCCGGCTGGCTCCGACGCTCGGTAGCCGCGGAGCAAGCGGAGAATTTATGAATGGAAAGCGCGGCGCGCGGGGGAGGCAGACGCGAGAGGAGGGGCCGCACACGTGACTGCGTTGGCGACGAGCCCGCTCTGACCCGCTCGGTGTCGCCGAGTCCCCGGCCGGCCACCCCCCACCGCGCTGGCCGAGGAGTCTGTCTTGCTCAGAGCTGGCCACAGCCTCCCCTTCCCTTCCGGCGGGGGCGGGGGGGCGGAGCCTGCGCTCCCGGGCGCCCCCACCCCACGCGGAGCCGCCCTCTCCCCAGGCAGCCGAATCTCCGCCCCCGGCCCCTGCCACAAGACTCCCCGACCCATTCTTAGAGCCCGGGGCGGAGACCAATAGGGTTTTGGCCCTAAGGCACACAACTCCCCGCAGCTCAAAGTCCTGGGGTGCATAGACTCTCCGTCCCTCGCCTGCCCCAATTCGGAAGTCTCCGTGTGCCCATCCTAGAGGCTCCCGTACATGCTGGTGGCAGCGTCGGGGATCACCATGCACCTTGCTTGCCAAAGGTTTACAGAACACAACCCCTGCTGAGTGCCACCAAGGCCTGCCCGGTGCCAGGTGACAACAGGACTGCAGAAACTCCATGCCTGGTCAACTGCTCCTTTTCAGACAATCGTGCTTCTCGTCCTAGATGCTAAGACCACCAGCCTGGTCATAGGGAGTCCAGCCCAGCAAGCATGGCCCTGTGTTGGACACAACACCATGGCACCCCTTTATCCAGTGAAAGCCCAAGGCCCAGTCCAAGGTCAGGGCCTTTGCAGGTGCAGGGGCAGGGTCTGGACAAATTTTTCCAGGTTCAATGGCAAGACTCTCTCTCCAGCACTTCCTCAGCTCTTTCCCACTGGCAAGGTTTCCACCTGTGTCTTCTTGGCTCCCTTTTCTAAAAAAGCAGCTCCAACCCACACTTCTGACCCCTGCTTCACTTTGCTTCTTGCCTGAACGCTGCCTGTTATCCGCTCCAGTGTGTTCTGTCCCTACTCACCCCTGCTCCTACTATGCAGTGACCTCTAAGTGCAGGAGTTCATTTATAGCTGAGTCCCCAGGCAGAGCAAAGGGTAGGCACCCTAGAAGGACCGAGTGTGTCCAGTGGATGAAAAAGTGACACTGCCAGGGAGGGCAAGGGGCAGTCAAGTGGACAAATATCTGAGAAGGCTGGCTCCAGGTGTGTGGGAACTGCTTGTGCAAAGTCTCTGAGGTCTGAGAAGGTGTGGGCTGAAGATCGACATATTGAAGGGGCAGTGGAAGCCACTCGTGGTTCCCATAAGGGGAATGATATGGTTCCTCTGGCTGTGTGTAGAAAAGACACCATGGTGAGGCCAGGGGAGAAGCTTGAGGCCCTCCAGGCCAGTAAACGTAGCCGCAGTGGCCGAACTGGGTGGAGGAGCCTTGTCGATGGATCCAATGGAGAATTCCAAGATAACTTAGAGTTTGGGACCTGAGTAACAGGGGGTGCTCCCACCCCTTGGCTATCCTGGAGTGAGGATCAGAGGCAAGTCCAATGGATGGGTGAGAGGAGCCGACTGGAGGAGGCCTCCATTGCAATAGGGTCTGGGGCACTGAGGGAGGTCTCGCAGGGCACAGGACTCTCTCCCCTGCGCAAACACGCCTAGGGCCAGGAGAGGTGACTGGGACTAACTCCCTGAGTGCCCAGGGCCTCCCTCCCTCATGGGGGGGGGACCTCCCTCCCTCATGGGGGGGGACCTCCCTCCCTCATGGGGGGGGGACCTCCCTCCCTCATGGGGGGGGGACCTCCCTCCCTCATGGGGGGGGGACCTCCCTCCCTCATGGGGGGGGGACCTCTTTCAGCCTCAGCACCTGCCCAGCCATGGGCCTAGGTGTGACACTTCCCTAGCGCCTTGCACCCGTCCGCTCCTCAGTCACATCCCGTCCCAACGTGGGCCTCAGCCGGGGAGCTCTTCGGACTCCGCATTTTCCTAGAGCCCAAGGTGGGGGCTGGGGCCCAACCCGGGACGCCGACCTGCTTGAGCGCGGGGGCGGGGCAGTGACGTCAGCGCCGTGAGCGAGACTGCGCGGGCCGCGGTGACGTCAGCGGAGCCCAGGGCCGCCCGCGCACGCGCCCTAACGTCAGCAACGTGTGGGGGCGGTGGTCAAGCGGGCGGGGACGCAGGGAGCTCATCTCTGGGCACCGTGCGCCCTCTGCCGGCACCCTCGGGGGTTACAGCCAAGATGTTCGTTCCCACGCCGCTGGCTTGCCTGGGCTAGGCTCTTCGCCTGGGATGCCGCTCCGGGACGCCTGCACCTTCTACAGTCGAATCTGGCCAGTCCCCCTACTCTGCTTTTTTTTTTAATTTTTAAGTATTTTTCACCTCTTAATGTAGAGGCTATTTTTATTTTTATTTTTTGCTTTTTAAGGCTGCACCCGGGGCATATGGAAGTTCCATAGGCTAGGGGTCGAATCCCAGCTACAGCTGCCAGCCTGCGCCACAGCAACGCCAGAACCGAGCGCATCTGCGATCAACACCACAGCTCACAGCAGTGCCTGCTCGCTGATCCACTGATCAAACCCAGGGATCGAACTCGCGTTCTCAACAGATTCCTTTCTGCTGCACCCGGACGGGCACTCCCACGTAGAGGTTATGTAATGTGGTGTGTCAGTAAAGCGCCCTCACCACCCCAAACTAGTGCAAGAATCTTGATAGTTCCGTGTCTCTCTCTCCGCTGCGCCTAACATCAAGTAAGCGCCCGCAGAATCTTAACTTCGACTCAAGTGTTTCCTCCACGCAGGCTTCTGCGCTTCCTCATGCAGAACCATGTAATTGAGCCTCCCTCTTCCGCCGGACCACCGGACTGGGGGCGCTGGCCGGAAGGAAACTACAACCCCCAGCTTGCCGCGTGCCCAGGCGGGGCGTGGCCAATAACGTGGCAGGCTGCGCTCCGGGAGTCGTAGTTTGCGCGTGCGCCCTCGGCGGATCCCTGTCCCATAAGTCTACGCGCGTCGTCCTCCTCGCCCTCCAGGCCGCTTGCTTCCAGCCGGGAATCTCCCCGCCGCAGCTCTGCTATCCGCCCTCCACTCTCAGCCATGTTGCCCGCTACTCTGCTCCGCCGCTCGGGTCTTGGCCGAGTCGTGCGCCAGGCTCGGGCCTACGCCGAGGCCGCCGCCGCCCCGGCCTCTGCAGCAGGCCCAGGGCAGATGTCCTTCACCTTCGCCTCACCCACTCAGGTTCGAACGTCCCCCGGGCTCCAGACACCTTTCCGGACCCCGCACCCGCACTCCTACCCCGTTTGGCCCCAACCCTCAGGTCAGCGACCCCCGTTCCGGATCCGCGTCTCAACCCTGTGTGGTCCGGTATCATAGCCTCCAAACTTCAGTTTAGCGGTCCCTGTTCCCCAGATGCTCCTTTTCCGTGTGGTTCGGGATCCGCTCCTCAGCCTCCCTTTTCCATGTGTGCCTAGCGTGTATCTTTCCCACGCTGTTCAGAATCGGAGCCCCTGGGCACTTTGTTCAAATTCACCGCCTCTGTATTCTCCCGGGGTGGCCCTCGGTTTCTGCCTTAACATCATTTCTTTGAACGGAGGTTAAGATGGCTGGATTTTCTTCCCTAATAGGTAAAGATACTGCAGTCTTACTCGAGAACCCGCTATGTTTCGAGCATAGGCCGCAGCACAGCTGCCTCTGTATCTCCATCATCCCTCAGCCCTGCCCCAGTTGTTTGAATTTAGGGAGTGACTGACCGCTATTCCTCCAGGATTGGCCGGAAGCGACCCTTGTTTCGTGTGTCTGTAGGTGTTCTTCAACGGAGCCAACGTCAGGCAGGTGGATGTTCCCACGCAGACAGGAGCCTTTGGCATCTTAGCATCCCACGTGCCCACTCTGCAGGTCCTGCGGCCAGGGTTGGTTGTGGTTCACGCTGAGGATGGCACCACCTCCAAATACTTTGGTGAGTGGAGTAGGAGGGCAGAGGGAACGGTTTTCATTTAAATTGACAGAGCAGGAAAAGATACTGTTGATGGTAGAGCTCCCCAGTGGTGGAACCCCAGCTGTGGTTAGGAATGTAACTGATCAGCAGGAGGAGCTAACAGGGGCGGGGAAGAGAAGTAAGATGGCAGCGTGGTGGGGGCCTTTTGGAGGAGGAAAGATCTTGAATTCTAAGGTTTTCCACCAGTGTGGGTCTTCTTGAATACCACAACCCGGATTTGAATCCAACTCTCGCTCACACACAACCCTGGCTTAGCCCCTGGGCCACTGGGCAAAAGAATGGAGTTCTGTCCCCATGTCCAGCCCCTGGTGGATGTACTTGGTGGCCTCCATCCCCTTATGCTTGGACCTTTGGACTCTGGAGCCACGCTGTGGGGTCACCCTCCTGGCGCAGCAAGGACTCTGGGGCTGATCATGTCCCCCACACTTGGATGTGGAGCTCTCACTCCCTTTCCTCCCACAGTGAGCAGCGGCTCTGTCACAGTTAATGCTGACTCTTCTGTGCAGTTACTGGCTGAAGAAGCTGTGACACTGGACATGCTGGACCCCGGGGTGAGTGTCCCAGGGAAAATCGGCTCAGAGCTGTCTAAGAACTCTGTAGCTATTGGGGTGGAATGCCCAGGTGGGGCGGGTGCTGGGCTGGGGTCCCTGCATGGCCCTCACCTGCCACCCACTCTCTGCAGGTGGCCAAGGCGAACCTGGAGAAGGCGCAGTCGGAGCTGTTGGGGGCTGCAGATGAGGCATCAAGGGCTGAGATCCAAATCCGTATTGAGGCCAATGAGGCCCTGGTGAAGGCTCTGGAGTAGGCGGTGTGTGCCTTCATGGTGGCTATGGCAGGGAAAGCCAGGGAAAATGAGGCCTGGAGTTGGAGGGGTGTCCTGGCCAGATTGAGCCAGCTCTTGTGGTCAGGCTGACTAGGGGGAGGGGGGAGTGAGCAAGCTGGCCAGCCACCCTTGGAGCAGCACTTTTTTTGGGGGGGAGCTGACCTTACTAGGAAACCACTAGGGGGCAGCATGGTGACAGCTTCTGCCCAGAGCACCCTTTGGGGCCCTGCCCCTTTGGAGCCAAATAAACCCATGGGATTAAGTCCCTTGCCCTTGCTGGCAGGCCTGGTGGCTGGGGGCAAGCTTGGGTGCTTGCCTTGCCCATGTGGGGGTACTGTCATCCTGAGGGGCTCTCCTCCCATCTCCCAGGATTTCCATGGGCTGATGTGCCCACTACTCCTCTGTCCCTGCATAGCCTGCTGCAGAAATCTGCTTCTGGCCACTTCCAATGGACAGTTTGCCCCCTTCCCAAGCCCCCTATTAAAGACCTGGGACCCGACAATGTACGCTGTTTTTATCATGCTGAGACTGGCGGGTTTGGGACGCAGCCTGCTCTCTCTCCCAACTCTTAGTTTTCTGTGCATGCCCAGTGAGGTTGGGTAGCAGATGCTAGCTTCAGCCTTCCCCGGTCAGCAGGCTATGGCTTGAGACAGCTTGGGTGTCAGTAGTAGGCTGGGTGCTGGGGTTGCAGAGGGCACGGTTAGTAAAGCCAGGCTGGATTGTGGGCAGAGTGCTGGTTTTCACCCTGAGAGGGTGGGGGCAGGCAAAGGTCACTAGCCAGGGCTGGGGACAGGAGGGAGCAGTGTGGTTGTGACTTCTGGGCTGGCTTTGGGCTTCCAGAAATACACTGGGGCTCTGCCAGGTTCTAGGCTGTGACGTCTGCTCCGTGGGCTCCTGCGCCCCGCCCCAGTCACACTGGGAAGAGGTGGGTCCTGCCTGCTCCCGTGGAGGCCCCGCCCTCTGCTTGCCTGGCCTGTGGGTGGCCCCAGCTGGCCAGGTGCCTGATCCCTGCTGTTGGCACCTCCATGGCACCCAGGCCCCTGGACCAGCCTCATATGGGTGGAGTGGCCAGGCAGGGGCGGTCCTGGAACCTTGAAGCTTCAGTGCTGTGCCATCTTTTTCAGCCAGTAACTCCCTTTTGCGATCATGTGGTGGTGGTCCAGGTATTTGCTCCAGCTTGTAGATAGGGGTCTCCTTGCCCTCTCCCCAGCCCTGGGCCTAAGCAGAGGTGACGGGGGATTATAGGGAGGTGAACATGCAGGAAAGTTTTGGTCCCCTGTGTGTCACTGGCAGCCAGAGGTGACAGGCCATTCTAGGGTTGTCACTAATTGTGCGATCTTGTGTCATGGTCCTGTGCAAATGACTGTCCCATGGCCTGCCTGCCAGGTTTGGGGTGGGGGGACACACACAAACATAGATGCGACTCAAAGCAGGCTTGTGTCTTTGTGGGAAGTGTCCATCCTGGTCTTCTGTTTTCTGGGCTGGTGAGGCCTCAGCAGCTGGCTGCCACTTCCCCAGGAACCCCCAGCTCCAATAAGACTGATGGGCGTGGGGTCACAGGTGCAGCCCCACCACACCTATACTGTCTCCCAGCTTAGAGCACGTGTCCTCAAGTTCTGGCCGAGCTCCTTTACTGGTCTATAAATAAGAGCAAGGGCACTGCCAGGGGTTGGTGGGGGGCTGGGGGAGAAGACCTTGATCACACTGCTGAACCAAGAGTCCATACATTAGGGAATTCTGCCTGTATCCCCATATCCTATGGCCTCAGCCACAGCTATGGGATGCATCCGGAGCCCCCCAGCACAGTGCAGATCCCTGGGGGATGTGAAAGCCTTGGAACCTTGCCTGGGGACACCTCTGGGGCCGCAGGAACAGCCTGTGCTGTCTGGGCTGTGTCCTGGAGTGAGGGGTACACAGGGCTGGAAACCAGGGGTCATGAACCCCCTTTTTTGTCTTTTTGGGGCCGCACCCAAAGCACACGCAAGTTGCCAGGCGGCTAGGGGTCAAATCGGAGCCATGGCAATGTGGCATCCAAGCTACATCTGTGGCCTACACCACACCTCATGTCAACGCTGGATCCTTAACCCGCTGAGCAAGGCCAGGGATCAAACCCTTGTCCCCATGGATACTAGTCAGGTTCGTTATCACTGAGCCACAACAGGAACTCCACAGGCATGCTCTTAGTGGGAAAGAACCGGAAGCAGGCTGACCCTGGATGTTTATCACCTGGAATGTTTATCATCTTGGACTTGCAGAGCCAGGCAGGGGCCACCAACCCCCTCCCCCAGTGTTGACCCTCAGCTCATTCCAGGAGGACAGCTGCAGCTAGAAGAGCCGGGCCCAGCAAGGGGACCAGTGAGATCACAGACCTGCCTGGGATTTTGCAGCACCCCTCCCCCCACCCCCATACACACACAGCCACCTGCCCACCTTGGGGCCTCTTGGTCCCCCCTCCTGGAGCCCTCCAGCATTGATTGCTTCAGCCTCAGAGCCCATATAGCTCCCTGTGCTACCTCCCCTATATCTGGAGGCAGAGCCGGCCAGGACCTACCACCAGATCTTGGGCACTCACCCCAGCCTCTGCCTCTGCTCTGCACTGACCACTGCTCCTGGAAGCATTTTTCTCTTCCTCTGGCAAAGTCCTATCCATCTTAACTCCAGGACCCGCTCCCAAGGGCTCCACTGGTCCCTCCCTTGGGCCTGGCCCTGACCCTGTGGAGCTGGGAGTGTCTGGGTGTGTCTGTGACAGGGTGGGGGGACTGGAGACCTGGAAAGGAGCACAGCCCTGGGAAGGGCACCCAGGGCAGGGGTGGGGTGGAGGTGGTCAGGTCAGATAAAGGAGACACCAGATAAGTGAATGGGGGTAGCGTGGGGTTCCCCCTCCTCTGGACAGAGGGGAAGGAGGACAGAAAGGGCCCATTCTCAGCCAGGGTCACTCTTGGGAAGTCCCCCTACACAGGCGATCTGCTGGGAGAAACCTAAAGATGTGCCAGGTTTCTGTCTGTTACTGGCTGTGTGGCCTGAGTTTCCTCACCTAAGAAATTGGTAGGGTAATTTTGCTCACCCCCGAGTTTGAACACC
This sequence comes from Phacochoerus africanus, assembly GCF_016906955.1. Taxonomy (NCBI): domain Eukaryota; kingdom Metazoa; phylum Chordata; class Mammalia; order Artiodactyla; family Suidae; genus Phacochoerus; species Phacochoerus africanus. The sequence goes on along the minus strand of NC_062547.1, from coordinate 77,354,483 downwards.
AGCTGGTGAGCATGCTTAATGAGGTGATGACAATAGCGCTGAACCTAGGTGAGGGCCCCACACTCCCCAGCTCCAGAGTGAGATCTGCTGTAGTCTCTCACTTCATTCCACCAGCACCCTTGAGAAACTGAAGCTCCCAAAGGTCAGTGCCCTCCGGGGTCACAAAGCACATTGGGTGGTGACTGGATGTGCAAGGCCCGGCGCTGGTGAATCGCTCCATAAATGCTCTCTGAGGTCACCGTTAAGGGATGCAGAAGGTTGGGCGGCCCTGGCAGCTGGCTGCGGCACCCCCACAACAGGCAGGTGACTGGCCTGTTTTCCTGGACCGCAGCCGCTGACTCAGGCTCCCCCATGCGGGCGCCCCCAGGTGGAAGCACCGGGCCTAGGGCGGCAGAAAAGGGGGCAGGGCAGGGGAATCCAGCTGTGCTACCCAAGACCCTGTCCTGCGGGGCCGGAGTGCGGGTGTGCCCGAGTTTGTAGCATTCAAGAAGTACCCCCACTTTCCTCGCTCGTTTACTGGGCTGGGCTTAGGAGGCGGGTGGCTCTGGCCTGACAGCGCCCCAGGGCCCAGGCCGGCAGGCAGGGGCGGGGGCCGGCCTGCGTCACTGCCAGCCCGCACCCCCCCCCCCGCCCCCTGGCCGCCCAAACTCCACCCCGAGGGAAGGCGGCGCGGATAAAGGCTCGGGGGCCGCCTGCTTGGCCCCAGACCGGCTCCGCCACCACGCACTCGGCCCGGACGTGGGTACACTCAGGACAGTTGGGATCTCAGGACTGGCTGCTCCCGGTGAGTAAGGGCCGGACCTTGCGGCCGAGAGGGGGATTTACACTCTAGGCAGTTAAGAGTGTCCCACTTTTCTTTGTTCTTCGAGCAGGCAGGGTTGAGGGGGTCTCCAGGTCTGGGGAGCCCCCCTGGACGTGGAATGGGAGAGACGGCCCAGCCAGCACTGTGCAGGCTGGACCTCTGCCCCCGCCCCTCCCACCGGGCACTCCCTCTCCCCGCGAGTGACCTTGAGCTAGTTTTTGTTCCGCCTCAGTTTCCCTGGCTGTGCGGCCCCAAGTCTCCTGACTCGGAAGCTTCACAGTCCTAGCGAAGCTTCCCCAAAGCCTGGAGTCCGGTCGGCCTGCCCCATGCCCGGGGCGGCCTCGGCACCCCCTTCTTGGGTCTCTGGGCAGAGCTCCCGGGCGGGGCCGGCAGAGGGCGCGCCGGCGCTGCTGACTCACCGCAGCCCGGAGCGGCGCGCGCGGGCGCAGCCGGGGACGCCGCGTCACGTCACGGCTCCGGCGGGCGCGACTCGGGAAGCGGGCCCGGCCCGCGGGACGGGGGTGGGACGCGAGGTGGCACTGGCGCGGGAGGGGCCCTCCGGCACCGGCCACGTCACCGGGGTGAACGCCCCGCCCGCAGCCCCACCCCTTGCCCGAGCTTCAAGCCTCTCAGGTTGGGGGCACCCCGGGCCGACCCCCTCGCGAGCCTCCCGGCTGGGACACGGCCACGAGGCACGGGGATTGCCTCCCGCTTCCGCTCACAGCGGCTTCCCGGTCGAGCAAAGGGGGAGGCCCCGGCTCACTGGTCATAAGGCGCGAGGCCGCTGCCCTCCCTCCCACACGGCACGCCACTTCTCACAAGGGTCCGGCGCCCCCAGCCCCCACCCCAAGTCGGGCCGCCAGCCCTTTGTTGCGGGCCCAGGCCTTATGAATGGCCGCGGCGGGGCGGGGGGCGCGGGGGCGGGCCGGAGCGGAGCCAGCCCCGCCCCCGCCGCGTTCTGTTTGGTCGCCGGGCCGGAGGCAGGGCGAGGGGCGGTCCGCGCGGCCACGTGGGGCGGCTCCGCGGCGGCTCCCATTGGCCGGCTCGCGTGGCTGACTGGGCGTTCGGCGCGCGCTGATAGGTCGGCTCGGGCCGTCGGAGTAAGTAGTGAATGGGAGGGGGCGGCAGCCCCGCCCCTCGGGACGTTGATACATTATAACTTTTTTTTCTTGTTACTTTCACCCCCAGATCCTCCAGCGGCGGCGGCGGCGGCTGTTGCTAAGGGAGGGGACGCGCGGGGAAGCGCGGCCCGAGCGGCAGACGGACCTGAGCGCGGTCCGCGGAGCGGCGTCCTCTCCTCCGGGACCCTTCCCTGTACCCACCGCCCTTGAAAGGAGCCGCGAGTGCAGTCCCCACCCAGGAAGGCGCCGCGAAGAGCCGACGCGACCCCGGAGCGCCACTCGGATATTTGATTCCTGATTCACCTTCCGCTCCTGGGACCTTGTTGAACAGGACACGCGCAGTCCCCTGCCCCCAGGGACCCGGAGGACCGGGTTAGGGGAACCCCCCCCCCCCCCGCCCTGCTCGGAGGCGCGGCGAGAATTGGCGCCCCGCGGACTCCAGCCCCCCAGCGCGGGCCGGGGATGGAGCCGCAGCCCGGCGGCGCCCGGAGCTGCCGGCGCGGGGCCCCCGGAGGTGCCTGCGAGTTGGGCCCAGCGGCCGAGACGTCGTCCATGAGCCTAGCCATCCACAGCACGACGGGCACCCGCTACGAGCTGTCGGTGCCCCCCGACGAGACGGTGGAGGGGCTGCGTAAGCGGCTGTCCCAACGCCTCAAAGTGCCCAAGGAGCGCCTGGCGCTGCTCCACAAAGACACGTAGGTACCGCGCGTCCCCAGCCCCCGCGCCGCCTGGGCCCACCAACCCCTCGGGCCCCGGCCCCGGGGCGGGAACAAAGAGCGCGCCGCTTGGGGAAGGAAGGGGGCGGCCAGACGGGGGCTGGGGGCGCGCCGCGCGCTCTCGGGCGCCCTCTGCTCGGCCTTGCCTGTCTCGGCCCCCTCCCCCGCCCGGGGTCGCTGCACAAAGGCGGCTGCGAGGGCGCCTCGGGTCGGGCTTAGGCGGCGTCCCCCACGGGAAGACTGGAGTCCCGGGAGGCGTGGAGGTCCGAGCTGCGGGGGTGGGGGGCGCGGCGGCCGCCTCCTTTGCCTGCGTCCCCGCCGGCTTCCGCATCTGCTTGGCTGCCCCCTCTGCGTCTGGCTGCCTCTCCCGCGACTTGCGTCTCTCTGCCCCCCTTTGTTCTCGCCACCGAGCGTTCCTCGCAGTCTCCCCCTCCCCTCTGCCATTTAAATCGCCTCCAGGCCGGGGAGCCCTCCCTCCGCGGGCCTCCGGGGACACGTAGTGTCCATCCCCAGCGGAGGGGCCCCGGTGGGGGAGGGGCGGGAGGGGGAGGGTCTCCTTTGTCTGAGCGGCGGCGGCGACGGCGGCCTGCGCCGCCAGGGAGGGAGGAAGGAGGAGGGGAGCCCACCCCGCAAAGCCCCGAAAAGCTAAACGCTTGGCCTACAGGGACAGCCCAAACCTGGGTGGTTGAATTACAGCGGGGGGGTGCCAAGGGGTGCGCTGGGCCTGTCTGGTGAAAAAGTGCTTTCCTCTAAGATGCAGCGCGAATGCTCCAGTTCAGAACGGAGGTTCCTTGGGAGAAAGGGTCTGACCTCAACCTCTAAATTCAGGCCTCCCGATCTGGAGGCCAGGAAGGGGTGGGGGTGCCAGGGCTCCAGTCTCTACCCCGTGAGCACAGCCCTCCCCCGCGGCCTCCACTTCCGAGTCCCTGCCTTGTCTCCGAGTAGCCTCACCCTCTTCCTTCCTCCCCCCTCAGCCGGCTCAGTTCGGGGAAGCTGCAGGAGTTCGGCGTGGGGGATGGCAGCAAGCTGACGCTCGTGCCCACCGTGGAGGCGGGCCTCATGGTAAATGGCTAGGGCAGTGTGCCCCCAAGGCCCCACACTGGCAGGCAGCTCCCTCTCCTACGGGCACAGTCCCCATTGCACACTGGACCCCTTCCCCCGCAGGGCTGCCTACCCCACCCAGCAATCAGGGCCGCCCACAGCCCTGTGCTCCAGCCCACCCTCAGGGTCTCCTCTCCTTCCTCTCTGTAGTCCCAGGCCTCCAGGCCAGAACAGTCTGTGATGCAGGCCCTCGAGAGCTTGACGGAGACACAGGTAAGACCCTATGGCCCCTTCTAGCCCTTCGGGACTGCAGGCCCAAGTGCCTGGCCACTCGGGAGAGCCCAGGGGTTGTTTGTGTTCTCAGGAGGCCTGTGGGGAGGGGAGAGGACCTGCCGCCCCATCTTCGTGCCAGCTTGGCCTGGTCACCCAGCTTCCTCTTCCTCCCCCCCCAACCCCAGCACTCACCACCTGACCTTGAGAGCCTTCTCTCCCACAGTGGCCACCATGGGGGAGGGGGGCGAGCTTTCACAAGCCTGCCTGCAGGGTGACCTTGGCCAGCACTCCCACACCACTCCCACACCACTGGGGCCTGCATCCTCAGCCCCACCTGCTTTGGGGAGGAACTCCCCCCACCCCACCCACCCCAGCCAATGTGGTTTCCCCAGAGCAGCCTTTCTAACATTTCTGATGGGGGTGGGGGGGAAGAGACCAGTCTTGAGACTCCTTCCATGACCCCCTTGTGAGGGGTGGGGAGTCACCCCTCCCCCTCCTCCCTCCAGCTTTTGTTCTCTGTCCCAAATGGGGAAGGGGGAGGGGGCGTCCAGCCCAGGGGCCAGCACAGCCCAGACAGGATGTTAAGAAAATATTTAGTAAGCATCCGGGAGGGCCATGAAGAGGAAGGCTGGGGGCTGGCCCACACTGGGTTCCCGGTTGGGTTGCAGCTTTTTTTTTCCCCCCTTCTTTCCTCATTTTTCTGGCAGCAGGGGCCCTCCTCCCAGGAGGGTGACACAGGTCTCAGCTATCCGCCTGCTGCCAGGGTGGGGGTGGCAGGTCCCCAGCCTCCCCGGCTGGGCTGGGCCGCCCCGGCCTCAGGAACCTGCTCAGCCGCTTCCCTTCCTCCTGCCCTGAGGCCCTCGCCCCCTCCCCGACATGTAGCATCCTGCCCTCTGCAGCTAGCTAGCCTGGAGGAGGAGGGGGCCAGGAGCTGGGTGGTCCACCATCAGGACGGGCAGTGCGGTGGGGGGAGAGCTGGGGTCCCAGAAGCCTGCTGAGGATTGTCTATGATCTCCTGGGGCAGATGTGAACTGAGCTCCCTGTTACTGGGGGGGGGGGGCTGTGGTTGGCAGGGGGCCCCAGGGGCGTGTTTGGTTCACATCCGCCCCAGGGTGCCTGCGTCAGGAGGGAGATGGGGAGGCGCTGGGCGGAGTGACTGGGCTCCCAGAACTACTTCCCCGCCTGGCACCGAGTCATGCCTGCCCGTTCACCCTCCCCAGGGAGGAAGTTGCAGGGTGGAGTGGAGGGGGGACACCCCAGCTGCTCTTCGGAAGCCACCCCAGTCCCTTCCTGCAAAGGGCGGCTCTGGCACTGGGGGAGGGTGTGTGCAGAGAGGGGCTGTGGGGTGGGGGCTGCATACTGTCCGCCTCCTTCGCCTCCTCCCCAAGGCCCCCAAGCAGAGAAGGTTACGCCAGCCGCTGCCAGCAGAGAGCAGGGAGGAGGTGGTTCTGAGTCATCCCGGCCTGTGTCACTTCTCAGAAACCTCCACCCCCTGCCCCATCCCGGCCCCTGGGGAGAGCAGAGCGCTGGCCAGGCCCCAGAGAAGGGTCCAGTGCAGATGTGGGGGGCAGATGCGCTGCTCGCCCACTCTGAAAAGGGGGTGCTACATTTGAGGTTCATGCTTGCCCGAGCTGTGTTGAGGCCCTGAGGGGGCTTGGGCCCCCCACAACCCCCCCTGCTGTGGCTGGCAGAGGCAACACCTCCCCCTTGGCCTCCGCCCCGCCCAGCATAGATAAATATTTATCTTGAGAAAGCAAAGGTTAGGACAAGAATTTGTCCAGGAATTCCGCCCACTCGCTGCCCAAGTGGCTTGGTTGAGAGGGGGCCTGGGATAGGCCCCTCCAGTGTTCACAGACGGAGAGAATTTGGGGGCCTGAGGGTGGGGAAGAGGTGTGATCTGAAGGTTACTTGAGAGGAGTGACCGCTGGCTGGGCCCCGCCCCCTCTGGCCTCAGTTTCCCCTTGAAAGTACCAAGCTGGCCAGGGAGGGCCAGGCCCCTGTCTCATCCGCCTCTGTCCCCCCACAGCCCCCAGCAGCGCCCGGCCGGGGCCGGGCTGGCGGAGGCAGCTTCCGGAAATACCGATGCATTTTATTTAAGCATCCGTGGCACCGACAGGGACCCCAGAGCCCAGAGAGGGGCGGCGAGAGGCCCCAGGTCACGCAGCTCGGGGGGCTGGGCCGGGTCGGGCTGGGGGCACTGCAGGCTGGGGCTCTGGGTTGACAGGCCGCTCTCTGCAGGTCAGTGACTTCTTGTCGGGCCGCTCGCCACTGACCCTGGCACTGCGTGTGGGTGACCACATGATGTTCGTCCAGCTGCAGCTCGCAGCCCAGCACGCCCCACTGCAGCACCGCCATGTGCTGGCCGCCGCTGCTGCCGCTGCTGCCGCCCGTGGGGACCCCAGCATGACCACCACCCCTGTACCCTCTCCCTGCCGGCCAGTCTCCAGCGCCGCCCGTGTGCCCCCAGTGCCCAGCAGTTCTACCCCTGCATCCTCACCTGTCACAGCTGGTTCCTTCCGCTCCCACTCAGCCTCTACCACCTGCCCTGAGGTAAGTCTGGGGAAAGTCTTGGGAGGACTCTGGGCAGGAGGACGCTGGGGGGAATGTCAGAGCCTCAGACACGTCTTTTGTATCCAGCGCCCTCCCCACACCTTGGGCTGGTGCTGGTATGGTGGGTGATCCCCTGACCCTGAACCCCAAAGGCTACCTTGCACCCTGAGCTCATGTGCCCCCTCCCCCATCAGCAGATGGACTGTTCCCCCCCTGCCAGCGCTGGTGCCAGCCCCACGTCCCCCGCCGGGGGTAGCCCCACTTCTCGCTCCCGCAAACCTGGAGCAGTCATCGAGAGCTTCGTGAACCATGCCCCGGGGGTCTTCTCAGGGACCTTTTCTGGTAGGTGTCCCGTGTGTCCCCACGAGCAGTCAACGTGCACACACGCCAGGAATAGGACATGATGGGTTCTCCCCAGCCTGTCTATGCACACTCATGGCCATATGGCAGGCCTATCCACATGTGCGAGCACGAGTGCCCTCACCAGCCAGGGGTTCCGCTTGCACATGTGGGACCCAGGCACTTCCAAGGCCACGAATCCACTTGGTGCTCATCTATACCCCCTGCAGGCACGCTGCACCCCAACTGTCAGGACAGCAGCGGGCGGCCGAGGCGAGACATCGGCACCATCCTGCAGATCCTCAACGACCTCCTGAGCGCCACTCGGCACTACCAGGGCATGCCCCCATCGCTGACCCAGCTGCGCTGCCATGCCCAGTGCACCCCCGCCTCGCCCGCCCCGGACCTTGCCCCTAAAACTACCTCCTGCGAGAAGCTAGCGGCTGCAGCCCCAGCCTCACTGAGCCAGGCCCGCTTGTGCAAGCCCCCCGGTGAGTGTCCACCTCACCCCCCCATCTTTGGGTCTCTCAAGGCCCCTCTGTGCGCCTCTCAGAGCAGCTGAACCCCGGGGCTGGGGGGTGGGTACCAGCTGCCGCTCACCCTGCTCTGCTGGAGCCTGGAGAAGGGGGTGTGTGTGTCGGGGGTACACAGTGTCTTTGTGCCCTGGTTGGGGGGGGTGTCCGTCCTCACTTCCTCCTCGCCCCCCTCGGGGGCCTTTTCCAGATGGTGTGCGGAGGCTCTGTGAATGGCCCAGTCAGGCCGAGGAGGGTTCACTTCCCCTCCCGCTCAAGGGCAGCCTGTGCCACCTCCCCCCCCACCTCCCGTGACCTGGTTATTCCAGACACATCCACACATCCAGAGTCCTTCAGAACTATGAGAATGGGTCCCCCGGCTCTGGTCACTAAGGGGAAGCCAAGACACGAGCCTGAGTCCTCTCCTGGGTCATGGAAGCAGCCTAAAGGGCTATGACAACCACGTTGCAAGTGCCTGTCTTGGGCTATCCCTGTCCTCAGGTAGCTCAGCCCGCCAGGCAGTGAACATGGAATTCCTTCATGGAATTCCACTGAAGCTTCAGTAAGACACTCTTGACCAGCTCCTCCCTTGGGCCAGGGTTCATGTCCAAGGGGCACTTGTCAAGGGTTTCTCACCTTTATGGGGGCCTGGCTTCCAAGGAGGCCCTCAGGGTCACGGTCACTGCCTTTTCTGCAGGGGACCGGCTGCGGCAGACGGAAAACCGTGCAACCCGCTGTAAGGTGGAGCGCTTGCAGCTGCTGCTTCAGCAGAAACGGCTCCGCAGAAAGGCACGGCGTGATGCCCGGGGCCCCTACCACTGGCCACCCAGCCGCAAGGCCGGCCGCAGCGATAGCAGCAGCAGCGGGGGAGGCGGCAGCCCCAGTGAGGCCTCTGGCTTGGGCCTCGACTTTGAGGACTCCGTCTGGAAGCCAGAAGTGAACCCCGACATCAAGTCAGAGTTCGTGGTGGCCTAGGAACCCTGTCCCTTGCCCCAGCCCAGGGTGGCCGTGAGCTTGGCCCGCACAGGAGGGCCGGTGGTCAGTCGGTGCAGTGGGAGGCTCCCCATTTCTGGTTCAGCATCCTTCTGGTGGTTTTTTTTGTTGTTGTTTTTTTTTTCCAATTCCCACCATGGTTTTCCGAACTCTCCATGGACTTGGGTTCCTGCCTCCTTGGCTCGGCTCACACTCCCGCCCCTTCCTCCATCTCCCATCCCCATGGGCGACCTGCGCTGGGTCCCTCCCGCCCACCTTCCCAAGCTCCAAATATGTAGCAGTCTTTCCAGATGGTTGAGAGCGGAGACGAGGAAGCCGCCCCCCCTTCCGTTCTGCCGCCCTCCCCACCCTTTTCAGGTTTAAGTCGAAAATGTAGATGCCTCATTATGCACTTTACAGACAGGGGAGGGGGCCTAGGAGAGGAGAGCCCCCCTCCCCCACCAACTCTGGCTCTAAAACCACATGGCAAGGAGCTGCGGGCAGGTGCACTGCGACCCATGGTGACTGCTTCTCTTCCACATCCCACATCCCGTACTTGTTTCTCTTCCTCTTCTCCTTTTCCTTTTTCCTGGAAAAGAAAAGCTGTTTCAGGGCAGAGGCTGGCCAGAGCCTGCCTTGGGGTGCGGGCTGGGGTGTGGGACCCTTTCCTGCCAGGAAAGGAAAGGGAGGGAGGGGAACATCCCGCCACCAGCCTTCAGCGTCCACGCACTGTGCCATTTCCTCCAACGCCACCCTCCCACCCCACCCCACCCGGTTTTTCTGAGCTTGGGGTATTTATAGACTATTAATTTTCTGACTGAGCCAATAGTGGTTGGGGATCTCTTGAAAAATAGGGAGAGCAATGGCTGTGGGGGGCAGGTTGACACCCCAAGCCCTCCTTCCTCACCCAACCTGAGGGATCTGGGCCTGTGGACTGCATCTGGGGGGCCCTCCAGCAGCGGGGGGGGGGGGGGCGGGCCGGGGGGGGGGGGCGGTTGCTGAGCTGTGAAACCCCCAGTAGGGGCAACGCTGTGTAGCATTAACCCCCTTGGGGGGGGTTCGCTGCTGGTCTAAATTGGACCCTCCCCACTCATGCCCCTGCCTGAGGGGGCCCCCCCAGGTCAAAGAGACAAGACCCCCCCTCAGGGGGGGCCATTTCATTGGGGGTGGAGTTTTTCATTCACTTTTATTTTTTACTGATAATGGAGATGTTTGGGCCCTGCCCCCCCACCTGTCAGTCTCGTCCTGGCCCCGCCCCTCTGTGCTGCGCGTCCCCTCATACTCTGCCTGCCCCTCCCTCCTAGGTGAACCCCAGGTCCTTATCCTGCCCCCGGTTATGTGTTTAAAGTTAATGGTTTCAGATGTGAACATCTTGTGTTAACTGTAGCTCTGTAAATTTTTTGTGGGGGGGGTGGGCAGGGAGGGGTCAGAAGGTAGGGGTCAAGGATTTTTGTTTTTGTTTTCATTTTTGCAAAAAAAAAAAGAAAAAAGAAAAAAGGGGCGGATTTGTTTTTGAAGCTCTGTCTTGGATATCTATTTAATGTGTGTTCTGATGGGGTTTTTTTAAACAATTTTTAAATAACGTCTGTGCCTCCGGCTGGTCTGAGGGTGGAGGCCCCAGGCAGGAACCGCCTACCCCCCCTCTGCCCTCACCAGGGTCGTCCCCCCCCAGAAAGCATTACCCGCCCTTGGGGGGGGGGGGTCGGGCTGTGGGGTTCTCAGCACCTTGCGGGAATTTCCTGTATGAAAACAAAATTGGAAAAGAAAACCTACACAAACACGGTGATTTCAAGGAATAAACAGAAAATGAAACAGTGAATGTCCAGCCTGCTCTCCTGGGGAGTGAGGTGGTCTTGGTCACGGAGGGGAGTCTGTTAGGGGAGGTCTTTCCACAGAGGATTGGCCGGTATGCTGGGGTCCCCACCTCCTCTGGGAGTAGGAGGTGGGAAGTGGTCCCAGGCCCCTCAGCGGCCGAGGGGGGAGGGGTGCAGGCTGCGCGGAACAGTTCCCACGCCCCCTCCTCGCCCTGGGGTGAGGGTGGGCAGGAAGCCACCCAGCGGGGGAGGGGGGAGGGAGGGGCTGGCCACTTCCCGGTACCCAAGGCCGGAAGTCCTGCAGGGTGTGGGCACAGGACTGCCCGCCTGCTGTGTGCCCTGGGTGGGGCCTTTTGATTCTAGGCTTGAAAGTGGGCTGCAGGCAAGCCCAGGGACTCAGTCTCCAGGGAGACCTAGCCACAGGCTCTGGGCCACTGTTCCCCAAGCCACAGAAAGGGGGAAGCAACTGGGGCGGCCAACACATAGGGCCTGCCTGGGGACCCCTGACCAGAGCTCCACCCCAGAAGGTGCCGGCAGGCCTCCAGAGCGCCCCCCCCCCGCCTCCTGCCCAGAATCAGGCCAGGGCCTGAGCTGGTGCTCAGGGACTCCTGGTTGGCTCCGCCCTAGCCCTGGTGGACTCTCAGCAGCCTGGCTGGCATTGCAGTGCAGTGCTCCCCAGCCCTGACCATCACGTTTAAGCCTCCAGGCATTTGCCCAGGCTGTGCCTTACCCAGAACAGCCCTAGCCAGTGCGTAGGCTCTGCCTGGGAACTTCCTCAGACTCTGCCTCCCACCCCTGCCCACCTGGGGCTCCCTGAGGGTGGGGCCAGGTGGCAAGTACTCCAGACTCCCACCTTCGACCATTTTGGAGCTGGGCAGAGACACACAGTCATATGATAAGCTCATTTTACCTGTATATCCTCAACACAGCCAGCTAAGAGAACCAATTATCCTCCCATTTGGTAAGTGACAAAAACTGAGGCCCGAAGAGAAATAGCACTTGCCCCTGGGCATTGGGGGTGTTTGTTAAATTACTGACCACCATCCCCAGGCTGATTTCTGATGGCCCAAGACCCTGCCCCAGTTCCAGGGACCCCAAGTGTAAAGGAAACAAGTCCCATGCAGTCCCAGCAATGTCCTGGGAGAAGCTTGCTAAGGCCCTTCTGCCCCTCTCATCACCCAGTCACCCCCAAGTCATCGTACACCCACGCCAGGAAGGTAGGATGCCCAGGTCAGGCTGATCCCTCAGAACTTAAGGTCAAGAGTTCCTGTTGCAGCTCAGCAGTAATGAACTTGACTAGTATCCATGAGAACACGGGTTCGATCCCTGCCCTTGTTCAGTGGGTTAAGGATCCGGTATTGCCACGAGCTGCAGTGTAGGTCGCAGCTGTGACTTGGATCTGGCGTTGCTGCGGCTGTGATGTAGACGGGCAGCTGCAGCTGATTCGACCCCTAGCCTGGGAACTTCCATATGCCGCGGGTGCAGCCCTAAAAAAGACAAAAAAGAAAAAAGAAAAAACTTAAGGTCAAAGGCGCAAACGTCCCTGCGAGTCGGAGGGCCACAGGGTGGATGTGTGGGTGGCACAGCTCTGGTCGAACCCTCTGCCCACGCAACCGGGCCCCAGGAGCTCAGTGCTGTGGCCCAGGTGGCCGGCCGCAGGGCTGGGTGGGGGATGCGGAAGGAGGGTGTACACCAAGACACCGCTGAATTACAGGGGCTGTATCAGCATGTTGCAGGGCGGGGGGAGCTTGTACTGATGGGGAACTTACTCCTCAGGGCGCTACCTGGCGTCTAGACCGGGGGTCTGAGGGTCATAGCCCTGCCAAGGAGCCCTGCGGCCACTGGCCCCTTATCCCCGCGCAGGTCTGCAAGGCACGCATATGCCAGGAGGAGGTGGGGAGGTGGGGGCGGGGAGGGGAAGTTGAGAGAGGTGCCCAGCTAGGGGAGTGCAGCTGCCAGAGAACCGGCCAGCCAGGACACGTGGGCGTGGGTGGCTCGCAAAGGTAAACTGAGGCCGAGAGAGGGCCAGGACTTGCGGAATCAGACTGGGCGGAGACAGTCTTTACACTGCCCCCTCCCCCCATTGAGGAAAAAGTTGAATGGGAGGGGGCGGCCCCCGGAAGCCCGCAGGGATGGAAACGCGGTTTCCATGGCGACGCGCCGCGAACCTAGACTGACGTCACGTGGGGAGGGCCCCCTGTTCGCCCCCGTCCTTCTGTCCAGGCCCCTCCCACTGAGGGACGCCTCATTGGTGGCCACGTCGTTCGCTCCTGTGTAGGCTCTGTACGCACCAATGGCCGCGCGAGGTTGCCACCCGGAGGCGGGACTCCGGCATGGCCCGGCTGTGTGCGCACGCGCGGCGCGGAGGCGTGCAAACCCCACCCCCACCCCGGCCGCAAGTCCGCAACTTGGGGGCGGAAGGCGCGTCGAGGGGTCTGACGGACTCGGCGGCTCCCGGACGGAAGAGGGGGCGTACCCGGGGGCACTGCACGTGGACCCTCGCACGGGCGCAGTCTCATGCACTACCTTTTTATGCCTGCCCATTGCCTGCTGCACGCTCCCCACGACTCGGTGTGCGCTACCCTGGGGATGAGAGAGTGCAGGGAGAGGAACGGGAGGCGGCACTTGAGTTGAAACTTTGCCAAAGGAATAGAAGTTTGCCAAGAATAGGAAGAGGGAAATGGTGCCCCAGGTGGGGGCATGGCGTGTGCAAATACCTGAAGACGTGAAAGCGGGTGCATTTGGGAGGCATTGGAAAAGTTAGTTTGGGGGGACCTAAAACAAAAGGCGAAGGCAAGGACTTGAAAGGGGTGATTCCTCAAATCTGGCTGGTGGCAGGAGCTGGGGGGGGATATGGGATGGTTTCCCCCAGAAGTGTCTGGACGCTCTGCTTGGGGAGGGTCAGATGGGGCATTGTTTGGAGGTGTCCTCGGGTTCTCAGTGAGGTGATTGGCAAAGGGCGCTGTGGGGAGCTTGGGGGAAGGGATTGGGAAGTTGGCGATGTCCTCATGAGCACTTGGCTCCTGGAAGCCTATGGTCCAGAAACAGGGAGAGATGGGTGACCAGGAGGGGTTACGGCTGTCGGAAGTCCCTGTAGCTGCCTGGCTGTGGCTCAGTTTCGCTGTGGCCAGAAGTCTACTCAGAGAAGGCAGCAGGCTTTAACAGGATGGCCTTTGCCAGGTGGGGAGGACGTGAGCCAAAACCTTTGGTCCAAGGTTAGGCCCTGAGGGTAGCCTGGGCAGGCTGAGAGCCGCCAAAGTGAGACAGAGGTTGGGGCTGGCGGTGTGGACACGTGCGGCTGCCAAGGTATGGAGTCGGGGGACGGGACGATCCAGATGCTGGCTCATAGGTGAGCCGTGCTCCTGGAGTGATGAGGCAGCTGTGGGCGGGCGAAAGAAGGTCACTGGGGTCACATCTCTCTTCTGGAGCCCACAGTCCCTTGGGGGCATCCAAATGGGCAGTTGGGCCTATCTGCACAGTATTGAATCGCCAAAGGATACGGAGAGAGGTGGCTTGGGAAGAAGGCGGGGAGCCATCTGGGGAGATGGGAGTGACTCCTGCACCCCCAGCACGGGCGGTGCCCCAGCGCAGCCACCCCCACCAGGTCTGGCAGGAACGCCCTCCACCAGGCACCTTGGGAATGGGAGTTACCAAGCTTCAGCCAAGGGTGCTGGGACCCAACCTGGGAGTCTCCCCACCAGCCTCACCCATGGCTGCGCAGACCGGAGAGGGCAGAGGACAGGCAGCCTCTGCTGTGGCTTGGGACAGCGAGCAGCCCAGCAGGTGGGGGCGGGGCTGCTGTCACCTGGGGCCCTTCCTCTGACTGCAGACTGCCCTTTGGATGGACCTCTGTCCTTGGTTAGCTGCCTCTGTTCCCCAATCCGTGTCAGTCCCTCCGAGTTCTCTTTTCCTGTGTCTTTCTGCCTTCTCCTTCTTTTCGCCTTCCTCCGTCTCTGAGCTTGTCTGCATTTCTGTCTGGGTCTCTGTCTCTTCCTGGCGGCCTCCCTCTATTTTCGTCTGGTCTGTCCCACCAGCTCCTCCTCCTGGCCCTTCCCCCACTTCCGCCCCCTCTCTGGGGCCCCCTCCCTCACCCCCGGCACACATTCCAGCCTCCACCCCCGCCTGGCCGCCCCTCCCTGGAGCCAGCTGCTGCTGCCTGCGGTGCCCGAGCTGCAGGGAGTGGGCTTGAGCCGGGGGTCAGAGGTGGGGAGTGGGCGGGGACTGGGGCGGGCACCCCCCCAACTCCTCAGGAATGTGGGCGGGGCCTGCCCCACCACGTCGCGGGTGGGGGAGCCTGAGCCGGCGGGCCTCAATTCACCGCATACACCCCACACTCCAGACGCTACCCACAGGCCTCGCAGAAAATCAACACAACCCCAGACGCCCACACAGGGCCCCTTGCAGCCACCAGACCCAGATCAACCCGCTTCTCTGTCCGGCACTCACGCACAGCACACCCTCCGCAGTCAAGGGGTAGGCAATGCAACACAGAGACCCCAATATGCAACACCCCACACCCTCACACCCACCCCAGCCTACACTTTGGCACCACAACCTCAATCAACTGTGTGACCCTCAAAACCCACTCTCACCCTGGGCCAAGACAGGCCTGACAAAAGCCACAAAATTTAAGGTCACGCCAGGCAGCCCCAACTCGGACCCTCAGAGACACAGCTCAGGCAAGGCAGTGAACTCCCCCAATGCGCAGGCGCCCCAGCCACAGACACGGTCCACGCCCACAGGGCCAGCGGAGCAGAGCCGCAGGGACAGGGAGGGACAGGCGCCGGGGCCTGTGTGCGCCCTCAGAAATGGGGTTCTTCGTGCATAACCAACAGTTCCCCACGTGTCATGAGGCACCCAAAAAGAGGTGTGGTCTTATTCCTGGTTGCCCTCCCTCACCCTTGCTGACCCAGGGCAGTGCTGCTGCCATACCCATTTCTCAGATGACACACTTGAGGCCCAGAGCAGAGCCTGAATATCACCTATCTGTTCGCTGGACACCTGGGCCATCGTTGACTCTCCAAGGGAGGGATGGTAATTGAGCGCTGGAGGAGTTCTGTAGGCACCTGTGTCTGCCTGCTTGGGTATGGGGGCTGCTGGGTGAGGCCACCTGAACCCCCCGAGCCCCTGGCAGCTGCCCCAGGAAGGAGTGCGCTCCATTGCTGCCACTCCAGTGTTGCCGTGGAGATGACACAGCCCCAATAATGGGTCCTGCTGCCCCTCCCTGTACCTTGGGGGGGGCAAGGTCAAGTGACAGGACAGGGCATAAGTGGGGGTCAGCTCCTTCTGGTCCTAGGGGTGGGGGCTGTGGATATCAGCCCTTTCCCTGTCTCAGAAACCCAGCAGGGTGTATCCCCAGCCCCCACTGAGGCAAGCCTTGGGGTTTCCATGAGCATGCAGGGGTCTCAGTGTGCACAAGGTCTGGCGTTTCACAGACACCTGATGTCTGTCCTGAGCATGAATACAAATTCTTGGTGGTTCCTCCAGGTGTTCCCTGGGTCTGTTCCACAGCCTGCATGCCTGCGGTTTGTGGGGGGGGTCACCAGGATGGCCCATGTGCTGCCTGGCCTTTGCACCCCTGGGACGGGGGTCTGGGCAAGAGCAGAAGAATGGCAGCTTCCACAGTCCTGGGCCATGAGTCACAGGGAGCTCTGTCTAGCCCCCACCCACATCCCCCTCCACCTAGGAGCAGGAGGGAAACTGAGGCCAGGGTGCAGGCAGCTGAATCTCCTGTATTCACAGCAGCAGCCACCTGGGGCCTCCTGGGGATCTCAGATGTTCCCGCCTACTGGCGCAGGTGGGAAATGGCATGGTGGGGCCATTAAACTTCCTCCTGGCTTCTGGCCTTCTGTAGTTCTCCTCCTCCCTAGGAGGCCCTGGCTACTGCTGACATAGCATGTGCCCACCCCAGGGGCATGAGTCATGCCACCAGCCACGGGTACATATGATTGTGAGTCCGGGTCCCCCAAGTCATGCACACCCAGCCCTGTCCCCAGCTGATCCCACATCCCAGTTATGCACAAGCTTTGGGGGACCTCGAACAACCCCCTGTGTTCCTGCACATTAAGCATGACCATGCAAACATGTTTCCAGGTCTGCGCAGGCACACACCTCCACACCGCTTTGCACATAGACACGTGTGAGTGCCATGCACACACTTTCACACCCGGGTGCACATGCTCTATGCCCCACTTTCATGTCCACACAAGCACGGTCCCCAGAGTCCTTGTTTCTCTGTACCCACGAGTCCCCTGCCCACGGGCCTACATGTGCACCACACCTGGCAATGTGCACACACATCCAGTCCCGGCTTCCTCTTCCCTGGCTCTGGGCCCCCGGGGATCTGGGCCAGCAGGGAGGGCTGGAGTCTCTGCCAGGACAGCCCCACTTCCGCGCCCCCGCGGGCGGCCGCCAGGTGCACCGTCCGGGAGGCGGGGAGGGGGCGGTAATTACGCGGCCCCGGGTTCCCCCCCGCAAGCGCCTTTCATCCCGGCCACGCCCGACCTGGGCCCAGACGCTCATTACCGTCTCCCGCCCGGTCATTAGCCGGGGTTGGGGGAGGACCCGGCGTCCCGCGAGCCGGACCCGACGGGGAGGACAGAGAGGGCGTTGCAGGAGCAGGGCTGCCCCCGCCCCCCGTCTCCATGGCAACGCCGGCGCGGGAGGGCGGGGTACCTAGTCCAGGTCTTCTGCGGACGCCTAGGGAGGGGCTTGTGGGTTTGCAGACCCCGACCTCCAGCCTAATCTCGGTCCCGCCGGGCAGGCGGCGAGCACCACGCCACCCGGCGGTAAAAAGCAGCCTCGCCCCCGCCTGCAGCTATTTTGAGCCCCCTCCTTCCCGGCCACCCCCAGCGCTCCGGCGGCGCGGGGGCGGGCTTGGGGGCGTGACGGGAATCTTCTCCCTTGCCGGTGCCTGCGGCCTCTGGCTGGAGCCGGGCAGGGTCGGGGGGAACTGGGGCGGGAGGGAGGGAGGCGGAACCGGGAGCCTCCACCCAGGGTGACAGCGAGGCCTCAGCGCCCCCTTGTGTCCTCGGGGAGAGCGTGGAGCGGCGGCCAAGGCGGAGAAGGTTGTCCCACCCCCCTGAAAGTAAACTTATGGCCCCTCACACCCCCACAAACACGGTCTAGGTTACACATCGAGTCACAGGGACACGCAGACGCCGGTAACCACAGAAAACACAGATACAGTAACACACCTGAGACACAAGCACACAGTTACCACGTAATGCCCAGAGTAGGCGCATCTGGGGATAGGTGCACCTGGGGACAGGTATCCACAGGTGTAGGTCCACATCATGATGGGAACTCAGGATAATCATGGGTACATATGGAGCCCGGTACCCAGCAACAGACTCGTAGTAAGTAAACGTTGTGTGGTGAAATGAATGAGTGAATGAATGAACCAAGCACCTTACAAAACCAGGAGAATGCTGACTTGTGGGGAAGAGCGCGGGGAGGGCAGTGAGTGCTGGAGTAATGGGGGCTCCCATGACTGCAGGGACCCCCCTGGACTGGGGTCAGGAGCTGCCAACCTGACTTTGCTGGAGGAGTAGATCAGAAATGGAGGGGAAGTTACTCCTGGGCTGGGCATACCCGGCCCCAGGCCCTCCCATGGCTGCCGGCAGCAGGAGGGGGAGCTAACTGTTGATTCTGCTCCCTTTAATAACCACCCTGCGTGAGTGGCTGACGCAGCAGCAGGGCTGCTGACGGAGAGTTGTATGGGGGGAGCTGTGGCATGGGGGAGGAGGTGCAGAGACAAGGCTGCCATGAGTCATGAGCTGCTGCCTGGGGAAGGGGATCCTGAGCCAAGGAGGTGTCCCAACGATCCTGTTACAGGAGTCAGCGTCCATGCTCAGGTCCCTACTGCATCAGCTAGATCCAGAACCAGACTCTGTCACTATGGTGTGACAGAGTCTGGCTCCTGGAGTGGGACTGGAACTTTTCTGGGGCAGGCAGCAAAGCAAAGCAGGGGTCTCTGCTCTCAAATCCCCCTGTTTTTATTATGCAGAGGGTCTGCCCTTTTAAGACTTTCTAGGGATATAGCTTGGGCCTCTGGTCTGGGCAGGCAGGGGTCTACACTAGCATTTTGTTGTTGTTGTTAATTTTATGCCTGCACCAGCAGCAGATGGAATTTCCTCAGCCAGGGATTGAATACCTGCCACAGCTGCAACAGTGCCAGATCCTTAACCCACTGCACCAGGTGGGAGATGAAACCCTCGCCTCAGCAGGCAACTTGCTACCCTTAAGCAGCTGTGCAAGCTTTTTCCACCCCATGGAGGGTTCTGGGACACAGAAGGTAGTGTAACCAAGGCCTGGGCAGGGTGAAAGTGGTTGCCGTGAGAGGGGCTCCCATAAAGAGGGCATGGGGATCCAGAGGAGCAGCCGTGGGGGTAAAGATCCCTGCAAACCTGGTTCTCCTGTTGCAGAGGCCTCCGGATTCGGACTTTCATACAGGAAAAAGATTCAGGGGGAGGAGCCAAGGGAGTGCAGAATAGTGTTGGGAGGGTGCTGGAGCACGTGATTAAGGGGAGGCGGGGGCTGAGCTGAATGTTGAGGTCCAGTGGGACTCTGGGCTGCACCCAATTGTGGGTTTGAGAGGCCAGGCATCTAGTGCTGGGATGCACAAAAGGGTCTGGCCAGCTGACTGGGGGTGTGGGCGCTGCACTAGACGGAGTGAAGTCAGGATACAAGTTGGGATTTGTAGGCAAACTGGGTTGGGTGAAATTGGGGTACCCCAAAGTTGTAAAGTAGGCAGAATGGGATCATGACGAATATTTTTGGGAGGGCTTTGGGGCCAGTCACGTTAAGCGGGACATTCAGGAGCATTGGGTTCTGGGCACTCTGGGGTGTCAGTTACACGTTGGCAAATATATAAGAACTGATGTCAGGATTCATCAGTTGGGGAGTCTGAGAGCTGATCCTCAGGTGCGTATGGGGATCTGGCTGAGGTCCTATGTCGGCGATTATTGGAGCACTGCAAAGGACGGGGTTGCAGCGGCCAGGGAGCTTTCCCAGGAGGAAGCAGCAGCCTGAACCCCTTTTGTTCCCCGCCGCAGGCCGGGGACTGGCATGCGGAAGTGGGTCAGCTCCGCCCAGCAGCGCGCTGGCCCCGCCCCCCGTCGTGGTCTGGAGACAGCAGACCATGCGCATCCCCGCCAGGCACTTTGACCCCCGCCAGCACGCGGGAGGGGGCGGGGTCGGCACAGGCCCGGCCCCCCAACTCGTAAATGTGAGGCACAGCCACGCCCTCAGGGGCCCTGGATTGGCCGACTCGGGGCGGGGGGATGGGGGCGGGCTTAGTGGGGGCGGGTCCCAGCGGCAGCGTACAAAAGGCCGTACCCGGAAACTGCCCCCCCTCATTCGCGCGTTAGAAGGCTCAGGCCGTTGTGCTGTGCTGTCTTCCCGCCTGCGCCAGGGACCTGCCCAACTCAGTGGTGAGGGCCCTGGCGGTACCGACTCCGCGGGCCCGGGGCGGCGGGCGGCCTGCAGCTGGCCGGCCAAGGCGGGGCGGCGGCAGCACGCCCCTGGGCGGGGGGCGGTGCCGGGGCGGGCCCGGGGTGGAGTCCGCTCCGCCGGCGGAGAGGGGTTGCGGAGACCGGGCCTTGCCGCGGCCGGAGGACGTTCTCCGCGGGCCAGAGCGCCGCGAGCGGGTCACCGCCGTAAAATGGCGGCCGCGAGCGCGAGGCTGCGCCCAGCGAAATGGCGGGAGCCCCGGGTACCCGGATGGAGTGGCGCAAGCCACGGGCGGGGCGCATGCGCGGGGGCGGGGCCGGGGCTCCTCCCCTTTTTCCTGTTGGAGTTGTGTGAGGGCAACACATCATGGGTGCCGCCCACTCTCCGATCCCCAGGTTTGGGCCCAAACTTGCAAGGGGTTGCAAGGCTGCGGGTCGTCTTCAGGCCTGGTTTTGGAGTCATTCAGCTCAGGCTCCTTTTCTATAAAGGGTCGCTTTAAGTCAGCACCTCCCCACATCCCGCTCCTTTTTAACATCATAGCACCCTACAGTAGACCAAGCACTTTGCCGCCCCTGTATAATAGGGTTAGAAGTTAGCTCCCTCTCCACCCTCCGACATGTTTGCAAAAGACAGAAGCCAGTGTGCACTCAGCCGGTGGCAGTGGAGATTGATGCCTTCCTTCATTGTCCAGCCCTAAACGTCCTGAGAGGGTGTCAGTGTAGCTGGAGTTTTGGGGTCCCAAATCCAGGCAGCACTGAAGAGTGCTTGCTGCAGAACTGCGGTCTGGCCCTAGCCTTCGGGGAGCCCCCGACTTCGGGAGTGGAGTTGGCCCAAGCACAGAAAAAGGGGCAAGAGGGAGTGATGAAGGAATCAAGGGCTTGTTTGAATTAAGCCCTAGGTATGAGCTTGGGATGGTTAAAGGGCACAAAAGCAATTTTCCAATGTTTGCCCCAGGAGCGTGTGTTATTTGTCTAAAGTAAAAAACGGCGAGGGGGTGATCCTCCTGGCCCCTGCAGGACCTCTGAGGATTTCAGTGATGTTTGCCACAGGTGAGCATGGCATCAGACGAGGGCAAACTTTTCGTTGGAGGGCTGAGCTTTGACACCAATGAGCAGTCGCTGGAGCAGGTCTTCTCAAAATATGGGCAGATCTCAGAAGGTGAGGCTGGTTCCAGATTGGCTGGCGGCTGAGCAAGGCTGCTTATAGGGAGAGCTGGGTACTGACCTCAGACCTCTCCCTTGCACAGTGGTAGTAGTGAAGGACAGGGAGACCCAGCGATCGAGGGGCTTTGGGTTTGTCACCTTTGAGAACATTGATGACGCCAAGGACGCTATGATGGCCATGAACGGGAAGGTGAGAGGCGGCTGTCCCGGGGTCCAGAAGGTCTGGGCTGCAACCTGAGCGTGGGAGGTGCGGGGGCTAACCATATCAACTTCTGGTCTCCAGTCTGTGGATGGGCGGCAGATCCGGGTTGACCAGGCCGGCAAGTCATCTGATAACCGATCCCGTGGGTACCGAGGTGGCTCCTCGGGGGGCCGGGGCTTCTTCCGTGGGGGCCGAGGCCGGGGCCGTGGGTTCTCCAGAGGTGAGTGCAACTTGCAGGGAAGAGGTGGGGGCACTGCTTCAAGAGCTGACACTCACTTCTTGTCTCTGTATAGGAGGAGGGGATCGAGGCTATGGTGGTAGCCGGTTCGAGTCCAGGAGTGGGGGCTATGGCGGCTCCAGGGACTACTACAGCAGGTGAGGGTGGTGGGCCCATCTAGGGGCCAAGGGTGTCTGCCTGGATGCTGGCATGTGGGCTGCTCTGAGTAGCCTAAGGTACTGTCCAGCGCCCATCCATGTCCTTCCTACAGCCGGAGTCAGGGTGGCGGCTATGGTGACCGGAGCTCAGGCGGGTCCTACAGAGACAGCTACGACAGTTACGGTAAGTGGCGCTCTGAGGTCCTGCAGTGGGAGCACAGTGAGCCTTAGTGCCCTTTGTGGGCAGCGCTCAGACCTGCTCACTGCTTGCCCACAAGGTCCAAGACTGCCCTCCTGGGTCTTGGTGCCAGCAGCCATTTCTACCACAAACATAATCGTGAAACCAGATTGACCGAGAAGGAAAGGGAGAGCGAGGGCCCACGGAGCAGGCAGCATAAGTGCATGTGGGCCTGCCGTCGCCCGCCACCCTCGGCCGTGGGGGGGTTGGTTGCCCCCGAGGCCGCAGGGCTGAGCCCCCAGGTCTGGGCCCGGGCGTGGAATGCTGCGTCCTGTCGCGTGCTTCAGTGCCTTTACACTGTGCCTGCTTCTTCTTCTCAGCTACACACAACGAGTAAAAATCCTGCTCAAGATCGTCCTTCCAATGGCTGTATATTTAAAGATTTTGGGAGCTCCGCTGAATCGTTAATGTGTAGTGAATCCACCTCCTTGTACCCACTTTTGTAGTCTTATCAGTTCCTATCTTGTCAAACACAGCCTGACTGCTTCTGACCCCAGATGGCCTCATTACTACAGTTTTCTTTTTAAAGAAGTGCCGTCTGTTTTTGAGGATTTTAAACATGTTTTGCAAAGCACTTCAGGTTTTACTTTTTATCGTGAGCCATGAGCTTTTTAGAAAAATCATTGAGGGTTGCGAGAGTTTGAGTTTGGGTTGTGTTGCCTTTTTTCTCTTTTTCGTGGGGTCGGCCCCAAGTAGTTAGGGGCCCCAAGTCACTTGTCTTTTGAGTCTGAACGGACTCTGAATCCGCTCTTTGGCAGAAGCTGAGCACACTGTGGCTTTTTTTCAGCTCCGTGTAATGTTCCTGAGCGTAGCATGGTATGGTAGGACCGGGTGGCGGCAGAGGTGCCTGGCTGCCTGGCCCCACCGCCCCTCTGTACTGTATCATCCACGGTAGACTTGCAGACGTCCCAAGAGTTTCTTGAAAATGTTTATTTATATTGTCTTTTTTTTACTGGAAGACGTGTGCATATGTCATTGATGTTGTATTTGAAGTGGCTAAGGAATTCTTGTATGCAGTTTTCTTTGGCTTCACGAAGCCGATTAAAAGCCCGTCTGAATGAACCTGCTCTGACCATCTCCCTTTGATCACACCACACTTTCCCTGCTGCGGACTCGCAGCAGGCAGACCTGAGCAGAGAGGGCAGCTTGAGGATTAGGTCCACCAGTCCTTCCTGAGGCTGCCAAGAGCTAGAGGAGAAAGGCAGAGGCAATGACGCTGGCCAGGCCCCTGTGACAGCGGACTGCCACTGGTCCCAGTTAGGTGAGCAGGTGGGTGATGGGAGTGGGCTCTTGGACCACAGGGCAGCACCGGGAGGTCTCTGGCAGTGGCAGCCAGAGGGCTCGACAGGGCGGGCAGCCAAGCAGGGACGGTGGACACCCGGGCACCTGACACTGACCCCGAGCACTTTAGTTTAGAAGCAGGCCAGAGAGTGGACGTAAGCAGTGTCCTTGGGTGACCCCAGATTGACCAGTTTGTTAGCTAGCTCTGCTGTTGCTTTACAAGTTCTGAGCGTTCTCTGCTAGCCTATGGAAGCTGCAGCCCCTCGGAGGACAGAAGTGTTGTGCGCCCAACAGAAACCTCTGAGACGCAAGCTGCTCCCTGGGCTAGCTCATATGTGGAGATAGTCCTGTAATTCGAGGTAACTCCTTTTGCTCGTCCACATCCCTCTTCTTGTCCAGAGCTCTTTTGAAAGTAAAGTCATATAACCGGGGAATGTTCCTTTGACTGGTTTTTGCTCTTCCATTTTTTTTCTTTTTTTCTTTCTTTTTTTTTTTTTAAATCAAGCTAGACGTAAAGGCAGAGCCCAGCCGTTTGCCCTTTCCTGCCTGCGACCAGGCATTCGGCCAGGCAGCTGTGCCTCACCAGTAGGTTCGATCCATAAGCAGGATTGGAGACCACCGAACGGCCCTGCCTTTTGGATTTTTTTTGTTCATCAGTTGTCTTCTCAAGACCTCTTTAAGTCACTCTGCTAACTAGCTCTCTGATGTCTATTGCTGCCATGAGTTTTTTCTCAGAGCCCACGCCAATTTCTAAGCAGCTCCTTCCCAAGTGGGTAATCGGGCTTGAGAGTGGAAGGTGGCCTGGCCCATCTGAAAGGCACAGGCCTGCCCTGGGCATGCCGGCCTGTGGCAGGGCTTCTAGGATTGGCCCCGATGACTAGCTTGAGACCCTTCCAGGAGCTGTGGATGGTTTTGGGGGAGGTGGGGAGGGCAGCTGTGAGCTCAGCGTGGGCATCAAGGTTAACACTCCTTTGCTTTGACAGGTTGAGTGGAAGCCAGTGCAACTCAGAAGGGTGGCCTGAGAGCTGTAGGGACCTGGGGTAACGTCCCAGGAAGGAATCACCTTGAAGCCTGAGGCAGAGGCACAGCTGCCTGCCCTCACAGACCTTCACCTGTAAGTGCTTTTCAGGGTGGGAGATGTGTGGCCCTTTGGCCCTGGCAGTGCCTGGCCCTTGCAGTGGATTCTCTACTGGTTTTGTGACATCCCCCCCCCCCCCCTCCCGCCCCCAAGGGCCACGTCTGTGCCTCCTGCTGGAGCAGTGCTCTTGCTCTCCCCCTCACCCCTCCTCATCTTTCCAGCAGGTGCTTCACTGGCAAGGTCAGGGTGCGGGGCTTCCAGGAGGACAGGCACATGGCCCTTGTGTGACAGCCAGTCATACGCGACTGTGACAAGACAAATGTGGAAATCACACTTGAATAAAGGGATGGCGTGTCCACCAAAAATCTGACTCTGGTGTGGGGTGTGGTGCGGCCGTGTAGGGCTGGTGGCAAGGGGTATGGTGAGGCATCCACTACAAAAAGCCTCTTCTGCCCTTTGTTCAGGGACATAAGGGTTACTTCATTATCTCCTGGGGATGTTCTCTTGGGGTCTGAGGAGCATGGTCAGTCCACTCCCAAAGAGGAGGTGGTCCCTTGGCACCTGCTCTTGGGTGGGTACACATCTCTGGCAGGGCCCAGGCTGAGGTCTTTTTCTTTTCTTTTTTGTCTTTTTAGGTCTGCACCCGTAGCGTACGGAGGTTCCCAGTGTAGAGGTCAAACTGGAGCTGTAGCTGCTGGCCTAAGCTACAGTCACAGCAACACTAGGTCCGAGACTCGTCTGTCACCCACATAGCTCATGGCAATGCCCGGATCCTTAACCCACTGAGCAAAGTCAGGGGTCGAACCTGCATCCTCATGGATGCTAGTCAGATTCATTTCCGCTGAGCCACAGTGGTAACTCCCAGGCTGGGGTCTTGGCAGAGTGAGGGGGCACCTTCATCTTTGCCGTCCTTGCTTCCAAGGCTGGTTGCCTCCTTCTCTGGTCTTGGGTGTAGAGCATTAGGGTCAAGCCCTGGTTCTAGCTGCTTTGGGCTCTGAGGCAGTCCCCTTCACCCACCCCAACCCCTGCAGCGTCCGGCTTTTTGTGGACCGAGTCTTACACATCCCCACCACCGTTCTCCCATGGGGTGTGTCTGGTTCTTCCTGGCCTCTTCCCAAAAGAGGATGCCCAGTCTCACAGCCGGGACTGGTGTCCCCTTTGGGAGGGTCAGGGCCAGGGGTTCCCCCTGCTGTTGTCACTGAAACGTAGGGCAAGTGGAGGCTGGGGCCGAGGACGCATGAATTCCCAGGGCCAGGGTGGGAGGAAGGCCCGTTGGGCAGGTTGTGCCTGCTCCGCCCCCTCGCAGTCTGACGCTGCAGGACCTGCGCCTGTGGCCTGGCGATGGGGCGGCGGTGGGAACAGAACTGAGGCTCTGAGCCTACCAGGGTTTGGCCTTGAGCGATGCGGAACTACCCAGGGCTTGGGTGAGGCGAAGTGACCAACCGGGGGCGGGGCCGGGGCGGAAGTTCCGGGTAGTGGGCACCGCCCCCGCGGGCCATTGGCTGGTACCCGCCCCCGCGCTAGTGACTGACACTCGCGGGGCGCAGCGCAGCCACTGCTTCCGCCGGGCCATGGGGCCGCGCGTGCTGCCGCCGCGGCTCCTACTGCTGCTGCCGCCGGCGCTATTGCTGCCGGCGCTGCTGTGCGGAGCCGAGGAGGCCGCGCCCCCATCGCTGCGCTCTACTCAGGCCGCACTGTCGCCGCCGCCCGCCGTGACGAACGGGAGCCAGCCGGGCGCGCCGCACAACAGCACACACCAGGGGCCGCTGGGCTCGCCAGGCTCGCCGCTGGTGCGCTCCATCTACGTGGTCACGGGCCTCATCTGCCTGGCCTTGCTCTACTTCCTCATCCGGGCTTTCAGGTGCGTCATGCGCACGCTACTGCCGCCGCCCTGGCATGGCTAATCAGCTTGCGCTTTGCGCCTCATGTGATGGGGCGCGAGAGCCCCGCCTCTCTGGTGCTGTTTGTCCGTGTCACGTGCCCGGGTGGGTTGGGCCAGACAGTCACGTGACGCGCCGCTGTTTCATAACGCCGGGGTGCTGCTCTCTCCTTTATAGACTTAGGCTGGGAGGTTGGAGTTTGTGGGGTGCTGTGGGTTCCCGGAGTGCCCGGGGCATTTTGCAGCTCCCTCAGCCTGGCGACGAGCACAGCAACCGCCAACCCGACTTGAGTCTGCGATCCCGGACTGGCTATGTCCTTCTCTGTAGTTAATGCCCACAGACCAGCCTGGTCCCACAGGCTGAGCCAGACCGGAGCCCGCGCCCCGCGCCCCGGAACCTTTCGCCTACTGTTTTTTCAGCCCGGAGCAGTTTGTGGTTTTAAGCGTCTAGGTTCTGCACATGCTTTCCTCAAAGAATCGAGGGAGTTTTTCTCTCCTCCGTTGGCACTACTGTGGGTACACAGTGTTCTTTTTCCCGCTGAGTACTTGCTGCATCCACCGCAGAGGCCCCCCCACCTATCCCCTTTCTCTGGTGGTGATCAGGAGCCAGGGCTTTTGCCTGAGGCAGTCCTCAATTTGAACTCTGGAAAACCTTCACTCTTAGAGTCAGTCTTCTCATCAGTAAAATGGAATGACAGTGCCCCCTCCGCCCCCCTGCCCGATCCTAGCCTAGGGTCTTCCACCCTGAGAGCTTGTCAAGGGACATGTCCACCTCCTGTTACTGATATAAGAAGAACCAATAATCATTGTGATCATTTTTTTTTTTTTTACTACCACACCTATGGCAAATGGAAGGTCCTGGGTCAGGGGTCAAAATGGAGCTGCAGCTGTGGTCTGCTCTGCAGTCACAGCAACGCTGGATCCAAGCCACACTTGTGACCTATGCTGAAGCTTGCAACAACGCCAGATCCTTAACCCACTGAGCAAGGGGTCAGGGATCAAACCTACATCCTCACAGAGACAACACTGGGTCCTTAACTTGCTGAACCATAGTGGGAACTCTCTTTGTGACCAGTATGAGAAGAAGCACAATCAGACCAGGAAGGTTCACAGTAAGGCTTTGGGGGCCTAGCAGAAGAGGATTCTTGGAGAAGGAGGGGAGGGGGAAGGGGTGTCAGCAGCTCCTGGGGGTTGGCATGAGAGGGCCACTGAGCGAGCCTGGGCCTGCTTTCAGGTTGAAAAAGCCACAGCGGAGGCGGTACGGGCTCCTGGCCAACAGCGAGGACCCCACTGAGACAGCCTCGTTGGATAGCGATGAGGAGACGGTCTTTGAAACAAAGAATCTGAGATGGTAGGGCAGCCCTCCCCACACTTTTCAGGGGTTCTTGTGGGGGGCCAGGGGCGGTAAGCTGGAGAGTCAGGAAGACTGCCAACCCACGAGGTCCTCAACATAATCGGCACAGGGCAGTGGTGGGGCCTGGAGTGAGCACTGGCCTTGCATTCAAAGTCTGTGGCCTTATTCAAGGCTCGTCCCTCTCCCAGCCTCAGTTTCCTATTTCTTTAAGATGGAGACAGTCAACCGTGGTTGGTCAAGATCAATGTCAGAGATGGAGAGTTAATTCTTGTGGGGTGCTACCAAGGGGGATGGGGTGCGGAGGAAGTTCCTATGTGGGGCAATGGGTTAAGAATCTGATGTTGCAGCAGCTGTGGCGAAGGTTGCAACTGCGGCACAGGTTTATTCTCTGGCTCAGAAACTTCCACGTGCCATGGGTGAGGGGGTTAAAAAAGAGAAAGACAAAGGGGGTCCAGAGATGGCCTCTCCCTGGCCCCAGCCCCAGGTAGAGCACCCCAGGCAGAAGGAATAGAAGAGACAAAGAGGGCTGGCAACTGAAGTGATTCAGGGACCATTGGGCGCAGAGCCAATGACAGGGCCTGAGTGGGGAGTGATGGCCCATTTAATCCCAGCCTGTTGGGGGGCTCAGGCAGGGAAGCTGCTCCCCACCCCACACTTCTCATCTCCTACCCATTGCTTCTAGATATTCATGTTGGGAAGGCGGCATTTTCAGCGGCCCTGGGGGACAGACAGGAGACAGGGCCCACCGATTCTCCTGCTGGACCAGAGAGCTTGTGTGGGACCTACCTGGCCACCTGAAGCCACCTCAGCCCTCCAGATGGACAAGACTGCCTAGGATACTGGCTGGAAGTCAGAGGGGCCCTGGTAGCCCCACCCAGGACTCTGAGGTCCCCTGGCCACATTGTGACTTGTGTCAGTTGCTCTTCCTGGTGGGGATATGGCAGCCCCGAGTTGAGGCCTGGTAGGTGGGAGGGCTAAGGGGTCTGTCTGGAAGTACCTAACCCCTGGGCTGGGGACAATAAAGGCAGCAGTGGTTTTGCAGCTGGTACCAAGTTCCAGAGAGGGCCAGAGTCAGTGTCCTGGCTCTTTGGTTGGGGGTGGGGAACAGATGTGGACCCCATGTGGGCTGTAGTTCTCCCACTTAATGACCACTTGGCCCCATCCCCAGCTGTCCACAGGGTCCACTGAGAAATCCCATGAAGTAGGCAGAGAGATGGGGAGGATCTATCTGACCTGCCTGGATAAAGGCCCTGCCAGTCATTGCTTCCAGGCAGAGAGAGAACTGCTATTCATCCATCAAAGCCCTTGCTTAAGGGCTCCCTGCTCCATGCTTCCTTCAGCCCGGGGCCCCTCAAAGGCCATGCCCTCTGGAATTCCCACCTCTCCCAAACTCGTACCATTACTTAGTGGGCGTTTTCCAAGGCGCACCAGGCCGTGGTGAACAGGTCTGGAACTTCCTGCGGCCCGAGGACCCCTGTGCCCACCCTGCCTTTCCCCCATCAGCCTCCCGTGGCATCACTGATCAATCTGATCCCCTTTCTCAGACACCTGAGAGATATCCTGGCACTCAGCCCCCATCTCTGGTGAGTGGCTTGATGAGTTCCTCTGTGGCCATTGTTTCTAAGCAGAGTCCAGCTCTGGCCTATCTGCACACTGGGTCCTGTAAGTTTGGTCCTGGAGAATGAGCACGGCGAGACTGGCCTGTGGCCCCCCTGGGCCTGAGGCTGCTGGACCAGTGGCTGAATTTACCAAAGGCCATGTCATTAGAAGGAGCTGCCACCAGGTGTCAGCTTTGTGCCGCCCAGCCTTCACCCTGCTGGCCTGTGGTCCCAGGTGTGGCCTGAGCCAAACCTTTGTTGTACAGGTAGGCAAATAGGTCCAGCTAGGGGCCCCATTTCTCATACCTTCTGAGTCCCACCTTGTCCCCATGTCCACTGCGAAATGGCCCCAGCCTGATGCCCACTCAAGACCCATCGACCCCTGGAGCTCCTGTACCTGGCAGTCCTGCTGAGTAGCTCTGCACACACTGAGCATGTGTTCCTGCCTACTGTCACGTGCAGAGTCAGCTGGTCACCCATCTCTCCAGCCGGGGTGTTGGTCCCCAGTCTGCTTCCTTGCATCCTTGTCAGCACCCCCCCCTTCCCCCAGTCTGCTTGCACGTCTCTTCCACCTCTGGTACCCAGCTGCCACCTCCAGTAAGTCCTCCCTAACTGCCTGGGCCTAGCCCCCTTTCTTTGGGAGGGGCCAGCAGTCAGGAAGTGAGGCAGAACCTCTGGGAGGCCCCCTGCCCCAGCTCTGGCTGCTCTCCCCAACTGTTCCCCCTCTGGGTCTATCTCCTTGCGTCCCTGCCTTTTTGTCTCTGCGTCTCTGTCTTTATCTGACTCAGAACTCCTCCCCGTTTCTCTCCATCTGTGCTGCCTCTCTCACTCAGCCTCCCTCCCTTTCCGTCTGTCCCTTTCTGTCACTCTGTCTCCCTCCGTGTCTGACCCACTGGGACACGCTTTTAACAGGCGCGCAGACACCATCCACGGCCCCCCCCCATCCTGTGATCTGCGCCCCCTTCCCACAGCTCTGAGCGATTTCTCGAGCTTCAAAAGGCACATTAATTACTCTAATGAGGTCAGGAGAGACCCCGCGCTCTGCCATCCGGAGCCAGGAACACACCGCGTGCCCCCGCAGCCCCGCCGGCCGCCTCCTGCCCGCCCCCCTCGGGCGGGAGGGGAGCCCCGCCCGCTTGCCGGCCCCTGTGCCTGTCAGCGCCGTCAGCGCGCGCGCCCGCACCCCCGGCATTAGTGTCGAGTAATTGGCAGCCCCCGCCAAGGTTAATGCACTATTAGCAGGAAGTTCTCCGCGGCTAAAAGCCGGGAGAGGGGCCTGTCAGCACGAGATGAAAGGCCCCGGGTCCCGGCTGGCTGGAGGGCCGCGTGTGCGTGTACGTGTGCGTGTGCATGCGAGCACGGGAGGGGCTTCCAGCAGCTTCCTCCACTCCGCACACGAGTACAGGCACAAAACGCGGCCGCAAGGACACGCGACACGGACAGTCACGCGTGCGGGATGGACACGACAGGAGTATGCACACACACGCGGGTGTCCAGTGCAGCCGGTCTCAAGCCCGGTCCAGGTGGGGGGCGCACAGACCCACAACCCAGCGCCCTCGAGGCCCCTCCCACCACTGCTGCTTCCCCCAACCCCGCAACAGTAGTGCCCACGGAACACGCAGCCAACCAGTACCCTCGGCAGGAGGATGGGGCAGGTTGGGGTCTCTGGCTCCTGGGTGGCAAGACAGGGCCCTGCCCCCAGCCTTGGTTCTCCATCTGGGGCATGGGGCTGGATGGGGTGGGTCAAGCAGGGTCTCCTTGGGCTCAGGAAGAGGGCAGCTTGTGGCTCTGCTGCCCTGGGCCTGCAGTGCTGGTCCAGGCCAAACGCCTTCCCTGGAGGTGGGGACACCTCCACTGGCTCTGGTGTGGCTCCTCCTTTCAGCTCACCTGGGGTCAGCAAGCAAGGGCCTCCTGTCCTCCCTGGGGGCTCAGGCCCCTGGTGGCCCATGTCACCCTCTCTGGGCAGTTTGAGCCACAACCCCGCCTCTATGCAGCCCTCAAGGTCTTTCTTGTTCCTGGACAAGTGTGGCTGTCCAAGGGCCCATGTAGACGTGGCTCCAAGAGGCTGCCAGAGCCATGCTGCCTAGGATGGTGGCCATGACCATTACTGCTCAGTACGCTAATGACGACTAGCTATTTACATTTACATTAACTAAAAGGAAGTGAAGTCTACAATCTTGTTCCTCTCTGTACTGGACACATTTCACGTGCCAACAGCCACATGGAGCTGGTGGTGGTGCCTCTGTTGGACAGTGCTGATCTGGAACTTTTCCATCCTTGGGGGAAGTTCCTTTGGGCAGTAGTGGTCTAGTCCCTAGACTGGCTGTGGGAGGAGGGGGTCAGTGTTCAGGCCCTGGGACTGGGAGGGTGGAAAGGGAGGAGGGAGGGAAGGAGGGGGAAGGAAAAATGCTGGGCTGGCTGTGGAGGCTGCAGGAATCTTAGGACCTGGCTGAGATTCCAAGGGCCTGACTGGACTCTGGACACAAGGGCGGGAATTTTAATTTATTGGCAAGAGAAAGGACACGTTTGTTTGTTTATTCTCTGTGACAAGCTGTGGAACTCTCCTTGACACACACATCCCCCCAGGTGCCAGTGAGGCTGGCGCTGTTGCCTGCCCCCCAGTCCAGCTCTGACCTGGGTCAGGGGAGCCCCAGACCTGCTCTCTCTGGTGACCTTTTTCTGCCTCCTGAAACATACCTCAGCCAGAGCAGGCGGCGGATTTGGTCAAGTTTTTTCTGTAATGAGAAATTTCTCCCCACATATTTTTAGCTTCCTCCAAGGCACTATGGCCTTTGGAGGTTGAGGGGGTGCTGGACACTGATCCTGAGCCCCTGGGATTCACCCTTCCGTCTGGGGCACCTGGCGATGAATGATAGGTGGTGGGTGCGGGGCCAGGGTCAGTGGGTGAGGGTAATGGGTGATGGGTGATGTGTTGGGGTCAATGGGCAGCAGGTGACCAGTGGCGGGTAATGGGTCAGAAGCCAGTGGGTTCTGGGGTTAGCGGGTAGGGGGTGCTGGGTGGGGTCAGTGGACAATAGGCAGTGGGTGCTGGCCACAGGTTAGGGGCAGGTGTGGGCCTCACTTGGGCAGAGCTTCAAGGTCAAGAGTGCAGCCCATGGTGGACTGGGACAGACACCTATGAAAGATCCTGTCCTGGGTCTGCACCTGGTGCTGAGTCAACTCTGAGTGACCCCCAACCCTGACTGAGCCTTGAACCTAAGACTGACCCTATCCCCAAAGTAAGCCTGATCTCTGACCCTTGACTCCAGCGGAAGCTTACTCCAGGATGACCCCTGATCTCAGCTGACCTCCTGTGGGCTGAGCTTGGAGGCTGCAACAGCCTCCAGCGCTGGGAGGGGACAGTGGCCCCCACTGGACAGGGGTCCTGGAGGGCAACTGGGCAGCTGTCCCTGCACCTCCACCCCCTCCTTGCCCGGGGCCAGGCCATGGAGCTGGCCAGCCCTCCCCTCCAGGGCCCCTCCTGGGGGAGCGGCCAGCGGGCGCAGGGAGGTTGAATGGGGGACGTGCGCCTTTGTTCCTGTCCCTGCTCCGGCTCTGACCTTGAGAGAGAGACAAGAACAGAAGGAAAACGGAGCTTCTGCTCAAATCCGCTCGGCGGCAGCGGTGGTGGCGGCTCTCGCCTTGGTGGCCCCTGCATGCAAATGAGCCGAACCACCCCAGGCCTTTGCTGGGGCGTCCCCCGCCCAGTGTGCCCTTCTGGCTCCCCCAGCTCTGCAGGCCCAAGCTCTGCTGGGTGTGACATGAGACCCCTGCCAGGCTCTGAGGTCCCACAGCGTGGGAGGGGGCAGAGAGAGCTTCCAAAAGGCCTTTGCAGGCAGGAACACTGGGTTGGGCCAGGCCTGGCATCCTGAGCTCACAGCCCCTCTTTCTGGGCCCAGCCGTGAGCCTCCATTGCAGAGAGCTGGCCTCCCAGAGTGGCTGCCCCATCACTCCCCCGAGAGCCAGACTAGCCAGCCTGGGCCAAACCCGGCCTGAGTTGCTGGGAGCCCCAGGCCCTCAGTCCAGCAGTGTCCAGAGAGTCTGTTTAAGGCCTTGCCACGTGACCCTGGACCAGTTCTGGTCCTCTCCTGGCCTCCTGTGCCTGCCCCGTCCACCACTTGGGGGGTTAGGCTCCCATCCTCCCTTGGGACTTCAGACCTGGCCTCCTGTAGTCAGAGGACCAGCAAGACCCGGAAGCTGGAACACCCCAGACCGTTGGGCTGAGTTCCCTGGATGGCAGAGGACAGAGGACCTGGAGGAGGGGTAGCTGAAGCACAAGGAGGACAGACCTGGAAGGAAGAAAATGGAAGGACTCCCAGGCAGGGTTCAGCCCAAGCAGAGGGCTCAGTGTGGGGAGGATGACGCTCAGAGCACATGCCCACAACATGTAGGAGGTGTGGGGCTGGGATGGGTCATCTGCTGCCCTGCCTCGCTGAGGTGAAGCTTATTTTGCCAGTCTCTGGCCTCTCTAGGTTCCTTCGAGGAGTTTACATAATCCATCACCCAGAAACCTTCCAGCTCTTGGCTCTCAGACCCTGTGCCAGCCCTGAGAGTATGAAACAAACCCAGAGAGGTAAAATCTGGCTGGGTGCCACTGGCACTTTCCAGTCAGCACTTGGTGACAGTGTACCTCCACAAACTCAGAATCTGGTGAGGCAGACAATGGCATGAATAAGGAGAAAAATAGGCCGGGCCCCCAGTTTTTGCACACAGCCGGCACCCACAGAAGTGCCAGTTCTCTGAACAGGTCATACACTCTGGCCCCTGCCTGGTGCCCTTTTGTCCTCTGCCCCTTGAGACTCCCCATGCTCCTGACTGCTGTTGGCCTCGACCCCACTGTAGGCTGCTGGGAATATTGGGCACCCACTATTTGTCTGGCTCCCTTAGGGACTGAGGTCAGGATTCCTGTTTCACTTCCTAGTTGAGGAAACAGACTCAGAGAGGAGAAGTGACTGCCCTGGGAGACAGCGGTAGCTGTTGGCTTTGGACTTAAGGTCAGTCCCACCACAAAACTCTTCCCCGGGCTGGGTGAAGTGTCACAGCATCCCCTCGGTCTGGTTTAGGATTTGGGGGTCTGGGTTTGAATGAAGGAGGTGAGACGGGGCGAGCCATCTTTGTGCCTTCTACTCCTTGCTTGGGGCCTGGCTTTGCAGACCACTTGGTGGCTTGAATGGAGATGAGTGAGGGACTCCGCCACCCTGGGCTAGGCCCGCGTGATGACGGGGGGCGCGCCCCCGCAGAGTTGGTGGCTGGGGTTGGCCCCTGCGGAGGTGGGCAGGCCGCGGTGGGGTACTCATCCGGACCATTAGACTGGGGCGGGGGTGGAGGGGCGAGGGCGCGGTTGCGGCTGGAGCCCCCCGCCCAGCCCCCGTGTGTCCGGGGCACGGCAGGAGGGGGCGCCCGCGGCCCTCCCGGCGCTCGGGCGGGACAAAGGCCGGAGCCCTGGCCCCTCCCCGGCGGGTGCGGCAGCGACGGCCCGCGCTCTCAGAGTCCGCGCGGCCGGGCCGGCGCCCGGGGCGACCCCGGCGCCCCGCCTGCCGCCGCCTGACTTCTCGGCGCCCGAGGTCGCGCGCGCCCAGGCGGGGGCGGCTGGGGATCTCCAAGCGCCGGCGCGCCCTCCTCCCGCCCGCCCTGCGCCCGCCCGCTCGGCGGCGGCGGAGGAGGCGGAGACGGCCGGCAGGCGGCGGCCAGGGGAGCGCGGCGGCCGGACCGGGGCCATGGCGCCCGCGCAGCGCCCGCTGCTGCCACTGCTGCTGCTGCTGCTGCCGCTGCCGCCGCCGCCGCCCTTAGTGCGCG
This sequence comes from Phacochoerus africanus, assembly GCF_016906955.1. Classification (NCBI taxonomy): domain Eukaryota; kingdom Metazoa; phylum Chordata; class Mammalia; order Artiodactyla; family Suidae; genus Phacochoerus; species Phacochoerus africanus. The sequence goes on along the minus strand of NC_062547.1, from coordinate 77,319,926 downwards.
CGGAGGACGCCGCCCGCACCAACTCGGACCGCTACGCCGTCTACTGGAACCGCAGTAACCCCAGGTGAGCGTGGCTACGGGCGGGGACCGGGCGCTGGGAGACCCCGGGAGCCCCCACCTCAGCCTGGTCTCCCGCCCTGGGCACGGAGCGTCCCTGCGCGCTGCCCCCGGAGTGGGGGCTCCCGCTTCCCACGGGATCCCCCGGGAGTTCTGGCCCCCGGAGTTTGGGGGACTCCTGCTCCGCGTGCATCTCCCCCCAGGGCGCCCCGCCGCCTGCAGATTTGGGAGACTGGGCGCCCGGCGTGCCCCAGAGCGCCGCCAGTCCCGGAGTTTGGGGATCCTTGCTGGCACCCTCAGAAATCGTGCAGCCCTGACTTCCCTCGCCGGACTTGGGGGACCCCCTCTTCGGGCCTCTCCAGGGACCTCGTCTGGCTTTCGAGTTGGTAGAGATGCCCGGGAATCTTGTGGCTGAGCTGCACCAGGCGGTGGGGACCGTGGCCGGGAGAGGGGTGGTCCATGGGCAGGTTTCCCCGGTGGGTCCCCAGTGAACTTGGGGAAGTTAGAATGCCCTCCCTGCAGACCAGCGTCCACATTCACTCCAGCGGTTCCCTGGTCTCGGTTTTATAGGGACAGGCAGACCAAGGCACCCAGGGGCTGGGGTTTGGTCCTGGGAGTCCTGATCAAGTGGCACTCTTTCCTATCCCCCTGGCGTTGATGGGGAAACTGAGGCGCAGAGGGGCCAAGCAGCTGGCTCAAGGTCACCACGAGGGGAGCAGAGCTGGGGCAGGGACCCAGGTGGTCTTGTGCCCAGCCTGCCACGCCCGGCTGAGGTGCCGAGGTGCCGTGCCTGCCCGCAAACCTTCCTGTCAGGCACTGAGTACGATTCAGGGGCGGGGGGGGGGGGCAGCAGGAGCCCCCCTTAGTGGACCAAGAAAAGTTTGCTGGTGATTGCCCACATCCTGGACAGCAGAAGCCTCGGGCCATTCCGGGTCTGGAAGACTGGAGTGGGCAGTGGTCCCGTGGGAGATAGGGCTCTGGGGTCCTGCAGCTCCTGCTCAGACCTCGTCAGGGTCGCAGTCTTATCAAGGCCAGTGGGCTGCATGTGGGGGGCCAAGGCACCGGCCTCCCTGCTCTTGGACCCTCTGCCACTGGTCACTCTCTCCGTTTTCAAGCACCAGCCGAACCACTTTCCAGAGCTTGCCGTCCTCCGCCGTCCCCTCACTGTCCCCTTCCATCCTCGGTCCTCCGGTGGAAAGTTGCATAAAGGGCGGTCTCTGAGGCAGGCTCTGGGACAAGGGCAGCCAGTTTCCCAGGTGGGGGCAAGGAGTGTCCCCAAACACCCCCTTCTGTTGCCTGGTGGGGTTGGGCCTGGGGGCCGAGGGCAGAGACCCTGGTCGGCAGAGAGACAGTCGGGCCACCACGGAGCTGGTCCCCCACCCCGCCCGCCCCGCTGGTCACATGTGGGTTTGATTAAGGCTCTTCCCTGCGGCCCAGCAGGGAGCCCAGCGGGCAGCGCTTCCCCGGCCCAAGTTTTTGGTTTCAGCTCCGGAATCTCTGTCCCGGCATGGCCTGTCCTTTGTTCTAGCAAACGCCAAACATGCGAGGAGCCTCGAAGGGGACGGAAAGGGGTCGCTGGGGCCGCCTGCTGCCCCACCTGCTACAGGCTACAGACAGGACCCCGGCCCGGGAAGGATGCCGCCCCCATGCCTGGCTCTGGCCGGCTGCTTGGCCGCCTCCTGTTGCTGACCTGACAGCCCAGCTCTGACCAGCTGCCTGAGGGGCTGGCCTTGCTTGTCCAGTGCAGACCCTCGCGATCAGGGCCCTTCTCCCTCCCCCTCCTCCTGTCTGGGGCATCCTGGGTGGGAGGTGTCCTCCATGGCTTCTTGTGATGGGGTCTGGGGCCCAGGGGAGCACCTGGCCCAGGAAGCCTGGTTGGGTCCATAACTGGGGCTCCATTCATCGCTGAGGTTGTGGGGTTCTGCCAAAGGGGCCTTGGTGGCCTGGGGACCCCTCAGGAGGTTTGGTGTCCAGGGTTGTCTGGTGATGGTGTGTGCCAGGCACAGGAGGAGGGGTGGTGTCCGGCCTAGGTCCAAGGGCACCCAGTCCGGAGACAGCTGCAGGGGAGAAGGCATCGTTGCCAGCAGGCCTGAAGTGCAAGGCAGTCCCACAGGCAGGGACGAGAGACAAGCCTGTTTGGGGAGAGACAAGGATGGGGTCAAAAAAGAGACTGGTGGCGGTGGCAGGCGGAGGAACCGGGAAACGCAGGGATGGGCCATGCCTGAGAGGGGGGCACTCACAAAGGGTGCCGTGTGGAAGGGGCCAGAGCCATGCTGGGCAGCTCGGGCCGGGGCCAGCCGGGCAGCGGAGGAGCTGGAGGGATGTGTGTGCTCAGGTGGGAGACCTGCAGAAACAGGCGGCGCTGCGGTGAGGCCGGCCACCCTTGTCTGGCCAGGCCTGGTACCTGCACTGAGGAAATAAGTACGTGGCAGTGTTTCCCAAATTGCCACCTCCTGCTGTGCAGTGCATTTCCTGCACACGCGAGGCTGGCGGACCTTGCCAGGGAGTCCCGCATCCATCTCCGCCCCTGCCGGCTGGCTGTCCAGCTGTCTGTCTGACCAGCCCCTGGTCTGGGCACTCCTGAGCTGGCTGCTGGGTGTCTCTGGGCCTGTCTGCAGCTGGTTGGGCTGGGTGGGGGGTCCCAGTGGGGTCCCCACTGCCAACCGTGGGGTTGGGTGTGCTTCTGTGTATGTGGAGGGCACGGGACCAGCTAGGAGTGTCATTGGGCTGCAGGATGGGTCTGCCTATGTCACTGCGTGTAGCTGCGGGTTCTCCCCCATCACGTTTGGGGTGTCCTGGGGCCCCGGGAGGTGCTTATCTGTGTGTGTGGTGCACACACATCACCTGTGTGCCTACGTGTGCATGGTGGCCCTGGCCCTATGTGTTTGCATGCGTATCCGCATGATTGTGTCTGGAGCATATGCATGTGCAGGGTGCGTGCATGTTTGCAGGAGTGTGTCTGAACGTGGAAGGTACGCAGGGTGTGGGGTGCACAGTGTATCTGCCTCTCTGTACGTGGGGTGCATACATGTCTTCGGAGTGTCTGTGTGGAGCACACACATGCGTCTGCATGTGCGGCGGGCTCTGGCCACCCGGGGGCCTCCAGCAAGGGGCAGACAGCTCACACTGATGGGGCTACAGCTTGTCCTCCCTGCCCTCCCACTGCTCCTCCTCTGCCCTCTCCTAGAGCCCAGGTGGGTCCCTTCTGGGAGCACGCGTCCAGGTCCCATGGGCCCTGTGCTGCCTGTGGTGCAGAGGGGCCATCAAGGTCCAGGGCTGGCACCTCACAGGGTGCCCGCCTTCCCTGAGTCCCCCACCTGATTGGAGACCAGCAGCCCGGGTAGACCTGGTGGTGTGGACCTGGGTTGGGCTTCTGCCCAATGCAGCCTCTCCAGCTTTGACTGGCCACGTTCCTGTCTCAGACAACCAGGTGGGAATGGCGACTGGGGCAGCATCTTCCCTGTGGTAGGGGTGTGGGTCTCCTCTGGTCCCTGTCGGCCTCACCCAGGCCTCCGGGGAACCGGCTATGAAGGGGGTGATGCCACGTTTTGGCGCATGAAGCTTCTTTGTTTTATTTGAAGGGGGCTCATCTGCTTGGCTTGGGGGCTCAAAGAGGGAGGATTTGGGGGGCTGGGGGTTCGAGGGTGTGATCTGGGGGGTGGGGACCCGGGAAACCTGGGTGTGCCCTGGGGCGGGCGGCTTGGTTACCAGGAGCCCCATCTCCTCCATGAAGTGGGGTGGTGAGTCATGCCACTCAGCAGATGGCAGCAGGGCCTGATGTGGACAGGTGAGGCACAGGCATGACCCCAGACGATCAGAGGCCCCAGACTGAGAGGGGAAACTGAGGCGGCTGGACCAGGTAGCGGGCAGCAGGCCTCCACGACCAGGCCCTGCATGTGTAGCAATAGCGAGTTCCTGCCCAACAGGGGTAGGCACCGCAGTGCGGTGGGCGGGGTGGCAGTTCTGAGATGTCTCCACCTGCCTGGGCCTGGGCTCTGAACCTAGAGTCCACAGGCTCCCTGGGGTGGGATGGTCGGATGGGCCTGGGTCCCTCCCCATAGCTGACCACCCCGGGTGGCTCAGGTTGCAGACAAGGAAACTGAGAATGGGGGCAAGCTGATTTCTGTGGGGGATTTGGTGCCCAGCCTGCCTCGGAGCTGGGCCGAAGCAGGGACTCCGACCTCTGGGTCCCCCAGCAGACAATCTCTCCGTGAGGTTCCCGGTCCCGCAAGGTCCTGAGTGGAGGGGGTGTGTCCTGAGGGCGCATGCATTCACCAGAGTCCCTGAGGCAGTGTTTTTGCAGGGCCAGTGATTTCCTTCCTTGGGCTTGTTCCGCAGCCTTGAGCCAGGCCCATACCTCAGCAGCTTCTTTCCTCTGTGACATCCCCCTCCCCTGCCCCTCCTCCTCAGGACCAGGACACAAGCCACCTGGCCCCACGGTGTTGCTTTGGGGCAATTCTCTCTCGGAGACAGGTCCGGGGAGGGCTTGGAAGTCCCACACCGGCCAGCTGTACCGGGAAGAGGCAAAGCCCCGTCCCAGAGGCACCGCTGAAAGCTTGGCACGTGCACAGAAGCCAGACTTCCAACTTAGAGGCCAGCCAGCCCTGGCCGTGGGCTCGACCCCTCTCTCGTCCTGCCTCCAGGCACAGGGACCTTGGCTTCAAGGGGCTCTTCTCACTGCATGGGCCTCGCCCATCCCAGCGCAGCCACACACACCCTAATCTGCCCACCCCGTGGGTCAGGCTCCCGTCAAGGATCCAGAGAGAGTGACTCATCTACGGCCATGAGGAAGTCAGGTCCACTGGGGTGACCCCCTCCAAAAGGCAGCCATGTCTGGCCGAGGAGTGGCAGGGACACGGAGCACATCGTGGGGGTAGAGGAAGGTGGGGTGACCAAGGCAGGCACACCCTGTGGACTGTGCCCCAGGGCCTCTTCTGGCCTGAGACCAAGGCCCCGGGGGTGGGGCCGACTCTGCAGCACTTCCCCACCATTCTGCCCACCCTGCCCTATTTTTTGCCCTCTTGCTTCAGCTCTGGGCCCCATGCCTCAGTTTACTCCTGCACCCACAAAGCCATAAGCATTCATTCTCACCTGTCCCTCTACCCCCTTGGGGCCCTAATTTTCTGTGATATCCTGCCCAGCTTCTCCTTGCCCCACCCCCCCCACTGCAGGAGGAAGGTGGCCAGGCCTCAGATGGAAGAAGTGTCTCCTTGGTCCCTGGAAAGGCCAGGGGAAGGCACGGAGGTCTTGGTGCCTCACTGGGGGCGGCAGGGGAAGGTAGGTGGGCTCTGCCCATCTGGGCCTCGGGACCCTGCTGCTCACTTGGGCCGGCCTGGTGTGCTCTTTGCCGGGATCTTTGCTGGCATCCCTGAGCCCCTTCAGCAGGAGCTGTGATTGGGCTCAGACCAGGGAGGCGAGAGGCAGAGACACAGGAGTAGGAGGGATACAGACTCCCTTGGGTGCTGGGTAGGGGCCCACGGCTGCACTGGTGCCTCAGTTTCCAGTCTGGGAGGGTGGCACGGTATGCCCACCTCCATTTTGGGTGAAATTCCTAATTAGTTGCTTTGCTATTAGCATCTAATGACTTGACAGTCACCCGATTGGAGCTAATTAGCTGCGGGCCTGGTGGTTGCCAGAGAGGGAGTGGGGGGGTAGGGGTGGCTTAGTGAGGGTCATTGGTTAGAAAGGGATGCCTACAGGTGTGGACACTGGTGGGTGTCTGGCAGGGTGAACGATTGGGGACAAAGGTGTGACTGGGAGGAAGGGGGAGGTCTGAAAGCCGGCGGGGGGCGGGGGGGGGGCGCTTATGTCTGGGAACCCATCCCAAGTCAGTCATTAACCCCTTAGTGAGAATTTCGATCTCTATCTGCCGCTCCCACAGAGTATTTGCATATCAGGCTTCAGCATTAATGGAGGAAGTGAAAGCTTTGTCTTGCTCTCACCAGGCTGGGTTTGGGGTTGGGGCCCCCTCCCCAGCACCAGGCACCACCCTGAGCACGGGCTAGGCGCCAACTTAGAACTGGGAATGCCAGCGCAGCAAGGCGTCACTATTTTAGAGCTGGGAAGGGGAAAGAAAAAAATGGCCCACTTAGGCAGCCAGAGCTCAGGTGAGGTGGGGGCTTCTCCTGGGAGCTGCCTTCTTGGGGTCCCCGCTCCCCAACCTGGGTCACTTTTCTGCTCCCCATGACTCTAGCACTCAAGAGACCTCGAGTCCTGGGCCTTTGTTCGATAAACAAACATATTGAATGCCAGTGTGTATAGGGTTGTGCTGGCCACAGGGGAAGGGGCAGAGAAAGAAGTGGAGCCCTATGATCCAGGGAAGGCAGACAGAAGACTGCATACCATGATGTCTGAACAAGATGAATTGGGAAAGTAGGGAAAGCATGCCAGGTCGAGGGAACAGTATGTGCAAAGGCCCTGAGGTGGAAACAGGAACAGCCCAGAGGCTGGCATGGCTGGAAGAGGGTGAGCAGGGGAGACAGAGGGCGATGAAGTTGGGGTGGACCTGGGAGGACTGTGGATTTTGTTCTGAATGGTGGGGAGCCAGTGGAGGACTTTGAGCCCTTCATTGAGAAAAGTGAGCCTCAGGAGCTCCCTTGTGTGTCAGTGGGTTAAGGATCCAGCCCTGTCACTGCCATGGCTCTGGTTACAGCTGTGATAAGAGTTTGATCCCTGGCCCAAGAACTTCCAAATGCCGCTAGTGAGGAAAAAAAAAAAAAAAAAGAAAAAAAAGAAAAAAAAAAGGGAAAGAAAGAAAAAAGAAAAGTGAGCCCTGGATTTTGGGAGGCCAGAGCCTGGCTGCCCTGGTGGGGCCTGGACGTCCAGCCTCTGAGCCATCAAAGCAGCTTCCGTCTCTGATGTTCTCCTGAAGGTGAGCTGGGGGGAGCCGATGGTGGCGTCACATGGGGAGGAAGGCCAGCAGGAGGGGGGAAATGCAGGGGAGGGAAGGGAGACACCTCGGCCCACCTTCCGGAGTCCATTCCCTCCAGAAAGACCCTGCGTGGTCAAGTTCTCTTCCAGGCTGAGTACCATGCCAGGGACGAGAGGGGAAACAGAGGCTCAGAGGGGGGTGGGAGACCAGGATCCCCCACCGCCTGTGATTCCCCGTCACAGCCTCCCCTGCAGGGCCTGCCTGGGTGAGGGTGGTCCCCAGGAGGCTGCTGGGCCACGGCTGTCATCGATCAGCTGATCAATGGGGCTTTCAATGGGGCTGAGAAGGAGTGAAAATGACTTTTCAAAAAGCCTGGAGCAGATTCTGCATCGATCACACCCAAGGGCTGGAGGACGCCACTAGTCAATGAGACGCCTGTGTCCAGCCAGCCGTGGGACAGCCCGAGGGATGGGAAGGGTCCCAGCATCTATGCAGAACTTGTTGTGAACATGGCTGGAGTCCTCCCATCAGCCTCATAGACCGTCCCCACAGCAAGGAGTTGGATACTGAGCTTTGAGAAGAGGAGCAGAAACCAGCTGGGCTCCTGTGACTGAACCAGATAGGGGGTTCCTCGGTCCCCCAACTCACCACCCTGCCAGACCCATTTATTCCACAGATGCCATCCCTCCTATGGGAGTGGGTGGGCTTCCTGTTCCTGGACCAACTCAGCAGGGTAGGGAAGGGGCTGGGGGTGAATCCATGCACCCTCCCCCCATCTTTGACCTTAAATTCTGTGAGCGTTGACCTCAGCCACAGTGACAGATGGGGAAACTGAGGCTCTGTGAGCAGGCTCCCTCCTGCCTCCTTCCAGCCTCTGGACTCCCAGGAGCCCTTGCCCTCGCCTGGTGCAGTCTCGGGGGCAGCGGGGAGCCAGCCAATGTCATCTGATAATCCAGCTCCCCCCCCCCCCCCCGCCCCAGGTGCCGGCTGTGCCAATTAGCACGCCCAGCACAGGGGCCGTGCTCCTTCCTGTGGGCTGGGGCAGCTGGTACAGGGGCACAGGGGTGGGCGGGGCAGGGTGGGGCTGGGTCCTAGCAGCTGTGCTCGCCCTGCCACCAACCCTCCCTGGGCCTCAGTTTCCCTGCTGGTGCAGAGAAGGAGGAGGCCAGGACAGCCTCAGGGAGCCTGCCCCCCAACCCTCCACTGATCAGGCCTTTTATGTGCTAATAAGCCCCTCTTGGGAGGCGCGCTTGTCCCCCCTCGGTCCAGGCCGCGTTTACATGACAGGGGCCCAGGGGGACCACGTCCAGGAGATCTAAGGGCTCCTGGCGCTGTAGCCCGAGGCAGTGATGGAAGGGGAGCTGCCGGTCCCTCTCTCAGCTGACCTCCATCCTTGCCAGATGAGGCTGGGTCGGGGCGCGGCGGGGGAGGGGGAGGGCGGCGAGAGAAAGGGACACGGGCTACGTGAAAGTCTGGGGAGACCTCCGGGGTGAAGGCCTGGGGCAGGGCTGTCAGGTGGAGGTATCAGGGGTGGGGAAGCTGGTGGGGTGACCAGGAGATTGCAGGGTAACTGCCGGATTTTGGAGGCTCTGGAGGGAGGACTCAGGTCAGAATATCACAGAGACCAGAAGGGATAGGACTGGGGAGGAAGAGGGACCCAGGGCACCCCTGAGTTGGCCTGAGCATCCTTCATTCCAAGCCCAGTCCCCTCCAGGGAAGCTGAGGCAAGGGGAGCTGCAGAGCTTGCCTCCAGAGAGGCCCAGAATACCTGGCTTGTGTCCCACCCTTCCCTTCTTGGCAGCTAATCTTCAGAAGGAAAGCTGAGGAGGCTGCCCTTGGGGATAGCAGGGCTGGCTGCCTGGAGGAGGGGGCACAGACGTCCACCTGTAATATTGTTGGAGAGGGCTTCCTGGTGGGGGGAACATCTTGTGCCAGGCCTTTTGCGGCTGAGGGGCCCAGATGTCGGTTCTGCAGGGGGTGGGGGACCTAGGAGGCCTCCCAGTCACAAGGCACCTGCTCCCGTCCTTGTGGTTACCCAGAATGCCCGGTGGCAGCCCCTCCTCCCCAGCACCCACCTCACTGTGGGCTCAGGGCTCTGGGCAAGCCCCAATCTCAGGGCAGCTGCTGTGGCCTTGATGGGTAGGGTTGTGCCAGGCAGGGGACCGCACCGGCAGCTGCCTAACCCCGCCCCCTTCTCCCATCTCCGATCTTCCCTTTTTCCGCTACCCTCCTGCTTCCTGTCCCCTCCTGAGTCCCCCACTCCCCGCGCTGACCGGAGACCTCACGTGTTTACTCCCCTTCCCCCCCTGAACTGATTCCCACGCCCTATGCTGCGCCCCGGCCCCCCCGCGCTGACCGCTGACCCCGCCCCCAGGTTCCACGCGGGCTCGGCGGACGACGGCGGCGGCTACACGGTGGAGGTGAGCATCAACGACTACCTGGACATCTACTGCCCGCACTACGGGGCTCCGCTGCCGCCGGCCGAGCGCATGGAGCACTACGTGCTGTACATGGTAAACGGCGAGGGCCACGCCTCCTGCGACCACCGGCAGCGCGGCTTCAAGCGCTGGGAGTGCAACCGGCCCGCGGCGCCCGGGGGACCGCTCAAGTTCTCCGAGAAGTTCCAGCTCTTCACTCCCTTCTCGCTGGGCTTCGAGTTCCGCCCGGGCCACGAGTACTACTATATCTGTGAGTGGGGGCGGGGCAGGGGCTCCTCCCACGCTGGCTCCGTCTCCCAGGCCGGCTCGCCCGGTGGTCCCGCCAGCCTCCCAGTAGACCCGCCTGTGACCTCGGCCTCTGGGCTGGGGGAGCCAATGGCCCGACGGTCAACCTGTCCCCCCCCACCCCCCCGCGACACTGAGACCAGGGGTGCCCACTCCTCATTGCCCTGAGGCCTGTGGACTCTGGGGAGGGAGTGGGTGAGGGCGGACCAACCCTTGCCCTGGCACTGGGTCTCCCTGGACACACGGCCTCTCCCACTGGCCAGACCTTCCATTGCCCACTAGCCCAGCCCCAGATTCCCCAGGGAGTGTGAAGGCTTTTTGAGGTCAGTTGGCGGCAGCTGGGTGTACATGCTGCTGGGGGCCTGGGGGCCGGTAGGCTGCCCCTGCCTCAGCTGGGCATCAGAGGCTCCCAAGGACCCCTTCTGCCACCGCATCAAGTGCCAAGGGTAAGGTCTGGGGAGACAGCAGCATTGGGCCTGGGGTTTGAGTTCCCAGTCAGCTGGGGCCTTGGCAGCCAGTAGTCTCTGAGAACCTGAGCCAGGAATATGGGGGTCCCAGCATTACCCTTGCTGAGATGGGGGTATTGGAGAGCCCGCCTTGGCATCAGATTCATGCCTCCCCTGGGGGGACACTGAGACACCCATGGATTGTGGGGACACATCTCTCAGTGTCCTGGTGAGCAGGTGGGGGGTGGGGGTCCGCCCCCAGGGCTTCGGGAGGGGCCTGGCGCCTCACCACCCCAGCTCCTGCTGAGTCAAATTAAACTCTACAAGGCTCCATTTTCTCCTTTCTCTGCTCTATTTGGATTTTTTCCTTTTAATTCAGGGAAGAAGGGAGTGGGGGAGGGGAAGAAGGTGTTTAAATTAAGTCCCGTAATATAAGAAAAATTACATTTTTCTTTCCAAGACGGGAGTTTTATAAAGATAATTATTGTAATTATTCGTCCTATCTCTGTGACGAATGTTATTTTTATTACGTGCTTTTTATCTTCATCTCCCAGCACAAGGGACTACTGGGGGCTGGCAGAGGTGACGGCCACAGAGAGGACAGGCCGAGAGCACAGGCGGGGACAGGCCCAGCCACATCCGTGTGGATGCCCACATCTGTTCATAACTTCAAACCTACCGCCTGTGGGGGCTCTGGCTTCCCTCCTGGTCTCTGTCCTGGTCCCCGAGCCCTCCCTCCTGCCTCATCCCTGATGCTCTGGTACTTCCCCACCTCCTCAGGATGCTTGCCAGGTGGGCCAAGGAGCAGGGAGCCCCGTGGTGGAATTTTAGGTGCAAGGACTCAACATGCTTCAGCCTCTACGTGATCCTGGGCAGTGTGGGTGAGGCAGGAACCCTATGTGGTTCCCAGGGGTAGTTGGACTCCCATTAGCAGATGAAAATAATCATTCCTGGAGTTCCTGTCGTGGCTCAGTGGTTAACGAATCTGACTAGGAACCATGAGGTTGCAGGTTCGATCCCCGGCCTTGCTAAGGATCCGGCGTTGCTGTGAGCTGTGGTGTAGGTCCCAGACGCGGCTCAGATCTTGCGTGGCTGTGGCTGTGGCATAGGCTGGCGGCTACAGCTCCCATTCGACCCCTAGCCTCGGTATCTCCACAAGCCGCAGCAGGGCCCCAAGAAATGGCAAAAAAACAAAAAAACAAAAAAAAAAGGAAAAAGAAAGAAAGAAAATAATCATTCCCAAAGCACCTACTGGGGGTCAGATGTGGCCCAGATAGAGGGTGACTTGCCAACAGGCACCCTGAGAGCAGGGATTTGCTCCTGAGAGTCAGTCATTTGGTTACACTGGTGTTTTGCTGATTGAAAACAAACCTGTTTTTATTCATCACCTTTGAACCTTGCCTGTGCTGCCCTGGGGTGAGATGGAGCCAGATGTAGATTACCCCCCATCCCATCTCTGTGGTTAGGATTCAGCAAAGGGAGGGGTGAGAGAAGTGTGCAAGAGGACCTCTTGGAAATAATGGGCTTTGTGTCTGGGGCTTTGATGTATGGTTAGGAGTTTTACAGGCAGCTTCTCTCAAATGGGATCAGGGTTGGGTCACAGACATGGGGAAGGGGTATACAGTCCCTGCCCCACTAATCCCAACCCCTCTCTTCCAGCTGCTACACCACCCAATGCCGTGGACCGGCCCTGCCTGCGGCTGAAGGTTTATGTGCGGCCGACTAGTAAGTGCTGGGGAGGTCATGTAGGGTCCAGGCCCTCTCCCCTTGTGTCCTTAACTCACAGAACCCATTGAGTGGTCTGCAGAGTCAGGAGGTGGTCACAGCCTAGCCAGGGAGTCAACTTCAGCAGTGGTTGGGACTGGCCCCACCAGAGCCTCTGTTTTCGCCTTTGCAAATGGGAACATTTTAGACTTTTAGGAATGAAGGTTGAAGTCCATGGCTGGGCTTCACTGAGGCGGAAGCCCCCTGAGAGGGAGCATCAGGGAAATTCTCTGAGATGGACCAAAGGCCTGTATTCTGAGCACTTGAAACATAGCAGCACTTAGAGAGAGGAGGGGCCTCCCGCAGCCTCGCCACTTCAGCTGGCACCAGGAAAACATTTGTTAGGCACCTACTGTTTGCCATGCTCTGTGTTGGAGGCACAGCCCCAACCAAAGTGGACAGAAATCTCTGTGCCCCTGAAGTTGAGATGTTGAACAGTGTCAGGCGTGATGAGCTCTAGGAAGTGTCTGGAAGCGGGGTGGGGAATGGGGGAGCTGGCCACTGACCATCCTGTCTCTGTATCCCCCCAGACGAGACCCTGTATGAGGCCCCGGAGCCCATCTTCACCAGCAATAACTCGTGCAGTGGCCTGGCCAGCTGCCAGCTCTTCCTCAGCACCGTCCCCGTGCTGTGGACCCTGCTGGGCTCTTAGTCTCCGACTGCGGGATGCCGGCCCCGCCTGGATGGCCCGCCTCCGAGACCAAATAGAGATGCCACTTCTCCCACGACTGGTGCTGCTCCGCTGGGCAGGGGGCTGTCCACCTGCCCCAGGGCTGGCCGGGGGCTGGGGTCGGCCAAGGCACTCCCCGCCCCCCGCTGTGCCCGAGAGGCCAGGTGTCCCCAACACCTGGCCAAGCTGTCTTGTCTGGAGACCCTGGAGAACCCAGGAACCTCTTGGTGATATTGGGGTTTTGTTTTTTAGTTCCTTTTTTAGTGTATTTTTCATGGTTGGATCAGAAAGACTTGAGTTTTTAATTTAATTTATTCCTTGCTGTCGCCCATGACTTTGGGAAAGAAACAGAATGGATGGGGCAGGGGTTCCTGCCCCCTGGAGGAGGAAGTCAGGGGAAACTCTGGTCTGGTCACTCCGTTTGTTGGGTCCTGGCTGGAGGCCGTGGTGGAGTGGGCCCCCCGGGCCCGGGACAGGCTGGCCTGAGGCAGAAGGGGCAGGTGAGGATTCTGGTCCAGGGTCCTCAGACCCCTGTCCCACTAGCTGGACCCTCCTCCCTCCTGACTGTCTACCAGAGCTGAAACCCCAAGGTTTCACCAGAGGCCATCGTGAAGCCTCGCCCCCTCCAAATCATAGCATCCCAGCGTCTTAGAGACGGCCTCCGCCATCCGTCCCCCTAGCCTTGCACAATCGCCCCCCGAGGCCAAGAAGACGTTACATTTCTGTAAATAGAGCCAGCAAGTATATACTGTGATTTATTTTTACTGTATTCCTGAGGATGGACTGGAATGTTTCTTTTCCTCTCACCCCTTCATGGGGGGGAGGGGGTCTTTTATTTTGGTGGGGGGGTGGGGTGGGGTAGACTTTTTAGAGTAGAAGCCGCACTTCGCAATAAGCTCCTTTGTCTGTCAGCCCCTCTCCCCCACTACTCTATGACGAACGATGTTTGTTTGTAATAAAAAGGAAAACAAGACAAAACAAAATCGGGGGGGAACATCATCACCAAAAAAAAGAGATCCCTCCCCAAGACACTTTAATGAAGTAAACAGCGCATTTATACAGATTTCATATTTCTACCCGCCTTTCCTGATCTGTGTTTTATATATATTATATATAAATATATATGGTGCGCGGCCGCCGGGAGCCGGCTCAGGCACGCCGGTGGGGGGCTTTTGTAGGGTCATGGGCGGGCAATGTTGCCACGCCTGGAGCTGGCGACGGGGCCTCCCCCCTCCGTCACAATCAACTTTGGATTCTGTATTTTTTTATAATAAAATGAGTGTAAACATCAGGGCTGCGTGTCTGTGTTTGGGGCCATTGGTCCTAGTAGGAGGGACTCTGAGCTCAACTGGGAGTCGGGTCTGGGATCTGCTGGAGAAGGGGTGTCTTTAAGGAATATCTGGAGACCCCAGGGCCGATGGTGAGTCTTCAGTTCTGTCCCTAGAGGCCTGGCCCTGGAACGAGAATTTTATGGGGTGCTATTATCATCTTCGTCACCCCTGGGTGATGGGAACAAGGCCCTCTTCCCCAGAGGGGCAGCTGGGAGGATGGAGGGTTGGCTTTGAGCACACAGCAGGGGTTTATTAAGTGTCCACCACTGGATGCACTTGAGCAGGTAGGAATCCCTGGACTCCAGAGCCAGTCGAGGCCTCCTGGACCCTCACCCGTGCTTGGAGCCTGTCCTCAGGTTCTGCAGAGAGTCCCTTAGGATCCAACCGAGTTCTGGACCATCTTCAGAGTTCCTTGGTGGCCCAGCAGGTAATGGATCTGGCATTGTCACTGCTGTGGCTCAGGTCACCCTGGCCTGCCTAGGGACTATCTCATGCTGCAGACACAGCCGAAAAATAAAAATAAAAAAATAAATTCTGGGCCATCTTGGTCACCAAGCTTTGCCACAGCATGACTCAGTTTCCCCAACTCCTCAGGCCAGGGTGGGGGTCTGTCATCTCTAATCTCCTCCTGGCTTTACAAAAAGCCTGTGTCTGAGGGTTCTAGGGGAGGGGCCTTCACCCCAGCCACTCAAGTGGCACAAAGAGGCTGAGAGAGGCTGGGGGCTATGCAGCAGGGCAAGGGGCTGGGGCCTCAGGGCTGCTCCTCGCCTTGTGCCACCCGCCGGGACTGCAGTGTCTTGGGCACAATTAGCCAAGAGGGAAGGCTCTCGGCTAATTAATTCGGCCGTGCTGGGTCCCGAGACAGGGGCTGCCTCTTAATGAGGCCAGTGAGCAGCACAAAGACCCCTGTGTGAGCCCCGCCTGCCCTGCCCAGCCGCGGCGGCAGGACAGAGAGCAGTGCCTTCTGAGCACCGTGGAGGGACAGCCAGGGATCCCGGACAACACGGAGGGGACTCCAAGGCTCAGAGAGGGAGGAGGCCCCCTGAGTCCACCCTCCTTGAGATCCCTCGTCCAAACACTCCATCTCAGCCACGCCGTAGGGACCGAGGGAACTAGGGGGAGAGGATTAAATGCAGGGATTGGAGGCAGAATCTTAGCAGCTAACTCTGATTTTGTTATTTAAAAAAAAAAAATGGTAGAGATATCATTCACATTCTGCACAATCCATCCATTTAAAGTACAGTTCCACAATTTTTATACATTCATGCAACCACTAACCAATTCCAGAACGTTCTCATCCCCCCTCCCCCCACCCCCTGCAAAGAAGCCTCGGCCCCATGAGCAGTCACGCCTATTCCCTCCCCCAGCCCCTGACAACCAGGAACCCGTCCTCTATGTCTGTGGATGTGCCTGTTCTGGATGTTTCCCATCCATGGAATCCCACACTGTGTGTCCTTCTGTGTCTGTTTCTTTCACTGAGCATTATGGTCTCAGGGTCCATTCATGTGGTAGCAAGTGTTGGTTCTTCTCTCCTCTTTGGGGCTGCATAATATTTCAGTCTGTGGATGGGTGGCATTTTGTTTGTCCATTAACTAGTTTATGGACATTTAGGTTGTTTCATTTTAGCTATTATGAGCATTTTATTACTATTACTGTTATTGTTTGCTTTTATTTTTAAGGACTGCATCATATGGAAGTTCCCGGGCTGGGAGTCATATTGGAGTTGCAACTGCCGGCCTACACCACAGGCAGAGCAATGCAAGATCTGAGCCACATCTGTGACCTACACCATAGCTCCCGGCAATGCTGGATCCTTAACCCACTGAGCAGGGCCAGGGATTGAACCCACCTCCTCATGGATACTAGTCAGGTTCATAACCACTGAGCCACGACGGGAACTCCCTATTACTATTATTATTTTAAACTTGATCATAGTTGATTTACAGTGTGTCAGTTTCAGGTGTACAGCAAAGTGATTCAGTTCTACCTGTACACACATCCATTCTTTTTCAGATTCTTTTCCCATATAAGTTATTACCAATTATTGAGAGGAATTTATTATTTTTGAGACAAAGTTGTCACACAAAAGGAGACCTTGGATGGTTAAGTACAAAAATAGCTCTCTTCCCACCTTGGGGCCTTTGCATGCACATGCTGCTACCTGGTGTGCCCTTTCTGCAGACCACTGCCTGGCTCTCCCTCAGCCCCTTCAGGTGGGTCACTGTCCTTTCTCCACCTCCCTGGCCAAATGACTCTCACCTTACGCCTCCTGCTATCCCATCTCTGACTCTTTATTCATCCATCTTTCCCATGGGCTGGGAGTCCCCAGTGGGCAGGGAGCTGGCCTACAGTCAAAAGTCTCCCCTCAGACTTGTCACCTCTCATACTCCCTGATACGTCTGTGGAGGGACTGCATGGCCACACCCACCAGTAATGACAGATGAAATGCATTTGGAGCCTGGGTTTCTCAGGAACTATCTTGTCCATTGCTGGCCACTCCTCACTGTGCTGAGCAGCCACTCATTCCTGAGGCTGCACCTTGCGCAGCAGGGTGTCCCCAGGGCAGCTATTGGTATGCGGCTGCCGCATGAACCTGAGCCTCCTGAGGGAAGTGATTTCACTCCTGAGCCGGTTACTGCTGCCCTAGTGCCCCGGCGTGGGCAGGGGGTCGGAGAGGTGGGGAGGGGGGAGTCTCGAGGTCCCTCCCACGTCCTGATGATTGCTCTCCAGTGGAGCCGGCACCCCTCAGGTTCGTGGCCAACCTGGTTTTGGGGAGGGGTCAATATACCCACGGTCACATGAGGGCACCCTGCAGCCCCTGACCTGTGTCCTGGGGGCTCTGAGAAGCCCTGCTGCTCACCATTGGTCCCTGCACGCCCCCACCCCCACCCCCATGGCTGTGACAAAGGGGCTCATACCTGCCCTCTGAACTGATGGGGACTGCCCTGGCTTTCAGGGGTCCAAGCAATTCCCTTGACCATAGCCGCAGTGCTCAAGGCCACAGTCTTAGGGCCTCTGGGGCTCATGTCCTGTTCAGAGCCCCCACTTGCTCCTTCCTCCTAACACCTGCTCCCTCTAAGACCTCCCACCCCACCCCACCCCTTGTGTTTCCTGTGCTCATGTCAGCGCCCCCAGGCAGCATTTAGCGAGCACCTTCTGTGTTCAGTCAGTACTGTGGCCTTGGGGTGAGGACGATGGGGCCTGCCTCTGTATCCTCCGGGGCCCCATAGTTGGGGAGCTTATTAGTCACGAGAGGAGGCTAGGGTATTGGGGACCCTGGTCCAGGTTGCAGGTGGCCAGGCAGCCACTGATCGACAAATAAAAAGTGAGTTCACAGCCTGGGAGCCCCTGAGGAGCCATAAATCACTGAGAGATGACACACAAGCCGGAAATTAAGTGGCTGTAGTCGGGCTGGTGGGGCTGAGAGGGCCAGGGGAGGGACCAGGAGCCCCTCTCACCCTCAGTTTCCCCTCGGGAGCTGCTGGCCACATAATGGTACAGGTGATGGTCATTAGGCCTGGGGCTGGGTGTGGACCAGGGAGAAGGAGAGACCACAAACACCGGGCGGGCATGGGGCAGATGTCAGGACGGAGTCAGACTGATGGGCAAGTCTCTGCCCCATCTTTCTGGAGACTTCGAGGGAGGGAGGGCAAGGGGACCCACAGGAGGCTTCAGGGCAGGACTGATGGCTGGGGAGGAGTGGACTCTGGGTGGGGGCCTGCGGAGCTGAGGACCCTGGCTTCCACACAGGGAGGCGTCCAGGAGGCTCCTGATTCTTCTATGCTTCCTCTGCACTGTCTCCTGATGGAGCAGAAACCCCACCCATCCAGCCTTTCCATGCTTATGGAATCACTTATGGGCGCCAGGAACCTTAGGGCTGCCCACTCCATGGTCAAAGCAGGGATGTGTGTTGTGGGGGGGAGACCCCTCCATCCGAGGCAGAGAGAGAGATACTCTCCCAGGGGGTGGTCTACTGCACAGCCCCTGACCCGCCCCATTGATCTGGAAATGGAGGCTGAGGTCCAGAGGCGATCGATGGGCCCTAATGGACAAGGCAGTCCCTGGGGAAGGGGGCCACTGAGGGGTGGAGGAGACCCCCTCCCTCGTGCAGGTGGGGAAACTGAGGCCTCACCAGGCCTCGAAGGTCCATAAGGTGAATCCAGGCTGAGCCCCAGGCCTCCATGGAGTCAGGGGTTGGACCTGGGCTGGGCCTTGGGCAGCCAGGGATAGAAGAGACCTGGGTCCCCCCCCCCACAGCAGCAAGGGGTGGGGGCCTGGGTAGAGGGCCCCCCACTTTCACTCCTGTCCTCCAGGAAACAGGTTCTCCCACCAGGATGTGAGGCCTGGCTCCCTGGGCCAGGGTTCCACTCCCTGGGCCAGGACCCCACAGTGCAGCCCCCTGGGGGTGGGAAAATCCTCCAGGATCCCACCTGCTCCCCTCTGCTCCTGCCCCCAAAGGAGCGGGGAGGGCAGAGAGGCAGAGAGAGGTGAGGAGTTATTGTCTGTGGCCTCCGGGAGCCCCCCACCCACCCACCCACCGAGCCTCTCTCCCTCCCTCAAGGCTTCCATGATTTGTCTGCAGGATCAACGGACCCTTCCCGGGCGTCCCTGTTGAAGAGAAGGAAACGGAGGCAGGTGTCAGGCGCGGTGTCCCAGCCCCTACGGTGTCCTGGGGGAGGAAGAAGAGGCGAGAGGGGATGGTCGGCCGGGAGCCTCGGGCGGGGGCGGGCTGAAGAGCCAGCAGCTAACCGCAAGTCAGTTTGCGCCTCTAAGTGCTTAAAAGCCTCCTGTGGCCGCCGCTGGGACCGGCGGAAGGCGGGGGAAGGCCGGCGGAGGAAGGCCTGCGGGGGCCGAGGCTGGGGGAGCCCCCACCCGAGAAGGCCTTGACCCTGAGCTAGGCGGCGCATCTGGGGAGCGTGGTGGCCCCCACCCCACTCCGCGGAAGCTGAGGTCCCAGATCCGCGCCGCTTCCCCTGCCGGGCACCCCATTCCTCCTCTGAGGCCCCGCCCACCGGGCCCACCGCCCGGCTCCCTCCCTTGCACCCCAGAGCACCTTGGCCTAGGTAGGGTCCCCCCCCCCGCCCCCGCCCCGGGGCTCCCCGCTCTGGGCCTCAGTTTCCCCATTTGCAAAGAGGGGGTGTGAGCTCCGGTCTCTGGGGGGTGGGGGGGGCAGGTCCAGTTTAACAGCTTTGGCTAGGCCGCCTCCTTCCCCCAGACTCAGTTTACCCAACATTGTAATGTGCAGCAGGATCCAGGGCCCCACCTCCACTCAGTCTCTCTCCACTGGGACCCCCACCCCCGAAGGGGGAGGTGTTTTCCTTTCTGGGCCTCAGTTTACCCCTATTGGAGCAGAAGAGATCCAGCTGAGATCCATTTTACAGGTGAGAAGCTAAGCCTAGAGGAGAGGTTGGACCCAGGGGTCAGGCCAGAGCTGCCCCATTGCCTTGGGGCAGATAGGGAGGGAGGCAGCCTGACCACCAGGACTCCAGCTCCAGCAGCCAGGCCGGTGGCACAGGCCAGCCAGGAGTCTTTATTCTGGGCAGGGCCACAGGAGTGGGTTGGCACCTTGGCTGGCCGGTCCTTGCAAGGTCTCCTTAAAGGGCAAAGATTAGAGCCTGCTATTACCCTCCTGTGGGGGGCACCTTGAAAGGGCCCTCCCTCTGGGAACCCGCTCAGAAATGCCCGCCCCTGGCTGGGGACAGTTTACGGCCCCCTCCATGCTTGCCTCCCTGCCCCCTGCCTGGTGTGCCAGAGTTATGGTTTGCAATATTGTGCTCCCCTCTGGGCCGGAGTGTTAATGGAGCAGCCCTGCCCTGTCCCTGCACACGAGGGGGCCTTTATTAACATCATTCATCATGCCCAGCCCAGGCTGCCATCCTAGATGCCCTGTGGCCAGGAAGGGAAACTGAGGCACAGAGAGGTTAGTTGCTGTCCTGGCTGTAGGAATCTGACAGACCCAGGTTCCAGCATAACCTCTGCCACCCCTCACGGAGGAGTCACCACTGTTCTCAGAGCCTCAGTTTGCTCATCTGGGAAATGGACTTATGGTAGTACACGATGAGGGCTCAGCCAGGGAGTTCCTAATGACCCGAATGGTGGGACCCATAAGGGCAGAACCTTTGCTCCCTACCCCCACAGCCCCAGCCTCTGTCACAACATCAGTCACCCTCATCAAATGTTTGTTGAATGACTTAATGAGGGTGTTTTGCGGCTGGACTCCAAATCATGTGCTCTGGCCTCCTTCTCCAGTGTTCATTCCTCCGGGAAGGCCCTGGGTGTGGAGAGGCGGTGGGGAACAGCCTCTCTCAGATGAGGGGGGCAGCGGGGGCACTGCAGGAGTCAGCCGTGCTGGCTGGCAGATCTTTAAATTAAAATACATATATACACCAGATAAATAACTCGGCCCACATCCTGGTGACAGGTGGAATTAAGTCGCCCGGTTGGGGACCTGGCAGCAATGGCTGAGGGTTGGGAGTGGGGATGTGTCACTAGCTCTTGCCCCTGACTGTCCCCTATTCTACTGGTGAACATTCCTGCACCCCTGGAGCTGCCAGGGATGGGGGTTGGAGGGGAAGAGTCAGGGGATCTTAGGGGGTCAGGGAGTGAGATCTGGGTCCGAGACCTGAAATCTGAGCCCCAGGGTGGGTGCCTAGTCCAGGTCCAGGTGTGATTGACACCAGCTCCTCGGTTGGGCGCCCTGGTGAATCAGGCAGGAGCCATCGCACTGGGGAGACCCCACCCCAGGCCGTGGTAGCGCTGGGTGCAGGGCTGGGACAGAAAAGATTTGAATCCTGGCTCAGCCCCCAAGGGCAGGAGCTGCAGCAGAACTTCCTTGTGAAGTCCTGTGCCCCTATTCCCACCCTTGTCAAGTTAGAGCCAGGGGGACCCTATGTGAGCACACAGGGAGGCCCCCAGGGGGCCCACAGAGCTGTGGGGTGCTCCCTGTCCTCATCCCTCTGCCTGAGTTCTGCTCAGAGGGGCAGAAAGGAGAGGGGGGAAGGGAGTTTTCAATTAAGGAGCAGCTAATCACCCAGCGAGGGCCGTTCTGGGGCCCAGTAAATCTATTATGAAAAGCCTCTAAATGTATGTAAAACCGGCCTCCGACAATCCCAGGATTAGGCCGCCGGGAGGGGAAACCGAGGCTCAGGCTGGCTGGTGGATTAGCAGAGCGAAGCCTCCGGAGGGTTTGGGGGAGCAGTCCCCAGGGGGTGGGCGGAGGGAACAAGATCTTCTGCAGGAGAGGGCACCCATTCCCAGCGAGGGAAACTGAGGCCCAGATAGGCCCGAACACAGAGTGAAAGGAGCCCTCCCAGGGCACCTCCCCCCTCCAAGTGGACCCATCCTAAGCACGGGCCACTGCTCTCTGTTGCTCCTGCACATTCCCACTGAGGGGAGGCAGCCTCCACGGATCTCAAACAGAGGGGACAAGGGTACGAGGGACAAGGTCTTTGCCCTGATCAGAGCGTCCAGGACCCTCAGTGGAGGAGCAGGATCCCAGGGTCATGACCAGGGTGCCTGGAACCAAGGCCTTTTTAAGCAGCTCCTATTCCTTTGTGGTTTCGGAATGTCTTTATTGAGCACCTGTTTGCCAAACCCAGTGTGAGGCCAAAGGGTAACCAAGAAGCAGGGAGCACGGGCCTGGACCTGGGGTTTGGTGGGAGACAAAATGCCACCTGCGTGAGCAGTTCCAATTCCCAGGAGAAGGGGAGGAGTCAGTGGGGAGGGCACTCCAGGTGAAGGGAGTAAAGGCTGGAGCCCAGGAGGCCCACGACCGTGGTGGGAGGAGGCTCTTGGCATTTTAGCACTGGGGGCCCCAGTCTTCCTCCCAGCATCATTGTGGAGCATTGACTCCCAAGGGGGACCACCCTCTGGGGTCAGTTTCCCCAGCTTGGCCCCCACACTCCCGCAGACCCCACTGGACCCTCAGTCTAGAGTCTGCTAAGCGTCCTGCCGCTGGGCCTTTGCTCCAGCTCTTCCTCCTCCCAGGACCCGTCCCCTCTGGCAGAAACCCTTCCAGGACCCACGTAGGAAGGAGGAGGCATGACCTGCAGAGCCAGTACCCAAGCCAGAGAGACCAAGGCACATGGCAGACAGCCATTTCTACCTGGTCTTCCCTGGGCTCCTGGCCTGGCTCCCATCCAGCCACCTGCGTGTCCCTGCCGCCCAGGTGCTGGGGAATGAACAGGAGGCGAGTGATTCCCATGACTCAGCTGGACCACGGTGGCTCCCCAATTCCTCCAGCTCACAGGTGAGGCTCTGCGGTCGGCCGGGGTAGGGAGGGCCTGGTGGGGCCGGCCTTGGGTCTGGGGCCTTCGTGGGCTGCTGGGTCTCGCTGAGTGATGTGAGAGGTTGCGAGTGCCTTCCTGTGACTTGGTTTCCCCCTGTCGTCATTAGCGACGGCTTGATGCTGTTCCCAGCCCTGGGGGGGCGTGTTGGGGGGCTCCAGGCGCCCCCCCACTGGTCTGGCCGTCAGTCAGGCCCGCGGGGTCCCTTCAAGTCGTCACGGCCCAGCAGCGGTCGCGGGAGGGATTATTCTGGCCTGTCCAGGATGGACTCAAGTGGAACCGACGCTGACGAGCGGAACGCGCCCCCGCGGGCCTGGCCTGCCCGCCTTTGTCCGCTGCCAGCCCCCCCCCCACCCCCGTCACGGACGCCGCCTCCATCGCGCAGCCCCCATTCCCGCGCTCAGCCGTGGCCACTGCCGGTGGAGCCAGCACCAAACACGACGGGACCCTCAGCAGAGCAGCTCCCCGCCCCAGCAGCCTGGCTGAGTCCCTCCCACAGCCTCAGTTTCCCCATCTGCAGCATGGGCGTGGCCGCCGCGGCTGCCTGTTGTTGGAAGATTGAGGGGGACTGTGTGGGCAGAGGTGGCTGGGGCGGGGCAGACACCCTCCCTGAGCTGCTGCAGTTTTCCCAGGGGTGTTGGGCCTAGCCCTCCACCCGGTCCCTCCACTGAGCCTTTGTCCAGGAAATTCGAGGTGGCAGGGAGAACGGATCTGCTAGCAGCCTGAAAGGAGCCGAGGCAAATGCTGTTGACCCCTAACCCCAGCCCCCTAATCCCAGGGTTGAGGCCCTCACTGGGAGGGGCCCTGAGAAATGGGCCGGGGTGTGACCCCCGCCCCAGGCGCCAAGGGGGGCTTCCGGGTCAGGGTCACAGGGGCTGCAGGGAACACGGCTGCCCCATTGGCCACGTGTCCGGTCACCACCCCGCGGAGGTCTGCAGGAGAAACTGAGGGCAGGCAGAGCCCTTGGAAGTCCCCAGGCCCTGACACCTCTAGGCTGGTGACCGGAGGTCAGCAGCTGCTTTCTCTGAGCCTGAAAATGGGAAGTTCATGGGAAATCTGTCTTGGAAGGCCGCCCACAGTCTCACTGGATGTTTGGCTCCTCACTGTCTCTGCCTCAGTGCACCCTCTGGGGTAGGGGATGACTAGGGAGGTACATGGCCCAGTGTCCCTCTGGGAAGATCCCAGGAGACCCTCACCTGGAGTGTGGGCAGGGGCTTTCTGACCTGCCCGCCTTCCCCTGCTCTAGACTCCTCCATAGCTCCCACTGTCTTCAAGACAGTTTTTCCCACCTGGATGGACAAGAGCCACAGAAATAGTGGCAAAAGCTTCCTCTCTGGGCCTCCCCCAGTGATCAAGGGTGATATTAACAAGGGCTGGTGCTAGGATGAAATGAGGAACCACATTACTTGGGCTGAGTCCATGGCTAGGCATACAGCAGGCACTGTACAGATGCCACCTGGGATGGTGCTTGACTCGCTCTGGTCCTGACCTTGGGCCACCGTGCAGGAGAGTTTCACCTCTTTCCACTTCTGCTGACCTGGCAGGGCTGGCTAAGGAGAAACTAAGACAATTAATAACCAGATGCTTGTTAAATGCTTGAGGAAGAAAGGGGTGAAGGAATGAAGAGAGGGAGGTGCCTGCTTCTGGCAGCTGCAGCGACTTAGCCTCCCAGCTCCTTGGAGGCTGCCACTAGGAGCCTTCGCTGAAGATTAAACAATTCTCCATTGCTGGCTGGGATGCATTCGCACGCTCGGGCGCCCCTGTGCTCCCCGGCGGCCGCGTGTCTGTTCCACCCTGCTGAGCTGTTCCCCACGATCAATTTCAATTTGGCCTGGTCTCTGCCTCTACAGCCTGACCCTCCTCAGGGGCTGGGGTTGGGGAGGGGGAGGTGGTGGCTTCCTCAGCTTGCCCTACCAGGTCCTGGGCACCTGGGTCTGGGGACGCCATGACTTTCTGGGCTTCAGTGTCTCAGGAATAATGGAATGACGGGGTAGGGAAGGGCGGTCTGGGACCAGACCTGTTTCATCCAACCTCATGCATTTCTTGAGTGCCAACTGTGCCTGATCCCGTGTGGAATGCTGGGGACACAGTGGGAACCAAAGTAGACAAAATTGAGCTGGAGTTAATCAGGGTAAGGGGACTATTGGGTGTGGGGGGGTCAGGGGGCACAGCACGTGCAAAGGCCCTGAGGCAGCAGGAGCACAGGGTCCTGGGGGAACACAAGGGGCAAGAAAAGATAAAGAAGGGGGGCAGGAGGAGCATGGAAATCCTGGAGATAATATTACTCAATGGTAATCAACGTCTACATTTATTTAGTGCCTACTATATACCAAACATCGACCTGTTGGCTTTACCTGTCCCATCTTCCTGGAACCTCACAAGAATGATGCCCATTTTACACATGAGGAAGCTGAGGCCACAGAGGGGAGTTGCTGGCCAAGGTTTCTGGGGGGACAGTGGCAGAACTGGGTTTGGTCCTAGCTGAGATCTGTCCTAGGGTCCAAGGCAGGATGATGAGGACAATGTCTTCTGCAGTGGACCCTCAGCCACCACCACACATTCCTATCCATACACCTCTCCCACCTCCACTTACCCACCTCCGGGCCCCCCAGCCCCCCCAGCCCCCCTCAGTTTCTGGGTTGAGGAAGGACAAACGGGGTCAGGAGTTTGTGGAATTTGGTTTGAACTTGCCTGCCCTTTCGAGTGACCTTGGTGGCATGCCTGTCCCTTTCATGCCTCAGTTGCCTGCCCTGTAACAAGTAGGGGACTCTTCTTTCTCAGCCTAAGGTGAGCAGGGAACAGATGAAGCCCCACCTCTCACGGCTGTGAAGCCCTCACTCCTGCAGCCCTGCTCTGGCCTGGGCGCGCGGTGCACCTGACAGAGGTCGGCCCCCTGTGCACGGGCCTGAGCCTTTCCTGGGCCACTGTCCTCCTGTGCGCCCGACCTTGCTCCGCACCAGGACATTGCGCCCTCCCTGGGCCCCGCGTGGCTCCAGGCTCCGGCCGCCGCTAGGTGGAGCGAGGAGGCCAGTAGAGACGGTGCGGGCGGATGAGCGCTCCGGAGCTGCCGAGGCCCAGAGCGGACGCAGGGTGCGGGGACTACCAGATGGACGCCTGCGATCCCTCGCGCTTGAGCCCCCTGCCTTGCAAAGAGCGGCCCTAACAGGGGAGGACTGCTTGTGGGTGGGGCAGTCTGCCACGGGTGCGCGCGCCGGGAGCAGGAGGGGCCGTGTCCGGAGGGCGGGTAAAGACCCACGATTGCCGACCTTGACCTGCGACCCCTGACCCGGCCACGCAGGTGCCGGTGTGGAAGCGGGACTCAAACAGAATCGTCAATTCCCAGGACTGCCTGCAGGCTGGCAGCTGGGAAAACTGAGGCTGGAGGCCCCACCTGCTGGCAGGGGCTACGAGGGTCCTTCTGAGTTGGCGCGCTGCTCAGGCTCGGGGATCCTCTCAGGTCCTCAGGACCCCTCCCCACTCAACCATGGGCAAAGACCGAGTGACAGGGTGGACAGTTGGGCTTCTCTGAGGAGGTGACATTTCAGCTGCAGCCTGAAGTATGAGGGATACTGGGCTGGGTGAGCTTTCTGCACAGAGGGGACAGCTTCTCACTACCCAGGGGGACTGCAGGCTGGTGACAGAGGTGGAGCAGGCCTTCACAGGCCATGGGGGGGAGTAGAGTTTTATGCAGAGGGCACTGAGGAGCCATGGTGAGTGAGAGCGGGGGAGTGACAACCAGGAACCCACTCTCTGTGTCTGTTCTGGACATTTCCCATCCATGGAGTCACAACTGTGTGTCCTTCTGTGTCTGCTTCTCTCACTCAGCATCGTGATCTCCAGGTTCGTCATGGTAGCGTGTGTCGGTGCTTCTCTCCTTTTCAGGGCTTAGTAATGCTCCTGTGCATGGAAATTCCCATTTTGTCTTGTCCTTTCTCCATGTTGGTCAGGGTCAGATTCGTGTCTGTCATAGGTAGGCAGCCGAATCCCACCCTTCCTCGGGGTGGGCCAGTGCTGACAGGCTGGGGTCCCTCAAGGATCCACCCCCTCCCCACCCCCACCTTGTACCACAGGTGGCATCTGCCCCCTTCCCTCACCCAGAACTCTGCTTGAGGTCAGGCCGCCTAACTACCCCATTCTCCCTCCCTCCTGGGGCAACCAGGGCACCCCCAATCAAAACCCCCAATCAAAACCCTCAATCAAACTGTGACCCTCCCCTGCCTCAATCCCATGGCTCTCACCGCCCTCAGGGTTAATCTGGATTCCAGGGCAGGGACATCCCTAATGCCACACAGAGATATGGGGGAACTCCTGGCCACGTGGGGGGTGGGTCCCAGCTCAGTGAGGAAGGTTTGGGTGGCAGCAGTTGGGGAAGTGGGATGGCCCTGTCTTCTGGGTAAGGAGATGCAGTTTCAGGGGATACGATATGAGTCAGGGCTCCAGAGAGCCACATCTTAACTCAGGTGCCCAGATCCTGAGGCCCGCTTGGTGTTCCTGCCCTAAAGGAAGGGCCCTTGCGGGCGGCTCAGCGTCCCGCCACTACTTCCAGAGGTAAGGTGGGGAGGGTGGTTGTCAGAGGCCATCTAAGACCTGGGAACATCCCTGGCCTAATGAGGGTCACCAGGGCCCCTGGCCAGCCACTGTCCCTCTGTCCCCACCCTAATGGGATTGGGACTTTTGAAGTTAATAGGAAATGAGGAGGCTCCCACATGGAGAATAGAGGAGAGGGCTTAGACGGGCCTTTGTGAGCGGGGCGAGCGGTGATGAAAGCACCGTGAAATCCACGGTGTCACCGATGCCCCGTGACCATGACAGGCTCCTTTACTTGAAGAAAAGAAGGGAAAAATCCCCAAACAGTTCCATGTGTGCATGTGAACATATATGTGTGTGTGTATGCGATGGCAGAGGCCCTGGTGCCATGGTGCCATCTCAGCAGAGAACTCATGCCTGGGACCCTCACCAGGCAGGAGGGTCCGAGGTACTGGGGAGTTAGAGCAGCTGGGATTTTCAATGCTAGGCCTGAGTCCCCCAGGGCAGGGAGCCCCACCCATAGCTCCCTCCATTCTGCTTGCATGCCTCTGGATATGGGAGGCTCACTACCTTGCAAGGTTTCCAGACAAGCTTCCTTGCATGTGGCCTTGGGTAAAGGTGATGCTGTGCCTTATCTGAGTGTGAACTTCCAAAGTCAGGGAGGACAGGGGCACAGGCCAGGAGGGAATGTCATGGTTTAGACATTATTCAGACACTCACATACCATACTATTCATTCATTTGAAGTGTATTATTCATTTGTTTTAATATATTCCCAAGGTTATGTGTCCAACCACACAATTGATTCTAGAACATTTTCATCCTTCCCGAAAGAAGCCCTGTTCCCATCAGCAGTTACTCCCCTTCCTTCTCCCCTCCAAGCCCCTGACAACCGGAACTCATTCTCTGTCTGTGGATGTGCCTGTTCTGGATGTTTCCCATCCATGGAGTCCCACACTGTGTCCTTCTGTGTCTGCTTCTCTCACTGAGCGTCGTGGTCTCCAGGTCCGTCACGTGGTAGTGAGTGTCGGGCTTCTCTCCTCTTCAGGGCTGAGTGATGCTCCCGTGTGCAAAGGACACGTGTGTTTGTCTGTCCATCACTGATGGGCACTTGGGCTGCTTGTCCCTCCGCTGGAGTTTATGAAGGGAATACTGTTCTTGAAAATCTTTTACTCATCTGTTGCCTTGTGCATTTAACCCTCACACAAGGTCAAGACCCACTGAGGCCGAAAGCAAAGTATGGGTCCCCACCCAAAGCAGGGTGTCTGTGGCCTCAGGGAGAAGCCTTGTGCAGAATTAGGGCTGTGGGCCCCGTGTCTTTGTGGGCACACCAGCTTTCCACCTAAAGGCAACTACACAGGTGGTCATGGCTTGCATGCTCCTGCAGATGGAATTCTCAGTCACCACTGTTGTTGGAGGGCAGGCTAGGTGTGTGAAGGAGGTGTCCCTCTGTCCATGATCCCTCAGTTTTCTGTTCAGACCTCCAGAAAGTGATCTCCCTCCCTGTGGTCCCTGATATTGGAGGGGTGGTCCCAGAGGGGCAGTTTTGCATCTGCTGTGTAGAAGTGCGAAACTGTGGGGAGAGCAGGGTGGGTGGGGGTCCTGAGCCTGGTCTGGGTGTAGGCCACACCTGCCAGGTGCCTGCAGCCCCCTTGTCCACAGCAGCGGAGGTGAGGGGCGGAGGCAGCTAGCAGGTTCAGGGCCCCCCGCCTGCCGGAAGTCTGGCAATCTGCATCCGCATTCCCCGGTGAGGAGGGGTTGCCTTAAGTCCCAGCCCTTGCCCATCCCGGAGTGAATCCTTGTCCTCCTGAAGGAGAAGTCTGAGACCAAGGGGAGGCTGTGCTAGATGGAAACCAGAAGGGACACCCTGGGGGTGGGAGGCAGGGAGAGAGAGACACACACAAAGAGGGACAGACACAGCAACACACAGGAGAAGCAGGGCTGTGGACGAGGTTTCCCAGTTGGCAGCCTCATTCCCGGCCTCCCTGAACCCACCTCCCTGAGCCCCCTGCCTAGGCTGACCCTGATCTCTTCCATGGCCTCAGGCGGGTGGCCACCTGACTCTTCTAAGTCTGGGGTCAAGAGTGAGGGGATGCTGCCTTATTGGGACCCGGGGGTGGGGGCAGAGGCACCTCATGTCTGCTCTCAGTATCCAGAAGCTCTGGGGTGCCCCCATCTGTGAGAGCCTGCTGTGTGCCTGGCATGGCTGCAGCGGCTCAGGAAAGGGCTCGGACAGCTTTGGGCTCTGCTGGGCCCGGGCTTCCTGGGACTCCAGAAAGGGCCACCCAGCCTGACTCTGGAGCTAAGGGGACCCTCAATTTCAGGTTGCAATATCTCACACAGGGGAGCCCCGGGCCCAGCCCTTAGGTGTTCACAGCATCTCCCCAGTCCCCCAGGGGTGGGTGGGGGCTGAGGGTCCTGGTGCAGGGGGCAGAGGGGGGAGACCCAGACTGGCTGACATGCTGTTACCAGTGGCGTCACGTCCCCAGAAGGATGTGTTCACGCCCACCCCTGGACTAGGACCGCATTTGGAAATAGGGTCCTGGCAAATGTGATCCAGTTACAATGAGGTCATTACAGTGGGTCCTATTGTCATAAACGGAGTCTAGAAATAAACCAACTTGGGAGTTCCTGTTGTGGCTCAGCGGGTTAAGAATCTGACTAGTATCCATGAGGATGTGTGTTCGATCCCTGGCCTCGCTCAGTGGGTTAAGGATCTGATGTTGCCACAAGATATGGTATAGGTCACAGATGTGGTTGGGATCCCACATTGCTGTGGCTGTGGTGTAGGCTGGCAGCTACACCAGCCCCCTAACCTGGGAACTTCTATATGCCATGGGTATGGCCCTACAAAGACAAAAATAAATAAAATGAAATAAAAATGAAGAGAGCCCAGTGCCTGCCCTCAGGGAGCTTTCAGTCAGTAAGCTGCAAAGAGTTGTCTCTTTGTCTCTCTGCCTCTCTCTCTCCCTGTCTGTCTTGATGAGATCTGAGGGAAGGAATAGGAGCCTTCTCAGAGGAGGTGTCATTTGAGCTGAGTTCTTAAAGGAGAGGAGTGTCTTAAAGTGACCCTAGGCAGAAAGTATAGTAAGTGCAAAGGACCCAAGGTGTGGTGCAGCCCAGAGTGTTTGTGGGTCCTCTGGGTGGCCCATGTGGCTGGAGCCAGGGGGTAGGGGGCTGGGAGAAAGCTGGTGTAAGGAGGGCACTGTGGGCTTGGTGGGCCACAAGGGGATGTTTTGTCTTCTTCCTGAGGTCCTTGGGGAGCCATGGCAGAGTTTGGAGCAGGGGAGGGATGTGATCCAGTGGTGGGCCTATCTGGAGGGCAAGTCAGGAGGGCTGCCTGGAGGCAGAGGAGGAAGAGCAGGGCAGAAATCTTGCCAAAATGAACTTGGAGGAAATTTCCTTCTCCCATTCTCTCTTCCTTGTTTTCCTCCCTGGTTGAGGAATGGCAGGGAAGGGCTTGGGGATGGGCTCCTGTGCCAGGGTCCTGGTGCCTGCAGCCACTCTCTGAGGATGGTCCAAGATGCGGCCAGGCAAGGATTGGCTAAGCCAGCTGAGCCAGCCACCCGTCCCCAGCTACAGCCCTTGTCTGACACTGAAGGGGCACTAGGCCCAGCGATGACCCTGGGCCTTGACCGTTGAGGGCAGCCTGGTTTGTCCACAGACCAGATGTTCCTGCGTGTGGCATAGCGGTGGCTCTGCTTGGGAAACTGTCCCTTACTGATCCCAGCTCGGCCAGCCCATCACCTTGGCCTGCTGGGTCCTGTGGTGTCCAGTGTACCAATGGAGAAACTGAGGCTGGGCGGCCAATCTTTGCCTGGCTGCATCTCGGACTGTCCTCCGAGGCCTTTGCTGATTCCCAGACCCTCCTCACCCCACCGTGTGCATTTCTAACACCCTCTCCCAGGGTGCTGTTCCCGCTTCAAGTTGAGGAAGCGCTGAGTGCTCAGATTGAAATTCTCGGGTCGTGCACGGCGGCAGAGAAATCCATAATGCATTGTTTAGACAGATGCCTTTAAACCGCTCCATGGCGGGGGTGGGGGGGTGTGGGCGGCGGGGAGGGGGCTGCGTTGGGAGGGTCACCCTTTTTTCCTGCACAAAGGTCAGCCGCAGACCGTTGCCAAGGCAACGGCTGGCTTAAAGATGGAAGCTTAAGGAGAACAGAGGATTCCCCTCCCCGAGGTGCCCCGTGCGAGGGGCCTGGCTACGGGCACTGGGAGCGGGAGGCCTTGGGAGGCTGGGGGCTGGAGCCCAGTGAGGTGGGGAGGGAGGGCCCTGGGAGGAACACAGGGGCCTGGGGGAAGATCTCAACCCCGCCCCAGCTGGGCTTGGGGCCTGCCGAGACCCCTCTGGGCCTCGGCATCCTTGGCTGTGAAATGGGAATGGTAGAAAACTCCCTGGCCTGGTTTGGTGGTAGCATTGCCCGCAGGGACCTGGGCCTCCAGCAGCTCAGATGCAGCCGGGTGGAGCCTGGGGCTTGACTAGTGCCCCAGTGTCCTTCAAGCTCATCATGTCTGGCCAGGGCCCCGGGAGGAGGAGCTGGGGCGTGGGAGAGGCCAGGGTCCTCCTGGCCCCCTTCCCAAGCTGGGGGCTGAGACTCAGCAGCCACTCTGGGTCTGAACCAGACTCAAGGCTCAGATCTGCAAACCTGAGGGCAGAGATCCTGATGGAGCAGCCCCATCGGGAGGATGGGTGGGCCTCACAACCTCGGTCAGCAGCCGCTTCTGACTCTGGGCTCTGAGACCCTGCGCAGCCAGTCGGGGAGGATGTGAGCCGCCTTGGCTTGGGGACCACAGCCATGGCTGACATTACTTTTTGGCAGTTACATAAAATTGGCATCTTCTTTACAGACCTCCCTCCCAGAGGGAACTTGGAACACAGGTGTGTGATTCCTCACAGGCCCCAGCATCTTCTGACAGTTTTAGGTAATAGTGACCATGGCTGACTTATGCAATATAAGAACAGAAGTAGGGGAGTTCCCGCTGTGGCACAGGGGTTTAAAGATCCGGCTCGTCTCTGCAGAGGCTCCCATTCAATCCTCAACCTGATGCAGTGGGTTAAGGATCTGGCGTTGCTGCAGCTATGCCATAGGTTGCAATTCCGGCTCAGATTTGATCCCTGGACCTGGAACTCCATATACTATGGGTGTGGCTGAAAAAGAACAGAAGTTGGAAGGTAATATTTTCCTTGAGATGAACTTCACACAACTGGAAATTAATCATTTTAGGAGTTCCTTGGTGGCTCAGTCGGTTAAGGATCTAGCATTGTTACTGCTATGGCGCAGATTCAATCCCTGGCCCAGGAACTTCTGTACTGGAAAAAAAAAAAACCAACCTGTATTGGGACAGGCCTCTGCAGGGTGAAGCGACCCACAACCTGGGTGAATCAGGGGTGCCCCAGGGGACCAGGAGGGCCCAGGACAGTGTTCACAGTCATAGGTGCCTGGTCACCATCCAAGGCTGTCCTAGGGACTTGGGGGATCAGCAGGTGGATTAATGGGAACCTACAGCATGTTCTCAGATGTTTACTGAGCTCCTACTATGTGCTCTGACCCTTGGGAAATCAAACCCCAGCTTCCTCTGGAGCCTCCAGTCTCCTGGGCCTGTCTCTCCAGTCTATCTCTGCCGTCACCCGGCCTCTCCTTATGTGTGCATCTCTGCTCTTCTGTCTCATGGGGAAGCTTGTCAGTGAATTTTGGTCCACCCTAATCAGAGATGATCTAGAATTCCCATTGTGGCTCAGCAGGTTAAAGACCCAGTGTTGTCTCTGTGAGGATGTGGGTTCGATCCCCAGCCTTGCTCCGTGGGTTAAGGATCAGGCGTTGCCTCAAGCTGCAGCATAGGAGACAGAAGTGACTGTGGCTGTGTGGTAGGCTGGCAGTTGCAGCTCTGATTCGACCCCTAGCCTGGGAACTTCCATATGCTACAGGTGAAGCCCTAAAAAAAGAGAGAGAAAAATAAGAGATGATGCTATCTTGAGATAACATCTGCAGAGCCCCCTTTTCTAGATAAGATAGCATTAATTAACAGGGTTCTGGGGTTTACTACATGGATGTGTCTCTTGGGAGGGGGGTGACCAGAGAGGGCAGGAGAGGCTGGGCACTCAGCTGGATCCCTTGTGGAGGGGTAGCCTGGGGCCAAGCATGCTCTCTGGGCTCTCTCATCCATGGGCACAGAGTTGGGTCCCTGTTTGAACTCTGAACTGGTGGAGCCAGGTTCCGGGGAGGCCCACTGCTGGGGCCATCGCCCCAGTGGCATTGGGATGGCGAGGACACGTTCAGTACCCTGGGTTTTGCAGCAGTGACGATGTTTCCGTGGCTCCTGGAATTCTTTGAGAGACCCGTTCAGACCAGAGAATGCAGTCAGCGGGCATTTAACTCCCATTCTGGAGTCAGAGTTGGCTGCTGGTGTGGGCAGCTACACCAGGAGTCCTCGGCCCCCTTGCAAAGCGACCAGAATCCTCCTTGGACCTGCGGTTTTATATTTTTAGAAACTGTGACAAAATAGACCTAACGGGAGTTCCCCTCGTGGCGCAGTGGTTAACGAATCTGACTAGGAATCATGAGGTTGCAGGTTTGATCCCTGGCCTTACTCAGTGGGTTAAGGATCTGGCGTTGCTGTGAGCTGTGGTGTAGGTCGCAGATGCAGCTTGGATCCTGCATTGCTGTGGCTCTGGCGTAGGCTGGTGGCTACAGCTCCAGTTAAACCCCTAGCCTGGGAACCTCCATATGCCGTGGGAGTGGCCCTAGCAAAAGCAAAAAGACAAAAATAAAGTAAAATAAAATAAAATAGACCTAATGCAAATATACCATCTTCACCATTTAAGTGCACAGCTCAGGTGGCATTAAGCACATTCACGTTGTCACATGACCATCCCCACATCATCTCCAGGACTTTCCCATCTTCCCAAACTGAAACTGTGTCCCCATGAAACACTGATTCCCCCTCCCCTCCCCCAGCCCCTGCCCCACCATCTCCTTCCTGTCTCTGTGGATCTGACTACTCTAGGGACCTCCTGGGAGTGGTGTCAGACAGTGTTTGTCCTTCCATGTCTGGCTTCTCTCACTGAGCATCATGTTCTCAAGGTCCATCCACATTGGAGCAGGTGTCAGAACCTCCTTCCTTTGTAAGGCTGAGTCATATTCCATAATCTGTTTGGATCACATTTGTTTATCCATCATCCCCTGATGGACGCTTGGGCTGCTTCCACCTCTTGGCTACTGTGAACATAGGTATGCAAATATCTCTTTGAGACTCCACTTTCAGTTCTGGGTATGTACCCAAAGGTGACACAGAAGTGGCATTGCTGGGTCACATGGAGAGTCTATGTTTAATTTTTGAGTGCTGCCGTCCTGTTTTGCCCAGCAGCTGCCCGTGTCACACTCCAGCGGCCTGGCTGCCCTGGAGTTGTGGCGGAGACTGGACGTTTGGCCGCTGAGCTTTTACCTGCTATTTTCATAACAGATACAGACGTGGGTACCAGCCCACCACAGGGTCTCGTTCTGTAGGAAACCTGGTTTGGAGAGATGCCAGGGGCAGGGGCTCCCTGTTGAGGGGGGCAGCTCTGAAGTGGCATTTTGTGTTACAGCTACTCAGTGTCCCCTGGCCCTGGCCCCATGGCCATCCTGTGCTATGCATCTGGAGCAGAGAGACTGGGTGTATGGTTTCCTGGGGCAGCCATAGCAAATAACAGCCAACTAGGTAGCTTCAAACAACAGGATTTATCCACCCTGCCCCCCAGTCCTGGAAGTCAGAAAATGAAGAGCAAGGCAAGGCAGGCCATGTCCCCTCTGGAGGCTCCAGGGCAGTGTTCTCCGAGCCTCTTTCCATGTCCTGGGCTTTACTGGCCTCCCTTGGCTTCTGAATACTTCCATTCGACCTCTACCTCTGTGGTCATGTGGCATCTCCCATGTGTCTGTGTCCAAATGTCCTTCTTCTTACAAGGACACCAGCCATTGCTTCAGAGCCACCTCCATCCAGGACGATTTCACCTTAATTTGGTGATGCCTGCAAAGATCCCATTTCCCAGTAAGGTCTAGTTCATGGGTTCTGTTGGGACGTGGACCTACCTAAAAAGCAAAACAATAAAATAAAATTAAATTAAAATTAAAAAAAGAAAGTTCAGGAGTTCCCATCGTGGTGCAGTGGTTAACGAATCCGACTAGGAACCATGAGGTTCCAGGTTCGGTCCCTGCCCTTGCTCAGTGGGTTAACGATCCAGCGTTGCCGTGAGCTGTGGTGTAGGTTGCAGACGCGGCTCGGATCCCGCGTTGCTGTGGCTCTGGCGTAGGCCGGTGGCTACAGCTCCGATTCAACCCCTAGCCTGGGAACCTCCCTATGCCGCGGGAGCGGCCCAAGAAATAGCAACAACAACAACAACAACAACAACAATAACAACAACAACAAAAGACCAAAAAAAAAAAAAAAAGAAAGAAAGTTCATTGGAAAAAGACATTCTTCTGTATGGCAGAAATTGGCACAACATTGTACCTCAGCTATAAGCTCAAGTGAAAAAATAATAAAGTTATTGTGCAATAGGAAAAAAAGAGAAAAAGACCTTTTTTTTTTTTTTTGGTCTTTTTAGGGCCATACCCACAGCATGTAGAAGTTCCCAGGCTAGGGGTCAAATTGGAGTTGTAGCTGCCTGCCTACACCAGTCACAGCAACGCCAGATCCGAGCTGTGTCTGTGATCTACACCACAGCTCATGGCAGAAATGACATTCTTGAGTTGTTCATAGCTCTGTAAAATTCTACAAAATTTTTCTTTTCTTTTTTCTTTCTTTCTTTTTTTTTTTTTTTTATCTTTTGTCTCTTTAGGGCTGCACCCGCAGCATATGGAGGTTCCCAGGCTAGGGGTCTAATCGGAGCTGTAGCCACTGGCCTACGCCCAGAGCCACAGCAACACCAGATCCAGGCCGTGTCTGCGACCCACACCATAGCTCACGGCAACGCTGGATCCTTAACCCACTGAGCAAGGCCAGGGATCGAACCCGCATGGTTTCTAGTCGTATTTGTTTCCACTGTGCTACAACGGGAACTCCGAGAAAAATTTTCAAATAAATTTATTTTTAATCTTGGCTTGAGGGAATTCTTTCCAGATCTGCTCTAAAAGCCAGAAGCCATCAAGGAAAAACCTTCAGGAGTTCCCTTGTGATTAAAGATGCAGTGTTGTCACTGCTGTGGCTGGGTCACTGCTGTGGCATAGCTTCAGTCCCTGGCAGAGAATTTTTGTATGCCACGGTACAGCCAAAAAAAAAAAAAAAAGAAAAGAAAAGAAAGAAAAAGGAAAAAGAAAAAACTTTCAGTTAAACAACAAGGTCCTACTGTATAGCACAGAGAACTATATTCATTATCTTATGCTAAACCATAATGGAAAAGAATATGAAAATTATATATACATATATATATGTATGTATAATGAATCGCTTTGCTGTACACCTGAAACTCCCACAACATTGCAAATCAACTCTACTTTGATTTAAAAAGAAAAAGAGGGGTTCCCGTCGTGGCTCAGTGGTTAACAAATCCGACTAGGAACCAAGAGGTTTCGGATTCGATTCCTGCCCTTGCTCAGTGGGTTAAGGATCTGGCGTTGCCGTGAGCTATGGTGTAGGTCACAGATGTGGCTCAGATCCTGCATTGCTGTGGCCCTGGTGTAGGCCAGTGACTACAGCTCTGATTCGACCCCTAGCCTGGGAACCTCCATATGTCGTGGGAGCAGCCCTAGAAAAGGCAAAATAAGTAAGTAAGTAAATAAATAAATAAACAGAAAAAAAAAAACCTTCAGAGATTTGATCACTAGACATTTAAAAAAATTTTTATTTAAGTTTTTATTTTTTAATGATTTTTATTTTTTCCATTACTGTTGGTTTACAGTGTTCTGTCCATTTTCTACCGTACGGCAAAGTGACCCAGTCACACATACATATATACATTCTTTTTCTCACATTATTCTCCATCTTGTTCCACCGCAAGTGACTAGATATAGTTTCCAGTGTCATATAGCAGGATCTCATTGCTGATCTATTCTAAATGCAATAGTTTGCATCTATTAACCCCAAGGTCCCAGTCCATCCCACTTTATCCCCCATGGAAATTTTTTTTTATTTAGTTTTTTATTTTATGTTGGAGTAGATTTGATTTACAATGTTGAGTTGACCACCTGAATAGTTTAAAACATTACGTATGTGTAACCATTGGGGCACACAATTAATATCCTTAATATAAAAACACCTGCCATGAATGAACAAAGACCAACCCAGGAGAAAATTGGGCAAAGTCTGTGAAAACACAGTTCTTAGAGAATTGTGAAAGGAGAATGCTATTCAGCCCAAGAGCTAAAGAAGTCACCGAAAAGGAGATGCTTTTTCTGTTTTGTTTATTTATTTGTTTGTTTGGTTGGTTTTGGAGAGGGGGGCACATGATTGATAGAGATTTAAACTGGCTCTACTGTACATATCCTTCATACATTATACATATCATATATATTGGCAAAAACACAATTTCTTTAAACCAATGGTCTGTATCATCTATTTTTAAAGGATTAACGCAGGCTCAGTGAAATACATCTGAGAAAGACAAAGACTGTTCAATCTCACTTCCTCGTGGAATCTGAAACAAAACAGAGCTCACGGAGGCCGAGAATAGATGACTGTCAGGGCGGGGGTGGGGGGAATTGGGTGAAGGGGGTCAAAAAGTACAAACTTCCAGTTACGAGATCTGTCACTACAACCGGTTGAGAGGGGTTAACACTGTATCCTGTATCTGCAAGTTGCTGATACAGACCTTGGAAGTTATCACCAGGAAAAATAATTTATAACGAAGTGTCGTGGCGGATGTGAGCTGGATTTATGGTGACGATTTATGGTATACAATATACAATATAAACAATCGTAGACCTGAAATTAGCACAATATATGTCAATTGTATCTCAATTTACAACCAAAAAAAGAAAAAAAAAAGGGCAACAACAAAAAAAGTTTGAGCGCCCTAGAGGGCACGTGGCCCCACACATTGGCACTGTCTTGAGTCCTGGGCCCAGTGGTTCCGCTTCTAGAAAAGCATGGTCCAAGAGTTGGAGAAATCAGTGGGGGCCTCTGTGTCTGGGGCTGTGTCCCCGCCAGCGACCTAAGAATCCAGGGAAAATGCTTCCCCATGGAGGAATCCCCAGTGGCCACTGTAATTGTGAGTGTCCAGCGATGAGGGACTCTGGGGGGGATGTGTGAGTGTGTATGCGTGTGTATGAGGTAGGGACAGATCACCAAATAGCACATCAAACACTTAGGACGAGACCCAGCAATTGCTGTGTTTATCCCTAGCATTAATCCCAGAGAAATGAAAATTCATGGCCTGCACAAAATCTACACACGAATGTGCAGGGTGGGTTCATTTTCCAAAGCCTGACATGGGAATGGGCCCAGAGGCCCTCAAGAGGTGACCGGCCACACCAGCTGGGATGTGCACACCATGGAATGTCCCTCGGCATGACCCAGAAACAAGCCACGGGGACAGAGGAGGAGCGCAGACCTCTCCCAGGCACTGTGCCGAGTGACTCTGAGCTGCATGGTCTCACCTACAGAACATTCTCAGGATGACAGAGATGGAGAAAAATCTGGTGCCTGGGGTGAGACATGGGGGCTGGAGGGAGCTCTGTGGGGACGGAAATGCCCTATTATCTTGAGTGGGGTCATGGTTACAGGAGTCTGCACCCAAGATACAATAATGCAGCCAGCATGTACAACCCACACACTGCGGATACAAAGAAGTCTGCACACACATGGCCTTTGTGTGTGATTCCTGGCTTTGACTTGGGCGGAAAGCTGAAGAGGCGGGTGATGGATACCACAGGACTCTTGCTACCATCTTTACAGGTTCCTGGGACTCTGTCATGATGTCCAAATAAGAAGTTAAAAAAAAAATTAAAGCAGCATAAAAAATATGATCCCTGTGGAAAAACACAGACTCCCTGACAGGATGCTCATGGATGCCCGTCTGGGGGGAGTGTCGCCTTTTTCCTTTCTTTGAATGTTCAAAAATTGTTCCGCAAGGATATATTTTTACCGGGCCCCACCACCCAGAAAAAGCTGTTCTTAATTTTGGGAAAATTGGCTCTATTTTCTACAGATGTAGGTATCATGCCCTTGGGCGCCTGGATGAAAGGATGGTGGCCATCATGATCTGTGGTCCCCGCAGCCCGGACACTCTGTGATTTTACAGTTGTCACCATGTCCCTGAGGAGGGTCACAGAAGGGCAGCGGTAACCCCTGCTCCGACAGGGAATTAGTGTCAGCGCTGGGCTGGTGTGTGAGGCCGGCTCCGGGATGCCTGCCCTTTGGCCTCAGCCAGGCTGACCCTAGGTCTCCCTGTGGCTTGGTGCCCATTAGATACTCCTTGTCTTCTGACTGGTTGTGACAAAGGGACACGAGCATCGTAGAAGGTGTGAAAAGCCCAGAAAGTCACTCCAAACCGAACCATACACTCTTACCTGAAGGTCCCCGCCCAGGACCCATGCTGGCACCCAGGAGTCCCCCCACTGTGTCCGGATGTGTCCAAGCGCCCGTGGGCACACGCTCACCCACTTTTCTCTTCCCAACCGGAGGTGTTTTGCCTGCGGATTTGCAACTCATTTGCCACTTAAGAGTGTTTCACCATCACGGCCTTTTTCCCATGCGGATGTTTCTTCGGGGGGAGAATTTTTGGCAGCTGCACCGTCCTCCTTCTCGTCAGGGCCATGGTTTCACGCTTTCTGGGGCTTCTCCCATGGGGTAGACCCCCCCTCCCCCGCCGGCTCTGGACAGATGTCACCTAATTGCCGTCTAGGAGGACGGCTCGGTCTGCACGGCTGCCGGCTGTGGGAGGACGGGAGAGCCCTGCCTGGCAAGCTTGGGGCGGACCTCCTGTAAATCTTGGCTGATTTCAAAGGCCCCAGAGGTAGGTGGTTACTTGAACTTATGCGGGATCATGGGCGATGGGGCTCCTTTTTCATCCTCTGGGTATTTTTAGTGATTGTGTGTCTTCGGACACCTGCTGCCCTGTCTGCCCCATTTCATTTTCTCCTCCGGAGTCCTTGTCTCCCTCCGGCTGGAGCTGAGCCTTCTGGTCCTGCTTGGATGGAGGGCAGGAGGCAAGGAGGTGTGGCAGTGCTGAGCCGTGTGCTCTGGTGTGGCGGAAGCGACATCGCACGTTCTGTATCCTTTCTGCTAGACCCAGGATGGCTATAGACCCCGTGGGCGGAGATGGCTGGTGTCTGGAGGGGACAAATGACTGGGGGGCACAAGTTGGCTGCCCTCCCCATCCCCTGCTCAGGACGCCCCATGCAGGCTGGAGAGCCACCTGTCACCACTCCCACCTGGGCCACCTGCCCACTCCTTTCAGACAGGATTTCCACATCTTGTTCTGACTTTTTCTTCCTTTGGTTCCAGGCAGAATGCCAATTCCTTTACCGTTCTGGAAAATTTCCTGCAGATTATATTTGAGTCTCCCTAGAACACCCCCACAGTGACCCACAGTGGGCAGGCAGAGCCTCCTGGCTGGTGCTGCCGGAGGCCAGACCTGTGGTGGGATGAGAGGGGCTGAGGTGGGTGGAGTGTTGCAGGGGAAAACCTGCTGTGGCTCAGTTTGTGGCAGGATAAGAGGGCATGCTGAGAGGCCGCCTCTGCACCTGAGATGCCTCTGGCCCGGTGGGACCCCAGGAGTCCTGCTGGGGGCTTGGCGGCCAAGGAGGGGAG
Source organism: Phacochoerus africanus (assembly GCF_016906955.1). Lineage (NCBI taxonomy): Eukaryota > Metazoa > Chordata > Mammalia > Artiodactyla > Suidae > Phacochoerus > Phacochoerus africanus. The sequence continues at coordinate 77,279,526 of NC_062547.1, read as the reverse complement.
GTGGGGGCACAGGGGGCCGCTGAGCCCTCCCACGGGGTCTGGTTCTCCCCAAATCAGGCGGACACGGCTGCAGAAAGCCGCGGCCCATAGCGCTGCGAGGCGCCAGGTGCACAATGAGGGCTGTCGACCCGAGTTTTCTGCCACCCCTGCCTGCTGTCTGCATCCCCGAGCGTCTGTGGAAACCAGGGGCTGAGAGCCCTTCCAGGCAGGCCGCCTTTGTCCCTGTTCTGTGCGTTCCTCGGGGAGACAATAGGGGACACCTTCCTTTCCACCCTCTGGACAAGTCGGGTGACAGCTCTCCGCTGACAGCGGTCACGGTCGGATCCTTGGTGTCCCAGCAGTTGAGGGTTCTCTGGGGAGAGGCAGGAGGGGCAGCCGCTCTGGCCATAGTCCTGCCCAGTAGCACCCTGATCCGTGACCGCCCGTGTGTTTCCCATGGGGGCCTGAGGTCTCCCTTCATGACCAGTGTGGGGGACATGCAGGCATTAACCAGCTGTGAGAGGGGCTGGCTGGTGGCAGAGGTGGGCTTGGGCTGAAGGCAGGGGCTGGAAACATGGCTGATTATCTGGCCATCAAGGATCAAGCCTGACGGGTGGGAGGGGTTTCTGGAACCCCCAGCCCAGCTCAGGCCAACCCCTTGGAGCTGCCTGGTACACACCTAGAGAGAGCACAGCATTCTGCCAACTGGAAATGGTGCCGAAAAGAAATGAGGGCAGATCCAACTTTCCAGACGCACAGCAGTGATGACTACAGAGTTACTTTTTTTTTTTTTTTTTTTTAAGTAAGAAACCCGCTGGCCCCCATCAGCCCTATCTGGAAGTTCCCAGGATTTGCACATTTCCAACTGGTGCTTGAAGCAGAACCCAGGAGGCCTCCCCTGGAGGTGCTGCTCTTCCTCCCTGACCTCCAGGAGAGGCCTGGTGGTGTGGGGACCACAGCTCCATGTGTTGGCCTCGGCCCCCTGCTAAAAACCTGTAATGGTTACACAGAGCCCAACTCCATGAATAAAACACGAGGCCAGCGCTGGCGTTTCCTCTCCTACGGTGACTGCATAATCAGTGCAAAACTGCAGGGGCGCAGCGGGCTGTGTGCGGAGGCTGCCGCACCCAGCGACAATCAACGATTCATACCAGCGGCTTCTGGCCTTGCTGGTGTCCCAGCCCTGGTGCACCTTCAGGGACGAGGTCCTCAATGAGCATTAGGTACTGGACCCCTCCCCGCACCTCCCACCCCCGCCAGGCTACACCCCCTTCCTCAGGATGGTCTGTATTTTGCAGGACTGGGGCTGTGTACGGGTTAGGGGTTGAGGGGAGAAGCTAGATGGCTGGGCCTGGCTTGAAAACGTGATGGATTTCTGGGCAGAGAGGAGGCTGTTCCCATGGGAAGGGGGGTCGCTGTCTCCGTGAAGCCCTGGGCGGGGTGTCATAGCCCCACCTGTGAAGAATGTCCTCCAATTGGCAAAGCAGGGCCCGTTGGTGCCCTGGCTGATGAGACAGATTCCTCCCCTGAAGTGGTCCCTGAAGTTCTTTTTTAAAATTGAAGAAGTGAAATTTGCTTTCCAGAGCTATAGCTAGCTGAACATTTATTGTTTCTTTTCTGTAGGTAGCTTCATTTGTGCCATATTTTAGATTCCATATATAAGTGATATCATATAGCATTTGTCTTTCTCTTTCTAACTTAGTGTGAGAATCTCTAGTTGCATCCATGTTCCTGCAAATGGTATTATTTTGTTCCTTAAGGCTGAGTAGTGTTCCATCGCGTATATATACCTCATCTTTTTTTTTTTTTTTTGCCTTTTCTCAGGGCTGCACCCGCGGCATGTGGAGGTTCCCAGGCTAGGGAACGAATCGGAGCTGTAGTTGCTGGCCTACACCACAGCCACAGCAACGCAGGATCCAAGCCGAGTCTGCGACCTACACCATAGCTGCAACGCCAGATCCTTTACCCACTGAAAGAGGCCAGGGATCGAACTCATGTCCTCATGGATACTAGTCAGGTTTGTTAACCGCTAAGCCATAACGGGAACTCCTATACCACATCTTCTTAATCCATTCATCTGTCAATGGACACTTAGGTGGTTGCCATATCTTGGCTACTGTGAATAATGCTACAATGAACCTAGGGGTGCATGTAAGTTTTTAAGTTTTGTCCAGATATATGCCCAGGAGTGGGGTTGCTGAATCATATGGTAGTTCTACATTTTGTTTTCTGAGGAAACTCCATACTGTTTTCCATGGTGGTTGTACCAATTTAGAAAGTAACTTTTGGAGTTCCCGTCGTGGAGCAGTGGTTAATGAATCCGACTAGGAACCATGGGGTTTCGGGTTCGGTCCCTGGCCTTGCTCAGTGGGTTAACGATCCGGTGTTGCCGTGAGCTGTGGTGTAGGTTGCAGACACGGCTCAGATCCCGTGTTGCTGTGGCTCTGGCGTAGGCTGGTGGCTACAGCTCTGACTGGACCCCTAGTCTGGGAACCTCCATATGCAGCGGAAGCGGCCCAAGAAATGGCAAAAAGACAAAAAGACAAAAAAAAAGAGAAACTTTTATTTTATTTATTTTATTTTTTTAAGTGCTGCACCTGCGGCACATGGAAGTTTCCAGGCTAGGGGTCAAATTGAAACTGTAGCTGCTGGCTCACGCTACAGCCACAGCCAATGCCAGATCTGAGCCAAGTGTGAGTCTTACACCACAGCTCACAGCAACGTCAGATCCTTAACCCGCTGAGCAGAGCTAAGGATGGAAACCACGTCCTCATGGATACTAGTTGGGTTTTTTACTGCTGAGCCACAAAGGGAACTCCAGAAAGTAACCATTTTAAAGTGAACAATTCAGTAATTCCCGTCGTGGCGCAGTGGTTAACGAATCCGACTAGGAACCATGAGGTTCCAGGTTCGGTCCCTGCCCTTGCTCAGTGGGTTAACGATCCGGCATTGCCGTGAGCTGTGGTGTAGGTTGCAGACTCGGCTTGGATCCTGCGTTGCTGTGGCTCTGGCGTAGGCAGGTGGCTACAGCTCCGATTCGACCCCTAGCCTGGGAACCTCCATATGCCGCAGGAGCGGCCCAAAGAAATAGCAAAAAGACAAAAAAAATAAAAAAATAAAAAAAAATAAAGTGAACAATTCAGTGAATGCATTTAGTACATTCATGGTGTTGTGCAGCCCCCACCTCTCTCTATTTCCAGAATATTCCATCACCCTGAAAAGAAACCCCTTCCCTGTCAGCATTGACCCCACCTCCTTCCCAGCCCCTGAGAACCAGAAACCCACTCTTCATCTCTCTGGACGTGCCTATTCCGGACGTTTCTCATCCGTGGAATCACACACTGTGTGGTTGCAGTTTCTCATTGTAAGCAGGTTCCAGATGTATGCGCTACTTTGACTAAACATTATTCACGGTCAATCTCAAAATCCCGTCTGCACCGGCGCCCCGGGGGCTGTCTCAGCGGCAGGGAGGTCACAGTTTGCACTCCTGGAGGCCCTTGAGAAGGCATAGGCATTAGGCTGTGGTGGGACCTGCTGTCTTCAGCATTGTTCTCTGGGAGGCCGGCCACTCCCGGGAGCTGCTGCGGGCATGTGAATCTCAGGGTGTAAGAGCTTCTGCAGGTGCCTGGAAGGAAAGACCAGGCTCCTGGTCCCCAGGAGCTCCCCAGGTACTCAAATATCATCAGAAACCTGCTTCCAAACCGTGAGTGAAACCCCTCATTGCCTGAGATGAAAATATAAATAGTTTTAAAATTGCATGGGGGTGGAGTTCCCGTTGTGGTACAGCGGAAACGAATCTGACTAGGAACCATGAGGTTGTAGGTTTGATCCCTAGCCTTGCTCGGTGGGTTGGGGATCTGCTGTTGCTGTGAGCTGTGGTGGGGGTCACAGACGCATCTCAGATCCCACGTTGCTGTGGCTGTGGTGTAGGCCGGCAGCTAAAGCTCCGATTAGACCCCTAGCCTGGGAACCTCCATGTGCTGCGGGTGTGGCCCTAAAAAGCAAAAAATAAAATAAAATAAAATTGCATGGGGGCCTCAGGGGAGACAGACACCCTCTTGCGCTGTCTCAGGCCAGGGTGCAATGTGGATGCCTAATGTCGCAGATCCCCCCACCCGCTTCCAGCTCAGGCCTGGACCATGACCTCCATGTCGGGTCAGGGCGGGCCTGGTTCAGCATGGAAGGGCTCATGCTTCTAGGAGGCCAGCTGTGCAGTGCAGGCCCATATGTGGGCGCTCACCGCTCATCAGGGAATGACCTCTCCGCTGCCGGTGGGGGCCAACCACACTGACTGCTTCACGGGTCAAGGAACGCCATGCTTGTGAAATATTTTCTGGACATTTTATTCTTCTTCTTACTATTATCAATAGATGTTCTAGAGTTTCCTGATGGCTCAGCAGGTTAAGGATCTGGTGCTGCAACTGCCGTGGCTCCTCCGGTCCCTGTGGTGGCGTGGGTTCAACCCCTGACCTGGGAACTTATGCTTGTTGTGGGTGCAACCAAAAAAAAAGAAAAGAAAGATTTTATTTTTTAGGACAGTCGTCAAGTCATACAAAAGTTGCAAAGATAGCATATGTGGCCATGAGTCCCATACCTGGTGCTCCTGTTGGTAATGTCTTACATTGTCCTGGTTTGTGGGTTACAACTAACAATCCAGTAGTGCTGTGTCAGGGTTCCCTGAGGACCACATACCCTTCGAATCTCAGGTTCCCTGGCATCCCCTCTGCCCCAGGACCCCTCACACCCCACCATCCCCTGGGGCCACTCTGAGCTGTGATGGTCTCTCACACGCGCCTTATTTGGTGCTCTGGGCAGTTTCATCTGAGGGGGACGGGGCAGGACCTTTGTGGATGCTGCTCTACTGGGGTTTGCTGGTGTGTTTCTCATGGTCAGACTGGGGTGAGTGCTCTTGGGGAGGAAGATCAACCCATCAAACATACCGAGGGTCATAAAACCACTGTTTAAATTACCAAGTTTTTAAGTGGTAGAGATTTTGGAGAGAACAAAACTCTGAAAAGAGAGCAAAAAAAATCCACTAAATTAATTATAACTGAGACAAACATATATGGAAAATGTAGACTATATATGTCTTATGTAAGTTTTTTTTTTTTGTCTTTTTGCTATTTCTTGGGCCACTCCTGTGGCATATGGAGGTTCCCAGGCTAGGGGTCGAATCGGAGCTGTGGCCGCCAGCCTACGCCAGAGCCACAGTAACGAGGGATCCAAGCCGCGTCTGCAACCTACACCACAGCTCACGGCAACGCCGGATCGTTAACCCACTGAGCAAGGGCAGGGACCGAACCCGCAACCTCATGGTTCCTAGTCGGATTTGTTAACCACTGCGCCACGACGGGAACTCCCTGTAAGTTTTTTTAATTAAAAAAAAAAATGTTTTTAGCTGCACCCAAGTCATGCAGAAGTTCCTGGGCCAGGGATTGAAACTGTACCACAGCAGCGACCATAGCTACCGCAGTGACAAGGCTGGATCCTTAACCTGCTGAGCCATAAGAGAACTCCAATATATATTTTTATTTTTTAAATTTTTTTCTTTTTTGGCCACCTTGCAGCATATGGAGTTCCTGGGCCAGGGATTAGATCTGAGCCACACTTGCAATCCAGCCACAACTCTGCAGCCGGATCCTTTAACCCACTGTGCTGGGTTGGGATCAAACCTGCATCCTGGTGCTATAGAGATGCCACTGTTCCCTTTGTACTCCGATATATATTTTTAAATTAAAAAAAAATATATATATTTTGTCTTTTTACCTCTTCTAGGGCTGCTTCCCACAGCATATGGAGGTTCCCAGGCTAGGGGTCTAATCAGAGCTGTAGCTGCCAGCCTACGCCGCAGCAATGCTGGATCCGAGCCAAGTCTGCAACCTACAACACAGTTCACGGCAACACTGGATGCCTAACCCACTGAGCAAGGCCAGGGCTCGAACCCACAACCTCATGGTTCCTAGTCGGATTCGTTAACCACTGCGCCACGACGGGAAACCCATAAAATATATAATTTAAAAGGTAGAGACCAGGAGTTCCCCTGGTGGTTCAGTAGGTTAACAATCTAGTATTGTCGCTGCTGTGGCTCCAGTCACTGCCTTGGTACAGGGTCAATCCCTGGTCTGGGCACATCAGCATGCCATGGGCATGGCCAAAAATATAGAATAAAGATAAAACTGAAAAGTAGAGACAAGGAGTTCCTAATGTGGCTCAGCGGGTTAAGAACCGGACATAGTCTCTGTGAGGATATAGGTTCTATCCCTGGTCTCACTCAGTGGGTTAAGGATCCAGCGGTGCTGCAAGCTGTGGCATAGGTCACAGATGTGACTTGGATCTGGCATTTACTGTGGCTGTGGTGTGGGCCAGCAGCTGTAGCTTCGATTCGACCTCTAGTCCAGGAATTTCCATGTGCTGCAGTTGTGGCTGTAAAAAGAAAAAAAGAAAAAAAATGTTGAGACCATATATCATAACACTGTTTTTTAAAATTTATTTTTATTTTTAATTACTTAATGAATTTTATTACATTTATAGTTGTACAATGATCATCACAACCTGATTTTATAGCATTTCCATCCTAAATCCCTAGCGCATCCCCCATGCCCCACCCTGTCTCATTTGGAAACCATAAGTTTTTCAAAGTCCGTGAGTCAGTATCTTGTTCTGCAAAGAAGTTCATTGTGTCCTTTTTTCAGATTCCACATGTAAGTGATAGCATTTGATGTTGGTGTCTCATTGACTGACTGACTTCACTCAGCATGCTAGTTTCTGGGTCCATCCATGTTGCTGCAAATGCCGTTACTTCTTTCCTTTTAATGGCTGAATAAGATTCTATTGTGTATATGTACCACATCTTCCTTATCAATGGACATTTAGGTTATTTCCATGTCTTGGCTCTTGTAAATAGTGCTGCAATGAACATTGGAGTACATGTGTCTTTTCGAGTCATGGTTTTCTCTGGGTAGATGCCCAGGAGTGGGATTGTTGGATCAAATGGTAATTCCATTTTCAGTTTTCTGAGGAATCTCCATACTGTTTTCCACAGTGGTTGCACCAATTTACCTTCCCAGAACAGTTCCCTGTTCTCCACACTCTCTCCAGCATTTATTGTTTGCAGACTTTTCAATGATGGCCATTCTGGCCAGTGTAAAGGGGTACCTCATCGAGGTTTTGATTTGCATTTCTCTAATAATTAGTGATGTTGAGCATCTTTTCATGTGTTTTTTTGGCCATCTGTATGTCTTCTTTGGAGAATTGTCTGTTTAGATCTTCTGCCCATTTTTTGATGGGGTTGTTTGTTTTTTTGGTATTGAGCTGTAGAAGATGTTTATAACTTTTGGAGATTAATTCCTTGTCAGTCACTTCATTTGCAAATATTTTCTCCCTTTCTGTGAGTTGTCTTTTTGTTTTGTTTTGTTTAAGGTTTCCTTTGCTGTACAAAAACTTTTAAGTTTTTTTTTGATGTTGTTGTCTTTTTGCCTTTTCTAGGGCTGCTCCTGCAGCATATGGAGGTTCCCAGGCTAGGGGTCCAGTTGGAGCTGTAGCCACCAGCCTACGCCAGAGCCACAGCAATGGGGGATCCGAACCGTGTCTGGGACCCACACCACAGCTCATGGCAACACTGGATCCTTAACCCACTAAGCGAGGGCAGGGATCGAACCCTCGACCTCATGGTTCCTAGCCGGATTCGTTAACCTCTGCACCACGACGGGAACTCCTTAAAATAGTTTTATTGAGACTAAATCACATACCATACAAGTCATCTATTTAGAGTGTATGATTCAATGGTTTCTGGAATATTACATTATCACTTTTTTAAAAAAATCACGTCAAATAATATGTAACATAAAACATGCCAGGGGAGTTCCTGTCGTGGCGCAGTGGTTAATGAATCCGACTAGGAACCATGGGGTTGCGGGTTTGATCCCTGGCCTTGCTCAGTGGGTTAAGGATCCGGAGTTGCCGTGAGCTGTGGTGTGGGTCACAGACATGGCTCGGATCCCGAGTTGCTGTGGCTCTGGTGTAGGCCGGTGGCTACAGCTCCGATTGGACCCCTAGCCTGGGAACCTCCATAAGCTGCAGGAGCAGCCATAGAAGAGGCAAAAAGACAAAAACAAAACAAAACAAACAAACAAAACAAAAAAACCCATGCCGTTTTAACCACTTACAGCAGCACCCATTCTTCATATTATTTTTAATTTAATTTAATTTAATTTATTTATTTTTTTATTTTAAATGATTTTTAATTTTTTCCATTATAGCTGGTTTATGGTACTCTGGGTATTATTTTTTTAATCAGCCCTATGGAGTGAGTCTCTTAAATTTGACATTCAGGATAAAGATGTCTTTCTCCCGAGTTTCCTAGGTATTTATGATCTTTTCTTGGCCTCCTGCCCATGTCTCTGGAATGCCCTGTTCTTGGGGACCTGCTGGAAGTCTCCGGATCGGGGTTATTAAGCCCTTCCCAGCAAAGCCCTGCGAGCCACTGCCTGCGTTTCCAGCTTCGCGTGATGCAGCCCAGATCCCCATCCTGGGAAGTAGGTCAGGGTTTCAGTTCATGGTCTACTTCCGAGGACTTTGGGAATCGTGGAGAGGATGGTGAAGAAAACAGCTTGGGAACCACCAGGCAAGAAGCATTGTCAGCCGTGGCGGGCAGGGGGGAGTGGTCGGCAGCTGGTTCTCCATCCCCCAGCCCAGGCCCCCTGCTCAGAGCTTCTGCCCGAATGTCTGCCCTGCACCTCCTGGTCCCCCATGTGGGCAGGGATGTGCAAAGCCTTCCTGCAAGCGGACTGTGTTTTCATGGTCTAGGCCAGGCTATCCTTGAACCATCAGGCCCTTGGAGCCAGAGCTCGGTGCGGCCCTGAGGTGATTCTCTGGGGCTCCTACCCATGGCCCCTGCTCTGTGCCCGCTGAAATCTTGGTGGCTTAAAACCACACAGATTGATTCTCTCCCAGCCCTGAGGTTAGAGGCCAACTTGGGCCTCACCCAGGCCAGGCAGGGCTGATCCTTCGGAGGTTCCAGAGGAGACTCGGATCCTCCTTTTCCAGTTTCTGGAGGTGCTGCATCCCTGGCTGGGGCCGCCTCCTCCATCCTCACAGCCAGCAGTACAGCATCTCCCATTTCTCTTTCTCTGCCTCCTTCTTGTGAGGACCCTCACCATGGGAGATGACATGTCCACAGGTCCTGGGACCAGGGTGGGGACAGTGAGGTGGGGACAGTCTTTGTTTGGGCTCTCAGTACCCTGTGGCCTTGAGACAAACTATATAAAAGGCTTGGAGTTCCCTTTGAGGCTCAGTGGTAATGAACCTGACTAGTATCCATGAGGATGTGGGTTCGATCCCTGGCCTCACTCAGTGGGTTAAGGATGCTGCGTTGCTGTAGCTGGCAGCTGCAGCTCTGATTGGACCCGTAGCCCTGGGAACGTCCACATGCTGCAGGTGCAGCCGTAAAAGAAAAAAGGAACCCAGGTATTGACTTTTATTGCTGCTGCAGAGGACATGCCCCTCACTCTCATCCCTCCCTCACGGCATCAGGTGAGAGCCGAATGGGCACTGTCATGAGTTTTCCGTGTGGCTTTTCCAGGTGGCTGCGGAGAATAAGGCCCAGGGGCTGTGTAGCTTGGGGTCTGGGACCCGGGCCTTCCCACGCTCTGACCATACACACACACACACACACACACACACACACACACACACACACACGGCACCCAGTCTCCCCTTGAACCCACAGTCCCTGCAACTCTACACCAATTTCTCAAAGCAAACTCACTTTTTTCCTTGCTTGGTCGTAAGTTTTAGATCGTAGAGGGCTTTAGACTTAGCACCAAATCACGAAGGGAATTGGGACCCCCTACCACACATCCATATCCGCTCCCCTCGTGCACTGCACTTGTCACAGCCCATGAGCCTGACACATCCTTCACCGATACCTATGCTTTGTCCATGTGGGGCCCCTGTGACATCCTGGCCGCCCATCTCCCTGGGCCCTTCTGCGCTGTGACGGTTCCTCCGGCTCCTCCGCTGGGTCTGGTGCCCTGGTTAGCGGGGGATGGGGGGGGGAGTTTGCAGACGAGCCCCAGTGGGGGTTGGCCGGGTGTTTCTCATGGTTATCAGCCGGGGAGGTGGCTCTGGGGAGGAGCCCTCAGCCCACACCCGTCTCCACTTCTGTGAAGTCGGTTCGCACCTCCCCCTCTCGTGCACTTGGGTCCTGGGGAGGTTTCAGGACCCTCAGCAGCACTGCCGGTGTACTCCGTGTCATCGGAAACCTAGCCCTTCCACTTTCTAAAACTATTTCATTGTGGAATGATGTATGTTTTATGCCTATTGTATGACCTTTAAAAATGAAAGGATACCCCCTGTATCGGTAATCCTAAATGAAATGTCTACTTTGTCCTGCTTTTGAACTTAAAAGGGAATCACATTCCGGAAAAAAAAAAAAATTAAAGGAACACCTGAGACCCCAGAATCTGAAAACAAAAAAATAACATTTTTGTGTCCTTAACTCAAGTGTTTGGTCACTTATATTTAAAAAAAAAAAAAAGTGTGCCCTTTCTTGGATTTCAGAAGGAAATACTTCTTTTAATCGCTGGTGGCTTCTTTCTAAGTGATTTTAAAGGAAATTGTGCGTTCTTTTTTTTTTTTTTCTTTGTATGTTCTTTTAAACTGAAAGCGGCAGTGCCTCGGCTGAGACAACTTTAATAGAAATTTACCCACGGTCGTGGGTCTCACGGGAGGCAATCTGCCCCCAGGGGACACTGGTGATGTCTGGGACGTCCATGGTTGTCACAACGGGGGGAGGAGCTCCTGCACTGAGCAGGGAGGGTGTTCCACCCACACCCCCCAGCGCCCTGACGGCCCCCATTAGAGGGTGACCGCAGATGTTGGGGGAAGACCCTGCTCTCGCCTGACAGAGGAGCCCCCAGGTGAGGGGTCTGTGTCTGAATGTCCCCTTTTTATGAGGTAACATCGTGTTGGACAAGAACCCCCTGACAGCAGCTGCCACGACCCTGCCCCCACACAAGGTCATGTTGCATGTGCATGTGGGGTCTGAGTGGAGCCCTCCCACCACCCTCTTTGTGCACCGGTGTCTCTGCTGCCCCCAGAGCCTGTCTCCACCTAGTCAGGGTTGTTGGGATTCCAGCCCCATCCTCCGCGGGCACCTTTGTGTCAGACTGTGGGTTCAGGAGGCGGGAGCGGGACTTAAAAGCTTCCTTTCAACTCACCACCTCATCCCTGGTACGGGCACCGTTTTCCGAGCACTGGGAGGGCACCATCCTGCCGCCATGGCCTTTTATCTCCTGAGCAGCCTGCAGCCAACCGGCCTTGCCCCCAGATTCCAGACGGGGCACCTGGTAGGACAGGCACCGGGTGGGAGCCCTGCAAACCCCCGCCCTTTTCCCTGAAGCCAGCATGGGGAGTGGCGGGTCACTGCCCCAACACATTGCCCCCCAGGGCACAGCTGCCACCCCCCACACAACCCTACCATGGGGTTCCTGAGGGCTGCGTTTTCAGAATGGCGTGTTTCGCTTGCTTCCAGAACCTTTGGCTGCCAGTAGAATATTAACGCCCTCCTTCGTTCTAACAAGGACACAGCACTGTCTCCCGTGTGGGCAACTCCAGCCCTGACTCGGGTTTGCAGAAACACTGCGTGCTGTGGGGTTTCTCGATACATGACAAAGCTCTGTCCCCACAGAGCTGGGTGCCCTCAGGAACACCTGAGTCCAGGGCCCCAGCTCCTCACACCCCCATCTGGGCAGACGTCCTGGGAACCATGAGGTCGGGAGGAACCTGGCGGGAGCCAGGGCTGCAAGGAGGCCCCCAAGTATCCTGGGCAGATGGGAATGGGTCCTGACTTGAGCCGGGTGTGAGGGCGATGCAAAATCAGGAACAGTGCAGCCTCTAGGAGGAAGGACGAGCCTGATGAGGGGGCTCAGAGGCCTTCCACCCAGTGTGTGGTCACACAGGCACCTGCCTGCCTCTGGCCACTGCAGCCCCACCAGCTTGGAGAGAATGATTTCTGGAGCATCGCCTTCATTTTTGTTGTTTAATGCATTTTTAAACTCTTTACTTGAAATAATTATAGAGTCACAGAAAGTGCAAAGAAATGCACTGGCATTCCCATACCTACCAGAACACCCTTCACCTAGCCTCCCCCAGCAGTGACCTCTTGTAACTAAGGCCACCTAGAGACTGCATTACCTAGGTTCTGGAGCACCTGGATAGTAACTAGACCCCAGGGTAAGCAGATAGTTAAGTAATCAGATTCACTAGATTACTAGAGCACCCGGATAGTAACTAGATCCCAGACACCCAGATGTCAGGGTAACCAGATAGCGAATCCCCTGCCCAGAAGAGCATCAAATCTAGACTGCTGCCGCTGGCACAACCCAGAAGCCCGTTTGGATCCCGCCAGTTCCACACAGGCCGTTTGGTCCCATGTGCAGTTGAGAATTGCAGCCCCTGCAGTCAAGCTGCAGGAAGAATCAGCCCCTACCAGGAGGCCCACCTTCTCCCAGCCCTGCCTCCCCTCCTGCAGCTTGGGGACAAGGCAATTACTGTAGGGGCAGCAGCACAATTAAGAATAATTGTGTCTTCGTGTCCGAAAAGTTTATTTCTCTCATCTTGCTTCTGTTTCCCTCATTCCCTTATATTCTGATGAACGGCACGGTGAGAGCAGGTGTCTGAGCATAGGACTTTCAGACAACCGAGAAGAAGGGGAGTGTTTATGGAAACATTCTTATTATCTTGTACACCGGAGTAGTGTGTGCTGGGGAGCAGTGGGGTGATGACCACACAGAGGGCATGGGCCACTGACGTGCAAACTCCCTGAAGGGGTCCGAGGGCCCTCATGGTGGGAGCTGGTGGGAGCCGGTCAGCACAGGGACCTGCGACTGGAGAGGGGTGCATGCGGGGCTGTGAATGCTGCTGCCGCCGCCACCGCGCGCCCCTCTTCCCCACCAGAAACTCAGCTGTTCCTCCAGCTCTCGTCACTGGGATGCTCAGTCAGGGGGTTTTAAATTTTTTATCAAACAGTTTCACATTTAGAGAATGAAATTCTGAGCGATGGAGAGACCGACACCTCCTGGCGTTGTCCCACTTCGTTCTAGTAAGATGGTAAAGTGAAGCCATCTGCTCCTTATCAGAAGAATTAAAAGCCGAAACACGCCCCGGTTCATGTCATAAGCAGACCCATGAACCGTGGCAAGTACAAAATAGGAGTCAACTGAAATACTAAATGCTTGCGGTTTTCACCTCTTAACCAGATCCATGACGGCCTGTTCTGTGCAATGACAGGTGTGTGTGGACTCGGAAAACAGCACCCAAGCTTCAGAATGGCCCCAGTGTCAGGGGTGGGGGTGGAAGTGGTGTGGAGGACGGGAGTGAGTGTTTAATGGGAACAGGGTTTCGATTTGGGAAGATGGAAAGCTCTGGAGCTGATGGTGGGGATGGCCGTACAATAGTGTAACCGTGCTTAGTGCCACTGAGCTGTGCATTTAGATGGTAAATTTAGATCATGCGTGTTTTACCACAATTTGGGGGGGTATACCCTCGGCTCTCAGAAGGTCCTGGGTCGGGGAATCAAACCTGTGCCGCAGCAGTGACTGGAGCCACAGTGGTGATAATGCCAGATCCTTTAAGCGCTAGGCCACCAGGAAACCCTTTACCACAATTTTTGAAAACCTCCCCCATGTGAGAATTAGACACAGACATAAACAACCCTTTGAATCTACTTGAAGCCACAGTATGGAACCGAGGTGCCCCTGCCTGCTGAGATACAGGTGACAGTCACCCAGCTGCCAGGGCCCAGCCTAGAGAGAGGAGCCAGATCCTGCACAAGGTGCTTCTGGAGCCTTTATGCGGCCGTGGGCCCTGAGTGGCTGCCCAGGGGCTGCTGAGGTTCTCGGGGACTTGGCGGAATCCTTATTTCTGCCCATTGTGTCTTGGGTGGAGCAGAAGCAGGGTTGCAGTGACCCTGAGAAATCTGGGTTCTTGGTGCCCCGTGAAACGCTGGCGTGGACCCTGGGGGGACTGGACGGGGGCGGTCGGCAGAGTGTCCGTGTGGACGGACGAGCTTCAGACAAAGAAGAAACTTACTGCCTGGAACAATGTGAGATAATATGATAGAGGACCTTGAAGAAAACAAATAAAAGACGGTGGTAGATTACCCACGTCTGGGAGAAGAACAAGGAAACAGAAAAAAGGAGGAAAACAAATCCTCGCAGCGGCGCTTTTTTGAAATGCAGATGACACTGTGCAGCCTGCCCTGAGATGCCTAATAGTTAAAATGAAAGGCTTTTTTTAAAAAATCAAAGGCAAACAGGATGGAAACTCAACGGGGCCTAATCCCTGACTCTTTGTTGAAGAGACACTGCAGCGCACCGCCCTTTCCTGGTCTGGGGGCCCGGGAGCTCGGGAGTGGAGGACGCAGCGGGCGGGAGAACAAGTGAGGGGCCCCAGCGGGTCACGTTCCTGGCAGGGTGTCTGTCGCCCCCTGATCTGAACAGTGAGCACACCGGGCAGCGTCCCACACGGTGTGGGAAAGGCTGGCTTGAAGGGATGAATTTAGAGGGGGAAAAAAAATGTTTTCTGCAGTAACATATACATAACATAAAATGTACCAATTTTAAGTGCACAGCGCAGTGGCATTAAGCATATCCGCACTGTCACATGACCATCCCCACCATCATCTCCACGACTTTCCCATCTTCCCAAACTGAGACTCTGTCCCCATGAAACAATGACTCCCCCTCCCCTCCTTCAGCCCCTGCCCCACCATCTCCTGCCTGTCTCAGTGGATCTGACTCCTCTAGGGACCTCCTGGGAGTGGCATCAGACAGTCTTTGTCCTTCTGTGTCTGGCTTCTCTCACTGAGCTCAGTCCTCAAGGTCCATCTACGTTGGAGCAGGTGTCAGAGCCTCCTTCCTTTGTAAGGCTGAATAACATTCCAGTGTGCGGATGGACCACATTGTGTTTGTCCATCATCCGTCGATGGACACTTGGGTCGTGTTCCCCTTTGGGCTGTTGTTCATGCGCCCATGAACACGGGTGTGCAAACATCTCTTTGAATCCTCGCTTTCCCTTCTTTTGAGGATGTACCCAGGAGTGGGATTGCTGGAGCATATGGTGATTCTATGTTTAAATTTGTGAGGACACTGCAGACTGCTTCACAGCAGCTGCCCCTTTTTATATTCCTACCAGCCATGCATGAAGTTTCTGATTTCATTACATCCACATCAACTCAATGTTTCCTCTTTTTATTGTTGTTTAATACTTGCCACCCTAATTAGTGTGAGATGGTGTCTTTGAACTGTGTTCTTTTTTTTTTTTTTTTGGCTTTTTAGGGCCACACCCAAGGCATTTGGAAGTTTCCCTGCCAGGGGTTGAATTAGAGCTGTAGCTGCCGGCCTACACCACAGCCACAGCAACGCAGGATCTGATCTGTGTTTGCGACCTACACCACAGCTCATGATGAGGTTGGATCTTTAACCCACTGAGCGGGGCCAGGGATCGAACCTGCATCCTCATGCACTGGTTGGGTTCGTTACCACTGAGCCATGACAGGAACTCCTGAACTGTGTTCTTAATATTATCACCATGCTTTCATATTTTTGGCATTTATGAAGGTGGGTTGGGAATACATAAAATGAGGACTAGAAAGCGTGGTTAGATTTCTTCTTATTCCATTGTCCACAACAGCAATTTTTTCCAAAGGCTTAAAACTCAACACAAGGATTCTCTCATAGTTCTGGAGGTCAGGAGACTAATGTGGGTCTCATGGGGTAAAAATCCAGGTGTGGGCAGGGCTGCATTTCTTCCTTGAGGCTCCAGGGGAGAGTCTGTTTCCTTGCCTCTTCTGGCTTCTATCAGTGCCTGCCTCCTCCACCAGCAACACCCCTTATCTCTTCCAGGCCAGCAGTAGCTTGAGCAGCTACATGTATGATGATCTCTGTTGTGTTTGGGAAACTGGGCCAGGCACTCCAGCTGCTGCATCGTTGGCGCTTCACTGATGTGCTGGTCAGGGGCCAAGACAGGCCCCCAGGTACCAAGTCCTGAGCCCAGAAAAGAGTGACCTTTCTTGTGCCAAGTGCACATGGCTGGTTACTGAGCTGCATGGCTGGACCTGGCTTGGGTCTCTGGAAGGAAGGTCTGGGGCGAAGAGGAAAATGAAGCTCTGTTCACCAGGGAGATGGCAGCGGAGGGAGAAAAGATGGGATGGGCCGACATTGGGAGCAGGCAAGACTGTCCTGGGAGTGCCACCTGACCCCTGGGTCCTCCCCTCCCCCTGCTGTGCCCCCCCCCCCCCGCACCGGCCACAGCCCCATCCAAAGGCCAATGCTGACCGCTAGGGGAAGTTCTGGTAGAAATCTGCCTCTGCCAGGCTTCCTTCTCCCTTCTTTTGTTCAGGTGCCAGGTGGTGAACACACCCTGGGTACAGGCTCATGGCCAGTCCTGAGACACCCCAGGGATCAGGCTGGGCCAGGCAGGGCTCCTTCTGGGCCTGCTGCAGGAATGCAATTAGTCCATGGCCGAGGGCCTCACCTGAGGGGGATTCTGCTCCCTTGGGACCCTGGGCCATGTCTGGGGACATCTGGGGTTGTCACGACTGAGGCTGCCCCTGGGCATCGAAGGGGTAGGGGCTAGGGAGGCTGCTCCACCCGCCCCAGAGCCCAAGATCCCCCACCCCCACCCTAGAGAATGACCAGCCTCAGCATCAGCAGTGCAAGGGGGAGACCGTGCTCTGGCTTTAAAGCTGGTCCATGAACCATGGGGTCAGCGTGGAAAAGGCACCCGGCTCCTTGCAGTTGTCAGTGGAGCCCTGGATGAGGCCTGAAGGCCAAGTGAGGAGTCTGAGCTCCCAGGGCAGCTGTGGGGGTGGGGATGGGGGTGAACCGGTGTGGCAAAGAGCAGTTAGTTCAGCAGCGCTTGAAGACCCAGCGGACCAGGATCAGGGAAGAGCTAGCAATGGTCTTGACATTTTTTGCTTTCTTGATCTTTTTAGAAACAGCAACAGGAAGTTAACGTCATCATCGTTCAGTGGTAACAATCCCCGACTAGGATCCGTGAGAATGCGGATTCAATCGGTGGGTTGAGGATTGGCCTTGCTGGAAGCTGTGGCATAGGTCGCAGACACAGTTTAGATCCCAAATTGCTGTGGCTGTAGTGTAGGGCAGCTGCAGCTCTGATGCAACCCCTAGCCTGGGAACTTTCATATGCCATGAGTGCGGCCCTAAAAAGGAAGGAAAAAAAAAAAAAAAGGCAATGTAAGAGTTGCACTGTGGTGGAGGCAGTTAAGGATCCGTTGTTGTCCCTGCAGCAGCCTGGGTTTGACGCTGTCTCGAGTTCAACCCCTGGCCCAGGACCTTCCATATGCTGCAGGTGCAGCCAAAAAAAGACAATGCAGGAGTTCCTGCTGTGGCTTAGCAGGTTAAGGACCTGACCTTGACTCCATGAGGATGCGGGTTTGATCCCTGGCCTCGCCCAATGGGTTAAGGATCTGGTGTTGCCACAAGCTGTGGTGTAGGTCACAGATGTGGCTTGGATCCACTGTTGCTGTGGCTGTGGTGTAGGCTGGCAGCTGCAGCTCCAATTCAACCCCTAGCCTAGGAACTTCCATATGCTGCAAGTGTGGCCTTAAAAAGAAAAAAAAAAAAAAAAGACAATACAGAAATAATACAGGCCTAGGGCAACCAGACAAACCTCAGGCACATGATGGAAGCCACCAGGCCTCTCCTCTAGTATGTCTCTGTGCCCACGCCTGGCCATGTCACCATCAGATGAGCTGGCAGGTTAGGGTTTGTTGTCTTTATTAGTAGCCTGGCCCTCTTTGGGTCCTGTGAATCGCAGGCACCTTCCAGAGCCACGTGAATGTTCATTTTTGTCAGACACAGGTGTCCTGCAGGCCTCCTAAGTGTTGGCTGGGGCCTGGGTGGCCAGCTCTGGGCTGGGGCCGGGCAGGCTAGTTCTCTGCTTCAGCTGAGCAGGTCTAGCTCCTCCAGGGTCTGGCCAATCCTGCCTGGTGGAGGGCCGAGCCTACAAGCAGGAGGTGGGGGTCCCTGACTCCCTGCTCTGCCTGTTCTGGGGCTGTTAGTCTGTCTTGCTCTCCTGGGTCCCCACTTCCCCAGCCTCCCCCTCCCAAACTACAGCTGTTTGCTCCTGCAGAGGAGTTTAGCACTCTCTCTGTGGGCCTTTTATCTCCTGTCCTCAGGGACTCCCTCACTGTCCCCTAGTACTAATTAAGGTATTTTCCTAAACAAGCCCACTTGCATCTCTAAAATGCGTTCTGGTGCCAGCCAGTAAGATGAATCTTTCCCCATCCATCCTCTATGATACCGTAACGAATGACATGCTGTCCCTCGTCCGCAGGAGGTCAGTGTCTAGGGGACACATGTAGGCAAAAAATTACATTACAGCATAAACTGGCCAGGCTCTGCAAGGTGGCGCTGTCATGAGAAACAGCCCATGGCCCAGCATCTCTGAATAGCCAAGGTCCATGTCTCATGGGCGCTAATGGGACTGGGTTCAGCATCGCTGCCCCAGAGTTCCCATCATGGTGAAGAGGAAACAAATCCAACTAGGAACCATGAGGTTGTGGGTTCGATCCCTGGCCTCACTCAGTGGGTTAAGGATCCGACGTTGCCAGGGACTTCGGTGTAGGTCGCAGATGTGGCTCGGATCTGGCATTGCTGTGGCTGTGGCTGTGGTGAAGGCCAGCGGCTACAGCTCCAATTACACTCTTAGCCTGGGAACCTCCATATGCTACAGGTGCAGCCCTAAAAATGCAATTAAAAAAAAATCATTGCTGGAGTTCCCGTCGTGGCACAGTGGTTAACGAATCCGACTAGGAACCATGAGGTTGCGGGTTCGGTCCCTGCCCTTGCTCAGTGGGTTAATGATCCGGCGTTGCTGTGAGCTGTGGTGTAGGTTGCAGACGCGGCTCAGATCCCGCGTTGCTGTGGCTCTGGTGTAGGCCGGTGGCTACAGCTCCGATTCAACCCCTAGCCTGGGAACCTCCCTATGCTGCGGGAGCGGCCCAAGAAATAGCAACAACAACAACAACAACAATAACAACAACAAAAGACAAAAAAAAAAATCATTGCTGCCCCCAAATTCATATCCACCCAGAACCTAGAAGGCAAGCTTATTTGGAAATAGGATCTTTGCCTATGCAATTGGTTGAGATGGGGTCCTAATGGATTAGGCCCTAAATCCAATGACTGGTGTTCTTATAAGAAGAGGAGGACTCCTGTGGCTCAGCAGTTTATGGAGCTGGCACTGTCACGGCAGTGGCTCCAGCTGCTATGGTGGTGAAGTTTCAGTCCTTGGCCTGGGAACTTCTGCATGTCACTGGTGAGGTCAAAACAAACTAATAATAATAATAATAATAATAAAGAAGAGGAGACACAGGGACATTCAGCAGGGAAAAGGCCATGGGAAGATGGAGGCAGAGGGAAGGGGAGAGATGTGAGGGGCAGATTCCTGCTCAGGCCCACAAAAGCAAGCAGCCCAGGCCCCACCTTGACCTCTGAGGTCTCCAGAAGTGTGAGGGGACAGACATCATGGTTGGCAGCCATGGGAACTCATCTACCAGCCGTCCACTATGTGTAGACATGTGGAGACATCACCTGTGTGTCGCCAGCAAGCATGAGGAGCAGAGCTGGTTCCCAGGGTGGACAGAAAGGGGACGAGAGGACAGGTGTGCCAGCCATGGCGTCCTGCTCACATTGCCTCAGCCAAAGCAAGTGCCCCAACCACGTCCGCATGGAGTCAGGTGGAAGAACCAGCTCCCGGGCCGGGGTCCCAGGGAGGGTCTCAGGAAGCTTAGCGGAGTTGGAGGGCGAGGTGTCTAGAGAGAGGACGGCAGCCGGGGAAGGGCACTTGGGAACGAATGCCACCTCAGTGCCAAGGGAAGCCTGTGCACAGTCTTCTGCCGCGATGCAGCCAGTTACCACAAATGGTGGCTTAAAGCATAGCATCTGAGAGTTGTAGGAAGCTAGGCCTGAGGGGTTGGGTGTCCTGTGCGGGTCACCTGCTGGTAATCCAGGTGTCAGCTGGGGTCGCGTTGCAGCAGAAGCTGGGGCCTTTTCCAAGCTCATGGGCTGTTGGCAGAATTCCTTTCCTGGCAGCTGCCGAACTCGTGGCATCTTCCTTCTCCACGTACCACAGCAGAGCCTCTGCAACCTCAGGAGTAACCTGGTCTTCTGCCTCTCCCCGCACGGCCAGGCCCACCCAGGAAAATCTCCCTTCTGATTAACAGCAGGTCAACTGCTTAGGGACCTGTATTCCATGGGGAACGTCCCTTTGCCAGAGTGTCACAGGGTCAAGACATGATGCCATCACGTTGCAGGTCCTACCTACACTCAAGGGCTTGAGCCATTGCAGACCAGCTGGGTGTTCTGTCTGCCACACAGACACTGACAGCGGGTGGGGTGGAGTGGGGTGGGGTGGGTGGGGTGGAGTGGGGTGGGGTGGGTGGGGTGGGTGGAGGCTGGGGCGGGGGCACAACAGCTGGAGGTGTGGCTCCTGACTGCTGGAACCTGGGCTTTTGGTAGGAGCAATTTGAGGGGTGCAGGTGCCCTTCTCATTAGGGTTTTGGCTCCCCTGAGTCACAGCACCTGCCTTTCCTCTATCTTATGTGCTGTGGGTAAGGGTCCTAGATGCTGATCTGAGTAGTTGCACAGGGGTGAGGTGAGTGCGGGCATTGTCCTGTGACAGTTTGCCAGCTGTCCTCCAAAATACATTCTCCCTCAAATAGAAGAACCTCATTTTTTTGGTCTTTTTAGGGCTGCACCCATAGCATACAGAGGTTCCCAGGTAAGGGGTTGACGTAAACCACAGCTCACAGCAATGCAGGATCCTTAACCCACTGAGCGAGGCCAGGGATGGAAACTATGTCCTCATGGATGTTAGTCAGATTCGTTTCCGCTGAGCCATGACAGGACCTCCAGAAGAACCTTATTCTTATTTTTCTTTTTTAAAACATTTTATTGAAGGATAGTTGATTTACAATGTTGTCTTAATTTCTGGTGTACAGTGAAGTGATTCAGTTATACATATAAATACATTCCCCCCATTTTTTGTATTTTTTAGGGCCTCACCCCTGGCATATGGAGGTTCCCAGGCTAGGGAACAAATCGGAGCTGTAGCTGCTGGCCTATACCACAGCCACAGCAATGCAGGATCCAAACTGTGTCTGCGAACTACACCACAGCTCACGGCAATGCCAGATCCTATCCCACTGAGTGAGGCCAGGGATCGAACCCGCGTCCTCATGGATACTAGTCAGATTCGTTACTCCATGTATATACATTCTTTTTTCATCTTTTCCATGGTGGTGCACCACAGGATATTAATACGTTTCCCTTTGCTATATAGTAGGACCTTGTTGTTTATCCATTCTATAAGTAATAGTTTGCATCTGCTAATCGCAAATTCCCAATCCTTCCCTCTCCACTCCTCCTCCTCCCTGGCAACCACAAGTCTGGAAGAACCCCATTTTTTTTTTCTTTGCTGCACCCATGGCATGCAGAAGTTCCCAGAGTTCTTCCAGACTTGTGGTTGCCAAGGAGAAAGGGGGTGGAGAGGGAAGGATTGAGAATTTGGGATTAGCAGATAAACCCAAGCCATGCCAAATCCTTAACCCACTGCACCACAAGGGAACTCCTGGAAGAATTCCATTCTTCCTCTTTTTTTGTTGTTGTTGTCTTTTTGTCTTTTCTAGGGCCGCACCCGTTGCATATGGAGGTTCCCAGGCTAGGTGTATAATCGGAGCTATAGCCGGCAGCCTATGCCAGAGCCACAGCAATGCCAGATCTGAGCCGCATCTGCGATCTACACCACAGCTCACAGCAGATCCCCAACCCACTGAGCAAGGCCAGGGATTGAACCCGCAACCTCATTGTTCCTAGTCGGATTCGTTAACCACTGAACCACAACGGGAACACCAAGAATTCCATTCTTGATTGGGCACATGGCCCTCAGAATGAAGACAACTCTTCCAAGTGTTCCCCCTGCGGCACAAGGGGCTCAGCAGTGTCTCTGGAGCACTGGGATGCAGGTTTTATTCCTGGCCCAGCACAGTAGGTTAAGGATTCAGCATTGATGCAGTTGCAGTCAGTGTAGGTTGCAAGTGTGGCTTGGATCTGATCCCTGGACTTTGAACTCCATATGCCATGGGGCGGACAAAAAGGAAAAAAATAACAACAGCAACAACTCTCCCAGCCTGCCTGCAGCTAGGCATAGCTGGGTGGGTACACTTTGACCCATGAGATGGGGCAGACATGGTCCATCCAGGATCTAGGTGACTCAGGCTCTCCCCCGTAACTTGGTCCCCTACAGTGGGCAGATGGGCCTTGCACCCTCATCTCTGGAAACTGTATATGTCACATGAGATGGCAAAGGAGACTCTGGAGATGGGACAGAGGTTAAGGACTTTAAGATGGAGAGATTGTCTGGCCCGTTCACAGCAGGGAACACTCAGTAACAAAAAGGAGGCAGTCCTGGTCCACACCAGGGCTCGGAGGCCTCTCCTGGGAACCATGCCGAGTGGGAGAAATGCAGCTGCAAAGGCTCCAAGCTGCATGTTTGCATCTACTGAACATTCTCAGGATACAGAGACAGAGAAGAGTTTAGTGGTGGGGGTGAGGCATGGGGATGGGGCCTGGAGGAAGCTTTGCGGGGACTGAAATACCCTGTATCTTGACTGGTGGTTACAGGCATCTACATACAAGGCACATCAGCTCAGAAGTCCACACACACACACTGCTCCCATGTTAGTGTCCTGGCCTGGATACCATACCATAGCTACAGGAAACATCACCATTGCAGGAAGCTGGGTGATATGTACAAGGGACCTCTCCGTACTAATTTTTGCAAATTTCTGTGAACCTATAATTATTTCAATATAGTAAATTAGGAAAAAAAAAAAACTTCCTGGGGCACGCCCAAGTACTGAAGGAGGGAGTTCCCATTGTGGCTCAGTAGGTTAAGGACCTGACACAATGTCCACGAGGATGTGGGTTCGATCCCTGGCCTCGCTCAGTGGGTTAAGGATCCAGTGTTTCTGCAAGCTGCAGTATAGGTCGCAAATGCGTCTTGAATTGACATTGCAGTAGCTGTGGCATAAACGTAGGTTGGCAGCTACAGCTGCAATTTGAAGCCTAGCCTGGGAACTTCCATATGTGGCAGGTGCAGCCGTAAAAAGAAAAAAAGGAAAAAGGAAAAAAAAGCACTGAGGGACTCCTCCGTGTCCTGCCACTCCCACCTGGGTCCTGGCCTCACAAAGCTTCACTCAGTTCCCAGACATGCTGCGCCTCCTGCCACCCCAGGACCTTTGCACAGTTCTCTGAGCTCTGAAAGCTTTCTCCCATCCCATTCAGACATCAGGCTTTAAGGTTAGATGTTATTTCCTTGCTCCCACCCCCGCTCACTCCCCACCCCTCCCACCAGAGGAGGTTGTCTCTTTATTATTCTCAGAGCTCCAGGCACTTCTGTATCACATTCATCAGAACCTGTATTTAACAGTCTGCACTCTGGAGCAGGACTTCCTGTTTCAAATCTTAGCTCTGCCTTAGACAAGTGACTTGCCTGTTTCTATTGCAGTTTCTTGTCTGTAAAATGGTATGCTGGTCCTCGGTGAATCCCGTCTTCAGTGTAATCCTCTCCCCTTACATCTGAGAGGGCCTGTGACTCACTCTTTATCAAGAGAATAAGGTGGAGGAGTTCCATGGTGGCTGAGCAGGTTAAAGATCCGGTGTTGTCACCGCAGTGGCTCGGGTTGCTGCTGTTTCTTGGATCTGATCCCTGGCCTGGGAACTCCAAATGCTGTAGGGTAGCCAAAAAAACCAAACCAAACACAACAAAACTGGCAGTGTCCATTGCTGTGCTTTTTTCAAAAAAATTATTATTATTACTAAAGTACAGTTGATTTAAATGTTTCTTCAAGTTCAGTTGTACAGCAAAGTGACCCCATCGCACACATACAGTAGGGCTCCATTCATTCAAAATATAAGAGTCTGCATCCAAAAAACCCCCAAAAGGCCCATCCATCCCACTCCCTCCCATTTCCCCCCCAGGAGCCCTGAGTCTGCTCTCCTTGGTCATGATCTTTTCCTGTTTTTTTTTTTTTAGATAGGATCCTCTGTTCCATATGTCACAAATAAGTGATATCATATGGTATTTGTCTTTTTCTTTCTGGCTGACTTCACTTAGTATGAGAGTCTCTAGTTCCATCCATGTTGCTGTAAATGGCATTCATTTGTCTTTTTCATGGCTGAGTAATATTCCATTGTATATATGTACCACATCTTAATCTATTCATCTGCCGATGGACATTTAGGTTGTTTCCCTGTCTTGGCTATTGTGAATAGTGCTGCAATGAACATAGGGGTTCACTTATCTTTTTCAAGGAAAGTTTTATCCAGATACATGCCCACTAAGTGTAGATCATATGGTAGTTCTATACTTGTAGTTTTCTGAGGTACGTCCATATTGTTTTCCATAGTGGTTGAACTCATTTCCATTCCCACCAACAGTGGAGGTGGCTACCTTTTCTCCCACACCCTCTCCAGCATTTGTTATTTGTTGACTTGTTAATGATCACTGTTGTGCTCTCGAGAGACTTGAGTGGCCTTGAGAGGCTTCTGGGGAAGCAGGCATGTGGAGGGGACAGCCCTGAGAGCACTTGGAGATGCAAACCCGATAGGCCCATTCTCCTGCTGACCAGTGAACTCAATACAAGCACAGGTGTGGCCACTGGTGAGACCAGAAGAACCAGGCAGTGGCAGCCAGGGAAGACTGCAAGACTGTGAGCAAATGGCATTGGCTCTCTTAGCTCATGGGCTTTATGGTACTCTTTTCTACAGTGAGAGCCAAAACAATAGGGCCGATTACCTACCACCCTGACCTTTTAAGGTTCTTGCACTAAATAATTATAAAGCTCTTAGCGTAGCCAGCATAGAGTGTGTCAGTGGTAATTGTGATTTTATTATTTTATTTATCTAATTTTTTTAGGGCTACACATGTGGCATATGAAAGTTCCCAGGCTTGGGGTTGAATCAGAGCTGCAACTGCTGGTCTACACTACAGCCACAGCAATCCTGGATCCAACTACACCATGGATCTTCCAAGATCATGCGGATCTTCCAATTACACCATGGCTCACAGAATGCTGGATCCTTAACCCACTAAGCAAGGCCAGGGTTCTAACCCGAGTCCTCATGGATCCTAGTCAGGGTTCTTTACTGCCGAGCTACAATGGGAACTCCCATTTTAATTTTTTTATGAATGTGGTTGATTTACAATGTTGTCTTCATAGTTGTGATTTTATTAAACGTCTTCTCCATCAGGCTGAGTTCCCTGAGTGCTATTTTCCTCCCTGTTGTATGCCCAGTTCCTGTCACCAACCAGTCACTCAAATATTTGTTTAAAGAATAAATCTGTACCCCAAATCATCAAGATTCACAGTTGCACAAAAAGGTCTAGTTCTAAAGCAGCACAAGTGACTGGCAGAGTTGCCGAGAGAACATCCTTTAACAAGATCCATCCTTCTTGGAAGCCTGTTATGGCTTTAATTAAAATTTTCCTCTGCTTGTAAAAATGGGGGAAATTTTTTTCTCCTCTTCCGCTGGAAATGCATCATAACCATTTCTCTCTTGTTACTTAAGACATTTTTAAAAATAGCATCCACCGTCTTTTAGCTCACTGCACCTCTATTGCACATACAGTGGACTTGGGATTTTTTTCCACGATGTAAATGCTGCTGCCGAAAACACTGCTGCACACACATCTTTGTGCCCATCCGATTATATCCTTATGATAAATCTCTGCAAGTGGAAATTGCGGGGTTGGAGGGTCTGAAACACTTTCAAGGCATCTGACAGATATTGTCAAGTTGCTTTCCAGAAAGGTACTAATTCACATGTCCCAGCAGCCCCAAATTATGGCTGCCCATCTTCTACTCTGTGCTGCGCCTGGGCCTGATGATTTCTTTCATCTTTGTTAATTTGATGATGGGTAAAAGCGTATTAAGTTTGTCACTGAACCATGAACCAAACCAAAGATGAAAATGTATTTACACATAAACACCTAGTGAGTCAGCGTGAACCAGAACTCAATCTGGATTTTCATTCTTTTTTTTTTTTTTCAGTTGTGCCCATGGTATGTGAAAGTTTCCCAGGCAGGGATCGAACCTGTGCCACAGCAACAATTCAAGCCACAGGAGGGACAACACTGGATACCTAACCCGCTGAACCACAAGGGAAGTCCTAGATGTTCTTTTGTTTTTTTCTGGTTATGCCTGTGGCATGCCGAAGTTTCTGAGACAGGGATTGAACCCCATCCACAGCAGAGACCTGAGTCACAGCAGTGACAAAGCCAGTTCTTTCTTTCTTTTTTTTTTTTTTTTTGCTTTTTAGGGCTGCACCTGCGGCATATGGAGGGTCCCAGGCTAGGGGGGGTCCAATCGGTGCTACATCTGCTGGCCTACGCCACAGCCACAGCCACACAGGATCCGAGCTGTGTCTGTGACCTACACCACAGCTCATGGCAACACCAGATCCTTAGCCCACAGAGCGAGGCCTGGCCTCATGGATCCTAGTCTGGTTTGTTTCCACTGTGCCATGACAGGAGCTCCGCAACACCTCTTCTTACCAACTGCACCACCAGGGAATTCCATGCTTTTCTAAAACGATGGAAATGGAAGGTTCCCAGTGTGGCTCAGCAGGTTAAGGACCTGACAATTGCTCTGAGGAGGTGGGTTCCATCCCTGGCCTCTCTGTGGGTTAAGGACAGAGCATTGCTGTGGCTGTGGCACAGGCGTGCAGTCATGCCTCTGATTTGATCTCTATCCCAGGAACTTCCATATGCCACAGCTGCGGCTGTAAAAAGAAGAAAAAAAAAACAGGAGTTCCCATCATGGCTCAACAGAAAGGAATCTGACTAGCATCCATGAGGACACAGGTTTGAGCCCTGGCCTCGCTCAGTGGATAAGGATCCAGCATTGCTATGAGCGATGATCAGCTATGGTGTAGGTGGTGAGCTATGGTGTAGGTCGCAGACCCAGATCAGATCCCACGTTGCTATGGTGTGGGCGAGCAGCTGCAGCTCTGATTCATCTCCTAGCCTGGGAACCTCCATGTGCCTCAGGTGCAGCACTAAAAAATATAACATGCACACACAAGAAGAAAAAAACAAAAAACGATGGAAATAGGGCATCAAAATCTCATGTGAACTGAGACTCTAAGGTGTTGTTATCCACTTGGGGCCAAAACTGGGCGCCCCACTGGACACCTCGGTCCCCGAACTCTGGGCCCTTTGGACAAGCCTTGTGTGACCCAGAAACTTCACCATGCAGGCCGAAGGAGAGGCTGCACTCCCACTCCTGACCCCCAATTCTGCTTTCCATCACTTCCGGGGCGGCCAGGGGCACAGGGAAAACACTCTGACGTGGGATCTCCCTGGCACACTCGGTCTGCAAACCGACTCCGCACGAGCCACCGCAGTGGCAAAGGCGCGGCCAGCGGTTCCTGCTTTCCAGGTCACCGCCCACCGAAGTGGGCTATTGGCAAAACACCGCGGAAGGATCTGGAAGGCTCTCGAGGCTTCCCTAGGGGCCGGGCGAGGCGGGGCGGAGACAGAGGGCAGCGCGGGCTTCACGGGCACGGGCAGGGGCCCGCGGGCGCACACGTGAACCTGCAGGACGCAGCCACCGTCCTCGCCGCCCACCTCGCGCCCGTCAGTCAGTCTCGCGCGCGCCCGCGCACCCCCGCGCGCTCTCTCGTCACTTTGCTCCCCGCCGGGCGGAAGGGGCAGGGCCGCGGCGCTGGCGCTGGCGCTGGCGCCCATTGGTCAGAGGCGTGGGTGGGACTTGCGGCGCCAGGCTGGCCCCGCCCCCGGCCCGCGGGAGCGGCGGCGGCGGCGGCGGCGGCGGCGGCGGTGGTGGAGGAGGTGGTGAGCGCGGGCGGGAGCGGGCGGCGGGGCCTGGGGCGGCGCGGGTGCGACCGCCGTTGGGCTGCCGCGGCCTCCTCGCCCTCCGCGCTGGGCTCCAGGGACGCCGCGTTGCGGAGGCCGGGTGCCCGGTGAGCCCGGCGGGCTGCGCCCCTCGGGTCGGCCGGGCGGGGGCCGAGGCGGCGGGGCCGGGCTTGGGGGGAGGGGCGAACCCCGAAAGAGGCTCTGTCGCGGGAGAGAGCCTCTGTTTATTGAATCCTCTTTTGCTCTCTGGTACCTGAATCTCTTTTCTGTTTGAACATCCCCTTCTGTCCCCGAACCCCATCTCAGCTCCCTGAACCCCACCTCTGTTCCCCGAGTCTCTCCTTTGCTGTCTGAACCCATTCTTTGGTACCTGAACCACCATCTCTGCTCCCTGAATTCTCTCCTCTCATCCCTCACCTTCTCCTCTTCTGCCTGAACCCCACCTCTGCTCCTTGGATCTTTCTTCTGCTACCTGAATCCCACCTCTGCTCCCTGAACCCCACCTCTCCTCCCTGAATGTCTCCTTTGCTGTCTGAACCCCTCCTCTGCTCCTAGAACCTTCTCCGCTGCCTAAATCCCACCTCTGCTCCCTGAATTTCTCTTCTGCTACCTGAATCACACCTTTACTCACAACTCTCTCCTCTGCTCCCTGAACCCCCACCTCTGCTGCCTGAATCGCTCTCTGCTGTCTCTTCTGCTTGAACCCATATCTACTTCCTGAATCTTCTGCTGCCTGAACCCCCTCTCTGTCTCTACATTCCACCTCTGCTGCCTGAACCCCCTTCCTCTGCTAACTGGGCACACCCTCTCCCGCTGTGGTGAACCCCACATTTGCACAGATGAACCCCCCCACCTCCTTTTCTTTTCTGTCAACAGCTAGATCAGCCTTCCCGATTGATGTCATGAACGGTCTGCAGCTGTCCCCGTCCTTTCTGGGACACAGCAGCCAGAAGAGCAGTCACTTTCCTCCAATTTTATTTTATTTTTTTGCACCGTGGTCAACTGTTAAGTCTCGTAACGAGGGAGGCTTGTAAGCGTTGATTGTTTAAAAACACCTCTCGTGCTGAGGACAGAGGCGGGCGGGCCTTTAGCACAGACATTATTTATTCAGGAGCCTTTTAAAAATAATCCAGACGGAGCCTTCGGGAGGGAATTTGGCTGTATTTTATATCGATGAAAATAATCTAGGCGCTTTCCTAGGTACCAAAGCCAGTCATTTCTTTTTGGCGTTGAGCCCCTCAGTGCAAGATGATGGAATTGAACCATCTACTTGAGGATCCCCCCCCCCAACCTTTGCCCTTGAGAGTTATATCTGCCCTGAAATCGAAAGCAAACGATGTTATAAACCACCGTGCACATTTTGTTGCAGGGCACATCGCGTCAGACCTTCAAGTACTTTGTTTGTGCCAAATCATTACCACTTGCCACATGAGTCTAAATCATGACGGATGCCAAGTATGTCCTCTGCAAATGGAAAGAGCGATTATGGCCTGCAAAGGTGACAGCCATTATTCTGTAATTTCAGGAATTAGAAATGACTTTCGGCTGACAAGTAAAATCTTTATCAGGAAATACCTAGGAGTTGCTTCAGTGAAATAATTGAGTCTGAACAGTTGGCGCTGCTATCTGTTGGCACTGATTCTCATTCCCCATTTAATGGGGTTTTGGTCGAGTGCTTACAAGGTTACACTTCCGGAAGTCAGTCTCTCTCTTTTTTTTTCCACCCAGAGAAAAAAATTCTTTAACAGAGTCAGCTATAAAAAGGCATGTAAGACTAACTCAAGGAAATCTCTGGCAAGGCGCCCTGAGAGTAAATAACAGGAGTATCTTGGGGAGCTTTTCCAGCAACGCCGTAGGCAGAGTGCCAGAGTGCGCAGCAAAATCCTGGGTTCTGGTCTGTGTCTGCTACTGCCCTCATGCCTCAGTTTCCATACTTCTGAAGCTAGCTCACTTGTATACTTTAAAAGTCAATCAGCTGTTGCATTTGTGTTTATGTGTGGCCACTGCATCTTGCTTTGGGTCAGCAGTTTGTTGTGTCTTAGTTACATTTTTTTTTTTTTTAAATGTAGGTCTTGGCCGGAACTGAGAAATCAGCAAAAAATAAGAGAAAAAAGAATATTTTCCTAAACGTTCAGATACTCTCCTTAGACAAAAAGTTAAGTGTTGTGTTTTTGTTTTGTTTTTTTGTCTTTTTAGGGTTGCACCTGCGGCATATGGAATTTCCCAGGCTAGGGGTCGAATCAGAGCTGCAGCTGCCCATCTACACCATAGCCACAGCAACTCGGAATCCAAGCTGCGTCTGCGACCTACACCACAGCTCAGGGCAACCCCAGATCCTTAGCTCACTGAGCGAGGCCAGGGATCAAACCAGAGTCCTAATGGATATTGGTTGGGTTTGGGTTCGTTAACTGCTGAATCACGATGGGAACTCCCTCATGTTGTGTTTTTGTAATACTGTATATTTTTTTTCCATGTGGGATTTCTGATACCACCCCCCACACACCCACTTCCAAAAAAAAAAAGGGAAGTTTTCTTTTAAGGGCTTCTTATCTCTTTAGTTCCTGGAAGTGCTAATAACAGCCATAAGAGGAAAACTGGTTTTATTTCATATATGTTTGAGAAATTGAAGATCTTTGCAAGGTATTGTGTGTGATCTACAGAGAGATCAGTATAAAAGCGGAGTAAATACAGGAGCTCCCTGGTGGCTCAGCGGGTGAAGGATCTGGCGTTGTCAATGCTGTGGCACAGGTTTTTGCCCTGGCCCTGGACCTCCCCCCCCCAAAAAAATGGCGTAAATATAAATTATATACTAGGTAAATGGTCGCTGGGGTTCAGGTGGGGATGTTTCCTTCCCACAGATTTATTTCTGTTTCTTTTTTCCAGAAACTAGTGTGACAGCCCCATGAGTCTTGGAATGTTTGATGTTTGAGCCTGTCCCTCTAACAGGAAGCTGTCCTTTAGCATTCAGACGGCAAATGTGTGGGCATGGGTGTGGGGTAGCTTTATATTGTGATCTGGGTTGTCCTTCGCTTGAAGGACATAGGTCACCAGGCACCACTGGAATGCCCAGGTCCTGTGTGACTGACTGAAAATTCCCAGTTCTAAATGAAGAATAAAACCTGGTCAGCTCCCCTTCCAGCTTCCCTGCGTCCCATCCCTCTCTCTGCAGAGCTGCTTGCTCGGAAGCCTGCTTAGTCCTCAGCCCACACTTTCCCCGAGGCTGGGAAGGTAATTGAATACTCAAGTTTAAAAGGAAAGCACATCCTTTTAAACTAAAACACACCTGCTGGGCTGTAAACAGCTTCTAGTGACATTATCATCTACTCTGAAAATGTAACAAAGGAGTTATTTGTGCAGTTGAAAGTGGGATTTGCCTCGTAAGAGTCACAATTTGAATTCATTTTTACTCTAAAATCCAGCCAACCTTTTTTTGTCTTAAAAGGGGAAGGGGAAAAAAAATAAAACCCTCCACATTCACCAGAGTCCTTGCTGCCTCTAACCTCAGGCGTGCGAATTCCGTGTTGGCTGTGACTTTTGGTTTAAGTGTAAGGGTGTGGAGGAAGAAAATGAATCTCATTCTTTTGTCATCTCCAGAAAAACAAGTTTGAAAACATCTTGATGGCGTCTAACGGCCGTTTCTGTCCCTGCAGAATTAAGGTAATGAACAAGAGGGCCAAGATTCTGGAGAAGTCTCACATTGAAAGCATTGCCTCCTCTTTAGGTAAGAGCGTGTTTTCACATAACCGGCAGCTTTCCACAGTCAGAGGCAGCTTGGGAAGACGCTGAGACGCTGCTCTCGTGGGGGGAGGGAGTGTACCCTATTCACTGGTTTTTCCCTGAGCCGAAGAACCAGGAGCATCTGCTTTCTTCAGCCTTTCTAGAATTTGTCCCTGGAGCCCACACTGTTCTTGACTCCTGGGGTGGCCTGCAGGGCATGCAGAGTGGGTGTGCAGCCCTGAGCAACAGGGGGAGGGTCTTCGGTCTCTGCCTCTCTCTCTTTCGCGTTTGTTTGTTTGTTTGTTTGTTTGTTTTTTGCTTCTTAAACAGTAAGACTGTGAAATAATTCTGTTGCTGGTGCAGTCCCTGTCCCGAGGTTTGAGATTGCCATCCAGTGTGGATCTAAACTCCATTGCCGAGCCCCAGGGGAGAAAGCTACTACCCACCATAGTGTGCAGGCTGCCAACTTGGGAGCGGAGCCCTGTGACTCCTGCTCCACTGCACTCGACTTGGCCCTAGCCTGGCACACGGCCCCTTTGAGGCAGACCCAGACAGGCGAGTGCTTTCTCTCCGCAGCAGGGACACGCTCATCCCGCATGCAGGGAACTCTTTCTGTCTAGGGACAAGCTGGCCCAGAATTCCTCCCAGCAATGTCTGCAGAGTAGGGCCCGTCTCCCTGTGCCTCTGGAAGGAACGGTGGTGGTTCCCGGCTGTTTAGGTGGTGGTATTGGCTGCCAGCCCTGGACCACGGTCATTGCTCCTGCAGATTGTGGTATGGTGGGAAGCTGGGTGTCTGTTAATATTAAACAGGGGAAAATACCATGTTGATTGAGGTATTACGCCCGCTGAGCTATGATACTGCCTCCATCATCTTGTTCAAACAGATAGCGCCATACCTGTGTGTGGCAATGAATGAATAAAACTGTTGGCAGCGGGGAGGTCAGGCTGAGAGTTCCAGGGCCTGGTCCTGTTTTCTGCTTTGAAATGCCCTTGCAGAGCAGTGTGGACATTTGCCTGGCCCACAAAGAGCCTTTGCGCCGGGCCGGTCCTCACCCCCCCCCCCCCCCCCCCCCCCCCCCCCCCCCCGCAACCCGGGAGGGGAGTGTACTGCCTGCCGGGTCTTTATTGAGCTGGCCTGGGTTTTGATGGACCCTGATTGAATTTGAAACTGTACAGCTGAGAGGATTTGAGAAACATCTGAATACATTGTGCTGGTGGCTTTGTTGTGTAACTTGGAGGAGTTTATCATTGTCACCCAATCGGGGTAGGGTCGTTCACTTTTCTCTTTGGGAAAATGCAGCCTTGCAGCCCTGACCCAGTGGCTGGTGTTGGATAGCCAGGCTCCTGTCCTGGAAAGATGAAGGTGGGGACACGGTGGCCTCTAGGCCCTCGGTGCCGGACCCCGATGTCAGGGCTTTGTTCCCTCTTCTCTAGCCTCTGAGAGCGCAGTGCTGGCCGCACCCCTAGAGGAGCTGGCCTACCGGCGCGCACTTCGAGTGGCCCTGGATGTGCTGAATGAGAGGAGCTATTTGCAGGAAGAAAGCACTTCAAGGGAAGAAAGAGCCACTGTGTCTCCAAGTGAGAAGCCTGCAGAACCAGCCCCTTCACCCTGCGGCCCCAGCCCCACACCTTCGCTGCTCGAGGATGCATTGGGCTGTCGCAGAGCCCAGAGGAGGGAGCGCCTGCACCAGAGGCTCTCGGGGCCGCCTCCTCTTGAGAAGGACCCCACATGCCAAGTGGACCACAAGGACGGGCTTGGGCGCGGTGGATGCCCACCTGCTCCTGCACTCTCCTCAGCTGACGGTGGACCCAGAAGATCCCGGGAGAACTGGACGACCCCAAGTAAAAGGGGTAGAAGCCCAGCCCAGGAGGCCAGCTTCAGTCAGAACAGGCTTCTGGTATCAGAGGAGAGCAAGGCCCTGTGTTCACCTCCCAGAGCTGGGGAGGAGGGTACCCTGGGCAGCCCTGCCACGCTTCTGGCCCCGGGACCTGTGGCCTACCCTCATGCCCGAAGCCCAGATGCCCGCAGCCCAGATGGCAGCACTGTTCGGCTGGGCCCCGCAGAGGACTCTGGAAACGACCATCTCCTGGACAAAGGTAAAGGTGCTGGACGGGGGAAGCCCACAGTCAGCTGGGACGGACACTGAGCGTCTAACCAGATCCTAACGCGATCCCTGAACACAGATCCCTTCCGTCCTTTTTGTTTATCTCCCCTTTGGGTTAAAGCTTCTCTCACTGACTCCAAATCATGGTGTTTTTATTTTGTTTGGAACCAGAGGGAGTGGAGCAGACATGCGGAGGCTTTGTGCCCTGCCGAGGCTGCATCTGCTCCCCCAAGGATTAAGTCCTTTATGCTGCGTTATCGAGGGGCCTGTGGTAATGCACCCCTGGTAAACGGGCAGGAATCTCAGAAGCGATTAACTCACTGAAGAGGCTCCTGACTTTTTAAGGATTCCTGTGTGGGTGTATTTTTGTGTGGCTCCAGCCATGCGCTCTGATTCTCTCACAGCAGCGTTAGTTTTGAAATGCTAATTCAGAAACTAATCTCTGCTCCTGCCTCACTCCTGCGTTCCTGCCTCCTTCTGCCCATCTCTCGAGGGTCCACCTCACCAAGGCCCCCTTGCTGTTTTCCCCAGGGAGGGTGGCTGCCCGCCACCTTGGCTGCCCGCAAATCTGAGGGCGCGTGAGTAGGGAACCCCCCCAACCCGGTTCCTCCTGCTTCTGTCAGCCCCTCTCTTCTGTTCTTTTTCTCTCATCAATGTGCTTTCCTCACACGCTCCCTGCCCTAGTGTGGCTGTGTAACTTTGTGCTCGTGCTCACGCATCGTGAGCTGCTTTCCTGGGGTCAGTCCCCAGGATCACGAGGGTGATGGTCTGGTCTCCGCTGTTGGCAGCCCGTCAGTCTTCTGAGGAGTCGGTAGAGTTGAATTCCGTCAGGTCTATC
The DNA here is from genome assembly GCF_016906955.1 of Phacochoerus africanus. Classification (NCBI taxonomy): domain Eukaryota; kingdom Metazoa; phylum Chordata; class Mammalia; order Artiodactyla; family Suidae; genus Phacochoerus; species Phacochoerus africanus. The sequence continues at coordinate 77,244,924 of NC_062547.1, read as the reverse complement.
CTGGAGGAGGACGAGGAGGATGAAGAGCCCCCTAGGATCCTCCTGTATCACGGTGAGGCCCCAGGAGCCCTGGGCGCACTCCCGGTGGTGCTGCCCGCGGCTTTGGGGGGAGGTTTCCCGCTGCCTGGAGAGTCCTGGGTTCTGTGTCTGGAGGACAGTCCCGCAGAGAGGAGCCCATGGGCTGAGCGGGCCAGCCCCGAAACCCTGCTTCCTGCCTGCGTCCTGCTGCTCCCAGGGGGCTGAGGGTGCCGAGTGAGTAGATGTGCTCTGTCCAGATGTGCTCTGTCGCCATCGCTTGGGTGTGGCCTGACGCTGCCTCAGGACTCTGTCCCAGGAGGCAGGGTCTCCCACCCCCATGTGTGCGCATTGCACCCCCAGGTGCAGCATTGGGCCCCACGGTCCTGCCCCGCAGGTCAGATGCAGCGGTTCAAACAGTCAGACGAACCAGCTACAGAAAGTTGGTTTTGAACTAAGCCATTCAGAGCTGGGTCCATTGTTAGACTTACTTTTTAACCATTTAGTGTAATGTGGTCTGGTTTGGGGTTTTTTTTGTTGTTGTTGTGTTGTTGTTGTTTTTGATCTCTTCATTGTGAAAGAATTAGATATTCGCAGGGCATTGCACAGCCAGTCCAGGGCGGCCTGCGGGTCCCCTCCGGCTCTCTCTGCGCAACCATGTCCTGGGCGTTTCCCATGGCTCTGCTGGTCATTCCTGGTGATGACTGGTCATCATGCACTGAGAGTGATGGGTGGTCGCTCACCAAGCCGTCCCTATCCTTTGGGTGTCTGGACGTTTCCACGCCTGGAAGCTGCAGCATGTGGGCTCTGGGGAGTGACGGTGGCATCGGCTCCCAGGGACTTACTGGGCAACGAGAAAGACACCGCGCCTCCTTGTGAAAGGTGTTTATGTCCTCATTGCCACCTGGGGTTGGTCACCTTAGCGCCGAGACCCTAGCACTGGCTTTTTTCTCTCAGTTTTGTCTTCCATATGGTTTTGGTTTTTCAGTGTTTCCTGGCTGGGCCCTGAGTCGGCTGTCTATGCCTGTGACCCATTGTCCTTGGGGTGCCCTGATGCTCCCCTCCCCCATGTGCCACAGGCCCCCCCTCCCAGTCTCTTTATCCTCGCAGACCTTCCTCTTGTCTGTCAGGCACCACAGGGCTTTTTCTTCCAGGAGACAACGGCGCCATGAACCTGATTCTTTGGTCCTGCAGCTTGTGTTACCTGATTTTGTGATATTTAAATATTAAGTGTTATTTACTCATTCTGGAACGTTCTTGGTTGGGAACATAGTTAAATCTTGTTCAGAAATAATTTGTAGTTTGGACCTGGTGTTGCTGTGGCTGTGGCGCAGGCTGGCAGCTGTAGCTCGAATTTGCCCCTGAGCCTGGCAACTTTCGCATGCTGCGGGTGCAGCCATAAAAAGACCGAAAAGAAAGAAAAAAGAAATAATCTCTCATTTTCTAAAGATTACTGAAATAGTTCTCGTTCTCTCTCTCTCTCTTTTTTTTTTTTAAGCTGCGCCAGCAGCATGTGGAAATGATCCGTGCCCCAACAGTGACCCAAGCCACTGCAGTGACAACACCAAGTCCTTACCTGCTGAGCCACCAGGGAACTCCTTTTTCTTGCTTTTTAAAACACCCAGTTTCTCAGACTGATGAGATTCTCAGAAATTTATCCTGGAGTTCCTGTTGTGGCACAGCAGGTTAAAAAGCTAACTAGTATCCATGAGGATGCGGGTTTGATCCCTGGCCTTCCTTAGTAAGTTAAGAATCTGGTGTTGCTGCAAGCTGCAGTATAGGTCACAGATATGGCTTGGATCTGGCATTGCCATGGCTATGTGTAGGCCTGCAGCCACAGTTCCAATTCAGCCCCTAGCCCGGGAACTTCCATATGCCATGGGTGCAGCCGTTATTTTGTTTTATTTATTTATTTATTTATTTTAGGGCCGCACCTTCCACATATGGAGGTTCCCAGGCTAGGAGTTGAATTGGAGCTGCAGCTGCTGGCCTATACCACAGCCATAGTAACATGGGATCCAAGCCACATCTTTGACCTATGCTGTAGCTTGCGGCGATGCTGGATCCTTAACCCACTGAGGGAGGTTAGGGGTCAAACCCACATTCTCAAGGATACTAGTCGGATTCTTAACCCGCTGACCCACAGTGGGAACTCTGTGTTTTATTTTATTTTATTTTTTTATCTTTTTAGGGCCATACCTGCGGCATTTGGCGGTTTCCAGACTAGGGGTCCAATTGGAACTATAGCCTCCAAATCGGAGCTGCAGCTTCTGGCCTATGCCACAGCTACAGCAACGCGGAATCCGAGCTGCATCTGCCACCACAGCTTATGGCAGCATTGGATCCTTAACCCAGTGAGTGAGACCAGGGAACAAACCTGCGTCTTCATGAATGCCAGTTGGGTTTGTTAATCGCTGAGCCACAACGGGAACTCCAACAAGTGCTTTCTTTATTCTGGAATAGCATGAGACTTAGAAGTTGTAGAGGTGGCACTGAGCCCCCACCCGCCAGCACCCAGTGAGCAGGCCCAGGCTCTGGTCAGCACTTAGATTCTAATGACAGGCTGGGGTGGGGATGGGTCTCAGACCTACCCCTCGAGCTCTCGGCTGTCTTATGGGAACCACGTCAGCACCAGGCTGAGACAGCATCTCTGTAATTGTGTAGTTTGTCAAGCTGTTATGCTTGACGTTTCTCTAACTTGTCTCTGTTTCTTCTTTCTCTAAATTCTAGAACCGCGTTCATTTGAAGTAGGAATGTTAGTCTGGCTTAAATACCAAAAATACCCGTTCTGGCCTGCCGTGGTAAGAACTCTCCTCCATCTCGCTCTCGGTCAGTTGGTCCTGAATGTGAGGTCGTCTGTTCCTCAGTGTTGGGTGGTTGCTGGGGAGACAGAAGGGGCGCCCGTCCTGCAGACACGGCGCACTTATCTAAGGAGGCCCTCTGGCATAGTGGACTGCAAGGCTTTATAGGTTAGGTCATTGCCAAGCAGACTTAGGAAGCCTGCCTCCCCAAAATGCCTGTGGTTTGCTTGTTTTATTTTCGTTTTTTTTAGGGCCGCACCCACAGCATGTGGAAGTTCCCAGGCTAGGGATGGAATCGGAGCTACAGCTGCCGGCCTACACCAGTCACAGTAATGTCAGATCTGAGCCCCATCTGCAACCTACACCACACCTCATGGCAGTGCCACATCCTTAACCCACTGAGTGAGACCAGGGATTGAACCTGCAACCTCATGGTTCCTAGTTGGATTCATTTCTGCTGAGCCGTGACAGGAACTCCTGGCTCATTTTAAATGTCATGCACTTTGGGCCTTTTCCCTGTCATAGCACTTTCATTTTCAGGTTGGGGTTGGGCCCTTTGTCCAAGCAGTGGCAGGTGTGTGGGGTTCCGGCCGTGCCCCCAGTGTGGTGGACACCCCTCAGCACTGCCTGGCTGCTGTCGCCCCTTCAGTCTCCTCTTTAATCCCCGCTTTGTCCTCTGTCGGCAGAGACGGGATTCTGACGGTCCTGGCTCTGGTTCTTTAATTTTTAGGAGAGCGTAAACGGGGAAGGTATTTGCCACCGTGCAGGAGCTTTTGTTGTGGCGATGAGCTTGGTCTCGTCCAGACCAGCATGGCCCCTGGCACGTGACTGACTCGTTCAGAAAGGACAGGATTAAAGGGTCTGTAGGCGGAGCACAGACATGTAGGTGCAGCGCCATTTTCAAGCAGCCTCTGGACAGGTTGCAGGGGGCTGGTTACGGGGTCCCTCACCTCCCGCCCCGCCAGCACTTGCTTCCTGGAGGCACCATGTCCTCCGCCGTTGGCAGCCTTCCCCACACCTCTCCTCTTCACCAGCCTGCTGGTTGACAGGGTGCCAGTGCAGCAGAGGTGCGGAAAGCTGTAGGGAGGCCAGTTCTGAGCTCACCTGCTTGTCCCCCAGATGAGGAGGTTCTCCAGCCAAGATGGGCAGGGATGGTGGGGCAGTGGACCTGATCCTTTTATGTCAAAGTGCTAAGAGCGATGTAGGTGGTTTCTGGGTGTTTCCGAGTGTTAGCTTTGTCTCTGTGTTCCCGAGCTGACTCTGCTCTTTGTCACATGCTTAATGAAGTGACGTCAGGATGGTGCCTGAAACCCACCACCTCTGGGTCCTTGACACCTTGTGTTCTTGCATCTGCCAACAGGTCAAGAGTGTCAGGCGAAGGGATAAGAAAGCGAGCGTGCTTTTTATTGAAGGAAACATGAACCCCAAGGGGAGAGGGTAATACACTCTTCTTTGTTTTTTTGTTTTTTTGTTTTTTTTTTTTTGTCTTTTTGCTATTTCTTGGGCCGCTCCTGCGGCATATGGAGGTTCCCAGGCTAGGGGTTGAATCGGAGCTGCAGCCACCGGCCTATGCCAGAGCCACAGCAACGCGGGATCTGAGCCGCGTCTGCAACCTACACCACAGCTCACGGCAACGCCAGATCGCTAACCCACTGAGCAAGGCCAGGGATCGAACCCGCAACCTCATGGTTCCTAGTCGGATTCGTTAACCACTGCGCCATGACGGGAACTCCTCTTCTTTGTTCTTGATGAGTGCTTCCAGGGTGGGGTGATGGCCGGTGGAGGGGTACCCCCGCAGGCCCCGAAATCTGACGCCCGAAGCAAGGTCCCAGTCGGACCCTCATTGAACCCCCCACTTCCTAGAACTACTGCAGGAGTTGGTCACTGCAGGTGCTGAGAACAGCCCCTGCCTCAGCCTTTGTTTTGCCGCGGTTTAGTTGCCTGGTGGTCCCTGGAGTCCTGTGGTCCTGCACCGTGGAGTGGAAGCGTCACCTGCCGGGCCTCGCAGACAGCCCCTGCTGCCATGGGGATGGGAGGACCAGGGACCCTCGGGCACTCCGTGACTCCCTCTGAGGAAAGGAGCTCCCAGGTCTTGAGGTGGAGTCCATTCATGTTAACCTTTTCTCTCTCTGCTTCAAGCATCACGGTGTCTCTTAGACGGCTGAAGCATTTTGATTGTAAGGAGAAGCAGACATTTCTGGTAAGTGAATGGTTATTGGTGCTGCTTTGAAGGCCTGGTTTGGTGGATGGTAACCGTGTCCTCCATGTGACCCTCAAAACAGTGGCAGTCTACAACCCGGTTGTGGCCGCTGCTCTGGGGACTGGTGCCCTGGGTTCTCCTAGCTCCAGGGAGGGGGCTGTTGTCCCCTCCATATGGGCTTGGCCTGGAGCACAGGATGCACCACGCTGAGGGGAAGTGACAGGGCTTCTAGCTCCTTCTGAGGCCAGTGGTTCTAAGCCAGGGCCTGGGCACTGCCCATTTTGGGGAGCAGTGGACACTCTGCACAGGGCTCCTGGACCACATGCCTGTGGCTCTGTGACCAGCTCTCTCATTCATGCCTTGCTCACAACCCCCTGAGAGCTGGTCTGCACTGAGTGCTGTTAACTCTGGAACACAAACCGCTGCTGGGTTGATATGGTGGGGCCAGTCAGCCTCACTCGGAGGCCTGGTTTTCCTGGCTGCGTCAGCAGGCTCTCTGGGGTCTGTGTGGGAGATACTGTCCTGGGTGGGGGGTATCATCTGAGTTGGTTCCTCAGACTAGGGGGACACAGCGGGCCCGCCCAGGAAACCTTCTGCTGCCCACTGTTCTCAGTGCTGCCAGGCCACTGGCACAGCAGGGAGCACTGCCTCCTGGGAGTTGGTGCTGGCCTGTCCCAACAAGCCAGCAAGCCTGGCGGAGACCCCTGTGTCCTCCTCCTCCAGAGCTGCCTGCCCATTTCCATCACATGCCTGTGGATTTCAGGTTAATTTCATTCATTGTCCCAGCGCAGGGGTCCTCATAGGGGTAACCACCCTGGTTTGTTGGGAGGACCATGAGGCCCAGGGTCTCTCCCCTCCAGGGCAGTACTTCTCCTGGCTGCCCCTGCTCTGTTGGGAGCAGTGGGCCTAGAGGTGTCTCTGCAGATTTATTTTATGTGACCTCAAGTCTAGGGATCCATCGGCTGCACTTGGCTGTGTTCCCCACCCTCTTTTGTATGGTCTGTGGTCCTTTCAGCGCCCTCTGTGGACAAGGGAGCAGAGGACACGTGTTGGAATAGCTCCCCGTGGCTCCCACTGACACCCACTGTGTGGGTCTCGTTGCAGGACGAGGCCAAGGAAGACTTTGGTCAGGCCATCGGCTGGTGCGTCTCGCTCATCACCGACTACAGGGTCCGGCTCGGTACGCGGGCAGCAGCGCCCTCGCTCAGAGAGAAGGGGGACAGCAGCGTGGGGCAGAGTGCAGCCTCTTCCCACTGGCTGTCTGGCCCAGCCCCTACCAGTGTTCTCTGCACAGAGGCGGTGGGGGGGACGGGGGAAGGCAGCTGGTGGAAGCCAAAATCCTGGGTCTGAACAAAAGAACAGTTTCTGAATCCGAGCTGGTTTCTGCCCATCTCAAGTTCAGCTGTCAGGACTCTGGACTGTGGTGTCATTAGTAAAAAAAACCCCTGGCCTTTCTGGAGCCAGCGTATTCTCTGTGCCCCAAGTCCTCTCACCGGGTGGTGGGGTGGGTCGCTTGGGGCCTGGACTCCAGGTCAGGGCACTTGGATGGGACCACCTGGGAAGGGATTTCCTGAGCGTCTCCTCATATGTGTGACCTGGCTTCCCCTGCCCCCTCCCCACTCTGCAGGCTGTGGTTCTTTCACCGGCTCTTTTCTGGAATATTATGCAGCTGACATAAGTAAGTCCACCAGAATCCTTTAAAGTGGGACCTGGAGTTCCCATCGTGGCTCAGCAGTAATGGACCTGACTAGTATCCATGAGGATGCGGGTTCAATCCCTGGCCTCACTCAGTGGGAGGGGAGCAGCTGTGGGTTTCTTCCCTGCTTTGCGTCTGGGCTGGTGGCTACCCACTCACACCTGCTGTCAGCACTGGTGGTGTTTTGTTGGCTGTGTGGAGCCTTGCCTGATGCGGGGGTGTCTGGATGGTCCTTTCCTCTGCCTCCCTGTTGCCAGTAGTTTTGGTTGCTGGTCATTCCAGAGTTGGGCTGCATGCTCTTCAGTGGGGCAGGGGTGGAGGGCAGAGCTGGGGAGAGAGGCAGAGTCCTATCTGAGGGGAACGTGGTGGTTCCTCCTGGACCGTGGTGTCCAACCCCAGCCCCGAGTGGCACCCACAGTCACAGGAGCATGTGCACTTCCTCTGCAGGCTACCCTGTCCGCAAGTCAATCCAGCAGGACGTCCAGGGGACCAGGTTCCCCCAGCTGAGCAGGGAGGACCTGGAGGAGCCCATGGTGGGGGGCCCGAAGGGCAGGAGGCAGGCCTGCAGGAAGGTCCTCCCTGACCGTTCGAGGGCTGCCCGGGACCGTGCCAACCAGAGGCTGGTGGAATACATCGTGAAGGCCAGGGGTGCTGAGGGCCACCTTCGGGACATCCTGAAGAACAGGAGGCCATCCAGGTGGCTGAAGACCTTCCTGAGCTCGGGGCAACATGTGACCTGCGTGGAGACTTATCTGGAGGATGATGAGCAGCTGGACCTGGTGGTGAAGTACCTCCAGGGGCTGTGCCAGGAGGCGGGCAACAGAGCTCTGGCACACACGGGTGCTGACAGGATCCGCTTTGTCCTGGATGTCCTCCTGCCCGAGGTAGGCGGCCTGAGGGACCTTCCGCACAGTATGGGTGGGGTTGGGGTCTGCAGCCGGGGCCCAGCCCTGCTTTGCCAGGGCATCGTGGAGCCAGGCCAGGTGCCTGAGTCTGCCCACAGTGTTGGGAGCTGTGGCCTCGACCCCAGTGGGTGGTTGCCTCCAGAGATGAGTTTCTCAGGGAAGGGGCTTTACCTCTGTGGAGAGCCCCTCAGCTTGGGTGAGGGTGGGCAGGGGGGCACACACATGGCTCCTCGGGCACTGCTGGGCATGTGTGGAATGTGGAAAGATACCCCAACTCAAAAATTTTAAGTTAGGTAATTGTGGAAAGTTAGAAATATATTTAAAAAATAAAACGGTGGAGTTTTAGTTGTGGCACGGCAGAAGTGAATATATCTGGGACCATGAGGTTGGGGTTTCGATCCCTGGCTTTTCTCAATGGGTTAAGGATCCGGTGTTGCTGTGAGCCTTGGTGTAGGTCACAGACGTGGCTCAGATTTAGTGTTACCCTACTGTGGGGTAGGCTAGCAGCTGTAGCTCTGATTTGACTTCAGCCTGGGAAACCTCCATATGCTGAGGGTGCAGCCCTAAAAAGCAAAAATAAATAAATAAAAAAAAAATAAAACAACATCGTTAACTCTTCAGTGTCCATTGTTGGGCTGGAGGAATGTGCTAACATCACCAGTACCACCAGGCCCTCCCCAGGTTATTTTGGGGTACAGCCCAAACCTTTTCCGTCAGTAAGTAGTTTAGTGGATGTCTCTAAAACGAATAATTCCCACCCCCACCCCCCAGAGACACCAGGTGACCTCAGGGGACATCTGTGGTCATCACGACTTGAGGGAGACTCTAGCATGGAGGGGCTGGGGCAGGGGTGTCCTTTACCCCCACAGCAACCGGACACCCCCATGTCAACTCTGCCGAGGGGGGGCTACCCTGGTTTAAATCATGAGGACTCTAAAGTTTTTTTATTCTGTCCTTTTTTTTTGCCTTTTTTTTGCTATTTCTTGGGCCGCTCCCGCGGTATATGGAGGTTCCCAGGCTAGGGGTCCAATCGGAGCCGTAGCCACCAGCCTATGCCAGAGCCACAGCAACGCGGGATCCCAGCCGCATCTGCAACCTACACCACAGCTCACGGCAACGCCATTAACCCACTGAGCGAGGCCAGGGATTGAACCCTCAACCTCATGGTTCCTAGTCGGATTCATTAACCACTGTGCCACGACGGGAACTCCCTATTCTGTCTTTTTTTTTCTTTTTTTTTGTCTTTTTGCTTTTTCTAGGGCTGCTCCCACGGCATATGGAGGTTCCCAGGCTAGGGGGTCTAATCAGAGCTGTAGCCACTGGCCTACGCCACAGTCACAGCAACTTGGGATCTGAGCCACGTCTGCAACCTGCACCACAGCTCACGGCAACGCCGGGTCCTTAACCCACTGAACAAGGCCGGGGATCAAACCTGCAACCTTATGGTTCCTAGTCAGATTCGTTAACCACTGAGCCACGACGGGAACTCCCCCACTTCTTCTTCTTTTTTTTTTTAAAGGGCCATACTCGTGGCACATGGAGATTTCCAGGCTAGGGGTCAAATCTTCGGAGCTACAGCTGCCAGCCACAGCCACATCAGATCCATACCACATCTGTGACCTACACCACAGCTCATGGCAACGCCAGATCCTTAACCCACTGAGTGAGGCCAAGCATCAAACCCACATCCTCACAGACACTAGTCCGGCTCTTTTCTGCCGAGGCAGAACAGGAACTCCTAAAGTATTTTTTGATGTAACCACAGTCCTGTGACTCACCTGAAGCAGTTAGGAGTGATGCTTTAACATCAGACATCTATGGTGTGTTCAGATTACCACTTTGTTTTTTTTTTCCTAGTCAATGTATGTATTTTTAAACCTGCCCCAGTTCATTTGGACGCAGCCTCTCATTCTCTGCTTTTGGTGACGTGAGCTCTCGTCTCTCATCCTAAAGAGGACCTTGTTGACCTACTTGGGAACCTCGCTGGAAGCAGAGATATGGCAGGCTGTGCTCGTGGGCCTGGGCCGCCCATTGGTCCTCTGAGCTCCCTGTGAGCCCCTGTGGCCTGGCCCGAGCCTGAGCCGCTGCCCTCTTGCAGGCCATCATCTGCGCGATTTCTGCCGTGGACTCAGTGGACTACAAGACAGCCGAGGAGAAGTACATCCGAGGACCTTCCCTCAGCTACCGGTAGGCCACTGGCACCTATCCCAGCCGTTGTGCTGTTGGCTGGGCCTGGGTGTTCTCCCCATGGCCCCGATGCCACGGCTGTTTGAGGAAACAGCAAGATTAAAGCTGCAGCCGCCGCCCTGGCTGGCTGGGATGTGCTGTGATCAAGATGTTTCCCTCACATCGGTGTGGTTCGCCGCCCTTGGACTGTTGGCCTCCAGAGCCCCTAATCCCGTCTCTGGGCCAGCTGCCAGGCCGAGCAGGGAGCAGGCAGGGCCGCGTGGCAGTGACAGGCTGAAGACTCAACTAGGGCCTTAGCCTGTGGCCTCCCGGGCACAGCTTTGCTAGCCCCTCCTGGTTCAGCCTCTCAGCCCCAGGCCCGAATCCTCCCCTTGACAGGGCTCTGGGTGCTGCCCACTGGGATGCAGTGGCCACTGGAGCCTGGGCTCAGCTGAATTAGCAGAGCAGGAATGGGCATTTCCATCTCAGTCTCAGCTGTGGGCTGGGCGGCCTCCCCACCAGCACAAACGTTGTTCCGGGAGCACAAGGTTTCTGCAGGGCGATTCCCGCCTGTTCCTTTGGACTGAGGTCTCTGCAGCCCCGGCCCTGGGCCCATGGAACGATGTGCTGCACCGCAGCCATCACTCTGCTGCCTCCGGGACATGGCTTCTCTTTGGTCCCATTTTTGCTCCCTTCCCAGATGTGCCCACTCCTGTTCTTTCACACTGTAGTTGCTTTTAAGTGTTGTTGCGCAAGCCAGTGTTATTGTACTTCTGCCCACTTGGGGCTTCTGGAACAGATTTTGTGCTGCCTCCCTTGTGGGATCTGTGAACTGCTGTGTTACTTTTACCTTGTGGGTCATCAGTTTCAGGATCACGTTCCTAGTTTCTCTCTGTCCTAAGGGGGTGGCCAGTCAATAACCGATAATGTAAATTTTTTTTATGTAGTCACTTAAGGACGGTTTGATATTTCATCTTTTATTTTTAGGTTTTTTTTCGTCGTGGTAAAATAACATAAAATGTATCATTGTAGCCTTTTTTTTTTTTGGTCTTTTTTTTGCTATTTCTTGGGCTGCTGCCACAGCATATGGAGGTTCCCAGGCTAGGGGTTGAATCAGAGCTGTAGCCACCAGCCTACACCAAAGCCACAGCAACGCGGGATCCGAGCTGCTTCTGCAACCTACACCACAGCTCATGGCAACGCCAGATCGTTAACCCACTGAGCAAGGGCAGGGACCAAAGCCACAACCTCATGGTTCCTAGTCGGATTCGTTAACCATGGCACCACGACGGGAACTCCCCATCCTAGCCATTTTTAAGTGCACAGCTCATTGGCATTACACATAACCCTATTGTCAGGTGACTATCCCCACTGTCCACCTACAGAACTTTCTTATCTTCCCAGTCTGATTCTGTCCTCATTAAACACTTCTCTGTTAATGGTTGTTTTGTTTTGTTTTTTGTCCAGCCACCATAGTATCAGTGCTGGACCCCTAACCCACTGTGCCACAAGGGAACTCCGTCTAGGGTTGTTTTGTTTGTTTGTTTGTTTGTTTTTTGTTGTTGTTTTTTAAGGGCTGCACCTGATACATATGGAGGTTCCAGGCTAGGGGTCGAATCAGAGCTGTAGCCACTGGCCCATGCCACAGCCACAGCCACATCAGATCCATACCACATCTGTGACCTACACCACAGCTCACGGCAACACCAGATCCTTAACCCACTGAGCAAGGCCAGGGATCGAACTCACAATCTCATGGTTCCTAGTCCGATTTGTTAACCATGGCGCCACAACGGGAACTCCATGCATGAATATCTATGTTCTTTTTTTTAAGAATTCTTTTTACAGGAGTTCCCGTCGTGACGCCGTGGTTAACGAATCTGACTAGGAACCATGAGGTTGCAGGTTCGATCCCTGGCCTTGCTCAGTGGGTTAATGATCTGACGTTGCCAGGGACTTCAGTGTAAGTCGCAGATGCGGCTCGGATCTGGCACTGCTGTCTGTGGCTGTGGCTGTGGGTCGCAGAAGCAGCTCGGATCCCGCGTTGCTATGGCTCTGGCGTAGGCTGGTGGCTACAGCTCCGATTCGACCCCTAGCCTGGGAACCTCTATATGCTGCAGGAACGGCCCTAGAAAAGACAAAAAAAAAAAAAGAATTCTTTTTATTGTAGTTTTCTATAAGAATTGAATGTAGTGCTCTGTGGTATACAGTAGGTCCTTGTTGGTTATCTGTTTTATACATAGCAGCATGTATCTGTTAATCCCAAATTCTTAATTTATCCTCCCCCACCCTTTTCTTCTTGGGAACGGTAAGTCTGTTTTCTGTATCTGTGAGTCTGTTTCCATTCTGTGGATAGGTTCATTTGTGTCATATATTAGATTCCCCATCTAAGTGATGTGATATATGGTATTTGTCTTTCTCTTTCTGACTTACTTCACTTAGTATGGCAGTTTCTAGTTCCATCCATGTTGCTGCAAATGGCGTTATTTTGTTCTTCTTGGTTTTTTGTTTTTTCTTTTTAGGGCCGCACCTGCGGCATATGGAACTTCCTGAGCTACAAGTCGAATCAGAGCTGCAGCTGCTGGCCTGTGCCACAGCCACAGCAACATGGGATCCGAGCTGTGTCTGTGACCTACACCACAGCTCACGGCAACACCAGATCCTTAACACACTGATCAAACCCACATCCTCATGGATACTAGTCAGATTTGTTACCACTGAGCCTTAACGGGAACTCCCTTATTCTTTTTTATGGCTAAGTAACATTACATTATATATGTACCACATCTTCTTAATCTAATCCTGTCAGTGGACATTTAGGTTGTTTCTACATCTCAGCTGTAGTGAATAGTACTGCTATGAGTATAGGGTGCATGTATCTTTAGGAATTAAAGTTGGAGTTCCCGTCGTGGCTCAATGGTTAATGAATCCGACTAGGAACCATGAGGTTGCGGGTTCGATGCCTGGCCTTGCTCAGTGGGTTAATGATCCGGCGTTGCCATGAGCTGTGGTGTAGGTCACAGACACGGCTTGGATCCCAAGTTGCTGTGGCCGTGGCATAGGCCAGCAGCTACAGCTCTGATTCAACCCCTAGCCTGGGAACCTCCATATGCCACATGTGCGGCCCTAGAAAAGACAAAAAGAAAAAAAGAATTAGAGTTTTCGTCTTTTCCAATTATTTGCCCAGGAGCGGGACTGCTGGATCATATAGTTATTTTATTGTTGGTTTTTTGAGGTACCTCCGTACTGTTCTCCATAGTGGCTGCACCAATTTACATTCCCACCAACATTGAAGGAGGGTTCCCTTTTCTCCATATCCTCTGCAGCATTTGTTATTTGTAGTCTTATTAATGATGGCTATTCTTAACAGTGTGAGGTGGTACCTCATTGTAGTTTTGGTTTGCATTTTTCTAACAATTAGCTTTTTTTTTGTACCTGTTGGCCATCTGTGTGTCTTCTTTGGAGAAATAATGTTTAGGTCTTCTGCCCATTTTTTGATTTATTTATTTATTTATTTATTTTTTTGATATTGAGCCGTAGGAGCTGTTTGTATATTTTGGAGATTAATCTCTTGTCGGTTGTATCATCTGCAAATATTTTCTCCCATTCTGTGGGTTGTCTTATCATTTTGTTCATGATTTCCTTTGCTGTGCAAAAGATTAAAAGGAGTTCCTGTTGTGGCTTAGCAGTAGCAAACCTGACTAGGATTCACAAGGATCCTGGTTTACTCCCTTGCCTTGCTCAGTGGGTTCAGGAGCCAGTGTTGCCATGAGCTGTGGTGTAGGTCGAAGGTGCAGCTCGGATCCTTTGTTGCTGTGGCTATGGTGGGGGCCAGCAGTTGCAGCTCTGATTCGACCCCTAGCCCGGGACCTTCCATATGCGGAGGGTGCAGCTGTAAAAGGACAGAACAAAACAAAAAAACCTTATAAATTTGATGGAATCTCATTTGTTTGCTTTTATTTCCATTGCTTTGGGAGACTTTATGTTTTTTTAAAATGCAATTAATGACTGAAAGGAAGTTTTCTTCTTTTGTTTTTGCAGGGAAAAAGAAATATTTGATAACCAGCTCCTGGAAGAAAGGAACCGTCGGTGCTGAGGCCGGAGGAAGCTGTGTTTTGCCCCAGAGCTCTGGGGCAGGCGGGGCTCTGCCTCCGTCTGACTTCGGCTTCTCCTTTCCTGGCTCTTGTGGAAGGTACAGGTCCTAAAAGGTTTTTAAAGGACGAAAATGAATTTTTTGTGTGTGTGCTTAACATCATTACCTGTGACTGTACTCTAGGTTCATTGAAGGTGCACATTTGTTCTTTATGTTAAAAAGCATCGTATCTGACATTAAAGAGGAGCTTTAAAGACTCTAATACAAATGTACAGCCCCTGGCACATCAATGTATTTTTCCATTTGTTTCCCTCTTTTGTGTGATTGCTCCTAAGAGGGCTCCTAAGTTTGTTGTGCCTCTATTTTGTTTTTGAGAAAAACCCGTGTTTGAGAGAGGCAGGACCAGAGACCAGCTGCTTTCCGGTGTTCTGGCCTCTGCTGGGATTGCCGTGCAGGAGACCAAATGGACCATGATTCTTACTGGCGTCTTTCTGCTCACTCCGCGTGGGTCAGCACCCAGCCAGCTGGAGCTGTGACACCTGTGTGTGCAGCCTGGGACGCAAGCTCACACCCTGGGCCTGGCACCTGCAGAAATGAGCCCTTTGTCTGGAGGCTCGAAGCACAAGATGGGTTCCCCTGACGCCCCAGGGTCCCAGGCTCAGGGCCCTGCCTTTGGAGACAGTTGTGTGCAAGCCTGGGCCCCGACGTGGTTACAGAAGTCCCGTTTTGGCCAGAGCCACCCACAGTGGGTTATTTTTCCTAAGCTGATGGGAGGTTTCATGCAGAAGGAATCAGGGACGTGAGTTGTGAGCCCTGCCCCATCCTCCTCCTCCTGGCTATACTGCTGCCCCACCGCCAGGGCTGCGCCCCACGTCTAAGGAGAGACTGGCCTCCCTGAAGTCTGCACCTGACAGTTGGAGTGAGGGTCTCATGGGAGGCACAAGGGCATGTGCCCTGAATGGAGACTGGCGTCTGAGCCCGAACGCCTTGGGTTGGTGGGCCGGGAAGGCGTGTGACATCGCTCTTGGTTTCACTTAAACCTAAATAGAGATGTCGACACGCTGGCCCAGCGGTCCTGCTGAGGTGTTCCTCCCAGGGTGGCCTGAAGGGCGTCCTGTCTGGGCTGAGCTTGGGAGGATGGCCCTACTGGCATCACCACCATGGCTTTGCACCCTTCTAGAAAGGTCCACCAACAATGAGCCTCCTTGAAATGGGTCAGGACAGAGAGCAAGATGCTCTTGTGGGCCAGGGGTCTGCGTGGGAATATTCTCTTATTGTAAAGTATTTTTATATATCTGTGTCCTAAGCTCTGGTTGTGGAATTGAACTTTTCAGACTGGAATTAAATTCTGTTTTGGAGCTCTGCCTATTTTTTTCTGGGTCCTGCGGGCAGGCAACCTCAGGTGCTCTGGCCAGTTGGGCTGCCCCCATGGCTGCTTCTGCAGGTTCCATCCTGAGCACCGCCCCCCATCCCCAGCCACCTGGGGAGGCGATTCCACATCAGTCAACTCAACAAAGCAGATGTCTGTCGGGAGTGCTGGGGGCTTTGCCCCTCCCCCAACCCCAGTCCTGTGCCCAGCAAGTGTCCAGTTCCCAGCTCTCACTGCCTAGGTTTTTTGTGGGTTATGAGTGGAGTTCCCTCTCCGGTGAAGTGTGTTAAGGATCCAGCCTGGTCTCTAAGGCAGCATGGGTTCGATCCCTAGCCTGGTGGAGTGGGTTAGGGATCCAGCATTGCTGCAGCTGTGGCCTAAGTCACTCTGCAACTCTGATTGGGTCCCTGGCCAGGGAACTTCCATATGTTGAGGGTGTGGCCAAAAGAGGGGGAAAAAAAAACCTTCCACCCAAGGCCACTGGGGCAGGCCATGGTGGGTTGGTGGGGGTCTGTTGATGCCCCAAATTGGCGCTGGGCAGTGTATTAGGAAGGCAGAGCCAATTGACCCGACTAGCCAGGTGAGGAATGTTCTAGAGGGGCCTGTGAGGTAGCCGCAGGCCCCCAAACCCCAGGAGGCCAATATACTGGGCTGTTTCTAAAGCATGTCCACTACAGCCACAGCTTCCCTCCCTCTCCCCCCACACCGGAGTCGCCCCCTGGCCGTCCTGGGCTTTGCCAGCTGGAGTCACAGCTGGCTGCACCTCTGCATGGCCTCCCTGCTGCCCTGTGTCTTGTCCCTCCCAGGGCCTTCACCCCTACCCTGATCACATCCCGCCACTCCCTGCCCACCCTGCCCTGAACCTCTTCCCAGCCAGACCCCAGACCCTGAGATGCTTTTCCTAAAGTCCCACTTTTCTGCACAACTACTTCCTGGAACGGGGTTTTCCTTGCATAGATTTTGGCACTTTTTCAAGTTCACTTATCTAGAAAATTGACTAAAAGAAGTAATGCAGATGGAGAGAGTCTCACATCACAGGGAAGCAAGTCTGTGTAATGTGGTCAATCTCCCCATTCCCATGGCCAAACTCCAGCCCTTGATCCCCCTCCTGTCTTCCCTCAACCTCTCACTGGCCCTCTGGTCACTCTGGCCTGGCAGACCTGCTTCTGGTGGGCCCCTGGTTTCAGCGATCTCCTGTGCTGCCCCAGACTCTTGCCTCCCCCATCCGCTTCCTCTCCCCATCATGCCATCAGTCTGACTACTGACCCCCTCCTAACCAGTGAGCCCGGCCCCTGGGGGCTGGAAACCTGGGGGAATTCAAGGACAGCTAGGCTGCTTTGCTGTCTCTTAAGGACTGCAGTGGTGTGTGGATCGGGGCTGTGGCATCTGCAGGCTGGGGGTGGGGGGGGCGGCGGTGAGGGTCGGGGCATGGGCCTCGGGACGGCTCCCAGGGGCTTGCAGGGCAAGGACCTTAGTGGAAAACAGGAACCTGATTAGAGGGGCCTAACTTGAGTTGTCCTTTAAGATAGATCCGCATTGGTCATGAATTGACATCAGTGTAAGAAGTTAACAGTAGGGGAGGCTGGGTGTGGAATAGAGGAACCGCCCCATACTCTGTTTGCAACTTCTCTCTGAATCAAGCTATTCTAAACTACAAAGTTTATGTAATTAAAAAAAAAAGTCCAGGAGTTCCCGTCGTGGCGCAGTGGTTAACGAATCTAAGAACCATGAGGTTGCGGGTTCGATCCCTGCCCTTGCTCAGTGGGTTAACGATCCGGCGGCCCTTGCTCAGTGGGTTAACGATCCCGCGTTGCCGTGAGCTGTGGTGTAAGTCGCAGACGCGGCTCGGATCCCGCGTTGCTGTTGCTCTAGCATAGGCTGGCAGCTATAGTTCGACCCCTAGCCTGAGAACCTCCATATGCCTCGAGAGCGGCCCACGAAATAGCAAAAAGACAAAAAAAAAAAAAAAAAAGTCCAGCTCCACAGTATGGCCAGTTAACTGTGAGGGGAGTCGGGTTGTGCATCCAGGCCCCGCCCTGTTCTTTTCTCCTGTGATTGTCATGGGGACGGTGACACCTCCCGGCACCCCATCTCCTCTTTTCAGGACCTCGGGCGCAGGGCTTGGCTCAGCATCCCTGCGCACCTGGCCCAGAGACAGCTTTGCTATCACCCGCGTTCGCCAGTTCGAGCCTGTTTCCCTACAGGTAAAACGGACAGAACAGGTCCCCAGCAGGACTGTCCCAATTAAACGACCTCCAAGGGGCCGGAGTTTTTGCAGACTCCGTTTTGCCAATTTAGGTGTGCAATAATGTTCGTTTTTACAGTAAGCATGGGTTCTAGTCCTACCACTTAAAAAGTATTGGAAATTGGGGTGGTGAAACGGGACGGGGGCGGGGGGCATTCGGGCTGGAATCATAGTTTTTTTGGGGCGGGGGTTACAATTTGAGACCTTGTGCTGTTAAGTTCTCCTGCGTTGTCATAAACCAGCAGCTGAGCTCCTCATCTACAGAGTGGAGAATATTCTGAGACGGAAAAGTCAAAATCGACCCTTTCTGGGTAAGGGAGAGCTGAGGGCAGCTGGATCAACAACGAGGCTCGTTGGGGGGCGGGTGCCAAAAACACCTGCCGAAACCCGGGATCGAACCAGGGACCTTTAGATCTTCAGTCTAACGCTCTCCCAACTGAGCTATTTCGGCTAGGCGGTAGGGGTCGCCCCCGCCTCAACTCCGCCCCGTGCCGCTTTCGGCTGTCGCTCGAGCTGCCAAAGTGGGACGGGCATGCTTCGTAGGGTTGTACCTGGAAACTTTTAGCAGCGCCGTCTCTGTGGCGCAATCGGTTAGCGCGTTCGGCTGTTAACCGAAAGGTTGGTGGTTCGAGCCCACCCAGGGACGGTCTGGCGATTGCTTTCGTTTTGTTTTGCCTCCCGAGTAAGAAAGTTGGCTAAGCTCCTGAATTTTCCCGAGATGCTCCCCGCCGCATCTGTTTTTTATCCCGCGTGGGGTGTCCCGGGACGCGTTGGGGGGGTGCACGGATGCGGAACGTCTCCACACTGGTTCCAGTTTCCGCGCATCGGCCGAGCCGCTTTGGGCAACGGCCCCGGATACCCGGAGCGCTACAGCGGACGGACCGTAGAGGTTGTCTGAAGGCCGAGGCCGAGATGGCGGCGCTGGCGGGTGAGCGGGTCCGGGCGGCGGGGTCGGGGTGGCGGCTCGCTCGGGGCGCCTTCTCCTCGGGGATGTGGAGGCCGGGGGTGACATAAGCTCTCAGCCTCGGGAGAGCGCCAGGGTAAGGACTAGAGGGGTCCAGGCTCCGCCCGGGATGCTGCCCTTGAAGATCCCGGGAAGAGGGGGCGCGGGCTGTGCAGCCTCGGCAGACGAGGGAACTGAGGCCTGGGATGCTGCCCTTGAAGATCCCGGGAAGAGGCGGCGCGGGGTGTGCAGCCGCGGTAGGCGAGGGAACTGGGGCCCAGAGAGGAGCCGCGAACGCTGGAGGTCACCCGGCCCGGCCAGGCAGAGGCGCTATCCCAGGGCACCCTGCCACTCCAGGAAGGGGACGGTCACCCGCAGAGCAGGCGTCCTGACCCGGGCTGCTCTGGGACCTTTTCCTCCTCCAATTAGAGAGTAAATGCATAGGAGGGAATCCCCAGGGTTGCAGAGGAAAGCAGTTATACTAGGAGACAGTTGTCAGGATACTTACTGCCTTGAAGGCCGAATTCTAGCGGCTGGTATGCCTACTGCCACGATTTTGAAGGATTAAGGAGTGGGCAGGTTCCTTTACACGAAGATGGCTGCAGCCTCTATTTCACAGTTAGGAAACCACCCTCATTTCGGCATCAAACCAGCCTCGATCCCACTAATGCTGCTGTGGTTTGTCGACTACACTCAGAATTTAAGGAAAGGCCAATTTTTTGTAAGATGTTAGTAACAACAAAGAGGGTATTTCTCTTTCCTAGGCCAACTGGCCAGTCTTCTGAGTCCTCACCAGCGGCCTCTTCCTAAGAATGTCTGATTCCAGAGACTAGAATTCCCTCACCTCAGAGGTGAAGGGCATTTACTGTGCCGTGAGCTTATCCAGAGCCCGAAATTTTCAGGTGGGGAAGCTGAGCTCAGAGAGGTCCAGCTCCGCACAAGAGTCTGGGGCTGCGCAGGTAACCTGGCTTCAGTGCCCAGTCTCTGAAACCCCAGAACTCCCAGCCCGGGACCCGGAGCCTCGCTGGTGGCACTGGGTTCCTTCAGTTGACCAAGGCTAACACAGAGACTGGGGGACACAGGGAGCCCTAGCATCAAGGGGGAGGCTGCACCACACATGAACATGTGAATGGAGATAGAACAGGGTGACAGGATCAAGAGGGCCTGGGGGGCTTGTATCATCCAGGCATTTGAGGCAAAACCTGGCCCATGAGAAGGGTCAGCCACATGCATGTGTGTCCAGGGTGCTCCAGGCAGAGGTAACCTCAGCAAGTGCCCTGAAGCAGGGGTGACACTGACATACCTGAGGAAAGGGAAGGTGGCCAGGGTGTGGAATATGGCTTTTCTTCTGTGGGCCGTGGGGTTTTAAGCAGGGGGATGACACGATCTGGTTCATATTCTGAAAAATCACTCTTCACTGAATGTTTGTTAAGTGGAATTTATATAGATGGAGGGTGAGAGGGAGGGTGTACCAGGCAGGGGGCCTGATGGGCAAACCCTGGGAGGCAGGACCCTCAGGCCAGTCCAGGCACTAGAGTTTGTGGCTTCTGGAGCTGCCCGCAACTCACTGCTGCCACCCTGTGGTTCTCTCTGCAGCTCCCGGCCTGCTGCGCCCGATCCTTGCTCTGCGGTGAGTGCCTGCCCAGGTCTCTGATCATGACCACCAGCAGTGAGGCTCTGGCTGGGAGAGCTCAGATGGGTCTGAGTGCCTCAGATGTGCAAGGGCCACTCAGCAGCACCAGGCAGGGGGCCGCCTGTTGAAGGTCATGTCTCGAGTCAGAGGCAACACGGGCTGGTGCAGCCTAGATCCAGACTTGTGGCCCTAGTGCCCCAGAACTCGGTTATTAGCTGTCGCAGGAAGGTAATCTGGGCATTGGCTTAACTGGCAGCCCCATGCAGGCCTCCTTGGGATAGGAAGGCTAGGGGCTGCCAGGCCCTCCGTGTGGACAGAGCCCAGAGATTGAACCCTGGCCCCGTGGAATCAGGGACTTGGGAACCTGAGGGGAGCGTCTTTTTTATGGAGGGGAGTTGGGGCTCTGAGGAGGGCATGGGTTTGGGCTGACTTTGTTTTGATAAGGTTTGTTTTGGGGGTTTTGGGGTTTTGGCCGAGGCACACAGAAATTCCCAGCCCAGGGATCCAATCTGCCCCATAGCTGTAACCAGGGCCACAGCAGTGACAACACTGGATCCTTAACCTGCTGAGCCACCAGGGAACTCCAAGGCTTTTTTCCTAGGAACAAAATACCTATTCACATAAAGCAAAGGGAAAATGGGGGAAATGAGAGAAGTATAAAGTGAAAACCAGGAGTTCTTATGCCTCAGTGGGTTAAGAGCCCAATTAGTATCCATGAAGATGTGGGTTTGATCCCTGGCCTTGCTCAGTGGGTTAAGGATCCAGCACTGCCTGAGCTGTAGCGTAGGTCACAGATGTGGCTCAGATCCCATGTTGCTGTGGCGTAGGCTAGCAGCTGCAGCTCCAATTCCACCCCTAGCCTGGGAACTTCCATATGCTGCAGGTGCGGCCCTAAAAAGAGAGAAAAAAAAAGAATGAAAGAAAACCATTCACCTTCTAAATCAGGGTTCAGCAAACTTTTTATGTAAAAGGGTAGATGGTAAATGTTTTTGGCTCTACCTCTGCAAAAACAGCCAGATTTCCAGGGTGTGTGTGTGTGTGTGTGTACACATATGGCTCTGGCTGTGTCAATAAACTTTATTTAGGGAAATTGGCAGTGGGTGGGATTTGGGCCCTGGTCAGTTTCCCCATCCCGGCCCCAGGGTAGCTCCCTGGCCCCTCTTCACGTGTGGTCCGTCTTCCATCAGCTCCAGCATGGGCGCAGCTGTGCAGGTGCGCTTTGTCCATCCGAGTGCGGCCACGGACAGCCCAAGCAGGTGAGGCCAGCCTTTCCCAGGAACCTGTATACCCTGAAGCCCCGCCCCCCTGCACAGCTGTGGCCTGTGGCAACTTGGGTCTATCACTTGGGTCTTGTTGAGGAGGCATGTCCTGCCCCAGGCCTGGGTGTGGGGCTGCTGCAGCCTCCAGCCCCAAGGCTCCTGGAACCCACTCGGACACTCTGCAAGGCTGCTCGGGGCTGGGCGGGGCCTGTGGGGGTGGACAGCTCCCGTCTCCTGAGCTGCCTGCCTAGCTGACACCTCCCCTCGCTGTGTGTCCCTTGCCCAGTAGCCAGCCTGCTGTGTCCCAGGCCGGAGCTGTGGTCTCCAAACCCACCACACTTCCCAGCAGCCGGGGCGAGTATGTGGTGGCCAAGCTGGATGACCTCGTCAACTGGGCCCGCCGGGTAAGCCCCCACCCTATCCTCTTCCCCCTGCCTGCTGCCTGCTCACCCATGCTCACATGCGACCGAGGAGCAGGCGGGCTCCCCGGGGTGCCCTCCCTGTGGTAGGTCCCTGTCCCCCATCAGCTCCTGGCCTGACTCCCCACCTCTCCCTCGACCCCCAGAGAGACACCCCACCTCCCTCCCTTCATTCTCCCTGTTTTCTGTTCATCCCTATTTTCTCTTTTAACCTAGAAGTCACTTTTTAATCTAGAAATGCTGGATGAAAACAGCTCCTTCCCAGCAAATATCCAATCCCAGCCCCCAGCCCTGCCCAGCGCTAGCCATGGGGCAGTCTGCATGCTTGTGTGCTTGTCCATGTCGCCAACTAGACACGTGTCCTCTAAGGACAGTGGCTCCTTTCAGTGCCCTTGGGTGTCAGGCTGGTTAACAATCCTCCATTGACGGTCCAGTGCCAGGGCTCGGTCCCTCCAGGCCACAGCCCCACAGTGGTGATGTTTGCTGCGGCCGTGCACTGTGGGGCCACAGCCCTGTCACCTGAATTAGGACATCTGTGGGGCAGCAGGAGCTCAGCCAGATCCCAGGCTGGACACTGACAAGCAGAGGAGGATAGCAGGGCAGGGGATTGGGCACCCAGGGATAGGAGGAACCGTCAGAGAGCATGCAGGAGGGCTTCCTGGAAGAGGTGGTTGTGGAAACACCACAGTGTTTCCACAAGATCCTCACAGGGGGCTGAGCCCCAGGATCTAGCTTTGTGCCCTTTTGGCTACTTGGGCACTCAGGGCAGCAAGTGCCCCTGTTGGAAGGATGACATTTAGGAGCTACTAGGTGACATGCACTGTTTCTAAAACTGATTTCACTTAGTTTGGATTTTGGTTTGTCTTGGGGTCTCCTTGGTAACATAGCCGCTGGGAGGTGTTGACCCACAGGCCTAACTCACTTTGCTTTCCTATTGGGCAGACCTGGGCCGGGGCAGCAAACTCAGGCCAGTGCCAGGCATCCAGGGGGGCCTTTGGGGGCTGGGGGTCACAAGGTTGCTGTGGGAAGGGAGGCTCACATGTCCATCAAGAAAGGCTAGAAATCTGGATTTTTCTAGGTGAAATCGCCTCCTTTCTTTAAACACAGTGGGCCAGTCCACTCCCTGGCTGACCACCCCGCCCTGCCCCGCAGAGCTCCCTGTGGCCCATGACCTTTGGCCTGGCCTGCTGTGCCGTGGAGATGATGCACATGGCAGCGCCACGCTACGACATGGACCGCTTTGGCGTGGTTTTCCGTGCCAGCCCACGTCAGTCCGATGTGATGATCGTGGCCGGGACGCTCACCAACAAGATGGCCCCTGCACTCCGCAAGGTGGGCCTAGCCCTGTTCCCCCAGCTCCCCACCCCCCAACACCCACCCACCCCAGGCTCCAGCCGCACACAAACCCCCGTCTCTTCCAGGTCTATGACCAGATGCCAGAGCCTCGTTATGTTGTGTCCATGGGGAGGTGAGTGCCTGGTGGGGCAGGGGCTCTAGTGACATGCTGACACGTCTCTTCTAGTCTCCCCGGTGCTTCTTTTGGATCAGAATTATCCAGAATGTGCCTTCTCGTCCAGTTACAGTCACTCCCCCACCCCAACAGCCCAACTAGTTTGGGTCTGTTTCTCCACTTTGTGACCACATGAAGGACGCCCTGCTCTGTGGGTGCTTTGCATCCTCTTCACCATGTAGCCCGCACCTTAGTTTCTTCACATCGTTAAAAGCTGTTTGGTCACTTAGTTGTTTCCATAGAGGCAGAATTCACATACTATAAAGTTTACCCTTTCAAACAATGCAGCTCTGTGGGTTTTAGTACATTCGTGCTATTGTGCAACTTATCACCTCTGTCCAATTCGAGAACATTGCATCTCCCCAGAGAAGTCCCATCCCCATCAGCAGTCAACCCCACCCCCTCCCCAGCCCCAGCAACCAGGAACCCACTCTGTGTCTGTGGACGTGCCTGTTCTGGATGTTTCCCATCCACGGAATCCCACACTGTGTGTCCTGCCCAACCTGGTCCCACACAAGATCTCAGGTGGCTGTTGCCTTTCTTGTGACTTCTGTGTCCCAGTCTTGCCCTTTTCTAACCACCCAGCACTTACTTGCCATTGAAGGTGGGTGCAGGTGGGGGGCAGGCAGCGAGGATGGAGGGAGGCCAGGTGGCTGGGGTAGCTCGGAGCATTCCTCATACATGGCTCCCCTCAACAGCTGTGCCAATGGAGGCGGCTACTACCACTACTCCTACTCTGTCGTGCGGGGCTGCGACCGAATCGTGCCCGTGGATATCTACGTCCCAGGTGAGCTACCCGCAACGGGAGCCCACATGGGCCCCTCGCCCAATTTATAGAATCCCCACATCCCCACTGAGACAGTCCCTCTGCCTTTTAAGAATGAGCAGGGAGTTCCCTGGCGACTTAGCAGGTTAAGGACCTGGCATCTTCACTGCTGTGGCTCTGGTTACAACTGTGGCGTGGGCTGGATCCCTGGCCCGGGACCTTCCACATGCTGCAGGTGTGGCCAAAAAGGAAAAAAAAAAAAATGAGTAGATTGAGGTCCAAGAAAAGTGACAGCCCAGCGTTTCTGCCCGTGGAGTCTTCCCCTTCACCCAGTCCATTCTGCTCCCTCCAGCCTGCCCCCACTCCTCTCTGAGGGGCCTCACCAGCAGCCAGTGTGGCCTGGGGCCAGCAGGCAGCCTGGACTTGTCCTCTGGGGCCCCGAGCCATGTCACATGGTAGCGCATGGACAGGGCATCACAGCCCAGGAGGGGCAGCCTGGGCCTTCCCACCTGTCATCTCCTTAGCTAGTTCTCCTAGGTCTTCCCTGCAGACCTAAGGAGGGGCAGGGGGACTGAGATGCATCCTGCTCCCAGGCTGCCCGCCCACAGCCGAGGCCCTGCTCTACGGCATCCTGCAGCTGCAGAGGAAGATCAAGCGGGAGAAGAGACTGCGGATCTGGTACCGCAGGTAGTGCTGGCCATCTGGCCGCCTTGCGGTGTCTGTGTGGGCGTCATCACGAGAGGTGGTCAATAAACCTGATAAACCCACGGCCAGCGCTTGCCAGCATGGTATGGGGGCCAAGGTGGGGGTATGGGAGGTAGGTAGGTGAGTGCTGCCGGGCAGGCTCAGTGTCTGGTGCGTGGAGACATGAAGCCCCCAAGGTGGACGGCCGGGCCCAGTGAGGCCCAGCTGGGAGCACCCACCGTGAACAAGGGGCAGGGACAGGTCCAAGCACTGGTCAAGGGTGAAGCAGACAGCACTGGGGTGACCACCTGGGCACCATGGCCCAGGGCAGATGGGAGCCAGGGTGTCTCTGTCCTGAGGCTGGAGGGGGCATTGAGTCAGGAAACAAGACACTGGACAGTTGGGGGTCGGAGTTCAGCTTGACTGGGTGGAACCAGAGGCCCTCCTAGGTGGCTTGAGGACCTGGACCTGGGGGCTGCCACCTGACCTAGTTCCACCTCCTCTGGGGACCCCAGATGCCCATGGCAGGGCGGGGAGGGCATCAGTTATTGATTGGCAGTGTCTGCCCTGGGCATGCCTGAGGTCAGAGGCAGGCTGAGAGACTTGTTAGTGGAACAGCCACTGTCTCCCTGAAAGTCTGTTTAGTGGGTTTCTTTCTTTTTTTTGGAAACACAGGAGAGTAAGTGAAAACACACATTTGTGTCCTCCCACTGATGGCCAAGCTTACTGTTAGTGTTTATTTCATCCTCAAGCCCCCGGGAGGACAGTAGTGGTGATCCCACTGCAGGGGTTGGGGAAGCTTGCTGGCCTCACGCAGCTGGTGTGGGTCTGGACAGCGACGCAAAAGGTCAGAGCTGGCGCTCCCAGCCTCGAAGGCACTGAGTTGGGGTTGGGGGTCCTGCAGCCCAGAGCCCCCAGAGTGGTGTGGGCAGCCGAGCCAGAGGGCTCACTGCTTAGTGACCAGCGGTGTAATCATCTGCGGGAAGGCATAATAGCGGCAGTCGGCCGGTGGGACCAGCTCCATGACCTGTGTGCGGATGTTCTCCTGCCTGAAACCTGCCTCCAGCAGGGCTGGCACCTGCGTCTCCTGTCCAGAAGGAGGTGCCAGTCACTTCCCAGGCCCTGGGGCCCCCAGAGACACCCTGCCACCTGCCTTTCCAAGGTTCCTCGCGGGGGGCGCTCCTAGGAAAGTGCTGCAGCCAGGCCTGGCAGGGTGGGGTGGGGGGTTCCTCTCCTGGGGTCCAGATTCCTGGCTGTCAGGGCATCCCCCACACATCCTCACAGATAGAACCACGCGGTCAAAGGCCTGGGACAGAGACATCCCTGGTAGAGAAGGGCAGAGGAAGGGGATGCTGGGGAGCTTGGGCTGAATCCCTGTATCCTGAAGGCACTGGGGAGCCACCAAAGGCCACTGAGCTGGAGAGAGACCCTCCAGGTTCACAACTGGAGACTCACAGTTCCTGGGCCAGGGAAGGCGAGGGACCCCCCCCTAGATCACAGCTGCCTCCCCACCCAAAATTGCTGCCTTAAATGGGTGGGACAGGACAGGGACCCGCAGGGAGCACCCAGGCCCAGTCCGCAGCACCTGGAACATGGTGGTGATGTCCGAGTACTTGGACTTCATCAGCTCGCCCCAGGAGGTGAGGTTGCAGTAGGTGAGGACGCCCCCTGGCTTCAGCAGGCGGAAAGCGTGTTCCTGGGAGGGGGCAGTGGTCAGGAGGGAGGTGTAGGCAGAGGCATTCTCACAGGGCCTTCTGTCTCTGGACTCAAGGGAACAGCAGACAGAAAAGTGCCCCCCTGGGCCGACCCCCGACCCTGGGGCTGGCGGGCGGACTCCCGTCTCACCGCAAGTGGTCCTACCCTGATGAAGTTGAACTGGTGTGTGTGCCAGGTCTCCTCAGACAGCGGGTACGTGTCATACAGGATTCCTGCTCAAGATGACAGAAGCCCTGTGGTCAGGGCCAGGTGGCAGCCTCCTCAGAAGAGTGGAGGTGGCCAGCGACCCTAGGGTTTGCTGTGCTGCAGCCACCTCTACTAGTCGCATTTGGCCATTCCTTGAAGTGTCCACACACCCAAGTGCCAGGCCATTGTGTGTGTGTGTCTGAACCTGCCCCCTAGGCTCTGCCTCCCCAGTGATGCATCAAGGCACTGGGGCTTCAGAAGCAAGCAGAGGAGGGGCTGGCGGTGGAAATCCAGGCAGAGCTCTGTGCCCCCACCCAGCTCCCAGAGCCCCCTCACCATCGAAGTGACTGTCTGGCAGGGTGGGCGCCACCTCCTCCCACAGGCCTTTCAAGGGAACCACCTTGGGGCAGGGGAGGAGAGAGAGAGAATGCTGAGGGTCAGAGGAGCCCAGGATTTCCCCACCTGTTGTGAGGGAGGGGGCAGAGAGACCCCCAAGAGAAAAGACCACCTCCCCTATGACTGTGCCTGCTCCAGGTCCCCAACCTTCTCTGGGGGCAGAGCAGGGCACAGGTGGGCACCTTGTGTGGCTGCTGCTGGGCCCAGTCCTGGAGCCGCTGGAAGACGCCGTCATTGCACTCGATGATCCAGTGCTCGTCGATGGCACCCTCCTGCACCTTAGTGGCGGCGATGGCCATGCCAAACCCCACCTCCAGGACCCGGCCCCCTGGGCAGACAAAGAGCCCAGGCATTACATGCCTCCCGGAATTGGGGAGGCTGCCTGGAGGAGAGGGCATAAGGGCAGGGCTTTGGCAGAGAAACATTTGCCTCAAAGACTAGACGACACAGCATAGCAGAGGTGGGGGGTGGGACAGAACACAGCAGCCCTGAGAGGGAACAGTGTGCAGGGTGGCCTGCCAGGGAAGTCACAGACTGGGCTTTGGGGCAGGCCGGTGGGGGGCGGGGGGGGGGGGGTCAGACCCTGGACTTTGAGCCCCAGCCCATGCTGTTTGCACTGACGGCGCTTATCTTCGATGTGGGCACTTCCCACCCCTCCTCAACAATGAAGTTAACAGAGTTTGGGCAAGGGAGTACCAAGATTCAAGGCCTGGCTGTGGAACAGGAGGGGGCAGGGGTTGATCCTCATTGGGTAAAAGGCAGAGGCGGAGAGGAACGCCCTCCCCAAGCCGGGACTCTGGTTGTGCCCATTTGCCAGATGGAAACGCAGAGGCCCAGAGGTGGCACTCCAGGCCTCCGGGCTACCTGGGGAGTCCTCAGCACCCTGTGAGCTCTGACACCCAGTGCAGGACCACCCCTGACAGCTGACTCCCGGCCTCAGCTTTCCCCGAGCTATTCTTAGCCGGTGCCCGACTTCCCGCAACTCCTGGGCCAGAGCATTCCCCACGTGAACCTGGGTAGCACCTCGCCAGGTCGCCACCCCCGTCTCCGACCTCGCGCGGGGGGTGGGCAGCTCACTTCCGCATCTGAGGATCCATCCCCCGACCCAGCCCGTTTCCATACCGGGGTCGGGGTGTCACTGCCCCAGGATAGGACGTTCTCTGGACTCGGGGAGCCTAGAGAGACCCGGGACTCCCCTGCTGCCCCCCGCGAGGAGCCCCATTTTCCAGGCGAGAAAAGAGGCACATAGAGGCTCCTATGTGCGTCGCCCGAGAGCATGTTGGCGTCGGGTCCGAGCGGCCCCGGCTCGCCCGCCCCGCAAGGGCTACCTTTGGAGGCAGCGACGGCCGCCAGCGCGTGCATGTAAGGGGTCTCCCAGCGCTCCATCACCGGCTTGCCCAGGATCTGCAGGTGCGTGTCCGACGCGTCGTAGGCCGCGGGCGCAGCTCGCCATGCGGGGCTGCAGTTCTCGCCCGGCGCGAAGATGGGGGTCGCGGAAGGGGCGCTCATGCTCCCTGCTGGACAGCTCGCCACTGGAGCTCAGAACGCGCAGGGCTGTGTCCCTGCAGGGCCTTCTGGGCTGGGGGCGGGGCGGGGCGGGGCGGGCCGCGAGCCGACTGCGGGGCGCCCAGAGCGGCCCCTAGCGGCCGCGGCGTGGAAGGCTGCCCGCGGTGTATCCCCGACGCCCGCGACGCCCCCTCCTCGCCGAGCCTCTGGCGCCTGGTGAGGGAAATGGCACCACCCTCAGGGTCCTCACCCTGTCTCTCTCCTGCCTCGGTTTCCTCATCACTCACCACCGCGAAAACAGCCTCCTCCTCGCTGCCGGAGCCTATGGATCTGACGATTGTCCAAGTGCCTTAGGTATTTAAAATCATTTAACCCCCAGAGGTGCTGAGGCGGGTTCTTTTAAGCCTCTTCGTTTTACAGGCGGGGAAACTAGGCTCCAGAAGCAAAGCTGACAACCTCATGGCCATGACTGCAGAGTGTGGGAACCCAGGATAAACCTCGACGACCCCCACCCTGACCGCTAGGCGGACCTGCCTCTCCCCTTTTACTCCCCCAGGTGGCCTGAGACCCCAGAGGCCCCCAGGGCTGGAAATGAAACGACCATCCCAGCCCTCTCCTGCCTGCGCAGCTGGAGGGTCAGCCCCTGGGGGTCAGCTGTGTCCTTTGCCTGCCACCCCTGTGACTGGCCCCCAAGCCAAGCTGGGTTGGCTCCAGGCTCTGAAATGTGACTTCTTTCCCATCTGTCTGCACAGACACCCAGCTGTGAGCCCAGAACACCATCCCTGCCAAGTGCTTTGCACATCCCCAGGAACACATGGGGAAACTGAGGCCCTAGAGGCTGAGGTCACAGAGTTTTCCCTGAGGCAACCCTGTCCCTCTATGCCCACCTCTGGATGGCTACTCCAGACTCCTCCCCTCCCCCCTGCAGAGCTTCTGTGTCTTCCTGCCACCAGGCCTTTGGACACACTCTTCCCTCTACCTGGACAGTTCTCCTCTCTTCTGGCCTGGTTGCCTTCTCTTTCCACTTCATGCTCCAACCCACTCCAGGTCTCCTCAGGCTGGACATGGCCTGTTTGAGGCTGGTTTATCTCCGAATACCTCTCCTTGGTATTTCACTAACTGAAGGTTTTTCTTCATGGCTGTACTATCTGTTGGATGAGCTTGGCACACGGAAAATTCTTGATAAATCCTGAACACACATTGGGTCTAATATGGTCTGGATGTGTGAGGAGGAGGCAGGATGACAGAGGCCACCAGGCACCGGGGCTGGGCTCATGCTGCTTTTTGCCTCATGTGAGTTCATGTTGCCTGGCTTCCTTACCACCACCAGCCGTCCTGGGCACTGTGGTAGGGGTCTGTAAGCATGATGCCAGTATCCTTGGGCACCCAACTCAAGTGATGCCCTGGAATGCCTGGCCTGAGATAGGAGGAGGCAGGTTGTATGTGTAGCTATAGCTGTGTAACAGATTGCCCCGCATGTAGCTGCTGAAAACAACCTCTCAGTTTCTGTGGGTCAGGAATCCAGGTGGAGTGTAGCTGGGTCCCTGCTTCACAACCTCTGGCAACACTGCAGTTGAGGTGCCAGCCAGGGCTGAGGGCTCATCTGAAGGGTCAGCTGGGGAGGAGGCCCCTTCCAGGCTCACTCATGGCTGTCGGCTGCATTCAGTTCCTCACCACGTGGGCCTCTCCACAGTGACAGTTTGCTTCTAGCAAGGCCTGTGGATTAGAAGCCAGGTACACAGGGTTAGGGATGGCAGGAGGCCATGGATACCAAGAAGTAAGGCCACTCTCGGAGGCTGCCGCCCACACAGACACTAAGAAGAAGCCTAGTGGGGGAGGGGCACTTAGCTGGGAGCCTCTCCTGCAGCATTGGTACCCAGAAGATGAGGAACCTCTGGGGTCTGGTCAAGCTGCCACCTCCCAGTGGTCACCTACATGCAACCTGGACTCCATCCCTAAAAGTGGCTGAAGGAATCATGCAATCTGCCTGGTGACTCAGCCAAGGGCTTTCTGTTCCAGCTTCAGAGTCCTCTTCTCTAAATGGTCTGACCACTCTTGCCCTGCTGATGTCTGTGAACGGATGACTCTTCATTCCTCGCGTCCACTCTTCCTGCGAGACTCTAAAGTACGCTGTTGTTATCTGCACTTCCCAGACCTGGACTCAGAGAGAGGCGGCTTTCTCAAGGACCCACAGCCCATCAGAGGCAGAAGGGATGGGAACAGGCGTATGTCTGACTTCAAACCACAGTCTTCAAAGATTTTTAAAAGGAAAGAAAATCTTTTTGTTCTGATTAGAAAGGTGACACATTTGATCAAAACCTTCCAATGTTACAGAGTTGGCAAACTCTGGCCTGGAGGTCACACCCCCCTTTTTGTGTTTTTGCTACAGCCTGTGAACCAGGAATGTTTTTTATTTTTTATTTTATTTATTTTTTGCTATTTTAGGGGCACACCCATGGCATATGGAGGTGCCCAGGCTAGGGGTCGAATTGGAGCAACAGCTGCTGGCCTACTCCACAGCCACAGCAATGCCAGATCTGAGCCATGTCTGCAACCTACACCAGAGCTCATGGCAATGCTGGATCCGTAACCCACTGAGTGAGGCCAGGGATCGAACCTCCAACCTCATGGATCCTAGTTGGGTTCATTAACTGCTGAGCCACAGAGGGAACTTCTATGTTTTTTTACATTTTTTTTAATGGTTGGAGAAAATCAAGAGACTTTTTGGAGACACATGAAGATTATATGACAGTCACATTGCTGTGTCTGTAAATAGTTTCTAGTCACGACCGCTTGTTTACAATGGATTCTGGTGCTTTCTGGCTCCAACAACACAGAGTCATTGCTACAGAGACCTGATGGCCAGGAAAGCCAAAAATATTTACTGTGTGGCCCTGAGCAGAAAGCTTGCCAACCCCTGTTACAGAGAAACCCACTGCTCCTTCAGAGAACATGAAGGTCACCCATTTATTCAGCCCTACTGAATTCCTCACCACAAGGTGGGAGGAGCAGTCACTGAACCCACTATGTGCTTACAGCCTATTGGGGGGATGGACAAGAGTAAGTACATGACTTAATGACAAGTCATGTGGCAGTTGTGACAGAACAAGACCCCCTTGCCTCATGGCCAGGTATCTGCTTTATCAGGCAATGTCCATATGGCCATATGTTTTCTGTGTAGACAGTGTTATATGTAATTACAATTATTTTTGGTGGTGCCTGAGACATGCAGAAGTTCCCAGTTCACAGATCAAATGCATGCCACAACAGTAACCAGAGCCAAAGCAGTGACAACGTTGGATCCTTAACCTGCTGATCCACCAGGAACACGGTGTAATTAAAATTTTAAATTAGGAGTTCCTGTCGTTGCGCAGTGGTTAACGAATCCGACTAGGAACCATGAGGTTGCGGGTTCGGTCCCTGTCCTTGCTCAGTGGGTCAAGGTTCCGGCGTTGCCGTGAGCTGTGGTGTAGGTTGCAGACACGGCTCGGATCCTGCGTTGCTGTGGCTCTGGCGTAGGCTGGCAGCTACAGCTCCGATTAGACCCCTAGCCCGGGAAACTCCATATGCCGCAGGAGCGGCCCAAGAAATAGCAAAAAGACAAAAAAAATATAAATAAATTAAAGGGAATCAAATGCCCCTCCATGTTTGTAGTAGCATTATGCATAATGGCTAAAAGGTAGGAACAACCCAAGTGTCTATCAATGGGTAATGGGTAGATGCAGTGTGGTTCCTCCACATACTGGAATATTATGCAGCCACAAAAAGGAGAGAAGCACTGACACCTGCTACCACGTGGATAGACTTTGAGAAGAGACACAGAAGGACAAATATGGTATGACTGCGATAATATCAGGCCTTTAGAGGAGTCATATTCACAGAGACAGGAAGTAGATGGTGGGGCAGGGGCTGGAGGAGGAGGAAGAGGAGTTGGTGTTTCATAGGGACAGAGTTTGGGAAGATGAGAAGGTCCTGGAGACGGAGGATGGGAATGGTTGCATGACAATTTGAATGTGCTTAATGCCACTGAGCTGCACACTTAAAAAATGGTTACAATAAGGGGAATTCCCGTCGTGGCACAGTGGTTAACGAATCCGACTAGGAACCATGAGGTTGCGGGTTCGGTCCCTGCCCTTGCTCAGTGGGTTAACGATCCAGCGTTGCCGTGAGCTGTGGTGTAGGTTGCAGACGCGGCTCGGATCCCGCGTTGCTGTGGCTCTGGCGTAGGCCAGTGGCTACAGCTCTGATTCGACCCCTAGCCTGGGAACCTCCATATGCCGCGGGAGCGGCCCAAAGAAATAGCAAAAAAAAAGACAAAAAAAAAAATAAGGAATTCCCAGGTGACTCAGCAGGTTAAGGATCTGTGGTGTCACTGCTGTGGCGTCGGTCAATGCTGTGGTGTGGGTTCCATCCCTGGGCCCAGCCAGAAAAAAATGATTAAAACAACAACAAAAAACTACCAAAAAGAAAAAAAAAAGATTAAAAAAAGAAATTAAAAAATGGTTACAAGAATAACTTTTATGGTGAACCACACACCAAAAAAGGCCAAAACTATATTCTGTGTATGGCATTATGCCTGAACCCACATTAGGAGAAAATTCAGGAAAGTGTGCACATACCTGTTTTTGTCCCACCATTTGCCCTGGGATGGGAGGGAGGAAGTGAGTGAGGAGGAGGGAAAAACAAGCTGCCTAGTTCATCTTTTTAAAAAGATCTGAAGCAAACATGACAAAAATGCCAGCGTTTTTGTTCCAGTGGCAGGTACATGGCTGCTTGTTATTTTATCCCTGGTAGGTGTCTGTGTTTTGTAAAGTATATTATTTTAAACTGTTTGTGTCTGGCTTCCTTCATTTGACTGCATCCTGTGCATTTCATTCACACCCTTTGTGGTTTATTTATCCAGTCACCAATGGATGGACATGTGGGTTGATGCCAGTTTTCTGCTCCTCTAATAATGGGATGGGCTGTGAGCATCTTGGGGCATGTCTGTCTGTCTGCACTCAGCCCAGCATTTGGGGGTTGCTGAGCTTCCACTGTTGGAAAGACAGTGGCAGCTGGCCCCCCATTTTTGCTCACTTCCTCACTACACACCCCTCAGCTTTCCCCTAGCACACTCCTCTCCATTCACCACGTTTGCGCTCCCCCAGAGTAGAGAGCCAGCCCCTGCCAAGTGTTACTGTTCTTTTCTGACCTGGAAAACTTAAGTGTCCTCCACCCCCACTCCTGGGCAAGAGAGAACACCTGCCTGATGCCACCTAAGGCCAGTCCTTCCTCCTCTGCTGAGCCTCTGCTTCTCATTTGCAAGTGCAGGCTCATGAATTATCCTGTTCAGAGGCTACTGTAATTGATGAGATAGATGCCAAAGTGCTTTGTAAACTGTAATGTGACGGAAGGAAGGTGAATTTTAAGTGTTTTATGTGTTACTGCTTACCTATGACCTAGTTCCTTCATTCCTCACATTCATGTAATTTTATGGTGAGTAAATTGTCAGGCTATCAAGATGCTGAGACAGTGAGTGGAAAGTCACTAGGCAGCATGACCACTATCTGACAACACCATACAGATCAGCTTTTATTAGGGTCCTTGTAGACCTGGGTTTGGCGTTCCCTGCCTATTGTAGGATATTTACCAGCCCCTGACCTCCACCCACTAGATGCTGGTAGCACCCCCTCACCCAGTGGTGACTAGCATGGCTCAGTGTCCCCTGGACGAGAGGGAGGCTGAATCATTCTGGATGAAAACCACCGGTGTGGACAGATGACGGCAGGACAATGCTTGGCACATGGCAGGGACTCAGTATGTTTTCATAATCATTGGATTTACAGCCAACTATTGGATTTGATTCCAGTTCTTCCCTTGAATGGGTGACCTTGGGCAGATAACTGAGTCTATCAGACCGTCTGTATCTTCTGGGAGACTGGGGCGGGGGTGCAGAGCGCGCAACCGAGGTGCAGGTGCAGAACTTGGCCTCTAGAGGCTCCACGGGGGTGTGGGCGTGGCCTCAGCTCACAGCCGACCCCGACAGGCCTCCGCCACCTCCCACTAGAGACTGAACAAGGAAGCCGCAGCCGCGCCTGCGCCCCGCAGTGCCTAGCCCCGAGCCCCTGGCCACGCACGCGTCCCGCCGCGCACGCACGCACGCAGCACGCGCACGCCCTCGGGGCGGGGCCGGCGCCGCCGCCGGCGCGCAGGACTCCACTTCCCAGAGTGCCCCACTGCGACGCTAGCAGCCCTCGAGGAGAAAGGCCGATTTGCGGTTGCCGAGCTGCGGTAGCGAGGGCCCCGGCGGACGCACGCACGCACGCAAGCACGCGGGCGCACCCCTGGCCCCGCCCCCGGAGGCCCCGTGCGGGAGCGCGCCCGGGTGTGCGCAGGGCGGCGGCGCGGGCGCGGGGGCGCGCGGTGACCGTTGGCGCTGAGGGGAGGAGGCAGCGCGGCCGTCGCCGTTGCGCAGATCCGGGCCGCGGCTGTGGGGAGGGTGCTGGGGCCAGTGACCTTCCGGAGGCGGGAGCGAGCCAGGGGGCCCGGACGCCGAGCTCCACCGCCGCCGCCGCCGCCGCTGCCGCCGCCGCCGCCATGAACAACTCGGGCGCCGACGAGATCGGGTGAGGACGCGCCGGCCCGCGCCGCTGCTTCGGCCGGCCCCCGCCCAGACCCGCCCGGCCCGTCAAGGTCACGCCGCGGGGCCGCGCCGAGCCGGCTGCTGTGGGGCAGGGGGCTGCGAAGAGCGGAGGGAACCTGGGGGGCCGGACGCCCTGCCGCCTCGTGGCCGGGCACCCCAGACAGGAAGCTAGGGTCCGAGGAGTCTTGAGGGGGAGAGCGCCTTTGCTACCTCGTGGCTGGGGGTCCAGGGAGTCGGGGGAGGTGTTCAGGAGCCCTGATAACCTCGTGGCTAGAGACCTCGAATGGAAACTGGGAGTCCTGAGGGTCTGGGAGTCCTGAGGGTCCGGGCGTCCCGCTGCCTTGTGGCTGGAGACCCCAAGCGGGACCTGGGAGCCCAGAGAGTCCTAGCGGTCTCAGCGCCCCGCTGTTTCCTGGCCGGGAACCCAGAGTGGAAACCTGGGAGCCTTCGCAGTCTTTTGCCGGGGGCGGACCCCTCCTCAAGCTCGAGTTTACGGCTTGGCTGGCGGACCCCCAGTTAGGAACCACCTTGTCTGCACCCGGGCATGCCAGGGTTTCCCTTTGGGGGCCCCGTGCTCCTGTTTCTCTTCGGGGACCTCGAAAAGCAACCCAAGGGATCCAGGGCACCCCCAGCCCGTGCACAAACTTGGCGCGTCAGCGCACGTGGCGGGCCGGGGTGCGGGGGGATCCAGTTCTGCCGCCGCCCAACTTCTCCCTCCCGGAACTCGAGCGATGGTCCCCTTAACCATCCCCTGTCCTCCTAAGTGAAGGTTTGCAAACCGAAGGCTGAAGGCCAAGGTCATGGGGCCGATCTCTGGTTGGCACTCCTCGTGCCCTGTGGTGCCCACCGTCTCAGCGCCTCCACACCACCTGATGGGTTGTTTGCAACTGTTTTTTGTTGTTGGAGCCCCTTTCTGCTTTGCCCCCACCTAACCCCCATGGGTGTGCTTAAGATAAAGAGAAAGGGAAAGCTGTGGACAGACAGCTTTGCTTCAGAGGTTTTTCTCTTTGGTGCAGCTATTAGTGAGAGGAGGTTTGTTATAGCTAGGTTTTCCCTTTTAATTATAGCTTTGCCTAATGCTATAGATGAGAGAAGTGATCCCAGAGGAACCAGAAAATCCAATTCTGCTCTGGTCTAGGGGTTTGGTCTAGTTTTCTTTGCAAAGACTGGCTCCTACAGCATCAGCGTAATTTTACAGTTAAATTCTGCGAAGATGGCAAAACAGCCTGGGCTGGGTTTCCGTGGCCTTGTGTACATTTCTCAGTGGCCTTAGCTTTGAACAGATGAGGTGTTTACAAAATGCTTGATTTGGTGAGTAAGTCATTGTTTGCTGGTCGGTGGCTGGCCTCACTGAGCCCCTGCCTGGCTCCAGCTGCAGGTTATACCAGAGGACATCAAATGTGATTTGTGGCCTACCCACTCCAAAAACCCCCTCCCACTTAGAGGACCAGAAGGAAGGCGTTTAATTCCTGGCCTGGTTTCTTTAGGAAACAGCTCCAGGCACTTGAAGGGTGAGTTGTATGCTTTGGGTTAATGACAGGCTGCAGCGTGCTTCTGATGGGAAGCTAGGAAGTGAGGAGAGAGAAAGAGCCACAGAAAAGGGGCAGAGCCTCAGGGGAGAGTCTGGCTTCACAGCTGCTCCACATGAACCAAGGAAGAGAGCCCTGGATTGGTGTCCCCTTGAGGAGGAGACTGCCAGATGGGGTGCCTGCCATTTCTCCCCAACAACTTGCAACAACTCCTGGGATCTAAGGCTGTCTGGAGGGTTCCACCCTCAGCACCACAGACCCACAGGCAACTAGGGGAGGCTGCACAGCAAGAAGTAGAACCAGGCTGGGGATTAGGGGCCTGCCTGGCTCTCTTCCCCTCCCCATCCTGGCAACCTGAGTAACCTGAATTTTAAAGTTGTCGATCTCAGATGTCCCAGAAACTTTATTGCTTTGTCTAAAAGAATTGACCAGTTTCAGTTTTATGTAGGAGCCTTGTTTCTGTTTGATGTTGCAAGTCCAGATTCACTTGACTTCAGTGCTCTGTGTAACTGTGCTCCTATAGTGCTTGTGACCCCGTACAGCTCCCTGACGACAGGTCACATTGGCATTTCCTGCGAGGGGACCACAGTTGCCGACCTCGGGGTGGTCACCGTGTGTGTGTGTGTGTGTTGTGCTTGGATGAAGTGATGGTGGTGCATGTTATTAGGATGTGACGCTCTGCGTCCTGATCCCTGATGACACCCACCCTCACCTCACACCACCTCTGCTTTGGTATCTGGTCAGCCCCTCCCAAGGCAGAGGGGCTCTTCCCCTTTCCTTGACAGGGACCCACGTCTTCAGGAAGCTTGTGCCTGGGTGCTGTCCTCTTGGGTTGGGGATCTGCACTTTTGAGTTTGAGTCTTTGTTTTGTTTTTTTTTAGGTCTGCACCCGTGGCATATGGAAGTTCCCAGGCTAGGGGTGAAATCAGAGCTGTAGCTGCAGGTCTATGCAGCAGCCACAGCAACACCAGCATCAGATGCTTAACCCACTGAGCAAGGCCAGGGATTGAACTCACATCCTCATGGATACTAGTCGGGTTTGTTACCACTGAACCATGACTGGAACTCCCTTGAGTTTGAGTCTTTGAAGAAAAACCTGGCTTAGCGATGAGCGAGGCCTTGAGGGGAGAACAGAGTTGGTGAGACCGCTGCTAGGGGTGGTTCATGGTTTCAGTGTCCTGGTTGTCACTGTTGGTCAGATCAGATCTGGGCTGGGTCTTGAGGGCAGTGGGACGGTAGGAGCAGCAGGTGTCACATGTGGCCTCAAGAAGTCAGGGTGCAATGGGCAGGTGTCCATCTTCCCTCCTGGGCCATTGGGCAGGACAGGCACTCACCTTGCTGGGGGCTAGGCAGCAGCCAGGGTTGTGTCCCCACTGTGGCCTTGGAAAGTCCAGAAGAGCTCCCTGATTCAGACCCTTGGTGCCTTACAGAGGCCTCTTGCTGCTCACCAGTGCTGGGGGCAGACGCTTTCGGCAGCTCCAGGCCTTGAGAGAAGTCTGAGGGAGGCTTTATCTGGCACATGTGGTTCTGCTGGGCCACCCTGGGCTGGTGAGACTGGGACACCTGGCCGTGACTGGGGCAGGGGAAGAGCCCCAGGGCTGAGTTGGGGGAGCAGCACTGGGGAGCTGTCTCAAGGAGACAGGGACAATATAGGCAGGTGTCCAAGCAACTTCAGCAGGTGGAAGGGTCCTGAGGAGGAGCCAGTGCACCTTTCGGGGTCAGTCTCTTTCTGGGATGGTCAATTTGCAAGGGCTTTGAATACAGGGGCCCTGTGTTTGAGCTCTGACTGGGCCTGGAAGGGTGCAGACCAGGAGCACACAGCTCACTTTGCTAAGCCTGTTGTGTGGGCACCTTTTGAGGGGGGAGAGGTGATTTCCTATGGGGTAGGGATGGGGTGCTTCTCTCTGGGGCTCCTCTTTAGCATTTTGAAGGTGTCCTGAGCACTGCGGGGTGTGGAACAGCATGTGTTCCAGGGGTTGCCCATGACTTTGGGAGGTACTTTGCTTGACCTGGTGATGCACAGGCCCTCCATGTGGCAGCTTGGGGGTGGTGGCCCCTCCTCAGAGCCTCTGCCATAGGCCCTGATGGGCCTTTGTAGTTCTGGCTCTAACTGTTCTCTCACAGGGCAGGGCAGACTGGGGCTTAGGAGGGTCAAGGAACGGCAAGGGTCATTCCCTGGATGGCCAAGCCAAGCAGGGAGCCGGCACTCCTGGCAAACTGGCCCACTGCACCCCTACTTCCTGCTGTAGGGGTGCGGCATGCCTTCTCCAGCCAAGGTCTGGCAGGGGGCAGTTGTCCGTCGGAGGCCTGGGCACTGTGGCCCTGCCTGGGGTACTGAGTGCCTGCCCCTCTCACAGCCTGGCCTGGTGTTCATGTGTTGTGGGATGAGAGGTGATCTT
This sequence comes from Phacochoerus africanus, assembly GCF_016906955.1. NCBI lineage: Eukaryota > Metazoa > Chordata > Mammalia > Artiodactyla > Suidae > Phacochoerus > Phacochoerus africanus. Next base: position 77,205,866 of record NC_062547.1, on the reverse strand, counting down.
AACTGCTGGTGGAGGGAGGTCTGGGTTGCAAGGTCAGTGAGGGGGGGCTTTGGGTGTGGCCCCCAACAGCCGCCTTGGGGCTTCCTATCTGTCACAACAGAAGGGCCTGGAAGTGGGATGGCTCCCTGACTGCAGGGTGGCAGGACCAGTGTGGTGAGGTGAGGAAGGGGCGGACACAGGCCTTTGATGGAAGGGTGCAGGCGGCCTGGGCAAGGGAACCTGCTGGAGATTGACTTTCTGGTATAAATGCCACATGGTTGCCCTAAAGTATGCAGGGCAGGAACAGAGTCATCCAAAACCAAGTTTCAGTGTCAGCAGGTGGAAGAGGGTGAGTGTTACCCAGAGCCTGGTGCCTGGGCACTTGTATAGAGCCCCTTCCAGGAGGAAGTCAGCCACCCCACTGTTGGGGTGCAGGGGTGGGGTGGGAGGCAGTGTGCTGAGAGCAGACCACCTCTTGCGGGTCCCCTGGGTGACAGAGCCTGACTCTGGGTCACCAGGTGTGGAGGAGCGTGATGGAGCCAGGAGGTCCCCTTTGGATTTGTGGAGTGTGGGGTCTTTGAGGGGCCCTGACTTCCTGCTTCAGCTGAGTGGTGGCTCTGGTCCCCTTCAGAGCAGGGCAGGGCTGGAGGAGGGAGCTGGGGTTGGTCAGCTGGTCTGTTCATCTGCGTTGCCTGTGGACGCCCAGCAGTGCCTGGGGTTACCGGGCTCTGAGTGAGTCTGTCTAGGCTGCCCTGGCAGTCCCTGCCACCTTGAGTCAGTGAAGTCTCTTGAGGTCTTCTGGACCCTTTGGCCTGCGCTTTGCAGACCAGAAGCAGGAGGATAGAAAATAGAATCACGAAAAGCACCCAGGACGGCACTGGCATGGCATTTTCTCTACCCTGAGCAGTCTTCATCTAGTGGTTTATGTACGCTGAGACTCAGCAGAGCAATGACAAGGATCGGAGCACAGGTCCCTGCATCCTCTTTCCAGGGCAGGACTCAGACTCCCATGGGCCAATGTACTCCTTTTGCCCGTGCCTCAGGTGCAGGTTACAGGGGAAGCCAGCTCCAGACACCTCTGTGGATGCTCCTGTGTGTCCTATTTCTGAAAACAGGGCAGCACAGTGATAAAATCAGGAAACATGGTATCAATACCGTGTTGTACCGTCATTCCTCCACTGGGCAGATTCTGGTTTTGTCAATTTTGGGGATGATGGCATTTCTAGTTGTTTCCCCTTAATGTTTGATTTCGAAATGTAAATGAGGGCTGGAACCTGGACTGGTCAGACCAGTTCCTGCCTCCTTCACAACTGCGGCTCATGGGGGTTGGGTTTCCTAGAGGGACACCTGCTTCATGCCTGGGTCAGATACAGGTGAATTGGGGTGTTTTGGTTTTGTCTTTTGAGAATGCTTGCAATCTCTCTTCTCCGCCTGGAACTGTTTTTCCACAGCAAATTCACTTGTGCCTGTGCTGAAGGCCTGGGTGGAGGAGCATCAGCCAGCCTCGAGCTTGCCCTCCTGGGTGTGGCCCTGGGGGAGTGGGGCATGGACAGAGGCCCCAGGCCCCAGGATCAGTGGGAGGCAGGAAGAGGCCTGGCCTGACTTGGTGCGTAGGATGCAGAGAGAGGAGGCCTGAGTGTGAGCCTTCCCCTGCTGCCCTGGTGCTGGCCCTTCTAGAGCTCCCCGACAGCTCCAGACACCCACCTTCCTTGTCCAGGGGCTCTGCAGCGCCCTGTGTGTGTGTGGGGGGGGGGGGGTGTTGAGGTGGCAGTGGGTCCCTGTCTGGGGGCAGAGATACTGTTTCTTACACACTGAATTTCCCAGAGAGAAGGCCACTGTGGAAAAGAGCCCCCAGTCACTCCCTAAGGCATCCCGGAGGCCGTTTTGTCTTGGAGCCAAGCGAGGTGTGGTTGGCTGGGAATGGGACTAAGTCTGGGCCATGCACCAGCGTCTGAGGACCCTCACTTAGCACAGGGATCCAGCTCTGAGTATGATGGCCTTGCCCCTTTTCCCTGCCTTCTCTGTCATATTGGCCCAGGGCTGGAATAGCTGCAACACAGGGGACCTCTTGGGACATGCCAAGTGCCTCTGTCCACTTGCGCCCAGCCAGCTCGAGTGGCGGGCAGTAGGAGGGCACAGTGGGTTCTGGATGTGCCCCAGCACCATGTAGAACACAAGGCAGCATGACCACTAGAACTTTTCCTCTCAGACATTCTATTTATTTTTTTTTTAATTTTTTTTGTCTCTTTTTTTTTTGCTGTTTCTTGGGCCGCTCCCGCGGCATGTGGAGGTTCCCAGGCTAGGGGTTGAATCGGAGCTGTAGCCACAGGCCTACGCCAGAGCCACAGCAACGCGGGATCCGAGCTGCGTCTGCAACCTACACCACAGCTCACGGCAACGCCGGATCGTTAACCCACAAGCAAGGGCAGGGACCGAACCCGCAACCTCATGGTTCCTAGTCGGATTCGTTAACCACTGCGCCACGACGGGAACTCCCCCCTCAGACATTCTAGAGTGTCTGCCCAAATGGACAGCCCAGTCCACCCTGTTGTGGCTGAGCTCCAGGGACCTTGCCTGGGATCTGAGGGGGTCCTTACACATGACCACTGGTAGATATCTGAGGTTTGGTCCTACAAGCCTCCACCCCACCCGCCGCCTTTCTGGTTGGATGTGATTTGAGATCTGGACTTCTAATTCACAGTATTTGTGAAGGTAGAAAGGGAACCTGGCTGTAAACCACCCTGGGGCCAGCATGGTGGGGGAATCCCATTGTGTCTCCTGCAGGAGCCCTTTTTCTTACTGTGGTAAAGGTCACCATGCACGAGTGACTCTGGATGTTATAATACTCGCTCCTGCCATGTTGGCAGATCTCAGAGTCATTTTTCAATGCCTTCAACTGACAAAGCCATGCCAGGGCCATGCCCCTGGGTTACCACCTTCAGCTGGGCCAGATGGGCAGCACCTCAGGCAGAATCATCTTGACCCTCATTTTCTTGTTGAATTGCAGGAAGCTCTTTGTGGGCGGTCTTGACTGGAGCACCACCCAAGGTAGGTGCGGACGGGCAGCCGGCTTGTGACCTGGCTCTTCAAGTGCATGAATTTGTTTCTTTAGTTCTGGCTTTCTGTGTTGTCTTAGTTCCTGGGGAGGGGGCTTGGGATCTGGAGTTAGCTGAGGCAGAGAGGAATGATCATTGGCTTTGGAACTTGATCTCATGCTAAAGTTTCAGGACAGGTTCCAGGGAGGAATTTGGAGGGCAGTTTCCTAGTTTGGGGTGGAGGTGGCTCTAAAGGCAGAGGCCTGCTGGTGTGTGGAGGGTGGAGCAGGCAGGACTCAGGAAGAAGCTTGTGACAGCAGCCTGGAAGTTGAGGCGATCTGCCCTATCTCCTAGGGCCCTGCCTGCTCAACTGGACCCCTCTCTCCTCCATCATCCCCATATCAGTTGAGTGATTGGTTTAAAGGTTACTAGTGGTGGGCTTTCCAGGTCAGGCTGCCGGGTGGGGAGCAGTGTGTGCATGCGCACTGACCTTGACCCTGCCTAACACCCTGGTGTATGTGTATGTCTCTCCCGGTCTCTGAGCAGAGACGCTGCGCAGCTACTTTTCCCAGTATGGCGAGGTCGTGGACTGCGTGATCATGAAAGACAAGACAACCAACCAGTCTCGAGGCTTTGGGTTTGTCAAGTTCAAAGACCCGAACTGCGTGGGCACTGTGCTGGCCAGCAGACCACATACCCTCGACGGCCGAAATGTGAGTGTCTGCCCCTGAATGAAGCTCTCCCTGTCTTTGGGATGGGGGAGCTCTTTAGGGCCATACCTGAGGCACATGGAAGGTCCCAGGCTAGGTTTCAGATCAGAGCTGTAGCTGCCGACCTATACACCACAGCTCATGACAACGCCAGATCCTTAATCCACTGAGTAAGGCCAGGGATTGAACCCCTATCCTAATGGATACTAGTTGGGTTTGTTACCCCTGAGCCATGGTAGAAACTCCTCTCTCTTTTGTGTGGCTCCCCAGCTCAGCTCTGTCCCCAGCTTTGGTAGTGTTTGTGTTGAGGACTGCTTTCCTGTGGGGTCTGTTTTATTTATTTTATTTTTTATTTTTTGTCTCTTTAGGGCCACACTCGCACCATGTGGAGGTTCCGAGGCTAGGGGTTGAATTGGAGCTGTAGCTGCTGGCCACAGCCACAGCCACGCCAGATCCAAGCCCTGTCTGCAGTCTACACTACAGCTCACACCAATGCCAGATCCTTAACTCACTGAGTAAGGGCAGGGATTGAACCTGCACCCTCATGTTTACTAGTCAGATTTGTTTCCGCTGAGCCACAATGGGAACTCCTGCGGGTTGGTTTTAAAGGGTCAGGCTTAACCAGGTTGAGGATCTGGCATTGTCACTGCAGTGGCTCTGATTGCTACTGTGGTACATTCAGTCCCTGGCCTGGGAACTTCCCACGTGCCATGGGTGGGAAATGGGGAAGGGTCAAGCTTGGGCTGGACTCTGGGCCAGAGTGTACCCCAGGTGATCTGATTGGGCCTGGGCCCCTTTGCTGTGCTCTTGGCTATTGCTGCTGAACTTCTTTTCGGGGGAAGATAGCCTCCTGTTCACAGATTGGCTCCTTTGAAACTTCCAACAGATCGACCCAAAGCCATGTACACCTCGGGGGATGCAGCCGGAGAGGACACGGCCGAAGGAAGGATGGGTAAGGGACTGGGGAGCTCCTCCCTGCTTGTTCCGTAGCCGGGGTGGAGGAAATATGTGCCTTTGGTATAGTGCTCTTACTCATTAAGATTGAGAGCCACAGAGGTCTTCTCATTTAACATTTGAGTAGCTGAAAATTGCTGAGATTTGCTAGACATTGCAAGTTTTTTATCTTGTAGCCAAGAAGGTTCTTAGTAGTCTACCTTAAAAATGACAGCTTACAACCCAGTTGTCATCAAGAGCCTTCCAGTCCTCCACCACTAACTACCCCAGCCTGCCCAAGTGTTGAGGCACCCTCTCCGCCCCACTCACCTCTCTGCTTGGAGGTCCAGCTTCCTCAGCTCTCTACTGGCCTTTACATGTCCTGCTCTGCTGACTGTTCCCCTCCAGGGCAGTTCAAAGTCCACCTCAGGGATTCTCTGAATTATGTGTGGCCCCTGGTATTTGGCCATCTGGAACAGACCCACCCTCTGTCACCCAGAAGGCTCCTGTTCTTAAAGAATGCCCTGCTGGATAGGGCTGGGCTGGAGCCTGGGAGCCTGCATTTCTAGTAAGACTCCCATTTGTTGATGCTAGATAGGGGCCTTAGACCAAGTTTTATTTTCTAACTCTGTTATAAAGTATCAAATACAGAAAAATTAAAAGAGTAGTAGAGAGAACACCTAAATAGGCTTTCCAGAGTCAAGAGTCATTAATTGTTAGGATCAATTACCTGTACAGTCATCCCTGTACAGTATCCGCGGGACTGTTCCAAGACCCCCCTGAGGATGCTAGGATCCACGGATACCCAAGTCCCTTCTGTAAGCAGCATGGCATCCTCCCACATACTGTAACCCTTCTCTAGGTGATTTATAATACCTGGTACAGTGTAAATGCTGGAAGTTGTTGGCTGGCACGTGGCAAATTCAAGTTTTGCTTTGGGAATTTTGTGGAAATTTTTTTTTCCCCTCAAAATTTTTGATCTGCGTTGGTTGAATCCAAGGATGCAGAACCCAAGGCTCCAGAGGGCCAACTGTGCGTATACCTATCTCTGCCTGCATGTTCCACACCTGCCAACACACCTGCCACACCACCCCGTCCCCACACCTGAGATGCCTTCCCGGAGTCAGTGTGTCCACACAGCCAGCTGCGAGACTTGACTTGTTCACAGGCCTGTCTTAGCTCTTCTCTTGAGACTGGGGTCCAAGCAAGGTTCAGGTTCCATGCAACTTTGATTCTCCAGTCTCAGCAGCTTCAGGAAGGCAGAGGAGCCCTAATAGCTGCATAGGCGATGGGCCTCAAGCCCTGCGTGCACCCCCACCCCCAGAGTGCCCAGAGTGCAGTCTCAGAACCCCTGTGGCTGGGGGCTGAATAGTGGGAGGAGGCAGTGTTGCAGGTTGTCCGCAGAGAGTGGGGTCTTGGCAGGGAAGGCGAAAGTGAGCCTCAGTCACTGGAACTTTGCACCATCCTCTTTAGTCTCAGTTTGCCTTGTACATACCACCCTGATTTTCCTTCTTTGCTCCGAAAGCCCTTGGTTTCATGCCGCAGAGCTCGGCAGTTCTGCAGCTCTGAGTGTGAGGCACTGAGCCCTGCTGTAGCCCTGGAATCTCCAGGTGCTTGGGTCTGGCCTTCAGAGGCTGCAACACCCAGCTGTGGGGAGCACCCCGAGGTCCCCATGTCACACTTCAACTAACCATCTTCTCCTTCTTGAAACAGCAGAAAGGACCCAGGAGTGATAACAGTAAATCCAATAAGATATTTGTCGGTGGAATCCCTCACAACTGTGGTGAGACAGAGCTCAGGGAATACTTCAAGAAATTTGGAGTGGTGAGTCCTCCCTGAGCCAGCAGCTGCTGGTCAGGGTGGGAGTGGCGGGCCTGTATCCTGTTCCCGGATCCTTCCCCAGACCAACTGTACCAGAGGCCACCTTTCCTCTCATGGCCACTCACATCCCAGGAGTCTTCATGGCTCCTCTAGGCACCTGGAAACCAGACAGACTGGCTTCCAGGGAGGCCCCCAGTTGGCTGCAGTCCCCATGGAGGGAAGTGCTGGACCAGAGAGCAAGAAAGGGCTTCAGTGGGCTGTTGTGTCCATCATTCCCCAGCCCCCAGGACCAGAGGTGGTCTGGATTTCTGGAAAAAGCTGAATCCTCTAGAATCTTATGTGGGCACAGAGTTCCTTGGGGGGTCATGTAGGGAACTCAGTTCTGGTTCCCTAAGGTACACGGCTCTTACCTCTCCGCTGGGGACCCTGAACCCCTGGTGTCTCCACGCCCCCGCCCCACAAGCATCCTCCACCTGCTCGAGGCCCCGTGGGCCTGGGTCCTCAGACACCCGTCTCTCTTCCAGGTCACAGAAGTGGTCATGATCTATGACGCGGAGAAGCAGAGGCCTCGAGGTAAAAGAGATCGAGTTTGTCCTTGACCTTCCCTCTCAGATGGCAAACTATTTCACAATTAGGTGGTGGTTGTAGCGAGCATTGCCTCAGAAAAGGGTGATTTGGAGACAAATGATTAAAGTGTAGTCCCTCCCCACGCAGCCCCCAGCCTGTCTGCTTCCTAAGGTCAGACGGTACAGTCTTTTTGTTTTTTAGCTCGGTCTTTTGAAGTTTTTACAACTGGACATGAATTTCAACATGGTTTCTGTTTTTAAGTGTATCCTGAAAGATTAGTGTTTCTTTTAAATCGTGAACTTCCTCACTCCCGACCTCTCCTATTTTAAGTTCACTCCCACAAAGTCAGGAGTCCCGTTTCATGTCTAGGTCTGCCCAGCTCGGCTTGAACGTGGTTTCCTTGATCCATCCCATGCTTTTTTCTTGTTTCCTGGTTCTCTTTCCCCTAAGTCAGTGGGGCAGGCAGGGGGAGGGGGAGGGCTGCCTGGCACGCCCCACCAGGCTTCCCGAGCTGCCCACACTTGCACGTCCAAATTGGTTTGCGGGACTGGGACACTGGGCACCCAGTTTCCGTGCCCTTTTTTTTTCTTTTTTCTTTTCTTTACTTTTTGTTTTCTTTTTTCCTTTTTTGTTCTTTTTTTTTTCTTTTTTTTTTTTTTTTCCTTTTGTGGCTGCTGCTATTTGTCCCTGCCTCTATATTTTGGTTCCTGAACGGCTTTTGGACCGGCAGCCTGAGCTGATCTGCGTCTAGGCTCTGCAGCCCGCCCCGCCCCTTGAGGCAGCCGAGCCCGAGCCGGCGCCGCCCGCAGCATGCGCCCGCCATGCTGGAGAATAGTTTGCCATTTGAACCTCATCTCCTCTTACTCCATGATTAAGTAACATATCCTCACTTCATGTCGATTAAGCTGTTAAGTCTTAGGCTTAATTTTAACGTAGACATACTTGCTTAGTGACATACTTAAGTGTTTATAGTAAAGTACAGTAATGTTAAGTAAGTTGTTTTTCCTTTTCTCTCTGTGAATTGTTTGTGATTAACGATATCTCTTTAGATTTCTCTTCTCCAGGTGCTAAATTATATCACACAGGTACAGGCCAGTCCCGCAGTCAGAGGAGGGAACGGGCTTTGCTCCAGTGGGGTGTAAACGAAGTTTCAGTGTGTTTCTGTTCCGCTCCTCAGGGGTGATGTCGCCTCTTGACAGACAGACGCATCCCTAGAGGCCCCACCCCGGGGTCCTTCCCCACGACTCACCGCCTCTTGCGCTATCAGGACCGGCCCTGTGGCTTCAGACCCTCCTGCACTTGGAGAGAATGTTCACTTTTTAACCTGCCGCTCATCACCCATGTTGTGTTCCACCATTTGCCTCCGATCTTGAGATGCCTCGGGATGCGGGGATCCTGAGGCTGCTCTTAGATTCCCCACAGGGCTGCCTGTGGTCCTCATCCTCACCTGGGCCCCGGGGGCATGCCAGCCGCCTGATTGGGGATCCAGGCAGGAGGAAGCCGGCAGTGAGGGTGCATGGGCGTGACCCTTGGGGCTGCGTTCCTGCGTGGCTCATGCCGTTTGACCATGGGGCCCCCAGTGCTAGGCAGGAGGGGCCAGGAGCCAGGCCAAGAACAGCAGCTGGTCAGCAGGCACCCTAGAGGGCTCACCCTTGCTTCCTCCCCTTCCCCAGCCCCCTCTGCAGCCTCCTCTCCCATCCCTATCTCTCGGCCCATCTGAGTGTTCCATCCCAGGACTTGGTCCCTGGCCACTGTCCCCACATTCCTGCCACTCTGGCTCCTGTCTCCTCTGTTGTGTTCATCATCCTTCCTCCGCTGTGTACAGGCTTCATATGCGTGCATGTCACACTCGGGCACACATATGTGCAGAGAGGATGTGGTCCTCCCTGTGAGCCTATCACTCATGTTTGATCTGCCTTCTTGTCTCCATCCTTCTCCCACCACAGTTCTGCCAGGAATCTTTCCATGTGGTCCCTACAACTGTGGCCCACACCCCTCTTCACCCAGCTTGAGCTCCTCCCTGGGCCACTCCCCTCCCCCACGACCCTCTAAGCCCTTGGCCCTTCTCTGGCCAGTCCTTTGTTGTTCAGGGTCTTCCGGCAGCTGCCTGCCGCCAGTTTCCTCTAGTGCTCAGTGCAGATGGGCCCCAGGGAGCCAGAGCAGCAGGCTCAGGACTGGACATGCCATGTAGCCGGGCGGCCGAGCTCACCAGACCAGCAAACTTCGTTTATACTGCACTCTTGTGTTTGGAAAACGCTAAATTGTTTTCCCTTTGAAAATTGTCTTTTTGATGACATGATGCCTCTTGCTCTTGCTGCCGACAGCAGTGTTTGACTTGCTGGAACCCGTTGTGGCCTGTATCTCTGTGTATTTATTCACGTAGACACGTACAGATAGATACCTGCATACATACGTACGTTACCTTGGCAGGACTCCTCGGGCTTACCCAACAGCGTTGGGCAAGCTTGGCGAGGCTCTAACTGGTAGAGACGTACCTCTGTTTAATGCGCTAGAGCGATATACGGCTGCTGTCAGCACTAGCTGCAAGTGATTGCAAGCCGAGGGGGAGGACCTGGGTTTCAGAAAAGCGGAAGAGCACCCACCACACACTCCATCAGAGTGTCTTCTGAACCACCCGGGCCCTCAACACCCCACTGTCCGGGCCGTTGCTTTCTGTGACATGCCCTGGGCTGTCCCGAGGTGGGCTCTGACACGGAACTTTGCTCAGGGCCGAGATCTCCTGGTTGCTCGGAACCTGGCCCCGTGGCTTCACACACTGGCTTCGCTGAAACCCTCGGTCGATCCCTCGGCCCGTCCCTAATACTGTTCATCATCCTGTTTTGTGTCACAACACCCTGCTACCTTGATTCACTCTTCGTCGTTGGCTAGGTTTTGGATTTATTACTTTCGAGGACGAACAATCAGTGGACCAGGCTGTCAACATGCATTTTCACGACATCATGGGCAAAAAAGTGTGTAGTTGTAGTTTTATTTTACCTTAAGACCAAACCAAGTCTTAGGCAACCTAGGGATTTCACTGGAAATGAAACTCCCTTAACAGAAGGGCCAGGCTGTTCATCCTGGGACCCTGTCACAGCTGTGGGTTGGGCCTGGTTCTGCAGGCGCAAGCTTTGCACTGGAGCCCCTTGCTCTGGAGCTCCTGGGGGGCAGGTGGGCGGGCTGGCGTCCAGTGAAGTCACAGGTTGCCTCAGGCTCGGTTTCACTGACCACTCCTTCAGATGTGTGTCCCCTCCCCGATTGTCCCGTGTGGCCCGAACTGTGCTGGGCAGCGAACCTCTGAGAACAGGTTCCGTGTAAAACTGAAGGCATCGAAAACATCCTGAAGGATTGGTTTCTAAATTGGGTCACTTACTGTGAACTCGGTACCGACCACACGCTCCTGGTAGTTCTTAACTCCATGCAGTCAAGTGACCTCTGGTTGTTTCATCTTCATACTGTGTTGCTGCCAAGGAGGGAACCTCGGAAGGTGGCCCAGCCCCTCATTTTCCCCAGTCCCGGGAGCTTGTGAGACCTTAGCTCTTTAGTGAGCCACTGCTGGGGATTCTGCAGTTTGCAGAGGCTTTGGCTCCCCGGGACCCACTTGTCATGCCCAGCCCTTCTGATGAAGCCCTGGCTGATGGGTCAATTAAGGTGTGGAGGGGGTCTGGCCCCATGGGTGTCCCCCAACCCCCATGGTTTGCAGACACAGCAGTGGGCAGGGCTGTTTTTACATAAAGGAGGCTGAGTTTCAGTTGTAGGCTTAATCAGTTCCATTTGAAACTGGCCATGAAGGAAGCACAGTTGTGCATTTGGTTTTAGACATTTGTTGACACTGAATTATAAGTTAGTGTGCTGATTGTATTTATTTATTTATTTGGTGGAAGTTCCCAGGCTAGGGGTCAGATCAGAGCTGTAGCCACCATCCTATGTCACAGCCACAGCAACATGGGATCCGAGCCATGTCTGTGATGTACACTGCAACTCACAGCAACACTGGATACTTAACCCACTGAGCAAGGCCAGGGATCGAACCCTTGTCCTCATGGATACTAGTCAGGTTCATTACTGTTGAGCCATGATGGGAACTCCAGCATGCACATTTTACGGATGTGTGCTATTATGAATGCAGGTGCAGAGACTGTGTCCTGTGCTGTAAGGTCCTGTGCATTTACTGCTGGGGAGTGAGGGCCTTCCAGGCAGAGAAACCTGCAGAGTGCAGGGATCTGCTCCCAGCCCGGTTTTGCAGGACCCAGCTGTGTCCCAGTCTGGTCTGCATGAGACAGAGGCTGAGCCCTTGTCATGAGTGCAGGTATCTGCATTCATGTTCCCATATAAAGAGTAGGAGAGGTTTTTTTACATCACAAGGGCTGCTTTGTTTTGTAAGTAGTAACAACATTCCAATAAGGAAAGTGTGAAGACTCATTAGTTTGAGTTGTTTGAAATGGGTCCTCTGGTCCTGCTGTCACACATCCCTGAGCTGCGGGGAGGGGGGAGGGTGTTCCTATCCTTTGAGCATCTTTGGGGCATCAGAAGGTGAGGTCTTTGTGCCTCAGTCCCCCACATGTCTGTCCTCTCACAGGAAGGGGTTCAGGCAGCATTGATAGGATTCTGAGTGCATGGTCCTTGGCTCACCAGACTGTGAGACTCCAGGGACGGAGGACTCTAGGCACATCCATTGTCTCTTTCTTCTCATTAAATTTATCCTATAGACAAGAAAAACTGGGCATCTTGAATGCCGAGGCAGCCCTGCATTTGGGGTTTGCCATCATCTGCCCGCATTGGAAAGGCTGTGTGAGGGCACCGGGCAGCCTTGGTGCCCAGCCCCAGGGGGTGGGCAGGCCTGTCCATCCCCCATCCGGCCCCTTGATACTGGCTACCAGCACGTCCAAAGAGGCAGGGTCCCGGGGCTGCTGACCTAACACAGTATGAAGATTGCTTACTGATTCAAATGTCCATTTTATTGCATGTTTGTTTACTTTTTTGTTAGATGTAATGTAAGATTCTCTTATCACATCCATTCCCTCTGACATTTTGAGTTAATTGAGATTCTTTAAGCGTTAGCCTGGGGAAGGTAAGTCTTTATCTTCCATTAGACATTTTAAATAAAAACCTAAGTAAACCAATTGTGTTTCTCAGGTATGAGCTGAAGGCGCAAGGCAGGGTGGGGGCTCTGGAGGGGCCAGTGTGGCCAGAGATGCCTGTGGCAAGGGCTGCAGTTGTTGGGACAACCCTGGCCTCTGTCCCCAGGCTGATGAGGCCATTGAAGGAGGATGCGAGTGGCCTTGACTTGACTGAAAGACCCCTTGTCACACTCACGCCTCAGGGGCTCTTGGTGCCCAGCCCTGCTCTGCAGTGGCAGGGGCTCTATGTGTCTTACAGTTGTATCTGTTGTACCTGAGAAACATTTTTTATAAACAAAATTTTTTTTAATTTTTTAAGAAAAAGTTAGTGGCCTAAATAAGGTTAATAGTTAAGTATTTAGTTTTAAGTCATAATAAGATGCTAAGTGTAGTTGTAAGTTACCTGAGGGTGTGTCTGAAGGGAAGGGGGTCCAAGACGCTCGGTGTCTCCCTAAACCGGAGCTCGGTTTGTCTAGGTGGAAGTTAAACGGGCCGAGCCTCGGGACAGCAAAAGCCAAGCGCCAGGACAGCCGGGTGCCAGCCAGTGGGGCAGCCGGGTCGTCCCCAATGCCGCCAATGGCTGGGCAGGCCAGCCCCCACCCACGTGGCAGCAAGGATACGGCCCTCAAGGTAAGGCTGCTGACTGCATTGAGTTGTTGGGCTCCCTCCCCATCCAGCCCTGAGGTCCCCTGCCCAGCAGAGGTACGTGCTCTTCCTAAGAGCCGGCACCATCGCTGCTGGTTTGTGGAGCAAGAAAGGGGATATGCAGCAAAGCCATCCTGGCTGTTGGGTCCTTACCTAGTCCATCTTGAGGGGTGTGAGACCTTGGCCAAGGTCCAAGCAGCTGAGTAGGTGGGAATGCTGGGCAGGGCCTCAGTGGCATCTACCCCGACTGCAAGCAAGTGAAGCTGAGTGACCAGTGGACTTTGCCTGACCTTGGAGAAGAGTGGGATTTTCACCCAGTGGGAAGGAAGCAAAGAATCCGGCTTCTTGGGCCCTTTGGGTCTGTTCCTGCTCCCTGGGCTGTAGGTCCTCACTTTGGAGTCGGCAGAGCTTTTAGGGACAACTTCATGGGAGGATTGGGGTGGCCAGGGTCCCCAGACCAGGAGCCTCTGTCCCATCCCTGTTTCTGTTTCCACCCTTGGGGAGGCCTGGTGCCCCAAGCTCCCAGAGCCAGCTTGAGGCTTCAGCTCTAGTCTCTCCAGAGCTGGCTTTTTTTTGTGGGGGGGGGGGTTAGGGCTGCATCCGTGGCATATGGAAGTTCCCAGGCCAAATCGGATGGGTCAAATCAGAGCTACAGCTGCTGGCCTACACCACAGCCACAGCACGCAGCATCTGAGCCACATCTGCAACCTATACCACAGCTCACAGCAACACCAGATCCCCAACCACTGAGCCAGGCCAGGGATTAAACCTGCATCCTCATGGATACTAGTTGGATTCATTTCCACTGCGCCACAATGGGAACTTCCAGAGCTTTTATAGTGTTGTGGTTCCCTGGTGGTATAGCAGGATGTGGCATTGTCCTTGCAGTGGCTCAGGTTGCTGCTCTGGCTCGGGTTCAATCCTTGGCCAAAATACATATGTTTATATATAAATGTAAATATATATACACATAATATTTTATTTATTTATTTATTTATTTTTAAATTTTTTTGTCTTTTTGCTATTTCTTTGGGCCGCTCCCGCGGCATATGGAGGTTCCCAGGCTAGGGTTGAATCGGAGCTGTAGCCACCTGCCTACGCCAGAGCCACAGCAACGCAGGATCCGAGCCACGTCTGCAACCTACACCACAGCTCACGGCAACGCCAGATCGTTAACCCACTGAGCAAGGGCAGGGACCGAACCCGCAACCTCATGGTTCCTAGTCAGATTCGTTAACCACTGCGCCACGACGGGAACTCCACATATAATATTTTATTCCAGCTGTAGGAAACCATCTGGTGAGACCAGGTGCCCCCACACCCACCAACAGGCAGAGAGCCAGCACTTGGCCGCAGGCCTGCCCTGGATCCTGTCCACTAACCCTCAGCCCAGCCCAGGTCCCTGATCTGTGGGCATCCCCACTCTCTCCTGTGACAAACTCTGTTGAACAGCTGAGGGCCTCTAGGAGGCTCAGAGCTTCTCGGATGTCTCCCCTCCACCCAGGATATGTCAGGACACCAGGTCCCGCAGGAGGGGTGGGGCTTGGGGGGTTGGTCCCCAGCCACCCCCATGTGGCTGACAGGATACCAACTCCTCTTTGTTTCCTGTGCAGGAATGTGGGTGCCAGCAGGACAGGCAATAGGTAAGTCCCTGTTTGGAAAAAAGGGAAAGAGCAGCCTTGGGGGTGGGGCTATAAGCCCCTGCCTGTCTTCATCCTGCTCTGTCTCCCTGTACTCTAGGTGGCTACGGACCGCCCCCTGCGGGAAGAGGAGCGCCCCCACCACCCCCACCCTTCACTTCCTACATCGTGTCCACCCCTCCTGGAGGGTTCCCCCCTCCTCAGGGCTTTCCCCAGGGCTACGGCGCACCCCCGCAATTCAGTAAGTGCAAAGGCCTGTGGCTGGGCCAGGTGAGCCTGGCTGGGTGCTCCACTGCTCACCTGCCAGCTGGCCCCAGTTGGAGGGTGGCCTGGGACTTGTCACAGCAGAGACTCCACTCAGGTCGGGGTGTAGGGCTCACCCTGTACTTCAGTTGAGGGGGTAACACATGTGCTCTGTGCTGTGGGAGAGCCGAACATTAGTCTGGGGCATCCCTACCCCACTAGCCCCTGTGGTGACCAGTTGCCCAGTGGGAATGAAACGCCTCACCTGACCTGGTAGGGCCAACAGGTGATCGATCACTTGAGTATGTCATTGGGCCATTGGAAAGTGTCACCATCCTGCCTTCCCTCAGTCCTTGGGCAATGTGCCCACTCAGCCCTGCCACAGTTAGACCCACCAGAGTTTGCAGGCCTTTGGGCCACTTGACAAAAGTGCAGCCCTTACAGAAGGGCTTTGCCCACTCCCAGTCCAGATCAGAGCTGGGTGTCTGAGGGTGGGCATGATGCCTTCAGTGACAGCTCATCCTCTTACCGTCTTCCCAGACCATGTGGTTTAAAGGGTGTCCCTGCGTAAACCACCATCTCTTGCTGGGGGATGTGCCCTCTATCCGCTTTGCCAGGCTGGTTGCTGGTCAGTCTCTGCCTGGCCAGCGGGGTTTGTTTCCTGGGGCTTGGGGTCCAGCCCATGCATGTCCTCGGGGCCTAACTGCTCCCCGCCCCACCTCCCCCCAAAAGTTGTCCGGGTGGCTCCAGAGGGCTGGGCTTTGGGCCTGCACTATATCTTTGTCTTTCCTGTCTGCAGGTTTTGGCTACGGGCCTCCACCTCCCCCACCAGATCAGTTTGCCCCTCCAGGGGTTCCCCCTCCACCGGCTACTCCAGGGGCAGCGCCTCTGGCCTTCCCACCACCTCCTTCTCAAGCTGCCCCGGACATGAGCAAACCACCGACAGCCCAGCCCGACTTCCCATACAGTCAGTATGGTGAGTGGCCTCCCTTCCTGAGTCAGCTGTTGGAGGGCTCGGGTGACCTTGGCTCCATCAAACCTGAGGCAGGAAGGCTCTTGGTGTCTCGAGCCTCTGCTAGGGTGCTGGTGAGGAGCAGCCAGCCATGGCAGGTGTCTAGGGCCTGTGAGTTTGGCCCTGCAAGCCTTCAGCCTGGGGTATCTGGGTCTTCCGAATGCACAGTGCAGGGCAGGCGGGAATGTGCTTTCTGTACCAGGCTTCTCCAAGGGTGCTCATCCAGCAGATGCTGGAGCCCAGTGTCTGCAGCTCGTGGGAGGAGCTCATGTGGGTCAGGTTGGGCTCTGGGTCTCCTGACCTGAACAGGTGCCCCAGAAGCCCTAGGTCACATACTCTTGTTCCCCTGGGGACCATCCCACCCAGAGCAGGATGAGTCGGTGGCATGTGAGTGTCGCTGAGTGCAAGCGTGTTCCCCTTCCTGCCCCCACCTTTCTGCCAAGGCCCCCTGGGGCAGTCACCCTGGTCTCATCTCTTGCCAGGCCTGGGTACCTATTCTCCAGACCCGCCAGGCTTCGGCCCACACTTTGTTTACACTCTTATGGTCAGGCTGAGCAGTGATGTGGCCTAGGTAGGTGGCACCTCCTCCTTGGTCCCCACTGCCTGCGCCCAAGCACGGACGCCACCTCCTCTGCTGCCCTGGGCGGGGGTGGACCCAGCTGTGCCCTCGGGGACGGGCCGCCACTGCAGGGCAGCACCACAGGCCCAGTGGGCAGCCAGGACCCTGAGACGGGCCTACTCTGCCATGAGTGAGGGGGTCTGGTCCTGCTTGGAGGAGGGGCCTGCCTGACCTGGGCAGGTTTTGCAGGGACCGAACTCTGTCTCCTGCTGGTTTGTGATGTTTTCTCAACTCCAAAGTTATGGTGAGGAGTTCCCCTTGTAGCTCAGCAGTAAAGAGTTCGATCGGTATACAGTGAGGACGAGGGTTCAATCCCTGGCCTCGCTCACTGGGTTAAGGATCTGGCGTTGCCATGAGCTGTGGTGTAAGCTGGCAGCTGCAGTTCTGATTCAACCCCTAGCCTGGGAACTTCCATATATGCAGGTGCTACAAACCAACCAAAAAGTTACACTGAATTTACTATGTGTTCCACTTGAGAACAAGCTTTCTAGAAGGCCAAGGTCCATCAAGGCAGGCCAGTTAATCTGTCACAAGCTCAAAGGCCCCTCCAGTGGCTGCATCTGCTGCTAGGTCCCTAGCCCTGAGCCTGGGGAGTGAATGAGTGGGAAGGGGACAGACTAGTGGATCCACAGGGTCTGGGCACTGCTTTTCTTCCTATGAGAGAAAGCTGGCCAGGTCTCCCACGTGGGCCCTCCACCCCCTCTCCCTGCTCCATGGATGCCAGGGCAAGCAGAAGCAGCCCCAGCTCACCGGGCTCTTCCCCACAGGTTACGGACAGGATCTGGCCGGCTTCGGACAGGGCTTCTCAGACCCCAGCCAGCAGCCCCCCTCCTATGGGGGCCCCTCAGTGCCGGGCTCGGGGGGTCCCCCTGCAGGCGGAAGTGGCTTTGGACGCGGTCAGAACCACAACGTACAAGGATTCCACCCCTACCGACGCTAGCTGCCAGCGCCTAACAGACGTCAGGCAGCTGAGACCCAGGATTCAAACTTGTGAACTCGTGACAATCACAAACTTGGCTGAAATATCAACTCGACCTTGGGGGGAGGGGGGGACGAGAAACTTTTGGAGGTGGCTGTGGGTGTCTGGACTGAAGTTTTTAAATATATTTCTTTCTCTAACCCATCAGCACAATAAAAAAAAAGTCACTGGTTCAACAACAGGGTTTAAAAAAAAGTCTTCAGCTTTAATTCAAATCTTCAGGTTTCTTTTCTTCCTTTTTTTGAAATTATTTTCCTGAGCCTTTTGTTTTACCGTATATTGTAAACTTTTATGTTAAAAGAAAAAAAATATACATTTACAAATTGTGAGATTTTTAAGAGAAATTTTCTACGATGTATACTGGCTTATTTTTTAATTTAAAACAGGGTTTCCGTCGGCACTGGTGGTGGTGAGGGGCAATTTTAGTCTCTCACTCCTGGCTTTGAGGGTTGGGACTTTTTGGTCCAGAAACTCTGGGAGCTGAAAAGAAGAAATCTACTGAGTGTGTTTTGTTTTTTGTTTATTCCTTGGTTTTGTCAACTGGCGTGCCTGGCAGTGTCTGCAGGTGCGCTGTGGGGCCGCACCCACCTGTGTCCGACCCAGCATCAAGGACCAGGAGGCCTGGCCAGCTGATCTCCCACGCACGTGGCTTCAGGGCGTCCCCGCTGACCAGTTTGAATAAAGAAAGTGCATTTGGATTAGAAATCCACGTTGTGTGTGTTATTCCCCCTGCTGGGAGGAGCCCCTTCCCACGGATGTGGGGGGTAGGGCAGGCCTCCCCTCTACAGGCCTGGGGTGGGAGCTGATCAGAGCTGCAGGTTGACTGCAGGAGCCCCTGGGTTCCAGGGTTCAGTGGCCACTTCCTGGGCATCTAGACAAATGTGGGTGGGGTTGGCCAGGCCTCCCCCACAACTGCAGGAGTGAAACCTGGACTGTGGCCTTGGAAAGGACACTCCACAGACTGGGCAGTTAGCATGGGTAGAGTGGGTGTCAGGACCCCACCAGCCAATGTTCACAGGGTCCGAGGGGCAGCTCAAGTCCAAGTGAGGCTGGATCCCAGAGATGCAGAAGGAACCCCAGGGCAAGGGAGGTGAAGTGGGACAAGTTGCCACCTGCCAAATCCCCTCTGCCACACGAAGTGACATGTCCAGGACCTCTTTGGGGGCCATTCTGTCATAGAAAGCACAATCAGAATTTTAGAACAAGGAGTTCCCCTCATGGCACAACAGAAACAATCCAACTAGTATTCATGAGGATATGGGTTCAATTTCTGGCCTTGCTCAGTGGGTCGGGGAATCCTGCATTGATGTGAGCTGTGTTGGTTGCAGGCGCAACTTGGATCCCACATTGCTGTGGCTGTGGTGTAGGCCAGCAATTGTAGCTCTGATTTGACCCCCAGCCTGAGAACTTCCATATGCCACCAGTGTAGCCCTAAAAAGAAAAGATTTTAGAACAAAACTGATTCATCCAAGATACCTTGGATGGCTTCAGTGTGCCAGACTTAGGATGATGTAATGAACAAAGAAAGCCAGAAAGTCCCACCCCTGAGCTCGCTTCGGGCAGGAAAGTTGAGCTCAGCTCTTAGAGCCAGCTAAAGTGGACCTTCCTAGCCAACATCCTCCTCTTGTCCCCTCCAGTCCTCATCATGTGTCATTGTTGCATAAGAGTTAGCTCCTTACATTAGCAAGATTAATTCCCTGCAGAATTCCAGGTCTTGGCCAAAGGGCACCATGCAATCAGTGAAGGGATTTAGAGCCTGCTGAGAGCTCCCAGGACCAAGTTTGCCCCAGTGAACTTGGGCAAGCCTGTGCCATGCCACACCCTGAAGGGCACTTACTGCAGCCCCAAACAAAATGCTTGTGCTTCCCTAGGTCAGGGAAAGACACCCCCTCATTTGCTGGAGTTTAGTTGGCTCTCCTTACCCCTGCCAGGATTGTGGAAATGTCTGAGGAAAGCTCAGATTTCTTGTCCCCTCCAGGCCAGCCCCACTCCCCACAAGGCCATTCGGCTGAGCCAAATCCCACCCAATGAACTGGGCAGGAGGGGACTGGAGGCTTGGTTGCCACCTGCCTGGCAGAGTATTGAGGCACAGTGGAGTCATGTTGGGGGCAGGGGAGGGCATCGTCCTTTCCCTTGTTTTTTTTTGTTTGTTTGTTTTTTGTCTTTTTGTCTCTTTGCTGTTTCTTTGGGCCGCTCCCGCAGCATATGGAGGTTCCCAGGATAGGGGTCGAATCGGAGCTGTAGCCACTGGCCTACGCCAGAGCCACAGCAACGCAGGATCCGAGCCACGTCTGCAACCTACACCACAGCTCACGGCAACGCTGGATCGTTAACCCACTGAGCAAGGCCAGGGACCGAACCCACAACCTCATGGTTCCTAGTCAGATTCCTTAACCACTGTGCCACGACAGGAACTCCTCCTTTCCCTTGTTTTAGCAGCTCATTCCTACCTCAGGGCCTTTGCACATTCACTCCTTCCAGATGGAACCCACCAAGCAGAGCTGGTTGCATCCTCAATCCACTGTCAACCATACATGCTTGGATTTACCTCTGCCAAATATTTCACTCTTTTCTGTATGTCGCATCTTTCTGTTCTTGTCTCTAGTAATGCTTTCTCTTGCATTGAGTATTTTCTATTGCAGCATTTTAATTGTTTTAAGGATTTTTTTTCATTGTTTAGAGTTTCTTAGGAGTTACCTAAGAAGTTTACCATATACATCTGTTTGGTGGTTGTTTATTGTGCACGATATGAGATTTGCCACTTTTAACCATTTGTTTGTTTGTTTAGGGCCGCTCCTGAGGCATATGGAGGTTCCCAGGCTAGGGGTCTAATCAGAGCTACAGCTGCCAGCCTACGAGCCACAGCAACTCAGGATCCGAGCAGCATCTATGACCTACACCACAGCTCTTGGCAACGCCGGATCCTTAACCCACTGAGCGAGGCCAGAGATGGAACCTGCAACCTCATGTTTCCTAGTCAGATTCCTTTCTGCTGTGCCATGACAGGAACTCCCTTTTTTTTTTTTTTTTGTCTTTTGTTGTTGTTATTGTTGTTGTTGTTGTTGTTGTTGCTATTTCTTGGGCTGCTCCCGCGGCATATGGAGGTTCCCAGGCTAGGGGTTGAATCGGAGCTGTAGCCACCGGCCTACGCCAGAGCCACAGCAACGCGGGATCCGAGCCGCGTCTGCAACCTACACCACAGCTCACGGCAACGCCGGATCGTTAACCCACTGAGCAAGGGCAGGGACCGAACCCGCAACCTCATGGTTCCTAGTCGGATTCGTTAACCACTGCGCCACGACGGGAACTCCAGGAACTCCCATTTTTAAGTGCACAGCTCAGTGGCATTAAGCACATTCACGTTGTCATGTAACCATCCCCACTGTCATCTCCAGAATTTCTCATCTTCCCAAACCGAAACTCTGTCACCCCCATCCCAGCCCCCACCATCTACTTTCTGTCTCTCTGGATCTGACTCCTCCAGGAACCTCTTGGTAGTAGAATCAGACAATATCTGTCCTGTGTCTGGCTTCACTCACTGACGTTCTCAAGGTCCATCAACATTATGTGTCAAAATTTCCTTCCCTTTTTTTTTTGTCTTTTCTAGGGCCACACCTATGACACATTGAGGTTCCCAGGCTAGGGGTCGAATCGGAGCTACACCAGAGCCACAGCAACGTGGGATCTGAGCTGCGTCTGCAACCTACACCATAGCTCACAGCAATGCTGGATCCTTAACCCACTGAGCAAGGCCAGGGATCAAACCCACAACCTCATGGTTCCTAGTTGGATTCGCCAACCACTGAGCCATGACGGGAACTCCCAAAATTTCCTTCCTGTTTAAGGCTGAGTTATATTCCAACGCAGGGATGGACCACATTGTGTTTATCCATCAACCATGGATGGACACTAGGGTTGTTTCCAACCTTTTGGCTACTGTGAATCACGCTCCTGTGAACATGGGTGTGCAAATGTGTTCTAATCCCTGCTTTCAGTTGTTTGTAGCATTGCCTGGCCACACTCCACCACAAACACCTTAATGTACCAGATTCACCTTCTGATGGAGTACACCTATATGGTTCTAATCCGTTGTCCCATTCTTGCTATTATCCTTAAACATATTACATCTCTGTGTCACAACCCTAGCACTGCAATGTTACAGTTGTTACTTTTAAAATTTTGTCTGTTAAAGGCTGGCTGGTCCCTATCAGGAATGCCTTTTCTGACCATCTGTGTGAAGCCCGTGTCCCCCGCCTCCAGACTTTCCTCTTGTCTCAGATATCTGTATAACCTTGTTCCTTATGTGGCAGCTTCGCCCACTGGGATGTGAGCTTCCTAGGGAAGGGACAGCCCTGAACCCCCCAGCCAGCACCTACTGCAAACACTATTTGTTTTTTTTTTTAGGGCCTCGCCACACTCGCAGCATATGGAGGTTCTCAGACTAGGGGTCGAACTGGAGCAGTAGCTGCTCGCCTATACCACAGCCACAGTAACGCTGGATCCGAACCGCTTCAGCGATCTACACCATAGCTTGCGACAACGTCAGATCCTTTAACCTACTACGCGAGGCCAGAGATCGAATCATCATACTCATGGTTATTAGTCGGGTTCTTAACTCGCTGAGCTACAACAGGAACTCCGCCCACTCTTCCTAGGTGGGGTTCGCTATGGAAATTACAGAGCACGAATATGAGTTTCCGAAAGGGACCGCGATGTAACCCATGTTTCCCAGTTGAGGAAAGAATCCCCAAACACTAGGCTACCGGCCCCATGCTGGGGATCTGAGCACCCAAGAAAGGCGGGGGCTTCTTTATTCCTCTCAGCCAGCACTCTGGCCTCCGGACAACAGAGGACGCCCGTCCTCGGCGGGAAAGCGGAAGTGCGTTCGCGCGCACGGCCGGGGGCGGGGCACGTGAAAGGCCGCGCGATAACTACGCAGGCGTAGCGGGAGTGCTCCTTTCCGAAGAGCCGACGTGATGGTGAGTGTTTGTGCTTGGTGTGTCTGTGCTGGACCCATCCGGTGCCATCCGAACTCTGGCCGCCCCGCGGGGGTCAGGATCGGGCCGCACGGCTGCGGTACCCTCCAACAGGCCTCCGGAACCGCCAGATATGGGGGCGCGGGGCAGGCCTGGTGGGGGTTGGGACGACCCGGGGCGGGGAAGGCCTGTGTCGGCCCGCATGTCTTAGGCGAGCTCCTGTATCCCCGGGCCGTGCTTGCCGCCCTGCCTGGAACCGGCCCGAGAAGATCTGTTCCTGTCGGCTTTCGTACTCCAGAGCTTCGCGCGTTTCTCGGCGGGAATTGCGGGCCCCGTGACCCCGCTGCATGGGTGGGAGGTGGGTGTCCGGGTCTTGCTTAGCCCCTTCCCGGGCTCGCGCAGGCGGAAGTAGAGCAGAAGAAGAAGCGGACCTTCCGCAAGTTCACCTACCGCGGCGTGGACCTCGACCAGCTGCTGGACATGTCTTAGTAAGTTGTGGCAGGAGGGGACCCGAGGACTGGGGTTGCAACTTAATCTGCAGCCGCGGTTGTAGACCCTGTGTAAACGAGTGGGCGGGGCTGCGTGTTGATAAGACTTTATTTGGGGGCGTGGAGTGTGGAATTTAGTATTTAGTAAGAGTTCTGCTTGTTATTTTTGGATATCGGCATCCACTTGGACATGTAAAGGCTGTCTTAGGAGTTGCCCTTGTGGCTCGGCGGGTTAAGGACCTGACATTGTCTCTGCGAGGTTGCGGGCTCAATCCCTGGCCTTGCTCAGTGGCTTAAAGAGCCGGTGTGGCTGCAGTGTAAGGCCTACAAGCTAAGTTCCTTAGCTCGGGAACTTCCATATGTCACAGGTGTAGCAGTTTAAAAAAAAAAAAAAAAAGGCTTACTGTCTTTTGTTAGCGAACTTTACAGGCTGGAAGCTTAGCCAGGGTGGTTGCGTTATTCAGGCCCCCAGGTGGGAAGGGAGGCTTAATGGTAGCCAGGGACAGTTTTTCTCCTGGAGATACACCCGTGGGCCTGACTGGGAGGGGCCCACTTCTTGGAGGGCACAGCACAGGGCCCTCAGTTACCTGCAGTGCTCCTGGGTTCTTGAGGCCTTAAGCACAGCAATTTGCTTGCAAAGTTCCAGTCGTTTGGCCTCCTCACCTGATCCACCCCCCTTCCTGCCTCGGATTTCCTTGTTTGACATAGCAAAGTGGAGGTCCTTGAGCTGGAGGGCTTCATCCAGAGCCTTTGGCCTGGGTACTTGGTTCGTGACTGGGTCAGGTGCATCGCTTGGGGGCACTGCAGGAAACAGACCTATTAGTGGGTGGACCATGGGGACTGAGCCTCCAGTGCTCTGCCCCCAGCGAGCAGCTGATGCAGCTGTACAGCGCACGGCAGCGGCGGCGGCTGAACCGAGGTCTGAGGAGGAAGCAGCACTCGCTGCTTAAGCGCCTGCGCAAGGCCAAGAAGGAGGCGCCACCCATGGAGAAGCCAGAGGTAGTGAAGACGCACCTGCGAGACATGATCATCCTGCCCGAGATGGTGGGCAGCATGGTAGGCGTCTACAATGGCAAGACCTTCAACCAGGTGGAGATCAAGGTACGTGTGGCCTGTGCTGCCCTGGGGCAGGCCTGGGTGGGTGGGGGCTAGCCACCCACACCTGCCTGACCACCCTGCTCCCTTCTCTCACAGCCTGAGATGATTGGACACTACCTAGGCGAATTCTCCATCACGTACAAGCCTGTGAAGCATGGCCGGCCTGGTATCGGGGCCACGCACTCCTCCCGCTTCATCCCACTCAAGTAGTAGCCTGCTGGCCAATAAAGGCAGCCTTCTCTAGTCCTGAGTCTGACTGGTCCTTTTCCATGTGTTGTGTCCAGTCAGTCCCTCAGGGAAGAGGGGTGGGCAGTGGACCAGGGCTAGGCAGTGTGTGGCCCTGAGATTTCTGCTGTAGATGTAATGCCAGCCTAATTCTGGCAGGCTGAAGCTAGGGAAGGAGTGAGTGGGGCGCTACATGTGACTCTGGCCCTGTGGCAAGTCCAGAGATGTCCAGGGGCCTGTGCTCTTCTCTGCCCCTCCATCCTCTGGCCTGTAGTTGCTTGGCAGCTCGTGGGTGCTCTTTGGCCCATTCAGAGGCAGCTGCTGCCCAAGCTGCCATCCCCCTCTGCAGTCTCTCTTCCCAGGTTCTCACAGTGGATCAACAGGAACAGTGACCTTCCCACCCCCTGACCACACACCTTCCCAGCATTCCTCAGTGCTTTGGACACTCACCATGTTCCTCTCCTCTTCTCTGTGTTCCTGATCAGCTTTCCCAAACCATGGGGCCCCAGCCTTGGATTGAGCCTTCCTGGGGTATCCTGTGTGTGGGGTTGGCCCCCATGGGGTTTGATTCAGAGAGGTCTTTACCCTGTTCCTAAGGTGCCCCTGATGGGCAAGACCTGCAGACCAAGCAGGAAAGGATGGCCATGCTTCTGCCCAGGAATGGGGGCAGTGACTGTCTAGGCAGCATGAGATCTTATAGCTCGCTGAGCTGGTGGAAGGTGGAAGTCAGCATCAGCCATCAGTCAAGGTGGTAGAGCAGAGGGGTGGACAGAGTCCAGAGAGAAACAGGCAGAAGGCAGAAGAGAAAGGAGACTTGTCCTCTCCCATAGTGGCTGTTGCTTAGCGTTCCTTTTTTCTGGAATTTATCTCAGTTTTAACATGATTTACTCATACTGAGTTACCTCTTTTTAGGGCTGCCCCTGCAGCATATGGAAGTTCCCAGGCTAGGGATTGAATCAGAGCTGCAGCTGCCAGCCTACACCACAGGCACAACAGATCCGAGTCACATTTGTGAATTACACCACAGCCCATGGCAACACAAGATCCTCAACCCACTGAGCAAGGCCAGGGGTTGAACCCTAATCCTCATGGATCCTAGTCAGATTCATAATTTGCTGAGCCATAACAGCAACTCCCATACTGATTTATCTTGGTTTGGAGTTAAGCTGTTGAGAAGGGAGCATGGGTCACTGTTAACATCTGTTGAGTGTTGCTAACTGTTGGAGGACAGGTTGCAGGATCCAGTTCAGCACAGAACCCAGGTGCTGTGGTCTAGTCTGTG
Source organism: Phacochoerus africanus (assembly GCF_016906955.1). Lineage (NCBI taxonomy): Eukaryota > Metazoa > Chordata > Mammalia > Artiodactyla > Suidae > Phacochoerus > Phacochoerus africanus. Next base: position 77,180,494 of record NC_062547.1, on the reverse strand, counting down.
ATTCTCTGAAGGCTCTTTACAACCCCAAAGAGCAGCCCAGAAGGAACGGGCAGAAATCAAAATGCTGCTAGGTCTCCCTCTTCTAAAAGTCCCCGTGCAAAGAGCCAGGTCCCTGCAGAAAGCCTGGGTTCCAGTGGGCCTGGGAAAAAGCAGTGCACTTAGTGGAGAAGGATGAACTGGGGGGGTGAGGGGTCAGCGTCCAGCTCACCAGACAGCACAGGTGACCTCACAGGTGAGGTTAGAACAATAAAGGGACAATAAAACTTGGAGGCAAATCCCTGAACCTGACTGGGCTTCAGTGGGTGTCAGTTGAGATCATTAGCTCTGTGTTTAAAGGCCTTTGTCAGCTGCCACCTGGAAAGAAGGTCTCTGGGCAACATGGCCAGATGGTCTTCACTCAGAACATAAACTGATTGCAGGGCCCAGGGTTCCCAACTTGGGAAGGAAGGAGTAGGTGAGGGTTCACTGTAGGCTCCATTGTCTCTTGGAATTTACATAATTAAAAAAATACAATTGCCAAAATATTTTTCAGGTCACATTGGCAGAGGGGAGAGGGATGGCCCGAGCAAATCCACCCCTTGTAGGAAGGTGGCTGTATGAATGCACAGATCTGGAAGTGGCTACCCGCCTCCCCTACCAGGAGCCAAATGCAAGTGCCAGGGATGTGAGCTCCTCTATCTTCCAAGGTGGGGAGGCCCTGGTGGGAATGGGAATAGGTGCCCAGGTGAGTCTCACTTGGGGGTCTGCAGACATTGCTCTCTGTAAAGTTTTATTGGCTCATAGCCATGCCACACCAGGGGGATCCTGCAGAGCCACTTGTGTGGCATACAAAGTTTATCCTGGCTGGGGTTCTAGTCCTAGGCCACAGCAACGCTGGGTCCTTAATTCACTGAGCAAGGCCAGGGATCAAACATCCTCATCTATACTAGTTGGGTTCTGTTTTTTTTTTTTTGGGGGGGGGGGTCTTTTTGTCCTTTTAGGGCTGCACTCGCAGCATATGGAGGTTCCCAGGCTAGGAGTCTAATCAGAGCTGCTGCTGCCAGCCTATGCCAGGACCATAGCAACACCAGATCCAAGCTGCATCTGCGACCTACACCACAGCTCACAGCAATGCCTGATCCTTAACCCACTGAGCGAGGTTGGGGATTACACCTGTGTCCTCATGGATGCTAGTCAGATTTGTTAACCACTGAGCCACTACGGAACTCCACTAGTTGGGTTCTTAACCTGCTGAGCCACAATAGGAACTCCCCAAATTAATGGGGGAGATGTGGCTCACATCCTGCATTGCTGTGGCTATGGCCTAGGCTGGCAGATGCAGCTCTGATTCGACCCCTAGCCTGGGAACTTTCATATGCTGCAGGTGCGACCATAGAAAGAAAATAATAGGCCACACCCTAAAAAGGCATATGGAAGTTCCCAGGCTAGGGGTTGAATTTGATCTACATCTGCCCGCCTACACCACAGCCACAGCAACATGGGTTCCAAGGTGCGTCTGCAACGCTGGATTCCCAACACAGTGATTGAGGCCCGGGGTTGAACTGCTCTGGCATAATGGGAGCAGAGCTGAAATTACTGACTAGACTTTTTTTTTTTTTTAATACAAGATGTTAGCTGCGCTGGAAGCATGCTAAAGTTCCTGGGCCAGGGATCAGATCCATGCCACACATCAGTGCCAGGTTAAGGGTCCCTAGCCCACTGCCCCACAAGGGAACTCCTTGACAGGAGGGACCTTTAGCAGAAAGTTTCTTGGAGTTCCCACCGTGGCATGGTGGTTAACGCATCTGACTAGGAACCATGAGGTTGCAGGTTCGATCCCTGACCTTGCTCAGTGGGTTAAGAATCCAGTGTTGCTGTGAGCTGTATAGGTTGCAGACGCAGCTCGGATCCGGAGTTGCTGTGGCTCTGGTGTAGGCTGGTGGCTACAGCTCTGATTCGACGCCTAGCCTGGGAACCTTCATATGCCACGGGAGCCGCCCTAGAAAAAGCAAAAAGACAAAGAAAAAATTTCCTGTGTTCTGTAAAACTGCTGCCTAAGAACACTCCCTGGGCCAGCAGCATCATGCCCATCCTGAATGTCCCATCCATACCGTTGAGTGCAGTGCAGCCGCGAGGTGGCGCCCTAATCCAGGGCGGGAGGTGTCACCGCGCGGCCCCTCTCCTGTCTGGTGGCTCAGGCTCTGCCTTTAGGTCGCGATCACGTTCCTGCCTCTGTCCTGTCCCTCCTGAATCCGTCCCTCTGGTCCTACTCCCCTGGGCTCCAGATCCAGAGTCCATTTTCCCCAAGCCCGCCTGCCATCTCCATCTTAGATCATCCCCATCTTAGAAGCAGCTCTGTGACTCGGGGCTTGATTTGCCTCTCCCACCGCCCCACCGCTACCACCATCTCCAGGCCTCTGTCTCCAGCATCTCCCACTTGGGGTCATTTATTTTTATTTCTTTTTCTTTTTTCTTTTTTTTTTCTTTTGGACTGCACCCGGGACATATGGAGGTTCCCAGGCTAGGGATGATAGCCGCTGGCCTACGCCACAGCAACACTGGATCCAAGCCGCATCTGCCACCTACACCACAGCTCACAGTAACGCCGGATCCTTAACCCGCTGAGCGGAGCCAGGAATTGAACCCGTATCCTCATGGATACTAGCCGGGTGCATAAACCGATGAACCACAATGGGAACTCCCTGGACGTCAATTTAAACGCAACGCTTGTCACCCTCCTCTGAGTGTCTCTGCGTCTTAGTATCTGCTGTTTTCCACCTCCCAGCCTTCCCACGGGCTCTGCTTTCTGCGCTGATTCACCGCACCTGCTTGCGCAGCCCTGCCTTAGCCGCCGCCGCCAAAGTAGCGACATTTTCTGGCCGCTTGTTCTTTACTCTTCAGGACTTAGCAGAGCTCGTGATAACTCCCCCTTTCAGACCACCGTCTCTTCCCATCATCCCTGTCCACCATCGCCCCACCATTTCCCCCGTCATCCCCCACACCATCCCCCTCACCCCACTCCTCCCGGACCAGCACAGTCCACTCCTGTCTCCCCATGGCCTGTTCTCTCCCAAGCCTCCCAGGGGGCGCCCTTGAGCACCGAGTGGGCGCGTCCCTGTTCTGCCCTCAGGGTGACAGCTGAACCCCCCAGCGCCCTCCGTGCCTGCAAGGCCTGACCCACCCATCACCTGGTCTTTACTCCCTCCCTTTGTGCTGGCTCTTCCTCTACCGGGATGCTCTTCTCTCTTCAAGTATCTGTTCAAGTGTCTTTCCTGGAAGTCCCTCTCACCCCCTACCCCGCTGCTGTTTCCTCCACAGGGCCCACCTCTAGCCAACTTGTCCTCTTGTTGACTGTCGGTCCCTCTCTGCCCAGTGTCAGCTTCGCAGGGCAGGGGTTTTGACTGGTATGTTCACTGCACAGGGCCCTGGCACACAGTAGGTGTTTAATAAATGTTTGGTAAATGGCTGAAAGTTTGTTTAGGTTTGGTGTCTCCCTATTAATCCCCTCTGTGCCCAGCGCCCAGCTCAGAGGCCAGCAAACAGCAGACGCTCAGCCAGTGTTTGCTGAATGACTAATAGCGGAACGCGCGGCCAGGGCCTCTGAGAAGGCGCTGTCCAAACGGGCAGCCCGCTGTTGCCGAAGGGCAGCGCCCCACTCCGTCCCCCAGAGATTGTACCCTCTGTGGAACCCCGCCTACCCGGAGCCCATTTCCCAACACCGGAACGCCTCCCCAGCTTCCGTCACAACCCTTCTCTGCTCTTCTCTCACCCCAGAGACCCCTCCCTCACCTCTACGGTTCCCCAACCCTTCGGAGTCCTGCCTCTCCCCTTCATTCTCTGCTCACTTTTGTCCCTTCTCCCATATCTCTCACCCTGGATCGCCTCACGCCGCTCCTCCCAAGTCTCAATCCATCGAGACTCCCATGCAGGTCCCCCAGACGCCCCTCATGTGCTCCTTTAGCGTTAGAATCCCCTCCTAGGCTCCTCTGTGCGACCCCTTCCCGCCCCTTGCTCTGCGCAGGCGCAGGGCGTCCCAGCCGGTTACCCCCCCACCCCTGGCGGCCGAGGGGCGGGGCGCGGGCTGGTCGAGGCAGCCGCGGCTCCATGGGGCTTCTGGGGCTGCTGAGCCTGCTGCACTCGGCATTCTTCCGGGACCAGGTAGGGCGCGGGGGTTTGGGCCGCGGGGAGGAGGAGTCTGGCCTTGGGCGCGGCTGGGGCTGGAGAGCCGCAGCCCGGGATGGGTGAGGACCGCAGGAACGGTGGTCGCGGAAGCAGGAGGCTCAAGGGTACGCGCAGTCTCGGCGGGTCTGGGGTCTGGTGCGGTCGTTGTGGAAACCGTTGCCGGGGAAACCGCCTCTGGAAGTTCTCAGGGCTGGGAGCCCCTCCCCCGCACCACAGCGACATCTGCCACGGGTTTGCGCAAGCGCCGTCTTGCCGGGCCCAGGATTCCGCATCCGAGGGAGACCCCAGACCCCTCCTCATTGCGTGGTCCAGGAGACTGGCTGGAGCAGGGGGGTTGCTGCGGAGAGAGGCTGCGGTGGGGCCTCTCTATGCCGAGGCTCCGCCCTGCACAGGAGTCGGGGGTGGGGGGTGGGGGTGGAGGGTGGGGGTGGGCCGTGCCACGCCCTACACCTCTCCAGGCCTCAGTTTCCCATCTGGATGCCTAGAGTAGGACCGACTTAGAAGTTCACCTAAGCTGATGTCCATAGTAATATCCATCTGAGCACTTTGCTGGCTTCCGAAATCTGAATCTGGGGCTATAACATCCCTTCTTTACGAGGAAACTGAGGCTAGAGGTGCAGCGGGGAGCCCAAGGTCACGCCTCAAGCTGGACTGGAGCCAGAGCGGGGGGTGGAGGCGCCCGTAGAGGACACTTCCTGTAGGCCGGTGGGAGCTGTCCACGGTGCTGACCGGGCCGCGCACCGGGCCCCTCTGGGAAACTGAGGCCCAGAATCCTGATCAGACGACTAATCCCGGGCCGGGATTCGAGGACGCCGCCTGAACGGGCCGGCCCCACCCCTCCCCCACCTCCAGTGGCATTCCTTCTCACCTGTCAGGGCTTTGTCAAGTCACCCAGCCTGAGCCCATCTCTGTGATCTCATGTCCACACCGCGCCTTCCTGCTCCCCTCCTCAGCCATCCGTCTCTGAGTTAGGTGATGCCCCTGGTTTTGCCCGCAGCCCCTGGCACAGCGGAAGCTCAGTGGGGATCAAAGGGGCATAGATGTCCAGGGTCAAGCTTAGAAGGCCCAGGAGTGAACCTGGCTGTATTCAAGGCCCAGTACTGAGGTGGGAGGTTTTAATGGTGGGGATGGGGAGAAGCAAGCCCTTTGTATTAGGAGGTAGATGATAACAGGGTGAGAGACTGGGAAGGGGCCCCCACTAGGCCTGGGCACTGTGTTTCTAAGCCACCCCCACCCCCAACCCCAGATTGGACCTGGAGTCCTCGCAGGCTCTGAGGGTTCCCAAGGCTCTTGTGGTTCTAGAATTTCCAGTGATGCCCGAGTCTGGCTGTGGTTCAGAGATTTACAGGGTCAAGGATTTGTGGTGTTGTCAGGGACATGATGTTTCAGAGGCTTGTGGACAAGGGCATTTTGCCTTTGGGACCTCAGCCCCCATGTACCCTCAGCCTTCCAGGCTCCAACCACCTTCAGAGGGGTGAGGAACACCCAGGGAGAGTCTGCTGGGGCTCATGCATGAACTCAGGCAACAATGTGTTCCCTGCCTGAGCCTCAGTCCCCCCCCCCCCCCCCGCCCATATGCGTTCATCTCTAAGGTTCTGGCTGAGAGGGGCCTGAAGAGCAGTGGCATCTAAGACTGGGTGGGGGGAGCTGAGACTTGGTTCCATGGGGGGTGGGGGCAGGAATTCTCCAACCCACCTCCCAGTCAGCAAAATAGGAAACTGAGGCCAGAGAGAGACTTAAGGTCATTTAGGGGAGTCAAGGTGGAGCTGAAGTCTGGGCTCTGAGCTTGGGCCTCTCCCCACCCTATTCCAGCTTTGCCCAGTCTGCCCTGCTTTCCTGTGGTCAGCTCAGCCCCAGGCCTCCTCCAAGGGTACTGCCCCTGCTCTAAATGCCTCATAACCTCCCTAGTCCAGACCCGCTGCCCTCTGTCTTCCGTGCCCCTGGAAGTCCATATTTCCTAAGTGCATTCTGATCTCTCCTGGTTCCAGGCATTGCATGTACTGTTCCCTAAGCCTGGAATGCTTTCCCCTCCTTGATCCCATGACCAGCTTATTCATCCTGGAGAGGCCCAGCACAGTGTCCTCTTCTCAATGCAGCTTTCCCAGCCTCTGGAAAGAGCCCTTCTGCCCACTGGGCCCCCTTTCCAGCCCCACAGGCTGAGGGCAGCTGTGTCAGCACTGGAGGTGCTGGAACAATCATGTCCGAGCCTTCTGGGGTTCCCAACATTGTTGTCCCAGAATAGGGCACATGGGGCCTCCTGCAGCCAACCCAACAGGAAACAACAGGGTCCCTATGTCCTTGGCCGCCCCTCCTGTCCAGTGCTTCCTCTCACCAGCCCTTACAAATGCTGCAGCCCCCTCCCCATTTTACAGAGGAAGAAATTGAGAGTCTCGAGGTAAATAACTCGCCCTGACCCTGCAGCCAGGAGAAGACAGAGGCAGGCCTGAACCCATGTCTCCTGGCTCCGGTGCCTCCTTCATCGTTTGGACAGCAGGTGGCCTGAGTCACAGCTACAGATTCTCTGGGGGTTAGGCCCTCAAGTGGCCTCTGGGGATCCACTGAGGATCTGAGACAGCTGGGGACAGGAACTCCTGGGACCCCAGACCCTTCCCTCCTCTGGCTTCCCTTATGCAAGAGTGAATTATGGGTTGGACAAGGGACAGAGACACAGAGAGACAGATTCAGAGAAAGCAAGGTCTAGAGGGATGTTGGGAGGGACATGGAGTCACAGCAGATGCCCATGGAGGCACTGATGTTCTGCCAGGGAAACAGAGAAATGCAGGGTCCTAGGTGCTCTCCAGTGTGTCTGGCATTCCCCACACTCACCTCCCTATGCCAGCCAGGACTCTCGAGGAGGAGGGTACAGCTGGATCCCCAACCCTGGCCTGTCCTGACCCGTCAGAACAGGGTCAGGCCGACCGGTGCAGAGGGGCTTCCTGCCCTGCCGCTGGAGCTTCCCTCCCTCCACCTTAAGATTCTGATGTAACATCCAAGACTGGGTGGTTTACTCTCAATTTCTGCAGATCCAGCCAAGGGAGGTTCTAAAAGGTCATTTCACCCTGAAATGGAGTAGAGGACACGAGGTCGTGATCCATGGGACTCCCCTTTCCTTAAGGGGGTTCATTCCTCCCCCCCCTCCCCCCGCACACGCACACCCCCCTGAACTCGCGCGGACGCCCAACGCCCCGCGGTCGCTGGCAGTCCCCACCCCGGGCCACCATTGGCTGTTGCCATGGCACCAGCCCATCTTCCCGCGCCTCCATTGGCCGCCGTGCCTGCATCCCGCATCCCGCATCCTCCCCCGCTCGTGGTGGTCTCGCCCAGCGCCTGGAGCGGCGGCGCCGCCTGGCGAGGCCCGGACCGGGCTTTGTCCGCCCCGGAGCCCCCTCCCTGCGCCGCCAAAACCTCAGAGCACGCGCCCTGCGCCTGCCCCAGCCCAAGAGCTCAGGGAGGGCCGGCGGAGCTGTGCGGAGGGAGAGGAAGACCCAGGCCCTAGGTGCCCCAGCCTGCCCAGCCCTGGTGAGATAAAGTAAGCAATGGGCGCTTTCCCTGGGTGGAGGGCAGGGGGTGACGGCCTTAGCCTCTGCCAGGAGTCTCCATCCTTCTCTCTCTGCCTCGCCTGTCAGCAGACAATCTGGAGCCTTCGTTTTTCAGGGTGGAGCCAGAGGAGAAACTGTCCCAGGGAGGTGGGCGTCTGCGTCGCAGCAGCTGGTCCCATGCAAATACCCACTCACAGATTTCCACACCCAGGCCTCCCAGAGTCTGCGGGTAGGCCTGCTGTGTGCCTTGGGGGATGGTGCTGCACCTGAGTGTCAGTTGAATTAGAGGAAATGCGGCTTCTCACTCCTCATTCAGACACCCCCCTCCCAGCTATGGCTGCTTTCCTATTGATGACATAGATCTCCAATGCAGTCTCCCGAGGCAGCCTAAGAGTGAAGGGCAGGCAGGAGGGCTTCTGGGAGGAGGCGTCACTGTGAGGGATGACAGGAGTCAGGAAAGGCTCCAGGCAGAACTGCACATGCAAAGGCCTGGGGGAAAGAGAGCCACCAGTGGCAGTGATGCAGGGTGTATGTGGAGGATTCATATCTTATGCTGAGGGCACTGGGGTTTCATGGAAGCATTGACGTAGGGGAAAGGTTGAATCCAACTGTGACATTCCAAGTGTCCTCTGGATGTTAATAAGTGTACCATGGAAGTGGCTGGCGAGGAGGCTGCCCCAGGAGGGTCAGCTGGGGAGTGTGGGGTTGGGGACTCAGGTTGGAATGAGAGGGAGCCTGGGAGGGACCCCTGCTACCGAGTTCATTCTCATGGGGACACTGGAGTGACCGCTGGGTGTGGGAGTAGTGAGGATCCAAGGCTCAGCCTTGGGCCATTCCATGAGGGCAGCCCCAGGAGAGGCCCCTAGGGGAGATCTGGGTTTGGGGAGTGGGAGGGGTATGCACTGGATTAATGCTCACCCCTGGCTGACCACGGCGTGGTGGTGGTGGTGGTGTCTTCAGCCAGGACAGAGGACTCCCAGCGGACCCCTAGGATCTTGCTGAAACCCTAGTCAGCCCTGATCCCCAGCTGGGACCCCTGCCTGAGCCCGGGGGAGGGTGGTATCGAGGCAGGGAGAGAAGGCTGTGGTCCTCAGGTGGCTGGCCTCCCACACCTGAAGTGCTGTCTCCCATGGGCTGTCCTGTCTGCCTGTGGCTTGCAGTTTGCTCCATGACCACCACCCCGCCTGGCCCTCTCATCAGCCCACAAGACAGCCCATGAAGTTCTTCCGTTCCTCAGATGTGCAAACAGAAGCCTGCAGAGGGGGTGGGGCTTCTGTGCCTCCAGCACTGCCTGGATACTGAGCACTTCCAGGGCAGTGTCCACGTTCCAACATGCCTTGGGCGTCCCCTCAGCCTCAGCTTCTCACTCTGGGAACAGTCTGATGGTGGTCCCTGAGGCTCAGGATTGTGACAAGGATCCAATGATGGGGGCAGATGTGCAGTAGAGCCTCTGAGTGGCTAGAATGGTCTGACTCCATGCCTATATGGGGCCAAGCTCCTCCCCCACTCCAGACTCAGCTGTGTCCTTGGGGACCTGAGGGAGGGTGGGGGGTTCTTAGAGGGGAGGGGAATGAGTGAGCAGATGAATGAATGAGTGCAGCCAGGTGGTGGAGGCAGAGAAGGGCCAGGTGCCCCCCTGTGGGCAGGGGACAGCTGACCGATTTGGGGAGGGGGTTCAGGCGGGCAGGAGGAGGGGACTCCCAGGGAGGAGGTATGGAAGGGATGGGCTGCCATTGGTGCATCTCAGACAAAGGCAGAGGGAGGGGGTCAGGACTGATGGGAAGGGAACAAAGAGGGAAGGGGGGCCAGTGGTGGGACTGCTCAGTTGGGAGGGCCAAGCTAAGGGAGGAGGCACTGGCCAGCTGGACAGAGGGAGGAGGCTGGGCCAGAGTGAGAAAGGACAGCCAGACACACAAAGAAGCCGGCGGCAGTGGTGGAGCTGCCCCAGGGGATGAGACATGGGCGGAGGGCTGCAGGGGCAAGCAGGGGGCTAACCGGAGGGGTCCAGGCCCAGCAGGTAGCTACTCTAGACCTAACCACTGATGAGAGAGGTCAGCATGGTGTCCAGATTGTGATTGTGGTGGGATTGGGTCCATTTATCCAGCTTCAGATTTCTACCGCTTGTCTGTCTGTCACTCTCTTAGAACCTTCATGGCATGGCAGTCTGTCCACCCAGCCTCTGGGCAGCTGTGCTCATTCAGAGAGGGACTTGGCTGTCCATCCATCTGTCTGTCTCTTGGCTGTGAGTGTGTCTGAGCCTGGTGGCATGGGGCTGGCCAGTCCACATGCTGGTTTAAAATGTCAGGTTGTCCATCTGTCCAGCCAGCTGTTAGTCTGTGTGTCCAGGAGCCCCTGCAGGGAGGCCCCATGTCAATCTGTATCTTTTTTTTTTTTTTTTTCGATCCGTATCTTATCTGTTGGTCAGTTTGGCTATCTGTCTGAATACTTCTCTGTCGCTCTGTCCCTCTGTCTCCTGTTGTCCCTACCTATGTCTGTCACTCCATCTGCCAGACATCTGTCCCCCAGCTTCCCTGGGCCAGCACCATCCTGCCTGCAGCTGTCCACACCAGCTCCTCCTGCCTAAGACCCACCCTATGGCTAGGGTTGGGGGGCTGTGGCTTAGGTCAGGGGCCGTGGCCCTGCCACCAGCCCCTTGAATCCCTTCCTCCCGTGGCCCAGGCACTGCAAGAGCTGAAGATGACAAGCTCTGTGGCACCCTACGAGCAGCTAGTGCGGCAGGTGGAGGCCTTGAAGGCTGAGAACAGTCACCTGAGGCAGGAGCTTCGTGATAACTCAAGCCACCTATCCAAGCTGGAGAATGAGACGTCAGGCATGAAGGTGTGGGGGCAGGCTGGGTGCAAGACGCAGGCCGGGGTCTCAGGGACCAACACCAGGGCCCTGGACCCAGGGGTGGGCAGGCAGGACTGGGACATCTCCCGGGGCGGGGGGGGTGTGGACCAAGGGCAGCCAGGGCAGTGGGCAATGCTGGCTGCTCTTTTTGCTGCCTCCACCTTCAGGAGGTCCTGAAGCACTTACAGGGCAAGCTGGAGCAGGAGGCCCGAGCGCTGGTGTCCTCGGGGCAGACGGAAGTGCTGGAGCAGCTGAAAGGTGAGGGGTTGGCCTGGGGTCCCCTCTGCACACTGGGGCAGCACAGAGGGAGCTGTGCAGAGCAGAGGCAGGGAGCAGCACTGACTTGGCCTCCGCCTCTTTGCCTATCCAGCCCTGCAGATGGACATCACTAGCCTGTACAACCTCAAGTTCCAGCCCCCGGCTCTGGCCCCTGAGCCTGCTGCCCGGACCCCTGACGGAAGTCCGGTACACAGCTCTGGGCCCTCTAAGGACAACTTTGGGGAGTTGAGCCGGGCTACCATCCGGCTGCTGGAGGAACTAGACCGGGAACGGTAAGATGGCAGGGCACCTTACCACAGGCAACTGTCACGGAGCTCTACCCATAGCGGTTCCACATGTGCCCTCCCCCACCTTGCAAGCCCCTGCCCACACCCCACTGCTTTGGGTACCTCAGCCCCCTTTCTCCACAACTGACTTCAACTGGAGGACCAAGAGGAAGGGGGCGTTCCTGGCAAAGGGATAGTCTCCTGGGAGATGTCCCCAGGGGTCCCGGACATACAGGCGTTGCCAGGGACGGGGCAGTCTCCAATGCCAGGGTTCATAGTGAGGCCTGGAGCCAGAGGGACTCAAGGCAGCCTTTGTGGAGAAAGGGCAGTAGCCCAAGAAACCTGGGCCTGAGGCCAGTAGGAGGAGGCAGGGTCGTGGTGCCTACCTAGCTCAGTTCGGGTGGGTTGTGTGGGGTCATATCCAGAGCTGGCTGGACTTGAATTCATGCTTTGCTGTCTGACCTCAAGTAAGAACCCTAGCTCCCCACCCCCAGCCTCAGACTTCTGCTCTGTTAAATGGGAATAGCGGTGTCTCCCCACAGGGTATGAAGAAGGAAACTCCATTGCACCTGTGTTGGTCGGAGCCTGAAGTTTGCCCTGGGTAGGCTAGAGTGGGATTAGCCAGTGTTGGGGAGGTTTAGAGTCAGAACAGCCTCCCCAGAGGCTCTTTTTCTGAGGACCGGAATTTACAAAGGAGTTACCTCCTCTACCTCCAATTAATTTCTGCACCCCATCCCCAGCGCCGTGAGTGCCACTGGCAAGACTTTGCCACTTTGCTTATTAAACTCGGCACACAGCAAGCAGGCCACAAGTGATTAGGAAAATCAGAGTAAACACACATATGCCACGGCTCCCGCTTTGAGCCTGCGCCCACCGACCTGCCCTCCCCCAGGTGTTTCCTGTTGAATGAGATTGAGAAGGAAGAGAAGGAGAAGCTCTGGTATTACTCGCAGCTGCAGGGCCTGTCCAAGCGTCTGGACGAGCTCCCACACGTGGAAACGGTGAGTACACCGGAGTACCCCGCTCAGTCCAGCCCACGGCGAGGGGAGCGGAAGCGAGCTCCTGCCCCCCGCCCAGGGGCCCCCCTCACTGCCGCTCGCCCTCCCCTCCCAGCAGTTCTCGATGCAGATGGATCTGATTCGGCAGCAGCTAGAGTTCGAGGCCCAGCACATTCGCTCGCTGATGGAGGAGCGCTTCGGCACCTCGGACGAGATGGTGCAGCGGGCCCAGGTGCGGCGGGGCGGGGCTTTGGGGGCGGGGCCATGCACGGTGGGCCAATCAGCGCAGATATCTTGAATGGTCTGGGTTATATGCCTGCGGGCGAAGCGGAGGGCGGAGACTCTTGCGGGTGGGGTCCGGTGCCGGACGCGAAGCCAGAGCTAGAGCTGGTTGAGAGGAGCCAGAGGGGCTTAGGGCGGAGCGGACAGTGCGAGAAACTGAGTTTCATAAGACTTGGGCTTTGACGGTCAAATGGCGAGACCAAAGCAGAAAGACGGCTCTGGAAGTGTGGCTCTGGAGTCTAAGTAGTGGGCGGAGCCGGAGGTTAAGGATTGGACCTCGGGTGGGGCCAGTAAGTGGGTGGACTCAGATAACTGAGTAGGGTATAGAGGGGCCTTTCGAAGGAGGGGGCGGGGTCAGAGCCAAGGGTGGAGTTTGGGCAATAGGCGGGACCCTACGTAGAACTGGGCAGAATCAGCACCGGGCAGAGTTTGGGCTGGGACACGGCCACGTTGGGGGCGTGGGCAGAGCCGGGGTTGGGGGCCTGCAGCATGAATTTATCCTGCGCAGATCCGTGCCTCCCGCCTGGAGCAGATCGACAAGGAACTACTGTCCGCGCAGGACCGGGTGCAGCAGACCGAGCCCCAGGTATGAGAAGGGTGCGACGCCAGGGCCCTACCAGGTGATGACAGACTCAGACAGCAAGGGGACCCCCAGGGCCTTGCCCAGGGTGCAGGAATCTGTAGCCCCCACCACATTGTCATGGGTGTGCAGCTGGCTTCAGCAGCTTTGTTGCTTTATTGCTTTTTGGGAGGTCCCTGAGCCAAACCTCCGGGCCTTGCGTTCTCCCCACAGGCCTTGCTGGCAGTGAAGTCAGTGCCAATGGACGAGGACCCTGAGACTGAGGTCCCCACGCATCCTGAGGATGGTGCCCCTCAACCTGGCAATAGCAAGGTGAAGGGAGTCGAGGTGGGGGGATGCAGAGAGGCAGGGTGCGGAAGAGGCGGCCACATTGAAAGGCCCCTACATCCCAGGCCTGCCTGAAGCAAGCTCAGGTGTGTGAGGGTGACCCTGAGCTGGAGCGCATGGTGAGGCTAGGTTGTGGACTGGAGCCTGGGGGAGGTGGGTGTGGATACCTGTTTTGTGTACTTGGAGGGCACTCTAGACTTAGATGTTGGGGCCAGCCCTAAGAGCACTGGGTGAGGTCGATGGGGTGGGAATTTGGCCCTCATGCGCTGGGGGCATCTCTGCAGTGCTGCGTTGTTCCAGGGAGGATGCATGGGGAGAGGGGTGGGAGAGCAGGATATTCTCGCGGGCCGAGGACATGGGACTCCCATCTATTTAGGGGGAGTCATCAGCGGCGTAGGGGGCAGCCCCTGGCTCGGGTTTATGGGTGGGCTGGCTGGGTAAGGTGAGCCCTGACATCCCCTGCCCCTCAAAGGTGGAGGTGGTCTTCTGGCTGCTGTCCATGTTGGCGACGCGTGACCAGGAGGACACGGCACGGACGCTGCTGGCTATGTCCAGCTCACCTGAGAGCTGCGTGGCCATGCGCCGCTCCGGCTGCCTGCCGCTGCTACTGCAGATTCTGCACGGCACTGAGGCGGGGGTTGGGGGTCGTAACGGAGCCCCAGGGGCTCCAGGAGCCAAGGACGCGCGCATGCGCGCCAACGCAGCGCTGCACAACATCGTCTTCTCCCAGCCGGACCAGGGTCTGGCGCGCAAGGAGATGCGCGTCCTGCATGTGCTTGAGCAGATCCGCGCCTATTGTGAGACCTGCTGGGACTGGCTGCAGACCCGCAACAGCGGGCCAGAGGGAGCCGGCGCCGGCGGCGGTGAGTGCACAGTCTCTGTGCAGTGGGCGCACTGCCTGGGCTTCCTGGGAGGCTGGGTGGCTGGGTGGTGGCGGGGACAGCATGGTTAGCAGTAACAGCTGGCAGGTGCTCAAGAAATGGTCGCTGGGAATTCCCCAGTGACTCAGCGGGTTAAGGATCTGGCATTGTCAATGCTGTGACCCTAGTTACTGCTGTGGCACAGGTTCAATCCCTGGCCCCAGAACTTCTGCAAACTGAGGGTGAGACCAAAAAAAAAAAAGGTAAAAAAGAAACAGTCACTGAATATATGTGTGGATTGTAGGCAATGGGTGCAGTTTGAGAGTCCTAGTTTTTGCAACTGGTTGCAAAGTTAATAGATTCTGAGCACCAGGCTGGGTGAGGCTGGCACTGCCTTCCTTTACAGAGGCCCACTGCCCTGGGAGCGTTTACCCACATACACATGCCCAGTGTGCAGCAGTTTAAAAAGCTCTGGGGGTAGGAGTTCCTGTGACTCAGTGGGTTAAGAATCCGACTGCAGCTGCCCCCGTCACTGTGGAGACCCAGGTTCCACCTCTGGTCCAGTACAGTGGGTTAAAGGATCCCACATTGACATAGCTGTAGTGTGGATTGCAGCTATGGCTTAGATCCAATCCCTAGCCTACAAACTTCCATATGTGGTGGGTGCAGCACAAAAAAAAAAAAAAAAAAAAGAAAGAAAGAAAGTAAGTAAAAAGCTCTGTAGGGATCCTCTTCCCAGACCTGCAGGGTGGAGATCACAAGGTGGGGCAGGGATGCCCCAGATGACATTTCCTGGAGTCAGAGAGTTCTCACGCAGTCTCTTCACCCACAGCTCCAGTCCCCATTGAGCCGCAAATCTGCCAGGCCACCTGCGCCGTGATGAAGCTGTCCTTCGACGAGGAATACCGCCGCGCCATGAACGAGCTGGGTGAGTGCCCCTTGCTGCTTCCATGAGCTGTAGCCGCCCGTGCCACCTGGCCCCAGGCTTCACTGAGCCTCACTGGGCCCAGGGCAGGATCTCAGCCCTTGTGGTCCTGGGGCTCAGAGAACAGGGGAGAGGCCAGGAAACCAGGAGCAAAGGTGAGCTATGGGGGGTGGCTGTGGCAGGGCCACCCTGTGAAGTTTTAGGTTTGGGAGCACTGCAATGTATCTTTTTCCACATAAAAGTAATGGAAAATTGGGAAAAGGAGATGCCAAGGGCCAAAAAATCACATCTCTGTGCTCCATTTTACTCTAATTGTTACAAAATGAAGCACTATTTCTCACTTGGCAGATGGTCCAGCCCTCAAAGATTCTGCAGGCTCTCTAGTGGTCTGGGGTCCACAGGCACAGCCTGGAGGGGCAGACGCTAGCAGAAGGCACACCTCTTAAGCTTTTCCTTCCCCAGCTGGGAATTGAACCTCTGGCTGGATGCAGAAAAACAAGAAACCCAAACAAAACCCAAATCTGGAAACAGCCTAAGGGTCCAATGGTAGGGGGCTGGTTAAGTGCAGTGACATATTAGGCAAAGGCTTAAGTTCTGGATGAACTGATGGGTCGGTAGCGGGAACAGTGTGTGTGGAATGCGCCATTTTCCCTCCAGATAAGCAAAAGATAGGAATGCTTCAGGCTATGCCTCCTCCGGCTGACCAGGCCAGGAAAGGAGAGTTGTATGTTTCCTCATTTCCTTAAAAGTCTTCTGAGAAACACTGATCCTATAAGTGCATATCGCTTTCATGTGATAAAACAGTGGTTCTCAAAGTGTGGTCCAGGGACTCCTGGGGGCTACCACCATCCTTCCAAGAGGTCTGCAAGGTCACTATTTTGTTGATAATTCCACAAAGGAGTGATTTGCCTTTTTCACTCTGGTGTGCATGTGTGTTCACTGGAGTTTCCTAGGCACTCCTACCCTGAGGATGACTGGGCTAAAAAGTGGTGTTAGAAATCCTGGTGTTAAAAAGTTCCTGCTTTGGAGTTCCCATTGTGGTGCAGCAGAAACGAATCCAACTAGTATCCATGAGGATGCCGGTTCGATCCCTGGCTTCGATCAGTGGATTAAGGATCCGGGATTGCCGTGAGCTGTGGTGTGGTGTAGGTTGCTGATGCAGCTCTCATCCTGTATGGCTGTGGCTGTGGCCGGCAGCTGCAGCTCTGATTTGACCCCTAGCCTGGGAACTTCCATATGTCACAGGTTCGGCCCTAAAAAGCAAAAAAAAAAAAAAAGTCTCTGCTTTAATGAGAGCTGTAACTTGGGTGAATGAAAACTCTTTGGGGTCCTCAAAAATGTTCAGAATGTTTGAGGGTCCTGAAACCAAAATGCTTGCATGCCATTTGTGTCCACCAGGACACCAAGGCAAGCCAACCCTTAGTTCCAGTGAAAATGCCCTGCCCACGGCTCTCTTTATTTTGTTCCTTTGTGTGGGTTCTGGGAGGTGGAGTTTCCAGGTTAACAAACACTCCCCCCAAATCCTTTTTTTTTGGTTTGCTTTTGTTTTATGTTTTGGCCATGCCAGAAGTTTCCCAGCCAGGGATCAAACCCTTGACACGGCAGTGACCATGTCAGATCCTTAACCTGCTAGGCCACCAGGGAACTCTCCCCAAGTCCAACTTCTATGTATTTAAACATTTTTTTTTAAATGGTGGTAAAATACACATAACATAAAATTTACCATCAACCGGAGTTACCGTTGTGGTGCAGTGGAAATGAATCTGACTAGGAACCAAGAGGTTGCAGGTTCAATCCCTGGCCTCGCTCGGTGGGTTAAGGATCCGGTGTTGCTGTGACCTGTGGTGTAGGTCACAGACACGGCTCGGATCTGGCATTGCTGTGGCTGTGGTATAGGCTGGCGTCTACACATGGCTCTGATCCTGTGTTGCTGTGGCTATGGCCAGCAGCTATAGCTCAGATTCGACCCCTTGCCTGGGAACCTCCATGCCATGGGTGCAGCCCTAAAAAGAAAAAAAAAATTTACCATCAGCCATTTTTAAGTGCACAGCTCAGTGGCATTAAGCACATTCACACAGTTTTGCAACCATCCCTACCATCATCTCCAGAACTTTTTCATGTTCCTAAACTGTCCCCATTAAAATTTCACTTCTGGAGGTCCCTGGTGGTTCAGCAAGCTAAGGATCCAGCATTGTCACTGCTGTGGCTCCAGTTCTTGCTGTGGCATGGATTCAATCCCTGACACAGGCCATGGGCATGGCCAAAAAAACCAAAAAAGAAAACCCATTCACTCTCCATTCCCCCTACCACCACCAGGAACCCACTCTCTGTCTCTGTGGATGTGTCTGTTCTTGACGTTTCCCATCTGTGGAATCCCACACTGTGTGTCCTTCTGTGTCTGCTTCTCTCACTGAGCATCGTGGTCTTCAGGTCTGTCCACGTGGCAGCGAGTGTCAGGGCCTCTCTCATTTTCGTGGCCGAGTGATGCTCTGTGTGTGGAGGACACAGCGTGTCTATTGATGGACACTCAGGTTATTCCTACATTTTGGCTGCTGTGACTCGTGTGCACAGGTTTGCTTTGGAGGCTTGGAGGTTTGTGTTGTTAACTTCCTTCCCCAAAGTGGTCCCCCTGGCATGCCCATCAGAAGAAGTGCTTCCTTTGCCCCGGACAGTCTCCTTCCTGAGTGAGGGGGAAGGGCCTGTGTTCAGGTTCCTGCAGGTTCTTTCCCTTCTTTTGCTCATCATTTCCCCCTACATTCCTTTTTTTCCTTCCCAAAGTGATTTCTTTTTAAATTAAAAGTTAAGGTCCTTATTGATTGTCTATTTTATGTACGGTAGTGCGTACATGTTAATCCCCAGTTCTTAGCTTATCCCTTCCCCCCATTCTGTCTGGTAACCATAAGTAAATTTTTTATGTCTATAAGCCTGTTTCTGTTCCGTAAATAAGTTCATTTGCATCATTTGTTTAGATGTCACAAATAAGTGATATCATAGGATATTTGTGTTTGTCTCACTTCACATATGAGAATCTCTAGTTGCATCCATGTTGCTGCAAATGGCATTATTTGGTTGTTTTTAATGGCTAAGTAGTCTATTGTGTTTATACACATCTTCTTCTTTTTTTTTTTTTTTTTTGCTTTTTAGGGCTGCATCTGCGGCACGTGGCAGTTTTCAGGCTAGGGGTCTAATCGGAGCTACAGCTGCGGGCCTAAGCCACAGCCACAGCCACGCAGGATCCGAGCCGCATCTGCGACCTACAACACAGCTCATGACAATGCTGGATCCTTAAGCCACTGAGCAAGGCCAGGGATCAAACCCGAAACCTCATGGTTCGTAGTCGGATTTGTTTCCACTGCGCCACGATTGGAACTCCCACACCACATCTTAATCCATTCATCTGTCAATGGGCATGTAGGCTGCTTCCATATCTTGGCTATTGTAAATAGTGCTGCTATGAGCAGTGGGTTGCATGGATCTTTTCAAATTACACTTTTCCTCAGATAGATGCCCAGAAGTGGGATTGCAACATCCTTTACTTTTTTTTTGTTAAGTGAAAGCTCGGTTTCCTAAAGAATTGTGTATGGCAGCCAACATCAGTAGCTCCTGAGTATGTGCCATCCAGATCTGTCCTGGGGACACAGCGGGGCACAGTCACCTGGCCAGGCCCTCAGCAGCTCACTGTCAAATGGTTTTAGTGGTTTCTCGGTTGGGGAGATGAGAGGCTTCCCTGAGGAAGTGAATTTTGAGCAGAAGGGGATCCAGGCAACTGGGCAAACAGCAAGCAAGAGCATTCTGGGCAGAGGGAACAGCACATACAAAGGCGCAGCAGCCAGAGGAATTGTGACTAGAGGCTGAGGGCAGAAAAGAAGTGGACATGGAGGTGCAGGACACCTAGGGGACTGGGCCAGCTTGGCAGCAGGCTGCCTGGAGGTGTACTCAGAGGCCAGCTTCAAAAGTGGACTTGAGGGCAGATCTGGGGGTGGGACAGAGGGGAGGATGTCTAGGCAGAGTGACCTGTGTGGGCAGAGGCTGGGGTGGTTTGGGGTGCCCCCCTGCCCTCAGCTCTTCTGTGTCCCCATAGGCGGGCTGCAGGCTGTGGCAGAGTTACTGCAGGTCGACTATGAGATGCACAAGATGACCCGGGACCCTCTCAACCTGGCCCTGCGCCGATATGCTGGCATGACCCTCACCAACCTCACCTTTGGGGATGTCGCCAACAAGGTACCTGGGTGGGCAGGCGGGCAGGCGAGCATCCCCCAGTCTAAGCTCCTCGGCATCATCCCCACTTCCAAGCAGCACTGGGAGGTGGGACCAGATGTCCTTAATTTACAGACTCCTTCACCCCAGCCGTGGCCTCTTGGCTGCTCTGCTGCCTCCCATTGTGGGGGCCCCTGGCAACGGAAGCCGGTGTCTGTGCCTCCCTGAACCTGTTGCCTCTTCGGACCGATGGGGTGACTACTTTCCCCTGTGTGTGCTGGTTAAGATGGGGTTGGGGGCTCAAGCTCTAGCACAGAGTAGGTGCTGGGTAGTGCTCCCTGCCCTGCCTGCTGCAGCCTGACTCTCCCGTGTTACCCACAGGCCACACTGTGTGCCCGGCGGGGCTGCATGGAGGCCATCGTGGCCCAGCTGGCATCTGAGAGCGAGGAGCTGCACCAGGTACCCAGAAGGGCCCAGGCTGCTCCACAGGGTGGTGGGCGGCCCCCTGTTTCTGCAGGTGGGCAGAGGGTCACCCTGGGAGCCTGCCCTGGGCTCACTTGCCTGTGTCACGCCCACCCAGGTCGTTTCCAGCATCTTGCGCAACCTGTCTTGGAGGGCTGACATCAACAGCAAGAAGGTGCTGAGGGAGGTGGGCAGCGTGACCGCCCTGATGCAATGCGTCCTTCGAGCCTCCAAGGTGAGCACCCAGCAGGGCAGGGGCTGTGGGAGTGTGCCCGGGCCAGGGAAGCCTGCTGAGTGCCAGCCACAGTGCCAAGAGGCACTGGCAGCAGGCGGGAGTTCTCAGCTTGGGAGGAAATAATGCCAGACTGCCCACCACTTGGCAGGTGGTCTAGGCCTGGACCCTGCAACTCAAAGATCCTGCAATAGCAGGAGTTCCCATTGTGGCGAAGTGGAAATGAATCTGACTAGGAACCATGAGGTTATGGGTTCGATCCCTGGCCTTGCTCAGTGGGTTAAGGATCCGGCGTTGCTGTGACCTGTGGTGTAGGTCACAGACATGGCTTTGATCCTGGTTGCTGTGGCTGTGGTGTAGGCAAGCAGCTGTAGCTCCTATTCGACCCCTAGCCTGGGAACCCCCATATGCCGCAGGTGCGGCCCTAAAAAAAAAAGCAAAAAAAAAAACCAAACCCATAGATCCTGTGACAGCAGATTCCATTACTTTTCACTTTTATTTGAAGTAGCACTGGGGTGCATTTGGTGGCATCTATGGAGAGGGCCCCCCACCCCCAACTGACCCCTCCCGCTCTGCCCGGTACCCAGGAGTCCACCCTGAAAAGTGTGCTCAGCGCCCTGTGGAACCTCTCAGCTCACAGCACAGAGAACAAGGCTGCCATCTGCCAGGTGGACGGCGCCCTGGGCTTCCTGGTGAGCACACTGACCTACAAGTGCCAGAGCAACTCACTGGCCATCATCGAGAGCGGCGGTGGCATCCTGCGCAACGTGTCCAGCCTCATCGCCACGCGGGAGGACTACAGGTGGGTCCCGCACCTTCAGTGGCGGCAGAGGGGTGGGGGTGGGGGAGCTGGGCAGCGGCCCCAGGTGCAGACTGGGAGGCAGCTTGGCTCCCGGTGAACCAGGGAAGCCCACCCGTACTGTCCTCCTTCCAATGGGTGGTCCCACTGGTCCCCAGGCGCTTGATGTTTTCAGTATAAATATATCCCAGATACTGCACAGGATAGACTTGGAATAAATTTTAATTTAGCAAAAATACATTGAATTTTGTAAATACTATTAATAATAAACACTTGTTCTTTATTAAAATATTCACTATTCACTTAGTTTTAATAGGTAAACAATATTCATTAACATAAGCGTTTATTACTAGGTAACATAGATTAATGCTTCTCATATATGAAAATACATAGAAGTTTTAGTATAAATACATCCCCAATACTGCATGGTATATACTTGTAATGAATTTTAAATTAGTAAAAATAGAATTATATAAATATTAATAATGAATATATTTTTATTAACATATTTTATTGACCAAGTAATTTTTTTTTGGCTGCATTCAGTGCATATGGATTTTCCAAGGCCAGAGACTGACTCCAAGTCTCAGCATTTTCTAAACATCAATCCTTGTTTTTTATTAAAATATTCACTAAGGGAGTTCCCGTCATGGCGCAGTGGTTAACGAATCCAACTAGGAACCATGAGGTTGTGGGTTCGATCCCTGCCCTTGCTCAGTGGGTTAACGATCCGGCGTTGCCATGAGCTGTGGTGTAGGTTGCAGATGCGGCTCGGATCCCACGTTGCTGTGGCTCTGGCTTAGGCCGGCAGCTACAGCTCCGATTAGACCCCTAGCCTGGGAACCTCCATATGCTGCAGGAGCGGCCCAACAAATGGCAAAAGACAAAAAAAAAATCACTAAGGAGTACCCACTGTGGCACAGTGGGTTAAGGACCTGGCATTGCTACATCAGTGGTGTAAGTCACAATTAGGGGGATTGGAATTGCCCCTTCCCTGGCTAAGAAACTTCTATATGCCACAAATTGGACCAAAAAAAGAAAATAGTAATAATAAAATATTCATTAAATAAAATTCTTAAATAAATTCTTATTTTTAATAACATAAATGTTTATTACTTATTAGGTAACAACAATAATAATAATGTTTCCAAGGTGTGAAAATCCATAAATTTTTAAAGTATAGTCCAAATATTGCATGGGCTATACTTTAATTAAAATTTTCATTATAAGTATTAAAAATTTATTGGAGTTCCCATCTTGGCTCAGCAGTAACAAACCTGACTAGGATCCATGAAGATGTGGGTTCAATTCCTGGCCTCACTCAGTGGGTTAAGGATCTGGTGTTACCGTGAGCTGTGGTGTAGGTCGCAGACATGGCTCAGATCCCACCTTGATATGGCTGTGGGGTAGGCCAGCAGCAGGAGCTCCGATTCTATCCCTGGCCTAGGAACCTCCATATGCTGCGGGTGTGGCCCTAAAAGACAAAAAGACCAAAAAAAATGTTTTAAATTATTTTCTAAATAACAATAGTAAAAAGGAGTTCCTACTGTGGTGCAGTAGGTTAAGGATCTGGTGTTGCCACACTGCTGCCCAGATTCTATCCCTGGCCCAGGAACTTGCATGTGCTAGAGGTGCAGCCAAAAAAAAAAAAGTAAACACTTGTTCTTTATTTCAAATAAATTACTTATAAGTTAATGCTAATAAATAATATGTCTAATGTATGAAAATACATAACTTTAAAAAATATACGTATATCCCAAACGTTGCATGTATACTTGTGCTAAAGATTTTACCAGTTAAGGAGTTCCCACTGTTGGGCAGTGGGTTAATGATCAGGCTTGTCTCTTAGGAGGCACTGGTTCAATCTGGTCCAATCCCTGGCCCAGAGCAGTGGGTTAGGGATCTGGCTTTGCCCCAGCTGTGGAACAAGTTGCAGCTCCAGCATGGATTTGATCCCTGGCCAGGAAACTTCCTCATGCTGTGGGGAAAGTCGGGAAAAAACAAAAAGATTTTACCAATTCAAATAAAACATTTATATACTAATAATGCTCATAATTAACAAGCAATACATACTATTTTTAAAAACAAACTTTTTTTTCTTTTTTGGCCGCATTCATGTCATATTATATTCCTGGGCCAGTGGTTGAATCTGAGCCACAGCTGCAAACTATGCCACAGATGCGGCAACGCCAGATCTTTTAACTCACTGTGCCAGCCCTGGCCTGGAACCTGTACCTCCACAGCCACATGAGCCACAGCAGCTGAATTCATGATCCACTGAGTCACACCAGGAACTCCTAAGTAATATTAATGAGTAAATAACACTTCATTAACATAAGTGTTTACTACTCACTAGGTAACATTCATAATAAATAATGGTTCTAACATATGAAAATACATAAAGCTTTTAGTATTAGTATATCCCAAATACTGCATGTGATATACTTCTGCAGATCTTTAAATTTATAGTAAAACTACATGTAATTTTCTTTTTTTTTTTTTTGTCTTTTTGCTATTTCTTGGGCCTCTCCCGCGGCATATGGAGGTTCCCAGGCTAGGGGTTGAGTCGGAGCTGTAGCCACCGGCCTATGCCAGACCCACGCCAGACCCACAGCAACGAGGGATCCGAGCCGCGTCTGCGACCTACACCACAGCTCACGGCAACGCCGGACCCTTAACCCACTGAGCAAGGGCAGGGACCGAACCCGCAACCTCATGGTTCCTAGTCGGATTTGTTAACCACTGCGCCACGAAGGGAACTCCTAATTTTCTAAATAATATTAATACTTGTTCCTTGTTAAAATATTCACTAAGGGAGTTCCCGTCGTGGGGCAGTGGTTAACGAATCCGACTAGGAACCATGAGGTTGCGGGTTCGGTCCCTGCCCTTGCTCAGTGGGTTAACGATCCGGCGTTGCCGTGAGCTGTGGTGTAGGTCGCAGACGTGGCTTGGATCCCGCGTTGCTGTGGCTCTGGCGTAGGCCGGCAGATACAGCTCCGATTCGACCCGTGGCCTGGGAACCTCCATATGCTGCGGAAGCGGCCCTAGAAATGGCAAAAAGACAAAAAAAAAAAAAAATTCACTAAGGAGTTCTCACTGTGGCACAGTGGGTTAAGAATCTGGAATTGTTGCAGCTGTGGCATAGGTCACAGTTGGGGATGGGATTTGATCTCTGGCCCAGGAACTTTCATATGCCATGGGCAAAAAAAAAATGGTAAAAACTTGTTATTAAAATAAATTACTTATTAGTCAATACTGATAATAAATAATGTTACTAACGTATGAAAATACATAACTTTTTAAAGTATACATGTATCCCAAATGTTGCATGTACACTTGTGCTAATATTTTACCAATTACAGAATTCCCACTGTGGCACAATGGGTTAATGATCCAGCTTGTGTCTATAGAGGTGCAGGTTCCAGCCAGTTTGATCTCAAGCCCACTAAGGTGGGTTAGGGATCTGGCATTGCTTCAGCTATGGCACAGGTTGCAGCTCCAGTTTAGATCTAATCCCTGGCCTCGGACATTTCATATGCTGTGGGGGCAGTTGAAAAAAAAAGATTTTCCCAATTAAAAGAAAACATTGATTTACTAATGCTCATAATTAACAAGCAATACTTCCTATTCTTAGTAGGAAACAAATCTTATTTTCCTTTTTTGGCTGCGTGAGTCATATGGATGGTTCCTGGGTCAGAGGTCCAATCTGGGCCATAGCTGTGAATTATGCCACAGGTGTGGCAACACCGGATCCTTTAACTCACTGGGCCAGGCTACAGATCAAACCCACACTGCCACAGTGACCCAAGCCCTGGCAGCTGGATTCTTAATCCACTGATCCATACTGGGAACTCCTCACTAAGTAATATTAATGAGTAAACAATTTTTATCCTTCATTAACATAAGTGTTTAACTCACTAGGTAGTATTAATAATAATGCTTCTAAGGTATGAAAATTTTTTTTTAGTATAAATATGTTCCAAATACTGCATCGGATATACCTGTACAAAGTTTTAATTTAGTAAAAAATACAAGGAATTTTCTAAATAATATCCATAATAAATACTTGCTCTTTGTTTAAATATTATTCATTTAGTATTATTAATAAGTAAATAATACTTATTCTTCATTAACATAAGTGTTTGA
The DNA here is from genome assembly GCF_016906955.1 of Phacochoerus africanus. Classification (NCBI taxonomy): domain Eukaryota; kingdom Metazoa; phylum Chordata; class Mammalia; order Artiodactyla; family Suidae; genus Phacochoerus; species Phacochoerus africanus. The sequence goes on along the minus strand of NC_062547.1, from coordinate 77,155,591 downwards.
TATTTATTAGGTGACATTAATAATAAATAATGCTTCTAACATATGCAAATGCATAAAACTTTGAGTAAGTATATCCCAAATACTGCATGGAATACATTTGTACAAAATTTTAAATTAATAGTAAAAAATATGTAATTTTCCAAATAATAATACTTTTTTGTTTGTTTTCTTTTTAGGGCTGCACCCACATAGCCTAGGGGTTCTCAGCCTAGGGACTGAATTGGAGCTGTAGCTGCCAGCCATAGCTACAGTCACAGCCATAGCGGATCTGAGCTGCATCTGCAGCCTACACCACAGCTCATGGCAATGCTGGATCCTTAACCCACTGAGCGAGGCTAGGGATGGAACCTGTGTCCTTATGGATACTAGTCAGATTCCTTTCTGCTGAGCCATGATGGGAACTCCAATAATACTTGTTTTTTATTACAACATTCACTATGGGAGTTCCCGTCGTGGCTTAGCAGTTAACAAACCCGACTAGCATCCATGAGGGCACAGGTTCAATCCCTGGCCTTGCTCAGTGGATTAAGAATCCGGTGTTGCCATGAGCTGTGGTGTAGGTCAAAGACATGCTCAGGTCCCGGGTTACTGTGGGTGTGGTGTAGGCTGGCAGCTTCAGCTCTGATTTGACCCCTCGCCTGGGAACCTCCATATGCCTCTCAGGTGTGGCCCTAAAAAGATAATAAATAAATAAAACATTCACTATGGAGTTCCCACTGTGCCACAGTTGGGTTAAAGACCTAGATGTGCCACAGTTGTGGCATAGGTCACACTTGGGACTTGAATTTGTTCCCTGGTCAAGGAACATCCATATGCCTCAGATTTGGCTGAAAAAGAAAAAAAAAATTCATTAAGTACCGTAAGAAAATACTTTTCTTATTACTGATTAGGTAATGTTAATAATTAATGTTTCTAAGGTATGAAAATATCTGAATTTTTAAAGTATATCTTAAATATTGCATGGGATATGCTTATACTGAAATTTTAATTATTATAATTATTTTCTAAATAATAATAGTAAAAACTTGCACGGTAGGTTAAAGATCTGGTGTTGCCACATTGCTGCTCAGATTTGATCCCTGGCCAGTGAACTTCCATGTTCTGTGGGTTTGTCAAAAAAAGTAAAGACTTGTTCTTTATTGAAGTACTTATTAATAATAATAAATAATGTCTAATGTGTGAAAATACTGAACTTTAAAAATATACGTATATCCTAAATGCTGCATGTACAAATGTGCTAAAGATTTTACCAATTAAGGAGTTCCCGCGTAGGGCAGTGGGTTAATGATCAAGCTTGTCTATTAGGAGGCACTGGTTCAGTGTCGGTTCGATTCCCTGGCCCAGCGCAGTGGGTTAGGGATCTGGTTTTGCTGCAGCTGTGGCACAGGTTGCAGTTCCAATTCCAATTCACTCTCTGGCCCAGGAATCTCCAAATGCTGTGGAGGCAGCCAGAAAAAAAAAAAAAATTTACCAGTTCAAATAAAACATTTATTTACTAATGCTCTTAATTAACAAGCAATTTCCTATTTTTAAAAGCAAAGATAATTTTTTTTTTCTTTTTTGGCCATGTTCCCATCATATGGATGTTCCTGGGCCAGGGGTTGAATCTGAGCCACAGCTGCCCCACAGCTGTGACAACACCCGATCCTTTAACCCACTTCGAGGGCCCAGGGATCAAACCTAAACCTCCACAGAGACGCACCACTACCGTTGGATTCCTAACCCACTGAGCCACCCTGGGAAATCTGTCTAAGTGACATTAATGAGTAAACAATACCTGTCCTTCAGTAATAGGAGTATTCATTTCTTACTAGGTAACAATAATAAATGCTGCTTCTAACATATGAAAACACATAAAACTTTTAGTGTAAGCATATCCCAAATACTGCATTGATACATTTGTACAAAATTTTAAATTAATAGTAAAAACTTTTTGTCTTTTTAGGTCCACACCCACAGCATATGCAGGTTCCCAGGCTAGGGGTCAAATCAGAGCTACAGCCACTGACCTACATCACAGCTCACCACAACGCCCCATCCCCAACCCACTGAGCAAGGCCAGGGATCAAACTGGTCCTCATGGATACCAGTTGGATTAGTTTCTGCTGAGCAACTGACAGGCACTCCTATATGTAATTTTCTAAATGGTATTAATAATAGTTTTTTATTAAATTTTCTTTTAGTCTTTTTTTCTTTTAGGGCCACACCTACAGCATATGGAGATTCCCAGGCTAGGGGTCTAATGGGAACTATAGCCGCTGGCCTATACCATAGCCACAGCTACAGGGGATCCAAGCCATACCTGCAACCTATACCACAGCTCACGGCAACGCCAGATGATCCTTAATCCACTGAGCGAGGCCAGGAATCGAACCTGCAACCTCATGGTTCCTGGTTGGATTCGTTTCTGCTACGCCATGACAGGCACTGCGAAAATGCATAACTTCTTAAAGTACACATATATCTCAAATGTTGCATGTACACTTGTGCTAAGATTTTAAGGAGTTTCCACTGTGGTGCAATGGGTTAATGATTCAACTTGTCTCTGTGGCGGCACAGGTCCCACCTGGATCGATCCCAAGCCCAGTGAGGTGGGTTAGGGATCTGGAATTGCTTCAGCTGTGGCACAGTTTGCTGCTCCAGTTTGGATTTGATCCCTGGCCTGGGATCAAATGCTTCCACATGCTGTGGGGACAGCTGGGGAAAAAAAAGATTTAACCAATTGAAATAAAACATTTATTTTACTAATGCACATAACTACCAAGCAATACTTCCTATTTTTAAAAACAAACAGGAGTTCCCATTGTGGCTCAGTGGTAACAAATCGACCAATATCCATGAGGATATGGGTTCGATCCCTGGCCTTGCTCAGCAGGTTAGGATCAAGTGTTGCTGTGAGCTGTGGTGTAGATTGCAGACGAGGCTCAGATCTGGCGTTGCTATGGCTGTGGTGTAGGCCAGAAGCTACCGCTCCGATTTGACCCCTAGCTGCCTGGGAACCTCCATATGCTGTACCCAAGGCCCTAAAAAAAAAAAAAAAAAAAAAAGCTATGAACAAACAGATTGTTTTTTTCTTTCGGCTACCCCCTCGTCTTACAGATGTTCCCATGCCAGAGGTCAGAGGTCAAATCTGAGCCACAGCTGTAATCTATGCCACAGATGCCACAGCTACAGCAATGCTGGATCCTTTAACCCACTGTGCCAGCCTGGGGATAAAACCTGCTACCTCCACAGCAACCCAAACCACTGCAATTGGATTCCTAACCCACTGATCCACACTGGGAACTCCTCACTAAGTAATATTAATGAGTAAATAATACTTATTCTTCATTAACGTGTTTACTACTCACTAGGTAACTAACAAATAATGCTTCTAAGTATGAAAATAGATAAATACTGCAAATACACTTGTGGGAAATTTTTTTTTTGGTCTTTTTAGGGACACACTCGAGGCACATGAGGTTCCCTGATTAGGGTTCAAATCAGAGCTGTAGCCACTGGCCTACACCACAGCCACATCAATGCCAGATCCGAGCCACGTCTGCAACCTACACCACAGCTCACGGCAATGCTGGATCCTTAACCCACTGAGCGAGTCCAGGGATTGAGCCTGTGTACTCATGGTACTAGTCAGATTCATTTCTTTCTTTCTTTTTTTTTTTTTTGTCTTTTTGCTATTTCTTTGGGCCGCTTCCGCGGCATATGGAGGTTCCCAGGCTAGGGGTTGAGTCGGAGCTGTAGCCACCGGCCTACACCAGAGCCACAGCAACGCGGGATCCGAGCCACGTCTGCAACCTACACCACAGCTCACGGCAACGCCGGATCGTTAACCCACTGAGCAAGGGCAGGGACTGAACCCGCAACCTCATGGATCCTAGTCGGATTCGTTAACCACTGCGCCACGACGGGAACTCCCAGATTCATTTCTGCTGAGCCACGACAAGAACTCTGAAATTTGTTTTTTGGGTTTTTTTTTTTGCTTTTTGGTTTTTTTTAGGGCCTCACCTATGGCACATGGCAGTTTTCAGGGTAGGGGTCAAATCAGAGCTACAGCTGCTGGCCTACACCACAGCCACAGCAACCCGGGATCCAAGCCAAGCGTGCGACCTACACCACAACTTACAGCAACACTGGATCCCTGACCCACTGAGTGAGTCCAAGGATTGAGCCCTCATCCTCATGGATACCAGTCAGATTCATTTCCGTTGCACCTCAATGGGAACTCCCAAAATTTTAACTTAGTAAAAAATACATGGAATTTTCTAAATAATATCCATAATAAATACTTGCCCTTTGTTAAAATATTATTAATTTACTTATACTAATAAGTAAATAATCCTTATTCTTCATTAACATGTGTTCCTTACTTATTAGGTAACATTAATAATAAATAATGCTTCTAACATATGAAAATGCATAAAACTTTTAGTATAAGTATATCCCCAAACCACATGGGACACATTTATGTGAAATTTTAAAGTAATAGAAAAAATGTCTTATTTCCTGAATTTTTTTTTTTTTGGTCTTTTTACCATTTCTTGGGCCGCTCCTGAGGCATATGGAGGTTCCCAGGCTAGGGGTCGAATCGGAGCTGTAGCCGCTGGCCTACACCACAGACACAGCAACTCAGGATCCAAGCCGAATCTGCAACCTACACCACAGCTCATGGCAACGCCGTGATCCTTCACCCATTGAGCAAGGCCAGGGACCAAACCCGCAACCTCATGGTTCCTAGTCGGATTCGTTAACCACTGAGCCACGACAGGAACTCCAATTTCCTGAATAATATTAATAATACCTTTTTTTTTTTTTTTTTGGCTTTTTAATCCTACACACTCAGCATATGGAAGTTCTCAGGTTAGGGGTTGAATCAGCGCTGCAGCAGCCAGCCTACTACTCCATAGTCACAGCAACCCTGCAACCTATGCTACACCTGCAGCAATGCCAGATCCTTTACCCAAATGTGAGGGCCCAGGGATCAAACCTGAACCTCCACAGAGATAAGTACCCCTACTGTTGGATTCCTACACTGAGCCACACTGCGAAGTCCATCACTAAGTACTTTTAATGAGTAAACAATACTTATCCTTCATTAACATGTGTGTTCCTTATTAGGTTGTTACCTAGTAAGTTACCTAGTTAATAATTAGTTATTATTAATGCTTCTAACATATGAAAATGTATAAAACTTTTAGTATGGGTATATCTCAAATACTGCATTGGATACATCTGTACAAAAATGTAAACTAATATTAAAATATATGTACTTTACTAAACAGTATTAATAATACTGTTCTTTACTAAATTTTCACTAAGAAATTCTTGCTGTGTTGCAGTGGGTTAAGGATTCAGCATTGCTGCAGCTGTGGTGTAGGTTGCATTTGGGGCTTGGTTTCTATCCTTGGCTTGGAACTGCTATATATCATGACTTCGGTCAAAAAAAAAAAAAAGTAAAACCTTGTTTTTTATAAAGATAAATTACTTTTGGAGTTCCCGTCGTGGCGCAGGGGTTAACGAATCCGACTAGGAACCATGAGGTTGAGGGTTCAATCCCTGGCCTCGCTCAGTGGGTTAAGGATCTGGTGTTGCCGTGAGCTGTGGTGTAGGTCGCAGACGCAGCTCGGATCCCGCGTTGCTGTGGTTCTGGCATAGGTTGGTGGCTACAGCTCCGATTAGACCCCTAGCCTGGGAACCTCTATATGCCGCAGGAGCAGCTCAAGAAAAGGCAAAAAGAGAAAAAGAAAAAAAAAAAGATAAATTACTTTTTAGTTAATAAATAATGATTCTAATGTATGAAAATACATAACTTTTTAAAGCATATGTCTATCCCTAACATTGTATATATACTTGTGCTAGATTTTTGCAATTAAAACATTTACTAAAAATGCTTATAATTAACAAGCAATACTTTATATTTTTAATAGCAAACAGAATTTTTTTTTTTGGCTGCACTTGCAGCACATGGAAGTTCCGCAGATGGGTGTTTTAATCCAAGCCACAGCTGCAACCTACAATGCAGCTGTGGAAACACGGGATCCTTAACCCAATGAGCCAGGCTGGGCTTGAACCCAACTGCCCAGAGATGATGCTGGATACTTAACACACTGTGCCACAGCCGAAACTCCAGAAATCTATCGTTAGCAAAGTAATACTGATAATTAACAAACAATACTTCATACATTTAAAAGCAAACTGAAATCTGTTTTAAGTATATCTCAAACTTCAGAAGATTTAGTTCTACTACAATGAGATATACTAAAACTAAATTTCTTTTTTTTTTTTTTTGCCACCACTATGCAAAAGTTCCCAGACCAGGGACTGAACATGTGCCATAGCAGTGAAAATGCTGGATCCTTAACCTGCTAGGCTACCAGGGAACTCCCTAAATTCATTTTAAATGATATGCTTCATTAATGTACTATTAGTATGCTTAATAAATATATTGATAGTAATAAAAGTTTCAGCACTAGTATATCCCATTCGATATCTAGGATATAATTATACTAAAATCTTACCACTTATTTTGAAATTCTAAATTACCTGGGATCCTGTTTTCACTCGCTCAATCTGGCCACCGTACTCCGGGAGGGTCAAGACCGCTGTCCAGCCTGGGCAGTGGAGCCTGACGAGCTCCCTTTGCCCCCAGGCAGGTGCTGCGGGACCACAACTGCCTGCAGACACTGCTGCAACACCTGACTTCGCACAGCCTGACCATCGTGAGCAATGCCTGTGGCACGCTCTGGAACCTGTCTGCCCGTAGCCCTCGCGACCAGGAGCTACTGTGGGACCTGGGCGCCGTGGGCATGCTGCGCAACCTGGTACACTCGAAGCACAAGATGATCGCCATGGGCAGTGCTGCCGCCCTGCGCAACCTGCTGGCCCACCGGCCTGCCAAGTACCAGGCAGCCGCCACTGCCATCTCCCCCGGCGCCTGTGTGCCCAGCCTGTATGTGCGCAAGCAGCGGGCTCTGGAAGCAGAGCTGGATGCGAGGCACCTGGCACAGGCGCTCGATCACCTGGAAAAGCAGGGCCTTCCTGAGGCCGAGGCTGCCTCCAAGAAGCCACTGCCACCCCTGCGGCACCTGGATGGCCTCGCCCAGGACTACGCCTCTGACTCGGGCTGCTTCGACGATGATGATGCACCCTCCCTGGCTGCTGCCGCAGCCACTGCCACAGCCGAGCCTGCCAGCCCCGCCATGCTGTCCCTCTTCCTGGGCAGCCCCTTCCTGCAGGGGCAGGCACTGGCCCGTGCCCCCACTGCCCGCCGTGGTGGCCTGGAGACAGAGAAGGAGACCGGGGGGGAGGCAGCCGTGGCAGCCAGGGCCAAGGCCAAGTTGGCACTGGCAGTGGCGCGTATCGACCGGCTGGTGGAGGATATCTCTGCCCTGCACACCTCGTCTGATGACAGCTTCAGCCTCAGCTCTGGGGATCCTGGGCAGGAGGCCCCACGGGAGGGCCGTGCCCAATCCTGCTCACCCTGCCGGGGGCCCGATGGTGGACGGCGGGAGGCCAGTAGCCGAGCTCACCCGCTGCTGCGGCTCAAGGCAGGGCACACCAGCCTCTCCAATGACAGCCTTAACAGTGGCAGCACCAGTGACGGGCACTGTCCCCGTGAGCACTCGCGGCCCTGTCCTCTGGTCACACTGGCTGAGCACCGAGAGGGGCCTCCGTGTGGTCAGGCACGGCCTAGCCGGCTTGACCTTGGCCTGGCCAGTGGCAAGGCTGAGCTGGCAGCCCGGGACACCACAGCTACAGATGCCCATGTGCGCACCATCAAGCTGTCACCTACTTACCAGCATGTGCCACTGCTTGAGGGCACAACCAGGGCGGGTGCAGGGTCCCTGGCCCCTGGGGCCCGTAAACAGGCCTGGCTGCCCACAGAGGGCCTAAGCAAAGCGCCTGAGAAGCTGGCAGTGGAGACGGCACCTCTCAGCCTGTCCCACTGCAGCTCCCTGTCCTCACTGTCCTCGGCCGGCCGCCCAGGGCCCAGTGAGGCTGGGGACCTGGACGACAGTGATTCGTCCCTGGAGGGGCTAGAGGAGGCCGGTCCCAGTGAGGCAGAACTGGAGGGGGCCTGGCGGGGGCCAGTGGCTGCCTCCCTGCCCATGGCCATCCCGGCACCCCGGCGGGGCCGGGGCCTGGGGCTGGAGGACGCCACTCCCTCCAGCTCATCTGAGAATTGCGTGCAGGAGACCCCACTGGTGCTGAGCCGCTGCAGCTCGGTCAGCTCACTGGGCAGCTTTGAGAGCCCATCCATTGCTAGTTCTATTCCCAGTGACCCATGCAGCGGGCTGGGCAGCGGCACAGTAAGCCCCAGTGAACTGCCCGACAGCCCTGGGCAAACAATGCCACCAAGCCGCAGCAAGACGCCACCGCTGGCCCAGGCACCACCAGGCGAGCGTGAGGCCACCCAGTTCAGCCTGCAGTGGGAGAGCTATGTGAAGCGCTTCCTGGACATTGCTGACTGCCGTGAGCGCTGCCGGCTGCCATCGGAGCTAGACGCAGGCAGTGTGCGCTTTACTGTAGAAAAGCCCGATGAGAACTTCTCCTGTGCTTCCAGCCTCAGTGCATTAGCCCTGCATGAGCTCTATGTACAGAAGGACGTGGAGCTGCGGCTGCTGCCCCCCACCTGCCCAGAGCGCAGCAGCGGTGGAGGTGGAGGCCCTGGACACCGGCGGCGGGATGAGACTGGTGGTTGCCTGGAAGGGCCACCATCCACAGACCAGGAGCTGGAGCTTCTGCGCGAGTGCTTGGGTGGGGCCGTGCCCGCCCGGCTCCGCAAGGTGGCCTCAGCACTGATGCCTGGCCGCCGTGCGCTGCCTGTGCCCGTCTACATGCTTGTGCCTGCCCCGGCCCGGGAGGACGACTCCTGCACTGACTCGGCTGATGGCACACCTGTCAACTTCTCCAGTGCTGCCTCACTCAGCGATGAGACGCTGCAGGGACCCTCTAGGAACAGCGGGCATGTGGAGGGGGAGAAGCCTGCAGGCCGCGCCACCCCCTCCAGGCAGCCTACTGGGCACCGGCACAGGGCAGGAGGTGTGGGCCGCAGCTTGGAGAAGCCCTGGGGGGCTGGCAGGAGCCGGGCAGGGCTGGACCTACCCCTCCGCCGGCCCCCGAGCACCTGTGGGGATAAAGATGGCTCCCGCCCAGGCCGGGCGCATGGGGACGGGGCCCTGCAGTCTCTGTGCCTCACAACACCCACTGAGGAGGCTGTGTACTGCTTCTACGGCAATGATTCGGATGAGGAGCCATCCACAAGGGTGGCAGCAGCGCCCCCGCGGAGGGCATCGGCAATCCCCAGGGCAGTGAAGAGGGAGCGCCTAGTTGGGGGCAGGAAGGAGGTGCAAGCTGTGCCCAAGGCCGCGCCCAAGGCCGCACCACCTGCCCGGGCTCAGCCTAGCCTCATCGCAGACGAAACACCACCATGCTACTCCCTGAGCTCCTCAGCTAGCTCCCTCAGTGATCCTGAGCCCTCTGAGCATGCAGCCAACCGGCCCCGAGCCCGTGAGCCAGGGGTCACCAAAGACCAGGGCCCAGGGGGCAGGAGGGATGGCTCCCCCAGCCCTCGGGCAGAGGCAGAGCTGCTGCGGCGCTGCATTGGCTCAGCCATGCCCAGGCGCCAGCCCCAGGTGTCCGGCCCCAGACGTCGCCAGCCCCCCCAGCCCCAAGCTGCACAGTCGGAGGAGCGGCCGGCAGAGGGGCCCCGGGAGCTGGGAGAAGAGGCGGCGGGCTCCGACCGAGCCTCAGACCTGGACAGTGTTGAGTGGCGGGCCATCCAGGAGGGCGCCAACTCCATTGTCACCTGGTTGCACCAGGCCGCAGCAGCAGCCACCCGAGAGGCCTCGTCTGAGTCAGATTCTGTTCTGTCCTTTGCATCGGGGCTGTCAGTGGGCTCCACCTTACAGCACTCTCTGCACAGGAAAGGGCGACGGCCAAGGGCAGAAGGCCAGGCAGGCAGTACCAAGCGGCCAGAGAAAGGGGACGCGGCCCTTGCCCAGCGCAGCAGCGGCCCAGAGAAGCCACGTGGCACTCAGAAGACTGCATCAGGGGTGCCAGCTGTGCTCCGGGGACGGACGGTGATCTACGTGCCCAGCCCAGCCACCCGGGCCCAGCCCAGAGGTGCCCCCAGCCCCCGAGCTGTGCCGAGAAAGATGGGAGCCCCAAGCGCTGTGCAGCCAGCAGCCCCTGGCCCTGGACAGCAGCGGTCTCGGAGCCTGCACCGGCCAGGCAAGATCTCGGAACTGGCAGCACTGAGCCCCCCTCAAAGGAGCGCCACGCCACCGGCCCGCCTGGCCAAAACCCCTTCATCGAGCTCCTCACAGACCTCCCCCGCCTCCCAGCCTCTGCCCAAGAGATCACCCCCGGCTGCCCAGGCTACAGGGCCCCTGCCTGGCCCTGGGGCCTCTCCAGTGCCCAAGACTCCTGCACGAGCCCTGCTGGCCAAACAGCACAAGACACAGAAGTCACCCGTGCGGATCCCCTTCATGCAGAGGCCTGCCAGGCGGGGGCCGCCACCGCTGGCCAGGGCAGCCCCGGAGCCAGGCCCCAGAGGCCGGGCAGGGTCTGAGGTAGGCCCGGCCACTCGAGGGGGCCGCCTGGGTCTGGTGCGTGTGGCCTCCGCGCGCTCCACCGGCAGCGAGTCCTCGGACCGCTCTGGTTTCCGGCGGCAGCTGACCTTCATCAAGGAGTCGCCCGGCCTGCTGCGCCGTCGACGCTCTGACCTTTCTGCACCGGAGGCCGCCACCCCCGCCACCCAGGCCGGCTCGCCCCGCCGTGGCCGGCCAGCACTACCCGCCGTCTTCCTCTGCTCCTCGCGCTGTGACGAGCTGCGGGCCCCCCGGCAGGCCCCAGCTTCCCAGCGTCCCCCCGCAGCCCGGACAGGCGCCGGCGAGCGGCCGCCCCGACGCACGAGCTCCGAGAGCCCTTCCCGCCTGCCCGTCCGCACGCCGGCAGCCCGGCCCGAGACAGTCAAGCGCTATGCCTCCCTGCCTCACATCAGCGTGGCCCGCAGGCCCGACGCCGCCGCACCCAGGCCCGTGGTGGACGCCGCTCGCCGCAGCAGCGATGGGGAGGCCCGGCCGCTGCCCAGGGTGGCCGCGCCGAGCACCACGTGGCGTCGCATCCGGGACGAGGACGTCCCGCACATCCTGCGGAGCACTCTGCCCGCCACTGCCCTGCCACTGATAGGCTCCTCGCCCGAGGAGGGTCCGGCCGGGCCACCACAGCGCAAGACCAGCGACGCCGTAGTCCAGACAGAAGACTTCGCTGCCACCAAGACCAACTCCAGCACTTCCCCCAGCCTGGAGAGCAGGGCCCCCCCTCAGGCCACGGCCAGTGGCCCCACCTCTCTACTCGGCAGCGACGTCGACGGGCCAGGCCCCACCAAGGCGCCCGCCACCGCCCCCTTCATCCACGAGGGCCTGGGGGTGGCTGCAGGGGTCTTCCCCGCCAGCCGGCACGGCTCCCCCAGCCGCGCAGCCCGCGTTCCCCCCTTCAACTATGTGCCCAGCCCCATGGTGGCCGCTACCACTGACTCGGCCGTGGAGAAAGCCCCCGCCCCCGCCCCCACAAGCCTCCTGGAATAGCGGCCAGGGGTGGCCTTCCAGAACATCCTCTACAGGCTCAGGGCCCGTCTGGCTGCCCAGAAAGTGGTCCCAGGACCCGCTTGCCCGCTGGGGCCCCCTGCCCTCCGGGCCTCACTCCCGCCCGCATGGGCTTCACACTCACTCGTAGACGCTTGCTTCTGTGCCGAGGGGGCTCAGGAAGTGAGCTGTAGGCCGGACTTCGAGTCCCCGCCACGGAGAGCCCAGGCCCCAGCCTGGGGCTGTCCTCATTGGTGCCCTCCTGGGCTCCCGACCTCCCGGGGCTCAGCATCAGCTCGACACTTACCTCCCCTTATCCTCCTCTCTCGACTGCCGCAGGGCCGACAGTGCCCGCCGAGGTCGTGGGCGGGGCTGGGGAGGGCGGCGCCAGAGGGAGCTGCTAGCTTGGGGCTGAGGCAACGCCGGCGCAGGAGGAAGCCTGTAATTAGGGGCAGGGCCGGGTAATTTGTTAATTACGGTTTAGCCAGTTTGTTTGCCTCGGCAGCGGCAGCTGGGCGCTTGAGGAAGGGGTGTGGCTGAGCCGCACCGAAAGGCAACCCCCACCCCAGACAGCGAGGTGTAGGGAGCCTGGAGCGCCCCCGCAACAGTCCTAGGGAGCAAGGAGAGGAAGGAGTACAGAAGGGAGGACTCTGGCTGACGCCGGCGAAGTACAAAGGGGAGGAGGCCAAGGAGACTCTCGGCAGCGTGAGCCCCGGGACCTGGCTGGCCGCCCTCGCATCCCCAGCCAGGACCGCACTCTACCAGAGGAGGTCTTGGCAGGCGCCGGTCCTGCCACCCGACTTTCCCTTTTCAATCTCATTCTCCTTTTCGACGCTTGAAGCCCTGCATCTGTGGGTTCCGTGCCGGGCGGGGCCTCCTCCCTGTGGGACAGCACGGCTGCAAGAATCGGAGCGTGGAGCCTGGGGGCCTGGAACCAAAGCCCACAGAAGATAGAGGAGGTCCCAGAGGCCGGCAGGAGAGAGCGGGACCGGAAGGGGCCGCCCCAGGGGGTGTGGTTAGTCTCCACCCCAGTGCATCTTCTGCAGGAAAAGCCGACCACCTCTTCCTTGCAGAACCGGACTTTGAAAGGGAGCTGCTACCCGCCTGCGAACCTGCTGTCACAGCTGCCCTGCAGAGCTAATCCTGGGGGACAGGGGACAATGTGACAACTTACTATCCCTTCTCCGGGAGGAGGGGGAGTGGGGTTAAGTCAAAAGAAAATACTCAAGGAGTCCCGTCTCCACCCATAGGCACCACTGTCCCTACCTATCCCTCAGACACTGTGCTGCTGCTTAAAACACACAGACCATGCTGCATCCCCCCCGTCACAGGCATCAGGGCTCTGGCTGGGGGCCCAAAGACAGGACATGGGAAGGAACGGCTGCAGGCTGCACCAAATGCTCCTCCTGTGACCTCGACTATGTCTGCTAGGGCATCTCCCAGGGCAAGCTGGCAGTGTGTGTGTTCGCACACTTGTGTCTGAGCAGGCTGCTGCCAACCAACCGCCACCACTGACCCTGACCCTGATAGGATCAGAGCTTCTCAGAAACTGCCCATCCTTGTCCCCATCAGTACCCTGAAGGGCAGGCCTGGCTGGTCTTCTGAGCTCCTTCAATTTCGGGGCTGCAGGGACACTGGCTCCCCCCATCACCATGGGCCAGGCCAGCCTGCCCTGGAAATGGGGGGCCCACTGCGGCTCACCCAGCCATTGCAGCAGCCACACACTGTGAGACAGGGGCGGTGCTCTGGCCACCGTGTGCCTGCTTCCCTGTGTGGGCCATGGGGAGAACTCCCAGACCTACCTCTCTGGCCAGCAGAGCAGCTGCCATGACTAGTGGCAGAGGACCCTCCTGGCCGCCCCTCTGCCTGCCTTGGGCATCCCTTCTGCAGGCAGAGGCAGGGCCTGGCCTACCCTCGTCCAGCAGCCACTTCTGCCTTCTCCACTCCCTTGCACCGGGGCCCAGCCACGCCTTGTAGTCCAGCCCCGGGGGCCAGTGGGGGCCTGGGGCCCTGGGTAGAGTGGATTCCTGAAGGAGGCAGTGCAGGCAGTCGTTGGACAAGCAGCCTGAGGTGGATAGGAGCTGGAGGACCAAGGACTAAGGGCCCAAAACGCTCCCAGTCAAGCCTGGACCCCTTAGGACACTGGTTGGCCACCTGCCAAGGCAACCCGAGCCTGGGAGCTCAGCCCAGGGGCAGATGGACACCATGAGCTGGGTGCTGAGTTCGGGGCATTACCTCACCCCCGCTGCCCCGCCGGCTGCTGCCTGAGCCCAGCTTGGCTCGCCCCCGCCACCCTGCGTCGCCTTCCTGGGTCCTGAGTCTTTGCAGCGCTACAGACATGTGTAAATACTTACAACCCATCCCCTCACCAACGTAAAGCCATTATCCGGCGGAAAGAGGCTGCGAAACCAGGCGTCTCACGTGCACCTTTAATAAACAGCTGTTGAATCACGCTGCCACTGGCTGTGCCTCTGTCTCAAGATGGGTGAGGCCAGGGTGGGGTCGGGGGTGGTGGGGAGCTTTGCGGGCCTTCCATGCTGGCCACCTCCACCCCAGGGCCACGTGCCGCTAGCCTGGCTCCCTACGACTGTGAGGACGCGATGGGAAAGAGACGCCTTAGGGCTGAGCCCTGGTGTGATCCAGGGGTACGGGAAGAGCTCTCAGAATAGGTATGGGAGAGGGACAGGCAAGAGGTCAGTGGACTATCTCTGCCTGAGCCCAGGGGCTCTGGAGGGTAGACAGTGCCCCATCAGAGGCTGGGTGGGAGGGTAAGGTGGGCTGAAGCACCTCACCAAGGGCAGGCTGTCAGCAAGCCAGCCTGGCATCCACTGCCAGACCTGGGGCCAAGCCTGCCCATTTCTTAACACCTGTGTGCCCAAGGTCAGGTTTCCAGTGCAAAGGCCTCTCGGGGTTAAGCAGGCATTCTTCTACTTCCTGGACGAGCTGGGTCTCCCACGTGAGGGCCCCTTCAGGTGGGTACCAGTGCTGCCCCGAGCTAGTGGGGATTCTGGAAAGCAGTGGCTCACGGAGGCACTGTTCAGGCAGCCAGACACACAGGGTCCCTTCTGAGGGGTTCAGTGAGGTCACCCACAGCAGGCCTGGCCCCAGGGCCACCTCCCACAGGCCTATTGCTTCTCTCGTCTCTCAGGACTGATTTTTAGGGTGAAAGCCTGGCAAGATCGTCTCCTGCCCCACAGCCCACCTGCCCACGTGCTAAGGGGCAAGGACAGGAGAGGGAAGGGTGGGGGGCTGACCACGTCCTCTCACGGGAGCCCAGGCCTGGACCCACTGACAAAATCCCACAGTCAAGTGCCTGCGATGAGGGAGCACCCAGGCCTTTTATCGGGGTGCCTGGGGCCCTGAGGGGTACACCCACCCTGAGACCCCATCTCAGATCTGGACTCTGGGAGGCCATCGCTTCTCACACAAGCACGGCCACCACAGGTGAGGGAGGACACTGACCTCCCTCAGCTCCTCCTGGAATCTCTGGGACCCCCAAGTCACACCAGAACCAGGCGTGGGTTCCACCAGCTCAGTCTAATGGGTGGTCAGTGAAGCAGGGTCACCTGAGGAAGAGAGGGGAGGACGGATGGCTGGCCCTCGGGGGCTGGGCCCACAGGAAGTCCAGTCTGGGCTCCACGCCTCAGACCCCACCCTCAGGGAGGCCCACACTCAGCTCAGGCTCAGGCTGAGGCCATCCCTGCTGCAGACACATACCCTGGGCGGCTGTGTCCCCTGGGGTCTCTGGGTGCTAGAGCTGCAGAAGCTGGAAACAGATAGCCCAGACTCTGCTTCTGGGACCCAGGGGCCCCTGTGTGATGTGGGCCAGGCCAGGTGTCCAAGCAAGGACCAAAGTTCCAGAGAGCCAGGGGCGAGGGGCGGGGGGGTGCTGCCCAGTTGAGCCTTTGAACCAGGTCAGCCCAAGGAGGCAACCACAGCACCCGGCAGAGCCACCTGCCCCACCTGGCTGACATCCAGTTCCAGGTCCTCGCCAGCTTGCCGCAGCCCCTCACACTTCTGCTTCAGCTGGGCCCCCGCCTGACGCAGCCTCTGGTTTGTGGCCACATAGACCCGACTCTGCTGGTAGAGCTGCTCTCGCTGGGCCTCAGCATCTTCAGCCTTCCAAGAGGGGCCTGGGGAATCTGGGGACAGGACAAGGCAGCATCACTACCCCCAGGTCACAGAGAGAACCCAATTCAACCCCCAAAGAAAGCAATGAACTGGAGGGGACAAGTCACAGAGGAGGCCTGACTTCACTATCCCACGGCCCTGCCTAGGGGTGAGCTCTATCCAGCTTCTGGTAACCCTAAAGCTGACAGCAGAATGGCTCTCATCTGTGCTCTCCGTGGCTGTGTGTGACACTCAGGGGGTCGGGAGGTGGCAAAGAGGGAACAGACAGATATTTCCCAATGACTCTGCTTCCTAAAGGGTGTGCCAGGGGAGGAGCAGTGAGCACAAAAAAGCACAGATTTCAGAGCCACTTGGAGACATGTCAAGGTCCTCTCTGCTCTGCCTGGTCCCCTTGTCTATAAACAGGCCCAGAAACAGCAATTTGATTAAAAATCACTTTATTGGAGTTCCCATTGTGGCATAGCAGTAACGAGCCCAACTAGTACCCATGAGGGTGTGGGTTCAATCCCTGGCCTTGCTCAGTGGGTTAAGGATCCGGCGTTGCTGTGAGCTGTGGTGTAGGTTGCAGATGCTGCTCAGATCCCACATTACTGTGGCTGTGGCCTAGGCCAGCAGCTGCAAACTCCAATTCAATCCCTAACCCAGGAATGTCCATTTGCTAAAGGTGCAGCCCTAAAAAAAAGTAAAAATAAATCACTTTATCACCTGCTTTAGTAACAAGGTAGGACAGGCCAGACAGTGCACATGGAGGCCAAGGATGGTCCTTGACAGGAACACAGGCCAGCAGAGAAGCCCCCTCTCCCTAGAGTGAGCCCTGGCACTGCCCATTCCTCATGCCCTCAACCTCTGGATGCTGGGAACCTGGACCCATGATTTCTTTTTTTTTTTTCCTTCCTTTTTTTTTTTTTGCTTTTTTAGGGCAGCACTCGTGGGATATGGAAGTTCCCAGGCTAGGGGTCGAATTGCAGCTGCAGCCGCCAACCTATGCCACAGCCACAGCAACACAGGATCCAAGCCATACATGTCTGCAACCTACAGGACAGATCACAGCAATACTGGATCCTTAATCCACTGAGTGGGGCCATGGATCGAACCCGAACCCTCATGGATGCTAGTCAGCTTTGTTACCGCTGAGCCATGACGTGAACTCCTGGACCCGTGATTCGTAAGGGATTCAAGCAGCCTCCAATGATCCAACTGTGAGCCAGGGATAAACATGGCTCGTGTTGCTTGGGCTGGCCTCTCAAATGCAACATTCCAGGTGATGGAAATATCCTCCAATGTAGCTATCCAGTGCAGCAGCTGGCACAAGCGGGCTGCTGAGCACTTGAAATGTGGCCACATGTAACAAAGAACTGAATTTTTTTTCTTTTTTTTAATGGCTACACCAGCAGCATATGGAAGTTCCCAGGCCAGGGATCAGATCCAGGCTGCAGATGCTACTATGTCCTAGCTGTGGCAACGCAGAATCCTTTAACCCGCTGTGCTGGGCCAGAGATCAAACTTGGGTCTTGGCACTGCAGAGACACTGCCTATCCCACTGCGCCACAGCGAGAACTCCTATTCTCATCTTCTAGAGTCCCACAAGCCTTATACTGAATGTCAATACCCACTAGAATGGAGCAAGGCAGACACTTTAATCTTTTTGTTCGTCTTTCTACCTCAGTGCTTAGAACAGACTCCAGCCCATAATACGGTCTCAATGAAGGTCTGTTTCTTTGCTTTTTTTTTTTTTTAAGAGCCTCACTCGTGTCATATGGAAGTCCCCAGGCTAAGGGTCAAATCTGAGCTTGCAGCTGCCCTCCTACCTCACAGCCACAGCAACACAGGATCCGAGCTGCGTCTGCGACCTACACTGCAACTCACAGCAACGCCGGATCCTTAATCCACTGAAGGAGGCCAAGGATCAAACCGGCATCCTCATGGATCCTAGTTGGGTTCGTTAACCGCTGAACCACGAGGGGGCACTCCTCAATGAAAGTTTGTTGAATGAATAATGAACCTCATAGAGCAGAACACAAAATTCACCCTACAACTGTATGCCCAACCCTGAAGTCACGGATCTGCTTCCATCTTCTGAACAGGGGCGGACACACTTTTTCTGCAAAAGGCCAGACGCACGTATTTTTGGCATTTCAGGGCTAGATAATTTCTGTCCTGAATACTGAACTCTGCCCTTCTGTCTTAAAAGCAGCCAGGTGCTTCTCCCCACCCCTTCCTGCTGGCCTCTCGGGGTCGCCTCTCCCCTACCTTCAGGAGCCAGAGCGGTGAAGACGGGGTCCTCGGCAGGGGCCCCCCGCACGTCCTCCAAGATCTGCTCCACTGTAGGGGGCGCCGGACGGGTGGGCAGCACCACGCGCTTCTTGGTCTTGGAGCTCATCCCGGTAGACCGGAGAAGGAAGTGTTGACGGGGTTGTTCCTCGCGCCCAACGAATTTCTACACACGCTCCAGTTCCCCGCTCCTGGCGAAGCCCTCCCTGCCCTGATCCTCCCAAGGGCCGAACAACACGGAGCCAGGGGCTTCAGCGTTCCCCTTCACTCAGGCCTCAGTTTTCCGCTGAGGCTGCTGCCGCCAGCGGCAACTCACCTACACCGCCTCCGCGGCCGACCGACCATTTCCGCTTCCGGTCACGGCACAGTTCCACCCTACTCGCAAGAGACACACGCTTCCGGCCGGATCCTCCCCGGCTCGTGAAAGCCACGCCCCCTTAAAGGGGCCGCTCCCTCCAGGGTTCTGGTGCGATCGAAGAAACGATTGGACCAGAACCAGAAAGGACAAGACTTCAGCCTCTCCGCCGAGGGGTGGGCCCAGGGTCCTGTTCCCGGCTCTTCTCTCTGCCTAACAAAGCATCTGAAGCCCGGTTTTTTGCAAAAGGGAGACGCAGTCCTCAATCTACGTGGCTGTCGTAGCAACAAATTTACGGTGCAGTCTCTCACCAGGTAGCGGGCCACCAGTTCCCAGCGAGGTGGCCAGCCTCCGGGATCCCTGTCAAGGTTGCCTCTCCCTTGTCTAAAACCCCCTCCCTACCTGGGTGGAGCCGTAGCTCTGGAGGGTGATCTCGGCCCCCGCCTCTTGGCTAGGACGTGAAGACCACCACAGAGCCCAAGGAGGGCGTTTTTAAACAGCTTTATATAATTTACATACTATAAAGTCCACCTGCTTAAAGTGTACAATTCAATGGTTTTGGAATATATATAGGAGAGAGACAGACAGAAAGACAGAGAGGTTGTGCAACCATCACCGCAGTCTAAAGCCAGAACATTCCCTCATCCTCATCACCCCATCCCTTAACAATCCACTATGTTTATGAATTTGTCTGTTCTTGACGTATCACATTCATGGAATCACACAAATGTGCCTTTCTCTGAGCATCGTGGTCTCAAGGTCCGTTCACATGGCAGCCAGTGTCGGTGCTTCTCTCTCTTTCATGACTGAGGGATGCTCCTGTGCATGAAGGAACCATATAGTTTGTCCATCATCCAACAATGTTGTTTCCACATTTTGTCTGCTGTGAATCATGCTGCTGTGAACATTCTTACAAGAGTTGTGTGAATGTGTCTTTAGTTTTCTTGGGTACATACTTAGGAGCAGAACTGTTAGGTCATATGGTAACTCTATGTTTAACTGACTATGGACCTATTTCCCAAAGTGACTGCCCCAAGCTGGCATGTTTTGGGCATTTACTGTGTGCCAGGTGGCATTTACTGTGACCCTCAAGAGTATTTGGTGAGGCAGGTGCCAGACTTCATGCTGCTGCACAGGATGGCCACGGAGGCTCTGAGAAGGGGGCCAGGTGCCTCTGGACATGCAGCCTGGATCTGCAGAGCCAGACACCACTTCAGGCCTAACTCCAGAGCTGGTCAGAGCTGGGTGGGACTCTAGGCATGCGGGCAGGTCTAGGAGAGCAGATGGCTGTCTCCTCCCTTACCCGCCTCCTGCTTCCAGTGGGTCCAGCTGCAG
Organism: Phacochoerus africanus; assembly: GCF_016906955.1. Taxonomy (NCBI): domain Eukaryota; kingdom Metazoa; phylum Chordata; class Mammalia; order Artiodactyla; family Suidae; genus Phacochoerus; species Phacochoerus africanus. Next base: position 77,135,914 of record NC_062547.1, on the reverse strand, counting down.
CCCTAGACAGAACCTGAGTCCCTTGAAGGCTTGAGGCTGCCCAACCCAAGCCTGGTAGCCAAGCAGATTCTCAGATGACCAGGGGCACTGGAGGGGTGTGTGTCTGGGCTCCTGCTACAAACCAGGACTACCCCCTTGGAGTCCAAGTGAAGCCCATGGTCAAGGCAAAACCAGCCTCCACTCCTTTGTGGAAACCACCTTCCGGCTCTGAAAATCGGAAGGAACAGGTCGCCACCCTATTGATGTATGTGAGGACAGACTAGATACTTTTTTTTTTTTTGGTCTTTTTAGGGCCACACCTACAGCATACAGATGTTCCCAGGCTAGGGGTCAAATCAAAGCTGTAGCCACTGGCCTACACGCCACAGCCACAGCAATGCCAGATCCGAGCCACAACTGCAACCTACACCAAAGCTCAGGGCAACCACAGCCAGATTCTTAACCCAATGCGGGAGGCCAGGGACTGAACCTGTGTCCTCATGAATACTAGTCAGATTCGTTTCCCCTGAGCCATGATGGGAACTGCCAGAGTAGAGACTCTTAATAGTTCCATAAACACCCTTTTCCATCCTTACCCTCCCTGCACTTCAGGATCCTCCTTGGGTTCCGGAGAAGTAGAGAACCCACTTCCCAGATGGGGACATTGAGGCCTGGCTGGAATGAGAGCAATGTACCTTCAGCCCATAATCCCCTCAGCCTCCCCTATGACCTCAGAGACTAGAGAAAAGTATAATTATTGGAAGCTAGTGGACAGGTGAATTGTCATTTGCAAGCCGCACTTGCTAGTTCTCAGTGTTAAAGGGAAAGTCACCCTCAAGGATGGAGGAGTTAGAGCTGCAGCTGGTTATGTCCTGGGCGCTCAGAGGCAGCAAAGCTTGTGGGTGGGTAGCACCCTAACCAGCCCTGCCCCACCTTCCACAGCTGGGGCTCTGTGCCAGGGCAGAAGTTCTCAGGCCAGGGATGGAAACTTGCCAAAACAGGGACAATGCCAGATGCTTTAACCACTAGGCCACCAGGGAACTCAATAACCCCTTTACACTCTGGGGGGCAGGGCATGCAGGGGACCCCCCCCCACCAACCATGCCATGGGGGTGGGGAAGGGGCCAGTGCCCCAAAGGATCCTGTAGACTTGCACCTTGTATTCAACCTTTATTTGCAAACTCTGAGGTTGGATGAGTGCCTGAGACCCTAGATGGTGTCATCTGCTCTCCCGACACTTCCCCTATTAGGGGCCAGGAGGGGATGGTGGTCACCACCAGCCTCCAGCCCGTCCCACCCCTCCCCACCCAACTAGACTTCTCTCTCTCTCTCTCTCTCCCCCTCTTCACTTGGACCTGCCAAGTCCAGGTTGCAGGATCCCATGTAGCCGCCTCTGGCCTGCCCTCCAAGGGCAGGTTCGGAGGGGTGCCAGTCTGGACAGTGGTCAGCAGTGCCATGGGGCCTGGGCTGAGGCACACACCAGCTCCTACTCAGCCGTAGCCAGGTTCCAGCCCACAGCAGTGGGTGACTGGAATGGCCCCCTGTGCTGGGGGATCCCACCCACGGCGGCAGGCAGCCCACGAGGAGCATGCTACAGAGGAGGGGGCTCCCGAAGGCCACGGCTATCAGGGCCAGCACCATGGCCTGGGCTGGGCTGCATCGGTGGGCAGTTGCGGTGGGCGGGGGTTGGCCCTTGTCAGGGGCAGGTCCTGAGCAGGAGCCCCGCTGCTCATCCAGTGTGGATGGTGGGAGGCAGGAGGTGCAGTCCAGCGGGGAGCTGCCGCGGCAGGTATAACAGGACGAGTGGCAGCTGGAACACACCCGCAGGGCGGGTGTGGCTGGGAGCCCAGGTCCAGCGGTCACTGTCTGCTGGGTATGGTTGAAGTACCTTGGCGGGCAGTATGCGAGGCAGAGGTGACCCAGGATGTAGGCGGGGCTGTGGCATTCTGTATGAGGGACACGTGCATGGGGCTGTGAAGTGGAGACCTACCACCCCCGCCCACCCACCCACCCACCCCTGGCTGCACACGCACACTGCCACCTCCCAGCAAGTGGGCCATGCCGAGCCGGCCACTCACCCTGGCACAGCCCCTCTGTGTCCCGCTGCACACACGCGCTGCTGGTCACCTGGGGGCCTGTGGGCCGCGCCGTCATGTCCTCGGCTGTCCCGTAGAGCAGCAGCGTGTAGCGGTACAGTGTCCCTGGGCAGGGGTCATGGTGGGCACAGGGAGGAGGGGAAGAGGCTGTCGGCAGCCTGGTCTTGTCATTCTGGGCCCCCTCCCCGGCCACCGCCACCCTCACCTGGAACCCCAGACTCAGATGGTGCCCAGGGTCACCCAGTGCCCTCACTGGCACTGGTAACTGGACACCTACCATATGCCAGATGCCCCTGCTCAGTCTCTCCTAGGGGAGCAACGTGGGTCTGCATGGGGGTCAGGTGTTGGGAGGCCAGCTTTGCGGTAGGGGCAGGGGTTCTGGGGCAGAGGAGAGCACCTGGCTCTCACCTGTGTTGAAGTAGTAGCCCTTGTTCTCTAGGCCCAGTGTCCACAAGCCCCGCGGGTCCTCATCCCAGAAATGGGTGGACATGAAGATCCAGTTGTTGTAGCCTTGACCACTGATATCAAAGGGTCTGGGACAGACAGGTGGGGGGTTGGAGAGCTTCACAACCACAGTCTGGTGTTTTTTGTTTTGGGGGTTTTTTTTACAGCTGCACCGAGGTAAGTGAAGTTCCCAGGCTAGGGGTCGAACTGGAGCTACAGCTGCCAGCCTGCATCACAGCCATGGCAACACTAGATCTGAGCTGCATATGCAACCTATACACAGCTCATGGTGACGCCGGATCCTCAACACCATGAGCGGGGCCAGAGATCAAACCTGCATCCTCATGGATACTAGTTACCACTGAGACACAGTGGAAACTCCACAACCACAGTCTTTTTTTGGGGGGAGCCACACCAGGGTATATGGAGGTTCCCAGGATAGGGGGTCTAATCAGAGCTACAGCTGCTGCCACAGCCACAGCCACAGCCACGCCAGATCCAGGCCGCGTCTGCAACCTACACCATATAGCTCATGCCAATGCCGGATCCTTAACCCACTGAGCAAGGCCAGGGATCAAACCTGCACCTCATGTTTCCTAGTCAGATTCATTTCCACTGCACCATTACAGGAACTCCCATAACCACAGTCTTGACTGAGCACTGTAAGGGTATGGCTATGGTGCCCAGTGGTGGCTGTGGGACAGGCACCCCCAGGCATGAATGGGATCCAGCCTGCCTGACCCCACAGTGTACATGGTAGTGGAGCAGGGAAGAGTGTTTGTGTTCAGGGCAGTCCCAGATCCCCACCCCGCTGAACCCCCAGTGCCCTGTACCTGATGGCCACAAGCGTGGAGCGGGTGCCCATGGGGCTGGTGAGCGAGATCTCCAGGTCCCCTCGGCGGCTGTAGGACAGGGACAGCTGCACCTGCACGTGCTCCAATGAACGGATGTAGTTGGCGTGGCCAGCGCAGGCCGACACATTCTTCCTCACATGCATCAGTGGCAGGATGGGGCTGGGGGCTGCTATGTGTGAGGTGAGGGCCCCTCCTGCTGGCCTGATGGGGGATGGGTGGCCAGCAGGCAGGGTCTGGGCTCAGATCCTGGGACCTACCCTTCCCCCTTGTATAGATGGGTAAACTGAGGCCTTGGGGCCTGCCTCCCACATGTCCACCCACCCCCAGGTGGTAATGACATGTGTGGTGAGAAAAGCAGAGAGGGGCCAGGTATGGGGGAAAGCAGGGGAGGTGGCAGGTGGGGGAGGTGACAGGTGGGGAAGGACTGGGGAAGTTGCAGGTTGGGGAGGGCTGGGAAGGTGGCAGGTGAGGGAGGTGTGGGGAGGTGGCATGCTGGGCAGGGCTCGGGAGGTATAGGGTGAGCCTGGAGGCTGGAGTTGGACATGGACATGGACTGGACATGCGGGTGGTGGAGGAGGGCACTCACGTGGGGGTGTGCACAATCGGAATGACACATTTCTTCTGGGGCTGTGTGGGGAGCCATGAGCGAGCCATGTCCACCAGCAGCCCTGCGTCCAATAGCCCGTAACCATAGTGGTGGCTCACTGCATGGAGGGGCGGCTGTCATCGTGCTGTGGGCATAGAGTCCCCACCCCCGCCTGGTCCTGCCGCACCTTGGCGCCCCACACCGTTGGTCCTCCAGTCCTCCGCCTGGAGCTGTGCTGGCCTGGACGCCCGGACCACCAGGTGCTGCATGTCCCTCCATGTCAAGAATGGGCTGGGGGTGGGCAAGGGTGGGTGAGCTGGGGCCAGGCTGGGGGGCACCAGTGGTAGGCAAGACCCCACCATCACTTACTTGGCCTCCAGAGCCAGGGCTATCATGCCTGCAGCCAGGGGGGCAGAGGCCGAGGTGCCCGTGTGCTTGTCGGTACACCTATGGTGCAGGTCTGTGGTCACCTGGGGGCACAGAGAGGGACTTGGTGCACTCAAAAACCCTGCCCTTGTTCAAAGTCCCAAGGGCTTCAAGAAAGAGGCCCCACAGAAGATTATAGCAGGTCTGCGGCCCAGGCACTGGCCCTGCCTGGGAGACATGAAGGTGTGGGAACTGTGGGGCCTGGTCCCGGGACCCCGGTTTGTGTGTCAGGTGCCAACAGGGCAGCCCTGGGAGGAGGAAAGGTGGGAGACAAGAGGGAAGGCAGGGGACAAGCCGGCCAGGTGGGAGGCCTTGGGTGTCTGGCCATGAGAGGGTATTGGGCGGACACTCACGATTTGGGGGTCAGTGGCAACGCCGCTGCTATAGGTGGTGGTGAGCGTGGAGGCACAGGCCTCGCTGTACCAGGGCAAGTGGCCCTGCTGTGTGGTGCTGCCCACTGAGAGTGTGTGGATGCTGTTGGTGTAGCCATCACAGTTACAGTTGTCATAGTGCAGGCCACCGTTGCCTGATGCCCAGATGAAGAGTGTGCCCAGCCCACCTCGTCCCTGCAGACGGGGAATGGGGACAGAGACAGGGATGGCACATGGGTCTTGCACACAGGCCCAGGCCCTCCACACCCCATACTTGCTCACCTTGGTCACGCCGCGCCGGAAGGCCTCTCGGGTGAGGATGCCTGGGCCTTCCACTGTGCGGCCATCGTCCTCGGGGCCCCAGCTGGCACTGTAGATGTGAATGTGCTGGGGCTGCAGGCTCAGCGACTGGGCCTCGATGACGTCAGTGATGGTGCCGTCCAGCATGCGCACACCTGCACGGGCGGCGGTAGCCTCGGTGGACACCCCACCCCCACCCCATGCCTGCACACTCCCCACCCTGGGGTAGAGGCATCAGTAGGGGCGCAGCTCTCCCCTTCCCTAGGCCTGGGGCCCTGGCACCCCCCCAGCCTGAGTACCTCCAATCCTGGCGTTGTAGGCGACCCCTGCGCCGCAGAACCTGTTGTTTGCTTTGGCGGCCACTTCCCCGGCACAGCGGGTCCCATGCCTGGTGCCAGAGCAGAGATAAGTGCCCGTCACAGCCCCTTGGGCCCTCAGAGTGTACTGGGGCTGCTCCAATTCCCCGTAGGATGCTGGGCTCACCGGTTCTCGTCGCTGGGTGTGTATCGAGGCTGAGGGTCCGGGTCATAGTCATTGAAGTCGTAGCTGGCCAAGGGGTCCTGGGGATGTGTAGGGACATCAGGGGCCTGTGACAAGCCATGGGATGTGGGGCAGCCCCCACCCAAGACCCAAAGCCTCACATAGTTGGCCCAGAGATCTGGGTGGTCTTTCTCGATGCCATCGTCCAGGACTGAGACCACGATGCCCTGGCCTGACAGCCCCTGGCTCCAGACTTGCAGGATGTTCAGGTCTGGCTGCACCTGGTTGTTCTGTGTGAGGCAGGGGAGGGGTCAGTGGGGCTCTGGCCTGGCCAGGCCCTGCCTCCCAGCCCCACCAGCTCACCATGTACCACTGCTTGGAGAACCATGGGTCTGTGGGCATCACGAGGGAGCGTTTCACCCGCCGCCGCAGTGTCTGCTGCTGGAACCACTGCACCTGGGGAGTGGGGGAACCATGCCTTGGGAGTGTCTGGACCCACAACCCAGCAACCCTCCTCCCAGCTTCCTGCCCTCACTCCAGGCTGATTTAGGGGGCCCTGCCCATCAGCCCTTCTGCAAGTGGCTGTAGGGTCTGTGCTGGGCCTCTTCCCTCTTCCCAAGGGGCAACAGTGTATAGGGCTGAGGTTTAGTGGAAGGTGTGTCTGGGCTGTCCCCTACTTGTTCTGGGGCCCAGGTACTGTGGGATGGGGCCAGGGACCCTGTGTTTGCTGGGCTGCTCTTGGGGGTCCCTATGTGCTTGGGGCTCTGCCTTCAGAGGGGGCCAAAGCCCTCAGGGCACCCACCCCCAGACCCACAGACATGTGGTGGCTCTGGCTCCTGGGGTCCCAATCCTGCCCCTTTTCCCATTCCTGTTCTAGAATCCCTCTCCCGAAGACATGATATAACCCTGACCATGTCCTCTCCTCTACCTCACCCTCCTGGGTGCAGGACGCCCCTGTATGGTCATATCTGCCTCCTCCCAGTTCCCTCAGCTGCCCTGCCTATAACCTACTCTTGCGACACCGCAGCATCACTCCCTGTTGAAACATTCCCATGCCTTCCCAACAGCTTCTCCAGAGCTAACAAGCACCCCTGCCCATCTGGTCCCCACTAGGCTTCCTCTGCTGCAGCCTTAGTCATTCCCAGGGGCTTTGCATTTGTCATTCTGCCTGCCCTGGGTGGCTCTTTCTCAGACAGTTGCCCTCCCCCCCTCCTTGTTCATCTCCTACCCCTCAAAACTAGCTCATGTTCCCCTATTCCCACCTCAGCTACCAGGACGCTCTCCTCCCCATTTGTTCCACCATAGACTTGAAAGCTGGCCCTAATTTCTCTCTCTGTCCCATACATCCAATCCATTGGCAAGCCCTTGACATTGCCCTGCAAACCACATCACCAGTTGGCCACTTCTCTCTGTCCCCAGTGCTCCTGGCAGGTTTCCAGCTGTCATGCTTCTTGCCTCCTTGCTGATCAGCCCCCCTCCCCCTAGCTCAGTCTCTTTCCCAGATACCTGGGGAACCTTGATATTTCAAAGCAAGATAGAGGAGGGAGGGAGGAGATGGTGACGAGAAATGCTGACAGGGCACCAGGCCCTGGGGTGAGTGTTGCACCCCACAGATCTTCCTCCTCTTGCCCCCACTGTACAGACCAGGGCTGACATATACCAAGACCCATAGAGAGCTGGTGATTTGCCTCGGGCCACACAGCTATTCATAACAGGAGATAACATCCATAACAAGAACAACAGGAGGTGGCTGAGACCTCTGAGGAGGCAGTCTCATGGCCAGGCTCACCTTGGGATCTTTCTTCAGGCGCAGGCGGTGGCCCCAGTGGGGAGTCAGGGACTGCTGGACCACGCCCCGGTGCCGCAGATGGAAATACTGCCCGTCAGGGAAGATCTGGGAATGTAGGGAGCAGACACATGGCTGGGACCTGGCTCCCCTGATGGAGCCCCTTCCAAGACAGGGGCCAGCCCGCCTTCTTTACATCCTCCCCCAACCAGGTGCGCTCTGGAGTCCCAGAATTTGAAATTGGTCGAGGCAGAGGTGGCCAGGGGCGAGTCTTTGATATCTGGGGAAACTAGGGAGTGCCCTCCTATTTGCCAGGGTTTGGAGTCATCCAGTCTCTGCCCCCTCTCTTCAATACAGAACCCACCTGCCCCAGGTTGACAAAGCCGAATTTGCGCGCCAGGCGCTCGGCCTCCTGGTAACCCTGGGACACCCGTACGGCCCAGCTGCTCACATAGATGGGGGCCCTGGCCGAGGCCCACCCCACGGTCACAGGGCCAACGAGCACCAGGCCCAGGACCAAAGTCAGGCGCAGCCAGAGGGCAGTCCGGGCGGGCAGCATGCCAGCGGGGGCGGGCCCGGGGGCGGGGCCTCACAAAGCCCCTCCTCCTGGCCAAACCGCCGAGACGGCCCAAGTACCCGCCCCGCCCCTGGAGCCATAGCAACCTCTGAAAGACTTCAACTCCCAGGGGGCCTTGCGGCTCCCCGACTTCAGGGGCGCGAAGATCTGACAGCAGGTGAGGGGAGACACATGCCACTGGTCTCCTGTAACCTTAAACCTTTGGGAACCTCGGTCTCCCCATTTATGCAATGACCTCAGTTCTGACCCAGAGGAGGGGGTTCACGGTTGCTGTAATTGATCCCACCCAATATTTGGTCCCGCCCACTTTCCTATACACCCCTCCCCCAGGAATAAGCCTTGTCTCCTTCCAAGTCCAACCAGGATTGCTCCTTCGAATAAGTCCCGCCTCCTCAGTTTAGCCCCGCCCCAACCCCGCCTTCACATTCCGTCCCTCCTCCTTTATGTGCGGCCACGCCCCTTCTCTGTTTTCGCTATTAGTATCTTTTCTCCAATCCAGTTCTGGCCTTTATCTGGCCCCTCCCTCCAGCTCCGCCTCCCCCGGCTCCACCCACAACGGCTCAGCCAATAATCCCTGGCCATGACCCCGCCCCCCAATCAGCTACGTCCCGCTCTGTCTCGGCCAATCGGAGCCTTCAGCCGCAGCGCCCCGCCCCCTTCCCCCAAAGTCGCCGCTGCCGCGGCCGCGGCCCCCCAAAGGGCAATGCGGCGGAGGAGACGGGGCAGGCCCCACCTCCTTTGTCCGCCCTGCCCTCCCATTGGCCAGAGCGGGGGGCAGGAGACGGAGACCATCTCGGGGGCGGAGACCAGCCCGGGGGCGGATTCGGGCCCGGGGGCGGAGCCGTGCGTCTTGGGCCAAGGGAAGGCAGCGCGCGGGCTGCACGGCCGGTGTGCGGGCCGACGGTCAAGTTCAGGCTGCCAGCCCCGGGCCCGGCGGTGCCATGGACGGCCTGTGCCAGCGCTTCGAGCGCTTTCTGGAACAGAGGAACTTGGCCACCGAAGCGCTAGGGGCGCTCGAAGCCAAGACCGGTGTCGACAAGCGGTACTTGGCCGCGGGTGAGCCGTCGGGGGGAGCGCTCGGGGCAACACCCCCTTTTGCCAAAGAGCACCCTGAAGCCCTAGGCCACGAGGGCCTCAGGCATGCCCCCTCCGGCCGGCGCCGGCTGCGGGGTCTAGATAGGGCGGCGGGGCGCGCGCACAGCCCAGCGAGGAGACTGAGATCCTAGGGAGGGGTCATGGACGAGGACCTTCGTTCTGCCCTCAGCCCCTCTCTGCCCCAAGCAATGCGACCTCGGACTTGGGCCACCCCTTATCTCGGCCCCGCAACACCCCCCACTCGAGCCATCAGGTCTGGAGGCTGTCCTCTGCCCCTTCTCTTCAGGCCCTGGGTGCCCGCCAGGCAGAAGTCCAGTTCTTCCAGTTGTCCTGCTGGTCCCGGGGGAGGAGGGGGCAGGAGATAGCCAGTTCCCTGCCAGTCTCACCAGCCCCTTCCCTGATGGATCCAAGCCTGGAAGCAATTGTAGAGATCTTCTTTTCCCAGAGAATGCTCCAGACAAGGAGGGGAAGAGTCACTCCCACCTCCCCTTCCTTTGTTTTCCTGCTAGGATTCCTCTTCTCTCCACCCAACCTTGGCCTGGCCTCTCCCTCCCCTGCCTGGAATTGGGTTGCTTGACCGATGTGGTGCGTTTAGAGAAAGGTTGGATGGGGCCAACAGAGAGGGAGATCCAGCCACCCCTAATTGTCACTCTCTTTCCAGTCCCTCCTCTGCCTTTCCTCCTCAATGACCTTGTGGGGCTCCTGCCATCCTCTGAAACACTTCCCTCTCCTCTTTTTCTGTGCTCCAAGTCCATCTGCTTGTTGCCACCCGTTCCAGGAAGCCCCCCAGAATGAATCACAGGAAGCTTTGTTTGGACACTGGGGGGAAGGGACCCTAAGCAAGGATGTGCACGTGTCTTGAGCACCTGTGTGTAGATCCCGAGAGTCTGCTTTCCTCCCATTTCTCCACCAACTGGGGATTCCCATGCTGGGCAGCCCAAGGAGGGTCCGTAACCTGCCCCCTGCTCCAGATTCCTGGTCCCCAACTCATGCTGACTCAGCCAGGAACCTGCCCCTGGGAGCCAGTGCTTGGCCTCGTGCCTGCCTTTTCACATCTCTGATACCCGTGGGTGGGGAATTTAGGTCAAAGAGCACTGGGGAGGGGCCTGTTGGGAGGGGCCCTCTGGGGATGCTGGGGGTTCACAGGAAGGAAACAGGTCCGGGGTGACAGGGGCTGCATGGGAGCATCCACTCCCCCAACGCCCACAGCATTTCCCAGGGCTCCATCTGTTGCTGATCTCCAGGGCCATGTCCCCGCCCATGTCCAAGGTCATCCTCCCTTTGCTGAGACTGCAGGAATAGGGATTGAGGGGAAGGGTGCCCAGGGAGAGCTGCTCCTCCCCACCTTGCGATTTTCAGGGAAGGGGTGTCATTCCCCCACCAGGAATCCTTGGGCCCCACCTGCCTGAGACGGCCAACTCCCCCTCCCAGCTACAGAGGAGGACACCCAGAGGAGGCAGCGACCAGGCCTCCTAGGGCCAGCCGGGGATTCCCCTCCCTCTCCTGACCCTAGGCCCCAGGGATTAAAGCTAAAGCAGGTGGAGAGGAAGGTGGAGGTGACTCTGCCCTTTGGTCCCCTAGTGGCCTCTATTCCTCTCTGCAGATAACAGGCTGGAGGTGCAGGGGTGGAGAGGCTGAAAATTCTCCTAGGAGCCAGAGGCTCCCCGAGTGACCCTGTGCAAGCCCCGCTCACCCCAGCTTCCGTTTTGTCCCAGCTGTTGAATGAGATGGAGCTGGGAGGGACAGAGCCCTGTACACGAGAATCACTTAATAAAGGCAGCGGTGATGATTATGATTGCAGAGTGGCTGACACTCCTGGCCCTCATGTCCCACAATTTTCTTCTCTGATCCTCATTGCCAGGAGTGTATTTGGGCCACCAGAAGGGCTGACTAAATGCATAGGGAAGGGTCCTCTCCGCTGAGTCTTATTTAGCTGACCTCTCAGCAACCCTAGTAGGCAGGGCTACTCTATGCCCCTGACAGATGGGAAAACTGATGCTCCAAGCAGAGAGCCCCAGTCTGCAGGACTCTCAATACGACACCTTGCACCCTCCCACGAAGATAGGGGCTCTCGATCACGGCCATGCAGCCCCCAGGGGACACTGGGTAGTGTCTGGGGACATCTGCAGAAGCCATGATTGAGAATACTCCTGGCATCAAGTGGATGGGGGCCAGGGATGATGCTTTGTACCCCAGGTACAATGTCTAGAACAGCCCCCCACCCTGAGAATGACCTGGCCCCCGTGTCAGCAGTGGTGAGGAGAACACACCCTGGACTAAGGTAATAGTTAAAAACTGTTGGCTTTCTCCACCCTCCGAGAATCAAGCATTAAGGACAGAATGGCCTCGCCTTCAGTTTTTTTTCCCATTACTTATATTTAAACTCTAGCCCCATTCCAGGCTAGGGTTGAGTCAAAGCTGCAGTCACCAGCCTACAGCACAGCCACAGCAACTCCAAATCTGAGCCGCATCTGGAACCTACACCACAGCTCATGGCAACACTGGATCCTTGACCTACAGAGCGAGGCCAGGGATCAAACTTGCATCTCATGGATACTAGTCAGATTTGTTTCCAATGAGCCACAACAGGAACTCCTAGCCTCTTTTTTTTTTTTTTTTTTATGGCTGCACCTGTGGAATGTGGAAGTTCCCAGGCCAGGGATCAAGCCTGTGCCACAGCACTGACCCAAGAAGCTGCAGTTTCAGTGCTGGATCCTTAACCTACTGTGCCACAAGGGAACACTTAAATTCTAGCCTCCAGTGCTCAGCCCCTCCTATAGGACCCAGCATGGCTGGATATAATTACAGAGATCACATATTCATTCAACAAACACTGGGCACCTATTGGGTACAGACCTGACCCGTGCTGGCCTGCTTATGAGGAGTTCACGAGGAGACTGACAGGGTAGCCAGTAAAAGACACAAGACTCAGGGTTCAGAGCCATGATGGGAGTTGTCCAGGTGCTGCAGAGCAATAATGCATCCTAGAGGGGCTGCTAAGGCTTCTGGGAAGAGTGAGGGCAGCTGGCTGCATCAGCCAGGTCAAGGGGGTGCTGGGGTCCCAGCTCAGCATGTGCAGCCCCCTCCCACAGCCCTCTATCTACAGGAGCCGCCACTCTACTAAGCCTCTATCTTCTGTTCGGCCACGGGGCGTCTCTGCTGTGCAACCTCATCGGCTTTGCATACCCAGCATATGCTTCGTGAGTGTCCACTGGTGGCCCAGGTTGTGGGAGGAGGGCTTCCAAGGTCCAGGCAGCCCCTGACTCTGCCGCGCCTCCTCCAGAATCAAAGCTATCGAGAGCCCAAGCAAAGAGGACGACACTGTGTGGCTCACCTACTGGGTGGTGTACGGCCTGTTCGGGCTGGCCGAGTTCTTCAGCGATCTACTCCTGTCCTGGTTCCCTTTCTACTACGCGGGCAAGGTGGGTGCCACCCAGGAGGCCAGGGTTGTGAGGGGTCCTGCCTTGCTGCCCCCTGAGGTGTGAGGGGTGATTCAGCACCTTCCCTGGGGAAACAGGCTCAACCAGGCAGGGGTCTGATGGGGAGGTCCAGGCCCATCTCAAGAGGTATCTGTTGGGGGAGGCCCAGGCCCATGCTAAGGAGTGTCTGCTGGGGGAGGCCCACTCCTTCCGCAGAGGCACAGAGCAGGGAGCTGAGTGCACGTCTTGCCCTGTGCCTGTAGTGCGCCTTCCTGTTGTTCTGCATGGTTCCCGGCCCCTGGAACGGGGCTCACATGCTGTATCATCGCGCCATCCGTCCACTGTTTCTAAAGCATCACAAGGCCGTAGACAGCATCATGAACGACCTCAGCGGACGGGCCCTGGATGTGGCAGCCGGAATAACTCGGGACGGTGTGTGCTTGAGGGCCAGGGCTGTCTGTCCAGTCCCTGTCTGTCTGTCTCCCAGCTCCCTGCCCTCCCACCTTCAGTCCTACCTCCATCTGCCTCATCTGGCATCCTGGCCGCCTCCTCCAGGGGCTTTGTCTTCCTCTCTCACTGTCCACCTCTCTCTCCCATGCTCTCGGGAACCAGTCCTGCAGACCCTGGCCCGCAGCCGGGCTCTCATCACCCCCGCAGCTGCGGCGGTGGGCCCCTCACCACCCTCGGAGCCGGTCTGCAAGGTAGGGCCAATGCGTGGGTGCACGTGCGTGTGTGCATGTGAGTGCCTGCACCTGACTCTGGCCCTGCCAAGGATGGCTACTGGTGGTACCTCCAGTGGACCACACTGGCCCCCAGCCCCCATCACATTCTCCATCAGCTAAGTACAGCCTTCGGGCCCTGGGCACAGGCAGACCTGCCTCACTCACCCCCATGGCCCTCTCTCTGCAGACAAAGCAAGCATGACTCACCTCAAGAAGGGCAAGTGAAGCCCCTGGCCAGCCCCTGCATGGATGAGCCGGCTGGCGAGCTGGAGGACCCGTCACACCCCAAGTCCTCTGTGGATTCCTCAACTGACTCCCCAGCAGAGCCCACCACCAGCCCTTCATCCCCAGCCAAGCCAGCCCTCAGGAGCTCCACCAACCTGGGCCAGTCCCAGCATCAGTCCCTGGCCACCGGCTCTGCCAACAGCTCCCAGCTGCCCGGCAAGCTCCGGGGTGGGCTTCAGTCTCGGGCCAACTCCTCCAGCCAGCCGCAGGCTCCCGGCCAGCCCCAGGCCCCTGGCCAGGCCCAGGCCTCAGGCCAGACCCAGGCCCCGGGCCAGCAACGTGCCCGGCCCTCTACCTCTTCCTCAGGCCCTTCACAGACAGCCCGCCAGTCCTCAGGCTCCACACAGCGTCCCAGCACCTCCAGCCAGGGGGGCCCCCTTGTGCAGTCTCCCAGTAGTGCCGCCATCCCCACACAGCCCCCCAGTGAGACCCCTGATGGGCCGGGGACCTCAGCCACCAAAACCTCCAAGTCGAACAGACAGCACCAGAAGCAGCCCCCAAGAAAGGCCACCAGCAGCACCTCGGTGTCCAGGCTGCCCGCCTATCAATCTGCGTCCTCCCTGGAGTACTCCTCAGAGTCCACCACTGAGGTCACCTGCAGCTGGCCCCACCACCGACACAGGCTCCAATACCTGCAGCACTGCTGGCGGCTGAAACACCTGGCCTGCTAGGGAGGGCTCAGTAAAATTCATCTGGACCAGCCTTGTCTCTGTCTGTCTGTTGTCCAGGGCCCCAGGGAGGGGCTTCATGAGCACAGGGTCTCCTCCAAGCAGGGGTGGGTGTGTGTAGCCCCACTTCACAAATGAGCAAACTGAGGCCGGGAATGGCGATCTTACCCAGTGGCTGAGAGAGACACAGGCCTGGGCGTTTCTCATACTGCTTTCTCTCTCCCGTCCTGGACAAACTGTTGGGCCTGCGCACATCAATCCCCTTCTTTTGAAAACTCTCTCAGAGAAGCAAGCTGGAGGAAATAGTCCTGCCTCATTTGCGCTCCGCTCAGAAGCAGCCAGCCAGGCACGAATTTGAGTCCTTTATTTGGGGGGTGGGGTCCCAAGAAGCACTAGCAGGGAGCTGATTGAAGTGGGAGCAGATTGAAGGGAGCGATGGAGTGGGTGTGGCCAAGCGCAGCCCACCTGCAGGCCCACGGTGCTCATTCCCTGAGGAAGGCACACCTGAGACTTATCCTGCCCAGGTGCCCAGAGTCACTGGGGGAGGGTGGCCATTCACTCCAGCCAGCGCCCCCTGCAGATAGCCCAGGGGCAGGGCCAGGCAGCCTTCTTGCAGAGAGGCTTGGGAGGCACAGCCTGGCCTTGTTGGAAACTGGGAGGCAGGAGCTGGGTGGGGACTGACGGCATCCTACAACCTGCCCTTGGTTTGCTATGTGAGGCTGTCCTGACTCTGATTGTTAAAACAGGCAGAAGGGGGTGTCCCCATTGTGACTCAATGGTAACAAACTCAACTAGCATCCATGAGGACATGGGTTCGATCCCTGGCCTCACTCAGTGGGTTAAGGGTCTGGCATTTTCATGAGCTATGGTATAGGTCGCAGACACAGCTTGGATCCTGAGTTGTTATGGCTGTGGTATAGGCCAGCAGCTGCAGCTCCAATTCGACCCCTAGTTTGGGAACTTCCATATGGTGCAGGTGCAGCCCTAAAAAGACAAAACAAAACAAAAAAACAGGAACAGAACCGGCAGAATGGTTCCCTGGTGGCTCAGCAGTTTCAGGATACAGCATTGTCCATTGTCATTGCAGTGGCTCTGGTCGCTGCTATGGCCAGGGTTTGACCCCTGGCCTGGGAACCTCCATGTGCTGCGGGCATGGTCAAAAACCAAACACAAAAACCAAAAAATCCGGGCAGAGACAGGACAAGTGAGCCTGTCATGTTGACACAGACTCAAAAAAAATTCTGAGCCAAAAATAGCAAATCCAGTCCAACAGATCTAAAAACCCAGAGCAGGAGTTCCCATTGTGGCGCAGTGGAAATGAATCCTACTAGGAACCATGAAGTTGCGGGCTCTATCCCTGGCCTCACTCAGTGGGTTAAGGATCCAGCATTGCTGTGAGCTGTGGTGTAGGTCACAGATGCAGCTCGGATCTGGCATTGCTGTGGCTGTGGCATAGGCTGGCAGCAACAGCTCCAATTTGACCCCTAGCCTGGGAACCTCCATATGCTGCAGGTGCGGCCCTAAAAAAGGACGAAAGACAAAATAAATAAATAAATAAATAAATAAAATAAAGTAAATAAAAACCCAGAGCAGCCTCCAGTTCAAATTCTGGCCCCAGAAGCAGAGCCTGAGTCGGAAGCTGGGGGGTGGGGCGAGCTGATCAGGAAGGTGGTCTCAGTGGTGACCCTGGGTGGGTCCTGTACCTGGGAATCAGCTCCACCTGGAGCCCAGGCACCTGAGTTCCGCGCTCCCAGTTCTGTCAGTCTCTGGCCATTGGTCTCAACTCAGCCCCTGGGAGAGGCTGTGACCCCTTGGGCAGCTCCTGCCATGCAAAGACAAATCTCTGCCAGGCACCTGCAGCCACAGCTGGGAGGGCCCTGTGGTGTTCCTTACAGTCCACCCCCACCCCCCACACCAGAGCTCAGCTTCCCTGAGGTTGTGGTTGGTCACAAGTTTTCGTGCAAACACAAGAGAGGAGGGTTAGGAGGAGAAATCCCAAGCCCTGAGGGGGCGGTGCCTCCGAGGCTGTAACGCAGGTGGTTCTCAACCAGGGGTGAGTCTGTCTCAGGGCCAGGTCTGGAGACACTTCTTTTTTTTTTTTTTTTGACTTTTCTTCTTTTTAGGACCGCAGTTGCGGCACATGGAGGTTCCCAGGCTAGGAGTCGAAACGGAGCTTTAACTGCTGGCCTACACCATAGCCACAGCCACGCAGGATCAGAGCCTCGTTTGTGACCGACACCACAGCTCACGGCAATGCTGGATTTTTTTTTTTTTTTTTTTTTTTTTTTTTTTTGCTATTTCTTGGGCCGCTCCCGCGGCATATGGAGGTTCCCAGGCTAGGGGTCGAATCAGAGCTGTAGCCACCGGCCTACGCCAGAGCCACAGCAACGCGGGATCCGAGCTGCGTCTGCGACCTACCTCACAGCTCACGGCAATGCCAGATCCTTAACCCACTGAGCAAGGGCAGGGATCGAACCCGCAACCTCATGGATCCTAGTCGGATTCGTTAACCACTGCGCCACGATGGGAACTCCGGAACGCTGGATTTTAATCCACTGAGAAAGGCCAGGGATCGAACCCGCAACCTCATGGTTCCTAGTCAGATTCGTTAACCACTGAGCCACATTGGGAACTCCTGGAGACACTTTTGATTTCTGCCCAGACACGTCAGCCAAGTTCCACAATCCTTTTGTTTGTTTGGTTGGGTTTTTTTTGGCCGGGGGGGCACCCCTGGCATATAGAGGATCTTAGGCTAGGGGTTGAATTGGAGCTTCAGCTTCTGGCTTAAGCCACCAGCCACAGCCGCAGCACCAGATCCGCATCTTCATCCTCCACCAAAGCTCACCACAATGCTGGATCCTTAACCCACTGAGCAAGGCCGGGAATCGAACCCTCAACCTCATGGTTGTCGCAAGACATGTTTCTTTGAAAACTCCACCTTGTCTTTCTTTACTTTATCCCATCTTCTTACCTTACTTTATCCCATCTTCCTGCTTGAAAAACAGTAAATGACTTAAGCTTAAGAACTGTTATGTGCCTAGAGGTCAGAGTAAGAGCTTAACCTTTTACCCCCAAAGTGGCTTTTAAAATAGTAAAAGAACTTATATAATAGTAAACAAACCCTGTATCATCCACCCATAGCCACTCTTCACTTGATCACATCTAAAGAGCACAATAAAAGCAGTGTGGTTTCTTGAGGCTGGGCTCTTGGTCCCTGAGACCTTGAGTTCCCCGGTTCCCACCTTTACTCAAGATAAATGTCTCTGTGTCTTGTTTTATGTTAACTTTTTTTCCTTAAGTTCCACAGCACCCGTTCTTCAGCCCCATCCTGCTGAGCTGGTCTTGGCACATGGTTCCTAGTTAGATTCATTTCCGCTGTGCCACGACAGGAACTCTTGTTTTATTATTATTTTTTTTTATTAAAGTATGGTTGAGGGAGTTCCCATCATGGCTCAGTGGTTAGCAAATCCGACTAGGAACCATGTTGTTGCAGGTTCGATTCCTGGCCTTGCTCAGTGGGTTAAGGATCCAGCGTTGCTGTGAGCTGTGGTGTAGGTTGCAGACATGGCTCAGATCTGGCGTTGCTGTGGCTGTGGTGTAGGCCGGTGGCTACAGCTCCGATTAGACCCCTAGCCTGGGAACCTCCACATGCCAAGGGAGCGGCCCAAGAAATGGCAAAAAGACAAAAAAATAAAAAATAAAAATAAAATAATAAAATAAAATAAGATAAAAGTAAAAAAAATAAAGTATGGTTGATTTACATGATCCTTTGACCCAGCATCCCTCTCCCAACTTAGCAGGCCCAGTTTGTCCCCAGCAACTGATGGCCCCGTCCATCACAGTTTTCCTGGACAGGAGGTAGCTCTGTGCCGCCCCCAACACTGCAGCCCGCCCCACCTGGTCCTCATTCTTAGGGACTCCAAGGTGGGAGAAGGAGGTATTGAGTGTGACTGTTTGAGTGGTGGGTCCAATTCATTCAACAGATCACTCAACAAATATTGAGCACCTACTGTATACCAGGTCTCGCACTAGGAGCTAATGGTAGAGAGAGAAAAATCCCTGTTCCTGAGGATTTGGCGAGGTGCCAATCGACGTGATGCATGAATAACCTGTCAGAGGAAAATATCATGGGGAAATACAGAGCCAGGAGTTGGGGGACAGGAGCTGCAAGGGTCAGAGAAAGGCCCTTCTGTGGAAGTTACATTTAAGTAGGAACATGAAGGAGGTGAGCGCACGAGCCTTATGAATACAGGGGCAGGAGTGGTCCAGGCACCAGAGGACGTGCAAAGGCAGGTCGGTGCCTGGCAGGTTAGGTGAAGCACAGGGAGGCAGGTGTGGCTAGAGCCCGTGATGGAGGGGAGAGAGGAGGTGAGTCTGGGGGGTGGACCATGCAAGTACCTGGAAGGTGTGGTGAGGACTTTGGCTTTTGCTTGGGGATGTCAGATTTGTTGCGAGGAAGAGATAGGGGTAATTATTAATGAAGTCCAACTGGGTGTTGGGGACAGGGTTCTTGGAAACTGCTTATCGCTGGCCCAGCTGTTTGAAGTAGGTGATGTGGTTTGGGTTCAGGGCAAGAGATGGGCACTGGCTCACTCTGCACCTGGCCTCGCCCCACCCCCGCTCTGCCCCTTGAAGATTTTCCCCAGCCCTGCCGATCCGTGACTGCTTACCTGGGAGCTGAGGTGAATGGACACACACCTGTCTCCCCAGGTGGAATCAATGACCTTTATTTGACCCCTCAGACTTGTTTCGTCTTTAATGTAAATGTACAGAAAAGTGTAACCCAGAGTTCCCGTTGTGGCTCAGCAGGTCACAAACCCAAGTAGCATCCATGAGGATGTGGGTTCGATCCCTGGCCTCGCTCAGTAGGTTAAGGATCTGGTATTGCCGTGAGCTGTGGTGTAGGTTGCAGATGTGGCTTGAATCCCACGACGCTGTGGCTGTGGCATAGGCCGGCCGCTACAGCTTCGATTCAACCCTAGCCTGGGAACCTCCATATGCCTCGGGTGTGGTGCTAAAAAAAAAAAAAAAAAAAAAAGAATGAAAAGAAAAGTGTAACCAGTAACTCTGGGCAAGTAATGCACAGGGTTGGCTCTTCCCAGTCACTTCCCACCCAAAAAGTAGCCCTGATCCTGCCTCCATTTCCTCTCTCCTTGGAGGTTGTGTGGGTTGCATCCACCCAGGCTTGCCACGCTGCGCTGGGAATGATGGCTGTGTTGTTTTTTTCTGTTGGCAGAGAACAAGTCATTCTGCAGGACCCAGGATACTCCATCCCACTGCTGATGGGCCTTAAGAGTTTTTTCCAGTGGGGGGGGAGGGGCTATGGTGACAAATCTGCTGGGAACGTTATAGAAGTGGTCTGTGGTGAGCAGAGCTCCTCTTTCTTTTGGGCACGTACCTGTCGGAGACTGCAGGGCATTGGGTGAGCGTCTCAGTGTCCTGTGGCTGCTGTAACCAACTACCACCAACTGGGTAGCTTGGGACGACAGGAATTTATTCTCATGCTCTGGAGGCCGAAAGTCCCAGATCAAGGTCTCCCAGGGCTCTGCTCCCTCTGGAGACTCCAGGGGAGGGCCCTTTCTGTCTCTCTCAGCTCCTGGGGGCCCCAGGCATCTCAGGCTTATGACTGACTGTATCAGTCTGATCCCAGCCTCAGACTTCACAAGGGCATCTTCTCTGTCTCTCCTCTGCATGTCTTTCTCTTTTCTTTCTTTTAACGGCCACCCCCTTTGGCATATGGAAGTTCCTGGGCCAGGGACTGAATCTGAGCCACTGCTGTGGCAATGCTGGATTTTTTAACCTACTGCACCAGGGAAAAAATCTGAGCCTCCATAAAGACCCAAGCCGCAGCTGTTGGATTCTTAACCCACCGTGCCACAGCGGGAACCCTTCCTCTGCGTGTCTCTTACAAGAATACTTGTCATCGGGCTTAGGGCCCACCCAGATAATCCAGAATGATCATCTTGAGAACCTTAATTACATCTGCAAAAACCCTTTTCTCAAATCAGATCCTGTTCACAGGTTCCAGAGTTTAGGATGTGGACACATTTATTTAACCTTATACATGAATGGGCACTCAGCTGCAAAAACAACCAAACTGTTTTTTTTTTGGTCTTTTTAGGGCTGCGCCCTTGGCATATGGAGGTTCCTAGACTGGGGGTCGAATCAGAGCTGCAGCTGCCAGCTTACACCATAGCAACAGCAACGTCAGATCTGAGCCATGCCTGCCACCGACACCACAGCTCATGGCAATGCTGGATCCTTAACCCACTGATTGAGGCCAGAGATTGTACCTGAGTCCTCATGGAACTAGGTGGATTCTTTTTTTTTTTTTTTTTTTTGGTCTTTTCTAGGGCTGTTCCTGCAGCATATGGAAGTTCCCAGGCTAGGGGTCGAACCGGAGCTGTAGCCACTGGCCTACACCAGAGCCACAGCAACACAGGATCCGAGCCGCATCTGCGATCTACACCACAGTTCACGGCAACCCCGGATCCCTAACCCACTGAGCAAGGGCAGGGATCGAACCTGCAACCTCATGGTTCCCAGTCAGATTTGTTAACCACTGCGTCACCACGGGAACACCCCTGGGTGGATTCTTAACCCTCTGAGCCATGACGGAAACAGCTCAACTCTTTTTGCCATAACATGCATGCCCTCGTCTAACCCCACAGGCTGTGAGACAGTCCTGGGGTTTTCCGCAGCCCTTCAACTGGACACGTGTCCTCCTGTGGGTCAACCAGCTGGTACAAGGTCTGTGAGAGAGAAACCCAAACAACGGGCCAGTGGGGTGCTGGTGCTTGCTGTCTGCAGAGAATTAAAAACAGTAGGACAAGCACGGTGCCCCCCCCGCCCCCGGAGTGGGCACGTGCAATGTTGTTGAACACAGTCCTCTGTGGGTTTGATGTGACAACTGTGGTGATTGCTCTTGTTTTACCAAGGAACATGCAAGTTTCCAACTTGCCTGTTTTCATTCTTTATCCTTTAATAAACATCATCTCCTAGGTGACATCCATTTGGAGACTTCCCAGTACCGGACCCGTGAAGACTCGGCTCTGCGTGCTAAGATCCTGTCTGTAATCACCTGTGGTCTCCTCTACGGTGTTTCCGTCTCCAACCCAAATGAGCCCTGCATGTTCCTATGGGGACACTGTAAATAATAACTCCCAGGGCCCCGATGGGAAAGACATGATGGAAGAAACATCTTGAGTCACCCCGCTTCCGACGTTCCTGGTAACCACCTGGAGTTTTTATTTGTTTTCAAAGTAAAGCATCAAAGCAGCCCGGAATATTTGCTGGGCAAGTGCAAATGCTAGTGTCCACCTTAGACTATGTTGCTGAAGTTGAGGATCTTGAAAAGTGCAATGTTTTCTTCATTCTTCAAATTGTTCCATCAATTGTTTTAAAGCTTGAGAGCACATCAGAAAAACAATGTACTGTTTACTAAAGATTGTTCGATGATCGTTCCTGGAAACGATGTTGCAGCTTGGAGGAGGGGCTGCGGGAAATGCTGGCTCCTGTAGCCCCAGCTGATCCTATCTGCTGGAGTGCGACCTGCACTGGCCTCTCCTCCGCTCGGTGCGACGCCCCAGCCAAGCGGTCCAGCTGGCTGGGGAGTAGGTGGTAGGGCTGCCCCCAGAGAGCTCCGGGGAGCAGGAGGCCGGAGTCTCCCATTTCGAGACACATCCCCACACTGCAGTGAGGCGGAGGGGACCACCCCCGGCCATGGGGGACCGGGCTGCAGGCAACACCGGGAGCGCGCGAGTCCTTTCTTCCCCAATCCTGCCACCAGGGGGCGCACAGGCCCCACGCCTCCCTCCAGAACCGTGCCCCACTTTCCCCGCGGGAGGGACAGGGGGTTCTCCCGCAGGACCCTTGTTGCAGAAGACAGGACGCGGCTTTGGTGCTGTTGGGTCCCTCGGATACAGAAGGCACTCAATAATTACTCTTTGGAAGAATGCATGAATGAACAGAGGGGCTAGGGAAGGGGTCAGGAAGAGTGTGGTTCCCATGCTCAAGGCCCAGAGGGGCTGAAAGGGAGGTGTGGATGGGGAAACTAAGGCCCAGAGAGGGGCAGGGCGTGACCCGAGGTGACCTGCAAGGTCAGGGGCTGAGCCCATCGAGACCCCCATGTCCTGCATCCCCCTCATACGCCCACCATCAGGCGCCCTAGAGAAAACACAACCACAGATGGTACAGAAGAGAGCAGACTGTCCCGGAACCACTCTGTTCAGGGTGGGAAGGCAGAAGGGAGGCCCCTCGGGAGGTGTGCTGAGCGAGTGTGATACTCCACCCACCTCCCATCCACACATGACCTAGGCCTGCCCCTCCCGTCTAGAATACATAAGGAGACAACATCCAGGACATATGAGGACAGGGCACAGGCGGGCGGGGGCTCTGACCTGACTGCTTGGCTGGGGGAGGGTCCCTTGAATGGCCTAAGACAAATGTGTGGCCCCCAAGTGGCATGGGGAGGGGTCTTGGGACCTCTGAAAGCCCCAGCTACCCCAATCCTCATATATTCCTGGTCCTCACTGTCCCTTGGGGTTAGACACGCTGGGGGCAGGTGGGGGCTGGACCTGGAGGAGGAGGTGTGTACATGCAGTGAGGATGAGACTGTGGATCTGATTACTGGAGCATCTGGAAGTGTCTGTGGCCAAGAATGTGGAGCTGGGGTGCCCTTGTATAATTTAAAAAAAAAAAAAGGACTTGTAAAAATTAAATAGGAATAAAAAACGGGTGAATAGCAGCACTGCCTGGAGGAAACCCTCCGCCCAGATTACTGAAGCTGTCAAGATTAACTCCGAACCTCCTGGGAGCCAGGGCAAAAGCGGAAATTGGGACGTTACAGTGCCTGGGTAGGCATGTCTTCTAGGGGTCATGCCTGTTTGTGACAAGGTCTCAGCATGCAGAAGGGCACCTGTGTAAGTGGCAGTGAGAAGAAAGAGACAGTATCAGGGAGTTAAATGGTGATGAGCTTCTTGGTAGTCAAAGCAAGAAGGGAACTGATATATTACAACGTCTCCTTCCTTAGGCATGTCTTCCTCTGGGCCATGCTTGTATGTGACAGAGTCTCTAAGCAGATGAGGGAGAAGCCAGGGGATTAAAAGCAGACACAGTCTCTGAGGGTAACATAGCTCTGAGTTTCCTGACAGCCAGGGTGAGAGAGGAAATTAGAGTTAAAGAGCAGATTCAGTGTGTCCTCAACAGTGCCTGCCTGCTCATGACCGTGGCTCTGAGTGCAGGGTGTCTAAGTGTGTGATGGGGAGTCACAGAGCTGCAGGTGGGAGACAGTTCTTAGCTCCCTGGAAGCTAAGACAAGAGGGGAAACATGATACCCTGAGCCTAGTCAGCCAAGTGTGGCTGAGGCCTGGTCTGGGGACTCAGAGAGGGCAGTGCCGGGCAACCAGGCGAGTGCGGCTGTCCTCAGCAGGGCTCCAGGGCCGGGCGTAGCCAGCATGGGGGAGCAGCAGCCGGTCCTGAGTGCCATCGGGACTGATGAGGCGCTGGGCAGCCAGCAGGTACTCGCGATGGAGGGCCAGCGGTGGGCAGGGGCAGCGGCTTGGTGCCCATACGTACTCCAGGGCCTGCAGAGGCGAGCGGTTCTTGTAGATGAGCTGCACGCGAACCTCATAGCGGGTCTCCTGGGCCTGGCGGAGGCGGCCCAGCACACGGGCCCGGAACACTGTGGGCAGGGTGGTGCTGAGGCCGGTTGGATGCTCCACCCTGAGCCCCATCCACACACCCATTGCCAGACGAAGAAACTGGGGGTCAGCTGAGGCCCAGGGTTAGGGTCAGATCAGGGAGCAATGAGGGCTCAGGGGTCAGATTAGGGAAAAGGATTCGATCAAGGAGTCACATTAGGGTCAGAAGGGATCGAGTTGGGGTCAAGTCAAGGAGTCAAGGTAGTCAGACCAGGGTCAGAGGTCAGCAGGGCAGGGGTCAAATCAGGTCAATTAGGGGCCAGGTGAGGGTTGAGGTCAGGGGCCTCTCACCAAAGTCGCTGCCGCAATAGTGGAGCAGCCGGTGGGCACGACCGCGGGTGTCGGGGCAGGGTGGGCAGGGCTCTGTGGGGGCAGTGCAATCAGGGACACAGGCCTCACCCCCCTGCTCGTCCCCACCCTGGCTGTACCCCACCTCACCTGGGGTGGGGATCAGGGTCCTCGAGGGGATAACAGTAGGGGCTGGAGGAGGCTCAGGAGGCTGAAGGTCCACCTCTCGAGGTTGTGGCTGCCGCAGGGACCAGCCCAGGGCCTGTGCCTGTGCCTGGAAGGGGCCGTACCGCTCCCGGGGGAGCCAGAACTCGAACTCAATGCCGGGGTTGGGCTCCTGCAGGAGGACCTGGGAGGGGTGTCACACACTAGGGAGCTGCTGGTGGCCCAGGCCCTCCCCACATCTACCCGGCTTCCCTCTCTGACCCTCTACCCAGCCTCCCAACTCTGACCCTCCATCCCCAGTCTTCCCCCAGACCCTTTAACTCCACCCCCTGCCACGTGCCCAGAGGCCCTCTCAGAAGTCAGCTCATACCTGCAAAAGCAGATCTTGGGAAGTGGGCCCGGTGGCGCGCAGCGTCTCCTCTGGCCCGGTGGCGGCGCGGGTATAGACCACGTGGGTGCCCGCCGCCTCATAGGTTCCGGGCGGGCTGACCACCCAGTTGCCGTTGAGCACGTAGTACCCGTCAACCCCCATCAGCGCTGCAAGGGAAGGGTCAGCCCGGGCTCCGCAGAACTGGCCCGACCCTCCTCCCGACCCTGGCGTGCCCCTCCCAGGGCCTCAGGCTCCCGACTGGATCTGGCGGCCAGCAGAGCGCCTCCCCCCTCGGACCCTGCGATACCCAGGTGGTTCCGGCTCCGGTGGGCTGCACGGATGTGTCTGGCGCCCTCAGGGATCAGGGTCACGTTCCAGTACCCCGCAAAAGCACCTGGGCAGAAGGGAAGAAGGATGTTAGGAGTAGGTGGAGCGGTTTTTCTGTTCGTTTGTTTGTTTTTTTACTTTTCCCCTATCTGAGGCATGAGTTCTGGGCCAGGAATAGAACCTGTGCCACAGCTATAACCAGAGCCAAAGCAGTGACAACACTGGTTTCTTAACCCGTTGAGCCACGAGGGAACTCACAGGCGGGGTGTATTTGAAGGCTGATTTGAGGATTAAATGAGATACATCAGTAAAAAGGTTAGCCAAGGCCCTAGTCCTCTGAAAACGCTTCCTAAAGGGTTGGAGCTGGGATTATTGTCGCTTAAGTGCGGCAGTGAAAGAGTTAAACCCCATCCCTTCTGGGACGGATGGGACAATCTAGTAATGACCAATCAGAATGATGAGCGAGGAGGGCTGGGCCGCGGACTGCCCAATAGCACGGACTTCGTTAAAAGGCCCACTCTGGGAGAGCGCTGGACGGGGTTACCGGCGTCTCGGAACACGCGCTGCACGAAGAGGCATGAGTCATTGGCTCCACCACAGTGGCCGCATTGGTCCTCCCGGGCGTCCGAACCCAGCAAACCATCACAGCCCGCGTTCTAAAGGGATGGGGAGGACAAGCGCGCCATCAGAGGTGGGGGTGGAGCCTAGTGGTGGGTGGGGCAAGGGGCGGGGCCTTGACAGGGGCGGGGCCTAAGGGAGACGGCAGGACCACCACTAAAAGACTGGAATTGGGGGGCGGGACCTGGGGGAAGAAGTGGGGTGGAACTTATGGTGGACGGGGATGGGGCGGGGCCTGGAGTCCTTACCAGGCACCTGCCAGCCACACAGAGTCCCTGGGTTCCTGGGCTGCAGGGGGTACCATCCAGCACGCGGCCGAAGCTATGATAGAAGTCATGCCCCTCTGCCAGGCAGTTGAGGTCGCACTGGTTGGGTGCTGGGGACCAGAGGAGTCATTGAGGTGAGGGACCTCTGAGTTCCAGCCCCCTCTTGCCAAGCAGCCACCCCCTTGGGTAGATGAGGCCCAAAGCCACACAGAGGTTGAGGCAGAACCAGGACTGGCTCTTAGGCATTCTGCTTCCAGTTCCCTGGGACTCTCCCAGGCAAGTATCCTGGGCCTGCACTCTTTTGTTCATTCATTCATTTATTCACTGTAAGTCCTAATATGGGGGGGGGGGGTCCTTACCTGGTTGCATTATTAACATTGTGACGTTCTGCCCTCATCTTTTTATATATTCATTCTGCACACTCTCATCGAGCACCTACTATTTTCCAGACTATGTTCTAGACTCTGGAGTACAACCGTGGGCAGAACTCACTCAGCTCTTGGGCCTTGCACCCAGCAGGTGCCCAGTAAAAAGTATTTGCCCGATGCTGCTGAGTCCTGCATATCCTAGGTGTGCTGCTGGCTCTGCCTGGGACTCAGTTTCCCCTTTCCTCTTTGCATGGCAGTGGGGCATATGGGCAGTCTGATCACGCTCAGGCCCACAGCCCTGATCCCTGCACCCCTACCCCTTCAAGTTCTCTCTGGCTCCCAACTCCCTGAAGCTGGCTGGCAGACCCTGCCTGGAATGGAGCCTGAGCTGGCCAGGCAGGCCTCTGTGGGGGTGAGATCATGACAAGTTTCCTCCAATTCTTTGGGTGAAGGGAAAAAAAAAATCCATGAGGTTGACGGATGGAACTTTTCTCCATTCTAGGATTTTCTTATCTGTGTCTGCTTCCACCATGGCGTCTGAAGCTGCCTGTTTCCCTTAAATCTGGAGGTGTGCTGCCCCAGGCACACAGTTATATAACTCGCTATTTTCAGCACAATGTGGCAACATTTCCTGCTAACGGGATAAGTTTGAGAACTTAATAAGTTTGGCCTCTGGGTACAGGTTCCAAGTCAATCTTCAGCCTGGTGTTTGACCCTGTGCAGAATAGAGCTTGCTTCCCTTTGCCCCTGCTTCACATCTCACACTTGCTTTCCTCTCTTCACTTCACCAACTCCTACATATCCTTCAAAGCCCCAGTGCTAATGCCCCCTTCTTGCAACCATCCAAGTCCTCCTTTTTTAGGAGCCATTTTTCCCTGCCAGCTCTGAGTTGTTCCTTCACAACCAACAGGAGGGTAGCCTACTCACCACCATAAAAGGGCACCCATTGGTAAGTCTTCTGCGTGCCCAGGACTGGGTGGCTATTGTAGAGAGCACACTGGAGGTCTCGGAAGGGCACAGCCCCTGGGGGACAGTCCTGAGGACAGAGATGGATGAATCAGAGGCTGGGTCTGAGAACCTGGCATGGTGGCACACATATTTGGGGGCCTGAGTGGGGAGGCAGAAGGGCTTCAGAGAGGACTTGGCCTGGGAGGTGGGTGAAACTTACAGGCAGCTGGCAGAGGCGGTACTCATGGGTGTCCCCCCAGCACAGCTCTTCCTGGGGAAACCTACAAGGAGCAGGGCAGCCAGACTGTGGTCAGGACCTCCAGGAACCCCTTCCCAGAGCCAGCTTGCCCACTTGTCCACCCTCGCCAACCCCACCCACATTCCAGCTGGATCAGCGGGATTAAAAGGCACAGCATGTGTGGGCAGGCCAAGGGTGCGGCCAGGGGCTGGGCCAGGCTGGCAGGAGAGGAGGGGCAGGGACCCCCCTCCCATCCCACCCAGCTGAGTCCTAGCTGGCTCATCACCGGATGCATCGCCGGCTGCGCACGGAGAGCCCTCGTCCGCAAGAGCTGGAACAGCGGCTCCAGGAACCCCATGGAGTCCACTCGCCAGGACCCTACTTGGGGAGAGAGAGGCACACTCAGCCTGGAAGGACTGCCAGCTGGGTCCCCAGGCCCACTCCCCCTGGGCTCATGTCCCCCTTTACCTGAGCATTGCCCCCCAAACCAGAGTTCAGGAGGGTCCACAGCAGGAGGAGGTTCTGGAGGGGGCAGGGTCTGGGGGAACAGAGGGGCACAAGAGTGGAAGTGCCAGCAGACCAGGGGCTGAACCCCAGCTCTGCCCTGACTGGCTGTATGATTTTGGACAGTAACTTAACCTCTCTGAGCCTCCCTTCTCATCTCTGAAAAATGATGTGATAATAGAACCCCCCAATAGGGAAGTTTTGAGGGGTCCATAAGATTAGGTAAGGATGCGTGGAGCCTGGTACAGAGAGAAAGAGCTCAAAAAATTATTGGTTGTTCATTGCTTTGTGCACCCGGTAGATGCTTATTCAACCTCTGATGATGGAGGGAATCAGTCCAGGAGAGTGCACAGGTGTCTCCAGGGTGCTGGGACTCTCACCACTCCCCCACCATCACTGATCCTACCTTCCAGTGGGGCCAGGAGCCAGGCGCTCTGCTTCCCTGGGCCTCAGTTTCCCCATCTGTGCAGTGGGGATGAGCTGGGCTCAGTCCAGGATTCTGAGACCTTGCAGAGGGTGTGGCAGATGGGGCTGGGTCTGGTACCTGGCAGAGGACCCCAGCAGCCGCAAGCCTCCAGGGCCCCCTCAACTCCCAGAGCTGCAGCAGCAGGGAGCTCTGGGATTGGAGGAGGGGCCGGGAGGGGTGACCTGGCCCTGGTCCAGTGGGCGCCTCATGGCCTCATGTGCACGGGGTGTGGGCCAGAGCCCCAGAGGCGCCTGTGGAGGGAAAGGGGCCAACAGTGAGGATGAGGCAGGGAAGAGGGTGGCGGCGGGAGGTTGGCTGGGAGACTTTGCCTCCCTGGGCCTCAGTTTCCTCATCTGTCAGGGGAAGGAGGAAGTCACTTGCCATCCCCATCCTCTGTGTGACCGTGGCATTGATGCAGAAAGAGGGCGGAAAGTGGCTGCCTTGTGAATCCTTTCTTGGCCCAGGGCCAGGGAGCCCAGAATTCATCAGTGCCCCAAGGACCGAAGGACATGGTGGAGTCCTCCAGCCCTTGAGGTCCTGGGCACCTACCAGAGGGAGGAAGACCAGGCCCCACTGGACCCTCTTGAGCTCCAGCTTCCCTGCTTATCTGGCTCTCCTAGCTATGACATTGGAACCTGGGGCACCAAGGGTCTGGGGCCAAGGTGTCTCCAAATGCTGAGA
This sequence comes from Phacochoerus africanus, assembly GCF_016906955.1. Lineage (NCBI taxonomy): Eukaryota > Metazoa > Chordata > Mammalia > Artiodactyla > Suidae > Phacochoerus > Phacochoerus africanus. The sequence goes on along the minus strand of NC_062547.1, from coordinate 77,106,886 downwards.
ACCTGGGGGACTGCAGGGTGGGTCCCCCTCTGTGAACCAGAGCTGTGCGGCCAGCTGCATCTCTGAACCCTAGCCCTGGCTGGCCCAGGAAGTACAAAGAGGTCTGGACAGGAGAGCAGAGATGTGTGTGGATGTAGGGGTGGGGCTTGACCTTCTGACACCTGCTTACCACTTAGAGATGGCTTGTGGGGTGGAGGTCTAAACGATGCAAAATGAGGGGCTAGAAGGACCACCGTTCCCACTCTCCAGAGCCCCCTGCCTGAGGGGCAGGACACATACCCCTTTTTGGTTGCACCACGGACTGTCTGTCGCTGTGACCTCAGGACAAGCCACGCCTCTGGGACTCAGTTTCCCCAGGAAGAAGTAGGGCTGAGTTTTCTCCCACCCTAGGGATTGCTGCCTCGCCATCCCTCAGCCTAGGGAGAGGAGAAGACGCCGCTGGGGTAGTGGGGGGATAGGAAGAAGGACTTACCGGCTATGTAGAGCCCAGGCGGCGCCTCCTGGCTCCCCGGGCTGCCCCTGGGCGAGCGGAAGCGGCGGGGCCCGCGAGGAGGGGCGGGAGAGCCCGGGGCAGTCCCTCCCACCCGGCCTCCCAGGGCGCGCCCCGGCCGGGGTCCAGAGGGGCGGCGGCCCCGTGCGCCCTCGCGCGGCCGTTGCGCGCCTGGCCGCCGATCTGCGGCAGGGGACTGCCCTGCACGCGTCCCGGTCCCCCAGAATTGCGGCCTGAAGTCCCAGCGTCCATGTCCTGGTGACCTTGGCAAGCCCAGGGCGGGGGGGGGGGGGCACGCGGGGACTGACCGCCCCTACCCCCACCTCGGGGCAGCTATTCCGGGCGCCGCGCTCAGGGCCAGGGAATGTGCGCGAACCGAGGTCGCCCTGCTCCAGCTCCTGGAGGGCGCTGCCCTCTCTCCAGCGACGCCCAGATCGCGTCCCCACGAAGGTCCCCTTTCCTGGCCACTACTCCCCACCTTATTCCTCTCCCTACCCCTCCCTCAAAGTCACCCTACTCAGGAACCAGCGCGCCTAGGTTCCGCTCTTAGGGTTCCTCCCACAGGTCCCGACCAACCCCAGCGCAGGGCCCCAGAGCACTGAGGAGAAGCTCAGCCCCAGGGGCCGGGCGCGGGGGGCGGAGAGCCCCCTCCCAGCCCGGCACATTCCCGGGCGCTGCTGTCACCAGAGGACGCGCCCCACCCCGACTCCCGCCCTCCCTGCGCGCCCCGGGCTGCGCGCCGCGGCTTGGGAACTATACTCGGGTCCAGAAGGTCCCCCTCCCACGCGGCTGTGGCCCCACCATTCCACGATCTCAGGTTCTCCATTCTGGCAATGGGGCCGGCGAGAGTCTCCACTGACACTTCCAGGTGGATCTCAGCTCTTTGAGCGGACGGGCAAGGACAGAGCTACCACAGGTCTCCCCACCCACCACCTACTCTTTCCTGGTTTTAGCGCGCCACCTCCATCCCACGCAGGGATGCAGCCCCTTCTGCTAGCCCCTCTTCCCTGACTGCTCGCTGTCGCCCCATGATGCTGCCTGGCCAGATGGGGGCACCAAGGGAGGATGGATGAACTGCCCTTCTGTTCCCTGGGCTTGGCCCAGGCTCAGCTTGAGTGCTCCCTTCTCCTGGAAGCCCGCAGTGGGGTCTCCTCGCCCTGACCACAGGGAGGGGGCGTTGAGGTCCAGCTCCGTCTGTGCTTAAGCCTGGAGCAGCTCAGAGCAGGGCCACCCATTCAGCACGTACTGAGCACTTACTGACCCTGTGCCAGGACAGCTCTGAAGAGCCCCACCTGGCAGGCTAGTGAGGGAGGCTGTCCCTCAGAAGAGGATAATGTCACCTTCTCATCAGGACGCTCTGAAGAAATAGCTCAGGCCCACTGCAGATGGGGTGAGGGGTCAAGGAGGTAACTGCCAACACGAGGTGGGGGGAGGGTACCCCAGGAAGAGGGAACAGCAAGTGCAAAGGCCCTGAGGCTGGAATAAGGGACAGTGGGGAGCTTGGGGTAGGTGGAGCAAGTCGCCTGAGTGGGGGCGGAGATGCATCAGAGAGGGCCAGGGGGGTGGGAACCGTGGGAGGTGGGAGAGGATGCTCTTTTGGAACGGCTGCCCCTGGCACGGGAGTGGGGCCTGGAAAGCAGTAGGGAGGCAGCCGCAGGCGTCCTGGGGGTGTGGGACATGGGGAGAGCAGTGGGTGGCTCCCAGCTGTTTGGGGGTGGAGTTTGAAGGCCTTGCTGACAGATCCCATGGGGGGGGGGAGGCGTTGGGAGGAAGCAGCCAGTGAGGGGAGGTGCCCCATTTGCTGAGAGGAGTGGGCTAGGGGCAGGGTGGGCTTGGTGGGGGCGGGGACCAGTCCGGAGGTCACTTCACAATGGGTCTAGGGTGAGACAAAATAGAGACTGAGAGTCCAGGGGCCATGTGGGTGCACGCAGGGCTGTTTAGACTCATGGATGAGGTCATGGGTATGAGTGTGGACAGAACGGGACTTGGGCCTGAGTACCAGACGCGGGGGTGGGGAGCGGAATGGGTGGGTGTGGGAGGAGGGCAGGCAGAGTGTGGTAAGATTCGGTGGGAAAATGGACCAGAGCCAGTACATCAGCATCGATGGAGGCAGTCGGTGACCTTGGCAAGGTTCAGCCTGGTGGGACAGGGCTGGACAGAGGATGGCAGGAAGGGTCGTGGAGCCTGTGAGTGCAGGCACCCTCTGTAGAGCACCTACTGTGTGCTGAGCTGTGGACAGGGGCCTGAGCAGCTCAGAAATAATCAGGCTTGCCCAGGAGCTCCACCAAGTGGACAGTCACATTTCCCCTCAGAAGTGCCTCACTCCCCAAGCCCCAGTCCACAGTGCTAAGGCAGAGTGCATACAGCAGGCACTGTGTGTCCTGCAGGGAGCTATACAGAAGCCACTGGACCCTGCAGGGGGTGTATATACCAGGCATTGTGCTCTGCAAAGAGTACATTCAGCAGGTGCTGGGTCCAGCATGGAGCAAGCATATACCGTAGGCATGATGTTTTGTAGGGAATGTATGCAGCTGGCACCACATCCTATAGATATGGTGTACAGCAGATACTTTGCCCAGGAGTGTATACAATAGGTACTGCACCCTGCAGGCAATGCATATAGTAGACACTGAATCTCCCAAGGAGTGCAGACAGTCAATGTAGCCTGCAGAAAGTGTATGCAGAAGTCACTGCACTTGTGAGGAGGGTACTGTGTCCTGCAAGGGGTGCACACAGCAGGCATCATGCTGTACAGGGAATGTCTACAGCAGGCTTTGTATTCTGCAATGAGTGTATACAGCATTCCCCGTGCCCTACAGGGAGTGCATACAGTAGGCACTGTGCCTTGCGTGGGGGCCCTGGTGTTTATGAGATTGCCAGATGCAGATGAGGTGAAGGTGTGGAGTGTGCCTGCCCATGGTCCCACCCCAAGCCTTTGCTTCTGGCATGTCTCCAGCCTCCTGCCCCCAGCAGGACATAACTCAGCTGAATCCTGGAGTCCTGGAGGAGGAGGCTGAAAGCTTGGCTCAAAATACCTGGTGCAGGTGGAGGGTGTGGCTGTGAGGCTTGGAGGCTCCAGGTGTGGTGGCTCACCCCCTCAACCCATGCCCTGCCTGGACCCAAACCCAAGGTTGGTGGGGGTTCCCCCCCACACTGAGCTCCAGCCTGGACCCCATCCCTGAGGCCAGGCCAGGATCAGGCCATGTGGATGCAGGTCCTGATGGATGTAGGTCAGCCAGGCCCCTGCTCCCTCTGTGGTCTCATAGCCCTGAGTCTCACCGTGCCCCCACCCCCAACTCCCTGCACTCTCCTGTGATCCCTCAGAACACTCCAGCTTCCTGAGTGACAGGAAGGGGGAGACTGAGTGGGAGGGGTCCTGCCACTTCTGCACCAGAACCCAAGTCTCTGGAGCTGCCCAGCTGTCCCTGGGCATAAGCATGAAGAGGGCCCCAGCACAGCCAGGGGTGCCCATGTGAGCTGGGATAGTAGTGCTTCTCTGCCCCAAGGAGATGCCAATAGAGGCAGGAAGCAGAAAGGGCCAGATTTCTGAGGCAGTTGTTTGAGTCCCTGGATTGAGCCATACCTGAAGCAGTCAATCCATTTTTTTTTTTCATTTTAGCAATTTTGGATTTCTATGACTTCTAATCAAGAGGTCCCCACTAATAGGGAATAATGTCCTTTCCATCACCCTCACCCATGGACAAGTCCTTCTTCCTAGGCCACTGATCCTGTGATGGTGCATTTCGCCTTTACGAGTCACCTTTGCCTTAGAGTCCTCCATATCTGATGGGGCACCCCTAGCTGCCCCCACGAGAGGAATCCTCATCTGCACCTCATGGGTCAAGACATCCAGTAGGAGCAGGGTGAGGACCAGGCCCAGAGAGGAGGCCTGTGTCGCTGGAGTGGAGGGAACACAAGGCTGGAGGGGGCAGAGGCCTTAGACAGCCAGGAGCATGGGAACCTTACTCAGAAACACAAGTGCTTGGTGAGAAAGTTAGAAAAGCTGGAGTTCTCCTGTGGTGCAGCAGATTGGTGATCTGGCATTGTTACTGCAGGGCTTGGGTCACTGCGTGGTACAGGTTCGACTCCTGGCCTGGGAACTTCCACATGCTGTGGGTTTCACAAAAAAAAATTAAGAAGTTAGAAAAGTCATGCACGATCTGATATCGTTTATATGAAAGAAAAAGTATCTATGTTAGCATAAACTCAGACAGGAAGTGGATGGGAACAAACCATCATCACCCCGATGATCTTGGTGTGGGGGTTAAGGGTGACTTTTAGTTCCTGCCTTTTAGGTTTTAATTTCTTGTAATCTTTTAATTCTGCTTTTTTCTTTTTTTTTGGAGGGGGGGGGGGATCCCCCAGCATATGGAGTTCCCAGGCCAGGGATCAAATCTGAGCCACAGTTGGAACCTAAGCTGCAGCTGTGCCAATGCCAGATTCTTTTTTTTTTTTTTGTCTTTTTGCTATTTCTTTGGGCCACTCCCGCGGCATATGGAGGTTCCCAGGCTAGGGGTCGAATCGGAGCTGTAGCCACCGGCCTATGCCAGAGCCACAGCAATGCAGGATCCGAGCCGCGTCTGCGACCTACACCACAGCTCACGGCAACGCCGGATCGTTAACCCATTGAGCAAGGGCAGGGATCGAACCCGCAACCTCATGGATCCTAGTCGGATTCGTTAACCACTGCACCACGATGGGAACTCCCCAATGCCAGATTCTTAACCCACTGTGCTGGACCAGGGATTGAACCTGTGTCCTAGTGCTGCAGGAATGCCCCTGATCAAGTTGTGCCACAGCAGGAACTCCTAATTCTTTTTCTCAAAGAGAATTTTTATTTTGGAATTTTTTTCTTTTCTTTTTAGGGCTGCATTCGCAGCATATGGAAGTTCCTGGGCTAGGTGTTGAATCAGAGCTGCAGTTGCAGCTGCTGGTCTACACCACAGCAGCACCAGATCCGAACCACGTCTATGACTTATGCCATGGCTCACAGCAACGCTGGATCCTTAACCCACTGAGGGAGGCCAGGGGTCGAATCCACATCCTCATGGATACTAGTTGGGTTCAGTAGCACTGAGCCACAAGAAATCCCTGGAATCATTTTAGATCTACAGAAAATTGCAAAGATATTATAGAGTTTGTGTAAATTTTGTCAGCAGTAATATAATGACCCCACCTCCAAGATGTCCACATCTTGGTCTTGTGTGCGGCCTGTGGACGTGTCCTCTCATGTGACAGAGGGCACTTTGCAAGTGGGGTTAAGTTAGGCCTGGATTCCCCGGGGGGCCCAGGGTCATCATAAGGTCCTCATAAGAGGGAGGCAGGAGGGACAGAGGCAGAGAGACAGGAGATGCCGTGATGCTGGCTGTGAGGATGGAGGAAGGGGCTGCCAGCCAGGGATGTGGAGCCTCCAGAACCTAGAAAAGGCAGGAGGTGATTTTTTCCTGGAGCCTCCGGAAGGACCAGCCCCGCCTGCACCTGGGTTTTAGGACTTCGGACCTCCAGAACAGGAGATGATAAATGTGTGTTTTCTTTTTTTTTTTTTTTTTTTTTTTGCCCCTTCTAGGGCCGCTCCCATGGCATGGCATATGGAGGTTCCCAGGCTAGGGGTCTAATTGGAGCTGTAGCCACCAGTCTACACCAGAGCCACAGCAACACGGGATCCGAGCCACATCTGTGACCTACACCACAGCTCACGGCAACGCCGGATCCTTAACCCACTGAGCAAGGCCAGGGATCGAACCTGCAACCTCATGGTTCCTAGTGGGTTCTCTTAACCACTGCGCCACAACGGGAACTCCTAAATGTGTGTTTTCTTAAGCCACCAAGTTTGCAGTATTTTGTCACCTCTAAAGAACTGACATTGACATTAGCATATTACCACGACTAATTAATAATATTAGTCATTACACTTCCTGTTGACCAAACTCCAAATTTTATTTGGATTCTACCAGGTTTTTTTTTGTTTTTTTTTAACTAATTTCCCTTGTCTGTTCCAGGATCGCATCCAGGAACCCACACAACATTGGGCTAGTTCTCTCATAATTGGTCAAAAGACCCAAGCAGATGAAATAGGGATTATTCTTGTGGAACTCTGGCTGGTTCTGATGCCCACCCAGCACTTTACAAGCAGCCAGAGTCAATGTCCCTGAACAGAGGCTGAGACGCCGTTCAGCTGAGAACACTGGGGAAAGAGTTTCCACCTGGGGGAGCAGTGCTCACTCGGGACCCCAAGGATACCGCACCCAGCAGCTGGATCTGGGGCAGCTCAGGGAGGGTCTGGACCTGCCCAAGACCTGCTGTGGGTTAGCGCCTACAGGGGACACACTGAGAAAACACACAACCTGTCTCTTGGTGGAACCCCCAGTCCCGTGGGACAGAAACCAGCAAACTAGCAAGGAAATAACATGATTTCGGGTTGTGAGGGTGCCCCAAGCGTGTGGGTCACCCTTGGCTGCATTCCAGAAGGAGCCACTGGGTGAAGACTAGGGGACAAGGAAGGTTTGGGGAAGAGAGAATGTGCCATGAGCTTGGTATGGGATCTTGGACTGATAGAGAGGCCAGGGTGACTGGACCAGGATGAGTGAGTGCTTGATGGGGGAGAGGGGGGCATTGGGGCCCTCTAGCAGCCTTGTGGATGATTTGGCTCTAGAGGGCTTCTTGCTGGAAGGAAGAGATTGGACTTCCTGTCCCTGGGTCCCAGAGCATCCCCTGAGTCCAGCTCTCAGCCATCCCCCAGTTATGTGAGACTTTGAGGGCCCAAACATATCATGTCCTCCAGCCTGGCTGTAGCTGTCCTCAATGCTGCTGATCCTGGCCCTGGCTTCTAGGGAGGCTGCTGGGTATCTTCAGCTCCACCTTTTCTGCACCACCCTGGGACTCCCTGCCAGGCATCTTGAGGGCAATGTCCCCAAAATTGCACTCTGGATCCCCCCTCTGGCCCTGTCCACCCCCTCGCCCTGGCTGTGTCCTGGTATCACAGGTCAAAGGGAAGAGGTCGGAGTGGCTGAACCCAGGTAAGTTTCTGCTGAGGTCCCCCAGTGCCCTCACACACCTTCCTGTCCCACCTTTCAAACCATCACTGTCCAAGCTGCAGTGAGGACCATGTGGGAGCCATGCCAAGCACAGTGTACAGGTCCACCAACATCCAGGGTGGAGGCCTCAGCCAATGAGGGGCAGATGCCAGGGGGTCGATGCATCCCTTGCCATCCCCGTGGGCAGGCAGTTCTAGGAAGGATCTGCTCAGGGGCTCCCAATGGTCACCAGGCCCCATCCTGCCTCATCCTGCCCAGCCCAGCCCCTCCCTCCTGCTTTTCAAATCAACTCACTGCACTAAACCCTTGCTTCAGGCTCTGCTTCTGGTTGGAGGCCAGACTGAGAGAGGGAGGAGAGGCAAGCTGCCCACGTCAGTCTCCTGCTAGCCTGGACCACATCAGCCAAAGAGAGTGCAGGAAGGGGACAGGGGGCCTCTGAATGGAGCCTGGGCTCCAGGAGAAGGAGGAGCCTCAAAGGGAAAGGCGAGAAAGGTGGGAAAAAGCCCACAGAGAGGTGTTCTCGAGGACAAAAGAGGACAGTGCTACTAGAAGAAGCTAGTAACAACTGGTGCTGGGAGAGGCCAGGGCAATATTTGTTCTTGGAGGATGGATGCTCAGGGGACAGGGCACCCAGGTGCAGGCGCCCCTGCCCCCCAGCAAGGCCAGCCTCCAGGCAGTGGGCAGCTGAAGTCATGGGGTTTCTGGAACACAGTGGTGAGGTCCCCTTCCGCCCACTCTGCTGCCAAGGCTGGTCCCCAGGGAACTTAGAAGGCTGGCTGAAGGCTCTCAAGTACAGGCAGGAGGGCATTCACTGCATTTCAAAGTCCAGGAGGCAAGAGGCTAGAGAGGGATCCAGGAGCCAGGTTGAGTCACTCCTGGCCTGCCTGCTTCCTCCCTGGTTCTGGAGGGAGGGGGCTGTGCCCAGGCCATGTGCCTGCCTCCCCCAGGGAGCCTCTCTAGTCCTCGTGCCCCTGCGCTGTCTCAGCAGCCAGCCCTCCACCTGAAGCAGGTATTTTGAGCAAGGCTCCACGGCGCTTCTCCCAGGAAATCTGCTGAGTCTGGGGAGTTATCTCAGGTCAGGGAAAGAACAGGCTGGAAAGGAGTCAAACCTGTGGCCCAGAGTGCAGGGACTCAGGGGGCCGAGTGATCAGGCCAGGGTACCAGCCCACGGTACCCCAGCCCCTGAGCCTGTCAGGGGTCAGCTTGGGAGAGTCACATAGCCCTATTCAGCGACCCAGCGCCTGCTCCTTTGCAAAACTGCAACCCTGTGTTTGCCATACACACGGTGCTTCAGTTTGCTCATCTGTAAAATGGGGGTGTCAGCCCCCTAACCCTGTGGTTTTTGAGGGTGGGGAATCTAAGATGGCTTTCACTTTTTATTGTGATAAAATATACAATAAGACAAAATTCACCATCTTAACTATTTTTTTTGGTCATTTTTGTTGGCCGTGTACACAGCATGACAGTCCCAGGCCAGAGATTGAACCCACACCACAACAGTGACAATGTCGGATCCTTAACCTGATGAGCCACAGGTAACTCCCATTCTTAACTGTTTCTAAGTGCACAGCTCAGCAGCATTAAGCACATTCACACTGTTGTAGAAGCATCCCCACCATCATCTCCAGAATTTTCTCATCTTCCTAAACTGAAACTCTGTCCTCATGAAACATCCACTCCCGCAGCCCCTGCCCCACCATCTCCTGCCTGTCTCTGTGGATCTGACTCCTCTAGGGACCCCCGGAGTGGAGTCAGACAGTCTTTGTCCTTCTCTGTCTGGCTTCTCTCACTGAGCATCATGTCCTCAAGGTCCATCCACATTGGAACAGGTGTCAGAATCTCCTGCCTTTTTATTTATTTAGTTAGTTTTGCTTTTTAGGGCCTTGCCCTCAGCATATGGAGGTTCCTACACTAGGGGTTGAATTGGAGCTACAGCTGCTGGCCACAGCAACACGGGATCCAAGCTGAGTCTGTGACCTACACCACAACTCACAGCAATGCCAGATCCTTAACCCACTGAGCGAGGCTAGGGATCGAACCTGCGACCTCATGGATGCTAGTCAGATTCGTTTACTGATGAGGCATGCTGGGAACTCCATCTCCTGCCTTTTTAAGGCTGAATCATACTCCTTTGTAAGAAGGGAACACAGTATGTTTATCCATCATTGGTCAATGGACACCCAGGTGGTTTCCACCTTTTGGCTGTTGTAAATAGGGCTGCTATAAACAACTAAGCTTTTTATTTTATTATAAAGTTTTTCCATTCCAGAGTGCTGGGGGGAAGTGTTCCCGCCCAGGAGGGTGCAGGCTGTGAAAGGGAGGTCTCCCCAGGCCCGTGGTGGAGGCTCAGCCAGAAAAACAGCAGGCTGTGGGGACAGGGGGAGAGCTGGTGTCTGCAGAGGGTGTCAGCTGACAGGCCTGCTGTGAGGTGCTGGGCCAGAACTTTGGATTTCTTTCCCCTAGGAAGCTTCTGGGAGTCCAATGGGCTCAGCCGCCTGCCCCAGCCTAAGTGCTCCTCATGGGCTCCCTGGAGGTGGGGAGAAGAGAGAGGCCTGGGGTGCAGGATGGAGGTTGGGCAGGGGCTCAAGACAGGTGACTCTGACTTGCAGGTGCCCTCCTGAGCCTCAGTTTCATCATCTGTAACACGGGGCTAAGAACAGCACCTACCTCAGGGATAAACCACTGCCAGGAAGGGGCCTGGCTTTCTCAGGGTGGCCTCCGGAAGCTACCCCGATCCTCAGCTTTGGTTAGGTCTGGGTGATCTCCTGTTCAGAGTTTCATAAGGGTGGGGCAGGTCTGTCACTGTCTCTGCACAAATACCTGAATTAGCAGGGCAGCAGAGCTGTGCTACCGACAAGGAACTGGCTCCCTGCCCCTGTGGGTTCCAGGGCAACAACGATATGCTGGCTCAGACCCACGGACCCCAAGCTGCCTTCCTCTGTCACACTGCACCTGGTTCTCATTAGCAGGGACTTGGGATCCTGGCCCCCTGCACTGGCCCGGAGTCCTTGGCCCTGGTGCTGAAGCCGCTCCCCTGCAAAGGTGCCAGAGTCTTGCTCCACCAAATGCACTGGGGCCCCCTCAGAGTCTCCCGTGACCTTGGTGCCCCCAGTGGACATGCCAGGAGGGCATGTGATAACTCACAAGGTGTTTCCTATCCCTGGTGGCTTGGCTGGGCCAGACTCTGAAATCTGGCCTCTGGAAAATTCCGAGGCCTGATTCCAGCCACAGGGAGCCCTGCTCTCCCCTCCCCATGCACGGGGTTATGTAACATTCGGGAATTACAACGACCGAAGTAGCTTCCAGAGGCAGTTGCATGGATTCAAATCCAGCACTGTCCCTTCCTGGCTGGGTCAGCAATTTAACCTCCCCGGGCCTCAGTGTGTTCATCTGTAAAATGGGGACAAGGCCAGTTTCCAAGCATCTCAGGGCTAGTGAAAGGCTGACGTGAGACAATGCAAGGAAAGGGCTGAGACCTAGTTCTGGGGCATAGCTCAGATGCCCCACAGTTCCCCAGGGACCCGAGACTGCCCATTTGTCCTCCATCCCACTGTATCCTTGGCTGCCCAAGTCAGGAGTCACGACCCCCAGTATCTACCCATCAGTCCCCAGATCCTGCTCCTTTTTACCACCGAGTGTCCCTCATATATGCCAGCCTTCCAATCCCCCTCCCCAGCAGCCCCCAGCCCCAAAGATGCTAGGCGTCTTCCTCTCTCCTCCTCTGAAACTTGCTTTGCCCTGCACCAGTGCCAGGATGTCCAAGCCTCATATTGTCATATGGGCCTTGGGGACCCACTTGCAGGGAGGACCTACCCTCACAGGAATTCAGAACCACTGGACTCACGCCTCAGGCACCCTTTGGGGAGAGCCCTGCCAAGCCCTCACTCCTCCCCTGCCCTTCCCTGCGAGGCCTCCAGAGAATGCGACAATCCCTCTGACCTCAGTTCCCCCACACAGAGAAGTGGGCGCGTTGACATTTGGGAGTTTTGGCTGGAGGCGCAGGGTTGCAGAAGCAAGCGGGCTGAGTACGTGCGTGGGACCGGCGTGTGGGGCGCCAGCTCCGCTCTGGTCCCTGGAACTCCCGCATTCCCCGCACCCCGCACGCCCACGCGCCCTCCCCCTCCTCCCGCGCTGGTCTGCCCTGGACTCCACTCCTCCGCCCTCAGCCAATAAAATGCACCCAGCAACGCGCTGCCCCCAGAGCGCACTGTGCGCTGTGCTCCCGGCCAGAGGCTGAGCCAGTGACCAAGCCGCCAATGCCCAAGCCGAGCGGGTAGGGGATGGAGCCCACGCAGCGGCGGCGGTGGCGGCGCAGTTGCCGCCCGCTGGTCTCCGCCTTTCTGCGCGACCCGGGTTCAGGGCGCGTATACAAGCGCGGGAAGCTGATCGGCAAGGTGGGGACCAACTCCGGACCCCGAGTCCGCGGCGAGAGGGCCAGGCCAGGAGAGGGTCCGAGCGGGACGGGGTGCGCGCGCAATTGTGAACTCAAAGGAGCCAGCGTGCGTCCCAGCTTTTGTCTCTGCGTGTGTGGCTTGTCCGCGCGTGTTTGGGGGCTGGCATGGGGGGACGCCCGGGTCTCTGAGGTACAGGCTATGTGGCGCGCATTGTATGGCAGGAACCAGTGTACGGCGCGTCGTTCTGTGTCGTTGGTCCTATGTCCAGGGTGTGGATGTGCGTCTGAATGTTAAGTGTCTCAGAGCCGGTGTGCGGACCCAGACTCTTGTGCCCCTGTGTCTATGTCTGACTGTCATACGTCTATGCTTTCAGTGTCCGGGCACTGTACTGTGAGGCCAGGTAGTGTATTTGGGGTCCGTGGGCAGGTATCCAGGAGTGGATGTATCTTTGTGTCTGAGTGTATGTCTGCGTGTTGCGTTGCCTTGGGTGTCCAGGTATGAGAGTGAGAATGTGAGCTGTGCATCCATGCATCTCAGCGGTGTGTGTGTGTATGAAGAGATCTGGCCATCTGTCCTCACACCTGTGTCCACGCATCTACTGAACACGTGAATCTCCTGCCCTGCAGGGCGCCTTCAGCCGCTGCTACAAGCTGACGGACATGTCCACCAGCGCTGTGTTTGCGCTCAAAGTGGTGCCTCGTGGTGGGGGCGGGGCTGGGCAACTGCACCCCCGCGGCAAGGTACGGCTCTGTGCACCAGTGCCCAGGGGCCCTGTGAACAAAGAGGGTCCCCAGAGAAGTCCTTGCTCTCAGGGTGGGGGGCACTCCTGTGGGGATAAATAGCTCAACCGTGCACACCTGCCTGGTTTGTACACGCGGGGCCCTGCCCGCAGGTGGAGCGCGAGATTGCCCTGCATAGCCGCCTGCGACATCGCAACATTGTGGCTTTCCACGGACACTTTGCTGACCATGACCACGTATACATGGTGTTGGAGTACTGCAGCCGCCAGGTGCCCCAGGGATGGGACAGAGAGGAAGCCATGTCCCCCTCCATATCTGCTATGCTCATCTGTGTTCCCCCACATCTGTCCTTACCTGTTTCTACCTGTTGGCCACACCAGGTTCACCTGTGTTCATTCTTTATTCACCTGTGCCCACCTGCCCACCCAGAGGTGCTCTTTTGGTGTTGTTGTTGTCTTTTTAGGGTCACACCCGAGGCATAGGGAGGTTCCCAGGCTAGGGGTCGAATCAGTAGCTCCCAGCCTATGCCACAGTCACAGCAACGCTGGATCCTTAATCCCTGAGCAAGGATACTAGTCAGGTTTGATAACCACTGAGCCATGACAGGAATTCCCAGAGGCTCTCTTGACTCACCCAGGCACACCTGTGTCTGCCTGTTGCCCCTCCTGCACTCAGCCATGCTCACCGGCCCAGTTGAACTTGTGCTTTCAGAGACCCCCTGGAACTCGCTTTGCCCACTTAAGTACACCTGAGCTCACCTGTGCCCAGCATGTACCCACCTTGCATTCCTCTCTTGCCCTCAAGCACACGGTGGCCCATCTGAACCCCTGTGCTCCTCCTTGGGCTCTGAGCTCACTTTTGCCCATCCCACAACCAGCTACATCTCCTGGGCCCAGCTGAGTTACCTTTGCCTTCTTGGGTCCCTGGAACTCACGGGGCGCGCGGGGGGGGGGGGGGGGCTGCCTAACCCGAGCTCACCTGTGTCTCCTCGGTGCTGGCAACTGCACGCACGGGACCCCTGCAGTCGCTGGCCCACGTGCTGGAGGCGCGGCGGACGCTGACGGAGCCGGAGGTGCGCTACTACCTGCGGGGCCTGGTGAGCGGCCTGCGTTACCTGCACCAGCAGCGCATCGTGCACCGGGACCTGAAGCTCAGTGCGTGCTGGGAAGGTGCCTGGGGGTGGGGTGGGGGTGGGCGGGACGGCGCGGGGCGGGGCTTCTGCCCTCACGCCTTGCCCCGCCCCCTGCAGGTAACTTCTTCCTGAACAAGAACATGGAGGTGAAGATTGGAGACCTGGGGCTGGCCACCAGGGTGGGGCCAGGGGGCCGCTGCCACAGGTGACTGGGAAGCTCTGAGCAGGCTCTCGGGATGGGAGCAGGTGGGCCCAGTGTAGTGCGGGGGTCCCTGCCTTCCTGAGCACCTCTTCTGCCCCCAGAGTGCTCTGCGGGACGCCAAACTTCCTGGCCCCCGAGGTCGTGTCCAGGAATGGGCATTCTTGTCAGTCTGACATCTGGGCTCTGGGCTGCATCATGTGAGTGACCCTGGAAGCCCCAGGCCTGGGGAAGGAGGGCAGGACTGTCCAGGCGGGGCCAGGTGTGGGCAGGTGGAAGGAAGGATGCACAGACAGGTAAGGACAGGTGTCACTATGTACAGGGGAGATTGAATGGGAGGAAGGCAGGGACGCAAAGGGTGTGTGCAGCTGGGGCAGCAGGAGAACCACCTGCTATCGTTTGAGCATGCAGGTGTGAATAGGGCACATGGGGGACGTATGTGCAAGGGAGGACAGGTTTGAGCGTGTAGAGAGGCCTGGACAGGTATGTGCAGGTGGTAGGTAAAAATCAGGCTTATATACCGGTATGGGGCACATGCAGGAGAAGAACGGGTGTGAGCTTGCATACAACGAAGCTGATAAGGTATGTGCAGGTGTGTATATAAGCCAGGTGCAGGCAGGTGTATAGACAGTTCCAAGTGTCCTTCAAGCAGATGGGGATGGCCAGGTGAGAGCAGATGTAGGGCAGGTATGAGGAAGCGGGCATGAGGCAGGTACAGAGTGGGGAAGTGTGGACATGTATGGCCAGATATTTGCAGGTAGGTATGAGCCAACCCTGGACCCTAGGACAGATGCCAGCAGGCACCCAGGTTCCTGCCCCCACCTGGTGCAGGTACAGAGTGCTGACTGGCGTCCCTCCCTTCGTGGCGGCACCCCTGTCAGAGATGTACCAAAACATCAGAGCTGGCCGCTACCCAGAGCCTGCACACCTGTCACCCAATGCACGCCGCCTCATTGCCCGCCTGCTGGCACCCGACCCGGCTGAGCGGCCCAGCCTGGACCACCTGCTGCAGGATGACTTCTTCACGCAGGTGGGGGGTGTCAGAGGCCGGGGCCCACCCTGGGCTGCCCTTTTCTGGGGTGTCTCCAGAGGCCCCCAGGTAGCCAGGAGCGGGATGCTGACCCCAGCTCCCCACTCCAAAGGGCTTCACCCCAGACCGGCTGCCTCCCCACTCCTGCCACAGCCTGCCCATCTTCGCCATCCCCCAGCCTCTGGGCAGGCTTTTCCGGAAGGTGGGCCGCCTGCTGCTGACCAAGTGGCGGCCACCCTGTAAGTACCATATCTGCCCCTGCTCACCTGCTTCTACCTGCCCAGTGCCTGCCCTGCACCTCACACACCCATCATACTTCCTACCTACTCTGAAATGTCACATCCATAGCAGAGGTGGATGTGGGTGGCAGGTGCCCCTGCCCCACATGGGGCCAGCCTCTGCCCCCCAAATCCTTGTGCCTCCTGCAGGCCCCTTCACTCCTAGGGAGGCCTCAGATCCAGGAGAAGGAGGTCTCGACCCTGACTCCATGGAGGCAGGCAGCGAGGTGAGGCGCAGGTTGGGGACACCGTGGAGAACATGGGGGCGACTGCACAGCGAGGCCGAGCAGAGGGAAAAGTCAGGGCATCTGGAGGGGAAGGGGGGGGATGTCAGAGCCCTCCCAGGCCTTTCTTGGAGGCTGGGGCTGCCCCCAACCCTTCCTGCTCCATCACCAGGCCTCCTTGTCAGTGAGAGGAGTTCTGAGCCCCGAGGATCCCATCCACCTGCTCACACAGGGGACCCTCCGGAGTGGCCCAGCGGGTAAGCAGACTCTCCACCCTTGGCAGGAGTTGTGGGTGGGGACTGAGGATCTAGCAGTGGGGGGGCAAAGATCCACAACTTTCCCACCTGTAAAGTGAGAGTGATGATGGAATCCTGCTGAGTTTAAAATAAGACTTGCCTGGAGTTCTTCTGAGGTGCAGTGGGTTAAGGACCTGGTGTTGTCACTGCAGCGGTTTGGGACACTGCTGTAGTATAGGTTCCATCCCTAGCCCGGGACCTCCCAAATGCTGCACGTGGCCAAAAACAAAAACAGACTTTCCTGGGTGTGAGAGCTTGGGGTAGGGCTGGTGGGAGGGGCCCCGTATGGTGGGGGCCCAGGCCCGTTCCCCTCCCACAGAGATCTGTCTCCCCAGGGCCCGACAGGAGCCCAAGGCAGGAGGTAGAGGCGGCCATCAGAAACCTGCGGCTCTGCTTGGACTCTGGCCCCCTAGGTAGGAGCCAGATCCCACCCCAGATACCACCTGGCCTTGAGTGATTTTTACACAACAAATTTTATTTTCCATTATTATTTTTTTAATTTAATTTTTTTTGTGTGTGTGCTTTTTAGGGCAGCACTCACGGCATAAGGAGGTTCCCAGGCTAGGGGTCGAATCGGAGCTGTAGCCACCGGCCTGCGCCACAGCCACAGCAACTCAGGATCTGAGCTGCATCTGCAACCTACACCACAGCTCACAGCAACGCAGATCCTTAATCCACTGAGCGAGGCCAGGGATCGAACCTGTAACCTCATGGTTCCTAGTCAGATTCATTAGAATTCATCTGCGTTGCCATGAGCTGTGGTGTAGGTCACAGATGCAGCTCGGATCCTGCATTGCTATGGCTATAGTGCAAGCTGGCAGCCGCAGCTCTGATTCAATACCTAGCCTGCAAACTTCGATATGCCTCAGATGCGACCCTAAAAAGCAAAAAAAGAAATAAAAAATAAAAATAAAAATAAAGCAAAGGCTTACAGTGTTTTGGACCTTACACGCTTTTCAGATTTACTTACAGAGGCAGCTGTGACCTCAGTGTCCCCCAGTCCTTCCATTCAAAGCAAGAGTTGTTTTCTACTCTTTGGACTTTTCTGTCCATCCCCTGTGTCACTGCAGTCCCTCTGGCTGGCCGTCTAGGACCCCTGCTCACTTCACTTCCTCCTGTGCCCAGCCATGCAGGAACCCCCAGGAGAGCAGTGGCCAGTCCTCTGGGCCCCCAAGTGGGTGGATTATTCCAGCAAGTATGGGTTTGGCTACCAACTGTCAGATGGGAGCAGCGGTGTCCTGCTTCGGGATGGCACCCACCTGGCCCTGTGCCCCACAGGGGGGTAAGTCATGAGGTTCCTGTCCCCTGGGAGGGGCAGGCCCTCCCCCTTGCCTTTCTTCACTTTTCAAGCATTTCTTAAGCACCTACTGTGCACACCTACAGGTGCTCACTGCTTGGTGAGAGAGAACACTGCTAAACAAATGAATTACTAAGTTGATTTCAGATGGCAGTTTTCTGACAGAAAATAAATGGGTGTGGTGACAGATTGAGGGGTAGAGCAACTCTCATCAGGGTCCTTGGGTGGGCATGAGACGCCCAGGCCAAGGGCCCTCACAGCTGGCAGCGCCCTATGCTCAACCCTTAGCCAAGTCTACTATGCACCTGACCGGGGAAAGCTGGAGACGTTCGCCCTGAGGGATGTGCCCAGCCTGCTGGGTGCCAAGCTGGCCGTCCTGCAGCTCTTTGCCAGCTACATGCAGCAGCGTCTGCGAGAGGTGAGGGCTGGGTGGGGCTGGGTGGGGCTGGGTGGGGCCGGATGATGGGGACCCCAGGGGCCCTGAGGCCCAGTGTCTGGGTCTGTCCGCAGGAGAGGGGCCTGCTCACACCTACCCAGCCTGCTGGCCCAGGCCTCTGCCTTCTGCGCTTCCTGGTGTCTGAGCAGGCCTCACTGCTACTCTTCAGTGATGGGACGGTACAGGTGAGCCAGGGCCCCCTAAACAGGCATGCTTTTAGGGGAGCCCCAGGAGACAGCTGGCTCCTGTTGTGGGGGGAGGTACTGACCTCTAAGTATAAAGATGACAAAATCAGAAATAAAGCATGATAAATAATGACACATATTGGAGTTTCCCTTGTGGTTCAGCGGTAACGAACCGGATTAAGTATCCATAAGGATGTGGATTCGATCCCTGGCCTCGCTCAGTGGGTTAAGGATCTGGCGTTGCAGTAAGCTGTGGTGTAGGTCGCAGATGTGGCTTGGATCTGGCGTGGCTGTGTCTGTGGTGTAGGCCGGTGGCTGCAGCTCTAATTTGACTCCCAGTCTGTGCACTTCCATATACTGTGAGTGCGGCCTTAAAAAGAAAAAAAAAAAAAAAAAAAAGGCAAATGTCGCTTGGATCACTGTCCTGTGTGGCTGTGTGGTTACCTGTAATAGCTGTCAAGATGTCATTTAATTGCAGAGTCAGTTTGAGGTTGAGGTTTTCCTAAGCAGCCCTGGCAATCTCTGAGACAGCGTGGCCAGTCCTAAAAGAGATTCCAAATGCAGCAGTAAACAGCACCTCTCATTTTAAAAAATTGTTCTGATTTTATTTTACAGTAAAAACTCCTTGTCTGTTCAGAGCCGAGTGCCCTGACCTGGGTTGAGTCTCAGAGAGAGAGGGCTGTCTTTAAAAGGCCCACGCCTGGGAAAACTGGTCCTCAAGGGCTAGGGCTCCCCAGGGCACAGGCTGCAGAGTAGGAGGTCCCCCTGGGTGGCCGAGGGCAGGGAACTTCCCCTGTGGGTACAGTACAAGCCCTGAGCTGCCACTCTGAGGCCTGTGGGCAGGGCAGCCACTGCGACTCAGGTCAGCAGACCCCCAGTCCCCTGCCCACTTGTCTGCTGAGGGCTGGGGCCCCTTCTCCCCTCAGCCCTGCTCCTCCCACATTGGCAGGTCAGCTGTAGCCAAGACCAGCCTCAGTTCGTACTGAGTGATGGGGGCAAGGAGTTGGTTCTCACCATCTGGAAGCAGGGCCAGCCCGGCACCTCCTACCCGCTGGGCGTCCTGCAGAGCCACGGCTGTATCCCAGCCACCCGCCAGCACCTTCGGCATGCCATCCGCATGCTGCAGAGCATCTAGCGTCCCCGAGGGTCAGAGTGGACCTCTGCATGTTGATGCCCAGGACCCAGGCTCCATTTCTGCCTCCTCTCATCCCCAGAGGAGATGTCCTTGGGGAGAGCTGGGGGAGCCCACGCGGGGTATGGGGGGTGGGGCTGGGGTCCTTGCTTCCTGGCCTGACTGTTCAACCCAGACTTTTGTTTGGATTTGTTCTTTTTTTATTAAAGGAATCTTGACTCTGCAGCCTGCCGTCTGCTTCTCCTTGGGGGAGTTTGAGGCACTTTGGCAAGAGGGCACTCAGGAGTTCCCGTTGTGGCTCAGCAGGTTCAGAACACGACGTGGTCTCTATGAGGATGTGGGTTTGATCCCCAGCCTCACTCAGTGGGTTTGGAAATTGGTATCACTGTGGCTGTGGTGTAGGCCGGCAGCTGCAGATCCAATTCGACGCCTAGGCTGGGAACTTCCATATGCCATGGGTGTGGCCCTAAAAAGGAAAAGGGCGGCGTACTCAAACCCAGGCATGATCTTAGGCCCCTGCTCCTTGTGGCAGAGGCCGGGATTTTCACCAGCACAGACAGTCTTACTAGGGTGGGGTTCTGCCCATGGGAGACCTGGGGGTGGGGGAAATGTGCTCGGAGAACAGGCAGCTCCAGGCTGATGGAGACCTAGTCCTTAGGCGCAGGATACAGTGTAAGAAAGATGAGTTTGGAAAGAAGTGACCTGCTAGTGGACAGGAATTAGAGAAGTCAGAGGCCTGTGTCTTGTAGGCCAGGAAAAGGCAACTATTTCCTGAACCCAGAGGGTAGGACACAGGATTCTTCAAACTGTCAGGCTCCCTCCAGGTCAGGTGGGAGGAAGTGAATCCCAAGATTATGGACCGGATGTGAGCCCCTTGCTGATGGTCTTACCATCAGGCGTTGCCACCTCCTGAGGAGGGAGTTCAGGCCCATCTTGCTGTGTTCACCAGGGGAAGTCACATGGGGTGGGGACACGCCCCAGGCAGAGGGGCAACATCCACTCCGGTGCTGACCCTTCCCAGCCCTAGAGAGGACTCCTGTCACACAGGGCACTGGGGCTGCTGCTGCAGTGGGATGTGACCTGCCCCAGGCCACTGAGTAGTCAGAGACTGGGGCCAGAGCCCATCCCCAGGCTGTCTCTGGTCCCCACCTTCTTGGGGAGGTCATGGGGTCGCCTGAGGTTTTTCTATCCATTTTCATGAGTGCCTGATCCTGTAAGAAAAGAATGAAATCATCAGAGTGTCCTTGCTTCTTTGGCCTCGATGCATTTCTGCCTCTGGGTGTGAAGAGCCACCTGGCGCTTTCCTGGAAGGACAGGGTAATGGGAGGGAACAAGGGAGCTGGTGGGTCCCCTGGGGAGGTCACATGCCTGGGTGTGACCACACGTGGGAGGAGAAACTACTCTGTGTCAAAGAGGGGCGAGAACTGGAAGTTTCCCTGGAGAATCCAGAGGAATGGGGTGTGGGCAGAGGAGGAGGCTAACACCTGTGGGTTGTGGTTTTTTTGACTTTACTATTGTTATTATTATTACTACTGAGGTAACATAAGGTGAAATTCATTACTGTAAAGTGTGCAACTCAGTGGTGCAACCCCCACCTCTATCTAGTTCCAGAACATTTCAACACCCCAGAAGAATACCCACCCCCATCGGAAGTCACCCCCCCCCCAGCCCCTGACAATCAGGAACCCACTCTCTATCTCTGTGGATGTGCCTGTTCTGGACGTTTCCCATCCATGGAATCACACGCTGTGTGTCTTTCTGTGTCTGCTTCTCTCTCTGGGCATCATGGTCTCCAAGTCCATCCAATAGTTCCCCTTGTGGTTCAGCAGTAATGAACCTGACTAGTAACCATGAGGATGTGGGTTTGATCCCTGCCATAGCTCATGGGGATAAGGATCTGGCATTGCTGCGGCTGTAGTGCAGACCGGCAGCTGCAGCTCTGATTTGACCTCTAGTGTGGGAACGTCTGTATGCCGAGGTGCATCCCTAAAAAGCAAAAAAGCAAAAAAAAAAAAAAAAGGTATATCCACACTGTAGTGAGTGTCAGTGCTTCTCTCCTTTTTATGGCTTACATTCTAGTGCATAGATGAATATTTCAAGTCACTCCATTTCAGGGTGATGTGTTACCTGGCAATAGCTAACTAACACACATGCCAAAACATGAAAAAGACACAAACTCTTTTCTGCCCAGAACATTTGTTTCTGGGGGGAAAAAAAGGCAAAACATCCTCAGCCTGTTTAACTGTGTAACTTGCAAAGTGACCTACCTAGAGTATTTATTTCCATCTGTTTGTGGGCGTAAGGACAGCAACAATCTGTGAGGATCGCCCACGCCCTGAGCCTACAATGGTGGTTTATTAAAAATAAACCAACCACCGAATATATTAATTTTGTAACCTCCCAGGCCTGATTCTTATTTCTAGGTATGAGAACTTCGAGAGCTGGCAAAGCGCCACACCGCCCTCACACTGAAAGTCTCTGGAATCTTGCTCACAGAGGTTAACTGTGTCTCAAGAAACGAAATTATTAGCCTCACTTTGGGGGTACTTACAACAGCTGGGGCTTCAAGAAATGGAAATGAATCCACTCCAGGACTGGCCAGATTATTGTTTTTTTTTCTTTCTTTTTTTTTTTTTTTTAAGGAAACCACAGAGATCCAGTTTAAACCTGCAGAGCGAGGGAAAACTTTGTCTTCCTTCAATTCTACCCTTTTCCCCCTAATCTGAAGCTTCAGCTGAATCCAGTTTCTGGACCACCTCTTCATTGGTCCATGGGAGCATGTGACACAATGTCTCCTCCTATCACCAGCAAGTGAGGCGGGACCAGGGCTGCAGCATCAGGGGCAGACTGGTTTGCTGCTGCCATGGCAACCTGTGTGACGTCACAAAGCCTCGCAGGCTCAAGGTCCTGTCTGTGAGCACCTGTTTGCCCATCTGCTCTGATCCTCACAACTCGCCTGGGAGCTGGAGGCTGTCTGTCCTCGCCCCATTTAACGGAGTAGAAAACTGAGGCATCTGGGTTGCTAGGAGAGCAGAGAGGAGGGTTTAAGTAGGTCAAACTTAGTATCTGCCCCTCACCAGAGAGTTTTTAAAATCCTGATGACTCCAGGGAATTATGCCAAGCAAAAGAAAAAAGCCAATGTTAAAATATCACATATGGAGTTCCCGTCGTGGCACAGTGGTTGACGAATCTGACTAGGAACCATGAGGTTGCCGGTTCGATCCCTGGCCTCGCTCAGTGGGTTAAGGATCCAACATTTCCCTGACCCGTGGTGTAGGTCACAGACGCAGCTCGAATCCTGCGTTGCTGTGGCTGTGGTGTAGGCTGGCAGCTTTAGCTCTGATTCAACCCCTAGCCTGGGAACCTCAATATGCTGCAGGTGTGGCCCTAAAAAGCATAAATAAATAAATAAATAAATAAAAATAAATAGTTTTGCGAATCGAGCTTAAGTTCCTTTAGCTGGGACATAAATTCATCTTAAGGGCTGCTTAAACAAAAATCAGATGTTCTGACTTTGTGAGTGGAACCCTTCTTGTGACTGGGGACACCACCGCATGTTCAGGGCTAATTTGGTCCAAGCCCTAAGAAATGGGATGAAAGTCCTTACTGGGGAGTTCCTGGCCCTCAGGGTCGCTTTAGCGATAGTTTCATTGTCAGAACTGGGAAAGAAGGCACTCCTGGCACAGAGTGGGTGGGGACCTGGGAGCCTGCTCCATATCCTGAAGTGCCCAGGATGGCCCCACCCAGAACCATCTGGCCCCAAATGTCCACCGTGCCAAGGGGGAGAGAACTTACCTTAATTATCCAGAAAAATAGAGTCCAAGTCCTGTTCACAGGTGACACCAGGACAGATACCGAAGTTCAGGCAGTACAAACCAGGGTGGCCCCCAGCAACTGAGTCACTTCCTCTCTCCCTCCTATTCAATGTATATCTATTTATTTATTTTATTTTTTGTCTTTTCTAGAGCTGCACCGGAGGCATATGGAGGTTCCCAGACTAGGGGTCTAATTGGAGCTGTTGCTGCCAGCCTACACCACAGCTCACAGCAACGCCAGATCCTTAACCCACTGATGGAGGCCAGAGATCAAACCCGCAACCTCATGGCTCCTAGTCGGATTCGTTAACCCCTGAGCCACCACGACAGGAACTCCTCAATGTGTACTTAAATGCGTGCAGCATTCAGGACCTCAGCAGGTCAAGTGGTTAGGGATCTGGTGAGGGTAAAGGAAAAACTCTCCCTTTGGGTGTGCCCGGTCATTTACTCAATCAACAAACTTTCCAGGAGGGCCTACTGCGCGTGGGCACTGAGCGAAGAGGGTCTGCAATGGACTGTGGAAAGGGTGGGCCCCATTTATGTCCTGGAGAACCCAAAGCCGGGGCCAACGGTCCTCATGTCCACTTTACGTAAATACTGCAGAACCAGTTTCACAGTAATTGCGGGCCAGGTGTCATGCGGAGTCAGGGCCACACGGTGGCGACAGAGGAGGGCAGTTCTGGTCCATCCCGACCGCTGGGGGGGTGGGGCCGGGGATGGGGCAGGGGGTCTGTAGGGGCAAAAGGCCTTGGGGGCTTCTCGCCTCCTCCCGCTCCGACGCCAGAGCAAACGCACTCCTGGCTATGTCAAGGATCAGGGCGCTCAATCCATAGCAATAAATGCGTATGGGATTAATTTTGCTCCTTGTTCACCAGTCCACCAACCCCCACCCCATGTCCCACTGGCTATGTCTCGCCGTTAAGGTCAGGGCAGAATTTAGGAACCACAGGAGAGAGCTCTCCAGCGACCAGCTCTCCCTGCAAACACCTGGCTTTATCCTCCCTTCCACTTCCACTGCTCCTAGGGTTACAGATTAGCAAATAAAAACACAGGACACTCTGTTAAATCTGAATTTGAGGTAAATAATGAATCCTTAGGTAGGAGGAGGTCTCATGCAATATTTGAGACATACTTGTACTAAAAACCGGATTCAGTGTGTATCTGAAACTCAGACTTCCTGGGCATCCTGTATCTTCCAGGATGAATTGTTTCGGTTCTGGCCACTGGCAGCTCCTTCCGTGGGTGGCCTTCTGTGGCCTTTGGATGTGACCCCATTGTCATGGGGGTGTTTTGAGCATGTCTCTATTTCTGGAACACCAAGATGTCCAGACTTATTTTGTATCTTCCCTGTGCAGGGCATGGAATCACCATTTCTCCAAGGAGCTGGGGCAAGGTTGAGCACAGCTGTGTGAGTCTCTAACAGTCCTGGAGGTCAGAAGCCCTAAAACCCAGGCCTGGGGAGGGCTGGTTCCTCCATAGGCTCCAGGGGAGAGTCGGTTCCTCCTTTTCCAGCTTCTGGAGGCGCTGCATCCCTGGCCCCTTTCTCCATCCTCACAGCCAGCAGCACGGCATCTCCCGTCTCTCTGCCTCTGACCCTCCTACCCCCTTTTTATTTTAATTTAATTTATTTTTTTATTTTAATTTTTTTTTGTCTTTTTGCTATTTCTTTGGGCCACTCCCACGGCATATGGAGGTTCCCAGGCTAGGGGTCGAATCGGAGCTGTAGCCCCTGGCCTACGCCAGAGCCACAGCAACGCAGGATCCGAGCCGAGTCTGCAACCTACACCACAGCTCACGGCAACGCCAGATCCTTAACCCACTGAGCAAGGGCAGGGACCAAACCCGCAACCTCATGGTTCCTAGTCGGATTCGCTAACCACTGCGCCACGATGGGAACTCCTTAATTTATTTTTGTCTTTTCTTTCTTTTTTTTTTTTTTTTTGGCCTTTCTGTCTTTTTCTAGGGCCGCACCCGCAGCATGTGGAGGTTCCCAGGCTAGGGGTCTAATCAGAGCTGTAGCCACCGGCCTACACCACAGCCACAGCAACACCAGATCTGAGCCGCATCTACGACCTATACCACAGCTCATGGCAACACCGGATCCTTAACCTAGTGAGCGAGGCCAGGGAGCGAACCCACGTCCTGATGGTTCCTAGTCAGATTCGTTAACCACTGAGCCACAACAGAAACTCTGGGAACTCCTATGTCTAAATTCTGTTGGTGCTGAAGTCCAGCATGGTCTTGTGCAGCTTTCTCCTCATAAAGGGGAGGGTCCAGGGGTGAGGAAGCTGGTGGTAAAGATGTGGATCCAGTCAGAGGCCTGAGAGGGATGGGAGCGATTAAAGGAAGAACTGCAAGACCAGCCTCTAAGCCACCTTTTTAACTTGCTTCTCATTTTTTTTTCACCTGTACCTCTGACTGCTTGCTGTTCCCTGAATGTACCCTCTGATCCCGGCACCTCCAAGTCATTGCCATGCTGTCTCCACCTGACCCTGTCAACCAGACCCTCCATGTAGCCTTCCCCTGTATCCTCAGGCAGAATTCACCTCTCCCTCCTCTAAGATTCTAACTCCCCCATCCATCTGTCATCCATCCATCCATCTATCCATCATCCAGCTTCTGTCCATCATCCATCTATCCATCCATCTCTTCATCCATGCATCCATCCGTGATCCATCATCCCTCCATCGTTCATCCATCCATCATCCATCTTCCATCCATCCAACAAACACTGAGCACCTAACAGGTGCCAGGTACAATTTGCTCTTCTCTGTTGCATTTCTTGGAGTTTCCCTGGACTCAAGCAGTGACACTGTCCAGAATGTGAGAAACTGAGGACAGTGACGGGGGTGTGAGGACTAGTCTAGGCTAGCACTTACAGGGAACTCACTGTGTGCTCCGCTGCAGGAGATTAAATCTTGATTAAGCCCCCATTTTACAGAAGAGGGAACAGAAGGTGATATGCCCAGGGTCTCAGAACAGGAAGGTGGTGGCCTGGGCTGGGACTCAGGGCTCTGTCTCTAGAGCTCATGGTTTTCCCCACACACAGTGGACGTGAGGCATAACTCCCACCCGAGAAACTTCCCCTGGACACACACGGCCATGGGGGTGGCAGATCATTCTCGCATTGAGCGCACCTCGTAAATGGCTCCATCTCACAGATGGGGGAACCCAGGCCTGCCCCTCAGTGTCCTCCTGGGGTCTGATGAGACTCAGCAGACACTGGACCAGGCTCACCCTGACGTGCTGGACCCATGAACCAAGAGAGACAATTGCCAAGGGGGAATGATAGCTTGTACACAGGGCACTGGCCAGACCTCAGCCCTCAGCTTCCCTGGGTGGCCTGGCACGATAAGCTGGGCCCCAGGATACTGGCCTTGCTCCCCACCCCCATCCTTCCCATCTACCTGGAAATTCTTCCCAGCTCCCTTGCTGAGAATGTAGTCCCTGTGGGTGGTTGTGAGTTTGACTTATTCCAAGTCACAGGGGCTAAAACAAAGAAGATCTTCTTGGTGTCTGTTAGAGGGTCACCAACAAGGGTCTAGGATGCATGACCTTTACACAAGGCCTGCGAACAGCGAGATCCCAGGTGTCTCTCTCCCAACTCTTCCTGAGCTCCGCAGTGTCTCTGGCCTCCCATTTGTTGGTTTTTTTCTTTTTTTGTCTTTTTGCCTTTTCTAGGGCCGTTCCTGCGGCACATGGAGATTCCCAGACTAGGGGTCGAATTGGAGCCATAGCCACCTGCCTACGCCAGAGCCACAGCAACGCGGGATCCGAGCCGCTTCTGCAACCTACACCACAGCTCATGGCAACGCCGGATCCTTAACCCACTGAGCAAGGGCAGGGATCGAACCTGCAACCTCATGGTTCCTAGTCGGATTCATTAACCACTGCGCCACGATGGGAACTTCTGGCCTCCACTTGTAAGACTTACAAACCCGAACCTGGACGTAAGCAAACTGCTCGTGTGTTTCTGGAAAGTCCTGGGACAGCCTGTCCTCAGACCAGCTTGGGTGACAGCCCTGCCTGAGTTGGATGGCCACCTCCATTAGACACTGTGTCTTCAGACACCTCTCCAGAGGGCTCTGCCCGGTCTGGACGTGAACTCCAGCTCTGGGCCTGACCCTCCCCTGGGGGACCTCCAGCCACCCCATCCCCTCCAGGCTCCCGGGCATCTGGACAGTTTGGTGGCGTTTTTGTTCTTTTTTTTTTTTTTTTCCTTTCTTCCTTTTTAGGGCCACACCCTTGGCATATGGAAGTTCCCAGGTTGGGCTAGGGCTCAAATTGAGGTACAGCTGCCAGCCTACACCATAGGCACAGCAACACCAGATCCAACCTTCATTTGCAACCTACACCACAGCTCATGGCAACGCCAGATCCTTATCCCACTGAGTGAGGCCAGGGATCAAACCCGCATCCTCATGGATACTGGTCGGGTTCTTAACCTGCTGAGCCACAGTGGAAACTCCTCAGTGCCCTTAGTATATTGCAGGAGCAAAGCAACAAGCCCACTCCCCTGCAGCTTCCCAGGGGCCCCTCAATTCCTACAGTCACCAGACCAACACCCTCTCTGCCCACCAGTCGGGACCCTAGCTCAGGCTCCAGGGCCCACCTTCCCCCGAGGCAGGCAGGGCTGCTTTTCCTCTTGCTCTTTGGGGCCAAACTGCAGGGGTCTGGTCTCCATACACCCCTCCCCCCCAAAAAAAGTCTCCACTGACCTCTGTGGTCTGACCTTCCTCCGGGTCAGCTGTGGACACTACAGCCAGGACCACTCCACCGCCGAGCTCTGGGCCAGTCCCAGGGAAGGCCTTAGGGAAGGCCTTGCCGACCCACCCATATTGGTTTCTGGGGCAGCTGTAACAAATTGCCACAAAGTGGGCAAGCTGCAAACAATAAGTACTTGCTCTTGTTCTGGAGGCTAGAAGTCCTGAGATAAAGATGCGGCAGGGCCGTACTCCGTCTGGAGGCCTCAGGGGATCCTTCCTGCCTCTTCCTGTTCCTTGGGGCACCAGCTGTCACCCAAGTCACTGCCCCATCCTCGTTCAGCTTCTCCCTGTGTGTCTGAGCCCAGATCTCCTTCTGTCTGTCCTCTTCTCTCTCTTATAAGGACAAGCATCACTAGATTTAGGGCCACTCTAATAAAAGATGACCTCATCTCAAGATCCTTAGTTGTATCTGCAAAGACCCTTTTGCCAAAAAAGCTCCCATTCACAGGCACTGGGGTTGTATCTTTTGGGGGGCCATGAATCAACGCACTCCACTCCCCTGAGCCTCAGCAGAGACGGAAGTGTGGACCTACGGGTACCCCATTTTACAGATGGCTGGAACCCTGGGTGTGTGTGGTTTTTTCCTAAGATCTAGGCTTGGCCCCCAAGGTGATACTGCTCTGAGCCAGAGGGTCTGTTGCGGCTGCCAACTCACCGGGGATGCTGCCTGTGGGATGGCCTGCCCAGCCCTGGCTGCTTCTTCTGTGTCCCCTCCTGTTGCCCCATCAGATGCTGCTGTGGTCCAGGCTGCTGCTCTGCTACATATTCCTAGCAGACTGTGCCCCCAGACCCCTCAGGGCCCATTCCTCAAGCCAGCAGCCTGTGGGTACCTGGCCCCTCGGCTTGTCCCTGGAATAGTCCTGGGCCCCTCTGTCACCACACCCCATAGTCCACACAGCCTGGAACTCCCTTCCCTGCCTTTGGAACTTTGCTGGCACCCACCAGCTGCCAACATGCTAACCCATGGTCCCTCAGTTCTTGCCTCCCGGCCAATCCGTCCTGGACTGTATCTGCTGGCCCCATGGGCCATGGTCCTCTGCCCCCAGCTAGGTGACTGGGGGATGTAGGGCACAATGCCTGTGGCTCATCACTCAGATGTCCTTCAGGGGCTGAGAAGCGTTAGGACCCATCTGCCTACTGTCAGGTGGCCCGGTCCTGCTGGGGAGGGGTCCCACACACACCACAGAGCCAGGCAAATGCCCAAGAAGGGGCCGCCCACCACCACCACCACCACCCCCTCCACACCATGGCTATCCCCACGGTTGGTTGTCCCCCAGGGATGTAAGGTCCTAAGCCTCAGGAAAAGGGGACCTGCTAGATCTCCTTTCCCTGTAGACTCAGTGCCCACAGCACAGGCCTTACAGAAGAGCCTGGAATTGGAGTCTCCTGAGCCCTAATTCCTTCATCTGGAAGACTGGGGGGCGAGGGGCTGGATCTAAGCCCCCACCCTCACCCCTCCCTTGCCCACGTCCACCCGCCCCACACCAGGCCAAGGGCTCACATGTAGTAAAAAGACTTTATTAAGAAGGCTTTTGAAGTCAAAAAATAAAACTCTCGATACAATTTTCTGAACTCAGGTCAGCTCAGCAAATATATAATCAGTAATTTAGCTGTGTAAGATTAAAGGTCCGTTACTTTATTTAAAATAAAATATATTTTAGTTCTTAAAATTTATTCCATAAAGTACATATTTCCCTATAAATTCCCTACATATTCACAAGAGGTAAAAAGTAAAAGTTTGAAAAAAAAAACCAATTAAAAAATTTAAAAACTGACAACAGAAAACACAGCAGAAGGGGATTAATAATTAAAAAAAAAAGTTAGAAAGTTCTGGACACCCCTCCCCCCTCCCCCCTTCGGCCTGCCTGGCTTACATACTAACAGGTAAGGGGTTGGCCCCAAAAAGGGAGCCCTCCTCCTCATGGAAGTTTCCGCAGAGGCTAAGACCGCGGGAAAACACTGTCAAATGGATATCTGCTACATACAAAAGAACAAAGGAGCGCTGTAAAAATCCTCTTTTTCTTTTTCTTAAAAAGATCACCCTAGCGTGGGGGGGGGGGTGTCTTAAATAAAAAGTGCAAGCAGGCAAGCAGGCCTTTTCTCTGATTTATTTTAACCTGTCGACTCAATATTGTCATTTGTTAAGAACTGAGGTGCCACTGGGCCGCCGGGTCGCCGTCTCCACGCCTGGGACCGGAGTTAAAGCTCGTCTGTAACACTGGCCACGCCGCCCGCCCCCCCCTCCCCACCGCCCGCCCCGAGATCCCCGCCCCGCGCCCGCGGATGGCCTGGGCCCGCGGGTGCGGCGAGGTGACTGGCTAGGAAAAGATATGAATGGCCTGGGTGGCGGGCGTGCGGCAGGCCGGGCACTCGGGCTCGCTCTTGCCGCAGATGCGGACGGCGCAGTCCATGCAGAAGAGGTTGTGACCGCAGGGCACCAGCGCAGCCATCACCTCGCCCTCCGCGCACACCACGCACTCCCGCGCCAGGGCAGCGGTGGGGGCGGGGGGCGGGGCGGCCAGGGGCTTGCGGCTGCTCTCGGTGGCGCCAGAGTCCAGCGAGGAGGCCGAGGAGCCACTGGGTAGTGAAGTGGCCGTGGAGAAGCTGGAGCCACTCGAGAAGGACGCTAGGGAACCTTGCGGGGGCCGCCAAGGCAGGGCACCCACCGGGTCGGGTGCGGGGCGGCGGGCCAGCGGGAGCTCCAGTCCCAGGCCGCCGGGCTCAGGCAGTGTGGGCGAGTGCCGGGGTGTCCCTGCCCCACTGCTGCGCCGGGCGCCGGGGCCGGGGGTCGCGGGGGCCCCGTTGACAGCCGAGCAGCCGCTGAAGGCCGGCAGGGGCGCAGCCCGATCAAAGGGGGCCCAGATGGTGGCCGCGGCAGGCACGGTCAGGTCCAGCGCCAGGAAGTCGAAGCCGAAGTCACAGTCCTCCGGGGCCGGTGGCCCCGCAGCAGCCCCGGTACCGTCCCCACCGAAGGTGAAGCCCCCGTTGCCTGAGGCGCCGTAGGGGCTGGCGGGGCCCGCGTCTGGGACCGGCACGGGCACAGGTGGCCCCCCGCGGCTGCCGGCATAGAAAGCCTCGGGGCCTCCTGGGGCACCCAGGGCAGCGTCCCCTCGGAGACTGGCCGTAGGCGCTGGGGGCCGTCGCCCCGGGTTGGGGGCCTTGGCCCAGAGGCCCGCGGCTGCCCCAAGCAGGTCCAGGCAGACGTCGGTGCCATTGGAGTGGAAGTCGCTGTCCGGGCCTGCGTCGGTGAAGGCACCCGTGCGCAGAGTGATGTGGGCCTCAATCTCCTCTCGGGCTCGGTCCACATTCTCTGGCATGCCGGTCACAGCGAACACCGGCTCCTTATCACGCCCGGGCGTTACGATGTACGTGTGCGTCCGCTGCTGGATACGCTTGATGGTGGCGCCCTTGGGCCCCACCACCAGCCCCACCACGCGGTAGGGCACGCGCACCTGTATGGTGGTCTGTCCTGGCAGGTTGGGCGGGCCTTGCGTCGCGCCAGGCAGCCCGCCAGCCTTGCTGCGCGTGGCACGGATCACAGAGAAGTGCTCGGCAGCCGACAGGATCTCGCGCTTGGCCATCTCCACGTCCTCCTTGCGGCCAGTCACAATGAAGACTGGCTCCTCCCCACGCACCGGCGTCTTGATGTACGTGTTCGTCTTAGCGCGCAGAGCCTTGATCTTGCACCCTGGAGGTGGTGGGGGGGAATGGGGTGGGTGGAGACACGGTAAGGGCAGGGACACCTCCCTGGGACAGCCCCTCCTGGCAGCAGCTGCAGGGGACAGCTAGTGCCCTGAGCTGAGAGCCCCCACCTTCCCACTGTAAGCTCAGACTCCCTCCTCCAACCCCGACCTCAGTCTCCCCTCTGGTCCTGCCTCCCCCTGCCCCATAACAGGAGGATTGGCAAAAAGGCAAGGTGGGACCCTGTTGTGGGTTGAAAGGTGTTCCCTCAAATTTATGTCCACCTGGAACATCAGAATGTGACCTTATTTGGAAATAGGGGCTTTGCAGATGTAATTCTCAGATGAGGTCATACTGGAGTAGGGTGGGCCCTGAATCCTTATAGGGGAGGAAAGACATACAGAGAAGACGGCCACAAGCCCAGGCACGCCAAGCCCTTTGGCACCAGCAGAAGATGGGAGAAAGGCCGGAACAGACTCTCCCCTAGTGCCTCTGCAGGGAACCTGGACGGTGGACACCTTGATTTCACATTCCCACCCTCAGGAAGGGTGTGAGGATTCTAGAGTTTCAAGCCACCGAGTTCATTCTGTCAGCCCTAGGACAGCAGTTGCCCACAGCCGGCTGTGTGCAGAAACCAGGCTGATTGTGGAAACAGCCTTGGATTTCCTTCTGACCAAGTGACCCGCCCCCAAAAGGCCTCAGTGGTGGCAGCCGCTGAAGGGAAGCTTGGGGATGCAGCCTGTGGCTTTATTGCTCCTGCCCAGGCTGGAGGCTGACCCTGCAGAAGGTGCTGGAGTGCCCCTGGGGGAAAGGCTCAGTCCTGTGCCGTCCTCGACCAGGTGTCTCACCCAGTGTCAAGGCAGCCCTGGTGGGGGTGGGGGTGGTGTGGGGGAAGCAGCCTCTGAGACCACCTGCCAGAGTCTCTGACACCCCCACCCCATAGCTAGGTTTTTTGTTTTTTTGTTTTTCTGGCCATGCTTTTGGTATGCAAAAACTTCCAAGCCAGGGATCAAACTTGCGTGCCACAGGTGCAACCTGAGCCACAGCAGTAATGCCAGATCCTTACTCCACTGAGCCACCAGGGAACTCCCACCCTGGGGGGGAATCTTTTAAGACTTCTTGAGTTTGGGTCTGGGAGTCTGGGAGAGTCCCCTCCAAGTTCTGGGGAGGCCAAAGGGACACAGATATTGTTTCTACATAAACAGAGGGTGGCATTGAGCAGAGTAACAGTGTGGCTAACTTCTCCAGCAAGGGAAGATACAAAGTTACCAGGACTGCTGTCTGCCAGGAAGAAGTCAGAGAAGGGGCAGCGGGGGCTACAGCCTTCTATCGAGGGGTTTAGGTAAAAGCTGCACAGGAGAGTGGGGGTCAGAGATCTCCCTGGGAAGGAGGGTTAGCAGACATTGCTTTCCTCCCAATCTCCTGGCCCCACTTCCTGGTCCCCAGCCATTCCCTCCCCACCCACCTGGTGTCCTCCCCCTGGTGGCTGTGGGGCCCACTGACAACCCCAAGGCACCTGACCTGTGGCTGCCCCCACTGGGCAGCTAGGAGGCCCCTCCTGACATTCCCCATCTGTAACGATGCACTAACTGCTGCACCCCCCCCACCCCATCCTCTCCTTTCTGCATCACTTTGCAGTCCTGCACGCCCTCCTTCAGGAAGCCCACCATGACTATGTGGGGCCAGCTCCCTGCCACTTCTCAGAGTTTATCCTCATACCCTATGTCTGACATTCTCAACTCTCAGGGGCTAGGGGACTATGCTCCAAGGGCCAGAGCACTGGGGGCTGCTCTGGGCACTTGAGGGACTGTCCCATGCCTCAGGCTTCTCACCTGCCAAAGAAGGGCAGCAACAGTCTCCCAGGTCTAGGGGCAGGACTGGACAGGCTGAGGACTGGAGAGCGGCCCAAGGCTAGCACCTGCCCTCATGGGTCTCAGGGGCAGGTGGAGAGGGAATTACAACCTTCCCCAAGTGTTTGCTTCCAACAACCTAAGTTAAGGGAAGGGAAGGGAGGCTGGAAGGGCCAAGGACTCACTGAAGATTGGGGACACCACGGACGGACACATACACACACACACACACCCAGATCTCTGCATGGCTGGAAGTGAGCCATGCTCCCAGTCTCAAGGAGGGCTGAGGCAGGAGGCCTGGACCAGAGTGTTGGGAGAGCCTAGAAAGCCACAGGCTGTGGGTCATGTCTCCACATGAGTGAGATGATAGGGGAGGGGGCTGGAAAGGGGCAGCAGAGAAGGGCGAGCCACGATGGGTCAGGGCCAGGGAGGAGCCCGGCAGCTGTCCACTCACCTCCCCCTATCCTGCCCTGGCCCAGAGGGTGGCCTTGGGTAGAGCCCTCAGTGGCCAAGCAGAGCCTAGTTCACAGTCCACGCTTCAGCTGAAACGCTCACTCCAAGCCCCACCCACACTAAGACTCCTCGAGGTGGCAGAGCTTAGGGGGTGGGGCTGCAGAAACCAGGACTTTGGGGCTCTAGGAGTAATCCTGGGGGGCACAGTGGAAATGCATTCTTGGGCCCTGCCCCAGCAACACCCACCCCATTGCAGCAGGGGTGGGGCAGGGCCATGGGTCCCTAATGCAGGCAGCCCTCCTGCCCTGCTGCTCATGTGACCCCATATTAGGGTTGAGGCTACCCATCCACTGGGCACTCAGGGAACCAGGCAACACGGGCTCTGCCCAAGGGAGCCCATGCGGGTGGTCATGGCCACACTTCTCAAGGAAACCTCAAGGAAGTGTGGCGGAGCTGAGGGGGCCACCCTGGAAAGGAGGCTGCCTGTGGGAGTGCGCTTCTGGCTAAGGGGACGGGGGACAGAGGTGCAGAAGTGGGCTGGGGCTGCGACAAGTCAGCCTGATACACTGCTAGCCCCAACATTGGGGGGTGCTGTCCCCAGAGCAGGACTGAATCAAGGACACAGAAACTCCCAGCAGATGGGGCAGGGTGTGTATACACTCACCAACACGGGGAACCCCCAAACTCAGCCCAGGAGTTGATTTTTTCCTATGCCTCACGGGGGAGAGGTAAGAACATCAGGGTAGGCCCCCACCACCCCTAGAGTGGCCCTGGGCCCACATGCCACACCCGCAGAGGGTGGGCCATGCACAAGGGAGAGAGAGGAGCAGCAAGCCAAGAGGCCCCCATCACCAAGGGACATGGAGAAGACCTTGGGGCAGGCAGGTCACTCATTCCTAACCATGATCCTGCTGTGCTTCAGGCCCTGGCCTGGCACTGAAGACCCAACCCCAACAAGCCTGGCCATGCCCCGAACTTGGGCAAGGGCACAGGGGAGAATCTCAGAGGAAACAGGTCCATGGTTATAGGGCAACCCCCAGACTTTTTCTGACCAGCTGGTGATGGAGACGCCTCCCCACCTGTCCTTCTGCATTCCCGCTTCTCCTGTTTGTAGAAGGGGGCCACCTCCCCGCGACCCCCAACCCTGGTGCTTTGGAAGGTGGGAAGTTCTTTCCAGGCTCAGCCCTGCTCCCTGCAGCACAGCCCAAGCTCGAGCAACCAGGGTTCCAGTCCCAGCCCTGCTGACAGTCTCTGGCAGCCTCTCCCTCCTGGGCTGTGACTGGCAGTGGCAGAGTCCTCTCTGGTGACGCCTTGGGACCTCCTCAGTGGGACCAGGGTACCTTCTGGGCCTCCCAGCCTCGGGGAGGAGAGTGCACTCCAGGGACCCCCCAGAGGGGGCATGGACCCCCATCTGGGGAGAAGACCGAGGCTCACAGGACAGGAGGGGGGTGTCTGGGAAAGGGCGACCTCAGGTGTGGGGCTCCGGTGGGCAGAGGCCACTGGGCAGGTGTGCCCCTCCCACCCTGCCCTAAGGATGAGCTCAGGGCAGGCCAGGCCCTGCACTAGGCCCAGTGGAGCAGTTAGCAGGGACAGGTTTCACGTCCAAGGACCCCGAGGGTGGACAGTGGAGTGGGTGACCAGGAGAAAGGCTGGGGCAGGAAGAATCTTCCAGGGTGGGAGAATATGGGAATCACAGATATTTCTAGAGCAAGGGTAGCTGTGATGCTGCCAACCTGTCCTGGCATTCGAGCTCCTCTCCCTGGTGCCCTGTGCCCCACGAATGGGGTGGCTACTGTGTGCTGGCCCGGGGCTGGGAGAAGCAGCAGCATTTTGCCCGAGAACCTCACAAAAACCCCAAGGGAGGTGCTCATGCTCAGAGCCACCCCAGTCTGGGGAGTGTGCTCAGGGCCCGTGTACCTCTGGAGTCTGCCACCAGTAAGAACCCAGGCTGGCACCCAATAACCAGGTGCCAAACACACATGAAGGAGGACAGGGCGGAGCCTGATGACCCAGCCACCAGACTCCTGGGCCCTCTGCCTGACCCCTGCCACCTGGGTGGCTGAGGCCACTCTGCCTGCTTGGGTGCCACAACACGTGCATTCTCACAGAACTCACCCTCAGGCTCCACCTCCCAGCAGATCAGCCTAGTGACCTTGGGCAGCAGCCCCCAGGCCTCGGCCTCCACATCTGCCCCAAAACAGGCTCTTGGACACTCAGCACAGGGCAGCAGTCTTGTCACATGTCCCAGTGCAGTTGCAGGGGACAGGGGCAGGGAGGGAGTGTCCTGAACAGGAAGGTGTTAAGAGGGTGGCAGAGGACCAGGCGTGGTCTTGCTCAGAGAACAGTTTACCTGTTCCTCTCACTCCTAAGAGCATATCCCTCGACCCAGCACCACGCCTGGCTCTCCTGTGTCCACATGTGGGGAGGACAAATGAATGACTGGATGTACCTGCCTCCAAAGCCAGAGTACTGGCCGACTCTACAGACCCACCCACCTGGAACTAGTAGAGGGCAGTGTCTGGGGCATCCCCCGGTCCCCTGCCTGTGGCCACTAGGGTGACAGGTCACCTTGCAATTCAAGCCCCCTGCACCGTTCTTTAGCTCCTATTACTCAGGGCCCAGAAGCCTGGACCCTTAGCCCTACCTTAAGCCCCGCCCAGGCCACACCCCATGTTCTAGAACCTGGCTGACCAGCAGAGAGCCACAAGGGGGGGGCAGGAAGGCAGGAGAAAGTTGAGGCTGGTGGGCAGGCAGCTAACAGGGTGGGTGGGTGTATGCTGGGCTGGGCACTGCCCACCACCCTCCGGCCCGCCCGCCCCACAGCTCCAGGGCCAATGAGCGGCCGCCGGCCTGATGTCACCCTGCAAATCTCAGCCTGGCTCTCTAACAAAGAGAACAATGGGGCGGCCACTGGGAGGCTCAACAGTGCTGCTCTGGGACCCCGAGACCCTGGCCCCGCTGCTGGCCACCTGGGCAGGGAGGGCTGTGGTCCTGGACCTCAAAAGAGACTTCCAGGGGGTCTTGTGCACCCCCCAAATCCCTGCTGGGGACGGAAAGCAGGGTAGAGATTCTCTCATCCAATCCTGCCCCTGCCCCCAGAAGGATGCCCAGACCGGCAAGTCCCCTTGTACACTCTTTGTGAGCCAAACTTCACTCCTGACCCTGCCTAAGCGCCCCTGCTCCAACCCCCCCCCCCCCACTAAACCCGAGTGAGCCCGCCCCGTGCCAGTTTTGGGTGTGGAGCTCCCAATGCCCAGCCCAGCCCCCTTATCCCTTGGATGCGACCGCCCGCGGCCCAGGGCCGTGCAGGGAGCTGCACGCTGGGGCCTTTCCAGGCTGGAGGCGCCCAGACAAAGGCGGTATCGGGGCTGGAGACTCGAGGGGGAGGAGCAGAGGCTGCGCCCAACTTTCTCCCTCGGCCAGCGGCAGGACAAAGGCGCATAAGCGGTCACTGAGGCCCGAGTCCACGCGGGGCGTGGCTGGGATCTGGCGTCCAGCCGCGGGCTGGACTGGGCGGCCCCTCCTGGGGTGAGCCGCGCAGGGACCCCCGGGGGCGGCGCCCCCGACGGCGGCCACTCACCCTGGCGACCCACGATCTCGGCGACGTGCTCGGAGCTCGGCACGGGCACACACTCGGTCATATTCACGCTCTTCTTGCGGCTGCCGATCACGCTCATCTGCTCGGCCAGCAGCGTCGGGGGGCCCAGGGCCGCGGGGTGGGGAGCGAAGCCCGCGAACACGTCGGGCGGCGACGGCCGAGGGCTCACGTCGGGCTCCAGCAGCGGCAGCGGGCCGGGGGCCACGGCCACTCCGGGAGCGCCCGT
This sequence comes from Phacochoerus africanus, assembly GCF_016906955.1. Taxonomy (NCBI): domain Eukaryota; kingdom Metazoa; phylum Chordata; class Mammalia; order Artiodactyla; family Suidae; genus Phacochoerus; species Phacochoerus africanus. The sequence goes on along the minus strand of NC_062547.1, from coordinate 77,069,630 downwards.
CTCGGGCCCGTCGGGGGGCGCGGGTTCCGCCTCGGTCCCGCCGTCTGTGCCCCCGCCCGCAGCCGCCGCACCGTCCCCGCCGCCCGCGGCCGCCCCCTCCTCGTCCTGGTCACCCGCGCCCCCCAGCCCCAGCTCCGAGAGCTGGTCCAGGGCCAGGCGCAGCGCTGCAGCCGCGTCGTCGGGCTCGGGCGGCGGCCGGGGCGCGGCCTCCTCAGCACCCTCGGGTGGGGGCGGCGGGGGGGCCGGGCTGGGGTCCGCGCCGACCGCCGCCCCGGGCCCGCCACCGCGCGCGCCCCCGCCGCCGTCGGGCTGGCCGGTGGAGCTGGGCATGGCGGCGCTAGCGCTCGGGCCCGCGCTCCCGCCTCTCGGCCGCCGGCCGCCCCCGCCGCCGCCGCCGCCGCCCGCGCCGCCGCCCTCCGCCTCTGGGAGCTCGGCCGCCGGCCGCCGGCATCCAGCGGCGGGGCGGGGCGGCGGCGGGGCTGCTCGGGCGCGGGCGGCGGCGGCGCGGCGCGGCTCTGCTTGCTCCTCGGCGGCGGCGGCTCGTCGGCGGCGGCGGCGGCGCGGACGCTGCTTTCCTCCGCCCTCCCGCCGCCTCCCTCCGGCCGCCGGCCGCCCCGCCCCGGCCCCGCCCCCGTGACGCGGCTGCCGCCAACAATGGGGCGCCGGGCAGGGCGCACGCGCGGGGCGGGAGGGGCGGTCACGTGGCCTGGCCACCCCTGCCGTGGGCGCTCAGACAGCCCGGGCGCGCTGGCACGTGCGCCCGCGGCCGCAGGTAAGTGCCCGCGGCTGCCTGGGCCCTCCGGGCGCGAAGGCGCCCCGCCTCAGTCCCCGCCCCGTGGCCGAGGTCCATCACCCGAGGCCCCTCGCGCCCGGGCTGTGCTTCGGACTCTGGCCCCTTTCCCCAGCGCGGTCTCCGTAGGCATCTAGCCTCAGGGGCCTCCCAGAGAGGTCACAGGCACCTAAATCCCCCAGTCCGGGAGTGTGCCCCGAGCCTAGACTGCAGCACGAGCTGGTGCTTCCTGTCTTGGGCTGCTTTCGACTGGCCAGAGCCCTCGGACTTGAGCACCTCCCTCTGATGAGCAGCCCAGTGTGCCCACCTCTAAATGCAGCCTGTCCCAGCAGCCCTTCAGCCAGCGGCCCTTCAGTCTCTTCTTTCCTTTGGGGCAAAGGAATGGTAGTCTGGTTCCCCTTATGGGATTTCTTTTGGTAAACGGATGGTCTGGGAGTAGGATGGACCCTGCCTCCTCCCAGTCTCCCAGGGAACCCTTGCCCCAATCCCAGCTTGTCTGCAGAACCTCAGGCCAATTGCATGGGCTCTCTGGGTGGAAAAGGGGACGTCCTGCCCCTTTTTTCCAGCACTGGCCTCTCCTCTGGGTCCACTGACATCCTTACCCAACCTGGGTACCCCTCTCGATCCCATGTAGTCTTTTGGCCACAGCTGTCAACTGATGGTCCTTCACGTCATCCACCACTTCTCTTCTGGCACTGTCTTCCCTGGCAGGTGCCCCTCCTTCCATGGAAGCTTTCAGTCCTCTGCCTTGGTCCCTGTTCCTGGAACCCTCCCTCCCCCTAATGTCTTTCCTGACTTTCAGGCCACATTTAGCCCAGTTCCTGTGACAGGCCTGAAGTCCTCAAATTAGCTTTGCATACTGCAGAATGCACTCCAGCAAAACGAGGGGAAAAGTAAATGAAGAAACCTTCCTGCTACCACAGGAAGGTGAGGAAGGTGGGGCTGGGGGATCACTCAGGGGGGCTGACTGTAGCTACCGGGGTGTGGGGGGAGCCGGCCATCAGGAGCAAAGACAACTTTTTTTTTTTTTTTAGTTACCTGCGGCATATGGAGGTTCCCAGGCTAGGGGGTGAATCGGAGCTACAGCTGCCGGCCTACACCACAGGTCACAGCAATGCCCAATCCTTACACCACTGAGCCAGGCCAGGGATCGAACCCAAAACCTCATGGTTCCTAGTCAGATTTGTTTTTGCTGCACCATGACAGGAACTCCCAAGACAATGATTTTAAAAGGAGGCTGTCAGGCAACAAATGGACAGGAGTGAAGACAGAAAGGGGAGAACTGGGGCTCCAGAGTTTTGTTTCAACGTGCAGTTGGGGATATGTGGACACTGACCTGTTGGATGTTTGTATGTATTTGTTCATGATGACCCTATGGTGATGCTCTTTGAAAGTCTTTTTGCACTGACCTCTATAAGTGATTTGTACACTGAAGAATATTTCAGAGGGGCAGAAGATGATGCCTGAGTGGGCACTAAAATGCACCAGAAATAAGATGGAGGGAAGGATGAACAGACCAGGGTGAACTACAAATGAAGTGGCAGTGCTAGACCCCAAGGCACAGCTCCGCCCTGGGCCCTTGGACATTCGGGGCCAAGTCATTCTCTGGGGGCTTTCCAGGCACTGTGGGGTGTGGAGCAGCCTCCCTGACTCCCACCTCCTCAATGCCAGGAGTCCCTTCTCCCCCAGACTCTGTCTTAGTTTTCTGTGGTCTTAACAAGTTAGCACACATGGGGGTACTTAAAACACCAATTCACTTTCCCCATTTGGGAACCTTGAAGTCCAAAATCATGGTGTTGCCTAGTCAGGGCTGTTCTCTATTTTTTTGGCTGTGCCTGTGGCATGCAGAAGTTTCCCAGGTCAGGGATTGAACTGGCACCACAGCAGCAACCAGAGCCACAGCAGTGACAACGCTGGAACTTTAACCACCAGGCCACCAGGGAACTCCAGGGCTGTTCTCTCTGAGGGTTCCAGTGGGGGGGATCCTTCCTGCCTCTTCCACCTTTTGTGAGCTGCCTGCAACCCTTGGTGTCCCTTGGTCTGTGGCCACATCATGCCAGTCTTGGCCTCTGTGCCATATGGCTTTCATCTCCCTGTGTGTGTGTCCTTTCCTCTTATAAGGGCACCAGCTATTGCATTCAGGGCCACTTTATTCCAGTGTGACCTCATCTTAACCAGTGACATCTGCAAAGGCCCTATTTTTACACAAGGTCACATCACATCCTCAGGTTTAGGGATGGGTACATGAACATATCTGGGGGGGTATGCAACACACCACAGCTCCTCAGATGTGACAGCCCCAAATGTCCTCAGACATGTCCCCCGGGTGCAGAACCACCCAGCTGAGATCCACCTCCCCCATGCCATGTTTCCCTAGTGAGTGTAGGCGGTGGGCAGAGACGGTCACTTAACAATCAACCCTGCTCTGGGTGTGCTTATTCTAAGACAGTGTTGGAATGAAACACCAAGGGAGGTGGGATCTGGAGCGGTGTGGTTGGGAGGTAACCAGGACCCTGGCACCATGCTGAGGCCAGGTATTGGCACCTGTGGACTTCATGAGTCTATTTGGTGTATCTCAAAACCTTCCACAATAAAAATATTTAACTTAAAAAAATTCCTATGAGAGATTCATTTGGAAATTTCTGTCGATGAAAACAGCATCAAAATCCCCCTGGGTGGGGAGTAGGTGGACAGGGAGAGGAGCAAGATGGCAGGGCTTGTGAGCAGTCTGCTGGGGGCACCTGGGATTCTGCTTTACCTTCTCTTTACTTCTGCATAGATTTAAAGTCTAAAGGAGGCAACCATCAATGTCAGGAAAGATGTGTCCTCAAGGAAGATGAATAAACAAATGTGGTCTCTCCACACATGGGAGCATCACTCAGCCTGAAAAGGAGAAGCCCCAACACTCGCTACCGTGTGGACGAACCTGGAGACCATGATGCTCAGTGAGAGAAGCAGACAAAGAAGGACACACAGTGTGTGACTCCATGGGAAATGTCTAGAACAGGCACATCCACAGACACAGAGGACGGGTTCCTGGTTGTCAGGGGCTGGGGAGGAGAATGAAAAGCAAGCAGAAGAAGCAGAGGGACTGGGGGAAAGCTGCACAAATCCATTTAGAGGCATAGAGGAAAATGCCAGGAGCAGCCACCAAAACCATTGAAATCCTGGGTTTGGGGAGCATAGGGCTGGGCCTGGCTCTCTTCCACCATGGGGACTTTAGTGGTACTTGACCTTTTTTGAGTTTTAGCTATACCCAAAAAGCACAACACTGTGATGAAGATGGCTACGGCCAGCAAGGCCTGGCAGGAGCCTGGCTCTGAGCTTAGCTGCCCTGTGCCCTTCCAGTGGTGCCCAACGTGGAGTGGCAGTGGTGCCTCCTTCGAGGTCACATTTTGAGAGAGTAAGAAATAGTCAAGGGGGAGCTCCCTGATGGCGCAGTGTTAAGGACCTGGCGTTGTCACTGCAGTGACTCGGGTGGCCACTAGGATGCGGGCTCAGTGCTTTTTAGAGTTGTGCAACCATCATCACTATCAAGTCTAGAACATTTTCATCAGCCAAAAAAAGAAACCCAGTACACTTGAGCCATTACCCCCAAACCTCTTACCGCTCCAGCCCCTGGCAACCACTGACCCATGGATTTACCTGTTCCTGACATCTCCCAAGCATGGACTCACATGCTCTGCGGCCATATCCGTCAGACCTCTCCAGAGAAACAGAGATAACAGGTTATATGTAGACATTTATGAGAGACATATCAGGAATGGGCCAAGCAGTTATGGAAGCTGTGTGATTAGTCCCTGGCCAAGGGCCTGAGAGCCAGGAAGCTCCAGCACATGAGGCCGGAAAGGAGGGACAGCCCGGCTCAAAAAAAGAGAGAACTTGCCCTTCTGCTGCCTTTTTGCTCCATCTGGGCCCCTGAAGGGTCAGATGATGCCCAAGTTAGTGAGGATGGATCTCTACTCGGTCTACGGAATCAAATGCTCATTTTTTCTAGAAATGTTTTACCAGTTATCTGGACATCTCTTAACCCAGTCAGGCTGACACCTAATTACCACGGCAGCATGTTTCTGTCTGCTTCTTGCACTGTGTTCTCAGGGTCCATCCATGGGGTAGCGAGGTCAGTGCTTCTCTCCTCTTCGAGGCTGATGCTCCATGTATCGAAGGGTTGAATTTTCTGTATGGATTCATCTGTTGATAGACACTTCGGTAATCACTTTTTGAGCCCCTTAAGCCTTTCCTCTTTTGGTTTTTTTTTTTTTTATCTGTGGCACACGGAAGTTCCCAGGCTAGGGGTCGAATCAGAGCTGGAGCTGCCAGTCTACACCACAGCCACATCAGATCGGAGCATCTGTGACCTACACTACAGCTCACAGCAATGCCGGACCCTTAACCCACTGAGTGAGGTCAGGGGTCAAACCCACATCCTCATGGATACTAGTAAGGTTCATTACCGCTAAGTCACAGTGGGAACTCCCAAGCCCCTTAGGTCTTGACAAAACTTACCTGAACTTACGGGTGTTGCCCCTGCCAAGGCTCAGAATCCCTGTTGTGGAAAGGTGTGATGTTTGTTCTCTATCCACTCTGTTCACTCAGTAGACACTAGCAAGTGTGGCCAGGGTAGTTGAGAACACAATGCTTAATTAGTTGGAAGCAGTTTAAACTTCCATGGCCACATGTGGCTGGTGGGGTCCTATTGGACTTTTCTAGAAATTCAAGTGAGCTGGTCCCTCTGCTCCTACACGTCCTGCTGCCTCTTCCCTGACCCGGAAACTTCCAACTTGTCCTCAGGCACCATCGCCTGCTGCTGGCTAATAGGATGTAGGAAGGGGCCGCGAGCCAGGGATGAGGCACCTCCAGAAGCTGGAAAAGGAGCAAACGAATGATTCTCCCCTGGTGCCTCTGGAAAGACTAGCCCTGCTCAGGCCTGGGTTTAGCTCCATGAGGCCCCTGACCTCAGGCTATCATTTTAGCCACTATATTGATGGTGACCTGTTGCAGTTGCCCAGGGGACATGGAGGTGGAGTTCACGAACTCCTGACCCAGTTTGTACCAGGGTAGCCATGCACCAGGTAGAGGCAAGGCCAGAGCCCTCCCTTTAGTCCATGGCTGCCAGGGGGTCGCTGGATAGAGGAGGGTTCAGGAGGGAGGGTGGTATGTGGGAGGGCAGCAGCTGGGTTGGACACACCCTGGGGCACAGAGGATTGTGTGGCAGCAGTGGTGGCCTTTCACCCTCAGGCCTGACTGCTGATGGGTGGGGGGCTGGGCCCTGACTTACCTACTGAGGTCCTGCAGTAAGTGGCTGCTCAGGACTTCTCAGTGGCCACAGGCTGGGCAGTCAGCTGCAGGGGCCCTGCTGAATTCTCCCAGCTGGCACCCCTGAGCCTTAGATTCCTCTTGGAAACCAGGGGTAGCTGTGGGCAGCCGGGGCTGACTGCAGAGCAGAGGACGCAGGCAGAAGGGCTGCTGGGGGTTGGGGACAGAAAGCCCCACACAGGAGTGTAAGAAGGGGTCTGGGCACCAAGGCCCTGACCAGCTATAGATGGGGACAGGAGCACTGGGGGTCCAGGAAGGTGACAAGCTGGGGGCAGTGGCTGTGTGGCTGCCCACTGCTCCCTCCTGTCCCAGCCTAGGACAGGATAACGAACTTCAGCCAGGGAGGCTCCTATCACTTTGACACAAACTCTGGGATGTGGATAAACCAAAGTCCAGACCACATTTGCCCAACACGCTTTATTCGATGCCAACCAGAGGAGCCTCGTGTGGCCCCACCCAGTTTTCCCTCAGTGCCGCAGCCTCAGCAGAGGGGTCTTCCTGGCCCCTGGCATTGGTACTGCAGCCTCTGCGGGGCAGAGTTCACGGTCCTTAGGGTTTTGTGCTTTGACTTGGAAGGATGTGGTCAGCCCAACCTCCGGGCCAGAGCCCTGGCTGGGACCAGGCAGCGAGCCACTGCCCTGAGGGGCTCCCACTGTCACCATCATCCCTGCCCAGCAAGCCCTCCACAGCACAGCTCAGAGTGGCCAAACGGGCAGTGACCTGGGCCCCCTGTCAGTCAGCTGCAGACAAGGCAGGGCTGAGACAAGGCTGGCTGGCTGTGGGGTGCCACTGGCCCATGGTTCACATCTCTAGCTGAGGGAGGGGAGCTGGCTGGGGTCCACTCAAGGCAGAGGAAGCTGCCCTGGCCAAGGGCACTCCGGCTGCAGGAGGTAAGTAGCAGGACTCTGATGGCCTCTAAACCCGATGCTTGGCCGAGGCTGCTGCCTGGGCCCAAGTGTGAAACACGCCTCAGGAGGGACGCGGGAGGGATAGGAGGCATGAGGCCCCGCCCTGCCAGGTGAGTGTCACTGTCCCTGCTGAAGGCTGCCTCAGAAGCCTGGCCTGGTGGGCCCAGCTTTGAGTAGTTCTCCATCCATGGCATCGACTGTCAGGCAGTTGGACAGACAGCAAGGCCATCCTCCAGCTGTGCCCCCGGGGCGCCAAGGCCGGAGTTCCTGTCCACATGAGGCCAACACAGAGGGTGGAGCAGCTACGGGGACATCCGGCCTCATTTGTCCCATGGATTTATTGAAGGAACCATCTGCTTCAGGTGTGCCCTGCCCCACCAGTGGGCACAGGGGAGCCTTCCCGCACCCCTTGTGGAAGAGCTGATGGGGACCCTGAACGTGACTTCTCGCTTGCACAGGTCCGGAGGCAAGACTGTTCCAAAATGTTTCTCCAGCCCCATGGGGAGCTCTACAGGCTGCCTGGTGGCAGTTGTCCTGTGTGAGGAGCCCAGGACAGTGGCCGCAGGGACCAGTTGGTCTACGTCCAGAGTGAGCGATGACCCCACCGAAGGGCCTGCTGCAGACAGAGCCCTGGAGCGACTCGCAGTGATGGCCCCAGGCTCATGAGACAAGAGCAAATGTGGCAGGTATGACGGGCAAGGGCCATCCTCCAGCCGTGCCCCCGAGACCTGGGGGAGGGGACACACCTGGACAGGGTGAGGAGAAGCCACCTTCCTCCTGGCTGGGCTGGGCCACCAAGCCTGGTCCCAGCGTGGCAAGGGCTGAGTCCGAAGGTGGCCTGGCGGGCAGGCCTCTGTTGGGACAGGAAGAGCACACCATCAGCTCGTTCTCCATGGAGACAGGAACTCTTGGGGATGTGCCAGCCCAGCACTGCTGCCACTGCCCAGAGGTAGGTTCCATGGACCGCCCCCCCATCCTGCAGTCACGGCTGGAGTGCATGATATGGCCTGGGGTCCACCTGGCACCTGCTCTAGACGTGCTCCATCTCCTGGTCCTGGTCAGGCTCCTCCTCCTCGTCGTCGTCCTCATCCTCGTCCTCCTCGTCGGCACCCACCTTGTCCAGAGGGGCCTCGCCGTCCCGGGCCAGCTCCTCCACATGGGCCAGCATGTCGGCCATCAGCGCCTCCTCCAGCCGCTTGCGAACTTGCTGCACCAGCTCTTCCTGCTTCCTGGGGACACACAGACCTGCTGGCCAGGGAACATCCTGCCTCGGGGCAGACCAGGAAGGACATGCAGAAGTACATGGGACAGCTACCCTGGAACCTGTCTCCCTTCCCGATCTGGTGCGGCCTCTGGATGGGGTACCCACCCCGTCCTCAGACAGACACAGGCCCTGGCCCTCCCCCCTGTGTTTGTATCACCCGCTCCCCAGCACCTGCAGGTCCCCCCGTCCCCTCCCTGCTGCCTTCAGCCACACCTTCACGACGTGGACCTGACTGACTGTTGCTGGCCAGTCCCTCCCGCCAACACCGTGGGGGTGCCCCCCTCTCCACACAGCTGCCGGCCATAGACCCCCTCTTCAAGCAGGACCAAGCGCACTGCCTGACCCGTGACATGGCTTCTCAAGTCAATGACCTTCTCTCTCTACAAGTTCTGCTCAGCAGTAGACTTGCACGTACTTTTCTGAAAGTTGTGTTCTTTCCTTACACTTTCACACCTGCCCTTCCCCTTGGGAGGAGCTGCCCGCGACATACACAAGGGGCTGTGGTGTCTTCATTTCTCATGGGCACAGGGCTCCCCTCACACCACCTGGCTTGAGCTCCAGTCCCAAAACCACCTCCCCAATACTGCAAGAGCAGCTCCTGTGGCTTCTAGCACCTCAAGACCCTGCCTCCTCTTGAACTCAGCTGTGCTCCGTGGTTTCTAAGCCAAACAAGGATGTGCGTCCTACTGCCTCATCCTCCTGGGTGTTTCTGACCCAGAGCAGGTTCCAGCCATCTTCTGGGAGGCCTTCCCAGATGGCTCCTCCTGCACCCAGACACCACCCACAGGGCTCTGGCCAAGGGCTGGCCCAGCACCCAGGGCCTGGGACATCCCGCCTCTCCTCCCCCACCCAGCCTGTTCCCAACTTCCCCACCCCCAACCCCCCTGCAAGCACCCAGAGGCCTCAGGTGCCAAGAGCAGGGGTGGGGTGCGCCCTCGTGCGGCCGGGCACAGGGGAGCCCTGTCCTATCCTGAGAAGGCAGCCCCCACCAGCGCCTGCCTGATGGAATAATCAAGTCTTGCTGCAAAGGCAGCCCCTGACACTCCCCTGCTCTGCGCCTGCCCCGGCCACGTCAGTGTCACACCCAGCGCAGCAGAGGGTGGGGCAGGCGCTACCTGATGTCCTCGTCCGTCACCATGAAGGCCTTGCAAAGCGGCTGGGCCGTGTTGAGCCACACCCCGGGGTTCTTTTCCACGGCGGCTGAGAGCTGCCCAGTGATGGGCATGGTGCTGGTGTGCAGGGCACTGGCGATGGCCGAGAGCAGTGTCTCGTCTGTGCAGCCAGGACCCACGCCTGCAGGGCACAGGAGGACACTCACTGCCGGAACCAGCCTTGTTCCCCTGGGTCTCAACTGTGTCCCCAAACCTCCCTTTACAACAGCCTGCAGTTGCCGTTCCAGTCCACCCCCACTGGCCGAGCTGCAGTTGGCCCTGCCCGTGCCTCCATGGTAAGGTGCACCTTGACTGGCCCTGGCTGGAGGGAACAAGGCCCACCCTGGGTTACCAGCGGCCATTTACCAGGCTGTAGGGCTGGGTTACCTTGCAAGCCTTTGGGGAGGTCCATGGTCTTCACCAGCTCCTCTGCGATGTCGAAGGCGTTCAGGCCACTCAGCTTCTTCTCCCAGAACAGCTGCCGCCACAGACAAATGTGAGGACAACAGGATAGCCAGGCTGTCCAACCCCACAAAGTGACCCCAGGTAGCACAGTGGTCTCAGCGTGATCTCTGACCTCCCCCCACACTTGTCGGGTGGCTTGGGCACCTGACTGGGAGAGGAGGAAGTTATGGGACCCAGGAGGGGCCACTCCAGAGACATCAGACTTGCGTTGGACAGTGTTTCCCCTCACTCTGAACTTGGGAGTTTAGAGGTCCAACCTGCACCCTGGGCCCAGTGGCTGGGGGCCCCAGGTGAACAGACTCAGCCGGCCTTGCCATGGCCTGAGCGTGGTCCATGGGCACTGCCTGGTACTGACAGGGGACCCAGAAGCCCCCAAGGGTACGACAAACTCGCACCTTCTGCTTCACCTTGAGACCTTAGGGAGAGCACCCTAACGGGAGTGGTTCTGAACCTGGACAAGAAGACACACGGGTCTCCCAACTGCTACCTGGAAGGCCACCACCCAAATGGCACTATGGCCAGCGGCGATGACAGGGGCCCCTGGGATCTGCGGGGCCCCGAGTGTGTCCCCTGATGCCAACCGCAGCCTCCTGCTGGCCCAGCCCCCACACCCACTGTTTACTAGGCGCTGTAAATACACATGAAAACGCCTGCATAGTGTAACTCTCAGTTTTTGAAAAACAGGTCAGAAAACTGCTTTCATAGGATCTTATTTAACACAACTCTCCTTGACCTACTCGAGAATGGTAGGTCCAAGGTGGCCCCCGTGCCCCCGTGTGGGCTGGCTCCGCTTCCTGCAGCCCTGGGGGACCTGGAGCCTGAGGACCGACCAAGCTCTGGCACCCGCCTGACGCGAGCTGGGCCTCCTGCCGTGACCACAGGGCGTGTGTGAGGGCTCACCTGCCGGGGCTGCTCCACGGCCTTCTGGGGGTCACTCTTCACCTTGTTGCTGGGGTGGTTGGTGATTTTGGTCACTGGCTGCTTGAAGATGGATGCCGTCTGCCTGACCGGGAGGGCTGTGTTCAAGTCAGGCTTGCCCTGTAGAGACATGCATGTGCAGGGTCCTCAGCCGGCCTCCGGTTAGCAATTAGGCTGTGTCCTCCTGAGCTCTGGGGGACAGGCCCTGTGTCACCCACGGATCTGGGGGCAATGCCAAATCGAGGTTCAGACCACTCCTGTGGTGGGGCTACAAAGGGAGCTTGGAACATACACCTGCCCTCTTGCCTTGTTCTCTGAGGAGCACGGGCCTGGAGGCACTCCGGCCAGGTCTGCTCTGCAGCCAGGGCATGCCGGACAAAACCCCCCAAACTCAAGAGGTGCCCACCAGAGACCAGGAGATCAAGTGTGGACAATAGCTGCCTCCTAGGGCCTGGGAGGTGGGCCTGCAGTAGTTCCTGGGGACAGACGGTGCCTGGTTTCCTACCTTCTTTCTGCTTTTCTGTGGCTGCCAAAGTTTCCCTCAACGAGGAGCTATGCCTTTAAGCTAAGAGGAGGCTCTCCCCACACGTGGGTCTCAGAGAGTGGCCCAGGCCCTCGGGGCTCACCTTGACCTGGCTGGGGGAGTCGTACCGCACCCTCTGCCGGCTCTTGTTCATTTTGCTCATCAGCATCTTGCCCGTCCGGAAATCAAAGGTGCTCAGGTCCATGGAGCCACCCAGGTACCGTGCCAGCTGGGGCTTGCTCCGGAATTTCTTCCCGCTTGGGCTGCGGACAGAGAGGGGTCAGCAGTGGCCGAGATGTGCTGGGCCGACCTCCACCCTCTCCCCAACATGGCAGGGCCCTAGGGCTGGGCTGTAAAAGTTCATGCTAAGTCTTGGGGCCAGGACCCCAAACAGCTGCCCAGGCCTGACCTGTCAGGAAAGCTTGAAACCAGGCGCTGTAAACCTGGCTGTGAAGCTCTGCAATCCTACTTGCTGCGTGGACCAGCACAGGCAACTCGCCTTTCGAGGAAAAGCTGCCACGCATGCTCAGAGAGTGACTGGGAGTGACTGGCCCTGGGCCCAGCAAATCTTCACACTGACGGCTGGGCCGGGGAGGGCACAGCACTTTGGAAGACAGCCTAGCAGGTCCTCAAACAGTTAAATAGCAAGTCCACCCCTAAGCATCCGAGAGAAATCAAAATACACAGGCACGTAAAAACTTACATCCAATTATTCACAGCATGGTGACTCACAACAGGCAGAGTGAAAACAGGCTACATGTCCCTCCACACACGGGAGCATCATTCGGCCGTAAAAAGGAGAAAAGCACTGACATTTGCTACCAAGGGGACCGACCCTGAGACCATGATGCTCAGTGAGAGAAGTAGACACAGGACAAAATGTGTGAGCCTATGGATGAGAAATATCCAGAAGAGACACATCCAAGGACAGGAGGGCAAAGGGAACTGGGAGGGATGCTGACTGGCACAGGGCTGACACCTTGGGTGATGAGACCACCCTGGAACTAGAGGGTGGAGGTGGCTGTACAATGGGGTGAACATCCCAACAGCTACTGAGTTGGACAGAGATTGAAATGGAATGGGAATTCTCAAATTTTAGTTGTGTTTTTTTCTTTGTTTGTTTGTTTGTTTAGGGCCACACCTGTATCATATGGAAATTCCCAGGCTGGGGGCTGAATTGGAACTGCAGCTGCCCACCTACACCAGTCACAGCAATGCTGGCTCCTTAACCCACTGAGTGAGGCCAGAGACTAAACCCTCAACTTCATGGATAGTAGTTAGGTTCTAAATCCACAGAGCCACAATGGGAATTCCTTATCTCTCAATTTTTTTTTTTTTTTGGTTTTATGGCTGCACCCGTGGCATATAGTTCCCAGGCTAGGGGTGAATCAGAGCTACAGCTGCTGGCCTACGCTACAGCCACAGCAATGTGGGATCCAAGCTGTGTCTGCAACCCACACCACAGCTCAGGGCAATGCGGGATCTCCAACCCACTGAGAGAGGCCAGGGATCAAACCCGCAACCTCATGGTTCCTAGTTGGATTCATTTCCGCTGTGCCACGACAGGAACTCCCTTATCTTTCAATTTTAAAAATAGATTTTACAGATCTGTATAGACAAAAGATGTCCCTGATACTTTATCTAAGGAAAGAAAAATCTTCTGGATTTAGTAAAACCACACATATAGAACAAGCACTGTGACCTTTCTATGAAAACAGACCAACCTGGGAGAGCAGAAAGGCAGCCAGAAGCTGGAAAGAGGGCAGCTCTGGGCTGAGTCGGGACCCCTGAAGCACTGGAGCCGTTAGAACCTGCTGGGCTGGTACCTGGCAGGCCAAGGACATGGAAGCCAGTGCCTAGCATGGACACAGGCTGAAGGAGGTATAGGAAGTGTGGTATCTCCAAAGTGAGACCCAAACAGCAATCTGCAGCTGGTTACAGCATCCTGCTGAGCACCTTCTGCTCTCCTAAGCAGATTTCTGTCTTTGAAAGTCCTGTTCCACACATCCAAAAAATGACTCCCCCGGTCAAGGCACTAACTTCCCACGAGCCCTCAACTTTTGCCTGATAGACAGTTAGGCAATGAGGCTGCTTCATTCAGTGGCCCCCTCCCCACCTCCTGGTGCCGAGTCAGAGGGCTCTGTGGGGACGCCTCCATAGGGTGGTCTGTGAGGTCACCCTACCTTACCTGCCTGTATGACAATCTTGCAAAGAGCATCCTTGCTCCCTCCCACTCTCTGGACCAGAAAAATCACAGGTTCCACATCCCTAGGGGCAGGGCTAGGATCCAAAGATAGGGCTGTCCCACTCAGGGCCCCTGAGATCTGCCTTCCCTCTGCATTAAGAGAACCAGGAAAATCCCTGCCCAGTTGCCTGACTCAGCAGTGGCTCCAGCAGGTGGTGGGAAGGCCAAGGACCCACATTCCAGAAAATACCACAGGTTCCCTATCACATACTCCCCAGATCACCTACCTGCCAGGGCTGGGAGAGCAATGGACCTGTCGCACCCACCCCCCTATATGCCCTCACCTCCCACTGGACTGAGATCCAACCTGTCCAGCCTCAGTCTGAAGCTCTTCCTACCACCAGACCCCAGTGCTCAGGACAGGGCCTTGCAGTGGGATCCCACTGGCTGAGGCCCTGAGAGGCTCCTAGCAGGTGGGGACGAGGAGTGGGTGATGATGGTCTGGGGCCCTCTAGCCATGCTGGCCTCAGTTCAGTGTCTGATCCTCTGCACAGGCTGTCTGCACTCCCTGGACCACTTTTCCCAGCTCCTTGGCCGGGGCTCAGCTCTGTGTCATTTCCTCAGACAAGCACTCCCTGACTGGCCCTCGCTCAAGCAGGCATCCGCATCATCTGTCCCTCACAGATCCTGCATCTCTGTGTACGTCATCACTTGTAACTTCGAAAGGAATGGGGTGATGGCTGGGGCACCAGCTGTCACCCAGGAGGGGAGGGCCTGGGTCTCACTCCCAGAAAAAAGACTGGGACAGGCCCCCAGCAGGTGCTGAAAAGACATCCATTAAATTAACAAAGGACTAGAAGCTGAGACTTGCCTTGGTGTTTATTTATTTATTTATTTTTGGTCTTTTTGCTATTTCTTGGGCCGCTCCCGCGGCATATGGAGGTTCCCAGGCTAGGGGTCGAATCGGAGCTGTAGCCACCGGCCTACGCCAGAGCCACAGCAACGCAGGATCCAAGCCGTGTCTGCAACCTACACCACAGCTCACGGCAACGCTGGATCGTTAACCCACTGAGCAAGGGCAGGGACCGAACCCGCAACCTCATGGTTCCTACTTGGATTCATTAACCACTGCGCCACGACGGGAACTCCTTGCCTTGGTTTTTAGATCTAAAAGGAAGTGAGCAACAAACATGATCGGAATTAAATGAGCAGGTAGGTCCTGGCCTGAGGCCTCTTCACAGACTACCAAACTACAGCACTGTAGAACTACAGGACTACAGAAGTAGGAGTCAGGTTTTCTAAAGAGCCAACAATGGAGTGATCTCACAGTGGCAGTAAAGGGGGACACACACACACACACACCTCTAAGAAATGCTTAAGTTAATTCCACCATCTCATGCCTGAAGTTATGGGATCCCAGCCAAATACGGCTCACACTGGGGGATGTCAGTCTTGTTTCCCCTTTCAGAAACTAGAACCTGAACTTGTTCTGAACAAGGTGCCATCACATCCTTACTCACTCCCCTCCAAAAGGGGTTAGCAAGGCCAGGACCTGCTGCACAACCCCACCACTGGGCAGGCATTCAACACGTGGCAGGTGTCCTGCCTGCCTTCCTTTCTCCAGAGTCCTGAAGCAAAGGGGAGTGAGCCATCAAAGCTGGCTCAGACACAAAAGCATCTTCCACCAGTCAGGAAAAAAAAAGGAAGAAGGCAAACAGCAGGTGGCCGACGGTCTGGGGCTGGGTTTCCAGTCGCCTACTAATTGTTTGTGGAGAAGGATCCTTGTCACTTCTCCAAAGCCAAGGGCAGCCCCCCTTTCAATTTGGATGAGAAGAGCCCACAAATCTCATATCCCCCATCTGGCGGCTGGAGGAGCCAAAAGCCAAGGGGGGCGCTGATCTTGAAACGCGCCCAAGGATGGGGGAGGGGTGGCTCTTAAAAGACATGCTGCGGGGTTTAGGCCACCCTGGGAAGGGCTCAGGAAACTGCATCTAAGCTAGCCCTCTCCCTAGACCTCCAGGTCGAACGCTGCTCCCCGAACCCCTGGCTCGCCACCCGCCTCGGTGCGCACGCCGCCCCTGGAGCGCCCCACGCGGATCAAAGGGACAGCCCAGCCCCCACCCCCGCCTCCCAGCGGCGTCTGGCCCGGGCCAGGGGGCCCCTCGCCCAGCCGGCCGCTTCCCCGCGGCGGCCAAACAAAGGCCGCCAGCAGCCGGGGACCTGTCCCAGAGCCATGCGGCCATGCTGCAAGAGCACGCACGCTGAGCAGGGGCCGCGGCGGGTACGCACGCGCACTGGGCTCGGCCCCGGCGGGCACGCACGCGCATGGGGCCAGGCGCCTGCCGCGCGCCAGCACGCACGCAGGCACGCACAACGCACGCGCGGGGCCCAGGCCGCGGCCCGGGTCGGGGCACCCAGGCCGCCGCAGAGGCCGCTGGGAGGCGCCCGTTGGGGCCCTGCCCGGCCGGCACGTTCATTCACCTATAGTAAAAGACATCCCTGTGGCCGGCCGACAGCCCCGACCTTCTGGGCACTTCTTCCCTCTCCCAGCCCTGCGGGAGCGCCGGGCACTCCCACCTCTTCCGCTCCATCGCGCCCGCCTCCTCGGCTCGCCGCCGTCGCTGCCCGGACCCCCGCGCACTGCCGCCGTCTCAGCTGCCTCCGCCGATGCCGCCGCCACTTGCCGCGGCTGTTCCGGCCCTCAGGCCCCCACCCTCCGCCCCCAGCCGGGCGCGCGCCGGCTTTGCCGCCCTCTCGGCCCCCTCCCCGCGCTCGCCAGCCCCCGCTCGGGGGGCCCGCTCCGCCCACCCGCCCGCGCGCGGGGCCCCGTGCTGCGCAGGCGCCGCCCCGCCTGCGACTGCCGGCTCCGCCCTATGGCAGCGGCGCCAATCATAGTGCGGCCTGTAGGCGGGGCCTGCGGCGGCGCGCGGCTTGTCCGTCTGGCGCCTGCGCCCTGGGCTGCCCTCGAGCAGCGCACTGTCACAGCGAGGTTAGCAGTTACAAGCCACCGTCTCTCTTCTGCGACCCTCCTTGCCTCCACAGCTCCGCTTGTCTCCGAGGATCCCCTTCCAGGGCTGGACCGCCACCCCTACACCCTGGCAACTACGTCTTGGGGGCCTTGTCGGTGATCACCCACCTCCACATTCCAAGACCCACCGAACGCTTCAGCGACACCTTAGGATCCAGAAATCAGTACTCCTTTCTCCTCGCCTCCACTTTAGTCTAGCCGCCTTCAGTCTCCTGGGGGTCCAATATCTTCCTTGGGAATCTCCCGCCCCCTTTGTGTCCCCTCCTCCTTCCTCAGTCCCTCCTCTGGCTGCGCTTCTACCCCCGGGCGGAGTCCGGCCGGCCCAGACCCGGTGATAAAAAGATTGCTGAGTGAGTGGCCGCAGCTGTGGCCAGTGGCATCTAGTCCCTGGGTGAGTGAGGAAGCGCGGGTGGGAAGGTGCCACCAAGGGAAGCTGGAGCTCTCTTGCTGGTCTCTTCCCAGCCCTGAGCCCCTGCGTTCTTTGCTCGAGTTGGTGTAAAACGGAAGCCCATGGGAGTCAGGGGTAACTTGTTTGTTTTAAAGTTCTCAGTTAAGTGCAACTTCTTAATTCTTAATTCCTTACATCCTTTAATCTCTTGGGTTTCTCAAGGGGTAGCTGGGCTGCGGTCTCACAGATAAAGGGCAAAGTGGCCAGACAAGCACCTTGGACTTTGGGTGGTCACCATATGACAAAGCTGGTTTGGGGCACTGGATTCCTGTGTGCAGAGTTCAGGCTCAAACCCAGGCTTCCAGGACCCTGGCCTCCCATGGAGGGCAGTGCTGGTAACTTTTTTATTCATTTATTAAAAAATTTTTTTTTTTTGCTTTTTAGGGCTGCACCTGTGGCATATGGATGTTCTCAGGCTAGGGGCGAATCAGAGCTGCAGCTGCCAGCCTACGTCACAGCAACACAAGATCTGAGCTGCTTTTACGACCTACACCACAGCTGGTGGCAACGCTGGATAGTGAACCGACTGAGCGAGGCCAGGGATGGAACCTGCAACCCCATGGACACTATTTGGGTTCATTACAGCTGAGCCACATGGGAATTCCATCGTGCTGGTAACTGTGGTATGTGTTTTCTTCCACACTCCCCCCACCCCCAACCCTGCCCCTCTGTTGCATGCAGAAGTTCCCTGGCCAGGTTTCAGACCCGAGCCGCATTAGTGACAATGCTGGATCCTTAAGCCAGTGAGCCACTGGGGAACTCACCCTTCCTTCCTTCTTCCACACCCATGGCATATGGAACTTCCCTGGCTAGGGATCGAGTCCAAGCTGCATCCGTTGGAGATGCTCCAGGTTGGAGTTTGAACTGGCAACACCACAGAGACAAGCTGGATTGTTAACCCACTGTGCCACAGCAGAAACTCCCTATTTCTTAATTTAAAAATCACAGCTACACACGCACACACAAAAGAGAGAACTGGAATTACTGGGTCACATGATGATCCTGTCTTTCACTTTTTTTTTTGCTTTTTAGGGTCACACCAGCAGCATATGGAGGTTCCCAGGCTAGGGGTTGAATGGGAGCTACAGCTGCTGGCCTACATCACAGCCACAGCAACGCGGGATCTGAGCCATGTCTGCCACCTACACCACAGCTCATGGCAACGCCTGATCCTTAACCCACTGAATGAGGCCAAGAATCGAACCTGCGTCCTCATGGATGTAGTCAGATTTATTAACCGCTGAGCCATGCCTTTTTTTGAAAAGGGCAAAACATTTTATTTTTTAAAAATTTTTGGAGTTCCCTGGTGGCCTCACTGGATAAGGATCTGTCATTTTCACTACCATGGCTCTGGTCACTGCTGTGGTGGGGGTTCAGTCCCTGGCCCAGGAACTTCCACCTGCCATGGGCACAGCCAAAACACTTATTTCTGTACAATTTTTATTAACGTTTACTTTTGATTTCCCCATGTTGTACAATACATCCTTACACCCAGTAGTTTGTCCCTCCCATTACCCAGCCCCCATATTGCCCCTCCCCCCGCTGTATCCACTAGTTCTTTGTATCTGTGAGTCTGCTTTTTTTCTAGTTTGTTGTGCTTTTTAGATGCTACATGTAAGGAATGTCATACAGTATTTATTTTTCTCTGATTTATTTCACTTAGCATAATGCCTTCCAAGTTGATCCATGTTGCTGCAAATGGCAAAATTCTGTTCTTTTTTGGCGGCCGAGTATAGTGTGTGTTTGCGTATATGTACCACAGCTTCTTTATCCATTCCTGTGTTGATGAACACTTGCATTGCTTCCACGTCTTGGCTATTGTAAAGAGAGCTGCTGTGAACATTGGGGTGCATGTATCTTTTTGAATTAGAGTTTCCATCTTTTCCTTATGCAAGGATTGAGATTGCTGTATCATACGGGAACTCTATTTTTAGTATTTTAAGGAATCTCCGTACTGTTTGCACAGTGGTGCACCAATTTACATTCCCATCAACGGTGTAAGAGGGTTCCCTTTTCTCCACATCCTTGCCAACATTGGTTATTTGTAGAGTTTGGATGCTAACTATGCTGACAGGTGTGGGGTGATAATCTTATTGTGGTTTTGATTTGCATTTCTCTGATGATTATTGATGTCAAGGATCTTTTCATGTGCCTGTTGACCCTGTGTTTTATTTCTTTTTTATTTCTTTTGTTTTTTATGGCCGCACCCGCGGCAAGTGGAAGTTCCCAGGCTACGGGTCGAATTGGAGCTACAGCTGCCGGCCTACATACACCACAGCCACAGCAATGCTGGATCCCTGATCCACTGAGCAAAGCCAGGGATTGAACCCACATCTTCATGGATACTAGTTGGATTCGTTTCCATTACACCACGAAGGGAACTCCCTGTGTTTAATTTTTTGAGGAACTGTCAGACACCTCTCCAGTGGCTGCCCCACTTCACATTCCAACCAGCAATGAATGAAGGCTCTGATTTCTCCACGCCCTCCATCTTTTATTACTTTCTGGATTTTGATAGTTGTATACCACTGGGGGTGTGGTGTTGGATGGTAGGTTTTGATCTTAAGAACCACATTTGGGAGTTCCCGTGGTGGCGCAGTGGTTAACGAATCCGACTAGGAACCATGAGGTTGTGGGTTCGGTCCCTGCCCTTGCTCAGTGGGTTAACGATCCGGCGTTGCCATGAGCTGTGCTGTAGGTTGCAGACGCGGTTCAGATCCCGCGTTGCTGTGGCTCTGGCATAGGCCGGCAGCTACAGCTCTGATTTGACCCCTAGCCTGGGAACCTCCATATGCCATGGGAGCGGCCCAAAAAACAGCAAAAAGACAAAGAACAAACAAAAAAACCACATTTGAGGAGTTACCTTGTGACTCAGTGGATTAAGGATCTGGCGTTGTCACTGCTGTGGCATGGATTTGATCCTGGCCCAGGAATTTCTGCATGCTGTGGGCACAAACCTAAAAAAAAAAATAAAACTAAAGTTGAAAATGCAGGAGCTCCCACTGTGGTGCAGTGGGTTAAGAACCTGACAGGATGCGGGTTCAATCCCAGGCCTCACTCAGTGGGTTAACGACCTGGCATTGCTGCAAGCTGTGATGTAGGCCTGCAGCTGCAGCTACAATTTGACCCCTAGCCTGGGAACTTCCATGTGCCACAGGTGCGGCCCTCGAAAGAAAAAAAAAAAAAAAAGGAAAAAAGGAAAAGGAAAGAAAATGCTGTGTACCCCACCTCAAGAACCAGCCCCCACCCTCATTTGCTTCTCAGGGAATCAGAACCACTTGGGCTCAGGCTGACCACAGAGAATAGACAGTGGGTCCCTGGGGGCCACTTGCCACAAACCAGGCCCCTGAAATTGTCCTTGAGGGGTTGGTCCAGAGGCCTGGCTGAAAGGAAGGATGTGATGCAGGGGCACCATGGCAGACGCAGAGGTGACAGGCTAGGAAATCTGGAGGCAGGGGATGGGCTGGGCAGCTCCTCTTCCATTGGCTGGCTCTGATTCTTTGAGAGACTTTCCCCAAAAAACATTAAAGTGGTTGAAAAAGTATTGAAATATTAAAAAGCAAGTTGTATTAAAACTCATAGAAGTTTAAGCCTAAATATTCTACTTATTCCAAGCCTGAATTTATTAGTTTTGCTTTTCTTTTTTCTTTTTTTTTTTTGCTATTTCTTTGGGCCGCTCCTGCGGCATATGGAGGTTCCCAGGCTAGGGGTCGAATCGGCGCTGCAGCCCCTGGCCTACACCAGAGCCAAGCAACGCGGGATCCGAGCCGCGTCTGCAACCTACAGCACAGCTCACGGCAACGCCGGATCGTTAACCCACTGAGCAAGGGCAGGGATCGAACCCGAGACCTCGTGGTTCCTAGTCGGATTCGTTAACCACTGCACCACGACGGGAACTCCCCAGTTTTGCTTTTCCTGGTGTTCACAGAAACAAACTCTTATATGTTTTCATTAAAGCCAAATGGAGTTCCCTTGCTGCTCAGCAGGTTAAGGATCTGGCGTCACTGCTGTGGTGCAGGTTGCATCCCTGGCTCAGAATTTGAAATTTGCACATACCATGGGTGTGGCAAGTAACAAAAACAAAAAACCATTAACTGTTACCAAAAAACCCCAAACCCATTAGCCATTATAGAAATACATTAAAAACTCCTGTGTTAGGGGCTCACACTTTCTTTTTTTGGGGGGGGCCCGCACCTGAGGTATATGGAGGTTCCCAGGCTAGGGGTCAAATCGGAGCTACATCTGCTGGCCACAGCCACAGCAAAGCTGGATCCGAGTCGTGTCTGCAAACTACACCACAGCTCATGGGAACACTGGATCCTTAAACCACTGAGTGAGGCCAGGGATTGAACCTGCAACCTCATGGTTCCTAGTTGGATTTGTTTCTGCTGCGCCATGATGGGAACTCCTCACGTTTCCTTTTGTCGAGGGCTTTGATGGGGGACTGTGGGAATGTCTTCACCTGTGTGAATTAGAAATTGTTTCTTTCAGAGTTCCCACTGTGGGGCAGTGGGTTAAGGGTCAGGCTGCATCTGTGGCTGGGACCTATATACCTCAGGTGTGGGCCAGTGCAGGAGTGGGGTTTTGTTTGTTTTTAGGCCATATTGGCTGTGTGTGGAAATTCTTGGGCCAGGGATCAGGGATTGAACTTGAGCTGCAGCTGCAGCTGCAGCAATGCTGGATTCTTAAGCCACTCTGCCACCTGGGCACTTCCTAGAAATTTTTTTTTTTTTTGTCTTTCTGCCTTTTCTAGGGCCGCTCCCACAGCATATGGATGTTCCCAGGCTAGGGGTCTAATCAGAGCTGTAGCTGCCAGCCTACGCCAGAGCCACAGCAACGCGGGACCTGAGCCACGTCTGCAACCTACACCACAGCTCACGGCAATGCCGGATCCTCAACCCACTGAGCAAGGCCAGGGATCGAACCCGAAACCTCATGGTTCCTAGTCGGATTCATTAACCACTGAGCCATGACGGGAACTCCTGACACTTCCTAGAAATTGTTAAAAAAGAAAAAAAAAAACCAAGAGTACCTTTTCTCACAAACTTACAGGTTTTTAAGTGGCATCTGTTCATTTGTCTGAAATAACATCACTCCATGGATACTGTTATAATGGCAAATGACAGGAAATTAGTCTCTTGCTAATAGACTTGTTAATAACGTTGGTACTAGGCAGCTGCTTAAAAACTTAAAAACTAAGGATGCTGTTTTTTTTTTTTTTTTTTTGCCTTTTAGGGCTGCACGCACGGTTTATGCAAATTCCCAGGCTAGGGGTCAAATAAGAGCTAGTGATCACGGCAGTGCCAGATCCTTAACCTACTGAGTGAGGGTAGGGATCAAACCTGCAACCTCATGGTCCTAGTCGGATTCGTTAACCACTGTGCCATGACACGAACTCCTATTTTCAGTTTTTTAAGGTATCTCCATACTGTTTTTTATAGTGGCTGGGCCAAATTACATTCCCACCAACAGTGTAGGAGGGTTCCCCTTTTCTCTGCACCCTCTCCAGAATTTACTTGTAGACTTTTTTTTTTTAGGGCTACACCCTCAGCACATGGAAGTTCTCAGGCTGGGTGAATAGGAGCCGCAGCCGCCAGCCCACGCCATAGCCACAGCCCCATGGGATGCAAGCTGTGCCTTTGACCTACACCACAGCTCACAGCAAGGCTGGATGGCCTTTATCATGGACACTGTGTCAGATTGTTAAACCTGTTGAGCCACCAGGGAACTCCTTTGTAGAATTTTTGATGATGCATGTGCTTTCTTGTGTGTGTGTCTTTTTAGGGCCATACCTGTGGCATATGGAGGTTCCCAGGCTAGGGGTCAAATGGGAGCTGTAGCCACTGGCCTACAACACAGCCACAATTCGTGGGTCCAAGCCATGTCTGCAACTTAACGACACAGTTCACGGCAACGCTGGGTCCTTAACCAACTGAGTGAGGCCAGGGATTGAACCTGCGTCCTCATGGATGTTGTCAGATTTGTTTCTGCTGAGCCACAATGGGAACTCCTTGTGTGCTTTTTTAAGTGGCATAGCTTCCAGGAAATAAGCTTTGGATAAAAAAAGTTTGTGCAGCAAAGTGTGTAGCAAATGCCACTACTTGTGTAAAAATATATAAAGGTGTTATGGACCAGATGTATGCGTCTCCCTAAAATGCGTATGTTGAATCCCTAACCTCCAGTATGGCTGCATCTGGAGATGGAGCCCTGGAGGACATAATTAAGGTCAAATGAGGTTGGAAGGGTGTGGCCCCAATCCTGTAGAATTAGTGCACCCTAAGTCACTGAAACCTCACTTGTCATGTCAAGGAAAGGCCATGTGAGGACAGTGAGAAGGCAGCCATCCAAGGGCCAGGAAGCAGAGCCTCATCAGAGACAGGTGCTGCCAGACCCTGACCTGGGACCTTCAGCCTCCGTAACTGTGAGATACCCATGCTGTTGTTAAAGCGCCCAGACTGTGTTTTGTTGTGGCAGTGCTCGGAGCAGACTGACAAAAAGAGCTGTTTTTACAGAGAATGTTTCTAGAATCTTCAAGAACTTGGCAAGAGTTGGCAGGAACTGCTTGTACACCCCATAGCCTCATGTACCTGTTCATGTTTGTATCCTGGTGATGCAATTCCAGCTCCTGTCAGGCCTTCAGATGAGGCCAAGGCCTCGACTGCAACCTTGCAAAAGTCCCTCAACCAGATTCCCCCCCCCACCCCCATCACTCCCAAATCCTTCCTGGGAGATGATAAATGTTTGTTTTAGGGCAGCAACAAATAAAAATCACTCTGCAGGGATTATCCACTGAACATTTTAAACCAGCAAGCCACGTCTTCCAGCCACTGGGAAATGCCTACATTTGCACAGTTTGGGAGCTGAAAGGATCCCAGGATCTCTCAGGGCCCTGGGCCTGCAGTCAAGACAACCAGGCCCCAGCATAAGCACATCCAGGTGGGCAGGTTTCAGAACAAGTTTAATGCTGTGCATTCACACACCAAAGCGATTTCCACAACATAGAAAGTCTATTTGTTGTGTACTTCCCCGAAGTCCATCCTGAGAGCCTGGGCTATTCCAGATGCAGATGAAGGAGGCAGCACCACCAGATGCCTGGAGAGGACAAAGCAGGGTGAGCAGCAGGGAAGAGCAGACCCAGGAGTCTGTGAAACAGGGGCGCGCGTGCACCTCTGACGGTCAGGTGTGCAGCACAGCGCCAAGGTCAGCAGCGCACACCGCAGCCCATGCAGGGAGGCCAACCCCTGCTTCCTATTTGTAAAGTGGGTCACAGCCCCCTCCCTGTCCCGCCCGGGGCTGGGCAGACTGAGATGACAAGTATAGCGCAGGGCGCTGGCTCCCTGCACTGAGGCTACCAGGCTGGGGGGTCCTTAGAGGGGCCCGTGCAGAGCTCCATCCTCAGGTGAGCCTCCCAGACCTGCAGGGAGCCCTGCTCCTCTGCCACTAGGAAATCACAGGCTATACCCACCAACGGCTGCTGAAACTTACCAGAGGGGTCTGAGGGGGCTCAGTTTAATCTTCCTTCTTAAACTTGCCATTGATGTAGGGCACCCAATCCAGAATCAGCCGCCAGTCAGTGGCCCATACCAGCCCCACGGCACCCACAGCACCCCACATGCTGGCCGTGGGAATCCTGCAAGGACAGTAGGGGTCAGGCCCCATCCTCCTGGTAGCATGTCTGGATCCCACCCCCCATCCCAAGCTGCCATTTATCAGGGGCCCACCAAGTACTGCCCAGCATGTGGACACATCTTGCTGAGGATGGCATGAGGGCAGCCCATCCAGCGTGTGGGCAGGCATGAGGCAGATGACCTTAAGGCAACTCCATTCCCATCTACTTTCATATTGGGATCCCGAGCTTAAGGTTTTATTTGAGGCATTCTAAAAAAGGCAGGAGCCAGAGCTTGTAACAGTAAGGATAGCTAAAGTACACACAGGGATGTTAATGCAGTTTACAGCAGCTCCATTCCTGACAGAATAGGACTGAGGGATGTGTGAGTGTCAGGGGCACTGTCTTACAGATGAGGAGACCAGACACAGAGAGGACACATCACTCTGTTAAGACACATAGCCTACTAGGCACAGAGCTGAGGCAAGGGGCTCCAGGACTACCACACCACGTTTATGTCCGGCAGGATCCAGGATGGGGCCAACAGTCCCACCTCCTACTGTTCACACCCTTCCTTGTACAGCCCCTCCCCTTGGGTGTAAGACCCTGTCCCTCATCTCTAACGAGTAAAAAACACAGAGGGTGGGCCATACCTGTGTTACAGACTGTGGCTCCAACCAGGCCTGCTGTCTCCTCTTACTCCCTTTAGGGGGAGCTCCTGGCCCTTTGTGAGCTGCCCTGTAGAGGGGCCCATGTGGTCACAACACATGTGTGAGCTTAGAAAGTGATCCCCAGGCAAGGCTTCAGATGAGACCCTGAGCAGAGGACCTGGCTCAGGTGTGTCTGAATACCTGACCCACAGAAACTGATAATCGGTGTTTGTAAAGCTGCCGGATTTGGTGGGCTGTTTGTTACACAGCAATAGAGAAGTCTCACAGGTTCCATCGCTGGCCTGTGCAGGACCAGAATTTGTACATGGGTGACCACCTCACTGGATCATCCTAAGCCACGTGCTTGGGGGTGTTGGGGTGGAGAGTGGAGGGATCAACAGTCCCGAGCCACCTGCAGCAACCCCTGCTCTTGGGGTTGAGGCCCATAATACTCAGCTTTGAGCCTGGGAGAGGTCACAAGTTACTGCTGCCTTTGGAACAGGTGTCCTGAACAGAAGGGGAATCTCCTCCCACAGCCCAACAGCTCTGAGATTTAATGTCAGAGAAGCCTTCCCTCAGGGAGGCCACCACCCCTTCTCATTCTGGCCATGCACAGGGAGGGAGTGGCCACGAACCTGACTTCTAAGAGGAACCAAAAGATGGAGAGGTGGTGATGATGCTGACAGCCCCTCGTGGGACTTCCTTACACCCTCACGACCTGTCCTTCCCCTCCTCGCATGAAGACGTGGGGTCCAGAGGTCCTCAGTTGCTGAGCACAGAGTCTAGGACACAACCCCCACGGTTCCTGGGGCTAGATCCCGCTTCTTGGCCTCTGGAAGCCAGCAGGGGGGGACAGGGTTGCACTACACCCCCTTTAACATTTTACATCAGCCTCAGGTCGTGGGTCACATAGGTTTATTTTTTCTTGTTCATGGACTAGAACGTCAGCCACGAAGGTTCCGTTTATAGCTGTGTCTCTGACTAGAAGCGAATACACTCAAGAGTGCTGCCGGCGGCCGACGGAAAGAAACTCTGGAAGAGGTGTCGCGGCTCTGACCACAGGCAGATAGGAATGGACAGTTCCGGGGGCCTGGGCCGCCTGCGGGAGGGGCTGCAGGTGCTGCCGGAGATCCCACTCGACGCCAGGAACGGCTTTTTCGTTTGTAAAGCCCACCCGAAGGTGCCTGCCAGATCCACTATCCAGGGCCAGCCCCCACCCCTCACTCCTTGCCGGGGCGCGGGGACACGACTGCCGAGTATAAGCCGGTTTCCTAGCGCCCCACGTCGTGGGCACGCCCATCCTAGCTGCCACTTGGGGTCACCCCAACACTACCCGCCTCTAACAAGCGCAGCTATCGGCTTCACAACGTCAAACAAAAGCAAAGTTAGGAGCGTATATGGTCAGTTTCCAGGCCCCAAGAGCTGAACCGGGGGTGCTGGGCGCGGACTGGGTGGGCAGCATTACGGTCCCCAGGGAGAGGGGGTCGGGGGCCCTCCACGCACGTGTGCTCAGAACACACCGCGCCGCCGCTCCGTGCCTCTGTTTCCCCCATCTGGGACCCGGCAGGACACGGGGTCCAAGCCCGTGGGCGAGCTGCGTCCTTACCAGTTTCTGGCCAGCTCGCGGTAGCGCGGACCCAGGAACCTGCTCAGCATTGCGGCGCAGTCTTAGCTCAGGGTGACCCCGGCCCCCTCGGCTCGGACGCACTGCGCAGGCGCGACCGCCGCTGCGCGCAGGCCCTCAAGGAAGCCCCGCCCCGTCTGGGCGGGCTGACTGCGCGAGACCCGGAGCCCACCCCTGCAGGGCGCTCAGACTTGGAAGACATTTGCAGTCGCTTCCGGGGAAGGTCTGAAGATCGCACACTGGAGTGGGCGGGCCTGGGGGCGGGGCTTTCTCGCCGCGGGACCTGAGGACGCCGGCCCTGCCCCTCCGTTCCGCAGGTCAGAGTGACTCCTGCTGAGCAACCTCCAGCAACTAAGCGTGGCCCGCGACATTTGTCCGGTGAGTTTGTGTCCTTACTACATGCCAGAACTTTATTAACAGTTAAACCGAGGCCATACGGGGAAGAGTGTCGCAGAGGGGAAAGGAGGCGTTTTGAACTCCCTTTTGGAGGATTTAGGTGTTCTCACTGGACTCGCTGTCAGCGGGACCTTGGCCAGATAGCAGTGCTACCCCGAGCCTCCGAGCGTCTGTTTGCTCGCGCTGAGTTGTTTGTTGCTAAGAGACCCTGTTGTAAATTGTTTGCACGTTTCGTTTGGGAGTGATTCCTCACTCCGGCGGCAGAGGGAGGCCTGGCTCCTCTCATTGTCAGCACTTCAGGACACCTGTTAGCTGCTGGGACCCGGACAGGCGGCTCCTCCTCACCCTGCTTCCCGCCGCCCCAAGCTCGCCTTCTTCAGTCACCGCCTTTGGGACCACCAGCGTCGAATGCAGGCTTGGGTATGAGGACTGGACTCTGGGTTTGTCTGCCCATTTCGTCGCGTTCCAGTCCTTTTGGAATCAGCACCTGGGCACTCTCCAAGACTGCAGTTTCAGGGGCTGCAGGTTCTCACCTGCCCCTGGCTACGGGGGTGGGGGGTGGGGGCAGAGAGGACCCGAATAAGCCTCTGTCCTTGATGGACCCTTAACATGTGGGACATAGAGGGCGCCCTGAAAATTAGAGAGAGAAATCTTGAGGCAGAAGAATATACCTGCCCGAAAAGATGAGCAGAGGTGGGTGTAGAGGCCTTGGCGCTGCAGGTCCTGGATCCAGCAGTTTCTGAAGCTCTGCCTCATTGTTCCTTCTGCTTAATGCACTTCAGCTCATGATGCAGAATACTTTTCCTTTCAAGTGATAAAGAACAAAAGTCGGCTTAAGAGAAAAGATGGACGTTTAAAGGCATGTTGGATGGCTTCAGGCACAGGTGGATCCAGGAGTCTAGCACTATCATGAATCTTTCCCTCCATTTCTCAGCTCTTTTGTGTTGCTCTCACTCTCTGGTGAACTCCCTCTGGGTTGACATTCCAGCAACCCTTGCAGGAAGATGGCACCTCTTTCCAAATAATCACAGAGAATGCCCCAAAGCTGGTTCTCATTAGCCTGCTATGGAAACAGGGCAGAATCACCCCCTCTCACATGAGAACATGGGCTGAAATTGGGAGAGGATCCCCAAAAGAGAATACCAGGGTTATGTGACCAGAAGAGATGGAGGATAAGCCAGAATGGTTGGCTACCCTGGCACACCACTGGCTCTCTGCCTACAGGGGCCTCTGGGGTTCCCTGTAGGATCCTCATCTGGCCCTTGGGAAACCAAACTCCTTTTCTTGTATTTAACTGATATGAAATTCACATAACATACAATTAACCATTTTAAAGTGTACAGTTTAGGAAGTTCCCCCTGTGGTACAGCAGAATCAGCATTGTCTCTGCAATGGCTTGGGCCACTTCAAGGGTGTGGTTTTGATCACCAGCCTGGCACAATGGGTTAAGGACCCAGCATTCTGAATCTGTGCTGTAGGCCAATGCCTGGCCTGAGAACTCAATATGCTGAGGATGCCGCCATAAATAAATAAATAAATAAATAAAATAATTAAGTGTACGGTTTAGTGGCCTTTAGTACATTCACAAGATCGTGCACCCACCATCTCTGTTTTATTCCAGAACATTGTCCTCACCCCAGGAGCAACCTCAACCCCATCCCCAGCCCCTGACAACCAGGACCCCCTCTCTGTGTCTGGGGATATGCCTGTTCTGGACGTTTCCCATCCATGGAATCCCACACTGTGTGTCCTTCTGTGTCTGCTTCTGTCACTGAGCGTTGTGGTCTCCAGGTCCGTCCACGTGGTAGCGAGTATCAGTGCTTCTTTCCTCTTCAGGGCTGAGTGATGCCCCTATGTGTGGAGGGACCATGTGGTGTTCTGAGTGGTCCTTTCATCTGTTGACAGATTCTTTTCTTTTAGAGGTTTTAGAGCTTTATGGGGACATATTTGACATACAAAAATGCACGCACTTAAAGCATTTAACTTGGCACTTGGACACCTGTGCACACTGGTGAAACCATCATTGCTGTGGAGATGCTGAACAGCCCCCTCTCCCCCTGGGAGATTCTTCCTGCCCTTTTGAACCCCTCCCACTTCCCCTTCCCAGCCCCTGCCACCACCATCTGCTCTCTGCTACTATGAATTACTCTGCACTTTCTAGACTCTTCCACAGAAGGGAATCATAGACTCCGTTCTCTTTGAGGTCTGGCTGCATCCATGTAGCACAGTTGTTTTGAGTCATCCAAGCCATTGCATCTGTCAGTGGTTCATTCCTTCTGCAGAGTTGGGTTCCATAGAGTGGGTGGACCTGGGTGTTTATCCACTGGCCTGTTGAAGGACATGTAGGTTGTTGCCATGTTTGGGGGCTTGGAAAGGAATCTGTGATGAGCAGTTGTATCCAGGTCTTTGTGTGGACATGTCTCCTGGGTGGTCACCTGGGCTGGGCTGGCTGCTGGCTGACTACTAGAGGAGGCTTATGTTTAACTGTGGGAGAAACTGCTGGACGCTGTGATCATTCTTGTTGTTACTGAGGTAGAGTTGACATGTAAAGTTAGGTGAGTTTCAGCTGTACTGCCAACCTCTTTTCTAAAGCTGTTGTAGCTGTTTATGGTCCCACCTGTTTACTGGAGTCCCTGTTGCATTTGGACTTGTTGCTGCCCTTTTTTTTTTTTTTTTTCTTTTAGGGCCACATTTGTGGCATATGGAAGTTCCCAGGCTAGGGGTCAAATCAGAGCTGCAGCCACCAGCCTACACCATAGCCACAAGCAATGCGGGATCCGAACTGCATCTTCAACCTACACTACAGTTCACAGCAACGCTGGATCCTTAACCCACTGATCGAGGCCAGGGATCAAACCTACATCCTCATGATGCTAGTTGGGTTTGTTACCACTGAGCCACAGCAGACTTGTTTTAAAAAAGAGACACACAGGCTCTTCTTCCCGTGGCTGCCGTGACACAGGACCACAAGCTGGGCAGCTTGAAACAGTAGGGACGGGGAGTTCCCTGGTAGCACAATGGGTTAAGAATCTGGTGTTGTCATTGCTGTGGCTCGTGTTGCTGCTATGGTGTGGGTCCCATCTCTAGCCTGGGAACTTCCACATGCCACTGGCACTGCCACAGAACAAACAAAAAACATAAGAGATTTACCCTGTCCCAGTTCTGGAGGCCAGCTAAGGTTTCACAGGGCTGTGGTCCCTCTGGAGGCTCTGGGCGAGGGTCCTTCCTGCTTCCTCCAGCTTCTGGGGACTCCATGCATCCCCTGGCTTGGGGTTGCCACCCTCCAACCCTTTCCTTCTCGTGGCTTCTCCTCTTCTGTCTCTTATAGGGTCCTGTTCACAGGTCAGGACATGGGCCTCCTTCTTGAGGCCCCCACCATCCTGCAGCAAGGGCATCATCTGGCTGGCATGTCCCTTCCCTCCCAGGCATGCCGGTGGCAGGGCTGCTCTCTGTGCCCCATCCGCTACCCACCAGAATTCTCTGAACCCAGTCAAGCAGATGCTCCTTCCAGAAGTTTCCACGGAGCCAGCCCTTATTGGGACAGAGGCAACACCTCACGAGATGAGGATTTTTGCGCCATTGAGGTATTTTAAAACATCTCTATTGGGAGAAAACCCAAGCACCATACAATTCACCCATTTAATGTGCATCATTCAATGGTGTGCTGCGTTGTTAACTTTAAAAACAAATAGGTGGCGTCTCAGGGAGGGGCCTTTCCCCAGGGGCCAGTCAGCTGCCACATCCCAGAAGCCCTCATTCCAGGGCCGGTCTCTGGCCTTGCCTCAGCAGCTTTGCTCTAGAATGCTGAATCGCCTGCTTCCTGTTCAGCCTGAGGTTCCACTGGCCTCGTTCCCGACCGTGTTCCCAAACCCCAGTGGAGAGCTGAACTCTTGTCCCCCAGAGGTCATGTTCAAGTCTTGAACTACCCGCCCCAACCATGAACGAGACCTTATTTGGAAAAAGTCCTTGTGGATGTGATTAGTCAATGTCGTCCTGGATACTTTTGTGGCCCTAAGGCAGTGACAGGAGTCTGTGTAAGAGGGACATTTGGACCCAGACACGGGGAGAAGGCGCGTGAAGACAGAGGCTGAGGTCGGGGGCGGGAGGGGGGGGAATGAAGCTGCAGACCAAGGTACCCCAGGGCCCCCAGAGGCTGGAAGCAGCAGCAAGAACTCTCTCAAGAGTGTCAGGAGGGAGCACGATCTGGGCACACCTGGACCTGGCACTTCTGGCTTCCAGAACGTGACAGAGTAAGTTCAGTGTTTTCAAGTCCTCCCCCCCCCCGCCGCCCCCTGCGGGGAACTGTTTCAGCTGCCCCCGGAGATGCGCCCCTAAGGCCACAGCCCCGGTGCCATCCTTAGTAGGTGTTCCGGCCACCCAGTGAGCGCATAGGTGGACATGGGGGCGGGGCCACCTTCCTGACAATCCCCCCCTTCCCTAGCCCCCTTTCAACAAGCAAGCACAAGGCAGCTGAATGATCTGGGGACAGCCATAAAATGTCACATTTATTGCTACAGTGCTGTTATGTACAGGACAGGTCTCTAAATCGACTTTAAAGAGGATCGTTAAAAAAATCCAGCCAGCTGTGTTGACACTTGTATAAAATTATTCTTCTTTAAAAAACCATTAAAAAAAAAAATCAGTTATCCTGAGGCACTCAGAGAACAATTTCCCCTGTAACTGTGGTTCTTCCCCTCCTCCAAGGCTGGGTTAATCTCATTTTATGTGTGTATATATATAAGTATTTAAATTATATATGTAATACACATTTCAAAGTGTGCAGGTCTTGGGACCATGTGGGTCTGAGATGAGACCACCTGAGGCCAGAGACAGAAAAACTGAGGCAGGTTCCCCAGCGACAAGGCCCACAGACCAGGGGAGTCACCAAGGAGAGTCCCCTGAATGGTCTCGGGGGCAGACCCCAGGGGTCAGGAGGTGGCCCACAGACCAGGGGAGTCACCAAGGGGAGTCCCCTGAATGGGGGGCCAAGCTGGGAAGTCCTGCCCGTGCTGGCTCCTGGGTTCCCACAAGGCGAGGTGTTCCAGTTGCAGGGGTAGGGCGGGTGTCAGGCAGCCCTGGTGCTCTGGGAGTGAGGGTTGGGGGTCCTGGGGGAAGACACCTGGGATCCTGGTGGGGTGCATGTGGCAAAAAACCGGGGGGTGGGGTGGTCCATAAGGCCTCTAGGTGGGGGTAAAGGGAAGGAAGCTGAGACCCCAGCAGACCTGGCCCCCTGCCCAGGTGACACGGAAGGTGATCAACTGCCCTGGACTTTCAACTTGCACCTGGGACAGCTCCAGGCAGCCCAGGACAAGCGGGAGAGATATACTTTGGGACACTGGGAGCTGGGGCAGAGGCTGAGGGTGGTTCCACACTCTGGTTTGCAGCTGGGTGTTAAACCTGGCCTTTCTGGGCAGGGGAACCCAGTACCCTCTCCCTGATCCATCCACACCAGGTTGGCCAGTTAAGGGGCAGGGGTTTCTGTGCTGGCTGCGAGCCACAGCTCCTGTACCAGAGTTCAGAGAACAGGCTCAGGTCCCCTAGTCAAAGGGGTGCAGGAAGAGTTGTTTAGGGAAGCCCCCCAGCATGTGTTCTGGCAGAATGGTCCCCATGCTCAGGTACAACGGTTCCCACTAAGTCCCAACTCAGGGCTCTGGGGCCAGCCTTGGCAATGACTGGGAAGCATCTCCACTGAGGGGCCAGGGTGTCCCCCTTCCTGAGGGAGGAGGGTGGATGAGACGGGGAGGTCCCTCCAGGGAAAGGCCCACCTGCCACTTTACAGGTAGCCAAACCAAGAGGAGAAGCAGCAGGGACAAAACCCACTGTCCTGTTTGCTTTGCTTTGGAGCAGGGGTGGGGACCTCAGGTTTACATTGGGTCTTTTTAATACAACTTTTAATAATCTGGTTGATCATGAAATGCAATGCTCAGTTCTAGAAACAGCAGCAGAAATAGCAAGAGACACAAGACTTTTATACAAAAAAAATTTGTTGCTTACAAAACATATGCAAAAAAAGTAAAAAACAAAAAAAAGACCAAAGGCATCTTCTTTGCTAATTTTCTTCTACATTAAAAAAAAAAAAAAATCTCATAACTAAAGTTCCTTTTATTCTCCTTAAAAAAAGTATCAAGGCGTAGGCACAATTTGCTGGCAGCTCTGACCCAGCTGGCTCCCTTACAGCCCCTCCAGCGAGCGGTACTTCCTCATTTTATACTTAAGGCATTTTTTTTCCTTTTCTGACAAAGTGTATATATCTCCTGTTTACTTTTCTTTCCAGTTTTATCAAAAACAAAAAATGCTCCCTTGGGCCTGGGTGCAGGCCAGTGGTAGGGTGGCTGAGTCCTGGGGTGGGGCCTGCCATCAGAGCCCCAACACCAGAGCCTCCAGGTCCGCACTGGCTCGGCACTGACTGCAGGTGTACATGAGATGGGGACCTGATGCTGGCGTGACCGTCCCAGTTAGATTGAAGTCAGGTCACTTGACCGGGCCGTGTCCCTGTCACATGTGCCCGGTGGGGTTGTGGGCCTCACCCAGGCCAGGGTGGGCAGCTGACAGCACCATCTGGGGGTCTCCAGCCACGCCCGACACCTTCTCCTCTTCTCGTCGCTTCAAGCAGGCCGCTTTGGGGTTCAGGTTGCGCTCTGGGGGGAGGGGAGAGCACTGTGGGAGAGGGTCCCCAGGAGGGAGAAGGGGAGGTAGGGGTCAGGGAGGGCGAGGCAGGGACCCTGCCGAGGCCGCTTGTTTCTCGGCCTGTCTCTTTCCCTGAGAAGGCCATGCCAGGGGTTGTAAAGAACAGGATGAGTGGGGGGAGCTCTGGGGCACCCCAGCGTCCAAGTCCACGCCCACTGGGCGGGGAGGGCGGGGCGGGGGCTCTGGGCCGGGCGCCTACCTCGCACCTGCTGCTCCAGGCCCAGGATGACCTGCACGGCCTGCTGCAGGATGAGCAGTTTGGTCTGCGCCTTGTCCGACTTGAGGTGCATCTGGCACATGCGCCCCAGCTCCCGGAAGGCCTCGTTAATGTCCCGCACGCGCACCCGCTCCCGCGCGTTATTGGCCATCCGCCTCTCCCGGTCCCTCAGGTCTTTCTCCTCCAGGGACAGCACCTCCTCTGTACTGCTGGGTCACAGCACCGGGGCCTCCGTTAGTCCCGGGCCAGGGGAGGGCACCCGCTGGCTGAGTGCGCATGTGCACGCCATGGTCGCGCCCTGTGCGTACCAGTACGGGGCCCAGGTAGGGGCTGTGGTGTGTGCTGTGTGTGTGACCACTCCGTGGGGAGACCCATTCTGACCCACCCAAGACACTGCACGCAGCTGGAGGCAGGGCCTCGATTCCTACCCGGGCACCTATGGGGAGCTGAGGCCCTTGTCCCCTGCTCATCCCACATATCCCAAGACTGGCCAGGAGGGCAGGGCAGGCGGGCGCCCCTGCCGGGATGACGACCTTCCCCGTTCAGAACAGTCTGCTTGCTGGGGGAGGAAGAGCTGGGCCTCGCCAGCCCCCCCGGAGCAAACCAGCTCACAGCCTTGAGACCCCTCACCCCTGTGGGGGCCTCCGAAATGCATCTGCCCCACACTGTACTCTGGCTGCCTGA
The DNA here is from genome assembly GCF_016906955.1 of Phacochoerus africanus. NCBI lineage: Eukaryota > Metazoa > Chordata > Mammalia > Artiodactyla > Suidae > Phacochoerus > Phacochoerus africanus. The sequence continues at coordinate 77,034,770 of NC_062547.1, read as the reverse complement.
GAGCTGGGCCTGGAGCAGCTACGCTGAGCCCTGCCCACAGGCCCCCTGGCACACCCACTGTGACCCTGCATTCTTCTCGCTGTACTGCGGGACAGGGTCGAGCCCCGCACAGGACCACAGGACCACACCCGGCTCAGGCCTCAGGCCCCCCCCACCTGCGCACGAGGAACATCTCTCTGCCTGCTGTGTCCCTACTGGCAGGACAGGCCCATCTCACTCAGGACACCTGCCACACATGGTGGCACCAAGAAAATGGACACAGGTGGAGGCTGGCGTGGCCTGCAAGCTCTGTCCTGCCCGCCCGCCCACCCGCCCTTGGGCCTGAGCGATCCCTACGGGTGGCAGCGGTGGCGGCTGGAGCCCACGACAAGCACGCAGACCAAACTGACAGTCAGGCCTCAGGTCCCCTTTCTTCCCTCAAGTCCCGTAGTGGGTCTTGGGGGAGGAAAGGCCCTGCCAGGGCAGCTCCAGTGCTCGGGCACAAGTGCGAGGTTAGGAGGGCGGCCGGTGGGAGCGAGGAGGTAGGTGGCCGGGAGAGGGGGGCGCGGGAGGCAGAGAGCAGAGAGGCAGGTGTGGGGGACACGGCGGGACGCCCACACCACTGTGGAGACGCAGAAACCTCAGAGCTGAGGGGACAGTGGGCAGCAGGCCAGGGCCCTAGCTCCAGTCCAAGCGACAGTGCTGCAGGAGAGAAAGGGTTAATGGGGCGGCGGCGGTGGGGGGGTGTTTAAGGAAGCAGTTGGGGTGGGAAAGTCAGAGGAGGGCCCTTCCTGACTGCCCACCCAGCCTTTGGGGGGGGGTGTGTGAATCCCCTCAGATGTCTGCTCAGGGTTGACAGTGTCTGGGACCCAGGGAGGCCCTAGTCCCTGCCAGCCAGGCTCTGGGCTTCCTGAGAAAGAAGGGCCAGGTAGGTGGGGAGGCTCTGGGGTCTGTGAACACGGATCTGTGTCCAATTGCCCAGGCCTACAAGGCTGGAGTCCAGAGTCTCTCCCTCCTATTCCAGAGGGGACAATGAGGACTGGCCAGGTGGAGGGACAGTGATCAGAAGGAGAACGGTCACTGTGGTGATAGTAACTTCAGGGACAGTGGCCACTACAGGGAGGATGTTACTACAGGGGAAGGTCACAGGGTCTGTTGTCACTGCAAGGTCAGAGTAAGGGGAGGTCAGAGCAGGAGGTAGATCACTGCAGGGAAAGGTCACCCCCCCCCCAAAGTGGTCACAGTAGGGGGTGACATCCCTGTAGGGAGAAGATCACAGCAAGGGAGGGGGTCGCTGCAGGGAAAGGCAGTGAGGTGGGGGCAGGGGATGTCAGCAGGGGAGGCTGGCTCCAGGAAGGGGGCGGGGAGCGAGCGAGGGCAGCGGTGGGGGAGGGGAGCGGCGCCCCCACTGACCTCGCACCTGCTGCTCCAGGTTCAGGATGACCGACACGGCCTGGTGCAGGATGAGCAGTTTGGTCTGGGGCTTCTCACTGTTGAGGTGCAGCTGGCACATGCGCCCCAGCTCCTTAAAAGCCTCATTGATGTCTCGGACCCGCAGCCGCTCCCGCGCGTTATTGGCCACCCGGCGCTCCTTCTCCCGCTCAGCCTTCTGTTCTGGGGGGAGAAGGTCGTCCTCGTCCTCCTCCGGGCTACGGGGCCGGGGGGCCAGAGGGAGACAGTGAGGCGGGGCCAGTGGCGCCCTGTGCGTGTGCGCGTGCACGCTGCGGGGTGGTGGGGTGGGGGCGGCACCTGGTGCGCACGCGCGGGGCCTTGGGCTCCTTCTTCTCCTCCTCATGCTCAGCCGCCAAGTTCTCCTCATCCTCCTGCTCCTCGCGCTTGATCTCACCAGCTCCAGAGGCGCCACGCCCGAGATCTGCAACAGCCTGGGTCAGGGGGGCACCAGGACCACCCACCCTGAAGCCTACCAAGGAGACCCTGCCTGATGCCTGCATGGGCCCCCCACTCCAGGGCCGGGGACCCCCACGGGCAAGCAGACCCTCACAGCCTGTGGGAGAAAGTGCATGGCAATGCCAGAGAACCGTTTCCTGACACGCTGTCACAGCCGTCCTCACAAGGACGGAGAAATCAGTGAACTCGAATATGGCAAAACTGAGCATTTCTGATCACTCGGAAAATAAGTCCACCCCAAGAAGGAAGGCACTCGGCTTGTACAAACCACAGCCTGAAAGAGGCCCCACAAAACAGGCAGAAGGGGACACGTGGCTCAGGTGAGCAGGCAAAGCACCTGGGGGCAGTCACTTCAGCACTAAGGTAACCAGGAAATGTCTGGGCACTGCTTGTGGGTGTGGCCACGTTGGAAAACACCCCTTTTCTGGAATATGTAGGCACACACATACCCACACATTCTACAACCTGGGAGGATACCCAAACTAGGGGACACGGGAGGAAAGTTCTGGAAAGAGCCCGGTACTGGGACAGAACCTAGTGTCCCATCAAGCCAGGGCCAGGTGAGTGAGCAGGTGAGTGGCAAGGCCACGCAGCAGGACAACAACTCACAAAGCCCTACTGCACATAAATAAGATCCAAGGCCAAGGGCACGCAGCTGCCTGACCCCACAACAGGGCTGTAGGCACAGCCTGGGCTCTCCAGCAGCTGAACCACGCTAGGGGGGAAGCTGCAGGTCAGAGAGCAGCTCAGGGGCCCCCTTGCTGTTTCCAGGCTGGGGCATCCTGGGCACCGTGGGGCACAGAGCAGCATCCCTGCCCTGCCCCCTCAATGCCAGGAGCCCTGCTACTGTGACAAGTACAGGGGTCCCCAGAGGCCGCTAACCGGTGAAACACCAGTTTGAAGGGATATCGTCAAGAAACCCAGGGGTGCTGGTCAGTCAGGCTGGTTCTAGGCGGGGGGGGGGGGGGGGGGGAGTGTTGCCATGTATGATGGCATGCTACTGCCACATGATGTGGCCTGTTTTATACAGGTGAATGAGAGGTGGGTGGGGGCCAGGTTTGGGGACTTCCCAGCGTGGGTCCTGGACCCTCTCCACCTCAGATTCCATAGCCCCCTGCCCCTGTTAATTGACCCTAGGACTGGCTACCATGACCCAGGACCCCAAGACCCCCATGGGTACTCGCAAGCCTGCTGCACTGTAACCCCCACCTCTGCACACAATCTCCTGCCAAGTAGACAGTTGTCCCCTGACTGGCTGCAGGATACTCAAGGTGCTGACCCCTCCTCAGCCTCTCTTAACCTTGCCCCTTCCTGCTACTGCGGATTGCTCTGCTCCCCTGGAAAGTTAACACCCCAGAACTCCAGACACCTCTCTCTATCTGCCTTGATTGGGTCCTGGACTCAGCAACCAACACAGCCCACCCTGCTCCATGTCCCCCAGCGCCTGCCCTGCCCCTGCCCCTGTGCAGACCAGGCTCTGCTCCATCCACTCTCTAGCTGGGACCCCATCCAGGCTCCCCGTTCTTCACTCCACCACGTGCCACAGATGCCCAGATCCCAGGTGTGGATCAGAACCCCACCTCCTCCTCTCCATCTGCAAGTCCTGTGGACCCTGACTTTAGAACACCTGGAAATCAGCCCTCTGCAGCCTCTGCCAGGGCCAGTCTCCAGCATCCACTCACTCCATCCCTTCTGAGAGGACAAGGTGGTCCCATGAACCCTGGTCTGCCCCGTCTAGCCCTCAGCCCAGAGTCTGTCCTCCCTGTAGTGGCCACCAGAGGGCACCTCTGAGCACCTGAGTCAGACCCCACCCTCCTCTGCCACAGCCCTAGGGACTCCTACCTCTCTGGGGTAAAAGCCCAGGCCCCTGCTCCACCTGCCTGGCCCCTTCCTGCCCTCCTGCTCCCTCTCTGCCCACCTCACTCACTCAGCTCCAGCCACAAGGCCTCCTTGCTGTTCCCCCAACATAGCAGGCACAGGCCTGCCTCAGGACCTTTGTACAAGCTTCTCCTGGGCACCTGCCTCCTTTGATTCCTCCCTGGCTCTATTCAAATATTACAATCTTGTCCCCATCACTAACTTCAAAACCACAGACTCTGCAGCTCCCCCCGACCCCAGCACCTGTCCTGAAACACTCACTTCACCTTCCGATTTCCACACTACAAGTCACCCTCTTTTTCCGCTCAGTCTGTTTTGTTCCTGGTGCCTAGAAAAGTGTTAGGTTCACAGAGGATGCCAAACATATGTCTGTTGGGTGAGCTTGGTTTACTGGGTGAATAGAGAGGTAATATCCCCTCCACAGCCACAGCTGGACCCCTGGGCCCACCTCCTTCCCAAAGGAGCTGACCCATGACCTTACTAGCCTCTAAGTACCACCAATACCTGCCCAGCTCCCTGCCACCCCTGTGGGATCTTGGCCCCAGGCCCAGAAGGGCTTCTCTGGTGAGGCTGAAGGTGGCATATTCCACCCCCACCCCCCCTCATTCCATGGGCCTCAGTTTCCTCATTTGGAAATAGGGGTGGACAGTCCTGAGCCCAGAGACCACCTAGGTCTGGTGGGTGGTTCTCAGTTCCTCTGCCACAAGCTCCCTCATCCCGCTTTACAGAGGAATAACGTGGCTCTGAGGGAGAGTGACACTCACTGGCCAGGCCACCCTGCCAGGGGAATGACGCTGGGACTTACCACCATAGGAGTCAGGTGGTCGAGAAAGGTCGGGGAGGGCCACGTGGTTGTGCATGAGGCCACTGCTGCCTGAAAGGCCATCTTCTGAGTGGCCAGCTCCCACCTGTGGACAAGGAGGAGGCTCGTCAGTGTGGCCTACTTCCGCTGCCAGCCTGCCTGCCCGCTCCACCCGGCACTTACCAGGCCAGCGTGCCGCCCGCTCAGTGGCATGACAGGGCCGGCAAAGCCTGAGGCCAGTGCCCCGTGGCCAGGCAGCAGCCCGTGCACATCCCCTGCTGTGCCCACGGCGTGGCTGCGGAGGACATGGATGGCCTCATCCAGGTGGTCCTCCATCTTGCTCTGCTGTGGAGGGGATAGGGGTGAGGGGCTTGGGACACTGGGACCCAAACAGCCTAGCCAGCCCATGTGGGCCATGGCCACACCTTTGGCTGCCCACCAACTTTGGCCCTTATTCCCAACCAATTAACTGTGAAGTTCATTCTGGTCGAGGGGCACCTATCTAGCACATTCTGCTGTTTCCATGAGACCTGAGGGCTCTTACAAGACGAGGTGTCAATGTCACGTGAGATGTGGCCACAGCAGACATGCTAAGCTACACGCTTGGGTCTCCTCCCAACCCTGGGAACTGGAGGCTGTGTCTGTCATAGGAACCTCTGCCTACCCCACCCTCCACCCTCCTCCCATCACCATGCATCCTCCTTGGCCCCCAGATGCTCACCAGGCCATGGAGGCCCCCATCGTAGCTGGGCGATAAGGCACCAGGAGCTCCAGCTCGGGGCCACTGTGACGTCCCTGGAAGGGCAGGAGGCACAAGAATGGGCAGGGTGTCCATGCAGCCTGACCCAGGGAGGGAGTTCGCATGGGGTTGTGATGCCCGAGCTGGCCACGTGGGGGCTCCCACACCCAGAGAGCAGCCCCGGGGGACCCCAGAGACACGTCTCAGCTAGGCTAGGATGTGAACCCAGTGGCAGGTCAGGTGTTAGAGCCGTAGTTACCCCACCTACAAACCCGATACCCAATCCTCCTGTTTAGGAAAAGCGGCTCCTCCCAGTCCTGACCCTGCGGGAAGAGCAGGGGAGGAGCTTGCCCCAGGGGACCCAGGCCAGGGCAGTGCAACTGCTTAGGCCCCCCAGCCCTCAATCCTCCCTGACCCCCAGCTGTACCTCAACATCTATCAGGTGAACAAACCCTAGTGCGCATGTCCTAGAGCTCAGGCAGGAGCCTGGGGCTGGCTGCTCTGGCTCTTGGATGCCCCAGGCTCCTGCTGGATCCCACCGCCTCTCAAGCTCACACCACACGGACTATCGCGCTCTGCTTCCTGACCTTTGTCTGTGTTGTGACCTAAGAGCACTGGCTTGGATACCTCCGCCCCCAGGGAAACTTCCTGGAGCTGAGGGAGGTGGTCTGTCCTGCTCCCCCCCCTGCCCCCCGACTCCAGGGGCTGCACTCACTGCCACAGCCTCCCTCCCCCAGCATGCTGCACAGACCTGCCAGGCCCTGTGGGGAGCCCACGGGGGTTGAGGGGCTGGATGAGAAGTTATTGCTTGAGTGATCTGGGGAGTAGATCTGCAACAGGAACAAGGAGAGAGAAAAGGGCCACCAGGTAGCCAGTCAAGGGCCAGCCTCTCAGGGTCACCAGCCCAGCCCCCACTGCCACCCACCATGTCCCATGCCTCACCGAGGCTAGTGCCTTCCCAAGGGCGTCCCCTGAGCTGCTGGCTGTGGTCCCACGGGAGCCTGTGGATGGAAAAGGGAAGCCCAACCTCAGGGATGCAGCAGCCCTAGAACCTGGGCCAGGCTTATTTGCCCCGGCTGACGGGGAGCTCCCTTGTGGACGGATGCCCCAGCCTGGGACTGGGCAGCCCCAATCTCAGCCCACCTTCTTTCTGACATCTTGCCACCTGCCTCCATGGGTGACTGGGGAACAGGCAGGCTGTGAGACTTCAGGGGAACAATTCCCCTCTCTGAGCCTCAGTTTCCCTAATGAAAAATGGGACCTACTCTTCAAAAGGGCCTTTGTGAAACACCTGAAGGGAGGCTGGGAAGCCTGAGTCACAGGCTGGTCCAGAACAGGAAAGTGTTGTAAATAACAAGGACTGGACCCTGGGAAAACATTTTGAGTCCCCCAGGGAGCCAGAGTGAAAGGAAACCATACCCAGGAGGCCGTCGGCCCCGCTGACAGGGGGCGTGTGGCTGGTGACGCTTCCATAGGCGGCTGCCGGGACCGAGGAGAAGGTGGACACGGCTGGGAGCCCGCCATTCACCTCCGTGCTGTGCAGCTGGTAGCCCTGCAAGTGGGGTCAGGGTCGGAGGGGGTCAGACAGGGGCCCTGCCCACATGCCACCCCCGCCCCCCAGGCCACGCCAAGGGGCCTACCATGCGCTCGTGCTGGTGTAGGCCACCAAACCCACCGCTGCCGCTGCCCACGGAGCTGCTGCCACCTGGTGGGAGGGGCAGGGGGGACGAGGCACCGCCCAGCATGGGCCCAAAACCTGCCTGGCCTGGGGGGCTCCAGAGTTCGGCTGGGGGGTGCAAGCTGCCATCTGCAGAGAGGGGAATGGTGAGGTGGGTGGGCAGAGGGACCCTGGACCCTGCCCTAGGCACCAGGAGCACCCCGCACCTGCCATGTAGAAGGGGGTGGGGTAGGCGCTGCTGGAGGTCTTGGTGGACGGGTAGGCAGCTGTGTTCCTGCTGTAGTCATCACCTGAGCTGGGTGGGTACACCTGCGGGGAGGTGGATACGTGGGAGTGGTCAGGTAGAGGGACAGGTGGGAACTGGCCAAACTCGCCCTCAGCCGGCCCCTTCTGTCTCCCCATCCGCCCCACTTCCCTGTGCTGCTCTAACCCTTCTGGCTACAACAGCACCACAGCCCAGCATCTGAGGCTCTGCTGGTGTTAATCTCTCTGCTATTCCTTCTTCACTCCCACCTCCCGCTTGCCCCACAAAGTCCCAAGCTCACACCAGAGGCCTTTGTAGACTGGCTTTCCTGCCCAGAATGCCTCTTCCCTCCTTAATCCAGCAAACTCCTATTGACCCATCAAACCCAGTGGTACCACCCCTGGCCCTTCTTTCTCCCTTATTCCCCCAGCATCGGAACCTCCCTAAGCCCCAGTCCTGATTACACAAGACCTGGGGGCCTCAGAGATAGGGCCTTAGGTGAACATTCTGCCCAGACTGCCTCAACTCTGATTAGCTGGCACTGCCTGGAACTGAGGCTGGGCCAGCAGCAAAGTGCTGCGATCAACTGGCAGAATCAGCCCAGTACTGGAGCAGAAAGTAGGGTACCAGTTCGAGCGAAGGCAGTGGGACAAAGTGGGCTCAGGAGCCTCTTGGCTCTGATGTTCCACGACATGGGCAGGGCGGGGGGTCGGTCAAGTGAAGAAAATGCAGTGATGACATGAGCAGGGTCTTAGAATAGCCCATGCCTGCCTGCACCTCCTGGTTGCAGGGTTTCAAACTCTGATGGTGACTCTGGTGCAGGCTGCATCAGCCTCGGGGGCCGTGCTGCAGCCAACGAGGGAGCCAGGCAGAGGGCAGTGGTGGCTGAGCTGGAGAGTCTAGCAAATTGCCTTTTCCTCCAATGTGATTAAATTTCGGGACCACGGTGCTGGGAGCCACTGATGGCTCGGCACCATCTGCTGGGCCTGGCACCTTGCCAGGCAGCTCCAAGCTGGGCTGATGGGGTGGGAAGTAGTAGGTAAGTCCAAGCAACCCTGGCAGGGTGGGGTGGGGACCCTCTGAACTGGCCCGCAGGTCGCCCACCTGCTCCTGCTCCCAGGACCCCTGTTCACACACTTTCTGAGATGCCTCAGCCACAGGAAACCACTTTCTTTTACAGCAGGAGGGACCCAGGCTAGACCCAAAGAAGGACTTCCAGATAGCCTCAGAGGTGTCTCTGGTCAGGGCTGGGTCTCAGGGCAGAAGTCCAGCTGAGCCCACCCCTGTGGGGCTCACAAGAAGCACTTGGCCTGAGTCAGGGCCCTCTGTCCCCCAACTCACCGAGGATGGGAGACCTGGTGGCACCTTTCGGACCTTCTTGGGCTGTGCATCTGTCAGAACAAGAGGCATCAGCACCCCGGCCCAGCCCCTGGCTCTCCTGCCCAGACACACCTGTTCGCAGGGGTTGGGGGACAACTCAGAGACCCCCAAGCTTGCCTACCAATAGGATGATGCACACAAGCCTTGGGCCCACGTGCAGAACTCAGGGGGCAGGTGTGTGCGGGGAGCTGGGACGCAGGGGTTAATGGGCCCAGGGGCCAGTGTCGGCTCCTTAAGTGCCAGATCACACTTAAAAGTCCTGGACCTGCCAGCGCCCTGCCCCCGAAGTTACTAACCCCCTCAAACCAGGGTCCTTCTCTCCGTCTCTCGGGTGCCCTGTTTTCGCATCTATGGGCTTTGTGGTGGCTGATCATGCTGTTTTGACAGCCCCCACGTTAGAGTTGCAGGGCTGTGTGATATCCTGGACACACGGAGGCTGTGACAAGCATCACGGGTGTTAAGGTGCTTCCTTCAGGCCAGGAGCTCAGCGTTAAGGGGTGGATGATAGACATTAAACACATATCACACAAAGGTGTGTGGGGGTTGGGAAAGCATGACCAGGGGCTCACAGGAGCCACACCCTTTGCCGCAACTTCTCAGAACACGACCACTAGGACCCATGGGAACCAACGGTGTCTGCTGCTCCGCAGCTCACCAGGGGTCCTGCTGCCCACCCCAGGCTCGACCCCCTCCCCCAGCTCCGGCAGCCGCCCCACTCACCCAGACCGCTGTCCGCAGCTCTCCTCCGAGGGTGGCCAGAGTAGGAGTAATACTGGGTCCCTCCCTTGACAGCTGAGGGGGACAGCGGCCCTGGGCTGCTAAGGGCCAGCTCGCTGGGAGGGAAGCCAGCCTGAGGGAGCAAGGAGGGGGAGGTCACGGCCAGCCTGCGCCCAACTCCCAGACCAATTCCAATTAAAAAAAAAAAAAGTGCAAAGGCTGGGGCCAATGTACCAGGGTCCACGGGGTGACAGTGACCTGATGGGGGGGGTTCCCTTCCTGCTGACAGCTGTGGCCTTTCTCTGAGCTAGACAGGGAAAGGAGCACCGTGGAGCCTGAGGGATGCTGTTGTTCTGGGTGCTAAAGGTGCATAACCGTGCCTCAGGCATCAGCAGACTCTGCCTGTTTCCCTTTTTTTTTTAAGAAGATAAATGGTTTCATCTTGCAGACATTAATTTGAAATGGACTCTTCCCTTGAGAGCAACTGGGAAAGCTACACAGCCTCAGCTTGTCTGACTACAAAATGCAAGCCATGGGAGTGGGCGGGGCTGTACAAGTTCTGCCCTTGGCACAGGCCCTGGTCCTTGGTGGGCGTTCAGCGCCTGTGACTACTGCCCCCTGCTTTGGGCCCATGTGCACACAGGCTGTGCTGCCTGGGATGGGGACATGGATTAAAACCCTTGGATGTCGGGGAAATGGCCCCAAAGAGTGACCGGGACAGGAGGCCACACAGGACCACTGTGCAGGTCACAGCCTCCCAGCTGGGGTGGGTGTGGGTGAGAATCCTGCCCAGGCCGGGGACCTGCAGAGTGGACTCCCTGAAGGGCAACAGGGCACAGGCAGTGCTGGGCCAAGAACACAGGACCAGGCTGGGACGAGCAGGGCCAGGGCCTGTCTGCTACTTGGGGGTGGGAGGGTGGCTCCTGGAGCCGCTACAGCTGTGCTTGAGGGCTCCCAGTCTGGACCCCAGGCCGTGGCCTCCCCCTTCCCAGCTGGCCAGGGTCAAGGACCTTTCATAGATCAGGAGGAAATGGGGACAAGTTTGTTTAAAATTACAACTAGGGGGGAATAAAAGGTGAGGATGAGGGGTCAAGCAGTGACTGTGGCCCCCACTGGGTCCCCCCAAGTCCCGAACCACCTGTGCTGCCCCTAGTCTGGATGTGGGACGCCACCCTTCCCCGCCCACCACGCAGACAGGGCCTCACCTGAGACAGGCTGCCAACCCCTGCGTCTCTCCCAAAGGGGGTGTATGTGCCCCGCTCGCCGCCCTTGCCTGGAGGATAGGAAGGAGGATCACCTGGAGCCAACTGGGCACCAGCATGTGCCTGCATACAGCAGGTGCTCCACAAGTGCACCACACTGAGAACCGTGGTGGGACACCAGTCTCCCCACCAGGTGGCAAGGGGCTGAGGGGCAGGTGGGGGTCCAGCCAGATACTGTACCCAGATGACCCGCAGAGGATTCTGCAAACCTGTAGGGCCCCCACATGTCCTCACCCCCAAGGCAGGACAGCACCAACTGGGCCCCCACCCCCACCCTTTCCTCTGTTCAAGGTCATGAGGTGTCAACTCCCCAGGGTGCTGGGTTCCCAGGGGACAAGTCGGGGACCCTGGCATCTGCAAGGTTCAGCGCCTAGGCCCTGGGCCAACCTCGCAGCCACGGTTAGCACAAGAACAAACATGTGATGTCCCTGGGGACGCTGATTCTAGAGACTCAGTAAGAAGGGGGCCTTGCTCAGTGTGGGTGGGCCAGACCGAGGCCATGGGGATGGCTCGCCCAAGAGAGCTGCTGGTGTGACAGCTCCATAAACACCTGAATGCAGGCTCACCTAAAGCAGATCCTTGGATCAATCAGTACCTGAGCTACTTAAGTCTGTTTCTGGCTTTAGCTGAGCAACAATTTTGACAGGGTGGACCTTAACCAGTTTTGCTGTGAACAAGGAATCAGAACACTCGACTGACTGATTGGTTTACTCTTAAACTGGGTTGGGGGGTGGGGGAGAAATCTCCCCTTTATTTATTTTTTTGGCCATCGTGGCATATGGAATTCCTAGGCCAGGGTTCAGATCCCAGCCGCAGATGTGACCTACACTGCAGCTGTGGCAATGCCCATCCTTAACTTGCCACAGAGATGCCACTGATCCCACTGTGCCCCAGCAGGAACTCCTCTCCCCTTTATTTTAAAAGGACAACAATTTTAAGTAGATCCTTGGAACAAATGCTGTTCAGGGGGCAGAGAGAAGGGCCAGCTCCTACCAACACGTGCACCAAAGAGGCCGGAGGCATCCGCTCCCTGGGCCAGTGGTGAACCTCCCTCTTCCCAGGTGGGCGTGGGAAGCCAAGTGGGCCAGCCCAGCCAGGGCTCTGGGCTCCACCTGGGAATGTGGGTCTCCCTGCAGGATGGGGCTGTTGTGGGTCAGTCTTGCACGGTAGGCACTGAAAGGAAGGATGAGGGGCCTGCAGAGGAGGAGACCTTGCGGGGCCCAGAAACCCTGCGGGTATACAGTAGGCATCTAATCCGTGCACTGGGCCCAGGCAGAGCCACCTGGTCTCGTGGAGGAGCCAGACCAGGTTGGGGGCTGCAGGGAACAGAATGACCCTGCCCCTGGAGCCCTGGCGATTGCCACCTGCTGCCGTCCACTGCTATCCCCCCGTGTCCAGCACCAGCCCTGATTTATAACCAAGGCCCAAGGAAGTGGAGGCTGCGCCCACCTCCCAGCTGGCTCGCTGGGCCCTGGCTCCACACTGCCCTCTCTGAGCAACTTGGCCACAGGGGCATGTAGTGGGCACGGGACACAGCTGGGCCCTGGGCCCTGCTGACCAGGCCCAGCAGTCGGAACTGCTCAGGCCAGGAAGAGACCAGAGGAAGGAAGAGCAGAAGGGTGCAGAGGCCACCCCAGGCCACATGGGCCGGGCCTCACCTCCAGATCTGGGGATGGGCACAGGCTCCTACTGGACAAATGGCATGCTGGTGGCTACCCTCCCTGCCTGCCTCCTGGGACTGCTCTCGGGCCTCACTTGCCATCCAGCTTCTACTCTGTGCCCCCACAAGGGCTGGACCCCAAAACCCTCCAGCCTCAGCTGCCCCACTGGTTGGTGAGGCCCAGAAACCTGCAGTTCCCCCATCCCCCAGCAGCCACCAACCCCATGATACACCTTTACCTGGGAGGCAAGCCCACCTGGCTGTCATGTGGAAGGACCTTGTGTCTCAGGATTGCTAGGCTGCACAGCACAGGGCTGGGGCAGGAGCTGACTCAGAACAGCAAGGCCCCCCTACCCCACCTGACCCCCTAGAGATGCCAGCTTTACAGTCACCCTGACGGGCTCTCAGAACAGGGAGGGGGCCTGGAACAAAGACCTGTACAGGCCTGAGGGTCCCAGCGGTTGGGTCCCTTCTCGCTGAGCCTTCGGCCTGGGGAGCTGCAAGTCCTCAGTACTGGCTACGCACAGGTTCTGTAAGTGAGTCCCTGACCTGCAGGTCTAGGCTCAGTCCCAATTCTCATGGGGAAAATGCCGGTGCCCCAAGGAGAGCATTGTTAGGACTCTGGGGTCCACTTCCCAGCAGGGACCTGGCCGGTCACCACTGACCCAGGGGGGCCAGGCTCTGTCCACCTGTGACCTTTGCTCCATGCTCAAGGACCATGGGGGCAGGGCCGGCGCCAGGCAGACACTCACCTCCGAGCCCGGGTCCTAGGAATGTGGACGAAGAGAGGCTGGCGTGGGACTCGCTGAACTGGGCACCTTCACCATAGCTCTGCAGGGAGACGGGTGGGGTGAGGGTACTGCCGGGGAAGTGAGCTCAGGGAGGCACCCCCACCCCAGGGAGGGTGACCCAGGGTCCTCACCCGGCTGGGGTCGAAGGAGGAGCTGTTCTGCTCACTGGCGCCCCACGAGCCTGAACTGGGCCGGTCCTCCAGACCTGCAGAGCGGGAAGGCAGAGTCAAGGGCCTGCCTGCTCCACACCAGCTCCAGCCATAGAGCATTCCAGGCCCTTCCCCACCCATGAGCTGTGCCCATGGGCCCCCTTGGCCGACAGCAGCAACCCTCGACACATTGGTGATGAGTAACCCTCTAGGTGCACAGCTCAGAAGACAAGGCCACCAGCCATGCTGCCTTCAAAATCTGAGGCACCTACCCAGGGCCTGGCCCCCCCCTTCCCCCCCCCGCCCCCCGAATAGGCCCTCGCTTTCACTCTGACCTGCTCTGCCTGCCTAAGTCCCAGGTCCTAAGTCCCTCTGGCCCAGGTCAGGTTCTCAGGGGACAGGGCGCCAGGAGACAGGCACAAGCTCTATTCTGAGAGTAGGAGCCTCCCGCTTCCCACCGCTGCCAGTTTGAGCAGCGGGGCTGACCCTTGGTTGAAATAACTGTGGTGACTGCCACTGAGTACCTGCCAGGCATAGGCTGGCAGCTCCCTCAAGGTGGAATCCAGTCCCTAAGATGGGGCTCCACCCGGCCACACCTTGGGAGGCCAAGGACCTAGGATGGAGGGGTGGGCAGGGTGGGGCCCTTATCTCCCTGAACACTCGCCAGGCGGCACATGCTGGCACTCTTCCTAGGGAGGGGGCATGGGGGAATGAGCAGGGAGCTGTCCTCGACCCTCCGCCCTGTGCTCCTTTCCCTCTGCAGAGTGGGGCCAGCCCCATCTGACTCTGAGGCGAAGCTCCCCAAGCTAGGGTAGGAGGCAGAGGGGAGGGGCCACAAGACAACCCCCAACCTGCCCTCTGACCCCACATGGTGAACACCCTAAGCACCCTGGCTGCAGTCCTCCCCCCACTTTCCCCTGCTCATCTGTACCAAAAACTTCCTTCAAATTGCATCCTTCTATTTTGGTACCTCTGTGTTAATCATCCCTCCTGGAGAAGTGCTGTTTAATTGTTACCTAATTTGCATAATTGTGCATATTAACAGCCCAGTCTGATGAATATTCATATTGCTCAGTTGATTTTGTATTCTAATCAGGAATTCCAATGTGATAACGATGGGGGCCTTGCGGGCTGCCTTGGCGGGTAGGGGGTCAGACAGGAAGCTCTCATGGTTTCTGGGAATCCACCTAGCATTTGCCATCAGATCTGAGGTGCCTGCACCCCAAAGTCCTGGATCCCCCACCTGGGCTTCAGAAAGAGAGCAGCTGGTGAAGGGGGGTAACTGAGCAAAGTGCCAGCACCCTGAGCCTCAGCTTCCCTCTACATCCATGGACTTGTCAATCCCTCATCCTCTGGCACAGCCTTCCCACCCTCATGGGTATCCCCAGGAGTTCTGGAGGTGCCAGGACCCTTGAGCAAGAGCAGGAGGCCCCATCCAAGGCCAGAGCCAGGCTGCCTCTGAGCCCTCCCAGCCCCACAAGGCCTGGCAGAGGTGAGGGGAGTTTCTGGAGCCTGACACCCAGGGAGCCTCCAACAAGCTTCAGGCAGAGGCAATGGGGCCCTGCTCTGCCCTTTCTGGAAAAAAATCCTCACCCAGCCCTGGCTGTCCTCTTCTAGAAACAACAAAAAATAGGGGTTGCCCCTCCCCCACCACTCCCATTAATATAGTTATTAACCCCCTCACTGGTTAATTATGCATTTTAATAACCCAATCATGAATATTCATAACACAGCTCTTGTTTGTGTTCTAACTAAAACTTACTCACAGAATAAGATGGTGCTGTCAGAGTGTAAAATTTTTTTTTTTTAATGCTGGAGGTGAAGTGGTGGCAAGGTAGCCCCCAGAAAGATGATTTCTCTGCTCAGATCCAGCCCACTGCCCCAGAAAGGGGCAGAGGGCTGGGGGGGCCCAGAGCTGGTGAACCCTGGGGCGCTGTCTACAGCCCCACCTCCAGGACCACTTCGAGGATGCCACTGAGTGTGCCACAGCTGAACTCACCAAGCCCTGGCTCTAGCCAGGTGGCCTCCTCTGCCGGCCTGGCTGGATGCAAGGGTGGTAGGCTTCACTAAGTGGCCTCTGTTCCAGCTGGTTCCGCCAAGTCAGGTCTGCAAACTGCAGCCCTTGAACCAAGTCCAGGGCATGCTGATTCTTGTAAAAAAAAATTTTTTTTTGTCTTTTTGTCTTTTTTAGGGCCACACTTGCGAAATATGGCAGTTACCAAGCTAGGGGGTCAAACTGGAGCTGTAGCCACCAGCCTACACCACAGCCACAGCAACACCAGATCCGAGTCGCGTCTGTGACCTACATCACAGCTCACGGTAACACCAGATCCTTAACCCACTGAGTGAGGCCACAGATAGAACCCACAACCTCATGGTTCCTAGTCGGATTCATTTCCGATGCTGCACCAAGATGGAAACTCCTGTAAATGGGGTTTTATTGGTGCGCAGCCATGCATACCTACTCCTGGACTATATGCAGTGGCTTCTGCTGTGTGGCCCACAGACGTGACCATCTGGCCCTTTACAGGGAAGGTCAGCTGACCCAGGGATGGAGAAGGTTCCTGGAGTCAGTTCCCCAGAGATAGCAGCCAGACCAATGCACTTCAGGAGTGTGGTTAAGGTGTGTTCACGGGGCCAGGCACCATCCCCACCACAGACCTGTATGCACAACCGTGGTCATCGGGGGCTTCGTCCTGCAGCCCCAGCTTTGTAAGCGCCTCCTTGCCTAGGTGCCAAGGCTATATCCTGGGAGCCATCCTCTCAACCTCCCTTTTCCACACTGCCCACCCCTGTGGTCTCAGATTAAGAGCCTGGCTTGGCCCTGTCCTGTGGGTCAAGCCTCATCCCTGCAGCAGCATGTCCCAGGTTCCCAGCCCACACTCCGGCCCCGGGCAGACTGATGGAGCTTTCAGAAGCAAAACCAGGCTCTCTTCTCTCCAGTCTCTCCCATGGCTCCCCAAGGCCTTGGAGTAAAGATCAGACTCCTCCTAGCCATCCTCCTCCCCCAGCTCAGGGCTACCCACCCTCCAAAGGAGCAGGTCTCCACACCTGGTGATTCTCCATCCCCTGTTGTGGGGATGTTGCCTTGTGGTCCCCCCTGTCCCAGCATTGCCCACACAAGGCTGGCCCCCAAAGAGCCTCCACAAACATCTGCTTTTCATCTTCAATAACAAACTAACCCATCACAGTGTTCTTCTCCTGCAGTCACACGTGGCTACTTACCACATACATGGCTAGAGGCTGCTGTACTAGACACTGTGGCCTCCAGAAACGAAGACTAAAATATTCATAACAAAAATAACCATCAAGCACTATGATCACATATGAGAATTAACAGCACCTATGAGCAACCGTTCAACCCTCAAGAAAGTGTTTCCTTCTTGCCGTTTATTAGGTGGCTGTTGGAGCCCCCAGCCTGTCAGCTCTCCCCCTGCCTTTCCCCTAGAACTAACCCCCCAAGAAACTGGATGGTGGCCTGTTCAGCAGCATCTGGGGTCTCACAAGGGGGCAAGATGGACACCAATTTCAATGTGGGAGGCCCTTTCTCAAGGGGGGCTGGGAGCTCCCACCACAGGCCAGTAGGGGCCTTGCTTCTCTTCTCGTGATTTTGGGACAACTTTTGAGTTCTCGCATCATCTCAGACTTAAAGGAAGCTTCAGGGAGAGACACAACATGCCCTAAACCCCAGGCCACTCATCACTTAATGTGCACCCTTCTACCATTTGCTCCTCTCTGTTCACAAGGACACTTTTTTTTTCTGCCTGTATAGTTTTAAAAGTAAATGAGAATTCCAGGCAACAAGGTCCTACTGTCTAGCAAAGGGAACTATATTCAATATCCTGAGATAAACAATCATGGAAAAGAATATCAAGAAGAATGCATACATATGTATACTTGACTCACTTCGCCATATAGCAGAAATAAACAAAACATTGTAAATCAACTATACTTCAACTGAAAAAAAAAAACAAAAAACAAAAAACTCCAGAGCTCCAAGGAGCTCCTGTCAGAGGAAGCAGATTCTGGGCGGCTGGAGGAAAGCACTAGAGTGGCACAGAGACCCTGCTGTTTCTGCTCCTTGAAGGTTGGGGATGAGAGCAGAGCAGGGGCCCCCATGCAAGTGGATCTGAGGCCGAAGAGGTAGTGGGTGGAGGCATTTACAAGAGCAGAGTCCCCCAAACTGGGGGTTTCACTCCAAAGCAACCACTCCTGAACCCCAGAGCCAGCAACAACAACCCCAGGGGCTTCCCTAATGGGCAGAGGATGCGTCGACATAATTCACAAAGAAGCGGCGTCCCCCAGCTGCAGAAGCTGTCCCACCCCCTCTCTCCTGCGAATTTCAGATTCGTGACCAAGGCAACAGCAGAAGGACCCCCTCCTGCTTCAGTTTCCAGGAGGACACACGTGGTATCCAAGAGTGGATTCCTCGCCCCCACCCCACTGCCAAACATAAGCTCAGAATCCCAGCCAGGATCTCCCTGCAAGATACAGATACCGGGCGAAGCAAACACGGACACAGCCACATTCACAGCTCTGGTTAGGATTCACCCCAGGAAACCAAAGCATATCTAAGACAACCAGCACCATGCACCCTCAAGGAAACTGCAGAGCTTGTGGGTTCCCTGAAACAGGAGAAAGATAAGGCTTCAGGGATAGAGGAAAGCCAGAAAGCAGGAAAAACTAGGTAGTTTTTACAGCAAATTCAGAAGAGGTTTGGAAAATAGCATCAGAGGCAGCAAGGGAGATGGGGAGGGTGATCCAACAGGAGGGCAGGTTCTGGAGATGTCCCCGGCTCCGGGAAAGGGGGGATTCCGAGACCACAGGCGCAACGACTGAAAACAAGCCCTGACCCCAGAGCCAGCCTTGCACAGGGAACAGGAAAAACACTCAAACTTGGAATCACAGACACAGCTGGTGCAAAAAATGTTAAGGAAGCTGGGAGTGCGGCACGTGCTCCTGTGGGACAGTGCCCGCTCCTGCGGTAGCACATGCAATGATACAACCTGCAGGGCTGGCGCTGGGCGAGGAAAGCGAGGCCCCAGGAACTCCATCCCCAGCCCTCTGCGCTCAGGGCAGAGGCAGGTGCCAGAGGCAGTGTCCCCTCACTGGAAAACACCCTCCAAGGAGGCGCTCCAGACCAGGAGGGGAGGCCCAGCATAGAGTGAGGATGTGATGGGTGCTCAGAGGGTGAGCACGTTTGGCTGACACATTAAGTTAAACTTGATTACTTAAGTGGAATTTAAGATGCCATCCCAACAACAGGAACCAGAGCATGCAGGAGCCGCGCTGCTCTGGCAACTTTGTGTGATGTGGTTTATCCCACAGAATCTTTGAATTGCTGCCACTATGGCCACCTCACAGATGAGACTGAGGCAAAATCAATACAATAATGCCCTGTGTGTTTCTGAGCTGGATACAAATATACACAACTCTATAATAAATATACACAATTGGCAAAAAGAGAGAAACAGCGTTTTTAAAAAGTGGCCATGTAGTACAACCACTATGGAAAACAGTATGGAGGTTCCCGAGAAAACTTAACTATAGAACTACCATATGATCTTGCAATCCACTCCTGGGCATCTATCCAGACAAAACTCATCCAAAAGGATATATACACCCCTGTGTTCATAGCAGCACTATTCACAACAGCCAAGACATGGAAGCAACCGAAATGTCCATCAACAGATAAAGAAGCTGTGGCATGGAGTTCCCATCGTGGCGCAGTGGTTAACGAATCCGACTAGGAACCATGAGGTTGCGGGTTCGGTCCCTGCCCTTGCTCAGTGGGTTAACGATCCGGCGTTGCCATGAGCTGTGGTGTAGGTTGCAGACGCGGCTCGGATCCCGCGTTGCTGTGGCTCTGGCGTAGGCCGGTGGCTACAGCTCCGATTCAACCCCTAGCCTGGGAACCTCCATATGCCGCGGGAGCGGCCCAAGAAATAGCAACAACAACAACAACAACAACAAAAGAAGCTGTGGCATACACAAAGGAATACTACTCAGCCATAAAAAAGAACAAAATAATGCCATTTGCTGGAACATGGGTGCAACTAAAGACTCTCATACTAAGTCAAGTCAGAAAGGGAAAGACAGGATTCCCACTGTGGCTCAGCAGAAATGAATCTGACTAGCATCCATGACACAGGTTTGAGCCTTGGCCTCGCTCGGTGGGTTAAGAATCTGGCATTGCCATGAGCTGTGGTGTAGGCCAGTGGCTACAGCTCCGATTTGACCCCTAGCCTGGGACCTCCATATGCTGTGGGAGCGGCCCTTAAAAAAAAAAAGGGAAAGACAAATACCATATGATATCACTTATATGTGGAATCTAAAACATGACACAAATGAACCTATGTAAAAAACAGAAACAGACTCACAGACACAGAGAACAGACTTGTGGTTGCCAAGGGGGAGTGGGGAGGGAGTGGGATGGACTGGGAGTTTGGGATTAGTAGATGCAAACTATTACACACAGGATGGATAAGCAATGAGGTCCTACTGTACAGCACAGGGAACTATGTCCAGTCTCCTGGGATAGACCATGATGGAAGATAATATGAGAAAGGGAATGTATATATATGTACGACTGGGTCACTTTGCTATACAGCAGAAATTAAATCAGCACAACATTGTAAATCAACTATACTTAAAAAAAAAAAGTGGCAATATATTTATACTGAACAGGAGGGTTGGGGAAGATCGCTTTCCTGCAGGCAGGAAGATGTGATTTCACTTCTGGGGCTGAAAAACCAGACATGGGAGTCTTCAGTTCATTGCTTAAAACCATTAGAAACACCATCAGTAGAGCTGCAAACCAGCCCAGACAATCCAAATCCAATGCGAGGAAACACACCAGACACGACTGCAAGGAGGATGTATACAGACTGGAAGAGCTAAAACAAGAGTGTGGGGAAAGAGGCTGCAAATATACAACAGACCCAGACTCAATTTCTTGAAATCTGAAACACGGTACCTACGGAAAACATTTCTGGAACAAATGACTCAGGAAGACAAGCATATGCAAAAGAAATACCAGGTAATGCAACTGAGAAAGGGGGTCTGTGAGATTCATAGGAAAGGCTGAATTCATGGGGCAAGCTTTTGGTAGAACAGCAGGGAGGTTTTTCTGGATGGTGGGTGGGATCCACAGAGAATATCCTACCCCCTGGGTTCCAGGAGCCCAACTGCACAGAGACCAAAAAACATGGAAGCTCCCACCACTCTTGGTCCCTGACACTGAACAAAGTGCAAATCGAAACGGGATGGGCAGGAGACAAAAACCTTGTGGTTTTGTGTCACAGTACCCCTGGAGCTCTCAGGAAGAATGACAGCAGCAGCCCACATTTCAGGCAAGCAGGAATGTCATGCTTCTCCCCAGCCACAGCCACAGCCCAAGCCGCCACGACTTTTTCATCAGTGACCAAAAATTCGATGACTGAGGAACAAACACACCACTCCCAACCTGTAAAGGGGAAACCTCCAAGAGAACTAGACTCAAAGGGAAATATTTTTAACCAATTATTATCCAGTGTCCATAAAAAAATAACAAAAATATGCATTACTGAAACCAACGGGATGTGGCCTAAGTGGTCTCAGAGGGAACCCGATAAGCCTCAACATCGACTGATCACCAAGCAAGAGAACAGAGGCAAACGGGTCTCTGATTCAAAAGTCAAAAAAAAAAAAAAAAAAGAAAAAAAAGAAAGAAAAAAAGAGCAACCATTCTGGACTGAGACATGGATTCGACCTCCCAACAAAACAAGGGCTGTATTTTATTTAAGAATGCAACGTGGAGTTCCCGTCATGGCGCAGTGGAAACAATCTGACTAGGAACCATGAGATTGCCAGGTTCGATCCCTGGCCTTGCTCAGTGGATTAAGGATCCTGCGTTGCCATGAGCTATGGTGTAGGTTATAGGCACGGCCTGGATCTGGCACTGCTGTGGCTGTGGGGTAGACCAGCAGCTGTAGCTCCAATTGGACCCCTAGCCTGGGAACCTCCATATGCCATGGGTGCGGCTCAAAAAAAAAAAAAAAAAAAGACAAAAGACAAAAAAAAAAGAATGCAACGTGAGGGAGTTACTGCTGTGGTTCAAAGGGTTAAGAACCCAAATTTATCTGTGAGGATGGAGATTTGTTCCCTGGCCTCACTGAGTGGGTTAAGAATCTGGTGTTGCCCTGAGCTGTGGTGTAGGCTGCAGACTCGACTTGGTTCCTGAGTTGCTGTGGCTATGGTGTAGGCCAGCAGCTGTAGCTCCGATTTGACCCCTAGCCTGGAAACCTCCATATGCTGCAGGTACAGCACTAAGAAGCAAAAAAAAAAAAAAAAAAAAAAAAAAAGGCAAAAGACAAAAAAGAATACAATGAGAGCCACTTTCTTTCTTTCTTTTTTGGCAACTTCCACAGCATATGGGAGTTCCCCGGGCCAGAGCTACGACCTACGCTACAGCTGTGGCAACACTAGATCCTTAACCCACTGAACCCAGCTGAGGATCGAACCCATTCTGCCATAGAGACCACACCAGATCCTTAACCAGATGCACCACAGCAGGAACTTCAACATGAGCCCTTTTTAAATGTGCCTGAAATAGACGAATTTTTGCTAACAAAATGCTAGAACTGACAAGAGAAGTGGTCAAAATCTCAACAGGCCAAGTGCCATAGGAGAAATAAGGCAGCTGGAGAATTGTCAGATGCAAACATGGTGGCAGGCCAGCTGTAGTGCCGAGGTAATGGATGTCCCCCTCACTGGAGACTGTTCCAGAGAAACTGGGGCAGAAACATGACTGGAAGCCACAAGAAGCCTTAGCTCCACATGACAAAGAGACACAGGCAAATCTGGTCTGGCAGCTAAATAGGAGTGGACCAAACCTGAAATTCAAGGAGTGCTGGGGTAAGAAAATCATTAGTGGACAGCATCAGGACATGGGGAAGGAGGAAACCAGGGGCCGTTCCCAGAAGCCCAACACACACCATGACATGCCAATCACTCATGTGGATGGTCATATAGGTTCAAAAGGAAACGCCCTGAATGTGATAAACACAGGCAGACAGAGAGATCTATCTTGAATCGACAGCCAGGATCAGGCCTGGTCCTGCTGATAATAAACCAAGCTGCATACGCCCCTGTGGTTCTAGAAACACTAGTTGATGCAAAAAGGCACATGGCATCTGCACCAGGATGGGGGAGACCAAGTGCCTGAGGATGGTTTACCTGGAGAACGAAGCCAAGGGAAAAGTGCAAATAATTAAGAGATACCAGGGGACAACCAGGTAGAAAACATGATGATCCCCAAACCAGAGCAAAGCAAGTCCTAAAACACCTAGAAACAAAGCTCACTGAAAAAGTATGTGACCAGGAGCTCCCTTGTGGTGCGGTGTGTGAAATTTCTGGCATTGTCACTGCAGTGGCTGGGGTCGCTGCTCTGGTACAGGTTCAGTCCCTGGCCTGGGAACTTCCACGTGTTACAGGCACGGCCAAAAAAAAAAAAAGGTATATGACTAAACAAAAAAAGAAAGAGAGGAAGAAAGAAAGAGAAACCATACAATGACTAAGTGCTTTACACTTCAATTTTCAAAGTTTATCTTAAAAATTTAATGGTCAAAACTTGAGAGGAGACACCATGCACTTACAATGCGAAAAGACAGTACTATGAAGACACATGGTTTCCTAAATTTATCTGTGAATTTATACATCAAAACCCCAAAAAGGGAGTTCCCGTCGTGGCGCAGTGGTTAACGAATCCGACTAGGAACCATGAGGTTGCAGGTTCGGTCCCTGCCCTTGCTCAGTGGGTTAACGATCTGGCGTTGCCACGAGCTGTGGTGTAGGTTGCAGACGCGGCTCGGATCCCGCGTTGCTGTGGCTCTGCCGTAGGCCAGTGGCTACAGCTCCGATTGGACCCCTAGCCTGGGAACCTCCATATGCCGTGGGAGCGGCCCAAGAAATAGCAACAACAACAACAACAGCAACTAAGTAAAAATAAAAAAAAAATAAAAAAAACCCCAAAAACCCAAAAAGAGTTTCCTTTGTGGCTCAGAAGGTTAAAAACCCACTTAGTATCCATGAAGATGTGGGTTCGATCCCTGGCCTCACTCAGTGAGTTAAGGATCCAGCATTGCACAAGCTGCAGTGTAGTTTGTGGACATGGCTCAGATCTGGCGTGGCTGTGGCAGACAGCTATGGGTCCAATTCAACCCCTAGCCTGGGAATCTCCATAAGCTGCAGGTGTAGCCCTAGAAAGACAAAACAAACAAAAAAACAACCCCAACAGATTTCTTTTTTGGAGAAATGTGGGAGGACACATGACATAATTATTCTAAAGAATCAGCATGTCTGAAAACATGGGGGGGAAAGACCTGAGAAACAAAAATTGAAGTAAGACTATAAAAACACCATAACGCTACAATAACTAACACTGAGCAATACTGAGAGTAATCAAAAAGTAAAAAGATGAGACAAAAATTCATGGTAAATGGCAATTTAGGAAATGCTTCTAGGTATTTCAAACCACCAAGAAAGGTTTTCCTGAGTTTATTCTGTTGTTTTAGAACTTCTTAAATTGAATGTTTATTCCATTTCTTTTCATTGTATCTGAATACTGCCAAAGGCTATGATTCTTTCCCAAGGACAGCACTGGCTGCACCTCAGAGTGTCAATGTGTTTACATTATTGCTGATTTCTGTTTATCCTGTCTTGGGTGTTTTAATTTCCTCTTTAACCCAAGAGGTAGATAAAAAGGAAATTCGTTATTGCCATAAGGTTAGTCATTTTACCTCTTTCTACATTTTAAAATTTATTTCTAGTTTTACCGCATTTTTCTCAAAAGAACGTGGTCTAAGATATTTTGGTCTCTTTCTCTCTTTTTTCATGTTTTTATTATACCCAGTATGTGGTCAATATTTATAAAACGGGTGTGATCCCTATTTATAGGGCATGGCCTTTGAAGGCCATGCTTCCCACCTGGAGGTGCCCCTCAGAATGTCGGGAAGCTCTTACAGGCCCCCCTAAGCTTTTCATCAATGTCTCTGGGTCCAGGGCTCAGGGGTGTATGTTCTAAGCAGCCCCGCAGGTGAGCTGGATGTGTGCCTTTGGCTAGGAACTGCTGTGTAAGCTCAACCCTGATCACTTTTCTGTTCAGGTTTTCTACCTTCCACTTATTTTTCCTTTATTTGCTCTGCCAAGGACTGCAAAGGCACGCTTTTCTGCCCTCCAGCATCTTTGCCTGTATATTCCTCAACTGGATGGAATGAGGAAGAGGCACATTTATGACCCTCACAGCGGCATTGGAAATAGATTGTGTCATCTAATTCTCAAAGATTTTTTGACAAGTAGCACCAAGGCTAGAACACCATAAATGAAAAGACCTCACAACAAAAAAAAATTAATCCTATTGGAATTCCTGCTGTAGCTCAATGGGTTAAGTATCCACAAGGATGTGGGTTCAATTCCTGGCCTCGATCTGTGGGTTAAGGATCTGGTGTTGCCCTGAGCTGTGGTGTAGGTTGCAGACACAGCTTGGATCCTGAGCTGCTGTGGCTGTGGTGTAGGCTGGCAGCTACAGCTCCAATTCGACCCCTAGCCTGGGAACCTCCTCCATATACCCAGGTGCGGCCCTAAAAAAGCAAAAAAAAAAAAAAAGAAATCTGACTGCAGCAGCTCAGGTTGCTGGAGAGAAGCAGGTTCAATCCCCAGCCTAGTGCAGTGGGTTCTAGGATCTGATGTTGCCACAGCTGCAACCCAGCTCAGACTCGATCCCTGCCCTGGGAACTTCTACATGCCTCAGGTGTGGCCATAAAAAACAAACAAAACAAAGCCAAAAAAAAAAGTCTCCATCACAATGATTATAAATTAAGCTAGAAAAAAAGGTGCAATATAGATTGCGGAAGACTAACACCCTTCCTATATAAAAAGCTCTTGCAAATGAGTAAGGGCAGTATAGGGTGGTGTCCAGGACACTACAGAGAGATAGCAGTGGGTGATTAGTTAGGATGGTTACTAGACTAAACTCTCTGAGTATCAACTTCATCATAAGTAATAAAACGGGGATCATAACTGCCTACTTCACCAATCCATGAAAAATGAGGACTCAGAATGAAGGCTTGGTACCTGGCACACAACAACAGTGTTCACAAAACACTGAAATAAATTTTTTGCTTGTTTGTTTTTTAAATTTGCTTTTTAGGACCACACCTGTAGATACAGAAGTTCGCAGGCTAGGGGTCGAATTGGGAGCTGTAGCTGCTGGCCTACGCCACAGCCATAGCAACTTGGGGTCCAAGCCTTGTCTGTGGCCTCCACCATAGCTCATGGCAACGCCAGATCCTTAGCCCAGTGAGTGGGGCCAGGGATCGAACCAGCATCCTCATGGATGCTAGTCAGGTTTGTTACCACTGGGCTACAACAGGAACTCCGACATGAATTGTTGATAAGTATTATTATGCTGTTTTTAAAAAGCTCATTGGGCAGCAATAAAAAGGGACAAACTGTTAGCAGTTCCCATTGTGGCTCAGCGGTAACAAACCTGACTAGTATCCATGAGAATGTGGATTCGATCCCTGGCCTTGCTCAGGTATTAAGTATCAGGCATTGTCTTGAGCTGTGGTGTAGGTTGAAGACATGGCTCGGACCCCGAGTTGCAGTGGCTGTGGTGTAGGCCAGCAGCTATAGCTCTGATTCCACCCCTAGCCTGGGAACTTCCATATGCTGCAGGCTTGGCCCTAAAAAGACCAAAAAAAAAAAAAAAAAAGGGAACAAACTGTTGATATAGCCAACAACTTGGATGGTCCTCCAGGGAACCATGCTCAACAGAAAAAGCCCATCTCAGAAGGCTACAGGCTGTATGTTTCCATGTACATAACATTCCCGACAGGACAGAATTTCAGAGACGGGGGTAAATTCGTGGTCGCCAGGGTTAGGGGCTGATGGGTGGTGAGTGGCAGCAGCTGAGAGGTCACGTGGTAATGGAACAATTCTGTAACTCGAATGTGGCAGTGACTCACGGTGCTACACATGGGATAAAACTGTAGAGAACTACACATGCACATAAATGCATACACGTAAAACTCGAGAATAAACTAAAACATTCAAATAAGTTCTGTAGATCAGCTTCCCGACTAGAGGCCATGCGGGCTAGGGGAGGCCTAGGGAGGGGCCGCGCAGAACATCCCCTCACATTTCTTTGCAACTTCTCCTGAGTATATCATGATTTCCAAATAAAAAGTTGATCAAATCCAAAATAAAGTGTGGCCCTCAAGACAGTCATGGGAAAGTCATCAAAAATAACTTGTCTAGGGAGTTCCTGTCGTGGCTCAGCAGAAACAAATCAGACCAGGAACCATGAGATTGTGCATTCGATCCCTGGGCTTGCTCAGTGGGTTAAGGATCCGGCATTGCCGTGAGCTGTGGTATAGGTTGCAGATGCAGCTCGGATCCCACATAGCTGTGGATGTGGCGTAGGCCAGGAGCCACAGCTCAGATTTGACCCCTGCCTAGCCTGGGAACTTCCATATGCCGTAGGCACAGCCCTGAAAAGACAAAAGACAAAAACAAGACAAAACAAAACAACAACTCATCGAGGGTGTTCACGTGTGGTGCAGCAGGTTGAGGATCTGCGGTTGTCACTGCAGCAGCTTGGGTCACTGCTGTGGTTGGGGTTCAATCCCCGGCCTGGGAACTTAAATGTGCTGTGGGTATAGGCAAAAAAAAGACCCCTCACCTGGCCCATCTTTTTAAATTTGTTTTTCCTTCCTTTTTGGCTGCCCCTTGGCATATGGAGTTCCCAGACCAGGGATGAGATCCAAGCCACAGTTGGGACCTATGGTGCAGCTGCAGCAACGCCAGATCCTTAACCCACTGTTCAGGGCCAAGGATCCAATCTGCATTGGGTACTCCAGAGACACCACTGATCCTACTGCTGTGCCAGAGGTAGAACTCCCAGCCCATCTGCTTTTAAAAGATGCTCACCCATCACTGACATGTAAATGCCCACTGAACCGTCATAATCCTTTTCACCTACGGAAGGAGAGGAGGCTGGAAAAAGCCGGGGCTATGCTGCATGTCCAAGGCTGGCAGTTCTAGCCTGGAACGTACTCTGTGTTAATCTGGGGTCCTCTTCAAAGACCAAGTATGCACACTGCCTTTTCTAGTGTGAGAGTCGTACCCAAGCACGTGATACATTCAAAATCACACAAACTGGGAAAGCCGTGGAGCTGTAACAGCAGGGTGTCAGCAAGCATGTGGTTTTCGGCAGAGGGAGGGCTGCCATTTAGCGATCTGTGCCTCAGGGTTTCCCAAAAGGGAGAGGAAAATTATTCCCATTTTAAAGTCTTCTCATCTGATAAAGACAGAAAACCTGTCTTGTGCAGGTTTGTTGTCAACTCCTTCCTGACAGGGTTTTTTTTTTTTTTGTCTTTTTGCCATTTCTTGGACTGCTCGTGTGGCATATGGAGGTTCCCAGGTTAGGGGTCGAATCGGAACTGCAGCCACCCGTCTACACCACAGCCACAGCAACGAGGGATCTGAGCCATGTCTGCGACCTACACCACAGCTCACGGCAACGCCGGATCCTTAACCCACTGAGCAAGGCCAGGGACTGAACCCGCAACCTCATGGTTCCTAGTCGGATTCATTAACCAATGAGCCATGACGGGAACTCCCTGACAGGGTTTTTAAACAGAGATCAGCAAAGGCCATCTGTCCGCACCTGACACGCTCAGCTTCCCATTCCCACAACCTTCACCTTTAGAGACCCCTTGAGCCTCAAGCTGGCTGGGCTGCTGCTTTTCTAAAACAAAGTGCCCTTGCAGAGGGAATCAATGCGAGGCAAGCCAACTTAGAGAAGTTCTAAGTAAACACTAGGCAAGGGCATGAAAGGAGAGTGAAGAGAACTGTGGTTGGTGGGACCCACTAGCATTTGAAAGCTCTTGACAAATGGTGCCCCCATAAGGTGACACTGCCTGTCCAGGGGGAGGAGTGACCCACCTTACTGATGATAGAAACTGAGGCTCAAAGGAGGTCACTGCTCCAGGCCCATCCTGCTGATGGACCAACCCCTACCTGATCCTGGGGTCTCAGGCTCCACCAGAGAGGAGGCAGGGACATGCACTCAGGGCTGGGAGACCCCCTCAAGGGGCTTGTCTCAATTCCGGTGGCTCCCAGGTCTGGCGCTAGGACCCCCCACACCAACACACACAACGGTGAGCTCAAGGCAGATAAGGAGACGTGACCCAGACCTCAGGTCATAAAGCGCTTCCACAGCGAATCCTCTGCCGACAGGGAGACGCCTATTTTACACATGATGAAAGCAAGGCCTGCAGTCACGCCACCTGGGTCAGGCGACACAGCCCATCTTTTGCCTGAAGTTCGGGGCTCAGGGATCCTAGTCTCGGGCCCCCTCTGAAGGCGGCATTATCACCGGAACTGAACTGGGAAAAGGGGTCCCCAGCTGTGTGTCCAGAATAGGGAACCTCCCAGGCTGGAGCAGCCATACCACAACTCTTATGGGCAAGAAACCTCAGCCCCAGACCGCCCCCCCCCAACTCCAAAGTGGTCAGGGCAGGGCCAGAAAGCAGGCTGGGGCTGCAGAAATCAGGGAAAATCTACAGGGGCTCCACTTAGGCCATGCAGCATGGGGTGTCCTGGAAGGGCTCCTCCCTTGGAAGCCACAGCCTCCAAGTAGACCATAGATGAGGGAAGACAGCCCAGGGAGAGAGGCCTGGGGAAAGATGAGGGCATGCCTATGCCACCTCCTCCAGGAAGTCCCCTGGGACCTGCCTCGCCGCCTGAGCCAGGGAAGCAGCAGCACCCCCAGTTCCTGAGGGCTATTTCCGGGGGTGGGGGGGGCAGGGTGACCATGGGGATTTCCACACTGAAGGGTGGACTCCAGCCAGCCCTGAGGCCACTTCCTCAGGCCGAGAGGAAGGCCAGTCCAGGACAGTGAGGGCAGCAGCACAATGTCCCTCCTTGGGGGGGGGTGAGCACAAACCACCCCTGAAACCCCCTCCTCCTCCAGGCAGAGCCCACTGCACACCCCGATGGAAAGGGCAGAGGACAGTCCCTTCCGTCCCTGACCCCAGAGATGAGGAAGAACACAGCCCCCATCCTGAGACCCCAGAAAGATGCTAAAGTCTGTGCAAAGCCAGCCTTCCCAAGGGGGTCCCCAAATCCTCCTGGCAGCCAGAGTGGACTCCCCAATATGCACACAGCTCCTCTCTCTGCCCACAGCCCTTAGGGTTCCCATCTCCTCTGGGTAAAGCGCGAATCCTTCTGCCCATCCCCTCCCAGCTCTCAGCCCCCAACTCTGCTCCAGCCATACGACCTCCTCAACATTTTTCCAACATGCCAGCCCTGGTCAGGCCCCAGGGCCTTGGCACCCACTACTCTAGACTCAAGACATCTCCTTGGAGACGGATGGCCCCTACCGCCCTGTGTAGCAGCCCCCCGATCTGCTGCCTGACACTTGCTGTGTGCTCCAAGGCCTGTCCTTCCTGTGCTGTGTCCTCCACGCTCAGTGCCAGGTAGAGTGACCCATTCGTCCAGGTTCGCCTGGGGTGTTCCCAGTTTGAATGCTCCAAGTCCCAGACCCCAGGAACCCCCTGGCTCCCCAACAAGCCAGGCCAGCTGATCACCCCAGTGCTGGATCTACACAGTAAGTGCCTAATACATACTTGACTGAAAAAAGCCAGGACCTGGGCAGGCTGTGGAGAGCTGCGGCTCTACATCACGGCCCCTCTGGGGCTAAGTTTCCTCTCCGCCCTCCTCCATGGACTGGAGACCCAGAACCCCATTGTGGCCAGGGAGCCCCCACCTCAGCCCGGCACCATGTGAGTGACGCAGACGCCCCACACCCCAGCCAGGGGCCCAGGCTCCGGGTGCAGGACAGACACTGATGCTGGGCTGACCACCAGTCACCTTCCTCTGGCTCCAAAGCAGGTCATGTGAGTGTGACAGCAGCTCGTTCTGCGCTCCCCTCAGGTGCAACTTCAGGCCCTTCACCACACACCTCCCTCAGGCGCAACCAGCCGCCAGCCCCACCCCACCATTGGCTTGGGGCTGCACCCTGTCCCAAACCACCCACCACACATGGTCATCTGCTCACGAAAACGTGATGCCCCAAGGCAGCGGGGTCCTACCTGAGCTTCCAAACTGGGCACCAGCCAGGGAGGCAGACCGGCTCTTCCCATTGGCCACCGGCAGGGGGAACATCTGCAGGGAGGGAGAAGGGGAGGTGAGTAAGGGGCACAGCCCGGGCACAGGGCACCACTGGCCCAAGGGGAGAAAGGCTCTCTAGAGAGAACCAGCTCCTGGGGGCCCTCAGGAGAACAGCCTGGGGCACCAACAGTAACCCTGGGTATTTCGAAAACTTCTACCCCTGTCTTTCTGGGGGGTGGAGTGGTGGTAAAATAACCTATTTAGGTGCTTGATACAACATATCTACTCTTTTAAGTGATACAAAGTCTCCTTTAAATTTCAGCAAAAAAAAAAAATGAGGAGTTCCCGTCGTGGCGCAGTGGTTAACGAATCCGACTAGGAACCATGAGGTTGCGGGTTCGGTCCCTGCCCTTACTCAGTGGGTTAATGATCCGGCATTGCCATGAGCTGTGGTGTAGATTGCAGACACGGCTCGGATCTCGCGTTGCTGTGGCTCTGGCGTAGGCCAGTGGCTACATCTCCAATTGGACCCCTAGCCTGGGAATCTCCATGTGCCGCAGGAGCAGCCTGAGAAATAGCAAAAAGACCAAAAAAAAAAAAAAATGAGATCATGCAAGTTCCCCGGTGGCTCAGTGGGTTAGGGATCAAGCATTGTCACTGCTGTGGCTTGGGTTCAACCCCTGACCTGGGAACTTTCATATGCTGCGGGTGCAGCCAAAAAAAAAAAATCCCATCATGGTTCACTGGAAACGAGTCTGACTAGCATCCCTGAGGATGCCGGTTTGATCTCTGGCCTCGCTCAGTGGGTTAAGGATCTGGCGTTGCCATGAGCTGTGGTGTAGGTTGCAGATGCAGCTCGCATCCCGCATTGCTATGGCTCTGGCGTAGGCCAGTGCCTACGGCTCCAATCTTACCCCTAGCCTGGGAACCTCCATATGCCAAGGGTGTGGCCCTAGAAAGAAGAGAGAAAACAAGACCATTCACACTCACAGATGGATGTAAAGGTTGCCTGAAACACTTGTGTCTCAACCAAAGACACTGACCTTCCTGCCAAGTCCAGTGTGTGCCCCTGACCCCCAAGTGGCAGGATGGGGACGGGGAGCAGGCGCCCTGCATGCTGGGCTCTGTGCTCAGATGCTGCCATCGGAAGGGGAAACCGAGGCTCAGAGAAGCGGCAAGGATGGATCTCCTGGGCAGGCACCAAGGTGGGAGAGTCACCACCCCTCCTGTTCCCTCACCCAAATCCACAGTGTTGGTGTTAAGTCCCTAAAGATTAAACGGCTTAGCAGTATTAACTGGGAAAACCCAACATCAACAAACCCATGTGCCACAGAGAAAACAAAACCTGTCCATCCCATCCCTGCCCCAGGGGGTTGAGTTTTAGAGGTCCTTGTAGGGGTCCAAGTGATTCAAAGCGGCCAGAATCTGGGCTGAGAGCAACCAAAGCCCCCAAACCTTTGCTCCATGGCTGCCCCAGAGGTGGAGGTGTGGGCGCGTGGGTGTGATTCTCCGGCAACATCATGAGCTCTGGCAGTGACCAGGCAATAGGAATCCTGCCCCGACACCCCATCCCACAGAAGGGGAAACGGGGCCACAGGCTGAGCTGGCTGGGCGAGAGCAGAGCCATGCAGGGGTGGACTGGGCTGCACGTGGGGCCTCTCAGGCTGGCTTCCCCTCTGGGGGCACCCAACCCAGGACCCTTTCCTGCTGGGGACACAGAGGTGTGCCTTGACGTGGGTAGGCCTGGGGAGTAGCAGCCAAGTCCCCCGCCCTTCCTTGGGAAGTGGGGACTCAATTCCATTTCTGTTTCACTCTGGGTGGTGGGGGGGGGCAGAGGCTGCTGACGTGGCACTTGCCACAGGGGCACTGGGCCATGTCTTATGGGTGCCTCAGGCCTTGTGATCAGCCCAGACGGGTCCCCACACCCCTCGGAGCCTCAGCGCTCCCATCAGTGAAATGGTCTCAGAGCTCGGACCACATGGGCTGTTGTGAAACCCAAAGGCACACAGGGTCCCTGGGCCCACAGAGGCCTCTAGGCACGTGCCTGCCCACCTGCCCACGGTGCCCTGCCTACCCCTCATCCTTCAAGGCCAGGGTTAGGGGACCACTCAGGCCCACAGGTCTCCAGAACCACCATTCTAACAAGGGAAGCTCAGGGCCTGGGTAGAGGTGGAATTTTTACAGCATGGTGCAGTCTTTTTTCTGGAACTTAATGGGCACTTGTTTTGTTTACTTTATACAAACCTGCCCCAAGGAAGCGTCCCATTAAATTCTTCTGTTTTGGTTAAAAACAAGTTGTTTTAAAAAACAAGCGAATTCAGTTTCTCTGGGGCAGATAGGAAGAAATAACCAGGCAGGGTTAGAGGAAGGGATGGGAGCTGTGACAGGGGCTGCCTCTGGGCCTGAGGCTCGCCTAGGCCTCTGTCCTTACAATCACGAAGAGGGAGAACAAAAATCCAGTTCTGGGCTTTCTGGGAGGAGAGCCAACAGGCACCCCATCCGTGCAGCCTTGGTTTCCTCATCTGTGAAATGGATTGCTGGTTCTGAGCTGGGGGCGGGGGGGAGAGTATGGACCCTCCAGACATAACGGGAGGTGGACAAGTGGTGGGGGCTGCTGGGTGGCAGGGGCCAAGGGGCCAGGTCTCTTGGTCTGAACCTGCACCCCCCCCTCAGACCCCCAAGCCAGTCTGTTCCAGCCCAATAGTCTGTGACTTGTCAGTTTAACAAAAAAAACAACTGAGCAGCACCCCTGGTTACTCAGCTGGGGAGGCAAAAATAAAATGGGGCTTAAAAATACCGGCATGGCCCTTCCGGAGCCGCGGCCGCTGTCCCGTGGGCTATGTTTTTCCGCAGAGTGGCTGATGTCGTTTCAGTTTGGGGACTTTTGTTTTCGATAGAACTCAGTGGCCTGGGCCTCGTACTGGCAGAGGATTAAATTCAGACCGAAAGCATCCTCCCCAACCTGTTTCAAACCAAAATGGTGCTCGCTGGGGGAAGGGTGGGGGCAGGATTCAGGAAGCCTACACACAATTCCCAGATGTGCGAGGAGATGGCACCTATGACAGGTGGTCCACCATACAGGCAGGCAAACCAAGGCATGCACCACTCCCACTCTCCCTGGGCCTGTCTGAGCTGTGTGACCTCTGGAAGCTGGCACCCTCTCTGAACCTCCATCAGCCTGGTTGGGGGAAGGGGCTATGTTGAATGGAGCATACTGCCCAGGAAGTGTAAGGACAACCCCCTCAACCCCCGCAGAGCCAGCACTGCCCACAGATTCCCATGCAATGCTCTCGAGGTCTCCTCCCATCACCTGCATCTGAACTGCTGGTGACCCACCATTCTGGCTCCCACGTGACTAAATGACTGAAGAATTACAGATCCACTGCTATCTGTGTCCTCTCCCCACTAACAGAAGGTCCCTTCATGTGGGTCACTGAGGCGCTGGGCACCCCTGTTCTTCGCATCCACAAGGGAGTGAATAACTCTGATCACACCACTGTATAGGTCAAAAACCAGGGTCACTGTGTGCCCAGGA
This sequence comes from Phacochoerus africanus, assembly GCF_016906955.1. Lineage (NCBI taxonomy): Eukaryota > Metazoa > Chordata > Mammalia > Artiodactyla > Suidae > Phacochoerus > Phacochoerus africanus. The sequence continues at coordinate 77,000,894 of NC_062547.1, read as the reverse complement.
CCAAGCTAAGACCTCAGGGACAAACCCCACCAAGGAGGAGCTGGAGGCCCTGGGCAGACCCCTCCCTCACTCTGGACCTGTTTCTCCCTCTGTAAAAGGGCATGTTGGACTCAATCTGTGCTGGGCAAAGAGCTGTGTGACAGGTTCCTCTGGACACTGCTCCCTGCCATGAGGGGTGCCAGTCCATCCTTTGGCATGCACCCCAACTTCCCCAGCCCCACCTGGGGCCCTTTCACCCAAACAAGTTTGAGGTCCAAATGCTGGGGGTGTTTTTGGCAGATGCTTTTTCCCTGGGGAGCCTGTAGGGTGCCGTGCATAAAGGGGGGGAAGGGAGGGTGGGACCACTCACCATGCTGAAGTCCAGGAGGTCACTGAGCTCCTTGTCCGTGCCCACGGGCGCCATCCTCTGCGGCTGGTTCATTCTCCAGCAGCAACGGGAGCCCTGTGGCCAACGGCCAGGAGGGGCTCCTCAGGCCTAGAGACAGCCCTGTGTGGTGACCCACGGCGGGTGCAGGGGCAGGAGGAGAGAAGAGGTATGAGTGCCGAAGGCTGAGGCGGACCAATGGGAGTGGAGGAGCTAAGAGCCCCTCTAGCTGCTCTGAGGCTCTGGGTCTTCCCACGCCGAGTCCCTTCCAGACCCTGGGGGTGGGGGCAAGTCAGCCAGGATTCGGGGATTTGGGCCCCTTGAGACCCCTCCCCAGAGCCCTCGGGGAATTTGAACAATGGGTGGGGGAGCGCGCAGAGTTCAGATTCCCGAAACTCCCTCAGCGACCACCAGGGAATCAAGTTGCAAATTTTAAACTGGATGCGGGGCGTTGTGGTCCCTTCCCAGCTCGGGCAGAACCCGCCCCTCTCCCCCGCCACTTCTCTCATTTCCAACCACCCCCAGGCTTCCCACTGGCCCCGCCCCTGGGAAGGGGGAGGGGCGACCCCAGCCCCGCCCCAAGGGAAATTTGGTGACTCCCCCCCACCCGGCAGCTGTCAGAGCACGTTGAAGACCCAGGCACCCCCAAATTCAAAGGGAATTAAATCCACAAGTAGGACGGCAGGCAAATCCCCCTTCCCGCTCCAGGGCTAAAGGAGGGGTCCGCCCAACACAAGGACCTACCCTCACAGTTTCCCTCCACACTTCGCCTCCTCCTCCCACAAAAAACAACTGAACTCTGAAAGAAGAAAAACCACCCTAGGTTGTTTTATTGTCACCATGTATCCGGGAATTATTTTTAAGCAACTTTAAAAACATTCCTTGCCTCCCGGCCCTGGAAGGGGGGGGGGGAAGTTGTCCTAATACCAGAGTTTCCCCCGCAGGGTCCCCAGGGGTCCTTTCTAGAACGGGGTGGGGGGATCCACCTGCCAAGCCCCGTCCCACACCCCGATGAGGGTCTCCGTCCCACAGTCAGACAGCGAAGTCCCTCCAGCTTCTCTCCCCGGGGCCCCAGAAGGGGGCGGGAGCGGCAAGCAGAAACCGAGGGGTTAGAGGGGGTTCCGAGGTTGAGGAAGACCCGACATCAGAAAAGGAGAAACCCCCGCTTTGTTTGCCAACTGGAGACGGGTGTGAAACGGATGCCCCAGAGCACCCCCTCCTCCGCGAAGCTTTTTCTTCTTTGGAGGGCGTGTGAAACTGACTTTTTTGAGGAGTACGAAACCGCACTTTTTTGTGGGGTAGCTGAAACCGATTTTAAGGCAGACCTAGGGTGGGGGAGACTGAAACAGGCTTTTCAAGGAGATCCGAGACATTTCTGGGGTGTCACAAGGACTTTTGGGGACTCGAAGCGAACTCAAAAGATGTACGAAACCACTTTGGGAGAAACAGGGGCAAGGAACTTCTCGCTCTGGGGGGAGGGGTGGGAGGAGGCCCGGGAAACCAACCCCCACTCTACCCCCCCCCAGCAGCCGGTGCGGGCGGCGCGGCCCGGGAGCCCTTTGAAGCTCGGGGCGCTGCCACCGCCACTGCGCTGCTCGCCCCGAAGCAGCCGCCGCCCGTGCCCGCGTACCGCGGAGCAGATGCGGCCCCCGGCCAGGATCTCGGCCCCCGCCTGCAGTGGCGCGGCGCACCTTCTCCGCAGACAAAAGGACTCCCTCTTTCGCTCCCCTCCAAACTCCGGCGCCCGCCGGGCCCCCGGGGGAGGGGGCGCCCGCGGGCCCCGCGCCGCTACCCCGCCGCGAAGTTGGGCAGCCCAGCGGCGCCCCCCGCGCCCCCGCCCGGCTCCGCAAACTTTCCTCAAGTGCCGACTGGCGGGGGCGCGCGGGCCCGAGCGCGCCCTCCACGTCGTCTGCCCCCTCCGGCGCGCAAAGTTGGAGAACAATGACTCCGGCCGCGCCGCCCCCAACCCGGCCAGCAACCGCTCGGAGTCTCCGCGCCCCAGAGCGGCCCAGCCCGCCAGGCACCGAGCGGCGGAGGGTCCCGGCGCGCTCACCTGCTCGGCGCGGCCCGGCCCGCAGCGCGCGGGGGGCGGCGACATGAACGGCCCCCCCGGACAAAGGGGCGTCGCGGCCCCGAGGGGCGCGCGTGGGCGGTGGCGCGTAGCCCGGCTCCCCGCGTATCCGCTCTGCGGACCGTCCGCGGTCCGGGCACTGGCGGAGGCGACGCGAACGGAGGCCGCGGTGCCCGCCGGCCGTGTCGCTGGGCTCGGTCCGGCCCGCTACGCCCGCGGCCGCCGCCGCTGCCTCATCTTCCTGCGGCGGGAGACATGTTCCGCCCCCAGCCCGCGCCCCGCCCCCCACAGGCCCCGCCCCTCATCAGCTCCGCCCCGCGTTCGCCCGCGGATCCCTCCGCCGCGGTTTGCACGCCGCCCACCGCCACACGTCCGCCCCACGCTCCCGCCGAACGCGGCAGCGGGCCCGCGGAGCCCAGCGCTTGGAGCGGGCGATCCGAAGAATCGTGGGCCAACGGCATGAGGTGGGGGCAGGGACTATCTTCCAGAGCGGAGGCGCACGTGGATTGGGCGCATAGCCGTGACGCAAGCGGGAAGGACCGAGCGATGGAAAGAGAAGGCCGAGCGGACGAGGCCAATTGGAAGGTGCGAAAGCCTGATTGGCGGGGATGCCGGCCGTTCGTAACCAGGCTCCGCCCCGCCCCGCCCCGCCCTCCCCTCTGCGCGTCCGGGTAAAGAAGGAGGCGGGACTCTCCGAGCGAGAGGCCGCGAGAAGCGATGGGGGAGGTGGGGCTTGGAGTTTTATTCTCAGGTGTGCATGGCCGGCCGCACGGCCTTTTGGGCTTGATCGTGTCTGAGTTCCTAGGTCTGGCCCCTGGTGCTGGGTCTTGCGAGCGGGCATTCCAGACTTGGAAGGAATAAATCAGACCTATTTTCCCGTGGGGTCACTGATGCAGCTCTGTTTCAGGGTCAGAAATTCCCCCCGTGGAACCCACTCTGTGCCTCTGACTTGCTGGTTGCCTTTGTCTGCCTGAGACTCAGTTTATTCGTCGATAAAATGGGATCTGGGCCTGAGTTTGGACAAGGACTTAAGACCTTCTGACTCTCACTGGTCTGTGAGAGTCACTTAGATTCCCAGTTCCCTTCCACGTTCAGAGGCTCTTCAGCTTTTGAAAACCACAGACTCTACAGGATGGAAATAATTTTTTTTTTCTTTCTGCCTTTTCTAGGGCCGCTCCCATGGCATATGGAGGTTCCCAGGCTAGGGGTCTAATCAGAGCTGTAGCCGCTGGCCTGCGCCACAGCCACAGTAATGCAGGATCCAAGCTGAGTCTGCGACCTACACCACAGCTCACCGCAACGCCAGATCCTTAATCCACTGAGCAAGGCCAGGGATCGAACCCGCAACCTCGGATTCGTTTCCGCTGCGCCACAACGGGAACTCCTGGAAATAATTATTATAAATGAAAATAACACACTCTGTCATGGCCCCCTGTGTCCGCAGAGAGAAAGCTACACTCCCCTCCAGGCCAGGGATGGGCTCCTGACACAGCAGCCTCCTCCTTGCTCTTCTAGAATCTGCCTGGCTCATTCCTACCTGGGAGCAAAGGCTCTTCCATCCCTTCTGGAGCCTTGAGCCATGGCTCAGTTCAGTTCAGTGCTGCCCTCAATCCAGGGAACAGGACTGAAAGGAAGGAAGGAAAGTGGGGATTCTGGGGGGAATGGAAGTAGAGAAGGCCCCAGGGGCAATTGGGGAGCTCAGGAGGAGCCTAATAAAGCCCCCTCCTGCCACGCCCAAACTGGGCTGACCCTCACCCTGACGCCTCCAGGGCCAGAGTGCTCCCACGTGCGACAGGTCTGGGGAAGGGAGTGAGGTTCTTGGGGTCTGGGTTCAAATCTGGCACCCCTCCCTATACCACTGGGACTTTGGGCAAGTACTTCCCACTGTCTGGGCCTCAGTTTCCCCATAAGGAAAATGGAAGGATGAAGTGAGGGATGTGTGTTCTTATCCTGTGGCCTCTTCCCCACTGGCAGATGTGGGCATCTGGTGGGAGGCCCCCTCGGCCCCTACCTTTCCCTGTGGACCAACCCTGACCTCGCAGGTCAGTGGCCTGCTCTGGCTTTCCCCTAGCCTGGAGGTTTCTTGGGGACCAGGCTGAAGCAGAGGTCCCTCAGGGTCCCCAGCCTCACTCAGGGTAGGTCAGCACCCCTTCCCCCTCCAATGCTAGGAGTATAACCCATATAGAGCTGGGGCCAGTGTTTCTGGAATTAACACATCCACTGAAGGGGAGAAATGATCTGTTCATGGGCCATGCAATCATTGAGCACCGACTGTGTGCCAGGCTTGGTGCCGGGCATTAGAGCATAGTGGTGACTGTGACCTGTCCAGCCCCTACCCCTTGGGCCAAGATGAGCCATCAGAGGAACCCCCCTTTTGTCCCAAACGTGTTCTTTCCATCCACATGTTTGGCTCTCAGGTCCTCACGCCTGAGTGATTAAACCCATTGTACAGATGAGGAAACTAAGGTTCCAAAAGCTCCTCTCTGGGGCCCAGTCCACCCTGGGGCTCCTCACACCTGCCAGGAGGCCCTCCCGGCACCCACAAGCCACTATTGTCTTCTCTGGGGAGGCCCAGCATGGAGCTGAGTCACTGGGAGGAGCAGCCTGTGGGGGCCCCCACTCGGCCACAACCTCTGCCCAGCCCCAAGGCCTGGGTGCACCCCACAGGGCCCTGGCACAGGAACAGGCAGCCAGGGGCCCCTCAAGGGCGGCCCACAGACCGCTTGCCCGCCCCCGCCCATCTGACTGTGGCCTTTGTTCTCTGCTGGGTGCCCGCCACTGGGCCAGGCAGGCAGGAGCCCGCTGGAGACCTGCCTCCCCTCCTGCTCCCCCCACCATCCAAGCCACACCTACTGTGTGCTGTTCCCCCCGCCCCCCCGCCTCCGGCTGGGGACCCCACAGGAGGGAAAAGACCTCATTTCTGGTTGGGAAAATGGGAAAACGAATGCCAAGGTCAGGTTCCCACTGTGGAGTAAGGCAGCTGGGGACAGAACGGGGGATGATGGATGGCCGTGGAAAGTTCAGGAAGACCATAGGTGTGCGAGCCAAGGTTGTCCACAGAGAGAAAACAGTTGGACTTCAGATGTGGGGGCCACCCTCCTGACCTCGTTTGCATTTGTCTCCAGTGTGGGCACCTTCTCCTGGTGTGTGAACAGACACCTCCCACTCCCCACCCCACCCAGGCTCTCCCTGCTTTTTTGAAGCCTTGGAAGAAGGGAGGGGTATTTATCACTCCAGCCAGACCTGCACAAACCATGGTCTCAGAGTGCACTCTCAGGAGGGTAGGGGACGGCTGCCTCCAGAGCTGGGGACTTAGTGGCCCATGGGACTCTTGTGGAGGGGCCTGGCCCTGACCTGTCCATCCTCACCATGACGCCTACCAGGAGCTCACTCTCACTCACTCATTCATTTGTTCTCCTGGCTTCTGCAGGGCCCGCTGCTAGGGGCTGGGCCTGGGGGTCTCCCTGGATGTTGGGGGGGTGCTATTACCCTCCGCAGAGGAGGGAGGAGGTGCTGGCCATGTTGAGTATTAAGCAGATGCTGAGGCAGCAGCCCACTGGCGGCTCCCCAAGCCTGCCTTCCGTGGTGCTTGCAGCCATGGGCAAAAGGAGGGAAGGGGACCCAGGATGACTGGGTGTGGTCCCCTCACTGCAGGCTTGTCCTGGGGAGCCAGTGGGCCAGGAGGGCAGGGTAGTGGGGGCTCTCAGGGGGGCTGAACCCCCGCCTCATGCCCCCTATTGTCAGGGGACCAGAAGGGACCCCGAACCCGCCCTTCCCTGGGGTGGGTTCCCTGGGACACTGAGACTTGGGTGTGACCAGAAGCATGAATGAAGTCAGGGGGCAAAGAGCAGGGCGCACTCAGCATGTGGGCGGGGGGACAGCAGGGGCAAAGGCCCGGAGGTGGGACTGTGCAGGGAAATTAAGAAACCCATGAGGTCTTGAGGTTGGAGCCCAGAGAAGTGAAGGGGAGAGAAGCCAAGGTCAGAGAGTCTGGTCTTTGGGGGGAGGGCACCTTGGTGGGGGTCTAAGCAGGAGAGGGATGTGGTTCCACTGCTGCTATGTGGAGGCGGCTTCAGGGGCAGGAAAGGAGGTGGTCCTTGGAGGGGAGAAGGGCTGGCCGTGGGGATGAGGGAGGATGAGGGGAAGATTGGCAGGTTTAGGGGTAATGGAAGGCTATCCCTGGAGGTGGGGGTAGGGAGACAGCCACCCACAGGAAGTCCTACCAGGACAGAGGCAGGGCTTGGCCAGGAGGGGCTGCAGGAACGAATGAATGAGTAGGGACCCTAGTGTAAACTCCAGCCCCACACTGAGCCCCAATTCTGCTCTGAGCTCCTACCCTGGACCAGACTGGCAGCATGGGGTGAGACCTGGACCAAGCCCAAGAACACAGTGCCTCCTCCCCTGGGATCCCCCCGCCCGGCCCTCTCCCCCGGCCCTGCGCCCATCTGCCCCCAGGGTTGATACCACCTGTCGAGGACGGCCCTTTCCCCTCCTGGCCTGATGCCCACAGCTCCTGACTCAGGGGCCCCCAGGGCCTGTCCCGCCACATTCCGGGGCGGCCTGTGCAAACACAGGGCACCTCCCGATCAGCCCCCTGGGCATTGTCCAACTCAGTTCCCGGGGGGTGGGGTGAGGGGGGCAGAGCAGGGAGCCCAGCTGGATCCCACCCACAGGGTGGCCCCACTGACCTCTGCCTGTGGGGGCACTGGGATGCTCCTATTCACCTGGGGGACCCAGGAGTAGGGGGCAACTCTTGAGCTTCTTGCAGGAGGCAGCAGGCTTCACCCCCATTGCTCAGATGGGGAAAGCTAAGGTTTAGATGCATGCCGGAGGCTGGCCAGCTGCCTCCACCTGGTTTGCTTGCCCTCGCAAGCTCCTTTACCTGTTCCCTGGTGCCTTCCAAAAATGGGGAGGGGGGCATGTAGCTGTCAGCACCTTGCCACATTAGGGGGTGTGGGTTTTACTCAAAAGTGCTGGGGGTTTTACTCAAAGCCAGGAGGATGACAAGATCTCACTGGGGGCCCAGGAGCTGAGCCTGAAATGCTGAGGTGTCCCCCAGGCCGGCAAGAGTGACCAGGAAGGGGGCACAGCTGGGGCAAGAGTGGGAGGTGGCGGGGGTGGGGGTCCCAAGCTGTTCCCTGGTGTGTGCTGAGGGCCATGGTGCGCCCTTGGCAGTTAATGACACTGACCCCAGTCCTGGCCTTCTCCCCTCCCCCACCTCACAACTTCTGGGGCTTTCCTGGAGTCTCCATCCCTCTGCCCTGTCTGTGCCCTCCTTCCAGGGCACCCTTCCTTCCTCTCACTGTATCTGGCCCTCTCCTCCTCATCCCCTGGCTCTCAGCTTGGGTGCTGCGTCCTCTGGGAAGCCTCCCAGCAGGTCAGGCCCCCTGCCCCTCTTATAATTCCTGTTGTTTCACCTTGTTTCTGTCACCCCATCACTTGCAACACATTAGAGGCCCCGGGGGTGGGGGCCTGGCCTTCTTGCTCATGTCACCCCACGAGGTGTGGTGCTCACCCCAGGAGAAATGCTGCATAGCCTGGAGGGTGGCAGCTGGCGGCCAGGGTGAGGCAGGGCTGATGGTTCTGAGGGACAGGCTTAGGGCCCAACAGGTGGGCGGCCAGGAAGGGAACAGAGCATGAGGTCTGCTCCCGGTCCCTGGGCCTGGGCTGCCAACAGATCCAGGTATGAGTCCCACCTGCCTGGTGTCTTGGCTGGGAGACCCTGGGTGGGGTGGGGTGGGGTGGCTGAGCTGGGTGGTTCTTCACCCTGGTAGTGGCTCAGTGGCACTTTCTTTCCCTGAGGTAACTTCTCACTGAATCTCCCCTCTGCCCTGTGAGGCAGTGACCCTACAGCACCTGTTTTGTTGATGGGGAAACTGAGGCCCAGAGGGATGCAGTTACTTGACTGGGCTGTGAATTCTGGAAGTGTTCCGTGCCCAGGACCATCTGAGGGCAGGACCCGCAGGTGGGTTTTTATGCCTGTGTTACAGGAGGGGCAGGTCGATGGGGTCACCGGTCACTGTGATGTGGTTTCTTTCTTTTTTTTTTCTTTTACTTTCTAGGGCTGTACCAGCAGCATATGGAAGTTCCCAGGCTGGTGGTCAAATCAGAGCTGTAGCAACACCACAGCCATAGCAACACCAGATCCAAGCCACATCTATGACCTACATCATAGCTCAAGGCAATGCCAGATGCTTTTTTTTTCTTTTTTTTTCTTTTTGCCTTTTCTAGGGCCGCTCCCTTGGCATATGGAGGTTCCCAGTCTAGGGGTCTAATCAGAGCCTACACCAGAGCCACAGGAACTTGGGATCCAAGCTGCGTCTGCGACCTGCACCACAGCTCACAGCAACGCCGGATCCTTAACCCACTGAGCAAGGCCAGGGATTGAACCTGCAACCTCATGGTTCCTAGTCGGATTCGTTAACCATTGTGCCACGACGGGAACTCCAAGGCAACGCCAGATGCTTAACCCACTGAGTGAGGCCAGGGATCAAGTCCATGTTCTCATGGATACTAGTCGGGTTTGTTACTGCTGAGCAATGACAGGAACTCTGGGACATGGTTTCTTTTTGGCCATGGCCATGGCAGGCAGAAGTTCCTGGGTCAGGAATTGAACCTGAGCCATGGCTATAACCACAGCCACAGCAGTGACCACACCAGACCCTTAACCCACTGAGCTATGAGGGAACTCCTGTGATACAGTTTCTATGCCCAGCATCTTCTCATCTGATCCCTAATTGTACTGTGCAGCCAGCAGGGAGTGTGTGTGGGGCAGGATCTGTGGACTTGACTGTGCTCTTTGCACTCCCAGGTTTGGAGGAGACTCTGAAAAGCCTGGCCTCCACCCCTACTACACACGCACTGCCTCCTTGCCTTCTTTGGGGGTGGAAAAGGCATAAAAGCCAGAACTATTAAGGGACAAAATTCTTTAAATGTGACTACATAAATGCAAAAATGCTTCTAAGTCATTAAAGAACCACAAATGAGTTTAAATGAGTTGTGACACCTGGGGAGGAAATATTTTCAACATTATAACAGAATAAGGATTTGTGTCCTTCTTATACAAAGAGTTCCTACAAATCAATAAGAAATCAATCCAAAAAGGAGTTCCCTTGTGGCACAGTGGGTTAAAGAGTTGACTGGCATTGTCACTGCAGCAACTCAGGTGGCTGCTTTGGCTCAGGTTCAATCCCTGGCCCGGGAACTTCCACTGCCCTTTGTGGCCAAAGAAGAAAAGAAAAGAAAACAACCAAATTGAAAACTGGGCAAAGGAATGAAGAATTAGGAGTTCCCATTGTGGCTCAATGATAACAAACCCTACTAGTATCCATGAGGATGAGAGTTTGAGCCTTAGCCCTGCTCAGTGGATTAAGGACCCGGCATTGCCAAGTAGGCCAGCAGCTGTAGTTCTGATCTGACCCCTAGCCTGGGAACTTCGATATGCCACAGGTACAGCCCTGGAAAGAAAATTAAAAAAAAAAAAAAAAAAAGAAATGTACAATTAGTTCGCCCAAGAAAAAACACAAATAGCCACTGGAGGGACAGAGAAAAAGAAGCCTAAAGTCACTAATGATGAAAGAAATGCAAACAAATACCCACAAACAAGAAAGCATCTTTTGACCTTAGAGTTGGCAAAACAGTACAGTGAAGTTGGGTGTGGGGGCCTCTGGGGGTGCTTGTTAGGATAAAGAAGCTCTACATCCCTTTCAAGTTCCCCTCCGATTCCAGCCCTAACACTCAGGAATCTAATAAAAATGACAGGGCAAGCAGGGATGTTCACAGACCGTGGTTTGTGGCAGTGAATACTTGGAAAGAACCCATGTGAGCCACCGGCAAGGCAGGAGAAGATCTGGCCGTGGCTGCACAGGGAGTACGCTCAGTCCCGACCGATAGCGAAGGGGGCCTGCAAGCGTGTCCTGAGCCACAGAATCATCTGAAGTAGCCTGTTCCGATCAAATACAGGTTCAAGACCCATGGTGCCATTTCGATTTTGGGAGTAAAGCTTTTGTGAAGGCAAAAAAGTGTGTATCGAAAAAGTACAGGAGGAAATGCCCCAAGGGTTCCGCGGTTACCCTGGGTGCGGGGTGGGGGGCACTTTCAGTTCTTACTTTATATTTATATTCAGGAGGTGGGATGAACTGAGGTAGGATTTTCTTTGCTGTGTGAGTGTTCATGTTGTTCCGGTGGTTTTTAAATTCAAAGTTTAGTTTTTCAAGTCAGGGCTGAGGCTGGGTCTCTGAAGAGCAATGGGCTGGGGAGTCATTTCGGTCGAGGGGGATCCTTGACCCCTTGAGGGACCACGCTCGCTGGGCGTTCCCTGGGTGGGGGGGCTTTCAGCTGCCCCGGGGTCCTCTGGGGGGAAACCCCTGGTGCCCCGGGGAGCCCCCCCAGGGCCATCCTGAGACTGAGCCAAGTACCTGGAGCACTGCAGAGAGAGTCCACGCGGGTTACTTCCCCACTCGGAGCCCCAGTTCTCATCAGTGAAAGGGGACCATGAGGATGCCACCCACCAGGGCAGGTGCGGGGGGAGCACAGAGGGACTGCCCCTTCCCCAAGGGGAGGGACGGCCCCCAGCACTGCCCTGAGGAACTGGGTTGTGGGGGTCAGGGAGCCGCCCCTCTGAGGTCTCTGTCAGTGTTGCATGGAGCCTGTAGTGGAGGCTGTGTCTCCCACCCGACCCCCAGAACCACCCAGCTCTTGGTGTCTCAGGCCTGGCCTCATGGGCCTGTGACCTCTCTGGGTCTCATCTATAGGGTCTGCAGAATGGGCACAGAGAGGACAGACACCCCCAGGCAGGGCCGGGGTCTGGGCAGGCCCCGTGGGAGAGCTAGGGGCAGAGGCTCCCACCTCTGTACTCCCACCTGGCCTCCATCCAGCCCCTCCAGCCACATGGGCTTCATCCCCCCCTGCTCTTCGGACACCATGCCTCGCTCTGACTTCAGGGCCTTTGCACGGCATACCTCTTACCCTCACGCTCCAGCCCATCATGCTGGTTTGTCAGCTCTCCCCTTGACCCCAGCATGCCCACCACTGTCTGATTTGCTTGCTCAGTGTCCCCACCCGCCCCAGTTCCTCCAGGGCAGCCCCCCCGCCTGACCTGGCCAGTGCTATGTCCCCAGAGCCCAGCCTAGACCTGGCATGCTGGGGGCACATCTGGGATGGAGAGGCTGGGAGAAGGGTGGGCCCCCTGTCACAGGTGAGGAAATTGAGGCTGAGGGGGAGGCCTGAGGTCAGACAGAGGCCCTAGAAGCCCAGCTCAGGCAAAGGCATTTCCTCTAGCTCAGGGGCTGCGGGGTCCTAGGCAGCTGGTGGGGAGCCTAACGGGCCTGTGGGCCTGCGTGTGTGTGTGTGTGTGTGTGTGTGTGTGTGTGTGTGTGTGTGTGGCAGTGGCAGCTGGGGCTCCTCGGGGGCCCAACCCCCACCCAGAGCGCAGGAGCAGGGAGGGAGGGGGGAGGGGAGTGGAGGCAGCAGCTGGCGGCTGGCCCTGGGCCAGCTCTGAGCCACTGCTGGGAGGGCCTGCGTTGGAACGGTCTCTGTGTCTCTTTCTCTCTCTGCCTCTCCCTTTTTCTGTCACTCTCAGACTCTGTTTCTCTGTCCCCTCTCTGGTCATGAGGGTTGGGGGCTGGTCCCGATTCAGGGTATTCGAATTCCCCCTTCACCTCCACCTGCCTGTGTGGATGAGGGAACAGGAGGATCCCCAGCCTCTGACCCCTCCTGAATTGGGGACCTAGGGGACCCTGAGCAAGTCTTCTACCCGCAGTGTGGTCTCCATCTCTGGGCCAGGGCACTGGGTAGGGTGGGGGCAGTCACAGCCAGCCTGGAAAGAAACAGTTACCAAGGAGCCACTTTAAAGTTCCCATCATGGCTCACGGTTAATAAACCCAACTAGCATCCATGAGGACACAGGTTCGATCCCTGGCCTTGCTCAGTGGGTTAAGGATCTGGCATTGCCGTGAGTTGCAGTGTAGGTGGCAGACATGGCTCAGATCTGGCGTTGCTGTGGCTGTGGCGTTGGCCAGCGGCTACAGCTCCAATTCGACCCCTACCCTGGGAACCTCCATATGCCATGTCTGTGGCCCTAAAAAGACAAAAGACGAAAAAAAAAAAAAAAAAGGAGCCACTTTATAGGCATGTGTACCTGTCATGGGGGTTCAAGTTGGGTGGCTGGGGCAGGGGATACAGAGGCCAGGAGGGATGCAAAAGCCCTGAGGCTGGGGGGCCACCCTTAGCCAAGTTCCTGGGTCCCCATCCCCAAGTCATACCACCCAGCAAGCTGACCTGGCTGACCCTGTCCACTGACTACCATTAAGGCCCCTCAGGCAGGAGGGCACTGGAGCGCAGGGAGCTGGGTGACCCCTGCCTCTCCCAGGACACTTACCACCCAGGTACACCCTCCCCCCACCTCTGCCAGCACAGCAATCCCACTGAACCTCACTGACAATAGAATCCAACAGGCAGAAATATCCTTGGGGGCTGCAGTTTAATCACCCCCTGATTTGCATTTTTGCATATTAATGTGGCAGAGCTGCTAATTTTGTGGTATTATTTTAAAGGTGCAGAAACTCTGGAATTGCTGAGGGCTGAGGAGGGGCCTTCCTCACCAGGCCTGGGGGGCTGGGTCTCTGGATACAGGATCCCTGCCCTGTGGTATCACCCTTGCCCCCAGGCCATGCCCCCCAGGGGTCTCATTGTTTCTTCTCTTGAAATTGGGGCATCAACCAGTAGCCAGGGGAATGGGACCTGGAAGGGGATTCTGGAATTTTCTGCAGGTGGCTCCATCCTAAACAGCCTATAGTGGGAAAATTGAGAATTTAGGATCGGGCTGTGTCTTAGAACCTTTGGATGCTGTCAGGAATCCTGAATCCAGCTGTCATCCTCACCCCCTGCCCTCAGGCCAGAAACCTGGGCCCATTGGCAGCCCCTGTGGTGGGCTGCACCCCACATCTGGCCCCCAGGCTCACTCAGCTCTCCCACCTCAAAGCCTCAGTGCTCCTCTCACCTCAAAGCCTTTGCACATGCTGTTCCCCTGCCTGATGTGCTCTTCCTTTTCCTGCAAGGTCACCTGTCCAGTGGCCCTCGAAGCTACCCTAATCATGCATGTGCCCAACCTCCAGGTCCTCATTGCAAAGCTGGAAAACCGAGGCACAGAGTGGTGAGGCCAGGTCCTTGGGGCCACCCACACACGGTCCTCCCAGATAGCTCCCCTCCCAGGAGCCATGGGGAGCTGGACCTTGGGGACTCCAGGGCTTGGGGTTCAAGCCCCGCGGTGAGCACTTGGGTGCGTGCTGCCACCTGGTGCCGCTCTTGCGTCAGCGCCTCCACCTTATGGAGCTCATCCTATGCTGGGGGATCCCAGGAAGTCCCCAGGTGCGCGGATACCCAGCCCACCAGACTCTCCTGGGCCCAGGCGCCCCCGCGCAGGTGCCAATGCGTGGGATGGAGAGGCATCTAGGGTGAGGAAGGAAATGGGGGCTCGATCTGGCTGCTCCCGAGCTGACCCTGTCCTGACCCTTCCCACCCTGCCTTGACTGCTCTGAACCTCCCCGTCCCACCCTTGCCCTAATCTGACCACTCTATGTCCACATTGACCTCTGGCCTGATCGGTGGCAGTGCGAGCGCCAGGGCTGGGACCTTCCGCGCTGAGTGGGACAAACATGTGGGCCGACATCCACTAGGGGGCGCCAGCCGCCCAGAAACCCGCGGGACAGCTGCGGCGTGTGGTGGCCATCTGCGCATGCGCATGTCCTCTCGCCTAGCCTTCCGAATGCTGTGGCTCCGCGTGTACGTCCACGTGTGCCTGGGCGAGTCCTCGCACATGGGAGCCCCCTATGCTCGCGTGTATATGAGCGAGCTGTGATCACACGCTTGGTCCTGCTTGCACGCTCGCTGGATGTCCTTGTGGGTGCCCACGCCCGCTGCAACAGCTCACTTGAGTACAGTATGCCCAGGTGTGTTCACGCGTGTATGCGGGCCCTGGCGTGTCCGTGCACATGCGCGTACATTTGTGTTTGCACTTGTGAGCCATGATGATGTTTGCTTTCACGTGTGCACACATACCTGCCATGCCCAGAGGTCCATGTCTCCGTGCTTTGATCTGTTGGCCTGCCTTGGGTCATGGTCACATGCACATGTTCCCACGTGCTGCCTGGCATGTTCACGTATGTCCGTGTCCTAAAACGTGGGTGACATGCTCTGGCATGTTTACTGCCTGTTCACATTTGTACAGTGCCAGGGCATGCTTGCATGTGCTCGACTGTGATGTGACACGCATACGTGTGTTCACGCATGCTCACATATATCCCTACCTCTCTGGCCTCCATTCAGCCTCCTCCCACCTGGTCAGTGGACACAAGCTCCATGTCACCTGCTCTAAACTCCTGGCTCCTGCACCAGGAGCTTCTGGCTGAGTTGACATCTAGGCCTTTGCTGTGGTGTTTCCCTTCAGCCCAGACCTCCCCAGGACTCTGTTGGCATGTCCCTAGCTCAGCATCACTTCCAGTCAGTGCTGGCCCCCACAAGGCCCCCCATCCTGTTTCTTTTTTGCCCTCACCTGGGTTTCTGCTGTTGCCTGTCCCCTATCAGGAGCTGTGCTTGAAGACAGCCCTGATGTCTGGGTACCTACCTGATAAACAACTCAGAGGCTGGACTGGCTGGAGGATATGCTCAGTGGTGCCCATGATTATGGGAAATCCATGCCCAGCTCCAGCCTCAGTCAGCCAGCTCCAGGGAAGTTCCACCATCACAAAGCCTGCCAAGCAAAGTGGAACCTCCCTGAAGCCCAGCCACCAGCCCTTTCCTTTCCATTTATACCAGTGGGAGAGGGGTGCCTTTCTCTTCCTTGCTGTTCCCCCCTCCACCCCCTCGAATCCTATTGATCCTGTGGGGCCCTGTGCCATTGGCCTCTCTTCTAGAATGCCTTGCCTGTTCTCCTGGGTGTGAACGGACAAGAGGCCACCAGAGAGAGCAGGCAGGGTGATCCCAGGTGGTCCAGGACAAGTGTGCATCAAAGGTGGATGACAGGGAGGGGGAGTGCCGGTTCCTGGGCTAACCCGCAGCTGTTAGCAGCACTGACAAGCAGCCCAGGAGGCTCTGCTCTGAGTGTTGTGTCCCTTTGTTGCTGTGCCCCACTCCCTTCATGCCTCTGTCCTTCCCTCTGTCTGTCCCTTCTCTCTATCCCTCACTCTCTCTCCTCCTCTCCCCTCCCCCATGGTCACCCCTGGCCTGGTCACCCCCTAGCCCCCAAGGGCCATTTCCTTGGCAACGGTGGCCATAAGGTCAGCTGCTCAGATCAATCTCCTCTCACCCCTGAAGCCCTGACCCTGGACCTGGAAGGTGACAAGGAAGTGGGGTCAGGCCTGGGGTCCAGGGTGAAGGGATGCAGTGGGGTTAAGATAGGGCTTCCTCAGCCAGGGCAGGGGTGGTGAGCCTTGGAGAGGGAGAGTGGGTCCCTGGAGGTAGGGTCAGCAGGGTCAGAGGTCAAGTGAGCCCCGGGCTCATACTGATTCCAAACCTAGTCCAGGCCTGTTCTTCTGAGCACTCACTATGTGCAAGGACCAAGGTGGGGGAGGGCGCGGGGAAGAAGGGCTCAGTCCTTGTCCCAATTTATAGCCGATAGATAACAAGGCCACCTGGCCAGGCACTGGCCCTGGAAACCACGGCTGCATCACCAAGCAAGTCCCCATCCCAGCTTCTGAGCTGGCTGCCATCGATGCTTCTGGAATATTCCATTACTGCCACTGAGCTTCTAGAATATTCCCTCACCACTTCCAGAATACCCCCCCTCACTTCTAGAACAGTCCACCATCATCACTTTAGAATAGTCTCTTCACTTCTAGAATGGTCCACTGTCGTCACTTCTAAAATATTCCATTATCGCTTCTGAGCAGTCCACCATTACAGCTTCTAGAATATTCCAGTCACCGCATCTAGAATAGTCCACTACGGCTTCTGAGCAGTCCACCATTAAAGCTTCTCGACTATTCTACCGTCACTGCTTCTAGAATAGTCCATTACTGCTACTGAGCAGGCCAGAATTACTGCTTCTAGAACATTCCACCACCACTACTTCTGAAGAATCTACCCTTAGAGGCCTTTCGTTTTTCCCTTTTGGGGACAGGGCAGGGTAAGGTCCCTAAACACACCAGAATGAATCGGCTTTCTCCCTTCCTCAGCGATGGTGGGGACAGCTCAGCAGAGCAACACAGAGGGGTGGGGGCCACAGGGGACCGGTTGCAGGTCGATGAGCTGGGCCTGTGAGGACATTGATCGCTAAGTGTATTTGTATAGATCCTGGGACAGGTAGCCGGGGGCCCGCGGGGAGGGGAGGCAGGGCCAATGAGCCTTGGGGTATCTTCGGGGCTGACTGGGGACACCAGGGCTGGGGGGGGGTGGCAGCAGACTAGAGAAGATACCTCCTCTACTTGCTTCCTCCTCCTTCTCTCAAGCTTCACTTTCCCCAAGGGGGTGGAGGAGGTTTGCAGTGGGCCTCCTGGGCCCCCTTTTCCAGAGGAGACAGCGCTAGCTCAGAGAGGTCAGGCTGCAGCCCAGGGCCACACAGCATGGGGGTGGGAGCCACAACTCGTTATGCTGATGCAAAAACCTTTCTTTACCACAAAGCCTTTCTTCCCCCTCCCTGGGGCAGGCGCTGGGGAGAAGGTGGGGGTCCCCCTCCCAGTCCGCCAGGCGGGGCCACTGGCCCTTTAAGAGCCTCGTTTTGGCGAGGCCTCGGGTTATCGATCGCAGCCTTGGAAACGCGATTAGATTATCCAGGCTGGGAACGGCAGGCTGGCGGGGGGCTGCTCTGGGAAGACAGGCTTCTTGTAAACGGTTCCCCTAAGGGCAGTGGGGCTGGGTCTAGGGGGATCCATCCCGAGGGCTTCCCGGATGCCTGAGGCCCAGTGCTCCCTGGACGAGTGGGTAGATAATGGGCACCTCCATTTTGTGAATTTGGAAACTGGGGCGCACAGAGGGGTGCGTCTTTGTCCCGCCATATTTACTGAGCGCCTCATGTGAGCCGGGAGCATGAATCCAATAGTCACTATATAGAAAAACATAACCAAGGAGTACTATTATCATAAATAACAACTGTGGCTAGTAATTGGCCCCTGCCCTTCCAGGAAGCCTTTCTGCACGTCCTCTCTGAGCACCGCAACCATGTGGAGTGGGGAAGTTTATGATCCCATTTTACAGACGGGGAAACTGAGGCTTGAGCTCTCCCAAGCCAGAGGGGCTGAGCCACAGCATGCAGGCCCCTGGGGCGCCTCCCTGGCGGATCACTTGGAAACAGAAGGGAAGGGAGCAGGGGTGGGGAGTGGGAAAGCAGCGCGGGGAGGAATGAAGGGCCTCTGGATGCGTGCGGGGGGCTGGGGCGCCCCCTCCATCACCAATTTCTGAGCTTGGGGAGAAAGCTCCACTCACCCGTGGCTTGGAAGCTGGGCGCTGACGTGAGGAGGTGCACCCCACAGCGCATGCGGACTTCCACCTACTGTTTGCGCAGCCGCAGACCCTCACTTGAGCACCTGTGGGCCGGCCAGCAAGAGCTGATTCCCACAGCTACCCTCACACACCCCAGAAGCGCCCTCAGAGGCTGCGTTCCAAATGCTCGCACAGTGAATGGTTGTCCATTGACTAAACAATAGTACTTAGCAATAATGGTCATAGCAGTAAAATAAGTCCAAACCATTTAGACTGGACTTGGACTCCTTTTTTGTCATTTTAGGGCCACACCCGAGGTATATGAAGGTTCCCAGGCTAGGGTCCAATCGGAGCTGTAGCCTCTGGTCTACACCACAGCCACAGCAAGGAGGGATCCCAGCTGCATCTGTCACCTACATCACAGCTCAGAGCAATGCTGGATCCTTAACTCACTGAGCCAGGGCAGGGATGGAACCCGCGTCCAGCATGGATACCAGTCAGGTTTGTTAACCGCTGAGCCACGATGGGAACTCCTGGATGTTGACTCTTGATTACCCTCTCAGCCTCATCATTCCTCAAACCTCTATCATCTAATCATTTCCAACATTTAGTGAGTGCCTCGTTCTCTCAACAGCCCTGTGAAAAATAAGCCATCTGATCTGTTGACAAAGGAAGAAACAGGTCCAGGGAGGTGGAGGGATGAGTTTGCAAAGACCAGAAGATGAGACTCTAAGCTCAGGTCCATCTGTGTCTGGCCCTCAGGTTGTCTCTGAGGAAAGGGCCTTGATCCTGTATTTCTGAGACTCTGGATATGAGGAAACTGAGGCACAGAGGTAGGGAGCGGCCTGGGTGTCTCCCAGAGCCTCGAGGAGGCAACAGGAGGCAGTTCAGACAAAAGTGGAGATGAGCTGGGAGTTCCCATTGTGGCTCAGTGGGTTAAGAACCTGACTGGTATCCATGAGGATGTGGGTTTAATCCCTGGCTGTGCTCAGTGGGTTGCAAGCTGTGGCGTCACGGATGCGGCTCTGATCTGCTGTGGCTGTGGAGTAGGCCGGCAGCTGCAGCTCATATTTGACCCCTAGCCTGGGAACTTCCATATGCTGCAGGTGTGAGATGAGCCTGGTTTGGGCCATGACCACAGAATGTGGCTTGAGTGCTTGGCCAAGGACTACCCTTAGGGAATGGGCCTGGCCATTGGAGGAGGGGTTTCAGTAGAGGGAGGTTCACGGAGGGGAGTCCACCCTTGCCCTCCCAGAGGGGATTCTAGACCAGCCAGCCAGAAGGGTGCTACACACAGCAGGAGCTTAGTAGATGCAGAGGGAAAGCCATGGGGTGACTGCCTGGGGGCTGGGCAAGAGGAGGGCCAAGGAGGAGGGGCCCATCCTGTCCTCAGTGTTTCCCCTGCACATCCCAGCACAGGGCCCCCAGGACTCCAGTGTGCCCTCAAATAGTGAATAGCACTCCGCGCCCCTGTCCCTCTGTCTCCCCCATCCCTCTGTCCCTCCGTCTTCCAGTCCCTCTGTCTCCTCTGTCCCTCCTTTTCTCTGCCCTTTTTCTCCATCTCTGTCTCTGGGCAGAGCTGCAGCCATGTCTCCTCACCCCTTAGTTCTGGGTCACCCCCTCCCCTGTCCCTTCCAGGAGCCACTGGCTGTGGCCTTTTCGGGTGCCCCAGTCCCCAGCTATGTAGAGCCCTCCGGGGGGCTGGAGACGCTGGCCCACGAGCTCAGGGCCACAAAGACTTGAGGAGTGCCACAGATGCCCCCCCCAGAGCAGGGTCTGAGGCCACCAGACTCTGTGGCCCTGGCCAGGCCCCTGGCTCTCTGGACAATGTTACCCCACTGTAGATCATCAGGCTGGGGGTGGGGGACCCCAAAGGGCTGGGCCGCCAGGCAGCTGAGAGGGGACACTCGGGGGCCCATTCCCTCCAACCCCACCCCCCAGCCTGACCTGCATACAGTGTCCCGCTCTGTCCTCCAGCGTGGGCCCCCCAAGGGCCAGTCACCCGTGGGGAGGGCAGAGAGAATATGTGAACCCACCCGTCCTTCAGGCCATCACCTCCCTGTCAGGTACCTCCCTTCACACCCAACTATGGATACTGAGGTAGTGGCAGGGCAGGGGTGCCTGAGCAGGGCCCCAGGTGTCCCTCTTGCTGGCCCTGGGCACCCCATAGATCCCCCAAGTTCCCCCACAGAGGGGCTGTGGGAGGGGAGCTGGCCTTCCAGGCAGAGGGAAAAGATCTGATGCAGGCGGTGTTGCAGGAGCCAGGGGGTGAGAGGGAGAAGTAGGCTCAGATGCTGGTGGGGCTGGGCCTGGGGAGCCCTGTGGGCCATGGGGAAGTCTTGGGTCTTTTTCTGGAGTGCACTGGGGAGCCACAGGAAGCCACAGAGTGATGGACAGATGAGGAAGGAGTCATGAGGGGGGTTTGTTTGTTTGTCTGTTCGTTTCGTCTTTTTAGGGCTACGCCTGTGGCATAGGCATATGGAAGTTCCCAGGTTAGGGGTCAAATCAGAGGCATATCCACTGGCCTGTACCACAGCCACAGCAATGCCAGATCTGAGCCGCATCTGCAACTTACACCACAGCTTGCAGCACCACCAGATCCTTAACCCACGGAGCAAGGCCAGGGATTGAACCCACATCCTTATGGATACTAGTCAGGTTCTTAACCCCCTGAGCCACAACGGGAACTCCTGTTTGTTTTTTTATGGCCACACCCACAGCATTTGGAAGTTCCCAGGACAGGGATTGAATCCAAGCTGCAGCTGTAGCAACACTGGATCCTTTAAGCCCCTGTACTTGGCTGGGGATCAAACACACACCTCTGCAGCGACCCAAGGCGCTACCGTTGAATGCTTAATCCACTGTGCCGTAGCAGGAGCTCCTGGAGTTACATTTTTAACTGGGGACTCTAGGTGCTGGGAGGGGAGGGACCCTGTAAGCAAGTGGAGATAGGGGAGACTGGGACGAGGCTGCCTCCAGGCCACTGGGACATCTGAGTTCAGGCAGGGATGGAGAGATGGGCCAGGTTTGCCTTCCTGCCCAGTCCCCAAGGCCCAGAGAGGAGATGGGAGGCTGGGAAGGGGCCGAGGGGCAGGAAGGGGTGCAGGGAAGTGGCTGTGGCCCTGCTGGCCCCTCCGAAGCAGTAATTAAGGGCTCCCGGCGTCCCCGCGGCGTGATGTATGTGCGCCTTAACTAATCATTTATTAGGTCACTGATGGTTCGTCAATATTAATTCATTTATTTAAACAACTCGGCTCCGTAATGAAGATGTTGCCTGAGAGGGGACGCCGGTGGGTGGTGGGGCCTGGGCTGCGGAGAAGGGGCTCAGGCCTAGGTCTGGGGGTCTCCAAGGCATCCAGAGTTGGCATCTGGGTGAAATGTCCCAGAAGTTCAGGGTTACGCCAACACCCCTGGGCCCTGGGAGTCTGAGGCCAGAACAAGAGGTGAGCTGCCTGGAGGCCCAATCGTGATTGGGGATGATAGGGAGCTCAGATTGGCCCCTGGGGACCCCTCACCATTCACTGGCCCCCTTCCTGCTGCCCTGCTTCTCAAAAGCAGCGTGGCCCTGGGCTAAAATGCTCAAGGTTGGCTTTATCCTTATGGGTGCTGTGCTCTCTGCCTGGTGCACTCTTATCAGTCTGCCTGCAGGCAGGCGGACTTACTGAAAACATTTAAAAACAAAAACCAGGGGGAGTTCCCACTGTGGCTAGTTATCCATGAGGACCCAGGTTCGGTCCCTGGACTTGCTCAATGGGTTAAGCATATGGCATTGCTGTGAGCTGTGGTGTAGGTCACAGATGCGACTTGGATCTGCCATTGCTGTGGCTATGGTGTGGGCCAGCAGCTGCAGCTCCAATTTGACCCCTAGTCTGGGAACTTCCATAGGCCGTGGGTGTTGCCCTAAAAAAAAGCAAACAAACAAACAAACAAAACAAAAAAAACAAAAAACCCCAAACCCAAACCCAAAACCAAACCAAAACCAGGGAGTTTGGCTCAGAGGGTTAAGGATCCAGCATCATTACCGCTGTGGCTTGGTTCGCTACTGTGGCACAGGTTCCATCCCTGGTCTGGAACTTTCACATGATGCCAGTGGGGCTAAAATAAATAAATAAATAAATAAAAATAAATAAAATCACACATCTCCTCTGCTCAAGAGCCATCCATGTCTCCCCAGTGCTCTGCAGAGAAAATCCAAACTCATCTGTCTCCACTGATCTCCCTGATCCCCCAACAAAGGGCCCCCCATCACATCTCTATTACCCGTGACCCTGTCCTGGCTATTTGTTTACCTGTTTGTCATCTGTTTTCCCTGCCAGTTCACCTCAGTGAGAGAAGGGACCTCGTCTGCCCCAGCATGTGGGTGACATTCAGCAAATGTCCCTCAGCAGCAGACACTTTGGGGCCCGGGTCTTGGCCCCATGGCCCCTGTAATTTTCAGGACACAGCTGCCTGTCCCCAGCAAGCCTGCCCTCCTCTGTGCTTTTGGAGGGGCCAGATGCAGGGGCAATGTCCCTCCATGATCTGGTCCTTGGCAGCGACCACTCTGGGGAGTGGCCCTTGAGATCCCTCCCAGACCTGTACTTCAAGGGCCCATCAAGCCGCCATGTGAAGACTTTTCTTCCTTCCTGTCATGCCCGGGTGCCCTCCTGGTTAACCCACCTTCACTCAGCCTTGGTCTTGGGCTCAGCCTTTGGGGACCCCATTTGGAGACACCATGATCAGAGGTTCTGAGGTCCAGAAACAGGAAATGCACATCTCAAAGCTCTCCTACCTTCTGCTAAGAAAAAGAAAAATAAGGTATTTAGGGAGTTCCTGTTGTGGTGCAAAGGAAATGAATCTAAGAACCATGAGATTGCAGGTTCAATCCCTGACCTCGCTCAGTGGGTTAAGGATCCGGCGTTGCCATGAGCTGTGGTGTAGGTCCCAGATGCGGCTTGGGTCTGGTGTCTGTAGCTGTGGCTGTGGCCTAGGCTGGCAGCTGTAGCTCCTATTGGACCCCTAGCCTGAGAACTTCCATGCACCATGGGTGCGGCCCTAAAAAGAAATAAGAAGGTACTTAGGAGTTCCCTATTGGCCTAGGAGTTAAGGATCTGGCATGGCTGCTGCTGTATGAGTTTGATCCCTAGCCCGGGAACTTCTGCATGCTGCAGGCAAGGCCAACAAAAATTTTTTTTAAATAACAAATAAGGAGTTCCCGCTGTGGTACAGTGGGTTAAGGATCCAGCATTGCCTCCATTGGCTTGGGTAGCTGCTGAGGCATGGATTCAATCCCCAGCTCAGTGTAGTGGGTCAAGGATCCGGCATTGCCACAGTTGTGACACAGGTTGCAGCTGCAGCTGAGATTCCATCCCTGACCCAAGAACTTCCATATGCTGTGGGTGTGCCAAAAATAAAAATAAAAAAGTATATAAAAATAAGGTATTTAATGAAATCTGCCCTGAGATGGCAGACACAGGAATGAGAGTGAAAAGCAGGGTGTAAAGGGACATAAAATTCAAGGCACCGGAGTTCCCGTCGTGGCGCAGTGGTTAACGAATCCGACTAGGAACCATGAGGTTGCGGGTTCGATCCCTGGGCTTGCTCAGTGGGTTAACGATCCCGAGTTGCTGTGAGCTGTGGTGTAGGTTGCAGACGCAGCTCAGATCCCTCATTGCTGTGGCTCTGGCGTAGGCTGGTGGCTACAGCTCCAATTCGACCCCTAGCCTGGGAACCTCCATATGCCCCGAGAGGGGCCCAAGAAATGGCAAAAAGACAAAAAAAAATAAATAAATTCAAGGCACCAGTGACCCAGAGGATGGGCATCCAGAGTCTTGGAATTCTGGGCTATCAGGATTTGGGAGTTTCAGGATTTCAGGATTCTGTGGTTTTCAGGGGTTGCTGCTTCATTGTCCACCCAGGAGGCAAGGCAGCTGTAGAGGGAGGTGAGCACCTCTCCCCTGAGGAATTTCCAGGTCCCTGCTGGCCTGGGATGGATTTTTTTTTTTTTTTTTTTGGCCACCCCGAGGCATATAGAGTTCCTGGACCAGGGATCAGATCTGAGCCACATCTGTGACCTATACTACAGCTACAGCAATGCTGGATCCTTAAACCCACTGTGCCGGGCCGGAGATCGAACCTGTGTCCCAGTGTTGCAGAGATACTGCTGATTCCATTACACCACACCAGGAATGTCCCTGGGATGGATTTTGTTCTCTCCTCTTCTCCCAAGAGCCTCACCGACCTGGTCGGCCAGCAGGACCTTGCCTGAGCTTCCAAAGGAGTGGTGTAGCCATTGTCATGACAACAGTGGCTGACATCTCGCCTCTCACAGCCAACTGTCCTGGACACAATCCTTGTCCCCTTTCTACAGAAGGGGACACTGAAGAACCGTGTAGCTGGGTTACACAGCAGACAAATGTCAAAGCCAGGACTCATGCTCCTGGTCCCCACCTCTCCCAGCCCAAGCCATTGCTAACAGGCATCCAGCCAGGGCCCTCTCCTGCTCTACACAGTGCCAGGCTCCCCACTGCCCACAAGGTCATGTCCCAGGTGGGCTCTCAAGGCCCACACCCTCCTGGCCTTGCCACACACAGTGCCCCCTCTGCTTGTCCCTTGCTCTGCAGCCTGGGCTCTGCCCTCGCAGTCCAGGACGTTGTGAAGTTTTAACAGGCTCCCTCTGTGGATACGTCTAAGGGGCCCCGGGGAGACCAGCCAGTTGTGCCCTCGGCCTTCCCAGCAGTGGCTTCCTGTCCTGGTTCTGGTTCAGGCTTTGACTTCAGTGCCCATTTTACAGATGGAGAAGCCGAGGCTCAGCATATGCAGCAGGCTGGCTGGGCAGGTGTGAGCCCAATAATCACGGTGATCACATCTCAGCCCTGGGGGGTTGTGAGGATTGGTGACTCGTTCATTCATTCCTTTGTGGCCCTAGGGGGCAGCTCTGGTCACTGGGTGACCTCGGGTTCCAGTTGGTGAGTTCAGGTGGGGTGGACACAGAGCTGGACACTGACATTCCAGCCCCCAGGAGGTCAGGGTGAGCGGGTACCTTTGTCTTCACGCTCAGAGGTGGCATCACGTCCAGGCTGGGGCTGGCCCACAGTGGTGGTGGTTCCACCCACATCCCAACCTGACAGCAGGGCCAGCCTCCCAGGCCTGCCAGAGGCCCCTACGGTGCACCCAGGAGGCGTCCCTTGCCTTTCTGCATGGCTGGAGGCGGCTGAAGCCCTCAGGGCCAGGAGTGGGGTCTTGGTGGCCCCGTGGTGTGTGGCAGGCCAGCACTGGTTCCCGCTCCAGACATGACACCGCTGGTCCATGTCTGGGGGTCTCCCGGGCTCCCTTGGGACCTTCCACCAGTTCTGCCGGTGTGTGAGGCGGGCAGCCGGGGCATTAAAGTTAACTTCCTCTTAAACAGACTTAATTAGTGTTCTCTAGTCCCACATAAATTAATCGTGGCCGGCCACGGAGGCTGGAGCGCCCGATCGATGGGCAGCTGGACGGCGGCGAGGAATTCTCCAGCTCATCCGTCACGTCACTCTGGCTGATAACTGCTCATGGCTTTATCTTCATCAACCAGGCCCTGGCGGCCAGAGGAGGCTGAGAGGGGGTGGCCCACCTCTGGGCCTTAGTTTCCACATCTGTGAAGTGGGGGGATGCCAAGATGAGGTGAGGTTGGCAAGGAGCCTTCAGAGGAAGGAGGAGTAGGAATCACATACCAGTCCCCCAGCGGGTCAGAGGACCAGCCTAGTGCCAAGTATCACCTAATTTAATTCTGGCAAGTGGCTGCAAGGCACCTGTTTCTGGATGTCGGCTGAGGGCAGAAGAGATCAAGCCCCAGACCATAGTTTAACCACGTCTCCAGGTGCCTCCTGCTCTGAGCACTGGGACTTTGGGGACAGTCACCTATGGTGTGGATTGTGTCCCTGCTATACTGGGGGAGGGGCCGGGAGGGGTGGCAAATCACCCAGGAGACCTGGTACCCCAAACTCTGCTAAGGAAGGAAGTCACCTCCCTTCAGGGGTCAGTGGGCTTGAACAGAGTGAGGTTGTCCTGGGAGGTGAAGGGTGAGGCAGCTCCCAGGCCACCCCTCTGGACAAGTCTAGCCTGGCAGACCTTTGCTCTCTCAAGGCCAGGGGGCCAGGCAGAGGTCTCCAGGAGCCCTCTGAGTGGGGACAGTGACCCTGCATTCCTGCAGGTCTAACAAAGGTATCTCCTGGGTACCAACTCCTGGTCTGGGCACAGAAAACATTGTAGCGACAGCCTCCTTTGTTGGTAGAGACAAACAAATGAATGTCTAATTGGAAAACGGTGGCGGGTCCAGGGAGCGCTTCCTGGAGGTGGGGGCATTGGGCTTAGGGAGAAGGGTGGCCAAGGGCAAATGGATGTCACTGCAAAGGGGTAGAGGGTGGCGGAGGTATGAAGGAGCTCCAGGAAGGCCCCAACCTGTAACCATTCTGCAGTTGGCGGCAAGAGAGTGGGTTGGGAGAGCTCCCATTGTGGTGCAGCGGAAACGAATCCGACTAGTATCCATGAGGATGTGGGTTCAATGCCTAGCCTTGGTCAGTAGGTTAAGGATCTGGCTTTGCCATGAGCTGTGGTGTAGTTCGCAGACTCAGCTCAGATCCTGCATTGCTGTGGCTATGGCGTAGATCAGTGGATGCAGCTTGGATTCAACCCCTAGCCTGGGAAATTACACATGAGGCTCTAAAAAGACAAAAAAAAGAGGGGGGAGGAGGATGGGTCGCATGGTGAGAGGCAGAGTCCAGTGGTGGAGTGGCCTTGGAGCAGCGACTTGCAAGAAGGTTCTGATCAGCACGCAGAGTTTATGTGGGGGTGTGGTCTATTTGGGGGTGTGGCCTGGGCAAGGTAGAGCCAGGCAGGGTCTCCCCTCTTTGAGGGCAGGGCTCAGGTAGCAAATGCTCCCACACCACATTAGAATTTGGACCAAATGAGGTCCTGGATGCTGGTGGCAAACAGAGCTGGACATGGATGCTTCCAGGCCTGTGCAACAGAGGAGGAACAGAGGGGGGGGTGGAGTCCAAGGGGTGTTAGAGGCTCTGCTTGGGGTGTGGGGAGGGCTCCCCAAAGAGAGGACTTTGAAGAAGAAGAAGGAGCTGGCTAGGTGACAAGAAGACCGGTATCTGCATGTGCAAAGGCCCTGAGGCAGGTGCAGCAGAAGCTTGTTTGGTGGAGAGAGAATGAGGGATGGAGAGTGGAAGAGCCTCAAACCCCGGGTGTGGCGAGCAGGGGTCTGGGTTTTAGCGAGAAGGGAGGGAACCATGGGGGCTTCCAGCAGGTGTGTGTGGGGGGCTCTAATGTAGTTGTCTTTTGGAAATCTGCCATGGAGACTGCGGGGGCAGGAGGAAAGGAAGGAGGGGGGGACCAGGCAGGAAACGAGGGGTGCATGGAGTGTAGGGGGTACAGAGATGGCCAGATAATGGTTCAGGTTTGGGGGGGTGGAAGGATCAGGGGAGATCCCCCCCACAGGCCTGGGGAGAGGCCCAGGAGGTGCTGTGTCCCCGCCCCCACCCTTACAACCTCCTGAGCGCAGACAGGAGTCTTCGATCTTGGTGGCTTGGGGCTGCCTGGAATTATTATTCATAACCATATTTCAGGCCCAGCTGCTGAGCTGGAATCCTAGCTCTGCCTGTCTGCTGTCCACGTCTGGCTGCTGTAGGGAGCAAACTGTTCCTGGCCCAGAATCAAACAGCCACCCAGGTGGGCAGCTCCCCCACTTGGCTGGCCTCAATTTACCTGTCTGTTCAGTGGGATTTCCTGTGGACCATGTTGGCTAATGGGGCTCTGCAGGCAGGGGCAGCTGCATGTGACCCCCACCCCCATCTGCACCCCCCTGGCCATGAGCTCTGCCCTGGGGAGCCTCCTGGGCTGGGCTGGGCTGGGGGTGACTCCACACACACTCCCCCTCCAGGCTTCAGATTCACCCTGTGGGTCTAGTTCATGACCAGGCAAACAATTACAACAATACCGGTAATAATAATCCCTATCCAGTGGGGCTTAGGGGGGCTTCCCAGGTGCCCCTGTTATTTCAGCCAAATGACCTTTCTCTCCAGCCTGGCAGGAAGGATGTTGGCAGTTAGAGAAAAATGACCACTGTGGACAATGATGGTCTGGGTGCGGCTGAGCATGGTTCTGTGCAGACGGGCCAGAGGCAGCCAGCACTGCATCCATGTCCCAGGCCACCGGTCTGCTTGGGCCAGTCTCTGAACCTCAGTTTCTCCATTTGTGAAACTGGGTGCTTTTGCCAAAGACAGACTTCTGAAGCTTGGGGCTGAGGACTGGGTGCGAGGGACGAGGTTACCTGTGTAAAATGAGCCCCAGCCCCATTAGAACCTCACCTCCCAGAGGGGAGGTTGGGCCCCCTGCCCTGGGTGTGTCTGCAGAGCCTGGACATGGAAGGGGGGCAGGCAGGAAGGGACAAGGAAGGAGGGGCTGCCCCTTCCCTTTAGGGGACCCGGTGCCTCTAAACTTCCCTGGAAGTTTGAGAGGGTCTTTTTTTGTCTTTTAAGGGCTGCAGCTGAAGCATATGGAGGTTTCCAGGCTAGGGGTTGAATTGGAGCTGCAGCTGCTGGTCTACACCACAGCCACAGCAACACCAGATCCGAGCCACATCTGCGACCTACGCCACAGCTCACAGCAACGCCAGATCCTTAACTCACTGAGTGAGGCCAGGGATGGAACCCGCATCCTCATGGATGCTAGTCAGATTCGTTTCCACTGAGCCACGACGGGAACTCCCTCGCATCTTTGAGCCTCGGTTTTCCCAGCTCTGCGATGACTTCACTGATTGGCATGCCCTTTTTGGGCCTGGCCCCCCTCTCTGTACCACTTGCACCCCCCCAAGGGATGAGGAGCTCACCCCCTCTCCAGACCCCAAGAGTGGAGGTTTGATGTGCAGCAGGCTGGGGCCTGGGGACGGGTCTGGGGGAGGCAGTTCTGAGAAGAGGTGGAGACAGTTCTCAGAAACCCCCGAGACCCTGAGGGACTCCTTCCCCTTCTCAGAAATGCTCCCCCACTGTGCCGGAAGACGACTGAGCAAGAAATGTGGGCCCCCGCAGGCAGGGGGCTCAGACCACCACAGACACCAGTCCTTGACTCTGTTTCCCCACCTCCAGCTGCTCCCCATCCCCCACCTCTCCAGCTATGGCCCCTCACCCTTGCCCCCTGGCTGTCCCCCAGGCCCCCATTCTTGCCCTCCAGGCCCAGATCCTGCCGGCCCCCTCCCGCCATCCCTCCAGGTCCTGACTTAACAGCCTCCCTGCCCTGCCCAGGCGCACTTGACACTTTGAGCTGACGACACCATTCTTCCAGAAGTCGTACCCACCCAGCACAGATTTGGGGGCTGCTACGGCCCTGCCTGCCTGCTGTCCAGACATACTCCCTGCCCCCACACTAAGGGGGTGACACAGTGACCTGCAGCCTCTCCTCCCCCACAGCTGCCGGGTTGCTCTGGCCCAAGGTCATCATGGACACTACACCCCACCAAAGTCGAACATCTCTGGGTCCCCACCCCCAGGAAGCAGAGCCAGCCCAGGGACAACCCCTCAGGGTGTCTCGGGTGGCAGCTCTGGGGTGGTGGGTCACCCTGATGTCTGGCTGGGAATGGCCACCACACACAGCAGGCTGACCAGTGGCTCCTCCTGCACAGCTGGCGTCTCCACCAGGGTTCCCGGCAGGGAGGATACTGATCCTTGTCTGAGTGTTCATACCGGAGCCCTTACCTGTCCCAAGTCACCCCCGTGACCTGGAAGGAAGGTAGGGCTCTGGAAACTGGTGGGTAGTGGTTAAGACACATGGGGCCCTGCCCTGGTGTCAGGAAGGAGACAGTGAGAAGAAAAGGAGAAACAACCCTGGCCCAGCCATTCCCAGAACACAGCCCCTCCCCCAAAAAAACCCCAGGCAATCATCCCAGGAGCCCCACCTCGGAAGTGGGGGGGTAGGGGTGGGAGAGGGAATCAGACTTAGGTCCCAGCCACCACCGGGGTTCCTGTGCCCCTCTCAAGGGGTCTCCATGGGGTGACCCCCTCCATTAACGCTCTACCACCCAGTCCCTCCTAAGGATGGGCGGCCCGAACTCCTGGGCACACCAGCTCTGCCTCGGAAATCACTGACAGTTCCGCAGCTTTTGAAGCCCCCAGCCTCCCATTTCTGCCATAAACATTACAGGTTTCACATCTATCAGAGCTATGCTAAGAAGCAAACAGGGGGGAAAGGGAGAAATAATGATTCGGAGAGGAGATGGAGGAAGTGGCATCCTCGGGCATTGCTGGAGGGGATGTGAGACAGGCAGCCACGGGGGAGAGGGCCTGCCCATCCCTCGGGACTGAAACGGTCGCCCGTGGACAGCTGCACCCTCAGGTTGCAAGGCTGGAGGCTGGATTTTTTTTTTTTTTTTTTTGCTTTTGCTTTTTAGGGCCTCATCTGTGGCATATGGAGGTTCCCAGGCTAGGTGTCGAATCGGAGCTACAGCTGCCGGCCTACACCAGAGCCACAGCAATGCCAGATCCGAGCTGTGTCTGCGATCTACACCACAGCTCACGGCAATACCAGATCCTTAACCCACTGAGCGAGGCCAGAGATCGAACCCACATCCTCATAGATCCTAGTTGGATGTGTTAATCGCTGAGCCATGAAGGGCAATTGAGCAAAGCTGGATTTTTTAAAGATTGAGGTCAAGCTGACCTAATGTAAAGCTAACCATTTTGCAATGAACAGTCCAGTGGGTTTCAGTACACTCACAACAGCGAGCAAACATCACCTCTGGTTCCAGAATATGTTATTAACCCCCCAAAAAAGCCCTGTCCCCATCAGCACTTGCCTGCATCCCCTCACCGAGCCCGATAACCACAAACCCACTGTTTCTGTGGACTGGCCTGTTCTGGATGTTTCCCATCCAAGGAATCCCACACTGTGTGTCCTTGTGTGTCTGCTTTTCTCACTGAGCATCATGGTCTCAGGGTCCTTCTCTCCTTTTTAGGCTGAGGGATGCTCTCCGTGTGAAGGGAACTCATTGTTTATCCATCATCTATTGATGGGTGTTTGGGCTGTTTCCACCTCTTGACTGTCGTGAATTTTGCTGCAGTGAACACGGGTGTGCAAATATGTGTTTGAGTCCCTGCTTTCTATCCTTTTGGGGGTACACAGGAGTGGGACTGCTGGGTCATATGCTAATTCAATGTTTATCTTTTTGAGGAACCTCCAGACTGTTTTCCACCGTGCTGCCCCATTACAGCTCCTGAATGTCCCCTTCATCCTCTGGGGAGAAAACCCATCTGAGAAAGTGGGGGCAGGAAATGGAGAGGCTTGGCGAGGTGGATGCTCAGACAAGCTCAGCCAACCATAGGTCAGACTCTGCGCTCCCCACTTCGTCTCAGGTTCTCTGTCTGACAGGTGGGCAAATGGGGACAGACAGGGGCTTCTGATCTTTTTTTTTTTTTTTGTCTTTTTGTCTTTTCTAGGGCTGCACCTATGGCATATAGAGGCTCCGAGGCTAGGGGTCCAATCGGAGCCCGGTCTATGCCAGAGCCACAGCAATGCAAGATCCAAGCCACATCTGCAACCTACACCACAGCTCACAGCAGCACTGGATCCTTAACCCACTGATGGAGGCCAGGGATCGAACCCGCAACCTCATGGTTCCTAGTTGGATTCGTTAACCACTGAGCCACAATGGGAACTCCCAGGGCTTCCAACATTTGCACATAGTGGCAGGACCCCTTTTTTGCAAAGACCGACTTGCAGAAGGCTAAGGCTTTGGACAGATGAGCAGGGCTCCTCTCCTCCAGGTGGGAGTACAGGCTGGGGCACCTGAGCGTCCTGCTGTTGCTCCAACAAACTCCACAAAACCACACACATTTGTCCTCTTTCAGTCCTGGAGCTCAGAACTCTAGACATGAGTCTCACAGGTGCGGGCAGGACTGGTCCTTTCAGAGGCTCAGGGGGAGAGTCTGTTGCTCCTTTTCCAGCTTTTGGAGATGCTGCATCCCTGGCTCACGCCCTTTCCTCCATCCTCACAGCCGGCAGCGCGGCATCACCTGTCTCTATCCCTGGCCCTCCCACCGCCCTCTTATGAGAACCTTGGGATGACACTGGGCCCCCGGGGAACAGAGACCTTCTGGCCCACAAATCTGAACTTATTTACTCTCTGGCCCTTTGCAGCCTGATCTGCAAGAGTGAGAGGAGGCAAGGCTGAGGAGAGCCTTTTCCAGGGAGACGGAGCTGACCTGATGGAGGAAGACGGACGCCTGAATGCGGGGGCCAGAGGAGGGCTGGTGGACAGCATCTCAAGCTGGGAGATGAGTGATTGCCGGGTGGTCACTGATGGGGACACGGAAGGACCCTGAGCCCAGGGAAGATGGCTGAGTGGAGGGCCTGGGACAGTGCCCTCAGGAGAGCACTGCAGTGGCCTGTGGGACTGGAACCTCCTCTGAGGCCTGGTGGGTCTGGGCCAAGGGCCCCAATTGGGCCCTTAGTAGTGGCCCCTGGGTTGCCAAAGGTGACTGGTGGGGACAGTCTAGAAGGCCACATGGTGGAAACTCAGAGAATCCAGAACTGCCCTGCAGGCGAGGCAGCTGTCAGGTATGGAAGGTCTTCTGGGAGGCCGCCCAGCTAGTCTGGGGGCAGGCTCCAGAATCCAGAAAGTTCCCCCAACCCAGGAAGACCAGGGCCCATTAGGTGTAAGTGACCGGGCAGAGGTGCCCAGACGGTGGGGGGCTAGGCAGGCCCGGGGACCAGGGTTCAGCACGAGCAGAGCTGCAGCTGACGATCAGAGGCCTGGAGGCTTCATGCCACACAAAATGGCTCTCTCAGGCTGCACCAACTGCCCCGTGGCCCCAAGGGTGACCTGTCCAGGCCCCCAGCTCCACACTGAGCTGGCCCCAGTGGCCCCGGCTGGCCAGGCCGAGCACCCCGCCTGGGCCCCTGAAGCCTCCCTGGCTCCCTGGGCCCCGCCTGGCACTGCCCCTAGAGCTCCGAGGATGCCCGGAAGGATGGGCCATGGGGAGGGCCGGGCGATCAATACCTCCGACAGCGGCGGGGGAGGGCGGAAGCAAGGCCCGGGCGCTGCCTGTTGTCCCCCACCCCACCCTCCAGGAAGGCGGATAAGACTCAGGGACCCTCTTGAGTGAAGCCGGGCACCCGCCTGCCACCCGGCACCCCTATCTGCCGCAGAAGGACCCAGTTCCTGAATTGCTCCGATGGGCCGCATCGCAGGCCTCCACCGAAGCCTTTAATAGCCTGGGCCTAATGTTTTATTGTTGGTTTTAAAAGTGTAATTAGTTCAAGTGTAAACAGAAAAAACCTGCTTAATTAAGAATTTTTAAACAGGGGCATAAAAGCGCTGGCGGAAACACTGCGAACCCCTAACTGCTTTCATAAAATCGATCGGGAAGAGGCTTGGAGCGCAGGGCCGGGCGGGGCGGGGGGCGCGGGGGCTGCGGGAGAGCCTTCCCATGGAAGCCATTCGCCCAGCGGCCTGGGCCCCAGGGACCTGCAGGTTTACGATCGGGGTCTCCGGTCCGGTGCCTAATGATTTTTACGCATTAATGGAGATGACAGTTGGCTAAGACGAGTCTGTTTAAGGAGCCTTTATGGGTGGCTTGGAGCCGAGTCCTGAGACCTGGGGCGGCTGGGTGGTGAGAGCCCCCGCCCCCACCAGGGAGGCCCTGGGCCTGACCTCTCCTTGGGCTGGTGGCCGGCCAGCCTCTTGGTGTGGGACACACACACACACACAGTATCGGTTTGGTGGAAGCTCGGTGGTCACTGGGTCACCTCCTGGCTGATCAGGCCTGTCCCCTTCTCGTGTAGATGCTCTCCCTCAGTGTCAAGTACATGAATGCCCCCCTGGACACAGGCAGTGCCTGCCTTCCACAGGGGGTAAGGTGGTGTCCACAGAGGTGCTGGAGGGCTTGGTAGGAGCCAGGGCCCAAGGCGAGATCGCCGGACCCCTACTGATGGAGAGGGTGGGTGGAAGTGCCACCTGTCGCCAGGTGGTCATGAAGGCCCAGACTGGGCCTGACCACTCTCACTACTTTCAGCGCCCAGCAGTGGTCTGCTCCAAGCGTCACACTTGAGGGCCAAGAGAAGGTTCCAGGGAGTGGAGGGGTTGATGGCACCATGCCGGTGTTGACTGGAGGGTCCTGGGGCCAGCCGTGGCTCAGCCCCAGAGCCCTAGTCTGTGAAAGGGTTCCATGGCCCTCCCTCGCCCACAGCCGCTTTCTGAGGATGGGAATCTGTGGTGTTTTTGGAATGGTTGGCAGGTGGAACTTGGGGTCTGGGACCCACTTGGGGTCTCAGAGCCTCCAGGGTAGAAAGGGGCTATGGATCCCTTCACCACTGTCCCCTAAGACCCTCCTCAGGTGTGCCCAGCCCTGCTCCCTAGGAATGGAGATGGGGGACAAGAGATGGCCTGGGCTGAGGTCTTTGTTTGCCAGAAGCTGCAGGGATTCTGGTGCTACTGTCCCTGCATCCCACGTGGCCAGAACACTGTCCCACTGGAGCGGTGTGGACACCTGGGCCTGCCAGCCCCATGTGACCTGGGGTAAGATCCGGCTGTGCCCAGCTCCAAGGCCCCATGGAGACCCCTGGGGAGGGCCCAGAAGGAGGAGACCCTCCCTTTCCTGAACAAAGAAGCCATCTGCAGGAGGTCCTAGGTTCTCAAGTCCCTGTTACCTGGGCAGGAAGGGGCCCTGTGGACGCCGACCAGGTGATCAGAGAGGCTGAGATAGTTGCCTCAGGCAGCCCAGTGGGACAGGGGAGGGTGAGCAGGGATCTTGGGATCTTCTCTTCCTAAGGGACAGGAACGAGGTGGGTCCCCTTATGGCCCCCTACTTGCCTGCCTGCTAGTACTGGGGTATATGGGCTGAGCCCCTAAGTCTAGGGGGTACGTCCTGGGAATCATAAAGATACAGATACATGGAGGGAGGCCTGGGGCTGCATCAAGGCTGTTGCCTGAGCACCGCCTGCTCGCAGCCGCAGCCACGAAGGCAGATCAATACCTGGCGAGGCAGACAGACTGGGGATTTCTCTCCTCTAATTGGGAGGTGCCGGTGGGGAGAGAGGCAGGCTTGGGCCAGATGTGCAGGCATGGCCAGCAGCGCTGAGGCCAGCGGGTGGGGTCTGGGGTCTCAGCCCCGCTCTGTAGCTCTCCTGTTTGGGGTCTCTCTGTCTCGTCTCCCTCTCCCCACGTCTCTGTGTTTCTTTGTTTTCTGTGTCTTTGCATCTCTTTATCGCCCCTTTGTTGGTCTCCGCTTCTCTGGGTAAGTCTTTGTGGATCTCTGTCTCTCTTTAAAAGAGTCTCTAGGAGTTCCCGTCGTGGCGCAGTGGTTAACGAATCCGACTAGGAACCATGAGGTTGCGGGTTCGATCCCTGCCCTTGCTCAGTGGGTTGACAATCCGGCGTTGCCGTGAGCTGTGGTGTAGGTTACAGATGCGGCTCAGGATCCTGCATTGCTGTGGCTCTGGCGTAGGCTGGCGGCTACAGCTCCAATTAGACCTCTGGCCTGGGAACCTCCATATGCCGCGGGAGCGGCCCAAGAAATAGCAAAAAGACAAAAAAATAAATAAATAAATAAAATAAAAAAAAATAAGAGTCTCCATTTCTCTTTCTCTGTCTCTTTCCCTCTCAGTGTCTCTCTGTCTCTCCCTCTGTCCCTGCCTCTCTGTCCTTCTCTCTCTCCCTCTCTTTCTCTCTCAGAATCCAAACTCTGACTTAAGATCTTCCCAGAATGCACCTCCAGGAGCCCCCAGCCCTGGATGGAATGCAGTCAGGCTCACCTCCCTGTGGACACCAGGCTCCCACCCTGGCCCTGCTTGCATGTCCTTTGTGTCTGCAGCGTTTGCTCAAGTTTGAACAAGCTTCCATCATGTAAAAGCCACAATTTCCAGGGAAAATCCTACTCTGGCCTTGGCTGGCATTCCTGGCATGGCCCTGGCCCCCCAGTCCCAGCTGCTGCAGGCCTGGCATCCTGTGCCTGATCTGTTTGGACCCTTGCCATCTGCATGGTGGGGGGTCTGTACTACAGATGAACAGATCCAGCAGCTCCCCTTCCTTTCCCCACCCTGTATTAGCATCTTCCTCTGGGTGGGACCCTGGCTGAGTTCTCAACCCCTTGGAGCCTCAAGACTCCTGTCTACAAAGTGGGGGGTGAGTTTCAGAAAATGATTCCAGTACCCTGAGATGAGCAGGGCTCCCTTAGCAGGCAGATGCTTGTGGGTGTGAGAAATAAGAAACTGGATTCCAGTGGCACCAATAAGAGAATCATGGAGTGGGCCTATCGGCTGAAGTCCAAAGATGGCAGCCGCAGGTAAGGCTTGATCCAGCAGCACAGCCTTGTCACCAGAACCCCAAGATAATGGCTAGCAGCCTTTTCCCTCTTTCAGGTGCAGTGGAAGAGAGACAGAGAAAGAAGGAACAAGAGGGAGGGAAAAGGAGAGGGAGAGAGACGTATCCCTCATTGTCCCTTAAGCAGTACAAGATCCGAGGTTTGCTCTGACTAGATCACCTAAGTCATAAGACCACCCGGATTTAATCCCTGCAGGCCTGGGATGAGCAGCTTTAATTGGCTTTGCCTCTGGTATGGAATTTCCTTGGGGATGGAAATCGGGCCCATTGGGAAGGGAGAAGGGAGTTATGATGTCAGCAGTGGCTATCTGTGCCCCCAGCCCCCAGTCCTGCCTTCCCAGGGGAGAGGGTGGGGAATTGAGGAAGGGGCAGCGATGCTTGTGCAGCTGGATTAGGTCAAGCTACCCAACCCTGGTCAGCCCCAACTTCTTTCCACCTCCAGCTCCCATGCCCACTCCTCCACCCTGAATTTCCCCAGATGGAAATGTTCCTGCTGGCTTAGCTCTGGCCACACAGGGCTGAACTTATCCAGCTTTGCGCCCACCCCTGAGGAAAGGTTGTGGGTCTCAAGGCCTCTCTGACCAACACTCCCCCATCCCTATCATCTACATGTTTTCAAACCCTGCCTCCCTCTGACCAGTTGTGACCTGGGGCATGCTCTTGTCCCAGCCTCAGTTTCCCCTCCTGGAAGAGAATCTCGATCAGGGAGAGGATCTGGGGGTGGAAGAAGGGCTCTCAGTCAGCATTTCAGCCAGAAAGGGAAAAAACATGGGAGGCCTGGTGAGACTTGAACTTCAGAGACGCAGCAAATGCGTTTTTAGTGCAAGAGCAAGTTGTAGTGCGCATTCCAGTCTCCACGTGACTCTCTGGGCAGGAGGGGTCAGGTGGCTGCCAGCGACCAATAAGACCATGGCTTCTAGCTCCACCTGTGCTGGGGTGGGGGCCCGGAGGCCTCCCAGAGGGCATCTGAGGATGGGGGCTGGACCCCCACAGATGCCCCCAGCTCTGGAGGAGGGTACCTGGCGCCCGGATTTGGGACCACTTACACTAAACATTAGTCGTTTAGCTGATGTCCCATGTAACTAGCCTCCTGATTTTATCCCAGAATCCTGCAGGGGAGGCCGGCTTTGTGGGTGCCCCCCACCACCCAGGGCCTGACTGACCTCAGTAACTCTACCCCCTCCAGCGAGCATTTATTAAGCACCTACTGGGGAGCTTAGACACACCCCCAGAGGTGGGGTGGGGTCGGCGGATGCCTGGATTTGGAGGAGCCGTGGCCCAGAGAGGCCAGGACCCCACCTGGGATCACAGAAACCCAGAAGGAGCTCCCTGGGGGAGAGTGTGGCCGGGCCTCCGGGAGCCCCCATCCCACCGGGCCTGGCCACTGCATCCCTCCTGAGGCTGCAGATCGATGGCTTTGTGGTGTTTGCAGGAGCCGCTAGCAGCCCAGATCGAAGCCGGCGGGGAAGGTGGTGGGGAGGGGTGTGGAGTGGGGAATGGACCACAGGGGTGAGCAAGTGTGTGTACATGCTTGTGTGTGCATGTGCATGTGTGTAACCGTGTGCACGTGTATGCAGACATGTGCGTGTTTGTGTGTGTACCTGTGCACACATCCGTGTGGGAGCAATGCATTTGCATCAATACCTCTGTCTGCACACCAGTCATCTGTGTAGACATCCAACCAGTGCGTGCCTGGACGTGGACGTCTGTGTGGTCTGTGTGGACGCATGTGTACCTCTGTGTGTGTCCCTGAGAAGGACCCTCTGAACCCTGTGGCCTTGTTTTTTGTGACTGGTGGCCTGGCCGGGTTGGAGAGATCACCCTGGGCCATGGGCGGCACAGGCCAGGATAGCAGGGACCCTCAGGAAGCCAGAATCACAAAGGTCGAGGGTCCTGGGCAGCCTCAGGGCTCAAGCTCCATGGTTCACAAGTGGACACCAGGCTGGTGGTCCCAGGGTGTCCACCTCCACTTTGTGGCTGGACAGGATGGTTGCCAGGCCACCATCCCTCAGAAGCCACTTAATAAACTCCCAGTATGAGAGGGGCTGGGGGCCAGGGGATCCAGAGCCAGAGCCAGAGGTGCGGGGCTATAGAAAACCACCTAGAGACACACACAGTGGCAGCTCTCACGGCCTCTGTCTCTGTCTGTCTGCCTGTCTCTTTATCTCTCTCCCTGTCTCTCTGTCAGCCTTGACCCCATCAGGCCAGCAGGATAACAGATCCATCCATGAAAACAGATATAAATAAGGATGCCCCCCAAGGGCACTCTTTCCTGGGGAGGTTTCTCTTTGCCTCAGGAGCTCTGGCCTGTGTGTGGCCAGCAGAGGTTAGGGTCAATATATTCACAACCAGTGGACAGAGCCCTCACGTCTGCCCTGCGCAGCAGTTCCCACCTACCTCCACCCTTCTAGTCACAGCAGCTGGAGGGAGTGAAATGCCCACTAGATTGTGCCACTCTCCTGCTAAGATGCTTGCTGGCTCCCTATTGCTCTTAAGATCAGATCCAGGCTCCTCACACTGGCCATATCAGAGGTGTGTCCTCCTGTCACCCCATTTTAGAGAGAAACACTGAGGCTTAAAAACAAACAAACAAACAGGAGTGGTTTCTCAGGGCTCCCTGAAATGCTGTCTCTTGGCCTTAGGTCCTAATTTTGCCCCACGTAAAACTTAACTCTCAAAACGAGCAAACAAAAACACTGAGGCTTTGGGTGGAAAAGGGACCCAGGAAAACTTCTGAGTTCTGGCTCAGCTCAGAGAGTAACAGAAGCAGCAGTCAGGCATGAAAGGCTCTGAGAGGAAGGTTGGACACAGGACAGGAGTCCAAAGTGGGGAAGGACCTGCTAAAAGTTTCCAGGTGCAAAAACTCAATGCCCGCAATTTCCCAGCATGAATGCGCAGGCACATTTACTCAAAGGAGAGAGCCTCACTTGTGTTCTAGTAACTCTTAAGCTACAAACAAATGTGACAGTTTAAATTCTTATTTCCAGGCTGTAAGTTCAAGGGGAGAAGGATCTGCCTGTGCTGAGAAGCTGGGAGCAACTAAACCAGGCAGTGACAGTGAGGCAAGAGGCACCAGAGCAGACCCGAGGTTGGCAAATGATGTTCCATACTTGGGGGCTAAATAGTAAATACTATCTACTAAATAGTAAATACTGCAGAGACCGAAAGCATGACAAAGCCCAGACATCACTGCATCCCAGAAAACCGATCTTCATCTGGACCCCAGTTTACCCAGAAAAATCACAATCCACTCCACAGCCTCTGTTTACCTAGAAGACCAACTCTGTGATACAGTTTTCTATATTACAATAATTTGAACTCTATTCTCATTGCAAAGGTCATATGTTAACCTTATAGACACTTCAGAAAACACTGATAAAAGCAGAGAAAACCAAAGGAACATTGCCCAGTCCATCTGTTGTGGGTTGAATAGAGTATCCCCCTGTCAAATTCATGTCCACCAGAATCTTAGCATAGGACAGTCTTTGGAATTAAGGTCTTTCCCAATGTCATTTATTAAGGGTCTTGAGATGAAATCACTCTGGAGTTAGGGGGGGTCCTAAATCCAACAAGACAATTATTTTTTGCTTTTTTTTTTGTCTTTTTTTTTTGTTGTGGTTGTTGTTGTTGTTGCTATTTCTTGGGCCGCTCCTGCGGCATATGGAGGTTCCCAGGCTAGGGGTTGAATCGGAGCTGTAGCCACCGGCCTACGCCAGAGCCACAGCAACGCAGGATCTGAGCCAAGTCTGCAACCTACACCACAGCTCACGGCAACGCCGGATCGTTAACCCACTGAGCAAGGGCAGGGATCGAACCCGCAACCTCATGGTTCCTAGTCAGATTCGTTAACCACTGCGCCACGACGGGAACTCCCTGCTTTTTTTTTTTAAGGGTTGCACCA
This sequence comes from Phacochoerus africanus, assembly GCF_016906955.1. Classification (NCBI taxonomy): domain Eukaryota; kingdom Metazoa; phylum Chordata; class Mammalia; order Artiodactyla; family Suidae; genus Phacochoerus; species Phacochoerus africanus. Next base: position 76,960,813 of record NC_062547.1, on the reverse strand, counting down.
TACCCGCAGCATATGAAAGTTCCCAGGCCAGGGGTGGAATCGTAGCTGCAGCTCCTGGCCTACACCACAGCCACAGCAACACAGGATCTGTGCTGGATCTGAGACCTATGCCACAGCTCACGGCAACATCAGATCCTTAACCCACTGAGAACAAGGCCACGGATGGAACCCCCATCCTCATGGACACTAGCTGGGTTCATTACTGCTGAGCTACGACGGGAACTCCAACTACTATTTTTTTTTTTTTTAAATGCCGGCCCCTGAGACACATGGATGGTCCCGGGCCAGGCAAAGATGAGAAAGTCCTGGAGATGATGGTGGGGATGGTTGCATGACAGTGTGAATCTGGTTAATGCCACTGAGCTGTGGGCTTAAATGGTTACGCAACACGGGTGGACCTCGAGATGATCATAGGAAGTCAAGGAAGCCAGACGGAGAAAGATGAATATCATATGCTATTGCTTATATGCTGGATCGGAAAATAAAATGATACAAATGAACTAATTTACAAAACAGAAATAGACATGAAAACATAGCAAACAAACTTCTGGTTACCAAAGGGGAGGCATAAACTAGGAGTTTAGGATTAATATACACACACTACTATATATAAAATAGATAACCAGGAGTTCCCGTTGTGGCGCAGAGGAAACAAATCCGACTAATAACTATGAAGTTGTGGGTTTGATCCCTAAAGCATCGCTCAGTGGGTTAAGGATCTGGTGTTGCTGTGAGCTGTGGTGTAGGTTGCAGATGTGGCTCAGATCTAGCATTGCTGTGGCTGTGGTGTAGGCTGGCGGCTACAGCTCCGATTCGACTCCTGGCCTGGGAGATCTCCATATGCTGCGGGTGCAGCCCTAAAAAGCAAAACAAATAAATAAATAAAATAGACAGCCAACGAGGACCTACTGTATAGCACAGGGAACTCTACTCAATATGTTTTAACAACCTATAAGGGAAAAGAATCTGAAAAAAATAGATATACGTGTTATGTACAACCGAATCACTTTGCTATACATCTGAAACCAAATCAACAATGTTTCAATTTAAAAAAAAGATGGTATACACAAAAAATAGCTCAGATGGTAAATTTTACATTATGTCAATTTGGCCACACTACAAAAAATTTTTCAACGGGATAAAAAAGGTAAAATTTGTAGAGATTTTTTTTTCTTTTTAGGGCTACACCTGTGGCATATGGTGGTTCCCAGGCTAGGGGTCTAATCGGAGCTGTAGCCACTGGCCTACACCACACCCACAGCAACCCCAGATCCCAGCTGCGACTGTGACCTACACCACAGCTCACGGCAATGCCGGATTCTTAACCCACCGATGGAGGCCAGGGGTCGAATCCGCAACCTCATGTTTCCTTGTCGGATTTGTTTCCATTGCACCACCATAGGAACTGCCCTGTAGCAAATTTACACACAGCAAAAAGCACAGATCTTAGTCTCTAGTTTGATGAGTTTTAACAAAGCCATGGCTTGTGAGGTAAATAGAGTCCTACCGCATTGCAATGCTGTGGTTCTTACTGGTTCTCTGTTTCCTTCTTGTTGGCTTTTGCCCACAGCAACAGGGGGTGCTGTTGCCAAGAACCAGAAGCAACCTGAACGGCCCTCAAAAGGGGGCTGGTCAGCCCGGTGGGCCTGCCTCCCAGGCGGACACTCCGCCCAACTACATGTGCCCACGTGGGCCGGGCGTCTGGGGATAATCTCGAGGTCAGAGCGTGTCACAGGAGACGTGCCTGGGGGATACACACACTTGCACAACCCCAGCCTGTGTCTGGAAGGAGCCTCCAGACCCCTGTAACATGGCCCTCCAGGAGGGGGGCCAAGATGGTGGTCTGTTTGCTCCGTTCTGTTTGGGATGGCTGAAAATATTGCTCACGACTGCATATAATAAAGTAAATGCGCTTGCAATTTAAAATTCACTGCTGGCGTCAATGTCCCCTGAGAGCAGAGCCCCCTCCCCAGTGCAGCGCTGAAGACTCTTCCTGGCTGACAGGTCTACCTTGTCTGCCCCCGCCCCCGCCCCACTCCTCAGATTCCTGCTGCTGGCCTTTGAGACTCACCCCTTCCGCTGGCAGAGGACTGAGGTCCCTTCCCAGCTATGACTAAAGGCTCAAAGGATGGAAGAATGGGTGGGAGGGAGATGAGAGGAGACACATGAAGGTTTTAGAACAGGGCCTGGAGGATGGTAAGCAATCAATCAAGTGTTACCTTGTGGAGGGACAGAGGAGAGGGTGGTGCAATAGACAGTGAAATGGATGATTGTCTATGTGGTAAAAGGGGGAATGAATGAGCCATAATGGAAAAGTGAATACATAGGCAGAATCAGTCTGTAAATAAGGGCTCACGTGAATATGTAACAAATGTAATGCAGTGGAAGTGGACCCGAGTAGTACCCATGAGGATGCGGGTTTGATCCATGGCCTCACTTGCTGGGTTAAGGATCCGGCATTGCTGTGAGTTGTGGTATAGTTCGCAGAAGCGGCATGGATCCTGTGTTGCTGTGTCTGTGGTGTAGTTCAGCAGCTGCAGCTCCAGTTCAGCTCCTCGCCTGGGAACTTCCAAATGCCACGGGTGAGGCCCTAAAAAAAAAAAAATAGGTAGGGGAATGGACAGATGGAAGGATGGTGAGTGTGTAGAAGAATAGAGAGATGATGGATAAATCCATGGGTCTATGGATGGATGGTAGGTGATGTGTTACAATATGAATGAAGGGAGTTCTCTGGTGGTCTAGTGGTTAGGATTCAGCACTTTCACCACTGTGGCCCTGCCTCAATCACTGGTCTGGGAATTGAGGCCCCACATTAAGCCACTGGATGCTGCAGCCAAAATAAATAAATAAATAAATAAATGCATTTCGGATCCATCCTTCTTATAAAATAAAATATAGATGGACAAATAGATAGATAGATGGATAGATGGATGATGAAAGAATGGATGGAAGGTAGATGGATGGATGATAGGTAATGTATTAATATATGAATGGATGGATGGATAAAAGAGCATATTATAGATGATAGATGAAGGATGGATGGATGATAGATATAAGGATGGATAAATGATGGATGGATGGACGGACAGATGGATGGGGAATATATTGCAGATGATGGATGTAAGGATAGATGGATAGATGGGTCTATAGGTAGATGATGGATGTAGGGATGGGTCTGGGGGTGGATGATGAATGTAAGGATGGATGGATGGATGAGTGGGTCTATGGAGGGATAATGGATGTAAAGATGGATAGATGAATAGACGGATGGATGGGTCTATGGAGGGATGATGGATGGATGCATGGATGGAGGACCATATGCATGGACGAATGAGATGGATAGACAGATAGGTGCATAATTGTCCCCATGAATCCCACATCCAACAGGGCTACAGGCTACCACTTCCAGGGCCTGGATGCCATCTGCTGTCCCCTGCATCTCCATCTCTCCCCACATTCAGGAAGGGAACCCCAGGGGACCCAGAGCCAGCTATGCTGTCCCCTCTCACACCACCCACATTCCTCCTCCCCAGCAAGGGCCAGTCTAGGAGCAACGAATGGGGTGGAAGATGCAAAAGAGTAATTAATCTACAGAGGGGAGAGGAGTGTTAATACCTTGAAGACACGGGGGACACACTGTCAGCTCCTACCAATTAGTGGCCTAAACCTGTGTGGGTGCTCTCGGTGGTATGGCTGAGTTGATTACTCTAATTAATTTTGCATCGACCAGCATGGATCTGCCAGGGAGCGCTGATTGGCTTGGGAGATGGATGCCGCTGGCCCGCCTGTGGACCCCACGGCCCCCACCTCCCCGCCCCCTAGCCATTCAGTGCCTCCTTCATCCTCCAGTCTGCAAGGTCACCTGGCCTCCTCAAAGGCCCTGGGCAGCAGGGCACCCGGCCTTGTCCCTCCTGAGTCCAGCCCTCTGCCCCAGACACACCCAGGCCTGCGGGACAAGGAGAGGGCACAGCTGTATCCCAGCAATGATGGTTGGGGAGGAACTAGAGGCATCTTCCAGGGCGACAAGAGACGCTTCGTTGGCCCAGAGACAGGCCGTGGCCACTGAGGGCTGCCCGATGGGGGAGCATATATGTAGGTGAAAGAAAAGTTCATAGCTAATGAAGCTTCTCCCGGCCTTGGCTTCTGGCAGCAGCCAGACTCAGCTTCCCCGTATGTGAGAGACTTCCCTAAATCAGGGGGTTTTAGTTTCCTACGCCTGCTATAATGAATTGTCAGCAATGCAGTAGTTTAAAACTAGACAGTTCTGGAGGTCATGGGCCTCACGGGGCTACACCCAGGCCTGGGCAGGGCTGGTTCTTCCGGAGGCCTCAGGGGAGAATTGGTTCCTGCTTTTTCCACCTTCTGCAGATGCTGCATCCCACAAATGTGGAACCTATGGATACAGACTGCTGTCTGTATATACGTGAACTCACCATGACATAGGTGTTAAATATCTTATAATTCTATCTACCAATTATGTGTCAATAAAGCAAAAATTTTAAAAAGGCAGTAAAGCAAAATATTTGGATGGGAAAGCACTGTGTCCTGAATTAGGTCCTAATTCCTTTTTTTTTTTTTTTTTTTTTTTTTTGGCAACACACACAGCACAAATAAGTTCCTGGGCCAGGAATCAAACCCACACCAGAGCTGTGACCCAATCTTTAGCAGGGATAATGCTAGATCCTTAACCCACTGAGCCACCAGGGAACTCCCAGATCCTAATTCGATCCCTCATTTTTTTTTCTTATTTTTTCTTTTTTGTCTTTTTAGGGTCACATATGAGGCATATGGAGATTTCCAGGCTAGGGGTTGGATTGGAGCTGCAGCTGCCAGCCTACGCCACAGCCACAGCAATGCAGGATCCGAGCCACATCTGCAACCTACACCACAGCTCATGGCAATGCTGGATCCTTAATCCACTGAGCGAGGCCAAGGATCGAACCCACGCCTTCATGGATACTAGTTGGGTTCGTTACTGCTGAGTCACAACGGGAACTCCTATTCCTCACTTAGAAGGCTTCAGCCACACATTTTAAGCAAGAAGTCGTGATACACACAGCCTATTTGTCCTCCCTAAAGATTCTGAAGGATGGAATGCAGCAGACAGAATAAAGCAAAGAAATCCCCATGGAAGAAGACATGGTGAGTGATCATAGCACTTAAAGATTAAACTGAGTATGCATAAAGGTTGAAAATAGGATGATAAAACAGCAAATATAATTTTTTTGTCTTTTTTTTTTTTGCCTTTTCTAGGGCCACTCCCACGGCATATGGAGGTTCCCAGGCTAGGCGTCGAATCGGAGCTGTAGCTGCCGGCCTACATCAGAGCCACAGCAACATGGGATCCGAGCCGAGTCTGTGACCTACACCACAGCCCACAGCAACTCGGGATCCTTAACCCACTGAGCAAGGGCAGGGATCGAACCCGCAACTTCATGGTTCCTAGTCGGAGTCATTAACGACTGAGCCGCAACAGGAACTCTGAAACAGTAAATATAATGTTGAGAGACAACGGGTAACACACAATCATTTAAGGGACAAAATCCTAGATCATACCAACAAAAATTGAGTTTCAGTAGATACTGCTCTATTAATAAAGTAGCTTCTTAGAGAAACGCATGGTCACTGCTGTTTTAACCTGAAAGAATCTACTGGTAGAACAACCAAGTGCTGTATTCTTCCCAAGTTACTGAGGAAAAAATATCCAAAAAGACATTGGTCAAAATCCAAAGAAACAGGAATTCCCGTTATGGCGCAGTGGTTAATGAATCCGACTAGGAACCATGAGGTTGCGGGTTCGGTCCCTGCCCTTGCTCAGTGGGTTAAGGATCCGGCGTTGCCGTGAGCTGTGGTGTAGGTTGCAGACACGGCTGGGATCCCGCGTTGCTGTGGCTCTGGCGTAGGCCGGTGGCTACAGCTCCGATTCGACCCCTAGCCTGGGAACCTCCATATGCCGTGGGAGCGGCCCAAGAAATAGCAAAAAAAAAAGACCAAAAAAAAAAAAAAAATCCAAAGAAACAAAGCAATCAGCAAGAAACACTGATGGAAGAAAAAGTAAAGTCTCATGATCAGGGTAAAGCTAGAAATCTCTGGCATACAAATCAAGGTAAATGAGACAAACTCACCTCTTTTTTTAAAGACTCCCAATTTGGGGGAAAAATCCAACTTCATGTGCACAGAAAAAACCCAGCTGACTTGGGACCATAAAAGTAATGATTGTGGGAACTCCTGTTGTGGCTCAGCAGAAATAAACCCGACTATTATCCATGAGGATATGGGTTCGATCCCTGACCTTTGTCAATGAGTTAAGGATCCGGTGTTGCCACAAGCTGTGGTGTATTTTGCAGATGAGCCTTGGATCCCATGTTGCTGAGGCTGTGGTGTAAGCTGGCACCTGCAGCTCCAATTCAACCCCTAGTCTGGGAATTTCCATATGCTGCAGGTGCAGCCCTAAAAAGACAAAATACAATACAATACAACTCAAATAAAAGTAACAATTGTGGAGTTCACACTGTGGTGCAATGGGTTAAGAATCTGATTACAGGAGTTCCCATCTTGGTTCAGTGGTAACAAACCCGACTAGAATCCATGAGGTTTGAGCGCTGGCCTTGCTCAGTGGGTTAAGGATCCAGCATTGCCATGAGCTGTAGTGTATATTGCAGACATGACTTGAATCCCACACTGCTGTGGCTGTGGTGTAGGCTGGCTGCTGTTGCTCCAATTCAACCCCTAGCCTGGGAACTTCCATATACCTCAGGTATAGCCCTAAAGAGCAAAACAAAAAAAAAAAAAAAAAAAGAATTAGACTACAGCAGCTTGAGTCACTTCGAAGACTTGGATTTGATCCCTGGCCTGGAATAGTGGGTTAAAGTTCTCCGTAGCCCACAGCTGTGACTCAGATCAATCCCTGGCCAGGGAAGATCCATATGCCGTGAGTGTGGCCATAAAAAAAACCCAAACTGGAGTTCCTGTCGTGGCTCAGTGGTTAGCGAATCCAACTAGGAAGCATGAGGTTGCGGGTTCAGTCCCTGGCCTCTCTCAGTGGGTTAATGATCCAGTGTTGCCGTGAGCTGTGGTACAGGTCGCAGATGAGGCTCAGATCCTGTGTTGCTGTGGCTCTGGCAAAGGCCAGGGGCTACAGCTCATATTAGACCCCTAGCCTGGGAACCTCCATATGCTGCGGCTGCAGCCCTAGAAAAGACAAAAAAGACAAAAAAAAAAAAGGAACCCCAAAACCAAAACAAACAAACAAAAAAGTAATATTTGTTCAATGCCATGTGGGACCCTGGATGGGATCCTGGGATAGAAATGGGACACTGGTGGAAAATGGGAATCCCAAACAAAGCGGGAAATTTAGTTTATAATCATGTACCAATATTGCTTTTCTTTCTTCCTTCCTTCCTTCCTATCTATCTTTCTTTCTTTCTTTCTCTCTCTCTCTCTCTTTCTTTCTTTTTGTCTTTTTAGGGCCACACTCATGGCATATGGAAGTTCCCAGGCTAGGGGTCTAATCGGAGGTATAGCCGCTGGCCTACATCAGAGCCACAGCAACAATGGATCCGAGCCGCGTCTACCACCTACACCACAGCTCACAGCAACGCCGGATCCTTAACCCACTGAGCAAGGCCAGGGATGGAACCTGCAACCTCATGCTTCCTAGTCGAAGTCATTTCTGCTATGCCAAGACAGGAACTCCCAATATTGCTTTCCTAACTGTGACAAATGTGCCCTGGTGAAGTAAGATGATAATGTCAGGAATTATCTATACTATTATTACAATTTTTTTCCCTTTAGTTGCACCTGTGGCAGGCAGAAAGACAAGGGACTGAATTCACACTATAGCTGCAACCTAAGCCACAGCAGTGACAACCTCAGATTCTTATCCCACTGCACCACCAGGGAACTCTTTGTTATAATTCTATATATATCAAATTACTACAAATTTAAAAAAATATTTTACAACATGGGAGAAAGTCTAGATGAGTTTGCATATGGCAATGACTTTTTAGATATAATACCAAAGGAATAATCCATGCAAGACCTAACTGACAAGCAGGATTTCATTAAAATTAAAAACTTTTCTAAAAAAAACTTTTGAAAGTCACCTTGAAGAAAATGAGAAGACCAGCCACAGACTAGGAGAAAACATTTGCAAAACACATCTGATAAAGGACTTGTCTCCAAAACATACAAAGAACACCTAAGACTCAACACTAAGAACACAAGCAACCCAATTCTAAAAATGGGCAAAGACTGTAACAGACACTTCACCCAAGAAGATGTTGAGATGGCAAATGAGCACATGAAAAGATGTTCCGCATTCTAGGTCATCAAGGAATGCAACTACAACAACTACAAGATACCAGTGCACACCTGTCAGAATGGCCACACTCTGGAACACTGACATCACCAAGTGGTGATGAGAATGGGGAGCCACTGGAGTGCTCATCTATTGCTGGGGGGAATGCAGAATGGTCCAGCCTCATTTGTTGGTTTCTTTCAAAGCTAAACATACTCTTACCACACGATCCAGCAATGGTGCTTCTTGGCATTTACCCAAATGAGTTGAAAACTTACGTCCACACAAAAACCTGCACATGGATGGTGATAGCAGAGCTTAATTCATAACTGCCAAAACATGCAACCAACCACAATGTCGTACAGTAGGTGAATGGATAAATAACCATGGGACATGCAGGAAATGAAGGGCTATTCAGCACTAAAAAGAAATGAGTTATCAGATTGTTATGATCATTATTTAAAAAAAAAAGAAATGAGTTATCAAGCCACGAAGGATACGGAAGAAACTTAAATGCTTTTTTTTTTTTTTTTTTTGGCAGGGGGGCTGTGCCTGTGACACACAAATTTCCCAGACCAGGAGTTCCAACTGTGGTGCAATGGGATTAGCGGAGTCTCTGCATTGTCAGGATGCAGGTTCACTCCCTGGCTCTTCACAGTGGGTTAAAGGATCTGGTGTTGCCACAACTGCCTCATAAGTTGTAACATGCAGCTCAGATCTAATCCTGGGCCTGGGAACTCCATATGCTGCAGAGGCAGCCCAAAAAAAAAAAAAAGTTCCCAGGCCAGGGATCAAACCTGCAGCATAGCAGGGACCTGAGCCACTACAGTGACAATGCTAGGCCATCAGGGAACTCCTTAAATGCATATTGGAAAGGGAAAGAAGCCAATTGGAAAATACTACTTGTGTGATTTCAACTATGTGATGCTCTGAAAAAGGCAGATTTATGGAGATGATAAAAAGGCTCATTACTGGAATTCCCACTGTGGTGCAATGGGATCAGCAGTGTCTTGGGAGCCCTGAGACACAGGTTCAATTCCTGGCCCAGCACAGTGGATTAAGGATCTGGCATTGGTCACAACTGCAGCTCAAATCTGATCCCTGGCCTGGGAACTCCATATGCTATGGGTGATGAGAAAAGAAGAAAAAAGAAAGCCCATGATTGTCAGTAGTTGAAGGGAAGGAGGGGTGACTAGGCAGAGCACAAAGGGTTTTTGGGGTCCTGCAACTATTATGAGTGATACCATAATGGTAGATACATAATATCATGCAATTAAAACCCATAGAATAGGAGTTCCTGTGGTGGCGCAGCAGAAATTAATTCGACTAGTATCCAAGAGGATGCCTTTGGAGATGAGGCATTGCCATGAGCTGTGATGTAGGTCACAGACACACTCGGATCCTGTGTTGCTGTGGCTGTGGCGTGGGCTGGCAGCTGTAGCTCTGATTTGACCCCTAGCCTGGAACTAGAATATGCCATGGATGTGGCCCTAAAAAAACCCCCAAACCTACAGAATATTAGTACAACCACTGTGGAAAAGAGTATGGAGTTTCCTCAGAAAACTAAACATAGAACTACCATATGATTCAGCAATCCCACTCCTAGGCATATATCCAAATAAAACTGTAATTTCAAAAGATACATACATGCACCCCTGTGTTCACTGCAGCACTATTCACAATAGCCAAGACATGGAAGCAACTTAAATGTCCACAGACAGATGCATGGATTAAGAAGATATGGTACATATATACAATGGAATATTACTCAGCCTTAAAAAAGAACAAAATAATGCCATTTGCAGCAACATGGATGGACCTAGAGATTCTCATATGATTCCAGGCAAATGAAAGCCAGAAAGGCAGGAGAGGCCGCAATTTGGTATCAGACAAAAATGACTTTGGGGAGTTCCTACAGTGGTGCCAAGGGATTGGCAGCGTCCTGGGAGCACTGGGACACAGATTTGATCCCCAGCCTAGCACAGTGGATTGTCACGTTGTCGCAGCTGCAGCTTAGGTTGCAGCTGAGGTTGGCATCTGATCCCTGGCCCAGGCACTCCATATGCTGTGGGGAGGACAAAAATGAGGAAAAGAAAAGTGACTTCAGGATAAAAAGAACAGAATGGGGAAGGAAAGCCATGTATACTCATTAAGAATATAAGACAAGGAGTTCCTGTAGTGGCTCAGCAGAAACGAATCTGACTAGTATCCATGAGGTGCAGTTTCGATCCCTGGCCTTGCTCAGCAGGTTAAGGATCTAGCATTGCCATGAGCTGTGGTGTAGGTTGTGGACGTGGCTAGGATCCCACATTGTTGTGGTTGTGGCCTGGACCAGTGGACAGCTCCGATTCACCCCCTTGCCTTGGAAACTCCATATGCCATGGGTGTAGCCCTAAAAAGTAAAAAAAAAAACACCCAAAAAAACAAAAAACAAAAAAAAACCCAGATACCTCATAATAGGTTTGGGTATTTTTAAATTTGTTTTCTTTTTTCTTTTTCAGCCACCCCTGCAGTATATAGAGGTTCCTGGGCCAAGGATCGAATCTGAGCCGGAGCTACAGTAAAGCTGGATCCTTACGGCACTGCACCACCATGGGAACTCCTTAATCAATATTTTTTAAAATTGAAGTATAGTTGATTTACAGGGTTGGGTAAATTTCCAGTGTATAGTAAAGTGATTCACATATATGTGTGCGTGTGTGTGTCCATATATATATATATTTCTTTTAAAATATTCTTTTCCATTAGGGTTTATCACAGGACATTGGATATAGTTCTCTGCACCATGGAGTAGGACCTAGTTGTTTATCCCGTCCATGTTTAACAGCCTGCATCTGCTAACCCCATCCTCCACTCCATCCTTCCTCAACCCCTACCCCTGTGCAACCACAAGTCTGTTCTCTATGTCTATGAGTCTGTTTCTGTTCTGCAGAAAGGTTCATTTGTGTCATATTTTAGATTCCACATATAGGTGATATCATATGGTATCTGTCTTCCTCTTTCTGACTTACTTCACTTAGTATGAGAATCTCTAGTTGCAGCCACATAGCAGGTTTTAGCCCATCTCTGCTAGTGCTTGTCAAAAAGAATACGCAGAAAAATAAGTCTGACGAGGGACTTCCCATGGTGACTCAGTAGATTAAGGACTCAACTTTGTCTCCATGAGGATGAGGGTTCAATCCCTGGCCTTGCTCAGTGGGTTAAGGATCCAGCGTTGCCACAAGCCGGGGTGTAGGTTACAGATGTGGCTCAGATCTGAGGTTGCCGTGGCTGTGGTATAGGCAGGCAGGTGCAGCTCAGATTTGACTCCTGGCCTAGGAACTTCCATTGGCTGTGGGTGTGGCCATAAAAAGAAAATAAATTGACGAGAATCAGCGTGGTTTAAATAATGAGACTGAGCTCACAGACACATAAACCTCTGCTGGGCCAGTGGACGGAATTCTTCCTGAGACCCAGGGATCAAAAGCCAGTCACCTACCAAGCCCCAAAGAAATTCCAATACCTTCCTAAGAGTAGTAAGAGCACCGCCATGTTTGTCAACCACAGTGAATAAAAATAGGAGTAAATACCAGAATATTACAATTCAAAGAGATACATACACCCATGTGTTCATTACAGCACTATTCACAACAGTGAACACACAGAAATAACCTCAATGTCCATCAACAGATGAATGGACTAAGAAGATGTGATACAGGCATCCAACAGAATATTACTCAGCCATAAAAAAGAACAAAATAATGCTATTCATGGCAACAGAGATGCAACTAGAGATTATCATACTAAATGAAGTACATCAGAATGAGAAAGACAATTGACATATGATATTACTTATATGTGGAATCTGAAATACAGCACAAATGAACCTGTCTACAGAACAGAAACACTCATAGACATAGAGAACAGACTTGTGGTTGCCAAGGGAAGGGGGAAGGGGATGGACTGGGAGTTTGGGGTTAGTAGATGCAAACTATTACATGTAGAATGGATAAGCAATGGGAATTCCTGTCGTGGCTCAGTGGAAATGAATCTGACTGGTATCCATGAGGACGCTGCAGGTCCAATCCCTGGGCTTGCTCTCAGTGGGTTATGGATCTGGCATTGCCATGAGCTGTGGTGTAGTTCATAGATGCCGCTCAGATCCTGCGTTGCTATGGCTGTGGTGTAGGCCAGCAGCTACAGTTCCAATTTGACCTCTAGCCTGGGAACCTCCATGTGCTACAAGTGCCTCCCTAAAAAGACAAAAAAAAAAAAAAAAAAGGATAAGCAATGAAGTACTAACGTACAGCACAGGAAACTATATCCAGTCTCCTGGGCTAGACTATGATGGAGGATAATATAAGAAAGGGAATGTGTGTATATATGTATATATGTATATATGTGTATATATGTGTGTGTGTGTATATATATATATATATATATATATATATATATATGACTAGGTCACTTTGCTGTACAGCAGAAATTGGCACATTGTAAATCAATTATAATTTTTTAAAAAGGGAAAAAATACCAAGGTCTTAAAATGAACTTGTAAATCAACTCTACTCCAATATAAAATAAAAATTCAATTCATAAAACTAAAAAGGAAAAAGACCTAATTTTTGGCTCAAAATGTTTCCAGGGTACCTGAGAAACAATGATAAGGAAACTCTCCTCACCAAAATATATGGGTGGTGACTGGGCACAAATCCATTGCCTTAAATGCTTTCATGGCTAAAGGAAAAAACAGTGAATGTAAATAAAGTCAGCAATTCAAGAAGACAACCACCCCCAAAACAGAACAAATGAAAGCAGAGGAACAAATTAATAAAGATAAAAGCTAAAATTAACGAGTTAGAAAAGGGGAACACAGCAGAATTAATAAATAAATCCCACAGCTTCTCTGGAAAAAAAAAAAAAAAAAGCAAAACATTCTAAAACAGATAAACCAGCTAGTGGAATCCAGAAAGAGAGAAGAAACGCAAATAAGAATTCGGAATGAAACAGAGGCTATGAAACGATAAATACCGAGGGCATTTAGATGCATAAAGATAAAGCAGTATAGGATTATATGCTAATGAACCTGGAAACTGGGATGAAACGGATGGTTTTCTAGGAAAAACATAAATTACCCAAATCGACCCAAAAAGCAGCACAATACTTAAAAACATGAGAGAGCTTTGCCTTAAGATGATACCATAGGTTTCTACCCAAAATAACTGAAGAAAAGAAAAGTTCAAACAAACACTTGTTCATGAATGTTTATAAGCAGCATCATTCACAGCAGTCAGAAGGTGGAACAGCCCAAATGCCCATCAATGGTGAATGAATAAACACACATGTCCGTCCACACACGGGGGCATCACTCAGCCATGAAAAAGAGAGAAGCAGCACTAGACACTTGCTACCACGTGGACAGACTTGGAGACCACAATGCCCGGTGAGAGAAGCAGACACAGAAGGACACACAGTGTGGGATGCCATGGATGGGAAATGTCCAGAACAGGCACATCCACAGTCAGAGAGTGGGTTCCTGGTTGTCAGGGGCTGGGGGGTAGGAGGAGGGGTGATGCTAATGAGGATGGGGTTTTTAACTAGGGCGATGTGATATCGCAATTTATGATAAGAAATATAATATGTACCTACAGTCAACTAATCTATGACAAAGGAGGCAAGAATATACAATGGGAGTTCCCATCATGGCGCAGTGGTTAACGAATCTGACTAGGAACCATGAGGTTGTGGGTTCAGTCCCTGGCCTTGCTCAGTGGGTTAACGATCCGGCGTTGCCGTGAGCTGTGGTGTAGGTTGCAGACGCGGCTCGGATCCCACGTTGCTGTGGCTCTGGCGTAGGCCAGAGCAGCTACAGCTCCGATTCGACCCCTAGCCTGGGAACCTCCATATGCCGCGGGAGCGGCCCAAGAAATAGCAAAAAGACAAAAAAAAAAATATATATATATATATATACAATGGCGAAAAGAGAGCCCGTTCAATAAGTGGTGCTGGGGAAACCAGACAGCTACATGTAAAAGAATGAAATTAGAACACTTCCTAACACCATATACAAAAATAAACTCAAAATGGATTAAAGACCTAAATATAAGACCAGATACTATAAAACTCTTAGAGGAAAACATAGGCCAAACACTCTCCAACATAAACCACAACAACATCTTCTCAGATCCACCTCCTAGAGGAATGACAATAAGAACAAATAAAAACAAATGGGACTTAATTAAACTTAAAAGTTTCTGTATAGCAAAGGAAACCCTAAACAAAACAAAAAGACAACCCACAGAATGGGAGAAAATATTTGCAAATGCAGTGACTGATAACCTCTGCAGCTCGATACCAAAAAAATAAACAACCCTATCAAAAAATGGGCAGAAGATCTAAACAGACAATTCTCCAAAGAAGACATACCGATGGCCAAAAAACAGGAAAAGATGTTCAACATCACTAATTATTAGAGAAAAGCAAATCAAAACCACTATGGCCAGAATGGCCATCATCAAAAAGTCTGCAAACAATAAATGCTGGAGAGAGTGCAGAGAAAAGGGAACCCTCTTACACTGTTGGTGGGAATGTAAATTGGTGCAACCACTGTAGAAAACAGTATGGAGATTCCTCAGAAAACTAAAAATAGAATTGCCATTTGATCCAGCAGTCCCACTCATGGGCATCTACCCAGAGAAAACCATGACTCGAAAAGACACATGTACTCCAATGTTCATTGCAGAACTATATACAAGAGCCAAGACATGGAAACAACCTAAATGTCCATCGACAGAAGAATGGATAAAGAAGATGTGGTACATATACACAATGGAATATTACTCAGCCATTAAAAGGAAAGAAATAACGGCATTTGCAGTAGCGCAGATAGACCTAGAAATTGTCATGTTAAGTGAAGTCAGTCAGATGGTGAGACACCAACATCAAATGCTATCACTTACATGTGGAATCTAAAAAAAGGATACAAAGAACTTCTTTGCAGAACAGATGCTGACTCAGAGTCTTTGAAAAACTTATGGTTTCCAAATGAGACAGGCTGGGGGGTGGGGGATGGGCTGGGAGTTTGGGTGAAAGTGCTATAAAATCGGGTTGTGATGCTTATTGTACAACTATAAATGTAATAAAACTCACTGAGTAATTTAAAAAAAGAAATATAACAAACAAATGCTAGAGAGGGTATGGGGAAAGGGGGACCCTCCCACACTTTTGGTGGGAATGTAAATTGGTACATCTACTATGGAGAACTGCATGGAGGTTCCTTAGAAACCTAAATGTAGAACTACTATATGACCCGGCAATCCCACTCCTGGACATATATCTGGAGAAAACCGTAATTTGAAAAGATTCATCCTGGATGAGTGAGCAGATGATGATATATTCATCCTTGAACATATCCTTATGGGCAATGTTTGGCTACTGCTTCTGTTTGAAATGATGCTGTGTTTTGGTTGTGGCCTGAAGCTTTGAAGTGCTACTTGGCATCTCCTTTCTTCCATGGAGCGCTTAGCATTCGGCAACATCAGAGCTGGTCAAATACTATTTAGGTCACCTGAGTCTTGCTTGCCTCTACAGAGTCATCTTTGCATGAATCCAGTGGTGGGTTTTGTTTATGTTTAAAATGGTTTTTAACTGACGTTCATGAAGAGCAGTGAGTACCTAGAGCTGTGCCACCAAAGAGAGGAAATTCTATCTAAGAAGGTGTATTTCTGTACCAGAGCTGTGTCATAACTATCCTTTGGGCCCTCTGCTGGAATAGTAGAATCAAGTCTTGAATAATGCCTTTTTAATTATATCCTCTAGTATTATAGACGTAGGACAGTACTGTATCATACCTCTGTGAATATAAAATATCTTGTACCTGCTTTATGATATGTAGTCGTGACTGTGCTTTATCAGAGCTGTTTTTAATGATGTTATTCTAGAATGTTTTCTTTCCAGATGATGACTGAGAAGCTAATAAAAAAAAAATGGTGCCAGGTACCACGACAGTAGCAAAATTTTGTCCTTTTCTGGGGTTTTGTTTTTTACCTTTTTTTTTAAATGGAGTGTGCTAGTTGTCTCTATAATTTTGTTCAGATGACTGCAGAACCTGGAAAAGCTGTTGCTGCTATTGATGCATAGCATACTGCTATTGGTCTTTTTATATAAATAAATGAATAAATATATATATAAAGAAAAGATTCATGCACCCTATGTTCATTGCAGCACTATTCACAATAGCCAAGACATGGTAAGAACTTAAATGTTCATGGTCAGAGGAAAGGATAAAGAAGATGTGGTACGTGTGTAAGGAACCCGAGTAGTATCCATGGAGACGCAGGTTGGATCCCTGGCCTTGCTCAGTGGGTTAAGGACCCGGCGTTGCCATCAGCTACGGTGTAGGTCGCAGACACGGCTCAATCCTGCGTTGCCGTGGCTGTGGCATAGGCCAGCAGCTGCAGCGCCAATTTGACCCTTAGCCTGGAAACTTCCATATACCGAGGGTGTGGCCCTAAAAAGACAAAAAGTAATTAATTAATATAATTAAATATGGTACAAATGAACTTATTTACAAAATAGAAATAGTCGCACAGACTTTAAAAAAAAATCTTATGGTTACCAACGGGGAGATGTAGGGGAGAGGGATAAATTAGGAGTTTGCGATTAACATATACACACTCATATATAAAACAGATAACCAATTAAACTTTAATAAAAAATTTAAAAAAATAGATAACCAACAAGGATCTACGCTATAGCACAGGGAACTCTACTCAATATTCTGTAATCCCTTACTGAGGAAAGAATCTGAAAAAAACATGGGTATATTTATAACCAAATCACTTTGCTGTGCACCTGAAACTAAGACCGTAAATCAACTCTACTCCAATATACAATAAAAATTAAATTATAAATAAGTAAATAAATAAAGAAGAACTGTATATTTGATCTTCACCCCTGTTGCTGGCCCAGAGCTCTTAAAATGTTGGAATTTCCTATGTGATAAGAGAGATAAAGAGGTCTTTCTTATTCACAATAAGCCCCCTTCAACCACACCTGAGTTTACATTAATGAGGCAGCTTTTGGACTGCCCCAAAGCACCTGGGGCAGGTAGCCAGGGAACCAGCCAAGGGGTCAAGGGATGAGAACTTTCAGCTCCAACCCCCGTATTTCTAGGGCTGGGGAAGAGCTGGAGATTGAGTTCACCATCCAACAGCCAATGATTTTATCCATCATGTCTATGGAGCAAGGAACCCTCTGAAAAAAACCAAAAGGACAGGGTTCCGACAGCTTCTGGGCTGTTTGACAGGTGGAGATGCTGAAGGGTGGTGCCCAATGGGGGCGCAGAAGCCCCGAGTCCTTCCCCATACCTTGCCTCCTGCATCCCTTCCATCTCATTGTTCCTGAGTCACATTCATCTTTTTAAAAAAATTGAAGTAAGGTTGATATACGTTCATTTCTGCTGCACAGCAAAGTGATTCAGTTACATGCATACATATATCCAGACAAAACTCTTAATTCAAAAAGATACATGAACTCCAGTGTTCATTGCAGCACTATTTATAACAGCCAAGATATGGAACCACTTAAATGCCCGTTGACAGAGGAATGGATAAGGAAGATGTGGTACATATCCATACCCACAATGGAATACTATTTACCCATAAAAAAAGAATAAAATAAGGCCATTTGCAGCAACATGGATGCTGAGTGAAGCACGTTGTAGCCTTTTATAATAAACAGATGATCTAGTAGGGAAACCAGTTTCCCAAGTTCTGCAAGCCGCTTTAGCAAATTAATAGAACCTGAGGGGGGCAGTCCTGGGACTCTCCGATTTATAGCACTGTTGACAACCTAGCTTTTTGCTGGGTGTCTGAAGTGGGTGTCAGTCTTGTAGGACTGAGCCGGGTAGAGGATGCCAGAACTGAGCTGCAGTTCAGATACTCTGCTGGTGTCTCAGAGCTACTTGCTGTGGAAAAAAACCTCCAAATGTTCGGTTTTTGGTCTTTTTAGGGCATACAGAGGCTCCCAGGCTAGGGGTCGAATCAGAGCTGTAGCTGCTGGACTACGCCACAGCCACAGCAACATGAGATCCTAACTGTATCTGCGACCTACACCACAGCTCACGGCAACGCCAGATCCTTAACCCACTGAGCAAGGCCAGGGATGGAACTTGCGTCCTCATGGATGCCAGACAGATTCCTTTCTGCTGAGCCATGATGGGAATTCCAACACATTTGTTGATAAGGGGTGGACTAGCATGTGAGCAGGATAGTATACTGGTGTATAAAAGCTTTGAAACTAGACAGAGAGGGTGAGCGCACAGCAGTGTGAACACACTCAGTGCCACCAAATTCCACCCTTGACAAAGGCTGACTCTGCTATGAATTTCACCTCGGTGTTTTTTTTGTTTTGTTTTTTTTAACAATACACGAAAAAAAAATAAATAAAAGATAAAGCCAGACCCAGACGACTTCATAAGGAATTTCCTTCACGGTTAAAGAAAGAAGTGAATTTGATTCCATGTAACCATCCCAAGGATGGGAAAATGAGAAGCACCCAAAGACAAGGTAACTAGTGTCCCATGGGCCTCCACTTCATGTCCACAAGGACCCTCAGAATGTCACCTTATTTGGAAACAGGGTCTCAGCAGATGCAATTAGTTGAGATGAGGTTGTGCTGGAGGAGGATAGATTCCAAGTCCAATGCCTGGTGTCCCCATATGAAGTCAAAGGCAGAGGACACCAAAGACTGCCAGACCCACAGAAGCTGGGAGAAGGACCAAGAACCTATTCTCCCTTTGCAAACAGCCCTGCCTACTGACACCTTGACCTCGGACTTCTGGCCCCAGGACCATAAGGGAATACCTCTCTGTTCTGTTAAGTTCAGTGGGTCAGTGGAACTTGGTTACAGCGACCTCTGGACATTAATATAGCCGCCCTCCATTATCTTATGATATGAGCAGACCCCAATATGCAACCCCCAAAAGACAGAAAGAAAAAGCCATCTGCAGACCACCCCCACTCACTAAAGGCTGCCAAAGGATAAACTCTCCTCCAGGTGAATCTAGAAATATTGGAAGAAAAAAAAACCCACCATCATCAATTAAGGCTGATTCCAGATGGCAGAAGTTAGTGTTAGAAAATCTATTCAATTAAAAATAGACTTCACTGTCTGAAGAGACTGGAGGAGATGAACCAAGGGCTTGCCAGGAGATGCCACAAACATTTAATAGAGACTGTAGTTAAGGCAAGACTCTACCTTCAACGTGATGAAGAAATGGACAGGTCAGTAGGCATCGTTATAAACCACGTGAAATCTTCACAGACGTTGTGAAAAAAGAGGTTCCCATTAGCGTCTTGTACAACAAAAAGAATTCACTTGTGCCTTGACCAGTGACAAGGTGTTCCTGTGGAAACAGGATGCTGGGGGTGAGGTCCATACTAAAGCCTGGAACTTGCACTAGGCAACCCCAAATCCTTGGAGCCTGCACATCAAGAGTGAGGGCTGAAGGGATGTTGAAGTCCTTCTCATGGGCTCAAGCCCCCTTCTCTTTTCCACGAAGGCTTCCAGGAAATCCCTATTAGGGAAGTTGGGATTTCTATCTCACCAGTATGGGTTGACCCCATATGGAAGCTCTAGCCAGCTCCATAAAGCAGGCTAACAAATAGCCCAGGGTTAATCCTGGAAGGAGAGGTAACACTTGAGACAATCCCGACTGGGGCTATAAAATCAGTATAATTTGTCACAGCTGAAATAGGAAACAACTCACTCATTGCTATTTTCAGAGGGTGTTGTTGTATGGAGGAAACTCCAAGAGAGGTTATGAAGTGCCATCAAGGTGTTCAAGATGGGAGTTCCTGTTGTGGCGCAGTGGAAACAAATCTGACTAGTATCCATGAAGATGTGGTTCGATCCCTGGCATCGCTCGGTGGGACGGGGATCTGGCATTGCTGTGAGATGTGGGGTAGGTCGAAGATGTGGCTTGGATTCCACGTGGCTGTGGCTGTGGCATAGGCTGGCAGCTGCAGCTCTGATTCCATTCCTAGCCGGGGAACTTCCATAGGCTGCAGGTATGGCTCTAAAGAGAAAAAAAAAGTTCAAGATGGTTACAACATAAGTATGCAAAACCCACAGTAGCTTTCCACAGACCAGCAATAACATGTGAAAACATAGATTAAGCAAAAAGAATCCATTCGCAGTAGCAATGAGAACAAAAACTCAAAAGTCTTTTGGGGGGGAAGAAACACGTGTGGGACTTTTAAAAAATACAAAGCTATTGAAGGACAACAATTAACATGGAATAAATGAAAAGATGTTCCAATTACTGAGTTGAAAAGACCCAATAGTGTTAAAAATGTCAATTTCCCTCATATTCATCCATACAACTTTATTTCAATAGTGATCAAAATTCCAGATTTCTTTCCACAGGGTGAAGGAGAACTGAATAAAATTATTCTCAAGTTCATGTGGCAGAATACACCTTTGGAAGTTGCTAGGATTTTAACAGCAGAGTAGTTGAGGGTGAGGAGAGGAGGGGTTTACTGGTTTTTGCAAGAAATTGAAATGCATTGTGAAATTACAATAACTCTAAAGTTACAGTATTGTTGGCTAACCAAACTAGCTTTGAGTACAATTGAGGTGACTTTCCATGTCCAGCGGAGGAGGCAGCTGTTGGCGCAGCTGTTACCGTTACAGATAGAATGACATGGGTTTTTGATTTCCCTCCTCACACCAAGGATCTAAAATCTCTGGCAGGTGTTGAGATCATTGTATGATGCTCATGGCAGCATTCTTTGACTTGTCTTTTAAGATTGGAAATAATCCTGGAGTTCCCATTGTGACTCAGTGAGTTAAGAACCCACTAGTATCCATGAGGACAAGGATTCCATCCCTGGCCTCGCTCAGTGGGTTAAGGATCTGGCGTTGCCGTGAGCTGTGGTGTAGGTCACAGACGCAGCTTGGATCTGGCCATAGTTACCGTGACTGTGGCATAGGCTGGTAGCTACAGCTCTGATTTGACCCCTAGCCCGGGAACTTCCATATGCTGCAGGTACAGCCATAAAAAGAAAAAATAAATTAATTAATAAATAGGAAATAATCTCAATGTCTGCATCAGTCTGGCCCTGGTGGGAACTTTGCAGTGATGGAGGAGGGTTAATATCCTGCCCCTGGGCTCAACCCTGTGACTCGCTGTGGTCCAGGGGTCAGGAGGAGCTGAGACCCAAGCAGAGACCTGAAATCACCTTACTGATGTCTTCCCAGTGTTCTGATGCTTGAGTTACCCAAGGCTGCATAACCACTAACCCCACACTTAGTTGCTTTACACAATACCCATTTATGATGTAATTTCTGTAGCTTAGAATTTGGGGCTCTTGGCAGAAAGTATATAGGGATCAATTGGGCTCTGTGAAAAGTAAAACACCAGAAGTAAAAGCAGAAAGCTGATGAGGAGCTCAGTGGGTTAGGGATCTGGTGTTGTCACTGCAGCAGCTCAGGTCACTGCTGTGACACAGGTTCAACTCCTGGCTCGGGAACTTCCACATGCCATGGGTGCAGATAAATAAAAGAAAAAAGAGTGTAGGAGTTCCTATCATGGCTCAGCAGAAAAAAATCTGACTAGTATCCATGAAGATGCATGTTTGATCCCTGGCCTCGCTCTGTGGGTTAAGGATCCGGCATTGCCATGAGTTGTGGTGTAGGTCCCAGACAGAGCTAGGACCTCCATATGCCATGGGTCCTAGGGTGAGGCCCTAAAAAGAAAAAAAAAAAAAAAAAAAGGAAGAAAAAAAAAGAGTGCTCTAAATGTGATGTGGAATCCTGCACAGGATTCTGGAACAGAAAAAGGACATTACAAAAAACATGGCAAAAATCCAAATCAAGTCTATAAGATACAAATTAGCATTAATTTCTTGTGGTAACAAACCCACATGGGTGACAAGAGATTTCCATGAGAGTGGGGATAGGAGAGGCTTTGCCTTATCTTTGCAACTTTTCTGTATGTCTAAAATTATTCCATGGAGTTCCCGTCGTGGCACAGCAGAAACAATCCAACTGGGAACCATGAAGTTGTGGGTTCAATCCCTGGCCTCTCTCAGTGGGTTAAGGATCCAGCATTGCTGTGGAGCTGTGGTGTAGGTCGAAGGCATGGCTCAGATCTGGCGTTGCTATGCCTCTGGCGTAGGCTGGTAGCAACAGCTCTGATCCAACCCCTAGCCTAGGAACCTCCATATGCCACGGGTTTAGCCCTAAAAAGACAAAAGCCAAAAAAAAAAAAAAATCCAAAATAGGAAAAAAAATTCAAGAGAAGAAAACTGCTGTATCAGTTCTAAGGAATTAAATTACCAATGGTTATACTTTCTCCATTCTTTTCCATATTTTCTAATTATTTCTGACCCTGGCAACATAATACTTTTATTTTATTTTCATTAGACTATAATTGATTTACAGTATTGTGTGAATTTCTGCTGTGCAGCACAGTAACCCAGTCATACCTATACATACATTCTTTTTCTCATATTATCTTCCATCATAGTCTATCAACATATTCCTTTTTTAATCAGAATGAGCTGCTACTCTTTTAGCCCAGGTCACAGTCAATGTATGAACCATTTTTGTAACCTCCTTTAATATTCACGTACAATCATTTTACATGAATGTACATGTCTACATGGGAAAAATTGCAAAAGGGTTCTCTCTGAACGGGGAGAGGGATATTTTGTGTTGATTATCCTCATTTCACTACAATTTTGCCACCACCGACATGCAGGGTTTGTGCACTAAAAATTAATAATGGAATTCATTTTTCTACCCACGAACTTTCCCCATGGCCTCCTGCGAATTTGCCCAATGACCTTTCCCAATACCCGCAATAATTGATCCTTAATCAAATATTCAAATGGGCGCTTCGAGGTGAGACACAATGATTCGGCAACTTTGATGATAAATAATATTTCTTTGCCTCCCTCCCCCACCCTGCCAGCTGCTATGTGCCTCCCTGGTCTCCCCCACTTTTGGAGCCTGATCCCAACATCTCTTCCCCCTACTCCCGCTCCTGCCCCACTGGAGTCTTGCAAATATCTTTTGGTTTTAAGAGTTCCCCTGGGAAGCCTTGTTCTAAATGAGGTGTAAAAATCTAAGCGGCACACACAAAAAAATAGCGAGAGGTTGGAATCAATAATCTCTTCACAGCTCCATCGATTAACAACCATATTCTTCATTTATTAATTATGAAGGGGGATTTCAGAGCCGCCGTCTCCTTCTTTTGCCGTAACATGGCGGTGGGGGGGGCATCCTGCTTCTAGCGGCTGTCTCCCCCTCCAATGCTGCCCTGACTTTGGGACCTGTGGTACCCTGGAACTGCATCCCCCACAGGCCTGGGAGAAAAGGATGGAGGCAGGCATCTGCCCCCACCTGCCGGTCCAGCTGGGAACAGAGAGCTTGGGAATCAGTCTTGTAGCAAATCATTCTATTTCTGGTTTCTTGGCTTCTGGTTTCCCCTGTCTCCCCCATTAGAACACAAGCTCCAGGAGGGGCCTCACGTGCTTTTTCCCTGCCGTGTTTCAATAAAGATTTGCTGAGTGACAGTGCAGATGGAGACCAAAGAGAGAGAGCAGCCAGGGTGGGGGCAGTGAGTGTCAGTGTTACCTGGGCTGAACCTGGGTATTATATGAGGGCAAAATGTCCTCAGTCTGGGAACTCATGGGGCAAGAGCCAGGCCAGACTCACCTTAATCCCCACAAGGCAGCATCAGGATGGCCCAGAAGAGACCATAGGAAATGCCTGTGGTGGACAAATGGATGGGTGAATTGATAAATAGATGGGTGGGTGGATGGGTAGAAGGATGGATAGGTGGGTGGAAGGGTGATTGAATCAGTGGATGGGTATGAGGGTGGTTGGATGGGTGGGTGAGTAGAAGGGTTGATGAATGAATGGGTGTGTCAGTGGATGGGAGGATAGATGGGTAGATGAATGTGTGTTTGGGTGCAAGTAGATGGATGGGAGGAAAGATGAGTAGAAGGCTAAAATGATAGATGCATGGATGCTTGAATGGATAGATGAATAGGTAAATGAGTGGGAAGGTAGGTGAATGGTTGGGTGGACGGATGGATAGATGGATGGATGGATGGCTAGCTGGCTGAGCAGATAGACAGATGAATGAATAAGTGTGTAATGTATGGGAGAATGGATAGACAAGTGGGTGGATGGGTGGATGATTGGGTGGGTGAATGGATGGATGGGTAGACTCCATAGGTGAATCAATGGATGGATGGATGGACGGACAGATGGACAGATGTGTCATTGGGTATACTGGTGAATGTATGGTTTGTTGACATATGGGTGGATGGATAAAAGGATAAATAAATGGATGCATGAATGGATGGATGAGTTGGTGAATGCATGAAAGATGGGTGAAAAGCTTGGTGAAGGGATGGATGGATGGATGGATAGGTGAGTGAGTGGATAGGTAGATGAGTGAATGGGGTGGAACGTGTGGTGGAACGGGCAAACAAATTGGTGTATGGATGGATGGCTAGAAAGGTAGATAAATGGATGGATGAATGGGTAGGAGGATGGATGGGTGAATCGATGGATGTGTGGGTGGATGGATAGAAGGATGGAGGAGCCATTGCATGAATGGGTTTGCTGGTGAATGTATGGCTTGTTGACTGTCTGAGTGGATGGGTGGACAGATATTGGACGAGTGTCTTGGTGAAAAGACAGATGGGTGGGTTGTGTGAATCAATGGATAGGAGGATGGATGAATCTTGGATGGGCATCTTGGTGAATGGGTGGATGAGCAGGCATAGAGGTGAATGAATAGAGGAGTTTAAGTGTGACTATTCTACCGTACTCCCTTTCCAAGTATTGACTGTACCTGTGCAGGTGCTGTGGGAGGAAACAGGAGTGACCAGTGGCGCTCTGCAGCTACCAGAGGTCGGAGGGAAGGGGAAGGCTTAGAGGACAGTGTCACAAGAAACAGAACCAGCCCAGGCCTGGGAGGGGAAGAATGGGACTCCAAGGCGAGGAGGGATTCTTGGAAGGGTAGGGACCCTCTGCTCTCTCCCAGCTGCCTTCCCTCCTGAGGGACCCCTTGCCCCCACCTTCCGCCCACCCCACCCTCTCGCACACTGCACCTCCCCCATCTTTTGCCCCGTCTGCGTCCCCCACCCCCAGTCCTCTGGGCGGATTGCAGCAGGAGAGGCGGCGGCCCCTGGCGGGGTGCTGAGGTGCAGAATCGCGGAGCGGGAGCTGTCAGCGCCAGATCGCGAGGCGGGGGCACCTCCGCCCGGGGTCGATGGGAGTGGGGGCCCGGGCTGCGGTTTACACTGAATCCACGAAAATCACCGAAGCCTGAAAAGTGCTCAATATGCCATCGACCGCTCTCTGCTGATCAGCGCGGCCGCCGCAGCGGGCTGCGAACAGGGGCGGGGCGAACAGACCCGGCTCCCACCGCAGAGGCCCCGCCCCCCACCCCCCAGGCTCCAGCCCCGCCCCCACCCGGGCCAGGGACAAGCGTCCCCCGGTGCGCGTGCGGACTCCAAAATCCTTCCCCGGGGCTGTGGGTGACAGGGAATTAACACAGAAAACCTGGTTGCTCCACTGCCGGGCTGTGTGACTCGAGTGCGTTTCTAAGCTCTCTGGGCTTCAGTTGCCTTCTCCGTAAAATGGGTGCTGTGACATGTCCTCTGTGAGGAATGCCTGGCCTCCTTGCATCTGTGGGTTCTGCAGTTCATCCCATCTTTTTTTTTGGGGGGGGGGTGTCTCTCCTTTCCTTCTCAGCTGGGGGAAAGGGTTTCAGCAGAGGGAAGAGGGTGTGCAAAGGTGTGAAGGCTCGACACCACGCGGGTCATCAGTGAGCTCCATGGAAAAGTAGCTGCCGCCTATCTTGGAAAAGAGGGTGAGCGGGAGGGGTGGGTCTGCTGTGCGGTATCTTTGGCTTTTAACCCCGGGGGCAAAGGGGAGCCTCTGGAGGATTTGGAGAGACAGGAGTGGATCAGCACCTTTCCCCCCAGAGCTGGCCTGGCCTCTAGGCCCTTTGGTCATCACTTCCTGCCCTGACTCCACACTGGCTCCTCAGGGACCTTTCAGGTCCAACTCTGAACCGGCCCCTCCCCTGCTCCAAGCCCTCCCCTGGGACTAGTCCTACTGCATGTCTAGCCACAGGCCAGCCAGCCTGCTGTGCTCTGTGTAGTGCTCTGGTTGGCTAGAGCTGTCTCAGCAGCTGTCCCTCAGCTCTCACCTCACTGGGACCTTGTCCTCCTGCCTGGAGTTCTGCCCCCACCCAGTGCACCTGCTAAACCCCTCCTCACCCTCCCAGCCTCTTCCCCAGGGTCTCCCAGGCTGTGTCCATTCTGTGCCCCCAGCCATGGTTGAGGGGGTTGCCAGGCCAGGGGGGCTTTGTAGAAGAGACTGGGGTGGGGGCTTTAGTAACACAAAGCCAGGATCTTCCTCCATCAGCCAGGGAAACTGAGGCCCACCAGAACCCAGTCCCCAACCCATCCCTAGCGGGACCCCACACTGACAGTTCCCAAGAAGGAGAGAATAAAAGGGGATAATGAACTGGTTTCCCTTCCCCCACTCCTTTCACTGGAACCCCCCTTTCTGGTCTCTTCTGTGAGTCCTCCCCTCCCCCACCCTGGAGACTCAGCCCCACTCCAGGACCCCCATCTGACCTTTGCAGGAACAGGGCCACCCTTTCCCCACTCCTGCGTTCTTCTCCCCAAAGGTCAGGGAGCTAATTTCATTCCTGTGTATCTCTCACACCTCGATGATTAATAATTGAAGAAAATGTATTTCTTCGGGGGCCCAGGATAAATCAGAAATAACTTCAGCATTCACGTGCTGCTGGCGGGTGGGGAAGGGAAGAGCCAGGAGAGGGGAGGTGGGCTTCGGAGAGTCTGGCCTTTGTGAGGCTACTGAAGAGTCATTTCAAAATCATCACCATAACAGCAACAGCAAGAATCATTCGCTGAGGACTTGCCCTGCATGCAGAGGCACTGTGCTTTTGAAGTAAGTGAGCTTGCTGCCCCCATTTTAGAGATGAGGAAACTGAGGCCCAAATCAGGCATGGGAAGTGTCCTGCCCAAAGTCACAGAGCTGGGATTCAAACTCAGGTGGGTCCTGTCCAGAAAGTCTTCTGGCATCTTCCTTTCAGTTGGGATCTGGAAAGCACAGGCCCAGATGGGGTGGGATGGGGAATGCTTGACCCCCATATGGGGTCTGTTCACAGCCCCTAGGACTTGCCGTATGGAAACTGATGCGGTCAAAAGTCACCGAGGTACTCCCATGTTCACAACAGCACTATTCACGGTAGCCTAAAGGTAGAAACATCCCGAGGGTCCATCAACTCATAATGGACAAGTAAAATGTGGTCCATCTATATGGTGGAATTATGTGCTATTCAGCCATGATAGGAATGAAGCTCTGACACTCGCAACAACATGGATAAACCTTGAAAACACGGTGCTCAGTGGGAGAAGCCAGTCAGTCACATAAAGACAAATACTGTTTGATTGCATTCCCAGGAGGTCCCTAGAGGAGTCAGATCCACAGAGACAGGAAGTAGATGGTGGGGCCAGGATCTGGGGGAGGAGATGGGGAGCCAGTGTTTCATGGGGCAGAGTTACAGTCTGGGGTGATGAGAAGGTTCGGGAGATGACGTGGGGATGGTTGCATAACAGTGTGAATGTACTTAACGACACTAAGCTGTGCACTTAAAATGGTGAAGATGATAAATTTTGTGTTATATATATTTTACCCCAATTTAAAGTTTTTCTTAAAAAAATAAGTGAAACACTGACATATTGCCGATGAACCTTGAAAACATGATGCTCAGACACAAAGGACCACGTAGTGTGTGATTCCATTGACGTAGAATGCCCACACTCAGCAAATTCATGGAGACAGAACACAGGTTAGTGGTTGCCAGGGGCTGAAGGGCTGAAGGGAGGGAGGTTGGGTGGGTGACTGCTAATGGGGATGGGTTTTTTGTTTTTTGCTTTTTAGGGCCGCACCCGCAGCATATAGAGGTTCCCAGGCTAGGGGTCGAATCGGAGCTGTAGCCACTGGCCTACATCAGAGCCACAGCAATGCAGGATCCGAGCCGCATCTGCAACCTACACCACAGCTCCGGCAACGCCGGATCTTTAACCCACTGAGCAAGGCCGGAGATCGGACCGCAACCTCATGCTTCCTAGTCGGATTCATTTCTGCTGTGCCATGAGGGGAACTCCCGAATTGTATGTACACTTTAAGATGGTTAATTTTACATTATATGAATTTTACCTCAATTGAAATGAAAAATATATTGAGGGCAGCCCATCCTCATCCCCATCTCTGAGCGTTTGTCTGTGTTTTGGTGATACTGACTCCCCATGTAATGGGGTAATAAATTTTAAATGTTTTTTTAACCCAGTTTTAGACATTCAGGGCTTGGGGAACAGTCTTTATTATTCATGTGCTGATCCCCAGTTGATTTCAACCTGTTCCATTTACCATGTGCTATTTTGCCATTTGCCCAAACATCATGTGATCAGACTAGCCTTGCTGCCCAAGAGAGGGGGATTGATAAAGAGCAATGTCTTCTCCTCTGGTGGAATGCTGGGTGGATATTAAAGCAGATGGAGGAGTTCCCGTCATGGGTGCAGTGGTTAACAAATCCGACTCAGAACCATGAGGTTGCGGCTTCGATCCCTGGCCTTGCTCAGTGGGTTAAGGATCTGGCGTTGCTGTGAGCTGTGGTGTAGGTCGCAGATGTGGCTCAGATCTGCCGTTGCTGTGGCTCTGGCGTAGGCCGGCGGCTACAGCTCCGATTAGACCCCTAGCCTGGGAACCTCCATATGCCGTGGGTGCGGCCCTAAAAAGACAAAAAGACAAAAAAAAATTTAAAAAAGCAGATGGAGGAGAAATTTTAATGACATGGAAAGATGCCCATGTGCTAAAGTGAAAGACAGCCCATGACAGCCAGAGGTCACACCAGCCCATTTTGGTAAAGCCTCAGGCCTCTGTCAGCATTCTCTTGGGGTCCTTGCCTGGAGCCAATTGAACAGAGCAATGTCCTGAGTCTCTGGAGAAGGACATGCTCATATCCCTGACTCTATGCCCACCTGTAGTGAATCAAATTGTGTCCCCCCAAGGTCATGTGGACTTATTTGGAAATACAATATTTGTACATGTAATTAGTATGATGAGGTCATCCTGCATTAGGGTGACCCTTAAGTCCAATGACTGATGTCCTTATAAAAAGAAGAGAGACACACAGAGACAGAGAAAGAAGATGGCCAGGTGATGGCAGAGGCAGAGTCTGAGGTGACATGGCTACCACCACGCTAGAAGAGACAGTAAGAATCCTACCTTAGAGCTTTAGGAGGGAGGGGGTCCTGTGACACCTCAATATCAGAAGGAGAGAAGGGCCTTGCTCTTTTTTTTTTTGAGGGCCACACTCATGGCATATGGAGGTTCCCAGGCCAGGGGTTGAATCGGAGCTGTAGCCACCGGCCTACGCCAGAGCCACAGCAACTCGGGATCCGAGCAGCGTCTGCAACCTACACCACAGCTCACGGCAACGCCGGATCGTTAACCCACTGAGCAAGGGCAGGGACCGAACCCGCAACCTCATGGTTCCTAGCTGGATTCGTTTCCGCTGCCCCACGATGGGAACTCCAGAAGGGTCTTGCTCTTCACTGACATGCCTGCCTTGTTTTTCCTATTTAATCATCTGTAAAATGGGGATATGTTGTTACCCAATGAAGGCGTTTGAAGAACAAATGCCTTAGTACATGGAAAGTCCTTAGCATGACCCTAGCTCACTGTCAGTGCTCAATAAATAGTATGAAAAAGATAAGTCCGAAGCAGAGACAAGCAGGGAGGTGGCATGGAGACCACCCTAATTCTGTAACAGTTGCAGTCGCCCAGCTGGTGACTTCCCCTCTCTGGTCCTCGCCCTCCTCATGTGAGAACAAAACATAGCTGATGCCAGTGGAGAAACAAAGAGCTTTATGGACACCTCATTGAATCCTCAAAGCCCTACTGGGCAGGTAGGACTTTACCCCCACAGGACAAGTGGGAGCCCTGAGACTGTAGCCCACGTGCCCGAGGCCACTCAGCCTGTCCCTGGTGGGGACGCGATACTACCTCAGGGAATCTGGCCCCTACCTAAACCCCTGAGATGAGGCATTAACTGGTCCCTTTGCTGGGATGTTGGAAGATTTTAAGTGAATGGTCCACCAAGCAGGAAGCGCTGGATGAATCTGAATTACGGCCGCCGCCGTTGTTGTTGTTAGTATTATTATTGAAGGGAGCAGAAGGGGAGGAGGTGGCGGATGGCGGGGCACCAGCCCCCCTTAAGCCCTTTTCCGAGCTTATTAAGCGCCTCGGGCCGCGGCGATCGATGGCCACTGGGCGCCGGCTGCAGCATCCCTCCCGGCAGCAGGCCGCGCATGCGCGCGGGTGCGGGATTGATCGGGGCCGCCTTGGATCCATAGCGCGCCGGCCCCGCCCCTCCTCCCCGGCCCGCGTTGCCCGGCAACCGCGGCTCAGCGCGCTCCCATTGGCCGGAGGCGCGCCGGACTCCCGGGCGGCGCGTGGTCAGTTGGTCAGCTCGGCCGCGGCGTGGCCGGGGGCCTGGCTCCGGGCGCGGGTCGATGCCGCCTCCCATCTGACCTTTCCTGGCGCGAGGCGGGGGCTATGGGCGGGAAGGGGACCTGGAGAGGATGGAGCGACCCGCCCGTCTTGGAAAAAAGTTTATTGACCCGAGTCTTATCTCGGGGACGCACGGCTTCCTGGGGTGGGGGCTAATGTATAGCCAGGGTGGGGGATGAAGAGGCTGCTAGGACTCCTCCCCAGCTCTCCCCTGGCCTCAGCATGCATGGGGCCACATCTTCGACCTCTACCTGGCCACCTCCCTTGGATAGCTGGCCCCATTCCTAGCTGGGAAAACCAAGACTTGGAAGAGTTCAGCGACTTGCCTGAGCCACAGGGATTTATAGGATGGAGGTGAGCCTGTTGCTCAGAAAGTGTGACTAGGAGCTTTGAATTCTCTCTGCCACACCAGGCTTACCACTAGACACAGCCCCCCCACCCCCGCAAAGGAGACAGAAACATTTTCCCAGTTCTCCGTGGGTCCTACAAGCTCAGTGCCCCTCTAAGGAGGCACAATGATTTAAACTGTAATGTTGAAATTAACGGCTTGGGGATGCTGTGGGATCTTGGTGTTGAAAGGGCACCCCCCTTTCACAGAGGTCTGGGGAGAGAAGGCTCAAGATGAGAGACTTCAGAAGACACCGGTTGTTGTGAAAGGGGTGGGCGTGTGTGGTGCCCTAAACCTTCCAGTAAAAAAAAAAAAAACAAAAAAAAACCAAAGCGCCCAACAGTCAATTCGGTTTATTCAAATGAATAATTGGATAGTGTCAGAGAAAAGTTTATTGTAAATAAATAAGATGTTGTTTATGATAAAATGGTAGGGGTCCTGGTGTGGGGCAAAAAAGATTTCTTTGAGGGTAAAAAACACTATTGAATTATTTGAAGCAAATGTGTGATTGTTAAAAAAATGAAATGTAATAGTTGTAATATGCATACTGTACTGTGCAGTCCCAAAAGATTTATTTAAATGATCCCAGTAAATCTCCCTCCAGACACACACATCTAAAAATCAGTGTGGTTTTACAGTGGAGGAAACTCTCAATTCAGCTCTATAATCACTTTACGGGGAAAAAAAAGGACAAAACTGTTGGCCACGGGCTCACCCACCTAACATCAAATGCAGTCATTCTGCTCAGCCCTCCTCCCTAGCCTCTATGCCACACACAGACACACTCTACAAGGCTGTCAGCCTCCCTGGGTTTTGCATTCATTTAATTTTATTTTTCGCATAATGCTGCACCCAGTTTCCTTCCTCAGCCTTTGCATTTCTAATTCTTAGCAGCTGAGGAAGGTTGCATTGAGCATTGACTGGTGGAGTATGTGGGGGTTATTTTTGAAAGCAGATGCTGGAATTCAATTTTTATTTTAACCTGGTTATTGAGTGGGGATAGGGAGGGAGGCAGAGATTGGCCAATTCATGTACACGATGAAAAAGCTGGATTTTATCAAAGGATGAGCTGTGTGGACAATGGCTGCTTGGGTTTGTGATATGTGAGTGGTTGAGCAGCAGCTCTGAAAAAGTGCTGTCTGTGTGAGTGAGTGTGGAAGTCCTCGTGCATTTGAGTGTGTGAGTACAGAAATGAATATGCAGGCATGCATCTGAGTGTGTGTTCATGCATGTGTGTATGTGTGTGAGTGGCTACGTGTACATGGGAACGAGTGTGAGTGTGTGCGCACCATGTGAGGCAGTGGGGAGAGGGAGTAGGCAGAGGCTGGTCTGTGCACGTGACTGTGTAATTCTTAGTGTGTGTGCATGGGTGTGCAAGGGTGTAAGTGGGTACAGGTGTGGTGTGAGTGCATGCATGCGTGTATTTGTATGTGTGCACATGATCGTGTTGTGGTATGAGGGTGTGTGCAAGAGTGTGCATGAGTGTGTGGGAGAATTGTGTGTGTGAATGCATACCTGTGTACAAATGTGTGAGTGGCTGCAGTTGCATATGAGTATGTGTGCTTGCAATCAAGTGCCTTGTCTGTGCACACGCGTGAGCATGTGAGGTTGTGTAGCTGCACCCCCACCCCTCCTGCCTTCCTCACTCACCTAAGCTCAGCTCCCAGCTTTCTGAGGCTGCTCCGTCCCTTCCTGGCCTCCCTGCCTTCTCTCCTGATTCTCCTGCTGCAGGGACCTGGGCGCATTCATTCCATAATTGCCAGCCTCCCTTGAGCACTACCTGAGGGCAGGGGCCTGAGTCTGCAACATGGCTTGGTTCTTGGTCCCCAGAGCCCAGGACGGGGTGGCTGGACAAGAGTAGGACAATTGTAGGTGTGCCCCCTTCTATGGATGGGGAAAGTGAGGCCCAGACAACAGTCCCCCACTCCAGGATGTGCCTCCCACCCCATCTGAACACTGGCCCTGATGGGTGTCAGCTGTCCTAGAACACTTCCCCATTGGATGTGGCCAGGCTCATGGATTTCCGAAGCCATCGCTCCAGCTGGC
This sequence comes from Phacochoerus africanus, assembly GCF_016906955.1. NCBI lineage: Eukaryota > Metazoa > Chordata > Mammalia > Artiodactyla > Suidae > Phacochoerus > Phacochoerus africanus. The sequence continues at coordinate 76,927,460 of NC_062547.1, read as the reverse complement.
AGCTTTATTAACCCAATTCGACTGATGGAGTGATGGTCATGTTTGCTTATTGGCTACTTCTGCCCCCTCTAGGGATCTGGACCATACCTCCATCTCCATCAGCCCAGGAGGACAGGGGACACCAGGACCCCCTCACAGGCCCATCACACTCACACAGTTACTCACAACTGTACACTTTTTATGATTGGGTCAGTTTGAGAGGACCTTTCCAGAAGGTGATGTGCCAATATCTAACAAAAATTTAAAAGCCAAATGTAAAACTCGAGTTTGGCAAAGACACAAGATTTTATCTGTCCCCTTCCCCTCTTGGCCCCAAACCCCTTAAAACCATGTCTAGCACACAGTGGAAACTCAACAAATGATAAGCAAATCCCCCTGACCTGTGTTTCTGCTGCTAGAAATGCATCCCACGGGGGCACACACAGTGTGGCAATATTTACATAAGAGCATGTTCCCAGGGGTGTTCATTGTTCCAGCAAAAATCTGGAAACAGCCTGAATAGCCCACAATAAGAGGCTGTTGAAATCAGTTACAGACCGCCCGCAGCTCCGAGCGCTATGCGGCTGTTCCAGAGGATGGTGCCAGCCAGGAAGAGGCTGTGAATGTTCCTAAGACAGATTTGGAGAAGAGGCCAGCTGTCCCAAAGGAGTTAGCCACTTAAGTCCCCACAAAAAGCTGCACAGAAGTGTTTATAGCCGCTTCACACCTAATTGCCCAAACCTGGAGGTAACTGAGATATTCTCCAGCAGGTGGACAGACTATCCAGACATTACTCAGTGCTAAGAAGTCCTCAAGTCATGGAAAGACACGGGGGAGTCTTTAATGCACAGAATTAAGGGGACGAAGCTAGTCTGAAAAGACCATACACTATGACCCAACACTAGGGCACTCTGGAAAGGCAGAACTCTGCACACAGCAAAAGGATTGGTGGTTCCAGGGGCTGGGAGGGTGTGGGGTATGGGTGAGAAGGGATGAATAGGTCAGCACAGAGGAATCATTTTAGGACAACAACAATTTTGTATGATGCTGCAATGGTGGGTATACAATATTATGCAATTAAAGCCCATAGAACTTACCACACAAAGAGTGAGCCTTGATGTAAGTACAGACCTTAATATGCCAAAACAAAGGACCTCAAACTGAATGGCTTAAATGACAGGAATTTATTCCCCCTCAGCTCTGGAGGCCAGAAGTCCGAGATCAGGGTATGAGTAGGGCTGGTTCCTTCTGAGGCTTGATGGAGGGAGGGGATTTGTTCCAGGCCACTCTCTAGCTTCTGGGGACCCCTGGCAATATTGCTGTTCCTTGGCTTGTAGAAGCAACACTCCAATCTCAGCCTGCATCTTTATGTGTTTCTATGTCCAAATGTCCCCTTCTGATAAGGACACCAATCATACTGGATTACAACACGCCCGAATGCCTGTCTTAACCTGATCATCTGCAAGGACTCTATTAGGACCAAATAAAGTCACCTTCACAGGTACTGGGGGTTAGAACTTCAGCATCCTTTGCAAGGGACTCAACCCAACCAAAAGCAATTACTCGCAATCTACTAATGTTGATTCATTCATTGTAGCCAGCTCACCACACCAACGGTGACAATAAAGGAGGTTCTGGGCAGGGGTGTATATAGGAATTTCCTACCCATGGCTTGTTTTTCCTGTGAATACAAAACTACTCCAAAGAGCGGAGTCTATTACGAAAGAAAGAAAGAGAGAGAGGGAGGGAGGGAGGAAGGAAGGAAGGGAGAGAAAGAAAGAGAGGGAGAAAGAAAGAGAGAGAGAAAGCTAGGTGCCAAACAGTCAGTAGAGATGCTCACATTTCAGTAAAGAAATGGGGGCATATCTGTGTACATGTGGAGACTCCCATTCATATAAATACAAGGACACCTTGGAACAAGGGCTGCCATGCCCCTGGGATGGGGATGGGGCCCTGCCTGATCCAGCCCCTCATAAGCCCACCCTCCTCCTATCACTAAGTCTTTGCATATGATGTTCCCCCCACCTGGAAAGCTGTCCCTACTTCACTTAATTAAGTCCTGTTCTGCCTATAGCTCTCAGGGCAATTCCTCTTCTCAGGGAGCCCCCCAGGCCACCTGTCCTGCCCCAACTCCCCCTTTCAGCCCCCCACTTAGACTGGGTCATGCTTTAAGGTCTGCCACAGCCAGACTGAATTTCTCTGTCCCCCTGTGCCATGTCCAGTTCTGGCATACAGTAGGTGCAGTAAAGATCCTTTGAGCAAGTGTAAGATTAAAATAAATGGAGACTTGGAGTTCCCGACATGGCGCAGCGGAAACAAATCTGACTAGGAACCATGAGACCGTGGGTTCAATCCCTGGCCTCGCTCCGTGGGTTAAGAATCGGGCATTGCCGTGAGCTGTGGTGTAGGTCGCAGACATGGCTCGGCTCTGGTGTTGCTGCGGCTCTGGTGTAAGCCGGCAGCTATAGCTCCAAATTAGACCCCTAGCCTGGTAACCTCCATATGCCACAGGTGTGGCCCTGAAAAGCAAAAATAAATAAATAAATAAACAAACAAACCAAAAAAATAAAATAAATGGAGCCTATATAGCCTTCTGCAGCTGGAACTCAGCAAATGGGATCACTGCCTGAAGGGTTATTAGCAGCCATCTAGAGCCCCCACTCCACGAGTCCCCAAGCCTGGGGGGGTGGACAGAGGCCCTTTAAGGGTCCATCGCCACCCAGCACCCACCCACCTGATGAGGCTCAAGCAGCCCATTAAGCGATTTTTTTCCTCCACTTATAGCTAGTAGCATCGACAGGGATACTCAATATCTGAGGGGCCTCTGGCCTTGGAAGAGAGATTGCAGCCGCCTCGATAAAATATTCCCTCTTGTCAGCGCCTCCCCCACCCCAATGAAGCTGCGTGTCTGATCCCCTCCCCTAATGAGCTCCCTTCTCTCCGCTCCAGGCGGATGAGACGCTGCCCCCTCCCAGCCTTTCAAGCTCAGCTCAAGGGTTGGGGGTGATGGTGGAAAGAGAATTATTCCCACCTCCCATCTATCCAGGTGCTGGTGGGGTCACTTCCCCCAGGAAGTCCTCCCAGATCACTTGAACCCAGACTCTGGATTCCTGTAGCCCCACTGATCTCATGCTTTGGGAAGTGGGAGGCTAGGTGTACAGAGCAACCAAGACTTGAACTTGAGTGGGGTCACACAGAAGTGTCCAGATGCCACAGTTCTCAACTGTCCACTTGTTCAACAAAGAGGGAGGCAGAGCCGGGCTCTGGTACTCCCAGCCCCATGGGGCTGACATGAGGGGCTGTGCAAGAAGGGGTGGGGGCACAGGAGATACAGAGCAGGGAGGCACCAGGCAGGGTGCCAGGCAGGAAGGAGCCCCATCAGGACACAACAGCAGCAAACTAGAGAGCAGACAACCAAATGTGACTGGACGGGGCTTGCCCAGCCAGCCTGGGGATGGGAGACATGGGGTCTGAATCCTGTGGCAGAGGAGGGAACTCAGAGCTCCAGGTTGGAGAAGAAGCCCCCTCCCCAGATGAAGACTTCTGGCCCTCGCTTCAGCACCAAGAACAGCTCCCCGCTCCTCTCTGGATGGGAGGGGTCTTCATTCATCAGGGCACTCAGAATTCAGGGTCCCTGACAGATGCCTCCTGGGACCTCTCTGGGCCTCAGTATCCCCAGCAAAATAAAGAAAGTGCCTTGCCCTCAGGAGGCATAGGGCATGGGGGGCAGCAGATGTCAACGCTGTTTGTAAACCACGAATTCCTTCCTAGACACTGGCCACGACTTTTCTCACACAGGAAGGACCTGGTGAGGGTTGGTGGAATGAATGAGTAAATAAATGATGCCAAAATTTCAAACCTGGAGTTCCTGTTGTGGCTCAGCAGGTTAAGAACACGACTAGTATCCACGAGGATGTGGGTTCAATCCCTGGCCTTGCTCAGTGGGTTAAGGACCCAGCATTGCCACAAGCTGGGGCATAGGCTGCAGATGCAACTAGGATCTGGGATCTGGCATTGCTGTGGCTGTGAGCCAGCAGGTGCAGCTCCAATTTGACCCCTGACCTGGGAACTTCCATACACTACGGGTGCGGACCTTAAAAAAAAAAAAATTCAAACCAGACCCAAACCCCTTGTGTGTAAGAAAGGGGAACTGAGACCTGAGGAGAGTATAGTTCTGCACTACCCCCCAGCCAGACTGCAGAACCTGCTCTCCAGGCCTAAGGGCTAATAGGTGGAGAGGAGGGGAGCACTGCTGCTCACAAAAATGAGCCTGATTCATTGTCCAAATACTGATCCTCCATGCTGGGTGACAACAGCTCTGGCCAAGCTCTCAGGAAGCTCCCAGGCTGGTGGGCAGAGAGGGGACACTGGATGGGCCAGAGGGAGAGCCCTAGGCCTTGGGAGTCCCTGGTGTGGGGTAAGGGTGCTGGAATAGAGGGGGCTGGGGAAGCGCAATGAGGGTTCTGTCTGGGAGGGGAAGGGCAGTTGTATAGAGGGAGAGGCATTGAGACTGGGCTGTGCAGGTAGAGTAGGAGTTTCCAAGGGTGAGCAGAGGGACTAGAAGAAGCACAGGCCGGGAGGTAAGAGAACATGATCTATATGCAGAGAGTTGGGAGGAACTCAACTGGGGAGGACGCCCCCATCCAGAGGGGAGGATAGGGGTAGACTGGGGGACCAGAGTCGCAGCTGAAGGCCCACTGGGGGTTCAGCCAGGATGAGGAGTAGGTGGGGGCTAGAGGGCCTGTTCGGAGGGACCCAGGCACCACGGGGGTGGGGAGACCAAAGCTTCACCTTCTCCCCACTAACCAGACATCAAACTCAGCCTCCTCCTCTTCCAGGTTATTAATTTTTCAGAGAAGAAAATGCTTTTTGTATTTTTTCCAGGCAAAATATTGATAATGGGCTTAATGTGCCTTTCCTGCTTTTGTGTGTTAAGAGGGCTTTTCCGTCCTGGTTGCTGCAGAGGCTGCATCCCACCGCTACACCTACACACACACACACACACACACACACACACACACACACACCACCGCAGCCCCCCATCGGCTGCTGAGGCCTGGGTGTCTGCAGAGACGGCTGGGAGTGCGGCTGGCTGGCAGGGGGGCGGGGGAGTTTTGATCGCTGCCGGGCGGGTTGGCGCAGCCCCCTACCCGCCTTGAGCCCCCACCTCCTCCTCCACAAAGCCAGACGCCCGCCCCACAGTGGGTCGATGCGCCCTGCCAGGGGAGCTGGTGTTTCCAGCGGCTCTAGGCTGACATACATCTCTGAATTGTTTGAAATTTGCCTGCCTTTCTCTCAAGAAGCAGGAAGGCAGGGAGGGCCATTCATTTGTCCTTCCACCCACCCACCTACCCATCCAGCCTCCCATCCACCTGTCCATTCACTCACTCAACTGTCACCCAGTTACTAGGCACCTACTAGTATGTGCCAGGCCAGTGCTAGGGTCACAGCAACCATCAGGTGGCCCCTGGGGCCCTGTCCTCCTGGAGTCCCTAATCTGGTGGGAGAGAAGGGTGCTAAGCCAAAAATAGCAGGAAAAATATATCCCTACAAATTGTGACAAGACTGTAAAACAGGGAGGGGCTGGGAACTCAGGGCAATGACACCAGCTGAGCCCTGAAGGGCCAGGCAGATGGCCTCTGGAAAGAGGGACGGTGAGGTGCTCAGATTTGTCTGGGGGGAGTGGTCTGCACAGGGCCCCAAGGCATCCAAATCTGCTCTGAGTGGTTCTCCACGGAAGGCTCAAGGGTGCCAGCCAGCCAGGCCTCCCCAGGGCACTGATTCAGCAGGGCAGCCTCCCTGAGTGGCACCAGCAAAGTGCCAATAACTTGGTGGGATGGAGCCAAGGGCTGAATCTCCAGGGACAGGCAAAGGAGGGCCCTGGGGCCAGACAACCTCAAGGACCCCCTTCCCTCTGTGTGCTCTGGGAGGGCTCACTTCAACCCCCAGGCCTCAGTTTTCCCATCTGGAAAATGAGTGTGGTTAGCAGCCCCATTTCCTACAGCTGGAGAAGGGACAAACCAAGGTGATCCAGATCCAGGGCTTAGTGCAGAGCCTGGCATACAGTAGGTGCTCAATAAATGTGAGGGCCAGTGATGATCACATGCATGCTTGATTAAGGAACAGGAACCCTTTACCAAGCCAGAGGCAGATCAAAATGCAGAAAGCCAGAGCATGTGGCCTCATGTATGAGTTAGCTATTGCTGTGTAACAAACCATCGCAGATTGACCAGATTCAAGCAATACCCATTGATGGCCTGTTGGGTTCTATGTCAGGAGTCTGGGCAGGACTTAACTAGGCCCTCTGCTCAGGTCCCCCAGGCCACAGTCAAAGTGTCAGCCAGGCTGAGTTCCTTTCTAGAGTTCAAGTTCCTTTTCCAAGCTGACATGGTTGTTGGCAGAATTCAATCCTTATGGTTGTAGGACTGAAGTTTTTTTGGTTTTTTTTTCTGGCTTACAGTAATGAAGGTAGCAGCTGTTTCCCAACACATATTCCCCTCAAGGGACCCCTGACAACAAGGCAGCTCATTACTTTAAGGTCAGTAGGAGAATCTGTGTCGTCTTATATAACACAACATAGTCATGGGGGCACCTCCATCATGTTTGTCATATTCCACTGGTTATACATGAGCCACACCTAGGGGAAGGGATTATACAGGATATAACACCTGCAGGTACAGATCCTGAGGCCATTAGAGTTCCACTGACCACACTCTGCTTGGGCACACACTCACATGCACATAGGCTCACGATTGTGCTTTGCAAAGGCCATGAAAGTGTGTGTGTGTCAATGGATATGTAATAGCAAGTGTTTCTCTTTTCACATTGCCTGCTGGGGATCTCAGAGCCAATACTGTGGCCTACCTCTGGCAAGGGTTTAGAACCACTTGCTGTGGGTTTTTGGACCAACTTCTCTTCTAGCTATAGCTTCTCTACACCTCATTTCTAATTTATTTTCTCTGGCTGACTTGCCTCTCTGCCACTCTCTCCATCCCAACTTTCCGAACCTCAGAACAGATGACAAGGACAGTAGCTCCCATCTGCTCAGCATATGATCACTGTTCTAAGGGCTTTACATGGATTCCCTCATTTCATCTTTGCTAAAAGCCGTTCATGGGGATGAGGGAAATGTTCCAGCTAAGTGGAATAGGGAATCTGGATTAGAAGCTGGGCTCAATGCCACAGTTTGAGATCTTGGACTACAAGCATTCATCACATAAACTAAATGAAAACACATACAGAATTCTCTGACATAAATCATACTATTGTTTTCTTAGGTCAGTCTCCCAAGGCAAAAGAAATAAAAGCAAAAATAAACAAATGGGACCTAATCAAACTTACAAGTTTTTGCACCATGAAGGAAACAATAAACAAAACAAAAGACAACCTATGGAATGGGAGAAAATAGTTGCAAACAATGCAACTGACAAGAGCTTAATTTCCAAAATACACAAACAGCTTATGCAACTCAACAACAACAACAAAATAAACAATGCAATCAAAAAATGGGCAGAAGAACTAAACAGACATTTTTCCAAAGATGAACAGATGGTCAACAGGCACATGAGAAGATGCTCCTCATCACTAATTATTAGGGAAATGCAAATCAAAACTAAAATGAGGGACTTCCCGTTGTGGTGCATGGTTAACGAATCCGACTAGGAACCATGAGGTTGCGGGTTCGATCCCTGCCCTTGCTCAGTGGGTTAAGGATCTGGCGTTGCTGTGAGCTATGGTGTAGGTCACAGACGTGGCTCGGATCTGGCGTTGCTGTGGCTCTGGTGTAGGCCGGTGGCTATAGCTCCAATTAGACCCCTAGCCTGGGAACCTCCATATGCCACAGGAGTGGTCCTAAAAAAGGCAAAAAGACAGCAACAACAAAAAAACTACAATGAGGTATCACCTCACTCTAGTCAGAATGGCCATCATTAAGAAGTCTACAAGGGAGATCCCGTCATGGCTCAGTGGTTAACGAATCTGACTAGGAACCCTGAGGTTGCAGGTTCGATCCCTGGCCTTGCTCAGTGGGTTAAGGACCTGGCATTGCTGTGAGCTGTGGTGTAGCCACAGATGCAGCTCAGATCCCAAGTTGCTGTGACTGTGGTGTAGGCCAGCGGCTACAGCTCCAATTCCACCCCTAGCCTGGGAACCTCCATATGCCTTGGGTGTGGCCCTAAAAAGACAAAAAGACCCCCCCCCAAAAAAAGTCTACAAATAACAAATGCTGGTGAGGATGTAGAGAAAAGAGAAGCCTCCTACACATTTGATGGGAATATAACTTGGTGCAGCCACCGTGGAGAACAGTATAGAGGTTCCTTAAAAAATTAAAAATAGAATTATCACATGATCCAGCAATCCCACTCCTGGGCATATATCCAAAAAAAACTACAATTCAACAAAAAGATACATGCACCACTCTGTTCATTGCAGCACTATTTACAATAGTCAAGATATGGAAGCAACCTAAATGTCCATCGATGGAAGAACGGATAAAGTTGTGGTACATATATACAATGGAATATTACTCTGCCATAAAAATTAATGAAATAATGCCATTCAAGATTTCATTCATAGCAGATTAGTTCATGAGAGCCGCAAACTCGATGTAATCCAGATGTTCATCCAACCCAAATTCCACATGATATCACTTATATGTGGAATCTAAAATATGACACAAAAGAACTGCTATGAAATAGAAACACCCTCACGGACATAGAGAAAAGACTTATGGTTGCCAAGGGGAAGAGTAGTGGGAGAGGGAGGGATTGGGAATTGGGGATTAGAAGATGTAAACTAGTATATACAGAACGGATAAACAACAAGGTCTTACTGAATAACTCAGGGAACTATATTCAATATCCTGTGATTAAACCATACTGGAAAAGAATATTAGGAAGGGAGGAAGGAGGCAGGCAGGGAGGGAGGGAGAGAGGAAGAAAGAAAGGAAGAAAGAAAACACAGAGACTGATCTGCAAAGCAACCTCGGAAAGGGTCAAACCAACCAGCAGGAAGGCTGCACAGCAGTCACCGCCTCCCCATTCTTAGAACCTGAACCCAGAGCTGGACAGCGGGGCTGCCCGGGCATAAATAATCTGTAAACACCCCTCCACCCACACATCGATCTCAGGCAGGTCGGAAAATGCTGCTTCAGGGAAACAGTCGCTCACTGGAGTGAGCAGCCAGAAGTCCTTGGCCCCTCCAGCCACTGGCCAAGGGCCTGGCCTCACGCCCCTCCCTGAGGCCCCCAAAGGGAAGCTGAAGGGCCTGGGCCAGGCAGGACGCTTGCTTGCACCACCTATTTAGCTGTTCGTGTGGGCTGCACAGGCCCTAGCCGCCCCTGCAGAGCCTTGAACAGACCTCCCAGCAGGTAACTGTCCCTACCACACACCCCTGGCCTGAGCAGGATGATGGGGACACCAGGACATGTTGGCATCCAGCTCTCCTCATTGGAAACAAGGGCCCAGCAGTTCACTTGCATCAGTTCCCAACAATCCACCATGTTCCCCTTTTTACATGTGGGGAAACTGCAGCAGAACCCAGAGTCCACCAGCCCAGGTCTGTAACTGTCGAGGTAGCAGGGGAGCTGGGGCTTCAGTCTGCTCACCCGCAAAAGGAAAGTGACTGCCCACCCTGGCCTTCCCCACCACAGGGACTGGGGGTGGAAGGTGAGCTGAGGCCCACACTCCAGTGATGCCTAAGGATGCTGAATGAAGGCCCCCCTGCCTGAGCCTGCCCCATCATTTTGCCCCATTGAGAGGAACTAGAAAAAACCCAGCCCTGGGGAAGGTCCAAGAAACAGAACTTCCGGGGCTTGGTGCACAGAAGCAGACTGGGGACTCTGGCGCCAGCCCCAAAAACCAGGGCCTGGCACTGCCTCCTCCAGAACCTCCTGTGATGTGCAGCCAGAGTGGGAGTGGGGGCTGTAGGGGAAGAGCCCGCCCCTTGCCCTCCCCTCCTGCCACCCCCCAGTCTGGCTCCCCCAGAATCAATGCATGGATCAATGCAAAGCTCTGGCCTCTTGGACCTGCTGCAAACTCTCTCCGACCCCCCCACCAACAGGTTTGCTCTACCTCAGACACAGCTTTGTGACTGCACGGGTCACAAGCAGTTCCTGAGCTTCTCCTGGGCGAGTCTGCACCATGTGTGTTTTGTGCCCATTCTGCAGATGAGCAAGCTGAGGCTCTCACAGGGTCCATGATGTGGAACATGGGGGGGGGGGTCACTGGGGTTCACATCCAGAACTTCCCCTTGAGCTTGTGGGGGCAAAGCCCATGGTACCAAGGGCCCCGAGCAATGAGGCATCCAGTTGGTGCCCCAGAGGGCAGGAGTGAGCCGCCCCAGGCCAGCGCCAGGCTCAGCCTCCTCACCTGGGAGATGGTCAGCCTCAGGAGCGCTCAGCTGACTCCACACATGTCCACCTGCATCCTGCCCATCCCTCTGCTTCTGGGACCTTCAGAGGGCATTTCCTGGGCAGCCGAGAGAGGCCTGCTCTGGGAGGGAGGAGCCTGGGTTCTGCCTTACCTGGAAAACCATCGAGGGGTTGACCAAGTGACCCTGGCCCTCCCCAACCCCTCTGTCTCCTGCCGGTGCTGTGGCTGTGGGGAGTCCCCACCCCCAGGCCTTGCAGCCCATGGGGTACCCTCCTGATGGAGCCTGGCCCTTGTGTCTTGCTCCACTTGGGTCCTTGGCCTCCTCCTCTGGTTGGAGGATGAGTGAGGAGGGATCTGGAGGGGGTCCTTCCCCAAATTCCCCAGGGAGATGCTGCCCAAGGGTGGGGGGGGTGTCTAGTTGCTTAACCTTCTGCTGCACAGGGAGATCAATGATAATAGAAATGGTTGTGGTGTGGTGTGGTGTGTGTGTGTGTGTGTGTGTGTGTGTGTGTGTGTGTGTGTGTTTTAAGGGAGGAGAAGGAGGCCGGTGTTTCCTACGCAGCCAAAGTCGGGGATTTATTACAGAGGCAATTACAGAGGGAGCCGGCTGGGACTGCTGGGGGCCAGGGTGCTTGTTAGGGAGGTGGGCTAACCAGCAGTTACAGCTGTTAGCGCCGGAGGGGAGGAGAGGGGAGGGAACTGCGGGGTGGAATAGAAGGAAGCGGGAAAGGCAGACGAGGTGGGGGAAAGGGGAGGAAGGGAGGGAGAGGGGCATCAACCCCCCTCTTCCTTCCAGGCAGGAGAAGCTGACCTTCTCAGTCAGCCCCTTGGAGCAGGGGTCTAAGCCAGGCCCTGGTCTCCCCACCCCCCGGAGCTCCCAGAAGTCAATGTGGAGAGAATTTGGAGTGGGGACAGCAGCAGCCTTTTGCGGAGGAGCCAGCTGACCCTTCCTTTCCCAGGTCCCTTTAATGATTACCTGTCTGGGTGGGAGCCACCGGGGAGGATGCAGGAGCCCCTCCCAACTTTTGTCCCCATGGCCTAGATGATGGCTCACCGGTTCCAGAATAAGGGACACCCTTCGAGTGCAGGCTGAGCGGTCACCCCCACAAAATGCCAGGGTCTGTGGGGGTCCTAGGTTCCCTGGGATGGTCCAAAGGACTGGGTGGGAGGGGAGGACCCTGAGCAGGGTCCTTCTGTGCAGCTGGACCCCCTGCCCCACGAACTCAGCCAGGACTTCATCACTGCTGCTGGAGGCCACTTCTACCACCAGCTGGACACACCAATGTGTCCACAACCCATGCAAATTGGGCGCACAGCTTGAGGCTCCCCAGTCCTGCAGGCCTCCACTCACGGGTCTCGGGACCTCCCCGAGCCTGTTTCCTCATCTGAAAAATGGGGATAATTGTGTTTCTCCCTCATTGTCTCACCTCCCCAAATGCGCAGCAGGCAGAAGGAGTAGTGGGGGGCAGGCGGATAGAACCCAGTTCCGCTGGGCTCTTGACTCCCCCAGGGTTCAGGGACCCCCACCCCCACACCTGAGGAGGGAGCAAGGAGAAAACAGTTTCCTTCCAGTACACGGTGACTCACCTGCTGGGCTCAGGAACAAACAGCTCTCCCTCCCCTCCCCCACCCCCCAATCAACGCCGGAGGGGGTGGGGTGGGGGGTGGGAGGTGGGAGTGGGGTGGAGTCATTTAAATTATGATGCTCCTTCATTTGGACTGGTGATGGAGGGAGTTGTTCTACAGGCCACTGGGACCCTCTCCTGCTGGCTTCCCAACCAGGGAGAGAAAGCCCGAGCCCTCTTAATCTGGCGTTCAAGGCTTGGCTTGACACTCACCCCCTCCCAACAGTTCCCAGCTTTATCTCACTGACTCATTTAACAAATATTTTCTTGATGAAGGCCTGTGAGGTGTCTGGGACCGAGTTAACACCAGCCTCCTGCCCCTTCTCCATCCCCTTGTGCCCCAGTTATAAGGGGTCTTTTCATCTCTTGCTTGATTCATCTATCTGACCTGAACTCCTGCACATCCTACAAAACCCAGCCTGGAGGAAATCTGATCTCAGGGGGATAAGTGCTTGTGTCATCTTTGTCTCCTCCTCCCCAAGCACAGGAGCTGCACAGGGAGGGCAGGGCTGCCCCGAGGGATTCGTTAAATCAAGAAAACGGCCCAGCTCCCTTCTTCCATCCTGGACTTATAGATTCAACGCTTATAGATGCACCCGGCCCCATGTCTTCTTCTCAGGGTCCCTCAGAGAAGTCTCCCGGGTCCTCTCAGCCCCAGGGTGCAGGCAAAGGAGACAGACCTGGAAGGCAGCTAGGAATAGGTGGGGGCTAGGCTTGGAGCTGAAGGGGGAAGCCTCCTCAACCTCCCCTCCCCCTTCCTGGCCTGGCGGAAAGGGCACGGGTGTGTTCAGATAAATTGCGCATTAATGGGGCGCCAGGCCAGGGCGCGGCTTCCCTGCCGGAAGCTGCTCAGGGTAACCCACTGGGGCCGGGCTGTCGGACCCTCCCCAAGTGGGAGGGGCGAAGTCCTCACTCGGGCTGGGACCTCCATCACGGCGTCTGGAAAGTGGGCGCTCTCCAAGGCTTGTCCTCCCCCAACCCTCGCCTCTGTTGTCTCGTCCTGGGCTCCGGGAATCCAGGGCAGGACCCTCCCGGGTGTCGGATGTCGAAGCCGGTGTGCTTGGGCTCCTCGGGCTCCGCAAAGTCAGTACCGCCAACAGGCTGAGGTGGCTCCTGGAGGCACCTTGGGGACAGCCCCGCGGCAGCCTGGCCTGGATCCCCCAGACTGGGGCCTCCCCCCATCCCATCTCCCGCGCCCTGCGCCACCTCTGTTCCAGGATACCTGGGCCGCCTTTTTGCAAGAAAGAAAGCGTTGTGGATTAAATATATATACATATATATTTACCTCTTTAATTGTCAAAGGAGCGTCCCTTCCAGGAAGGGCCAGAAGGTGCTCAGGTCCGGTCAGGACCGGAGGGCTCGCTCAACTGTTGGGGCCGGAGCTTGGCCGCTGGGGTGGTTCGGCCCCTCCGGAGCGGGCGCAGGACGCGGGTTTCGTTGTGCCGGGGAAGTCCGCGGCCTGCGGCTCCCGGGCCGCGCAGTCATCGGAGTTGGGTAGTGGGGCTCCCGACCCAAACCTTCCACGTGGCCGCAGCCCGCGCCCTGCCGGGCCTGGCCGCAACTTTCCCGACTGAAAACTGCGAAACAGGAAGTGAGGAATTCCTCACTAAAAAGGTCGTTGAGGAGTGGGCGGGTGTGATCTCGACGGAGCCCAGAGACCAAGGGTTCGGGCCTAAGGGGGACGTATTGGTGTCCCAGCCCCTTCTGGCTGCGTGTCCAACTGGGCCTCTCCGTATTTACAGCGTTGGCGTCCGGAGGCTCCGGCCCCCAGCCCGGCTCCGGGATCTGTACCGGATCCCAGGTGCGCAGAGAGAGCGAAAGTAGGCGGAGGCGACGGAAGAAGAACGAGCAGACCTCGGGCGCCCTGGGATTCCCCAGGCCCTGCGGGTCAGTTTCCACAGCGCGGGCAGGCGGTGCGGGCTCAAGTTCCCCAATCCCGGAGTCCCCCGCGCCAGCCCCGGCCTGGCGGCGAACACCCACCCAGAATCGTAGTGGCAGGGGTGGAATTCTCTCCGCTACCAGTGCCTCAAACTCCCGGCCCGCAAAGGCCGAGCGGCTGGGGGAAGGGGGCGAGGACGAGCGGCCCCAGGGACCCCCGCCCCCGCCTGCCGCGGACTCCCAGCCCCAGCGCCCCCGCGCAAACAAGCGCGGTGTTTGCAGAGAGCGCGGCGGGCGGCGCGGCCAAGGAGCGATGAGGATTCGATGGAGCCACATGCCGCGGCGGGGGTAACGGAGCCCGGGCGGGCGCGGGGATCGATCGGGCGCAGCTGTCGCCGACACGCCCGCGGGAGCATCCACCCCGCGGGCCAGCGCGACGGGGCGCCCGCGACCGCGGGCAGGCGGCTCGGAGGTTCTGCCCGCCAGCGGCGAAACCCTAACGTCTTGGCGCCCCAGGTTCGGTGCTGGGTTGTCCCCGGCACCCATCGTCCTAGAGTGGAACCTTCAGACACCGCGGGCACGGCCGGCCTGGGACCCCCGCCAGGCCAGAAAAGTCTGGCATCCTACCCCCAGCCCCCAATCTAAGTAAAGTCCTCTGACCCCGCCCGAACGAAGGCACGGGAGTCAGCTTGGAGCACGCGAGCCCAATCAGGTGCGCGCGGCCAGGATTTGGGGTGTCTGCTGGTTTGGGGAGCTGTACCTGGAACTCGGACTTGGGCAGGACTGGAGGGGGACACGAATCGCCACTATTTATTAAAACCTCGCTCTAATAAAAAGGAGGGAAGCGCGGCGTCTGGTGACTTTCATTTCTTTTCCGTGGGGGACAGATCAAATCATAGAATCAGTTGGGACGCATGGAGGGGCCAAGGGGAGGCCCGGAAAGGGAAAATTTTGAGTATAACAGCCCCTCCCCATATTTTTAGCTGCGCGGGGCAGCCAGGACAAGCAACTTTTCCTGTCCTAGAAGAGGGGAGGTGGACGTAGTGACCCGAGCTGGAGCGAGCGTGGGGTGTCATGGCGGGGGCCCCCAGGGCCGGGGAGGAAGCCTGAGCCCCAGCCAATTCCCCCTGCCGCTTGCTGGACACTGCAAGACCCCGGGTTAGCACGACCTGAGACCGCCCTTCTCGGCTTCTCCCAGGCCCAGCGGTGAACAGAGAGGGTGGGCATTGACTGGGGCAGCCCAGCATGTATGGAGGCACCTCAAGGGGCACACTCCAGGGGGCTAACTCCAATTGTCCTCAAGGGAATACAGAGGCCAGAGAGCATCCTCAACTTGGCCCAGGTGCTGGCGGGGGTGAGGATGGGGGTCGCCCTGCCCCCATCCAGCCCGCCCTTCCCGGGCCCGCAATTTGCCTAATGACCCAAGATCGATCAGGGCTTGAGCCACCGGCCAGTCCGTGGCCAGTGCAATTCTATTTTACTAATTACTAAAAGGCTGCTGGTGGGGGAAGCTGGTTCTGGGGCTCCAGGGGGCTCCTTGCTCTCTGGATGTTGGCAAATTTTTGCTCCATCTCTCACATGGAGCATAGCCTCTTCGGGATCGGCATTCCTGTCCCTGGGGCCACCCTAAGAAGGGTAGGGGCTATGTGGCCAGGCAGCCCCTGCCCAGTGAGGTGCTTAGAGTGTCCTGAGGCAGCAGAGGGGAGGGGCCCCTTCCTCTCAAAGCTGCGGTCTGCCTCTTTTCTTTCAAAATGGACGATTTCTCCGTTAGAAAAACCACACACGCTTGTTATAAAAATGAAAATGATAATCAAGCTGGAGGAAATACGTAAAGACGGAGGTGAAAGGCTGCATGCAGATCCCACCCCACCCCCTCAAGGAAGCTTGGTGGACATTTGGGGGTACTTCCTTCCAACTTTGCCTTCCTGCCCAGGGAGACCTCCCAGCCCCCACCTGACCTGCGCTCCTGGGGCCTGGGATGCAATCATTTTATGAAGGCTGATTGATTTTTAGATCCCACGATTATTTTTAATTATCTGTGATTGTTGGAGAATGGGACGGGGTGGGCTGGAGCCCCGCACAGCCAGAACCCCCTCCCAGACTTGGAATCTGCCTGGGGAGAGGGATATTCAGTTGTGCGGCCTGCCCCTCTCTGCCCCTTCTGTTTTCCTACCTGGAAGATGGGTGTACTGATGTATAACCAGAAATTACAGATAAATCCTGAATTGAGAAGTCTATGGACCCAGACCTGGGGGCAGGGTGTGCTCTTGGGCAGAACATGAGAAAGGCCACCATCACTCTCTACTTCGGGTCTGAGGCAGATGCAGAATGACATGGCGATGCAACTGCCCCTTGGGGCTGTGTGAGAAGAGACTGTGTGCCTAGTAAACAGTAGGCAGCTACTAAATGCTGAGGTCTAAGCCCAAGGCACTGAGAGGGGTCCCTTTTAGCCTTGGCCCACCCTCCAGGAAGTGGATCTGGATGGGGCTATTCTAGTCTGATCCCCCCATGCTGTGGGTTGAATCATCCAGGAGACAGCCCATCCCCTTCTCCTGCTTTCGGGTGGACACAGAGGTGCCTCATACTCTCAGTGCAGCAGGCAGGAGGGCCAAACCTAGTGCCAGTTCAGAGAAGCAAATCTCCAAGGTGCAGCCACCTTGAGTGTGTGTGTGGGGAAATCCCCTTGAAGGTGGTGGGGGTGCTGCTCAATGGTTTGTGTGAGGGGGGAACTCCTAGATCAGGCCTTCCCCTCTGTCACCAGTTTAGAGCCCTGGTTGTCCCCATGGGGTGGGGGTGCCTGGGGGACCCCAGCGGTCACCCTTCTGGATAAGGGAAAATTACCCCCTGGGGCAGGTGTAATAGAGAATGAGTGGGTTGATCTTGGAATCCTCCTCACCCCACGCTCTGGCCTTCAGATGGGGGCACCCTTTGGGGGCTGACCTGGCCACTCTGGACTCCCCTTCCTGACCTGCATCTTACTCCACTAGAGGGGTCACCTGGGGGGGGGTCTTCTGAGTGTGGGAGGCCCCCTCATTTATCCCAGGTGCCAGGGGGGCCTGGGCTTTACCTGTCTCTGTCTCTAGATGGTGAGGAAAAGGAGCGCCCTCACTCTCCCCACTCAAAAGAGAAACCCTAGAGAGGGAGTGGGGGGAAGAAGCAGCTTGGGGGGAAGCAGGGAAGGTGCATCTTTGGCCTGTCTGAGCTGAAGGGCGCGAGGGGGTCTTTAAGAGTTGTCGGAGCTGCTCCCACGCTGGAGATGGAGGGAACTAGAAGGACCTGGAATTGGGAAGTGACTTTGGCACCCCTGAAGCCAGCTGATCCATTGTACAGCTGGGGAAACTAAGGCCCAGGTGCCACCCAGGGGAGCAGATCCAGACACTTGGGGGACAGGCTGTGACCCAGCCTGAGGATCCTCCTCTCAGCACCATTCCTCGCACACAGGCCTTTGTGTGTGTGTCTGGGGGGGTGCTATGACTCCCCACCTGTGTTCCCATAGAAGGGGGTGAGCAGGCAGAGAGCCCACCTCCTGGCGGTCTGCGTGGAGGGAGCAAGTGGATCACAGTCCTCCACCCAGCCACACTCCTGCTCTCTCCCTAAAGATGGACTGACAGGTACCAGGCAGGAAAGTAACCTTCGACATCTTGGGGAAAGACAGCGTGAAGGTCCCCAGCCCCACCTCGGTGGAGTCTGTCCTCGACCCCCTTCCCTTGTCCTGGGGTACTACCGGTGCGGGGGGTGGGGAACACGGCTGTCGCAGAGTCAAGGGACCCCAGAAGCCCAGGTTCTGGCCCACTCCACCTGCCTGGCGCTCGAGGGGGCCGGGGCGGGCGGAGAGCGAGGCGGCGGGAGGCGGCGGCGAGGGGAGCCGGTGGGCGGGGGCGCTGACGTCAGACCCGGGCCCGGGCGCTGGCGGCCGCTCCCCCGCCACATCCTGGTGGCCGCGTTCGCAGCCGGGCCGGGCCGTGCGCTGCGCAGCCGGGCAGCCTCGCGCGCAGCCACCGGGGAGCGGGCGGGGGCCATGCGGCGGCCTTGAGCGCGCCGGGCAGGCGCCGAGGAGCGCGCGCGGCGGGCGGGCGGCCGAGCCGGCGAGTGGCCCGCGCGCGGCGGCCGAACATGGAGCTGAGCCTGGAGAGCCTGGGGGGCCTGCACGGCGTGGCCCACGCGCAGGCGGGCGAGCTGCTGAGCCCGAGCCACGCGCGCTCGGCAGCGGCGCAGCACCGCGGCCTGGTGGCGCCCGGGCGCCCCGGCCTCGTGGCCGGCATGGCGAGCCTGCTGGACGGCGGTAGCGGCGGCGGCGGGGGCGCTGGGGGCGCAGGCGGCTCGAGCGGCGCGGGTGGAGGTGCCGACTTCCGTGGGGAGCTGGCGGGTCCTCTGCACCCAGCCATGGGCATGGCCTGCGAGGCGCCGGGCCTGGGCAGCACCTACACGACGCTCACGCCCCTGCAGCACCTGCCCCCGCTCGCGGCCGTGGCTGACAAGTTCCACCAGCACGCGGCGGCCGCGGCAGTAGCCGGAGCGCACGGCGGCCACCCCCACGCGCACCCGCACCCTGCGGCCGCGCCGCCCCCGCCGCCCCCGCCGCAGCGCCTGGCGGCCAGCGTGAGCGGCAGCTTCACCCTTATGCGCGACGAGCGCGCGGCGCTCGCATCCGTGGGCCACCTCTACGGGCCCTACGGCAAGGAGCTGCCCGCCATGGGGTCGCCGCTGTCGCCGCTGCCCAACGCGCTGCCGCCCGCTCTGCACGGCGCCCCGCAGCCGCCGCCGCCGCCGCCACCGCCGCCTCTGGCCGCCTATGGAGCGCCGGGCCACCTGGCTGGGGACAAGCTGCTGCCGCCCGCCGCCTTCGAGCCTCACGCCGCGCTGCTGGGCCGCGCGGAGGACGCGCTGGCCCGCGGGCTGCCCGGAGGCGGCGGCGGCGGCGGCGGCGGCAGCAGCGCGGGCGGCGGGAGCACAGCTGGGCTGCTGGCGCCGCTGGGCGGGCTGGCGGCGGCCGGGGCGCACGGGCCGCACGCGGGCAGCGGCGGCCCGGGCGCTGGAGGAGGCGGCCCCGGGGCAGGCGCAGCAGCCGAGGAGATCAACACCAAGGAGGTGGCGCAGCGCATCACGGCGGAGCTGAAGCGCTACAGCATCCCGCAGGCCATCTTCGCGCAGCGAATCTTGTGCCGTTCGCAGGGCACGCTCTCCGACCTGCTGCGCAACCCCAAGCCCTGGAGCAAGCTCAAGTCCGGCCGCGAGACCTTTCGCAGGATGTGGAAGTGGCTGCAGGAGCCCGAGTTCCAGCGCATGTCGGCGCTGCGCCTCGCAGGTAGGAGCGCGGCGCACACCGCTTCACCCTAGGGTTCTGGCTCGGGGCTCCCCAGCACCAAACAGTGAGGCAGCGGAGCGCCCCGCCTCCCTACCCATTCGGCAACCTTGTACTCCGCCACTGGCTTGGGACCCCCTTGCTGGAGGCTAGAGCTTGATCAGCACCCCTGCCTATCTGTACCGTCGCCAAAAGGGAGAAAAGGATTGTGCCGCCGTCCCTCCCATAGACCCCCGCCCAGCCCCTCTGGGAACCAGAATGGGGTTCCTGGATCCTTTTAGACTCCTGGAGGATCCCCAAGACGCCAGCAAGGTCGCTCATTGTGCGTGTGTGTGTTGCGGGGGGGGGGGGTGTGCCCCAGACACGCTGCCGCTTTCAGCTCCGGGTGCCACTCCCCTCCTCGCGAACAGCCCCTCGCTGCGCCCTCAGCCCCTGGGGCAGAACGCTGGGACCATGCACCGGGCTCCAGAGCCTTGGCGGCCAGGGCAGGGCCCGCGCGCAGCCCCCGGCCCTAGCGCGCGTTTCTTTGTAGCTGGGCCTCCGCGATCGATAGCCCCCTCCCCCTCTCCGGCCTCTGGCAAAGGTCACCCGAGAACGGGCGGGGGAGGGGCGGCCCGGGGGACCCTCGGCCCGCGCGGCCAGGAGGCCTTCACACCCCAGCGGGCCGCCAGCCCCGCGCGCGTTTGCTCTTGGCTCGGGTGCGCGCACCCCTCCGGCCTCTCTTGTCCGTTGTGTGTTTCTCTCGTTTCTACTTCTCTCTCTGTCGGGGAGAACTGGCATCTATTTTTGGCTCGATCTTCGTTTTCGTCCATATCTCCTTCTTCTCTCTCCTCTCTGTCGCGCTCTCTTTCTATCCCTCTTCCCCTGTCTCAGTCTCTCACTCTCACTGATGCTCACCCCCCTCCTCCCTCCCAGCTGACAACAGCTGGGTCCACACCTGCCCCCAGCCAGCGGGGGGTGGGGTGGGGTGGGGTGAAGGACCCCTTCTACCGGGTGTGTGGGGGTGCAGGAGAGCCCCCACTTTCACTGTAGTGGCCTGGCTTGGGTTGGGGGGGGGTCTTTTCCTGGCCGTTCTGGTGAGGGGATGCAGCCGCCCCAGCCTCAGGGACAATAGCGGCCTCGGGCGCCTGATCGATTGCTTCTCTGAACACAGGGGCGAGTGGGGCTGGATGGAGTGGGCTGGGGCTCAAAGCAGGCGCCCCTTGCATAGGAGACCAGGAAGGATTTGGCTCTGCCTCCAGCCTGAGGAACCAGGCAGCAGGGCTGGGGGGGCGGGCTGGAGGAGAGGGGGTGCCCGTGGGGGATGGAGGGAGGTATCCATGTTATTTTACTTCCCTTCTCCCAGGCATCCTGGACCACCTGGGGAGCCTGCACCCACACCCAGGTCTCAGTTTTCCCTTCTGCAGTGCCAGGTGACTGGCTGAGCTTCCCATAGGCTTCCTAGATTCTCCACTTTGAGGAAGGAGGAAATCAATCCTCCTGTTATGTGGCAGGTGACCAAATGTGCCAGGAGGTTTCTGTGAAATGTTAGAAATGGCATCAGGAAGTGGGACAGTTTTGTGTAACGGGCAGGATGCATTCTGTCCTGTTCCCCACAACACATGCAATGACACAAGGGTGCTCTCAGGGAACACTCAGTCACATCAACACACAGTCTGGTGTGGTGTAGGTGACATCAGGTAGCAGGGAGCACGGCCCCAGGCTCTGGCCAAAGGCAGAGCTCTAATGCTGTAGATAGTAAGCAGCCCTTGTTGAATGGGACAACTCGTGAGGTCTGATTGCCACACTCTTTCACCTCCTCCCAGCATATGTGTTCTGGGGACATGTCTGACATGCACCTACCCACAGGACACACGCCACTTTCTTTTCTTTTTTTTTTTTCTCACTGTCATGTCATGATCGTGTAACTAACAGGACCTACCAGTGATATTTGAATGTAACATTTCCAGGCCAGCTAAGACTGACTAGGGCATCTTAGAATGACAAGCCTCAGGGGAGAAATGCCCCCACGGTGAGAGGTGAGAGGCACCTGCTGTGGGTGGGGGAGCATTGACAGCCAGTGGCACCGGCTCCCTGAGTCTGTATAAGCATGGAGGGGTGGGGCTACTAAGGCAGCAAGCCACCCCACCTCTCTCAGCCTCAGTGTCCCCCTTCAGATGGGTCAGAATAGTGGCCAGCTCAGGGCCAAGTGCGGGAAATGGAGGGGGCAAATGCAAGGGCCGGCACATGCTAGGGTCCACGGGACACTGGACGTGACTGCTAGTTTGTCCCCTGATCTTTCAGCTGCTGCCCATGCCCTGACTCCACCACCCTTGTGTTCTGCTTGCCAGCCTCACCTCTGGCGAGCCTCACCTCCAGCCCGTCTATACCACAAGGCTGGGCCTGGGATGTTAAGAGGGGGCCAGGCTGGCCGAAGGCTGTGGGGTAATTAGGTGCCGACTGGCCAAGAGGCTTTTAGTTCCGGTCGCTGCGCAAATGAAAAGCAGTTAAGTGGCGGCAAATCGCGGCAGTTAGGGGGAGGCAGCCGGGCACATCCCTCCCCTACATGCAGCCCTTCAGGACAGTCCAAAGTGCGTCCCAGGTGCCCCCGGCCCACACGACCCAACCTGAGCAGGGAGCACTCACTGCTGTTGTTCCTCCACCTCCCCATCTCAGACCCACCCAGCCTTTGACTTGGCAGCTCTGTGCCCAGTCCAGAGCTCAGCGTGAGCACCTGCCTCCCTCCTTGGCTCCTGGCTGAGCTGCCCCAGCATCCCTTAGGGTGCCTGGCCCCCCGCTAGGACCGAGAGAGAGAAAGGAGGGAGAAAGTCACACACAGAGAGAAAGAGACGGAGATTGGCCAAATCCGAGAGAAATGCAAAAAAAGAGACAATGAGAGACAGAAAAGGAGAGACTGGAAAATGAGAGGTGCGAGAGCACCCAGCGCAGCCCCTGCACTGGTCCACTTGACTGGGTCACCCCACCACCTAGCCCTCCCTCCTCCCCACCTCCCGGGCCTGGGGCTGAGGAGAGAAGGGTGGTTTCTTTGTTTCTCTGAAGCAGGCAGGAAATCCGACCATGAAGACCTCAGGGTCCCCAACTCCCGTGGCCCATGCCTGCCAGTCTTTGTGACTCAGTTTACCAAAATGTAAAGTGTGTGTGCACTGGGGAAGCCACGATCTGGGTCTGACACTCGGAGATTCTGGACCCTTCCCACAGGCCCACAACTCCACTGCCATGGGGCGGGGGCCTTCCCTACCCGACTCCAGGGTCCTGAGACTCCTGCCCCTTTGGAGCCGCCACCTCTTCCAAGCCCTCCCCAACTGGGTCTCAAGCAGTAATTACTGGAGAGGGGCTGGGGGAGGGGAGGGGCTGGCGGACCCCTCGGCGGGGGTGGGGTGGTCGATGAATTCGAATTACCGTCTCTAATTCATCACCGTCCCCTGGTCAATAGCTTTGGCCACCTTCAAATATTGTTTAAATTGCAACTCCAGAGGAAAAGTATTTAGGGTAACTGATCAGAAAATATATATATAAAATAAAACATTAGATGGAGGCGACTGATAAGGCCATCCCCTCCTTCTTGCCCACTGGTGAGCCCTGAACCCAGAATCTCTGAAGGATAGGGGAGGCCAGCCTGGGGGAAACTGAGGAAGGGAAGGAGCCATGTCTGGAGCTGGTGGGGGGTGGGCGCAGCAATGGCGGATGTCTGGGTTGGCAGTGGGTGGGCAGTGAGGTGGTGGCTGGGAGTCTGGAGGGGATGGTGATGGAAATGGGAAAAGTCACACCAGCTGCCCCCCACCCAGATGAGGGCAGGCCTGTCCCCCACCTTCCCACCATTCTGCACCCACCATCCCAGGTGTTGCACAGGGTGGGGAGGTGGGGGGCTCGTCCTGAACTGAAGAGACTCAATCCTGGGGGGGGGTCCAATCCAGGAGTCCACTTGGAGGAAGAGCATCCATCCCCCACTAGCACTCTGGACTCCCCCCCACAAAGGCCAGTGCACCTTTTGTCAAACCTGACCTTGACCACAAGGGTCCACACCTCTTACAGACCTCTCAGGAAAGACATCTCAGCAGAGAACTTGGAGACCTGGCCTCACCTGGGCTCTGTCACTGACTGATCCTGGGCAATGGTCTGAGCCTCAGTTTCCTCATCTGAGCAATGGACAGAATCAGATGCCACCTCATAGGTGCTTGATGGGGTTTTTCTTATCAACCCCACCCCTCCAGAACCCCCAGGATGCATTCACAGAGCCTGCACCCTGAAGTCACACTGCTTAATCACCCCCTCATACCCACATGCCCTTGTCTTCGGGGAGGGCCCAGGTCACCCCCCAGCACCTGTGCTTCGGGATCCACAGAGAACAGGCAGGATGACAGAAGGGGCCTGGGACCTGGAGGGGACACTGCAGACCCACGCAGGGAAGCAGGGAGTGACGGGAGACTGGGGCTGTGCGGCCAGAGCCGTGTGGGGCTGAGCATGAAGCCCAGGGTCCCCCCAAACCAGCCCCCTCCTTCCAGACCACAAGACCCAAGTGGGGCAGCCCCAGCCCTTGCCCAGGCTTTGTGATTCTGGCTCAGCCACCTCCTTGCAGAGGGAGAGGGGGAGGAGGGGCATGCTATCAGATGGGGAGGGGGCTGCTGGAATGTCCAAGCCCTCCCCTCCCTCTTATCCACCCATCAGGAATGAAGGACCTTTTAAGCCCACTTTACAGACCAGCAAGCCAAGGCTGAAAGGAAGGCAGGTGCTTGCCAAAGCCGCACACCGGAGAGTGAGGCAAAGCCTCAGCCTCCCCAGCAGTAAATGGGGCTTGAGATGCCCAGGCTCCCACCTCCTGCAAAGATGGGGAACATTCCGGGTAGATGGCCTGGCAGAGACAAAGACTAGAAGGGGAAGCTCAATGGCCTGAGGCCAGGGACAGGAGGGTGGCTCTCAAGGTCATGTCAAGGTCCAGTTTACAAAGGGCTTGGTTGACCCTCGGGGCTGAGAGGGGATGCCTGCACTTTCCTTCTGTCCCAGAAAAGGACAGGATCACCGCCCATGTAAGCCCCCCCCCCCCCCACCAGGGACAAGCAGAGACCCTTATGGAGGGTGTGTGGGTGTTGGGTCCCATCTTCCTCCTGGCCAACTCAGAGCCACTGCTTCTGTTTTTCCTGGTGAACTACCCCCTCCAGGCTGCTGGCCCTCAGGGTGAACCTGGGTGCTACACTGGAAGTCCAGCTCTCTGTGGACCCCAGGCCAATAATCCCTTCCTGCCTGAGAGACATGGATGGTCACCCCAAGTCACGGAGAAACATACAGAGGAATCTGGGGGGGGTGTCGTCTTTGCACCTTTATTCTCAAGTCCCCTTAGCCTAAAATCCTAGGACTAACCAAGCAGCCGTTCTCCCAAATCTCCTTGCCTTAACCCTGCTTCCTCCCTATCAACCATCACCACTCTAGTCCGAGCTGCCCACTTCTGGCCTCCTCCTTCTCCTCCACACTGGTGCCCAGGCTCCACTCTCACTCCTGGTGTCCTCTCTCCGAAAGCTGGAGAGGGCTTGTTATGGTAATTCAGAGCTCCTCTGCTTGGTACCCCACTGCATGACTCCCCCAGAGTTCAGAAGCCAAGGAAACTTCCTGCCACAGCCCTAACTTTCAGTCCTGCAAGGATGCAGGTGGAACCACCGAAGACAAAGGCTGGGAGGTGGGAAGCCAGAGCTGCTGTAAGGATCAAGGCTGGGCCCCTGTGTCTGGAGTCTTTATATGTAGCGGTGAGCTATGCTTAACCAGGGGAGTTCAGGCTGGTTTGAATCAAGTTTTTAATTAAATATGGCCCCTGATCAATAAGAAAGGCTGCGCTTCTAAGGGAGGGGAGAGACTGGCCAGGAGCCAGGGACTGCGTGGGAGACTCTCCTCTCCTCAGGCAGTCCCGGGACACCTGCAGTCTCAGTTTCCCCTCTGCCAGCTGGGTGTGGATGGGGTAGGAGACGACTCACCTGACACTGAAGTGTTGCCCTGTGGACGATGGGGGGCTCAGACCTAACAAGTCACAGGTCACACGCACAAAGCCACAGGCTGGCAGCGGTGGAAAGAGAAACAGGGACTCCTGCGGGCCACAAGAGAGAGGGGACAGAAGTGTACACGTGCCGGCACACAGTGTAGACGCACGTGGGGAGCACACGTTGGAGATGCAAAGGAACGGAGATGTAAGTGAAAATCCTCACGGGACACAAGTGTAGACGCTCACATTCACACCAGGACAAGTGCGTGCCGGCTCACGACCCCCACTGCCCTCAGCTCGCAGGTATCCACGGGGCAGACGGCGCGGGCGGCGTAGGGAAGAACCCGCCTCCTGCACAGGCGCCCGGGATTAATCAAGGCCCTCAGCTGGGCTGTTAGCCTGTCCGCGGCAGCCGCTGGGGGCAGTTACCCTCAGACCCCAGGCCCTACTGCTGGGGGGTTGGGGGAGGGTCGCGTCCGCCCGCGTTGACCGGGTTGGGTGAAGGGAGACCTGGTGAGGGCACAGCAGGGCTCCACGCGTCTCTACTCACCCTAGCTCACCCTCGCGCGCTGGAGAGGGGTGGGTGCCTCTGTCTCCCCAAGTAGCGCCGCCCCGCAGAGCCAGCGAAGCAGAGGAGGGTAGCGGGGGGCCTCCGCGAAGCGCACGTCTGGGTCGACAGAAGTGGATCTTCCAAACGCGAAGGGACCTAGGGTGCTTCCGCCCACCGTTGCCCGGATGGACGTGGGCGCACGTCGCCGGGTGTAAGGAAACCCTTGCCCTGCACACCCGCGGCCTCCGAGAGACTCAGGACAGGAGGGCGTAACCCCAACAGGCGCCGAATCCCACACGGGGGAAATCACTTCCGGCCCATTGGGAGCCGCTTCTGGGTTTGCCTCCCTCCTGGCCCAGTCCCGGACTTGGCTTGTTCAGCGAAGCCGAGCGCAAAGAGCCGAGCCCCGGGGCACTTCCAGAGAGATGCGCGTGGCCTCGGCTCTTGCCTGTGTCCGTGGATGAGTCGCTTCTCCTGAGCACCTCCGTTTCCCCGAATGGAGTCTAGAATCTCCAGCCTTGTGGGAGCACAAAGTGGATAAAGAAAAAGGCTCCTGCACGCAGAAAGAACGGCAAAGTCCCTCGTGTGATTCTTATTTTTCAATTTTACTTTTTTTTCCGCGTCCTTGGCATGTGGAAGTTCCCGGGCCAGGGATGGAACCCGCGCCAAAGCAGGTATCCGAGCCGCTGCAGAGACAACGCAGGATCCTCAACCTACTGAGCCACAAGGGAACTCCTTGACCCTATTCTTTAAAAATGCTGTATGGGGGAGTTCCCGTTGTGGCTTAGTGGGTTAAGAACCCAGCACAGTGTCAGTGAGAGTTCAATCCCTGGCCTCACTCAGTGGGTTAAGGATCCTATGTTGCTGCCTAGGTGGCAGATGCAGCTCTGATCTGGTGTGGCTGTGGCTGTGGTGTAGGCTGGCAGCAGAGCTCCTATTCGACCCCTAGCCTGGGAACTTCCATATGTCTTGGATTTGGCCTTAAAATAAATAAAAATAAAAATGCTGTATTTTTTTCAGACAGCAGATACAGTCACCAAGTTCAAAATCTAAGTGGAACAGGTTCTCCTATCCGCAAACCACAGTTTCTATTCCTCCTTCTAAGGAGAGGTTACACTTAATCCAGCAGCCATAACACACCTTCTTTTCCTTTTTTTCTTTTTAAAAACCACAACCAAGAGCCCCTGGTTCTGCTGTGCTTCTACTTCACGGACACCCAGAACATCCACGTCAGGAAAGACAGTGCCTTGGGCCTCTGGGGCATTTTTGCTGGCTGCATAGTATTCTCTCTGGCCATTTCCTTCTTGTTTCAACCACCTCCCCACACAGGGCCATGTAGGCTGGCTCAGCTGTTTTGTGGTCACCTCCCAGAGCCACAGTGAATACCGTTTTGCCTGTGAGTTTATCTGTGGGTTAATTTCTCAATCACTGAGATGCTGGGTTTCCCCTACCCCCATGTTGGCCTCTCTACTCCTTTTCTTATCACTGGTTCCTTTCCTGTCATCTTTTTCAAATCCATTTCCAGATGCCAGCCACTGCGACTTCTTAACATTTTGTCTTTTAATAAAAGTTGTGTGTATGTGCGTGTGTACCCGCCGATGCCGTAAGCCTCCTGAGTGTGGTGCCTGAATGCCTGAATCGCAGGAGGTGCGAGAGCAGCCCCTGGACACCCCTGTCCCCCCACCCCAGGCATTGCAACCACCAGATGGAGCCCCCCCCCCGGGAGGGGCAGCCAGAGCCCAGTGGAAAGGCTCATTTCCCTGATAAGTCTTTGAAAAGCTCAGAACTAATTTGAAAATGCGGCCATTAAAATCCCATCAGGGGAAGCAGAGGCGCGGGGGCGGGGAGGGAGGCTGGGCGACAGCCAAGGTGCGCTCAGAGGCTGGGAGGGGAGCTTCGGGCCCAGGAGGGAGGGAGGGGGGTGACTTTGCTCCTCTCACCCATGGGAACCCCTTCCTTCCTGGCTCCCTGGGTGCAGGGTGTGGCTAGTCAGGGTTGAGGGGTGTATGTACACCAGTCTCCCCTTGAGAGTGACACACTGTATGACCTTGGGCAAGTCATTCATGTCCCTGGCCTGGGGGAGCTAGCAGAGGATGCTCAAGGCAGCTCAGCCCAGTGGGGACATGCCACCAGGGTGGGGGCATCCACATGCCCCACATCTGGGGCCCTGCAGCTGGTGGCTGGGGCGGGACGTGTCACCAAGGAAACCGGTCATCATCACAGCCGGAGACCTGGCTCCGTATTGAATTGTCTGCTCTGAGAAGCTGAGCTGAGCGCAGGAGGTGGCCAGAGGGGAGGGAAACGGTGGCTCTGGCTCAGCTCCCAAACCTCCACCCCCGTGCCCAGGTGGACACACATTGCTGTGAGGGGGGCTGGGGGCAGACAAGAGCGGCTCTGGGGTAGCTTGGGACTCTGCACAGAGTGGCATGACATGAGGAAGGAGGACACTGCTGACTTCTGGAGCCATGGTCTGCCCTTGTCAGACCCAGCCTTTCAAGGTGGGGGGCGGGGTGGGGGGGAGTCACCTGGGACCGCCCTGGCTCCTGCCTTCTCTCCTCCCTGGGCTTCACTCTCCCCCCTCCCCACTGTACCCAAGTGTCCCCTCTGGCTGGGCCTCCAGTTCTGTCTTCCACACCCAGAGCTCTCTGGGCTCCCGTTGACCCCCCAGATATAGCCCACACATACCCACCTGCATCCCCATTGCTCAGCCAGGCAGCCAGCATCCCTTTTTTAAAGCTTCTCCTTTATCTGCCATTGTCAGAGTCACGTCTTTGCATCAGACTGTGGCTCTGAGGTGGGGGGCTGCATCCATCTCCAGTCATCTGTCCCCAGAAAAGCTTTGCACGTGGTGCACGCTGTAGGTGCTTGATAAGCATATGAATGAAGGAGGGAGAGGTTGCAGGGTCCCACCCTGGCACACATTTGGACCTTGCTTCTTGGATCCTCCTGATCCCTAGACGGTGGCACTGGCACCCCCGTGTACAGACAGAACGTCAGGGCCATGGGTCTCCACGCCCGCTTGATACACCAGGAAACGGATGTCCACAGAGTGTGGGCTCAAGGCCACTCAGCCCCTGGAGCCTAGGGCCCAGGATTCCCGCTGACCCGGAATGGTGAGATGGTGGGCTGACAAGAGCCTGTCCTGCATCTCTACACTCAAACTGGGGGGGCACCCACACTGGCTGTCACACTCAGCAAGTCACATTCCGTCCTTTATTCACACTGCCTGCGAGGCCCAGGCCATTCAAGGTCTTTCCTGCTGCCCCTCACAGGCCACATCCCCCTCCCCCCACCCCCCCACTGCCCCTCAGATCCCCACCCACCACCCACCTTGTTGGCCTATCTCACCAACAGCTCTGGCTTTGGTCACAGGTTCTCCCTCTACTCAAACTGCTGTGCCTGGACACCCCTCCCAATAGCAGCAAAGCACACTGCACACACCACCTCCCCCGCACACTGCCCTCCATCCGACCAGGCCCTGTGCAGCCCCACGCGCACACCCTGGACAGACTGGGCACAGACAGAGCCTGCATGGTCAGCCCACTGGACCAGGGATGGCCCTGGATAAGCACAGCGGTGACGCCCATCTCCCCCCTCCCACATTAGTTACCTGTCCAGACCACAGAGGGCCTCTGGGGGAGGGAAGGGGAGGAGGCAGAGAAGGTGGGAGAGGACGTAGAGGAACAGGATGGGGAGGTGGAGACTGGGGGAAGGGAGGGAGGAGCAGGGAGAGTAGGAGAGCGTGGGAGGGGGCGGGAGAGAGGTGTTTATCAGGCAATGATGGGGAACAGGTGCAACCCCAGCTCCCTCCATTGTGGACCTGATTCTCTTCATCCACTGAAGGGTGACTGAATCTGCACCCCCCAGCACTGCCCATGCAGCAGCAGACCCCAGCTTCTCCCTCACTGAGTGGGGTCAGGGTGCTCCCTGCTGAGGGCCCTCCCAGGGGCCCAGACTGCCTCACCTGACCCTCCAGGACAGTGGCCAACTGGGTCTCCCGGCACAGGATCTTCCAGTCTGGACTGAGTCCCCTCACTGCCCCACCACCCACACTGTGGGTGGGAAGCATCACCAGGGGTGTCACCATTAAACACAGCCAGCTGGCAGTCCCCCCCCCACCATCCATCCACTCTGTGCTGTTCCCTAAGGGAGGGATTTGGGGTTCTGCTGAGGATGGGTAGGAGAATTTCCTGGAGCAGGGGCCACCCTGGGCCTTGAGGGGTGTGTAGGAGTTCTCTGGTAGAGGCAGCCCAACCCCTCTTCCAGACCTGAGTTTCTCCATCCCTCCCCTCTCCAGGAAGATTCCAGGAGAGATGTTGAGGCTGGAGGCCTGCCCTGAGAGGGAGAGAAATTTTATGGTGGCACTGAAAGTGGAGCCCAGACCTTCCTGCTCCCAGAGGCCCAGGAATGGGAACCTCACCTCCGCCCCAGCAGAGGACTTTTCTGGTTAAATCCCCTCCCATCGCCTGACAAGGCTCATGATTAATACTATTTTCCAGCTGAGGAAACAGGTTAAGTGAGTAATTCACGGAGTGACGGTCTGCCATCTTGGGTCCTGGAGGAGAGCAACTTTCTAAAAAGGCAGGAAGCGGGAGGGGGAGAGGTGTTTGGGGAGCACATCCCAGAGGATCTGAAATGAAAGGGAACTTGAAGGACCCCCCAACTCACCTGTCTTTGCCGCCGCCTGGACTGGACCGCCGGAGCCGACCTTCCTACCTGGAGCCCCGCCCTGGGCTGGGCTGGGGACGGCTGCCCCCTGCCGGTCACAGTGGGAACCGCGGGACAGACCCGTGGAAAGGCCCGACGTTAGCTCTTGCTGGGCGCCCCGTGAGAGGGCTTATTTGGGAATGGGGGGTCTCAGTCTCTTCTGTATCTCTTTCGATTCCCTCCAGGTCCTCTGGGACCCCTGGGAGCCAGCCCAGAACCCTCCTCATCCATGGGCTCCCAAAGGACTGATAACAATGAGGGAAACAGGGAGGGGTTGGGAAACCAGAGCATCTCAGAAGCAATAGCTCCTAGTATTAGCGTCTCAGTCTCTGGGGTCACTGAGGGTGGACAGGAAAGAAAGTTGGGGCCAAAGCTCTTACTCCATGATGCCCCTGGATTGAGCGGAGAAATGATAAATGCTATGGAAAGTTTTAAGAAAAAAGCTGGGGGAAGGGGAGTGTTGCAGTATTAAATTGGGAGGGGTCAGGGTGGGCCTCATAGATACTTCAGCAAAGATTGGAAGGAGGCGAGAGAGCTGTGAAGAAACGTGGAGAAGAGCACTGCAGGCAGAGATGACAGCCAGTGCAAAGGCCCTGAGGGTGCCCAGGATAAGGGGCCCAATGAGGTGGGGAGGGGTCGGGCAGCTGACATGCACTGAAAAATGTTTGAAGGAGGCAGAGCATCCCAATTTTGCAGTTGAGGAGACGGCAGTGCTGCAAGGGAATTGACTCACCCAGAGTCCCAGAGAATGTACGAAGGCCCAACCCCCACAACAGTCCCAGGGGCCAGCCCAGCTGACGCCCCCTCTGCTGTCATGGCAACCGCGGTGGGTGGTGAGGGCCTGTGCGCGGGGCCCCGCCCTATCCCTCCACCAGAGGCTGGGAAGCCCTGGTGAGGGAACCCAGGCTGAGAGCCCGGTATTGGGCACATACAAGGTGGGCCTGGGGGTTCCCGTCGTGGCCCAGTGGTTAACGAACCCGACTAGGAACCATGAGGTTGTGGGTTCGATCCCTGCCCTTGCTCAGAGGGTTAAGGATCTGGTGTTGCCGTGAGCCGTGGTGTAGGCCACAGATGTGGCTTGGATCCCACGTTGCTGTGGCTCTGGTGTAGGCTGGCGGCTACAGCTCCAATTGGACTCCTAGTCTGGGAACCTCCATATGCTGTGGGAGCGGCCCTAGCAAAAAGGCAAAAAAAAAAAAAAAAGGTGGGCCTGATGAGAACAGAGGTGGTGTTGGTGTGGATGGAAGCGAGGGTGATGGAGGTAGGCTAAGGATACAGGTGGTGGTGGTCACGGTGGAGGTGGTAGTGGTAGATGGATACTGATGGTGGTAGAGATGAAGTCATGGCAGAAGAGGTGATGGGGAGTTCCCGTCGTGGCGCAGCAGTCAACGAATCCGACTAGGAACCATGAGGTTTCTGGTTCGATCCCTGGCCTTGCTCAGTGGGTTAAGGATCCGGCATTGCCATGAGCTGTGGTGTAGGTCGCAGACTCGGCTCGGATCTGGCATTGCTGTGGCTGTAGTTCAGGCCGGTGGCTACAGCTCTGATTCAACCCCTAGCCTGGGAACCTCCATGTGCCGTGGGAAGCGGCCCTAGAAAAGGCAAAAAGACAAAAAAAAAAAAAGAAGAGGTGATGGAAGCGGAGGTGATGCAGGTGGAGAAGGTGATAGCGGTAGAAGTAATTCAGGCGGTGGAGGTGGTTGTAGAGGTGATGCAGGTAGAGGACGTGATGGAGGTGGAAGTGATACAGGTAGAGAAGGTGGTGATGGTGGAGGTGATGGAAACAGGTCATGGAGGGCATGATGAGGTAGAAGTGACACTGACAGTGGAGGAGGAGGCACAGGCACATCACATGGCAAACCCCAGGGGAGGTGATTGTGGAAGAGGTGGCCACAGCACCGGCATCGAGGTGTGGCATTGAGATGTGAGGCCGGTGGCTGGTGCCCTGGGCAAGTCCTTCCCTCACAGCCTCGGTTTTCACTTCTGTGAAAGGGGCCCATACCCAGGCCTCTCTTCCTCCTGGGGCTGCCTCCAGGGATTGCAGTGGCCTTTGGGGCCAGGCCGAGGAGATCCTGGGCACTGGGAGGGGAGACCGATGGGGGGAGGGTAGTGATAGAGGCGGCCCGGCCACACCGCTGGGAGCTGTGGGGGATGGAAGCGATGACAAAAGCTGCTGGCGGTAAACAGCTCCGACTGGAGCCCAGATCGATCTGGGCTGTGAGGAGCTGTAATTAGATTGAACGCTGGGAAGGGGGGGCTAGCGGAGCCTCTTTTTGCTGCGATCGACAAAACTCGAAGTTTTTTCATGACTCTGCCGGGTCCGGCCCCTCCCCCAGCTTCAGCCTCTGGGGTCCCTGTTAGGCACTGGATTGGAGAAGGGAGAGGCAGTGGGAAAGAGGTGACCCACATCTTACCTCCCTCCCATCCGCAGTCCACCATGGCTCCTGCCAGGACTTGCTGAGCCACCTTGGGCAACTGGCTTGCCTTCTCTGAGTAAATAAGAAGGCAAATCCCTGCTTTATGGAATTATCATGAGGATTAAAATATATAGCACATGTAAGGCCCTGGACATGTTAAAGCTCTTGAAAGGTTTCTCCGTTAGTTCTCTGTCTGTAAATGCCTCTCGTGTATTTGTAAGTAAACTGCTAAGTGACTGCATGAGTAAATGAATGAATTGATTACAAGATTACAGCTGGTGGGCAAGAAGGGCCTCTTTTGAAATGTAAAGGCTTGGGCTGAGTTTTTGACTCTCCCTGGCCTTGCTGCCTGAGACACAGCTTTCCCTTCAAATGATGGGGACTTGCCCTCCTCCTGTGAGCCTCTCAGGCTGGCCAAGTTCCAAGAAGATGGGCTGGTCGAGGCAGTTCCTGGTGCTTCCTTCCCGCATGTCTTTATGCAGATAAAATACAAACAAATGTTCTCTCTGCCCCAGCGTGTGTACAAAAGGCTAGCTGGTATCCTGTTCATCCCATAGGCTTTGGCCCACAGAGTACTGGGATGGCGTTTCCCTTCTTATACAGCTGTTTGCTTTTCCAGGAGTTGATGGTTGCCAATCACAAACTTTCCCCATGTCTCCCCTTCCACTGCCCTTGGTGCTCCTGCTCTGACCTCATGGGGCTGCCCTCTATGTCTTGCTGCCTTTATCTTGCTACCTTCCAGGCTCTCTGCTCTTCATTGGGGGGGACCTCTCTTCCCTGTCTTCTAGATTGAATCATCTTTCCTGAATCCCATACCTTTCTTTTTCGATTTACTTCCACATTTTGATGGAACACACACTCTAGTAGCTTTCTGAGAAAGGGTACGTGGACGTCAATGTTTGAAGACCTTGAATGTCTGACTGTGTCTTTAGTCCACCTCCATGCTTGGTGTTTGGCTGGGCACCCAATTCCAGCTGCATATAGAATTGTGCTGAATTTTGAAGACATTCTTCAAATTGCCTTCAGAATTTTGAAGGCATTCTTCCCCTGGCTCCTAGTTTTCAAGAAGCCTGAAGCCACTCTGAATCAAGTCCTCCAAATGGCACATGGCTCCTCTCTGGGAGCTTTTACAATCTTCCTCCCAGGTCCCTGACATTTCATGAGGCTGAGCCTCAAGGAGTGTTGTTTTTTTTATTTTTCCATTCATTGAGCTGTCCATTAAACTGAACTCTTGGGTCCTCCAACCGTGGATTATTTTTCTCCTTATTTATTGGGCTCCTCTAGTTTCAGACAACCTCTTGCTCAGATAAAAAACCTGCTCATGGGAGTTCCCATCGTGGCGCAGTGGTTAACGAATCTGACTAGGAACCATGAGGTTGCGGGTTCGGTCCCTGCCCTTGCTCAGTGGGTTCACGATCCGGCGTTGCCGTGAGCTGTGGTGTAGGTTGCAGACGCAGCTCGGATCCTGCGTTGCTGTGGCTCTGGCGTAGGCCGGTGGCTACAGCTCCGATTCAACCCCTAGCCTGGGAACCTCCATATGCCACGGGAGCGGCCCAAGAAATAGCAAAAAGACAAAAAAAAAAAACCCTGCTCAGTTCATCCTCTAACTTCGTCATCACCTTTCTCTCATTTTCCTTCTTTGCATTCACTTGTATTTTCAGGGATATTTGCCTTATGTTCCAATTCTTACATTGACTTTATTCCAGATATATATATATACACATACAGACACACACACATTTTTTGGCTGCACCCACAGCATATGTAAGTTCCTAAGCCAGGGATCAAATCTGAGCTGCAGCTGCGACCTATGCCACAGTTATGGCAATGCCAGATTCTTAACCCACCGCACCACAGCAGGAACTCCAGCTATTATATATTTAAATTCTAGGAGATCCTGTCGTGATGCAAAGGAAACAAATCCGACTAGGAACTTGCAGTTTCCTTGAGGTTGTGGGTTCAATCCCTGGCCTTCCTTAGTGGGTTGGGGATCTGGCGTTGCAGTGAGTTGTGGTATAGGTCGCAGATGCGGCTCGGATCCCCTGTTGCTGTGGCTGTGTCACAGGCTAGCAGTTGTGGCTACAATTTGACCCTTAGCCTGGGAACCTCCATATGCTGCGGGTGTGGCCCTAAAAAAACAAAAAACAAACAAACAAAAAACAACAAAAAAACTAAGAACATTGTCTTCCCCTTTAGTTGTCCTTTTTATTGAACAGCATCTCTTTCTTGTCTCATGGATACATATTTTTCTCTTACCCCTCCAAGAATATGACTTATAGCTGTGCCTGATTTGTCTATTTCTTGTGAGATCATCAGCTCCCAATCCTTCTACCATTTTTCTCCCTCTTCCTCTCTTTCCTTCATTAGAGCCTTTCCTGAAATGTCCAATAACCTCCGACCGTCATTCTCATTTAATCATAAAACCTGAAACAGCCAATTAGAAGCGCAAGGTGTTCCAGGTCAGAGGGAGCCAGGGAGAGAAGTGGTGCATCAGTTCACACGGGGGAACCTGTCGTCCCTGAGAAATGAGCCACAGTGCAGGGGACATTCATTTATTCCTGTGGATGTGTGGACATTGATCTGGCATGCTCTCTGGTTCGGAGTGTTCCAAAACCAAAAAAAAAGTCAGCTTGGCATGTGGTCCCAGCAGGCCATCAAGGCTAGCAGCGGGATCTGCTAGTACAGCCTGTGCCAGCTGCCACTTCTGAGGGTGACGGAGTCACTGGGGACAGTGGTTCTCACAGAGACAAGGAGGGGGACAGGTTTCCACAACCCTCCACCTCTGACTAGTACATAGACGAGAAATTGAGACTCTGATAGAGTTTCTGGTGACGCTTATCTTTTCCACTCATTGGCCCCCACAGCATCAAGAGGAAGGGCCCACTCTGGCACTGGGGCAGGGAGGAGCAGGGCCACAGGTTCCAGCCTGGCTCCACCATCCTGAGATGCTGCTCTTTGCCTTTTGCAAGCATCCACTGCCCACAGGTGGCCTCCTGCAGCCTGTTCCGTGCTCCATGCTAGGTGGCCCTGGGAGAGGGAGGGGTGGACTCCCATTATCCTTAGGTCCTCCCAACTCCAGAGGGTCCCTTGAGGACCTGAGGGGAGCCAAGACTGGACCTCAGCCTGCTGCTTTTTTAGGGGGCAGAGGCCAAGGTGGGGCTCAGATATCAGAATCAGGCAGTGGATGCAACTATTAGCCTGATACAGGGTCTCTAAACTGGTCTGGCCTCAGAGGACAACCCAGGGAAGAAGGCCTGGACTGTCACCCCACTTCTGAGAACCAGTCATTCCAGGGGAAGTTTACTGGAGTTTGCAACACCCACCAAGGACCTATTAATTAACTGTTTCTTTCACCCAAGTCTACACTGAGCCAAATAACTCACATGTAGAGTTTCAACGTCATTTCCCCCTCCCTCCAGGGAGAAGGGAGGGTGGGCAGAAAGCCACCAACACTGGCAGTTGTACTATCTGGGTTCAGGATTCTTGCGGGGGGGCGTTTGGGGATATGAAGCTGGGAGGGGGCTAGCATGCAGAAGGGGGTGGGAGGGGTGGTGATCTGTGTCTGTGAAGGCTGCTCACATTGTGTCCCTTCTTTGTTCCTCCCCCCCAATCTTCCTCCTTTGTCTCCCCACCCACGACTGTCGGCCCTCCTCTCCTTCCATAACTGGCTGCCTCTCCCACCGTCTTGCTGCCTCACGGTCTCTGTGCCCTCCCTCCTCCCGTCTTCTCTTCCTCCATCACTCGCGTGCGTTTCCTCGCATGCCTGGCTTTCCTGGTGTCTCTGTCTCTGCTCTGGGCTGTGTGGTCTGTCTTCCTTCGTCCGGCCGCGGGGGCGCTCGACCTGCTCGCCCGCCTGCCCCGGGCGCTGCTCGCCCACAGCCTGCAAGCGGAAGGAGCAGGAGCAGCAGAAGGAGCGCGCGCTGCAGCCCAAGAAGCAGCGCCTCGTGTTCACCGACCTGCAGCGGCGCACGCTGATCGCCATCTTCAAGGAGAACAAGCGGCCGTCGAAGGAAATGCAGGTCACCATCTCGCAGCAGCTCGGCCTGGAGCTCAACACCGTCAGCAATTTCTTCATGAACGCACGGCGCCGCTGCATGAACCGCTGGGCCGAGGAGCCCGGCGCGGCCCCCGGGGGCCCCGCGGGCGCCTCTGCCACCTTCTCCAAGGCCTGAGGCGCCCGGGTCCCGCGCCCTCGCAGCCTCGACGGCCTGGGCGCTGCCCTCCCACGTCCCCCAACCTTCACCCTGCCAGCCCGGAGACCCGCCCCAGGGGGGGCCTGGAGGGGGTGCCGTCCGGGCCCCCGCACCCAGGGAAGGGACGCAGCACACACCCCCCAGCCTAAGTGCACAAAAGGGACCCCCTCCTCCCTCCATCCCCATCCCCTTCAGGCCAAAGGAAGCCCTCCACTCCCCAGAGGGGAGGGGGTGACAGAAAGGGGCTCCCCCGGCTCCCTTTCAATTCAGGACCCCAGAGGGCCTCGAGGAAAACCAGGGCTCACGTGTCGTCCCGAAAGCGGGTCAAGAAGCACATACTAGAAACAAACCGGGTATTTAAAAAAGGAATTTAAAGAATAACCCCTCCTTCGCCAGCCCCCGCCCCCACGGAGGGAGGCAGGGCGCCTTCCTCTCCAGCCGTCCCCCACGGACGCTTCCCCGGGAATTCTTCCCTCTCAAAGTCGCCAAAGCCCACGTCGAGCCGGATCCTCACAGTGCCCCAACCCCACCAAGACCAACCCTGATCCGCCGGCAGAACTGCCCCCACAGCCAAGAACCCAGCCGCCCTTCCCGGCGGCCAGGATTCTTTGTGCCAAGAATTGCCTGCCTTAACGTCTGGGGAGGGGCCTGCAGCGGCGACCGCCCAGCACCCATAGGCGAGCACCCTTCCCTACCTGTCCCAGACCGGAGGAGACGGCAGCTCAAACAAGCGGGTAATTCCAGACGTCTCCTTCCCCGCACCCCACTGCCCGTTCACTTTACCGCTAGGCACCTTGATGAATGACGCGCAGGGAGAGACAAGACCCCAGGAAACAGAAGAAAACACCCAGATTCCACGGAGAAACGGGCCCGGAGAAAGTAGGAGCGCACATGCGCCCCTGCGAGCTGGGGTCGCGGCGTCACTCTCTGCTCGGGACCCTCCGGAACGCACTCCACCTGCCCGCGCTCGGGAGTGCTGCGCGCGTGGACCTGCGCCGCCGCGCTCTCTCCAAAGAGAAGGAAGGCGATGAACAAGGTGGAATCTGCTTGCTCCGATTTTTGCCAAAAAAAAAAAGGAAAAGTAAAAAGACAAAGGGGAAGGAAAGGTCAGAAAAGATGAGCACGTCCCCCTCCCCTCACCTCCCCTACTGCCTCCAGGTGACCTCGGGATTGGCAGGCAGGTGGATCCCAAAAGCCCATCCCCCCCCCCGTCTGGGCTCCTAAGCTGGAGGTTAGAAGGAACCTCTCCCTACAAGCCTGTCCCCACCGCTGCCTCCTAGGGAGGTGGCCGCCCCCCCCCTTGAGAATGCAAGAGACATTTCTAGTGGAATGCCCCTCCCCCTCCCCAGGTAAAGGCTACCTCACTCAAATGTTCATGTCTGTGATTGGAAAAATCACGCCTGATACCAAAGATTTCCCCCAAGGACTTGTGCTGGATGCTAGGATTCCCTCGCCTGGGAACCGCGTGGGGGTGAGGGTCTGCTTTGGGCCCTGCCCTCCCGGGTGCCAACCGCCCCCTACCAGAGAGAGCAGAGCGAGAGAGAGCGCGAGAGCGAGAGAGAAAGAGAGAGTGGGAGAGAGAGAGCGCGCGAGAAGAGAGGGAAGGAGAGAGTGGCGAGGTCGATGAGTGCCTTTTTCTTGAACCAAAGACGTGTGTGAGATGCTCTCTTGTCCTTATCGACTCGCTACTCTCCCCGCTTTTCAAGCAGCTGGATCTGAGTGATGCTTCTAGAACCTTTGTGTGTTGGGGCAGAATCCCCTTTCCCGTCCGGCAGCCCCTCCCCCCAGACACTCACATGCACTCACGCACCTCTGTCCTTCCCGCTGGGAGCTGGGGTCTGGGTGGCCGTGGCCCCGCCCCCAGGAACACCGGAGCATCTGCTTGCCAGGCACCCGGCTTCTCTGCTGGTTAAGGCACTTGCCCATCCACGCATTCAAGGCCCAAGGCTCAAAGGCCAGGGCCTCGGTCTGTCCCGGGATGGACCGTGAGGCACTGACTCGGGACGCCTCTGGTTGTAGGACGTTCTGTTACGGTGAACTGTGGTCAGATCCGGCAAGCCCAATGGACGCCTGATTCCTAAGTCCCCTTCAAACACTTTGCTATGACACGTGCGCACACACACCATCTCCCTCCTTCCTCCCCCTCCCCCTGCTTTGGCAGCTCCCCACCCTCCCCCTCCGCTCCAGACGACCCTCTCCCCTCACCCCAACACCCAGCTGGTTGTCGCATACCAAAGACCGTTCTCCACACAGGGAATGACACCTCCAGCACAGCTCCTTTGAGCCTTTGACAATTTTCTCTGAAATACCTCAAGATATTTAATGTATAGTTTATGTGATAAAAAAAAAATCCTTAGCTAGTTTTTGGAATACGTGACTTGAAGCTTTATACCGTTAAATTATAATTTTGCAGATGATGGTATGTCATTTCTTTGGTGATTTCCGTGGGAGACACATTGAATGTCGAGGCAGGAAGCTGGGTGGTCGGAGGCAAAAGGCCAAGGGAGCGAGAGCGAGAGAGACTGGGAGAGCGCGAGGAAGGACCAGGCGTTTACAGATTTCTTATTTCAATGAGTCCTTTAGGAAAGAGAGGAGCGAGAGAGAGGTACACCTTTCTGTTCTCTGGCGTGTTCTGTTTCTCGTTTTTTGGAGTCATGTCTTATAAGAGTATTTATTATTCTATGTGTTCTGTGTTCAAATGTAATTTAAGAAAAAAAAAAGGAAGAAAAATGGAAAAAAGACGCAATGGAATTTGATTTGATGCATGACTAATGTACTTTTTCTTGAAGATAATGTACTAAGTGGAAGGGTGGGGGGTGGGGGCGGGGCTGCGGGGCCCCAGGATTGGATATGTTGCATCTTGTGTTTCATGCGGTGCAGTTCGGTGCTCCTTGGCGCTGCTCTGTATTCATTCCCCCCTTTCCAGAGATCTGTGTCCAGCCGGCTGTTGGTGTGAGGGCCTCGGGTGGAGAGAAGAGAGCAGGCAGGCAGTGGGCTCTGAGCACTCACTCCCACGTCCCCACCTCCTGGTTCCCCGTGCCTCCTGCCTGCACCCAGGGATGGGGGGGGGGAGTGCCCCGGCTCTCCTGGTCCTGGTCCTTGGGCACCAGTGGGTGTCACTGCTACCTTGGACTCCCCCATCCAGTTTCACGTTAGCATGAATTCCCAAGTGTCTTGTTCAGAGGAGAGAGACAATCAGCCAACTGGAGTTTGGTCACCCAGGGTGGTGGGGGTTGGGGTGTACCCCAACTTCCCCAGATCCCAAGGGCCCTCCTGAGACAGCCTCCCAGGCAGGCACCTGCCAGGGTCCCACCAAGTCAGCCCAGCCTCCCCGGGGTGCGTGCCTGTGGGGTCCTTCCTCTAGGCTCATGCTGGGACTCTAGAGAACAAAGGGGCCCCAGAAATCATGAAAGGGGGCTCTGGAACAGTCTCCCAGCCTGTGACTCCACTTCTGCCATGAGGCGCCCCCTCCCACCAGGGGAGAGCCCACTTTCCAGAAGAGGCCCCAGGGAGAGGGGTTGGGGGAGCCACAGGGGGTCCCTCACTCTCTGAAAGACAGAAGGTCCCTTGTGGAGGGCTGGGGGCACAGGTTCTACCCACCTGAAGTGGGGGTGGGGGCAGGGCATGTTCCCGGGTCCCTGCACCGGCTGGAAATTAGGCCACTTCACATTCTCAGCCCAAAGAAGTTTCCTCCACACCAGCCAATCAGTCAGCTCCCTGGGCTCCTCCTGTGGCCCCAGCGGGACCCCTAAGGGCTGGTCTTCTGGGGGGGAGGTTCTCTCAGTCAGGGGTGAGAGAGAGGCCACGTAGCCCTGAGTTGCAGTCAGGACTGGATGCTAGGGCTGCCTTCAGCGGGGACACTGGTCATCCAAAGTCCTTCCCCACCCCCCCACCCCACCCCACCCCAAGCTAGAGGGCACAGAAGCCCTCCCCACCCTACCCTCAGGCTACAGGCTTAAAAGTTTGAAAAACAAAACAAAACAAAACACCATTGTTAACCATTGCTGTGCTGGATTTGTTGTTTTTTCTCCAATAAATTATTTTCTAGTCACTCACCTGGGCTTGTGCATTGGCTGATGGGAGGAGCAGAGTCGGGGGTGGGGGGGAGCTGGTGTAGGAGGGGGAGGCATGGGGTTCGCCCCCCACAAAGGGAACCTGGGAAAGAGGAAATGGACCTCTCCCTGCCCACCCCTCTCTGAACCCCTACCCCCATAGGGCTCCCCCCTCCATAAGGTCTTTGAGCCAACTTAGCCCCAGATTTTGAGGGCTCTGCTTCTGAGGCATTACAGCTCTTTGCTTTCTGCAGCCTAAAGTGCAAGGTGGTTTATCTGGGGGGAAGAAACCAGGACAGTCAGGTGGAGGGAGAGGCTGGGCGGTGCCAGGACTGGGGCTCATAAACGGCCCTGGGACTGGCCAGCAGGCAGCAGTTGGGAAGCCAGGGCTGGAATGCAGAGTCTGATCAGCACCTTTCTCCTTTTGGAGAGCAATAACGTTTTATCCACACTACCCCCCTGGAGTTCCCACCGTGGCACAACAGATTAAGAATCTCATCTGAGTAGCAGCTCAGATCTCTGCAGAGGTGCAGGTTCCACCTCTCGCCGGGCACAGTGGCTTAAAGGATCCAGTGGTGCTTCAGTTGCGGCATAGGTCACAGCTATGGTTCAGATTCAGTCCTTAGCCTGGGAATTTCCACATGCCACGGATGAGGCCATAAAATTTACAAACACATTATCTACCCTTGGGTGAAGAAAAAAACCCCAAACCTTGGCCCCCACCCCGGCTTTCCCTGAAGATCCCCCAATGGGCCACTAGAGGTCAGTGTTTTGATTTTTGAAACCAGGAGACTATTCCCTGGGGCATCACAAAAAAGAAATTTAGGGAGTTCCAGTCGTGGCGCAGTGGTTAACGAATCCGACTAGGAACCATGAGGTTGAGGGTTCCATCCCTGGCCTTGTTCGGTGGGTTAAGGATCCGGTGTTGCCATGAGCTGTGGTGTAGGTTGCAGACGCGGCTCGGATCCAGCATTGCTGTGATTCTGGCGTAGGCTGGTGGCTGCAGCTCCGATTCAACCCCTAGCCTGGGAACCTCCATATGCTGCGGGAGTGGCCCAAGAAATAGCAAAAAAAAAAAAAAAGAAAGAAAGAAAGAAAGAAAGAAAAAGAAATTTAGGAAGAGGGAGCCTCAAGAAGCCCAGGTTTATTAGACAGAGAAGAACATGTAGAGCCCTCGTTCTTGGGGAAGACCTCTTCCTTGCTGAGTGACACTAAGCCCAGGCAGTCACTGCTTCTGCTCAGATGAGGGTGGCTGCCCTGATACATCAGGAGGAACTTGGCCCCCACTGGACCCTGGCAGCCACTCCACGGGTGATGGCTGCCTCTCTGCAGGCGAGGGCTCTACCTCCATCGGCTGCTGGCTTGTGGATGATTCTCTTGCACTTGGTGGCAGAGTTTCCACTGGAGCAGCAATGGTCGAGTTGGAACCTGGCACGGTCCCCTCCTTGGAGGGCCCGAGCTCCTTTTGCCAGATGTATGGCCAGTTCTTCCAGGACAGTTTTGGGATCTTCCAGAGGGATGGAATCTCCTGCAGTGGTGCTGCCTGG
This sequence comes from Phacochoerus africanus, assembly GCF_016906955.1. Taxonomy (NCBI): domain Eukaryota; kingdom Metazoa; phylum Chordata; class Mammalia; order Artiodactyla; family Suidae; genus Phacochoerus; species Phacochoerus africanus. The sequence continues at coordinate 76,884,875 of NC_062547.1, read as the reverse complement.
ATCTTCAAAGACAGCTGGCTCGAAGGCAGTGACTGGCTTTCATAAAATGTCACCTGGCTCTCCTTAGATGACAGTGACCTCTCCTTGGTTGGTGGCAGACCCTCAGGCAACTTCTCCTGCAAAGACCCAGACTGTTGGTTCAAGGAGAGGGCTGAGCTTTTGGTGGGAGGGTTCTGGTTTTCCTGATAAGGAGCCGACTGCCCATCCACAGTCAAGAATGAGCTCGCCTGGGAGGCAGGCTGCATCTCCTCGGAGGACACCTTCCCCCGGTACTGGTGCCGCTTCCTTCCCAGGAACGACATTTTCCTGGAGGACCAGAGGGATTCCTTAATGTTGGAGGACAGCTCATCAGGTGGGGTTGTGTGATCAGACAGCATGTCACTGTTGACCCCTGGTGACCTCCGCAGAATTGTGCCCTGTGTGATGAGGTCCGCATAGCCCTCCCGGTGGGAGAAGGCATAGCTGGAACGACGGGTCCTTGACTCCCGGTGTAAGTAGGGCATGGGCTCCACCACAAAGACCTCTTCACTTGGCGTCTTCCCCTCCTCCTCTTCCTTCTCCTACAGAGCAAAGAGGGGATCAGAAGTCATCTGGCTCCCAAGCCGTGTCGATTGTTTCCTGATCACCTGTTCTCCAAGGGGGACCATTCAGAGTCCTTGGCCACCATCGATTGGCCAGAGTCTTTCTTACTCAATTGCCCCAAATAGAGTCCTCCCTGGGACCTGACTTTGGACCAGCCAACCAGAGTCCTTCCCTGGAACTTAACTCTGGGTCAGCCCCCCTAGGCACATTGGGCACCCTCTGCCGGCAAAGCCAGAAGAGGTGAGCCTGGGGCAGCCAGGTGTCAAGCCTATGTGGCTGAAGGTGGCAGGTTTGTGGCCCTGTCTTAGTCCACCATTCCAGTCAACTCTGGAGCCCATTCCAGCTGCAATCCATCCATCTAGGTTTTGGTTGCATGAGCCAGTAAGTCTCCGCCCCCAACTTTTTTCATTGTGGTAAAATATGCATAACATAAAATGTACCATTTTAACCATTTTTTTTATAGATTTTTTTTTTGTCTTTTTGTCATTTTAGGGCCGCACCTGTGGCGTATGGAAGTTCCCAGGCTAGGGGTCTAAGTGGAGCTGTAGCCGCTGGCCACAGCCACAGCAACACCAGATCCGAACTAAATCTTCAACCTACACAACAGCTCATGGTAACTCCGGATCCTTAACCCACTGAGTGAGGCCAGGGATCGACCAGAAACCTCATGGTCCCTAGTCAGATTCGTTTCTGATGTGCCATGACAGGAACTCCTCCTTTCTTCTAAAGACTAATATTCCAGGAGTTCCCGTCGTGGCGCAGTGGTTAACGAATCCGACTAGGAACCATGAGGTTGCGGGTTCGGTCCCTGCCCTTGCTCAGTGGGTTCACGATCCGGCGTTGCCGTGAGCTGTGGTGTAGGTTGCAGACGCAGCTCGGATCCTGCGTTGCTGTGGCTCTGGCGTAGGCTGGAGACTACAGCTCTGATTGGACCCCTAGCTTGGGAACCTCCATATGCCGCGGGAGCGGCCCAAGAAATAGCAACAACAACAACAACAACAATAACAACAACAACAAAAGACAAAAAAAAAAAAAAGACTAATATTCCACTGTATGTATATATCATACTGTTTACCCATCATCAACTGATGAACATTCGGGTTACTTCGAAGTTTCCCCTTTTGCCTACACCATTTCCAAGTCATTTCTGTCACCTCAACCCTCAAGCCCTAGTTACTTCATGCCGGGAGACCAGGCCACGTCAGCACTGGCCTTTTTCGTGCTCCCGCTGCTTCCACCCCCAGAAAGTGCAGCTTCCCCTTAGGGACCCTGAGGCCTGTCATTGAGCCCCCCTGGGGGTACTGGGTGTGTGTTTGGGTCTCTATCCTCTGAACCCCCAACCCTGTGTCTCTTTGGAGTCCCTGCTCCCAGCAGAGGCTCTGGCTGCCAGGGTTCCCCCTCCCAACCCCCCACACTGCACCTTGAGTGGTGGCCTCTTGAGGGCTTGGTAAATGACACGGAAGGCCAGCACAGGCAGGGTGTTCAATGACACATTCAGCAGGATCACCAGCAGGATGGGGGGTTGGGACAGCACATTGAGGTCAGCGTCTAGAGACAAGGAAGGGTCACAGCTGGCCTGGGGTAGAGCCTCCCCAGAGCCTGCCTGGTGCCCCACCCCCACCCCATCTGCTTCCCCTCCTCCCCACCCCCTCTGCTTCCCCTCCCTTCACTTTTGTGCAAATTCTCAAAAGAGGTTGACACTCCCTGCACACACACAACTCCCCCCACCTGCATGGCCAAGGAGAGCGAGGTTCAGAGAGGGGCAGAGAGGGTGTTCCAACCGGGTCCCCCCACCCTAGTGGCCCAACCCTACCAGGGGCTCACACAGAAATGGGAAGGTCTTGGGGGAGATTTTGAAGAGCCAGCTGCTCTGGGTGAGGCAGGTCATGACCACATAGAAGCAGAGGCTGAAGAAAATGGCCAGTATGGACAGGACCGTCCAGTACTTGATGATGAGGATGACCTGAAAAGGGAGAGGGCATTAAGGAAGGGGGGCTGAAGCCCGGGATGGAGCTCCATGGGGAGGGTAGGAGCCCAGCACTGGGAATCTGTGAAGGGACGAGTCACTGAGCAGGGAGACCTCAGTGGCCCTCTGAGGCCCCTGGGGGTGGGCAGAAGGGCAGCCACGCCTACCTCCATGGTAATGGACAGCAGGCCTGACAAGGCCACCACCACCGCGAAAGACTGGTAGTCACTGAAGCTGACAGGCCCGGCTGAGTCATGGCTGATCCACAGAGTCAGGAAGAAATTGACCAGGGAGGTGGCCATGCCATGGCCAATGGCTTGGAGGAAGACCCAGTAGTTGAAGAGCTCATCCTTCTGGCCTACAATGTACAGCTCAGGCAGCTCCAGGCTCTGCTCGGCACTCACGTCCTGGCAGGTTGGGGGGTGGAGAGGCTGGCTCTTGGGACCAGTGGGGACATCCTCTACCCTACCCTAATCCCCCAGAAGAAGGTGGGGCAGAGACAGGAGCATCTACAGGGAGGGAGGAGCTGCTCACCTGCTCGAAGAGCCCAATGTAGAGAACCGGGAGGGTGGTGTACAGCAGGTTGAAGAGGGCCAGGAACCAGCCTTCATACAGAGGCTGGGGGTGGGGGGTGTGGAGATGGGGAGAGGAGAGGGAGAACGCAGTGAACCTTCAGAGCTAAATGGCCAGAAACAAAATCAAATCTGTACCCAAGGAGTCCCACCCAAGCTAGGTCGGCACCTGGAGTGGATTCCAGGTGAGTTAGAAAGTCAAGTTGCAGTCAAGGCTGGGATAAAGATCAGGGCTGAATTAAGTGATCAGGACTGGAAGATAAAAGGCAAAGAGAAAAGGCATGGTCTAATTCTCTTTGTGTGTGTGTGGGGGGGGGGGGCATTGGTGCACCCACAGCATGCAGATTTCCCGGGGCAGGGATGGAGCCTGTGCCACAGCTGCAACCTGAGCCACAGCAGTGACAATACCAGATCCTTAACACACTGAGACACCAGGAATTCCCTCTAATTCTTTTACAGCAGCATCTTTGATTCTGTTTTAAGTGGGTGATCTCAATAAATAGTTACAGGAGGGCAAATGACTACAGAGTGTGTTTTTAGAGAATTTTCAATTTAGGAAATCACTGATGAAGAAGAGTTGGACAGGACCTCCCAGACAAACAGTACAACTCCCTTCCCAATGCGCGAATCCAGACCACTTAAAAGAATATCAGTTTCAGTTCCAAAAACCACTTTCTGTGCATTCTGGGATTGAGCAAATAGGAGTCAAAGTTTCTACCAGAATCAAGTTTCTCACTGTTGGAGATAAGAGTCACAAATGAGGACATGGAAAAGGCTAAGCTGAGACTTGTTCTGTGGGTCTGGAATCAGAGTTATCAGTGTGAACTCAGACACACAAAGATAGGTAGGTGGCTGGGTATAGATATAGATGTGTGTCTAAACATGGGTTAATGTGTGTGCATTTCCTAGCTCTGTCTGCTAAGAGGGTAATGGCATCCCAGTAGCAATAAGCACCCCCCAAACTTTGAGCTTGGTGTCTAATTACCATTCTCTAGTGAAGAGAAACGGGGCTCCTTATGGGAATGGCTCATTCCAGGCTTGGGGCAGGGAAAGGACAAAATGGGCCTGGAAGCTTGTGTAGCACCAGGAATTGAGGATGTGCTCAGAAAAGAGCAGGCACATGTCAAAGGGGCAAATCAGGGACAATCTGAGCAACAAAACATAGAATAAAATAAATACCCATGAGCCCATAGCAATCAGAATTGATAAGTGAATGAATAAGTTGGGGAGAAGGAGCAGTTCTTCCTATAGAAGAATACTAACTAACAAATGTAGAAAGACTGGACACCATCCCCTCTAAGATCAGGAACAAGACAAGGATGCCTGCTTTCACCGTGGCTATGCAGCACTACAATGGAAGTCCTAGCCAGAGCAATTAGGCAAGAAAAAGAAAGAAAAAGCATCCAAGTTGGACAGGAAGAGGTAAAACTATCTCTATTTGCAGAATCCCATATGCAGAAAATCCCAAAGGATTCACAGGAAAGCTACTAGTGCCAATAAACAAATCCAGCAAGGCTGAAGGGCACAGATAAACACACACACAAAATTGTGTTTCTACCAGCAATAAACAAGCTCAAAAGGGAATTAAGAAAACAATTCCGGAGTTCCCGTCGTGGCGCAGTGGTTAACGAATCCGACTAGGAACCATGAGGTTGCGGGTTCGGTCCCTGCCCTTGCTCAGTGGGTTCACGATCCGGCGTTGCCGTGAGCTGTGGTGTAGGTTGCAGACGCGGCTCGGATCCTGCGTTGCTGTGGCTCTGGCGTAGGCCGGTGGCTACAGCTCCGATTAGACCCCTAGCCTGGGAATCTCCATATGCCGCGGGAGCGGCCCAAGAAATAGCAACAACAGACAAAAAGACAAAAAAGACAAAAAAAAAAGAAAACAATTCCATTTATAGTAGCCTCTTTTTTTTTTTTTTTTCTTTTTTGGCCACCCCATGGCATATGGAGTTCCTGCTTCAGGGGTTAGATCCAAGCCACAGTTGTAACCTAAGCCGCAGCTGTGGTACTGCCGGATCCTTAACCTCCAGACTGGAGATCAAACCTGCATCTCAGTGCTCCCAAGAGGCCACCAATCCCATGGTGCCACAGTGGGAATGCCTATAGTAGCATTTTAAAGCATAAAATATCTAGAAATAAAAAGTAAAACAGAGCAGTTCCCATGTGACTCAGTGGTTAAGGATCCGGCATTGTCACTGTAGCAGCTTGGGTAGCTGCTGTGGCAAGGGTTTGATCTTTTTTTTTTTTTTTTTGTCTTTTTGCCATTTCTAGGGCCGCTTCTGCAGCATATGGAGGTTCCCAGGCTAGGGGTCTAATCGGAGCTGTTGCCGCCGGCCTACACCAGAGCCACAGCAACGTGGGATCCGAGCCACGTCTGCAACCTACACCACAGCTCATGGCAACACCGGATCCTTAACCCACTGAACAAGGCCAGGGATGGAACCCTCAACCTCATGGTTCCTAGTCGGATTTTTTAACCACTGAGCCATGACAGGAACTCCAAGAGTTTGATATTGACCCAGGAACTTCTGCATGCTGTGGGTGCAGCAAAAAAAAAAAGTAAAACAAATACATATTTGGGAAGGGTGCTGCCATAAAGCTTCCTCTCCAATACCTGGGTACTAGTGACAGGGAACTCCCTCCCTCTCGTGGCAGTCTATTCTCAGACAATTGCCTTATATACAGGTGACGCCACCGCCCGAGGAGTCCCCTGATATTCTGCAGAGCACATGTAGTAATCACCATGATATTGTCCAGAGTGTTGAAGCCAGGGGCCCACATTCTTATTCTCTGGGGTTCAAGCTCTCATTCTCTCTGCTTAAAGGATGTCCATTTGGAGCACCTGTCTGGCCATTGCCTCAAAGTTCAAATTTGCCAAATTTCCCTGAAAATGCTCAGCACAGAGCTGGCCATGAAACATTGCCTCCCTTTACCTGGAACCTATACCTCTATGAATGCAGCCAAATAAAAGACTGTGTTGCTCTGTGACTTCAGGCAAGCTGTGCCCCGTGTGGGACCAGAGTGGAAGCCTGCCTGCTGCCCCCAGAACAGCCCCAGAGGGAACCCCCTTCCAGCACACCTGGGCAGTGAAGCCACTGTAGAAGGAGAACCAGATCTGGACCATCATGCTGGCCAGTGTCTTGTAGACGAAGTAGCGCAGGAACTTGCAGACCCGCATGTAGGACCAACGTCCGTGCACCAGGAGCAGCCGCTGTAGGAAGCGGAACTGGGCCAGCACGTAGTCGCTGTTCTGCACCGCCTGCATGCCCTCCTGACCCGCCAGCCCCACGCCAATGTCCGCAGCTGCGGGGGTATATGCAGCCGGTTGGAGCCAGGCCCCCCCCAGTGCATTGCCCATCACCCACCTGCTGGTGGCCCACAGGCCTCCCCAACCCCTGGCCCGGGCCCTGCTCCCCATCACCCACTCTTGATCATGTTGATGTCGTTGGCACCATCCCCAATGGCCAGCGTCACCACGTTCTGGTATTTCTTGACAAGCGCCACAATCAAGGCCTTCTGCTTGGGTGTCACGCGGCAGCAGATGACCGCTTGGCACTGGGAGGCCAGTTCCACAAAGGCCCGCTCTCGCCGCTCCTCGGCACTCTCGCTGGTGGCGGAGTCCTTGTCTTCTGATGCCAACCCCGAGTTCCTCAGCTGGATCCCAAGAGTCCGCCACATCAGGGACAGGCGCCTGGCCTGCAGAAGCCTCTCCTCGCCAGGCTCCTGCCACTCTTCTGTGTCCAAGGTTGCCTTCTGGACTAGGGCCCGGGGCTCCTTGCGCAGGGACAGCAGCAGCTGGTCCTGGTCCGTGGGGATTGGAGGGACATCACCTGCTGCACCCCTTCCCTCCAGGACACCCCTGACGGGCCCTCCTTCCAGGCTGGGCCTGACCACGTCCCCACTTGCTCCGACACCACTGAGAACCATCTCGCGGTGAGGCACTTAAGGCCCTTTGCCTCTGCTTGTCCAACACGGCATCTGGGAGCCTTTTGGTGGGGGGCCCCCCAGCCCTGGCTCATGGCTCCTCCCACCCATTCCCATGTCCCAGGGCCCTGCCATCCGCCCTGAGCTGACACTGACCAGGAACTCCCCATTAATGACCAAGGCGATCTTGACCTGCGTTGGGAGCTGGTTCTTCCGGCGACCCTTCTTGCCACCCTGCAGGTTGTTGTTGTTCTCCCAGTAGGACTCCAGGATCCGCCTGTGGGGGCCCAGCGGGGGCTCAGCCCTGCCAGCCATACAGGCCTCCTGGCACCCAAACCCCGTGCTGCCTGGGTCTCCCCAATGCTGCTTGGGAGCCTGGCCAGGCAGAGGCTGAGGGCACTCTCTGCAGACCCTAGGGCCACACCTGGGCTGAGGATGCCCTGCCACCACCCTCAATCCCCCAACACGGGTTCATCCGCCAGACCCCCACATCTTACAGTATCTCCTTCTCTTCCAGAATGACCATGTTCTCTGAGAGCAGCTGGCAGGCAAAGCCGATGTTCACAGCTGTCTCTGCAAACCAGTCAGGCTTAGCCCCCAACAGCCTGTTGCCTGAGGGCCTCACCCACCCTGCCCATCACAGCAGCCCACCCCTTCCGCCCCTGGCCACTATGATTAGTTCAGAGTAGGCATGTGCCCAGGTCAGCCATGAGAGCCAGCCCTGAGACTGTGGTTGCAGCTCTGAGCATAAATGGGTTCCACTGGCCTGGCTGGGCTGCAGGCAGGAGGTGAGACTGGGGCCAGGGCCAAGGGATCATAAGGCACATCATACCTAGGGCCCCAAGGAAGTTCTAGAAGCCTACAAGAATGACTTAATTTCTTTAAAAAAAAAAAAAAAGAAAAGAACATAAAAATCCATCCTGGATATTTCTCTTTATGCCAGCACAGCTGTCAAACATCATTTGAAATATTTTGGGAATTCCTGTCGTGGCTCAGTGGTTAACGAATCCGGCTAAGAACCATGAGGTTGTGGATTCGATCCCTGGCCTTGCTCAGTAGGTTAAGGATCTGGCATTGCCGTGAGCTGTGGTGTAGGTTGCAGACGCGGCTCGGATCCCGCGTTGCTGTGGCTCTGGCGTAGGCTTGGCAGCTACAGCTCCGATTAGACCCCTAGCCTGGGAACCTCCATGTGCCATGGGTGTGGCCCTAGAAAAGACAAAAAAAAAAGACAAAAATATTTTGTGTGTATGTGCCTCCCACCTACGGAATTACTAAAGCAGCCCAGCTGGCGCCCATGCCCAGGGGGTGTCCCAGAGAGGCCTCAGGGGGTAAGAGAGTCAGGGCTCCAGGGTCTGAGACCTGAAGTTCCAGGCCAACTTGGCCACTAGGTAGGTGGGCCCCCGAAGCAGTTGCCCATGCTCTCAGAGCCCCGCTGGTCCATCTATCATGCAAAGGTGATGAGGGCCCCACCTCATGGTGCTGCCAGGGAGCCAAACACTCAGGAGGTGCTCAGCATAGCACTGGACACCCGAGGCTGGTGCCCAGGGACCCCGGCCTTTTCCATTGCTCCCAGTTCTCCCTTCTCAAGGACGAGGTGGATGGCAGGACTGAACGCAGACCAGGTGTACGGGTCCCACCCACCTCCCTTCTCTCCATGCTGGAGCGGACACCCTGGGACCCACCTTGCTTGTCCCCAGTGAGCACCCACACTTTGATGTTCCCCTGCTTGAGACATTTGATGGTTTCAGGGACACCATCCTGGAGCCTGTCCTCAATGGCTGTGGCTCCCAGCAGCTGGAGGGTGACGGATGGGGACAGACTGAGCAGGGACATGGCTCGCTGGCAGGGCTGAGGGTATGGAGTGGCAGGTGCGGGCACCCCTTCCCCCCCCCGGCTCCACCCACCTGGAGGTTCTGTTCCATCTCCTCATACACCTGGTGCAGGGCGTGGGCCCGATTCTGAAGCAGGATGCTGGCCTCCTGGTGCCTCTGGCGCCACTCTTCGTATGTGTCCTCGTTCACCTCCTTGTAGGCCAGGCACAGCGTCCGCAGGGTCTGCTCGGCAAAGGACTGGGGACCAGGCAGGTACCCCTTGTCACCACCTGCCTCCCAAGGCGCCCCTTGGCCCTTCTCCCTCTTCCTAGGCTCATCCAACATGCCCCCATCCATAGTCTGTCCTCCCCAGAGGGGGCTGGGCTCACGAGCCGTTGCTCCACACTGGCTTGGGCTTAGGCTCCCAGATGCCTGGCTTGGTTTTGCCTCCAGGCCTTGCACCTGCTGTTCCCCCTGCCAGGAACACTCCCGCCCCGAACCAACCCCACTATGATTTTCAATGGAAAAAGTTCTTTTTTTTTTTTCTTTTTTTGTATGCCCACAACATATGGAAGTTCCTGGGCCAGGGACTGAACCCAAGCCACAGCAGTGACCATGCCAGGTCCTCAACCCACTGAGCCACCAGGGAATTGCACTGTGGCAAATTCTAACTATTCCTCAAGGCCTTCAGTGAAGCCCTGGCAGACCATTCCCAGGCAGGGCTCCCCGAGACTTGGACCCCTCTCTCTGTCTCCTTTTTCAAGGGGCTGAGGCCTCTGGAAAGGGGGAAACGGGAAAGGTCCTGCGGGGCTTTGTCTGTGGCTCCAAAGGAGACCCAGAGCTCTCTCACCCCAGGGCTGCCCTGGGGGCCTTCCTTCCCTCCTACGGCCCGACTCAACTGTGCCCCAGGCTTTTTGCCACAACAAGGGGGTGGGGTGCAGGTGTCGTTTGAGATCCAGACTGGAGGTCTGCTTGAGGGCTGAGCTGGGACGTGACAGCAGCTCCCTGAGCATCAGGAGCTCCAGGCAGACCTTTGTTCCTCTCAAGCAGGGTCACCGGTCTGCTCACCGTGCCATCTCATGCCACTCCGGGGCTCTGGATCTCCTGAGTTCTGGGTCAGAAACCAGGCACCTGCCCCACTCCTCCTGTCCCCCCCTGGGGGTCCCAGAGGGTCAAGGCTGGGCCAGCACCATAGGATAGTCCCAGGTTAGGATCGGTATAGGAACAGCTCCCTGAAGGTGGGGAACCTATGGCTGAACCTTGAGAACCAAAGGATCCTGAGCAAAGAGTGGAGGAAGGCATCGGGCAGAGGGGTTTGCATGTGAAATGGTCCAGCAGAGCATGGAGGAGACTGCAAGCCAGAAATTGGGGTTCTGGAGGACCCCTGGGAGGAAGGAGAGACCAGGCTAGAGAGGACAGCAGGATACAGAAAGACAGCCTGAAAAGCTGGGACTAGGGGTTTGGGTTTCATCCGCAGAGAGGAAAGATTTGGGCTAGAAAGGCCTGAGTGTGTCTTAGAACCTAGGCCTGGCTGGGAGATGGAGGTAGCATCCAGGGCAAAAGCCCAGCCACAGGGGCTCCTGTGACTCAGAAAAAGACGTCCCTTCTGGGAAGGCGCAGCTTGGAATTTGCCTCCTTCTCAGCCGTGTGTGTGTGTGTGTGTGTGTGTGTGTGTGTGTGTGTGTGTGTTGGACAAAACAGTGCGCAAACTGACCAAATGTACATGGCCACCCTGGGTACCTGAGACCATTTCTCTGCCACTCTCCTTCCTCCTCTGTCCTTCTCCTCCTGCCCCTGTGCCCTTACCCTCCTATCCCTGTGCCCTCACTCCTGCTCATCTCCCTTCCCTTCTGAGAGGGACTCACGGCCAGGGCATCCTCTGTGGTCCACTCCATTGGGCCTTTCTTGTGCAAGCGCTCATAGATGACCGTGTCGGCACCTTTGGTGTAGAGGTAGATGGAGCCTTCGGGGGTGCGGACTGTGGAGGAACAGGCCTGGCTGCCCACAGGTGTTCCCCTTCCCACCTGCCCCCACCCTGGGGCTGTGGACACTCACCGAGCACTGACATCCGCTTGCGGATGCTGTTGAAGTCCATCATGGCCAGGACCTGGTATACCCGCTCCTCCCCCAGCTCCATCAAGGTGATGCTGTCCTGCGTGCGTGCCAGGAACACATAGCCGAAGTTCCGGGCTGCCGTGACCAGTGCCTCCTCGTCTGGGGAAGCTGCCTGATACAACAGCTGGTCTGGCCAGGAGTGGATAGGGAAGAGGGCAGGGGGCTGGGAACTTGCCCTCCATTGGGGACCGGCCATCCCTTTGCAGAAGGGCCCACTTCCATCTCCTTAACACAGGGAGGGAGGACACGGACATGGACACAGAAAGTGTCCCACAGGCATTTGCAGGATGACAGTCTCCAGGGCCAGTACAACACCTAAGCCCAATAAGGGAAGGTGGGTGGGTGGGTCCGGGTGGGTCCCAGTCTATGTGACCTTCTCCTCCCAGCAAGGAGTTTCACAGGGACCTGAGCACCCTCTAACCAGATGGGAGGTGCCCTGATTCTTGCTTGGGCAGGAGAGCATCTCGGGAGCCCAAGACCGGGGCACCCTCAGGGCTGGCTCACTGTTCTTCTCCTGCACCATCACGGTGTGGCAGATGGCCAGCACACGCCAGAACTCGCGCACTATCTGGTCCTTGTTGGCTTGCACGATGCGCAGGAGTTCTGCATCATGGAATAGCAGCTTCCCGTCGGCAAACTTGTTCCAGCGGTAGGGGTCCTCCTGGGGGTGGTGGGGGACAGGCCAGCCCTGGGTGGGTCATTGTCCATCCTCCACCATCCAGGGCTTCAGGGCAGGCATGGCTCACCTTGCGTGGGGTCTCTTCTTCCTCTGAACCTGGGAAAAGACCCTGCTTCAGGCCTCAGCTCCTAAGACCTGCTGGGGGTCCCACAGCCCCCCTCCCCAGGCCAGGCTTCCTGAAGCCATCAGACATAGCTGGACCAGCCAGGCCTGGGCTCTGGACCCAGCACCCCAAACAGCCAAAAGTCCCAGCCTCAGCTTTGCCTTCTGTATGGAAGAGAGAAAAGATGCTGCCATGTGTCCCCGGGAGGGCCCAGAATGGGGATCAGCCCTGTGGAACATGTTTGGTTTGATCTCCTCATGGTATCTGTTAAAAATTGGGACTTGGCCATCTGCTTTGAAAAATTAAGTGGTTTCCCATAAAAATATAGCTCCATGGAACATCTAGAAACATCAGCGGTCTGGCCTGGTGTTGGTGCCACTTGACAAAGGCCCCATTGCCCCCCATCCCCCCAAGACCCCGGCTGAGGGTCAGAGGCATCTACCAGAGGGCATGGGCCCAGGCCTGTGTCTTGTGCTGGTGACGACCACCACACCCAGCTATTGACGAGGGGGGGTCCTCTGTTGGCTCCTCACCTAAACCCCATCCACTACTTTTAAACTAGACCAGGGGTTGGCGAACTATGAACCACAGCACCAGTTTCTGTGTGGCCTGCAAAAACCAAGAATGCTGGTCACATTTCCAGAGTTGCGAGAAAACCAAAAGAGGAAAATTATCTTGTGATATGTGAAGATGCCATGAAATGCAATATTCGGAGTCCCTGTGAGCAGGACCTGCTTTCCCAGGACAAGGGCCAAACTCAGAGATGGGGGAGGCCTGAGCAGCCCAAAATACTTACTCCTGTGTCCTTTACAGAAATAGTATATTGAACCACACCCCCCTCCCCACCTCCCCACCCCTCGCCAAATGTGTTGAAGCCATTTGGCAATGGTTCTGGGGCACAAATCTGGGGGAAGGTTGCTGGAGGCAGCGGGGCAAGGGGGTCAGGGCGGGTCCCCACCGTAGATAACGCCATTGATGCAGCACTTCTTGAAGGTCATGATGTTCTGGGTGAGGGTGCCCGTCTTGTCAGAGAAAATGTACTCCACCTGGCCCAGCTGGTCGTTGAGGCTGGTGCTTCGCGCTTTAGCAGGAAAGTCCTGGGGCTCGTAATACATGTGCACGTCCCAGTTGATGAAGACGCTGTTCCCCAGGTAGATGAACTCGGCGCTGCCAAGGCAGACCACCTGGTGGTCACACCCCGGGTGGCAGGCACCTTCCCTCCCACGGCGGCGGTGGGCGGGGTGGATCTGGGGCAGTGGGCGGGGCGAGGAGGCGGGGCTCACATGATGAACATGGCCATGGGCACCATGACGCTGAGCAGGATGAGGAAGCCCCAAAAGATGAAGAAGGTATCCATGTCCTCGCTGCGGTCGTGCTTGGCAGACACGTAGTGGTGCGTGGCCTTGAACTCCTTCACCTTGAACCGGAAGCCCAATGTCAGGGCCGCGGAGATCGCTACCATGCTCAGAAATATCTGCTCAGAGGACCAGAGGGGGCACGGCGTGAGAGGCACCCGGGCGGCAGGCAGTTAAGACACCCCGGAACTCACCAACTGAGACACGTGCTCTCAGTGTGAGGGGACAGACACAGAGATGGGACGGCCCCCAACTCTGTCAGGTTGGGGCAGGAGGCCGAGGTTGGGGAGGGGTTGGCAGCCCCAGGAAGAGGGGTATTTGCAGGGATTTTGCTTGGCTTAGCGGCTGCTTTGTGTGTGTGTGTGCTTTTTTGGTTTCTTTTCATTTTTGGCCGACCCGCAGCATGTGGCATTCCCCGGCCAGGAATCAGATCTGAGCCTCAGTGATGACCTAAGCCACAGCTGCAGCAACGCTGGATTCTTAACCCACTGTGCAGGGCTGGGGATTGAACCTGCATCCTAGTGCTCCCCAAAACGCCACTGAGCCCTTTTTGCCATTTTTTTTTTTTAATAATAATGGCTGCACCTGCAGCATATGTAAGTTCCCAGGCTAGGAGTTGAATGGAAGATGCAGCTGCCGGCCTACACCACAGCCATGGCAATATCATATCTTTAACCCACCTAACAAGGCTGGGGATGGAACCTGAATACTTGGAGAGACAGCATTGGGTTCTTAACCTGCTGGGCCACAAGGGGAACTCTGCGGCTGCCATTTTTAAAATTACTCCTTCAGGAGTTCCCTTCTTGGCTCAGTGATTAAGGAACCCAACTAGTATCCATGAGGATGTAGGTTCAATCCCCGGCCTTGCTCAGTGGGCTAAGGATCCAGTGTTGCTGTGAACTGTGGTGTAGGTCACAGATTGGGCTGGGATCCGGCATTGCTGTGGCTGTGGCATAGGTCAGCAGCTACAGCTGTGATTTGACCCCTAGCCTGGGAACCTCAATATGCTGCAGGTGCAGCCGTAAAAAGACAAAAAGACAAAAAAAAAATCATTTAAAGTTACTGTTTCAAGGGAACGATATCGTGTCACTTATGATGGAACATGACAGAGGATAATGTGAGAAAAAGAATGTATATGTATTTGTGACTGGGTCACTTTGCTGTACAGTAGAAAACTGGCAGAACACTGTAAACCAACTATAATACAAAAAATAAAAATCATTAAAAATATAAACAAATTGGGAGTTCCCATAGTGGCGCAGTGGTTAACGAATCCGACTAGGAACCATGAGGTTGCGGGTTCGGTCCCTGCCCTTGCTCAGTGGGTTAATGATCCGACATTGCCATGAGCTGTGGTGTAGATTGCAGACACGGCTCAGATCTCACGTTGCTGTGGCTCTGGCGTAGGCCAGTGGCTACAGCTCTGATTCGACCCCTAGCCTGGGAACCTCCATATGCCGAGGGAGCGGCCCAAAGAAATAGCAAAAAGACAAAAAAAAAAATATATATATATATATATATACATATATATATAAACAAATTAAAATAAAATAAAATTACTATTTCAGTAACTTTTTTTTGGCCACATCTGCAGCATGAGGAAGATCCCAGGCCAGGGATTGAACCTGAGTCACAGCAGTGATCTGAGTTACAGAGCCACTAGGGAACGCCCCCCTGCCCCCAGAACTTTTTATAAAGATGAAGTTGATTAGGCATAAAGTTAAGGCTTGTTAAATGTTAACGGAGGAGAGGTGAGCATTTGATAATCTCCTGTGGGTTTGGCAAACGTCGGGATCGAATATTATTTTATAAAAACTTTTTTTTCTTTTTTTTTGTCTTTTTAGGGCTGCGGCCATGGCATATGTAGGTTCCCAGGCTAGGGATCGAATTGGAGCTGTAGCTGTTGGCCTATACCACAGCTATAGCAACACCAGATCTGAGCCACATCTGTGACCTACATCAACAGCTCGAGGCAACACTGGATCCTTAACCCACTGAGTGAGGCCAGGGATCGAAACTGCATCCTCATGGATGCTAGTCGGATTCGTTTCCGCTGAGGCACGACGGGAATTCCAAAAAAAGCTTTTTTTCAAATCATCATTTTAAGAAAAAGTTCTCTGGTCCACAGACCTACCATGGAGTCAGGCTGTATACTTTGCAGAGGAGGGAAGCTGAGACTACGAAATGATAGCCCAGGCTTCTGTCTGTGGTTGGGGCCCTTTCTCTCCCCTCCTCCATGTTCCCCCACCCAGGGAAGTGGCTCGGGGAAGCTCACCAGGACCACCAGTCTGTTCATCAGATGGTCCAGCTTGGTTCTCTTCAGATGGATCTTGCCACAGTTTTTCATGATCTTTGTGTCAAAACCTGCAGGGTTTCCATCCACCTAGCCATCAGTCCATGCAGGCATGCATTCATCCATCCATCCATCTGTCCATGCATTCATCCATTCATCTGTCCAAACACCCACCCATCCATCTGTCCATCCATCCATGCATCCATCCACCCACGCATTCATCCATCCATCTTTCCATGTATGCATCTGTCCATGCATTCATCCATCTGTCTGTCAATCCATCCATCCATCCACCCATCCATCCATCCATCCATGCATGCATTCATCCACCCACCCATCCATCTGTACATGTATCCATCCATACATACATCCACTCATCTGTCCATCCATCCATCCATCCATCCATCCATCCATCCACTCTTCCATCTACTCATCCATCCACCCTCTTCCCTTCCCCTATCACCCCCCATCTATCTATCCACTCGCCACTCGCCCCACCACCCATCCTTCCATCTACAAACAGCCTATTTTTTCCAGTCAAAACAAAGGCACTAGCTCAACACATCCATTTCATTTTGGAGAAACTATGCCAGGAGCCCCTTATCCTATGGCAGTAGACATGCAATAGCCCGGCCTGCCTGTGACTTTTTGCCAATGACATCAAGGCTCTCACCCACCCGCCCCCGACCTGGACAGTGCACACCCCGGGTCTGCAGGGTGGCCGTACCGGCGTAGATGACCATCCCATAGCAGGTGTCTGTGTTCCGGATCCTGCAGCCACGCAGGAGGATGTTGCCGCTATCCAGGGGATATTTCTTGCCCTCCCACTCCAGGCACCCCACGAAGTGGTGCATCCGGCTGTTGGGCTCCTCACACACCACTTTGCCTGTGGGAGACCTGGCCGTCAGGGAGCCAAGGGCACGGCTGGGCTTGGCCACACCCCTCCAATGTGCGGTGGGGGACATGGAATATTCGTCACTCTCCGGCCAGGGCCACCCTCACAGGTCCTGCACTGCCCCAAACCTTACCCACTGGCACCTCTACTGCCACCACACAGCCTCCTCCTGGATGCTCCAGACCTGGCCCTTTCCAGTCTCAGGGCCTGTGTGTGTTCTGTTCCCTATGGCAATGTTCACACCTCCTCAGGGAAGCCCTTCTTCATCCTCTATCCAGATCTGGTCCCTCCCCCGCTGGGCCCCTTCCTCCTAGTTAAAATCCTGGGAAGGCACATTGATTCTTGCAGTGGTATCATCAGTGTCTGTGAGGTTCAGGAGTCTCACCTGAGCTGGGGACCCAGGCCCAGCACCTGACACATAGGAAGTGCTCAGTAAATGAGGGAGGAAGGAAAGGACTCCCAGGTCCAGAATCCTAAACCACAGGGGACAAGAGCAGGGCATGGCACTGAGTTCCCCAGAAGGCAGCAGGGATGGGCCTGTCCACCAGCACCCTGAGACAGTGTTTTTTTTTTTGTTTTGTTTTGTTTTGTTTTGTTTTAACAAAACCAGCCCCAGGTGCAAAGGCTGGCCCAAGGCAGCATCTGGTGGGTGGCCTGGGACCCAGGAAGGGAGTGAGCTGGGGGGTGGCTACAGGGCCCTTGAAGGCCCCTTGCCTGACCTCCCTTCCTTCTCAAGGGCTGGAGCCCAAGTCTGTCCTCAATGTAGAAAGGAAAGCTGTCTGGGGAGGGGCAGGCAAAGGACGGAGGAGCCCATGGAGCAAGCCCTCGCCTCTCATCACTCCACTGAGCCTCAGTTTCCTCCTCTGGAAAAGGGTCATGCTTTGCAGGAAATGCCAGGGCAGCTGGAGCAGGTCAGGACCCAGAGAGCCGTCAGGGTAGGTGCGGCCACCCTCCACTTGAGTAAGACTTTTCCCCAGATTCATGAACAGACGTGCAACCAGTGGTTAGATGCTGGGGTTGGAAAAATTCTGGTCTGCTCCAGAACCAATTAGAGTAACTTGCCTTTGCAATACAACAAGGAGATAATAATTGTAATAGCGATAACAAAGTATCCCTGTGCCAGGCTCTGGCAAACAGGAACTGGATCCCTAGATGTGAACTTTTTTTTTTTTCTTTCTTTCTTCCTTCCTTCCTTCCTTCCTTTCTTTCTTTCTTTCTTTGTTGCTTTTTAGGGCCGTACCCACGGCATATGGAGGTTCCTAGGCTAGGGGTCAAATCAGAGTTACAGCTGCCAGCCTATGCCAGATCCACAGCAATGCAGGATCCAACCCGCATCTGTGACCTACACGACAGCTTGTGGCAACACTGGATCCTTAACCCACTGAGTAAGGCCAGAGATGGAACCCGCAACTTCATGGTTACTAGTCAGATTCATTTCCACTTCGCCACATCATGAACTCCTGAAATGTTTGTTTTTGGCCCTGTCCAAGGCATGCAAAAGTTCCTGGGCCAGGGATCGAACCCACACCACAGCAATGACAATGCTGAATCCTTAACTTGCTGTGCCACCAGGGAACTCATGAAATGTTTTACTTTCCTGGCGGAAAATAAGAAACTTGTAGGTGTAGGACAGTTGCCTGTCCCTGTGGGCTCTCCCACCGTGCAGATGAATTGCTCGCCAGTCCCCACAGACTGCCATTTCAAGTAAATAACCAAAAGCATTTGCTTTAAAGTGGTCACATGTTAAAAATAAAGTATAACATCAGGGAGTTCCCTGGTGGCTTAGCGATTAAGAATCGGCCATTGTCACTGTTGTGGTTTGGTTCACTGCTGCGGCACAAGTTTGATCCCTGGAGCAGGAACTTCCACAAGCTATGAACATAGCCAAAAAAAAAAAAAGTAACACCTGATAAAACACTGCAGCACCTTTTGTAATAACAGAAAATGCCTCCACTGCTCATGGATTTGAGGGATTGGATATAGGCCTAGAATAAGCCCATCTCTGAAAAGTCATCCCAACCCCAGTAGTCTGGGAAAAAAAGGAGAAAAAGAACAACGGATAGAGGGGGCTGGGAGATGCCACCCAACACCCTCACCACATCCCGTTACAGCCCCCAGCCCAGCAAGCTGGCAAACCTTTGCTCCCACTGCACGAGATGGGGGACACACGGGCACAGAGGGGTGGAGGAGTCTGTCAGCTCTCACCTTGGAAGGATGCCATCTTCCTTATGTTGGTCAGTTCATGGTGCGTGATTGTTGGGGCCTGCCTGAACTTCAAGTTGGTCTCCCTGAGGATGAGAAGGCCAAAGGTGAGGACAGACCGTGCCTGGGCAAGGTGTCCCCAGCCTCCTTCCAGAGTCACCCACACATTTTCCCTTAGCACCCACTGTGCTCCAGCTGCTGAGCAGGAAGCGGAGGCCCAGAGAGGGAGGGGGTCTTGCCTGAGGTCACACAGGGTGTTTCCCAAAGGGGTGAGGCAGACCCTAGGCCTTCTTGTTCTGAGGGTGGTGCCATGTGGCACACAGTGGGGCTTCCAGAAGTGGTGGTGCAAAGGTGAGTCCCTTCCCCTGGTTTCGTCTTAGTGCCCCTGCTGGCACTTCCATCCGTGCTCCCAGGGCAAAGAGCCACAATATCCAAGTGGGCAGGGTGGGCGGCCACCAGGTCCCCAAAGCCCTAGTGCCAACCCAGTCTCACCCGTCGATGTCAGCTGTCTCCACGTAGCACAAGCTGCTGGGCTCCGTGCTGGCCAGCAAGACTAAGTCAGCCTGGGGTAGGGGTGAGGTGGGAGGAGACGGAGTTGTGCATTGGGCTTGGGTGGGGTGGGGAGGAAGCTGTCCATAGGGCGTGCAGGGGGCAGCCCTGCCACCTGAGCACCCCAGCTCACCGGGACAATGCTGTCCTTGTGCAGGCAGACCAAATCTCCCACACACAGATTCTTCCATTTTCTCCACAGGAAGCTGCATGGGTGGGGGTGGCATGGATGAGGGGTGGCTCAGCCTGGGAAGCCCCAACCCCCCTCCCGCCTGCCCTAGAGGGCCTGGAAGAGGGGGTGCGGTGCAGACACCCTCTGGTGTTTTGCTTCCCACCTGCAGGTCCCTGTCTACCAGCCCTGGGGGCCAGCCCCTGAAGGATTCCCTGAGCCCCTCCTTCCCACCCTCCCTTGGCTCAACTCTCAGATCCACAAGGGTGAACAATGAATGTGGCTTCAGCTGCTGCCCCTTCATAGGCCCACTCCAGGCCTGGTAGACAGCAGGTGCCTAATAACGCTGGCCTTGGTCCCCCCCCAGGATGTTCAGGAGCATGGAGGATGCTGGATGATCTTCCAGGCACCCCTCTCAACAGTGTCCACCCCCGACTCTGCTGGCATCCCTACGCTCCTCCTCCCACCCCGATATGGACCCCACACCCACCGCGGCAGCCTCACCTCTTCCCCACCAGGATCTGGCATGGCCTATTGTTGATGGCCCTGTCGCTCCTGTGTCGCCCCTGGGCCAACAGGGGGTAAGTCAGAGCAATGCTGCTGCCCCGCACACTGCCCAGGTGCCCTGCTAGCGAGCCCACGCCCTGCTGCGTCCGTCCAGCCATCCTGCTGTCCGCCGCAGCAGGAGGGCACGTTCCGCCTCCTGCCTGCGTGGACACCAAAGCCAGGTGCTGTGGCTGGAGGGCCACTGGCACTTGTCCCTTGTGACCGCAAGGCAAAATGGGCCACACAGCCCACCAAGGCCACTGTGCCCACCTCCCATGGCTTGGCCCCCTCCCACCATACCCAGGGTCCCACCTGTACCCCCGCCCCTCCTCTCCCCCTCTAGGGCCCTGCTTACAATGTCATCCACCAGGTCTCGGGTGGCTCGGATGGTGAGGAGGCAGACCAACGGGGCGAAGAGAGTGAACCAGGGCAGCGTGGAGATCTCAGGGATGCCCTAACATGAAGAGTGGGTGACACCGGCCCATGCTCCCAGGTGCCTCCACACTGCCTCCCCGGCCCTCCCACCCAGCACACCCTGCCTCTCAACCTAGCATCCCCTGTCCCACCTGCTGACCACCTGGGCCCAAGGTCCGCTCCCCTCTGCCTGGACCTTCTCCCCACAATGCCTCTTCCCCTTCCACTCCTTCTCCTCCAGGAAGCCTTCCCAGTCCCAAGCTCCTTCCCTCCTCAGGGCCTTGGTGCTCACTGGTTCTCCTGCCTGTAACCCTCAGGGCTGAGCTCCAAGAGGCCCCGGACAAATCCAGGTGGGAGTCCCCATCCCCATCACTGGTTCCCACCACGTGATTCAATGACAGTCACCCTCACCAGTCCCTGAGGCACCTGAAGACAGGTATTCAAGTCACTAAGTCCCCAGTGCTCAGAATAGAACCTGCATACAGTAGGTGCTCCATAAATATTTATTGGATTGATAGATAAAAGCGAATGTCTCACTTTACTCAGTACAGGATAAGATTCTAGACGGGTGTTGGAGTGTTCTGGAAAATGTACATCCCACATAGGGCTCCACCCCTGCCCCACCCATCACCACCTATGATGGGCCTGATGCCAGGAAGTGACGTGGTGGGTCCCAATTCCCTGATCCTTCCTCCTTGTCCTCTAGGGTCAACTCAGCCTGGGGGCCAAAGGAGCCATAAGGCCTTCTCAGACCTGGAGGAGCTACCCACAGACCCTTATCATTCAACATATAACTGCGCCAGGCCCTGGGCCAGGCAGTGGGGACCCAGCTATGAGGGTGTCCCAGTGTGTGGGAAGCCAGACACTGTCCCAACAACCACACAGACGCACATGCAGTGGAACCACCCTGGGTCTACAGAGCCACATGGGAAGGATGGGAAGGGAGGGCTTCCCTGGAGGAAGTGACTTGAACAGGTGGAAGGAGTGGGCACAGGTGCTGACACCTGGAGCTGCCCCCACCTGCCCTACCTGGAGGACGATGATGAGAAGGAAGTAGAGGTTGGACACGCGGTGGAACTGCTCATACAGGTTCAAGGGCAGGAAGGAGAAGACGTTGTACTTAGCCGTGTGGATGGCATTCCTCTGGAACAAGAGCCAGCGTCGGGGCACTGGCCAGGCAGGGACCCCCCTGCCCACCCGGCCTTGTCCACACTGGGTGCAGATTCAGTGAGCCGAGCTGTGACCCCAGGGCTTCCCAAAGTGAGACCCATGCAGGGGTTTCAGGTGGAGCCTGCTGGACACACTGCCCTGCGAAGGTTACATATTAACTGATTTCGGGCAGAAGAGACACGTGAAGCTCCAGCCCCGGACCAGTGATTCAGTGAGGACGGTGTCGAGGCCGGCGCGCGGGGCCTGCCCACCTTGTACTTCTTCCTCCACCAGCACAGGAAGGCCTTCTGCTTGAACTGCCTGTTGTAGGCCTTGTTGTTGGCCTGCACCTCCCAGGTGAACGCTGGAGCGGGAGACAACAAACACGGGCTAACAACACCCTGGAGGAGGATAATGGGCCCTCAGGGGATCTGGCCGTAAACAGAGGGAAGGTCCACACTGCCCCTGCACACAGCAGGCGCTCCACTCACGGCACCCAAGTGGATCCGAGGGGACCCTGAGCCAACCCTGGGCCCTGGGAGACCCATTCACTCCCATTCCTTCTCTAGAGGCATACACTGAGGCCTGAGGACAGCAAGGCAGCTGAGGCTCCACGCCCAGCCCAGAGAGTTCTGGTTCACAGCCCCTGCATCCTGAGTCCACCTTTCAGTCATGGGGTTTTGAATCATCGGGAGTCCAACGAAAATGCCACGCTGTGCCTCCCACATCCCCACTTCAGCTACTACACTTTCTAATGTCACTTGGCTTGGTCCACCCTTCCCCTCCCGCACCACCCCCATCTCTACACTGGGCCCCAACAGGCACCTGAGTTCTTGTCCTCCTCAAGTTCTTCTCGGTACACGAGACTGCCCATGCTGGTGGGGCTGTCGGGGAGAGGGGCCTGAGGTCACATAAGCGGCCCAGCCCTGACTGGACAGTGCCCATCATTCCACCCTTTTTGAACTGTTGCATCCATCTGCTGTCCTCTCCCCAGCCAGTCGCTGGCTGTGTGTCCTTCCCTATTACAGTTGGCCACTGCTTCCCACTCCCACGGCTCCGCAGGACCAGGCCCCCACAGCTTCTCCTGGGATGACAGCACCCGTGCCCTCCCCGGCTGCTGCCCCTCCTGCCCCAACCCCAACACAGAGCACAATGCCCAACCTGGCCAGGTGCTCGGTCAATGTTTGCTGATGGACTAAACGGGGTCCCCGGGTTCTCCATCATATCCTGAAGCATGTATACGAGAGCCAATGTGCTCTGAAAGGTCTGAGAATGGTCTCAGAGCAGCCAAGCGTGATGGAGAAGACAAGGGGACACCAGACTTCCACAGAGCCTGGGAGTTTCCCATCAGTTAGTTCCTGGTAACCCCTAGTCCCTCCAAGCCACCCCCAGCACTCGGCAGCTCCTTCTTCTCCATGACCCAGCCCCGCTGTTCCCTCGGCCAGGAGCACCCCACCCGCCGACCTGGCCAGAGCCTCCTCACCCTTCTGCTCTCAGCTCATACTTCCCGGACCGCCCAGGCTTGTTCTGGCACCTCCTCTGGGCTCCCCCTCTGCCTGCAGTGTCCCCCATCCCAGTTCTGATCACCCTCACTCCTCTGCTTCTTCCCCTGTCTGGGCTGCCTGCTGAAATTGGAACCTCTAGGTCAGGGACTGCTGGCGTCTGAGTCACTGGTGTCCCGGGGGGGCATGGAGGGAGGGCCTGGCTCAGGGCCAGCTCTCATGCTCCTGGAAGCCCAAGCAAGGCCCTCGCCCATTCACCAGATGAGGAAAAGTAAGGTTCAGGGTGAGTGAGGCTCAGTCAGTGGGGCCCAGAGACAGGGGGAACCCGGCCGGTAACAGAAGGTGTTGGAGGGATGCTGATGGCCAGAATACACTCAAAGTTTATCTGGGGCAGGAACACCCCCCTCCCCCGCTGCCCCCGGGCTTGCTTCCTCCTCACTCGCACTCTCAAGCTCACCAGAACGCCCACCAACCCCCGCCCCGGAAATCCGAGCATTGCCGTAGCGAAGCAGCGCAGGGTTCGATGACCAGTCCACCCCCCTACGCCCCGAGGCCTCCCTGGACTGGGCGATCCGGGTCCACAGGACACTGGGCGCTCGGGAGCCTGTCCGGACCCCGCCGAGCGCGAACCTCTAGGAGGCGCCTCCTCCGCCGCGGCTACGACCTGTAGCCCTCAGGCTGGGCGGAGTCCAGAGAGGGTGCGCAGGCGTCCGGGGACGCACAGCTGCAGGAGGGCCGCCGTTCACCTGCGCGGGCCGGGGCGGACGGGGCCGGGCTGCCTGGGGCGGTCCACGGGCGTCCAAGGCGACCGATGTGGTGGAGCTGTTAGCCCAGTTCCAACGGGCCTGAAACGGGCGGCGCGGGCTTGCGCGGGGTGGGGCGGGGCCTAGGGGCGGGGCCGGGTAGGTGAGGGCGGGGCCATGGCTTGTGGGCCAGAATAGAGGCGGGGCGGGGCTAGGGGGCGGAACCTGCAGAAAGCGTGGCCCGGGGCGAGGTCAGGGCCTAAGGCAGGGCCGAGCAAGGCCTCCTAGCCCAACGGGGTCAGACGTGGGCAGGGCCGAGGGGCGAGGCGGGGCAGAAGGCGGGGCTGAGCGTGACCTCGAGGAACCTGGCCCGAGGGAGAGAGGCCAGGGGTCGGGGAGGGGCAGAATACCGGGGTAAGCGGAGACTTGCAGGATGGGGCGGGGCCCCAGGGAGCCTTGACCAGGTTGCGCCGGACCTTGCAGAGAAGGTGGGCGGGGCCCTGGCAGAGGCAGAGGAGGGTCTCTGGAGTGATGGCAGCCTATTGGTGGGCCAAGATGGGGGGGCTTGCAGAGAACAAGGGGTGTCAGGGCAGGGGCGGGCTGAGGCTGAGGCTGAGGCGGGTCAATGGAGAGGATCCTTCACAGCCGGGTAGCATGGAGGGGGTCTTAATCTAGGCTTCGGTTATTAAGGGCCTGGTCATTTAGGAGCAAAACCTTGTAAAGCGCTGGGTGGGGTGGATTGGACCCTGCTGAGGCTGGGCGGGGCAGGTGTGGGGTAGGGGCGGAGAAAGGACTCATTGGTAATCGCTGGTACAAGTGGATAGATCCTGAGTTGCCTGCCTGGATTCTCATTCATTCATCCTGGTCCAGTTCAGGGAGCATCTCCTATGCGCAGGTGCAGTGTTGGGGGCCAGGCTGGGGGAGGCTCTTAGAGCCCAGGAAAGAGCCCATAAGGTCCTGGTCTGGTGTGTGCCCACCCAGGGTGGGCTGGGCTCTGGGGGCCTTCCTGAAGGTACCAGAGGGGTGGGAGCCAGCAATGAGGGTAGGGCAGCGTTCAGGCCAGAGTGGGGGACTTGAGCCAGGGCAGGAGGTTGTGTGGGAGGCTCTAAGGAAAGTAGTGTCCACCTAGGAGGGGCAAACTCGGGGGGACAAGAGAGATGATTAAGCTCTGTTTTTCATAGTCTTTTAGGAACCCTCTGAAGGACAGAACTAGAAAGGTATTGGACAGGGAGTTCCTGTCATGGCTCAGCGGTCACGAACCCTACTAGGATCCACAAGGATGCAGGTTGGATCCGTGGCCTCGATTGGTGGGTTAGGGATCCTATGTTGGCTGTGAGCTGTGGTGAAGGTTGCAGACTTTCAGATCTTATCTTAGCCGATGTGGCTGCAGCTCCGACTCCACCCCTAGCCTGGGAACTTCCATACCCCTCAGGTTCGGCCTAAAAGTAAGAAAAAAGAAGAGAAAGAAAGAAAGAGACAGAGAGAGGGAGAGAGAAAGAAAAGAAAGAAAAAAGAAAGAAAGAAAGAAAGAAAGAGAGAGAGAGAGAGAGAGAGAGGGAGAAAGAGAGAAAGAAAGGGAGAAAGAGAAAGGTAGGTAGGTAGGTACTGGGCACTTCCACCACCCTTCCCTGCCCCCCAGCCTTGGGCTGGGTCCTTCCCTCTGGCCCAGCCTTGACCCAACAGACCTTTATGCCTGTCTGACTGCCCAGTCCTCCTGCCTGCCTGGAGTGGGAGCATCATCCAAGCTGATGTTGAGTGAATGATACGGGTGAATGATGTGGGTGGTGACAGCACACAGGAGCTGACCTCCCATCATAGCAGCAGCCTCTCACTCCCATTTCTTGGGGAGCCCTGGGGTGCCCTTCTTCATTTCACTCATTCTGCCAGCCCTACCCAGCAGTTACTGAGAAAGACTCTGGGGGAGGGGCTTGGACAAACTGCTCTAACAGCCTCTTGAAGAGACAAGTTTCCCCTGGGATGGTGACAGAGAAGGGAAAACATGGGTTTGCAAAGGCTCTTCTGCCTCCAAGAGCCAGCAGGTTTGACATGCTAAAATCTCGCATACCCCCACCATGGGGAGCAGGACAGACACTACATAAACATGGCTTCTGGGATGCTTCTTGCATCTTTTATTTAGAAAACCACTACTTATTTACAGAAGAGGTGGGGGAAGGTCAACTGGTCACAAGAACAGCCCCAAAGGGACAAGACTGTGGCAGAGGTCTGACTCCACCAAGAACATTCTCTCAAGGCTCCTATGGATGCAAAATGTTGCCCACCATTGAGCCTTCTGCCACCGCAATGTCTCCCTAATGAAGTGCCCTGAAGGACTTGGGATGGAGAAAAACAGTATACTGACCCTAGATAGTTGAAGTACCCATCTAAGGAATAATTTTTCTTTCTTTCTTATTTGCTTTTTAGGGCTGCACCTGCAGCATATGGAAGTTCCCAGGCTAGGAATCGGAGTTACAGCTATTGGCCTATGCCACAGCCAAAGCAATGCCAGATCCAAGACGCATCTGCAGCCTATACCACAGCTCACGGCGACACAGGATCCTTAACCCATTGAGTGAGATCAGGGATCGGACCCACATCCTCATGGATACTAGTCGAGTTCCTTACTGCTGAGCCACAACAGGAACTGTAATAATTTCAATGAGCCCATCTTCCCATGCAGAGAAAAGCACGACCACCATTAACTGGAGATGCCTGTTTTTTTGTGATTAGCAGTAATCTTTCCATGTTTTGACTACATGGTTTTTGGTTTTGGCTTTTTTCCCAGCAAAAATCTCTATATATCTAAGCTCCTCCCTTAGCCTCTATGGAACAGTTCCTCTGAGTTGAGGGGCTATCTCTCCAGCCACAGTCCTCAGCGAGTTCCTAGAATAAAACATAACTCACAACTTCTTAGGTCAAGGCTTTATTTACTTTTCAGTTGACACCCCCAGGACCCCCAGTGGTCCTCCTATGCAGCCCTGGCCTGTGAGGCACTACCATGTCCTCAGCCAGGAACCTGTCCTCTTGGCCTTTAGCAGAAACCCAAATGACTTCTGCTGAAGCAGTGGAGTGGCAGGGGGCCTCCTCCAGGCAGCCTCCTTCCAGCACCTTTGTGTTCCTGCCTTGGGGCCTGGGGTGCCCCAGCATCTTCCAGTCCATTAGGCTCTTCTGGCTTCACTTTTTGCTTCACACAAGTGGCCACCCTTCCCTTCCCAAGTTAGCTTCTCAGATGTGCAACGTACAGCAGCTGTCTGAGTCTCCCACCCTTCAGCCCTTGGCAGCAGCCCCCACCTCACGGGTGGCAACTCCATCCACAGGACCTGGCTGCTGGCTCTATTGTCAGCACCTTGAGGGAGCCAGAGCACACAGCCCTGGGTCTGCTCTAGGACACTAGCCCTGGGACAGGGGCTACTTGGGTACTGGGCTGGCTGTCATGAAGGAGTAGGTCCCACTCCTGATCCCCACCATCAGGGGTGATGTGACCTCCACTGCACGTGTAGAGCCACACCTGGCACCAAGAACACCTCAAGACGCCATGAGCTCTAAAATCCATACAAACATTTATTCCGTCCCTGCCTGGGGGGCTGGGGAAGGGGGTCTGGGAACTGGGGGGCTGCA
This sequence comes from Phacochoerus africanus, assembly GCF_016906955.1. Classification (NCBI taxonomy): domain Eukaryota; kingdom Metazoa; phylum Chordata; class Mammalia; order Artiodactyla; family Suidae; genus Phacochoerus; species Phacochoerus africanus. The sequence goes on along the minus strand of NC_062547.1, from coordinate 76,857,691 downwards.
GGCCTTTACAGACAGCCCCCGGATGAGGGCGGGGCTCTGGCGGGAAGACAAGTGTCCAGAGGCCAATGGGCCCTGGGGCATCCGGAAGGCGAGGTCCTGGGGGCTCATGGAGGGGCTGGCTTGTTTCCCAGAAATTTTGGGGTCCAGGTGGGCTAGAGGAGGCCAGTGCACACCTGTCCAGGCCCAGACCGAGCGGAAACTCCAAGGCCTGGCAGCTGCTGGGGTGACATCTGGCCCCTCCCAGCCCTATCCCCACCCCCCAGCAGGGAAGGCAGCACCAGGGTCTTGCTCCTCTGGGTGGGGGAAGACAACTGTGCAAGTCATCAGGTTTAAATTAAGAATAATAAAAATAACAATACAAAATAAAAAGACAACCCCTGTCACAAACAAACCTTTGACAAGCCTGCCCAGCCGCCTTCCGCCCCCGCTCCCCACCCCCACCCCCCACGAGAAGGGGCAGGAGTAGTGGTCTCGCCTCCGCCCGAGGTACCAGCAGGGCCCGGCTGGGGTGCCGGGTGGGGTGGTCCCGGCCTCGCCCGTCAAGTCAGCAGCAGTCTCCAGAGGACAGAGGTCTGGGGCAGGGAGGCAAAGACGGGCGAGAGGGGTAAGGCAGGGGCTCAGGACTCCGGGTGGGGTCAGTCTCAGCGTTGGGCTCTCTGCCGCCGGCTCCTCCCATTCTCGGTTTTCCATGTCTTGGCGATGTGGACAGGGTTAGCTCTCGAGATTTATTGCACTGTTTTGGAAGAGGCCTGGGGTAGAGGACGGGCCGGGGCTGCGGGAGAGGTGGGCGGGCAGGCGGCGGTCACCGCTTGGTCTTGGCGTCTTCTCGGATCTTCCAGATCACCAGGTGCATGCAGGCACTGGCATCCTCACTGGAGCTGTGCCCATCCACTGTGGGGCAGACAGAGGCGTCAGGGTGGGAGCCCATGGGACCCACCCCACTGCCCCCACAGCCCAGGTGCTCACCATTGTCCTGGATGATCTGTCTGAGGTAGTCGGCCATGAGATTCCGCAGGGAGCGCTTGTACGGGAGGCCCAGGCGATGCGGGAACAACACGGACGTGTCCACCACGGTGCTGTGGATAACCTATGGGTGGGTGGGCAGCCAGTCAGGGATCCCAGGGTCCAGGGCCCTGGGAGGGCTGGGGTGGAAAGATGCCCAGTCCTGGACCCCAGGCCCCCTCCCTGGGCGCCCCGCCTGCCTTCTGAGGACCCCTAGGGAGCCAAGGATGTGGTGGGCCAGGGGGTACCTTCAAGGCCAGGAGATCGCTCTCCAGGCTGTGGCCAATGAGGATGGTGTCCGAACTGAACATGCTGAGCAGCACGGCCTGGACATCCCGGAGTGAGATGCTTGTGTCTGCGAGGTCAGCCTCAGTCACCCCTGAAAACCTAGGGTGGAGGATAGAGGCCTTAGGGAGCTGGGGAGGGCATGGGGACCCCACCCTGGGTGCCAGGCTGCAGGCAGGTGGGCTGGGCCCTGGCAGAGGGCGCACCTGGTGTTATAGTCAACGATCTCGTTGTCCGGCCTGACGAAGGTGTCGTACACAACTTGTAGGTCTGTGTCCACCACCGTGACCCGCGTCAGCTCCAGGCCGTACGTGGTGTAGGACTGCAGGGGCCAGAGGACATGCCTCAGACAGAGCATCCTGGCAGTCCTCCCTGGCCCCACACAACAATGATCACGACCAAGCCCCCCTGGGTCCCTGAACCCCGAAGGCAGAGGCTCAGACCCTGCTTTCAGAGGGGTTTGTGTATGCAGAGCAGGGGTGGACCCAGCGGCTGTTCCCCTCTATCCCAACACCTGCGCTGGCTCCAGGCTCTGGGCAGAGGGACCAGGACAGCCCCACTGGATAGCAAGGCCCCCATGCTTGACAGGGCTCCTGAGGACTTAGGAAGTCCAGGGTCAGCAGGGTCAACTCACCATTTCACAGTCAAGGGCATAGATTCCTGGGTGCGCATCTCCTGACAGTTCTTTCTCAAAAGTCTTCACAAACCCTTCAAGGCTTTCCTTCCGGCCATCTTGCACGTGTTGCTAAGGGTGAAGGTGAAGGAAGGTCAGGGCGGCAGGTTCGGGAGGGCAAGGCTGGGCTCACGGGACGGGGCCGGGCAGCTTTCATGGACCGTTCTCCTCTTCCCCAGGCCCCCAGACCAGGCAGATAAATCAGGGATGGAAAAGGGAGCTGGGGGTCAGGGCTTAGGCCAGGATCAGGGATGGGCTTCCCAGGATCGGGGTCAGGGGTGGGGAAGTGGCCCAGACACGTACCTTGGCAACCTGACAGCCGGTGGAGCCGATGGCAGCCGAGCAGCACATGTACTGAGTCTCCCAGCCACCAGCCACTGAAAAGGAGACATGGTCAGCAGAGGCTCACCTTGACGCCAGCCTCATGCCTCCCGGAGAGTTAGTCTGCCTGGTCAGGGCGCCAGGCCCGAGCAGTAGCAAGGAGCCAGTATGGCCTGTGCAAGCCCCACCCTGAGAGAGAGGGCATATACCTGGTGTGCCCCCGGGGGGCCCGCCTGCCCAGGTTGGTGTGCAGGCAGCCAGAGGGCAGCTCAAGGAGCCCCGTGTGCTCCCATGAGAGGGACTCTGGGCACATCGGGTCGACAACCAAATGAAACAAGCAGCCTCAGGACAGGACAAACCCTTCATTCCCGCCAGGGCAAAACCACCCCCGTGTCTCCATGGGAACAGGCGAGGACAGGCCAGTGGAGGAAGCCTTTCTTTTATCTGCCTGTGAGCCAGACAGGAAGGCCTTTGTATCACTTTTTCCATAAAGAACAACAAAGAGAAAGAAAGTTACAAGCGGTCAAAGCAGGCAGCCAGCCACAGCCCAGCCGGGGCCTGGGATCTCACCTCGGTTTCGGCGGAGCCGTCCCCAGTGGTAGTAACACTCCTCATCACGCACACAGCGCCCAGAGGAGGACACAAGGTACTCAGCGCCACAGCGGCAGCAGACCCTGCAGGAGGCTGCGGGCAGGGACAGGGAAAGAGGGGACAACGTGTCAGGACAGCCCACTCCCTCCAGAGGGCTCTGCCCAGCCCCCAGGAGGGTGGGGTGTGGGAGGGACTCACAGTCCTTGGGCTTCTTCTCCTCCGCCGTGAAGATGACAGCGCCTCCTGGGCGCTCGGGGTGTGGGAAGGGGTAGCCGTTCTCCTTGAGCTGGTCCTCGGTGAGCAGGTACTCCTTGAGGCGGCTGTACAGGGCGGCCCCTGGAGACAGCAGGAGAGGGGTCAGCCCTAGACTGAGGCCAATGGGAGGCTGGACCCAGAGGCTGGGCGAGCCACCAGGGGCTGCGCTGGAGGAGCCAGGCTCACCCTTCAGATCTTCCACACGGGGGCTACTAGGTCTGCTGAGCGAAAAGCTGGTCTTGGCAGCCAACTTGCCCCCCAGCACGACTTCATGAGACACAACTCTGCAGCTGCTGGTTTCTGGAAGGGGGGATAGGAAGGTAAACTAGGTTCCGACACCTGGTCCCCCCCAAGGGCTCCCCACCCTCCTCCAGAAAGGGTCAGCTTGACCTTGTGTGACCCCCCCAACCCTGATTCTTTGGGGACTAGCAGGCTGCCTGGAAGCCCCTCTACTCCCCCGGATCTCCCCCTTGCAGGAAGGGAAGAACTTCATAGGAGATCTAATGGCCTTCTCGGGCTATTTGGAGCCCAGGGGTGGGGGGAGGCAGAGCAGAAGAGCTGAGGAGCGAGACGGGCAGGCGCTAATGCATCCTTCAAGAGGGGTCAGGAGATGCCCTCCCGCACTCAGCACAGAGAGGCGGCCCAGACACGCACTGTGAAGAAGCCCCCCATTAGCGGTGGCCCCTCGGCTCACAGAGGGCGGTTAATAGCGAGAGGAAGCTGTTCTGAGTGTGTGGGGCCAGTGCCATCCTCCGCAGAAGCCTGGCAGCTGGGGAGCTGGCACCCAGAGCTTTTGTCTGGCGAGCTCCTGGAGCTTAGAGCTACAAAGAGAGCAAGGGAGGCCCAGAGTGTGGGGAGGGGGACCTGTGTTGAAGGCTGGCCCGGGTCTTATGCATGTGACTTACTGTTGAGACCAGGCCCGGTGCGGGGGACCAGGCCCCGCAGCTTCTTGAGGGTGTTCACAGCAACATTCAGGTAGATGTTCTTGCTGGGACTGCGGTCGTAGGCCACCTTCTCCTCATTGAGCGCCTGTGGGCACACACGCAGCTCAGCCCTGCCTGACCCGGCCCCACCCCCATCCAGCAGCTGCACCCCCACACCCCAGGTCACGCACCTTCTCTATGGCTTCCTGGTTAGAAGAGCAAAATTTGAGGCACTCCTCAATAAATAGGTTGAGATACCGCTGACGAATGACAGTAGGGACTTTGCCACCAAACTCTTTTGGGATAATGGGCTTCTTTAAACTCTGGAGGAACAGAAATCAGCAGAAGTTGGGACACTCCTGCCTGCATGCATGAGGCACGAGGTACTTCTCAGAGCTCACGCGTGAACTACACACCAGACAGACCCTACCAGCTTAGAGGCACCAACAGAGGACCAGCCAGTGTTGACAAGAGAGGAAACTGAGGGCGGGGGGGGTGTGTGTGTGTGGCAACTCTGTGACCCTGCTCAGTGTTTGTAAATGGAATCGCTCTGAGAGAAATCTACTAAGAGAAAAGGACAGAGGGAGTGGGCAGACGGGAGAGGAAAGCCCAAGTGAATGGGCATGGTTACCTGTAAGGATGGGCTGTGTGCCACGCGCTTGGGGGTGACAGTGGTGGTGGTCTTGGATGCCATGCCGGACAGTGTGCGCGTCTTCAGGGGCTGGCTGCCCAGCTCAGGGCCATTGGGAGTCTGGCTGGTGCTGGCCGAGAGGGTCCTCTTGGCACCTGTGGGGGCTGGAGGGGGACAAGGAACATGAGGACAGGAGGAGAGCACACCCATCACCGAGCTGCAGAGCACCAGGCGGCCGCGGCCGTTCAGCGTCAGCAGGACGTGCATCTCGGAGCACAGCGGGAAGGGCCGGGGTCTGGCCTGTGGGCTGTGGAATGACATTAGGTTCTATCTGCTTTCAGGCAAGTCCATCGAGGCAGGGAGGCAAAAATGGGACTTTGGAGGCCGGCTCAGGCAAGGTCGCTGCCAGGGTGGTCCAGCGAGTGGCATGGGGCGAGGGGAGCCTCTGCCACATGTTCCGGCCCCCGACTCTGAAGCATTGAAGTGTGAGGGAGGAAAGGCCCTGGCTCCCAGGCTGAGGACCAGAGGGTACAGGACACCCCAAGCCCACTCATTGTGACCACCGGCCGCTGAACAGCTGCCTCTGTATTCTGCCTCTCCCTTTGATGAGGTCACAAACCACACAGTCTCCTACCCCCAGGGTGGAGACTGGTCACCAGCAGGGCTGTTTCTAAGGGCTCCAGGCAGGGTGGCAGCAGGCAGTGCAGCCAGGGAAGGGGTGGGTGGTGTTTTCGCCTTGAGGAAGGGCAGGGGCGGCAGGGTCAGGGCCTGTCCCATTCCAGGGTCAGCCTGGCAGGCCACGGGGGAGGAAAGCTGCCACCTGGCCTCATCGCTAAGGATGTTTGCTTTTCAGTGATGGAAGGAGAGCTTTCAGGGTCTTTTACGGCACGAGGCACCAGACATCAGGTGAGTCCCCCGGGGTTGCTTGATTCAGTCAAGGGTGAGGGCCTCCAGGGACACCCCTCAGCATTATGCCAGATTCAAGGCACAGCTGGTGGGAGCCTCCTAGGAACCAGGCAGGCGGGGCAGAGCAAGGATCACAGGGAGAACCCCAGGTCAGGCGACAGAGGGGGGAAGGGGCAGACACACCACACCCAGCCTCCACCCCTAACAGAGAGGCCCAGAGCCCCAGACATGACACTAGGCCTGACTTAGTCTCCTTCTGACAGCTGGGGAGACTTCTATCCCCATTTCACAGATAAGCACACTGAGACCCAGATGGGCCCTGCTCAAGGCTGCTACCACTGGCATAAAAAGGAGACTGGGAGTTCCCATTGTGGCGCAGTGGTTAACGAATCCAACTAGGAACCATGAGGTTGCGGGTTCGGTCCCTGCCCTTGCTCAGTGGGTTAACCATCCGGCAGACGCGGGTGCAGACGCGGCTTTCAGATCCCACGTTGCTGTGGCTCTGGTGTAGGACGGTGGCTACAGCTCCGATTCGACCCCTAGCCTGGGAACCTCCATATGCTGCGGGAGCGGCCCAAGAAATGGCAAAAAGACAAAAGAAAAAAAAAAAAAAGGAGACTAGCCTTGAGCTCCTACTGGGTGAGAAACACTCCTGAGACCAGGGCCCTGGGGCTTACCTGCAGCCAGGAGGGGGTTGGGGACGTGGGCGATCCTCTTCTTCTCTCCAGGGGCCGAGATGTGGACTGAGGACGGCTGCTGGACAGCCTGGAGGAAGCTGACTGACTCCCTCTGTGCCTGCTGGGCCCGTCGGTAGCACACCTCCTGAGCAGTAGGAGGCCGGGCAGGAGGCACTGGGCCTCGCCTCATGGGCTCTGCCTGGGTGATAATTCCCAGTTCCAGAATGCATGTCAGAGGTACCCAGAGTGGGCTGTCCAGGGCAGCAGGATTAGGGTAGCACTGAGGGCCGAGTGGCAGGGGCTCCAGGGCTGGGATGGGGCAAGCCTCCCAAGCTTGCAGGTGTCCTGGAAGGAACTGCCTGGCTTCCTCCTGAGCTTTCAGATACTCTGGTGGGAACCAGCTGGGAGCTTCAGCTCTCAAATTCACCATGATGTTTTCACTATCCTAGAGTCCTTCCAAGCCCTGCTCTCCTGGTTGCTGAGTGTCCAGACCATGCCCTGGACCCTTTATATAGGGACAGGGTTGGTGGAGCCCCCAGCCCCTAGATTAGATCTTGCTTAATCCAATCTTCTCTGGACTGTACCTCTGGAATCCCTCCACAGGGGTCCAGTAATTAGATCCAATCTAGTTCTTAGACTGGAGCCCTGTCTTTTGCCCTAGCCTTCTCTGTGCTAGCTCAGGGCTCAGACCACCCCCACAGTGACTGACAACAATTTTTGTCTCTGGACCACAAGGGAGGAAAGCTAGGCTCAGAGAGGTTACACCACTTACACACACACAGCATGTGTCCCCTGGCAGCCCTGATATATAGGCACAGGGTGGGTGGAGCCCCCTGCCCCCAGATTAGATCTTGCTTGATCCAATCTTGCTTGATCCAATCTCATCTGGGGAAAGAGATGATTAGATCACCGGCAGTTCCCAGGCTAGAGCCCTGTTTTCTATGCCAGCCTTCCCTGCTCACGCCACCTCCACTCCCTCTGGTGACTGACAACTATTCCTGTCTTCTTCAGACCACAATGGAGGAAACCTGGGCTCAGAGATGTTGTTCCACTTGTCCAAGATCACACAGTACCTTGGAGCTGGGACTGGAACAGGGCAGTGTGACCCTGCTGTAGGGCTACTCTCCCCTTCCTGTCTCTGCTGTGTGCCCCGCTCCCCACCGGCACTAAGCACAACTCAATGACTAGAGGGGGGTCTCAGGCACATCTCTGTAGGACACAGGTTGCCAGAAGCAGCCATCAGCAAGGGCACACGAGGTCCTTGTTTCTGCAGAGGGAGATCTTGTCCCTGCTGCCAGCCTCCCCCCAGGACCCAGAAGTGGACACTTACCCCCTTGCTTTGCTTGGAGAGGTGCGAAATCCTCCTTTTCTGCCCCGGGAACAGAGTGGCCAGCCCTGAGTGCCCCTTATCCTCAGCCTTCTCGTCCTTGAGAGGCTGGAACACACACCCGTCCCTCAGTGAGGCACCCCCCACTGCTGCCCTGGCCTTGGGCAGGTGGGGGATGTGAGACTGGGACAGGGAGCGGTGGGAAGACAGTGACTTGCTTGAGGGAGTAGCTGCCGCCTCTCCCTCCTTGACCTTAGGAGGTGTACCAGGCCCTGCCCCACAGGTGAGGAAACAGACTCGGTGCCCCAGAGCCCACCTCTCAGGCCTGCGGAGGCAAGTTCTGCAGACATGGCCCAACCCACTCTCAGGGCCTGCCTCCTGCTCCCTCTGTTCCAACCAGCACAGGATCAGAATCTGGGAGTGGAATGGGAAAGCAAAGGGCTAGGACCAGGGTCCCACTGTGAGATCCCTCAGAAGCTGTAGGTTCTATGCTTGGACTGGCAAGGCCTGCTTTGTTTAGAGTAAGCTCCCTCTGGTGGCTGAGGTGAGGACACTGGAGCAGGGCACCAGAAAGGCTGAGGGTGGTAGGGCTGGGGGTGGAGAGGGGAGGGGGACTGAGTAGGGAAGAGACAGGGAAAGACAGAGGGGAAAGTAGGGGCCAGGAGAGGAGAGAGGCTTCAGGGAGGTGGCAGAGGGCAGCAGAGCAGGCCAGGATGGAAGGTGGTGCCCAGTACCCCTTGGCCGGAAGGCTCTCATGAGCCTGTTGCAGGACCCTGCCAGCCAGGCTATAGCCAGCGTCCTCTTCCTGGATGGGGCGCAGGAGGCAGCAGGCAGCCAGTGAGGGGTCCTGAATTCTTAACAAGCTAAGAGGCTGACACTGAGCAAGTCATCACGGAGACTCCAGTCCTAGGGAAGTTGGGAAGGAGCCCAGTCCACCCCAGCCCGGGCCCGGCCTGCCCTCACCTGCCGAGCCAGCCGGCCCTTGTCCTCTGTCTTGACAGCAGTGGACTCATTGAAAATTCGCAGGCACTCTTCCATGGGGTCAGAGTCAAAGTCGACCTCCTTCTCCAGGGCAGCATAGTCCACGTCAGAGCCCGCCCCCGAGGAGGAGGAGGATGAGGGGGAGGACTGGCCAGCTGAGGGGGGCGGGGAGGCCTTGAGGCGTTTGGGCGGCCCCTGAGCTGCAGAGAGACTCAGGCTAGAGTCTGTGTCAGAGTCGGAGTCAGAGTCGGAGCTGAGGCTGGGAAGGGCAGGTGGCCGGAGTCCTGGTGCCTGGGACCCGGGGTCCTCGTCCTCACTCTCATCCCCGAAGAGGTCGGCGTGGCTCAGAGCCCGCCTCTGCAGCTTGGGGGCATCCCGGGGGGCGCCCTCATCCAGTGAGCGGGCCTTCCGCTCTATCAGCTTCCCTGATGGGGTCTTCCCACCCGTCCTGTCTGGCGGAGGGTGGGTGCCCACCCTTGTGGGGCTCTGCCGTGGTCCCGAGCCATTGGGCCGGCCTTTCCCTGAGCTGATCCCCGCAGTGGCTGAAGATGGCTTTTTCTTGGTCCCATGGGGCCGTTCCGCCCTGTGCCGGGGGCTGCTGGCCTGCGGACCCCTCTTGTCTCCACAGGACTTCTCGGCCGGCCTCCCACGTTCTGCATCCCTACTCTTGTCTGACTTCCGGACACTGTCCTTATGGCCAGTGGCTGGCAGCACCCTACTTTTCTTCTTCTTGGGCTTCCCTTCCTTGGGGCTGCTGTGCTCCTGTGAAGGCCTGGCTGGGGAGCTGGGCTTGGCAGGGGGTGACCGGCCTGGGCCCGTGGGTGGCTGCCCAAGATCCCCCACATCATACTGCACGGCCATCTCCTTAGTCTCCCGGAGGCTGACCTCCTCAGGCTCTGGGCCCTCCCTGGAGCCTGGCCTCCCTGGGGCCTTGCTCTCAGGGCCTGCTCGGGCTCTTGGGGGGCTGGCAGTGGTGGGCCTATCCCCAGGAGCTGCGGCAGCGTCATCGTCTGAGTCTGAGAACCTGGCATCACAGCTGCCAAAGGGGTCACAGGGCTTCTTGGGTGCAGGTGTGTATGGCTCACTGCTGCGGGAGCCCCTGGGCCGCTTGGGGGCCCTGTCATCCTTGGCGCTGGCCCTGCTGAGCAAGCGGGCAGAAAAGTTGGACAGTGGGTCGTATTCCAGGTCTGTAGACGGCTTAGAGTTGTCCACCACGTACTTGCCACTAGGAATGGGGCGGCCATACCGCCGTGGCTGGCTCACAGCCTTGGGAACATACTCCAAGGCACTGCCACCCCCTCCACCATGACCCTGACCCCGGTCCAGAGAGGCCAGCGAGTACTTGCTGCCAGAGTCAGCAGGGGCAGCCAGCGGGGTGGGCTGGTAGCCGCCATCAGGGCTTAACAGGCCATGGCCGCTGGGGTTGTAATCGAAGGACAGTGGGAAGGTGTCCCCATCCAGGCCAGCAGCGGGGCAGGCAGCAGTGCCGCAGGGTGCTAGGGCAGGGGCCTCCACTGAGCTGTGCTCCCGGGCCGTCTCCAGGAGCTCCTGGTACCGCCTCTGTTCGAGCTCCACCTCAGAGCGCACAGCCTCAATGGCCTGGTTGACCAGCTCCAGCTCCAGGATGTCTGAGTGGGGCTCATCCCCTCGGCCCAGGGCCCCATTCTCTCTCTGTGAGGAGGGCTTGGGCAGCTCGGGGTTGTATGGGTCATAACCGAGCCCTGGAATGGGAGAGGGAGAAAATAGCAGTGAGTAGGCCTGCTACAGCAGCGGCCATGGGAGCCAGCAACCAGCCACGTCTTGGTTCTTCCCAGGGCCGGCAGGGAATAACAGAGAACCAGCTTTCCAGAAACTACCAGGGAATGAGAACCACTGAGGTACTAGTGGCAACTCAAGGTTAACAGGGGGCCCATCCATGCAGGCACTGCCCCTGGGAGGCTGCCAGGTGGGGTGAGGGGCACAGAACCCTGGCCCCAGAGAAGACCACAGGAGCTGGGTGCTTTACCAACTGGGATGGGGTGGTGAGGTCTGGGGAGCTGGGCTTTCTGCAGCTGGGGGAGACCAGACATCCAGCCAGGGCGGAGAGCACAGGGTGCAGAGACACCTGACCAGGGAGCTTCCCAAGCAGAGGGTGTGGAGTGGAGAGGGAACAGAAGGCTGGGCTGGCCCCAACCCACCCAGAACAGTGGCTGGATGCACGCAGCCCTGCCTGGTAACAGTGCCTGTAGGCTCTGTCCCCCACTTGCTTTCCTGCCTGCAGAAAAGCCCACTAGCAGAGCAAGATGGAGAAAACAGCCCCAAAGTGTCTACTGCTGAGGAGCACCAGGTATACAGAGGGGAACTGAGGCAGAACATCAGCAGTGCAATGCCAAGGGCGTAAAAGATGTTCAAACAACATGTAACGTTGGGGAAACAAAAAGTGGGGTGGATGGAAAAGTGGGCACACTTGTGTCCATCTGAATGGGGGCAGTGGGTGGGCAGCTCCTGTTATTTGCCCAGCTCTAGAGTGTATTTCCACCCATGCTGGCACGAAACTTACAGGAAACTCACTTATGAACAGAAGTGCAGAAATTCTCAGTAAAATGTGAACAAATAAAGCCCAGTGTTCCAAGAAAGGAATAATATACTGTATTCAAATATTCCAAAATCTAAAGATAGTTCATCAAGACATTCACAGGGGAGTTCCTGTCGTGGCGCAGTAGTTAACGAATCCGACTAGGAACCATGAGGTTGTAGGTCTGATCCCTGGCCTTGCTCAGTGGGGTGAGGATCCGGCGTTGCTGTGAGCTGTGGTGTAGGTTGCAGACAAAGCTCAGATCCTGCGTTGCTGTGACTGTGGTATAGGTCAGCAGCTACAGCTCCGATTCTACCCCTAGCCTGGGAACCTCTATATGCTATGGGAGCGGCCCAAGAAATGGCAAAAAGACCAAAAAAAAAAAAAAGACATTCACAGGACATAATTCTGTAAAACCTCTAAAGAAAAAAAATGAATCGATCTGATGACCTGTGGTTGTCAGAGTGACGGCCAATTCTCCCAGGAGCCTCCATAAGGAATCAGTAGTGCCCACACTTGGACTGGAGTCCGGGGAGACCCATCTTGGACCTCTGACCTCCAGAAGTGCCAGAAAAAGCTCTGTGCTATTTAAAAGCACTCAGTGAGTGGTGTCTTGCTGCAGAAGCCCCAGGAAACTCCTGCATCACTGAATGAGGAGGTACCTGGAAGATGGGTGCTGTAGGGGCCATCAGCCAGGCCAAGGTTGCCTGGGGGCTCAAGGTAGGACAGGCTCCACTGCAGGCCTATGGTCTGTCTTTTAACTTGGAACTTATTTTTCAACTGATACTTAGGAGAAACGACGCATGTACACATGTATCTGTGCTTTAGACCACTAAGGACAAGCTGGGGATGAGCCGGGGCTGAGGGTTATACATGGGGAGATAAAACCAAGCAGCAGGAGTTCCTGCCGTGGCACAGTGGTTAACGAATCCGACTAGGAACCATGAGGTTGCGGGTTCCATCCCTGACCTTGCTCAGTGGGTTAAGGATCCGGCGTTGCCGTGAGCTGTGGTGTAGGTTGCAGAAGCGGCTCAGATCCCGCATTGCTGTGGCTCTGGCGTAGGTTGGCAGCTATAGCTCCCACTGGACCCCTAGCCTGGGAACCTCCATATGCCGCAGGAGCGGCCCTAGAAAAGGCAAAAACACACACACAAGAAAAACAAGCAGCAAAGGCCACAGGGGGCAGAGGGACGGGGCTGCCAGGGAGCGGTCCTCCATGCCCTCATCTTCCAGCTGCAGATGCCAGGGTGAAGGGCGTTGTGGAGCCCAGGTCAGGACATGTGGCTACTGGGCCCTCGGCCCTAAGCAAAGGTGAAGGAGCTGTCCAAAAGGAAGGCTTCTAAACCTCAACAGCAAGATCCAAGGCCCCTCTCCCAGCCCACCTCAACCCACAATGGGTCCAAAGGCACTAATGGCAGACCCACTCCTGGCCCACCACCTGCCCAGGTGAAGTGAGTAGCCAAGGTCTCCCCTCCCTGTCTAAGTCCTGGCTCAGTGAGGGGTTACTTGAATCCTGCAGGTCTCTGGGGGCCTCCAGCCCACCTGCCTCACTCTCCAACCTCCCTCCTGAAGCTAAGAAGGCTCTCATCCCACCTGGCTCCCCCAGGTGGTGGAAGTGCCCCCCAGGGGCGGTGGGCACAGCAGGGTGAGGATCTAATGGATGGGGTCCTTTCTCACCCTTCACCCGCTCTGTTGGCAAAGGGCAAAAGCCATGCACAAGTAACCAGGAGTGCCCCTAACCCTCGCCATCAAGGGCAGAGTTGAGACCTCTGCACTTGGTTGTTTTTTGGGGTTTTTGTGTGTGTGTGTTTTTATGGCCACACTCTCGGCACATGAAGGTCCCCAGGCTAGGGGTCTAGTTGGAGCTGTAACTGTCGGCTTACACCACAGCAATGCCAGATCTGAGCCGCATCTGAGACTTACATCACAACTGACCGCAACACCAGATCCTTAACCCACTGATCGAGGCCAGGGATGGAAACTGCGTCCTCATAGATTACTAGTCAGATTTGTTTCCGCTCAGCCAAGATGAACATTCCATGCATTTTGGATTTTTAAAGCATTCCCCTACCACCAAGTCTGTGCTTGGGAAGTAAGGAGAGGAAGGGGGTGCCCTAGGGCCCAGTCCCCAAGCAAGGAAGGGAGGCGCAGGCTGCAAGGCTGAGAAGGGCCCCCCCACCCCCACACCCCAGCATCCTGGTGGAGAGTGGCCCTGCTTTCTGAGGTGAAGCCTGTAACAGCATCAACTGACTTTAAGGGAAATTGGCCCCCTCCACTCCCATTAGCCTCCAGGCAGCCTGCCCTCCCAAGGTGCAAGTGTTCAGACTCTGGAGGGGGCGTAGCTCCTGGCCAGGCCCAGCCCTAGCCCCCAGCCCCTTGATCTAAACATCAGGAACCCTGCTAATGTGGGATACTTTCAGACTTGGGGGAGGCTGCCTCCCCAACTCAGCTACACCAAAAAGCAAAACAGCCCTGGGAGGGACTGAAATGGTCTAGGTCAAGACTCTCCCCTAAGGCCTATTTCCCCAGTGTCCTATAAGGCCACATCACCTGCCCAGGGGCTTGGCCACAGCCCCCTGGGGCTCAGGAGTGAGTGCACTGGCCCCTAGGCCCCAGCCACAGTTACCTGAGGCTGGCTTGGGGATAGGAGATAGACAATGGAGAGGGTATTTGTGATACCTAGCCCCTGCCCCAACCTGCCTCTGGGGTTTGGTCCCTCAAGGGACCAGTTGGAACTGGAGAAGCTCCCCAAGAAAATATTTTACAGGCAACTCTACAGGTGATCCTTGAGAGCTGGGGAAGGGCCATGGGGGGGCCTTAGAACATACCTTCCAATTATTGGGGAATTCATTTGAGTAGAAGCAAATGAGCCTCCTCTGGGGTTTGTACCAGGGAAGCATGCCTTTGGTAAACAAGATTAATTGGGCTGTTTTTCGGAAAGGGAGCCAATCTTGGATGATGGGAAAGCTCTTTGAAGGCCTGGCTGATGGGGTTACACTCTCAGGGGCAGTGGGGACCCCCAGGCCCAGACCTGCCCAGCAGTCACTGGAGTGACGCCCCTTGGTGTCAGGTGGGGAAGCCTCGCAGAGGCCTCTCCCCAGACCCCTAGCCTTCTGGAGCCCCAGAGAAGGGAGAGGGCTGGTTCCCCCTCCTGGCTCTGGCCATGAGCAGCTCTCCCAGTGACCAGACCAGTGCTGACTGGCTCTCTGACCAGCTTCTGAGCAAGTGTCCAGCACAGGGGCCAGGCCTGTTTCCCCAGATCCACAGCAGGAAGAGCAGACGTGGGGCCACAGTGTTCAGGGAACAGATCGCACAGAACCGACAGAGTCCACGGGGAGTTGAAGGGCAAAACAGAGTAGTGGTCCTTCCGAGTCCCAGGTGGCCACCTCCAATCCCTCCAAAGCGTCCCTTGGCCAGGAAGCAACCCCCACCCCAGGTCCCATCCATACCTCTGCTGCTCTGCTCCCACCACAACCCTCCATTCCAGAAACACCTTACCCTCTGAAACCACACAGACACCCATCCCATGAGCTCTAGCTACACATGGAATTAATGACAAGTGGAAACAAGCAGACCAGCCAGCATGAAGACCCCAGTGGGAGCTCATGACCCCACCACGAAGGCTCCAAGGCCATCCTCTCTAATCCTCACAGTTGAGAGGTCTGACCCAAACCCAAGGTTCTCTCCACTCAGACCACAATGCCCAGCCACTCTGTCCTCTCTAGCCAGAAGGACCCTCATCACCCACCCCTCCTCTTCTGGGTCCAAAGTGATAAGCACCCAGCTACACAGAGGTCCTGCCTCCTGCTCTGTGCCCTGACAGACTTCAGCAGGGATACCTCCAACCCAGAAGGCAGTCACAACCCAAGGGGGTGGGCAGGGTGCCGGGAGGTGACTAACAATGGTCCCTGAGCAGGACACAAGGACCAGTCACAGGGCAGAGCAACTAGACTCCTCTTGGCCCCAGTAAGCTGCCCAGGTGGCAGAGGCCCCAAAGGTGGAAAAAGGAAGTCATTTCCACAGGGGCAGAAAAGATGCAGCTAATGACAGGAATGCAGGGTGGGAGGCTGATGGGGGAATCACAAGATTTGAGCACCCTCCATCTACACACACACACTTTGGGCTTTCTTGGGACGTGGGACCTGGCAGACAGTACCCCCCAAGGTTACCCCCCAGTGGAGGTTGGAGTAACCCCCAGGTCCTCAGAGGGGCCAAGTCTGCCCCTGGGCACCATCAGCCAGCCCCCTGGGTGGGGGGACTTCCTCACACTCCACTCTTGGACATCAGGTCAGTAGCCTTAAGCCCAGGGGTGGAGGCACTTAGCCATTCACATATTCCAGATTGGAAGAGCGCCCCAGACACCAGTGGGAGAGAAACACAGCAACCACCATGAGGGGGTGCTTGGGTGCACACAGGGGCCGTCCCAGACATGCCCACTGCTGCGGCATGGCTGTGTCCAGAGAAGCAGGGTCTGGAGTCCTCCTCCCCACTTGAGGGCCTGGGAGGGCCTCCTTCTGCCCTGACAAGGCTCCCAGCTCCTTCAGCTTGAAGCCCCCGCCTCGGGGAAGCAGCACAAGGTGCCACACAGCCAGATCTGGACCAGCCACTCAGGGGCAACACTGGTCACAACTGCAGACCACCTGCCACTCTCCCCGGAGGACCAGGGGGTCTGCTCCTTTCCACTTCTCTGTCCTCACTGATGGTCCAAGATGGGTCCAAATCACATTCATGGTAAAGAAAATTTTAAGAATCCCCTGACCAGATCCCCAAAACAGGTTTCCAATGGGTGTTTCTTCCAAAGCACAGGCTTCCTGAGGGCCCCTGGTCTGGAGGCCCAGCAGCGCAGCTGTGTCAAGTAAAGCGAGGCAGGGACATAGGCCCAGTCAGGGAGACAGCACCTTCTCCCTTAGGGTGTTCTAAGGACTCAGGGCCAAGGTGAGTTGACTCCATCCTCTAAGAAAGTTCCCCCATATTTGTTACATTGGGGCAAATTTTTAAAGGCACAAGAGGCCCCAGATTTCTATGAGGAAGTAAGGACCAGAGACAAAAAGGGAGTAACTATTCCCAGTCAGAGGCACTATGTGTAGTATTATAGCTACCTGTTAAAGAATCATCTGGATTACAGACTAGTGGCACTGTTGTTTCACAAGATGATGTTTGAAACTGATCCAATGTTCAGTGGCGGAACTTGCAATCCTCAGTTTGTGGTCTGTCAGCTAAAGGTGAAGATATATTCCTCCAATTCAGGACCCACACGACGGGAAGACAAGTTCATGTACTTTGAGCTCCCTCAGCCATTGCCTGTGTGTGGTGACATCAAAGTAGAGTTCTTCCACAAACAGAACAAGATGCTAAAAAAGGACAAAATGTTTCACTTTTGGGTAAATACATTCTTCATACCAGGACCAGAGGAAACCTCAGAAAAAGTAGAAAATGGAAGTCTGTGTGATCAAGAAAGTGATAGTATTTGCAGTATAGAAAGTGCAGATAATGACAAGGAATATCTAGTGCTCACTTTAACAAAAAATGATCTCGACAAAGCAAATCAAGACAAAGCCAACCAATACTTTTCTCCAAATTTTAAGGTGAAGCTGTACTTCACAAAAACAGTTAGAGGAGCCATCAAATCCAGAGGCTAGCAGTTCAACTTCGGTAACACTAGATGTTAGTGACAATGAACCTGATCATTACAGATATTCTGACACCACTGTCTCTGATCCAGAAAATGAACCTTTTGATGAAGATCAGCATACACAAATTACAAAAGTCTGATTTCTTTTAATAAAGAGGGATAAAACACCATAAAAAACAAACTTGAATAAACTGAAAATGGACCTTTTTTTTAAATGGCAATAGGACATTGTGTCAGATTACCAGTTATAGGAACAATTCTCTTTTCCTGACTAATCTTGTTTTACCCTATACATCCACAAGGTTTTGACACTTGTTGTTCAGTTGAAAAAAGGTTGTGTAGCTGTGTCATGTATATACCTTTTTGTGTCAAAACGACATTTAAAATTCAATTAGGATAAATAAAGATAGCACTTTCCCATTTAAAAAAAAAAGTCTCCCCATAGGGTCACAGGTGGGCAGCATTGGCTTTTATCAGTCTACCTTGAAGGCAAGTACTGGGGAAGGTGACAGAGGGCTGGCCATCGAGGTGGGTCAGCCCTATCCCCTCCTGCAGGCCACTTTGGTGAGCTTTCAGGTCTCTGTGGACAAGCAACTGTGATGTGTGACCATTAACTAGGCAGGGATGCATCTAGCCTCAAGAACACACAAGGACAAGCAATGCCAGAATGTGCTGAGTGAATCTGGCCTCGGTGCCCCTTAGACACAAGCTTCCCATCCCCTGCCACCCAGCAACTCAACATGCTGACCCCTGGCTCCTTTCTGCACCCCAGCCTCAACTATGCTGCCAGCACAAGAATCTGCAAAGGTTACACCAGCCAGAATGGCCATCATCCAAAAGTCTACAAACAATAAGTACTGGAGAGGGTGTGGAGAAAAAGGAACCCTAGTACACTGTTGGTGGGATTGTAAATTGGCGCAACCACTGTGGAAAGCAGTATGGAGATTCCTCAGAAAACTAAACATAGAACTACCATTTGATCCAACAATCCCACTCCTGGGCATCTATCCAGAGAAAACCACGACTCGCAAAGACACATGTACTCCAATGTTCACTGCAGCACTATTTACAATAGCCAAGACATGGAAACAACCTAAATGTCCATCAACAGAGGAGTGGATCCAGAAGATGTGGTACATATACACAATGGAATATTACTCAGCCATTAAAAAGAACGAAATACCAGCATTTTTTGCAACATGGATGGACCTAGAAACTATCATGCGAAGTGAAGTCAGCCATACAATGAGACACCAACATCAAATGCTTTCACTGACATGTGGAATCTGAAAAAAGGACAGACTGAACTTCTTTGCAGAACAGATGCTGACTCATAGATATTGAAAAACTTATGGTCTCCGGAGGAGACAGTTTGGGGGGTGCAGGGATGTGCCTGGGCTGTGGGATGGAAATCCTGTGAAATCAGATTGTTATGATCATTATACAACTACAGATGTGATAAATTCATTTGAGTAATAAAACAGAAAAAAAAGAAAAAAATCTGCAAAGATTTGTAGAATGAATAAAATATCAACCACGAGCCACAGACCCCACAATGCCTTAAGCATGTACACTCTTGCAGACACAAGCTTGGTGCTGACCAAAAGGGACAGTCCCCTCAGGACAGATGGCACCCAGCAGCCACACAGGAAAGTTAACTGGCTAGAGAACAAGTTACAAGTTAGCATGGTCCCCTGCCAGGCCTGCTGCAGGTAGGAGCAATGCTGGGAGTCAGCCCCTCCTTCACCTCCTAGGCCCCTTAAAAGCAGAGCCTGAGAGCCCCCACAGGCCTTTTTCTGCTCCCTCTCCCTGCCCAGAATATTGGATTGCTGCCCACCACCCTCCCCTCTTCAAGCCACCGGGCAAATCTCTATTCACCCTTCAGAGTCCAGCCCAGTAACTGCTTGCTCAGGGACAGCTGCCCAACTCCCTACAACCTCAGGAGCCAAGAGCTCTCTCTGGATACGGGCCCACGCCTGTGCTGCTCAACACCCCCTCCCCTTGCAGAGTCCCCACAGCCTGGTTCACAGATAAGCACTGAACTCAGAAGACCCCAAAAAGCCGGGGAGGGCCGAGGGCCAGGGCCTGATTTTACAGGTAGCACCAAGGCCACGGGACACCTGCGTGTGTGCGCAAGGCCACACTAAGGCCACGCCTTGCGAGATGGCCAAGTCCCAACCAGTCACCCATCCTGCTCTCCTCCAACAACTAAGGCAACAGACAGGAGAGCTCTTCCCTCAGAAATGCTCTGGGCTCCCAATCCTGCCTGCGACTCATGTAGCCCGCCTGGGAAGGGCGCTCCCCATGGCCCTTTCGAGAAAGCTGGCACCCAGAGGAAGCCACAGACCGATCACCTGCTGGCACACCGGCCTGCTTGCTTCCTCAAAGGCGCAGGCTGGCCACTGCAGGACCTGCCACCATGAAGGAGGCCAAATGGTCAGGAGACACCTTTGAGGAGGTCCAGCTGGCACCTGCCCTGACCAGCGACCAGCCTCCAGCTCCTGCAACCCTCCTTCCACCATTCTTCTTAGTGTTCCAGTTTTTCTTGTGACTCAGGCAGACCAACAGGAGTCTGGCTTCAGCACACGGACAGCCTGAATGAATCAAACTCCTAGGCACCCACCGCTTGGCTTAAAAACCACACTCTACAAAAAAAAAAAAAAAAAAAAAAGGAGTTCCCGTCGTGGCGCAGTGGTTAACAAATCCGACTAGGAACCATGAGGTTGCGGGTTCGGTCCCTGCCCTTGCTCAGTGGGTTAACGATCCGGCGTTGCCATGAGCTGTGGTATAGGTTGCAGACGCGGCTCGGATCCCGCATTGCTGTGGCTCTGGCGTAGGCTACAGCTCCGACTAGACCCCTAGCCTGGGAACCTCCATATGCCGTGGGAGCGGCCCAAGAAAGCAACAACAACAACAACAAAAAAGACAAAAAAAAAAACCCACACTCTTGTCACTAGAAGTTATTTTGTCAAGAGGATTCTGAGGCAGAGTGGGGGTGGAAGACGACGGCAAGGCAGGAACAAAGACTCTGCAGCACAGCTGAGCGAGACGGGGAGGTGCGCCGCCTGCCAGGGGTCTACGTTGTTACTCCATTTTGCAGAAGAGGTAACTGAGGCCAGGCCTCCCAGGCCAGGCTCTTGGCACCATGAAAGTAAAGCCTAAATGCCTTCATCTGGGGCCCCACTCTTTCTGTAGGGGTTGGAAGTCAGCCATGGTGCTTGCACTTCTTCTCTGAACAATGCTCTGGGGGTGACGCACACCTGAGCACCACGCACGGTCCCGAGCTCTCCCAGCTGGCTTGCTGTCTCTGCCAACCTCAACCTGAGCACCTGGGCTGCTCTGCCTCTCCTCCAGACTTGGAGAAGCCAGAGGAAGGTGGAGATTTTTAGGGCTTTTCTCTTCTTTACCGGCCTCAGCCAGCCTCTTCCCCAAATACAAAATAGGCCAGGGGCTGGGGTACTGATCAGCCTCCTCAAGTCTTGCTTGGCACCACCAATGACACTCAGGGGTGGGGGGTGGTGTGTGTGTGTATAGGGGACCAATCTGAGCACTGCAAGACACTCAGCAGCATCCCTGGCCCCCACCCTCTCATCACCAGGAGCACTCCCCAGCTGTGACAACCACACAGGTCCCTACATCGCCCTGTAGCCCCTGGGGATCAGGATCGCATGCAGTGGGAGACATGGCTTTACTGACACTAAGCAAAGACTCCTAAAATACCCAAACAGCTAAGGTGCAGATGCATCCTTACTCAAATGGCCCAAGCCTGGATCTGGGCAAAAAGGCAGGTTTTTAAAGCTCGCCAGGTGCTTATTGAGGAGCTCTGAGGTGTGGGGACCATAGGTCTTTGGACGGCCTCTACCCTCACTGGGGTTTGCAAAACCTCAGCAATAGAATCCAACTTAATCAACAGGGCAGGCTCACCACTACAGCAAAAAGACACAAAGCCTTTTGTTTCCAAGGCTGGGAGGAAGCAGAGCAAGCTGGCAGAGGCGGGACTTGGGGCAACATACACATAAACATTTTTCTTTTGACTTTTTGGTATTCTCTGATGTTTCTAATGACTACTGCTGGGAGTCCAGCAAAAAGTGCTCTGAATGGAGACAAGGAGCCCAGGCTGCTGCCAGCTAGAACACAGCCCTCGAAGACAAGGGGTGCTCCTAGGCAGGGTTGAACTGGTAATAAAACCTGTTTGTGCTCCTCCTGGTGTTGAGAGACCTCTACAGAGAACTACTCTGAAAACCCACAGCACCTCTCCTCCACTCCCTCTTTACAGAAAAGTCAAGAACAAAAGAACAATAGAACCACCCACTGGATGGCAGTGAAGCTCCTCCTCTGGGAGGCTGAGGCTCTGGCCCCCTGAGCCTGGCGGCACACAGCTCCTTGGGAGGGTGGGGAGGTGAGACTTGGCTCTCACCAGGGGTGATCCTGCCCCCAGGGGACATTGGACCACTCCTGGAGACATCTGTGCTTGTCACAACTGGCAGGCTCCTGACAAGGAGGGGGTGGGGGCCAGAGATGCTGCTCTACCTCCCACGGTGCTCAGGATAGCCCTGGGAGTGACCAATGCCCAGAGTTCCTGCTCCTCCTCTGGCTGGCTTCAGAGTTCCCACCTCAGGTGAAAGGCCCTGGCTGTCCTGACCAAAGACCACACTGACAGCCGGCTGGTAAAAACCCTCTGGTCCTCAAGTACCCTGGCCGGGCCTCCAGACAAGAGACAGCATTGCTCTGGGCTGGGGCTCTCAGCACCAGTCTCTCCCGGGAAGAAGGGGGAAGTGTTCACCGTAGTTCACGCTGGAAAAGAAAACATCAGTTCGAGGAACACACTTGTTCAGTCCCTGAAGGCGCCGTCATCAGGGCTGTGGGAAGTCAGCCCAAGGGGAGGACAGCTAAGGGGCTGCGGTGAGTGCCGCTGCAGCCCTCCTGCTTCAAGTCAGCTCACAGATAATACAACACAAAACCCCACCTCTTCAGGAAGCACTGGTTTCTCTGGTCCCAGCCTCTCTACCCGGCTGGCTCTCCTCGCTTGGAGCTCCTCTGTAGAAGCATGGCTTGCAGACTGCAAGGGGCCGCTGGGGGCCTCATCTGAGACCGGGGAGCAGGGGGACGAAAGATGATGCTGTCACTACTACCCAGCTAGGGTCACCCTGGCCTCCCCCACAAGCAGGTCTTCCTCCAGGCCCATCCTCAATACTGCCTCTCCCAGGTCTCAGTATTACCTCTTGGCCTCAGGGGAAGATGGAGCACAATGCGTGATGGGACCCAGGTCCCACGGATGTTGACAGGAGAAACTGGCAAGAAGTAGTGAGGGTCAAGGGCCTGACAGCCAAAACTCCACCCCATGTCCCCCACTTACCAGCCATGTGTACACAGGCACGTGGCTTTCCCTCTCTGGGACCCAGTTTCCTCATCTGGGAAATGGGGATGACCATCCCGCCCACTGGTCAAGGTCAAGGATGAAGAACATGAGGGTATGCGGCAATAACTGGGCACTCCCCCTAGTCCAAGGGCAGGAGGTAGGGGTCCTGGAGCACAGGAGGATGGATCTGAAGCCAGAAAGAACGGTATGCCTGCCTAGCACCTGCATGGGCCTCAGACCCTGCTGGAAGGTTCAGGAGGCCATCAACCCAAGGCCACTGGTGCTGGGTCACACAGGGCTGCACACCCCACCTGCAGGCAGGCAGCCAACACCCAGGACCTCAGCATCCCTGCCCAGCCCACACTTGCCAGAGCACCTCTGCTTGGGCTGTCTATCTGGTCACAAGTGGACCCAGCCAGAGCCTGGACTGCTGTAGTGTCCCCAAGCCCAACAGGAAACAGGGTTATCAAAATCTGGAGCAGGGGGCAGCTGTAAGGGAGGCGGAGGTCTAGGTGCACACTCTCCCCTGGCCCACTCAGAGGGCTACCCCGTGAGCATGACCAGAAGATGAAACAGAGTGTCAGAGAGGCCCCACGGCAAGAAAGAGGCTGAGCTGGGCTCTGACCCTGCCTCTCTGTAGGGCAAGGCAGCATTCCACCAGAAGGTAACCAGAGGCCACCCCCCACCAGAGACGGGAAAAGGACTGCTTATTCTCACCTGCGAAACAAAATGCAGATGCACGGGGATCGGGGGTAGGCAGTGGCCTTTTTTCCTGTGGGAAGGGAAGCAGACAGGGCAACATCACCAAATGGGCTCTCAAAACCTGGCCTCTGGGAAAGTCACTGGCCATTCAAGAAATGAATAGCACAGGATGAACGCCCAAGAAGAGAGACCAGAGCTCCAGAGTTCAGAAGGCTGGAAGGCCATGTGGAGTCTGCAGACAAGTTGCTGCTGGGGGCATGGTCCCTCCCTATCTGTCCCAATGGTAAGGAGCATCACTCGCCAGGCCAGGCCAAGTTGGTCAATAGATGGATTGAGGAGTTCCCGTCGTGGCGCAGTGGTTAACAAATCCAACTAGGACCATGAGGTTGCAGGTTCGGTCCCTGCCCTTGCTCAGTGGGTTAAGGGTCCGGCGTTGCCGTGAGCTGTGGTGGAGGTCGCAGACGCGGCTCGGATCCCTCGTTGCTGTGGGTCTGGCGTAGGCCAGTGGCTCCAGCTCCGATTCGACCCCTAGCCTGGGAACCTCCATATGCCGCAGGAGTGGCCCAAGAAATAGCAAAAAGACAAAAAAAAAAAAAAAAAGATGGATTGAAAACTGCACTGTCTTGAGTTGAAAAAGGACACCGGGAGGCCGTTGACACTCAGCTGAGGATAAGGCATCGCAGGAAACCAAGGCACCTGTGGGCCAGGCCAGCTTCCCTCCTCAGGGGTAAGTTCCTGAGAGCAGGGCCCACAATGCACACAGCCCCAGGCCTGGCACAAATGTGGAGCCAGGCAACCAATGCTTGCATCTGGCTGGCTGTGAACAGTGGGTGGCAGGTGCAAGAAGTCAGGGCAAACTTACAATGGAAATTTGAGAAAATGCTACCCCCTCCTTTTTTTTTCTGGCAAAATGGGAGAACAGGCCCATTATTTAATCTTAGCAAGGGCGCTCCTCTTTGAAAGTTAAAAGGTTCTGAGATGGGGATTCTTTCATGGGGAAAAAGAGAGGATGCCGAATGAAGAATATGGGCCTGAAAGAAAAGGGGAGCTCAGTCCTGAAGGACAGGAGCCCCAGTGAGAGCCCGAGTTCCCCTCCGGAGTAAGGACATCCCTGCAAGCCTTTCCTCGCGGTGCCCCTCTTTTTGCCCCCATTCTTAACAGCTCAAGTCCCACACTCCCCACAAGCAGCGTGACCCCGGGCAGCTCTCACCGAACTCTGCCGCGACATTGATAATCACCACGGTGCTGTGATGCTCAATCTAGAAACGTTCACTTAGAAGCCTGATCCCCACCCCAACACACACACAAGCAAGTGGATATGTTGGCACACGGCTCAACACACAGCCCAGGTTCCTAAGCAAGATCCTCTAGACTTCTACTGTAAACAAGGGAGGCCACAATCAGCGGCGCGGCGGGCGAAGAAGCGCGGAAGTAAACAAGGGCTGCCACGAGCACTCTGGGCCGGGGAGGCGGCGGGAACGGTTCCCCCGGCATGAGCTCGGGCCTGCCAACCAGTGTCGGCCGCGCTCCTTTCCCGAGCCCGGCGCGCTCCACCCTTGCGACGCCTCTAGGAGAACGGGTCCTTTCGTTGTTTACGTTTTGCACTCGTTGAAGCAGAGGTTTGCAGAGGTCGCTCAACTTGGGCCCCGGGTGGGTGGCCCGGGATTGGGGACACGTCGCCCGCGAGCGAGAGAGAAGAAGGTTGGGCGGGGAACTGGGGGCCAAGGAAGCCCGGGCGCCGGAGTGTTGAGCCCGGGGCGGGCATTACCTGCTGCGGGGGACGCCGCTCCGCCTCCCCCAGGAGCGCCCGGGCTCCGGGCCCCGCGGTGCCGGAAGTGGCAGTAGGGCCGCCGGCAGGGCCCCCCGGGAGCCCCAGCCCAATACGGGCAGTCGATGGCCCGGAAAAAGCCGGTGGAACGTAGCATGGTCCGTCCCGCGGCGGGGCCGCGGCCCGGAGCCGCCCGGGCCCACGGGCCCCTCACTGGCGCCGCGGTCGCCGCCGCCCGCGCCTCACGGACCCCGCTGCCGCCGCCATCTTGCTCCGAGGTCCCCGGAGGCCCCCGAGACGCCGTCGCAAGGGACCTCGGGAGCAGCTGCCCGAAGTGCGCCTGATCAGAAACACCTGCTCCCGCGGCCCCAAGGAAGGTCATGGACCCATGGCCCAGGACAGGCAGTCGCGGGGATAGGGGTGGTGGGGGCGAGACGCCCTGCCTACTGTCTCCGGGAGCCTCGCCGGCGCCGCCGCCTGGCCCTCGGTGGCGGCAACAGCGCCATCTTGAGCCCCAGGCCCCTGCGGCGCTTGGAGCTGTCCACGGCACGCCTGATTAAAAAAAAAAAAAGGGCCCCCCTCATAGTCCAGCTGTGGCTTATGTGCATTTAATTAGTTTTATTAGCACGTCTCCCTGAGGCGCCCTCTGCTGGTCAACACGAGTCCCGCGGGCGTGTCGCACCTGCACCTGGGGATCTGCACCGGAGTTACCCAGCTCAGGCTCTGAAACTCAACTCCGCCCGGGTTGACTTCGAATTAGTGCTCACGTTTTGCACTCGTTGAAGCACAGGCTTGCAGAGGTCCCTCGACTTGGGCTCCGGGTGGACTCCCACTGGACTCTTGTCTGAAATCTCATCCCCAGGTCCACCAGCGGAGCCCTATTCCGATTTACTCATTTGTCCACCAAATATTGAGCCCTTACCGTACACCATGACCCTAAACCGTATTTTATCTGTTCATCAGATAATAGATGTTCAGGTGGTTTCCGCCTGTTTGTTGTGAATTGAGCCTCTGTGAACATGTGTGTATATGTATCTGAGTACCAATTTTGTTTCAGTACTAGTTTTTCAAATGATGTAAATTTGTTTGTTGCCCTTTATTTAAATTGGGGGAGATGCTTCATAAAACTACAATTCCCAGCCTGCCCGCCAGCTGTCAATTGCCAAGGATCCCCGTGTGAGCACAGGGTTGGGGTGGGGGAGTCTGTGCAGGTCATCTCCTCCCTCTCCCAGTCCATCTATCCTTACCTCAGCCACCTGGCCCCGGTGGCATTTGGGCCTGAGACCCCTCACCCCAGGGGTCTCTTGATGCCAGCGCCTCTTCCACCGCCAAGAGGAGGGAGGACCCCTCAGCCTGGCCCTGACAATGCTAGTGAGGTGAAGTCAGGTCACCCCTGAGCTTGCACTTACTAGATGCTCCCTCTGTACTCACTGACTGACCTTGGTTACTTACTCAACAAATATTTACCAAGGACCTACTATGTGAGTGCCAGACCCAGTGCGAGAGACATCAGTGAACAAAGCATAGATCCCCACCCTGGCAGTAGTAGCGTTCTAGGAGAGAGACAACAGGAGATCAGTAAAGGAGATACTTAAGTACAAGGCCGAGAGTGCTCTTCTGGAGAATGGGTGATAGGGAGAGTAGGGAGCTGGGGAAAGGGGTGGTCCATGGAGTCTGATGGGGAAGTGGAATTTGAGCAGTTCAAGGAGAAAGCCAAGCAGGCATCTAGGGTAAAGGCATTCCAGGCAGAGGGCACAATATGTGCAAAGGCCCCAGGGCAAAGGCGGCACCAGGCTTGTTGGAGGAACTGCAAGGAGGCCTGTGTGGCTGCACCTGAGTGAGTAAAGGGGAGAGAGGGAGAAGGTAACAGCGGAAGAGAGGGGGCAGGGGCAGGTCATGCAGGGCCTGGTTGGCCTCAGGGAGGACTTGGGCGATTCACCCTGGAGGGAGGTGGCAGCCTGGAGCGCTGAGTGCAGAGGAGGGCAGGGCCTGACTCACAGAAAATGATCACAGACGCCTTCTGGTGGCTCCAGCCGGGAAGGCAGACTGTGAGGGCCAGGGCGGGAGTCCGGATCAAGGGTTGGTCCAGGTGGGCCATGAGGTGGGATTAGGTGGAGGCAGGAGAAATGGACTGGTTCTGGGTATGTTTCAAAGGTAGATGTCCAGTTAGAATTCCAAATGGACCGGATGAGGGTGGTGAGACAAAGAGGGGAGTCAGGGGCGAGCCCAAAGATTTTGGCTGAAGCTGCAGTGACTGAAGGGGAGCAGACCAGAACAGACTAGGGGTGGGGCTGAGAACATCTCGGGTCTGGAGTTGAGGACGAGGTCCAGCTGGCATGGACCAGGGGGTGTCCTCAGCACACAGGGGACCTGAGCCTAGCGGGTAGGGCCAGGGGTCCTCGGGGCCACCTGCCGACGGAGCATTCAGGAGGCAGAGGGGAAATCTCCAATCTGCTTCCGGGGCCCATGATAGTGCGTCCAAGAGAGACTGAAGGGAGGGCCTGCACGTAAGGACCTCAAAGGGACAGAGAAGCCTGACAGCTTCTTGTCCCTGGAGCGGACAAGGGTCTAGGGAGCGACATCTGTGGGCTTTCGGGCCAGAATCCAGCAGAAAGGGAGTAAAAGGGTGCCAGATGGGGGCCATCTTAGAGTAAAGGGCTCCGTGCCGATTGGGGCGACCTTGACGGCCCCAAGGGCAGGACCTTGGGGAGGGGGTCGGACGGAGCAGGTGGCGCCATACCAGGGACGGCCGCCAGATGGCGAGGCTGCCGCCTTCCCGGGGCGAGAAGTGAGGAAACCGGTGCGGAGGGTCTACGCTCCCCGCACCACAGCCCCACCGGCCTTCTGGGCTCCGGAGACTGCAGAAATCTGGGATGCACTTTTCCCAAGAAGGGGTTCAGAGTTCTCACCAGTTTCTCAATGCTCTCGAGGCCCCTTTTCCTCCCAGCCCTCCACCCAATTGGGAGCCGGCAAACGTGAGCAGTCGGGCGGGGCACGGGTGGCCGCGTGAAAGGAAGCCGGGAATGCGGGGGACCCTCCGAGGAGGAGCCTTATAGAGCCCGCGAGTGGCCCGCGAGGAGCTGGCTCCTCCCGCCCCCGGAAAAGGGCGGGCAGCGGACGCCCCCAGGCGCCGTCACCGCGCCTTGGTTGCTGGGTAACGGAGAGGGAAGGCGGGCCGGGGGCGCAGCTGCGCGAGGCGTGGGTGCTGCTGGACTGCAGCGCGTGGCTGAGGGCGGGCTACCCCCTGGGCCTTAAGGCTGTCGGGCGTCACTATGCGTCCCTGTCAGTGGGTCCTTGCCAAGACCTCCACCGGGTCCCGGGACTCACTGCCTCAGTTTTTCCAAGAGGAGGCTGGGGACCACACTGACCAGGGGGACAGGGGAGTCCGAGGGCCCACCGGCTTGGAAAAGACCACACAGGCTCTGGAATCGGGTTTAAAAAAAGCGTATTTAATTAAATACCGGGATGAAGCCAGGCAGGGCAGGGGGCCCCCCCTCCCCCCATCTTGAGAGGCCAAACTGGCTGGAACCAGGTCCCAATGACCACCGGTCCCTCCAAGCCCCTGAACACTGGGAAGGGGCCAGGGACCTGGGTCCTCAGACCACAGTCCACCTTCTGTGGACAGGAACCGGCTGGGGCTGGGACAATCATAGGGCTGTCCAGACAGTCACAAAGGGAAACAAGGCCCTGGCACCACCCCCACCCCCAACTAAGGCATCTCACCAAGGGTTTTGGGCAGATGGACCAGCCCAGCAAGTACCTGCCCAGAAGATCCACCCGCCCCCCTCCCCAGGACCCCGGGCACCTGTCCCTGGATCCTGCCAGGGCCAGTGAGGGTCCGCACCAGTGCCATCCAAGTACCCCGGCCCCCAATGAGGACAGGAAGGTTCTGGAACAGATGGGGATGCCACAGACCTCCTGCAGCCCAAGGCAGGATAGGCCCTTTCAGGGTCTGGGACCGGGAGCCTGGGTCCCCTCCCCATTCCAGGGCGGGGGGTCTTCGGTCACTGTCCAAAATGAAATCCAGAGGCAGCCACAGTGGGAAGACACCAGGAGAGAGGTGGCATTTACCCTTCCCGATCCAAAGCTCAGTCCATGCAGACCCTCCCCCCACACCCCCTAAGGACAACAGACCACTCGTGGGGCCCAGATCAAGGAAGGGATTGGCGCCTGAAAAAATATTCTACCCGGTCCAAAAAAATCGAGCTATCCCAAGGAGGTTCTGGGATCAGCCCTCCTGCTTCCTCCCACATGGGCAGAACCTCAACCGAGGGTCTAGGGGCCCTGCTGCCCAGGGGGTCGTGCAAGGAAGAAGGGTGGGGGATGGTGCATTTCTCCCACTGGCTGTCCTGGCCCCAAAAAGAAGGGACTGATTGTCACGTGATGCTGCACAAGGCCAATGTCGGGGACTCTTCCCCTTCAGGAGGGGAGCTGGTCTCCCCCCCAAGTCTCTCTCACTCATACACTCGCACAACCACCCAGAGGGAGCAGTGCAGCCCCCACCCCAGCAGAGACAGGAAAATAAATAAGCCTGCATTCATACCCACCCATTGTACCCCCCCCAATGAGTTAAACTGCTCTTTGGCAGACCCCGTTTCTTTCCCCCACCACGAGTCTCAGAAGCAAAACGGGGACCCCTATGGAAACCCTACCACCTCCCCCCTTCCCTGCCCCGCCCTTGCTGCTGGGGAGCTAAATGTCCCCCCACCGTGGGTAGTGGGGCAGAACCTGTGGACACCTGAGATTGAGTACCCGAATGGGGGCAGCCGGGCTGCACCCCGTTTCCCTGAACGTCTCCATGGCTTTCAGTGGGGTGATGGGTGCCCCCCCTGGGGGGGAATGGGGGACAGGAGGCAGTCCGGGGGTAACCCCTGGTTCACCTATGGCTCTTTGCACACTTCATCCCAACCTGGAGAGAGGGGCCTGGGGGCCAAGTCTGAACACTGGTTAAGGGGTGCCTTTCCTGGGCCACCTCCCCCCAAAGCCCACACATCCCCCAAAGCAGGGAGGTGGCAAAGGGGTAAGGGGAATGCCTTCTGGCTACCCACCTGGGGTCCCTGTTTAACA
This sequence comes from Phacochoerus africanus, assembly GCF_016906955.1. Classification (NCBI taxonomy): domain Eukaryota; kingdom Metazoa; phylum Chordata; class Mammalia; order Artiodactyla; family Suidae; genus Phacochoerus; species Phacochoerus africanus. The sequence continues at coordinate 76,828,037 of NC_062547.1, read as the reverse complement.
GCTGGGAAGAGAGTTAACAATCATGGCTATATACAGACACGGGGCCCCAGCTACCCCTCAGGAACAAAACCTCCAAGGCCCGGATAACCCCGGTCCAGTCTCAGGCCCCCTCCTTGTCTTCTTGAAGGGGGCAGGGGCATTTGGGGGGCCCCTATGGGGTCACTGGAAGGGGCTGGACTGGCAGTCAGTCCGGCCCCGCCCCAGGCCCGGGACAGCAGACGTGTTGCTGGTGCTCCATGCCCAGGCCCAGCGGGGGCGTGCTCAGGGCGGCTGGACCAGGGCTCTACAGGCCGGTGGAGGCCGGGCTGGGCACCGGGCTGGGCGCGGGGCTGCCTGCCAGGCTGCAGGGCAGCGAGTCGCTGGGCGAGGTGCTGCGGGTGCCCGGGCGCCGGAGCAGTTCCGGGCGGAAGCCGGGGTGGCGGCGAGCGTGCTTGGTCAGGTGGTCGCTGCGTGTGAAGCGCTTGGAGCAGAGCGGGCAGGGGAAGCGCTTCTCGCCCGTATGCGTCCGGTGGTGGCGGGCCAGCTCGTCGGATCGCGCAAACTTCTTGTCGCAGCCTGGCCAGTCGCAGGCAAAGGGGCGCTCACCTGGGCGGAGGGGACAGAGGCCAGACAGAGTTCAGTGTGGGGAGAGGGGATATTCTCCCTTCTACTTCTTATGGCTAACAACCATTACAGACCCGGAGCAGGTGCCACAGGTTAAAGGAAAGAACCTAGAGTTCTCCCAGGCCTGCCTGCCCACTCCCCCACCCCCAGGACCGGCGCCACCTGGCTAACATGTGTCTCCTGGTGTACTTGCCACACACACGTGCCGGCTCTGGAAAGCAAGTTGACTTTCTGTGGGGGCTTCTCCTTATGCAAACGAGTCCTGCTGAACCCCACCCCGCGAAATTCCCTTATACCTCTCCGGTGGGGCATTCCCGCCCTCCCAGGTGCTGGCGGCCCCAGTTAACCCCCTTGCTTTTGGAAATGACCACCCGGCGCGCCGGTGTGAGCGTCGTCTGGACAGCTTCCCCTGCCTGACCGCTGACCCACATGGCCCTTCTATGAGCACAGGATACCAGCAAAAGGACCCGACCCCACCCCACCCCCACCCCGGGCCGCGCTCGAGGGGTGGGGAAAGGGACGCACGGACCACCGGGGACGCCCCAGGGTTAGGGCGCGGGAAGGGGCGGCGCCAGGAGGCAGCGCGGGACTCGTCCCGCCCCCGCGGAACAGACGGCGGGGAGGGGCGGGCCGCCGCCGGCAACTTCCTCCGCAGACCCCTCCCACCGCCGGGCCGGCCTCGCCCATCCTGCCCCTGCTGCCGCCATCCCTGCTCGCCGGTCCCCACCCGCTAATCCTGTGGGGATCCCTACCCCAGAACAGTGCCGCCCGACCCCTCATCTAACTCGGTCGCGAACCCGCAGCCTGTGTTGTCAGGTCTCCCAGGCTGACCGGGGGCACCCTCACCACGCCCCAGTCCCAGGGGCCGTGAGCACCCCCGTTTGCAACCTTTCGGACCCAGCGCCGGGTACCTGGGACTCTGGAACCCCCCGTCGTTATTTTGCCTAAAGACCAGGGGTTTTGAAGGGTGTTTGGGGGGTTGTGCAGATAGAATGTGGACACACGGGCAGAGTCACCCTTGGGCTTGAGAGACAACCCTCGTGGCACTGAGGGAGTCCAGCAGAGGAAGAGGGGACAGCCAGATGGGGGCAGGAAAGGAAGAGCCACAGGGGAGTCAGGGTGGTACCTCTTGTGTACATTGGAAGGCCCACACCGAGTACTGGATGGCTGGGACTGCAGTGACCCTAGCTGACCCTGCCTCAGGGGACCCACCTGAGGGGAAGTGTGACAGAAGAGTGTTCCCTCAAGCAGCACCCTCGTGGGGGATTGCAGAGCCAACCAGAAAGCAATGGCAGGGAGGGTATGACACACCCGCGGCCTTCGGGGAGCAGAGCCTGGATCCTCTCGGTGACCTAGTGACAGACATCTCTGATCTTAGCTCAAGGCCTGCTCCTGGGGAGAAGGGCTGGGAGGGGCGAGGGGTCAGGAACGCAGAGGGGCACTGGTGGGCTTCAGAGCAGCTTCTGCCCAGGACAGAGCTAGATTAACCCCCCATCCCTTTCTCCTGGCCTCACTCAGCCAGCCCTACCACCCACAGCCACGGAGAGGGATCAAAGGCCAGCAGGGCCTCCCCAAGAGAGTTTCTTGTGGGGTACCTGTGTTATGCCCACAGCTGAGGGAGGGCCCCAGGAGGCGGCAAACCCAGCTGTGCTGATGCTACCTCCGGTGGGGGGCGTCACAGACAAGTGTGCTGCTGGGGGGAGAGCAACTGTCCCCAAGACCACAGGTGGCCCCAAATCCCTGGGGGCTGTCGTCTCCACACCCCATGCCGCCCCTGCAACAAGCCAAGAGGCGGAGTCCGCAGCAGTTGGGGGAGGGGTCCCAGTGGGGACATACTCAACAGAATTTCAGGGCTCAAAACACCCACCCCGTTTGGCTCCTGAGGGCTGAAGTCTGGGGGAGGGGAGTCAGGTATGGGGTCAGGGCTGCAGCTTTAAACCCACCTGGGGCCTGGGGGAGCGATGCCCCTCGGAGGGGAACGCAGTCCTGTCGCCATCTTACAGGGCACAGGCAGGGTGCAGCAGAAGGGGAGGGGGCCATCCCACCGCTGGTGCGTCCCGCAGTTGGCTCACTTCCCCATTTCGAGCGGCGGGGCTGGTCCCACCCCACCCCCGCCCCGCAGCTCTACTTTGCAAGGAGCAGGTTACAAGCGCGGTGCCAGTGCCCGCAGGAGCCGGTCGAGAGCAGGGGCCGGTCGAGAGCAGCCCACGGGAACAGCTGCCGCACGTAGCTCAGCGGTGGCAGGGACAACCGCAGCCCAGCCCGCTCTACTCACGTGCTCCTGCCGCCAGGGCCGGGGGTCGCCTGCCAGCCCCGCCCCGCGCCGGCACGTGGATGGCAGGACGCGGGAGCATAGGCTTCCTGCCCCCACAACTTTGGGCGAATGCCTGCAAGATGCCAGGCCCTGACACCCTCTCACAGACACTGGCCGGGAGCAGGGGGCAACGCTCTCAAGGCTCAGAGCCGGCTCGCCCAGGTGCCACCACCTGTCTGCTCCGGCTAGACTGGGCGCGGGACGGGACGTGAATGGGGTGGGCGGGGCTGCAGTGGACTTGACCCTCTGATTTGGGCTGGGCCTGTGGGTGAGCTCAGGACAGCCGGAAAATGGAGGCCAGGAGGTCCTGGAGACCTGTCAGAGGGGAGCCTCAAAAGGTGGTACCATGCTCCAGGCCTGGTTCAGCCTGCCCCACCTTCACCCAGGGAGAGAGTGTGGGACCTCCCTGGGCTGGGAAGGGGGCCAGGGCCAAGGGTCTGACAGCTAACCTGCACTATAACCTCCTGAGGTCATCTTTAACCTAAGAGTTGAAGATGGAAGTGTGGCCCGCAGCTAACACTTGCACAAATGCCCACCTACCGGGTGGGCTGGGCTGGGGGAGGGGCCCATGGAAGGAAGCATTTCAAGAGAGCTGGGGAAGCTGGAGCTGCAGCAGATGGGGGGCGGCGGGCGAGGCGGCGTGAGGCCTGAGAGGCCGCAAGGAACCCAGAGAACAGAACAGAGATGCCACTGAAAGCTGAAGGACTGATGGTGAGGACTGCAGGGCAGGGCCCAGGATCCTCCAGCCACTCGCCATCCTGATGTCTTAAAAAAAAACAATCTGCGGGAAGTTCATCTGCTCTGCGACCTTAAACACTCATTAAACTTTGCACCCCACCCCCACCCAAGACTTCCCTCCTAGCCCTACTCCTGCAAGTTTTCCATTTCTTCTTCTTTTTTTCCCTTAAGTTTTTATTTATTTATTTTTTGGCCAATGGCAGCATATGGAGCTCCCAGGCCAAGGATCAGATCTGTGCCTTTGCTGCAGCAACACCACATTCTTAACCCACAGTGCCGGGCTGGGGATCGTCCCAGGGATCCCAACACACCATCAATCCCATTGCCACAGCAGGAACCCCAAGTTTTCCATTTCTTTGGCTCAGCTGTGTTGCCACCAAAAGCATAAGCAGAGGTCTCCCCCGCCCTCAACTCCCCATGTGGAACTTGGCAGCAAATCCCATCAATGCCCCATCAAATTACCTCCAGCTCCCACCCTGGCTCCTCTCAGCTCCAGCCCCCAGCTCAGGCGTGGACTGGTGCAGTAGCCAGTGAGTGGGCTGGTATCTGGGCTGCCCAGTCTGTGCTCTGCCCCCTGGTTCAGAGTCAAAGCTGAAATCTTTACCTTAGCCTGGGCTCCTCTGTAGCCCCACTAGTTGCTCCTCACACACTAGGTTCCTGCCACCTGGAACCTCCCCCATGTCACTCGTCACACACTAGGTTCCTGCTCCATGTCACCCTTCAGTGCAGTCTCTCTCTCCTGCTGGTGTACCTCCCCCTCCACTGTCTCCCACATCTCAGCTTTTCTTATCCTTGTGCCCAGTCTCTTGGTGTGAAATCTGCCCCATGTCCCATTGTAAAGCTGAGGGCACAGGCCTGACACACCGTGGGGTACTTAATATATCCATGCAAAGTCTACAGACCCAGAGAAGGGCGCTCAGCTCACGGGTTCCAGCAGGCGCTAATGGCTAACCAGCTAGCCACGATCTGGTCTACTCCCGTCCCTCAGGTAGGATCTGTGGCTACCCCCCATTTATTTAAAAGGTGGGCCCCCTGCTACCAGCTCTCCTCACTCCCAGAGAACCCAGGCTACCCTGACTTACTTCCCCACCTAGACAGGCATCTCTGCCACAGAGGGGGACACTCTCAGTCCTGGGGCACCGCTCCCACAGGCTCCCCAGAGCATGTTTGTTCCAGAGGCCTGCTGTTCTGGAAACAGGACTGGGGGGGGGGGGCCTCTCTAGGAGGCCAGCTCTTCGTGCTGGTATCATGTGCCAACTCCCGGGCCATCTGGGCCACCTTTATCAGGAAGCCTGGGTGGGGGCTGGTTATCGCCCCCCACAATGTGGGGGTGCTCCACCCCCACCCCCAGCTAGGGCACCGGCACTATGGCCAATCCCAGCTGCTCACCAAACCCCAATGCTGGAGGAGGGGGCGAAGTGGGGAGGCAGTCCTGGGCACTTGCACCCCTTGGGCATGGCACTGCCCCTCCAGATAAACCACTGGGACTCCTGAGCCCCACCTCGTCCTGGAGAGCTCACAAGCTTTGCTCAGATAGCCCTGGGGGGATGTGGTGACCATGTCCCCTCTGGCCTCAGTTTCCCCATCTGCCTCTCCTCCTGGGGGTCTACTCAACAAATACCACCCCTAACCCCAGCTTGGGCTGCTAAATCAACAAACGGGGTTACCGTAACTGCCTCTTGTCCCCCATGTCTGGGGCTTCCCCCTCCCACCCAATCGTGGACAAGCACACCTCTCTCCCTCCCACACAGCTCCCCCAAACCCCTCTCCCATCCTAATCCCTTCCTCATAAACGGATTTTCCCCTGCTGGGAGGCCTGCCTCCCCACCCACCCCTACCCTGCCCTTGGGATTAAAGGGAACACTCACCTCACACTTACCTCCCTGGCCCCCTCCCCACCTCCCACTGCAGCCTCGCAGCAGCAGCCTCCCAATCTTCACCGAGGGCCCCTGCCCCCACCCCCTGCAGCCGGGTGGTGTCCCTTTGCTTAGGACACACCCTTCCCCACTTCTTCCAACCTCTTCCTCCGGGAAGCCTTTTCCTCCATCACCGCTGCTGTCAACAGCCCCCAATGTTCTAGGAGCCCCATGGAAAGGGCACTGGGCCATGCCCACAGTGCCTCGCACACACAGAAAACCCTCAGCGACTTCTCAGGCTTAAGCAGACAAGGTTTTACAGGGGGTCTCAACTGGAGGTGAAACCACAACCCCCAGGGATCACTGGGTGATGTCTGAGGACATTTGTCCTTGTCACAACTGGGGGTGCACCTAGCATCCAGTGGGTGGGGGCCTGGAAGGCTGTCCAGCACCCCCCACAGTGGCCAGGACGCCCCAGATGGAGAATGACCCAGACTCAAAGTCGGCAGCTCAGAGGGGGGGGCCCCGGACTAACTGCTCCAGATCCAGATCTAAGCCCCCGTGAGAGGAGGGTCTGAGCCCCCCAGAAGGTGCTGTGTGCTGGGGGCTCTGGGACAGGGGAGCAGTCCAGAGATGGAGGAGGCTGAGAGAGCAAGTAGACTGCCAGCCTCTCCTCCACCCCCGCCCCACCTCCCTCCAGCTCCCTCGGTATCCACGGCAACCGTGTCAACATCTCCTGCAGCTTCCAAGTCTTTCCCTGCCCCAAGCCAGAGTCAGGAGACCTCATTCTGGGCCAGGGGCTGCAGGCCAGACGAAAGGACTAAAGCACAGACCTCCTCACTTCCCTGCAGCTGGCGGGGGGGGGGCGCCTGTGAAAGACCCCGTGGCCTCTCCTGGCTTCCCCACTCCAACCCTCTCTGCCAAATGGAACAGCGAAGATGGGGGCACCACACTCCACTTGCCTGACTCCTGCTGTGCCCGGTGGCTCATCTGTAAAATGGGGCCAGGCCAGGATGGGAATTCTCTTCACAGAAAGGAGGGCGGTCAGGCAGAGACAGGTGGGACAGGACACCCTCCCAAAGACCCTCAGGGAACACCGGCTCAGCAGGGTTCCTCAGCAGATTCCACCCCAGGCTAGCCCCCATCAGTGGACAACACCATACACACAAGCATGGCTTCCCCACCCCTCAACAGGCACAAGGGCAGCTGCCCCCTCCCCTGGGGGCTAGAAAAGCCAAAAAACCTGAACGAAGACCCTGGGCAGGGTTTAGAGGTTCTGGGGGCCAGAAAGGTAGGGAATTAATCATGAAGCACGGGGGTGCCCCAAACCCTCCAGGACCAAATCAAGGGTGCCTGGGTGCAGGCTTTCACTCCCAGAAATGTCATTTTTATCAAGGGGGCTTCGGGACAGCACATCTGCAAGCACAGGTCCCTCAGGGGGCAAGGCACAAGGGCTGGCACCCTGCCCCCCATCACTGGGACACCCTGACTGACCCCGGGGCCTCGGTTTCTCATTAAAAACAGGAACAGCAATGCTGAGATCCAGATCTTTGACTAGGAGTCTTTCCTTCCTCATGGGCTTAGGGGGGCGGCCAACACTGGCTGAGGGCCTAGGGGGCTTCTGAGGATCCCAGGAAACGCTGGGAAAATGTCCCTCAGGAGCCATAATGTGAGGTGCACTGGCCGCCCTCTTTCACCAGACCCAGGAAGTCTGACAACATAAAAAAACAAAAACAACCAAACCAGGGAACTGGAGGGTATCAGCGGCATTCAAGGGTCATGGCATCCCTGTTTCCACCACACTGCTGGGACCAACCCTGCTTACCCCCACCTTCTCCGCGTGTTCCTACAATGGGAGCAGGTCCACCGAGCCGCGCGGACACACGCCGCTGCCTAACGTGACCCCCATAAGGATCCCTCAGGGGAAAGCGGCCACAAAGCCTTTCATACAGACAGAAAACAGACCTGCAAGGACTAGATCGTGTGCTATCAACTGACAGAGCCCTAAATCCAAGTGCACGCCCACCCAGTCGCCCCTGACCTTCCCAACCAAAGGAAGACCGCCAATGCTCAAACCCTGGCTGCCGACCAAGGCCCACCATCCCCTGCCTCCCAGCACAGGAAAAAATGCTGAGGATGAGACTCCATGGGGGACACTGGGGGAGGATCCACAGGAGGAAAAGGAGGCCAGCGCCTCCTGCCTCCAGTTTCCCCTAGAGGCCCAATCCCTACACCCGGGTGGGCTGAGACATGACAGTGTCGCCAAATCCACCCCCTACCGGCTCCTGCAGCAGGTGGGGGGAAATGCGGTGAGGACGTAACACCCTCAGGGATCTCCCTCCTCCGCAGACTCAGGCCCTAACCCGCATTTCCAGCCCACCTTCCGCCTATTAACACAGGAAAAGGAAAAGGAAACGTGCCCGGCACCCCCTTAACCTGGCCCCGCACCAGGCGCTCAGCCGCCCTCTGGCGTGAATCCTCGCGGCTACCCCGGAGGCAGCGCCGCGACTCCTTCTGCTTTTCTACAGATAAGAAAATCGAGGCATGGGAAGGAAAAATAACCTCACAGCTGGACGTGCCCAACACTCAAATTCGAAACCAAAAGAAAAGAGAAATGAAGCCGAAAACGAAGAGGCCCGAGAGGCCGGATCCACCAGCAGACCCCGCCGCCACACGCGCCGCGCCCCCCCCAGCTCCTGCCTCCGCGCCCGCCATCCGCTCACAGCCTGCCCGACCGCGTGGCCGCCACGCCCCCCGCGCGCGCCCCACCCACTGAGGCCCCGCCCTCCCGGCCGGCGCGGCAGCAGCACGGGCGCGCCCCCCTCCCCGCCCCCGACGCGCCACGCAGTTTCGGGGTCCCAGCGGGGGAGGGGGCACGGGAGGCCGCCCCCGCGCGGACCGAGCGCGCGGCCGGGCTCACCTGTGTGCGTCCGCAGGTGCGACTTGAGGTGGGAGGATTTGTAGTACGCCTTGGCGCAGCCCGGGAAAGGACAGCGGTGGCTCTTGGCCGCGGCGGGCGCGGCGCCGGGGGCGCGGCCAGAGGACGGGGACGAGGCGGCCGAAGAAGACGAGGCCGGCGATGCGCCCCCCACAGCGGCGCCGGGCCCGCCGCGCAGGTCGGCCAGAATGCTGGCGGCCAGCAGGTGGGGTGCGGCGGCGGCGGCGCCGGGGCCTGGGGCGACGGGAACCGGCGGCGGCGGTCCCGGGGGCCCGGGTGGGGCGGCCTCGCGGCGCGGCGCGCGCACATCTAGGCCGGTGGCCGAGCCCGCGCCCTCGGGGCCCGGCCGACCGCGGTGCACCACGGCGCCCGAGGAGATAGCCATGAGCACGTCGGCGGCGAAGTAATCCACGCACGCCACGGCTGCCGACATGCCAGGCAAGGGCGCGCGGCGCGGCCGAGCAGGCGGAGCGGAGGCGGCGGGAGCAGCGCCCGTCCGGCCGGCAGCGGCTGCTCGAGTGCGGGAGGCGGAGGAGGTGGAGGAGGAGGCCGGCGCGCGCCGCCGCCGCCGCCGCCCGCGCTCGGCCCGCCCCGCCCCGCCTGACGCGCCCTGACGCACCGGAGCCCGCGGGGGCGGCCGCGGCCCGCCCCGCCCGGAGGACGCCCCCTCGGGGCGCGCGGCCACGCCCCCCGCCCGGCGCGCCCTCCACCACTCTACCCGCCGCGCGAGGCCGCCGGGGGGCGGGGCCCTGGGCGAAGGAGCCGCCCCCTCGGTGCGCCCACTCGAGCCCTGGAGCACGCCCCCTCCCCCTTTCCCGAGAGCGCCTTCTATACGCGAGGTGCCTTCCACACGGGCGCGGCCGCCCGCCTCCCGGTCCGCTACCCGCAGCACCAGTTCCTCACGCCAGGAGGCTCCGCCCCGTCCCCGGTACGGTCCCACCCCCGGAGCGCGCCCCGCCCCATCCCGGCACGCCCCTCCCTCCTCGGACGGGCGCGCCCATCCCTGCTCGGCGCGCGCCCCGCCTCCTCGCGGGCTCGCCCACCCCCGCTGGTGCGCGCGGCCGGCGGGAGCCCTCCCCTTCCCCGGGCTCTTCCACCCCTGCCCGGGCGCGCCCCAGGTCGCGATGGGGAAGGGCTCCGCTCCCCACGTGGCCCGGTGGGGTGCGGAAGCGGCCAGCCCCGCCCCCTGGCCACGTGCGCGACCCTCCCCCCTCACGTCCTCCCGGGCCTTTGGCCCTGCTAGACCGCGCTCGCCTGTGTCCCGTCGCACCCTTTTGTCCGGGGTCCCACTCGCCATTCCCTGGGATCCGAAGCTAGACGGGGGTGGGGGGGGGGTGGCCACTCCCGGCCTGGCTGAGTCGAGCGAGCCTGCGCTCTTTCCTCTTTTTGCGCCCCATTCGAGAGTCACTAGGTGAGGAGGGCCAGGGTCACAAAGGGCGGGGCTCGGTGCTTTGATGGGGCAGAGTATCCCATCCTTGCTGGGACATAGGAACGTCGCTTCCCGGTGCCCGGGATGGGGAAAGTGGGGCCTCGCCAAGCTTCCGAGGACGTCCAGCCCAAATTGTTTAATTTGGAACGCAGATGCCCGGGGTCCGCCTGAGCCGCAGGCCTGAGTCGGCAGGCGCGTGGAAATGGGGCGATGGGGTGGCCCCCTCCAGTGCGACCACGCCCCTGCCCCTTCCTAGGCGGGCCACGGGGGCTGTGCAGTGACCGGAGCGGCCTCCAGGGGGCCTTCCTGCACGGGTTCCAGTCGGCTCACTAACCCTCCCTGGGTTGATGTGAACAGTACTTTATACTCACCCACCCCACCTGCAAACCCCTCCCCGCCACACCAACCCGCACACTAGCCCGACATGGCCTCATTTCAGCTACTCGTTACCAGGCTGGTCACTGTCCCATGGGTACCCCTGGTCTAGACCTGACCACGATTGGTGGTGCCAGCTTGTGCCAGCTCCTTTTGGGCACTTGCCCTTGCACAAGGCTGGACAGGGAGGAGGAGCACTGAAGTACCGATTTCAGGCTGCAGACAGTACATGCAACACCATCCTTTGGAGCTGAGCCCACTCCAAAGGACCACTATCCAGGTGAGCACTGGGGGGCACTTGTGGTCAGCATTCCTACTGGCCTGGGTCTCCTGTGCCTTTGAAGCCTAGAGGGTAGACCACCTGGGCAAGCCCCCACCCTCCACCATCTCACCAGCTGTCTGGGGCCTCAGAGCACCAGCCACTGACTGGTCTTTCCCAATCCTTAGGCCTGGTCTCCCACAAGTCAGGAAGGGCTTTGCAGGTCCCCCTCCCTGCCTCCCAGCTTACCCCAGCACATGGGAAGAATCAGGGCAAGAAAAGAGGCCAGGACCCTTTGTTGGTTCCTTCCACTGATGTTTATTGGACCCAGAGCAAGATACCTTTGTGGCCTTACCCTCTGGGGGCTCACAGTCTAGAGTATGATGATGTCACAGGTGGAAGGTCACAGAGCTGACAAGTGAAGGAGATAGGGGCAACATCCCAGAGAGGGCTCTACCTGGGGTCTGAAAGTCAAGTAGGCAATCGCAATAGGGAGAGCCATGGCAAAGAAGAAATCAGGACCATGGGACCCAGACAAAACCTCCTAGAGCCCCTGGTGGACACCCACTCCCAGAGAAACACAGGGTCTTGGACCCATGACTTTTATTTGGGGGCCCACACTCTGCCCGTGGTGTTTCTTGTTCACACCTTGGGTGGCCTGCGGAGCCTCTTGCCCCCCCTTCCCTCCTCCCCATGCTCATTTCTGCCTTGTGTGCTGTCACCTTATCCTCACTATGACCCTTGAGTTGCCACCCCCATTCCATAGGTGAAGAAATCCAAGTTCCCTGGTGGCTCAGCAGGTTAAAGATTTGGTGTTGTCACTGCTGTGGTGCAGGTTTGATCCCTTGCCCAGGAACTTCCCCATGCCTCAAGTGCGGCCAAAAAAGTAAAAAGGAGAATAAGATATTAGGGCTGGGAGAGGACCCAGAAGTGGCCTGAAGCATCTGGACCATGTGCAAAGCTAAGAGGCAGCAGAAGGTTTGGGGGCCTGAGCTTCTCTCCTGGCTGGTCTCCCACATGGCAATCAGTCCTTTCTTCAAGCCTCAGTTTCTTCCTCTGTAAATGGGGGCTCATCTCCAGCCTTCCCTCACAGCACTAAGAGGCTCGGGGGTGGGGGCTCTTACCAGGCCACAGGGCCTATGGGGCGGGGCCAAGGTGAGCAGGAGGCTGACATGGATGTGTAGAAGAGGGAGGCCTCAGGGGGGTAAGAGCATAAGGTTGGTGCTGGAGATGAGAAGGCCACATAAAGTGGGTGGTGTCCAGAGCATCAATGCCCTGGTCCAGACAGTTCAGGGGCAGATTGAAGGCTTGCATATGTAAACACGTGTGTACAACACTCGTCTATATGCACAGACATGCTGAAAGGGCCATAGGTTTTGGGTTTTTTGTTTTTTATTTTTTTGCTTTTTAGGGCTGGACCTACAGCATATGGAAGTTCCCAGGCTAGCAGTCTAGTTGGAGCTGCAGCCACCGGCCTACACCACAGCCACAGCAACTCAGGATCCGAGCCACATCTGTGATCTACACCACAGCTTACGGCAACGCTGAATCCCCGACCCACTGAGCAAAGCCAGGGATTGAACCCCCATCCTCATGGATGCTAACTGGATTCATTTCTACTGCGCCACAACGGGAGCTCCAGCCATTTTTTTTTTTTTTTTTTTTGCTGCACTTGCAGCATGTAGAAGCCATTTTCTTGCAGTATGTTCAAGCCAGGGGTCGAACCCATAACACAGCAGTGACAATGCTGGATCCTTAACCCACTGAGCTACCAGGGAACTCTGTGCCTTTTTAATAGGACTTTCTGTATAGTTCAATCTTTTCTTTTTTTTTTTTGGTCTTTTTGCCTTTTCTAGGGCCGCTCCCGTGGCACATGGAGGTTCCCAGGCTAGAGGTCTAATCGGAGCTGTAGCCGCCGGCCTACGCCACAGCCATAGCAAAGTGGGATCCGAGCCACGTCTGCAACCTACACCACAGCTCATGGCAACACTGGGTTCTTAACCCACTGAGCAAGGCCAGGGATCGAACCCACAACCTCATGGTTCCTAGTCGGATTCGTTAACCACTTAGCCACTATGGGAACTCCTAGTTCAATCTTTTCTTTAAATCCGTGTGCTGCATTTATTCTGTTTTCTTTAAAATGTCAGCAGGTATGCAAGCAGTGCAATTATGGGCAATGGGTGCTTTCCTTTTATAGTCCTCTGTATGAAAAATTATTTTCTAAACAACTCCCTTCCCTTTAGTGTGGACTGATCAGGGAATCCTGGGGCCCTCACCCTAGCTAATAGGTCAAGGTCAACTTCAGGGCAGTATCAGGGACCCCTGGTGGGAGGTGCTGAGGAGGGTACCTCACCTTGGCATGTTCTTCCTCAAATCCAGAAGTGGTTTGACCTCAAGAAAACCTCAGATGGGCCCAGATTAGGGGGCTTTTTACCAAACACCCAACCAGTCCCAAACTGTCTAGGTCATGAAAAACAAGGGAACACTGGAGCAGTGTCACAGATTTTAATAGACTAAGGACACACGATGTCTAAACAACAGGTGGGTTCCTGGGATGGACAGTGGGGCAGAAAAGGATGTCAGTGGGAAAACTGCTGAGACAGGAGTGAAGACCGAAGCATGTAAATGGGCAGGAGCCCAAGACTGTTCTTGGTTCTGACAAGACGGCCCTGGGAGGGCACTGTGGGGAAGGGAAGACATGACACCTTTTCTGGAAATCCCAGATTAGTCCAAGATGAACCTCTGAAAGCAAACAGGAAGAGTGGGTGCATCCACTTAGGATCCTAGCATCTGACATCAGAGGCACCCTTGGAATCTGACATCATCACCACTTTTGTAGAGAGCCAGCAAAACAGTAAATGTGGTACCTTTGACCCAGCAATTGCACTCCTGAAAAAATACCCTAAAATTATTCTTCAGGAAATAGGTGTGCCTGTGTATGGCTCTGCTGTGATAAAGGGAAGAAAGGAGAACCCATGGGGGGTCATTGTGTCATGGAGCGTATGGTCACGAGAGATCCAGAACACAGTGTCAGCAGCGGATGTGGTAGGGGGTCTGGGGAGCAGGTGATCTGGCAGCACACACCCATTTCTGCCACCTGCCTACGGCTGTGACCCCCACCTCCTGTGTGGGTCCTGCTCTTACAATACAAGAGCCCCCACACTACTGGAGCATGGAGCTGCTGGTCCAGCAGGGTGTTATACTCTGACCACAAAGCATTTTTAGAATCCAGGTACATTACATGAGCTCCCTCGTGGCCTAGTGTTTAGGACTTGGTGCTTTCACCACTGTGGCCTGGGATCAATCCCTCCTCTGGGAACTGAGATCCCACATCAGGCTCCTGCACATCGTGGCTAAAAAATAATAATAATATTAAAATAAAATTTAATAATAGGAGTTCTCCTGTGGAGCAGTGGGTTAAGGATCCAGTGTTGTCAGTGCAGCAGCCCGAGTCACTATTGTGACACAGGTTCCATCCCTGGCCTGGGATCTTCCACATGCCACTGGCGTGGCCCCCCCACCAAAAAAAATTTTTTTTTAACTTTTTTGTTTGTTTTTGTCTTTTTGTCTTTTAAGGGCTGCACCTGCAGCATATGGTGGTTCTCAGGCTAAGGGTCCAATCAGAGCTGTTGCCGCCAGTCTATGCCACACCAACACCAGATCCGAGCTGCATTTTCGACCTACGCCACAGCTCGCGGCAATGCTGGATCCTTAACCCACTGAGCGAGGCCAGGGATAGAACCTGCAACTTCATGGTTCCTAGTCAGAATCGCCTCCCCTGCAACACGACGAGAACTCCTTAAACTTTTTTTTTACAATCATCGCATTTTGTATTCTCCTCTGTAATGCATCCATGTTGATTTCTTTTTCTTTTTCTTTTTTTGGTCGGTCACAGCCATGGCACGTGGAAGTTCTCCAGTCAGGGATCAAACCTACACCAGTTTCAATCTGTGCCACAGCTGCAGCAATGCCTGATCCTTAACCTGCTGCACAACAGGTTAAGTTGTGAGACCTTTCTTTCTTTTTTGTCTTTTTAGGGCCTCACTGCAGCGTATGGAAGTTCCAGGCTAGGGGTCCAATCAGAGCTGCAGCTGCTGCCCTACACCACAGCCACAGCAATGCCAGATCCAGACAGTATCTGCAACCTATACCACAGCAAATGGCAACGCTGGATCCTTAACCCACTGAGCGAGACCAGGTATAGAACCCATGTCCTCAAGGATATCAGCTGGGTTCATTACTGCTGAGCCACAACCGGAACTCCTTTTTTTTTTAAGGGCCATACCTGGGGCATATGGAGGTTCCCAGGCTAGGAGGTGAATAGGAGCTGTAGCCGCTGGCCTACTCCTCAGCCACAGCAACACCAGATCCAAGCCGAATCTGCAACCTACACCACAGCTCAAGGCAACGCCACATCCTTAACCCACTAAGCGAGGCCAGGGGTTGAACCTGCATCTTCCTGGATGCTAGTCAGATTCATTTCTGCTGAACCATGATGGGAACTCCCTCCTTTTTTTTTTTTTTAATTAGGTCGTATTTATTTTTGTCTTTATTTCCATTATTCTACATCTGAATTTATTTATGATTTACAATTTTTGAGATTTTATTTTATTTTATGGCCACACTTTAGGGTACATGGAAGTTCCTGGGCCAGGGATTGAATCCAAGCTACAGTTGCAACCCTATGCTGCAGCTGTGGCAGTGCCAGATCCTTTAACCCACCGTGCTGGGCCAAGGATTGAACCTGTACCTCTGAGGTGACCCCAGCCACTAAACTCAGCTTTTTTTTTTTTTTTTTTTAGGGCTGTACCCACAGCATAGGGAGGTTCCCAGGCTACAGGTTGAATTGGAGCTGTAGCCGCCAGCCTGTGTCACAGCCACAACCACACCAGATCCCAGGAGTGTCTGCAACACTAGATCCTTAACCCACTGAGACCAGAGATCGAACCTGCATCCTCATGAATGCTAGTCAGATTCCTTTCCGCTGATCCTCACAGGAACTCCTAAACTCAGATTCTTTTTTCTTTTTCTTTTTAGGGTCGCACCCGCGGCATATGGAGGTTCCCAGGCTAGGGGTCAAGTTGGAGCTACAGCTGCAGGCCTATGCCGCAGCCACAGCAACAAAGGATCCAAGCTGGGTCTTTGACCTACACCACAGCTCATGGCAATGCCAAATCCTTAACCCACTGAATAAGGCCAGGGATCAAACCCATAACATCACAGTTCCTAATCAGATTTGTTTCCACTGTGCCACAACGGGAACTCCTAAACTCAAATTCTTAACCCACTGCACCACAGTGGGAATTCCAACAGGAGACCTTTCAATCCATGTTTATTTCTAAGGGGTCAGATGTGGCCTGGGTGGTCTGCATGCAACAGGAGACCTTTCAATCCATGTTTATTTCTAAGGGGTCAGATGCAGCCAGCCCCAGGCCAAGCCTAGTGGTGGGGGGCTGGGGGCTGGGGTCTGAGGGTGGATGTATGGCTGTCTTCCTCCACGGGATGCACCAGGCCCCTGCTCTGAGGTACTAGAGGGAGAGCCCAGGACCCCAGCCCTTCTCTAGAAGGCAGGAGGAGGCAGGCTCTGGACTGAACCTGGTTGTCCCTCCCCAAGCATCCTTTTCATCCTCCACTCCTCGGCTGGTCCAGGTCTCTGGAAAGCAGCAGATCCCAGAGGCACTTTTCAGATGGCCAGTTGCAATGGGGGTCACCCATGGGGATAACCACTCTGTGACCTGCTGAAGATAACAGGCCTTCTTCAAGACTGTCTCCTGTAAGGTGGGTCAGGTGGCGCTCTGTAGGCTTCCCAGAGCGTGCTGGCTCAGCTCCTCCCAGCCGCAGCCATGACCACAGCCAGGCCCGTCCATCTCACCTGCACCTGGACACATGTGGCTCTGACCTGGGCACGGCCCTGGAGTCTGGCAGCACAGAGCACAGTGTCCAGCAGGGACACCCCTGCGTCCCAAGCTGACTTGAGCACAGGGAAGGCCAGGCCTTAGCCATCTCCCCTGAAGTGGTGATAGTCGGGACAGCAATCCCGGCAGTCCTGCATTGTCATCATTTAGATCCACTTGGCACATGGCAGGAGCTTTGAAACATAAAGAAGGGGACCCTGATGCTGGGCTGACACCCCCATCTGGTAGAATCTCACAGGTAACAGGTAAGCCCTGAACCCTGACCCTGAACCATACAGACAAGTACCCGTCCTGGGGGAATGCCCAGGCCTTCAATCCGGGTGCTTGGGGCCCTGAGGGATGCATCCACCCTGAGACCCCATCTTGGATCTGGGCGCTGCAAGGCCACCCCTCCTCACACAAGCACGGCCACCTCCCCCTGCTCCTCCTGGAACCTCTGGGGCCCCCAGTTCACACCAGAACCAGAGGGGTGGGTTCCACCAGCTCAGCCTAACAGCTGGTCAGTGAAGTAGGGTCACCTGAGGAAGGGAGGGGAAGACAGAGGACTGGCCCTCGGGGGCTGGGCCCGCAGGAAGTCCAGTCTGGGTTCCATGCCCCAGACCCCACCCTCAGGGAGGCCCACACCCGGCTCAGGCTGAGGCCATCCCTGCTGCAGACACACACCCTGGGTGGCTGCATCCCCTGGGGTCTCTGAGTGCCGGGGCTACGGAGGCCAGAAACAAACAGCCTGGATTCTGCTTCTGAGACCCAGGGGCCCCTGTGTGAGGTGGGCCAGGCCCGGTGTCCATGCAAGGACCAAGGTTCCTGCGAGCTGGAGTGCACCCAGTGAGTGGCAGGAGAGCACTGCCGGGTGTAAACGTTTGTGTCCTGGGAAGTTCACAAAATGGAGAACCGAAAGTTGGCGGTTGTCCCAGGCGGCCTGGCCCATGGGCAGTACCAAGTGGAAGGGAAAGGGGAACGCATCCTGGAAGGTACCAATGGCTTCCCCCCATCACAGCCCCTGCCTCTGGTTCCCCAGAGGCCAGAGGCTGAGACCCAGAGGAAGGGCAGAGTCCACGGGCCGGATCAGCCTGCGAGCCTGTGGTCCCCAGGGCCTGCCTTAGCTTACCCCTTCCGTGCAATGGGCAGGCATGGGGGAGAAAAGCTCCTGTTGGCGCCAGCACCGAGCACTGGGGCTATCCGAGCCAAAGAGGTAGCGGAGTGGGGAGGCACCAAAGACAACTTTTCCAAATTCTTTCTATGACAGTGTCCTGTGGAACCAGCACTACATGGAATACCTTCAAGGCACCAACTATTCATTATGACAGTGGGGCCTGCGGACATTCAGTAAAGAAGACAGCAGGGTTTGGACTAACGGGGATAACAGGGCCTGGAAAGAGATCCACCAGCACGAAGCTCTTGGAGCACAATAAAGGTGGCCCTTCAGCCTGGAAAGAATGGCCTTTTTGGGAAACGGGGTCTGGGCAGATGATTTGGAAAAAAGCAGTTTGGGTTCCTACCTCTTTCCCAGAAGTCCTTTCTAGAATTAGACCAAAAAATTAAATACATATTTAAAAAGCAAACCATTCCATTTACAGAAGAAAACATGAAATGTTTTAAAATCTCGCAGTAGGAGGCTCTCTGAGCAGGATACAAAAATGCACAAGCCGTAACTGGTAATGACTAATAATGATTTTAAATGCCTGGCAAACCTAAGTAATTAAATAAAAGTAGGAGTTCCCGTCGTGGCGCAGTGGTTAACGAATCCGACTAGGAACCATGAGGTTGCAGGTTCAATCCCTGCCCTTGCTCAGTGGGTTAACGATCCGGCGTTGCCGTGAGCTGTGGTGTAGGTTGCAGACGCGGCTGGGATCCCGCATTGCTGTGGCTCTGGCGTAGGCCGGTGGCTACAGCTCCGATTGGACCCCTAGCCTGAGAATCTCCATATGCCGCGGGAGCAGCCCAAGAAATAGCAAAAAGACCAAAAAAAAATAATAATAAAAGTAACAAAAAGACAGTCACATACACAATCCAAGTCAAATACAAATTCAGGTTGGAAAATACATATATATATATATCTTGGCTGCACCCGCAACACATGCTAGTTCCCAGGCCAGGGATGAACTGCACTACGCAGCCACAACGCCAGGTCCTTAACCTGCTGAGCCACCAGGGAACTCAGGAGGTTCCTAGGCTAGGGGTCAATTCAAAGTTGCAGCTGCTGGCCAAAGCCACAGCCACAGCAACACCAGGTCCGAGCTGCATCTGCGACCTACACCACGGCTCACGGCAATACTGGTTCCTTAACCCACTGAGCAAGGCCAGGGATCCAACCTGGGTCCTCATGGATACTAGTCAGATTTGTTTCTGCTGTGTCACAATGGGAACTCCCAAAATACTTAAAAAAAAAAAAAAAAAGACAATGGGCTAATTTTCTTTTTTTTTTTGTCTCTATAGGGCCACACCTGCAGCATATGGAGGTTCTCAGGCTAGGGGTCCAACCGGAGCTATAGCTGCCAGCCTACACCTACAGCCACAGCAACACGGGATCCGAGCCGCATCTGTGACCTACACCACAGCTCAAGGCAACGTTGGATCCTTGACGCACTGACAGAGACCAGGGATCAAACCCACATCCTCATGGATGCTAGTCGGGTTCGTTAACCACTGAGCCATGACGGGAACACCCTAATTTCCTTGATATGTATAAAAGTGCTCCTAGAAAACAGAACATCAAGAACTGAATAGAAAAATGGACAAATACAAATATTCCAAATATGTTGGAGTTACCATTTTGGTTCAGTGGTAACAAACTTGACTGGTATCCATGAAGATGCAGGTTCAATCCCTAGCCCTGCTCAGCAGGTTAAGTATCTGACATTTCCAGGAGCTGTGGTGTAGGTCACAGATGTGGCTTGGATCCAGTATTGCTATGGCTGCAGTGTAGTGTGGTTTGGATCCTTAGCCATATGCTGCATATGCCATAGCTGCAGCCATAATAAAGCAAATAAAATAAATACATGTATGTAATACATACAGATATTTTTCACTTTTTTTTGGTTTTTCGGTTTCTTTTTCTCCCCCCCCCTTTTTTTTTTCTTGCCACACCTGCAGCATGCAGAAGTTCTCAGGCCAGGGATCCAAACCACACTACAGCAGTGACCCTAACCACAGCAGTGACAATGCCAGATCCTCAACCACCAGATCTCCAGGGAACTCACTAGACTTTGCCACTTTCTATATTAATGGTAGAAATGATCAGCATAAAAATAAATCTAACAGAAGCAATGAGGTGTTTGATTATACTTCTGGGAAATACAGACAAAGTTGCAATGAAATGCTATTTTTCTTGTATTTTAGGGCCACACCCATGTCATATGGAGGTTCCCAGGCTAGGGGTAGAATTGGAGATGTAGCTGCCAGCCTACGCCAAATCCAAGCTGAGTCTGCAACTTACACCACAGCTCACAGCAACGCCAAATCCTTAACCCACTGAGCAAGGCCAGGGATCGAACCTGCACCCTCATGGATGCTAGTCAGATTTGTTTTCATTGAGCCACCACGGGAACTCCCTGAAATACTATTTTAAGAGCTCATAGGAGTCCCCTGGTGGCTTAGTGGGTTAAGGATCTGGTGTGGTCACTGATGTGGCCATGGTCACTGCTGTGGCATAGGCTGGATCCTCGGTCAGGAACTTTCCCATGCTGCAGGCACAGCCAACAAATAAATTTTAAAAAGTCACATACCCATTTAGAGATTGATGGAGAGAAAGTCCTTCCACCTAGCCCTTCCTTCCTAGCAGGAAGGAATTCAGCCTACAGAAAAACTACTACTTGGGTAGGAAGACATTTGGACAAGGATACTGGACGTAGCACTGTCTGTTACAGAAAACTGGGGGAAAAAAACTAAATTTCAACAAAGAAACAGGATAAATTACAGTGCTAGTAAAATATGCTGCAGCCACTAGAAGGACTGAATCCAATCTATATGTTGGAACATAAACACTCTCCAAGCCACCGTGAGTAAGCTCACACTTTCACATAAACTTATTAGATACACAAGTATACTTTCTTTGCTGAAACATAAGAAACTCTTTTATCTCTGCCCCAGAGGAAGGGAACTAGGCCTGGACGTCCGGAGTGGGAAGAACACAGAGTTTTCACCCAAAGCTCTTTTACACTCAACTTTTTTTTACTGTGTGTCCCAAAACATTTTTCTTCACTTGTAAGCCATCGCTTTGGACTTAAGGAACTTGCATCTGATGAGATGAAAAGACAATGGTCTCTGCGACAAGGGCAGCACCAGGAGTCAGTGGGAGCACTGGGCAGAGGGTCAGGGTCGGGGGCTTTGGGGAAGAAATGCTGCAGCAAGAGGCTGAGAGGGGCCAGACGTGTAGAGAAACGTTAGCCTTGCTGAGACGTATGGGCACAGAGATCACCCTGTGCAAGGACCCCGCGGCGGAAAGGACGAATGAACGAGAGGACCCGCAGTTCGCGGCTTTCCTGAGTGCACATCCCATGTTCAGATTTGCTCCTAGACGTCCTGGATTATCAAACACGACCTTAGACTCGCAGCAAGAGGGTCCGTGGGGCTCGGGAGGGACGAAGGCACAGAACCTTCCCGCCCACCACCAGGGTCAGGCACCATCCTGGGTTAGAGACGGCGGGACCGAGATCGGGACCGGGGGCACTCCCGGCTCTTCGAGCGCCCCAGGAACAATTCCCAGTTGCGAAGCACAGAAAGCGCTGCGAGGCCTCGCCTCGCTCGGCGTCAACGCTGACACACAGCCACGCCGGCGTCTGTCAGCCCACTGGATGAGCCCTCACGGGCGGAACGGCGGCAAGGGCAGGGACGGCTGGCCGGGGTCCGAGCCGCCGCCACTTACCGCCGAGGCCACGGCTTCCTCCAGTTCCGCCGCCTGCCGCTGCATCTGCGCTCGCCACCCCACTTCCGCTTCCGCCCCCGCTGTGCCCCCTTAGCGCTGTCCCGCCTCCCAACTGGCCGAAACACCGCCCTCTCTTAAAGGGGCCGCGGACCTCTAGAGGCCAAGGAGGAAGCACCTCCAGGTCCTGGCCTCGCCACTGCCCAGTGCCCAAACACATGCCCAGTCGCCTCCCGATCTCTGAGGCCGTCCTCACTCTAGAACGCCCCCGTCGGAAGTCTCAGGGGGCACTCCGCAGGATCGGGGGTGAGCCCGGCGTCCGGTCAGGGTCCAGGGAGACCCTGGGCCATCCCGGTCTTCAAGGGCATCCCGGGCGGAGGATACAGCTCGGACCAAGGCCCCAAGGCGTATTGTGGAAGTGCTCCGCGTGACCTCATTTCTGGGGAGACCCCCACGAGGCCTCGGGCTTGCTGCTGTCTTCCACTGGGTCCAAAAGCCTGGGTTTGCTAAAGACTCTCTGGGACCTCTCTCTATGCAGGGGTCTGAGGACAGGTGGGGCGGAAATCACAAGCACAGTCTGTGTACAGAAAGGTGCCTGCCTCTCTGGGACCCCAGAGAAGTCCTGGTCCAGATCCGCCGCGGCCACTTCCACACCCAGTACTGTCTTGGAAACAGGGAGCCACCACCTGGCTCACTCTAGGACCCCAACCCCAACCCTCTTCTGGCTCACTCTAGGACGCCAACCCCAACCCTCTTCTGTAGGGAGAGTAACCCGATACCTGCAATTGTGCTGAACTTTCCTGAGGGGTTGTGGACAAAGTCCAGAGCTTGCGGAGCCCCAGGAAAAGCACACGAAAGTCAGGAAAGGGAAAGGAACTTTAAAATTTTAAATCTTTAATTTGTTTTCACGTTTTTCCTTCGTTTTGCTTCCGAAAGGAAAGGAGAGCGTAGCTCCGTTGCCTGTACATTGTCCACGCCCCTGGATGAGGGGCAGGTCCCAACGCCTGCCTACCGGCTGCCTGGAGGGCAGTGCTTGGGGAGCCTGGGGATTCACATGCAGCCCCCAGCGCCGGGGCGAGGTCCGGGCGCCGCCTTATCGCTGAGGTCCGTTAGGCTAGGTGCGCTGGCTGGGCAGCTCCTGGGAGATGAAGCGGCGTAGGCGCTCCAGGTACTGGCTGTAGAGCTCGATGTCGTTGTGCCCAGCGCCCTCTACCCATAGGGGCTCCACGGCCTTGGGGCAGCGCTCGTAGAGCGCCAGCCCATGCGAGAAGTCGATCACCTCGTCCTCCGTGCCGTGGATGATGAGCACCGGCGACGTGATTTTGGACACCTTCTCGATGCTGCGGGGCGGGGCACGTTAGGCCTCCGCGCCCCACCCCCGCCGAGGCCCCACCCCTGAGCTCCGCCCCCCGCCCTCAGATCCCGCCCCGCGCTCACTTGGGGAACGCGTCAAAGCAGTAGGTCTTCTTGGTGTCAGGGAAGGCGACGCGCATGCCCGAGGTGAGCGGGGAGTGCAGCACCACCGCGGCGCACTCGTAGCGCGAGGCCAGGTCCACAGTGGGCACAGTGCCGATGCTCTGCCCGTACAGGACGATGCTGTCCGGGCTGATGCCGTACCTGGCAGCGGTGGGGTCTGGATCAGCTGTGATGCCACAGGCACACACCCCTCCCACTGCCCGCCCATTCTCCCCGCAGGCTCCAGGCAATAGGGTCAGGCCCAGGGACCCTCCCCTGCCCCCAACACCGAGGCAGTCCGCTCATTTGGGAGGCAGAACCCGGACAGGAGTGAGGGAAGCTGGCCGATCACCACCCCAGGCCGCCTGGCTGTACCCTCAGTTGCCACAGGTCACACCTGGCCAGTGCCCCTGTGAGGAGAGTTGAGGGGCGTTGAGGTGCACTGCACTGTAGTTCCTGGGAGTGGTCCCTAGGACCTCGCCTGCTCCTTCTGGCCACCCCCCACCCCTACACACCCTTGGCCAGGGCCACATGCAGGACCTGCTTTGGCCCTTCCTGTTCCTGCTGTGTGGAATTGGCCAGTCCCTCCTGGTGGCCCTGGAAGGGGGCATATCTTCCTCCCAGCACCCGCACCCTCACCCATCCCTGGCCCTGGGAAATAGAGGCAATCATGTCCTCTGATATCTCAGCCAGTTTGCAGCCCCTCAGGTGCTCAGTACAACACTGGAGGACAGGAAGAGCTGCTCCCGAGGGAACAGTGGGTGGCCACCACCTCCTTCTCTGGGCACCTTCCCTACAGAGTGGCCAGGTTCTGGGCACAACTCCCACATCCAGACCTTCCCTCCCCTGGCACAGCTGATACAGCCCTACGACTCCCATGTGCCCTTTCCTGACACAAAGACCCCCCCTCACTACCCTCCCAGCGCAAGGGTCCTCCCTGGCCTACCTTTCACACACCCATAGCCCTGACCTCAAAGGGCATCCCCTCTTCCCAGCGGCCAGGGAAGGTCTGCGTCTCACCTGGGCAACCCACCTGGGTACTCAGGGGCCATCTTCACTGTCTCCACTACCAGGCCTTGCAGATGCCACCTGGCCTTGTGCCCACCACCCTGGCCACTCTTCCCCAGCCTGCTCCCAGGTTTGCAATGACTACCACTGTGCTGAGCACCAGTGCAGTCCTATCAGTCAGCTCCAGGCACGGACCCCCGCTGCCACCTGGCTGTCTCCCCCTGGATAAACTCAACAGCTGCCGGATGGCATGGCTCTTCTTTCCAGACCTTCCCAGCCCCAGGTCACTTCTTGGGCCCAAGTCTCCTATCCTCCTGCTGACTCTCAGCTGTTGGGGATGAGGGACCAAGTCTCCAGAGGTCAATGCTGACAGATGACAGAGCTCAGAACCCTCACCTACCAAGAGGTAAGATTCTGCCATCCAGCATTCCCGTCATGGCTCAGCAGAAACAAATGTGACTAGCATCCGAGAGGATGCAGGTTCAATCCCTGATCTCACTCAGTGGGTTAAGGATCCAGCGTTGCCATGGGCTGTGGTGTAAGTCGCAGATGCGGCTCAGATCTGGCATTGCTGTGGCTGTGGCATAGGCCAGCAGCTACAGCTCTAATCAACCCCCAGCCTGGGAACCTCCATATGCTGCGGGTGCAGCCCTAAAAATAAAAAAAGATTCTTCCATCGACTCCCAGCCAGTGGGGACAGGCTGAGGCAGCTGAGCGTGGACACATACCTGCACAAACCCACCAGCATGGGTCCCCAGTGTCAGGGCGATGCCAGGAGACCCTGCTCTCAAGGCCTGCCACAGGGACTGCCTGGTGCATCACTACAGCAACCATGCCCCGTCTCCCCAGGGCAGGCTGGCTCTGGTCCCCGCAGGAGCTGGTTGCCCAAGTCAGCCAGGCAGGCCAAGATGGGGCTATGCCGAGCAGGCAGAGTGTGCCACCTCCGGGAAGTGGGGGTCGGGTGATCTCCCTACAGAGCAGCATAGGTGCAGGGCCACACTGCACTATACCCAGGGAGGACCCAACTTCTGCCAGTTGACAATCCCACCAGCTACCAGGGCTGCGCTGGGTAACGAGCTGCCTAAAAGAATCTTCCAGGCCCAGAAGAGCCCCACCCTCAGGATGAGGCCAAGTTCCACAATCAGAAGCCTTAATCAGAGGCCTGGCCCCACCCTGCACCCCAAGTGCTCCCTCAGCCTCGGCCTCCCAGTCCTTTTACACAGCCTTCACACGCCACCGCTGGGCCCAAGTCCTCTGCACACCACTCCCTCCAGGCAGAGCCTCCACTCCCTCCAGGCAGAGCCTCCACCCCCAGAGGGATGCCCCCAGGCCCTGTCCACGCCCCTGCCCAGGCAAGAGGCTCCCAGGAGGGGCCAACCCCAGGGAGGTGAGAGGACAGCCAGCCTGCCTCCCTGCACACCAAGCACGCCTGTCACCATGCAGGGGAACATAGGTCAGACCTCACCCTGAGGTCCAGTGTAGCCACAGATAGGCTCTCTCTCCTGCAGGGCCACCGACCCAGGCTTCCTCCCTCCCTGGAAGGCAGCCCCAGTGCCAGTATGGGTACCTTCAAACCACCAGTTTCACCCAGTCCAGTCACCTGTGAGGAGCCGTGCTGCTTTCCCCCCCCGCCCCCCGCGGTGCCATGCTCACCTGGTACGCAGGGCCTGCCAGGCAGCATCAATGTCGGCGTAGAGGTTCTTCTCCGAGGGCTTGCCAGAGCTGACGCCGTAGCCGGAGTAATCATAGGAGAAGATGTTGCAGTTGATGCGCGTGCCCAGGCCGATGTAGAAGCTGCTCATCTGCCCCAGGTCCACCGCATTGCCATGCGAGAAGAGAACCGTATATCTGTGGGTGGGCAGTGGAAGCACAGGTCAGGGGGCAAGGGAGCAGGGGCGGGGGAAGAGGTACCCACCAGAAGAGACAGCAGGGCATCAGGCTTCAGCCCGTGAAAGAAACCACAAGGACCTAGTCAGGTTCTCAGCACAGGTGGAGCCCCAGCACCAGCTCAGGAAGCCACAGTGCCCATCACAGCTAAGATGCCTATGCCCCTGGGCAGCAGCTGCCTCTCCTCTGGAATCATTCCTTTCGAAGGGACTCTGACAGCCCTGAGGCGGGCGGGCACCTATGTCCGCTGCACAAGACAGCAGCGTTCTGTCACCAGGACTGCCCACAAGTGAGGCCAAGCCCTGTTCAGAGGGCTGAAGCTCCCCTCCTAGAGAATGACCCATGCCCTCATTTCTGCCTTGGGGCCCAAGGCAGCCCTGCAAGGCCCGCATGCCCAGGGCAGGTAACCAGGCTGGTCCTAGCCGATGGACACTCCTAGAGTCTTCCTCCTCTGGCGCCACTGGCCCCCACCCAGCCGAGCCCAGCCCAGTCCAGCCGAAAGGTAAAAGCCTGCCCTTTGGACTCAATCCAGAGCCAGAACCCGGCTGGTATGAGGGCAGAAGTACCTGGAAGCCCCCACCTCTGCCCCACAGTAGGAACAGGGAGTCAGACTTGGCCCAAGCCGCCAGCCAGGCTACAGGTGCCCCAGACTCAAAGCAGGTGCTGAGGCCTCAATGGGGACCAAGAGCCCTGGAGACCATCCCTGGGCAGGTAAAGACTGAAACCCGGAAGCAGGAGGCTCTATGTTGAGCAGGTGGCATGACTCAGCCACTAGGAGCCACTTTGCTATGGAGTCTTTTCATCCCAAGACAGGCTGCCTGTGGCAGTTCCTTGGTGGCCAGGGGCGGATCTCATCCACTGCCCCTTGAGCAAGAAAAATCCTGGGGGCATCCACTCCGCCAGATGGGCTCATGCAAGCTCTGGTCCTAGCAGGGCACCAGCCAAAAGGAGAGCCCTGAGGACGGAGCACATCTCGGGCCTGGATCTCACCTGGCGCCTGGCACGCAGCGCACGTACATGCAGGAGATGCGGTTGCCGCGGCTGCTCTTGGTCAGGAAGACCTCAATGGTGTCCAGTTCACGCTGGCTGTACTGGAAGTCAGCGCGCTCCATCAGGTGGAGCTTCCAGCGCCCAGGGGTGCCAGCTGAGGCCCGCAGGGTCCCCGAGGGGGCGGCCCCAGCCCCGCCGGGTCCAGGTTCCGGCTCAGGCATCAGCGAATAGGTGGGCTCCGGAGGCAGGAAGGCGAGTTTGGCAGCAATGCGGCCAGGACAGGGCGGGCAGCAGAAGAGGCAGCAGAGCTCGGTCACTGACAGGCCATTCATGGTGGGCACCGGGCCCTGGGGCAGGCCTCACCCGGTGGGGGACGGGAGAGGGTGCTTGGAGACAAGGGCAGGGGGCAGGGCACCCCCCAGCCACCGCCCCAGACAAGAGCCCCGTTAGGAGGCTGCAGCCCAGCCCCATCGCGGTCCAAGCTGAGCCCTCAGGAGCCTCGCAGCCTCGTGTGTCCATGTTGTGCAGAGGGAGAACCTGCAGAGGAACAGAAAGATGTGGGGTCCTGGGGTACCACCGGAAAGGCAGAACATGTCCCAAGCCCTCAGCTTCCCCACAGTGCAGCCTCTGAAGGCTCTGCCTGCCACCACAGACCTTGGGCCCAGCCTGCCCTCCTTAGGGCACCAAGACCTCCCCAGCAACCCCTTCTGCTAGCTTTCCTCATCATCAGACACCAATGCCTGCAGGCTGTGCTGGGCCATCAGACCTCCAGGCCACCCAGCTCTCCCCAGCAAAGGCCATGCTCCAGGCTCAGAGAAGCCCTATCACCCCCAAGGTCCCTCTTCATCTGCCACCCCCGGGTGACGCAGCTCAGTCAAGGTGAGGACAGACTGCTGATCAGAGGGACTCTGGAGCAGGCTCCCAGTGCCAGGCCTCATGTCCACAGACAGGAGCCCAGGCGGAGGAAATACAACAAACAAAGGCTCTGCAAACAAAAGCAGGATACATCTCTAGGCTGGGAAGGCCCAGAGCTCAGACAATAGCTCTCTCCTGTGCTCGGGGCCAGGCCTGGGGGTCAGCTGGCTGAGGTAGATCATGGGAGCCTGGGGCTCCTTCCCAACCCAGAGGTCTGTGGCCTGGAGCAAGTGGCTTCACCTCCCTCAGCCTCAGCTTCCTGGTCTATCAATGCAGACACCACTCCTGTCACAGAGACAAGGAACAAGATGAGGGGTAAGTGGTGGAGAGGACATGGCTCAGAGGAATGTGAGTCCTCCCTTCTGCAGAATGTTGTGAAACACCGTCTTAGACTACAGCTAGATCACAAAGGGAGCTGGCAGCATGAGACTGGAAGAAACTACAATGATTTGAGAAAAACCTACTCATTTACTCCGTTTTCCCTGCAGGCTGGAAGAGAGGGAGACACGCTCACAGCTCAGCACCAGCAGCAGAGCAGCTGAGCGCACTGCGGGTGGGGGCCATAGCGTTAGAAAACCACTGGACCAGGGCCCTGGGAGTCAGAGTAGGTCCATACAGTCTGAAGCCCAGAAACACACCTGCTCCGTCCAGACCTGTGATCTGAGACCAAGGGCTGCACAGAGCCACATCCCACAGTCTCCAGGACTCCGGGCACATGGAGGGGAGTTGGCGGGGGAGGCAGCAAGAGCCACAGCGAGGACACGAATGGCCTCCCGGAATCCCCAGACTCCCAGGGGAATGCTGACTTTAGATGCAAGTACTTTCAGAAGGCAGCATCCATCATACTGGTTCCCAGGCAAAAGTGAGTTGGCCCCCTGAGGACACATGCCAATGCCAAGGGCATTCTGGGTTGTGACAACTGGGAAGGCAGGTACTAGCATGGAAAGGGTGGAGACCAGGGATACTGCTCAACACTCCACAGTGCACAGGACACCCTCCCTCCTGCTCCAGAGAGTCAACCAAACTGAGTTTGCTCAAACATATTTTCAGAGGTCCAGGCCCCAACAGGTGACACTCCACAGGTGCTTTGGTGGCTTGGTCTAGAGTTTGGGCAGCACAGAAGGCTCGTTCTGAGAAGAAGGCCTGGCTGAAAACCAGTGCACAGGAAGGGGGCCCCCAGCAACCTGAGGATGAACAGGCACACCAAAGTGGACAAGGCCCACTGACCAAGCCACAAACCCAGGTGTCAACCTTGACAGCTCCCTGCACCCTCAGATCCGCCCATCACAGGGCCTGCTGACTCCATTCTCCCCCTCCCACAGTCACCTGGTGCATGCGCAGTCTCCTTTCTCGCTGGTCCACTCCTTGGCCACCATCACCCCCACCAGAGCATTCTCCCCCAAACAGCAAAAGATCTTTTCACAACACAAATGTGATCATGCTACCTTCTAGGGTGGCCCAGTGGCCCCACTATTATCAGGATAGATATCACATCCTTCTCCATTGACCTGCCAAGTCATCAAGGGGCTTGGGGCCGACCTCCCCAGCCTCACTCATCTTGTACCTTACTCTCCCCAGGTGAGCCCCACTGCCCCCTCCTGCCTCAGAGCCACAGCCCACCCGGTTCCCCAATCTCACTAGACAGCTCTTGCCCCTTGTCCCATCCACCATTCAGATCTCCCTGTCAGTGCTGCTCCAAACAGGGTCAGTACCCCTGCACACTCTCATGGTTCCAGATCTCTCTCTGCAGTTCATATGTACATGTTCAACCATATGCCCCTCAAACCAAAGAGAAACTCCAT
This sequence comes from Phacochoerus africanus, assembly GCF_016906955.1. Lineage (NCBI taxonomy): Eukaryota > Metazoa > Chordata > Mammalia > Artiodactyla > Suidae > Phacochoerus > Phacochoerus africanus. The sequence goes on along the minus strand of NC_062547.1, from coordinate 76,798,692 downwards.
GAGGGCAGGGCCACTATTTGTTCTTGCTCAATGAAATGGCCAAAGGACCAGGGCAAAGGGGAAAACTACAGTACAGTACACCACATCTGACAGAAAGGAGGAATGGTCTCTTCAGCCATGCAGACCTGGGACCAACCTTCTGCTGTCTTTTATGGATGTCACTGACTGCGCCTCAAGAGCCAGGCTCGGGCTGGACAGAGCACACTCAGGTGCCTCACTCACTAGGTAGGCATCGCTGGCACCCAGAGCCTAGCAATTCCATCCCAGGTGGCAGTGTCATAAGGAACAAGACAGAACCAGACAACTGCAATACTCCAGGCCGACCTAAATACGGACGACTGTGATGGCACCTCACCCAGCCAGTCAGGGTGGGAAAGCTGCATGGAAGAAGGTGCCCTCTGAAAAGCACAAGGCAAGTGCCAGGTGACAGAGAGCAGGGCTGAAGGCAAGACCCAGTGGTGACAGCAAGTTCTAGGAACTGTGGCTCCAGAGCTAGAGGGACACTGGGCAGAAGAGATGAGCAGAGGAGTCCTGGAGAGAGCCAGGGCTGGGTCAGGCCGCACCCGTGAGCCCTGCTGCAGTTTGAACTTCATCCTGGAGTGATGAGGAATCCTGAAGGAGTCCTAGGTGGAGAATGTACCCCATGGATTAAGGGCTGTGAACGTGCCCTGGCTGCATCCTGGAGACAGGAATGGAGCAGAGGCTGGGAAATCTGCCTAAGTGTCACTGCCGGCCAAAAGACGCCTGCGAAACGGCAGAGGTGTCTTGGAGACGTTAAGGAAGCAGGGCTCCGCTCCCGCTGATGGAGAGGGCCCGGGTGTCGGGCTGGGGGACCGGTTCGCGGGCAGAGGCAGAGTCCGCGGCTCGGACGGGGCACTCCCCGAAAGCAATGTAGCGTCTCCAGGACGGTGGGCGCACACCGCAGGTCGGAGGGCTGAACGGACAGCGGACCGGGCTCTGTCGGACTCAGAGACACTGTCCCGCGATTCTCAGGCCTGATCTGAGGGTCCTCCTCCCGGACCGCGGCCGCCCAGGGAGTGAAGGCTCTCGGGAGCGTCGGGCCGGGTTGCCCTGGCCTCGCGGCCCGCCCCGGCTCCCCAAACGGCCGCAGGAGGCACTGAGACCTCGCTGCACCGCCGCACCCGCCCCTGCCTGGCACTTACCGCTGCGGCCCGCGCCCCCCGGCCCCGGGGCCGCGCTCCATGGCTCCCGGCCGGCCGCCCTTCCGTCAATCCCTCGGCGCCCCGGCCCGGTTGCCAGCACCGCCACGGCCGCCGCTCCCCCGCGGGCGGAAGTGAGCCTCACTCCTGCCACCGCCCCGGAAGTGACGCGAGGTGCGCGCGAGGGACAGGGGACGGGGGCCGCGCGGAGCGCGGGCGCGAGGCGCATGGGGGGAGGGGCCGCTTTCCCGGGGAGCGGGGCAAGAGTAGTGGGCGGGGACCTGGTGGGTGGGCGGGGACCTGGTGGGTGGGCGGGGACCTGGTGGGTGGGCGGGGACCTGGTGGGTGGGCGGGGACCTGGTGGGTGGGCGGGGACCTGGTGGGTGGGCGGGGACCTGGTGGTGGGCGGGGACCTGGTGGGTGGGCGGGGCCGGGCAAGTTGGACAGGTTTCCGGTGGAGACACAATTCACTGGTTCCTTTACTCAGTCCCAGGCCAGTACTAGGGTGAGGCAAGGGAGGCACTCGCCTCCGAAGCAAAACTTACAGGGTGCCAAAAAACTTCTTAATCAAGATGAAAAAATTTTTTCTTTTTAGGGTTGCACCCGTGGCAGCAGAGATGCAACCGCGGCCTACGCGACAGCAACACCAGGTCCAGATCCGAGCTGTGTCTGCGACCTACACCACCGCGTATCCTTAACCCACTGAGCCATTCCAGGGATCGAACCCACATCCTCTTGGACACTGGTCGGTTTCCGTACCACTAAGCCACAAGGGGAACACCGAGATAGGGGAGTTTCCATCGTGGCTCAGTGGAAATGAATCTGACTGTGTCCATGAGGACGCAGGTTTGATCCCTTGCCTTGCTCAGTGGGTTAAAGATCCAGTGTTGCTGTGAGCTGTGGTGTAGGTCACAGAAACGGTTCAGATCTGGCGTTGGCTGTAGCGTTGCTGTAACATTGTTGTGGCTGTGAATGTAGTCAGTGGCTACGTCTCCAATTGGACCCCTAGCCAGGGAACCTCCCTATGCTGCAGGTGCGGCCCTAAAAAGCAAAATAATAATCATCATCATCATCCTGGGAATTCTTGTCGTGGCTCAGAGGTATTGAACCCAACTAGCATCCATGAGATTGGCCTCACTCAGTGGGTTAAGGATCCAGCATTGCTGAGATTCAATATGGGTCACAGACACGGCTCAGATCCCACGTTGCTGTGGCTTGTGGTGCAGGCTGGTGGCTACAACTCCAATTCTGATACCAGAAAGATGATAACAGAATCCGGGTTCTTATTCACGGCAGTGGAAGAATGAACTCCACGAACAGAGGCAGCAAGCAAGCAAAGTCTTTATTAAAGGAAAGCAAACAGCTCCCAGGGTTTCTGGGAGGGGGGAGAGGAGCCCTCTTTCTCTATTGTCCTATAGATGTTTTTTTTATTCCTTAAAGATGGGGGGGTACCAACCTTGGGTCCAGAAAGATGTGGTTTTCTCCCATTGGCCTTGTTTAATTACCTGCAGCAGTCCTTGTCCAATAGGGTCTTAGGGGTGTAAATATCCCATAAATCTCGTAGTTTCTTTGCCCTTTTCTTCCCGTAAACTGAGTCACAGGGGATTAGGGATTAGTGTCAATCCAGGCGTAGGTACACTCCCTATAGCAAACAAGGCCTGTGGGGATGTTACTCCCTGGAGTCCTTAAACCACAAATGTTAATCAATGGCCATATCAAAGGATGCATCAAAGCCCATGTTCCTACACTGACTACCTGAATTAATATTCTGCCTCAATTTGACCCCTAGCCTGGGAAATTCTATATGCCACAGGTTCAGCCCTGAAAAACAAACAAACAAAAAAAACAAAAAAACTTGAAGGCGTTCTTATGGTGGTGCAAGGGGAACGAATCCCACTAGTATCCATGAGGATTTGGGTTCGATCTCTGGCCTTGCTCAGGGGGTGGGGGATCCAGTGTTGCGGTGAGCTGTGGTGTAGGTTACAGACTCAGCTTGAATCCCACGTTGCTGTGGCTGTCATGTAGGCCAGCAGCTGCAGCTCCAACTAAACCCCTAGCCTGGGAACTTCCATATGCTGGGGATGCGGCCCTAAAAAGACCAAAATGACATTTTGTTCACCGTGGATTCTTTTGCACTGGTTTTTTTTTACTTCGTTATTTGTTGTCCCTGAGGCAAAGGCCCTGTGCTCCTCACCCAGCCCCTCCCACTCAGCTCACCCTGCCGGAAGTGAGGCAGATGTTATTCAACCAAAGGTAGAGCTGAATGAGGATGAGGGTTGGGAGCAAAAGAGCAGTATGATTGAAGGTGACCCAGGAACCTCTTTGAAGATGGTCAGGGCAGAACTTGCTGGGAGGAACAGAAGCAGAGGCTGAACCAGCCTCACCCTTGCAAGCCTCCGCCCTTTGCAGGGTGCCTTTCCTTTGGCCTGTAAACCTAGTCCAGCTCAACCTCTCCACCCCCCACCCCACCTCCACCCTGCAGGCAGCCCCAGCCCCTCCCCTCCCCAGGGAGTCTAATCTTCAGCTTCTTTGCAGAGATAAGCCTCCCAGGCCTGCCCTCCCCTACAGCCCCATTCCTGGGTCAGCTGGCTAGAGGACTCAGTCTCAAGAATGGACACTGTCCAGGGGTGGTTTCCAGCCTGTTTCCTCTGGCTGCTTGCCTGGGACCCAGCTGCCTCCTCCCACAACTATGAGCCCTGGGGGGCCGTCGTGGGATGCTCCAGTCCCCCCCAGCCTGGGCTGCCCCCCTCTAGGCTCCCAGCATCAGCTGTTCTGCTGAGGTCCAAAGGTCACAACTAGGGCAAGCTCCTTCCAATTTCCTTGTGCCAGAGCAGGAAGAGGCCTGTCCACAGTCTCCTTCCCTGGCCCCTTCTCCATCTCCAGCCCCTTCCCCTGGACTAGAAAGGGCCAGAGATGTGGCTGCACCAGAGCTGAGCTCCACCAGGACTGAAATGCCCCAAGGAGAATATCTGCAGACCTGCCCTGAGCAGAGTAGGGGGCAGGTGGTGGACCCAGGAGGTGGGGGTAGGCCCAGTCTCTACTCAAATATGACTTGCCCTGCTCTCACCTAGTTGCCCCACTGACCAAAGGTGCTGCTGTGAATGCCCCAAGGTCTCAGAAGGTCAGTAACTCCTCTCTCCTCCCCATCCCAGAGCCCCTGCTTGGTGTTGGCCCATTTTTTCCCACCTCTTTTGCCCCTGTTCTCTGCCCCAGCCCAGCCAACCTTGCCAAAATTGTTCCTACCCCAGGGCCTTTGCAGTGTGGTGCCCCTAATATACACAGGGCTGGCTCCTCCTCCTCTTCAGACACTCACTCTAATATCACCTCCTCAGAAAGCTCTCCTTGACCACTGTTGGAAATTACAATAACTCTGGCTCGGGTCGTCAGTGTCAGAAAGTGAGACACATGGAGTTCCCGTCATGGCTCATTGGTTAATGAATCCGACTAGGAACCATGAGGTTGCGGGTTCGATCCACGGCCTTGCTCAGTGGGTTAAGGATCTGGTGTTGCCATGAGCTGTGGTGTAGGTTGCAGGCGCGGCTTGGATACTGTGTTGCTGTGGCTGTGGTGTAGGCTGGCGGCTACAACTCCGATTCGACCGCTAGCATGGGAACCTCCATATGCCGCAGGAGCGGCCCAAGAAATGGCAAAAAGACAAAAAAAAGAAAGAAAAAAGAAAGTGAGACACGTGGACAAGGAGAAATCTCCACAAGGCTCTTTACTTCTGCAGAAGAGCGCGGGCACTCCAAAAAGTGTGTGCGCTAAAGAAAGGATGCTCCCCTATTTATCCCTAACGCAGGTGATGTACCTGTCCCCTTCCCATTGGTCAGGTTAGGGTGCATACTCTTCCCGTAGGCTAATTTGAAACAAATTGTTACTGGGAGAAGAAGGAAAGGGGAGGGGTGGGGGTCACAGGAAGGTGAAACCAGAGCAAAATAGAGTAATCAAGATTTCCTTTGATAGAAAAGACATTATGTTACTTTCCATACCACCCCCTCCCCCACCAAAGTCCCCACCACACACCCAATTTATTTCTATCACAGAACTGGCTATCAGGAGCTGCTGCCATGGCTCAGCAGGTTAAGAAACCAACTAGTGGAGTTCCTGTCATGGCTCAGTGGTTAACAAACCGGACTAGTATCCATGAGGACACAGATTCGATCCCTGGCCTTGCTCAGTGGGTTAAGGATCTAGTGTTGCCATGAGCTGCGGTGTAAGTTGAAGACGCAGCTCGGATCCTGCGTTGCTGTGGTTGTGCCAAAGACCTGGGGCTACACCTCCTATTCAACTCCTAGCCTGGGAACTTGCATATGCCCGCATATGTGGCCCTAAAAAGACAAAATACCAGAGTTCCCGTCAAGGCTCAGTGGTTAATGAATCCGACTAGGAACCATGAGGTTTCGGGTTTGACCCCTGGCCTCGCTCAGTGGGTTAACCATCCGGCGTTGCCATGAGCTATGGTATAGGTTGCAGACATGGCTTGGATCCCGCGTTGCTGTGGCTCTGGCGTAGGCCAGTGGCTACAGCTCTGATTCAACCCCTAGCCTGGGAACCTCCATATGCCGCGGGAGCGGCCCTAGAAAAGGCAAAAAAAAAAAAAAAAGAACCCGACTAGTATCATGAGAAGGAAGCTTTGATCCCTGTTCCTGCTCGATGGGGTTAAGGATCATGCGTCGCCGTGAGCTGTGGTATAGTTCGCAAATGTCGCCTGGATCTGGTGTTGCTGTGGCTGAGGCGTCTACGTCTCCAATTCCATCCCTAGCCTGGGAACTTCCATAGGCCACACATGCGGCCCTAAAAAGAAAGAAAAACAAAACAGAAAAAGAATTTGCGTTCCCGTCGTGGCGCAGTGGTTAACGAATCCGACTAGGAACCATGAGGTTGCGGGTTCGGTCCCTGCCCTTGCTCAGTGGGTTAACGATCCGGCGTTGCCGTGAGCTGTGGTGTAGGTCACAGACGTGGCTCGGATCCCGCGTTGCTGTGGCTCTGGCGTAAGCCGGTGGCTACAGCTCCGATTCAACCCCTAGCCTGGGAACCTCCATATGCCGCGGGAGCGGCCCAAGAAATAGCAACAACAACAACAACAAAAAAGACAAAAGACAAAAAAAAAAAAGAATTTGCTGGAGTTCCCATCATGGCTCAGTGGTTAACGAATCCAACTAGGAACCATGAGGTTTCGGGTTCAATCCCTGGCCTTGTTCAGTGGATCAAGGATCTGGCATTGCTGTGAGTTGTGGTGTGGGTTGCAGACACACTTGGATCCCCGCGTTGCAGTGGCTCCGGCATAGGCCAGTGGCTACAGCTCCGATTGGACCCCTAGCCTGGGAAACTCCACATGCCACTGAGCGGCCCGTGAAATGGCAAAAAAACAAAAAAGACAAAAGAAAAAGAACTTGCCATCACTTTACTGTTTCCTTGTTTATCATGTCTTCTCCATATTCCATGGGCTTCAAGTTCTCCGGGGCAGGAGCCGAGGCTCTTGTCCACCATGGGCCCAGCTGTCCCCATGCTGCCTGATGAATCAATGGATGCATAACACATGGGAGAGGGTTAATTCCCAACCCAGAGGACGGCTCTTGAGAAGGTGGAAGGGGGCTCCATGAGCTTTGGGGTGTCGCCGGCAAACCTCAAGCCAGGGTGAGGTGCTGTGCTTTTCCTTCTCTCCTGTCCTGAGACATTCAGCCCAAAAGGAAAATAACTTGATGACAGTAATCAGTGATCTTAAAAACAGTCCCACCTGGGAGTTCCCGCTGTGGCGCAACGGGATCAGCAGGGTCTCTGCAGCACCAGTACACAGGTTCCATCCCTGGCCTGGCACAGTGTTAAGGATCCAGCGTCACCACAGCTCCCATGTGAGTCTCAGCTGTGGCTGGGATCTGATACCTGGACCAGGAACTCCACATGCTGCAGGGCAGCCAATAAATAAACAAATAAAACAATCCCACCTGGAGCCGTGAGTTCCAGCCCTGTGCTGTCCAACTTGGAGGCCAGCAGAGCTCTCACACCTATTTCAATTAAATTGAAGGAGTTCACCTTGTGGCTCAGCAGAAACGAATCTGACTAGTATCCATGAGACCGCAGGTTCAATCCCTGGCCTCACTCAGTGGGTTAAGGTCCAGCATTGCTGTGAACTGCATTATAGGTCGCAGGCAAGGCTTGGATCTGGTGCTGCTGTGGCTGTTGTGCAGGCCAGAGGCTACGGCTCCAATTTGACCCCTAGCCTGGGAAACTCCAAATGCCCTGGGTGCGGCCCTAAAAAGATAAAAAATTAAATAAAAAATAAATTAAAATGAATTAATTCCCTAGTGCCTCAGTGGGGTCAGCATTACCACTGCTATGGCTCAAGTTCAATCCCTGGTCTGTCACTTCCAAATGTACAGGCAGGGCCAAAAAAAAAAATGCAGCCCTGAGGTATGCAGATAAATACAAGGCTGTTAGTCTTTTTATATGATTTTATGGGTTTTTGGGTTGTTGTTGTTTTGGTTTTTTTTGATGTGTTTGTTTGGCACAGAGATTGAATTTGCACCACAGCAGATAAACAAGTCACAGCAGTGACAACTCTAGATACTTCACCTGCTGAATTTGACCAGGGAACTCTTGATTTATGTTTTTACGGGCAATATATTTACATAGTCCAGAATTCAAAGGATTCTTATGAGGATGTAGGTTCGATCCCTGGTCTTGCTCAGTAGGTTAAGGATCTGGTGTTGCTGTGAGCTATGGTGTAGGTTGAAGATTCGGCTTGGGCCTGGCTTTGATGTGGCTGTGGTGCAGACCAGCAGTTGCAGCTCCAATTCAACCCCTAGCCTGGGAACCTCTATATGCCAAGGGTGTGGCCTTAAAAAGACCAAAAAAAATTTTTTTTCAAAGGATTCTAAAATGCCATGCATACAACATCTTTCTCCCAGTCCTATTCCCCAGGAAATGGACAACCTAATTTCAAGATAGCCAAGATTTCCAGTTGCTCCTGTTTCAGTGCCGAAAGTCTCAGGCATCTCAGTCACCTGTGAGCAGGTGTAAAGAGACCTTCCCCACTTTTCTTTTTTTTCTTTTTAACACACAGAGTGGCTTTCAGCCACACTGCACCGATGGGCCCTTCTTCCACCTTGCAATCACCTCATGCAACCCCCAGGGACTGGCCCACTGGCCATATACTCAGTTCCCTTTTAATGGACGTGTAGGTTGTTTCCACTGTAGGTGAAACAAAAACCACGTGGGGCACATCCCACTCGTGGGCACGACAGGCAGGGAAGATCCCAATAAGAAGGTTCACAATCAGAGTTCCTGTCGTGGCGCGATGGAAACAAAACTGACTAGGAACCATGAGGTTGCGGGTTCAATCCCTGGCCTCGCTCAATGGGTTAAGGATCCAGTGTTGCCTTGAGCTGTGGTGTAGGTCACAGATTGGGCTCAGAGCTGGCATTGCTGTGGCTGTGGCGTAGGCCGGCAGCTACAGCTCCAATTTGACCCTTTGCCTGGGAACGTCCATATTCCACAGGTATGGCCCTAAAAAGACAAAAAAAAAAAAAAAAAGGTTCATAACGATGCCTCCAGGAAACAGAGAAATGGTAGGTTCCTCCTCTAAGAAAAACACACCATGGTGGGGATGGGAGGACACTGGGAAATGAGGTTATGGGTGATTTTTTTCCTCTTCTTCACATTTGGGTGTGTCTTCTGAGTTTTGCTGGGCAAAGGATGTTTCACTGTTAGGATTAGCCAGAAGCTGAAATACAACTAGATGGGTAAACAAAGACTGTCTATTAAAAATTAATGTTTGTGGGGAGTTCCCTGGTGGCTTAGCGGGTGAAAAATCCGGTGTTGTCACTGATGTGTTTCAGGTTCATTCCCTGTCCAAGGAATTTCTGCATGCCGTGGGTGTTGCCTCTGGGAGGGGGGGGGGCATTTCTAGGGCTGCTTCTATGGCACATAGAGGTTCCCAGGCTAGGGGTCTAATCAGAGCCGTAGCCACCAGCCTACACCAGAGCCACAGCAACGCGGGATCTGAGCCACATCTGTGACCTACACCACAGCTTACAGCAATGCCAGATCCTTAACCCACTGAGCAAGGCCAGGGATTGAACCCGCAGCCTCATGGTTCCTAGTCAGATTCGTTAACCACTGAGCCACAATGGGAACTCCGGGTGTTGCCTTAAAAAATTTAATGTTTGTGCTTCTTGGTAAAGATCCAAAAGAATTGAAAGCAAGGACTCAAACACATTCCTGAACATGAATGTCCATGGCAGCATGATTCTCAGCTGCCAAATGTAGAGGCAACACAAGTGGACCAAGGGATGAACAAATGTGGTCCATCCACACAGATTATGACTCAGCCTTAAAAAGGAAGGGGATTCTGACACCTGCTTTAAGGTGGCTGGTCCTCGAGGACACGATGCTCAGTGAGAGAACCCAGACACAGAAGGACAAAGACTATTGGATTCCACTCACATGAGGTCCCTAGAGGAGTCAGATCCACAGTGACAGGAAGGGGATGGTGGGGCAGGGGCTGGGGGAGGGGTGGGGGAGTCAGTGTTTCATGGGGACAGAGTTCCAGTTTGGGAAGATAAGCAAGTCCTGGAGATGACAGTGGGGATGGTGGGGCGACAATATGCGTGGGCTTGATGCCACTGGGCTGTGCACTTAAATGGCAGAGATGGTGAATTTATGGTGTGTGTATTTTAGCACAGGAATACATGATAAAATACATGAATAAAATTTTGTGAAACCAGGAGGTGGGGGGAGAGCTTCAGGTGGTTGGGGCAGTGCTGGCGTCGTGCACTAAGACCCATGCTGTTACCCTGGGCCCAGAACTCAGAAGGGCCCCACCTGCACTTTACTGCTCTCTGACTTGTGTCTTGAAATTCCTAATCATCTGTATATTCATTCTGAGCTGCGATCTGTACGAGGTGCAGCCAGTTTTGGTTTGGGGTGCAGACAGGGAGGCAGGCCCAAAGTCAGGGTCTGGGACCCTGGACTTGATGGAGAAACACTCCAGGAGGCAAGTTTGTCCTCGCCCCACCCCCAGGGGAGAGAGTGACACAGAGTCAGGAAGTGGGCTCCTCACATAGCAAGGAAGGAAATGGGGGGAGGGGGCTCCTGAAAATAGCACCACTACTCACCCAGCTGATTGGGGGTGGGGGCGGGGGAGGGGAGCTTGGCCAGAGATAGGAGACCCAGGGGACTTTTCAGAGGAAGCCCCCTCCCGGAACCCAGCCCCCTTCTATACAGTCAGACCTAGCACCCACCTACCCAGCCTCAGAAGTTGGGTTTCCAAGCAAAGAGATGCCAGAGAGCCACCCTGGCAGCTTGGATTAAGGTTCTTCAGAGAAATAGAACCAGTAGAATATATGTGTGAAATACAGATAAACGGTTGTACAGAAAGAGATGTAGGAGTTCCCGCTGTGGTGCAATGAGATCTGCAGTGTCTTGAGAGCACTAATTTGATCAGTGGAAGCAGGTTCAATCCCTGGCCCCACACAGAGGGTTAAAGATATGGTGTTGTAACTGCTGTGGCAAGGGTTCAATCCCTAGCTTGAGAACTTTCATGTGTCACTAGCACAGCTGGAAAAAAAGAAAAGAAAAAAAATGCGCACAAATATATACAAGCCCGTACTCTGTGACCTCCTTCCAGTCCCATCCTTGGCACCCTCTTAAGAGGCTCCCTTCTGCCCTGTCCCAGTTCTTCCCCTCTGAGAAGTCACCAGTGGCTGAATTTCATCACCATTGACGCATTTTGCCTGATTTTATACTTTGTGTGAATGGAGTCCCACAGCTGCTTCCCCCCTACATGCTTCATCACTCCACACTGTGGCCCTGAGGTGCAGTACAGAGTTATGTGCTGCTGGCACTCGCCTTTTTCCTTGCTGCATAGTATTCCACCATGTAAGCATATCACCAATTCTTTTTCTTAAACAAAAATTGTTTTGACTGTACCTGCAGCATGTGGACTTTCTGGGGCAGAAGCTGGAGCTCCTGCTGTGACAATGCCCTCCTTAACCCGCTGCTCCAAAAGAAACTCCAAGAATCTGCATTTCTAAAGGACCTCAGGTGATGCAGGTACTGCTGCTGGTAGGGATCCCTTTTGGAGACTCACTGCTGTCTCGCCAGCCCGCCTCAAAGAGAGCAGCCTGGAGACAAAAGCTGCCTCCTTCTGATGCTAAAAGCCAGAGATGGTGAATGTGGTATTTGGGGGAGGCATTTAAATAACTGCAATTTCTTATCTGGCCCGAAGCCAGGGATTCAGACCTTGTGGCCTTTGGTCGGTAGGTGGCGCCAGTGCTCACTTGATCCTTGGAGGGTTGTGAAGGGGTGCCCGGCTCACTAGAAGTTGCCTGGGCGATCCCATCCCACTTGCCCACTGAACAATAATAACGTGGGCCATTAACATGCATTGAGCTCTCACTCTGGGCCAGGCAACGGGGATATCGCCATAGACAAAATTTCCAGCCATTGTGGAGCACTCTAGATAAATGAGATATCACCAGCTGATACAAACACTCGAAAGATAATAAAATACAAAGTGGGCCAGAAAAAACAGCGAGTACTAGAGATGGGGGTTTGGCTCTGACCCTCCCACTCCATGTGGCCAGGGATTTGGGGAGGGTCATTGGGAATGTGTGCCTGGTGGAGTGCATTTCCAGCCCCCTGTCATGAGAAGAGTTGCAAAACTCAGAAACAAAGGTTTGTGGTCTTCCTAGCTGTGCCAGGACCTACTTTTGGCTAAGCTGGAGTCCCAGTGGACAGCTAGGCAGAACAACTTGGGATGTGAGTGGGGGAGGTACACACAGAAACCTATCCTATTATTTTATCAGTTAAAATAATCAAAAGGACATGGTTGTAATGCAAGAGAGAGAATTGGGTGGATAGGAGACTGCATCTTTAGAATGGGTTACCAGCAGTACTATCTTATGGAGTTTTTGGGTTTTTTTTTTTTTTTTTTTTTAGGGCCACATCTGTAGCATATGGAAGTTCCCAGGCTAGGGGTTGAATCAGTGCAGCATCTGTGACCTACACCACAGCTCACAGCAACACCAGATCCTTAACTCACTAAGCAAGTCCAGGGATGGAACCCACGTCCTCGTAGTTACTAGCCAGGTTCATTACCACTGAGCCACCACGAGAACTCCTAGAGTTGTTGGAAGGACTAATTGAGATGATATCAAGTGTTTATTTTATTTTATTATTTATTTATTGACCATGCCTGGGGCATGCAGAAGTTCCCAGGCTAGGGATCAAATCCATACCATAGCGGCGACAATGTTAGGTCCTTAATTGTTAGGCCACCAACTCTGATATACAGTGTTTAGAAGGGTGTGTGGTTCCAAATAAGTGCTTAGTAAATATTAACTACTTTTCATTATTATTGCTATTTCAGCATCTGAGGCCTCAGAATGCAGAGAACCAGGTAGGTTATAATTGTGTATAAACTAAGGGTTAAAAGGTTGTGAGCAAAGAGGTTGGGTTTTAGAAATTTGCGACATTTAGGTTTGCTTTATAGAAACAAATGGTTTCCGGTCTGGGGGAATTGCCAGGTGACAGATGGTTGGCAGCCGATCGTGTGTGTGCGCGCGCGCCATGGAGCCCTCTTAGAGTCTGGGTAGGTAGACAGGGACTCACTTATTGGAAGTGTCCTGTAACCTCCCGGAAGCAGAAGACAGCAACTTTCCCCTGCTTGCAGGCTCTAGCAGCCTTTAATCTGACTTCCCTGGGCAGTTGAAGGAAGTCCCCCCGAACCCATTTACAGGAAGATCTCCACAGAGGTGGGAAACACCTGGGGCCCATACAGCTGCCATAGCAACCTCAGAAAGTCAACAGGATGAAGAACCTAACGGACAAAAGCCACACAACTTGGCTCAAGGAATGTTGATTTTGGCCCCAGCCCTGGAAGATAGCAGACACTTGGAGGGCAGCCCACTTCTCTCAGGACTCGTTTTCATTTATTGACTGACGACCTTGCAGCCCAGGGCTTATGGCTGGCAGCTGACCCAGGCTTTTGACTGACTCCAGCACTCTCTGCTGCTCATCTTACAATCGGGGGGACCGATTCCATCTCTTTGCTGCCTTTTGGTGCTGGACATTAACCTACCATCATGAGTTTTGAGGGTCAACATTACTTGTGAGAGGTGCTAGATGATGAACAAAAGGGACAGTATGAGTCAAAACTCTTGGTCTATAAAAGACTCAAGTGGGACTTCCAGGAAGGAGATGTCAATCCATTTCTATTCCCACTCCAACCCTAGTCCTGGAAACATAAGCACAGACAGCTCCCACATCGTACTAATCTGTGACTGATGCTGAAGAACATGGAGGTGTTGGAAGGCCCCTGCCCTGTTTATTTACTCATCCATCATTGGCCACCTGGGTTGTTGCTTCCAGATGTAGGCTACTGTGAGTAGAACTCCTATGAGCATTCCTGTGAAAGTTTTTTTTTTTTTTGGTCTTTTCAGGGCTGCGCCTGTGGCAGATGAAAGTTCCCAGGCTAGGGGTCGACTCAGAGATGCAGCTGCTGGGCTATGCCACAGCCACAGCAACGCCTGATCCAAGCCTGCTGATGGGAGCTGCATCTGTGACCTACACCACAGCTTGCGTGGATCCTTAACTCACTGAGGGAGGCCAGGGATTAAATCCACATTCTCATGGATACCAGTCGAGTTCTTAACCTGCTGAGCCACAGTGAGAACTCTTTCTGGACAAGTAGTTGAATCCCTGTTTTTTTTTTGTTTGTTTCTTTGTTTGTTTTTTTGTTTTTGTCTTTTTGCTATTTCTTTGGGCCGCTCCCTCGGCATATGGAGGTTCCCAGGCTAGGGGTCGAATCAGAGCTGTAGCCGCCAGCCTACACCAAAGCCACAGCAACGCGGGACCCAAGCTGGGTCTGCAACCTACACCACAGCTCACGGCAACGCCGGATCGTTAACCCACTGAGCAAGGGCAGGGACCGAACCCGCAACCTCATGGTTCCTAGTTGGATTCCTTAACCACTGCGCCACGAGGGGAACTCCTGAATCCCTGTTTTTAATTCTTTGGGGTATATACCTGGGAGTCAATGCCTGCCTCCAGTTTCACCTCCTCTGCTGTATCTATGCCCATGGCTAGGTGGTACCAGAGCACAAGTGATGCCCCTGTACTAAGCAAACAGTTGTTCTGTGTTGTGCGCCCGGCTCTGCCCCCTCCACACTGCCTCCCCTCTCCCAGACTGCTTCCCTCCCCCACTCAGCGCTGTTCTTTGGATGCACTGACTTGGTGCATGACTTCCTCAGGAAAGATTTAGTGGGCCTTTGTTGCTTTTCCTCCCCAAGGTGGAGTTCTTTGCGTTGGCACAGAGATGCACGTTATAGGATACTGTATGGATAGCATGACAGTAGGGTCCCTGGACTAGGGGAACTCATAGGCAGATGGGTGGGTTGGGGGCCTGCCAGCATCTCTCAGTCTGCAAAGAAAGGATTTCAGAAATCTTGTCTGTTCCTGTCCTGAAAGAAGATGAAGGCAGCAGGCAAACAAGAGGTAGGAAGAAAAGGATCATTTCTTTTCTCTCCTTTTCTTTTTTTTGGCTAAGACCTCAGTATACAGAAGTTCCTGGGCCAGGGATTGAACTTGGGCCACAGCTGTAACCAGAGCAACAGCAGTGACAATGCTGGATCCTTAACCCACTGAACCACATGGGAACTTCATGAGTTTTTCTTTATTTCTTTTCTTTTTCTTTTTCTTTCTTTCTTTCTTTTTTTTTTTTTTTGGTCTTTTTGCCATTTCTTGGGCCGCTCCCTCGGCATATGGAGGTTCCCAGGCTAGGGGTCTAATCGGAGCCGTAGCCGCCGGCCTGTGCCAGAGCCACAGCAACACAGGATCCGAGCCGCATCTGCAACCACAGCTCACAGCAACACCAGATCCTCGACCCACTGAGTGAGGCCAGGGATCGAATCCACAACCTCATGGTTCCTAGTCGGACTCATTAACCACTGCGCCATGACAAGAACTCCAAGTTTTTATTTAGAAAAGAAAAAGTAGGAGTTCCCGTCGTGGCGCAGTGGTTAACGAATCCGACTAGGAACCATTTTCTCCCTATTCCACTCACAAACCCATGTTTGTGGGTTTGATCCCTGCCCTTGCTCTGTGGATTAAGGATCTGGCATTGCTGTGAGCTGTGGTGTAGGCCAGCAGCTACAGCTCCGATTGGACCCCCTAGCCTGGGAACCTCCATATGCTGCAGGTGTGTCCCTAAAAAGACAAAAAGACCAAAATAAATAAATAAACAAACAAATAAAAGAAAAAGAAAAGAAAAAAGAGAGTGACCAGCTTCAAGCAGTATGATTATCTGGAGTGCTTTTTTACACAGGAATAGATGGGCACACCAGACAATGCTTTGCAAATTAAGATGAGAAACACATGGGGTTGGACTCTCAGAGGCCTGCAGGGTTGAGGAGCTGTGCTGCAGTGGAGACTCCAGGAGGGGTCTCCTGTCCAGCCACTCTCTTCCAAGGGTAGACCTTTGTGGGATCCTGGCAGGGGCATTCCTAGGTTCTTGCAGGAGTGGAATAGGGAGAAAATGGAAAGGTAGAAAAATTTCCCTCTTCAGGGTCCTTTTAGACCTAAATCTTTCTTCTTGCTTAGCAGTGGGGTTAAACTGGGGTCTTCCTTACAGTGGACATTTGCCAGTCTGTTTCGAGGGTGCCTTATGCATTGTAGGGTGTTGAGCAGCATCCCTGGCCTCCAAGTTTTGCTGTCAGGAGCACCCCTAATCTAACAACCATAAATATTCCTAGACAGTACCCAGGGTCCCTTGGGAGTGGTGGTACCTATTGCTCCTGGTTGAGATCTGGCTTACACCTGTTTAACTAGGATGAATAACTGAATTTGTTCATAAAATAAGCTTGTTTTGCCTTGGAGTCAAGAGGTCCCCTTTGCCTACTGTACAGACGGAAAAGTGAGACTGGAGTCTGCGGCCCTAGAGAATAATTGGAACCTGACCGCATCCAGGTATCTAGGGACAGCCCCTCGGGAGCCACGTGGCAGCAGCAAACTGGACTCAGGGAGTGACTACAGCGGGTGTCGTGTGCCCCTCTGACTCAGTCTCTTCACTCTGCTGATTTCCCAAAGGGCCTCCAAGGTTCGACTTTTCCCGGCCGTCCAGGGTGTCTCGAATCCTCAAAACAGAGCTAGCCCCGCTCTAGCGGGTCACCTGACCGGCGCACAGGGGAGAGGCGGAGCGAGGAGGCGGCGAGCGCGGCCTTGTGGGGATTGTAGTCTCGGCCCCGCCTTCGCCTCGCGCCGACCCCGCCCCTGGAACTACGCTCCCGTCGTGCCCCGCAGCGCCAGGCGGTGGCGGAGGCGGGGTAGGTGGGCTGGTTGCTAAGACTTGGTGAAACGCCGCGCTCCTGCCGGTATCCTCAGGTAAGCACCGGGTCTCGGGCTCTTGCGACCCAGGCTTCCGAGGAGGGCGAGCGGGGGCGGGGGCGGGGGGCGCGGCTGCGGGGACATCGTTTGCGCGGGGAGCGAGTGGGTAGCCAGGCCCTGTTTCTGCGCGCCTCGGGCGGGAGCTGGCAGCGACGCGTGTGCGCGTGCGCGGAGGGCCGTTGGGCCGCGGGGACGCGGCTCTCCGCGCGCATCTACGTGTTGCGCGTGCTTCTGCCCCTGCGGTCTGTTGTGAAGACCCGGTGCCGCAGCTGCTTTCGGTGCGCCCTTTTCTCGTGTCATCGCGGCCAACCCTCTGCCTCCTTAACAGCTTCCCACCCTCCTTGGGTGAAAGGCCTCAGTCTTTCTGAACGTCCTAAACCGTGACAGTCCTTCCTGTTTTTTATGGAATGTATGAGGCTAATGTGTGAGCGGGCAAGGCCTTAAGTTCTAGCCTCGCGTCTCTCCCACACGCCACATGCCCGAGGTTTTTGAACTTTCCTGCAGAGGCCCGCTTTTAGGGAGGCGATTGTCCGCAGGTAAACACGCAAGTTGTCCCATTAAATTCGAGTTTTGCGTTAATAACGAATATATGTGTACATGTTTTTTAGTGTATTTCCTAAAGCTTGCATGGGACACACTTTTGATAAAAAGTATCAGCTCAGTGACTGTGGCATAGGCTAGTGGCTATAGCTGTGATTCAACTGGGAGCCCTCGTATGCCATGGGTGTGGTCCTAAAGAGAAAAAAAAAATTATCAGCTCACTTGGCATTTGAATTTATCAGGGTGAGACCGCCACCCCCACCCTGATAAATTGTTTTCTGGAGACGCTATACAGACTTGGTGGCCTTCCACCAGTGGGTATGGTGGAGACTTCAGTACTGGCTGTCTCCAGCACCCTCTGCACAGGACTCCCCACCCTGCCTCATCTGCCGTCCAGGCCCAGCTGTGGGTTACTCTTTCCCAGGAGCCTTCCTGGAGTCTGCCTGCCACAGTCAGGATGCTGGGCCCCTGAGGAGCTGTGCCCCAGAACAGGGCCATGCCTCGCATGGATTTTTGCACTTTCTGCCCCTGGCATGGTAGTGGTGGATCCTGTTTCACTGAGTGGGAAGCTGGGTTGGGGTCAGGACAGGTACCCTAGGTCTTAGCCAGGAAGGTGCGGACTTGGGGAGGATGTGAGGCAGGGCCGGGACACAACTAGTGGTGAGATAAGGCCTCTCTCTGGGATTGCGTGTCACCTGCAGAGCCTCAGCTCACTGAATAAGCACCCTATCCCTACTCCTCCTGGAACCCTGGGTGCAAGTGCCACAGGAATTCCTGAGCACTGGATGAGGAGACTGGCTCTTAAGGGCCTGGCTTGCTGGTCCAGCAGACCCTCCAGGGGCTGCCCCATGCAGTGAGCCCTCCCTGGCAGTCCATGCCTGCAGCAGAGGCTGCAACTGTCAACGTAAACTCCCTAGCTGTAGGCAGAAGGAGTTGGCCAAAGCCAGGTCAGGGCTGAGCTGGGCAGGACCAGTAGAGAGCGCAGCAGGGAGGGGTGTGGGGTTTTGAGAACAAAAAGAGGAACAGGTCAGCCTCGGACCATGTTTAGGTATCTGGAGGTGTTTAAGCAAGTCGTGGATGTGGGTGCTGTTCGCAGATGGGCTGCTCCCTTTGTTGGGGGGGGGTCACTCTCTGCAGAACCTGCTTCTCATCTGTAAAAGGGGCTCAGGACACCGATCGTACAGGGCTCAGAGGGCAGAGTCAGGGAGCTCTTGGCCACCTGGCCGAGAGATCAGATCCTGGCTCTGCCCTCCTAGCCAGTCCCTTGGCCAGTAGGAAGCCGATAGCCCTAGTCTCCCTCTGGGGTCACTGGATGGAGTTGGGGAGCCCAAACTCAGAGGTATGAGGACATGCCGTGGGTACAGCACCAGCCTTGGTCAGGAGGTGCTGGGCCTTGTTTGGGGTCTGCTGACCTAGCAGATGTCCCCCTGTCGCCAGGAACAGCAGCTTTACTGAGATACGATGCACACACATTGTGTGGGTTACCCACTTAAAATCTATGTTTTAGCATTTTTAGTATATTTATAATGTGTGACTATCATCTCTATCTAATTCCAGAACATCCCACCACCCCAAAAGGAAGCTCTCTTCCCCCATCACCAGTCACTCCCCTTCCTCCTCCTCCCCAGCCCCTGACAACTAGGAACCCCCTCTTTGTTTCCGGATATGCTTGTTCTGGGCATTTCCCATCCATGGAATCCCACACTGTGTGTCCTTCTTTTTTTTTTTTTTGTCTTTTTGCTATTTCTTGGGCTGCTCCCGCGGCATAATAGAGGTTCCTAGGCTAGGGGTCGAATCAGAGCTGTAGCCACCGGCCTACGCCAGAGCCACAGCAACGCGGGATCCGAGCCGCGTCTGCAACCTACACCACAGCTCACGGCAACACCGGATCGTTAACCCACTGAGCAAGGGCAGGGACCGAACCCGAAACCTCATGGTTCCTAGTCGGATTCGTTAACCCCTGCGCCACAACGGGAACTCCTGTGTGTCCTTCTGTGTCTGCTTCTCTCACTGAGCATCGTGGTCTCCAGGTCTGTCCACGTGGTAGGAGTGTTCGTGCTTCTCCTTTTCAGGCTAAGTGATGTCTCATTGTGTGGAAGGACTGCATTTGGTTTTTTCATTCATCTATCAGTGGATGTTTGGATTGTGTCCACCTTCAGCAAAGCAAGCTCCAAGCCACATCTGTGACCTACACCATAGCTCACGGCAATGCCGGATCACTAACCCGCTGAACGATGCCAGGGATTGAGCCCGTATCCTCATGCATACTAGTCGGGTTCGTTACTGTTGAGCCATGATGGGAACTATTGTTCACCTTTTGCTATTGTGAATCGTGCTGCTGTGAATGTGCGTGGGCAGGTTTCCGTGTGGACGTGTGTCTTTACTTTTCCTGGGCACATACCTGGGAGAGGAGTGGAGTTCAGCTGGTGCCCTCCTGGGTTTTCATTCACCCTCCCCAAGGAGCTGGCGTCCTGGCCAGCAGTGTCCTGGTGGCAGCCTCCTTTATCTGTTGCTTGCTTTGTTTTAATCAGACAGAGATTGCACTCTTGAAGGGACAAATGGGACTGTGTCTGTCTTTTGCCTGGGAGACAGTGGGAGCTTTTGTGGTCTGGAGATGGCCATAGCCTCCCCGGCACAGTGTGTACCGGGAGCAGATTTGGAGCTGCACTGTGGACCCTCCTGAGGGCCCCGCCTGGCACAGGGGTCATGGGTGCCCGAGGGACCTCTCCACGATTGCTACTTCTCAGAACTGCCACCAGCACCCGTTCCTGTGTTCGCCAAGCTTGTATGGCGAGCTTCAGACAGGTGGTGGTGGGCAGGGACCTTGTGTGCCCTCTGGGGAGCCATGGGTCAAGAAGTGAGACAGGAGCATCTCAGCAGTAAATCCTCAGTAAATAGGAAGTGATCTCAGCACTTCCTAGTTCATGGGGATGAGACGGCAGGGGCTGGTCCGCTGCCAGACGCCACCAGGGTGCTCTGGTTGGTGTGGACGGGCAGTGGCCCCCAGGTTTTCTGCGGTTGTGTGAAGATGATCTGTCGTTCGTCTTTGATGCCAGCCAAGGCAATCCTGGCAGTAGGAATGTAACACCAGGCATGAATGTAACAGGAATTTTTTAGAAGCCACTTTTTTTTTTTTGTCTTTTTGCCTTTTTCTTGGGCCGCTCCTGGAGCATATGGAGGTTCCCAGGCTAGGGGTTGAATCAGAGCTGTAGCCACTGGCCTACGCCAGAGCCACAGCAACGTGGGATCCGAGCCGCGTCTGCGACCTACACCACAGCTCACGGCAACACCTTAAGCCACTGAGCGAGGCCAGGGATCGAACCCGCAACCTCATGGTTCCTAGTTGGATTCGTTAACCACTGTGCCACAATGGGAACTCCCAGAAGCCATGTTTTTGAAAAGTGCGAAGAAAAACAGGTGGAATGAATCTCAATAATGCATTTCTTTATCCCGACACCTGCAGAGTATACCCACTGTAGCAGGTAGTCAACACAATCGTCTTGGTTTCCGTGGGGAGCTGATTCCAGGGCCCTCTGAGGATAGCAAAATCCGCCGATGCTCCAGGCCCTTGTGTAAGATGGTACAGTTGGTCCAGCGTGTCCATGGATTTCCTGTGGATGCAGAGAGCCGAGAGCTGACTGTGGGAAAAAACCCATGAGACGGTTTACATTTTTCTTGTACTGAGTCTCTGAGGTCAAGTGTGCATTTTCACTCATGGCACATCTCAAAGAGAAAGGGGAAAAAGCCACCTAAGCAAGGGTGAGTTAAGCTCCGTACAAACCAAGCATTAGTAGGACGTGAGTGAGAGCATGACGCTGCTGCATAGCACTTGGGCTGGAGCTCTCGGACCACCCTCCAGACGCAGCACGCTCCCGGACCCACCCCTCCAGCTGACCAGGCCTCCCACAGCCGAGGATGATGCTCTGCTCCGGTCTCTGTCTCCCACAGTCAGAACCATACCGAGGATGGACCCCGCCCTGGGCATCATGGAGCTGCGTGGGGACGTGAAGGCCGGGAGCCCTGAGGGAGAGCTGGCATCGTGGGAAGCCCTCCCAGTCCTGTCTGAGCAGCAGTCGGGGGATGTGGAGCTGGTACTGGCCTACGCTGCACCCGTCCTGGACAAGCGCCAGACCTCACGCCTCCTGAAGGAGGTGTCAGCTGTCCATCCGCTGCGTGCACAGCCTCATCTTAAAAGAGTGCGCCCCAGCCGAGACCCTAGCCGCCCACACACGCTGGAGATGCTGCTATGCCTGGCAGGGCCAGCCGCAGGCACACGATCGCTGGCCGAGCTCCTTCCGACACCAGCCGTGGACCCCTGCGGCCTGGGTCAGCCCTTTCTCGTGCCCGTGCCTGCCCGGCCGCCCCTGACCAGGGACCAATTTGAGGAGGCGCGCACCCACTGGCCCACGTCCTTCCATGAGGACAGGCAGGTGACCCGAGCCCTGGCCGGGCAGCTCTTCTCAGTGCAGGAGCGAGCTGTGATGCAGGGCCACATGGAACGGGCCGTGTGGGCGGCACAGCAGGCGGCCTCCAGGGGCCTGAGGGCCGTGGGGGCAGTGGTGGTAGACCCAGCCTCGGGCCGTGTGCTGGCCACAGGCCATGACTGTAGTGGCACGGCCACCCCCCTGCTGCATGCCACCATGGTATGCATTGACCTGGTGGCGCAGGGCCAGGGCCGTGGCACCTATGACCTCACGCACCACCCCGCCTGCTCCTTTGCCCCAGCTGCTGCCCCCCAGAGTGTCCGTGTGGGCTCTGTGCGCAAACTGGAAGAGAACATGGATGGCCTTCCCTATGTATGCACCGGCTATGACTTGTATGTTACCCGTGAGCCCTGTGCCATGTGCGCTATGGCCTTGGTGCACTCGCGTGTGCGGCGCGTCTTCTATGGGGCACCCTCGCCCGATGGTGCACTGGGTACCCACTTCCGCATCCATGCCCGGCCTGATCTCAACCACCGCTTCCAGGCCTTCCGCGGTGTGCTGGAGGCCCAGTGCTGCCAGCTGGACCCTGATGCCTAGGTGCCTGGCTCTGGACTTCCTCAGCCTCCCTTGCAGTCACCAGGGGCTGCTGTCCCACCACAGTTTAGGAACACTTGCCTCCCAGCCTAGAGCCCACACACACTGTTCCAGCTGGCTCATGGAGCGCGTTCCTGCCTGGATGAGCCCTTCCCTGGGTGTGAGCATGGCAGGTGTCCTGCCAGGCCATGTAGCTGGGCGCCTTCAGACTGGAGCCCCTGGGTCCACTGGGATCGTGTCTTCTTTTCTCAGGTGTCAGGTATCAGCTCTTATGTGTGAAAATAAACAAGTTAAAACCAGGTTGGTGTCTGTTGACAGAGACGTGAGGCCGTGGTGGCTGAGGGTCCCTGGGTTCTCTGGTTGCTTTGCTGACAACTGGGTTTGTATAGTAGGCGGCGAGCTCCTGAGCCGAGTAGGCAGAGCAGGGCCTCCAGAGTCTGGAAGGCTGTGGCTAGACTCCGATGAGAAGTCCCATCACCCTGGACCCAGCTGACTAAGGCTCCCTCCAGGCCACCCACTTCCCATCCTTCACAGGGGCCAGAGGGCCAGGTGGGGGTCTGCCACAGCATGGTTGGTGCTGGAGCCTGTGTATGTGTGAGAAATTCAGGGCAGCCATTTGTCCTCCCACCAGATGTGTGTTGACTGACCAGGTGCAGCAGGGCCCTGAGACATCCCTGTGCTGAGCCATCCTGGAGCCCCAGCCAGAGGATGCTCATGGGGGCAGGGCATGTGGGGGGCTCTCCCAGAGCTGGAACGGTAGACAGATGGTGGGCAGGCCAGTGAGCCTACTGGGCCTGCAGTCGGCAGGGCAGGGCTGGGCTGAGGATCCCCATGGGGCCCTTGCTGAGCAGGGGCCAGGGACAGGCCTGAGGAACTCCTGGAACCTTCTCACCTGGACCACCGCTAGGCATGGCTTCCTCACTCCCTCTGGTGCCAGGCATGACCATGTTGCCTGGCCCATTTCCTGAAGCTGGCATAGTCTGCCTACAGGTCCCTTGATTAACTGGTGAATCCTGCTCAGTTACACACCATCGTGGTACCTCTGTGAGAGGCTGCTCTGTGACACCAAGCTCTTGGGCTCCAGGGCAGGGCTGCTGGGTGCCAGGCCTGTACCTGGGCATTTCATTTGGGTTGTGATGGGGTCCTTGGCCCTGTAAGACCCTCAGGAGTGAAACCCGCAGACCAGAGAGGTTGTGTGATTTACCCGAGGTCACACAGCGTTGAGTGTGGACTTAGTTCTTGGTGACTCAGTGACTCCTCGTGGCCTTAGGAGGACATTTGGATAAAGGGGACATTTGGGGGCCTGGAGGATGAGAAGGCAGGGGGTGGTGGTGGGGGGAGTGTCTCTGGGATCCTGGAAACATCCTAGCTCTGGCCCGGTGCCTCTTCTCCCATTGGTGTACAGGCTCCCAGGAGCCCTGAGGTGAGGAGTTGATTAGGGTCACAGATTTGGGGCTGGGCTGGTGTTTGGGTCAAGAGCCCAGACACCCCGGTGAATGGTCTGGTGGTTAGGATTCTACCTGCAACAGCTGCCTAGTCCTGCAGCTTGTGTTGGGGTCACCAGCAGCCGTGGGGACCCCTGACTGTGTCTGTCTCCCCTCCAGGTGGCAGCAGGCTTCCACCCCGTCCTGTCGTCACTGTGGAAATGTCAGGTGAGTCTTTCCCCTGACTGGCAGTGGGGGGATTACCAGCTTCTTGGTCCCTCTGGGAACTGCCCAGGTGGCTGGATGCACTGTGGCCCCCTGCAGGCACAGCCTCGCTCTCCTCCAATTTGGGTGTTGGGGTCTCCCTGGGCATGGGCCAGATGACAGGGAGACACGTCTTCACGGTGGTCATCTGGCAGCAGAGAGCCTATGGGGTGCTGCTCAGAGGCCAGGAAGAGGGTGGCTCTGGGGAGCCAATGGTGCTGTGCTGTGTGTGGGTGGGGCAGTGGCCCCTGTGGGTCTGTGCAGGTGCTGCCATGGCAGCATGCACGCCAAAATGGAGCCACACGGAAACACCCACGGCCTCTGTGTGGGGATGGTGTGCACAATATGACATTCCATGTTTCAGAGCTTGAAGTCCTACTTCTGAGACCTGGGAACATGACCTTAGACCTTATTGGAGATTTTATGAGGTCACGTTGGTCCTAAGACAGTGTGACAGACGTCCTAAGAAGGACACCTGGACACAGACCCACAGAAGCTGTGGAAGAGGGAGGCAGAGGTGGGATGTTTCCACAAGCCCAGGACTCTGGGGTCCCAGAAGCTGGAAGGGGTGGGAAGCACCCTCCCCTAGAGCCTCCGGAGGGAGCGCGGCCCCACCACACCTGGATCTTGGTCATCTGGCCTTTAGAATGGGACAGGATACATTTCTCTTGTGTTAGTTTAAGCCCCCCAGTCTGGTCATTTTTGATGCCACTTTCCCCACTGAGTGCATGCGTTCCGAGTGCCAGGACCTTCCCTGGCCTCACAGGTGTGACTGTTGCAAGAAATCACCATGAATGCAGTGATTTACGCAGAATCGATGCTCTCACAGTCCTGAGGTCAAGGGTCTTATTTGGGCATCACAGGGCTAAACCCAGCCCTGGGCAGGGCTGGCTCCTCTGGAGGCTCCAGGGGAGAGTTGGTTCCTCTTTTCCACCTTCTGGAGGTGCCGAATCCCTGGCTCTCAGCCCCTTCCTCCATCCTCACAGCTAGCAGGTTGGCATCTCTTCCGACTCCTCCTCCAACCCTCCTGCCTCCCTCTTAGGAGGACACTGTGACAACACTGGGCCCCCAGCAAATCCATGGGTCACCACCACCTCAGGGGCCTTCACTTAACCCCACCTGCAAAGTTCCCTCTGCCATATGAGGTGACATATCCACAGGTCCTGGATCCAGACGGGGATGTCCTTGGGGGTGTTACAAGCTGACCATAGCCTGAGTTTTGTCCCGGTTCCCTGTCCCTGCAGGAAAGGAGAACAACTTCCCCCCGCTGCCCAAGTTCATCCCATTGAAGCCCTGCTTCTACCAGAATTTTTCTGATGAGATCCCCATCGAGCACCAGGTCCTGGTGAAGAGGATCTATCAGCTGTGGCTGTGTAAGTGGGGAGGATGGGGGGTTCCCATACCACCCCAAGACCCAGGCCCTGGAGTGGTCCAGGCCAGGATGCTGCTTGGGCCCAGGTGCCGAGAGGGTTTTGTAACAAAGCTCCTTTCTGATAACTCCTGTTCCTGGGTAGCTGGGTGGCTGGGCGGGACCCCTGTCCCTTCTCTGGCCCTGTGCTCGTGGGAGCAACTCCCCAGGAATGGGAGGAGTGTCCCGGTTTAGCTTTCCTCCTTCCCCCAGTCTACTGCGCCACCCTGGGCGTCAACCTCGTCGCCTGCCTGGCCTGGTGGATTGCTGCCGGCTCTGGAGCCAACTTCGGCCTCGCCTTGGTCTGGCTGCTGCTCTTCTCCCCTTGTGGCTACGTGTGCTGGTTCCGGCCCGCGTACAAGGCCTTCCGGTGAGTCTGGTGTGGGCAGCCCTCAGGGAGTGTGCGTGCTGACAGTCACCTCAAAACCCAGGCCACTACTGTACAGCACCGGGAACTGTGTTCTTGTGTTAGAATATGATGGAAGGTAATATAAAAAAAGAATGCGTATAGGCATTCCTGCTGTGGTGCCATGGGATTTGTGGCATCTCTGGAGCACTGGGACGTAGGTTCAATCCCCAGCGTGCCCCAGCGAGTTAAAGGGTTGGGCATTGCAGCTGAGGCATGGGCCACAGCTGTGGCTCACATCTGATCCCTGACCTGGGGTCTCCATATGCCACGTGTCTAGGGGAAAGAAAAAAATAATATATGTGCATATATGTGGGTGACTTTGGTGAGAGTAGAAATTGAAGGAATGTTGTGAATCAACTATACTTAAAAGATTTTTTAAAAACTGAGGGGAGGGAATTCTCTGGTGGCTCAGCAGGTGAAGGATCTGATGTTGTCACTGCTGTATCTTGGGTCACTGGTGAGGCATGGGTTCAATCCCCAACCCAGGAATTTCTGCATGATGTGGGCACAGCCAAAAAAAAAGGGGGGGAGTGGGACCCCTCACCTCCATGTTGGGTGCCATGTGGGACTGCACCCTGGCCTGCTGCCCTGGTCCACACGTTAGCACTGGCCCTTGCTCTTGTCCAGTTTGGATGAGTTTACGTCAGGTACAGATGATGGCTCATGAGTCAGATCCAGCCACTGTCTTTTAATAACTTGGAGGTATACTTTATGCAACTCATCTATGTGACAATTCAGCATTTCCAGTATCTTTACAAGGTTGAACAACCATCACCTCTAATTCCGGAACATTCCATCTCCCCAAAGAGAAACTCTGTCCCCATCAATAGTCACCCCCATCACCTCCCCAGCCCCTGACAACCAGGAACCCACTCTCTGCGTCTGTGAATGTGCCTATTCTGGACGTTTCCCATCCATGGAATCCCACACTGTGTGTCCTTCTGTGTCTGCTTTTCTCACTGGGCGTCATGGTCTCCAGGTCTGTTCACGTGGTAGCAAGTGTCAGGGCTTCTCTTTTTCAGGCTGAGTGATGCTCCTTGTGTGGCAGGACCACACAGTGTTCTGTTGATCTGCGTTTGGATTGTTGCCCCCTTGTGGCTCCTTTGAGTCTTGCTCTGTGAACATAGGCTCCCAGTCAGCCCCCTGCTACTCAGCTGTGTGCCCCTGGGTGGTCTCTGAATCCCAGACTTTCAGGCTGAATCATAGGGGGTCCCTGATGCCCTCTTGAAGGCAGGAACCAGAAACTCACTCTCTAGTGCTGAAGATAAAGGGGTTGTTGCTTGAGCCCCCCAGCTGGCTCAGGTGAAGGGGCATAGGATCAGGGACCCCTGCAGGCTTTGGACACAAGGCAGCTCTGCCTCCCCCACTCTTCCTCCGGCACTGGGTCCCTCCCTTCATGAGCGGCCTGGGAGAGTCCCCCTACAGCCCTCCCTCCCTTGTCCAGGGCAGCAGACCTGGTTCCAGCACAGAGAGCATCTTGAATCTGAGGTTTACCTCCCAGATTGACCCCTGATGACCGTGTGAAGGCCACGTGCCATGTGCGTGTGGTCAAGACTTCAGTTCCAAGGAAGGTGTCTTACATTCCCTCCGTGAGGGATGTGTCGGGCATGGCGTCCTCGGAGGAACCGCACGGGGCCCTCATGGTCAGAACCTGAGGAGGAAGACGTCCTAATCGCCGCCCCGTCTCATTCTCCTCGTGCCATGGTAACGGCTATTTTCCTTCCTTCCAGATCTGACAGCTCCTTTAATTTCATGGCGTTTTTCTTCATCTTTGGAGCCCAGTTTGTCCTGGCCGTCATCCAGGCCATCGGCTTCTCAGGATGGGGCACATGGTAAGCAAGGGCCCCAGGAGCCCTGATGACCGTCACCTATGATACATGTTCACTGTGGAAACATGAGTCCTGCTGGTGCGGGTGGAACGCTGTGATGAGGTCCCCAGCCCAGACTCTGACGGCTGGAGGAGGGGTGACGTTTCTCCCTGCTCCATTAACCCTCCATGGAGGTGCCAGGTCCTGGCATCTGCTCCAAGGTCACTGGGGCCCCTGTGTGGTAGTCCTGCCCACTTTCTGTCAGCTTGTGCAGGGCCGCCTGGCTACAGCTGCCCAAGGGGGACCAGGGAAGTGTGGTCACTGTTGTGTCCTGTGGGTCAGAGAGCAGCTGGAGGGCCTGCCCCACCGTCTTCTGTTTGCTTGTTTTTGGGGTTTTATACAAGGCCGCAGAAACAAATAACTCCGGATTTAGTGACTTAAAATGAAACAAGCTTATCATCTCACATTCTAGAGGTCAGAGGCCAACTTGGGCCTCATGGGGACCTCACCCACGTGCGGGCAGGTCTGGTTCCTCCGGAGGCTGCAGGGGAGATTCGGTTCCTCCTTTTCCAGCTTTTGGAGGTGCCGCATCCCTGGCTCACGGCCCCTTCCTCCATCCTCACAGCCGGCAGCACGGCATCTCCCATCTCTCTGTCTCTGACCCTCCCTCCTCCCTCTTACGAGGATCTCGTGGTGACACTGGGTTCCCCGGGGAATCCAGGGTCACCCCTATCTCAGAGGCCTTCACTTAACCCCACTTGCAAAGTCTCTCTGCCACAGGAGGTGACACATCACAGGGCCCTGGAGCAGGGCGTGGCACCGTGGAGCTTGCGGGTCTCAGGCGTCAGCGTGGGGCGAAGATCGGGTGGTTTCCCTTCCCGCCCTCTGTGTTGCCACGCTGTCTCGATTACTTCTGGTTAAGGTTTCCTCTAAAGTATCAGGGTTTTGGAGCTGAGAAGTTGCTGGGTCACGCCCTCGAGCATTCTTCCCCTGGGTGGGTTTTCTAGCTCCTGGTTGCGGGTTCCTGTCCCCATTGATTTCGTGGTCTCTGTCCCTGTCACCTTGCCATGTCCTTGGGCATGGCCACCAGGTTACTTGGACTCCCCCCCGCCCCGAGCAAAGCATCTCCCTGAGTTCCTGACGTTGCTCTCTCTGCTCATGGGGAGCAGATGCTCGGTGTTGGCCCCAAGTGCTGGATTTCCTCCTGGCTGACGGCTTCCTAGGTCTGGGTCTGGGGTCCCCAGGACTCACCCCGGGTGCAGGAATTCACTGCAGGACCCCCAGGATTTGGCAGATGGTCATCCTCCACCCAGCACGGCCAAGACCCCAGACTCTGGGAGCAGAGCAGGTGCCCGTGTAGACCCTGTTTTGGCACTGACGGCACAGGGACAGGGAGCCCTTAGGTCTGATTCCAGGTGTCATGGCCCCATGCCTGCCTTCAGCCCCCTTCTGTCCACCGCCCCCACCACCCAGCTTTTCTGGTAGAACCGGGGGTCTGTACCTTCCCTGGTGGCCCAGCCTGCAGAAAGGGAACAGCAGGAGCTGACTGCCTCCTAGGGGGGCAGCTCGCCCCAAAATGTCCTCTCTGTGAAGTGGAGAGGAGGGTGAGGGTGGTAGTGCTGATAACAGTATAGTAACCATAACACTCCTGCTTGTGCAGGTGCATCTGAGCAACCCCTACCCCCACCCCGTGGCTCCAGGCTGCTCCCTGTAAAGGAGTCTCCTAGCCCACTCCTGTAGACAAGGGACAGGGCTGGGTGGGGGGATGGGGCTTGGGATTAGAGACCTTTACTTTCTGCCAGTGTGGGAAGCAGCCCCCAGCTCTGGTTTCTTGGAGTATCCCCTATGATGACCTCTTGGCTCCGCATAGGGAGGAAGAGGAGATGGGGCCCAGCCCATGGCCTCCTGGGGGGGCACCAGCAGGGACTTGGGGCCCAGGGGTTGCAGCCCTGCCCGACTGCATTCACTGTGACAGACCAGCTTGTCCCTCCCCTGCCTGAGGTCCGTCATTGCTTGAGGTCTCCCTTCTCCAGGGTTTTGCCCTCTGTTCCTTCCTTTTCAGCTCAAGGTGGCTGCAGTCCTGCAGGTCACCTCCAGGGGGTAGCTGCCCATGCTGGGGTCATTGGTTTCCGGTGGCGCTAAGGGGATGCTCCCAGCCTGTCCTGGGCCTGCGAATCTGTCATTGTCTGCTCTGCAAACACTTCTCTGTGAATCCGTAAAGGAGAAGGACTTTTTTCTTTTTTTCTTATGGTCGTACCTATTGCATGTGGAGGTTCCCAGGCCAGGGATTCAATCTGAGCCACAGCTGTTACCCGAGCCATTGCAGTGGGATCCTTAACCCACTGTGCCAGAGTGGGAACTCCAAAAAAAGAACCTTTAAAACATGAAATGGGAGTTTCCATTGTGGCTCAGTGGTTAACGAATCCGACTAGGAACCTTGAGATTGCGTGTTTGATCCCTGGCCTTGCTCAGTGGGTTAAGGATCTGGCGTTGCTGTGAGCTGTGGTGTAAGTCACAGACGCTGCTTGGATTCCACGTTGATGTGGCTCTGGTGTAGGCCTGCGGCTACAGCTTCGATTAGACCCCTAGCCTGGGAATCTCCATATGCCGTGGGAGCGGCCCAAGAAATGGCAAAAAGACCAAAAAAAAAAAAAAAAAAAGAAATGTCTTACATGTAAAAGACCATGATGCTCTTTTGCACTTGGAAACCAACGGTGACCCCAGTACCACAGATGCTGACATGTGTCAGTACTGTCTGCTTGTGACCTTTCCACGGGGGGCTGCATAGAGGTTCTCAGAGCCAGAGCCGGCACTGCCCTCCACCCCAGTGCCCTCCCTGCCAGCATCTGACACTGCCTCACCATAGCTGCGTGGGTACAGTGCTCTGACACCCGCAGGCTTCATTTGAGCTTCCTTAGCATTTCCCAGAAGGTCCTTTCCCCTTCAGGCTTCCCTGTGGCTTATTAAAATGTGGCCTTAGTGGTCAGTTCATATCAGACTCAGGTGAGGTGTACACGTTCCTTGATCCGGGGTGTCAGTTGCCCTGTAGTTCCCACCGAGGGCTCTACTGTTATGCCTTCACAGCCCAGGAAGTCACACTTTGTTTTTTGGGGGGGCTATGCCTGTAGCATGCGTAAGTTCCTAGGCCAGGAATCAAACCCATGATATAGCAGTGGTGCAAGCCACTCAGTGACAACACAGGATCCCTTTTTTTTTTTTTTTTTGGTCTTTTTAGGGCCTCACTTGCAGCACTTGGAGGTTCCCAGGCTAGGGGTCGAATCAGAGCTGTAGCCGCCGGCCTACGCCACAGCCACAGCATCGCCAGATCCAAGCCACATCTGCCACCTACACCACAGCTCATGGCAGTGCCAGATCCTTAACCCACTGATCGAGGCCAGGGATTGAACCCGCAACCTCATGGTTCCTAGTCAGATTTGCTTCCACTGTGCCACAACGGGAACTCCAACACAGGATCCTTAACTTGCTATATACTACCAGGGAACTCCCCAAAAGTCACCCTTTTAAGTGCATGACTTGGTAGTTTTTAGTGTATTTACAAGGATACAGGTACATCACCCGTATCTAATTCCAGAACATTCCATCTCCCTAAAAGGAGACCCTGTCCTCATCAGAAACTCCCACCCTCCCCAGCTCCTGACAACTAGGAACCCACCCTCTGTCTATGTGGTCCTGCCTGTTCTGGACATTTCCCATCCATGGAGTCCCACACTGTGTGTCCTTCTGTGTCTGCTTCTCTCACTGAGCATCGTGGTCTCTAGGTCCATCCACATGGTAGCAAGTATCGGGGCTTCTCTCCCTTTCAGGCTGAGCGATTCTCCGTGTGTGGAGGGACTGTGTGTTGTTCATCTATGGGTGGACATTTGGGTTGTTGTTACCTTTCTGCTGTTGCTGATAGTTCTGCAGTGAAGGTTCTACAAGTGCCTGTGTGGTGTGGATGTGGTGTGTTTTCATTTCTTTCAGGTACACACCTGGCTGACACGGCCCAACCCTCCCACAGCTTTTGCAGGCTATGTCCTTGTGCACATTCTGTCCCCATCTCCCTGGCTTTAGCCCCTCCAGCTTCTGGCCCAGCAGCCCTGGGGGAGTACCTGGTGCCCCTCATCCCCTCCTCAGCCCTCATCTGCAGGCCTGTCATCCTCTTTGCCTGGCCTGGCAGGTGCAGCAGGTGTTCACGTGACCGTCTGTGACTGATCGAGGCTCATTTATCCCCGGCTGCTCCTGAGCCCAGTATCCTGGGCAGTCAGTTAGGTGGTTTTCTGGAAGCTCCAGCTGCCAGTCCCTGCTGGGCACGTCTGAAGGCTGGGGCTTTGGAGCAGCTCCCTGTTCTACATCCCCATCCTCCCCAGCAGCTGCGATCCCTCTTGTTCGGAATGCCAGATCCCGTGCGAGATTATTTTTCCCCAGGGCGACGCTCTCGCAACCCTCCCCCTTCCCAGGAGCCCACAGGACAACATTCAGTCACCCCTGGCCCTGCCCAGCTGCCTGCCCAGCGCCCGCCCAAGCCCCTGGCTGCCCAGCTCTGCTCACTCCCCTCAAAGTGCAAAGCAGTGTACACTTATACGTGAGAAGGTCTCTCCTGGCATCACAGAAGGGGCAAGGCTTGTGCTCATATGTGCATGTGCACACGGGTCATATACGTGTGTGCCTACACACACATGTTTTTATTTTTATTTTATTTATTTATTTGTTGTTGTTGTTGTTGTTGCTATTTCTTGGGCCGCTCCCGCGGCATATGGAGGTTCCCAGGCTAGGGGTTGAATCGGAGCTGTAGCCACCGGCCTACGCCAGAGCCACAGCAACGCGGGATCTGAGCCGCGTCTGCAACCTACACCGCAGCTCACGGCAACGCCGGATCGTTAACCCACGAAGCAAGGGCAGGGACCGAACCCGCAACCTCATGGTTCCTAGTCGGATTCGTTAACCACTGCGCCACGATGGGAACTCCTCACATGTTTTTATAAATACTCTCTGGCAGGATCCCTAGCAGAGGAGCTCACTGATTCCCTCTGGGCTGGGCGGGGGTTGGTGGGAGAAAGACTGTTTATTGTGTATGTTTTCAAGGTCCCTGAATCCTGAACTGTATGGCTTTATTACTTGCTAATGAAAAAGAGTCTCAAAAATACTGTATTTCCTGCCTCCGCTCCCAGAGGCAGACATGGAGAGAAGGTGGGTTCGTCCATGTACCGTCTCAGGGCATACCCACTGACCCTCAACTTTCTCTTGTTTCATGTCTCTTTAGTATAACTTGTGTTCGTGTTCCCAGCCAGTGGATGTTTAGCTTATCCCCAGCTTTTCCTTATAACAAATAATGCTGTGGCATAAATTCTTACAAGGAAAACAGGCAGAGAAGGAATAAGTGTGTAAGTCTTGTTATAGGTCGGGCCCCATCACTGTCCAGAGCAAAAGAGTTTTGGACTTCCCTGGTGGCCTCCCTAAGGATCCAGTGTTGTCACTGCTGTGGCTCTGGTCACTGCTGTGGTGTAAGTTCAGTCACTGGCCTGGGAGCTTCTGCATGCTGTCAGCAAGGCCAAATAGTAGAGTTTGCACCTGTGTTCCCTCACACTCCATAGGTGCCAGAACGATGGTAGAAGAACATTACCTTTTCTCACTTGCACGTCTTCCTTGGTGGGTCTGAGCACCATTTCTTAAGTTTACTGGTTTCCTGATAGTCCTTGTGTGAATTGCCCATTTCTTTCTGTCATTCATATTTTTATTTTTACGTTTTTTTTTTTTTTTAAGGCTGCACCCATGGCATATGGAAGTTCCCAAGCTAGGGGTCTAATCGGAGCTACAGCTGCTGGCCTACACCACAGCCACAGCAATGCCAGATCCGAGCCGCGTCTGCCACCTACACCACAGCTCACAGCAAGGCTGGATCCTTAACCCACTGAGCAAGGCCAGGGATCAAACCTGCACCCTCATGGTTCCTAGTTGGATTTGTTTCTGCTGCGCCGACAGGAACTCCTGTCATTTCGTCTTTTTCTTGTTGATTCTTCAGAGCTCTTTACATAGGTGGGATGGCAGGTACCTTGTCTGGTATTTGCACTGGCTCCCATGTGCCCTCTCGTCCCTTGTAGTGGTTGGCTGGCAGCGATTGGGTTCTTTCAGATCAACGTCGGGGCCGCTGTGGTCATGCTTCTCCCGGCCATCATGTTCTCCGTGTCGGCTGCCATAATGGCCATCGTGATCATGAAGGTAAGTCCTTCATCCCAAGATGTGCAGCTTCTCAAGCATCCTGACCCCTGACCTCCTATCCCTGGGGGCTCGTCTTATCCCTGTTTTGCATTGCGGTCTGTAGGCATCAGCCATGTGAGAGTCATCCTGGGACCACATGGAAAGTGATGAGGCTGATGATGTGTCCGCCTAGCCTTCCCAGAGGTGACTGTCTTGTCCATCTGCCTCCTGGGCGCCCAGCAGCACTGCAGGGAGAAGCCTGCCCTGTGTTTTTGTCTTTATTTCTTTTTTTAGGGCCACACTTGCAGCATATGGAAGTTCCAGGCTAGGGGTCCAATCAGAGCTGCAGCTGCCAGCCTACACCACAGCCACAGCAATGCAGGATCTGAGCTGCATCTACAACCACAGCTCACGGCAACATTGGATCCTTAACCCGCTGAGCAAGGCCAGGGATTGAACCCACATCCTCATGGATCTTAGGTTCATTACTGGTGAGCCACAATGGGAACTCTGGCCCTGTGCTTTTGAAAGTGGGGTTCTGAGTACCTCCCATCCTCCTTGCCACAGGATCCCAGCTGTTTGGCAGGTTCTGAGGCCGTGCCCTGGGCCTTCTGGCTTCCCCATGTTTGACCCCAATGTCGTTTGTCTGCATGGAGGACCCCAAGGGCTAGGAGGAACCAGCGGGAAGCAGACCACCCTGGAGGCTTGAAGAGATGCCAGACAGAGGCTGTGGAAGGGGCGGGGGCAAGTGCAATTCCGCCAGGAACTTAGCACAGACAGAGAACTAGAAAGCAGTCAGGCCGCGGTTCCCTCTATGCAGGGAAGGGGCTGGAGGTCAAGCATGTGCCCAGAGCAGAGCTGACCCCATCAGGGTCCTCAGCACCTTCCAGGCTTGGGGGTCCAGCAGGAGGCAGCTGCACAGACAAGCCCTGCCTCAGACATGAGGGGGTCTCTCCACTGTTCTGCTTTCTCTATCCTGCAGGTGCACAGGATCTACCGAGGCACTGGTGGAAGCTTCCAGAAGGCACAGACAGAGTGGAGCACGGGTGCCTGGCGGAACCCACCATCTCGGGAAGCCCAGTACAACAACTTCTCAGGGAACAGCCTGCCTGAGTACCCCACCGTGCCCAGCTACCCAGCCAGTGGCAGCCAGTGGCCTTAGGGGGATCCCAGCTCCTCCTCTCTGTCCACTCTTGCTGCCCTGGGTTTGGTGAGGCCCCTGCACAGCTGGGACAGCAGGCCCCAGGGACTCTTGGGGACCTGGGCACACCATCATCTCATCTCCAAGAGCAGAGCCCCTTGTGGGCCCTGTCCACGAGTTGCCTGGCCTCTGCTGCCCTGCAGAAGGACACCCTCTTGGTTCCAAATGCATTTGGCCACTGTGACGTTTGCTGTGCTGCAGCTGCACCCTGTCCCCTTGGGGTCTCAAGGGCAGATCCGGGCTGAGGACTCTGACAAGGGCTCTGGCCTGGTGTCCATCCCCCCATCCACTGTCCAGGCAGTTGCCCTCAGCCTGGGCCCAGGCAGAGGGAGGCCTTCCCAGCACCAGGCTCACCAGGCAGTGACTTGATGTGTAGCTAGGTCCTTAATGTTTGTTTATTTTTGCCTTTTTTAGGGCCACACCCAGGCTAGGGTTCTAATCAGAGCTGTAGCAGCTGGCCTACGCCACAGCCACAGCAACACCGTATCTGAGCCGCGTCTGCGACCCACACCACAGCTCACGGCAACGCCAGATCCTTAACCCACTGAGTGAGGCCAGGGATTGAACCCACATCCTCATGGTTCCTAGTTGGACTCATTTTCACTGCGCCATGACGGGAACTCCAGGTCCTTTTGTTTGTTTGTTTTTCTTTTTTTGTCTTTTGTCTTTTTAGGGCTGCACCTGTGGCATATGGAGGTTCCCAGGCTAGGGGTCCAATCGGAGCTGTAGCCGCTGGCCTACACCACAGCCACAGCAATGCCAGATCCAAGCCATGTCTGTGACCTACACCACAGCTCACAGCAATGCTGGATCCTTAACCCATTGAGTGAGGCCAGGGATCGAACCCGCAAACTCATGTTTTCTAGTCAGATTCTTTTCTGCTGCGCCAAGATGGGAGCTCCGGTCCTTGATGTTTTTGACATCAAGCAGACGAGCCTGCAGGGAGAGCCAGAGGCCCATTCACTCTCAGTGCCACGATCTGAGCTTCTCCCTGTCTGTCCGTCCATCCATCAGCCAGCTTGCCTCCAGCCTCCATGCCTGTGTCCATGCTTGTTGTAGGATACTCTCTTCTCCATGGCAGGGGTCTCAGAGCTGGGACCCTCAGGCTGGACCTCATTAGACCCAAAACCGGGGTGACCCCTTGTAGGGGGAAGGGGAGCCACTGGCCTGTCTCCACTTGATGGGGACGGGAAGATGGGGCATCTCCATGGAGCATAGACTCTTGGCTGCCATGCACACCCCACCCCCACTCCTACCCACCCCTGCTGCTTTGGGGACAGCAGTTGTTGCTTCTTGGGAAAACCAAGGAGATGTGACAAATCTGTGCCTTATTGACAAGCCATTCCTCTTTCTTCCCCCTTGGTCCTTCCAGCTCCTTTCTGACAAGCAGCCAGCACCTTTGTAAATGAATGGGCTCCCTGAATGCTGCCCCTCGGCTCATAGTGGCCCGGCCTTCAGGGCAGCACCAGAGCTTCCCAGAGGCCTCCCTCCATGCCTGTGTCCACTGGCCTGGCTGCCTGAGCTCCACACCCCATGGTGTCTGAAGGTGGCCACAGCCCACGAAGGCTCCTGGGTCTGGGCCCCTGACAGCCAAGGCCCCCCGAGATGAGAAAGCTGGTCCTGTCAAGTCTCAAGCTGGCCTCCCTCAACCAAGGTGTGTGCCGTGCTCACCCAGGCACTGCTGGTGATGGGCTACAGACCAGGTGTTGGGGTTTGCATGCAGCTCCCACCTCTACCCCTTGCTCCTCGCTGTACATCGTGCTTTTTGTTACGTGAAAATATCCAGGAAATAAATCCGTCCTTGTGCATCAGGTGAGCTGCCATGAGGGCAGTTTGTGGCATGTGTTTTCCCTGCCTGGGATCCCAGGGCACAGCCTCTGACATGATAAACCATGACCAAGCTGTGTGTCTGGGCCCACAGCCTGTCTACGTGGCCAGACGCCCGGCATTGGGTTGGCTTTGCCTGAGGCCCTGCCCTGAACCCTGTGTCCATGCACCCCGGTGCCGTTTCTTCAGTTGCCACTTCCATCGCTTCGTTTT
Organism: Phacochoerus africanus; assembly: GCF_016906955.1. Classification (NCBI taxonomy): domain Eukaryota; kingdom Metazoa; phylum Chordata; class Mammalia; order Artiodactyla; family Suidae; genus Phacochoerus; species Phacochoerus africanus. The sequence goes on along the minus strand of NC_062547.1, from coordinate 76,761,841 downwards.
CTTCATGCTCAACAGCTTTCATTTGAAAAAGGAAATTTGTGGAAAAGGAGATGCCAGTGCCACTTGCATAAAGGAGACATAATGGGAGAAGTGGCTGGAATACGGACAGCTCACGTGTGGCTCTGGTGGCAGAGTGGACACCTGTGTGGACCCACGAGGGAGGGTGGTAGGTCTGTTACTCACAGGACGCCAGCGGAACGACATTAACTCTGCAGAGAGAAATCAGATGAAACCCAAGGCAAATGGCTTTTCCCCCAAGTTCATATGAAGTCCTCACCCCACACCTCAGAATGGGACTGCTTTGGGAAGAGGGTCTTTGCACAAGTGATTCGCCAAGGGGCTGTCACACTGAAGCAGGTGGTCCTAATGTAGCAGGACCAGTGTCCTATAAGAGGGGACCTCCAGGAATTTCCTGGTGGTACAGTGGGTTAAGGATCCGATGTCACTGCTATGGCATGGGTCTGATCCCTAGCCCGGGAACTTTATGCTGCAGGTTCAGCCAAAAATAAAAAGGAGGGGATGTTTGACAGACACCAGCAGGGGCCACATGGAGACAGAGGCAGAGACAGCATGATGCTGCTACGAGTCCAGGATTGTCTGTGACCCTTGGAGGCTGGGAGAGAGCTGGGGGGATGGGGCAGGCTGTATCTCTGCAGGAATCAGCCTGTTACCCCTGCTCTCTTGGGCTCTGCCCTCCTGAGCTGGGAGGGGATAAATGTGAAAGCCATGCAGCTGCCCCTCAAATACTGAGGAAGAACATCAGGGACATGAGGAGGTTGCAGGTGCTGGGCTGTAGGGAACATGCCTAGGGCATGGAGAGCAGTGCTGGGGTGGGCAGGCAGGCAGCGCAGATGGAATTTGAGGCCTGGATAGGAGTTTGGATGGTGGGCACTTGGGTCTGGGGACTGGATCTGTGCTGTTGGCTCAGAGATGTAGGACATGGGATGGGATGGAGGTGAGAGAGGTCCAAGGCCAAGTCAAGAAGGGGGCTGACTGCTGGAGCAGCCATAACAGGACCAGAGACCCGGGCCCTAAACAAAGGCTTCACCCCTTATAGCTCCAGGCCTAGATGCCCGGGGTCCGAGAGGTCCCAGGGAGGGTCCTTCCTGGTCTCCCAGCTCCAGGTTGTGCCTCTGTCCTCACAGCTCCCTCTAGTCTCAGACAAGGACACCATCCTGGGATCCAGGGCCCATCCACATCCAGTATGATCTCAGCTTCCTCCTTACCTTTATTGCATCTGAAAAGATCTCATTTCCAAGTATGGTCTCGGGTTCCAGGATGTGGGGCCACCACTCAGCATCTCTGGGGGATCTTGGCCATCAGAGCAGGAGGAAGAGCAGAAGGTATCCTGATGTGGGCATATCTGCCAGCCAGGCCCTGCCAAGGCTGCAGTGAGGGGCCTGGCTGCTTAGCCCAGGAGCCCTTGCACCCTGAAGGCCTCAGTTCCTGCACAACTGCCCCTCATGGGTCCTCTTGGCCTCAGTTTCCCTTCTGTGGCTCACGATGATCAAAGAGAACTCCAGTCCCAATCATGGGTGAGCTTGTGGTGTCAGGCCTCACCTGCAGTTGAACACTCTCTTCCATTGGGGTTGGGGTGAGGGTGCTGGCTCACCCTCAGAACACGCATGTCCAGGAGTTCCTGTCGTGGTGCAGTGGTTAACGAATCTGACTAGGAACCATGAGGTTGCGGGTTCGATCCCTGGCCTTGCTCAGTGGGTTAAGGATCCTGCATTGCTGCGGCTGTGGTGTAGGCTGGCGGCTACAGCTCTGATTAGACCCTTAGCCTGGGAACCTACATATGCCGTGGGAAGCGGCCCTAGAAAAGGCAAAAAAGACAAAAAAAAAACCCAAAAAACAACAACATATCCAAGGCCTTGTCCCACTGGGGGAGAGGCCAGGCTGCAGGCAGGGCTAATTCAGTTCAATTCGACAAAATGCACTGGGGCACCTGCTTGTGCCTGTGGGCTGGCACCAGACACCAGGACACAGCCCTGATCCCATCCTGAGGTGTCTTCATGGAGCTGCCTCTTAAAGGGTAAAGGAGCAGAAGGGGGCGCTTCCCGCCTGTCTCTTCCCGGAAATCCACAGCTATTTGGGATTTACTTGGAGGCTGGGATGTTGTGTGACTTTCTGGGATGGGGGAGTGAGGTAGGGGGCAATGGAGAGACTAGCACATCCTCTTTACAATGTTCTTGTTATTTCATCAAGAGTCCCAAAGGGGCTGTTTGCCACCCCAGCTTTCCCAAATGGTGTCCTCATGATCAAAGCCAAAAGGAAGCAAGAACATGTGGACCACATTTGAAGTGGGTTGAAAAAGAGGAAGCTTGAAAGGCTGTTTGCTTTTTCAAAGATCTCAAGTGGTGATTAGAGAGATATATATTCATTTGAGGCAGGAGGTCCTGTGCTGGCAATTCTTTATTCACTAATTCATGGACTCTCATGATGTACCCAAGGGGGTTATTGTTAGTTATAACTTAGAAGCAGAGGAGGACCAGAGGGGGTCAGTGACCTACTCATAGTCACACAGCCACTGGGTGGCACAACCCAACCCCAGCTATGGCCTTTCTATATTCTTTTTTTTTTTTTTGTCTTTTTGCTATTTCTTGGGCCGCTCCCGCGGCATATGGAGGTTCCCAGGCTAGGGGTCTAGTCGGAGCTGTAGCCACCGGCCTACGCCAGAGCCACAGCAACGCAGGATCCAAGCTGCGTTTGCAACCTACACCACGGCTCACAGCAATGCCAGGTCCTTAACCCACTGAGCAAGTGCAGGGACCAAACCCGCAACCTCATGGTTCCTAGTCAGATTCGTTAACCACTGCGCCACGATGGGAACTCCCCTTTCTACATTCTTTCAGCTGCACAAGCCACCCTATCTTTTACAGGATCAAGGCTGGAGCTTCCTTTTAAGGCTCAAATATCTCTGGAGAAGAGGCCACCATGTCCCCTGCTCCCCTGGAAGCCGAGCAACTGAAAGCAGATTTCCTTAAACATTAAGAATGGAGGAGTTCCTGGAGTTCCTGTCAGCTCAGTAGAAACGAATCTGACTAGTATCCATGAGAACACAGGTTCTATCCCTGGCCTCACACAGTGGGTTAAGGATCTGGTGTTTCCATGAGCTGTAGGGATAGGTTGCAGACATGGCTCAGATCCTGCGTTGCTGTGGCTGTGGCATAGGCCAGCAGCTGTAGCTCTGATTGGACCCCTAGCCTGGGAACTTCCATGTGCCACACCTTTGGCCCTAAAAAACAAAAACAAAAAAAAGAAGACGACACAACCATACAAAATCTACAAGATGTAGCAAAAGCAGTTCTTGGGGGGGAGTTCATATCAATACAGGCCTTCCTCAAAAATCAAGAAAAATCTCAAAGAGTGGATAGAGGAGTTCTGTCATGGCTCAGTGGTTAATGAATCCGACTAGGAACTATGAGGTTTCGGGTTCGATCCCTGGCCTTGCTCAGTGGGTTAAAGATCACTGTTGCTGTGGGCTGTGAGCTGTGGTGTAGGTTGGAGACGCGACTTGGATCTTGCTTTGCTGTGGCTGTGGTATGGGTCGGCGGCTACAGTTCTGATTCGACCCCTAGCCTGGGAACCTCCATATGCCGCAAGAGCAGCCCAAGAAATGGCAGGATTAAAAAAAAAAAAAAAAAAAAAAGGGATAGAAGAGGAGAGTTGGACCAGGGAAGTCTGAGGAAGTAAAACCTGGAGTTCTCCAGAATCTGGGAGGATTGTGGAGTTGGTTCATTCATTTATTCACCACACACCATGACCACACAGACTGAGTGCCTGCTGTGTGTGCCTACAGACCCAGCAATGAGCAAAACAGATGTGGTCCCTGGTTTGGTATGGCTGGTGGAGGAGGGTGACTTGAAACAAACACACTCCTTTATGTTAAGGCTCAGGTTGGAAGGGGTCAGCTTGTACCGAGAAAGGACAATGGGGGAAAAAGCTTGGGCTTCCTGGAGGTAGTGACATTGCGAGTGGAGCTGAAAGAGGAGAACTGGGTCAGAACAAGCCCTAAACTGTTGCCATTCTGCCATCTCCTTCTACTTTAGTTCTCCTTCCCCAAATTTGTCTGCTGGACAGCAGGACAAAAATCAGAGACCATGCAATCTTCCATCTGCCAAATCTAGCTTTTAGCCTTTAGGGTCTGGCCCTTGGTCACTCTGCTCCAAGCAAGCTTATAACACCATCTGAAATGGTCATGTCCATTTATTCACTGTCCTGTCCATCCCCTCGCTCAGGACTGAGAACTCGCTGGGAAACCGTGCCAAGAGTTTAGCTCACCATTCTATTTTCAGAACAGCTGGCAGGCACTTAATAAAGACGTGAATGGATGAGTTTCCCTCAACACTAAAAATGCCCCGCAGGAGGCACGCGGGCCACGCGGGTAGGCCCTGTCCTGGGTGATGCTGGGCCTCACTGCGGGGTTCTTGCCAAGCTCCCCCTACCCAAGCTTTTTCTAGGTCCAGGATGGACTGACAGTACATGAGCGAGTACTCTACACTACACTTGTTGAGCGCCAGCTGCTTGCTAGGGCCTGTGTTCGGGCGGCAGGCCCAGGGGAAGGTCCAGTTGGACCAGTGCCTTGAGTGACACCCTCCTCGGCTCCTCGATTATGTCACAGCTCCTACTGGCTCGGAGAAGCACCGCCCCGTCGCTAGCCTATCACTCTACACAGCTCTCCCCACCCCACCCAGCAAGTCTCCCGCAGCAATCCCCGGAAGTTGGCTTATCCACGCGCTGACCACGCCCGCGGCACCGCCCGACCGTGACGTCAAGTGGCGAGACCTTGACGCCACAGAAGCGCGGTGGGGCGGTGTCTCAGTGACCAGCCACGCGTCTCCATGGCAACGGTGGGGGCGGGCCAAGACCGCGGGCCACAGCCCCGCCCCCCAGAAGGGTTGACTGGGGACCGCTCCTTCCCCGTCCGTGCGCGCCCTCCCGGCCGCGCACCTCCGGTGGTCCCCCAGGCTGCGGCCCAGCCACACTGGGGCAGCCGCAAAGCGTGGCGGCCGTCGCGCAGCGTCGCCCGCTGCCGCAAAGCGGCGGGCGCGCCGCCGGGTCCCGCCTCGCGTTGTGACGTCACGCGCGCGCCCTACGGCCTCCGGCGGCTGCGCGGTGGGCGCCAGGCCCTCCCCCGCGACGCTGGCGGCGTAAGCGCGGGCCGCGGGCGACGCTGTGAGACCGGGGCGAGCCGGGCGCCCGCGCGGCGGGGACGGCCCGCGCCCAACATGCGGAGGCCGGCGCCGACGGCGCGGGAGCGGGGGCCCAAGCGGGCGCCAGAGCCGGAGCGCGAACAAGGTCCGGAGCGGGGTCCCGCGCCGCGCTGCTAAGGGAGCCCGGGCCGCCCAGCCCGGCCGCCCGGCCGCGGGGCCACAGCCACAGCCACGGCGGAGGCCGTCAGGTAACGACGCGCGCGCCCTCGCCGGCGGTGCGGCCACGCGCCCCGGTCCTGCGGCCCCACCCCCACGGATCCTTGGATCCCGCCGCCCGTACACCCCGCGCTTCGGACCCCCGCATCCCGCAGACCCCCGTTCCCCCGGCATTCCCGCACCCCAGGGGCCCCCAGAATCCTAACTCTGCTCTTGTGGAACTGTGCATTCCCGGCTTTGCTCTCCCACTGACCCCTAAACTGCGACCTCACTGCCCCTATGGCCCACTAGCCCCCACACTCTGGACTCCAACCCTTTTCCCTTGTACTCCAGACCTTGCCAGTGATCCCCAAAATCAGGCCCTGCAACCTCTCGCTCCCACTCATCCGCACACTACAGACCTCACAGCTCCTTACTGATCCTTCATTCCAGACCTCAGTATTCCCCACTGTTCCCTCGCTCCAGACTTTGTTGTCCTCCACTCTCTCTCGGTCCCACCCCTCCTCCCTTCTTCACTGCTCCCTAGTGCTCAAGCACACTGTCCACTTCCCATGTCCTCCTATTCCTCCAGCTCTCTCTCCTGGGCCCATGGCTGCTGCCTACGCTGCCGCACACTTGCCCCTTTGTGGCTCTGCAGGATTTGGGGGTGAGCCGGGGGCTGGGGGCAGGGGGGGGGGAGCAGCAAGAGGGGTCTGGTCTGGAGGATCTGTTTTGGGCTGCTCAGGAACTCCTGGCTCTCGCCTGGCTGCGCCTCCCCCTTCCGCCCTCGCCACCGGCTTTGTTTTCCGGAAACACTTCAGATGGGGGGGGGGTGTAGCGTCTGTGCCCTGCCAGGGACAGCACTTCCCCTGTCTTCTCTGCCCCAGTTTTCTCAGGGGACACTTTCACGTTCAGGGCTGGGGACCTTAGAGAAAGCCCTGCTCTGACGTCCTGGGTAGGCTTTGGGCAGCTGGGTTATTCCCTTGGCCTCCGGATGGCATTGTTTGCAGGAAACAGCCTGGAGGGTTCTGTGCACGTAGGTGGAGTCCAGTATGTTCTCCCCTGCCCCCTCCACCGGGAGACCTAGGCTTGGTCGGTGTCTGGGACTCTGAGGTGTCCACATATTCATTCTGTGGGGCCTCAGGGGCCCTCTCTGCCTTCTTGGGACACAGATAAGCTCAGTTGGCATTTCCCAGCCTCCAGAGACTTCTGTAGCTCTGGCCGTGAGAGATGAGTGGGAGAGTATAGGGGCTCTGATCTGGGGGGCAGAACTGACTGTAGGAGGATTGATCTGATAGTGAAGGGGGTGCTTACTGGGGCTGGAGGCAGCCCCTGAGAACAGACTGATCTGGGCTGCAGGTTTGAAAGGGGGAAGTTTGTGGTTGTCATCAGGAGCTTGTTTTTCTGTGTTGTCTCTTCACCAAATTGTGGCCTGCTCTGGGCTCTGCAGGCATGTGGATGGGTGGATGGGTGGGGGCTGAGGACAGCACCCACAGGTGCACACATCAGGGCCCCAGATGTTCATTTCCACCCCTGCAGTGCTGTCTGTGGCCCTGCCTCCAGAGAATGGAATAAGAAGGCCGCTTGGAAGTGGTGGGTGTAGGTCGAGTCTCCCGCTGCCGGGGATGGGGGCGGCTGGCTCCTGGGCTAGGGGGTCATTTGTGCCCACTGACTTGGCATTGGAGAGAAGAAGATCTGAAGGAGCTGATGGACCCTCATCCACACAGTAGTGGTCAGGTACGCGTCTGACATTTCTGTGTGCAGGTGGCTCTCAGGTCTTCTGAGTTTCTTTGATTTCCCTGAAGCAGGCTGGGAACGGGTGCCTCAGTACCTGGCTCTGAGCTGTGATGGTAGACCTTTTTGCACACTGACTACTCTGAACCTTCTCCTTTTCACTACGTAGTAATTATCTTTTGGTTGCAAGAGGAAGTAGGTGAGGTTTTGTTTTTGTTTTTGTTTTTTTTAAACTGAAAGCTATCTGCTCATCCCAGCTCTGGGGAAGCCAGCCAGCCAGCCGAGGCATTCTGGACAGCTGCAGGGCCACCTGTGTCCTTGAGGATTTACTGGTGGGTCTGAGCAAGTGCTTCGGGTGGGCCCAGTCCTCGCAAAGCTACACTAGGGACAGTGGCATGTCTAGTGGACATCCTGAGTTACTACAGAGCAGTCCCAGGCCACCTCAGCAGGAGGGTTTCTCTGTGTGGTTGTGGGGTGGTTGGGTCTCTTCTCTGGGTGGAAACTTCTTGGGTCTTAGTCCCTTGAGGTCCTTGGAGGCCTTACTGGGAGACATTACCAGGCTGCGGGCTGGGGAGGAGGCTGGCTGGGGCGTCATGACCGGGGTGCCAGCCTTAATCGGGGTGGGGGGAGTGAGCCAATTTTGTTTTAACCCTAATGGGAAACAGGCCCTTGTGAAGGAACCCTGTGTGCTGGTTGGGGTCATGTCAGTGTCGGTGTCCATTGTCTGCTTAGGGCTGTCAGCCTGATGGGGGCTTTGCTGTCGTGATCTAGGCAGTGAGTGCGCTCACCCCGGAAAGTTCTGGCCACTGGCTTGGAAAGATTCCCTTTGGGTGGTGTTTTTCCATGCCTGAGACCAGGCCTCATAGGTGCGGCAGGTCTCCCCTTCAGGCAGCTTCACCCCTGCCCCTCTCTGTTCATGAGCTTTGGAGGGCTGTGCTGGGTGACCCCCCTCCCTCTGAGTCCCCGTCCTACAGACAAGATGGAGTAAGGCCTCAGTGGTCTCCGGTAGAAGGACCTGGGGTCTGCTGAGGCCGGCCATGGACCTGTGATCCTGGGGACGCCTGTGCCCACTGGCCAGAGCCTGAGTGGAAAGGTGGTGGCGGAAACACTCATTCCTTGGGCTCCTATGGCCCGCAGGGGCCTGTGAACACCTATCCTGTTTCCCTCCTGCTCTTTCTTCCACGCAAGGAAGGAGGATGGGAGGGACTCTCAGGGAGGGTAGTTGGTGGTGGCACGTTTGTTCCTTCTCGGAACCCCAACGCCCCCATGGATCTGGGCCCGCAGTGCCCAGTCCTTCCTCATGCAGCCCTTCCTGTGAGTTTCTTCCAGCAAGCGTCAGGAGTTAGGTTGCCTGGTGGGATAGGCCGAGGTACACAGTCCTCTTGCAGCTTTTATCTGCTTAAATTCCAGAGGACCAGTCCCTCGCTTCGCAGTGGGAGACTGAGCCTGCAAAGCATGTGAGTGCGAGGGGTCCTGGCAAGCACAGGGACAGGGGTCCCTCACTTGGGCAGTGACCAGGGGATAGGAGGACAGTCTCATTGTGCCTAAGCCTGTGGGGTGAGACTTCTCTTCCCTGCCGCTCCCCCCAGCACTGTGAGGCTACACTGCATCCTGGGAAGAGTAGAGCTGCCTGCTCTCCTCGCGGTGGCTCAGAGCCTCCCCTGACAGGGTGCCCCATCTGGCCGAGGTCATGCGGGGTCATCCTGGGTCATGGCGGGATCACTGTTTACAATAGAAATAGATGTATGCTGTTAGGTGTTGCAACCTTACATTGACCTGTGATGTACTTTAGAGTTTTAAGAAGTTGCGTTTGATGGTGACTCCTCAGTTACCTAGAATCTTCTCCCTCCTGGAGGTGGTGTCAGCCAGGCTTGGTGTGATCCTCCGGAATGACTGTCATCTTCCCTCCCTCCGAGGACTTGGGGTTGCAGGGCAGCAGTGCTCATTGTGGGACCTCAATTCAGAGGTCACCTGAGATGACAAGCATTTGAGGGGCTCTCCCATAGTCATGTGCCCTTGCCATGGTCGCAGGGCCAGGCTGGTGGGCACAGTAGGGCTCTGCTGGGCGCCCAGGAGGTGACCCAGCCAGGACTGCGGGGCAGGTTGGTGGAGTGTGGGCTGAGATTAAGAACCCCAGGCAGAAAATTCTGGAAAGACCAGGTGCTTTGGGGAGAGAAGGGGTGGAGGGTGTGGTGGGGGGAAGGTAAGTGGGAACAGGCACCTGAGGGCACTCTTCCTTGCTGCTTCTGGAGTCGGCCTAGGTATTGTTCTGGGCGCTGTACTGAAGACTGGTGTCCTTACAGAAACTTCAACACAGTGGGCTAGGCTGCAGAAGGCTGGCTTGCCCTGCAGCCAGCTGCTTGTGTTGCTTAACATGGACGGGCCAGGAGGTTCCGGATCAGTGCAACAGCACCCAGAAACCCTCGTGCTGCCCCTGTTCCCCCCGCCCCCCGCCAGCTCACACCAGCAGGTGGCAGTTTGGGGCATGCTTAGCCTTGGCCTGGGCCTGCCCTCCCCTGGAGGGCCATAGTCATGGGCTGCCTTTTCCTTAAGCCGCGACCATGAATCTAGTGGGAATTTGTGCCAGGGACACTTCCTAGACCCACCTCTCCCCTTGTCACTGTGGACGACACCATGGATGTTGGGCCAGTCATTCTCTAGAGCAGCCCTAGTTGTGATGACTGCAAATGTCCCTGGTGTTGACCAGTGTTGGGGAGGAGGCACTGTGGTGAGCTGCAGCTAGGGACCTGTGGGTGCCTGTCTCAGGGCTCCCTGCATGCATCTCTGGGCCCCCACGGGCCTGCCTTTGCCCCCAGGAACTGAGAGTATGGAGGCGGGTGGGAGGGAGCCAGTGGGTGGAGTCCTGGGGACATACAGCACATCTGGACCTGAAACTGTCTCATCTGGGTGGCCTGCCAGGGTTCCCTGCGGGCACTGTCTTCCCACTCACCTCGGGCCACCCTGCTGTCCTGAGATGATCCTTTGCTCCTTCCTGGTCTCGACCCTGCCCTCCAGGCTGCTGCTTGGGAGACCTGGGCCTCCTCTGCAGGTGTTGCAACCTTGGGGTTGCATCTGTGGCTGTTGGAGGGTGGGGAGCCAGATAGGAGACATCTCCCCTAGTGTTTGGAGAGCACCGGGCCGCAGTGGATGCTTCTCTCCCTCCCTCCATAGCTGCTCCCTGGCTCATACCCCTTGCCTGGTGCCTCTCATGCCCGGCTGCTTACCTGTCTGAAGTGGTCACAGCAGTGCCGCCTTGTGGGCAGTGCAAGTGTTTTGGAGGCATAGGTATGTCTCAAGGTCCCGAGCAATGCCTGTGGCCCAGCCTAGCCCCCAAGGCACATAGGACTCTGCCTTGTGGAAAGTGGAAAGCTTGCAACTGCCCGTGTAAAAAGCAGAAAGTGACAGGTGATGTCCTGTCCATTTTGTTTGACTTGCTGTATTTGAGGTGTGGTCAAATGTTTAAATACATCTTGGTGTGAGACGGTATGTTGTCCTTCTTTTTTTGAGTGTGTGTCTTATACAGGCATGGCTCATCACCATTTGGAAGCTAAATGTTCATTGGAAATCTTGACTTTAACAAATATGGACTCGAGTAGAAAACATCAGTGCTCTAGAGACCCAGTGAGAATCCTGTGGGAGGCTGTCAGCACTGATGTTATGCGAAGCCAGATGTTGCTGATAAGAGTGCAGGGTGACCAGTGAAATTGTAGTTTCAGGCAAACCACTAGAAATTTCTTAGCATAGGCGGGAGTTCCTGTCGTGGCTCAGCGAAGACGAATCTGACCAGTACTCATGAGGTTGCAGGTTCGATCCCTGGCCTTGCTCAGTGGGTTGAGGCTCCAGTGTTGCCCTGAGCTGTGGTGTAGGTCACAGACTCGGCTTGGATTTGGCGTTGCTGTGGCTCTGGCATTGGCCAGTGGCTGCAGCTCTGATTGGACCCCTGACCTGGGAACTTCCACGTGCTGTGGGTGCAGCCCTAAAAGAAAATAAATTGCTTAGTGTAAACATACCCCAAATAGTGTGTGGGATATACTTAATGCTAAAACTTTTTTGTTGCTTATCAGAATTTCCTTGTTAACAGGGTGCCTGTTTTTATCTATGTTTGGGCACCCTAGGCTGGTGTCAGCCTGCTGTCTGGGCTCAGGGAAGGTGGGCTGCGGTGTGCGGTGGGTGCTGGCTGACGAAGTGTGGGGTGGAACCTTGGTGATGAAGTGGGGGTGTTCCCAGCCAGCTGCAGGCCCTGCCGTGGCCACGCCTCTCAGTGTCTGGGGCAGGCCGGGCATCTAGTGATTGCACCCTCTAGGCAGCAGGGCTTCTGCAGCTCTCCGCTGATCTTGGGGACCAAGTTCTGCTTGCTCACAGGCCGAGCTGCCAAGTCTCTCTGGGCCTCCTGATGCTGAGCTAGGTGCCCCAGGACCTGGGGACTAAGCCTGTGCTGGGCAGTTGTGGGGGGACCTCAGCCCAGGGATGCTGGGAAGGACTGAGCTAGAGGCGGTGAGTCAGCCCTTCCTCCCCTCCCCACCTTCTCACTGGTTTCTGCGTCTTTTACTTCCTGTGGGCACACACCTCTCTATTTCTCTGAGATATTTACAGCTGTGTCTGTCACAGAAGCTGCTTAAACCCTGGGAGCAGGAGGTGTGGCTCTGGCAGCCGCCCCGCAGGTTGGACTTTGATCTGTGTTGGATGAGCCCTGTTCTCTGGGCCTCTGCCAAGCCCTGCTCTCCGTGCCCCTCCAGATAGCTTTGCTGAGGTCCCAGGCTTGCCACTGTCTCTAGTTGGGATACAGTGCACCAACCATAAAGCTCACTAGGGAGTACGTCTCGGTGGTTTTAATCGTTCAGCCATCACCTCTAATTCTGCAGCACTCCATCAACCCAAAAGATTGGAGATCTCGTGGCCTTAAGCCCTGGAGGGACATACAGGGAGGAAATGAAAGGCTCAAAGCCCCAGGAACCTACTCTCTATCTCTGTGGATGTGCCTGTTCTGGATGTTTCCCATCCATGGAATCCCACGCTGTGTCCTTCTGTGTCTGCTTCTTTTACTGAGCATCGTTGTCTCCAGGTCTGTCCATGTGGTAGGGGTGTTGGTGCTTCTCTCCTTTTCAGGGCTGAGTGATGCTCCCTTGTGTGGAGGACACGTGTGTTTATTCACTCTTCAGTTGACGGACATCTGGGTGGTATGTGCCTCTTGACTGACATGAGTCGTGCTGCTGTGGACATGCAGGTGTAGGTTCTGTGTGGACGAGTTTTCAGTTCTCCCAAGCGTACACCGTGGCTGGATCGCATGATAACTCCATGTCTAACTTTGGAGGAACCGCTGACTGTTTTCCGTGGCATTTGCACCATCTCATGTTCCACCTGCCGTGGCTGAGGGTCCTATTTCTCCACGTCCCCACCGGCTCCCCCTCCAGGGTCTGCATCCTGGCCTCACACAGTGTCTCTCCTGTCCTGGGTGGGGTCTGACCTTTTATCTTGATATCTCTGCCTCCTCAGTCTGTGAACTCTGACCAGTTTCTGGAAGACTCTTTTCCCTCTGCCCTGCACTTTCTGGAATGCCAGCTGTGTGGAGCATGTGGGCGCTGCAGCTGGTCTTGCCCTTTGATGTCACAGACGGGCCGGCCTCCCTTGCCTGCTCTTCTAGAGTGACTGATAGGCCCACGGGGCCACGGGTACAGGCCGTGTGATACCCCAGGCCGCTGCCTTGTTCTCGGTGTTTTTCAATAGCAAGACACTCCCACATTGAGAAAAACAGACATGACGGCAAAGCCTAAGGGATGTTTTTGAAAAGTCACTCAGAACCCAGGAGATGGGCACTACTCACACCTGAGTGAGACCCTTCCAGTTGCCTGAAGAGCAGGAGGTGTTTATGAGTGGGGTCCGGCCACTCTCTGTAGATCCTCCCCCTTCGAGAGGCTGTGCCCCACGGCCTGGTGCTCCCACTGCTGTGGACAGAGCACCACTGCTGCCTGTTAGCCTCCAAGTGGGGTCATGGTGCACCAGCTTCAGGTGAGGGTTGGGGTTGTCTGGGAGGGAGGCCTGTAGGAAAGCCTGAGGAAGCTCCAGGTGGGACACAGGTGCCAGGGTTGGGCAGGGGCTGGCTGTCCCTCCTGGAAGGCAGCTGCCTTGTGCGGCAGCTGAAAAGAGGGCAGAGTCCTTATCCAGGGACCTGCTGGCTCTGGGGCACATGTATGGGTGGGGAGCCGGTCTGGACTGGCTGGGTGGGTGACACTCCATCTGCCCCAGTGAAGCTGGGGAGATGGGCAGTATTGTTTTCTGGTGGGTTTACAGGTGCTTTGGGCCTTTCATTTCCTCCCTGTGTGTCCCTCCAGGGCTTAAGGCCATGAGATCTCCAGCCCGTGCGTCTGCTGGCACTGCCCTTAGCACTTGGAGGAGGCCATTCACACTCCTGAGGGTGGTCCAGGCCACTGGCCCCAGGCTAGAGGATGTGGTGAGAACCGCCCCTCACCTTTCCCTCACTGTTCTCAGGAAAGTTGGCCCCTACTTGCAGGGGGCAGGATGGGATTCCAGGTGTGGAGTGGTGGGGGAAATGCCTCTGCCCCATGGGCACACGCTCTGTAGGCTGCACATCTGGCTTCCTTGCTGTGCAAGGAGGTGTCCTCCCTCACCTGGCTGGGGGGCCGGGTTTGCATCAGTGCAGGTGCCCTGCCCCCATGCTCTGGCTGGCTCCTTTTTATCTCTGATAGTTTGAGAGGCAGAGGCCAACTGAGGCTTACTGAGGCCTTAGCGTTTCCTCGTTCTCTGCCCTTTGTTTCTTCCACCTCTGTGTTCCTTCACCAGATGGTCACTGTGTTTTTGCCTGGGACCACTACTGTGCCCTTGGGGAGCGTGTTTAGTGGCTCAGGTGTGCTGTCAAGGCAGTGAACATTGTGGTGGAGGTTGAGGAGCTGGGCGGTGACCTCTCTGGGTGACATGTGTTAGGATCGGAGCAGGTGCGGAGGTCCTAAGGCAGGAGCCTGCCCTCCTGTCACCTAGATCAGGTGGGTATCAGGGAGGTAACTCCCAGAGGAGTTGGTGAGATATTTCTTTATATATTTATTTATTTATTGGTGAGATTTTTTAAAAATTAAATACACTGTTTTAGGTCAATTTCAGATTTACAGAAGAGCTGAGAAACAGTTTCTTTTGGCCCTGTGAATAGTCACTGTCGTTCACGACTGCCTTAGCCCCAGAGCTGACATGCCAGTGTTGAAACGTCGTCCTTAACCAGTGTCTGTGTTTTCCTCCATTTCCTCTCTGCCCCAGGACCCCCGTGACATCTGATTGTGTCCCCCCCCCCCAAGTGTGACAGTCTCACCATCCTTCCCAGGGATGCCCCCAGGCTGAATGTGTTGGGGTTTTCTTGGGATTGCACTGGGGCTATATGTTACGGGGGTAGGGTGGGGAGACCTCAGGAGAAGTGCTCTTATCACCCATCACCCCGCCAGGGGTCTCTGCTGCTGCCCTTGGCCTGCCCTCCTGGCTCTTCCCCCTTTTTCCCCCTTCTCTCCCATTCTGGAGTCAGAAGTCACAGGCTCCAGCCGAGGGTCCTTCCTCCCTCTCCCAGCTTCCAGTGGCTCCAGGTCCTTTGTGGCCCATAGCCACCTGTCTTGTGCGTCTGTCTCTCTTCTCTCCTCACCAGTTTCCACTGGACGCACCCTGATTTACAAATACAGTCACATCCCGGATTCAAAGGAAGGGTGGGAGGGTCTTTGGGGGCACAGCTCAGCTCCTCCCAGGATGGATGCTCGGTAGTGGGCCTGAGCACACCAGGGCGGGGCTCACCCTCCATATGAAGGTACGCATGGGGCCTTGGCTGAGAGGCTGTGGTAGGGCTGAGGGGAGAGGCCAACGGCTGCCATGTTGGAAGTCTCCAGATCTGCTTCCTCTAGGATGGTGTGCGCCAGCCCTGGGCAGTGCTGAGCTCCTGCCCCATGCCTGGTGCTGCTGAGGGCTCTCCTGTGCATTTGACTTCTGCTAACTGGCGATTCTCAGGCTGGGCAGTGCCCGAGTGCGAGGGCAGGATAGTCAGTCCTGCTGTGTGGCAGGGCCCAGTCCTGTCTACCCCTCTACCACCGGTGTACCAGTGCAGCACCTCTGTATGTCCCAGGTACTGTCCCAGCGTCCAGGTTTCTCTGCCGAATGCTCCTGTGGAAACACCTGGTGACTGCTGGGTGTGGGGCTGAGGCTGAGGAGCTTGTTTTGGGAACCTGGCCTCTTGCTGTGGAAAGGTTGCAGGGAAGCTGTTCTGAGTCCCCTGATCCTCCTGGGCTCACCTGTAAGTTGGCAGCACCTGCGTCTCTCTCCACACCTGCTCTTCATGACCATGACCACCCACACCCCCCAGCGTGATGTTTGACTACCTTCTAGAAGTGCTTTTCTTGATGGGTTGTGGGGTTCTTCTCCAGCAGGGTCTGGGCGGGAACCCTGCATATCCTCTTGGGGTGGTGGGCCAGCTTGTGCCACACAGGGGTCTTTTCCTCATGGTTACTAAGAAATATGTTCAGTCATCGTTGGTGGTTTACCTGGCAGCCTCTGGAAGGGGAGGTGCCCTGGGGGAGGGTACCCCCTCCTCTACCATTCATTTAGGGTGTAAATCAGTGTGTTGTGACCCCATTTCTGCTTAATTCATCTTGATGATGACCTTGTCCCAGGGGTCACTCACCATTTTAGGGCCTCTTCCTTCCTCTCTGCTGTCATAGCACGTAGCAGTGACCTCAAGCTTCTCAGCTGCTGCCCTGGGGTCAGCATGTCTCCAGAGTTCAGGTAGCTCTTGGAGAGTGATGCATAGACGCCTAGATCTGGCACTCGGGGGCTTCATAGCTGCTGGGGTGCTGTGCCCTGGGCCCAGGTGACTCCTGAGGGAGGGATGCATGTGTCCAGAGATGCCCAGAGGCCGCGGCCAGGATCGCACCAGAGTCCTGGCACCTCCCAGGTGGCACCTGTGGCAGAGTCTGCAGAGCACTTTGGGGCCAGCCTGCTCCCAGGGAGGCAGGCTGTCTGCCTCTGCCCTAGACTTGCCCTGGTCCTGGGCTGGGGCTGTGCCCATGATGTCAGCCAGGGACTGTGACATCACTGGGTGGAGACGGTCAGAGAAGGGGGTTCCTGGGGCCTTCACCAGGGGACCTGGCCCCTGGCCCTGACAAGATGGAGGACCTCCAAAAGAACATGGCAGGTAACTCACCTGATCTGGAAGGCAGCACCAGGGGCTGCCTGGGGACTGGCCTGGGCAGCGAGGGTGGCCTGATAATGAGGGTCTGGCTGGAGCCTACTCCCCTGGAGGTCCTCCCTGTGTGGGGGTAGTTCTGAGTGCCCCTGGGGGGAACTGGGCCCATTGTTTGTGTTGAGACTGCCTTTGTTTTAGGGCCGGGTGAAGGTTCTTGGTAACCCTCCACCGTGATTATTTTTAGCTCCAGTGCCTGGATTTCAGAGACACCTGCTTCCACATCTCCCCAGGTGTGCTGAGCCTGCTGACTCCTAGGCTCCATCCCTGCTCCCCCCAGGCCAGTGTGAGACTCGCTCCTGCTGCCCCCTCTCAGGTCCTTCTGGCCTGCATATGTCCCAGGAGAGGACTCAGAATCCCCCTGTGTGTGGGTGTTGGGCGGCCCCCCAGGGCACGCTGGGGGTGGCAGCTCTTGTTTGTGGGGTGAGCAGGGGCTGGCGTCTTGGGGCCTGTCCCTGGGAGGGTCAGGGTCAAGGGCTCCTCACCGGCTCCCTGGTGCTCACTGTCCCCTGCAGGCAGTGACCCACATGGTGGCTACCCACCTGCTCTGCTGTAAGGGAGCTGATGGGGGCAGATATAAAGCAGTGCAGATGGCCACGTGAGTGGTGAGTGGTGGTCAGGGCCTCTGGTCTTGCATTGGGGGCTGCATGGGCCAGCTCCAGATGGGGCGTACACACTCTAGAATTTCTCCTTTTGTGCCTGGTTGCTGCCCCTGTGCAACTGCTGGGACCACAGTGGACACCAGGGCTTGGGATCCAACACAGGGCACTGGATGTGGGCTGTGCCCAGGCTCTCGGGTTACATGGGTCCCTGCAAGGGCCTCCTTACCCTCACCTGCCACTGCCAGAAGGGTGTGGGAGGGCCCTGCTGCACAGTGTGACCAGGAGGATGGGCCTGCAGGGTGGGGCTGGGGTGGTCCCCCAGGTGGGGCCCAGCTCACTGGAACTGAGCCTGAAGTGTAAGCATTCAGTTAACAGCAGGTGTCGCCGATGTCATGTTAGGCTCACCCAAAGGACCTGCCAGACCTGGGGCTTCCTTCCATTCTGTAGGGGCTGGGAGTGAGGATATGTGCTAGGGCTTTGAACCAGCCCTAGGGCATATGTCTCTTGGCTTGGTGGCTTTCAGAGGGCGGCCCTGGGGGCCTAGAAGAGTTTGCTCCTGGGGTCATGAGGCCAGGCAGACAGGATGGTGGTGCCCCTTTGGAGTGGGACGTAGACCGGAAAGCGGGGATCATTGTCCAGAATGGAGGCCAGCCAAGGCGTGCATGGGGGCTGCTATGTGCCGACAACCAGGGAAAGGCTCCGGGAGGGACCCCTCTTGTCGTGGGGCCACAGAGGCAGGACGTGGACCTGGGGGCTGCACCCCAGTCTGCTCCCACTCTTGTCTGTTCCTGTGTTTGGTGTTCCTGGTGACCAAGCCCACCTGGTCACTACATTGGCATGTCTCAGGTGTGCTGGGAGGGGCCTTCCTGTCACTTGGGAAACTCTTGTGTCCCTTTGCCCCTCGTGTGTCTCGCCTGGCGTCGTCTGTGTGGAGACCACCCTCAGGTGCTCTTTCTGGACCTGTGTCCACACACCTACCTTCTTGCTTTGGTGTGTCCACCTGTGGGGACAGCCCCTCAGGTGTCCTGCTGCTGGAGTCTGCCTGTCACTGTGCTGACTGCTTCCTTTGGTTGTGCCGTGTATGGGCGGGGAGTGACAAGTGGGCATGCGGGGGGCATCCTCCGGAGATAGCAGGACCAGAGGGGGAATGCAAGTGTCTCTTTATAATCTGAAATTCACGTGGCTGACGCGCCGGTGTGTTTCCACAGGCCTTTATGTGTGTGTGTGCACAGCATGTGTTTTTAATTACTTTCTGATGGGAGAGAAAACCCGACTGGAAATCACTCCTAAGCATCTGTTAGCAGGACAGTGCATAGATTTCTCTGTCCTTTCAATGGGGAGTCTGGGGGGATGTCAAAGGAGTGAGGATAATACATACAGGTGTGATGTCCAGGAACAAGAGGTGCCCGCTTGTGTGCTGGTGTTGAGGCAGTGGACCTAGGGGCACAGGGCACCAAGGGCTGTGGCTTCAGTTTTCTGCCTTTTCTGAGTTTTTACCAAGTATGTGCATTTTCTATAAAAATCCCATGCCAGCTGGTTGCCATCTCAGGGAGTGCCCCTTTCAGCCCCAAGTGGCCAGTCAGCAGCCCCAGAGCCGAGTCACGCAGGCTCTACCCTAGGCCCCTATGTGCACCCCCCACCCCCTTCCGTGGCAGCTAGTCCTGGCCCTGCCTCCCCTCCATGCCTCACCTGCTGGGTGCCTTTCCTGTGATCCTTTTTGCACCCACAGTCACTTTTTTTTTTTCCTTCTATGGCTGCACCCATGGCACATGGAAGTTCCTGGGCCAGGGATTGAATCCAAGCTGCAGCTTCGACCTACACTGCAGCTTTGGCAGTGCTGGATCCTTTCACCCACTGCACTGGGTTGGGAATTGAACGCACACCTCTGTAGCTACCTGGGCCACTGCAGTCAGGTTGCTAACCCACTGTGCCATGGCGGGAACTCCACTCACTCATTTAAATAAGCATGTCTGGCCCCTTCCCTGTGTCTGGCACTGGTCTGGGGGCTGGGGTGCTCTCTCAGTCCAGTGGGGGAGATGAGTCCCTGGAGGTAAAGCGGGAGTGGTTAGGGAAATGCAAATCAGAACCCCTGCAAGACCCTCCTTCCCCCTGGGACAGCTGTACCAGAGCTGGGAGGATGCAGAGAGTGAGGATGGGAGTGGAAGATGGGGCAGCTGGCAGAGAGGTATCCTGTCAGCTCCTCTAACGATTAAAATAGAGTTTCCACCGGACCCAGCAGTTCCAGCCCTAGGTATGTGCCCGAAAGGAAGGCAAGCACTCGTCCTCATGGAAACTTGTACACAGAAGTCCACAGCAGCAAAGTTCACTGCAACCCACTCGTCCTCATGGAAACTTGTACACAGATGTCCACAGCAGCACAGTTCACTGCAACCCAAAGTGGATCCAAACCAGGTGTCCTTCAGTGGGTGAGTGGATCCCTCCACACACAGCTGTGAAAAGGAGAGAAACACTCACTACCATATGGACAGATCCCCAAGACCCCGAGGCTCAGTGAGAGAAGCAGACATAGAGGGACACACGGTGTGTGACTCCACGGATATGGGAAATGTCCAGAACAGGCATATCCACAGAGTTAGTGGTTAGTTGTTGTCAGGGGCTGGGGAGGGTAGAGTCAGGGTGAGTGTTGATGGGCTGGGCTTTCTTTTTTTTGTCTGTTTTTGTTTTTTTTCTTTTTAGATCCACACCTGCATCATATGGAAGTTCCCAGGCCAGGAGTCGAAATGGAGCTGCCACTGCCAGCCACGGCCACAGCCACAGCAACACCGGATCCTGTAGCTGCTGGTCTACATCACAGCCTTGGCAACACTGGATCTAAGCTGCACCGTGCAGCAATGCCAGATCCTTAACCCACTGAGTGGGGCCAGGGATCATATCCGCATCTTCATGGATACTAGTTGGGTTCTTAACTCACTGAGCCACTATGGGAACCCTCTCTCTTCTTTTTTTTTTTTTTTAACCCCAGTGAATTTTATTATAGTTGTACAACCATCATCACAATCTAATTTTACAGCATTTCCAACCCAAACCCCCAGCCCATCCCTACCCCCCTCAGCTTGTCTCCTTTGGTTAACCATAAGTTTTTCAAAGTTTGTGATTCAGTTTTTGTTCTGAAAATAAGTTCATTGTATCCTTTTATTAGATTCCACATATAAGTGAGAGCATATGATGTTTGTGTCTCACTGCCTAACTTCACTTAGCATGATCATTTCTACATCCATCCATGTTACTGCAAATGCCATTATTTTATTCCTTTTATGGCTAAGTTAATATTCCATTGTGTATACATACATCTGCTTTATCTACTCCTCTGTCGATGGACATTTAGGTTGCTTCCATGTCTTGGCTATTGTATATAGTGCTGCATTGAAGATTGGGGTACATGTATCTTTTCGAACCATGGTTTTCTCTGGATAGATGCCCAGGAGTGGGATTGCTGGATCATATGGTAGTTCTATTTTTAGATTTTTATAGAATTTCCATACTTTTTTCCATAGCGGTTACACCAGTTTACATTCCCACCAACAGGGTAAGGTGGTTCTTTTTTCTTCACACTCTCTCTAGCATTTATTGTTTGTAGACTTTTTTTTTTTTTTTTTGGTCTTTTTAGGGCCACACCTGCCTGGAAGATCCCAGGCTAGGGGTTGAATTGAGCTGCAGCTGCTGGCCTATGCCACAGCCACAGCAACTTGGGATCCGAGCTGCATCTGTGATCTACACCACAGCTGACAGCAATGCTAGATCTTAACCCACTGAGCAAGGCCAGGGATCGAACCTGCAACCTCATGGTTCCTGGCCAGTGTAAGGGGGTACCTCATAGTTGTTTTGATTTGCATTTCTCTAATAATTAGTGATGTTGAACACCTTTTCATGTGTTTTTTGGCCATCTGTATGTCTTTGAAGAATTGTCTGTTTAGATCTTCTGCTCATTTTTTGATGGGGTCGTTATTTTTTTTGGTATTGAGCTTCAATGGGTGATTGTGTATTTTGGAGATTAATCTCTTTTCAGTCACTGCATTTGGAAATATATTCTCCCATTCTGTGGGTTGTCTTCATTTTGTTCAGGGTTTCCTTTGCTGTGCAAAAACTTTTCAGTTTAATTATGTCCCATTTGTTTATTTTTGTTTTTATTGTGGTTACTCTAGGAGGTGGATCTGAGAACATACTGCTGTGGTTTATGTCAGAGGGTGTTCAGTCTATGTTTTCCTCGAACAGTTTTGTAGTATCCAGGCTTATATTTAGGTCTTAAATCCACTTTGAGTTCATTTCTGTGTATGGTGTTAGGGAGTGTTCTAAATTCATTTTTTTACATGTAGCTGTCCAGTTTTCCCAGTACCACTTATTGAAGGGACTGTCTTTTCTCCATTGTATATTCTTGCCTCCTCTGTCATAGATTAGTTGACATGGGTTTAATAGGTAGGTGCATGGGTTTAATTCTGGGCTTTTAATGCTGTTCCACTGATCTATATTTCTGTTTTTGTGCCAGTACCATATTGTTTCCTTGTTTTTGTTTTTCTTTTTAGGGCCACACCTGCAGCATAATGGAAGTTCCCGGGCTAGGGATCAAATTGGAGCTACAGCTGCTAGCCTATGCCACAACAACATGGGAATCTGAGCTGAGTCTGCAACCTACACCACAGCTCATTGGCAATGCCACATCCTTAACTCACTGAGCAAGGCCAGGGATCCAGCCTTTATCCTCATGGATCCTAGTTGGGTTTGTTAACTGCTGAGCCATGAAGGGAACTCCAGTACCATACTGTTTTGATGACTGTAGCTTTGTAGAATAGTCTGAAGTCAGGGAGCCTGATTCCTCCAGCTCTTATTTTTCTTTTTCAGGATGGTTTTGGCTATTCTCCGTCTTCTGTGCTTCCAAACAAACTTTAAAATATTTTGTTCTAGTTCTGTGAAAAATGTCATTGATAATTTGATAGGGATTGCATTGAATCTGTAGATTGCCTTTGGTAGTGTAGTCATTTTGACAACATTGATTTTTCTAGTTGAAGAGCATGGTATATCTTCCCATCTGTTTGTGTCATTTTTGATTTCTTTTATCAGTATCATATAGTTTTCAGAATACAGGTCTTTTGTCTCTTTAGGTAGGCTTATTCCTAGGTATTGTATTCTTTTTGATGGCAACAGTAAATGGGATTGTTTCCCTAATTTCTCTTTAGGGAAAGAAAAATCTTTGTTAATATACAAAAATGCAGTCGATTTCTGTGTATTAATTTTGTATCCTGCAACTTTACTAACTTCATTGATGAGCTCTAACAGTTTTCTGGTAGGGTCTTTAGGATTTTCTAAGTATAGTGTCATGTCATCTGCAAATAGTGATAGTTTTACTTCTTCCTTTCCAATTTGGATTCTTTTTATTTTTATTTTTTATTTTTTATTTTATTTTTGTCTTTTTGCCATTTTCTTGGGCCTGCAACCTATGGAGGTTCCCAGGCTAGGGGTCGAATCGGAGCTGTAGCCACCGGCCTACGCCAGAGCCACAGCAACTCAGGATCCGAGCTGCGTCTGCGACTTACACCACAGCTCACGGCAACGCCGGATCCTTAACCCACTGAGCAAGGCCAGGGATCGAACCAGCAACCTCATGGTTCCTAGTCAGATTCGTTAACCACTGAGCCATGATGGGAACTCCAGGATTCTTTTTATTTATTTTTCTTCTCTGATTGCTGCAGCTAGGACTTCCAAAAAATTATGTTGAATAGGGTGGCAAGAGTGGACACCCTTGTCTTGGTCCAGATCTTAGGGAGAATTCCTTCAGCTTTTCACCATTGAGATGATGTTAGCTATGGGTTTGTCATATATGGCCTTTACTATGCTGAGGTAGGATCCCTCTTGCCCACTTTCTCTAGGGTTTTTATCAGAAATGGGTGTTGGATTTTGTCAAAAGCTTTTTTTGCATCTATTGATAGGATCATATGATTTTTATCCTTCACTTTGTTAATGTGGTGTATCACACTGATTTGTGTATATTGAGAAATCCTTGCATCCCTAGGATAAATCCCACTTCACCATGGTATATGATCCTTTTAATGTATTGCTGGATTCTGTTTGCTAGTATTTTGTTGAGGAATTTTGCATCTTTGTTCATCAGTGATATGGACTTGTAGTTTTCTCTTTGTTGAATATTTGTCTGGTTTTGGTTATCAAGGCGATGGTGGCCTCATAGAATGAGTTTGGGAGTGTTCCTTCCTCTGCAAGTTAACTCTTCTCTAAATTTTTGTTAGCATTTGCCTGTGAAGCCATCTGGTCTTGGACTTTAGTTTGTTGGAAGTTTTTTGTCTTTTTACCATTTCTTGGGCCGCTTCTGTGGCATATGGAGGTTCCCAGGCTAGGGGTCGAATCGGAGCTGTGGCCGCTGGCCTACACCAGAGTCACAGCAACGCAGGATCTGAGCCACATCTGCAACCTACACCACAGTTCATGGCAACGCTGGATCCCTAACCCACTGAGCAAGGCCAGGGACTGAACCCGAAACCTCATGGTTCTTGGTTGGATTCATTAACCACTGAGCCACAACGGGAACTCCCTTGTTTGTTGGAAGTTTTTAAATCACAGTTTCAGAGTTCCTATCGTGGCACAGCAGAAACAAATCTGACTAGGAACCATGAGGTTGCATGTTGACCCTGGCCTCATTCAGTGGGTTAAGGATCCGGCGTTGCCATGAGCTGTGGTGTAGGTTGAAGACTTGGCTTGGATCCGACGTTGCTATAGCTGTGGCATAGGCCCCTAGCCTGGGAACCTCCATATGCCACAGGTGCAGCCCTAAAAAGCAAAAATCAATTAATTAATCACAGTTTCAATTTCAGTACCTTTTTTTTCTTTCTTTTTAGGGGTGCACCCACTGCTTGCAGAGGTTCCCAGGCTAGGGGTCGAGTTGGAGCTGTAGCTGCTGGCTTACACGACAGCCACAGCAACGCAGGATCTGAGCCTTGTCTGCAACCTACACCACAGCTTATGGCAACACTGGATCCTTAACCCACCGAGCGAGCCCAGGGATAGAACCTGTATCCTCATGGATACTAGTCAGGCTCATTAACAGTGAACCACGATGGGAACTCCCGTCTCTTTTTCTTGATGAGTCTGGCTGTGTTTTTTGTTTGTTTTTGTTTCGGCTTTTTTAGGGCTACACCCGCATCATACGGAAGTTCCCAGGCTAGGGGTCGGAGCTGCAGCTGCTGGCCTACACCACAGCCATAGCAATGCTGAGGAATCTGAGCCATGTCTGTGACCTATACCACAGCTCACGGTAACACTGGATCCTTAACCCACTGAACAAGGCCAGGGATTGAACCTGTGTCCTTATGGATACTAGTCTGGCTCTTTACTGCTGAGCCACAACAGGGACTCCTGGCTAGGGCCTTATCGGTTTGTTTGTTTTTTTTTCTCTTTTGTCTTTTTGAGGGCTGCACCTGTGGCACATGGAGGTTCCCAGGCTAGGGGTCCAATCAGAGCTGTAACTGCCAGCCTACACCACAGCCACAGCAACACCAGATCCAAGGTGTGTCTGTGACCTATGCCGAAGCTCACAGCTATGCTGAATCCTTAACCCACTGAGCAGTGAGCGAGGCCTCATGGTTCCTAGTTGGATTCATTTCGGCTGCACCATGATGGGAACTCCCAGTTTTGTTGTTCTTTTCAAAGAACCGGCTTTTAGATTCATTGATCTCTTCTGTGGTTTTCTTCATTTCTTTTTCATTGATTTCTGTTCTGATCTTTATGATTTCGTTCCTTCTGCTAACTTTGGGTTTTGTCTGTTCTTATTTCTCTAGTTGCTTTAGGTGTAAAGTTAAGTTGTTTATGTCTTTGTTGTCATTTGCTTCTAGGTAGTTTTTAATTTCCTCTTTGATTTCTTCAGTGGTCCATTGATTGTTTAGTACCATGTTGTTTAGTCTCCATGTGTTTGTGTTTTTTGCAGTTTTATTTCTCATTGATTTCCAGTCAAATAGCATGGTGGTTGGAAAAGATGCTTGATATGATTTCGGTTTTAAATTTACTGAGACTTGATTTGTGGCCCAGAATATACTCTATTCTAGAGAATGTTCTGTGTGTACTTGAGAAGAATGTACATTCTACTGCTTTTGAAAGGAATGTTCTGTAAATATCTACTAAGTTCATCTGGTCTAATGCATCATTTTCGGGGGTTTTGGGGTTTTATTTATTTATTTATTTTGTCTTTTTAGGGCCGCACCCACAGCATATGGAAGTTTCCAGGCTAGGGTTTGGATCAGAGCTATAGCCACCAGCCTACCACCACAGCCACAGCAATGCCAGATCCAAGCCATGTCTGCAACCTATACCACAGCTCATAGCAACACTGGATCCTTAACCCACTGAGCAAGGCCAGGGATCAAACCTACATCCTCATGGATACTAATCGGATTTGTTTCCATTGAGCCACCATGGGAACTCCTGGCTTTCTTTTGATTCCCATTTGCCTGGAATATTTTCTTCCATCCTCTCACTTTCAATTTGTGTGTGTCCCTAGAACAGAAGTGGGTCTCTTGAAGATAGCATACGTATGGGTCTTTTTTTTTTTTTTTTTTTTAATCCATTCAGCCAGTCTTTGTCTTTTGGTTGGGGCATTTGGTCCATTTATATTTATGGTAATTATTGGTATATATGTTCCTATTGCCATTTTGTTCATTGTTTCGGATTTGTTTTTGTTGGTCTTTTTTCTTCCCTTCTCTTGTTCTCTTGTGATTTGATGAGTATCTTTAGTGTTGTGTTTGGATTGCTTTTTCTTATTTGTGTGTGTGTCTCCTGTGGAATTTTGGTTTGCAGTTACTGTGAAGTTTTGATATAGGAGTCTGTATATATAAGATTGTTTTCAGTTGTTGGTCTCTTATTTGCAAGTGCATCTCCAGTGTCCTGCATTTGTACCCTCCTCATGGTTTCTGCTTTTTGGTAGCATATTTGTGTGTGGATAATTTCCTACCTTTACCATATCTATGCCTTTACTGGTGAGCCTTGTCATTTGCAGTATTTTTGTTTCTAATTGTGGCCGTTTCTTTCCACCTAACGAAGTTCCTTTAGTATTTATTGTAAAGCTGTTTTAGTGGTGCTAAAGTCTCTTAGCTTTTTCTTTTCTGTAAAGCTTTTGATTTCTCCTTCAAATCTTAATGAGAGCCTTGCTGGGTAGAGTAGTCTTGGTTGGAGGTTTTTTCCTTTCATCACTTCAAGTAATTTGTGCCATTCCCTTCTGGCCTGCAGAGTTTCTGCTGAAAGATCTGCTGATAACCGTATCAGGGTTCCCTTATATGTTATTTGTTTCTTTTCCTTAGCTGCTTTCAGTATGTTCTCTGTCTTTAATTTTGATTGTTTGATTAATATGTGTCCAGGAGTGTTCCTCCTTGGGTTTATTTTATGTTATACTCATTCTGCTTCCTGGATTTGAGTGAGTGATTTTTTTCCCATAATAGGGAAGTTTTTGGCTGTTAACTCTTCACATATTTTCTGTGGCCCTTTCTCTCTTTTCCTTCTGGCACCCCTATGAAATGGATGTTGGTGCTTTTAAAATTGTCCCAGAGTTCTCTTAGACTGTCTTCTTTTCAATCTTTTTACTCTTACTTGTTCCATGTCGGTGATTTCCACCAGTCTTCCACCTTGCTTATTCATTCTTATGCCTCCTATATTCTGCTCTTGGTTCCTTCTAGTGAATTTTTTGTTATTGTATTTTGCATCTCTCCTTGTTTAATATTTAAATCTTCTCTTTCTTTGCTAAATGTGTCTTATAATTTATCAACATTTACCTCCAGTTTATTTCCAAGAATCTTTACTATCATTGCTCTAAAGTCTTTCATGGAGGGTGATAAATCTCCAGATTACTTTGCCATTTTTCGTTTTTTTTTTTTCTTGTTCCCTTATGTGAGTCATAATTCTTTGCCTTTTCATTTTGCATAGGTTTTTGGCGTGATCTCCTTTTTGCAGACAGTAGGGTTGTAGCCTCTCTTACTTCTGATGTCTGCTGCCCTTGTGGCTAAAGTTGGTGGAGGGGGGGGCGTTGCTGCAGGCTTCCTGCTGGAAGGGACTGGTGTCTGCCCACTGGTAGGTGGGGCTGATTCTTATCCCTCTGGTGGGTGGGACTCTGTCTCTGGGTATGATCAGAGGTGGCTGTGTGCCTTGGGGGTCTTTAGGCGGCTTGTTTGCTGATGAGTAGGGCTGTGGTCCCATTTGGTTTGTTGTTTGGCCTGGGGCTTCTCAGCCCTGGTGGGTGGGGCCAGATTTTTCCAAAATGGCCACTTCCAGCAGAGTTCACACCGATGATTATTCCTGAGACCTTTGCCTCCAATGTCCTTCCCCCACAATAAGCCAGAGTCACCCGCTGTTTTCCCCAGAGATCCTCCAAGAACCACAGACAGGTCTGACTCCGATTCCTGTGGAGTCTTTGGTGTGCCCTGGAACCAGTGCACACGAAAGCACGTGTGTGCCTTTCAAGAGTGGGGTCTCTCGGAGTTCCTGTCGTGGCACAGTGGTTAACGAATCCGACTAGGAACCATGAGGTTGCGGGTTCGGTCCCTGCCCTTGCTCAGTGGGTTAACGATCTGGCGTTGCCGTGAGCTGTGGTGTAGGTTGCAGACGCGGCTCGGATCCCGCATTGCTGTGGCTCTGGCGTAGGCCAGTGGCTACAGCTCCGATTCAACCCCTAGCCTGGGAACCTCCATATGCCGCGGGAGCAGCCCAAGAAATAGCAACAACAACAACAACAACAACAACAAAAAGACAAAAAAAAAAAGAGTGGGGGTCTCTCTTTCCTCCAGTCCCATGGAGCTCCTGCCCACAACCCCCGCCTGCCCTCAATGCCAGATGCTCCAGGGGCTCCTCCTCCCGAATCCAGATCCCCAGGAGTGGGGACCTGACGTAGGACTCAGAACTCTCACTCTCATGGGTGAGCCTCTGTGATACAGTTACTTTCCAGTCTGTGGGCTGCCCATGCTTATATCATGTAATTGCTCCTCCTAGGGTCTGGGTGTTGCCTCTTCTTTGTCTTCTGGAGGAGGATATCTTTTTTTTGATAGTTTCCTTCTATTTTGTTGAAAGTTGTTTAGCAGTTGGTTGTAATTTTGTTGTTTTTGTGAGAGAAGGTGAGCTCCAGTCCTTGACCCTGCCATTTTAATCCATTTTTTGTTTTGCTGTGTTTTGGCTACACCCACAGCATGTGGCAGGTCTCAGGCCAGGCATGAACGATCCTCATAGCAGACCCTAAGTGCTATAGTGACAATACTGAATCTTTAACCCACTGTGCCACCAAGGAACTTCTGTGGTTTCTTTTTGAAATGTTCTGGAATTAGAGGTGATTGGTGCACAGCTCTGCAAACATAAATCATTGTTTAATAAAAATCATTGATCTGTCTACTTTATTTATTTATTTACTTTGGTTTTTTGGCCACACCCGCTGCATGTGGAAGTTTCTGGGCCAAGAATCAAACCACAGCTGTGGCAGTACCAGATCCTTAAACTGCTTCACCACTTTCTTTTTTTTTTTTTTTGTCTTTTCTAGGGCCGCTCCCATGGCATATGGAGGTCCCCAAGGCTAGGGATCTAATCGGAGCTGTAGCCACCAGCCTACACCAGAGCCACAGCAACGTGGGATCCGAGCCGCATCTGCGACCTACACCACAGCTCATGGCAACGCCGGATCCTTAACCCACTGAGCGAGGCCAGGAACCGAACCCGCAACCTCATGGTTCCTAGTTGGATTCGTTAACCACTGCGCCACGACAGGAATTCCCCTGCTTCACCACTTTCGGAACTGTCCACTTTAGAAAGGGATTTTAATCTTTATTTTTGGCTACGCCCATGGCCCATGTGGTGGTTCCTTGGCCAAGGATCCCACCGGTGCCACAGCAGTGACCCAAACCACTTCAGTGACAGTGTTGGATCCTTAAACTGCTAAACCACTATGGAACTTCTGTTCTGTGCTTGGCATTTCTTGTGGGAAGTTTCTGCTGCTGTTGACGTGCCCTGGGGAGCAGGGCTGAAGTCTGTGGGAGTTTGTCTTTGATAGAAAACTTAAGATTATCATCCTTTCACAGAGACCCGCCTTTGGACTAAACCCCAAGTACTCTAAAGGGGCTCTTGCTGTGTTTCCCAGTGTACAGATGGAAAGAGGGCAGCCCTTCAGGTCCCAGCCATGCCTGTGACCTCCTGGGCTTGTCATCCCAGAGGCCCTGTGCCATCACATGTTCTGGGCAATGGCTGGCGTGGGGATTGGGAAATTGGGGATCCTCACGGGCCCCCTTTTCTGCATCTGGCCCCTGTTGCTGATGGACATGCACATCGCACACCCTCACCTCCTCCGGTCTCTTGTCCACCAGAAAATGGCCCCCAAAGCCAGCCAGGCCTCATCCCTGCCTGACCAAAAGCTTGAGGCAGCTCTGGCAGCACCTTACCCAGCAGGGTCTGCCTGCTGGGGCACCCCAGGAGAGGAGAACTGGTGGGGCCCACTGAGTCCCACGGGTGCTTTTGTCACCATGCACCTTGATTGGTTGGTGTTTGTTTTTTTGTTTGTTTGTTTTTCATTTTGTTGAGGAATAGTTGATTTACAGAGTCGTGTAGCAGGTAAATCTTCACTTCAAGGAGGAAGACCTAGGAGTTCGCACTGTGGCGCAGTGGTTAACGAGTCTGACTAGGAGCCATGAGGTCACGGGTTGGATCCCTGGCCTCGCTCAGTGGGTTAAGGATCCAGCATTGCCGTGAGCTATGGTGTGGGTCGCAGAAGCAGCTCGGATCTGGCCCCTCGCTGTGGCTCTGGCATAGGCCAGTGCCTATAGCTCCGATTAGACCCCTAGCCTGGGAACCTCTG
Organism: Phacochoerus africanus; assembly: GCF_016906955.1. Lineage (NCBI taxonomy): Eukaryota > Metazoa > Chordata > Mammalia > Artiodactyla > Suidae > Phacochoerus > Phacochoerus africanus. The sequence continues at coordinate 76,732,099 of NC_062547.1, read as the reverse complement.
TATGCCGCGGGAAACAGCCCTAGAAAAGGCAAAAAGACAGAAAAAAAAGGAAGACCTAAAGTAGAGCTGCAGACAGTTCCTCTCCAGGGCTTGGTGCTGTTCACAGCAGAAGGGCTGCCGCCACAACCCAGTTCTAAGTTTACTCCTGAGGCGTCAGGCGGGGACAGGCAGGTGGGCTGCAGAGCTGGGATGGATGGACAGAGTCAGCTGGGGTAAAGCGATGAGCACGACTCGAGTTTGGAGTATTTCCTCTTTTTAATGTAATTATTTCCATATCAGTTTAACACTTGACTCCCAAATTCCTGGCATTGAGCAGCCGTCACCCTGCAGGTAACTGTCACAGGCAGGGAGTGACGTTTGGAACTCTGAGATGGCCCAGGTGGAGGCCACCTCAGGTGGGGATGCCAGCCTGCTCCTGTCACTGCCCTGGGCTCCCAGGCTCTTCTTCATGGTCCACCCTGGCCTCAGGAGGCTCCTCTGGAGCTGCAGGCTTGCTGTCCCTGCCAGAAAGGGCAGGGCTGGGAACTGTCCTAGGTGGGGTGGGCACTGCTGGCAGGAGGAGTTAGGTCAGCTAGGCTGCCCCTGGTTCACTGGTGGTCCCTCCACAGCACTCCATGGGGGGCTCCAGGTACCTTCAGGGGTGTGCATGAACTGCATTCAGGCCTTTGTCACCACCCTAGTACCACCGCCCACTGGCCCCAGGAGGGCTGCCCTACCTGGTAGTGAGGAATGGCCCCTGCACACCGTGGCCTGTGCCCACTGCCGGGTGTGAGGCCACAGGGCAGCCTGACAGATTTTAGAGGGGTTGGGGCGGGGGATGTTATAGGAGCAGATTCGTATTTTCTTTCTAAAAAGATTCCTGTGACTTTGGTATAAAAGCGGCCAGAGGGGACAGGATGAGACAGAGCTTGTGGGAGGGCACTGTTACTGTGGCCAAGAGGAAGGGGGTGACTTGAGAGGCTAGGCCAGCAGGTAGGGGAGAGCCCCCATCTGTCTGAACAGCAGGGTGACTGGCTCAGATTGGGGTAGGAGAAAGGATGAGTCAGAGCCATAGACAGACCTGGGTTGCTTCTCAGGGTACCTGCCCTGAATGTCCCGATGCCCCAGCTTGTTGGCTGGCCTTCTTTGCAACCCAGGGGTGGTTGGGGTGCCCTCAGTTCTTTCCACAGCTTCAGCTTTGTGGAGAAGAGGCTGGGCTGGAGCTGCCCAGCAGCACATACCACTCATGCCCACTCAGGCTGGGAGCCCACCCAGTCCCCTCGGGGCCTCCATAGCCTCTCCCGCCCACTGGCTCTTCACGGACCTTGCTAGCCCACCTGACCACAGGTCTCAGGCTCCTGAAGCCAGGCCCGGGGACTTTGATGCCACCTCAATGTTTGGGTGGGTGTAGGATGGAGGAGGGTCCCCAGATCAAGGACAGGACCTATCTCCTGGCCTTGGGCGCTCTCTGCTCTTCTCAGGAACAGTCCCGATGGCCTGGGGCTCCCCACCTGGCTTCAAAGTGCTAGAACCTCTCTCACTTGATTGGGTATCTTTTTTTCCTGCACAGCCATCCTCTGGCCCCAGAAGGTTATAGGCCGCAGAGATCTTTCCAGAATGTGGTCCTGCCCCTGGAGCCCCCTCTTGGCATTGCTCTCAGTTAATGTCCTGTCCTGGGTCCCCCTTCCGGGCTGTGCTCTGGATCCCAGGGTGCTTCCCAGGCAGGCAAATCACAGCCTTCTAACTTGTGCCTCTGTTTTTCCACCAGCCAAGCACCACGAGATTTGAGCCTTTGGGACCTGTCAGCAGCATGTGTCCTCCCCTGTTGTGCGACCCCAGGGCCACCGAGATGAGTGCCATGGCCGGGTCCTCCCAAGCGCCCGCGTCTCACTAGCAGGGGCCCGCCGGGCGCCATGGTGTGCTAGCCCCGAGAGCCGCCGCGACCGCAGGTCTCCGTGGAGCCGGGATTTGCACGGCAGCAGAGTCACCGTGGAGAGGCCAGGGTACCACAAACTTATGGATTTTGACAAGAAAGGAGGGAAAGGGGAGTCGGAGGAGGGCCGGAGAATGTCCAAGGCCGGCGGCCGGACCAGCCACGGCGTCCGGAGCTCAGGAACCAGCTCAGGGGTCCTGATGGTGGGCCCCAACTTCCGGGTTGGGAAGAAGATAGGCTGTGGCAACTTCGGGGAACTCCGGCTAGGTGAGCCCCGCCCATTCACTTTGGGGGACTTGGTGGGGGGGAATTGTTGGGACTGGGGACACAGGTAAGTGGGTATGAATTCCTGCTCCTCCAGAGGAAGCCGTGCAGGAGGGCTGGACCAGGGCTTGCATATGTGTCCAGGGATATTTGTGTTGGGGCTCCAGGCCCACCATGCTTGGGAGGGCCAGCGCAGGTGTCCAGGTGCATCTCCTCCTCAGCACTTAGTGGTTGGGAGTTGTGGGCGAGCCCCAGCCCCCATCCAACGGTCAGTGCCCACTTGTCAGCCAGTGTTGCTGGTGTCTGATGTGCTCAGTGGTCCCGCAAGGCCAGGTGGAGAGGCTGATCCTAAACCTGAACGCTGGCCACTCCAGAAGCGCTGGGGTTGGACTTGGGCAGTAGAACCTCCCTGCCCCAGGCTCTGGGTTTCTGAGCCAGTGGATTTTTCAAAGGCTAGGGCCCAAACTCTGCTGATGGGAGGGGTAGGAGGTACGGGAGAAACAGGGCCCCTCCGCAGAGCATGGGGCCCCACACACCCAGCCTGACCTGGACCCATGGTTGGCCAACTCTTTAGCTTCTCCTGGTTGGGGTCTCCTGGACTGGACTCTGCTGCCCCATTAGGGTGTGCACAGATGTGTGCTCACAAACGTACACATACACACAGGTAGGCACATGCATACTCACACCCCTGGGTCCAGTCCTATCCTACAGCTTGGGGCCATGCTGTATATAGCTTTGGGGACCCAGATGGTTGTCCTGGGGTCAGTCGTTGGCACTGGGAGCAGCAGCCTAAGCAGCACAGGTCTGGATCTACAGATGGCTGAGCATGCATCGAGTGCTGTAGGGGTAGCAGTTTTTAGGTTAAAACCCCTTTTTAGAAGTAAGTTGGCTCCATATCTGAGCATGCAAAACCCTTGGGTACAGAGGGCTGAGTGTATTTGTTCTACTGCACCGTTTATGTTAAGGGCTTGAGCAGCTGCAGATTTGGGTATTCGTGGGGGCTTCTGGAACCATTCCCCATGGATTCCAAGGGATAACTATGTTCCCTTCAGCCTGGCTCCTTCTGCTCAGCGCATGTTGTTTCCCGTGCATGTAGTCAGTTGCCTTTTGTTATTCTGACCATTTGTATGATTGCACCCCACTTGTTCAAGCATCCTCCTTCTCAGGGACTTTCGGCTGTGCCCAGACTTGGGGTGTTGTGAATAAACCTGTGCTGAGCATCCTTCTTCAGGTCTCGAAAACGAGGGTTTTCATTAAAGTGCTGGGTCATGTGTGCTTATGAGAAACCACCAGACTAGTTTCCAAAGTGGCCATAACCACTTTAAACTCCCGCAGACAGCGTGTGAGAGTTCTGGGTTTCCTCAACAACACTTGCAGTTGTCAGGCTTTTCCATTCTGAGCATGTTAGTGGGTGTAAAGTGGTGCCTCATTGTGGATTTTATTTGCATTTCCCTGATGACTAATGTTGAGCATTGTTCCCTGGTATATAGCATGTCTTGTTTTCTGGCAGTTTCAAAAATTTTCTTTTTATCTTTGGTTTCTGACTTGTTTAGGTATGGTTTTTGTTCTGTTTATCCAGCTTGGGGTTCATTCATCTTCTAGGATCTGTATATTGACATTTTTTCATTAAATTTGGGGAAACTTTACCATTTTTCCCTCAAATTTTTTTTCTGCCTCTGTTTACTGTCTTGTCATTCTCATGCTCCAATCACATATCTGGTAGGAGTGTCTGATGCTTCCCACAAGTCCCTCAAGTTCTTTTCAGTTTTCTTTCAACCCATTTTCTTTTTTCAGTCTAGATAGCTAGCTTTTATTGCCCTATTAAAGGATCATCCTTCTTTTTTCCTGCAGCATACAATGTATGATTTGATACAGCCACTAAATTTTTCATTTCATACACGGTATTTTTCATTTCCATTTGATTCTTCTATTTTTCTGTTGAGATTTCCCATCTGTTCGTTAATTTTTGTCTTTTCATTTAAATCCTCTAACATGCTTGTAGCTATATTTATTTTTTATTTTATTTTTTAAAGACCAAGTTCATTTTGGAATTCCCGTCATGGCACAGTGGTTAACAAATCCGACTAGGAACCATGAGGTTGCAGGTTCGATCTCTGGCCTTGCTCAGTGGGTTAAGGATCCGGCGTTGCTGTGAGCTGTGGTGCAGGTCACAGACACGGCTCGGATCTGGCGTTGCTATGGCTGTGGTGTAGGCTGGCGGCTACAGCTCCAATTGGACTCCTAGCCTGGGGACCTCCATATGCCGCGAGAGCAGCCCAAGAAATGGCAAAAAGATTAAAAAAAAAAAAAACAAAAAAAACGAAGGTCATTTTATTGTTTTCTTTTTGTGGTCGCCCCATGGCACATGGAGTTCCCAGGCCAGGGATCCGATGCGACCCAGGCATTTGCGACCTATGCAGCAGCTGAGGCAACGCCAGATCCTTCATCCACTGTTCAGGGCCAGGATTGAACCTGCATCCCAGTGCTCCCAAGACTCCACCAACCTCATTGCACCACATCGGGAACTCTGCTTGTAGTGATTTTAAATGCCAGTGTCAGAGTTCCTGTTGTGGCTCAGCAGTAACGAACCTGACTAGTATCCATGAGGATACAGGTCAGTCCCTGGCTTTGCTCAGTGGGTTAAGGATCCAGCATTGCCATGAGCTGTGGGGTAGGTTGCAGACACAGCTTGGATCCTGCATTGCTGTGGCTGTGGCTGTGGCCAGCAGCTACAGCTCCAGTTTGACCCCTAGCCTGGGAACTTCCATGTGCCTTGGGTGGAACCCTAAAAAGATTTTTTTTTTTAATGGATTAAATGCCAGTTTCTTTGGTGCTTTTGATTGTTTTTCTTTTGTATGTTCTTGTTCCTTTTCTCATACATCTAGTGATGTCTTAGTATATATCACCAGACTATGGATGCCCCATGTGAGGTCTAGATTGTGCTTCATCCTGGTGACTCATCTTGACTCCGTCAGGGACTGGTTTTCAGCTTTGATCAGGTGGGCCGCAAGCAGACACGACTCAAGGGATGGAGTCGCCCCCTCCCAATGTGTGGGCTTTCTGGGTGCTCAGGAGTTCAGGGAGGCTTCCATGCTCTGTATGGCTGAGACTCCAGCATCTTCCTGCCTTCTGCAGCCCCCCGGCATCTCCCTTCTGCTCACAGCCCCCCTGGTGTTGTCCTCTGTCAGGCTTTGCAGACTTGTCTTTGGCACGCACTGCTTAGCTGAGCATTGGTGAGGCTTTTGGAGCTCAGAGTACCTGACACAGATTTCAGATGCCCACATATGCATACCCATGTACTCACTTGAAACCCAACTGGACTCCAGGACTTTGGCTCCCCCAGAATTCATGTGTTCAGTCAAAACACAGTGTTTCTTCAAGGAGACACAGAACAGGATTGCCAGTTGCCAGAAAGGGTCAGTAAGACATCATCAGAGTTTAAAATAATCTGTTTATCCAAGAACACTGTTAGGAGCACACCTCAGACTGGGAGGCGACATTTGCTGAGCAACATTGGACAGAGCACTGGGATCCAGGACACAGGAAGGGACAACGACTCAGGAATAAAAAGATAGACCCTGCAGTTAAAACTGGGCATGAGAACTGAATAGACATCTCTTAAAAGCAGACGGACAAATGGCTGGGGGGCACGGAGGGTGCCTCGCCTCTTCAGCCCCAGGCAGTGTGGCCCACAGGACACCTGCTATGCATGTGTAGCTCAAGCCAGCCAACCCACTGAAGAAGTGATCTGGCTGCCTGCGGAGAGGCCCATGTGCAGTGTTCAGTAATGGACACTGGAAACAGGCCGGGTGTGTCCTGGGCTGGGGCAGGATGCACCTGGGCAGGAAGCCAAGGGAATCAGAGAAAGCGTGGCTTTGACTCCTTGGAAGGTGAGGTGGGATTGGCCAGGAAGGGGCAAGGGTGAGGGGATGCCCTCTGTGTTGATGGGTCGGGGTGGCATAGGGGCACAGATCTGCCAAAGCTCATCAGCTGCTGTGCATTTCATAGGTAAATGTTGCCTGCCAGGGGAGAGAGGACTAGGTATATGTTGAACTCATTCTGCAGGCCGGAGTCTTGGGGGGCAGGGTACTGATGTCTGCAGCTTTGAAAGGCCTCAGAGATGAGGTTAACGGGTGACGGGTGTGCAGCTGGGCGACAGGACAGAGCACATTGTGAATTGTGTGATCCAGGCAGCTCACTGCACGCACTTCTTCCTGTTTCTTTGTGTTTAAATGTTCTTGATAAAATGTTTGGGGGAAACATGCCTACATTTTAAGTCAAGAGCCAGGACCAGAAGGAGCTTTCTGCCCAGCTAACGGGTGTCTGTGTCTCATAAGCTAGGGAGTGGAGTCTGAGGTGGGACCCATGCACTCACCCCCTTCAGACTATGGCAACGAATGGAAGCAAAGATAGAGAGATTGGAGGGGAAGAGAGAGAGCTGTGGCCTGTCCCAGGTGGCAGGATCACGCACGCACATGCACATGCGGAGCCGAGTAATGTCTCAGGACACCTAGAAAGGAATTAGCTTATTTTAGTAAGGCTGCTGGATATACCAACACATTAGCTCTATTTGTCTGCTGGAGCAACGATTGGAAAATACAAATTGGAGAATAGTAGCAATCATAAGAGCGCCAAAACCCATCAAGTACTTCCAGAATAAATCTCCTGAAGGCTGTACAGCTCTCGACACTGAGCGCTATGAACGTGGCTGAGAGAAGTGAAACAGTTCCTGAAATGTGGACAGCTGGTTCCTCTGCAGACTCTGTGACACCCTGCAGGTTGCTGGGGAAGCTGACAAGCTGACTAAACTGTGATGGAAACCGACCAGGGCTGAGCTGAAGACCCCCACACCAGGCACCACAGTGATGAGACACTGGGACGGGACAGTGACCGGGTACTGACTGATGGGCATGAGGGCCCTCACCTTGGCCTGTAGGGTCATACACAATGGTGTCTCGGCCACTGCATGGGTGGAATGGGACTGCCCAGCCCAGGTGTCACCCAGACATCCTACTGCAGAAGGGTGGAGAGTAATCTGGGGCCTCTTCCCATACAGGATCCTCCCAGGGATAAGACCTGGCTGCATAGGGACTCAGGCATAATGTTGTGGCACGCTGGCCGGGGGCCGTGTTGGTGCTCAGACCCAGGAAGGCATCTGAGGGTGCAGGCGAGCCAGCCTGCAAGGGGCAGGGATGATGATGCAGTGTGCACGGCGCCTCACAAACATGCAGAAGGGCCCAGGTGGACCTGCAGCCCCTGAGTGACACAGATGGTCACCTAGCAGCAGTGGCCACACTGAGGTTTGGCCAATGCTAGGAACTGGTTTTAGGTGAAAAGCTGAACTCCTCCACCAGGTTCTGGAGCTCGTAGTTTTGTAGCTTGGTGAGGTCAGGTGTGTTGGCTCAATCTCCATAGGCACCTGGAGGTCTGCATGGGCTAGTGATGGGCCAGGGAGAGACCTCCTGCCCCAGGCATGTCTTTCTAACCCAGGGATGCAGGTTATGCCGTGGGCTTGCTGAGCTCTGCTGCAGGATGCCACAGAAAGGATCCTGTAGAGGGCTTGGCAGCAGCCCCTTGATTGGGCAGAGGCAGGGTTGGCCATGGGGGGCAGGTGCCTGGGGGAGCTCACAGGGCTGGAGGAGACAGTGGGAAGGCAGGGTGGGGGCCCAGGAGACAAAGGTGTGTGGCAGATGGGGGTGCCCACAGTGGGCAGGGTTGCCTTGCGGACATCCTTTTCCCTCCCAGGTCCAGGAGAGCTGGGCCAAGCTCAGGGTGGGCTACTAGGGAACAGGAGGTGCCTCTTGGAGGGGTGGGTCGTGCGGGTCTCCTGTGTGCTGGGGTCCTGCCCACCTGACCTGATGTGCCTCTCCTCCCACAGGAAAGAATCTCTATACAAATGAATACGTAGCTATCAAATTGGTGAGTCTGGGCCCTGACCCCAGCCCCCAGCCTGGGCCGGCCCCTTGCTGGCCACCAGCAGAGGCTGTCCCCATGGCCTGGATCCCACGTGGGAGGAGGGCAGGCCTGCACCCTTGATAACGTCCACTGTTGCCCTTGCCCCTCCCAGGAGCCCATCAAGTCCCGGGCGCCGCAGCTGCACCTGGAGTACCGCTTCTACAAGCAGCTCAGTGCCGCAGGTACCCTGGAGCTGTGTGGCGGCGGGGCGGGTTGTGATAGGCGGCCCACTCAGGCATTGGGCATCTCCTGAGTCTGAGTGTCCTCTGCCCTCAGAGGGCGTCCCTCAGGTCTACTACTTTGGCCCATGTGGGAAGTACAATGCCATGGTGCTGGAGCTGCTCGGGCCTAGCCTGGAGGACCTGTTCGACTTGTGTGACCGCACGTTCACGCTCAAGACGGTGCTCATGATCGCCATCCAGCTGGTGAGGCTGGGGAAGTGCCGGTGGGGTGGGGGCAGCGAGGGGCGGGGCGGGAGGGAGAGGCTGCAAGGGGGCGAGGGGCGGGGCATATGGAGAGGGACGGGGCAGGGGCTGGAGGGTCGCCCAGGAACAGCTGAGGCCTGTCCACAGATCACGCGCATGGAGTACGTGCACACCAAGAGCCTCATCTACCGCGACGTGAAGCCCGAGAACTTCCTGGTGGGGCGGCCGGGCACCAAGCGGCAGCACGCCATCCACATCATCGACTTCGGCCTGGCCAAGGAGTACATCGACCCCGAGACCAAGAAGCACATCCCGTACCGCGAGCACAAGAGCCTGACGGGCACGGCGCGCTACATGAGCATCAACACGCACCTGGGCAAGGGTGAGCTGCATGCGGGCTGGGCGGGGTGTGTGTGTGTGTGTGTGTGTGCGCGCGCGTGTGCGTGCAAAGGCCGGGCTGACCTGCTGTCCCCCCCGCAGAGCAGAGCCGCCGTGATGACCTGGAGGCGCTGGGCCACATGTTCATGTACTTCCTGCGTGGCAGCCTGCCCTGGCAGGGGCTCAAGGTGGATTGGGTTCTGGGGTGGGGGTTGGGGGCTCCCTGCTGGTGCTAAGGAGCTGACCGCTCTCCCTCTTACCCCCACAGGCAGACACGCTCAAGGAGCGCTACCAGAAGATCGGGGACACCAAGCGGGCCACGCCCATTGAGGTGCTCTGTGAGAGCTTCCCAGGTGAGAGGCGTCCCCCCATCACCTGTCTCTACACACCCCTGCCCAGGGCTCCCTGCCCTAGGTGGCCCCTGTGCCTCCCTGACCTCCAGCCCTGTCACTCCGCAGAGGAGATGGCCACTTACCTGCGCTATGTGCGGCGCCTGGACTTCTTTGAGAAGCCGGACTACGACTACCTGCGCAAACTCTTCACCGACCTCTTTGACCGCAGTGGCTTCGTGTTTGACTATGAGTACGACTGGGCCGGGAAACCCCTGGTACGTTGTCGAGGAGGGGCTGTACGGGATGGGGGTCTAGTGGGGGGTGTGTGGGGGGGGTCAGGGGAGCGGCCTCTGGGCCTCAGCTGCGTCCTGCCCCCTTGCAGCCCACGCCCATCGGCACGGTCCACACCGACCTGCCTTCGCAGCCTCAGGCTCGGGAGAAAGCCCTGCTTCATAGCAAAAACCAGGTGAGCTGCTGTGCTAAGGATCCTCACAATGGGGGGTGGCAAAGCGAGGACACATGACTCCCCTGCCCCCTCTTCCCCACCCAGGCACTGAACTCCACCAATGGGGAGCTGAATGCCGATGACCCCACCGCCGGCCACTCCAACGCACCCATCACAGCCCCCGCAGAGGTGGAGGTGGCTGATGACACCAAGTAAGGCCCCCCACGTCAGCTGGCGGCAGAGATCCCTTGGGCCGCCCCCTCACGCCCAGCTTCCCCCCCCCCCCCCCCCCGCCCATCCTCCATTACCCTCCCAGCCTACGCCACCTCCCGCTCTGTGTCCACCTCTTCCAGGTGCTGCTGTTTCTTCAAGAGGAGAAAGAGAAAATCGCTGCAGCGACACAAGTGACCCTGGGCTGGTGGCCTCTGAATCCTCTCACTGCAGCCCCTCGGGGCCAGCTTATCCACGGCCGTGTGGCCACAGCCGGATGCAGACTGCAGGCCCGGCAGAGTTGCCGCCCCCCCCACGTGGGGTCACTTCTTTCACATAAGACTTTGGTCGAGATTTTTACACCTGTGTCTAGTCCTTCCCTCCAAGAGCATTAACTATTTAAAACAAGGAACAGAGAAAACCAGAGCGGCCGCCCTGCCCTGCGCCCGCCTGTGTCCACTGAGTGAGTAGTGCGGCCCTGCCATCCAGCCTGCCGCCCCATTAGTGTCATAAAGTGCAGCTTGTCTCCCTCGATCCAAAGGCCGTTTTCTCGAGGGGGCGCTGTGGGGCGTTGCTGCTGGGGGTGAGTCTCCCCTGGGCCTCCCCAAACCAAAGGGGAAGGTGGGGAGGGGATGGCCCCCAACCAAAATGCTGCACCAAAGCCTGGGCCGGCGGGCACGGTCCGAGGGATGTCCTGCCGACCTGCTCACGAAGCCGTGGGACTGGAACTGGGGGCAGCCACCTCGTGGCCTGTGGGCGGCACAGGCACGCAGGCTCCTTGTGTCCGCTCTGTGCTGCCAACCAAGCGGTGGAGACAAGCGCCTTAAAGCCTGTCCCAGCCCCGCAGGTGCGTGTGGAGTGGGCAGCTCCATGGGTGTGGTCCTCTGGGGGCCCAGGTGCTGCACAGGCAGAGCAGCTGGGGGCTTCCCCATGGTGTGTGCGTCTAGGTCTTGCTTTAAAAAGTGTACAGAAATGGCACTTCCGTTTCTCCGATGCTTCCTGGAAGCCATAGAACTTAGGGGCTTTTTTAAAAAAATAAAGGAAAATGAAACCAGTTCCGAATGTGGTGTCCAGTCTTTCCCAAGGAGCTTGGCTGAGCCAATGGCAGCTCAGATACACAAGTCTCTGGGAAGGGACAGCTAGGAGGTAGGACAGTTTGGGGAAGGAACCAGGTAGTGGCAGCCCCCTTGCTCAGGGGACAGTTGGAAACAAAAGAACAGAACTAAAGTGAATGTAAGAACCAGGTTTGGTTTATGTAAGAACCAGGGTAGGGAAAACAGCCAGTGAAACAGAGAAACCACAAACGCGGGAGCTAAAAAGACCTGTTCTTTGCCTGAGTCTACACAAGCGCACGAGTGCATTGAAACCCTGACTTAGATAGCTTCCCTTCCAGGAGCAAAAACCTTCCAGCTGTCTCTGGATGGTTGAGTCTGGAGTGAACCCAGCAGCACGAAGTGGGGGCCTCACAGTCACAGCAGAGGAAAATGATCTCGGTAGCTTTGGACTGATTGTGTGTCCTTCAGCATTTGTATGTTGCCACCAAATCTGCCATGGGACAGTGTTAGGTGGACCTTTGTGATGGGTCCAGTGCCCTCCTGAGAAGAGGAGGAGATCAGAGTGTGCTCTGCTGTGTGAGGACACAGTGGGCAGGCGGCCATGCAGGGACCGGCCACACTGATCTTGGACTGCAGCTTCCAGAAGAGAGAGCAGTGCTGTGTGTGGTGGTATTATCGCAGCCCTAGCTGGCTAGCAGGACACCCGTGGTAGCAGTCCTCAACACGGCATAACAGGTTCCATAAAATCCCCAAGTCCCCGTGGGAGGCTGGCCTCCCACTACCCTTGACCCCCGCCCCTCATGTGGGAGCAACAGCAGGGGGCTGCCAGCACAGTGGCCAGAAGTTCACAGCACAACCAGAACAAGTCCCACACCCCCACGGAGCAAGCCCCAGCCTCCTAGGGAGATGGCATGAGGCCAGTGAAGGACAAGACTGTCCCCAAAGCACCAGATGCGAGACCATCGTGGATCAGAAATCCAAAACGAATGACGGACATGGACAAAAACAGACGCCAATCAGATTCGGGAAGAAAAGGTAAGAACAAATGATTCTAGAGGTGAATAAACCACAAGGGGCCCAAGGCTCCAAGGAAGATTTGAGAAGAGGCCTGGGAAGCAGGAGATCAAGAGCTTGGAGAGGTGAGGCAGATGGTGACGGTGAGGGGCTGGGGGTGAGGAGGAGGCTGTAGGCTGTGTTGGCCTCTGAGCCAGTACTTAAAGCTACTGCTGAAGGAGCTTTCTAGAGCGAGTGGGAGAGCAGCCATCCCCAAGGAGTGTCCTTGCAAGGCTTAGGTTTTAAAGTGATGACCATGCTCAGGACCTGCAGGCGGAGACAGAAGCATGTGCTGGGGTTGAGATCCGGGCATTGCAGCCTTTTCGGAAGCTGGCGAGACGGGTGTGAGCTGCGGCTTCCCCAGACCTCCAGGATGGCCTTCAAAGCAACCAGGGCCATGGAGGGTCAGCAGCAACCCTGTGGGGACAGGACCCAGAGCATTGGCTCTGTCACAACTTTGATGATAAACAACAGGGTGGAAATAGAAGGCAGTCCCTGTGTTCGTGCCCACGAGGTTTGTGCACACGACGCTGTTTCCACTGCCCCCTCTCATGCTATCTCTGCCTTTTATTTCACTTCTAACATTTATTACAAGCCCCACAGTTCCACGTTGTTATATTTGCTTTATATGGTCGAGTCTTTCACAAACTTGTAAAAGTTTTCTGTGTTTCCCTGTTCACACTTCCTACTGGCCTTGGCTGCCTCCTGCCAACTGCAGGCCCATCTGATACCCCCCTGCCCCTTCTGCCTGGAAAGCTCCAGGTAACGCCTTGGACTGCAGGCTCGTTGGCAACAAATTCTCTCAGCTTTTTGGTTGCCTGGAAATCTGTTTTGCCTGCGTTCATACAAGGTGTTTTCTGTGGGAAGGGGATTCTCACTGGGCAGGTGGCTTGGGTTTGGCTTTCTTGGCTTACTTAGTGCTTCAGAGAGACCGTTCCTTCCACTGTTCCTGATGGCAGATGAGTAGGCACTATTCACCTCTGCAGAAGAAGGTGCCCGCGGCCGTGGTTGTGCCAAGGTGCCTGGCCAGGGATTGGACCTGTGGGACATCACCAAGTCCTCAACCACCAGGCCACCAGGGAACTCCTGGAATGTGCCCCTTTTGTCTGGCTGCTTTTTATCTTTGTTTTGAAGTTTTTTACTCTTATGTGTAGGTTTCTTTCTTTTTAATTGAAATATAGATGATTTACAATATTGCATTAGTTTTTAATATATAGCAAAGTGATTCTATGTGTGTATGTATTCTTTTTTAGATTTTTTCCATTGTAGGTCATGGGAGTTCCCACCGTGGTGCAATGGGTTAAGAATCCAACTGCAAGAGTTCCCATTGTGGCTCAGCAGTATCAAAGCTGACTATTATCCACAGGATGTGGGTTCTGTCCCCGGCCTCGCTCAGTAGATGAAGGATCCAGTGTTGCCGTGAGCTGTAGTATAGGTAGCAGATGCAGCTTGGATCTGGCATGGCTGTGGAGTAGGCCAGCAGCTGCAGCTCTGATTTGACCCCTAGCCTGGGACCTTCCTTGTGCCACAGGTGTGGCCATGAAAAGAAAAAGGATCCAACTGCAGTGGCTTGCCTTGCTATGGAAGTGCAGGTTCAATCCCTAGCCTGCTGCAGTGGATTAAAGGATCCACTGTCGAACGGCTGCAGCATAGGTCACCACTATGGCTTGGATTTGATTGCCAGCCCAGAAACTTCCATATGCTGCAGGTGGAGCCATTAAAAAAAGAAAGAAACCGTTATAGGTCATTATATGATATTGAATATAGTTCCTCGTGTTGTTACATATTTTACGTATAGTACTGTGTATATGTTAATCCCAAACTCCTCATTGATCCCTCCCCTCTCCCCTTCCCCTTTGGATACCATAAGTTTTCTATGTCTGAATTTGTTTTGTAAATAAGTTCATTTGTGCCATATTTTATTATGTCCACATATAAGCAACATCATGTGATATTTTCTTTGACTTAATTCACTTAATAGGATACTCTCTAGGTCCATCCATGTTGCTGCAAGTAGCATTATTTCGTCCTTTTTTATGGCTGAGTAATATTGTATTGTATATATGTACGACATCTTCTTAATCTATTCTTCTGTTGGTGGACACTTAGGTTGCTTCCATGTCTTGGCTGTTGTAAGTAGTGCTGCATTGAACATTGGGGTGCATGTATTTTTTCCAATTATGGTTATCTAAGGATATATGCCAAGAAATGGGATTGCTGGATTATATGGCAGCTCTTTAGTTTTTTAAGAAACCTCCATACTGTTTTCCATAGTGGCTCCACTTTTTACATTCTCACCAACAGTGTAAGAGGGTTCCCTTTTTTCTACATCCTCTCCAGCATTTGTTATTTGTAGAGGGTTTTGGTTGGTTGGTTGGTTTGGTTGGTTGGGTTTTTTTGCTCTTTAGGGCCACACCCACAGCATAGGGATGTTCAGGCTAGGGCTACAGCTGCCAGCCTACACCACAGCCACAGCAACATGGGATCTGAGCCATGTCTGCAACCTACACCACAGCTCATGGCAACGCCAGATCTCTGACCCACCAAGCCAGGCCAAGGATCAAACCCACATCCTAATGGATACTAGCTGGATTTGTTTCCCCAAGCCATGAGGGCAACTCCTGTTATTTGTAGACTTTTTGGTGATGGCTGTTCTGACCAGTGTGAGGTGATGCAGCATTGTAGTTTTGACTTGCATTTCTCTAGTAATTAGTGACATTGAGCATCTTTTTATGTGCCTTTTGGCTGTCCGTATGTCTTTGGAGAAATGTCTGTTTAGGTCTTCTACTTTTTCTTTTCTTTTTTGGCCACATATGTGGCGTGTGGATGTTCCCGAACCAGGGATCGATCCCCATGCCTCAGCAGCGACCGAGCTGCTGCAGTGATACCAGATCCTTAACCTGCTGCACCATAAGGGATCTTCTGTCTACTTCTTGTTTGAGTTTGCTTTTTTATTGAGTTGTTTGAGCTGGTTTTCTTTGTTTGTATCCTGCTGGATGTTTGCTGAGCTCTTAGATTTGAGTTGATAAATTTCCTGCTATTATCAAATATTTGTCTTGCCCATTTCCCTCTCTTCTCCCCCAGGACTTCAGTTGCCTGTAGGTGGGACTATGTGGTAAGATCCCACAGGTCTCTCCCACTGTGGTCTAGTTTTCCCTTTTCCTCTCTAGACTTCAGTGTGGGTAATTTTGACCTGTCTTTGGATATTGTGTTGTGTCTGCCTATAAGCTACCCAAGTCCAGAATATTCTGTTCAGATGTTTTTTAGTTCCAGAATTTCCATTGTTTTCTCTTTGTAGAGTTTCCATTTCTCTGTTGAAATCCTCCATCTTTTCACCCTTCTGCATAAACCAGATGGATTTCCCCAGACAGAGCAGTCCTCGTCAGGCAGCTTGTAGAGGGGTCTCTTAATTCTCCAACTGGGAGTTGAGCTGGCTAGTTGGGCTGGTTTCCACTTTAATCAGCTTCGGTTTTAGTGCAGATAATCACAAATTTCACTTATGTCTTGACCCACAAGCCCCACATTCTAACAGATTTCACACTGCTTCTCCAGCCTGGCTGGCTCACCACCCAGTGAGAGGCAGAGTCAGTCTCATGGGAGACAGTCTACCAACTCTCCCAGCTCTTCTAAGGCTATTCTGCCAGTCCACACGGCCACCAGCCCTCACCTGGCTCCCCTTCCCCAGAGAGTGCCCTGCCCACAGCAGCTCCCAGCCCCCCACAGCTGCTATTGGGGGCCGCTCACCATCCTCCTTCACCTGGAACGCACTTCCCTCAATGGAATTAGTTCCTGTAGATTTCTTGGTATCCATAGCTTCTTGATGTATTTTAAATTATATTTGGTTATTTTTAAAACATACAATGAGGGCTTATTTGCAGATATGAATATATGGTTATTCTAATTTAGGGTATGTGATGTGATGGTCTCATGTACATGTACATCATGAAATGATCAGACAAGGTAATTAACACACCCATCACTCACATGATTATGCATATGGTTTACTCTCTTGGCCAATTTCAAGTATAATATACAGTATTATCAACTACAGTCACCACACTGTGCATTGGCTCCCTAGAACTTAGTCATCTTGGAATTGAAAGCTCATATCGTTTGATGAGCATCTCCCCATTTCGCAAACCCCCAGCCCCTGGCAAACACCATTCTGTTCTCTGCCTCCATGATTTCTTCTTTAGGCTCAAGTTTAGGCTCCACATATAAGTGAGATCAGATGATATTTATTTTTCTATCTTTGGCTCATTTCACTTAGCATTCATGTCCTCCAGGTTCATCCATGTTGCCTATAAGACTTTTCTCTTCTTTTTTTTGTTTTTTTTGTCTTTATAAGGCTGCACCCACAGCATATGGAGGTTCCCAGGCTAGGGGTCAAATCAGAGCTGAAGCTGCCGGCCTACACCACAGCCACAGCAACTTAGGAACTGAGCCTAGTCTGTGACCTACACCACACTGATTGGCAACGCTGGATCCTTAACCCACTGAGCAAGGCCAGGGATTGAACCCATGTCCTCATGGATACCAGTCGGGTTCGTTAACTGCTGAGCCATGACAGGAACTTCCCCCAGAACTTCTTTTTTTTTTTTTTTTTGGTCTTTTTGCCATTTCTTGGGCCGCTCCTGCAGCATATGGAGGTTCCCAGGCTAGGAACCTACACCACAGCTCACGGCAATGCCGGATCCTTAACCCACTGAGCAAGGCCAGGGACTGAACCCACAACCTCATGGTTCCTAGTTGGATTCGCCAACCACTGAGCCATGATGGCAACTCCCAGAACTTATTTTTTAAGGCTGAGTAATAGTCTGTAAAATATACACACAGACACACACACACATACACCATATGAAAATTAGAAACTATTTTGAACTGAATGATACTGTGCTTATTATATACCAGAATACAAACACACCTATTTTTTTGGTCCATTCATCCATCAGGGGACACTTAGCTTGTTTCCATGTCACACTATTCACTGTAAATAGTGCTGCAGTGAACATGGGGATACAGAAAATTCTTTAAGACAACTGATCTCATTTCCTTTGGCTATATACCCACAGGTGGGATTGCTGGATCATATGGTAGTTCTATTTAAAACTTTTTGAGGAACTTCCATGCTGTTTTGCACACTGGCTATACCTACATATGATTTCTGTAATGACTCTGTCCTTTTTCTTTTTCTTCGCCATACCCGTGGCATGCAGAAGTTCCCAGGCCAGGGATTGAACCCTCATCACAGCAGTGACAACACTGGACCCTTCACCTGCTGAGCTACCAGGGAAGTCTGAATGTGTTCTTTTTCTAGTTTTACTTTTAACCAGCTAAAGCTATGGTCTGCCATCACAGTCTATATCCTAACCAGAAATTGAGCCTCTTTTATTATCTCTTGAATGTCTATAGGATCTGTAGTGGTGTCCCCTTCTCATTTCTTTTTTTTCTTTCTTTCTTTTCTTTTTTTTTTTTTTTGGTCTTTTTGCCTTTTTCTAGGGCCACTCCTGTGGCACATGGAGGTTCCCAGGCTAGGGGTCTAATCGGAGCTGTAGTCGCCAGCCTATGCCAGAACTACAGCAACATGGGATCCAAGCTGCATCTGCGAACTACACCACAGCTCAAGGCAACGCCAGATCCTTAACCCACTGAGCAAGGCCAGGGATTGAACCCGCAACCTCATGGTTCCTAGTTGGATTCGTTAACCACTGTGCCATGACAGGAACTCCCCATTCTCATTTCTTTTTTTTTTTGTCTTTTGTCTTTTTTGTTGTTGTTGTTGCTATTTCTTGGGCCGCTCCCGCGGTATATGGAGGTTCCCAGGCTAGGGGTCGAATCGGAGCTGGAGCCACCAGCCTACGCCAGAGCCACAGCAATGCGGGATCCGAGCCGCGTCTGCAACCTACACCACAGCTCACGGCAACGCCAGATCGTTAACCCACTGAGCAAGGGCAGGGACCGAACCCGCAACCTCATGATTCCTAGTCGGATTCGTTAACCATTGCGCCACGACGGGAACTCCCCCCCCTTCTCATTTCTGATATTAGTCTTGTCTCTCTTTAAAAAAATTTTTAAAAACATCAAATAACCAACTAATGGTTTGTTTGTATTTCATTTGTTTTCTCCTTCATTTTTAGTCTCATTATTTTGTTATTTCTCTTGTTTGGGGTTGAACTTGCTGTTAATTCTCTATTGTCTGAAGATGAAATCTTAGACCATCTATTTTAAACCTTCTTTTCCAATCTGTGAATAAAGTATAAATATCCCCCTCAGTTCTGCTTTCACAGGATCCTCAAATTCTGTTAGAGTTGCAGTATCATTCAGTTCAAAATAGCTCCTAATTTCCATATGGTTTCTATTTTAGCCTATGTTTATGTCAAAGTATTTAATTACCAAACCTTTGGGGATTTCTTATTAATTACTGTATGGTTGATTCCAATTTGATTCCACTTTAGTCAGAGAACATGCTCTGCAGGAGATAAATTATTCTTGTTTAGACCCGAATTACGATACAGTGACCGATTGTGGTCATTGTTTCCTGTGCACTGGACAAGAACTTGTGTTCTGCAATTGCAGGGAGTAGTGTTTTGCGTATACTGACCAGGTCAAGTAATGTTATTTATGTTGTTGAAATCTTCATGATCCTTACTGATTTCCTCTGTCATTTATAGAGAGATGTGATGTCTCTCTTAGCCATGAATATAGATTTGCTGATTTGCCTATAGTTTTGTTCTGTCATCTCTTTAAATCTTCTCTTTCTTTGTTGAACATTTATTGTAATTACTGAGCTATGTCTCCAGTGATTTGTTTTTTTTTTTGTTTTTTTTTTGAGATCTTGGATCCTTCTTACTATCATTACTCTAAAGTCTTTCGGAGTTCCCGTTGTGGTTCAGTGGCAACAAACCTGACTAGGATCCATGAGAATGTGGGTTCAATCCCTGGCCTTGCTCAGTGGGTTAAGGATCTGGTGTTGCTGTAGCTGTGGTGTAGGCCAGCAGCTGTAGCTCCAGTTCAATTCCTAGCCTGGGAACTTCCATATGCCGTGGATTTGACCCTAAAAAGCAAAAAATAAAAATAAAGTCTTTTTCATGTAGGTTGCTTATGTCCACTTCACCTAGCTGTTCTGGGGTTTTGTTTTGTTTCTTCATCTGGAGTGTGTTTCTCTGCCATTTCATTTTGTCTAGATTTCTGTGTTTGTGGTCTCTTTTCTGCAGGCTGTAGGGTTGTAGCCTCTCTTGCTTCTGCTCTCTGCCCCCCTTGTGGCTGAGGTTGGTTCTGGGGCTTGCTACAGGCTTCCTGATGGGAGGGACTTGTGCCTGCCCACTGGTGGGTGGGGCTGTGTCCCAGGCTATGATTAGAGGTGGCCTGTTGGCTGATGGGTGGGGCTGTGTTCCTGCCCTGTTTGTGGTTTGGCCTGGGGGCTATGCCTGCAGCTGTGCCACATTTTTCTAAAATGGCATCCTCCAGGGGAGCTCACATTCTCTGGGGCCTCTACCTCCGGTGTCCTGCCTCCACAGTGAAACGCAGCCAACCCCTCCCTCCCCAGGAGATCCTCCAAGAACCGCAGGCAGGTCTGACCCAGATTCTTATGGAGTCTCTGCTTTGCCTTAGGTCCCAATGCACATGAAAGCCTGTGAGCACCCTCCCATAGTGGTGTCTGTTTCCCCCGGTCCTGTGGAGCTCCTGCACTCAAGTCCCACGGACATTCAGAGCCAAATGCTTGACGCTTCCTCCCAAAGCCAGATACCCAGGCTGGGGATCCTGATGTGGGTTTGGAACTCTCACTCCTGTGGGAGAGCCTCTGTGATATGGTTATTTTCCAGTCTATGGGGTTGCCCACTCACCAGGTATGGGATTGCTTTTTTTGTCTTTTTAATGGTCACACCCACAGCATATGGAAGTTCCCAGACCAGGGATCGAATCTTAGCCACATGTGGAAGTGCCACATCTTTAACCCACTTTGCTGGGCTGGGGACTGAACCTGTGCTTCAGCAGCCATCCAAGCTGCGACAGTGGGAGTCTTAATCCATTGCGCCACAGATTGGAACTCCTAGGATTGCTTTTATGATGAAAGTGCCCTCCCTACCATCTCGTTGTGGTTTCTTCTTTGTCTTTAGGAATAGGACATCTTTTTTGTGGTCTATCTTGTTGATGGCTGTTCAGAAATAAGTTTTTTGTTTGTTTTTGCTTTTTAGGGCTGCACCGCACATATGGAAGTTCCCAGGCTAGGGGTTGAATCAGAGCTCTACCAGCCTACACCACAGCCACAGAAATGCCACATCTGCAGCTGACACCACAGCTCATGGCAGTGCCGGATCCTTAACCCATTGAATGGGGTCAGGGATCCAACCCACATCCTCATGGGTACTAGTCAGGTTCATTTCCACCATGCCACAGCGGGAACTCCTCTAGTTTGTTGTGATTTTGGTGTTTCATGAAAGGAGGTGAACTCAAGTCCTGCTCCACCATCTTGTCTGGAATCCCTTCTTGTCAACTCTCTTTTTTTTTTAGGGCCACACTCGCACATGATGCAATGATGCATTAGGGCATATAGAAGTTGCCAGGCTAGGGGTCCAATCAGAGCTACAGCTGCCGGTCTATACCACAGCCACAGCAACACAAGATCTGAGCTGCATCCGTGACCTACACTACAGCTCATGGCAACGCCGGATCCTTAACCCACTGAGTGGGGCTAGGGATCGAACTCACATCCTCATGGATACTACTCGGGTTTGTTACTGCTGAGCCACAACGGGAACTCCTATAACTGACCCTCTTATTGAGAAATGTTTTAACTTTGAGTAACACTTACTGCCTTAAGGTTTACTTTGTCTGATGTTGATGGAAATACACCAACATTCTTTGGGTTATCATTTGTATTGTATAACTTTTCCATCTTTTATCTTCACTCTTTCTGTATATTTATATAATTAAAGTGAGACTTGTAAGTATCAAGTGGTTTAGTTTTGGTTTTGTATCCAGTCTCAACAGTCTTTTTTAAGTAGAGTGTGTATTGTGATTCCTGATACAGCTGAGCTTCTGTCTACCATCTTGCTGTCCATTTTCTTTCGACTCCATCTCTCCCTTGTCTTTAATTTCATTTTTGAAGGGCACAGAATTCTAGTTTGGTAGTTCTTTTTCTTGGCTGCTTTTAAGACTTTTTCCTTTGGTTTTCAGCAGTTTGACTATACATGTTTTTTCCTCTTTTATTCTACTTTGGATCACTGAAATTTTATTTTATTTTTCTCTTTTTAGGGCCGCACCCACAGCATATGGAGGTTCCCAGGCTAGGGGTTGAATCGGAGCTGTAGCTGCGGGCCTACACCACAGCCACAGCAACGCCAGATCCAAGCCACATTAGTGGACCTACACCACAGCTCATGGC
Organism: Phacochoerus africanus; assembly: GCF_016906955.1. Lineage (NCBI taxonomy): Eukaryota > Metazoa > Chordata > Mammalia > Artiodactyla > Suidae > Phacochoerus > Phacochoerus africanus. Next base: position 76,710,685 of record NC_062547.1, on the reverse strand, counting down.
AACGCTGGATCCTTAACCCACTGAGCAAGGCTAGGGATCGAACCTGCATCCCCATGGATGCTAGTCAGATTCTTTTTTGCTGAGCCTCGACAGGAACTTCTGGATCACTGAAATTTTAAAATATGTGGGTTGATATCCTTACTCAGTTTGAAGATTTTTTTTTCTTTTTTTTTGTCTTTTCTAGGGCCACACCCATGGCATATGGAGGTTCCCAGGCTAGAGGGTCAAATCAGAGCTGTAGCTGCCGGCCTACACCACAGCCACAGCAACACTGGATCCCAGCTGTGTCTATGACCTACACCACAGCTCATGGCAATGCCAGATCTGTAACCCACTGATTGAGGTCAGGGATCAAACCCCAAATCTCATGGTTCCTAGTTGGATTCGTTAACTGCTGAGCCATGATGGGAACTCCCTCATTTTAATGATTTTTAGCCACCATGTCTACATTCTCCCTCTTCGTCTCCTCTGGAACTCCAGGTTAGGCCCTCCTAAAGTTTGTTTTCTATGTATATGAGTCAGTTTCTGTTTTATAAATAATTTCATTTGTATCGTTTTTTTTAGATTCCACATATCAGTGATATTATATGACATTTCTTCTCTGACTTACTTCACTTAGTATGATAATCCCCAGGTCCATCCATGTTGCTGCAAATGGAAATATTTCATTCCTTGTGTTGGGTGAGTAATATTCCTGTGTGTGTTTATCCATTTAACTTTTAGTAGATATTTAGTTTGCTTTCCTATCTTGGCTATTGTGAATAGTGCTGCTATGAACATGGGGGTACATTTATCTTTTCAAATTAGTTTACATCTTTTTTGGATATATGCCCAGGAGTGGGACTGCTGGATCATATGGTAGTTCTGTTTTTACTTTTCTGAGGAACCTCCATATGGTTTTCCATAGTGGCTGTACCAACTTATATTCCACCAACAGTGTAGGCAGGTTCTCTTTTCTCCACACCCTCTCCAGTATTTGTTATTTGTAGACTTATTAATGATGGGCATTCTGTCTGATATGAGGTGGTACCTCATTGTAGTTTTGATTTGCATTTCTCTAGTAACTAGCAATGTTGAGCATCTTTTCATGTGCCTGTTGACCATCTGTATGTCATTTTTGGAGAATTATCTGTTTAGGTCTTCTGCCCACTTCTTTTATTGGACTTGGACTTTTTTTTTTTTTTATGTTGAACTGCATGTGTTGTTTGTGTAGGTTGGAAATTAATCTCTTGTTGGTCATATTGTTTGCAGATATATTCTGTCATCCTTAGATTGTCTTTTCATTTTGTTTGTGGTTTCCTTTGCTGAACTAAAGCTTTTAATTAGGTCTCATTTGTTTTTTGTTGTTGTTGGTTTTTTTATTGTCTTTTTGCCATTTCTTGGGCCACTCCCGCAATATATGGAGGTTCCCAGGCTGGGGCCAAATCAGAGCTGTAGCCACCGGCCTATGCCAGAGCCAAAGCAACTCGGGGATCTGAGCCACATCTGCAACCTACACCACAGCTCACGGCAACGCCGGATTCTTAACCCACTGAGCGAGGCCAGGGATCGAACCCACGACCTCATGGTTCCTAGTTGGATTCGTTAACCACTGAGCCACGACAGGAACTCCTCATGTGTTTATTATTCTAGGATACAGATCCAAAAAAAATATTGCTGTGATTTATGTCAGAGGATGTTCTGCCTCTGTTTTCCTCCAGGAGTTTTATAGTATCGTCTTACATTTAGGTCTGTAATCCATTTTGAGTTTATTTTTGTATATGGTGTTAGGGAGTGTTCTAATTTCATTCTCTTACATGTAGCTGTCCAGTTTTCCCAGCACCACTTTTTTTGTTTGTTTGTTTTTAGGGCTGCGCCCTCGGCCCATGGAGGTTCCTAGGCTCACGGTTGAATTCAAACTGTAGCTGCTGGCCTATGCCACAGCCCCAACACCACCAGATCCGAGTCATGTCTGCGACCTACACCACAGCTCATGGCAACGCTGGATCCTTAATCCACTGAGTGAGACCAGGGATTGAACCTGTATCCTCATAAATACTAGTCAGATTCCTTTCCACTGAGCCACAATGGGAATGCCTATTCCTAGGTTTTTTACTCTTTCTCATGTGATGGTAATTGGGGCGGTCTCCTTGATATCTTTCTGACATTTTGTTCATGTGTAGAAATCCAACAGGTTTCTATATGTTGTTTGTATCCTCAAACTTTACTGATGAGCTCTAGTAGTTTTCTGGTCCTGTTTTTAGGATTTTCTATGTACAGTATCACATCATCTGCAAATAGTAACAGTTTTACTTCTTTCCAGTTTGGATTCATTTTTACTTTCTTCTCTGATATAACTAGGACTTTCCAAAACTATGTTGAATACAAGTAGCAAGAATGGGAATCCTTGTCCTCTTCCTGACTTTAGAGGAAATGGCTTTCAGCTTTTCACTATTAAGTATGATGTCAGCTGTGGGTTTGGCATATATGGCCTTAATTCTGTTGAGGTATGCTGTAACTCCAATTTCTGAAATACGTCTGGGTCTGTGTCCATTTTCTGTTTTCTCTCTTGCTGTGTAATTTCTGAGCTGGTGAGGACATTGTCATGGCAGCTAGCAGTGGCTGCTGCTACTGTTGTCTGTCTCCAATGACAGATAGCTATGATTATCTATCTTTGGCAGGGAGATAGTCACAGCAGCTCACCATGACCCTACACAGCCACAGGTCCCAAGATGGAGCACAGATGTCTCTGGGGCTGTTCTGCCAACTCCACCATCTTGTTGCCTCTTTCTGCCACATCCCTGCTCCTGCTCATGCCCACCCCGCAGTTACCCTGATGCCATCATCCTGTCCTGAGGAGGCAGCCCTAACTGCAGTGGCCGCCCTGCCCCCAGGACCGGCTGCTCTTCAGGCTACACTGAAAGGTGGTTCGTGCCCTACCCCACTCCTTGGGTCCTCCTGCAGTGTGGCTGGTCTCAGGAGGTGACGCAGAGCCTGAGGGCCAGAGCTCAGGGCACAGAGAGGGTCTCACCAGCCAGCCCATCCTGGGTCTGGATCATACCTTATCCAGTAAGATGCCTCATCCTCCCGCAGACTGCCTCTGGCTGCTACTTGTTCCCAAGTCCTCACTGTACAGGATCTAGTATGAGTGTGAAAGCAGGAAGTCCCTGGAGCAGACCAGCAGGTCCTCTCTGGGTGCAGCCCCATGTCCAGGGGCACAGCCAACAAGACCCCTGCATAGCTTGTGCACCTGCAGAAAGTGCCAGGAGGATCCCACGGCTCCACCATGTGGCCAGCACCTGCTGATGGCTGTGCCCATGCTGCCACCCTCCCTGGGCTTCCCTGTTCCTGCTTAGCAGGGGCACAGCGGGGACCCAGTGGTCTTCTGCAGAGGTCAGAAGGACTGGGGAGGGTGGAGGGTCCCCACCCACCAGGAGCTCCATATGATCTGGATGCCCCGAAGGTGAGAAGTCCACATAGGGAGACAGGCCCTCTCCCGGGGCGGGGCGGGGGGAACAGCTGCAGGGTCCCATCCCTCCAGCTCCAACGGGAAGTAGCACATGGATCAGGGCTGGTATGTTTCTTTCCTTTATTTAAAAAAAAAATTGGGAGAGCGGTGTGACAACACACCTTCCATGGCTTTGGGGAGGACACAGGCTCCAGATGGGAACATGGGTGGGAGGGGCAGTACCTGCGGGTGGGGGAAGGGCTGCACCCTCCAGCACCTCTGAGCAGAGCGCCCACCTGGGGCCGGAGGTGGGCCAGCCAGGACACAGCCACCAAGGCTGGCCCGCAGCATTGCCCCTCCCAGGTGGACAGGGCTGCTTCCCATGTCCATGGCTGTAGGGCTGGGAGGGGCGTCCAGAGGGGCAGGACAGGGAAGGTCCTTCACAGGGGCCCACTGGCTGGGCCTGGGCCTGGCAGGAAGCTGGCCTGCAGGACCTCAGAAGGGCTCAGGCCTGTGTCCTAGGGAGGGTCAGGGTGGCCTGAATGTCCCCGGTGAACAGACCAGAAGGAACACAAGATCCCACCCACGTACTGGGGCCCCGCACGTGGTCTCCTACCAGAGAAATGGGGATCCGAGATGCATTGCCATGTGCAGCTGAAACAAACATGAGGCGACACCCTACACCAATCCTATGGTCAGGCAGCCAGTCTGGCAACCCTGAGCTGCAGGGGCAGCAGGCAGACCCTCGGCTCAGGGTGAGGTCAGGCCAGCCCTGCCCCTCGAGTCCTGAGGGATTGTCTCCCACCACCCACCTGCCCACCCCGCCACCTCCGGGCTTGTCAGAACAGGCAGCCAGCTCGCCGGTGCCCAGAAACATGGCAGGGAGCACACGGCACATGGGGTGCCGGGCACAGCGGGGTTGGGCGGCCTACTTGTGCTGGGTGGTCAGGGGCCTGGCACCCCCCCCTTGGACGTGCTGGGCCAGGCGGCCTAGGTGTAGAAGATGACCTCGGGGATCTGACCATCCTCCACGGACGTGCCGTTGTTGTTCCCGGCCGCATAGCAGAAGGTGAAGCACGTCTTGGCCCCCGTTGTGGGCGACTCGTGGGTCACCTTGCGTAGGCCCTTGGTGCCGTAGTGGGAGTCAGGGCCCTGTGGGGGTGGGGCCCAGTGGGTCAGGGAGGATGCGCTGCATGTGACAGAGTGAAGCCTCCCCCTCAACCACTAGAGGGTACAATGGACAGTCAGGGTCCTGGGTAGGGGTCAGGAATCAGAGTCTGGGGTGGGGCTAGAGAAGAAGGTTAGGGTTTGGGCTCTGGTTGGGGATCAGGGTCAGGTTTGGGGCTGGGGTCCTGGGATCGGAGCCAAGAGCCAGGGTCCTGGGTGGGGGGCAGGGTCAGGCACACCTTGAGCGTGGCACATGCTGTGTAGTTGACGTTGGGCAGAACCTCCACCGGCTCCTTAAACATGACCCGGAAGGTGCTGGCAGAGCCATCACAGCTGAAGCCTGTGTCGTTCTGGCCCAGAACCGTGTTGCTGTCAGTGTGGATGATCTGAGGGCAGAAGCCAGGTACTGCTCATCAGGGTGGCCCTGCCCAGGTGCCCACCTGCATGACCCCACGGAGTCACAACCGAGGGCAGAGCCACACCCCCAGGCCCCGCAGGTGGAGGGTCCAGCCTGTGACCAAGGAGGCTGGGGGTAGGGGAGGGACCGCCCTGGGTCTCAGGGTCTCCAGAACATTAATCTCACCTTGTGGGAATAAATAGAAGCAGAGCCTTGACTGGGAGGGAGGGAGCGGAGGGGAGGGCGGGATCTGCAGGAGAAGAGGAGGGGCGGGTACCTGGATGTTGACTTGGTAATCCGTGGGCCCGTGGATGGAGCCATAAAGTCCAAAGCCAACCACGAAGATGCGCTTGTTGACGGAGAACCTGACTCGGCCAGAGGAGGGAGCTGCTGAGCTACCTGACCTGTCCTCAGACGCAGTCCCTGCCCCCACCCCCGGGATGCCTGCCCAGGTCCCCAGCCTTGGCACTGCACCCCCAGGACTCCATTCCCCTCCTACACTGTCCCAGCCCCACCCCTACATCCCTGCCCCTGCGCACCTGATGCGGTCGCTCGTGCCACTATAGCCCCAGCGGCTCTCCACCTGCTGGAAGCGGTTGATGCTGCACTCCTTCCCGCGGAGGCAGCAGCGTGGCCGATCAATGAAGTCCACGCGGGGCTTGGGGTTGACGGTGAAGTGCAGGAAGAGGCTGACCACCTCGCGGTCCATGAGGATGCCCGACTGCGCGGGCCCTGTAGACACAGAGGGTGGGTTGGGAAGGTTGGGGCAAGCCCCAAGTGTGTAGAAGACACCGGGAAGCAGGGGATCCAGCACCTTGACGACTCAGCATCTTTCAGACCTGACACCAGATCTTCTGCAAAACGTCATGGGTCCAAGCAGCCCTGGTGGGGTGGATAACCCTTCTGCCCTTGTTTGGGGAGGGGTCCAGCGCAGACATGGGGCCAATGCTAATCCGCCAGCTAATTGGGCAAAATCCCCCTTACTGCCCCAGGTCTCCCAGCCTCGACCAGGACCTCCCCAGGTGACCACTGCTGGCCCACCCAGCAATTGCCGCCCATCCCTGGCACCTACAGGGACAGGGAGATGCCAGCCCCCAAGACAGGCCCCAAGCCAGTAGCCTAGATGTACCAATGAGACCTTGACAAGGAGGCCACAGGCCAGGGAGGGTAGGCGATTCTGGGGCCGCTCAGGGCTAGAGCCTTACATGCACCCCAGTCAGCCACCTGGTCGGTCACCTGTACCAGGACAGGGCACTGAACACAGGCCTCGGCGGCACCATCCTCACTTTACCAGAGTCACTTATCCCACCACCTTTGAGCTCATTTCCGCCGCAGGATGGCTACAGCTGGGCCCATGGCCCCACAGCCCCACATGCACACAGATCTTAGCAACAGGGAAAAGAGATTTCCACAGATCACATGAGCAATTAAGATGCAAAACTGAATAGACTTTAACCATCTTTTTTTTAATCTCTGCAGAGAAAATGCAGAAAGAAAAACACATCAGTCCTCAGTCGTGACGCACTTAGCCGGCGGGGTCTTTGGGGGAGTTTTTCCCAAATTTCTACTTTCCTGGATTTTCAAGTGGAACAGAATAAGCAGAAAGAGCATTCTCTGCAACAAATGACAGAGCTGAAGCCCCATGGGTACCACCCCAGAGTGACAGGGCAGGGACCCAGCTCACATTCACTAGATACACATTCCAGGTGCTTGCAGGCTGGGGGGATGGCGCTTCCAGATGACCTGAGACCCTGGGGGCTTTGGTGGCCAGGTGGGCTGGGGACCGTGAGGAGAGCAGTTTGGGGGTGCACACACCCAGTCAAGTCTGTTTCAAATCAAAGAGGGTTAATCTGTACAGTGAGTACCCCCAACTGGTGTATGGGAGACACACTCAAATATTCATTGGTTTGCTGTTGCTTGCTAAAGCTGGCAACCTTCAGCATTCCAGGCCAGTATGGCCTGCGGTCGGCACCATCCAGAAGACTGATACCAAGAGGAGGCCCAGCCAAGGGGAGGGATGCCAGGTTGGCCAACATTGCCACACAGCTCTCCCACGGAGAGGGAGACAGTCAGGGATACCCCCACCTGGGCCTGAACCCCAGCCCCTGTAGCAGTGGCCCCCGCAGCCCCCTGTAACCCCAGACACTTCCCACCCCTTCACAGGGCTCAGCAAGTATGTGGGTGCCAGAGCCCAGCCCCTGGGTTGTGAGCCAAGATGGGGACCCTCAGGGCCTGGTGCACTCAAGCACACGCGGTGGACACTGAGACATGGAGGGTCGGAATCTGTGGGCGCTCCCAGCTTCACAGTATCGAACCTGGTCCAGGCTTACAAGAACACAGCAAGTGTGTCATCAGCACAGAGAAGCTGTCATGGGGCTCTTGGGTGGACATGGCCAGCGCCAGACCCACTGGGGCAAGGCCAAGGGACACAGACTGAGTCACACGCATGGTCCCTGGGGGTCAGGCTCCTCCTGAGCGTTCCCTTGGCCCTCTTGACTGTTACCTGCAGCAAACTCCTCGATGGTCATCAGCGGGAAGCGGATGAGGGCCAGCGCCTTGCCCAGAACCTTCCGCTTGTTCTCAGGCGTCACCTGCAGCTGCTGCCGCTGACACTCAGCCTCGGACCAGCGGACCACGGCATTGAACAGACGCACCTCCCGGATGCCCAGGGTGTCCCGCTCCAGCACGGCCACCAGCGTGTCTGCAGGGAAGGGCTGTCAGCGGGAGGTGGTGGGGTCTCTACTGGACAAGTGTGTCCCCCAAGCCTGCCCCAGCCCCGCGGCCTCACCCAGGTCAATGTCAGTAAAGCCCTCCGCTGTGATGGCGTCAGCCGTGTTCTTGTCAATGTTCTCCAGGCACAGGCTGGCGAGCTGCGGCTCATCGAAGAGCCTCGCCTGGTGGGGGGAGAGCATGTCAACAGCCAGCCCAGACCCATCCTGGCTCCAGAGTGGTCACGATTTCAAGTTCCAGGAACCAAGGTTTCCCCAGGGTATCTGCCGAGGGGCCAGGGGGATTTTCTTCCTTGAGGTTCAAAGAGTCAGTGACCACTGCCTGGGGCCTGCACCTCTAAAGCTGGGGTACCTGGCAGTTTAGGCCCAGTCCCCAAGTAGGGGCCTTGGGTGGGGCAGGAGCCCTAGGAGAGGGCTGAGAATGAGTGCAGGACAGGGCAGTGCTGTGCCTCTGACCACATGGGGGCCAGGGGCCAGGGAGGGAGAAGATTCTGGTGCCTTCTGTCCAGGAAGCTGTTAGACAGCTTGACTCCCACACCCTTCTGCCTAGGGCCTGGCTGGGGGCTGGGACCCCCCAGGGGGCTGCCACTCTCAACAAATGGCCGGTAGTGGCCCCCACACAGCTGTCCAGGCTCTGGCCCCTGAGAGTGGCTCAGCAGTCTGGGCCAAGGCCCAGATGTCACCTCTGCGAGGGGTCTGTGGTACCATGATGACACCTAGTTGCCGCCCTGTCCCTGCCACCTCCTAGTCCCCAAAGTGGTACCAGCCCCACCGCAGCCAGCAGGACCAAATAGCCCCAAAGGGGGCCCTCTAACGAACACCTTTCTCCTCACACCTGGTTCCTGCACAAGGGCACCAAAGTGCAAGCGGTAAACTTGGCTGACTGAATGGCATGGGCTATTCTGCCAACAAGCTGCCTTACATGAAAGGCGACCTGGGAAACCCCTAGAACTCACTGAGGTGCCGCCAGGGGGCAAGGTGAGGGAGACTCTCACCTTGGCGCAAGACTTAAGGGGCACCTAAAACTCAGCAATCCCCCCACTGGTCCTCCCCTGCCCCTCCCTGTGCCCTCAGCCCACCCTAGCCGCGCATCCTCCCCAGCCCTGGCGCCTGCCCCAGCCCAGCACCTGCGTGAGCAGCATGAACGCATTGTCAGCCCTCAGATTCTTCTTCAGGAACTCCACGCAGTGGGCCTCGAGTGCTGGCACCGCGTACTTCTTGGCGGTGTACAGCGTGGTCATGACCGTCTCGGGCCCGATCTGCACCTCATCCGAGTACAGAAACCTGGGGGTGGACACAAGCGTGAGCACAGCCCCCCAGCCCCCACCCCCTGAGGAACCATCCAGAATCAGCATCCGTGGCCTTCTGACCTGTGGATCTGACCCGGCAAAGGCCATTACCCGAGAAAAGGAGCAGAGCTAAACCGCCCACCTGCCAACAGCAGGAAACATGTCTACACAGCAGGCAGGGATCTGTCCGGCTCCTCTGTGGGCAGCAGGGTATTTGCCCCAGGACAGGGAGAGTCTTTGCTTGACCCAGCTGTGAGGTGCAGACACTGGTGGACGCGGTGACCACCCGCCTTTGCCCAACTCTGCATGGTGTCTTTAGTTGGGTCGATTACAAAGTCACCAGGAAAACGGTGCAGACATGGAGAAATCAAGACTCCTGGTGCCCCTCAAGGTGGGAGCACCTCGGAGGCGGCCCTGGGTGCCAGGTCACTCCTCCACGTGCCCAGAAGTGATTGCCTGGGTGCACAGCAGCAGGAACCACTCGAACAGCTTGAGTGTCCGTGCACGGGCACCATGGACACATGGACATGCGGGGCGGGACAGAGGAGCCCAACCAGGAGGAGCCCAAAGGGTGAATTCCTGGAAGGTGCCCGCTCTTCTGGGATTCAGCCCCTTGAGAATGCACAGGAAAACCACACAACAACGGCTGGTGTCCCTCAGGGTCAGGGACAAAGAATGACCACCAGTGTCAGCAGTGCTGAGGGGGAACCCTGGAAAGGGACAGGCCAGGGCACGTGCAAAGAGACAGTGTCCACTCTTTCAGGAGCAGCCGTGGTTATCAAAACCCCAGAGATAGAGAGAGATGGAGAGAGAGGACAGGGAGAGACACGGAGATGGAGATGAGATGGGCTAACAGCCTTCAACTCCAGGTCCTACCAAGCTTAGGCTAAGGCAGAGCTTGGCTAACTGCAACCAGTCATTTGTTTTTGGTTTTGATTTTTTTTTTTGGGGGGGGGGTCTTTTTAGGGCCTTACCCACAGCATATGGAGGCTAGGAGTCAAATTGGAGCTGTAGCTGCCAGCCTACACCACAGCCTCTGCAACCTACACAGCAGCTCACAGCAACGCCGGATCCTCAACCCACTGAGTGAGGCCAGGGATCAAACCTGTGTCCTCATGGATACCAGTCAGATTCACAGATTTGTTTCTGCTGAGCCATGGTCGGAACTCTTTTTTTTTTTTTTTTTAAGCAGATGTGACTTTTACATTTCTATACTGTTTTAAAATTATGGTAAAATAGGAGTTCCTGTTGTGGCGCAGTAGTTAAGAGAACCCGACTAGGAACTATGAGGTTGCAGGTTCGATCCCTGGCCTTGCTCAGTGGGTTAAGGATCCAGCATTGCCGTGAGCTGTGGTGTAGGTCACAGACATGGCTCGGATCTGGCATTGCTATGGCTCTGGTGTAGGCCAGTGGCTATAGCTCCAATTGGACCCCTAGCCTGGGAACCTCCATATGCCGCAGGTGCGGCCCTAGAAAAGACCCAAAAATAAATAAATAAATAATTACGGTAACACATAACATAAAATTTTCTGGGAGTTCCCATTGTGGCTCAGTGGTAACAAACCCAACTAGTATCCATGAGATGTGGGTTCCATCTCTGGCCCCTCCCAGTGGGTTAAGGATCTGGCATTGCCATGAGCTGTGGTAGAGGTTGTAAACACAGCTCGGATCCTGTGTTGCTGTGACTGTGGCTGTGGCATAGGCTGGTGGCTACAATTCAACCCCAGCCTGGGAACTTCCATAGGCTGCTTGTGTGGCCCTATAAAGCAAATAAATAAATAAATAAATATTTTAAATTTGCTTTTTTTTTTTTTTTTGGTGTGTGTGTGCCCACACTCATGGCATGAGGAAGTTCCCAGGGCCAGGGATCAAAAACCCATGCCACAGTTGCAACCTGTGCCGCAGCTGCAGCAACATCCCATCCTTAACCCACTGTGCCATGTGGGAACCTCCCCATTTTAACCATTTTATTAAAGTGCTCAGCATTAAGTACATTCACACTATTTTGCAACCACCAGTCTCCAGAACTTTTTCATCTTCCCCATGAAACACTGACTCCCCCTCCCCTCCCCCAGCCCCAGGGCCCCCCATCTAGTTCCTGTCTCTGTGGATCTGACTCTTCAGGGAGCTCACACGCAGGGAATCAGATAGTAACTGTCCTTTCGCGCCTGGCTTATCTCACTGAGCATCACGTCCCCAAGTTTCATCCATGTTAAAGCAGGTGTCAGAATCTCTTCCCTTTTTTTTTGTCTTTTTTTGCTTTTTCTAGGGCCGCTAGCAGCAGCATAGGGATGTTCCAGGTCAGGGATCAAATCCAAGCCACAGCTGTGACAATGCTGGATCCTTAACTCACTGTGACACAGTGGAAAGTTCTGGATGTTTTTTCCGTTTTTTTTTTTTTTTTGGCCTAACCTGCAGCATACAGAAGTTCCCTGGGGCCAGGAACTAAACTCTAGGCCACAGCAGTGACCTGAGCCACAGCAGTGACAGTGTTGGATCCTTAACCCACTGAGCCATCTGGGAACTCCTGGTTTGTTTGGGAGTTTTTTTGTTTATTTGTGGGTTGGTTTTTTTTTTTTTGGTCTTTTAAGGGCCACACCCATTGCACATGGAAGTTCCCAGGCTATGGGTCCAATCGGAGCTACACTGCCAGCCAACACTACAGCCACAGCAACACAGGATCTGAGCCACATCTGTGACCTATACCACATTTCACAGCAATGCCGGATTCTTAACCTACTGAGTGAGGCCAGGGATCGAACCCACGTCCTCAAGGATGCTAGTCAGATTAATTTCCACTGAGCTGCAAAGGGAGCTCCCTGGTTTGTTTTTAATAATAGCTATCCTTGTGGGAGTGAAGTAACCCCTTGCTATGGTTCTGCCACATGTTTCGTAAATAAAGTTTTCTTGGCACACAGCTCTGTCCAAGTGTACCAATCATTCGAGGCTGCTTTGGTTGCCTTTGCAGTGACAGCAAGGAGCAGTGGAGACAGAGCCCCTGCCGTCCCCAGGCAGTCTGTGGCCTCTGGTCTGAAAAAACTGTCTGGTAAGACAGAGGAACGAGATTACTCCAGAAAGTGCTGTGTGTGATTAGCTCCCAGGAGTCAACAACATTAGGTGGAGTTGATGGGAACCAACCTACACCTGATGGTGAACTCTGGACACCAGAGGAGCGAAGGAGGTGATGACACCGGGGGCGGGGGTGGGGGGGCTTCGAGCACGTGGTATAAACAGGAAAGGACAGGAATGAAGGCAGCCAGCCAAGGCCCCCCATGGTGGTCTTGGAGAGCAGAGACAGGCTCGCTCCATTGCCCTTTCCTTTCTTCCCTTTCTCTCTGTGAACCAATGCCATTTTGATCATCAGAAGGGAAAAAAATAAACTCTACCTTTGAAAAGTTGTTTCAAGTTACCCAGACCATTTCCAGCCAGCATTTCTGGAAAGAGGAGGACCAGCCTCCACCATGTCCCGCAACCTGTGTGCAGAAGCCTCACCCCAGGCATTCCCTATCTTTGCTTTAAAGTCCTTGAGAAAACATTTGAAAACTCAAAGAAAATATAGGTGGAATTTTTAATTCTTATGTTAGGCTATTCAAAAACTCTGTTGGGGAGTTCCCACCATGGCTCAGAGGTAATGAATCTGACTAGCATCCAGGAGGAAGCAGGTTCAATCCCTGGCCTTGTTCAGTGGGTTAAGGATCCAGCGTTGCTGTGGCTGTGGTGTAGTCCAGCAGCTGTAGCTCCAATTTGATCCCTAGCCTGGGAACTTCCATATGCCACAGGTGAGGCCCTAAAAAGACACGCACAAAAAAACAAAACACCAGAAAACCTCTGTTGGAATTCCCTGGTGGCTCAATGGATGAAGGATCCGGTGTTGTCACTGCTGTGGCATGGTTCAGTCCCCGGGCTGGGAACTTCTGCATGCTGCAGCATGGACAAAAAAAATCTAATGAGGGATTCAAAAATGCTACAGCATAGATGGACCTGGAGACAATGATGCTGAGAGAAACAGACAGAAGGACACACAGTGTGTGACGCCATGGATGGGAAATGTCCAGAACAGGCACATCCATATAGAGAGAGGGTGGGTTCCTGATTGTCAGGGTCTGGGAGCCTGGGGTGATGGAATGTTTTGGAATTACAGGTGATGGCTGCATAACTCTGAATGTACTAAAAGGGTAATTTTTATGGTACGTGAACTATGTCTTGATACGAAAAATAGAAAAATGAAAATGTGGGAGTTCCTGTCATGTTACAGTGGAAGCGAATCCGACTAGGAACCATGAGGTTGTGGGTTTGATCCCTGGCCTTGCTCAGTGGGTTAAGGATCCGGCGTTGCCATGGGCTGTGGTGTAGGCTGGTCGCAACAGCTCCAATTAGACCCCTAGCCTGGGACCCTCCATATGCCATGGGTGTGGGCCTAAAAGGACAAAAGACAAAAAAAAAAAAAAGAAAAATGTGGTAGGGGCCACCAGAGCCCACCCCTCATGGGGGAAACTTCCAGGGGGCTGTCACCAGGGGGTCTATGTTTTTTAAACATCAGGTGTGTTTCCCACCCCCGCCCCCCACGGTAGGAAGGAGCTGGAAAGTCTTACTTGAGCAGCGCTAGGAAGGCAGCCGGCTCCACGTCGGGCAATTCGATCTCAGTGGACGTGGTGGCCATTCCCCCATTGAACATGGCATCAAAGACAGCACTGCCCACGGCCAGCACAAACCTGCCATTATCAGAGAAGACCCAGTTACCTTCTGAATGGCCCCCCTGGCCCCTGAGTGTATGGTGACGGTCCCTGCAGCAGGGACTCCCCTGCCAACACCTGCAGCAGCATCACCTGCCCAGAGCATCACTGTGGCTCATCCAGGAGGCTGGCACTGAGGAGCAGGCAGTTCAGAGGGCTCAACAGAACAGAGGCCAGAGAGGTGAAGCCATTTCCCCAGTGGTTAAATGGCTCAGGGCCCTCTGGCTGCTCCCCCATCTCACTCACTCATTCATTCATTCCCTCCCTCCCTCTGCACGTACCATTTCAGTGCCCAGACTGTGGGCACTGGGACCCTGGCCTTGTTGCAGGGAGGCAGCCCGACTGGGGGAGGAGGGGGGGAGAACACAAGCCACGAGGAAGCCAAGGTCAGGGGAGGCCTGGCAGGGACACTCAAACCAACTGAGGCCAAGGGAGCATTAGTGAGTGGCCATGGCAGGCCTGTAACTGCTGCCTCTGTGTTGTGAAGCCATGGCCCCCAGGGCCCACCCCATGACTGCTTCCCCCCAGGGAGGCAGAGACAGCCTGGGAGCCCGGCTCAAAGCCTGTCCCCTGCAGAGCTCCTGTCCTCTGGGTCTGCAAGGCCCCCTGTGCTACACCCTCTCCCAGGGTCCCCATTGTGATGCATGTAGGGCTGCAAACAGCCACTCCTACTCAGAAACCTCCAGAATCAGCAGACACAGCCCATGTCCCAGCCTCTGCCCTGTGCCTGGGGCGACCTTCCCATAGCGCCCAGTGAACCCCATGCTAGGCAGCCCCTGACTTTCCACAAGGGGGGGCTCCAGCTGCCCCCTACTCCTCCATCATGGGTGTATGCCCACCGCCATGCCAGGCCCTCATCTGGTCCCCAATCCGGCCAAGGGCTCGACAGCACCAAGGCCCAGACCAGAAATGAGGCCCAGGTGTGCAACCGAGTGTAGGTGGGTGAACAGTGACCACCAAAGTCACATCCACCCAAAATAGAATGGGACCCCGTTTGGAAATTGGGTCTTTGCAGATGTCATTAGTTAAGACAAGACCACCCTAAGGAGTTCCCTGGAGGCTCAGAGGGTTAAGGACCTGGCATTGTCACTACTGTGGCTCAGGTCACTGCTGTGGTGCAGTTCAATCCCTGGCCTGGGAAATTTCCCATGCAGCCAAAAAAAAAAAAAAAAAAAAGTTGGAGACCACACTAACCCAGGCTGGGCCCTTATGAGAAGAGGGAAATTTGGCCACAGACATATGATGACAGAGGCAGAGACAGGAAGGAAAAGGCCAGAACCCCCAGGAGGCAGGAAGGACGCTCCCCTGGAGCCTCCGAAGGGAACGCAGCCCCACCCCCTACCCCTGGATCCTGGACCTGTGGATTGGATTCCAGGATTGAAAGAGGGAAACTGCAGGTCCACTCTGCTCATCAGGCACCCCAGGATGCTCCTGCATGGCAGCTGCCAGCCCCACAGCAGCCTCAGGCCACTTGCCCATTCACCCTGCAGCTGGGCTCCAGGTCCCCTGCACTGCACTCCCACATGATCCATAAATAAAGTGCCTTCCCATCCTCCTTCCTTTCTAGACTTAACAAAGCATCTTGATCTCCTGTGAGGAAACCTTTCCCACTGAGTCACTGGAAAGAAGAGGCAGCCCACCAAGGCCTGGTGTGTTAGCGCAGAGCCCTGGAGGCCCTGTGGTCAAGAGCCTCACGCACCCTCAGCGCAGTCAGCAGACACGATGGCCAATGCCAGGCCTGGCAAGGCCAGCAGCTCAAGAGGGTCTGATTATCTCCAAGGCTCCTCCACACACGGCCTGCCTGCTTGCCTGCTTCCTCGGGGCCTCCTTGCCCCTGCAGGCTTCTGCCCATCCTCAAACAGTGACAATAAACATGGCAAATCAAATCCACAATGAGACATTCCCTCACCCCCAGGACCACCAGCCTGAAAACTACAGACAATGACAACAGTTGCCAACGATGTGGAGAAATCAGAGCTTGGTGCAGGGCGGGTAGGAAGGCAAGCTGCGCAGCGGCCATGCTCAACAGGCCAGTGGTCCCCCAGAGGGTTCAACATGCAGTTGTCCTCTGACCCAGCAGTGCTCCCCCGGAGTAGGTGCCCAGAGAGATGAGCACACATCCAAATGGAACCTGTGCTCGAGTGTTCACAGCAGCACGACTCAGAACAAAGGTGGAAGCAACCCAGTATCCCTCGACAGATGATGGATGAATAAAACGTGGTCCCTCCATACAAGGAAGATTAGGTTAAAAGGAGATTCTGACACCTGCTCCAGTGGGGATGAAACTAAGGACAGGATGCTCAGTGAGAGAAGCCAGTGATTCCACTCCTAGAGGAGTCAGATCCACAGAAACAGGCAGTAGATGGTGGGGCAGGGCCTGGGCGAGGGGAGGGGGAATCAGTGTTTCAGGGGGACAGAGTTTCAGTTTGGAAAGAAAAGGGCAAGTTCTGGAGACGATGGTGGGGATGGTCGTGTGACAAGGTGAATGTGCCTAATGCCACTGGGCTGGTGCACCTAAAAATGGTTAGGACGGTAAATTTTATGGTATGCATATTTTACCATAATTTTTAAAATTTTTGCTTTTTTTGTCTTTTTAGGGCTGCAGGTGCAGCATATGGAAGTTCCCAGGCTAGGGGTCGAATCGGAGCTGTAGCTGTGGCCTACACCACAGCCACAGCCACAGCGGATCCTTAACCCACTGAGTGAGGCCAGGGATGGAACCCACATCCTCATCGATACTAGTTGGATTCATCTCCACTATGCCACAATGGGAACTCCATCAACATTATTTTTAAAAGCAGTTCCAAATGTGGCACAGCAGGTTAAAGACCTAGTGCTGTCACTCCAGTGGCTCGGGTCGCTCCTATGTCATGGGTTTGATCCTTGGCCCAGGAACTTCCACATGCCATGGGTGCAGCCAAAAATAATAGTAACAAAATAAACAAATACATTTCCCACTAAAAGGAACTAAAGATCCTTGGAGAAATGGCTGATTCCACAGCTAGGGCAGGAGAAAGACACGAAGAGCTTGGAGTGTCTTATGGGGCCAGAATGTAAAGAAATGCTCCCAACACGATGGGGAGCTGTTGAAGGGACATGAGAACCAATTGTAAGGGATTTCTCTGGCCAAATCTGGGATGATGCGAGCAAGAACAATAAAGTCTATACAGGGCAATGACCCATAAAGTAAAATAAATATCCATGAGCCCATGACAAAATAAATACAATACTGAAGAAACGGATGAATAAAGGGAACGGAGGGCTCTTCCTTTCAGAATTCCAGTTAACAAATGCAGGAGTTACAGAAATAGGAAATCACCATGTGGCAGATGCCAGAGTAAATAACTGTTTCCAGTAAGAGCCGTCATCCCTGGATCTGCACCAGCAGGGAAAAGTAGGAGTAGAAACGGGATGTCTGTTCAGTCCCAAGCATCACCAGGAAGGGTGGTTTACAAGGGCATGGCGGTGACATTCCAGTGGCGAAACCTACCCCATGGCCAAGGCTCACGTCATGTCACCAGAGATGGGTCCGATGGACGTCGTGGGCTCCTGATATGCTGCATAGAGGACACACACCAACATTTTACATCCAGACACACAAAGGGGATGGAAGCAGAAAGATGGGGGAGCTCCCTGGTGGCTCAGTGGGTTAAGGATATGGCGTTGTCACTGCCGTGGCTCTGGTTACAGCTGTGGTGCTGCATGGCCAAGAAAAACAAAGCAGAAAGACGAGGAAAGACATATCCTGCCGAAGGAACTGCCAGAGAGCTGGAGTGACTGCACTGACAGCAGACGAAACAGACCGAAGATGAGGAATGTGGTGGACGGACAGAGGGGCAGCGCGTGGGAGCAGGTGACAATGTTCACAACCAAGTCCCAAGCCACACGAAGCAGAAACTGAGTGTTAAAGGGAGAAAGAGATGATTCAACCGTCTCGGTGGAGTTGCCACCTCGTCCTCTGCCACTGACAGAACCCGCAAGGATACAGGAGCCACACCGTCAGCCGACCTTTACAGAACCCTGCGCCCAATGAGGGCAGAATGCGAGTTCTTCAGCACAATGGAACATTCTCCAGGACAGACCAGGTGCCAAGCCAAACAAATATCCACAGAGGCACTGCCAGCCGTCAAAGCATGTGCTCTAGACAGAGGAATTAAATGCTACTTCAACAACACAAAGCCCTCTGAGAAAGCCCCAAGCACTGGAACATGAAACAACACGTCTCAGAAACCCATGGGTCAGAGAAGGAACACAGGGAAGTTAGAAAAGATGGGTTTTTGTTTTCTTTTTTGATTTTTAGGGCCGCACCCTTGGCATATGGAGGTTCCCAGGCCAGGGGTTGAATCGGAGCTGCAGCTGCCAGCCTGCTCCACAGCCACAGCAACACCAGATCTGAGCCGTGTCTTCAACCTACACCACAGTTCACGACGCTGGATCCCTGGCCCACTGAGCGGGGTCAGGGATTGAACCCACATCCTCATGGATACTAGTCGAATTCGTTTTGTTGCACCACAAGGGAACTCCTAGAAAAGATCTTAATTGGAACAAATTGCAAAGACTTCCCATCGCAGTATGAGGAACACCACTAGCAGAGCAATTAGAGGTAATCAGTATATACACATTACATGAAGAGCTAAAATCAGCAAGGTAAACCTCGGTCTCTAGGATCTAGAAAATCTAGAAATTCCTTGTAGTGAAAGGCTGGAAATAACCTATGCCCACTGACTGGTGAATGGACAAAGCCAGGGCCATCCATGCAGTGGAACTCAGTGGTAACAAGAACTACTTAAGCAGTAAGAAATGAACTGCTTCGGATTTCCCGTCATGGCGCAGTGGTTAACGAATCCGACTAGGAACCATGAGGTTGCGGGTTCGGTCCCTGCCCTTGCTCAGTGCGTTGACGATCCAGCGTTGCCATGAGCTGTGGTGTAGGTTGCAGACGCGGCTCGGATCCCACGTTGCTGTGGCTCTGGTGTAGGCCGGTGGCTACAGCTCCGATTCAACCCCTAGCCTGGGAACCTCCATATGCCGCGGGAGCGGCCCAAGAAATAGCAACAACAACAACAAAAAAGACAAAAAGACAAAAAAAAAAAAAAACGAACTGCTTCCATCAACAGATGACTGGATTCAGAAGATGTGGTATATACACACAATGGAATACTACTCAGCCATAAAAAAAGAATGACATAATGCCATTTGCAGCAACATGGATGGAACTAGAGAATCTCATACTGAGTGAAATGAGCCAGAAAGACAAAGACAAATACCATATGATATCACTTATAACTGGACTCTAATATCCAGCACAAATGAACATCTCAGAAAAGAAAATCACGGACTTGAAGACTCGTGGCTGCCTGATGGGAGCGGGAGGGAGTGGGAGGGATCGGGAGCTTGGGCTTATCAGACGCAACTTAGAATAGATTTACAAGGAGATCCTGTTGAGTAGCATTGAGAACTTTGTCTAGATACTCATGTTGCAACAGAACAAAGGGTGGGGGGAAAAGATGTAATTGTAATGTATACATGTAAGGATAACTTGATCCCCTTGCTGTACAGTGGGAAAATTAAAAAAAAAGAAAAAGAAATGAACTGCTGATACAATGGTGTGGTTGGAACTAAAAAACAGGACACTGGAGTTCCCTTGTGGCCCAGCAGGTTAACCATAGCAGGTAAGGATCCTGCATTATCACTGCTATGGCTTGGACTGCAGCTGTGGTGCAGATTCTATCCCTGGCCCGGGAAATTCTGCTTGCCACACATATGCCAAACAAAACAACATGAAAAACAAATAAACACAACACTAAGAAGCTGAACCAAAGCCTATATATTCTTTTTTTTTTTTTGTCTTTTTGCTATTTCTTGGGCCGCTCCCGAGGCATATGGAGGTTCCCAGGCTAGGGGTTGAATCAGAGCTGTAGCTGCCGGCCTACGCCAGAGCCACAGCAACGCAGGATCCGAGCCGTGTCTGCAACCTACACCACAGCTCACGGCAACACCGGATCGTCAACGCACTGAGCAAGGGCAGGGACCGAACCCGCAACCTCATGGTTCCTAGTCGGATTCGTTAACCACTGCGCCACGACGGGAACTCCCAAAGCCTATATATTCTAACTAGAATTAGGGTTAGGATTAATATGAAATTTCTAAAAATAGCAAAACCAGGGACACAGACAGAAGATCAGTGATTGCCTAGAGCCTGGGGTGGGAGTGGGGACTGAGGGCAAGTCGGGAGAGAGGCCTCTGGGGTGACAGAAGTGGCTCCCAGACTGGGCACTGGTGGTTGTTATCCAAATGTATAATTTTCTCCACGGCCAATCATCAGATCAAACTAACCAAAATCCATTCAAAGGGCTGGGTAACATCCCACGCTCACACTCCATGGGAACTCTCAGTGAACACAGAATGGAAAGAAACTTAACCTATTAAAGGGGATTTGTTGAAACCAGTATCAACAATCACATTTAACTTCAGAAAACACCTCTGCTACACAGCAATGCCCTGGTGGTCAGAAATGCAGTCAGAACAAAAAAAAAAACGAGGCGGAAACATGAGCGGGAATGAGAAATTACTTGCCCACAGAGTGATTCTCTCATTTAAAATCCTAAGACTAGAATTCCCTGGTGGCTCAGTGGGTTAAGGATCTGGTGTTGTCACTGCAGTGGCTCAGGAACTTTCATGTGTCGTGGGCACAGCCAAAAAATCAAAAATTAAAAAAATCTAAATCAAAATTAAGTTATACAAAAGACTCAGTCTCTTGGCTGCAAGAGCCACATTTCAAGGGCTCGGGAGCCACATGTAATTAGTGGCCAGCACTGGAGAGCACAGATCTAGAACATTCCCATCATCACAGAGAAGTCTACTGGACAGCACCAGACCACAGAATCAGTGGAACAATTATTAACACTAAGAAGCGTTCAGAAAGAAATTGTTCAGATCACAGAGTTCCCATTGTGGCTCAGTAGTTAATGAACCTGACTAGCATCCACGAGGATGTGGGTTCCATCCCTGGCCTTGCCCAGTGGGTTAAGGATCCAGCGTTGCTGTGAGCTGTGGTGTAGGTTGAAGATGAGGCTCAGATCTAGCATTGCTATGTTTGTGGTATAGGCCAGCAGCTACAGCGCCAGTTCGGCCCCTAGCCTGGGAACCTCCATATGCCACAGGTGTGGCCCCAAAAAGACAAAAAAAGCAAAAACAAGAAACTGTTCAGATCAGACAAAAATAAGCAAAAAAAAAAAAAAAAAAAATCTAGAAAGAACCAGCCAGGAGTTCCCTTCGTGGTGCAGTGGTTAACGAATCCGACTAGGAACCATGAGGTTGTGGGTTCGATTCCTGCCCTTGCTCAGTGCGTTGACGATCTGGCGTTGCTGTTAGCTGTGGTGTAGATTGCAGACACGGCTCGGATCCCGAGTTGCTGTGGCTCTGGTGTAGGCCGGCAGCTACAGCTCCAATTTGACCCCTAGCCTGGGAAACTCCATAAAAAGACAAAAAAAAAATAGTAATAATAATAATAAAAAAAATAGAAAGAACCAGCCAGAAAAAATGATGCAGAAATTATTCACCACTGGAGTTCCCCTCTTGGCTCAGCAGTAATGAATCCAGTGGGCATCCCTGAGGATTCAGGTTTGATCCCTGGTCTCGCTCAGTGGATTAAGAATCCAGCAATGCAGTGAGCTGTAGTGTAGGTCTCAGATGCGGCTGGGATCTGGTGTTCCTATGGCTGTGGCGTAGGCTGGCAGCTACAGCTCTGATTTGACCCACAGCCTGGGAACTTCCATATGTCAAGGGTGTAGACCTAAAAAAAAAAAAAAAAAAAAAAAAAAAAAAAGAAAGACGGAGTTCCCGTCGTGGCGCAGTGGTTAACGAATCCGACTAGGAACCATGAGGTTGCGGGTTCGGTCCCTGCCCTTGCTCAGTGGGTTAACGATCTGGCGTTGCCGTGAGCTGTGGTGTAGGTTGCAGACTCGGCTCGGATCCCGTGTTGCTGTGGCTCTGGCGTAGGCCGGTGGCTACAGCTCCGATTCAACCCCTAGCCTGGGAACCTCCATATGCCTCGGGAGCGGCCCAAGAAATAGCAGCAACAACAACCAAAGACCAAAAAAAAAAAAAAAAGAAAGAAAGAAAAAAGAAAACATTCACTACTGAGGGGGGTAAAAATTGAAGCAAAAACAATAAACATGCAAGAGCTATTTGAACAAACTACAAAATTTTCTAAAGGACACCCCAAAGTGCCCTGGATAAATGGAGAGACATGTTCCCACATATACTTTGTATTCTAAACTGTCAGCTCTCCCAACCAGGTATCTTTGGGAAGACCAGTCCTTCCAGTAAACCCTTTTAGCACTTGACAAGTTGATTCTAAAGATCATAAGGAGGAGTTCCCGTCGTGGCGCAGTGGTTAACAAAGCCGACTAGGAACCATGAGGTTGCAGCTTCGATCCCTGCCCTTGCTCAGTGGGTTAAGGATCCGGCGTTGCCGTGAGCTGTGGCGTAGGCTGCAGACGCGGCTCGGATCCCGCATTGCTGTGGCCCTGCCCTTGCTCAGTGGGTTAACGATCTGGCGTTGCCGTGAGCTGTGGTATAGGTTGCAGACTCGGCTCGGATCCCGCGTTGCTGTGGCTCTGGCATAGGCCGGCGGCTGTGGCTCCGATTCGACCCCTAGCCTGGGAACCTCCTTATGCCGAGGGAGCAGCCCAAGAAATAGCAAAAAGACAAAAAAAAAAAAAAAAAAGATCATAAGGAACCACTGAGCCAGGGGGTGGTCAGCTACAGCCCTCAGACCAAATCTGGCCCACCATTTGTTTTTGTAAATAAAGTTTTACTGGCACACAGCCACACCCATTCATTTCTGGGTTAGAGCATTTGTGCTGCAGAATTAAGCAGTTGGGACAGAGACCATGTGGCCTGCTGAGACTATTTACTAGCTGGCTCAGTAGATAAACTTGCCAGTGCTGCACTAGAAGGGAAGTTTCACAGGGAAAACGATGCTTTCTGTCAGCACCGTTTTTCAATGAGGATAGAGGGAGGGAGAGAGGGAGGGAGGGATGGGTGATTGAATGTAGAAGAGTGAAGTGTGTGAGACCAGCTGAAAAAGTCTTGATAAGGAATAAAACTGGAACAGCCTCAGCAATCCTCAAAACCCCGCCATAAAGTCACAGTCATCAAAACGGTGTCATTGGGTGCAGCACACACAAATAGATCAAAGAAAGATAGGGACCCCAGACACACGCTGCTCCACTTCCTGGGCTTCTCTGTGCCGCTAGGTTTCCCGTGATAGAAGAAGAAAGGTATTTTAGATATTAATGTTGTGGAGCTGTCTGACTTACACAGTGTTACCCTACAGATATCTGGCATTTCCTCAGAGGGAGCCCCTCAAGTGTAGATGCCAGGCTTTCTCCTGGGCACATGAAATGCAGGACGGGGAGGCAAAGCCCTGCTCATAGCCACACAGTCATACATAAAGCCAACGACAGCCAGGGAAAGTTAGAAGGGAAAAGAGTGTAGGGCAAGGAGGTGGGAGCTGCAAAGCTAAGCAGAATGGGCGGTGGTCTGATTGAGGCCTGAGTGTGTTCGGCCCAGGCCCTTTGAAGTCACACAAGCCAGGCCGACTCCAGCCCTCCTGTCTCCCGTGCCCAGGTCACTGGTCACCGTGCACCATGCAGAGTTCACAGCCCCCCTGACCCCAGCCCAAGACCACCCCAATCCAGGGTCCTGGGAGACGGTGGGTCTGGACCCCACACCCTTCCAGGAAGTCAGCACAAGCCCCTCCCCGCTCTGCCAGGTATGAGGGACCTCAGGCCTTGTTCCCCAGTTACTAGGTCCGCCTTTCCTCCTTTCTGCCCCAGGCCGTTCATTCTTTCAGGAAAGCAGTGTTTAGCTGTGTCCTCGGGCCCCTCCCAGGACCATCTTGAGGACTGGCCTGAGTTCTGCAGGATGTCCCCAAGCTGGGTTTATCTGGTATTTTCTGAGAGGACTAGCTGTACTGGTTTCCTGGGGCTGTTCTAACAAATTACTGCAAATTGGGTGACTTGAAACAAGAAAAATTTATTCTCTCACGTTCCTGAGGCCACATGTCCAAGATCAGGTTTATCAGAGTGTCACAGGGCGGAGCTCCCCACCCCGGGCTCCAGGGGAGGATCCTTCCTGCCTCTTCCAGTTTCTGGTGGCCCCTAGGCACCCTGGGCTTGTGGCTGTGTCCCTGCAGCCTCTGGCTCCACTGTCATGTGACTGTCTTCCCTCCATCTCTCCTCAGAGTGTCCCTCTAAGGACACTCGACGTTGGATTTAGGACCCATTCAGATAATCCAGAATGATCTCTTGCAACTCTTAATCACACCTGCAAAGACCCTTTTTCCAAATCAGCTCCCACTCACAGGTTCTGGGTGTCAGGACGTGGGCACACATTTTGGGGAGGAGGCACCATTCAACCCAAGACACTGGGGTTACAGGTTTGGGAAAAAACACGCTAAGGTGACATGCCCTTCTCATCAATTTCTGCTGAGGGGGGGGCCTGTCACCCCCAGGATATCACTGTGAAGTTGACCTTGACCATCTGGCAAAGATGGCATCTGCCCAATTTCCTCCAGGTTGGGTTCTAGTCTTCTCTTTACAAGCAAGCCCCCAGATTGGGCCCACCCAGGATTGGAGGTGGGAATGAGGTCCAGAGGAACTCTCCAGAAGGAAGCTTGTCCTCTCTCCACCTCTGTTCCATCAGTGAGGTTCTGGGGTGTTCATTTTAGACTCTGGGTCATGACCCCCCTGTATTTTAAGCCAGCCCATACAGAGGACGAGCCCTGGGTCACTGTGATCAGCACAGGGTCCATCCTCCCAGTGGTCCCGGGAAGGAGGGGTCCCAGGGCTCAGTCCCCAGTCACGGGGGGAAACTGAGGCTCACCAGGGGCCAGGGTCACTCATGGGGCAGTCATCTACCCGACCACTGACCACTGGAGGTAAAATTTCAACAATGCACATGAAATAATCACTGAAAAGCTAAAAAGAAAAAGAACTAGCACCTTCAATGGAGGATGCCCACAGAGCAGGAATGTGGGTAGGAACGGTGCGAGGGAGGCTGGGAGCTCAAAGGCAGCACATCCACCACCTCCAGCTCTGAGTTTTCGGTGGAGGGGGGGGGGGCTGCAACACACACATGGTCCTGGGGACCCAACCACGGGCCTGGAACCTTCCTTGGACAGGAATTTAGACCCAGTTGTACATTAATAACCAAGAAAAACCAGAAAGAAGGATTTCAGAGGCACAGGCTAAATAAAAGCCACACATCAGAAAGGTAGAGAGGACCCTCACAGCAGGCTGGGGGACACTCCAAGCAGAATGAGGAGAATCCCCCTAACCCCTCCCCTAACAGAACCCCCTCAGCGCCTCCCCGCTACCCAGAGAGCAGGGCCAGAGGAACCAGCAGTGGGCAGGGCAGTGTCGGACATCAGCCCCACCCCACCTAAGGGCCTGGGGGCCGCATCCTAGAGACTGGCAGAGGGATGGGGCCTGGACCCAGAACTCCCGCCTCTGGAGAAGAGGCCTTGAGGGTAAGGGGTCAGGGAGCTGAGGGCAGCACCGAGATGGGGGGTCACTGCAGGTTCTGTGGCTCAGGAGTCTGGGGGTCCTGGGTTCATGAGCTGGAGGTCTGATGAGGCTCTGGGGGTTTCAGCCCCAAAAAGGATGGGGCAGTCAGGAGGACGAGGTCATGATGGAGGAAGTGGAGGGAGGTGGCTGTGTCTGGGGTCCTCAGGCTGGCCAAGCTGGGACAGCAGGGCCTGGAGAGCCTGGCAGGGGTTGAAAGGTCCCAGGAACGCCAGGGGTGGAAAAGGTCCCTGGGTCTGGGAGATCCTGGCCAAGGTGGTGGGGTCAGGGGTCGCAGAGCCAGGAGTCACTGATGAGAATGAAAAGGCAGAGGGTCTCAGGACCAGAATATGGCTAGTATCTGGAAATACGGGGTGGATGGGCGCCTGGCAGGGCCGAGGAAGGATGGGGCCTGAGGATGATGGGTACTGGGGACGAAAGGGTCCTAGAGACACTGGATGTCCGGGCAGGGCAAGTCCCTGAGCCAGCAGGGTTCCGCGAATGGCGGGTCCCCGATCCAGGGAAGATGGGTCCTGGGGATGGCGGGGTTGGGGGCCGGGGGTAGGTCCCAGGGGTGGCGGGGTTCGGGAACGGTAGGTCCAGGGGGTTGGTGGATCCCAGGAGTAGCGGGGTTCGGGATGGCAGGGGCGGGGGCGGAGGGTTCGGGACGGCGGCCCACCTGTGCGCCGGGATGCGCTGCGCGCCGAGCCCCTTGCCCACCAGGAAGTGCACGTCGCAGAGCACCTCGTTGTTGAAGAGGAAGGCGAAGCGCTCCTTCACCGTGGGCTTGGTGGCCTGCCAGTTGTAGACGGGCTCGCGCAGCAGCGCGGCCGCCCCCGGCTCCTCGGCCGCCCGCTCCCCGCCCGCCGCGGCCTGCGCGCCCGGCCCCGACACCGGCGGCGGCGGCCCGGGGGCGGCGGGGGCCGGAGCGGCGGCGGCGGCGGCCGCCGCGTTGCCGGGAGCCGGGGCGGCGTTGGCGCTGGGCCCCGGGCCGCCCCCCGCTCCCGGGCCGACCCCCGGCGGGCACGACGCGCGCCCGCCGCTCCCACCCGCCGCCATCTTGTCGGTGCGGCGCCGGGCGGGGCGGGGCGGGAGGGAGGGGGCGGGGGAGGGGGGGGGTAAAGCGGAGGGGTGGGGCAAGGGTGGGGGAGGAGGGGGCAAGGGGGGAAGGGAGGGGAGGGGGAGAGACCGGAGAGGAGGGGCCGGGGGGGTAGGAGGGGGCAAAGGGAAAGGAAGGGGAAAATTAAGCGTCTAAAAAGTGACTGGGATGGAGTTCCCTGGTGGCTCAGCAGGTTAAGGATTTGGCGTTGTCATTGCTGTGGCACAGGTTCGATCCCTGGCCTGGAAACATCTGCATGCTGGGCAGGGCAGAAAAAAAAATAAAAGGGTTGGGAAACCTCTCCCCGTGGAGAAGGGATTTCTTCATTTGGGCGGTGGCCCATGGACCGCCCGCAAAGCCACACGCAAGACATTCCTCCTCAGCGTCCAGTTTCAGCCCGAATCCTGGCCAGTTCTTACCTCCAAAGCAGACCGTGAATCGTCTCCCTTTTCCTGGGTCCCCTCGAGGACCGGCTCTGCTCTCACCTCAGGGAAGTAAATTTTTAACAATGGGCTGCATGGGGTTTTTTTCAGGGTGGGGGGCGCCCCCATGTTTTCATTTTGCACTGTTCCGGAGAATTCTGTGGCAGTCCAGGCCCCATTCCACTACCACTGTCGTCTAAAACTGCCCAGCTTGCTCCCTGACAACCACCAGCCCCAACCACCCAACAACCTTCCTTACTCTTTTTAGAATCTAGTCTCCTCCCAACTTAAACCAGGTCTTTGGGAGCCGCTACTTAAAGCCCTCCAGGTGCTCCCCATGAAAGCCAAACCCCTTCACCTGGGAACTCAGCTCTGTGGATGTCATCAGCCCTCCTAGCTCCTTGGCATTAGCCCCACCCCTACATAGACTTCCACTATCAGCCTTGGCCCCTGGATTTTAGACACTCCCACCTTGCTAGCCCACTGCCTCTGCCCTTTGGGGTGAGAAATGAACAGAAGGCCAAATCGTACAACATTATAACCATGCGCAAAGCCATCTCAAACCTGATTTTTTTTTTCAAAGACCTTTGTTTCACTTTAAAAGTAATATATAGTAATATATAGGAGTTCCCGCTGTGACACAGTGGGTTATGAATCCGACTGCAGCAGCTTAGATCCCCGCAGCCCAGCACAGTGAGTTAAAGGATCTGGTGCTGCAGCAGCTGCAGCTCAAATTCAATCCCTGACCCGAGAACTTCGACATGCTGTGAGTGTGGCCATAAAAATTAAATAAATA
Source organism: Phacochoerus africanus (assembly GCF_016906955.1). Taxonomy (NCBI): domain Eukaryota; kingdom Metazoa; phylum Chordata; class Mammalia; order Artiodactyla; family Suidae; genus Phacochoerus; species Phacochoerus africanus. The sequence goes on along the minus strand of NC_062547.1, from coordinate 76,683,053 downwards.
AAAGTAATATATAAAAAATAGAGAGGATTTCCTGTTGCAGCATAGTGGAAATGAATCCAACTAGTATCCATAAGGATGCTGGTTGGAGCCCTGGCCTCACTCAGTGGGTTAAGGATTTGGCGTTGCCATAAACTGTGGTGTAGGCTGCAGATGCGTCTTGAATCTGGTGTTGCTGTGGCTGTGGTGCAGGCTGGCAGCTGCATCTCCAATTCGACCCCTAGCCCAGGAACTTCCACATGCCTCGGGTGTGGCCCTAAAAAAAATCATATATATATATTAAAAAAAATTTTTAATGGTTCATCCAAAGAAAATCAGGCTGTGGAAGTAGAACTAGGGGCTTGATAAAGAAAATCCTGTCTTGTCTTGAGGATAATTATGAATTCATGGTGCTCAAACTTGACTAGTTTCATGAGTGCATCATTCATTAATCATTATTGATGAGAGATGCCGTTAAGTGGGCTCCTGTGTGCCTTCAACACCCCCAAAACTCAGAGAAGCAGCCCTTCTTTCCCTCAACAAAATAGTCCAGGCCCACACTGCACCTTTCCTGCTCTGAAAAATAGTAAAACTAGTTAGTCTCAGAGCCCTATTCCTTGGAATGGGGAAAAATACTGATGACTTGCATTCTGGATATGGGGTCACCTCTCTAATTACTGCACGCAGATTTGTGATGGGAAACTGATTACAGGCTACTTCAGTGGTCAGGTAGAAATAATAAATTTCAAAGATTGGGAGTTCCTGTTGCTATTTCTAATTTAGCTCCATGGAGTTCCCGTCGTAGCACAGTGGTTAACGAATCCGACTAGGAACCATGAGGTTGCGGGATCGGTCCCTGCCCTTGCTCAGTGGGTTAACGATCTGGCGTTGCCGTGAGCTGTGGTGTAGGTTGCAGACGCGGCTCGGATCCCACGTTGCTGTGGCTCTGGTGTAGGCCGGTGGCTACAGCTCCGATTCAACCCCTAGCCTGGGAACCTCCATATGCCGCGGGAGCGGCCCAAGAAATAGCACAAAGACAAAAAAAAAAAATCTAATTTAGCTCCAACAATGCTCCATTAAAACCCTGCAGCCTGCCTGCCAGCCAGAACCGCCCACCACCTGTCCCTTGTAAATAAAGTTTTATTGGTACACGCCCACTCCCATTTATTCACATGTTAGAGGCAGATCTGAGTAGTTGCCACAGAGACCGTATAGCCAGCCAAGATGAAAATATTTACTCTTTGGCCCTTTACAGAAAACGTTTGCTGATTTCTGCTCTTTAAGTGCCTCACCCAAAGTATAATTTTACCCTTTTATCATTTGGTGAACAATATATGTCTCCAAAGATCCTACTATAACCTGCATAATTTCTTGTTCATCTGTCAATATAAAATATAAATCCAGGCTGTGATAGTAATATCAACAGTATCTAAAATAACTGTGGTTGGAAATTAAGCTCTACAATCACAGATGCTATCAGGAGAAGCCTGAATGACTCAACCACTGATTGGTTCAGGGACCTGGGCATGTGACTAGTCCTGGCCAATGACATGAAAGAAATAGCCTGCATGGGTAGGGACATCCATCCCCATCATCCTGAGCCTGGAGGCTGACCTAGCTTAGGGCTATTTGTTCTGTAAACTAATAAAGTCTTTATGGAGTTAAGCAAGCAGAGTCAGGTTCTCTATTACTCGTGGCCACAGGCATGTAACTGGTACAACTGGCCCCAGTGGCCATCTCTGAACACCTCCCACTAATGATGGACAGGGAAGTGACTTTGTCTTCGTGTATGTCTGTTTTAATAATCCCTAACACTGCGTGGTTATTTAGGGCCTCTCCCAGTGTCCTGTAGGGATAGTTTCCACAACTCCTGCAGACACCAAACTCTAAAGATGCTTAAGTCCCTTATAAGAAAATTATGTAGTATTTGCATTATAAGTGAAACAAGTATGAGGGATGTATAGTACAACATGATAAATATAATGAACACTGCTGTCGGTACATATATATGCTATATGATATATCTGAAAGTTAGAAAATGCCAAGAGTTCTCATGACAAGGAAAATTTTTTCTCTTTAACTTTGTATCTATAGGAGATGATAGATGTTCACTAGTGATAATCATTTCATAAGTCAAATCATATATGCTGTATACCTTAAACTTATACAGAGCTGTATGTCAGTTCTAACTCAAAACTGGAAGAAGAAGAAAAAAGAAAATTATGTAGTATTTGCATATAACCCATGCACAAATGATCCATATATCATTTCTAGACTACTTGTAATACCTGATATAATGGCAATATTCTGTAAATAGTTGCCTGTGTACAGCAAACTTAACTTTCGCTTTGTTGTTGTTGTTGTTGTTCTTGTCTGTGGCGTGCAGAAATTCCCAGGCCAGGAGTTCCCATCATGGTGCAGTGGTTAACGAATCCAACTAGGAATCATGAGGTTGCAGGTTCGGTCCCTGCCCTTGCTCAGTGGGTTAAGAATCTGGCGTTGCCGTGAGCTGTGGTGTAGGTTGCAGACACGGCTCGGATCCCGCGTAGCTGTGGCTCTGGCGTAGGCTGATTTGACCCGATTTGACCCCTAGCCTGGGAACCTCCATATGCCGCGGGATCGGCCCAAGAAATAGCAAAAAGACCAAAAAAAAAAAAAAAAAGAAAAAAGAAATTCCCAGGCCAGGGGCTGAACCTAAACCAAAACAGTGACAATGCTGAATCCTTCACCACTAGGGAACTACCTCCCCACACCCTTTTTTAATGTTTTCAAGCTGCATTTGGTTGAATCTGTGGATGCAGAACTTCAGACAAGAAGGGCTAATGGTGAAAACAGTTGCTTGATGTGTAGTTTCTTATCTATTAATACCTAACAAGGTCAAAGATTTAAAAGCTTCACTGGGAGTTCCTGTTGTGACACAGCAGAAACTAATCTAATTAGTATCCATGAAGATGCGGGTTCAATCACTGGTCTTGCTCAGTGGGTCAAGGATCTGGTGTTACTGTGAGCGAGCTGTGGTGTAGGTTGCAGACTCAGCTTGGATCCTTCATTGCTGTGGCTGTGGCATAGGGCCAGCAGCTGCAACTCCAATTTGACCCCTAGCAAGGGAAACTCCATGCCACAGGTACCACCCCAAAAAGAGCTGCACCAAAAAAAAAAAAAAAAAAGTTTACCATTTTCAAGGGAGTTTGAAGATTCACAAACATTACATGCTGGCCATTCCAATCCTAGGTATATACCCTAGTGAAATGCAAGCACATAGATAGCCAGACATATCCATGGACACGTTGCTTTTTTTTTTTTGGTAATAGCCCAAATCCAAATATAACTCAAGTCAAATAATAAATAACTTGATGGTATATTCACACTATGGAATATATGCAGTCATGACAATGAATACACTCCACCACATGGAATAATCTAGACAAATGTTAATTGAAAGAAACCAGACACAAAAGAATACACGCAATATAATTCCACTTATGTAAAGTTCAAAAAGTGGCAAAACTAAATTCCCACTGCATACTCATATGGTCAAACTATAAACAAAATGAAAAAGTAATAGATAAATTTCCAGTTACTGGCTACACTAGGGGAAGGGAGGAATGGATCCAGATGAGTCTTGCTGTTGCACTGGGGGGTGGGGAGGGTTTCTAAGGTCCTGGCAGTGGTCATGTGCTGGCTTTATAATAAGAACTTGTTAAATTATCCATTTGCATTCCATGCACTTTTCTGAAAATGCACTACAAGTCACAATAAAAAAGGTTTTCACAAATGATGTTTTAAAAGACATCAGGGGGAGAGTTCCTGTCCCGTCTTAGTTGTTAATGAATCAGACTAGGAACCATGAGGTTTCGGGTTCGATCCCTGGCCTTGCTCAGTGGGTTAAGGATCCAGCGTTGCCGTGAGCTTTGGTGTAGGTCGCAGATGCAGCTTGGATCCCATGTTGCTGTGGCTCTGGCATAGGCCAGCAGCAACAGCTCCAATTAGACCCCTAGCCTGAGAAGCTCTACATGCCACGGGTGGGGCCCTAAAAAGCAAAAAAAAAAAAGCTTGGGCTGATCCTTTCAAGATGGTGGCATATATATGCCACAGGTGTAGCCCTAAAAAGACCAAAAAAAAAAAAAAAAAAAGCAAATATAGGGAATTCAGAAAGCTTTAGCCATTTCAAGAGGGATGCAAAAATGGGACTCTCTGCAAGGAGTAAAATAGATGATGTTTGATCCCCAATCTTGCAGCTTGTAACTGCCCTCTTGCTACAAAGATGAGTCAAAATTTTAAGAAACTTAAAAAAAAATCTGGAGTTCCCACTGTGTTGCAGCAGAAATGAATCCAACTAGTATCCATGAGGTTGTCAGTTCGATGGCCTCATCCCTGGCCTCCTCACTCAAGGGTCAAACTGGAGCTGCAGCTCTGGGCCTACACCACAGCCACAGCAAAGCCAGACCCAAGCCACTCCTGAGACCTACACCACAGCTCACGTCAATCCTTAACCCAGTGAGCAAGGCCAGGGGTCAAACCTGAGTTCTCTGTACCACTGAGCCACAATGGGAATGCCCCAAGACACATTTATTTTAGCAAATTATAAGGAAATATTCTGAAATGTGAGAAACAAATGTTCAATTTTAATATGCTGTATTCATTATATTTTAAACTGAGAGCCTTTTATAAAGGGCTCTAGACTTGAAAATATTTTATTTTTTTCTTTTTAGGGCTGCACTTGGAGTATATGTAAGTTCCCAGGCTAGGGGTCAAATTGGAGCTGCAGCTGCCAGACTACACCACAGCCACAGCAACACCAGATCTGAGCTGAATTTGTGTCCCATGTTGCAGCTTGTGGCCATGCCAGATACTTAACCCACTGAGCAAGGCCAGGGATCGAACCTGCATCCTCACAAACACTAAGTTGGGTTCTAAACCTGCTAAGCCACAACAGGAACCCCCGAAACTCTTTTAAACTTGTACATACACATTTAAAAAAAAAAATCACCTTTGGATAGAGAAGGGGATCACCATCCTGCCCTCTTTGAAATGCCAGAGCCTGGAACAAGTTGAGTGGATGACTTTGATCAGAACCTCTCCCTTCCCGTTGGCAAGATTATCTTGTCTAAATAAATCAGGGCAAAACACAAAAACTGGTGAGTTTTCCATAATGCTATTTCAAATCACCAATTTTAGGACCCACAGGTATGAAGGCAGTTAAACTGCTTTTGAGGAATATTTTACAAGATTTTTTTTTTTGTCTTTTTGCCTTTTCTAGGGCTACTCCCACGGCATATGGAGGTTCCCAGGCTAGGGGTCTAATTGGAGCTGTAGCCACCGGCCCACACCACAGCCACAGCAACACAGGATCCGAGCCTCGTCTGTGACCCACACCACAACTCACAGATCCTTAACCCACTGAGCGAGGCCAGGGATCAAACCCACAACCTCATGGTTCCTAGTCGGATTCATTAACCACTGTGCCACAACGGGAACTCCAAGATCTTTATTTTTTTAAACATCTCACCCTTCAGAAGTCTGCCAGGGAAGAAGCCAACAAATCTATCTATAAATGTGTTTATGTTTCAAATAACAACAAAACAAAAGTTGTAGGGCACAGCTCTGGCCCAGTGGGTTAAGGATCCAGCATTGCAGCAGCTGTGGCATAGGTTGCAGGTTGCGGCATGGATTCAGTCCCTGGCCCAGGAATTTCCAAATGCCACGTATGTGGCCAAAAAACAAAACAAAAAAAACAAAAAAATGTTTTTGTTTGTTTGTTTGTTTTGCTTTTTAGGGCATCTGCGGCATGTGGAGGTTCTCAGGATAGGGGTCAAATTGGAGCTTCAGCTACCAGCCTACACCACAGCCACAGCCACACCAGAACCAAGCCGCATCTGTGAACTACACCACAGCTCACAGCAACGCTGGATCCTTAACCTGCTGATTGAGGCTGGGGATGGAACCTGCATCCTTATGGATACTTATCAGGTTTGTTCCCACTGAGCCACAACAGGAATTCCCCAAAAAGAATGTTTTAAATTTCTCTGGACGACTGGATGACATTCCAGAACAGGAGCAATGCTATGGTGAGAGAAAATCAAGAAAATGGTTTTCTGGGGAGTGGAGGGAATTTTCTGGAATGCAGGAATGTTCTGGGTCTTGTTGGGGATGGGTGACATCTCGCATTTCCCTAAACTCATCAAACTACACTCAGGACCTGTACAGGTCACTGTAAGTAAACTATACCTCAGTTAAGTTCAGTTGGCATAAAAATATGAACATTTTTACCTTTAGATGTGGCATCTTTTCAAACACACAGAAATTAGCTGTGAATGCAGAAAGTTGAGCCCATCCAGACCCAGGGGTGACAAGGGAAGGTCGCCAAGCCTTTTGCCTCACCACATTGATGTTTCCTGTTTGCTAATTAAACACCTACCCAGGGGGATCACAGGAATCCTTCAGAGATGGTGCCTGAGTCTCACACCTAGGGTCCTTGAACCACCCCCAGCCCTGTCTAAACTGGTGGTGGCCTCTAGACGGCGCTGTTTCCATATTCAATCCCAGGAGTTTTCATTCATTTCTGGAGCCTCCCTCTGCAACTGTTATGAAACAATCATTGGCAAGCAAGATAGGACTTCATTTCACCATAAATGCATGACATTGAAGAAGAAAATACGGGGAAGCAGCAAAAAATTGGAGAGGAGCCAACAGGAGGTCAGGATTTGCCACCCCAAAATATGCCGCCCTGGAGTAAGAATTATTTTGAGCTGAAGGCTTTTGAGTTCCTGAAATCCCTTATCTGCCTAAAAACAGAACCTCATATTGTCATAAATCCCTGCCTGGGATTGACTCTAATTTTCTTCTAGGAGAAGACAAGACAGCACCCACAGAGACATTGTCACAAACTGTCACATATCCAGCCTCTTGTCCTAAAGGCCGTTTGTCTTTCCTCACATTAATTTGTGCTCCTATAAGTGGCCTTTCTCACCTCCCTTTCCCCCATTATTTTTTTATTTTTTATTTTTTTGGTCTTTTTGATATTTCTTGGGCCGCTCTCGCGGCATATGGAGATTCCCAGGCTAGGGGTCCAATCGGAGCTGTAGCCACTGGCCTACGCCAGAGCCACAGCAACACGGGATCCGAGCCGTGTCTGCAACCTACATCACAGCTCACGGCAACGCCGGCCCCCACTCATGAACAGAAGAGGGTAGAGGAAAAGATTTTCTTCCCACATGCACCTGAAGGTTGCCAATGAGCTCAGTGGTAGGTTGAGGCTTCTTGATTCTACTTGGCCTAAATTAGCTTCTAAAGTGGAAATACTTCCAAAAAAGACATCCTAGTCCAGGGGGGACCACCTACAAATAGGTCAGTGACCCTAAACAGGTGGGGACCAGCCCAGGCACGTGGCCTGGATTTAACCTCTGGGCCATTTATTTTATTTATTTATGTCTTTTTGCTATTTCTTTGGGCCGCTCCCACGGCATATGGAGGTTCCCAGGCTAGGGGTTGAATCGGAGCTGTAGCCACTGGCCTACGCCAGAGCCACAGACGCGGGATCCGAGCCACGTCTGCAACCTACACCACAGCTCATGGCAACGCCGGATCGTTAACCCACTGAGCAAGGGCAGGGACCGAACCTGAAACCTCATGGTTTCTAGTCGGATTCGTTAACCACTGCGCCACGACGGGAACTCCCCTCTGGGCCATTTAAAGTCTCATACCCGGTCAGACTGCAGGGTTTGCCTGGACCCAGAACAGAAGATTCACCCTCAGGAACATCACAGCTCTTGTAGGTTCATAAATTGTGGCTGTGACTGGAACAGGGGAAGGAAGGAGAAACTGACTCCCCCTGTTTCCAGATTTCCTACCAGGGACCTTGTCTGACACCCCTCAGCACAGATGACATTTCAAGCTGGATAATTTTTTTTGGCTACCCCCACAACGTGTGGAAGTTCCTGGGGCCAGGGAGTGAACCCAAGCCAGGGCTGCAACCCAAGCCTTAGCAGAGACAACGCCAGGTCCTTAACCTGCTGAACCACAGGGAAGTCCCCTAAATTCTTCACAAGGAGAAGTCCAGCCCTCCCCATCTCCTACCTGCAAGTGAGGGGAGGCCCGCCCTCCCAAGAAGGCAAAACAAACAAGACCAGACAAGCACCCCAAAGAAGCGAGCCGTCAGGTGATATCAGCTAACAAACCTGGCACAGAGACCAACTGGTCCCCTGCCCCCCCCCCCATTCATTATGGGGAAAACTGTGGTTGCCGACCTCCCGTGTGGACAACATAAATGAAAACACTTATTTGCTTAAGATGTTTTCTAAGCCCATGGCACTGATATATTTTATGGATGTTCGTTCTGGGCCGTAAAGTAGTTCTGGACATAAAGCAAATACCGTACGATACTTCTTTTGTGATGGGAAGGAGGGCAGAGAGAAGGCAGTGAGGAAGGCAGGTGGGCAGAGGAGGCCTGAGTGTGAAGTAACAGCGGGCACAGGGCCCACCTCCAGCCAAGGACACATCAGCCCTTTGCCTGTGGGCAGGTGACCTGATATGGCCGTGCCTCCGTTTCCCATCTGAGACTGTCTCTTCTTCCCTGCTGGGGTGTACAGAATATACCAGCCCCAAATGCAGGAGTTAGAGGCTCTCCTTTTTACAGATGGATATACTGAAGCCCAGGTGAGGGTAAACCCAGGCTCACATGGAGGGGCCAGAGTGGGGGTGAGAAGGCCAAGAGGGGAGTTCCCGCTGTGGTGCAGTGGGTTAAGAATCCCACTGCAATGGCTCAGATTCCTGCAGAGGCTCAGGTTCAATCCCTGGCCTGGGAACTTCCATATGCTGTGGGTGCAGCCATCAAAAAAAAGAAGGCCAGGAGGGACCACCCATCCAGACATCCAGAGAGCTCAGTCACCCTGTCCCTCCACACACATTTATTGAGTGAATATGGTATGCCTGGGACTCTGGAGGAACAGGCTAAGGATCAAGGACTCAGGGTGAAACCCAAGATAAGGCAGAAATGGAGCCTTTTTTGGTGGGGGGGGGGCACCTGCAGCATATGGACGTTCCTGAGCTAGGAGCTGAATTGGAGCTGCAGCTACCAGCCTATGCCACAGCCACAGCTACGCCAGATGGGAGCCGTGTCTGTGTCTGCGACCTACACTACAGCTCGTGGCAATGCAGGAATCCTTAACCCACTAAGCAAGGCCAGGGATCGAACACAAGTCCTTATGGATATTAGTTAGGTTCATTACCGCTGAGCCACAATGGGAACTCCATGAGGGAGAGATGGGGCCTTTTGAGCTCTCCAATGGGGGAGCCTGTAGCCCCAGCTAGCTACATAAATGGAGGAAAACAAAAATGAAATCCACAAAGTGTTGTGTTTCTCATCTGCATTGGCCACAGTTCCCCGCCTCCTAGTCACATGTGGCTGGTGGCTGCCCAGATGGGGAACACATCCATCATTCCAGGCATTCCTGTCAGAGGGCGCCAGGCCACAGTCTGAAGCCTTCTACTTTTAAGTGATAACCAGGGATGAGTGCCATTTTGTCACCTGAAAGCTGGGGCTATTTTGCTTTGAGACCAGAGCCTTGTTGTGGGAGAAACTGCATACACACAAGTAAATAAGAGACAAAGTGGCAACATCCAAATAAAACTGATTGTAGCAATATCAGGATCCCACTTGTGACATTGTAATAGACTTTTGCAAAATGTTGCCACTGGGGAAATGTTATTTCTTAACAACTGCTGTGACTCTACAGGGGGTCCCGGTAAACAATCTAAGCAGGAAACATTACCTGGATGATGGAATTTTGGGGTGCCCCCCTCAATTTTGGCATGCCTGGCTCACCTGTCCCTGGCCCAGGTGGGAAGCTGCTTTCTCGTCATGGTCAGCCTGGCACCAGGCCTCCGAGAAGGGATAAAATGGTTCAGGAGCCAGGATTGACCGTGCTGGGTGTCAGAGGACCAGAGGCTGGGGGTGGGGTGGGGTGGTGACAGGCTCACTTTCTGATGACAGGGTGGGGAGGTGGCGGATCCTGCTTTGAACATGCACATAAAATGGTGGCAACAGGATCTCGACTGTCTGTGAATCTGCTGGGCTCCAGAGGCCCGTCCAAATCCCAGAGGCACGCAAGGCAGATTGGTGAATCCTGTCCTCACCCTGGTGTCCCACCCTGGAGTCCAGCCTCTCTCCCTCCCTCCCTCCCCAGCTCACCCCATCACAGCTTCCACCAACGAAGGAAATCCTTCCTCACATCTGACTTGATTTCATCATGCTAAACCAGTTTCTCCTCCTCCTGGGTGAGTCGAAGACCAGGACAGGCCACAATTTCCTCTGAGTCCAGACAATTAAAGAGGTTGTCAGACGGGGTGATCCATGGGGAGGGACAATGGTGGGAATAAAGCCTGCACACATCACTAAGCTTTGGGGAGGAGACGCCTGTGTTCTCAGTGCACTTATGGAGCACCTGCTGTGTACCAGACCTGACCCAGACATGGTCCTCTCAGCTTTTCATTCTTATTGAGGGGAAATTCACAGCATATGAAATTCACCCATCAAAAATGGAACACTTCAGAGAGTTCCCTTGGTAGCTCAACAGTTAACAAACCTGACTAGGATCCATGAAGATGCAGGTTTGATCCCTGGCCTCACTCAGTGGGTTAAGGATCTGGTGTTGCTGTGAGCTGTGGTGTAATTTGAAGACATGGCTCAGATTCCGTGTTGTTGTGGCTGTAGTGTAGGCTGGCAGCTATAGCCCCAATTCGACCCCTAGCCTGGGAACCTCCATATGTGGCAGATGTGGCCCTAAAATAGAAAAAAACAAAACAAAACAAAACAAAAAAATGGAACACTTCAAGGAGTTTCTCTTGTGGCTCAGTGGGTTACGAACTCGGCTAGTATCCATGAAGATGTAGGTTTGATCCCTGGCCTTACTCAGCAGGTTAAGGTTTCGGCAATCCTGTGAGCTGTGGTGTAGGTCACAGACATGGTTCAGTTCCCACATTACTGTGGCTGTGGCGTAGGCCGGCAGCTACAACTCCAATTGGACCCCTAGCCTGGGAACCGCCGTATGTTGCAAGTGCAGCCCTAAAAAGAAAAAAAAAAAAAGGGGGGGGGGGAATACCTCAGGGCATTTAGTACATTCACAGAGCTGTGTAACCAATCATGCCTAACTCCAGAACATTCCATCATCCCCAAAAAAACCCAGTGCCCATCAGCTGTCACCCCACCCCCTCCCTAGCTCCATGAGTCCACTCTCTACCTCTGTGGGTTTGCCTATTCGGGATGTTTCCCACCCATGGAGTCACACACTATATGGCCTTTGGTGCCTGGCTTATTTCACCTAATTTTTTTTTTTTTTGTCTTTTTGTCTTTTCAGGGCTGCACCTGCAACATATGGAGGTTCCCAGGCTAGGGGTCAAGTTGGAGCTGTAGCCACAGGCCTACGCCAGAGCAATAGCAATGCCAGACTCAGGCCATGTCTGCAACCTATACCACAGCTCACGGCAACGCAGGATCCTTAACCCACTGAGGGAGGCCTAGGATGGAACCTGCAACCTCATGGTTTCTAGTCAGATTTGTTTCTGCTGTGCCACAACGGGAACTCCAAAAATGAATTTTATTTTTAAAAAATTAGGTGAGGGAGTTCCCAACGTGGTATAGCAGAAAAGAATCTGACTAGGAACCATGAGGTTGTGGGTTCGATCCCTGGCCTAGCTCAGTGGGTTAAGGATCCGGCGTTGCCGTGAGCTGTGGTATAGTTTGCAGACGTGGCTCAGATCTAGCATTGCTGTGGCTGTGGTATAGGCCGGTGGCTACAGCTCTGATTAGACCTGTAGCCTGGGAACCTCCACATGCCATGCGGGGTGTGACCCTAAAAAGACAAAAGACAAAAAAAATAAAAAAATAAAAAAACAAGAAAAAAATTCATTTATAAAGAAACCAGTTTTAGGTTTACAGAAAAATTACAGATAGCACAAATACTTTCCATACCCTCGCCTGGTTTCCCCTATTAGAACCGCACCACAGCAGTTGGCCATGAGGGTAGATGGAGGGCACCTCCTGAACGACAGGTGTGATCCTCTGTGCTCTCAGGGTAACAGATGCAGTTTGCTGGGACACCTGCTCCAAGCCCCATTTACCGAGGTGCAGACAGGTCACAGCATGGGAATGGCTTTAGCACCTCCAGCTCTGGGATTTTCCTGCCACTTCTCCAGAGGACGTGGAAGGGGCGGGACCAGCTGAGAGGAAACCACAAACATCAAATGTATAGGAGCAGCTCTGAGAACAGGCTGTGCCTGGCAGCAGCTGCAACTTGGCCGGCAACAGGGGGCAGGCAGAAGTCAGTGGCGCAGCCTGGCAGGGCTGGGCAGGGCTTGGTGCCACCTGAGGGGGCGGTGGCTTGGCATGTGGTACCCACCCTATTCCCCCCCCACCATGTATACCAGGTCAGGCAAGGGACTGGGAGGCACCCAGAGGCATTGAGACGGGGCATGTGGGGGGACCAGGTGGGGTCACTGTAGGCTCTGAGAGGAGGGCGCTAGGGCGCAGGGCCCAGCTACTTGGTGTCCCTGAAGGTTCTTTCTGAAGTGCTAGGAGGGGGAGGGTTCCCACCTGCCAAGCCTGGGCTCCTAACCTGGATGGGGATCCTGGTGCCTAAGTCTTGCCAGGAGTCCTTCCTGACAGCCCAGAGCACCCCTGCCCCCCAAGCCCCACCTTGGCAACGTGCAGGCTGTTCCCAGGCACTGGAAGGTACCTCCTCACTGGCCAGCACCTGTCTGTTCTGTGGCCTCCCAACCATCACCCTCACTGGGCTGCCTGCAAGGGTGACAATGGCTCACTTGGTCCTCCGGGCCCCAAGCCCACACTCCACGTGGCGGCAAGAAGTCCTACCAAAAATGACATCCGAAGGGGTCTGTGCCCTGCTCACATTCCTTCTACGTGTGTCCACCCAGGGGTAGAGAAACACCCAGACAAAGGTACACAGACATTCACAGCAGCACGACTCACAGCACCCAAAAGTGGGAAACTCAGCCTCCCTCTGTGGATGATGGATAAATACAATGTGGTCCGTACAATGGAGCATCACTCGGTCAGGAAAAAGAGGGAGACACGACGTTCACTGCAATGTGTATGGGCCTTGAGGACCTGATGTTCACTGAGAGAAATAGACACAGAGATTCCAGGGACCAAGCCTTGACCAGCCCACCCCTGACCAGCCTGCTCCCCACCCCAGGCCCTGTAGGGGTGACATCATTTGTCTCTTGACCCTCTCACCATGCAACTTTCTTGCCTCCTCACCTGGTTTCTCTCAGATCCCTGCTTGTCAGAAGATGAAACTGACAAGCATGGCAGTCTGGAAAGGGGCTGGGATTCCAGCCCCTGCTGCTGCCCTTAACAACTGGACTTCACTGCCCCCTTTTGTCTCCTGCCTCCAGGAAGTCTTCCCAGTTCCACTTCCTCCCTTCCCCCAACCTCCCAGGATCAGACGTTGGCCCTGGGCTGCCCAGCAGAGACCTGCATACAGTAAGAATGTAATCATGGCTGAGGGGATTAAGTCTACAGAGGGAGGAGAGCCAGCCAGGAGGGGGAGGTTTGAATTACTGGGGTTTATTGAATTAAGTTGCATTGTCTAGGGGTGCCCCTCCCCCACCAAAAGCTGGTTTCCTGCTTCCCCTTGGATCTGCAACAGCATGCTTTACCCCACCTAACCTTGGTTGTGGGGTGACACAGGAGAGCTCCCACAGCCAGGCCTCTCGATCTACCCTCTGTTGTGAGGAAGCCCAAACGGCACGGGGGACCATGTGCCAGCCTTGCCCTCGGACCAGCCCCCACCTGTGGATGACCGACCCAGGTGTCCCGGAGCAGAGCCGAGCAGTTAGTTACAGGGCAACAGAAAACCAGGAGGTGGGCGCGCAAACTAGCTTTTATGACTTTTATTAAATCCTTACAAAACAGAATATAAAATTCCGGCATTGACAGTTGGTGTCAAGGAAAACTTCTGAGCTGTATCAGTTCACCTGGTACAGTGGAGTTAAAGTGCTTGGATGTTTTTTCCCCCACTTTAAAAAAAAGTTTTGTTTTTTTTTGTCTTTTTTACACATCTTAACATTGAAACACTGCTATTCCCCCTTCCCCCAGCGCCAGAGCAGCCTGGGACCAGGTTGCTCATTCACAGTAACGGTTCTGACCAGTCCTCCAGGCCGCGCTGTCGATGTGACAGGGGGGAGGAAGTGGCTGTCCCACCTTTGAAGGAAAAAAAAAAAAAAAAAAAAGCTGCTCACAGCTCAGCTTTCCCTAGTAAAATGGCCACGGCGCCGGCTGCGGGAGAATCCATTTGTTTTTTTTTTTTTTTTACAAAAAGGCAGAATCCCCAAAATTGCAAAACGTGGAATCACTGATGGGCGAGAAATGATGGGGGGTGGCCTCCCCACCCCCAGTCTTTGGAAAGGCCAGTCCACAGATCCGGGCGGGAGGGGGCGGCGGCCCCCCACCAGCCACCACGGACTGCGACAATCTACGAGGCTGAGAGGGCCGCAGAGACGGCACCCAAGCCACCCCTCCCCCCCCACATTCAAGTATTTTTCAACAGGGAAGGGAAGTGAATCACTGTCTTAAGAAGCTAAGGAAATGGGCGAACAGCTAGAAGCCAGACGGCCGCGGGGCGCCCCGCTAGCAGAAGCACGTGTGCGGTAAAAAAGAAAGCCTGGATTGCATAGTGTCCCACCCGAGGGCGCAGGGCGTCAGAGTCTCCCCGGCCCCGCGGGTCACGCGACTTCTGACTCTGGCGCGGGCGGAGGGGGCGTGGCAGCCGCGGCCTTTCCTGAAGGCGGGCGGGGTAGAGACACCGCCCTTGGGGGTCGGGGGATTCTGAGACGCCAGGAGGAGGGGGCCGACAGAGCTTCCACGCCAGAGCCGGGGAGCGACCGGGCGTGACGTGGCCGTGATCAGACTGAGCCCTGAGAAAGGGCACTCGGGTGCCCGGGTGGGGGGGGGTCCGCGGGACCCCCCCCCCGTTGGCTGACGGCCGCCTGTCTGGCCCCCCCACCTCCTCTAGCGCCACTCTCCCGGGTGGACTGTCCCCGGGGGGGGCTAAGGGCCCCGGTCCTCTGCAGCTTAAGGTCAGGATCCGAGGGAGCCCGGATTGTCAGTCGGCAGGGGGTCCAGTGGGCGGAGCCACCCCGCCAGCCCCCAGGTCCCACTTTTACGACAGAGACCTGAGAAGCCCCAGCCCCCGCCTCGCCCCCAGGGTGTCTGTGGGGAGGGAAGAAGCTACCGTCTCGTCAAGGGAGGTGGGGGGCGACCCGTCCCTGAAAATACTGTGAGGGTGGGGAGGGGGACGCGCGGTCCGGCTCCCGCTCGCCCGCCCGGGAAGACGCCGCGCCCTCCTCTCCTGAGTCACGCGGGCGGCGGGGAGGGGCCTTCACAGTACCGGGCGCTTCTGGGGCCGGGGCGGCGGGAGGGGGCCCACCCAGCCGCGCGCCCTCCGTTCTCCTCCCCGGCGCCCGCTTTGCTTTTAACACCGTTAAGAGGGGGGAAAAAAATCTTTTTTTAAAGAAAGGGAACAGAAAAAAAGAAAAAAAACCCAACAGCAGAAACCTTATATAAAAAGACCCCCCGGAGCTGAGCTTAGCGCCTAGGAAGCCAGCTGGGGGGCCGGCAGCCCGCTGGTCACCCGCAGGCAATAGCTTAAAAAAATCTTTAGATTTGAAGGGGGTGGGGCGGCCTATGTACAGAGGGAAGGAGGGGGTCACGCGTGCTCTCCCACCAGGACCACGGGGGCGGCGGACAGGCTGGCACGCTGCCGCCGCTGGGCCAACTTGGACTGGGAGGGCGGAGAGAGCTGCAGGCAGCGTGAGGTAGCTCGGATGACCACGGGCTGGTCCTGCCCCGCCTCCTCGGCCGCGTCCTCTTCTCGCTGGGCCAGCTGCCGGTTCATGGCAATGGCCTCGGCTGCGAACGAGGTAAGGTCTTTGGCACAGCTGTTCCTGGGGACAGCGGGGGCGGGCGTGGGGATGGGTCACCAAATAGAGGGAGGTAGCCACCGTCCCCCTGCTTCCCTCGGGAGCCCTGGGGTCTGTGCAGTTCCTTGGGAGCGGGGCCCCAAGAGACCCTGGCCCCTGGGGGAAGGGGTCTAGAACCTCTGCTAAGGTCCCAAATCCGTCACCCAGTACAAGGACACCCAAGCACTTGAAGAGCTTCTCGCCACACGACTTAAAAGAGGTTTTTTTTTTTCTCTCTTCTTTAAACATCTTCACATGTGGCGCCCCCTCCTGGACCCGGGGTTTCCCACACGGGCCTTACCTCTGCAGGACCATGGGCGTGGGCAGCGTGTTCTCTGGGGCGCACTGCAAGAAAAGAAAGGGGAGTTTGAATAGCAGAGCCCGGCCCGCCCTCTGGGGCGCCCAGCAGTCTGTGAGACGGGCAAGAGTTAAAGCCGTGCACCTGCCCCGGAACTGAGCCAGGCTGGGGGAAGGGAGGCGCAGCAGGAGCCCCGCCCTAGTGGGCGGGGCCTGAGTCTCACCAAAGCCACTCCCTCCAGATGGTTCCCAGCTGCGGAAAGGGGTTGGGAGCCCCTTCCACCAGCCCATCCGCCTTGACAGTGGGGCCCTAGTGCCAGCTTGTACTTTTGGGTAAGGCCCCTGCCCTGCTGGCCTCCCTGCCTGGGATGGCAGCCCATCTGGGAGGCACCCACTGGGCAGAAGAAACATCTTTTCTTAGATTGGTGGGGACAAATCTCTGGACAGGGTTGGCAGGGCATGGATCTACCCTGGCTTGCTGCCCACCCTGCTACCTGGCTGACCTCAGCTTCGTGCTGTTTGAGGCCTGAAGAGGCCCCAGTGCCTCCAGGACACAGGGCCTGGCAAATAGCTAAGAAGTAGCTCCTGCAGTCCCCTGGCCCAGTCAGGGCAGGGGTCTTGATGCTGGACTGCTGAAGGTTCTAGTACCCTTGCCCATCCACAGAGGCTGGATGGAGGTGAGTGGCCTCCCACGCCTCCCAGGGGATGCAGCTGGAGACTCACCCCCTGCACCCAGGGATGCTGCAGGACTTGGGCAGCGCTCAGCCTCCGCTTGGCATCACGGACGAGGAGCTTTGAGATGAGGTCTTTGGCAGCGAAGGAGATGTGGGCCCAGTCCTTTTCAGGAAACTCGTACTTACCCTCCTGAATGCTCTCAAACAGCATGTTCTGGAGAGGACACAGGAGAGAGGGGTCAGTTCAGCCAGCAAGGGTGGAGGCCAGAACTGCTTAATGGGCAAGCCTGGACCCGGAGGAGCACTGCACAGGAACACAGGAAGTGAGTGACACTTCCATCAGGGCCCCCACACTCCACCACATTGAGTATGACCTGGGCCCAGAGAAAAGGGCCCTGGCTGCAACCCCCCAATACAGCAGGATGGAGAGAGGGCTGAAAAGTGCCCTGAGATCAGCCAGCAAGACCAGTAGTTCTGGGGGGCCAAGGAAGGCAAGGACCCAGTGGTCTGGAAATGGCTGGTAGGCTGGACCAGAGTGGCCTAAGGGAGGAACTTGGTAGGTTCTGCCCAAATGGAGACCAATTTACAAGCCAGATTTTGGGGTCACTGGGCCGTGAACCCTGAGCTGCCTACAGTGCGTAGAGGCTAGAACCTGATCACCCCAAATCATAGGCCTCACTCCTACTTCAACTCCCTGACCCAACTGCTTTCTCCAGGGGGCTGGTAAACCCAAAGAGTCTCTGGGAACCCAGGAAGGCCAGGCAGGCACTGCCCTATGGATGTCATCAGTGGTTAGAGGCCAAGCCCTAAAGGACTCTCAAGGGGTACATCCAGCAGGGCCTTGGGTGGGTGTAAGTGTGGACGTGCACAGGCCAGGCCTTGGGGTGCGCTGGACAGTCCTGGGGGATGCTCGGTCTAGGTCCACCAGGGTGAGGGGTAGCTCTATGCATGGACGAGGCCTTTGGGGTGCACTGGGCAGGCAGAGGTGGGAGTTTACAGTCCAGGTCCCAGAGTGTGTGAGCGCGAGTGCACGCGTGTGCCTGCCTTGGCAGGCATGGTGGGGTGCTCAGGAGAGGGGTGCACGGGAGGCCCCTACTCGCACCTGGCAGGCGGGGCAGGCCTCTCCGCGGTCCCAGCCGCAGTCGCTGCCGCAGTGGCCCACGAAGGGCGGGTAGCCGCTAAGCAGTATGTAGAGGATGACGCCCAGGCTCCAGAGGTCGCAGCGCTTGTCGTAGATGCTGGCTTCCTCGCTGAAGGCCTCCACCACCTCCGGGGCCATGTACTCAGCGGAACCGCACTGCGGGCGGGGGCAGGGTGGGGCATTAGGGCCCGGTGGAGGTGGGAAGCAGCGTCCACAACTGGTACTTCCCTGAGACCGCAGCCAGACAGCCCCGCCAGACCAATCAGAGGCTGCCGAGGGGGCCCGCCTACCGGCCAATTAGAGGCTGCTGCTGGGTCAGCCCCGCCCCAACCCTCTGCCCCCGCCCAATCAACAGGTGATGGCAGCCCGCCCAGCCCCAAAGAGCCTGACCGCGGCCCCGCCCAGCCGCACCCCCTGGGCCAATCAGCCGCTGTTGCTAAGCGGAAGCCCAGCTCCAAGGCCCAAGCAGCCAAACAGGCTCCACACCTTCAGGTTACGCAATCACAGCCTGGGACCAGATCTGGGGCCATTTCAGTCGTTTGGCCCCTGTCAACACCTACTCCTCCCAGCCCCACTCGGAGCACCCTGACTCCGCAGGCCCTCACCGGTGTGAGCAGCTCCGGGGTGGAAATGGGGGAGCAGTCCCCGTTGAGTTTGATGCCACTGCCCAGGTCAAAGTCGCAGATCTTCACAGGGGAGACCTGGGAAGGGTGGGACGGGGCAGTGTGGGTAGCGGCCCCGCCCTCTGGGGAAAGGAAAGCCATCCCCACCCCCAGGCGCCACTCACCTGGTTGGGGTGCTCACAGAGGATGTTTTCCGGCTTTAGATCCCTGTGGGCAATCCCTGCAAGGAGAACCAGGAACCACGAGGGAATGTCAGGGGCAAGTGGGCATGCCTTCCAGGAGTCCTGCACAGGTGGACTGGGAGCAAGGCTGGACACTCAGGGACCCCTGGGGCAGGCCGCTTACCTTTGTTGTGTAGAAAGTCCAGGGCGCTGGCCACATCCTGCACCACCACGCTGGCTTCCAGCTCATTGAAGTGCCGCCGCTTGTGGATGTGGCTCAGAATGGAGCCTGGGGCCAAGCCACAGAGCAGAACACACAGGGATCACCTCCACTGCCCAATGCCCAGCACCCACCCCACCCTGGCAGAGAAGCCACTACTCTGGCCTCCTTGGGCCCCAAGTCCTCCAGCGTGAGCTGGCGTGTGGACTCCACAAAGCCCCTGTGCTATGCAGCTCCCCCTCTCCCCCAAAAGGCTCTCCCTGGTGGCACTGAGCCTCCAGCCCATTAGGACCCAACTGGAATGTCCCATAGGCCCCACATACCGCCCCGCATCTTCTCAAACACCAGGTAGAAGCGGTCCTCCTCCTCAAAGAACTCAATCAGCTCCAGAACGTTCCTGGTGTGGGGGGCAGAGAGGCAGAGGAAGAGTGAGTCTTCCCCAGGCCCCTGTCACCCACAGCCCAGCCCAGGAGGGGCCCTCCTTCTCTACCCCCTGAACCCCACCCCCGGCACAGGAAGCCTGAGCCTGGGGCCATGGGCCTGCTTCCACCCTGCCCACCTTGGACTGTCAGCAGGCCTGCCGCTGGGCCCACCCACAGCACCTGGCACTGGGCCTGGCACACAGTGGGGGTGATGAGGTGTTCAGGCCACTGAGAGATGGCTTGGGGACCAGTGCTGTGGCAAGGGGAGGTCACATTACCTGTGTCCCTGGCACTGATACAACATCTCCACCTCCCGGAAAACCCTACTCCGAATGTGGCCCGGCTGCTTCTCAATGATCTGAAATGGCGTGGGGGGAGGGAGAGATTCACCAACTGGATCATCAGGGCCCCCCACAGCCCGAGGGCTCTGCTAGAAACTTCTCCTGTGCCATGCCTGACACTCATTAGACTCTGAAAGCAGAGAGTGCCTATGGGGGCCCAGAATTTGCTGGAAGTCAAAACTGTGGTGTCAGCACCAACTGGGGGCAACGTGTTTCCCAGAGGCATCTGAGGAGGGGTGAGGGGGTAGGGAAAGCAGGGAGGTGGAGCCGGCCAGCTTACCACCCCCTGACCCCGACAAGCCTTGAGGCACATTTGGGACCTGGAACCCCTGCAAAAATACCCCTTGGAGTTCCCGTGGTGGCGCAGTGGTTAACGAATCTGACTAGGAACCATGAGGTCGCAGGTTCGTTCCCTGGTCCTGCTCAGTGGGTTAAGGATCCAGCGTTGCTGTGAGCTGTGGTGTAGGTTGCAGACGTGGCTCAGATCTGGTGTTGCTATCTGGTGTAGGCCGGTGGCTACAGCTCCGATTAGACCTCTAGCCTAGGAACCTCCATATGCCGCAGGAGTGGCCCTAGAAAAGGCAAAAAGATAAAAAAAAACAAAAACAAAAACAAACCATCCCTTCAGGGCAGCAGGTTCCTCCCTGTCTAGGAGGGTGGTGACCACCAGGCAGGTTGGTTCACACACCACCCAAGGAACTGGAGGGGCCTGGGGGTGCTTGGCTACCAGCCCACTTGCCTGGGCACCAATCTCGCCCCCAAGTCCCATGCTAGTCTGGGCAGATGGTCCTGGTCCTGTGAGCCCAAGTCTGTTTCAGGTCGGCTCAGCTTGGCCCTACTGCCCATGGGCAGGCTCAGCCTCCTGGGATCCCAGAGCATCAAGAAACCAGCCCACGCCTCTGCCTTCACTTTTCCCTGACACCCAGGAGCTCTAAGGACCAGAGGGTTCTGGGCCCGCCCCTGGGGCTCCCCCAGACACTCCACTCACAGAGAGGTGAGGTCGGAAGGTGCTGCCAGCGTTCTCCCAGTGTCGGGCCCCCAGAACCCATGGGGAGCTCCTCCCAGGTTGGAGCCTGGGCCTCTCTCACTGAGTTGGGGGTAAGCTAGGTCACCATCAGGCCCAGAGGTCCCTGCCCACCAGCATCTTGGGGGAAGGGATGTGGGGTGTTCCTCACGCTAGGCTCCAGCAGCAGGCAGGCAGGTATGTCCACTGGCCACCAGGGCTGGGCCACTCTAAGCACTGTCCTGCCTGTCTAGTGACAAATACACCTGTCCCACAGAGGAGCAGAGCCACCAGATTCTGGGACTCCTTGAGACAGTGCCACCAGTGCACCCTTCTGGTGTTAACTAACCCTCATCCCGTTCCGTGGGAATGTGGCCACTTCACAGAGGAGACAGTGGTGCCTCTTTGGAGGCACACAGCCTTCTGGGAGGTCACACACAGTAAAACCCAACCCCACTGAGCCTCAGAGTGACAGAGGCCAGGCTGCCCAGTAGGACCCTTTGGATGGAAGGGGCCCAGGAGAACACCTATTGTGGTACCTACTCGATGCCAGATGTCCAGTTCTTCACTGCCCACCCTACCCAGGAACTCCCAGGGCACAGGAACCACAGCCACCCCAGTCATTGCACTTCCTCCAGGACCCGAGGCATCCAGCCAGGCCTGCTTGCCAGGGAGTACCTGGCCCTCCTTCCTGGACGTTCAGCCTCCTGGGACCCCACCCAGCCCTGAGACACGGTCACGAGGGAGGCCTGGAAGGCATCTCAGAACGTGGAGTCTGACGTTTGGCCAGGCAACACAGGCTTCGCAGCCACACCCTGGGTCAGGAGCAGCACAGGCGTGAAGGAGGTTCTCCTGGGCCTGACCCCGTCTCCCTTATGCCCAGCTCCCCTGGGCTTAAGTATGGCACTGCCTTTCCATCTCTGTAACCAACATAAAGCCTGGCCTGTGTGACCCAGCAAGTGAGCACTGGCTCTGCCTGAAGCCCCCAGTTCCTGAAGGCCTCTCTGACACCAGATCTTTGGCCACATGCACAGCCCCCCCCCCTCCCCCACCCCTTATGGTCACTTCCCACTTGGACTTGGGGGCTCAGCCCAGGCTGACCTGGATTCCCAGGGGTGGCCTGAGTCACCGGCCTTGGGGCTATTTTTAGACACTGGTTTTCCCCAGCTGCCAGTCCCCCAGCTCAAATGCCAGCTCCCCTCCTCCCGCCATGGGTGGCCTGCGCCAGATCCCAGCCACTGCCAGGGAGAGGCGGGGGAGCTGCCCACATGCCGGGGGCCGGCTCACCTTGACGGCATACTCCTGATTGGTGATGAGGTTGACACAGGTCTGCACGCGGGCGTGGGCACCCTCCCCAAGAACGTCCTCCTGCAGCTGGTAGACATCTGCCAAAGCAGGGGCAGGGGGCAGTGAGAGCCGTCCTGGCCATCATCTGCCCCGCACCTTGCCCCCATCGGCCGCACTCACCTTCAAACCTGCCAGAAAAACTGTCAGTGGCTCGGCACCTCTTCTTCTTCTTGCCCCTCTTCTTGGCATCAGGGATGTCGATGGGCTGGCTCGAGGGCATATCTGTGCAGGGAGACCTGGGGGTGAGGCTGACCTGGCACAGGAGGTGGCCCCTGCCCCTACTTACTGCAGGAGGCGCACCCTCCCTTCCAACCCCTTACCAGGGCGGGCTGGGCACTCCAGGCTCAAGTCCGTCTCCCCGTGGTGGGCCGGGTCTAGGGAGAAGGCCAGCTCGAAAGGATTCTGCCCCTACAGAAGAGGACCAGAGAGAGCTCAGGCCCCGGCCCTGGCCCAAGCATGCCCCTGACCTGACCCCATGTCCACATGCTGCAGGCCAGAAAGCCTGGCTCAGCGTGACCACAAGGAAATGGACCTTTCACCTTCAACCCAGGGCCCTTGGGGCCTCTGAGAGTGATGTGGGGTGGGAAGAAGCCAGATGCAGGTGGCCAGGGGATGCTTGCCTCCTAGAACAGGGCTGAGTCACCATGGGGCCCAAGCCATGCCTTGAAGCTCAGTTTGCTCACCTGCAGGATGGGGCCAGCCCCACAGCCTGGCGATCCTGTGCGGGCGCAGGGATCAAAGGCATCAGGGAGTTAGGGCGAGGGAGTGAGTCACTAGCTACCCAGGCAGGGCTCCCAGCTAGGCAGCCCTGCCTGCTCTCCCACAGCCCCTGGCCTCAGTTTCCCCTCTGTGAAAGGGGGCACCACTGCCCTCTTTACTTCACGTTGCTCTCTTGTCCCCACTGCTCCTTTTGCATGGGACGATTCTCACCTCTGCTCCTGACACTGCCTGCGATGGCCCCAGCCCCCCAGTTCTGTGCATCCTGAAGCAACTGCCTCCTCTCCTGGCCCACACTGGGCCACTCCCTGCCCTGCCCCATCCACCTCACACACCCCAGGAGGGAGCCCCTCACAGGCCCCAGAGCCCAGCTAAGAAAAGAGCAATGTTGGGGAGGGGCCCCAAGACTGGGGGAGTGCCCAAGGGAGTGAATAAAGGCAGCCGGGGTTCCTCTGAACATAATACAACCTGATAAACACGTGAGGACTGGCAGCCCCAGCAGGGCATGAGGATGAGGCCTTAAGGCTGGAACTCTGAGACCCTACCAGGTTCCCCCATTCTGGCAGACCAGGTGCCAGGGCTTCAAGCGTGTGTGCGGGGCCTCTCCATGTAGCAAGTGGTGCCAGTGCTGATGCTGGATGATGTGGACCCAGCCCCTGCCCCTCTCTGTGCCTTGGGACAACTGGAACCAGGGCTCTGGCAGGGGAGCCATCTGGCAGAAAAGGAGTTCCAGGAGAGCCACAGGAGACACCCAGGGGCCCACCGGCAGAAGGGGCCTGGCCAAATTCCTGTAGATGGGAGGCCCGGAAGCCAGTCCAGCAGCAGAGGGGCAGGCAGAGGTCAGAGGGAGCGGCTGGAAAACAGGCGTGGGCCCTCCAGCCTCCCCACCCGCCCTTCAGATAGTTGCTAGGAGGCCTGGCTGGAGGGGAGGGGAGGGAGGAGGGGCTCCAGCCAGTCCCTGCAAGGGCTCCAGCAGCTGGCCCTGCCTGACTGCAAGGGGGTCGGCACCCAGGGGTTGGCACCCACAGGGAGTCAGGCACACAGGTCCTTCCACTGAGAGGTGCAGCTACAGGGAGCCAACATGGGGGTGACTAGGAGGGAGGCTGGACATGCTGCTCAGGCAAGCGGTAGCACTCACCAGTTATCTCACCTCAGCCTAGTGACATCAGCCTGGGCCTGAAGTACCCACAGGTGACTCGAGAGGAAGCCACCCCCAACTTGTGGGACCATGTACGAGCACAAGGGCCTAACAGGGGCTCCAGGTCCTGTCACTGCCTCCAACTCAAAGAGCTGGACCCTGGAGAGGAAGGGTGGCTGAGCCACCAAGGTGAAGAGACACCAGGCATGGCCAGTTCCTGTGTCCTTGTCACCAAGTGCAAGGGGAACCAAAGACAAATCCCCACTATTTCTAAGCCTCCACTTTCCCATTTTTTGCGGGGAGGAGGGGCACCCTCAGCAGGTGGAAGTTCCCGGGCCAGGGACTGAACCTACACTACAGCAGTGACAATGCCGGATCCTTAACCTGCTGAACCACCAGGGAACTCCCACTTTCTCATCTTAAAATGGGGAAAATGTGTCAGAGACACCTGGCAGATTTGTCTATCTGCTGCCCTGCTGCCAGGCTGAGGGAGGTGCCCCAGCCCAAGGAAACAGTCTAGTGCAGTAGAAGGAGCCTCCTAGCATGGCCACTCAGAGGGCCACCTCAGAGCCAGGGCTCCTGTCCAGTATCCCCCCAACTCCCTCAGGACTCCCACAGTGCCACCTCAAAGCAGGGCTATCTGGCACCCTGCAGATGCCAGCCAGCCTGTAGTACAAGGCAGTGTGGACAGGCCAGGCCTAGAGCTGGCTGCGGGTTTCTAGTCAGCAGGCCTTGGCAGGAGGTGGCTGGAACCATCCAGAAAGTTCGACTTTGCTTTGGCCACTGTGCTGGCCCCACACGCTAACCCCATCTAGGCTCAAGCCCAGCCCTGGGAGGGCTCAGACCACCGCCAGTGACATCTCAAGTCCATCCTGATCCTCTTGCCCAGACCTGAACATTTGGACATGCCAAGGCTGTGTCTGCCCCGGGGGTAGAAGCGAGGATGACAGGAGTGTGGGCAGGGGTGGGGCACTGGCCCAGGACGCTGGCTGGACAGGCCTGGGAATTTTAACCCAGTCTCGGCTTGCTCCTCCCACCGTGGTGTGCAGTTTGCCTGTAGGTATATTCGCGCGTGCACACATGCACACAAATGGACATGCATGCACGCGTGAACACACACACCTAGGTCCTGCCTTCTCTACAGGGCAACAGGTCCCTGCCCAGGGAAGCCATTACGTAACACAGCTAGCAAGGTGGGGTGGCCGCTGCGCTGACATCACTGCGTCCCCTGGGCCGGGCCCTGTGGGCCACTGCCTAGCACCTGCCTGTGCCCCGCTTCCCCCTGCCCCAGACTCATTCGTCTGAGACCAGGACTTGGCGGCCACAGCCAGGGGGCCCCAGCAGAAACTTCCCACTCTGACAGGAAATAGCACTCTGGCCTAGGGTGTCTGGAAGGTGGAGGACTGGGAGAGCATTCAATCCACTGCCCCATTCTGCAGACCACCTAGGAGGGCGTGGGGGTGCCTGCAGCCCTGCCTGGGGTTTCTGGAAGAAGGACTCCACAGACCCCACAGGCCCCATGACGCTGGGGTCAGGACTGTGGCCTGCAGATGCCCCAGTGCACACTCAGCAGGGGTCTTCAGGAGACACAAATCCAGGGGCCCCCACAGGCGGGGGTGGGGGTGGGGGTGGGGGGTGGGCAGCAGAGGAAAGACCTTACTGGCCCCAGGGCGCCAGGGACTGAACTGTGTGGCCTACTGAACGCCCTCCTCCCCCAGTATACCCCTGGCTGGGGTTTGCGGGGAACACATAGGCAGGGGTCCCCATAGGCCAGACTCCTAGAAGAAAGACCCACAGGCCCCAGGATATCAGAGACGGGACTGCGGCCAGTTGAACACCCCTACCAGTGCACAGCTGAAGCAGCCCCAGGAGCGGGGTGGGGTGCTGCCCCGAGCTCCCGAGGGATCCTGTGGTCGGGCCCCCGCGCCCTGCCACCGGCCACTCCAGTGGTACGGCCGAGGCGCCTCCAAACCGATCCGGCCCTCACCTTGAACGAACGGTGGAAGCCCTGAAGTTCGGCTGTTTTCTTCTGCACCATCTTCTGTCCGGGCCCCGCCAGCGGGGGAGGGGACGAGGGGCCCGGGGGGCGGCCCGTGGGCGGGGGGGCGGCCGAGAAGGGGACCCTGTGGGCGGGAGCAGACAAAGGAGGGCGTTGAGTGGCCGCAGCCAGCGCGCCGGGAGCCCAGGCCAGGGCGGCTAGGCTCCGTGGGGCCCGATCCCCGCGCCTGGGTTGGAGCCAGGCTGGGGTCACCGGGCCGCACTCACCGGGGTCGGGCTCGGGCCGGGGCCGCAATGCCGCCGCCCGAGACGCGCCGCAGCCCGGACCCCGCTGCGCGGACCGCGCGGGGAACAGCGCCGCCACCGCCGCTGCCGCCACCCCGGACTCCTCCGTCAGGGCCGCCACCGCCGAGAGGAGCCGGGCGCGCCGCGTCGCCACCACCTTTATAGCCAAGTTCGGCCCCGCCCCGACGCAGACCCCGCCCCTCATGCCCCGCCCTTGTGCGCACGACGGGGGCGGGGCTGAAAGGCCGCTCTAGCCGTGGGGCGTGTCTGCGCGCGTGCGCCTTGCAGTGCTCCGGGTTTCTGGCGCGGGACCGGGCAAGATCCTGACGCAGTCGGAGACTCGAGGAAGCCCGTGGGACCCTGACACTGAGCCAAAGCCCGGCCCTTCCCTCTGGCAACATCAGTCTATTGGCCGGGGCTAAGATACACTGACTCCTTTTAGCCACTCTCCTGCTCCAGAACCTGCCATGGCTCCCTCTTGCATCTTTGCTTTAGAACCTGGTGTGTCTCCTTTTCAGCTTCTTGATCCTGGCCCCAGCTATCGTGCAGGAGCACCCCAACTGGCTTAGAGGCTTAGCCGCCTCCCCAGATTGCTCCCCCAAAGTTCACCCTATTATTGGCTTGAAAGGGGGACCACTGGAGTTCCCTTGTGGCACAGCAGGTTAAAGATAGGGCGTTGTCACTGCTCTGGCTTTGGTCGCTGCTGTGGCGTGGGTTTGATCCCTGGCCCATTCGCAGCCAAAATAAAAGAAGAAGTAAAGAATAGGGGACTGCAGTCAGGCATGGGGACTGAGCTCTGTGAAGGACTGTCCCTCAGTCCTGCAAAGAAGTGTTTCCCCTGACTGATGGAGAAAAAGCCCAAGGGGTGGGGGCCACAGAACAAAAAGCAAAACACAACCCCATTTCAGCTGAGGCCCCGACCCAGATCTGAGAGCTTCAGTTCATCCTGAGCTGGGCCAGCTCCCTGTCTCTGTCCCCACAGCCCCGTGGTGCATGGTCCTTAGACCTGGGCCTGGACACGTGGGGGCACAGGTCTGGACTGTCCTCCCTCTCCTCCAGGCCCCAGCCTATCCTTCCAGGGGCTTCCCACCCTGCCCTAGCTATCCCCCAACCAGGCCTGAACTGGGTGATCACCTTCCCTTTGAGGCTGCCTCAAGTTACATGCTGCCCCCCAAGGCTACAGCTTAAGGCACAGGAGCTGTGAGGGCTGACCTCAGTCCTCTGGGATGTTTGGTGGGACCTGCAGGGAACTCCCCAGCCAGCCCCCAGCCCTCACCTGCCCCATGCACGCATGGGTGTTGTGTGTGTGTGTGTGTGTGTGTGTGTGTGTGTGTGTGACCTTGGCTCCAGGTGCTTGGGGTGGGGCTGCTAGACCGGCCTGCCCAGGAAGCCTCAGTCTCCCCCCACACCATCCCACCCCTCTCCTCACCTGGCTGTCCCTTCCCACTCATGCCCGGGAGCCAGGATCCTCTCTGTGTGTACAGTCACCTGTGCTTTGGGATGGCTGGTGGGTACAGCTGGGTCCCTACCCCTCCCCAGAAGACCAGCTCTGTCAGAGCCCGATCCTCTCACTGCTGGTCCAGCACCCAGCACAGGGCCCAGCACCCACACAGGAAGTGCTCACTCAGTGCTGCTGAAGAGAAAGGCCATAGTTAGCCAGGCGTGCCTGCGTGTCTGCATGCACGCATATAGGGGTTGTGTCAGTGTGTGAGCTTCCAGAGTCTGCTTCCGGAGCCCAAAGACTGAAATCAAGGCATTGTCGGCAAGGTCACACCCTCCGCAAAGGCTCTAGGGGAATATCCTTCCTGCCTCTTCCAGCTTTAGTGGGTGCCAGCCACGCCTGGGCTCCTTGGCTTAGAGCTGCATCACCCTGTCTCTGCCTCATTTTCACGTGATGCCATCTCTGTGACTCTCCTCTCTTGGAAGGACATCAGTCATTGCCTTAAGGTCACCCTATTCTACTATCACCTCATCTTAATTGGATCACACCTGCAAAGACCCCATTTCCTAAGGTCACGTTCACAGGTTCCAGGAGTTGGAACACAGACCTATCTTTCTAAGGGACACAATTCAACCCAGACTGTAAGGGGCAGGAACCTTTTTCAGGCATGTGGCTGTGATGCTTCTGTCTCCTGTGGCAGGTAGTTAGCTGTGTCTGTCCCTGTGTGTGGATCTGAGTGGAGTTGCTAGTCAAGTGACCTCAGGGAGCAGAAAGGCAGTGGAGTCTTGCCCAGGGCCATCCTCCTAGGTCCAGCCAAGCTCAGGTCCTGGGCAGCCTTCTTTGGGATCCCAGCTTGTGGAGGTGGGTTTGTTCTCAAAGCCAAAAGCCAGGTCCTCCACTGGGCAATGTTGAGAGGAGCTGTCTTACCCTTGCACACCTGCGACAAGTGGTCCCTTCATGGGTCCAGTACCCCCAGGGTGAGGAAACAGGAAGCTCAGAGATGGAAAAATGGCCCCTGCCTCTGGGGTCCTTCCACTGAGGTCTGTCCTTCAGCCCCGCTGACTTCGGGGCCAGATCATGGTGTGGGGAGGCATCCTCGGCACTATGGGCTGTTAAGCAGCATCCCTGGCCCCCACCCTCTTCATGCCAGGAGCCCCCCAGTCATGAGGACCACATATGCCTTCAGCAACAACCCAGTGTCTGTAGGGAGAAGCTTCTCAACTCCTGTATGAGAACCACTGCTTCTGCCTGCTGGGTACATGAGGGCGGCTGCCAAGGGAGCAGTGGTATGAGTGCTGGGAGGGGCTCCCGGTGCACACAGAGGCCCTCTAACATGGGTAAGGGACATACATGTGTGCACACACATGTGGACTTCAGTGCTGGAAAAGTGAGTGCTTGCATGTTTGTGTCTGTGTGTGTGTCCATGCGTGCATACAGTCATGTACACACATTTGCTGCCATTCCTTTGTACGTGTGTGTGTGTGTGTGTGTGCGCACAGTCACTGCCATCCCTGCATCAGGACAGGCTGGAGACTCCCCAGATGCCTCTGAGCCCCCAGGGCTGAGGAATGTGATTGGCCTGGGTGAAGGCCCCTGGGGGTGCCCTGCCTGTGCTGAGGGTCACAGGGCTGTTGCCAGTGAGAATGGGTGATGGGAAGGGGCCCCTGTGCCTTGCCCGCTGGCTCTCAGGACACAGCCCTGTCCTGCCACAGGCCGGCTGCCAGCCCCAGACTGCCAATTCCTGACATCTTCCTCGAGGACGGCCCTATTTAAAGGCCGAACTCTCAGAGGTACTGGGCGCCCAGGTGCTGGGAGGTACCTGGGGGCCTGGCCACCCTTCTCACTTGACCCTGTGCCCCCAGGAGTGGAAGAGAAACACGGCCAGGAAAAAGCTGGCCTGTTTCCTCCATCCCCCAGGAACACAGTTGGGGCTGGGGCAGTGACACTCAGTCGGGGGCAGGTCCAGGAAGGCAAAAGACAACACAGAGCCAGGACAGGCAGGGTCCAGGACCAGGGTACTCTCCCCACCCAAGGATGCCAGGGGAGGCAGCCAGCTG
The DNA here is from genome assembly GCF_016906955.1 of Phacochoerus africanus. Lineage (NCBI taxonomy): Eukaryota > Metazoa > Chordata > Mammalia > Artiodactyla > Suidae > Phacochoerus > Phacochoerus africanus. The sequence continues at coordinate 76,653,234 of NC_062547.1, read as the reverse complement.
GGGAAGAGGCCTCAGGATTGCCTTGGTGGGCCTGATATCCAAAGGCACTGGCCAGCTTCCTGTATCAGTTGGACCAATTCCCTTCCCCTCCTCTCCACTGCAGCAGTTCTGACCCAGCTTCCCCTGTGGCACCTTAGGGGGCCAGGAGGACAGGGGTGTTGGACCCCTCTCCCACCCATCATGGAGAGGGCTCGGCAAGCTTGAGGCCAAAGAGGCGGGGAGCCAGCTCTCTCAGTGCAGCACCACCAGCTCTGAGAAGCCCCTCCCTCCTGCAGGGATGCCCTGCTGATGTTGTGTTTGGGGTACATGGGTACCCCAGGGGAGATGAAGTGTGTCCTGCCCCTGAGCCCTAGGCCTCTGCTTCCCCCTGCCTCTTATGAGCCAGGAGGCGGCAGGTTGGCTGGCTGTGTGGTGTCCACTCTGACCACCTCCTCCTGGGCTTGACCAGGCTGTTGGAGCCCTGAGATCCTGGAGGGCTCAGTTGTGCAGTTCATCTCCTCGACAGCATCCAGGGGACCCCAGGACAGCCCAGGGCCTCCAAACCCCACAGGTAGAGCCCCCAGATTTAGCGAATACAAATATAGGATGCCAAGTCAAATTTGTTAACCGTTGAGCAACAATAGGAATTCTCCAAGTCAAATTTGAATTTCAGCTAAGGAATAAAAAACTTTTCAGTATAATTCCCATGTATAAGTATATCTCAGGCACAAACATATACCAAACAATTATTCATTGCTTATCTGAAATTCTGTTGTTTATCTGAAATCCCATGCTTGGGGCTGGCCCTGTGGAGCTGGTGCTGGGACCAGGCACTTGGGGCTGGGGTGACTCTGGGCATAAGCAGGTGGAGTTAGATTCCTGGGCTGGCACACAGCCTGGCCTATACCCCCTCTGCATGTTCCCACCTGTCTGGATCCCCAGGGACAGGAACCACAAGCCCCAGGTCTTATCCATCCCCCAGATAAGGGAGGGTGACAGGCAGGATCATCACTGAGCTCCTGCTGGGCTGGGGCCTCTGGACGTGGGGCCCGGCAGCAGGAACATCTGATGCAAGTGGCTGTAAGTGTCCCTTCCTACTGGCTGACTCACAGCCTGCTCCATTCCAATGGCTCAGCAGTCCTGGGGACAGAGCCAGGCCCGCTGTCCTCTTTGGGGGTGGGGAGAGGGCAGGGAGAAAGGAAAGCAGGGGTGGGTGTGGCCAGCAGCTCTGAGAGCTGGCCTGCCTTCCTGGATGTGGGTGTTTTGGCAGCTGTGGGGCCCGTCCTGCTGTGATGGCAGCCTGGAGGGGAGTGGGGGTGCTGTGGAGCCTCCCAGGGGTCAATCAGTGAAAGTCCCCAAGGGAGGGTTGGGGGCGTGGTTGCGGGCTGAGCAGTGCTGGCCCAACAGATGGCCAAAGGCCACCACTCTGCCCCAGTGATCGGGGACAGGGCACTTGCTTTTTGTCCCATTTTCTTTCTGCCCCGTGGTCCAAGGCAGTGGACACCAAGGTGGCTATCTGGGGAGCCAGGTCGCCCACTCCCAGCTGACCTACTCCCCAGCAGTGACACAGGCATCACAAACATGAGCCCTTAGTTTTGAGGAGAGTTGGAAGGGCTTTCCCCAGAAACTGTGGATATAAAATCTTATGAGGCAGCCTTCTTTGCAAATGAGATTAAGGGCTGTGAGATGGGGATGATCTGGATTAGGGAGGTGGGCAGTGTCACCACAGGGTCCTTATAAGAGGAAGGCCGGGGGGGGGGGGGGGGGGGTGGTGTCAAAGGCAAAGAAGGGAAATGTCGGGCTGCTGACTGTGAGGATGGAGGAAGGGGCCTCAGGCCAGGGATGAAGTGCCTCTAGAAGCAGAAGATGTAGGAACTGACTCTCCCCTGGAGTCTACAGAGGGACCAGCCCTGACCACACCTGAGTTTGCCCCCTGAAATTTTTGACCTCTAGGACTGTCAGAGAATAAAGTTCTATCATTTTGAACACCTAAATCTATGGTAATTTTTTATGGTGTCCCTAGGAGGCTCATACAGGCACTAATATCCGCAGTAACCTAGAGTTCCCATTTAGCAGATGAGCAAAATGAGGCAAGTCCAATCAGGGCGGGGGGGGGGGGGGGGGGAGGCCAACTGACTCCTGCTTCTTGACCAGGGATTCTGATGGTTCTGGGGTCAGGATCGATGTGTTCAGGGGGCCCATAGGCCTCGCAGCCTGGACTCCTGGGCCCAGTTCTGCTGACCTGCTGGAGGCCCCAGAGACCACAGTGGCGGGAGGCGGGAAGGGGGCGGCGGTGTTCTGCCTGACTACGGGGCTGGCGCAGGGACCAGGCTCCAGGAATGTCCTCCCCAGGGGTTGGATTTGCTTGTGCTGCTAAACGCTCCAGCCGATCTGCTGCCGGGCGTGTTACCTGGCGCCTTTGAACCCTCCCCGCCCTCTGCAGCGGGACGCCAGAGGCGCCCAGCCCAGTTCCCACGCCGTGACCCCCGCCAGGCATGCCTTCCCTGGGTGCTTCTTCCTCAACCACGTAGCGGGGCTGCCCAGGGAGACTTTCGCCCATTGCTCTGTGCTGGCGGTCGGCGGGGGTCGGTGGCGGGGACACCGTGGACTGCAGGCTCTGGGCCGGGTGCCCTGGGTATCCGGGTGGCCGCGCCTGCGCCCTGGTTCACGCGCTGGGCCCCTAGGCCCCGAGGCGGGAAGAGTTACCAGAGCAACGCGTTTGCGTCACCGAACTAGGCACAGCGCCCCGGCTCTCAGGGAGTGGGAGGTGGGGCCTTGGCCCTGGGCCAATAGAATTCCAGAGACTGAATGTGTGGGGCGTGACCTGGGGGGGGGGCTGCTCTCCTGCCAATGACGTTGTTGTAGTCGAGGCTACACTAGGAGGATCACGCCCCTTTAAAGGAACCACGAGTGTCTCACCGTATTGGCGCACAGCCAAGCGGTAAGGAGTCCGCAGGTCTCCCTGAGCCTCAGTTTACCCAGGGGCACGGGGGCGTCGCATTCAGAGCTCTCAGTTCTTAGGAAGGGGCCCCGCAGCCACCCCCTCGCCCCACCTCTGAGGATGACCCACACCCTGCAGCTTTAGGGCGAGCGCGCCCCTCAAAAGACCGTTAGGCACCTGGGGGGCCGGATTTGTCCCCAGGCCTGGGCCCCTGGAATCACTACTCCCCAGGGTCCAGGAAACATCCCTTAGGAGGACTCTATCTCCGTCTGTAGGTCCAGGAGGTTGGTTCCTGTCCCAAGTCCCAATGTCCTGGCACTGTCCCCAATAGCCCTCGGTTCCGATAGCAGAAAGCAAAGGCGATTGGTGGTGAGGGACTGTTTCCTGTGGACTCTGGGCGGCAATGGCCACAGCCATAATGTACCCACTCTAAATGGGCCCTCTTCTCTGCTATCAGGTGGCCCAGGTCAATGAAACAGTAATCAGGGGTAAGAAGTCACAGTGGCTGATCCTGGGAGTAGACAGCAGCAAAAGTCACACAAATACACACACAGACACACACACAGGCAAGCCCCTGCCCAAACTACTGACCTGCACCCTGTGGGTCTCAAGCCTGGAGTGTCCCCAGGGGTGGTCTATGAGGTGTGGAGATGCCTGGGATCCTGCCCAGTCTCTGCCACAGTTGGTGTCAAACAATAGGCTGGCATCTGGAGGGGAGGCTGGGCCCAGAGATCTGGGGAGGAGGGGGACAATTAGCTAGGCGGGGTCCCTAGTCCATGTTAGGCTTTGTGATATGGACCCAGCTACTTCCTGGTGTCCCTCTTTCCTGTTCCTCCATCACTTCCAGCCCCAGCACGCGGAGACACCACTAACTTGGGGTGTCCTGTTTGACCCTTGTTTCCTGGGGCGACTTAAGATGTTAGCTTTAGGGGAAACTGGGCGGAGGGCATCCAGGACCTCACAGTACAATTTGTGCAACTTTTCTGTAAGTCCAAAACTAGTACAAAATAAAGTAAAATGATAAAGCACACCACTAGTGTTAAGCAATTGTTTTTTTTGTTTTTTTTTTGTTTTTTTTTTTTTTTGTCTTTTTAGGGCTGCATCCGTGACATATGGAGATTCCCAGGCTAGGGGTCCAATTGGAGTGGTAGCCGCTGGCCTACACCACAGCCACAGCAATGCTAGATCTGAGCCGTGTCTGAGACCTACACCACAGCTCATGGCAATGCTGGATCCTTAACCCACTGATCGAGGCCAGGGATTGAACCTGCGTCCTCATGGATACTGGTCAGGTTCACTAACCACTGAGCCACGACAAGAACATTATTGTCTCCTCTGTAAAAGAATGACCTGTGGGTGCAGCATGGCCCTTTAAGGTGTGAAGCTGGAGATATCCCAGAAGTATCACGGCCTCCAGCTGTTAAAATAAGCAGCCTTGGATTTCCCATCATAGCTCAGTGGTTAACGAATCCAATTAGTAACCATGAGGTTGCGGGTTTGATTCCTGGCCTCGCTCAGTGGGTTAAGGATCTGGCGTTGCCGTGAGCTGTGGTGTAGGTTGCAGAGGCAGCTTGGATCCGGTGTTGCTGCCTCTCTGGAGTAGGCTGGCGGCTACAGCTCTGATTAGACCCCTAGCCTGGGAACCTCCATATGCCACAGGTAAGGCCCTAGAAAAGACAAAAAAAAAAAAAAAAAAAAGGCGGACTTTCCTGCTTCCAAGGGGATTATACTTTCAGATGGCCAGCTTTGGTCTGGGGGGGCCAAGGGCACTCAGCCCCTGAGGCCCTTCCATTTGGCTGTCCATGGTCTCCAGCCAGTGGGAGGCTTGGCCACAGGTCCAGGATTCTTTGGGGCTTATGGGGGTACCACTGGGGTGAGCTATCTGTCTCCTGTGGGCCAGCATGCTGTGCTGCTGGCTCTGAGAATGGAGGAAGAGGCCTCTAGCCCAAGATGCAGGTGTTTCCAGAGGCTGGGAAAGGGGGGAACCGATTCTCCCCTGCAATCTCCAGAAGGATCAGTGCTGCCCACATCTGGGTTTAGCCCCATGGGACCATATAGGACTCCTGACCCCCAGGACTGTGTGATGATAAATATGTGTGGGTTTTTCTTTTTCTTTTTTTTTAGGGCCACACTTGTGGCATAAGGAAGTTCCCAGGCTAGGGGTTGGATCAGAGCTACAGCTGCCGGACTATGCCACAGCCACAGTAACACAGGATCCAAGCCGTGTCTGCAAACTACACCACAGCTTTTGGCAATGCCAGATCCTTAACCCACTGAGTGAGACCAGGGGTTGAACCCACATCCTCATGGATCCTAGTCAGATTCATTTCTGCTGAGCCACAACAGGAACTCCCTAAGTATGTGTGGTTTTAAGCCACCAAGTGTTGGTGAAACCAACATGCCCTCATCCCAGGCTCATCCTAAGGTCTGAGAGTGCAGGCTGTCTACTGCTGCTCTGACAGACGGGCAGGGCTCCTGGGTGCTCTGGGAGCCTGGACGAGTATATTCACTTGACAGAGCTGGTGGGAGAGTCCCCCCATTCTGGGTCTTTCCTGGAGGAACTCATGGTGGCCTTCGAGCTGAGTGGGAGGAATTGGCTCACACAAAGCGAGGAAACGGTCCGGATGGTGGTAGATGGCCGGCCAGCAGATGCGAGGCGTCTCAAGGCTGCCTCCCTGCGTCATGACCAACCAGGGACCTTGCTTGCTGAGGACCAGGGCCCAGTGCCCAGCCTGAGAAAGAAGTTGCCAGAAATTTGGTAAGTCAAGGCTGGGGGTCCTGGGCTGGGCTGACTCCATCTCCACTTTCCAGCAGAGTGGTGAGTGGGCCAAGTGTCCCTACTGGATAATTGAGGTCAACCCCGACATAAGCTAGACACTCAGGCGGACCCCCAGTGCTGGGCAGTGAGGGGGACCCTGATGGCCTCAAGTGTGTGGACCAGCCTCCCCTCATCTGTATCCCGGGTGGCCTTCGGTAGCAGAATTCTCATTCAAGGATGCGAGGACCACAGTGGGAGGGATGAATTATTGAGAAGAGGCAAATCCACAGAGAGTGCATATGTGGTCATCGAGGGTGGCGGGGATGGCAGGGCGAGAGCTAGGGTTTCCTTTATTTTTGGCCACCCTGCAGCATATGGAAGTTCCCAGGTGGAGGATCAGATCCAAGCCACAGTTGTGACCTATACCACAGGTGTGGCAACACTGAATACTTAACCCAATGTGCTAGGGCAGGGATCAAATTTATGTCCTAGTGCTGTAGAAATGCCACCAATCCCTTTCTGCCACCTGGGAACTTCAAATTATTTTACTTTTAACTATATATATATATATATATATATATATATATATATATTTATTTATTTTTTAGGACTGCACCCATGGCATATGGAGGTTCCTGGGCTAGGGGTCAAATCCTTGCTGTAGTTGCTGGCTTATACCACAGCTCATGGCAACGCCAGATCCTTAATCCACTGAACGAGGCCAGGGATCAAACCTACGTTCTCATGGATATAGTCAGATTTGTTTCCACTGACCTGAGATGGGAACTCCTACTTTTAATTATACTAAATTAAATATTAATTTGTAAAGGAATTATATGATATAAAGTCATATGTTAATAAAATTTTATATCATTTTATAATTTATGAATAAATTATAAATTGATATATATCAGTATATTAATTCATTTTCTTAGCTGGCAAGAGGAGGAACTTTATTTTTTATTTGTTTTTTGTCTTTTTAGGGCCCCACGAGATGCATATGGAGGTTCCCAGGCTAGGGGTTGAATTGGAGCTGCAGCTGCTGGCCTATACCACAGCCACAGCAAGGGATCTGAGCTGTGTCTGTGACCTACACCACAGCTCACCGCAACGCCGGATCCTTAACCTACTGAGCAAGGACAGGGATTGAATCTGCATCCTCATGGAGACTAGTCAGATTCCTTTCCACTGAGCCACAATGGGAACTCCGAGAGAAGTAACTTGAAATGTTTATTAAATGATTTTGAGGAGTTCCCTTGTGGCCTAGCAGTTAAGGATCCAGCATTTTCACTGCTGTGGGGTGGGTTCAATCCCTGGCCTGGGATTTTCTGCATGTTTCAGGCACAGCTGAAAAAAAATGATTTTGACATGTTTTCTTTGAATTTCGATTTCATTTACTGTATTTCAGTATGCAAATTTTTCTATTTTCCTTATAGATATATTCATCAGAAAAGTTGATCAAAATAAGTATTGTCTTTCCTGCATATATAAATATTGCAATCCCCAATTTTTTTTTTTTTTTTGCCTTTTACAGCTGCACCAGCAGCATATGGAAGTTCCCATGCTAGGGATTGAATGAGAGCCGTAGCCTACAGCCTACACGACAGCCACAGCAATGCCAGATCCGAGCTGTGTCTGAAACCTACACTGCAGCTCACGGCAATGCTGGATCCTTAACCCACTGTAGCGAGGCCAGGGATCAAACCCGAGTTCCCATGGATACTAGTGGGGTTTGTTACCGCTGAGCCACGATGGGAACTCCTGCAGTCCCAACTTTCTGATGGTTGACTTTATTTGGATATAACTTGGCCTCATCTACTCTGAACCATGCTATGTCTCTTTTATGTCTCTTTTAAAGGAGCTTTCCTGGGGAGGTCCCATCGTGGCTCAGTGGGTTAAGAAACTGACATAGTGTCCATGAGGATGCGAGTTTGACCCCTGGCCTCATTCAGTGGGCTAAGATCCAGCATGACCGCAAGTTATGGTGTAGGTCACAGATGCTGCTTGGATCCCTCATTGCTGTGACGGTGGTGCAGGCTGGCAGCTGCAGCTCTGATTCAACCTCTAGCCTGGGAACTCCCATATGCTGCACATGCAGCTATAAAAAGAAAAATTAAAAAGAGGTTTCTTGGGATAGAAGTCACATGTCGTGTGATTCTCCCATGGAAAGTGCACAGCTCAGGGGGTCAGCTTCTGCAGAGCTGTATAACCATCACTACAATCCAGGTCTGTGTGAAAAGAAGAAAGTGTTAGTAAGACTGTGGTTTTACTCCTGTGTGAGGTTCTCTTATTTTACCAGAAGAAGCAACCTCAATGTCAAGGGTTGGCAAACTTTTTCCGTGAAGGCCCCAGAGCAGCTGTTTTCAGCTTCTGTGTCACAGGTGCTCTGCTCTGCCCTGTGCTATAGGTGTTATGCCTTTGAATGGGCAGGGCCGCTTGCCAATAAAACTTTATTTAGAAAGCCAGGTGGGGACTCCATTTAGCCAAGCCCTATCCATGACTGCTGCCTTGGTTTTCCATGAGCTAATCTCAACTGAAGCTTTAAAATACTCATCCCGGGAGTTCCCGTTGTGGCTCAGCAGAAACAAATCCAACTATAATCCATAAGGATGAAGGTTCGATCTCTGGCCTTGTTCAGTGGGTTGCAGATCCAGCATCCAGCATTGCTGTGAGCTGTGGTATAGGTTGCAGATGTGGCTTGGATCTGGCGTGGCTGTGGCTGTGGCATAGGCCAGCAGCTCAGCCCTAAAAAAAAAAAAAAAAGACAAAATATTCATCCCTTGTAAACTGTGTTCTCTCTCTCTCCCTCTGGGGCTGCACCTGCAGCATATGAAAGTTCCCAAGCTAGGGATTAAACTGGAGCTACAGCTGCCGGCCTATGCCACAGCCACAGCAATGCAGGATCTGAGCCTCGTCTTTGGCCTACACCACAGCTCAAGGCAACACCAGATCCTTAACCTGCTGAGTGAGACCAGGAATCGAACCCATGTCCTCATGGATACTAGTCGGGTTTGTGACCACTGCGCCATGATAGGATCTCCTTCCTTCCCTCCCTCCTTCCTCTCCCCTTCCTTCCTTCCCACCCTCCTTCTTTCCTCTCTCTGTCTCTTTTTATAAATTTTATGGCTGAACCTCCAGCATGTGGAAGTTCTGGGGGCCAGGGACTGAATACAAGCCACAGCTATCACCTACACTGCAGCTGCAGAAACACCGGGTCCTTTAACCCACTGCACGGATTGAACCTGTGCCTCCACAGTGGCCTGAGCCACTGTAGTCAGATTTTTAACCCACTGCGCCACAGCAGGAATACCTTTTCTTTTTTGGCTGAGGCATATAGCAGCTTGATGTGAGATCTCAGTTCCCAGACCAGGGATTGAATCTGGGCCTAACTATTAAACCACCAGGAACTCTTCCTTGTAAGGTATTCTGTATAGGATGGACCAATAACAAGGTCGTACTGTTTAGCACAGGGAACTATATTCAACATCCTGTAATAAACCATAAGGGAAAACAATTTTTTTTTTGTCTTTTTGCCTTTGCTAGGGCCACTTCTGCGGCATATGGAGGTTCCCAGGCTAGGGGTTGAATCGGAGCTGTAGCCGCCAGCCTACACCAGAGCCACAGCAACCCGGGATCCGAGCCGCATCTGCAACCTACGCCACAGCTCACGGCAACGCCGGATCCTTAGCCCACTGAGCAAGGCCAGGGATCAAACCTGAAACCTCCTGGTTCCTAGTCAGATTCGTTAACCACTGAGCCACGACGGGAACTCCCAAACAATATTTTTAAAAAGAATATATGTATTTATATAACTGAATGACTTTTCTGTACAGCAAAAATTCACAACATTATAAACCACTATACTTCAATTTAAAAAAAATTCAAGAGTTCTCTTGTGGCTCAATGGGTTAAGGATCCACCTTGTCACTACTGTGGCTCGGGTCACTGCTGTGGCTCAGTTTTAGTCCCTGGCCTGGGAACTTCCATATGCTGCAGATGCTGCCAAAAATAAATAAATAAATAAATAAATAAAATCATCCTTGCTGTTTTCTCTATTTTCTATCTTTTGTAGCTTCTGTTTGTCCGATCTTTGTCCCACCAGTCAAGGTAAAAGGATGCCTATTGTTTTACATTTTACTAGTGGTTAACTATATATATAAACATAGTGAACTTAATTTTACCAACATCTATGAAACAGTATCTTGCTTTTGATCAAAGAAAGAGATGAATATATTCATTTAACATCTCCAGCAAATGTGACTCTTGGCCTAGAAAATGCAGGAGAATCGACTTCCCATTCTGAAAGCAACCAGTTATGAAATCAGCTCCAAAATGAAGAGATTTCCTATATGTTTCAGACACAACCATTAAGAAAGTAGAATAGAGGAGTTCTTGTTGTAGCTCAGCAGGTTAAGAACCCAACTCATATCCATGAGGATGTGGGTTCAATCCCTGGGCTTGCTCAGTGGGTTAAGGATCTGGCATTGCCATGAGCTGTGGTGTTGGTCACAGATGCGGCTCGGATCTGGTGTTGCTGTGGCTGTGGTGTAGGCTGGCAGCTGTAGCTCTGATTTGACTCCTTGCCTGGAAATTTTCATATGTCCCATAATAAAAACAAACAAACAAAAAGAAAGTACAATGGAGGAGTTCCCGTTGTGGCGCAGTGGACACGAATACGACCAGGAACCATGAGGTTGTGGGTTTGATCCCTGGTCTCTTTCAGTGGGTTAAGGATCTGGCGTTGCCATGAGCTGTGGTGTAGGTCGCAGACATGGCTCGGATCTGTGTTGCTGTGGCTCTGGTGTAGGCTGGTAGCTGTAGCTCCGATTAGACCCCTAGCCTGGGAACCTCCGTGTGCCACAGGTGCAGCCCCAAAAAGACAAAAGACAAAAAAAAAAAAAAAAAAAAGGAAAATCATCTCCCTCATGGGAACAACCAAAAATAATGAAGATTAACTTGAAATGTGCAGATAGGAATCATCCAAAACAGATATATCCAGAGACAGAGGCAGTTCGTGGTTATCAGGGGCTGAGGGGAGATGGGGAAGACTGCTCATGCGAACAGGGTGTCGTGGCTATAAAATAATGGCAACAAAGAGGGGCTTCATTAAGTTAGGGGGCAATCATAAAATGCATGCTTCTCAACACAGAGACAGGTCTCTTTGGGCTTTTTCAAATCCCCCATCTATCCCTAGGGCCAACTCCCCCTTTCTGTGATCCCCACATGGCCTCTACTTTTGGGGGTCAAGATGAGAACCAGTTATCAATTTCCAGATTCCACTATTTTTATGAACTGGAAAGGATTCAAATTCATCTTCACCGTGATCTTCGTGCCAACTTACAAACTGCTTCTAGAAGCAGCAGTGCTGACTGACATGGTAGAAATGGGTGGCTGTAGAGACACCACTGACAAGTGCTAGTGCGACCCAGGGAATGAGGACTTTATCATTTTAATCTTCAATTAGAATTTATTTTTATTTTTTGTCTTTTTGCCTTTTCTAGGGCCGCACTTGCAGCATATGGAGGTTCCCAGGCTAGGGGGTCCAAGCGGAGCTGCAGCCACCAGCCTACACCAGAGCCACAGCACCATGGGATCCGAGCCTTGTCTGCGACCTACACCACAGCTCATGGCAATGGTGGATCCTTAACTTTAATTAGAATTTAAACAGCCACAGCTGGTTGGTGGCTGCCACACTGAACAGCGTGAGTCTAGGACATTGCCTGCCCCGGTTTGGAAACTTCCAGTAACAGGGGCTCCTGACCTTCCAAGACAGCCCTGCTGAGCAGGTCCTGGCTTCCTGGGAACGTCCCAGTTCACCAGTGGCTGCCATCTTTGTCGCATCCACTGGAATGATGGAATCCACAGCTGTTTCTCAACAGCAGCCCCTCCTGTGTTGGCTAGGAGGGAATAGGGCCAAGTGGGTTCCTTCCACCTCTGCCTGTCTGACCAGACTTCCCGACACAAGTGCTTGCCCCTGGCTACCTCTCCTGGTCGAACAACTTTTATGGTGAACTGTCCTGTTGGGACAAGTGGTTCTCAGGCCCGTGGCAGGAGGAGATGTGTGGAGGCCGTCCCCAAATTCTTGCCTTCTGGGCAGCCCGCTAGTGGGCCTAGGCGTTCTGTGTGCGAGTTATTTCCTTATACACGGTGTATGAATTCCCTGTGGCAGCTCTAACAGGTCACCACAAACTCAAGTAATTAAATAATACAAATTTATTCTAAGTTCTGGAGATAAGTCCAAAATAGGCCTGTGGGGCTAAAACTAGGTGCAGGCAGGTCTGGTCCTTCCGGAGGCTCTAGGGGAGAATCAGTTCCTCCTTTTCCAGCTTCTGGAGGCACCACATCCCTGGCCCCTTCCTCCATCCTCACAGCCAGCAGGTGGCATCTCCCGCCTCCCTCTTTATAAGGACCTTGTGATGACACTGGGCCCCCAGGGAATTCAAGGTCATCGCCATCTCAGGGGCCTTCACTTAACCCCACCCGCAAAGTCCCTTCTGCTATGTGAGGCGACACAACCAGAGGTCCCAGGTCCAGAACTGGGACATCTTTAAGGCTGTTGTTTCAAATAACAACATCTCTCCAAACTTTAATCTGGTCCTGGAAGTCTCTGCGGTGTGTTTGCAAAATCAAGGGGTCAGGAAACAGTGGTTAGTTTAGAAGGTTGTCTTCAAGGATCTTCGCTCCAAGACTCTCTTTCCCTCCAACAGAGACGGCACGCCCTCTAGGGGCGGGAAGCTCCATACCCGCCTCGAGTGAGCGCAGGCCCTAAGCTGCCTCCAAGGGACTCCTGAGAGTAAGTTTTCACATATAAATGTCCTGGAGTAAACTCGCCCTGTGTCCAAGGTCACAGGTTCCCTAGGACTTGGCAGAGACAGAAAACACCCCTCTGTCTATTTTCTCTCAAATCTATTTTTCTGCACTCTGTTCAAAGTTTTTTGGAATCTCTGTGTAGCAAAGAGGCGGTGGTTAATATCATGCTTGGTAAGTGCTGAAAGCATTGCAGACAAAGCAGAAATGAGAGGGAAGTGGGCACCTTCTCAACCTGCCTTCCAGACACTTGTGCTCCGTGCCTGCCCTGCACCCGTGAGGTCTAATCGCACCAATATCCTGTCCGCGTCTGCTCCCCTATCTGGGGCACTTTGACGGGTCACAAACCCTTGCGAGGACTCCTGGTGACAAAGATGGTGACGTGCCCCTAAGCCGGGCCCCCCTGCCAGGAAAACAGAAATGACACCCAGCAGCCGCAGGGGAGGAGACGGCATGATTTATTCTGATGTTCATGGGGGAACATCCACGGGCGTGGGGGTGGGTACATGGGACCCCTGCCCACAGCCCCGCCGCCTTTCCGACCTGGCCAGTGACCTGGGGGGCACAGGGGTTATGGCATTTGGTCGCAGTTCTGCACTGAAAAGGAGCTACATTCAGGCTGTCTCCTGAGGAGTCGGACCTGGTGGCTTCTGGAAGGACCAAGGCCAGGTCGTGGTAATTGCACTTGTGCGGTATTGGCGTTGGCGCCCTTCTCCCCTGCAAGTGCTCGGATACCAGATGCAGCCCCACGTCCCCAGATGCAATGGGGAGGTTTGGTTCCGGAGCCACAGAGGGTCACACGCACAGGGTTTTGATGGGATGCTGGCAGGCGTCTGAAGAGAGGCGACTCCAAACATTCAGGGAAATTCAAAGGCCCCAAACCCAGAGAGCAGCAGCCTGTTATTCTTGACAGGGGATGTTTCTCTTGGGGGCAGGGGGTGGGGAGCTCACTTATCTGTATGTAAGAAACTTTCTTCCCATAACATCTCATGGCAGTGGTAAATGAAAGTGTAAGAACTCAATCTTTTATGCAATGCAAAGGGGCCACAGGAAACCTGGGATGTGGGTGTGGGCTTGGGACGAATCCCGGAAGAACTAGGGACAGAAGTGGTCTGGGGAGGATGCAAGTGGGTAGGGTGCTCACTGCAGGATCAGATTCCAGCCTTGGCCTCATTGGGCCCAGCACCCCACAGGCTGAGCACCGGCTTAGGTTGAGCAACCCCCTAGGCCAAGCATCCCCCAGGCCCAGCCCAAAGGAGACAGGGCTGGGTGGGGTCGTGTCCTGGAAAATGCAAGTGGTTTACAAACAAAGTGGGTTTTCCTGGCTGCTCACAGCACACAGAACCATGGAATTCAAGTTCAATCTCCCCAGCAGGGCCAGGAGACTGGGGTCTGTGCAGGCCCACAGTTGCTGTACCTCTCGATCAAACAGAGGAAGCCACCCTGTGGCATAGAGCTCTGGGCTAGGAGACACTGGTCCCTGTTCCGGAGACATGGCTCTCCAGTAGTGGCCTCAGTGACATGGGGCTGAGGGCCTCTCAGTGGCACATCCGTGCGGTCATTTCTTTCTGTTAGGAAGAAGCAGAATATCAGGTACGGACATCAGGAAATTGCATGCAAGGGAAATCGCGGGGGCACAGGCTCAAGGGGCAAACCTTACAAAATACAAACAGACAGCAACACAGACCCTTCCTGTTAAAGACCAGTCTGTCTTTAGAACGAACTCTGAGCATCGTTGTGGGAGAAATGGCCATGGCATATGACACTAAGCTCAAAAACAGTGAACCCATCACAAAACTGTACACCATGGTCTCTAGTAGTTGGTGAGATTCACATAAAATGAACTGTGGTAGAGCAGCATCCACCTCAACCATGGTGTCACCCTGCCCCTGGCTCTAAAACACCCCACTGCCCCACAAAGCATGTGTACCATGACTTTAACTCTGCAAAAACCTTTGCTGACAGGCAGAGCCTGCAAGGGAATGTGACAGTTATGTGAAGACATTTTTTAGAGATTTTTCGAAGTTGGAAAAGAATAGACTTTTGCAAGGACCCAAAGTAACAGACGAATCCAGGAAAAACAGCCCCACATGGAATGTAACCTGGTGCAGTCACTATGGAGAACAGTCTGGCAGTTCCTTAAAAAACTAAAAACAGAGTTACCACGTGATCCTACAATCCCACTCCTGGAGTGGTAGAAAAGTCTAATTCAAAAAGGTACATGCACCCCAGTGTTCACAGCAGCACTATTCACAACAGCCAAGACATGGAAGCAACTTAAATGTCCATCGACAGATGAATGGATAAAGATGTGGGGTGAGTGTGTGTGTGTGTGTGTGTGTGTGTGTGTGTGTGTGTGTGTGTGTAATGGAATATTACTCAGCCATAAAAAATAATGAAATAATGCCATTTGAAGCAATATGGATGCAACTAAAGATTATCATACTAACTGAAGTAAGTTAGAAAGAGAAAGATAAATGCCATATGATACCACTTATATGCGGAATCTAAAAAAAATGAAACTGGGAGTTCCTGTTGTGGTGCAGTGGAAATGAATCTGACTAGTATCCATGAGGATGAGGGTTTGATTCCTGGCCTCTCTCAGTGGGCAGGGGATCTAGTGTGGCTGTGAGCTGTGGTGTAGGTCTTAGATGTGTCTAAGTTCCAGTGTTGCTGTGGCACAAGCCAGCAGGTGCACCTCCGATTTGACCCCTAGCCTGGGAACTTCCATGTGCTGTGGCTGTGGCCCTAAAAAAGACAAAAATAAAATAAAAAATAAAAAATAAAAAAATGAAACAAAAGAATGTATTTATAAAACAGACCCGCAGACATAGAAAGCAAACTTATGATTATTAAGGGGGAAAGGGGATGGAGGGATAAATTAGGAGTGTAGGATTAGGAGTTCCCATTGTGGCTCAGTGGTTAACACACCCAACTAGTATGTATTAGGACTCAGGTTTGATCCCTGGCCCTGCTCAGTGGGTTAATGATCTGGCCTTGCTGTGAGCTGTAGTGTAGGTCGCAGATGCAGCTTGGATCCTGTGCTGCTGTGGCTATGGTGTAGGCTGGCAGCTACGGCTCCGATTCAACTCCTAGCCTAGGAACTTCCATATGCCAAGGGTGTGGCCCTAAAAAAGACAAAAAAAAAAAAGGGAGTGGAGGATTAACAGAAACACACTACTATGTATAAAATAAACAACAAGGATCTGTATAGCACAGGGAACTATATCAATATTTTGTAATAATCTATAAGGGAAAAAGATTATGAAAAAGAAGAGACATATATGCGTGTATAACTGAATCACTTTTTTGCATGCCTGAAACTAATACAAGACTAAAAATCAACTATACTTCAATTAAAACAAAAACCAAAAAGCAGGCTCACATGGGGACCCAGGAGGAAACTGTGAAGGGGGACCGAAAGTGATGACCTAGTCTCCCCAGGGGTAGAGCCATACACCCAGGTCCTGCCTAGCCCTGGATCATCCCAGCATTTCCGAGCTTAGGGAGAAACCCAGAGAGGGGAATGGAGGTGCATCCCACTCTGTAATGACCCTGGGGGATGTTCACCCTGGAAGAGTGGCAGCAGCTGATGGGCACTGGGAGAGCAGCCACCTGTGGCCTTTGACCTCACAGGTCCTGCTCAAAGACATTTGGTTAATGCTGTGCCCAATGGGGTGACCTGGATCTGGCCACCCAAAGAGTCCCAACTCCAGGGTGGGGTCATTACTGACCCATGTGCCCAATCCTTGGAGGGAGAGAGTGAATGGTTGCAGGGACTTCGGAGGGGAATGGAGATGATGCTGATGGGGATAGGGCTTCTTCAGGGGTGCTGGAAGGTTCTAGAACTGGAGAGAGGTGGTGACTGCACAACTCTGTGCATGTACTAAATACTGAGGTGTTCACTTCACAAGGGCCAATTTTACGATGTGTAAACTTAACCTCAATGAAAACCAACAAGCAGTCTTCCTCGCTCTCCACGGGCGCAGCCCTCGCACCCGCAGCCCCCACCAAGGCCTGCTGGCTCCTGGCCACTCACCAGCGGCTCCAGCTCCTTGGTGTCAATGAGGCCGAATTCCGTGACGAAGTAGTAGAAGTGCTTGTAGCAGGTGTTGACGTGCGCCTCGGAGCCCAGCTGCGCAATGCGGTCGAAGTGGTGGATGTAGACGTGCACGAACACGCGGAAGAGCCGTGACAGGATCTTCTTCACCACCTGCAGGAAGTTCTTGGGGAACGGCGTGCCTACACGGGCGACAGGGCGCAGCGTGGCTGGGTCATGGGCGAGCCCCTTCCTCCCAGACCCACCCTGGCCTCTCCCTCTGCCCATGTGGCAGGCATGCCCCCCACCACTCCCGCCTGTTGCCTCTGCCCTCGCTGCGCCTTCTCACACCCCAGAGCCAGCGCTCCCTGCCCTCCTGGCGGAGGGGAGGTGCACCGGCTTCCTTGATGGTTTCTAGTTCTCTTTTTCGAAAGAGCACAAGACAAATCAGAAAACCACGTTTTGGCCTTTCACCTTTTGCACTTAATATATTTCTCTTTCTCCATCCTAAGCATATTTCATGATACTACTTTACATGCCTTAATTGCACACACACTTTATCGCTCCTTCTTCTATTACTGAATTTAATACATTTTATTTCTATTTTTTTTGGTTTGTTTTTTGTTTTTGCTTTGTAGGGCCACACCTGCAGCATATGGAAGTTCCTAGGCTAGGGGTCAAATCGGAGCTACAGCTGCAGGCCTACACCACAGCCACAGCAACGCAGCATCTAAGCCGCATCTGCGACCTACACCACAGCTCACAGCTATGCCAGATCCTTAACCAACTGAGTGAGGCCAGGGATCGAACCCGTAACCTCATGGTTCCTAGTTGGATTCCCTTCTGCTGCTCCACACAGGGACTTCTTTATTTCTATTTTTATTGCTATTTCCCCCCCTTTTTAGGTCCGCACCAGAGGCATATGGAAGCTCCCAAGCCAGGTGTGGAATCAGAGCTGTAGCTGCCCGGCTAAGCCACAGCCACAGCAATGCCAGATCCGAGCCGTGTCTGCAACCTACACTACAGCTCATGGCAATGCTGGATACTTGACCCACCAAGTGAGGGCAGGGATCCAACCTGCTTCCTCATGGATACTAGTTAGGTTCGTTACCACTGATTCACAACGGTAACTCCTCTATTTTTATTTAAAAAAAATTTTTTTTGTCTGCGCCCACAGCATGCAAATGTTCCCAGATCAGGGACTGAACCCGTGCCACAGCAGCAACCCAACCACAATAGTGACAAGGCCAAGTCCTTAACCACTAGGCCACCGGGAAACTCCAGTATTTTTATTATTATTATTTTTTTTTTTTGCTTTTTGGGGCTGCACCTGCAGCATATGGAAGTTCCCAGGCTAGGGGTCTAATCGGAGCTACAGCTGCTGGCCACAGCCACAGCCACAGCCATAGCAATGCCAGATCCGAGCCGTGTCTGTGACCTACACCACAGCTCATGGCAATGCCGGATCCTTAACCCACTGAGAGAGGCCAGGGATCAAACCCACAAATTCATGGTTCCTAGTCGGATTTGATTCCATTTCACCATGACAGAAACTCCTTTGTTTTTATTTTTTTATCTTTTGTCTTTTTAGGGCTGCACCCATGGCATATGGAAGTTACCAGGCTTGGGGTCAAATCGGAGCTGTAGCTAGCAGCCCACACTACACACAGCAATTTGGGATCTGAGCCGAGTCTGTGACCTATACCATAGCTCACAGCAATGCTGGATCTTTTAACTCACTGAATGGGGCCAGGGATCAAACCCGTGTCCTCAGGGATCCTAGTTGGGTTTGTTACTGCTGAGCCACAACAGTATTTTTTTTTTTGTCTTTTTGCTATTTCTTTGGGCCGTTCCCACGGCATATGGAGGTTCCCAGGCTAGGGGTCGAATCGGAGCTGTAGCCACCAGCCTACGCCAGAGCCACAGCAATGCGGGATCCGAGCCGCATCTGCAACCTACACCACAGCTCACGGCAACGCCAGATCGTTAACCCACTGAGCAAGGGCAGGGCCACAGCAATGCGGGATCCGAGCCACGTCTGCAACCTACACCACAGCTCACGGCAACGCCGGATCGTTAACCCACTGAGCAAGGGCAGGGACCAAACCCGCAACCTCATGGTTCCTAGTCGGATTCGTTAACCACTGCGCCACGATGGGAACTCCACAACAGTATTTTTTTTCAGGGCCGCATCCATGGCATATGGAGGTTCCCAGGCTAGGGGCTGAATGGGAGCTGCAGCCACAGCAATGCCAAATCCAAGCCATGTCTGTGATCTATACCACAGCTCATGGCAATATTGGATCCTTAACCCACTGAGTGAGGCCAAAGATCAAACCTGCGTCCTCATGGATACTAGTCAGGTTCATTTCCACTGAGCCACGAATATGGGAACTACCCCTCCAGCATTTTTAAATTGTGGTAAAACACATGTGCTCTGAGAATCGCTGACCAGCCATCCTCCCCCAACAGGCTCGTTCAGGGAGCTAAGCGCCCCTATGTGCTCCTCCCCCTCCCTGACCTCATGTCCTCTTCCTCCTCCAGGACAGAATCCTAGTGGTCATTCCATCCAACCAGTGCTGGGGAGAGGGGCAACAAAGGGGACCAGCCCCTGTCCTTCAAGAGGGGGCTCCCAAGCTAACACGCAGGGGAAGGAGTAGAGAGGTGCCACCAAGCGTGGGAAACCAAGGTGTGCCAGGTCCACAGTTCCTGAGGATGGAATCAACAGCAGCACCAAATGGCCAAATGGTGCTGTGCTTCCCTCAGGGCAAGGAAAGGCCCTGAGGACACGCAAGTAACCCCGGAGAGACACGTGTGCAGGGAGGTTCATGGCGCAGCCAGACCGAGAGCAGCCAGACCGAGTTGGGGGTAGAAGACCAGCCCTGAGGCTGCTCACAGTGGGAAAGGCCCCAGGCATGTGGAGAAGGAAGGCAGATGGGAAAGAGACCCCCCCCCCGACGACCTGTGCCTCCCCAGCTCCCCTCCTGCATGTCTGGGGGCCCACGGAACTGATGGGACCCATATTCTGCTGGCCCGACGTGTTTATGAACGTCTGTTACACATGGACAGGCCTCAACAGCTGGGGGCCGAATTCTGGGGACTGTTCATTTGGCTTCTGGGTGTTCTCCCTGAGGGGAGAAAAAGGCTGAATAGAAGGAACGCTCGTGAGATGACCACGTCCATGGGGCATCTAAGGTGCACATGTCCTCCGCAAAGACCTAGGTGGGAGGTGGCCTAGAAAGCGTGCGGTGGATGTGTTACCAAGTGAGAAGGAGGAAAGAGGGGAGCATGGCCTGGCACCAGCTACATGGGTCCCGGCCTGCTCTGCCCCCCTCCTGAGGAGTGTTGCTGGGAGTCACCGAGGTCATCCTGGGTGGAGAAGGAGAGGCAGCCCTGCAGGAGAAGGGCCTAGAAATGCCATCTTTCAGGACTACATTGCCTATGCTTGCAACGATGCTCTTGCATGGGGGTTGCAAATGTGGTGCACCGCCTGGTTCTGTAAATAGTTTTATTAGAATACAGGCCCACTCTTTATGCACGTGTATCTGTTTACGTATCGTCCATGATAGCTTTCAGGCTACATGGCAGGTCCAAGGAGCCTAGATAGACCATATATACCACAAAACCAGGAAGAGTTACTATCCAGCCCTTTCTGGTAGAGTCTGTGGACCCTGGGTCTAACCTGGAGAGTGTGGGCAGGTGGCTTTGGCGCCTAAATGGATGCACAGGCATGTGTGGTGCCGGCATACGAAGGTGAAATTTGGACAGGTCTTTCCTTGGCTTAGCCACAAATCTAACCCCGAGAGGTGTGGCAAGCTCTGGTTCTGAGCAGAACCACAGACAAGCAAAGAACAGCGTTTCAGTCGACCTGTCTAGCTTGGGGGGTCGAACCAGACCAAGGGGAGAAGAAGACTGATAGGGATGGGCCGGGGGTGGTGGGATCAAAGCTGAGGGCTGCACACCGCTGTGCATGTACTTCAAGGCCCCTGAACCGTGAGCTTTGGGAGGTGGTACTGAGGGCATGAGGACTCCATGCAGTAAAACTGTTACTAAAAGAACACGAGAGGCGTTCCCATCGTGGCACAGTGGAAACGAATCTGACTAGGAACCATGAGGTTGCGAATTCGATCCCTGGCCTCACTCAGTGGGTTATGGATCCAGCGTTGCTGTGAGCTGTGGTGGTGTAGGTCACAGACGTGGCTCGGATCTGGTGTTGCTGTGGCTGCAGTGTAGGTTGGCAGCTGTAGCTCCAATTGGACCCCTAGCCTGGGAACCTCCATATGCCGCAGGTGCGGTACCAAAAAGCAAAAAGCAAAAAAAAAACCCACAAAAAACAAAAAACAAAAAAAACAAGAACACGAGAGCAGCAGAGACTCACCGACGTTGGTGGGGAAGACGTCCTCATTGTTGATCTGTACTTCAACCCAGTCCATGAGCAGGTCCATGTAGCGGGGGGCTGAGAGCGCCGTGGGCCGCCGGAACTTGTTCTCATCCTGCCAGCGGTACTCGTACTTGGGGCCGCCTGACATGATGGGGCAGGAGCGCTCGGTGCAGCCGTCACTGATGGTGCCGTAGATGAGGTTGATGCGGTTGAAGAAGTCTACCACGTGCACGGCCACCCAGTCGTTGAGCTCCTCGCCAGCAGGCAGCTGCACGGCCAGCTTCAGGTCTAGCCCTGCGTTCAGCGATGCCTGCGCCTTCTTGTGCAGCTCAAAGCGCTGGGTGCCCGGCTCAAACTTGCGCTTGGGCCGGAAGGTCTTGTCCTTGTTGAAGACCTGTTTCAGCAGGAAGGGGTTGGACATCTTGGCGGGGCCTCCACAGGGCAGGGCGGGCAGGATACTCGAGACAGGGCGGTCACTGGGCCCCGGGTTTCCCCCAGACCTGGAACACACAAAGGGGAAGTGTGGGCACTTGTTCCTGGGCTAGGCCCTTATTTGGAAAAAGTCTGCAGATATGATTGAGTTGAGGGTCCTAGCAAGCGCTCTTCCTAGATCACCCTGGTGGCCCTCATCTGATGACGGGGGTCCTTGTAACACCAGACAGATACCCGGGAAGGGGCTATAGGATGACGGACACCCAGTGTCCCTCCAGCTCCTCCTGAGCCTTCTTTCTGCACCGTCACCTGTTGCATGGGGAGAGTGACAAACCCCTCAGAGGGCGGGAGAGGCTCATACTTGGGACATCATGTGCCAGCCCCACCGCCATCACTGCTGTGGTTACAGCTCTCTGTCTGTGTGGGCCTGGCTGGTGTGGGGTTGGGTCTGTGTTTCTGGGAGCAAGGGTGGGGTTGGGTCTGTGTCTCTGGAACTCACCTGGCTGTGCCACACGCACCGCCTGTACGATACATAATCACTTGTGAGTAATGTTATCATACACCCCCCTTCCTTTGCCCTGGGACCAGCAGCCTTGTCCGGCAGCACCTCCAGACCAGCATGCTGTGTAGCAAGCTGCCACACACCAAGAGGCTTTGAACCACTCACCTTTGTTACCAGAAAGTTCTGGATATCCCATGTCTGAAATGGGCCTCGTGTGTCCTTCTCAGGGGTCCCCTTACCCCCCCAGACCCAAGGCGGCCATGCAGAGAATGGATGTCAGTGCCACCAGGCTGACCTCAGTGACAGAGAAGCAGTTCCTGGAGGGCAGGGCCCAGGCCGGCAAGTCTGGTGTCCCCAGCACACCCTTGTCCGCAGGATCAGGTGGGAGTGACCAGGAGAGGGAAGGACCTCAGTAGATGTTTCGTAAGAGTAGAGTCACCACCACCACCATATCCTGGAGCCTCCAGGCTCACAGCCCTTCCACCCTGGTGGGTCTGGAAAGCAAAGTGTCCAGGCTGTAGAACTGGAACCTTTGGGGCCACCTTCCATAAGCCTTGGGGT
Organism: Phacochoerus africanus; assembly: GCF_016906955.1. NCBI lineage: Eukaryota > Metazoa > Chordata > Mammalia > Artiodactyla > Suidae > Phacochoerus > Phacochoerus africanus. The sequence continues at coordinate 76,630,834 of NC_062547.1, read as the reverse complement.
TAATTCCAGAGGCTGGACAGATGGTAAAGCGCTTATGCCAGTGTTCCAGTGGTCCTGCCCCGGGGCAGGGAGCCTGGCGAGTGATGCAGACTCTGATCTAAGAATTCAAGAAAAGGCTGCCTGGCCTAAAGGGAGATGGAGCTCCATCCAGCCGAGAGATGGAATGTGTGTGTGTTGGGGGGCAATGTTTCTCCCCTCAGGGAGAGGGTGACCCTAACTCCATCCTCCTTCTGCATCCTTAGCGTGCACATAGGGCCTGCTCACAAAGGGCTCAGAAGCCTCTGATGTGAGAGCAGGGAAGAGCCCTTCCTGTCCTGGTGAGCAGGGAGAGCGTGGTTGGCAGAATGGCGGCTCCAGAGATGCCCTGTCCTGGTACTGGGGCCTGTGGACGTCATGTGGCAGAGGGGACTTTGCAGGCGGGGTTAAATGAAGGCCCTGAGATGGGGATGGTCCTGGATTCCCCGGGGGCCCAGTGTCATCACAGGGCCTCATAAGAGGGAGGCGGAAGGGTCAGAGGCAGAGATGGGAGATGCTGCGCTGTTAGCTGTGAGGATGGAGGAAGGGGCTGCGAGCCAGGGATACGGTGCCTCTAGAAGCTGGAAAAGGAGAAATGGATTCTCCCCCGGAGCCTCTGGAAGGACCAGCCCTGCCCAGACCTGGGTTTAACCCTGTGAGGCCCAAGTCAGACCCCGACCTCTAGAACCATGAGACAGTCAATGTGTGTAGTTTTCAGCTACAAAGTCTATAGGGACTTGTTACAGCACCCCCGGGAAACCCAGAGAGAGGCTACACAGATAATCCTAGAGTGCCGGGCAGAATAACCTACAGTTGATATCACTGGGTCGCTCGAGCCCTAGTTACATCTGGGCCTGGACCTTCCGTCCTCCCCACTGGACACTGTGGGTTGCTGTAAGCTGGGCATCTGGGGTCAGAGCCAGAGGGACGGGAAGAGCCCCAGTGAGGAGGAGAGGGACCCACCCCTGCCCCCAGAGGATGGCTCTGATCAAAAAGGACAATCACTAGGGCTGCAGATGATGGGGAGCAGTTGGAACCCTCCTCCAGCACTGCCAGTAGGAATGTCAAATGGGCCAGCCACTGTGGAAGACTGTCTGGCGGTTACAAAAACACAGCATTACCATCTCACACAGCAATGCACTCCTGGGTGCCCACCCAAAAGAAGTGACAACACACATCCACACAAACATCTATAAGTGTGCATGCCTGGCAGCATGGTTCACAGCATCCAAGAGGTGGAGTCACCCAAATGCCCAGTAACAGATGAACTGAACTACACATGGGAGCATCACTCAGCCATGAAAAGGAGAGAAGCACTGACACTCACTACCATGTGGATGGACCCTGAGACCGTGATGCTCAGTGAGAGAAGAAGACGCAGGACACATGGTGTGGGATTCCATGGATGAGAAATGGATTCCTGGTTACCAGGGGCTGGGGAGAGGGTGGGGTGACTGCTCATGGGAATGGGATTTCTTTCCTGGAGATAGAATGTTCTGGAATGGATAGAAGTGATGGTTGCAAATAGCGAATGTACTGAAAACAACGGAATATACACGTTAAGTAGAGGGAAGAGTACAGTATGTGTATGACATCCAATTACGACAGTGTTTTTTGTTTATTTTTTAAGATTTTAATTTTTCCATTATTGTTGATTTACACATTCTGTCAATTTCCACTGTACAGCAAAGTGACCCAGTCAGGGTTTTTTTGTTTGTTTGTTTTCTTTTTAGGGCCACACCTGTGGCATATGGAGATTCCCAGGCTCAGGGTCCAATTGGAGCTGCAGCTGCCAGCCTACACCACAGCCACAGCTATATGGGATCTGAGACACATCTGTGACCTATGCCACAGCCTGTGGCAACACTGGATCCTTAACCCACTTAGAGAAGCCAGGGATCGAACCTGCACCCTTATGGACACTGTCAGGTCCTTAACCCATTGAGCCACAGTGGAAACCCCAAAGCAGTTACTTTGTAACGTGGGGTGCAGGGGACGAGAGCCAGTCAAGGCTGGGCTTCTGCCCCAGGCACTCAAAGAACTAAAGACATTTCTCTCTCAGTTCAAACTGAGGCCAGCACTGCCTGTAAACCTGATCACTATAAATGGTAACATCAGCACCAAAAACTGCACCGAAGGAAATGTGCAGTCATTGACATCACAGTGAAGGCTTGGCCGCGTAAGGACTGCTTGGTGATGCAGCTTGAGGCAATCTGTGCTCTGTCCACAGACCAGGAGTGCCTCCTCTTCCTTCCTCAAAGCCGGCCCTGGAGCCCCAGCCCCGTCATCACTTCCTGCCACGGTAGTTAATGCCCAGCAGGGCACTTAGTAACCCTTGAAGAAAAATGGAACCCCCACTTCACAGATGGGAAGACTGAGGCCCAGACCCAGCACTGCTGACATGGGGGTTGTCTGGGGTGCTGTCGAGTGTGGAGCAGCAGCCCCAAGCCCCACCCCCTTGATGCCACTGGCACCCCCAGTGGTGACGACAAGCACAGATATCCCCAGATATTTTCCAGCATCCCCTAGGGGCAGGACTTCCCCAGGGAAGAACCATTGGGTTATAAGATCATGCATGACTCACTACTAACTAGCTAGTGATTAGTAAGTCACTGTTCAGCCTCGCATGTGGCCACAGGAATAGCAAGAGTTTATACCCAGACTATGGGGGCAAAGCCTTGGTTATTTCTGCTGTGTCACCAGCCTCCACAGCCCCACCTCTCTGTTCTTTGGGCTTCCATGAGTCTGACCCCAAAGCCAGAACCAGATGCCTACAGAGCCAGTACAGGTGCTTCCAGTTCAGACCCTCCCTGGTTTTAGGGGGGCGCAGACATGGCTCTGGGTGCCCAAGTCCTGGGGGGCAGGAAGCTGGTACCTCTGAGAAGGGAAAGCAGCAGAGTACAGGATGCAGCCACCAAGGCCCTGACGTGGAAGACCAGATGAGCTCAGCCTCGGAACCCCCAGGAGACACTGGTTAAAAGAGACCACCTGCCCCACCCCTCTCTCAGAAGGGACCAGCCGCGTCCCCTGGGCTAGGCAGCCAGGACCCTTGTACCAGGGCATGTGTGCTTCTCAAGCCAGGTGGGAACCCTGTGGCCCCGCCCATGGCTGCCAAATGCCCAAGGGGTCATGACCTGCCCATGTGATGAATCTGCAGACATAGTGGCTCTCAGGCCTCTCCAGGTGCAGGTCAGGGGACAGTTACCCTGTGGGGACCAGCTAGAGAAGCCAGCCAACCTCTCCCGCGCCCACCACCTGGCGGCACAACCGTACTCTGGCAAGGAGATGACGAAGTGGGTGTCACACTCCTGTCCAGCCAACGTGGGGCAGGGCCGGCCATGGAGCCCCCAAAGCTGCTTCTGCGTATCCCGCCCATCCAAGTTCCTTGTCCACCCTGCAGCCAGCCTCCTAACCTCAGGGGAATCACAACACCAAGAAAACACTGCCTTCTACTTATTTGAGTCTTCCCCAGGGGTGGGACTCTAATAGCTGACGATGTCACCTGGGGACCTGAGACCTGCCAGACAGGAGTGGAGTGGTGGGGAGGGCCTCAGGGAGAGGACACGAGGCCCACTGGCCCGGCTGACCCCGTGTCTGTCTCCAGCCCTTCCTGTCATGGACCAGACCCAGGCCTGGACAGTTCTGGAAGATAGGGTGGGACTGTGGAAGGGGCGTGTAAGGTTCCTGCCTGCCTTTCTGTCTCCTCAGAAAGTGGGAGAATTTTTTTTTTTTTTTAAGTAGGAGCAATGATTTTCTGAAAAACTTCCTGGATGGACAGAGTTCCCGCCAAAAGCAAACAGCTTTCTAGCAGAAACACAGACTCCCACGGCTACCGGAAGGTGCCTCTTCCTTGAGAAGCGCTGCAGGAGGCCAGGGCCCCTGGGATACCCTCGCGTGCGCACACACACCCCCACTGCCGTCCCAGGTACCTTTTTCTCTGCCCTTCTTAGAACACCTCCAAGGACCGCGTGGGGAAAACCAGGACAGGCTTCTCGGAATTCAGCACTAAGGGCTCCCCTGCTTCTTCCTGCAGAGAGACGCATGTGGTACTGAGAAACTCCTAGAGTGACAAAAGTTAAGATGACAAAATTCCCCTGCCTCAGCACGCACTCACTGCCACCCCCCACCCCGCCCATGCATTTTGCTGAAAACATAACAAAACACAGTTCCTGTGAGCAACCGCCTTGAGTGAGCTGCTGCACCTCAGCCCAGTTGCCACTTCCTTCCGGTGCCTCCACATCCTGCCTGGGCCACTGACATTGCCATTGCTGCTGCAGGGATGGGCCCCAACCCCAGACGTCAGTCCCGCATGCTCTGGATGGCCGAGTGAACCCTGGCCCCTGGCCTGGCAGCCAGAGTGTCTGGCTGTGGGAAGCTCGGAGCCCTGGATCTGTCCTGTCAAAGCTCTTTGCGCCCCGAGCTATCTTCCACCATCTACATGTTTTGGGTTATTTTTGTCTTTTTAGGGCCGCACTCACGGCATATGGAGATTCTCAGGCTAGGGAACTACTCCGAGCTGTAGCCGCCGGCCTCCACCACAGCCGCAGCAACGTGGGATCTGAGCCACATCTGCGACCTACGGCAACACTGGATCCTTAAACCACTGAGTGAGGCCAGGGATCGAACCCACAACCTCATGGTTCCTGGTCAGATTCATTTCCACTGTGCCATGATAAGAACTCCTGTGGTTTTTTTTTTTTTTTTAAATAAAAGTCAATTCAGATATAATAACATACTTTTTTCCTTTTTTTTTTGCCACACCCATGGCATATGGGAGTTCTCGGGCCAGGAACTAAATTCAAGCCAGAGCTGTGACCTGCGACACAGCTGCAACCATGTTGGCTCCCTAACCCACTACGATGCGCTGGGCTGGGGATTGAACCAGCACTTCCAGAAAGACAAGCTGGATCATTAACCCGCTTGACACAGCGGGAACTCCAAAGTCCACCCTTTTAAAGTATACAATTCAATGGTTTTCAGTAAACTCATAGAGCATGCAGCCGTCACCACTAAGTCCAGAACAACCTCAGCACTGCACAAAGAAACCCTGTGCCCAGAAGCAGTTATTTCCTATCCCCCTTTTATAAAAGGGCCACTTCACATTCCCTAAAAAGACATGTTCAAGTCTTCACCCCTGACACCTGTGAATGGACCGTGCTGGGAAATGGGGTCCTTGCTGATATAATTAGGATGAGGTCACGCTGGAAGAGGCTGGGCCCTCAGCCATTGACTGCCATCCTTCTAAGAAGAGGGAGACCTGGACACAGACGAAAGGAGACAGCCATGTGATGGAGGCGGAGAGACAGGGATCCGTCTGTGACCCAAGGGCAGACCAGGATTGCCAGGCACACCAGAAGCTGGGAGAGGCAGGAAGGACCCTCTCAGGGCCTCTGAGAGTCCTGAACCCACAGCAGATAAGAGGTGGCTGGCGATCTCAAGCTGGCTCTCCCCATATCTACAGCCTTCACTCCACCAAGATGAAGAGAGGGTGCTGGGGAGCTACCTGGTGGCTCAGTGGGTTAAGGATCAGGTGTTGTCATTACAGTGGCTCAGATTGCTGCTGTGGCGCAGGTTCAATCCCTGGCCCGGGAACTTCCACATGACATGGGTGTGGCCAAAAATAAAAAAAAGAAGGGGTTCTGTGTGTATACAGCTGAACACACAACTCTTCTCCAAACCTCGTTCCTGTCTTAGCTCCTCACAGGGGCAGACAGACTGAATGTTCAACAAAATGGTATAATGAGGGGTGGGGGTGGGGGGACAGAAAGGACAGTTGTGGATGGTGTGTCCGCTTAGAAGCCACACCTCTTCCTTCTGAGGACCTCAGACCAGGGACGCAAGAGCTGCCATGGCATGTTTAACTGATCCCAGACCTGCATGTCAGAAAGGGTAACACACAGGAAACAGCACCCACAAACTCTTGTCCAAACACCAACTCCCCTCTGCTGGCTACCCAAGCCTCCTTTCCACACCAAGGTCCTCGGGATCGAAACTCGCCTGTGACCACCTCCAGTCTCTGAGGAGGGCCATCCATCAAGTGGCGCACTCTCTCCAGGGATGGTGACTCTGCCCCGGATGCTCATGGCTGTCATGACTAGGGAGCTCCTGGCACTGAGTAGGTGGGGCCAGGAGGCTGCTCCAGGATGTCCCATGCCCAGGACACCTCCATGGAGAAGGACCCAGCCCCACATGTCTTATCTGGGACTTAGGAGCTACAGGAATGACCATCTCCTTCCCAGAATCCAGTTTCTGAAGTCAGATTTGCCTTTTTGGCTTAAGCAATCTGAACCTCGAAATTCTAGGAAGTCAGGAACAGAGCTCACCAGCTGGGGCATGTCCAAAATTTCCCAGAGTAAAAACCCAAGTTCCAAGCTTGCTGTCTGGGGAATTTTTGTTAAGTCTCCATTTTAAGAAGCCCTGGAAGAGTTTCCATCATGGCGCAGTGGTTAACGAATCTGACTAGGAACCATGAGGTTGCGGGTTCGATCCCTGCCCTTGCTCAGTGGGTTAAGGATCTGGCGTTGCCATGAGCTGTGGTGTAGGTTGCAGACGCATCTCGGATCCCACATTGCTGTGGCTCTGGCGTAGGCCGGTGACTACAGCTCCGATTCGACCCCTAGCCTGGGAACCTCCATATGCTGCGGGAAGCGGCCCTAGAAAAGGCAAAAAGACCAAAAAAAAAAAAAAAGAAGCCCTGGAGATGAGAGAGCAGCTCCCGGAATGATGGTTAGTGGCTTTTTCCTGAACCTGGCTGGCTTGGGAGGGTCGTGGCATGTGAAAAAAGACCGCCTTAACCATGTTAGGAAGACAAATCATCTGAAGGGTCCTGGAACTGAAACAGCATTTCCGTGAAACCCCACAGGGACCAAAATGACCACTTCTGCTTTTTCTGAGAGAGGCAACTTAGAACTCAGCTTATCACAGCATCTGTGGTGCCTGGTATGTGAACACCATGCTCAAGATTTTAAAAGATGATAGAGACACTCCTACAGGGAGGTTCAAATAAAAAGTAAACTCTCAGGCCATGGAAATATGTGAGGGACCCTAAACGCACATCACTAAGTCAAAGAAGTCCATTGGAGAAGGCGATGCTGTGATTCCAACTCTATGATGGTCTGGGAAAGGCAGAGCAAAACTATGGGGACAGCAAAAGAATCTGTGGTCGCCAGGGGTGGTGAGGGTGGAGAGGTGAGGAGGATTGAACAGGTGGAGCACAGGTGATTTTTAGGGATATGAAACTACTCTGTGTGCTAAAATGATAGATTCCTGTCAGTATACATTTGCTTAAACCCAGAGAACATATACCACTAAGAATAAACCCCAGTGTACTACAGATGCTGGCTGACAATGATGTCTCAGTGTGGGTTCCGCTCTGGTGGGGGGCGTTGACAATGGGAAAGGAGGTGCATATATGGGGGCAGGGAGTACCTGGGAATTCCCTGAAACTTCCACTCAATTATGCTGTGAGCTTAAAACTTCTCTAAAAAAAGAAGTCTATTAAATATATATATATGTATATATACACACACAGTACATCCCATTTAAGAAATAACTACAGCCACAAATAGGAAGAAGATAATGACGAATTCTATGAAAGCAGGAGTTAGACATATATTTGCAGAAAGAATAAGCACTGTGGAAGGCACCAAAATATGATATATGCCTCATGTGTAATTTCTAACTTCTGGGTAGCCATAATGAAAAGTAAAAAATAAACAAGTGACTTTTAACATTGATAAGATATACTATTTAAACCTAGGACACCAAAATAGCATTCCAACATCTAACAAATAGAGAAAACGCTAAGGAAATATTTTGCACACACATACATGCCATCTTAACACACTGGGTCTCAGAAATCTGGTGTGTACTCTACATGGATGGCACATCTCATTTTGGACCAGCCACATTCCGGGAACTCACCAGTCATGCAACACTGGAGAGCTCAGCTCCAGAGGGTCTTAAAAGAGGAAAACCCAGAGTTCCCGTCATGGCTCAGAGGTTAAGGAACTCAACTAGTATTCATGAAGACGCAGGTTCAATCCCTGGCCTTGCCCAGTGGGTCAAGGATCCAGCATTGCTGTGAGCTGTGGTGTAAGTCACAGACGCAGCTCAGATTTTGTGTTGCTGTGGCTGTGGTGTAGGCCGACAGCTGCAGCTCCATTTGGACCCCTAGCCTGGGAACCTCCATATGCCGCAAGTGTGGCCCTACAAAGAAAAAAAAAGGTGGGGTGGAACCCATCTGCTGGAGGACAGGAGCAATAGGGCAGGTGCTGTTTGAGGCAGGCGCCAAATTCAGACTCTGGTGAGAAACTGGGTGCCCTAGGGTGTGGGCAGGGGTGGGGCAGCAAAGACTTCTCCTTGCTTCACTTCATGATCAGTACCACAGACACCTACAGGCTACCATAACTTGGGGTGGGGGAGTATGCCCACAGGCACTCAGGGCTTCAGGAGGCGGCAGTGCTCTGTTCCGACATTGTCCATCCATGGCATCAGTCAGTGCTGAGTCCGTGAAAGGGGCTAAAAAGAGCCCCTGAACTTTATGCTGGGTGGAGAGTGGGATGAAGAAGTGGCTGACAGGGGCCAAGTGTAACAGAAGCAAATCCAAAATCACAAAGTGCAGGCAGGCAGTGGGGTATGAGATACAAATCCCATGCCACAATTTATCCAACTGTATGCTTTGAATGTGTGCAGTTCACTGCAAGTCTACTGAGCCTCTATAAAAAGGTTTAAAAAAAAAAAAAAAGAAATCCAAGGGGCAGAAAGCTCCTGTGAATAAATTCTGGGAGACTCTTACCCCCAAATGAGCAGTGGCTCTCTCAGTGGGAGCATCACTGGTCATTTATTTACAAAGAGCCTGTGACTCTGCGTATCTTTCAATCACCTCTCCTTCCCTTTTCAGCGACGTTTTGTAAAATACTCGGCCACTGAAAGCAAATACAAGCCCTATAGCCAGTTCAGAGACAGAGCTGTGGAGTCACCAGGTAGTCAGTGCCGACACCTGCCGCCCAGCCCTTGCCCGCTGCTCAGGGACTCTTGGGACAAGGAAGCCTGCTTGCAGAGGGCAGGTGTCCCAGTGGGCTGGGGTCCCTAAAATTCTGTGGACTTTCCATCCATCATGAGGTGGGGTCCTGATCAGCGATACAACCAGTGGGTGACCTAAAGTAACATTTGTAACCGCTAATTGGACCAAGGGCCGCCACGGCTCCTGCTCCTCCACCACTGTTCACCCCCCTGAGGGGCCCGGTTGTCTGGCCCTCCGCGGTTGTCCCCCCGCCCCGAAGGGCCCGGCCTCCCCGCCGCCCGCGGTTGTACCTCCTGAGGTCGCCCTGCCCGCGGTCGCCCTCCCTGAAGGACCCGGCCTCCCTCGCCTCTACCACCGTTCACCCCTCTGAGGGACCCAGCCTTCACACCGCCCGCGGTCATACCTCCGAGGACCCACCTGCCGCCTGCTGTCCGAAGGATCTGGCCACTCTCGCCGCCAGACTCCGCCCCCGGGGCGCCAATCAGCCTTGCCTCGCCGTCCGCCGCGGAAAAACTCCGCGCACAACTGCCCCGCCCCGGATATACTTCCGCTCCTGTCCGAGGCCTTCCCGGAAGTGGAGTGGGGACTGCCTGCGGGCGGAGCAGCTGAGTGCCCGGAGCGCTGGACCGGGCCTCGAGGTGGGGCCGCCCTGGAAGGAGGAGCTTGAGCGGGCCGAGGACGCCTGCGTGGAGGGCGGTCAGGGGCGGGGCCAATAGAGGGGTGGAGCCCTCTTTGGGAGCTGAGGTTGGTGGGCGTGGCTTGAAAGAGGAGTCGGCGGCGGGAAGTCGCTAGTCAGTTGCGAGGGCGGGCCTACGCCGAGGGGGCGGGAGAGGGCGAGGCTATGTCACAAGAGAGCGGTTGGTTGGTGAGCGATGGGGGCGGGGCACGAGGGCGCCGTTTGTTGGTTCGCGGCAGAGGGGCGTGGCTCGAGGGGCGCCGTCGGTTGGCCGGCGGCGGGCGGGGGCGGGCCATGGCCCTGCTGCTGTGCCTGGGCCTGACAGCTGCGCTGGCCCGAGGCTGCTTGCACTGCCACGGCAACTTCTCAGAGAAGTTCTCCTTCTACCGCCATCACGTGAACCTCAAGTCCTGGTGGGTGGGCGACATCCCTGTGTCGGGTTCGCTGCTCACCGACTGGAGCCAGGACACGATGAAGGAGCTGCATCTGGCCATCCCCGCGGAAATCAGTGAGTACCCCGGCCCTGTCTGCACGCGCTCCACGCCCAACCAGACCCTGGACCAGGCCTCTCTCACAAGTCTCCTCTCACCCCCAGCCCGGGAGAAACTGAACCAAGTGGCAAACGCCGTGTACAAGAGAATGGATCAGCTGTACCAGGGAAAGATGTATTTCCCGGGTAAGGGGGCGGCCGCCACAGTGGGAAACCGAGGAACAACCCCCCGGCCCCAGGGCACCTCACGCTGACCCATCCACCTGCCCCTGACCTTATCCCTCCTGCCTCCCCCCATTAGGGTATTTCCCCAACGAGCTGCGAGCTATCTTCCGGGAGCAGGTGCACCTCATCCAGAATGCCATCATCGAAAGTGAGCAAATAAGGGCTTCAGGGATGGAGGATGCTGCCCAGAGCCTGAGGACCCAGGACCACAGGAGTGTTTGCCTCTTTCTAGGCCTAGGCCCAGGTTCCAGCCAGGGCCTGGCTGAGACTAGAGCCATGTGAATAGGGATCTGGCATGATGCAGCTGGGTGTTGGAACTCAGAAAGGACAGAAAGTGGGGAGAAAGTCTGCTCCCTGGGAGTTCCTGTCGTGGTGCAGCGGAAAGGAATCCGACTAGGAACCATGAGGTTGCGGGTTTGATCCCTGGCCTCGCTCAGTGGGTTAAGGATCCGGCGTTGCTGTGAGCTGTGACGTAGGTTGCAGGCTCTGCTAGGATCCTGCATTGCTGTGGCTTAGGCCAGTGGCTACAGCTCCAATTCGACCCCTGGCCTGGGAACCTCCATATGCTGCCCTAAAAAAAAAAACCAAAAACCAAAAAAGTTTCCTCCCTGAGGGGGGACACTCTCATCTAGTGGACACCAATAGGACACCTGGAAGGATAAATTTCGACCTGTCCATATCATCTCCCCCAGCCAGTCCCTGGAGGCCTGAGTATTGCTGCTGCCCTTCCCCATGGTTTGCTTCACCCCAGGCTGGGACACTCCTGAGCCTTGGGCAGCCTGGGAAGGTGGGCTGGATGGGGAAGACAGTCTAGGCCTGCTAAGAAGGTACCATCTGTGCTCTCACCCTCTCACAGGCCGCATCGACTGTCAGCGTCACTGTGGTGAGCCTCTGTCCAGGTTGTGGGGTGCAGCAGCAGCAGCATGGGGCCCCAGAGGCTGAGGGTGAGGGGACCTGCGGCTGCCTCTGGTCTATTGCAGGCATCTTCCAGTACGAGACCATCTCTTGCACCAACTGCACAGACTCACATGTTGTCTGCTTTGGCTACAACTGCGAGTAAGGCTCAGAATCACACACCTGCCTGTGTGCCCACTGCCTCCGCCCCAGCCACAGGGTCCAAGGGTCTCCCTGGAGTGGGCCCCTCCATCACCTGGGTGGGGGGAATGGAAGCTCCCCCCAGCTGGCCCCTCCATGTCCTGTGTGCCGGCAGGTCGTCGGTGCAGTGGGAGACAGCAGTGCAGGGCCTCCTCCAGTACATGTGAGTCAGGGGAGCTGGGCTTAGGGTGGGGACTCCAGTCAAGGCCACTTGGCCCCTGACTCCAAACCTGCTGTTGTTGCAGAAATAAGTGGCACAAGTAAGTTTCCCCTTTCCAAACCTGAGTTTGATCACAGGCAGTGGGGCACGGGTGCCCTCTCTGGTGAGTATGTGCCTGGCTGAGGCCACACCTGATGCCAGGGACCCAGATTCTTTCTCCCAGGGTCTTGGAGCTCAGCTGGCACAAGCAGTATATCCTGGTTAGAGTCTCCACAGAATCTGGTCCCACCCATGCCCCAAGAAGTGGGAATGCTGTGGTCAGAGGCAGGGAGGGCCCCCCATGGTGGATGTGGGCCCTAGTGAAGAGCCTAAGGACCACAGGCACAGCCTCATCCCCAATGCTTAGAGCTAACTGAGGCTGCGTCATTTCTTTCAGACAGAGCACCAGCACGAGGTAAGGTCTCCAAGGTCCATCCTCTGGGCAAGAAGGGGACGGGAGGGGTGGGGTTGTCCAGGTCAGTGGGGGTGGACAGGGGTGTTAAGTGCGGTAGGCATAGCTGGGCAGCTCTCTCTGCATCTGGGACATGTGGAAGTCACCTCCGCAACCACGCAAGTGCAACACTTCATGAATAAACATGAGCTCCTCCTCCTCCTGGTCTGGACTCACAGAACCACTCCAGCCTTGTGAGTGACCCAGAGGAGGGAGGCTGCAGGGACCGGGTGGACTCCAGGGGCAGGGGCTCCCCCACTTCTTTGGAGCCCCGGTTGTGGGGGTGTTGGGCATGACCCCAGGGCTGTCTGAGTTGAGCTTTGGGAGTCCGCCTGCAGCTCTCTCAGGTGCCCCACCTGGGAGGAGGGGCCTAGCTCCCAGCAAAGGCCCACATGGCAGGGCACCCCTATCTCCCTGCAGCCTGATATCACCAAGCTTCACCTGTCTGGAGCCCCCACATCTGGCCAACCTGACTCTGGAAAACGCTTCCGAGTGCCTGATGCAGCACTGAGGGGAGCCGGCTGGTCAGACCTGTCTGAGACCATGGTGTGGGGCCAGGACTCTGTTGGACCGTTTGGGCCTGACTGATGGAGCAGGCCTGCTGCTGCCTGGGTGCCCCACCCTCCTTGGAGCCCAGGCCGGGCTGGGGCGGGAGGAGGGTAAGGGAGATAACTTGGGTTTGTACAGAGTATAGCGTTGACGTGGGGAATCACAGCAATCTGATGGAATGATTAAATATCCCTGACATTTCTCATTGTGGAACAGTCCTTGTTAGCAAGATGGGCCGGGTAAAGTGTGTCCTGGGTGCCGGGCAGGGATTCCCCCTGCATAGATTTGCGTTAGTAACAGGCAGGTGCACAGGGAAACCAGCCTTTAGAGCGATGACTCAAAGGGACGCCAGCTTGGGCGCACCCTGGGGTTCCTGTTACCTCAGGCTGCCCCAGCCCAGGCACAGGAACTGCTATCCACATGGCTGAGCCTCTTTCGGAAGCTCACTATGGGGGCCGTGAGGGAGATGAGCTCAATCTGCCTCTGCCCAGGGCTGAACAGTGAGTAGTTGGAAGGCTAGGGGGAAAAGTGCTGCCAGAAGTGCCCTCCTGCCTGCAAATAGCTTCACGAAACCGGCGGTTCTCTGGCTCTGGGCTTCCCTTCTGGGTGGCTGCCGACCACCTCCAACTCCAGGAACACTGCCCTCTGCTTGCCAATTTGGGTCTGGGTAATGGCTTGGTGGAAGCACAACAATGAGTGGGAGATGGACACCCCAGGCCCCTGCTGCAGCCCATGAGCTAGAGAGGGTTGGTTGGTAACCAGGCAGGGGTGGTCCGAGGCCTCTCTCCCTACCTGCCCATGTCTTGGGATTCAGGTTGGAGTTGATAATGGGCCCTGTCTGCTGACACATCCCTCTGTCCATGTGTGTCAGTGAGGCCATTGGCAATGTGCAGAAGAAAAAGAGCAGCAGGCCTGTCTTCCAGCACCTCTTCCTGTCACTCAGCCCACACACCCCATGGCCAGTGGGGTTCCTGCACAGCCCTGTGGAGGGTCAGGTGGTTCCTTGGTGTTTTCACCAGAGCCCAGCATGCTGTGGCCCCTGAGAGGGTGCCCTGCAGCTCCGCCCTGACGAGAAGCCCCAAACTGACAACCCCAGAGGCCCCAAACTGAGAACCCCTGGTCGGGGGCACACATGGCCACAGGTGAGAGACCCAGCAAGTAAACGTCTGTTTTGCAAGTTTATTGATCATCTTGACACAATCATTACAGCAGCGTGATATGTCTCTCTGTCCTTTATACGGGAATGTCAATAGCAAAGAAGTTCTTATATAACACATCATACAATTTCGAGGTTCTAGAATCACTGCACAGGATTCTGTAATAGATTACATGCTAAAGTGACAGTTTTCATCAAAAGGAAAGTTCAACATCATTGAGGACCATCATCTCTGAGGAAAGTTGAGTCTCATGGGGGTGGGCCAGGACCCCCTTCTCTGTGCGTGACGTACAACACAAGGGCCTAGCTGCCCTAGGACAGCCGAGGGGCCCAGAATTGGGCCCTCCAGGACTGGGGACAAGCCTGCAGGTGTCCAATGATGAGGAGGGGACTGGAACTGCAGCACCCCCAACTCACAATACCCCGACCAGGGCATGGAAGCCAACATAGCCTAGTCTCTGCTGCAACTGGGATGCCCACCAGATGCCATGAAGACATCAATGGAATTGGACAGGCGACAGCCTGCATGACCCTCCCCCACCGTGTCCTGGGGGATAACGTGCCCCTCAGCATGAGGATGAAGAGGAGTGTATCCTGGCTGAACAGCTGGCAGGCTCTTTCTTCATTCCTAGCTGCCACGGGGCAGGGTACCTGGGGACTCAAGGACTCAGATGACTGACAGACGTGGATGCACTGGCCTGTCCAAATCTTGCCAGGTCCCGATCATCCTTGGGCAGCCCCTGCAGCCATGTGGACAGTCCACTCCAGCTACAGGAGCCCCTTCTGGTCTGGGCACTGGAGCGGGGCTTCTCACCAAAGACCGTGGAGAGTCAAAAATGACGGATAAATGAACGCAACATAAACCTCTCTGTCTACACAGTGGACGACAGTGGCCTTATGTTATCTCCTGGGCTAGACCCAAACCCAGCGAGAGGAGAGCCCCAGCCCTTGGAGCTGCCCTCCCTGCAAGTCCCCTCCACAGTGGCCTGAGGTGCGTTCAGCACTTGGCCAGGGTCTCCTTCATCTCCTCCAGCAAGTTGCTCAGCAGCGTTGGATCATTGCACTTCCCGTCTACCGACACCGACTTTTCACCCTGCAGGGAAGATGGCGCCGTGAGAGGCTGCGGAGGAGGCTGGCCCCTTCCCACACACTTCTGGGGAGATGGAGCAGGTGCACTGTGGCCCGTGTCTCCTATGGGAGGAACTACAGGGCCTGGACAAAGGCCAGAACCGGAGAGACCCTGGAGAGGCACTCTGGAAGAACTGGGCAGAGGGCTGTGGCCTGTGGCCCAGGCTCTGCGTGCCAAAGGGAAGCCTGGGGACTGCTGTGCTCACCTGGAGCTAAGCCCGCAAGGCGTGCCCCCTGAATAGGCACCAAACATTCAGGAACACACAGTGGGAGGCAGCTCTGAGGACAGAGACAAAGGCTGTGAAACCAACAGACGCTTGAGCAGAGGTCTTGCAGCCAGAACCTGGGTACTGACATTCCCCATGGGGTTTAAAGAAGGCCTAGGGGGAGTTCCCGTCGTGGCGCAGTGGTTAACGAATCCGACTAGGAACCATGAGGTTGGGGGTTCGATCCCTGCCCTTGCTCAGTGGGTCAAGGTTCCGGCGTTGCCGTGAGCTGTGGTGTAGGTCGCAGACGCAGCTCGGATCCTGCGTTGCTATGGCTCTGGCGTAGGATGGCAGCTGAAGCTCCGATTCGACCCCTAGCCCGGGAACCTCCATATGCCGCAGGAGTGGCCCAAGAAATGGCAAAAAGACCAAAAAAAAATAAAAATAAAAATAAGAAGGCCTAGGGTCTAATCCTATTCAAAACATCTGGACGGAGGGGTTTCCTGTTGAGGCGCAATGGGATCAGTGGTATCTTATGAGCACTGGGATGTGGATTCAATCCCTGGACCAACAGCTATGGCTCAGATCTGATCTCTGGTCCAGGAATCCAAGTAGGACAGAGACAAACTGCAGCCTCTCCCTACAGTGGAAAATACCACATCCTGGGGTAGATTTGCTGGGAAACTGGCCTCAGTGAAGCCTTAGGGTTCCTCCCTTACCCAAGTCCCTTGCAAGGTCCTAATAAGAAAGATTCTAACAATGTGGGTCAGACAGTTATTTAGTAAAGATATATTTTTGGATTTCATGATCCTTGTATTTATCAGCTTAAAATAAATAAATAAAAATAAAAGATGTGCCCACCAGCAGAAAAGACATAATGGAAGGTCATGGACCCTGGTAAGAAGTCAATGGAATGAATCCAACTGGAACAGACAGCAAAAAAGGAGTTGGAGGTGGTGGGGGTGGGCCGAGCCTCAGAGACCCAGAAATGAAAAGTCTGAGATTCACATCACTGGGACCCCAGAAGGAGAAGATAAAGAATGCAGCGCTGGAAGTTCCTGAGTGGCACCATAGGTTAAGGATCCAGTGTGGCCACAGCTGTGGCACAGGTTGCAACTGTGGCAAGGATGTGGTCCCTGCACTGAGAACTTTCACATTTTGGGAACAACAAAATAAATAAATAAATCAAAGCAGTGCTGAAAAGGTATTTATTTATTTATTTGGTCTCTTTAGGGCCGCACTCATAGCATATGGAAGTTCCCAGGCTAGGGGTTAAATCAGAGCTGTAGCTGCTGGCCTATGTCACAGCCATAGCAAAGCCAGATCGGAGCCACGCCTGCAACCTATATCACAGCTCACGGCAATGCTAGATCCTTAACCCACTGAGCGAGGCCAGGGATTGAACCTACATCCTCATGGAGGCTAGTCAGATTCGTTTCCACTGAGCCACAACGGTAACTCCCTGAAAAGGTATTTAATAGTTGAAAACTTTCAAGTTTTGCGAAAAACATAAACCTAAGTTCAGCAGACTCCCAAGAGTTAGGATGAGCTTAAGTAACTCCAAGCACAGACAGTTCACAAACTGCTGAAAAAACAAAGAAAAATCTGAAACAGCCCGAGAAAAACAATGCACTCCCTCAAAAAGGAAAATGGTTCCTTGTCAGAAAGCACAGACACCAAAAGAAAACAGCTTATTTTTGAAGAACTGAGTGAAAAGACTTGCAAAACCAGAATTCTATACCCAGCAAAAGCAGCCTTGAGGGAAAGTGAAATATAGAATAATTACATGGACTGCAGCAGCTTGGGTGACTGTGGAGGCATGGGTTTGATACCCAGCCTGGCGCAGTGTGTTAAAGGATCTGGCGTTGCTATAGTTGTGGCATGGATTCAATCTCTGGCTCAGGAACTTCCACATGCCAAGAGTGCATATGAGAAAATACTCCACATCACTAATTACTAGAGAAATGCAAATCAAAACTGCAATGAGGTACAACCTTACCAGTCAGAATGGCCATCATTAATAAGTTTACAAAGAACAAATGCTGGAGAGGGTGTAGAGAAAAGGGAACCCTCCCCTACACTGTTGGTGGAAATGTATATTGGTGCAGCCACAATGGAAAACAGTATGGAGGTTCCTCAGAAAACTAAAGAACTACCACATGATCCAGCAATCCCACTCCTGGGCATCTGTCCAGACAAAACCACAAAGAGATACATGCACCTCTATGTTTACTGCATCACTATTCACAACAGCCAAGACATGGAAACAACCTAATGTCTGTTGACAGATGAATGGATTAAGAAGATGTGGTACATGTATGCAATGGAATACTACTCAGCAGTAAAAAATAATGAAATAGGAGTTCCCGCTGTGTGGCACAACAGGATCCACGGCATCTCTACAGCTCCTGGCACAGTTGGCTAAAGAATCAGGTGTTGTCACAGACATGGTATAGGTTGCAACTGTGGCTCAGATCTGATCTCTGGCCTAGGAATGCCATGGGGAAGCCAAAAAAGGGGTTGTGGGGGGAAAGAATGCCATTTGCAGCAACATGGCTGCAACTAGAGATGTTCATACTAAGCAAAGTTGGAAAAAAAAAAAAGACAAATACCATATGATAACACTTAGATGGGGAATCTAAAATATAACACAAATGAACCAATCTATAGAACAGAAACAGACTGACAGACATGGAAAACAGACTTGGCTGCCAAGGGGGAGGGGGAAGAAGTGGGATGGACAGGGAATTTGGGGTTAGTAGATACAAACTATTACATTTAGAATGTATAAGCAATGAGGTCCTACTGTACAGCACAGGGAACTATATCCAGTCTCCTGGGACAGACCATGATAGAAGATAATTTGAGAAAGGGGATGTATATATATGTATAACTGGATACTTTGCTGCATAGCATAAACTGGCACAACTCTGTAAACCAACTGTACTTTAAGCACAAACGGTCTGAACACAATTAAAAAACAGATATTGACAGGATAATCCAAGCTCTATGGTGTCCAGAAGAAATTTTCTTTTTTTTTCCCTTTTTTGTCTTTTTATCATTTATTGGGCCGCTCCCACAGCATATGGAGGTTCCCAGGCTAGGGGTCGAATTGGAGCTGCAGCCACCAGTCTACACCAGAGCCACAGCAATGCGGATCCAAGCTGCGTCTGCAACTTATACCACAGCTCACAGCAACACCGGATCCTTAACCCACTGAGCAAGGCCAGGGATTGAACCCGCAACCTCATGGTTCCTAGTCGGATTTGTTAACCACTGAGCCACAACGGAAACTCCAGGAATTCTTTCTAATGTAAGGATAAAGGCAGGTTCACAGTAAAAGACATAACACCTAAACACCAATCAAATGAAAGCAGGAATGGCCGCACTGCTATCAAACACAGTGGCCTTTGGAGCAAAGAATGTTGCCCAGGATGGAGGAACACACCTACTGATGAGAGGGTCCATTTGCCAAGACCCCACGATTCTAACAGTCTATACCATATGCCAACAATAGAGCTCCCAAACAAGGAGCAAAGCCTGACCAAATGGAGGAATGGACCAGCTGGAGACACTGGTCTCACATTCCTTGCTCATATCATCAAGGGCCAGCAGAGAGAAAATCTTCAAGGACCCAGAAGAATCAAAAGCACCATCAACCAAGGGGACCTAGGTGACAGGTATTGAACAATTCCAGGCACCTATGGAACTCCTGTCCACAAAGACCACAGTTCAATGGCTTGTCAGTAACACAAAAGCAACAGGAAACTCTGATCCATGGGACATAGAGAAAGTCTTGATAGAAATTAGAAAATGTTTTAAACAATTTTAAATAGTGATTGAACAATTCCAGGCACCTATGGAACTCCTGTCCACAAAGACCACAGTTCAACGGCTTGTCAGTAACAAAAAAGCAACAGGAAACTCTGATCCATGGGACATAGAGGAAGTCTTGATAGAAATTAGAAAATGTTTTAAACTGTACAGAAATAAAAATAAATCATTAAAATTTGCAGGGTTCAGCTAAAGGGCAATGCTTAGAGAAAAATTTATGGCACTAAACATTTTCTTAGAATAAACAGATCTTTTGAAAAGGTCTAAGTTTCCACCTTAACAACCTCGCAAAGGAGCAAAATAAACCCCAAATAGAAGTAAGGAGCTAGGCAGCATAACTCCATAAAATTTACTTACTGTTTAAAAACATAGTAACTTTTTTTTTTTTTGGCACCATACCCACTACATGTGGAAATTCCTGGGCCAGGGATTAAACCTATACCATAGTAGCAACGCAAACTTGACAATGGTGGATCCTTAACCCACTGGGCCACAAAAAAACCTCACACAGTAACTTTATTTTAAAAGTTGGTTCTGGGAGTTCCCACTGTGACTCAGCAGTAATGAACCCAACTAGTATAAGAATGCGGGTTCGACTCCTGGCCTCACTTAGTGGGTTAAGTATCCAGTGTTGCTGTAAGCTGTGGTATAGGTCGCAGATGCAACTCAGATCTGGCCCTGCTGTGGCTGTGGTGCAGGCTGGCAGCTGCAGCTGATTCGAGCCCAAGACTGGGAACTTCTGTATGCTGTAGGTGTCGCCCTAAAAAAGTTATTTCTGAAGTTGATTTTTCAAAAGAGCAACAAGAAATTTCCTGGTGGCTCAGTGGGTTAAGGAGTTGGCGTTAAAGCTATGTTTCTGGTTTGATCCCTGGCCCATGAACTTCTGCATGCCGCTGGCAGGGCCACAAAAAAAAAAGGATCGACAAAATGGGTAAGTCTTCTAGCCAAGAAAAATGAGAGAAGACACAAATTACCAACATCAGCAATGAGGGAAGGTTTTCACTGATCCCTCAGAGACTAAAAGGACAAGAACACTCAACCCACGATCAACTCTGTAACTAGGATGAAATGGACCACATCTTGAAAACCACAAACCACCACGACTCATACAAGAAAAAACAGATAAGGAGTTCCCGTCGTGGCGCAGTGGTTAACGAATCCGACTAGGAACCATGAGGTTGCGGGTTCGGTCCCTGCCCTTGCTCAGTGGGTTAATGATCCGGCGTTGCCGTGAGCTGTGGTGTAGGTTGCAGACGCGGCTCGGATCCCGCGTTGCTGTGGCTCTGGCGTAGGCCGGTGGCTACAGCTCCGACTGGACCCCTAGCCTGGGAACCTCCATATGCCGCGGGAGCGGCCCAAGAAATAGCAACAACAACAACAACAAAGACAAAAAAAAAAAAAAGAAAAGAAAAAAGAAAAAACAGATAAATTAAGAATTCCTACAATTTTGGAGTTCCCGTCGTGGCTCAGTGATTAATGAATCTGACTAGGAACCATGAGGTTGTGGGTTCGATCCCTGCCCTTGCTCAGTGGGTTAAGGATCTGGCGTTGCCGTGAGCTGTGGTATAAGTTGCAGATGCAGCTTGGATCCCACATTGCTGTGGCTCTGGTGTAGGCTGGTGGCTGCAGCTCCAATTCGACCCCTAGCCTGGGAACCTCCATATGCGGCAGGAGCGGCCCAAGAAGTGGCAAAAAGGCAAAAGGACAAAAGAAGAAAAAAAAAAAAAAGAATTCCTGCAATTTTAAGAAGTTGAAGTTGTAGATAAAAACCTTCCAAAAAAGAAGGCCCCTGACCTGATTTCCTTGGTGAATTCTACATAACATGCAAGAAGATGTACACTGACTACATGCCACCTCTTCTACAAAAGGCTAGAGGAAGGAATGCCTCCCCACTTAGTTGGTGAGGCCCCAGTGCCAAGGCCAGAGGAGCGCAGGATAGGCCAACATCCTCCTGAACAGGGCTCAAAACTGCAAAGGCACAGTGCTGAGGAGTGGAAAGGCTGGGTGGGGCCTTCCTGGGGGCTCACCTTCTTCACCAGGAGGCAGACGTGGTGTCCCTGGATGGAGCGGCTGTACATGGAGGCGCAGGAATCCACTCGCTCCACAACTGCAACAGAGGGCAAGGGGTGAGGCTGGGCCAGCCCTGGGGTGGGGAGGAGTCACATGTGTAGAAAAGCAGAGCCATCTATCAGCCATGTCCAATCCCTTACCGGAAAAACGGTGATGAAAACAGATCTTTGCCAGAAGGTTCTGGAAGGACATACTAATGCCATCAACCTTGATTGAGCTCATGCTCAGGTCCCCAGACTCCAACAACTTGGCAAAGGCATCACTGTGAGAAAGGGACGGAACGGGACAGTAAAAATAGGGGGTCTTGGTGTGTGCCTGTGGCTTAGGGTCTCCAAGGGTGCTGTGAGAAATCAAGAGCTGGAGTCCCCGAAACTCCTATGTTGAAGCCCAGACCCCCAGGATGTCAGAATGCAACTGTATTTGAGACTGGGGTCCCTGTGAGAACAAGACACGTGACCGTCTGCACTCCAAACAGGATGGCCTCAGGATGACCCACTTCTGCCATCACTGGTCTCAGCCTGCAGCACTGGGAGGGAACTGATGCCTGTGCTTGGACCACAGGACCTGCGCTCAGTGTTATGCAGCTGAGCTGGCCGGCACAGCAGATATGCTGGGCTTTTTGTGCTCACCATCAACCGGTCACCTGACAGTCCGTGCACTCTCACACCTTAAATCAGAGGGCATGGCTGAGGTGATTGCACCCAGAGCCTGGCACAGCATGGAAGGGGGCATACCTGTAGCAAGGTGTGGTGACCAAGTATGAGGTGCAGGTGAAGTGCAGCTTGAAGTCGAGCTTCTCATGGGTGGAGCCATCGTCATTCTGTTGGAGTAGGGATGCAGGGTGAGTGTGGGCATGGCTCCAGAGTAGGGATTCTCTCAGCTGGCGGCCCCACTGCTGCCTTGGTTCCCCGTACCTTGGCAATGAAGGATAGTGTCCCCTTGAGCTTCTGCGCCATGACGATGCTCTGAATGGTGAACACAAACTGGGCTTCGTTGGAGATGCCTGGTGAGGGTGAGAGGGGCCTGAGAAGCAGCGCAGGGTGCAGCCTGGGAGCGTGTGTGTGTGGCTATCCCAGCAGGTGGCAGGTACCCCACAACCCAGGGTCTGCCCTCAGTGATGGCCAGTCCTGGGGCCACTCACCAGGGGGCAGCTGGAAAGGCACAGGGACACCATCATGGACTGAGGAGCCCTCTGGCCGGGCCAGCCGGGCGTTGAGTGAGTCCAGCACGTTGAGTTCCATACTCTTGAGGAAGCTGCTGCTCTGGTTCTCCAGGACCACGGACACGGTGACCTGGCTGTCCTTCTGCAGGCTGCCCTGCACATCGTATGTCTGCACAGAGCAAGGCAAGGTCAGCAGTGCAGGGAGCCCACCAGGGGCCCCTCTGGGCCTGGATGAAGGCCCAAAAGTGTGAGCACAAGTATGCAAAGGAAGGAACGTTCTGGACCCTCACTCAAGGACACTGAGTTTCAGATATGTACAGATTTTAGCTATTCCCGATGCATGGCTCTGCTTCCACACCCCCTCACAGAGAAAGGACCAACCCCCGCCCCCCGAGCCTTCTGTGGACCATGCTCTCTGAAACACACTTCTCACTCACCATTTTGATGTATGAATTTTCAGCCAAGAGGCAGTAGCTAGACATGGGCTGGGAATAAGAGAAAAACGTGTCAGCTTTGGGTGCCAAGAACCTGAGCGTGATGTCTGCTGAGGGTGGGGCCAGGTGTGAGCTTCCAGGTGCTCCCGCAGGAAATGCTAGGCCCAATGGAGCGGGTCCTGGACAGCATGAGCCCACACCTTGGGGCTCCTGACACTGTCAGGACTGTCTGGGGAGGACCAGGCAGGTGCCGGTGGCACCCTCACCGGGAGGGGCTCCTCATCTAGTGCGCCGTTCTCCACGGGCTCAGCCACTCCTTCCCTTGGAGGTGTCTTCTTTTTGGATTTCTTCTTGTCTTTGGGCCTCTCCTCCTTGTCCTTCTTGTGTTTCTTCTTCTTCTCCTTGGAAGTTTTCTAAACAGAGAGTTCAGGTCAATCCCACACTCACGTGGGTACCACAGTGGTGATCGAACCTCATATCATGTGGACTGAAATGTGGGGACCAAGCATGCTAGGGTAATGGGCCCACACGTCAGGGTGAACAGGCCACCATTCCCAGGGCTGCAGGGAAGGGCCACCACGAGGACCCGGGAACTCACTGCTGGGCTGGATAGTCGCTGCTGCTGGGCAAAATGCATGAGGAAAACCAGGGAGAGTGCAGACGTGATGGCCCAGCAACCACAGAACTCCTCAGTGTCTCCCCCACCACCCCCGCCCCACACACACTCGGACACTCACATCAGCATGACTCACAGCAGCCAAAAGCTGGGCACCACCCAGTATCCACCAAAAGGTGACAAACACCGTGCAGTCCCTCCACACACGGAGCATCACTCAGCCATGAAAAGGAAAGAAGCACCAATGCTTGCTACCACATGCACGGACCCAGAGACCACAATGCTCAGTCAGAGCAGCAGACACAGAAGGACACACAGTGTGGGATTCCACAGATGGGAAACATCCAGAACAGGCACATCCACAGAGACAAAGGGTGGGTTAGTGGTTGTCAGAAAAGAGGAATGGGGGTACGGCTGATGACAGAAATGGATTCCCTTTAGCAGTAATGGGACGTTCTGGAATTAGAGGCGGTGGCAGCAGAACCATGAATAGTTCACTGTGGACGACTTACAGCTCAATAGTGCTGTTGTGGGTCAGAGCCCCATAGCCACGGCAATGAGAAACCACTGGTGGGATGTGGGCAGCAGTGAGCACCTCTTGCCTGGCTCTCGTACCTTTTCAGGCTCCTGGTGCTCGTCCTCGTCAGCATCCTGCACCTCTTCCCTGGGCTCCTCAAGCCCCTCCTCAGGGGCAGTGGCTGCAGCATTCACCCTGGGCTCTTCCTGCCGGGAGCCAAGTGAGAGGCTCAAAAAGGCAGCTCCCTCTGCCCTGACCCACCCGCCTTCCAGGGACACCCGGCCATGAGGAGCCTCCCTCGGCAAGCTAGGTGTGTTTTAAGGACGCAGGTGTGTGGGGCCTTGATCTGAGCCAGTGGCCAGCTGAGGGGAGAGGGCGCCTGGCTTGAGGCTCGCTGGCACTGGCCGGCATCCCAGCATGAGACCCCAGAGCCACCAGGCTCCAGCTGGCAACATAATGCAGCTGTTTAGAGCTGCTGCCTGGCTCTGGGGGTCCAGGCTCTACACTGAGCAGTGCCACACAGCCACTGTCAGGGTAAGACGCCGGGAAAAGGACCGAGCTGGCCCAAAGTTGTCTGTGTGCCTTAGGGTCCCCACGTATCCCTTTGTAGCCGGGGTGCAAGAGGCCAGAAGAGCTGTGGGTGATGAAGGGGAAGGGCCAGGCAGGGCACCAAGGGAGCAGGGAGCACCCCAATGTTTCTAAGAGGCAGCCTCCAAGGCCGAAGAGCACACGTGTCTGGCCAAGGAGCACCTTGGTACAGGTCACCATCAGGCTCTTACCGGGGCTGGGGCTGCAACAGGTGGAGTGGTGGACAACCAGAAGTCCAAGTCCTCACCCTGAAACCAAAGGAAGGTGGCCTTTGGCCAGAGCACAGGACAACCCGGGCAGGCCTGGAGGAACCGTGCCGCCTTGAGCCAAGCAACATGACCTACATTTGATGCTTCTATGAAAGCACCCAACCCCACGGCCCACTGATGGAAGAGGGAGCTGGGTCCTTGGGACTGCCCACTGCACCAGGGCCTCACCTTCTCTGCTTCCTTTCTCTTCTTCTTCTTCTCTCGCTCCTTCTCCTTGTGCTTCTTCTCCTTCTTTTTGGGTTTCTTGCTCTTTTTTTCTATTACGGAGATGTCCTCTTTCTCAGGGGACTTGGGGGTCTCAGCATTTCTGTGTTTCTGCACAGGCAGCTTCTCGCTGTCAGCTAGGGGCCTGGATGGTCACAGGAGACTTGGCCTGGGATGAGGCTGGGGGAGGGGTACCCTAGCCACCCCTCTGCTCCCATGGGACAAGGAGAGTCTGAGTTATGTCCAGCACTCACTTGTCCAAGTCGATGTCTAGGGCCCTGTAGGGGTCGTTTGGGTCTTTGTCATCCTCGTCGCTGGGCAGGGCGTTCTGAGGGAGGACGGGAATGCTGGGTCAGGTTTGCCTCGCCCTATCCCCCTGACCCTGCCGAGCCTTACAGGTCTAAGGAAGCACCCCCACACTCTTCTAGGAAAGAGACCACCAGGTCCACACTCGCAAGGGCGTCTGACCTGGGCCTGGCACTCAGGTCGAGACACCTGTCATTAAGCAGAAGCCTGGGGGCCGCCTGCTCAGAGCTCACTGGACAGAGCTGGTTGAGGCCCTCCCCACGACAGGGACAACAGCGACGGGTGGGCCCCCACGGGGAGAGCCACTGACCTCGGGCATCTCCTCAGTGACGATGTCCACGCGCTGGGCAGGTGCGATGTCCTCATCGCTCTCTGTGTGCAATGAGCTATGGCGCCGTGTGCCCCGCCTCTCCCGCTCCCTCCTCTTCTTCTTCCTCTTGTCCTTCTCCAGCCGCTGCTGATGGCGCCGCTCCTCCTCCAGCTTCACGTACTGGTCCGACATGGGCATCCCTGCAAACAGTGCATACTCAGTGCTCGGTCCCGGGCCCGGGCCACGGCCACCCTGAGCACCATGCCTAGGGTTGCAAGAGGATGCATGGGCACTGCCCCATGTTCATGGGACATGAACAGAGGTCAGCACGGCACATGGCCTCTCTCTATTGGGAGGCCAGGTGCTGAGACAGTGGGAGTGCAGGTCCCTATAGATACTTGCCTGGCACTTTCAAGGGCACTGAGAGGTCAATTTGCACCACAGGAATGTGGTCCACACCCGGTGCATCCTGGTATCGCTGGAGAGGAGATAGCAAGACACCCGTCACTGGGCAGGGCAGCGGCCCAAAGCAACAGAGTCACAGAGATGGGGGTGGGGAGTTGGCATAAACATAATGTACAGCGTAGAATCCAACACTCAGTAATTTTGTTCATTAGAATCTTTTTCTCCCAAATTAGAAAAGTAGTGCAGGAGTTCCCGTCATGGCGCAGTGATTAACGAATCCGACTAGGAACCATGAGGTTGCAGGTTCGGTCCCTGCCCTTGCTCAGTGGGTTAACGATCCGGCGTTGCCGTGAGCTGTGGTGTAGGTCGCAGATGCGGCTTGGATTCCGCGTTGCTGTGGCTCTGGCAAAGGCTGGCAGCTACAGCTCCGATTTGACCCCTAGCCTGGGAACCTCCATATGCCGCTGGAGCGGCCCAAGAAATGGCAAAAAGACAAAAAGAAAAGAAAAAAAAGAAAAGAAAAAAGAAAAGAAAAGAAAAAAGAAAAGTAGTGCAGGCTTGGAACCAGGATAATGTGGTACCTCCTGCCCCCAGGATGGCTGGAATCAGCAGGGCCCACAGGCAGGTTCGGGGGGGACAGGCTGGAGCCCCTCAGAGAAGTGAGCAGAGTCATCCAGTGATCCCCAAATCTCAAAAGCAGGGAAACAGCCCAGCAGTCGCCATGTGGAGCCTGTCTCCCTGGGGCTCTGCTAGGTGGGGTATGGATGAAGACAGAAGCACCAGGCAGGACCCATGTCCTCTGGTGTCCACTCCCTCCCGCTGAGGCACCACATCTGCAGCCCTGCACACCCAGCTGAGAAGCCTGGCCAAAGATCCACTTGTGGGGCTCGGGATCAAGAGCCCCTTCCAGTCCTGTCTGGGGACCTGCCAACAGCCCAGCACACCAGGGGACCATCCCTTAAGGACAGGCATGCCTCACCTTTTGGGGGGACGGGGAGCTCTTGATGTAAAAAGGGTTGTTGGCCTGCTCCTGCTTCCGGGCCTCCCGGCGCTGTGGGGACAGGGTCCAGCATGTACATCAGTGGGTGTGTGAAGCCCTCGTGTCCTCCCAGGCACAGGCCACCTCCTCGCACCAGACCCAGGATCCCTGGTTCCTTTCATTGTTGGCCTTTGACCCACAGGAGACCGAGGCCGGCGGTGGGCAGGAGCAGGTATGGAGACGGGTGGAAAGCACAACAACCCAGAGGGTTCAAGACTGGGGTCAGAGAGGCTGGCAGAGCTGCCTGAGGCTACCCACTCTGGGACAGAGCCTGGGGTAGGGGAAGGAGCAGGGAGGAGCCTGGTGGGGCAGCATTCCTGGGCACCACAGGTCCCAAGTGAGGTCAGGCCCCACAACTCTCCCTGGGGAAGGCCTGGCTTGAGAAACCACCCTCACTTCAACAAAATCCAGTCCCATGTCAAAGGTGGGCTCAGTGCTGGCACAGGACAGCGGGACATAGCCCAGACGTGACTGGGCGCTCACCCGGGCCAGTTCCTGCTCATCTGCCTCAGGCGGCCGCTGCTTCGCATGCCGCTGCTCCTCGTCCTGGAAGATGGCCTTGGGCTTCTCATCTTCAGACTCACTGTCCGAGAGTGGCTCGTTGATCCAGGCATCCAGGTCCAGGCTGCAGGACACAGTGAGGTCACACGGTGGCTCCGGCCTGCACGCCTGGCCCCGGATACTGCCGTCCCCTTGGAGAAAGGACAGGGAGGCTGGGCAGCTGCCCAAGACCAGAGTAGGCCAAGCCAACCAGAGACCCTGCACCCCCTGAGGGTCGCCAGCAGACCTGCTTCCCAGGGATGACACCAGAGATGGGGACAACAGGTTCCAGGGGAGCTGGCGAGGACCCCACACGGCCTGTGTCCTGCCCACAGGGGCTCAGGCCTCTGGGGCCGTCCTCAACCCTCCCGCACCTCTCCTGGCTGGAGAGCACGTCCAGGGTGTAGTTCTGGTTCCATCGGCCCTCTTGATGCCCGCTCCGTGTCCCCTGATGGGCCACATGGCTCACCCTTCGGGGACCGGGACCTTCTTCTGTGCCTTCGGAGCCACTGGGTTCAGCTCCCCAGCAAAGAGAGCACTCACTTCTTCTGCCACCGGCATGTCCTTGGCCTGAAGCTTCTGCACGTGCTTGACCAGCTGCAAGATGCAAGATGCCTGTGGGGGCCACAGAAGACAGGAGTCAGGGAGGCCTGACTCAGCTGCCATGGGGCATCACTCAGACCACACAGACGCCCAGCTGTTGCTGGAGCCCCACCAAGGTCCTGAAGGCTCTGTGAGAAGCCACTGGCCATGGGGCCCCACCAGGAGAGGCCAGCTCGGCTACTGTCTTCTTCAGGAGGCATAAAACAAGCAAGCCGAGGGTCCAGGGGTGGAGAAAGGTCTGCCACACACGGCCATCAGCCTGAAGACTCGCCTCCAGGAGGTACCGAGATGCACTTGACCCAGGGGCTCTCGGTAACTGAGAAGCCTGTGTCACCAGGGTGCGAGGAGGAGACTACCAGGTCGCTGATGACCACGTCACCACCTAAAGTTCTCTAAAGACCAGCTCTCTTCTACCCACCCGGCCACCAGCCACCAGAAATCCATTGTTGCCTCTGACACTTCCCTCTGGGGCCAATGGACCACCGACTCTAGCCAACCACATACTCTGACGTCATCTCTCACCATCTCCTGCCACCCCAGCTCTCACTAGAGTCCCCCTTGTGGGTGACCGTCCAGGACTCCCACAGGGTGGTCCCACAACTGCGCATCGCCTGGCCAAGGTGGAGTTGCTTTCTGGGAAAGGAAGAGCCACCACTCACCCGCTCCTGGACCTCCAGGTCTGCGCTCTGCACAAACTGAGGCAGCCGTTCCACCAGGAGCTGGGTGACCTCCTGGGCTGCCTGCGCGTCCGCAGCCTGCTCCTTCTGCTGCAGGATGGCCGCATACAACTTGACCACATTCTGCACATACACTGCCTGGATGTGGCCCGGCAGGGTGGTGACTTTGGGCCGCAGCATGGCCTCCAGGGTCTGCTGGGGATCCTGCAGGTGCCTGTGGACAAGGAGGGGTGGTAAGTCCCTGCCCAGCACCAGGGGTGGAAGAAGGGAATTTGGAGGAAACCACCTCAGCAACAATGTAATAGTTACAGGGTAACTGGACAAAAAAAGCTGAGAAAAGGGAAAGAACATTGTATCCACAGTGTCAATCTGGCTATGATCTGTGACTACAATGGGCAAAAGCAAGTGTCTGAGTAGCACCACTTACTGACTTTCCTTCTGTCCCTGTGCAGACTGCAGCAGATGGACAGGTGGGTGTGGCAGAGGCTGGGGAAGCAGAGGAGCCACGAGGCTCCAGGGGATGGGTCTGCCGGGCGCACCCTTCCCTTTGGGACCAGGAGGACCCCTCGGGCTCACTCACTCAGAAAACTCTCCGCAAATCCAGGCAGCCGCGTAGAGCACCTCGCAGATGCCGTTGCGCTGGGTGCTACTGGCCACTAGGTGGGCACTGTCAAGCAGCGCAGACATCTGTGACACGGCAAACCTGCGGATGGCCTTCACGCGGATGGCCACATCTAGCATCTGTGCGGCAATGAGGTGGCCATGGCGGGTACCTTCCAGCCGGGTCAGCTCCACAAGGATGCTGATGTACCTGCGGGACAGAGCCTGTGAGGGCACCTACCTGGCTGCCCTACCCTGCCCACACTGCTAGTCATGGGCACTCACCACTCAAAGTTGGTGATGTGCTGATAGTTGGACTGGCTGCAGATGTCAATGATCTTTGTGAGCAGCTCGTCGCGGTAGGTGGTACCCTCGGCCTTGTCCACATGGGTCATCAGTTTCTTAACAATCTCCATCAGGTTCTTCTTAGACACCTAGGGGCAGGGCCAGTGAGGGAAGGGGGGATAGCTGGGGCAGGGCCAGTGAGGGAGGGGTGGGGTGGCTGGGGGCAAGGGCACACACCATTCCATACAGGAGGTCAAGGGCCCGTAGCCGGATAGACTCATCCTTGTCGTCCAGGCACTGCAGGACGAGGTCCTTGTGTGCTTGCACAGACTTGGGGTGCGTCCTCAGGATCTTGGACATGGCCAGGAGCCCCAGATACTTTACTGCAGAGACAGCGAGGTACCATCGAACATGGCTGTGGTACAGAAAGGATGTGGCCGGCCCACAGCCCCAGCCCGCTGCTCAGCCCTAACCACCTGGGTACCATCGGCTGGTGTCTCATGAATACAAAGCACCACGGCTCACCTCAACCAGCCCAAACACAGGGTCATCTAAACCAGAGGCAGCCAACTGGGTGGCAGGCCAGGTCCAGCTGCAGTCCATCTCCGTAACAGAGTGTTATTGGCATGGGACAGGCTTGTCACCTGCACCTGCCAGGCAGCTTCTGCACTACAAATGGCAGAGGCTGCACAGCCTGCAAGGATGGAGGATACCTCTGTGGCCCTTTCTGCGCACCCTGCTTCAAACAAGCAGATCTAGATTGAACATAAGCAGTCAGCACACCTGGGTGCTCAGGAGCCCTTGCCACTGCAGTCCTGCCCCCAGGGATGTATGACCAACTCCCCACTGTGCTTCCATGGCTCCTCCCCTGGCTGCTCCCTGCTACCAGGTCTTTTCAAGGACCTCATGGGGGTCCCACCTCCTTGTCCATGTGGGCACGGAGCCCAGGGTTTAAAGACCTTCCTGGTAGACACAGCCAAACCACACACTGAGACACCGGTCAAAGGAGCCCACTGTGCAGACACAGGGAATGGCTTCCATAGCCCAGCACCTGCTCTCCTCCCGTGAAGAAAAGAACAGAGCCTACAGAACCTAGAGGGAGGGGCAACTCACAGTTCTGGTCAGAGTCTTCTATCAATATCCTTAGTTTCTGAACACAGAGCTGCAAAGGGGGAGATCAAACCAGACACATCTTCTAAACCAACAGTGGGGTCGGCCACCCTGGGCCTACCTCATGCCCCCACCCACCCTGGGTCCCAAGGGCCCAGCATTCAGCTCAGAGGGAGGCGCCCCTGGAGCAGCTTAAACTGGTCGGAGTGTGGGGCAGAGGGAAGCAGAGGCTCTGGGGGGGCCCCACACCCAGCCTGCCTATGCTGCCCAGCTCCTGGGGCCTACCTGGATGCTGGCGCTGTGGTTGGGCATGCCGGAGGACAAGGAGATGAGCACTGCAAGAGACAAGCCTGGGTGAAGAGCGTGTGTGCAGAGGGCAGCTTGGCTCCAGTGCCCACCAGGAGCATCGCCTCTGCCCAGGGCGATGGGGTGAGGAGGGACATGAGACAGACACCACCATATCAGGAGCTGCTTGGCAAGGACAGGTTAATATGGCAGGCCCAACTGTGCTCCTGGAAAGGCCGATCTCTGACAAGGATGTCTGGAACTGGACTCTGGGGTCCCCCTGCCCCTACACTGTGCAAACACAGGATCTCCACAGGCACCTGCTCTTCTCCTGGGGTCTGGGGTCTTGGCCATGCTGGGCAGAGGCACCTGCATGTCTGGCCCTAGAGAGAAGCCAGGCTAGGTCTCTATAGCCAAGAGAGCAGACCACAGCCCCTGGGCACCAGAGGTCCTAGTCCAGGGGTGCACCCCACCTGACAGCCACCGCCCTGCCATGTGCGATGGACCAGGCCTGCAGCCTCTCCGAGCCCACTCACTTTGTCCATCACCAGAGCCATGTGTGATCCTGCTTCAACACTGTCCTTCCCCAGCTTTCTCCAGACGCTAGGGCTGCTCTCCAGGCCAGCCTGCCCTGCTCCCAAATCCCACGTCCACCCTTCCCCTCCCTGTCAATGTCACTGACCCTCACGGCTCACACAGCAGTCACCAGCATGCATCCTGGACCAGCTTCCTCTGCTTTACTGAACTTAAAGACTGCCCATGGGTCTGCGAGGAGTGTCCCAACAGTTCCGGGCAGGGACAGGCAGGCAGTGAGAAGCTGAACCCCTCAGACCAACTCCCACTGATGTCTATAGGAAACCTGGCCACAGGGACACACCACTCCAGCTAGTGAACTCAAGCAGACCCATGGGGAGTGTGTGTTTGTTCTCACTAATTCTGCTGGTTGTAGGTGCTACGCTGAAGACCCCACCCCCACCCCAGGGAAGTGGCGTGATGTGTGAGACATGCTTTAAAATGCTCAGGAAAGTTGGTCTTGCTGGAAGCCTGGCAGACGCCAGGGCACTGGGTTTACACTGGAGCCCGCGATCAGCCAGCTGGGAGTGAGCACGCTCACCTCAGCAGCTGATGACAGCCCCTGCTGCAGCACGATCACCAGGAGCTCACCTGCAATGACGGTGTTCACACACTCGTAGAGGAGGGACATGGCGGACGTGCTGGCGGAGGAAAGAGGACATGGGAAGACCCTTGGGCACCATGTGCAGGCAGGAAGAACACAGAGCTCATGCTTGGTGCCACCCCGCCAGGGGCACCTAGAGACCGGGGTGAATGCAGCCCAGGACGAGCGAAGGTGGGCACGAGGAGCAGCAACCACTCTGACACCCTCACCATGATGCCCTGGAACCTAAATACCCCAAATCCAAGAGCACGGCCACTAAAGCCAGCCCATGTGAACTGTCACTGATTCCATGGCTTCACCATAAACATGGTGACCAGTTACCTATTTAAAACCAACAACATGGAGTTCCCATGGTGGCGCAGTGGTTAACGAATCCGACTAGGAACCATGAGGTTGCGGGTTCAGTCCCTGCCCTTGCTCAGTGGGTTAACAATCCGGCGTTGCCGTTAGCTGTGGTGTAGGTTGCAGACGCGGCTTGGATCCCGCGTTGCTGTGGCTCTGGTGTAGGCTGGTGGCTACAGCTCTGATTCGACCCCTAGCCTGGGAACCTCCATATGCCGCGGGAGTGGCCCAAGAAATAGCAAAAAGACCAAAATAAATAAATAAATAAATAAAATAAAACCAACAACATCCCTAGCCCCAACACCTGCTGCACCTAATCATCTTTTTTTTTAACGTCCACATCTGAGGCATATGCCTTTTTTTTTTCTTTTTCAGGTCCACACCCACGACACATGGAAGTTCCCAGGCCAGGGCTCAAATAAGAGCTACAGCTGCCAGCCTGCACCATAGTCACAACAATGCCAGATTGGAGCCACGTCTGCAACCTATACCACAGCTCATGACCATGCTGGATCCTTATTCCACTGAGCAAGGCCAGGGATCAAACCCAAATCTTTATGGATCCAAGTCGGGTTTGCTACCACTGAGCTACAAAGGGAATTCCCACACACCTGAGGCACATGAAAGTTCCCAGGCCAAGGGTCAAAGCTGAGCCTTCACAATGACCTGAGCTAAGCAACTGCATTAGCTTAACCCTCTGCGCCACAGCAGGAATTCCCTAATCACCTTTTAACACATGACTGGCGTATGAACCTGGGAACTGAACCCCAGAAATGGAGGTCACCTGCCAGCAGCCCAGGACTGGCACATAGCAGCTCTGATGTCTGACTTGGGCTAGAGGCTCTCAGTTCCTCCCGCCACACCTGGCCACATCCCTGGGGACCCCAGGAGCAGGATCTCCTGGTACTTAACACTTGGCCCCCACAATTCAACTGAAGGCACCCAAAACAGCATGGAAGGTTCTTGAACATTCCAGAACTGGGTGGTGCCACTGTCACCTACAGCCCTTCAATTACACCACAGAGGTCTACCTATGAATCGGGGGCTGAGTGGGGCAGCTTTCTCCATCTTGTTTTGACTTTGATGCTGCAGAAAGAGCCCAGAGACCTGGCCAAAACCCAGGCCTGTGCACCCTCCATGTCCCCCCACCCCCAATGCCTGCCTGAGGCCTACCTGTGGATGAGGTTGGTGAGAGGCTCAATCAGCTTCTTGCCCAGCCTTGGTTCCAAGGGGGTCAGAGCACCAAACTAGGGGAGAGAGGCCATTGGTCACCCACAGCAGGGACAGGACAGCAGCCCAGTGTTCTGGGCGCCCAAGTGTGCCTCTCCAGGTGATAGAAGAGCACAGACCGGAAGGGACACTTACCAGTTTGATAATCTTGATGAGGACCCAGTTGTTGGTGGAGGAGGTCATGAGCTTGAAGAAGAGTGGGGCGAGGGAAAGGTAGTTCTTGGGGTTGCGCCTGGCCAACTCGCAGATGACATTGACAGCTGCCGACTGGACACCTGTGAAGTAAGGCCCCTATCATTAAGTGGGCATCCTCCTCAGCTGGCCCTCATATGCAGGGCCTCTGTCAGCCCATGGCCGAGCACCTCAGAGTATGTCCCCAGCAAGATCAAAGTGACTCCAGGTGCTGGACACCCACCCTGCAAAACAGCTGAGTCCACCTCCGCCAGTGGCTGCCACCATCATGCCCCTGCCCACTGCTTCTGCTGCCTCAGCTGCTGCTTCCTGACCACACTGCACACCCCCAATCCACCGTGATGCACAGCAGGCTGTCCCAGGACAAGCGTGGGTTTGGAGAAGCTGTCTACATCTGTGCAGCCCAGGGTCTTCCCACCGGAGGGAGGTATAGAAAAGGAGAGGCGGAAGGAAGAAACCAGCCCTGTGGTGTGGGACTGCAGTCAAGGCACTGGGATAAATGTGAGGCAGCTGACAGACAGACAGAGAAAGACAGACCTCCATAGGATGGAGGGTGGGGTCTGCTCAGGGCCTAGAAGCAATGACACCCAGTCACAGAGACGAGCACACCCAGTGCCCAGGTCTTGGTTTCTAAATCCTACACCAACTAACCAAACCAGGGCTGCTCAGAGAATTGGCAGATTCC
Source organism: Phacochoerus africanus (assembly GCF_016906955.1). Taxonomy (NCBI): domain Eukaryota; kingdom Metazoa; phylum Chordata; class Mammalia; order Artiodactyla; family Suidae; genus Phacochoerus; species Phacochoerus africanus. Next base: position 76,596,139 of record NC_062547.1, on the reverse strand, counting down.
AGGGCTGTCAGGAAAGGCAAGGGCGAGCTTGGCATCTCATGATGACAGAAAGTAAGGAGGTACCCTATGGGGGGGGATGGCCTAGGACAGGGTCCCAGACCTAGTGTCCCTCCACCAGGCCCTCACTGACGCTGGTAGAATGCCACAGCTCCGCCTGGTCCCCTTCTTAAATCAACAAACCAGGATCAGGGTCCTCCAGCTTCTCCTTCAGGCGGGGGAAGGCGGGGCGCAGAGACTCAGGGTACTTCAGGAACACCTTGTACATAATCAGCACGGCCTTCTTCCGGATGTATGGCTTGGTGTGCGACATCTGCAGGGGCAGAGGGCGTCAGTCTCCCTGCTGATGCCTTTGTGCCCCACACTCTGCTCCACTCACCTCCCCCCACCTGCCCTGCTCACTTCCCACACTGCCCACCATCTCACCTCCATCACCCAGAGAAAACCCTCTCTCCAGCTCATCTGGCTTCTGGCCTCTGAGCCCAGCCTGCACACTTACGCCACTGCCCCACCAAGCCCAGGGACCACGCAACAGTGTCTTAGACAGAATTGAAACCCCTCCTTCTGTCCATGACTACAGCCTGCCCTTGAGAGGCTGAAATCCATCTCCTGGACTCAATGGGACCCGCTGAGGGACAGGAGGAGGGAGGGAGGCCCCAGATATAAAGTCGCACTGCATAGAACCTCCACTTGTCAACACTGGCCTCAGAACCCCCTGCCTGTCTGCATCTCCACACCAGATCGCTGGAGCTCCTGTCCTTCCTCAGGACTGTGCTCTGGCCAGGAGGGCCTCTGTACCTAGACGGGCACACTCCTCACCTGTCAAGGCCCCAGGGAGCCTTGCCCTGAAAAAGCCACCCCCACCCCATGACCAGGCAACACTCGTCGTGAACAACTCACTAACGCCCGCCCCTAGTATGTTTAGGACCGCTTCCACCAGACGGGGTCCACACACTCCCTGAGGAGGGCTCTGCTGGCCAGTCTGTCTGACTCTACCTTTGCCGCTGGGAAGCCCAGGGAAACAGCATGGACAAAGGGGTGGGGCCGTGTCTGGACAAACCATTTACAACAGGTGGCGAATGGATGCAGCCCGGGCTGCATCGTGCTGGCCCCGGATCAAGAAGCCAAATGTACTGAGAGCCTCTGAGACCGAGAGCAAGCCTGGCCATCCACACAGTGAACAGGTCATGTCTGGAGAGAACCCTCTGGGAGGAATGTACCATTCCACGCTGCCCTGCGTGGCCGGATGGGGAAGACTGCCATCACCAGGAGAACTGGGCTTTGTGTGGGCGGCCCTTTCAGGGCCAGGGTTGGCTGGGGTTTCTGCCTTTTGGATGGACTGAGCCACGAGAAGTAAAATTGTGCCCAGAAGGAGTTCCTGTCATGGCGCAGTGGTTAACGAATCCGACTAGGAACCATGAGGTTTCGGGTTCGATCCCTGCCCTTGCTCAGTGGGTTAAGGATCTGGTGTTGCCGTGAGCTGTGGTGTAGGTTGCAGACGCGGCTTGGATCCTGTGTTGCTGTGGCTCTGGCATAGGCTGGCGGATACGGCTCCGACTGGACCCCTAGGCTGGGAACCTACATGCGCCGAGGGATCAGCCCAAGAAATGGCAAAAAGACCAAAAAAAAATTTTTGTGCCCAGAAAATATAAGGCTTCCTGGCCAAAGAGGGCAGCCAGGACCACCTCACGGGTACTGCCTGCTGAGACCACTGCTTACAGCCACCCAGGCTTCAGTAGGAACCCAGCTGGCGGGTTATAGGATCACCACTGCCATCGTCCCCAGCCAGACCCTGCCCCTTCCCTGCAGGACTTAAGGGGAGCGAAGTGTCCCAGGCCCCCAGTGATCAAGGGGAAGACAGTGACTCGGTGTCCCAGCCCATCCCAGGGACCCAGGCCATTTCTGCATGCCTGAGTGTTCTTGGTGTGAGGTTTGTTATAACCTCCATTTCCCAGTCACCTATGTGGTCCCAATCACGGCAGGGAGCAAAGAGGCAGCCATGCTCACAGACTCACCAGTGTCATGATGTCATTGGCCAAATCTCTGGCAAGATCTGGGGTAACAAAACAGGACAGGCCAGTCAGTGCAACGCCAGTGTCGTACTGGCTGGGGCTGCTCAGGTCCTGGAAAGGGAGAGAGAGGGATTAGAGATAGGTGCTGACTGTGCCTCACTGGGTCCCAGGAGTGCCCACCAGCCCCATTCCGGGGTCTGGAGACAAGCTTGAACGAGAACTCAAGGGGAATAGCCAGTCTCTCGCTCTTTCACTGAGGAGGAACTGGGACAACTGTGGGGAAGGTTTGTCTCAGCTTTGCAGGAGACACAGGGAGCTGAGGGCTGTCCCTTGCTCCACGCATAGACCAGCATCCCAGGGGTGGGACAGAGCAGAGCAAGGACCACCCATGCCGGAGGGCCCCGGGCCCAAGGTGCAGCCAGTCACGACCGCCCAACTGCAGGCAGCAGGACAGGACCCCCAGAACCTCTGTTCCACTGAGGGGCTTCCCTAGGGCAGCCAGAGACGACTGCTCTGGGCCCCTCCCCAAAGTGGAAGAAGCTTCACCTTGAGCTCTACCTCTCAAGGGAGCAGGAAAAGCAGACGAGAAGTGCCCACCCGCCCTGACCTCTGACAGCACTCACCTGTGCTCCCACTAACCCCATCTTGGCACTGAGAGGAGCCCTATGGACTCCACACTAAGAAATCGCCTCAAGCAATCCCTCCTTTACACGTGGTAAAACACACCAAGTGGCCTATTTAAGAGTTAACCTCCCAGGAAAACACGGACTTTTTTTTTTTTTGTCTTTTTGCCTTTTCTAGGGCTGCTCCCGCGGCATATGGAGGTTCCCAGGCTATGGGTCTAATCGGAGCTGTAGCCACCGGCCTACACCAGAGCCACAGCAATTCAGGATCCAAGCCGTGTCTGCAGCCTACACCACAGCTCACAGCAACGCCAGATCCTTAACCCATTGAGCAAGGCCAGGGATTGAACCTGTAACCTCACGGTTCCCAGTCAGATTCGTTAACCACTGTGCCACGACAGGAACTCCGAAAACAGACTTTTAAACTCATTCTAGTAGAGCTGAGGCACAGAACACAGTCCCTCCAGTTCGGTGTGACTCACAAAAAGCCAGAGAAGAGCAGCGGATGCCCTAGGAGCTGCCACAGGGCTTTTCAAAAACAGAGGTGTGGAGGAGTTCCCGATGTGGCTCAGCAGTTAACAAACCCGAATGGCATCCATGGGGACTTGGGTTCGATCCCTGGCCTCACTTGGCGGGTTGAGGATCCGGCATTGCCGTGAGCTGTGGTGTAGGTTGCAGATGCGGCTCAGATCCCACGTTGCTGTGGCTCTGGTGCAGGCCGGCAGCTACAGCTCCAAGTGGACCCCTAGCCTGGGAACCTCCATATGCCATGGGTAAGGTCCTAGAAAGACAAAAAAAAAAAAAAAGAAAAGAAACAGAGGTGTGGAGGGACACCCAGATGGCCACCAGGCAGCCCACCCACTTTGCAGTGCCCACACCATGGTCCCCTGCTGTGTTTAGCCTGGGCTGGGAGGGGAATCTCTGACCCCATGACCACCGACAAGGATGCAGGAAACAAAAGATGTGCGCCAGGTACTGGGGCCAGAGGAGGAGCAGGTCCCTCAGTGACCCTCCAAAGCCGCTACAGAGCTTGAAAAACTGCACGGGACTGAGGGAGGAGGAGTTGAAAGGAGAAGTGCTGTAGGCAGCCCACCACATCCCTGTGGGAGGCCCACCTTGCGGATCTGGTTGGTGGTCAGCATGATGACGTCGGTCCCCTCATGAAAGCACTGGGAGGCAGCAAGGTAGCCGATTCGCTGTGAAGGGACAAACAGAAGTGTCAGAGGCCCTCAGGGGAGCGCCCATAGGGAACTGGGAGGAGGGCAGCCCTGGTCCCAGCCTGTGGTCTCTGCAACACAATGTCTGTGTGACCAACATGCACGTCCTCACTGCCTTCTTGGCAGCCAGGCCTGCTTTTAGGACCCGATGGAGCAAGTCTTCACGAGTGCCAGTTAAATGTAGTCTCCCAAAGCCACGCTTGTATGTGTCTATGACATGTTAACACGCGTGCAGTGCACAGGCCCAATTTTGGCAAATACAGCACTGTGTTTCTCTGCCAAGAGTCCTAAAACTGTTCATAGCTAGGAGCCCTGCAACCCTGAGAAAAAATGCTCAGCAGGTACTACGAGGCACTGGGCAAGGTAGTAAGTGGTGGCCTCTGGGGCAGATGATCAGTGTCTGCTGGTTGTTTTTGTTTTGTTCTGCGGAGTTACAAATTTTAATTTGTATTAAGAAACACATATCCAGAGCTCCCTGGTGGCTTAGTGAGTTAAGGATTTGGCACTAAGGATCTGCTATGGCATGAGTTCAATCCCTGGCTCAGGAACTTGCAAATGCCACGTGTAGCTGGGGGAGAGGGAAACAAGCCAACCCTATGAACCCTAATCTCACTGGTATTACTTACAATGGAAAGAAAAACATGATGCAAATGGCGGTAACACCTAATGTGACAGAAGAGGTGATACTGTACGGCTCAGTATGACGACAATGGGTTGCTGGTATTTCTGTCACTGTATCCCCTCCCAGCGTGCCCTGTGCCATAAGAAGGATGCCCTCCTCCCCCAGGATCCCCACCACACAGGGCTCAAGCTCCAAAGCAGCATGTTCCCCTCACCTTGAATGTGAACTTGGAGGCACTCATCACTTCTATGATGTTGAAGGCAGCCCAGCTGATGTCATACCCTAACATCTGCAGCTGTGGAGGAAAGAGGCAGAGGTGGGTTCTCACGCACCTGCCCAGCTCAGCTGCATCTAGCTCCCTGCCCTCAGGAGGCGGTAGACATGGGCTATACAAACAGACACACACATACACATACACACACGGGGGAGGAGGAGGTCATTTCTTCTGCCAAGTGAGTCCTCATGTTTAAAAACACAGGGAGGAGATTCCATTGTGGTACAGTGGAAACAAATCCGACTAGGAACCATGAGGTGGCGGGTTCGATCCCTGGCCTTGCTCAGCAGGTTAAGGATCCAGCATTGCGGTGAGCTGTGGTGTAGGTTGCAGACACAGCTCGGATCTGGCATAGGCCAGTGACTACAATTCCAATTAGACCCCTAGCCTGGGAATCTCCATGTGCTGTGGGTGCAGCCCTAAAAAGAACAAAGACCAAAAAAAAAAAAAAAAAACCCACATGGAGAGGTTAATAGCAGACATTAAATAACGTCTGATGAATAAAGATCTGTGGTTGAAATACCAGAGTTACATGCACTGGTTAAAATCCCCAAAGGATGTATTATCAGGCCACGCATTCTTCTCCCTCCTCTGACCAGTACACAGCCCAAGCCCACACTGTGACCAGGGACTGCAGAGCTCCAGCACCAGGCTTTGGGGTGCTGCCCGCAGGGGAGTTATGACTACAGGGGGCACTCCTGCCTCTGCACCACTGGAAAGGGCCACTGGCTCAGGGCTCTGGGGTGCCCTGTGCTAAGTGATCATCACGGCATGCCTCTCCCTGCACCAGCCTCTCCTCAGCCCAGTGCCTGAAGTAGACAGAGCCCATCTATGGTGGTGGAACGGATGGAGAGACAGAGGCAGAGATGGTGGCATCAGACCAGGCACTCACGTAGGTCAGCTTGCAGACCGCATTTGCTTTCACCGCGATGTTGTCCTGCTTCAGTTCTTGCTTGATTTCATCAATGCACTGAGAGATATATTTTGCCTAAAAGGAAAAGAGACAGCTAAAACCTAGAGAAGCAGACACAGAAGGACCCACAGTGTGCAATTCCATTTACATGAACTCTCCAGAACAGGCACATTCAAGGTGAGAGAGTGGGTTCCTGGCTATCGGGGGCTGGGGAGGGTGTAGGGGTGACTGGTGATGGAAACAGGGCTTTTTTGGGGGGTGATGAAATGTTTTGGAACTAGGTGGAACAACTTCTGTAAGTGTTCTATTTTTTCTTTTCTTTTTTTCTTTTTTAGGGCCACATCACAGCAGATGGAGGTTCCCAGGCTAGGGGTCTAATCGGAGCTATAGCTGCTGGCCTATGCCACACACAGCAACGCCAGATCCAAGCCTCCTCTGCGACCTACATCACAGCTCATGGCAACACCAGATCCTTAACCCACTGAGCTAGGCCAGGAATCGGAACCTGCCACCTCATGGTTCCTAGTCGAATTCATTTCTGATGCGCCATGATAGGAACTCCTCTGTGAATGTTCTAAAAAGCACCGAATTACACACATCAAAAGGGAGAGCTGCATGGTATGTGAATTACACCTAACAAGGCTGTTATCTTGAAAAACCTTGCCAATGGGACAAGCTGCGTGGGATCCCTCCAGTCTCCCTCCTGAGGGGCAGGGGGCCACGGGAGAACAGGAGCAGTCAGGGCTGTGTGAACTGCTTTTTCTGCTTGCACAGATATCTGATTTTTTCTTTACTGAAAAGTTCTAAAAGTTAAAAAGAATAATTATTTCAACACAGAGTACTAAAACGCACATGGAGTTGTGCTCACTGCCCACATGCAACACTGCCTACCATGGTCAGGAGTACCCGAGGTCCCCTAGGAGGGCCCCACTCATGTTTCTCCCTGGCTCTGGGGCCATCCAACAGCTTCGTCAGGCAGGGCAGACGGCAGGCGCTAGGGCAGGCTCTGCACCTGCCGCTCAGTAACAGACTGCAAGGCACAGCCACTGCAGCCACCGCTGTGTTCACACACCCAACAGCAGACAGGCCTGGACCCTTTCCACTCTTTTGCTCCGATGACCCATGCGGCTGTGGACATTTGCATGGACTTATGTTTTCAAGTCTCTTAGGTTTCCTTACTAATTCAGCACTTCCACCAAAATGCCAAACAAAAGGCCAGTACTGACTAACATGACCCCATGTGGTGCAAGGCTCCCACCCCAACCTGAGATGGCACAGATGTTGCCATGGCAGCCCTGAGAGAAGCCAACCTGCCCCCCAAGCAAGTTGCCACCACCATGGTGGGAGCGGGTGGGGCGCCATCCAGCAGCGCCCCCATCCCGTCCACAGAGCACAAGGAGCCCAGCTGCCACCATCTGACCAGGAGCAGCTGCAGGATCGAATGGTTCCCCACCCCCACCCCGGTGCTGTTGCAGGGTGGCGAGCAGGGACCTCTGCCCAAGTGCCCACACCCCTTGCACACATCACCTTGGAGACCCCCCATTACCCCTGCAGAGGCTCTCAGGATGGGTGCCACCAAAGAAGCATCTGATGAATATTCCATGACCAGAAGGCTACAATGGAACACCTGTCACCAGATCCTTCCAATCGGCTTTCAATTACTGACCCCTGGGTTTCTAAGTTCCAGTCCCTGTGCACGATGACCCCTTTGTGCACCCTAGATTGGCAGTTAATGATTTAAGAGGAAGGAAGAGAGACAGTTGCAAGTGCAGGACACAGCCATGGTGGGAGCCAGTCTGGCAGCTCCTCGGTGCACAGGGCTCACACAGAGACACCGGCACCTCGGCAGAGAGACGCCTGTCGGTTAGCCAAGGGCCAATACGACGTGCTCCTGTGCACCAGTTTACAGGTGGCCCAGAGACCCCTTGGCTTTTGGGAAGCTGAGGAGAGCCCACTTTCAGTAAAGTCTGTGCTGCTGCCATCACTGTCCAAAGGCAACTCTCAGAGGCAGCACACAACAAGTGAAGACTGCTGGGTCCTATCCTGGTTTTGGTCCTGAGTGCCATGCAGGGCAGAGAGCTGGGCCTGGTGAACACAGCTGCTGGGGAGTGAGGGGAGCTGGGGTGGTGGGTGCTTTCTCCCATCTATTCCACACCACTGACCCCAGGACTCTGCAGGCCCTGGCCCGGGGCTCCAGCCCAGACAAGCTCACCACCCCTAAAACAGCTGCCCCCTTAAAAAAATAAAAAATAAAAAATAAAAAAATAAAATAAAATAAAATATAAAAAAAACAGCTGCCCCCTGAAAAAATCAACACCCGGAGAGAACACAAGTGAATCCAGAGTCTCTATGACATACTAACCCCAAAGCCCAGGATACAATCCCAAGTTATTCAAACAAGAAACAAGACAACATAACCTATACCCAAGAAGAAGCCAATGAAGACGAGCTCCCAAGGTACCCCTGGCTAACGAATTAACACATGAAGATATCAATTCAGCAACTGTAACAGAGCTCTCTTGAACCAGAAGAAAACATGCCCTTAATGAATAAGAAGAGGAAATCCCAGCAGAGAAAGCAAAGTGATATGAAACAACACAATGGAAATTCTAGAAATGAATAGACACTGCATGGACTATACAGGAAATCGGAGATGAGAAGTCAGCCAGTGTGAAGGTGGAACAGAAAGCAGGCAGTCTAAAGGGGAGAAGTGTGAAAAAAGAGGACCAGACCTTGGGACTGCAGTGCACCACTGCAGGCCCAGAAGAGGAAGGGGTGGACAGAATGTTTGAAAAACCACCGGCTGACACTTACCAAAATTTGGTGAAAGACATAAATTTACAAGTTCAAGCCGCCTAGCACTCCCCCAAATATAAAAGAAAATCACACTCAGATATATCATAAACACACTGCTGAAAAGTGAAAATAAGGAGAAACTTTAACAGAAGCCAGAGGAAAAGGACATGCCTTGTCATGAGAAAACATGGAGGCCAAAGGAGTGGGAAGAACCATGGGTCTCAGGCTCTGTAGCTAGAACACAGCCCGCAGGAAGGCAGGCAGAGGAACAGCTGCAGGACACGGTCCCTGTACCTCAGGGCATTCACTGGGGGACAAACGAGCCCACAGGATGTGGCTGACCTGCAGGAAGACCCTGCCTCAACATTACTCTTCAGCTTCAAAACAGGTGTGCAGACTCTCGATTCCTACAGACAGGAAAAGGGAGGGAAGGGCCCTAAAACAGTGAGATGATCTGTTTCATACTTGCTTGGGAGTACTTAAAAACAGAGTTATGGAACTCCCACTGTGGCGCAAGAGGATCAGCTTGCAGCTGGGTTCTATCCTTGGCCCAGTGTGGTCTCAGCTGAGGCGTAGGTCACAACTGCAGCTGAGATCTGATCCCTGGCCCAGAATCTCCATATGCCTTGGGGGAGCCAAAAATGAAAGAAAAAAACCAGTCAAAAAGTCATACATATGAAGTTAAAGTAAGGAATGTTGGAGACATGATTATATTAGCCTTTGTAGACTTATTTACACACAGCATCACTAATGAAGAAGTATTTATTCTTCTTTACAAAGAGAAAAAAAATGGTCAGGGTATAGACCACGCTCTAGATCTAGAAAATGATACAGGTAGATCTCTGAAATTTTGCAGGATAGTTTCCAGACTGCTACAATACAACATATATGGCAATAAAGCAAGTCACATGAATCGTGCATATACTACACTGGAGTCTGTTCAGTGTGCAATAGCACCATGGCCATAAAAATAAGGCAGACGAGTTCCCGTCGTGGTGCAGTGGTTAACGAATCCGACTAGGAACCATGAGGTTGCGGGTTCGGTCCCTGCCCTTGCTCAGTGGGTTAAGGGTCCAGCGTTGCCGTGAGCTGTGGCGTAGGTCGCAGACACGGCAGACGCGGCTCGGATCCCGAGTTGCTGTGGCTCTGGTGTAGGCCGGTGGCTACAGCTCCGATTCAACCCCTAGCCTGGGAACCTCCATATGCCGCGGGAGTGGCCCAAGAAATAGCAAAAAAGACAAAAAAAAAAGACAAAAATGAAAACAGAAAACGAGGGGTTCTTGCTGTACAGCAATGACTTAAGAATCTGACTGCAGTGGCTTATGTCACTGCAGAGATACAGGTTGGATTCCCAGCTCAATGCAGTGGGCTAAAGGATCTGGTGTTGCCACAGCTCAAATTCAATCCCTGCCCTCGAACTTCCATATGCCTTGAGTGTAGTCATTAAAAAAAAAAAAAGAACAAAATAATGCCATTTGCAAAAACATAGATGAACCCAGAAATGATCACACTAAGTGAAGAAAGTCTGAAAGAGAAAGACAAATACCACATGATATTTATATGTGGAATCTCAAACATGACAAAACTTCCCTGGTGGCCTAGTGGTTAGAACTCAGTGCTTTCACTGCTGTGGCCCAGGTTCAATCCCCGGTCTGGACACTGAGATCCCACATAAAGCTACTGCATGCTACAGCAAAAAAAGAAAAAAAGAAAAAGAATATACAACACAAATGAACTCATCTACAAAAGAGAAACAGACTCATAGACACAGAAAACAGACTTGTGGTTGCCAAGTGAGGGGTGGGATGGAGGAAGGAAGGATTGGGAGTTTGGGATTAGCAGATGCAAATGATTACACATAGGCTGAATAAATAACAAGGTCCTAAGCAGAGCACAGGGAACTCCATTCAATATCCTGTGATAAACCATAATGGAAAAGAGTATGAAAAAATGATCTGTATGTATACATGTCTGAGTCACTTTGTTGTACAAGAGAAATTAACCCAACATTGTATATCAACTATACTTCAATTAAAAAACAAAACACGGAGCTCCCGTCATGGTGCAGTGGTTAACGAATCCGACTAGGAACCATGAGGTTGCGGGTTCGGTCCCTGCCCTTGCTCAGTGGGTTAAGGGTCCAGCGTTGCCGTGAGCTGTGGCGTAGGTCGCAGACACGGCAGACGCGGCTCGGATCCCGAGTTGCTGTGGCTCTGGTGTAGGCCGGTGGCTACAGCTCCGATTCAACCCCTAGCCTGGGAACCTCCATATGCCGCGGGAGCGGCCCAAGAAATAGCAAAAAGACAAAAAACAAAAAAAAAAACAAAAAAAAACCCCAACAACAACAAAAAAACAATGAGTTCCCATCGCGGTTCAGCAGGTTAAGAACCTGAACAGTATCCATGAGTATGTGGGTTTGATCCCTGGCCTCACTAAGTGGGTTAAAGATCTGGTGTGGCTGTGGTGTAGGCTGGCAACTGCAGCTCCAATTCAATCCCTAGCCTGGGAACTCCTGCATGCCGCAGGTGCGGCCCTAAAAAGAAAATAAAACAAGACAGGAGTTCCCTGGTGGCCTAGCAGGTTAAGGATCTGGTGTTATCCTCCTGTGGCTTGGGAACTTCCACATGCTGCAGCCAAAAAAAACTACAAAGAGATCACTGACCACAGATCACCGTAACAGATATAATAATAATGAAAAAGTTTGAAAATGTGAGAATTACCAAAATGTGACACAGAGACACGAAGTGAGCACACGCTCCACATGGGGTGCCACAGGCCTTCCCTTTGTGAGATGCAGTGTCTGTGAAGCACGATAAAGGGGAACACAGCACAGTGAGGTCTGTCTGGGTTCAACACTTAAACTCACCTTTTTCAAAAAAAGAAGTTAGAGATGCAAGCATGATGAAATTTCAAACACCTTAGCCTGTTCCAGGCAGATGCACATGGCACCACAGAGCAAACAACAGTGAAATGGACGTGTGATTCAGAATGTAACTGAGAACAAAGGAGACAAATTTCCTTCATGTATGCACCTTGCAGGCAATCATAAAATCATCATTTCAATTCCGTCTGCTCAGCACAGTTCCCTGGGACACTTTAGACCCCAAGGTCCCAGAGTCCTGCCCTGACGAGGGGAGTCAGACCTCTAAGGGTGAGGCCCAGAAATTCTGAAGTTGATTCTGAGGTGCTGGCAAGCTTAAAAACCATGGAACTAGGCCCTGGACTTCTTTTTAAGAGCAGTTTTAGGTTCACAGCAAACCTGAGAGGAAAAGATTTCCAATCTATCCCTGCCCGCCTGCCATGCACAACCTCCCCACCATCAATGTCACCCACCAGTGGGATGTGCTACAATCGATGAATCTACAGCGACACAACATTACCACCCAGGATCCACAGTTGACACTAGGGTTCACTAGTGGGTTTGAACAAAAGTACACTGCCACATGCCCACTGTTTCACTGCCCTAAACCCTCTGTGCTCTGCCTCTTTATCCTCCTCCCCTGAGCCCCACACCACCAATCCTTCCGATTCTCCAGAGCTCTGCCTTTTCCAGGGCGCCCTGCAGCCAGGCCGTAGTGTATGGTGGCTGTTTCGGACCAGCTTCTTTCCCTCAGTCAATGCGTATCTAAGGCTCTTCCTTCTTTCCGCAGCCTGATGGTTTCTTTCTTCTCGGCAATGAGTAACACCCATCCACCTATTGGAGGACATCACCTGGGGTGCTTCACCCCTTGATATTTCCAAGAGATCCTCTCCAAATTGTCTCAAACATGCCAGGCCTGCCAATGGTCACAGCTGCCGGGAACCCAGAGCCCAGCAGTCCTCAGACCTTTAGGGGCATGGACGTGGTTAAGACCACCTCCACCACCAGGAACAAGCTCTAACTAAAGCAGCACTTTCAAGGCACTTCAATCTCGCAAAGCAGAGAAATTTCAGAAGGGAGCTGGGGGGTGGGGGTGGGGGTGGGGGTAGGTGGCAGGCACAGTTACTCCATCCACCTTGCCAGGAACAACCCAGCTGCGATCTATGACCATCACTCAACAAGAAAATACACTTTAACCCAAAGACACAGGCAAGTCAGGGTCGAAATGAGCGCACTTTGCCTTGAATCCAGAGACAACCCAGAATTGGGTCAATGCGGGCCAGGGGAGGGAGGGATCGACGGTAAAGTGGGTTTCTTTTGGTGGGGCGACAAAAATGTTCTTGAGTTAGACTGTGCTACTGGCTGCACAATTTGGAAATACATTATAAAAAAAATTAAATTTTAAGCTTAAAGCAGATAGATACTAAAACATATTATTTCTCAATAAAAATCACGTAAAGAAAAAAACCACCTGAGCACAACCAGAACCCCAAGATATTATGTTATCCAACAGGTGACCCAGACGGGCTGCAGTCTCTGGTTCTGCAAACGCTTGCACTTTGGTCTACATTGGGGTGATGGCCCCTTCCCCTGGACAACAGCCACCTGGAAACCCTGCCTGGCAGTGGAGGAAGGAGGTGACCCTGAGTGCCAGGGCCCCCGGTAGTGGACGGTAATACTGGCCACCCAACAAGAACAGAACCAACAGTTCATGGCCTGACAGTGGCCCATGGCAGCAGCTTGAGGGGGACAGTGGGGAGGGAGCTCTGTGAGGTCTGTGCCCACTGCAAGCCCTGGGGACAAGGGTGGGGGAAGACTTGGTCATGAAGCAGTGAAAGGGCCACAGCCAAGCCTAAGACTTCCCCACCTTCACGGCTTCCCCAGAGCACATCCTCAGTGGGGCAACTGTGTCGTGGGAACATATAACACACGGGGCCATGCCTGGGACACCTGTGGCCACCACTGACAGTGCACCTGGCAATGAGGGCCAGAGAAACTGCTTCCCCCCTACAGTGCCCACACAGAGGATGACCAGCCGCCAGTGTCCACAGCGCCCAGGGGGGGCCCAGCCTTGAGCCCACCCAGGTCACCATTCCTTCCTTTCTTCCAACCTCCTGGAACTGCCAAGCAACAGGGTATCCCTGGAGCTGGTGACCAGCACAGGCACAGCTCATCACAGGGACCCCACCCCAGACTGGTCCCCATGGCTGCCACTCCCCAAAGCTTGGTCACATGCTGACTGGGGCCTGGAGCGTGTCCTCTGAAAAGCTCTGACATGTCAGTGAAGCAGACAGAGAAAGAGACAGTTTCACCAAGACTGCGCCAGATCAAGAAAGGAGTGAATGCGGGCGGGGCCCTCACAGCCTGCTGTGGGGACAGGAGCCACAGAAGCCTTTCTGACAGCTGCAACACTGCTGTGAGGGGCTGAGGCTGCACGGAGCGGTGCATCGAATGGCCCAAAGGGGAATCAACCCAGACGTCCGGCCACAGCCCAAAAGACAAAGGGAGTGTGGTATAGACAGCAAACTACAAGCCACAGCACCCCTCCCCACAGCAGTGAGTGAAAGCAGCAGGCAACAGAGAACCACACCATCAGCAAAGCCAGCTAGACGGCTTAGGGACACATGTTTAACCACAAGCAAAGCTAGGAAATTACATTCGGAGAACTCAGGATATTAATTACTATGACGCTGTAACTGTACAACATTTAACTCAGTACATGTGCAGGTATGCTTTGCAACCAGTAAGAATTAGAAAAAAAAAAACCCAAATCTAGAAAACACACCCTTGGGGCTTTCTAGGAGAGCCTCACTGCTCTCTTTCACATTCACAACCAGCTTGGGGCTTGTGCTACAATTCAGCTCAATTCTGAGCCTCTGCTAAGAGGTTAAGGGCTCGCCCCACAGGACTGCCCCCACCTCACATGCCAATCACAGGTCCAGGTCAACCCCAGAGCTTCTGACTGACCAGCTACACATCAGAATTCCCAAGACTCCCTTTCTCCTCAGGGCAGCTCTTACTCCTGTTTTCCAATGCAATACACAACAGGACACAGGACACAGATGAATAGTGGATGGAGAGGGAAAAGGGTGGGTCCAGAGGCACCGCTTTTGTCCCTGTGGCACACGGATGCTTTCGCCAAGAATCTCCCTGAAGCCCACAGTGTATGGAGATTCTCACAGAGGCAACACCACATAGGCACAATGGATCATAACTCACCCCTCTGCAAAGTAGCGGGGACAGACCAAAAGTTCCAAGCTTCAAATCGGGACCTGGTCTTTCTGGTGACCAGCCCCACCAGAAGCCCACAAAAAGTTATCGCATTAGAACAAAAGACACTCCAATCACCCAGGAAATCCCAAGGGATTTAGAAACTGAGTGTCAGGAACCCAGGGAGCAGGGACCAAATATCCCAACAAGATGCTCTGACTACTTTTGTTGAAACCACAGAGGTTCCAGGAGCTCTGTGACAGAAGCCAGGACAGAAACCTTATTTCACAGTATTGTAACATCCAACAATACAGAGACAACCTAGGGAACAAGGGCTGCCCAGATGTAGAGGAAAGCATTAGGGAATTCTGGGAAATTTTTCTTATCAATTTAGGTCAGGGTTCTCACCTGGCCCATCCTGATGTCTGGGTGTCACACAGGGGGAGACCCAGCATCAAATGGGTAGGGCCAGAGATGCCACTCCACACCCTAACTCCCACGGGGTGTCCAGGACGGCCCCACAGAGAATGGCCCAGCCCTGATGTCAGCAGTGCCAAAGGAGGAAGAGAGACCTGACTCAGAGCAACAATCTGTTTAACTTCCTCCTATCTTTAGTCTCCTCAGAAATTGTTAAAATAAAAGGAGTCTGTGTTCCCACTTGTGACGCAACAGGGGAGTGGTGTGTCTGGAGCACCAGGACACAGGTTTGATTCCTGGACCAGCACAGTGAGTTAAAGGATCCGGTGTTGCTGCAGCTGTGGTACAGGCTGCAAATGCAGCTTGGATTTGATCCCTGGCCCAGGGAACCCAAATCCTGCTGGGCAGCCAAAAAAGAAAAATACTTAAAAATAAAATAGGTAGGAGTTCCCGTGGTGGCACAATGGAAACAAATCCGATTAGGAACCATGAGGTTGCAGGTTTGATCCCTGGCCTTGCTCAGTGGGTTAAGGATCTGGCATTGCTGTTCACTGTGGTGTAGGTTGCAGATGCCGCTCGGATCCAGTGTTGTGGCGGCTCTGGCATAGGCTGGCAGCAACAGCTCCCATTAGACCCCTAGCCTGGGAACATCCATATACTGCAGGTGTGGCCCTAAAAAGCAAAAAGTAAATAAATACGTAAACAGGGAGTTCCCGTGGTGGCGCAGTGGTTAACGAATCCGACTAGGAACCATGAGGTTGCGGGTTCGATCCCTGCCCTTGCTCAGTGGGTTAACGATCTGGTGTTGCCGTTAGCTGTGGTGTAGGTTGCAGACGCGGCTCGGATCCCGTGTTGCTGTGGCTCTGGCGTAGGCTGGTGGCTCCAGCTCCGATTCAACCCCTAGCCTGGGAACCTCCATATGCCGTGGGAGCGGCCCAAGAAATAGCAAAAAGACAAAAAACAAAAAATAAAACAAAACAAAAATAAAAAATAAAAAAATAAATACGTAAACAAAAAGTAAAAAAATAAATAAAAATAAAACAGGGAGTTCCCATTGTGATTCAGTGGATTAAGAACCTGCTAGTATCCACAAGGACTCGGGTTTGATCCCTGGCCTTGATTATGGGTTAAGGACCTGGTGTTGCCATGATCTGTGGTGTAGCTCACAGATGTGGCTCGGATTCCATGCTGCTGTGGCTGTGGTGTAGGCCAGCAGCTATAGCTCTGATTCGACCCCTAGTCTGGGAACTTCATATGCCACAGATGGGGCCCTAAAAAATAGAAAAGAAAAGAAAAAAAAAAGCCAGGAGTTCCCGTCATGGCACAGCGGAAACGAATCTGACTAGGAACCATGAGGTTGTGGGTTGAATTCCTGGCCTCACTCAGTGGGTTAAGGACCAGGCATTGCTGTGCGCTGTGGCGTAGGTCGAAGAGGCGGTTCAGATCTGGTGTTGCTGTGGCGTAGGTCAGCAGTTATAGCTCCAATTGGACCCCTAGCCTGGGAACCTTCATATGCCGTGAGGCCCTAGAAAGGCAAAAAAAAAAAACCAAAAAACAAAGACAAAACAAAACCCTCCCCCCCAAAATTAAATAAAATGGATCTTACACAAATAGCCAAAAAGTACCAAGTGCTTACCCATGAAGATGTAACACGTGCTTCAGCAACCATCCCCAGAGCAGACGCCTACCTCACACACCTCACAGCCCCAGGGGCCCAACACACCTCAGCACTGGGTTGAACTCCAGGAAAATACCATTTTTGAGATCAGAAGCACTACAATATTAGCATTTCAGATAGTTCAATCTTAGTCCCAGATTACGCTCAATTTCAAAATATTATTCCTTCTCTTGGTATTCCCAAGGGATGTTCCAAGACCCCAAAGATACTGTAATCTTCAGACACTCAAGCACTTTGAATAAAATGGAACAGGGAGTCCCCTTTGGAGCACAACAGAAACGAATCTGACTAGTATCCATGAGGATGCAAGTTCAATCCCTGGCCTCGATCAGTGGGTTGGGGATCTGGCGTTGCCATGAGCTGTGGTGTAGGTCACAGATGCTGCTTGCATCCCGAGTTGCTGCGGCATCAGCAGCTACAGCTCTGCTTTGACTCTTAGCCTGGGAATTTTCATATGCCATAGACGTAGTCCTAAAAAGCAAAAAATAAATAAAATTAAATAAAACGGCACAGATTTCCATGCAATGCACACACATCCTCCCTCATACTTGAAATCATCTCTAGATTAGTGTCTAGATACATCTAGATCATCTCTAGACACAAGGTAAGTCAGCGCTGTGTCAATGGCTGCCTATGTGCAGTAAATTCAAGTCCTGACTATTGGAATATTCTGGGATTTTTTTTTTTTTAAAGTACTTTCAATCCATGGCTGGCAAATGAAGAACCAATGGATCCCCAAAGCTGATTGTACATGATTAAAACTGCATTTTTTCACAGTTCAGACACTGGTTAAATGGATTGGAAAGTCTTAGACCCAAGCAAAAACACTTGGATGCAGAAGAGTGCCCAAAGCCTTGAGCTTGGGACAGCAAAACTGGGAGCTGCTTCAATGCCCCTGGGGTAGGAGGTCCCATGTGCATTCACACCCAGGAGGGCTGAGGCCTCAGGAGCACTTCGTGGGCATGGACAGCACTCCATGGGCATGGACAGCATTCCACGCCCACGAAGGGCTGCTTCTTCGATAACAGGCAAAATGCACAACAGAATCTTATAACCCTGGATTTCTATGTGCAGAAAAAATTCTCAAATTAACTTCTGGAGAGAAGTATGTTATGGGTATAATTTTATAATTTAAAAAGATTGAGGGGGGAGTTCCCATCGTGGTTCGTGGTTAATGAATCCGACTAGGAACCATGAGGTTGCGGGTTCGATCCCTGGCCTTGCTCAGTGATTTAAGGATCCGACATTGCCGTGAGCTGTGGTGTAGGTTACAAAAGCGACTCGGATCCCGTGTTGCTGTGGCTCTGGCGTAGGCCATTGGCTATGGCTCCAATTCTACCCCTAGCCTGGGAACCCCCATATGCAGCCGGAGAGGCCCAAGAAATGGCAAAAAGACAAAAATAAATAAATAAATTAATAATAAAAAATAAAAAGATTGAGGGGGCGTTCCTGTTGTGGCTCAGTGGAAACAAACCCAAGTAGTATCCAAGAGGATTCAGGTTTGATCCCTGGCCTTACTCAGTGGGTTAAGGATCCAGAATTGCCATGAGCTGTGGTGCAGACACAGCTCAGATCCCATGTTGCTGTGGCTGTGGTGCAGGCCAGCAGGTATAGCTCCAATTCTACCCCTAGCTTGGGAACATCCATATGCTGCACCTGCAACCCTAAAAAGCAAAAGCAAAAAAAACAAAAAACACAAAAAACAAACTATAATAACACAAAAACAAATAAATAAAAATATCAAGGAATTCCCTGGTAGCTCAGCAGGTTAAGGAGATGGTGTTGTCACTGCTGTGGCGTGGGTTTGATCCCAGGCCCTGGAACTTCTGCAAGTTGCAGTCAAAAAGAAAAAAAGTTAAAAAAAAAAAAAAAAAAGACTGAAAGAGGAGTTCTCGTTGTGGCTCAGTGGTTAACAAATCCAACCAGGAACCATGAGGTTGCGGGTTTGATCCCTGGCCTCACTCAGTGGGTTAAGGCTCTGGCATTGCTGTGAGCTGTGGTGTAGGTCACAGACACCACTCAGATCCTGCGTTGCTGTGGCGTAGGCTAGTAGCAACATTTCTGATTAGACGCCTAGCCTGGGAACCTCCACATGCTGCAGGTGCGGCCCTAGAAAAGACCAAAAAAAAAAGACTGAGGGAAAAAGCTTCCCTGGAGTTCCCGTCGTGGCTCAGTGGTTAATGAATCCAACTAGGAACCATGAGGATGCAGGTTCAATCCCTGGCCTTGCTCAGTGGGTTAAAGATCCGGTGTTGCCGTGAGCTGTGGTGTAGGCTGCAGACAGGCTCAGATCCGGTGTTACTGTGGCTCTGGCGTAGGCTGGCGGCTACAGCTCTGATTTGACCCCTAGCCTGGGAACCTCCACATGTCTCGGGAGCAGCCCAAGAAACTGCAAAAGGACAAAGAACAAAAAAAAAAAAGAAAAAGCTTCCCTTCAAATATGAAGGGTACTCATAAGAATAAAATGTTGAAACTCACTTTTTTTTTTTTTTGGTCTTTTTGCCATTTCTTGGGCCACTCCAGCGGCATATGGAGGTTCCCAGGCTAGGGGTTGAATCGGAGCTGTAGCCACCAGCCAGAGCCACAGCAACGCAGGATCCAAGCCGTGTCTGCGACCTACACCACAGCTCACAGCAACGCCAGATCATTAACCCACTGAGCAAGGGCAGGGATCGAACCCGCAACCTCATGGTTCCTAGTCGGATTCGTTAACCACTGCGCCACGACGGGAACTCCAAAACTCACTTATTTTTTTTCCCAGCCATATCCAAGTTTTAGGAGCAAAGACATTCACAAGTGAAATTTCCCCCCACTTGCCAACATTATCTGTGCTATATCTTAAGGATTAAAATCAAGCACCCAGAAACATTTAAATTAGCCCACAATTTTTCAAACTTCTTTGACTCATTGTAAAAAGTACATTTTCCATGTTAGCCCAACTCACACCAGGGCACGTGCACACATCACACACACACTCAGTATCAGAAACTGAAACAGTTTTCAAAAAACAATTACGCTGTCTGTAATCCCAGATTTTCTAGTTTCTTCTTTTGGGCCGGCATTACATCTCTCCCTGCACTCCCATAAGCACTCAGCAAGGTGGGGAAGTGGCCACTGCCCCCACTTTACTTCAAGGGGCTCTCCCCAGGTGACCCAAATATGCCCAAGAACCCGGACTTAGGTCTCTCAAATGTCATGTACTACACCACATTGCCTTTCCACGTGGCTTTTAAATTTAAAGCTAAAATCTATCATAAAAATAAACTCTGGGGGTAGTTCCCATTGTGGCGCAGCACAAAGGAATCTGACTAGGAACCATGAGGTTGCAGGTTCGATCCCTGGCAGCACTCAGTGGGTTAAGGACATGGTGTTGCCATGAGCTGTGGTGTAGGTTGCAGACAGAGCTCAGATCTGGCGTTGCTATGGCTCTGGTGTAGGCAGGCAGCTACAGCTCTGATTGGACCCCTAGCCTGGGAACCTCCATATGCTGCGGGTGTGGCCCTAAAAAGACAACACCAACAACAAAAACCTCTGGGGGAGTTCCCTTCGTGGCTCAGCTGTTAAGGATCCTGACTAGGATCCATAAGGATGCAGGTTTGATCCCTGGCCTTGATCAGTGGGTTAAGGATTGGCATTGCCATGAGCTGTAGTGAAGGTAGCAGCTGCAGCTCGGATCTGGCGTGGCTGTGGCTGTGGTGTAGGCCAGCAGCTGCAGCTCCTATTGGACCCCTATCCTGGGAACTTCCATACGCCACAGCGTAGTGCTAAAAATAAAATAAAGAAAGAAAAAGAAAACCACAAAACCCCTGGGAAGTTCCCTGTGCAGTAGGTTAAGGATCAGGCCATGCTATAGCTGTGGCATGGGTTTGATCCCTGCCCCAGGAACCTCTGCATGCCATGGGTATGGCCAAAAAAATAAATACAATTAACTTTGAGAGAAAACTGTACTACTACCAGAAGTCTTCCCTGGGGGGGGGGGGTAAAGCAGGGCCAAAGGGAAGCATCCATCTTAAAGAGATTGGGCAGCTAGAAGAGTCCTCCCTAATACCTGGAATCCATACCAACTTCCTTCTCATAAGGAAACCTTGGTCCCTGATACCACATCCTGCTGGGAATCACTAATAGGCCAACAGTCATCAATTTTCAAGCAGTTCCAAATGAAGAAAGAAAGCATAGCGAGGGTGATGCCACTGATGATGGGCACACACCCCTAAATCCAGACATCCTAACTGGAGTGTGAACTCCTCCATCAGAAAGGCCCCTGAGCCTCAGAACCCAGGGAAACGACTTCTTCAAAACCTCCACCAAAGGAGGGGAGAGGCTGGAGGGCACTCAGTGCAAAAAGGAACCTAGGGTTACAAGCACCTTCCAAATTAGCTTAGCCATGCTCAGCACCTGAAATGCACCCCAACCAGCTACTCTCTCAACTCACAACGAAACTGAAATCAGACCAGAGTCAAATACACTTGTTACCAGCACAGCTGACCACAGCTTCCAACATGCTGCTAATCCCAAAGGAACCCAGAGAAGAGAAGGGGTGCCGGAAATGACCTAAAAAAAACCTAGTTACATGTCAGTGAGGTCACACCTGTTCTGAAAAAGTGTAACAAAGACGCAGGAACTCAGGCTCCTAGCAGAAGGACAGAGCTGGAGCCTAGGGCCCTTGGTGCCTCCTGACAAATTCCTTAACTTCTCCGCACCTTCCTCTCTGTAATGCTGGGCTTGCCCGGCGCCATTGTGAGGAGGGCTAGGCGGCCTCTGGCACTAGGATCAGCACAAGATCAAACAGCTGCTCTCCTTAGGGCAGCCTCTCCTTCCAGCAGGGAAAGGGGGACTTTCTTCCCTGTCCCACTGCGTAACTGTAGGCTTGGGCCTCCTTCCTTGGAAGCCAGCAGCCCGGTGGGCACTAACTTGCCCAATTCCTCCTAAATCTAGGTCACAGGTTGGGGGGATGGGGGAGAGACGAAAATGGTGCCCACGATTGTACTATGATTTCTGGAAAGCGTTTTCTTTCCTGGCTGTGGAGTTTCTACTTGAAGTCCCCTTCTCCCTGAGGGGTTTCCTTATTTTCGCCTAAGGCTTCCGCTGTCCCCCCATCGTTGCCCCCAAGAGTGGCGGCCTGGCCATCTTCCAGGGGCGGGGTGGGAATACCGGCCCAGGAGGCTAGGCCCAGTTCCAAGCCGGGCACCAGGGAGCGATCTGGACTTGCGTTAATCCCATAAGGGGTTCCCTCTGGGGGCGACCTGCGGACAAGGTCCCCTAAACAGGAGCCCAAGACCTGGGGTGGGGTGGGGGTCCTGCACTTGGAACAAGAAATCCAGAAACACGCTCAAGATGGGAGAGCCGCCGCTGGGCCGGGGGCGCTGGGTGTGTGTGTGACGACACTGCCAAGCCTCTTTCGGGGCTACCCTCGGGGAGGAGGAGGCGGGCCCCCACCGCCGAGCGGGTAAACTGAGGCTCGCAAAGGGAGCGTGCGTAAATCCAGGGCGGATGGGCAGGCGGGGCTCAAGCCAGGAGCGGGGCCTCTGGGTCCTGCCGGGTAGGACCGATTCGGGATCGAACGGGGTTGGAGTCAGGGCGAGAAGCCGGGCCAGGGTCAGCGCGCCGGGCTCACCTCGTCCTCCTTATGGTTCCGGATGCCGCGCACCAGGTCCTGCAGATTCTTGTCGAACATACGGTCGATGCTGCCCTTGACCATCTTGAGAGCCATCGCGGCGGCGGCCACCGCCGGGCTCGAGACTTGGGAGACGCGCGGCCCGGCGCCCTGAGGGGGCAAGGGGGCCTCGCCTGCCGCCCGTGGAGCGCTGCGCTGCCGGCCGCCGCGGTGGGGCGGGTTCCCAGGCCAGGTCGGCGGCGGTCGGCGGGGTGGCGGGGGTGGGGGCGGGGGCGGCGGCGGCGACGACCCACTGGGCAGGCCGCGCTCCCTTTCCCTCGGCTCCGCGCCGAGCCGCTTGCAAATGGCGGACAAGATGGCGGCCGGTCAGCTGACGGCCCTAGCAGAGTCCCGGCGGCCCGCCCCCGGGAGCCCCGCCTCCCTAGAAACCCCGCCCCTTCAACTTACCGCGTTTCCCTAACAACGCCAAGCCGCCCAATGGAAACGCAGACAACGATCACAGGGCCCTTCGGCCTTGCTCGCTACGGCTCAGGACTCTTCCCTCTCATTAGCTCCACCTACTTTCCCGTTCAAGGTTGTAACCACGCCCCCTTGGCGTGCCCTCTCTGCCCCGCCCCTCAGCTAAGTGACAGGTGTAAGAGAGCCCAGCTGTGGGTGGAGCCTGCTATGGGCGGCCCACGTGGAGTTTCCCAGGCAGGTTCCTGGAGAAGGATCCAGCTCCGCCCTTTCTGATTGTAAAAGCTGACACTTTCTGAGAACCTCCAAATTCGACTCTGTCTCCAGAACGTCTCACAAAATCCTATCATATGGGCAGACAGGGATTAACATGCCCACATGGAGAAGCTGAGGACCAGAGCTAGGACTTCAATCCAGTTATTCACTCAAGAAGTTTTTTTTCTTTTTCCCGCAGCACCAAGGGCATATGGAAGTTCCCTGGCCAGGAATCCAATCTGAGCTGCAGCTGCAACAACTCGGTTTTTTTGTTTTCCTTCATTTTAAAAAGTTTTATTGAAATATAGTTGATTTACAGCGTTGTGATAAACACTGAATTCTTAACCTACTGCTACCGGCAGGGATCTAACCCGCGCTGCCTCAGAGACAATGGGGGATTTTTAACCCACTGCACCACAGGGAGAACTCCCCCATTCAAGGAAAACTTATTGAGCACCTACTTTATGCCAGGCCTCCCTCCCAAGTGAATGAGATAAAAGTGGTTCCTGCCCACCAGGATCCACCACTAAGAGAGTAAAAGCGAGCCACAAACTGTAATGAGATATTAGCAACACATGTATCTGCCAAAGGATTTATATCCACAATATACCTGAACAGAAAATAAAGCAGAACCAAACAAAAAATTCCTACAAAACGAAAAGAGGTGTTCTCGTTGTGGCACAGTGGAAACGAATCTGACTAGTAATCATGAGGATGTAGGTTCAATCCCTGGCCTTGGTCAGTGGCTTAAGGACCTGGCACTGCCGTGAGATGCAGTGAAGATCGCACACCCAGCTCAGATCCCACATTGTTGTGGCTGTGGTATAGGCGGGCAGCCAGAGCTCTGATTTAACTCATAGCCTGGGAACTTCCATATGCCATGGGTGCAGCCCTAAAAAAGCAAAAACAAAAAACAAAACAAAAAAACACCAAAAAGGAAAAGACAATTCAGTTAAAATATGGCACACACAGCAAAAATTTATGAATAAAGCATATCGCAAAAGAAGACATCCAAGTGGCCATCTACCTCAATCATCAAGAAAGTGTAAATTTAAACCACACTGATATAGTTCTGGACTCTGGAAGAATAGCTAAATTTAGAAAGACTGAAGAGTTCCAGTAGTGGCTCAGTGGTTAAGGAAACTAAGTATCCATGAGGATGCAGGTTCAATCCCTGGCCTCACTCAGTAGGTTAAGGATCCAGTGTTGCCGTGAGCTGTGGCGTAGGTCAGAGATGAGGCTTGGATCCCGCATTGCTTTGGCTGTGGTATAGGTTGGCAGGTACAACTCCGATTCAACCCCTAGCCTGGGAAACTCCCTATGCCGCAGGTGCAGCCCTAAAAAGACAAAATACAAAAAAAAAAAAAAAAGACTGAGGATATCAAGTGTTGCAGGGATGTGGAGCTACTGGAACTCTCCTGTCTTACACTTGAGGTAGAAATGTAAAACTACACAGTTACAACAGAAGCCTGTCTGGCTGTATCTTTTAAAGCTAATATACCTGTTCCCTCTGACACAGAAATTCTACTACTGTTCCCAAAAGAATGCATAAACACATCCACCAAAGGACTTGACCAAGGATAATCAAAGTAACTAGTATTTATATTAGCCAAAAACTCAAAATGATCCAAATGTCCATCAAGAAAAAATGGATATATAACTTGTGGTATAGTCAAACTGTGGAATACTGTGCAACAATGAAAATGAAAAATTACTAATACACAGAACAAAATAGATGAATCACACAGATACAATATGAACATAATAAGCCAAACACAAAAGAATGTACACAGGGAGTTCCCTGGTGTTAAGGGATTTGGCATGGTTACTGCTGTGGTTCTGATTACTGCTGTGGTGCAAGGTCAACACCTAGTCTGGGAACTTCAATATGCCTTAGGTGCGGCCCTAAAAAGAAAAGTATCTAAAATGATGAGCTCCTGGTGTGGTTCTGTGGAAGCAAATGAATGAATGGCCAAAAATTTTCCAAATTATATATATATATAATATTTGAAATATATATATATTTCAAAACTATCTAAAAACCTCAGTGGAGGAATTCCTATTGTGGCTCAGCAATAACAAGCCCAACTAGTATCCATGAGAATACAGGTTCAATTCCTAGCCTTGCTCAGTGGGTTAAGGATCCAGCATTGCCATGAGCTGTGATGTAGGTCACAGACATGGCTCGGATCCCAGGTTGCTGTGGCTATGGCGTAGGCCGGCAGCTATAGCTCTGATTTGACCCCTAGCCTGGAAACTTCCACATGCCACAGGTGAGGCCCTAAAAAATCAGGGGGAAAAAAAAAAGCTCAGTACAATTATAAATGTAGTAAAATTCATTGAGTAATTAAAAAAATGATATCAGAGGTATATTTATGCACTTCTGAGAATCAGGTTCTCTTGTAGAGAAAATATCTGTTTCACACAAATTTTGTTTATATGGAAAAATATTTACATCGTAGTAGTGATATATATTTCCACTATTACTGTAAAAAAAAAAAAGAAAAAGAAAGCTCAGTAGACTCCAGGGGAGATAAACACAGAGAAAGCACAACCAGGCATATTATAAATTAAAGTACGGAAACCAGAGATAAGGAAAAAAAAAAGACCATGATGGAAGATAATATAAGAAAGGGAAGATTTCTGGGAACTGTATCTAATCACTTATGATGGAACATGATAATGTGAGAAAAAAGAATGTATACACGTATGTGACTGGGTCACCTTGCTTACAGTAGAAAATTGACAGGACACTGTACAACAAGCTATAAAGGAAAAAATAAAAATCATTATAAAAAAATAAAAGAAAGGGAAGTTTGGAGATCCCATTGTAGCTCAGTGGGTTAATAATCTGAGTAGTATCCATGAGGATGCTTGTTTGATCCCTGGCCTTGCTCAGTGGGTTAAGGATCCAGTGTTGCCATGAGCTGTGGTGTAGGTCACAGATGCCACTCAGATGTGGCATTGCTGAGGCTGTGGCGTAGGCCAGCAGTTGTAGCTCTGATTTGACCCCTAGCCTGGGAACTTCCACATGCTGCAAGTGGAAGTTGTCAAAAAAAGAAAAAAAAAGAAAGAAAAAAAGAGAATGTATATGTATTTATGGATGTTCTTTATTTCATTTTTATTTATTTATTTATTTTTGACTCCTAGCCTGGAAACTTCCATATGCCTTGGGTGTGGCCCTAAAAAAAGGGTGAAGAAAATAACAAGAACCTGGCAACAATATCTGTCAAATGTGGAACCAATATGTGTTTTCAGACAAATTAATGCTGAGTGATTTTGTGGCCAGTAGACCTACAATAAAAGAAATGTTTTGGGGAGTTCCCATTGTGACTCAGAAGTAATGAACCTGACTAGGATCCATGAGGATGTGGGTTTGATCCCTGGCCTCTCTCAATGGATTAGGGATTCAGCATTGCCTGGACCTGTGGTGTAGTTTGCAGACCTGGCTTGGATCCTGCATTGCTGTGGCTGGGGTGTAGACCAACAATTGTAGTTCAGATTCAACCACTAGCCTGGGAATGTCCATATGCCACACCTGCAGTCCTGAAAAGCAAGGGAAAAAAAAAGGGGGAGTTCTCTGATGGCCTAGTTGTATTCTCATAGCCATGGCTCTGGTTGCTGCTGTGCAGTGTAGGTTCAATCCCTGGCCCAGGAATTCATACATACTACCTGTGTAGCAAAAAAGAAAAAAAAATACAAAAAAAGAAAAATGTTTTGGGAAGTTCTCTTGTAGTGCAGTGGGTTAAGAATCTGGTGTTGTCACTGCTGTGGCTTGGATAGCAGCTGGGGAAAGTTTTCGACCCCTGGCCTGGAACTTCTGTATGCTGTGGGCACAGCCAAAAAAAAAAAAAAAAAAGGCATAAAAACCCACAATGAAGAAAATATCAGCATTTTACATGAAGACAGGATCTGATCCTGCACTTGACCAAATCACCTTCCTCCTCCCCCAATCTCAACCCTGTCACATCCTGGTGAAAGGACACATACCATATGCCCTCCTCACATGGGAGCATCACTCAGCCTGAAAAGGAAAGAAGCCCTGACACTCATTGCCTACCACGTGGATGGACCTGGAGATCAGGATGCTCAGTGAGAGAAGCAGATACAGAAGGACGCAGTGTGTGATTCCATGGATGGGAAATATCCAGAACAGGCACATCCACAGACACAGAGAGTGGGTTAGTGCTGTCAAGGGCTGGGATGTGGATGAAGGTGACTGGTGATGGGGATGGGGCTTCTTTTTGGGGTGATGGAATGTTATGGAATTGGATAGAGATGATAATGGTACAACCGCGGGAAGGTACTAAATACCACTGAATTGTATACTTTACAGAGTGAACTGTATGGTAATGAACTGTGTTCCGATAAGACTGCTATTGTAGGGAGTTCCCGTTGTGGCTCAGTGGTTAACAATCTGACTAGGACCCATGAGGTTGTGGGTTTGATCCCTGGCCTTGCTGAGTGGGTTAAGAATCTGGCATTGCTGTGAGCTGTGGTGTAGGTCGCAGATGCAGTTCGGATCCCACGTTGCTGTGGTGTAGGCCGGCGGCTACAGCTCGGATTAGACCCCTAGCCTGGGAACCTCCATGTGCTGTAGGATCGGCCCTAGAAAAGGCAAAAAGACAAAAAAAAAAAAAAAGACTGTTATTTTAAGAAAATGACAAAGTGGTGGGCAAGAGAGTTTAATAAAAAAGCAAAATGGGGAGATCCTTGTTGGCCTACTAGGTTAGGGACATGGCATTGTCACTGCTGTGGCTCTGGTCACTGCTGTGGCATGGGTTTGAACCCTGGGTGGAAACCTTTGCATGCCCAGTACGTGGCCAAACAAAACAAAATGAAACAAAAGCGCTGAGTGCTGTGTGTTTGCTGATTGACTGAACCAAGGTGTGGATGTGTGTATGACTTGGTAGGATGATACAAAAACAGCCCAGAGTCATCCAGTGGTTGTTTAACCCAAATTAACTCATTTTGACCTCACTGTCCCCTGGGAGGAAGTGACTCCACTTTCCAGATGAGGAAACCAAGGCCTCTGAGCTGTGCCTGGCCAAGTTCAGCCAGCAGAGCCCAGATTCCCCTCAGTGGTGTTGTCCTCCTCCAGGAAGCCCTCCCTGATGGCCCTTGGGCTCCTGAGACACATTCGGTGATCATAAAAGCAAGATGACCACACTTTGTGGGTGGTCTTACCTTTGGGACCCTCTTTTCTGAGGCTGCTAGACAGGAAGCGGTGCTCCCAGGGTCACTGGGGCCAGCCTGGCTGTGGCTCTGTGCCGGTGGGGGCGGGGCCACCCCTTGGCAAATGCCTGGTCCTGCTCCAAGGAGGGGGTGCACCCCAGCAGGGACCTCAAGCCAAACTTCCTCCCCCTCCCACTGTGGCCGAGAGCTGATTGGCCCACCCCGTGGCCTCCAACCACCTGTTACTGCCTGTCTCGGGCCACCCTGCCTGTGTTCCATCCTGACCACCAGGCCCAGCGTGGCGACTGTGGGGTAAGAGGGGCAGAGGGAGGCCTGGGCAGAGGTGGGCCCTCCACCCCAGGATCTAGGAAGGCATTCAAGGTCCATAGGGGTCCCCAAATCCTGTGGCTGCCCCCATACCGCCTAGGGGCACACTCCCCTCCCCCATCAGGCCCCTCCCCCACAGTCTGCTCTTGCCCCAGGGAGGGGTTCCCTCTCAGTCCAGATATGAGTCACATTAATGCTAAGCCAGAGGCACTGGGAACCCCAAAAAGCAGGGATGGGGGGGCCAACAGGCAAGTTTGACTCCAACTCTGCACAACCTCAGGCCCATGCCTCTGTCTCCAGCCTCAGTTTCTTCACCCGCCCTATGGGAGCAAAGGCAGCCAGAGGAGGTGGGACCCCCCAGCGTTGAGGTCAGGAGTCCCGGGACCCCCCGCCCCTGGCCTTCCTGTCATGGCCAGAGCAAGGCTAGTCCTTGCTGCCGGGCCTTCAGCTCCCAGACTTAGAGGGTCCAGGGGAGGCTAGGTGCCAGGAATTGTGGGTGAGGATGGTCCAAAGGAAGACCCCAGGGGGGCAAAGGCCTTGGAGGGGATGGGCCGCATGCTGACTGGTCCCACTGGCTTTGGCCACTGGATAAAAATAGTCCCTGGTCTCAGAGAACATGAGCCGACCCTGGGGCCAAGGGTTCCGGTTTGGGCTCCTTGCTCACCTCTGTGTGACCAAGGGCAGGACTCAGCCCACTCTGGGGGCCCAGGAGCCCCTGTACTCAGCAATGCTGGGGCCTCAGAGATGCTGGCCTATCGGGAGGGGTCCCAATGCCGGCCTAAGGGGTCAGGAAGAGTTCCTGGCAGTGGGAGGGGGGGAATGCTGGGCCATATCCTGCTGAGTGTGAATTTACCAAGTGAAGAGGGCTCGAGGCAGAGAGAAAAGCCAGGGCTTGTTGTGGGGATGGGAGAGGAGGGACCCCTTTTCTCTTCAGGTCAGGCCCAGACCCCTAGCAGGGGCTCAGCAAGTATAGGCTGCTTCTTCCCCATTCTCCCCAGCCCTACCCTGGACCTGCTGCTTCTCAGACGTCTCCATGACAACCAGGGCCTTGGAAGAGCTGGATGGAGGCCTGGGCAGCTGCCCAGTGGATGAGGACCTCTCTGCACTGGCTGACCCCTGCCCAGGCCAGCCCCAGGAGGACAGGGCCCGAGGTACAGGGCACCCCCCAATGAAGCCCATGCCCCATCCTCCTGCTGAGCTGGATGGCTCACCCTCAGAGACCAGGACTAGGACTCCCAGCTTGGCCTTGCTTAAACGGTGCCCCCCTTCCCCATTCCCAAGCTCTGTACCCATTACTGTCTGTCGGGAGGATTGTAAGGAGCCTAAAGAATGCAGGTGTTAGACCACATGGGTGAGGGTTCGAACTCCAGCTCGCCAAGGAAGTGTTGTGTGCCTCTGTGCAAGGCTGCCACTGAGTGTGTTTGCTTTCTATTCTGTGAAATGAGAGCAGCCAACCACCCTTCACCCAGCACAATCCAGCGGAGGGTGGGACTAGCCTGGGGGTCTCCACGACCGTGACTCTCCTTCTTTCCCCACCAACAGCAACATCCAGGCTGGCTGACTCCAGCAGCTGGCCCCATGTGAGTAGCCAGGGCCCTGGGGTTTCAGCCTATGGTGTGCCTGGTAAGGGGGACATACTGGTCAAGAGGGCGGGCTTCTGCAGCCCATGAGAAAGGGCTTGGTCTCCCTTAGAGGAAAAGGAGAAAGAAACACCCAGGTCGACAAGTGACTCCCCACAGGATTCTCAGGAACGGGTTCCTGAAGGCGGCCCCATAGGCAGTGTGGACCTGGATGCCAGACCCAAGAAGACAGAAAAGGAGCCTGTGGCAAAAGTGGCCTCAGGCCCCGGGAAGGAGAAGCTGAAAGCAGGAGCAAGTGGGTTTCCAGGAGGCAGCGGTGAGGTGGGGGGTGGGTTTGGATCAGCATGAGGCGGGGGAGTCCTGGCTGGGGGGAAGGGGCAAGAGGGTGCCTGGGCCTGACTGGTGTCCAGGTGGGGTATAGGCAGTAACTAAATGGGCTACGAGCCTCTGCTAATTCATGACAATATCTTAGCTGCTACTAAGCTCACAGGGCTAAGTTCCTCTTTCTAGGGCCGTGCAGCCCGGCAGGGCAGAGCTGAGTTTAGTCGCAGGTCTGTCCCTCGGGGCTGCCAGCGCCCAGCCGGTCCTTGTTCCCACAGCCCCTCGGAGCCCAGCACGGAAGAAAGCACAGGCCTCGCTGCCCCCGAGGCCACCGCCAACACCCCCAGCCCTGAGCGAGGAGCTGCCCTGGGGAGATCTGACGCTCAACAAGTGCCTGGTGCTCGCCTCACTTGTGGCGCTGCTGGGCTCCGCCTGCCAACTGTGCCGTGGTGAGCTTGCCCCCCAAACGTGGCAGCTCTTCCTGGAAGAGCGGTGGGCCCCAGGCAGGGAGTCTGTGCTCCTCCCCTCCAGGGCGGGGCACGCCCCCTTCCTCTGAGTGTGAAGGGGTCCTCACTGCCCTTTGCACTTCCTGCTCGGGGACAGACCTTGTGTGCCCCATGGCCACGCCTCCCTTCTATCCTGGACCTGCTTTGAGCCATCCCCCACCTCCCCTAACTTCCCCTGGGGGAAGGCCCATGGTGCAACTCCCTCCACCCTGTAAGTAGGCCCTGCAGAGCCCCCACTATGGGCCCAGGACATGCTTTGCATGCCCGGTTCTTTTTTGGTAGTGTGCTGCTTTACCTGGGCCCAAGGGTGCTCTGGCAGCATCCTTTTGTCACCTGAAAGAGGTAGGTTTGAAGGGAAGGTCACCACTGCAGGAGAGACCCAGGAACCTTTCCCAGAGCACGGAGGGACCCAGCCCAGCCTCAGTGTACCTGCAGGAGTCCAGCTGGGCTGGTTTGCCTATCTCTAGGAGAGGGGCTCTAGAGGCTGGGCAGGACAGTGTGGTGTGGTCGGTCCCTTGGCCAGGCTGACAGGCATTCCCTCCTGATCCTGCTCAGAGGCCGTGGCTGGGGAGGCGGAAGCCCGTGTACCTGTCCCTGTGCCGTGGGTCACACCAAGCTCGGCCCCAAAGGAGTCAGCTTCGCCCCTGGTAAGGGCTTCCTTCAAGTGACCCCATTAGGGGAAGGGGCCTGGGTTGTGGAGGAATTCTCAGCAGACCCACCACCCCACACTCTCCACGTTGCAGCCAAAGTCTGTGGCCTGGGCCCCCCCATTGGGACAGCCCCAGCCTCAGGCGAAGGAAGAGGAAAGGGCCAAGGTCCCCGAGGTTCCTGGGAGCAGGGAGGCTGCAGGGAAGGACGAAGGGGAGTCTGAGGAGGCCACTGGCGAAGAGCCCAAGGAGAGGCCAAAGAAGGAGGAGAGGCTTAGGAAGGAGCAGCTGCGGAAAGAGGAGAGGCCCAGAAAGGAGAGGCCCCGGAAGAAGAAGCCACAGAAAGAGGAGAGGCCTCGGGCTGCCAGGGAGACCCGGGAAGCCCTACCACGGCGCTGGGAGGCACGTGAAGGGGGCCATCAACCGTGGGCACGAGATCCCGGTGACTCCGAGTACAGGAAGAGGCAAGCGTGGGCCTCCCCGCTGCACCGGGCCGAGGAAGACCGGCCTCGAGGCCGAGGCCGCCAGAAGCAATGCGCAGGCAAAGGACGGGACTGAACAAGACCTGGTCCAGTGCGGGAATCTCTGGACCTCTGCTGGAGGGTTCCGTGGTTTCAGAGAAATAAAGCGAGTGCTGCGGCCCCCTTCATCGCCTGCTCCTTTTTGCTCAGACCCCAGGACCTGCCCGGGCCTGAGTGGCAGGAGTGGGGAGCTTCAGGTGGATTGGGGGCAGGGAGGCAATAGATGCCGACAGGACAGGGATGACCCGGCCCTGCTCCCCAGTAAAGTGCCCACAGAAGGAGGCTCTCGCCTATCCCTAAACACACGCATGGACACTCCAGCCACGTGCTTTCTGGTCTTTATTGGGGCGATCGGGTTTGAATAAATATGGGCCGGGGAGCCACTCGGGGCACGGCGCGGGGTCACCGGCAGCCGCACTCGGTGGCCACCATGTTGGGCACGTGGTGGGCACTGATGCGCTCCTCAGACAGGCTGATGAGGAGCTTGCCTGCATAGGCTGTGGGCACGCAGCAGGGCGGGCGGGCCAGGGCGGCGCCGCGGGCCTGCATCTTAAGCAGAAGCACCACGTGGTTGCCGTACCGCGGGTTGCGGTCCGATTGCGGCCAGCCGCAGGTGCCTTGGCAGTTGTTGGCTTGATATGTCTCAGGGATGAGCACCGAGCGCTCGGCGCGCAGGTCCACGCTAAGCTCGCGCAGCGCACAGGGCCCACTGGAGACCGAGGTCCCAGCGCTGCGCTGCGCCCGTGGCGGCCCGCTCCGTTCCCTCCAGCGCCACTCGGTGCGCAGGCCCTGAAGCGCCTTGAGCAGCAACACTGCGCGCAGCGGGCCGCCGGGGTCCCCTCGGTCCCCTGGGCACAGTGCCAATAGGCGTGCCAGCAACGGGGTGGCGGTGGGCGGCAGCCCGGGGAGGCCGCGCAGCTCGGCAGCTACCGACTGAAGTTCGGCGGCCACTCGGCGCGCTAGGCTTGAGGCCCACATCGCGGTTACCGGACCCTGCAGCGGCGCGGGGACGCCAGCGGTGGCCGCGATGGGCGGCGGCAGCAGCAGCAGCAGCGGCTCCTCGCCGTCGAGCAGGCGCTCCAGCGCCGCAGGGTCCGACAAGTTGACCTGGCCCTGCGGGAACCCGGCCAGCGCGCCCGGGTCCAGAGCCAGACTCGGCGGAGGGATTCCGGCCGGGGGTCCCCGCAGCGCACGCACAAGGCGCGTGAGCGTTTCCAGGAAGGGGTCGGTGCTGGGCAGAGGCTCCTCGGGCTCTGGGGACAGCCTGGACGGCGGAGCGCGGGGACGTGAGGGCACAAGCCTGCGCCGCCCCCACGTCCCCGCGCCCCCAAGTTCTGACTCGTGCGCACCTGGGCTGCGGGAATGGTACTGAGTCCACCCGGCCGTGTGCGGGCATCGGCACCGGCCCCTGCGGCGGCAACAGGAGCAGCGCCGGGGTCATCCGTGTGAAGCAGCGGGAGTCGGCGCCAAACAGCAGCGCCTGCAGCTGGGCGGTGCTCAGGGAGGCACCTGAGGATGGAGGCAGGAGCTGGCTCAGCGACTGGAAGCGGGGGTTCGAGGGCAGCCGCCCCAGCCCGGCTCCAGTCTGGGGGAGGGGGCTACCATTTCCGCGGCGTCGCAGGGTCAGAGCAAGCCCAGAGCCACGCCAGGCCCTCTCTGGGTGGTCGACGGCCAACGCCAGGAAGCCAGAGTCCCTGGTCGGGCAGAGGCTCTGTGGAGATGGGGACTCAGCCAGGCTTGCTGGGTGGGGCCTTGGGACACCAGCCCTGCTTGCCTGCTGCCCTAAACATCCCTGCAAAATTCCAACTTGGACAGTCACAGCCTTTCTGTTAGGTGCAGTTAACCCCTCCCCCCCCGCCCCCCGCAATAATCCCGCCCTTGCCTTGAATGAGGGCTCCTGGTGGCCCAGGGACAGCCTCATTCACCTCTCTGGTACCTGGGTGCCAGGCAGCCCAGCCCCGGTGACAGTGACCTCTGGGCCGGGCCCTGGATACAACACCAACAGCGCCAGCTCCAGGGGGCTGGCTCCTCCAGGTAGGGGCTCCTGGAACTTCAGCAAGGGTGTTGGCTCCCACAACACTGTGGCCAGGACAAAGGGAGAAGTGGACAGAGTTGCCTGAACCACAGAAGCCCAAGACCCTCCCCCAAAGCCTGTTGCCTGTGCAGGAGGGGGAGCCTCAGTGGGGGGCGGCTCTGGCTGGAGACACTTGATACCCTTGGGCTCCAGGTGCCAAACCTGCCTGGGACAGGCAACCTGAGAGGAGGGATGCATAGGGTGGGTGGTGGAGCATTGCCCCCACTGCTGTGGGTTACCCAAGCCCTTGGGGTCTCTTGGTCTGAAGCTCTCCTGGAGGGAAGCCCTTCCCTGCAGTGGGTCCCTGAGGTCCATGGCCGTGTGTATGTGTCTGTTGTTGGACCTTCCCAGGTACTGGAGGAGGCACTCTCAGACAGGGCAAAATAAGGTCACCCACCTGTCTGGCCATCAGCCTCAACTTCCTGAGGAGGCTGGGTGAGGCTCTAGGCAAGAAACAGTCATCTCCCATCCTGAGACTAGAGCCCAGTCCTCTGCCCACCCACCGGGTCCCACTGCAGCCCCCACGTACCTTCCTCCAGGTGCAGGACCACCAGTCGCTGCCCCCTGGGCTCCCCCAGCCACGCCTGCAGCTGCTGCAAACGGGGCAGGGCAGCCTGCCTGAGGCTGGGAGGGCAGAGCCCAAAGTTGGTCAGGTCTCGGGGACCCCAGCGGGCATGCCGCACAGCCTCCAGGAAGGCCTGCTCATAGCTGCTTAGAGTCCCCACCACCCACAGAAAAGGACTGCTCCCATTGCCAGGGTCTCCATCCAGGGTCACTAGGCACAGGGGGTCTTGAGGGCCACCCAGGGGCCAGGTGCCAGGGGGCGGCCAGTTCCAGTCCCAGTGGAAGATGAGCCCCTCGGTGCCTGTGGCTGGCTCCCTGGGCAAAGCTGGGGTGCTGGAGACCTCTTCTCTGGGGGTCCCAGCCTCCAGCAGGGCCCCCATTGCTGCCAGCACCAGGGCCAGCTGAGAGAGAGAAGGACCCTGCATCCTGGCACTTTGAGGGGCTGGGCTGCCCTGGTTTATATGGGGGAGCAGGAATGTGGGTGTGGGAGGCCAGCCCCTATCTCCTTCTGGGATGTGACCTTGGAGGCCAGTGCCTGCTGTAAGCCTGGGCAAGCCAGCAGGCTTCTCAAAACCTCTTCTGTTCCAACCTGGTTGCCTATCTCCTTACTAGTGATAGAAGGGTGGCCTGTGACCCATTTGTCAAGACTGTCCTTGACAAGTTTTCCCCTTTTAGAGCCGGGAGTGGGAATGTGAGCAGGGAGTGAATGGCCAGACTGTCAACAGCTTGTGGTGGGGGTAGGGGTGGCTGGAGGAAGGCAGAGGTGGAGTCCCTGCCCCAAGGGACCTGGGCACCAGGCCCAAGGGGATGTGTTGCAGTGTTCAGACTGCTGGTTGCTCCCAACCCCACAGGCCTGACACCTCGCCTGGGACCCCCCCAAGGAGAGTCAGCAGCCTCGGCTCTGCTCTCCTCCCAGAAGATGAACCCAGACCTGCGGCTGGCTGGCAGGATCTCTCCTTACCCAGTGAACTCTAGAGCACAGTGTCACCAAGAGCCACCACTTGGGGTCCTGGTGGTACCCCATCCCTGAGCCACCCCTGAAAGTGGTAGGGGGCAGCCATGCATGTCCACCTTCAGGGAGTGGGTGCTGCCCACCCAAGTCCAAATAGCAGTCCACTCCAGGTTTAGCAGAGGCTTTTTAATAGGCTCTGGGCACATGGCCCAGCCCTGTATAAAAACACCCCATTTTATTCCAAGGGTGGAACACAGGAAAACAAAAGCATACTTGCCGGCACAGGGGTGGCTTTTCAGTTGGTGGGGGGAGGGGGAGGCATGTTCCCAGGGCCTTCGGAGGGCAGTGGGGGCCTCAACATCGGAGGCATGGGAGTTGGGGGATGCACCCCGGGATTTGAGGGGTGAACTCCAGGAGGCTGGGGGTGGACTCCAGGAGCTGGAGGATGGACCCCAGGAGGTGGAGGGTGAACCCCAGGAGGCTGGGGGTGGATCCCTGGGGCTGGTGGATGGACCCCAGGAGCTGGTGGATGGACTCCTGGGGCCTGGGGGTGAACTGCTGGAGCCGGTGGGTGCACCCCTGGGGCCTGGGGGTGAACTGCTGGAGCTGGTGGGTGCACTCCTGGGGCCTGGGGGTGAACCCCAGCAGATGGGGGAGGATGGACTCCTGGGGCTGGAGGGTGGACCCCAGGAGCAGGGGGATGGACCCCAGATGTTGGGGGGTGGACCACTGGTGCTGGGGGGTGGACCCCAGGAGCTGGGGGATGCACCCCAGGAGCAGGAGGGTGCACTCCAGATGCTGGAGGATGGACCACTGGGGCTGGGGGGTGGACACCAGGAGCTGGTGGGGGTAGCTGAGGAGGGCCGGGGGGCCCCGAGGGTGCAGGCCCACTGGGCGGCATAGGTGGCAGAGGCAGGCCTCCAGGTGGAGGTGGGGGCAAAGACTCTGGCAGTGGAGGCCTAGGAGGCAAACCATTCATCAGCGGGGGTGGGGGCCGCTTCACCCCGGGAGGCCCGGCAGGGAGGCTCGGTGGGGCTGGTGGCTTCTCCATCTTAAAGTGGAACTGGAGGAAAAACTGGAGAGAAAGGAGAAGCTGAATGGGGCCCCTTGGGACCTTGAGCTCCTTCTGGAACTACCCCGGCCTGGAGTGACTCACCTGCTTGGTTTCCCGGTTCCAGTGAGTCCAAAACTTGCCTTCAGCCTTGTCGATCTCCCTGCTGGGCACCTGCATGGGGTGGGGGGTGGGAGCAGAGTTCGGTTCTGGGGCAGTAGGCCTGGCTGACATTCTTGCTCCACTCCTTAGCAGCCCAACAACCCTATAAGTCAGGTCTTATGCCATCTCATTAACATCATGAACCTGGGAACCAGATGTGACCAAGGAACCCCTCAACAGCCTGGCAAGGGAACATATCACTGCTGGGGACACATAAGGGTCTCTGCTTCCTGGCAGACACCCACATCAGGACACCCAGTCCCCCACCCCACAGGGGCTGGCATGCTACCTTGAAGGCAATGGTCTCATAGGGCTCAGCGGCCATGAGCAAGTACTGCCAGCGCCGGTCTGGGGGCTCAATCCGCTGCTCGTAGGCTGACATGAAGCGGTGGCGGGGTGTGATGCCCTCAGCGACCTCAGGGTAATCAATCTGTGGGGACATGACCAGGTGGCAGCACCATCTTTTGGGGGCCCCCATGGGGCCAGAGAGGAACGAGGAGACCCTCCCCTCAGGACAGGGACCCCAGGGCTTTGCTCACCTGGAACAGGAGGCTCTGCTGGCCCATCTCTGTGTCCCTCTGCTTGGTCACTGAAACAGAGGAGGGTCTCAGGGCCAGGCTGGCCTGAAGCTAAGGGGCCCTGGGGCTGGCCTCATACCACCCACCGCCAGGAGAGTGGTCTGCAGGGTGGTTGCCTGGCTGGTGAACAGTGGAGTCGCCTGTAGCCAGATGGGCACCGCCCAGGGCCAGGGGCTGGAGTTGGTTCCCCACTGCTCCCACAAGACCTGGGGAGCAGCTTGTGGGTGGAGAAGCCTCACTTTAGAGCTTTGGGTTGCTCTCCACACAGCTCCCAGGCTCTCCACCACTTCCCCCACATCTAGGAAGGGGCCAGAAGGGCCAGCTCAGCTGAAAGGCCTTTGGTGGTCCCTTTAGGGCCTCTGCCTGCCAGCCTAGCCTGGGTTCACGAAGCAGGCCTGTCCCAGAACCTCTGCCATCATGTCCTGCCTTCCTTGTCCCTCCCAGAAACATGATCCCTGAGGCTCCAGCAGCCCCTTAACTGGCTTCCTGGAGCAGGTGGTCCAGACGCTGCTGCCCATGCAGACCCTCACTCTTCCCGCCCCCCCCTTTTCCTCAGGTGGAGGAATTGCAGCTCCGAGGTTAGAGGTGAGGGCCTCACCAGGGTCTGCGGCTCCTCTGGTCCCCAGGGGAACCTTTCTGATGGGAAGGGAACAGAGCCGCCCCAGAAGGGTGCTGCTGTGGGTGTGGGCAAGTGAGGACTGTGGGGAACAGTAGTCTGCATGACTCGGGGCT
Source organism: Phacochoerus africanus (assembly GCF_016906955.1). Lineage (NCBI taxonomy): Eukaryota > Metazoa > Chordata > Mammalia > Artiodactyla > Suidae > Phacochoerus > Phacochoerus africanus. Next base: position 76,558,005 of record NC_062547.1, on the reverse strand, counting down.
GGGGCCCCCTTACCTTTGTAGCCTGGACGGCCAATCTTCACAAACTTCTTCACCTCCACCTTGACCTTCTCTGGCGCCGGCTGGGCGGGGGCCTCCTTGGCCTCCTTGGCTGCTCGCCGGGCCCTGCCGGGAGGAGAGATGCAGTGCTGTGGCCCCTCTACACAGGCCGCCAAGGCCACGGACCCAGGTGCCGGGAGCACTCCACCCCCTGCCCGACCTTGAGGCTGGTCTTGGAGGTGAGGGGGTGGGGTCAAGTAGGGTGAGTGCAGGAGGGGCGGGGTGAGGCACTCACAGGTTGGTCTGATGCTTCTTCCCTTGGGTGTGCGCAAGGTAGCTCCCCTAAAATGTGAGAGGGTCACACAGTTCAGGACTCAGTGAGTGGGAAGTGCCCGGGTGCCTCTGACCGGCCCAGGCCAGCCTCTATCTCCAGGCTGGCACTGGCAGGCCAGGGTGCAGGTGAGGCCTAGTGGCCTGTGGGTAAATCCTGGCATGGATGTGCTATGGGGTCCCGAGATTCTACCTTGATGACCCCCACATATCAGGCGGTCTCCATTGGGGCTTTCTGACCCCCCACTCCAGGACACCATGCCCACGATGGTCCCCCACAGAAAACCACCCCAAGGCCGTGGGGGAGACCCTCTCATGTGAGACTGTTCAGTGCTGCACTGAAGCCTGGAGCTGTGAACCAACTGGAAACAAACCCAGCGCTAGATGGTGAAGGACAGAGGGAACCTCCTCGTCATGGAGGGAAGGAGCCCAGCGTGAGCAGCAAACTAGAGCCATATTAGCTAGACCTCACAACCCAACACCCCTTGGGATCTCCTCATGGAGATCCGCTCAAGGCTGTGGTGCCTAGTGGGGCAGGATGGGGGTTGGGGCGGGATGGGCCGCACCTCATTGTTGTGCAGTGTCAGGCACAGCTTGCACTCGTAGGAGCCCAGGTGGTTCTTCATGAAGTAAGGGTCCTGCGGGGGAAGCACGGTTGTCAGATGGTGGGCAGCATGCTGCCAGTGGCTGGGCTGAGGTACAAGGCCTGCCTCTGTTCCTGAATCCTGGCTCTCCTGTGGTTGGCACTGAGAGGGCACTGAACCCTTTCAGGAATGTCTCAACGCTGAGCCTGAAGAACCCTTAGTTGATTATCTCAGAAAATCCTGAGTTTGATCCCTGGCTTGCACAGCAGAATAAGCTCCCAATGATGAGATGGTATAGACCTGGGTGGCCGCCAGCACCTGTGAGCCACCCCCTCCCTCCCACTCAGGTGTGTATTTAAACGTGCTGCAGCATCTCAGGACCTCAGGGGTCAGATAGTTGTGGAGCACAGCCTCCTGGGGTCCACGGAATCCCTCACCTTGGGGTCTCACTTGGGTGGTTCCGCTCTTAGAGGACAGTGGGCCAGCTCCGGGCATCCAGTGTTGGGGGCTCCTGGGCTATTCTAAACGCCGTGGTGCCTAGGTCGGCCCTACATGTCCCCAGTGCTGTGTGGGGGGGGGAACCTGTCCACCAACAGATAACTGTTGGTCTTCGCTGCCTGTGGTTGCAACGTTATTAACTCACGTTGGGCCTCTGAGGCCTCACCACTGGCAATCCCACAGGCCTCTGCCTAAGTAAAGCTTCCTGTGGTAAAAACCCTTCAAACATGGGGCTACCAACAGAAAATGGTCTCTGGGGGACAGTGAGAGCTGCTGCTCTAGGTCAAGTGCCCTGGTTCAGAGCAGGACCTTGAGGCCAGAGAAAATGGTGGGCAGGGCTATGGGGCCAGGGAGTACCTTGTTGATGTCGATGGTTTCCAGGGCCAGCTGCCGCAGGCGCTCCCTGCGATCCCGGTTGCTCTCAGAGGAGGAGGCCACACCCCCGCTCCCGGTCTTGCCGCCGGGGCGATGTTGGAAGTCCATTGCGAGGGCCCTGGGGGTTTACCAGACCAGGGGAGAAACCTGCCAAGGCCAAGGCAGCCATGAGGCTGCTGCACGTGAGACCTCGCCCTCCTGGGTTCAGACTCACCCCCACCCTGCACTCTCTCTGCCCTGCCAGCCCCTGGGCCACCAGAAGACTGGGCTGAGGGCCCACGATGAGCCATGTGCACAGAAATGAGGAATAAGGATGCCTGAGGAATGCAAAGGCCCAGAGACACTAAGTGTTAACGGGGAAGGTGAGGCCAAGTTCTTACTAGTCTCACCTTCTCCAAGAAGCCTTCCTAGACTGCCCTAGCCCATAGTGTTCACTCCCTCCTTGTGGCTCCCTTTCTGCTTATCTACACTTTTTTTTTTTTTTTGGCTTTTTGCTTTTCAGGGCCACACCTGCAGCATATGGAGATTCCCAGGCTAGGGGTCAAATCAGAGCTGCCAGCTGCCAGCCTACGACGCCACAGCCAGAGCAACACAGGATCCAAGCTGCATCTGCGACCCACACCACAGCTCACACCGACATCCTCATGGATACTAGTCAAGTCCTTAACCTGCTGAAACACAGTGGGAACGGCTACACTCACTTTCCACAACCTAAATTCTTATTTTATTTTCTTTAGGGCCGCACCTGTGGCATGTGGAGGCTCTCAGGCTAGGGGATGAATTGGGAGTTGTAGCTGCCAGCCTAGGCCACAGCCACAGCAACATGGGCTCTGAGCCATGTCTGTTACCTACACCACAGCTCACAGCAATGCTGGATCCTTAACCCACTGAGTGAGGCCCAGATCGAACCTGTGTCCTCGTGGATACTAGTCAGATTTGTTTCCACTGAGCCACAATGGAAACTCCCTAAATTCTACTTCTCTGGCTCAGCTGTGCATTTGTTGGAGAGATGGAACAAGTCTACCTACCTGCCCCTTGCCCCCACTGCCTAATGCACAAGAGATGTTTAAGATTTGTTCGCACCTGAGGAGGGCTTTCTGGAGAAAAATACTGAGTTTCTCCTCCACATCCTCGTCAGCCAGGCCCGTTGCCCATTTTCCACACTTTCAGGCTCAGACCCAACCTCCAGGCACCTTTCTCTCATCTTACACTGTCCTTTGCTGGCTAGTGCTGGCCTCAGGGCCCCCTGATTTAAACTGGTGCTATCATGTCTCTGTTGGGGTAGGTTCCCAGAGATGAGGCCCAGGAGTGAATACAACCCTCCAGAGACATCCCCATCCCAACCCCAGGGTGCCTGGATGAGCCACCTCACGTGGCAAGGGAGACAGTGCAGATGGGGTTAAGGCCCCTGATTTGGTAGTGATCTTGGATTCCCCGGGAGACCCAGTGTTGTTACAGGGTCTTCATAAGAGGGAGGCGGGAGGGTCAGAGGCAGAGAAAGATGGGAGATGCCATGCTGATGACTGAGGATGGAGGAAGGGGCAGGGATGCAGTGCTTCTGGAAGCTGGAAAAGGAGGAACCAACTCTCTCCTGGAGCCTCTGGAAGGCATAAAGCTCAGTGCGACTTGTGCTAAACTTGTGGTCTCCAGAGCTACATTTTTAAGTCCTGTCGTTTAAGCCACCAAGTCTGTGGTGGCTCACTGCATTGGCCACAGGAGACTAGTGCTCCGGGCACAGGCCAGCTGTACCATCTCCCTGCAGTGCAACTGATGAGTTAACAGAAACCTCACATCTGGTGACCAGTAGGGTGATCTTTCAGTTGGCTGCAGAATTAACAGGGCTAGACTTTTTATTCATACAAGTCCAGCCAGGGCCTCTAACTTGTGAATCCTGTAAAGCAAGGTATGAAAGACAACAGCCATCAACCATTACCATCATCTCATAAAACAGTGACCACAAGCCTGCACTGCCCACCACGCTCAGGGCGACACTCAGGGAAGAGCACACCCAGGCGGCCTCCAGCCAGGGACTGATCATACCCGAGGGGAGGCCCTGCATCCGAGTGGCCCTGGGCCCAGCTTCAGCACCAACTCCCTGGCAAGTCAGCGTTTCACTCTCACAGAAACTGGGATGAAGGGCCCCTTGGCAATGAGGCAGGTACAGTGGCCCTAGGGAAGCTGCGGTGAAGCCAGGCTGAAAAGATGGCAAGTCCATTCAAACCTACCTACTGAACAACAGGCAGCCCCCACCCCACTGTGACCAGAAGGCAGGAGCCCCTGGTCCAGAGGAGATCAGGAGTCTTTTCCGGGAAAAGAGTGCCAGAGAAAGTATTCTTAGACTGATGGTTGGGGGCCTGCACCAGCTGCACCAGCTCCAAAACCTAGCACCTTGCCAGGCCCACTAAGTTCACTAGTTGAAAAGCACTACTCCTTTTTTTTTTTTTTTTGGTCTTTTTGCCATTTCTTGGGCTGCTCTCGTGGCATATGGAGGTTCCCAGGTTAGGGGTCTAATCAGAGCTGTAGCTGCCAGCCTACGCCAGAGCCACAGCAACGCCAGATCCGAGCCGCGTCTGCGACCTACACCACAGCTCATGGCAACGCCGGATCGTTAACCCGCTGAGCAAGAGCAGGGATCGAACCCGCAACCTCATGGTTCCTAATCGGATTCGTTAACCACTGCGCCATGACGGGAACTCCCGAAAAGCACTACTCGATGCAGAACTGCTAACAATATAAAGAGACTCAAGGAATTGCAAGTATCAGAAAACAACAACAACAAAAACCAGTGGAACCTCAATGGAGGAGAATAATATTCTCCAAGATTATGGGAAATGTTACTGTACCATGAAACCTGAATAGCATGCCAAGAGTGAGTTTGGTGAATCAAAGCCACGCAGATCCTTTAAAAGAAAAGACATGATAATCCAAACAAAAAATTGAACACAAGTGCTCTAAGGTCAGCCCAATAAAGCTTTCACACAAAACAGAAAAATGAAAAACAACCAACAACAAAACAAGAGGCAAAGCAAGAAACCCTGGACCAAAAACAGAACCAAATGTGGAGAATATTATCAAAGGAATGACATAAGAACTCCAAAGTTAAAAAAGGTCCTAACACAGACACAAACAAAAAGACTCTCAAATAAAAGATCACGAAATTTTACAACACTAAAAAAAACTTTAAATTTCTACTAGACAGGAAAAAAATGAGAACTGAAATGAGAAATCAGGACAGGATCAGATCCCTCAGAACAGCACTTAATGTAGAAAACATGCTATAATTCCACAGTTCCCACTGAGGGTTTCCTTTTTTTGGGGGGGTGGGGCTGCACCTGCATATGGAAGTTCAGAGGCCAAGGGGTCGAGGTGGAACTGCAGCTGCCAGCCTACGTCACAGCAAAGGGGGATCTGAGCTGCATCTCTGACCTACGCAGTAGCTAGCGGCATTGCTAGATCATTAACCCACTTCATAGATATTAGGAGGGTTAACCCTCTGTGCCACAATGGGGACTTCCGCACTGTGGATTTTTAATCCAGAATTTTACTCCCAACTTTATTTTTGTTTTTTAAGGGTCGAACCTACGGCATATGGAGGGTCCCAGGCTAGGGGTTGAATTGGAGCTGAGGCCGCTGGCCTACACCACAGCCAGGGCAACACCAAACCTGAGCCACATCTGCTACCTATGCCACAGCTCACAAGAGCACCGGACACTTAACCCACTGAGCGAGGCCAGGGATCGAACCTGCATCCTCATGGATGCTAGTCAGGTTTGTTTCAGCTGAGACATGATGGGAACTCCTACTTCCAAACTTCTGACTGTGGGGGTAAATTAAAGCCATTTTCAGTTAACTGAGAACTCACAATAAATAAATGAGCTGACTTCTTCAAAAACTACTCCTTATGCTCTGATAAAAGGAATGAAAAAGATGGTCAGACTGAAAACTAAAGCCAGACCAGGGTAACCTGGACAGAAGGTTCTAGGACAACCACTCAGAAGCAAAGTGGGGGCTCCAGTCCCAAAAGCAGGATTGGACCAGCTTTAAGAGCGAAATTTCCATGGGAGAAAGGAAAAAAGAAATCCATTTGTGGGAGTTCCCATTGTGTTAAGGACCAACATTGTCTCTGTGAAGATGGTTGTGTTCGCTCCCTGGCCTCAATCAATGGGTTAAGGATCCGGCATTGCATCAAGCTGCCATACAGGATGCAGCTGCAGCTGCCACTCGACCCCGGCCCAGGAATTTCCACGTGCTGCAGGTGCGGCCATAAAAAAAAAGAAAAAAAGAAAGAAAAAGCCATCCATTTGTTTAAATCTGTGGGAAAACACAACTAATCAGTGTGTGAAGTAATGACACGTTGAGAAAGAAACAAACAAAACAAAACAAACAAACAAAAAAAACAGGCAAAGAAAATCAGGCTAACAGGAAAAGAAGAAATTAATTAGCTTTGGAGAACGATAGGAAAAACAGCGTAAGAAAAACAATACAGCTGAATACATTCCTTGCCTGAACAGCGAATACTATTTTCAGCCCTAAAAAATAAAACACGATCTGACAAAACTCATGATATCCACATTCAGAATATGGAGGGCGAGGGTGGATAGGGTGGGTGGCAGATAGAAATGAAACCTCAAACCCCGCGCAGCCAAAAAGAATATTATTTACGAAGCTGCCCTTGGTAGTTCTGAGCTGACAAAAGAACAGAAAAAAGAAGCGACCGGGCACCTAGTGTGACAGGTGGGGAAATCATTTAACTTTGTGGCACCGCTTGCCAAACGGGCCTGGCTAACGGGCCCTGGTGGCCTCGGGTGTGGTGCCAGGAGTTTCGCCGTCACCCCCACCCGTTACAGAAACCAGGTGACTCCCAGACCACAGGGCCAGCATACCAACGGGCGACTGCCGGGGCACACGGAAAGCGCCCCGGGCCTCGGGAGCTGCCGCCCTACCTGACCCAACCGGCATTTATGGCCCGAGCTCCGAGAGGGCGGGGAGCGGGCACCCACCCTCAGCCTGCGCCCCCGCCGACCGCCCCTCGCCCTCTCCCCTCCAGGGAACTCCCGGGGGTCGCCGCCCTAGCCCCTCGCCGCTCCTGACTCGCCTGCGCGGCCTCACTGCCGTAGTCTATTCAGACTCCACCGTAACCGCCTATTCTGCCGCCACAGCCGCCGCGACAATTTCGACAGGCGCACGCGCGCCAAGGGCTAAGGAAGCACTTCCGAGGGCAGGCGAGGCGGGGCCTTCCGTGTGCGCATGCCCAGCCCGCCTAGCGGCGCGGGGCAGACGTTCCGGATGCTGGAGGTGAGTGGAGAGTCGGGAGTGTGGGCCGGAAGCCGAAGTGCGCGTGCGCGTCGGCCCCCAACCTCCTCTCGGTGGGCCTAATTCGCGCGGGGCCACCTCTCGCGGGATAGCGAGTGGCGTCTCGCCCCACCTCCACTTCGCATGCTCCAGGTCGCTTCAATTAAGGGCGCCATGGGTCGTGGCGGGCCACCTTATTGCATGGTTGTATATGGCCACCGTCCACCTTGCTCACTATCCCGTGCGCCCCGTGAGGGTTCCGTTCTATCCGGGCGGCTCCCAGCACTGTACTGACACGCACCAGTGATTGACAGGCTGAGCGGCCGCAGAGCGCGCAGGCGTAGTTGCCCGGGCTGCGCTTCCGGAACGGTGCGGTGGGACTCTTTTGGCGCCGGCAACGGCGCGAGTGGGGACGGCGGCCGGTAAGGCGCGGTTTTCGTTCCGCGTTCCGGATCCCGGCGGCGCCATGCGCTTTAACGAGAAGGAGCTGCAGGCGCTCTCCCGGCAGCCGGCCGAGATGGCGGCTGAGCTGGGCATGAGGGGCCCGAAAAAAGGAAGCGGTGAGCGGCCCGGGGCGCCCAAGAGGGCGGCAGGCGGGGCTGGGCAGCCACCGAACTCGCGCGAGCCTTCCTTGTTCCCGTAGTGGTGAAGCGGAGGCTGGTGAAGCTGGTGGTCAACTTCCTCTTCTACTTCCGGACGGACGAGGCAGAGGTTAGGCGGTGGGGAGGGCGGGGTTGGGGGTCGGGGGTCGGGGTGAGGGCGGGGGGGACCGGAGCCAGGGGGCGGGGCCGGGGTCAGAGGCGTGGGACGGGCTTGGGTGGCTGGAGGGTTCCCCGCACCGCCCCCTACGCGTCCATCTGCCCTCAGCCCGTCGGAGCCCTGCTGCTGGAACACTGCAGAGTCACCCAGGAAGAGCCCAGCGGTTTCTCCATCAGTGAGTGCGACCTGCGGCCAAGCTGCCCGGCCCCGCCCCGGCCCCTCTTGCGTCTCTACGGACAAAGTCCATTGTCCCGAGCAGCCCCACTCGCCCTGGCTCCTCCCCCTGGGGCCCAGGCAGAGCTTGCAGCGAGGAGGGCGGGAGGCAAGAAGTCTGACATCAGAGTGGGCGCAGAGTTGTGTATTTCTGAAGAATCATCTCTGTCTCATGCCTCTTCTCTCAGCTTCTGGGGCGTCTTTGGCTTTGGTTTTTTTGTGTGTGTGTGTTTTTAGGGCCGCACCTGAGGTATGTGGAGGTTCCCAGGCTAGGGATCGAATGGGAGCTACAGCTGCTGGGTTACGCCACAGATCTGAGAAGCCTCTGTGACCTACACTACAACTCACCGCAATGCCGGGTCCTTAACCTGCTGAGCGAGGCCAGGAATTGAACCCACAACCTCATGGTTCCGAGGCCAGGAATTGAACCCACAACCTCATGGTTCCTAGTCGGATTCCTTTCCACTGGGTCGTGACGGGAACTCCAACCCTTGGCATTTCTTATCTTGTAGAAGCGTCACCCCATCTTCGTCTCCGTTTTCACAGGATCCTTTTCTCAGGGTGGTTGTGTCCAGATTTAACTTTCCATAACAAAACTAGACCTGTGGGTTAGAGGCTTGCCCTTCTGCAGTGTGACCTCACCTTAGCTACTTAGGACCGCAGCGACCCCACAACCAGACAGAATCACGGTCACAGAGAACGTCTTATATGTTTTAAGACTTGAACATATATTTTGAGGGGGATACAATTAAACTCAAAGCCAGCTAGTGGGAGGCAGTGAGCCCAGGCTGGGGCTGGAGGAGAGGACAGTTCTGGGTTGGGCAGAGGTGGGAGTAAGTTGGGGCAGAAGGGGACTGCTCCCTTTGCAGGCTTCCTAGAGGACCCAGAGAGGAAGTACCACTTTGAGTGCTGCAGCGAGGAGCAGTGTCAGGAGTGGATGGCCGCCCTGCGCCGAGCCAGGTGGGATGTGGGCTGGCCCTGGGGGTTTGGGGCAGAGCAGGTTGCTGTGGGCTCACACCACTGTCTTCCTCAGTTACGAATTCATGCGAAGGAGCCTCATCTTCTACAGGAACGAGATCCAGAAGGTGACTGGCAAGGTGCGCGTGGGGATGGGCAGGAGCGGTGGGCCTCCTGGGCCCAGGCTCCCAAACCCCTCCCACCACCCCCCAACCACCCATCATTCCCCCACAGGACCCCCTGGAGCAGTTCGGCATATCGGAGGAGGCCAGGTTCCAGTTGAGCGGCCTGAAGGCTTGAGTCCCGGCTGGGGATCGTCACCTTTTCTCCTGGGGCCTGAACAAATGCCCCCACCCTGCTGGGCCATGGGTTTCCTAGCCAGGCTCCGGTTTGCTGTGGGAGGTGTCTTGACTTAAAGACTTCAAAAGCCCAAAGCTGGTCAGGGCAGGTAGGGGCTGCCTTTTTGGAGAAACAATCCAGCAAGCCTCCTTGGGGTGCACTGGGACCTACTGGACTGATTTGGCATCCTAGTGCCATGTGTTGCTTCCAGGGGATGAGTGTCCACTCCCAGGAGCTGTGCCTGGGCACCCAAGGCTGGCGTGCTCTCCTGCGCTATGCAGGCTGAATGTATAAAATTAGATTATGCTGTGAAGGGCATGGGGCTGCATTGGGGCCACTGTGAATTCTCTTGCTGAAAGGGCAGGCCTTGGCCGGACGCCTGTGGGCAGAGCTGGAAGATTTGCCCTTGGGATGGCCAGTTTGTTCTGTTTAAATAAAGGTACCTCTTTTCCACATGGGGCAGTGGTACAGTGAATGTAGAGAACAATGTGTCTTATGTAGGCTAGTGGTCCCACTCTGTCAAAGCTGGCTCCTGAGGGAAGTGAGGCCCTGTCCAGGTTCAAAGTTCATGTGCCTGGGAGGAAGGGGCTAGGCCACCTGAACAAGAGGAGAGGAGGTCCAGAACCCAGAGCTAGTAAAGCCAGGGAGGCTGGGACCGTGGTGCTCACAGGCCTTCTGTGTGTGAGCAGGATCTTGTGAAGGGTTTTGCCGGTGTTCAGGTCCCCAAGCAGTTGATTTTATTTAGTTCATCAGAAAGGAGGTTGCCCTGGGTGGGCCTGACCTAGTCAGGTGTAGGCTCTTGAGGGGCTGGGCCTCCCAGAGGTGGGCCCTGCTGTCCACCTTCAGGAGCTGGTGGTGTTCCCTGCTTGGTGGATGGGAGAGCAGCCCCGGGCCCCCTCCGCTTTCTAGGACTTGACATGTCACAACTAGGAAGAAACACTGCCACCAGACCAGGTTCAAGTGAAAACAGGTATTTTATTACAGCGTCTAGAAGTGGAAACGCAGAGTGTAGTGGGGTTCCCTTGGGAAGAGGGGAGCCAGCGCCCCATCTGAAACACAGGCTACCAGAACGACAAAGCAAAGCCTTACAAACTGAGGTGGAGATGTGAGAAAGCGTGGTTGGACGAGCGAAAGAGAACCAACGGTAGGACCTCGGGCAGGATAAATAACAGCGGTGAGTTTTTAAATAGGTCTCGATTCCTAGAGGAAGGGAGGGTTGCCTTAGTTGTTAGGTTTTCCTGAGCAAAAACTGTAGCCATCAGACCTGGAGTGCCCGCGTCAACAGCAGCGGCAGGTCCTTCCTGTGGTCAGTGGCTGAGCTCAGGCCGAGGGTCTGGGACTGGAGGAGAAGAGGCTGAGCTGGGCACCCTGTGCGGCAGGCCCTGGGCCCATGAGGGCGTGCAGAGGACAACTAGGTGTGGCGGCCTCAAGCCCACCCCCTGCAACGAGTGACGCAGTGTTTGTGTACAGTGTTGCTTTGTTCCAGACGGGCACTCCTGTTGGCCCTGCAGCTTTTCAGGGAGCCTTGTACTCCTGACACAGGGAGGGGCCTTTTGGAGAGGGGCCTGGGGGTCAGGGCCAGGCCAGCACCATCGTGCCTGGGAAGCACTGCCCTGGAGGGCAGGGGCAGGGTGGCTGGTCACAGGAGGGGCACTATCTCCAGCCCCAACTGCTGCCTGCACAGGGCTGTCCTGCTCTGCCCTCATGGCCTGTGTCCTGTCCCACAGGGCCTCCACCCACCTGCCCGCAAGGCTGGCTCTAGACCTCCCCAGAGATCAGGAAGCAGGCCCAGGCTCTGGCCACCAGACAGACCCTTTTGGGCAAGCAGAGGGCTCTGGGCATCCACCTCAGGGGTGGGGTTGTGTGGGCCAGACTGGGGGAGGCTCAAATCAGATCCCCATGGAAGGCCCACCTCCCACACTCCTTGGCAGGTGCCATCTCTGGAGCAAGCACCTAAGGACGGGGCTCTGACCCCTTGCACCCAGCCTTGGCCAGGGCACCCACCTCAAGAGTCTGGGCTCCCTGCCAGCACCTTTGGCCAATGTCTGCCCTTTCAGGGGACCGAGAAGTGCTCGGGAGGCACAGACAACACCGCCCCACCAGGAATCCAGGACCGGTCACAAAAACTATGCAAGAGGGGTGAGAGCCCTTCCAGCTACCTGGGGGCCTCAGGGGATGCCTGCTGCCCGGCCACCCTCAATGCTCCTGTTCCCAAGCACCACCATGGCCCCTCCACATGGGGCAGGTGTCACCCCCAGCTGTGGGGTTGGTGGGCAGACCCTGGGCCAGTGCCACTGTGCACTTTAATAGGAAGGTTTCCCCTCACTTTTCTCTTTAGTTTACTGTGCATTTGTCATAAAATCTAAAAATAAATGAAGTCAAGTCTATGAAATTTATAAATTTTCATCACATCTCTATAAAATACTGTCACCCATCAGCGTGACTCTCCTGTAGACACACCAGGCACCCACAACTAACCTGCCCGCGTTTCCAGCCACCACTATGGGAGCCAACCCTGCATGGGTGGCCTGCGGCGCGAGCAGGATGAGCAGAGACGTACAAAAGTAAATGCACTTGTCACACGAGCCAGCCAGGCAAGAGTAGGGTACCAGACCCTCCTCACAGCACCACTCAGAGCGGGTCCCCTCCTTGAGGCTCCGCCACTGCAGCCTTGCCGCTGGTGGACCCGGCCCTTCCTATGCCAAAGGCGGATCCCGGACCGGGCTGCGTCCGTTCACAGTGCTGAGTGGGCGGGCCTTTTCTGAGGAACCGCCTCCACCTGGAGACGCTGCCTTTGGTATAGGAAGAGTGGTGGGGACACACTGGGCAGGCGCTTCAAAGGACTGGTTTGGCGTTGGTCAACCTCGAGAGTCAGCACCAAGAGGACAAGGAGGCGCGAGCCTGGCGACAAGATAGCACCGGCCCGGCTGGCGGCGTCTCCGGGCGGGCCAGTCCTTCGGTAGATGTCTTTATATAGATCCTCTCATATATAGTATTTACACTTCTCAATAGGTTGCCTTTACGACTTCAGTGGAATAAAATAAGTCAAAATTGTTTATACTTTTTAAAAAACGATAAATACTTTATCTAAAACTATCGACAGTACAGGCTGGAGCCAGGCCCCAGGAGCCGTCTCCGCAGTTCTGCGCAGCGCTGATTCACAGTAGAGCCTGTCCTCTGGCTTCTGTCCGTCCTTGCCGTCCTGTGGTGGGCGCGGCACCGCCGGCCCGCCCTGTCCTTGCATAGTCTCGCGGTTGAGGTAGAAATCCTAGTTACCTGCGGAGACGGCGCGGGAGGAAAGACAGCACAGTGTTAGCGTCTCCCACGAGCCTAGGCGCTCCCCTGGGCCAGGGGACCAAAGCCGCCTACAGACAGACCAACAGACGGACCAAGGTGGTGGCTTCAAGGACCCCTGTGCTGCGCCCCTGGCCCGTCAGAGACGGGATGTCCCCATCCCAAGCCTTTGCAGTGTGCATGGGGTGCTGCCTGGGTTCTGGCCTCCTCTCCCCACCTCCCCCCCGAAACCTTGGAACCGAGCCCCTCCCTGGTCACCACTCTGGGTGTGAGGTGGGTACTGTTCAGCTGGGGCTGCCTGTGATGGGCCTGGGGCAGGGGACGGAAGGCAGTGTCCACCGTGGGCCTGACACCCGACCTCCATGTGCACATCTATCCTCTCCAAGCCAACATCTTCTATGACGGAGTGAGGCCACTGCGCACTAAGCTGTCCTACCTCCTAGGCTTCTGCAACAGGACTGAGGCATAGTCCATCGCCAGGCCTCGGACAAGGCTGTCCGCTGACCTGCACCCTAACCAGACTCCAGCGGCCTCCCATCTGTTTCCATTTAAACACAAGACAGACAGCCAAGGACAGCAGGCAGGCCCTGAGCTTGGCCCTGGTGCCCAGTTTCCATTTGAGTACTTGTCCCCTGGGCTGTGGGCTCGCCCAGGAAGGCCCCTGTCCCAGGGGAAGTGGATGTACCACCAGCTGTGGCCGGGCCAGGAGCACCGTGCCCAGCTAACTGCCTACCCCTCCTAACAGACACCTGCCCTGTCCAGCTCCCAAAGGCGGGCCCTTCCAATGCTGTCCCTTGCAGACCCCACACGGCCAGTCTGAGACTCACAGGCTGAGAGGAGGAGCTGTGCTGTGGTCCTGACTACAAGGCACTGCCCACCGTCCTGGCCTGCCTTCCTGTGTGGCCAGGGCCATGCCCACCCTTACCTACCAGCCCCTATAGGTAGAGGCCTTTAGCTAATTAAGCCCAACACATGACCCAACAGTGACCACTGTTCTCTGAAGGTCTGCTCTGTACCAGGGGCCTTAAATCCTACTTTAAGGAAATGGGCTGAGGCCCAAGAGCGCACAGAAGGCAAAGCTGGATCCTGAGCTGGCTGGGACCCTGGCCGGCAGACACCAAGCCTGGGGTGGCAGCAAACTTGAGCTGGGCCTGATGAGCCAGAACTCCAGCCTTGTCCAGCTCCTCTGGGCCCCTCCGTGGGGGACCTGGTGAGAGGGTCCAGTCAGCGGCGGGGCTAGCCACGCCCTCCCTTGCTCTCGGTGGCAAGCTCAGGCCACCCCAGGTCCCTTGCCTCCCTGGCCCCTCTGCGGAGCCGTGCGGGCCCGCCTGCTCTCTGCAAAAGGAAGGACAGTTCAGTGTCTGGTATGGGCCGCCTGCTCAGGCTCTCGCCTTACCTTACAGAATACGGACTGCTAGCTAAGCAAGGTCTTTATCGCGGCTTAACCCCCGCAAGGCGCGCGGCATATGGAGGCGGCATGCCAAGGGAAACCCACACGGCGGGCGGCCCCGTGGAGCTGGCCTGCGGGATCATGGGTGTGGCCTGGGCCAGGGCCAGCCCAGGCAGGGGCTGGTGGTGCACCGTGAAGGAGGGGCGGGACACCTTGTGCGGGAGGGAGGCCAGCTTGATGGACACAGAGGCGTTAGCAGGCGGCAGAGAGGCGGCAGAGGAGGCAGGTAAGAAAGCTTGGTTAGCCGGGAGGGACGCAAGGTTCTGCAGAAGCACGGGCTCAGAGTTAGCCGGGAGCAGCGCGGGGGGAGGAGGCAAGGCAGCGTTAGGGGGGGGCGGTGCGTGAAGGGCAGGCTGCCCTGGAGGGGGCCGGCCCAGGTGGGGAGGGGGTGGGGGCGGCCTCGGCTCCGCAGAGGACGGGGCCTGAAAGGAAGAGGCCGGGGTGCTGGCCACCGCCTGCAGCGGGGTTAAGCTCAGCGTGGCGCTGCGACATGCAGCCCCACTGCCGAAACTGGCTCCAAACGGATGAGCGGAGGCGGGAGGCACCGCGTGGTTAAAGACACCTGCAAACAGGAGAGAAAAACTCAGCTTCAACAGGCGGGCATCTCGTTAAGCCAAGAGAAGCACGCGGAAAGGGGGGAGCGAACGGCAGCTGCGGCTCCGCGTGCATCACAGGTGCAGGTGCAAAGCGCGGGCAAGTGGGGCTTACCTGCAGGACAGCTCCAGGCCACCCCTCTCCCCACCCCGGGGCCCCAGCTGTGAGCTCGGGGCTCCTCTCCACCCCGCATGAGCCTGGTATGCACAGCGAGCGCCAGCCCCCAAGGCCGCCTGGAGCCCCCACAGCATCAGGCTTGCCGGTGTCCTCCCCCTCCACAGGGAGGAGGAGAGCTGAGTCGTGGCGCCGGCTCCTCTGAGAGTAAGAGGGATGCCGTCAAACCAGAGAGCCTGGCACAGGCCGACTCACGCGTGAGTGCTCTGCCCACACGACAGTCACGTCTGCGCTTCCTGAAAGGAAACGAGGTGGCGGGCGCAAAGTGGACCGGGAGGGAGACGTGGACACAGCCTCTCCCCCTTTAGGGGGCCCTGGAAGGGAACCTGCAAACAGTGGTGGTTAAACCCTGCAGTCCAGGAGGCCGATGGTGTGCGGCCCGTATCTCGTCCCCAAGCGGGTCCCGTGGGACCTAACCAGACAGGACGGCGCTGCCTACCTCCAACTGCGCCGCCAGCAACCCCGGAGGAGAAGCTGCCCATGGCGTGCGAGTTGGTCAGTCTGGTGGCGGCGGACGAGCCATGCACCAGGCCGGCAGCGGGCACGGAACTGAACAGGGACTGCAGCACGGATGGGCCCAGGTTGGCCTGCAGGGACATGGGGCCCAGTGTGAACTGCGGGCTGGGGGCAAAGGCGCCCAGGAAGGGCCGGTGTGTCTGGGTGGCCGGGGCCGTGCTGCCTGCTGAGGACACTGCCGGGGTGAGGCCTGGGCCACTGAGGAGGCCCCCAGGGGGTGCGGTGGCGGCGGCCATGAAGAGGTTGTGGCCATTCTTCACGTCGGGCTCACGGTCACGGCCCTTGCCCGCCTTGCTGTGCACCAGAGAGGCCTTGTCCGTGGGCCCGCAGGTGGGCAGGCCCCCCTCGCCCTTTGGGCCCAGTCCATCCAGCTGCCTCTTGTTCGAGAAGGGGCCGGGTTCTGAGGCGCTGCCCTCCTTGCCCCGTGGGGCAGGGAAGCTCAAGGGCGCACCCAAGCCAGCCGCCTCGGGGGCCTTGTGGGAGAGAGAAGCACCATCACTGAAGCTGTGTAAACTGAGGTCGGTTGCCAGGCCCCCGCCAAGGGCAAAGCCGCTGGCAGGGTGGCTGCTGGGACTCAACCCGCCTGCCGCTGGCAGGGTGCCCGAGAAGCTCTTCCTGGAGTGGGCGGCCAGCTTGGTGTCGGCTGAGCTGGGCTCCTCCAGGCTGGGCCGGAAAGCAAACAGGGAGCTGTGGCTCAGAGTGGAGCTGGCCTGCAACGGGCTATCAGCCGCCCTGGACAGGCCAAGGTCGGAGATGGGCGAGAACGTGGACTTCCACTTGCTGCTGTTGACTGGCTCGCTGGCCGGTGGCACCTTCCTTCCCGCCAGGCCGCCACCTGATGGAAGAGGCAGTGGCCATGAGGCCCAAGCGGAGGCTGTGGGGGAACCAGACCACTCCCAGCTCAGAAGGACTTCCACCCAAGAGAAGCCTCTTTGGGGAAGACGGACAGGCCTTGGGTTTGGTGGAGGCACAGGCCAGCCCCTGCAGGAGGGCAGGTGTGTGGCTCAGAGGACCAGATGGGTCCAATTTAGCCCAGCCAGCACTGAGGGCACCTGTTGTAGGTGTGGCTGCCTGCAGAGAAAGGACTGAGGGGGCCAGGTGACAACTGACACCATGCAGGCACAGCTCTGGATGCCCGGTGGGGCTCCTCACAGGCCAGGCAGGTCCAGCCCGAGCAGCAGGGACACAGCCTGGGTCACATCATGGTGCCAGGGACTCAGGCTTCAGTGAGCACTGATACTCACCATTTTCCAAGGTTTTCGGAGGAGATTTGCTTTCTAAGGAGATTGTTGCAATTTTTCTCTCGATTCTATCAAGAACAACAAAAAAGAGATATAAATGTTTGCCATCCTTGTGCACATCAGAGAGCTGCAGATTTACACTAAACTGCCAAGGAGGCGAGCCCTGCCTAAAGGAGGCCAGGCACCCACGAGCTTGTGCAACGGCCCCCATGCTGGCGAGATGCTGCCTATGGTGGCTTGGCTGAGAGCTGAGCCCCAGCATAGGAGGAGGGAGGCTGTTTCCCAATACGCAGAGACAAACCCCAATGCCAGAAAGAGCTGTCTCCATGTTCAGTGTTCTCCCAGCTCTATGAACCGTGTCACCCACAGACAGTGGACATTGCCATCTAGTATGTGTCCGTAGGTGAACCAAATTACAAAACGGTGTGTTTCACGTGTCAGGATTTTTATGGACCATCTAAAAGAACCCTGACCTCCAGGGACACAGAACTCCTAAAAAAAATCCAGAGCTTTGAGAACATAATTTCTATCTGTGGTAAAATAACCCAAACAAGACCCTAGAAACTCAGGCAAGCAAAGACAACACAGAAACCAGTCCCGAGGAGATGTAACACTTCTGTGCCTTGTAGGAGAGAAGGACACAGGACACGGGCAGCAAACTGAGAACATGACCAGAGGGCAGAGTGCACAGTGCGGATGGTGTACCTGGAGGGGGGTCATGGACCAGAACACACAAAAACTCTTAAGATTTAACAACACAAGACAACCCACCTCAAGTGTGGGCCCAGGACCTAAAGAGACATCTCTCTGAGGAAGAGAAGATACTGAGTGTCAACAGCTGTTAGGGAGACACTGTCAGAACCAGGAGATACCCCACACCCAGGGGAATAGCTACTATATCAAAAACAAACCCAGAGGAGTTCCTGCCGTGGCTCAGCAGTTAACAAATCTGACTAGCATCCATGAGGACGCAGGTTGGATCCCTGGCCTTGCTCAGTGGGTTAAGGATCTGGCATTGCTGTGAGCTGTGGTGTAGGTCACAGATGCAGCTCAGATCCTGGGTTGCTGTGGCTGTGGTGTAGGACAGCAGCTACACCTCTGATTCGACGCCTAGTTTGGGAACCTCCATATGCTGTGGGTATGGATCTAGAAAGCAAAAACAAAAACACAGAAAATAACAAATGCTGGCGACAGCGTGGGAAGACTGGCCCCCTCATGCATGGCTGGCAGGAATATAAGACTGGGCAACTGTGCACAGCAGTCTGCTGGTTCCTTAGAAAGTTAAAACATGGATGTACCACATAATCTAGCAATTCCACTCCCAGGTACTGGGCAAACTGAAAACATGTTTTCAAACAAAAACACATATACAAATGGCAGCAGCAGGATTCACAAGAGCTTAAAACTGGAAGCAAGCCAAGTGTCCATGCACGGAAGATGGATAATTATGTACAAGGTTGTCCATCCACACAGTGAAATACGACTCAGCCTTAAAAAGGAAGGAGATTCTGACACCTACTGCAACATGGATGGACCTTGAGGACGTGATGCTCAGTGAGAGAAGCAGACATAGAAGGACAAAGACTATCTGAGTCCACTCCCAGGAGATCCCTAGGAGTCAGATTCATAGAGACAGGAAGGAGATGGTGTGGCAGGGGCTGGGGAGGGGTTGGAGAGTGATTGTTAAGGGGTATGGGGTTTCTTTCTAAGGTGATAAAAAGGTACTAAAATCCATAGTGGTGATATTTGCACAACCCCATAAATAAATCAGAAATCACTGGATTGCTCATTCTAAATGAGTAGTAGAATATGTGAATTATACCTAATAAAGCTGGGGTCAAAGAAAAAGAAGGAAGAAGACCCTCCACCATCAGATGAAGAGACACAAGGTGTTTCTGAGAGCCTCAGGGCACGCTTCTCAGTTCTTTCCCCACTGTGGTCAGCTGGCCTCCCCTCCTCTCTGCCAACAAGTGACATCTGCAAGCCTGGGCCACCCCATGATGGGCCACTGACCCAGGACCTACAGGCTCAGAAGGTCAGCCCTACTCTGGGCATAGGGAGACACTAAGCACCAGGTGGCAAGAGGCTCTGGGAGGTCCCGTTTCTTAAAGGGAAACAATCCAGGAAGTAGCCTGTCTGCTCCAGGACATGCCCCACATGAGGGACCATGGCCCATGGGTCGGTGTGAAGCACCCAAGGTCGTGACCCCTGGCCCCCGACCCAGCGGCAGGTGGAAGCTGCCTGCCTTGCATCCCGACCATGCCCTGCCCCCACCCTTGCCTGGCACTGCCGGGCTCATCCTCCGAGCCCTGCTCCTCGTCCGAGGTCAGTGGGGAGTAGTGGGCCCCGTTGGTCTGGCTCAGGGGCTTTTCCTTCTTGAGCACGGGGGGCTGGTCATTGTCCTGGTAGGGGACAGGGGAACTCTTCAGAGAGCTCTCGGGGGATGAGATGGCCGTGATCTCCAAAGGCTGGTTGATGTTGTTAACCTGAGGGGTCAGTCAGACACAGGAGACCGTCAGCGGGCCCCTCAGCACCCCTTGCCCTTCCCCACGCCACTCAGGGCCTCACCATGGAGTTGAGATTCAGGGGGGACCCTGAAGACTGAGTGAAGAGGCCAGCGACAGATGGTAGGGCCCGGCGCTTGGGGGACACGCCTGAGCTCAGGCTGGGGGTCCCTGCCGATGCCCGCTTTCTTCTGCCCCGCTTGCGGCTGTCCTGTCCATGGCTCTGGCCACTGTCCCCGCGGGTGCCTGAGGGCAGGGGGCTGTGCTTGCTGGATGGCGACTGCTTGGCACTGCCAGCACCGGCTGCGATGGTGAACACGACCCTCCTCTTGGCTTCGCTCTCTGGGTCTGAGAAGCCAGCCTCAGCGGGGAGGTCCCCTTTGCTGGCGTCAGGGAGCGGGCCCTGGGTAGCCAGCCGGGGGCTGGTGCAGAGCTGAGGGGCGGGTGAGGCAGAGCCACAACTGCGAGGCTGTGTCAGCAGGGGCGGGTGCTGCGGGGTGGAGCTGCGGGACCCCATGGTGGCAAAGAGACTTCCGGAGCTGGAGGACTCATCCAAGGCGGGGGGCTCGGCTCCAGGGGCAAGTGGCACCGGGCTGCCAGCCAGGGTCCCACTGATGGCCACTGAGCCAGCGTAGGTGAAGCCTGTGAGAAGGACACAGTTTCTCAGGGGATGCTCTGGGGGAGCGTGAGGAAGCTAGGCTCTTTGCATCATGGCATGACAGACCCCACCTCCCTGGTCCAGGTGAGGACAGGTAGGGGCCCTGGGCTGTCACTCGTGTGTTGCTTCCCACTTCCTGACCCAGGGCATGCCATGTGGCTGCTGACCACCAAGGCCCTGGTGCAGCTCAGACCCGGGGCAGGGGGAGTCGGGCTGGCTGAGCTCTCACTCTGAGACCATGCCTCACATGGCTGGGCCAAGAGCTTCTCACCTGTGGGAGGCAGGGCAAGACCTTTGCCCCCGGCAGCACTGCCCCCGGCGCCATGGGCATTAGCACCCATTTGCTTCTCAAGAGTGGAGGAGGTCTCTCGGGCCTGTGGGCCTGGGCTGGGGGTGCTTCTCTGTGGACAGAAAGTGCAGGCTGTCGGCGGGGTCGGAGCAGCAGAGCAGGTTGGGAGCAGGCCTGGGCACACGCCTCAGCAAGAAGAGTTGGGGAAGTGACTGTTCAGGGAGCGAGCACGGTGGCAGCCACTAGAAGGTTCTGACCAGATGAGGGATAGCTATCTGACTTCAGTTCTAAAGGCTCATTCAGGCTAATAAGCTGACTGGGGGCGGGCCAGGGAGGAACAGGCAGGGGGACATGAGGGGCTGCAGCGATGACCAGTGCCTGCAATTCCACTCCTGCATGGAGCCAGATGAAAACAAGCAGCCACGCAAAGCCTGCACATGCATGTCCACAGCAGCATGATTCACAACAGCCCAATGTGGGAGCAAAAGGTGAAGGGACACACACACCGTGTCCTCCGCATACAGACTGTCACATACTGAAAAGGAGAGAAGCACCGAACACTTGCTACCACGTGGATGGACCTGGAGACCATGATGCTCAGTGAGAGAAGCAGACACAGAAGGACACACAGTGTGGGATTCCCTGGATGGGAAACGTCCAGAACAGGCACATCCCCAGACACAGAGAGGGGGTCCTGGTTGTCAGGGGCTGGGGAGGGTGGGGGTGACTCCTCATGGAAAAGGGGCTTTTTCTGGGGTGATAGAACATTCTGCAATTAGAGGTGGCTCCACAACTCTGTTGAACATTCTAAAAAAAACTGCACTGCACCGTATACTTCAGAGGGGTGAGCTGTATGTGAATGATGTCTCTATAAATACAAAAAATAGCCCAGGCTATTCAGCAGTGCCATCTCCAAGTCCACAGGTATGAGGCAGAATGCAAATGAGGACTAGAAGGAAAGGAGAAGTTTCTATAGAATCTGGAAATTTTACTCTCTCTCCACCAGAACACACCACCTTTTACTAAAAAAGGTCTACAACAAAGACAAAATATTATTGTAACCGAATCTGGAAATCGCAGGTCCTATTTCTTTTGGGCATCGCAGTCAGACTGATTTTTAACCACACAAAATTTAACAGAAAGGGACTAAGCCTCGAGGCCATGAGGAGAAATAACATAAACAAAGGCCTCTCCCTGTTTCCACATGTGGTGCCCTCTGGGCACCCTGCTTCCGGCCCAGGGGCCTGCACTCACCACTTTTTCAGCGCGGCTGGGCAGCACCACGCTGGCCAGAGGGATGCTGACAGGCAGCTTGCTGGGCTGCACGGTGCTGAGCGGGATGCTGACAGGCAGGCTGGTGATGGCCTCCCCACTGCTGGCGTAGGCGCGCTCCCTCACACCCTGCGGACACACCGCCAGACCACCTGCTTCTGGGCCCAGGAAGCCCAGGCCACCAGCACTCCCCAAGGAACACGGAAGCCCTCCAACCACAGGGCTAGGGCCCTTGGCATTGCTCCCGCTCCTGCCCTTCCAGGGCCCCACTGGTCACCCCAATGTCCATCCACTCATTGGGCCCTCAGGCCTTTACCTTCCCCATATGCCCATACTCGCCCTCTCCCGTCCGCTCCCCTAGCCTGGTTCCATGGTCGCCACACCTGCCCTCATCCACTGGCTCTCTGCCGGCCAGGCGTGGCCTCTAGCCCAATGACGTCTCCACCAGCCCAGCCTGGCCCTGCAGGGCGCTGTGTGGGAGAAGAGAGGCCTCACCTTCTCGCTGCCCTTCTCTCCCGTCATCTGTAAGCCTGTGGGGGACGAGGGCCGAGGATCTTGGGGGCTCAGCTTGATGCCATTGGTGATGCCGGGGCTGTGGTATGGGAGGCCATTCTCCTTGGTGGGCTCCACTCTGCAACAAGACTGTCTTTGCTCATTTTCTGGGGAGCCCCACAGCCATGGCTTTGCATTCAGAGCTGGTGGCCCAGGCCCAACAAATCTCTGAATCTCGTCCCTCTCAAAAGACCCCCACAGGGCCCAAGGGCACCAGTCCAGCTGGACCAAACTCACCGTGGGTGCACATCGCTGGTGGCTGCCTTGCTGCCAGCCACGTGATCCTGGCTCAGGTGACGCCTCAGCACCAGCTTGGCAGGGGAAAGCCTGGTGTAGTCGGGCAGGGCCAGGCCAGACAACTTTTCGAGCCTTGGCCGGCCGCCATGGCTGGGGGTGCAGGGCACGACCTCCTGGTCCAGGGGGGAGGTCAGGTACTGGGGAGTGTTCTGCTTGGGCGAGGGTCGGCTGAGCGCGCTGCAGAGCTCATAGCTGGCCGCATGGCCATTCATGGAGAGTTCCGGGCTTGTGCTGCTGAAGTGGGGCAGGGAGAACTTGGCACAGTCCAGCTCCAGGCGCAGCCGGCCAGGCTCGGCCTCTGGCTCCCGGGCCAGGCCACCCCTCCCCCGCAGGTGTGCAGACAGGGTGTCATCGGGTGGCACACAGGACTTGAGCTGCAGGAGCTCCTGCTGCCGCTGGCTCTTCTCCAGCTCCACGATGCTGATCTGTGAAGAGGCACACACGTCAGGCAGGCCGGCAGGGACAGCCCTGGGACAGCGAGAGGCTGGGGCAGGCTGGCGCCTGACGAAGCCCAGCAGTGTGTTCTAATGTGCTGAGTGTCCAGGTGGGTGTGAGAAAGCGAAGCACCAGGCACAGTGTCTGCTATGGTGGCTGGCGGCTGTGAGTAGGAGAGATCGGGACACTATGTGGCAGGAGGTGTTTTTTTGTTTTTGGCAACACCTGTGGCATGTGGAAATTCCCGGGCTAGGGACTGAACCTGCACTACAGCAGCAACCCAACCCAATCTGCTGTAGTGACAACGCACCAGAGAGGAACTCCTCTTTAGCTTTTCCCTACAACAAACTGGCTCCTCTTGATTATACACAAGGAGATTGCTCCCGTGGGCGCAGCCCGAGAGAGGACCTACTGTGGGGAAAGGGCAGCAAAGCTCTCCTGCGACACACAGGGCTGGGACCCTCAGGAAGCAGCTGGGCAGGAACCATGACGGGACCTCCCCCTGCTCCCACACCTGCTTTGGGAGGGCAGTCTAAGGAAATGTCCCCATGAGGAGGCTCCGGGGCACAGAAATTCACCATGGTACAATCTCGCAGTGATAAATCCTCTGAAAGAACCCTGAGGGTCCGGCGACAGGGAGAGCTCACGTGAACCGTCAGAGCTCAGTGGGGAGACACGGAACAAGACACAAGGCCTCGGCCCGCACACGGGCTCCCGAGAACCAGAGCCGAGGCCGTGTCTTGCTGTGCTCTCTGGTCAAGTTACGCAGGCGCTGAGGCAGCAGGAGGAAGGGAACCTACACACGTGCCTTGTCCCTCCTGCACTTCTCCTCACTGACCTGAGACACAAGCACAGGCCTCCCATCTAGGTGCCCTGACTGCCCACCCAGGAGCTGATGAGGACAGAAGTCCAGGAGGAGGCGGCTCCAGGGCAGCTGGAGCCCAGAGACCCCTTGACAAGCCTCCTACCTGCAACTCCAGGCAGTGCCTCTGCTTCTCCGAGATCTGGCTCTTCAGGGCCTGCTTCTCTTTCAGCAGGTTCTCTAGGGACAGCGTGGACCAGTCCAACTTCAGTTCCTCGCAGCGAGCCTTGAGCTGTGGGGACAGGGCATCACGGCCATGAGCCCCAGCCAGACCGGCCCCCACCCCAAGGCTGTGCAGCCATAGGGAGATGGGAGGAGCCTGCACTGCCTGCCTGCCTTCCCGGCAGAGAGGTCTGCTTCCTGCTCATTGGGCTCTGGGGGGAGGTGGGCGGGCATCTGGGCAGGTGTCCCTGAGGGCCTGTGTGCTTGAAGCACAGGGCCTGCTCTGGAAGGCTGGGCTGAGGGGCAGCCCAGGGCAGACAGTTCCCCATCAGGGAGCAAGGGAAGGGCACCAAAGGGTGGGACAGGATGCCCGTGACAAGCCAGCCTCCTGCATGTCTACTGGCGTGAGCCTAGGGTCCCCGGAGAGTGGGCTCGTGGAGGTGCCCAGTCCAGAGGAGGCAGAGGAACAGTGAGGCCTGGGTGTCCAGAGAGCCTGTGCCACCTGACACAAGTCTGAGAAGCGGCCTGCCCAAGGGCGCCCCACCTGCCACCCTCACAACATACCAGCTGCAGGCTCCGGCTTCGCAGCTCCCTGTTGCCCTTCTCCAGCTGCTCTGTCTGCTCCCGCAGCTGCTGGTTATGAGCCGAGATCTCCTTCTGCGCTTGGATCAGGTCATTGTAGGTCAGCGCCTTCACACCCAGCTGAGGACACAAACAGCAGAGGTGGCGGGAAGGCACAGTGCTGGCTCACCCTCCCAGGCCCATGGAGCTGCTGGGGAGTGGCCCTCGCCCACCCTCCATACTGCCAGAGTCAAAGGCACCAGAAAGGCAATGGTCCTTCTGGACCTCGGCCCCCGATCCCACATGTCCCTAGTCTGCACTTGAGGTCACATGCTTGGCTTGCCGTGAACCAGGGTGGCGCATCTCTACCTCGTCCAGTTTCTGCTGGAAGAGCCTCTTGATCTCCTCTTTCTGAGCTTGGCAGTGGCCGAACAGTTGCTGTGCGGCGCCCAGCAACCGGGCGTTCTTCTCCTGCAGGGGTGGAGGGCCATGGGCATGAGGGCCCGAGTGAAGGGCGCCCTGCACATGCCCTGTCCCCTCCCCCCAGCAGGCCCACCTGGCTGATTCAGAACAACACAGCCAGGGTGGTGGACAAGCATGCACAAGGCACAGAGCCAGCCTGCAGAGGGCACATGGTGTCACACGGTGGCTGTCTTGAGTTATCAGTCTATGAGGAGCCACAGAATCTATGCTTCCCTCCCTCAAAAAAGCCTGGGTGCCTACCCTGCAGCCCCCAGCACTACCACCCAGGCTGTAGGGGATACACTCCGTGTCACCTGGGGACGCTTCTGAGCACGGGGATGCTGTCACAGCAGGCCAGGGCCAGCTCTGCCAGGGGCGATTGGGCCCTGTAGGTGAGGGGACCAGGGCCCCTCAGGCCCACCCTCTCACCTGTCCAGAGTGCTCACCCTGGAAGCACTGGGGGTGCGGTCGCTCAGGCACGGACAGATCCCAGCCCGGCCAAGGCCACAGGCAGGCTCACCTTCTCCTGGTCCAGCAGCTGCTGCAGGTTGGCTTTGTACTGAGGAGTCTTTGTGTACGCCAGGAACTGTAAGTACTGAATCTTGAAGGATTCTAGGAGAGCCAAGTGACATGCTTTTGACACAGAAACAGCCAGGCTGAGGTTCAACGCGGGGGTTCAGGAACGATGTGCAGGCTCCACGGAGCTCACACAGTATGGCCGCCATCCAGGCCTTTGTCCCATGGGCATCTATCTGACAGCCACACCTGTGCCTTGGCCCTACCTGGGGTCCCTCAGTAGGAAGACTTCCTGTGTGTCCCTTGCAGCTTCTGCTGTCACCAGCCCACCTTTCCTTTCTCCCAAGAACATGTGGGTTTCAGTTCCCTTATCTGGCAGTTTTCTTGGTAAACACATGCTACTGATGTGGAACTGAGGAAACTGATAACTTCCAAAATTTCACAGGGGTTTCCTTCATCTAGTTTCTAAAGAGACAAGAAGCATCTCAAACTAGCCCAATAATGTGAGCATGTGCTCAACTAAGGCGGTCAGGGCCCTGTTCCTGCAAGGATAGATCCCCCAGTGCAGACACAGGGGCCAGCCACCCTGTGTGTTTGTGTGGTGGGGGGAGCAGCACCCTCAGCCCCACTTGACTCCAGGAGCCCCACATGGTGACGACCACAGATGCCCCTAGACATGCTCCATATCCCCTGGGGCAGACCTCAGCTCTTGTCCCCACCCTCTCAACCCCCAGCATCAGGACCCTCATTTGGGTGGCTCACCTAGCAGCTTCTGCAGTGCGGGCGGGGTAGGTGCCAGCAGCAGCTGCTCAGGGGGGTGCCGCTGCACGCTGGGAGGTAGCTGGTAGAATGGGCTGTGAGGTGGCCTGTGCGCATCTGCAGGGAGACAGCCATGGTCACATTTCTTTTTTTTTGTTTGTTATTGTTGTTGTTGTTGTTGTTGCTATTTCTTGGGCCGCTCCCGCGGCATATGGAGGTTCCCAGGCTAGGGGTTGAATCGGAGCTGTAGCCACCGGCCTACGCCAGAGCCACAGCAACGCGGGATCCGAGCTGCGTCTGCAACCTACACCACAGCTCACGGCAACGCCAGATCGTTAACCCACTGAGCAAGGGCAGGGACCGAACCCGCAACCTCATGGTTCCTAGTCGGATTCGTTAACCACTGCGCCACGACGGGAACTCCTTTTTTTTTTTTTTTCACATTTCTATAAATGGCACATCCGGGGTCCTGGACACTACAGGACTCTACAGCTTTCTAACAAAGTCCAGACACCACCAGCCCCTAAGCCTCAGCACTCCTGGCTGCCAGCCCACGCCCGCATGGCTTTGGAAGCTCCCCAAGCCAGGCTTCTGCCTAGGCTGGCATCACTTGAGGACACACTCTCCCAAGAAAGCCCCCAGGAGCCCTCACGGGGGTCTAGGGTGTTGGCACCACACAACACCTTCTGGCCCAAGCCCAGCAGGCTGTGGTGGCAGGACAGGGGCTGTGTCTGGTGGGCAAGGACCCCCATGGCATGGCACAGCATGGGGGCGCTCCTGGGGCAGCTCACCCTGCGGCGAGGGTGATGCCGCCCGCGACACGGTCTGGGCATGCAGCAGGTCCAGTGCGCTCTGGGTCTTCTTGGGCTTGCGCTCGGGGTTCGTGGAGCTCATCTTCTTGGGGCGCCCGCGCTTCCGGCCGGCCATCTTCCGGCCCTTCTTGTTCAGCTTCTTCTTTCGGGCTTTGGAGGGAGACGGCTTCTTGATGGTGGTCGCCCCGGCTTTCTCTTCCTCAGCACCAGAGTCCTAGCAGAGGCCCAGGTGAGGAAGCTGCATGGGCCAGGGGCACCCACCCCCTTGAGGACCCAGGGGCAGGCAGAGGCTCACCACGGGGGTGTCTGCGGGAACGGCCGCCTTGCTCTCAGGCACCTTGGTCGGGGTGGTCGTGTTGCTCTTATTTTCTCGCTGCTGCCGGCGCCGAGCTGCCTCCTGTTCCTCCTGGGGAGCAAGCGTGGCCCATGGCCCTTGAAGCTGGCCTGGCACCTGTGGGCATCTGGAACCCTTGCTCTGCCCATCTCAAGCCCCTGCCCGTGCACATGGAGGAAAGCAAGGCCACGCCTGGAGAACGCCCCCAGGGGGCCGAACAAGGCTCTCAGGCATTGACACCGGCCCTGCGGCACATAACACTGTCACAGCACCTTCTGCCCCAAGCCATGGCAAGTACATAAACCCTGGAGACCCTAACAGGGCAGGAAGGAAGGACCTGGGACCCTGGGGCAGTTGCTGCCAACTGCTATCAATGGGCCCATTCAGACCCATGTGCCTGTTTGAATCTCCAAAGAAAAAGATGTGGACACACATCCTATGAGGTTCATATGCCAAATGACCAGCGAGCACGAGCCTACAAGCAGCACTAGGGAGGGTGGGGCGGCAGAAGCCACCAGATCACCAAGATGCTCTTCACAGGCCTTAGCTCATTTGATGTGCCCCTCTGTTCTCAAAATGTGGCCCTGCTGAAGCTGCTCGTGATGAGGCACACACAGAAGGGAGAGGCCCCAGCACCCAGGCCCTCGCCTCTAGCTGGCCCTTTGGAAGCCACAGGTTCTGCTCAGCAGCAAGCCTAGTGTTAGGTCCAGGACAGATACACAAACTTACCCTGAGTTTTGGGTTTTTCAGACTAGAAAAATAGTTTTCAAGCTAGAAACAGAAAAAGAAAAGGTCTCATTAGCAGTCAGTCCAAAACCCTGCCAGGATGAAAGCAATAGAGGGCTCAGGGGCAGAAGTGTCAGGGGAGCATCTCTGCCCCAGGCCTGCCCTGTAGCCCTTGGGTGCCATCTCTGTAGGCAAGCAGCACTGCGGGCTGGGTCCAGGCCAAGGCCACTACCACAGGGTGTCACTTGGGACAGCGTCTGCCCCAGCCACCCTCCAGTGTCCCAGGGCAGGAAGGGGCGTTGCGGGTGGGGTTGTGGGACACTCACTATGGTGCGGTCGATGGTATGCAGGTAGTAGGAGACTGGCTTCCCCGTCCACGACACTGAGCCCTTCAGCGGCGAGAGCTCCACCACACGCATGATGGTACCAATGTCTGCACATGGCATGCCACATGTGAGAGTCTGTGAAGTGCCCAGGAAACGACGCCGCAGGCCCCGGAATGCCCCTCACTCTCTAGCCCAGCCCAACCAGGGAGGTAGGACCCAAGCCCATCAGGGTGGTGTCCACAGCGCTGTCCCATCTAAGGTGTGCAGCCAAGGATGAGGGTGACAAACCCACAGGGTGGGCATGAAGCACTCAGAGGGCGATTTAGAAACCACACAGATGCAAGGATACCCAGTGCCAGAATCCAGCATCCATGGCCCAACGGCAGAGGCTGTGCACACAGGGCCCAACTGTGGCCCTGTCAGCTATGACCCATCCCTCAGCCTCTGCTCAGCCTGTGGGTCTCACAGGGCATGGCTGCTCAAGGGCCATGGGGCCACATCAAAAGTCTGTGCTCATCACAACTGTGGGGCTCCTACACTGGTAGGGAGGGGCAGGGAGGCTGCTCCACCCCCCATAGTGCCCAGGATGCCCCCTTGTCACAGTGCAGGAGTGGTGAGGTTGCCCGAATGCAGTCAAACTGTTTAAATTGTACATGTCAATGATTCAACAATAGAGGAGCTCTTACCACTCAAGTTTCGACTGTTTATCCTGAAGTTGAGAGGTGCGAAGGGCTTTGAGGACACGATTCTGCCACCTGAAACACAGAGAGTGGTCACTGCCAGGCAGGGGACCATCAGGGACAAACAGCCTGATGAAGGGGAGAGCAGCAGCACAGCAGCTTCAGGACAGACAGGAGCTCTGACACGGCAGCACAGGGGCTGTGGCCTGTCCTAATCTTAAGGTCAAACCAAACCAAGCAGCATCGTCCAAGCCCCAACCCATCCCCTGAATCCTTTCCTGCAAGACGGGCTCTCGGGTGTAGCTGGCCGGGGACCCCCTGCGCCATCTCTGGCCTGTGCAGATGCCTCCACACTCCCAGTAGATCTGACCTGGAACTGGGCCCAGAGCCCACATGGATAGACACACATAAGCTATTGGCTCAGGCGGCAGTGGCCGCATGAAAAGTTTTCTGGTTAAGTGCTCAGTCCCGTGTGCTCAGTCTTGGGAAGAGCATCTGGGCAGAATCACCGTGTGGTGTCTTGTCCCAGCACAGAGCGCTGCATGCACTGTAACAGACACTGTCAGAGATACGCTGTTGCTCCCAAGACATCCCAGTATAACAAACAGAGCCAAAGAGAAAAGTCAAAGAAAAGATATTTGTTACATATCAACTGTAGCAGTGGATCCAGCACTGCCACAGCAGCGGCTCAGGCCACTGCTGTGCTACAGGTTCAATCTCTGGCCCAGGAACATTCATATACCGCAGGTGCGGCCAAAAAAACCCCCAAAACTCTAACAGGGGAATTCCTGTTGTGGCTCAGAGGGTTAAGAACCGGACTAGTATCCATGAAGATGAGGTTTCGATCCCTGGCCTTGCTCAGTCGGTTGAGGATCTGGCATTGCTGTGAACTATGGAGTAGATCACAGATGGGGCTCAGATCCAGCATTGCTATAGCTGTAGTGTAGGCTGACAGCTGCAGCTCTGATTTGATCCCTAGCCTGGGAACTTCCATACGCTGCAGGGTGGACCCTTAAAAAGAAAAAGAAAACATCAAAAACTGGAGCATTCAGGATCTACACCCACACCCACAGGGCCCGAGGCAAAGGCAGCACCCCAGCTCAGCCTGGTCTCTGGAGCCCCCACCTTGAAGGAGGCTGTGACAGGCCCCTTGCTGCCCGGATGCCAGCTTAGGCAGTGGGCTGGCTGTGCCAGGAAACAAGTGAAAGAAAGCTCAGCAGCCCTGGGGCCCACCAGAGACACAGCCAGAGACCGAAGTGCTCTCAGGGGTGCTGGGCATCACGGGAGTGCCCAAAGTGTGGACTGCAAGGAAACAGCCCAAGAGCCCAGAGGCTCTAATTAGGAATCTTCCCCCTTCAGGGCCCCCAGGACCATGGGTACTCCAGGGGACTTCGATGGGCAAGTCGCTGCAGGGTGACAGACCCCAGGTGACAGAAGGGGGTGGCAGGCAGTCTAGGCCCACTAGGTGTCCCAAGCCAGCCATGGGGTGAGTGCAGAATGGGCAATGTCTCATGAGACAATGAGCCCACATGCCCATGGGCATGTGCAAAAAGATGGAGGGGGCATGGCCCACAGCCCGAAGTCCAGAGCATCAGAACAACAGAGCCCAAGTGGTGCCCTCAGGCTGCTGGAGAGTGGGGGATGGTGCAAAGCTGGTGCCCCGGGCGTCACTGCTCCTCCCCTGGGGCGGGGGCAGGAGGGGGATACAGGACTGGGGGCCCAGTGCTGGGAGAGAGGCACCTCATCAGGGCCACACAGCTCCACCCCAAGAGAGCCAGGGCCTGGGCCCCGAAGGGGAGCTGCTGACTGCAGAGCCTGCTGGGCTGTTGGCATGCAAGCTGCATATCCAACCTCACACCAGGTCACAGCCCCCTGGGGCACCCGGGATACTGTCATGTCCTGCCAGGAGGACTCAAGGACTGGCACCCCGAAGGAGGTCAGAGCTCCAAGGAGAATATATCCTAGCTGGTGTGCACCTGGGCGCCAGGGGAAAGGAGCCTGTGGGCCACAGGTCTGAGTGCTTGAACCCACAGCAGTGGAGTCAGTTCTCGCTCCCGAAACAGAGCAGGGCACAGACCTTGGCCTCCTGCACCCGGGAAGCCACCGACTTCCCTGCAGGGAGAAAAAAAGCAGCAAGGCCTCGGCTCTCCTCTCACTGAAGGTATGAGAAGCAGGTGTGAGAGCAAAGGATGGGGAAGGCACACAGCTCTCCCTGGGGACAGACAATGCACAGGCTGGGGACCCTGCACTGCTTGTTGGGACCACTGACAGTGCTGTGACTAAATGATGTGGTCTGGAGAGAGAGGCTGGGGAGGCCGGGTGTTCTGTGCCCCCTTCTTGAACAGGCTGAACCTGCTCCCCTCTCGGTGTTAAGAGTCTCATGATCTGGGAGACCCAGCAGCAGTCACAAGAACATGAACTGTCGTTCAGACAAAACCAGCCAGCTCCTACCCGTTTAGAAGGCTCCTGACTGGGCATTACCTATTAGCCACTCCACCGACTGGGCATTACCTACTAGCCACTCCACCCACACGAGGCCACCTCAGGCCCAGCAGAGGGACCCCTGACACCTGCTGCCTGTACCTGGGCAGGGTGCCGCTTCACCGTAGGCAGCCAAAAAAAGACCTCAGAGCAGCTCCCTATCCTGGTCCCTTCAGAGGCCACCCACTTGGAGACAGCCCTTCTCAGCTTCACCTCTGGGCCGGGGTAGGAGATCAGAACACAAGACAGAAGCCCCCCACATTTCCGAGAAGTGAGCCAGGCAAGGATGGGGAGGTCGGGCGCCAGGAGCTCCATCCTGAACAACTGGTCTCAGCACCTTCCACCCAGCCTGTCCATGGATGGTCAAAACTTGAAGAACGGAACGCTTCCCCCAGAAGGTTCTGGCCAGATACCCAGAGAACTCACTCCATAAAACCACCAACATAATCCCAAATCTAAAAGCTATCACAAGCACAGGGAAAACATACCCTACCTAACTGTGAAACGGATTCTTAGGAAGATATTGTAATCCGAGAGTAAAAATTTGACTTTCAAGCTTCATGCTATGACCTCATTGCAGCTGTGCTGCTGTCTGGGCAGCAATTCGGAGATTCAGACAAGCAGTGACCTCCCCTCCCGCACCCGGGTCTGGCCTGTGGGCAGCAGGCAAGGGAGAAGTGGGAGTCTGTAGGGGCAGGATGGTCCAAATACAGGAAAGGCCCAGCAAGCAAGCCAAAGGGGCTACCTGGGCCGTGTCCTCAGTGCCCCCTGCTGGGGCTGCCAGATCACACGGGACACCCAGTCAAATCAATTCCACACATATGATTAATCCTCTTTTAGAAGCCAGGATGTATGTCCTTGTGCTAGGAAGTTACTCGCTGGCTACAGGCTGCCCACAGCCCGCCTGCTAATCTGGCCACTGGGCCGCTGCCAGCCCAGCCTGCCTAGGGCGGGATCAGGTCTATTTCACTACTTTCGCTGAGCTGGGAGGTGCCCCACCCACAGCCTTTCCACTGGGCCCAAATGGAATGATACCAGTAAGGACCCCAAGCTCATGATCAGGGCCACACCTCATGGTTATGAGAAGGTCGGTCAAGCACACGCATGGCGGACAGGGTGAGGGAGGGGAGTACGTTACCTTCCTTCATGTTTGCAAACCGCTCCTTCAGCTGGTGATCCACCTCAGGACCAAAGGCAAAGTTATTCACAAATATAACACTGCAAAATAATATTCCAGTTGAGTGAAACGCAGGTTCTACTTGCACACGTGTACAGAGCTGCAGAGCCTATGCCTAGTGCCTCCACTGCAGCTCACTTGGGGCCACCCTGGCCCTGCTGCACTGCCTCCACTCGGGCTGGGGACGGGCTCCTGGGCCCACAGGTGGGACGGATGCTTAGAAAGGTCTAATGACAAGCAGACGTGGACACAAGCCCAGGGCAACCTGCCCCCCTGCCCCCCATACACCCGAGGTTGGAACGTGGCCAGCACAAACATCACCTGGGCACACAGTTGTGAGGATACCTGGGCAGTAACGCAGCACAGGCCGGGCAAGCTGCACCCACCCAAAGGCCCAAGGGACCAGAGCGAAGTTCTCCCAGGGGAGGGTATGGCCCAGCCCTTCCCACTTCTCAAGGGTTCCTGGCACCAGCTGGCCTGAAGACATACACGCCCCCACCCTGTCCCCACTGGCTCTGGCCCACGGAGAGGAACTCTCTGAATGGCTGGACTCAAGGAACAGCCATACCATTGGTACATTTGAAGACTCCCAGGGAAGGCAGACCGTTCTGATTAAAACAGCCTTGCCTAACGCTGGGCCGCAGCAGCAGCACTGCAGACAAGGTTTCCTTCCTCATCTGTGTGTGGCAGAGAACAGTAAGCTGCCTACCAACCCGCGCTATGCGTTTTGAATCTTTGTACGAGGACAAGAAGACCAGGGTAGGGACAGACTGAGGAGCAGAGCAGCAGGAGAAACACTGAGGTGTAATGAAGGCTTTCTCCCTGCCCAATCACTCGAAAAGATGGAGGCGTCCCTGGGGCTGACAGGCCGGGGGGGTCCCACAGGGAGCAGGACTGGCCTGGCCGGGTCCTCACTTGAGGATAG
The DNA here is from genome assembly GCF_016906955.1 of Phacochoerus africanus. NCBI lineage: Eukaryota > Metazoa > Chordata > Mammalia > Artiodactyla > Suidae > Phacochoerus > Phacochoerus africanus. Next base: position 76,524,602 of record NC_062547.1, on the reverse strand, counting down.
AGCACTGGAAGGCTGGACGCCGGAGTCTCAAGGTGACTAAGTGGGGACAGGGTGTGAGTAGAAAAGCCCTGGGGTTGCTCTGGCGGGATTCCTCTGTGAGGAAACGAGGAGGCCCCAGAGCCAAGATGAAGGCCCCTGACGACAAAGGAGCTGGCAGCGAGGGGACATCCTGCACAGGAAGCAGGCGGGCACCAGGCAGGGGGGCTCTCAGGGAGCTCTATCACCCTCGAACAGTACAATGCTCCAGATGCTGCCTGTCTGCACTCCCCACAGGAGGGGTCCCCATGGCACCTTGAGCCCAGCTTGGCCCAGGACAACCTCAACAGAGTCCCCAGACCCCTTGCCATGGGGACACCAACAGGGTTGGTGTGGTTCTCTCAGGAAAGGGGCTGTGCCTGGCTGGAGAGCACAAAAGGACAGGCTTTCTGAAAGGGGAATGCCTGTCTTCTACTTGTCCCAAGAATCAGATAGTGGAGGACATGGGGCCAAGTGTGGCACACATGGGAGGAGCGGGGAGGAAGACTTCAGTTCAAGGAGTGCTGAAAAAGTGTGACATGCCACCTCAAGGTCTATACAAGCACCTGGCACTTCAGGGCACAGCCATCGCCAGATGCGAAAGCACAGCAGTCCTGTCTTGCTCTCCAGACCCAAGGCCAGGGAAAGACAAGGGAAGCTGATGAGGCAGAGCGGGGGAAAGGAGCGGCGGGCAGCAAGGATGCCTGTCAGGTCCCTGCACGAGGGGTACGGAAGCAGAGATGCTGGCATGCTCAGGCTCCTGCATGCCACAGTGCTGCTGGCTACTCCTGGGGAGCAGAGCCCAAGGGCCATGCTTGTCAGCCCCGCTCTGCTGGTGTGACCCCCAGGGTTCTAGGGAGCTAAGCTGCCCCTGCCACCCATCTCGACCCTGCCAGCTGGTCCCTGTGGCCTCACCTCTAGGCCCCGGCCGTACCTCGTGTTGGCAATCCGCTCCCTCCACTCCTCCGAGAGGAAATCTCCCCTTTCCAGCTGAAAGGAGAAAACAGGAACAGCCTATTACTCAGGGGTCATGCTCCCCTCTGTGCCCCACCCCACCTGCCCCCCCAAAAGAAATGGTATGAGCAGAGGCCCTGAAGTGAGAAGGACGTGGCAGTATGGGGCTCCCGGGAGGGGGTGCTGGGGAAGAACAGAGATCACATCTGCAGGCTAGCCACACAGGAGGTCCTGGCTCCCAGGGCATTGGGTAAAGTCCCCCTGCAATGTCCACACAAGGCCAGCAGGGGGCACCCCAGGCAGCTGTTGGGGACAGAGTTGCAGCCCAGCACCAGCAGTGCAGTGCTGGCTGCTTGGGGGAAATGGAAGCCACACGTTTGCTGTGGCTGCTGACCTGTCTGTCTAACTGAGAGCAGGGCCATCCTCACCCCTTCAATACCTGCTCCCATCACTATTGCTAGCAGACTAATCTCCTTGTGCCTCAAGGCCATAGTCTGTCCAAGAGAACAGGTCTCGTTAACCTAATTGTCCAGAGCTGTAACATTTAGTAAACGAAGAAATCTGGACTTTTTTGTTTGTTTGCTTTTTAGGGCCGCACCCGTGGCATATGGAGGTTCCCAGGCTAAGGGTCAAATCAGAGCTGCAGCTGCTGGCCTACACGACAACCACAGCCACGCCAGATCCTTAACCCACTGAGCGAGGCCAAGGATCGAACCCGCAACCTCATGGTTCCGAGTCGGATTCATTTCTGCTGCGCCATGAGGGGAACTCTAAGAAATGTGGTTTTATAATGCTTTAAAAGAGACTATCATCGAACTCCTGGGTGCCCTCCCAGAAGAAGTGAAAACAGACCTCCATAGGAAAGCCTGTAATGTACCCCCTGGTCCACAGCAGCAAAAGGTGGGAACAATTCCCATGTCCATCAGTGGATGAACCATGTGCTCCACACATGGGAACATCACTCAGCCATCAAAAGGAGACAAATACCAGCTACCACCTGGATGGACCCTGAGACCACAATGCTCAGTGAGAGAAGCAGACACAAAAGGACACACAGTGTGGGATGCCATGGATGGGAAACGTCCAGAACAGGCACATCCAGACACAGAACGTCTCTGGGTGAGCGCTGGAGACAACTTTTAACCTGCCCCCATCTGCACACCACCCCTAGTGCTGCGAGGTGCCCGAGAGGCCCTCCTCCGCAGGATGGGGTGGCACTGCCCAGCAGGCCTCACCCGGGAGGAATGGCTACAGGTTGGTCACCCTCCAGAGCATAGGGAAACCACCCTGGTGGGTGGGTAGGTGGCCTTCCTAAGGTGTGCAGGAGCTGCCCTGGTCGGAGTCCATCCTGGGGTTCTGGGATCCCGCCCTCCTGGGCCTGCCATCGCTCCCTGTACATGGCCCAGCCAGGCTTGGGGTGCAGACCCAAGTCCCAAATCCTTAAGGCGCTGCACAGGGAAAAGCTTGCACTGCAGGCCTGAGGCTGCATCCCTGGAAGGCCCCTGGGCATCTGGCAAACATAGGCTCCTGCTGTCCTCTCAGTATCTGGGGTTTCTTCATGACCAGCCCCAGTGAGAACCCGGGCTGGGTTCTGTGAGCCCCCTGGGGGCTGCACCTCTGCTGTGGCGTCACTTTGAGGGAGATTAGGCGCACCCTGTGGACTCTGAAAGCTGTGTCTGGTGCCGTGGACCCACCTCATGCCTCTTCCCTCTGCTGATTCTGCTGTCCTGTCCCTGCTGCGTCCTGGGCCTGTCAGGCTCTTCCCCTGGGACTTCTCTCTCCAGGGTCTCTGGATCCTCCCCTCCTGGGCCTGCTATTGCTCCCCATTCAAGCCACACCATGTCAAGCCACAGAGCCACTGTTCAGCAAGGCAAGAACACAGCCACTGTCCCATCCTCACCTGCCAGCCCTGTACTGGCTGAGGATGGTGACTGGCTGAGATGGCTCCGAGTCACTGAGGCCAAAGTGCCCGAGTTAGCAGCAGCAGAAAAATGTGCATGGCTTTCCTATAACCCTCAGCAGGGGCCCGTGACCGACCTCAAGGTAACCAAGACCCCCAGCTAAGGAGGAATGCTATGGGAGCACAGACAAGGAGCGCCCCCAGCCTGCACAGGCAAGAGGGCTGCTATCTGCATGGCCGTCCTTGCCACGGGGAGACACAAGCAGAACAGGGACATCCCCACCCAGGACATTCGGCGTCACCACAGACGTCCTCCTGAGCCACCACCCACCGCTGTACGGAACACATACTCCAATCTCAAGGGAAAGAGCATGGCCTCCAGGAAGCACCCATTCCTACAGGGAGACCAGGGTGGCTTACCCCAGAGACGGGGGGGGGGGGGGGGGGGGGGGGGGGGCAGAGCTGCTGACGGGTGGCCCTGGGCTGTAACTGTGCTACTGACCCAGGAGCAGCTCAGGGACACAGACACAGTGCAGTACCAGACCACCCGACCATGGACGAGCCTCCTGGGAGGGGCAGCCTCACCCAGAGGGAGCCCACGCCACCCCATGGCCAGGTGCCTGGCCGGGGCCCTTCCCCTGAGGCATCTCCTGGACACAGGCACCTGCTGTTGTGCCAAGGTCACCACCAAGTGCCAGCAGCACATGGTTACCCGGGTATTTCCAGCCAGAGGGGGTGCCCCGAGGTGTGACAGATGCCGGCAGAAGCCAGCGTAGGGAGGGGACAAGCTCTGATACTGGGAAAAGCATGCTGGGCTATTCTTAGGCTCCATTGGCCTCGTTCCCTTTTCAGTTACTCAGTGATGGAGACAGGACTCCGCCTGCCAGCCCAGGCGCCTGATCCAAGCCACACAGAGCCGCAGGGAGGGCCCTCCAGACCCAGCACACAAGCTCCTGCCAAATCTGAGTGTTCGGCAGGGACTGTCACTATGCCTGCCTGGAGCAGGGCCGCCTGGAGCCAGCTGCTCCAGACATGGCCACCAAGGCCGCAACCAAGTGTCCTCTGAGCTGAGCTCTGCTCCAGCCACTTTGTAGGGGCCACGGTGCAGCTGATGAGCAAGGTTTTCATGCAGGGAGCCCTTCCAATGCTCCAACTGATGTGCCACTGACCCCTGGAGACACCACCGGGCCAGGCGTTGCTGCCTGGCAGTGCCAAGGGGAGGAAGAAGTGAGAGGCAACCTGCCAGGGCAAGCAGCCACCTCTCCCTCCAGCCATGCGGTAGGCACCAGCAGCTGAAAGCACACTCCAAGGAAAGTGGCGGAGGCTGCAGCAGGTGGACAGGGGCATCCCTGGGGCCTGCACCAACGCAGACTTTGCAATACATGCTCGAACCCTTGGCCCTCTCACCAGAGGCAGGGGTACTTTCTCAATGTAAAAGCCCATGTCTGGAGTTCCCATTGTGGCTCAGCAGTAATGAACCTGACTAGTATCCATGAGGACAGGGGTTTGATCTCTGGCCTCACTCAGTGGGTTAAGGACCTGAGGTTGCCACAAGCTGTGGCAAAGGTCACAGATGCAACTTGGATCTGGCATTGCTGTGGCTGTGGTGTAGGCTGGCAGCTGCAGCTCCAATTTGACCCCTAGCCTGGGAACTTTCATATGCCACAGGCGTGACACTAAAAAGGAAAAAAGAAAAAAAAAAAAGCCTATGTCTTAGGTCATGAGGTCTCAGGAATATGGTATGCTGCCCAGGAACTCTCAGCAGCATACTGGTGGATCTGGTGCAAGAAGGAAGGTTCCTGGAAACAAACCAATGGGACTGACTGCCCTCAGCCTGAACAAGGAATGCCAGAGGTCTTCAGATGTGGGAGGGACATGGGGGGGCCAGAGGATACACCCCTTCACTTTCCATGGAGGGTAGAGAATCTTCAAGAAATTCCACCAGCAGCAAGGAAGGGGTTCTGGGTTTGTGCTGTGGATGTGCAAGTCCTGCTGCAGAAAAAGCAGAGGAGAAGTTATGCACCAGCACCACCCTGGCACAAGATCGAGACATCGAAAGACAGGAAAACCAAAAACTGGTCCCCTCAGGGGTGCAAATCCCCTCAACAAAATAGGATCAAACCCCAAACTCGACAATGCATGAAGGAACTATATACCACAGGACCAAGTAGGATTGATCCCAGAAGCAGAGGGCTGGCTCAACCTCCGTGCTCCTCACATCAAAAGGCCAAAGAATAAAATTGTACCATCATGTTGACAAATACACAAACAGCATGAACACAAGATAAAAATTTCCAGCAAAACAAGAATAGAGAAGCACTCTGTCAATGTGAAAGAGAACATCCACAAAAATACCCAAAGCTAACATCACATTCATGGCAAGAAACTCTAGGCCTTGCCCTCTTGCCACGCTTGTCCACACTCCAGCTAACAGGAATATGGTATGCCGCCCAGGAACAGTAAGACAAGAAAGGAAAGGGTGGAGAATGGGAAGACGTGTTCAAAGGCAACAGGATTGGAGTTTCTGATGTGGCTCAGGAGGCTAAGAACCTGACTAGAATCCATTAGGATGTGGCCTCTCTCAGTGGCTAAGGATCCGGTATTAGCACAAGCTGCAGCATAGGTCACAGATGTGGCTTGGATCCTGCATTGCTGTGGCTATGGTAAAGGCCAGCAACTACAGCTCTGATTCAAGCCCTAGCCTAGGAACTTCCATATATCACAGGTGTGGCCATAAAAAGGGAAAGAAAGAAAGAAAAAGAAAGAAAGAAAGGGAGGGAGAGAGAAAGAAAGAAAGGGTGAGTGACAGGATTGTCTATGAAGAGAATCCAAAGAATCAACAACAACAACAAAAAAACCCCTGGAACTAATATAACAACTATAGCAAGGTTGCAGGATAAAGGCATCACTGTAAGTTACTATACCGTATACAGAGGTCAACTGCTTTCCTACAAATCAGCAATAAACAAGTGGAATTTGACATTAAGAAGATAATACCGGAGTTCCCGTCGTGGCGCAGTGGTTAACGAATCCGACTAGGAACCATGAGGTTGCGGGTTCGGTCCCTGCCCTTGCTCAGTGGGTTAACGATCCAGCGTTGCCATGAGCTGTGGTGTAGGTTGCAGACGCAGCTCGGATCCTGCGTTGCTGTGACTCTGGTGTAGGCCGGTGGCTACAGCTCCGACTGGACCCCTAGCCTGGGAACCTCCATGTGCCGCGGGAGCGGCCCAAGAAATAGCAACAACAACAACAACAAAGACAAAAAAATAAAATAAAATAAAATAAAAAAAAGAAGATAATACCATTTTTATCAGCACCAAAAAAAAAAAGAAAAAGAAATAGGTACAAAATATGTAGAAGACATACATAAGGAAAACTACAAAACTCAGATGAATGAAATCAAAGAAGAACTAGACAAATGGGAGTGCCCTGATAGCCTAGTGATTAAGAATTTGGGGTTGGGAGTTCCCGTCGTGGCGCAGTGGTTAACGAATCCGACTAGGAACCATGAGGTTGCAGGTTCGGTCCCTGCCCTTGCTCAGTGGGTTAAGGAGCCGGCGTTGCCGTGAGCTGTGGTGTAGGCTGCAGACGCGGCTTGGATCCTGTGTTGCTGTGGCTCTGGCGTAGGCCGGTGGCTACAGCTCCGATTAGACCCCTAGCCTGGGAACCTCCATATGCCTCGAGAGCGGCCCAAAGAAATAGCAAAAAGCCAAAAAGCCAAAAAGCCAAAAAAAAAAAAAAGAATTTGGGGTTGGAGTTCCCGTTGTGGCGCAGTGGAGGCAAATCCAACTAGGAACCATGAGGTTCTGGGTTCGATCCCTGGCTTCACTCAGTGGGTTAGGGATCCAGCGTTGTTGTGAGCTGTGGTGTAGGTCACAGATGCGGCTCAGATCCTGCATTGCTGTGGCTGTGGCGCAGACCAGCAGCTGCAGCTTCGATTAGACCCCTCGCCTGGGAACCTCCATATGCTGCAGCTTTGGCCCTTAAAAAAAAAAAAAAAAAAAAAGAATTTGGGTTGTTACTTCTGTGAGGTCAGTTTAATCCCTGGCCTGGCAGCTTCTATATACTGTGGCAAGGCAAAAAAAAAAAAAAAGTATATATGTACACACAGACACACGCAAACACGGAAAAGAACTAAATCAATGGGCAGTTATTCCATGTTCATGAAGAGGAAGACTCAACACTGTTGAGAGGTCAGCCCCTCCCAGTTGGACAAACAGAGCCAATGCAAACCCAACTGAAATCCCAGCAAGGCAGTTTATGGGCAATGACAGACTGATGCTGAAGGTTAGCGGAGGGGCAGATGTCCTGGTGTGGCCAGTGCATCACCATCACTGCAGGGAAGAATGAAGCTGGAGGCTTGAGGCTCCACCATCAGGGTAGCATGGGGCTGGCAGGGCACAGCACCCACCCAAATGCAGCGCTGGCCTCTGACCAAGGAGGCCAGTGGAGAAAGGCAGTCTTTGCAGCAGGCGGGTAAGGGACAAGTGACATCCACACACGGATGGATGACTTTAGAACCAGACCTCAAACCTTCACAAGAATTAATTCAAACCAGGCCACTGACCTGAATGTAAAAATGCAAAACCGGACAACTCCTACAAAAAATTTTTTTAAGAGCAAATCTAGGTGAGCTTAGGCTACGTTTTTTTTTGATCCCCGCCTATAGCATATGAAAGTTCCCGGGCCAGGGACTGAATCAGTCCCACGGCAGTGACAACCCCGAGTCCTTAACTGCTAGGCCACCAGGAAAACTCCAGGCTTGACTTTTATACAACACCAAAAAAAAAAAAAAAAAAAACACAGTCCACCAGAGGAGAAACGGTGAAGCTGTTCTAAGAATATGGAACTTCCTGTTCCTGCCACCCCATCCATCTGATTTGTCTGATTTTCCTAAGGCAACAAGGAACCCTGAATGGCCCACAGCCACTGTTGCACAGGATGGCAGAGAGGGAGAGAAGTGTTGTAGGGAAGCTTCCAGAGGGAGGGGGCAGCAGTGGGACAGCTGGGTCTCACAACCTGGGGGATGTGGCGTGAGAAGAGAGGGCATGTTAAAGGTCCGTTTCGGACTCCTCCGCCCACGATGCCCCAGTGGTGACCAAGGGGATGACTGCAAGGCAGTCCACAGGCCACAGAAACCCTGGGAGAGAGACTGATGGAGCCTTGAGCACAGAGTCACATGGGAGCTGGGATGCAGATGTGGATGCCCTGGGCAGGGGAGCAGAGTGAGAAGGCTGGAGCATCAGGGGTCCAGACGTGAGCCCTGAGGAGCTTGGGTGTCCAAAGGCCGGGCTGAGCGATGGAGAGTGAGGGGAAAAGGAGCAGAGAGGCAGCAGCATAAGGAGGGCCCCATGCTGCCAGGAGGGCAGCAGGAGAAACATGTCACTCAGTGGCCCTCAGCCAGGGCAGATGCTGCCTCACCCACACCCCACGGCCCACAAGCTGGTGCTCCCAAGGCCTTGTGAGGTGCGGGGAACACAGGATGGGCGGGGCCATGAGCACAGGAGGAGGGCAGGAGCTGGATGCCCTGCAAAGGGCCCCCAGAGAAAGGACGCCAAGTCTGGCTGAGAAAGGGTACAGAGAGCTGGGAAGGGACAGGGGGAGCTCCGGGTGGCACGAGGAGAGTGGTGGCGGGTCAGGGAAAGGCACAGAGGACTGGTGGGGCTGTGCCATTAGCCATGGGGGCATGGGGGCAAGGGGGCACGGAGCGATGCACTCACTGTGTATTCTGCATGCTTTTTTCCATACCATTTCATCCACTTCCTGAACTCTCGGTCCATGGTCTGCCAGGGAAGAAAACCAGACAGTCACAACCTTGGGCAACCAGGAAGGTGCCTGTGGCTCCCTGTGTTCCCTCCCTGACTGCCCCCACCGTGCTCAGGGTGCTCTTGAAGCAGCAGCCTCATGTGACCCCAGGGTTCCTGGGACCCAGTGTGTTTCTGTGGGGTAATGCACTTGGACTCATGCCCTCCTCAGACCCTGCACCCCCTAGGCAGATGCTGGCCCCCAAATGGAGCCAGCTGACCTGGTGGTATGCGGGGGTAATGGCTGGAGCCTTTGGTGGGGCAGCAAGGGGACACAGCCAGGTCTTCTGGACACAGGCAAGGGGGGAGCCGCCCTCCCCCTGAGCCCCGCAGGTCACAGGACACAGATGCAACCACACTCAAGTGCCAGAACGGCTCACCTCCGCGTACTTGGCTGGGATGTCGGCTTTCTCGACACCATAGTGATGTTTGCAGTTGGTGGCTGCAGCGACCTGCAGCACGACCTGGCCCACTCCTAAGAGAGAGGAAGGCAAGTGTCAGTCGTGTACTGTGACAGGTGTGGAGGAGAGGCCACACCCAAGCTGCCTGGTGGTGGCTGCAAGGTCACCAGACATAGGACGGCTCTCAGCTGGGAGCCCAAGGGTCACAGAATATGTCCATGTGCCCAGGCTGCGGCTGAGCCCTCTATAGGGATCGAACCTGCAATCTCATGGTTCCTAGTTGGATTCATTTCCACTGCACCATGATGGGAACTCCCCACGACCTATATACGCTTTTTAAAAACGGCTTAAAGGAGTTCCCTTTGTGGCTCAGTGATTAATGAATCTGACTGGGAACCATGAGGTTGCGGGTTCGATCACTGGCCTTACTCAGTGGGTTGAGGATCTGGCGTTGCCATGTGCTGTGGTGTGGGTTGCAGACGCGGCTCAGATCTGGTGTTGCTATGGCTGTAGCGTAGGCCAGCAGCAACAGCTCCGATTGGATCCCTAGCCTGGGAACCTCCACATGCCATGGGTGCGGCCCTGGAAAAGACAAAAAAGACCAAACCAAACCAAACCAAACCAAAAAACCCAGCTTAAATCAATGAAGACACTGCCAAAGAAGCCACCTTTGACCCCATATGCAGAGGGCCCAGGCTGAGCGTCAAGGCCGTGCCTGTGTGAGATGGGACTTTCAAGTCTGTAAGGTTCTCTCATGGAACACAAGGTCACAGTGGGGTGTCAGTGATGCCCCCAAGGGCTGTGTTTAGGGTTCCTAATGAAGCAGTCTCAAGACATGCCAGACAGCCGACTCTCAGCCCTGTCACTTTCACAGGTCCCAGCAGGACTCACACAATGGAGGGAACCATGGTGCACCTGCCTGGCCCTAGTGTCAGCTAAGGGCAGGCCCCTGAACCCCTACTCCGTGCAGGAGAATGTCCCATGAGCAAACAGGGGCGAGGGAGCACCAGCAAGATGTGGGGCTGGTCTGCAGTGGTCCCTGGGGCCACCTATGGGCCCAGAAGGGGTGCGGCAAGGCGGGGGGAGTTCGGGGGGGGGCAAAGAGGCTGGGCAGCTCCTCTTGTGGCAGGGGAGGCAGGCCCGTGGCTCAGTGCTGGTGGCAGGTACTGGGAATGAGCTCCAGGTGGAGCCCATGGCACCCCTGATGGCTGGCTAAGCAGGAGAGAAGAGGCAGGTTTCAGGCATAGGCAAGATGGGCGGGGAAAGGAGCAGGGCTGACAGGAGGTCTGGGGGCACCTGCCCAGTGCACAGGCTCCACACTCACCGCTGCCCAGGTCCACAAACAGGTCATCCTCGGTCATCTTGATTTCATCGATCATCTGGGCGACCAGGTCGAAGGAGGTCTCCCCATACACCTCCGGGGAGAAGGGCTCATAGTTGTTAAGCTTCTCGGGGTCAGTCACCGAGTGGTTGTAGACCTGCTGCAGGATGTGGCGCAGGAGTCCAGTGGACGGCCGTGTGTTCAGCTTCATGGGCTGCGTGGTGCCCTTCCACTGCAACACAGGAGGTTCAAGATGGTCCACCTGGGGCGCTCACCCCATTGCTGCCCGCCAAAAGCAGTGACCATGTGCATGTGTGCAAGTGTGTGTGGACCTGTAAGCATGCACGCATGCATGGTGTGGGCAGGGTGGGTGTGCCCCCACGGGACAGGGAGGTGCGAGCTCTGGCACAGCTTTCTCAGTTGGGCATCCTGGCGGGCACTCTTGTTATAGGCACCTGCAGTGCTGGGGAAAGGACAGGAGGGGGCGCTGGGAAGGCCCAAAGGGACCACTTTGGAGGTAAAGCAGACCAGCTCATTCAGCAGGGGTCCTCACCCCTCCCCACACACAATCCAGTGCCCTGGGGGCACTATGGGCCTATGCTCCCAGGTGGTCAGGGTCCAGGACCATTGCTAAACCACCCGGGTGACATGACGGGCAATGGTGTCCTGAACCACAGTGCGGGGATCCCATATGAGACAGCCTCGGGGAGGGCAAAGGCCACCTACCAGCTGGTGGATGCTGTCGATGGCCCGGTTGTACTTGTCACAGAGCCTCTGCATGCTTTCAAAGCTGAAAAAGGCAGGGGAAAGGAGGTGGTTACCACCAAGCTCTGAACCAGCCACAGGCCTGGCGGGAGGGTCTGCAGGAGGACAAGGTGTGGGGCACAGGCCACAGGGGCACTGCGCGGCCTTGAAAGCACCTCAGAGGGTCAGGCTTTGCACAGCCCTTCACAACCTCCCATGGGCGGGGGCATAGCCAGGGCGCCAAGGGTCACCCGCAGGCACAAAGGCTCCTGGCTCCACTGAACAGGCAGAAGGGGACGATGGCCAACACCCTGACTTGGCAGAAAGGGGGTGAGCACCTCCTACTTCATGCTGGCATCACTTTTGTTTACTGAGACTTTCTAAGTTTCTGGCACTTTCAGACAGAAGTAGCACATGTTAGGTACGGAATGAGGGAGTTGTCAGGAGCATTTAATGAGGCTAGGTTCTCCCAAACACCAATGGAGCAGGTATTCCGTGTAATCCCCTAACCCAGAGGGCCCCAGAGAGCAACATCTGGGGCACTTGTGGTCGTCACGATGCACTGAGTGGTAGGAGCGTGAGGCTGCTCCAGCCACCTTGCCCAGGATGGCCCTGCATCAGGTGCTGTGCTGCATGGAAGAGGCTGTCACTCAGGGTGGTGGTGGGGGATGCTGTCCAAGGCCACGGACACAGAGCAGTCAGATGGCAGCCTCCCCAGTGAAACACTAGGAGCCTGGGGATGCTGACAAGAAATGGAATCTCCTGTACGTGGTGACACGGGGAGCACCCAACCTGATGCCCCTCCCCACCTTCATCTTTGCGACCCCCGCCCCTTCATCTTGGCCTGGATGGACTCTGACAATTTAAGTGTGTGTTCCTTTGCAACATGCAACACTGGGACCCATACCCACACGGCCAGTCCAGTTTCCTAGGACGGCAGCTGCAGCTGAAAAACAAAGGAATGGGAGAGCAGGAAAGAGCAGGCCCGGTCAGAGCCTAGGAATCCTCACAAAGACAGATGCCAGGCGGACACGCGCAGCCCGACCAGCTCAGAGGAGGCAAACACCATGAAGTGGAAACCCAGGTTCGAGGGGCACTGACCATGTGCACAGGAGGAGATGGTGAGGAGGCACCAGGGTCCAGCCCACGGCCGCCGCTGAGCCAGGCCAGGCAGGATCCCAAGGAGTACAGCCGGCCGTCAGCGGCCAGGCAGGGGGGTCCCCACCTCCCCAGCCCAGGGTCTGCGAGTGACACTCCCAGCTGCCCTCTCTGCAAAGCATAAGGATGGACTCAGTGATGGAGCCCAGAGCCCCAGCTCCAGTGTCCTACAGTCCTCAGGGAGAACACAACGTGCTACCGCCCATCTCCCTCAAACCTTATAGCTAGGCCCCCAAAACTTCTGACACACCTGGAAGGGACATTTTCCTGGGAGGATGAGCAAATGTGAAGCTCAGAGGAACCTGGGCATCCTGGCCCCAATGGGGTCTACCTGACCAGCTGAGCTCGGCTCTTTAGTCTGGCCCTGCATCACGGACCTTGCTCTGATACAGGGGTCCCTTGGGTGGACACCATCAGACCACCCCTGCCCTCCCCAAGCCCCGCGTCCTTCCAGTCCTTCCTCAGCTGACTGAGCACAGAGGGAACAACATCAACCACCTGCAAGCAAAAGTGCCTTTAAAGACCCTGGCTGCTTTCGCCCGAGCACATAGCACTCAACCATCAGGAGGCAGGAGGTGCACTGCACTGAGCAAGAGACTGACAAGCAATGTCAGCACCCAAAGAGCCCTCAGGCTGGAGGCAGTCGTCCTCAGTAGGGGTCAGAGCCACAGATGCACCTGGCCCTGAGCCTGTTCACACTTACTCCGGTCCACAGGATGGATGGGGAGGGGAGGCGAGGAGAACAGGACCAGGGGACCTGGCAAATGCTCCACAAGCAGAAGTGAGACCAAGGGAGCAGGCCTGGCTTCGGAGTCTGTGCAGGGCCTGAGGGTGCCTCAGGCAGCTACCTAAGCCCACAGCCTGCCTGCAACTGTAAACCTGCCAAGGGCTAAAACAGGCGGGAGCTGGAATGTCATCCTTCTTTCTCAAAGAAAAACAAAAAAATTCCAGGCAGGCATTCCAGTCACGCCTCACCCTTCCCCACCCATAGGACTTTCAGCAGAGATCCAGGATGCGCCTGCAGGAAATGGCCAGAAGTGGCCAAACCCAAGTGAGACCCAGACTAGAGCTGGGCAGGACCAAGACTCACAGGCTGGGCCAGGGGGGCGGTGCTCCCCGGCAGGAATGCTGGGTGCTGGCAGCTGCCAGCTATGAAAACAGTGACTCCTAACTCGGGGAAATTTCACACATACCAATCCCAGTTTCGGCAGTGTGCTCTTTCCAATTATGTCCTCACTCTGACAGCCTCTGCCAATATTTGATAAACATTTCCTACTAAAATAACTCCACACAGGCCACAGCCAACTCTAAAAGGAAATTTCCCATCAGGCTGCACCATCGAAGAAGATCTAATTATAGGCTGTGTCCCCACATGTGCTGAGCTTGTCCCCAGTACAGAAGCAGATCAGGCAGAACCCTGCTTACCTTTTGGTATCGTAGTCGATTAAAACATAATTCTCCATAGCAAGCTTGAGATCTGGGATTTCTTCACAGACCCATCTGAAATACAAAGAAAATTACTATTAGTGCTCTATTTTTGTTTATTCTTAACACTGTTCTTAAACACAGTTTACTCCCAAAATATAAAAACAAAACATCCTCATCACTTAGCTCCAAATGTGAAAGAGAGAGGGGAAGCGTTACTTTGAAACAAGTGCTGTAAAGTTTCTGATGCTGGAGTTCCCACTGTGGCTCAGCAGTAATGAACTTGACCAGTAACCACGAGGTTGGAGGTTTGATGCCTGGCCTTGCTCAGTGGATTGAGGATCCAGCGTTGCTGTGAACTGTGGTGTAGGTCATAGACGTGGCTCAGATCCTGCATTGCTGCTGTGACAATGTGAGCCGCACTTTCTAGCCTGGAAACTTCCACATGCTGCAGGTGCGGCCCTTAAAAAAAAAGTTTCCAATGCTGTTATGAATTACACAAGTTTTATGAAGCTTCAAGTTCAAACAATGTTGGCTACTAGGAGTTAAATGAACTTACGTATTACAGGGTCTAGGAAACCAATGAGCTCAAATCAGAGAGTTTGAGAAACAACACACTGACCAGAAACCAAAAGTGAACTACTATTTGAAGAATTAAGAATTAACTAATCCTGTGACAGACAATGGGGCTTCAACAAACACGCTGCAAGGAGAAAAAAAAAAAAAAAAAAAGACAGAGGAGGAATCTGAAAATTAAAAGACAAAAAAACGTGTCCACCAATCCCAAGGTGTAACCATGACTGGATGCCCATACAATCTTGAGAAAAATCGTGAAAGAGGAATCATCACTCACGGAGAATAAAAGGAAAATAAGGTAAGGGATACTCTAAAAAAAAAAACAAACTCCCTGAAAGACACATTACCAAAACTGATACCAGAAGAAACAGATATCTGATTAGTCCTATACCTATTACAGAGTTTGGCTTCCTAACCAAATGCCCTCCACAAGGACTTTAAGCCCAGACGGCTTTACTGGTGAATTCTTTTTTGGCCACACCCACAGCAGGCAGAAGTTCTAAGGCCAGGGACTGAACCTGTGTCACAGCAGGGACAACACTAGATCCTTAACCCCCTGAGCCACCAGGGAACTCCCTTCACTGGTAAATTTTATGAATCAGTGGAGAAGAGATAACACTAATCCTTTTCAACTTTATGAGGCCAATGTTACTGTTGTACCAAAATCAGAGAAAGATAAGACTCATAAAGTCATTACAACGAAGGAAATCTAGAGACAGGTATCCCTCACAAATACAAATACAAAAATCCTTTAGATATATTAGAAACATTAGTAAATCCATTAGAAATATTAGTGAATTATTAGTAAACATCTTACTCGAGTGGAGTTTATCCTAGGAATGAAAGCAGCCTTCTGTTGGGTGAGGCAGTGTCACTTGATGACATGGGGACCTGGGGACAAAGAGGGCAGCAGAGTGCCACCTCCTCCTTCCTCTCTGTGCCCGCTCCCTGCACAGCCCAGGCAGCAGCAGGCAGAGCAGAGGGAGGAAAGCTTGCTGCTGAGGTAGTAGCTCAGCCACTAAGCCCAGGCCTTTCATCAAGTAGAGGGCGGCTCCTTCCACTTCTAGTTTCCTGAGAGTTTATCATGAATAGGAGTTTAATCCTGTCACATGCACTTTCTGCATCTGTGGAGACCATCGACTGTATGACTTTTTTTTCCTCCTTTATTTCTTAGTGAGGTGAATTACTATGATTAGTTGTAGAATGCAGAAAGCAGAGGGCAGCTTTCCCCCTTGTGCCCACCCCTGCCCTGCCAAAAACACGCACTGGCCTGGCCACTGATCGGCTGGCATTTCCACCTCAGGGGTCTGGCTTCCCTCCCTTCGGGAACTCCCAAACTCACAGTCACAGTGCCTACCTCCCATCACCCCCTTTGCTCCCTCAGACCCCTGTTGTCACTGTTCCCATGATGCAGCAGAGTGAAGCTTTACTGCTGCTGATCACTTCTCCTGGTGAAGTCTCTGTCTAGCACACGTGCTTTCTGCCAGGAGGCCCGGTGGCCCACACCAAAGTGGCTGTGTAAGCCCTGGCAGGCCAAGGTTGGGATGGGAAGGGGCCTTCAGCATTCTATCACAGGTCCTGTATAGCACCACACATGGAAAATGAACAGACAGCAATGAAGACTGGGAAGGAAGAAGCAAAACTGTCTCTACGCACAGACACACGATTCAACACACAGACTGTCCTAAGGAATTTACAGAAAAGCTACCAGAACTCATGTGGACTTTAGCAAGGTCACAGGACATGAGGTCAACTGTGTTTATAAATACCAGCAACAAACACTTTTAAAAAAAGAAAAATGTTGGAGTTCCCCGGTTGCCTGGTTGTTAAGGATCTGGTGTTGACACTGCTGCGGTGTGGGTTTGATTCCTGGCTGGGAAACTTCCACATGCCACAGGCATGGCCAAACAAAGAAGGAAGGAAGGAAAGGAAGGGAAGGAAAGAAGGAAAATGTTATGTTACTGAAAATAACATTAAAACATAAATCCTTCTTACTATACAGCACAGGAAACTATATCCAATCTCTTGTGACAGAACATGATGGAAGATAACATGAGAAACAGAATGTATATATATATATATGTACGACTGGGTCACTTTGTTGTACAGCAGAAATTGACACAACATTGTAAATCAACTATATTTTATTTATTTATTTATTTACTTTGTCTTTTTGCCTTTTCTTGAGCCCCTCCCACAGCATATGGAGGTTCCCAGTCTGGGGGTCTAATTGGAGCTATAGCCACCGGCCTATGCCAGAGCCACAGCAACGCAGGATCCGAGCCATGTCTGCGACCCATGCCACAGCTCATGGCAACGCCGGATCCTTAACCCACTGAGCAAGGCCAGGGATCGAACCCGCAACCTCATGGTTCCTAGTTGGATTGCTAACCACTGTGCCACGACGGGAACTCCATAAATCAACTATACTTCAACAGAAAAAAATTTCAAAATAAAGCAAATATAAATTTAAAAGCTGTAAATTCTTAGGGAAATTTTAATAAAAGATTTGCAAGGCTTCTACATTGAAAACTATAAAACATTGCTGATAAAAATTAAAGGCAACATAAATAAATATATAAACAAACAATGCTCATGGAATACAAGGCTAAATATGGTTAAACCTCCTCCTCAAGTTGAACTGCAAAATAATTCCTATAAAAAGCCCAGTGGGGGAGTTCTCATCATGGCTCAGCAGTTAACAAATCTAACTAGTTCCATCCCTGACCTCGCTCAGTAGGTTAAGGATCTGGCATTGCCATGAGCTGTGGTGTAGGTCACAGACGCAGCTCGGATCTGGCGTTGCTGTGGCTGTGGTGTAGGCAAGCGGCTGCAGCTCCGATTGGACCCCTGGCCTGGGAACCTCCATATGCTGTGGGTACGGCCTTAAAAAGACAAAGAAAAGAAAAAAAAAAAGAGCCCAGTGGGCTTTGAGAAACAAGCTGATTCTCAAATTGACAGAGGTAGAGAATCTAGAATTGACAAAACAGGAGTTCCCACTGTGGCTCAGCAGGTTAAGAGCCCAACCAGTATCCATAAAAACGCAGGTGTGATACCTGGCCTCGCTCAGTGGATTAAGGATACGGCATTGCCATAAGCTGTGGTGTAGGCTGAAGACATGGCTCATATCTGGTGTTGCCGTGGCTGTAGCGTAGGCTGGCAGCTGCAGACCCCTAGCCCAAGAACTTCATATGCCTCGTGTGTGGCCATAAAAAGGGAAAAAAAAAAAAAAGAATTGACAAAATAGTCTTTAAAAATAACATCAGGAGTTCCCGTCGTGGCGCAGTGGTTAACGAATCCGACTAGGAACCATGAGGTTGCAGGTTCGGTCCCTGCCCTTGCTCAGTGGGTTAAGGATCCGGCGTTGCCGTGAGCTGTGGTGTAGGTTGCAGATGCGGCTCGGATCCTGCATTGCTGTGGCTCTGGTGTAGGCCGATGGCTACAGCTCCGACTGGACCCCTAGCCTGGGAATCTCCATATGGTGCAGGAGCAGCCCAAGAAATAGCAAAAAGACAAAAAACAAAAAACAAAACAAAACAAAAATAACATCAATGTTGCAAGACTCAGGCTACCTTAATTTGAAAGTGTGAGTATTGGCAGAGAGATAAATGAACAGATCAATGGCACAGGACACGGAAATCCAAAGAAAGACTACACTTTAACAACTGATTTTTCACAAATGCACCAAGGCAATTTGATAGGGAAAGGAATGTCTTTTCAACAAATGAAGCTGGAACAACTGACTACTGAACGGGGGGTAGGATTCTAACTGCCCATAAACATAAACCCACATCAGACACAAAGATTAATTCACAAGCGATCTTAAATCAGGACGCAAAAGCTAAAACCACAAAGTTTCTTGAAGAAAACATGAGAAAAACTGAATGAGTCCTACAGGCAAAGATTTCCTGGACCTGACCTGATTAGCCATCAAAGAATGAACTGGTCAGACACATGTACTCCAATGTTCATTGCACTCTATACAATAGCCAAGACATGGAAAACAACCTGAATGTCCATTGACAGAAGAGTGGATAAGGAAGATGTGGTACATACACATAATGGAATATTACTCAGCCATTAAAAGAAAAGAAATAATGGCACTTGCAGCAACATGGATGGACCTAGACATTATCATGCTATGTGAAGTCAGTCAGACAATGAGACACTAACATCAAATGATATCACTTACATGCGGAATCTAAAAAAGGACACAGTGAACTTCTTTGCAGAACAGATACTGACTTACAGACTTTGAAAAACTTATGGTTTCCAAATGAGACAGATCGGGGGTGGGGGGGTGCACTGAGGGTTTGGGATGGAAATGCTATAAAATTTGGTTATGATGATTTTTGTACACCTATAAATGTAATAAAATTCATTAAGTAATTAAAGAAAAAAAAAAAAGAATGAACCGGGTAAGTGAAACTCCTGCCCTCATCAAGACGCCATTAAAGCTGCCATCAGCTGTGCCAGCACAGCGCACTCACTAGGTGCTCACAGCCAAAATATGTTAAGATTCCTATAACTCGGCAGAAGACAAACAATCCAATCTCAAAACCCAGCGAAAACTCTTCTCCAGTGTAAGAAGTCAGAGCTCCCCAGACAAGTGGCCAACTCTCGGGCTGGGACATGGAGGATTCAAGATGACTGGAGCATCTTGTGGTTCCAGAAAGTGAGAATGTGCTCAGAACGGACAGGACCAAGTTGAAGGGACTGGGGACAAACGGAAAAGACCTTCAAGGCCAGTATGGGAACAATCTCAGCAGGAGTGGGCTGTGACCCACAAAATGAAGTAAATGCCTACAAAGGAACAGATCTTCCTCACAGAAGAGTTCCAATTAGAAAGTTGGGGGAAAGCGAGGGGCAGGGAAAGCCCCCTTTCGAATGCTTCGGAAACTAGTTTGTAGGTGAGACCCACCTCTGGATGCCAAAATCAGTGGCAAAAGTCCAAGAAGAAACAGGATAGTTGCATAGTCTCCAAGTATTCCCCCCAAGATTTTTTTTTTTTCTTCTTTTTTGGTCACACCCATGGTGACCTGGGACTTAAAGTTCCCAGGCCAGGGATCAGATCCGAGTCGCAACTGCGACCTACGGTGTGGCAACACCAGGTCCTTAACCCACTGTGCCAGGCCAGGAATCGAATCTGTGTCCTGGGCCTTCCAAGATACTGCTAATCCCATTGAGCCACAGTAGAAACTCTGACAAATGTTTCTTCTGCATCCATTCTATACCATTTGAAAGCAGACCACAGACATTACATTTTCATTCATAAATATTTCAGTATTTCCGGTAAAAGTTTTTTGGTTTCTTTTGTTTGTTTGTCTTTTGTCTTTTTAGGGCTGCACCCATGGCACATGGAGGTTCCCAGGCTAGGGGACTAATCGGAACTACAGCTGCCAGCCTACGCAAGAGCCACAGGAATATCAGATCCAAGCCGAGTCTGTGGCCTACACCACAGCTCACAGCAACGCCAGTTCCTTTACCCACTGAGCGAGGCCAGAGATCAAACCAGAGACCTCATGGTTTCTAGTCAGATTTGATTCCGCTGTGCCACGACGGGAACGCCTTTCCCAGTAAAAGTTATGGCCTTTTTTCCGCCCCCAAACATAACTATAATGCCACTGTCATACCTAGGGAAAATAACACGAGGAACAGTAGTGAATTTCCTCAAACTCATACTGGGCATCTGTGAAGAACCTACAGCTAATATCATCTCAATGGTAAAAGACTAAATTTTCCCCCCTGAGATGGAAAAAAAGGCAAGAATTCCAGCTTTCACCATTTCCCTGTAAAATTATTTTGAAGGGCCCACCTAATTCAGTAAGGTTAAAAAAAAGAAAGAAGTAAAATCATGAAGCCTAGAAAGGAAGAAGTAACACTCTCCCCACTTGCAAGTGACATAATTATTTCCCCAGAAAATCCCAGGAAACCTAAGACCGATGAACTGAGTACAAGGTCATGGTTAATAAACAAAAATCAATTGTTTTTACTCCTGAGGAGCAGGCAAACAGAATATACAATTTAACATATAATCCAACAGCACAAATGAGCTAGGAATAAATCTTAACAAAAGGTTATCCAAGACCTCCACACTATAACACCAGAGCAATGCCAAGAGAAATGCTGAAAGGCCTAGGTAGGTAGAAAGATAAACCATGTTCATGGATTGGAAGACTCAACAGTGACAGCAAAGCTTTCCAAAATGACCTACAGATTCAATGGAAAAAAAGGAAAAAAAAAAAAGCTGATTCTAAAATTTACATGGAAATGCAAAGGATGTGGAATAACCAAAGCGATATTTAAAAAGAACAAAGATGTAGGGATTACTCTGATCCCCTGATTCCAAAGCTTACCACAAAGCTACGCTAACCAAGCTTCTCTATCTCCCGAAGGACTGAGCCATGGACCAGTGGCACAAAACAGAGTCTAGAAATAAACCAACTGAGGAGTTCCCATTGTGTCTCAGTGGGTTAAGAACCCGACTAGTATCCATGAGGATGTGGGTTCGATCCCTGGCCTCACTCAGTGGATTAAAGATCCCACAATGATGGAAACTGTGGTGCAGATCACTGATGCAGCTTGGATCTGATGTGGACTGTGGCTGTGGTGTAGACCAGTGGCTACAGCTCCGATTGGACCCCTAGCCTGAGAACTTCCATATGCTGCAGGCACGGCCCTGAAAAAAAAAAGAAATAAACCAACTCATACACTGTCAATTGATTTTTCACAAAAGTGACAAGGAAATTCCACAAAGAAAGGACAGTTTTATCAAGTGGTGCTAGAACATTCATATGCAAAACAATAAATTTCACCCCTGGAGTTTCCATTGTGGCTCAGTGGTAACTAGTATCCATGAGGACTCAGGTTCAATCCCTGGCCCCAATCAGTGGGTTAAGGATCTGGTGTTGCTGTGGCTCTGACTGGACCCCAAGCCCAGGAACATCCATGTGCTGTGCGTGCAGCCCTGAAAAAAATAAAACTTCAGGAGTTCCCGTCGTGGTGCAGTGGTTAACGAATCCGACTAGGAACCATGAGGTTGCGGGTTCGATCCCTGCCCTTGCTCAGTGGGTTAACGATCCAGCATTGCCATGAGCTGTGGTGTAGGTCGCAGACATGGCTCGGATCCTGCATTGCTGTGGCTCTGGTGTAGGCTGGTGGCTACAGCTCCGATTCTACCCCTAGCCTGGGAACCTCCATATGCCTCGGAAGCGGCCCAAGAAAAGGCAAAAAGACAAAAAGACAAAAAACAAACAAACAAACAAACAAAAAAACAACTTCGACCCATACTTTGCAACCACATGTTAAAAATTTACTCAAAATGGATGAAAAGATGTAAATGTAAAACCTAAACCATAAAACTTCCAGAAAACATAGGAGAAAATTTTCGTGACCCTGGGTTAGGCAAACATTACTAACCATGCAATAAAAACCCTATAAAGTATAAAATAGAAAAGAGTTGATAAATTGAACTATCAAAATTTAATTTTTAAAAAAATTATTATCATCATTATTTGTCTTTTTAGGACCGCACCAGTGGCTTATAGACGTTCCCAGGCTAGGGATCGAATAGGAGCTGTAGCTGCTGGCCTACACCTCAGCCACAGCAACTCGGGATCTAAGCCTCGACTATGACCTACACCATAGCTCACACCAGCACTGGGTCCTTAACCCACTGAGCTAGGCCAGGGATCGAACCCAAGTCCTCATGGATACTAGTTGGGTTTGTTACCATTAAGCCATGACGGGAACTCCTATCAAAATTTAAGACAGCTGCTCTTTAAAAGACACTGTTAGGTACATTAAGAGACAAGCCAAAGACTGGAAGAAAATATCAGCAAAAGACATACCTGATAAAGAATAAACCAGAAAAATAAAGAATGCTCAAAATTTAATAATTAAGAAACAGCCAGTTTTGGAGTTCCCATTGTGGCTCAGTGGTTAATAAATCTGACTAGGAACCATGAGGTTGTGGGTTCGATCCCTGGCCTTGCTCAGTGGGTTAAAGATCTGGTGTTGCCATGAGCTGTGGTGTAGGCTGCAGACGTGGCTTGGATCCCACGTTGCTGTGGCTGTGGTGTAGGCCAGCAGCTATAGCTCCGATTAGACCCCTAGCCTGGGAATTTCCATATGCTATGGGTGTGGCCCTAAAAAAGACAAAAAAAAAAGAAGAAGAAAAAAGAAAAGAAAGAAACAACCAGTTTTTTAAAACAGGCAAAAGATGATTAATGTCATCAGTTACTAGGAAAATTCTCATTAAAACCACAATAATAGCTCCACACAACTCAAAACCAGTCCAGCAAAACCCCAATCACATCAGTCTGCAACGGGAGCCAGGGAAGCTTTCCTGCACCAAGGTAGGACGGGCCCCTCCTTCAGAAAACACCTTGGCCACCTCTCTTCATACCAATCCCACTCCTGGGTATTTACCCAGAAGAAAGGAAGAAGTGGCTACACAAATACCTCCACAGGAATGTTTACAACATTTTCTAATTTTTTAATTTTTGTTTATTTATTCGTTCATTTATTTATTTTTAGGGCTGCACCTGCAGCATATTGAAGTTCCCATGCTAGAGGCAGAACTGGAGCTGCAGTTTCCAGCCTATGCCACAGCCACAGCAATGCTGGATTCAACCTGCATCAGCAACCTACATCACAGCTCACAGCAACACTGATCTTTAACCCACTGAGCAAGGCCAGGGACCGAACCCGCATCCTCATGGATACTAGTTAGGTTTGTTACCACTGAGCTACAATGGGAACTCTTACAACAGCTTTTTAAGTACTTGCCAAAAATCAAAAACCACCCAAACATATCAGTCATCTGGTGACCTGAGAAATGAAATGTAGTCCTTCTTGCAATGGTGGGCTCCCCAGGAATGAAAAGGAAAAACTACTGATACAAACAGGGAGAATCTCAAAATCACCTGCTGAGAGGCAAAAAAAAAAAGGAGTACACAGTACCATTCCATGTGTGTAAAATTCTAGAAAAATGCAAAGTGATCCACAGTGGCAGAAAGCTGGCCAGGCTACCCAAGGACAGGAATGGAGAGAGGGGTGGCCGACAGAGGGCGCGGGGAGACACAGTCACAGCCACAGGGCCAGACTGCAAGCTCTACACACACACACACACACACACACACACACACAGCTTCCTGCACTTAAATCCCACCTCAGGAGCTCCCGCTGTGGCTCTGTGGTTAGCAAACCTGACCAGCATCCATGAGGATGCGAGTTCAATCCCTGGCCTCACTCAGTGGGTTGAGGATCCAGCACTGCCGTGAGCTGTGGTGTAGGTTGCAGGCACGCCTCAGATCCTGCTTTGCTGTGGCTATGGTGTAGGCTGGCAGCTACATCTCTAATTGGACCCCTAGCCTGGGAACCTCCATATGCTGCGGGTGTGGCCCTAAAAGACAGAAAAAAAAAAAAAAATCCCACCTCAGCTGTGTCTTAACAAATGTGAACATGGAGAAGAGGAAAGTGGATGGAGACGAAGAAACAAAAGCAGCTGAGAGCTGCCAAGCATTAGACTGGGCTCATCACACTCACTGTCCACCTCTGTGGCATGTCAGAAATTCTTCAGGATTGGAGTTTCCACTGTGGCGCAATAGGATCAGCAGCACCAGGACACAGGTTTGATCCATGGCCCAACAAAGTGGGTTAAAGATCCAGCATTGCCACAGCTGTGGTGTAGGTCACAACTGCGGCTCAGATGTGAGCCCTGGCCCGGGAACTCCACATGTCGGAGGAGGGCAAAAAAAATCCTCCAGGATCAAAGGCAAAGTAAGAGAAGAACAAGATAAGGTAACTACCATCTTTGCCAATGAACAAAAGCCGTCTGCAGGGACAAAAGGGAAGAAGGTGAAGTCACCATGAGACCCAGAGGATGCAGAGCAGGCCTGGGACTGGCAGGCACTGGCAGCCTGGGAGAGAACCAGGCCTGGCTGGACAGCTGCCAACCAGTCCTGATGTCCCGAATGGCAGGGACAACTCCTCCCTGCAGAAGGGAAGTAAGTGGGGAGACTGGCCTACCCTGGAGCCTGCTCTGCTCCAGAGAGCAGGTGAGAACCAGGCTGGCCAACTAAGCCCGTCACCTAACCACACAGCTCTACTTCCTAACCCGCAGCCTTCTTTAAAAGTGACCCAAACTAAGCCAATCCTAACACTATTCCACCGACCTATGGATTACACCATAAAGGGAAAACGTGATCCCAAATTCTCAACAACAATCATCCTGTGAGATTCATAAAAACCATTTCACTTAGTCTTCCACACAATCCTGCATAGAGGCCCTGCTTGGCCCTGAGAACAAAGCAAACAAGCTCAGGGAGGCTGAAGCTGCCCAGCTACCTGGTGGCAGGACAAGGCCTCGCATCACAGCTCAGGGTACTGCCAGCCTGGTTACTGCAGGTTCATGTGGACCTAATGGTGTGTGGCCCAGGTGGTGGCTACATGGTTAAGGATTTTAAGGAACAAGGCAGCAAGACTCCAGAGTTACAATCACACACACAGGAGTGGTCACAGAATTTCATGCATGGGCCACTGTGGGCAATGTGGAGGCCACCGCAGACCTCGGATTCAGCACAGGGAGAAAGCCCACTAGAAATGCGGCAGGAGGCCTTCTTCCCAGCTCCTGCCTGGGTTAGCCTCCTGGGTACCCACACTCCTCTCTGCATGCCTCGTCCTCGGGGTGGGCTGGCAGAAGGAAGAGCAGCCCAAATCCCTTGGGGAGGAGAGTAGAGCAAGGTGATGAGGGAAGAGGGGAGGGTCCCTTGGGAACCTGGCTGCTCAGGATTTCCATTCCTTTCCACAGGAAGCCAGCCCTTGAAGCACCAAGGCCTGAGTCCAGGACTATACCCTGATGACCCAATCCCTCTGATCACAGTCACCTGCCTCCCAAGTCATCTTGAGGATGCTGATGTGTGTCAGGACAGAGGGCTAAGCGGGTTGAAAGCAAGAGCCATAAGCCTAAGATGGTGTTAGAGAGTGCGGGTTGGGGGGTTCTGCTGGAAACTCAGGGCCAGCAGCCCCTAGGGCCCGCCCTCCCCAGGCCCCGCCCTCCAGGGCCCCACCCCAGAAGGTGCCACACTCACCGGATAGTCTCGATGATTTCGTGAGCAGCATCGTGGTGTTTATCCTGAAAGACAATGGGATAGGGTTGAGAGCCGTCCCTCCACCCTCCGGTGATGGTGGCGACCAGAGGAGGTGGGCGCTACAGCCCCTACCCACAGCACTGGGGTGCTGTCCTGGGACCCCTGCTACATGGGATACTCTAGACTTGGGAGCGCCCGTTCCTGTGGCACACTGCCACCCAGCAGGCAGTGCGGAAAGGGCCAGGATGCAGTCTAAGCCGAGTCTCCTTCCCCATCCTGTGCCCTATTGCCTCCCGAGTGCCCGCTAGGACTTCTGGGCACTTCTGCAGCTCTGAGGCTCCAGGAGTGGCTCTGAGGCCTCAGTTTCACATCTGTAAAGTGGAGAAACACCAACTGCAACCACTAGGAGTGTGCCTCTGGCAGTCCTGCCACCCAGCTACAAAGCTGCCCTTGCCAGGCCTCACTGGGCTCCATGGTGAGGGGGCTGGCCTGGCCTCTTTCCCCAAGGAGGATGCCTAGAGGTCACTCTGGCCTTTCACTGGGGTCTCCCCAGCCACTTAACCCAAGACCTTGCAGAAACTAGGTTAGGATGCTTGGCTTGGAGGTGCCTAACTCTAGACTGCACCTTCCCTCCACTTGGTAAAGTGAAGGTTCCTCCTACAGTGAGAGGAGGGGGCCGTGAAGATGAGCAGTGGCTGGAAGTGAGCTGATAAGCCCAGAGCTACCAGCTCTGCACCAGGACAGTGACCTACACCTCTCAGCCCAGGCCATCTCCACCGCTTCACAACAGAGGAACAGCAACTCAGGCAGAGACCCCTTGGGGCCACTGCACAGGTGCCAGGAAGGGCCTAGGACAGTGCCCCACATAGTCCAGCGTTTCCTAAGGTCAAAACAATCATGAAACACCTTTTGCATCCTAAGCCTCAACAGGTCTAGTGAGATATAATTCACACAGAACGGACCCCCTTGTTTCAGGTACACAATTCAGTTTTGTTTTTTTGCTTTTGTTTTTTTTTTGCCACACCCATGGCATGTGGAAGTTCCCTGGCCAGGAATCAAACCCGCACCATAGCAGTGATCCCGGCTGTGCCAGTGACAATGCCAGATCCTTAACCTGCTGTGCCACAAAAGAAGTCTACAATTCGGTGGTTTTTTTTTTTTTTTTAATACATTCAGGGTTGTATAATTATACCTCTATCTAATTCTGGAACATTCCATCACCCCAAAAGAAGCCCCATCTCCTTTAGCAGACATGCTCCAACCCTCTCCCCAGACTCTGACAACACTAACCCACTCCCTGTCTCTGCGGAATTGTCTGTTCTGGATGTTTCACATAAGTAGAATTACAATATGTGACCTTTTGCCCAAAATCTTTTTATTTTTTAAATTTTATGGCTATATCCTTAGCATACGGAAGTTCCTGGGCCAGGAATTGAATCTGAGCCACACCTGCGACCTACATTGCAGCTGCAGCAACACCAATCCTTTAAACCACTGTGCCAGGCCAGGGATTAAACATGAACCTCTATAGCGATCCAAGACACTGCAGTCAGATTCTTTTTTTTTTTTAGGGCCACACCTGCGGCACATGGAAGTTGCCAGGCTAGGGGTCCAATTTGAGCTGCAGTTGCTGGACTATGCCACAGTTACAGCAATGCCAGATCCAAGCTGCATCTGAAACCTACACCACAGCACATGGCAATGCCGGATCCTTAACCCACTGAGTGGGGCCGGGGATCAAACCCATATCCTCATATATACTAGTCGGGTTTTTAACCCACTGAGCCACAACCGAACTCCTGCAGTCAGATTTTTAGCCCATTGTGCCACAGCAGTAACTCCCCAAAAATCTTATTATTTATTTTTTTTTAGGACAAAGAAAAAAACTAATCTTCTATTGTTCTTAATAATATCCTCCAACTTACTAAGGATCGAGCAGTAAATATTAATTGAACTCTTATTACTCAGACAAGTCCAGTGTGGGAGATGGAGCCATATAGACCAGAGGTTCCCAAGGTGAGCCACCCAACCCACAGCATCAGCACCACTGCTGACCCAGAAATCACTGAGGGACACAATCAGCCCTGACACCTTGTGGCAGATGTCAGAAGACACTGGGCCCAGCTGGGTTTGGAAAAGTCTGGGAGCTCCTCAAAGGTTGAAAAGAGAGTTACCATATGACTGAGCAACTCCTCTCCCAGATGTCTGCCCAAGAGAAATGAGAATATACATCCATACAAAACCCCGAACACTAATGAGTTGGCTTTGGATCTCAACAGCCAAAAGGTGGAAACCACCCATACTCATCAACATATGAAAGAATAAACAAATGTGGTCCCTCCTCAAATGGAAGCATCATTCAGTCTGAAAAGGAGAGAAGAACTGACAAGCCTACCACATGGATGGACTTTTTGAGACCATGATGCTGAGAGAAGCAGACACAGAAGGACACAGAGTGTGTGACTCCATGGATGGGAAACGTCCAGAACAGACACATCCACAGAGACAGAATGGACTCCTGGGTGTCAGGGGCTGTGGAGAGGATGGGGTGACTGCTGATAGGGAAGAGGTTTCCTCTTGTGATGACGGAATGTTCTAAATTTGGTAGCAGTGATGATTGACCCAGTGAATACACCACAAATCAGTGAACTGCACACTCAGGTGAATGAGTTGTACGGTATGGTTACTGAACCTCAAAAAAGCTATTAACAACACCAATAAAGTCTATCGGATTAAATGTCAACTATCATTAAAAGCACACCCCCCCAGTAAAAAAATACTGAGTATATAAGACACTCCCATGGCTAATCTACTGTGTTGCTGGTCAGAAACATTCAGTGAATCTAGTAATAAAATTCACTTAGTAATAAAAAAAAAGTTAGTTGTAATGAATGCTGACTAGATGTGGTGTTTGAGGAAGCAGAAGTCTATATTTCTGTAATTAGACTGTGACATCATGAACTCAGATATAAAATAAAAAAGTTTTGGGGTTATTGAAAAAAAAAGGAACAAAATTGAAAAAAAAAAAAAAGGCAAGGCAGAAAAAGAAACATTTAGTGAGTCTAGATGCACAGTCCTAGAAGAAATTTGGTATGGTTCCCATACCACTGACCCAACAAAGCAGAGAAGATGCCATGTTGCAAGGTCTACTGAGGAGACAAACTCACACAGCAAAGCATAACTAGGTGATGAAGTGGTTACAGGGTGACGAGGATAGTTAGTCTAGAACTGTCCACCGACTTGATCTCAAATCACATTTTTTTTTTTTTTTAAAGGGCTGCACCTGCAGCATATGGAAGTTCCCAGGCAAGGGGTCAAATGAGAGCTGCAGCTGCTGGCCTACACCACAGCAATTCAGGATCAAAGGCTCAACTGCGACCTACACCACAGCTCATGGCAACGCCGGATCCTTAACCCACTGAGTGAGGCCAGGGATTGATACTAGCTGGGTTTGTTTTCACCTCTGAACCACGACAGGAACTCTGAATCACACTCATTCTGAGGGAAGCTGGCTGCCATGGAGTGAGGAGGCTCATGCAGTGCCATGGGAGGTGCGCAGGGAGAGTGGCCACGTGAGGGGCCGTCCTGGAAGACGCAACGCCAGCCCTGCCCGGCCTTCAGATGAGGCTAGTGCCTCTACTGCAACCTCATGATCAAGTCCGAGCCAGAACCACCGCTCATCTGTTCTTAACTGGGAGAGACAATAAATGTGTGTTGCTTTAAGTTGCTAAATCTGGGGTTAGTTTGTTATGCAGCAATAGAAAAAACAATACATGCTCTGTGTTAAGGCTAATAAACTACTCCAAGAGCAGAGCCCACAAGAACAAGCTTTTTTTTGTTTTTTTGCTTGTTTTTTAGGGCCGTACCTGTGGCATATGAAGTTCCCAGGCTAGGGGTTGAAACGGACCTATAGCTGCAGCCCCAAGCCACAGTCACAGCAACTTGGGATCTGAGCCATGTCTGCGACCTACACCACAGCTCATGGCAATGCCGGATCCTTAACCCACTGAGTGAGACCAGGGATTGAACCCACATCCTCAGGATACCAGTCCAGGTTGTTACCACTGAGCCACATGGGAACTCCCCATAAGAACAAGTTTTAGAGTAGCAGGAAGGCGTGACAGTAACCAGAAAAGTTGGATTCAAGAAGTCTGATTCCAGTCAGCACCATGAAGTCACAAATGGCGCGGGCTCTGTAAAAAGGCCCATGTGCATACACTGGGTGCAGGCACAAGCCCAGTCAGCTGGAGCAGTCGCTGCCTGGCAGGCCTGTGCCCGCTCCAGGCCACAGTCCTCATTCGGTCCCTATGGGAAGCCACATTCCTCTTGCTCGGGCTGAAGGGGTCCCATAGCCGGCAGGTAGAAGCCTTGCTGAGTTACTGCATCTTAGACTAAATCATGCAGACCGGGGAAGAGTGAAGCCTGGAATTTGGTCTCAGCTCTGAGATGAACCCCAGTCTTCCTGGCTTTAGAACCAGAAAGTGAGAAGAGAGTTTACAATGCTTCCATCGACTGTCCTGAGATGTATAATTTAAGATGCTCCATCACCATCAATGATTCAGAAGCTCTCACAACTTCTTGGCTGGGCCTCTTCTTACTGCTTCACAGACCTTTGGAACAGAGATGCCAGAAGCAGACCCAGGAAGATCTGATGGAGAACAGCACAAGGAAGCCTGAATTTATGAGCACCCCAGGGCTTCTCCCTGGGGGAGCCCTGGAACCCAGGTTTAAGGCCCAGCCCTCGTCTCCTTACAGAGGATACTCCATGCCTCCCCCTTCATGGCCCACATTCCCAGCCAGTACTGGCTGCTCGCTGAGTCAATGAATAACCATGCTCTTCTACTGACCACATCATAGCATCCACAAAAAGCAGCTCAGGGGTTCTTTCACACAGAACTCTGTTTAGCAGAAAGCTGCTAACCAGGAGAGCTGGGGTGACGGGAAAACGACTGCAATAAGCACAACCAATCCCACCAAAAAAGAATCCTGTACAGAGACTGTTATCAGGCCTGAGAGATGACACTAAATCCATCCCCTCCCCAGTTCAAGTCCGCCCGGCACAGACTCCCATGCAGAGGGGAGGGATGGGGGTGGGGGTCCGGGTGTCCCACTAAGCATCTGCCCAGCTTCGTCCCTCACCATGAGGACAGACTTGGGAACAGGACTCCACCCAGATGCCTGCAGATCGGGACGCAGTCTGGCTCTGCCCTGGCTCATGCCTATGGGCCCTAGTCCCACGTGAGGTGTCTGGACCGGATGGCCTCCTAGTACCCTCTGCCAGGTACCAATCCCCACCGGTTCATGCTAAGAGTTGCAGGCTGTCTAGAGATCTCTGTCCCCAGAGGGCACAATGAGAAGCAGAGGACAGAGACCAGGAAGGAGGAGGTGGGCTGGGTAGGCAGGCACTCTTAGACCCACCCACTCCATCCTCCTCTTCCCACAGTCACTGAGGAAAACCACAGAACCCAGGGTTCCTCTGAGGCAGGGTCTTCAGAGTGGGACAAGCATCAGAACCCCTGGAGGCCCATGAGAGTCCTGGGCCGCCAAAACACAAAGGTTCAGAGTTGGCAGGTCTGGGCCCAAGGAACCTGCATTCCTAAGTCCTAGCTGCTGTGGATGCTGCTGGCCCAGGGTCCTGCTCTGAGAACCACGGCCTGAAGAAAGCAGGGACCACACTCTATCACTGCCTGCTGGAGGGGGTGGTGGAGGGGAGGGGGGAAGCACCCAGGAGGTGCAAGGGGGGCAAAGGGACCCTTGTCTGCCATCCCCACTCCCAAGCAGCTGCAGAGGGTACTCCCTGCAGTGGGGGTGCTGGCCTCTTCCCTGGAGGCCCTGGGGTAGGGTCCCCAGCGCTCCTCACATGGTCCTGAAGGCCACAGCAAGTAGGACAAAGGGCTCCTGGGGCCGAGTACAGACCCAGGGCAGCCTCCAAGGCCCCTCCAGCAGCACTGCGCTGGGCCCATAGCAAAGTGACACAGGAACCAGGTTTTGCAAGATGGAGAAGCACATGGGAAAAGGCAAAGGCAGGGGGAGAGGCAACGTGGCAGGAGGTCTGTTTGTCTGCCTGTCTCATTGGCAAGGCTTAGAGAGCAGAGGTTTGGCTGGAGGAGTGTAAAGGGATATGGTGCAGAGGGCTCCCGGTCTGGGGCTGAGAAGCCTAGTGGGTGATCGATCAGCAGAGGGTCCCGTGGCCTGGGCCCCACTGGGGAGCACCCACTCACTAGGGAGAATGAGCAGGGGCTGAAGATGGAGGGGAGAGGTTTTCATAGAAAAATAAAAACATGGGCAGGGCATGGGGTGGGGAGCCCAGAGTGTCAGAAAGCAGCACATGAGCCACATCCACGGTCAGCCCAAGATGTCTGCAGGCCCCTGCAAGCCCCAGGAAGGTGGTAGAAGCCAGCCCCATAGGCTGCACCTGAGGACAGGCCAGACCACGGCCCAAGTCTGCGGGATGGGAACCGGCCTTGTAGGGTGATGGAAAGAAGAGAACACTGAATCAGCGCCTACACTGGGGCGCTACCAGTGGGGAGCAGGAGGCCAAGAGAGCCAGGTCTCAGGCAAAAACTTGGAGAAAAAGGAAACTGACCAAAGATGCAACACAGAAGCACCCCATGCTGCTGGAGGGCCAGATGGTAAGACAAGGAGGCAGACTGTTTGTCCCCAAAATCCAAGGAAGCCCTAACCCCAGGGGGGAGGGAACTTTGAGAGGGATTAAGGTTAGATGAGGTCATGAGGGTAGGCCCCCTGCTGGGATTAGTGTCCTGGTAAAGAGAGAAAGTGACGCAGCAGGAAGGCGGCCTCACCAGGAACTTGCCATGCCACCAGGACCCTGACCTCAGACTCCAGCTTGTAGGATGGTGGGAAAGCAAAGTCTGCAGTTTAAGCCACACACGCTGCAGTCCAAGCAGAATAAGACAAAGACCCCCAGGATGCAGGCAGGAGCCTGGGTTCATACAGTGACTAAGAGGGGAGGCAGGTGACAGGAGCCTGCTGAGAGGAGGGAGGAGGGCACAGGTGGAAAAGCAAAGTCCAACCAAAGGTGGCAGCTAGGAATGTGGAGTTTTACCCAGTGCCAGCAAGCCATGGCTCAACAGTTACAAAATGCACTCTCCCAGGCTGGCCCAGGAACCCAGGGCAGGACCCTTAGGCTCTGAACTCAGGTGCCAGAACACCCCCAAGCGGAACCCAGAGTAGCCACTGGTCCTGGTGTGCTGGAAGGGCTGGGCAGAAGGACCTCCCGTGCATGTCTGTTTTATTTATTTTTTATTTTTATTTTTTTTTAGTCACTTTTTTATTTTTTAATTATGATTTACAGCATGTTTGTTTTAAATCCTGGTTCCAGAAACTTCAAGCCAGCACTCATTTCTCCTCTACAATGCTTTGAAAGGATCCAGGCTCCTCGAAGAAACGCTGACCCCAGGGCTGGGCCAGAGATCCCAGACGGGCCTGGAACACCCCAGGTACTGAAAAGAAGGAGGGGCCCCACAAACGGACACAGGCATGCCCGGGACCCAGGAGCACCCTGAAGGCACTCTCCGAGGCTGACAGTCACATCAGGCTGAACTGCAACCTGTGGGTCCCTACTGACCCTGTAAACATGTAAGTAAATGGAGAGAAGGGGCAGGTCTTTCCCAGAAGTGCTCTAGCAAATACAAGAGGAGTGAGGCGGAGGATGAAGAAAGTGCTGTGAGGTGGGGAATCTGCTGAGGGATGTGGAGGTCAGCAGGCCAACATCCAAGGACAGGTCACCTGTGGGCCTCCACCTACCTCTCCCAGGTAAGAGGGATGAGTAGGGATTTCACAGTAGAGGGACATAACCCTCCCAGGGGCCAAGATCAACCCCATCAACAATGAGGCCCACCAGCACTAGGGCCCCAGAGACGACATGCCATGGACACAGCCCCATGTCTGGGGGACTCTGGTCGAGAACGCAAACACATCTCAACCTGGGGCCTGGACAAACCCACACTAGGGCCTCTACAGATGACTGGACAGTTCCCTTCAGAGCATCCAGGTCATGAAAGACGCCTGCTGCCTGAGAGACAGAGGGACTGTGCAGATGAGGGGAGCCCATGGGGGACCCCAGACTGGGTCCCAGAGCAGACAGGGACATGGAGTGGCTGAATCCCTATTCCAGGGTGACTGCCCAGCTTTGATTAGGGCACCCTTGGAGGCTGACAGAGGGTGTGGAGGGACACCACGCTGTTTTTGCAGAAAGTCTAAAATCCTCTTAAAGTGAAGTTCTAAATGCTGACTTGCAAGTTCAGACACAGAACAGCTCTGGCAGGGTTGGTATCCCTCACACAGCCCTGCCCTGCCAGCCCCGTGCCCCCCCCCACCCCAGACCTGGATGGAAAGCTTTCCTGCTGCCTGAGGCACACTCTGAAGACCAACACAGCTGCTCAGGGCTGCTCAATACACAGCGCCTTTCCCGCACAATCACACGTGCCTCAGCTCTGAGGAGAGGAAATGTGTGACGTGAACCTCCATTAAGGGATGTAACATCACAGTCTGAATCTACTTAAACATCTCAAAACTCAGTAGAGTAAGTTTGCTTTTTTTTTTGGCCGTACTTGTGGCATGTGGAAGTTCCCAGGCCACATACTGAACCCTTGCCACAGCAGCGACAACACTGGATCCTTAACCTGCTGCACCACCAGGAAACTCCCAGTTTGCTAAATTTTTTTTTGTCTTTTTAGTGCCACACACGCAGCATATGGAGGTTCCTAGGCTAGGGGTCCAGGTGGAGCTGTAGCTGCCAGTGTGCCAGATCTGAGCTGCATCTGCAACCTACATCACAGTTCACAGCAACGCCGGATCCTTAACCCACTGAGCGAGGCCAGGGATCGAACCCTCATCCTCATGGATGCTAGTCAGATTCATAAACTGCTGAGCCACGGCGGGAACTCCCCAGTTTGCTATTTTAATAACAACCTTATATTTCATCCAGAAGTTTCCCTCTCACGGGTTTATAGGATGGAGCAAAGGCGGGTGGTGAGGGAGGCACCGAGGGGCCACACAGGAAACCCCTCTCCCCCCCTTCTTGTTTTCTGTCTCCTAGGGGTCCTGTTGCTCGGTATTCCCCAGTGCCTGTGCCTTGTCTGCTTGGCTATAGGATGACAGTCATGTTCCTTTTTCCACCTCAGGGTGGTGCCTGGAAGCCTCTTTGGCACCTTCTCTGTCCCTTCAAGCTGTTCCTCCTGTTCCCACCAGCCAGGTCTCTCAGGCCTGTGGCATTGAGCAATACCCCGAGTGTTCATTGAGGCCGTGCTGGTGTCTCATGTGGGTCCCTGCATCCAAAGACGGACCCCTGGAGTTCCCTGGTGGCTCAGTGGTTAAGGATCTGGCATTGTCACTGCAGCAGCTTGGGTCACTGCTGTGGTGTAGGTTCAATCCTTGGCTCAGGAACTTCCGCATGCCAAGGGCACACACGCACACAAAAAGTGGACCCCAAAACACTCTATCTCGACTATACCAGAACCAATTATATCATCATGTAGTTTTGTAAGGTACCACCACTGGGAGAAGCTGAGTAAAGAGAACACAGGATGTCTCTGTTATTTCTTATAGCTGAGCAAGAATCTATGATTACCTCAAAATTAAAAGTTTAATTAAGAAATAAAAGAGGAGTTCCCATCATGGCATAGTGGAAACGAATCCGACTAGGAACCATAAGGTTGTGGGTTCGATCCCTGGCCTTGCTCAGTGGGTTAAGGATCTGTCGTTGCTGTGGCTGTGGTGTAGGCTGGCAGCTGTAGCTCTGATTGGACCCCTAGCTTGGGAACCTCCATGTGCTGTGGATGCGACCCTAAAAAGAGAAAAAGACAAAAAAAGAAAAGAAAGAAAAAAAAAGAGAGACTGGTGGGGGCAGGCCCCCTGTAGCTCTGTCACCTCCTCCCCTAATACACATCCAAAAAGTTCTGGCTGCCTCAGGCTCCCCCCACCAGGAACAGTACACAGCCGGCAGTTGGCTCTTGGGGACCAAAGCTAACAGCCACACACATCAGACTTTTCTGACTATCCTTTCCTCTTTTAAGGTGGCTACTTCACCCAAAGAAAGCCATCAAAGGGTTAATCTGCCTTGTACCTTAGATGGATTAGGCAGGACTCACAGCAGAGGTAAGATCAGAAAATACTCCGTGAGTCACAGGGAGGGATGGCTCACTCGGCCAGCCGCCCACTTCAGCTACTACTCACAGCCGAGTTAAGGGCATGACTGCTCAGCGGGCATTCATCAGAGACTCGTGGGCTCTCAGGAGGAAGCCGGGGGCGGGGACAGTCACCCTGGGCTGTTCCACACCCACAGCCTGGGTGAGTCACAGAGGGAAGGACCACTGCACACCCTAGCAGGCTCTCGCCCAGACCACCTGCTCCCTCTGAGCTGAGACTCCGTTTTTGCACCAAAAGAAGGGCCATCCTGCTTTAGAAATGCCACCATGAGCTATAAGTCGATATTAGGGAACCCGCGGCCACAGACGAACAAGTCCCGCTCTATACCCCCGCCCTCCTATTTGTCAACTGAGCTAAAGCCCGTTTTCAAGGCTGGACATTTCCGTGTGTGGCCGGTTGTGGCTGCTTGTACTTCCCCCTGTGGATGTCCCCTCCTCAGAGAAGCCACCCACACCGCCTCCAGCCCCTCCCTCTGGGACCTCAGCTGATATATGCCTGATAATACACCTCTACTGGACTTCTATGTTTATAGATTACCTCCCAGCCATCCTTTGTTTGTGTTTCTTGAGATTAAGAATATTGTCTACTACCCTCTGTGTCCCCTGGAACACAGTGAGTTATTCCGGAGGTACTTGGAGAATGAATGAATCAATGAACAAACAAGCTCAGTCATTTCAAAAGTGTGGTCACATGAGTAATCTGACCTTCTGAAAAGTCGAGCTTCTGAAAGTAGCCCATTTTCTTAACGTATTCATCACCAAGTCATCATAAAATAGGAACTCTTAAAAAGCACTGCCATCTCATTTCCCGTGAGATAGCAAGATTCCTCAGGGGGGACATAGAAGGGTAGCAGATGTCACCATAAAGCCTGAGGAAGGTTGTGGCTCACTAAGCACTTCACGGGGTCCTTGTGACCACTGGCCTGGTAGTGAAACAGCCACAGCAGGAATGGCTGCTGACGTCAGGTGGAGCATCAGGCAAGCAGCGTACACCCACACCCTGCCAAGAAAGACCCAGCCAACAGGGGAAAGACACTCTCCACTTCAGAACCACCTGCCACCAGAAAGCCAGGTCCCAACCAGGGCCTGGATACACGAGGCCTTATTTACAAGAGTTACAAATCTCTGTGGCTTCGCTCTGCCCCAAATAAAAGTTGGTGATGGGGACAACACGACCACCTCCAGATGAACTTCATCTTAGTTTCAAGTGCCTGAGTGCTGGGCCATTGTGGCTTTCTAAACGCTTCCAATACTCAAACATAGCAATTTTTTTTTTTTGTCTTTTTGCCATTTCTTGGGCCGCTCCCTCGGCATATGGAGGTTCCCAGGCTAGGGGTCGAATCGGAGCTGTAGCCACCAGCCTACACCAGAGCCACAGCAATGCAGGATCTGAGCTGCGTCTGCAACCTACGCCACAGCTCACGGCAACATCAGATCCTTAACCCACTGAGCAAGGCCAGGGATCGAACCCACAACCTCCTGGTTCCTAGTCGGATTCATTAACCACTGAGCCACGATGGGAACTCCCACACATAGCAATT
The DNA here is from genome assembly GCF_016906955.1 of Phacochoerus africanus. Taxonomy (NCBI): domain Eukaryota; kingdom Metazoa; phylum Chordata; class Mammalia; order Artiodactyla; family Suidae; genus Phacochoerus; species Phacochoerus africanus. Next base: position 76,487,501 of record NC_062547.1, on the reverse strand, counting down.
TCTAAGACGCCCAAGTGTTTTTATTAAACGTACAAATAGCCAAGACCCCAGTCCCACTTCCGAGTATTTTCCCAAGTGAGGTGAATATTCAACTTCACATGGAAACCTGCCCCAGGATATTTATAGCAGCTTTCCCCCATCCCTTCAAAACTGCAATCACCCCACAAGTCCTGCTACCCACAGGTGAAGGAATGGACAAACGTAAAATGGAAACACAGCAAGATAAAGAAGTGACTTCTGATATTAGCAACAATACAGTTGAATCTGAGATACGTTTTGCTGAGTAAAAGCAGCCAGAATCAAAAAGCTACATGCTGTTGCTTCTATTTACCTGGCTTTCTGGAAATGCCAAAAAGAGAGATGAGTGGCTAGGAGGCTAGTGGCCAGTAGCAGGTGGGATAATGGAATTGTTCTGCTGCCTGATGGTGATGATCTGTCAAAACTCCTAGAACTGTGTGCTATGTGAACTCTACTTCATGTCTACTGAGGATAAAGAAACAATTATATTTTGAAAAACGCACCGGCCAGCCAACCAGCACCCGACTTGTGCAGGAACAGGGCAGGCAGGTGGATCAGCTGGAGTTTTGAAGGCTCTCCCCCACTTTCAGTTTCCGTTCCCTGGGACACCTCCCTGCCCTGCCCATCGCTCAGGCCACCCGCCTGGGCGACTGGGAGCTGCCCAACCGGAAAAGCCAGAGCCCGGGCACAGCCGCGCCTCCGGGCGCAGGAAGCACAAAAATAGAATGCGCCGGTGCGCGCAGCAGGCTGGAAACCTCCGACCTCGGAGAACCGCGGAGAACCGGGGCCAGCAGCCAACATCGGCTCCCGGGCGGTCCCAGCGTCTCGAACCCGCCCCTCGCCGCGACGTTTCCAAAAACTGACACATTCAGAGCGCGCGCGGGGGGCGGGGCGCGCGGGCTTCCCCGCTGGGTCCCCTGGAGGCCGGTTTCCCCGCAAGCCGAGCGCGCGAAAGGGCGCCCCAAAGGCGCCCGCCCACGGCGCCTCCTGCGCTTTTCCCTCCCGAAGGCGCGCTGCCCAGTCCAAGCGTGGACCCTGGGCCACGGACACGCGCAACACGCCGCCACCAGGGACGAGAGGCCCAAGCACCCACCCCGCGCCCTGCATCTCCGGAATCACCGGGGGACGCCTTTGTAAATTTCCGCTCAGCCTGTCATTTTCCAAAGCCCACTCAAGAACAGGCGACAGAATGCCTCCTTTCCAAGGGTCTGGCCAACCCACCCACTCAAATTATGGGACAGAATGCCTCTTCTCCAGGGGTCTGGCCAGCCCACCCACTCAAATTATGGGACAGAATGCCTCTTCTCCAGGGGTCTGGCCAGCCCACCCACTCAAGATCGGGGAACAGAATGCCTCCTTTCCAAAGGTCCAGCCGGCCAGTCCTGCCACTCAAGATTAGAGAAACAAAATGTCTAATTAAAACAAACAAACAAACAAACAAGCCTGGAGAGAGGAAAGAAAAAAGGGTGTCGTCAAAAATAAAAAAGATGAACACGATGACAGCGCCAAAAATAAACTACCAGAAAAGAGAAACCCTACATGTCAAATCCTAAAGTACGAGAAGGCAAGCGGGCTGGCGGTCCAGGCCCCGAGAGCGACGGGGGTGCCCGGCCCTACGGAGGCAACGGCAGCCCGGCTCGGGCGCTCCTGGGAGGCGCGGGGTTCCCGCGGCTGCGTCTGCGCCCCGGGCTGGCCCGGGCTCCCCGCTGCCCGCCCTGCGCGCGAGGGCTGGAAACGGCCGCGGGGACCCCGGCGGGGCGGGAAGAGGGGTCCCAAAGAGGGTATGGGGACTAGAGTCGCTCAGTTTCTCGGTGGGCCCAGTGAGCACCGCGGGGGGCGGGGGTCCGAGGGTCCAGGGGGAGGGGCGGCAGGGGAGGGGAGGGGCGGCACTCACGTAGACCGGCAGCGGCCACGGGTAGACGGCGGGCTCGGCCCCCACGGGCGACTTGAGCCTCAGCTCCAGCTTCTCCCCCATGTCGGCGCGCGCGGCCGCCGCACCATGCTAGTCGGGCGGTTGGGGGAGGGGCGGGGCGCCGCCGGCGGGGGCGGGGCGGACGGGCGGAGGAGGGCGGGCAGGCGGGAGGCTGAGGGGAGGGGGCCTGGCCTGGGCCTCAGCCGCCGCCGCCGCGCTCCCGTCCGGCCCCCGGCTCCCTCTTTGTGATCACAGGCCCGGGGCCTCCAGCGCCGCCGCCATCTTGGGCCGGCGTGAAGCGAGCACAATGAGCCGGGGGCAGGACTGAACCACTCGCCGAGCGCGCGCGGGGGGGGTCCCTGCGCGAGACGGCGGCGCGCGCCCGCTGCCCCGCCCGCAACGCCGCGCGCCCCCCCCGCCGCCCCGCCCCTTGGGCTCGCCCGCTCGCACGCACGCACGCACGCACGTCCTCGGCTGCCCTCGGTCGCCCCCACCAGCCCGAAGGGGGGCGGTGGGGAGACCCTGTGGGGGCTGAGGGTGGAGGGGTGGGGAACCAGCCCCCTCCCTGTAGTGATTAAACTATAATTCCTCATTAAATGGTACAGCCAGAGTCTTGGGTTCTGCTCACAAGGATGCCATTTGTTGAGTCTGTACTAGGCGCCAGACCCTGGGCACGCAGTACTGGCAATAAGTAAATGCCCTGCCCGCATGAAGCTGCCATTTTAATTGGAATAGCAGTGACGACAGTCAAGGGGGAAAGTAAAGTATGAAAGTGAAGTATTGTCAGTGCCACTGGGATAGTTAATCTTATGTGTGGCTCCTCTGGGACTCGGCAAACAGGTTGTTCCAAGTGTGGCGAGGGACGTATTTTTCAGAAGAGATCAGTATTTAAATCAGTCTTTTTTGTGTGAAGGATACTGCCAACCTCATGGTGTCGGTGGGTCTCGTGTAATCAGTTGAAGGATTAAAGAGGGAAAAAATAGGGTCCCCTAGAAAGAGGGAACTCTTCCTCCAAAGGCCTTTGGACTCTAGCTGCAACACCAGCTCTTCCTTTGTCTCCAGCCTGGAGTCCTGCCCTGGAGATTTCTGACTTGCCTGCCTCAGAGTCACATGAGTCAACAGTTTTTTGGAATTCCTGTTGTGGCTAAGTGGGTTAAAACCCATATTAGTATCCACAAGGATGCAGTTTGATCCCTGGCCTCACTCAGTGAGTTAAGGATTTGGCCTTGAGACAAGCTTAGGTGTAGATCACCGATGTAGCTCACACCTGGCTATGGCATACGCCAGCAGCTGTAGCTATCATTTGACCCCAGGAATTTCCATATGCCACTGGAGTGGCTCTGAAAAGAAAACAAGCAAACAAAAACCTCCTGTCTTTTATTTTATGTATAAATACTGAATAGAGAGTTCCCTTGTGGCACAGTAGGTTAAAGACTCAGCATTGTCACTAAGCAGCTTGGGTCACTGCTGTAGCATGTGTTCAGTCCCTGGCCTGGGAACTTTCACATGCTGTGGGTGTGGCCAAAAAAAGATGCCGAATATATACACTCCTATTTATTTGTGTTGGTATGTTTGTATGTATATGTGCATATATAGTGCAGTATCTTATGTATGTACATTTATGTGTGTGAGCATATATATTGTGTATATATATAAGTACTACATATAGTATATATACAGACCTATATGTGTGTATATATTCTATATTTTATGTATGTGTATTTATAGTATATATTATAAATGTTAATATACTGTATATATACATACCTATATATACATTTAATATAGGTGTGTATATATACAGTATAATTTATACATAGATGTGTATATTGTTGTATACCTGTATTGTATATGTTGCATAGGTATTATATGTATATATGTGTATATGCTATATATAGAGACACCTGTATAAGTATTTATAGATGTATACAAATACATATATTTATACCCAGGTGTGTATTGTGTATATACATTGTACATATGTATGTGTGTATATATTATATATAATAGAAATATAGACTGTATATATATATAGTACATAAAATGTGTATAGATTTCTATATGTAGGTGTATATGTGTGTATATATGTATGTGTATATTATATATGTATATATGTATACTATATATGTAAATATGTATATTATATATTGTAAATATGTATATTATATATACTATGTATATTATACCTATGTACTGTTTTTGTGTGTGTATGTGTCTATATATGTATGTATTGTGTATGTTGTATATATTATATATGTTTATATGTGTATATGTATAGATACAAACTAGTTGTTTTGTATGTGTATATATAATGTATATTTGTGTGTGTGTATTGTATATATACTCTATATATACACACCTGTATTTTGTTTTGTTTTGGTTTTGGCTTTTTTGACCAGCCTGAGCCATGCAGAAGTTCCTGGGCCAGGGATCAAACCTGAGCTACAACGGTGACAACACCGGATCCTTAACCCACAGCACCACAAAAGAACTCCAAAACTTGTATATTTTTCTATACGTGTATATTTATGCATGTGCATTGTGTAATATATACACACATACTATGGATTCCGTTTGTCTGGAGCACCCTCACTGATGCAGACACTAATGACAGTTGAGCCCCTGCTCTGTGCCAGCCAGAAAGCCAAAGGCTTGTCCTTTCAGTGTCTCACTTAAGTGTCACAACCTCTTGGGGGGAGGGGTGGGTGATGCCACTCTTCCCAGGTGAGTGCCTCTAGGTCAGAGAGGAGCAGACCTAAGGGGCAGGAGGCTATTTGGAGCCCAGGTGGAGTTTTAACAGCTGTGCGGCCTAGCAGTCCCCAAGTCCTCCTGGTGGCTGCTCACAAGGACTGAGCAGGGAGGGACCAGAGCTGAAAGAGGAGATGGGGTAGCACTCATAGGTCTGAAGTCCCAACCTAGGCTGGCTCCCTAAGGGTGCGGGGCTTCCTCAGAGCCGATCTCTTTCTGAAAAAGCATCCATGCTGCACTTATGTGCATGTTTGCCCCACAAAGCTTTTAAAAACAGATGACCCTGTTTGTAGGGAGAACATGTTGGGAAGTTGCAGGGGTTATGGTGTAGCGGGGAGGGCAGGGGGCTCAGAAGATAAGCCCAACTCACAGGGCCAGGAGGGACTCAGCTAAGCACAGCCTTCGAGGTCCCAGAGAGAAGAAGGGTCCCTGTTCCGCCCTGCTCAGTGCTCAGCGACCCTTCCCAGCCTGTGAAGTCCAGAGCCCCTCCCCCGTCCCCAACCAGGGAGGAGAGCCAATGGCCTCAGCTCCCAGGATCCAGCACTAGGAGCTATTTTTTTTTGTCTTTTTTTTTGTTGTTGTTGCTATTTCTTGGGCCGCTCCCACGGCATATGGAGGTTCTCAGGCTAGGGGTTGAATCAGAGCCGTAGCCACCGGCCTACGCCAGAGCCACAGCAACGCAGGATCCGAGCCGCGTCTGCGAACTACACCACAGCTCACGGCAACACCGGGTTGTTAACCCACTGAGCAAGGGCAGGGACCGAACCCGCAACCTTATGGTTCCTAGTCGGATTCGTCAACCACTGCGCCACGACGGGAACTCCCATTAGGAGCTATTTTAAGCTATTTTAAGCTTTCATCCCATAGGGCGCAGTCAGAGCTATTGTCTCAGGAAATGCTCTGCCTGTCTCTCCCCCTCCCTCCCTCCCTGCCTCTAGCACTTTGTCCCCTCCCCTCATTCTCTCCCTTTTTCTCTCTCTGTTCACCTCCCCCTTTCTGCAGAGACCCCCCAGGGTATTCTCCAACCCTGACTCAGGCAGCCAACCAGAGACAGATTCACAGACAGCTGTTCCCTATCCCACTTCTCCCTGTGCCCACCCCCCACATTGGAGGGATGTCAGAGTAAGCCCCGGTCAGGTGGTACCCTGGGCCCAAGGCCAAGGGCACCTGCTTCCTTAGACTCCTCCCTCCCTCTGGTGTCACTGTCTCATTTCCTCCAGAACCTTCCCAGACTCCCCCAGACAAGGCCAGGCCCAGGGTGTGCCTTCAACCCCGCCCTGACTCACAGGAATTCCAGTCCTGACCTAGCCTTCCCCACCGGGAGAACTCTGCCTGGTCTCTAGGACCTTAGAGGTCATGGGCCATCACTATTGCTGTTGAAATTGTTACTTAGCTTAGATAGGTTACCAACACCCCCCTCCCAGTTTGTTCAGGACTGCCCAGGTTTTTAGGGCTGGAAATCTGAGGGAAACCTCAGTACTGGGGAACCTGGAAGGGCCAATCAGCCTATTTAGGATGGACCTTTCACTTAATCTCCCAACCCTCGTGGTTTGCGAAAGAAAGGGAACCTCCCCCTTCCTTCCTTCATTATAGCCTTCATTCCATCCGTTCACACTCCTTTTGTTCAACTCCTTTATTCTGCAGATTTAAAAAAATTTTTTGTTTGTTTGTTTTTTTGTTTTTTTTGGTTTTTTTAGAGCTGCACCTGTGGCATATGGAGGTTCCCAGGCTAGAGGTTCAACCAGAGCTGTAGCCACTGGCCTACGCCAGAGTCACAGCAACACCCAGATCCGAGCTGCGTCTGCGACCTACACTACAGCTAACAGCAACGCCGGATCATTAACCCACTAAGTAAGACCAGGGATCAAACCCGCAACCTCATGTTTCCTAGTCAGATTTGTTTCCACTGCATCATGAGGGGAAATCCTATTCTGCAGATTTTTGTTGTTATTGTTTGGCCACATGCAGAAGTTTCTGGTCCAGGAATTGAACCCTTGTCACTGCAATAACCAGAGCCACTGCAGTGACAACACCGGATCCTCACCCCACTGAGCCACGAGGAAACTCCATTCAGCAAGTGAAGCATCCTACTACATAACAGACACTCTTCCAGGTGCTGGGAATGGGACAGGGCCCCTGTCCTCACAGAGCAGCAAACAATAAATTGAAAAGGTGTGATTTATTATTTGGGGATGTAATATCTCAGGGACCGTTGAAGGAAGGGAGGCCCTGGAGGGAAGGGGCAGCTTCAAATGCAGGTGCCGACAGGATAGGGCCAGACCTCACCCAGGGCCAGGCTGGCTGCTGCAACATAGCTATTCTCACCGGGTCATCCTGCCACCATCCCACCCCCAGGACTTTGGTGACTTCTAGGGAAAATCTGTAGTTGTCACAATTGGAAGGGAAGTTCTCCTAGAATCAAATGGGTGGAGCCAGGGATGCTGCTCAACCCCCACAGTGCCCAGGATGCCCCAGAGGATGATCCCTACCCCACCCCCCAATGCCCACAGTGCTGGGGGAGACCCTGCACTAACATCATTCTGATCTGTTTGTGCCACCAGAATCCCTCACAAGCAGGGACTCATCCTGGGCCACCTCTACAGCCTGAGGTGGCCTAGAGTGGAGCATTGGGATGTGGACGCCCACCCTCCCCCCAGCACCCCAGGAGTGATGTGTCCCTGTGCAAGTGAGCGCTTCCTTGAGTCATTTCCTCTCATTACCATCAAGGTCCCTGTTGCAGGGTGGGTTCCCTGGAGGTGACACTGAGAGCAAGGACTGGAGCGCAGGCTGTTGGTTGGAAAGGTGCAGAGAACAGCACGGGTGGCTGGGGGGTCAGTAAATCGGGGAAGAGCAGGTGCCCAGAGGGTGACTGGAACTTCTCTGTCAGAGAGACTCTGGGCCACCTGCACACACACACGCTGGAATTGGCCCACTGAGGGCGAAGGAGCTGGAGTACTCACACACCAGCCCCATCATGAGTTAGGAGTGTGGTGGGCACTGCAGCTATGACTTTCTAGGCATCTAGCCTGCCACCGCCCTGGACTAGTGTTCAGGGACAACATACAGACACTGGTTGTTGGAATCTCGAAATGGTCATGTCTGGTAGAAAAGACCGCAATACCAGCAGAGGCAGATTCAATCCATAACTGACCTGGTCCATCCACCCCTATTGTGATGCCCTAGGCCACAAACTTCCTGCTGTAACCATGGTCTTCAACTCCAGAGCAAGCCACCTGCAGACCAGCCACATCTTCCCAAGGCTGGCAGTTCTCCCTTGCTGCTGATCGCAAGACATTCAGATATCAAAAATGTAGCCATGACTGGAATTTCCCTAGCAGTTAAGGATTCGGCATTGTCACCACTGTAGCAGGTGTTCAGTCCCTGGCAGGTGTTCAATCTTCTGTGTGCGGCAGGCGAGGCCCCCGCCACCAAAAAAATGTGACCATGAAAAGAAACTCAGGCATGCACAAATCAAAGAAATACCATCTTATCTCCATTAACTACAGGTTTAATTTTAGAACAGCTTAGATTTACAAAAAAAGTTGCAAAGGTTGGTACAGAATGTACAGAGACCCTGCAGACCCTGTGCCTGGTGCCCCTATTTTCAACAGGTTACATTACTGTGATATGTTTGCCCCAGCTAAGAAACCAAGATGGATACAGTATTATCAACTGAAGTCCATTCTTTATTAGAATTCCCTAGCATCCTTTTTCTGTTCCAGTCTCCTCTGGGCAGTGACAATTTCTCAGACTTTCCTGGGTTTTAATACCTTGAAAGTTTTGAGGAGGAACTGGTCAGGTATTTTGTCCTTCCACTTGTTTTGTTTGTTTAGAAAGAAGTCTATTAAACTAGTCACTTGGTAACTAATCTGTGTGCTTTTTGGTTGTATGTTATACCTCAAATAAAACAAAAGATGGGAGTTCTCTGGTGGCACAGAGCGTTAGGGATCTGACGTTGTCACTACCATGGCTCAGATTGCTGCTACAGCTCAGGCTGGCCGGGAACTTCTGCATGCCATGGGCATGGCCAAAAAAAAAAAAAGGAGAGAGAATAAAATAAAACCAGATTTGGGATGATGAGAATGTAAAATGGTGCTAACACTGTGGAAAACAGTTTGGTGGTTCCTAAAAAGTTAAACATAGAATCGCTATGTGATCCACTAATTCTACTCTTAGGTAGAGAGCGAAAAGAATAAAAAACAAACTCAAACGGATATTTGCACACCCATGTTTGTAGCAGCACTATTCACAATTTTTATTTATTTATTTTGTCTTTTTGCTATTTCTTGGGCCGCTCCCACGGCGTATGGAGGTTCCCAGGCTAGGGGTCTAATTGGAGCTGTAGGCGCCAGCCTACACCAGAGCCACAGCAACGCAGGATCTGAGCCGCATCTGCAACCTACACCGCAGCTCACGGCAACGCCGGATGGTTAACCCACTGAGCAAGGGCAGGGATCGAACCTGCAACCTCATGGTTCCTAGTCGGATTCGTTAACCACTGCGCCACGACAGGAACTCCACTATTCACAATTTTTAAAAGGCAGAAACACTTCAAATTTCCATCAGTAGATGAGTGGGCAAATAAAATGTGGTTCCTCCATACAATGGAATATTACTCAGCCTTAAAAAGGAAGGAGAGTCTGACATCTGCTACACCATGGATGAACCTTGAGAACATGATGCTTAGTGACAGAATTTGAATATAGGAGGACGAATACAGTCTGATTCCACTCCCAGAAGGTCCCTAGAGGAGTCAGATCCACAGAGACAGGAAGTGGGTGGTAGGGCAGGAGCTGGGAGAAGGGATAGGGAGTCAGTGTTTCATGGGGACAGAGTTTAAATTTGGGAAGATGAGAAAGTCCTAGAAATGATGGTGGGGTTGGTTGCACAATAATGTGAATGTGTTTAATGCCACTGAGCTGTGCACTTAGAAATGGTGGAGATGGTAAAGTGTAATATTATGTGTATCTTACCGCAATTAAAAGAAAAACGGTGGGGGAGTTCCCGTCATGGCTCAGCAGATGAATCTGACTAGTATCCATGAGGATGCAGGTTTGATCCCTGGCCTCGCTTGGTGGGTTAAGGATCCAGTGTTGCCATGAGCTGTGGTATAGGTTGCAGACGCAGCTCAGATCTGGCGTTGCTGTGGCTGTGGCTAAGGCTACAGCTCCTATTTAGCCCTTAGCCTGGGAACCTCCACATGCCACAGGTGCACCCTAAAAAGCAAAAATAAAATAAAATAAAATAAAATTTAAAAAGGAAGGAAAACAGTGGTAGCAAATACAATCATAGTAACGAGGGATTTTTTCAGAATTTTGTTTTGTCTTTTGTCTTTTTAGGGCCACACTCTCGGTGTATGGAGGTTCCCAATCTAGGGGTCTAATCAGAGCTATAGCTGCCGGCCTATGCCAGAGCCACAGCAATGCCAGATCTGAGCCGCATCTGCGAACTACACCGCAGCTCTCAGAATTTCTTATGGCAGGCCCTACCCCATTCTATTTTTTTTTTTAGAGACTTTATTTTTTTGTTTGTTTTTTGTTTTGTTTTGTTTTGTTTTGCTTTATCTAGGGCCGCTCCCACAGCATGTGGAGGTTCCCAGGCTAGAGGTCGAATCGGAGCTGTAGCCACCGGCCTACACCAGAGCCACAGCAACGTAGGATCCGGCCATGTCTGCAGCCTACAGCACAGCTCAGGGCAACGCCGGATCCTTTAACCCACTGAGCAAGGCCAGGGATCGAACCCGCAACCTCATGGTTCCTAGTCAGATTCGTTAACCACTGCGCCACGAAGGGAACTCCCCTACCCCATTCTATTATAGAAAGACATAGAGAAGAACTTGAATTTCCTTTTATCATGGCTTCAACGTCCAATCCATACAGGGTTTTTGTTTTTTTTGTTTTTTTGTTTTTGTTTTTTTTCGTTTTGGGCTGCACCCGCTGCACATGGAGGTTCCCAGGCTAGGGGGCAAATCGGAGCTACAGCTTCCAGCCTACGCCACAGCCACAGCAACACCAGATCCAAGCCAAATCTGCAGCAATGCTGGATCCTTAACCCACTGAGTGAGGCCAGGGAAGAAACTTGCATCCTCATGGATACTAGTTGGGTTCTTAATCCAATGAGCCACAAGAGGAACACCCCTCTGCTGGTCTTAGCAGGGTCACTCACTTCTAGTGCCCATTTAGCAGGTGGAAGGCAGGCTGGTTGCTCTAGAGGGTTTCAGCTGGGCTGGCTCCTCTCTGATCTCTGTCCTCCAGTAGGCGAACCAGACTTCAGTACATCCTGATGTTCCAATGGCTCTAAGAGGATGAGAATGGAAGCTTCCAAACCTCTTGAAGACATTTAAGGGCCAAGCTTTCTCCACTAAGAAGGAGTGATTTAAAGACAGGCTCTTCATAGGATTTCCCATTGTGGCTCATCAGGTTAAGAACCTAACTAGTATCCATGAGGATGCAGGTTCAATCCTTGGCCTCACTCAGTGGGTTAAGGATCTGGTGTTGTCATGAGCTGTGATGTAGGTCACAGGCTTGCTCGGATCTGGTGTTGCTGTGGCTGTTGTGTATGCCTGAAGTTGCAGCTCTGATTCGACCCCTAGCCTGGGAACTTCCATATGCTGCAGGTGCAGCCCTAAAAAATAAAAAATAAAAAAATAAAGACAGGCTCCTCATCTTGCTCACCTCTTGTTTTTGTAAATAAAGTTTTATTGAAACACACACACACATTTGTTTACACATCATCTAGGACTGCGTTCCCACTACAACAGCACAGTTGAGCCATGGAAACAGAGACCACTGGGCTGGAAAGCCAATAATATTTACTCACTGGTCCTTTGCAGGCAGTTTGCCAGCCCTGCCATAAGGCCTCAGAACTCTCCCCTTTTGAAATCAGTTGCTGAGCTGTGCCTGCCAAGATTGTGAGGGGTGGGGGGCTGGGGGTTGGCTGGGAGAAAGCCTCCCTGTGTCCCAGTCATGGCTTGAACCTGGGCTTTCTTGATGGATTTGGCCCCCAGGGGCTGTCGTTTGCTGAGCCCTGATTACTGGGGCTCAAGGCACAAGCAGCAGTGGGTTATTTATCTGTCCTCTTTCATACCTTACAGAATCCCCACTAGTTTAGCTCCCTGGCCTAACACCTCCATTACACAGGCACTTTCTTCCAGTAGAAATGTAGCCTGTAAACACTTTGACTATACTGATGGCCTTTACAATGTCCCCTGACAAGGCCCACAAACTGCATTTTTTTTTCATGGTGAAGACCCCTAGGCAGAGGATGCAGTCTTGTCACCAGGTGCTCTGAGAAATTTCAGTGAATTCACCACATTCCCTCACAGGGAAATGAAGGAGCTAACAGCTTTTCAAGGCCCCCTTTTAAAATCTCTAGAGGGGTGGCAAGGACTGCAGAGAACAGAAAACTCACTGAAAAATCCTGCTACTGCCAACGTCCAGCCCGCTAACCACCTCCGGAGCCCAGGGCCTCTGAGTTCCCTGTCAATGGCAGCTTTGGCAATTAACCCACCTCTGACTTGAGCACCCATTCCATGCCTGGGATGGACCACCCACAATCTTACTCCATTCTTCAAAGACCCCCATAGAAGACATTCTTTTTGCATCTATTTCTTACTTCTGCTCTAGCAAAGCACCACAAAGTTAGTGGCCTAAAACAACATAAATTCATTATCATGGGAGTTTCTGCTATTTCACAGAGGGTTAAGAATCCGACTACAGTGGCTGGAGTCGCAGCAGTGGTGCCATTTGATCCCTGGTTAAAGGATATGGCGTTGCCACAGTGGTGGTGTAGGTTGCAGCTGTGACAAAGATTCAATCTCTGGCTCAGAAACTTCCATATGCTGAGGGTGCAGCCATAAGATAAAAAAAAAATTATCATGTGTATATTGTTCCCCTGGAGAACTCTGACTAGAACACTGGGCTGAAATCAAAGTATTGGGAGTTCTGGTTGTGGATCAGTGGTAACGAACGTGGCTAGTATCCATGAGGTCACGGGTTTGATCCCTGGCCTCGCTCAGTAGGTTAAGGATCCAGTGTTGCCATGAGCTGTGGTGTTGGTTGCAGACACAGCGCGAATCTGGCATTGCTGTGGCTGTGGTGCAGGCAGCAGCTGCAGCTCCAATTGGACCCCTAGCCTGGGAATTTCTTTTTTTTTTTTTTCAAATGGCTGATTTCTTTAATAATGATTTTTGTTTTTTCCATTATAGCTGATTTACAGTGTTCTTTCAATTTTCTACTGCACAGCAAGGTGACCCAGTTACACATACGTGTATACATTCTTTTTTTTGTCACATTATCATGCTCCATCACAGACAGAGTTCAACCCTAGCTTGGGAACTTCTATATGCCTCGGGAGTGGCCTAAAAAGAAAGAAGAAAAAAAAAAATCAAAGTGTCAACGTGCTGTATAGCACAGGGAACTCTACTCAATGCAGTGATAACCTATATGACAAAAGAATATGAAAAAGAATGGGTATGTATATATGTATAACATTCACTTTATTGTACAGCAGGATTATCACAACATTGTGAATCAACTATACTTCAACAAAACTTTAACAAATGAAAAAAGAAGGAAAGAAAATTTTTGGGGGGTCTTTTTTGGGCCTCACCCGCAGCATATGGAGGTTCCCAGGCTAGGGGTTGAATCAGAGCTACAGCTGCTAGCCTATGCCACAGCCACAGCCACAGCAACGCCAGATCTGAGCTGAGTCTGTGACCTACACCACAGCTTATGCCATCGCTGGATGCTTAACCCACTGGGGCGGGGGGCGGGGGCAGGGATCGAACCAGCAACCTCACGGTTCCTAGTCGGATTCGTTTCTGCTGCACCACGACGGGAACTCCAAAAGGAAAATTTTTAAAAATAAAATCAAGGTGTCAGCAGGGCTGAATTCCTTTCTAAAGGGTTAGGAAGGAGCCATTCCCTTCCCCTTTTCAGCTTCTGGGGGTTGCCTACATTCCTTGGCCTGTGGCCATTTTCTGCACCTTCAAGGCCAGCAGCACTGGGCTGAGTCCTTGGCATGCTGCCATCTCACTGACCTTTCCTCTTATTTATTTATTTATTTATTTATGTCTTTTTAGGGCCACACCCGCAGCAGGTGGAGGTTCCCAGGCTAGGGGCTGAATCAGAGCTACAGCAGCTGGCTTACGTCAGAGCCACAACAATGCCAGATCTGAGCCATGTCTTCGACCTATACCACAGCTCATGGCAATGCCAGATCCTTAACCCACTGGGCGAGGCCAGGGATTGAACCTGCAACCTCATGGTTGTCAGATTAGTTTCCCCTGTGCTGCAATGGGAACTCCCCTTCTAAACTCCTCACTTCTAAAGCCTCGTGAGGAGTTCCCTGGTGGCCTAGCAGTTAAGGATCCGGTGTTGTCACTGCTGTAGCTCAAGTCACTGCTGTGGCTGGTGTTCCAGCCCGGGCCTGGGAACTTCTGCGTGCTGCAGGTACAGCCAAATAAATAAATAAATAGCCTCGTGATTCCCTTGAGTCTACCAACGGGATAATCCAGGATAAACTCCTCGTTTAGGGTAAAATCCCCAATTGGTCTTCCAATTAGGTTAGCTAAATCACAACTGCAATTCCATCTATAACCTGAATTCCCTTTTAGGCTAACATGTTCACAGATTTCGAGGACTGGGATGTGGAGGAGGGACATACACCTGCCTTCCATACTTTATAAACATCCCATTTTGCAGATTAGAAAATGGAGACTTTCTGGGTTTGTGACTCACTTGAGTCACAAGGGGCTGTCAGTGGTTGCACTGGGTTGGTCAAAGTCCAAGCTATTCACCAGGGCTGTGATGGGCAGGGCCCCAAACACTTGTGGGTAGGAGGAAGGTTGAATGTGGGGTTAGGAAAAGAGGAAACTGGGTCTCTCATGAAATACAGGAGGTGGAGTTTTGTTTTGTTTTGTTTTGTTTTGTTTTGCCACACCCTCGTAGCAGAAGTTCCTGGCCCCGGGATGGAAATCTCCACCACAGCAGTGACAATGCCGGATTCTTCACCGTTAGGCCACCAGGGAACTCTTAAGGGAAGTTATTTTAGAGCCCTCCACACCCTGCATAAAGCCCCTGGGGTCTGAAGTTGCACTTCCTCTACCCCTTAGTCTGGGCTGCTGCGTTTTCCCCACCTCACCAGGATCTGGCCTCCTGTGTCTTTCAGGGCAGCTCAGCGCTCTCCGTGGTCCTGAAATGCCTCCCCACCTTGTCTCTTGGCCAGAGGTATGGGTCTCTGAGGTTCTAGCTCCTGCTTCATCTTGCTAACTATATCCAAGGCCTCCTTATTTCTAGGCCCTTACTTGCTCTCAAGATGGGGGTCATCCTTGAGTTCTAGGGCAGCCCAAGAACTTGGATCTTTCCCAAAACTGATAGGGATAGAGTAGGATAGTTACACAGATAGTTGGAGAAATCCCAGTAGGGGACCGTAAATAGAGAGGGAAACCTAGGGAACTTTGAGAGACCACTGTAAGTTTATAATCGCTCAAGAAAGCTATTGCAATGCTGTGGAATGAAGCAGGCTCACTTAACTATAAAACCATAAATAAGAGCACCATGACAGCCCCAATTTGACCTCATAGGGTCAAGTAATCTCTTATCTGATACGAATGAGGAGCTAGTGATGTAAACCTGATGTCTACTCAAAGAATGAAGGAGGCAACTTCCCACACACCTCTCCACTTTCCTTGGGTTATTAAAATGTAGCCCACCTGATCCTTGGGGAAGAGCTTTCTCGCCTGCCCACCAGTATCCCTCACAAGCATCCTACCTTTTTTTTTTTTTTTAAAGGGCCACCAGTTCTGCATATGGAAGTTCCCAGGCTAGGGGTCAAACCAGAGCTACAGCTGCTGGCCTATGCCACAGCCACAACAACGCTAGATCCAAGTTTCGTTTGCAACCTATACCAGAGCTCTCGGAAATGCCAGATCCTTAACCCACTGAGCTGGACCAGGGATCAAACCCGCCTCCTCATGGATACTAGTCAGGTTCGTTTCTGCTGAGCCGCGATAGGAACTCCTCAAGCATCCTATCTTAATAAACCTATTTCTTGCCTGTCACTTTTTCTCTTTCTGAATTCCTTCTGTGCTGAGACACAAAGAAACTGAGCCTCAATAAGTCCAGATACAGGTGAGTTATTCTAATTAAAAACTGTGGGTTGGAATTCCCCATGGCTCAGAGGAAACAAATGTGACTAGTATCCATGAGGACACAGGTTCCATCCCTGGACTTGCGCAGTGGGTTAAGGATCTGGCATTGCCGTGAGATGTGGTATATTTCACAGAATCAGCTCGGATCTGGTGTTGCTGTGGCTGTGGCGTAGGCCAGCAGCTGTAACCCTGATTCCACCTCTAGCTTGGGAACCCCCATAAGCCGCGGGTGTGCCCCTAAAAAAGACAAAAAGCAAAACCCCTGTGGGTTCAAGTTCCAATCTGCATTTCTATTGGGTTCAAGTTAGAGGTGTTTCGGTTTCACAACCTCTGAACATTTTCACACTTAGAGACTCAGTGGATGTGCAGTAGTGAGTCTGTGATTGAAGAAAGCCCTCCCTTAACTGCCATGTCTTTTAGGAATTAGTCAAGGTCAAGTGTCCAATGTTTGTTTGTCTATTGGGTTTTTTTGGCCATGCCCAGAACTTGGGGAGGTTCTCAGGCCAGGGATCAAACCCCTGCCACAGCACTGATAACACTAGATCATTAACACATTGGAACTCAAAATGTCCAAGTTTTGGCTTTAAGTTATACCAGTTTGAGCATGCTGATGAAAAACAAAGGAAGGAGTTCCCGTCGTGGCTCAGTGGTTAACAAACCTGATTAGCATCCATGAAAACTGCAGGTTCGATCCCTGGCCTCGATCAATGGGTTAAGGATCTAGCGTTACCATGAGCTGAGGTGTAGGTCGCAGACGCAGCTCAGATCCTGTGTTGCTGTGGCTCTGGCGTAGGCCGGTGGCTATGGCTCCAATTCCACCCCTAGCCTAGGAACCTCCATATGCTGCAGAAGCAGCCCAAGAAATGGCAAAAAGACAAAAAATAAAAATAAAAAAATAAAAACAAAGGAAAAATAGGAGTTTCCGTCATGGCGCAGTGGTTAACTAACCTGACTAGGAACTATAAGGTTTCGGGTTCGATCCCTGGCCTTGCTTAGTTGGTTAAGGATCTGGTGTTGCCGTGAGCTGTGGTGTAGGTTGCAGAGGCAACTTGGATCCTGTGCTGCTGCCTCTCTGGCATAGGCCACCGGCTACAGTTCCGATGAGATCCCTAGCTGGGGAACTTCCATATGCCGCGGGAAGCAGCCCTAGAAAAAGGCAAAAAGACAAAAAAATAAAAAATAAAAACGAAGTAAAAATAAACAAAACCAAATTCTATTCTGCTATTTTGACCTCATAGCAGCCTCCAGAAGCCATCTGGTCAACCACATAGGATTCCTAGAATCTCCAGATATGCTTTTAAAAAATGTGGTAAAATACACATAACATAAAATGTACCATTTTAACCATTTCTTTTTTGCTACACCCATACCATATGGAAGTTCCTGGGTCAGGGATCAAACCTTCACCATGGCAGTGACCTGAGCCATAGCAGTGACAATGTTGGATCCTAAACCTTCTGCACCAGGAGGGAACTCCCCATTTTAACCATTTTTATAATGACAATTCAGTGGCATTTAAGTACATTCACAATGTTATGCAACCATCCCACCATCATCTCCTGAATTTCCTCATCTTCCCAGATCAAAATCCTATCCTCAATAAACAGTCACTCCCCCAGCCCTTGGTACCCTCATTCTATGTTCTAGTCTCTGTCTGTATGGATTTGCCAATTCTGTCTTTTTTTCTGTTCCAGGATCTCTTCCAGGGTACACATGAAACTCAGATGTCACATACACCCTCTCAAGTGCCTTTTGGGTGACACAGAGTTTCACAGAATTTTTTTTTCGTCTTTTAGGGCTGCATATGGAGCTTCCCAGGCTAGGCTGGCATATGCCACAGTCACAGCAACGCTGGATCCAAGCTGCATCTGCAAACTACACCACAGCTCACGGCAACACCAGATCCTTAACCCACTGAGAAAGGCCAGGGATCAAACCTGTGTCCTCACGGATGTTAGTCAGTTTCATTTCTGCTAAGCCACAATGGGAACTCCCAGAAATTCTTATTTTTGATGACCTTTATGGTTTTGAGGAGCAATGGTTGGAAATTTTCTAAAATAACCCTCAATTGTGACTTGTCTGGTGTTTTTCTTTTTTTTTTTTCTTTTGCTTTTTAGAGCCACACATGTGACACACGGAAGTTCCCAGGCGAGGGGTTGAATCAGAGCTGCAGCCACAGCAACAGCCATGTCTCAGCCACAGCCACCCCAGATTCCACCCACATCTTCAACATATACCACAGCTCATGACAATTACAGATCCTTAACCCACTGAGCGAGGCCAGGGATTGAACCTGCATCCTCAAGTATAGTAGTCAGGTTCATTACCACTGAGCCACAGTGGAACTCCTTTTCTGGTGTTTTTCTTATGATTAGACTCGAGTGGTAGGTTTTAGGAAGGAAGGTTGAAGAGGTATATTATCATATTATCAAGGGTCTGTGCTATCAACATGACTTATCACTGTGAATTTTGGTCCTGATCACCTAGCTGAGGTGTGTTTGTCAGGTTTCTCTACTGTAAATTTACTCTTCTCCACTCTTTCTACTTGTACTCTTGAAGGAAGTCACAATGCACACAAGAGGTGGGGAATTATGTTCCCTCTCTGATAACTGACTATTTCTGTAAACTATGTTGAATTCTTCTGCCTGGGAGGTCTGTCCAGGCTCCCATTTATTTATTTAATCATTTATTTATATCAGTATGGAGTCATGGATATTTATGTTATATTTTTTGGTTATAATCCAAAAATATAGCATAAATATTGATATTTATGCTATTGCTATTGCTTTATCTTGTGGTTCCAGGTTTGGGCATTAGGAAATCCTTCATTTGGTTTCTGTGTTTCTACAACGTCTTCCCATCACTCTGGTAGATTTTTTAATAATTAGTTTCTGTACCATAAGATGTTCCAGGCTTATCATGTGTATTTCCTGCCCAATCTAGAATCATCCACTTCTCCAAAAAGCTCTGGTTCCATTCGTTGGAGAATGGCATTAGAAACCAAGATCTGGGTGCTGGGTGTCATGGACTATTAAATGTTCCTATGTGATATGAGTCTGTATAAATGGCTTTTGATAATCACTTTAAGGATAGTGCTAGACAGCATTGTTTTATAAAATCATAGGCTGTTCTTGCTGTTTTCAGTACCACTGGTGAGAAAGCAACATCTTCCTCTTGCCTGAAGGGTGTGAACCCTGTAGGTGACTTTGACTGCGAGAAGTGGCCTGGATTTCCAGCTCAGGTGGGAAGCTTCAAGCAAAGGATGTCTAGACACAACATTACACTTGGTAGTTTCCAAGGAAACAGGACCCTGCATCCTCATTTTAGCCCAAGTTTAATGGCAATCTGTTTACTCATGGCTCTGCGTAAATTTGAGCCAAACAGGAGTTCCCGTCGTGGCTTAGTGGTTAACAAACCTGACTAGCATCCATGAAGACACAGGTTTGATCCCTGGCCTCGCTCAGTGGGTTAAGGATCTGGCGTTACCATGAGCTGAGGTGTAGGTCGCAGACGCAGCTCAGATCCTGGGTTGCTGTGGCTGTGGCATAGGCCAGCAGCTATAGCTCCAATTCCACCCCTAGCCTGGGAACCTCCATATGCTGCAGGTGTGGCCCTAAAAAGACAAAAAAAAAAAAATTGAGCCTAGCAAACTGAACTTCATGTAAGTATAACCTAAACTCTACATTTCTCCCAAATCCTATAATAAGTCTATTTTTTTTTTTTTTTTGCTTGTTTGTGAGACGCTCCACGCTTTCTCTGCTAGGAGGTGTCTGATATTTTGGGGACTTACTAGGCCTAACTTTCTGAGACCACTGTTGTGTCCCTGGAGGTCTTTGTCAGATGGCCTTTACCAGTGAAGTGGGTTCGGGGTGGGGGAAGGGCTATTACTAAAACTCAGAGAAAGAAGTGGAGATTAGCACCGTTGCTAATCCCAGGTCTTTAGGCTCATATTTTCTGTGCAATTTTGGACAAGACATTCAGTTGCAGAGTTCCCACTGTGGCTCAGTGGAAATAACCCAACTAGTAACCATAGGATTTGGGTTCAATTCCTGGCCTTGCTCAGTGGGTTAAGGATCTGGCATTGCCATGAGCTGTGGTGTAGGGTGCAGATGTGGCTTGGATCCAGAGTTGCTGTGGCTGTGGTGTAGGCCAGCAGCTGTAGCTCTAATTTGACCCCTAGCCTGGGAACTTCTATGTGCTGCAGGTTTGACCCTGAAAAAACAGGAAACAAAAAAAAGGACACTCAGTTGCTCTCAGCCAGTCTCTTCATTAGCGTAATGGGGTCAGTAAATTTGTTCCAAAGAACTTCCGTGGATGTTGTGAGAATCAAAGAGGAGAAAGAAATGAGACACATTTCAAATGTCCACTTCACGGGAGGAAAGAAGGTAAAGGTTTGGGGGAGGGGGGTGGCTGCAAAGTGGGTGGTCGCAGAGAGGGCCAGAATTAACAATCCATAGATTTAATCCCTTTTCCACTTTCCTCCCTGTGAATCATTTGCAGTCAGGACTTCCCGGAATTAGGATTGCAGATTTAGCAAATAAATATACAGGATTTCTAGTCAAAGTTGAGTTTCAGATAAGCAATAATTTTTGTTGTATGTCCCAAATATCGAATAGGACATGGTGTACTAAACAAAACTCACTATTTATGTGAAATTTAAATGTAATTGGGCGGTCCTGTATTCTACGTGGCATTCCAACTCAGAAACACACAGCCTTTTTAGAAAAACAGCTCCAAGTACCTCTGTTTGTGTAACAAGCCATGTTTGTTATAATGAGATCCTGTCATGTGACCACAGTTCCTTGGCAGGGATTGGGTCTCTCCCAAAGCAGCCAGCCTATGAGGTGGCTTGGCGCTCCAGCCAATAGGGATATGGGCGATGACTTATTGACCCAATTAGAGCCTTCCTCTATAGGAGAACAGAAGGTGGGTTTCCCAGGTAGAAAGAAAAGTGTGTTCAAATCCTGCTTCTGCCCCTTAGTTTGTGCTTTGGAGAGTTCTCAGCCTCAAATTTTCTGATGAACCTCACACTGGCATTAAGTGAAAGCACCATAAGCAAAGCCTATACTAAGTACTCAATAAATCTGCCTGTTGTTATCATTATTAACACCTTTGCCCTTCTTTTTTTCTTTCTTTTTTTTTTTTAGGGCTACAGGTGCAGCCTGTGGAAGTTCCCAGGCTAGGAGTTGAATCTGAGCTTATGCCACACTCACGGCAACACCAGATTGGAGCTGCATCTGCGATCTACAGCTCATAGCAATGCCAGATCCTTGACGAGCTGAGCAAGACTGAGGATCAAACCTTCATCCCGATGGATACTAGTTGGGTTCTTAATCCTCTGAGCCACAATGGGAACTCTGCCCTTCTTTCTTTTTCATGTCAGGGCTGCCCTTCCTTCTTCCCAGGAGATTAGGCCAACAGGGAAAACAATAATCCTACTTTACAATTGGTGAAGCCATGGCCCAGGATCACATTGCTGAGTTCCTGGTGGAGTCTTGGCTATGAGGAAGCCCCTCCAGACACCTTAGCCATCTTCCTGGTGGCCCAACTCATACTGCAGCTGTGACAGGAGTTGCCAGCTACTCCATACCCTCCCAGCAGACCTGGTGTCTGTGGTTACCAGTACTACAGGTGATGTAAGATGATGGATTCTTTGTTGAGATCTCCTCCCAGCCACCAGAGGCCTAAGGCAGCCTAACTGGTGTCTCTGGGGGATGGAGGTGCCTAGCTGCTCACCCAGACACCAGCTAGACATAGCTTCTACAGACTCCACCCTTCAAAGGCAGAAGCAGAAGTGATTTCTGACTCTGAGCCAAATGGCTGGTGCTCTGCCACTGACCTTCTGAGTGACCAGGGCAAGCTACCTCCATCTTTCGGATCCAAGCTTCCTCACCTGCCAAGTGGGCATTGTATCACTTTATGTGCATGTATTATTGAGCAAACATTGTTCCCTGGTGGATCAGTGGGTTAAGGGCCCAGTGTAGTCACTGTTGTGGCATGGGTTCAGTCTCTGGCCTAGGAACTTCTACATGCCATGGGCACAGCCAGGAAAAAAAAAAACTCAGTTAAAAAAGAGTTAGGAGTTCCTGCTGTGGTGCAGTGAGTTAAGGCTCCAATGTTGTCTCTGCAGCAGCTTGGGTTGCTGCTGAGTTGTAGGTTCAATCTGGCAGCAGTGGGTTAATGATCTTGCATTACCATAGCTGCGGAGCAGTTCACAGTTGTGGCTTGAATTAAATCACTGGCCCAGGAACTTCCATACGCCATGGGTGCAAACAAAAAATAAATAAATAAATAGGCAAAGTTTCTGAATAGATAATTCTCTAAAACATATACACAAATAGTCAATGACCTCATAAAAAGATGGTCAATGTCATTAACCATCAGGGAAATGCAAATCAAAATCATGAGATATGGCTCTATACTCACTAGGAAGGCTAGAATCACAAAGACAGGTAATATCGGAGTTCCGATTGTGGCTCAGTGGAAATCAACCCATCTAGTATCCTAGTATCCTTGTATCTAGGATTTGGGTTTGATCCCTGGCCCTGCTCAGTGGGTTAAGGATCTGGCATTGCTGTGAGCTGTGGTGTAGGTTGTAGACACGGCTCGGATCCCCTGTAAGCTGGCAGCTGCAGCTCTAATTCAACCTCTAGCCTGAAAACTTCCATATGTCGAGGGTGTGGCCCTAAAAAGAATAAATAAAGGAGTTCCCGTCGTGGCGCGGTGGTTAACGAATCCGACTAGGAACCATGAGGTTGCAGATTCGATTCCTGGCCTTTCTCAGTGGGTTAAGGATCCGGCATTGCCATGAGCTGTGGTGTAGGTCCCAGACGCGGCTCAGATCCCGCGTTGCTGTGGCTCTGGCGTAGGCCATCGGCTACAACTCTGATTAGACCCCTAGCCTGGGAACCTACCCTGTGGGAAGCGGCCCTAGGAAAAGACCAAAATAAAATAAAAGAAAATAAGAGAATAAATAATTTGTGAAATAGTAGAAAAAAAAATACACACATTGGTCTCTGACCCCCAGTCCCTGGCCAGAGCTCCTAAATCCCTCTTCATTTCCTTGTTGAGCAGAGCGTCTTTGGTTCTAATGAGATAGGTCTGCCTGGGCTCCTGGCTGTGACCAAGAAGACCAAGCCAGGATTAGATACTTGGAACTCTCAGCTTCGACACCATTCTCCAGGGAGGGAGAGGGCTGGAGACAGAGGTGAGAATGGATCGTGTCTATGTAATGAAGGTACCATTAAAAATCCCTAAACTGTGGGGCTCAGGGAAGTTCTTGGTTGGTGAAGACTTGGGTATTCTGAAGAAAGAGTGTGGAAGTTTTGTGTGCCCTCCCGCACACCTCATCCTCAGCATCTCTTCCACCTGGATGTTCATTTGTATCCTTTATTGCATCCTTTTAGAATAAACCAATAAACAGTAAGGGCACTGTTTCCCTGAGTTCTGTGATTTGTTCTAACAAATTATCCAGAGGGAGTCGTAGGACCCTCCAATATCTAGCCAGTTGGTCAGAAGCACAGGTGACAACCTGGACTTGCAATCAGTATCTGGCGTGCGCATGTGTGTGTTTATGTGGGGGGGGCAGGGGTTGTCTTGTGGGACTGAGCCCTTACCTGTGGGGTTGGATGCCATCTCCAGGTAGACAGGGTCAGAATTGAGTTGTATAACTCCCAGCTGAAGTCCCAGAGAACTGCTTGCTGTGGCAGGAAAACCCCACATATCTGGTGTCAGAATTGTGAGTGTGCATTAACGTGAGAGAATAAAGGAGAAACTCAGGAGTAGAAAGGACTTAAAAAAATTTTTTTTTAGGGCCACAGGTGCGGCATATGGAAATTCCCAGGTTAGGGTCAAATGGAGCTGCAGCAGAGGACCTGTGCCACAGCTGGCAGCAATTAGGGATCCTTAACCCACTGAGCGAGGCCAGGGATAGAATCTGCATCTTCATGGATACTCGTCGGGTTTGTTACCACTGAGCCGCAACAGGAACTCCTAAAAAATTTTTTTTGTCTTTTTAGGGCTGCACCTGTGGCATATGGAAGTTCCCAGACTAGGGTGGAATCAGAGCTGTTCCCAGACTAGGTGTGGAATCAGAGCTACGCTATAGCCACAGCAACACTAGATCCGAGCTACGTCTGCAACCTACACCACAGCTCATGGCAATGCTGGATCCTTAACCGAGTGGGTGAGGCCAGGGATCAAACCCAAATCCTCATGGACACTAGTCGGGTTTGTTACTGCTGAGCCATGACGGGAACTCCTAAAAATTTTTTTTTATTAAAGTATAGTTGAATTACAATGCTAGGACTTTTTTCTAAAAGTATCTCAGTAGTTATTATAAAAGGGGGGGGGCAGAAGTAATAGCAGATCTGGTTTTCTATTTTATTTTATTTTTAAATTTTTAAAAAATATATTGAAATATAGTTGATTTACAATGTTGTTAATTTCTGCTGTACAGCAGTGATTCAGTTATACCTATGTATTGTTTATATTCTTTTCCAGTATGATTTATCACATGATAGTAAATATAGTTCTCTGTACTATGCATTAGGACCTTGCTGTTTATCCATTCTACATATAATAATTTGTCTATGCTAATCCCAAACTCCCAATCCTTCCCACCTCCAACACCCTCCTGCTTGGCAACCACAGTCTTTTCTCATGGTTGCTTTATTTTCTTTGTTTTTAGAGCCGCACCTGTGGCATATGGAGGTTCCCAGGCTAGGGGTCAAATCAGAGCTACAGCCACTGGCCTACTCCACAGCCACAGCAACACCAGATCTGAGCCGTGTCTTCGACCTACACCACAGCTCACGGCAATGCCAGATCCTTAACCCACTGAGCCAGGTCGGGGATCAAACTTGCATCTTCATGGTTCCTAGTCAGATTTGTTTCCACTGAGCCACGCCAAGAACTCCCACAGTATTTTCTCTATGTCTTTGAGTCTGTATTTTTTCCATAAATAAGTTCATTTATATTGTATTTTATTTCATTGAAAAATTTTTAATTTTTTTGGCTGAGACCATGGCATAGAGGAGTTCCCAGACCAGGGATCAAACCTGAGCCACAGCAGCGACAACACTAGTTGCTTAACCCACTGCACCACCAGGGAACTCCATGTGTCATAGTTTAGATTCCAGATATAAGTGACAGCATATGATATTTATCTTTCTCTGTCTGACAACTTAGTATGATCATACCTATGTCCATCCATCTTGCTGCAAATGGCATTATTCCATTCTTTTTAATGGCTGAGTAGTATTCCATTTTGCATGTGTAGGCATGTGTCTATGTATAGATATGGCTTCTTTTTTTATTCTTCCATATTCATAAGCCCTCCCTGTGTCATACTTGTTAGGCGAGGATAAAGTTCTTCCTATTCTAGGAAGCGTCTGTCTCTGCCTCACAGCAGTGGGCATGGCTCTGGCTTGTTCTGTGCAATAGGATGACAGCAGGTACTTAAAACTAACCCCATGAGGGAGTTCCCATCATGGCTCAGTGGAAACAAATCTGACTAGTATGCATGAGGATGCAGGACCAATCCCTGGCCTCACTCAGTGGGTCAAGGGTCTGGCACTGGCATGAGCTGTGGTGTAGGTTTCAGATGCAGCTTAGATCCTGCGCTGCTGTGGTGTAGGCTGGCAGCTGCAGCTCCAACTCGACCCCTAGCCTGGGAACCTCTATACACCTCTAGTGCAGCCCTAAAAAAAGCAAAAAACAAAAACAAAAAACAAAACAACTTACCCTGTGAGGCTCAGGGCCCCTGGCAGCTGGCTGGCCCTGGAGGGTAAGCACAAACTCATGGAACTAGAGTTGTGCTGAAGCCGGCTCACACTGGCTCATAAGGGCTGATTGTTGAATATCTGGGAATTTCGTTGCTGGAGTTTTAAATATAGTCAGTATCAAACATTAAGTTTCTATAACATTAAGCTATAGAAACATTCAATTAAATAAATTGATTTGAAGCAAAGGTAATCCATACTAAAAAACTCTGTTCCTTTGTTTCACTGTTTTACCATCGTTAGTTATGCCTATTGTGTGAGTATGGCGGAAACCCTATCTGCTGAAGGCCAACTCTAGCCTTCATATCCTGTAACCTAACTCCCAAAAATGGTGATATTAGGAGGTGGGCCTTTGGAAGATGATTAGGTCTTAAAGGTGGAGTCTGCATGAATGGGATGAATTCCTTGTAAGAGACCCCAGTGGAGTTCCCTGTGGCTCAGTGGGTTAAAGATCCAGTGCTGTCACTGCTAAGGTTTTGGTTACAGCTGTGGCACAGGTTCAGTCCCTAGCCTGGGTACATGCTGCAGGCATGGCCAAATAAAACAAAAAGAACCAAAAAAAAAAACAAAAAGGGAGAGAGAGAGAGAGAGAGACCCCAGTGAGTTCCCTTACCCCTCACACCATGTGAATACACAGTGAGGAGATGGTCACCTACGAACCAGGAATCAGCCTCAGCAGACACCAAATCTGCCGACACCTTGACCTTGGACTTCCTGGCCTCCGTAACTGAGAAATAAATATCTGCTGTGGTATTCTGTCACAACAGCTCAAACAGTGTATTACAGCCTGCCACTGCATATCTCTTCCCAACTTTGCACTCAGTGATGGCACAATAGTAACTTGAAATCAGTGGGAGTACTTACAACACAGAAATTGGCAAAGCTGGAGTTCCCGTCGTGGCGCAGTGGTTGACGAATCCGACTAGGAACCATGGGGTTGCGGGTTCAGTCCCTGCCCTTGCTCATTGGGTTAACGATCCGGCGTTGCCGTGAGCTGTGGTGTAGGTTGCAGACGCGGCTCGGATCCCGCGTTGCTGTGGCTCTGGCGTAGGCCGGTGGCTACAGCTCCGATTCAACCCCTAGCCTGGGAACCTCCATATGCCGCGGGAGCGGCCCAAGAAATAGCAACAACAACAACAACAACAAAAGACAAAAAAAAAAAAAAAAAGAAAAGAAATTGGCAAAGCTAACAAATAAATGTCCCTCCAACCCCCACTCCCAGGAAGGAGCCAGTGGTTAAACATTTACTAACACACATTGCATGGAACATTGGGCCAATTCAAACTTTGGAACTAAGATCAGCTGAGCCTAGCTGATGAGCAGATAAGAAGGAATGATGATGGCCTAAGCCATTGAGCTTTTATATATTTTGTTACATGACTTTATCACACTTGCTGATATACCAAGTGTCCATCATATTGGACCAAGAGAGTGCCAGAGCAGTGAAGCGCAGTGTAGATGTGAGAATATGTTAAGGATAGCATGTTGGATCCCAAAGGTAGCTGGGAACACAAGCAAACATGAGACCTGGGTTTGAATCTGGCAGGTTAATAGCTGTGGGGTTTTAGTTAATTGACCTCACTTCTCTGAGCATCTTACTGTCAAGGGCAAATGGAAATGACCCCATTCATTCATTGACTTGAAGATCAAAGTAGAACACAGGAGTTCCCTGGTGGTTCAGCAAGTTAAAGATCTGGTATTGTTGCTTCTGTGGCATGGGTTCAACCCATGGTCCAGAATCTTCCACATGCTATGGGTTTGGCTAAAAAAAAAAAAAAAAAAAGAACACAGGGGTATACCCTAGGCACTCAATGAATTCTTCCATAAGGTGATGGCTGATCTGGTCTCAGATGACCTTGCCAAGTTCACCTTCCTTCACTCCCCTTCTTGCTCACTCTGTTCCAACCACACTAGCCTCCTCTATGTTCCTCCACCATTCAAGAACCATAAGTTCATTCTAACTCTTCCCTTTGTCCTGTCGTCTTCTTGGACCATTTACCCAAAAACTGCTCTTGGCTATGAATGTGTCTTTTGCCTCTACTCATTGCCAAAGTCAGCACAAAATAGACACTTAATATATTGTTATCCAATGAATGAATGAATAAATTGGTGGGTGCATGGGTGGATGAATGAATGGTAGGGTGGGTGGATGATTGGCCTATATGGGCAGACAGAAGGGAAATGGATGGATAAGGATGGAGAGATGAATATGGACAGATGGGGATGAATGTATGGATGGGAGGATGGATGAATGGAAGGGTGGATGGATGGATGAATAGTTGATGGCTGATGGAGATATGGATAGACAAATTGATGGATGGTGGGTGGGTGGGTAGATGGATGGATGCATGGATGGGTAATTTGTGGATGAGGAACTGATTCAGATCTGGAATTGAGACTGATTACAGATATCCAAACCTCTGGCTAGGTCCCTGTGCACCAGGCTCCAAGCCAAGATCATTTCAGGAAGAACTGTACCTTCTCTGGGCCTGATTAGCACTGCTCTCTGCTGGCTGTTCTGGAATTTGTAGGCAGCCCGCCAGCTCCCAGTAATATAGAAATAGGCTCTTGTCAAAATCATTCTTTTTTTTTGGTCTTTTTGCCTTTTCTAGGGCCGTTCCCACGGCATATGGAGGTTCCTAGGATAGGGGTCTAATTGGAGTTGTAGCTGCCGGCCTACGCCACAGCCACAGCAACACAGGATCTGAGCCTCGTCTGCAACCTACACCACAGCTCATGGCAACGCCGGATCCTTAACCCACTGAACAAGGCCAGGGATGGAACGCGCATCCTCATGGTTCCTAGTCGGATTCGTTAACCACTGAGCCACCACGGGAACTCCCCAAAATCATTCTTTAGTCTTCATCAACTTAACGAACACGTATTAAGCACATATCCATACATAAAACAAATAGACAAAGACCCCTGCATCACAGAATTTGAGTTCAGGATGAGAAAGCTGGTGGATACTGATCATGAACAGAGAGATTAGGTCAAAAACTTGGTGTTGGGAGAAGAAACATTTTACGGAGAAAAATTCAGCTGGCAAGGGAGGAGATATCATGTGGGCTTCATTTTGTTAAAAACCAGCTTTATTTAGGCATAACTGACAAACATTAAAATGCACATACTTAAATTGCAGAATCTGATAAATGTTTTTGTTGTTGTTTTGGCCGTACCCATGGCATGTGGAAATTCCCAGGCCAGGGTTGAACCTGTACCACAGCAGCAACCTGGGCTGCTTCAGTGACAATGCCAGATCCTTAACCCTCTAGGCCACCAGGGAACTCCCAGAGGGCAGAATTTCTCCATCTTAGCCCTGCAGACATTGGGGCTGAAAAGGTGAATCCAATTTAAGAAACCAGATCCTGGAGTTCCCGTCGTGGCGCAGAGGTTAATGAATCCGACTAGGAACCATGAAGTTGCGGGTTCGGTCCCTGCCCTTGCTCAGTGGGTTAACGATCCGGCGTTGCCGTGAGCTGTGGTGTAGGTTGCAGACGAGGCTCAGATCCTGTGTTGCTGTGGCTCTGGCGTAGGCTGGCGGCTACAGCTCCAATTAGACCCCTAGCTGGGGAACCTCCATATGCTGCGGGAGCGGCCCAAAGAAATAGCAAAAAGCCAAAAAAAAAAAAAAAGAAAAGAAAGAAACCAGATCCTGAGAAGGGGACAGTCACTCCCGCAGCTCCTAAGTTCCAAATGAGACATTTGGGACTGAGTGACACTCTGAAGGGGGTGTCCTGGGTACTTCAGGTGTGGAACAGCCTGCCTGGCCCCCTTAATGCCAGAAGCCTCCCAGCTATGACAACCACAGACATCCCAGGCATGGCCCAGTGTCTCCTGGGGGCCAGGGTCACCCCCACGTGAGAAATGCTGGGTTGATCCTCCTTAAGCACCATGAACAAGGACTTTGGTTTAACTGTGATCCCAAAACAGATGAGAAAACTGAGGCTCCAGTAATGACCTGCCTGAGTACCCAACAGAATTGGGGGCATACCCGAGGTCTGCAGACCCCTCACTCCACCTCACTCCTCATTTCACCATTCTCTAAATCTGTGCTCTCCAACACAGCATTCACTAGCCACCATATCCAATTTTTTATTGTGGTAAAATATACCTAACATTAAACCTATCATTTCAACTATTTCTAAGCGCATATCTCAGTGGCATTAAGCACATTCACACTGTTGTACAACCATCCCCACCATCATCTCCAGAACTTTCTTACCTTCCCAAATGGAAACTGTCCCCATGAAACACTGAGCCCCCATTCCCTTCCGCCTCCCCAACCCCCCATCTACTTCCTGTCTCTGTAGATGTGACTCCTCTAGGGACCTCCAAGAGGTGGAACCAGACAGTCACATCCTTCTGTGTCTGGCTTCTCTCACTGAGCATCACGTCCCCAAGGTTCATCTATGTTGGAACAGGTGTCAGAGTCTCTCTCCTCTTTAGGGCTCTCTCTCCTCATTATAGGGATGGAACACATTGCATTTACGCATCATCCCTCAATGGACACTTGGGCTGCTTCTACCTTTGTTCATTGTGAATATGTTGCTGTGAACATGGGTGTGCAAATATTTGATTGAGATCTTCCTTTCTTTTTTTCTTTCTTTTTTTTTTTTGGTCTTTTTTTTTTAGGGCCATACCCATGGCATATGGAGGTTCCCAGGGTAGGGGTTGAATCCAAGCTGTGGCCGCTGGCCTACACCATAGCAACACTGGATCCAAGCCTCACAATGCTGGAGTCCTTAATCCACTGAGCAAAGCCAGGGATTGAACCGGTGCCCTCATGAATACTAGTTGGGCTCGTTAACCACTGAGCCATGACGGGAACTCCCCCTGCTTTCTTTTTTTATACCAGCTTTATGAGATATAATTTACACACTTTACTATTCACCCATAAAAAGTATATGGTTAGTAGTATTGAAATATATAAAGACAACCCACAAGGGTTACATATCGATGGATTACATTTTTCTTTCTTTTTTTTTGTCTTTTTGCCTTTTCTTGGGCTGCTCCCACGGCACATGGAGGTTCCCAGGCTAGGGGTCTAATTGGAACTGTAGCTTCCGGCCTACGCCAGAGCCACAGCAACTCGGGATCCGAGCTGCTTCTGTGACCTACACCACAGCTCACGGCAATGCCAGATCCTTAACCCACTGAGCAAGGCCAGGGACCAAACCCGCATCCTCATGGTTCCTAGTTGGATTCCTTAACCACTGAGCCATGACGGCAACTCTGATTACATTTTTTTTCTTGGCTGTGCCCACAGCACGCAGAAGTTCCCAGGCCGGGGATCGAACCCATGATATGGCAGTGACAAAGCTGGATCCTTAACCCGCTGAGCCACCAGGTAACTCTGGATCGATTTGATTTAGTAATGTTGAACGAATAGCCCTTGTGAGCTTATTTAGAATCTTAAAATAACACTTCACCTGGTAATTACTAAAATATCCATTGGTCATTACCAAAATGGTGTACAAAGTGACCGAAAATAATTTAACCCCCTTCTACAGGAGGTGCCTGTACAAACCTCAGCTGACAAAGAAGCTATCCTGAACTGGCTGAGCTAAAAGTCACAGTATTGGAGTTTCCTTGTACAGCAGCTTAAGGATCCAGCCTTGTCACTGCTGTGGCAATTTCTCTTTTCTTTCCTTCCTTCCTTCCTTCCTTCCTTCCTTCCTTCCTTCCTTCCTTCCTTCCTTCCTTCCTTCTTTCTTCCTTGACCAAGTGGCAACATGCAGAAGCTCTAGGGCCAGGGATTGAGCCTCACAGCAGTGACCTGAGCCACAGCAGTGATAACACTGGGTCCTGAGCCACCAGGGGACTCCCACCCTGCAATTTCAAGATTCAGACTCTGGCCTCAGAACGTGTGAGAAGGAATTCCTGTTGATTTAAGCCCCCTAGTTTGCAGTCACCTGTTACAGCAGCTGCAGGAAACACATCCACCCTGAATCTTCATCCCGCCCCATGTGGTGGTACCGAGAGACACAGCTCAGAAGGGGCTCAACCTTCAAAGGGACATTCTAAGACCTGCAACCACGTGTTTGCAGCTAGAAATTGTAGGCCACTTTGGGACCCCAGAGGAGAAGAGGGAAGTGGATTTTTTCGGTGACTTACCACCAGTAAAAACCCTGAACACACAAGTCCCCCCTGGAGGCACCAGGAGGCCTGACAAACAAATGGCAGCTTCCTGCTCTCTCCCAGCCGCACTCAAAAACAACTCTCCCGCCCTTCCCTGTGACGCAGGAGAAACAGGCACGTTTAGAAATGTAGACAAGCTCAAAGAGGACAGTTTTCAAAACATCCACCAGCTCCCATCCAAAAACAGATGCTGTTTAATATTTGAGGGTTCTTTGCTTGGATGTTTTTGTAACCTCGTATTTCAATAGTATTTACATATTTATTTTTACAGGACTGGAATCATTAGTGAACGTCTGAACATCTTGTTTTGTAACCTGCATTTTTTTTCTCTTAAGGGTGTATTATGGTTTGGCAGTTGCTCAAAAAGCTAAACATGGAATCACCACATGACAGAACTCCTATGAATGCATCCAAAGGAGATGAAAGTGGGTACAAGAATAGATATTTGTCAGAGTTCCCGTCGTGGCGCAGCGGAAACAAATCTGACTAGGAACCGTGAGGTTTTGGGTTTGATTCCTGGCCTCGCTCAGAGGGTTAAGGATCCGGCGTGGCCATGAGCTGTGGTGTAGGTCGCAAATGTAGTTCGGATCCCTCGTTGCTGTGGCTCTGGCGTAGACTGGTGGTAACAGCTCCGATTAGACCCCTAGCCTGGGAACCTCCATATGCTGTGGGTGCAGCCCTAAAAAGATCAAAAAAAAAAAAAAAAGAGTAGATATTTGTAGACACACATACAAAGCAGCATGACTCACAAAAGCCAAAGGGTGCAAACAACCCAAATATCCTCTGAAGGGATTAACACACGTGACTGTCCGCACGTGGGAGCATCACTCATCCTGCAAAGGAGAAGCACCAACACTCCTACCACGTGGATGGACCTGGCGACCACGAGGCTCCGTGAGAGAAGCAGACACAGAAGGACACACAGTGTGGGACTCCATGGATGGGAAAAGTCCAGAACAGATGCACATCCACAGACAGAGGGTGGGTTCCTGGTTGTTAAGGGCTGCCAATGGGAGGGTCAACAAACAGTTATTGTTTAATGGAAAGGCAATTCTGTTTGTGATAGGACAAAATTCTGGAAATAGTGATGACTACACAACAATCATCATGATAAAGCCAAAAAAAAAAAAAGCGTGTTTTCTTTTCTACTCAAGGTTCTGTAATAACCTATATGGGAAAAGAATCTGAAAAAGAATGAATATATGTATATGTATAACTGAATAGCTTTACTGTACTCCTGAAACTAACAACACTGTAAAGCCAACTATATTCCAATTAAAAAAATTTTTTCTTTTGTCTGCATCCGAGCCATATGAAAGTTCCTGGGCCAGGGATCGAACCCACGCCTCAGCAGCAGTGCCCTGATCCACTGCAGAGACAACCCAGATCCTTAACCTGCTGAGTCACAAGCGAATTCCTAAAACTGGCAATTTTTATGTTATATGTATTTTACCATAACAACTTTGTGAGTGAATCTTTCAGCCCCAGGAGAGCCTTTGGGTGAGGTTGAAATCTTTTTTTTTTTTTTTTTGGTTTTTTGAGGGCCACACCTGCGGCATATGGAGGTTCCTAAGCTAGGGGTTGAAACAAAGCTACAGCTGCCAGCCTACACCACAGCTCAGCAACGCAGGATCCGAGCTGTGTCTGCGACCTATACCACAGTTTACAGCAACGCCGAACCCTTAACCCACTGAGCAAGGCCAGGGATCCAACTGGCGTCCTCATGGATGCTAGTTGGGTTCTTTAACCACTGAGCCACAATGGGAACTCTGATTTTTTTAACTTTTTATTTTTAAATAATTTGAGGCTTGCAAAAGAATGCAAAGATAGTTCCCAGCATTGCTATATACCTTCACTGTGAGTTCCCAAACATTCCTTTGAAACATTTTATTGTGGAAAATACACCTCGTGAAATTTACCATTGTGCCCATTCCTGGGGTCATGTCCAAGCTGGAGCATAGAACTGCTGGTGTGATTCCTTCCAAGGCCACAGTGAAATTCAGGACAGTGGGGTCATTGGGCAAGAGGAAGAAATAAACCTGGCTTGTAGGGGTAGGGTGCTGTTTACCTGGTTTTTGTGGTAAAAAATACATACGACATAAAAATTATCATCTTACCGCTTCTTTTCTTTTTTGGGGGGGGCATGCTCTTGGCATAGGGAGGTTCCCAGGCTAGGGGTCAAATCAGAGCCACAGCTGCAGCTGGCATTTGCTACAGCCACAGCAACACAGGATCTGAGCCCTGTGTGTGACCCACATCAGAGCTCACAGCAACGCAGGATCCCCGACCCACTGAGGGAAGCCAGAGATTGAACCTGAATCCTTATGGACACCAGTTGGATTCACATCTGCTGAGCCACACCAGGAACTCCTCTTTTTTTTCCTTGTTTTTTAGGGCCACACCTGCGGCATATGTAAGTTCCCAGACTAGGGGTCAAATTGGAGCTGCAGCTGCCAGCCTACTTCACAGCCATAGCAACTTGGGATCCTTAACCCATTGAGAGAGGCCAGGGATCCAACCTGCATCCTCATGGATACTAGTCGGGTTCATTACCACTGAGCCGCATTGGGAACTTCCCTTCTTAACTGTTTCTAAGAGCACAGCTCAGTGGCATTAAGCACATTCACACTCTTGTGCAACCATCTCCACCATCATCTCCAGAACTTTCCCTTCTTTCCAAACTGAAACTCTGTCCACATGAAACAGTGACTCCCCCTCCTCTCCTCCAGCCCCTGCCCCACCATCTACTTCCTGTCTCTGTGGATCTGACTCCTCTAGGGACCTCCTGGGAGTGGAATCAGACAGTCATGTCCTTCTGTGTCTGGCTTCTCTCACTGAGCATCTTGTCCCCAAGGTTCATCCACGCTGGAGCAGGTGTTGGAGCCTCCTTTCTTTGTAAGGCTGAGTCATATTCCTCTGTATGGATGGGCCACATTGTGTCTTTCTGTCATCTGTCCATGGACACTTGGGTTTCTTGTATCTTTTGGCTACTGTGAATCATGCTCCTGTGAACATAGCTGTGCAAATATGTCTTCAAGACCTTGCTTTCTGTTCTTCTGGGGATGCACCCAGGAGTGGAATTGTGGGATCATACTGTGAGTCTATGTTTTATCTTTTAAGGAACTACCAGACTTCCCCACAGCAGCTGCACCATTTCACATCCTTTGGGAGCAGCAAGCGTTCCAACAATTTCTCCATATCCTTACCAACACTTATCATTTTCCATCTTTTTTTTTTTTTGACCACACTCGTGGCTTTTGGGGGTGGGGGCACATCAGTGCCATGGGGAAGTTCCCAGGCTAGGGTCGGAATCAGAGCTGTAGCCGCTGGCCTACGCCACAGCAACTCCAGATCCAAGCTGCGTCTGCGACCTACACCACAGCTCATGGCAACACCAGATCCTTAACCCACTGAGGCAACACCAGGGATCAAACCCTTGTCCTCATGGGATACTAGCTGGGTTCATTACCACTGAGCCACAATGGAACTCCAACCCGTGGCACATGGCATTTGAAAGTTCCAGGGGCAGGGATTGAACCTGAACCAACGCAGACACAAAGGTGGTATCCTTAACCTGCTGTGCCACAGTGAGAACTCTTCCTTCTTTTTGCTGTTAGCCATCTAAGCGGGTGTGAATTGGCCTCTCACTGTAGTTAACCTCTCCTGTTTTAAGCCAGTGAGTTGGAGGCTTTTTTTCCTGCAGCAGATCCCAGCCTCTCTGACTAATATAAACACTGCTGGAGCCACCTCAGCACGTGGAAACTCTAACAAGCGACCATTCACATGCAGATCAAGACAAAGAGTTCCCAAAGAGTTTTTTTCATAAAGAAACTTCCAGAGGCTGGGGCAAAACCAGCTTTCACCTCTGCTCCTTGTGGGAGAGTAAATTCTTATATTTCTAGAAGGTCTTAAGTAATAGCTATTTCTTTGACCTAGAAATTCCACTTCTAGGAATTGATTTTAAGAAAATTATCTAGAATACACCAAGAGAGCCAACACCTCCTCTGGGTAATAACCACAAAATTGGAAACTTCGAAATGTCCCACAGTGGGGATTGCCTCCCGCTGTGGTAAATTAAGGTATTCTAGGTATTTTTTAAATTTTCATTTATTTTTATTTTTTAATTTTTTGTCTTTCGAGGGCCGCACTTGCAGCATAAGGAGGTTCCCAGGCTAGGGATCTAATTGGAGCTGTAGCAGCCAGCCACAGCCACAGCCACAGAAACTCCAGATCCGAGCAGTGTCTGTGACCTACACCACAGCTCACGGCAACGCCAGAAGCTTAACCCACTGAGCGAGGCCAGGGATTGAACCCATAACTTCATGGTTCCTAGTTGGATTCGTTTCTGCTGAGCTATGACGGAAACTCCGATATTCTAAATAAATAGAGTGGAAAGGGGAATATTCTATAGGCAGTATAAGTGACTGTTAAGATGCACTGTACCTAACCGACGAAAAGCAGAAGCAATCCAAACCTCCGACCACAGATGATGGATAAACAATGTGATTCCTCCACACACAGGAGCATCACTCATCCTGCAAAGGAGAGAAGCACCGACACTCCTCTCACATGGACGGACGGACCTTGAGACCATGATCCTCAGTCAGAGAAGCAGACACAGGACACAGTGTGTGTGGGACTCCATGGATGGGAAACATCCAGAACAGGCACATCCACAGACACAGAGAGTGGGTTTCTGGTTGTCAGGGACTGGGGAGGGAAGGGGGGTGATGGAATGTTCTAAAATTGGCCATGGTGATGGTTGTATATATCTGTTTGCACTGAGCTGTGATGGGAACTCCTAATGCTGGATTCTTAACCTGCTGCACCATAAGAGAACTCCAAATGGTACCATTTAAATGGGTGAGGTATATAGTATGTGAATTTATCTGAATAAAGCTGTTCAAATATATTTGGAGTTCCAAAAAAAAAAAAGATGCAGGTATACAGAATAAATGTGATATACAGAGTTTCCTGGTAGCTTAACGGTTTAAGGATCTGTTTCCTTACTGTTGTGGATTGCGTCACTGCTGTGGCACAGGTTTGATCCCTGGCCTAGGAACTTCCCTAGACCGTGAATGCGTATTATATAATATAATGTATATTTGTATATCATGTAATATAGACTAATACAAAGATCTACATTATATTAATGTAAATTATATTTTATTTACAAAACATATATTATAAAATTGATTTGTGTTACTTTAAATTTTATATTTTATTAATATGATATAAAAATAAATTATATTGTCCATAATATAATATTTATGTGTTTAAAATATATAATGTAATTTATAATGTATTGTTTAAAAATATATAATACAGAGAAAAAGATTCAGTAAGAAATATGCCAGCATGCATTTAGCTTCCTGAATGAGCATTGTTGCTCTTATAATTTAGCCACAAACACTCTGTAAAAGCAAAGGAAAAATGTAATGGGGAGAGAGGGGTGGGTAAGGGAGGGCAGGACCAAGAGTACAGAGCACTTGTGTTCGGCTGTCACCTGTGAATCGTTCTTCTGTTTTCCACATAACAACACCTTTGTAAAAACATTAGCAATACCACAAAGTAAAATACTAAAAAGTATATTAAAGAAAGTAACAAATAAAAATATAAATATAAAAAAATGTAAAAATGTATAAACAAGATATGTGTACCCCAGTGTTCATAGCAGCACAATTTACAATAGTCAAGACATGTAAACAGCCTAAGTGTCCATCAACTGAGAAATGGATTGGAGTTCCTGTTGTGCCTTGGCAGAAATGAACCTGACTAGTATCTGTGGGGATGCGAGTTCAGTCCCTGGCCTTACTCACTGGCTTAAGGATTTGACATTGCTGTGGCTGTGGTATAGGTCAGAAGCTGCGGTTCCCATTCGACCCCTGGCCTGAGTGCTTCCATATGCCACGGGTGTGGCCCTAAAAAAAATAAATAAATAATTAAATTAAATTTTAAAAACAGAGAAATGGATAAAGAAGATGTGGTACATATACACAGTGGAATAATATTCAGCCTTAAAAGAGAATAATGCCATTTGCAGCAATATGGATAGACCTACAGATGATTATACTAAGTGAAGTCAGACAAAGAAAGACAAATTCCAGATGATATCACTTATATATGGAATCTAAACAAATGATGCAAATGAGCTTATTCAGAAAACAGAAGTAGACTCACAGAAGGAGAAAAACATATGGTTACCAACTGGAATAGTGGGGAGGAGACAGGAGAGATAAATTAGGAGTTTGAGGGATTTTCCGTTGTGGATCTGTGGAACTGAATCTGACTAGTATCCATGAGGATGCGGGTTTGACCCCTGGCCTCGCTTAGTGGGTTAAGGATCCGGCATTGCAGTGAGCTGCGGTGTAGGTCGCAGGTGTGGCTCGGATCCTGCGTTGCTATGGCTGTTGTATAGGCCAGTGGCTATAGCTCTGATTGCACCCCTAGCCTGGGAACCTCCTTAAGCCACAAGTGTGGCTCTAGAAAGATTAAAAAGAAAAAATTTAGGGGTTTGGGAATAGCAGATACAAATTACTATATATAAAATAGGTAAATGGAGTCCTCACTGTAGCACAGTGGGTTGAGAATCCAACTACAGCAGCTTGGGATGATGCAAAGTTTTGGGTTCAACTGCTGGCCTGGTGAAGTGGATTAAAGGATCTAGCAGCAGTGACAGCCGTGGCTTGGATTCAATCCCTGGCCCAGGAAATTCCATATGCTGCAGGCGTGGCCATAAAAGAGTAATAATAAAATAAAATAAAATAAAATAGATAGGAGTTCCCGTCGTGGTGCAGTGGTTAACAAATCCGACTAGGAACCATGAGGTTGCGGGTTCGGTCCCTGCCCTTGCTCCGTGGGTTAACGATCCGGCGTTGCCGTGAGCTGTGGTGTAGGTTGCAGACGCGGCTTGGATCCCGCGTTGCTGTGGCTCTGGTGTAGGCCGGCAGCTACAGCTCCGATTGGACCCCTAGCCTGGGAACCTCCATATGCCGAGGGAGCGGCCCAAAGAAATAGCAAAAAGACCAAAAAAAAAAAAAAAGATAAACAACAAGGACCTACTGTATAACACAGGGAAGAACTATGCTAAATATCTTGTAATAACCTATAAGGGAAGAGAATCTGAAAAAGAATATGTCATAATACACATATGTGTATAACTGAATCACTTTGCTGTACACCTGAAACTAACACAACATTGGAAATTAAGTATACTTCAATTAAAAATATATATATAGGAGTTCCCGTTATGGTGCAGTGGTTAAGACCGACTAGGAACCATGAGGTTGCGGGTTCGATTCCTGCCCTTGCTCAGTGGGTTAAGGATCTGGCGTTGCCGTGAGCTGTGGTGTAGGTCACAGACGCAGCTCGGATCCCGTGTTGCTGTGGCTCTGGCGTAGGCTGGTGGCTACGGCTCCGATTAGACCCCTAGCCTGGGAACCTCCATACGCCGCGGGAGCGGCCCTAGAAAAGGCAAAAAGACAAAATAAATATATATATATAAACAAGACAGAAAGTAGACCACAGTTTGAGATAAGCCTGCCCATTTCTGCCATCACCACCCCCAGTCCTTGGTGAGGGTGTTTTTGCAAAGCTGTCACAACACCAAGAGTTTATCGCGCAGCAGCAGACCTGTGTGGGGATTTGTGGCCCAATCCAGCCTTCTGAGGCCATCCTCAGGCCTCTTTCTCACCAAGTGATCGTTTTGGGTTTACTTCCCTTTTCTTGCTATCTATTCAAGGGTCCGGAGGCCTTCTGACTTTCTACTTGGCGAGCAATGTTCAAAAAAAGAGCTGGGCTTGAAAACAAACGATGCTGACCACGCTGAAAGGAGACTGAGCCCCTTTTATGATTACTTGATAGCACTTTTCCCCACCCCCATGCCCTTAGCAAGCAGAAGTTCCCAAGCCAGGGATCGAATGTGAGCCACAACCTTGACCCAAGCCACAGCAGTGACAAGACCGGATCCTTAATCCAATGAGCCACAAGAGAATTTCCTGCAAGTTATATTTTGCTATGTCTGCTCGGTCCCATCTCTGTCTACCACTTTGAAAACTTCATTTCAAAGTCTACTGTAGACATTGAATATCTTCCTTAGGCACACCGTTTACTGAGGATCATCAATAAATGTGTCTTTGATATTTGGATGAAATTCGTTTGAGTGAAATGTACATGTCCCCACTGCACTGACTGATGGGCTCTGCCAAATTCACTGAATGTCACCCACAGCCCCTCGAGATCCTAAACATTCCCCTCAGCCATGGATGAGTTCCCTTGGGCGGCTGCAGAAAATCATCAACATAGCGGCTTAAAACAACACAGATTTGGGGTTCCCAGCTGGCTCAACGGGTTAAGGATGCAGTTTTGTGACTGTGGTGGTGCGAGATTCAATCTCTGGTCTGCGAACATCTGCACGCCACAGGTGCGGCCAAAAAACAAAAAACAAAAACACAGTTTCATCCACTCAAAGCCCTGGAGGTAGGAAGTCTGACTCAGGCATCACCCACATGCAGGCAGGGCTGGTTCTTCTGGAGGCTCCAGAGGAGAGTTAGTTCCTCCTTTTCCAGTTTCTGGAGGCACCACATCCCTGGCTCGCGGCCCCTTCCTCCATCCTCCTAGCCAGAGGTACAACATCCCCTGTTCTCTCTATTCTGACTCTCCTGCTTCCCTTTTATGAGGACGCTGTAAAAACACTTCCTGCCTCCCTAATCCAGGATCATCTTCATCTTAGGGGCCTTCACTTAGCAACCAATGCCTGCAAAGTCCCTTTTGTCACGTGAAGTGACATGCCTACAGGTCCCAGACCAGGACAGGGATGTCTCTGGAGCTGTTACTCAATGAATCGTACCCCATGAATCTTTTTAAAAATCAGAGTGAGATCTTGTGCAAACCCTGCCTCGCCATACTGAATTTAGCAGGATACCAGGTATGGACCCTCCATCCTTGACATCCTGTCCCATGTCTTCTACTATCCGTTCCCAGCAGCTCAGCTCTCACCACCTCCAGGAAGCCCTCCTTGATGCCTCTC
Source organism: Phacochoerus africanus (assembly GCF_016906955.1). Classification (NCBI taxonomy): domain Eukaryota; kingdom Metazoa; phylum Chordata; class Mammalia; order Artiodactyla; family Suidae; genus Phacochoerus; species Phacochoerus africanus. The sequence goes on along the minus strand of NC_062547.1, from coordinate 76,446,720 downwards.
TCTCCCTCCATGCAGGCCAGGCACCCTCACCTCTCAGACTTGCTGCTCCCAGAAAGGCCCCTCCCCTTCATTTGATTTCTCCCTCTGTCCCCAGCCAGCCCAGCCAGGGTGGGTTGCCATGGGCGCTTGTGCACATCCTGAGCCTTCCCCACTGGTTCCTCCTTGTCAGCACATAGTGACCGTAGATTAGATGGAGAAAGAAGGAGACAGTGATGCTGAGGGGAGACTGGATTATGCCTGGGGATGGCTGTGGTCATTACACTGTGGGAGGTGAGGGCGCTCTTGACACCCAGTGGGTGGGGCCAGGAGGGCTGCTCCATCCCCCACAGTTCCCCTGGGTGCCCTGAGTGTGGATGGGGGAATTCACTTCTTCTTCTTTTTTTTTTTTCTCTTTCTTTTTTTAGGGCCGCCCCTGAGGCATGTAGAAGTTCCCAGGCTAGGAGTCCAATTGGAGGTGTAGCTGCTGGCCTACGCCACAGCCATAGCAACTCAAAATCCGAGCCATGTTTGCACCTACACCACAGCTCACGGCAACATTGAATCCCCTATCCCAGACCCAATGAGGCCAGGAGGCCAGGGGTCCAACCCGCATCCTCATGGATCCTGGTCAGGTTGGTTAACTGTTGACCCATGCAGGGAACTCCCTGGGGGAACTCGCTTCTGCCTCAGGAACCCAACCCTCACTGCCAGCTCATAACTGAGACCTGACAGTGAGCAAGACTCTGCTGTGGGACGAAATGTGGAAGGAGACTTTGCCTTGATCAGTGTTTAAAATCTCAGAGGCAGGTGCCTTGGTGCCCCCGGCATGCACATGCGGGGGTAAAGCAGAGGAGGAAGGTCCCCATCCTGTACATCCTCTCTGGGGTCACTCCCCAGAGCCATCCCCAGAACCAGAGCCCACAGCTCCCCACATCCCTGCTGGGAGCTGGCCCCTCACCCCGCCCCCGAGATGCTCTGAGCCCCTACTTGCATCCTTCCCAAATACAACCCACCCTGACCCCCGACTCCTGACCCCACTTGCCTCCATTTTCTCCTTCACCTGTGCTTTTTCCCAAGCTGCTGAATTTTTTTTAACCAAGAGGATACACTTTTTTCTCCTTTCCACCCACGGGGATTCCAAATTGAAGCATAATTTGGCCAGCAAAGTTGCAGGGCCTGCTGATGAGGAAGGGACCTCCTACCCTGAGTCTTGGGTCCAGAGGCTCCTGCTGGCTCCCTGTGGACTAAAGAGGCCTGGATGTGGCCTAAATATCAGCCCCCCAGAGACTGATCAGGGCTGATCAGAGGTTCTGCGTGGCCACAAGGACAAAGGCTTGAGCTGCCCTGCCAGGCATCACTGGGGGGGCCCGATCATGGCCTGGCCGCAGCCGTGAAGGGTACACATGGTGTGACCCAGCAACCAGTGGCCGTCCATGGGCAGTTCCAGATATTGGAGACATTCCAGAATTGCCCATCTGTGTAAGAAACTGAAGGGCAGCCATGAGGCAAAGACCCAGATTTTGAAATCCTCTCCAGCCTAAAGAAAACAGAGCTTAAGCAACGGCGTACAAATAGTGAGGACACTTAAGTAGCCCCTTCAGGTGGAGGAGGGGAGTGAATTCTCAAAATAAGAGGAATATTGAAAACAATTATAACGTTAACCAAAAATTCACTTGCTTTTTTTTCTTTGGACTTTTTAGGGCTGCACCCATGGCATATGGAAGTTCCCAGGCTAGGGGTCAAATCAGAGCTATAGCTACCTGACTATACCACAGACACAGCAACATGGGATCAGAGCTGTGTCTGCAATGCCGGATCCTTAAGCCACTGAGGGAGGTCAGGGACCAAACCCACATCCTCATGGATCCTAGTCAGGTTTGTTACTGCTGAGCCACAATGGGAACTCCTCACCTGCTTTTTGTTTTCACCATGAGCAGGAATTCTAAGCAATGTCAAATATATATATATATATATATATATATATATAACTTTTTTTTTTTTTGCATGTGGAGGTTCCCAGGCCAGAGATCGAATCCACACCACAGCAGTGACCCAAGCCACCACAGTGACAATGCTGGATTCTTAACTGCTAGGCCACCAGGGAACTCCAAATTTTATTTTTTATTTTTATTTATTTATTTTTTGCTTTCGTTCTTTTCGGTCATTGATTAAATATTCTTTCCCTGGGAAATTTCTTTGGTTGGCTTCTAATTTGCAGTTATTCCAGTCTCTGCTGAGACTTTTTTGTCTTTTTTTTTTGTCTTGTCTTTTTAGGGCCACACCTGCGGCATATGGAAGTTTCCAGGCTAGGGGTTGAATCAGAGTTGCAGCTGCTGGCCTGCACCACAGCCATAGCAATGCCAGATTTGAGTCTCATCTATGACCTACACCACAGCTCACGGTAACACGAGATCCTTAACTCACTGAAGGATGCCAGGGATCAAACCTGTGTCCTCATGGATACTAGTCAAGTTTGTTAACTGCTGAGCCAAGATGGGAACTCCCTGTCTTTTTAGTTGAAGTATACCAGTGTTAATTTCTGCTGTACAACAAAGTGATTCAGTTATTCATATATATTGTTATTTTTTTTTTTTTATGGCCACACCTGCAGCACATGGAAGTTCCTGGGCAGGGAGCAAACCTGAGCCTTGCCAGCAACCTGAGCCATTGCAGTCTTTTTTTTTTTTTTTTTGGCTTTTTTCTTTTTAGGGCCACACCTGTGGCATATGGAGTTTCCCAGGCTAAGGGTTGAATCTGAGCTGTAGCTGCCGGCTTACACCACAAGTACAGCAACACGGGATCTGAGCCATGTCTGCGACCTACATCACAGGTCACAGCAATGCCTGATCCTTAACCCACTGAGCAAGGCCAGCGATCAAACCCTCGTCCTCATGAATATTGGTTAGTTTCCTTAACCACTGAGCCATGACAGGAACTCCTGCAGTCTGATTCTTAACCCACTGTGCCATAGCAGGAATTCCCACATTCCTTTTTATATTCTGGTTTATCACAGAATATTGAATAGCGTTACCTGTGCTATACAGTAGGACTCTGTTGTTTATCCATCCTATACACACTAGTTTGCACTCCCAAACTCCCAATCCTTCCCTCTGCCTCTGTTGAGTTTTAATAATGTTTATAGGGAAGTACTAAATTAGACACTTACATTACTTATAAATACCATGTAAGTAAATAATGAATTTTGCATTCCACATGGAAGGGAATTTGGGGACACATGCGGATTCAGCCACATGCTTTGGAGAGTATTATTTTTATAAGTTTTGTAATAATTCAAGGTCCTTTTGTGGAAAGTTTGTGTCTCCAACGCCAATGGGCACAGTAGATTGGAAATAAAAGAGATGAAAGTGAGAGGCAGGGACTGAAAAGACAAAGAAAAAAGTAGGAGTAGCTTCAGTTCCTTGTAACACTTTGCAGACTCTGTGCCTAAACCCTAAAAACGTGAAAGAAAAGAGACCTGCAAAGAATATTTTTTTTTCTTGGGGCAAAATTTAGTTCACCCATGGAATATCTTTGTGAGTTCATCTTCAAGGAGAAGCATTTCTGCTTCAGTCCAAATGTGACAAGAAATATTTTACTAAATTTGAGTAATACCTTTAACACTGAAACTTCTCTTTTTAAACTGTAAATTGTTTCAATATGTGAAGGAGCAAATCCAGAAAATCATCTTTGGGAAAGATCATTACTAGGTTACTACAGAAAATAATTCTGTCTTATGCTGCGATGAGAGGGCTGGGACCCTTTCCTCCAAATACCCAGGACCTTTGTCGTCAGAGCCGCCTGGGGGAGGGAGTCCCTCAGGGGGAGGGGACCCCAGCGAGGGAGCCGGGGACCGTGGTGGAGACGTTGCCACAACGAGACACCCCTCAAGCAGGCCCAACCAGGCGCCCCCGCCCCAGGCCTGGCTGTGGGGGGGGCGGGGCGCGCGCCGCGCACTCCCGTCACGACGGAAGCCCCGCCCTTTCCGCGCGCCCGCAGAATTACGACAGCGGCGGGGGGCGTGGCCCGAAGCCTTTTGCCCAATCCAAGGGGCGGCTCCAAGCGAGTCCGTCGCGTTTCACCAATCAGATGCCGAGAGGGGCGGGCACACCTGGATTTCCTGGCGGCACCGCCCCCTCGTGCGGCCGCGTTCCCGCGGAGCGTGGGCGTGGCCTACGCGTGATGCCTATAAAAGCGGGCGGCGGTGGCGGCGCCATTTTGCGAACGGCGAGCAGCGGCGGCGGCGCGGAGAGGCGCAGCGGAGGTTTTCCTGGTTTCGGACCCCAGCGGCCGGATGGTGAAATCCTCCCTGCAGCGGATCCTCAACAGCCACTGCTTCGCCAGAGAGAAGGAGGGGGATAAACCTAGCGCCACCGTCCACGCCACCCGCACCATGCCGCTCCTCAGCCTGCACAGCCGCGGAGGCCGCAGCAGCGAGAGGTGAGCGCCCCGCCCCCGCCCGAAGCTTCCAGAAGCGGCTCTGCGCAGGCCCGCAGGGGGCAGGCGGCGGGGCGCCACGGAAGTCCCGGGAGCGCGAGGTCCGCCCCTTTGTCGATGCCACAGTCGCGCGGGGGGCGGGTTCTTGGCGGGATGGGGGCGGGGCCCGGGGGCGGGACTGGGAGCGTGGGGGGTGTCTCAGGTTCGGTTGCCCGACGGATGGTGTATCCTGTTGAGTTTGAGGGGCACGGGAGTCTTTGGGTTGGGGACTTCAGGTACGTGGTCGGGTTTAGGGGAGCACTGGAGTCTCTGGGTTGGGGGCTTCAGGTATCTGTTCGGGTTGCGGGGGGGGCACGGGAGGTCACGGGCTGGGGACGTAAGATTCCGTGGCCAGGTTTGGGGGCAGCGGGACCCGAAGTGGAGTCGGGTCCCGAGAATCTGTGATTTGTCGATGCGGAGGGTTTTGATCGTTCTGCGGGTGGACGAATTCGGCCGAGCCACCCCCGTCCCCGGACGTGGCCCCGGGACGCGGCGGTCCTGGGCGCCACGTAGACGGCGCCCGGGGCCCTTCTCAGGGTGGTGGCCGGACCGCCCCCCTCCCCCGTTGGGCGGTGGAGGGCGGGGGTCCAGGTGAGCTGCGCTTCTGCGGTTCGCGAGCTGCTTGACGACTGCCCTGGGAGATTTCCGCGGCCAGACCCCGAGCCGTGATGCAGACGTCGGCGTGTCGGGGCGCCCCGGATGGGAGCTGAGCAAAATGGAGGCGACTTTGGGCCCTGTTTACACTGCGCGGGAAATGGCTGCTGGCGCTGCCGGTTGCGCGATTGTGAAAATCTCCCCCGGGGCCGAGGGCCTCTCTGCTGAGATGACGCAACCCGAGGCCGCTGGGAGTGCGCGGGAGGGCGTCTCTGCAGGCCTGTCTCCGCAGCGCTCGCGTGGGTCCGAACGGGCCCCGCGCTTCCCAGCTGGTGTGGACGATGAAAGGGTCGAGGCCTGGGCTGCTTCTGTGAAAAGACAGGTTCCTGGACCACTAGGAAAAGGTTGCTGGATTTCGAGGTCTCCACTGCAGCTTGAAAAGTGGAAAAGGGGAAGCTGAAGCCGCTCGACTTAGAAGTGGGAAGTAGAACCTGATGCAGGCTTGGCTTGAGACAGTTTGTGGTGGCCTTAAGATAAAGGGTGAGACAGCCACCCAGGGAATGGATTGGGCCCTTAGCCAGCATTACCCCCCCACCGCCACTCCAGAAGTTGGATTTCAGAGGCTGCTTGTTCTGTGATTGCATAACTGTCTTAACTGGTGGCCAGCAGGTGTTGATTTTTGCACTTGGAGGGGTAAGGGGCAGGGTCCTAGGTGGATTTGGCTATCAATCTAGCCTTGCTGGGACTTGAGTCCCTCACCGAAGGCCAGTGGGTCCATTGCCAGTGCTGCTCACCAGCCCATTTCCTTCAGTTCCAGGGTCTCCATCAACTGCTGTAGTAACCTGGGTCCAGGGCCTCGGTGGTGCTCCTGATGTCCCTCACCCACCCCTGAAGATCCCAGGTGGGCGAGGGAATAGTCAGAGGGATCACAATCTTTCAGCTAATTTATTTTACTCTGTAAGTATCCTGGTTTCTTGGATTTCCTGGGTACCTGAGGTGGGGGGAGAGCAGCCAGACCCACAGCATCTGTTACTTAGCAGGCAGAAATGTTTCGTGCACCTGTCGTGTGCCAGGAACTGTACACCACTTTATCAAATTCTCTGAATCCAGGGTTCAAGGAACAAAGGTGCAAACAACAGCCTGGGCCTTGCCTTATGTAGCCTTTGCCCCTCACCCTGGGGCACCTGCTCTGGCCCCGGGCCAAGCCACCACCCCACAGCCAAACATTAGTATTGCAAGGGACTAGTGCTTTTCTGCGTTTTTAAATTGTCATCAGTAGGAAGGGTGAAGATTTCCACCCTGTGAAGGTTGGTGTCCAAGGTTGGCTTTTTTTCTTCCACAGGATAATCGGCTGAATGTAACAGAGGAACTAACGTCTAATAACAAGACGAGAATTTTAAACGTCCAATCCAGGCTCACAGATGCCAAACACATTAACTGGAGAGCGGTGCTGAGCAACAGCTGCCTCTACATTGAGATCCCAGGCGGCGCTCTGCCTGAGGGGAGCAAGGACAGGTGAGGGCAAGGAGCTGCCTCTATGTGCCGGGAGGGCGGAGGAGGGAAACCAAAGTCAGGAATCAGTCAAGCCATGATTATTTTGGGATTCCTCTTTAAAGCTGTCTCAGCAGTTATCACCCAAAGGATTCAGGGGGAGGGACATCCAGGGACCTTGGTGTTTTCATGTTTGAGGGCATCTAGTAGGTGGGGCCAAGAACACTGCTCCAGCACCCTACAGTGTCCAGAATGGCCCCTCAGGAGCACCTGGCTCCAGTGTCAGCAGTGCTGAGGGCGACCCTGGACCCAGAAGGAACTGGCGCTCCATGTAGATCAGGCCCCAAAGATACTTGGAGGTCTCGGCCTGGGGCCCCTGAGGGGTTGCAGGTGGGTGGGTCCTGATGCTGGAACTTCAGCTTTGCAGTTCTTCTCGAATTTGCTGAGGAGCAGCTCCATGCTGACCATGTCTTCATTTGCTTCCACAAGAACCGCGAGGACAGAGGTAGGTGGCACCATCACCATCCTCTGCAGGGGTGAGGGGAGTGGGGCCCCACTCTGGGGAACAGGTGGTTCTCATCCATTGGCTTTTCCTCTCTCCGCAGCCGCCTTGCTCCGTACCTTCAGCTTTTTGGGCTTTGAGATTGTGAGACCGGGGCATCCCCTTGTCCCCAAGAGACCCGACGCTTGCTTCATGGCCTACACGTTTGAGAGAGAGTCCTCTGGTGAGGAGGAGTAGTGTGATGCCTGGGCCCTTGGCCTCGATCGCAGTCCTTTGTGTGCGCTTTGTGCTGCGCCTCTGCGGGTGGTGTGATTAACTGCGTGCTGACCCATGTCAGCCTGCTTCACCTGCTGGGTTTGTCCGCATGTTGTAATTGTGCAAATAAACGCTCACTCCAAATTAGCCGTGTATTTCTTGGAAGTTTAATATTGTGTTTGTGATACTGAAGTATTTGCTTTAATTCTAAATAAAAATTTATATTTTACTTTTTTATTGCTGGTTTAAGATGATTCAGATTATCCTTGTTCTTGGAGGAGGAGTTTCTTATTTTGAAGTTTTTTGGAAACAGTCTTAGGTCTCTTAATTTGGAAAGATAATAATCTACCCTTCTATTGCTCTCAAAAATCTGAATAAAAGTGATTATTCCTCCAAGACCTGTGTGGGCTCAGTGGTTTTGACTTTCGGCCGGTGGCTGTCTCCCCGAGAGACTGAAGGGCAGGTCGTGGTGGGCCAAGGGGAGGGGGGGCTGTGCCAGCCTCCTGAGCCTTCTGCCGCAGGGTGGGGAAGCCAAGGGCCTGGTCTCACCTCTGGCCCCAGCCAGCCTTTTGAGTTCCTTTGAGGGGCTCAGCCCTGGCCTTCCACCCTGTCTGCTTCCAACTGTCACCTTTCTGGCGCCTCCATGGGCGGCCTGCCCCACCCCTTGGGCCTACTGCTGCCTTTCCCAGGACCATATTCTGGGGTGGCCAAGGTCAGAGGGTGTCTGCTTCCTGCTTCTCTTGCTGGCCTCACCTGCTGCTGCTGTTTTTTTTGGTTTGTTTTGTTTTGTTTTTAGGGCCACACCCATCGTATATGGAGGTTCCCAGGCTAGGGGTCAAATCAGCTGTAGCCGCTGGCCTACATCACAGTTCATGGAAACGCCAGATCTTTAACCCACTGAGCAAGACCGGGGATTGAACCTGTGTCCTCATAGGTGTTAAGATTCATTTCAGCTGAGCCAATAGTGGGAACCCCACACCTGCTGTAGTTAACTGGGCTCTGGGAAGTGGCCAGGGGCAGGGCAGGGGCTGGCGGGACTTTCCCAGCTGGGTGGTAGAGTGTATATATCTGTGTCCTGGGCACCCCTCTAGCCCTTGTATGGCGTTGTGCTGGGGCAGGAGTACTGCTGGCACGTGTTGCCCCAGAGCAGAGGTGGGGTGGTCTGAGGCAGCCAGAGATAGTGCTGCAGCAGGCGAGGTGGGGACTGAAGAGCAACAGGGCTGCAGCGCCATCTGCCGGCTTCTGGGCGCATCACCCGGTGGTTGACAAATTAGCTGTAAAGGGGCCATCATTGCTGAGGGGAAAGGAGCTTGGAAGAATTTGAGCAAAGCTGGGGGTTGGGTGGGATATTCAGCTACTTGTGATGACACAGTTGGTCCTCAAAGGTCTGGGAAGACAACTAGACGCTCCTAGTCCATGTGGGTAGGGCAAGGGCAGAGGAAGGGCATTGGAGTTGGAGTGTTGGAGGAGGAATGGTAGTGAAGCAGAGACTAGAGGGAAGTGTGTTTCAGGTGAGAGGAACAATGGGTAAGGCTTGGAGGCCAGAAAACACCTCCAAGGGTTGGCCAGAGAGTGTGCAGAGCCTGTAGAGGTGTCCCATTGTGTTCTGAAGGTACTAGGGAACCATAGAGATGTCTGAGTAGGAGAAAGACCTGGTCATGTCTGAGGTTAGAAAGTTCCTCAAGTGGGGAAGTTTCTGTTGTGGCTCAGTAGTAACGAACTTGACTAGGGACCCATGAGGACGTGAGTTCAATCCCTGGTCTTGCTCAGTACATTAAGATCTAGCATTGCCATGAGCCGTGGTGTAGGTCGCAGACGCAGCTTGGATGTTGGGTTGCTGTGGCTTAGGGCAGCAGCTGTAGCTCTGGTTCCACCCCTAGCCTGGGAACTTCCACATGCCACAGGTGCGGCCCTAAAAATAGAGAAAAAAAAAAAAAAAGGAAAAAAGTCCTCCCCAGAATTGCCATGGTGGGGTAAGTGAGTAAGTGAAGTGTGCAGGCAAGGGCGGTGGGGCCATCGGGGACCCTGTCTACTTTTCAAGTGAGTAAGCAGACCTCATTCTCTCCCTCAGGGCCCCCGATGAGTCTTTTGTTTATTCCATTCTAAACTACAACTGTGTGTTAGCCTGGGCCCTGCCCTCAGGGAACCCAAAGCCTGGTGGGTAAGGTGAATGGATGGCAGGCAAAGAGATGAATAAGTAGTTCCAGATGGTGACAAGTGTGCTCTGGAGGGAAGCAGGATGAGGAGCTAAAAAGGGCCTGGGAGGTACAACTTTATTTGCTTAGAATAGGTAAGATTCAGAGCTTGGCAGAGAGAACAGTTCATGCAAAGACTTGGTGGCTGGACAGAATTTAGTTCACAGAGGAGCAGCTAGGCAGCTGCTATGGGGGCAGGCATGGGAACCTTTGGAGAGACTCCACTTGGGTGGGCTGGCTGGCTCAGGTTCTGGGGAGCCTCCCTTCCCTGGAGGCCCCAAGCAGGTCTTGACAAGGATGTTCACACTTGATGTCCTCAGCACAAGGGTTTGCTCCAGGACTGGAAGTCCCTCCAGTGCCTCCATATGGAGGAGTGTCCACACTGTCATGGAGATGGTGACCATCAGACCCCGGTACCAGGAGGGCACTCTGGCTTCTGCTGGAGAGTGGGGGGCGGTGGGGGGAGGGTTCCACACACTGAGAGACATTGATTGGCAGGGGGTTCCCCACCTGAAGTGGGGTGGGCAGCACTGGCATCAGAATGCCTCTGCAGGCACCAGCCAATAGCCCTTAGCCCCAGAAGCAGGGGACCTGCATTCCTGGGGAGGACTTGGGCCCTCAGTGTCTGGCCGCATTCTCTGCTGGCCTTCTGGCCCCTTCTGGAAGGGGGTGTCCTCACTATGGTGGAGATACCGGCCACCACCCCACCCTGGGAAGGGGAGCCTGTCTCTTGGAGAGGCCTGGAACTGGTGTATCACTCATAGGAAAGGTCAGTCCCACAGCAGCTCTAGGGCAAGGTCTAGTGAGGCCTCAGTGGCCTGGGCCAGGTATTCACAGCACAGCCAGTCCTCCAGGTGGGGCACCTCCCCACCCACAGCCCGCTCTGCCAGGTGCAGGACCAGCAGCGCACGCCGCACCAGCAGCCAGGGCCCCAGCTGGGCTCTGCGGCCACGCAGCTCCTGTTCAGGTCCCCAGAGCAGCACCTGCAGTGCACAGCGCGTTTGGGCTGCAGAGGGCCTCACGCGGGCCAGCTGAACCGCCAGGTGCTCGAGGCCGACAGCCAAGGGCGTGGCCAAGGGCTTTCGGGGACCAAGCAGCTTTCGGAGCAGGCTGCTCAGCTGCCGTGCGTGGGCGCCCAGTGGGCCCTGGGGACATGGGTGGACGCGGCCAAAGTCTGCCAGCAGCAGGCGTGGGGGTCCAGTGGCCCCACAGCCCCGTGGGGACATTAGCAGCAAGTTCTCAGGCCGGAGTTCGGCCAGGGCTGCACCCTGCGCCTCTAGGTGCTCCAGGGCCATGCTCAGCTGCAGCAGCAGCAGAGCCACGGCCCTTGTGAACTTCATGGGCGGCTGTGTGCCCGCCTCCACCAGCCACTGGGCCACCGTGAGCTCTGGCACCTCCGTCGCCAGGGCCACGGGGCCCCTCCAGGACATCTCAGGCAGTGTACCCTCAGGCACCAGCCCACACAGCCCCTGGAGGTTGAAATGTGGGGCCAGCAAGGCCTGCAGCTCCAGGCCCCATGGGTGGGGCTCCTCTGCTCCCGGCTTGGGCACCTGCAGAGTAGAGGGGACCTTAAGAACCTGACCATAGTGTACCCCCCGCCCTCCGCAAGCCAGCACAGGATGCCTAGCAGCTCTACCTTTCCTGAAGCTTTCACACCCACTCCAACCTGCTGCACCATCGCTGCACCCCTCCAGAAGCAGGGGTGCATGTCAATTCAGATGTTAGTTGCCAGCATGATTTTAAGGAAAACTGCATCAGGGAGGAGGATGGTGTTTAGGGGTCAAACTTTCCAGCCTGCCAAAGGGGCTGGTGCTTTGGTAAAGAGGGAGGTGAGAACTAAGTTACCAGAGCTGGGGTGTCCAGTAGAAATACAGCTCAGGCCATGGTCTAATTCAAATTTTCCAGTAGCCACATTTGAAAAAGTGAAAAGAAGCAGATGAAAGAAACTTTCTTCTTTTTTTATTTTTTGTCTTTTCTTGAGGCTGTTCCCACGGCATATGGAGGTTCCTAGGCTAGGGGCCGAATAGGTGCTGTAGCTGCCAACCTACTCCACAGCCACAGCAACGCCAGATCTGAGCCGAATCTGTGAACTATACCACAGCTCATGGCAATGCTGGATCCTTCATTGCTGGAGTGAGGCCAGGGATTGAACCCGCATCCTCATGGATACTAGTCAGATTTGTTTCCACTGCCCCACAATAGGAACTCCCTTTTTTTTTTTTTTTTTTGATATTGAGTTGTATGAGCTTGAAAGTAATTTTCATAATCTATTTTATTTAATTCAATGTATCCAAAATGTTATCATTCAACAGGTTATTAATGACAAAAGTATTAGATGTTTTACATTATTATTATTAATAATAATAATACTAAGTCTTGGAGGCCTGGTGTATATTTGACATTCAGAGCACTTCTCAGTTGAGACCAGCCCCATTTCTTTCTTTCTTTTTTTTTTTTTGTCTTTTTGTTGTTGTTGTTGCTATTTCTTCGGCCGCTCCCGCGGCATATGGAGGTTCCCAGGCTAGGGGTTGAATCGGAGCTGTAGCCACCGGCCTACGCCAGAGCCACAGCAACGCGGGATCCGAGCCGCGTCTGCAACCTACACCACAGCTCACGGCAACGCCGGATCGTTAACCCACTGAGCAAGGGCAGGGACCGAACCCGCAACCTCATGGTTCCTAGTCGGATTCGTTAACCACTGCGCCACGACGGGAACTCCAGACCAGCCCCATTTCAAGTGCTCAGAAGTCATGCGTGGCTAACAGCTGGAGTAATGGACAGCAAAGCTCTTTCTAGGAAGTAGGAACATCACCTCTGGGGATTACATTTGAATCACATTGGGGCAGGTGTTAAAATTTACAGGTTCTGAGGCAGGGCACTGAGTGTGGGTATTTCAAAAACAACCTTGCCAGGAGTTCCCGTCGTGGTGCAGTGGTTAACGAATCCGACTAGGAACTATGAGGTTGAGGGTTCGATCCCTGGCCTTGCTCAGTGGGTTAAGAATCCAGCTTTGTCCGTGAGCTGTGGTGTAGGTTGCAGATACAGCTCAGATCTGGCACTTGCTGTGGCTGTGGTGTTGGCCAGTGGCTATAGCTCCGATTAGACCCCTAGCTGGGAACCTCCATATGCCGTGGGAGTGGCTCAAGAAAAGGGAAAAAAAAAAAAAAAAAAACCTCGCCAGGGGCCTCTGAGATGGGAATGTGATAGAGCTGTCAGCTAAATAACTCACAGCAGCAACAGCTTAATCCTCCATGCTCCTGTCTATAAAATGGGTCCATAGTAACACATCCTGCCCAGTTGGTGAAGTTCCTCCACAATGGCCCTGCATCTGACACTTGGTGGTCTGGTGTATTTGATGGGACTCTTATCTTTTCTCTTAGAGGTGCACGAAATGGAAGCATTTTGTAACAAAACATGGCAGTGCTCACATGAGGATTAGCTGAATGAAAGTGCCTAAAAGTCCTTACAACAGGGCAAGACGTGAACAGTGCTCAGTAGTACATTTTGGTGATTGTTGAAAACGACAATGATGACAATGACGACAAAGATGATGGTGGTCAAAGTGGTATCAGCCGACTGTGGCTTTCTGGTGCAAGAACTCACTGGAGAGGCCCCTGGGAGGCGTGGGGAGAGTTTAACAAGACTCCCAGGAGATTCGAATTTAGGTGGCCCACACTTTAGAAACGTGGTTCCAAGGGCTGACGGTGTTCATTTATGTGTTATTTGCAAAATAAGCAGTTAGGCCGAAAGTGCCCTGGGTTATTTCTTGGAAATTGGGGAAACCTCCCAGGAGCTGGGGCGGAGGCGGGGCGGGGCGGGGCTCACCTTGGCAGCCAGGAGGTGCCACGCCTCCTCATCCGCGCGCACCAGGCGGTAGTACAGGGCGTCCCCGCTCTCCAAGCAGGGCGAGCTGTCCAAAAGGCGGAAGCCGTGGCCGGGGCGGCAGGGGCCCGGGCGGCCCCCCAGGAGCCGGGCGTGCAGCCGGGCGTGCACGACACGCAGGCCTTCCAGCTGCCTGGCCTCCAGCGCTGCGTGCACAGCCTCCGGGCGGTGCAGGTCGTGGAGGGAGAGGCCCAGTTCTGTGTCCAGCGAGCAGAAGGGCAGCTCTGCAGGCGGACGGGCTGGCTCCACCCTCTGGTCGCCTGCCCTGCTCTCATCCACACTGAGGGATCCCAGAAGCGGCTTCCGATGCTGCCCTGATTGAACAGGGCTGGGACTGGGCGCCTTGTGGGTGGGCAGCGACTGGGTCCTGGTCAAGGTCTTCTTGGGCAGGGGTGGGGGCAGGGGCTGCGGGTGAGCCAAGGGAGGCTCCGGTGTTCTGGGGCGGCAGGGCTTGGAAGGCAGCAGGTGGGCACGGACCTCACCTATTGGGGGAGTGGGGAGGGGCTTGAGGATGCCCAGAGTGTGGGGTCCTGGGCCCACGACTCCAGCCTCAGCTTTGATTCCCTCATGTCTAAAATGGAAAAAATACCAGCCAGCCCAATGACCCTGTGGGTTAAGAATGCCCTCTCCAGTTTACAGATGAGGAAACGAAGTTTCAGAGGAGGGACAGGTCAGAGGCAGAGAAACATACGGCCCAGCATGGGCGACCCCCACTTCCCTGTGTGGCTCTGGCCAGGTGACTGAGCCTTTTTGAACTCGTTTCCTCATTTTTACAAGCTAGTGAAAGCCAGCTATTTTTTTTTTTTCTTTAAACAAAGAGCTTATTAAAGATAATTTAAAAGCTGCTATAATCAAGTTAAACCATCATTGGGCAGAGCATTCTTTAGAAGGTAACGAGAGACTTTGCCTCTATGCTCTGGCTGCCTGGGACAGCCACTTGTCCCATATCCCACCCAGGGCCCCACCCCAGCGCTCACCAAGGTTGCTGTACGTGGGCTGAGTAGGCCAGGTGGGGGTGTTGACCCCGGTGGTCTTAGTGGGTGGCTCCGGGTCACTCATGCTGCTGGGGGAAGGTCAGAGTACAGGGCATGTGTGGGTGAGGTCCAGCACCTGCTGTGTTGCCCTGGGAGGGTTGCTTGACTTCTCTGGGCAAATGTCACCCATCAACTTTTCAGGGCAATGGAAAGTGCCCTGACTCTTTGTGACATGGGCAGGACATCCAGCTGTGAGGGCAAGAGGTGTGGGGGGGAGGGGACAGCTTGAGGCTGGTGACAGTATTCAGGGACCCAAGCTTAGGCCTTTTCCCCAGAGCTCAGCCCCCTTCAGCTGTGCAGTTGCCAACAGCAGCCCGGCCCCCAGCCCTGCCCCACCCAGATTCCAGGTCACCCCAACCTTGAAAACTGGCCATTTCTGCCCACTCCCCACCCCAGCCCCCTCCAGGAATGGCCTACCTTCAGGACTGGTGTGACCTTGGGGCAGGGAGGGGGGGCCTTGGGTGCAAACTCCCAATAGCTGCAGCCCCTGGCCTGCCGGACTGTCTGACCGGTTGCTGGCAGTGAACCGGAAACGCCCAGACAACTGTTAGACCGCAGGCTGGGGCAGGAGGGGGTGCTTTATGCATTACTTCCCCATGACTGCTGGCCTTGGTTCCAGGGCTGCAAGGGATGGGGGGAGTTGAGAAGACTGGGAGAAGTCCTAAAGTTTACACAAGGTGGGCAGTAGGGGGGAACTCAGAGAGACAGAGGGAAGCAAGACATTTTAGACCCCTGTACCTTTGGGGAGGGCAGGGAATTCCAGCAGCAACTGTTTAAGGAGAAGTTTGACTAGGTGGCCCTTCTCTCTGAGGTTTTCACCCCTCCAGAGCCACGTCTCCCTGCAGGACTGTCTGAGAAGCCCCCAGTGCAAGCACCCCACTTCTTGCCAATCCTAGGACCCTTGGACTGGGAGCAGTTTGCTGCCTAAGCACCAGCTCAGCTCCAGCTCAGCTCTGACTTGCTGTGTGACGCTGGGCAAACACCAGCCCTCTCTGTGTTCCAGCAAATAAAGAAAAGTGGTCCCTGCTTGCTGCCTCTTGACAGCCACACTAGTTGGATTTTTCTTTAACGTGTAATCATCTCACTTCCCTGTCCCCACTGCCTTAATGCATTTATTTAGAAAAAGACATTCGAGGAGCTCCCATTGTGGCTCAGGGGTTAACGAACTCGACTGGCATCCGTGAGGATGCAGGTTTGATCCCTGGGCTCATTCAGTGGGTTAAGGATCTGGTGTTGCTGTGAGCTGTGGTGTAGGTCCCAGATAAGGCTCAGATCCCACGTTGCTGTGGTTCTGGAGTAAGCTGGCAGCTATAGCTCCAATTTGACCCCTAGACTGGGAACCTCCATATGCTACGGGAATGGCCCTAAAAAGGCAAAAAAAAAAAAAAGAAAGAAAGAAAAAGAAAAAAAAAGAAAAAAAAAAGAAAGAAAAGAAAAGAAAGAAAGACATTTGAGGAGTTCCTGCTGTGGCTCAGTGGAAATGAACCCGACTGGCATTCATAACGATGTGGGTTCGGTCCCTGGTCTCGGTCAGTGTGTTAAGTATCCAGCTTTGCCATGAGCTGTGGTGCAGATGTGGCTCAGATCCCCATTGCTGTGGCTGTGGTGTAGGCCAGCAACTGCAGCTCCAATTTGATCCCTCGCCTGGGAACTTCCATATGCCACAGGTGGAGCCCTAAAAACCAAAAAAAAAAAAAAGAAAAAAACATTTGAGATAGATTTACCATACTGGAGAATTCCCTGGTGGATCAGTAGGTTAAGGATCCATCGTTGTCACTGCAGCAGATCAGGTGGCTGCAGTGGCACAGGTTTGATCCCTGCCCTGGAAACTTCCACATGTTGGCAGGTGTGACCAAAAAGAATTACCATACATGGAAAATCAAGAATGGTAAAAACCTGGGAAAACCAGGCAGTGTGAAATTCTAGCTTAAGCACACAGTGTCCAAACTGTTTGGGGAGTTCCATTTGTGGCACAGCAGAAACGAATCCGACTAGGAACATGAGATTGTGGGTTCGATCCCTGGCCTCGCTCAGTGGGTTAAGGATCTGGCATTGCTATGAGCTGAAATGTAGGTTGCAGACGTGGCTCGGATCTGGCATTGCTGTGGCTGTGGCTATGGCTGTGGCATAGGCTGGCAGCTGTAGCTCCGATTAGACCCCCAGCCTGGGAACCTCCATATGTAGCAGGTGTGGCCCTAAAAAGCAAAAACAAAAAAACAAAAAAACCACTGTTTGGGGGCCTAAGGATCACCCTGCTGGGCTGCTGTCAGGAAAGACAACCTAGCTGCAAACACAGCCCCTCCCCCACTGTAATGACGACCCAAGAAATCACTGCAGATGCAGACATTTTTGCTTTGTAGTTTGAGCATCTTTCACGCTCAGGTTCTTCCTTGGCCCCCTCTCATTTCCCTCAAGGGCAGTGAGTCCAGAGAGGGCTGTAGTCCACACAGGATCACACAGCAGGTCCAGGCTGGGCTGGGGGGCATTCACGGGCTGTTGCTGGATGACCCTGGGCGTGGGAAAGGAGACAGACTTGCCTCATGGAGTCCTCCAAGTGGGTGTCCTCCTGCGTTTTGGGCGACACTCCCAGCGTTTCCAGAATGAGGGTCCGTAACTTGATTCAATATTTTTTCTTTCCCAGCACTCAGCTTCTGTAATTCACAGAATTTATACTCTCTGTCCTTAGTCCATGAGGCTGCCTATGATTTTGGTGGACTTCAAAATCATGCAATGGGAGGATGGTGGGCTTGAGAAAGAGTCTGCAAATTATACCGGACAAGGATTCCACAATTCCTGGGCTGTTCTGTGTGGAAGAGAAGGGACCAGAGGTGCTAAGGAAGTGGCCTCTGCTCAAACTCTTGCCAACTATGAATTCTTTTTAATTTTTTCTCTTTAAGGCCACACCTGAGGCATATGGAGGTTCCAGGCTAGGGGTCAAATTAGAGCTGCAGCTGCTGGCCTACACCACATCCACAACAATGCCAGATTCCAGCCGCGTCTGCCATCTACACCACAGCTCACGGCAAGGCTGGATCCTTAATCCACTGAGCAAGGCCAGGGATTGAACCCTCATCCTCATGGATCCTAGTCAGGTTCATTAATCACTGAGCCACGAAAGGAACTCCTTAATGTAATATATATATATATATTTTTTTCTTTTGTATTTTGTCTTCTTAGGGCCACAACCCCAAGGCATATGGAGGTTCCCAGGCTAGGGGGTCCAATCAGAGCTGAAGCCGCTGGCCTATACCACAGCTCACGGCAATGCCGGATCCTTAACCCACTGAGCAAAGCCAGGGATCGATTGAACCCGCGTCTTCATGAATGCTAGTCAAGTTCACTAACTGCTGAGCCACAGTGGGAACTCTTTATGTTTTTTAAAAATCTTATTTGCAAACTATGGCCCCTGGGCTGACTGGCTGTTTTTGTAAATAAAGTTTTATTGGAACCAGGGCCAGGATTAGGGTGTTGAGAGTGAGGAAGGGTCATGCCAGGGCAAGGTGGATCCTGTCTTTATTCAAAAGGCTTTGGGACTTCTCTAGTGTCTCATTGGGTTAAGGATCCAGCAGTTGTCACTGCTGTGGCTTGGGTCACTGCTGTGCTGTGGGCTCTATCCCTGGCTTCTGCATGCCATGGGTGAGGCCAAAAAAATTTTAAAAAGGTTGATATTTTATCCATTGTGAACTTGGAGCATGAACTGATATCATTTATAGAATATTGGTCTTTTTATTCCTTCCTTTTTTTTAGGGCCACACTCAAGGCATATGGAAGTTTCTAGGCTAGAGATCAAACTGTAGCTGCAGTTGCCCACCTATGCCACAGCCACAGCAACACCAGATCCAAGCTGCATCTGAAACCTACACCACAGCTCATGGCAACCCTGGATCCTTAACCCAGTCAACAAGGCCAGAGATTGAACCGGAGACCTCATGGTTACTAGCCAGGTTACAAAACGTTAACTCCCTAGAATCCTGATCTCGATGACTGCGTTCTGGGCACCCCTTTACATTTTGTGCCCCAGGTCAGTGCCTACTCACCTCACCCTGGGCTGGAATGGGGGTTAGGGAGAGGGGCCAGGCAGGGACAAGTGATGACATCCCAGGGGACTTCTCCACCCGGGACGGGTAGGGTCGCGGGCAGCCGGTGGTGGGGACCTCCTGCCTGCCTCAAGATGGCCCTCCTGGAGAGGTGGGGGGCCCTCTATGGGGGAGGAGAGCAGAGTTACCAGCTGACATCTCCTCCGCGACCCCCAGAGCCCCAGTGGACAGCCCTCCTCCGAGGCCACAAAATGGGGACCGCTCACCTCATCTCACCCCAAACAGCGGTGCCTGTATCGTCCCCGCCTGGCCACCCCCTACCTTAGGGGGGCACGTGGAGTTCCAGCCCCTAAAGACGTTCATCCAGAACCTGTGAGTGTTACACGGCGGGGCAGGGGAAGGGGGGAAGTAAGGTGCTGATTGATTAGATGAGGATGGGGAGGACCCTGGATTCCCCAGGGGCCCAGTGGTGTCACAAGTTCCTCGTAAGAGGAAGGCGGGGGTCAGAGGCAGAGAGAGATGGGAGATGCCTCACTGCTAGCTGTGAGGATTGAGGAAGGGGCTGTGAGGCAGGGATGCAGCACCTCCAGAAGCTGGGAAAGGAGGAAGTGACTTCCCTGGAGCCTCCAGAGGAGCCGGCTGCTGATGTGTTTTAGACTTTTGAGCTCCAGAGTTGCTGAACAATCCACAATCTCAGTTGTTGTAAGCCACTAAGTTTGTTACAGCAGCCATAGGAAGCTCATAAGTTGTTCCCTGCATAAAAGAGGACCATAACCCTCTAATTATAGATGAACACAGGGCACAGAGAGGGGCAGTGACTTCCCCCAGGCCCCATAGCATGGAGGACACAGACCCTTCTGAGGGGCCCCGCCTTGGGGGCTTCTGGCCACCAACAGGACAGGTCCCCCTTCAGCTGCCCTTGGCCACCCAAGGAAAGAGGACCTCTCAGCTGCATCCCAAGAATAAGACAGGGTTCAGAGAATCCTGGATCTTGTACCTGATCTGAACCAGGGACTCAGGCAGCCCTGTGGATGGCGAAACCAAGCCACATGAGACAATCTTTCACCTGCTTTTGCTGCAGGAGGAATAGGGGAAAGGAGGCTCCAAAGGGTTGCCCACAGCCCTCAACATGTCCCTACCCTGCATCTGTCTCCTGTGGGGCAGGAAGGAAGCTTCCTCTCATGTTTCAATAGGGAAACCAAGGCATGGAGAGTGACCCTGGGACTGCCCTTGGCCATGGCTGATGGCCTTGCCTTGGTCTACTTCCTTCCAGAAAGAGCACAGGCCTTCAGAGGCAGTGGGAAAGCGTGGTTCTGCACCTTGTTTCTCCTTTCTTCCCTGCTGCTGGCTCTGTCCCTGGAAAGAGCCTGGGGCCAGAGTTTCCCTGACAGCCCAGTTCACACCCTGCCTCTCCTTGGTTGGGCACTCTGGGCAGCCGCTAACCCTCCCTTTGCCTATATGTAAAATGGGATCCTAACAGGACCCAGCTCACAGTGTCATCATCTGCATAAAAGGAGTTAAGATAGGCAGCATGGGAACAGCACTGGGAACAGCATGGGTACCTGAAGTGTGGCCTCTAATGTTATCACATGGGTCATTCTCCATGACTTGGGGCATTCAGCTTTGGGGCTGAAGCAAGTAGCTCCCTCAGGGAGCCCAGCAGCCCCTACTTCTCCCCCCACTTCTCCCAGGGGAATTTTTGTTTTAAACGCTGACATTTGTTATTA
This sequence comes from Phacochoerus africanus, assembly GCF_016906955.1. Lineage (NCBI taxonomy): Eukaryota > Metazoa > Chordata > Mammalia > Artiodactyla > Suidae > Phacochoerus > Phacochoerus africanus. The sequence goes on along the minus strand of NC_062547.1, from coordinate 76,426,551 downwards.
AATTGGTTTCATTTTTATTGGATTCAAATCAAACACAGCAGGGTAGGGGCTTGGGGGGCTTGGTTCGTTTTGGGACGGGGCAGCAGAAGGGGCTGGGAGATCCCAATTCATGACGTTCTCTAAGTCCTAACACTGCTAAGACCTCTCTCCCATCTGGATGATGCTAAAGGCACTTGGATGTCATTTTGAGGGGCCCTCTGGGTTGTCAGGGCAACCAAGGTCAGGAGGATGTTCAGGGGAAAAAACTAGTCCATTCTGTTCGATGCAGGTAGAGTACAGGACTGCTGGACATCCCCTTTGGTCCTCACTCACATCCTGCTGTGAATGGGGCTGGGGAGTCCCCACCCCTGGCTGACTGCGGTCAGCCCCGTTGGCCCATGTGCCCATTGTGGGGACAGGACCAAGGCTCTCGATGTTTCCAGCTCAGGGAGAATAGCCAGTGTCCCCTTTCCAATTTTGTATGACTCCTTTGCTCAAAACTTCCAGGGTTGACAGCTTTCCCTCTGGCTCATCTCAGAAAATTCTCAAGGGACCCAGACTCCCAGTCAATCACCAAGCTTTACCCTCAGACCCATTTTATAGACACGGATATCAATGGTCCAGGTGATCCTTAGTCACCAACTAAAATTATACGACTGGGCAGGAGCGGAGCTGGCTTTGAGCCTTCCTATGATATGAGGTCCTTGAGAATCCTGTCTAATCTCCTGGTCAGAACCAAGCTCCCTTCCAGCCCAGCTCTGGCCCCACAATATTTTCTGTGTCCTTCCCCCCTGGTGATGCCCTAACTGTGGTCTGGCCGAGGTAGAGAGTCGGGGCAAAGACCAGGCTGGGGGAGGCAGGGTCATGGATGGTCCCATCTGGTGTCTGAATACTTCTGCAAAACCTCAGCTCCTGCTTGCATACCCTCAGTGACAGGGTACTCACTATCTGTAGAGCAACAGGGCCATGATCTTGTGGAAGCTCTTTCACCTGAGGTAAAATCTGTCTGTGATCCCCTACTCTTTGGCCCTAGATCGGCCTCAAAGGTGCAGAGACAAAGCTGTCTCTGTCACCTTCTCCCAATGACCCAGGTCCAGGCCTCTCTGTACCTTGACCTCCTGTCCTGCCCTTGCTCCCCATCACTGCCCCTGCCATGCACAATACAGGGACCTGGAGAACCATCCATGCTCTGGTCTCCTTCTGGAGGTGAGCAGTGGGCCACAGGGCTGGACAGGGATGGGTCAGACTCAGGACTGAAGATCACTCCAACTGCCTGCTGAAGAGGGACACCGTGGAAGTTATGCTCCTGGGCCAGGGGCCAGGACAGCTGTCCCTCCTGTGTGGTGAGGGCTTGGGGAGCAAGTGGCAGCTGGAAGGGCTGGTGGGAGGAGCTGGGGAAATGGCTTCTCCTAGTGAGCCAGCAGGTCCTGGGGAGAGGGAGTCTGGAAGCAGGGGCCTGGGTCAGCGGGTCAGGGACCATCCTGTGTGCTGGACCCCTTCAGGGTGGGCCTGATCTGCTCGGTGAGACCCTAGCCCAGCCCCTGAGATCTGTCCCAAGATGGCCAGCTGAGCGGGGCCTGGTGTGAGCTGACTGTGTGGTGTGAGCTGGGTGTGTCACAGGTGTGAGCTGCCTGTCCCGGGGGTGGGTTGTGCTCTCCCGTGAGCCTTGCGTACTTGCAGTGATCTCTGGAGCTCAGGGCACCTTCCTAGTGTCAGCTGGGTGTGAGGTGTGTGTGTGTGTGTTCCACTCTGGGGCTGTGTGTCTGGTGGTATGTCCCAGAGTTGCATAAGTGTGTGCTGTGTGTGTGGGGGGGCATCCAGGTGTGAATGGTGCAGGCTTTCACGAGCCCTGGCCTGGGGGCAGGCAGCCTTCCGTGGAATCCCAGGTGTAGACCATCTCCACCAGGTGTGAGCTGTTTATGGTGAGGCCCCTGAGTCTCTGAGACCCACCCACCCCCACTCTGCTCAGAGAACACACCAGGGGCAGGAAGACAGGGTGAAACCCTTACAAAATACTTGAGAAACTCTGCAAAAGATGCATCCTGATGAAAAAAACAGTCCTGTGGTTGGGTCTCTACAAAAAAGGGGAAGTTCTGCTAGGAGCCGGCTTGTGGCCGCCCCCTATGGGAAATGCATAGGTGGTCATGGTCGGCACACGGCCAGCAATGGGCTGGCATGGACATGGACAGAGACGCAGCCTCCAGCCCAGGCCCAGCAGCCGGGGTCCGGGAAGCTGTCCGGGGGCCGCTCAGATCATCTTCATGTTGAACTTGCGGGCGCCGCCCTGGCCCGCGGCCGCGGCCGGCCCGTCCACCTTACGGAAGGAGTACTCCACGGAGAAGTTGTTCTTGTGCTGCCCGCGGCCACGGCTCCACACGAAGAGCAGCAGGAAGCAGAAGAGGACGACGCCCAGGAAGGTGATGCAGCCCATGGCGGTGGACACCAGAATGGTGGTGAGGTCCAGCGGGAAGCGCATAGCCGCCTGCGTGTCGTTGCGGCCCTCACCCAGGGTCCGGTTGGTGGCCGGCTCAGGTTGCACGCTCAGTGTGGCGAAGTAGGTGTCGTTGCCACCCGCGTTGCTGGCCACACACGTGTAAGTGCCGCTGTCCCCGGGCTGCGCATCCCGGATCTGCAGCGTGCCGCCCGGCAGCACGCGCGCCCGGCCGGCACTGGTGGCGGTCACCGCGCGGTGCCGTGGCGTCACCCAGGCCACGGTGGGAGCTGGCTCGCCTTCGGCGCGGCACTGGAAGCGTACGTCGTCGCCCGCGGCCGCCGTGACGTGCTGCAGCCGCCGCTCGCGGATCTTGGGCTTGCGGCACACGAAGTACTCGAAGAGCACTGAGTCTGGCAGGTTGCGCAGCGCATCGCCACGGACCTCGGCTGGGGTGGCGCAGGCGGGCAGGCGGCCGTCAAAGTTGAGGGTCTTGCGGCGCTGTACGATCCAGAGCAGGCGGCAGTCGCAGGCCAGCGGGTTCCCGTCCACACGCAGCGTCTCCAGCGTGTTGACAGAGTGGAAGGTGCTCTCCTCTAGCGTGGACAGCAGGTTGTTGGAGAGGTTGAGCAGGCGTATCTGCCGAAGCCCCAGGAAGGCCTGCGGCTCCACCACCGCCAGTAGAGCTCCAGCCAGGTGCAGCTCGCGCAGGCGCACCAGGTCACGGAAGGATCCGCGCGGCACCGTGCTGATGGGGTTGTGCGACAGATTGAGGCAGGTGAGGTGGGCCTGGTGGCGCAGGGCGGCAGCTGGCACGGCGGTGATGTTGGTGTGAGTGACCGATAGCGAGGACAGGTTGAGACCCCGCAGGCTGCCGGCGGCCACCTCCTCCAGCAGTGGCCAGTTGTCGATCTCCAGGTGCAGTAGCCCCGGGAGCCTCTGGAAGTTTTGGTCCTCCAGGGCGGCGATAGCCAGGTGCCGCAGCCGCAGGGCGCCCAGGCCCCGCAGGTGGCCCAGCGACTCGCCCGACAGCGCCGTCAGGTTGCAACGCTCCAGGGTCAGCTCCTCGAGGGCCAGCAGCCCCGCGAAGGCCCGGCGTGAGATGAACACCAGGTCGTTGTCGCCCACCTCCAGCCGGCGGAGGCTGCGCAGGTCCTGGAAGGTGTAGTCCAGGAGGATGACCAATTTGTTCTCACTCAGGTCCAGCAGCGTAAGGTTATCCAGGCGCGTGAAGACGCCAGGCGGGATGAGCTTGAGCAGGTTGCCGCGGAGGCGCAGCTCGCGCAGGCGGGGCAGGTTGGCGAAGGCGCCGGGTTCCACGTGCGCGATCACGTTGTCGCTCAGGTCCAGCTCCTCCAGCAGCGGCAGGGCGGCCAGGTCGCCCGGGTTCAGGCAGCGGATGCGGTTGCGGCTGAGCTCCAGGAGGCGTGTCTCGGCCGGGATGCCGTCAGGCACAGCGGTCAGTCGGCGCCGGGGACAGGCCACCGCACGCGTCTGCGCTGTGCACTCACAGCGGGCCGGGCAGCCCCCGGCCGGGGGCGGGGCTGCAGGCAGGAGCAGGAGCTGCAGGCTCAGGACACACAGCCAGCAGGTCATGGTGCGGAGCCTGGGCCTAGGGCCACACCACCATCCTTGTGGGCACCTGGGGGAGAGGGCAGCGTTAGCAACTACATCCCGTCATCCTGCCACCCCACCCCCACATCCCATTCTAGCAGTGTGCTCAAGAAGCGTTTATCCACTTTGGGACCTGTGATCTCTCTCCTGGGGGCCTCTACCCAAGGACGGTGAAAGGAAGCAGCATGAATGGATGATCAGGTGATCAGGTCCATGGAGGAAATGACTTCAGACCGGGACAGGTGACATTTGAGCTGAGACACTGCACTGGGTTGAATTGTGTTCCCCCAAAAGATATGTCCAAGTCCTAACCCCAGTATGTGGGAAGGGGGCCTCATTTGGAAATAGCATCTTTGCAGATGTGATGGGTTGAGATGAAGTTATATTGGATCAGAGTGGTCCTAAATCCAATGACCAATGGGTTTATAACAAAAGGGACATTTGGATTCACAAGTAGATGCACACAGAAGGAATAGGCATGCGAAGACAGAGGTAGAATGATGTGTCTACAAGCCCAGGGGACCCCAGAAGCTGAGAGAGTCAGGAAAGACCCTCTCTTGAAGCCTTCAGAAGGAACACGGCCCTGAGACTCCTAGATTTCAGACTTCTGGCCTCTGGAACTGTGAGAACATAGATTTCTGTTGCTTTAAGCCACTCAATTTGTGGTTCTTTGTTTCTGGACATGGGAAGCTAATATAGACCCAAAGAATGATCAGGGAAGGGCTCTTCCCTGATCATTGGATATCGGTGAAAGAGGTTTCAAGCTGGGGCAAAAGCCAATGCAAAGGCCCTGAGGCAGAGTGGCTGGCAAGGCTGGGAGAGGAATGAGTAGGGGTGGGGAGTGGGAGATGCACTGGAAGGTCACAGAAGCTGGATGGTGTGGCGGGGGAGGAGCAGATGCCTGAATGCCTGGGCCTGTGCACCTGCACCTTCTGAGTTGTTCCATTTCTCCTGGCAGTCAGCTGGCTCTCCATCCTCCATCCCTACACTCTGCTGGGCTGCAGCCTAGATCCTGGGTTGAGGTGGGTGGGGGTGGGGAGGGAATAGCCAGATGGCAGCTGGAGGTGCTGCTCCCTTGGCCAGGAAGCTATTCTCAGCATCTTAGCAGCCGAAGCCCCCAGGCAACCCCCGACTTTCCTGGGCACATCCCTGCTCTCTTTTTCCTCCCTGTTCCCATAGGTCTGGGTTAGCGGGGACCCAGACTGTAGATCTTTATTTGCTAAACATCTGCGGGCCCAGCTCCTGCCTTCCTGGGCCCTTTTGGGAGTTTTAGGTGAGAGCAAACACACACAGAGCCTTGAGTAAAGGCCGGCTTAATGCTAGAGATGAATCCTGTGTAACTGAGGGGTGAATTTGTACTTTACTGGTGTCATCAGGTTAAGATGAGTTCACAGGGGAGTAGTGTGGGTATCCTTATAAAAGGGCACATTCAGATGCAGATACTCAGGGAAGGTGGCCATTTGACAACAGGTCTATGAGCTAAGGGACACCAAAGACAGCCGGTAACAGCCAAGAGCTAGAGGAAGCACAGAAGGACCCACCCCTTGAATCTCTGGAGGGAGCACAGCCCTGATGACACCTTGATTTCAGATGTCTGGCCACCAGAACAGAGAGAATACATTTCTATTGTTATATATATCCATGCATATCCATACATATTTTTTTTCTTCTTGCCTGTGCCAAAGGCACATGGATGTTCCTGGACCAGAGATCAAACCCACGCCACAGCTGTAACCAGAGCCACAGAAGTGACAACACCAGATCCTTAACTACTGAGCCACCAGGAAACTCCAAAATTCTGTTGTTTTGAGCAACTCTGTGGTATTTTGTTATGGCAGCTTCAGACACTAATACAAGACCTAAATGGTGAGTTCCCTGGTGGCTCAGTGGGTTAAGGATCCAGCATCACTGCTGTGATACAGGTTCCATCCCTGGCCCAGGAAATTTTGCATGCCACGGGCCTGGCCAAAAAAACAAAAACAAAAACAAAAACCTAAATGAGTATCCATAGATCTGTGAGGAAAATTCACACAGGGGAGCAGAGCAGCCTGAACAAGGAGGTTTGCTGCAGTGTCGTTTGGAACAGCAAAAAACTGGAACTAACCTAGATATCCATCAAGAGGGAATGAGTTGAATAAACTGTGGTCTTTGTCTGCTGTGGAATAGTAGAATACAGGGAGAACCTTGTATGTACCAAGGAAGAAAGACAGTGGAGATGCCATTATATGAGGGGGAAAAAACCCAGAACTAATCTTAGTATCCATCAACAGGGATTGGTTAAATAAATTGCATTGTGCCTGTTATGGGATTAAGAAGGCTCATATGTACTTAATAGAGAAAGAAAGCTGAGGTATAGTTATATGGAGGAAAAAGTGGAGCTAACCTAAATGCCCATCAATAGGGGATCAAAGAAGCCATAATCCCTGGTTATCATGGAATGCTGGGAGATTTCAGTATACCCACAAGGAAAGATGACTGAGTTTCATGGGAGACTGGGGGCCGGGCTAGGGGGGAATCAAGTTTGCCATACAATCACAGACAACACAATCCTATTCGTGGGGGAAAACAAATAAAGTAAATAAATAAAACAGAAACACCTGGGAACTCCCACGCCCTGTGGCACAGCACTGTGAGTGGTGGGAAAGGAGTGGCCGAGGCACCCTGGGTCTCTAGGAGGTCAATGTCTTAGCTCCCTGCCCCCCGCTGGGGAGGCCATCGGGGAGGCAGAGAGCAGAAGTGAGAGGCATCTGGCTTTGCCCTCCCACTGCAGCTGTCCTTAATCCAGACCTGGGCATAGCAGGGAACGTAATCTTTCCCTGAGGCAAACTCCCTTTCCAGGCTCTTTTTCTAGGTCATTCTCTCCCATATGGTTGCCCTGGACAACATGCAGGGAGGCTGTGTCCCAGGAGCCACGGAAGAGCCATACCGACAGTCCCCTGTCCAGCTGCCTCTTGGGCCTTAGCAACTTTCTCCCTTAAACTGGCTTGGAGTCACTCCCAGGTCATTGTCCAGCCAGGGCTGCTCCTGGTGGTCCAGGGGTAACTGTTCATAACCAGGGCTCGGGGACAGCTCCTCAGCAGCCTGCTGTGGTGGAGCTGGGCCCTCCCTGGTGCTGCCCCAAGAAGGAAATGGATGTACCATTCAGGTCCCCAGACAGACTCCTTGTTGGGGGAGCTGCCTGATTTGTTTTTCCTATGGTAGAGAACTTCAGGCCCCCATCCCCTCCTCCCCCCACCACTCTGCTCTAGCTCCTCCAGCTTCCTCCTCATTCCTCTAACACACCAGGTGTGGTCCTGCCCCAGGGCCTTTGCATGTGCTGGGCAACACCTAGACCACTAGTTCCCCCTTGTTCACTCCTCGACTTTATGGGGGTCTCACCCCCAATGTCACTTCCCTGGTGGCTCTCTTCCCTAAAGTCCCCCCACTCCAGTCTCTCTGAAAGGCCATTTAAACCCCTGTTCAAAGCTGTTTCTCTTCCTGGACTGGAAACAACACCCTCATCATCCAAATGGCAAATGCCACAACAGCTGCTGCTCTGGGCCAGCCCTGTGCTAAGGCTCCACCTGGATAGTTCCATTTAATTCCCACCATAACCTCATGGCGGGGGGGTGTCCCCAAGTCACCCCTACTTTACAGAGGGAAACACTGAGGCTCAAAGCTCAGGCTCACACGGCGCGTCAGAGGTAGCAGGGGACAGTCCCAGGGTGAAGTTGGGTGACAACCCTGTAACACTTGCTCATCTCCTTTCATTTTTTATTATTGTTTTTTCAAACAGAGCCCAGAGATGGTTCTGGCGGTTCCTCCAGCTAGAATTTAAAACAAAATTCTGCTGTTTTTGCTGGACCTGTCTTTATCATCACATGTGGAGACCCTGTAACTCTGGTTTCCCCTCACTGGTTTATTCCCTCCATCAGTCAGTCAACAAACACGAGGCCAGGCATTTTCCACGTGCTTCAGACACAGAGTGCACAAGACAAAGAGGTCAGCTTTCTCAGAGCCAACAGATAACAAAGAAGGTGAGTAAATACACTCTCTTCCAGCTCGGGTGGCCACAATCAGGGAAAAATAAATCCATGAAAAGGATGATGAAGGTGTCAAGAGGATTGCAATGATCTAGTTAATGAGAAGGGACGGAGACTTAGGGAGAAAGGGAGCCTAGCAGATGGGGCAGCGGGACTGAGCAGTCCAGGCAAGGAGGCTGGGGTATGCGCTGCAGAGGAAAGAGGATGTTTTCAAAGCTTAAACTGTTTCTTTTAAGCTGGAAGGTGTTTGTTTTTGTTTTTGTTTTTGCTTTTTTAGGGCTGCACTCGCAGCATATGGAGGTTCCCAGGCTAAGGGTCCAATCAGAGCTACAGCTGCAGGCCTACACCACAGCCACAGCAGTTCAGATCTGAGCTGCGTCTGCGACCTACACACCACAGTTCACAGCAATGCCGGATCCTTAACCCACTGAGCGAGGCCAGGGATTGAACCTGCATCCTAATGGATGCTAGTCAGATTCATTTCTGCTGAGCCACAACGGGAACTCGATAAGCTGGAAGAATTTTTTAAAAACAACTGTCACAGAAGGTGGAAAAGAACAAAGTACTCAGGTGACAAGAGGTCAGGACAGCCAGGGCATAGCTACTTGTGATACAGTCACAGAAAGACTGGCACAGTCCTCTGCTCTGAGGCACTGTGTGACCTCGGAGGAGAGACACGCCCTCTCTGGACCTTGCCTGTCAAAGAGAGTGAGACCTGGGGCATCCTGGGAGCTCTCACACTGTAATTGCTCCTGGGATGAGAGTATGGCTGGTCCTTGGAGCCCAGCAGGGGCGCTCCAGCTGTGACCCAGATCATGACCTCTAACCTCTCCTCCCAGCACAGCCCTGTCATCTCCTCTGCAGGGGGCGGGGGGGGGGGGGGCGGGGCGGAGGCAGCTGGGCACATTGGCAGCTGGAGCTTCTGAAGCCTCCCGCTTAGGGTTCCGGCTTCCCAGGCGGGAAGGTCTGGTTCCAGGCAGGCTAGGGGGCAGAGGGGGAATTGTCTCTGCTTCTAGAAGCCCCACTCAACTCATTCTTCTGCGCTGGGCTGGGAAGCCAGAGAGCTTGCAGGAGGGTGGTCTTGGTAGAGGGCTGGGGGGTGGGAGCAGTACTGAGCCGAGATGCCCGAGTAACCCTCCATCTCTGTCACTCTTGTATGATCGTGGGCTGGGCACCTCGAGCAAGCTGGTCACCCTCTCTGGGACTATCTCCTGGCCTGGAGGCCTGGGCCTTGCAATGGGGTTAGAGCTAGAATCCCAGGTCTGGACTAAGGTAGGGGTCTGGATTCTGGTCCTGCTTCTGTCGTGAAGTTTTTAGGGCATTGGGTCCATTTCCCAAGAGGCAGTGAGAACACCAGTCATGCTCAGTGGTGCGTGGGGCAGGCCCATGGCAATGGCCGTGCATTGGGGCTGGGCTGGATGATCAAATGAGGCTGAATGGGAGTTCCCGTTGTGGTTCAGCAGAAATGAATCTGACTAGTATCCATGAGGATGTAGGTTTGATCCCTGGCCTCACTCAGTGAGTTAAGGATCCGGCATTGCTGTGAGCTGTGGTGTGGGTCGCAGACACAGCTTGGATCCTGCGTGGCCTTTGCTATGGTGTAAGCTGGCAGCTCTGATTCAACCCCTAGCCTGGGAACCTCCATATGCCGCGGTGCTGTCCTAAAAAGCAAAAAAAAAAAAAAGAAAAGAAAAAAAATGAGGCCCAGTGGACAGGCTGATGTTGGTTCTATACCTTTCTTTCTCTGCCCCTTCCCTCTTCCTTGAGGTCATGGCCTTGGGGGAGATGACACCCACAGGGACATCAAAGTCCCCACCTGCCTTTCTTCACCCCAGCAGGAACCTGCTACCCTCCTGGGGCCTCGCGTCCTGTCCGCCCAGGACTAAAGACCATCTGTTTGCTGCTGGCTGCTGATCTTGTGCCTCTCCTGAGCACCAGCCCTGGGGGCCCAGCCATCTCCCCGACATCTGCAGGAGGCCCTGCAGTGTCCCAGCCTTACCGCTCCCCTGGCAGTGCCTCACTTACACCCCCAGCCAATCTGTCACAGGTGCTGTCAGCTCCACCTCCAAATATATCCCAGATCCACCTCGCTGTGCATCTCTGCCACTGCCAGGCCAGCGCCAACCCCCCACCAGCACAGGCTCCTGCTCACACCCTGGCATTCAACAGACACCCCTCATCCTGCTGGCCTCAGTGTTCCCACCTGCAGAATGGGTCTGGAGATGTATGAGGGTCCCTTGTCACCACTGATCTTTGGGGCTGGAGCACTCTCTGCAGGGAAGGGCTATCTATCCTGGGTGCTATGGGGGGTGGAGCAGCCTCCCCGGCCCCGCCCACTTGATGCCAGAAGTTCTTCCCGCCCCCTGCGCCGTTGTGACAACCACAGATGTCCCCAGACATTGCCCAAATCCTCTGGGGGCAGGATCACTGGGTAAGAGCCCTGTTGTTGAGGTTGTTGGGCACAGAGCAGGAGGAAACAGGCTGGTTATCAGCTTGTGTTATGGACGGGGCAGGAGAGGCCCAGAGAGGGAAGGGCCACACAGCAGGAGATAAGCAGATGTAAGGCTCAAACATAGGACTCATCCCCTATTCTCCATGGCTCTCCCAGGGTTGGGTTGGGAGAGCCTGTCCTTCATGGAACCCCAGCTTCTGCCAGCTCTGCAGACCCAGGAGCCTGCCCTGGGCCAGTGGGGCTGAACTGTGAGACCCTGGATCTGCCCTTGACAGAGCCTCAAGGTTAGCAGGCAGGTGGCTTATGGATGAGGCTTGGGGGCTTGGCGCTTCCTGGGCTATAGGTATAGCCATGTTGGGGGTGGGTCCCCACTGTGGCTGCTGATGCCGGAAAACTCCCTCCTCATGTGGACTGAGCCTTTCCCATGCTGAGCATAGGGCAGACCAGACCCCAGAGTCCCCAGACCCCCTACAGCACCAGGGCTGCCTGCCCCCATTTTTCAGATGGGGGAGCTAGTGGCTGAGAACCTTCCCGTTTCTTCTCCCTGTGAGGGGCAAATCCCACAGGGGCAGGGCTGCCCCAGCTCAGTCTAGGAGAATGGGTGTCAATCCCCACAGACAGAGTCTCAACAGCCACAGTGGCAGCCACAGCAGCTTCAGCAGGGTGGCCATGGTCACTGTGGGTGGGAGGTGGGGGCTGACCTGTGTGTGGAATCCTGCTCCCCAGCTACATTCGAGGGGGCCAGGCCCTGCTCAGGACCTGGGGATGCAGTGGCACCCAGCCTTCCTCAGCGCACTGCTATCCCATTTCAAATGTCCAGTGCTTTTTACTACTTCCACAGATATGGGCAACCATCACTTCTATCTAATTCTAGAACATTCCATCACCCTAAAAAGAAGTCCCATTCCCATCAGCAGCCGCTCGCATCCCCTCCCCAACCCCTGACAACCAGGAACCCACTCTCTGCATCTGTGGCTGTGTCTCTGTGTCGGCGGATGTGCCTGTGCTGAATGTTTCCCACCCATGGAGTCACATATTGTATGTCCCTCTGTGTCTGCTTCTCTCACTGAGCATTGAGTCGGGTTGGTGAGCAGGCAAGACACAGCTAGGAAATAGATCATTTGGGGAAAGCGGGGGTCTGCTGTGGTCTGATGCTGTGTCCAGCGTGGCTGGGAAGGCCTGTCTGAGCTGAGACCTGATAGGTGGGCAGGAGCGAGCCAGGGGAAAGTCCTGGAAATGGTGCTTTGGGTGGAAGGACCCGCCAGGGCAAAGGCCTTGGGGTGCAAGTAGGCTGGTGCTTGGAGGGCAGGCAGAGGAGTGGCTGGGGGTTCAGGGTGCACCTGCATTTGGGGCTGGGAGTTGGATTGGCGAGGGCAGAACCAAGCAGGGTGTTGATTCTGAGAGCGATGGGGGGATTCTGAGTATGAGCATGACGAACCTGAGTTGGAGTTTGAAGCTGAGTCTGGTTTTGTGTGGTCTGCCCCCGTCACCCTACATCATCTGAGCCTGCAAACTTGGGTCTCCTGCCTGGACAGTGATGTTGTGAGGGCGGGGACCACATTAGTCCTTTCTCTACCCCCAGCCACCAGCAAGCACAGATCTGGGTGCTCTGGGGGCCCAAGAATATCCAGTGAGGGAGTTCCCTGGTGGCCTAGCAGTTAAGGACTTGGCATTGTCACTGCTGTGTGGCTCAGGTCACTGCTATGGCACAGGTTTGATCTCTGGCCTGAGAACTTCCACATGTTGCAGGTGAAGCCAAAAAAAAAAAAAAGAAAGAAAGAAAGAAAGAAAGAAACCAAAACAGTGAATGAAGCAGAGAATCTGGGAAACTTCAGTGCCAGGACAAGGACTCCCTGGTCCTCATTAAAACCCACCCGACTGCCTTGGAAGAGACTTTTAACCCCTTGAGCCTCAGTTTCCTCATCTGCAAAAGAGACTGACATGACTAACAACCAGCCCCAGCTGACGAAGGGGCAGGTGAGAAGTCAGCAGAATGGTACTTTATAAGCTGGGATCCTTCCAGAAAAGTCTCCACTGGGTGCTGGCTAGGGTCAGGCACCCTGAGTCCCAGGCCTCATTTTGCTCTCAGCCAAGCTGTCACCTCATCTATTTATTTATTTATTACTTATTATCTATTATTTTTAGGGCTGCACCTGTGGCATATGGAAGTTCCCAGGCTAGGGGTAGAATAAGGCTGCAGTTGCTGGCTCACATCACAGCCACAGCAACTTGGGATCTGAGCTGCGTCTGTGACCTACACCACAGCTCACGGCAACACTGGGTCCTTAACCCACTGAGGGAGGCCAGGGATCGAACCTGCATCTGCATGGATGCTAGTGGGATTTGTTTCTGCTGTGCCACAATGGGAACTCCATTCATTCATTTATTCATTCGTTCAACAAGCATTTAACAGGCATCTTCTGTGTGCCAGGCGCTATTCTAGTTCTTGAGAGAAATAGCTTTGAACAATACAGACAGAATCTCTGCCACTCATCTATGGATGATAAACAGAAGAAAGAGGTAAAACAGAGGCTGTATGTGGGCAATGCTAAGGGAAAAAGAACAGGGGAGGTGGGGTCTGGGGTCCACAGAACAATGGCCCCTCCAAAGATACCCATGTCCTGATCCCTGGAACCTAATTTATGTGGCAAAGGAGGATGAAATTAAGGATGTTGTTCAGTTCTCCCTGAGATACAGGTGACTCTGGATTTGCCGGGGAGCCCAGTGTTATCACCAGGTCCTCATAACAGGGAGGCAGGAGGGTCAGAGGCAGAGAGAGGGGAGATGCCTCGCTGCTGGCTGTGAGGATGGAGGACGGGGCCGAGAGCCAGGGATGTGGTGCCTCCAGAAGCTGGAAAAGGCAGGAACCGACTCCGGAAGGACCAGCCCCGCCCACACCTGGATTTTAGCCCAGAGGCCCCATTCGGCCTCTGACCTCAGGGCTGTGAGATCATCAGGGTGTGTGGTGTGAAGCACTAGGTTTGTGGCCATTGGTGGAGACTCATGCAGGGTCTTTGCAGTCTTGAAGCAGCAGTGGGCAGAGGCCTCCATAGAGCTGTTTGCCTGCTCTGGGGGCTGGAAGGCAGAGGGGCCGAGCGCCCTGCAGGGTTTGTATTCAGCATCAGCTGAGAGCAGGGACCCACCTATGCAGGGCAGGGGCCCAACATCTGACCATCCAGGCAGGACCTGGGAAAGGAAACCTCTCTTCCCCTTCTCCCCAGGCAGCTCTGGACTAATTTGCATAAAGTTCTTCACCCGAGGGGCTGGGGCTGCTGGGGAGGGGCGGGGTGACGCCTTGCTGGAGCAGAGGCGGTCCAGCCCCAGGGCTCCTGGCCTGCTAGCAAGGCCCTCTTTCCCTCCTGGCCAGGCCCCAACCCCACCCCACCCCCCATTCCCCCATCTATTCTGAGCACACTTTCTTCCTCACAGGCCGCATGGGACTCTGCCTCCCGTCCCCTCCCAGGGCAGGGGATGCTGAACAGTCCTTTGGGCAAGGCTGAGCCAGGCCCCCCGGGGGTGCAGCAGCTGAACCCACAAGGAGGCTGTAGGGTGGGGAACAGATGCTGGCAGCTGGGCCCACATCCCCCACCACAGCTGGTCTGGAAGGAGCCAGGTAGCGTGGTTTGGCAGGACCCCAAACGCTCCCCATTCGAGCTTCTAGACAGACTTTTGAGGTGGGGCCCAGCCACAAGAACCCCCCATCTGCAGAGGCCTGCTTTTGGGGACACACTATGACCCCTTCAAGACTGGTGTGTCCTGCGTCCTAGATCTGGGCCCTCCAGGGACTTTCATCCGTGACAATTCATTAAGTCCTAATTAGCCTCCGTCTGCCGTTAGCCCTCTTAATCCTTTGGGGGCTGGGGGCCTCCTGACCCACTTTCCTTGCCAGCCTGAGCAGGGGAGCCTTGACTGTCCTCTTTGCAGGAGAGGCCTCTAGGTCCAGAGCCATGTTCCGAATGCCCATGGCTGCTCAGGCGCTAGCCTGGCCCAGCCCTGAGGGTGGGAATAATGAAGTCCCCTTGAAGAAAAAGAGTCTGAGGATAAGAGTGGTCCCTGGCTCGCCTCGCATCACTCAGCTTAAGAGTCAACATTTGAACCGGGGTCCAATGCCAGCTCCCTTCTGCTGAATTCCAGAGCCCCCGACTAGGGAGGGCAGCTGGAGAGCCCTCTTCAGAGGCCTGGGATTGACATGTGGTGGTGGGCGGCTTGCCCGGGTGAGCCCACCTGGGGCAAGCTTTGCTTGGTGAGTTCTTCCGAGAGGCGCTCTACCTGCTGACTAGGTGGTGACTCAGGGGTGCCCAAGAATGACAGCATTGTGGGAAGAGAAGTCAAGCTGATGCCTCAGATCGGCTTTATATTCCCACTCAGCAAGGCACCTGCAGATCCTGGGCGTAATGTGGGGGTGGCTGGGAGCAGCCCCCTCCATTCTACAGATGAACACTGAGGCTGAGGGGTGCAAGGCCAAGCTGCTGTCACAACGGTGAGGATGCTGATGCCTGCCCCACACCAACCCAGCATCCATCTCAAGCAGCACCAGGCCTGGGGCGAATGCTCCTCGAGTGATGACATCCCATGTTGATGTCCCTTTCTAATTTGGAGCTCAGAGGGGACTGTTCTTTGCCGGAAGTCACTAGCTGGGACAGAGAATGGAGAAGCAGAGAACAGAGGAAGGCTGGCTTTAGCCCTTCTGAGCCCTCACCCCATGGTTGGGTGGCCTCTTCTCATCACCCCAGGCCATCTGGGGACAGTGGAGGGGCGGCACTGGGGGTGGGGTGGGGTTACAGGGTAGGCCCATGGGTCTTCCAGCTTGGATCCTGTCTCAGATGGCTCAGAGGGAAATGGAGCATGGCAGTCCAACGGCCCCAGACCTCTCCCTGCCTGCACGCACCTGGTCTCCATCGGCCTCATCCAGAGACCCTTTTTCCTCCACCTTCAGGCACTCGTACCCCAAACCCTTTCCCAGCCTCCATACCCCCTCCAGGGAGCCCTCCTGGGTTGCTCCAGGTTTCATTGCCCTGCCTTCCCTGAAAGTATCCCCCGCCGCACACACATATCAAGCCCCAGATGGTCCCTCTGTCTGCTGCCATGGTGCCGCAGACACCCCCCTCCCCACGCCCCCACCAGAAACAAGAGGTTCTCAACCATCTCTGCACAAACATGGATTCCCCAGGGGCTGCTGCTTGTTTAGAATGTGGGCTCGCGGGCACAAACCTCAGAAGTCCTGATTCCTCAGAGCTGGGGCCTGGGGTACCTGTGCTGTTAGTGCCTAGGGCACATGTTGAAAAAAATCAGTTGTAAGGCAGTCTTAAAATTAAGGAACTGGTCATTTCCTGCACCCAGATCAAGGCACAAGGTGCTGTCTCCCCCACCTCAACTTGTTGAATGGGGCTCAGTGGCCTCCCAGGCCAGGCCCTAGAGTCCCTGGGGGACACTCAGGCCCAGACTCAGAGGATGGAGAGAAGCCCCGCCATCCTTGTTGCTGCTTGGACTCAGGCCCAAGGTGCAGGGGGCTCAGCGCTGCACCCCCAATCTCTCTCACCCGGCTGTCCCTGGCCCCAGGGATGCAGCAGGTCCAGGTGTGGACCCCAAACGCTTCCTTCACCTCACTGACAGCTCGGCACCCCCAAGGCTGGACCAGACCCCGGTGGCGGGTAGAAGAGAAAGGCTCAGGGTTGACGCTTGCATCCCCACCGTCCCCCATCACTAGACCCAGCCAATACCCCCTTCTTCCTCCCCACGGAGGGGGGACGCATCTCCCCCAGGCGTCCTCACTGCCCCAGAGAGACGCCCACCTGGCTCCCCTCTCCTCGGCGCTCCAGGGGAGGGACAGGGGGACCACATCATGGGCAGCAGCCCCCCAAAGTTTCCAGGGGGAGCTCTGGGGGCCTGGCGAGAAGCAATGCCCCCAGAAGGGGCGCGCAGGAAGAGTGCCCCCCGGGCGAGGAAGGGGGAGGCCGCGAGCGCAGGCTGCGGGGCGCAGGCGGAAAGGGGTAGCCAGGCCCGGCGCGGCCACTCACCTGGGCGGCTCCGCCGCGGACACGGCGCGGGCTGCGGCGCGGGGGCCGCCCGGAGCCAACACGAGCCACCACCGCCGCCGCCTCCCGGGTCCGCCGTGCGCGCCCCCGGCGGCGCGTGCCCGCCGCCGCCCGCCCCGGCGCGACGGGCTGCGCTCGGCCATGCGCGCGGCCGGTTGGCTGGGGTGCGCGGCTCCCGGGCCGCAGGTGTGCGGGGCTGCGGGGCGCGATGACACGTGCGCGCAGGTGCCGGATGCGCGCCAGAGCGGCGGGCGGGGGAGGGGAGTCCAGGCCCCCGGAGCGCTTGCGGTTCGTGCGCACCCGCCCTCATTGGCGCGAGTGAGGACCCCCGTGGCTATGGCCTTGGTGGGCCTGAAGAGGCTGAGGTGCAGGAAGGAGGGGCTCGGCATCTGTGCCCCTTTGGGACCTGTCCCCTCCTCGATGCCCGCTGTCCAGGCCCCCACAACCTGGCACCTGGACATCGGTCCCAGCCTCTTCTGTTCCAGCCAGCCCTCTAGGCCCATTCCCCACAGGGGCCCAAAGGGTGCTACACTGTTGACCTCCAGAACTGACTATAGCTCCCTGTTTCTCTCCAGATCATGTCTACACTTGGTGTATGTTTCTGGATCTTCCCTACCCATGCCTTTCTCCCACCCTCCGCCTCACTCCTTCCCAGTGCTGCTCCCCAGCTCCTCCTCAAATGTGCCAGGCTCCTGCCTGTCTCAGGGCCTCCACCCTTCCCTTCCCTCTGCCTAGAATGCCTTTCCCTTCATCCTTTTTGGCTGGTTTGGAATCACTTGTGTTTATCTGCCCGGCATGCCGCAGTGTGCAGAGTACTCAGTGGACCTTTGTGGGAAGAATGGCTCTTTCACTTTTATATACAGTGGTGGTTTGGGAGCCCTGGGAACCCCCATGCTTGTGAGTCCCAAGATAGGAGGGGGGGCCACCTCATCCGATAAAAAGCATCTTGGGAGTTCCCTGGTGGCTCAGAGTTAAGGATCTGGCCTGTCACTGCAGTTGTTTGGGTCACTGCTGTGGTGTGGGTTAGGTTCCTGGCCCAGGAAATTCCACATGCCGGGGTGCAGCCACAAAAAAGAAAAAAAGGCATCTCATCAGAGCAGATGTCCTATTATCACTAAATGTTGAGTGAAAAGGCTGAGGTATTGTGGTTCTTGAGGGTAGACAGTCCAGAGCAGAAGGGGGACCAGAACTGGAATGTCCGGATCCCCAGGACAAGGCAAGCCCAGCATCGGCCCCGTAGGGAGTTCACCCTCTGGAGTCTGATGTGGGAGGCAGGATGTCACTGCAGTGTGGGGTGAGGGTATTAGTAGCAGAGGACAGCCGGGGGGGGGGGGAATCCATCCCCCACCTCGCCGTCATGCCGGTAACACCCAGCGGGATTACCCAGCGCTTACTAGGTGTTGGGGGCTGCATTCTAAACAGGAGCCCTCATGTGCTTGCTGCAGCCTCGCTGCTACAGGTGGACACATTCCCATTTCGCAGACCAGTATATCAAGGGTCAGAGATGTCCTTTGTCTCAAGGTGGGCCTGGCTACCCTAGGGGCCAGGCGTGTAACCTTGCTGGTCTCACCCGCCTCCCAGCCTTCCGCGCCTGCCGCGCCCACCCGGCTGCTTCCTTGGTGGCTTGGCATCAGCTCAGCCACCTGTGACTCAAGCAGGCTCCGTTCCCAGACTGTCGCGTTGGCCAGAAGCCCAGAAACTGCATCCCAGGAGGCTGCAGGCCAGGTCCCCAGGGGACAAGGGGGCGGATCTCTTCCTGGCCTGCAGAGGTCCAGGAGGACGTGGGCTCCCCTCCCTTGTGGTTCCCACCCCCATGGCCAGCCCAGTGACTGTACAGAGGAGTCACTGCGGCAGAGGCTGTGTGACCTCAGGGCGGTTATTTGCCAGCTCTGAGCTTCTGTCTCCCTTCTGTAAAACGAAGCTCTGATACCTGCCTCCCAGGGCTTTTGGAGGAGAGTGCGTATTGGGCACCTACTGTGTACCAGGTCAAGCACTGGAGGGAGGAGAGGTGGCAGGGGTTAGCCACAGACCCTGCAGGGGAAGAGACTCAGAAGATAATGACAAAAGGGGGTGGAAAACTCAGCAAATAATCAGTACCTGACCTGGTCTGGGGGCCAGGGATGCTTTTCCCAGGAGGCGGCCTGTGAGATGGTTTGGGTTTGAACTTGTGTCCTGCCCCTTCCTGGCTTTGGGACTGTGGGAGAGTCCCCTCCAGCCTCAGTTTCCAAATCTGTAAAACGGGGACCTGAATATTATCCATCTTCTAGGGTCACTTAATGACACAGGGAGACACCAGGGCACTTGATGGCTCTGCCTGGCTGAGGGGCGCTTCCTGCCTCAGGACCTTTGCACGGCTGTTGCTTCTACTTGCCCTGCCATTTCCCCAGACATCAGCCGGGCTGATGGTGGCTCCCGTCTCCACCCCTCCCTTCCTTCTGTCCCAACTCTGCCTACTTGCCACTCTCCCCCATTAAGACACTGTAATTTACTGATTTATACTGTTTATCATGGGCCCTGCATTCTTTGCTGCTGTGGTTGCGGTAGACACAGAGTAGGTGTCCAGTAAATACTGGCTAAATGAACGAAAGATGCAATGATGTTGAAGGCTGTCGCTTTTGTCCCCGGAGGTGGGTTTCTGGGGGTCTGTGTGGGAAAGCATCTCCTGCTCCCTGAAACCAATCTCTTGTCTTGTCCTCTCTGTGCTTGGCCGGCATCTCCCTGCTCTCTGTCCCAAGAAGGAGCCCACTGAGGGCAGTGGCCATGCCCGTCTTGCTCACCATGATATCCCTTGAGCACATAGTAAGTCCTCAGCACCCAACTGGGATGTGCATGTAGGCATTGCTGTCCCCGTTTATTTATCAGGGAGAGGGAGGTGTGCTCAGCCACTGGGTGGCCCCCTCCAAGCCCAGAGCCCCCAAGTGGGATGTTGCCATGGTGGGCAAAGTGGGCGTGGGAAAGGGATACAGCCAGTGTTTCCAGCCTCCCAGGTGGTGGGGCAGTAGTACCTGGTTGCCAAGGTTATGATGGGGATGTTGCCATGGAGATGAACCCCCTGGGAGTAGAGGATGGGCCCAGATGGGGGAGCTGTGGACCTGGAGCAGAGGGCCTGGAGGTGGCTGCCAGCCCTCCTGGGTGGGATGAGGGTGGGTCTTCCCTAGTCCCCGGGTGTTCCTCTGGGTGGGGGTGTGGTGGGGCCATGGCTCTCCCCATTCTGCACCCTAGGGCCTAGGAAAGCCAGCAGGAACACTTAGGTGGCAATAATTATTTCTAAAATTAAAATTTTAATTTCTTCTCTTTTCTCCTCCTTTCTCTGACGAGATGTACAGGACTGGCAGTCGGGCCGGTGCCTCGGGAGCCTCAAGGGTGGCCCTGGACTGGTGGGTCCCCTCCGAAATGGGAGGGGAGTCCTGGGTTTCTGGCAAGCAGGAGTGCAGAGGGTTTGAGGCCTTGGGATCCAGACCCCTGGGACAGCGCTGGGTCCCTACTGGGTGACTTTAAGCTAGTGGCCTAACCTCTCTGAGCCCCAGTGGCTGTATCTGTAATGTGGTCATCATAACAACCCGTCCCTCTAGGCTGTTGGGGGTGGGGGGGATGCGGGCCTGTACTGTTTACAAGTCTCACCGATGCACAGTAAACAGCTGTGAGTTGTTAGCTGATGTTATTTACTGAGTCAGCATTTCTGCGGGCTGTGCATGGTGGTGCTAGTCTCCAAATGCCACTCCTGCTCTCAAGAAGGGTCCCAAAGCCAGATGCAAGGCAAATGACCCAGGACAAGCAGGCCACAGTGGCTGGGAGAGGCCTGCCGGCAGAGGGCCTGTGGAGGAGAGCCTGGAGTGTTGCCCTGACATGGCATTGGGGCCTTAGCTGCCTTTGATGTGGCCTAGAGGCTGGTGAGAGCCTCGAATGGACACTTGCCCCTCGTGAAAGGTGGTCTTTGATGACAGTCTTCAGAGACCCAAGTCAGACTGATAAACGGCCCCCTCCCCCAGGGCCTCCCTGCAGAACTTACCAAAATCCTGCTCTTTTTTGGATGAATTGAGAAAGCTGGCCTTAGTGCGGGGGGCCCCACAGCATCCCCCCTCAGAGCCCTGTGCCCCAGGTCCTGTGAGCTTTCTCTACCTCTCCCCCACCTTGACCTCCCCAAGGGGCCCCCCAAGGCATGCAGTGATCCTCCACCAGGACTTGTGAGTCAAAAACTCTATTTCAATTCCCTTGTGGTCCTCAGGTGAATGGAGGCTGACCCTCAGACACTCAGGGCCACCACTTAGTATTGACACAAGAAGGGGACATGCTATGTTCTTGGAGAGCTGTGAGCATGGAACGAGGAGAGATGAAGATGGAAGGGGCACTCAGCCTTTGTCTGAAGGGAAGGTGGGAGCCATAGAGGGGTCTAGGCAGGGAGTGTGAGGATCACGTTTGTGTGACCACGTGAGAGGATTCTAGGTAGGGAAGGTAGGAGCTTTGAGAAATGTCTCCCTGACAAGTACCCCCTCCCAAGCAAGTTCTGGATTCATTTAAAAAACTCCTCTGGGAGTTCCCGTCGTGGCGCAGTGGTTAACAAATCCGACTAGGAACCATGAGGTTGCGGGTTCAATCCCTGGCCTTGCTCAGTGGGTTAAGGATCTGGCGTTGCCGTGAGCTGTGGTGTAGGTCGCAGACGTGGCTCGGATCCCGTGTTGTTGTGGCTCTGGCGTAGGCCAGTGGCTACAGCTCCGATTAGACCCCTAGCCTGGGAATCTCCATATGCCGTGGAAGTGGCCTTAGAAAAGGCAAAAAGACAAAAAATAAAATAAAATAAAAAAATAAACAACTTCTCTGATACACGCAGAAATGAATAGCCCCAGCAGATACCCAAGGAACTGTGGGCTTATGTTAACTTTTAATTATGGAGATTTTTTTCCTTTTCTTTCTTTTTTCTTTTTTTTTTTTTTTTTGTCTTTTTAGGGCCACAAACATGGCATATGGAGGTTCCCAGGCTAGGGGTCGAATTGGAGCTGTAGCCGTGGGCTACACCACAGCCACAGCAATGCCAGATCCAAGTCATGTCTGTGATCTATGCCACAGATCAATTTGTGTGTAGATCAATCAATCACAGCCAGGCTGGATCCTTAACCCACTGAGCAAGGCCAGGGATCGAACCTGTGTCCTCATGGATACTAGTCAGATTCGTTTCTGGTGAGACACGATGGGAACTTATTACGGAGATTTTCGAGCACAAGAAAACCGGAGCAAATCCTGCCAGGAACCCAGCCCTCCTGATTCAGCAGGACCCTCCTTGTTCTCCCAAACTATGTCATGGCACATCTTTGACACTATATAATTCTATCCATAAATATTTGTGTATCTAAAATATAAGGACTCAAGAATTCCCTGGTGGCTCAGCAGGTTAAGGATCCGGCATCATCACTCCTGTGGCGTGGGTTTGTTCCTAGGCCCAGGAAATTTTGTGTGCCACATGTATGGCCGAAGAAATAAAAAATAAAATATAAGGACTTAGAAGAAACATACTTTCACTATTATTCTGTACAAAAATTAAAAATTAACAGCAATTCCTGATTATCCTCAAATGTCTAGCCAGGCACAATTTCCCCTGATTGCCTTGTAAATTTTTTCACACTTTATTCAAATCGGGATCCAAATTAGATCCATTCATTGCAGTTGGTTGGTGTCTGTTTTAATGTATAAGTTCTCTCTGCCTCTCTCTTTCTTTATCATGTATTTGTTGAAGAATCTAATTATTTCTGGATTTGTCTAATCATTCATTCAATGTACCTCCTGGTGATTGGTACCCCTAGGATACCTGGCATCTTGCCTGGGTTATAAGATGGACTAAGATAGGTGAAGTCCTTGACCTCAGGGAGCTTCTTGGGCGGGGGCACAGAAAACACGGACACACCCAACTGTGTAACATCAGTGTGGATGGTGGTTGAGGATTGAAATCGCACCGTGGATAAAGCTGGATCTGTGGTAATCAGGAATTGGGCTGTTTGGGGAGGAGGGTCAGGGAAAGACTTCCATCGAGTGATGGCCTAGAGAAAGCAAGGGATGAGGTTTGCATGGTTCAGGAGCACTGACAGCATGTGCAAAGGCCCTGGGGTAGGACTAAACCCAACACCCTTGAGGGTTGGGGGGGTGGGGGCCGTTGCAGGATAATGTGGAGTGAATGTGGCTGAGGAGAGAGGAGGTGAAGGCAGAGACGGGGATAGGAGGGATCCTGCACAACTTTGAGGACCTAGGAATGAGGTTTTGTCCTGATGTAATGCGAAGACCCTGGAAGGTTTTAAATAAGGGACAAAGACATTCTCTGAGCTGACCTGCTGCTGAAAACTAGGGGATTGGAGGGGGTGCAGGGAGACGAGAGAAGGCAGGTACCACTGTGATCGAAGTGACAGGTGCTGGATCCTGAATCACAGCAAGTATTTTAAGCAAGTAAATACCACAGCAGCAAATAATTTCAGATTTCGCAAATAGGGACTCTCTTAGTTCTTTTTTTCCAACATATATCATTGATTTCATTTTCTTGCCCTATTGCACTGTTCAGACTCTCAAGTGCAATGTCCAAGGAGACTGTGGAAATCCTTGCCTTGCTCCTGGTCTTGGGGGAAAGCATTGTTTTTCCCCGTTTACAGTGATGTTAGCTGTAAGTTTTTCACAGATGGCCTTTATCGGGATCGGGTTGAAGATCTCCCTTCTATTTTTTTTTTTTTTTTTTTTTTTTTTTTTTTTTAGTTTTTAGGGCTTCACCCACAGCATTAGGAGGTTCCCAGGCTAGGGATCCAAATGGAGCTCAGCTGCTGGCCACAGCCACAGCCACAGCATCAGATCCAAGCCAGGTCTGTGACCTACATCACAGCTCATGGCAACACTGGATCCTTAACCCACTGAGCAAGGCCAAGGATCAAACCTGCACCCTCATGGTTCCTAGCCGGATTGGAACCATGTCTGCTGCACCACAACGGGACCTCCACTCCCTTCTATTTCTAGTTGTCAAGATTTTAATCTGAATAGGTGTTGGATTTTGTCAGATGCCTCTTCTGCAGCTATGACATGGTTGTGGGAACTTTCTTCTTTATTCTATACATGTGGTGAATCACACTGATGGATTTTCTGGTGTTAAACTAACCTTGCATTCCTGGCACAGGCCCCACTTGGTGGTTATGTGGAACCATCCTTTGTGTAGAGGGCTGGGTCCCTTCTGCGCCGTTTTGTGAGGGATTGATTCTTGCATCTATATTCATGAGAGATATTGGGCTGTGGTTTTCTTTTTCTGTAATGTCCTTTTGCTTATACTGCCCTCACACAACAGGTGGGGGACATTCCTTCCTTCTCTGGTTTCTGAGTTTGGATTGGTGTTATCTGTTCCTTAAAAGCTCTGGGATAAGTTCTAAAGTAGAATTATCAGTAGCTGCTGATGGACGGGATGTCAGGGGTAGCAGGGTCATGGGTGATGCCAAGGTTTGGGGCCTGAGTAAGTGGGGGAGTTGAGCCAGTGCATCCTGGGATGGGGAAATCTAGGGAGGTTGGCAGGCAGAAGGGGGGCATCAGCTTGGAGCATGCTGATTTGGGGATTCCTCTAAGATACACAATGCGTGTGAGTCTGGTGCTTTGGGGGAGTTGGGGTCAGGGGAAGGGAACTCAGATTTTCAGTTACCAGGGTAGCGCCCAAGGGCATGTCTTCCTGGAACCAAGGCCCCCCTCTCAGAAGTCCTGATCTATATGCTGGGAATGTTATCTGCCTGGGCTCCTCATTCCTGGGTGAGGCCTGACCTCTATTGGCTCTGGTCAGCCCGGCTGGGGACAGGGTGGGTGGGCGCTGGTGGGGATATGTCAGGAGCTGGCCTTGGCCCTGAACACAGGTAGAAAGCAGGAAAAGACCGTGAGGCCAGAGGCACTGTGAGCAGGGTTTATTGAGCATCAACGAAACACCCAGCCTGATGTGGGGTGGGGGGTGAGGGGAGGAGACATATTCCTGTGAACAGCGGGGGCTCTCGGTGGGCTTGGAGCCCGGGAGGACACAGAAAGCAGGAGGACCAGACCCCCGGGGCACCCCCACTCCCACCCTGGACCAGATTGAGCTCAAACCAACACCCCCAGGGATCCAAGACCTCCCACCCCATTTGCAAAGTTGACAAAAGCTTCTTCCTTTCCCAGCCACCTCCGTGTCTGTGTCCAGGCGGGAGGACTCGGTTCATCTTCTGCCTCACTGGCCAGGAGACTGGACATGGACAGCCAGTAGCCTCAGGCGGCCACTGGGGCTCTGTGGCATCACTGGTGCTCCAGTGGCGCAGGGATGAGGGCTCCCTGGGGCTGTAGGCGACAGGACCGGACCTGGCTGTGAGGAGGAGGGGGGAAGGTTCCCTACCTGTCCTGGTGCCAGGCTGGCCGGCAGTTCCTTCCATTCTCTGGTTGCTGCCCCTCTAATATGTGCTCCTTCCCCCTCCACCCAGCTTTGGGTCTCAGTTTCTGCACCCATGATAAAGGCTTTAGAGCACAGGAGGGATGTGGGGGACAGATAGTGCTGGAGGGAGCCTGCCCACCGGCTGAGGATCCCCCCTGTGTGACCCTGTACACGCTGCTCAACCTCTCTGGGCCTCAGCTTCCTCACAATGAAGGGGGATAACAAAAGGGTTGGGGAGGGCAAAGGGAACCAGAAGGTGTGCATCAGCCCATCCTGTTACCGAAGATGTTTGGGGGACAAGGCAGCTGGGGGAAGGGACAGGGCTGACCGTCAGCAACGTCAGGGTCCTGTCCAGCTTTGGGAGACTCTGGAATCTGCCGTGGGGCGGGGTCCTGGGGATCACCGGCTGGGCTAAGCTGGTCTCAAGCCAGGGTCTTCCCGTCTCTCCCCGTCTGCCCAGGCGTCTAGCAAAATCTCCCAGGGTGGAGCCTCGGCGGATAGCACCCAGGGCCTGTGGGCCAGCACTCGGAGGCTGTGGGCCGTGGTGACCGTAGGCACGTGGAGCAGGGCTGGCCCCGGGTCCAATGGCTGCAGCCTCAGCCTGCTGTTCCGGGGCCCGCGCTGACCATGGGTAGGGAGCTCGAAGTGTGGGATCCGGGCTGGGGTCAGTGGGCAGCCTCCAGATGGCATGGTGGGCCAGCTGGTGGCCCAGCAGGGCCAGGTGGGGGATTTATACCCTGGGCAGGAGGGCGGGATCGGTGTCACCGGCCAGGTTACCGTGTCCTCCTTTCTCCTTCTTCCGGCTCTAGTCCCCGCCTCTGTGTCTGCCTTGCTTTGCCTCCCTCACTCTCCCTCTCCATCTCCCTCTCTGCTTCTGGCCTTCTCTTTCGCTGACTCCTTGTAAAATATTAAAATTTCAATATAACACTAAATGTAAAATATTAAATATTAAATCTCTCGTCGTGAAATATTAACACCTTAGGAATAGGCTAACATTCCCCTCCGCCCCAGCTTTGATCATCATCTTCAATCCTGCATCAGCATCATCTTTCTAGAGCCTTCTCTATGTATTAAAAAACAGCATAAAAGCTTAAGAACTTCTTGAAAATGTCTTAAACAAATGGTGTGACAACACGCACATCAGCCTGCTACACTTGTTTTCACTGTGCCATTGGGCACAGCAAGTCTCAGTGACCTCTCACTGCATAACAAACATCCCCCAACTGGGAGTTCCCTGGTGGTCTAGTTATTAGGATACAGCCCTTTCAGCACTGCAGCCCAGGTACAATCCCTGGTCTGGGGACTGAGTTCCCACATCAAGCCATGGCATCCCATGGCCAAAAAGTAAATTAGAAAAAAAAAAATCCCCCAACTGAGTGGCATAAAATACTTTATTATTCCTTATGGTTTTGTGGGTTGGCTGTAAAGTTCCTATGCTGGTGTCACCTGGGCTAATTCAGGAGGCCTCAGACACCTGCAGTGTTGACAGGGGCCAACACTGAGACCCTCACAAGGGCGTTGGGAGCTGGCTGTTGGCTGGGAGCCTCAGCCTCCACGGGGCTTTCATCATCCATAAGCTGGTCCAGCTTCCTTCTAACACAGTGGCCCCAGGGCAGCCTTCCAAGAGGACAGAGGTGGAAGCCGCAGGGCTCCCCTGCAGACTAAGGTCTGAGTGCCCACAGCATCACTCCTACCATATTCTTACCATTAAAGCAAGCCCCCAGATTCCCCATACTGAGAGGGAAGCTGCAGGGAATATGTGGCTATATTTAATCTATCCCTGCACAGAGAGATCTGCTTGTCTGTGAAAAGTCGCTTGGTATTTGGCTGGAGGAAGCTGAGTTTATACAGCACATCCCCAGTGGGGGGCACTAGGTTATTTATGGTCTTTTACAAACGAGGTCAAAATGACTCTCCAGGGTGGATGTGGTTCAGTGGAACAAGCTCATTTGATCCCCCTTTCTGGGGCATTCTGCCTGAGCAGCCAGGAGGTCAGGGTCTCCCTCTTTTGGGCCCCCACAGCGTTCTGTTCTGACTTGAACGCAAAGATTTGTGCTTTTAACCAACTCTTTGCCTAACTGCAGGCCACTGAGTAGATATTCGATGCTCTTTCTTGAGCTTAAGAAAGGAACTGGGAGTTCCCTTAGTGGTTCAACAGAAACGAATCTGACTAGCATCCGTGAGGACGCAGGATCCCTGACCTTGCTCAGTGGGTTAAGGATCTGGCGTTGCCGTGAGCTGTGGCGTAGGTCGCAGATGCAGCTCAGATCCTGCAGCTGTAGCTCCAATTCGACCCCTAGCCTGGGAACTTTCATATGCTGCTGGTGCAGCCCTAAAAAGACAAAAAAAAAAAAAAAAAAGGGAACTGGACCTCAGAGAGGTCGAGACAATTACTCTCAGCCACACAGCAAGTGGTGGGAGGAAGTTGGGGCCCCAGATTTTGTGGCCCTTGAGAATTTTCACTTCCATCATCTTGCTGGGAGGTAAGGGGTGGGCGGAGAATGGTGTGAAGCCTGGGGGCTGCTTTGAGGGTGGGGGGATGGGGTCAGGAGGCAGCCTGTGCATGCCCCACTTCCCATGTGAGAGAAGCTGGGCAGGAAAGCCAAGCATCCTTGTCCTGGCCCCAGGCTGTCCCCGGGCTCTAACAAGGTCTGAATTGCCTGCAGCCTTGCTGTTCCCCACCCTGGGGTCCAGGCCCCTGGGCTCTCTAACCCCAGGATCTCAGCTTCAGACAGGGAAGGCTGGATGTGTGGAGAACAGAGGCTCTGGTGCCTGGGTTCTGGGTCCCTCCATCTATGACCTCCCTGCGAGTCCCCATCTCTCAACTGTCGAATGGCCCAGGGGAATCACTGACCAGGAGCAGGGCACAGTGAGCTGGATGTTGGCTGGCTGGGTGCGCCAGGTTCTAGGTCACAGCCTTCCCTGGGGCTGTGACCCCATTTGGTCCAGGGCCCCCATTGCCCAGCTGCTGGGGCTGAGGCTTCTGAAATGTAGGCTGGTGGAGGCAGGGCCACCAGATGGCAGGAGGGGGCAGGGAGGGTGGGGGCACGCGGGTGGGCTGCGTGGCCTCACAGCTAATGCCTAGCAGCAGGGGGAACGCTGCTGGCCATCAAAGAGCTCAGATGCTGCGATAAGCCAGCTGGCTGCAGTTTATTGGGTGGGTGACAGTGAACAGGGGTTGCGGTTCCCTTCTGCAGCCGCTTCCTGTGTCCCCAGCTGCTGGTGGAGGGGCCCTCGGTCTATAATTCCCCACTAGAATGACTCACACTTAGTCACAGCCTCCCTGTTCCACTCACTCAGCTCTCTTGAGGACAAGGTGGCTGTGCCGCTCTCAGCAGGAGAGTCCCATGGGGGTAGGATCCTAACACGGACCCTGGGTTCAGGAACAGGGGCCAGGAAAAAGCCCTGCTTCCTGAGGACGGGGCATCAAGGGTATTTGTGACAGTGGCCTGGAGTTGCAGGCTGAGGGATGGGAAGAGGGTTGGGCCAACTCGGATGTCATGGGGTGGGAAGACAGGGGTGGGGGCAACAGCAAGACTCCATCTGGTTTGTTTTTCCCAAGGTCATGGCTGTAAGCGGTAACAAACTGGTTTTGGTTCTGGCCCACTTGTGCTGGTGTACAGAGGCAATGAAGGGACAAAGAAGCAGGGACAAGTCACTGGGACATGCCCACTGAGAAGGCTCGCCTGGGAGGTCTGCATGGGCTACGGCCCCCAGGGGTTCTAAAGGCCTGCTCATCTCCTGCACCCCTGCCCCCCGCCCCACCCAGATGGCACACTCAGTCACCTCCGAGCTCCCCAGTCCTGGACATGAACCATGCCCTGCGCTCAACTCTGCTGGACAAACCGAATCCTCAGGACGGGCTTCTGCCAGGACACTGCGGCTAAAAGCAAGACTGTGGGGCTCCGGGACACTTGAGGTTTGCAATTTTATTAAGAAAACAAAAACATAACCTATACAAAAAGTAAAGTTCTGTCCCTGCAGATGGCCCGTCACAGGGGAGGGCAGCCCGAGTCCTGGGGCGTGGCGTGCTGCCTGCTACGCGTCCTGCTGCTGGATGAAGGGGTTGGGGATGGCCTCCATGCCGTCCTGCGGGCAGATAAGCACCACGGAGGTGCCCCGGCACACCACCAGGCCCAGCTGCCGGGTGTCCTCTGTGAGCTTGTACTGGTCGTCGGGATCTGTGAAGAAAGAGGTGGTGGAATCTCAGAGGCCCAGGTGTGGAGATGTGCCTGGGAAACTGCGGCGGGGGTGGGCTGGGGGAGCGTGCTGGCCGGCAGGTGGGTGGGCGGGGGCAAGTGCCCAGGACGCGCTCTGGAAACTGGCACATGCAGCCTACCCTCCTTCCACAACGAGAACACTGCCTGGGGGACCGCATCCTCGGATGGGCTATGGAATCAAAAGCCATCTCTAAAATCTCAGAAACCCTAGAGGGCCACCATTCACCCTCGTGCCAATGGGCTGTTCAGTGAGGCAAGGGACCCCAGGGAAGTGGTGACAGTGAGAGTCCTCCTGAGGTCACAACAGTTAAGCCTCCCTTACTGTTAGCCCAAGACAGTGGGGTGGGGGGGAAACCGAGTAGGGGTGAGGCTCCCCCACGACCAGACCCTACAGAAGGACAGCTGTCCAGGCCCACCCCTCCTCTCCCTTCCTGGAACTGAGGAGACGGGGTAGGACCTCTGCCCCAGGGCTGTTCTGGGGTGAGGAAGGGGCACATACTCTGCTGACAAGCAGCCAGGGCCCCAGTGGGAGCAGGCTGAGGCAGGAACAGCAGGCATACTGTAGGGCATGCCCTCGCTCACTAGGTTCCCAACACGGAGGGCATCCTTTTCCAGAAAGTCATTCGCCCAAGGAAGCCGGGCCAGGATCCCAGTGGGGGACTCTGGGCAGACCCAGTGGGAAAGAAGAAAATGAGGGCAAGGCAGGAGGCCCCACAGAATCGCTTCTCCCACAAGGAGGGCCTCTCTCCCTGGTAGCCTTGTGACCCTGCTGTGTGGCTGCAATCACTCTTCACCAGAGTAACTCGGGTCTCAACATCCACAGTCCCTGGAGGAGCAAGATACTGCTTTTCTTCTCGGCCCTGACGTCCCCTTCACGCCTCTGTCAGGAGCTGCAGAAGTTGCTGGCTGAGGGGCAGGGACTGGCCTGACCACAGGGGGGGAGAGTCTGGGGACTTGGGGAGAAAGGGACTGGGGGGGAACCCTCTGTCAGCAGCAGGGAGTTACTGCACAGGAACAGCAGGAGGTAACGGGTCTGAAGGAACCCCAGGGCAGCTGGGTCTCTCATGGGGCCGTGGCATCTTTCTGGCCAGACCAGGCACACTCCAGACCCACTGGTGCTCAGGGTCAGTGATGAGCGGATCAGCAAATACTCCCCACCTCTGAAGCCTCAAGATGATGGGCTACTGGGCCTCGCCAGGACCATGAGAGATCAAACACATCTGTCAGCCGTCTGATCCACAAGGCACAACATTCATGGTTAGCACTTGGGTGGCAGCTGAGTGACTATGGAACAGTAAGGAAAGCCTGGCAAGGATGCTTCGAGCCCCGCCAGCTGCACTCACCTCTCATGTATTCGATGGTGCCATCCAGCACGAGGTTGAGGAGTGGGTCAAACCCTTTCAGGATTCCACTGGCTTGTCAGAATCACCGAGAAAAGAAGAGAGACAGAGAGATGGAAGATCAGTGGTCACCCTGGGGCAGGTTTGAACTGCATCCAGGTGTCGGCAGGATGGGGGTGCCCCACCGGCAAGGGGTCACCCTGCAACCAGATGCAGATGTGGGAGCAGCTGCTCTGGAGACAGGGGACCAAGGAGAAAGCGAGGGAAGGGCTCTCAGAAGGGGAGCAGTGTCAGCTGACCCCAAACCACCCCCGCCAAAACAGTCAGCGAAACCTTGTGCCTGTTTTGTAAACAGTTTAACTGGCTCACAGCCATGTTCATTTGCTAAATGTCACCTGTGGCTGCTTTCCTGCTGCAATGGCAGTTGAGTGGTTGCGAAAGAGACAGTCTGGCCTGCAGAGCTGAAAATATTCCATGTCTGGTCTTCTACAGAAAATGTCTGTCGGCCCCACCTGAGTTTGAAGCCCTGTCTTTGCGTCCTTTTCCTACTTGACCCGCCCCTACGGAACAAAGACTGTGATAGAACCTACCTCATGGGGTTATGGAGAGTGGACAATGCATTCGGGCACTTGGCCTGGGGGCCAGGAGCCCACACCTGTGGGTCTGCCCCCCTCAAGGGGACGGGTGCACTGTGGCAGGCGGGCAGGATTCTGAGACAGAACCGGCATTCCCTCACCCCGAGAACACGCCTGGGAACCCCCTCCCCTCAGTGTGGAACAGGAGCAACGATGGGACATCACTCTGTGGTCATGTGACAGAGACAGAAGGCTTCGCAGCTGTAATTAAGGTTCAAGAGTCGGCTGACTTTCAGTGAACCTAAAGGGAGGCTATGCTGGGTAGGCCCAACCTGAAAGGTGAGCTACTAAAGGAATGGGCACTTTCTGGACAAAAGAGATTTTCCTGCTGGCTTTGAAGAAGCAAACTGCTATGTGATGGACAGAGCCCATGGCAGGGGCAGTAGGCAGCCTCCAAGAGCCAAAAGGGTCCCTGGCCCACTTTAGAATACGGGGACCTGAGTCCAATAACCAGTGGGCATGCAGGAGGAACTGGGTCTCAGATGACAAGCTCCCAGAGACACTCCTTTATGGCCACCTTGTCAGTGACCTGAGGCACCCAGAGTATAGAACCACGCACACTGTGAGATAAAAACGTGTGTTGTTTAAGCAGCTAACTGGTGGCCGTTTGCTCCGCAGCGTTGCAAACAAACATAAGCACCCCGAGACAAGACCCATCTCCTATGTTTCAGAGCTAGGATGGTAGTAGCATGTTCAAATCCTCACTGCACCAGGTACCTCGACTGGCAGGCACTGACTGTGCTTTTAGCCGTTCTGATGCTACTCAACTGTCCACAGCTCAGGGAAGGAGGGATCTGGAGCACTGTTTAAGAAACTGAAGATCAGAGGAAGCTGAGTAAGTGAAATGTTGACCTTGAATTATCTGTCGGGGACGTCCTATCGTGGCTCAGTGGTTAGCAAATCTGACTAGGAACCATGAGGTTGCAGGTTTGATCCCTGGCCTTGCTCAGTGGGTTAAGGATCTGGTGTTGCCGTGAGCTGTGGTGTAGGTCGCAGACACGGCTCGGATCCCGAGTTGCTGTGGTTCTGGCATAAGCGGCGGCTACAGCTCCAATTAGACACCTAGCCTGGGAACCTCCATCGGGAACCCTGTTAACACTTTACCTGCCTTGAACTCTTTAATCCCCACTGCTGAGGTGGGCGGAGTCAATAATAGCCTCTGACAAAGGAAGAGACTGAGGCTCAGAAAAGATAGTGCCTTGCCCAAAGTTCCACAGCAGCTGAGTGGACAAGAGGGCTCTGCCATGGACGGCACTGCCCGCATGACCCTGCAGTCTTCTTACCAGATTCCAGTAGGAGACGCAGAGTTAAAGCCTCACAATAACAGCAGAAAACTGCAAACTGTGTGACAGGTACTAGTAGAAGCTCATAACAAAGAGGCCTGACCTGGGCTGGGGAGTCAGGGAAAGCTTCCCAGAGCAATGGTATTGAGCTGCCAGTGGGAAAATGACCAAGTTAACTTGGTAGCCAGTTAACCTGGTGAAGGTGCTCAAGACAGAGAAAACAAGTATCTTTACAGCCCTGTGGCGGTTGAGAACTCCCAGCATTACTCTGGAGCAAAAGGTTCCTCCTTTACCCTGGAACAACCGTGAACAAGGAGATGGGATTTCTTTACAACAGATCCCTCTGGTGGCTTCATAAAAATTGACCATAGGGCCATGGTTCTCAACCGGGTCAGTTCTGTCCCCCAAGGGACAGTGGGCCATGTCTGGGAGGTCTGTGGTCGTCACGAATGGGGGGCTCCTGGCATCAAGTAGGTGGGAATCAGAGATGCTGTTTCACACTCTACAACGCCCAGGACAAACCTCCACAGAGAACACTGCTGTCCCAATGTCAGCAGTGCCGAGCCTGAGAAACCCTGGTGCAGGAGCACGGTGAGGAGCTGGGGCAGCCACCTGGGTGAGAAAGAACCACAGGAGGCAGAGCAGTGAATCCCAGCCACTGGGTTTTGGGTTAGTTTGGGGCCTTTTCCCGTGCCTCAGTTTCCCCACCTGCAACAGGGCCGTAATCGTTCCTACCACCCGGCGCCTTTTGCAAGCCGGCACGAGTTCTCCGAGCTAAACGATTAAAGCGCCGCCCAGGTATTCGTCATCAGTACCGCTGCCCGTTACGCCGTGTGGACCTTAAGAGGGGGAGAGTGGGGGGGGGGGGAGGCAGGGGGCGGGGCCTCACCTTCGCGGCCTCCCTGGAACTTCACCCGAATAGTCTTGTCGATGTACTTGGACAGGTCCAAGATGCTTTCCTTCTTTTTCTTCTCTTTGTCCTGCGAGGAAAGCACATTGCGTGAGGGGGGAAGCGCGGCCAGACTCTGCCCCGCCAGCCCCTCCAGCCAAGCCAGCCGCGCCGCACGCTCACCGCCATCTTGCCGCCGCCGCGCCGCGCCCTTTGGCCTCTGCCCCCTGCACATGCGCGACGGACGCCTGGCGCCTGCGCAGCGCGGGGCGCCAGGGCGTTGCTGGGAAACATCTGCCGACGCCTGCGGCGGGGACCGGGCGACATGGCGGCGGCGGCATCGCTGGCTCGGCTCGCGGCGGCCTTCGTTCTTCTCGCAGCCCAGGTGAGGGCGGCGCCGACCCTGGCGGCCTCGCCGTCCGCGGTGCCATGACTCCTTGGCCCCCCGACCCCGCATAGGGGTCCGCTCGGCCTGGCCTGGGGGCCAACCTAGGGTGTCCGTGCCCCCTACGCGGTCGGCCCGCGGGCTCGGGGCCGGCAGTGACCTTGCCGGACTGTCCCCGGCGCGTCTGCCTTCCCTGCCTGGAAGCCCTTCCCAGCCGCAGCGTCACCAGGCCCCGCCGGAGTCTTAAGAGTTCCCCCTCTCCTGCCCCGAGCCCCGCTAGTCCACCCCGGGGTCTCCAACCGCCGCCGGAGATGCCCCTCTAGCTTCGTGACTTTGGTCTGGGAGCTACCTCTCTCTGAGCCTGTTTCTCCTTGAGTGCGACGCTATCTGCCTCGACCGTGGTTGTGGTAAACTGTCCAGCGCGGCACCCAGGGTCTGGCGGTGTTGGGACGCGGCCGGGAGCCCAGCCCCGAAGTGGGGTCGAATCGCCGCCGCATCTTTTGCTCGCATGACCTTGGCAAGGGAGTTCCCCGCTTTGAGTATCAGTTCCTTGTCTACAAAAGGAAGATAAGTGTACAGTGCAGAGTCAGCGAGATGATGTATGGGATCATGAACGCGCAGCATGCTACTTCTCTGTCATTTAACGTTAAGGGTCTCCAGGTGCTAGTGGGGGGACCGACCACGAGGTGGCTGATATACATTGTCATAAGTGTATCTTTTATTACCAAATCCTCCCCCTCTCTCAGGTTCCACAGCTCAGGCAGTGGTGGCCCCCAACAGCTCCCAAAACTGGGTCATTAGCCTGGTACAGCCCCTCCACCTCTGCTTCAGGCAGATGGCTTTCCTCTGTGGCCACTTTTGTTCTCTGCTCCCCCGGTTCATTCTCAACACTGCAGGAGTGATCTTTCTCAAAGTGTGTCATGTCTTGTGCCCAGAGGAGAGCCTTCTGGCAGCTTCCTGGTGCATTCGTGAAGCCCCTGTGATCTGGCTGTCAGGAAGCTTCTCCTTTCCAGCTCTAGTGTATTGAAGGCTCCCTGCACTTCTCTCTTTCGCTGAATTGCCTGGTCATACACTTAGCCTCAGCTTCATTGCTCCTCCCTCTCAGAGGCTCTCTGGGATGCCCCCCTAGCTGCTTTGCCAGCCCCCTGTACTTCCCTGAGCCCTGTTCACTCATTTTCCTCAGCTGTCTCAGCAACTCGAGGCAGGGACCTTGAGCTGTCTGGGTATTCCAAAGGAGTGCAAAGCTAGAAGCAGGGGGAGGGTCATGGGAACACCACAGAATGAGGGCTGCAATTGGCCTGGGAATGCTTTTCAGGAGCAGCGGTGCCTGCAGGGTGTTCTGAAGGACGAGTAGGAGTTTGCTAGGTCAGGAGAGCAGGTGGAGGGTGTTGCAGGTGATGTGAGCAGGGCCAGGCAGAAGCGTGAGAGCTTTATTTGGGGAAGCTGTAGCTCCGCTCTAACTGGTGTATTCTCAGTACAGTGGTTCCACCTGAGAAAGGTGTCATCCCAGTGGAGGCTGAGGTGCACTGGCAGGGAGGCCAGGGAGGGAACGTCAGGGGAGTGGCTCCAGGCCGAGGGTAAAGGGCAGATGGAGCCTGTGGCCCTCCCAGGCTGGGGTCCAGGGAGTGGGCTGGACAGGTCAGAGCTGCATGCTGGAGGCCCACGTGATGAGGTGTTTGGACTTTATTCTCAGCTGACTGAACTTCATCCTGAGTGTGGGGAGCCAAGAAGAGTGTTGGAGAGAGGAAGGAGCTCTTGGGCCAGTGCTTTCCAGAACAGAACCCTCCCTGGGCCTGGTTCTTCATGGCGCCCAAGAGGAAGACCAGCTCTCCACTGACAGGAGGCTGCTTGCTCACAGCCCTAAACCCACTCCCTACCATTCTGTGACCCTGGGCAAGGGGTTGCACCTCCCCAACTAGACAAACACACACTCCCCAGTTACTATAAGGCATGTACATAAAGGCTCATGTGGGGCCTGTTACTAAGCAGATCTGACCCAACATTGGTGCTGTCTCTGCCCCTGCCACTGCCCCACTCCACCTGGCCCTTTACCCGTACACTTTCCCCCTAACCTGCCCCTTCTCCCCTCCACTGCCCGCCTCCGCCTGCCCCTTCCCCCTAACCCTTTCCACTTGCCCCTTAACCCTCTCCCACTTTCCTTCACCTGAACATCTTTCTCTAAGCATCCCAGGACCTAATTTTCCCCTCCTAGAACCCACCAAGTCTTAGGAAGGCTGCGCCCAGCCTGGACCCTTGAGCTTCTCCCAAAGCCCTCTGACGTGGATGCTTTCACCATCACCATGAAGCATAATTTCCCTAGAGGCTCCTGAACTCGCTTTATGATTGTGATGTGTTGGGAAGTGGCCTGTCCTCCATAGTCCCAGCTGTTTTTGGTTTTCCAAACTGGGATGGGCCACACTGGAAGGCAGGGTACTCACATCCCGGTGCCCTTTTGAAGAACTTCTCCTAGCGCTTAACTTTGGGGAGGAGACCAAATTCACATTGACAATGTGGTTTCTGGTATTTGATTCAAGCCCAGGTTTATTTCTTAACAGAAAGCCAGTTGTGCACATTGGGGGAGGAATCTGGGAAGTGTGTGCTTGTGCTTTTATTTTTTTTATTTTTTGGTCACCCTGTGTGCAGCGTATGGAGTTCCTGACCCAGGGAATCAGATCCAAGCCACAGCTGTGACCTACACTGCAACTGCTGGATCCTTAACCCACTGTGCCAGGCTGGGAATTGAATCTGCATCCCAGCGCTCCAGAGACGCTGCTGATCCCAATCCTGTTGTGCTGCAGTGGGAACTCCTGCTCTTGCGCTTTTAAAAGACCTTAAACATTTTTTTTCTATCCATTCCCATTGTATATAAAGGACAGTTTTCACCAGCAACTCAGGTCCCCTAGGTCAGGGGGCAGCAGAAGTTTTCCAAAGGGCCAGACAGCATTTTCAGCTTTCGGGCCACCTGGCCTCTGTTAGAACTCCGCAGCTCTGCAATTGTAGCTGAGAGCAGCTGTAAGCCCTGCATGCAGGAACTAGGCTGCTGTGTTCCAATAAAACTTTATTGATGAATATAGAAGGTGGGCTGGATTCCCCCTGGGTTTGAGGGGCCACAGACTCCCTGAAGTGGCCTAGGGTGGGGGCGGGGCTCTGAGCGGGTATGAGCCATTAGAAGGGGCACAGGGCCGGGCACAGGGCCAGGCACAGAACTAGGGGGCAGTCTGGTGGGGAGAACCTGGAAGAGGGAGATCCTAGTTCTGCCTCAGGTCGAGGGAATGAGGTTGGACAGGAAGGGGACGATGGGAAGGGAGTCACATGAACAGCCACAGGGCCCAGGCAGCTGACCAGATTTCCTCCCCAGCGCATCCGGAGCGAGCAGTGCTTCTGACGAGCATGGTCGACATCTCTCTCCAGGGGCCAAACCAAATCATGGAGCAGACACATGCGGGGGCCACCTGGGCAGCGGTGGGATCCGGGCCTGAATCCTGTGGGGACAAGCTCCCTGGCCTGAGAGCTAGTCTGTACCCTTCGGGCTGTGGTCAGGGCTACAGCCCCTCAGGAGCCCTGTCAAGTTAGAGGCCCCCACCCCCTGCAGCCCCCAGCTTGAGAAGGCCATGTTTTGGGGTGGCTGTAGGTCTGTCCCCAGCAGACAGGTGCCTGCCACCTGTTGTTTCTGTGGCAGGTTCTCGGGGGATGCTGAGTGCAGTTTCCCTCTCAGGCCCCTGGAGCCTGAGAGTTCAGTGCGAGTTTGGGTCTAGTCAGGCCCCTCCAGCTTTAAGAAGCCAAGAGGCCAGGGTGGGCTCAGGGCTTGAGGCAGGAGGCTCTGTCTTCCACCCCTTCCTCCCTCGCAGACCCTGCAGCCCGGGGAGCAGCCCAGCCCTGGGCTGAGCCTGCCTAGGGGCCCAGCAACCCAGACAGACATAGGCTGGTGCTGTTAGACCTGCTGGGTGAGACGAGGTCCTCCAGAAGTGGAAGTTGTCCTCATGGGAGACTGTGGAGCCCTGGGAGGGAGGCAGCAGTTCAGGCAGGAGAGGGACAAGCAGGGAGTGGGGACACTTGCATGAAGTCAGTAGGTAAAGCCTTTTTTTTTTTTTGCTATTTCTTTGGGCCACTCCCAC
Organism: Phacochoerus africanus; assembly: GCF_016906955.1. NCBI lineage: Eukaryota > Metazoa > Chordata > Mammalia > Artiodactyla > Suidae > Phacochoerus > Phacochoerus africanus. The sequence continues at coordinate 76,388,753 of NC_062547.1, read as the reverse complement.
GGCATATGGAGGTTCCCAGGCTAGGGGTTGAATCGGAGCTGTAGCCACTGGCCTACACCAGAGCCACAGCAACGTGGGATCCGAGCCACGTCTGCAACCTACACCACAGCTCACGGCAACGCCAGATCCTTTAACCCACTGAGCAAGGGCAGGGACCGAACCCACCCATGGTTCCTAGTCGGGTTCGTTAACCACTGCGCCACGATGGGAACTCCGGTAAAGCCATTTTTTACGTAGATAAAGCCTCTCCACGTTACACAGAAAAGATGAGAGCCAGCCTCTCCCGCTGCCTGGCCACCCCATTGCCCTGGAAGCGGGGGTCCAGTGTTCTGAGGACTCTGGTTCCTGCCCCTCTGCCTCACCTTGAATTCAGATTCGGAGCAAAGGTCCACAACGGGGTGTGGTCAACTAGCTGCCCTCAACCTTCCTCCCGGTTAGAGTGGGCAGGGTCCATGTGGTCTTTTGTGTGGCTTCCCTGAGCAGCCTGCTGCCCAGTAGGCCATGGCAGGAGGAGCTTGAGGCCGGCCACCAGCACCTTGTCCCTGTCCTGGGAGCAGAGGGTCGGGAAGCCCTGGGAATTCTGCTGCCCATGCTCATCAGAGGCACTGCTCGCTGGGGATGTACCAGGGAGGAGATCCAGTCAGCTGCCTGGGCCCTGCTGCTGGCTGTGTGATGCTGTCTCTGTGACTCCATCGGCCTGCCTGGCCCAAGGCAGCTTGGCCTCTCACTGCCCACTTCCTACGCCTCTGACCCGGGGGTTCCCACTGATCTATGCCCCAGCAGGTGCTGGTCACGTGACCCAGGCTCCACTATCCCCTGGAAAGGGAAGCGTCAGTCCGTGGGGCCTGAGCTGTGCCTCAATGGCCCATAGGCCATTCTCCCAGGGGTACCTGGGTCCAGAGTGAGCCATGAACCTGCTGGGGCGCTGGGAGACCCTCCGGGCCTGGGGACAGAGTTGCTGACTCACCCTGTCCCCTTCCTGCCCCATGACAGAGGCATGGGGCTCTTGTTCTCACCATCCCATCAGTCCTAGGAGGGCTACCCTGTTCCTGCATTGGACCCCATAGGGCCACGGTCAGCACCCAGGTCTCCCTGAGGAGGCTCATCCCTGCCCTCCTCGTTGTCTCCACTGTAAGATGTGTATGGTCGTGCCCAACTGTTCTGGAGGAGGGAGCAAACCATCCCAAACCAGGTCAAGCCTGGAGGCCGGGTGCCCAGTGCTCTGATGGCAACCCCTTACCCCCAGGTGGCCTGTGAGTATGGCATGGTGCACGTGGTATCGGAGACTGGGGGCCCCAAAGGCAAGGACTACTGCATTCTCTACAACCCGCAGTGGGCCCACCTGCCGCACGACCTCGGCAAAGCCGTGAGTACTGCCTGTTGCCCTCGCGGCTGGGGGCCCCCCCCCTGCTGCTCCCCCCAGTCTCTGAGGGCCCCTGGAGGGAGGCCTCCTGGCAGAGAGAGCACTGAGGACAAGGAGGGACCTCTCCTGGGAAACTCAGGAGGGATCTGGTCACTCTAGGGGCCACTGAGGCCGCTGGAGTTGGGGTGTCCCCAGAGGAGCTCCCCAAGCTACCAAAGGCCAGTCCCTGGCGGGGACACCGGCCATGCCCCTGTGCTGGGCTAGGGTGGTTGCCAGAGGGGTCCTGAATAGAGTGACAGCAGAAGCCATCCCTGTCACTGTCTTCAGGGACAGCTGCATGCACTGCTCCCTGGTCCAGCCTCACTCCTTCCAGAGGGACCCGGGATGCCCAGCCTGTTGCTTAGCTCTCACCACAGAGGCCAGTGCTCACACGCGCCCCTCGGGGTGTTTGTAAGAGACTCTGAGGGTTTCTGAGCAGTTCCTCTGAGCCCGTGCTGCCTTGCAACCCGCCCTCCTGCCCTGTCCTCAGCGTGCGTGTGTGTGTGCACACGTGCACGTGTGTGAGGGTGTGTGTGGGGGGGGCCTCTTCTGGCGCTGTGTGTGGGGTTGAGACCTGGTGTGCTTGAGGTGAGGCTGTGGGGACAGTGGTCACTGCAGTGGCCTGGATGCCCCAGCATTGGTGGGTCCTCTGACACCTTGACTCTGCTCGGCCTAACTTTCCGAGCAGCTTGTGTGAAGGCCGCCCCTCTCAGTCTCTGCTGCAGGTTCGGGACTGGACGGGCTCCGTGCTCTGCTCTCCATCAGACCTGCCAGTCAAGGGCTTCAGCAACCAGATCCCACTGGTGGCACGGGGGAACTGCACCTTCTATGAGAAAGTGCGGCTGGCCCAGGGCAGCGGGGCACGTGGGCTGCTCATCGTCAGCAAGGAGACACTGGTGCGGCTGCTGGGCACTCGCCTGGGACCCTGGGAGGCAGAATCCGGGCAAGGGTTTGAGGCATGGGCAGGGAGCTGGCCAGGGGAGACGAGGATTTGGTTTCCTGGCCATGAATGGACTTGAGTCTTTGGACTGTGGTCTTGGAGGGGGCCCTGCCCTGGAGCAGTCCTGGGGGGCCGACAGGGCCTGGGGCAGAGATCTGAGGGTGCTATCTGAGAAATGGGCATGGGCCATGTGCCAGCCTCTCCCCAGGCCTTCCAGGGCTGACTGGTGCCACCCAGCCCTAGGTTTGAGAGGGAAGGGGAGCTTTTCCTCCCCAGAAGGAGGGACTGAGCCTGCAGGCCTGCCCTCCAGCTGTGCTCCCTCCCTGCCTGTCCCCCAGGGACCCCACACGTGTGGGACTCTTCTGCCCCCTCAGGGAGGGCTGGCTCTTGTGGGCTGTGCTGTCAGAAACAGTTGCCCCACCCTGGTGGCCTTGGTGAGCCAGACAATTGCCCTATCCCCTCAGGTCCCCCCAGGAGGCAACAAGACGCAATATGATGAGATTGGCATTCCTGTGGCCCTGCTCAGCTACAGGGACATGCTGGACATTTTCGAGGTAGGGCTCCCCCCACCAGTCTGACCCCTGGGCCCAGGCTTAAGAAGACGGTGGGTCCACAGTGCCGTGCACATCAGGAGACCTCGGTCCCAAAGGCTCCGCACGGCCAGGGCCTCCTGGTCTCCAGGGAGCTCTCCCCTGACAGTCCCTGGCCTGGCCCCCACGCATACACATGGCCCTGTCTGCCCAGTGACCCTGTTCATCTTTGGGGAGTTGGGGCTGGAGCGGGGCAGCTTCAGCACAGTGGCCTGGGAACAGTCAGGTTCTGCCAAACCCTTTGCAGTTTGCAGCAAATATCCCGATCCCACTCTCCCTGTGGGCAGTGCTGGCAGCCGCCAGGCCTCTGCCCAGGCACCTCCACCAGGTGTACACACATTACATCCCACCTGGGTGTAGGGTCTGTGCTCCCACCTGCATGGTTCATCGCCTGCCCTGAGTGAAGCTTGTCCCAGCAGAGCCACCTTCCTTGGGGTCAGGAGTGATGGGTTGGGTCATGGGGCGAGGGCCTCCCCGGCCCCTGGTTCCCAGCTCCATGCGCAGGCCGGCCCAGGCTCTTCTGGTAGGCAGGGGGCCAGGTAAGCCACCCCCACAGGAGCTCCCGGTGTTCTCCGAGGCAGACTTTCGGCCGGACGGTGCGGGCGGCGCTGTATGCACCCAAGGAGCCGATGCTGGACTACAACATGGTCATCATCTTCATCATGGCTGTGGGCACTGTCGCCCTGGGGGGCTACTGGGCCGGGAGCCGGGACGTGAGGAAGTGAGTGCCCGCATGTGTGCCTGAGTGATGGGTGGACAGCTCTAAGGCGGGGGAAATCCCTACAAGAGGGGCTTTTGCATGCGCAGAGAGCCTTCTGGAAAACAGCTGCCGTGCACACCCAGGAGACCTATTGAAAGGCCCTGAGTGTCCTGCTCCCCAAAATTCTGTTCTGCCACCAGGATTCTGGGCCCACCTGGCCAGGGGTGTCCACAGGAGACCCCCCCTGGCAGCCCAGGGAAGCCTGTGGAGGGGTCAGCGCAGGGTTGGGGTGGTCCTGTGGGGGCCCAGGGCACCATAGCTTTCCACCCAGCAGCCCGCACTGTGAGGACCTGAGCTCCTGGCGCCGTCCCATGAGGTCCTGGGGGCAGGGACTGGCCCATGGGGCGGGTGATGATCATAACGTCCTGGCAAGCAAACCCCAGCTTGTGCCAACCCCTTGTGCCGGGTTTACTGCCTGTCCTTCCCCCTCCCCGTGGCCTTGGCCCTTGGGGAACTGTGCCGGCTGGCAGGGCATCCCCGAACCATCTGTGTCTTTGGAGGAGGTACATGAAACACAAGCGGGACGATGGGCCCGAGAAACAGGAGGATGAGGCCGTGGACGTGACGCCCGTCATGATCTGTGTCTTCGTGGTCATGTGCTGCTCCATGCTTGTGTTGCTCTACTTCTTCTACGACCAGCTTGGTGCGCCCCTCCCCTACCCCACCTGACCCACCGAGGTCCTGTCTCTCCCCTTGGGGCTGTTACTGTCGGGGGGGACCTAGCGCAGAGCCCTCCCTTCACTGCCCGCCTGCCCTGCAGTCTATGTTATCATCGGGATCTTCTGCCTGGCCTCCTCCACTGGCCTGTACAGCTGCTTGTCACCCCTCATCCAGAGGCTGCCATTCTGCAAGTGCAGGTGAGCTCCTGGCGTGGCCCCCACCCATGGCTCTGCTCGTGGGGTTCCCACCAGGCTGCCTCTTGGCCCATCAGCTCCTACCTCCCGTTATCCGGCCCCTGGGGCTCTGCAGCTCAGAGGTGCTGAGGACCCCTCACTCTCCTACAGCCCCTGATCAATCTGGCACAGGGAAGGCATACAGCAGGTGCCCACTCTTTGATGTCTAGGGGCTTATGGGCCTTGGGCTCAGGGCAGAGTAGGGAAGTGGGAGTGGCTTTTGACTCCTGCCTCCTGGCCCCAGGGCAGCCTCCCTCTCCCCAGGTCCCGCTCTCTGTCAGGCCCAGTGGGACATGGGCTGAATTAGGGGGACGTGAGGAAGGGGAAGCAGGCCAGCCCCGGTCGGCAGTCCCTTTCCCCTAAGGCCTGCTCTGCCCTGCCCTTGGGAGCCTCCCTTCTAGAAATGAGAGGTGAGGGATGGGATGTTTGACAGGTGAGGTGAAGGGGAAGAAAGGGCAGGTCAGGTGGGGAGGCTGAGGGCTTTGGGTGCTAAGGAGAGACAGGGCTGGGGGTGGTGGTTGGAGGCCCCTGACGCCCCCACCTGCCTGCCCTCAGGGTCCCTGACAACAGCCTGCCCTACTTCCACAAGCGGCCTCAGGTCCGCACGCTGCTCCTGGCGCTGCTATGCGTGGCAGTCAGCGTGGTGTGGGGTGTCTTCCGGAACGAGGACCAGTGAGTGCACCCCAGGGCCTGGGGGTGGGGGTGGGGGTGGCTGTCCTCAGGTGCTCTGGCCTCCTCGCTGTCTGACCGGGACAGCTGGAGCTGGGCCAGCTCCTGGTTATGAAAAGCCTCCTGTCAGTGTCCTGGATGCAGTAGCCATGTGCTGTCCAGGTGCCGACAGGGCTCAGCTGACGGCCGCCCGGCCATGGCTGCCCTGCAGTTTGTCCACTGCCATGGGCACTGTGATTGCAATCTGGCATGAGATGCCACCTCTGTGGCTCCATCGTGGCGCCTGCCTGCTCAGCCAGCAGCTCTCTCGGGGGGTGAGGGAGGTGGGCTCTGCTCCCCTAAACACCCACCTCTCCGGGCTGCATCCCTTGGCAGGCCTCATGCCTGCGGCATGGCCTGGAGCCCGGGTGTGTGTGTGTCCCTGCTGCCTGCCGTCACTGACACCATCTGGCACTTTCTCTGAGCTTCTTCTGAGGCAGTTAAACGCTTTTGGCTGTGCTGCTGGTTGGAGCCACAACAGATTTAACTGGCAGAAGGAAAATGTGAAAATATTTTGAGTCCTTTGTACACAAAGAGAATGTGAACTCTCACGGTTAAATCAGAGCCAAGAAGGCTGCTCCCTTGCGCGAACTTAGAATAGGCCTCGGTTTCCGCCACGTCTAGGTGCCCACGTGGCTGTGGCAAACCTCTTTGTTCTCACCAGTGCCCTGGCCTGAGAGCTTCTTATCCTGAGCCCAGTTGGAGCGCTCATGAGTGACTTGAGGGGCAGAGAACCTGGAGCCTGGGGTTACCCAGCTTTTTTTTTTTTTTGGTCTTTTTAGGGCTTCACTTGCGGCCTATGGAGGTTACCAGGCTAGGGGTCAAATTGGAGCTGTAGCTGCTGGCCTACACCACAGCTCATGGCAACACACTGGGTCCTTAACCCACTGAGCGAGGCCAGGGATCGAACCTGCTTCCTCATGGATGCTAGTCGCATTCGTTAACCCCTGAGCCCTGACGGGAACTCTGGGTTACCCAGCTTTAATCTTCAAATTCAGAAGTGGTTCTGATGGTGTTGGGCCCGGGGCAGCGAGGCCTGTTCCCAGGGACTGCGGACCCCAGTAACCCCAGCCCTTGTTTCCTGAGAGGGTCTGTGGCATCTGGCTGGGTGCAAGTTTGGCTTTTCTTTTTAGGGCTGTACCCTTGGCATATGGAAGTTCCCAGGCTAGGGGTCAAATTGGAGGTGTTAGCTGCCAGCCTGTACCACAGCTGCAGCAATGTGGGATCCGAGCCACATCTGTGACCTACACTGCAGCTTATGGCCATGCCAGATCCTTTAACCCATTGAGTGAGGCCAGGGATCCAACCTGCATTCTCATGGATACTAGTTGGGTTCATTACTGCTGAGCCATGATGGGAACTCCCAAGTTTGGCTTTTCTAAGTCATTTAAAAGATACTTTTGAAGAGAAATTTGAATCCAGTGGAGGCACGGCTCCCTCCTCTTGCAGCCTTGCCCTATCCTGTGAAAGCTCTGCCGCACAGGGACAGAGGTCCTGGCATATGTCCATCCCCCTCTGCCCTTGTGGGTGGGGGAGGGCCTATTCACCCCTTGCACCTCCGGGCCATGGCTGCCCAGCTTGTCCCTGCCACAGGTCCCAGGGTCTTCACAGCTGGGCCACAGCAGGCTGGGTGAGGGATGGCTGGGGAGGGAGGGACTGGCAGGTCAAGCCTCCTGGCCGAGACCCTTCCCAAGGCTAACGCTGCACTGCCTTCTAGGTGGGCTTGGATCCTTCAGGATGCTCTGGGCATTGCCTTCTGCCTCTACACATTGAAAACCATCCGTCTCCCCACATTCAAGGTGAGAACACAGAAGATGCGGGTGGGTGGGGGGAACTCTGCAGACAAGGGTACCCAGCCTCTTGGTGTTGGCCCAGCACCTCCCTCCAGGCAGCTCTGCCCATGGCCTTCTACTCTGAGCCTGGCCCTGTGTAGGCGACCTGGTCTTTGCTCATCTGTCCCCCTGGTGATGGAGCTTAAGTATCAGCTACAGAGTTGCAACAGCTCCTGTGACTTGTCTGTGGGGACACTAGGCCAGGTGCAGTGGGCCCACCTCCTCCCTGACGATGGTGCTGTGCCAGTGAGGGTGAAACCAGGGGGGCCGAGGCCTGACCCCAGCAGAAGGAACTTAGAAGCACACAGGAAGCGTGAAGATGGCTGTCACGGGGGCTGGCTGGTCACAGCCGTGTCCTCTCTAGTTTCCCATCAGAAACTAGACCTCGCCCTCCCCGAGCCTCCACCTGGCGTTGCCCCAGAGGATGGGGCTGCCTCTGCTCAGACTTGCCCACAGGGAAAGTCTGAATGCTGTGAGGGGCGGGTACACATCCCAGTGGGTCTGTGCATCTGGGACCCTATGCCGGTCCCTGAGCCTGGCCCTCAGGACGCCCTGTCCCCAGGCCTGCACACTGCTGCTGCTGGTGCTCTTCATCTACGACGTCTTCTTCGTGTTCATCACACCCTTCCTGACCAAGGTGGGCCCCTTCCCTCCCCCCTCCCCAACCCATAGGGCCCTGCAGGCCCCTTCTGATGCAGCCCTCCTTCTGTTAGAGTGGGAACAGCATCATGGTGGAGGTGGCTACTGGGCCGTCGGACTCGGCTACCCACGAGAAGGTACGTGGTGCCCGGGGGCCGAGGTGCTAGATGGAGCGAGCAGAGGTCTGGGCAGGTCCTGGAGCTGGCTGCCTCCCTCTCCCCAGCTCCCCATGGTTCTGAAGGTGCCCAGACTGAATGCTTCACCACTGGCCCTGTGTGACCGGCCCTTCTCCCTCCTGGGCTTTGGGGACATCCTGGTCCCAGGTACTGGGCCTGGGCTTGGGCGGACCGGGGTTGGGGGTCCTTGGGGTGTTGGGCAGTGTGTGCAGCCCGGGTGGCAGGGAGGCGGCCCCTCGGAGGTGTTGTCCATGCTACACAGACCTGCCCGCCTTGCCAGCCACACTGCCCCCAGGGTCCCTCCCCCCACCAGGTGGCCTCTGAGCTGGGGTTTGCACTCTCATCCATCTCTGGTTACCCACCACAAGTCCCGGGTGGCACCCCCAGCCCGGCCCTGAGCCAGAGAGGAATACAGGTCTTCCCACGGAAGCTCCTGGTGTGAGGCCGGGGCTGTGGCCTGGCCTCTGGCCCACGTCCTCTCTCCCACAGGGCTGCTCGTGGCCTACTGCCACCGCTTTGACATCCAGGTGCAATCCTCCAGGGTCTACTTCGTGGCCTGCACCATCGGTAAGCCCACTGCCCCAGGGCCCCAGCCTTGCCCCATCTCCATGTGGATGGGGTTGGGCCTGTGCCCACCTCACAGCCTCTTCACCTTCCGCAGCTGCTGTTGTTTCTCTTTTCTTTTGTCTTGTCTTTCTCTTTTTTCCTTTGTTTTTTCTTTGTTTCTTTTGTTATCAAAGCCATTTATACCAAAGGGATGTTTTCTCATTTTCTGTTGGACCCACTTGTTTCTAAAAATGTCTAAACCAGGGTTCTCTTGTGGCTCAGCAGGTTAAGGCCATTGGCATTATCACTGCTGTGGTGTGGGTTTAATCCCTGACCTAGGAACTTCCACATGTCCTGGGTGCAGCCAGGAGAAAAAAAAAAAAAAAAAAAAGTCCAAACCAATTCTGTTGTCCCTCTTGTTCAGCTCCTTAGCAAAGTGGGGGCGCAGAGTGCGCAGGCCCCCTTCCAACACTGTTGACCACCAGCAGGATGCCGCCAGCCTTCCTGACATATTTCAGGGCCATTACCTCTGCCCCTCCCTACCCAGGTTCCTACAGGTCCAGGCCCCACCCTACCTGGCCTGGCCTCCGGGCTTACAGTCTCCATGATGAGTCTGTACAGATGCACCTGCAGAGCTTTTCTCGGTGTGAACCACAGTGTGTCACATCGTTCTGTAGTTCCTGTCATTGGAACCCTGTAGTTTGCTCCCGTTGAACCAGGGACACGTGGATAGTCCCCAGCCGATGATCGGGAACTCTCCCTGCACTGTCCTGTCACTGGAAATGCAGAGGTAAGGGTCAGAGCAGGTGGCCGGGAGTGGAAGTAGGTGCTGGAGATGGGGCTCTTGACCTTGGAGGAGAGGTTCCAGTAAACGGTGTGTTTTCTTGTAACTTTATGTTGGAATACTTGCACATCTCAGTTGCCAGATTAGTACAGAGGACTCCCACCCCGCCCCCCCACCCCCTTTCCTCACCCCCCACCCCCGCGCTTAGGATGAGCATCTCTAACCCCTCATCTCATCTGCTTTGTTTTCCTTCCGTCCACATGCTCTGTGTGCACGTGTGTATGTGTGTGTATACGTTTACACTCAGACATCTGTAAATAACACATTTTATTCTGAACATGAGGTCAAAGTGCAGATGTGGTGCCTCTCCACCCCTCAGTCCTTCCTGGCTGAGGCACAGGATCAGAAACAGTCCCTTTTTTTTTTGTCTTTTTTTGCTATTTCTTTGGGCCGCTCCCACGGCATATGGAGGTTCCCAGGCTAGAGGTCGAATCGGAGCTGTAGCTGCCGGCCTACGCCAGAGCCACAGCAACGCAGAATCCAAGCCGCGTCTGCAACCTACACCACAGCTCACGGCAACGCCGGATCGTTAACCCACTGAGCAAGGGCAAGGACCGAACCCGCAACCTCGTGGTTCCTAGTCGGATTCGTTAACCACTGCGCCACGATGGGAACTCCAGAAACAGTCTTTTATATGATCACAGCTCGGGGAGAATTTGCCTTCCTCCCGTACGCACCTTACTTTCATTCAGATCCTTTCCAGTTAAAGGTTTATAAAAATGAGCCATTGGGTTATATTTCTAGCTCCTCCTCCGGCTCTCATGGATCCAGACCTTCCTCTCTGCAGTCTGGCGGGGACCCAGCGTGCCCCCTTGCCTGCCCCAGCGGGTGGGGCGTGGCCTGAAAGGGGTGGGGAAGATGGTGCGCTTCTGGAAGCATCCACTCCCCTCAGCTGGCCCGCTCTCTGCCTCTCCTACAACCCCACTGTTTCCAGCCCTGCAAACGGTGGTAACACGCTGCCCATCTCTGTCCCCACAGCCTACGGCATTGGCCTCCTGGTGACGTTCATGGCGCTGGCCCTCATGCAGCGCGGCCAGCCCGCCCTCCTCTACCTGGTGCCCTGCACTCTCGTCACCAGCTGTGCCCTGGCGCTCTGGCGCAGGGAGCTGGGCATGTTCTGGACGGGCAGCGGCTTTGCGGTGAATACCAGTTTGCTATGACTGTCTGCAAGAAATAATAGCCTAATAAGCCCTAACTAGAGTTAAAGTTGAGTAAGACCTAGTGTTACAACTAAACCCCGCAGCCCGCGCCTGTGGGCAGATCTCCCAGTCTCTGGAAGGTTTTGCTTGGGGTGCTGTACTTGCGTGGCCACTGGGTCGGGGTGGGGGACCAGAGCTCTTGGTGGTGCTACTGAGGGTGATGCTGCCACCCCCTGGCTGAAGGCACAGGTGCTGCAGTTGGATTTGGGCTTCCTGCTGCTTCCACTTTGGGGAGGGGAGCCAGCTAGGCCTTTGGAACAGAGGACACTGTCCATGCAGCACAGGGCAATGGCATATCCCCATAACTCTGGAGGATGTTGCTGTTCAGTGGCATTTCTCAGGCCCTCTTAGGAAATCTGCCCTGTCCTGACGGGGCCCCTGAGCATTTCTCACGTGTGTAACTTGTCCACATAGATGCAGCCACCTGAGTGCCCACTGCAGATGGCATGACTGTTGTGGCCCTGGGTTCCCATCAGCTGCCTGACAATAGAACCCTCTCCCAGGCCCTCGGGCAGGTGTCCTGGGCTCGGAGCCCACTGTCCCCAGAGGTCTCAGTCCCAGTGGGGGTCGGCTTTGCCATAGAGCAGGTGGATTAGTTCTGGGAGGTCCTGGAGGGAGAACAATTCCGAGAAGTCAGAGTGGCTGCCCCTGGGGCCCTGAGTGCTGGTGGTGGTGCTGAGTCCCTGGAGGGTGCCTCCCTCTCCTGGGCCTGAAGCCCACCCAGGTGGGGGGGCTCCCTGCCCTGCGCCCCTTCCCCACAGCCCCGCCCCCCACGCCCTACCAACCAGGAGTCTCTTCTGCAGAAGGACCTACCTCAGCCTGCATGGGTACCTGCTGCGGCTGATGGCCCTCAGTCCCGGGCGGACTCGGACACCACCACCGCCCAGCAGCCTCCCGGGCAGGAAGCACTCCCGGCCTCCCTGCCAGCTGAGCAGTCCCCAGAACCTCCTGTACCCAAGGAGACCGAGGCCAGTGCACCCCCCCGGGAGCCTGAGAGCCCCACCGGCCTTGCCCCCAAACCTGCAGGCCTACCTGACCCCTCGGCCTAGGGGAAGGCACACAGACTCAGACTTTCACCACCGGCCCCCCGCGCCCAGGACTGGACCCGCCTGGCCCCCAACTTGGTGCTCTGGTCTGGCCGATGTGCGCGTCCTCTTCTTCCTGTCTGGCTGCACCCCGGACCCCAGCCCTGCTCTGAGCCTGAGCGGCGCTGCACAAGCCCCTGCCGGCCCAGGCCCTCAGGCCAGCTCCGCAGTCTTCCTGTCCGGGTGGGGCCCCGGGGAGGGTGGTGGCAGACACGCCCAGTTTGGTGCTTCCCTGGCTGCTGCTTCCCTTAGGTCCTAGGGCCTGAGAGGGAGGACCTCTGCCTCCTGAGGGAGGGACGTTTTTGTCCAGCAGGGCCCCAGGGGTTTGGACTCCAGTGTCGCCTGCTAGGTGGGGTCTGGACACCCCCACTCTGGGTTGGGGGCATGAGGAGGGGGCCTGCGGTGATCTCCAATCCCTGCCCCACAGCCATTCATTGCCAGGAAGCGCCCAGCGCCTGTGCTCAAGCTCCTCCGTGTTTTAATAAACGGCCACGACTTTTTGAAATACTTGGTAGTGTCGCCTCTTGGGGCACGAGTCCCTGGGACTGCTCCTCTCAGGGGCAGGGCTGGCGCCAGGCCAGGGCCCATTTTGCCTTTCCGCTTAGAGGAACTTGGCCCCCACCCTCGCCATGGGCATCTGCACGCTCTCAGCCCCATCCAGTGCACGCACCTCAGCCTCCAGCTACAGCAAAGGCGGGGAGCTTCTGGAATGTGGGAGGATATTTGGAACTGGCGTTATGTCTTCTACCTCACCGACAGGGTTCTCTGAACCTCAGGACAGATGCCGCCGGCCCCCATGTCACCGTCTGGCGACAGAGCCCTGCCTGCTCCTCCCCATCCATGACGAGAGGGAAGGCACAGACCCTCTGGCTCCAGGGCCAGCTCTGTGTCCCTCTGGTCCCGCCACTGTGCTGCAGATGGCAGGTGGGGGCCAAACCACAATCCATTCCAAACAATACCAGCGCCAGACAGACTCACCCTCTCTGTCAGCCACACCTTTCGAGGGAGAAATGATGTTTATTCCTAAAAAATCAGACGACAGCTTCCACCTGGTTAGGTATGTTTCTTAAAAAGAAACTGGTGTGTGGGTGGGGGTGGAGCAGCTGGACCTGCCAGGACCCACGGGAGACCGTGGCCTTGGAGCTGGACCTGGGCTGCAGGCACAGGGCAGCCTCGGGGGAGGGCCCCAGTCTAGCCTTCCTCTAAGCCATTTTGTATGATGGTGTAAGAACGCGGAATCTATTCTTTTCTGTTTTGGAAGTTTGACAAATGTCAAGGAATTCAAAGGCAGATGTTAGTTCCTGAAGTTTCCGTTTGCGGTTTTTGCCTTGCTTCTGTTCGAATCTTATAATTAAATACAGCTTTTGATATTTACACCTGAGTCTTTGCCTTTTCTGTGGAGCTGGGGGAGGCCTCGGTGGGCCAGGCCTGGGTGGCCTTCGTCCTGCAAGGGTTCCAGTGTGGAGGGAGGCACCAGGAGCAAATCCACAGCCGCTAAGACAGGGTTCCAGCTTTGCTGCAGTGCGGTGCCTTCCTTCAGGGAGGTGAGGGTCGCAGGAAGCTTAGAAGCTTTCGGATACTGCTACCTTGTCTGTGATGATCTAAGAAGCACGGAATCACCAAGAGCAGGGCCTGCAGACTTTCTGGAAAGAGCCAGATGGTTGCTGTCACAACCAATCAGCCAGCTGTGTAGCTGGGAGCATCAGACAACGTGTAAACAGACAGGCATCAGACAACATGTTTTCGGTGTTAACTGTGGCCAGAAACTTGGTGGGCACCAAAATGTGCATTCATGCAGTTTTCACGGGTTACAAAATACTCTCTGTTAGATACTTTTCAACTATTTAATAACATAAGGCCCTTGCTTAGCCAGCAGCTGCCCAAAGCAGGTGGCGGCCGCAGCAGGTGGAGCACAGATCTCGAGGGTTGCAGGTTGCGTGCATGGTGGGGCAGCTGGCCCTGTCCTAACGTGTGTCAGCTGATGCCAGCCTATCCTTTACACATAGGGAAGGCGAGGCTCCGGGGCTGGCTCCCCCAGGTTCGTATCAGGCACTCGCCACAGTACCATCAGTGTTTTGCGTCTGAACTACAAAGTGGACCAAAAGTGTGAGCACAGTGATTTTCTTTCACTAAGCAGGGCAGATCTGACATATTTCTCATTCATTCACAGGCTCCTTCACTCATTTGTTCATGGCAGGCCTACTCTGTGCCAGGCCCTCTGCTCAGGCCCAGGACCCGTGTGTGAGTCTAGGAAGACAGCCCATTCTGGTGAGGAAGGATAGGACTCAGCACAGGAGAGGCCTCCGGCTCCGTCTTGGGCAGGTGGCAGGGCAGGCTGCCTGGAGGAGGCAACTGTTGAGCCGAGAGATACTAGAAGGGCTGTTTCCGGCTGCAGCTGCGGTGGGGAGATGAGAGGAGGGCAAGAAGCCTGGCTTGAGAGGGGTGGGGATGGTCAGCCACATGAGGAAGTCACCACCTGGATGTCACCAGCAGGTGAGGGGGCTGGTTTTTTGGAAAGAGCCTGGCGGCTGCCCTGGCAAAAAAAAAAAGATAGCCCCCAGGAGTAATGAGCTTCTCCCACACAGCTGTCCAGCTCAAAGTGGGATGCAAAATAAACACCTGGATTCAATCACAGCCCAAGGGATTGATAAATATTGTTGGTGATTGTGGCCATGTACCACACTGAAGTAAACTGTCAGGAACGGGGAACTGGGGCCAGGTACGCGGGTATTACCTTCACAACTTTTCCATAAACGTGAAACTTCCAAAATTAAAAGTTCGTTAGCGGAGTTCCTGTTGTGGCTCAAAATGTTAATGATCTGGCTTGTCTCTGTGGTGTTGCCAGTTCAATTCCCAACCCGGTGCAGTGGGTTAAGAACCCAGCATTGCCCCAGCTGTGGCATAGGTCAAGAATGTGGCTTGGGTTCAAATCCTGGTCCAGAACTCCTATATGCTGCAGGTGTGGCCGGAAAAAAAGGAGAAAAGTTCATTTAATAATCACTGGGAGTTCCCAGGTGGCTCAATGGGTTAAGGATCTCATTGCCATTGCTGTGGCGCTGGTTAGAAATCATAATTATTCACACAGAACCCCTCCCCAAGCTCTTTCCTACCCTGAGCATCTGCTCCCACAGGTCCAGGGCACCCCTCCCCTGCCTTCTGTCCAGGGTCATCTGCCCAGGCCAGTGCCCTCCACCCAGACCTCACAGACCTTCCGCAGCTCCCGAAAGCCCGAGGATTCAGAACCCACCTCCCCACATGGCTCTGGGAACGGGCTGCCCACTCCCCTCCCCTCTGCTGGCCCAGCCCTTTCACACAGGGGGCCTTCATGGGACACACCTGGGCTCCCACAACCCCACTGTCCTTTCAGAGTCCCCCCCCCCCCACCGCAGGGTGTCAGAGGTGGGGGAGGGCCTGGGTGGGTCGCAGGGGTGCAGGTGAAGGGGCGCAGTGAGGGGCTGTCACGGGAAGCTGGGGAAGGCGGCGCCCCCAGCTCAGGTGAGGCAGGGGTGAGCGGGAGGGCGGGGCCTTCACCGGTGCCGCCCCCAGCCCCGCCCTGTCCGCGAGGCTTTAGGCGCCCGGGGTCGGTTCGCTGCGGGAGTGGGGCTGCGGTGCAGCGTCCGGCAGAGCGCGGTGAGTCTGGCGTCACGAAAATGAGGCGGAAGCCCTCTCCCTGAGCCTGGCTTCGTCGGGTTCGCGCGGGGGACCCGTCAGGCTGTGTAGACGCCGCAGGCGGTATAGATGTGGTTCGGGCTGTTAGACGCGTCGGACTGTGTAGACGCCCCCCGGGGTTGTGAATGAGGCCGGGCCCTGTAGACGCAGTCGGGTACCCTGGGTTTGGGGGGACCCCGAGGGCTCCCTGTCCCCGACGGCCACTCTCCCACCTTCCCACCCGGTAACTCGGGTAAACCCGCGGTGGTGCCTCTGCAGGAGCTGCGACGGGCGGTGGAGGGTGGGGGTGGCAGGAAACCATGGACCAAGACTGGGAGGTTTCTGGGGGTTTGCTGAGGGGACCCTTGCTTACCTCCCTGTGGCTCCTCTCAGGCAATCCCTTGCTTGTGAGTGAAAATATAACAAGGACTTGGGGGTAACAGTTTGGGGAGGGTGTGGTCACAGGGCCTTAATTTTAGGTGTGGGTCATATGGGGGAGGGGCCGTAGAGTCAGTTACCTGGGGCTGGAAGCTCCCCCCACTCTCCCCCCACCCATTGCTGGAGAAGGTGGCTGCCCAGGGGTCCTCCATGGAGGGCCCTCCTGGCCCTGTCTCACCTGGGGTCAATCTGGGGCTCCCAGCCCAGGTGTGGTGTGTTTATAGTTGTGAGTGGGATTAATTGCAGGGCCAATGGTGGAATGCCTATGGCTGTGTGTGGTTGTGTCCTTGCCTGTTGGTGTGTGTGTTGTGTGTCTGTGTAACTAGTATGTGACTACACATGTGTCACAGTAGTGTGTGGCTATGTGCATGATCACATTGAGATTCTGTATGATTTTGTGTGTATGTGTATGGACCCTGCTTCCCAATTTCCTTGTTTGGGAAGTAGGGACAGGAATTCCTGATGCTCCACAGGAACCCCCAGGACGCAGCATGTACCCTCCTGTGCCACCACATCAGGTGTCACCTTGGACCTGCCCACCATGTGGGACAGTGGTGGACAGGCCCCGAAGCCCAGCCTGGGTAAGATCCATGTTGTTCAAAGCATACTTGGCCAGATTCTGAATGATTAGGATACAATGTGTGGAGCTGGGAGAGACTTCACACAGATGGGCTGGGTGGCTTTTCCTTTAAGTGGGCACCCAGCTCAGCACAAGGTGGAGTCAGGTCCACCTCTGGTACTGCAGCCACTGGTGCAGGCAAGTGTCCATCCTGGAGGAGGACGTGGGGGCAGAAGTGGTGGTGCCAAGGTGTGGGCATCTGTTCCTGTCTGAGGAGTAGAGGGAGGGGAAAGACACTGGCAGGCAGAGCCTGTGGGTCTGTGGCCCTGTGGCCGGTGTGTGGGGAGCAGGGGCCTGAACCCAGGTGTGGACACTGAACCCTCTCCCTTTGGCCACCCACCATCTGTCTTCCTGCCATGGGTGGGCTTTAGAGCTCTTGGTCCATGTGCCTAGGGCTCCTCTGTCTTACCTGGATAGCAGTGTCCTGGGGGAGCCATACCCAGTTCATGATGGAGAACCACCCAAGGCAGGGGAAATTCCTGAATTCTAGGACTCTGTGTAAGAAACAGGGGGGACAAAGAGGGAGACAGAAACAGAGACAGACAGGAACAGAGAGACAGAAATAGAGATGCAGAGATAGAGATACAGAGACAGGAACAGAGAGAAAAAGAGACAGGGAGACAGAGAAGATAGCTAGGGACAGAAGCAGAAAAAGAAACAGAAATAGACACAGAAACACAGAAGAGACAAGAACAGAGAGAAAAAGAGAGAGACACAGGAGACAGGACAGAGACAAGACAGACCCAGGAGACAGACAGACAGACCCAGGGAAAGAGACACACAGAGACGGACAGAGATTGAAACAGAGATATAGAGAGACAGATACAGAGACAGAGAGATAAAGGTAGAGAAAGAGGGAGAGATAGAGAAGAGATGGTTTCTCCGAGCCTCAGTTTCCTGATCTGTAAATTGGGGACATCGGTGCTGGTCCCCACCAATGGGAGTGACATCAGGGCTAAATTAACTGTCACAAGTCTGGGAGCCCCACAGAGGTTTTAGGCGTGAACATTCTGCCTGTGACTTGTTCTCTCTCGCATAAGCACACCCCAGCCACAGAAAAGTGGGAGGAGGGAGAGATGGCTGTTGCCAGCTCTTTATTTTAGTATGCATGGCTCTAAAATTAAGGTAGAGGATAACGCATGCTGGGTTGCTGGGTCACATCTGCCTCAGACATTGTTGTATTTCCCATTTTACCTCTACTAATTCGGAGAATGATTTCAGAATCGTCTTCATTGCAGAGACGGTAACTCTTCCCCCAGGGTCTCCTAGTGTTCAAATCTTGCATGACCACAGCACAATGATCAAAACCAAGAACTTGACATTAAAATGAACATAGGGAGTTCCCATTGTGGCTCAGCAGGTTAAGAACCCAACTCGGTAGCTGGTTTGATCCCTGGCCTTGCTCAGTGGGTCAGGGATCTGGTGTTGCCTTCAGCTGTGGGCAACACCACAGATGGGGCTCGGATCTGGCATTGCTGTGGCTGTGGCATAGGCCAGCAGCTACAGCTCTCATTTGACCCCCAGCCTGGAAACTTCCGTATGCCACAAGTGTAGTCCTAAAAAAAAAAAAAAAAAAAAAAAAAAAAAAAGGGGAAATGAACATTAAACACTGTCAAATGTCCTTTTTCTGTTCTGGGATCCCATCCGAGATCCCCTACTGTGTTTAGAACCTGTGTTAACTTTAACTGTACAAGTCATAAGTGACTGGAGTTTTCTTTCTTTTTGCTTTTTAGGGTTGCACCTATGGCATGTGGAAGTTCCCAAGAAGGGGTCAAATCAGAGCTGCAGCTGCTGGCCTATGCCCCAGTTCATGGCAAACCTGGATTCTTAACACCTTGACTGTGGCCAGGGATTGAACCTGCATCCTCATGGATACAAGTTCGGTTCGTTTCCATTGAGTCACAATGGGAATTCCTGGAAGTTTCCTTTTTCAATCTTGTCTTTATCCGTTTTTGCTGGGTATCACCCATGTTTATCAGTTTCTGGCTTCAACGCCCCACCCCCACCCCCACCCCGAGTCTCTGACTCCCTTTTCCTCTGTGCACGTTAAAAAGCTACAAAAACATGAGATATCATCACCGCAAATAGTTTTCTCACAAACACCTCTTCCCTTGAAAACCTAACAAAAAGTCCACAGACAAAAAGGGAAAGAAAGAAAGAAAAAAAGACCAAGCTTATTAAATTTCCTGAAGACTTGCTGAGTGATTTATTTCATGAAGTGGGCGCAGTAGGGGAGGGGAGGTTTCCTGGCTGGATTTGGGCCTGAGGCGCAGGACCAGGAGAAATAGGAGAGGCTGCAGGGCAGACAAGAGATGCCTGTTCCATAGACCAGTGTGCCACTGTGGAAGCAAAGAAGGGGAGATAAACGGGCTGGAAAACTGTGAGCACCTTGGATTAGTGGTAAGAAACAAATTAGGGAGGTGGACGTAATGTTGAGACTGAGGAAGGGAAAACACTTTAGGAGCCCCAGGAGCAAAGCCAAGGTGAAGTTTGGGGTTTTACTGAATGAAGTTGAGAGTTGACCCTGCTTGGAAAAAAGTGACCCCAAGTGGTATATTTCCCTTGGAGAGGCTGAACTGCTGTTTGAAGCAACTAGATAAAATCAGCCATTAATGGGGCATAGGCCAGCAGCTGCAGCTCCGATTCAACCCCCAGCCTCAGAACTTCCATATGCTGCACCTGCAGCCCTAAAAAAAAGAAATAAATAAAAATACAAAAGACAAAAAGAATTTGGCTGTTAAAGGCAAGCAGAGGATTCAGGGTGGGGCATGTCGTGGTGGGGGGTGGCTGCAGGGGAGGATGCCGGGAAGGGAACAGGATGGGCTGCAGAGAAGAGTGTGTGGTTTCTGAGAGGGAGAGTGGAAAGGTCCTGGGGCCTGCCTCATGTATCAGCTCTCAGTTGCTGTGTAACAAATGGTCCCCCAAATTAACAGATTAAGACAGGCATTTATTATGCCAATTTCTGTGGGTAAGAATTTGGGATGTGTTACAGAGGAGGGGGGACAGGTCCTGGCTCAGAGTGTCTCAAGGATGTTGTAGAGCACATGGCAGCTGGGGCTGCCTCACCTGAAAGCTTGACAGGGTGGGGGAGCTGCTTGAGCCTCCTCACTGCATGGCTGCTGGTCCCTCGCACTAGGGCTCAGGAGGGAAGTCCTCTGTGCCTTTTACAACCTCAGATGACTCGGCCATTTCCTCTGGGGTTTTCTATTTTTTAAGCATGAATCAAATGCAGCCCACACTGTAAGGGAGGAGAATTAGGCTCCACTCAAGAGAGGCGAGGCAGAGATCTGTGGATCTTTAAAACCCGTGACCTTGGGCAAGTTCCACAGCTCCTGGTAGCCTCCATTTCCTCTTCCTTTAGAATACAGCCGGTCTTGTAGGTGGGTTGAGGTGCTAAGTTGGATAATGAAGGTAAATGTTGTTTAGTGCAGTGCCTGCCATGTAGAACATGCTTGTTGACTTTTTTTTTTTTCCCCTAATCTTTATGGCTGTACCCTTGGCATATGGAAGTTCCTGGGCCAGGAAATGAATCCAAGCCACGGCTGTAACCTATGCCACAGCTGTGGCAACATCAGATCTTATAACCCACTGTGACAGAGTAGGTAAAACCCACACATCTGCAGTGACCTGAGCTGCTGCAGTCAGATTCTTAACCTACTGCGCCATGGTGGGAACACTGCTTGTTGACTTACTTATGCTGAAGGTATTTTTCTCTAGTACATGTCTGTTCTCTCAAGGGACGATATACCAGCTATAGTCACCAAACCAGAACTCCTGGAGCTGTGAAGTCAGGTTGGGGAGTGAGGTAACTTGCTCTCTCTGTCCATCCTGGGCTGGACATGCTCTTTCGCTGGCTCCCTTTCCAGTAGTCAGCCACTTCTGCAAAAGGGGCTCCAGGGGGATCCAGGCTTGGCTCCTTGGCAGAAACCATCTTACCTGGTTTTCCCACAGGTGCAGCCGGCACAGTTCAGGGGAAAACCCACAAAGCGGGGGATGCAAAAGTGGAGGTGATAGGCGTGAGGGTATAGACAAGCTCATCAGGCAGATGCAAAGGCCCTGAGGCAGGACAGTGTCTTGTGGATTTAAGGAGAGGCTGGTGTGGCCAGAGCAGAGGGAAGAGCTGAGGACAGACAGCCGAGTGGGTGGGACCAGGTCCCTCAGGGCTTTTGCCCTGAGTGAGAGCTGGGGGAGTCCCATGCAGAGGTGGACGGGGCCTGAGTCAGGTTTCAGCTGGCTCCCCGAGGGTGCCATGTCGTAGAAGCAGCCAGCCCTACTGAGGGGCCTGGGAGATCTCTGTGTAGCCCAGTGTAGAAAGCATGAAAGTGGCCTGGTCCTACAAGGTTCTTGAAGGAGGAGCTGATGGCATTTGCAGGCCAACTGATGGAGAATGTGAGAAAGGCATCAGGATGGCCCTGGGGGGTTGTGGTCTGAGTGGGCATAAAAGTGGAGCTTCCATCTGAGATGGGGAAAATGGGGGAACAGAGATTCCGGGGCTGAGAAGGGGTGTCGGACTGGTGGGAACAAATTATCCCCAATTTGGTGGCCTGAAATAGCTCCTGTGTACTATGTCAGGATCTCTGTAGGTTGAGTCTGGGTATGACTTTGCCGGGTCCCCTCCCTGCTCAGGGTGTTTCAGGGCTTCGATGGAGTGCTGGCTGGGCTGTGTTCTCATTCCAAGGCTGGGCTGGGGAAGGATCTATTTGTAAACGCCTGCTGGTTGCTGGCGGATGACCACAGTTCTGGCTGGTGGACAACCTTAGCTCCTAGAAGCACCTGCACTTCCTTCCCATACAGGCCCCTCCAACATGCTGACCTATTCACCAGACCAGCCAAGAGGGTCTTTAGCCCAAGTCTGCTAAGATGAGGGTCCTATATGATGTCATTTAATCATGACGGTGACATCCCATCACCTCGGCCATGTCCTATTGCTTAGGAATACACCACAAGCCCCACCCACACTCAAGGCAGGGAGATTAGACAGGGGTGTGAGCACCAGGAGAAGGTCATCTTAGGTCACCCAGAAGGAGGTTCCAGTAGCCAACTGAATGTGAGTCTGGAATTTAGAAGATGAGTCTGGCTTGGAGATGTCAGGGATGTTATTAAAACCACGGACTGGAATGGGGCAAGGTGCATAGCTGCAGGTAGTCTGTGAAAATATTTACTTTTTCTTCTTGAAGTGGTCTCCTTTTTAAACCTAAAAAGGAAGCTTAATCGCTGACATGCACAAACAGCAAACAAGTAAGAGAGTGGAACTGAAAAACAAACTGGGGAGAAAGCCAAAGGGTGCTATCCATTCATGAATGTCCTCCAGGGCCCAGGCTAAGGTGAGGCAAGCAGGACACTCACCTTGGGCCCAGAGTTTAAGTGGATGCCAAAAAACTCTAGATCTAGAGAAATGATATTATAGTGCAATCTTGGAAATATCAGGTGAATGCGGAGGAATTCTGGATATGCCGGGTATCAACGTTTTAAGCAAAGATGGACCTGGGCAGGGCCAGGATGGGGAGGAGAGAAAGATGCTTTGGGCGTATGCAGGATTGATCCTGTCTTTTTTTTTTTTGGCCACCCCTTGGCCTTTGGCCACCCCAGCCATAGCTGTGACCTAAGCCACAGCTGCAACAATGCCAGATCCTAAACCCGCTGTGTCGGGCCAAGGTTCAAACCTGAGTCACAGCACTCCCAAGATGCTCCTGAGCCCACTGTGCCACAGAGGGAACTCCTGGATCCTGTCTGTATGTAAAATGTTGATATTCAGTGGGTCGTAAGAGTTTTTTGGTGTTATTTTGATTTTTTACAAAATGTTGCGTAAACTATCATTTTTCCTCCTTTTTTTTTTTGGCTGCCCCTCGGCATATGGAAACTCCTGGGCCAGGGATCACACCTGAGCTGTAGTTGCAACCTGCACTGGGCCAGGGATTGAACCTGAGTCCTGGCACTGCAGAGACACCGCCAGTCCTGTTGTGCTGCAGTGAGAAAATTCTATTGCTCTTGTTGCAAGGGATTTGGTGCCCCAACCCCCCTGCCCTGGCCTAGCGTCCTGCAGCTAAGGTTGACACTCTCTGGAAACAGGTTCTGCCAAGTGTTAGCATAGCTTCGAAGGCACGCTGGGCTTAAACTGAGCCTCTCTGTGCAGGTCAGGAGGCTGGAAACAGACACTTTCCCCGCCTCATTCACGATCACAGCTCAGTTCTCAGGGCCCCTTCCTTGAAAAGCCCTGAATGGCTCCAGACTTTCCCTGGCCTGTGAAAACAAAGCGGGAGGAGGGTGACCAGATGTCCCAATTTCCACGTTAAAACTGGAAGCATCCCAGGTGACCTGGGGTGACTGCCACCCCGCATGGGGGGTGGCTTGCTCAGTGTTACCCCATCACTGCTTGGCTGAAGCCATGAGATGTCAGTGGTGTGTGTTTCAGGGGAGGGGAGGCTGACGGAGCCTCCGGTTCGGCTGAGATCTCAGTGCTGACCATTGGCAGTCTGGTTCTGCACCCTCTTGGTGCTTTGGTCATGTCACATAGCCCCTTCACTTTCCGTCCCTGGACGGGGGTGGACACTTCAGATCTTTGAGCGGGTACAGATCCTTCTGGAAGCTTTCAGGGATCATTCTGGTAACGGGGATGGAGTCTTCCGCCTCCGCTCTGTCTTCTCTGCCTATTGCACAGTCATTCTTTAGATCGGCCTGGGGTGTTCTCATGTATCTCTCAAGCTCAGGTAGTAACTTATCTTTGGACGTTGCTTTCAGAAAAATGAATTATGCCTCATCCTGTCAAGGGCGCTCTCTCAGCCTGAGGTCACCGCGTGGAGCCAGCAATCGTCTCTTCTCTTTTCTCTGATTTCTCTTAATCGGCTATCTTCCCTCCTTCCTGCTCTGCTTTTGTATTCCACTCTCAATCTTGGCAAAAAAAAAAAAAAAAAGGTAGTAAAGCACATTCTAGAAGATGTTTTGCCATCTGAGATTAGAGGCGTGAAGGATCTTCTTGAAACTTCCATCCCTTTGCCTCTCTCTTCAGTAAAGGGCCCGCCTGTCTGAGCCAGGCTGTCTCCATTATGTTTGAAAAGCGAAAGATACATTGAAACAGTCAGACTTGTTTTTTGATCTACCCAACACCAAATGATTTGTCTGAGGCACCTTTAAAAAAAATAAAATAAAAAACCTGAAGTAGACTTTACATCTTGCTCAGAAATTTATTTCAATTTAGAAATGTGGATGTTTGGGGAAAGTCGGGTTTCAAATGGACTTACGTTATGACTAAAGAGGGATAATTAGCTGGTGATCAATCTAGCCTTCATCTTTTGAGCCTCAACATTAGATGGAAAATAAAGCAACACAGAGATGTTGCTACTTGGAGGGTCTTGGTCCATTTTCTGCAAAGCCAATAAGCACACTCCCATTTCACCTTTGGTAAAAGCATCAGCTTTTCACTCAAGCAAGAAACACCTTTTCTGTGCCAACCATTTGCAAAGACTTTGCAGGGAGATGAGAGGAAGGGGCAGGTGCAGAAGGCTTTTGCAGGGACTGCAGCATGGGTTTAGTTTACAAATAGTTTGACATGCTTTGCCTTGTGGCCACTTGTGTCATCTCATCAAGATTTTGCCCCCAAGGGAGGCCAGTTGGTGAGAACACAGACCTCCCGCGAGGCTCCTTGGTCTCCAGGGACCCTTTTCAGAGGTGGAGGACAAGCTTAGGAGGGAGGTCCTATCCTGACCGTGGGCAGTGCATGGGTCTGCCAGGCCTCATGGGAATGGGCATCCCATGGCATGCAGAGGTGACGCCATCTAGGATTCAGATAAGCCTGACATGGTGTTGATTAAATGGTCTCTTTTTTACAATGGCTGATAAAGTGGGTGAAGGCCTGTTGTGTCCTTGTAGAAGTTCCTGCTCCCCACTTTGGCTTGTCCAACAGCCGTAAATCTTGATCTCATAAGAGACACAACCCCAACTTTTACCAGGTCAAGCAAAGATTGGCTTCTGTGCCTGGGCGGTCCAGAGGATCACCTGGCCCCAGGAAGGGTTGGGTCACTCTTTACTGTCCCTGAGGTCCTTCCCTGGTTGTGACCCCCACCTCCCAACATTCACCAAGCCTCTTCCTTCCTAGGGGAGGCCAATGAGGCTGCCAGTGCCCCAAGCCTAGCCATGGCAGCTTAGGAACCACTCTGGGAAGACTTTCATCCTGCCTATTATTAGTTAAAACCTATGAAATTGATCATATCTTGTTCTTGGGTACCTAAAATGACAGTTTCATATAGTTGAAATTCAAGGAAGAAACGTGGTTAGCCACCTTCATTCATATGCAACCCTTTGGACAAATCACTGATGGGGATGAGGGGTGGTTATGATTGACAGGCCTGGGTCCTAGGGGGCAATCATCAAGAGGGATGGAGGGGGGGGTACTGTGATTGGTAGGCCTGGATCCAGTGTGGACGAATCACTGATGGGGATGGAGGAGTGGTTACTGTGAGTGGCAGGCCTGGGTCCAGTGAGGACCAATCACTGATGGGGGTGGACACCGAATACTGTAATTAGCCGGGCTGGGGGCCCACTGGGTGGGGCATCATGATTAGGGTGGGCCTTTCCCCAAAGAAAAGGATTCTAGGAAGGCAAAGAGGTTGTCACTCATGTGCCATAGAAAATTAGAACCAAAGGAACAAAGCTGATCAGGGACCAGACAGAACTGAAGCATGGAGAGGTTCACTGCTTTGCTCGGGGCTAGAGAACGAATTGGGTTGAAGCCATAATGTGGTCCTTGGTCTTCCAATGATCCGCGTTCCTTCTATCTGATGAGAGGGGATGGTGGGGGAAGGGCAGGCCCATTGTCAAGGTGCTCATCCTGCAAAAGATCTGCCCAGTGCCCCAACTCAACACACAGCTCTCTTCTGGGTCAGCGCTGAGTAGCAAGGCCCACAGAGAGCCTCTATTAGCAAGTGGGCCTGTGGGGCTAAACCCAGGTGTGGGCAGGGCCGATCTCTCTGGAGACTCCAGGGAAGAGTTGGTTTCTGCCTCTTCCAGCTTCTAGAGGTGCTGCATCCCTTCCTCCATCCTCACAGCCAGCAGCGCGGCATCTCCTGTCTCTCTCTGCCTCTGTCCCTCCTGCCTCCCTCTTATGAGGACCTTGTGATGACACTGGACCCCTGGGGCATCCAGGGTCACCCCCACCTCAGGGGCCTTAAAAAAGTCTCTCTGCCACGTGAGATGACACATCCACAGATCTGAGGACCAGGATGGAGACATCTTCCATGCATTACCCTTCCTGCCACAGTGTCAAAAAAAAAGCTATTTCTTGGAAGTGCCTAGAAATACTGTCAAATGTTTCAGACCAAACATTCACTGCCTTTTCTGAGCTTTGCTTAGTTCCAAGGCTGATTTTGGAGCCTGATTTTTATCTGCCCTCCACCAGGCCTGCCAATGGCTGGATGAGGTTTCTCTACCCTTCAGGGAGGCCGCGCAGGGGTCGGGCCAGGGCACGAATGCTCTGGTGTGTGGGGCTGGGGCTGGGTTGGCAGGAGGCCTGGCCTCTCCTGAGTCTCTTCATTTGTTCACAGGTACTCCATCTTGGCCTCCACGTCTGGATGTTTCTGTTTGTGAACAGTTCTCCCTTCTCACATCTCAGTTTCCGGGACGTATCAGGTCCCCTCTCTCTCTTAATTCCCTTCTATCTGTTTTTAGTGCGGTAAATTATACACAATGTAAAATTTGCCATCTTCACCATTTTCAAGTGCACAGCTCAGTGGCATTAAGCACATTCACATTGTCTTGTGACCATCCCCAGCATCATCTTTAGGACTTTCCCATCTTCCCAAACTGAGACTCTGTCCCCATGAAACACTGACTCCCCAGCCTCTGCCCCACCATCTCCTTCCTGTCTCTGTGGATCTGACTCCTCTAGGGACCTCCTGGGAGTGGAATCAGACATTATGTGTCCCTCTGTGTCTGGCTTCTCTCACTGAGCATCACGTCCTCATGGTGCAGCAGGTGTCAGAATCTCCTTCATTTTTTAAGACTGCATCATATTCCTCTGTATGGATGGACCACGTGTTTTTACCCATCATCCATCAATGGACACTTGGGTTGTTTCTACCATTAGCCACTGTGAATCATGCTGCTTTGAACATGGGTGTGCAAATATCTGTTTGAGACCCTGTTTTCTATTCTTTGGGGTGTACATATGCCAAAGAGTGAAAGTGCTGGAGCATATGGTTCTATGTTTAATTTTTTGAGGATCCTCCAGGCTACTTTCCAGTCAGCTGCACCCTTTTGCGTTCCCAGTACCAGTGCACGAGGGATCTGGTTTCTCTCCTTCCTTGCTGACACTTGCTATCTTCTGGTTTGGGGTGATAGCTGTTCTCCTAGTGTGAACTCTCTCTTTTCAACTCCTCCTTCATGAGGCCGTGGGGGCTGACTGCAGGGTCAGCAGCCACAGTCCCCACATAGGACCTGCTCTTACTTGTGACACCAATTGCAAGTTCAGGGATGTTCCGTATGAACTGTGTCCTCCCTTGAAATTCGCATTAGAGTCCTGACCCCCAGCACCTCAGAAGGTGACCTGATTTGGAAATATGGTCTTAGCAGATGTCGTGAAGTTAAAAGGAAGTCAGGGTGGGCCAGAAGCCAATATAGCTGGTGTCCTTATAAAAAGGGGACAGTTGGACACAGACACACATGCACACAGGGGGAGAAGGCCGTGTGAAGATGGAAGTAGAGAAGGGGTGATGAAGCCACAAGCCAAGGGACATCAGAGATCACCAGTGACCCCCCAGCAGCCAGGAGGGAGACTGGAACAGATCTCCCTTGGCCTCAGAGGGAGCCAGCCCTGTTGATCTGCTGACTTCTGACTCCTGGCCTCCAGAACTGGGAGATGACAATTATCAGTTGTTACAGCTGCCCCGGGAAACTAATGGGGTGGGGTGTTTTCCCCAAACCACCCTGGGGTTTGACAGTTCACTAGAAAGACTCAGAAATCACTAAGAGCTGTCACAATCACAATTACAGCTTAAGATTAACCGTAACAGCAGTTCCCATCGTGGCTCAGTGGAAACAAATCTGACTAGTATCCATGGGGATGCAGGTTTGATCCCTGACCTCACTCAGTGGATTAAGGATCTGGTGTTGCCATGAGCTGTGGTTCAAGTCCAAGATATAGCTCGGATCTGTTGTTGCTGTGGCAAAGGCTGGCAGCTATAGGTCTGATTCTACCATTAGCCTGGGAACCTCAACATGCTGCAGATACTGCCCTAAAAAAAAAAAAGTTTAATTGTAACAGTCAGATGGATTAAGATTATGGACTAACATCAGCCAAAAAGGAGTTGCCATTGTGGCTCAGTGGCCTAAGGACCTGACCTTGCCTCTGTAAGGATCGGGGTTCAATCCCTGGCCTTACTCAGTGGGTTAAGGATCTGGCATTGCTGTGGCTGTGATATGGGCCAGCAGCTGCGGCTCCTATTCAGCCCTTAGCCTGGGAGTTTCCATATGCTGCAGGCATGAACCTCAAAAGAAAAGAAAAAAATATCAGCCAAAGAGAGAGACTCACAGGGCTGGGTCCAGCTGTCTGAGGCCCATCTGGCTGTTAGCACAGAACACTGAGACTGGGGGATCCTATACAACAGACATTATTTCTCATGGTTCTGGAGGCTGGAAATGCAAAATCAAGGCACTGGCAGGTCTGGTATCTGTGAGGCCTGCTTCCTGGTTCATAGAGGGCTGTCTTCTTACTGTGTTCTCACGTAGTGGAAGGATCCAGGGAGCTATCCTGGTTCCCTTATGAGGGCACTAATCCCATTCAGGGAGCTCCACCCTCATGACCTAATTGCCCCCAAAGAGCCCACCTCCAGATAGCAGCATGTGGGGGGTTAGGGAATAGAAATTCAGGGGAAGACATAAACATTAGTCCATTGAATCGGGAGAATCAAGTCATCAACTGAAGTTCTGATCCCCTTCCTGTGCAGTCAGGGCACATCCTTCTGGTCAACAGGCGACAACAGGCACAGAGTGTTGCCAATCAAGACAGCTGCCCCAGGCTCCAAGGTCTGGGGCTTTCACTGGGCACAATTGATTTATTCTAAGTCATTGATGGACCTCAGTCTCCCAGAGATCACTTCCCAGAACCAGAGGCAAAAGCCAAAGTTTTTTCTTTTTCTTTCTTTTACTGTGTCCATAGCACGTGGAAGTGCCAGGGCCTGAGACCAAACCCAAGCCACAGCAGTGACAACACTGGATCCTTAACCCACTGAGCCACCAGGGAACTCCCAAACCCAAAGTTATGACTCCCATAAGGAATATCTCTCCCCCCTTGAATCCCCACCCCTTTCTCTTCCTGATATATTTGCCTTCTCAGCTGCTGCTTAAGGAAAAACTAAGAGAAGGCAGGCATGATGGCCCATGGTGCACAGATGAGGTTTTGCTCTGGGACAGAAAAACCCAAGACGTGGGCTTCTCTTCCTGGGAATGCCAGGATCCTGGCAGTTGACCTCCATGCTATGAACACTGCTGGGGGGCTAGGCCCAGAGATTTGTGTTTTCCATAGAGTGTCAAGATCCCAGTGACTACAGCACTGAAATCAGTGCCTGTCCAACTTGATATAACATGGATGGTGATCTCTGTGTCTTTGCCTATAAAGGCTGCATCCAGGATTTTGGTGTGAAGCATATCCACTATCATCAGTTCTAAGTATTTTCTTAATTTAGCCAAAACTTCTTAGAATCATTAATTCATGAGAAGTGATTTTTATATTTTCAATCATGATTTTCTTGTTATTTCTAGTGATCTGATTTAATTGCACTGTGGTGAGAGAAGTGGTCTGAGATTGAGCTTTGTTGATATTTGCTTTGTGGCTACTACATGGTTAATTTTTGTAAATAGGCCAGGTGTGTATGAAAAAGTAAGTTTGTTCTCTAATGCCGAGAATATATAAGTCCTTTAAACAAACTTGTGTCGTATTTTGCTATGTGGTACATACGAGTTTAGAATTTTTATCTCTTCCATTTTGTGACTTTCACTTTTTACAAGAGACCACTTAAAGCACTTAATAGCTTAAAAAAAAAGTCTTACCTGATAAATTCTTTTAGCTTGTAAGATTAGTACTTTTGTACTTTTTCTCTTTTTCTTTGTTTTCCTCCCTTTTCCTTGCTTTCATATCTTTTTCACTCTACTTATGGGAACTTATCCATTTTAATTCTCTTATTAAAGTTACCCTTAAAATGTTATCACAGACACTTAACAAATGTGGAATTTGTCCATAGTCTCTCCTTTTTTTTTTCTTGAACCTTAATGTCTTTTCACTGCAACCATCCCTTCTGTCTTGTGTGCTAGTTCAGCGTTGGTTTTTTGTACACCCACATTGCTCATTATTAGTATTTTATATACATAGAGCTTCTTTATATGTTCCCACATGTACACCAGTGTCTGGACTCACAGAACTACTTCTCACATTTTTCCTCTTAATTCAATTTTATTCTTCCCCAGATACATTCTTCAGTACCTTTTTCAGTGAAGGTCTGTTAGTGGTAAAGTTCTCGGTCTCTTCCTGGAAATGTCTGAATTTCATTTTCTTCCTTGACTAAGTTGGTTTATGCATATAATTGTTGGTTGACCCATTCCCTCACACCATTCTGAAGATATTCTTCCCTCACTTCTGATTTCTTTTCTTTCTTTCTTTCTGTCTTTTAGGGCCGCACCGGTAGCATATGGAGGTTCCCAGACTGGGATTTGAATTGGAGCTGTAGCTGCTGGCCTGTGCCACAGCCACAGCAATGCAGGATCTCAGCTGAGTCTGTGACCTACACCACAGCTCACAGCAAGGCCAGATCCTCAACCCACTGAGCAAGGCCAGGGATCAAACCCATGCCCTCATGGATGCTAGTCAGATTCATTAACCCCTGAGCCATGATGGGATCTCCGATTTCTTTTACTTCTGATGAGAAATCTGATGTCACTCTTTTTTTTCCTTCTTTTTTTCCTTTTCTAGGGCTGCTTCCCCGGCATATGGAGGTTCCCAGGCTAGGGGTCGAATCGGAGCTATAGCCACTGACATATGCCTCAGCCACAGCAACGCGGGATCCGAGCTGCATCTGAGACCTACACCACAGCTCACGGCAATGCTGGATCCTTAACCCACTGAGCAAGGCCAGGGATTGAACCCGAAACCTCATGGTTCCTAGTTGGATTCATTAACCACTGAGCCATGACAGGAACTCCTGATGTCACTCTTAATCAGCCTTCTGTTGTAAATAACCTATCTTTTCTTTCTAGTAACTTCCATCATCTTTCCTCTGTTTTTATTCTGTAGATCATAGTGCTTTTCTTGCCCTTTTTCTTTTTTTCAGTCTTTTTAGGGCCATACCTGCAGCATATGGAGGTTCCCAGGCTAGGTGTCAAATCGGAGCTATAGCCACTGGCCTACACCACAGCCACAGCAAGTGCCAGATCTGAGCTGTATCTGCAACCTACACCACAGCTCACGGACAAAGCGGGATTCTTAAGCCACTGAGCAAGGCCAGGGATCGAACCCGCATCCTCATGGATATTAGTCAGGCTTGTTTCCACTGAGCCATTACAGGAACTCCCATAGTGCTTTTCAGATCTGAGGATGCATGTCTTTCAACCACTCTGGGAAATTCTCAGCTAATTTCTCTTAAAATATTGCCTCTCTCCCTTGTCTAGTTTCTCCTTCTGGAACCCCTATAAGATATAGAGTGGTACCTTCCGTTCTATCTGTGCTATGTATCAATTAACCTCTGTCACAAGTTTTCCAACTCTTCTCTTGCTGCAATCTGGGTAATAGATCTATCTTTTGAGTCATTTATTCTTTTTTTTTAGGACTGCAGCCTTGGCATATGGAAGTTCCCAGGATAGGGGTTGAATTGGAGCCACAGCTGTCAGCCACAGCCACAGCCACGCAGGATCCAAGTCATGTCTGCAACCTACACCACAGCTCATAGCAATGCCAGATCCTTAACCCACCAAACAAGGCCAGGGATTGAATTTGTGTCCTCATGGATACTAGTTGGGTTCATTTGTGCTGAGCCACAGTGGAAACTCCTGAGTCATTTATCCTTTTTTTCTTGGCTTTTTAGGGCCACACCAGCAGCATAAAGAGGTTCCCAGGCTAGGGGTCTAATCGAAGCTACAGTGGCCAGAGCCACAGCAACACCAGGTCCCAGCTGTATGTGTGACCGACACCACAGCTCATGGCAATGCCGGATCGTTAACCCACTAAGCGAGGCCAGGGATCAAACCCGCAACCTCATGGTTCTTAGTTGGATTGGTTTCTGCTACACCACAATGGAAACTCCCTGAGTCATTTATTCTTTATTGACCTGCATCTGTTGTTTAACTCATCTACTGAGAATTTAATCCTAATGACTGTAATTTTCAGTGTTAGAACTTCTACTTTCTAAAAAGTTGTACCCATTTTTTTATGAGATCATTTTTCATAGTTTCAGTTATTTTATGTCTGAAAGAATTTCAAACAGATCTGTTTTATAATCTAGGATAGTTTCACGTTCTGAATGTCTTCACTCAGACATGTCTGGTACTGCCTTCTTGTGTCTGCTGACTCTTTCTGTTGGTGTTTTTTTTTTCCCTCTAGTGTGTTTTGCACTGTTGGGTTGCAAGCTTATTCTCAGCGTGCTTTTATCCGTGGGGATTCTGCAGAGCCTGGGATGAGGGTGTTTCTCTCTTGACAGATTTTGTTTTACTTTGTTTTTCTGCCCTTCACCCATTGGGTTCAACTTTTTAAAAGTGGAGGAGTAGCTGAGTTTTCTTGGCAAAAAATCACTCTGGCTCCAGTGTGGATTATGGAGTGGGGGGACCAAATCTTGGCAACTATTCAAATTTGAGGTGGTGACAGCTTGTACTAAGCAGTGTGGATAAAGACAAGTGCTGGGTGCTAGACCAAGGGTCAGCACACTATGGCCCATTGCCACTTTTTTTTGTTTGTCTTTTTGTCTTTTTGTCTCTTTTAGGGCCATACACCTGTGGCATCTGGAGGTTCCCAGGCTAGGGGTCCAATCGGAGCTGTAGCTGCCGGCCTATGCCACAGCCACAGCAATGTGGGATCCAGGCTGCCTCCGAGACCTACACCACAGCCCACAGCAGTGCCAGATCCTCAACCCACTGAGTGAGGCCAGAGATCGAACCTGCAACCTCACAGATGCTAGTCGGGTTCGTTAACTGCTGAGCCACAATGGGAACTCCTCCACTGCCTCTTTTTTGAAAACACTCTCATGTGTGTTCATGTACCTAGTGCTGCTTTCATGACATCATAGCAGGGTTGAGTAATTACAACACAGCCTGTGGGACTACAAAGCTGAAAATGCTTCCTCTCTGGCCCTTTTTGCAGAAAACGTTGAGTGACACCTGTTCTAGAGAAAACTCAGGGTATAGAATCTGCAGGACTTACTGCTAGATTAGTCTGATGGGGATAAGTACACTCGTCCTTAAGTATCTGAGGGGGATGGTTTCAGAACCACTCGCCCCCAATACCCAAACCCACATATGCTCAAATCCCTTATACAAAATGACTGAGCATTTGCACATAACCTATGCACATCCTCCTGTATACTTTATATCATCTCTAGATGACTTATGATACTTAGTACAATGTAAATGTTGTGTAAATAGCTATAACTAGAATATAAAGGCTATGTGAATAGTTGTAGGCATGTGGCAACTTCAAGATTTGCTTTTTGGGACTTTGTGGAATTTTTTTTTTCACCTGAATATTTTCTGTCAGCTCCTAGTTGAAGTTGTGGCTATGGAGGGCCAACTTTAAGTGAGAATTCAGGGCTTGGGCAACTGTGTGGATGAGAGAAGTTTTGAAGAAAAAAAAGTAGTTTAGTTTTGGACAGATTGTGTTTTGGCGTTACCTCTGTTGGCCTGGAATGGAGGGGTTTCCCGAGATGTGGGACTTTTCTGGGACTGAAAGCCCCGGGAAGACTGAGACAGTTGGTCACTCTAAGTGTTGGCAAGATATTGATAGAGTCAAGATGGGAGTTTGAAATGCATTCTAAATTTGCTTGAAACTAAACAGCTCTCTGGTGTTGAGAGCAGCCCCTGGCCAAAAGACAGATGGAAAATGGGACTCAGCCCTACAACCACGAGGAAGCAAATTCCGTCAACAACAGGGAGCTCAGAAGTGGATCCTTCCCAAGTTGAGCCTTCAGATGAGAATGCAGCTAACACCTTGATTGCAGCTGAGTGAGACCCTGGGCAGAGGAAGCACTAAAACATGCCAGAATCCTGATGCTTGGAAACCATGGATGAACGAGTGTGCGTTGTTTTAAGTAGCTACATCTATGGCAATTTGTTATGCAGCAGTAGATGACTGATACACTTCCTCGAAGATGACCCTTACTTGGTCCCTCCTGCTACAGGGATTTTACCTATTTTGTTCTTAGCGTGTGGACACCTGTTGATTCCAATGGGAATTTACTGGATTCTTCTTTATCCTTCAGGATTCAGTTAACTCATCTCTCCATCAGGAAGCCTCACCTAACCCCCCTCTCCAGGTCAAAGTTTCCTTCTTATAGACACTCAAAAGCCCCATGGAAAGACACATCTCTCCTTTCCAGCCTTTATTGTAGCTGCCATTTTAATTTACTTGGGTCCCTGTCACTAAGATTTACGCTCCATGAGCTGAGAATTGCAACTGTCTCATTCAGGGCCGGGTACCCAGCACAGAACAGCCAGGCCTGGCCCAGCGTAAACATCGGATTGATGGGAATGGAATGAATGGTGCTTCTATATTCAATGCTAAATAGCAGTAGGGGCCCTCCTGTGCTCTAATGATGGTGATGACAAGACAATTTAGAGAACACAGGAATCCTTAGAAAACCCATGGGGTTGGGGGTGGCAGGGGTGGCTGGGGTTGAATGAACACAGTGTGTGTGTTTGGGTGGGGGGGTCAGTGAGCTCATATACTAAATTTGAGTTTCCAGCCCTAATCACAGAAATGAATCTCGGTGTCTTTGTCCCTAAAACATTTCATCAAGTGATTCTTAGAGATTCTCTGGCTCCTCGGAAGGCAATTCAGCTCAAGTGTAAGAATAAAGGGGTAAGTGTTGTACAGACTTGCCCCCCTACCCCTGCCACTCCAGTACAGCTCCCCTTTCTCACCAGCTCTGGATGGTGGCAGTGAGGCGCAAAGTGGCTGTTCCTAGCAGGGACATGTTACCATGATAGGATGGGACATTTAGCTGGGCCCTAGGATGGGATTCCAGGCTTAACAAGAAATATAAGCAATTCAAACAAATAACGAATACTTTCTTTTTTTAGTACAACTATTTCCTAGATTTTACACAAGACTATTAGAGAGTCAGGGTTCTCCACAGAACTAGAATCAGTAACCTGGAGAGAGACAGAGACTGAGAGATTTTAAGGAATTAGCTCATAATCCTTGGAGCTAGCAAATCCAAAATCTACAGGGCAGGATGCAAACCCAGGGAAAAATTGATGTTGCAGCTCAAGTTCCAAGGCCATCTGGAGATAGAATTCTCTCTCCCTTAGGGGGGACCTTGGTCTTTTCTCTTAAAGCCTTCACCTGATTAGATATGGCCCACCCACACTAGAGAGACCATCTGCTTTACTCACCATCAACTCATTTAAATGTTAATTATGGATTTCCCTTATGGTGGAGCAGGTTAAGGCTCTGGAGTTGTCACTGCAGTGGCTTGGGTTCAATCACTGGCCTAGGAACTTCCACATGCCACAGATGTGGCCAAAAAAAAATGTTGATTACATCCTCACAGCAGCTTCTAGAATCATGTTTGACAAAACTCCAGCACCATGGCCTAGCCCCACAGAATCAACCATCACAGGGTTTTTTATATCTACTTGATCTAAAATCCATTTCGCTAGGTGTCCTGTATTAGATCTGCCACCCAGGCCTGCCACCCATCCCTGTGGGCCTCCGAAGCAGCTCCACTCCCACCAGAAAAGCACTTGGCTGAGAGAGCACCTTCGTGGACCCCTGTCTGGGGAAATAGAGCAGGATTGCTCCCCCACTGCCTTCTCTGTGGTGCTCACATGGGGAAGAGTGTGTCAGAGGCCAGGTATGAATCATTTCCCTCCCACAGGCATGAAGCACCCTCCCCAGGCTTGGGGGCAGAAGGGGAGGTGATGAGATTCTGCACCCACCCACCCCGAAGAAAAAGGCTTCTCTGCAGGCTAAGAACATGCTGGGTTTGGCATAAAGGTCTGTTCAGGTCTTAGGAACATAAGAGAATTCTCCAGCAGGGAGCTGAGTGTGGCTTAACACATGCCAGACTCTCTGCGTTTCATGTAGTGGAAACCAGCTGCCTTACATGAATTTGCTGGCTCTTGATATGGAGCTGTTCCAGAGGTGGAAGTGCCGGAGCTCAGCCTGTCCCCACCTCTCAGCTCTGCTTCCTTGGATCTGAGGTTCTAAGGCCCTGGGCCCTGGAGAGACAAAGGTCCACCAGATCAGGAGGTGCATTCTGCCTATTCAGCAGGGGAGAGAGCTGGAGGCCAGAGTTGTTAACTCACACACTTTTTTTTTTTTTTCTTTTTAGGACCACACCTGTGGCATATGGAAGTTCCCAGGCTAGGGGTCAAATCAGAGGTGCAACTGGTGGCCTCCACCACAGCCACAGCAATGTGGGATCTGAGCCGCATCTGGGACCTACACCACAGCTCATGTCAACACCGGATCCTTAACCCACTGAGCAAGGCCAGGGATCGAACTCACATCCTCATGGATCCTAATTGGGTTAACTGCTGAGCCACAGAGGGAACTTCTTGAGGCCAACATTTTACTTTCAAGTAGGATTTAATGGATGAAGGAGTGTCATGCACTTCCTATGCCACCTGCTTAGTGGCTTATATCCATGCAGTCTATTACCTCTTGGTGTTTGTGAGTCAGGAGCCCAGGAATAGCTTTTGCTGGATCTGCTGTTCATGGTCTCCTTCAAGTCTGCGATCAAGGTATTAGCTGGGGCTGCTGTCTCATCCAACATCTCAGCTGGAGAAGGATCTGCTTCCCAGCTCACAGGCTTGGGGACTGAATTCGGTTCCCTGTGTCACAGGACCGAGGGCCTCAGTCTCTTGCTGGCCAGTGGCCAGAGGCGTCAGTTAGCGCTGCCACATGGAGCTCCCCAAGGAGACAACTCAGCAAAGCCAGTGAGAGAAGGGGTCCCCCACCAAGACAAGCCCTATGATCTGATGGAATATCACCCCGTACAGGTAATTGGGTCCATTCCATCAGCTTTGCCCTAGTCTGTGGATCAGAAGCAAGTCACAGGCCTGCTCACCCTGGGGGAGGGTGGGGTGGGGCAGAAGGGGGACCTTCAGGAGGCAGGTCATGGCTGCCATCTTGGTTCTGTCTGCCATGGCGTGCATTCCACCTCTCAGGCTGGCAAGCGTTCCAGTTGTGCTTAGTGGGCCACTTTACTGCAGTACAACATTTCCTGTGCCACCCTGGAGTGAATCCACCACCCCCCCAGCAGCAGATGGAGAAGGCTACTTTTCCAGCACCTGCATGGTGACACCGGGGCAAACTCTGGCATTTACATTTGCAAATCCTCTTGCACATCAAAGCATTCGTGGTGACCTATCAGCTGGGGACAGCTTTATGCAAGAATGGGCAAATGTTTCTAATGGGCCAGAGAGGAAGTATGCTTAGCTTTGCAGGTCAGATTGGTCTCTGCCTTGATTACTCAACTCCACCTCAGCATCATGAAGGTGGCCAAAGATGTACATAACCCTGGTTTTCTCAGACTTGGCACCACTAATATGTTGAGCTGGATTGTTCTCTGTGGGAGGCCATCCTGGACACTGTGGGTGTTGAGCAGCATCCCTGGCCCCCACCCCTCAAAAGCTGGGAGCAGCCCCTCCGCCAGATATCACCAGAGCAGGCAACATTGCTCCCAGCTGAGAACCACTGATGCCACCAAATGGGCATATCTGTGTCTCAATAAAACTATTTATAAAAACAAGGCATGGGGCCAGCTGACCTTGGACTCAACATTTACCTTTAAGATGAGGTCAGTACGCACTGGGATTGTGTTGCCAGCCACAATGCATTTAGAAAATGGTTTGTGTTCTTTCAACCAACTTGGAAACCCAAACACAATGCTGGGGACTATCCCACAGGGCATATTGGTCCCACAAGTGTCTGTGTGTCTTGTGGGTGTTCTGTGATGAGCATTTTCTGAGGAGGTGGACAAATGTGGAATCTTGGGGAAGAGCTGGTTGCAGAGAGGATGGTCCATGAATGCCATAGAAGAGGGTCTGTAGCTAAGGGTGCAAGAGGTCAGGAGGGCTCTCTGGAGGATGAGGCTGCTGCGGACACCCCGAGAGTGGAGGTGGAGAGGTGGATGGTGGGGCCTGGTGGGGAGGATTCCACAGACACCCCCATGTCACCCTGGTCCCATCATGAGAGAAACACCAGACGGACCTCCAGAGATGGACATTCCACAAGATATTAAGACTGCTCGGGCACTTCACAAAATCAAATACCTCGGAATACACATGACCAAGGATGTAAAGGACCTATATGCCGAGAACTATAAAACTTTAATCGAAGAAATCAAAGAAGATGTAAAGAAATGGAAAGATATTCCGTGTTCCTGGATTGGGAAAATCAATATTGTAAAAATGGCCATACTACCCAAAGCAATCTACAGATTCAATGCAATCCCTATCCAATTACCCATGACATTTTTCACAGAACTAGAACAAACAATCCAAACATTTATATGGAACCACAAAAGACCCAGAATTGCCAAAGCAATCCTGAGAAACAAAAACCAAGCCGGAGGCATAACTCTCCCAGACTTCAAGAAATACTACAAAGCCACAGTCATCAAAACAGTGTGGTACTGGTATCAAAACAGACAGACAGACCAATGGAACAGAATAGAGAATCCAGAAATAAACCCTGACACCTATGGTCAATTAATCTTTGACAAGGGAGGCAAGAAGATAAAATGGGAAAAAGAAAGTCTTTTCAGCAAGCATTGCTGGGAAACCTGGACAGCTGCATGCAAAGCAATGAAACTAGAACACACCCTCACACCATGCACAAAAATAAACTCAAAATGGCTGAAAGACTTAAATATACGACAGGACACCATCAAACTCCTAGAAGAAAACAGGCAAAACACTCTCTGACATCAACATCATGAATATTTTCTCAGGTCAGTCTCCCAAAGCAATAGAAATTAGAGCAAAAATAAACCCATGGGACCTCATCAAACTGAAAAGCTTTTGCACAGCAAAGGAAACCCAAAAGAAAACAAAAAGACAACTTTCAGAATGGGAGAAAACAGTTTCAAATGATGCAACTGACAAGGGCTTAATCTCTAGAATATATAAACAACTTATACAACCCAACAGCAAAAAAAACAATCAATCAATGGAAAAATGGGCAAAAGACCTGAATAGACTGTTCTCCAAAGAAGATATACAGATGGCCAACAAACACATGAAAAAATGCTCAACATCCCTGATTATAAGAGAAATGCAAATCAAAACTACCATGAGATATTACCTCACACCAGTCAGAATGGCCATCATTAATAAATCCAAAAATAACAAGTGCTGGAGGGGCTGTGGAGAAAAGGGAACCCTCCTGCACTGTTGGTGGGAATGTAAACTGGTACAGCCACTGTGGAGAACAGTTTGGAGATACCTTAGAAATCTATACATAGAACTTCCATATGACCCCAAAATCCCACTCTTGGGCATCTGTCCGGACAAAACTCTACTTAAAAGAGACACGTGCACCCGCATGTTCATTGCAGCACTATTCACAATAGCCAGGACATGGAAACAACCCAAATGTCCATCGACAGATGATTGGATTCGGAAGAGGTGGTATATATACACAATGGAATACTACTCAGCCATAAAAAAGAATGACATCATGCCATTTGCAGCAACATGGATGGAGCTAGAGAATCTCATCCTGAGTGAAATGAGCCAGAAAGACAAAGACAAATACCATGTGATATCACTTATAACTGGAATCTAATATCCAGCACAAATGAACATCTCCTCAGAAAAGAAAATCATGGACTTGGAGAAGAGACTTGTGGCTGCCTGATGGGAGGGGGAGGGAGTGGGAGGGATCGGGAGCTTGGGCTTATCAGACACAACTTAGAATAGATTTACAAGGAGATCCTGCTGAATAGCATTGAGAACTTTGTCTAGATACTCATGTTGCAACAGAAGAAAGGGTGGGGGAAAAAATGTAATTGTAATGTATACATGTAAGGATAACCTGACCCCCTTGCTGTACAGTGGGAAAATAAAATTATAAAAAAAAAAAAAAGACTGCTCGGGCATTGCAAAGTGAGAAATTCATAGCCCAGAGGGGTCATGAGGAGGTCTGACAGCTGAATGTCACAGGGGATCCTGGGTGGGAGACGGAGAGGGACGTTAGGGGAAAACAGAAAATCAGAACACACTATGGACCTAGAGTGAGGGCAGCTTGAGTAACAGACATTTATTCTCTCAGTCTGAAGGCTGCACGTCCTGGATCAAGGTGTCAGCAGTGTTGATTTCAGGGGTGTGGGGGTTGGGGGGCTTGCCCAACAACGGTACAACCCTCTATTACTCCTTCCTCCCTCCCTCCCTCTTTTTCGGCTGTACCTGTGGCTTGCAGACAGCCACCTCCAGAAGCAGCACAGCCCTCTATTCATTAATTATTTTTTCCTTTCAGCCATACCCGAAGTATGTGGAAGTTCCCAGGCCAGGGATCAAATCCAAGCCACAGCTGCTGCCTGTGCCATAGCTGCAGCAATGCCAGATCCTTAACCTTCTGTATGACAGCAGAAACTCCCAGACCTCTATTATTTAGACTTCTGCCTCCAGTACTATAAAGTGATAAATCTGTATTCCTTTAAGCCTTATTACAGCAACTGCAGGAAACTCCTGCATATTCTTTCCAGCAAGGGACCCACAGGGAGCCCATTTGCACCAGTCCAGCCAGCAATCATGTTGAATCTGTTTTTTGACTGTTTAGGTGGAACCCTTTGATGCCTAGGGTGCAGTTGATGGCTGTCAGGTCTGCACAAGGAAGACCCTTGCTTAGGGGAAGAGAAACTAAACGCCCCCCTGCTCTGATCTTGTTTCTCTGTCTCTTTTCTCTTGGTTTCCAGGTCACTGCTCCCGGGTCTGGGAACCATGGAGCCCACCGCCAGTGACTTACAGCTGGTGCCCGGGGCAGCCAAGGATGTCCAAACTGCAGGTGTCACATGCTCCTGGGCTGCCCTCTCAGCTGTGGTGGCCACCAGCATCGTCATTGTCACCCTGGGAGTCCTCATGGGTGAGTGGCCATGGGCTTGCAGGGGTCCACACAGCAGGTGACTTGCAGAAAGTCCCAGAGCAAAGGGCCAGGCAGGCAGGCCATGAAGGCCCCCCAAGAGCAAAGCAATTGGGCTGGTTGCCGAGTATGACTGCACTTAGTTCCAAGCTGGACATTGACGTAATACCTGTGTATTTCAGGTGTCCCATTGCCTGGGTTCTTAAGGAAGAGTCATAGCTGGGGTAAAATGGAGACCAATAGGGAAACAAACTTTTTAAAAACTCTTGAGAAATTTGAAAAGTAGTAGAAAGTATAAGAAATTAACCATAGTTGACTTTCCCGCCTCCCACAGTCAACGGTGGCTCCCATTCCATATTTGCTTCCAGTGTATGTTCATATTATTTACAGTGAAACATACAAAATGATGACCCATCATGAATGATGTGGGGCTGAGTAATAAAAACACACAAAGGAGTTCCCTGGTAGCTCAGTGGGTTAAGG
Organism: Phacochoerus africanus; assembly: GCF_016906955.1. NCBI lineage: Eukaryota > Metazoa > Chordata > Mammalia > Artiodactyla > Suidae > Phacochoerus > Phacochoerus africanus. The sequence continues at coordinate 76,347,677 of NC_062547.1, read as the reverse complement.
ATCCAGCATGGTTCCTGCTGTGGCGCAGGTTCTGTCCCTGGCCTGGGAACTTCCACACACCATGGGCTCGGCCAAAAAGAAAAGAAAACAAGCACCCACACAAAGAAAGCTCTTTTGATATTTTGGTAGAAGGATCCACAGACCCCTACTGACTGTGCAGGGTTCCAGGGCTGTCCCATACCAGTGCTATCAGCACAGTAGCCCTGAGCCCCAGCACTACATAGATTTCATCCATTTTTTTTTCGGTCTTTTGTTTTTTTTTAAGGGCTGCACCCATGGCATATGGAGGTTCCCAGGCTAGGGATTCCAATTGGAGCTGTGACTGCTGGTCTATACCATAGCCACTGCAATATCAGATCCAAGCCACGTCTGTGACCTACACCACTGCTCACAGCAATGCTAGCCTAGACCACAGCCACAGCAGCACCAGATCCGAGCCTCGACTCCTACCTACACCACAGCTCCCGGCAGCGCCAGATCCTTAACCCACTGAGCAAGGCCAGGGATGGAACCTGCATCCTCATGGATGCTAGTCAGATTTGTTTCCACTGAGCCACAGCAGCAACTCTGACTTCATCCATTTAAATTAAAAAACTGGTAAAATTGAGTTCCTCTGTCTCCACCAGCCATGTTTCATGGGTGGCTTGTGGCTTCTGCAGGGGATGGCTCAGATCTAGAACCTTCTGTCATCACAGGAAGTCCAGCTGGGCAGCCCTGCTCTGGACAAGGCTCCTGAGATGATAAGCTTCTTAGTTCTGTGTCAGGATGTGAAAGTCACCTTTCATGCGTGAAATGATGATGGTAACAAAAGTATAAGTTAGCCATCCAATGTGGGTTACCCCAATATTTGGTGATGCAGTGGGTTAAGGATCTGGCAATGTCATATGTGTGTGTGTGTATATATATATATATATATATATATGTGTGTGTGTGTGTGTGTGTGTGTGTGTGTGTGTATCTGGAATAGCTCACAGCCTGGCACAGCTGATGGACTCCCCCTGGTGGCTCTGGGGGGAAGTGCAGAAAGTGTGTGTGTGTGTGTGTGTGTGTGTGTGTGTGTGTGTGCGCGCGCGCGCGCGCCTGTGCTCACACTAAGGAGAGGCAGGAGACAATTTCACACCTCCATTATATAAGTCAGGTACATTTTGGAAAAACACCTAGATATAATCTCCAGGAAGACCTCTGAAATCAAGGCAGGCTTTAAAGAAGCACTTAACATTTATTTATCTTTTTTTTTCAATGAATTTTATTATATTTATAGTTGTATAGCCATCATCACAACCCAATTTTACAACATTTCCATCCCAAACCCCCAGCCCATCCCTCCCCCTCCACCCCCATAACCTGTCTTCTTTGGGTAGCCAAAAGTTTTTCAGTCAGTGAGTTAATTTCTGTTCTGCAAATAAGTTCATTGTATCCTTTTTCAAGATTACACATATAAGTGGTAGCATATGACGTTTGTGTCACACTGTCTGACTAACTTAGCATGATAATTTCTAGGTCCATCCATGTTGCTGAAAATGCCGGTATTTCATTCCTCTTTATGGCTGAGTAATATTCCATTGTGTATATGTACCACATCTTTATCCACTCCTCTGTCGATGGGCATTTAGGTTGCTTCCATATCTTGGCTACTGTATATAGTGCTGCAATGAAGATTGGGGTACATGTGTCTTTTTGAACCATGATTTTCTCTGGATAGATGCCCAGGAGTGGGATTGCTGGAGCAAATGGTAATTCTATTTTTAGTTTTTTGAGGATTATCCATACTATTTTCCGTAGCAGTTGGACCAATTTACATTCCCACCAACAGTTTAGGAGGGTTCCCTATTCTCCACACTTCCTCCAGCATTTGTAGACTTTTTGATGATGGCCATTCTGGCTGGGTAGGGTGGTACCTCGTAGTAGTTTTTATTCGCATTTCTCAAATAATTAGATAGTTTTGATGAGTTTTTTGGCCATCTGTATGTCTTTGGAGAATTGTCTGTGTAGCTCTTCTGCCCATATTTTGATGGGACTGTTTTTTTTTTTGTTGTTTTTTGTTTTTTGTTTTTTTTTTTTGTATTGAGCTGCAGGAGGTTTTTATGTATTTTGGAGATTGATCCCTTGTCAGTCTCTTCATTTGCAAATATTTTCTCCCATTCTGTCGGTTTTCTTTTTGTTTTGTTTAGGGTTTCCTTTGCGGTGCAAAACCTTTTCAGTTTAAATAGGTCCCATTTGTTTTGTTTTTGTTCTTATTGTCATAACTCTAGGAGGTGGATCTGAGAAGATACTGCTTTGTTTTATGTCAGAGAGCATTTGGCCTATTTTTTTTCTAAGAGTTTTTTAGTATCTGGTCTTATATTTAGGTCTTTAATGCATTTTCAGTTTATTTTTGTGTATGCTGTTAGGGAGTGTTCTAAATTCACTGTTTTATACATAGCTGTCCAGTTTTCCCAGTACCACTTATTGATGATACTGTCTTTTCTCCATTGTATATTCCTGCCTCCTTTGTCATAGATGAGTTGACCATTGGTGCTTGGGTTTAATTCTGGGCTTTCTAACCTGTACCACTGATCTATATTTCTCTTTTTGTGCCAGTACCATACTGTTTTGATGACTGTAGCTTCATAGTATACTCTGAAGTCAGGGAGCCTGATTCCTCCAGCTCCATTTTACTTCCTCAGGATGGATTTGGCTATTCTGGGTCTTAGGTGCATCCAAACTAAAATATTTTGTTCTAGTTCTGTGAAAAATGTCATTGGTAATTAGGTAAGAATTGCATTGAATCTGTAAACTGCATTTGGCAGTATAGTCATTTTGACAATATTGATTCTTCTAATCCAAAAGCATGGTATATCTTTCCAAATGTTTGTGTCATCTTTGCTTTATTTTATCAGCATCTTATAGTTTTCAGAGTACAGATCTTTTGTCTCTTTAGGTAGATTTATTCCCAGGTATTCTATTCTTTTTGATGTGATCATAAATGGGATTATTTCCCTAATTTCTCCTTCAGATCTTTCATTGTTAGTATATAGAAATGCAGTCAATTTTTTTTAAGGGCCACACTTGTGGCATATGGAGGTTCCCAGGCTAGGGGGCAGATTGAAGCTGGGCTATACCACAGCCACAGCAATGCAGGATACTTAACTCACTGAGCAAGGCCAGAGATTGAACCCACAACATCATGGATTGTAGTCGGGTTTATTAACCACGGAGCCATGAAGGGAACTCCCAGTGCAGTTTATTTCTATATATTAATTTTGTATCTTGCAACTTCACCAAATTCATTGAAGAGCTCTAAGTTTTCTGGTAGTAGCTTTAATTTTTTTTCTTCTTTCAAATTTATTGTAAATATATAGGTTGAGATAGAGATAGTGAGGGAGAAGGGAATACATGCCCTAAACTTACCAAAAAGAATTGGCTAGAGATGATAGTAGTGTTAGATATATGATAGAACTATAAAATGTATTTGAAATCATCAGTACAGTTAAGGAACAGTGAAGAAAATCATGCATGGTTTTTGAACATTAAAGCAAAGACTCACACATGCTATGCGGGTCAGTGGAGGGAGGGAGGGAGAGAGAGAGAGAAAGAGAGGGAGAGAGAGATTGAGATTGAACTCGGACTTCTCCAGATGAGGAGAATGCCCTTGTTCTGGGAGACAGTGATTTCATCAGCACCATGGAGAGTGGCATACATTCTCTATTACTTGTTCTTTATAGAGATTATGGAGATGCATTTCCAGGGAGACTATTAATTATAGCCAATCTTAATTGAAAAGGCAATATTGATGTCTGTGACTACACACGTAGCTCCTAGGATACACATTCATTCCTCAGATTCATTGCTTTTTTCTGGCCAATTCTCTTGCATTTAAGATTGGCCTACTTCCTCCATCCCTTCCCAACAAAGCCTTTGAGGTTCAAAGGTAAAGTTTTAAGGCCTCCTGTTGGAAATTTTTCTAAAGTCTCTGGTAAAAATGATCTCTAAGACTTGTGAGAATGGGCTCTGATTTCTGGCTGAGACACAGGATCCTCGGATCTTTCATGAAACCCGTCTCTGAACTCAGTTTTGTGCCTGACTGACTTAGGAAGGATCTGTGGGTAGAGAGTCCATTAAAAAAAAAAAAAAAAGAGGACAGTAGAATTTTAATTTGGGGAGATTCCTGTTGAGGAAACTAGATCAATCTTTGCTAAATGACCTGTCTGATATCTATATTCTTTGTCTGGAGGATTAGGGGTATTTTCACTGTGGGAAGGAGGGTGAGGATTGTGTATGTATTTTGGTTCCTCTCTCGCCTTGTCCAAGATCCTCTTAGTAGTTTGTCTGGGGTCTGCATTCCCACTCCATCCCGCCCCCTCCCCCCACCTTTTTTTTTTGTCTTTTCTAGGGCCACACCCATGGCATATGGAGGTTCCCAGGCTAGGAGTCTAATTGGAGCTGTAGCCACAGGCCTACATCAGAGGACATCTACCCTACAGCAACATGGGATCCAAGCTGCATCTGTGACCTACACCATTCTGGTAGCATCTTTAAGATTTTCTAAGTATAGTATCATGTCATCTGCAAACAGTCGATAGGTTTACTTCTTCCTATCCAATTTGGATTCCTTTTATTTCTCTTTCTTTTCTGATTGCTGTAGCTAGGACTTCCAAAACTATGTTGAATAGTAGTGGTGAGAGCGGACATCCTTATCTTGTTCCTGATCTTAGCGGGAGTTATTTCAACTTTTCACCATTGAGAATGATGTTAGGTGTGGGTTCGTCATATATGGCCTTTATTATGTTGAGGTCGGTTCCCTCTATGCCCACTTTCTGGAGGGTTTCTATCAGAAATAGGTCTTGGATTTTGTCAAAAGCTTTTCCTGCATCTATTGAGAGGGTCATATGATTTTTATTCTTCAATCTGTTAATGTGGTGTACCACACTGATTGATTTGTGGCTATTGAAAAATCCTTGTATCCATGGCATAAATCCCACTTGATCATGGTGTATAATCCTTTTAATGTATTGCTGGATTGGGTTTGCTAGGATTTTGTTGAGGAATTTTGCATCTATGTTCATCAGTGATATTGGCCTCTAATTTTCTTTCTTTTTTTGTGTGTGGTATATTTGTTTGGTTTTAGTATCAGGATGGTGGCCTCATAGAATGAGTTTGGAAGTGTTCCTTCCTCTACAATTTTTTTGGGGAATAGTTTCAGAAGGATAGGTGTTAACTCTTCTTTAAATTTTTGATAGAATTTGCCTATGAAGCCATCTGGTCCTGGATTTTTTTTTGTTGGAAGTTTTTTAATTACAGTTTCAATTTCAGTACTTGTGATTTGTCCGTTCATCTTTTTCTATTTTGTCTTGGAAAATAGAAATTCTTAGAAAATTCTATTTCTAAGAATTTGTCCATTTTTTTCTAGGTTGTCTGTTTTATTGGCATATAGTTGCTTATAGTAGTCTTTTATGATCCTTTATATTTCTGTGATGTCTGTTGTAATTTCTCCCTTTTCATTTCTACTCTTATTACTTTAAGCCCTCTCTTTCTTTTTCTTGATGAATCTGGCTAAGGGTTTATCAATTTTGTTGATCTTTTCGAAGAACCAGCTTTTAGTTTCATTGATCTCTTCTATGTTTGTTTGTTTCTATTTCATTTATTTCTGCTCTGATCTTTATGGTTTCTTTCCTTCTGCTAATGTTGGGTTTTGTCTATTCTTCTTTCTCTAGTTGCTCTAGGTGTAAAGTTGTTTATTTGAGATTTTTCTTATTTCCTTATGTAGGCTTATATTACTATAAATTTTCTTAGAACTGCTTTTGCTGCATCCCATAGGTTTTGGATTGTTGTGTCTTTGTGGTCATTTACTTCTAGGTATTTTTATTTATTTATTTATTTATTTGTCTTTTTGCCTTTTCTACAGCCGCACCCCTGGCATATGGAGGTTCCCAGGCTGGGGTATAATTGGAGCTGTAGCTGCCAGCCTATGCCAGAGCCACAGCAATGAGGGATCCGAGCCATGTCTGTGACCTATAACACAGCTCACAGCAACACCGGATCCTTAACCCACTGAGCAAGGCCAAGGATCGAACCCACAACATGGTTCCTAGTCGGATTTGTTAACCACTGAGTCACGACAGGAACTCCTACTTGTATGTATTTTTAAATTTCCTCTTTCTTCAGTGTTTAGTCTCCACGTGTTTCTGTTTTTTTACAGATTTTTTTCTTGTTGATTTCCAATCATATAGCACTGTGGTCAGAAAAGATGCTTGATATGATTTCAGTTTTCTTAAATTTACCAAGGCTTGATTTGTGGCCCAGAATGTGATCTATCCTAGAGAATGCTCTATGTGCACTTGAGAAGAATGCATATTCTGCTGCCTTTGGATGGAATGTTCTATAAATATCTATTAAGTCCATCTGGTCTAATGCATCATTTAAGGCCTATGTTTCTTTGTTGATTTTCTGTCTGGATGATCTGTCTATTGCTGTAAGTGGGATGTTAAAGTCCCCTGCTATTACTATGTTATTGTCAGTTTCTCCTTTTCAGGTTGTTAGCAGTTGCCTTATATATTGAGGTGATCCTATGTTGGGTGCATATATATTTATAATTGTTATGTCTTCTTGGATTGATCCTTTGATCATGATGTAACATCCTTCTTTGTCACTTATAATATTCTTTATTATAAGGTCTATTTTATCTGATGAGTATTACTACTCCAGCTTTCTTTTGATTTCTGTTTGCATGGAATATTTTCTTCCATCCTCTCTCTCTCTTTCTTTCTTTCTCTCTCTGTTTTTCTTTTCTTTTCTTTTCTTTTTCTTTTTTTTTTTTTTAGGGCTGCCCCCGCAGCATATGGAGGTTCCTAGTCTAGGAGTCAAATTGGAGCTGTAGCTGCTGGCCTACACCATAGCCATAGCAACGCAGGATGCCAGCTGCATCTGCAGCCTACACCACAGTTCACAGCAACACCCCAGATCCTTAACCCATTGAGTGAGGCCAGGGATAAAACCTGCATCCTCATGGATACTAGTCAGATTCATTTCCACTGAGCCACGACAGTAACTCCTCTGCTCTCACTTTCAGTTTGTATGTGTCCCTAGAACTGAAGCAGGTCTCTTGAAGACAGCATATATATGGGTCCTGTTTTTGTACCCATTCATCCAGTCTGTGTCTTTTGGTTGGGGCATTAGGTCCATTTACCTGTAAGGTGATTATTGATGTGTATCTCCATTTTTTTTTTTTGTCGTTTTGCCTATTTTTTTTCTAGGGCCACCCCTGCAGCATATGGAGGCTCCCAGGCTAGGGGTCCATTTGGAGCTGTAGCCGCAGGCTTACGCCAGGGCCACAGCAACGTCAGATCGGAGCCACATCTTCAACCTACACCACAGCACATGGCAATGCCAGATCCCTAACCCACTGAGCAAGGCCAGGGATCAAATCCACAACCTCATGGTTCCTGGTCAGATTTGTTAACCACTGAGCCACAATGGTAACTCCTGATGTGTATCTTCTTATTGCCATTTTGTTAATTATTTTTTATTTGGTTTTGTTGGTTTTTTTTTTTTTTTTTTGTCTTTCTACGGCCGCATCCATGGAACATGGATGTTCCTGGGCTTGGGGTTGAATTGGAGCTACAGCTGTCAGCCTCCACCACAGCCACAGCAATAGCAGATCAAGCCGCATCTGCAACCTATACCAATGCTCATGGCAACATTGGATCCATAACCCACTGAAATGAACCTGCATCCTCATGGAGAGTAGTCAGATTTGTTTCCACTGAGCCACCATGGGAACTCCTTGGTCTTCATGGTCTTTTTTTCTTCCCTTCTCTTGTTCTCTTATGGTTTGAGACTATCTTCAGTGTTGTGTTTGGATTGTTTTTTCTTACTTGTGCATGTATCTATTGTAGATTTTTGCTTTACATTTACCATAATGTATCGATACAGGAGTCTATATATATACACAAGATTGTTTCAAGTTGTTCATCTCCTAATTGCAGGTGCATCTCCAGTATCCTACATTTGTACCCTCCTCTTCTCACAATTTCTGGGTTTTGGTAGCATATTTGTGTGTGGATGATTTCCTCCCTTTACCATATCTATGCCTTTACTGGTGAGCCTTGTCATTTGTAATATTTTTGTTTCTAGTTGTGGCCATTCCTTTCCACCCAGAGAACCTCCCTTAGTATTTGTTGTAAAGCTGGTTTAGTGATGCTGTATTCTCTTAACTTTTGCTTGTCTGTTCAGCTTTTGATTGCTCCTTCAAATCTGAATGAGAGCCTTGCTGGGTAGAATAATCTTGGTTGGAGGTTTTTTCCTTTCAACACTTTAGTATAAGCTGCCACTCCCTTCTGGCCTGCAGAGTTTCTGCTGAAAAATCAGCTGATAACCTTAGTGGGATTCTTTTGTATGTTATTTTTTTCTTTTCCCTAGCTGCTTTAGTTGTTTTCTTTTTTCTTTAATTTTGGTCAGTTTGATTAATACGTGTCTCAGGGTATTCCTCCTTGGGTTTATTTATTTTTGTCTTTTTAGGGCCACATCCATGGCATATAGAGGTTCCCATGCTAGGGGTCAAATCAGACCTGTAGCTACTTGCCTATGCCACAGCCATAGCAATGCAGAATCTGAGCTGCATCTGCAACCCATACCACTGCTCACTCCTTAACCCACTGAGTAAGGCTGGGGATCGAATCTGTGTCATCATGGATACTAGTCAGCTTTGTTTCCACTGAGCCATGATGGGAATTCCCTCCTTGGGCTTATTTTATATGGTACTCATGTTCCCTGGGTTTTAATGTATGATTGCTTTCCCATGTTGGGGAAGTTTTTAGTTATCTCTTCAAATATTTTCTCTGGCCCTCTTTCTCTCTCTCTTCTCCTTCTGACATTCCTATAACATGGATGTCAGTGCCTTTAAAGTTGTCCCAGAGTTCTCTTAGACTGTCTTCCTTTCTTTTTGATCTTTTTTTCCCTCTTCTTTTCCACATCAGTGATTTCCACCAGTCTGTTTCCACCTTGCTTATTTGTTCTTCTGCCTCCTGTATTCTGCTCTTGGTTCCTTCTAATGAATTTGTTATTTCAGTGGGGTTTTTTTTTGTTTTTTTGTTTTTTGCTTTTTTTTTTAGGGCCACTCCTGTGGCATACAGAGGTTACCAGGCTAGGGGTCAAATTGGAGCTGTAGCTGCCAGCCTATACCAAGCCACAGCAACGCAGGATCCAAGCCACATCTGTGACCTATACCACAGCTCACAGCAATGCCAGATCCTTAACCCACTGAGTGAAGCCAGGGATTGAACCTGGCAACCACAAATTCCTAGTCAGATTTGTTTCTGCTGTGCCACAATGGAAACTCCAGTTTCAGTTATTGTGTTTTGCATCTCTGCTTGCTTAATCTTTAAATCTGTTTGTTTGCTCAGTGTTTCTTGTAATTTATCAATCTTTGCCTCCAGTTTATTTCCAAGATCTTGAATCATCTTTACTATCGTCAGTCAAAAGTCTTTTTCGTAGAGGCTGGTGATCTCCAGATCACTTAGCTTTTTTGGGAGGGGGGCGTTTCTTGTTCCCATATCTGAGCCATAATTCTCTGCCTTTTCATTTCGTATAGATTTTTGGTGTGATCTCCTTTTTGGAGACAATAGGGTTTTAGCCTCTCTTGCCTCAGTGTCTGCCCCCTTTGTGACTGAAGTTGGTATGGGATTGGGGGGTGGTACTTGCTCCAGGCTTCCTGCTGGGAGGGACTGGTGCCTGCCCACTGGTAGGTGGAGCTGATTCTTATCCCTTGGTGGGTGGGGATCCTCTGTGTGTGTGCTAAGAGGCAGCTATGTGCCTGGGGGGTCCTTAGGCAGCCTCTTTGCTGATGGGTGGGGCTGTGGTCCCATTTGGTTTGTTGTTTGGCCTGGGGCTTCTCAGCCCTGATGGGTGGGGCCGGATTTTTCCAAAATGGCCACTTCCAGCAGACATTCACACCGATGATTATTCCCGAGACCTTTGTCTCCAATGTCCTTCCCCTTCAATGAACCACAGTCATCCCCCATTTCCCCAGAAGATCCTCCAAGAACTGCAGGCAGGTCTGACTCAGATTTTTACATGCTTTGCCCTGGGACCCAGTGCACATGAAAGCCTGTATGTGCCTTTCAAGAGTGGGGTCTCAGTTTCCCCCAGTACCGTGGAGCTCCTGAGCATAAGCCCCTCTGGCCCTCAACACCAAATGCCCTGGGGGCTCCTCCTCCCAATGCCAGATCCCCAGGCATGGGAGCCTGACTTGGGGCTTAGAACTCTCACTCCTGTGGGTGAGCCTCTGTGATATAGTTACTTTCCAGCCTGTGGGCTGCCCACCTGGGGGCTTGGGGTTGCTTACATCACATAATTGTCCCTCCTACAGTCTCAATGTTGCCTCCTCTGTCTTCTGGAGTAGAGTATCTTTTTAGATAGTTTCCAGTCTATTTTGTTGAAGGTTGTTCAGCAGTTGGTTGTAACTTTTGGTTGTTATTTTGTTGCCTTTTTAATGTTTTTTATCTTTTTAGGGCCACACCCAGGGCACATGGAAGTTCCCAGGCTAGGGGTGGAATCTGCATCCTCATGGATGCTAGTCAGATTCTTTTCCACTAAGCCAGGTGGAAAACTTTGTAATTTTGTTGCTTTTATAAGAGAAGCAAGCTCCAGGGAGGTCCCAACATGGCTCAGTGGTTAATGAACTGTGGCTCAGTGGTTAACAAACCCGACTAGTATCCACAAGGACGTGGGTTTGATCCCTGGCCTTGCTCAGTGGGTTAAGGATAAAGCATTGCTGTGAGCTGTGGGTAGGTCACAGACGTGGCTCAGATCCTGTGTTGCTGTGGTGTAGGCCAGCAGCTGCAGCTCCATTTCGACCCCTAGCCTGGGAACCTCCATATTCCATAGGTTTGGCCCTAAAAAGACAAAAAAAAGGGGGGGGGGAGCTCCAGTCCTTCTACTCTGCCATCTTAATCCTGTCTCCAAAATTTAAATTTATTTATGTACTTTCATTTTTGGATGCCCTGTGGCATATGGAGGGCCAGGGAGCAGATCCAAGCCATAGATGCAATGCTGGATCCTTTAATCCACTGCCGGGCTGGGGATGGAACCTGTGTCCTGGGGCTGCAGAGACATCTCCCATCCCATTGCACCACAGAGGAACTCCAAAATTAAAATTTAAAAACACCTTTTTTTTTTGGCCATGCCCTTCAGCATGCAGAAGTTTCTGGGCCAGGGACTGAACCCATGCCACAACATGGTTCAGACCTGAGCTACAGTAGTGACAACATTAGATCCTTAACCCACTAGACCAGTAAGGAACTCCTAAAAACAATTTTTATTTTTGTTTATTTATTTATTTATTTATTTTGCTTTTTAGGGCCGCACCTGTGGCACATGGAGGTTTCCAGGCTAGGGGTCGAATCAGAGCTACAGCTGCCAGCCTACACCACAGCCACAGCAATGCGGGATCTGAGCCATCTCTGCAACTTACACAACAGCTCATGGCAATGCCAAATCCTTAACCCACTGAGCAAGGCCAGGGATAGAACCCACAACCTCATGGTTCCTGGTCGGTTTGTTTCCACTGTGCCACAATGGGAACTCCATAAAAACAATTTTTAAATTACAATTCAAATTTGTCCCCTTTCCACAACAGCTGAAAATTTTTACTTTGGATTTGTTGGCCTTGGGGGAGTCTGGGGAGAGGGTTATAGCGGCCTTGCTGGGCTGTTTTTCATTTCCTGGGAGCCTGTGGTTATTTCAGAGGAAGAGTCTGAGGCTTATCCAAATAACCCAGAGCATAAGCATTTGGGTCTACACAGCAGGCTTGTTTTCTTTCTTTTTATTTCCTTGCATGAGAGCACAAACTGTTTTAGAATTGCTTTTTATTCTATCCATTGAATAAACACATATCTAAATATCAATCTAGATGGATATTCACACAAATAAAGTTGGGACCCAGCTTTTTTTTTTTTTTTTCAATTATGATTGTTTTTGACTAGTATGCCCCTTTGCCAATTTCACACATTTTTGACAGTTCGAAATCCCTGTGTTCATGTATTGTATAGGGTTGTAGTCTTTAAAACCTTATAGGGCTGTTCCTCTTTGCTGTTGGGTACTTTAGAGACACAGTGTTTTTCTGAAAATGGTATTATGGTGCAGGGCCTGGAGTCTGAGGATCCTGGTGCCCCCAGCTGTGGTTGTGGCCCTGGGGTATTCAGTGACTTTTTCAGGAATTGTCCCAAAGCCAAGAGAAGGGCTTCTGAGGCTATTTCAGCAATTTGTGACCCTGGGCCAAGGCACATCCAGTTGGACGAGGATGGCCAGAGCTGGTCCAGCCCTCAAGGACATTGGGGGACACCTGGGGCTTTGTGCTATACCTGGGGGCTCAGGTGGGTGATGGAGGAGAGCTGGTGAGGCAGCATCTTTAATCACTCAGAACCTGGGTGTCAGGCCATCCTCATCTGTCAGGATGACCTGACCCCGGGGGGGTGGGGGCCTGGGCGGCCAGCTGGACTGGGTGCTGCCCCTGCAAGTGGGCGCTCTCACCAGGCTCTGGTCTTGCCCGCAGCCTCCCTGTCTACACAGGGCGTCTTAGTGGAGCACACAGCGGAGCTGCGAGGGATCCGGTTTGCCTGCAGCTTGCAGCAGGAGACCTCTGATTACTACCGCACGCTGACGCCCACCCTGGAGGCACTGGTGAGGGTCCTGAGAATCAGGGGGCAGGGTAAAGGGGTGTGGCAAGTGGATGGCCAGGGGCTCTAACAAGGCAGCGCCCCCTGGCAGAGAGAGTAAAGCAGACTCTGAGTCAAGGATGTGGGGCATGGGCAGAGTGGTGGTGCTGGTGCTTTCTAGACCGCAGGGCACACAGCATCTGGTGGGAACAGGCTCCTGAGGACCTAAAGGCCACATCAAGAGGTTGTAAATTTCAGTTCAGTGGAAAAATCAAACCAGTGGGAATGTGAAATTGTGCAGCCGCTGTGGAGAACAGCCTAGCATTTCTTCCAAAGTTTAAAAATGGAGTTGCCATCTGACCCAGCAGTTCTGCTCCTGGGTATCTATCTGCTCAAGAGAAGCAAAAATGTATGTCCACACAGAAATTTGCACACAAATGTTCACAGCAGCGTGACTCATAATAGCCCAGAGTAAAGCAACTCAAATGCCCATCCACAGATGATGGATTAAACACACCCTGTCGGCCACCTACACACACACACACACACACACACACACGCACGTGCATTGTTTGCCATGAAAAGGGGTGAGACACTGACACTTGCTACCACATAGATGGACCTTGAGACCACGATGCTCAGTGAGAAGAGCAGACACAGAAGGACACATAGCATGTGAGTCCATGGATGGGAAATGTCCAGAACAGGAACATCCACAGGGACAGAGAGTGGGTTCCTAGTTGTCAGGGGCTGGGAGGGGGGAACTGATCATGGCAATGGGGTTTCTTTTGGGGCATGAGACTATTTTAAAATTATGATGGGGTTGTACAACTCTGTGAATATACTCAAATGCATCTAAAACACATTTAGGAGTTCCTGTCATGGCTCAGCAGTTAAGGAACCTGACTAGCATCCATGGGGACGCTGGTTCAATCCCTGGCCTCACTCAGTGGGTTAAGGATCTGGCGTTGCCGTGAGCTGTGGTGTAGGTCACAGATGCGGCTTGGATCTGATGTGGCTGTTGCTGTGGCTGTGGTGTAGGCCAGTGGCTACAGCTCTGTTTGGACCCCTAGCCTGGGAACCTCCATATGCTATGGTTGCAGCCCTAAAAAGACAAAAAGGCAAATAAATAAATGGACACTTTTAAAAGGTGAGTCTTATGGTAGGTGACATATCCCTCAATTTAAAAAAATGTTTAAAATTTTATCTTAAGAGAAATACAGGGGAGGCTAGATGAGAAATTTTTAAATTGTGGCATGTGGAGGTTCCCAGGCTAGGGGTTGAATCGGAGCTGTAGCCACTGGCCTACGCTACAGCCACAGCAACTTGGAATCCAAGCCGCGTCTGCCACCTACACCACAGCTCACGGCAGCACTGGATCCTTAACCCACAGATCGAGGCCAGGGACTGAAGCAGCATCCTCATGGATCCTGGTCGGGTTCGTTAACCACTGAGCCACGAAAGGAACTACCAGGATTTTTTTTTTTTTCAAAGGGCTGCAATCGAGGATTGAATCTGAGCTGCAGCTGAGACCTACGTCAGATCCTTTAACCCACATGGAACTTCCATATGCTGCTCTTTGGCCATTTAAAAAAAAAAAAGTAACACAAGCCCCATGTGTACTTTAACATTTTCTGGTAGCCACTTTTTTTTTTTTTTAAAGTAAACAGAAGCAAGTAAGATTGTTTGTAACAACACATTTTACCTGACCCAGAATATCCAAAATATTATCATTTCAACATGTCTTCAACATATATAGAGCAGTTATTAATCATATATTTCACATTCTTTCCTGTGCATTGTCTTTTCCAAATATGGTGGGTGTTTTACACTCATATCTCAGTGTGGACCCTGAATTTCCATTGGGAACACTCCATCCATATTTAGATTCGGTAGCATTTACCCAAATTGCTCCAAATACACTTAAGTTTTCTGGTAACTGAATCAAATGTCTGTTTTGAAATCTAAGTGTGAATTCATTAAAATTGAACAAAATGTGAAAATCAGTTCCTCTGTGGCAATAGCCACATTTCAAATATTCACTAGCCTCCTGTGGTTGGGTGACTGCCATATGGGTGAGAAAAATGTAGAACATTTTGGAAATTTGTAGAATGTTCTGTGGGACAGCATGGGTCTAGATGTGGGCAGTGGTGAGTGGACTCAGAGGGTGTGGTTCAGAGAAGTGAATTGAAGCATGTTTTAGGAGGGAGAGTGAACACACATGACTGCATCACCTGTGTTTAGGGAGTGGGGCATGGTGACCATAAAGTTTGGGACATAGGAGTTCCCACTGTGGCACAGTGGGTTAAGAATCCAACTGTAGCATCTCAGGTTGCTGTGGAGGCACAGGATCAATTTCCAGTCCAGTGCAGTGGGTTAAAGATCCATTATTGGCATGGCTGTGGTGTAGGTCACAGCTGTGGCTCAGATTGAATCCCTGGTCCAGGAACTTCCATATGCCACAGGAGGGATCCTGAAAAGAAAAAAAACTGGGGGTGGGGGGGGCTGCACTTACAGCATGTGGAAGTTACCAAGCCAGAGATCAAACCCATGCTGCAGCTGCAACCCAAGCCACTGCAGTGACAACACTGGATCCTTAACCCACTGAGCCACAAGGGAACTCCCAGATTTTTTTTTTGTTTTTTGTTTTTTTAGGAGGCACCCATGGCATATGGAGGTTCCCAGGTTAGGGGGTCTAATCGGAGCTATTGCTGCCAGCCTATGCCAGGGCCACAACAATGTGGGATCTGAGCCGCGTCTGCGACCTACACTGCAATTTAGGGCCATGCTGAATCCTTAACCCGCTGAGCAAGGCCAGGGATCGAACCCGCAACCTCATGGTTCCTAGTCGGATTCGTTTCCACTGCATTATGACAGGAACTCCTCCCAGATTTTTTTTGGTCTTTTTTTTCTTTTTTAGGGCTGCGCTCGCGGCATATGAAGGTTCCCAGGTTAGGGGTCGAACCAGAGCTGTAGCTGCCGGCCTACACCACAGCTCACAGCAACACTGGATCCTTAACCCCATAAGCAAGGCCAGGAATTGAACCCGGTTCAAACCTGTCGGTGCTTCTCTCCTCTTCAGTCCTCATGGCTACTAGTTGGTTTCATTAACCACTGAGCCATGACGGGAACTCCCCAGACTTTTTTTTTTTTTTTTAATTTAAAATTTATGTAACAGAATACTACCCATTTTTTCTTTTTCAAAAAAATTTTATTAAAATATAGTTGAGGAGTTCCCGTATATAGTTGATTTACAATGTTCTGTGAATTTCTGGTGTATAGCAAAGTGATTCAGTTTTTCGTATTCTTTTCCATTGTGGCTTATTACACGATATTGAATACATCTCCCTGTGCCAAACAGCAGGACCTTGGATCAAAATAGCTGTTGATCTATTTTACATATAAAATTACCCACTTTTAAAGTGAAAAATTCAGTGGCATTTAGTCTAGTCACATTGTTGTGCAGCTGTCACCTCTAATTTCAGAACATTCCATCACCCCAAAGGGAAATCTGTCCTCATGAGCAGTTACCCCCTTTTTCCTCTCCTCCAGCCCCTGATAGCCAGGTGGGTACCCTCTGTCTCTGTGTCTGTTCTGGACGTTTCCCATCCAGGGAATCCCACACTGTGTGTTCTTCTGTGTGTGCTTCTCTCACTGAGCCTCGTGGTCGCCAGGTCCAAGCATGTGGTGGCGAGTGTCAGTGCTTCGCTCCTTTTCAGGCTGTGATGCTCCCATGCGAGGAGGGCCACAATTTATTGATCATCTGTGGATGGAGCACTCTTTTCACAGGCACGAACCCGAGGTGCCCCTCCTCGTCACTTCCGAGTATGGAGTTTACAAGGAGGTGCTTTCCCACTCCCTCCCCAGTTCTCCGCACAAGGGGTCTCTGCAGGGGCTCACCTTTGCTGCTGTTGTTTCCGCTGCAGTTTGTCAGCAGCTTTGAGGAGACAGAGTTGGAGGCCAGCTGCCTGGGCTGCACTGTGCTGAGTTACCAGTGAGTGGGGGCCTCCCTGGGGTGAAGGCACCATGGTGGACCCTGGGGGGTTCCAGCAGATTCCGGCAGAGAGGCGCCCTTCCTCTCCAAGGGCCATCTCCCTACAGGGACGGGAATGGCAGTGTCCTCGTGCACATCCGGCTACGCTTCCTGCTGCAGACGCTGAGGCCAGGCCTGGAGGAGGAGTTGTTACAGCGGGGCCTCCATAGGAGGCTGCAGGGTCACGGCCTCCCCCTGGCCACCTATGGCACCATCGCGTCAGTGTGGCTCACAGGCAAGTGACCCCAGAGACAGGGCTGGAAGGGAGGGACTGCTGGGGCAGGGGAGCCTGGTGAAGTTGAATTAAACTTTAGGTTTTCCAGAGTTCCCTTGTGGCACAGTGGGTTAAGGATCTGGTGTTGCACAGCTGTGATGTAGGCTACAACTCAGTACTAGTTCGATCCTTGGCCTGGAAACTCACGTGCCATGGACATGCCAAAAAAAGTTTTTTTTTTTTTTTTTGGTGTTTTGTCCTTTTAGGGCTGCACCTGCTGCATATGGAGGTTCTCAGGCTAGGGGTCTAATGGGAGCTGTAGCTGCCAGCCTACGCCACAGCCACGCCAGATCCGAGCTGCATCTGTGAACTACACCATAGCTCATGGCAATGCTGGATCATTAACCTACTGAGCACGGCCAGGAATCGAACCCATAACCTCATGGTTCCTCATTGGATTCATTTCTGCTGCGCCATAATGGGAATAAACTTTAAACAGAGTTCCTGTCATGGCGCAATGGAAACGAATCCAATGAGGAACCATGAGGTTGAGGGTTCGATCCCTGGTCTTGCTCAGTGGGTTAAGGGTCCAGCATTGCCATGAGCTGTGGTGTAGGTAGCAGATGCAGCTCAGATCCTGAGTTGCTGTGGCTGTAGTGTAGGCTGGCAGCTGTAGCTCCAGTTAGACTTCTAGCCTGGGAACTTCCATATGTCATGGGTGCAGCCCTAAAAAGCAAAAAAATAATAAAAATTAATAAACTTTAAGGAGTTTCCACTGTGGCACAGTGGGTTAAGGATCCAACTGCAGTAGCTCAGGTCCCTGCGAAGTTTCAAGTTCAGTCTCCAGCGTGGTGCAGTGAGTTAAAAGCATCTGGCTGTTGTCACAGCTGCGGCTAAGGTTCCATCCCTGGCCTGGAAGCTTCCATAAGCCACTAGTGCAGCCATGAAAAAAAAAAATTGTTGCCTTGATCTTACCTGAGGTATGTTCCTGGTCCCTTCCCACCACCCCTGACTTACTGGGCGAGTCTCAATGACCCTGCCAAAGGCTCTCTGCAGTGATGGAAATGTTTTAAGTCTGTGCCGTGCACCCTGGAAGCCCCCATGTGGCTGTTGGACTCTTATCATGAGAAACAGAATGTTTCATCTGATTTCATCTTCATGGATTTAAGTTGCAATTTCAGTAGCTCCTGGGTGGACAGAGTGGCTCCCTGCTTTGCAACACAGTGTTTTCAAAGAACCTGGCCCCTTGGTAAGTGAGCTTGTATTTTTTCCCTGTTTTGCTGCAGGAAGCCAGAGGGGGCTGCTTACAGAAAGAGACTTAAAATCAGGTATGTGTATCAAGCTCCTCTGAGTTCCCTCCCCTCTGCCCGATTTTCTCAGGAGTTTCCTGAGGGTTTTTTGAGACACAAAAATTGGAAATCCCTCCAACATAATAAGTTTTGTGCACCAGCCTTTTGTGGGGGAAATAGATTCATAGTCCTGTATGAGCAAAGAATTTAAAAACAAGGCATTTTGGAATTCCCATTGTGACTCAGCAGGTTAAGAACCCAACTAGGAGTTCCTGTTGTGGCTCAGTGGTTAACGAATCTGACTAGCATCCATGAGGACGCAGGTTCAATCCCTGGCCGAGATCAGTAGGTTAAGGATCTGGTGTGGCTGTGGCTGTGGCCGGCAACTACAGCTCTGATTAGACCCCTAGCCTGGGAACCTCCATATGCCGAGGGTGCGACCCTAAAAAAAACAAAACAAAAAAAAAAAAAAACACCCAACTACTATCCATGAGGATGCAGGTTAGATCCTTGGCCTCGCTCAGTGGGTTAAGAATCTGGCACTGCCACAAACTATAGCATAGGTCAAAGATTCGGCTCAGATCCTGCATTGCTATAGCTGTGTTATAGGCTGGCAGCTTCAGCTCTGATTCGCCCCCTAGCCTGGGAACTTCCATAGGCCACAGGTGAGACCCCAGAAAGAAAAGGCAAGGAGTTCCCCGGTAGCCTGGTGGTTAAGGATCTGGCGTTATCACTGCTGTGTAGTGGGTTTGATCCACAGCCCAGGAACTTCAGCATGCCATATGCATGGCCAATAAACAAACAAAAAATAAATAAACCAAAAAACAAACAGTTTGGGGGGGGGGAAGAAAAGAGAATAGGTACCACCTGGAATTTCATTGTTTTTAATATCTTGGTGACTCTCCTCCCAGAGGGCTCACAACACATGTAGATACATTTATTTAGCTTTACATCAACAGTCCCCAACTAGGGATGATCCTGCCCCCACCCCCACGGGGACCCTAGACAATGTCTGGGGACATCTGTGGCTGTCACAACTGGAGGTGCTCCTGGCATTGAGTGAGTGGGGTTAGAGATGCTACTCCACCCCCAACAGCGCCCAGGATAGTTTCCTGGCCCCCAGAGAAAGACTGGCCCCAAATGTGAGCTTACACTTAAATCGCAAAGTTTCTGTTAGGTGTATTTTACCAGAACTTTAAAAAATTAATTTTGGAGTTCCCATCATGGCTCAGTGGTTAGCGAACCCAAGTACTGTCAGTGGGGACATGGGTTCGATTCCTGGCCTTGCTCATTGGGTTAGGGATCTGGCATTGCCGTGAGCTGTGGTATAGGTTGCAGATGCAGCTCAGGTCCCGCATTGCTGTGGCTGTGGTGTAGACCAGCAGCTACAGCTCCAAATGGACCCCTAGTCTGGGAACCTCCACATGCCATGGGTACGGCCATAAAAAAGACCAAAAAAAAATTTAATTTCACCTATATCTTACTTTTAAAAAGCATGGCTGGTAGAAATATAAAAGTACATATATGGCACACTACACTTGAGTTGCACAGCCCTGGCCCCGTGCTCATTGGCATTCTCGAGTTAGGTCTCTGTCCTGATTATGAGAAAGTGATTTCAGAAATGCTCAGAGAAAAGAAAGCAGAGATGTTTCCCACACTCTGGAGTTTCCGCGTGGAGAGCGGACTCTCCCTGCAGCCAAGAAGGACGGCATGATGTCAGCAATGTGGTTCTTATTGGCCTCAGGTCGCTGTGTGGGGAATGCCTTTTCCTGTGGAAACAGCCAGTGTGTAACCAAGGTGAACCCAGAGTGTGATGACACCGTGGACTGCTCCGATGGAACCGATGAGGCCCACTGTGGTCAGTCTGCTTGTCTGGTCTGGTCTCCTGGCCACGTCCCCTTTCCAGAGTCAGTTGCTGGCCCTGCTCTCTGGCCCAGTGTGCCCATCACCCGCAGACATGTGGGCTTGGCATTTGCTGGAGCTGGGCAGAGAAGGGGAGGAGGCACCCACGATACGATAAGAAACATGAGCAGCGAGCAGAGAAGGGAGACCTCGAGGTGCGTGGAGTGGAGAGCCCTTGAGTGAGGGGGGAAGAAACCAGGCTGATAAGAGGTCCTGGTCAACCTGCAGGAAGCCTCAAGCGCAGGAACTGGAGCTCTGTCTTGTATATGGTGGGAAGTCACCAAGAAGATATGAGAAAGGGAATCTTGCAATTGAAATGTTGCAAGAGTAGTCAGCATTTTTCTAGCAATACTAGCCCATGCAATACAGTAAGAATAGCAGTTTAAATATTGGAAAGGAAGAGGGAAAACCGTTGTAATTTGCAGTGGGTGTGGTTGTCTAAGTGAATCAATAAATTGACTAAAAAAATCTATTGGATAAATAAGACCAACAATGAGGGAAAGATAGGATAAATATTAACATGTAAAAAACTGTTTTGCTTTATGCAAGTTATAATGGGTTAGAAGGTATAATGAGAAAAAATCCCACTCTTGGAGTTCCATTGTGGCACAGTGGGGTTAAGATCCCAACATAGTGTCTATGAGGATGCAGGTTTGATCCTGGCCTCATTCAGTGGGTTAAGGATCCAGAGCTGCCAAAAGCTGTGGCATAGGTTGCAGATGCATTGGACCTGGTGTTGCTGTGACTGTGGCATAGACCTGCAGCTGCAACTCCGATTTGACCCCTAGCCCAGGAACTTCCATACGTCACAGGTGCAGCCATAAAAAGAAAAAAAAAATCCACTCTTGATCAATAGCAACACAGTATAACATAAAGATGTGACATGTCTATAATAATTGTATATAATTATAAAATTTTACTGAAGGACCTAAAAGGAGACTAAACACACAGACATGTCATCCTATGAAAAGATGAACACACAAATATTTTGAAACTTTCAAAATACATGGTGAGGGAGACGTTCACAGTGATGTGGAGGCTGATTGAAATTGGCAGGCGTGGTTGGGGTTCTCTAGAACTTCCTCAGGTTCAGTGGTTCACTAGAAGGACTTATAGAATTCAGTAGAGCTGTTACATGGGTGGTTATAACTTCTTACAGTGAAAGGATATGGATGAAAATCAGTAAAGCAAAAGGCACAGAGTCCAGGAGACACCAGGCTTTAGCAAGTCTCCAGTTATCCTCTCCCAGTGGAGTCACGTGGACAGCACTTAACTAATTCTCCCAGCAGCATATGTGACAACACACGCAAAGTATTTCCATCCAAGGGAGCTCACCCAAGCCTTGGTGTCCAGGGTTTGTACTTGGGGTGGGGCACATAGGCATATAGCACCCATACAGCTGACTTTAGGGTATGAGGGTCCTATAGCTGCTGAAACAAATCCCTGGCTGAGTGGATTAAACAATAGAAACTTATTCTCTCTCAGCTCTGGAGGCTAGAAGTCCACAGTCAATGTGTCAGCAGGGTCTGTTCCTTCTGAGGCTGTGGAGCAGAACCTGTCCCATGCAGTCTCCTCGCTTCTGGTGGTTTGCTGGCATCATTGGCATTCTTTGAACATGAGGGCTGTGGGGATGAGAGATGTGCCAGGATTGTGGCCAAGGTTCTGCCTTCTTGGGGTCCTGTCTTGCAGACTGTGGTTTGCAGCCTGGCTGGAGGACAGTCGGCAGGATTGTGGGTGGTGTGGAAGCGGCCCCAGGGGAGTTCCCTTGGCAAGTCAGCCTCCGCGAAAACAACGAACACTTCTGTGGGGCTGCTGTCATCAGTGCCAGGTGGCTGGTGTCTGCTGCCCACTGCTTCAATGAGTGAGTCCATGGCCCTGACTCTCAGAGCCCACCCCACCCCCATTGCACCTTCCTTCCACTCTGGGGACCCCACTTGCCTGAGTGTCCTCAAAGCTCCTTGGAACCTTTCCTCCTTCCCTCAATCTCCCCTCCCCTTTCCTCCTTCCCTCCCTCCAATCCTTCCTTCCTTCTCTTCCTTTCTTTCTCTCTCTCCTTCCTTCTCTTTTCTTTTTGTTAATCTGAATGCATTAAAATTTGTTTAAATTGTGGCAACGTGTATATAACATAAATTTTCTTTGTGTGTGTGTGTGTGTGTGTGCTTTTTAGGGCCGCACCTGCAGCATATGGAGGTTCCCAGGCTAGGGATCGAATTGGAGCTGCAGCTGCCAGCCTGCACCACAGCCACAGCAACACAGGATCCGAGCCACGTTTGCGACCTACACCACAGCTCACGGCAATGCCATATCCCTAACCCACTGAACAAGGCCAGGATTGAACCCGCATCTTCATGGATCCTAGTTGGGTTCGTTAACCACTGAGTCACGGAGGGAACTCCCAAATTTACATATTAAGTATACATTCAGTGGCATTAAGCACATTCACATTGTCATGTGACCATCCCCACCATCCATCTCCAGGACTTTCTCATCTTCCCAAACTGAAACTCTGTCCCCATTAAACACTGACTTCCCCAGCCCCTGCCCCACCATCTACTTCCTATCTCTGTGGATCTGACTCCTCCAGGGACCTCAGGTAACTAGAATCATACAGCACTTGTCTTTTGAGACTGACATTTCACTTAATGTGTTTTCAGGGTTCATGCACAGTGTAGCATATATCCATTGCGTCTTTCCTTTTCATGGCCAAATAATATTCCAGTATGTGGATGGCCACACTTGTGTTTATTCATTCATCCTATCCATGGACACTTGGGATTGTTCCCTCCCACTTTTTTTTTTCTTTGCTTTTTAGTGCCATACTGCAATCTATGCAAGTACCAGGCTAGGGTCAAATTGGAGCTGCAGCTGCCAGCCTACACCACAGTAACGCAGGATCCAAGCCACATCTGTGACCTACACCACAGCTCATGGCAACACTGGATCCTTAACCCACTGAGTGAGGCCAGGGATTGAGCCCACATCCTCATGATACTAGTTGGGCTCATTACCACTGAGCCACAATGGGAACTCCTTTTGACTGTTGTGAATCATGCTGATATTTGAGATTGTCTTACTCACTATTTCCAATTCCTTTGGATATAAACTTAGAGGTAGAATTTCTGGGTCATGTGGTGATTCTGTGCTTACTCTTTTGAGGGACCACCATCCTGTTTTTCTTAGTGGCTACAGCATTTTCTATTCCCACCAGCCATGTGCAAGGGTTCTGATTTCTCCACATCCTTGAGAGCTTGTAAAGCTGGTTTGGTTGTGTTGAGTCCTTTTAGCTTTTGCTTGTCTGTAAAGCTTTTGATCTCCTCATCTAATTGCAATGAGAGCCTGGCTGGGTAGAGTATTATTTGTTGTAGGTTTTCCCCTTTCATCACTTTAAATATATTGTGCCACTCCTTTCTGGTCTGAAGAGTTTCTGTTGAAAAATCAGCTGACAGCCTTATGGGGGTTTCCTTGTATGTTATTTGTTGTTTTGCCCTTGCTGCTTTAGCATTCTCTCATTGTCTTTAACTTTTGTCATTTTGATTACAAAATATCATGGTGTGTTCCTCTGGGTTTAATCCTGAATGGGACTCTCTGTGCTTCCTGAACTTGGGTGACCATTTCCTTTCCCAGGTCAGGGAAGTTTCAAGCTATTATCTCTTCAAATATTTTCTCAGGTCCTTTCTCTTTTCTCCTTCTGGAACTAGTAATGTGAATTATAGTGCGCTTAATGTTGTCCCAGAGTCTCTTAAACTGCCCTCATTGCTTTTCATTCTTTTTTCTGTTCAATGTCCATGATTTCCACTACCCTGTCCAGCTTGCTGTTCTGATCCAGCTCACTGATCTGATCCAGCTCACTGATCTGTTCTTTTGTATCATTTAGTCTACCCTTGATTCCTTTTAGTGTATTTTTCATTTCGGTTATTGTCTTCATCTCTAGTAGTTCTTTATGTTTTCTAAGTCTTTGTTAAAAACGTCTGACTTCTTACTCTTTGCATCCATTCTCTTCCCATGTTCTTTGACCATCTTTATGATCACTACGCCAAATGTTTTCTCAGGCTGATTGTTTATCTCTACTTCACTTAGTGGTTCTTCTGGGATTTCCTCTTGTTCCTTCACCTGGAATGTGTTCCTCTGCCCTCTCATTTTGCCTGAACTGCTTTTTGTATTTTTACACATCTGGTAGGCTAGTTACATTTCCCAGCCTTGAAGAAGTGGCTTCTATATATGTCCTCTGTGTCCAGCAGTGCACTTCCTTCTCATCACCCAAGCTAGATGTTCTAGAGATTCCTCCTAAGAGGACTGTGTGGTGAGCTGACTATGTGGGTGGTCTGGTGGGCTTGGTTGGCCCCTAGTCTACCTGGTTGCTAGACCTTGCCTTGTGTGGATGTTGCTGGCTGCTGTTTAGCAGGCCGTGGTCACAATGATGGAGAACCCTAGGGGGGGTCTCAGAGCTAATGCTGGCTCACTGTAGGGTGGACTCAAGGTCTGAAAACTCTGGGCTCTTGTCCACCCACTGGCAGTTGAAGCCAGATCCTGGGATTAATGACGACTCCTAATAGGTAGAGCTGGTTTCTGGAGTCTGGCTGCAGGGCCCAGGCACCCCAGAGCTTGTTTCAGATCATTGGGTGTGGGGAGTGGGCAATTCCTAACACAGTTGGATATGGGGTCCAGAGTGTCTGGAGGGTTGCATTGGCCTAATAATGGGCAGGACCAGGGCCCAGCTGGTCTCAGGATAGGGTCTGGCCTGTTGTTGGTGGACTCAATCCACAGGCTGTGGGATCATAGTTTTCTTGCATCTGCTGTCTGAGGCTGATCTAGAGGCTTGTGCAGTCTTGCTGGTGGGAGGAGCCAGTCCCTGCCCACTGGTGGGTGGAGCTATGCCCTTTGGTTGGCTGGGTCATGTCTAGGGGTATGTCTGGAGGCAACTGTGGGTACTTTAGTCTTTAGGCAGCCTATTGGCTGGTGGATGAGGCTGGCTGGTTGATGGGGCTGTATCCTCACCCATTTAGTTGATTGGCCTGAGGCCTCCCAACACTGGTACCTGCAGGCTGTTGGGTGAGGCCAGGTCTCTGAGCCAAAGAGCCAAGATGACAGCTGCCAACATCAGTGTTCATGATGCTGAATGCTTCCAAATCTGTCTGCTGCCAGTGTCTATGCCCCACGGTGAGCAGCTGTCACCCCCTGCCTCTCCAAGAGGCGCTCTAAGACCAGCAGAAAGGTCTGACCATGGTCCTGTCAAATTACTGCTTCTGCCCTGGCTCCTGGTGCACATGAGAAGTCTGTGTGTTCCCCTTAAGAGTGAAGTCTCTATTTCTCCTAGTTTTGTGGGGCTTCTGCAGTCAAGACCCCACTGGCCTTCAAAGCCAAATGCTCTGGGAGATTGTTTTCCTGCTGCTCGACACCCAGGCTGGTGAGCCTGACTTGGGGCTCAGAACTCTTGTTTGTATCATAGAATGTCTGCAATAAAATTGTTCTCCAGCTTATAGGTTGCACACCTGGAGGGTAGGGGACTTGATTATATTGTGAGTCTGCCCTTTCTTCCCATCTTGTGATTCCTTTCTTATGTTTCTAGTTGTTGATCTTTTCTGGTAGGTTCAGTCTTGTCTTTGATGGTTGTCCTGCAGATAATTGTGATGTGGGTGTGCTTGTGAGAGGACATGAGCTCAGAGTCTACCGCACCATCTTGGCCACTGTCCCAGCTTCTCCACATCTCACCATCATTTGTTACTTTGTTTTTGGTCATGCCTATGGCATGCAGAAGTTCTGGGGCCAGGGATCGAACCTGCATCACAGCAGTCACCCAAGCCACAGCAGTGACAATACCAGGTCCTTAATATGCTGAGCCACCAGGGAACTCCCACTCATTTTGTGTGTGTGTGTGTGTCGCTGCCAGAGATTGAATCCGAGCTATAGCTGTGACCTACACCATAGCTGCAGCAATACCAGATCCTTTAAACCACTGTGCTGGGCCTCAGCAACTACTTGAGCCACTACAGTTGAATTTGTTTTTTTTTTTTCCTATCTTTATTTATTTATTTATTTATTTGTCATTTTAGGGCTGTACTTGTGGCTTATGGAAATTCCCACGCTAGGGGTCCAGTTGGAGCTGCAGCTGCAGGCATACTCCACAGCCACAGCAACTCAGGATCTGAGCCACGTCTGTGACCTATACCACAGCTTATGGCAATGCCAGATCCTTAACCCACTAAGTGAGGCCAGGGATCAAATCTGCAATCTTATGGGTATTAGTCATGTTTTTAACCCACTGAGCCACAACGGTAACTCCCTGCGGTTGATTTTTTTTTTTTTTTTTGGCTTTTTAGGGCCTTGCCTGAGGCATGTGTAAGTTCCCAGGCTAGGGGTCAAATCGGAGCTACAGCTTCCAGCCTATGGCACAGCAATGCAGGATCCTTAACCCACTGAGCAAGGCCAGGGATCAAACCTGCAACCTCATGGTTACTAGTTGGATTTGTTTCCACTGAGCCATGACGGGAGCTCTTCTTTGCCCATTTTTGAATTGGGTCTTTTTTTTCTTGTTGCTGAGGAGGGTCACAATCTTTAACAACTAGAGTGGGCAATCTGGATGGAGCTGGCCAAAGGGTGGGAGAAGGTTCTGGAAGCCTCTGGCTGTGTCAAGCATGGCTATTTGTTTGTTTCCATCTGAGGAGTCCTTAGGGAGAGGGCAGGAAGCATAGGCTTCCCTGGGAAACCATTGCCTAAGAATTGCCCCCAGGGGTCACTAACAGAATAGCCTGTTGGGGTTCTGGGAGAAGCCTACTCCCTGCCCAGGAAGTCATGGTCTGGGCGACAGAGGTCACATAAGCAATGACATTCAAGGCAATAAGTGTTTTATTATTATTATTATTATTTAAAATGTCATTCTAGGAGTTCCTGTCATGGCTTAGCGGTTAACAAACCTGACTATTATCCATGAGGACGTGGATTCAATCCCTGGCCTTGCTCAGTGGACTAAGGATCTGGCATTGCCATGAGCTGTGGTATAGGTCACAGATGTGGCTCGGATCCCCTATTGCTGTGGCTGTGGTGTAGGCCAGCAGCTACAGCTCTGATTTGACCTCTAACCTGGGAACCTCCATATGCCCTGGGTGCGGCCCTAAAAAGACAGAAAAAAAAGTCATTACTGGAGTTCTTGCTGTGATACAGTGAATTAAGTATCTGGCATTGTCTCTGCAGTGGCTCAGGTTGCTGCTGAGACACAGGTTCGATCCTCAGCTTGGGTACTTTCATATACTGCAGGTGTGGCCAAATAAATGCTCGATTAATTAAAATAAAATTTCATTCTTTTTGGAGTTCACAGTGGCCTAACGGATTAAGGATCTGGCATTGTCACTGCTGTGGCTCAGGTCATTACTGTGGCTCGAGTTTGATCCCTGACCTGGGAACTTCCACACACCACAATCATGGTCAGAAAAATAAAATTTCATTCCTCTCAATATTTTATTATGAAAATATTTAAACAGAAAAGATTTAAAAACCCAGCCCAATAAGCACCCATGAGCCTGTATCTAATTGCAAATGTTGTGAATATTCTGCCATATTTGCTTTCTATATCTACACACACATATGTTTATATATTTTTGCCAAAACATTTGAAATTAAGTGGAAGGCATCATGAGGCATCACCTCAGAATCTCCTATACACATCTGTGGCTCGCGTGCCCAGAAAACCCACTGTCACTTAAGAAAATGAGAAACGGCTGCACAGTGTGATCTAGCAGCCAATCCATATTCAAATGCCTCACTCGCCTCACCCTAATCCCAGCCCTGTAGGATCCTGTCTTTGTTTAAATATTGATGATTCCTGCACCATGAATTTTTGGTTTGTTTTTTTGTTTTGTTTTTGCATTTATTCAGAGTTTTGACCATGTAGCATGAGAGTGGTATTATTAGTCTCAATGGCTGAATTGTGGAGCGCTCCCCTTAACCTTTGCCTCCCAGGTGAGTGCCTAGCTCTTCTCACCCTCCAAGCCATCCTCTGAGCAGTGAGGGGTTGTTTGTCCTGCAGGTTCCAAGACCCCACCGAGTGGGTGGTCTACGCGGGTACCACCTACCTCAGTGGCCTGGAAGCCAGCACGGTGCGGGCCCGTGTGGCCCGGATCATCACACACCCCCTGTACAACTCCGACACAGCTGACTTCGACGTGGCAGTGCTGGAGTTGGGTGGCCCCCTGCCCTTCAGCAGGCACGTGCAGCCTGTGTGTCTCCCGGCTGCCACCCACGTCTTCCCACCCGGGAAGAAGTGTCTGATCTCCGGCTGGGGCTACCTCAAGGAGGACTTCCGTAAGTACCTGTTGCTTGCAGCCAGGCCGCCGGGCAGCAGGCAAAGCCAAGCCAGGCCATGCAAACAACACACAGTCTGACCTCTTTAGCTGCAGATTCCATATTTACAGATTTGCCTGCTCACTGAAGTTCACTAATAACCCCGAGTGGCGGTTACAAATTCGTGGTGGTTTGTGGTCGTCCTGTGATATGAAGCTTGAGTAGTTCTAGGCGACATCCTGCCTTCTTGGTTCAGTGCAGACTGGAATCCATTGTCATTTTCATGGTTTATTTACAGCCACCTTTTATTTACTTATTTATTTATTTATTTTTGCATTTTTGTGCTTTGTGGCAGATTGCACAAAATCAAAACTGGCCCCATGTGTAGAGCTGTAGTGCTGGCTGGTGTCCCAAGCACAGGGGGCTGGGATGCGCCTTATGGGGAGGAAGTAGGTGTGTCACACAGCTTCATTCAGGCATCAGTTACAGCACTGTGGGCTGTGAGCTCAGTGGGAAGGCATCAACGTGTATTAGAGGGTGTCTTTAGACAGAAACATATGTACTGTCACGAGGTTATGTGTGGGTCAGTTGTGACCAGAGGTTTGTGGGAGTCTGACCCTTCGTGTCCCCAGGAGCCATGGGGGCAGTGTCCACTCATTCAGTGTTTGGGTAACTTTACAGCACAAAATTGACTTTATGGCTCAAATTGACATTTGATGGTGACAGTAATGGGAAGGAACCCAACAGGGCACAATAAAAATGAGCAAGGGACAGGGACAGTTATAGGAAAGGGCCTGAGATGGTGATGCCTCAGCTAAAACTGGCTGTCCCCACTCCAGGGACTGGACAGGAAACATATCAGACTGAAGCCCCCGGCCACATGGAGCCGCTGGTCCAGACCAGTGCCAACAAATGGAACTTCCCTTCATGGTGGTCACAAGCTACAACTCTGCCATCCGCTATGGGAGCCAGCTGCCCCATGAAAGGGGCCAGTGTGGCTGAGACACTGCGTTTTACATTTTGTTTCATTGTAATGAATTTCAATGTGAGTTTAAATAGCCTCTTATGGCCCATGGCTACCATACCGGACAGCACAGTTCCAGAGGGCAGTAGATATTAAACAAGATAAGTGATGATGGGAAGTTCACTTGCGGCACAGCGAGTTAAGGATCTGGCGTTGCTGGAGCTGTGGCACAGGCTGCAACTGCAGAATGATTTTGACCCCTGGCCCAGCAACTTCCACTTGCCTCGGGTGTGGGCAAAAAAAGAAAGAGGAAAAAAGATAAATGACGAGTGGTGTGCACAGTAGAGAAAAATATGGTGGGGGGGCTGCAGTTCAATATGGGAGGGTTAGGAGAAGCCTCCTTGAGAAAGGACATGAAGGAAGAGGGTGGGCAGATTCACAGGGAAAAGCATTCTAGGCAGCTGGAACAGCATGTGCAAAGGGCCTGGGGTAGGCAGGCCAGGCTGGGGCTTTTGGATTTGAGCCAGGTGGAGTGGGGGGAGGGGAAAATGCCCTGGAGGACTTGAGGAGAATGCTACCTAATCTGATGTAATGTTTAGCTGAAATGGGGCTCCTGCTGGGCTAAGAAAACACTCCAGCAGGTAAAGGGAGGCCCAGGGAGGGCAGGTTTGGGTAGGGGAGATAGGGAGCCTCATCTTAGGGTATCAGTTTTGATGCCACTGAGCTGTCCAGGCCTAGCGGGCATTTATGGAATGTTTACTCCCAGCCCATTTCTGAGCTGGTGCTGCAGCAGCTCTATTGTGGCTGGGAACAATGATGCACAGCCTCCCAGCTCGGGGTGGCTGCCAGGGTCCTGGAGTGCTCATCCCACTTGTCTCTCCCCATCCCGGGCAGTGGTCAAGCCAGAGATGCTGCAGAAAGCCACTGTGGAGCTGCTGGACCAGGCCCTGTGCGCCAATCTGTACGGCCACTCGCTCACTGACCAGATGGTGTGTGCTGGCTACCTGGATGGGAAGGTGGATTCCTGCCAGGTAAGCGCAGGGGCCTGGGAAAGAGGCCAGAGGCCCCAGACAATACCCCTTCCCCCCAAGTGGCTGCCTGAGTCTCCCCTCCCCCTGAAAGGGAATCTTCTTGGTTTCTGGTCCATCACCAAGATTTCCTGTTTGGTTACTCACATGGTTGTGGGTTTCCTTTTTTAGTTTGTCTTTGCTCTCTTGTTAAGACCTGGTGGGAGGGGGAGAATGCTTAGGCTGCCACATCAGACCCAGGAGCTGAAGAAAATGGCAGGAAATAGAGCTTGAGTCAAGGTGAGCTGGGTGTGAGGAGCAGACAGGGGATAGCAAGACAGGATGAGTGCAGGCAGTGCTGGCAAGGCTGGAGGACACAGCAGCTGCCGGTGAGACGTTTGGAGGCGACGTTGTTTATTTGGGTTGGGTTGGGTTTTTAACCACCAGTGGTAGAACTGAAAGAGGTCTTAGAGACCCCATAGTCCAGCTGTTCTGTTGTAATTTTAGGAGAAGAAACCGAAGTTCTGAGGTGTGAATTATCAGTCCCTGTGTGCTGTCCATGAGCTTGTGGGGAAAGAGGTCTCAAATCAGGACTCCTCTTCTGACCCTGTGGCTCTGGGATTGGGACTGCCTGCAGCCGAAGTGCCCTGATCCCTCCTAAGAGTGTGTCTGTCTCCCAGGGTGACTCGGGGGGCCCTCTGGTCTGCGAGGAGCCCTCTGGCAGGTTCTTCCTGGCCGGCATCGTCAGCTGGGGAATCGGCTGCGCAGAAGCCAGGCGTCCAGGGGTCTACGCCCGAGTTACCAGGCTGCGTGACTGGATCCTGGAGGCGATCACCCTGACAAGCAAGCCTCTGTCCCCCACGGTGGCCCCCACCCCCCCCACCCCCCCCCACCCCCAGCACTGCCTGGCCTACCAGCCCCAAGAGCCCAGTGGTTGACACCCACACCAAACCCGCGCTGACCCCCAGCACTGCACCTCTCCACTTGCCCACAGCTTCCAAACTGCAAGGTATGTTCTGGGGAGATAGCACAAGTCAATGTCTGCTCAGTGCAGGGTCTGATGTATTGGTACTGGCTTGCTGAAGCACTCATGGGAAAGAGCTGAGAGATTGATTAGTGATGTCTGTCACAGGCGCAGGGGGAGGCACAGTGAATACCCTTCACATTTACTGCGTGATAAACTCAGGCCACCCAGGAGGGTATTCATGGAATATCCAGAAGGATCAGCAAGAGGCAGTGGGCACAGGGGTGAGAGAGAGTAATTTGGAGTTATCACAGACACATCACCCACCCCGTCTCAACTTTGTGGTTTCTGAGGACCCAGGTCCCATCAGCCCAGATCTGATACTGGGCCCCCTTTACCGTCCCACAGACCTGCGAGGTTCGAAGCCAATCAAAACTCCGCCCCATTTAAATGGTGCCTGTACCTACCCTGCCCACAACCCCATAACACCCCAACTCTGCCTTTGTCTAGGATATGGTGTATGTCAGGCTGAAGCTGGTGTGACTAGGGTTTTATTGCTGCGTTTTTACCTTCTTTTCCACTCATATCCCCCAGTCAGGCCAGTGCTCGATTGAGATCTTGGGGCACCTTTAAGCCTTGATTTCTTCAGCTGTCTGATGGAATGGTTGTGCCCTGGCCCAGCCAGAGCCTAGAGGCTGTGCTTGGCATCCCCAGGCACCTCTGGAACCAGGGTGGTCCCACCACAAGCAGGCGAGGACCCTCCTGTCTTGTCCCTGCAGAGTGTGGGGTCAGGCCAGCGCTGGAGAAGCCCACCCGGATCGTGGGCGGGTTCGGCGCTGCCTCCGGGGAGGTGCCCTGGCAGGTCAGCCTGAAGGAGGGTTCCCGGCATTTCTGCGGAGCCACCGTGGTGGGGGACCGTTGGCTGCTGTCGGCCGCCCACTGCTTCAACCAGTAAGGCCCCCTCAGCCTGGCTCCCCAGCATCACCAGGTCCCCCCACCATCCAACCCCCTTGCATTCAGACCATTCACATGGCTGTCCGTGTGCTGGGGGGCCTCCCTCTCCCCACCTCCCCAGGATCACAGTGTGTCTGGACATCCACCTGCAGATGGGTGGTGGGGGGGCAGTATGAAGGAGAAGGGGCTTTGGGCTGACTAGCGGGGGTCCAGGCACCTCCCCTTCTCTCAGAGGCAGGTAGCACTGACCTCTTCATTGTCACAAAGCTGCGGGAGCTTCTAATGCCACTGGGCCAATTTCCCCATGTCCCAGATGAGAGAAATGAGGCCCAGAGGGACTCTCTGCCTTACCTACGTCCCCTGGTGTCCTCCCAGAGCCTGGGCCCTGCAGTTCCACCTGGGACTCTGGGGGCCACAGGGGTGGTGGTGGTGTGTCTGAGCGGCCCCTCCCCGGCAGCACGAAGGTGGAGCTGGTGCGGGCCCACCTGGGCACCGCATCCCTCTCAGGCATCAGTGGGAGCCCCGTGAAGATGGGGCTCAGGAGGGCGGTGCTGCACCCCCAGTACAACCCCAGCATCCTGGACTTCGACGTGGCTGTGCTGGAGCTGGCCAGGCCCCTGGTCTTCAACAAGTACGTGCAGCCCGTCTGCCTCCCGCTGGCCATCCAGAAGTTCCCCGTGGGCCGCAAGTGCATGATCTCTGGATGGGGTAACACGCAGGAAGGAAATGGTGAGCTCCCACTCGGGGCTCTGGCCTCAAGGCCCCCAAACCACCCACCTCTATGCTACTTCTGCGTAGAAAACTTCTGCCCGAGGACCCAGTGCAGCTGCTCTTTATAAATAAAGTTTTATTGGCACAAAGCCACAGCTACTTGTTTACAGGCAGCCACGGCAGCTCTCTTGCTGCAAAAGCAGAAGTGGGTGGCCCATAAAGCAGAACATACTTACTCTGTGGTCCATTATGAAAAAAACTCAGGGGCTCTTGTGTTGTATCCTTTGGAAGCTCCCCAAGAGTTAACGTTTCTTTGAAACCTTAGCATAGCCCCCCTAAAGGTCACCAAAGTGCTCAGGAACCTGCTTGGGGGGCAGAGGTGAGATTCCACAGCTCCTAGGTGGGCCCTGGGGTCCACTTTACATGCATCCCTGAGAAGACATGCACCTCTATGTCTGCAGGAGGTGGGTGGTACCTCCCTCTGGGGTTAGGTTAGAGGAAAGCTCGACACGGAGAAGGAAATGGTGATCATTCTGTAAGTGGCCTTGGTGCGGGTCTCCTCCTTCCCACAGCCACCAAGCCTGACATCCTGCAGCGGGCATCCGTGGGCATCATAGACCAGAAGGCATGCAGCGCCCTCTACAACTTCTCACTCACGGACAGAATGATCTGTGCGGGGTTCCTGGAGGGCAAGGTTGACTCCTGCCAGGTGAGTTCATGAGGCCTGGGCCACACCCAGAGTGCCTCTCCCCCACTTCACCTCCCCCCCCCCACCCACATTCAACATGCACTCCAAGTAGAAGGAAAAGGATCTTCCCTGTCTCGGAACTGGAATGGGGAAAACCTGGAGACCACTCACCTATCTAATCATGTTATTTGGAGATTGTACTTTGTCCACACAGATGAAGCAGCAGTTTTAAAGTATGCAGGTGGAGTCTCCTTGTGGCTCAGAGGGCTAAGGATCTGGCGTTGTTGCTGCAGCGGCTGGGGTTAATACTGTAGTGCTGCTTCCATCCCTGGCCTCAGGCACTGCCACATGCCAAGGGCACGGCCAAATAAAAAAAAAGTATGGGTTGATCTATACAAAATGTATACATACTGATTTTAAAAGCTCTATAGTGTATATTAACTGAAGAAAAGCTAATTAATACGTATATGTGTGTGTGTGTATATATATATATAATATATAATTAATACATATATGACCACCCTGTCACACTTGATATGTGGTTGATCCATTTTAAGGGGAAAAGAATTGGCTCCAGAACATAAAGAGGCTAGCTGAACCCTGCTGTCAAGGCCAAAGAAACACACAGGTAAAGAAACTCGGGAGTTTCAAGGTGCCTAGCAGTGTAGGACCCAGCATAGTCACTGCTGTGGCACGAGTTCAATTCCTGGTCCAGAAACTTCTGCTTGCTGTGGGCTCAAAGGAAAAAAAAATTCAGAGAGTTCCCATCGTGGCTCAGTGGTTAACGAATCTGACTAGGAACCATGAGGTTGCGGGTTCGATCCCTGGCCTTGCTCAGTGGGTTAAGGATCCAGTGTTGCCATGAGCTGTGGTGTAGGTCGCAGACGCTGCTCGGATCCCGCACTGTTGTGGCTCTGGTGTAGGCCGGCAGCCACAGCTCCGATTCAACCCCTAGCCTGGGAACCTCCATATACCATGGGAGCGGCCCAAGAAATGACAAATAAATAAATAATTTAAATTAAAAAAAAAATTCAGAGGCCATTCTTACTTAGAAGTATATATGCAGAAACCCTTAATAAAATATCAGTAAATTAAATCCAGTAGTATATGAAAACACATCACAGTTAAGGTGAGGTGATCTCATAGAAAAGTTGGCTCCACATGGGAGAATCAATTAATGCTATTCATTCCATTAGTAGATTGAAGAGAAGAAACAGGCTCATCTTCAAAGCCATAGAAAAGAGCATCCAATTTTTATTTTATTTTTTTAGGGCCAGACCCGAGGCATATGGAAGTTCCACAGCTGCAACTTACACCACAGCAACTAAACCCACTGAAGCCAGGGATCCAACCTGAGTCCTCATGGATACTAGTCTGGTTCTTTACTGCTGAGCCACAACATGAACTCTTGATAATATCTAACAACACTGGGTTTTTTGGGGTTTTTTTTTTTTTTTGGTCTTTTTTAGGGCTGCACCAACGGCATATAGAGGTTCCCAGGTTAGAGGTTGAATCAGAGCTGCAGGTGCTGGCCTACACCACAGCCACACCAGATCTGAGCCGCTTCTGGGACCTACGCCACAGCTCACAACAACGCCAGATCCCTAACTCACTGAGTGAGGCCAGGGATTGAACCTGCATCCTCATGGGTATTAGTCAGATTCATTTCTGCTGAGCCACAATGGGAGCTCCTTGAATTTATTTTATCGAAGTGTAAGTAATTTACAGCCTCATGTTTGTTTCTGTTGTATAGCAAAGTGACTGAGTTTATGTGTGTGTGTACATATCTTTTTTCATATTATTTTACGTTATAGTTTAATACAAGATATTGAATATAGTTTTCCCTGTGCTACGCAGTGGGTTCTCGTTTATCTATTTTTTATATTGTGTATCTGCTAATCCTAAACTCCTAATTTATGCCCCCCCCCCCCACCTTTCCCTTTGGCAACCATAAGGTTGTTTGCTATGTCTCTGGATCTATTTCTGTTTCATAAATAAGTTCATTTGCATCCTATTTTATTTATTTATTTATTTATTGTCCTTTTAGGGCCACACCCATGCCATATGGAGGTTCCCAGGCTAGGGGTTGAATCGGAGCTGAAGCTGCCAGCCTACACCACAGCCACAGCAACTCCCAACCCAAGCCGTGTCTGCGACCCACACCACAGCTCACGGCAACACCAGATCTTTAACCCACTGAGCGAGGCCAGGGATCAAACCCATGTCCTCATGGATGCTAGTCAGGTTCACTAACTGCTGAGCCAGGACGGGAACTCGTGTATCATATTTTAGATTCCACATGTAAGTGATATCATACGGTATTTGCCCTTCTGTCTGATTTACTTCATTTAGTAATGATAATCTTTAGGTCTATCCGTGTTGTCGCAAATGGCTTTATTTCATTCTTTTTATGACTGAGTAATATTTCATTGTATAATATGTACCACACCTTCTTAATCCATTCTTGTCAACTGACATTTAGGTTGTTTCCATGTCTTGACTGTTGTGAATAGTGCCGCTGCAACACTGGGGTGCATGGATCTTTTCGAATTAGTTTCATCTGGATACATGCCCAGGGGCGGCATTACTGGATCATATAGCAACTCTATTTTTAGTTTTTTAAGGAACCTCCATACAGTTCTCCATTGCTGTTGTACCAATTTACATTCCCACCATGTAGGAGGGTTCCCTTTTCTTCACACCCTCTCTAGTATTTATTTGTAAACTTTTTTTTTTTTTTTTTTTGCTTTTTAGGGCCACACCCGTGGCATATGGAAGTTCCCAGGCTAGGGGTCAAATCAGAGCTACAGCTCCTGGCCACAGCCACAGCAACTCGGGATCAGAGATATTTCTGAGACCTACACCACAGCTCACGGCAATGCCAGATTAACCCTCTGAGCAAGGCCAAGGATCGAACCTGCATCTTCATGGATCCTAGTCAGGTTTGTTAACCACTGAGCCACAAAGGAAACTCCAATTTGTAAACTTTTTAGTAATAGCCATTCTGACTGGTGTGAGGTGACATCTCACTGTACTTTTGATTTGCATTTCTCTAATAATTAGTGATGTTGAATATTTCTTCACATGCTTATTTGGCCATCTGTATGTCTTCTTTGGAGAAAGGTCTTTTTGAGTCTTCTGCCAATTTTTTGATTGTATTCTTTTTTGTTGTTGTCGAACTGTATGAGCTATTCGTATATTTTGTAAATTAAGCCCTTGTTGGTTGCACTGTTTGCAAATATTTAGCAACATGGGATCTGAACTGCATCTGCAAACTATACCACAGCTCACAGCGACACCAGGTCCTTAACCCACTGAGCAAGGCCAGGGATCGAACCTGCATCCTCATGGATATCAGTCAGGCTTGTAACCTGCTGAGCAAAGTTAGAACTCCCTTTTCTTCCATTCTGAGACTGTCTTTGCATTTTGATTATGGTTTCCTTTTCTGGACAAAAAGCCTTTAAGTTTGATAAGGTCCTATTTGTTTATTTTTGCTTATTTCTACTGCCTTGGGAGACTGACCTAAGAAAACACTGGTATGATTTATATCAGAAAATGTTTTGCCTATGATCTTTTCTAGGAGTTTTATGGTGTCATGTTTTATATTTAAATTTTTTTTTTTGTCTTTTTGCTATTTCTTTGGGCCGCTCCCGCAGCATATGGAGGTTCCCAGGCTAGGGGTCAAATTGGAGCTGTAGCCCCTGGCCTACACCACAGCTCACGGCAACGCCAGATCTTTAACCCACTGAGCAAGGGCAGGGACCGAACCCGCAACCTCATGGTTCCTAGTCGGATTCGTTAACCACTGCGCCACGACGGGAACTCCTATATTTAATTTTTTAAGCTCCTTCGAGTGTATTTTACTTTTGTGCATGGTGTGAGGATGTAGTCTAACTTCACTGATTTACATGAGGCTGCCCTGTTTGTCCAGCACCAATTGCCAAAGAGACCACCTCTTCTCCATTATGTATTCTTGCCTCCTTTGTCAAAGATTGACTGTAGGTGTATGGGTTTATTTCTGGGCTCTCTGTTTTGTTCCATTGGTCCATATGTGTGGTTTTTGTGCCAGTAACACACTGTTTTGATTACTGTAGCTTTGTAGTATTGTCTGAAGTCTGGGAGGGTTATGCCTCCAGCTTTGTTCTTTTCTCAGGATTGTTTATGAGTCCTATTAGGACTCATAAGAGTTTAACAACATGGCTTGATAGAGGCTCATCATACTAAAGTCAGGAACATCCCTTTTCCCAAAGTTGGTGGCATAGAAAAAGGAATTCCATTGATAATGGGAAAAGTCTGTCCAATGTCTGGGGAAAAAAACTTTAAAGGATGTTCAAGATCTTCTTGGAGAAAATTATAAAGCTCTGAAGAAAATGACAAGTTCTGGGTGATCAGAAAAATACACCATATTCCCAGATGGTAAGACTCCATATGGAGATACTTTTCTCCCCAATTTTTTTCCTATAAGTCAGTGCACTTCCAATAGCATTTTGGAATAGCCATACAGCTTCAGCTGGTTTTAAAAATGATACAGAGGAGATATGGAACAAGACAAGCCAGGATTTTTTTTTTTTTTTTTGCTTTTTATGGCCACACTTGTGGCACATGAGTGTTCCCAGGCTAGGGGTTGAATTGGAGCTGCAGCTGCTGGCCTACACCACAGGCACAGCAAGGCAAGGTCTAAGCCACATCTGCAACCTACACCACAGTTCATGGCAACACCAGATCCTAACCCACTGAGCAAGGTCAGGGATCAAACCTGCGTCCTCATGGATACTAGTCAGGTTCATAACCACTGAGCCACAATGCAAACTCCCAAGCTAGGATAAATGAGGAAGAATCAGAGACATGTACTGCCAGCAACAAAGATGTAAAAGAACCCAAGACAAAAGAGAATGTGTCACTGGTCTATTTCTGTACAAACGCCCCATAAGCTTAGTGGCTTAAAACAACAGTTGTTTATTTGGTTCATGAACCTACACTTGGGAAGTGCTTGGTGGGGCTGGAGTATCCACTTTCACAATGGTGCATTCACCAAGCTGGGAGTTCAGCCCGTCAGGGCTGTGGGCTGTGGACTCCAGGCCTCAGGTCTCCTACTGGCTGCTTGGGCTTCCTCACAGCATGGCGGCTGGCACCAAGCATGTGGATCCCAAGCCAACTGGCTGAAGCCGTACCATGTTCATGACAGAGCCTGGGGAGTTACATCCAGGCACCTCAGCCCACCCACATCCACAGGTGGGAAACATGGCCTCTGCTTCTTGATGGGGGAGCATCCAAACAAACATGAACTGTTGAGCAGAGACCTCTGGAAATGGTCTGCCATGCAAAACAACAAAACCAAAAGGAGGAATGAGACCCAAACGAACCAACAGAAGAGGAAAAGGGAGGAAACAGAAGCAGTGATTCAGAGACAAAACTTACCTGAGAGTATAATGATTAACATCAGAGAGGTGAGAAAAGACACTGCCTCTGTGAAGAAAGAACAGGGTGCTGGAAGGGGTTTTTCAGTGGCTTAGAAACCATTTCTGTGGGGAAAAAGCCCTTAAAAAGAGAGATGAAGGTAAAATTTCTCAGAAAGCAGAAGAAAACTAAGAAATGAGAAAGGACTACAGAAGGAGGAAGGCAGAGCTGAGATTATCAGAGATAAGAGGACCTGCCAGAGGGAAGAGGCCCTTTGAGTGCTTGACAGAAACAAGACATCACCCAAAACTTCTGACTATAGATGAAGACGTGATGCTGGCAGTTTCCATAGTGGAGCAGGAGGACAAAAAGGATTGAAACTCCAAATGGCATCAGACTTCAATGGTAACGCTCAAAGTGTCACTGTTGCTAATATCAAAATATTGATTATAACATACATGTCCATTCATAGGCAGTGGTTTAAAGACTGGTAAATATCTCTGATGGGAACCTAACCACTGCAGATTCTGAAACCAGAATCCTGGATTCATCAAATCCTGGCTCAACTTCTTAATAGCTGTGTGACCCCAGGCAAGTTGCTCAACCTCTCTGGGCCTCAGATTCTTGTGTTAAATGGGATTCACAGCAATCTATCAAGGTTACCTTGAAGATAACTGCTGGATGAATGCTGCAAACTCTAAGATCTCACATGTGACATGCTTATTATATAATGGTAGAAACAAATATCCCCCCCCCCCTTTTTTTTTTCTTGCTTTTTTTAGGAGCACACCTGTGGCCTATGGAAGTTCCCAGGCTAGGGGTTGAATTGGAGCTACAGCTACCAGCCTACACCAGAGCCACAGCAACGCCAGATTCTTAACTCAGTGAGCAAGGCCAGGGACTGAACTTGCGTCCTCATGGCTACACATTGAGTTTGTTACCTCTGAACCACAATGGGAACTCCAACACTACAATTTTTCTACAGATACATGTAAGGCTTTGGGATTAGCAGCAGGGCTGTTTCAGTCCCTACAGCCTTGTAACAAACTAACTCCCAAAGCTTGGTGAACAACAGCCATTTCATAAGGTCGCAGAGTTCATGGGCTGGGAATTCAGACAGGACGCAGCAGGGCTGGCCCCTCTGAGCCACCTGACGTTTAAGGCCTTGGCTGGGCAGGTCCAGAGGCTGAGGCTACTCGTGGCTGGTGGCTGAGACAATCTGGAGGCATTTCTAGTCGCAAGTCTGAAGCCAGATGCCAACTGGGATCTCACCTATACCCCACATGGTAGCTCCCCTGAGTGGCCTCCACCAGGGCTCTTGAGCTTCCTGACAACATGGCAGCCTACACCCAAGAACAAGCGCACCCCAAGAAAGCAAAAGGGAAGCAGGTGGCACTTTTAAGACCTGACTCTGGAAGTTGCCTGGAATCACTGCCCCCGAAGTCTGAGGGTGAAGAAAGTCACAGAGGTCTGCCTGGGTTCAAGGGGAGGGACAGACCCCCCACCACTCAACAGAAGGAGCATCAAGGCCTCATTGTTCAAAGTCACAGCAGTTTTATGGTAATACTCTAAAAAATAGTAAAGAAATTCCGCTGTACATGGAGTTCCCGTTGTGGCACAGTGGTTAACGAATCTGACTAGGAACGATGAGGTTGCGGGTTCGATCCCTGCCCTCACTCAGTGGGTTGAAGAACTTCTGTTGACGTGAGCTGTGGTGTGGGTCGCAGACGCAGGTAGGACCTGGAGTTGCTATGGCTGTGGCGTAGGCCAGCTGCAACAGCTCCGATTGGACCCCTAGCCTGGGAACCTCCGAATACCATGGGTGCAGCCCTAAAAAAAAAAAAAAAAAAGCAAAAACAAAAAGGAATTCTTCTGCACAGAAAAGCCTGGACTATCCAGGAAGGTAATTTTTTTCTTTAGGGCTTTCTGGGTTTTTGTTTTATTTCCAATACACACGTAAGAAGAGTGACTTGGGCAAGGTCACACAAGGTCCCCCAGCCAGGCTCCTCTGAGGGGTCTCTCCCACTGGTTGGAGCAGAGGAGGGCCTAGCAGTGCCCTCTGCAGAGAGTGTACTGGGATGGTCAGCCAGCCCTCTGTCCCTCCTTCTCAGGGTGACTCTGGGGGCCCCCTGGCCTGTGAAGAGACCTCCGGCGTGTTCTATTTGGCGGGGATTGTGAGCTGGGGCATTGGCTGCGCTCAAGCCAAGAAGCCAGGCGTGTACACTCGAATCACCAGGCTGAAGGGCTGGATCGTGGACACTATGTCCTCCCACCCCACGCCACCACTCGCCACCACTCGGACACTTGCCAGCAGTCTTGCCACCAGAACAACGGCTGGCCCCACAGTCCCAGGGATCACAGCCAGTAGACCCACACCTCTGGCCACCAGCAGGGTGACCAGCCAACCTGCCAACAGGACCGCCACAGCCATGACCACCACTGCTAGGGGAGAGACACCACTTCCACACGTCCCAAAGCCCACCACGGGCATCCAGCTGCCAGGTATCTGGAGAAATGGAGTGACATGTGGGAGGTGGGGGGACAGGTCCTGTGTTCACCTGCAAGGTCTGCCGCTGCAGCATCCCACAGTCTGGGGGGCTTAAGCAACATGTGTTGGGGGGAGGGGAGGTCACAGCCTGGAGGGAGTATCCTGGCAAGGACACTGGGTCACAGAGGGACCAGGTAAAGAACACCAGAAAGGGTACCCAGGAAGAGCAGCTGGGGTGTGCAAAGGCTTGGGGGCAGCAGGGGATGCTGGTCTGGCCTCTGGCTCGGGAGGTGTGGCCCCAAAGCTCAGGGCACTAGAAACCAGCTTAAACACATTTTGAGTATTGAGAAAAGCCCAAAGGAAGTTTGTAGGACCAAGGACCAGGCCCTGTGTCCCTTCCTGAGGTGTTTTTCCAAGGTGGGTCCCCTACTCCACTCCCTGCTCCTCCAGGGTGCCCCCACACAGGGTTTATGCAAAAGATACATGGTCCATCTGCCCTCCGACCTGACCTGGTACTCGCCTCTCCCGCAGACTGCGGCCTGGCACCAGCCGCGGCACTGACCAGGATTGTGGGTGGCAGTGCTGCTGGCCGAGGGGAGTGGCCGTGGCAGGTGAGCCTGTGGCTACGGCGGCGGGAACACCGCTGTGGGGCCGTGCTGGTGGCTGAGAGGTGGCTGCTGTCAGCTGCGCACTGCTTCGATGTGTGAGTTCCGCTCAGAAAATCAGTGGGGGCGCCTCTGCACCTCTCCCATACCAGCACCTGCTGCCCCAGGCCATCCCCTTCTCCCTGCAACACCCCCTGCCCACCCACCACCCGAGTCTGGTCATGCAGGCATTCAACCTAGGGGCCCTGGGCCAGGCCTGCCAGAGACTCTGGGGCCTCTGGGACCGAGGGTACTGCCATCCCCAGCCCACCTACCCCGCTAATTGTGTCTGCCTTGAAGGCCAGAGCCCCACTAGTGGAGGGAGCACAGTGGGAGGAACAGGCCAGAACAGGTGGGAAGGGTGAATGGGGTGCTCTGGCCACCAGAGCCATACTGTTAAGTAGGAATGGACACAGACTGTAGTGTTCCTACAGTGCATGGTGGCTGGCTGGGCGCATCTGGGTGTGCCCCTCCTTGTCCTCCCCACTGTTCTAAGAAAAAGAGAAGCGGTGATGGAAAGAGGCCAATTGCCCAGTGCAAGGTCATCGGCTGGCCGCTGACACAGCTCTGCTGGGCAGGGTGCAGGGGGGCCAGGGATCTGGGCAAATGCCTGTCTCCTATGTCCCACAGCTATGGGGATCCCAAGCAGTGGGCAGCCTTCCTGGGTACTCCGTTCCTGAGCGGCGCAGACGGGCAGCTGGAGCGTGTGGTGCGCATCCACAAGCACCCCTTCTACAACCTCTACACCCTTGACTACGACGTGGCACTGCTCGAGCTGGCGGGACCTGTGCGCCACAGCCGCCTCGTGCGGCCCATCTGTCTGCCCGAACCAGGGCCGCGGCCTCCCGACGGCGCGCGCTGCGTCATCACGGGCTGGGGCTCCGTGCGTGAGGGAGGTAGGCACGGCCAGCCCCCTCGCCCCCTCCGAGTTAGGGGTTTGGGGTGCAGGGAAGGACCTCCTCCTAATCCACTGGGGGGGCGGTCTGCACTGCACAGGGCGGGCATGAGACCCCACCCGGCCCCGTCTTGCCCGCAGGCTCAATGGCAAGGCAGCTGCAGAAGGCAGCCGTGCGCCTCCTCAGCGAGCAGACATGCCGCCGCTTCTACCCGGTGCAGATCAGCAGCCGCATGCTGTGCGCTGGCTTCCCACAGGGCGGCGTGGACAGCTGCTCGGTGAGCACACTGCAACAGCAAGGGACTCTGCGGGGCCTGGCTCCACCCTCCGGTGCACCCCCTCAAATGGGTCAAACGGCACCTTTCAGGCCTCAGAGTTTTCACTGAACGACCATCTACTGGACATCCCTCCTGAGCTGGGTTCCACCTCACTGCACCCTCCCCTGGGCCAGCAGAAGGTCGGGAACGGGTCCCCACAGTGGCTGCTCTACGAAGCAGGTGTCCGACAACATCTGCTCACCCCAGCCCCAAGCCCATCCCCCAGATAACAAATGTGAGGCTCATGTGGGAAGCTGCTCACCTGAGGCACCCACGGTGCCCCAGCGACATTGTCTGGTGGCCTGTGGCCCAGGGGTATGCAGATGAGCCCAGCCCTCCCCTGGCCACTGTGGGGGAAAGTACTGGCCTGCTGAGTACCTCCCCCCTCTCCTCCCCTCAGGGTGACGCCGGGGGACCCCTGGCCTGCAGGGACCCCTCCAGCCGGTGGGTGCTAACTGGGGTCACCAGCTGGGGTTACGGCTGCGGGCGGCCCCAGTTCCCGGGCGTCTATACCCGGGTGGCTGCTGTGAGGGGCTGGATCTGGCAGAACATCCAGGAGTGACGACTACGTGGCTGCCCGGGCCTGGGGCCAGCGATATGAAGGCGCAGGAGTCAGCCAGCCATCCCACCCAAGATGGGGTGTCCAGGTGGCAGGTGGGGGGGTGGAGGGGGCTGTGGGTAACTGGGGTGCAGTTAACTGCATAATCTGTTCCAATAAACACAGGTCTGTAGCCTGCTGGCTCAGCACCTCTGTGTCACAGCAACAACCCCCTGTCCCCCCCTCACACAGGGCCTGGGGTGGGCAGAAGGATGGGGGAGGGGGAGGCCTTTCAAGGAGAGGGCTGCCTCCCCCCCAACAGCCTTTGGGCAGCCTCATCCTTAGGGCTCCCATTTATGTGAAGGATACACTGCCTGTCACCTGCGAATAAGGAACACTAGGGGAGGAAGGGCACAGAGGCTCTGTCCCCACAGAGGCCCCTGCAAGAAAGACTCACAGGGTTCTCTCCACCTTCCTCAGCAATCTATTTGTCCCCAGAGCAGAAGGGGTCTGGCCACACACACACACACACCGCCCCCCACTGCCAGGCCAAACCTGGACTCTAGGCCCGGGGCACAGGGTGACTGACCTGAGCATGTTAGAGCTGCTCCAGGCCCTACGAGCCCCTCCTTTCGCAGGAGGATCCTTGCTCACCCAGCCAACCCTCCCCCACCCCCTTCTCATTTCTGCTTTAGCAGGAGTAAATGTAAACCTTTAAAGGGTCCAGAAATTTAAAAGGCACAAACAAAAAATTAGATGGAACCAATCCGGACCAAGATGGCAGTGAATCTGGCCTCCCGCACACCCCGATTCTCAGTACTCCC
The DNA here is from genome assembly GCF_016906955.1 of Phacochoerus africanus. NCBI lineage: Eukaryota > Metazoa > Chordata > Mammalia > Artiodactyla > Suidae > Phacochoerus > Phacochoerus africanus. Next base: position 76,302,942 of record NC_062547.1, on the reverse strand, counting down.
TGACTTTAGTATGTCTGCACATTAAAAACACACCCACCGGCGGCCAGGACCAGATGTTAAGGACCAAAAAAAAGATAAAAGAGGTGGCACCCACTCCTTTGGACAAAGCCCTGCCCCTTCCGCATGGGCAAATGCACAGCTTGCCTCCCTCCCTTGGGCTTTATTTACTCCAGTTAACCCCTCCCGCCAGGTGGACCAGAGGCTGATCTATCACCATGCTTTGGCCACTGAATAAAGCTTGTGCCCTGCTGATCTCTGCTTCATTACTCACCTACCCAAACAGAAAAAGGACCCTTCCCTGCCACTGCCGCCGAGGCAGCTGACCTGGTTAGAGAAAGAACCCTGACAACCAACCCCAGGGACTGCTGGCAGGAAGCACCCACTTCAGGCATCTCCAGGGCCCCCAGCATCTAGTCAGACTTCAGAGGAGACTTTAACAACCAAGACAACTTGGATAGCGTCTCCCCTTCCAGCCCCTGCGAGGACTGGTTCAGGTTTGTTAGAGCACCAAGCGGGTCCCCCAGGGAAATCGCTGCGAGGATGCATCCTCCTTAACTGTTAATCCCCCCAGGTCCACCCACTGATAGACTGCTTATTTTCTTTTGCAATACCGTGTGCCCTGACATAAACTGGCAGACAGGGAAAAGCTGGCCAACTACTGGCTCTCCAAATTCGGCCGTTCTTCCATCTGACCTCTGTAATGTACTGCTAGCACTGGAGAAAAATAGGACAAGATCCCCTATCCAATTTTTCAGAGCTTTGCCAAAACAGCCTTTACAAGAAATTCGAGGCTAGTTCAAATCTCTCTCCCAGCCCTGGAATCTCAGTCTGAGGACCTTCCAGACTTCCTGCCACCACCCAGGGTGGCCTCTGCCCCTCCTACAGCTCATAGGACGCCCCTACTTCTTCCAACTCAGCATCCTTACCTGCTGCCCTCGCTGCCCCAACTCTCAGCACAGCCCCCAGGGGACTAGTCCAATGCACACCCGTAGTGGCGTACAGTACCAGCTCTCTGGAAGCAACAGGCCATTCCCCGTTCAGGAGGTCCCCACTGGGGAGGGGGATGACCACCATGTATGTCCCCCTTCCCTCCCTCAGATCTACAAAACTGGAAGGATCGACCCAAGGGGTTGAAGGAAGACCCTCGGGAAGGCCTGAATTTAGCCCAGGGAATACTCTACACACGTTCCCCCACCTGGGCAATGGCCAAACCCTCCTGGACATCTTATTCTCCGGTGAAGGAAAGGCAGTGATTATAACTAATGCAAGGGAGGAAGCCTGTCAACAACACCCTCTACACCAGCCTTGAATCCCGGCCATTCCCGCCACGGATGGGGGGGACCATGGAGAAGAAAATGGTTGGCAGTGCCTCACATTTCAGGGATTTCATTCCTTTTAGTTTTGTTTTTTTCCTTTTTTTTAGAGCTGCATCCACAGCATATGGAGGTTCCCGGGCTAGGGGTCGAATCAGAGCTGTTGCTGCCAGCCTACTCCACAGCCACAGCAATGCCAGATCTGAGCCGTGTCTTCGACCTACACCACAGCTCACGCCAACACCGGATCCTTAACCCACCGAGCGAGGCTAGGGATTGAACCATCCACCCTGCCTCATGGATGCTAGTCAGATTCATTAACCACTGAGCCATGACAGCAACTCCTTTTTGTTTAGTTTCTTTTTTTTTTCTTTTTTCTTTTTTTTTTTTGGCCTTCCCCATGGCATGGGAAAGTTCCCAGGCCAGGGATCAAACTCATGCCACAGCTGTAACCAGAGCCACAGCAATGACAACACCGGATTCTTAACCCACTATGCCACCAGGGAACTCCACAGGATTTGATTCCTAAGGGCATTCAGTTGGCTGGGAAGAAACCTATCAACTGGAATAGGGCTCAGGGTGGTATCCAGGGGCGGGAGGAAAACCCCCTCGGCCTTCCCGTGTACACAAATGTGAACCTGGGGGCAGTGGAAGGGAGGGCCACCTTAAGCTCCATTTCACTTCCCAGAGCACCCAGACAACAGGAGAAAGTGACAGTAGTTGGAGGGAGGGCCCGCCGTGCCAGAGGTGGGGGTCTGCATTTTGGATGTTCGGGATCTGGAGGAGGTGGATGCCAGGGAGGATAGATGAAGAGAAAGAACTGCCAGTGTTCTGGCTTCAGGGATTCAGGATCAACCAACTTCCAGTGATGATGCACCCCCAACCCAGGGACTCGGTGACATGGACGAACTGCGCTGGGTTTCAAAGACCACGCCCACAGTGGAGAGAAGGGCTCCAAGCCAATCAGCATCCATACTGCCTGCAGGAGGGCCCCTGGACAGGAGTGCCCCAATGGTACTGGAAGGGAGCTAAGGGACACAGTGTCCTGGCTCATGCTCACTGGTCATACACGGGAAAGAAGCAGAGAACCTGGAGGAGCCTCGGCTGAACCTGACTGTGGGGGGTAAAGAGGCTAACTCTCTGGAGTTCCTGCTGCGGTGTAACTGGATCGGTGATGTCTCTGCAGCGGCAGGATGCAGGTTCAATCCCCAGCCAGGCACACTGCTGCCACAGCTGTGGCTTAGGTCCCAACTGTGGCATAGATCTGATCTCTGGCCTGAGAACTCCATAGGCCATGCAGCCAAAAAAGGAGGAGAAAAACCAAAAAAGGTTGACTTTCTTTCCTTAGAGCCACACCACAGCATGTGGAGGTTCCCAGGCTAGGGGTCGAATCGGAGCTACAGCTGCTGGCCGACACCACAGCCACAGCCACGCCAGATCTGAGCTGCATCTGTGCCCTACACCACAGGTCATGGCAACACCGGATTCTTAACCCACTGAGCAAGGAGGCCAGGGATCGAACCCACAACTTCATGGTTCCTAGTTGGATTCATTTCCACTGTGCCGTGACAGGAACTCTAAAAAAAGGTTGACTTTCTAGTGGACACAGGGTCCACCTACTCAGCCTTGAACACCCAACAAAGCAAAAAGACGAAAGATAACTCTAAGATAAAGCGAGCAAAAGGGAGGCCACAGGGATATAATTTTATAGAGCCCCTGGAGTAGGATGCGGAAGGTAGAATGCTGTCTCACTCTTACACATACCAGAACGCCGCTCAGCTCCCCTCAAAGGAAAAGATGCACTATCCAAACTGGGAGCTACAATTCACCTCAGAGACCAACGCCTTACCATCGCAATACCCAAAGCTCCCTTCCATTTTGCAGCCTAAGTGCGACTGCCCTCTGCCAAGAATAACAGCCTGATTGACCCTGAGGGTCCCCAGTAGGGACCCGGGACACCATGGGCAGAGTCAGAAGGGCACCGCCCCTCGTAGTCAGGCTGTGACCCAGTCACAATCACCCAAATAAAAACACAATACTTCTTAAGCAAAGAAGCCCTAGCAACACAAAGCCTCCTCAAGCAAGAGCTCCTTAGACCCTGCCGGCCCCCTTGCAACACTCCTCTTCTGCTGGTAAAGGAGCCAAATGGGAAGCTCAGGACCTCTGGGCTATAAATGAAGCTACAGAGGAGATTCACACTGTGGTGCCCAACACATCACTCTCTACCTACGCCCTGAGAGGATCTGGTACTCCGGCTTAGAGGCCCTCTTGCGTGTGCCCCTAACTCCAGAATCTCAATACATTTTTGTGCTTGGGTGGCAGAAACCCTGACAGCATGAGAAAATAACAATTGTGCTGAATGTTTCTGTATCTCCAAGGATTTAAAACCTCCCTATGGTTTTTTTTTTTTTGTATTTTTTAGGGCCGCACCCACAGCACATGGAGGTTCCCAGGCTAGGGGTCTAATCCGAGTTGTAGCTGCCAGCTACACCACAGCCACAGCAACGCCAGATCCGAGCTGCATCCTCGAACTATACCACAGCTCACAGCAACACTGGATCCTCAACCCACTGAGCAAGGCCAGGGAGTGGACCCACATCCAGATACTCGTTGGGTTTTTTACTGCTGAGCCAAGGACGTTGGTCACCTCAAGTTAGAACAGGGAGCTATTCAACAGTGGATGACATTTCACCGCCAGCCCCACCAAAGAGCTTCCTCACCACGATGCGGTTAAGGTCTTAAATCACCGGCTAAGGGAGGATACAGCTGCAGAGGAGAAAGCGCACACCTCCCTCTGGCAGGTAGAACACTTAGGGTTCATTACAGAAAAGGGGCAAAGGGCCCTGTACAGGGAGAGGAAGGAGTTGCCAGATGGCGCCCCTAGTACAAGGAAGCAGCTCTGGGGTTCCCAGGATGGTCGGGTCCCGCTGCACAGGGATCCCTAACTGTGGCTTAATCGCTAAGCCCTTGTGAGAACACTGAAAAGGGGAGGACCTTGACCCCTTCCAAGGGACCCCCAGTTGTGACCAGGCGTTTCTGGAACTGAAAAACCATCTCATGAGACCCCCCAAGTTAGCTCCTCTGACCTGAGCCATCCTGTCCACACATACATGCATGAGAAAGGAGGAGCTGCCCTGAGCGTTTACACAATCGGGGACCTCTGACTCAGGCTGCAGCCTACTTTTCTAAAACCGGTCCAAAGCACCAAAGGAGGACCCCATGCTTAAGGGAGGGGGTCCTCAATGAGGCTGACAAATTAACCTCTGGACAGTCCCTGACCCCCACTAGCTCCAGCTTCTCATAAAGAAAGGGGGCACACGGGTCAAACCCTCCAAGCCCAAGTCAGGCTTCTCTAAGATCCTTCTCTCTTCCTACCGGTTCCCCCAGACCTGAAGTCCTACACTCCCACCTACACCCCAGAAAGAAGGGGAAGGACTTTGAGGTGGAGCTTTTTTTTTTTTTTTTTGGCTTTTTAGGGCCATGTCCGGGCCACATGTTAGTTCCCAGCATAGGGGTCGAATTAGAGCTGTGGCCACCGGTCTACGCCACAGCCACACGGGACCTGAGCCCTATGACCTACCCCGCAGCTCATGGCAACGCCAGATTCTTCCTTACCCCACTAAGCAAGGCCACAGATCAAACCTGCATCTTCATGGATATTCGTTGGATTCATTTCCATTGCACCACCACGGGAACTCCCCAGATGGGGCTATTTTAAAAGTCCAGGATTCCCAGGGTGGGTGGTTATGACCATGGGCAGCTGCCCCTCTCACTGGCCACTGCACTGCGCCAGCCGGGACGCCCGCCAGAGCACAATCACAGGCAGGGGCCCCCCATACTGATTGCTCATCACGTCCATGATGGCCCTGTTTCTCATGCCTCCTTCAACAGGTGGTTAAAGCTTGCCTGTCCGCCTCTGGAATAAGCCCACCACTCACCACATGCACACCCCCGCCCCCAGAAAGGTCAAGGGAATGACCAACACCCAGCATAGAGCCACATACCCAGGTCAAGACGGATACACTGATTTGGGGGGGTGGGCATGTGGAAGTTTCAAGACCAGGGATCAAACCTCCATCACAGCAGAGATAGCACCAGATCCTCAACCCACTGCACCACCAGGGAACTGCCTGGCAAACTGATTTTACAGTAATATCCTGGCCACAAGGAAATCTTAGATATCTGCAGGGTTTTGACCGACATGTTCTCAGGCTGGATGGAGGTCATCCCCATCGAACCAACACTGCCCTGGAGGTCTGTCTCGATGGCCCTGCTCGAGGGACAAATCCTGGGTTTGGGCTAAGTCCATCCAGAGCGACAATGGCCTCCCTCTGTTTCAGACTACTGAGGGAGTCCCTAGAGCTCTAGGAATTAAATGGGGTTTACATCCCATTCGGAAACCACAGTCCTCAAGAAAAGTAGAATAAGTCAAACCCTCCAGAGAAACTGAGCCAAACTCTGTCAAGACACTCATCAACCCTGGATCCCCCTTCTCCCCACTGCACTTGTGAGAATGGGAATCACCCCTTGAGGAAAGCTCAGTCTGAATCCATATGAGCCCGTACACAAGAGGCACGTTCCTAAAGGACCAGCTCCAAGATCAACCTTAGGGACACAGCTCGACAGAAACATGCCTTACAGAGAGGGAAATAATCCCAGCTTTCCACCGCACGGCAATCGAGCCACCTTCCCTCCTGGCATGGCCATACATCCTTTCTCCCCTGGGAAATGGGTTTATTTGAAAACTTGGAAGGCTGGAAACCCACAAGACCAGTTAGTGAGACCCCAAGTGGAGAGGACCTTATCTAGTCAATGTGACCACTCATTCTGCCCTCAAATTACAGGACCCATCCTACCAGAGGGAAGACATCACTATGTCTGAGGAAGAAGTGACTGGGCCACCCACTCGTTACACTTGTGAACGTGTCACAGACCTTAAGTTCCTCTTCAAAAGGACAAACTTACCACCAGCTAAGTAATGTAGTGGATAGGCTGAGTATTTGGCCTTGCCATTACTATTGCCTTACCTGACTTCTGCTGTTCTGCCAAATGCCCTTCTCTGGCAAACACCTTGACTGTCCATGCTGGATGTTAACACAGGAAACAGGATGAAGAGCCATTATGGACAACTCTTTCTTATATTCTCTGCTCTATTTCAGACAACTATCCATGCAGAATGGGAACTTAATGGAATCGCAAATTTCTTGCCCATGGGCAAAATCTATCCCAGTGCTGGTCTGTCACCCACAGTGACACCTATGGATGAAAGGTATTACATCTTACCCCTGAGAATGACGACCTCACTCTCACCTTGGCTCACAGCTCTGCCAAATTTAGCCCTCTTTAAGTCCACGTCCCACCGCAACATAGCTTGCCTGCTTGACCCTCACCCCTCACGTTAGCATCGCTAACAAACACAAAGCACTCACTCTCAAGTGCCACCGCTCTAACTGATCTCCCGCTTCCACCACCCCATGAACGGCCACCCCCCCAAAGGGAAGAACCGACAGTAACACCCTGGAGCTGCTGTGAATTCCAATCAATGTTTCTCCCATTACCTCACAATTTAAGCACCCTGGGATTGACTCCTGTGGAAATCTCACCCATTGGTGCCCTCTACACTGACTCCGTGAATATACATAGGGACCAGATGGGAGATGTACCTGTTGGGAAAAGATGATGTCTGATGTTTAGTCTATGGCCCTCCCAAATTTCTGGGGAAAAGCCACCAGTCAAGAATTCCCCCAGTGACCCCCAATATGCAGGTGGGCTTCTCTGCCCACACTGCAAGGCCACCGCCTCTTGGGCCAGCCTCTTATGAAGGTGGTTCAACTCCTCATAGGTGCACCAGGCATGGGCTCCCTCTGGGTACCTACCTGTTCCTTTGGAGCCCAGGGATAAACCACTTGCCCTATCAGAACAATCCTAGCCTACCCTTGCTTAGATGATGCCCAGTTTGTGCAAAATGCACGCTACACTAGCTAAGTTCTAGGAACCTAGGTATAACCATTCATAACATCACCCAGGCCTGACACAAAAAGGCAATAAAACTCATCCTGGAAGGAGTAGGGATTGCTCTGGGCCTGGCAGCCCCCTGGGAGGTTTTACGTACTACGAAATCACTGCACAAAATCTCACATGGGCCCTTGAGAACTTGTCTAAAAACATGGGGGATGCCTTCCAAGGATCCCCTACTTCTCTGGACTCAGGAGCAAATACTGTCCTTGACTATCTCCTGGCTGAGCAAGGGGGGAGTTTCTGCAGTTACCAGTAAAACTTGCCCCACACTCTCATCAAATTGAGATAAGCATAAAAGAGATACAAGAGCAAGCTCAGAGGTTACAAAGATATAACACACAAGGTCCTAACCCAAGCTCCATCTGGAATATAGTCAAACAGGGCCTTCCCAATTAAACCTGGTTTCTTCCTCATCTTGATGCACTAACTGCTATTAATCTCCTGATCATCTTCAGGCCTGGCCTCTCGAACAGCCTTGTCAGCTTTTTTAGTAAATGGTTCAGAGTCCTCAAGCTTCAGCTGATACTCATACAGGGGTATAAGCACTGGGACTGCTGCCTGGTGACAATCAGATATGTTTTAGGCAAGTCAGGAACAGCTCTGCTACAGAAAAAAACTATTCCCCATGTTCAACAGGAAGCAGCCTCAGAAGACACACTTTCACCCTCAAGAATGAGGGGCAGGGAGTTTTCACTGTGGCACAGTAGATTAAGAATCTGGCTGCAGCAGCTCCAGTTTCCAGCCTGACACAGCAGGTTAAAGGATCCTGAATTGCCACAGGTGTAACGTAGGTCATAGCTTTGGCTCAGATTCATTCTTCTTCTTCTTCTTTTTGTTTTTTTATAACAACTGGCCACTCCTGCAGCACATGGAAGTTGCCGAGCCAGGGACAGAACCACAGCCACTGTAGAAGCAACACCATGTAGTTATGTTGTGAGCCACAAGGGAAGTCCTGTGGTTTGAATTCAATCCCTGGCCCAGGAACTTCCATAAGCCTCACCTGCAGCCGTTAAAAAAAAAAAAAAAAAAAAAAAAGGAATGAGCAATAATAAGGAAGGGGGTAGTTTGTCACCAGAGCTGCTCCAGCCCTTTCCTCACAACCTATCCACCCTGACCTTTAGCAGGAAGGAGGTCCCTGCTCAAAACCTGCCAACCACCACCCCACCTTTTAGTAGGAGTGAACATAAATCTTTAAAGATTAACTTTCAGTTAATCCAAATGCATAAAACACGAAGTCACATACACACAAAAACAAAACCACGAAACCCTGCTGGGAGGAAAATGGTGGCAAATCTGACTTCCAACAAACGCTGTCTCATTATGTGTGGATTTTACTACATTAGCTTATTAAATAACACACGCATCCGCAGCCTCGACCAGACATTAAAGACCAAAAAAGATAAAAAAGAGGTGGCACCCCACTCCCTCGGAAAAAGCTCAGCCCCTTCCCGCGTAGACATACACACAGGCCTCCTTGTTAAAATTAAGCTCCTCTCGCCAGCTAAGAAGCTGATCTGTGAGTTCGTTTGTTCACGCGTCTCCATACTTTAACTGCTGAATAAAGCTTGTGCTGTGTCCATCTCAGCTTCAGGCTCCACGGAACAGAAAAAAAGCACCCCCCTAGGAGACATAGAGCCTAAGCCGGCCCCCAACAGGGTCCATATGACACAATTCGGTAACAGGGGCACTAGGGAAGGCACCACCCGGGCCAGGGGCCCCCCAGACGCAAGTTACACTCGCCGGCACGTGTGCGCGCACGGGGCACGGAGAGACAGAATCCCAACTGTCCCAGCACCAGTCTGGTCCTCATAAACTTCTGGCAGGCAGTACGCACACGTTGGCCCCCGCCTCACAAACAGCATTTATGGAGATGGAACTGGGAGTGGGGTGGGGTGGGAAGTGGGCTGCCGGCGCGTCGCGATCACATGTTGGCTCGTTCTCGCTGCAGCCGCGAGTTGTAGGCACGGGACACGGTGTTCCAGGCGTCCATGTAGCGGTCCATGCACATGGCGATGCACTTCTAGGGACGGGGAGGGCGCGGGGCTCAGGTCTGGACCTCTGGCTGGGACCCCCAACACTCCCAGCAGCGGACTGCGCACGTGCAGCGGGCCCACCGCACCGCCCCGTTAGTCCGCGCAGGCGCAGAGACCTCCCCGCCGGTCGGGGCCCACGACCAGTCTGGCTCCCTGGGTTTTACCTGCTCCGAATTGTCCAAGGAGCCCCCCGGCTTCCCGATGCACTTCCGGAAGCACTTGTCCGTCATCCTCTGTGGGGATACACGAGCCCTCAGTTGCGACTCCTACTCCCAGGGGCCCCGACCACCCTCAGCCCCGCCCCCGGCCCCGAACCTGCAGCAGCTCCTGCGCGTTGGCCACGGCGATCTGCACTTTCACCTGCTCCATGATAAGCCCCGGGTCCAGCTTCCCGCCGCCGGAGCTCCCGAAATCCGAGCCAAAGCCGCCTTCCATATCTCCGCAAAGTCAACTGGAGAGCGGCCGCGTGCGCCCTCCCCAACCCGCGCCGGAAGTGGGCCGCCCCGTGGACCCACGGGAAATGGAGTCCGGGCACGAGGGAGCAAGGGCGGGCGGGATACCCTTACCGCGCGGGGGAAGTCCCGCGCATGCGCAACAGGAGCAGGCCGCAGCCGATTTCCCCAGGAGACCGATGGAGGCCCAGGGTTCCGCGCTCAGGCCCCGCCCCCCGCGGGTCTCGCCGCGCGTGCGCACGAGGCGGCGGGCACTTCTACACTAGACCTTGAGTCCGGGGAGGGACATGGGCGTGTCACGTGGCCAAAGGGGCGTTGGTGAAACCCGTGGGCGAGGAATGCCAAAAACTAGGATAGTGGGTCAAACTGGGAACATTAGAGGATGAGAGCTCCCGCTCCAGCTGGCTGGCGTCGGAGTGAACTCAGAGGGAGATTTTTAAAACCAAAATGTTTATTGGAGTGTTGTATAAAAGTTTCCAGTCATAAAAGGTATATTACAAATCATTGGAGAAAGCAAAACACACGTTTGGCATGCATCTTAAAAATCACCCACAGATGTCTGAAATGTGTCTAGACAGCCGGGTTCTTGAAGCCGAGTCCACCAGCATATTGTACAGATGATCCCTTACGGGTTGGAATTAAGACCTTTCCAGTAGCTTTAATGTCCTTGAGGAATGTCAGTCCCAACTCGGATATGCTGATATAAATAGAACTGCTGGGAAGACCGTGTGAGTAAAAACCCCAAGTCAGAAGCCTCGCTGTTAGGAAAACAGCTGAACGCCCAAGTCTTAGGTGAGCACCCAGGCCCTGGGGGAAACGCAGCAGTGTCTCCCAGGGATTGCCTTGCCCGACCTCATCCCTGTAGGCCATTCCTTCCCTGGGCTGGGCCGAGAATGAGTTTTCTCTAAATTGGTGCTACAGTTACTTGCAGTCACATGACAAGGGTTTAGAAAAAAGAATCACTTCGGCATCATTTAAATGGCTGAAAGTTAAGCATGTTAAAGGGTAAGTGCAAATTGTTTCCTAGGCTATGGCTGCCATTTTAACATTGGACTCTTGTTTCCAGATACTTGAATACCCACAACTGTTATCCAACTCCAGCCCTAACTGGCCACCAGCCCAGCATACCCACCAAAGGCACCTCAGTGCCTGCCTGGGCCACCTCTAGGGTCCACTCAAGACCTCATCCAGGCAACTGTGGGGCAGGGATATGACCAAAAGGTGGCTTTGAGGCAAATCACCTGCGAGGAACAATCCCTGCCAGGGAGCCTGGGGGCTCTTGCAGGCCCCAGTGCAACCCTGGGGCTGGTTTTTCTGGGCCGGCAGGGAGGGTAGGGCCCTCTCCCTTCCTTCTGGGCCAAAAGCCCTGCCTGCCAAATTGTGTCAGCAATTCAGACCCAAATGCCAGGACATAGCTTTGACCCCCAAATTTCCAAAATACCTTGAAGGATGTGGCTGAGCCCAGTGCAGTTGCCACATGATTAGGGGTAACCTCCACCCACCCTCCCAGCACCTCATCATGCCCTCCAGACCCTCACTAGCCCTCACTTCCTGCTATGGGGAGGGGTGGGGAACAGCCCATGGCCTGAGAGGCCTGGAAGCCTCTCACTCCTGGGGAAGGTCACACACTGGGTGGGGATGGTGTGTTGCCAGGGCAGGAAATGCTCACCAGGGGCCTGCACCTTCCCCGAGAGGCGAGGCTCTGGTGAGATGTGTCTCCTTCCACAGGGGTGTCCCTGTCCAGGAGCTCAGTGGCTGTGGACTTAAAGCCAGGGGCTGTGGGGAGATTGTGGACTCAGCAGCAGCGCTGGTTTTGTCACATGGGCACTTTCCTGGCCAGGCCTTGTGGTGAGCAATTCCCAAGGAAAGGAGGCAGAGTGAAGTCCGAGGGGCTGGCGCTCAGGCTGCATAGAAATTGCCCGCTTTCAGGGGCCAGCCTGCCTCCATGGCTCAGTATTGCGTCTCTAAGACTCAAGCTGCACTTTCTGAAGGAAGTTTGCCGTCCGGTGCTCAGGGCCCACTGAGACGGTCCCCCTACGCCACCCCCCAAGGGGGACTGTCCTGGTGACCCTGCTGTGAGTGAGCCCCTGAGGTGGGATACCGGCAATCTGTGTACTGACCAATGTAAAAAAATAAATATCCGTTAAAAAAATAACTTCTGTGTATCTATGTGGCAGGAGTGTCAAAGGTAAGCTGATGTGGGGAGGGGGTCTCCGATGACCAGAAGCTGAGCACGACGTGGAGCCATCATGGAGGGGTCGGCTGGCACTGGCAGGCCTAAGACATCATTTCAGCAAGGAAGTTACAAAGGAAACCAGGACGTCACGATGTGCCCAAGGACACAGAGACAGCGGGCCCCCTCGTGCAAGGCAGAGCCAGAGTGGGGAGTCCAGTGGCTCCTCTTAAGTCACCCTCCTCCCAACAGGGGGCAGGGAGTGGTTACATGTGGATGTGCAGGAGCCCAAGGCATTTGCCTCTGAGGTTGTCACACTGGCCCCTCCACGCTTAGCTGGGCACAAGTTTTAGAATGGGATCGTCCCTGTGCCCCAGGCTTCCTTTTCTCCTGCCCCACCAGGTGAGGAACTCAACTGCAGAAAGCTCCAGAAACCTGAGGGTCCAGCAGCCAGAGAGAGAACCAGGGGGCCCATCCCAGGCGCCCCGAGTCCCACCGGGAGAGCAGGAACAAACTGCCAAAGCCCAGGCTGGAGGCCAAAGCCTGTGATTCCCAGCTGCTCCCAACCCCTCGCCCCGTCCCCGCTGGGCTGGGTCACCAACGTCCGATGGGACGCCCCTGCCCCCCACCAGGTCAGAACCTGGATTCTGAATTTGGTTTTTTAAAAGCTTAATAAAACAAACGACAATTGAATTCCTGCAGTTTTGCTGTCCACCTCGAGACCTCCTCTTCACCCTGGCCCCCAGCCACAGTGGAGACCGAGGCAGTGGACAGGCCCCAAAACCAGTAGCCTGTCAGCCACTAGCTTCCTGGGCCTCGAATTCAAAGGTGAGATGATGGGGCACTGAGACAGTCTGGACAGTGGTGATGAAGGGTCCAGGGAAACCCACCGACAGGAAAGATCAGCAGAGACCCACCCCCACGCTCTGGCAGTTTGCTTAAAAATTCTCTAGAAATGTACCAAGGACTAAAGAAGCCAATGATATAAAAATAGTCTTCAGTGGCTCTGGGTAAAGAAAGACGTGTGATGAGGCGCATTTGGTTCACATCACGCGGCAGCCTCGAGAGGTGGTCCTCGGGTCCCCCTGGAAGGAAGCGTGGACAGCTGCAGTCAGGTGAGCCCAGGAGGGCATGCGCCCACCTGGCCAGGCAGGTAGCTGGTAGTTCCCCCACCCCTGTCAGGGAGGGGCTGGACCAGAGCCACCACAGGAAGCTCGCTCCCAACAAGATGACAGGGCTGGTGGCTTCAGCCTCAGTGGCCCCTGTTACAGAACCTTCCATGTCTCCCTCACCTATGTTCTGAGCTAAATGACATGTTACAGTTATTTCAGACCCCAGAAGAGTCTTATATTTCTGTCTAATTCAGTGTGGTCCCCGGGGCCCCCATCAGTTCCTGAAGGCCATGAAGTCACCAGCCTCTCACTATGGAGGAGAGATGGGAACAGGGCTCGACGAGAACCCTCGGTGCTGCACCAGGTCCCTCTGTGATGGAGCTGGCTTTCAACACTCCACTCCTGGGGTGCCCAGGCCAGTACCTGAGGACCACATGATAGCCAAGCCCAGGAGACAAGGACTCCTGGCCCCGCGGCTGTGAGAGCTGTGGCCTGGCCAAGGCCAGCTCTGCCCAGGGCAGCCACGGGACCGGGGCCCGAGGCAGTGGGGGTGGGGTGGGGTGTTCCTGTGCTGCCCGGAGCCTCTACCTGCTGATGGAAAAGATCCTCCTCTCCAAACTCAGCGGCCTCGTCCTCAGCCTCCTCCCCATTCTCGGACTCCCGTGCCACTGAGGACTGTTTCACGGTTCTTATGGCCACTTCCTGTGGGAGACAAGAGCTACAGAACACGCCGACCCCAGATACCAGGGACTCAGCTCACAGGTGAGGGTCACGGTGCTTGGATGCCAAGACTGGCCCAGGCACCACCTCCAGAGGGACCCCAGGACCGAGGTGGAGGAAGGCACCCACCTCCCCGTCAGCGTTGACCAGGACGGTCCGGAAGCTCCCACCAGTGCCCCAGCTGTTCTGGCTCTTCCACACGAGCGTGGATGGGGGGCTATGAGCCACCCCTGCACCAGCCGCCCACACCTGGGGACACAATAGGAGAACCTCTGGGTTAATGTCGGCTCAGGTCCCAGAGGCATGTGCCACCAGCCAGCCCTCACAGGCCCCCCTGATGCTCTGGGCATTTAATCCTTCCAGGCCTCATGGGTCCTGCCCGAGGATGATCATCAGCAGGGTATGGAAGAAGAGACAGGTTCACAGTGGCCAAGGGCTCTCATCTCAATAAACGGGCCAAGCTAGGATGGGAAGCCCTGGACCCTGTGCCCGTTACATCTCTCGCCAACAGCTGCCAGCCTGGACTCAGGCGCACTGCCACTGTGGGCCCTGGCACATCACCTAGGCCTCCCCAGGGCTGCAGGGAGAGCCTAAGAAAGAAATGCTGGTCCAGGTGATCCGTGATAGCAGGTGGCTGATATCAGAACTGTCCCCCCACCCCTTCCCAGCCGCTCCTCACACCCTGTCCCACCCACCCACTGGCACCCCCCAGCCCACCTGCCTGCCCCTCTGCAGCCACCTACCGTGACGGTCTGGCCAGCCCGCAGCACGTACTTGGGCGTGAACTTGTAGGCGATCTCTTCCCCTTCTAGGACCTGCCTCTTGATCCTCCAGTTGCCCAGAGACTGATCCTGGCAGGGAAGATGGACGATGGCACGCAGTTTGGAGAAGACCCCAGGGCCTCCCAGCGGGTGGGGGTGAATGGCCTCACCTTGTCCGAGCTGTTCTTCAGCTGCACGAACTTGCCCTCCAGGTCAATCTCTTCTATGCTGATGCTGCCCGAGGCCGAGGCCTGCTGGGCCAGGTGGAAGCTGCTGCTGCTGCTGGTACTGCTGCCTGAGCCGATGCCACTCGAGCCCGTACCCAGCGGCTCCTCCACCTCCAGCCGCTTCCGCTTGCTGCGGCCTGGGCGCCCAGCCATGGATACACTGCTGCCGCTGCTGCTCGAAGTGGCCCGCGAAATCGTGATCCGCGATGAGGGGCTAGGGGACAGCTTCAGCCTGCAGTGGGGAGGCGGTGGGGGGCAAGGAGTGACTGGGGGCTGGAGAGTGGATGGTCCAGCACAGGACAGTGCCAGGTGGACAGACAGCTACACTCAGCCACCCACCTACCCCCTCCTTGCCCCCACCTCTCCTCCTCGCCCTCCAGGAGTTTGCGGTAGGCGTTGATCTCCATATCCAGGGCCAGCTTGACGTCCAGCAGCTCCTGGTACTCAGCCAGCTGCTGCTGCATCACATCCCGCATCTCTGTCATCTCCCGCTCCTTGGCATCCAGCATCTTCCGGAATTTTTCCCGCTCCCCTGCCATTGTCTCCTCCAGCTCACGGATCCGGTCCTCAGCCGCGCTCGCCTGGGGTGGGGGTCCACACATGTCATAAGCAGTGGCCACCCAAGTCCAGGCTTTCTCCCTGCTTTCCGGGGCCACAGGCAGGTGGCCACAGGGCTGAAGGTGGGAGGGAAGGCCCCCCAGCATGGACTGTGGACGGAGCCCAGGCCCTGGGAGAACCGAGGGTCCAGCAGCTGGGCAGCCCACAGCCCCACTCAGGGCTCAGGGGCAACAGGGGCAGGGGAGGCGGATAGGGCATCACTGGGCGCCTGGCATTCACGGCTGTGCCACCACCGAAGTCCCAGGGCTGAGGGGCTCAAGAGGTACCTGCTTCTGGAGGCTGGAGAGCTGGTAGCTGAGGGACTCAAGCCGCATGCGGGCTTCCTTCAGCTCCTCCCGGGCGGCGCTGGCGGCCTTGTCATTCTGGTCGGAGCTCAGCTTGGCGTTGTCCAGCTGTGGGGACAAGGTGGTGTGAGGGCCCAGGCGGGACAGGGGAGCCAGCGTGTCCCGCCCTTCCGCAGCCGTGCACCTTGGCCTGGTAGGTCTGCTCCAGTTCCAGCTTGTAGAGCCGCACTTGCTCATCATGCTGGGCCCGCAGCTCCTCCAGCGCCTGCGCCATCTTGAAGTCGTACTCTTGCTGCCGGCTGCTGTCCACCTCCACCAGGCGCCGCTCGTGCCGCCGCCGCGTCTCCCGCACCTCCTGGGGACACAGTACATGCTGACCGCCCTGCCCTGCTCACAGGATCCCTGACAACCATGGGGCCGGGTCACTTGTTCGCTCCCTACAGCACATGTCACAGCTACCGCAGAGTGTCCCACCCAGGAGTCCCAGCTGACGGCTGAACAACACACGTGTCCTCCATGCACGGGAGCATCACTCAGCCTAAAGAGAGAAGCAGAGACACTCGCTACCATGTAGAGAGACCCTGAGACCATGATGCTCAGAGAAGCAGACACAGAAGGACACACGGTGTGGGAGTCCATGGATGGAAAAGGTCCAGAACAGACACATCCAGATATAGGGAGTGGGTTCCTGGTTGTCAGGGGCTGGCAGGGAGGGATGGGGGTGACTGCTGAAGAAGATAAGCTTTCTTTTTGGGGTGATGGAATGTTCTGGAATTAGAGATGATGGTTGCACAACTCTGAATTGTATTAAGTATCATTAAATTAATTGTATGCTTTAAAAATAGTTGTTGGAGTTCCTGTCGTGGCTCAGTGGAAATGAATCTAACTAGTATCCATGAGGATGCAGGTTCGATTCCTGGCCTCACTCAGTAGGTTAAGGATCTGGTGTTGTCATGAGCTGTGGTGTAGGTCACACAGACACGGCTTGGATCCTGCGTTACTGTCGTTGTGGCGGAGGCCAGCGGCTAAAGCTTTGGTTTGACCCCTAGCCTGGGAACCTTCATATGACACAGGTGCGGCCCTAAAAAAACAAACAACGACAAGAAGTTAGGTGAAAAAAACCAGAATGCTCATGGCAATGGGTATAGAGTTTCCTTCTGGGGAGATGGAATTTTCTGGAACGAAGAGGTGATGGCAGCACAACTCTGAATGGACTACAACCCACTCTAAACTGTAAGCTTTGAAAACTTGCTCCTACGGAACTATTTCAATAAAGCTGTTACCAAAAGAAGAATCCCTAATGGAGCCCATCCCAGGTGCCTGGGGTCCAAGACAGATACTGGCCCTCAGGACAGCAGTGGGCTGAGACAGTGACCAGTCAACAGACACCTCCGCCACACGCACCAGAAACTGACCAGATGACAGTGGGGTGAAGGGCGGGCGGGGCAGCTCGAGGGAAGGGAAGCTCTTTACTACAAAACTCAAGCTACAGAACCCAGGCTCTCATCACGAGCACGGATTATGAGAACAGCGGGAACATTTCTAAAGGAAGCCAAGTGTGTTTACAAAGACCCAAGAACATGGCAGAACACCCTCTACAGCCCGCCTCAGGGACCCCTTGTGGGGTACCCTCCTGCCCCCTACAGCCTCCTCACAGGCTCCTCGACAGATGTGGGCTCCACCTTGGAGCTCCTGGCAGCTCTGGCTAGAGCCAGGCCCGGCTGGAGCCAGAAGCCACTGCGCAGCTGCATGGACATCCTTCCCACCAGCGCTTGTCCCCAGAAGTGAGCACCAGAGCGCCCGGCCCCAGGTTCCATCCTGGCTGTGACAACACAATGGGCTGTAATGAGGTGGGAGGGCCCAGGGGACAGGCTCAGGAATGCTGGGTGCCCACACGAGCACCCTGCTGGCCCCAGCGGGTGCAGAAACCCCACACTACCTGCCGGGGACCCCTAGTGGCTTCGGGCCAGGTCTGGCCACGCCAAGGAGCTGAGGCCCAGAGATCCAGAGATGAGGAGGTCAGGATTGGGTTTGCCGTGGGTTGAATGGTGCCCCCCCAACCCCCACCCCCAAAAGGTGTATCCATGTCCTGATCCCCAGGACCTGTGAGTGTGACTTTCTTTGAAAAGAGGACTTTGGACATGGTTAAGGGCCTCAAGACCATCCCAGACTATCCGGGGGGCCCTTAGTCCAAGGAGACAGAGGGAACACAGCCATGTGACGATGGAGGGGGGATCAGGGTGTCATGGCCACATGCCCAAGGACACCCGGACCCCCAAGGCAGGATGGAGAGGCACCCAGGCCACCGAGAGGGACCCACCTCCTCAAAGACATCCTTGCGGAAGGCCAGCTCCTCCTGCAGGCTCTGGCAGCGGTTCTCCAGGTCCACGCGCATCAGCGTCTCCTTCTCAAGCTGCTTTTTGGCCACCGCATGACCATCCTCTGCCTGGAGACACAGGACAAGAAGCTGGTGACTCTGTCTGCTGCAGCAGGTGGTCCTCGGGGCCCCAGGATCACCTTAGACACCCATGGGGCATGTGCGGGGCCAGCCCCCAGCACCGCAGATGCTACCTTGGCCAGCTGGGCCCGCAGCTCCGCCACGTCATTCTCCAGGGCACGCTTGTCACTGAGGGCAGCGGCCAGCTCCGCCTCACTGCGGTGGAACACGGACTCCAGGTCCCTGATGCGGTCCTGGGCCACCATGAGCTCACCCTCCCTCTTCTTGGCGCTGAAAGTCAGGAGTAGAAGTTAGTGGGTAGCCCAAGGCCAAGTTCACGCCTGTCTCTGGGCCCCGTGGCCCTGACCAACCCTTGCTCTCAGTAATGGAGCCTCATCTTCTTCAAATCTGCTCTGCACCACACGCCCCAGCAGCGACTCAAAAGAAGCCTTGAGGACATCGATGTCCTTCCTTGAGACTTTTGGACACAGGAGGGATCAATGAGGGAAGGACTCTAATTTTTTAAAAAATTCATCTATAATTTATGAAAGTTATAAATTAAAACCCTGACCTTGGAAAAGTTGATCTCATTTGTAAACTTAAACTATTTCAGGTGACCTCGCCCTGCTTCTAATAGACAATTAATGGCTTGCAACTGTAAATATGTAAGATACAAAGGAGATTTTAACACATAACTCTTAATAGAGTGAGCATTTCTGATTCTTGTCCTAAGTCTTCTTGGGGCTGAAAGCTTCCCCAGTTCCCCAGCAAAGAACTGAAACTGAGGGAGTTCCCGTCGTGGCTCAGCGGAAATGAATCTGACTAGCATCCATGAGGACACAGGTTCAATCCGTGGCCTTGTTCAGTGGGTTAAGGATCCGGAATTGCCGTGAACTGTGGTGTAGGTCGCAGATGCAACTCGGATCCCATGTGGCTGTGGCTATGGTGTAGGTCAGTGGCTACAGCTCCGATTTGACCCCTAGCCTGGGAATTTCCATATGCTGCAGGTGCGGCCCGAAAAAACAAACAAACAAACAGAACTGGAACTGGGCCACGCCCAGCAACAGTGGGGACACGCAGGGTCTCTCCCCATGGACACCAAGAGGTGGAGCAGCATCCCTGGCACCCCCTCCACCTGCCTGGTCCTGACAACCACAGACATCCCCAGGCATCCCTGGTATCCCGAGGGCAGGTCCGTCCAAGGTGAGAGCCACCGGGGACACCACACCTGTTCAAGTGGTGGAGGCATAAAGCCCAGTGACTTCAGCTGCCAGGCTATGTTCTCAACACCAGCCCTTGAGACAGGAGCTCTATGCAGGCGTCACACCATGAGGGTCTGGGGTCCCCCCAGCCCATGCTCTTGAGCTTAAACCACACAGCCCTGGTTCTTCACCTACAAGGGGCTACAGACCCCATTTCCCCAGAGAGTTTGGGGAAACTAGAATCTGTGCGCCTGAAGGCCAGCTTCATGGAAACACTGTCTATAGGGCAGAACTTTTCCGTGGGTGGAGACAACAGAGATCTGCTGCCCCTCAGATGTGAGTGTGTGTTTCAAGGGCAGATGAAGTGGTGGGGGGCCCCACAGAAGCTATACTTCCACGGCCCGTGAAGGAGGGGGGCCTGGGCCTGAGGCCTGGGGTGAGGTGTGCAGGCCTAGACAGCAACGAGGCCAGGGTGATGGAAGCACGGCGTCAGGAAACGTAAAAAGCTCAACAACCTCACCCCCTTCTAGGGCTCTGCAGAACATGGAAGGGGCCAGAACGCAGGGGCACTGGTGGCCTCATTGGCTTAAGTGCCTGCTTCTTAGGAGCATGAGGCACAGTAGGGCAGATCCCGCCCCCGTCTAACACTAATTCCTGGAGGATTAGGCGGGAGAACCTGGCCTGCTTCTTAGGTCCTCCAGATGGCCACCCGCATTTCTGTCATCACAGGGTTTCCAAAATACTCTAGGAAAAGAAAAGCACCAGCCAGGGGGGTTCACCTTGTCGGGGGTTACATGTACCCACGTCCCTGCAGCAAGGGCTCAGCTCTCAGTGTGAGGGTCAGCCGGCAGCCCAGGAAGCCTTCCTCCCTGCCAGGGGAGCCAGGGAAGGGACCATTCTGACTGTGGACGGTCACAGGAGCCTTTGACACAGCCCAGGGACTGGGATGGCACTGCGCCACAGGCACCATTGGTGGATGGTCGAGCTTGCCAGCAGAAAACACGCTGCATTGTCTAATGGTGTCCACTTTGAGTTTAAATTTAAAAAGGCAGGAAAGAAATGTGCCAGATTGGCAGAGGTGATTCTGACTGGTCGAGGATCTCTTTAAATGAGATGCATTATCTGCCTTCTCAACTTGGGGAGAACCAAGATAAGCAGAAAGAAATGTGACTTTTTGGCCCAGAGCAACACCCAGGGTTAAAGGTGTCCAGAAGGTTCCAGAATCCATGCTGCTACAGAGAGCAGCTGGAGGCAGGCAGTGCTGACTCTAGGGTTTTCTTAATCTATTCCAAGAAGCAGAGATCACTTTTTAGTTCAAAAACATAATAAGGAGTTCCCGTTGTGGCTCAGCAGTTAACCAACCCAACTAGTATCCATGAGGACACAGGTTTGATCCCTGGCCTTTCTCAGTGGGTTAAGGATCTGGCGCTGCCATGAGCTGTGATGTAGGTTGCAGACACAGCTCTGATCCTGCATTGCTGTGGCTGTGGTGTAGGCCAGCAACTATAGTTCCGATTTGCCCTAGCCTGGGCACCTCCATATGCTGTGGGTACGGCCCTAAAAAGACAAAAAAAAAAACCCACATAATAAATGGGGAGTTCCCTGGTAGTTCAGCAGGTTAAGGATCCAGCATTGTCACTGCAGTGATTGGGATCACTGCTGTGGTGTGGGTATGATCCCTGGCTCAGGAATTTCCACATGTCATAGGCACGGCCGAAAAAAGTCTATTAATTATTAAAAAAAAAAAAAAAAAAAGAGAGTTCCCGCTATAGCACAGTGGGTTAGGAACCTGTAGCTAGGAATCTACAGTTGTATGTAGGCCCTCAGCTTCCCGGGGTGGGAGACACGAGAGGTGACACAGGGGCTGAGGCTGGGCTCTGTGGCTGGGACGCCCCTTCTCTGGGGAAGTGGAGTCAGGCCCAGAACTACCAGCTACAGTGGATTCAGTCCCAGGAGAGCTGCTGGTTTTGGGGTTTTTTTTTTTTTTTTTTTTTTTAGGGCCACACCTGCAGCAAATAGAAGTTCCCAGGCTAGGGGTTGAATTGGCCCTGCAGTTCAACCTATGTGGGATCCAACCTATGCTGCAATTTGTGGCAACGCCGGATCCTTAACCCACTGAGCAAGGCCAGGGATAGAACCCGTGTCCTCATGAACACTGTCGGATTCTAAGCCCACTGAGCCACAATAGGAACTCCTGAGCTGCTGGGTTTCACATTTTCCCATGGTCAAATTATGTTGGGGGTATAAAGGTTCTGGACAGGGCAGCCAGAGGGCCAAGCCACAGGGGCCATCCCCGCAACCAGCAGCCCTCTCCCAGAAGGGCTGTCCGAGTTGGGAGGCCGGCACAGACAAGAGCACCACCACATAGAGGTCGACCACCCCTGCCCCGGCCCCCTGGTGCACCCTGGAATCAGGCAACATCACACCAGCAGCACCCCCACCTCTTGTTGGCCTCTTCCAGGTCAGCTCCTAGCTTCCCGATTTCTATCTGCAGCCGGGCCCGGTCCCGGGCCGTCTCGTCCAGCACCCTGCGGGCATCAGCCAGCTCCGACTCGTACAGCGTCTTGATGCCGCTCACCTGGGGGCACAGCGAAGCCAAGATGAAGGCCCCCCCACCCCCGACACAGCACCCACTCACCCAACACTGCCCCACTGGCTTGGCCCCGCCAACCGCGGGGCGATCCCAGCCTGCCTGCCGCCCATATCACTGGCCCCCACCAGGTTACATGCCAGCTGGGCACACAACTCAGATTCCCTATTGGCCTCCTTGTCCCCCCACCCCACATCAAGGGACACAGGGCTGTGTTTACAAATGTTTGCAACTAATAGGACAGCGAGGCACCACCTCACCCCACGAGGATGGCTACGTCCACTGAGAATGTCAGTGAGGACGGGGAGAAAACAGAAGCTCCATGCACAGCTGGGGGATTAAAAAGGTGCAGCCACCACAGAAGTCTGGCGGTTCCTGCAACGGCTAAACACGGCAACCACTGACCCAGCAATTCCTCTCCCAGGCATCCGCCCAGGAGAAAGAACACACACAGCTACACAAAACCTGAACCCACCCGTTCACAGCTGCCTCACTCCTAACAGCCCCAAGGTGGAAACAACCTAAGTGTCCATCAACAGATGGACAGGTCGGTCCCTTCACACTCAGGAGCATCACTCAGCCGTGAAAGGGAGAGAAGCAACCAACACTCACTACCACGTGGATGGACGTTGAGACCATGGGGAGAAGCAGACAAAGAAGGACACACAGTATGACTCCACAGATGGGAAACGTCCAGAACAGGCACATCCGGAGACAGAGTGGGCTAGTGATTGCCAGGGGCTGCAGAGAGGGAGGGGAGGTGACCACTAAAGTCTAGATACATATATATTCTTTTGTCATTTTAGGGCTGCACCCACAGCATATGGGAGTTCCCAGGCTAGGGGTCAAATCAGAGCTGTAGCGGCTGGCCTACGCCACAGCCACAGCAACACCAGATTCAAGCTGCGTCTGTGACCTACACCACAGCTCACGGCAATGCCAGATTCTCAACCACTGAGCGAGGCCAGGGATGAAACCCACGTCCTCACGGATACTAGTCGGGTTCATTAACCACTGAGTCACAATGGGAACTCCGGTTTCTTTTTTTTTTAAACTGTGATTTTTTTTTGGGGGGGGGGGGAGGTAGGTGATTATGTAAGTTACAAGTTCACAACATTCACACACTTTTTTGTGATTCACAATTTTTAAAGGTTGTAATCCATTTGTAGTTAGTATAAGATATGGACTACACTCCCTGTTATACAATGTATCTTTGCAGATTTTTTGCTTTACACATAGTAGACTGTCCCTCTTAATCTCCTACCCCTATCTTGCCCCTCTCCAGGAAGGGGCTTCTTTTGGGGGTGATGAGAATGTTCTAGAATTAGATAGTGGTGATGGCTGCACAGCTCTAAATATAGGGTTTGAGTGGGTAAAGTGCATGAATTATACCTCAGTAAAGTTGCTAAAACCCCAGAGTTCCCGTCGTGGCGCGGTGGTTAACGAATCTGACTAGGAACCATGAGGTTGCGGGTTCGGTCCCTGCCCTTGCTCAGTGGGTTAACGATCCGGCGTTGCCGTGAGCTGTGGTGTAGGTTGCAGACACGGCTTGGATCCCGTGTTGCTGTGGCTCTGGCGTAGGCCGGTGGCTACAGCTCCGATTCGACCCCTAGCCTGGGAACCTCCATATGCCTCAGGAACAGCCCAAAGAAATAGCAAAAAGACAAAAAAAAAAAAAGTTGCTAAAACCCTTTCTGGGGCTGGCAGAGGATGACAAGGCAGCTAGGTTTGAAAGAGGCACCATTTCCCACACAGCTACAAGTAGCAGCAGGTGTCTGTGCTGGAGGTTAGCTGAGCTCCTGCGAAGGTCATTCCCCTCCTTTCCATGGAAAAGGGCCCTGAGTTGAGGGGGGCTCAGGACAGCTGCCAAGGACTTGCTCCCTAGCAGGGTGGCCACCATCCTTGTTGGCCTGGGACCGAGCAGATGTGGGACTTTTCAGAGTTAAAACAGAATGTCATGGAGTTCCTGTCGTGGCGCAGTGGTTAACGAATCTGACTAGGAACCATGAGGTTGCGGGTTCGGTCCCTGCCCTTGCTCAGTGGGTTAACGATCCGGCATTGCCGTGAGCTGTGGTGTAGGTTGCAGACATGGCTCGGATCCCGTGTTGCTGTGGCTCTGGCGTAGGCCAGTGGCTACAGCTCCGATTCGACCCCTAGCCTGGGAACCTCCATATGCCGAGGGAGCAGCCCAAGAAATAGCTAAAAAGACAAAAAAAAAAACAAAAAAAAAACAGAATGTCAGGACAGATCAGGACAAATCAAGAAGAGGTGGGATTTAACAGCCAGTCTGAGACGCCCACCCCCTATGGTCTGGGTCTAGCTATCCTGCCTCAATCCAGCGCCCCTGGTGATTTCATCCCTCAGCAGGGACCCATTTCACAGATGGGAAAAGCAAGGCATAGGCAGCACAATGCCCTTGCCTGACCTGTCAAGGTACGGGGTGCAGCAGTCTCCTGGGGCAATTCTGAGCTGCCACAAAGACAAGGCAAGCTTCAGACAAGGCAAGCTTCTCCCTCCTGTGCCCTATCCACCCACCTCCATTTCAGCCTTCTGGAATGAACTCCACAGTCACCAAGGGTGGCCGACCCCACTATCCAAAGATAGCTGGGCGCGTGGGTTCACACAAGTGTCTTTGCCCTTTCTCCCACCATCTCACCTTCCAGAACTCTCTGAAGCCCAAGGGAAGGGGCCTCAAGCAAGATCTTCAGCTCCACAGACCAGGCTCCTATGGGGGCCCTTTCTCTCTGGCCTCTGCTCAGGGCAAGAGGGGCTCAGACAGACCGATACAGTAGGAAATCAAGGGGAGATGGGAACAGAGGCTGTGCAGCTCAGGACCAAGGAAACCCAGCACGTGACACTTGTCCACTGTGGACTTCAGCCTTAATTTTTTTTTTTTTCGTACCCTGGCATGTGGAAGTTCCTAGATCAGGAAATGAACCCGTGCCATAGCAATTGCTCAAGCTGCTACAGCGACAACAGCAGATCCTTAACTTGCTTCGCCACAAGGGAACTCCCTGACTTTTAAAATATTCCATTAATGGAGTTCCCTTCATGGCTCAGCATTTAACAAACCTGACTAGGAACCATGAAGATGTGAGTTCGATCCCTGGCCTCACTCAGTGGGTTAAGGATCTGGTGTCACCGTTAGCTGCAGTGTAGGTTAGAGACACAGCTTGGATCTTGCGTGGCTGTGGCTGTGGCCGTGGCCAGAGGCTACAGCTCTGATTCAACCCCTAGCCTGGGAACCTCCATTTGCCGCAGGTACGGCCCTAAAATAACCCCCCCCCAAAAAATCTATTGAGATACCACTGTGCCCCTGGCCCGGCCTGCCCATGAGAAAACAGCAGGTGAACCCAAGGGGGGAGCACCCACAACATTCCAGATACCCCTCACGCTGTCCAAGACACTACGGACCAGGAGAGGTGAAGGAACTGTCACAGCCCAGCAGGGTCCAGTCAGGAGGCCCAAGGGGTCCTGGGGCCAAGAGGACATCAGGCAACCAAGGAGACCTGAGCAGGGCTGAGCGACGTGGGAGTGAGCTCTGCCACACTGACTTGAGACACTGATGGGGACTGTGTTGCCCTCACCTGTCTGTGCACCTGAAACTGGCCTGAGAACTAAGCTCAAGTAATTCAAACACATCACATGTTCATCTCTACAGCTGAGAACTTGGGGACCCCACCAGACCCTTGTCCTGGACCTGCTCCGGCCATCTTGGCTAACTCTGGGGGTCTTGGTAAAGTGCAGGCAGACTGCAGGATCCAGCTGGTTCCCTTCCAGATTCCCTCCCACCCCCGCCGCAATGAAGTGAGTCAAGGTTATTGGTTAGTTTCCCAGTGCATATGTTATGTTAAGTGTGCAAAAACATTATGTCTAAAAAAACAATATACATCCTTATTTTAAAATACTTTATTGCTAAAAAATGCTAACCCTCTCCTGAGCCTTCAGTGAGTTGTAATCTTTTTGCAATAGTAATAGCAAAGGTTACTGATGACAGATCATCATGATGAATACAATAAAATGAAAAGTTGGAGGAGTTCCCAATGAGGCTCAGCAAGGTAAGAATCTGACTACCATCCATGAGGACACAGATTTAATCCCTGGCCTCACTCAGTGGGTTAAGGATCCAGTGTTGCCATGAGCTGTGGTATAGGCTACAGATGCGGCTTGGATCTGGCGTTGCTGTGGCTGTGGCGTAGGCCAGCCGCTACAGCTCCAATTCAGCCCCTAGCCTGGGAACTTCCACATGCCGAGGGTGCAGCCCTAAAAAGACAAAAAAAGGACAAAGTTTGAAATATCTGGAAAATTACCAAAATATGACACAGAGACCTGAAGAGAGCAAATACTGTTGGAAAAATGGTGCAACAGACTCATCCAATACAAGATTATTACAAACCTTCAATTTGTGAAAAACACAATCCCAGAGTTCCAGGCGTGGCTCACAGTTAAAAAAAAAAAGAAACCAGAGTTCCCACCGTGGCTCAGTGATTAATGAACCTGACTAGTATCCATTTTTAAATGGCTAAGTGAAAACAAAAAAGGTATTTTGTGACACAGGCGATCATATGAAACGCACATTTTGGTGTGTATAAATAAAGCTTTATTAGCAAGCAATGTGGCCCACTCCTCTGTGTACTGTCTGTGGCACTGCCCCCGGAGCTGCCTGCTCCTACCTGAGACCATCTG
Organism: Phacochoerus africanus; assembly: GCF_016906955.1. Classification (NCBI taxonomy): domain Eukaryota; kingdom Metazoa; phylum Chordata; class Mammalia; order Artiodactyla; family Suidae; genus Phacochoerus; species Phacochoerus africanus. The sequence continues at coordinate 76,276,316 of NC_062547.1, read as the reverse complement.
CATGCAGAGCTGAAAGCAACTCTCACCCTTTCCAGAAAATATCTGCCGAACCCCATCTCCAGCACTGGGACAAACAGATGGCTGGTGTCACAAAGGCTCTTTCAGACCAGTAAACAGGTGTTCTCTGGACAGCCCTGGGCACAGCTTGGGCCTTTTGTTTTGTCTTTTACGGGGCTGCACAAGTGCTGAGCTTAAGGAATCCCTACAAATGTGCTAATGTGTTGCCGTGGTGGGAGTGGGGTTCATGTAACCCGAGATGGCCTTTTCCAGGGGTCCCAGACTTGCCCCCCTGAGGACCTGTCTGTGTCCCTGGGGAAGAAAGCCATCTAGGTTTAGAACCACAGGCAAACACTGGTTGTCCCCAAACTCCCAGTGCTCAGCTCCTGCTTCCTGGGTCCACCAAGGGAACCCTCACCCCACAGCAATGGGACACCTGGGCAGTAAGGGAAAGAAAGCAAAGCCTGGAGGAACTTAACACCTGGCTGAGGAGGCTCCCCCGGGAAGCCTGCTCCCTCCCTGGTCCCCTCCTGTCCCCAGCACACAGGATCCCTCTCACAGAAATCTGGCCAGCCCCCAGCCTGCCAGAAACCCTCCGGTGACATGTGCACTTGGCTGTTCACCCCGGTACCGCTCAGCCGGCCAATGTATAGCTGACTTCCGAGGGGAAAGGCCAGGCCAGGCTGGGTTTGCACACGGGAACTTTCCTCTACTTTATGCACTTGGACACTTCGGCTCGATTACACGCACACAATATGCTCAAAACGTTTTAAATGACATCATCAAAGGGTTCCTTAAGTGGCTTCCCGGCCTTGACAATGGCATTTGGGGCCAGACTGTCCTCTGTAGGGGGCCATCTTGGACATTGTGGGGTGTGGAACAACATCCCTAGCCCCCACCCACTCAACCCAGTGGAGCCCCCAGTATGACAACCACAGATGTCCCCAGAGTTTACTCAGTGTCCTCTAGAGGCACAGTCATTACAGGTGAGAAGCGGCCACACAGTTAAAGTGCTGGGTCCTACCATACCACGCCTTCTGTGCAACTAACCTACTCACCACCAGCCAGAGCCCAGGCTGCTCCGGGAACCCTGCCGTGCCCGCCTATCAAACACCGGACCTTTGGTAGCCCACAGCCATTTCCGGGTCACTTGCTCCACACAAGAGGTTATTGGCTGCCTCCACTGACCCACTACGAGGGGCATTTGTCACCTCAACCCCAAGCTCTAAGAGAGCAAGGTCGTGGGAACCCCCTATTCCAACTGGGGACACACCTGTCACCTGGATGCCCTAGATCCTGAGCACTGCCCTCAGGCTCACAGTGGGGCAGGGCCTCCCCTGCTCCCACCTGCTGGTCCTGTCCTGCAACCACCTCAGCAGCTGGAGAGTAAGTCCTGATGCTGCCCAGACATACGGGGCCAGATCAGGGTCTCCAGGCCCGGCCCCTGCAAGCGCTCTAGGGCACGACCCTATTCGGTGGGACCAGCACCCCCAAAGGTCAGTGTGGTGGTTCATCCCACTTGCAGGCAGGACAAGAGGCAGGGGGAATGACCACAGGCTCTGGGTCAGATGACAAAACCAAAGTTCTGGGAGACTGAGTGACCTGCCCAAAGTCACAGATTAACAGCAGGGTTTGGATCCCAAGTTTTAATCAACCCCAGACCACCTAGTACACACTACCAACCACGAGATCTTCTCACTCCAGAACACCCAAGCCATACCTTATAGCCAATCCCTGTATGGAGACCATTAACCAGGAACAAAAGAGCCCATGGAGTCCTGTGGATACCTGTCTCTATTTTTTTTGCTTTTATTCCAAACAAATGTGAACTCATTGTGGCCCCACAAACAAGCCCAAAAGGTGGTTATTTATTATTTCCACTTTACAAAGGGGACACTGAGACACAGAGAGGTTTAGTGATTTGCCCAAGGTCACACAGAGGTTAAGTGGTTCCCAGAAATACGCCCCCCCCCCCAGCACCCCACCCCTCTTCTCCTTCCAGAAGTCGGTCACTTGGCCCATTCTCTGGATGGGGAGGCGCTAAATGCTACCTTCAGGACCTAACTGACCCTCCCATGGGGGAACCACGTGGTGGTGGGCACTCCTGCCCTGATTTAGAGAACCTGCCCTTTGGTTGGCCTAACCGGTGGGAGAAAGGGAGGGCAGCCAGTCAGGTTGGCAGCCAGTCAGGGCAGACCACACCCAAGACCCCCAGACACCCACCCTCTTGAGCGCAGGGCTTATCCAGGCCCTACTCCCTCAGTCTGCACCAAAACTTCCCCTGGTTCCCCAAGACCTCATGCCTCCCCTACTCCTCATATCGCAGGGAAAGGGAGAGGCAGGGGCCACAGACTATTAGGCTTCCATCAGCCAAGGGGGTCCTGAGGCCCAAGGGACCTGGAGACATCAGATGCTTCCCCACCCACCCCAGGCCCTGTTAAGACTGAGCCTACTGGAGTTCCCGTCGTGGAGCAATGGTTAATGAATCCGGCTAGGAACCATGAGGTTGTGGGTTCAGTCCCTGCCCTTGCTCAGTGGGTTAACGATCCGGCGTTGCCGTGAGCTGTGGTGTAGGTTGCAGACGCGGCTTGGATCCCGCGTTGCTGTGGCTCTGGTGTAGGCCAGTGGCTACAGCTCCGATTCAACCCCTAGCCTGGGAACCTCCATATGCCGCGGGAGCGGCCCAAAGAAATAGCTAAAAAGACAAAAAAAAAAAAAAAGACTGAGCCTACTACTCAGCCCCATTCCAATCCCCAAACTCCCCAGGATTCATCACTGGACCATTGCAAAGTTCCACAGGGAACCGAGAGCACCTGAGTCACCCCAGGAACCCCCCTGAGAGCCTCCACTCCTCCTTAGAACCCCCTCAGAGAGCTGTGGCCTCCCAGTCTCCTTAGAGACCCCAAGAAACTCCAAGTTTTCTCCTAGGACACTTGAACACCCAAACACATCCCAAGATTCCCCAAAACTCCCTTAGGGGCAAAGCTTATGCTGGCTCACATCCCACCATTTAGGGGCCCCCTAGATCTCCTCGGACCCTTCGGTGAGTGGGGCCTGCCCCACTTCCACCACTCCCACAGCCCCCCTCCCCATTCCTCCAGGGACCCCTCAGGAAATGGACCAGCCCAGTCTGCATCTCTCATTCAGGAACCTCCACCGAGATCCCATCAAGTATGCCTCAGAGGACAGGTCTGCTCCCGTGTGTACCCCTTGTCAGGGCACCCACAATCCCCTGGGTCCCCTTCAAGGAACTGGTCAGCCTCAGAATGCACTCCTCACTCGTGAGATACCTGAAACACCTGCTCCAGTGTGCACCCCTCACTCAAAGCTCCCCAGATCCCCAGGGACCCATCAGAGAACGGGATTCGCCCTGGTCTGCACCCTTCTCAGGGGATCCCCAGATCGTCCGGGATCCCTCGGTGGATGGGGCCGGTGCTAGTTTCCAGCTCTTGCGGGGGTGCTGTACCCCAGAAACCCCTGGGGTCCCTTGTAGGCGCCCATCCTGACCTCCAACCCTCACTCAGGATCCCTTTAATCTCTCGCGGGGTCCCTCAAGCAGGGGCACGCCCCAGCATGCAACCTTCACTCAAGGGATCCCCGAGATCTTCCCGGACCCCTCGGTGGGCGGAGCCAGCGCCAGTCTCCACCTCTCGCATGGGAGATGTCCCCAAAACCCTCTGGAGACCCTCAGAGGCCGGGGCCCAACGAAACGTGCGACCCTAGCCCGGGGCCCCCGCAACCCCTGGGGACGCCTCGGTTGGGCAGAACCCGCCCCAGTGCCCCCTCTCGCACGAGGGTCCCCGAACCCCGTGGGACCCTCGGAGGCCCGCCCGCCGTAGCGAAGATCCAGGCGCCCGCGCCCACCTCGCGCGTGGTCACCTCCTCCTTCTCGGAGATCTTGAGGAGGAGCCGGTCGTTCTCCAGCTCGAGCGCGCGGACGCGGTCGATGTAGTGCGCCAAGCGGTCATTGAGCTCGCGCAGCTCCTCCTTCTCCTGCAGCCGCGACAGGCGCGTGGGCGACAGCGGCGTAGCGGGCCCGCCCGCGCGGCCAGGCGGCGGCGTGGCCATGGCAGCGGCAGCGGCGGCGGCGGCGGCTCGGGGTCCGCGCGGCTCAGAACGGCGGCCGCGACTCGGCGGGCTCATTCAATCCGCGCCGCCGACCAAGATGGCGCCCGCCGCCCGCCGCCGCCACCGCCACGGGGCAGCCTGGGACTTGTAGTCCCACCGGAGCCGCGCGCCGCACGCCGGGAGCTGTAGTCTCCCGCTCCGTTTCCCTCGCTGTCATCAACTCAGCAGGCGCGGGACCACAGCCCAACTGCCAGCTCCAAATTCCAGCTCTGCCACTGTGTGATGCCTGGTTTCTTTCCGGGCCTCAGTTTCCCCACTCATGTAACCTACCTACCTCTTTAGAGCCTCATTAAAATTAAATTTGGTGAAGAAACCTCAGAAATATGTTCCATGATCTCACCCATATGTGAAATCTAACAATCCTGAAACAACACCAAAAATCCCCCAGCCGCTTATAAATAGTGTCAGGTTGTCCTCCGAAGAGGTTTACCAATTTCTAGTTTTGAAGCAATGTGTGAGATTGTCTGTTTTCCTACATCTGTCAATCCTCAATCATCTTTTATTTGAATGTCTTATTATGTCTATAAGTAAAGTTTTGCAGTTCTCTCTTGTGTGTATATGTGTCTTTCTTTTTTAAAAAATTGAACTTTGGTTGATTTACAATGTCGTGCTAATTTCAGGTGTACAACCCAAGCTCATGTACACGGAAAACAGATTGGTGGCTGGAGTGGAGGGTTTGAAGCAGTGAAGGGCATCAGAGGGTGCACATTTCCAGTTATAAGATAAATGCCATGGGGGTGTTATGGGCAGCATGATGACTATAGATAACAATATTGTATTGCATATTTGAGAGTTGCTAACAGAGTAGATCTTGGGAGTCCCCTGGTGGCTCAGTGGGTTAAAGATCACACTGCAGAGGTTCTGGTTGCTGCTGAGGCATGGGTTCAATCCCTGGCCTGGCACAGTGGATTAAGAATCCGGCCTTGTCACAGCTGTGGCATAGGTCACTACTGTGGCTCAGATTCAATCCGTGGCCCAGGAACTTTCATAGGCTGTGAGTGTGGCCATAAAGAAGAAATTCTCATCACAAGAAAAAAAAATCCTATAACTATGTATGGTGATGAATGTTACCTAGGCTTATGGTTGTAATCGTTTCCCACTATATACAAGTATGGAGTCAGTAAGTTATACACCTGAAATTAATAGGTTAACTATACATCAATTTTAAAATATCTCAATTAAAAAAAATGCTCAGTGAAAGAAGCCAAACACAAAAGGCCACACAGTGTATGATTCCACTTATACAAAATGTCCAGGAGTTCCATTGTGGCTCAGTGGTTAACGAACCTGACTAGTATCCATGAGGATGCAGGTGCGACCCCTGGCTTCACTCAGTGGGTTAAGGATCCGGGGTTGCCATGAGCTGTGGTGTAGGTCACAGACAAGGCTCAGATCCTGAGTTGCTGTGGCTCTGGCGTAGGCCGGCAGCTACAGCTCTGATTCAACCCCCAGCCTGGGAACTACCAAATGCCACAAGTGCGGACCTAAAAAGACAGAAGACAAAAATAAAATAAAGTAAGATAAGATAAGATAAATAAAATAAAATAAAATAAAATAAATATCCAGAAGAGACCAAAAAATGGAACAAGTTCTCTCCAACTTGGTGTTTTGGACATTTGGGCTCCACTGCTCCCTCTGGTGGGGAACTGACCTATTCACTGAAGGATATTGATAGACAGCATCTCTGGGCTCCAGTAGCACCCCCACCCCCTTCAGCCAGGACAACCAAAAATGTTCCTGTTGCCACCTGTCACCAAAGGGGCAAAATCTCCCTCAGTTGAGAACCACTTCCTTCCTCTAACCCTGGCACTTGCCATCTGTTTTTTCTGCCTCAAGAATGCCTCTTCCCAAACACCTCACCTCCAGGAGCCTGGCGCAAACAGCCTTGCTCACGGACCCCAACAAAGCACACACTGAGAACTCGGATTCCTGCTCCAGCCCTTGCAGGGGTTGGGGGGGAGTCTCCCCTTAGTGCTCACCTGTCTTGAACCTGATCTTCACTAACATTCCCCTCTTACCAGAAGCAAAGCCCCCACCCCACCCCAGCACCCCACAGGTGTGAGTCCCTGGCTAGATCGTGACTATGCGGTCCTCTCCAAAGTTACCTTTATTTGTGGACCCTATGCTGTCACCTTGTCCACAAATAGAAAAGAACTTTGGTAGAACATGATGGTGTTTAAAACAAAATATGAATAAGTGATACCACAGGAGGCAGGGCTGGAGGAGAGAAAAATGATTGAGGTTTGGGTTTGGGGCTTTCAGGGGGTCATCTTTCTCCCCTCCACGCCCAGACTTAGCTGCAGCGCCCTCCCCATCAGAGCTGGGCCACAGACCAACTTAATCCCCACCTCTGCCATTCAAGAGCCTGCAGGGTCCCATCTGGCACCCACCTCGCTGACCCCTTTTGGCACTTGAATGTTCCATCCACCTCCAGGTTTTTGCCTGTGCTGTTCCCTGCACCAAGAATGCTGTTCCTTGTGCCTCAACCACGGGCCTGGGCCTCAGTCTTCCCGTCTGTGAAATGGCGTCAGATTCTATTCTCTGCCCAGATCTGTGCCCCGAGCTCTCCCCTCCACGGCCCCCCCGCGGACCTCCGCACCCGCAGGACCCCGGGGGGGCTGGACTCCAAGTCCCAGAAAGCCCTGCTCTTCCCAGGGTTGGGGCCGGGGCTTTCTCTCCGCGCGCTCAGTTTGGGAGGCTTCAGCAATTTTCAAATTTCGGCGCTGAGCGGACGGGGCGGGGACAACTGTGGCCAGGCCACCTCCCCATTAGCCCGAGGCCCGGGCAGAGAAGCTGGCCTGTCCACTCCGCTGGCTCTCCAGGCTCGACAGGCGGCAGGGGCTCTTGGCCCATTTCCAGGACGGGAAACTGAGGCACGGGGTGACCCGGGGACCTGTCCTGGGACCCCCAGCAGGGGTGGGGCGGAGGCGAGATTAGAACCCGCGGCCCTCTGACCCCAGGGCGCTGGAAAGTTAACAGCCAATTGCTGCCTGCTTTGAGGCCAAAGAGTGCGGGCGGTGGGCGAGAAATCCCGAGCCAGGGGTGATCCAACCAGTCCCTCCCCACCTCCATCCCCCATCCCCTCCCGCTTCTTCCCTCCCCGCTGCGCGCGGGAGTTTGGCGCCAGATTTTTCAAAATCTCAGCTGAACGGCTGCCGCTGGCTCCCAGCCAGGACCGCGAGACTTGATTCTAAATTCTGGCGCCTGGATTCCGGGGACCGCGGATTCTGGACTCTGCACTGGAATTTCTCATTCCAGAGCCTGGACCTGGGGGGCTGTGGATTCTCCATCGGTCGAGGGGCACAGATTCCAAAGCCTGAACCTAGGGGTCCCTGATTTGCAAACCTGTACTAGGGGGCTGGGATTCCAGAGCCTGAATTTGGAAGGTCCTGATTTCAGAGCCTGGAGGAGGGCTGGATCTTGAACCCAGATTCCAGAGCCTGCAGGCTAAACCTGCAGAACTAGGGAGCCTGGGGCTGGAACCCTGAAATCCCAATTAAAGTGCTGGGCTGGAGGGCATAATTAAATGGACAGACACTGATTGGACCTTTCTGTGAGCCCTGCATTGGGGCCACATCAGTGAGAACAACAAAGATCCAGCAGGGAGCTGACAAGTACAGAGAGACAAAGAAAAGAGAGACCTAACAACTGAGTGAATGTATGGGGTGTTAGGACAGCAAGTGGGGAGGAACAAAGCAGGACAGGGGGCTTGGGTGGAGCCTGTGAGGTAGGGGGTGCATTTTTTTTTTTTAAGCATATGGAGGTTCCCAGGCTAGGGGTCAAATCAGAGCCTCAGCTGCCGGCCTACACCACAGCCACAGCAACGCCAGATCTGAGCGGCATCTGAGACCTACACCAGAGCTCACAGCAATGATGGATCCCACTGATCAAGGCTAGGGATCGAACCCACAACCTCATGATTCCTAGTCGGTTTCATTTCCGCTGCACCACAACGGGGACTCCAGCGGGGGTGCATTTTTAAACAGGGTGGGTCTCTTGGAGGAGGTGTCAATGGGGCAAGGACTTGAAGAAAAAGAGGGCGCTATTCAGGTGAACAAGTCAGGAGCCGCCTTCCGGGGAGAGGGACGAACCAGTGCACAGTCCACACCCCACAATGGTGGACATGGCAAGGGACAAGAGAAGTTCCAGTGGACGAAGCCAGGTGTTAGAGAAGGAAACATCTGTAACATCTGTGTATTCGTTATCAAGTGCCGTGTAGAGAAACATAGTGGCTTAAAACCATTCTGCTGAGCCAGGTCGGGAACTCCTGAATGTCTCTGTCCTTTAGGCTTGACAGCTAAGTTAGAGACACTCTTTGTGTATTTGATGTATTTCCCATTTCAGAAATGAAAAAACCCAGATTTCTGTTGTGGCTCAGTGGTAACAAACCCAAATAGTATCCATGATGATGTGGATTTGATCCTTGGCCCTGATCAGTGAGTTAAGGATCCAGCGTTGTTGTGAGTATGGTGTAGGTCATGGATGTGGCTTGGATCCCACATTGCTGTGGCTGTGGCCTAGGCCGGCAGCTGAAGCTCAGATTCAACCCCCAGCCTGAGAACCTCCATATGCCACAGGTGCAGCCCTAAAAAGATCAAAAAGATAAAAAATAAAAAAATAAACCACACTCCCTCATACTGCTGTATAGAACAACATGGTCCCAACAGAAACAGAATATCCCACAAAATCGAAATGATAATTACGTGACCAATAGAGGCAGTTAACCTTAGCAAGGGTGATCATGTTGCAATGTATAAATGTATCAAAACAATACCTGAAACTTAACACAGTGTTCTATGTCAGTGATATCTCAATTTTAAAAAGGAATATCTTCCCCAAAAAAAGTAGTTACTAAATATTCTAGTAGCTGCTTTAAAGAATGAAAAGTTTGTGATTAGCAAATGCAAGCTATTATATACATGGACTGGATAAACAAGGTCCTACTGTAGAGTACAGGGAACTATATTCAATATCCTGTGATAAACCATAGTGGAAAAGAATATGAAGAAGAGTATATATGTATGAATCACTTTGCTGTAGGCAGAAATTAACACTGTAAATCAACTATATGTCAAAAAAATAAATTAAAAACAAATTATCAACAAAATCCCTTCCAGAATGCCATGCTTAAAAAAAAAAGTGAGGGAGTTCCCTTCGTGGCTCAGCGGTTAATGAACACGACTAGGATCCATGAGGATGCAGGTTCTATCCCTGGCCTTGCTCAGTGGGTTAATGATCTGGCGTTGTTGTAGGCATGCAACTGTAGCTCTGATTCCACCCCTAGCCTGGGAACTTCCATATGCCATGGGTGTGGCCCTAAAAAGCTGAAAAAAAAAGTGAAAAGAAACGGAGAGAATTTTCTGGGGGGGGGTTCCCATGCCCACGGCCTAAGGAGGTTGCCAGGATAGGGGTCAAATCAGAGCTACAGCTGCTGGCCTACACCACAGCCACAGCCACACCAGATCCGAGCCTCAACTCCTAGCTACACCACAGCTCACGGCAATGCCAGATCCTTAACCCACTGAGCAAGGCCAGGGATCGAACCTGCATCCTCATGGATGCTAGTCAGATTCATTTCTGCTGAGCCACAATAGGAACTCTAGAGAATAATTTTTAATATGTTTTACTTAACTTGACACACTCAAGATATTCTAACCAATACTGTAATCAACATACAAAGCATCCAGAAATTTCCAGGCCAGTGATCGAACCCAAGACTCAGCAATGACAACACTGGATCCTTTAACCACTAGGCCACCAGGGAACTCCAGCATCCACAAATTACTCATGAGCTATTTTATATTCTTTTTTTTTTTTTCCTTACACTAAGTCTTCGAAATCCAGTGTGGTTTTTATACTTACAGCATATTCCAACTTGGATGCTAAATTTTCAACAATTTAAGACAACAATAAAGTTGTGTTTAAGGGGAAAGTATTTTACACCATTTCTGTTTGTGTGTTTTAGTTAAATAAAATTAAATTCAGTTTGGAGTTCTCCAGCAGCCTAGTGGTTAAGGACCTGGCATCGTCACTGCTATGGCTTGGGTCCCTGCTGTGGCTCAGGTTCACTTCCCAGCCTGGGAATTTTGGCATGCTGCAGGCACAGCTGAAAACAAATAAACAACAACAACAAATTTTAATTAAATTTGAAGTTTGACTCCTTAGTCAGTCTAGCCACATTCTAAGTGCTCAGTAGCCTCAGGTGGCCGCTAGCACCTGGCCAGCACAGGTGGAGAGGATGCTAAGAAGCCACCCAGGCAAGGGACTATAGTGACCTGGGCTGGGGTCGGTACTGCACTTTTTTTTTCTGGGACACCTGCCACTTATGGCAGTTTCCAGCTAGGGATGGAATACTCGCCACAGCAGCAACCCAAGCTGCTGCAGTGACAACGTCAGTTCCTCAACCCGCTGCACCACAAGGGAACTCCCAGTGCCACTCTTAGACCCACCTGTCCCTCTTCTGGACCTCTCCCCACACCTCCTTTTTCAGCCGTCACTCCAATACCCAGGACTCCAGAACCCCCTGTTTCCAACACCTGGGCAGATGGCCTCTCCTAAGACAGGTGGTGCCCCCAGTCTGTGCACCCCCAGGACCTAGAGGGGACAGAGGGGAGCTATTTTGAGGCATGGATTTGTGAGCTGATCTGCGTGCAGGTGAGGACCCTCCCAATACAGGACAAGCCTTGGGGAGACAGATAACAGGATCTACAAAAGGAGGAATGTTCTAGAATTGTTGCCATATTGCTTTGTTCTCACAGCTTTATCAAGATGTAACTCACATACCATCTAATTCACTCTTTAATGTGTATGATTCAGTGATTTTAGTACGTTTACAGATATGTGCAGCCATGGCCACAATTCTAGAACATTTTCATCTCCCTGAAAAGGAACTCTGTCCCCATCAGCAGTCACTCCCCACCTCCCCTCCCCAGCCCCTGACAACCAGGAACCCACTCTCTGTCTCCGTAGATGTGCCTGTCCTGGACGTCTCCCATCCATGGAGTCACATAATGCGTGTCCCTCTGTGTCTGCTTCATATCACAAGTGACCAGGGGAAGCCACACTGGGGGTGGGGGTGGGGACAGGGCCAGATGGTGCGGGCGGGGGAGGAGCAGCAGGGACAAAGGGCCTGGGGCAGTACCATGCCAGGCACAGTCAGAGAACAGTGGGAAGGGGTTCCCACTGGGGTTTTGTGTTTGGAGGGTAAACAGAAGAGGGAAGTGGTGAGACCCCCAGTTTGGGTGGGAGCCCTCTGGGCACTGTAGGGAGAGCCTGCTGGGGGTGGCAGGGGTGTCTAGGGAGGGAGGGGTAGCTTTCAAGGTAACTGCAGTGGGGAAGGTGTACAGAGCATTTTCTATGGGCCAAGCCCAGTCTGGGTCTTGGATTTTGCTTTGTTATGTTTTACTTTTTTGGGGCTGTGCCCCAGGCATGCACATGTTCCTGGGACAGGAATCAAACCTGCATCACATCAATGACAATGCCAGATCCTTAACCCACTGTGCCACCAGGGAACTCTGTAGGTCATGGGTTTTTGCAATCCTTTGGACAAGCTGATTTTCCCAGAAAAAGTAGTTTCAGAGAGGTTAAGTCACCAAGTACAGGACACATAGCTTGTGAGGGCTGGAGTGGGAAGTGGACCAGGCGAGCCTGACCTCAGAGCAGAGCCTTCCCTGGACATGGAGTCAGAGACATCCTGGCCTCCTCCTGCAGTGGCCACTGTCCCAGCCCCTGCCCCACCCCCGCCCTCCTCTTCAGTCTCCCCAAACATGCTCTGGCCTCCTGACCTGTGCCTTTGACATCTCTGCCACCTCATGTGTGTCGCTTCCACCTCCTCCCAGCCCATCCTGTCTTCCCAACATCTCAAAGTTCAGGTAATGACTCACTCTGACCGGAAGCCTCTCCTTGGGGACAGGAATCATGTCTTGTTCATCTTTGGGGAAAAAAAAAAAAAAAAATGATGTCAGAGGCCAGTCTCTCCCCTGCCTCAAGCATGCCAATGGCTTCCTGGCACAGCCCAAGTCACATCCAGAGCCCTCCCACGGCCCCCAAGCCCCACCTTGCTGATCTCCCCTCTCTTCCCCCCACTCTGCTCCTGGGAAGTGCCAGGTGTGGCCCTACCTCAGGGCCTTTTCACATGCTATGCCTGGAGCTCTCTCCCTTCACAGATTACCCAGCCCTGCTTCTTCATGCCATTCAGGTCTCAGCTCAAATGTCCCCTCCTCCAAGAAGCCAACCCTGACCCACCCCACCCAAGGTAGTTGTTACTACCCCCTATCTTGACACCAAGTCAGCACCCAGTAGGCCTTCAATCAACACCTGAAGGTGAAACAACCTCCCCCATTTAGAAAGCAGTTACTTGAGTTCCCCTTATGGCTCAGTGGAAACAAATCTGACTAGCATCCATGAGGATGCAGGTTCAATCCCTGGCCTCGCTCAGCAGGTTAAGGATCCAGTGTTGCTGTGAGCTGTGGTGAAGGTCACAGATGCAGTTCGGATCCTTTGTTGCTGTGGCTCTGGCGTAGGCCAGGAGCTACAGCTCCAATTGGACCCCTAGCCTGGGAACTTCCATATACTGCAGGTACAGCCCTAAAAATACAAAACAAAACAAAACAAATAGAAGGCAGTTACCAAGCACAGAGCCCTTTTCTAAGTGTGAACCAGAATGAACATAATTGTGCCTGGAACAATCCTAGATTGTGCTGTTACTTCCGTTTTGCAGAGGGGGAAACTGAGGCACGGGGTCGGGGAATGACGTGCCTGAGTTCACGCAGCTGGTCAGGAGAGAGGCTGGGGTCCAAAGCCAGGCAGGCAGAAGTCTCCTTGGTCACCCCATCCCTGCCCTGAGTCCCACATTCTCCTCACCCGCCCTCACACCCCTCCTGTCTCAGCTGGCCCGTTCCTGGTGAGGACCTATACTGGGGCATGAAGACAGATGGCTGCCTTCCCACTGCATCCTAATCCCATCTCTCCATCTCCTGGGACACTAGCCCCAGCAGGGGGCCCACGCTTGTGACCTCATCTAACCCGAATCTCTCCCAAAGGCCCCTCCTCCAGTACCCTCCCATGAGGGTTAAGGCTTCAGTGTTTGGATTTGGGGGCACAAACCTTTGGTCCATAGCACTTCCTGTGATGAGAGGGGCCCTCACCATTCAAATGTCCCTCCCCAGGCCTGGGAGTCCCAATCTGGCAGCATCCCAGCACCCATGCTGGGAGGGAAGCTGGTTTCACCCTTGCAGGCGGACCAGCGCCCCAGCCTCCTAGAGACTTGGCTTCCCCCTCTGAGCACATGACATGGTGGGCTTGGGGCGGGGTTAAGGCGGGTCCCAAGAAGCAGGGCTGGGACTAGGAAAAGGCAAGAACTGCGGCATGATGAAAAACCATATTTGCATGTAAGATTTTTTAAAAATCAAAACCAATGTGGGAGTTCCCTTTGTGGCTCAGCAGTTAACCAACCCAACTAGGATCCATGAAGATGCAGGTTCCATCCCTGGCCTTGCTCAGTGGGTTAAGGATCCGGTGTTGCCAGGAGCTGTTGTGTAAGTCACAGACGCAGCTGGATCTGGAGTTGCTGTGGCTGTCTTGTAGGCCAGTGGCTACAGCTCCAATTAGACCCCTAGCCTGGGAACTTCCATATGCCGAGGAAGCAGCCCTAGAAAAGGCAAAAAGACCAAAAAAGATGAAAAAACACAAAAGACAAAACCAAGACAGAAAAAAGAAAAAAGACATAAATTTAAAGATTTAAAAAAAATATACTGATCTTATTCTGGACTAGTGGTGATGCTGCTGCAAACTTGTGACTCTACAGAAACCCCCACTGAACTGGATACTCCAAAAGGGTGGATTTTATGGTATGTGAATTTTTCTCCCAATTTAAAAAATGAGAGGTAAAAAAAGATGATCTTGCTGATGGAGTTTCTGGAGCCCCTTTCAATCCCACGCCTCCCAGTTTCTCTTCTTTCCTCACCCTAGTCCAGGCATAGCCCGGTCCTTCCTCTGCATCTGCCATATCAGCCTCCCCGCAAGGCACCAGGCCTCTGTCTGCCATTTCCTGTCTCCACCAGGAAACACCTACTCATCCTTCCAAACTCCCTTTGCTTATTCTCCTCCCAGACCCACATCCCCCAGCCTCCTCCCTCCAGACTCCAAGCATCTTGTGTGAACTCTTGGATCTTGGGACATCCTTGGACCATTCAGCTCTGTGCCCTTGGACTATATGGCACTGTCTTCCCAGGGCTCTGTTCCACCTCTGGAAATGGCAACAATCACACAGGTGCAATTTTGTAGGCACTGCAGGTGAAACTGCTTACAAAAGGCTTAGCATGAAGTAAATGTTCAAGAAGTTTGCTCTTATGAGTATCTTCAATTTAAGGCAAAGTTCATGTTAAAAGTGCTTATCTGTTCTGGCTCAGAGGAAATGAATTTCACTAGTATCCATGAGGATGCAGGTTCGATCCCAGGCCTTGCTCAGTAGGTTAAGGATCCAGCATTGTCGTGAGTTGCGTAGGTCGAAGAGGAGGCTCGGATCCCATGTTGCTGTGGTGATGGTGTAGGCCGGCAGCTACGGCTCCGATTTGACCCCTAGCCTAGAAACCTCCAGATGCCATGAGTATAGCCCTAAAAAAAAGTGCTCACATTGACCACTTCTAGAGACCAGGGATCTCATTCGCCAAGTGGGTGAGGATATGCCCTGTCTTTTGGCTGGTGAAGTCCCCAGATGACGTGTTCTCTGTCGGGGTGGGTGGAGGGGGGGGGAGTGAATGCTCCCCCCACCCCTGTAGACTGGGTCACTTCTAGAAGCAAACAGGGAGAGCCTTAGGGCTGCACTCAGAAGCAAAATTTAAGGGGCTGCCAAAAACTCAATCATCAAGATAAATATTTTAATGCAATATTTTAAAAAATCAAAATCAAAGCAAAAAAAAATCCATGATGACTAAAAGATCAAAATTACAAGTAAAGATAGGATCTGAACTTGCACCTACAAAACTCACCTCCTTGCCCCCTGCCCTGTCAGATCATATCTGTATTTATTTATTTATTTGGGCCACATTCACAGCATATGGAAGTTCCCAGGCTAGGAGTCAAATTGGAGCTACAGCTGCTGACCTATGGTCACAGCCACAGCAACGCCAGGTCGGAGCTTCACCTGCAACCTACAACGCAGCTCATGACAAACCAGATCCTTAACCCACTGAGCAAGCCCAGGGATAGAACCTGCATCCTCATGGATACTGGTTGGTTTTGTTACCACTGACCCACAATGGGACATCCAGATCATGTCTGTATTTAAAATCTTGACTTTTGTTCATCATGGGTGGGGAGTTCCTGACATACATTTCGATTAAAAATTTTTCCAGGGGTGGAGTTCTCGTCGTGGCACAGTGGTTAACGAATCCAACTAGGAGCCATGAGGTTGCGGGTTTGTTCCCCGATCTTGCTCAGTGGGTTAAGGATCCAGCGTTGCCGTGAGCTGTGGTGTAGGTTGCAGACGCGGCTCGGATCCGTGTTGCTGTGGCTCTGGCGTAGGCCGGTGGCTACGGCTCCGATTAGATCCCTAGTCTGGGAATCTCCATATGCCGCGGAAGTGGCCCTAGAAAAGGCAAAAAGACAAAAAAAAAATTTGCAGGGGCGAGCTCCTGTTGTGGCTCATTGGAGATGAAACTGACTAGTATCCATGGGGACATAGGTTCAATCCCTGGCTCCTCTCAGTGGATTAAGGATCCAGCATTGCCATGAGCTGTGGTGTAGGACTGAGGCTACAGCTCCCATTCGATCCCTAGCCTGGAACCTCCATATGCAGCAGGTGCAGCCCTAGAAAAACAAAAAATTAAAAAAAAACTTTTTTGGCTTCACTCACAGCATGCAGAAGTTCCTGGGCCAGGGATCGAACCTGTGCCATAGCAGCGACACAAGCCACTACAGTGACAATGCCAGATCCTTAACCTAAGGAATCACCAGGGAACTACTAAACTTTGAGTTCAGAATTGTTGCTCAGTGGTGTGTTGAAAACCTGACATAGTGTTCATGAGGATGCATGTTCAATCCCTGGCCTTGCTCAATGGCTTAGACCCAGTATTACCACAAGCTATGGCATAGGTCACAGATGTGGCTTGAATCCTGAGTTGCTGTGGCTGTGGCATAGGCCAGCAGCTGCAACCTCAACTGGACCCCTAGCCTGGGAACCTTCATATGCTGCAGGTAAGGCCATAAAAAAAAAATTACAAAAAAAATTTTTAAGGCACAACATTGTAAATCAACTGCAATCAACTACATTATTTGCTTATTTGACAACTGAGTTTTGTAGCATTCCCTTAAAATTTGTGCCTGAGGTGGTGGATGCCTCACTCTCCTCACCATACAACCTGCCCTGGTTCCGATAAAACTTTGTGGACAAAAATAAGTAATGCAACACAACAATTACTGGAAACCACCCCTATGCCCAACAACAGGTGAATTGGATAAACTAAATATGGTCTATCTATGCAATATATTAGTCAGCCTTAAATTAAAAGGAGGAAATTCTTTTTTTTTTTAAGGGCCGCACCCATGGCATATGGAAGTCCCTAGGCTAGGGGTCGAATCAGTTACAGCTACTGGCCCGTGCCACAGCCACAGCAAGCCAGGATCTGAGGCTCATCTGCAACCTACACCACAGCTCATGGCAACACAGGATTGTAAACCCACTGAGCAAGACCAGGGCTCGAACTTGCATCCTCTTGGATCCTAACCAGGTTCGTTAACCACTGAGCCACTAATGGAACTCCCAAAAGTAGGAAATTCTGACGTATACATGGATGAGACTTGAAGGCATTATGTTCAATAAAATAAGTCAGACACAAGAGGATGAATACACTATGATCCCATCTATGGGAGGTTCCTTTTTTACTATTATTAAAGTATACTTGATTTACAACATCTCTTCAATTTCTGTTGTACAACAAAGTGACCCAATCACACAGTTTCCTGTGCTGTGCAGTAGGAGCCCATTGCTGGTCCATTCCAAATTTAACAGTTTGCATCCAAAAACCCTGAGTGCCCGTCCATCCCACTCTCTTCCTCCTCCCTAAAGGATAAAATTCAAAGAGACAAAGTAGAATGGTAGGTGACAGGAGCTGGTGGTAGCTCATGTTTAACTCCCAGGAGTTTATGTTGGGAATGATAGAAAATTTTGAGGTCTAGATCACGGTGATTGTGACACAGCATTGTGAATGTATTTAACACCACCAAACAGTATGCTTACAAATGGTCAAAATGATATATAGCATGCATATTTTACCATTAAAAAAAAAAAAAAAACAGGCGGGGAATTCACTGTGTGATGCAGCGGAAACGACTCCAACTAAGAACCACGAGGTTGTGGGTTCCATCCCTCAGCCTCGCTTTGTGGGTTAAGGATCCGGCGTTGCCGTGAGCTGTGGTGGAGGTCGCAGACACTGCTCGGATCCTGCGTTGCTGTGGCGTAGGCCAGCAGCTGCAGCTCTGATTCAACTCCTAGCCTGGGAACTTCCATATGCCGCGGGTGTGGCCCTAAGAACAAAAACAAACCTCGCAGCCCTGGGTAGTAGTTTACTTGATTTTTCAAAAAATTGCATCTATAAACTTATTAAATACATGTTGCACATATAAAATACTGTGTATGCAAAATACTGCCGCTGTTACCTCAATCCCCCTCCTCACCCGGCCCCCGCCGGTCCGTCCCTTCCGGCGCTGCGGGCCGCAGGGACCTCGTATGGCCGCCAGGTGGCGCCGACTCGCCTTACAGCGCCCAGAACATTTCGCGCCCCCACGGTGGGTGGCGCGGAGGCGGCGGGATGCGTCAGCTCGACCGCTGGCCGAGGAGCTGGGGGAACCGAGCGGCGGGGCAGAGGCCAGACCCCAGGCTGGCGGGGGAGGGGGCGCAGCTGTGAGTCACCCGGGAGCCCCTGATCGACCGTGGGAGAAAGTCCTACGCGGGCCTGCCCGCCTGGCTCGTGAACTGCTTTCCCGGGGAGAGGGCGAGGCTGGCGGCAGTCCCAGCGTGCGGCCGTGCCTGGCGCACATGTGTAGTTCCAGTACGAATTAACCCGTAGCTTGAGGGAGTGGAAGCCTCACGAAGCCTCAGTTTCCTCTTCTATATCATGCAGATAAGCATAGCCCTTGCTTCCTA
This sequence comes from Phacochoerus africanus, assembly GCF_016906955.1. Classification (NCBI taxonomy): domain Eukaryota; kingdom Metazoa; phylum Chordata; class Mammalia; order Artiodactyla; family Suidae; genus Phacochoerus; species Phacochoerus africanus. The sequence continues at coordinate 76,258,048 of NC_062547.1, read as the reverse complement.
GGTTCTTGGGGATTAAGTGATAAGGCAAGTGATAAGGGGAGCCTGATACACAGTACTCTCAATACACTCAGCGCCCTCTCCGGAGGGAGGAAGTAAAAGTGGCGAGCATCGCGGGAAGCGTGCCAAGGTGGCAGCACGCAACGCCTGCAAAAATGTTTTCCCTCGATCTCCCTCCGGCCTCTATTTCCCCCACTGTCAGGTGAGGCGCGGAGGTGCAGACAAACAACCCAAAGTGAGGCGCCAGCAGGGGGCGCGGAGCCTGCGAGGCGGAGCCACCTGCACCTCCCACGCTCGCCCCACCCTGAAACTCGCGGCGGGTGGGGAGGGGGTACCGCGTCTCGGTCCTAGGCTTTGCAACCCTTGCTTCTGGGTACCTCGAGGCGGCCTCTTACGACTACCAGGTCGTAACTGACTCTACGGAGTGCGTACTGTGTACCTCTCTATTAAAGTCAAGGCTTCCTGCAACCCAATGAGGCCAGTGTGCATTGTCATAGGACAGGTGGGGACTCAGGCCGCCTTCGCAGCCCCCAACTTTGGAGACCTGGAGGCAGTCTCCCGCAACCATCACCGCTTGCTTGTTAATCGCTTACTACATACTCCTAATTTTATTTTGCACTCCTGCAACCCAAGGAGGCCAGCGCTGCATTCCCATTAGACAAAGGCCCAGAAAGTTGTCACCCTGGATCTGGGGTCCCTGCAGCCTGGGGAGATCCCGGACACCATCACTAGAAAGGATCAGGCTGCAAACAGTGCTCTCTCCCCATGCAAAATCCCAGCAGGACTTGGAAAGGTACAGGCCGGGGACTCTCCGAGGACGGAGAGGGGATTCCAGGCCCCCCCGAAAGTCCGGGCTGCCTGGCGCGCTGGAAATCCCGCGCGCGCCCCGAAACGCGGCTCGGCTGCCGGGAAATCAGGAGAAAACTTCTGCTTTTTTTTTTTTCTGGCACTCAAGCTCCCCGCTCCCCCCCCTTCGCGCCCTCCTCCCAGCTCTCGCCCCCACGTGGGGCGCCCCCGCACGGCGCCCCGCCCTCTCCCCACCGCCAGCCAACCGCGGCGCCTGTTTCTCTCGCCTTTGTTTTTCCTCCAATAGGAAGGGAAGACGGTCCACCTGGGCCACGCCCCTATTGTACAATCTATAAGTGGCGGTGCCGGCGGCCGCGGGTTCAGATTATTGAAGCTGCGGACTCGGGCTTTTGGCGGTCGCTTCCTGGATTATTTTTTGCTGAGGTATTTGCAATCTTTTTCGTTTTTTGTGGAGAGGATTTCGCTGCGATCTGAAGGTCTAGACGAACGCTCGGGTTCCCGTGGGAAGGCTTTAGGCTCTCCGGCCTCGGATTTTTCATTTTCATCCTTGGAACTGTCGTGTGGTTGTTTTCCACTGTGGATTATAACTGCAACATGACACTGGAAGAGCTCGTGGCATGCGACAACGCGGCGCAAAAGTAAGTAACCGGGGCCCCGCCGCCTGAGGTCGGCCGGGCCGGGCGGGGACCGGAGTACCCGGTGGCCGATCCGGCGCTGACCCCCATCTTCCTTGGCTCCAGGATGCAGACGGTGAGCGCCGCGGTGGAGGAGCTGCTGGTGGCCGCGCAGCGCCAGGACCGCCTCACCGTGGGGGTGTACGAGTCGGCCAAGCTGATGAATGTGTGAGTCAGACCCCGTCCCCGGGATGGGCGCGGGTGGGGACTCCCTTCGCTTTGCACGATCCTTGCTGCGCCCCTCTCTTGCATGGGGCTGGGACATCTCCATGTGTCGCTATTGTGGGTTGAGGGCCTTTCTGCTTTCTGAGTGGGGAGGCTGCAGTGTTCCGGTGGTGCATCATGTGTAAGCAATCTCCCCATCAATATCCCTGCCTTACCTCCCCCCGCCCCCGCCCAGAACCTTGAACAGAACATCACCTCCATCCCACCGTCTGCAGGCATACGCGATTCCCGGCAACCTGCGGTGTCTTTGCTTTTGCAAACTCCGCGCTGCGCGGTGGCCCCTCCCCATTCCCCAGCTGACCCCTCGCCCTCCTCTGGCCCCTCAGGGACCCTGACAGCGTTGTCCTGTGCCTCCTGGCCATTGACGAGGAGGAAGAGGATGACATCGCCCTGCAGATCCACTTCACCCTCATCCAGTCGTTTTGCTGTGACAACGATATCGATATCGTGCGGGTGTCAGGAATGCAGCGACTGGCACAGCTGCTGGGCGAGCCGGCCGAGACCCAGGGCACCACTGAGGCCCGGGACCTGCACTGCCTCCTGGTCACGGTGAGCTGGGCCTCCGCCCTGTCCCGCCCCACCCGCACCTGGGCCGGTGTTTGTCAACAAAGCCGAGCTGACCGGTCTGCACCAGCTCAGCGCTCAGCCACGTTAGGCATGTCTCGTGGGCAGCCCGCTGGCCTTAGGGCCTCATCACCCAGCGAGCTATTTTGAGCCAGCTTGTTTTCCCCAAAGGGGCCCTGGGAGGGGGAGGCTCCCCACCCCCTCCTGGAGCTCCCACTGAACCCGGTCTTCTCCTCCCACAGAACCCTCACACAGATGCCTGGAAAAGCCACGGCCTGGTGGAGGTAGCCAGTTACTGCGAAGAGAGCCGGGGGAACAACCAGTGGGTCCCCTGCATCTCCCTCCAGGAGCGCTGAGACCCTTCTGGTCAGAACCTGTTGCTGCCAAAAAATAAAACAAAAATAAATATTTGACACCCCTCCCCCCAGAACAACCCCCCAAAACAACCCAACCCAAGAGACCATCGGGGGCAGGATCACTGGAGACTGAAGACAGGAGAGGGGAGTGCGCGGAGGTGCCGAGCCTGGAGCAGCACGCCAGAAGTGGCCACCGTGTGAGGAGAAGAGGGGACCCAGGCCAGCAGGAGAGGGGACCCCGGAGCTCGGGCCTGGTGACAGAGCAGAAGCTGCGGTGGGGGAGCTGCTGCCTCCCTCACAGTGGAGGGCCTGGACTCCACATTCCGGGAGTGGGGTGAGACTGCACCCCCATCCTTCTTGAGACCGGAGCTGTCATCTGCAGATGGGCCTTGCTTGGCGGAGGGTCTGCACCCTGGCCAGGACTTAGACTTTGGGACTTGGGAGCAGGGGCTGAAGTTGCTCTGTACCCAGGAACTCCCACTTTGCAAACTAAATAGACAATCTATTTTGTTACTTGCACTTGCTACTTGAACCACTGAAAGAGAGATGGGAGGCTTACAGATACATATATTTTTACTTCTACTATGACGGCCTTGTAATAAATTTCTAAAGCTTCTGGGTTCTTGCATACTTGTGCCCCAGCCTCAGGGAGCTACTGGGACCCCCTGCCCCACCTCCCGCTGGCACTCCAGCAGTGCTACCCCTGCCCACCCACCCCCTCTGCAGGCTCACCAGGAAGTGTTACTTAAGTCCGAGTTAGCTGCTCCAGGCTCCTTGCAAAAACAGTGCCTCTTCTCTCTGCAGCCGGCGCCACCCAGGTCCAACAAATCTTTGCCTCTTTTTTTTTTCTTCTCCCCTCCTCCTGCCCCATAGCAATTAAAAGACCGGTTTATTACGAAACCTGGCCGCCGTGCCTCTGCTGTTACTGGCTGTTCTGGAGCCAACCCCAAACTCTGGGCACATATAGACGCACCCCTAGGGGGCTGGCCGCGGCCCCTGGCTGTCCAGCCGCCAACGTAGCCCAGGTCCTTAGAGGTCAAGGGGGCACCTGCGGCCACACTACTAGGGGGGCTGGGAGCTCAGAGCTGCCTCTGGGCTTGGGCTTTGTAGGAAGTTTTGGGGATCCCCCCGAGGGCACCCCCCGACACCCAGGTCTTCCCTCTCCCAGGATGGGCCTCTTCACTGCACTAAAGAAAAAAAGAATTTTTCTTCTCTCCCCAAACCGAAATCAACAAGCAGGAAAATACCCCAAGGAAGTCGTGCTGATGGCCCAGTTGGGCTTGGCACTCTGCTCTAAACCGAAACTGAGGCCTGGCTGGCCACCTCCCTGGTCTCCCCAAGTCGCAGGCGTGGCGTCGCCCCCCGCCCAGCGCTGGGAGCTGGGATCACGGCCCAGTCCCGAACTCCGGCCTCAGTCTTGCCGCTTCTGCTGCATGGTCTTCAACACCCCTTCCTCTGCCCTGCACCCCAGGCCTGGGAACCCGGCCGGGAGGAGACCCGCGGACCAGCCGCAGGCCGCGACCTTTCCACGAGGCCCCACGTGGGCGCGTGAGGAAAACCCCGGCGGCCCCCTCACCGCACCCCCCGGGAGTCACGAGGCTCGGGGGAGCCCCGCCGGGGGAGGATGGGGGAGGGACAGAAGAAGGGGGAAGTCCCGGAGCGAGAGGAGGGGGAGGGGCGGGGATCCCTCCAGGCAAGAGGGGAGATCCGGAGAAGGGAGGGAGGAAAACTGGGGAGGGAGACTCCCTGTAAGGGGTGGGGGGAGGGGGGACGCTAAGAGGAGAGACCAGCCCCGAGGTGGGGAGGAGGGAGCAAGAGGGATGTGGGATGGAGGGGAAGGGAGGGAGAAGCCAGGGAGTCTAAGAGGGGGGGTGGAAGGAATCCCTATAGGGATTAGGGGGAGTTTGAAGAGAGGCTTTAGGAGTGGGGGTAGGGTGTGGGGAAACTCAGAGGGGCTAAATTGGGGAGGGGGAGAAGGGCTGAAGGAATCTCTGTAGGGAGTGGGGGAAGGGAATGAGGAGACCTGAACCCCAGGGGAGAGTCTAAGGGGGCGTGGTGGGGGAGGGGTGGGAATCCTGTTTGTTGGGGTTGGGAGCTGAGGAGACTCGAGAGGGGGGATTTTTCACGGAAGAGGGGGGGATGGGAGGAGATGGGGAGGAAGATCCCTGAGATGGACCTGGGGAAGGGTGAGCAGAGGCTAAGGGACCTCAGTGGGGGTGGGGGGAGGGGTCTCAGTAGGGAAGGACTAAGGTGAACAAGAGTGGGCCCACTGTCCCGGTGGTGGTGGTGGTGACCTGGAGTTCCCCTGTCAGGTGGTCAGCTAGAGGAGGCTCCCAGAAGGCTCCACCCATGGGTGTAGGCCACTTAGTCCCCAACCTGACTCTGGCAATCCAGAAAGGCTTCATGACCTCTAACCCACTCCTCCCTAAATCCCCTATGCAAAGGGAGCGAAACTCTTGGCCCCAGGGCTCCAAGGAGATTCAGGGCATGCATGGGGCTCCAGCTGTGTGACTCTGAGGTGGTGCTTTAATCTCTCTGTGCCTTCAGTTCCCCCCTCTGAAAAATGAGGATAATAATGCTACCTACTTTATAAATTGCTGAGGTTAAATCTTTAGATTAGCTCTTCCGACATAGAAGGTATAAAAAGGATTACCCGTTATTACAATTACCACTATTATCAGCAGTTATTATATCTTCTGCATTTCTAGAATCATCTCCTTTAATCCTCTCACAGCCACCCTGTGAATTAGCAGAACCCAGGCTAGAGTGAGGAGAGTGGGACACGCCTTTGGTGAAAAATTTAAGACAGCAAGCGCCCCAAAACTCAGTTGGCAAGATAATTTTCAGGCATTGTATTTTTTAACTCGAAGGCAAACCAAAAAAAGTGAGAAAGAGTTCCCACTGTGGCACATCGGGGTTGGCAGTGTCTCTCCAGCACCAGGTGGCAGGTTCCATCCCAGGCCCAGCACAGTGGGGTTAAAGAATCCGGCCCGTAGCTGTGGCTAGATCCCAACTGCCGCTCAGATCTGATTCCTGGCCCAGGAACTCCATAAGCCGCAGGGCGACCAAGAAAAGAATAAAAAAGAGAGAGAGAAAATCTCTTGGAGACCAGAATTGTAAGTTCCGATATCATCAGCTGATCTGTCCCTTGGACTATTCGCGAGCACCGCTCCTGACCCCGTCCGTCTCGATTTAAATTTAGGATATTCAGGCGCAGTTTGCAGGGAGAGTAAAGAATTCTCCAAGGGGGCGTGGCTTCCCCAGGGAGGCGAACCCAAAGGCTTGGAAGACCAGCTCCACGCTGAATGGGCGGAGTCGCGGCTCTTAGGTCCTAACAGCAATTCTCATTATCATCATTATTGCTATTATTACTATTGCTGTTGTCTTTGTTGATATCGTTAATAAAAGCATGGAGTCTCCCTAACCCAACCCAGAACGGCTGTTTCCTGGAGTTAATAACAGCAGCTCGGCTGATTCCGTCTTCCCTGCGTGTAAACACCCTTAAACTTAATCGCGGTCCACGGAGGAGGATGCTGTTCTCCCATTTTCCAGGAGAGGAGCCTGAGGCCCAGAGTGGAGGAGCCACAGCCTGGCCAGGAGTCTTGAAAATCCAGGGGATGGGGGGCAGGCTGCACCCCAATACACTTCCCCACCTCGAGTTCAGGGAGGAGTGGCCACAGGTCACCAAGGCTAGGTCACTGCTGCAGGTAGCCTTCCCTCCCTCCTCGCCAGCCATTGCGGGCTGCCAGCATCAGCAGGACGGGGCACGCAGCGTCCTTCTCAGCTGGGCACGTGCAGCTAGGGTGTACTCGCTTCTGTCCACACCTACCCCCTCGGGACTGAGACACACCGGCTCACAGGCACACCTGGAGATGCACTAACAGCTCCCCAAAACTCATAAACACTGCCTCCCCAAGGGTTCCCCTGGAACACCCGACCTCCATTTCCATGTCTGTCCCCCAAACACGCAGCCTCCATCAAGTGTCTGTCTCCACGTGTACACACACACACCAACGTGGACATGGACACAATCACATGCATGTTGACAGATGTGTAAATACAGTTGTGCTCCCTGACCCAGGCCTCAACAGTGGGTAGGCTTCCCACTATTTCCCTGAACTCTCCCTGCCTGGGAAAGAAGGATGGCCTCGTGAGCAAGTCATGAAGTCCATAAAGTCCCCCTAGACTTGGGGAGCAGGCAGGGGTGGGGGTGGGGGGGGGTGGGAGATTGCAGGAGTGAAACAGTCAAATATGGCAGTGCGAATGGGAGAAGCAATATGATAAGAGCTGATGTTGCAATGGACCAGCCCTCAGCCCTGTTATCGTTTACCATCTTCGAAACAACTCCGTGAGAGTACAGTTATCCTCTGCTTTTTTACAGAGGGAACACGAGGGTTCAGAGAGGAGCAGGGACTCACCCAAGTCACACCGTTGGACAGTGGCAGAGTCAGGGACCAAGCCAAGGCCTGTATAATTCAGAGTTAGAACTTTATATATATACAGTTAGGTACATATATATGATTGAGATATAATTCACATATCATAAAAGTCATCCCCTTAAAATATAATTTAGTGGGTTTTAGTATATTCATCAAGTTGTATGATCAGCACCACGATACAATTGTAGAACATGCTGTCTCCCCAAAAAGAAGCTCTGTCCCCATCAGCAGTCATTCCCCACCCGCTCTGTCACCCCTGACCACAGTGGTTGTGAGACCCTGGCTCCGCCCACTTCCCCTGCCTTGCACCTGCCCTGTTTGGAATGACAAATCCATCCAGACACCTTTGCTCCTCATTGTCTTCAGAGTTAGGCTTCAGGGCCAAGAGGGCTGGGAGAGATGTGTTTTTTTCAGCCCAGCCTCTCATGGCCAAGCCCCTCATGCGACTCAGTTTGCACTTCATGCTTGTGGCATAAAGATTCAAGTCTGGATCCAGAGTCACGTATAACCAGAGAATGACCCATCAGTGACCTCCTTCTTGGACAGACTGTTTTGTCCCTAAGGGAAACACACTGGCCTGCCAAGTGCTGGGGCCTGGCCAGACACAGTGACACCACCCAGCCTGGGGACGCTGGAACCGGGCGTAGAGGCTACTGGCCCTGTGCCCTTAGGCAAATTGCTGCTCCTCTTTGGGCTCAGTTTCCTTGTCTGTACAATGGGCATATTAAAGCAAATGCCCAGCTCTGAGGCCATCCTGAGCATTAAATGAGTGAAAATATGTAAGGTATTTAGAACAGCAGGGAGCCCTCCAGAGTCCACTGTCACTGTGCCTATCCGTAGGTGACTGTTGATCTGACTCTTTCTGCCTTTGCACGTGTCTGCCTCTCAAGCTGTGTCCCTGTGAGCAGGGATCCGTCTCTGAAACTGTGTGGCCATGTGTTTGGGGAGTTGCATCTGTGTTAAGTGGGATCCTGGCCTCGAGGTCCTGGAGTCCCCAGAGCAAGCCTGGGACCCAGAGCTCCTGACCTGCTGGGGTGCCACCATAACACACTGGTTCCCGGTTCCCATTTCCCCAGGCTGGACATCTGAGAAAATGTGGAGGTAGGGCTAGCTCCTTCTGAAGCTCCCTCCTGGTGGCCTCAAGTGTTCCTGGATGTTCTTCCCCTGTACCTTCATGTGTCTTTACCTCTGTGTCCATGTGTCCCCCTCTCGTAAGGATGTCAGCTGTGATGGATAGGGCCGCCTCATGACCTGGTCTTAAACTGATCACCCCCAATGACCCTTTGCCTGATCAGTTCCTATGCCCAGAGGGTTAAGACTTCCACATCTTTTGAGGGGACACAATTCAACTTATAACCCGCCCCCATTACCCAAACCGGAATCCCCAGTCCCACATGAGGACACGTGAGCCCCCCACGGTCACATGCAACCTCTGGTTTCCCAACCAAGTGCTCAGCAGCCCCAGGAACCCTGAATGCGTGAAAACACACGCTCGGAGCCACTCGCTGCTCTGACACACAGATAAAGGAACACGTTGCCTCCAGCACATTCGGGGCCAGGGAAGGAGTGGGGTGTTCATTTACTCACCCACCAACCTCACGCTCGTTGTTCTAGGGTGTTCTTGGCAGCTGACAACTCCCTGGTACTTCCTGCCCGCCCACAGTGAGATCAGGAAAGGCCAGGACAGCTGCGTGGTGTTGGGGATGAGGATTGTTTCAGGTGACCTCAGGGTGGCCCAGGGAACCTGGATAGCTAGCATCTCAGGAGTGGTTCTCAGACCTCAGGGGGCATAGCAGCCCAGGGGCTCAGCTTCACACCTCTGGGTCTTTTGATTCTTTCCAGCCCCTGGGGGTACCCATGTCTGGGGGAGATGAGGATCCCCCTCTCCTGGAAGCAGCAAAAGGAATCCAGGCACTTTTCGGCAAAAGTGTTGGGCCTGGCTTCTAAATAGTGTTTCCTTCCTTGATCCCAGAGGTCAGAGTGGCACCTCTGGCCCTGTCCCTTTTGTCCTCATCTTTCCCCCTTCCCTCTGCAGCCCTTACCCAAGGGCTTCCCAACTCATCTTAACCCATGGTCCCTCTGCCTGGGGGAGCCCCCCACCCCCGGAAAACCACACCCCCCAGGCGGCTAGCAGTACTTCACCTGCTCTTTTCTCTCCTGACCCCAGAGTCCAGGCAGAGAGTGCGGCCTCCCTACTAGATTTCCCTGTGGCCATGGTGCCCCAGGCAAAGGGGAGTGGAGGGACCTGGCCATGTCTGCTGGTAGGGGAAAGTCTGGGAATGATGCCCCTGGAGTTGTGCACCAAGGAGTCAGGGAGATCAGCAAGCTGCCGCCCCCAGCCCCCACCCCCAAGTGGATAGGGAGGCACCAAGTGGTCAAGTTCACTCAGCAGTTTGCAAATATCCAGGGACCCATGAGATAGCCTTCAAAGACCCAGAGTGACACACACTCCCACCCACCCCAGTAAGTTGGGGGTGGCAGCGTGCTTGCACACACACACCCACACACCAGCTCCATCTGGGGAGGTTCGCAGCTCCTCCCCATTCTTTCCCATTCCTTCTAGTTCCCCCAGCCCCCCACCCCTGCGGGGCGCCAGATTCCCAACCTCAGGATAGCACCAGGGCTCAGGTTGGGTGAGGTGTGTCCCGGGGCAGCCGAAGACTCTAGTGCATACGTGCGTGTGTCCACCCCAGGTATGAGCAGGCGCATTGCGGAGGGTGAGGCCGCGATCGCCGACGACATGACGTGCGGGCGCGGGGTGGCGTCTGTGCCTCAGCGTACACAGCAGGCGTGCAATAAATGCGTCTGGGATGGCTGGCAGGGTGGTGGAAGGGCAGAGTTCTGGCCAAACGGGGAGGGGCAGCCCCAGAGCTCTGGATTCGAATCTAATTTCAGCCGCTAACCAGCTATCGGCGGGCACACGCGTGACTGTTTCCCCCTTCAGTAAAGGAAAACCCTAACCGCCCTCCCACGTGGCGAGGTGAAACCAGAAAATGCCCCAAAGAGCTCTGCAAAACGCTCGGCCTGGAGAACCCTTACCCTCACCCAACTCTCCCGCCGGACACTGGGGGAGGGGCGGGTTGGAGGGCCCTGACCCAGGCCCCAGACTCCCCTCCTTCGCCACTAGGCCAGAGTCCCAGCTTCCTTCCTTGTTCCTTAAATTGGATAATTGGAGTCAGAGGCGGGTGTATGAGAGATAGGAATCCTCGAGTGGGCGAAATGCAGGGGCCCGTCTCCCTACTGTCCCCACGTACCGACCCTCACCAGCACCCCCGCAGGTGCGCCCTGGGCGCGCAGCCTGTGCATGCAGAGCCCCCAGCGCCGGCCGCGACCCCCTCCCATGCCCCGCGGTGCCAGCCTCCCTGTAGTGCCCGCCAGGCGCGGTGTCTGCGGCGGGCGCAGCATGGTGATGGTGGGGGGTGGTCCAGGCCGGCGGCGGCTGCGGCGGCCCGGGCGGCGTCTCCCCCCTCAACCCCTGGCGGCAGGGCGGCTGGGCCGAGGGCGGGGCGTCTGCACAGACCCTCCTTTTGTGAGCGGCGCCTTCCCCAGGCCGCCTGGCGCGCAGGGCCCGGGCACCGCGCCAGCGCCCGGAATAGCCTCCCTGCCCTGCCGGCTGCCTCACTCCCCGCCGGAGTCGCCTGACCTGCCCGGCTGGCGCGGGGGTGGGGAGCTGGGCCGCGGCGCGCGGAGCTGCGCGCACGAAGCCTGTCGTAGGCAGCCGCTCTCCTTCTTGCAAAGGCTACTGTGGGCAGACCACAGGCCTGCGTTCAAGGCCTACTGTGCGCACGCGCCCAGCTGCCTACAAATACCTACAGAGAGCTGATACCCTCGCATGGGCCAACGCCCACAGCGCGCAGACACTGACATTGAAACACCCCCTGGAGTTCCCGTCATGGCTCAGTGGTTAACGAATGCGACTAGCAACCATGAGGTTGCGGGTTCAATCCCTGGTCTTGCTCAGTGGGTTAAAGATCACGGCGTTGCCATGAGCTGTGGTGTAGGTTGCAGACGTGGCTCTGATCTGGCATGGCTGTGGCTGTGGTGTAGGCCAGCAGCAACAGCTCCAATTAGACCCCTAGCCTGGGATCCTCCATATGCTGCGGGTGTGGCCCTGGAAAAGACAAATAAAATAAAACACCCCCTGTGTGTGGCCCTCCCACTGTACCCAGGCACAGACATGCTCACCAAGGTCCTTGAGCAGAGGGAGGCTTCTGTACCATCAGAGACCCCCATCTTTGCAGGCAGCAGGTAAAAACCCTGGTTCGAGCACATCTGCATGGACATGTACCATGTGTGGTCACCAGGACTGCAAACACATTCCAAGTTCCTGTGTTCTATGTGTGGACTCCTGACCCAAGTGGATTTGGGGTGGGAGGAGTGTGCAGGGCACCCACTGAGAGCTTTTGTGGGTGCCTCAGTTTCCCCTCCTGGAGAAGAGCTCTGCTGTGCTGGGGTCACTGTTGGTTCTGGCTGGGAGGGGCTCTGAAGGTGTGGAAGGAAGTGGGCTGCACAACCCCTCCTCAGTTGTGGTGGACTCAGGCCTGCAGGGCTGGGGGCAGGGCCTCCTGCTCTTCCTGGAGGCCCGGGGCGGGGGGGGGGGGGGGGGGGGGGGGGGGGGGGGGGAGGTGTGAAGGCAGGCCAGCTTTGCAGGCTGTGCGCCAGCGGGTGGCTTCCCTGAAACTGGGCACAGCAGCTGGGAGAGGTTTCCGGGCCCGCCCGGCCCCACCTGGCCCCGGGCATTCTCGGCAGATGGGTGGGGTGGGCGGGCAGTGCCAAGCGGGAGCTGAGCCCAGCCTGCACATGCCCGGTCAAGAGCCACCAGGCATGTGCGCACACCTGTGTGCCTGTGTGTGTGAACTCTGCAGCCCGCATGCCAATGTACATGCTAGGCACACACACCGGCTTGCACCTGTGGACCACACACTCAGCCGACAGCCCCAGTCACCCTTAGGCTCCACAGGACAGAAATGTTTGTCTGCTTCAATGACTGTGTCTGTAGCGCCAGACGGTTGGTTGGCTCTTGTTAAGTTTTTGTGGGTTGGATCAGTGGAAAAGTGGACACATCATTTTGCAACTGTGTTCCCCACATGGTGGACACTTATACATCTGGAAACAACAACAAATTCCTTGAGCTAACTTTCTAGCCATGTCTGCAGGGGTGTGAACAGGTCACGCCTGCATACACACCTGTGGGTACCATGCACACTGAGGAGGAAATGCATTCCCCTGCAGAAATGAGCCAGGTGTACACACACAGGCCTGCCTAGTGGATACACACACATTTCTGTGCACACAATCTTCCCTCTTCCCTGCCTGCAATCTGCCTGTGCTGTCCACATGCCACCGCGCTTCTGGGGCCACTGGGTGTCCACACTTGGGTTTGTAGGGGCTCATCAGGGCACCATAAACTGCCCCCCACTCCCCAAACATCTGTTGCCAGGTGGCCATGTGGCTTGGGATTTCTATCATTTGAGCTTCTCCTCAGGCCTAAGCTGTTTCTGCAGAAGGCCCCGGAAAACATGAAGATGGAATTGGCGGGGTCAGAGCTGTGCAGGATGGAGGGGAGGCTTGGAGAGGTAGCTCCTGGACACCCCCAGGAACCATCCTTCCATTTTGCAGCCTGGAAAACTGAGGCCCAGGGGGAGGCGGATTGTGAGAAGCAGGCATCCTGGCTGGGCCCCTTTTCTTTCTCATCCTCTTGTAGCCGAAACAGTAGTGGGTGGGTCCCCAGGGTGGGGACAGGAAGGTGGGGACCATGGGGACGAGGAGGCCTCAGGGTGGAGGGTGCCTGTCTGTATCCTGGAGACACAGAGTGAGGCCGGCAGCTCAGAAACGCCCACCTTGGCAGACAGACACTCACAGAGCTGACAGGGACCCAGTCTAGGACAAACACTCATTGGCTCTTTCCTGTCCTGTCCCAGATGCTCCTTCCTCAGCCTCCAGATGGGACTCCTGGGGTTCCTGTCCTGTAGGAAGTGTGTATGTGTGTATGTGTGTGTGTGCGTGCACGTGCCTGCGCGCATGCTTGGGTGTGCATGTGTGTAGGTGTGTGCTTGCTGTGTTTGATATGTATGAGTGTATATGTGGGTGACATGCATTTGTGTGTATGTGGGTATTTGTTTAGGTGCACGTCTTTGTGAGTGCCCATGTGCACACACACACGTTTGTGTATTTATAAGCATGTGTACATGTATTTGTATGGATGTGTTTCCTGTGTGTGAGCACATGTGTTCCTAAGCACATGTATTTTTGTGTATATGTCCACACATGTGCTCTGTGTGCGTTCTCACGTGTGTGTCGGAGAGGGAGGTGGTGCTCCATGAGTCCCCAGCATGCAAACTTCATATTTAGGGATTGACTTTCATGGGTTTGGGGCCACTTGCACACACACATACACCAACAACAAGGGTAGTAATAATAACAGCTAGCTTCTATTGCTGCTTGGTCCCATTTCTAAACACCCCTTTTTTTTGGTATTGGTTCCCATTTCTTAACACCCTTTTTTTTTTTGGCTGCACCCATGGCATATGGAAGTTCCTAGGCCAGGGATCAAACCCAAGCCACAGCAGTGACCCAAACTGCTGCAGTGACAACAGCAGATTCTTAACCTGCTGTGTCGCAAGAGAACACCACTTTTTTTTTTTTTTTGGAAGCTAAGTTTATAGAGGCCTAATTCACAAATAGTAAGTTCAGGCTCTTTAGGTGTACAATTTGAGGAATCCTGACAAATGGGTACATCTATGTAACACTTACATAATCAAGATTGAGAACAGATTCCCCCCCCCCCTTCCTGTCCCTTTGTGTAGTCAGTTCCCTCTCCCACTATCAGTATCCTCCCCCACTACCAACCCCTGCCACCACCCATCTCCTCTGTCCCTACATTTGGCCTTTTCCAGGAAGTCATATAAATAGGATTACGCAGAACCCAGCCTTTTGAGTCTGTTCTTGAAACTCAGCAAACTGCCTCAGAGACCCATCCACGTTGCTACATGTGTAAGTAGTTTGTTCCTTTAAAAAAATAAAAAATAAAGATACAACCACATACCATAAAATTCACCCCTTTGAAGGGTATAATTCCGTGGTTTTTAGTGTATTCAGACCAGTGCAACCATCATCTCTAATTCCAAAATATTTTTATCACCCCCCTAAAAGAAGCCTGGTCCCATGAGTAGTCACCTCGACCCCCTCCCCCAGCCCCTGACAACCAGGAACCAACTCTCAGGGTCTGTGGCTGTGCCTTTTCTGGACATTTCCCATCAATGAAGTTTCACACTACGTGGTCTTCTGTGTCTGCTTCTCTCACTGGGCATCAATATTTCAAAGTTAGTTTGTTCCTCTCTTTTTTTTTCTTTTTTTGCCTTTTTAGGGCAGCACCCGAGGCATATGGAGAATCCCAGACTAGGGGTCCAATCAGAGCTGCAGCTGCTGGCCTAAACCACAGCCACAGCAACACCAGATTTCAGCCGCACCTGCAACCTACACCACAGCTCACAACAATGACAGATCCTTTAGCCACTGAGCGAGGCCAGGGATTGAACTCACATCCTCCTGGATACTAGTCAGATTCCTTTCCGCTGAGCCATGACAGGAACTCCTAGTTTGTTTCTCTTGATCACTGACTAGTATTTCAACCTATGGTCCCACCTGTTTGCCTGTTCACCGGAAATGGGGAGCTGGGTTGTTTGCTGTTTCTGGTGGTTAGGAATAAAGTTGCTACAAATATTCACCACGGAGGTGTGGACCTAAGTTTTCATTTCTCCTGGATAATACCTAGGAGTGGGGTTACCGGGCCCCCTGGTGAGAAAACGCTTTACATTAATTCATTTATTCTTCATAATCTAGGAAGGAAATACTATGATTAGATACATTTTACATATACAGAGAGTAGATGTTCCCACAAAGGCGCGGGCGCACACAGACACAGAGCAAGCTGGGATCTTGCCCCGATCACCCACAGAGGCCCGCCAGGATCCACGCACATGCCCAAGACTCCCAAGGGCGCACACACGAAGCAGCCGGGTTGTCACGCCCCACACCCCCGGAACAGACGCCGGTGGGGCCTGCAGACCCAGACGTGCTACAGACACACTGCCATTTGTTCATCTTTCCAGCCAACTCGTCTCGTCCTGACAGTAATTAGCTCCCAGACTGGCGGGGAGACGGTGAACAGGCTCAGAGTCATCGCCGCGGCTCCACGCCCACAGGCCACCGGCACCCTTGTGTGTGGTGGGGGAGCGGGCGGGCTTGGTGCCCCTCCTCCATCACAGACAGGCCCTGCAGGGTCAGCTAGGGTTTCCCACCCTCTCCTCAGAGCCAGCAGAGGCTCTGCACACAGATCTACGGTGCTTTCCATGCAGTATCCCATGAACTTGTGCATGCCTGAACCCCCCAGGCGTGCAAGTGTGTCGCTGCACCGGGACCCGGCCGGCGTCCCTGCGGGGACCCGGGCACTCCACACTCGGGGAGCGTGTGCACGCGGCTGAGTGCTCCTGGAACTTGCGGGCGCGCGCCCAGGGCCGGCGTGGCGGGGGTGGGAGCGGGGAGGGGGGGGGTCTGAGTTGGATCACGCCCCGCCCCGCTGCTCTGACGGGCCGGAAGACCTGTGGCGGCGGGCACTGGCGTCACGGATTTCCACTGGAGCCCTTGCGCGGGGGCCGGGATTCCCTGGCGCAGGAACGCCTGTGACGGCGGCGCCCGCCTGCGCCCGCCGCGCGGGGAGGTTGGACCTGGCTGGGATGACATCAGCCCCAGCGTTGCTGGAGCTGGCCTGGGCGGGAGGAGGATCTGGAGAAATGAAAGTGATTCTGGCTGCGGAATCGCGCCCCACGCCTTGTACTTGCCCGGCTACGGGTTGAGCGCTGTGTTCTGATCAGCCCTGAGCCAGGTGCGGCCAATGTCCCCATTTCACAGGTGTGGAAACTGAGGCTCGTGGGCCCTCACCTGTAAGACTTGCATGCCTCAAGTCCTCATCTCGGGGTTCTCAAAGAGTCACCCAGTCGAAAGAGTGAGGGGCCGGGGCTGGAATCCCCCTTTTCCCAGCCCCTTCTGGGGTCTCGATCTCTCACCCACCCGTGTCCCTCTCTTTTCCGCAGCGAGCGGGCTCAGAGAGGGCCTGGGCTGCCCTGGCGCCACCCAGCAAGTTGGGCGCTCAAGCCAGGTCTGTCCACCCTGTTGGTCTCTCCCCAGCTCTGGCCCCTGCGGTGGCCAGAGGCGTTGCCGGCGTCAGAGCCGGGCGCCCAGGCTGCCCGGCGGGGTGTGCCCACCGGCTGGTTGCCTTTGTGCTGAGGCCAGGACGAGTAGACTCTAAAAATAGCCTGGGAGGAGGCGAGTGCTATTTTTAGCCTGCGTGGCGGGTCTAAGGCCCTCTCGATTCCTGGGTCAGCAGCCCTCAGGCCAGGGAAGTGGGGAGGGGGAGGGGACTCCACTTTACAGGGTCCTTACCCTTCCTGGGAGTTCCGAAGCCTCCAGGTCTTGGGGTCAGCACCCCCCGCCCCCGGCCCTGTTCAGTACGCAGCCAGCCCTGGGGAGGGCGACCGGGGAGAAAACCTGGGGCGGCGGGGGGGCGGGGAGGGGATTGCCCGAGGCCACCTTTCCTGAAACCCCACCCGTTTCTCTAGCTGCCCAGGCCTTTTGTGGGGCAGGGAGGCTGCTTTCTATTTTGGGAAGGTGTTGGAATAGTTTATCCGGCTAAAAATAGCCGGTTTGGGGATTCCTCCACCCAGGCTGGCCGCCCCGCCTCTCCACCTCCTCCTAGTCCTCGTCCTCCTCCTCCTGGCTGACCAAAGGCTTGCCTGGATCACAAAGGGCAGACAAGGACACACAGCCCCCAGGAGTAGGGGTCTCCCTTGGGGCGATTTCCTTGTTTCCTGATTGTGTGGGAGGGGCCGCTTAAGGGCGTTCCCACGTTCCAGGTGAGCCAGACTTTCTGGCCTCAGTGACATCTCACATCAGAATTCCGTCTCCTGGGCAGGGTGGGGCTTCCCCGACTCACCTTTCACCTCCTTTCAGGGTTGTGACTGTAGGCTCTGCTGTGAAGGGGTCTTGACTTCTACACTCTGGCTGAGGGGGGGAAACAACATTCCCAAGAGGGAAATCTGCATGCGTGGGTAAACCGAGGCACAGAGGATCCAGGGCAGGAGTGGGACCCATTTGAGGTTCATTCCCCATTTCATCTCCATTTACACTTGAGAGTTTAACAGCTGGGCAAACTTGAAGTAGTGACTCTCTCTCTGTGCCTTCAGGAAAATGGCATAATAATCACGATAGCGATATTGTAAAAACACAAGTGAACAGATTAGAGACTTTAGAATGGAGTCCTAGCAGGCGATGGAATGGGCAGCCCCAGAAAGGATGCTGCGATGGTTGGCTGGAGCAGAGAACATTTTGGGTTCCAGGTGGCTCCACACTTTGAGGCTTGATGCTCCTTACTCATAGTCCTTGAAGCTCAAAGGAGTGACCCTTTGCTATAGATCAGGAAATTGAGACCCTGGGGTAATTTCATGGGACAAGGGTCTCATGACTGGTGACACATGGGAAGCCAGAGAGGTGTCCTGACTGTCTTGGCTCTGACCTGCACCATATTCCACAGCTGCCTTTTGCATTCATTCACCCGTTCCTTTCATTCACTCACTCGGCAAATATTTGTTGGGCACAGTATGAGTTTCCTATTGCTGCTGAAATAAGTCACTGCAAACTGCCTTAAAACAACGCGGGCTGATTCTCTTACAGTTCTGGAGGTCAGCAGTTTGAAGTCCATCTTACTGGGTTAAAATCAAGGTTTCTGCCAAGTCCGCCCATTCCTTTTGGAGGCTCTGGGGAGAATTCCTTTCCTTGCCTCTTCCAGGTTCTAGAGGCACCAGCCTCCTTGGTTTATAGCCCCGCATCCAGTGGCCTTTTCTGTTGCCTCTGCCATAACATCACTTTCTTTGACTCTGAACCTCCTGCCTCCCTCTCCTAAGGATCTTGAGAGGACATGGACTCCCCAGGGGGAATCCAGGATCATCCCCATGTCAAGATCCTTAATCTAATCCCATCAGCTAAATCTGGAAAATATTCATAAATTCCAGGCATTAGGACAGACATCTTGGAGGATGGTGCTTATTCAACTTACCCTAGGAAGCCAAGGAGGCACAAAAGCTGACAGGTGCTTGCCCTCAAGGAGCACGGGGTCCATGGCCGTGTGGATCAGGTGGTCACAAGGATGGACATGATTATAAACAAGGTTGCCAGATAAAATGCAACACACCTGGTTAAATTTGGGATTTTGGATAAATTTTTAGTATCTATATACTATTATATTTAACAATATCTGGGACATACAATTAGATTTTTTTCTCCCAGGCTAGGGGTCAAATCTAAGCTGCACCTGCCAACCACAGCCACAGCAACGCGGGATCCTAGCGGTGTCTGTGACCTACACCACAGCTCAGGGCAATGTGGGATCTATAACCCACAAGCGAGGGCTCAAGCCCGCATCCTAATGGATACTAGTTGGCTTCTTTTCTGCTGCACCACAATGGGAACTCCCAGAAATAATTTTTTAAAGTATATGCTTCATTTAATATTTGAGTTGTACTGATACGAAATATATACACTACTCCCGTGGGTGACTAGACCCCAAATTACAGTTTGGCAGGAAAGGGTTTTTATCAGAGGCAACAAGGCAATATGTGTGTTAGGATCGCATTGGCCTTGGCGTAGAGAATAGGCATAAGCACAGAAGTACGTTCTTCACCCAGCTTTTCACTTAGCGCTGTTCCAGGGGTTTCTTGCAGTATCTTCCAGCCTTTGGGTGGGCGGTCCCATGCTGCAGGTTTGTGCTTGCACATGCGTATCGCGCCTCGTGCCCTCCGACTCACTGGTCCTCTCGCCCAATCAGAGGCCGAGCCTTAGCTGGGTCTGAGGATGCGCGAGCTTCCGCGACTCTGGCGCCTTCTGTGCAGCCTCCGCGGGATGGGGGGGAGGGGCGGAGCCTGGAGGTGGGCGTGGCCTCGCGCCGCTTCCCGGGCAGTGTGCCCTGAATGCAGACTTTCCGAGGCTTTTGGACGGATACCGGGTCTGCGGAGCATCTGGGAGGGCCCGGCCGGCGTCTAGAGATCCCGGGGTGTGGCCATTCCCGCGCCTAGTGCCCTGCCTGTTGAGGGCGCGAGCCTGGGGGCGGTGCCCGCCCTCAGTGGCTCCTTCCAGGGATTTGGGCTGGAGGTCGAGGCTCTTTGAGGGGGCGAGGCTCTTGAGGGGTTGTCTCTGGCACCCCGGTCTCCAGGGCCGGCCTGGGAAATAGGGCGATGGCTGCGGCTCCCCTTCTGAGAAGGGGGATTGGATCCTCCTCTGTGGCCGCCCGTCTTCGGAGAAATGGGCAGGAAGTGGAGAGGAAGTGGCGGCCCCCAGCCCTGCTGGCAGGTCCTAGGTCCTGGGATGGATGGAAAGACAAGCCGCCTAGACTGTCCATCTCCCCGATCGTTCCCCTGGATCATAGCATCCAAGACAGCGGGCGATGTGTCTCTTAGTGTTTTACTTTTACCATCCTGCCCTGTGATTTTTGCTGCCTGGCAAAAGTCTGGCAGGGAAGATAAGACCCTGGAACAGAAAGTAAATGGGGCTTGGCATTTGGCTGGAAGGGCCCGAGAGTCAGAAGAGAACCGGTTCCTGGGACTCTTTAATCAATAGAAATTGGTAAGAGGCCACAGGAGAAATTCAGGCACAGCTTTACTGGAACTTGTGCTTCCGCAAGAGGGAGCAAGAAAAGTAACAGATTCCCTTTCTGGATCCTGGTGGAGGGGCAAGCTGGACCCTTAAAGGTGGTGAGGGTGGGGGCAGATCGCAGGGTCAGATGGGAGGGTTGGTTTAGGTGGTGTCCCCCCCCCACTCTGCCCTTGGTGATGTTGTCTGCAGGGATCATACGCAGGACCCTGCTTTTGCTCACCACACCTCAAAAGTGTCAGTGGGGCTTTGGCCTTTTTTTTTTTTTTTTTTGGTCCTTTTGTCTTTTAGGGCCATACTTGCTGCAAATGGAAGTTCCCAGGCTAGGGTTCAAATTGGGGCTGGTGTATGCCAGAGCCACAGCAACTCGGGATCTGAGCCGAGTCTGTGACCTACATCACAGCTCACGGCAACACCAGATCCTTAACCCACTAAGCAAGGCCAGGGATTGAACACGCAATCTCAAGTTTTCTAGTCGGATTCATTTCCTGAGCCAGGATGGGAACTCCAGGTTTTGGCCTTTTTGTATCTTACTCTAAATAATTGTTCCACTTGTGTGGGTGTTCCTATCATGGTGCAGTGGAAGTGAATCTGATTAGGAACCATGAGATTGTGGGTTCGATCCCTGGCCTCCCTCAGTGGGTTAAGGATCCGGCGTTGCCATGAGCTGTGGTATAGGTTGCAGATGTGGCTTGGATCTGGTGTTGCTGTGACTCTGACGTACGCTGGTGGCTACAGCTCCGATTCGACCCCTAGCCTGGGAACCTCCATATACCGTGGGTGTGGCCCTACAAAGACAAAAATAAATAAATGTTCCACTTGTGTATGTGTTTGGTTATTCTTAGTCCCTTATAATTTCTTTGTATTCTATTGCTGGAGGAGACCCTTGACCACGTGAAAGTGCTGCAGTAGAGGGTCCCAGATCCCAGCCAGTTTCATTTGTCCCACACGCCAGGGGATGTCAAGGGCATTACTGAATCTTAAGACTGTCAGCCAGTTTTAAGTGTTGGAGGCTTATTATGTACTTTACGCCTATTAAATATCTTTACAAGAACCTGGTGCTACTAATTACCCTTGTTTCACAGACGAGACACTGAGAAAAAGAGAGTTGAGGGGCCGAAGTCCCCCAGCTAAGCTGGTGGTGGACAACCTGCCCCTTTACCATTTCATGGCTCAGCCTCTGGTTGGGATGCTCTGAGGCCATGAGACATGCTGCCCAGCTGGCCCCATGTTCCTGCCCTCCCAGATACTCAGAGGGAGATAGTGGGTTCCACCAACCTGGGCACTCCAGACAGCCTTCAGGAGCCCACAGAGGGGATGTCTCCAAGGGTGCTGGCCAGGAAAGAGACCAGACAGGAAGGTGGCTGGGACGAGCTGGCCGTAGACTCAAGCAGCAGGAGTGTCAGGGGATGCCGGCCCCCACTCCTTCCTCCCAGATGGGGGATTTCTAAGACCAAAGGGTGGGATCTTGGCTCCCTTTTACCCCCAAGCCAGACCTGTTTCATGTCTCCCACTAGATGGGGGACTGTAGCTCTTACCCCATAGGTGTGCCCAGGTTGTCCCAAGAAATTTTGAGGCCCTGGTCTGGGAATTCCTCCTCTACAGATGCAGCTTCCAGGTGGCTTTGGGGATGGGGACATGAATGTTTGTCAAACTCAAAATCCTACTAGGAGTTCCCTGGTAGCTCACTGGGTTGAGGGCCTGACGTTGTCACTTCTGTGGCTCAGATTCAATTCCTGGTCCCAGGGGACTTTCACATGTTGCGGGTGAGGCCAAAAAACAAACAAACAAAAACTTCAAAACCCATCTAGACTCTCCTGAGATGTGGGGAGGGGTTGGGGGCAGTACAAGCAGAATTTTCCTGAATGTTCTATAGGGGAAGAACTAACCTTTCTCCTGCTAAAAGCCAACCTTCTACCCAGGACTGGAGGCTCTAGAAGGGGGTGTGTCATCACATGCTCCAGAATCCCGTTGCCATCAACCTGTGATGATTCATCTTCTCAATAAAAGGAGAGGAGTTGAGTTAGCAGACATCATTAAGATGTCTCTGGGAGTTCCCATTGTGACTCAGCAGAAACGAACCTGACTAGTATCCATGAAGATGCAGGTTCGATCCCTGGCCTTTCTCAGTGGCTTAAGGATCTGGCATTGCCATGAGCTTTAGTGTACGTGCAGATGCGGCTCAGGTCCCACTTGGCTGTGGCTGTGGCCAGCAGCTGAGGCTCTGACTCCTAGCCTAGGAACTTCCATATGCTGTGGGTTCAGCACTAAAGAGAAAAAAAAAAAAATCATCTCTGGAAACCTAAGAACAGAAGACCGAAGTTATGAGAAGGGATGTGGTCCTGGCCACCTGCTGGCTGGCCCCACCCACCTCAGTGTGGAGCACAGACTGCATGCTGACCTGAGGGAAAAATGTCTTTCTCAACTTTGGGCTTGGGGTCCTTCCCGGAGTGATAAATTCAGGCAAGAAAGAGCCTGACATTCTTAGAATTGGCTCTCTAGAGAGGCCTTGCATCACTTTTTCCATTGTAAACTCTGTGCTGGTATCTCCAGACCAGCTACACATGGACAGCAAAAAGTGCCGAGCCTTATGTGGCCACCCAGGGGGAACTCCCTCGTCTGGGAGGCCTTGCTGCCCTATGGGGTGTTTCCCACAATCATCTCTCTGGATCTCAGTGGTGGGGAGACTGAATCCTGAGCCTGCCTCATTGGCTGCTGGGGCTCCAGAGTCCAGCCCCTGCCTGTGAAGGTCTTCCATGGAATCTCAGACCACTCAGCAGGGTGGGCTTCCAGAGGAGGGCTGATCCCAGTGGGAGGGGTTTGAGGTTGGTTGTGGGTCAAAGGCAGAAGTCCTGATAAACTGGATTAAAGTCATTGCTTAGATAAGAACTTTTGCATCCACACCACGGCCTCACACTTTTTTTTCTTTCTTTTTTTTTTTTTTTGGTCTTTGGTCTTTTTAGGGCTACACTCACGAGATATACAGAAGTTCCTAGGCTAGGGGTTGAATCAGAGCTGTAGCCTCTGCCCTACACCACAGGCACAGCAAAGTGAGATCCAAGCCTAACCTGAGTCCTCGTGGATACTAGTTGGTTTCGTTGCTGCTGAGCTGTGATAGGAACTCCCCCCTCCCCCCTTTTTTTTTTCAATAAATCACAGCAGCAGCTTGTTGTAGGATCTTAGTTCCCAGACCAGGGATCAAACCTGGGCGGCAGCGGCGCAAGTGCCGAATCCTAACTGGATCACCAAGGAACTCCCAGTCTCACACTTTCTTTAGTATGAAAACAAACCTTCCAATTATTAGAAAGATTGGTGGGAGTCAGATGTCAGCACATGTCCAAAGGTTTCTCGTCAGTAGAGTCTATTGGTGCCAAATGTTTAAGCATAGAAGAATGCCTGGAGACGATATGAGAAAAAGAACGTATGTATATGTCGACTGGGTCACTTTGCTGTACATTGGGAATTGGCACACTATGGTAAACCAATTATACTTTAATAAAAAAAAAAGAATGTTTGATATGAAAGGTGAAGACAGGTGTAGAGAGGCACTGCTCGCGTGTCTTCAACGAGGGAGGATGATTACCCTGGCTTCTGGGAGTGCGGTCAGTGGATAACCCTCAGCTGGCAGCCCCTTGAGGAAACGCTTCAGGTGCAGAGGCTGCTGGCCCCAGGTCAGCCCATCCAGTGGCTCATCAAGGTGGAGGGAGAGAGGCCTGCACTGGGGCCCATGGGGTCAATTCTAAAGGACTGTTCCAGCTCCAGAGCTCCAAGTTCTTTCTTTCTTTCTTTCTTTCTTTCTTTTTTTTCCCAAATCCTTTCTAGTAAACATCCTGAACAGGACGACTGGGTCTGTGTGTGGGTGTGTCGCATCTCCTGTAGGGAGATGAACTTGAAGTTACAGAAATGGTGAAAACAGACAGCAGACTTGAGTTTGCAGGGGTGGGGGAGGGAAGGATTGGGACTTTGGGATTAGTAGAGGCAAACTATTATCTATAGGATGGATAAACAAGGTCCTCCTGTATAGCACAGGGAACTAACTGTATTCAACCTCCTGTGATAATCCATCATGGAAAATAATCTGAAAAAGAATGGATATATGTATAGCTGAGTCAATTTGCTGTACAGCAGATATGAACACAACATTGTAAATCAACTATACGTCAATAAAATCATTTTATATTTTATTTTATTTTATTTTTTTGCTTATTAGGGCCATACCCGCAGCATGTGGAGGTTCCCAGACCAGGGGTCGAATCAGAGCAACAGATGCTGGCCTACGTCACAGCCACACCAATGCCAGATCTGAGCTGCATCTGCAACCTACACCATAGCTCACGGCAACGCTGGATCCTTACCCCACTGAGCGAGGCCAGGGATCGAACCCGAAACGTCATGGTTCCTAGTTGGATTCATTTCTGCTGCACCGCAAAGGGGAGCTCCTATCGATAAAATGATTAAAAATATCTTCTTACTTGAAAAGACAAAAGCAAGGAAAAAAAAAAAAAGAAATGGTCAAAGAATGGTAGGACTAGTCTTTCAGAACTACTGCAGGATCTTTACAGTTCCTATAGTTCTTGTTTTGACTTTGTGTTACTGGTGTGAGATTCATCTCGGTTGTGGATTGTGCCTCTTACTGTTATGAAGATACCCCCGAAGGTCTCATTTGGTGCTTTTGGCCTTGCTTTCAACTCTGAAACTAAGCACCAGTGGTTAGACTGACTTGCCCAAGGTCACAGGGAGGCCAGGCAGTTTCCACTTGTTGAAGTTTTTAAGTGTGTTTAAAAGAAGAAGAGGAAGAAATCTAAAAACAGGATAAAGGAATTGTAGAAGGAAAAATATAGGTTGTAGTAGAGAAAAGGCAATACATAGTTTAAAAAGGGATGATAGGATTTATAGACATGAATTTGCTGGGCACTACAGAAGGCGTGGTTGGGAGATGGGCTGCAGATTTAAAATTGTGTGATGGATCTGGTCTTCCCATGCCTTTCACCTGTGGTTTCTTCTGAAGAGAGCATCCAAGTCTGAAGGGGCGCTAAGGCCAGTGATGGAGTTGGATATACATACATCTGGCACCTTAATCCTGTGTTCTCACCACCGTATTCATGTCCCCATTCTGCACTGCTCAGCATTTTGTGTTGATAAATTAAAAGAGCATGATGTGCTGGAATGGCCCTGTGCCATGTCCTGACTGCGGGGAGGCTGCTGTCATGCAATGGTTCTGAGCATCTGAGTTAAAGGTGAGCCTCTTCATTTCATAAATAAGATGCAGTCATTTTGCTTTGAAAGGGACATAGTACATATTTTTTTAACTTTACAACATCTCCTGAGCAAGGGTTTTGTGAAGGAGAACGCCACATCAGTGAACACTTGTACACTGCATTTCTAGAAAAGTTGGTTGCAAATGCAAGAAAGGTTACAGGTTCCCGTCTTCTGAACAAACTGTCTTGCAAGTTCCTGTGCTGAGAGGCAGGCCAGCTTTGTGGGGCTTCGCTTGCTCCCCCCACAACCATCCACGTTTAGAAGGTTAAATGCTTACCATCGTGACATTTGCAATTTTTGAACAAGGTGCCCTCAAATTATGGATCTGGTCCCACAGAGAGGCCTTGTGACTCAGAACTTGCCATTTCTCCCCTCTTGGTTTCAGTGAACTCATGCGTGGAAGGGGTACATCTAAAAACGATACTAGTGTCTTAAGTTCGTGTATCGACCTGATGGTCATTCCAAATTTCTTGCTGACTCTCTGGGGAAGGTCCCACATAGTTCGCTCCAACTCAGCCCTTGGACTGGACCAGCTGGCTGCTGTCCTGTTTATAGGGTTCCCAGAGCTGATTAGAAATGTTCCAGACTCCTTAGCATGAAGGGTCCTGCCATCCCCACTACCTCCCCTCCCCTGCCCCACTCCAGCACACCTGGCTCCATGGCCCCCAGCCCTGGCTGCAGTGGCTCTGTCCATCTGACGCTGTCACTTCTTCCCACCTCATCTCCCAGCCCCAGGTTAACCTCAGAGGTGCCCGTTTATGTGACATTCCTGGGGCTGCCTAACAAAGTGCCACAACAAGGTGGCTTAAGACAGCAGGAATATATCCTCTCAAAGTTCTGGAGGCCAGAAGTCCAAGATCAAAGTGCTGACAGGGCTGATTTTTTTTTTTTTTTTTTGGCTTCACCCACAGTGTGCAGAAGTTCCTGAGCCAGGGATGGAACCCTTGCCACCACAGAGACCTGAGCCTCAGCAATGATAATGCCAGATCCTTAACCCAGTGTTCCACCAGGGAACTCCATGAGCTTGTTTTTTTTTCTGGAGGCTCTAAGGAACCACCTCAGGCCTCTCTCCAGCTTCTGGTGCTGCTGGCAATCCTTGGCTTGTGGCTACATCACTGGATTTCTGACTCCATTGCCTTGTGGCCTCCTTCCCACTGTGAGTCTCCCTGTGTCTCTGTATCCAGACCTCCCCTTCCTTTCTCCTATGCAGACACGATCGCTAGAAAGGGCCCACTGGGATCCGGCATGACCTCATCTTCACTCAATTTCACCTGCAAATCTACTTCCATCTAAGGCCACACCCAAAGGTATGGGGGTGGGGGTGGGGGGTGGTTAGGACTTGAGCATACAATTGGAGAGGGAACAATTCAGCCCAATGCACTAGACCAGCTCATGCTCTGCAGCTTCTCCTGGGCCCTCTCCCTGAGTCTCCAGGTGGAGTCATGTCTCCCACTCTGTGGACTGATGACTTCATAGAATTTGCTGACTTCATTCAATGTCCCTGGGCCATAAGCTATGGACTGGCTCTTCATACTGAAAGCAGGGAGTGTGTTTGCTGGGAGCACAGTGAGTTATATCCTCAGCACAACAAAAGAATTTGGAAACATCTGTTGCAGTGGGTAGACCCATGTCTTCCCCTAATTTGTGCCCACCTGGAAACTCACAGGGTGATCTTTCTTGTAAATAGAGTCCCTGTGGATATAATTAAATTAGATGAGGTCATGCTGGAGTAGGTGGCCCTGCCAATGACTGGTGTTCTTACAAGATGGAAGTGTGCACACAGCCACATAGGCCTTGTGACAACTGAGGCAGAGACTGGGGATGAGGACACCAGGGATGGCCAGAAGCCACCAGAGCTGGAAGGGGCAGCAGGGGCCCTCCCCTGGGACTCCAGAACTTGGGGAGGGTAAGTGTCTGCTGGGTTTGTTTTTTTGTTTTTGCTTTTTAGGGCCAAACCTGTGGCATATGGAAGCTCCCAGGCTAGGGGTCAAATTGGAGCTATGGCTGCAGGCCTACACCACAGCCACAGGAACTCAGGATATGAGCCGCATCTGTAACCTACACCACAGCTCATGGCAATACTGGATCCTTAATCCACTGAGTGAGGCCAGGGATTAAACCCATATCCTCTTGGATACTGGTTGGGTTCATTACTGCTAAGCCACAATGGGAACTCCTAATCTTATACTTTTTGTTTTTTTTCCAGGAGAAAATTTTTTTTTTCAGTTATATATATATATGTTTATTTCAGATTATTTTCCATTATAGGTTATCAAGCTTTGAATATAGATCCCTGGAGTTCCCACTGTGGTGCAATGGGATCAGTGGTCTTGGGAGCGCTGGGATGCAGGTTCAAGGCCTACCTAATTCTCTAACTAGAAATGGGAAAGCCCATTGAAGCTGGTGTCCACTTGTCTATGCTGCTGCCTAAAGCCCGGTTCCAGCCATGTGCCTCTTCCCAGGGCAGGTCGGGGGTGGCGGTGGCAGGGCAGCTGTCACCACTGTCACCACCATCACCACCACTGGAGCCAAGCCCCTGCACGCCACCCCATCCCTACAAGCAAGCAGTGGCCAGGGAGCCAAGGATGGTATAGACCCGTGAGGAAAGGGACAGTGAGCCTTTTTATTGTGGATTAATTCACTTGGTATTAACAATTCCACACAATATTAAAACACTGCAGGAAAGTGGGTGTGGCACACCTGGAATTTTTTTTAAAAATCAGAAATAAAAACCACTGGACATCCAAACACAGTTGGGGTAGAATCTGCTAGAAGCACAGTTTGCTCTGAGAACTGGAACTGGTCTTGACAATGTTTGGCAATGGTCTCTGCAGACAGAGAAGGAAGGGGCAGGGTATTGACATATGGCTTCTTTTCAGAGGACCCCCGCACAGGCTCTTGAAGGACGAGCGACCTTTGGTGGCCTCACCGTGTCCCGGAAACTGCCTCTGGTCACTCATGCTGGGATCAGGGCTCCGATGGCCTTTTCCTGCCTGCCTGCAGCTTGAGATGGATGAGCTGCCTGGAGGCCCAGCGACGTCCGGACAGAGTGGCCGGGACATCAAAGGAAGAAAGAGCACCTTCTGCCTGGCCCAGAGGTTTGTGTCCCCATCCCATGGGCCAGAGGTCACAACCCAGTCACTTAATTCTTGGGATGGGGGACACCTTGGGAGAGAAAGGGGGAGGGGAGAGGAGGCTGTGGGAGGAGGGAGACTCCAAGTCACCCAGCCCTGCCTTCTTGTGTTTCCTTCATTCCCCTGTGACGTGCTTGAGACATGCTGGTTTCCCCAAGGTCCACTCCCGGCCTCATGGGGGCACTTACGGCTGCCAAAATACCCTCAAAACGTGTTTTCATGCTGACACGTGCACAAGGAAACCACAAGCAGAACACACTGTCACGTGGGCACTGATGCTTCAAGCCTGCATTAGGGACACTGATGATTACTCTACAAGGAGGAAAAGAAGGGAAGAAAGAGGCCCTTTTCCTTGGCTAGAAAGAAGCCCAGAGTGGGGCCTTGACGACAGCCCCCCGGGCTCTGAGGCTGTGGTGCTTGGGCAGGGGTGGCCTTGGGTGGGTGGATGGGGAGGACAGTGGTCCAAACCTTCCAGGAGCCTCAGTTTACCAAGACGGCTGGGCCCTTGGCATTCCCACTAGGGGGCCCCTGGCCCAGGAGGGGACGATATGGCCCCTGAACTCAAGTTCCCCCCACCCCTCAGCCAGGGGTCCTGGGCTTTGCTTCCCACTGGCTTCTCGGGTCACTTGGGTGGGGACATGCAGTGGGGCTGGGCTTGGCACAGCTGGCAGGGCAGGGGGTGGAGAGAGAGGGGAGGTCTGGGCCCTGGGGCGCTCCTAACGCTGATCAGGACCCCTCCTGCTCTCGGGGCCCAGGAGTGCATGGCCCCGGCTTGGGCTCAAGGGATTAAGGCTTCTGACCCAGACCAAACAGTTACCAGTCAGCAGAAGGCTGGTGGGGGGGTCCTCGCTGGCAGATGCACTCTGCCAGCTGCCCCCCTCTGCCCCTTGGCTTCAGTCCCGCCATGCCCTGCCCCCAACTGGGCATGCCCGTTGTTTCTAGAATGGGCTTCGTTTGTCCTGCTGCTCTGCCAGAGTGCAGGCTCCCTGTGTAGTGAGAGGGGGCAGCATCGTGGGGGGGCTTTGGGGGCCCTCCCCGCCCAAGTGCTGCTTCAGAGAAGCCAGACTCCCCAGGCCCCAGGTGCTCCCGGACCGGCCGGAGAGAGCTGGATGCCAGGGAGAAAGTTGGCCTTGGTCTGCACCCTGTGTGGGCCGGCTGCGAGGTGCAGCCATGCAAGGTCTGAGACCCAGGGGCATGAGGGGAGCTTGGGGCTCTGGGCCTGGCCCCAAGTGCCTTCTGCCGGCTGCCCAGGATGCTCCCTCTAGGGCTGGGATTCTGACCTCCTCCCAGGTTGCAGGCAGCTGGGCCCAGAGCTCAGGGCAGGAGTCCCGGCAGCTGTTGGCAGTGCTGGCAGGTGAGGGCAGGTGTGCGTTGGGCCTGTCCTCCTGCCTCCCATCCTTTAACTGTCCTTGTCACAACAGAGGAAACAGCAATTGTAAAAAAAGCCTCTGTCCTGTCCCCAACGGTCAACTCCAGGACCCCTCACATTTCCAAGGATGTTGGGAGGCACATCTCATTTCCTCCCGCAGATCAGACGCTCCAGGTGGTGGGGTGAGAGCGCAGAGGGAGCACTGAAAGTGTCTCTCGAACTCCCCGGCCTTCACAGCTACTTCCAGATAATCTCACACCTTGTTACACCCTGAAGCACCAGGCAGCCCTACTCACTGCGTAGGCCTCCCCAGGTTGCATTTCTGTTTGAAAAATGGCCTTGGAGATGCAAAAAGTGGAGAAAAACAAAGCAAAACAAAACATAGAGGAGCCGAATATGACCACAGCCTCTAACTGCCCACGCCGATGTCTCGTGCTTAAAACAAAAGAAAACACAGCTGGCAGGCACAGTGACCAGACCCCTGGGCTGAAAACCCACTTCTGGGACGGGCGGGGTGCCCAGGAAAGGGCAGGGGCCGCTGTCGGGTGGCACATGCCATACAAAAGCCACACAACAGGGTGACCCTGGGTGACAGGGATGCATTTCACAGGCAAAGCCCCCCTCCCGGCCCCTAAAATCCACGTGTGCAATGTCACACAATCCAGTTTAGCTAGGTTCAGCCGATGTAATCTGATTTTAGCAGTTTGGAATAACAAGTTTTCAAATGAAAGGGAGAAAAACTTCCCTCCCAAAAGGTCATTATGTCCCTTCCCAGCCCCCACCCAATCTTATTCTGCTTGAGAGCCCCCCCCCCCACAAAAAAGCATCACATCATCAACCTGGCAGAAGTCATCACAAACGGCCAACAGTGTGAGACTTGCCACCTGGCCGGGTTGCCCAGGCCAGCGGCTAGTTCACCCACCTCCTTCCCGTACCCTGGCCCAGCTCGGCTCTGGGCCACAACCCAAAGGTCAACTCAGTTTTCAAAAACTGTTAGCACACCACTTGGGCATTTCAGTTATTTCCAATCGGAAGCGGTGCAGAAGCCCGGCCCTTAAGGGGGCTGCATTGCGGGGTCTGAAAATCCATCTGAAATCAGAGGATCCATCTTAACCCATCTGGGCAGTGGCAACTTTTTGCATTTCTTTTGAAATTAAGAGTTTTGCTGGACTCTGTACTGAATGGCGCCCTGACTGGAGGCTGGGTGTCGGGGAGGAGTTGAGCGCAAGAAAACAAAGCTATAAGATAATACAAGGCTTCTTGTCCTTAAAGGGGTTCTCGGAGGCAGGGACTCCCACGAGCAGGGGGTCGTTCCGGGCGTGCTGCTCACAGTAGCTCATGAGTTCAGATGAGGCTTTGGAGACCTGCGTGTGGGCACAAGGACCAGAGAGGAGAGATAAGAAGGGGCCGAGGTACCCCCATCCACTGCAGCACAACTCACAGAGGCCAAAAGGTGGAGATAACCCCAGTGCCCATCAGTGGTGATGGATAAATAATGCGGTCCCTCCACACACGGGAGCATCACTCAGCTGTGAAGAGGAAAGAAGCACTGACACTCGATACCACGTGGACAGATCTTGAGACCACGATGCTCAGTGAGAGCAGCAGACACAGAAGGACACACAGTGTGGGATTCCATGGATGGGAAACATCCAGAACAGGCACAGCCACAGACACAGAGAGCAGGTTCCTGGTTGTCAGGGGCTGCGGAGGGGGAGGGGTGATGCTCATGGGGCCAGACTTCTTTTTGGGATGATGAGAACATTCTGGAATTGGATAGTGGTGATGGTTGAACTAAATACCAGACTGTTTAAGATTAGAGAAGGACTGAACCTCCTCCAGCAGCTTGGAGGGTTTGAAGGTAAGGGTCAGAGGTGGATTCAGTCTAAGACTCCATCTCTGCCCAAGAAAGGGCCTGGCAGGAAGATCCCTGCCTGTCCACCACCCCACGTGGGGACAAGCCCTTCCGCCTTTCATTCTTGGGCCCTTTGACCCCTTGGGGTTTCAGTGGCTCTGGTAAAGGGCCTGATCCTTAGGACCCTCTGCATCAGAGTCCCCCAGAGAGGAGGGAGACATGAAGGGAAGGTCTGTGGCAGCCTGGGTGATGTGGGGAAAATGGGGTCTAGGGCGGGCCCACCCCACCCCCACCCCCACCCCCACCCTGCTGGTGGGGCCGGCTGCGCTCTGAGAGCCTATGTGGGCTCCCCCCGCCCCGGGCTCCTCGTTGGTCACTTCGGCCTCCCCCACCCCCCTCGCAGCCCCCTTCCCATCCTCGCAGCCCATAGGAAGGAAGCCCAGGGGAAGGAGTGGGGGGAGAGGAGCGCTCTGGAAAGTCTGCGGAGGGGCTGTTGCACTCCAGACCGGTGGCTGCCGGCTCGGATCTCATTGCTCCGCTTGGAAGATGAGCCTTCCTGGGCTCTGGAGACAGAGGTGCTGCGCTCCCTCTGCCTCCGCCTCCACCCCGCCGGCCTCTCAGGGCCGGCCTGGTCGCCGTCTTGGGGCCGCAAAACCTCAGGCCGGACTGGGAAGGTGACCGGTCACGCCCGACTCTGCTCCTACGTTGAAAGCGCGCGGGGAGCCTTCCCAGCATCAAGCCGGCGGTGAGTCAGCGCCCTCCGCCAGCGGCTGGGCTGGCTCGGAGCAGAGGAAAACCACTTCAACGGGGGCCTGCTTTGCCTTTAGGCCCAAGGAATGCTTTGAATGCTCAGAGTCCTGGAATATCCAGACGCCCCGTGGGAGGCCCCCAACACTCCCCGGGGGGTGCAGCAGTCTCCTCCCCACCTGGCTCTGTGGGGGGTGCAAGGAATCACAGCAACTCCCACCCCTCCGCCTGGGCAGTGTCTGCACGCCCCGCCATCCCTTCCTAAGGAGTCCCTGCCACAAGCAGCCAGAGAGGATGACGGCGCCGAGGGAAGCAAGGCCTGAACAAACATGAGGTGATGGCTGACTTCATGTGTCCACTTGGTGAGGCCATGGTACTTGGCTGTCTGGTCAAACTGCTAGCCTAGATGTCTCTATGAAGGTATTTTTATTTTTATTTATTTTTATTTTTTTAAATTTTTTAATTTTTTGTCTTTTTGCTATTTCTTTGGGCCGCTGCCGTGGCATATGGAGGTTCCCAGGCTAGGGGTCTTATCGGAGCTGTAGCCCCTGGCCTACGCCAGAGCCACAGCAACGCGGGATCCGAGCCGCGTCTGCAACCTACACCGCAGCTCACGGCAACGCGGGATCGTTAACCCACTGAGCAAGGGCAGGGAGCGAACCCGCAACCTCATGGTTCCTAGTCGGATTCGTTAACCACTGCGCCACGACGGGAACTCCTCTATGAAGGTATTTTTAGATGAGATTAACATTTAGGAGTTCCCCTTGTGGCTCAGTGGAAATGAATCTGACTAGTATCCATGAGGACATGGGTTCAATCCCTGGCCTGGCTCTGTGGGTTAAGGATCCAGCATTGCTGTGAGCTGGTGTGTAGTTCGAAGACTCGGCTCAGATCCCATGTTGCTGTGGCTGTAGTGTAGGCTGGCAGCTGCAGCTCAGATTGGACCCCTAGCCTGGGAACCTCCATAGGCCGTGGATGCGGCCCCAAAAAACAAAACAAAACAAAAAAAGCATTTAAGTCAATAGACTTTGAGTAAAGCAGATGACCCTCCAGAATGTGGGTGGGCTGTATCTAATCAGTTGAAGGCTTTCAGAAAAAAGACTGAGGGTCCTTCAAGAAGGAAGGAATTCTGTCTCCCAAAGGCCTTGGGACTCAAGCTGCATCAGCTCTGCTGACTTCAGACCTCCCAGACCCACACTCCCATGAGCCAGTGCCTTAAAATACCTCTCATGCTCCCCACCTCGCTAATGTATATGTACACTCCTGATTAATCCAGTGGGTAGCTGCAGCATGGCTAATGTGGAAGCACAAACCACCCGTGTCTTCCAGTGGAGACTCCTTGGCCCTCACCTCGCTGCCTGCAAGCGGGGGTCTGGGGCAGGCATCAGCTTTTTGGAGGCGGTTCACCAATCTTTGCAAAGAGGATATGGGTTTGGTGAGAAGGTGATTCTGAAAAGTGTCAGGCATTTTTGTTATGTGAAAAGGCATGACTGGCCCATTGGTCTAGATGCTTTGAAGCCCAAGATGTCATCCTGATGGCCACTTAAGATTCAACTATGAAAACAAATGTGGTCCCTCCTCACACAGAGAGATCACTGAGCTCTTGAAAAGGAGAGAAGCACCAACACTCACTACCATGTGGACGGACCTTGAGATCATGATGCTCAATGAGAGAAGCAGACGCAGGACACACAGTGTGTGATTCCATGGATGGGAAACATCCAGAACAGGCACATCCACAGAGACAGAGAGTGTGTTCCTGGTTGCCAGGAGCTGGGGGAGGGGAACGGGGAGTGACTGCAAATGGGACAGGGCTTCTTTTTGGGGTGATGGAATGTTCTAGAATTTATTGATGATGGTTGCACAACACTTTGAGATAATGCCACTTGAATTGTGCACTTTAAAAATGGTTAACTTTATGCAAAAAAAAAAGAAAAAGAAAAATCCTACAGAGCTGACTGACCAATTATGCACTATGTTATTTTGCTTTGCATGTTCCTGGTCCCTGATGGGTTAAGCATCTGTGAGCAGGAACTCCCTGTCCCTTTTCTTTTCTTTTCTTTTTATTTTTGACTGCACTGTGGCATGTGGAAATTCCCAGGTCAGGGATCAAACCTATGCCACAATAGCAACCTGAGCCACTGCAGTGACACCAGATACTTAACCTGGGAATTCCTGTTTTTTCCTTGTTTAGCACAAAAATAAAAAATGTTTTTTCTTTTTCTTTTTTATTTTATTTTTTTTTAAAGGGCCACACCTGTGGCATATTGGAAGTTCCTAGGCTAGGGGTTGAATCAGAGCTGCAGCTGCCGGCCTGCACCACAGCCACAGCATTGCCAGATCTGAGCTACGTCTGCAACCTACACCAGAGCTCACAGCAACACCAGATCCTTAATCCAGTGGGTGAGGCCAAGGATCAAACCTGCATCCTCATGGATACTAATTGGGTTTGTAACCGTTGAGCCACAATGCAAACTCCTGTTTATTTAAAAAAAAAAATGCAATCAATGCAGAGTGAAGTGATGGAAGTAAACAGTGAAAGGCCCTGTGTTCTCCTTTCCCCAGGGCTGGGTCTCTAATTTCTATTTGCATCTATTACAAAGGAGCTGGACAGAAATCTGAGGAAAAGGGGACAGAAGAGAAAGTGCCTGTCTCATGCTGACCCTTTTAGCAGGGCCCAACATGGCCTACACTGACTGGTCAATCGCCAGTCTAGATGTCTCATGAAGGTATTTTTAGATGAGATTAACATTTAAATGAGTGCATTTTGAGTAAAGTGGATGACCCTCTATAACATGAGTGGGCTATATCTAATCAGTTGAAGGCTTTCAGAGAAAAGACTGTGGTCCCTCAAGGAGGAAGGAATTCTGTCTCCAAACGGCCTTCAGATTCAAGATGCATCAGCTCTTTCCTGGGGCCATCCAGGGAAGGACCCCCCCAAGGGCTGGGACTGCTCACGGAACTTGAGGCCTGGCTCTGGTCCCCCTGTGTTTATAAAGTATACTGGCACATCAAGTGTCACAACCACCCACAATGTATGTTTACATCAATCAGCTGTCCTTCCACTGAGAAAACTGAGGCTCAGAGAGGTTAAATGAGTGGCCCAAGGTCACATAGCAAGAGGCACAGCTGAGTGCAAACCCTTGCTGTCCTGCGAGCCTCCATGCCCACCGTTTGCTGAGGTCGTGCCCAGGGGTCTCTCTCTGCTCACCTTGATGCGCTCGATCCCGGCCTCGATGCGGAGCTGCTCCACCAGCTTCCGAGCTTGGGCTATGTTGTTAGTGGCTGACATTGTCTGCCATCAGCTTTGGGCCCCTGTCGTCCAGAGAGCTGTGGGGGGAAGCAGACAGATGTGAGATGGCTATGAAGTCCCAGGACTGCAGGTGGAGGACAGAGAGGAGGGCCACCCCAGTTCTGACCGTTAGCCACAGATCTACCATGGGCATCCGTGGGAACATACGCCTTTATTTCTTAGGGATAAGTGCTGAGGAGTGCAATTGCATGTTTAATTTTTAAAGAGAACGCTGGACTGTTTTCCAGAGTGGCTGCACAATTTTACATTCCTACCAGCCAGGTATGAGCGATGTTTATTTCTGTAATTCAGCCATGCACATTTTTTCTATTCCCTAAGGCGGTGAAGATTCTCCCCCCACCCCACTTTTTTTTTTTCCTTTTTGAGCTGCACCCACAGCACATGGAGGCTGGAGGTTCCCAGGCTAGGGGTCTAATCGGAGCTACAGCTGCCGGCTTACACCACAGTCACAGCCACATGGGATCTGAGCCACGTCTGTGACTTACACCACAGCTCACAGCAACACTGTATCCTTAACCCACTGAGAGAGGCCAGGGGTCGAACCCGAAACCTCATGGTTACTAGATGGATTTGTTTCCACTGTACCACATTGGGAACTCCTGAAGCGTCTCCCTTTTCCATCCAATCTACCTTTAGTGAGCCCTGGGAGAGTGGTTTTCAGACAGGGTGGTCCTGCCCCCAGGGGACATTGGGCCATGTTTGGAGACATCTGTGGTTGTCATGCTAGGGGGCCCCTGGCTGCTCAACCCTCCACAGTGCCCAGGACAGGCCCCCATAGAGAATGACCCAGCCCCAAATGTTGACAGTGCCAAGGCTAAGACGCTGAACCTGATCCCTGCTCACACTACACCCCGGAACAAAGCCCTGGTGGGTCAGACAGTGTAGACCAGGGTGGCCCCCAGCATCTGTGAGTCACCTCCCCTCCCTCCCACTCAGGTGTGTATTTAAATGTGTGCTGAATCCTAGGACCTCAGGGGTCAGAGGGTTGTGGAACCCAGTGTACTGGGGTCAGTGGAATCCCTAACCCTGGGGTCTCACCCGGGGACATACTGCCCCCAGCGGACACTGGGTGACGTCTGGGGACCTCTGTGGTCACAACAGGGGGAGGGTCTCCTGGCATTGAGATGGGGGCCAAAGAATGACTTGGCCCCAGTGTGCACAGTGCCTGGGTTGAGAAAGCTTCCAGTGGGACCCTCATGGTGTTAGCTTGGGGTCTGGGGTGCAGAGCCCAAGTTCAGAGGTCCGGGGAGCCACCTGGCAAGGCTGACATTTACCCAGTCATTCAGTAGCACTCTGTGCTTCTGTCATGCTACACTGTACCTCTGTCTGCGCCCATCAGGAGAAATGGGTAGCTGCAAAACAGTAACACTTTCATGTTTTCAAAAAATCTACTTGGCAATAAAAAGGAATGTACTCTGGCCTGGCATGTCTTGGATGGACCTCCAGGGAATTGTGTCAAGTGAAAAGGCCAGTCCCCAGAGTCACCAGCAGTATGGTTCCATGTGCAGGACATCTCCGAGATGACAAGGTCACGGAGATGGTTGCAGGGGGTGGCCTGGGAGGGGCCTGGATGGAAAGGTGGGTACCAGGGTCCTCGTGCTGCAGGAAGTGACTGTGGTGGTAGGTTCACGAGTCTGCACAGGGATAAACTTGCAGAGATGTAATATACACCCAAGCACAGCTGCGGGAATCTGTGTCAGGTGGGTGGTCGCCCCACCCCGGCTGTGACCCTGCTTGCACTGGGACATTGCGGCCACCGGGGGAAACCGGGTGAAGCATGCAGGGGCTTTCTGTGATTTGGTACAACTGCGGGTGTATCTACAGGGATCGCCATCCAAGTTTCCATTAAAAAAGATCCCTGCCACATGGCTGGCTCTCTGCCTTCCCGCCAGACACCCAGGGCCCTTTCTGGGTCAGAAAAGTCCCGCATGTGTCTGCTCTGGGCGCACAGGGCCCACGTGTGGGCTTCCAGAGGGCTCTGATTCAGTAGACAGCTTCAAAGCGGCCACAAAATATCCAACTCAGGGAAAACCGCCCTTGGTTCGGCTTAAAAATACCTAAATTACTCAGCGCTAAATATAGACGCTTGCAGAGAACAAATGGGTGGCCCCATGGTATGTTTTCCTTGGAATGCTGGGGAGTCCTGCTCAGCACCCACACTTGGAGTGGCCACCAGGACCCCAGGAGCCCTGGCCACCTCATGGGGCCACCTCCAACCATGGTCTCTGTCCTAAGCTCTGCACTGCGGGCTTTCTGTCTGGCACAGGGCCCTGAGAGGCTCTGTCTGGGCTGGGTTACAACTCCGACGGCCAGAGGCAGCTGCAGTGGGGTGTGTGTGTGAGTGTACACACGTAGGTATGTTTATGTGTATGTGCAAGTGTGAGTGTGAGTGCATGCACACGTGTGTACATCAGTGTGTATATATCTGTGTGCATGTGTGCACGTGCATGAGTGGCTGAGCCGCCAGGACCAGACAGACTCTGTACGGCAGCCTAGGCCGCACACTGAAGCCCTGGTCCTGGCAGGTGTTGCCGCCAGTCGCAGCCTCACAGGCCAGTGTGCCCCCCAGGATCAGGTCAAGTCCCACAGGATGGGCGGCGGTGGTGCTGAGTCAGCCCAGGCACAGGCCTCACCAGCTGCTTCTCCACCAGAGGCATGTGACAGCTGCGGGCACCGACCTGGCTGGGCCTGCCCAGGCTGGTGGAGCCTTAAAAGGCCCTGGAACCAGGCAGGGCCCTGGGAAGCTCAGGGGAGAGAGCGGGAGCAGGTGGCTCCAGGAGTCGGGGGTGAGGCGGTCGGAACTGCAGAGAGTGGTCAGTCTCCCGATTGTGGGTTCAGCCTCTGTGGAGAGGCCAGTTGAAGCCTGGTGAGGCTGGGGTCACGACTTGGGGTGAGGTTTGCCTAAAAATAGAACCTTAACAGAGGCCACCAGGCCCTGGCTGGCATCCCAGGAAAGGGCTAGGAAGTCACCGGGTTCAGGCTGGTGCCCGCAGAAAAATCAGAGGCACATGGCTGAAAGGCAAGGACCGGGAAGGCCAGTGCACAGGGGACACCTGGGGAGCTGTGCTGATTATGAAGGGAGGGTCATTACCCACATGTTACAGATCTGGGCTGAGGTATCAGGCCCCAGTGCAAATGAGAATTAAATACAGCCGGGGAGAGTGCTGTTCTCGACGGTGGACTCGGGGATGGCCCTTCCTTAGAACAGGGGCTCACCCCTGACGCACTGCTGGCACTGCGGCGGGTCACTCTCCGTGGGGCTGTCCAGAACACTGGGCGTGTGCAGCAGCCTCCCCAGCCCCCACCTACTCAATGCCAGGAATACTCCCCCACCCTAGTTGTGATAACCACCAACGTCCCAGTCATGGCCCTGTGTCCCTTGGTGGCAGGAACCTCTGGGTTAGATGAGGCCTCGTTTTCATAACCAAAGAGATTCTGTATAAAAAGCCATAGAATGAAAAAGAAAATATTCACAGGTTGGTGAAAATGTACAGGGTAATGATTCTCTGCTACGGAGAAATTACGTTCTATCAACTGAAGCAACAGAACAAGGGGAGAGGCTCAAAAGCTATGATCATATACAAATATCTACAACTTCTTCATGGCAAATTGATAAAACTATAACCCCCAGACCAGTGACTAGGAAAATTCATGGCAGTGATAAGCTAGAAGGTGGCCTCTTTATCATGTTAATGGTACCTTAGCTGGGTCCCAATGAAATATTAGGAATGGACTCACTTGAGTAATTCATGTAAGAAGTGATCTAACTGGTAAAACACAAAGTGAATGAAGCAATGGAGGGAAGTAGGCTGGAGGAATCATGAACTGCCACCACTTTGTTTACGTGGGACACCAGGAAGCCACAGAAAGAGTGGCACCTGATGGAGACAGGAATATGCTCATCCCCAACGCTCTGGTCTTGTCAGCCGACCTCAGTCTCACAAACTGGACATCAAGAGCTACAAGGCTGGGAGTTCCTGTCGTGGCTCAGTGGTTAGCAAACCCAACTAGCATCCATGAGGACGCAGGTTCAATCCCTGGCCTCACTCAGTGGGTTTAAGATCTGGCGTGGCCATGAGCTGTGGTGTAGGTCGCAGATGCGGCTTGGATCCTTCATTGCTGTGGCTGTGGTTTAGGTTGGCAGCTGTAGCTCCAACTTGACCTCTAGCCTGGGAAGCTCCATGTGCCAAGAGTGGGGCAATAATAAGAAAAAAGACAAAAAAAAAAAAAGAGCTACATCCCCTCAAATCCCTTGCTGGGGCATTTATCCCAAGGGTAAAAACCAAAAGAAATAAAAAGTTGTATATAGAAGGTGTTTACAACAGTGTTATTTATAATAGTGAAAGGTTAGAATGAAAGTACATGTTCTGCAATGGGGGAATGATGGATTCAATGGGGTGTTTTCCTGGTGGAGCCTTAGGCCACTGTTATAAATGGTACCTGAAGATGTGGAGACGGGAGCTGTTACATGGAAAAAAAAAAAAAAAGGGATATGTATGAAGTGAGGATGTACCGTTATTTACCACTATATTAAAATATACATGGATAAAGGCAGAAAGGGAACCTCGAAGTGACAGTCTGGTTAGTGATTGTTCTTACGATTTCCTTTAATGAAATGATTTCCATTAAGGTCAGTTTGCATCCAGGAAAATCCTTGCTTTTGGATGTGCAGTTGATGAGAGCTTATATACGCCAACAGTCCTACTATAGCCAATACATTATCAGGAAAGCTGTGGTGATCATTGATGTACAGGTTTTTGTAGAACCTATTTCCATTTTTCCTGGGTAAACTCCTGGGCGTGGGACTTCTGGCCACTAGGAGAGGTGTATATTTAACTTTACAGGTTAAACATTTTCAAACAATTTCCAAAATCAATTCACTATTTTGTATTTTGAAATAATCACAGGCAGGCAGTTGCAAAAATAGTACAGAGAGTCCCGTGCACCCTTCTCCCTGCCTCCCGGGATGGTGACATCTTAAGTGACTGTGGGACAATATTAAACTGGGACCCTGGAAATGGCCTGATGCTGTGCTATGCTCAGGCTCTACCAGCCCTTCCACGACTCATTTGTGCAGAAGCGATTTCA
This sequence comes from Phacochoerus africanus, assembly GCF_016906955.1. Classification (NCBI taxonomy): domain Eukaryota; kingdom Metazoa; phylum Chordata; class Mammalia; order Artiodactyla; family Suidae; genus Phacochoerus; species Phacochoerus africanus. Next base: position 76,217,522 of record NC_062547.1, on the reverse strand, counting down.
GTCATCACACATCCCTCCATGAAGGTCTGGTCTAAACATCGCCTGTCACGGCCATTGTCCCTGACTGAGAGCCAGGTTGCTCCCTGCTGTACCTCCGACAGAGCCAGGCCACTCGCCAGCAGACCTGCCCCCAAGCCACTGAGACCACCCCCACTGACATTTGCGGCTGGATCATTCTCTGTGGGGCTGTCCTGAGCACTGCAGGGGTTTGAGCAGCATCCTGGCTCCCAAGCACTCTGTGCCAGGAGCACCCTCAGTTGTGACAACCACAGATGTCACCAGACAGTGCCCAGTGTCCCCAGGAAGCAGGATCTAAAGCTTTTATGAAACTCTCTCATCAGAAGAAACCTTGCAGCCAAAAGAGGTTCATTTAGGTAAAAGGCAAACAGCTTTTTGGAACTGAAATGGTTCAGTTTGAACTGAATGGTACTGACTGAAATAGAAGTTTGTTTCAAAAGGGGTTTAAATTTCTTTCTTTTTTCTTTGTCTTTTCTAGGGCTGTACCCGTGGCGTATGGAGGTTCCCAGGCTAGGGGTCTAATCGGAGCTGTAGCCGCTGGCCTACACCAGAGCCACAGCAACATGGGATCCGAGCCACGTGTGAGATGTACACCACAGCTCACAGCAACGCCGGATCCTTAACCCAATGAGCAAGGGCAACCTCATGGTTCCTAGTTGGATTTGTTAACCACTGAGCCATGATGGGAACTCCCAAAAGGGGTTTAAATTTCTTAACTTCCAATGACCTTTGTGACTGGCAGAAGTCACATGGGGCCAGGGCTTCCCTCAAACTCAGTCAACAACACACTTGGAGGCAAGAGCACAGGCCCTGGGGGAAAGCACAGGAGGCGGAGCCCTGTGGAAAGTGGCAGACCTGAATTCTGCCCCAGCTCCCAAAGCTGCGTGTGGCTTGGGGAAAGTTATCTCCCTGCTCTGAGCTCTGGGAGCTCTGTTCACTGATCAGAGCGACACTCCCTCTCAGAGCAGGGCCTAGTGAACCTCTAGGTCCCCAAGCTCCTGTGCAGGAGAACAGGGACCCCAGAGGCTGGCAGCCATGGGGAGGGCCCTCTTTCAGGAACCCGTAGCAATTGCGTAATGTAAACACAGTTGCTGGTGAGCCAGAATGAGAGACGAGGTGACCTGGACTTTCTGTGCCCAGTGAACGTGGATGGGCCGGTTTGTTGGAAGCTATTGAGAAATCTCGTTCCACTCCAAGTTTGCTGGCTCTGAGGTGGCCTCGCCCCTCACCTGCCCAGGGGCTTGGGCAGGGCAGGTTGTCACCAAGCCCACCTGGCCCAGGGGAGATCCAGTTTGAAGTGGATCGTATTGCAACTAGGGGTGGATGAAACAGAGCCAGAGCTGGAGAGACCTGAAATGGTCCATTTTCTTGCCCTCTGATCTGACCTGTGCAGGCCCCTCCCCTACTGAGCCTGAAACAGAGCTGAGGCTGAGCTTCTTTCGGCTGGGCTCTGAGCCCCGAGAGTCCCTGATGCCGGTCATGCTCAGTCACTTTCGTGCTGGTTTTGGACACGATTAGCATCGGGTGACCCTCCGTTGTGTAACTTGCCTGCTGAGTCCACAGAAGTCATGGGTCTCAGGGAGAAGCAGGGCCTCCTCCCAAGGGACAAAGGCCACCAGTTCCTGAAGATACAATGTGCATTTACACCTGGCTCTGCCTTCAGTCTCAGCTCAGCCTCCTTAACCCGGAGAGGAGAGTGGATTCCCATCTGTCCTCCTGCGGTTCTGAGATCACGATGACCTACATCAGTGGCCCCCTCCTCAGCCCCCTGGACTTTGGATAAAAATCTCTACCTGCAGATTTTGCTCATATGATTGTGGGCCAGCTTGTGTGGACAGGCTCTCCTGCTGAGGGCAACTGGTAAAGCTGCACAGAATAGAGAAACTTGAAGGCACTAGAGGGCTAGTAAGATAGTGAAGGACTTCCATCCAGGAGCTAGGGGAGGATGGAAGCCCAGAGGTCTGGTTTTGGAGCTACTTTTTCTTGGCAGGGAGGGTTTGCTAAGGGGCTGAGTGATACCTCTATTGGCCTCACAAGGCTAGGGGTGCAGAGGTGGAGGTCCAGGGCCTCCTAAGAAGAGAGAGATTGAGGTGCTCTCCCTTAGTATAACCAGAGATAAAAGCACTTAGTATAAGCAGGGACAAAAGCCTTCTAAGAAAAGGGTCCATAGGAAGCAGAAAGACCCTCACAGCTACTGCCTCTGAGTTCGGCATAACCTCAGTCCCTGATACTGAACTGAGGCAACCTTAGATTGCTAGCAGCCCTAGGTGCTGGACAGAAGTAAACATATGTGAATCCTTTCTGTTGGAGAACAACAGTACCTTAGGCTTCAAATTATTTCCACAAACAAGTCAGCAATCACAATATCTAGCACACAATCAGAAATGACCAGGCATACAAGAAGACAGGACCATGTGAACAAAAATCAGTAGGAGCAACAGGCAATACAAAAAGGCTCACAGGGGTTCCATACACTGGAAGCGACACATTCTTAAAATAACTACGTTCAGGAGTTCCCATTGTGGCTCAGTGGTTAACAAATCCGACTAGGAACCTTGAGGTTGTGGGTTCGATCCCTGCCCTTGCTCAGTGGGTTAAGGATCTGGCGTTGCCATGAGCTGTGGTGTAGGTCGCAGACGTGGCTCAGATCCCACATTGCTGTGGCTCTGGCATAGGCCAGTGGCTACAGCTCCAATTAGACCCCTAGCCTGGGAACCTCCATTTGCTGCGGGAGCGGCCCAAGAAATGGCAAAAAGACAAAAAAACAAAACAAAACAAAACAAAACTACATTCATTATGTTCGGGGATTAATAGGTAAGATTGGAATTTTAGCAGTGAATTGGAAACCACAGAAAAAGAATCAATGGACATGTGGAAACTGACAATATCTGAAATGAACACAATGGAAGAAGTAGTATCATTGGAGGTAATTAAAGAGAAAATCAGTGAACTAGAAGATAGGAAATATCCAGAATGAAGCATGGAGACACAAAGGGAAAGAAATCACAGGAGACAAGGTCAAAGATGCAGTGGATTACACGGTCTGATCCACACGTAACTGGACCTCTGGAAGGAGGAGAGAGAGAATGAAGCCGAAGCAATCTTCGAAGAGATGGTGACTGATAATTTCCCAAAACTGATCAAAAAAGGACTCTAAATCTAACTAGGAACCATGAGATGGCGGGTTCGATCCCTGCCTTGCTCAGTGTGTTAAGGATCTGGTGTTGCCGTGAGCTGTGGTGTAGGTCGCAGACGTGGCTCAGATCCCGAGTTGCTGTGTCTCTGGTGTAGGCTGGTGGCTATAGCTCCGATTCAACTCCTAGCCTGGGAACCTCCATATGGCGCAGGAGTGGCCCAAGAAATGGCAAAAAGACCAAAAAAAAAAAAAAATTAAAAAAAAAGGGACTCTAAGCCACAGATGTAAGAACCCTAGAATCTGCAGGAAAAATATTTTATTTTTTTGACTTTTTTTTTTTTTGGTCTTTTTGCCTTTTCTTGAGCCTCTCCTGCGGCATATGGCGGTTCCCAGGCTAGGGGTCTAATCGGAGCTGTAGCCACTGGCCTACACCAGAGCCACAGCAACTCGGGATCTGTTAACCACTACGCCACGAAGGGAACTCCAGGAAAAATATTTTAGAAACTAACAGAGAAATGGCCAATGAGCACAAGAAAAAGTTCTAAGACTTCCTTTCATGGCTCAGTGGAAACCACTCTGACTAGCATCCACATGGACGAAGGTTCGATCCCTGGTCTCGCTCAGTGGGTTAAGGATTTAGCATTGCCTGAGCTGTGGTGTAGGTTGCTGATGTGGCTAGGATGCTGCATTGCTGTGCCTGTGGTGTAGGCCAGTGGCTACAGCTCTGATTTGACCTCCATATGCTGTGGGTATGGCCGTAAAGAGACAAAAATAAATAAATAAATAAATAAATAAATAAAAAGAAAGAAAGAAAAGTTTCTCAATGACTAGTTATCAGGGGAAGTACATGGGAAAATCATCAAAGACTGCTTCAAAACCACTAGAGTGGCAAAAATCTAGAAGACTGATATGAGGATGTGGAAACACTGGAAGTTTCACATTACTGACGGGAGTGTACCGCAGTACTACCACTCTGGAAAATGGGTTAGCAGATTCTTATGAGGTTAAACACATACTTAACCTATGACCTCGTAATTCCTCTCTTAGGGATTCATCCAAGATAAATAAAAACATTTCCACAAAATGACTTGTACAAGATGTTCATATGTCTGCAGTTAAAACAGCAAAAATTGGAAGTAACCCAAATGCCCCTAACAGGAGTAATAGGAGAATGGATAAACAAACAGTGGTAACGCAAGGATCTGGTGTTGCCACTGCTGAGGTGCAGGTTCAATCCCTGGCCAGAACGTCTGCATGCCTCAGGCACAGCCAAAAAAAAACACTCTGTCAAGTGAAGGACAGACATTAGAAATATTCTCTATCTTGACTGAGGTGTTGGTGTACACAGGTTATAGATTTGTCAAAATTCATCAAACTATATGTGTAAGATCGGTTCATTTTACAGAAGAAGAATTAGACCTTAATAAAATCAGTTCACTATAAAACAAACAAACACAAGCTGCAGGAGAGAAAAGGATGAACATTTCGACAGACCCATTGAAAATTCTAGACTTGGTGAAAATAACCGTCAAGAATTAGGGTAAAAGAAAGACATTTTCAGACAAATGGAAAGACTCCGTCATCAGCAGATCTGCCTTATTAAAGGCAAAATATGGCATTTTGGTTACTGGGTTCCAGGGGTTGGAGTCCCTAGTACTACTTTGGGAGGTGGCTCATTTGAACTGTGTGATTTTTCACACAGAAAAAATGAAGTCAGCATCTAAAACAAAGATACATATGTCTCCATCTGCTGCGATGGGTCCAGAGCTAGAGTGATGGGGACCAGGCCAGCCATCCCTGGAGACTTCTCGGTCTAGCTGACCCCTCCCTCTACTGCCCCAGAAGGACCCTCAGCAGCCCCAGACAGACTCCTTTGCCCCCTCCCCACCCCCTCCATCCCTCCTCTCAACAGCTGGAGCAACACCTGAAAACATCTTTGAATCTGTCCCTGCCCTACTCAGAAACTCCCCAGGGCCCCTGAGCCCTCAGAAAATCAAGTACAAAGTCAAAGCTTGTCACTCAGTCACTCACTTTCCTCTTCCTGGAATTCCGCCCCCCCACCAGCCTGCCTGCTTTGGACTAAATGTTGTGTCCCGCCAACCCCCACACACAGAATGCATGATGAAGCCCTATTCCCAGTGTGACGGTATCAGGAGGTATGGCCTTTGGGAGGTGACTGACTAGGTCATGAGTGTGAACCCTCATAAATGGGATCAGTGCCCTTAGAAGGGGCTGAAGCAACCAGAGTTCTCTTTTTCCACCCCCTGGGTAGGAGTGCTCCCCAGGTCATGCAACGCACCCTCCTGGGCCTCTCTGCGTGGGGTCACATCTTGTATGGGGACCTGTGTTCACCCCGGTGATTGGTACACCTGTCTGCCTGCCTCTCCCAAGGGCTGGCAGTTCCTTATGATATCTTTTTCTCAGGATGTTTTTCTCAGAAATATCTTCCACTCTGGCCCCCTGAAGCATCATCACAGTGTGACTGCTCTGCCTAAAACCATCTCAAGTTGAAATTTTAAAGAGAAATAGGATATTTCACATCCACGGAATCACACAATCTGTATCCTTCTGTGTCTGCTTCTCTCACTGAGCATTGTGGTCTCAAGGTCCATCCATATGGTAGCAAATGTTGATGCTTCTCTCCTTTTCATGGCTGAGTGATATTTCATCATATGCATGGAATGACTTTTTTTTTTTTTGGCTTTTTAGGGCCACACTGGCGGCGTATGAAGGTTCCCAGGCTAGGAGTCCAACAGGAGCTGCTGTTGCTGACCACAGCCATGCCAGATCCAAGCCGCATCTGTGACCTACACCAGAGTTCACGGCAACACCAGATCCTTTAACCCACTGGGTGAGGCCAGGGATTGAACCTGCAACATCATGGTTCCTAGTTGGATTCGTTTCTGCTGGGCCATGACGGGAACTCCCTGGAATGACATTTTTAAGTAAATATTTTGTAAAAAAAAAAAAAAAAGAAAGAAAGAGGGAGTTCCTGTTGTGGCTCAGCAGTAACAAACCTGACTAGTATCCATGAGGATGTGAGTTCAATCCCTGGCCTCCCTCGGTGGGTTAAGGATCTGGTGTTGCTGTGAGCTGTGGCATAGGTCGCAGACAAGGCCTGGATCCCGTGTTCCTGTGGCTGTGATGTAGTCTGGCAGCTGCAGCTCCAATTTGACCCCAGCCTCAGAACTTCCATATGCTGTGGGTTCGGCCCTAAAAAGAAAAAAAGAAAAGAAAAGGAAAAAAAAAAAAGAAAAGAAAAGGAAGAAAAAGAAAAGCCCTCATCTTGGTGTTGAAGTAGAAGCTATATATTTTCCTAATCAGAAGGAAAGTGCATACAACCACTATGGAAAACAGTATGGAGATATCTCAGAAAAATATAGAAACTTTAAATATAGAACTACCATATGACCCAGCAATCCCACTCCTGGGCATGTAACCAGACAAAACTTTCATTGAAAAAGATACATGCACCCCTATGTTCATTGCATCACTATAAACAATAGCCAAGGCATGGAAACAACAATCAGCAAATGTCCATCGACAGATGAATGGATTAAGATGTGGTATATATACACAACGGAATATTACTTAGCCATAAAAAAGAAAATAATGCCATTTGCAGCAACATGAATGGAACTAGAGACTCTCATACTAAGTGAAGTCAGTCAGAAAGAGAAAGACAAATACCAGCGGGGCACGGTCCCCGTATCGTCCATGGCCCAGTGCATTTGGCAGAGTATAGACATGGGGGGACCCAGGTCTGAGGGTCTCCACACACTGGGGGGTGATGCTTCTTTTTTTGAGGAAGGACGAGGGCAGAACACTGGGGACATCAGTGACACCAGCACTGGGCCTGGGGCAGGCCTGAGTGGCCACCAGCGTCAGAGAAAACCCTGAGTGCCTCCTGTCTGGTTATGGTTTGTAAGTGATGCTGGGGATCTTGGAGTTCCAGTCCTTTTTTTTTTTTTTTTAATCTTTTTCAGCCACACCCACGGCATACAGAAGTTCCCAGGTCAGGGATCAAATTTAAGCTGCATCTGTGAACTACACTGCAGCTGTAGCAACACCGGCTCCTTAACCCACTGTGCCAAAGAAGGAACTCTGCACTTTCTCCCAGGACATGAGCAGGCTGTCCCGTCAGCTTCCAACAGGGCTACACGTGTGTGCTCCTGGGAGGACCCTGCATAATCACCTCTGCCCCCATGGAGGACAGCCCCTCCCCACCCCCCAGGAGGACTTATCATGTCTCTATTCCTTTGCTACTGCTGGCTGGTGTTTCCTGGCAGTCATGTCTGCTTCCTTCTGGCTGGGTGGGTTAGATGGGGTAATGGGCACTCCCTCAGGCAGGCCAGGCACTGTGGGCTCTAAGGTGGCTTTCTACTCTGGGTCTGCCAGGATGCCTGGCATGACTATGTGTCCGGATCGCTCTTGTGGCGGGGTGGGGGGTGGAACACATGGCAGACAGGGACCCGAGACCTTGTTGGAGGCAAAGCCAAGAAGCAGCCAGCCAGCCTGGGGCCCCGAGGCTGAGCCGCAGGGCAGATGGGAGAGTGGGATGGGCACGTAGCCCAGGCGGCCAGGGAGGACACCCCATCCCGCAGGGCATCTCTGGCAGGCAGACACAGAGGCCCCAGCAGACATGCCCCCTGCTCAGCCTGCGATGCCATCTCAGCACTGGAGGTGCTTTCCGGCTGCTCAGGAAGCAGTGACAGCGAGAATGCCATGCCTGCAATGGCTTTGAATTCCACACATAGCTTGCATAGCTGGGAGGGTGCCGCTCGGCCTGCCTGAGAAACGACACCGGCCACCAGTGCTGCCTCCTCACCAGAAGAGAGGACAGGATGCCAGTGGAAGCCTCTGAAAGTTGGCTGCTTCAGGCTGCGTAGAAGGAAAAGAATGTGAAAAATGTGGCTGGCGGGGCAGAGGCGAGGGGAGCAGGGCCTTCGAGGAGCGGCTTCTGGTTCTGGTGGCCCTAGAGGGAGCTCCTGAGGACGCCGCCCCAGCCGGCCAGGCTGTCAATTCCACAACCTGCAGAATGTGGACCTGCAGAGCAGCTGGTTCCTGGGAAGCCACGGCTGCACCTCTTCCCCCAGGGAGGTTCTAGGCGAGACCTAGGCTAACTGCTCCGTTCATGGAAAAGCGGGTCACGTAGTGCTGGAGGATTGGAAACAGGGGGTTCAGGACTCTGTTCTCCCCCTAGCCCGCTGCTCCTCTGTTCTGCATCTCAGAGATACAACGTCTAGAAGCAGCATGAGCTACCAGGCCTGGGATGAGGTGAGGTGGGAGCCCTGGCTCTCAGAGAGAGAGAATGTCCCCAAAAGGCCACCTACTGTCCTGAGGAGGATGAACTAGTCCAGGGTCTGTCCTCCCCCTGTCCCCCTACAGCCCTGCTGACACTGGTGCGGGTCATTCACTATGGGAGGCAGAGCAGCATCCCTGCCCTCCCCATGCCAGAAACCCCTTAGTTGTGACAACCACAGGTGTCCCCAGACATAGCCCCATGTCTCCAGGGGGCAGGACCACCCCTCAGTTGAGAAGCACTGGATTAGAATCCCTTGACAGAGCCCTCATGTCAATGCCTCTGTCCTGAATTTTGCCATTAATGACAACAGGGAGGCTCATGAGACATGGGAATGAAGGTTTTATTTCTGGTGTGTGGTGCTGGTTTCAGGGCCTACCCTGAGTCAGGGCTAATGCCCCCGCCCCCCCACCTGTGACCTGGAGTGACCCCCCTGGGCCGCACCTGGGGGACTGGCTGGCAATTATGAAGCCTTTGTCACACACCCCACCTTCACCAGCAACCTAGCAAGGGGCTCGAGGGGTCTGTCCACACCTCTACGATGACGCCCAGTGACCTTGTGCCATCCCCCCTCTAAGTGTGCAGCACCCGAGAATACTAGGGGACACGGCTCTGGGGCCACCTTGCGTCCATGATAGGGGCTGTCCTTGGTGGGCCTACTCTAATCAGGGGAACAAGGGTGAAGGGATCCCACGTGAGGGAGAGCCCTTGTTGCTAGCTCTGAAGATGGAGGTGGCTAGGTGATAAGAAATGGAGGAGGTTGCAAGGGAAGGGGAAGCCCAGTGCTACGGCTGCAAGGAACTGAATTCTGGAACAACCAAAATGAGCTCCAGATGAGGCTTTCGACTGCAGCCTGGTGAGGCCCTGAGCAGAGAGGGTGGCCATACCTCGGCTTGACCACTGACTCCCAGAACCATAAGCTGGACTCGATAGCTTGTTAGGTGGCCTGGAGAGCTGATGTGCTGGCCAGGGGGGCCTGAGTGGGGTCTTCTGACTGTCAGCCTGCTTTTTTCTAGCACTTTCTATGCTAGATGCTGGTTGTGGGGCTGGCATCCACTCTTCCCGCTGGGCATGGACAGGACACTGAGCGGCTGCCCTTCTCTTTTGCACCAGCCCTGAGGTGCAGGTAAAGTGTGCAAACCAGAGGTGTTCCTGGAGGCTTCTCCATCAGCAGGCCACCCTGCTCCAGGACATGAGCACCACACACATGTCATCTCCTGATGGCACAGGAAGTCGGCCTTGGTGAATCCCAGCTCAGAGCCTGGCTGCTTCCAGGCAGTTCTGAAATCCTCCTCCCAGCCTCCTCATCCAGGCAGCTGGGGCTCGTATGGCCAGTGAGCTGGGTGAGTCAGAACCTGAGGAAGGTGGCCTTGCGGAGGGAGGCGGTGTTGGGCAGCAGGAGCCAGCGTCCCTGTTGTCCCCAGCCTTGTCCTGGGCCTGCAGAGCTCTGCTCTTGGGAAGGGGTGGGGGTGTGTGTGTGGAGGGGAGGCAGGCAGGCGGCAGAGACTGCTTGTCCTCAGAGAGAACAGAAACAGCCTTCATTTTGCTTTAAAACTTCCGGAACCGGTAGCTTTACAGCTCACCGAGCTTCTGAATTCTTTCCTCCCAGGGCCCGGCAGTCTGACCCTCATCCCCGCCTGACATTAAAGAGGAAGGAAAAAACACAAAACCCTCCCAAACACAAACCTCCAGCCAGATTTGATAGGAGGACAAACAAAGCAGGGGTGGGAAAGCAGGCTCTTCCCCACCGGGGCTAAAGAACTGCTCCCGCTCCTGGTACACAGCGTTCAGAAGCAGAGGAGGCGGGCGGGCTGCTGTGTTAAAGAGGAAAAAAAATCCCAAAGCAAAACAGAATGAGATGAGGTTTGGGAAAGCAGGATCCAGGCTTCTGCTGAGAATAAGCCACCCTCTTGCAGGGCTGGGGAGCTGGCTGGCTGATGGCTGCACCAGTGTGCACCGTCATGGCTGTGGACCTTTTCTTTTCTTTCTTTCTTTCTTTCTTTCTTTCTTTCTTTCTTTCTTTCTTTCTTTCTTTCTTTCTTTCTTCTTTCTTTCTTTCTTCTTCTTCCTTCCTTCCTTCTTCCTTCTTCTTCTTCTTCTTCTCTCTCTCTCTCTCTCTCTTTCTTTCTTCTCTCTTTCTCTTTTCTTTCTTCTTTCTTTCTTTCTTTCTTTCTTTCTTTCTTTCTTTCTTTCTTTCTTTCTTTCTTTCTTTCTTTCTTTCTTTCTTTCTCTTTCCTTCCTTCCTTTCTTTCCTTTCTTTCTTTTTTTGCCTTTTTAAGGCCAAACCCGTGACATATGGAGGTTCCCAAGCTAGGGGTTGAATCGGAGCTGTAGCCACCAGCCTACGCCACAGTCACAGCAACGCCAGATCCAAGCCGTGTCTGCAACCTACACCACAGCTCACTGCAACACTGGATCCTTAACCCCTGAGTGAGGCCAGGGATCGAACCCACGTCCTCATGGATGCTAGTCAGGTTCATTAACTGCTGAGCCACGACGGGAACTCCATGGCTGTGGATTTCTTGCAGAGAACAACCTGGCACCAGTGTCTGTGGTGCTGAGGGGGGAGCCCTGGTCTAAGCTCGGCAGAGATGCATGCGCATTGTATGTTAGGGTGATCGGCTCAGAGGGAGGGTCAGGTGCCTTGCAGGGTCCTCAGCAGCTGGGGTGGGATGGTCTCCTGGTCTTGCCCCTGGCCCCAAGCAGGGTCACACAGAGAGGGGACCTGCGAAGGGCCACTCCCACCACACTGGCATTGGGACTTTACTACAAAGGAGACAAAATCTCTTAGAGCCCCCCAGAAGCCAGGAGCCGAGCTACCCCCTACCCCCAGCCAGGGCGGGCTCTGGGCTCCCGGCTCTGGGCCTGAGCTTCTCCAGGGTCAAGGTCACCCTGGCCTGGCGTGGAGAGGGCTGGCCATGTAAGGGCCTTCTGTGACCTTGTGCATCGTGACCTTTGGTGGGATGCGGGGGCTGTGAAAGACCAGTTGGGTCTTTGCCAGGCAGACGTTTCCCAACAGAAGGCGCGTACCCCCTAGAGACCAGTGTCTTGTGACTCCCTGTCAGCTGGTCCTTTTGTACACGGGCTAAATTGGGTCCCCAGGCAGCTATATTTAGAAAAGGCTAGGAAAAAAAAAAAAAAAAGAATGAATGAGATGCCCACAAGCAAGGGGAAAACAGAGCTGCAGGGCAAGTGGCCGCCCTCGACTGAAGCCTGGAGGCGGGAGGACAATGAGCCGCGGTGACAGAGGGTGACAGTGCAGCTGATACAAGAGCAGAAGAAAGGGCCCTCTCTGTCCACCCAGAGGATGACTGTAGTCATGTGAGAGTGTGCAAGCTGGGAACCAGGCTGGGCCAGTGCGCTGAGTGCCCGTGGATCAGGTCACCCCTGTTCTCAGCTTCCCGGCACCAAGGAAATGCCGTCACCCTGGCCCCGTGAGGGTGTAGCTCAGAGCCAAAGGGCAGGAGGCTGTGAGAGAGGGAGGGCAGGTCCAGGCCTTCCCACCTGGACCTGGACAAACTCCTACACATCCTGCAAAACCCTGTGAAGTGTCACCCCCTCTGAGAAGCTCCTGGTCCACTGTCTGTGCACAGGCTGCATCAGAATCCTTCCTTGGGGTATCCCACAGCTCCCCAGACCTTCCTTGGGCTGCATTTCCTGTGGCCACCAATTCCCACAAATCTGGTGGCTCAAAACCACACATTGATTATTTCACAGCCCTGAGGACAGGAGTCTGACTCCGGCCTCATGGGGCTAAACCCAGGCGTGGGCAGGGCCGATCTCTCTGGAGACTCCAGGGGAGAGTTGGTTTCTGCCTCTTCCAGCTTCTAGAGGTGCTGCATCCCTTCCTCCATCCTCACAGCCAGCAGCGCGGCATCTCCTGTCTCTCTCTGCCTCTGATCCTCCCGCCTCCCTCTTATGAGGACCTTGTGACGACACTGGGCCCCGGGGGAATCCAGGATCACCTCCATCTCAGGGGCCTTCACTTAACCCCCTCTGAAGAGTCCCTCTGCCACATGAGGTCACACGTCCACAGCACCTGGAAGTAGAGAATGTGGGCATCTTTGGGGGCTGCAGCTGGAAGCTGAGCACCAAGGGACCATCTGGATGGGAGGGTTTGGTTACAGCAGTTCAGGGCGTTTACAAAGGAGGCTCCTTCCAGGAATTCACTCTGTCCCCAGGACGAATCGCTTTCCAAGGACAGGCCTCCCAGGGGCAGAGGACCTGGCCACACCTGAAGTCCATGGTGGATGCCACTGGTAGGCATGTGCCTGGGATGGCGCACTCTGCAGATCAGGTGCAGTGCTGCTGAGGACGGACCTCGGGCCTGGGTCACAGGCTCTAGCTTCTTGCTCTGAGCTCTGGGTCACTGGCCAAGATGGCAGCACCAGTGTGACCAGTGGTTCCTGAGCATTGCTGTTCCACCTGTGATGTTGTTAAAAAGAGCTGGAACCAAACAGACCCAGAGAGGCTCTCCCCAGGGGCTAGCTAGGGTAGGGACATTTTTCATGTTAAAAAAAGGGGGCCAACAGTATAATTACTTGAACAATTTTAGAGAGCTGCCTGGTGTGGGGAGCCAGACTCTAGAGCAGAGGGGGCACTGGTGAAATCTAGGGACATCTGTGGTCTTCCCAGCAGGGGGAGGCTCCTGGCATGGAGGGGGTGGGGCTAAGGGTGCTGCCCGATACCCCGCAGTGCCCAGGATGGCCCCCCACAGAGGACGGCTGGGCTGTGTCAGTGGTTTGGGGCCTCTTTCCTGTGAAATGTATACATTGTTTTGGCTCCATCAGTTTCAAGGTAGAAGCCTGGGTGAGCCAAGGCCACTGCTGTGGCTCCTGGGGCACCTGCTGTAGGCTCAGGCCATGCATCCTAAGTGTCAAAACTCCTGAGGGGCCCCAGGTGTTCACCAGGTGTGGACACAGGGGTTTGCAGTCAAAGCTCAGGATGTCCTGCGCTGCAGCAAAGCATCAAAATTTCTGGATGGAAACCTGGCTTGGCGCTGACCTTTGTGTGTCCTGGCTGGAAGCCTGACCTTCAAGCCCAGCACCGAGGGGTGGGAGGTGGAGGGGGGCAGAGAAGCATCGGTCTTGTCTGAGATGCAGGTTTTAGCCTCAACAAAAGTGCTGCTGGGCTGCATCCTCATAGGACACAGAAGGGGAGCACGTGTGGAACTGTGGTGTCTCCTGTGGAATCTTCCAGAGGCCAACCGCAGAACTACCGCTCCTGATGATCCAGGGTGCCCTGAGCCCCCTGATTGGTTGGGAAGGAGGGATGTCAGGGCCCGGGTTCTCGAGGGGGTGCAGAAAGCCCCCGGCCAGAGTGAGTTAATCTTGGCTTCCAGAGGCCTCTGCCCTGAGATGAGGTTTCGCTGACCCGCCCGGAATGTCTAACAATGAGATTGAGTGTCTGGTTCAGCTCACGCTGACATCCCCTTTCTCGTCCATCCAAATTCCATTACGCCTTTTCTTGTTAATGCAGAAACGCAGCCAAGCCCGGCTGCCCGGGAAGCACCAAGGTCTCCTGCTGCTCTCGCCAGAAAGGGGAGCCATGGCTGGGGGGCTGGGTGCCTGGCTCTCAGGGTCCCTGAAGGACTTAGGAGAGGTGGCTTGGGCTGGCACCGCACATTAGGAAGTCTCTAATGCATGGGCCCTGTGGGGTCCTCACAGGACTGTGCGTTCTCAGAGAGCCAGGCAGAGCTGCCAGACCTCTGCCCCTGCCCTGGAGCCCCTCCTTGCTGGCCGGATGAAGCCCACATGCAAGGAGCAGTAGGTGACCTGTAGCAGCTGCTGGCAGCCTCCAGCTGAAAGGCAGCAGGCACCCAGGACCCAGTGCCTAAGGTAACAGCCTCGAGGTAACAAATTCTGCCTATACCTCAGGGACCCTGGAGCAGAGTCTCCCCCAGGTGAGCTTCTGGGCAAGAACATGGCCCGGCTGACTCCTGGATGGTGGCCTGGTGGGACATGGAGCAGAGGACACAGTTAGGCTGTGCCTGGACCACTGACTCGCTGTGAGATGATGAGTGGGTGGAGCTTGGGGTAGTTTGTTATGCAGCATCACTAACTAATACAGCAGAGGGGCATGACCTGCAGAGAGGACCCAAGCCTGCAGGAGATGGACGGGGATGTGGCCTGATGGGGCCTGCCAGGACGCTCCCTCATTCTTCCCACCAGTGTCATGTCACTTGGGCCTGCCACTCCTGAATTAAGTTATGCGACTGTAAAAAGAGTATTAATAGAAAATACAACACTGATGTAAAAGACATAATAACATCTCCCTCCTGACTCCAAAGTCTTTGACTAGAATGACTGCTCTAGGAAGGTACAGTGTGTGTCCTGCTTGGAGAAGCCAGTCCCAGGCCATGCAGCTGGGGAATGACAGGGCCAGGAGGCGGCCAGCTGTGGCTCCCCAGTCATGTCAGGGAAGGGGCTACATCAGGGGAAGAGATTTGCTGATCTATCAATTCCAAGCCAAAGAGCCTTTTTTTTTTTTTTTTCTTTAGGGGCCACACCTGCAGCATATGGAAGTTCCCAGGCTAGGGGTCGAGTCGGAGCCAGCCTATGCCACAGCCGCAGCAACACCAGATCTGGGCCCCATCTGCGACCTATGCCACACCTTGTGGCAATGCCTGACCCTTAACCCACTGAGTGAGGCCAGGGATCGAACCCACATCTTCATGGATACCAGTCGGGTTCTTAACCCGCTGAGCCACAACAGGAACTCCAAAGAGCCACTTTGAAAGGAAACCATTCATCACCAGCCACACTCCTTGGCGCCTTTTCAAACAAGTCACCTGGAACCCCACTGCAAAAGCCCAGGACTTTCCCGCCTCATCAGAGCCCTGTCTCCTCCCTCGCTGTCTGTGCCTTCACCACCTACTGCAGATGTGCCTAAGTGCACCCACTTGCACCCAGATGGGTCCCACGCCAGGCATGGCAGGGACGATGCCTCTGTCACGGCAACCACCTGCCGAGATAGAGCCTAGGTCTCCATTCCTGTGTTTTGCACTCTTCCTTGCTAGACACTTGCAAACATCTGTCCCCGCTACCCTGGCATAGCCCGGGGATGTTGGGAACACAGGAAAGAAAACAAATCGCTGTGATTCAACTTCTCTGCCTCCTCCTCTTCTCCTTTTTGACAGCTTTGCTAAGATATAAATTCAGCAACCAAGCAATTCGCCATTTAAAGTGTTGCCTCATTCAATGGTTTGGGGGTATATTACACTATTAATTTTAAAAAATCATGATAAACATATATAGGTGACATAACTTTTGCCACTTTAACTTTTTTTTGGGGGGGGGGCGTGTCCACAGCATGCTGAAGTTCCCGAGCCAGGGATCAAACCTATGCCGCAGCAGTGACAACACCAGATCTGTAACCTGCTGCACCACCAGGGAACTCCTCTTTTTTTTTTTTTTGTCTTTTTGTCTTTTTTGTTGTTGTTGTTGCTATTTCTTGGGCCGCTCCCGCGGCATATGGAGGTTCTGAATCAGAGCTGTAGCCACCGGCCTATGCCAGAGCCACAGCAACGCGGGATCCGAGCCGCGTCTGCAACCTACACCACAGCTCATGGCAACGCCGGATCGTTAACCCACTGAGCAAGGGCAGGGACCGAACCCGCAACCTCATGGTTCCTAGTCGGATTCGTTAACCACTGCGCCACGACGGAAACTCCGGAACTCCTCATTTTAACCATTTTAAAGTATACAGTTCAGTGGCAGGCAGACAGGTGTACCAATTATCTGGGTGAAAACAGGTCCCCATACAAGATGTGACCCCACACAGGGAGGCCCAGGATGGCACACTGTATGATCTGGGAAACACTCCCAGCCAGAGGATGGGGTCAGAGGGTGGAAAAAGAGAACTCTGGTTGCTTTAGCCCCTTCTAAGGGCACTGATCCCATTCACAAGGGGCCCACCATCATGACCTAGTCAGTCACCTCCCAAAGGCCATACCTCCTGATACTGTCACATTGGGAATAGGGCTTCAACATGCATTCTGTGTGTGGAGGTTGGCGGGACACAACATTTAGTCCAAAGCAGGCAGGATGGGGTGGGTGGGTGGGGAATTCCAGGCAGAGGGAAGTGAGTGACAAGCTTTGACTTTGTACTTGATTTTCTGAGGGCTCAGGGGCCCTGGCGGGTTTTTGAGGAGGGCAGGGACAGACTCAAGGACATTTTCAGAAGTTGCTCCAGCTGTTGAGAGGGGGATGGAGCGGGTAAGGAGTGGAGCAGACGCCCCAGGCAAACTCCTGGCCCCCACCATGAACAGTCACTCCCACCCCCTCTCCAGCCTCTGACACCATGAACCCACTCTATCTCTGTTGATCTGCCTGTTCTGGACATTTCATGCCAGAGGAATCACATACTGTATGTCCTTCTGTGTCTGCTTCTCTCACTGAGCATCGTGGTCTCAAGGTCTATCCACGTGGAACCAACTGTCGGTACTTCTCTCCTTTTCAGGCTGAGTGGTGCTCCTGCATGTGAAGGGACCACACCATTTATCCCTCATCCACTGGTGGGCACTGGGGTTGTGTCCACCTTTTGTCTGCTGTGACTCATGCTCTGTGGACACACCTGCACAAACCTCTGAGCACCTGGCTTCTCAGAGCCTGCCTCCTCAGCTCACCTCACCGAACTCCCGTGGCTATCCCCGACCTAACTCTCTCAGGGAAAGTAGCGATGGCCCCAGAGGGCACTGAGGGGGTCCTCTCCAGGGGGGCAAGTGGCCACGGAGCCTAGGAGACCATGTGATGGTTAATTTTACATGCCCAGTTTGGCTGCCTAGTTATGCATATGGTCAAACATTCTTCTGGATGCTTCTGTGAGGGTGTTTCTGGATGAGCCTGCCACTTAAACAGGTGGACGCTGAGTAAAATGGACTACGCTCTGGGATGCATGTGGGCGCATGCCTCATGCAGTCGCTTGAAGGCCTGAATAGAACAAAAACCGGGCCTCTCCTGAGCAGGGGGGAATTCTCCAGTGACAGGCTCTGGGTCTCCACTTGGCAGCCTCTAGTTTAATTCCGTAAACTAACTTTCTCTATTTATACATCATTTTGGTTCTGTTTCTCTGGAGAATCCGGACTAATACGGACCACCAGGTGCTTTGTGGGTGGAGACAAATGAGCTCGAACCCTGGCCTTGTTGTCCACCAGCCCTGGGCCTCTCTGACTCAGGGACTCCTTGGCTGATAAGCCTCAGTTTGCCCACCTAGAACCTGCTCCCTGGAGCTCCTACAAGAACAAAATGAGAGAAGGAGCTGGGCCTGGCTCACAGGAGGCACCTGATAAACATCTGTCGGGCTGCCGAGGAGGGTCGGCAGGAAGTGGTGTGGCAGCCAGCCGGGTGCGAGGGAGCAGAGCCAGGCCTGGCTGGAGCTGGCTGACGTCACTGGCCGGAGCTTTGTGTCTGCAGGTGCTGCAGCACAGGGACCTAATCCTGCAGCACGAGGCCAGAGCCACTGTCTGACACCTGAGTCTGGTGGCAGTGGCTCTGCTGTGATCCCTGTACACGTGTGTGTCCCAGGGGACCTGGTGCAACTGAGCCCTAGCCCCCCTGTCAGGAAAATGGGGTGTGGACCCGTGCTTCTCTAACCAAGAGCCTGAAAGGACCGAGGCTGGGGGAACTGGTGACCACTGGGAAGTATTGGGTTTCAAATAATCATCTTCAGGGTCATTATTGCTCCTGTCGGCTGGGCTGGGGTATGGTGGATGGCAGGGCACTGGCCCCAAGCATGAAATCTGAAAACTGTCACTGTGATCACATTTTTTTTTTTTTTTTTTTACTGCATCAGTGATATGTGGAAGTTCCTGGGCCAGGGATTGAACCCTCACCAAAGCAGTAACAACACTGGATCCTTAACCCACTGAGCCACCAGGGACCTCCCAATGATCACATATTTCATGCAATATTTCTTTAAAAAGTCAAAATGAATGCAAAATATCCATGATGAATCAGAGGTCAAGGTTTTCATTAGAGACAGGATCTGATAGGGCTGGGATTAGGGCGAAGCAATCCTCTCTGCAACTGAAATTTTTAACCTTCACCATGGATTTTTTGGGGCATGAACTTGGATTTTTAGGACATATTGCTACATCAGGCTACAACATAGCGACGGTGACAGTGTTTTCTAGTGTCCCCTTCAATTCTACACCTGGGGCGAGTGTTTAGCTCTGCTCACTCTGGGCAGTCTCTTCCTGGGACATGTGCAGGCTGCACAAAGCAGAGGTGTGGCACCCTCAGGGACAGACAAGGTCCAGGGAGCTGGAGAGTTTCCATGTGTGACCACTATGATTAATGATGAGCCCTGCATGGGCCAGGCCTGTGTCAGTGCCTGCAATCCTCCTTCGAACTCCCGGGAGCTCTCAGCCCCATCTCATCGGTATGGGATGTGAAATGTGCACTCCGGGCTACACCTTGGGTGGTGGCAGGGACCTGGGTCCCTGAGATTCAGCCGTGTCACCACGCCAAACAGCAGAAGCTGCTCAAAGGCCTTCAGGACTCCGGGATTAAGTGCCCTGTGCGTGGAAGCATGCAAGCCTGGGCTGAGGATGCTGGGGGGTGCAGGTGGCTCTGGCCCTGCTCAGGTGTGGCTGACTCAGGCTCTGTTCACAAAGCAGTGTGGGGAGTTCCCGTCGTGGCGCAGTGGTTAACGAATCCGACTAGGAACCATGAGGCTGCGGGTTCGATCCCTGCCCTTGCTCAATGGGTTAATGATCGGGCGTTGCCGTGAGCTGTGGTGTAGGTTGCAGACGCGGCTCAGATCCCACGTTGCTATGGCTCTGGCATAGGCTGGTGGCTACGGCTCTGATTCAACCTCTAGCCTGGGAACCTCCATATGCCGCAGGAGCGGCCCAAGAAATAGCAAATAGACAAAAAAAAAAAAAAAAAAGAAGCAGTGTAGGCTGCGGATAAAAGCCCCCTGCACCCTACTGGGCCATTAGCCGGGGGCCCCCCGGGCAGCACTGGCCATACCGGAGGCTGTAAGGGGAGCCCCACAGAAAGACTCTAGGGTGACAGGGAGCAGGGCCCTGAAATGTCTAGGAAGCACACAGTCCCTCAGAGGCGGGGAGGGAGCCCCAGAGCCCTCTGGCTTCTCTCTAGCCCAGGGTGTTGACATCCCAGCACCATGGGCACCAGGTACCCTCTGGGACCCACCCCGTGGCTACGAAGGGCACACAGAGCCAGGAGTGCTGTGGGTTAAACCATATCCCCCAAAGACACACTCCAGTCCTGACCCCTGACCCTTGGGAATGGGACCTTATTTGGAAATCGGGTCACTGAAGATGTGATTAGTTAAGATGAGGTCATACCGGAGTTGGGGGCGGGGGGGGGGGTCGCTAAATCCAGTGACTGGTGACTGCATGAGGAGAGGAGACACACATACAGGGAGAGGCCAAGTGAAATCAGAGGCAGCGACTTGGGTGGTGCATCTATAAGCCAAGGACACCAGGGATGCTGGAAACCACCAGAGGCTGAAGAGGCAGGAAGAACCCTCCCCTGGAGCCTTCCGAGAGGGGGGGCCCTGCTTTACCTGGTCTTGGTACTTGGCCTCTGGAATGTGAGAGGATGCACTTCTGTAGTTTTAAGCCCCCAGCCTGTGGTACTTTGCCAGGGTGGCCCCAGGAAGCCACTTGGGGGCTTTCTCGCAGCCCCTGCCAACCACCAGTGCCTGTGCCCCAACCCTCAGAACGGAGCAGGCCCTGTGCCCTTGGGCTGTACACTGTGTCTATGAAGCAGGCAGCCCTGTTCCAAGACATTAAGAGAGGCTCAGACTGCTGTATAGCACAGGGAGCTATATCCAATCACTTGTGATGGAACATGATGGAGGATAATGTGAGAAAAAGAAGGTATGTATATGTGTAACTAACTGGGTCCCTTTGCTGTACAGCAGAAATGGACAGAACATTGTAAATCAACTATAATACAATGTTTGTTTGTTTGTTTGTTTGTTTGTTTTTGTTTTCAAAGAGAGGCTCAGAGATGAAGCAGTGAAGCCCCACCACAATCCAATCCCCCCACCTCTTTAGCAAGCCCCACAGTGGGTCCCCGCTGCCTACGTCCTCGATGGAGAAAGACGCTCTTTCCTTCCCAAATCAGTGGTGGAACCCGTGGAAATGAAACACCAGGGTCTCAGACAAGCACAGGGGTGGAGAAGCCATGGGGCCCTGAAAACAAAAACACCATGTGCAGAAACCCGTGGTGAGGGTCGAGGGAGAAAGTGACAGCTGCAGACGGCGTGTGAGGGAGGGTCTCAGTCTACAAATGGACTTTACGAGTAAAGGGACGAGGGGATGGGAAGACCCAGCGAAAACCAAGGCCGGCAGGAGGAAGTGAGAAACTACGATCAACGAAACAGAGAGAAACGAGAGGGGAACCTGCGAAACCGAAAGCTAGTGCTTTGGGAAGAGGGGGGCAACTCTGGCAGGCCTTTAGACAGACTGATGGGGAGACACCAGGGACCAGGGTCAGGGACCAGAGCCGGGCGTGATCAACGAGCATCTGGAAGGGAAAAGGCTTGTAGGAGGATGCTGCAGGCTCCAGCAGCCAGCGGATTAGGTAATCTACACGAAATGGACCAGTTTCCTGGAAAGGCACGTGTTTTCCAAACCAGTTGTGGCTCCAGATCCGGCTCCCGACGGTTCGCACTCACTTCGATGCCCAGCCCTATGCTTTTCCCGTCCACAGCCCCCTTCATCTCCGCACCATGCTTGGGAAGAGTATTGTTTCTGTTGCAGGAGATGAAAGGAATCCGCCTGAACGAACACGTGGCTGAGCCACTGGGAGGCGGACCTGGGGTTTGAACTTGGGTTTCCTGGCAGGGGGCCCAGCGCTCTTTTTGCAGTGACACAATTCCCAGTGTGTCATGTGCGCGTGAAATACTTGGGCTTGTTTGTTCCTTTTCTAAAAAACAAGGGATTCCAAGCTCATGAAGTAAGATAAAACGTTACATACCTTTTTCAGTTTTTCCAAGAAGCAGCACCACTCTACCCTGTTTAGAAAGAAAGAGAGAGAAAAAAAAAATCGTGGTTAAATATTTTTAACTTAATTATCTCCAGCTTTTCTCAGAGAGATACTTGGCTGTCGCCAAAAATGTGGCATTTGATTTGGAAACTGGCTGTGTCCTCCAGAGAAACGTGGTGGGGGCGGCTTCTGGAAAACTCACTTTATTCTTTACAACCGAGCCATTCAGGAAGGACAACTGCTTTTCTTTGGGGAGGGGGGAGTCAAGTTTTCTTGCAGAACTTGTATTATTCCATTTTGGGACATGGGGACCCCAAGCCTTGAAATGGAACCGAGCCTTGGCATGTAATGCTTGGGGTTTTTCCGTGTCTCGTTTTCAGCTTTGATGGAAGCCACGTGCCAGGCCAACAAAGGGAGAGGTGGAAAATTCGATGTTGGGGCAAAGCCATTAACCTTGGGTGGAAGAGGTGACAGGTATATGGGGGCAGGAAGGCGAGGGGTCTGAGGCTGGCTGCCTGGGGTCAGAAGGTCACCGGGAAAGGAAGGAAGTCCCTGTGATCAGCCCTGAGGGCAGGGTGGGCTCTGATGCTTTGGAACTGCTGTTTTCCAGGGGATGGGAGCTCCTGCTTCAAGCAGAACCCTGTACGGAGCCGAATCTCTGATGATGGATGCACACAGTGTGAGGGGTCCTGGGGCTGCCACGTCCAGCTGCCAGAGTGACCCCTAGACTGAACGCCACACTCCATGCTGCACTCACCAGCTGCCCCAAGGACACACCGCCCAGGGAGGCATCATGGGCTACAGAAGCCTGACTTGTGCTGTGGAGCTGACAACCAGCTCGGTCAGACTGATGCCTCAGCCTGTGCTCCCAGGACCCTCACAGCTGCTGGGCCACAGGCCACACTTGCAAAAGCCAGCAGTTAGCCCACCCTTGAGTTCTCGGGGAGCCATCCTCAGGGCCCATTCTGCTATCAGTTGCCCTGGAGGGTTCAACTGAAGCCCCAGCCTCCAGCCCCAAGCAGGCCAGACCTCCTGAGCTACCAGGCCATGAGCAAGGCTGTTTCCCTCTGGCTTCGAAGGTCCCCTGTGGGCTCTGCAAACGTTAGCTCTTTCCACAAATCAATGGAGTTTTTTTCACCTACACAAAGGGACGTGCTACTGCTGCCACTCCCAGACCAGAGCCCAGGGCCACTGAGGGAGGCCCAGCGGGTCTCGGCCATAGGAAGGAGGTGGCTGGGGTGGCTTCTGGCCCTTGGCACTGCTGACCTTGGGGTTGTCCTGGGCACTGAGGGGTGTGGAGCAGCCTCCCTACCCCACCCACTCGGGGTCAGGAGCCCCCAGCTGTGACAACCACAGACTGGGGGCAGAGGGGCAGAATCACGCTGATGAGACACAGACACAGAGCAAGGCACCCAGCGGGGTGGTCTCCTGCCCTAGGCCCCGGGAGGCCAGGGACTCCAGCTCCTCCCTGCTGAGCTGGGAGTGCCAGGCCCCAGGGTGCCAAGGCCTCTCCTCCCTGCACAGCCAGGCCTCTGAGGGCCAGCCTGAGCATGATGCATGGATGACAGTGTGGGAACAGGGGTGGGGGTGGGGGTGATATATAGGGTCCGGCCTCATCATCTGTGGGTTCTGTACTTGGGAATTCACCTACTTGCTAGAAAGTATTTGTAACCCCCAAACTGGTGCGGGGTGGGGGGAAGTCTGCAGTCATTTGTGGACACAGGCAGAACAGTAAAACATCTGAGTCACTGACAAGCATTTTCCCAGCTGAGGTGGAACTGGGCGGTAACCAGGGTCCTTTTCACCATTTACGGCCATGGGGTTTTTCTGCTTCTTTTTTGGCTGCGCCTGCAGCACACAGAAACTCTTGGGCCAGGGATTGAACCCACACTGCATCAACGACAACGCCAGATCCATAACCCACTGAACCATCAGGGAACTCCACATGTTTGTTTTCTGGTGGGTGATTCTACCACTCGTAGAGCTGCGGCTGAGCACAGGAGGCTGGGACAAGCCTTATGGGGAGAAAGTAGGTGTGTCAGACAGCTTCGTTCAGGCATGAGTTACGGCACTGCAGGCTGTGAGCTCAGTGGGAAGGAATCAACAACGTGTGTCAAACAGGGTGTCTTTTGACAGAAACGCACATACTGTCACGAGATTAAGTGTGGGTCGGTTGTGACCAGAGGCTTACAGGAGCCTGACCCTGCATGTCCCCAGGAATGACCACTCATTTAGAACTGCTCCTCATAACAAGAACCACCTGTATGTGTATTTTCTCTTCTTTATGACTCTGAAAGTAACACAGTTTCATTTTACCAATTCTGGAAATCACGTAGAGTAAAAAAAACATCCATAACCCCACCACCTTCTTTTTCCAGCCGTACCTGTGTCATATGGAAGTTCCCAGGCTAGGGGTTGAATTACAGCTGCAAATACCAGCCCACACCTCAGCCACAGCCACGTGGGATCTGAGCCGCATCTGTGAACTACACCTCTGCTCACGGCAACGCCGGATCCTTAACCCACTGAGCGAGGCCAGGGATCGACCTGCATCCCCATGGATCCTAGTCAGGTTCGTTAACTGCTGAGCAACAAAGGGAACTTCTCCATTTTTTTTTTTTTTGTCATTTTTGCCATTTCTTGGGCCACTCGCACAGCATATGGAGGTTCCCAGGCTAGGGGTCTAATTGGAGCTGTAGCCACCAGCCTACACCACAGCCACTCGCCTACACCACAGCCACAACAACCTGGGATCTGAGCCGCATCTGCGACCTACACCACAGCTCACGGCAACACTGGATCCTTAACCCACCGAGCAAGGCCAGGGGTCGAACCTGCAACCTCATGATTCCTAGTTGGATTCGTTAACCACTGAGTCACGACAGGAACTCCTTTTTTTTAAAAGCATATACGCCTACCTATCCATTTTTACAAATTCAGGTCCTCTAGACTATTTGACCATCTGCCTTTAATCAATTTTCTTAACATCATACTGTGAGGGAATCATTATTTTCCCATGGCATCAAATTCTTTTGCATGGCATGCAAAAGTTCTTGCCCAGGCCAGGGATCAAACCTGCACTACAGCAGTGACAGCACTGGATCCCCAACCCACTGAACCACCAGGGAACTCCAGACCATGAATTTTCAAAGTGTATGCAACTGTGTCACCATCACACAGGTGACACAGGACATTTGCAGGACCCCTGCATATATCCCAGCATCCCCGCCCAAGTAAATCACTGTTCTGATGGAATTATTTATTGTGATAATCATCATTTTCGTCATTATGATCATCCTGACTTTCCCTCCTGAAGAAAGGAAAGAAGGTACAGATTCTCACTGCAAGAGGAGCAGTTGGTCAGGTGGGAAGAATGTCCTAGAAGATTCTAGAAGGTTCTAGAAGCCAGCTAGCCAGTATCTGCTGGAGGGGCGGTCGAGGAGTAGGTCTTTCTGGCCTGAGGTGCACAGAGGGGGCTTTGAGCAAGCTCCGGCCCTGGCTCATGTTGTTGGTCTGTCTGCCCACTGGCTCTCAGAACCCCGATGCCCCATCTGTAACATAAGGACCCCAGGGCATTGCTCTCTGGGTCACAGTGAGGACAAAAGGGGACAAACACGGCCCAGTGCAGATGAAGGCACCAATCTACAGCAACGATTATAAGAAAAATATGATGGATATACAACATAACACAGAGGTGCGCCGCATTTTACTGTGCTTCATGCAGGTTTGTGGCAACACATTCCGCCAGGAAGAGTGTGCTGCTCTGCCCTGAATGCCAAGAAGTGGTTTTGGGGCTGGAATCTCCTCCCCGGTAAGATGCTGTGCAGACTGTTGAACTGACAACCAACGACTGAGAATATACGTAGCTTAGTTGATACGGCAGAGCCGGGGTTTGGGAGGACTGACTCCATTTGTGAAGGGAGTTTTCCTGGGGGGTAAAGTGCTGTCAGACAGCAGCTCTTCCTGTCTGTGAGAGGAAGAAGCTATCCATTCCGCAGACTTCACTGTTGAAAAATTTCATCATTTAAGAAGCTGCCACAACCTCCCCATCAACATAGAGGCAGGACCCTCCACAAGCAAAAAGATTACAACTCACTGAAAGCTTAGATGATGGTGGTTAGTGTTTTTTAAGCAATGAAGTCTTTTTTTTTTTTTTTTGTCTTTTGAGGGCCGTACCCACAGCACATGGAGGTTCCCAGGCTAGGGATTGAATCAGAGCTGAAGCCGCTGGCCTACACCACAGCCACAGCAACACGGGATCTAAGCCACGTCTGTGACCTACACCACAGCTCATGGCAACGCTGGATCCTTAACCCTCTGAGCAAGGCCAGGGATTGAACCCTCAACCTCATGGTTCCTAGTCGGAGTCCTTTCCACTGCGCCACGACTTGAACTCCTGAAGTCTTTAAAACAAACAAACAAACAAACAAAATAAAACTAAACTAAACTAAACCTGAATTGTTAGCAGTAGGAACTGGCTGGCTCCAGGGTCAAGGGCCTGGCTCTAGGGCAAAGGTCTTTGGTCCTGGGGCTGACATGGGCTACAGCTGAGGATTTGATCCTCGTTTCGTGGATGGTGGAGGCTGGGGAAGATGTGGCTGGGCTGGGGTCACACAGGATTGTGGTTGGGGACATCATGCTCACTAAGTGTTTATCATGGGTCATAAGTTGAATTTCCCTTCTTTCTCCTGAGGCAGGTTATGAATGCTTTGCAGACTTGGCTTCGGGGTCCCTGATGCTTCTGGAGACACACGTAGCTCTGTGGCTCACCAGTGAGACAGAGAAAAATCCCAAAACCCCTGGTTCCTTGCTTCTGCTTTTTTATTAGCAAGGCCCTGCTTTGCATGCAGGAGTTGGGGGAGATCTTCACACATGTGTACGAGTGTGTGTGGGGAGGGAGTGGGTCACTAGGGCAAGGGGTCTCTCCCAGGGCAGTTCTGCCCCGCTGGGGACACTGCATCATGTCTGGGGACATCTGTGGTTGTCATACTGGGGGATCCCTGGCCTCACAAGGGGGCAGGTGGGGAGGCTGCTCCACACCCCACAGTGCCCAGGGCGGCCCCCGAGAGGATGACAGGCCAATGTCAGCAGTGCCAGGCAGGGGATCTCATCTTGGCTGCTGCACAAGCACTCTTACACCGAGGCAGGGACTCCCAGCCCGGCCTGTGGCAGCACCTTGGGGTGTCCTTGCCTAAGTTCTCATCTTGGCTGGTCTCAGCTCAGCTGCTCAACTGTCAAGGCCTCTCCTGGAGAGATTCAAAAATAGATCATCTGCTTTTTCTTTTTTTTAAAGCCTGAGAGCACATCGCCCAGCAGAGGAAGCTGCCAGGGCAGTGAAAGAAACCGGAAGTGCTTCTTTTTGATGTTCTACCAGCTCATCTGCAGAGGCAGGAGGGTAATCCCCTTCCTCCGGCGTTTCTCTTAGAAGTTTCTCTGCATTCTACTTCTCAGAACGAAACTGGGCTCCTGGGCAGGCACTTACGCCCTCCACCCACACGGGGCTTTGCAGTAAAAATCCAACGGATTTGGAAGGTTCACATCAGAGCAAGGACCCTGGTGCCCCGTGACATCCCAGAGTGGCTGCCACCGCCTCCCCGCCCCCGCCCCCGCCTCCTGTGCCCTCAGCCCGTCCTTGGCCCAACACGAGGGGTGTCCCAACTTGTCACATCTGCAAGGAGAGACACCTACAGCTGACTCTTTAAAAAAAAATGACAAATAAACATTATATGTGTTTTTTTTCAGTTGAAAGCTATCCTCACTTTCAGTATTTACGACACTGGGGTCAGGGTCACCCTGTGGGGGCCTGTTCTGGGCACAGATGTGTGAGGACGGTATATCTGCTCCCACTCCCTCGGTGCCAGGAGCCCCCTGGTCATAACAAGCACAGATGTCCCCAGACTTGGCCCAGTGTCTCCTAGGAGGCAGAGTTGCTCCCACTGCTCTTCTACTGAGAACTTCTGTTCCAGGATTCTTGCGTTAATGTCTTTGACTCCCTTCAGTGGATTCGTTTTAAGTAGAAATTTTTGCAGAAGCTCCCAGGCCAGGGATTGAACCCACGCCACAGCAGCAATAAGGCCGGATCCTTAACTTTCTGTGCCACAGCGGAAACTCAACTTACTTTTAAAAAAATGGATTCATATTGAGATACAACATTGTGTAAGCTTCAGGAGTTCCTGTCTTGTTTTGATACATTTATTTATTGTAACATTTCTACCTACCCTCACATCCTTCCCTGGCCTGAGAAGGATTTGAGGTGCTTCCATGAGGGCAAAAAAGAAGTAATTGAGGAGACAACAATGTGGTACTTAGCGTGGGAGGGGAAATGGCAGGAAGAAATTAATAAAGTAACTTAAGAAAAGAAATAAATAAGGAGAGTTGGCAAAGTGGGGGTGACCGTTCTGAGAAAGGACTGTATGACAACAAAAATAATATCCACTGGTTACAGCTGGTTGGATACTGTCTGCCAAATATCCGCGTGTCACCCCCCCCCCCCACTCCACTGAAGCTCAGCACATGGCTTTCTTTGGACAAAGGGTCTTTGTACTTGAAAGATGTTAGGGATCTAGGATGAGATTGTCCTGGGTTCAGGGTGGGCCTTAAATCCAATGACAGGTGTGTTTATAAGAGAAAGTGGGAGAGATCTGATGCTCAGACACACACAGGGAGAGGCCGCAGGAAGATGAGGCAGAGAATGGGGTGACTGGCCACAAGTCCAGGACCCCACAGCACCCAGAAGCTGGAAGAGGCAGGAAGGGTCCCCCTATGGAGTGTGTACTTCTGGACTCTGGCCTGCAGCAGGTGAGAGA
The DNA here is from genome assembly GCF_016906955.1 of Phacochoerus africanus. Lineage (NCBI taxonomy): Eukaryota > Metazoa > Chordata > Mammalia > Artiodactyla > Suidae > Phacochoerus > Phacochoerus africanus. The sequence continues at coordinate 76,189,298 of NC_062547.1, read as the reverse complement.
ATGTCTGCTTAAAGCCACCCAGCTTGTGGTCCTTTGTTACAACAGCCTCGGGGGGGGGGGGGGGGGGGAGTCTTTTGGTATGGGACCTTGAGTGGGAAGGGCTCCCCTCCCGCTGCTGGACCGATGGGCTCTGGGCACTTGGGGGAACACAGAGAGGGTGCCCTGACCCTCACACAACTCCTGAATCTCACAGGGTCAAAAGATCTGAGCTGCTGGTATGGGAGAAAGGCATTGGTTGGTTCCCTGCATCCAGGATTAAATCGACCAGAACTACAGACATTTGGGATTAGGAACCCCTTAGCCCAAGGTTCCCAAACCCTGGAATCCCCTGGGGGGATGCTGCAGTTGGCCTGGAGCACTCAGGCAGTGGTCTGGGTGTGGCCCACTGGAGAGGCCCCAGGCGACTGCCCTGGGCAGCCAGGGTGAGGACCCCCCCCCATGAGGCCAGCCCACACCCACAGGAAAGGGAGGCCCAGGAGTTCCATGTTTAGTGCTCCCAGATGGTGAGGGTGGAGTAACGCGTCCAAATGTTTAATGATGGTAGGAAACAAATAAAAGATCACATTTCCGCCCTTGGGGAGCTTTCTGGGCAGTTGAAGGAGGCGGGAAGGGAGGGGTTCTTAAGATGCATAATAGACTACTGTATGTCATATAATGCTACATAACGAACACACTTTTTTCTAAAAGGTCAAATATTTCAGTTTGGTGGCCACATAGTCTCTGCAGCAAAGACTCAGTTTAGTAGCCCCCAAAGACAACATGTAATGAACATGCTGTGTCCCAATAAAACTTTATTTGCAATCACAAGCAGAGGGCCAGATTCTACCACCTGGCTTCAGTTTGCAGAACCCTGAGCTGAAGAGATGAACAGCCTCTGAGGTTAAGGAATGGCAGTAACTCACGAGGTTAAAATAGAACTACCGTCTGACCCTGCCATTCCACTCCTAGGTATGCATGTCCCCAAGAGACATGAAAACACATGTCTGCCCAGAAAAGTGTTCCCTAACGTCCAAAGGAGTATTATCCATACTAGGCAAAAAGAAGACACGACCCAACTGTTCATCGATGGGTGAATGGATAAACAAAATGTGCTGTATAGATGCATATAATAGAGCATCACTCAGCCTGAAAAGGAGAGAAGCACTGACACTCACTACCATGTGGACAGGCCTGGAGTCCACGATGCTCAGTGAGAAGCAGACACAGAAGGACACACAGGTTGGGATTCCATGGATGGTAAACGTCCAGAACATACACATCCACAGACAAAGAGAGAGGGTTCCTGGTTGTCAGGGGCTGGGGAGAGGGAATGGGGTACAGGGTTATTTTGGGAGTGATGAAAATATTCTGGAATGAGATAGATGTCATAATTGCACTACTTGGGGAATGTACCGAAAACACTGAATTGTATACTTTATTTACGCATTTATTTTTTATAGCTGCAACTGCATCATATGGAAGTTTCTGGGCCAGGGATTGCATCTGAGCCACAGCTGCAGCAATACCAGATCCCTTAACCCACTGTGCCAGGCCAGGGATTGAACCCATGACTCTGCAGTGACCTGAGCTGCTGTAGTCAGATTCTTAACCCATTGCATCACAGTGGGAACTCCCAAATTGCATTCTTCAAATGGGTGAATTTTATGAAATGTGAATTATATCTCAATTATTTTTTATTTTTTTTTGTCTTTTTGCCATTTCTTTTTGCTCCTGTGGCATATGGAGGTTCCCAGGATAGGGGTTGAATCAGAGCTGTAGCCACCAGCCTACACCAGAGCCACAGCAACGCGGGATCTGAGCCGCGTATGTGACCTACACCACAGCTTACAGCAACGCCAGATCCTTAACCCACTGAGCAAGGCCAGGGACCGAACCCGCAACCTCCTGGTTCCTAGTCGGATTCATTAACCACTAGCCACGATGGGAATTCCTCAATTTTTTTTTAAAGTCTGAGAGGCTTCCTACAGTAGACAATGTCCGTGCCCAGAGCTTGAGGGTGGGTAAACCCTGGCTGGAGGCCCCATGACAGGCCCTAGCTGGATGGTACCTGGAGTTCAGGCAAAGATGCAGGTGGTCAGAGCAGAGTGGATGGAGGATCCATAGCTGGAGCCAGGCAGCTGTGGTCAAAAATGGGCAGGCCATCCATGTAGAGTTTGGGTCTCTTCCTGGGCCTGAAGGAAATTTCTGTGTCGGTAGTGATGGGTCCAGGGTGGAAGGACAAAAGCAGGGTCTCACTATGACTTTCGAAGTCCCTCTTCATGAAAAAATATTAAATGTACTTAACGACAACATAGGTTTAAAGACAGAGACCATCTGGGCTGGATTACTATATTCATGGATTTCTTCTTTAAATTAAAGCCCTCTTGTGGGCTTCATGGATAAGCAGTCCTGGAGACCAGGTGGGAGGAGAGGCTTTCAATAGCCAGGATGAGAACCATGCGAGGGACATGGATGGAAGCTGTGATGGGTGGAGAGGAATTTAAGTGGTTGACAATGTGGGGGAGGGATCGAGGAGGATCTGAAGTTCAGGGAGGCCCTCTGCCAAACCAAAGAGTAGGCTGTGGGGAGGGAAGAGGTGGGCCTGAGACTGGGGAGATGGGGATATCTCCCCAGAGGACCAGAAGTTGGGCCTCTGTGCCCATCCTCCACCCCCACCCCACCCTGTTGCTAAAGGCCTGACCAGGGGTGATAGAGCAGGGCTGGTGAATCATTGCTGCCTGTAAGGTGGTCGGCAGTCAGTCCTGTCCTAGCAGATCTCTGGGCCTGAGCAGAGAAACAGCAGGGCATGTGAATGGATGGGCTTGGCCCTGTGCTGATAAAACTTTATTTACAAAACACACAATCACCATGGGCCATGATTTTTGCCCCCTGGTCTGGAAGCTCCATCAATTCCAGTTACATGCTGACAGTGATTTTCCCTAAAACATGAGGTGCCCTTACCATCTGCAGATTCATTTCTCCTTTGGAGTCTCCTGTGTCCTCTTATTTACACGTTGTCTACACCAGCCAAGGGGGTGCATGGGACAGCGACTGGCCACACAGCTGGAGATGCCCACCATCCACCACACTCCAGTCAGAGGGGCAGACGGCTCAGAGCAAAGACCAAGGCTTCTTCCCAAGCTCAGTGTGAATGGAGCCAGCATCTGCCCGGGTGACAGGAGATACCGGGTGCATGGGGGCTGCTGCTCAGATGCAGAGTGAAGGGATGCAGCTGGGAGGCCTGCATCCATAGAGCCCGCCTGGGAATGGCCCTCACGGCCGGGTGTCGACGTGGGGAACAAGTCTATACATGCAGATGCACACCCTTTACACTCACACTCATGTGCACAAACACACACACAGACTTAGACACCCCTACCCAATATACACACACACAAACACATCTACACACATACACACACCTCCACATACAAATACGCACATATACAAACACAGCCACACATACAAATGCACACACATGCACACATACCTCCACACATACAAATACACAAACACACACATACATACACACATATACTCACCTACACATTCGAATACATACACACCTCACATACTCACACATAAAAATACACATGAGTTTCCGTTGTGGCTCAGTTGTTAATGAATCCGACTAGGAACCATGAGGTTGCAGGTTCGATCCCTGGCCTTGCTCAGTGGGTTAAGGATCCGGAGTTGCTGTGAGCTGTGATGTGGGTCGAAGACTCAGCACAGATCCTGGGTTGCTGTGGCTGTGGTATAGGCTGGTGGCTACAGCTCCGATTAGACCCCTAGCCTGGGAATCTCCATATGCTGTGGGTGTGGCCCTAAAAAGACAAAAAAAAAAAAAATACACATGCACCCACACACACATCCACACACCTACAGATACAAATATGCACACTTCATATACATACACCACACACACACTTTTTGCATATAGATACAAATACACACAGATAGACACACATATGCACACATACCACACACACAAATACATGATGATCACATACAAATACACATATACATACACAAATATACACATATACAGAAAATACGCATACAAATATACACACACAACACATACAAGCACACAGAGTTACACACCTACACAAAGACATCTATACATACATACAAACACATGCACACAAACGGAAGCTTACATACACACACACAAACACATAATTACACAGACAAACACAGTTCATCAGTGGGAAAAACCACAGTATGAAAAACCTGGTTGAATCCATTAAACACAGAATTAAGTCTGTCTAATTTGGTCTCATAATGGCTACAAAACAGACTACAACCTTTAGAATTCTTGCAAGAAAAGCATGTATGTGATACATAGTTTGTTGAGATAATACTAGACCAAGTCCCCCTTGGCGCTGCTGACACTGGGGCGGGTCATCCTCTGGGGGGCCTGCCCTGGGTGCAGTTAGGTGTGGACCAGTATCCCTGGACTCCACTCACTTGATGCCAGGAGCCCCCCAGGTGTGACACGCACAAATCCACTTTCTATCCAAGTGGACTGGCTTATTGTGGTCATTTCTTCTGGTGGAGCTTTAAACTGGCACAGCTCCTGCCAGGTACCCAGTCTGGCAGTTACATACAGAAGGCCGATTCTCTCTGAGCCAACACAATTCTGCAAAGCCCCAAATATGTGCTGTCGGTCTCTGCCCAAGAAGCTGAATACTACACAGCAGTGAAAAAGAGGGGGGCAGATTTCCACATACTGATGTGTAGAGTGCTAGGAGGGGATTATGTTGAGTCAAAGGGAGTGGGTTTCCCTGACTGAATGGACACCATGCAGGTCACAGCTCTGGGCACCCCTCTCCCGTCAGGTTCTGTGCAGATGGAGGAGGCCAGGCTGGCACGTGACTGGAAGATACACACCGTGTCTGTGCCCTGTCCCCTCACATCTGCTGTCTTCTCCGCTCTCTGCAGAGAACCATCTAGACACCTCCCATGGCTGTGTGTCTGCAAGAAGCTGGAAAAATACTGCATGAACGTGACAGACCTTGGGAGGTAGAGGCTGGCTGTGGAAGGAGGCCGAGGTGCCGGGTTCTGCAGCTCCAAGGAGCAGGGACATCCCCAGGTGGAAGCTGCCTCACCTCACCTCCAAAACTGGGTCTGCCAGGAGCCACCACACCTGTGCTGGGTGGAGTCCAAGTAAATCCATCCAGCATCCCCCGCCTCCACTGTGGTCCACCCATCACCTCTGTGGGGTGGGTCTCACTGTACCTGCACCTGGTCATCACATGCTAAGCGCTACAACCTGGCCCACTGAGGACCTATGCCGGCGTATGCCACACCAGAGCTCGAGTTTTCTCTCCAGGAAAGCCTGCTTTGAGTTTAAATTTAATTTAAAAAATTTAATTCTGTGAGGCCAGAGGATTGAGCAAAGGCTCAGAGCCAGAAGCATGCAGAGAGGGGCTTGTCAGAAGGAAAGCAGCTGTCCTGCATTGGTGTCCCAGAAAGGCAGGTGCAGGGTGAGACTTTTTGTTTTCAAATTGTGGCAAAATACACATAACTTAATATTCATCATCTTCACCATTTAAGTGCACAGCTCAGTGGCATTAAACACATTCACACTGTGCAACCATCCCCACCATCTCCAGGACTTTCCCTTCTTTCCCCATGTGTCCCCATGAGACCGACTCCCCCTCCCCTCCTGCAGCCCCCGCCCCACCATCTCCTTCCTGTCTCTGTGGATCTGACTCCTCTAGGGACCCCCTGGGAGTGGAGTCAGACAGTCTCTGCCCTTCTCTGTCTGGCTTCTCTCACTGAGCATCACGTCCTCAAGGTCGATCCACGCTGAGGCAGGTGTCAGAATGCTCTCCCTTTTTAAGGCTGAGTAACAACAGCAAAAAAAGCCAGTCACCCAATGGAAAAATGGGCAAAAGACCTGAATAGACTGTTCTCCAAGGAAGATATACAGATGGCCAACAAGCACATGAAAAAATGCTCAACATCCCTGATTATAAGAGAAATGCAAATCAAAACTACCACGAGATACCACCTCACACCAGTCAGAATGGCCATCATTAATAAGTCCACAAATAACAAGTGCTGGAGGGGGTGTGGAAAAAAGGGAACCCTCCTCCACTGTTGGTGGGAATGTAAGCTGGTACAGCTGCTATGGAGAACAGTGTGGAGATACCTTAGAAATCTATATATAGAACTACCATATGACCCCGCAATCCCACTCTTGGGCATATATCCAGACAAATGTTTCCTTAAAAAAGACACATGCACCTGCATCTTCATTGCAGCACTATTCACAACAGGCAAGACATGGAAACAACCCAAATGTCCATCAACAGATGACTGGATTAGGAAGATGTGATATATATATATATACACACACACACACACACAATGGACTACTACTCAGCCTTAAAAAAGAATGACATAATGCCATTTGCAGCACCATGGATGGAACTAGAGACTCTCATACTGAGTGAAATAAGTCAGAAAGACAAAGACAAATACCATATGATATCACTTATAACTGGAATCTAAATATAGCACAAATGAACATTTCCACAGAAAAGAAAATCATGGACTTGGAGAATAGACTTGTGGCTGCCTGGGGGGAGAGGGAGGGAGTGGGAGGGGATCGGGAGTGTGGGGTTATCGGATGCAAACTATTGCTCTTGGAATGGATTTACAATGAGATCCTCCTGTGTAGCATTGAGAACTATGTCTAGATACGTATATCACAACAGAACAAAGGGAGGAAAAAAATGTATACATGGAAGTGTAACTTGGTCCCCATGCTGTACAGCAGAAAAAATAAATAAAATTAAATTAAAAAAAAAAAAGGCTGAGTAACATTCCAGTGTGTGGATGGACTATGTTTGTTTATCTATCATCTGTCCGTGGACACTTGGGTTGCTTCCGTCTTTTGGCTGTTATGAATCATGCTGCTGTGATTTACATGCTGTGATAACAGGTTTGCCAGCTGTCTCTTCCAGTCCCTGATTTCAATCTTTTTGGATCATTCCCTGATCCAGAAGTCGAATTGCTAGATAAAGTGGTAATTCTATGTTTAGTTCTTTGAGGAATCGCCAGACTCTTCTCCATAGTGACTGCCCCATTCCCATCAATAGTGCATGAGGGTTTCAATTTCTCTATGTCAATACCTGTCCTAAGTCCTATTTTTGTCTGAACCTCAGTACCCTCATCTGTTGAATGAGCTCATGGCTCCTCTCACAGGCCTGCTGGGAGGCCCCACGAAAGACAGTGTTTGGATGTCAGACCTTGTTTTGCTTTTAGGAGACCTTTTCCCCTGAGCTGTCAGGGAACCAGGGAAGATATGCTGGTTGGCTTCTATCTTGTGTGTGTGTTTGTGTGTGTGTGTGCACGTGTGTGTGCACACCACCCCTGGGGATTCATCTGGAAAGCTGCTGAGAGATGAACAGCCCAAGAGAAGACGCTGCCCTCACATACACGCAGACACACAGATACATGTCGCGTGCATGCATGTCCCCAGAGCAGGGGTCACAGGGATGATGGCCTCTGAGACTGAGTTTCCCAACCCACGGCGGGACTGCCTCAGATGACGTGCAGACACGCAGCCTGGGCGGGCCTGGGAGGCCGGCAATAAAAACAAACACGCCGGGGTCAGTTCCGGCAGAGAGCTCTGTTCGGGTGTGCACGTGGGGTGCTGGGAATCTGCACGGGGTGGGGTCTGCCCCTTCCTGCAGGGCTGCTGCAGCTCGGGGATGTGTGCAGAGCCAGTGGAGGACAGGGTCACCAGCGGGGGCGGGGGGGGGGGAAAGGCTGTAAGTGGTGGCTGGCAAGCCTCAGACTTCTGGCAAAGGGGGAGACTTGGCACCCCTTTTCTTCTGAGTTCACTGACTCTGCACCAGTCACCAGCTGTCCCGCACATGTGCAAAGCTCTGGCGGTCTGTCTCCTCCACAGGCTTGTAGGCTGGGTACTAGGTCAGTGGATTTGCTATACCGAGTAACAAATCATCACTATCTAGTACCACAGGGTTTGGGAGTCAGGGCAGAGCTAAGCCCTGGGCCCCAAAAGGCTAATCCAGGTGAGGCCTGGGGCTGACTTCTTATCAGAACCTTGACTGGGGAAGGGCCTGCCTCCTAACTTCCCCAGGTTGTTGCTACAACTGGCCTCCCCTGGCTGCAGGGCTGGGGTCCCCACTCTGGGCTCTCAGTCCTGGCCTCGGGGCCCCTCCATGCACCCTCTCAGAATGTGGCCCCTGACGTCTTCAAGGCCAGCAAGGGAGGGTGTCGTGGAGAGCCTGCCAAATCCCAGTTTTACAGGGCATCACCCACTCCCAGGTGTGACATCTGTCACCTCTGCCACCTTCTCCTGGCTAGAAGCAAATCACAGGCCTTACCCACACTCAGGGAGAGGGTATTATGCAAAATGTGATACTGGAAGGGTCAGCACGTGCCTGAGACCATCTCCCTGGGCTGAGAAAAGGCAGAGCGAAGGTTCATGGTTCCCTGAGGTGGCCGTGCCAGGGCTACGAGGGATGGGGATGCCCTCCAGGTAGGCCCTAAAGTGGGGAAGGGCCTTCCAGCAGTGGGTCTGGCCATTACACGTATTACTCACAAGTATAACTTATATGTAACACACGTATACACACAAACACATACATATGCCTACGTATATACATATGAACAAATTTAAAAAGAAAACAGGGCTTTCCCACAGAAAGCATATGGTATTCATAAGCAGCATCACCACATCACAGACAGATTTTTTTTTTTTTTGGCTGCATCCATGGCACGCGAAAGTTCCCAGGCCAGGGATTGAACCTGTACCACACCAGTGACAGTGTCAGATTCTTAACCCGCTGAACCACCAGTGAACTCCAGAGAGTGGAGACTTTTAGAGGTGAGGCTCTGAGGCTCTGAGATGTGCTTAGATTCGGCTGGAGGCAAGAGCTCAGCCTGACCACCTTCCCAGCCTGGGGCACTTGCAGAAGCGGGTCCTGGAACCTGAGCACAGAGGGCAGCCCTGTGTGGACTCACCTCCTATACAATAAAAAAAGCTATTTGTGTTTTTCTATTTGACTCTCTTTCTGTATGGTAGGCTTGATTCTTGGTGGAAGGAGGCAGAATATGAACAACAAAACAAACTGCACTCAGGGTGAGGGCAGGTGGGCTGTTGTCCTTTGCTTGGTCAAGGGCAGCCTCAGCTCCCACGGTTCCAGGATCCAGGGAACCTGGGCAGAGAAGCACCTGTCCGCCACACCTATGAACCCCTCGGCCCTGATCAGGGCCCAGGTCTTTCTCTGTAGGGGGCATTGGGGGCATGGAGCAACATCTCTGCCCCACTCCCACTAGGAATCATCTGGCCCCAGTGTCCACAGAGTCAGGCATTAAAGGAATTCCAAGTCACATGCTGGGAAGGGGTGCAGCAGGGCCAGGAACCCCTGACTCCTGCATCCCAGGTCGGGGGTGTGGACCCAGACTGACCCCCCTGCATGGAAAACCACTGGCTCTGGTGGGGTGCCAGTGCCGCCTGTCTGCAAGGGGCCAGGAAATGGCTGGGAGGGATGGTTAAACAGACAAACATCCCAAGAATGCAAACTGCTCCTCCCTGCCCTGGAGGGACCCTCGCTCCTGGGGTCCTATCCCTGGACAGGTCCAGACACAGAGGCCCGGAAGGTGGCCACCCAGATGCATCTGACATGTGTCATGTTAACGAGAGCCAAAGAGGCCACACCCAGCAGCTCCACCACTGTCTCGGGTCACCCATCCACAAAGGGGCAGCTGGTGACCCACCTGGAACCCCGCAGGGACCTGAACACCTACCCTGGCCACGGGGGCTGGTTCTGGGGGCCAGGTGCCCGCCCAGGATAAGGGAAAGCAGGAAAGTCACAGGATGGATGCGGGGCAGGAGGTGGACAGCAGGGCTGGGCCAGAGTGTAAGAGTACTTCCGCTGGAAGCCTTGGGAGCGTACGCCTGCAAGTCTGGAAGTGTCTATGGTGACAAGAGGGGAGACAGGCAGCTCTGCCTGTTCCTGGTCACCTCCTTGGGGAACCTTGAGAATGGGCCACCCAACTGAGGGGCCTTGCAGAGGAAGGGCAAAGGACGCTTTTCTTGTCACCAAGCAAGCAAAGGATAGCCCAAAGCACTCAGCGACTGTGTGTGTGTGTTTTCTGGAGCAGCCATAACAAATACCACCTATTAGTGGCTTAAAACCACACATGCTGATTCTCTGACGATTCTGGAGACTTAAAACCCAGGTGCGGGTGGAGCAGGACCTTCCGGAGGCTCCAGGGAAAGTTGGTTCCTCCTTTTCCAGCTTCTGGAGGCGCCATGTCCCTGGCTTACGGCCCCTTCCTCCATCCTCATAGCCAGCAGTGCGGCATCTTCCGCCTCCCTCTTATGAGGATCCTGTGAGGACACTTCCCCGCCCCCCGGGGAATCCAGGGTCACCCCCATCTCAGGGACCTTCACTTAATCCCATTAGCAAAGTCCCCCTACCACATGAGGTGATGCGTCCACAGTTCCGGTGATAAGGACATAGGAGTCTTTGGGGACCATCATTCTGCTGGCCACACACAGTTTTAAAATAATTTTTTTTTTTTTAAGGGCCGCACCCATGGCACATGGAAGTTCTGGTGCTAGGGGTTGAATTGGAGCTGCAGCTGCCAGCCTACACCACAGCCACAGCAACGCCAGATCTGAGCTGCATCTGTGACCTACACCACAGCTCACAGGCCATCCTGGCCTGTCCCAGCTCATGAGCTTAATCCACTAAGCAAGGCCAGGGATCAAACCTGCATCCTCATGGATGCTAGTCAGATTCATTTCTGCTGAGCCACAACGGGAAATCCTAAAAGAATTTTTAAAAAATGATTGCCCATATTTAAAATCAAGCTGTTACAATAGCTGGTATGAATCACAGGGAGTCTGGGTGGTGGTACCTCAGACCTTCAGGGGGCCTGGGATCCCAGGATGTGTGGACACTGCCCTGCAGGCCCAAAGAGCTCTGAAGGCCATCCTGGCCTGTCCCAGCTCATGAGCTGTAACACTCCCCGCTGCATATATGCTTTCATGAGTGAGGATGGGGTGAGGGGTTGAATTGCTCCCTGCCCCAGTTCCTGTGTTCCTAATATGAGGGTATTAGGAGGCAGGGCCTCTGGGAAGTGCCTAGGTCATGAGGGTGGGGCCCTCATGAATGGATCAGCACCCTTACAAAGGAACTCTTACCAGAGAGTGAATGCCCTGGCCCTTCTGCTGGGGTGAGAAGATGGCTGATATGAACCAGGAATTGGCCCTCATCAGACACCGGATCTGCTGGTGCCTTGATCTTGGTATAGAGCCCCCAGACTGTGAGGAATAAATGCTGTTGTGTATTAGCCTCTGGTCTCGGCACTGAGAAACAACAGCCTGAATGGAAACAGTCACGGCAGGTGTAACTGTTAAGGGGAAGTCACACTGGAAGAGGGTGGGCCTAGTCCAATATGAATGGTGTCCTGCAAGAGAGGACATTTGGCATGGCCACACACAAGGAGAGGCCACACAACAATGCAGACAGAGACGAGATAATGCTTCTACAAGCCAAGGGACATAACAGGCTGCCAGCCACCCCAGAAGCCGGGAGAGCATGGGACAGAGCCTCCCTCAGAAGGAGCCGCCCTGCTGACACCCTGACCTTGGACGTCCAGCCTCCAGGGCTTTGGGGGACAGATCCCTGCTGTTTAAGCCCCCAGGCTTCCGGCTGTGCTAGGTGGCCCTGGGCAGCTCAGCAAGTGGCATCCTCTGGGCTGACAAGGACCATGCAGCAGGAGAGAGAACACAGTTCCAATTCTATAAACAAAGAATCTAAAACAGAGAGAAGTTTCCAACTTCCTCATCACTGCAGTGCCCAGCTTAGGTCACGCTCCTTCTCTTGGATTCCCTCACCCTACCCCAAGCCCACCCACCCGCCTGCCAATGGCCTTTGCTCTGCCTTTTCTTCCAACTCAGCTTGGCTCCCTCCTCCTCCAGGAAGCCTTCCTGGCTTGCTCTTCCCTGGGCACTCTGTCTTAGAGCCATATCCTCTTTGGCCACTGCAGTCTACATGGGGACTTTAAGTCATCTTTGCATCCCCAATGTCCGGCCTTGAGTAAAGGCTCAATCCATGGGTGACAAACTTTGAAGGGAGCAGTGGGAGGGACGTGTGTGGGGAGACGAGGGCCCAAACACCACAGCTGAATGTATCCCCCCATCCTCCGCCCGAGACCTCCACCCCTGTCTGCACAGGAGAGCCCTGGCTGGCCCAGACACCTCTGCCCATCTGCCCAGTTCTTGAGGGCCTTTCTTCTCCCCTCTTTAGCTCCAGGTCAGGCTATGAGGCAGATTCAATGTGAATCTCACAGGACAGTCTCTGCAGTCCCTGGGTCAGAAGGTTCTTTGAGCAACCCCAGCCTGACAGTCATCTGTGCTTTGGCCTCCTTCCCGCTTCCAAGAGAGTTTTCTTTAAGGACAGAAAGTCCCTGATAATGAGACTAAAGAAACAACAAAAAAAGGACAGTCAAGGTGACAAAATGGTGGGGGGGAGGTGCTGGATGCCAGGTGTCAATTCCCTCACTTGCAAATTGCCCAGGAGGGCTGGGGGTGGGGGTGGGGGGGGAGGAGCAATTCCCAAACCGTGGGAGGGTGAGAACTGGCTCTCTGCTCATCCTTGGTGTCCAGAACACAGCAGCAGCACTGTCACACCTGCAGCCAAATCCCCAGGGAGTGGCTTGGCACCCTGCCCAGTAGTGACAAGGTTTCCTGCTCCCTGCTCTATATTCTTGGGACATCAGCTCTTCTCCTTCAGGAGGGAGACCATAAGACATGCCCCACCCCCCCACCCCCCCAGGTGCCTGGCGAGGTCCCTCCCAGTCACTCCTCCTCATTCAACATATGTGTGTTTGGAAGCTCTACTCATGGCCAGCACAACTTTGAGGGGGAAAATAGTATGGTTTTCCCACGAGAATGTGTGGCTGTTTGTTCAACATGTGCTAGGTGAACAGCAAATGTTTAGAGGGGATGTGGGGGTGGGAAGGTGTGCATGGTAGCAGTTTGTGCAGGGCCTGGCCTGTGGCCTACGGCCTGCTGGGTGCCTGATGTTTGTTCCCATAATTCTCTTTAATGCAGGATGCTGATGTTGTCCTATGAGACCTGCTCATCATCTCTGGCTGGGATTAGGACTTTGGTCAATGACTTCCTGATTCATCACAACAAAACAAAAAGGCAAAATGGGAAATACTTTGTCACAGGTGCAAGGAACAAAACGTTGAGGTCCTTGTTATATAAAGATCTCCAGGAAATCACTAAGAGATGAACAAACCAACTTAATGAATGTGGGATCCTAGATAGGATGGACAATGGAGAAAGTTCATTAGTGGAAAAACCAGTGACATTTGAATCAGTTCTATGCTTTAGTCAATAGTACTGCAACAAGATTGGTTTCGTAGCTTTGATAAATGTTCTGTGGTTATGGAAGAGATTTTGACCAGGGGCAAGCTGGGTTAAGTGTTTCTCTTCACTGTTTCTGTACCTCTTTCATAAGCTGCAAATTATCTCAAAACCTTCAAAATGAACTGTTAACAATGGACATAAAAGTCAACCAAAAAATTACCACTATAATGACCATTATGAAAAATTTAAAACTCTCTAGTCCTCTAAAAATTATAGGGAAGGACATCTCTGGTGGCTCACTGGGTTAAGGATCCAGCATTGTCACTGCTGTGGCATGGGTTCTATCGCTGGTCTGGGAACTTCCACATGCCATGGGTACGGACAAAAAAAAATTATAGATAGTTCACTAAGACATTACTTTTGGCCTTTAATCCAAGGAGACCAACAAACCCTGGTACCTGGATGCACAGAGGGATCTGGGACAGGGCCAGGGAGGGGGGGAAATGGCTATGATAGACAACACGGGGGCTGGTGACAGAATTTGGATACAGATCATGGCTTAGATGAGACTGCGTCAGTGTGAAATTTCCAGATTTTGCTAACAGTCCTGTGATTCCATAAAAGAATGTTCTTGTTCTTATTAAAAACCCACTGAGGTATTTTAGGGTTAAGGGGCATGACGTCTCCAACTTAACCGTAAATGGTTCCAAAGTCATGCGTGGACTTTCACACATGAACAACTACATAGATATACAACTGTATGTGTATAAATGACCACGCAACTATGCATACTGCTATACGTACCCCGTAACTCTGTATTCGCTCTCTATGTGCACATGTACACTTAGGCGACACATGTACACATGTCTACAAACACATATATACACAGAAAGAGTTATACATAAAATAACAAAGCAAATGGAGCAGATGTACACAATTGGCAAACCTGATATCAAAGGTATAAGGAGTACCTTGACTTATTCTTGCAAATTTTGGGTAAGTTTAAAATTATGCTGAAGGAGTTCCTGTTGCAGTGCCGCGGAAATGACTTCGACTAACAACCATGAGATTGAGGGTTTGATCCCTGGCCTCGCTCAGTGGGTTAAGGATTCGGCGTTGCTGTGGCTGTGGTGTAGGCTGGCAGCTGTAACTCCGATTCGACCCCTAACCTGGGAACTTCCATATGCCACAGGTGCAGCCCTAAAAATGAAGTAAAATAAAATAAAATAATAAAATAAAATTACACTGAAAACAGTTAGAAAAGACATCCTGGAGCATACTTTAACAGCGGTGACCTTCAGACTGGGACAGTGGGTGAACTTCTATTTATTTTATTTTATTTTAATTTATTTTTAAAAATTATAGTTGATTTACAATGTTGTACCAATTTCTGCTGTAGAGCAAAATGATTCTTTCTCTATATGCAAATATACACAGACATACACACATTCTTTTTTATATTCTTTTCCATCGTGGTCTATCCCAGGAGATTGGATATGATTCCCTGTGTTATATAGCAGGAACTCATTGCTTATCCATTCCAAATGTAACAGTTTGCATCTACTAACCCCAAACACCCAGTTCATCCCTAAACTTCTACTTTTTTTTGGAGGAGGGGTTCACACATGTGGCACATGGAGGTTCCCAAGTTAGGAATCTAATTGAAGCTGCAGCTGCCAGCAGCCTACACCACAGCCACAGCCACAGCCACATGGGATCCGAGCCAAGTCTGCAACCTACACTACAGCTCATGGATACGCTGGATCCTTAACCCACTGAGCAAGGCCAGGGACTGAATCTGAGTCTTCGAAAATACTAGTCGAATTTGTTAACCGCTGAGCCATGATGGGAACTTCAAATTCACCCTTTGAAGTGTACAAATGAATGATTTTCAGTGTCTTTTCTTTAAACCTGTGTGTTTTCTGAAAAAAAATTTTTAAACAAATGAGCAAGCATTATTTTCATAAATAGGGTGAGGGAAACTACTTAAAAATACCTGACTTTTTTCCTCTTTACAAACTGTGGACCAGCTGGGAAGACAGAGCTGTGGAGCTGGAAGACAGGCGGGTGAGAAGCACCCAGGCCTTGGAGATGGCCAGTCTGGGGCCAACCCCAGCCTGGACATCGCCTGGGTTTTTGCTGAGCCTCGGTTCCCTCGGAGGAGAAAACGGAGATTGGAATCACACATGCTCCCCCGCCCTTGTGGAAACTCAGAATAAACACTACATCTGGATCCAAACAAACACAACCCCAAGTCGTCACTGCGGCAGAGAAGGCGGACACGGCCTGGCCAGGGACTTCGGTCATCGAAGCAGTTAAGTCACACAGCCAGTGCGACCCAGATGTGCTGGGTGAGAGGACCCTTCACCTCAGGGGTCTCTCTGCCCGAACCCATTGCCCCAGCCTGGCCATGAAGGACACCAGAGAGATCCTAAGGGAGGGACTTTTTACACAATCCCTGGCTAGTCCTCAAAACAATTCAGATCATCAGAAACAGTCTCAGAAAGCCACAGCCCCAGGAGCCTGAGACGTGATGACTAGACGTCATTGTGTGGGTCCTGGGACAAAAAGAGGATGCTAATGGAAGGCCTGGTGACCACGGAATAAACGGTTGGGCCCCACTAAGGCCATAAGTTGTCAACTAGGGGGAGGGCGGGTGATGGGGAGACGGGTGCTCTCTGTACCGTTGGCAGCTTGTCTGTGAATCTAAAACCATCCACAAAAGGGAAGGTTTACTTAAAAGGTAATCAGAGCTGGCCAAGCAGTTCTGACAGCTGTGTTTGGTGACATCGTCCTGGGAGGCCATGTCACAGTTCGGGCTACATACTGTTGGCCATGGTGAGGCTGGGTTTTGGCTGAGGGTCCTGCCCCTCTGCAGGTCATAGGTCACCTTTGGGTAAATAAATGTTTTTTTTTTCTTTTTTTGCTTTTTAGGGCCACACCCACAGCGTATGGAAGTTCCCAGGCTAGAGGTCTAATCAGAGCTATAGCTGCTAGCCACAGCAACGCCAGATCCGAGCCACATCTGCGACCTTCACCACAGCTCACAGCAACGCCGGATCCTTAACCCACTGAGCGAAGCCATGGATCAAACCCACAACCTCATGGTTCCTAGTCGGATTCGTTTCCGCTGAGCCACAATGGGAACTCCGTAAATAAATGTTCTGTTCCCTGACAATGCTCCCCCAGTGATGTCAGCATCTGTGGGTACTGACTTGTGTCCCCACAAATGACATGTTCAAGTCCCAACTCCCCAGGCCTGTGAGAGCAACTTTATTTGGAAATAGGGTCACTGGATATGATCAATTTAATGCGAGGTTGTGCTGGGGTGAGACGTCCTGCGAAGTTGAGGGAAATAAGGACACGGAAACACACAGGGAGGCCACAAGCCAAGGGATGTGACGTAAGGATGCCAGGGACCCCGGGAACTGAGAGAGCAGGAAGGACCCTGCCCTGGAGCCTCTGGTGGGAGCGCGACCCTGACACATCTTGATTTCTGACTTTCAGCCTCCAAAACTGAGAGAACAGATCTCTGGTGTGAGCTGCTCGTTTGCGGTCCAGGCACTCATGCAGCATGTGACAGGTGACAGGCCGGTGATGCCGAGCTGGGCCGCCATAGTTCTCTGTCAGTGTGGGAAAGGTGTTTTCTGAGCTCTTCCTTCCATATATATGTTTTTGGTAGGGCCGCACCCGCGGCATATGGAGATTCCCAGGCTAGGAGTCTAATCAGAGCTGTGGCCTCCGCCTTACACCACAGGCAAAGCAATGTGGGATCTGAGCTGAGTCTGCGACCTACACCACAGCTCACGGCAATGCCGGATCCTTAACCCACTGAGCGAGGCCAGGGATCGAACCCAAAACCTCATGGTTACTAGTTGTCAACCACTGAGCCTCAAAGGGAACTCCAGCCTTTCCTTCCTTTTTTTTTTTTTTTTTTTTTGGTCTTTTTGCCATTTCTTGGGCCGCTCCCGCGGCATATGGAGGTTCTCAGGCTAGGGGTCAAATCGGAGCTGAGCTGCCAGCCTACGCCAGAGCCACAGCAACATGGGATCCGAGCCACGTCTGCGACCCACACCACAGCTCATGGCAACGCCAGATTGTTAACCCACTGAGCAAGGGCAGGGATCGAACCCGCAACCTCATTGTTCTTAGTCGTATTCGTTAACCACCGCGCCACGACGGGAACTCCTTTCCTTCCTTTTGCATTTGTTACAGAACAGCCTCTTCTGCCCTCTCTTTTATGGGGGCATGAGAAATCCAGAATGTAGGACGTCCTACAAGACTCTCGGGCTTTAGAAAAGAGGTCGCTTCTGTGTGAAAGAAACAGACACCAAAGGTGGAGGCTGTTCCTCCACGGACGGAGGCCACGCTGGTCACTAGATACAGTGGGGTTGGGACAGGGCTCTGGTGCTCAGGAAACAGCCACCAAGCCCCAAAGACACACTCGAGGGGTGACATGGAAATTTCTGATTTGGGGCTGGATACCAGGTGACATAAGGATGGGGGTTTTGTGCTGAGGTACACGCTGGAATATCTGGGGTCATGGGCATGATCGTTGCCTTCAAATCACTGCCAGGTGGTTCAATGAAAAGTGTGTGCAGATTGATAAATAGATAGATGACAGGGAGATACATCAACAGATGACAGATAGATAGATTTTATGTATGTGTCAAAGAGATGGTAGAGAGACAGGTAGGTGACATCAATCAATAGTTAGAGGATATATAGCTAGATGACAAGTAGACACAGATAAATAGATGAGAGGTACAGGAGAGAGAAGACAGATAAACAGGACCGACTGGTGACAGATAAAACAGCTACAGACTCCTCCCACAACTTAGTGCTCGTACACATATAAACTTCACACAAATGCCAAGTCTCCTCTATGGGATCCTAGAACTTTCCCAAATCTAAATTCTCTCAGACATTCGACGCGAGCCTCCTTCCTGCCTCCCCCCACCACTGGTCTCTGTCCATAGACCAGGCACTGTGTCCTGCCTGCCCCTGCTAGGTGCTGCCCCATGGCATCTGCAGAGCTGCTCCCCACCACCAGCCTGGCTGCTCTGTGCCCTCACAACACTCAGCCATCCTTCTGAGACCTAAGCCTGGCCCCATACATCTCTGGTGTATTCCTGCCCCCCCCCCCCTGCACTCTGGGGCACTGTGGACATTCAGGGCGGGTTACCCTGTGGGGGGCCATCCCGGGTGCTGCAGGGGATGGAGCAGTCTCCCTGGCCTCCACCCACTCAATGCCAGGGGCCCCTCAGTTGTGAGGACCACGGGTATCCCCAGGCACCTTAGGGTCATGGGTTGGGGGCTTCACTGTGGCCGACTTGCAGACCCAGGAGGCGATGCGGGAGGGGCTGCAGTCAGACCCTTCCTGAGCTTCTGCATCTGGAGATGCTGCTTGGACCAACTGTTTCCTAATGGGATCCGGGGTCTCTCCTACTCCCTAGACCTCCTCTGTGCCCCCGTCCTCTACTTAGGGAGGGCTCCGATGACCAGGGCCCTGGAAGGTGGACAGACAAGATGCTCCTTGGGTGGCGATTTCTATGATGAGAATCTCAGCTGCAACGAAGCTGGGCTGAGGTCTGGCAGCGTCCCCAGGCCCCGGGGAGCCAGTGGATCCAGCACCTGGGCCTGGGAGCACCTGGGGGCTGGGGCTGTTATGACAACGTGGAATAGGATGCACAGGGCAGGCCCCACTACCCCGACTGGTCAGGGGCTGAAAGGAGGCTTTGCCCAGGAGGGAGGGGAGCACAGCTGGGCTGCTGAGTCATCTCGGGGCTCCTGCATTTCACAAAAGGTTATTAACACCAGGCAGCATCATGCCAACCACTGTAGCATGAAAGGAACAAGATGCTGGCTCAGGCTCCAGAGGTCCCCAGGAGCATCTGACCATCACTCGTGAAACAGAATTCAGAGATACCAGGAAAGCCCATGACTAATTTCCTCAGAGGGTCTTCATCTCAGCCAGGGTGCCCCCGCCCCCACACTGCTAACATCACAGGTCATTCTCTGTGGGGGGCTGTCCTGGGGGCTGTGGGGGTGCAGCACCCCTGGCCCCCACACCCTAGATGCCAAAAGCCCCCCAGTCATGACAATCACAGATGTCCTAGACATGGCCCAGCGTCCCCTGGGAGGTGCAGTCGCCTGGGGGGAGACCCTTGCTAGGCGACGGCCAGTCCCCACATCCCGCTACTGCACACATCAGGAACAGGGCCATAGTCAGGACTAAACACATCAGGGTGAAAGTGAGGGAGGAAAGAGGCCTGATGTTGGGCTCTGGGCTCAGAAGGAAACAGGGTCATGAAGACATGATGAGTCAGAGAGAGCATTTGGCTTACAGGCCCCGGCTGGCTCATCTCTGAGGAGCTGGTGACGGCACTTTCCTTCCCAGAAAACTGAGAGGTATGGATCCACCCTCAGATAAGGATGGGGGCCCTTGCTGCAGGATTACGTGGAAGGGAAGCTTGGTTAGATCTGCGAGCTTCCGTCTTGGTGGCCCCTCTCCCTGTTCTCAGCGTGGAGCCACGTGGCAGCACCTTGCTCGGCAGACACTTACGAGCGGCCCTCACTCCCTTCTGTAGCTTCGCTGGGTTTCCTGAGTGTACGTGTAGGAAGGAAGGACTATCTAGGTCATGGCCCCCACCTTTGCTTCCTGGCTCGGGGCTGGCGGCGGGGTCCCCCACCTGGCAGAGAAGGGGCCAGGGAGCAGCACTGGGGACCACGAGGCCGGGCAGGGGTGCTGGGCAGCGGGGGCCAGCAGGATCTGGAGGGTGGTGTCCTTGAGCAAAGGAAACTCATGGTGGGAGAAGGCGTCTGCAAACGTGTGAAGGGGCAAGTGACAAGGAAAGTGGGGGTACTGGCTTGGAATTAGGATCTCGGTGTGACCGCACGGCTTCTCTAGTAGGTAAGTAAATAGACAGACGGAAAAGTGCTAGAAAAAAAAAGTACATACATAGATTCTTAGATACATGACACATGGATAGATAGGTAGGTAAACAGTAGATACATCTAGCCACCTAGAAGCCATGACACCTCAAAGGCCCACGAGAAGCCAGGGCTGTCCCCAAACAGGGCTTGATGGTCCAGGTGAGATGTCCTTCATCTGGCACCACAAGACCTAAGGATATCTCTGTAGCCGTGGAGCAGCGGACACCAGCTGTTCTCTGAACACAGTCACCAATCCCAGGCATGTGCCTGAGATCTCAAACTTACAGAAGCAGGTCTCATTGCTTGGCTACCAACATCTGGCCCAAGGGGAGACTTGCTCACTCCCAGATTCAACCAGGGATGGGCACAGAACAGCTCAGGCCCCATCCAGCCAACAGCTTGCTTTTGTAAATAAAGTTTTATTGGAACACAGCCACCCACATTCATTTACAAGTAGCTTTTGGAGTCCACATGGCAGGGTGGGAGAGTTGCAACAAAGGCCTTCTAGGCTCCAAAGTCAAAAATAGTTGTTCCCTGGCCTTTCAGAGAAAAAGTCTGCCAACCTCTGCATGAAGTTGGCCTCGGGTGGCTGACAGCTCTCGATGGCGCTGGGCATATTGCCGGTCCTCCTCTGCTGAAAGGCTTCGGGCACTTCTGCTCCATTGTCACAAGGGGACTGCAGAGCTCCCTGCTGCCTCTCTGAGCTGAGAGAGAGGATGTGCTGGGGGCCCTGGCCTTCACTGTCCTGGTTGGAAGCTTCTGAACACAGTCTCTTTCCAGGCCAGGGACTGCCACTCAGAGGGCTATTGTCCCCCACTGCCAGGGCCCTCACAGGGGCTGCTGGGCCTGTGTGTTTTTAACTGCCCTCTTCCACTAAGCTCCCCAGTGTCCTTTTTGCTTTTAATTTCTGCTTTAAAAAGTAATTTTTGAAAAATTTTGTAATCATTACAGATCCACAGGAAGTTGCGAAAACAATGTGCAGGAAGTCCTGTGGACCCTTCCCCTGGCCTCCCCAGGGGTAGCATCTTGCATAATTATAGTCAGTATCATAACCAGTGTGTCTTCCTTCATCTGCTTGGACTGCAGGGATGATACCACAGGCTGGGGGAGCTTAAAGCACAGACATTCGTTTCTCTGGTTCTGGGGCTGGAATCTGAGATCAGGGTGCAGGTGTGGCTGGTTCCTGGTGAGGGTTCCCATCCTGGCCTGCCTTCCTGCTGAGTCCTCACCCAGCAGAGAGTGCTCTGGTCTCTCTTCTTCTCCTTATAAGGACACTAATCTCACAGAGGGGGTCCACCCGCATGACCTCATCTCCTCATGTAACCCTAATCCTTCCTAAAGGCCCCACCTCCAATATCCTCCCACCTTTCAGCCATGGGGTGGGGGGGTTTAGATTAGGGCTTCTACATAGGAATTGACACAAACATTCAGTCCATTGCAACCAGGAAACTGACAATGATATAACCATAGAGCATACTCAGATGCTCCTGGTGTTCTGTGCACGTGTGTGTGTGTGTGTGTGTGAGAGAGAGAGATTCTATGCAGCTTTAGCACACATGTACATTCATTCCCCTGCTATCAAAATCAAGACTCAGTTCCAAGACATTGCCCCCATGCCCCATCTTTCAGCCACACTCCCCCCTAATCCTTTCCCCAATGCACCTGCTCAAAGACCCAGGGTCCTCCACAAAATATTAGCAAACCCCATCTAGCAATGTATGAAAAGGATTCTACACTGTGGCCACATGGGGGAATGCATGATCGGTTTAACATCAGAAAGCTGGTCAACATAATCCATCCTGTCGACAGAACAAAGGACAAAACCCATGAGATCATCTCAAGAGGTGCAAATGAAGGTCTGACATGTTTCCATGCTCCTCTGTCACACAGACACTCAGCAAATTAGGAATAGAAAAGAATTTCCTGGAGTTCCCTGGTAGCTCAGTGGGTTAAGGATCTGGCCTTGTCACGGCTGTGGCATGGGTTTGATCCCTGGCCTGAGAACTTCCACATGCCATGGGTGCAGCCAAAAGAAAGGAAGGAAGGGAGGGAGGAAGAAAGAAAGGCATCCAGATCAGAGAGGAAGAAGGAAAACCATGTCTCTCCTTGCCAATGACAATCTGGGTACAAACTGCATGGCAGAGCACTGGAAGAACTAGCTAGTCTGGGAGCCCAGAGTCTCTCCTGGGCTTGGCTGGGGGTGGGGGTGCCAGCCGGGGTGATGGGGGTCCTGCCAAATTGTGACTGGCCTTTCCAGCCTCATCAACTTCCTCGGGACACACTGAAGGGCATCAGATTAGAGAGTCCCACTGAGATAAGCCCCTGACGGGCTCTCTGTAGAGGGATAGGTCGTAAACAGACCTCTTAAAACACGTCATGAGGGTTTTGCTTTTTATTTTTAAAGTCACCAGCTGCCCAGAGCTCAGCACGGTGGGTCAAAGGGCCTATTCTTTGGCTGGGAACAGTGAGGGGACAGAGGGCAGCTGGAGTCAGAAGCGAGCCCTATGAGAATGTTGTCCCATCAGGGGCCATATTTCTTCTCTGTCCTCCTCTGACCTCTGCTCCCAACTGTCTGCTGACGTGTCTGTCCTTGGCTGCTCGGTGGGAACCCCAAAAGCAAGGTGACCAGCTCCTCTGGTCGAGTGTTCTAAGTTCCGCAACTGAGAACCCTCAGCTCCAGGAAACCAGGGCAGCCCAGACGGCTGCTCACCTCCGAAACTTCTCCAGCTGGTCCCCTTTCCTTCCAGGCTCCCCCTGGGCTACATGGCACCATCGTTCTCCTTGGTGGCTTAGGTGTTACACTGGGGACCCCATGCTGTACCCCAGCCAGGTCTCCTCTCAAATCTCACATGCGCCTCTCATCCTTCCTACATCGTTCCCACCTCTATTCCTGCATCTGGTCCCCTCCTCCTTGTCCAGGCCATGGGAGCAGGGAGGGCGCCCCTGGGCCCTGAGCACAGAGAGTTGTGCAATGTTTATTATCATTTAAAACATCACCACCCATGATGGAAGTCAGTATAAGAAAAGGAATGTATATATATGTTTGACTGGATCATTTTGCTGTACAGTAGAAATTGGCACAACATTGTAAATCAACTATAATTTAAAGACAGTGAAAAAAAAAGAAAAAAGAAAACATCACTGTATAATGCTACAACACAGATGAACCACAAAATGTGCTAGACACAAAAGACCACATACGGTGTGATTCTACTTACAGGAAGCATTGGGAACAGGCAAATCTACAGAGACAGAGAGTGGGTTATTGGATGCCAAGGGCTGGGGCGCTGGGGGGCTAGGAGAGATTGATAGGGGGACAGGGTCTCCTTTGGGGGTAATGGGAATGTTCTGGGTGTACATGGTGGTGGGGGTTGTCAACTCTGTAAGTATATTAAAAACTGTTGAGTTTGTACACTTAAAATGGTAAAGTTTAGAGTATGTAATTTTTTCTCCATAAAGCTGTTAGAAAATAAATGATAGGCAACATTATCAAGAGGTTAGGCCCTTCATCCAAATGGACTTTTCAAAGGCATAGGTTTTTAAAAGCATTAGTTATATATTTTTTAAAGGATTGAAAGAGTTATGGGGAAAACAGATCAGGTAAAGGAAAAGGAGAAGGAGATTTTCAATTTTATCCATTGAGCACATATTCATTTTCACATAGTTTATAGATTAGAAAACCAGGGCTTAGAAATGGTAGAATTGGAGTTCCCATCGTGGCGCAGTGGTTAACGAATCCGTCTAGGAACCATGAGGTTGCAGGTTCGGTCCCTGCCCTTGCTCAGTGGGTTAACGATCTGGCGTTGCCATGAGCTGTGGTGTAGGTTGCAGACGCGGCTCGGATCCAGCGTTGCTGTGGCTCTGGTGTAGGCCGGTGGCTGCAGCTCCGATTCAACCCCTAGGCTGGGAACCTCCATATGCCGCGGGAGCGGCCCAAGAAATAGCAAAAAAAAAAAAAAGAAAAAAGAAAAAAAGAAATGGTAGAATTATGTGAATTGTATGTCAGTAAAAGTGCTCATTTTCTCCCCATCAATTGATCAATCCATCCATCCACCCACCCATCCACCCACCCATTCATCCGTCCATTCATCCACCCATCCACCCATCCATTCACACACACACACACACACACACACACACACACACACACACACACACACACTTGCTCAAAATGGAAGAAACACAAATAGAATTTAGGACTTATAAATCATGGTCCAATACTATTCTTATCCTTTAAAAATGTCAACACCTATTTTATTTCTCAAAGTTGAGCACGATTCTTATTAGTACATTGTTCCCTGGATTCCTGATGCTCTTGGTAACCTAGCAACGTGACACCTCTCAGAGGATAAGATGGAACATTCTCCTGCAGCATGTTCCACTCACAAATAAGCGCTCCGCACACAGAGGGCTGTACGAACCAATGATTCAGAGGGTAAAAGTTAGCAGCCCTCCTCGGCATCTGTTACAAGATATGTAAAAAACACTTCTAGGTGCCCGTACTATTTCCCACGCTACCCTGTCTCCACTCTGCCCTGCTTTCTCTCTTGTAAGATGCCAGAAATGCACAAGGGATCCAACCTCGGCATTTCACCCACCCCATGAACCGCCTGGGAGTGACAGGCTGTTGCCCACTGCCTGTATCTTGAAGGACCAACCCCACATACCGAGCTTCAAGGCAAACCTTGCTTTTGTGAAGCCAGGTTGAAAAGCAATGGTGGCATTCAAGAGGTAAAACATAATTTATCCTTCTTATTTATGCCTATTTGCTATTTTCTAGCTTTTTCAGAATACTGTCATTTGAAAAAAAAAGTTATTTTTTTTTTGTCTTTTTGCTATTTCTTGGGCCGCTCCTGCGGCATATGGAGGTTCCCAGGCTAGGGGTTGAATCGGAGCTGTAGCCACCAGCCTACGCCAGAGCCACAGCAACGTGGGATCCGAGCCACGTTTGCAACCTACACCACAGCTCACGGCAATGCTGGATCGTTAACCCACTGAGCAAGGGCAGGGATTGAACCTGCAACCTCATGGTTCCTAGACGGATTCGTTAACCACTGTGCCACGACGGGAACTCCAAAAGTTAATTTTTTAAAGGGAGAAATTATGGGGGACCAAGCATGTGACTTGGAGTTCCTCTCTCTCCCAACTGCTTGACAAGACTCTTCACCTAAAGAACCAGTGTAGAGGGAGTTCCCATTGTGGCTCAGTGGTAACAAACCTGAATAGTACCCATGAGGACGCAGGTTTGATTCCTGGCCTTGCTCAGTGGGTCAAAGATCCAGTGTTGCTGTGAGCTGTGGTGTAGGTTGCTGACATGGCTTGGATCCTGCGTTTCTGTGGCTGTGGCTATAACTGTGGCTGGCAGCTACAGCTTCGATTTGACCCCTAGCCTGGGAACTTACATATGCTGTGGTGCAGCCCTAAAAAAAAAAAAAAAAAAGTAGAGGAAAATTTTTTCCCAGGGCTAATGACTAAAGGAAACCCTCTTCCACACTTGGGGAGATTCAGGATGGATGAGAGGCATAAAGTCAATAAAAAGAGCAAACTGGAAAAATTACTCACAGCATATGTAATAGACAAAGTGTTAGTGCCCATCACATATCAAGAGCACCTAACAAATCAACAAGAAAGCCTCAGGAAAAATAAAGGCACTTGAAGAGATACAAACAGCTGAGAAAGGGGAGAGAGGGGAAGTGATCTCTTTAATAACCAAATAAATAAATATTAATAAATCAAAGAGACATTATTTTTCACACATTTGACTGGCAAAACTTTTACATTTAATTACTTACCATTATAGTAAGGCTGTGGGGGCAATGATTCTGCTGAAAGGAGTTTAAATTGGTATAAGCTTTGTGGAAGGTCATTTGTCAACTAACTCAATTTTAAATGCGTGGGGGAGCATATGAGAAATCTGTACCTTCCCCTCAATTTTGCCACGAACCTAAAAGCCTCCTAAAAATAAAATCTACTGAAATAAAATAGAGCATACTTATTGTACTGTCAAAAAGTGATGGTTGAAATATACTGCTACATTTTTGTTACAGATGGAAAAGTATAAGTTGTTTTATTTTTATTTTTGTTTTAATAAAGCTCTCCCTCTGTCACACGACTTGTTTCTAGCAACAAAGCAGACTGCATTGCTTATGTCTTCCCTCCTGTAAAGCCCAAGCAATACTGGATTGAAGAAAACTAACATCCTGGCTCACAAGAAAGGAAGAAAACCAGCAGAGACTCAAGATTCAAGAGAGCTAAGGACCAGAGTGGGGAGAGATGGTGCCAAGGCTGTCAGGCTGAGAGCCAGGGTGTTAGGCTCAGCCACCAGGGCCTTGGTGTTACTTTTGTGTTTTTGATCTCTCTTTCTT
This sequence comes from Phacochoerus africanus, assembly GCF_016906955.1. Lineage (NCBI taxonomy): Eukaryota > Metazoa > Chordata > Mammalia > Artiodactyla > Suidae > Phacochoerus > Phacochoerus africanus. The sequence continues at coordinate 76,162,643 of NC_062547.1, read as the reverse complement.
TCTAAGTTATAGTTTTAGGTTTACAGAAAAATTGTGAAGACAGTACAGAATTTCCACATATCCCACACCCAATTTCCTTTTATTTTTTTGCCATGCCCAAACTATACAGGGGTTCCCAGGCCAGGGATCAAACCTGAGCCACAGCAGTGACAACACCAGATCCTTAACCACCAGGCCACCAGGGAACACCTCAAGTTTACACTATTGTTAATTTCTGGCAGATCTGTCTTAATTAATGAACCAATATTTATATATTATTATTAATTAAAATTCGTATTTATTCAGATGTCTTTAGTATCTCCCTAGTGTTTGTTTTCTGTCATAGGATTCCACCCAGGATCCCATGCTACATTTGGAGGTTGTGATGGTTAATTTTATGAGTCAACTTGAGTGAGCCAGGGGGTGACCAGATACTTGGCGAAACAGTCTGCTATCAGGGTTTGTCTGATGTTTTCCTCATAGTTAGACTGGTGTGATGGATTCTGGGGAGAGAAGCTGCAGAGACAAAGTGTCCCTCCCATCCCAGGACATGATGGGGACATACTTGGTATATGTGAAACCAAAAGCACAGGGAAAAATAGAAAAACTTGTGCATCAGAGGACATTATCAATAGAGTAAAAGGCAACCCACAGAATGGGGGAAATCGTAGGTCCAACGAGGGGTTAATGTCCAGAACACATAATGAACTCCTATTAAACCAACAACAGCCTGGTTTAAAAATGGGCACCTGAGTGGACATCTCTCCCAAGAAGACATACAAATGGCCAAAAACAAGAGGACAGGATGCTCAACATCAGTAATCATCAGAAAACTATGAGTCAAAACCATAGGAGATTGCCCTTTTCGCCCATTAGGATGGCTACAATAAAAATAAAAAAGCAGCAATAGAAAAGAACAAGATTGGGAGTTCCCGTCGTGGCGCAGTGGTTAACGAATCCGACTAGGAACCATGAGGTTGCGGATTCGGTCCCTGCCCTTGCTCAGTGGGTTAACGATCCGGCGTTGCCGTGAGCTGTGGTGTAGGTTGCAGACTCGGCTCGGATCCCGCATTGCTGTGGCTCTGGCGTAGGCCGGTGGCTACAGCTCCGATTCAACCCCTAGCCTGGGAACCTCCATATGCCAAGGGAGCGGCCCAAGAAATAGCAACAACAACAACAACAACAAAAAAGACAAAAGACAAAAAAAAAAAAAAGAAAGAAAAGAACAAGATTGGTGAGGACGTGGAGGACGGAAAGCCCACCTGGCTGTGCAGAGGTGCAGTGAGACATCCACCTCCATCTGTGTCTCTGGGCTTCTCTGAGGATTGGTAGCCATGGTCCTGTTCTCACCCCAAGTGGCTTAATACCTGGAGCTAAGAAACCATCCTAGGAGTTCCTGTTGTGGCTCAGTAGTAACGACAGTGACTAGTATCCATGAGGATGTGGGTTCGATCCCTGGCCTCGCTCAGTGGGCTAAGGATCCGGCGTTGCTGTGGCTGTGGTGTAGGCCAACAGTTGCAGCTCGGATTTAACCCTGGCCTGGGAACTTCCATATACTGCGGGTGTGGCCCTAAGAAGACCAAAAAGAAAGAAAGAAAGAAACCTAAAAGGTGGTCCCACACATTTGAGGAATCTACTAGAACCCAGCAGCTGGGAAGAGACATGCTCTCAGCCCAGGCCACCAGGGGTCCTCCCAGCTAAAGCAAGTATGCAGTGCACCCAGCATCGTCACACACCCCCACCTCCATGGAAAGGTCTAGAAAGGTCAGAGGTCGAACGGGAGCAGCAATCACATTTAGCATGTGACTCTCATCTGGCTGTCCACTTAGCTTTTTCCATAAGTTACCCAGTTGCATGCTCACAACAACTTGGATGGTTATTATTCCACCAGCAAAGAAGGAAGCTGAAATGTAGGAGGATGAAGAAACTTGCCTGAGACTCGTAATTATAATTCATGGGCAGATCTAGACTGGACAATCAGCCCTCTGACCCTCACATCAATGGTGGTCAATTCCCATCTACCCCACCCTCTCGACGGGGCTTGATTCCAGGGAGCAGGGCTTTCTCACACGTGTTATTAGATTTATGTATAAATACATTCTCAACGGAGCGGGGAGAGGTGTGTGTGAAACTTGATTTCTAGGGAAAAGAGAAAAATCTTTATTCTTTTATGCATAAAGCACAACTGTGCAGATAGTGCTTAAACAGATATGCGACAGACCTGTGTTATTGGTATTTCACGGGTCTTCCATAAGGATAATTTTTTTCTCATCAACACCTTTTTAAAATTTTTTATGGCTGCACCCTTGGCATATGGAACACATGGAAGTTCCCCAGCCAGGGATCGAATCCAAGCCACAGCTGTGACCTACATCACAGCTGTGGCAACACAGGATCCTTTAACCCACTGCACCAGGCTGGGGATAGAACCCATGCTACCACAGAGACAAGGCCATTCTTAACCTGCTGCACCACAGTGGGAACTCCTCTCATCAACTCTTTGATTATGAGAACTCCAATTTCTTCCAATAATGAACAACCTCCAAAGGTGAACAATTAGATTTTTTTTTTTTTTTGTCTTTTTGCCATTTCTTGGGCTGCTCCTGCGGCATATGGAAGTTCCCAGGTTAGGGGTCTAATCGGAGCTGTAGCCACCAGCCTATGCCAGAGCCACAGCAACGTGGGATATGAGCCGCATCTGCGACCTACACCACAGCTCACGGCAACGCCGGATCCTTAACCCACTGAGCAAGGCCAGAGATCGAACCGGCAACCTCATGATTCCTAGTCAGATTCATTAACCACTGCACCATGACGGGAACTCCATCTCCAAGATTTTTTAATTGAATTTTCAGAGTTCCCATTGTGGTTCAGCAGTAACAAACCTGACTAGTGTCCATGAGGACGCTGGTTCAATCCCTGGCCTCACTCAGTGGGTTAAGGGATCTGGCATTGTTGCAAGCTATGATGTAGGCCGCAGATGAGGCTCATATCTTGCGTTGCTGTGGCTATGGCACAGGCCAGTGGCTACAGCTCCAATTTGACCTCTAGCCTGGGGACTTCCATATGCTGTAGTGCTGCCCTAAAAAGACCCCCCCCAAAAAAACTTGAACTATAGGTGACTTACAATGTTGTTAGTTTCAGGTGTACAGCAAAGTGATTCAGATATATATATATATATATATTATTCCTGTGCACAGCCTATAAACTTAGCACTCTCTGCATCTCCACTTGGCATTAGCTATTATTTCCCCCCATGTCAAGATTAAGCTAGTAGCCAAGAGATGTAGTGCCAGCCTTAAACTGTTGCACAGCATCTCAGCTCATCTTTATGGCACCCTGGATTTGCCTACACACTTCAAGATCCCATCTGAATTTCCTAGTGTCTAAATCACTGTGGATTCTAGAGTGTGCATATTTATATTCTGTTAAAGAGCTGTGTTAGCTCAGTTCTCTCTTTCCAAAGTAGCTTATTCTGATTAGCTTTGTCATTGTTTCGCCACTCAGCATGGAAACAAAATGAAATTCCAGTTGGAGGGAGGGAGGGAGATGAAGCTGGCAATCTATTAAAGAAATAATAAATATCCACTGAATGTGGGAAAAAAATTAACATCAACATGCTGGTGGTTTTTCAGATTTTTTTTTTTTAGGGCCAAAGATGCGGCATATGGAAGTTCCCAGGCTAGGGGTCGAATCGGAGGTACAGCTGCTGGCCTACGCCACAGCCAGAGCAACAGAGGATCCAAGCTGCATCTGGGACCTACATCACAGCTCGTGGCAATGAGGGTTTCTTAACCCACTGAGTGAGGCCAGGGATCAAACCTGCATCCTCATGAATATTAGTTGGGTTCGTTTCCCTTGAGCTGCAATGGGAACTCCTTCTATTTATTTATTTATTTAATGGCCACACCAAGGCATATGGAAGTTCCCAGGCTAGGGGTCAAATTGGAGCTGCAGCTGCTGGCCTACACCACAGCAACACCAGATCCATAACCCACTGAGCAGGGCTAGAGATCAAACCTCAGTCCTTATGGATACTAGTTGGGTTCATTACTGCTGAGCCACAACAGGAACGTCATAAGATTGTTTTCCATGTGATTGTGTTTCTGATTTGTAAATAGGTTCATTTGTATCATATTTTAGATTCCATATATAAGTGATATCATATAATATTTGTCTTCCTCTGATTGACTTCACTTATGATCATCTCTAGGTCCATCCATGTTGCTGCAAATGGCATTATTTTATTTTTATGGCTGAGTATATTCCATTGTGTATATGTGCCACATCTTCTTTATCCACTCCTCTGTCAATGGACATTTAGGTAGTTTCCATGTCTTGGCTATTGTAAATAGCGCTGCAATGAACACGGGGGTACATGTATCTTTTCAAACTAGAGTTTTCATCTTTTCTTGGATATATGCCCAGGAGTGGGATTGCTGGATCATATGGCAACTCTATTATTAGTTTTTTGTTTTTTTTTTTTTTTGGTTGTGCCAGTGGCATGCAGAGGTTCCGGGGCCACGGATCAAACCCACACCACAGCAGTGACACCAGACCCTTAACCCAATAGGCTACCAGGGAACTCCTATTTTTTTGAGGAACCTCCATACCATTCTTCATAGTGGCTGCACCAATTTACATTCCCACCAACATTGTGGGAGGGTTCAACACTTAAGTTATTTATTTTTTAAAGTATCACTATGAACTCATATCGTTTAGCTATATGGTATGTCTTTATCCACAGCCAGCAATAGAAAATAACAATTGTGCTGGATGTTTTTAAACCTCCAAGGATTTAAAAATCCCCCCTACCTTTTTTTTTTAGGGTCGCACCAGCAGCATATGGAGGTTCCAAGGCTAGGGATCAAATCAGAGCTGTAGCTGCCAGCCTATGCCACAGCAACGCCAGATCTGAGCTGCGTCTGCAACCTGCACCACAGCTCATAGCAGCACCAGATCTTTAACCCACTGAGCAAGGCCAGGGGTCGTCCTCATGGATACTAGTCAGATTCGTTTCCGCTGAGCCACGATGGGAACGCCAGCATTCTTTTTGATGTGCAATTAGGATAAAAAAAAAAAAGTCAAAAAAGGCTGGGCTGGGGTGGGGGCAGTGATCACGAAAAAATGAAAAAAAAAACCAAGGTTAAGAAAACACTGATTTATACTGAACCAGTATCACTTCCTCATTAATTTACTTTTAAGGGAAGGAAAAAAAGATTGAAGCTGAACTAAAAGGTCACCTCACTATAAGGTGGAAAGGGGTCTAGTTTCTAGAAGCATCTCCAAAAATGGGAAGTTGAGTTTCCAGTGAACATTTCCACTGAGTGCCAATGAAGAAGAGGGACCTGGGGTGGGGGAGCGGGGCATGACAGGAAGTTCGGTGCCCCACGCATGGCTGGAAAAACCAGATGCCACTGGGTTCTGCAGTCTGCTCACAGGACGGCCGGCTGTCCTGCTCTGCGAGTGTAAACACCACGTGATGCTCTGCTGACGTGCGGGCTGCTGTCCCGGGGTAACCCTGGGGAGCCGGCACTTTCCTTCGCTGACTTGAGGAATGTCTGAAAATCTATGCTGGGATCTGAGGTTTCAGTTTCACCCATATAAATACTGCACTGGCCTAACCCTTCCTCGGTTCATCCAAACAAACCAGGCTGGTTTCTGAGAGCATTTCAAGAGGTGCTGGCCAGAGAGCGATGCCCTGCTAGCTGGGAAATGAGGGATGCAGGGGCTGAGGGAGAGGATCCTGTGGCAGCCCAGCATGCCACTCCCTGAAATTCCCAAATTCCGGGAGGTTTGGGCATGTCTCTAAGGTTGTCAAGTAGGTTGTCAACCTGGGTTTGGTCTGAAACATCAAAGTTCAGAGGCAACATGGAAGGGCTTGTATGAAAGAATCTGGTGGTTCTCCCCCCCCCCCCCCTCCGCCCTGACCCCAGGATCCTTGACTCTTCCTTTTTTTTTTTTTTCTTTTTTTTGCTCTTTAGGGCTGCACCTGCAGTATATGGAAGTTCCCAGGTTAGAGTCGAATTGGAGCTACAGCTGCTGGCCTACGCCACAGCCACAGCAACACAGGATCCGCACCTGCAGCCTACACCACAGCTCATGGCAATGCTGGATCCCTGGCAAGGCCAGGGTTTGAACCTGCATCCTCATGGATACTAGTCGGATTCTGATGCACAACAGTGGGAACTCCTTACTCTTGCATTTTTAAGGTAGCGTCTTCCTTTGTTAACAGACTGCACAGGGTAGGAAAAGGGTTCTCCCCTCGGCAAGCACTGTGGACATTTAGGGCCCTGACATCCTCTGAGAGGTGTCCTGGGCACTATAGGGGGTGAAGCAGCCTCCTTGGCCCCATTCACCCAGTGCCCGGCTCCTCCCAAAATCATGATAACCGCAGATGTCCCCAGACATGGATCAGGGTCCCTTGGAGGCCAGAGTGCCCAGGTGAGAGCCCTATCTAGAAGAACTTGTGATACATGAACAAGCAACTGTCGTTTGTGGCTTGACCTTAAGGAATATCCGTGGCACAGCTACTGAAAGGCTGGGCCAGGACTCCTTCTCCCCCGCATCAGGGCCCTAGGCAGGCCAGCCAAACTCTCCTGTAACTCGGGGGCTGCACAGTCAGTGCCCCATGGGGTACTTGCTACTGCAGCCATAGATGGGTGAAGGCACAAAGGAACGGTGTAGAAAAAAAAGACATGGCAATGCTGGGGAGTCCAGCTGACACCCACGCAAGTCATCGACAACATCCTTTTCCTCATTTGTAATCTCCTTGAGAAAGTTACATCTGCAACCTCCACAGGACTTAGAAAAACTTAAGCCAGAAGTTTAGAAAAACAAGTGACGAATGAACTGAAATGTTGCCTCCGGGACAATGATAAGGTGGAAAGAGCATTTTGTTCCTTGAAATTCCAGGCCTTTCTAGTGCATTTAAAACAGGACGCAATTTGTAAAAATTCAGATTATTGAGTGGCCTGTGTTTAGGGGGTGGGTTACAACAGGTCTCATTATTTGAGCATCTGGCATCATGAATTCAATGGCCATGAGCTGGATCATGAGATACAACATAAGAAAAGTTTTGTAAAATAAACCCACTGTTCTGCAAAGGCACTCACAGGGGATGCACCCAGAGCGAGAGGGGTGATGCCAAATGGAGCTTCCCCCATTCAGTCCCTGTTCTAGATGTTCTCATGGTGAAAAGCCATGCACTGTGTGATTATTGCTTCCCTTCTTTTTTTTTTTTTGGCCTCGCCTGTGGCATGTGAAAGTTCCCAGGCCAAGAACTGAACCCACACCACAGCAGTGACAATGCCAGATCCTTAACCCACTAGGTCACCAGGGAACTCCTTAATTTTAACCATACAGCCCCTAAATGTAGGCTGTCCGTCTCTGTATGTAAGTGAAGGTACAGCAGAGTGTCCTGACACTGGAAGGAAAACAAGCTGTGTTTTTGGACTCATGAGGGACAGCCAGAATGTTCTGCCTTATCTTTTTTTTATTAAAAAGATTTTAATCTTTTTTAAAAAGCTAATAATTAGGGGAACACTTTCAAGGCAGCTAAGAACATCAACTCTGGAGGCAGAAGTGCGACTGTCCAGTGGCTGTGGGATACAGGGAAACTGAACTGGAATGGATTTCCTGGCTCGTTGCCTGCAAAATGAGGCCAGTAGTAGCATTTGCCTTAAAAGGCAGATGAGTCAAAGATCTCCTGGAATTGTTGCTCCAGTGAGTCTCATATTTCCTGGTGGAGGGAACTGTTTACACTCTTAAGAATGATTGAGGAGTTCCGTCATGGCTCAGCGGAAATGAATCTGACTAGCATCCATGAGGACACAGGTTCAATCCCTGATCTCACTCGGTGGGTTAAGGATCCAGCATTGCCATAAGCTGTGGTATAGGTCACAGGCACGGCTCTGATTTGGCGATGTTTGGTGTGGGCTGGCAGCTAAAGCTCCTATTAGACCCCCAGTCTGGGAACCTCCACATGCTGAGAGTGAGGCCCTAAAAAGACCAAAAAAAAAAAAGAATGATTGAGGCTACACTGTATGATAAAAATACATAGACTCTTACGTACACAACTGAGTGTAAAACCAGTGAAGTCTGAATGAGCTTTATGGGTTTTATCCCATGTTGGTTTGCTGGATTTGACACCGTACTTTAGTTAGTCGAGATGCCAACAACTGGAGAAGGAAGGGGTCCATGGGATCCCTTGCACTTTTCTTTCTAATTCCCTGTAAATCTATATTTAAAAATTAAAAAAAAAAACATACAGGTTGGAATCCTTCTTAGATACAATACCAAGAGCACAAGTAACACAAGGAAAAAAAAGATAAAAGGGGACACTTCATCAAAGTTAAAAGCATTTGTGTTTCAGGGAGTTCCCTGGTGACTCAATGGGTTAAGGATCTGGTGTTATCAATTCTGTGGCTCTGGTTACTGCTATGGCCTGAGTGTGATCCTTGGCCCAGGAACTTCCATATACCGTAGGTGTGGCTGACCCCTCTTCCACAGATATGTACAGCATTATGATGATAAAAAGGTATTGGGGGGGCAGTGAATGAGTGGGGGACCAGGGGGCTTCTGGGAACTGTGTACTTCCTCTCAGTTTTGCTGTCAACCTAAAAATGCTCTAAAAAATAGTTTATCTTTAAAAAAAATTATTGAGGACCCAAACAATTTGTGTTGAAAAAATAACCTGGAGTTCCCATCGTGGCTCAGCAGAAACGAATCTGACTAGTATCCCATGAGGACACAGGTTCTATCCCTGGCCTCACTCAGTGGGTTAAGGATCTGGTGTTGCCATGAGCTGTGGTGCAGATCGAAGATGTGGCTCAGATCCAGTGTTGCTACAGATGTGCTGTAGGCCAGTGACTACAGCTCCAATTCAACCTCTAGCCTGGGAACCTCCATATGCCTCTGATGTGACCCTAAAAAAAAATACAAATTAAAAGACAAAAGAAAAAAAAACCTATTTGTAATTTTTTAGTAGGGCTACATTTTTATATGAAAAGTAACTTAAAGAAACCCATTTTTTTAGGGAGAATAGTGGGGTTTTTGCATTTGCAAATGTCTTCCATGTCTCGCTTGATTGAAAACAGTTGGATGCTCGTATCAATTTCTGTGTTCAACCTGCTGTGACATCAGAACCCAGTACCTGCTGGGAAACTGCGCATGTGCGTGAGAATATGTGAGCGACAGAGGCCAGGAGCACTTAGCCTTGTGATACAACCAGGGAGAACCTGCTGCAGACTCTCCCTCCACTCCACAGCTGGAGAAACAAGCTCAAAGTCAGCACCAGACCTGCCCAAGTCCATATCAGTGCAGCTCAAGCAGCGAGTGGCCTGGGACACACCTGGAATCCTGTGCCTCCAAACACCTTGGCTGTGGGCAGGTAGCTCCTGACCAGCTGCACCTCGCCACTCGGTGACTCCAAGGTGACGCGATGAAGGAGTCCTGCTGAGGCCCGTGCCATTTTGCAAGCTCACTGTTCACATGCCCATGTGCGGTATATGCCTCTGTCACCCTTGCCCTGCCACCAGTGTTCCCGCTGCTGGGCAGCAGGAAAAGATAAACGCCTGCAGATGGGAGAAGATATCACCTCCCCCTCCAAGATGCCATCGAGGAAAAGAAAAGGTGGTGGGCATCCCAGATGGTCCTTCCCGCTCCTTCCAGGAGCTGCCAGGAGCACTTGGGAAGGAAGCCAGCTGAGCCCCCGAAGCGATTCTGACCAGGGCTGAAGCGCCCTCGAGCTCTGGCTCCACTCTACCCACCCCCTTTCAAGAGGCGTAAAACTCAACACTTTCAAGAGAGAAAATCAGTCTGTGCAAGAGCCCCAGTTACACCAGCCCCCGAGTTGGTGAGCAGATCACAGATGGTGAGTGGCGGGGACACCTTGGGCCGGGTCCCCCGTGCATCTGAGCACCAGCCACTAGGCTCACAGCATGAGCCGCCTCCGATGGCATTCTGGGAATCTAAATTAATCTCAGACGCCAGGCTGTGGAGCAGAAGCCGGGCTCTGCCCAGGCAGCAGGCCACCCCTCTCCTCTTTTCCGCTTTTCTTAGATCAGAATTGCCTTTTATAGCCAGGTTGGTGTTTAATAACCAGAAGAGGTCAGAGGGTGAAAGTAGTAACAAGTGAAGGGTAGGGCATGGGAGGACAGGCCAGACCAAGGCTAGAGCCCAGGCCCTGGGCTCCGAGGCAGGCGCTGGGCCCAGAAGTGCTGAGAGGTTGTAGGTTGGGGGCTGGTGAGGGTGATAGGGAGGGGCAGGGTGGGCATCCCGCAGCTCTGTGAGGAAGGATGCATTGCCCACCTTCCCTTAATTTTTGTTTTCGGCCACACTGAGGCATGCAAAAGTGCTGGGGCCAAGAATCAAACCCATGCAACAGCAGTGACACTAGCCACAGCAGTGACAGCACCCGATCCTTAACCCTCTGCACCACCAGAGAATTCCAGTTTTTAAAGATGGAGGCGAAATATTTCGGCCCATGTCTTGCACCAAGAGGCAGACCTGCTGTGTTCTTTCCATCCCACCAGGCTGGAGGGGGATGGTGGTGGCCCTCTGGAGAAGCCCAAGGGATCCAACCATTCTGGGGAAACGCGCATGCAGGGCCGAGTTCTCGGAATCTGGACCCAGGACCCACTGAGACTATGCAGGGCTCATGCTGGCATGGTGGTGACTGAATTTAGGAAACCCAACTGTCTGAACAATGCAGCTCTGCAATGGAGAGGATAACATATGTGTGTTTTTATCCATTATTAACAGATTTTTTTTTCTTCTTTTTATGGCCGCACCTGCGGCATATGGAAGTTCCCAGGCTAGTGGTCAAACTGGAGCTGCAGTTGTGGCCTATGCCACAGCCACGGCAACACTGGGTCCAAGACGCCTCTGCAAACTTGTGGCAACATTTCATCCTTATCCCAATGAGCGAGGGCAGGGATCAAACCCACATCCTCATGAACACTAAGTCAGGTTCTTTTTTTTTTTTTTTGGAGGTTCCCAGGCTAGGGGTAGAATCGGAGCTGTAGCCACCGGCCTATGCCAGAGCCACAGCAACGCGGGATCTGAGCCGCGTCTGCAACCTACACCACAGCTCACGGCAACGCCGGATCCTTAACCCACTGAGCAAGGGCAGGGACCGAACCCGCAACCTCATGGTTCCTAGTCGGATTCGTTAACCACTGCGCCACAACGGGAACTCCATAAGTCAGGTTCTTAATTCACTGAGCCACAATGGGAACTCCCTGTTCACAGATTTTTTTTTTTTTTTTTGGTCTTTTTGCCTTTTCTTGAGCCGCTCCCGCGGCATATGGAGGTTTCCAGGCTAGGGGTCTAATCAGAGCTATAGCCACTGGCCTACACCAGAGCCACGGCAACGCTGGATCCTTAATCCACTGAGCAAGGCCAGGGATCGAACCTGCAACCTCATGGTTCCTAGTCGGATTCGTTAACCACTACACCACGACGGGAACTCCTCACAGATTTTTTTTTTTTTTTTTTAAGTTTTTCACAGGGCTTTATAGCCAGGAGGAATTTCAGAGTTTGTCTCATCCAGACTCATTTCACAGTTGGGCCACCTGAACCCCAGAGGGAGGCATATTTCTGTTTTGAGGAACTGAAAGCTTCCTGCTCTGTGCCTCAACCCTGGCGAGAAGCCCTTTCCCCACACTGTCCACGACTTGCCTCAAGGGGCTGCGTCTCCTTCGCCGCATATTTGGGGATAGAGTGTGGGCTGGGGGGCCGCTTTTCCCAGGTTTAGGCAGGGGATGGAAAGAGTGAATTCCAGCTGGAGCTTCCCCCTCCATCAAAACAGTCAGCCCTGCAGGCCCGGGAAAGCAACTGATTTCTGGGGGTTGATCAGGTAGTTACTGGAATCCAAAGCTTTGTTCCACGGAAGTTAGCTTCCTGGGGCTGCTACAACAAACCACACTGATTTGGTGGCTTAAGGCAGCAAAAGTGTATTCTCTGCAGTTATGGAGGCCGGAAGTCTGAAATTAGCTTCACTGGCCTGTGATCCAGGTGTGGCAGGGCCACACTGCCTTGCAGGCTCCAGGGCAGGGTCCTTCCTGACTGTCCTCAGCTTGAGGCCGAGTCTCCATGGTCTCTGCCTCCATTTTCACATAGCCTCTCCTGTGTCTGTGCTGAACCTCCTTCTGCCTCCTTCTCGTACTTACGACTGCCTGTAGGGACCACCAGGATTCTCTCTCCAGAATCGTTGAGCACTAAGGGAATACAGTCACCGGTTCCTGGGCTTTGGGGCCTGATATCTTTGAGGCCATTCTTAAGCCGACCACAAACTCTCTCTCCAGGGCAAATGTGCCCAATGCCTGGGAATGCCTCAATGCCTGGGCCTGGCGGCCCCCTGTGGGAGTTTCCAGAAGCCAGAGGTGGGAGGAGAAGGAGGCTGAAGCAACGAGCGAGGTGGTGCAGTCTCCCCGAGGACGCCCTGACCTGAGGGTGGGAGAGCTCCCGTCTGAGCTGATGAGAGGGTTCCAGAACCAGGCAGTGATAACTACTGGACAATAATGAGGACGTGCCAAATGCCAATGAATTGTCTACATCAAAAAGATTTTTAAAAAATGAAGGAGTTCCCATTGTGGCGCAGTGCAAACGAATCCGACCAGGAACCATGAGGTTGCAGGTTTGATCCCTGGCCTCGCTCAGTGGGTTAAGGATCCAGCGTTGCCGTGAGCTGTAGCTCTGATTCCAGCCCTAGCCTGGGAACTTCCATATGCCAGGGGTGTGGCCCTAAAAAGCAAAAAAAAAAAAAAAAAAAAAAGAAAGAAAGAAAAAGAAAAAGAAGATGGGAAATAAAATCCACCCAGGCTCAGCCTTCTATCTGCCAGAGCTCAGCCTGACCCAGGGGCTCGTCCCTTGTCTGCCCCACTTCAGCTGCAGGGCTGTCGTCGAATGTGGTGGCTGTCAGGATCAACCCCTTGCTCACTACTGAAAGCAAGTGAGAGGCTTTCTAGGGAGCAGCCCTGAGACAGCCTGCCCGCTCCTCCCTGGAGGGTGGCCAGACAGCACACGCAGGACACGGTGCTTGGGGAGGCAGCCCCTCGACAAGAGGGCCTGAGATCAGATGGCATTTGAGAGAAAGGTGAGACAGAGCCAGACCTCCCCACAGAGCAAACCACGTCGGTCTCAACTCTTAAAAGTCAGGACAGTTTGCAGGTGGCGAGTAGGTGGAGGGAGGGAGGAGCGGGGGAGCTGAGGAGGAGAAAAACCGAAAGGCGAGAGTAATATCTGATTCAGCAAAGGTTCTGCCCACACAGGATCTGCCCCGTGAAAAATAGAAACCCAACACCAAGCAGGGGCAGACTTGCAAACTGAGATGACAAATGGGACCGGGGAGGCTTTCTGCCCGAGTGCACAAGCGCCCATGCGTGCACTCGCACACTCATGTGCGCACACACACACACACGGGGCAGGAGAGCAGCATGGCTATTCTGGCAGAGGCAGCCAGTCCAGCCAGCACCGTGGGTGCCAAGGGTACAGCACATAAGCTTCCCAAGTGACGCAGGTCTATGATCTGGACACAGGCAGCTGGCTCACATGGCCCAGATGCAGGCACACCTGTGCCGGCTGCCCTCACTTCCACTGGACACCCCGGGCCAAGGCGCTTGGGGCCTCCTCAGGCTACTCCTCTCCTGCAGAGAGCTCAGAGGGAGGGTCCCAGAGCACAGAAGCACAGGACACGGTGGCCCTGGGGCCTCCCAGGGCTGGGGTTCGCTGGCACCCTCTCAGCCAGCTCCTGGCCTCTGTCAGACGCCTGCAGGCCTGTGAACACAGCCCAGCCTGCGTGCCTGCTCGGAAGCCACACTTCCTTCTGCAAGCTTTTTAAAAAACTGAGGTGAGATCTGCAGAAAAGCAAATGAACCAGTTTAAAGGGAACATTTCAGTAGCATTGAGTGCATTCACAAGGCTGTGCAGCCTCAACCTCTGTCCAGTTCCAAAACATTCTCAAAGGAAGCCTTGTCTCCAATAGCATTACCCCTCTCCCTCTCCAGCCCCTGATAACCAGGAACCTACTCTCTGACTGTGGATGTGCCTGTTCTGGATGTTTCCCATCCACGGAATTCCACCCTGTGTGTCCTTCTCACTGAGTGTCGTGGTCTCCAGGTCTGTCCACGTGGTAGAGAGTCAGGGCTTCTCTCCTTTTCAGGCTGAGTGATAGTTCTGTGAGTGGAGGGGCCACGTGGTGTTTATCCACCATCTGCTGATGGACACTCGGGCTGCATTCCCCTTCTGCCTGCTGTGAATGCAGCTATACATTCGTATGTTTGAGGATCTCTTCAGTTCTCTTGGGAACACACCTAGGAGCGAACTTGCTCCGTCATTTGACTCCCTTTCCACCGTTACCATCCCTGATGCCCCAGGCCAGGCCTCCCAAGTCTGCACCCTGCAGCTGGCTTCCGGAAGTGTAGCTCCTTATAATGGGCAGGTGCACATCTATGGGGATGATGAGGAATGAGGATCTTCAGAGGGGGCACCCCCAAAACCCAGCAATCAAGGTAAATGATATCTTAACAGGCTGTTGTAAAAAATCAAAATGAAAGCACAAAACTCACCACAGACTGTAAAATTAAGACAGGATTGGGAGTTCCCTGGTGGCACAGTGGGTTAAGGACCTGGTCTTGTCACTGTAGCGGCTCAAGTCGCCACTGTGATGTGGGTTTGATCCCTGGCCCAGGAATTTCTGCATGCCATGGGCGTGGCCAAAAAAAAAAAAAATCAAGACAGGATGGTCAACAGTGCCCAAGTCAACAGGAAAAATCAGAATGACTGATCCTGTCTGGATTTATTTAATTTTTAAAAATAATTCAGTGAATTTTTATTATATTTATAGTTGTACAACCATCATCAAAATATTTATTTATTTATTTATTTGGTCTTTTCTAGGGCCGCACCCACAGCATATGGAGGTTCCCAGGTTAGGGGTTGAATTGGAGCTGTAGCCGCTGGCCTACGCCAGGACCACAGCAACTCAGGATCCAAGCCGAGTCTGCGACCTATACCACAGCTGTAACCTACACCACAGCTCACAGCAACACCGGATCCTCAAGGCCAGGGATCGAACTCACAACCTCATGGTTCCTAGTCAGATTCATTAACCACTGAGCCACGATGGGAACTCCAAAATATTTAAATTTTCTTAAACAAATTTTTATTATAGTTGATTTACAATGTTGTCAATTTCTGCTGAAACTTGGTTCATCATGGATTTGTGCTTTGCTTTTGGATTTTCAGTAGAAATAATGTTACATCAAAATATTTTGCTTTTGGAGTTCCCGTCGTGGCACAGTGGAAATGAATCTGACTAGGAACCATGAGGTGGCAGGTTCAATCCCTGGCCTCGCTCAGTGGGTTAAAGATGTGGCGTTGCTGTGAGCTATGGTGTAGGTCGCAGAGGTGGCTCAGATCCCACGTTGCTGTGGCTGTGGCTGTGGAGTAGGCCAGCAGCTACAGCTCCGATTAGACCCCTAGCCTGGGAACCTCCATTCTATAGAACTGGGATGCTAGAAGATGGGAGCATGTGGAGGGTGGGAGTGACGCTCGCCCAGTGTGTCCCAGTACCTGGCACCCAGAAGGGTCCTGCCTGTTAACATCAGTTGGGCTGCAAGGCCCTGGGAGAGGCCAGCACAACCCAAGATGACCTATAGGAAATGGTGCACAAGCTAAGGTTTGCTCTTTGTTTTCTGTTGGTCCAGAGGTGGAGGGAGTGGGTGGCCCTGGCCTTGTCCTCTAAGCCCGTTTCCTTGATGGCAACGTAAAGCCCCTGTTAGTAGGGTTTTGTGGACGAGAACAGATTCTCAGTCAGCGCAGCAGGTTCTCAGTCAGTGCCAGGCCCCTCTCCATCTCCATCCCCCCGGGGCCTTAGGATGAACTTTTCAAAGGAGGAGAAGCAGGCTCAGGACAGGTGGCAAGGTGTGGGTTTGTGCCACCCCAAAGCACCTGGCATGGAGACACCATGCTGGGGAGGCCCTTCTGAAAACCAACCTGGTGTGTGTGTGTTGAGGGAGGCGGTGGGGAAGCCACTGGCTTCTCCCCAGGGCAGCAGTTTCCCTGAGGGGCACCTTCTGCCACTCTGCCACCCTATGGGGCTTTAAGGAAGCATGTCTAATTTTCTTAGAAAATTATCTGCTCTGTAGGTGGCACCAGTGGGCACTTCTCTCGGCCATGCCTGGCCCTGAGCATTGCTCAGTCAGTGTGGCCAGGCCAGGTTTGCGTCCCAGCAGCCCAGTTCCCAGAAAGCAAGGGAGGCTGGGGACCCAAAGGGCCAGCATCCAGTGCCTTGTGTGAGGCCTCCAGAACTGGGAGAGGCTGCATTTCTGCTGTTTCAGCCACTCAGTTCATGGTACGTTGCTACACCCACGCTCGCAAACCAATATGCTGCTTCATGCAGTGCAATGGCCTTCAGAGCCCAGGGCCACAGACTGTCCACCATAGAACATTCTGGTGGGACCCTGGCCATGCCTGGTCTCCACCCCCAAACCCTCAAAGGTTCATATTGGATGGAGACGATGACATTTCAAGAAAAGCACCTGTCAAGGGTCTCAGCCGCAGGGAGAGGGCTCAGGCAGCCTAGGGATGGGCTTTACAAAGACCAGCTTTAACATCTGCAAGATGCTGAAAGAAGGGGTTTGGAGCAGGGTGGGTTGGGGGTATAGTCTTCCTGGCTGGTTTGGTTTCCTGTGGCCAAGGATGCGGACACCTGTCTTTTGAGCACTGAGTTTGAAACTCTTAGTTCCCAAAAGGCAGCAAAGGGAAGAAACTCAAAGTCAGACCCAGGGCAGGCACTGGGGTCACGATGTCAGACCGGGCAGAGAGCCAGTTGGGAGAAAGGCCATAGCCGTCCTCAGAAACCGTCCCCTCCCCCACCCCCCACCCTCAGCCCAGCCGGTGGCGCTGGCCCTGGTGGTGTTCAGTTCTGTACTCTGTGGAGCTGGTTCCCTTCCCCGCCCGCTTTCCGAGAAGCAGAGGGCCCCTGGGTGCCGTGCCCAGGGCTGCCCCCGCCCAGACCGTCGCGAAGCCACTCAGTCGAGTGATCTGGCCCCTGGCGAGACAGCCTGGAAAGGCACCGTGGGAGATGATGACCCAGCACCAGGCTCGCGAAGGTCTCCGCAGACTGACTTCAGGGGAGAGGAATTCCGCCGGCGGGTGTCTAGACTGCGGTGTTTCTGGGATGCAGAAACCGGGAGCCAGAAAGGCCGGCGCGCGGGAGGGCTGTGCTGCCACCTGGCGGTCGCGGCTGAACGGGCTGCACGGCCAAGGCCCAGGCGCATGTGAGGTGGCCCCCGGGTGCTGGGGCATCCGCAGAGGGGTCCCAGCCCTCGAGGGGCCTACGAATCAGGGAAGGGGCCGTGCAAAACCTGCCTTGATAGAGGGCAGGTGAGATCCCGGAGTTAGGGATTCCACGGACCCCAGGAGGCTGGGTTCCACCACCATCTGACCCCTGAGGTCCTGGGGATGCCTCACACGTTTAAATACACACCTGAGTGGGAGGGAGGGAGACTCAGAGCTGGAGGCCACCCTGATTTATGCCATTAGACCCACTGGGATTGATTTTGGAGTATAGTCTGAGCTGTGGATCAAATTCAGTATTTTTCCAAATAATTAATGCAGGGTTTCTTCCCCTTGGCACTGCTGATGTTGGGGCCAGGTCATTCTCCGCAGTGGGGCTCTCCCAGGCATGTGGGGTGTGACTTCCACCAGCCGGAGGCAGGTTTACCTTCATAGGCCCCTGCTTCCAAACAGTATCATGGAAAGTTACAATTTATCACTGCCTGGGTGTGAAGAGGAATACAAACCAGGCTGAATCCTTATTGTCTGTTCCTCCAGGTATTATTCACTGTGGGTTGACTGATTTTAAAAGAATTTAGGAGTTCCCATAGTGGCACAGTGGTTAACGAATCCGACTAGGAACCATGAGATTGCAGGTTCGGTCCCTGGCCTTGCTCAGTGGGTTAAGGATCTGGCATTGCAGATGCGGCTCAGATCCTGCGTTGCTGTGGCTCTGGTGTAGGCTGGTGGCTACAGCTCCAATTGGACCCCTAGCCTGGGAACCTCCATATGCCGCGGGAGCAGCCGAAGAAATGGCAAAAAGACAAAAAAAAAAAAAAAGAATTTAAAAGAAGTGAAAGAGGAGTTCCCTGATGGCCTGTGGTTAAGGATCCAGTGTTGTTACTACCGCAGTGCAAGTTCGATTCCTTGCCTGTCAACTTCCAAATGCCATGGGTGTGGCCAAAAAATTAAATAAATAAAAATTAGAAAATAAAAGAAGTGCAAGAGGGCTTCTAAGTGTCTCTGGGGGCCCTTGGCACAGGCCTCCTGGGACGATGGCTGCGTCTGTGCTGCCGGGACCACCTTGGGTGTGATGCCGCTTCTCACAGAGGCCTCCCCTCTCCTTGCCCAGGCTGGGTTGGCCCACTCTGCGCAGGCCCAGCTCCTGGATGTTTGCTTCGAAGCGTGGGGCACAGGGCCATGTCTAGGGACCCCTGTGGTTGTCACATTACGGGGGATCGGCCCCACACGTCCACAGTGCTGAGTGAATTGTCCTGAGCCTGAACTAAAGAGATGCCTATTAGGCACTTAAAGCTCTCAGGCTGTGGGTGCAGGGGCACTGAAGGAGGTGGGGCAGCCTGACCCATTCCTGCAGGAACCACGTGTCCCATAGCCTGAGCAGGCCACAGCAGGCTAGGGGGCCACGTCTGGGAGCCATGTCAGCTTGAGAGATGGATGGAGGGAGAGTGGGAGGACAGTTTCTACATGGCTGCCTGAGTTTAAGACTTCCCTGAACAGGCACTCACTCCCTGCCCACCAGGTCTTTGCTGAGGCCTGATTTTGGCGGGGGGGGGTTTAAAATGTACATAACATATAAGCTGCCATTGTAACCATTTTACACAGTTCAATTCAGTGGCATCAGTGCAAACATTACCTCTATTTCCAGAACTTTCTCATCTTCCCCCCAAAAAAGCCCCAACCCCATCATCACCCTCCCCCAGCCCGACAACCTAGTGCCCACTCCCTGTCTCTGTGGATGTGCCTGTTTTGGACGTTTCCCATGCACGGAATCACATAGTGTGTCCTTCTGTGTCTGCTTCTCTGAGCATCGTGGTCTCGAGGTCCATCCACATGGTAGCGAGTGTCAGTGATTCTCTTCTTCTCAGAGCTGAGTGATGCTCCAGTGCATGAAGGGAACTCATTTGTTTATCCATCATCTGTTGATGGACACTTGGGCTGTGTCTACCTGTGTGCACATGTTTCCCACACCTCCGAGCAGGGACCTGGGAGGGGAGCTGCTGGGTCACGTGGCAGCTCCAAGTTTAACTTACTGAGGAAGCACCAGTCTGTGTTCCATCTGACTGTGCACATTAGTTTTCAAATACCAAGACGTCCTCACTTTTAAGTGAGCAGCCAAGGCTGCAAGCAGCACACCCAGGAGTGCCAAGGGCAGAGCTGGAATTCGCAGCTGTGGTTCAGGCAATGGCGTAAGGATCAGCTGAGATCATGCAGGCAGGGTGCCCTGCAGTGCTGGGTGGCCCTGAAGAAGTGGGCACTTGCTGTCCCCTCACATCCTTATAGTCCCCCAGAGTGTGCTCATGCCAGGCTGGGTGGCAGCAAATCCCGCCTGTTTTCCAGGCAGCCACCGCAGGCAATGATGTCAAGTCCCCTGAGGGTCTTTGTCCCTGGGCACCAACAGGGGCGAGGGCAGGGCAGACAGAGAACCCGCTGGGGGGCCTGCTAATGTTATCTCGGGGTCTCTATCCCACGGCACCAGCTCAGAGGCCTACTTGAGGTGATGGAGCAGGAGAGGTCACAGCCAAGACTGGTGATCAGAGCTCCCCATGGATGATGAGGGTGCTGGACCTGACTGCCGGCCTGTGCCCAGCCTGCCTCGCTGGTCAGGGGAGGATGGGAAGAAAAACAGGCTGTAACTCGGAAGTTTGTGGTCAGCGTGAACCTCTCACACCTAACATATGCACTGTGGAAGCTTCTGTAGGTCACAACCCAATATGTGCAGGGTCAAGGCATCCAGGCCCGTCATCCTCAGCAGGGTAGTCCTCGAGACACGTTCCATTCCTTAATCACTCCACACATATTCTCCTAAATAAAGGTTTATTGGCATGCGGCCCTGAGCGGTAATTTACAAGGACAGCTCTAAGTCCTCTTGATGGAGGGTGTCCAGTCCACAGAGCCAAAAATAGTCCCTCTTTGGCCATTTCTGGAGAAAAGTTAGTGACCTCTGGACTGGACAATGCCTGACAGACCTAACATTCTAGGCCGGGGAGAGGAACACGTACACAGATAACTGCGTGAAGCAGAGACGGTTTCACTCGGTGGCATCCAGGAGAAAAGGAAGGCTGTTCGGAAGGACTGGGGCTGTGGCACCCTCGCTTGAAAGGGACGCGGGAGCACAGATCCTAAAGTGATGAGGGCCAGCAGTGCGAGTACTAGGGGGAGAGGTGGAGGCAGCAGGGTAGCTCCTGCAACTGTCGGGGGCTGCGAAGACGTCTTTAGCGGTTGGGGGGGAGGGAATGGGCGGCCACGTCCAAAGCTGACCGGCCCTTGGGAGAATGGGGAGGGGGTATGGGGTGGCGGGGGCAGGTCGGGGGCGGCAGGCTAAGCAGGGACTTCACTGATCTGACGAAGCTTCTAAGGCTGCAGCTGAGCTGGCGTTTCTTTCCTCCACGTGACACAGCCCTGACTCAGCCCTCCGAGCTGGCAGCCTGTAGGTGAGACCTGTGGACGCTCAGAGGGGTTTGTGGGAGCTGCCTGGGCTGGGCCCTGATGCCCTGTCCACCTCTCTCACCCCCCCACCTGGTGCTGACTGGAAACAGGCAGCCCCCCAAGAGCTCCTTCCTGGGAGTGGGCGTGAGCTTTCTGGAAGCCTTAGGCCGGTGGCCATGGAGCCAGCTGCTGACATCACAGAGCAAGGCTGTGGCTGTCAAGACCCCGGGGCAGGGGTTAAAGGGCTTTGAGGAAACCAGCACAGGGGAGCAGGACCACATGCCAGAAGACAGTGCCCCATTCACACACAGGCAGTGACCCAGGGTCCCATGCACCCCATCCGCTGCAGAGTGGACAGGGCCGCACCAGCCTTCTGACCTCATCCTGTGGACCTGAGACCAGAACCATGAGCTCCCCAGACCAGGAGTTCCGGGAGAGCTCTGAGCTGGGTCATTCCCCGTGGCGGGGGGTGGGGGCGTCCTGGGTGCTGCATGGTGTTGAGCGGCTTCTCTGGCCCCACCCTCTTAGGGACAGGAGCCCCCAAGTCATGACCACCACAGATGTCCCCAGACATGGCCCAGTGTCCCCTGGGGCAGGGTCACGCCCGATGAGACCCCGGTCTTGGTCCAGTAATGGAAATGACTTTGGAAGCAGCAGCTCAGCCCCTGAGTCTGGACCCCTGTGGGCACAGGATGGGTTTAGGGGTGGAGTGTGGAGCCCACAGAGCTGCCGATTCCGGGCTGCTGCGTGTGGAAGCCATCAGCCTAGACGCTGAGGTTTGTTGCCCAATCCCTGGAAAGCACAGCTCCCAGCCCTCCATGTTTCACGGCCAAGAAATCCAGCAGAAGCCTGGGCAGTGTTCCTGGCACTGCGTCTGCAGCAGATCCCTGTGACACCAAGCTTGTTCCCAAGGGGTGCTGGGAAAGAGACCCAGCTGCCCGGTGCAGCTTCTGAAGCCCCTCCCCCTCAGAGGACTGGACCTGAGGTGCTCTCACCCTGGGCGGGAGTCTGGGGACATCTGTGGTCATCAGGACTGGGGGTACCCCAGCATCTAGGGCTTGGGGACCAGGGAGGCCGCTCCACACTCCACAGTGCCCAGGATGGCCCCCCACAGACCGTGACCCGGCCCCAGCAAACACAGTGCCAAGGGGGAAACCCCGGGTTAATTATTAGGGAAAAGATTGAGTCTGATGCCTGCTTACACTAGACAGACACAAGGACACATTCCTAGGGGTTAGACGGTACGAACCAGGATGACCCCAGAGTATGCAGGTGGCCTCCTTTCTCTGCCACTCAGGTTGTGTATTCTGTCTGCACGTCAGGAACACGCTGGGGGCATGGGAGACAGAAGCCACAGTCCTTGAAGCCAGGGGTCAGGGAGGGCAGGGCTTGAAGGCCATCGACCCAGGCTCTAGCCCAGGCGGCCCATGCTTTCCCCAGGTCTGCACGCCCCTGGAGGCCGCCCTGCGAGCAGAATGATCTTTCCCAGATTTTCCTGGTCAGCCCGGCCCAGCTGAAGCGTGTGGAGTAAACAGGGACGGGCGCCAAGGACAGCGGCTTGGCCTTGCTGCAGGGGACACGCTCGGGGGCCAGGGCCCAGCCCAGAGTGCCCCCCCCCCAAACTTCTGGCCTCGACCTTGGAGCTGAGCCAGTGCCGGCCTCGGGCCCACCCTTGGTTTAATGCTCTGCTCTTGCTATCTAGAATCTCCTGGTAATTTTTGAACAAGAGGCCCGGGTTTTCATTTTGTACCAGGCCCTGAAGATTCTGTGGCTGATCCCACAACTGAAAGCGAGTTTCTGAGGCCTCCCAGCTCTGAGCATCATGTGGCCACCAATGCCACCTGCTCAGGATGGGGGTGCAGGAAACTGGGGAAACCCAATGTCACAGGTATTTGAATTTCCAAGCAGAAGAGTGATTTGGGGTCATACCTCCTGAGTCCAGCCTGGCTCTAAACCCAAGTGTCCAGTGTGAGCAGAGATCAGACACAACATTTTTTCTGAATAATTAACATAGGGTCTCCCCCTAGCACTGCTGACATCGGGACCGTGTCATTCTCTCTGGGGTCGGTCCTAGGCACTGTGGGGGGTGGAGCAGAACCCCCCGGCCCCCACCCACTCAATGCCAGACACCCCCCCCCCCGCCCCATCATGACAACCACGGATGCCCCAGGCATGGCCCACTGTCCTCTGGGAGCAGAATGCCCCCTGGTTGAGACTGCTGGCCTAGCTGAGGGCCTGGGCTCTTTCCAGGAGGCAGAGGTGACCCATGTGGGGACCAGACCCCATGTGCCACTTCAGCTCTGACTCTGCCTCAGGGACTGAGAGCCTTGGGCCTCCATGAGTCTGATCAAAAGCCCGAGAGCAGCCTGGACAGAGGGCCATTCTCCAGGACTCCTGGCCATCACAACTCACAACTGTCCACGCACTGCCCACCGACTCCCACCTCCAGCCCCACAAGCCGCGACCTCCAGGAAGCCCTCAGAGCTCCCTCCCCACCAGCGCCCTGCCTTCTGCCTCCAACGCTCCTTCCAATTCCTTAAGGTCACCATGGACGTGGCCTCCTCCAAGACCTCCCTGGACCTCAGGCTCTCATCTCTTTGCTCAGCCCCGCCTCAGCACATTTCCTAATTTCTTCTTGTACTTCTCGTTTTCTTAGGTGTCTGTGCCAGCATTGTCCTCGGAAGCCGGGGCTTCGCTCACTGATTCACCACTGTGTCTGGCACCTATGACCGTCCTTGGCCTGTGCTGGGCGCCAGGTCAGTGTTTTGATCGGCAGCCTGACCCACCATTCACTCTCCCGCTGCCTGGCTTCTCCACTTTCCCCCTCCTTCCCCTCCTCTGACTGAGGCCACAATGCTTGACTGTACAAGTTCTTTCCTTTAGTCCTTTTTTTTTTCTCCCCAACAAATGTGTACTTTGAAATAATCTGGGGTTTACAGAAAAGTTACAAAGACAGCAGGGAGAGTGCCACCTGCCCTTCCCCAACCACCCTTCCCTGGTCCGTGTTTGTCACAGCTGGGAAAGTGATATGGGGACACCTTTTTCAGATTTCACCAGTTTTCCCCCAATGTCCTTTTTGGGCACCAGGATCCCCACACTTTCATTTAGTCGACATGTCTCCTTAGTCAACTCCGGGCTGTGACAGCCTCTTTTCCCCTGCCATTTTATTATTAATTCTTTGTTTCCCATTAAAAATGTCAGTTAAGGTTTGTTATCGTTATCTGTAAATGAATTAATAAACATTTAACATTTTTCTCGGTTTTAATTTTGAATCTAGTAACTTCCAATAAATGTAATCCAAATAACACAAAAGCTCTTTGGAAACTTCAGGACCAAAAAGTTGAAGAACCTACATCCGAAAGTGGGGTAGGTGAGCTCTGGCCTGGGGCCACATCCAGCCTCCGTGTGGTTTTGTAAATAAAGTTTTATTGGCACACATCCACGCCAATG
Organism: Phacochoerus africanus; assembly: GCF_016906955.1. Classification (NCBI taxonomy): domain Eukaryota; kingdom Metazoa; phylum Chordata; class Mammalia; order Artiodactyla; family Suidae; genus Phacochoerus; species Phacochoerus africanus. Next base: position 76,138,484 of record NC_062547.1, on the reverse strand, counting down.
GATGGCATGGAGGCATTGTTTCTGGCAAGTGTCACGCCAAAAGGGCAGAGCTAAGTAGTTATAGCAGAGACAGCCTGGACTGAAAACATGAAAATATTTAAGGTCTGGCTCTTTATAGAAAAAAGTTGCTACTGTCGATCTACATTGTAACAAGTTTGTAGCAAGTGTTTAAGATCAGGCCAAAACCTAATCAGGGTGTGAGGCCCCCCCAGACATTGAAATACCATCTAAATGTCCATTAGGTAACATCTTTCAAAAGCAGTAAAAAGGGGGAGTTCCCATTGTGGCTCAGTGGTAATGAACCTGACTAGCATCCATGAGGATGCAGGTTCAATCCCTGGCCTCGCTCAGTGGGTTGCCATGAGCTGTGGTGTAGGTCACAGACTCGGCTCGGATCCGGCGTTGCTGTGGCTTGTGGTATAGGCCAGCCACTACAGCTCCGATTAGACCCCTAGCCTGGGAACCTCCCTACGCCACGAGTGCAGCCCTAAAAAGTAAAATAACAATAATTATAATAATAACTTTTTTAAAAAAGCAGTGAAAAGGAGAGAAGCACTGACACTTGCTACCATGTGGATGGACCTGGAGACCACGATGCTCAGTGAGAGAAATGGACAAAGACACACGTGTGGGATTCCCTGGATGGGAAATGTCCAGAACAGGCACATCCACAGAGTGGACTTGTGGTTGTCAGGGGGTTGGGGGAAGGGGGAAGGACTGCTGATGGGGACGGGGGTTCTTTTGGGATGATGGAATGTTCTGGAATTAGCTGGCAGTGATTGTAGCACAACTAGGTACTAAAATGCACTGAACTGTACACTTTAAAGAATGCATTGTATGGTGTGTGAATCACATCGAAATACAGCTGTTATTTCTTTTTTTTTTTTGTCTTTTTGCTATTTCTTGGGCTGCTCCCGCGGCATATGGAGGTTCCCAGGCTAGGGGTTGAATCGGAGCTGTAGCCACCGGCCTACGCCAGAGCCACAGCAACGCAGGATCCGAGCCGTGTCTGCAACCTACACCACAGCTCACGGCAACGCCGGATCGTTAACCCACTGAGCAAGGGCAGGGACCGAACCCGCAACCTCATGGTTCCTAGTCGGATTCGTTAACCACTGCGCCACGACGGGAACTCCAGCTGTTATTTCTTTAAGTTTTTTTAACTTGTAGAATTAAGGAAAAAGAGGCAACAGGCTACAGGACACTATCCTATTCCATCTCCCCACACACCAGGCCTCGTGACCACTGCCCTGCCTTGTAGTCCCCCCTCAGACATAGCAACGGCCCTCACCCCCCCCCCCCCCGCCCGCCACTGCACCCTGGAGCAGGGCTAATGGCACCCCAAGAGGTCACTCATCCTGCAAGATCAACACGGTATAAAGAAGGGCAAGAGTCAAAGCCGTTTCCTCTCAAAGCAAACTGGAAAGATCTTGGGCATGAATCCAACATCTTCAAGCAATTACAGGCAAAAGAGATCTTAAGGAAGTGTCCCAGCTATTGGTAGGATTCTAGGCCCACGGTGCCAGCCACACCAGGGCCCCGGGGGGTCTTCACAGCACGGAAACCCCTGGCTGGGCAGCCGGCAGCATGCACAGACTGGACTTGTGGGGCAAAATGCTGGCTCCACGCAAGGCTGTCCTGTGACCTTGGGTAACCTCCTCTGGCCCTGGTTTCCACTGTCATTTATCAAGGCGCGAAGGCTCCTGCTGGCAGCACGCTCCACAAGGCGGAGATTACATGACCCGCGCAGGGCTTGTGCCAGGAGAGGCCCCATCCACGGTGCTTTTGTTTGCTTTAGGCTCCCCGCCCTGCCCTGGAGGCCACCGGTCCCCCTTCCCTCCTACACCCCCCAGTGCCTTACTTGAGTTCAACCCAGAGCCCCCAAGGTGTGTTGAGCCGTGTCCCTCAAAATTCATGTCCATCCAGAACCTCTGGCAGTGACTGGTATAAACTGAATTGTGTTTTCCCCCAATTCCTGTGTGGAAACCCGGACCCACAGGACCTCAGACTGGGACCAGGACTGTATTTGAAGACCTGGTCTTTAAAAAGGACATTAAGTAAAATGAAGCCCTGAGGGTGGGCCCTGAGCCAATGAGACCTGGGTCCTTATAAAGAGGGGATTAGGGCAGAGACTCACACAGAGGGGAGACCACGTGAGGACATGGGGGGAAGGTGGCCATCGAGGCACCAGCCCTGCAGACATCTCGATCTGGGGCATCCAGCCTCTGGCATTGGGAGAGAATAAGCTCTGTTGTTTCAGGCCCTGGTCTGTGGTATTTGGTCATGGCAGCTAGAGAAGACTAGTTCAGTGACCTTATTTGGAAATAGGGTCTTGGCAGATGTAATTAAAGTAAGATGAGGTCACAACGGGATAGGATGGGCATGAACCCAATGCTGCTGTCCTTATGAGAGGAGAGACACCCAGAGACACAGGGAAGAAGGCCGTGTGACGCTGAGGCAGAGGTGGGGTGATGTCTCCACCAGCCCAGAAGTGCCTGGAGCCCCAGAAGCTGGAAGAGGTAGAAAGAACACTCCCCTGGAGCCTCTGGAGGGAGCACAGCCCTGTGACATCTTGGTCTCAGCCTTCTGGCCTCCAGGACTGTGGGAGGATAAATCTCTGTTGTTCAAAGCTGCCCAGTCTGGGGTCACAGGCTATGGTGGCCCCAGGACACTGCCACCCCCTTCCAGTGTCCCCTCCCCCCCTTTGACTGCCCATGGGGGAGCCAGGTCATCCCAGGCCACCTTTAAAACACCCCTCTGGTTAGCAGAAGGTCTCCTCTGCCCACCCTTGTCCTGCTTCTGTTCACTTTTTGTTGTTGCTGTTGACTTTTATCTTTGATGAGATATATCGGTCCACTTGGGCTGCCATCACAGAACCCCAGACTCTACTCCTCACCATCCTCACCGTCCGGGAGGCTGGAAGCCCATGATCAGGTGCCGGTGTGGCCGCTTCCTGGCCTGCAGATGGCCACCTGCTGCGACCTCACATGGCGGGGGGAGCTCTGGTTTTTTCACCTCCTTATAAGGACACTAACCCATCCTGGGGGCCCATCCCCATGACCTCACCTAACCCAAGTCAACTTTCAAGGCACCCATTTCCAAACACCATCCTGCAGGGGAGTTAGGGCCTCAGCATATGAACTTGGGGGGCAAAAATCTTCAGTCGATTATTATTATGTAGCATCCACTGTGTGCGGGCCAGGGGCCAGGCATGGGATGCGTGAGGCCTCTGCGGCTCCACAGTGCCTGGCAGGGGAGCTGGCCGGGAGCTGACACAGGCTTGCTACCCTAACAGCACCCCCTCTCCCCAAGCCCTGGCTCCCTCTGAGCCACTCCTCTTAGTGGAAGTTTTTAAAGAACACGCAGCTTGGCCCTGCAAAAGTTAACGGCCACAGAGGATTCCTAGGATGCAGGGCACGTCTAGGGAAAGACTCGGAAACCAGTGATGTCAGTCGTCACACGAGGGAATGCCAAGAGCTGGGGGCACAGGTGGGAGGGAGACGCCATCTTCACAGGACACCATTTGCATTCTTGTACCATGGCATATTTATTTCTGCAAAAAGTCTATTTTTCTTCCTAGGGGCGCATGGCCCAAGTGAGGGTGGGAGAGGGAGAAGCCATGTATTGATTGGCCCGGCTCCCCGATTCTGCAGCTCAAACTGGGTTCCCTGCATTGCTGGGGGCAGACAGGCGGCTGGGGCCGAGGAGTCGAACCAGAACAAAAAAGTGTTTCATACCCCAAAGAACTGCAAGTGGGGCCTCAAACAGATAACTGAGCACTCGTGTTCATAACAGCATGATTCACAGCAGCTAAAAGGTAGAAATAACCCAAGTGTCCATGGACAGATGATGGCTAAACAAATGTGGTCCAGCCATACAACAGAATATGATTCAGCCTTAAAAAAGAGGGAAATTCTGACGTTGCTCTAACGTGGATGGATCTTAAGGACATGATGCTCAGTGAGAGAAGCCAGACATGGAAGGACAAACACTGTCTGACTCCACTCCCAGGAGGTCCCTAGAGGAGTCAGATCCACAGAGACAGGAAGGAGATGGTGGGGCAGGGGCTGGGGGAGGGGGAGGGGGAGTCAGTGTTTCATGGGGACAGAGTTTCAGTTTGGGAAGATGAGCAAGTTCTGGAGATGGATGGTGGTACAACAATGTGAATGTGCCTAATGCCATTCAATTATGCACTTAAAAATGGCTACTTAGGATGGTAAGTCTTATGTTATGTGTTTTTCAATGCACACACACACCACCAAAAAGATGCCCCAAATGCTCATGGGAGCCTGAGTCTGTCCTGGGGGTGTGTGTGGGGAGCAACGCAGCCCGTGTACAAACATGGCAACCCTGGTGGCCCCACAACACAGGTGACGGTCCCCAGCTGGCACCTCTGCCCCCCAAGAGGTGGCTGAGCACATCAAAGTCCTGAGAAGGGCACAGGAACCAGGTCTGCAAACTTTCCTGTTAATTCCCAAGGATAGAGGAGGGGCAGGCGGGCAGGCAGGGGGACCCGGCACCTCTGCTCCCACCCCCAGCTCCCTGGGTGCTTACTGAGCTTGGACAAGTCCACTCCGAGGGCCGAGCTGTTCCTGCCCCAAGAACAGGAAGACAAGGTCAGCTCAGGACACAGAAGTACCGCCTCACTGCTGTCCTTCCTGGTGGACGTGGGGTGGGACCTGCAGAGGGTACACTCTTGCTGGTCACCTCCCAGGGGAAAGTTCTGTCCCCATGGTTCTTTCAGTCAAGGGGAAGGGTCCTGGGGTGGGGAGCAGGGGCTCAGAGCTCCCCACCAACCTGCTGAAGGGCTTGGGGTCCCTCACTCGGGCCCAGGTTTCCATGGATACCAGGGAGGCTGGATGACCCCTGACACCTTCAGGAAGAAGGAAGGTGGAGCCCAGAGGCGAGGGTCAGGGGCTCAGGCAGGAGAACTTCAAAGACAACAGGGTGATGTGACATGCTTCCTGTCCATCCAGAGCCCTCGCTGTGCCTCCTGGGGACACGGACGGCAGAACTGATGACTTCACCTCCTCTTGCAGCAGCCTTGGGCAGCGGGGCAGTCATCACCCCAATTTACCGAAGAGAAAGAGGGCGGGAGCAGATGTCTGCCTGAAGGGGGTCTCAGAGTGGGAGGTGCTGAGGTGGTGCTGCTTCCCGCAGGCCTGGCGCCAGTGGCCACCCCACCCTCAAACATTGTGGAAACAGCCCTGAAGCCTGCTGGGCCTTTCCCCATCACTGCTGGGGGTCATTGGGGCACCCTCACCTTCTCTGTGGCTCAGTTTCCTAATGCAGAAAACCAGGAAATCAACTGATTACTGCCATGGGTGGGATGGAACCCTCTATGGCTCCCTACTGCCCTCAGGATAAGATAGTCTCTGCCCAAGGCCTCCTTGCTCCCTCTGCTTCACCTTGCACCCTTGCCCACTGTCCTGGAAGCAGCTTCTGCTCCCAAGCACACACCCTCCCACCTCAGTCAGCTCCATGGCACCACCAACCTCAACTCAGACGTCACTTCCTCCAAGAAGGCCTCCCTGAAGCCCTGGGGGAGCACCTGCTGTTGTTCTCAGGCAGTGCTGTCACTATCAGCTCACTCAACCAGGGTCTCAACTGGAGTGATTCTACTCCTCCCCCACCCCCCCACCCCCCCACCCCCGAGCATGCTGGGGACACCTGTGGTTGTCATGAGTGGGAGGCTCCCGGCATTGAATGGGTGGGGGCGGGATGCTGCTCCACCCCCCACGGTGCCTGGCCCCTTCCAGAAAATGACTGCTCCCCCCTACCCCGCCATCAGTGCCGGCCCTGCCCCTCAGCATGGGGACAAGGGAGACTTGGTTGATGGTTCACCAAGGGGCCCGTGTGGGTGTGGCCCCATCCCCAGTCCCCAGCTGCCTCTCTTCCCACCTTCTCCGCATGCCTGTCCTCACTGGCAGCCCTGGCTCCCTGGTCAAGGACACCCACAGCTGGCAGCCCAGCTCTCCCTGCCTTCCAGCTGCTTGGCTTTGTGAGCCCAGCACCCAGGGGCTCTGGCTCCAAGCTCGCCTGTCATCAGGCAGAGCTCTCGAATCAGCTGGGACGTTAGTCAGGGAGCCAGGGACAGCATGTCCCATTCCAGGGGACTCACGAGCTCAGACCTCGGCCCTGGCCGCTGACTCAGCGAGGGAGCCCAGTGTGATCATCACTGCTTTCGGGGCATGGTGAGTGCGCTCCCTGCAGGCCCCTATGTGTCATGAGTCCTGCTCACAGGCTCGCCTCTCCGCTGGGGAGGTCAGGTGAGGATTCCTCCCCAGCTCATTCCTTCCTTCTTTTGCTCACTTGCTAAACATCCGGCCGGCGGTTGGGCAAGATCCTTGATCTGAAGGAGCTTACGGTCCAGCCTGGGTGACAGATGCAGCTAATTAGAATGTCACAGAACAGTTACCGCGTGGCCCTGGGCCAGTTCCTCAGCCTCTCTCTGCTCCTAGTTTCTCTGTGAGATGGAGCTGGTGATCTCTAATTGGCAGGGTTGAGGTGAGTTTCAGAACGAGCACACCTGAAGGCAACCGGGTAGGTGTGTCAGTCAGCTACTGGTGTGTGACAAGACGCCACAAACGTAGGGTCAAAAACAATATCCTTGATCATCTCCTGGTTTCTGTGTTAGGAAAGAGGGTGTGGCTTAACTGGGTCCTCAAATTGGGGTCTCAAAAGCCTGAAATCAAGGGACTGGCTAGGTTGAGTTCTCCGCTGGGAACTCAGGGTTGCCTCCCAAGCTCATCTGTGCGGTTGGCAGAATCCACTTCCCCGCAGTGGTAGGACTTTTCCTGCTGGTTTTTGGGTGAGAGTGGCTCTCAGCTCCGAGGCTGCATGGCCTCATCCAGCTCATGATGTGGCTGTTTGCTTTCTTCAAGGCCAGTAGGAGAGTGTCTGCCACTACTCTGGTCTTTCTCCCTCTTGCTCTCTCTCTCTCTTTTTAATCTTTTTAGGTCTGCACTCACGACACATGGAGGTTTCCAGGCTAGGGGATGAATTGGAGCTGTAGCTGCTGGCCAACACCATAGCTCACAGCAACGCCAGATCCTTAACCCACAGAGCGAGGCCAGGGATCGAACCTGCGTCCTCATGGATGCCAGTCAGATTCATTTCTGCTGAGCCACCATGGGAACTCCCCTCTCACTCTCTTTATTGTGGTAAAAGGCATCTTGCCATCTTAAATATTTCTAAGTGCACAGCTCAGTGGCATTAGGCACATTCACAATGTCATGTGACCATCCCCACCATCATCTCCAGGACTTTCTCATCTTCCCGAATGGAAACTCTGTCCCCATGAAACAATGACTTGCCAGCCCCTCCCCCAGCCCCTGCCCCACCATCCGCTTCCTGTGTCTATGGATCTGACGCCTCTAGACACGCTTCTGATCTCTTGGAAGGGCCCATCCCACCCAGACGGCCCCCCTTGTGATGAACTCTAAGGTCAACTGATTAAGGGTCTTCATGACACCCGCCAAGTCCCTTTGGCCATACCACACCAGCCTAACCACAGTGGCATCCCACCCATTCCAGGCTCCACCCACACTCGGGAGCAGGGATCACACAGGGTGTGGACACCAGGGGCAGCCGTCATGGGCTCCGTCTTGGAGTTCCACCTCCCGCAGGAGGTGCACAGACGTGGAGGGTGCTGCTATTGTGAGGGCTCCCGTGAGGGAGAAGCACACGGCAGCTCTCTGGGCACAACCCCCCTTACATGGGGCACAAAGGGGGCAGCAGTGAACTTCGGGGACGACTTTACTCCAGCCATGAGGCCTCTGTCTCAGCAGGCCTCAGAGCTCAGGCTGAATGGCTGGGCGAGGACAAGGGACGGTTCTCACCCCCACAAAGAACTGGGATCCCTCACAAGGATTCTGGCCCTCCCCATCACCCATCTCTTTGGGGAACCCTCAAGAGGCAGCACTTGGCGGCCCTCCTGTGGATGCCAGGACTGCGGTGGTGACAGCAGGTCCACCCTCTGTGCTTGAAAAGGTCAAGTGAGTCACCTGGGGTGCCTGTGCAAGAGGGAGGTGCATCTAGATCTGAACCTGAGCCTTCTGGTGCTGGTAGCCCCCACAGACATGCAGATGCCCCCCCCAAGAGAATAAACCCACCAGAAGGGCTGGCTACCCACAGAGGTGGCAGATAAGCCACACAGAGTTGTGGGAAAAGAGAGCCGCCGCCCTGCACAGCGAGCATGGGGCACAGCACCACCGAAGGCTGGACATTCGTGTTTCTTCAGCCCCGCCTCCCCCCAAACCCCCGCCCCGCCACACACACAAGCAGGAGGAGCTGACTCCACTTTGCAGACCTGTGGTGGTTCTGCACACCCACAAATGAAGCAAAGCCAAATTCTGCGCACATGATACATAGCCCGGAACTCTGCACACACAGTCCCCATGCCAACTTCCTATTTTCGCGCTAGAGTTACGTGAGATGTCACCACTTGGGGGGAAGCTGGGTAAAGGGTGCATGGGACTGCTCTGTACCATGTGTGCAACTTCCTGGGGATCCGGAATTACTTCACATGAAAAGTTGTCGGTTTTTTTTTTTCTTTTTAGGGCTGCACTTGCGGCATATGGGAGTTCCCAGGCTAGGGGTTGACTCAGAGCAACAGCTGCTGGCCTACACCACAGCCACAGCCATGCCAGATCCAATACATCTGTGACCTATGCTTTAGCTTGTGGCAATGCCAGGTTCTTAACCCACTGAGTGAGGCCAGGAATTGAAACCGCATCCTCACGCACACTATGTCAAGTTCTCAACCTGGAGAGCCAAATGGGAACTCCTCAAATGAAAGGTTTTTAAAGTCAGCTGAAGCCATGGGTCTGTTTAGGTGACTGAGACAAAGCAAACCATGGCTTCTTCAAACACCCTGACTGGCCTGTGGCACCCTGGCAGTACTCCCCAGCAAGGAGGGTGTGGAGGGCAGAGGGGGAGGGTGAAGAGACCCTTTGCTCAGCTCTGGTGAAGGCTCAGCATGGCTGTGTCTGGAATAACCGTGTTCCCTTCTTCCCCATGTGGCCAGCAGGATTCTAACTCCTCAAGCCCCTGCCCTCTGCAGACCAACCTCCCAGTGTGGACAGGAGTGTGAACCTCTGATAAGATTCTATTCCTCTGATTAGGTGATTTTGCACAGACGAAGGCATCTGGGGGAATGTAATTAAAGTCCCAAGTCAGTTGACTTTGAGTTCATCAAAAAGACAATTCACCTGGGTGAGCCTGACCTAATCAGGTGAGAGACTAGAGGGAAGAAGGAACCAGGGAGGAGACCACGCCACCAGGCCAGACTCGGGTGGCCTCCAAGAGCTGAGAATCGCCATAGGTGGTGGCTAGCAAGACAGCAGGAACCCTGTCCTGCCAATGGTCTGAGAGAACTTGAAAGTGAGTCCTTTCCCAGTCGAGCCTCAGATGAGAACTCGGCCCCAGCCAAGCCCTGTGGAACCCTGAGCAGAGGCCCAGCCAACTGTGTCCACACTTCTGCCCTGACAGGGGAGACATAAGCTGCTGGGTATGTGGTGGCCTGTTACGCAGCAATAGCTAGCTAGTACACTCCCATGTGATGTCAGAGCAGAGTGCCTGGGGTTTTACTATCACTGTCATACTTAGTCACACACAAGATGTTCCTCCAGATCAGGAAATTCCAAGGGCTTTGGGAGCTGGAAGCCGAGAACTGTGGCTGAAGTACAAAATATGTATTTAGCGAGATCATACCACCCAAAGGACCCACCTCTAATTACCACCACATCGGGGGGTAGGTTTCAACATTTGAATTTGGGGGGACACTAATGGCAATTGGAAACAAGCTCCCAACACCCCAATTCCCTGTGACACTGCATTTGTGGTACCTGCTCAGGCCCCCACCCCCATCCCCAACTGCTGAGCACATCCCCACCCAGGCCTCCCCCGGCTATACCTCAGTCCTGTTACCCACACCCACCGTGTACTTGGCACACAGACATGAGTGTTTTAGCCTGGTAGGGCCTGGCACACAGTGTCTGCTGACTCAGAGGACAAAGCGGTGGGAGAAGGAATAAGGAGGCAAGAGGCAGGTCCTCGATGCCCACTGGCTCAGGTGGAGTCAGGCAGGGCTGCGAATGGACCCTAGGATGTGAGGAACCCCTTCTGCCTACCCCCAGTGGGCCCCTCTTCAGCCTCCACATGGCTCCCTCTGCTCGCCTACCTTCGTGTCATGTGTGATGGTCACCTTGTGTGTGTTTTGAGTCAAAGAAGGCCTTGAACCTGTGTCTCTACCAATGACCACATGTGTGCATCATCTCTGCCCTGAGGGAGGCTGACTGTTCCAGCAGTTGCCTAGCAATGCACCCAGGCCTTTGGATGCCCCGCTTGTCGCCTGGGTTGAGCCAGTCCCCACAGCCCTACGGGTGGAAGCCCTGCTCTGCAATCTCGCACATGAGTCTCTCGGGGCCTCAGTGTTCAAACTGGCAAATTTGGGTGGCGGCACTAACCAGCTTGTGAGTGGATTAGGCTGCAGGGTTGGGAAGACTGAGCTTGGGTGGGACCACGGTGGGAACACAGCGGAGCATAAAGAGACTGATCTCCATTCAGCCTGGAAGCAAGACTCTTGTGGAGCAGGGTCCCCCCTCAGTGCTGCTGACGTGGGACTGGGACTTCTCTGGGGCACCATCCCAGATGCTGGGGGTGTGGAGCAGCCTCCCTGCTCCAGCCATTCAGTGCCAGGAGCCCCTAAGTGTGACAGCCACAGATGTCCCCAGGTACCACCCAGTGTCCTGGGGGGGCAGGATCACCCCGGATGAGGGGTCAAGCTCGTATTTTGAGTCACCCATGTGGTAGGCTGCAGGAAGAGGTTTAGGCCCCCCCTCAAGGCAGCAGCAGAGGAGGGGGTGCGTAATTCCCTTTGTATTGTATAAGCTTTCTGTCGAGAAGGCTGCGGTAGCAGCCGTGACCTTCTGTAAGCAGAATGTTTTAAGGTTTTGACTGTATATCTTGGCAGTTCTTTCAGGAGAACAACTTGTCCGCGGAGAGAACTGATAATAACGTGCATTTCAACATGCCCGGGACAGATCTGAAGTGGGTAACCAACCAAGGGAAGAAGTGAGCTCTAACTCCCCACACAAGGGCCACCCTCTCAAGATAAAAAGCTTTCAGCAGAAATGCTCCTCAACTCCGGGGGAATGAGGGCTATCAGGAAAGCACTGCGCTTGGCCAGGTGGGGAGTTCTGGGTTTCTGTGGTGAGCAGGAGCTCTGGGGAAATGCTGCAGAACCCTTTTTTTTTTTCTTTTTTTTTTCTTCTTTTTTTGGCAGCCCCATGGCAAATGGAGTTCCCAGGCCAGGGATCATATCTGAGCTGCCATTCTGACCTACACTGCAGCCGTGGCAACACCGGATCCTTAACCCCCTGTGCCAAAGTGAGTTTGGGGGTGCAGGTGCCCCATACTCCCAAGGGCACAGGGCCTGTGCTTTCTGCCTCCCTCTTACACCCAGCAGATCCACAGAGGATCTGGGTCTGCAAGGTGGGGGCCTCAGGACAGGTGTCTATGGGACTCTGGGTGCTGAACCAGCATGTCCCAGAGAACATGAGTGGGTGGTCACGGGGCTCTAGGAGGGTGGAGGGGTTGACTGAAGACCCCTGGGTGGCTTCCTGCATCCCCTACATCTCCACCCGTGCCTGCTCAAGGTCCAGCCTCGCCAAGCGTCCATGGACCTTCTCCTCCCCCTAGTGGCTGAAGGTGGGAAGTGCAGGACTCTGGAGCCAGTCTCCAGCCCCAGGCACCCAAGAAGCAAATGCCCAAACAGGTTCTCTTTCAGCCCTGGCATCTGCAGAAATTGAGTGTGGCGGATCAGGGTGTTGTCGCCAAGAGGGCGGGGGTGGCCCTTGCTCAGTGACATCCCAGCCCCCCTGGGATGAGAACCCATAGCTCATCCCCAGCGCTATGGGATATGAGGGCTCCCACAGACACCTAGCATAGAGCCTGGCTAAAAGGATGTGCTCACAGTGACGTTTAAACTAAAAAATCAGGAGTTCCCATCGTGGCTCAGTGGTTAACAAATCCGACTAGGAACCATGAGGTTGCGGGTTCGATCCCTGGCCTTGCTCAGTGGGTTAAGGATCCGGCGTTGCCATGAGCTGTGGTGTAGGTTGCAGACGCGGCTCAGGTCCTGCATTGCTGTGGCTCTGGTGTAGGCTGGTGGCTATAGCTCTGATTAAATCCCTAGCCTGGGAACCTCCAAATGCCGCGGGAGCGGCCCTAGAAAAGGCAAAAAGATAAATAAATAAATAAACTAACTAACTAACTAAAAAATCATCAGGAAAAGCCCAAATTCCTGAGCAGGAGCAGGTACAAGAGGGAGTAGGCTCCCCTGGATCAGGGAACCCCGGCAAGACCTGCTGCGTTCGCCTGCTCAGTGGAGAATTCTATCTCCTTCCAGCAGGGTCTGTCCACTGGGCATTGCTGACATGGCCGGGTCACTCAGTGAGGCCATCCTGGGCACTACGCAGTGTGGAGCAGCATCCTTGGCCCCCACCCCCTTGATGCCAGGAGCCCCCATAGTTATGACAACCACTGATGTCCCACAACATGGCCCAGTGTCCCATGGAAGGGGAAGGAGATCAGAATTACCCAAAGGGGAGACAGCTGAATTTCAAACAGTGCAAGGATTTAAGTGTAAAATATGCAATCTGAACAAAATGCAGGTGAATTATTGTTTATGTTTTTGACATGCGCAAGAAGGCCACACAAAACACGAAGGAGGACACAGATAGGCACAAAATGGTTCAGATCCCGGAGGGCGGTACCCAACGTGAGCAAAGTGCAAAGACACACTCAGGAAAACAGCAGAGGGCGTCCAAAGAAATAAAGAGAGTTCAAACAAATCACCAGGAGAAACCAGCACAGAAAGGTCAGTGAAGGACACAGCCTGAGAAATGGCTGTGCTCGCGAAAAGGAGGCACAGACACAGCAGCTGAAATTGTCCTGGCTTGTCGGGATGGACTTGGGATGGAGGAGATGGGCCTGGGATGGGAAATGGCGCATTTCTGGAGGCCTTTGCAGCTCAAGGTCAAAATGTAAATGAGAACACCCAGACTTAAATTCACAGACGAGGCAAACCCACTCCTGGAATTTCCGCCAAACCAAGGATGCTGGTTTGCACAAGGACAGCCATCCCAGCGCGTGGCAGAAGTTGAAAAGTTGAAAAGAGAACAAAAAGAAAAACAGAAAAAGAAATGAAAAAAACCCCAAAAGCCCACCAATAAGACCAGTTAAATCAATTATAAAATTATTTTTAAAGAAATAAATTATAATTCAAACAACAAGGAAAACTACTGTATAGCACAGGGAACTATACTTAATGTTCTGTGATAAACCATAATTGAAAAGACTCTGAAAAAGAATGTATATATATGTCTGACTGGGTCACTTTGCTGTGGACCAGAAACTACCACCACATTGTAAATCAACTATACTTCAATAAAATAAAGACTTTTTTGGGTTTTTTTTGTTTTGTTTTTTTTTTTTGCTTTTTAGGGCCACATCCAAAGCATATGGAAGCTCCTAGGCTAGGACTGAATTGGAATTACAGCTGCCAGCCCACACCACACTCACAATACCAGATCTGAGCCGCCTCTATGACCTCCACCACAGCTCACAGCAATGCCGGATTCTTAACCCACCGAGTGAGGCCAGGGATTGAACCTGCAACCTCATGGATCCAAGTTGGGTCTGTTAACCACTGATCCACGACGGGAACTCAATAAAGTAAAGTTTTTAAAAAGAAATAAATTATAACTTGCCTCTAACACAAAATGTGAAGCCAGTATGAGGAAAGAAGATGGAAATCTAGGTTGCTCACTGAGGTGTCATGGCAGTGGTCCTCACTGGGCAGGGGCTGTGGTATGACTTGCCTCTCCTTTGTCTTTCTCTAAATGAAGTTTCTTTTTTTTTTTTTTTTTTTTTGGCAGCACCTGCCGCATATGGAAGTTCCTGGGCCCAGGATCAAATCAGAGCCACATGGAGTTCTAGTTGTCGTGCAGAGAAAACGAATCCAACTAGGATCCATGAGGATGCAGGTTTGATCCCTCGCCTCGCTCAGTGGATTATGGATCTGGCGTTGCCATGAGTGCTGGTATAGGTCACAGATGTGGCTCAGATCCTACATTGCAATGGCTGTGGTGTAGGCCAGCAGCTGCAGCTCTGATTCGACTCCTAGCCTGGGAACTTCCATATGCCATGGGTGTAGCCCTAAAAAGCAAATAAGTAAATAAGTAAAATCCAAGCCACAGCCATGACAACACCAGATCTGAGCTGCATCTGTGACCTATGCCACTGCCTGTGACAACACCAGATCCTTAACCTGCTGAGGGAGGTCAGGGATTGAACCCACATCCTCACAGAGACAACATCAGGTCCTTAACCCAGTGAGCCATGATGGAAACTTCTCAGTTTCTTTTTACAGGAAGTCCTTTGGACATTAACATCGAAGAGAAGGGATGAGCGGGCTCACTCCTCCCTCACGCTGCACAGACACAGACACCCTGCAACAGCCTCGCCAGGCTGCCAGTGGCTTTCCCAACTCCCCTCCTGCTTGGCGACTTTGTGAACCAGAGTTAACACTGGGCCTTGGCGGAACATAAACAAGCCAGATGGACCCCAGGCCTCCAACCTCAGCTTCTGGTCACTGTCTGCAGGGACAGCTTCTCTCCCCAGCTGAGCTAAGAACTTTACTGAGGCTCACTTTCTACATGTCATAAAATCAGCCAGTTGGAAGTACACAATTCAAGGATTCTTCAGTCATTTCACCAAGTTGCACAGCCGCCCCCGCCACACGGCACAGAGTTCTGGACCCTTCCCTTCGCCTGGTAAATGCCTGGTGCCCAAGCACAGCTCATCCCCAGCCCCTGGAAAACCCAGTCCAGCCCTGCAGATTTGCCTTTTCTGGAAATTTCATCTAAATGGAATCAAAGAATGCGTCATCTTTGGGGTCTGCCTTCTTGTCTAACATTTTTTCTTTTGCACACATACACACACACGCATTGGGTAAGAATGTATGTTATGAAGCTGTCAGAGCTCCCTGAAATTTACTGAAATATTAAACACAACCTGAATCAAAAATCCATCAGAATTTTTTTTTTTTTTTTTTTTTGATCTTGCCCATGGCATGCAGAAGTTCTGGGACAGGGATTGAACACAGCAGTGACCACACCAGATACTTAACAGCTAGGCCATCAGGGAACTCCCCAGAATTTCTGCTAGAAATGGAAGCTTATTCTAAAGATAGCATGAAAGAGGAAACTCCGTGGGAGGAGCAAAAACACTTGTGACAAAAGCAGAGGAGCACAGAGCATGATCCTGCCCACAGGGAAAGAGGCTAGGCTGAGTGAAAGAGCAGGCAGGCCACAGGCAGCAAAACCGCAAGGAAACTTCATTCACTCTATTTCCTCTTCCTACATCACAAAAAGCCACGCAAATCCTCTTGAGAATAAGACCAGATAGCAAACAGAGAAGAGACCGGGCCGGAGCTCTAGTTTGCTTCTACATCTTCCTGAGGCCTTTGCTAATTTTCCTGACCAGCAGTCCAAGGATGGAAGGTGCTCCCTGTGGCTCCCGTGCACTCTTGGTGGATGAAACAAATCCTGAGAAACGCACAAAGCTGGGAAGGTGCAGGTGTGCCGGTGTGCCGCGCAAGGACACCCGCCTGGACAGCAAGACAACTTCTCAACTGACCCTGGCTCCGAATGGTCAACCCAACGCTCTCAAGAACTTTAAACATGGACAAGAGAAAAAAACTCAAGACACTGACCTGTGCTTGAGGCCTGGCTGTCTTCAGTGAGGAGGCTCAGGAACCCAGTGTCCACTTTCTGGAAGAAAAATGCACCTTGTTAGCTAAGCATGATTTGGCCTGAAATGCCAGGCGGGTGTTCCTCGGCATCAGTGAGGAAGATCAGACATAAAGATGGCTCTGGAGCCCCACCTTTTGGTTACTTTGCCAGACTTTGGGGATAGCACAAATAAGATGATTCCAAAGGCAGAGAGGTTAACAAGGCAAGTTGCCAGAAAGATCTGCTAGCAATTTATGATGTTTTCCACAGGTTCCAAAACTAAATTGGAAGAAAAGATTAGATGTCCACATGACCTTTTATAGTTTATACAAAGACATTCGCCTGCATCATTTGACCCTCATGGTCCCCTCGGAGGAAGAGAAGGGGGCTGAATCAACCCCCTGCCTGGAGATGCTCCAGGGTCTGTCTGAGGCAGGTGATCCACTAAATACAAGGTGGGACCCCAGATGGGGCCTTGGGGCCAAAAAAGAACAATGGGTGAAACCAGTGAAATCTGAATAAAGAGTGTATGGAGGTGAGTTCCCTGGTGGCACAGCAGGTTAAGGATCTGGCCCTGTCACTGTGGCGGCTCAGGTCGCTGCTATGGCACAGGCTTGATCCCTGGCCAGAGAGTGCACTGAGGTCACAGAAGTGTCTATCTCTTGCTCGTCACAAACTCACTGTGCTTATGAATGACATGACCATTGGGAGAAATTAGGTGATGGGTAGACAGGAACTCTATTTGAAATGTCTCCGAAAATCTAAAATCATTATAAAATTAAATGTTTATTAAAAATAAATGTAAAAATTCAAATGCTGGTTCCTTTTCAGTTGAGGCTGCTTTGTGGCCAAAGGCCAGGATGGAGAACTGCCATCCCCTCCATCACCTGCAGGTGGCGCTGCGGCCCCAGAAACGCCTTCTGGGCCCCCGGAGCAGCTAGAATCTCATCCTGTCGCAGAATCTTCTGTATACAGACCCTCCACCTCTGCCTGAGGTCCTAGGGGCACCCTGGACAGCGCAGAGGGTGGGGCAGCAGCGGACTGCAGGGATGAGAGATGAGAGGACCAGAACAACAGACCTGGAGGACAGGACTGGCTTCTCAACCTTGCAGGGGCCATCTATGTGTACAATCCTTCAACTTTTCATTTTTTAACCAATTAAAGGCTCAGAAGAAGTTGCAGAGGAATTCTCCCTGTGGCGCAGTGGGTTTAGAATCCGACTGCAGCGGCTTGAGTCACTGTGGAGGCAATGGTTCCATCCTTGGCCTGGCACAGTGGGTTAAATAAAGGCTCCAGCACTGCCACAGCTGTGGCTGGGATACATCCCTGGCTTGGGAACTTCCATATGCTGTAGGTGCAGCCATATAAAAAAAAAAAAAGAAGAAGAAGAAGTACAGGTGTCCTGGGCACCCAGGGAGCTGGGTAGCTCCCTGATGTAGGCTCCTTACCCAACTAGGGAAAATTATCAAAACCTAGAAATGGTGACTGATAAACTAAGCACCATTTTTTTAGTCTTATTGAGATATAATTCTCATGCCACACAATTTGCCTATTCAAAGTGCACAATTCAGTAGGGCTTTCTTTTTTTTTTTTCTTCTGTATATTCACAAAGTTGTGTGACCATCACCAACTTTGTGCAACCCCAAGAGGAGAACTCATCCCCATTACCATTCCTCCCATCTCCTTCCCCCAGCCTCTAACAACCAGGAATCCACTCTCTGTGGACGTGCCTGTTCCATGGAATCCCACACTGTGTGTCCTTCTGTGTCTGCTTCTCTCACTGAGCAACATGGTCCCAAGGTCTATCCATGTAGTAGTGAGTGTCGGTGCCTCTCTCCTTTTTGTGGCCAAGTGATGCTCCTGTGTGTGGAGGGACCACACTGAGTTCTTCCTTTTACTACTGATGAGCATTTGCGCTGTTTCCACTTCTGGCTACTGTGAATCATGCTGCTGTGAACACGGGTAACTTATGAATCATTTTTGAGATGTTTTCTCTCTTGCTGCCTCACATCTACCATCTGCAAATCTCCCGGCCCCAGCACTTTAACGCCAGCTGCTGGCTGTTCTCTAGTCCTTGGAGCTGGACTTGGGCATTGAGGTGACTGCCACAGAGCCCCCACTCCGGCTGTGCTCAGCCCAGACCAGCTTGGGCCAGAGCAGAGAGGACAAAACTCGTCCCTGCAGCTCCATCTCCGGGGGCTCACAGGACAGCAGGTTGCGAGGTGTGCCAACTGGCGCCAGGCTGTCCCTGTGTCCTTCATCTGAAAAAGATGCTGGGCTGTCACTTTCCCATCAGGGTGAACCTCAAGCCCCCATGAAGGGAGGTGGGATCCATCAGCAGGATCTGCTACAGAGTTTGTAGAGCTGATGGCAAAATGAAACTGGGGGACCTTTTGACCAAAAAATTATTACAAATTTCAAAACAGTGACAGCAGAACCCTGGGAAGCAGGGGCCTGCCTGGAGCAGGGCCTGAGGACCACACATCCTCTGCCCTTAGGAACTGCCCATGAGACAGGGTCAGAAATCTCAGACACAGAAAACGAAGACACCATGTGCAAAGTGCTCAGTGTGAGGGAGAAACAAATCACAGGGAAAACAGGTAGAACTTACAACGGTGGCGAACAGAGGCCCTCGTGGAAAGGACGAGAGCTCACTCTTGTCACAGGCAACACTTCCTACAGCTTGGGAGCCTCACCTTGTCCACACACTTTCTTTTTCATTTTTAAAAAATTAAGACAGAATTCACATACTATAAATTCACTCTTTTAAAGCATGCAGTTCCGTGGCTTTTAGGATACTCACAAGGTTGTGCAACCACCACACTAACCCCAGGACATTGTCATCACCTCTGAAGACACCCCGAGCCCATCAGCATCATATGGTTCAAAGCCAAGTCTCCCCCAGGAGAGGTGAGATCCCAAACTGCAGGAAGCACATGTGTTCTGCTCACCATGGCCTTCAAACTGCTTTCACAGCTGGCCTGCAGGCGGTCTTCCCGAGTTCTACAGATTTTGCAGAGTCCAGTCGGTGCCAAGGGCACAGCCTGGGGAGCCTGGTGGATCTGGGAGGAGTGGGCTGGCCCCAAAGGAACTAAATCCTGCCTACAACCATCTGAACTTGGAAGCAGCAATTTCCCCAGTTGAGCTTTCCTATGAGACCCCAGCCCTGGCCAACACCTTGATTCCAAACCAGTGAGAGACCCTGAGTGGAGATCTCAGCTCAACCACATCCAGATTCCTGACCCACAGAGACTGTGAGATAATAAATATGTTTTTCAAAATTAAACTATAGTTGATTTACAATGTTGTGTTAGTTTCTGGTGTATTGCAAAGTGATTCAGATACACATATATTTTTTTTCCAGATTATTTTCTCTTATAAGGTATTACAAAATATTGAGTAGAGTTCCCTGTGCTATATACAGTAGGTCCTTGTTGGCTATCTATTTTATATATAGTAGTGTGTCTCTATTAATTCCAAACTCCTAACTTATCCTCCCTCCCCTTTCCCTTTCAGTAACCATAGTTTGTTTTCTGTCTGTGAGTCTGTTCCTGTTTGTTACGCAAGTTCATTTGTGCCATAGATTCCACATATAAGTGCTATCATATGATATTTGTCTTTGTCTAACTTCACATAGTATGATCATTTCTAGGTCCATCCATGTTGCTGCAAATGGCATTATTTCAACCTTTTTATGGCTGAATAGTCCATTGTATATATGTACCACACCTTCCTTATCCATTTCATCTGCTGATGGACAGTTAGGTAGTTTCCATGTCTTGGCTATTGTAAATAGTGCTGCAATAAATACTGGCGTGCATGTATCTTTTCAAATTATAGTTTTCTCCAGATATACACCTAGGACTGAGACTGCCAAATCATATGGTAACTCTTTTTAGTTTTTTAAGGAACCTCCATGCTGTTCTCCATAGTGGCTGCACCAATTTACATTCCCACCAACTTTTCTGTAAAGGACCAGACAGTTACTATTCAGGCTTTGTGGCTTTGCTGCATATTCCTGTTTTTCCCAACACTTTAAAAATGTAAAACGCATTCTTAGCTCCCAAGCTGTACAAAAACAGATGAAGGATAAACAAATGTGGCCCATCAATACAGTGGAATATTACCCAGCCTTAAAAAGGGACAAAATTCTGGGAGTTCCCTCAGAGGGTTAAGGATCCAGCATTGTATTACTGTGGCTCTGACAATAGCTGGGGCATGTTTTCGATCCCTGGCCTGGAAACTCCTGCATGCCACAGGTGTGACCAAAAAAACTCCCAACAGGAGTTCCCATCATGGTGCAGCGGAAACGAATCCGACTAGGAATCATGAGGTTTTGGGTTCGATTCCAGGCCTCGCTTAGTGAGTTAAGGATCTGGCGTTGCCGTGAGCTGTGGTGTAGGTCACAGACACGGCTCTGATCTGGTGTTGCTGTGGCTGTGGCTGGCAGCTGTAGCTCCAATTAGACCCCTAGCCTGGGAACCTCCATATGCCACAGGTGCGGCCCTAAAAAGAAAAAGAAAAAACAACAACAACAACAAAAAGGAAGGAGATTCTGACACCTGCTGCAACATGGATGGACCCTGAGTACGTGATACTCAGTGAGAGAATCTGAATACAGAAGGACGAATACAGTCTGATTCCACCCCCAGAAGGTCCCTAGACGAGTCAGATCCACAGAGACAGGAAGGAGATGGTGGGGCGGGGGCTGCAGGAGGGGGAGGGGAGTCAGTGTTTCATGGGGACAGGGTTTCAATTTGGAAAGAAGGGAAAGTTCTGAAGATGGATGGTGGGGATGGTTGCACAACATGAATGTGGTAAATACCATTGAGCTGTGCTCTTAAAAATTAAGATGGTAAATTTTATATTGTGTACATCTTAAACAATTAAAAGTAATTAATTATAATTTAAATACCTAATTTATTAATTTGTCTTTTTTGTCTCTTCATGGCTGTGCCCGCAGCATATGAAGGTTCCCAGGCTAGGGGTCGAATCCGAGCTGTAGCCACCGGCCTACACCACAGCCACAGCAACACCAGATCCAAGCTGCGTCTGCGACCTACACCACAGCTCACGGCAATGCTGGATCCTTAACCCACTGAGCAAGGCCAGGGGTGAAACCTGTGTCCTCATGGATACTAGTCAGGTTCGTTAACCACTGAGCCATGACGGGAAGTCCTAATTTATTAATTTTTAAAAACAGGACAATGTAGGCTGGACTTGGCCACCTGTCTCGTTTGCCAACCTCTGATGTCCATCACCACAGTATGTTTGTCACAACTAAGAAACCAACATTGGTACATGACGACAAATGCTACACTTTATCCAGATGCCACTGGGTTTTCCATGAGTGTCCTTCTTCTGTCCCAGGATCCCATCCAGATCCCACAGTCCGTTCAGGTGCTTCCCTTTTCTCAAAATGAGTTCACTCTAGGTCCTCATTTCAGGAAAATCTAGAGTTTCCGAGCCACTTAGCAGGAAAGGTCAAATAAAGGAGGGATGGTAGCGATGAAAGCAGGTGGTCGCCACTCGGGGCCCAGTGCCCCCATTGAACTGGGATGAGGGGTATCTCTGGACCCTCACAGCAGGCATCAGGTGGGACTGGCATCAACACTGGCCATGTGGCTGCAACAGAACTTGGGAGACCTCATATCCATGGCAGCAGGGTTGTCCTGCTAATCTCTGTGAGGAAGGACATGATCTTTCCGTTCTCCCAGGAACAGGTCAGTGGTGGGACTTCGGGGTCTGTGGCAAGTCCAAGCTGAACCTTCTGAGGAGCTGCCAGACTGTTTTCCAAAGCGGCTGCTCCATTTTCCACTCCCGCCCATTCTTGGCCATGTGCTCAAAATGGTGGTGTTGCTTTTATTTGTTTGTTTAAAAATTTTTACTTGAGAGTTCCCTTGTGGCACAGTGGGTTAAGGATCTGGAGTCATCACTGCTGTGGCTCTGGTTGCTGGTGTGGTACAGGTTTAATCCCTGACCCGAGAACTTCTACATGCTATAGGCACAGCCTCAAAAAACTTCTTTATTTGATTATTTCATTTTTATGGCCTATTTTAAATTATTTCATTGCTTTATTTTATTACTTAAAATTACGTTTATCCCTTTAGTATTTTTATTTTACTATTTAAAGCTTTTAATTATTTTATCTTCTTTCATTATTTATTATTTTTATTATTTAAAAATATTCACAGAAGCATTGTTTACAATAGCCAAGACATGGAAGTATGTCCAATCAATCTAAGTGTCCATCAATGGAGCAATGGATAAAGAAGTTGTGGTACATATATACAATGGAACATTACTCAGTCATAAAAAAAGAACAAAATAATGCCATTTGCAGCAACATGGATGGACACAGAAACTATCATACTAAGTGAAGTAAATCAGAGAAAGGCAAATATCATACGACATCACTTATAGGTGGGATCTAAAATATGACATAAATAGAAGTTCCTGTTGTGGTGCAATGGGTTGAACGGTGTCTCTGTAGCACCAGGTCACAGATTCGATCCCTGGCCCAACACAGTGGGTTAAGGATCCAGTGTTGCTACAGCTGTGGCATAGGTCACAACTGTGGCTCAGATCTGATCCCTGGCCTGGGAACTCCATATGTTGTGGGGCGGGAAAGAAAGAAAGGAAGGGAGGGAGGGAGGGAGGAAGGGAAAGAATGATGACACAAATGAACCTATCTATGAAACACAAACAGACTCACAGACATAAAGAACAGACTTGTGGTTGCCAAGGGGAAGAGGGGTTGGGGGAGGGATGGATTGAGAGTTTGGGATTAACAGATACACACTAGTATGTATAAAATAGAAAATCAACAAGAACCTGCTGTATAGCACAGGGAACTATATTTGGTATCTTGTAATAACCTATAAGGGAAAAGAATCTGAAGCTGTACACCTGAAACTAACACAATATTGTAAATAATTTATAGTTTAATGAATACAATTAAAAAAAAAAAGAACAGGAGTTCCCATTGTGGCACAGCAGAAACGAATCTGACTAGGAACCATGAGGTTGCGGGTTTGATCCCTGGCCTCACTCAGTGGGTTAAGGATCTGGCGTTGCCCTGAGCTGTGCTATAGGTCTCAGACGTGGCTCGGATCTGGCATTGTTGTGGCTGTGGCATAGGCCAGCAGCTGTAGCTCCGATTAGATCCCTAGCCTGGGAACCTCCATATGCCGCGGATACAGCCCTAAAATAAATAAATTAATTAATAAATAAAAGAACAACAAGAATTCCCGCTGTGGCTGAGTGGTAGCGATAATGGATTCAGTTTGACCCTGGCCTCACTCGTGGGTTTAGTGTCTGGCATTGCCATGAGCTGTGGTGTAGGTCACAGGTGTAGCTTAGATCCGGCATTGCTGTGGCTGTGGCGTAGGTCAGCAGCTGCAGCTTGGATTCTCCCCATAACTCGGAACTTCCCTATGGTGCAGGCGAAAAAAAAAAAGGGGAAAAAAATTATTTTGAATAAAAAATAAATAAAAATTTTAAAAGAACAATGTGGTATGTGTGAAGAACATATTTACAAAAGTGTGATTTCATGGTATAGTCTGATTTCCTGTCTTTACAAACCACTCACTGATCTGGCAAAAACTACCTCAACATGAATAAATAAGTATTGGTTCATTAGCTGTGCTTTTTTTTTTGGCTGCCTGCAGCACACTGAAGTTCCCAGGCCAGGGATTACACCCTTGCCACAGCCGTTAAAAATGCCAGATCCTTAACCTGCTGAGCCACCAGGGAACACCTACCTGTTCTTCATTAACACAAAGTGATGAACTACTCCCCCAAATTATGTTTATCTTCTTTTATTATTATTCATCACTTTTGTCTTCCTTTATTATATTTATCAGAATAGTTCATTATCTTATTTCAATATTATTAATTTTAAAATTATTATTTATTTATTTTTGGCTATTGCATGCAGTGGCTTGATATGGGATCTTAGTTCCCACACCTGGGATTGAACCCCGGGCTGCAGTGATGAAAGTGCCAAATCCTAACCACTACACCGCCAGGGAACTCCCTCATTTTGTTATTGTTACTGTGTGTATGCATCTGGCATGTCTAGTCTCAGAAAGTAGGGTAATGACCCCTTCTCACCCTCTGGAGATTTTTGAGAGTGGAGGGTAGGAATTAGGAACACTCTACACTTCTGTAGCAGATGGAGCTCTCTATGATGTAAAGAGGTCTGCATTCAGCCTGATGCTGGTGCGGTTTCCTGTCTGAACACCCACGAAAGCAGTGCCACCAGGGACATCGACCTATTCAAAGTCACATGGGTGTGGCAGGCCCAACTCTTGTGTGGAGCATTTCAGGAAAATGCTTTCTTTCTCCTTTTTAATTGTTATTTTTCACTTCGAGTTTAATGCGATAGGCGCTGAAGACCAACCACCTTCAGTTCCTAATCCCTGATTTGCTTAGCCCCGGGCCCTCCAGCACCTCAGCCCCGGGCCCTCCAGCACCTCAGCAGGATCTGATTGGAAAAGCACAGGACGTTTTACAGGCGGCCACAGGGAGGTACACTGGTGTGATCTCAGAGGCCAGACGTTCTTCCATCAGAACCAACATCACACAGAGACGACCTGCAAGGGCTCCGGGTGTGGGGCAGGAGTGGGGGACACCCAAGCCCATGGCCAGGAGTGCAATGGTCACAGCGGCTGTCGGTGCCAGGACACAGCACCCACAGCCCAGCCGAGCTCTCATCTCACAGCCCTGAGGTCAGGGCTCCAACTTGGGCTCCCAGGGATAAATCCAGGTGTGGGCGGGGCTGGTCCTTCCAGAGGCTCCAGGGGAGAGTTGGTTCCTCCTTTCCCAACTTCTGGAGGCGCTGCATCCCTGGCTCACAGCCCCTTCCCCCATTCTCACAGCCAGCAGCGAGGCATCTCCCATCTCTTTCTGCCTCTGACCCTCCCGTCTCCCTCTTATGAGGACCCTGTGATGACAGCCCCATCTTAGTGGCCTTAACATGCCCTTCTGGAGAGTTATTTCATCACATAAAGTGACACATTCCCAGGTTCCAGGGATTGGGGCCCAGACATCTTTGGGGGCAATTATTCTGCCCACCACGCCCCATAACACCTGACAATGTGAGTGAATCTAACCCTAAGAACATAGTATTCAAAGGCAGATCCCAAAAGATCACACGCAGAGCAATATCTTATTTATAAAGTTAAAAATGACTCAGTTTTCTTGAATAGGTTTTTTAGGAGTAAAAACCTACTTACAACATACTTCTAAGGAATACACGTAAATAAGAGAGAAGTAAAGAAACGACGGGAAAGTGGATGTGAGATCCTGGCGTGGGCCACCTTGGCTCTGGGAGGCAGGCGGGTGGGTTGCGGGATCCCAGAGTCACAAATGGCTGGTGAGGCCCCAGTTTTTGTGCTCAGTGCTGAGGCCGTGGGTGCCTACTCTGCAGAATATAGACATAAAAGAGGGCCTGCCTACAAGGGAGTATTACTCAGCGCCAAAATCAAATGAGCTATGAAGCCAGGAAAAGACAGGGAGGAACCTTAGATGCAAATCAGCAAGTGAAAGAAGCCGATCTGAAAGGGCTACGTGCTCTGATTCCAACTCTAGGACATTTTGGGAAAGGCAGAGCTATGGAGACATGGAAGGATCAGGGGTTTTGGAGGCTGTGGGGAGAGAGGATGGATAGGTGGGACACAGAGGCCATGAAACTACTGTGTGACACCGTGATGATGGATCCATTTGTCCAAACTAATGCAGGATGGTAATAAGAGGGGAAAGTGTGTGAGAGTGTGTGTGTGTGTGTGTAGGAGGGAGGCAGTATGTGGGAACTCCTTGTACTTTCTGCTCATTTTTTCTGTAAACCTAAAAGTGCTCTAAAAAGCAGGCTATTAGAAGAGGCCCTTGGAGTTCCCATCATGGCACAGCAGAAACAAATCAGACTAGGAACCATGAGGTTGCGGGTTGGATCTCTGGCCTCAATCAGTGGGTTAAGGATCCAATGTTGCTGTGAGCTGTAGTGTAGGTTACAGACGCGGCTTGGATCTAGCCTTGCTCTGGCTGTGGCTATGGTGTAGGCCGGCAGCTATAGCTGCGATTAGACTCCTAGACTGGGAACCTCCACAGGTCTCGGGTAAGGCCCTAAAAAAAAAAAAAAAGGCCCTTGAAGGGATGAATTAGGAGAGTATACCAAGAATCAGGAATCTGATGAAAGAAACACACATATACACAGAGAGGAGTTCCTGCTGTGATGCAGTGGGTTAAGAATCCGGCTGCAGCAGCTCAGGTTGCTGTGGAGGTAAGGGATCAATCCCCCACCCAGCACGGTGAGTTAAGGATCTGGAGTTGCCACAGCTATGGCATAGGTTACACTTGCGGCTCGGATTCAATCCCTGGCCCAGGTCTTCCATATGCCATGGGTGCAGCCATTAATAAAAAGGGGTGGGGGAGGGAGCCCATCTTAGCCTAGATGATGGCTCTGTGCTCACACTTGACCAGCCGACTCCTTCGTCAGGCTGTTGTGAACAAGACCCAGAGACAAGCTGGATCAGGCCTGGCCAAACGGATATTCTGCTCTTCCCTCAATCCTCTGCCAGTATCATAACAAGATAATACCATCAGGATCAAGACCTCTTGGCTGCTCCAGTCTGGATTAACCCACTCCAGAGCCACCCCCAGGCCTGGGGACCACAGTGGCCCCATGAGCGGATCAGACGAGAGCCCTAATAGAATCAGGCCCCAGGATTACTCACAAATCCCATTTGACTGTTGGAAAGCATATTCTGGCCAGAGCTGAGCTGATTTCTTTCTTCTTCTTTTTATTAGAGCTGCATTCATGGCATATGGAGGTTCCCAGGCTAGAGGTGGAATCGGAGCTATAGCTGGTGGCCTACGCCAGAGCCACAGCAACTCGGGATCCGAGCTGCATCTGTGACCTACACCACAGCTCATGGCAACGCCGGATTCTTAACCCACTGAGCAAGGCCAGGGATCGAACCCACAACCTCATGGATACTAGTTGGATTAGTTTCCACTGTGTCACAATGGGAACTCCCAATGCTTTGTTTTTTGTTACACAGCAAGAGACAACTGATATACCTGCCGTCTGGGCTGATTCAGCTGACAGCTTCACACAGATGTTTTGTCAACCACTAGGGCTTTCTAATGGAAAGCAACAAACACCACCAGGTTTTTCATTTGCATGTTTTCCTACCACCTACAGACCTGATAAATGAGGGGTGGGGACAAGACAAATCCCGATGTGGCAAAGTCAACTAGAGGAGAGAGCAAGACACTTGGGATAAGAAAAGGAAGCCATTGGGATCTCACAGATTATCGAGAAATACCAGCACCTGGTTTCTGAGACTGAACAAATCCACTGCCCTGATCCACCTTCCTCTAAAGCAGGGTCTCCCCCTTGGCTGTGCTGACACTTGGGGCCGGCCATTCTCTGGAGGGACCAGCCTGGGCACTGTGAGGGGGTGAGAGCACCCCTGGTTCCCACTCGCTCCATGCCAGGAGCACCCCCAGTGTGACAACCACGGACATCCCCACCTTGGCCCAATATCCCCTGGGAGGGAGGCAAGATCGCCACCAGTGGAAAACCGCTGCTCCAAGCACATCCCTCTCAGGCAGGAACGGTGGGGACCCAATATTTGACAGGCAGACCTCCCCTCCCCTAGACACACCCCCACCACCCAGGCTTCAGGTTCTTCTTCTGGGAACCACGTGTGTGGGACTGGGATGTTGAGCCCCCTTCTGTTCCCACAGTGACAACCCACCAGGGCGTGGCAGGAGCGCCTTGTCTCTCTGGAGTCTCCATATAGAAATGCACTGCAGTCATCAGCCCAGGCTTCACTCATCACCACAGCAACCATCTAAATATGTCACCCTGAGGAGCACTGATTTCAATGAAGGGGGAGGAGAAGCCTCGGGGCTGGGATAGCAACCTGAGCCTCGCCACCTGAGCTCCTGAGCCTGCTGGGGAGACTGGGGAGGTGCCCAGGGCAGATACACTGCTCCACAGCCACAGGACTGACCCAGGTCAGGGGCCATCACACCCCAATCGGGTGGGACAAAAGGGCCTGGTGTGCCTGACCCAGGGGACAGAGATCTCTGGGAGCCGAGCAGAGGGGGAAGGAGGCTGTTGCCTTAGACTCCCAACCCTCCTCCACGTAGCACAGGGTGGGGCCCCTGCTTTATAGCGTCCGACCACCAGGGTTTATTCTGCTCTATGATGGAGGCAGGGATCAGATTCAATATTGTGCCAAGTAATTAATACAGGGCCTCCCCCCAAGCCCACACTGTCAACGGTGGGGAGGTCACCCTCTGTTGGGGGCTGTCCTGGGTGCTGTGAGGTGTGGAGCAGCATCCCAGCCCCCACCCACTCAATGTCCAGGGCACCTCCAGTGTGACAACCACAGATGTCCCTAGACCTCTCCCAATGTCCCCTTGGGGAGAGGATCACCCCCTGTGCTAGGCAGCAATCCTCAGACCCCCACTACCACCTGGAACTGTACTATACGAAGGGAAGGGCAACGGATTTGGGAAGAGGACCAATATCCAACCATAAATAAAAGAAAGAAAGAAAATGTATACACGCGGGTTTCTTTTTCCACTCAAAATTAAAATCGCTTCACTCAGTCCCTCTTCCGGGGGTGGGGTGGGTGGGGACAGATATTCCTGGATCTGAGAGGCAGCGTGGCAGCATTCGATTGTGACTTCACGACCGACTAATCACCCTGTGCCTCAGTTTCCAAATCTGCAACATGGAGATGATGGCAGCACCTCCTGAACGGGCCTGTTTTCTGGATTAAATAAATGAATGTCTAGGGAGTTCCTGTCGTGGCGCAGTGGTTAATGAATCTGACTAGGAACCATGAGGTTGCGGGTTCGGTCCCTGCCCTTGCTCAGTGGGTTAACGATCCGGCGTTGCCGTGAGCTGTGGTGTAGGTTGCAGACGCAGCTCGGATCCTGCGTTGCTGTGGCTCTGGCGTAGGCTGGAGACTACAGCTCTGATTGGACCCCTAGCCTGGGAACCTCCATATGCCGCGGGAGCGGCCCAAGAAATAGCAACAACAACAACAACAAACAAAGACAAAAAAAATAAAAATAAAAAAATAAATGAATGTCTATAAAATGCAAAAATCAGTGCCTGGCATACTGTTAACAGTGTATAACTGCTTTATTAGTAGATCGTCTTCCTTATATTAGAACGTCCATCACTTGCTTTGTTGACGTGACTGGGGATCAGCAAAGGGTCTCTATGAAGGGCCAGATGGTGAATATTCGCAGCTCTGTGAATCAGATGGTCACTGTCGCTACTACTGGACTTGGCCAGTTGCAGACCAGGAGGTGAGGCTCTGTGTTAATAAGACCTTACAAACCCAGGTGGCTTAGGTCTGGACCACAGGCTGGAGTTTGCGACCCCACAACTGGAAGACGGTATGGGAGGAGATGGTGCTATTTTAGCCACCAGCACTCCAAAGGAGGCGACACTACAGAGGCCACGCTGCAGCCTCTTGTCCTGAAACTAAAGCCCGGCTCCTAATGAAGAGCTGCCTGCTGCTCCTCACCATCACTCAGCAAAATCATCCCAGACCGTCCGTGACACAAAACCTCCTACCACAGAGGTATCGCTTCTTAAGCTTAGATTCAGGGAAGAGGCTGCCCTTCCCCATCCCCTGGAAAAATCCACCAGCCACCTTCTGTTAACAAATACCTCCTCTTTAACAACATGGGCTGCAAAAGGCATCCCAATATCTTGACCTGCTGAGCAAAATTTTCTTACTATCCTAGACAGGGCAGTTTACCACTTGCAAAGTCACCACCGGGAATGTCCCTGAGCAATCTGTCCATCACCAAAGTGAGCAATGCCTTCTGTGAACGGAGGGCTTGAGGACGCCTCTAGGAATGTGACTCGATGTCCTGTGGAGGCTGCAGGGGTCCTGGGACTGAAAAAGGGCGCCAGGCAAAGATGAAAGAAATCCAAATGAAGCATGGGCTGTAGTTTATAATGATTTCTTAATTGGGACAAATGCACCAGACTGAGGCATGATGTTAAGAACAGGGGGAGCGGGCGGTACCTGGGAACTCTCTGCACTGTCTTCTCAATTTTCCTGTGCATCTAAGACTCTAAAATGAAAGTTCATTTAAAAAGAAAAGGGGAAGAAGGGAGTGACGACAATTAGCTACTTATGCGGGAGAAGGCTTAGAAATGTGATTGAGGGAACATTAAGTTCCTGTGACAGCATCCCATAATGACAGGGTTATATAAAGCCCAGAAAAGAAAGACGCTAAAAACAGGATATGCTAATCAGCGGAGGAAGTTTGCTCCCGGGAAAGGAATGAGGAGGGGGAGAAAAGACAGGTGGCTGGGTGGCTCCTGCAATAGCCATGGTAGACCCTGATGCAGGGGCTGCTGGTGGAAGAAACTTCTGGAACATCCCAGGCAGATCCGGGCAATGTGGTACATGCACTCGGGAGGCCGTGATGCCCAGGCAGCACTCAAGCCACGCCCACTGAGTGTGCAGCCAGCACCTGAGCCTGGGGGCAGGCAAGGGTTTGGAGGATGGAGAGTTCTAGAAAATAGGGGTGAAGCCGAGGTCCAAAAACAGCGGGTATGATGCAGTTAACTTATTGGACACTTTCATCTACACCGCAGTCCCCCCTTTGACCATTCTTCGTGGGGGGCCTTCCTGGGCGCTACAGGGTGTAGGGTGACATCCCTGGCCCCCGCCCTACTGATGCCAGTAGCACCATTGAGAGTGATGACCTCTGATGTCCCCAGTGTCCCCTGGGGCAGAGCATCCCAGATGCTTTTTGTCCTACAAAAGCTAGCAATGTACACACAGCTCACAGGAATGTAATTACCCTCATTCTATAGATGGGGCACTGAGGCTGGGAGAGGTGACAAAGCCAGGAGGAAGCCTCAGAGAGGCGGGTCATCAAGACTGTGGAATACCACTTTTTTTTTGTGGCCTCATCTATGGCATATGGAAGTTCCTAGAGCAGGGATCAAACCCGAGCCACAGAAGTGACAACACCAGATCCTTAACCCACTGTACCACCAGGGAACTCCAAACAGCTTTGAATGTTTTTGGGGTGTTTTTGGCCAGAGTAAGCAGCTTGATATGGGATCTCAGTTCCCAGACAAGGGACTGAACCCAAGCTGCAGCAGTGAAAGCGCCAAGTCCTGTCCACTAGATCACCAAGGAACTCCCTGGAATACCACTTTTAATAAAAAGGGGCCTCTGCACCTTGCCTGCAGGCCAAATCAGGCAGCCCTTTGGGTTTGTAAATAAAGTTCTGTTGAAACACAGCCATGCCCATTCACCTACTTACTGGAAATTCGTGCCCCCCAAGGGCAGCCAGCCTGGGAGAGGTGAAAATGTTTACCCTCTGGCCCTTCCTTGAGTTTACAAGGCCTCACAGAGATCCTCCATCACCGCCTCAAGGCCTTGCAGCGTTTTCTTTTCAGGCTCTAAGTGCTCCCTGAATATTCTGTTGAAGGAATGGAGACAGCAGAGGCAGGCTCCCCTGGAGTAGAAGGAATCTGGGCTGGTTCTGCCTGGCCCTGGCCAAAGAGGCCGCCTATTCCCACTGGCCAGCCCCACCCTGGCCCAGGCCCCAGGAGCGCCCCAGGAGCACCCCAGGAGGTATGCGGGACTGTGGGGGTGACTGGGGGCTGGTGTGTAGTCTGCCTTTGAGACCCAGGTGCATGGGCTGCACTGTCATCTCCGCCAGCTCTCACGTGGGACGGAGCAGGCCTCTGCTCTGAGCCCTGGTGTTTGGGGGAACCACGTTCCCCGACCCTACAAGGTCAGCCCTGCAGCCTCGGGAGGGTAAAACGTGCTGAGTAAGGACAGGCACCGCTGCTCCAGCTGCCTGGGCACAGTTTTGCCTTCTGGTGCTGAGACCCACGGAACATGCTTTCATCTAAAGGTCACCTTCGTCCGGGCTTTCTCATCAGCACTGTGGACACTTGGGGCCAGGTCACTCTCTGGAGAGGAGCAGCCTCCCTGTCCCCGACGCACTTGGTGTGGTGCCAGGAGCACCCCCAGTCTTGACGACCACAGATGTCCCAAGACATGGCTCAGTGTCCTATGGGGGCAGAATCACCCAAGTGAGTCCCCAGGGTTAGGGATTGCACAGACCTGAGATGACTGTGCTCCACAACCATCTGACCCCTGAGGTCCTAGGATGCTGCACACACCTGAGTGGGAGGGAAGGGAGGTGACTCAGAGCTGGGGGCCAACCTGGTCTACACGATCTGACCAGCAGAAATTTATTCTGGTGTCTAGTATGAGCTAGAGACCTAACTCAATCGTTTTTCCAAATAACCAACACAGGATCTTCCCTTTGGCACTGTCGACATTCAGACCCAGATCATTCTCTGTTGGGGGTGAGGGGTATCCCTGGGTGCTGTGGGCGGTGGAGCAGCATCCCTGCCCCTACCTGCTTGATGCTAAGAAAGAGCCCCCCGCCCCCACTCATGACAATGAAAAATTTCCCCAGACTTTGCCCAGTGGCAAATATGGAAACTACCTGCTCTGTAAAAGTAATGCCTTGGCAGCAAGTGCTGGACTCTACTGGTCAAACAGAGGCCAAACTAGGGTGATGATGCAATGAAACTAAAAGTCAGGCAGGAACAACCCAGATGCCTCTGAGTGTTCCCACCCAACAAGACCCAAAGGTGTGGTTTGCCGGGGGTTCCTGTTTTGTTTTCCAAACCTTGTTTACTGCATGAACTGACCCACACCAACTGTGTGCATTTCCTGGGGTGGCCGGATCCCCAGACAGAAACAGATCCTCTCCCAGGTCTGGAGGCCAGAGGCCCAAGATCAAGGTGTCCGCAGGGCTGGTTGGTTCCTTCACAGGCCATGAGGGAAGGGCTGTCTGATACTCTCGCAGCTTCTGGGGTTGCTCTCGTAAGTTCCTGGCCTGCTGACACAGGCACATCACCCCACTCTCTGCCTCCATCATCATACTGCCTTCTCTGTTGCGTCTCAGTCTCCACATGCCTTTTTCTTTTCTTTTTTGGCCACGCCTGTGGCATGCAGAAGTTCCTGGGCCAGGGAATCAAACCCAGGCCACAATAGTGAGCCGAGCCACAGCAGTGACAACACCAGACCCTTAACCCACTGAGCCATCAGGGAACTCCACGTGGCCATCCTATAAGGACACCATCCACTGGATGTCAAGCCCCCTGAAATCAGGCATGGCTCATTTTAACTAATCACACCTACACACATCCTAATTCCAAATGAGGTCCAATGCCCAGGCACTGCGGGTTGGGACCAGAACATAACTTTGGGGGGACACAATTTCGCCCTCAGCACCACCTCTTTGGCCGTCTCTCCCGTCTCTCCTGCCCTCCTGGCCTCGCCCCACCCCCCAGCTCTCCTGCCCAACATGTGCTTGCCTCAAGCCACGTCCTTCACGCTGACTGACTGTGCTCCTGGGTAACCGGCAACCCGCCACACTCCTCTGATTTCCAGCCGCCTCCTGGAGGGCTGTGTGCTAGGAACCAGCTCGCTTGGGAACATTCCCTCTCAAGGGCTGAGGAGGGGGCATGCTCAGCTCTGTGCCCGTCCCAGGGTCATGAGTTTGAGGCAGGCAAGTGGATGACGGCATCGTGGGCCCCTGGAGAGTGACACCTGGCCGTTTGGAAGGAGGCACTGCTCCCAGCCCAGCTATCACCACATGGGAAGTGGTCCAATGTCAAAAGTTCTTCCAAGTGTCCTGAGAAGCTGAGAGGTTGGTTTTTTGTTTTTTTTAATCATGAAAGCTCCTAATTTTTAAACACTGGCAACAATTCAAAGTTTAAAACCCTGGGTTTAAAAAAAGGTTTGTCCAGCAGAAACAAGGCTAACTGCATAATACTTAAGAGGATGCTCACAACTGCCTTATAAATACATCTTCCAAACTCAAGGGGCTTATAATCAAGTGACCTCCAGGAGTTCCCTGAAGGTTCAGTGGGTTAAGGATCCAGTGTCATCACTGTTGTGACTTGGGTTCCTGCTGTGGTACAGGTTTGATCCCTGGCCCGGGAACGTCCACATGCTGCAGGTGCAGCCAAAAAAAAAATTACATAAAAATTAAAAGTGACCGGAGTTCCCATCGTGGCGCAGCAGAAATGAATCCAACTAGGAACCATGAGGTTACTGGTTCGATCCCTGGCCTCGCTTAGTGGGTTAAGGATCTGGCATTGCCATGAGCTGTGGTGTAGGTCGCAGATGTGGCTCAGATCTGGTGTGGCTGTGGCTGTGGCATAGGCTGGCAGCTATAGCCCTGATTCGACCCCTAGCCTGGGAACAACCATATGCTGTGGGTGTAGCCCTAAAACAGACAAAAGACAAAAAAAAAAATTAAAAGTGGCCATCAAATAAATATAAGTATATAGCTCTCATCATTTTTTTTAGAAATTAAAAAACCACTAGGTTGGTTAAGCTCCCAGGCATTTGGACAGCATTAACCTATAAAGCACCAGAACCAGAGTTGGAGAGCAATAATTAGAAGGTGGGGAGCCCTGGAGTTCCTGTTGTGGCTCAGTGGTTAACAAACCTGACTAGCATCCATGAGGATGCGGTTCAATCCCTGGCCTTGCACAGAGGGTTAAGGATCCGGCGTTGCCATGAGCTGTGGTGTAGGTCACAGACATGGCTCGGATCCCATGTCTCTGTGGCTGTGGTGTAGGCTGGCAGCTACAGCTACGATTCGACCCCTAGCCTGGGAACCTCCATATGCCGTGGGTGTGGCCCCCCAAAAAACAAACAAAAAAAGAAGTGGAGAGTCCTCTGGGGCGCACAAGCACAGTCCTTCAAGGTACAGAGGGGCATAGAGGCCCCTGGCCCCCTGCAGCCTCCAAGCCAAGAAAAGCCTTAAAACCATGTCTATGGACACTACTCCTGAGCAGGAATTGTGATCAAGTTGCCCAGCTCTGAACTGAGGCCCTAGGGGACCTTGAGGCCAACAGAGCTGCAAGGTCAGGAACCACTCCCTAGTTCAGGAAAGGAAAAAACCTGTTTCAAAAAAAGAAAAAAAAGGCTAGACATAACATAAAATACTGTCCAAAGCCAGCAAGAGGAAAAGGAAGAATTCAAATTCGGCCTTAACTGCAAAGCTCATAAACAGGGAGACCCAGTGTAACCAAATGGTTCCCACAGGGAAACAGTGATGTGTGGAGACACTGTGAGGGGGCTCCCAGCACTGATCAAGTGGATGGAGGTCAGGGATGCTGCTCCACAGTGCCCAGGACAGCATAGGTAACAGTCATGGCTTGGATCCCGAGTTGCTGTAGCTGTGGTGTAGGCAGCTGTGGCTACAATTTAACTCCTAGCCTGGGAACTAAAAAAAAGCCGAAAGAAAAGAAAGAAAGAGAGAAAGAGAGAAAAAGAGAGAGAGAAGAGAGAAAGAGAGAAAGAGAGAGAAGAAAGAAAGAGAGAGAGAGAGAAAGAGAGAGGAAAGAAAGAAAGAGAGAGAGAGAAGAAAGAGAGAAAGAGAGATCAAGAGAGAGAGAAAGAGAGAGAGAAAAAAAGAAAGAAAAAGAAAGACAGACAGACATATTTGAATATGTGCTTGCATATGCAAAAAAAAAAAAAATTCTAGAAGAAAACACCAAAGCTGTTAACAGTTACAATGGTGAGTAGAACTGAGGTGCAGGGCTCAGGGTTATTCTTTGTTTTATGCCCTTATATATAATTTGACGTTTTATTTACCATGAGCATAGTACTTTCACAATTCAAAAAATTAGTTCTACTAGGAGTTCCCATCATGGCACAATAGAAACAAATCCAACTAGGAACCATAAGGTTGTGGGTTCGATCCCTGGCCTTGCTCAGTGGGTTAAGGATCCACCATTGCTGTGGCTGTGGTGTAGGCCGGCAGCTGTAGCTCTGATTAGACCCCTAGCCTGGGAACCTCCATATGCTGCAAGTGCGGCCCTAAAAAGAAAAAAAAAATTAGTTCTACTAACTGTAGGTTTGATGATATTAAGGAATTACCCAGCCCAAAATGTCAATAGTGCCTAGGTTGAGAAACCCAGATGTACAGAAAATACAATTTAAAGAAATCTCTACAAGACCCATATATATGCTGCCTTCAAGAGACCCACTTCACTTCTAGGGACACATACAAATTGAAAGTGAGAGGATGGAAGAAAATATTTCATGCAAACTGGGATCAAAAGAAAGCTGGAGTAGCAATACTCATATCAGACAAAATAGACTTTAAAATGAAGAATATTTTAAGGGACAAAGAAGGTCATTACATAGTGATCAAAGGATCCATCCAAGAAGATGATATAACAATTTTAAATATCTATGCACCCAACATAGGTTCACCACAATATATAAGGCAACTGCTTACAACCTTAAAAGGATAAATCAACAATAACACAATAATAGTGGGGGACTTTAACACCCCACTTACAGCAATGGACAGATCAACCAGACAGAAAATCAATAAGGAAACACAGGCCCTGAATGATGCATTAAACCAGATGGACTTAATAGATATTTATAGGACATTCCATCCAAAAGCAACAGAATACACATTGTTCCCAAGTGCACATGGAACATTCTCTAAGATTGATCATATCTTGGGCTACAAATCCAACCTTGGTAACTTTAAGAAAATTGAAAGACAAAGACAAATACCGTATTATATCATTTATAACTGGAATATAATATACAGCACAAATGAACATCTCCACAGAAAAGAAAATCATGGACTTGGAGAATAGACTTGTGGCTGCCCGATGGGAGAGGGAGGGAGTGGGAGGGATCGGGAGCTTGGGGTTATCAGATACAACTTAGAATAGATTTACAAGGAGATCCAGCTGAGTAGATACTTGAGAACTATGTCTAGATACTCTTATTGCAACAGAACAAAGGGTGGGGGAAAAAATGTATACATGTAAGAGTAACTTGATCCCCATGCTGTACAGCAGGAAAAAAAATTAAAAATAAATAAATAAATAAATAAATATAATTGTGATACACACTAAGGGCCCTAAAAATGAGGTGCATGATGATGTGAGAGAATATAGTCAGGGAAATTGACCTACCCATGGAAATTAATAAAGGCTTATCTGAGGAAAAAAAAAAGAAAATTGAAATCATATCAAGCATCTTTTCCAACCACAATGCTATACGACAGGAAATCAACAACAAGAAAAAATCTGCAAAAAACACAAACACATGGAGACGAAACAACATGCTACTAAACAACCAATGGATCACTGAAGAAATCAAAGAGGAAATTAAAAAATACCTAGAAGCAAATGACAACAAAGATACAACATTCCAAACAACCTATGGGATGCAGCAAAAGCCGTTCTAAGAGGAAAGTTTATAGCAATACAAGCCCACCTCAGGAAACAAGAAAAAGCTCAAATAAACAAGCTAACTTTACATCTAAAGCAGCTTGAGAGAGAAGAACAAACAAGACCTAAAGTCAGTAGAAGGAAAGAAATCATAAAGATCAGAGCAGAAATCAATGAAGTAGAAACAAAGAAAACCATAGAAAAGATCAATGAAACGAAAAGCTGGTTCTTTGAAAACATCAACAAAATTGATAAACTCAGCCAGACTTATCAAGCAAAAAAGATAGAGGACTCAAATCAATAAAATTAGAAATGAAAAAGGAAAAGTAACAATGGACATCACAGAAATACAAAGGATCATAAGAGATTACTATATGCAACTATACGCCAATAAAACGGAAAACCTAGAAGAAATGGACAAATTCTTAGAAAAGTATGATCTTCCCAGACTAAACCAAGATGAAATAGAAAAGATGAATGGACCCATCCCAAGAACTGAAATTGAAACTATGATTAAAAAACTTCCAACAATCAGGAGTTCCCGTCGTGGCGCAGTGGTTAACGAATCCGACTAGGAACCATGAGGTTGCGGGTTCGGTCCCTGCCCTTGCTCAGTGGGTTAACGATCCGGCGTTGCCGTGAGCTGTGGTGTAGGTTGCAGACGCGGCTCGGATCCCGCATTGCTGTGGCTCTGGCGTAGGCCGGTGGCTACAGCTCTGATTCGACCCCTAGCCTGGGAACCTCCATATGCCGCGGGAGCGGCCCAAGAAATAGCAACAACAACAACAACAACAAAAAGACAAAAGACAAAAAAAAAAAAAAAAACTTCCAACAATCAAAAGTCCAGGACCAGATGGCTTCACAGGTGAATTCTATCACACATTTAGAGACGAGCTAACACTTATCCTTCTGAAACTATTTCAAAAAATTGCAGAGGAAGGGATAATCCCAACCTCATTCTATGAGGCCACCATCACCCTGATACCAAAACCAGACAAAGATACCACAAAAAAAGAAAACTACAGGCCTATTTCACTGATGAACATTGATGCAAAAATCCTCAACAAAATACTAGCAAACCGCATCCAACAGTACATTAAAAGGATTGTACATCATGATCAAGTGGGATTTATCCCAGGGATGCAAGGGTTCTTCAACATCCACAAATCCATCAGTGCGATACACCACATTAACAAAAAAAGAAAAAAGAAAAAAAAAAGAAATCTCTGAGAAAGGGCTATGAGGCAAACAACCAATCAATCAGTAAGACTTCCACTAATGTCTCTGTTCTGTTCCAGGATCCCATCTAGGACACCACATTGCATGTATTACGGTGTCAATGTGTCATTCCTAAAACACCCATACATCCCCGTTTTGCTGATGAGAAGATGGAGGTTCAGAGAGGTTAAGTGACTTGCCAGAGTCACAGAGCTGGTGAGTGGCACAACCTGGATACAGCTCACACCTGAAAGACTCCAAATCCAGGAGTAAGTACTCCAAGAATGCCTCTCTCCCTCTCACCCCATCCTAAGTCCCCCTCCAAACACACAAAGGCTGGTCCCTGATTCTCCATTAACACATGGGATGATCTGGGGCAAGCAGCTGAGTGATTAACCACCATGACAGAACTAAGTAGGCATCCTTCTCTTCAGTCACCTTGAGAAACTATTTCAAAGCAATATGCCATCTCATGACATTTCTGGATGCATTCACGGAAATCACATTCAAAGACAAAGCAAAAGTCATACCTAAGAAATACAGTCCTGTGTCTTGGCAATAGTAGTATTTCCCACTCAACCCAGATCACCTCTGTTCCTCTTGGACCCTCCACCTTATTCACCCTTGAATGAGCTCTGGCCAGGTAGAGGGCACTCTAATATGGTCCCCCAGTGACCCCCAACTCCTGGTACTCATGCCTTGTACCAATGCCTCCTGCTGAGTGTGAGCAGGACCTGTGACTTGCTTCTAACCACTAGAATACAGCAGAGGGATGGGATGTTATTTCTGTGACTATCTTATGTGAAAGTGTAACTTCCATCTTGCTAGCAGGATGCTGCTATGATGAAGCTGCTATGATGAAGCAGGTTTCCATGCCAGGGAGGCTCAGTGGCCAAGAGCCAAAACACTGACAATGGCCTCCAGCCAATGGCCAACAAGAAACTAAACCATGCCAACAGTCACATGTGAGCTTGGAAGTGATCTTTCCCCAGCTGAGATAAGATTGCAGCCCAGACCGACAATTTGATTGCAATGGAGAAACCCTGTGCAGAAAATCCAGCTCAGCTGCTCCTGGATTCCTGATCCACAGAAACTGTGAGACAATAAACGTGTGTGGTTTCAAGCCACTAAGTTTGTGGTGATTTGTTATGCAGCATTAGCAGATTAATACAGACTGTTTCCAAATTCAAATCCTCTAAAGAAAAAAATCTGAAATGTATTTGAAATACACAAAAGCAGTGCAGCCTGCTCTTGAAGGCAATCACCACCGAGCAATACTCCAAGGACAAGGTCCTCCAAGGTGACTGTTTGAAAATGGGGACGGCACTTGCTTCAACGTGACATCTAGGGGTGGTGGAACAAAATAGAAATGCTCTTAGCTGACAATCATAATCAGATTTTCACACTTAATAGCATATACTACATCAGGCAGTGTTTCTGCATTATCAAGCTGGACAAAATCTGTGCTGCTGTGTGTCACCAAAAAGAAAACCTGATTCAGAAAACAATGCTATATGTTACATATATATATCGTACTACTTTTCTTAAAACAGAACTGCCATAACGCCTCCTCCTCTAGCTGAGACTAGAATAGACAGAAGTCCAGATTTTTACACACTTGGAACTGGCAATGTTTTAACACATGGAACATTCTATGGGGTTGCAACTGCTTTATATTCTTCAAACATATTCCAACTGTGCCAACCACCCTAACAGTTGGTGATATTCATAAATGAACAGAAACAGATCACATTCTCAGAGACAGAAGCACAGTGGAACTAAAGGGTCTCTCCACCACAGAGCGGGTCTTGTTAAACCCCCGAACCATCACAGAAAAGAGGAGTCTGGCTTTTATGAAACATCCAGGCTCAGGGAAGACTGGGAGAGAGAATGCTACGGCCAAGTTCAGTGTTATCCATTGAAAGCCCGTTACTGGGAAGACCAGAAAATGCAGGCGAACAAGGAGAAAAAGAGGTCGCTCAGGGCTAAAGAGGCAGGGAACATTATTTACCAAACCAGGCTGTTGAGAGACCACAAATACCAGCTTGCGTGGCCCCTCCTGGGCACAGCTCTGAAGGACAGCCATGACCTAAACTGGTTCACGTGTGGACCTTGACCCACAGAGAACTGCTGGGAAACATTTCCCCAGGGTCCTATAGGATACCAAGAAAAACATAGGAAAGGAGTTCACTGGTGGCCTAGCAGGTTAAGGATCTGGCATTGCCACTGCAGCAGCTCGGGTCACAGCGGTGATGTGGGTTCCATCCCTGGCCAGGGGAACCTCCACATGCCATGGGCATGGCCAAAAGGAAAAAAAGGAAAAAGAAAAACACATGAAAAACTTCCATTCACATATATTGCTTGGGGGGTTCTCAATGGGAGAAGAGAAATAATTTTGCCCCCAGGGGAAACTGGCCAATGTCTGGGGACATCCGTGGTTGTCATGACTGAGGCATCAAGTGGGTGGGGCCAGAGATGCTGCTCCACACCCCACAGCGCCCAGGATGGCCCCACAGAGGACGACCTGGCTCCAGAGCCGCCCGATGACAGCAATGCTGAGGCTGAGAGAGCTGCCCAGCCTGGCCCTCAGGGCTGGAGGGACGCATCTGTCTTTATTACAGACCCAAATCTGTGTCGTCCCCGCAGAGGAAAACGGCCATTTAATTACATTTCCATACCTGCTACCAAGAATTTTTCTAGGGAAGATGGTTTGGGAAACATCATTTGGAGAGAGAACATTCCAAGAAGTGCTGAGGCAGGGTGGAGCTTCGAGCTTCACTCTGATATGTCAACAGACATCACAGAGCAGCCACAATTCCAAACACGTTATCTTTGGCTTTAATCTCATTACATACGATTAAGGGGCAATTATGCCCCCTACCCAGGGATAGTGTCTGGGGACATCTGTGGTCATCACAACTAGGGGACTCCTGGCATCGAGTGGGTAGGCCCAGGGATGCTGCTCCATCCCCTACAATGCCTAGGATGCCCCCCCACAGAGGATGACCACTGTGTCAGCAGGGCCATGGGGGAACCCTGCCTTATAAGCAATAAGCCTGGAGGAGAAGGTCCAGAGTGGAAGGTGAGGCGTGCAGTCAGCGGGGATCGCACCTGCGAGAGAACAATGAGGATGAAAACCTGGGAGAGCAGGTAACTGTGCGCAGCTCTTGCAGTTTATCTCATTTTGTCATCACCTGAAGTTTGATATTGAGTTCTTGTATTTCTCCATTTGAAAGGTGAGGAAACAGAGGAGGGAGGCTGGGTGGGAGGCTAAAAAGGGCTTTGCAGTGCACTGGGTGTCAATGGACAAGTGGGGTCATCATGGACTCATTGTACAACCTCCCCGCAGGTTTTACGACTGCTGTTTTTGGGTTTGTTTTTCTTTTTGCCTTTTGTCTTTTTAGGGCCTCACCCTCAGCATATGGAGGTTCCCAGGCTAGGGTTTGAATCGGAGCTGCAACTGTCCCAGACACAGCCACAGCATCACCAGATCCGAAATGCGTCTGCCACCCACAACCACAGCTCATGGCAACACCGGATCCTTAACCCACTGAGCAAGGCCAGGGATCGAACCTGCATCCTCATGGATGCCAGCCAGATACATTTTCACTGAGCCACGATGGGAACTCCACAACTGCTGTAAACCAGGAACAATGACATCCACCTCAAATGTTTAAGGCAAGGTCTCCCCCTCAGCACTGTACATGGGCCGGGTCATTCTCTGTGGGGGGTTGTCCTGGGTTAAGGGCTAACTCAACTTGGGTGGCTCAATGGCTTCTGGCACATGGCAGGAACTCGGTGAATCCTTCTGCCCTTTTCCATTTTTCTAGGGAGTGGGGTGCAGAGAAGGCCCCCCAGCAAGGCCCCTTGTGCTGCTCCCCTGATTTGGGGTCAATACTCAGCCCTGCACAGCCTCTGTGTTTAGGTCACAGACTGCCCCTATCTCCAAGGCAGGGACAGTCCATGGCACAGATATTCCACCAGCAATTCCTGGGCAGAGTGGGGTAACTAGATGCCACCCTAGCAGTGACCTAGCATGGCTTGTGTGCCACCATCCTTCTCCAGACATGAGTGTGAATGTCCCTTTGACTCAAAGGACAAGTCCATCCCCGTGACACCATAAGCCCCCTCTTGCCCCAACCAAAAATCTCTAATTCTCTAGCCACCCGCTTCTGATCACCAGGCCTCTGGGCAGAGGTCAGTGGCAGCCTTTGGAAAATGACTGACAGTTTCCTGTCCCATCTGTGTGGCCCTGAGCTGGGAGGGGTGCAAGTGGATGCCACCATGGTCCCAGTGACACACATCGAAGGAGGACATACAGCGACCCCCGGGCACATGCTCTCTGTGGCCAGGCTTGGGCACAGAGCCCAAGATGTGACAGAGGGGGAACCACATAACATGACCATCCAGGGATGATACCGCCACCCCCTGGCAAGCTGTCTTCCCAGGTCCTCCTCAGCCTGGCCCGCTAGGGTCATGGGATAGTCACCTGCTGTGGGGGCAGGGCCGCGGGAACCAAGACCAAGT
The DNA here is from genome assembly GCF_016906955.1 of Phacochoerus africanus. Lineage (NCBI taxonomy): Eukaryota > Metazoa > Chordata > Mammalia > Artiodactyla > Suidae > Phacochoerus > Phacochoerus africanus. Next base: position 76,095,629 of record NC_062547.1, on the reverse strand, counting down.
CCTCACTCTGCTCCCACCAGGGGCCTGACCTGGGACGTGCCTGTGTCTACAACACAGATGAGCGGTCAGACGGGGGGATGCAGCCCTGGGGCAGGGCGCAGCATCACTTCCCAACTTCACCTCCAACTCGTCCAGCCTCGGCTCCCAGGGTCAGGAGTGGCCTTCAGGGTCGGACCACACCCACCGCAACTGAAACCCTTCCAAGGCCCCAAGAACAGGCCTAGACTCTTCCTCACGTTGGCCTGTGGCTGTGGTGGCAGCCAGTGCGGGAAAAAAATATTTGCATTAATGTATACCGCGGTACTTACATCAGCTGCAATGTAACATCAACAATACTATTAACAGTGATCACCACAATCGCACTAATAACTTGTCTACCCCTCACCCAGGTTAGCGCCTTGTGCACCATCTCAACCCTGAGGACGATCCTGGACCAGGATTCCTATCCCATTTTGTCACAATGACAGAAACAGAAACAGACAAATCCAGTGTTTTGCCCAAAAATCCTACAGGGAAAAGTCATCCAGAGGCCAAGCAATCATTCCAACCCCAAAGTCTCACCATGCCACAATGCCCTCTAAGTCCACAAGGCTCCCGAAGGCTCCAGAAAGTCTCATGATCCTAGACCTTTCACCTCCTCCACATCTTATCACTCTAGGGCTCCCTTCCACAAAGGGGGACAGAACCTACAACAACCCCAGAGTCTCACCTCACTTGCTGCTTTTGGTCCTTCCTTCTGAGTTACAGGCATGGCCGGTTAAGGCCCAGGGCTGGCAAGACCCACGTCCAAGGTGTGACAGCTCAATAGCCCCAGACGCAGAAAAATTCACGCCCTTGTGCCAGACTCTCAAGGACAGGGCTTAAAACGAGAACGTGTCAAAGATCATAGCTACACAGGCTTGACCTGAGCCAGAGATGGGCATCCCCTGCAGCCCGTCAAGGACTGCCAGTGGTCGAATGTCCTAAAATGCAACTACTTAGACCAGGAAAGGTGGGGGGTCTTGTAAAATAAACACAATATAAAATTCACAGTTTTAATCCTTTTAAAGTGTATGATTCAATGGTATTTAATAAAGTCACAGAGTTGTGCAAGCATCAGCACTATCTAGTTCCAGAACTTTCCATCACCCCAAAATGAAACCCTCTCCCCATCAGCAGTCACTCCTCATTCCCCCCTCCCCAGCTCCTGACAACCAGGAACCCACTCTCTGTCTCTGTGGATGTGCCTGTTCTGGACATTTCCCAACCGTGGGATCACTGGGTCCTGTGTCTGCTCCTCTCACTGAGCATCACGGTCTCAGGGTCCATCCACATGGTAGCGAGTGTCAGTGCTTCTCTCCTTTTCGTGGCTGAGTGATGCTCCCATGTGTAGAGGGGTCAGTTTTGTTTATTTGCTTGATTTGTTGGATGAAATGACATTTGGGTGGTTTCCACCTTTTAGCCGTCGTGAGTCACGCTGCTGTGAACATTAGTTTTCAGAGTTTGGTGTGGATGTATACTCTCATTTCTCTTGGGCAGACACCCAGGAGTGGAATCGCTGAGTCACATGGAAAGTCTAGAGTTACTGCTGTGGTTCAGCAGGTTAAGAACCTTACTAGTATCCATGAGGATACAGGTTCGATCCCTGGCCTTGCTCAGTGGGTCAAGGATCCAGCATTGCTACAAGTTACAGCATAGGTCGAAGATGTGGCTCAGATCCCACATTGCAGTGGCTGTGGTGTAGGCCGGCAGCCACAGCTCCAATTCAAGCCCTAGCCTGGGAATCTCCATATGCCGCAGGTGCAGCCTTTAAAAAGGGTGGGAGGGGAGGAAACTCTATGTTTGACCTTTTGAAGAGCTGCCAGACTATTTTCCAATCAGCTGACCGTTTTCCACTCCCACACACAGGACATGGAGGTTCTACCCTCTTCATACCCTTGCCAATACTTGTTATCGTGTGTCTTTATTCTAGCCCTTATGAAGGGGTGTCTGTGGTTTTGATTTGCATTTCTCTGAGGGCTAATAACATGGAGCATCCTTTGATATGAGACCACAGTTTTTAATGCTAAGAGACCAGTGCCTCAAAGCTGGTCTTGCACACCCAACTCTGTGGCTGGTTCTGTCACTTAGACAAAAAAGCCCGTGCAAAACACAGGCAGTGTTGGAGTTCCCGTCGTGGCTCAGTGGTTGGTGAATCCAACTGGGAACCATGAGGCTGTGGGTTCGATCCCTGGCCTTGCTCAGTGGGTTGAGGATCTGGCATTGCCATGAGCTGTGGTGTAGGCTGCAGATGCAGCTCGGATCCCGAGTTGCTGTGGCTCTGGCATAGGCCAGTGGCTACAGCTCTGATTCGACCCCTAGCCTGGGAATCTCCAAATACTGTGGGAGCAGCCCAAGAAATGGCAAAAAGACAAAAAAAAAAAACCAACAACAACACAGGCAGTATAGTCAGCTTTGTCTTGTGGAAGAGCTGTAAGGTGGTACAGCCCAGGGGTGGTGTCCCTCCTGGTTCAGCACCCCAGTTGTTGTTTTTAATTAAGGTATAGTTGATTTACCATTGTGTTAGTTTCAGGTGTACAGCAAGGTGATTTGGTTATGTGTGTGTGTGTGTGTGTGTGTGTTTTCTGATTCTTTTCTCTCTCTCTTTTTTTTTTAGGGCTGCACCTGCAGCATATGGAAGTTCCCAGGCTAGGGGTCAAATCAGAGCTACAGCCACTGGCCTATACCATAGCCACAACAACTGGGGATCTGAGCCACATCCGCAACCTATACCACAGCTCACGGCAACGCCAGATCCTTAACCCACTGAGCAAGGCCAGGGACTGAACCCGCATCCTCATGGATACTAGTCAGGTTTGTAACCCACTGAGCCACGATAGCAACTTCCCAGATTCTTTCCTCTTGTAGGTTTTTACAAAATATTGAGTAGAGTTCCCTGGCCCTTGTTGGTTATCTATTTTATATATAGTAGTGTGTATCTGTTAATCCCAAATGCCTAATTTATCCCTCCCCCTTTCCCCTTTGGTAAACATAAGTTTGTTTTCTATATCTGTGAGTCCACTTCCGTTTTGTAAATAAGTTGACTTGTACTGTTTTTTAGATTCTGCATAAAAGTGATATCGTTTGTTTTTCTCTAGCTTGCTTCACTCGATATGAGAATCTCTAGGTCCATCCATGTTGCTGCAAATGGCATTCTTTCTTTTTATGGCTGATTGATATTCCACTGTAGATACGTGCCACATCTTCTTTATCCATTCCTCTGCTGTTAGGCACTTAGGCTGTTTCTATGCCTTGGCTACAGTGAATAGTGCCACTATGAACATTTGGGTGTCAGCTCCTCAGTTCTGAGCCTTAGTTTCCTTATCTAAAGACAGACCTCAGAGGGCCACCCCAGGAGGTTGCTCTTGGGGCCAATGCAGCCTTGGATGGGATCTACCATGCACAAAATTAAATGCAAGACAACAGTGACCAGCAAGTCACTGGAATCTTGATCTGGGGCAGGAGAAGGGGAGCAAGATGCAGCTGCAGCCCTGGGGAGGAAGAGCATCACATTAGCCCCAGAACCCACACTCTAGCACATTTTGGAAGAGTCAGCCCTGGGCTAAGTGAATAAGAGCTCTTCTAAAGAAACGCAGCTGATGTAGCTATAACAGCAGCTTGTCTCCAAGAGGTACCAGGCAAGAATCCTGCATTGTGGGTTCAGCTATGGACACCAGGGGAAAGTGTGTGGTTGGAAACTCCATCCACACTTTAGGGTCCAATGCAGCCCACAATGGGGAGGCACTGTGATCCACATCACAGGCAAGAAAGGAGGTAAGAAGCTATGAGGAGACAGAGCTTTATCTGTTAGGTAGTTCCCTAAGCTCTACCAGTTTCCTGCAGCTGCTATAACAAACTGCCACACATTTAGGGCTTAAAACCCCACATATTGACTCTCTCACGGTTCTGCAGAAGTCTGACTCTGGCTTCACAAGGCTAAACCCAGGCCTGGGGGGTGGCTGGTCCCTCTGGATGCTCCAGGAGAGAATCGGTTCCTGCCTTTTCCAGCATCTGGAGGCACAGAATCCCTGGCTCCTGGCCCCTTCCTCCATCCTCACGGCCAGCAGCGTGGCATCTCCCGTCTCTCTCTGCCTCTAACCCCCGCCTCTTATGAGGACATGTGATGACACTGGGTCCCCTGGAGAATCCAGGGTCACCCCCATCTAAGGGACCTTCACTTAACCCCACTGGCAAAGTTCCCTCTGCCATGTGAGGTGACATGATCACAGGTCCCAGGATGGGGACATGGACATCTTTGGGGCCATCACTCTGCCTATCACAGCTTGCTTCTGCTTTTTTCACTCTTCCATGCCTTTATCTGAATAAAAAAGCCCATTTTTTCCTGCCCATTTAATCCTTGCTGGCTGCTATACATACATTCTACATGGTCTGTGCAATTGCCCTTGAGGAAGGAGCCTCTTTTATAAATAAAACCAATCAAGCAATGAAAAACTGAAGTTCAGGCTAAAGAAAACTGGGTAAGGTCCCCTGGTGACTGCGGTACAGAGATGGATGGATGCTAGAAGGGTTTGGCATGTCACTGGACCCGAGGGTAGATGGAGGCCGGGCACAGTGGGAAGGGGTAGCCATGGAGGTGGGAGTAGGGGGCTGACAGCAAACAGGTTTGTCAGAGCAGAGAGCAGAGGGTGTCCTAGGGGAGAGGAAGCAGGGGTGTGGCCCAGGGGCGGGAGGGAGATAAATCCACCCTGCAGAGAAAGCTGCCCCAGGCTGGCCACAAAGGGACAAGGATGGGGATGGAGAGCTGGTGAATGGAATCAGCCAGAAGAACTCAAATCTTTCCAAAGCCCCCCAGGGCTGCTGCGAGAGAAGCAGCAAATGGATGAAAATCCCACCAGGCAGAGAAGCACAAACAATTTAGAGGTTTAAAAATAGATGATGGGCCCTGTGATGCCACTTCTGGTGTCCACCCAGGAGAACCAAAAACAGCTGTCCACACAGAAACCTACCCGCAAATGTTCACTGCAGCATGGGTCACTGCAGCCAAAAAGCGGGAACACCCCAAGGGCCCATGAATAGAGGAACACACAAAGACGTAACAGTCACACAGTGGCACCCTATTCCACTGGAAAATACGAACATGGACCGACCTTGAGACCACGAAGCTCAGTGAAAGAAGCAGACACAAAAGGACACACAGTGTGTGATTCCATGGATGGGAAATGTCCAGAACAGACACATCCACAGACACAGAGAGTGGGTTCCTGGTTGTCAGGGGCTGGGGGAGAGACAGTGTTTAACAGGGACAGTTTTAAATTTATAAGATGAAAAGGTGAGGAGATGGATGGAGGGCATGGTTGCACAATGGAGGTGAATGTACTTAACACTACTGAGCTGTATGCTTAAAAACTGTTAAAATGGAGAATTTGGTATGACGTGTAATTCACTACAATGAAAAAACAAAACAAATCAGAGTGGGCAGAGGTGGATGCAGGGAGGTGAGTTAGGAGGCTGACACAGCACTGAGCAGAGAGCTGGGGAGTGGGAAGTAAACGGGGCAATGTCTGGTGTGTGATGAACTAATTTATTGATCCCCAGAAACTACTGTGACCAGCAGGCCCCTCCTCCTGAGCAGTGGCAGACACTCGGGGGATGGTCCGTACACCCACCCCTGGCACCACTGGCTGTTGTTTGCTGAGTAAAGAGACCACTGAAAAAAGGCTTCAACACAACAAAAGGTCCCATTCAGTGTCCTGGAGCAGCTCTTGGAGGAACTCCTGCCCCTTTCTCCAGGGACATCTCCCAGGGGCGCCTGTTTCACTTTTAAACACTTCCCCACAAGACAGCCTGCATTCTATCAAGCCCCTGCTTCCGCCAGGTGCTCCACAGACCTGTGAACCAGCCCTGGGAAGCAGGGACTGGGCAGGATGGCAGGAACACCAGCGCTGCTTCAAAGCCTTGGGCCACCTGTCTCAAAACTCTACATCAGGGTTTTAAAGCCGACCCCCGCCCCCAATCAGGATGTGGCTCCTATCCAAAGCTGAGCCAGAACACTCAGGCAGGGCCACTTCTGCTGTGACTTCAGCCACCCACCCCATGCATGGATTTCTTCAATGAGACCCATCTGTCTCCCAGTAGGAGGACATCGTTTCTCCCCAACACCCTTCGGTATCTATGACCACAAAATGGTGGCAAAGGTGCCGGGAATGCAGGATGCTAACAGCAGGAGAAGCTGGACGAGGAGTACACGGGGCTCTCTGTACTACCTGAGACTTTTCTGGACATCCGAAATTAGCCCAAGTAAAAAGGTAATTAAAAAATAATAATAATAAGTCTCGGAACTCAGTCCACTATCTTTCTTAGAGATGATGGATGTACAGGGTGCTGGCTGTCGTACTCAGAGGGTATCGGCTCATCCCCTGCCCCATCTCACAGCCAGGCAAGCGGAGACCCAGCCGAGCAGGGAGTCTGCCGATCTGGAAATGAGAAACGGGGCCGAGACTGGAATCCAAGGTTCCAGTGCTCTGGTTCCCCATCCTTCGTCCCCTCAAACCTGTATACACATCTGAGGTTTGTGAACCTCACCAGACGGGCTTTTACTTTCTTTACACAGCCCTTGAGAAGCTCCTGGAAGCCTCCAATGAGACAGAGAGAGACAGGACATACAGAGAGACAGAGACCAAGGCCAGGGGGTGGGGGGGAGCCAGTAGGTTTTTTTAAACAATAAAAACCGCCCGCCCAGATCCTCCACAAAACCCACCCAGTCCCGTTTCCTCCATCACCTCCTCTGTCTATTATTCAAGTCAAAAACAACTTTGCGGAGTTCCCATCATGGTGCAGAGGAAACAAATCCAACTGGGAACCATGAGGTTGTGGGTTCGATCCCTGGCCCGGCTCAGTGGTTTAAGGATCCAGCATTGCCGTGAGCTGTGGTGTTGGTCGCAGACACAGCTGTGGTGTAGGTCACAGACGCAGCTTGGATCCCACGTGTCTGTGGCTCTGACGTGGGCCAGCAGCTACAGCTCCCATTAGACCCCTAGTCTGGGAAATTCCATATGCTGCGAGTGTGGCCCTAAAAGGACAAAAAGACAAAAAAAAAAAACCAAAAAACCAAAACATTGCATTTCATTAAGTAGCAATTTGAAGGAAAAATTCCACATCTCAATCCTGCCTCAAATATTTAAAAGTCAACCTGGAAGAACTAATTTGTCAGTTTTTCAACCTAAAGAGAAAAGTGTTTCTAAGCTCAGCAGGTGTTAAAGAAGAGCCCTGACCTGGTACCCAGCCAAGGAAAGGGAGTCTTCGTTTTCACGACAACCCGGCCTCTTCCAGCTTGCTCTGGGAAGCTTGGCCAGGCAACCTATGACTCTTGGAACATCATTCTGAAAAACTTCCATGGCCTGACATTAAACGGGTTTGTCTGAATATGCGTTTGGGTGACTGTTACTTCACTGTTACTGTTTTGTTTTTATTTACATGCTTTTTTTGGTTTATTTTGCAAAAGCTATGAGCACAAATATTTATACATAATTTTACATTTTACACCTTAAAGTAACATTATAATAAGCATAATTGATATTTTATTTTATTTTGTGGCTACAGCACGCAGCAGGTTGATGTGGGATCTCAGTTCCCAGACCTCAGCAGTGAAAGCAATGAATCCTAACCACTAGGCCACCAGGGAACTCTCCATAATCGATGTTCTAAAATGCGACCTATTTTTGAGCTATCAGATGCAACAGGTCATCAAATCTAAGAGCCTGCTGTTTTTTTTTTTTTTTTTTTTTTCTTCTCTTTTTCGTTTTTTAGGGCCACACCCGCAGCATATGGAATTTCCCAGACCAGGGGTCTAATCAGAGCTATGGCTGCCGGCCTACACCACAGCCGCAGCAACACCAGATCCAAGCCATGTCTGCTTGGACCTACACCACAGTTCACAGCAACACCAGATCCTTAAACGACTGAGCGAGGTCCGGGATCAAACCAGCAGCCTCATGGTTCCTAGTCAGATTCATTTCCGCTGCACCACAACAGGAACTCCGAGCCTATTTCTTTTTTTCTTTTTTTTTTTTTATTTTCCCACTGTACAGCAAGGGGGTCAGGTTATCCTTACGCGCAGGGGCCATGCTAATCTTCTCTGTATCGTTCCAATTTTAGTATATGTGCTGCCGAAGCGCGCACTCGAGCCTATTTCTAAGACACATGTCCTTATGTATCATGACACTTGAAATAAATGCTCTGTCTCAGTACAGTACAATGCTATGGGAAACATAACCATTCCATACATTTGTTCCCATATCATTAACCCCTGCTCAGTCAGAAGGCTGTGGGAACAAGCTCCTAACTAGGCAGCATCTGAGGCAAGTTCTCAGAAGTTAAGTATTATTTGCTTTCCCAATACTGGTGCTTAAATGAAACCATAAAAACTATGAAACCCCAAGTTCAAGTCCAGCATCACTATGAACCCGTGAAACCCCTGGACTGCAGTCTCCCCATATGTAAATCACTCATGTTGGAACAGAGGGGTGGACAGACTTTTTCAGGAAGGGGCCAGAGAATCAATATTTTCTGCTTTGCAAGCTACACTATGTCATATGTGGTGGGAAGCCGCCATGGGCAACACATGAACGGATGCACGTAGGTCTCTGCCAATAAGTCTTTGTTTCTGGACACTGAAATGTGAACTGTGTATCATTTTCATGCATCATGACATATTATTCTTCATTTGATTTTTTTAACCCATTTAAAAACATAAAAGAAATTATTATTCTTAGCTCAGGGGTCATATAAAAACAGATGACAGGTGAGGATTTGGCCCATAAACCATGCTGGTCCCTGGACTGAAACAATCCCAGGACCCTTCCAGAACCGACTTTCCTCATTCTTTTTCCTTTTTCCTTTTTTTTTTTTCAGGCATGCCCGAGGCATGTGGAAGTTCCCAGGCCACAGCAGCAACCAGAGCCACAGCAGTGACAACACCAAATCCTTAACCCACTGAGCCACCAGGGAACTCCTCAAGCCACATTTTTCAACCAGCAGATACTTGAGCAGCTCTCCAAATAACCCACAATGTGTCTAAATGCTAAGCTATACTCACATGCCTCCAGAAGTATTATCTTCTTCTAAAATTCCCCCATTCCCTTCCTATACCTGCCATATCTGGTGTGGCAGCCACTAGCCACGGCAGGGGCGGGGCGGGGGGGGGGTTTGTCCAAAATTGAGCAGGAGGGATGAAGCTCATTCTAAGATGTAAAAATCTGTGAGTGCAAGATACACATCAGATTTCAAAGACGGTAGGAAGGAAAGAACATGCACACCATCTCCATGCTGATCACATGCTGAAATGATAGCATGTCAGACACTTTGGGTTATAGAAGATATAACCTTGAAATTAGTTTTACCTGCTTTGCTGTTTGGACTGTGGCTGGTTGGACATTTAAAATTACATCAGGGAGTTCTCGTCGTGGCGCAGTGGTTAGCGAATCCAACTAGGAACCATGAGGTTTCAGGTTCGATCCCTGCCCTTGCTGAGTGGGTTAAGGATCCGGCGTTGCCGTGAGCTGTGGTGTAGGTTGCAGACGCGGCTTGGATCCCGCGTTACTGTGGCTCTGGCGTAGGCCGGTGGCTACAGCTTTGATTAGACCCCTAGTCTTAGAACCTTCAAATGCCGCCGGAGCGGCCCAAGAAATGGCAAAAAGACAAAAAAAAAGAAAAGAAAAGAAAAAAAAACTTAAAAAAATAATAAAATAAAATAAAATTACATCAGAAGCTGGAATCCTGTTTCTACTGGGGAGCATTGGCTTTTGGAGTGGAGAACACGGAGGAAAAAATTCATATAAAACTCCATACAGTACAGTTACACCTTTCCCATCGGGCACTCAAGGTTACTCCGCTGTCCTTAGCTCCTTGTCCATAAAAACAAAACAATGGGGAGGGAGGTAAGAACTGGCAGAGAGCACGGAGGATTTTTAGGGCAGTGAAATTGTTCCACATGATCCTGTAATGGTGAGTACATGTACGTGTACGTCGGTCCCAACCCAGAGAACGTACAAGACCAAGAGGAAATCCTAAACCCTAAACCATCACCCAGTGTCCTAACTATGTCCGTGTAGGTTCAGTGATTGTCACAAATGTCCCACTAGTGGGGGACGTTGATAATGGGGGAGGCTGTGCACACATGTGCCTTCTGCTCAGTTTTGTTGTGAATCTAAAGCTGCTCTTAAAAAATAAAATCTGTATTTTAAAAAATATATCTTTTTTACTTTAATGCAATCATAAGACCATAAAATCTTATCAGAAATAGTTTAGCCCAATGGTTCCCATGTGGAGGTGACTCTGCTCCCCAGGGGACACTGGGCCATGCCTGTGGCATCCGTGGTCATCATGAGCAGGGGGCTCTTGGCATCGAGCGGCTGGGGCCAGGGATGCTGCTCCACACCCCACAGCGTGCAGGACACCCCACAGAGGACACTCTGGCCCCCCGTGTGCATAGTGCTGAGGGAGAGACCCCGCCTTAGTCAAACCCATCACGTGAATAACAAGAACACTTCCTGTTACAGAGCACTTTAGAATTCCCATTGCCTCCTTCCGCAGATGCCTTGTTTGATCCACACAACCTGGAAGGTAGCCGAGGTGGTACTCCTGTCCCATCTTACAGATGACAAATAATCAAGAGCTTCTCCTGAGCCATAAGGTAACTTGTGACCTCCACATTCCTGTCCCTATAAACGTGAAAACTCCCACTTCCTCCCAATTAGACTAGAGTTCTCCATTTTCTGTGAGAAAGTGCAAGTTTTTACTTTTCCAATATTGAGAAGGGGGTGGCATTTGTAACTGGGACCACACAGCATCACAAAACTCTCACACCCCAAGGGTAACTCTTTTCTAGGGGGTATGGGGTGCACTGTGTCCCCCTAAAAAGACACATGTATATTCCAAGCCTTGTACCTGGGATGAGACCTGATTTAGAAATGGCATCTTCACAGGTGTCAGCAAGTTAAGGTGAGGTCACACTGGAGTAGGGTCACACTGGCATCCTTAGCAGAGGGAAACATGGACACACATGAGGCTTATAAAGATTCCCTCTTGGATCAGATTCTACTCAGGCTATCTTGAACTTTTCAATAAGGTCTTGACTTTGGGGTTTCCATGCTCATCTCTGCATTGTCCAATTTAGGCAAGAAGCCTGCTAACCTGGTTGATCAAGACTCCCCCGTCCTCCACATCTGATCACTCTCTGCCCCAGGAATCCTGAGAGATCTCTTTAGCCAGAATACCCCCTGATGTTTCCTCTTAGCAATTCTCCACCCTCTGACCCCCACCTGCTCCTTGGCCATGTGTCCCCATTTGTCCATGCTGTATTCAGAGTGGAGCCCAGTTCTTTTTTTTTTTTTTTTTTTGGTCTTTTTAGAGGCACACCCACAGCATGTGTAATTTCCCAGGCTAGGGGTCTAATTGGAGCTGTAGCTGCCAGCCTACACCATAGCCACAGCAATGCCAGATCCGAGCTGTGTCTGCGACCTACACCACAGCTCACAGTAACGCCAAATCCCTAACCCACTGAGCAAGGCCAGGGATAGAACCCATGTCCTCATGGATACTGGTTGGGTTCATTAACCACTGAGCCATGATGGGAACTCCGAGCCCAGGTCTACACTGAGCTCCCTTTTCCCCACTGTAATAGCTACCAAGCAAAGCCTGCTTTTACTACTCTAACCACTGTCCTGTCTTGGGTTTTCTTTGACAGACGCACAGGATGATGGCCACGTGATGACAGAGGTAGAGACTCAAGTGATGCATTTCTAAGCCAAGAGGCACCAAGGGTTGCTGGAAACCACCACCCTCCAGAAGCTGAAAGAGGCAGGAAGGACCCTACTCTGGAGCTTCCGGGGTTGGGATGGGGTGGGGAGAAATTTCTGCCCACACTGACTTCAGACTTCTGGCCCCCAGGACTGGGAGAAGATAGATTTCTGTCACTTTCAGCCACCTGGTCTGTGGTGTTTTGTCACAGGGACCTCAGGAAAGTTGCTTGAGTAGGGAAAGACAAGGCTGGTGGGGCCAGGGCCTTATTCACCGACTCTCCTGGCCCCAGCCTGTCCAGAGCTGCATGGACCTGGCTGGATTTCTCTTGACTTTTTTGTCCATCAAATTAAGGAATTTCTTAAGAAGGCAGGGGTCTTGGCCTTGATAACAAAGAACAAAAGATCTGATGAGTTGTAACTGTCACAAAGCAGAGCTGGCAGGCAGCTTTCAAATTAATTTGTACCCTAGACTCACCCAGTTCCTCACCTGGACACATCCTCTTGGTAGCAGAGGCAGCAGAAAAGTGACATGTGCACACCCATGCAAACCCACGGTTATGAAAAGCAGACTCTCAATTAATCGACATACACTGAAGTCACCTTTTTGTGTTTTATCATCACCAAACAGTTAACTTTCAGAAATTCCCCAAAAGATAGCCATTTCCACAAATCAGCTTCTCTCCCTGAGCAATGCACCCCGGCATTCAGCAGGTGGGGGCCAGGAAGGCTGCTCTACACTCACGGTCCCCAGGAGACCGCCCCCAACAGAGAATGACCAGCCCCGGTGTCCACAGAGCCTGGGGAGGCAGGGAGACCCTGCGCTCAAGGTAGCAAGTAAAGGTTCACCCTGCCCTGTGCTCACACCAGGCCGGCTGCGCTCCCCCCACCTGTCCCCTGGCAAGCCTCACAGTGCAAACCTTCTCTCTGGCCTCTTCCCTGACGTCCTTTGCAAAGGCACCATCCCCACCTCTCCGCCCCTGAAAGGCCTCTTCCTGTCTGGCCATACCTGTGGAGCTCAGGACATACACAGACCTGGGCACCCATCTGCGCCACCCCCAGGGACCCTGACTCAGAGAGCCAGGCCAGGGACAGAATGGCCCCAGGGGCCCCCATCCCCACACCGCCCCCCACCCACACACAAGCGTCTCATTCACGTGGCGCTCCCAGCGCCTGGCACCCGGTCTGAAGCTTAAAATAGGCACACAACCAGCCTTTGTTGGGGAGAGGAAGGAAGGAAGGTTTCAGACAAAGGAGACAGCAAACTGCACCATCCAGGAAAGCCAGGGGGCCAGTGCTGGGCGGGTGGCAGGGAGGAGTGGGAGGGGCCCCTACCGGGGTCAAAGTGAAGGTCGCTCCAAAGGTAGGGTGGGGCCAACTCCCTGGTGCCACCAGGGCCCTGGGAGAAATTTCAATTTTGTTGAGTGGGTGATGAGTTGGTGAAGGTGGCAGGGAAATGACAAACCATCCTCAGCTTTAGAGAGAGGACTGGGGGGAGAGGAGGTCAACCTACCAGAGCAGAGAGGCTAGAGGCTGATCGGCCAGCTGAGATGTTTGGAGCAGGAGATGGTGAAGCATTTAACCCCAGGCAGGAAGAAACACAGATGCAAGAGAGAGGCAGAACCAGAGGCTGCCGCCGGAATGACCCCACTTCCAAGCTTCAGTTTAATGGGTTACTGAACTCCCAGGAAAAAAATGCCATTTACACAGCAGTATGAATCTTCACTTCCAAAACGTGGAAGCACCCCAGATGTCCAGTGATAGATGAATGGATGAGCAAATGTGATCCCTCCACACATGGGAGCATCACTCAGCCGTGAAAAGGAGAGAAGCCCCAACACTCGCTACCATGTGGATGGACCTGGAGACCACGATGCTCAGTGAGAGAACAGACACAGAAGGACACCCAGTGTGGGATTCTACAGATGGGAAACGTCCAGAACACCCACAGGCTGTAAGGCAAGGGAAGGGGGAGAAGTTTGTGTCAATGCCCAGCAACCATGCAGCTGTCCTGGGAACCCTCCTCTCTACAAAGTGACAGAAAGTTCCAAAGTCATGGAGGCCAGGCCCAACTATGCTTAAAAGACGATTATTTGTTTCCAGATGCAAATGAGAAAACCTGTAATAACACTTTGGAGGGAAGAAGGCGCTTTTTACACTACAACAGGGTGCACCAAAAAAATGCCTCCATTCAGTAAGCACAGGGCTGCAAAGCATGTGTCAGGGTAATTCACATTTGGTTGCCTCTCCCTTCAAACTATAGGGCCTCGGGCTTTATGAAACACAAACAAGAGCAGAAAACAATGGCAACGGTCATAATTATTTTTAGTGTGAGACCAAAAATCACCCAAAGAACTCAAACTTCTGCAGAAGTCTCCTGCACTAGTAAATGAACCGCCTATTTAGGCATCTTTCCTGGCCTGAAATTGAGCTTAAGCCCATATTCAAAATCAGTGTACGTGTTCAAAAGCCCCACAAAAGACCCACCTAGGAAGAAGTCAGCATTTCTAAAATTCTTTAAAAGTAGTGTGATCTTTTTTCCTCTCAAAATGAGAACATGAGATGATACAAAAAACTAACCCAATCGTGTAAATCAACTATACTTTAATAAAAAAAAATTTAAATAAAAAAAAAAAACACCAGGAGTTCCCATCGTGGCGCAGTGGTTAACGAATCCGACTAGGAACCATGAGGTTGTGGGTTCAGTCCCTGCCCTTGCTCAGTGGGTTAATGATCTGGCGTTGCCGTGAGCTGCGGTGTAGGTCGCAGACACAGCTTGGATCCCGCATTGCTGTGGTTCTGGCGTAGGCCGGCGGCTACAGCTCCGATTAGACCCCTAGCCTGGGAACTTCCATATGCCGTGAGAGCGGCCCAAGAAATAGCAAAAAAAAAAAAAGACAAAAAAACACCAAATCTGCATGGCCATACTTCTTTCCTAAGGCTCAAAGGTGAGATGTAATCTTTAAAGAAGAAAATAACTTAGTTTTGTTTCCAATAGGGGGTCTCCACCAGAGGCGGCTTTGCCCCCTTGAGACAGGGAGTAATGTCTGGGGACATTTGTGGTTGTCATGGGGAGGATCTTGGCATGTCATGGGTGAGGGCCAGGGACGCTGCTCCACAGCCCAGACCACCCACGACAGGACACGCAGAGTATGACTGGACCCCAATGTCAGCAGTGCCCAGGGGAGCGACCCTGGTCCATCATACACACTCCAGTTCTAAGTAGGTGTACAGGTTCCATGACAAAGCTTCAGAATCCAGATCTGTCTTTTTATGTTGTTGTTGTTGTTGTTGTTGTTGTTTTGGCTGTGCGCATAACATGTGGAAGTTCCCAGGCCAGGGATCCAACGCTCGCTCACCATAGCAGCAGCCTAGGCACTGCGGTGACAATGCCAGATCCTCAACCTGCTGCGCCACAGGAAAATGCCTTCCCCTCATTTTTAATAATAATGAAGAATAAATATTTTCGCAGATTCTTTTTTAAAGTTCCAGAGGGGATTCTTATGTGCACCCCAAGATTGAGGGACTGGAGTCAAGTTCCAAGTGATTCCTTCCCTCCCCTCCTTGACAAGCCAGTAATTCTACCCACCCACCTTCCTCCCCCCCAAAAAACCTTAATTTAGAACATTATTATCAAGGCGCAGGAACCCTCACCATGTGCCAGGAGCAAGCAAGGTGCACGCATCCCCTCATCTGACCCTCGCGGCAATCCTATAAGGTGCCTGCTCCCGTTTTCTTTGCCATTCTACAGAGGAGTAAACTAAACCCCCCAGAGGCAAGCCAGCCAAGCAAGCAGCCAGAGTCGAGATGGGAACACAGGCCCACCTTCCAGAGACCATGACCTCAATCTGGGCAAGACCACAGCACGTGACTGAACAAGTTTGTGAACTTGGCATTTGCCTCGCTGACACCTAGCAACAGGGAAGGCCCTCAGCTGCTGTTCATCAAGCTTGTCTCCTCCTGCCCACCTTTCAACCCTGAGCAACCCCCACTCCCTGAGAAAAATAAAGTGCCACCCACATCCCTTAGTATCATTGTCCCCAAAACTCCCACTTTGATTCCTTGCTCCTGAGCCCAAAATTTCCTGAAAAATTCAGTCACCAACTCCAGGCTTTCTGCTTCCCAAGACATTCCCCTTTGCGCACCACATCCCAGAAACGGACCTCGCAAAGTATGTCCAACGCCCATCTCCTGCAGCTCACTGCTTTGCCAAGGAGTCTCTGACCCATGCCCCCTTGGACCCCAATGATCAGCCAAAGCCTCAGTGACTCCCCTCATCAATCTTCATAACTGACTTCTGAGGCCCCCATTTCCTCCTGAAGTCACCCTCCTGCAGAACACCTGCAGCTTCTATCCCACCTCCCCCTTTCTCATCACCCACACACTCCTAACTCTCCACCTCTCCCCACAGCTCTCCCATGCCTTTGGAAAGGAGCCTGACCCCCACCTGCTTCCCTCAGCTCCCCCTCAGCTCTGCTCTCTGGCCCTGTGCCAGCTCACCCTGACCAGAGGTCCTCAATCACCCTTCCTAGACAAGGGGACCAACTCCATCGCAGTCCTCTTCCCAGCTAACTTGGAGCCCCAACTCCAGTCCTGATTCCTAACTCTAATGCCAGCCCCCAACTCCGGCCCCCTCTTCACGATCCTGACGCCCAGCTCCAGCCCAGATCCCTGACCCCTCTTCACAGACTCTAGCCCCTCCTCACAGACCCTGACCCCCAACTCCAACCGGAATCGCAGGCCCCAGCCTCCCCTTCACAGACCCTGACCCCCAACTCCGGCCTGGATACCCCAGCCCTCGTTCAGTGGACCCCAATCCCTAACTCCAGCCCAGATCCCTGGCCCCTCCTCATAGAACCCAGCCCAGATCCCCAACTACAACCCAGATTCCCCGGCCCTCCTCAGACCCCAGCCTCTCCTCACAAACCCCGACCACAACTCTAACCCGGATCCTCGGCCCCCCCCTCACAGACCCCCACCCCCAACTCTAATCGGGATTCTCCGTCTCTCCTCACAGACCCGGACTCCCAACCCTGTCCGCAGCCAACTCGGAGCCGTTCCAAGACCCCCACCTGGGACTGTCCGGCCTCCCCCTCGGCCCCGGCCGCACGCCCGCCCCTGACGCCCGAGGCAGGGGCGGTGGACCCCATCCCGATTCGCGGCCGCACGTGCCCTTACCTGCGCTCGGACCTTCGCGGCCGCCTCAGCCCCGCGGCGCAGCCGAACCCACCACGGGGCCCGCGAGCGCTCGCTCCCCTCCGCGGGGGCGGGGCCGGCGCGCGAGGGGCGGGCACTGGAGGCGGGCGCGGCCAATGGAAGGCCCGGGCGGCGGGAGCTAGGAGTGGGGGCGGGGCACAGATCAGGCAGCGGGGTAGGCTGCACCCAGGAGAGGGGGCGGGGCGTGGGACGCGGGCGGGGCCAGGAGGCGGAGCGCTGAGTGGCACCGCCGCTGGCCACACGCAAGGGGAGAACGCGAGAGGGAGGAGCTATGTTAATATGCAAATAGGTACGGTGTGGTGGATCCAGCAGCTGGGCGACTAGCCGATTTTCTGAGGTGACTTGGTGACGTCAAGGAGGCGCTGGGCTGCTCGTGAGTTTGAATCCCGGGTGGGGCCATGGGTTCAAATCTAAATCTTAGCTCCCTTGCAGGGTAAGACTGTCCCCTACTGGAGTTCCTGACCTAGCGCCGCGGAAACGAATCCAACTAGGAACCATGAGGTTGCCTGTTCAATCCCTGGCCTTGCTCAGTGAGTTAAGGATCCAGCGTTACTGTGAGTTGTGGTGTATGTAGGTCGCAGACGCCGGTCAGGAACCTGCATTGTTGTGGCTGTGGCTAGGCTGGCAGCTGTAATTCTGATTAGACCCCCTACTCCGATTAGACTGTCCCCTACTAATCAGTCCCTTGATCTACAGGACTACAATAATAACTGCTCCCTCTAGCTTAAAGCTCTGCATAAGGCTAGGAGGTGAAATGATATTATCCCCATTTTATAGAGGAGGAAACTGAGTCTCAGAGAGGTTAAATTCAAGTTCATTCGCGCAAGGTTTTCTCATAGTTTCCAGGATTTCTTAATATCCTAACTGCTGGGCCTTGATTGTAAAATACAAATTCCTGGGCCACACACAGCTCAAATGAACCTAGACCCCTGGAATGTGCATTTTTAACATACTTCCCCCTCCCCCGCCCCATGGGATTTTAGGCAACATTTGGTATGTCTCCAAAAGCATCCAGTGGACATGAAGGGGAGAATTTCTTACATGGGAAGCTGGAGCCATCTTATTCTGGGACTTTGAGAACTTTGTGCAACACTGTTACCCTGTGATCTGAGCTGCTGGCCTCCCAGCTGAGCCCCCCCAGGGCTGCTTTCATCCCAGCAGGAACCTGTCTCCTCATCCCCTGCCACATACAGGCAGAACCCAGCGCCTGGGCCTTTCCCTCCCCAGTTCAACCCTGCAGAAGGAGTTACTCTCTGAACAAGAGTTACAAACCTGTGGCCCTCTGACAAGACACAGCCCCCAAAATCCTGTAAAAATTCAAAATTCGTTGCCAACATTTAAAAATCAGGACATTTCACAAAATGAACCCAGATTTCCAGGCCATCTCAAAAAATTGAGAGGTCTGGTAATTCCTAAGAGCCCTGGGTGAAGGAGCTGAGCACGTGTCACTCAAGTCTTCCTTCGTGGCCCCAAAAACAGATTACGGCAGGGCTGGGGCAAGGCAAGTGAGGCACTTTTCTCAAATCCAGAACCTGAAGGGGTGCCCCCAAAGAGACAGAAACACTCACCATCAAGATAACTAATGACATTTTTTTTTCTTTTTGCCTTTTCTAGGCTGCTCCCGCGGCACATGGAGATTCCCAGGCTAGGGGTCTAATCGGAACCGTAGCCACCGGCCTACACCAGAGCCACAACAACTCGGGATGCGAGCCATGTCTGCAACCTACACCACAGCTCACAGCAACGCCGGATCCTCAACCCACTGAGCAAGGCCAGGGATCGAACCCGCAACCTCATGGTTCCTAGTCGGATTCGTTAACCACTGCGCCACGACGGGAACTCCACTAATGTCATATTTTAAAAATTCAAAATAAATGCAGAAATAATTCATGATGAACAAAATAGCCAAATTTTTAAAGAAAGTCAAGGTCTGATTCTGGCCTTGTGCAAACCACCTCCCTTGCCACCAGCTACCCCTAGCTTCCTTTGCATTAAATATTGCATTAAAGTAAGTATCTAGACGGCTGAGTTTTTGATCACCTATGGCAAGTGCCTCCATCTCCTCACCCTAGTCCTGGCCCTGCTTATAAATCTGTGAACTCTGGAGTTCCCGTTGTGGCTCAGTGGGTTAAGAACCCAACTAGTATCCATGAGGATGCAACTTCAATCCCTGGCCTCACTCAGTGGGTTAAGGATATGGCATTGCCACAAGCTGCAGCATAGGTGGCACAGGTAGCTCAGATCCAGTGTTGCCATGGCTGTGGCATAGCCCTTAGCTGCAGCTTCGATTTGACCCCTAGCCTGGGAACTTCCAAATGCCACAGGTATAGCCATAAAAGAAAGGAAGAAGGAAGCAAAGGAAGAAAGGGAGAAAGAAAGAAAGATAAATAAATAAATTTGCAAACTTTGCCCTGAGCAATTTAGTAGATGGGAAAACTGAGGCCCTGCAAGTTTCTCCCCACGTAACATAGGGACCATAGTGCCCATCCCATCCCTTCCACTTGGTGCGGTAAATACAGGGTCCAGAAGGACTTGTGAGATGTTTTGTGGGGACCACAGGGGTGAAACACTGAAATGTTCCCACCATGCCCCAGAATCCTCATCACAAAAGTCCAAACTCTCCCCACACCCCCATCCCTCACTTCCCCATTCTTCCCATCCCTCATCCTTTTCAGGGGGCGAGCTGACTTCCCCACCCCAAAGAAGGTGCACTGGTGGGGGATGCAGGATCCACTTCTTTATTGCAGGAAGACTATTTCTAGAGCGAATGCTACACAGACCCCACGACGGGGGGCGGGGGGGGGCGGGGGGCACCCACATGCGGGGGGAGAGGGGGCAGGGGCGGGGTCACAGAAAACATGGCCTGGCACAGACCCCAGACCCAGGGGTGCCGAGGCAGGATGGGCCAGCAGCTGGGGCAGGTTCTGCGCCCCTACTGCAGAACCCCTCTCTCCCCCAGGGTTGGGGCAGGAGAGGCCTGGAGGCGGGCAGGGCCCCAGGGAGATTGTGCTATCAGGGTGTGTCCCTGAGAAAGGGCTGCAGACCCCTGCCCAGCCCCACTTTCTCCTGCACCTTCAAGGGGGAGAGGTCAACACCAGCTGCCAGTGGGCCCTGGACCCGCCACAGGATAAGGGGCTCAGCTGTGCTCAAGCAGAGTGCTGCCCGTTCTTCTTCTGTGAGCCTGTCCATGTGCCGGGTGGTGACACACACATGCACTTGCACACACACAAACACACACACACCCTCACCTTCTCACGGTGTGCCCAGTAAATATTTGCGGAGTGAATAGCCACACAAACAGAGGGGAAAAAACACACAGCTACCAAGACGGATGTGAACAGTCCCTCTTATCCACACACAGTCCACATTGTCCTACGACCACAACCACACAGGCTCTCATTCATATGCACAGGCATGTGCGCACACACACACACACACACACACACTCTCACACACACACAGCTTCCTTATACCTAATGACACCAGTGCTGCCAGTGGCCCCAGGGAGAGGCCCAGGAGGCAGGGAGCCGAGGGCAGCTCCAGCCACGTCCAGCAGGCAGCCGAATGCTGCCCACCAGCACATGAGCTGGGAGGTGGGTCTTTCCCTGGTCAGGCCTTCAGATGAGACCAGAGCCTTGCTGATGCTCCCAATTACTGCCTCGCATGGAGGCCATACGTGTGTGCTATTGGCCAGCTGCTGAGTTTGTGGTCATGTGTTACCCAGCAATGGCTGATGGATACAGATGCGGAGAGCCACCTTACTGCAGAGTCGTGTTCCTCAGACATTTGGGACAAGCAGATCTACAGATGCTCACTGCTCAGTTATCACCCATTCCTGAAAGTATAGCCATGTACAGTCAGCCCTCTTGCAGGTGCGAAGGCTCACATATCTCAAGGGTCCAGTCCTGTTGACACCACCACAACCTACCCCTACCTACACCCTATACTGTTATCACACATACAGACTGTCACACACACAGAAGCCACCCCCAAATGCTTTTGACTCAAGATGGACAGTGCATCATCCCAGGGTGTCTCCCCCACCCTCCGCAGGCTTACGTGTCACCTTCATACTCGTCTTCCACAGCCTCATCAGGTCCCATGAGTGTGGTATCATCAACACACCCACAAAAACACTCAGAATCTCACTGTGGTGCACACACCCTAACTCCAGGACCCACACCTGCCTAGGTGATCCCCCCACCAGGGCCCAGATGGGAAGAAGTGGGCTGGGCAGAGCTTGCTGGTGCTGAGTTCAGTTGCCTGCCTCTGGATGGGTCCAGCACTCCCTCCCCAGCACCTCAGGTCCCCTACCCCAGGCTCAGTGGTGACAAACTGTGCCAGTCTCTGTCTGCGGGCTGTGTCCTGGAAGGCCCTCTACTTTCACTCTGGACAGACCCCTGGAGTTGTGCTGTGGCCATTGGCCGGTTCTGAGCCGTACCTGCCTGCACCCCAGGCCCAGGGCAAGGAGTGGGACTCGGGGCTGGCGGGGTGCTGCTGTGGGCCCTGTGGTTATTGCCTGGCAGCCTGAGACCCAGCCCGCAAGGCCCCCCACCAAGGTGTGGGGACAGGAGTGAGAAGGGAGGTCTGGGGCCCGAGAAGAGGGGTGCAGGCCACAGGTCATGAGGGATGGAAGGGCGATGGGGAAGCGGATGTCAAACACCTAATTGGAGAAAACAAAATCTGAGGTCCATGTGCATTTCAATTCCCTCCTCCCCGGCAAGGTCACAGTGATCTAATGGGGGCAGGGTGCAGGTCTGGCTGAGGGCACCCAAGGGAAAGAGTCAGAAGTGGGGGTCATGGGGGACACAGAGACAGGCAGAGATGGGGAAAAACCAGCATCCTGGGTTCCGACAGGCAGCATCCCCCATTTTCCCACGTGCAGACCAAGGGGGCCGCTTCCAGCACTCAGCTTGGGGTGGTGGTATAGACCAGATGGGAGGGCAGGAGCGGGAGGCGGAGTGATGAGACAGAACCCGGTTGGGGCCCCGAGTCTGCCGCAGCCTCGCCGGGGCCTCAGTTTCCCCACTGGAGATGTTGGATAAAGGGAGAGGAGTGGAAGAGACAGGCGGGGAGGGGAGGAGAGATGGAGGGGGAGGGGTGGAGGAGGAGGGGCAAGGGACTGGGGAACCTGGGGGCCCAGACAATGGGGCGCTGGTGGTGGCGATCTGGGCTCACATGAGGACGCATTTGCCCTTGATGCGGTCTGTCCTCTTCTGTTTGCTGGAGCGCTTGCCGTCGATGTTTAGGCTCATGTTCCGGCGTGTCTCCAGCGTAAGCAGCTCTTGGAAGAGCTCCTTGACGTTATAGTTCATCTTGGCTGACGTCTCCATGAAGGCGCACTTCCACTCCTGGGCCACGGCCTGGGCCTCGCGGGTGTCCACCTCCCGCTGCGTCTCGTCGCACTTGTTGCCCACCAGCATGACGGGGATGTCCTCCACACTGCCCTTGATCTGCACGATGAGCTTGTAGATGGGGCCCAGCTCCTCCAGCGACTGCTTGCTGGTGACTGAGAAGACCAGGATGAAGGCATGGCCCTTGGAGATGGACAGCCGCTGCATTGCTGGGAACTGGTGGCTGCCTGTGGTATCGGTGATCTGCAGCGTGCACACGCTCTTGTCACAGCTGATGACCTGCCGGTAGGTGTCCTCAATGGTGGGGATGTAGGTGTCCCGGAATGTGCCCTTGACGAAGCGCAGCACCAGCGAGCTCTTGCCCACGCCACCCGCCCCGAACACCACCACTCGGTAGTCGTTGCTCTGCTCAGGCATCTTCCACGCAGGGGTGGGGGGCGGGGCTGGAAGGGCTGGCGTGGGCTGCTGGAACCCCAGACCGACCCTGCATGGAGAGGAGCGTCAGACACCAAAGGCCACTGAGTCGAGAGGGGGTGGGAGGGGCGGCTTCTCCGAGGAGGCAGCGTTTCTCCAGGCCCACCGAGAAGGCCACTCTAGTCGATCTTGTCGACTTTGCCATTCTGCCCAGCAGGCAGGCTTGGAGCCAGACCTTCTCCGCCTGCCTGCTTCCCTTCCATGGAACTCTGGGGTCTAAGCTCCTTTCCAGGCTCAGGGCCAGGTACTCAGCTGGAGGAGGTGGGTGGAGATGGGAGCATGGGGTGCCCAAAAACTCCTTTCCCCCTGCGTCCTCCCCTAGGCCCTGGACGGTGCTGAATTTTCCCTCTCTTCCCAGCAGGCCTGGCTCTGTGACCTGGGCAAGCTGCCTTGCCACCCTGAGGCTCAGTTTTCTCCTCTGCAAAATAAGTAAAATGGTGCCTCTCTCCAGGAGTCACAGGCTCCCTGCTCTCCCCTCAGCCTAGACGCTTGGAAACCTATTGCGAGCTGGGTAGCAGGGCATCTCTAAAATACAGCTTGCTGGGCCGCTACCCCAAAACTGGTGAATCCTTTGATCCAGGGCCACAGCCCTGGGAACTTGCATTTTAAAACTGTTCTCCTCCCCTGGTCCTATAAGTGTGATCCTAGTGTTGCATATCCAAGAATTTGCAAATAATGAATCAAGTTTTCCAAAGCAACCCAGCTTGTAAATGAGAAAACTTAGCCTAAAAGAGAGAAAGTCTCCCTCCCTGAACCCCAAACCCAGACTATGGTCTGGCCTGCCCTGGCCTCCTGTTCAGGTCTGTTATGTCTGTAGGGACAGAATTCCCTGGGAGGGGGGGTCTTTTATCCTCTCTCCCCTTCCCTGTGCTCAGAGAGGTCCGGTGACCTCAGGAGGTCACACAGCACAGCAATTCCTAAAACGATGGAGATGGGGGAAGCACCATCCCCTGGGGGTGAGACGGCAGGAGGCCTGTCTCCAGCATCTGCATCCTTATTTATAGAAACAGCTGAGACCCCCTTCCCTGGCTCCTTCTCAGCCATCTCTGAGTGACCCTCAGCCAGGGAGGGGGGATGTCTACAGTGGGAGGGAGAAAACATGGGAGGATGCAAGCAAGATTGCACCCCAGCCATGCTGCTTCCCTCAGGTGTGTGTGTCAGGGCCGTGTGTGTGTGTGTGTGTGTGTGTGTGTGTGTGTGTGATCCAACGATGTGAACCTACTGGTGAAAACCCCGGCAAGTAAGTTGTCGGCCTCGGTGTTCTCATCCATGAAATGTGACCAGTGGCAGTGCCCACTCCATGGGGCTGCTGGGATGAGCAGCGCCATAAGTGGGTAAAGCCCTTGGCCAGGTGCCTGGCACATGGGAGCCCTCAGTAAAGATGGACAGATGATTATCCATCACAAGGGCCCAGCATGTGAAGCACTTGGCTGGTGGTGGGTTGGGAAGCCACGTTCCAAATCATTAAAAGTACCAGGTTTGTCAGGAAGACATACGATGGAGGTAATAGCTGACTTGAACCCCACAAATGACATGCCAGGCACACTTGTGGAAGCTTTAGCGGTTCTAATGCAGGGTGGACTTCGAGGCACATCCGTGACAAGCAAAGCATTGGGAAGAGGTTTGGGGGCTCTAACAGGGCTGCCAGTCTGCTCTGCAGTCACTGCCCTTTCCTGGGTGGGCATCTCAAGACCCAGTGGACAGCCAGGCACTGCCATGACTGCCCAGGGGACCTGGGGTGCCCAGAGACCAATGGTTCTCTCATCCCAGACCTGGTCCTTGCCTTGCTCTGGGGGCAGACCCCTTGGCAGAGTTCCAGGCCTGTCAGCAGGGTTGTCCTCTAGGGGGGCTCCCCAGGGCCTGGAATCCCTGACTAGGAGCCCCCATTTAATAACCCCCCAAAGCCACACCAGGATCCTGCCTTGTGCCCTTTGAATCCCACCCTCACCTCCCATGGGCTGAGGTGGGGGGAGGGGGCTGTGGGCACTGAGACTCACAAGGGGGTCGCATGGGCTCAAGGTCACAGCAGGAAGGTGGCAGAGCTGACCAGGTTTTGAATCCAGCTGTGGTTGCCTACACAGCCTGGGGTCCTTCCCCTGTGCAGGGCAGCCCATCCAGAGACTCCCAGGCCAGGTGGGCCTCCCAGGTCCTGAGTCCCCAGAGTCCAGCCTGCAGCCTGGAGACCTCCGGTGCAAGGAAGCAGGCCCCAAGCCAGGGGAGGGTCTGGGTACAGAGTGCCTGCCCCAAGGGGTCTAACCTAGGGACTACTGACCAATGAGGGGTTTGATGAGAGAAGTCCTGCTTTAGGGGGCTCTGAGGGAACGGAGACACTCCGGGCCGGCCCAGGGGCTCCCCTTGGCTCAAGGAGGATCTAAGCAGTGGGGGAGGGGCACCCCCAGGGGAGGGGCTCCTGGGCCAGTGGCTGGGCTTGGAAGGGGGGCAGGAGGGAGAGCTGAGTGGGTGTGCGGTGAAGGAGGGGGAGATGGGCTCAGAGCCCAGCTGACTGCTCCCGGAGGGGCCCTGACTACGGATCGGACCGAGAGAGGGACTGCGGTGGGCCGGAGGAGGGGCTGGCTTGGCCTAAGGCTCCCTGTGAGTACCATGGGGGAGGGGGGATTGTGCGGAGAGGGAGCTGTCCAAGGTGGGCGCGCGGAAGGCAGCCAGGCCAGGGCCCAGCCTGACTGGGGAGGGGGTTCCGGTGGGGCCTGGCGTGGAGGAAGAGGGCCCGGACCCGCGGCGGGGAAGGTGGGGCTCGGACAAAGGAGGGGCGCGTGGGGAGAGGACCTGTGTGCCTCGCGGGGAGATGCAGCGGGCCCCGGCCCCCCGCCCTGGACGCCTACCTGGGCGCTCGTCCCTGCGGCGCCGCCGCGGCTGCTGCTGGCCGGCTCCGTGTCCGCTTGGGCGCCGCCGCCCCCCGCACGCCCGCCGCCGCCCGCCCCAGCTGCCGCCGCCGCGCCCGCGCCCGTCCCCGCCCGTCCCCGCCCGCCGCCGGGCGCCGCGCTCCGCCCCTCCCCGGGGACCCGCGCCCCCGGCCAAGGTCACCACCGCCCCGCGCCCCGCTGCGCGCGCGCAGCCCGACACAGACCCCCTACCCGGACCCCCGTCCCGCACCCCCTCCAGGACTCAGATCGGACCCTCGCCCTGCATTCCCCTCCTGGGGTACACTGGGTCCTGCCAGAGGCGCAGTAGGGAGCGGGGGTCTGCTTTCCAAAGAGGAAACTGGCCCATCCCAGGGTCACCCAGGAGCACGTCTCGGCAAGATGGGGGCAGAGCTGAGGTCACCGGGAAGCAAAGGGAAGGGGGCAGTTGGCAGAAATGCAGGTAAGGGACCTGGGAGAACAGAATGGGACATCCTTGAATTGTTGGGGCTGGGGTGTCCAGTGCAGGGTCCTCTCCAGAGGGAGTTCATTGAAACCAATAATCAACCAATCAACATACAGACTATGAAAAGGCAGAGGTGGCCCTAGGGGGCTTGTGGCAATGGGGGTGTACCTAGAGAATAGACCTGTTTCCTCGGTTTTGTCCTGGCAGGGGTGGGACTTTGTCTGGGTTGGTGCCCCTAAAGGCAGCCCACCAAGGCAGAGATTGCAATTGGGCACTTGAGTTGGGGTGGAAGGGGCATTTGAAGCTGGGGAGTGTACAAAGGGAGCCAGGGAGATGGGTCTGTGGTTTTCCCAAAATGTTATCTTCCTCAAACAGGAGTTGTCTCTGAGAATAATGGTTTGCCTTTGGGAAGCGTCTGTGCACCTGATGTCTGTGTGTCCATATTTAAGCCAACAAGACACCATCAACCCTCCCTCTTGAAGATTCGGAGGGCGGAGACTCATCTCAGAGGAGACTGGGCTTTGGGGGACAGCAAATAGACAAGGCATGGTGTGAGCCTGTTAGAGGAAGCGCCCCGTGATGGGGAGGGACTTTCTGGGGTCAGGTGGTGAGCTCCCCATCATGAGGTATATGAGCAGATGGTCAGCTAGAGCCCAAGGGCCCCTCTGGGTCTTGATTTCTTGATTTTTGCTGACCCACCATGTCCATAGCTCTGGCCAAGCCAAACCTTCCTGTTCCCTTAGAGATGTGGGAATCTGGTTCCCCCAGAGGCTGGGCCTCTGAGGTTCATCCTGATTCTGGAGCTTGAAGGGCTCCATTTCTCCCTGATTCACATACCCCCCTACCCCCCACTGCTGCATCTCCTGGCCACTCGCTCACACCTGGACCACCCCACCTGCCTCCTTCCTGATCCTTCAGGATTGTCCCCTCCAGCCCTCCTTCCACCCTGGCATTCACTGCTCAGCCTCCTCTGTTCTAAGGCCACCCGTGGATTCCTTCATTTCTGAGTCAAGGTCCAGCTTCTCAGCCTGGCATTCAAGTTCCTCCTGACCATCTCTGTGCTCCCCTCCATTTCCCCATCCAGCCTCGGCTGTTTGGAGCAGTTCCTGGACACACCTCCCACCTGCCCTGCCCTAGATGCCCCAGGGGGGTGGCATGGCTCCCTCCCCACGATCTCCAAGGCTCTCAGCCCCTGGGGGCAGACAGGTCCCACCCTCTGGTCTGGATCACCACGTCCCAGCCTAGGGTTCCTTTGAGCCTCAGCCTCCCCATCTGTGAATGAAGCTCCTCACTCCCTCCCCTCTCAGGGCTGCTGGGAGTGATCGGGCATGATGAGCATGATGTCTACCCTCATGGGCCTGCCCAGGTGCACAGGTGCTCAGAGGCGACAGTCCCACTTCTTCCTGCTCTGACTACCTGCCTGCCTGCCTCCGACTTCTGAGTGACTGGCGGTGCTGGGCTGGGCTTCAGGCCTCTGGCTGGCCTCTGACTCCTCGGGCTCCAGCCCAGGCCGGGGGAGGCTGACTCATGCGCAGGAGCGTGGGCACAGGCAGCAGTTCCACGCTGTGGCTGCTATTTATAGCTCCCAGGCCAGGCCTCCGCCTCATGAGCCAGGGGAGGACAGACCTGAGTCTCCTTGATCTCCTTGGGCACGGGGCCCAAGCCCCACCTGAGCACCCCAAACTAGGACGGCAGTACCAATGTCCCCATGGTCACCTGGGAGAGCCCTAGCCCTCCTGAACACATGGGTGTGTGTTGGGAATTGTCAGCTCAGAGAAGGGAATCTGCTCGCCCGAGGCAGCCCAGCTGGAAAAAGGCTAGGCTGGGGCTGGAGCTCGTGTTCATCAGGCTCCAAAGCCGCAACCCAAGCTTCCTGATGTCCCTGGCGGTCTGGGGGCCTGGTCTGGGAACCCACACCTGGCCTTCGCCATTTCTGATCTGCAGAAGTCCTCTCAAACACAAAGGGACAGCCATTCACCTGGCAAGTCGCAGCCCCTCACCTGGCCTTGCAGCCCAAGGGCCTTCCCCCAGGCCCACCATGCAGGAAGGCAGCCAGCTGGCTCACATGCTCTACTCCTTCTGTGCTCCTAGGGTTAATGCAATTATGTGGACGAAGCTGAGGCTGAGCGCCATGGCCTTTTACAGATGCAGTTTGGCCCACAGAGGATTTTTTGTTTGTTTTTAACTTTGGTGTCAACATTAAAAAATAAGGGGAGTTCTCGTCATGGCTCAGATGTTAAGAAACCCAACTAGGATCCATGAGGACACGGGTTTGATCCCTGGCCTCGCCCAGTGGGTTAAGAATCCAGCATTGTCTTGAGCTGTGGCGTAGGTTGCAGACAAGGCTCAGATCCTGTGTTGCTGTGGCTGTGGTATAGGCTGGCAGCTGGTAGCTCCGATTAGACCCCTAGCCTGCGAACCTCCATGTGCCATGGGTGCGGCCCTAAAAAGCAAAACAAACAAACAAACAAACAAAACAACAAAACAAAACAAAACCATCAAAAAATAAGAAGATCCTGTATCAAAACACAATTTGCCTTGAAAAGTGAACAGGCTGACATATCGAGCCCAAGTTCTGCCTGCCAGCACCTGTGGGGGCTGGAGCCCAGCCCATGGTGGAAGATGCTTGTCCCTCACTGAAGCTGCCTGCCTGGCCCCTGAGGGGTTCTGCCACCTCTGAGGAGCAGAGTCACCGACGACTTCACCACCAGCAGGATGAAGCCGGGCAACACTTGGGTCCTTTAACTGAGAGTCAGGGCAGCTTTGATCAGTTAGAGGAAAGGACTGTGACAGGCACAGAAGACCTCAGGCTCTTTGCACAGCTTGGAAGAAAGGCAAAATTCCAGCCCTCTCTCCTGTCAGCAATGCTGCTCACATCCTAGTATGCACAGGACGGCTCAAATGTCCACAGTGACGAGGTAGGGGGACCCTGTTCTAGGGGCCAACTTGCCCACCTGAATGGCAGGACCTGAACTTGCTCTGAGGGAGGCCCAGGAGTTCCTGCTGTGGCTTAGTGGTAACAAACCCAACTAGCATCCATGAAGATGCAGGTTCAATCCCTGGCCTCACTCAGTGAGTTAAGGATACAGTGTTGCCATGAGCTGTGATGTAGGTTGCAGATGCTGCTGTGATCCTGTGTTGCTGTGGCTGTGGTATAGGCCAGCAGCTGTAGCTCTGACTTGACTCCTAGCCTGGGAACTTCCATATGCTGCAGGTGCAGCCCTAAGAAGCAAAAAGCAGAAACAAAAAACAGGGAGGCCCAGCCGGTCCCTGGGGGGAGAGGGCTGTGAATGCGGTGGCCGTTTCATTGGCTCTACATGTGGCACCTCAGCCGTGAGGCACTCAGGCACTGAGGAGACAGGGCTCTGAATGGCCCGCCTGCCCACCCAGCTCTCTTCTGCTGGGCTGGGCACACAGCCATCGCTTCAGCCCTCAGTGAGAACAACTTGGCCAGGTCAGCTGTTCTGCCCTGGGAGGTGCAGAGGCCTGGGCAGTGGTGGAGGGAAGGGAGGGTCTTTCTTTTCCAACCCCATCTGGCCTCAGCAGGCTGACAGCCTGGAGAAGAGGTCTAGGGTCTTTCCAGAACAAACCCCATGCCTTGCATCAACCCCCCTACCCCACCCCCTGCCCTTGGGAGTCCCAGCCTAGTGCCTCCTGCAGGTGGCTGGGGGAAGATAAGATGGGTTGATTGCTGGTCATCCCAGAGTTGACAAAGACAGCTCAGGGCAGACAGGGGCTGGGGCAGGTGAGATACATGGCCTCTTCCTGCAGGGCTGAAGAGTCCAGAGCTGGTGGTCAGGGTGGTTCCTGAGGGGCCAGGTGCAGGGCCACACCGTCCCATCTGGTGCATTTTTGGGGCCCACAAAATGCAGACGGGCTGGGAACCGGCACTCCCCTCCCACCTCCCAGCTAATAACTTCACCAGAAACGCAAACAGCAGACAACAGAAGCCAAGACATGCTGTTATTACTGTTGATTCAACTTGAGAGGCCTAGGTGCCGCCTCCTAATTTTCTTTTCTTTTGTCTCCAGATCAAGGAGGGGAACCCAGTTGACTCTATCCAGCTGTTGCCTGCATGGTGAGCCCTGATTCCACTCCAATCAGAGCAGACTATGGAGGGTGACGGGCTGGGCCGGAGGCTTCCTAGTGGAGGGTGACACTCCAACAGATTCCACTGAGGATTGGAACCTAGTCCCCGCTCAACCCTTCCACTTGCAGGGCTCTGAATGGTGCCCTGCCCCGTGGGGACCCCACAATCATGCCACCAGGAACCTCCCTGGTCGGGGCCAAGAGGAGCCTTGTGGAGCAAGTGACAGGGTGGCTACATCTGTGTGCAGACTGGTCCAGGGCCCCAGGCAGTGAACCACCTGCAGTCTCCTTTAGCCAGAGCTCCTGTCACCACACGACTCCTCTCATGTCAGAGTGGGGGGTGGAGGATGGAGCCACTGAGCTGGCCACCATGGGTGGGTGGTGGGGAACTCAGGAGGGAGGCTGGCCTCCATCAGATGGGATGACCACTCTTCTTACCTCAATGTGGAGACACTGAGATCCTCGCCCTAACTGGGGAAAACCGATCAAAACCTGCCACATGGGAGGTCCTATTGTGGTTCCGCAGGTTAAGAACCAGACTAGTATACATAAGGACGTGGGTTCAATTCCTGGCCTCGCTCAGTGGGTTAAGGACCCAGCACTGCCATGAGCTGTGGTGCAGGTCACAGACGTAGCTCAGATCCTGTGTTGCTGTGGCTGTGGCGTAGGCTGGTGGCTACAACTCTGATTCCTCCCCTAGTCTGGGAACTTTCATATGCCACAGGTGCGGCCCTAAAAAAAAGAAAAAAAAAACCCTGCCACATGACACTGTCACCCCTGTGGCCTAAGGAAGCAGATGCCAGAGCTAACCCTTTCTCCTCTGGTCACAGCAGACAGTGAGGGCATTCTTGGGGGGCTCATGGGACCCTAGAGTGAGGCCAGAGCCTGGCCAACAGAGGCTGGCAGATGCAGGCATGCTGGGGATCCAAGGGGACTGGGAACCCGGGTGGCAGTGTTTGAGGGGTGAGGAGGGACACTGAGGTCCCCCCTCCTCAATGGTGAGGTGGCCTGCAAGCTGGCTTAGAGTGGGGATGATGGGGGAGGGTGGGGACACTGCTGTGTGTGCTTCAGGTGATGGGGGAAGGGGTAGGGAGTGAGGGACTCCACCCAGCCCCACCCGATGGGCCACACCACTAGCTGAAGGCAGCTCTGGAATCTGGTGGCTCCAGAGCATTCTGCCCACCAGGACCAAGGCGAGCAAAGTGGGGGCAGGTGGATGCCAACACCGCTGGGTTTAAGACAAGATGGAGATGATGTTCCCACACCCACAGGGTCCCTTTCCCAGTGTGGGAACAGGATCAGGCCACAGGGGATTCAGAGGTGGGTCCTTGTAAAAGTCAGGCAGAAGTTCCTAGAAATGGGCCCAGTACTTCCAAGCAGTGGATGGGAGACCAAGAAATTGGAACTGAAGGTTCTCATAACCACATTGAAGGAGGCTGTGACAGGGGCCAAGGTTGTACGCTTTTGCGTTTGTGTAGCCGAGCTGGAGGCCCCAGCTGGGGTGTCCCCTCAGACAAGCAATTAGCTGCACCTGGAACCACCCTGCGGCTGGGGTGATGGGCTAGAGGCCCTGCTGAGCCCAGGCGACAGCACAGGGAGGCCTGCCCTCATGGGGAGCTTAACCAGCCCCCCTATGGCAGCCAGTCTTCCTGATGTGGCTCTGGGCTGCAGGCAGCACTGAGACAGGAAGGAAACCAGATTCAAGGAAGGCCCTTGGGCCCCATGGCCAAGTGGCTGAGTGAGGGGGCAGGAAGGGAGAGAACTGGGAAAGCCAGGGCCCCACCTCCAGGCTTCCAGACAAACACAGCGAAGTCCCCCAGGAAGGGCGCTCAGCTCATCCCTGGGACCAAACGCTGGTTGCTACAACTACACTAACAGAGGTCTGTTGCCATAGAGCAGAGTGGCGCCAAGGGTTTGCACCAGCCCCATAGGGCTCAGTCTTCTGTGCTCCTGCATCCCTAGAGGGGGTTCTTGCTTCATTTGTGTCTGGTGTGGGGAGTTGAGTCATATGACCCCTGACCCTGGCCTGCAGGGGTCTACCCTGCCCTGGAGACCTGGGCACGCAGGGCCCAAGAACCAACAGCCAAGCCTCCTCCGACCTGTCCACACAACTCTTGGCTCTGGGCCCCCTTTTCCTTAAGGAACCAAGAAGCTCAGCCCAGCCCAGTGCCCCAGCCCCCATGGAGGGGCTCCCACCAGAAAGCACAGAATTAGAGGTGGTTCCAAGGTCCTTGGGACCCCTTTCCCCCCAGAAGCATAGCCTTGAATGACAGGAATTACAGTCTCCTGTGGATCTGAGCCTCCTCGATAAGGAACTCTTTTTCAGAAACTGTTCAGGGCTGCATGTGACCAGTGTTTGGACCCCCTGCGAACTCTGGGTCCACACC
Organism: Phacochoerus africanus; assembly: GCF_016906955.1. NCBI lineage: Eukaryota > Metazoa > Chordata > Mammalia > Artiodactyla > Suidae > Phacochoerus > Phacochoerus africanus. The sequence continues at coordinate 76,063,010 of NC_062547.1, read as the reverse complement.
AGTCACATTCTGCAGGGCTTGAGGGAGGCTGAGGATGGCCATGGTGTTGGCACTGGAGCCAAGGGAAGGAGGACAAAGGCCTGGGGGCCTTTAACAGCAGCTCAGCTGGCTGTTCCCATCCTGGTCCACAGTCGGGGGCGTATTTGGGGTGGGGAGGGTCTGGGCCTGACCCCACCTGGACGCCCGTCTCTGCTGCCCCTACGAGTCACCAGATCCCTATGCCCGAGGACAACATGGCCACACAGCTTTGGTAAACACTTTTTAAGTGAAGTATCTGAAAAAGGAGTAGTGGTGCCCCATGGTTCAGGGTGTAAGATCTGGGGCTCAGCGTGGTCCCTGTTAGCCCCTCTGTGCGCAGGCGCAGCCTGGGCCCAAGCTTGTCCCCTGGGGTTGGCAGGGCGGGTCCACGGCCTGTGTCTGGCGGGACTCAGGTCCAGTGGGGGTAGGGCAACCATGACGGGTGCAGGGTGGTCACCATTTGAGGAAGACCATGCCGGCCAAGACGGCATAGCCCAGCACCAGGAAGAGGACCTTGAGCAGCCGGTCACTCTTCTCCTCCAGTTCCTTAGCCAGGATCTCAAAGAAGGTGACAAAGAGGAATGTGCCACCCGCCAGGCCCTGCAGCAGCACAGAAGCCACGCTGCCTGGCACTCCCCGGGCGCGCTCAATGCCCAGGCCCAGGCTGATGCCCAGGGGGATCATGGCGCTCACGGGAATGGCCAGCTTGGCCGCATCCCTCAGGGCCATGGAGCTCCTGGCCATGCTGATGCCCAGGGCCACAGCCACCAGCGTCTCATGGATGGCCACACCCACAAACAGGCTCACCACCTTCTCCCCTTCCTCCTGCAGGCCCAGGGCCAGGCCCTCAAAGACGGAGTGGGCTGACAGAGCAAACACCAGGCTGAGGAGGCGCATTGGGCTGGAGCGCGACAGCTCCTGGACGCTCAGCCCGTGGCTGTGCCCATGGGGCTCCCCATAGAGCGTGTGGCCCCGCGGGCCGCCCATGAAGGGGCTCTCATACTCCGAGTCACTGCCGGCATCTGAGCTGGCGTTGAACGTCTCCAGGTCGATGAAGGCCGGCCTCTCCTTGCGGAAGGTCAGGACCAGCTGCTCCAGGAACACAGTCATGAAGAAGCCCATCAGCACAATAGTCTCAGCCAATGGGTAGTCGGTGCTGATGTGCCCGAGACTCAGGACTTTCTGGAGCTGGAGCAAAGAGTGCAAGAGGGGGAGAGGGACGGAGAGGTTCAGAGGCAGGCAGTCTGGAACCCCACTGCCCTCACAACATGGTTCATCAGATGTCACTGTTCCATTAGCAGAAACAGCCAATTCATAAAGGTTTAAAAAGGGGGGAAGGGCCAGTGGCTCATCTTGGATGGATTAAAAAAAAAAGAACTTTATTAGAAGGGGAATAGGCCTTTCCAAATTTTAACACAGTATAGTGGGCTGCACTGTGACCCCTATAAGATGTGTCGACCAGGAACCTTAGAATGTGACCTCATTTGGAAGGGTCTTTGCAGACTTAACTGAGGTGCAGTGGGCTGAACTGTGTCCCCTCGACCAAAAAAAAATTTCCCCCCTCTCTCTCTCTCTCTCTTTTTTTTTTTAAAGGCCCATACCTACAGCATATGGAAGTTTCCATACCAGCAATGCCAGATCCAAGCTGCATCTGAGACCTACACCACAGCTCACAGCAATACCAGATCCTTAACTCACTGAGCAAGACCAGGGATCGAACCTGCATTCCCATGGATACTAGTTGGGCTTTTAACCCGCTGTGACACAACAGGAACTCCAGGATTAGTTGCTTTATAAGAAGAGGAAGAGGAGTTCCTGTCGTGGCACAATAGTTAACAAACCCGACTAGTATCTATGAGGACTCCGGTTCAATCCTTGGCCTTGCTCAGTGGGTTAAGGATCCGGCGTTGCCCTGAGCTGTGGTGTAGGTCGCAGACACGGCTCGGATCCCACGTTGCTGTGGCTCTGGCGTAGGCCGGCGGGTATAGCTCCAATTCAACCCCTAGCCTGGGAACCTCCATGTGCTGTGGGAGTGGCCCTAGAAATGGCAAAAAAAAAAAAAAGAAGAGGAAGAGACACTGGGGACCACCACGTGAAGAGGCAGCCAGGGGTAGCAGTCTGCAAGGCAGGGAGAGAGACCTCAGGAGGCCCCAGCCCTGTCAGCATCCTGGTCTGGCACTTGCAGCCTCCGGCACCAGGAGAGGATAAATGTCTGTTGTTTAAGCCTTGGTCTCGAGACTTTTGTTATGGCCATCCCAGGAAGCCTGGACATGAGATAAGGATCTGGAGATGACATGATCCTGGGTAAGGATGGGTCCTTAATCCAATGACAGCCAGAATCTTATGAGACAGAAATCTTATGAGACAGAAAAGGAGGGACTGAGTGACGATGGAGACCGAGATGGTTGATGCTCACTCAAGGCAAGGGACGGCAAGGACTGCTGGCGATACCCCACAAGCCAGGAGAGACGCGGGACAGAGCCTCCTCACAACCCCAAGAGGCCCCAGCCCTGCCAAAACCCTGGTCTCAGACTTCTGGCCTCCGGACCGTGATATCAACCAGGATCTGGCCCTGACGCCTGCCCAGTGTCTGCCTCCTACCCAGAGAGGCTGGTTCTGGCCTCTGACCACCCTGGTCAGTGGCTGGGAACAAATGCAAGGCTTGCCGGCACATTCAGCCATGCTCCTCAGATCCCCTGAGCCAGGACTGTCCAATAGAACTTTCCAGATGACAGGAATGTTCTCTATCTGTGCTGATACAGAAGCCACTAGCCATGCGTGGCCCATGAGGACTTGAAATGTGGCTGGTGAGGCTGAGGACTGGCATGTTGAACTGCGTTTTATTTTAATTCACCGAAACCTGACCAGCAGGAATGGTGAGTGGCAGCCACACTGGACCAAGAGACAGGCGCTCTGGCTAAGGCTGGCAGGTGGCCAGGAGGCATGGGAAGCCTGGGAGGAGGGGCAGGACGAGGGAATGGTTTGGGAGGACTGAGAGGGCCTTGAGCACACTGAAAGGGAATAGGAAGGGGCAAGGTCATTCCCACGGTCCAGGCCTGAGGGGTGATACTACAGGAATGCAGAAACTGGGGGCGGGGGGACGTGTGCAGAGAGCATCAGAGAGGACTCAGATCTTATCTTTATTGATGCCATCTTTATGAGTTCACAGAACTGTGTAAAGAGGAACTCAAGCTTAGCAGCCAGGAGTCCAGGAGGGAGATGGGCTTATAGATAAAGCAAACAGCACGGCGGGGAGGCCTGTGTGCCCAGGGATTGAGGCTGGCTCCCAGCCAACAGCCAGGGAGAAACTAGGCCCTCAGTCTGACAGCCAGGAAGGAACTGAGCCTGCTTTACACCCACGTGAGCTCAGAAAATGATCCATCCCCAGTTGGATTCTGAGATGAAACCACAGCCCAGTGGATACCTTGACTGCTGCCACATGAGAGCCAGGAGCAGGGAACCAGCCAAGTGGTGTCCAGAATCCCAATCCAGAGACACCACGTGGAAATAAACATGTGTTGTTTTAAGATGCTAAGTCTGTTATCACCTGTTAGGCAGCAGTAGCTAACTGATACAGGAGTTGTAGAGAGGCCCCAGTCGCTACTTTCAGGGTGAAGTGCATGCTGACCAGGGCAGGCAGTCTAATCAAGTATTGACTGATGAGCCTATCAGCTGGGAATCTCAGGTCTAGGGCAAACCCCCTGTTTACCAGATAAGACCCAGAGGGGAGAAGCAACCAATTTGTGATCACACAGCAAGTTCATTTTCTACTTCCCAGCACCCTTACAGTGTCAAGGCCCCCAAGCTTGGTGTTAGGGCTGAAAAGCACTAGAGAGGGGAGGAGCAAGACAGGGGAAGGGGATTAAGAGGTACAAACTATTATGTATAAAATAAATAAGCTACAAGGATATATTGTACAGAACAGGGACTACGCCAATAGTTTATAACTACACAAGGAGTATAACCTTGAAAAATCATGAATCACCATGTTGTACACCTCTAACTTAAACAATCTTGTACATCAACTATATCTCAATTTAAAAAAAAAGGAAAAAGGTAAAGTATAGAGACCCTCTACCATAAGGTGCCAAGGACTGCTGCTTACCTTTTCCCTCACGGCGGGCAGTAAAGCATTGAAGCATGTGGCCAGAAAGACCCCGCCTCCAAAGGTGTTGCACAGTGAGAGGATCTTTTTCGAGCGATGGGCCTTCTCAAAATCTGACTCGATGATCTTTACGGGGAGCAGGGAGCCAAGCAGCATGAAGAAGAACACGCCCACCATGCAAAGGATTTTGGCCACCAACAACTTCATCATGGTGGCGGCCCGGACTGCTCCGGTCACCGGTTGTGGCAGGGCCAAACCATGTGTGGGCGTGCACTCTGTCCCAGGAGGTGCTATGGGGTCCAGCCACGCAGCCAGGCGCTCATGCCTCAGCCTAGCCACTGTGAATGCCAGGAACAACCATGTCAGCTGTTGGACTGGTTATACAACTAGCTCTAGGGAGCAAGCCCATCTCCCCCAGCATCTCACCCCCATCCCAGGTCTGACACACATCACTGCCTTCCGCAGAAAATTCTCCGTGGCTGTCCAACATGGCTGTCCCTAGCCATGTGTGTCTAAGTTAGTTAAACTTAAATAAGATGTAGAATTCAGCTCCTCAGGTGTGCTACCCATATTTCAAATGAGTAGACACAGGAGCCACCTGTGTCTAGCAGCTACCATACTGGACAGCACAGAGAACATTTCCATTGTTGCAGAATGTTCTGTGCCCCACTGCTCTTATATAAAATCCAAAAGTTTTACCCTGAGGCGAAGACTCCACCATCATCTCCCCTCACTGGTCTTTATGATCCCTAAAGGTGCCAAGCACATTCCTGCCTCAGGGCATGTGCACCAGTTGTTCTCTCGGCTTGGACCCTTTCTCTTCCCTGACCTTCCACTGATGTTTGTTTTCCAGGTCACTGCTTCCAGGACCCCTCAGGAGGGCCACCCGTGGGCTGCCCCTGCCCTAAATGGCATCCCTTATGCCAACCGCAAGGCCTGGTGCAGAAGAGACGCTCAGTAACCGCTGGCTGAGCAAATGAATGAGCTGAAGCATGTGGACCTCTTTACCAGACTCAATGAGCCAAAGTGGTACAGATCTCACCCTAGACCTGAAAACATCACTGTTAGTAGGAGGGACCCTGCTCCCTTGTCCTTTAGGCTTCCTCCCCAGTCTCCCAGTTCTCACTGCCTGCGATCCCACATCAGCTAAAATGCCACCTCCCACCCCCTCCCCTGGCATTATTTTCTGGCATTATTGGTGCTACAGGGAACTACATGATTTAAAACCCTAAATGTCCACAATCGCCCTGGGCTGCTACCTCCACGGGAAAGAGGAGTCTGTCTTCCTCAACCCAGAGCCAGATACACAGTAGGCGCCAAACAAATACCTGTGAGTGTCCAGATCCCCCGGTCTGTGGCGCTGGGGTGAGGGGAGTGGCCTGGACGCCCTCAAACCGAGGGCTGATCGGGCTGGGTAAAGGGGATCGGCTCATTCATTCATCTTTTCATTCAGCACGTAATGAACGCCTTCTGTGTGCTCCGCGCTGCACCGGGAGCCTAGCCCGAGAGGGGACAACTCGCGCTCCGCTGGGAGAACCCGACGCAAATCACACAAATCACCGGTAAAGGCGAAACCACGGCGGGTGCCCCGGCGGGCCCTTGGCTAACGGGCGACAAAGCCTCCTCGGCCCCGGGATGCCCCGCCCGGCCCCCAGCCCCGACCCAGCCCGCACGTACCTTCGCCGAGTCCTCACCCGCCAGTCTGAGCCGCCCGCCGCCCAACCGCCGCGCGGTGTTTGACCCCACTGCCGCGCTCCCGGACAAGCCCTAGCTCGCCGCGCCGCTGCCTACGCCCCGCCCACGCCTTTGTCTACTGGTCCCCTCAAGCGCAGCGGGACAAGTTCTCCAAGCCACTGGCTGCTGTGGCTGCCATTCACCCCGCGACTCCACCTCTCCCACAGGCATGGGAAAGTAGTTTCCTCCCATTGAGCGGTGGGTACAGCCTCCGGGCGGCTCCGGCGGGAAACTCCAACTATAGAGGAAAGGTTCCGGTAGTTTGGTTTCCAGAGCTGTCCAGGGGCGCCTGGTGCTGAATACCATTCAGATCTAGGCTTGGCCATTGTCAGGAAACGATTTGCTAAGGAAGACTATTTCTCTCGGAGAATCCTCGCTGATGATGCCCTTCCTATGGTCTTAAGAAGCAGGTTTATCCGTTCAACCTCTCTGCCTTCTATGTGCCAAGGCCTTTTCTTGGAGAATATCTGTCAAGAGAACAAAAAAATCTCTCCTTTTTTGGATCTTACATTCTAGGAGAAGACAGAGGAAATAATTGATAAACATAATAAGTAATAAAGTCATGTCAGAAGGCCACAAGCGCTCTGGAATAATAGAGCCTAGTAAGGGTTATCAAGAGTGCTGGGTGGGAATCCCCGCTGCCGTGCAACAAATCGACAGCGTCTTTGCAGCGCCAGGACACTGGTTCCATCCCTGGTCAGGCGCAGTTGGGTGAAAAGATCCGGTGTTCCCACAGTGACTCTGATCTAATCCCTGGCCCAGGACACTTTAATTGTAGCCTTTGAGAGGCCCTGAAACTGAGGACTCATTTATGTGAACATGGATTCCTCACACACAGAAACTGTGAGATAATAAATGTTGCTCTTGTGAGCCACTGAGTTTTGTGGTAATCTGTTAGGCAGCAAAAGATAACATATATAACCTCATGGTTCCTGGTGGGATTCATTTCTGCTGTGCCACAAGAGTAACTCCCAGTAAGTTTTAAAAAATGATTATGAAACGTCTTATGATGTATTACTAAAGTTGTCTCATAAAAATATTAAATCAAATATAAAAGAAAATATAGGAGTTCCCATTGTGGCTCAGTGAGTTAAGAACCCGACATAGTGTCTGTGAGGATGCAGGTTTGATCCCTGGCCTCACTCGATGGGTTAAGGATATGGTGTTGCCTTGGCTGTAGCATAGATTGACAGCTGCAGCTCCAATTTGACCCCTAGCCCAGGAACTCCCATATGCCACCGGTGTGGCTGTAAAAAAAAAAATTGTCTCAGGAGTTCCCGTGTGGCACAGTGGAAATGAACCCGACTAGGAGCCATGAAGTTGCGGGTTCAATCCCTGGCCTCACTCAGTGGGTTAAGGATCTAGCATTGCCATGAACTGTGATATGGGTTGCAGACTTGGCTCGGATCTGGTGTTGTTGTGACTGTGGTGTAGGCTGGCAGTTGTAGCTCCGATTAGACCCCTAGCCTGGGAACTTCCATGTGCGGCGGGTGCAGCCCTAAAAAAGCAAAAGACAAAAAAATTGTCTTGTAAAAACATTTTTTTTTGTCTTTTTGCTATTTCTTGGGCCGCCCCTGCGGCATATGGAGGTTCCCAGGCTAGGGGTCGAATTGGAGCTGTAGCCACTGGCCTACGCCAGAGCCACAGCAACACGGGATCCGAGCCGCGTCTGCAACCTACACCACAGCTCACGGCAACGCCGGATCCTTAACCCACTGAGCAAGTGCAGGGACCGAACCCGCAACCTCATGGTTCCTAGTCGGATTCATTAACCACTGCGCCAAGCCGGGAACTCCTGTAAAAATATTTAATTGAATATAAAAGTAAATACAAAAAGGAGAAATGATAACCTTTGGTATAAAATGGTAATAAAATTACCAATTGAAAAGGGCTGACAGTTAAAAAAGCAATAATCAAGAACTAATGCTAATTTAAATGAGGGCATTGGCAGGAGAGGTGGAGGGGAGTGGATGAATTTGAGAAATACCTTGGAAGAGGAATGGACAGGATTTGGCACTGGTCTGTCTGTGGGCTGCAGAAGTGGGATGTGTTGGGCATGATTTCTGGTTTTCTAGTTTGAGCAGTTAGATGGATCCTGGTGTTGTCCACTAAAATAGAGAAGACTGGAGGAGGCACCAATGTTGGAGGTGTCAAAAGACTAAGTCTGGCTTTGCAGAGGTTAAGTGTGAGACATGTATAAGTTCTTAACCTTTAATGCCACTTTCTGCCTGCATGGACTTGCTTCATTATAGACAATATGTGGTAGCTATTTTTATTATTAGACATAAAGTGACTTGACTCTGTTTTCCATAATTCACAACAACAACAAAAGATTGTTTTAAATAAGAGCACACTAGGTTAATGCCTGCAGGATGACACCCTACAGGCTGACACCCTCCTACAGGAGAATTTTTTTTTTAGGGAAGAAATAGATTTATTAGGATAGGACACTTGTGAGAGATGTAAGCGGGCAGGCAAGGAGGCTCTGTCCCGAGGATCCAGTGGGCTACAGTTTTTTCATCTAAGGGTACAGGAGAATTAGTAATATGCAGTATTTATTCATAATTCTTTAGAGGATAAGGCTTCTCAGAGAAGAAGCTGCCTAGCTTTGGGCTTTTATTTATTCCAGACATATTTTTGAAAGCTTCCTAGACTCTAGGACCTATGTAAGAGTGGGTATCTTCAGAGTACCATACAAAAACAAATATTGACAAATTGGATTGCACTGACTATTTCAAAAATCTCCCCTAGTGGAGTTCCCCCTGTGGTGCAATGTGATCGGTGGCATCTGCAGCATCAGGACACAGGTTTGATCCTGGCCTGGCACAGTGAGTTAAGGCAGCTGGTCTTGCTGCAGCTGCAGCGTAAGTAGCAATGTGACTCAGATCTGGCCCAGGAACTCCATTTGCAGGGGAACAGCCAAAAAAAGGAAAAAAAATCTCCCATAGTCAATGACTATGAATGAGCTAAAAAGATAAGTGACAGGCCAGGAGGAAATGTTGATGATAGATGAGACTGAGCTTTTTTTTTTTTTTTTTGTCTTTTTGCCTTTTCTAGGGCTGCTTCCTCGGCATATAGAGGTTCCCAGGCTAGGGGTCTAATTGGAGCTGTAGCCACTGGCCTGCGCCAGAGCCACAGTAAAGCGGGATCCAAGCTGTGTCTGTGACCTACACCACAGCTCATGGCAATGCCAGATCCTCAATCCACTGAGCAAGGCCAGGGATTGAACCCGAAACCTCATGGTTCCTAGTCGGATTTGTTAACCACTGTGCCACGACGGGAACTCTAAGACTGAGCTCTTAATAGAGAGCAAACATCTTAAAATGGGAAAGGATTTGAACAGACAATTCTCAGAGCAAGCACAAGAGGTGAATAAATATAGAAAAAGATGCTCAAGCCATACAGATAACCGTGGACATAGGAACTAAAACCATGTGAACAGGTTTGGGTTTTTTTCTGTGTTTGGGGTTTTTTTTGGGGGGGCACACTTTTGGCACATATAAGTTCCCAGGCAAGGGGTGGAATTAGAGCTGCAGCTGTCAGCCTGTGCTACGCCACAGCAGCCCCTGATCTGAGCCCCAGCTGCAACCTACACCACAGCTCATGGCCTTGGTGGATCCTTAACCCACTGAGATCCTCATGGATACTAGACATGTTTGTTACTGTTGAGCCACAATGGGAACTCCATAGCAGCTTTACTGAGGTATAATCAACCCTTCATGGTACAATACACATATTCATATTCCAAGTATACAGTTTGATAAGTATTGACTTATGTACACGCCTGTGAAACCATTGTCACAAGACAGTGGACATCAGAGTTCCTACTCTAAGGGCACTCTTCCAACACTGCTCTGCATGCTGCTGCATGGCCATTTAGATGTCTTGCTGATGGGCATACATCCACAGGGGAACTGTATATCCAGGGATTCTAGGATATCTGGATGCTCAACTTTAAAACTTAATGTAGGATTTCCCACTGTGGCGCAGCAGGTTAAGAATCCACTGTTGTCTGTGGTGGCACTGGTGCAATCCCTGGCCCAGAGCAGTGGGTTAAATGTCGTAGGTCGTAGCCGTGGCTTGCATCCCATCCCTGGCCAGGGAACTTCCATATGCTGCGTGCGGCCAAAAACGGGGAAAAAAAAAAAAGGAACTTAATGTCCAGCTGGCTTTTCTCCTTTGGCACTGTGCAAACACAGGGTCTATAGGACACCTGCTATCCTCCTGGAATCTGAGATCTTGGTGGAATATGGCAGAGGTGCCTGTGTGACTGGCCCCCAGTGAGAACCTAGGTTGGGTCTCCAAGAACTAACTTCCTTGCAGGTCGCACCTCACTCATGCAGTCACGTCTCCTTTGGGAGGAATTGTGTCCCTTGGGACTCTGCTGGGAAAGGACTCTGAGAGCTTGTCCCTGGTCCCCTGGACCCTATCCCACGCCTTTTCCCTTTGCTGATTTTGCTTCATATCCTCTTGAGATAATAAACCACAGCCATGAGGACGATCACTACTGAGTCCTGTGGCTCCTCCTGGCCAGCCCCCTCTCCTAGGGTGGTCCTGGACACCCTCATGGATGCCCTTTTGTAACGAACAACACTTGCTTTGTCTTTCCATCTTAGCCATTCTGGTGTAGTCATCTCACATTATGGTTTCAATTACTGTTCCCCCAATGGTTAGTGAAATTGAGTCCCTTTTCATGAGTTTATTGGCCAATTGCATATCCTATTTTTCAAAATGCCTAAGTTTCTAGGTTTTTTTTTTTTTTTTTGTCTTTTGACGGTTTGCACCCAAGGCATATGGAGGTTCCCAGGCTAGGGGTCGAATCGGAGCTGTTGCTGCCGGCCCACACCAGAGACACAGCAATGCCACATCTGAGCTGCATCTGCGACCTACACTACAGCTCATGTCAATGCCGGCTCCTTAACCTACTGAGCGAGGCCAGAGATCAAACCTGTAACCTCATGGTTTCTAGTCGGATTTGTTTCTGCTGAGCCACGACAGGAACTCCAAAATACCTAAGTTTTTTGTTCATTTAAAAAATGGCTTATTTCTATTTTTCTCATTGACTTGGAGAGGTATTTTATATCTTTCATCAAGTATGTTACAAATGCCTTCACCCATTCAATGGCCCACCTTTCCCTTTTTTTGGCCACACTCATGGCATACAGAAGTTCTCAGGCAAGGGATCTAACCTATGCCACAGCAGTAACCAGAGCCACAGCAGTGACAACACCAGATCCTTAATCTGCCGAGCCACCAGGAACACCTCCCTTTTCTTTTAATGCTGTCCAGTTTTTAGGTTTTTTTCTTTTTCTTTTTCTTTTTCTTTTTTAGGGCTGTACCTGTGGCATGCGGAATGTCCCCCATGCTAGGGATCGAATTGGAGCTGCAGCTGCTGACCTATGCCACAGGCACAGCAATGTGGGATCCAAGACTTAGCTATGACTTACACCACAGCTTGTGGCAATGCCAAATCCTTAAACCACTGATTGAGGCCAGGGATCAAGGCCAAATGCTCATGGATACTAATTGGGTTTGTAAACTGCTGAGGCATAATGGGAACTCCTGTTGACTCAAAAAAAAATTATGGTTAGAGCTTGTGTTAGTCAGGGTTCTCCAAAGCAACAGAACCAATTGAATGCCTGCCTGCCTACCTACCTATCTATCTATTGAGAGAGGGAGAGGGAGAGAGGGGAATTTACCTATGAAAATGAGTCATGAAGTTGTGGGAGCTGGCAGGTCTGAAATCTTCAGGGCAGGCTGGAGATCTAGAAGAGATCTGACATTGTAGCTCAAGTCTCAAGGATTTATTGAGGCAGAATTCCCTCTTCTCAGGAGGTGAGACCTCAGTCTTTTCTCTTAAGGCCTTCAACTGACATGGAAGATCAGCCACTCTACGCAAAGTCGATAGATTCAAATGTTAATCTCAGGAGTTCCTGTTGTGGCACAGTGGAAACAAATCCAATCAGTATCCATGAGGACTTGGGTTCGATCCCTGCTCAGTGGGTTAAGGATCTGGTGTTGCCATGAGTGGTGGTGTCACAGACTCAGCTCAGATCCCACATTGCTGTGGCTGTGGTGTAGGCCGGCAGCTAGAGCTGGGATTCAACCCGTAGGCTGGGAACTTCCATATGCTTCGGGTGCAGCCCTAAAAAGACCAAAAAAAAAAAAAGTTCATCTCATCTAAAAATATGTCCCCAGCAACAGCTAGCCTGGTGTTTGACCAAATATCTGGATGCTGTGGTCTAGCCATGTGAACACATGAAATTAACTACCACAGTGCTTTTTATGTTCTCTTTAAGGTAATTTTGCCTACCTCAAATCATATCTTGTATTTTCTTCTGCCATCTTTTTGGCTTTACCTTTCATAGATTTTATTTGTATACATTTTAAAAACAGGCAAAACTAACTCACCGGGAGATGCTGGGGCAGTGTTACCCTTTGGGGGTCATGAGTGGAGGAGGCTGGTCAAGGTCTGCTCTTGGTGTGGGTGCCAATGACACATGGGTAGGGGTTCTCCCTTTGTGAAAATTCATTGAGCTGTCTGCTTATAATGTGCGTACTTTTGTGCATGTATGTTACACTTTAATGAAGAGTTTAAGAAGCATAATAATGAGAGAGAGGAATGAACTCCCCAAGTTCACAGGGGCTTACAAAGACTGGGAAACAGCTGTAAGCAAAGCAGAATTATTTGTAGTTTGCACCCTTCAGCCTCTCTGCTGAAGATTTTTACATTCTCTGACCCCACATGACATCAGGCAACCCAAGATGGTGGCCCCATCACAGCACGGCACCCAGCACAATGCCCCTGGTTAGGAGGACTTAAAATGATGGAAGGGGAATAATTCTAGAGGCGCAACTGCAATCAGCAGGACTGGACCCATTTCTAGGCTGCAGCCCAGGTGGTTTCAGGATTAGAGGTGGCCCTATTCCTTTTGGTCCTTATGCTGAGCCTGGCCCTCAGGGATGGAGGTGGTACCTGTTGGGGAGGCTGTGGGTCCAGTGCGCCCCCTGGTGGCTTTACTCTGTCATCTACGGGGCCACGACCTGAGGGCTTGGTCTGTGTTGTGACCTTAAAATAATTGATTTTGCATTGGTGGGGTCAGTTTGGGAAGGGATAGGGTCACATGGGGAAGATAACTTACTTTTGGAGTTTTCGAGTTGCCTGGATTGGGTGGAAACCTTTGCCATAAAGATACAGCGACCCTCTAGAACCAGTGAAAAAATTATTTTTGCTGGTGGCAAAATGGTCTGGAATATTCGTGGGGGTATTTCTGACACATTTATTTAGGGTCTACAATGTGCTGGTAATACTTCAGGGTATGGTTTCTCAGACTGTGCACTGCTGATTTTCCAAGCTGGGTCATTCTCTGTGGCGGGCTGTCCTGGGTACTGTGGGGCATGCAGTAGCATCACTGGCCCCCATTGTGAAAACCACAGATGTCCCCAGGCATCACCTGTTGCCTCTGGGAGGTAGAACTGCCCCCGGGTGAGAGCCTCTGCTTCTGTGAGAGAGGGTCATACCTTGTTTCTACCTCATTGCTTCATGGGATTTAATCTACGTGGGGTTTGCTGTCCAGCTCCTAGGAATAATGACCAAGGGGGTGAAGACGGTGAGAACAGAGCCTTTGTAACTCCATTGACAGCAGCGGCTGCCTTACATCTTTTTTTTTGTGTGTGGTCTTTTTGTCTTTTTAGGGCTGCACCCAAAGCATATGGAGGCTCCAAGGCTAGGGGTCAAATTGGAGCTGTAGCCACTGGCCTACACCACAGCCACAGCAACAAGGGATCCAAGCCACATCTGCGACCTACACCACAGCTTACGGCAATGCTGGATCCTTAACCCACTGAGTGAGGCCAGGGATTGAACTCACGTCCTCATGGATGCCAGTCGGGTTCGCTAACTGCTGAGCCATGATGGGAACTCCAGCTGCCTCACATTTTAAGGCTCAGTCTAGTCCTGGAATATTTTGCCAAGTCATGACTTACGCTAAATCTATGTTTAATTGCCATTTAAAAAAATTCAATGTACTTTTTTTTTTTCTTTTTCAGCTGCACTCTCCACATATGGGAGTTACCAGGCCAGAAATAAAACCTTAGCCACTGTGAAGATCACAACAGATCCTTGACCTGCTGTGCCACAGTGGGAACTCCAAACTCAATGCACTTCTGACAGGAATATTCAGAAATATCCCATTTGGGGAGTCTTTTTAGGAACTCACCCACAGCATATAGAGGTTCTCAGGCGAGAGGTTGAATTAGGGCCACAGCCACAGCCATGCCAGATCCAAGCTGTGTCTGCAACCTACACCACTGGGTGGTGCCAGGGATTAAACATGCATCCTCATGGATACTAGCCAGATTCTTTTCTGCTGAGCCACGACGGGAACTCCAGAAATATCCCATTTCTAACACGTGTGGGATCAAGCACTAATTCTCCCTGATACACTTATCAAGTCCTGTATAGGAGCCTCCGGCTTCTGGGGTGAGATGTTGACATACCTTTCTTTTTTTTCTTTCTCTCTTCTCCACATTTCCAGTGGTTCCAAAACAGAAAACTTCTGGATCTTTCGCCAACTCTTAGACTGGGAATTGGGTCACTTTGCAAGAGTCTCTGCAGGGCCTCCCAGCGATGCGCACACAGAATGGGAGGGAAGGTGTGACTTCTATTCCCTCCCTCCACCCTGTGCCCATCAGCGCCCCTCAGCATGGGCTCCTCCAAACAGGTGCCTCAGGATCACCAGATCTGCTTGTTTGAAAATACAGAACCAGTAGGAGGCTGGTTAAATAAATTCAGGGGAATGCATAGTCTGGGTCGGTAGTTCTTGAGCTCTGCAGGGTGTTGAGCAGCCTCCCTGGTTTCCACACACTTGATACCAGGAGCACCCCTCACTCCTGACATCCAAAAATGTCCCCAGATATCACCCAGTGTCCCCTGGGGGGCAGAGTCACCCTGGTTGACCAATGCCACCCTAGGTGAGTTTTTTGGGGAGGGTGGGATGCAGGTGTCAGTGATAAAAGCCCTCAGATGATTTCAAGGGCAGCCCAGATGGGGACCACTTAATCTGCACCTCTGAGCAAGAAGCCCCCAGCCAATCCTTGCTCATCACAGATAAGGAGGAAACAGGCTTCACTGGCATCATGAAGCGTTAAGATTTTGCATGTTCTAGAAGGTTTGTAAAGCCTTAGAAGGATGCTGGAATTTTTCTCTCTCCTTTCTTAATTTTTATTTAATTTTTTACTTTTTAGGGCTGCACCTGTGGCATGTGGAAGTTCCCAGACTAGGGGTGGAATCTACACTACAGCTCTAGCTCACAGCAATGCCAGATCCTTGACCCACCAAGTGAGGCCAGGGATCCAACCCCATCCTCATGGATACTAGTCAGATTAGTTTTTGCTGCACCACAACAGGAACTCCTTTCTGAATTCTTGAACAGACTGATCTAAACTGGGCTTGCATGGAAGTGATGGCAAGGGAGTCACTAAAGACCCAAGATGCCGAGACTCCTGCCAGACTCAGGCCCTGAGGACTCAGGACTGCTCTTCAGAACTTTGGACAGGACAGAGGCTTAGAGGCAGGCTATCAGGTTCTGGTTGGCCGGGAGACTTGGTTGAGTTCAAGTCTATGGCAAACGGGCTCTAAGACAGCCCAGTAACTCCCACCTCCCAGTGGCTGTGGCTGTCCTTTGAGGACAGGACCTGCAATTCACTTCGAACCAACAAGATAGGTGATGACTATCCTCATGATTACATCATGTTACAGAAGGTTACGTCCTGCTCACTGATTGCCCCCTGCGGCTTTAATGATAAAAGTGGCCATGTGGGGAGTTTCGGAAGGCTATTATTATTTTTGGGGCCGCACCTGTGGCATATGAACAAGGCCAGGGATTGAACCCGCGTCCTCATGGATACTAGTCAGGTTTGTTAACTACTGAGCTATGACGGGAGCTCCCAAGGCTAACTATTATTGATCCCAGTGATAGCCATGTCATAGTTGCTGGAACCTGTGATACCATACATAGCAAAAGGGTTTTTGCAGGTGGGATTAAATTAAGGACTCTGAGATGAGATGGGGGTGATCTCTCATCACCCAGGGCGGGTCCATTATCACCACAAGGGCTGTTATAAAAAGGAAGCAGAGGGAGTTCCCTGGTAGCTCAGTGGGCTAAGGACCTGGCGTTGTCACTGCTGAGGCTTTGGTTGCTGCTGTGGACTGGAAACTTCCAAATGGCACTGGTGTGGCCAAAGGGGGAAAAAAGAGATGCAGAGGGGGATTGGACACAGACAGGAGAGGTCATGTGAAGACAGAGGTAGAGACTGGACAGATGTGGCCAGAAGCCAAGGACACCACAGCCCCTGGAGGATGCAAGGGGTGGATCCTCCCCTGGGACGCCTGGATGGAGCACTGGCTTTTGAACTGGAGAAACTGGTTTTGTGCATCTGGTCCCCAGAACCATGAGAGAGTAAAAGTGTGTTGGTTTAAGCCACCAAGTCTATAGTAATTTGCTCTGGCAGCCCCAGGAGATGAATAGAGGCCCCAGTGAGAGGCAGGGGGACACACAGAGCTGAGGGCCACTTCTGGGAGCGGAGGGAGTCAGGCCTCAATCTACAAGGTAAAGACTGAACTTTGTCCACAACCTGTGAGCAGATACCACAGACCAGGCTGGGACCCAGGCAGAGACCCCAGCTAAACCTGATTTCTGACTCAGAGAAACTGGGAAGTAACCAAAGTATTGGGTTTTTTTGGGCCGTGCCTTTGGGATTTGGAATTTCTGGGGCCAGGGATTGAACACATACCACAGCAGTGACAACACCAGATCCTTAACCCACTGAGCCAGCTGGGAACTCCCGCATTTTTATAAAGGAATCATTTCCTTGGGCAGGTGGCTGAAGCTACGTAAAATGCTGGTTTACTGCATCAATTCAGTGGTTCTCAAGACTGAGTGAGCCACCAAGATTAAGTGTGCAGAAATCAATGAGATTCTGTGCAAACACAGATCAGGAACTCAGAGCTGGCCGGGCCACCTTCCTCACCTGCTCCACTGGTGCCCACACCACTCGGCCTGTGCTGGGGAGTTGGGGTAGTAGTGTAGGGGAGCGGTGAGGACAGCAGAGAGCTTCCATGTCCACCAGTGGCACCAGGGATGGACCCTTCCTTCTCTTTGAAATTTAATTCTCTGCTGGCCACCATCCAAGAGACAAGGAAAACACCATGGGAGTTCCCATTTGGCAGAGTGGAAAGGAACCTTACTAATAACCATGAGGTAGCGGGTTCAATCCCTGGCCTTGCTCAGTGGGTTAAGGATCCAGTGTTGCCATGAGCTATGGTGTAGGTCGCAGATGTGGCTTAGACCCTTCGTTGCTGTGGCTGTGCCAGCAGCTATAGCTCTGATTCAACCCCTAGCCTGGGAACTTCCATGTGTCACAGGTACAACCCTAAAAACCTAAAACAAAACAAAAACAAACAAAAAAAGGAACACACTGAGGTCATCTCTGCAGGACGTGGAAGCTCAAGGTCACTGGAGGATGGAAGGCTAACTCCTTGGAGCTGAGGTGGTAGGTGTCGCAGGCTCCTGTTCCAAGGGCTGAAAGTGTCCCCATAGCCCAACGGCCAGCTTGCAGCCAAGTGCAGGTCCTGATGGGCCCCTCTGCCCATGTCATATGTGTGGCCTCCAGAAACTGGAAAAGGCAGGAACTGATTCTTCCCTGGAGCCTCCAGAAGGTGCCAGTCCCATCCATGCCCAGGTTTAGCCCTGGTCTCACTCCTGGCCTCCAGGACTGAGATGATGTGCGTGGTTAAAAGCCACTGAGGGAGTTCCCATTGTGGCTCAGTGGTAATGAACCCAACTAGTATCCATGAGGATGCAGGTTCGATCCCTGGCCTTGCTTAGTGGACTTAAGGATGCGGCATTGTGGTGAGCTGTTGTGTAGGTCACAGACGAGGCTCGGATCCCACGTTGCTATAGCTGTGGCGTAGGCCAGCAGGTGCAGCTCTGTTTAGACCCCTAGCCTGGGAACTTCCATATAGTGAAGGAGCGGCCCCAAAAAGCAAAAAAAAAAAAAAAAAAAAGCCGCTGAATTTGTGGGAACATCTCAGGGGCTGTAGGAAATATATACATGACCTGGTTCAATGGTTTCAAGGTGACTCATGCAGGGTCCACCCAGGCTGGGGATTCCTGGAAGCTAGGGTCAGGGAGGGTGGGAGTGGTGCTGAAAGAGCAACACAGAGCAGAGGTCACGATGTCTATTTATTCCCCACACATTATGCTTGTCACCATGGCTAGCACTCTAGAATCAGGACATATCTCGCTGGACGCGTGCAGAGCGCAGGTGGCTGTCTCCCTAGAGTTACCTACGACACACGGCAATGGGTCTACCTCACAGACGCCCCCCCACCACCAGGAGCCTCAGGTGATCCCACTGCCAATATGGGCATGGGTGCAGTGACGCTAGCGACATCTCCTCCCCACCCTGCCCCCGCCCAGGCCAGGGCTCAGGGGACATCCACAGTGGCTGACCCACCCCTGCTCCAGAAGCTGCTTCCATGGCTGCCTGGAAATCTCCCAAGGCAGGTGGCACCAGGGCCCTGCAGCTGCCACCCCCGAACAGAATGAGAGCCTGCTGAGGATGCCATGTGCTGGGCCAGTGGGACCACCTGGAGGCAAGAGGGCAGTGTCTGGGACACAGGGATAGGCTGGGATGGGGCCATGAGGGTGCCCCTTGCAGTCTGTCGGTCTCGAGCACTGGGAAAAGAGGATGTAGATCAGACACGCATCCATCAAAACACGCAACAGGAAGAAAAACCGTCCTGTGCACCCAGGACATTCCCCTGGCCCTGCTGGGTGCCGGACGACGGAACCGTTGTCTAGGAACCTGCAACTGAGTTCCTCATGCATGAACCCGGGTCCTAGGGCCGGGTGTGGCTGGCAGTGAGCTTGTCAGAGCCGGGGTGGCCAAAGTCGACTCAGGAAGGGCTGGGAGGCCCCTGAGGGCAGACCAAGGGGTCGGGGCTGCAGGAAGGGCAGCAGGGCCACGGCATCCTCACAGGCTGCTTCTCCGACAGCAGTGAGAAGACTACCCCACCCTGGGAATATTTTAGAAAACACTTTAGTCACTAGGTTTGGGGGAGTGTTGGAGGGAGATGGATGCTGGTCTGCACTCACAGCTTGCTGGCTCTGTTTCGAGAGGGGTCTGGGGGCCATGAGAGTACAAAAAGGGAGAGAAGGGCGGAGGCAAAAAAAAAAATAATAATAAAAATCTGTCTTAACATGCAGGTCCAATTTCTTTTTCTCTCGTGGGCAGTCCAATGGGAGAAGACGGCAGAACGCAAGAAGGCTTCCGGTCGGCCACGCAGGACCCAATGGCACTGGGACAGCTGGAGGAAGAAGACAGGAGGGTGGCGGTCAGGAGATGGAGCCACGCGGTGCCTGTGGTGGAGGGGGCGGTCGGAGGACAGGCTTAAAGCGAATCCTCAGCCAGATGGGATTTGAAGGCACTCCAGGGATCCGGCTCCGACCAGTGATGAACACAAACTTGACCCCAGATGTGTGTATGTGGTTTTTAAATTTTTTGGCTACACCTGTGGCATGTGAAAGTTCCCAGGCCAGGGATCGAACCCGAGTCACAACAGTGACTGAGCCGTTGGATCCCTAACCTGCTGCACCACCCGGGAAATCCCCTCCCCGCCTTTTAACACACACACACCCTGGAAGGAAAAGTATCCAGACACACACACACACACACGAAGGAAAAGTATCCAGAATCTTAACATTTGTTGCTGCGGATGGAAAGGTTTGGGTTGTTCTCCACTGGTATTTTAACATTTTTGTCCTTTAGAATTTTCTATAAAAACTCATGGTTAAAGAAAAGCGTAAAGAGGGATGGTGACAAATAAGGGAAAGCAGGGAACACACCCCCTGGGCAGGAGAGCCACTTGTGCCTGTGTCTATGGAGACGGGACGGGGATGGGGGGGCCCTGGACACTAACTAAGCTGGCCAAGGCTGTTGGGGACCCTCCTGGAACATCTGGGTGTATTTTTTTTTAAAAGCAATTATTGTACATGTCACATCTGCTCACAGCAAGAAACAAAACAAACCAAAATCAGAAAACCTGGACATTAACATCCAGAGTGAGAGGCATGTGCCAGCCTGTCTTCCACATCCAGTCACAGCTGCCCATGCTCCTGCGAGAGCAGTGCAGACTCAGGAGGGGTCCACCCCTCATCCGCATGGCCCACCTGAATGGTAAGTGGAAGGGGATTTGGGTGGGAATGCTTGGCAAGGGCCTGGTGTCCTGAGATGCCCCCGCCTGGCCTTGATGGCTCAGGGAGCCCCCAGCCCCGGGGACTCACAGGCCATCACTCCTGCTGGTCATCGTTGCTGGCACTGGGGGTCCGACTGCGGATCTGACTTCGTAGCTGTTCTATCAACTCTGGGTTCTGCTGCTGCATCTGCTGAGCGAACTGCTGGCCCCTGCGGAGGTGAGCAAAGGCTTGGCCCATGCCCAGCTCCACCCCCCACCCCAGGGTAGGGGACTGTTCCCTGGAGGACATGGGCCCCAAGAGCACCTGGGGACACTACTGTGCAGGCCCCTCCTCCCCTGGGAGCCACCCCACCCGGCAGATCCACTCACGCCTGGATGAGACTGGCCAGGTCGTTCTGCGAGGGACTGGTGCCCGGAGTCGCCAGGGGGTTGTGGCCACCCGAAATCATGCCGGACATGCTGCAGAGAGAGCCCTTGACTCGCAGATGGCCCAGCCCCCTCCCTCAGCCACCCCACTCAGACCCTCCCCTCTGCAGGCAAGAGACATTTTCTGTTGCTGCCAAACCAGTCCTGGGCCCACCCTTCTCTCTGACTGCAGCCTGTGTTTCATCGGCTTCCCCTGGAAGGTCCTTTCTTGGCTTAAAGGTAGTGATTCTCAACGGGGCAATTCTGTCCTCCAGGGACACTGGGGGATGCCGGTGACAGCAAAGACCACAGGATGCCCGAGTTCATTTATAAGAAACGTCCAGAAGAGGCACACTGGAGATAAGGGAGGGGGTGGGGTGACTGCTGATGGGGACAGGGCTTCTTTCTGGGGAGATGAAAACTCTGGAATCAGATGGTGGCGACAGCTACAGGACATTGGTATACTTGGCACCATGGAACCATAAACCTTAGAATGCCCACAACGGTACATTTTATACATCTTTTACCAGTCATTTTAACCACAAGACCCAAAGAAGAACGGCTGTCACTTACAGCTGTTGAACCTGGGGATTATTCATTAGGTTTGATGCCTGAAGAAAGAACAGACTTGTCAGTGTAAGCACTCTGGGCACCAGGCCCACCTCCTCCCTGTGCCCTGACCCTCCTCTGCTGCCCAACTTTGACCGTGTCTGGACACATATTAAGAGATTCCAGGAAGTTCCCACTGTGGTGCAACAGTACTGGCAGTGTCTCTGGAGCTCTGGGACAGGTTTGATCCCCAGCCCAGGGCTGTGGAACTCCATGATGTCCCAGAGCGACCAAAAAAAAATTTTATTAAAAAGCTTAATAAAAAAAAAAAAAAAAAAAGCGCTCCCAGGCACCACACTATCTTCCCCGACCAAGGCTGCCTTGGGAGTCACCTGCTCTGTGGATGACAACGTCCTGGACGTTGTCCTGCACTCTCGGCCCCGTGGGATTATCTCCTTAGGCCGATTTCAAGATTTGGATGAGCAGGAAGCTGAGGAGGCAGCTTCCGGGCCAGAGAGCGCTACCAGCCGGTCTTGGCTTGTCCACTGGGCCCGCCATCCGGGCATTACCACACAAAGCCACGGGGGACTATGACCTCTGATCCAGATGCACGAGACCAAAGGAGTGGCTGCTGTCAGGCAGAGCCCCCGCCGGGCCTCCCTGGGTGGCCCTGTGCCCACCCCATCCCTGGGCAAGGGCAGCGGCCAGGCTCTAAGACATGGGAGGCCAGATGCCTCTCGCTGAGGAGGGGGCTTCTCTGACGACCAGGGTTCCAAGCTCCTCTCCCTGACAGCTGAGACCCCACAGCCCAGCAGTGTGGCCCGAGGACCAGCAGGACCACCTAGGGGTGGATAGGCACCTGCAGACACGCTGGGTGCCTGCTCCCAGAGGATGTCCCTGCACGGAACACTCGCTTGGGGACCTGAGTGTCTGGCCCTGGAGATGGCCCTTCCTCCGCTGGGCCCAGCGCCCCACGGTGTCTTGTCTGAGCTTCAGGGAGAAGGCGTGGCCACTCTGCTGTCACTGTGTCCACACCCTGAGGGGCCCAGGCTGGGTTATTTGGCCTAGAGAGGCAGGTTTGGTTTGTCCTCTGTGCTCAACACTGAGGGTCTTAAGGGGCGATGTGGACCCTGCCCCCACCCAGGACATGGCACTCGTGGGACATGTGCAGCTGTCATCTTACCATGCTCATAAAGCTCGGGTTGTTCAGCAGGCCTGCGATGTCAAAGCTGCCGACACCTCCCGTCTATAGGGGGAGAAAAGCCTGCTTAGTGTGTGTGGACACAGGACCCTGATGCCTGGCCCCGGAACTGAGAAGCAGGGTCCCACGTGGGCCCTGTTTGGAATCCTGGGCGTCCTAGCAGCCTTGGCAGCCCAGCCCTGCGGCCAGACAGCACTTTGCAAAAGGCATGCACCACAGTGTGGGTTACTCAGGAAGGGCATGGCATGTTAGCTGTCTTTCCCGTCCTGACGCTGACCTGGACAGATGGCCCTTCCCAGGGGTGACCAATCCCTAGGGACAGTTATGACTCGCCCAAGGGTGCTCCTTTCCCACGCAAACCAGCCAGTGCACAGTGGCACCCCAGGCCCTCCTCCTCCCATACTCAGGGCCCTGTCCCTGCCCTCATCACCCCAGGTAGCCCCTGCCCCAGAGCCCAGGGATCATTCAAACTAGCGAATCCTGATCTCACTCGCCCGCCTGCCTGCTCCTTCTGAGGGATCCATACCACAGGCTCTGTCCCCCAGGAGCCCAAAGGCTTCCCTGGGCAGGCCCCCTCCTCTTCCTGGGGGTCTGTGAAGATAAGCTTCTTTCCGTACAAAAAGACTCCATTAAACACATGCTGCCCCCCACCCCTCCCTTCTTCCCACACAGGGAATGCCCAGCCCTCAACCCCACACCTCAGGAGTGTCTGCCCCACCACCCTGTCCCCATGGCTCGTCCCTAGGGGACTCACAGGGCTGGGCGCCTCTCTCAGCCTCAGCTCTGCGACCTTGAGGTTGGACTTGTAGGTCTCATTGTCGGGGTCCAGCTCCAAGGCCTTCCTATAGTAGGCCACGGCCTCTGTGTGCTTGTTCAGGCTGGACAGCGCCAGGCTGCAGGAGAGACAGCGGGTGTGTGTGGAGGGGGCCTGGGAGGCTGCCCGGGTCATGAGGGGAGTCAGGCTCGGGGAGGGTAGCACAAGACCCGGAAGGTGGCAGAACAGGGGTGGTCAGAACCCCCTGCTCCAGGCAGAGCAGCATCACAGAACTGTCCTCGGACCACACCTGAGTTTATTCCGCTAATGAGGAGCCTCAGGATGGGCATCTGTCCGGGAAGACCAAACAAACTCACCCCAGCCTTTGGGGAGGAAGGTGCTAGAGACAGGTGATTAAACCCTTGAACAGGAGTTCCTGTCATGGTGCAGTGGGTAACGAATCTGACTAGGAACCATGAGGTTGCGGTTCGATCCCTGGCCTTGTCCAGTGGGTTAAGGATCCGGCGTTGCCGTGAGCTGTGGTGTAGGTCACAGACGTGGCTCGGATCCCGCATTGCGTTGCTGTGGCTCTGGCGTAGGCCAGTGGCTACAGCTCCGATTGGACCCCTAGCCTGGGAACCTCCATATGCTGTGGGAGTGGCCTAAGAAATGGCAAAAAAGACAAAAAAAAAACCCTGAACAGCGAGACTGGAGACTGTCTCCACTGGTGACTGTCTTGAATGCAGGTCAAGGGTGCAGTCCAAACCCCAAGGGGATGGGAGCTCTGCCTTGGGACCCACCCTGACCTCGCCCTGTTTGCATCCTTTACAACGAGCAGGTGAATGTATGTGAAATGGTTCTGAGTTCTATGAATCCTGATGTATAGTTGGTGGAGAAGCTCAGATGATGGCCTGGACATGACTGGTGGGTGAGGTGGGCAGTCCTGTGGAGCGGGGTCCTTAACTTGAGGGGCTTGCATGGCCCCCAGGCAGGCAGTGGCTGCGCTGTTGGAGGTTGGTGAGCTGGGGTGGGCAGGTGGTGTGGAAAAGATTCCACCGCACCAGGAGGAAGCCCTGCATGGGTGCAGGTTTGGACGCGGGTGAGGGGTACTTACCCCATCCTGCCGTAGGCCTTGCTATAGGACGGGTCTATGCAGATGGCTCGCTCACAGTCCTGTACGGCGCCTGCGTAGTTGCCCAGTTTGCTATAGGCTGCAGCTCTAGGGGAGGAAAGAGGGCAGGCGGAGCTGACTCCTCATTGGCCGCCGAGGAGGCGGCACGGGGGCAGCATCAGCCTCCATGGCTGTCACGGGGGGTTTCCAGGAGTGTGAGGCCTGGTTAGATAAACACGGGTCGAACTCAGGCTTCTGTCAGCCAGGGGCCGCCGGGGTCATGCAGGAGGACCCAGCAGTCTGTCCCATTTACTGGGGAATCTGAGGCTGAGGGGGCAGAGGGACAGCCGGGACAGGGAGAGGAAGGGAGGAGCACATGCCCATCCCCTGTGGCCAAGCGTCTCAGCGTCACTTCCCTTCTGGTTGGGTTTGTGGTATTTGCACTTTATGTCTCCTAGAGTTTCTCAAGTACAGAAAGATGTCAGGCAGGAAACACTAAGTGAGAAGCGGCCATGCAGGCGGGCAGAGGGTACAGGAGGCAATTCTCCATGCCACCTGTGCAGCTTCCCAGGAAATCTCAACTTGTTCCATGAGAGCAGTTCCAAAGCAGAACCTAAAGCTCAGGGAGGCTCTACCCTGGGCGGCTGGACCTGCCGCAGCTTCCGGCCTCTGCACACAGCTCTCACACAGATATTCGACTCCCTACCTGCTTTCCTCTGCCTGCTTCTTGCCACCACTACACCCCACACCGTGGGCAACAAGGGCTGACTGTTTAGCCTTCCCTTTGGGTCACTGGCTCTGCCACATAGAGAACAGAACCGCCCACCTCCAGCGTGCCTGCTGCCCCTTGCTCACAGCTTGCCAGCTGCCTGGCACGTGCTCGTTATTTGGGAGAGTGGCTGAACCATCACCACCCTGCCCTATGGCTGGACCACCCCTCCACTCCCTCCTGTTCCCTGGGGGACCCGCGCTCGGCCGTACCTGTTACAGAAGTAGACGGCGTTGGAGGGGTTCAGCTCGATGGCTTTCCCGTAGAAGTGCACGGCGGCCTCAAAGTTTTCTACTTTCATCTGTTCGTTTCCTGAAGAGAAAGGGAGGAAAGCGTAGAGCCAGCTGTTTCCATCAGACCCCAGAAGTCAAAGGTGCAGCCTCAGCTCCCTAGCTTCTGTCTGAAGGTGTGAGGTTTTGGGGCCAGGACGCAACACTTAGCTACAGGCTGAGGCTGGTGACTTGAGGAGGAGGGTGGTGTTTGTGTCCAGTATAAGGCCTGGCCCGAGCCAGCTCTCACTGCTCCAGTTGTGGTATTTAGGAACCTAAGCCTCAAATATTGTTGCTCTTGCTCCTTCCTTCAGAAACAGCTGGTTTCTTTCCCTTTTTTTCTTTTTGCTCTTCAGGGCTGCACCTGCAGCATGGAAGTTCCCAGGCTAAGGGTTGATTGGAGCTGCAGCTGCTGGCCTACACCACAGCCACAGCCACACCAGATCCGAGCAGCATCTGTGACCTACCATAACTCACTGGATCCTTAGCATACTGAGTGAGGCCAGGGATCGAACCTGAGTCCTCATGGATACTGGTCGGGTTCTTAACCTCTGAGCCACAACAGGAACTCCCAGAAACAGTTGTTTTAGTGAGACGTAATTCACACACCATGAAACTCACCCTTTGAAAGTATAAAAGCCAGTGGCCTTTAGAATATTCAGAGTTGTCCAAACATCATAACTAATTCCAGAACATCCCGTCAGCCAAAATAAGCCCGTCTCTGTAAGCGGGCACCTCCTAGCCCCTGGCAACCACAAATCCACTTTCCGTGTCCGTGAATGTGCCAATTCTGGGTGTTTTCCAACCATGGAATCACACACCATGTGTCCTTCTGTGTCGGCTCCTCTCACTGAGCATCTTTTTTTTTTTTTTTGTCTTTTGTCTTTTTGTTGTTGTTGTTGTTGTTGTTGCTGCTGCTATTTCTTGGGCCGCTCCCGCGGCATATGGAGGTTCCCAGGCTAGGGGTTGAATCGGAGCTGTAGCCACTGGCCTACGCCAGAGCCACAGCAACACGGGATCCGAGCCAAGTCTGCAACCTATACCACAGCTCACGGCAATGCCGGATCGTTAACCCACTGAGCAAGGGCAGGGACCGAACCCGCAACCTCATGGTTCCTAGTCGGATTCGTTAACCACTGCGCCACGACGGGAACTCCTCACTGAGCATCTTGGCCTCCAGGTCCAGTCCGTCCACATGGAAATGAGTACTTCTCTCCTTTTCACGGCTGAGGGATGCTCCCATGTATGAAGAACATGGTGTGCAGATCCATTCATCAGCTGGGCAGTTTTCACATCTTGGCTGTTGTGAATCATGCCCCAAATATCTTTGTGGAGTGTCTGCATCTCCCCTGGACACACCTGGGGGGTGGAACTGCTGGGTCATGTGGTCACGCTGTCTAACCACTCTGAAGCTGTGGGAGCACCCTCCGCAGCAGCCTCACCATTGACACTCCTCCCCGTCAAGGGTCTGATTCTCTACGTCTCTGCATCTGTGTAAGAGGTTCCAGTCCCGTCCCCAAAGGCCAATTAGCTACTCGCTGCTCAGCACCCCCTACCCCCAACTCCCGGCCCCAGCAGGCCTTCAACCTCCGGAGAGGCAGTCCTCACCTTCAGTTTTGAGGCGCTCTGCCTCGGCGGAGTCCTCCTCTGAGGGTGGGGTTTGCTGGGGGCTCCTCAGATCCTGCGGCACTTCCTGGCCACAAAACAAAGGTGAGCTGTTTGAGGGGCTGCAGGAAACTGCTGTCCTCCTCTGAGCACCACCTGGGCCCCCCACACAGGGGAAGCTGGTGCTGAGGGACAGCAACTCAGGCCCTTGCCCCAGACCCAACCACAGCCCCACGGCGCAGAGGCTCACCTTGCCTGAGGCAGCTGCTTCAAATATCTCTGAGAGAGTCTGAGGGAGCGCGAGGTCGCTATCCTCCACCGTCACCCCGAAAGCGGTCTCCAGGCACTGGATTGCAACTGCCAAAGGGACAAAGGCATGCCCTCTGAACACACCCCCGCGTTTCCAATTCTGGGGGTGGCCCTCAATTCCTCCTGGGTGAGCTTGCTAAGGCCTCGGGGCACATCAGCACCTCACATGTGCTGTGGGGTTTAAAGGTCCCGGCTTTGATGCCTTGGAAACTCAGGAAGGATGGCCCTTGAGCCCCGAGGGATCCAATGGGTGATGCAGTGCTGTTGGCTGTTATAGTGCTGGGGCTGCCTGAGTGGGGGCCTTGGGGCCTAAAGCACCACTTGGCAGGAAAGGTGCTCAGGGACGTTCTGTCCAGCCTGCAGGGGAATCTGGAATCCAGCTGGAGCTTGGAGCTGGAGGACAGGCTTCCCTAAGTCTGCACAATTGGGCGGCTGCATGATCACATGGAAGCAGCCCAGATGCCAGTGGGGGGCCACGTGTGCAGAAGCTGCCCTGGCCACCAACACCCATGCCATGGCTCTGTGATCCTCTGCTCTGCCCCAGAACACCAGCACCGGCCTCCTCTGTGGGTGGGGCCCTCTCAGTCCCAGGGCCCTGACCCCAGCATCAGAGATGGGTCTTCATCCTTTCCAGCAATGCAGATCTACAACCAGACAAAGCCACAGCAGTGGGTCCTCTGCCTGAGCCTGGGCTTCTGTCGACAAAGACCCAGGGGAGTAGTGGGGACACTCAGCTGAGCAAGGCAGAGGCCCCCACAGTGGGAACGGCATGTGGACGAAGGACTCCTGGAACAGCAGTGCAGAGGACCTGGTGCTGCAGGTCCCCCTGCCTGTCTCCCCAGAGCACTGCCTGGCAGGTGCTGAATGGCCACCTCCTGCTGTGTGGCCACGGGCCGAGTGGGCTGGCAGGGAGTCTGGCCCAGGCACCCTCTGCTCCCTCATAAGACTTGTAGCCCTATACACCTGAAGGGGGATGAAGAAACTTCGGGACCTGCACCTCGCCAGGAGGGGAGACCAAGGGACACCTGCAGGAGGCCTGGTCTGAGGTGAGGGAGGGCAGCCCTGCGTGGTGGGGGGCGAGCTGGAAGCAGGACAGATTGGTCCCCATGTCTACCTGGGGCTTGACATCCTTACTATGAAATAAGGACCGGGACCAGTACCTTTGGCTGGTCAAGTGCGCCGGCTGATAGCACCAAGCCCCCGTGGGGTTTTAGGCATGGATGGAGGGGGTGGGCAGGAGGGGACAGAAGCTGGCAGCAGGGGGCAGTTCCTGGTGCGGGGCAGCAGGCAGTGCCCCACACGTACCTTCCAAGCTTTCCTGGGCATCGGGTGAAAGCCCCCCGTGCCGGAGCTGGTCATGCAGGAAGCGGATGATGGCATAGGCCAGGCGCTTCTTGTTGTCCATCTTGAGATGGGAAGAGACAAAGCCTGGGGGGCGGGGGTGTCTCAGGATCTGTGGACACAGGCCAGGGCATGAGGACAGGACGCGGATACAGCCACAGCTGGGCCTGGCTACCCCCACACAACCTGCAGAAGCACTTCAAACTCACTGGTTAATTTTATCTGCATCAAAAGTGAGGCAAAAATATGAATCAAGCCCATTTCCCAGATGGGACACTAAGGCTGCCAGGCCCCTTGCTATCCTGCCTGACTCTAACCCAAGGGTGATGTGGCCCAGGGACACAGAGGGCCAGCTGCAGCCCTATCAGAAAGGAAATGGTCCAATAGTTCTGAGTCCCCAAAACCAGAGGGACATGGCCCACCCTCGCTCAGGCAAGGAGCACCGACCCCTCCCAGGCCATTGGAGGCCTCTTCTGGTTCCTCTCTGGCATGCTGTACTCCCAGGCCAGGTGTGTGACCCCGCCCTGGGTGACATGTGGGGACATCTGGGGTTGTCAGGACTGATTGGATGGCCCCACAGTGCTGAGGTGAGAACCCCGGGGGAAGATGAGGTAGAGAGGGCTGATGCACACAGCCTCACCCCTGCACAGGACCACCTCCCATTCAGAGGAAGTAGGTCCCAGGCCTGCCTGAGGCCGTGCAGGCCTAACCCAGGCAGCTGGGGTCTGAGGTGTTAGGCATCTTGGTCCCCACTAAAATGCCCCTGAGGTGAACAGGCCATGCAGCCTTGAAATCAAAGGGTGGCCTCCTGGCTGAATTATCATTTAACTCACTGCTGGCCAGTGGCAGTTAAATCAAATTGGGGAGAGCAATTCAAACTGGCCAAGAGCAGACTAGCTGAGGGCCGCCCTGGGCGCCTCAGAGTCACAGGCAAATGGAGTCAAAACACAGGGTGCTGACCGCCCTCAGAGCTTTTTTCTGGTTCATGGAAAACTACGTTCATGGGACAGTGTGTGATTCCATTTACGTGAAACGTCCAGAACAGGCCAAACCAGAGAGACAGAGAGTGGGTTGCTGATTGTCAGGGGCTGGGGGTGGGCTTCTTTTGGGGGAGATGAAATGTTTTGGAATCAGTGGTGAGGGTCGCACAGCACTGTGAATATACTAAAATCTACTGAGTTCTATGTATGTGAATTCTATCTCAAATTTTAAAGCTTGAAGTACTCAAAGCGGCCGTGTTTTGTGTGGCTGGAAAGGGCGTGACAGCCACCCTGGGAAAGCTCTTTGGGAATGGTAACAAGCTTTCCTTCCCCACTTGCCTATACAATGAGCCTTTACCAAGCAAGTGCCTTTGGCCCAAGAGCGTCTCTGAAACTGGGAGGTCTGGGATCAGGATGGACCAGAGCCTGGAGGACAGATGGCCCGTCCCAGATCCACAGGATCTCAGAGAGAGGGCCCACGGAGACCAAGAGCACAACCTGCTTGTTCTGAGGCCAGCGAAGCCCCCAAAGGCGAGTCATCTTCCTCAGCTGAACCAGCCAGCCAAGATGTCAACAATGCGCTGCTTTTACAGACAGAGGGCAGCATCACTCACAACAGTCAAAAGGGGGACACAACCCAACTCTCCATGCACTGATGCATCAACACAACTTGGTCCGTTCACACACTGGAATATGATTCAGCCTTAAAAAGGAAGGGGGGAGTTCCTGTTGTGGTTCAGCAGTTAACAGACCTGACTAGTATCCATAAAGATGTGGGTTTGATCCCTGGCCTTGCTCAGTGGGTTGGGGATCTGGCGTTGCTGTGAGCTGTGGTGTAGGCTGCAGATGCAGCTCGGATCCAGCGTTGCTGTGGCTGTGGTGTAGGCCAGCAGCTACAGCTCTGACTAGACCCCTAGCCTGGGAACCTCCATACGCCATAGATGTGGCCCTAAAAAAAGACCAAAAAAAAAAGGGGGGATTCTGATGTTATTACAACATGGATGGACCTTGAGGACATGACGCTCAGTGACAGAAGCCACACACAGAAGGACAAAGACTGTCTGATTCCACCCCTGGGAGGTCCCTAGAGTAGTCAGATCCACAGAGACAGGAAGGAGATGGTGGGGCGGGGGCTGGGGGAGTCAGTGTTTCATGAAGACAGAGTTTCGGTTTGGGAAGATGGGAAGGTCTTGGAGATAATAGTGAGGATGGTCGCATGACAATGTGAATGTACTTAATGCCACTCGGCTGTGCACTTAAAAATGGCTAAAATAGTATATTTTATGTCTTTTTTACTATAATTAGAGAAAAACTTTTTGTTTTGTTTTTAAAACCTAAGGTCCTTCTCTTAGGATGTGAACCTCTGAGATCGTAGGACCCTGATCCTTTCAAACATCCATTTAGCTGAGAATGTCTTTTGCATTCCCTTGTCACAGAAGTTTCTGCATTAACAAGTTTCATTTTCTTCAGGGCTCCAAAGCCCACAGAATTTACCACCTGGGCCTTTATGTTTGCCAACCCCACACTTTTCAATCACTGTAACAGTGAGCTGGGTAGAGGGGTGCCAGGTCTCATGGTGGGGGTGGTCAGAGGTTGACAGGAGACACAGTAAGGTCACAAGACTGAGCAGCTACAGTGCAGCATTCCAGGCACTGCTTTGCAGCACAGCCCCCCTGCAACATGGGAGAGCCAGCACTGGGTCACACTGGGCTTGAGGGGGTGTGGGGCGGATCTGCTTTCCCTCCCAGGGAACTAAAGTGGGGCCTTGCAGTGACAGCCATTAGCTTAAGAGTGGAATAAAACAGCAATCTGACTTCATGTGACAGCTGTGAGGACAGAGGGGGTGATTCCCAGGCACCATAAGGGTTCAGAGAACTGAAAGACAAAGTCATACCGCTTCCCCACACTTTGTTCTTCCAAGGGCCCTTTTTGCCTCAGGGCCTCTGCACGCACTGCTATCACCCATTCCCTTCCATTTCCAAGTGGCCTGGTTTCCTGCCTCCTGGGCTTCTCCAGGCCTACTGATGTGACTTCCTCCTGTGTGTTGGCGCTGTCTGCCCCAGACTATTAGCATCAGGGCAGGATCATTCCTCTTGTGGAGGACTGTGCACTGCAGGGGGTTGAACTGCACCCTGGCCTCTGTCTGATGATGTCCTCTGGGAGTGGGGTGGGGTGTGGGGGTGAGAATCACTTAGGGTGAGACCCCAGGGAGAGGGATTCCACAGACCCCAGGAAGCTGGGTCCTGTGCCCATCTGACCCGAGGCCCTAGGATGCTGCACAGATTTAAATACACTGGAGTGGAAGGGAGTGGAGGCAGCTCTGAGCTGGGCCCATCCAGGTCTACACCAGCTGACCATAGGGGATTTATTCTGATGTGCAATGTGAGCTACGGATCAGGCTCATTTCTTTCCTAAAATAATGAATCCAGGGCCCCTCCCCTGAATCACCGCTGACTCAGGGGCTGGGTCACTCCATGTGGGGGCCATCCTGGGCATTGCAGGGTGCCGAGCAGCACCCCTAGTCCCCACCCTCTTCAATGCCAAGAGCCTCCTGCTCACTGGTGACAACCACAAAAGTCTCCAGATGTCACCAAACCACCCCCAGCTGACAATCAGCAATAAACATCACGTGGGAAAAATGAAGGTCGGCACAGGTCAGATTTTCTGGCCAATGACTTGGCTGCAAACTTTTGGCAAACCCCATGTTTGGAGAGTATTTTCGGTCTCAGAACTACAGGAAAGGGCCTTTGAGTCCACGGTAGGGACTCAGCACCTACTGGACACAGGCGTCCCCAGAGGACTTCTGCTCTCCTCCCCCGTGGCACAGACTCTCTTTGCTCCCTCATTGCCTTCCTGCTCCTGGTGGCCCAGTGAGGCGAGGATGCGCTTTTCCACTGGGCCCTGGGGACTGAGGAACAATCACGACTTGTTGGGTTCTGTGAGGCTCAGGAGGAACCCCAGGTGCTGGTCTGCAGGTGAGAGCCTGGCTAGGGGACAGAGGCTGGCTCACCTTTTCATCTTATTATTAAAAACACCCCATTCCTTTTGTTTCCCTGCCCAAAACTGAACATTCGAAGGGGAAGATGCATGCCTCACTAAGATGAGTGAGCCAGGGAGTTCCTTTGTGGATCATCAGGTTAAGGATCTGGCATTGTCACTCATCAGATTAAGGATCCTGGGTTGCTGCCGTGGTGTGAGTTCAACCCCCAGCCCGGGAACTTGCACATGCCATCGGCACAGCCAAAAAAAAATTAAGTAAGTAAAAATGTAAATTAAAAAATTAAAAAAGAAATAAATATGAGTGACCTAGACCTGGGCCCCAGGAAAGAACATCCTCTTTCTGAGGGGCTGCCCGGTCCCACCTCCACCCCAAATCTAGCTCTTCTCATAAACACCTGGTATGTGCTAGCTTGTCCTCTGCTCCTCCCTCCCCTCCCCGGACACCTTAGGTCCTCAGAAGAGGACCATCCCGAAAGCTGGAACTCCATCTCAAGCCTGCTCTCCACACTGCAAACCTTCCATGGCTCCCTGAAACCTCCTGAGTGGAAACCCCACCAAAGCCCCCATGCTCTGCCCATACCCAACCCTCTCCGCTCCTCCCGTCACCAGGGACCATGCACTTTCCCTTCAACCAAGCCGGTAGGTCACCTCCTCAGACAGAGCTAGACACCCTCCTCTTCCAGCAAGCTCAAGCGCCAGCCCTGCCTCTGGCCCAGCATCTCCTACAAGGCCTTCCAGCCTATTCCTGGCCTGCCCACCACCCACAGACTGTGAGCCATTGGACGGATCACCTTCTCCAGTCCATATGGACTCAGGAAAATTTTGGATCCCTGTCATGTTCAGAGCCACGTGGCCAGGTTCACTTGGGAGATCATTTCTCTTGGGTTTCCTCGTCAGTAGAGAATGACAAATCCGTATTTGTCCACCTATCAGCCGTCCCCTTTATTCTTTCACTCTCAGGTGCATTGGCTACAGGGGCCAGCATTGGGTCTTGGCAAAAAAACAAAAATAAAAAATTAGAAGTTCCCACTGTGGCGCAGTGGGAACCAATCAGACTAGGAATCATAAAGTTGCAGGTTTGATCTCTGACCTTGCTCAGTGTGTTAAGGATCTGGGTGTTGCCATGAGCTGTGGTGTAGGTTGCAGATGTGGCTCGGTTCCTGAGTTGCTGTGGCCCTGGTGTAGGCCGGCAGCTGTAGCTCCGATTCCACCCCTAGCCTGGGAACCTCCATATGCTGTAGGTGTGCCACTAAAAAGAAAAAAAAAAAAAAAAAATAGAAAATGCAGGAACCAAGTAAGAACAGCTCTTAATCCAGGTCAGAGCTTAACCCGATCCAGAGCCATGGGAGAATGAATTATAAACCTCAGGTGAAATTCCTGGAGTGCTCAGGACTTTTCATGCCCTGACCCAAGTGCTGTATATGCAAAAGCTTATTTCAGCGGTCAGCAAAACATTTTCTGAAAAGGGCCAGCTTCTCAGGCCACAGGTAACACATCTGTGGTATGTGGGCTGTGTTCCCACAAAATCTTTCACTAAAACAGACTGCAGGGGGACCTGACCCCCCCGGTTACAGTTTGTTTAATCTAACTCATTCTACAGAGCAAAAAAATGAGGCTTTTAAAGATGGGGGTGCCACCCAAGGTCACCCAGCTAAAATGCAAATCAGCAGTTCTAAATGGTCTGATTTCAGAGTCTGAACTCCAAGATACCCGTTCCCCAACCACAAAAGCGGGCACACACACAAAACCTTGCACGTGACTTCTCAGGGGCTCACACACCCCTTGCCTCTGTGCAGCAAGCACACTGGTGAAGAATCACTAGTCTAGGGTTGGATTCTGCTTTGGCACCGTGGACATCTGGGGCCAGACTGTTCTCTGTGGGCCCATCCTGGGTACTGTGGGGTACGGGGCAGCATACATGGCCCCCACCCCCTCGGTGCCAGGAGCACCC
This sequence comes from Phacochoerus africanus, assembly GCF_016906955.1. Taxonomy (NCBI): domain Eukaryota; kingdom Metazoa; phylum Chordata; class Mammalia; order Artiodactyla; family Suidae; genus Phacochoerus; species Phacochoerus africanus. The sequence goes on along the minus strand of NC_062547.1, from coordinate 76,028,649 downwards.
CCAGTTGTGACAGCCACAGATGTCCTTAGACATTGCCTAGTGTCCGCTAAAAAGACAAAACCACTGGTCTAGGGAGAGGAAAAGCAAACCAAACAACCAGAGAGAGAAACAAAAAAAATAAGAACATCACTCAGCAGGGATGCAGAGCGCACACACTTCCAGCCACTTAACAAAACTAGTTGTCCTCTAGGAAGACAAGTAGCAGGAACCCGATTAAAGAATGCTCCAGGTCTACTTAACCTCACAATGACCCTAGGAAGCATACACTTCTACAGTCCCTATTCTAAAATGAAAGGGCTGGGGGAGACGGATAGCGACTTGCCCAAGAGGCCACAGCCAGCAGGGGTGGAGGAGCTGGTCTTCAATCCCAGATTTCTCTCACTTCAGCACACCATGCAGAGGCCCTCAGTGTGAAAAAAGACCCCTCCTGCGTTCTCACGTTGCGCTGGGGTCTCTGCGACTTTAATTCTCATGGGAAGCCCCCCAACCCTAGGCAGAGGCTGTGACAACGCCTGTTTTACAGAAGGGGAAACTGAGGTTCCGAGACGCCAAGAGACTGGCCAAGGTGGAGGCGGCGCTGGGACAGGAACCCCGACCTGAACCCCAGGAACGGAGGGACTCCGGCTTAAAAGAACCGTGTTTCCGGGAAGCAGCGGCCACTCGGCGAGCGCTCACTACGTGCGGGGTGCTTTACCTCCCGCTATCCACTCACGGACCTGCGAACCCGCATTTCCCGGGCCTAGGGTCCAGGGGAGGGAGACCCCGGCGGGCAAAGGCCCGCCCGATACCTCCTACCCTCAGTTTCCCTCCGCGCTGCTCACTCACAACACTCCCCCGATTGCGGCGTCCCCGCCCCAGATCGACGTCCTCTTACCCACCCCGGAACCCCAGGAGCCCCGAGCCACTGACCCCAGGTACATCCGGCTCAGCGCCGAACCCGCGACTCACCTCTCAAGCAGCCGAACCCGGACCCACCGACGGCGGCGCCTGCGCACCGCGGCACTGCCCGGCCCCGCCCCCCGCCCCGCCCCGCCCCGCCCCCAGCCCCAACGCCTGCGCAGAAGGAGCCGGTGGCCGCTGGATTTCATTCTGCGCAGGCGCACCAATTATCAAGGTGGGAGTAGGAGGAAGTGACGTAACTTAGAGGCGGGAACGAGCTCGTCGTTAGGGCAACTGACCTCTGCGACCGAACGGAGGCCGGAAATCCGGATCAACTTGTCCTCTAGGCCGAAATGGAGCGGTGCATGGTGGGACAGTGGTGGACTCTTGTGGGTCGGCCGAGCCCGTCACGTGGCACCGTGTCCGCCACGTGGTGCAGCTGCTGCTTTTGGGTATCTGGCGCCCAGAGGATCACAGGCGCTCTTTGAGTGGGGGCGACTGTTACCCTCTCACTGTATTTATTCATATATTCACCCACCCAAACATCCGCGAGTTCATTATTTCATTCATTCAATCCATAAAAATGAAGTAATACTAAGATATTTGTTTACAGTAGGTGCATAATAGTAAACAAGTATTTATGACACACAAACTATAAAGACCAGCAAAACGTTTGCTTTCATTTACCTTGTATTGGGGTACACAGACTATAAACTGGTAAACTAATACGTAAATGAACAAGTTCTACTTAATGGCAAGCACTGTGTAAAAAAAATGGGGTGTTCTGATTGTGATTGGGGCGGTAAGTTTGTTGGGTTGGTTAGGGAAGGCCTCTGTTTCACATGTAGATTTGGAGAACTGGGAAAACACTCCAGGTACAGGGAACAGCAAAAATGAAGACTGACGTAGAATTAAGCTGGATGTGCTCAAGAGAGAAAGAAATCGAAGGTCAGTAGTGAGACATTCCCTATTAAATGACCACCATTAGCATTCAAGTTGCCAGAGTGTTCTCCCAATTCATTTTTTTTTTCCTAATTCATTTTTATTCAACTTAAAATGCATGTACTCTACACCCTGGGTTATTTTCATTTATTTTGCAGAAATAAAAGAGGTAGGTTTGGGGACCAGTTTTAATTTTCTTAGGTTTTTCTTTCTGTGTGCCTTAGAAGGTTCAAGGTGTTTTTTGTTTTTTGTTTTTAACTGACAATACTACATGCAGGTAAGGCACAGTTCCAACACACCTGTTGTTTGAAGTTCTGCATCGGTTTACTGAAGCTTTCTCAATGATGCTTGCTTACATTTCTGCTTTTTAAATAAATGTCTTTTTAATTTGGTTGTCTAACTGGATTCAGCTGGTATATGTGGAGGACCTTTAACCATTAGATGCTAGAAGATGGGCAGGATGTTGGTAATGGAATAAGTGCCTGAGGTTTCGTAAGCGACCACTAACGGAGCGCCTTAGGTGAAGGTAAAAACTTGCAAAGCTAGGCAAATACACAATTAAGGTTGGGAGGAGGTAATGACAAATTAATACAGGAGCTAGAAGCCCAAACGAACGACTGGCACAAAGAGCCGCAGAAAAGATTCGAGGCGCCTGCGGGGTGGGTTCCCCTGGAAACACCTCCCCCGCTAGCCTTCCCGAAGGCTCCGCCCTCTCACCACTAAGAGCCAATGATGGGCGGGGGTGGTTCAAGCGACCGCGCAGAGGAAGTCTGCGCCCCGGCGCTCCGCCTCGCGATGTAGGCGGGGCTAGGGCGCGCGCTTGCGCCCTACTATCCAGCACACACGCTCTCCCAGCATCCGGTGGGCGCGCGGGCGGCGGGCGCCTCAGTCGGGACAGCTGCGGCAGCAGAGAGGACCGAGGCTGCTGACCGCTGCTCCGACGCGGACCAGGTGGAGGGAGGGGCCGTCACTGAACATTCGCCCACCATGAAGCCCCCAGCAGGTACCTGCTTCCCCTTGGTGCGGCCCCGCTCACCAGACCCGGGCGCCCGGTGCGCACTCGTGCGCACTCCTGCCTCCTCCCCGGGGTCGCCACTGGGGCCTACGAGCGGAGCCCAGTGATCCTCAAGTGATCTGGGCCCGGACGGAGGAGGGGGTCGGCGAGCCCCAGAATGAATCCGTGTTCCAGCGCGCCTTCACTCATTCGGCAAACTCCATGTTTCTTCTGCTGGGGACGGGTCGGGCTCTGGGATGGACTTGAGGGGGTTCTAGACACAGTTCCAAAGCCGGAGACCAACATTCAAGAAGCAAAATCAAGCGAGTACTTTAGATGGTGATTGGTGCTGGGGCTGGTCATACATCTTTAAGGGGGGGCAGTCCTGGAGGGCTTCTCGCAGGAAGTGGCATTTGATTCAGCTTGGACCCAGTGTAGAGAAGCAGCTGTCCTGCGGGAGAAGCGTCCCAGTTGGTGGGAACCGCGAGGGCAAGGACGGGGAGGCAAGCACAGGGGGCAACGCGTTTGGAAAGCAACAGGTCATCTTGGCTAGAACACAGCTGGGGGTCTCTTATGTTGAACAGAAGGGGACTGCCATGAATGGTTTTCATTTATGGGAGCTTTGCAATCTGTATACTCTGTTTTAGAAAATGGCCCAGGATGTTGCGTGGTGCCTCATGGAACTTGGTGTTGCCCACCTCTCTTCCTTCAGGTCTTTCTGCAGCCCATTGGGATGATGGTGGTAATTGTATTAAAGATAATAATCATAATTAGGGTTATTCAGGTCTCAGGAAGGCAGGAGTGTTGTCTGCCTTTTTTGCTGCAGGATTGTTAGCTCAGAGACTTGGCACACAGGTGATAATCAGTAAATATTTGTAAAATGAATGTGCTCAAAGTTTCAAATCCTAGCTCCTTCAGAAGATTTTCCTGAGAATTCCACTATATTTCCCACCTCTTTGGAGCTTCTGGAGCCCTTCTTTGCTACCAAATTTAATGCAGACCCACAGTTCCTTTTTTGCAGTTCTAAAATCCAAAATAGTCTGCAAAGATTTTCCCTTAAATTTGCAGCAGTCATTTGGCTAAAAAAATCTAATTTCTCAACTTAAGAGCCTTTTTTATCCCCACTTGGTATGTATCAGTGTTCCTCAGCTGGGGTGATTGTGTCCCCTCAGGGGACACTGGGCCACATCCGGTGACATCTCTGATCATTGTGATCTGGGGGCGGAGGTGGCTGGCCTCCAGTGGGTGGGACCGGGGATGCTGTTCAATACCCCACAATGCCCAGAATGGTCCCCAACAGAGAATGATCTGCTGTGGTACAACAGGATTGGTGGCATCTCTGCAGTGTCAGGATGCAGGTTTGTTCCCTGGTGGCACAGTGGGTTAAAGAACCCAGTGTTGGAGTTCCCGTCATGGTGCAGTGGTTAACGTACCTGACTAGGAGCCATGAGGTTGTGGGTTCAATCCCTGGCCTTGCTCAGTGGGTTAAGGATCTGGTGTTGCTGTGAGCTGTGGTGTGGGTCGTAGATGCAGCTCTGATCCTGTGTTGCTGTGGCTCTGGCGTAGAGCGGTGGCTACAACTCCGATTGGACCCCTAGCCTGGGAACCTCCATATGCCGCAGGAGCGGCTCAAGAAAAGGCAGAAAGACAAAAAAAAAAACAAAAAAACTCCAGTGTTGCAGCAACTGCGGTATAGATCATAGCTGTGGCTCAGATCTGATCTCTGGCCCAGGAACTCCACATGCCTCTGGATGGCCAAAAAGAAAAAACAAAAAACCTACCCGAGAGTACCATACACAGGCCCAAGCCAATAGCACCTTGCAAAGACCCTTAGTGTTCTCAAAAGCAGGACTCCAGGACCACTGTTGCCCTGCCCCTCTCCTGCCTGCCAGAAGGGGGAAATGAAGCACAGGTGCACATTTCCTTGGAGCAGCTTCTTGCTTATTATGCATTCCACACCCAGCTGGCCTCTATTCTTTTACTCAGGTAATTTGGGACAGGTGTAGCCATTGCAGACCTTCAGAAGCTATGGGAATGCCATTGGGGGACCTCTCTGAGAAAGGGATGTGAGAAGAAAGGCCAGCATGGTGGGGCTCAGGGCAGAGAGGACAACCCCCAGCAGGCCCAGGAGACTTCTTGAAGAAAGCACGTGTGAGTGGGTACAGAGAAATTGGCAGAACCAAGTGGCTAAATCCACTGTAGTGCAAACAATGCAGAACAGGGGTCAGGGAACCAGTTTGTATGGGGCCACGTGGTTTAGACTTGTCAAGCAGGCTGCACCCCTTCTGGGTCACAGTCAGAAGTGAATTTAGCTCAGGGGCTGGAGGGGGACAGACAGGATGTTTGCCAACCCCTGGTGTAAACTCTGATAAAGGATTTGAACTTTTATCCTGAGTGCAGGGTGGAGCCCTGGAAAGGGGGCAAGAGGACCCAACCACCAGATGTGCAGATTTACAAAGGTGGGCTGAGCACAGTCCCCTAGTTCACAGCATGAATGGGATAGGCTGCCTGGCTTTGAATCCCACCTCTGCCACTTGCTGGCTGTGGGGTCACAGGCGATCTCAGGATTCCCATGTGTAAAGTGGGGCAACAGAGGATGCAGATTACAGATCTGAAGATTCAATGAGGTCAAAACATGCCCGAATACCATAAGGTTCAAGTGACAGCCGCTGTTGTCTTTTATCCCAAAACTCTTGGGGCTAGGGCCATTTGAATACCCAGGATTGCCCCATCTTTTAGAAAGGTAATACAGTACACGTGTCACATATCACATTCTGGAAGGTCGGGGGTAACATGCTGTCATCAAACAAATGACTCAATGCAGTGCACGTGTATATGAGATGTCCACCTAAGCACTGCTGACATCTGGGGCTCAGTCCTCCTCAGGGCATTGTCCAGAAGGGCAGGATGCCTGACCACACTGATGCAGCAGCATCACTCCCTAGTTGTGACAATGACAGGTCCCCAGTGTCCCCTGAGGACAAGATCATAGTGTGTGTCAGAGGAACTGTTTGCCTTCTGTTTCCCCACTAAGCCCTTGAGCTTCACCATCAGCTCTGGGAAACCATGTCCTCCCCCATCCCAAACCTTACCCTGACCCCGATTTTGATTCCGGGCTTGAAGCAGACACATTGGGTGTGGGGTTCTGTCTCCTGGGTCCAGCCTGTGCAGGAGATGCCCTGGATGTGGCGGCGCCATGCTCTGCTGTGAACTACCTCCGGTGGGACCTGAGCGCCCAGCAGATTGGGGAGCTCACCACAGAGCTCATCGAGCAGACAAAGCGTGTGTACGACCGCGTGGGCACCCAGGAGCTTCAGGATGTATCCTACGAGAACACGCTCAAGGCACTGGCTGACGTGGAGGTGTCCTACACAGGTAAGCCTGGGCAGGCCCTGCCTGGACTGGGGTACTGGTGAGCAAAAGGCTGCTTGGAGGACCCACGGTGTCCCTGTGCCCTCCTCAATTCACCCCAGGTGTGGCCGGCCCACCCCATCCCCATGGGCTGTGTCACCCATGGGCTATGTCATCTGAGGGCCCAGAATGGGCAGCCCTGGACAGAGTCTGACAGCCCTCCTCTCCAGCAGCCATGTACCAGGTGCTGGCGCCTTGAAGCTGGAACCTCTTCCCCTGTCCTGGGGCATGTTTGTTCCTTCTGAGTAGTTTGTTCCCAACTCAGCCCCCTTTGGTTTTTCTCCTCCCTCTCCCCCGCCCCCCATGCTCTGAGTAACCTGGTCCCCTGAGGCACTCTCATCACCACCCAGTGGCTCCTTCTCTCCCCTGTGAGGTCTGTCCACTCCCTCTCTGGTCAGACAGATACAGAGCCTCCTCTGTAGAAGTTGACAAGTCTGAGAACTCTGAATCTTTAGGAAAGTTGCTTTTCTGGGAACCATCTAGAATCCCTGAGTTCTAGCTGCAGGATTCTCATGTGTCCTTGATGCCTTGCCTGCGCATGCTGGGACTGCAGAAGGTCCTGGAGGTGAGGGCTGTGCTCAGGCAGCAGGTGGAGTGCCCGCAGGCCGGCCCTGCCCTCAGTCACCTGCTCCAGGCCTCTGTCTCCCCCTCGTGTCTGACACGAGGAGGATTGATTCCCACTTACTGGGCATCACCTGCCTGCCAGCCGTGATTTGGTCTCCCCATCGCCACCTCCACTCCTGGGGCCTTTTATTTCTGTCCCCCCTCAGTAGTCTGAGTCATCTTAAAAGAAACTAGAGGAGTTCCCTTGTGGCCCATTGGGCTGGTGTTGTCACTGCAGTGGCATGGGTTCGATCCCTGGCCCGGGAACTTTTACGTACTGTGGGTGTGGTACTGGACTGGGGTGCTGGTGAGCAGAAGGCTGCTCGGAGGACCCACAGTGTCCCTGTGCCCTCCTCAACTCACCCTAGAAGCAGTCTAGAATTGAAACACTCCCCTCAGCTGGCCCTTTGGTGCCTGGCCACGGGCCCCCTTGCACCTCCTCCCATGCCCCCATCTGGGGGCTTTGTGCAGGCCAAATAGCCCACCCCTCTGCCTTGCAAGGCATGGAGTTCTCTGAGGAGATTGAGCTCTGCCCCTGGGTGCCCCTTCCTGTGCCCCCTCTCCCCACGCCAGCTGCCTGGACTAATCCCACACTCTGCTGTTTTGTTGTCACACTCGGTGCAGCCACAGCCTGCAAATCCCAGATGGACAGAGGCTGTTTCTGTCCTATTCACACTCGCTCTCAGGCAGCCGACATCAGGCCCACCCAGAGCCCATCGTCTTTGGTTTAGTTGGCAGAGCGGGTCACTGCCCACAGAGGGTCTCCACAGTATAGCCCACCCACCAGACCTGGAGACATTCTCGTGGCCTGGAACTGTGGAGGGCACCAAACTGTTATTTTATTTTATTTTTTTGGTCTTTTTTTTGCTATTTCTTTGGGCCGCTCCCACGGCATATGGAGGTTCCCAGGCTAGGGGTCGAATCGGAGCTGTAGCCACCGGCCTACGCCAGAGGCACAACAACGTTGGATCCAAGCCGCGTCTGCAACCTACACCACAGCTCATGGCAACGCCGGATCATCAACCCACTGAGCAAGGGCAGGGACTGAACCTGCAACCTCATGGTTCCTAGTCGGATTCGTTAACCACTGCGCCACGACGGGAACTCCCCAAACTGTTATTTTAATTCAGACCTCTCCAGTGCAAAGTATATGCCTTTTTTTAAAAGGTGCTTTATTGAGTTTAATTAACACACGTCTCTAACACATACATTTCAGTGTTTTTGGTGTGTGTAGCATGAATATGAACATTATCGCTACCTAATTTTATTTTATGTTTTACTTATTTATTTTGCTTTTTAGGGCTGCACCTGAGGCATATGGGAGTTCCCAGGCTAGGGTCAAATTGGAGCTGCCGCTGCCAGCCTATACCACAGCAACGCCAGATCCAAGTCGTGTCTGCCACCTGCACCATAGCTCATGGCAGTGCCAGATTCTTAACTCACTGAGCCAGGCCTGGGATCAAACCTGCATCCTTATGAGTACTAGTCAGGTTCTTAACTTGCTGAGCTGCAATGGGAACTCCCTATCACTACCTAATTTCAGAACTTTTCTGTCACCCTAAAAAGAAGCCCCTTCCCCATTTGCAGTTACTCCCCAGCCCCGACAATACTAATGCACATCTGTCTGTGGCTGTGCCTATTCTGGACATTTCCCATCCATGGATTCCCACACTGTGTGTCCTTCTGTGTCTGCTTCTCTCACTGAGCATCGTGGTCTCCAGGTCTGTTCACATGGTAGTGTCTGTGCTTCTCTCCTTTTCGTGGCTGAGTACTATTCCAGTGTGTGGATGGGCTTCAGGGTTGTGTCCACTGTTTGGTTATTACGAATCATGTAGCTGTGATCGTGTGTGTACACGTTTTTGGGTGGACGGTGTTCTTTCTCTCTTGGGTGTCCCCTAGGACTGGGGTTTCCAGGTCATGTGGTGACAATTAAAGCTCACACTCTCACAGCAACCCATGCGCTTCCTGTCTCACAAAGTGCATACATGTGCTATGAGGTATAGAATCACTGGGAACTTGCAGCATAGCCATCAATGGCCATGGCTCTTTCCTGGCTTCCAGTCCCTTTGGCCTGTCTGGGTCTCATCCTACCTCTCTGTCATGGTCTTTGGCTTAGGGTGTCATGAGTTGGATCCATTCTCCCTTGGACTGTGGGTCCCCGAGGATGCGTGTTCATCTCTAGCCCAGGGCCGCCTTGAACAGTGTCACCGATCGACTTGGCCGCATGCTGAGCCCCCTGCCTGGGCATGAGGCCCGCGCCCACCTGTTTCCACATGGGGCCTGCTTTCTCACTGTCCATTGCCCCTGTTTCAGTTCAGAGGAACATCCTTGACTTCCCCCAGCACGTGTCTCCATGCAAGGACATCCGCACGGCCAGCACGGAGGCGGACAAGAAGCTGTCCGAGTTTGACGTGGAGATGAGCATGAGGCAGGATGTGTACCAGAGGATCGTCTGGCTGCAGGTGCGTACAGCAGGCAGGATGCAGCTCCGAGCATGGGGTGGGGGCACGGACCAGCGTGTAGACCTCTTCAGACTGTTCGCTGGGCTTGACACAGTAGAAAGCTGCAGAGAGTTGTGGAGGTGGGAGGTGTGAATGTACTCTGCCTCGAGCTGTGCTCATGGGCCTGGTGAAGGTGGTAAGTGTCACAGTAGGGCCATTTCACCACAATAGACAACATTAAAGATGTGACAAGGACAAGTGAGAGGAAGGAGGAGAAGTATGATGTGCCCAGGCCTTCCCACATCCATGCCGTCATCTCACTCTCCAGCCTTCCTGGTGTCACCTAGAGGGGCTGTCCTGCCTCCCACATGAGGTGGGATATGACTGGCTGGCGTGTGCAGTCCCTGCTGCCTGGTCGATGCTCCCCGCAGCCGCTGAGGGCCACTGCCCACGTCCCAGGGATGCAGAGGCTTCTTGTGTGGCTGGCAGGTCCTTCTTAGAACTCGTGACCCATTTCCCTTGGGACCAGGGGAGGCTCCATGTGCTTTATGCAGGAGCAGCTGGGAGTTTCTGACAGCACAGGTGGTGTTTATTTTCACTGAAGTTCTTATTGGGACTGTTGTAGGTTCGCATACAGCAGTAAGAGATGAGTCCGGTAGGTCCCAGGTTCCCCCGGTATCACATTTTGTAGAAGTAAAGCTAGTCTCACAGCAGGATCCTGACGTTGGCACAACCACCCTTTCTCGCTATCACTCTGTGCCTTTCAAAAGCCTCCCGCACTTCTTTCAATTTGTGGCTGTTCGCAATAAATCAAGTTTGTGTACAGGTTTTGTGTGGACACAGGTCTCCATTCCTCTGGGATAAGTGCCTGGGCTGCAGTTGCTGAGTCCTGGGAGAGTTACCTGTTTTGCTTTTTTTTTTTTTTTTTTTTTCTGTCTTTAAGAGCTGCACCCACAGTATATGTAGATTCCCAGGATAGGGCTCGAATCGGAGCTGTAGCCACTGTCCTACTGCACAGCCACAGCAACGCCAGATCTGAGCTGCATCTGCGACCTACACCATAGCTCACGGCAACGCCAGATCCTTAACTCACTGAGTGAGGCCAGGGATTGAACCTGTGTCCTCATGAATACTAGTCAGATTCGTTTGTGCTGAGCCACGACGGGAATGCCACCTATTTTGCTTTTTAGGAAACCACCCAACCCCTTTCTAGAGCACCTGCACCGCTTTTATCCTTTCTCCAGTGACAGCTTCCCCTCCCCTTCTCTGCTGTCTCGCCAGCATCTGGCATCATCTTGATTTTTTGTTGTAAACGGAACTTTGTTTTTCGTGTTCTAGGAGAAGGTCCAGAAGGACTCACTGAGGCCAGAGGCGGCACGGTACCTGGAGCGGCTGATCAAACTGGGCCGGAGAAATGGGCTCCACCTGCCCAAGGAAACGCAGGAGGTGGGTGCCCCTGACCCCCTGCCCGAACCCCAGGAAGGAAGGCCTACCTGGAACAGTGCTCCCTCTGCACCTGCTCTGCCCTCAGTTTTCCAGGTCACAGGGCTTCCCCAGAGCAAGAAGAGCATGCGGGAGCGCAGCAGCCTCTGCCCCTCCCGCACAGTGCCCCCATGGCTCTGGTGCTATGGTCTCAAGGAAGACATGCTGCCCCATCCTTAGCACCTGCTCCCACCCGCTTCCTCCTGACACCAGGCCTGTGGGTTTCCCACAGTAGCAGCTGTGATTGCTGGTGTCCTGTGGGTCAGTTCTGACATCATCCACCTGGAGCCAGTGCCAACCCCCCAGTCTGGGGTTCAGCCCCTCACCAGCCACAGGTCCAGTCATCCCTGTGCTTCTGGCCATTTGGTTAGGTCAGGGGCTCCCACGTCCCCTCCATTGATTTCCAGAGCAGCAAGCGGCTCCCAGGACTCAGGAACTCAGTTCTTGTTCTAGATCACCGGGTTGGAAGGGATGCAGGGGGCGAGGTGCAGGGAAGGGCACGGGTGTCCCTGCTCCCTCCAGGCTGCATCCTCCTCAAGTTTCCCTGTGTTCACCCACCCTGAAGCTCTCTGAACCCCACCTGTTTATAGAGACTTTGTTTCATAAGCACAGTTTTATCACTGGCTGTTGGCGTCTAATTCAACTTCTAATGCTCAGCTTTCCCTCCCAGGGAGCAGTTGTGAGGGTGGAGCTCAAAGTTCCAGCCCACCCTCTGGTTTCAGGCTTTAGGAGCTTTGTGCCAGGAAAGGGCATTTTTCTTTGGGTCACAGCATCACACAGGTCATCTGCCGATTCCCCAGTGGGCGCTGAGGCTGGGAGAATGGTGTGACATTGACAAGTGTGGTTCCTGCCTTCACCTTCTCCCTCTCCTCTCGGCTGAGCCCCGCAGCCTCCAGGTTCCAATGGGGGCCACACCCGCAGGCCTGTGTCTCCAGGTCCTCCCAGCTTTTTAGGAAGGCCTGGCTGTGCAAGTTTGCATCTGAGGTGGCTGTCTGTCCCCCTTGGGCCAGTGCGGTCACCCCTACCATGTGGTTCTTCATGCCTCCTGCCTGAAGCTGTGAGCAGTCTGGATGAGGGAAGGAACTGCCCCCCCCCCCCCGCCCCGTTTTCCTCTGGCAGCCACTGTACTCAGCCTGCTGAGGGCCTGTCCCTTGTAGTCAGAGGTAGGTTGGTGCCTCTGATGAGCTGGGAGACCCCCGACTAGTGCCTCTGTCCCCACCATGGGGCAAAGCCTTTAGCTCTTCCCATTCCAGCTGGACGGTCTTCCTGGGGCACCCTGGGCAGTGGGCAACGGGCAGCTCAGCTCCTACCCCAGGAGGCAGCCTGGGGGTGCAGGGAGTAGGAGTGGGGCAGGCACTGGAGCCACCCATGGTCAAGGGAGGCTCCTGTTTGGAGTGTGGGCACCGAGGCTCAGGGCAAAGTCCCATTTGTGTCTTCATGGCTGGAACCAGACGCGGCTCTGCTACCAGCTGGCTGGGTGCCCAGAGGCCAGTCACTGAACCCCTTTGTCCTCTGTTCACCATCTGCATGGGGGGGTGCCCTGAGGACCACCCCCAGGGGTCGTCGTGAGGGTTGAATGAGGCTGTTTGTACAGAGCACAGAGGACAGTGAGGCCAGTGGTCAGGAGCCACTGCCGCTGAGAAGAGCTGGCTCTCACGGTTCCGGAGAGGAGCTGGCTCACCTCGGGAAGCACCAGGGTCCGTCAGGAGTCGGGGGGCTGTAGTCCAGAACCTTGAGTGTGGTTCCCCTGGAAGGAGTGGGCTTGGGATTGGCTAGTTTGAATGATCCTGAGGCTCTGGGGTTAGGGGCTAGCCAAGGGTGACCAGAGCAGGGGTGGGGACCTGAGTGTGGGGACTCCATGGGCGGGGCTGCTGCCCTGCATTGGCTGGTTCATGTGGAAAAGGAGTGCCCCTGGGCAAGATGTTACTGTCCCTAGGGATTGGCTACCCCTGGAAGGGGCTGTCACTCCAGTTCAGAGTTAGGAAATGAAAAGATGGTTGTCACCTGAGTCAGGCTGACCCAGAGGTCAGTGACTGTTCTCATGATCAATACAAAGGCCGCCCAGAGTGGCACCTTGTGCTGAAAGAAACCAGGACTCAGAGAGCCCTCAGTTGGTTCCTCCTGTGGCTGGAGACTCCTCTGGAGCTGCAGGCCTGGTGGCTTGGAAATTTTGGGAAGCATCGTGTGTGGTCTGTGGGGGCTGTGTGGACTGTCTGGGCCAGAGGGACCCTGAGGACAGAGCCCAGAAGAGGCGTCCAGCTGCCTCTGGGTGGAGTCCTAGGTGCTGCCTTGTCCTCCAAGGGAGCCCTGTTATCATGCCAGGTCATGGATGTGGAGGGGGTGGGGCATGGGGAGCTGCAGTGAGGCCAGTGCCCAGGAGGGCTGATTCTAGCCAGTCTGCTCCATAGGCCCGAGCTCTGTGCCAAGCTGGTGGGCACACGCCCTCCCATCTCCTGTCCCTGATGGGTGTTCCAACCACGGGGCAGGTGCCGTCCTGCTGCAGGGCCTAGGCCCTGGGGAGCGCCCCCACAGCTGGCCCAGCAGGGTCCCACGTGGCTGCTTCACACGTATCGCTCAATCGCTGTTGATAAAAACTAGACCCTGAAAGAACAAAAACTAAGTTCCATTAAGATGGCCAATGGGAGTTGGCACTGTGGTGCAGTGGGTTGAATCCAGCTGCATCAGTTTAGGTTGCTGCTGAGTGGTTCCATCCCTGGTCTGGTGCAGTGGGTTAAGGATCTGGTGTTGCTGAAGCTGTGGTAGGTTGCAGCTGAGGCTCTGATTCCCTCCCTCCCCCAGGAACTTCTGTGTGCTGTGGGTGCGGCCATAAAATTGAAAAAAAAGAAAAAATGGCCAAAGCTGAGGCTGTTGACTCTGGAGGTGATTCCTGCAGAGGAGGGTCTGGAAAGCTCCTTGAGGGGCCCTAACACTTAGGCCCCAGGCACCAGGGTCACTGAGGCCCCACGCAATGTCCCGAGCCCATAGCCCTTTTTCTCCTGCCTCTCTTTGCTCAGCCCCCTCATCTGCCTTCTCTCCCTGGGGGGCCCTGGATCTTGAAGCCCCTCCATGCTCCTGCCTGCTCTCACACTGTTCTTTTCCTTCAGAAAATTAAGAGCATCAAAAAGAAGCTAAGCCTCCTGTGCATCGACTTCAACAAGAACCTGAACGAAGACACGACCTTTCTGCCGTTTACACGAGAGGAGCTGGGTATGTGCATGTGGTATGGGGTTGGTGGGAGGGAGGAAGAGAGGAAGGCATCTGTGGGCTCCTGGGAGGGCTCCTCACCTGGGGTGCTCAGGGTATTTGGAACCCAAGGTTCTGGATTCTTCCTTGGGGGGACCATGGGCTGCCCACCGAGACTGCTCCCCACACCCCCACCCCTCTCTGTGACATTTGTGTCTTTAATGCTGCAAAATGACAGGCATGGACAGAGGTTTTCCCCACACCACCCATGCCTGGGGCCAAAGGGCTGGGGCCTGGGTGCCTTTTTTTTTAGTACCTGTTCTCTTCCCCAGTTGCTATATTTTGAGAAGCTCACTCCCATAGGAAAGCGGCTAAAATAGGACAAGAGAGACCTGGTGCCACCCTGACCCAGTCTCCCTCCCTCTGTGGACACAGTGGGTGCTGCCCTTAGCTGTGGCCTTGGGACATGTGGCCAGGAGCAAGGGCGCCTCCTGCTGCCCCTGAGCGCAGGCCCCCTCGGGGAAGTCCCCCAACCTTCCCAATGTCCCCAGGACACTCTTCTCATTTCTGGGCCTGTCCGGCTGGAGTCAGGCCTCGGGCGGCACATTCAGTTCCCCTCTCTAGGCTTCATTCTTGTTGAGTGATGACTCAGCCTTTTACAAATTTTCTTCCGTCTTCCCCACATTGACAGTTTTGGGAAAACCCAGGATAGATGGGCAGCAGCCTGTGAGCTCTGCCCAGGAGCTCAGATGGGACCATGTGGTTCTGGTTCCGTGTAACGGGACGTTGCGTGTGGTATGATGTGGCATTCGCCTCTGTGGGGACAGGCCTCCAGGGCAGCTGGGTTGTACAGACACCTGCAGATGCATGCTGTCCTGGGCAAGTGCCTCAGATCCATCCATCCCACCCACCTCTGCTGCCCTGACTTCTGGTCTCCACCCTGTGTCCCGGGCAGCATCTACCATGTAGCTCCTGGTGTCTGGGCAGACGCCGTTTCCTGGCCAAAGAATCCCAGGCCTCTGGAATCCAGCAGCTGATCCTGCTCACATGTCGTCCGCAACTGCTGACCACCAGTCTGTCCAGCCCAGGGACCCCCTATCTTGCCCCGGCCTCCCACACAGGAGAAGGAACTCCCAGGGGATGGTCTCTCAGGGCTGGGGCAGTGGCCAACCCAGCAGGGTTTGGCTGCATCTCAGTTTCAGTTCCAGCTGAGCAGGAGCCGTACTGGTTTATTTTCTTCTGGTTGCGAAAAGAATGGGTGTCATTTTACAGAAGCTGAGATGGTGTGTTTGTCTCCTCCCTCCCCCCACCCCCCACCCCCATATATAGAGGGTCATACGTGCATACGTAGAACTTTGTTTTTTTCTCCTTGAGCCCTGATCCCTCGGCTAAGGCAGTTTCCACTAGGCATTTCCTCTGTAATGTTCCTCATGTCTTCACCACTAGGGGGTGATTTTCTAACTCCAATCTCCCTGTCTGTTCGTATCCTCTTGTGAGTCAGAGGATCCCCCTCCCATATTTCCTGAGGGGTCGCTATGTCTGTGGGGTGTGGTCCTGTGCTGTCATCATTTACTTTGATGCTCGTTCTCCTGTTCTGGCCTGGAGGAACCCATTCAAGTGGATGTGTCCCTGTGATGCTTCCATTTGACCCAGGGTGTGCCAGCTTCCTTTGTCCTCTTCCCGGCCCCGCGGGGAGTCAGAACCAAGGTCTGGTGCCTAGGGAGCTATGCCTCCAGGCCCCCAGCAGATGGGAGCTAGAAATGCTTACCTGTGTGCATGTGTGTGCAGACACACCTCCGTGAGTGTGTCTCAGCACCTTCAGCTCCAGTTTAGCCCCGTGGGGTTCAGCTGGTGGCATCCCTTCCATGCTTTTACCACCTTCACCAGTGAGAGCCAGGTCCTGAGTAAGAGACAGAGTTCCAGGGCCTCACGACCCTAGTGGGGAGGACGTGCCAGTTCCATCCAGGGCTGCCTGGGAGTCCTGCCGCCCCCTGGCGCTGGTCCCAGAGAACACACGGGAGCAGTGGCAGGTTTCCAAGGCGGGGAGAGTCTTTGATGTTGTCCCTATGGGTACAGAGGTGGGCTGAGAGCGGCCTTGAGCCCAGAGCATGCGGGGGCCGCCCTGGCACCTCACTCTCCCACGTGGGAGGGAAGCCCACCCTCCTGCCTGTCCTTTCAGAGCCCCTTTCACTCACACAGGAGGGCTCCCTGAGGACTTTCTCAACTCGCTAGAGAAGACGGAGGATGAGAAGCTGAAGGTTACCCTCAAGTACCCACACTACTTCCCCCTTCTGAAGAAGTGCCATGTGCCAGAGACCAGGAGGAAGGTGGAGGAAGCCTTCAACTGTCGGTGCAAGGAGGTGAGGGGCTGTCTCTGCCGGCTTGGCACCCGGCAGGCCACTGGGGTGAGGGTCTGGCCTCTTCCCGAGCTTGTCCTCCTGCTCCCACCCTCTCTAGCCTTAAGCCCTCTCTCCTTGGGGTGTTGCTCATGCCCCATGAGCTCGGGTTTGCAGATGTTCCCCCCTCCCCTCCCCGCCCTGGGCCTCTAGCCTGGGGGGCTGGGCCTTCTAGCTCCTGTTCAGCGTCTCAATCAGAAGAGCTGGTGGATGGGCCCCTACCTGCTCCCTGCAGGCACTAGCAGTACTCACTTGGCCTCACAGTTGCTATAGGGGAGCTTGCGGGACAGTCCTGTGATCCTGCCTTCCTGGGCTGCAAATAGCAGCCCTGTGGTGACTGGGTCTCCCAGGAGAACCCCCACTGCAGAACCAGAGAGGGTGAGCCCCAGGCCACCTGGGGCAGCGCACTTCTCACTGTGCTGCTCTCTGCTCCGTGGCTGTAAGATTGTATCATTAAGCCTGAGTATAAAGATCTGCAGGCTGGGCTGCGCGTTAGGGGGTGGTGTTGCCCCGCCTTAGCCCTGCACTTGACTGGGGCAGAATTCCAGGTCAGGGGACCTGGTGCTGTGGAAACAGCGCTGCTGGCCACTGGCTTCCAGCCCCTCATCTGGCTGGACATTCTGGCTTAGCCTCCTGGATCTAGTTGGTTTCTCGCAGATGAACCAGGCCAGCGGGAGCTTCCTGTTCGAACAGGCCTGTTTGCTTGTAAACAAATCAGGCACATGTACTTTTTGTCTGTCCCACTTGGCTTGGTTGGCTGGGTGGAGCCCTCAGGTGCAGCAGAGCCCTGAGGCCAGGGAGGCTGGCCGTCTTGCTGTCTACCCTCTGGCTTGAAGCTGGCACATTTGCACCCTTGCTGCTTTCTAAGAGGACCCGGGGTTTATAAAGAGGATGGGTTACCTCAGAGCCCCAAGAGTCTCGCCTGCTGAGGCCACCGAGCTGGGGAGCTGGCCCTGGAGCCCTCCCCGGGGAGGGCACGACCTGTGGCCCCAGCCATCTGTTGATTGCAGGAGAACTGTGCGATCCTCCGGGAGCTGGTGAGGCTGCGGGCGCAGAAATCCAGCCTGTTGGGGTTCAGCACCCATGCTGACTACGTGCTGGAGATGAACATGGCCAAGACCAGCCAGGTGGTGGCCACTTTCCTAGGTAACCCCCTCCCCTGATCCCACCGAGGGCCATGGGGGCTCAGGGTGACCTTGACTGGACATGAGAGCCCTGCTCTGGCCACTTTTGGGGATCCCCAGGGCCTTCCCGCACCCTGATTTGGCCTCCAGGGGTGTGGGGACGCAGGGAGGTAGCCTTGCCTCTCCCCTCGCCCCCAGATGAGCTGGCCCAGAAGCTGAAGCCCCTTGGGGAGCAGGAGCGGGCTGTGATCCTGGAGCTGAAGAAGGCCGAGTGCACCAAGCGGGGCCTTGACTTTGATGGCCGCATCAACGCCTGGGACATGCGCTACTACATGAACCAAGTGGAGGAGACACGCTACCGTGTGGACCAGAACCTGCTCAAGGAGTACTTCCCCATGCAGGTGGTCACCCGTGGGCTCCTGGGCATCTACCAGGAGCTGCTGGGGCTGACCTTCCACCTGGAGGAGGGCGCCGCTGTGTGGCATGAGGATGTGATGCTGTATTCTGTTAGGGATGCAGCCTCAGGCAAGGTCATCGGGAAGTTCTACCTGGACCTCTACCCGAGGTGTGTGCGGTGGGCCCCCGTGCCATTCCTCTGCCCGGGGGTGCGGAGGTTGGGAGTCAGCGGGGAGGCTGAAGTCAGCAGTCTGTGTATCTGGTTGATGGAGGGACGTCCTGGAGTCACACCCTCTGGGCTGACCTGGTGAGCAGAGCAGACCGTGGCAGGCCTGACCCCATGTCCCTCTGCAGGGAAGGGAAGTACGGGCACGCAGCCTGCTTTGGCCTGCAGCCAGGCTGCCTGCGGCAGGACGGGAGCCGCCAGATTGCCATCGCAGCCATGGTGGCCAACTTCACCAAGCCCACGCCTGATGCGCCCTCCCTGCTGCAGCACGATGAGGTGGAGACCTACTTCCATGAGTTTGGGCATGTGATGCACCAGCTATGCTCCCAGGTGGGTGTGGGCAGGTCCGAGGGCGGGGGTCCTTGCTGCTGCACTGTTCGTCCCTTGTCACCACAGATGTCCTGACCCCCATATCAGCTAATACTGTTAAACTCCACGGGCGGGGTGTGTAAACAACCGAAATGTATGTACTCAAGGTTCCAGAGGCTGGAAGTCCAAGATCAAGATGTCAGCAGGGCTGGTTCCCTTTTTTTATTTTTGGCTGTGGTATGAGGAAGTTCCAGCGCCAGGGATCAAGCCCAAGCCACAGCAGCAGCAATGCCAAATTGTTAACCCGCTAAGTCACCCGGGAACCCCAAGAGTTTTCTTTAAAAACACAAAAACAAGGAAGTGAGGAAGGGAAGAATGAGGGGAAAAAGGACCATTGCCTGCAAAGTCTGATGACACTAGTGATGAGAATCAGCGGGAAGGTCCTGGGGGCAGACATAGCACAGCCCTGGATCCTGTGAGCAGTGAGCTCAGCGAGGCAGTGGGGATGAGCTGCCCTTCTCAGTGGGGGTGCTGAGGCTCAGCAAGTCCAAGTGACTCCCACAACAGGCCCTTGGGGCAAAGGCAGGCTCACCCTGGGGGTTCTGGGCTCCTGCCTGGCATTTGTGCCCACAGCCCCGCCGCATGTATGCTTGTACCCGGCCCCTCCTCATGGTCAGCACTTTCTCCTGAGGGCGAGGGCTGTGTGCTTCAAGAGGGTGTGTGGGAACAGTTTACCACATTGTGCAGCCATCACCAGGGCCCTATTTTTGAACATGTCCGTCACCCCAGAAAGAGCCTTCAGGAGCCTTAGCAGTCACTCCCTCCGCCCCCTCCCCAGCAGCCCCCCTCCCCTGACAACCAGGAACACACCCTCTATGTCTGTGGCTGTGCCTGTTCTGGACGTTTCCCATCCATGGGGTCACACACTGTGTGTCCTTCTGTGTGTGCTTCTCTAACTGAGCGTCGTGGCCTCCAGATCCATCCACACGGTAGCAAGTGTCGGGGCTTCACGGCCGAATGATGCTCTGTGTATGGAGAGACTACTTATAAGTATGTTTATGAGCAGAAGGTTTTGACTTTTAAATTCAGTCTGTTAACTTTTTTCTTTCACAGTTTGCACTTTTTTGTGTGCTGTGGAAGAATTTGTTTCCTAACCCAAGGCACTAAGATTTTGTCCTAATTTTTTTTTCTAGAAGTTTTGTAGTTTTAGCTCTTCCTTTGGTGTCGTCCATCATGGTTAGGTCTTGTCTGTCGTGTGAGGGTGGGGGTCACCCACTCACCAGCTAGCAGCAGCAGAGGGCAAGCCCGCGAATGTATATCACTGCCCCCGCTCCCCTTCTGGCTTCTGCATGGTCTACTCGGGTTACTTCCCATCTCTGGACCAGCGGTCCAACAGGGGTTACTTCCCATCCCTGGACACTCTTTTGCCACTGACCCTCATGGCTCCCTCAGCTCCATCAGTTATCTCTTGGTACAGCTGGTTCTCGTTGTTCATCACAGTTCTCTTCTGTAAAGTCACCTCAAATGCTGAGGGAGGAATTACTGAGCCAGTGCTCCTAGGGACACAGGGAGCCAGGCTCCCGAGAGAGCCACTGGTCACTGCGTTGTTATAGCTGATCCATGAGCAGCCTTGTGTGATGTGTGTTTCTGTTTAAAGACACATGGTCTGATACAAGTTGATTCATTCACTGAACCCCCTGGCACCGGGGCTGGTCTGAATGATGCTGATTTAACACCCATGTCTCCTCTGTGAGTGGGTCACCGCCCTCGTGCTCAGGATACCACACAACACTTCTCAGGGCAGTCTCAAACAAAAACAGGAAAAGGCCAACATCAGGGCATTCAGGAGACCATGAATAGGATGCTTATCTCCAGGTAGTAGCTGGAGCTGGAAGGTGGCATGGGGTGACCCCAGGAGTAAGGAGGCTAAGTATGTCCTCTGCGTCTGCCCTGCTGCCCTTAGGCCTGGAAAGGACGGGCCAGGGTCACTGGGCTTGTTTGGCCCAGTGCCTGCCAGGCCTGGGTTCCCCATGTGCTGCCTCAAGCACGGTGTCTGCAGGAAGAATTTCAGTTGCACAGAAATGGAGAAGAGAACTCCTGTCAAGCACCTCCTAGGTGGCTCAGTGGGTTAAGGATGGGGTGTTGTCACTGCTGTGGCTCTGGTTCGATCCCTGGTCTGGGAACTGTCACATGCCATGGCCGTTTCCTCCACTCCCCCAAAAAGAGAACTCCTGTCAAATGCCATCCAGATTCGCCATTTCCAGGTCCTTGCCTTTTGGGATGCAGGGCTTCCTGAGAGTGCTGGCTTCGTGGGTGGGGGTGAGGGCAGTGTGCTCACTCCACCTCCCTGGGTGTCTGGGCAGGGAGGGGTCCGGGCACGCCTGCAGCTCCACCGTCCCATAGGCCGAGTTCGCCATGTTCAGTGGGACGCACGTGGAGCGGGACTTCGTGGAGGCACCCTCGCAGATGCTGGAGAACTGGGTGTGGGAGGCAGAGCCGCTGCTCAGGATGTCCCAGCACTACCGGACGGGCAGCGCTATCCCGCAGGAGCTGCTGGAGAAGCTCATCAAGTCCCGGCAGGCCAACACAGGTGCAGCTGGGCCTTGGTGGGGTGGGGGCCCCCGGTTCCCGCTGCATCCGCCGAGGAGGCCTTGCACCACCCGGCTGCAGGGGGTGGCATGAGCACAGAGCCAGCCTCCCTGTCCTTCTACCACCCAGGCCTCTTCAACCTGCGCCAGATCGTCCTGGCCAAGGTAGACCAGGCCCTGCACACGCAGACGGCCGCAGACCCGGCTGAGGAGTACGCCCGACTCTGCCAGGAGATCCTTGGGGTCCCAGCCACACCAGGTAGCCACACTCTGAGCCAGGCCCACTTTAGAGGTCGGGGCAAGAGGTTCATAGTGATGTATGAGGGGGTCTGGGAGGAGGAATTTGACCTCTGGCCTTTCCTGCTTTGGTTTCTGGGCTGGTCCCTCCAGCTGGGGGCCGTGGGGGCGATGGGTAGAGTGGGCGGCTCCTGCCTCCTGGAGCACCCTCCACACATGCTGTGGGAAAAGCCTGGAAGGAGCAGAAGAGACAAGTGTGTCAGGCCCAGATATAACGAGTAGACCAGGTCTGAACACATGCGTGTCGGGGTAGACACGGTTCACTCCTTCATAGGCAGTGGAGTCCCTTCAGAAGGCAATTAACCAGCGCATCATCCTGTCCCCATTGTTGGGGGTGGGTCCTGCCCCTTCACACTGAGCCTCAGCAGCCAGTGGCGGCAGGAAGATGCTCTGGGTTGAGCCCTTTTGAGTTTCTGCAGAAAGTGGGCAGATGTTTATTTCTCATGTTAGCCCCAAGGCCCCACTAGAAGTGTTGGGCCAACTCCTCCTCTTGGGTGGGGCTGCTTTGAAGCCCCCTTCCTTTGGGAAGGGGCACTGAGAGGTCTGGGGGCCCCACCAAGAGCCTCTCTGCTCCTTCCCAGGGACCAACATGCCTGCGACCTTTGGCCACCTGGCGGGCGGCTACGATGCCCAGTACTACGGCTACTTGTGGAGTGAGGTGTACTCCGCGGACATGTTCCACACGCGCTTCAAGCAGGAGGGCATCCTGAGTGGCAAGGTGAGGAGCTGGCCTGGGCCCTGAGGGGCTCCATCCTGGCATCCTGCTCTCCTGCCCTTTGTGTAGTCACTGTAGAGGCCATGCATCCTGCTCCCGCCCCCCCATGCATGTGAAGGGCCCCAAGGAGTATGGGAAGGGTGCACAGATCGCTGTCGGGTTTTCGAGCTGGGAGGGGTGCCGGGCCCCTCCTGCAGCCCCGCCCTCTCGGCAGGTGGGCATGGACTACAGAAGCTGTATCCTGAGACCTGGCGGCTCCGAGGATGCCAGCGTCATGTTGAAGCTCTTCCTGGGTCGGGATCCCAAGCAGGATGCCTTCCTCCTGAGCAAAGGACTGCAGGTTGAAGGCTGCGAGCCACCAGCTTCTTGACAGCTTGGGGGTTTGGCGCACCCGCGGGCTGGGCCGTGCTCTCCCTGGCCCTGGTGCCTTAGCACCCAGCCATGGCGGCCTCCAGCCCAGGGGTGGGGCGGGGGAGGGGCTCTGCGTCCCCCAGCCCCCTGCAGCGGCCTGGGCAGGAAGGTCTCCTCTGGAGGTGTCTGGTGAGCCTCATCAAGGCTCTTCTTTGTTGCACTAACACAACCCCTTCCTGGGGAGTTTTCCTAGTTTAAATGGGTTCTTTGAAATGCAGCCATTAAAACAAAAGACCCCTGGTCTGGTCTCTGACCCCTGTCCCTTCCACCTCAGAGGAGCGGCAAGGTGGTGTGGGTTCTGCCGTGACCTTGGTCAGGGACTGGCCCTCAGGCCAGGGACACCAGGTAGTTGAGTTACTCTCTTGGGAGTTCCCGTTGTGGCTCAGTGGGAACAAATCCGTCTAGGAACCATGACGTTGCGGGTTCAATCTCTGGCCTTGCTCAGTGGGTTAAGGATCCAGCGTTGCTGTGGCTGTGGTCTAGGCTGGCAGCTGTAGCTCTGATTAGACCCCTAGCCTGGGAAGCTCTACATGCCACGGGTGGGGCCCTAAAAAGCAAAAAAAAAAAAAAAAGCTACTCTCTTGGGCTGGTCCTTTCTGGATGGTGACAAGTTCGGGTCACTGGGAGACAGGTGAGCCATGGAGTGACCGGTGGGCAGGGACTGTGGCACCAACCTGCTGGGATTGCTCACCAAGTGTCTGTTTCTTGCCAGCCTCACCTTTCACCTCACAGCCTCCCTGCGCTGTGCTGGCAGTGTGGGACCAGTTCAGGAGTGATGCGCCTGCTCTTGGGCCCGTAGTGAGCGTCCCTGGGGCCGCACCCCTCTTCTGACCCCCCCCAGCCAGGATCTTTGGGGTGGTGATTTTCAGGAGCCAGGTGTGACTGGGCACCGCTGTGGGGAGCCTGGTAGTGGCCTACCCTGTCTCCACGGCTTGTCCTGCTCACGGCTGGCTGGCTCCCTCTGGCCGTTAGTGGTGTGATGAAGTCTGGGCCGCTGGAGGGGCTGCCTTCCTAGTCCTGGTAACTCAGAAAGGCATGAGTGATGTTTGGTTGCAGTGGGAGTTCAGAAAGTGTCCTTCAGGGGAGCAGGAGGGTGGATGTCCCCCCTCCCTCTGGTCTGGATGGTCCTGTGTTTTCTTCCGTGGCCTTTGACCTCTTCTTGCCTGTGGTCCTTTGCCCTAGGACTAGGCAGTGGAGTGGGGGGGTGGGCAGTGGAATGAGGGGGTGACCTTCTCCTCCTTGGGGGCACAGGTCAGCTCTGCCTCCCCCACCCTCCTCTGTTTCACCTGCCCCAGGCTACTTGGCTGTAGCCTGGCCTGTATCTTCTGCCCACTTCTGTGCCTTCTCTATAGGGCAGGGGGACACATGTTCATGGCTGGTCTCTGGCCCAGAGCTGGTGGGCGGTGGGCACCCTGGGGCCAGGAGGGCTGTGCTGAGAGTCACATTTGAATTATCTTGGTTTTGAAAAGGACCATACCCAGCCTTCCATCAGGGTACCTCCTGAGGGATGGAGGCTGTGTGCTGAGTGGGGTGGGGGCTGGGTTGTTTACCTTCCCCCTGCACTGAGCCCCCAGGTGGCTGCCACCTGGCCCCCGTGTACAGTCCAGATGTAGCGTTGGCACCCGAGCCGTGTGCTGGGCTGTTGAGAGAGTCAGACCATGGACCCCCACGTAGGCAGGTCAGGACTGGGAGGGGAGGCCTCTGTAACCTCCTCTCCCCGGTCCCAGAGCCCAGACGGAAGGTGGGCCAAAGGCCTGTCTGCTCACTGTGCCTAGCTCCTGCCCTCCCAGGAGCCCCAGGGTTCGCGCTGAACTCAGATATTTGACACCCAGGCTTCCTGGCAGCCTGTTTCAGCTTCTCTAGTCACTGAAGGACTTGGAAGTAGGGGGTCCCCAGGAAACTTGTGCTCAGAGCCCTGGGAAGGTGGCAGTGGCAGTGGGCACGGGTGTGGTTACCAGAGTGGGCAGAGTGTCCTGGACACAGTAAGTGCCTCACCCAAACTGCTGTTTGTCCAGCCGCACAGGGACCCAGGCTCAGGTCCTTAGGTGGGAAGGGGCAGCGGTGCAGCTGTCACCGGGGTTGAGTGTGGGCAGGTGCCACATCTTAGATGTTCTGCCATCCCCTTCCAGGTTCTGACAGGATCCCTGCCAATTGGGGCTCTCGCTCTCCTCACTGCCCCCCCCCCGCCCCTCCTACTTGAACAAGAAAGGAAAACTTTGTAAAAGTTTTGGCCAGGTCCTGCCCTATGTCCCCTGGCTGAGGGAAGGGGAGAATGGCCAGGCCCTTCCCAGATGAGAACCAGCACAACCGCTCCCCTTATCCCTGCCTCACCCCCATCTGAGCAGAGTTGGGCCCCAGATGTCCTGGAGGGCTGTGTATTCTCGGCTCTGGCACAGCTGGTGGGGTGGGGGACACCCTAGAGAATTGCAGATTAAAACCACAACAATACATCCATTAGAAGGTCTAAAATTAGTACTTTTACCAGTGGAACGACTTGTACCTCATGAAGCTTCAGACACATCCACCAAGGATGCTGTTCCATTTGTACAATAGAAGACTCCACAGCAAGGACAGGACACACCATATGCAGAGCTGGGCTGCCTGCGGGGAGGACTCTCACAGACGTTCATTGAATGAAGCCAGAACAAAAGGGGATGAGCCATAAGCTTAACTTGTCTCTGAAGTTCAAAAACAGGCAAAGAACTCACTGATAGGCTCTTCCCAAAGTGAAACATGGAATTCCCATCTGACCTAGCAATTCCACACCTGAATATAAGCCCCAAAGAACTGAAAGCATTTTCCCCTCAAATAGCAAATCTCAGCCGACTCAGGGCCAGGGCTGCCAGGGCCCCAGTTCTTGGCAGCGTTTGTTTTGCACATTCAGATGTTGCAGCCGAAATCCAGAGAGGAGGAAGGACAGAGGCAGAATGCATGTGCCAGGTTTGTCTTTTCTTTCTTTCTTTCTTTTTTTTTGTCTTTTTCTAGGGCTGCACCTGTGGCATATGGAAGTTCCCAGGCTAGGGGTGGAATCAGCTGTAACTGCCGGCCCATGCCACATCAATGCAGGATCCAAGCCGCATCTGGCACCTAACACACGACGCTGGGTCCTTAACCCACTGATCAGGCCAGGGATCAAACCCGAGTACTAGTTGGGTTTGTTAACCACAGAGCCACCATGGGAACTCCCTGTCTTTCTTTTCTTTTCCGATCAGGAAAACAGTTGTTTTCCCAGCAGCATCATCCACTAGGCATCTGCTAACTCTGTTGGTGGAATTTGATAACATGTGCCTCTCAGCTGAGGGGTGTACGTGAGGGCGTCAATGACAGGGATGTCTCCAGTGGCTGCCGTGAGGGCAGTTTCCATGAGACAGGAGGAGGGAAGCCTGGTTGCAGGGGAAGCAGATTAGCTCAAGACCAGGATGGGAGGGAGGGCAGGGATGAGTAGCCTGGGCTGCCATCCTTCTCAGTTTTAGTTTCTACCCCGTCAAATGTGGCTGCTCTCTGGCCCCAGCAGGAAAGTAAAGGGGAGAGGATTTGGAAAAACCCCAGGGCTTTTGCACTTGCTTTCCTTTGTATATGTGTGTTTGTGGCTCTCATCTCTTTCTTTCCTACCCCTCCCCCTCATCTTTTTTTTTCTCGGCATCCATGGCATGCGAGGGTTCCTGGGTCAGGGATGGAAGCTGTACCACAGCTATAACAGAGTCACAGTAGTAACAACACCGGATCTTTAACCTGCTAAGCTACAAGGGAACTCTCCCTCCCTCCTTCACGCCCCTACTCAAATGTCAAATCCTCCAAAAGTTCTTCCAGGATATTGCTGGGTACAATTACACTTTATTTTCTTTACCTTCTCACATGCATCACATCTGAGCCTATGACATATTTACTTGTGCATCTGTTTTCTTTGACCCTCCCACCCCACGTCTGGGTTCATTGCAGCATCCCTCTGCAGCAAGCCTGTTGTCAGCCAGTAGGAGTCACTGGGTATGTGCAGAATCAATGGAGCAATGAAGCAGACTGCATTTGCCCAGCAGGTGGCAAAGCGTCACTGCAGGTTGCCCTTCAAGACTCATCCAGTAGGTACCTGGATGGAAGCTATTCTAAGACGTAGGACAGATGTCTTGATCTCCTGGACCAGTGCCAGAGAAATACAGTATCAGCTGTGTGTCACTTTAAGTCTAGTGACCAAGTGGATGGAAGCAGTTGAGAGTAACTGTTATATTGAATTCAACACAAGCATCGTTTCAAAGTGTTATCACTATAAAAAGCTATTAATGAGGAGTTCCCATTGTGGCTCACCAGATTAAGAACTTGGCTAGTATCTGTGAGGATGTGGGTTTAATCCCTGGACTCACTCTGGGTTAAGGATATGGCGTTGCTCTGAGCTGTGGTGTAGGTTGCAGATGTGGCTCAGATCCAGCATTGCTGTGGCTGTGGTGTAGGTTGGCAGCTGCAGCTCTGACTCAACCCCTAGCCTGGGAATTTTTAGGTCCACCCTAAAAAGAAAAAAGGAAAAAAAAAAACTATTAATGAAATATTTTATACTATTTTTCTTTCCTAAAGGCCTTAGAAACCAGTGTCTATCATATTTCACAGCAAAGTTCAGTGTGGGGAGTAGTCACATTTCAAGATGCACTAGCACTTTCTGTAATGGACAGTGTGTTACTGGACCAAAAGATGAAAGGTGAGACGCCTCAAGTTTGAAGGCAGTCTGTGGACATGACCTAGCCAGGGCGTGGAAAGAAAGCTGTTTGGTCACTCCCTGGGTCCTGCTTCCTCTGTGTTATCACGTGACTGTGCCAGTAAAGCCCATGTCTCCAACCCAGAGTGGAAGAGGTCTTCCTTCTTGGCGGGCTCCCCACTGGTAACCTCACCAAGTCACTAGATGGAAGATAGAGTGAACCTGTTTCACTGATGATGTGATAAGCACTTGCTTAACCCCAGGACCACAGCTCTCTCTTTTCTCCTAAGGGAGATGACAAATTTCCTCCTTCAAAGAGGAGTTTGAGTAGGGCATTCTTTTACTGGTAGCCACAAACTACAATCAAGCACGACTGAATATTTTATCAGTTACCTAAAGGAACTGACCCAGAATGATGCCTCTAGAAAGGGTTAGATGAAATCAGGGGCCGAGGCTTGATAAAAGCTACGAGGAACCCCTGTTTATCTGCTGAATGAAAGGCAGAGGATGAAAAGACAACTGATACAGTCATTACCAAAATAATACATTTCTTAGGCAGATGTTTTCTTTCTTTTTTTTTTGGCTTTTTGGCTTTTTGCCATTTCTTGGGCCGCTCCTGAGGCATGTGGAGGTTCTCAGGCTAGGGGTCCAATCAGAGCTGTAGCCACCTGCCTACGCCAGAGCCACAGCAACATGGGATGCGAGCCGCATCTGCAAACCTACACCACAGCTCACAGCAACGCTGGATCGTTAACCCACTGAGTAAGGGCAGTGATCGAACCTGCAACCTCATGGTTCCTAGTCGGATTCGTTAACCACTGCGCCACGACGGGAACTCCCAGGTGTTTTCTTATATTGAATCTGCACCATCAACTTTTTTTTAAATGATTTTAATTTTTTTCCATTATAGCTGGTTTACAGTGTTCTGTCAATTTTCTACTGTACAGCAGGGGACCCAGTCACACACATACATTCCTTTTTCTCACATTGTCATGCTCCATCATAAGTGACTAGATACAGTTCACAGTGCTATACAGCAGTGCACAGCAACTTAGATTTAAAAATTCAATATATTCAATTAACTTAGAATCTCTGCATAATTATTGCATTTGCCCAAATTTGTTTTGATTTTTTGGCCTTTTTATGGCTGCACCCATATCGAAGTTCCTGGGCTAGGTAGGGGTCCATTTGGAGCTGTAGCGTCTGGCCTATGCCACAGCCATGGCAATGCCAGGTCCAAGCCGCATCTGCAACCTATGCTACAGCTCATGGCAATGCTGGATCCTTAGCCCACTGAGCGAGGTCAGGGATACTAGTTGGCTTCATTTCCGCTCAGCCACGACCAGAACTCCTGCCCAAATTTGGAATCACAAGTTTGTTCTTTATCCAGGAGACAATGAGTAAAGACAATTAAGTATGATGAAATAAAATTTCTATTTTAAGGCAGGCAAGTTAAACATAAAATTCTCACTGCCCATTTGGGCCTCTTCCCACCCCCTTTAGTGTGCAGTGTGCATCTGCATTACACATTAATCAGACCTCCTTAAAGAGGGGGTGCCTGCTCAACCTTAAAAATCAACCTTTTTCCCTCTCTTTGAGCCTAGCAATGTACCTTTTTTTTTTTTTTTTGGTCTGTCTTTTTGCCTTTTCTAGGGCTGCTCCCACGGTATATGGAGGTTCCCAGGCTAGGGGTCTAATCGGAGCTGTAGCTGCCAGCCTACACCAGAGCCACAGCAACTCAGGATCCAAGCCGCGTCTGCAACCCACACCACAGCTCACGGCAACGCCGGATCCTTAACCCACTGAGCAAGGCTGGGGATCGAACCCGCAACCTCATGGTTCCTAGTGAGATTCGTTAACCACTGAGCCACGATGGGAACTCTGCAATGTACCTTCTTAAAATAACCTTTTTTCTGAACTCTGCAAAGGGTCATTGTGACTTACTGCTTGGTGCTTTGTATGTGCTTTCCTGAACCATGCTGTGTTATCTTTGGTGAGCTTTATGTATAATGTC
Source organism: Phacochoerus africanus (assembly GCF_016906955.1). NCBI lineage: Eukaryota > Metazoa > Chordata > Mammalia > Artiodactyla > Suidae > Phacochoerus > Phacochoerus africanus. The sequence goes on along the minus strand of NC_062547.1, from coordinate 75,999,557 downwards.
AGTATGTCATTTTGACGTGTGATCCTTTGTCTTGAAAACATACGTGTATGTGCCTTAGACTTAATTGTCGGCGCAGTTCTCAGAGGTGAGTATCTATCATCCAGGTTGAAAAGCTCAGTTTGGCTGGAATAAAATTCCCTTCTTCTCGATTGTTAATTGAACTTCTGTAGACACGTAAAAAGATGGTACATTATATTAATTCAGGTAGACCTTGTGCTTTTTGCCGGCCTGGGTTCTTGGTGAGTAGAAAAAGTAAGAGGAGTTCCCATTGTGTCCCAGAGGAAAGGAACCCAACTAGTATCCATGAGAACTCGGGTTCAGTCCCTGGCCTTGCTCAGTGGGTTAAGGATCCTGCGTTGCCCTGAGCTGTGGTGTAGGTTGCAGACGTGGCACGGACCTGGTGCTGCCCGTGGTGTAGCCGGGCAGCTACAGATCAGTTGTACCCAGGATCCAGCGTTGCTGCCCCTGTGGCTTAGGTAGCAACTGCTGCTTGGATCTGACCTGTGGCCGGGGAATTGCATATGCTGCTGGAGGGCTAAAAAAAAAAAAAAAAAAAAACCCACCACAACAACAACAGCAAAAAAACTACTGACCTATAATATATTAATAAGTAGTCCTATTAATAGAACATTAACGTAAATAACATTAATATTACTAATAAAAGTATACAATGTCTTACACATTTGTTACTGTGTTAGATTAATAATAGTTATTGTTTCAATGTCAAATAGCTCAGACATCGAGCTGCGCATGCGCCTCATCTGTTTAGGAAGCGTGCGGATGCGCCTGGGGCTGGAGGACGTGCTGGGCTGCAGGAGGCATCTCAGTCCTGCAGAGACGCTGCCCTCCCATAGAGGGCGCGGAGACAAAACTCGCGGCCCTCAGAGGAACCGGGAACCCAGAGCCTTATGGGACTTGCAGTTCACGGCCTCGTGGTGCGCATGTGCACTGCCGAGGCCGTCCTGGGCGTGCGTCCGGGGGCGGCGGCCGAGGCGTGAGTTAACAGGGTGCGACGAAGGGGGCCGCGGGTGGGCGGAGTGGTGAGGGGTCAGCTACACTATCTGCAGTTAGCGCCTCCGCACGGCGGGACCCGGGGTAGATCTGGCGGAACCGGGGTGCTGGGTTCTGTGTCACCTGCGACCGCACCTGGGGTCGCAGCACTCGAGCACCTCTGGTCCAGGCCGCGCAGCCGTGATGCCTGCCAACCCTGAGCCTGGCCCGTGGGGCAGCGCGGGTAGATAGGGCGGCGGGGTCTGGAGCGGGGTCCCGGGAGGGAGGGGTGGCCCCGGGTGTTCCCCTTGGGGTTTGCTGCCCCTGTCACTCTTCAGAGGACAAAGGAGAGTTAGAGAGGTCGGGCAGCTTGCCCAGGGCCGCCCAGCACCCGTCAATGCAAAGTCTAAGTCCTACCCTATGAAAATGCCCCTGGATGAAAGGTCCGTGGGGCAAACTCAGTTATGAAGTGAATGGAGCTCCCAGAGATCGAAAGTCAAAGGGAAATGGGGTAAACCGAATGCCCAGAATTCTGAGTGTAGACTCATATGGGCGCTTGGACAAACCAGGGCGGGTCTCACCTGAGATGGTTCTGCCTCCCACCATTGGGGACACGGGGACCGTGTCTGGGCACATCACACTGGGGATGCTCCTGGCTTTGGGTGGGGCCAGAGAAGCTGCTCCACACCCCACAGCGCCCAGGACGGCCCCTGAGAATGATCCAGCCCTAGTGTTGGCGGTGCCAAGGGGAAGAGACCAGGGCTTACGCCTCAGCATTGTGATTCTAGTGATAAGATATCCACTGACTCCCACACGCATCTGCTCAGGAGTGAGGAGGCAGCTGACCATTCTGCCAATGTCCCAACGACAAGCTCAAGGACCTGTCCCTTCCCCCTGGGGTTGCTTTCATTTTTCGCTGCCGGGGAGCCCACATTGGGCCTTCCCTGATGGAGGAAGGATGAGTTTCAGTGGTCTCAACACTGAAAGGGAAGACTCTGAGCCAGGTGCCACAGGCCTGGGTGAATGAGAGCCTGACGGGGTCATTGACACCAGCCACAAGGGAGGGAATCACATGACCATCCAGGGGTGGGAGATGATTGGTCTGGAAAGAGCTCCTGGACCCATTGCCCTGAACTGTAAAGTAAAGTCGGGAGAGCAGAGACATCAAGGTGTCAAGAGTGCCCTGCACCCTCTGAGGGCTCCAGGGGAGGATCCTTCCTTCCTCCTCAGGCCTCCGGTGGTAGCTTTCAGCCCTTGGTGTCCCTTGGCTTGCAATTGCATCATCCCAGTATCTGCCTCTGTTGTCACATGGTCTCTCCCTGTTTGTGTCTCTTTTAAGGACACCAGTAATATTGGGGATGAAGGATGCTCTCTACTCCAGTATGACCTCATCTTAACTAATTACATCTGCAAAGATCCTGTTGGCAAATTAGGCGCCATTCACAGCTGCTGGGGGGTCAGGACTTGAGCATATCTTGTTTGGGTGACATGAATCAGCCCACGGCAGTCATCACCAGAAGTGCTCCTCGAAGTAAAGTATTCTGTGTCTTGAAGAGGCATCTGCACCCTCAACTGTGGGGCATGGCGGGGCTCAGCAGTCTGCACCCACAGCTCCAACCACAGGGAGTCAGAGGCAGCTCTCAGGGAAAGAATTTGCATCAGATTCCCTCCCCTCGGGAGCTCGGTAAAAGCTATCATTTTTAGATATTTAAACTTTTGTACTTTTTTGTTTGTTTTTGTCTTTTGTCTTTTTAGGGACGAACCCTGAGAATGTGGAGGTTCCCAGGCTAGGTGTCGAATCCGATCTATAGCTGCTGGTCTACACCAGAGCCACAGCAACGCTGGATCCAAGCTGTGTCTGCGACCTACACCACAGCCCACAGCAACACCGGATCCTTAACCCACTGAGCAAGGCCAGGGATTGAACCTGAGTCCTCGTGGATACTAGTCAGGTTTGTTAACCACTGAGCCATGACAGGAACTCTTTTTGTACTGTTTTATCTCAATTTTATTTCATACTCTGTAAGAGAAGCTGACTGCAGTTCATGTTTTCCTTTGTATTTTCATAATTCCAGGTGATAGCTCTTGGTGTCTATCCTTGCTGGCTTTTGCTATATATTTACACATATGTGTGTATATATGTGTATTATATCTATAGATGAGCATAATATTGTTTTGATTTTATTATTCCTTTTGTGACAGCATTATGAGATGTGATTCATATACTGTACAATTCATTCTTTGAAAGTATGAAATGTAATCGTTTATTATAGTATATTCACAGAGTTGTGCAACCATTATGTCTCTCTAACTCTGGAACATTCCATCACCCCAGAAGGAAGTCCTGTCCCCATTATAGTCACTCCCCCTACCCCAGTTCCTGACAACCAGGAACCCCCTCTCTCCCTGCAGATGTACTTGTTCTGGACATTTCCCATCCATGGAATCCCACACCGTGTGTCCTTCTGTGTCTGCTTCTCTCACTGAGCATCGTGGTCTCAAGGTCCATCCATGTGGTAGCGAGTGTAGGTACTTCTCTCCTTTTCGTGGTTGAATAATTTCCCACTATATTGATGTGGTATGTGGTGTTTATCCATTCTTTACTTGATGGCCTTTTGGGTTGTTTCTACCTTTTCACTGTTGTGGGTTATGCTGCTGTGAACATGGGTGTGTAGGTTTTTTTGTGGATGTGTCTTTTTTTTTTCCCCCAATTTTTTTAGGTAGATACTAGGAGTAGAACTGAGTCTTGGAGTTCCCGTCGTGGCGCAGTGGTTAACGAACCCAACTGGGAACCATGGGGTTGCGGGTTCGGTCCCTGCCCTTGCTCAGCGGGTTAAGGATCCGGCGTTGCTGTGAGCTGTGGTGTAGGTTGCAGACTCGGCTCGGATCCCCCGTTGCTGTGGCTCTGGCGTAGGCCAGTGGCTACAGCTCCGATTCAACCCCTAGCCTGGGAACCTCCATATGCCGCGGGAGCGGCCCAAGGAAATAGCAAAAAGACAAAAAAAAAAAAAAAAGAAATGAGTCTTATGGAAACTGTAACCATTTGAGGAACTGCCAGACTTTTTTTTTTTTTCTTTTTAGGGCCCCACCTGCAGCATATGGAAGCTCCCAGGCTGAGTTGGAGCTACAGCTGCTGACCTACGCCACAGTCACAGCAACTCGGGATCCGAGCTGCCGTCTGCGACCTACACTACAGCTCATGGCAACACTGGGTCCTTAACCGGCTAGGCAAAGCCAGGGATCGAACCCAAATCCTTCTGGCTCCTAGTCGGGTTTGTTAACCGCTGACCCACAAAGGGAACTCCCCAGACTTTTTTTTTTAGGGCTACACATGACATATTGAAGTTCCCTGGCTAGGGGTCAAATTAGAGCTGCAGCTGGGGGCAATGCCAGACCCTTAACCCACTGAGTGAGGCCAGGGATTGAACCTGCATCCTCATAGACACTATGTCAGGTTCTTAACCCGATGAGCCCCAACAGGAACTCTAGATGAACTGCCAGACTTTTTTACAGTGGCTGCAACATTTTCCATTCCCACTTGCATTGCATGGGGGTTCCATTTTCTCCCCATCCTTGGCAACACTCATTATTATCTTTTTTTTTTTTGTGGCTGTGATCTTTGCATATGGAAGTTCCTGGGCCAGGGATTAAACCTGAGCCTCAGCAGTAACCTGAGCCACAGCAGTGACAATGCTGGATCCTTGACTCACTGCACCACCAGGAAACTCCTTGTCTGTCTTTTTGGTTCTAGCCATTCTGAAGGTGAGGTGCTATCTCCCTGTGGTTTTGATTTGCCCACTAACTCTGACGGTTAGTGATGTTGAGCCTCTTTTCCTGTGCTTATTACCCATCTGTATAGTGTCTTTGGAGCCTTGTCTCCTCTTTAACTGAGATTTTTATTTTAAAATCATTTTACTTTTTTTTTTGTCTTTTTGTCTTTTCAGGGCCGCACCCATGGCATATGGAGGTTCCCAGGCTGGGGGTCGAATCGGAGCTGCAGCCACCGACCTACACCAGAGCCACAGCAACGCGGGATCCGAGCCACACCTGCACCCTACACCACAGCTCACAGCAATGCCAGATGCTTAACCCACTGAGCAAGGCCAGGGATCGAACCAACAACCTTGTGGTTCCTAGTCGGATTTGTTTCTGCTGCGCCACGACGGGAACTCCAATCATTTTACATTTATAGAAGAGTTGCTGGGATGGCATAGAGACTTCCTACATAGTTCCCACAGCTTCCCTTTGGGTAGTGTTCTCAGCCTTTTTTTTTTTTTAAATTATCACCCCCTTTTTAGACATTTTTCCCCCTGATCCCTTTTCCCGTGAAACTCTTTTTTGGGAGGAGGCTACTATTTTTTTTGAACTTTAAATTTTGATTGATTATAGACTCATAAGAAGTTGCAAACTCAGGGCCGAGTCCCAGGTACCATTCCCCAGCCTTCCCCTTGGTCGCAGCTCTATAACTATGGAACCAGAAGGCGAGGTTTTCGCTGAAGTGACTGAGCAGGGTTTTAGCAAACTGGGTTATGCAGAGATGAACAAAGTTCTCAGGAGCCCAAAGGTCAAGGCCAAGTTGGGATGAGGGCTCAGAGGGGCTGAACAACATTTGGTCATGGACAGGAGTCCCGAGTTGCGGAATCAGCACAGCCCGGATCCAGCCTGAGCTCCTTCCTGGAAGGAAGGGAGTCCCCTGGGTCTGGGGGGACTTCAGAATTCCCCGCAGGCATTCAGGACCACATGCTCCTGTTTCTCCTAAGGTGGGACGGGCCTGTCTAGGTCCTTCCTACTATAGTGTGAAGCAGAAAGGTCTCGAGGAGAAGAGAGGAGGGTGGGAGAGGGAGCCAGCCATGGGAAGGGGGAGGTGAATCTGATTGATGCAGGGGCGGGGACACCTCAGGGGTCTGAACTGAGCCTTCCAGGGATGTGGGCCTGGGAGGTCGTTCTGGGTTGAGCTGTGTCCTCCCCCCAAAAATTCATGTCCACCTGGAAACTCTGAATGTGACCTTATTTGGAAATAGAGCCTTTGTAGTTGTGATTAGTTAAGATGAGGTCATACTGGAGTTGTGTCAGGCGTTGTGGGGGGGGGGGGCGTGTCCATATAAGAAAAAGGGAGAGGGAGGTCCCTGGTGGCTCAGCCCATTAGGGATCCGGCATTGTCATTGCCATGGCTCGGGTTCAACCCCTGGCCTGGGAACTTCTGTACACTTCGGGAGTAGCCAAAAAAAAGAGACAGAGACAGAGAAGTTCCCGTTGTGGCTGAGCGGGTTAGGAAACTCGACTAGTATCCATGAGGATGTGGGTTTGTTTCCTGGCCTCACTCAGTGGGTTAAGGATTCGGCATTGCTGTATAGGCTGCAGATGAGGCTCCCATCCGGCGTTGCTGTGGCTGTGGTGTAGGCTGGCAGCTACAGCTACGATTTGACCCGTAGCCTGGGAACTTCCATGTGCCACGAGTTTGGCCCTAAAAAAAAAAAAAAATTAAAAAAAGAGAGTGAAACAGAGAGATGATGGCTGTGTGAAGGGGAGGCAGAGACTGGAGTGATGGGGCCACAAGTCAAGGAGCCGCAGAAACTGGAAGAGGCAGGAAGGACCCTCCCCTGGAGCCTTAGGATGGCCCTGCCACCCCACAGTCTTGGATTTCTGGCTTCCAGAACTAGGAGAAAGTTAATTCTGTTATTTTAAGCCCATTTATTTTAAGTGCATGGTCATTACAGCCTGCCCCCCCCACCTCACCCCTGCCAGACACTAATACCAAGTGCTTCACAGTAAAACTTGTGTGCTATTGGAGTTCCCATTGTGGCTCAGTGGAAATGAATTTGAGTAGCATCCATGAGGACACAGGTTCGATCCCTCGCCTCGCTCAGTGGGTTAAGGATCCGGTGTTGCTGGTGTAGGTTGCAGACTCAGCTTGGATCTGGCGTTGCTGTGGCTGTGGTGTAGGCTGGCAGCTATAGCTCTGATTCAACCCCTAGCCTGGGAACCTCCATATGCTGTGGGTGTGGCCCTAAGAAGACAAAACAAACAAAAACTTGTTTGCTACTAAGACTTTCAGTATCTTCATCTAGAAAATGGAGCCATTAAGACCCCTGGCCTGCCTGACTTCCATGACTGTCCCCTGTGTGTGGGGTCACCTCAAGTGCTATGGGGGTTCTGGGACCTGGGGACAAGGCTGGGTCTTGTCCTCACCCCGCCTTTCTCCTCCTGCAGCTCTGCCTGCCCAGGAATCTGCCTGCCCAGAGGAGAGGATGGCTTCTGGCTGCCTGCTCCCCTGGCAGCAGGTGAGTGGGAACTTCTACCTCCCCTGAATGCACCCAGTGCTCCGGAGGGAGCACACCTGCTGTGTGAGAAATGAGGGAGGACTCCCCATGGGTGTCTGGGTCTAGGCACTGGGCTCCTCCAGGGAATAAGATGTGCACAAGGTCCCTGCAGGGGGGCTGTTCTTCCTTCCTGCTATCCCCCAGCACCTCTGGAGAACATGAAGATCCCAAAACTTCCTCTGTAGAGCAGGGAGGGGCTACCCCAAGGCAACATCCTTTTTTTTTTTTTTTTTGGCCACAATTTAAAAATTGTGGTGAAATACACGTAAAATTTGCCATCCCCACCATTTTGTTGTTGTTGTTGTTGTTGTTGTTGCTATTTCTTTGGGCCGCTCCCGCGGCATATGGAGGTTCCCAGGCCAGGGGTCGAATCGGAGCTGTAGCCACTGGCCTACGCCAGAGCCACAGCAACGCGGGATCCGAGCCGCGTCTGCAACCTACACCACAGCTCACGGCAACGCCGGATCGTTAACCCACAGAGCAAGGGCAGGGATTGAACCCGCAACCTCATGGTTCCTAGTCGGATTCGTTAACCACTGCGCCACAACGGGAACTCCCGATCCCTACCATTTTTAAGTGCACAACACCGTGGCATTAAGCACATCCCCATCATTATCTCCAGAACTTTCTTATCCTCCCAAACTGAAACTCTGTCCCTATGAAACACTGACTCCCCCTCCCCTCCCACAGCCCCTGACCCCACCATCTCCTTCCTGTCTCTGTGGGTCCGACTCCTCTAGGGACCTCACGTGAGTGGAATCAGACAATCTTTGTCCTTCTGTGTCTGGCTTCTCTCACTGAGCATCATTATTCTCCACATTGGAAAAACAGGGCCAATCCACAGTTCAGTTTCATTTCCCTTTGGAGAACAAGCCCTTTCTTGTGGAGCTTTGTAAGCACCCAGATGGTCCAGGCAGTGTCTGTGACATTCTCATTGTTTAGATCCCTTGCCCAGGTGTCTTGATTCTGCTCTGGTCCCTGATTCCAAGTCCTGGTAGCTGAACCTGTACCTGCTCTTAGGTCACTGTGGCTGAAACAGCCCATGTGTGCCAGGTTTCAGTCTGGAGCTTTGCGAAAAGCAGAGAAGTGCCCCACCAAGGCTTTTTTCCCCATTTTCCCCAATTGTTATGATTTCTCCATTATGAAATAATAACAATATATTTCTATAATTTATTATATCATAAAAATTTACCGTAATACTATAATGATGATTTTTTTTTTTGTCTTTTTAGGGCCGCACCCATGGCATATGGAGGTTCCCAGGCTAGGAACTGAATCAGAGCTGTACCCACTGGCCTACGTCACAGCCACAGCAACTTCAGATCTGAGCCGCGTCTGCAACCTACACCACAGCCCAGGGCAATGCCAGATCCTTAGCCCACTGAACAAGGCCAGGGATCGAACCTGAGTCCTCATGGATGCTAGTCAGATTCGTTTCTGCTGAGCCACTACGGGAACTCCTACTATAATGATTATATCGTAATATAAATATACTAATACACTTAATAAATACAAGCCAATAATATTTCATAATGATTTTTTTGTTATATATCCCATGTAATAGCCATAAAATACAAAGCCATTAACTTTTTTTCCCTTTTTATTTCCTTGCAAGTTTACTCAAAACCTTGCAGCAAGTTAGCAGTTACAGGGTAAAGGTTAAAGCCTTGGGGAAGAAACGGGCTGGAATGTGGCAGCTATAGCCTCCAGGAGAAAAGGCAGCTTTTTCTGCTCTATTTAAAATGTTGCAGTAGCTCTGGGCACTCATTTAAGCTTTTTTCCGCCATCTCAGAGGAATGGGCCTGGGGGATGTTGAGTATGTTTGGTCCTTTCCACGTTCCTCCTTGTAACTGTCTGGGCCCTGTTCTCCCAGAAGAGGGAAAAGACCAAAGGCGTCACCAGCACTTGCTTTTTTTTTTGTTTTTTTTTTTTTTAAATCTCACTTCAGTCAGAATGGCCCAAACCTGCCAGGGGATCCAGCATATCCACTTCTCTGGGATTGCATCTTTCATTGTCAAATTCCACCTAAAAAAAAAAAAAAAATTCCCATTGTGGCTCAGCGGGTTAGGAACCTGATTAGTATCCAAGAGGATTTGGGTTCAATCTTTGGCCTCGCCCAGTGGGTTAAGGATTCAGCGTTTCAACAAGCTGCAGTGCAGGTCACAGACATGGCTCAGATCTAGCATTGCTGTGGCTGTGGCCTAGGCCAGGCAGCAGCAGCTCTGGGAACTTGCATATGCAGCAGGTGTGGCCTTAAAAAGAAAAAAAAAAAAACCCATTATCAAATTCCAGATAGCTTTTCCTTCTCAGGACAGTCTGCAGCCCCCACCTTCCAGGCACCAAACATTCGTCACCCACTAGCTGTCTACCCCTTTTTCTCTAACTCTGCTCTTCCTGAGCAGGTAAGTCAGGGGCAGGGGACCAAACCCCACTCCCTGCTCCTCTGTGCCTTGTAACGTGGAAGTCCAACTCTCTGGCGCCCAAGAACTAGTCTCTGTGGACCCCATGTTTTGGATGAGGGCCTCATGGTCAGATGGATTGCTCCCTGTGGCTTCTGAGGTCTCTGGCTCTATCCACAGCAGAGGCCACAACACATGAGAACTAATTATTTGGCCCTCAGGACAAGCTGTGAGGTTGTCCAGGAAAGGTCAGTAATATACCTGCCATCGCATGACCCTGGAACAGCCCAGCTGTGAATAAGAGAATAAAGGGGAGATTCTCAAATGGGCAGGGCATGCTCACAGCTCCAGAAGTTAGAATTATAGCCGAAACCCAGCCTCTGTACACCAGCACCAGTTAAGTCTTGGAGACAGAGTTTTGTATGAAGTGGAAAGAACAGCTTTATTGCTTTGCCAGGCAAAGGAGGACACAAGCAGGCTAACACCTCAAAACTGTGTCTTCTCTTGAGAGGGGAGAGCAAGAGGTCTTACAGGTTTAGCTTGAAAATCAGGCTGTTGATAAGGATTAGGGTGTCTGCATTCTTCTCCCTCCATAGGTAACCATTAGTAATAAGTTAGTGGCCAGGGCAGTATATAACATAATGGGGACTTTTAACTAGTTTTTAGCTGTAACAGTATTTCCTAATCATTAACTCTTAAGTCAGCCTTTTGAGACAGAAGGGAGGCTTGGGAGGCTAAAAGAAAAGGTTTTTGCTTCAAAACTCAAGGACCTAGGGTTTCTTGTACATGGTTTCAGAATCACTGGTTTAGGAGTTCCTGCTGTGGTTCAATGGGATTGGCTCAAACCCTGGCTGGGTACAGTGGGTTAAATATCCTGCATTGCTGCAGCTGTGGCGTAGGTTGCTGCTTCGGCTTCTGATCCCTGGCCCGGAACTCCATATACTGTGAGATGGTGAAAAAAGAAAAAAGAAAAAAAAAATCACCAGTTCAGGGAGTTTTGTGGTGCAGCGGGATTAAGGATCCAGTGTTGTCACTGCAGCAGCTTGGGTCTCTGCTGTGGCACGGATACCTTCCCTGGACCGGGAACTTCCACATGCTGCAGGTGCAGCCAAAAATAAAAAATATAAATCAACATATTACAAAAAAAAAAAAAAAGAATCACCATTTCAGTAAGAAGTGGGGAAAACATTTCCAGCAGGCCCCAGCATCCATCTGTCCCTCAGGCTGTAAGCCAATGACAGGTGGCCACCAGGCGCACCTGTGGAGTCTGACCTCTGGGTGCTCCAGTCCAGCTGTACTCCCTCTGGGCATGGTGTGGGCCAGGCGGGGGGCGGGGGGGGCTCCTTTCTTGAACAGAACCGACATGGTATTTTAGGAAGTGGTAACCTTGGAGGATGTGGCCGTGTATTTCACCGTGGAGGAGTGGGAGCTACTGGACCCTGCTCAGAAGAGGCTCTACAGAGGTGTGATGCTGGAAATATGTGGGAACCTGGCCTCCGTGGGTAAGATCAGCCGTTCCTTCACGTGTTGGTCGGGTCATGTTTATTTAGCATCTACTATGCGTAAGAACTATGCTGGGAAGTGGGGGTTACTGGTGAGTGAGTTGGGTGTGGTTCCTGCCCTTGGGGGGCTTAGTCTGCTGGTTTTCCCAACACAAGGAATGGCCTGACTCCTTCAGTGGACAGCAGCCAGAGTAACCGCTGAAATGCATCTTAGGTTAGGAGGATAACATCCCTGATTCCTCTTGGGAACAGAGTCAGGACATTTGTATACTCTCTGCCAAAGTGAAGAGCCAGGGTTTTTAAAACATTTTTTAAATTGTTGGAGTTCCCACTGTGGCTCAGCAGAAAACTAATCTGACTAGCATCCATAAGAATGCAGGTTCGATCCCTAACCTCGCTCAGTGGGTTAAAGATCCGGCATTGCCTTGAGCTGTGGTGTAGGTCTCAGACTCGGCTCAGATCCTGTGCTCGGATCCTATGCTATGGCTGTGGCATAGGCTGGCAGCTACAGCTCTTATTTGACCCCTAGCCTGGGGATCTCCATATGCTGCAGGTGTGGCCCTAAAAACAAAAATAAATAAATAAAAATTTTAAATTGTGGTAAGGAGTTCCTGCTGTGGTTCAGCAGGTTGAGAACCTGACGTAGACTCCATCCCTGGCCCAGCTCAGTGGGTTAAGGGTCCAGCATTGCTGCAAGCTGTGGTGTAGATCACAGATGCAGCTGGGATCCCACATTGCTGTGGCTGTGGCCTGGGCCCGCAGCTGCAGCCGCAATTTGACCCCTAGAAGGGAAACTTCCATTTGCCATGGGTGCAACCATAAAAAGAAAAAAATCATCTAAAATTGTGGTAAAATATATGTAGCATAAAATTTTTCCTTTGAATAATTTTTGAGTATACAATTCAGGGACATTAATTACATTCACATTGCCTTGCAGCCATCCTCATCATCCATCTCCAGAACTTTCTTATCTTCCCCAATTGAAACCGTCCCTATGAAACACTGACTCCCCATTCTGTCCCCCAGATCCTGGCCCTTCCATCTATTTCCTGTCTCTGTGGATCTGACTCCTCTAGGGACCTCCTGGGAGTGGAATCAGATAGTCTTTGTCCTGTGTCTGGCTTCTCTCACTGAGCGTCACATCCTCAAGGTCCATCCATGTTGGAGCAGGTGTCAGAATCTCCTTCCAGTGTGTGGATGGACCATGTTGCGTTTATCCATCATCTATTGATGGACACTTGGGTTGTTTCCACCTTTTGGCTGCTGTGAATATCATTCTACAGGTATCTCTTCTAGTCTTGCTTTCAGCTTGTATGTGTCTCTACCAGAAGCAGAATTGCTGGATTATATGGTGATTCTACGTTTAGCTTTTTGAGGAACCGCCAAACTGTTTTCCACAGCAGCTGCCCCATTTTTCATCCCCACTAGCAGAGTACAAGGGTTCCAATTTCTCCACATCCTCTCTGATACTTATCTTGTGTTTGTTTGTTTTGTCCATTCTTGCAGCATGCAGAAATTCCTGGAACAGAGGTTGACCCCACAGTACAGTAGTGACAATGACGGATCCTTAACCTGCTTCACCACAAGGGAACTCCTGGTTTTTCTTTTAACAATTTTTCCTTCCTTCCTTCCTTCCTTCCTTCCTTCCTTCCTTCCTTCCTTCCTTCCTTCCTTCCTTCCTTCCTTCCTTCCTTTCTCTTTCTCTCTTTCTCCATCCATATGCACCCAGGGCATATGGAAGTTCTTGGGTCAGGAATCAAGTCCAAGCTGCAGCTGCAGCCTAAGTCACAGTTGCAGCAACACCAGATCCTTAACTCACTGTGTCACACTGGGAACTCCTTTTCCATTTTTTTTAAACCATAGTCATTTTAATATATGAAGTGGTATTCACTGTGGTTTTGATTTGCATCTCCTTAATGACTAATGATGTTGTGTTTCTCTTCATGTGTCTGTTGGCCATTTGTCTTTCTTCTTGGGGGAAATGTAAACCCACATTTTTTAAAACTCAATGAATTTTATTACATTTATAGTTGTACAGCTATCATCACAACCCAGTTCTATAGCATTTCCAAAGTAAAGCCCCAAACACCTAGCCCATCTCCCCACCTGTTTCCTTTGGAAACCATAAGGTTCTCAAAGTCTGTGAGTCTCTTCTGCAAAGGAGTTCAGTGTGTCCCTTTTTTAGATTCCACATATAAGTGATAGCATGTGACACTGGTGTCTCACTGTCTGACTAACTTCACTTAGTATGATAATTTCTGGGTCCATCCATATTGCTGCAAATGCCGTTATTTCTTTTCTTTTTATGGCTGAGTGATATTCCATTGTGTTTATGTACCACATCTTCTTTATGTACTCTTCTGTTGATGGACATTTAGGTTGCTTCCATGACTTGGCTCTTATATTTTGTGCGGCAGTGAAGCTTGGGGTACATGTATCTTTTCGAGTCATGGTTTTCTTTGGATAGATGCCCAGGAGTGGGATTGCTGGGGCAAATGGTAATTCTATTTTCAGTTTTTTGAGGAATCTCCATACTGTTTTCCATAGTGGTTGCACCAATTTACATTCCCACCAAGAGTGTAATAGGGTTCCCTGTTCTCCACACCCTCTCCAGCACTTTTTTCAGATTATTTGATGATGGCCATTCTGACTGGTGTAAGGTAAACCCACATTTTTTTTTTGTCTTTTGTTTTTTTTGTTGTTGTTGCTATTTCTTGGGCCGCTCCCTTGGCATATGGAGGTTCCCAGGCCAGGGGTTCAATCGGAGCTGTAGCCACCAGCCTACGCCAGAGCCACAGCAACGCGGGATCCGAGCCGCGTCTGCAACCTACACCACAGCTCACGGCAACGCTGGATCGTTAACCCACTGAGCAAGGGCAGGGACCGAACCCGCAACCTCATGGTTCCTAGTCGGATTCGTTAACCACTGCGCCACGACGGGAACTCCAGCCCACATTTTTTTAATCAGGAAAATAAAACCTTTAGCTTGGTCAGTGTGCCACCCCTCCTGTGTACTCTTCTTTCAGAAGCCTTGAGGAACTCAAGTCCTGAGATTGGCATTGAGGATGGCACAATATCCTCAGCACAAGCTTCCCAAGTCACCAGTCTCTCTCCATGGACAGCATATTCACTCTTTCGACCAGTGGTGTCTTCCCACTTGGAGCAAGGAGAAGCCATGTGGACCATGGGGAAAGAAACCCTCCAAGCTTCCTGTTCAGGTAAGAACCAGGCAGATATGAGCTGTTGGGATGGGGCAGCGTCTGGGGACTTCAGTCAAAGACCCCTCCACAGAGGTCCTAATTTTCTAGGTAGGAGGCTGAGCTCCTTGGCTGTACTTTCCCGCATAACCTTCGCTTTGTCCTCCAGCAACTTCTCCTTTGGTGAACTAGCATCCACTGCCCCTGTTTCAGCACAGAGGAAAGAACATCCCCTTTCTTTCCGGAAGCCCTTCTACGTGTGTCCCCCATAACAGCTCTTCCCTCTCTGCTTTCTGGGTAATTCTTTCTCTCTGCCATTCTTCTTCCTTCTCCTTTCTAGAGCAGTTTCTTCTCCATTTACAATTCCCTCCCCAGCATACTGATCCATCTTCCCTTCACCTTGCCTTCCCCTGTGTTCAAAGCTTTTTTTTTTGTTGCCGTTGTTGTCTTTTTAGGGCCGCACCCTTGGCATATGGAAGCTCTCAGGCCAGGGGCAGAATCAGAGCCATAGCTGCCGGCCTACACCACAGTCACAGCAATACCAGATCCCAGCCGTGTCTGCAGCCTACACCACAGCCCACGGCATTACTGAATCCCCAACCCACTCAGGGATCAAATCTGCGTTCTCTTGGATGCTAGTCAGATTTGTTTCCACTGAGCCACGACAGGAACTCTCCAAGGCTGTTTTTTTGATTTTTTTGTTTTTTGGTCATTGAATTACTTCATTTATTTAAAAGTTTTTAAAATTGAAGTATAGGTGATTTATAATTTCTGCTTTTCAGCAAAGTGATTCAGTTATAAAATTATACATGCACACGTGCACACACACACACACACACACACACACACACACACACACACATATTCTTTCTTTTTTTCCAGCATATGGAACTTCCCCAGCTAGGGTTCAAATTGGAGCTGCAGATGCCTATGCCATATCCGAGTCATGTCTGCAACCTACACCAGAGCTCATGGCAACGCTGGATCCCCGACCCACCGAGCAAGGCCAGGGATCAAACCCAGATCCTCCTGATACTAGTCAGATTCATTTCCCCTGTGCCACAATGGGAACTCCCTTAAATTTAATTTCTATTTTATATTGGTATATAGTTGATTTACAATGTTGTGTTAGTTTTAGGTGTGCTACAAAGTGATTAAGTTATATATGCATACACACATATACTTATATCCGTTCTTTTTCAGATTCTTTTCCCGTATAGATTATTACAGAATATGTTATCTTTTTTTTTTGTCTTTTTGTCTTTTGTCTTTTTTGTTGTTGTTGTTGTTGTTGCTATTTCTTGGGCCGCTCCCACGGCATATGGAGGTTCCCAGGCTAAGGGTTGAATCGGAGCTGTAGCCACCGGCCTATGCCAGAGCCACAGCAACGCTGGATCCGAGCCGCGTCTGCAACCTACACCACAGCTCATGGCAACGCCGGATCGTTAACCCACTGAGCAAGGGCAGGGACCGAACCCGCAACCTCATGGTTCCTAGTCGGATTCGTTAACCACTGCGCCACGACGGGAACTCCAGAATATGTTATCTTTTTTCCCCCTTTTTAGGGCCACACTTGTGGCATAGGGACATTCCCAGGCTAGAGGTCAAATGAGAACTGCAGCTCCTGGCCTGTGCCACAGCCTAATCAACTTGGGATCCTTAACCTACAGAGCAAGGCCAGGGATCAAACCCACATCCTCATGGATACTAGTTGGATTCTTAACCTCCTGAGCCATGATAGGAACTCCTATATACATTCTTTTTAAGTATTCTTTTCCATTAGGTTTATCACAGGACATTGGATATAGTTCTCTGTGCTATGCAGTAGGACCTAGTTGTTTATCCCCTCCATGTATAGCATCTTGCAACTGCTAACCCCAACCTCATACTCCATCCCTCCCCAACCCCAACCCCCTTAGAAACAATTCTGTTCTCTATGTCTGTGAGTTTGTTTCTATTCTGTATACAAGTTCATTTGTGCCATATTTTAGATTCCACATATAAGTGACATCATATGGTATTTGACTTTCTCTTTATAACTTACTTCACTTAGTATGAGAATCTGTAGTTGCATCCATGTTGGTACAAATGGTATTATTTTGTTCTTTTTTATGGCTTAACAAAGTTTATGTTTGAACATGAATCCACACATGCCTTGTATATGTTGGAAATACTTTTGTCCCATTGTTCTTAAGGTAGAAATCTCTTTGTCTCCCTCACCCTCAATTTCTTTCAGATTGGAAGACTAGACTGAAAAGCCAAGAGTCAATTTACAGGAAGGATGTTTTTGGGGAAGAACCACCTGGTACTGTGAATATTATAAAGCTCCCCAGAGAGGACTGGGGAGATGCTCAACTTGAGGAGAAGCATGAAGAGCCCCAGGGGCTTTTAAGACAAATGGGGTACCTCCAGATAGAGGCATTTACTCAAGAAAAGGCTACTGCCTGGCATGAATTTGGGGAAAACTGTAATCTCAGCTCAGACCCTGTTTTATCACAGAGAGGTTCTATAGGGAGACATTTCCATGACTGTGACTTAGCTATTGAGAGTTTGGCATCTGATCCATTCTTAAACTGTCATCAGATGGGATATGCAGACCAGAGACCCTGTGAAGGGAATGAAAGTGGAAAGGATCTCAGCCAAAATAATCACCTTTTTCAACATGGAAGAGTTCAAACAAGGCGGAAATCTGCCTGTGCAGAAAGTTGGAAATCATTTAATCAGGAGATGACACTTACCATACACAGCAGAATTAATACAGTGGAGAAAGCCTATGAATGTCATCAGTGTGGGAAAGTCTTCAACCGGAGGCACTCCCTGAGTGAACATCAGAGGATTCACACAGGAGAGAGACCATATGAGTGTCAAGAATGTGGGAGAGCCTTTACCCACAGCTCAACCCTCACTCGACATCTGAGAACTCATACTGGAGAGAAGCCCTATTCGTGCAGTGAGTGTGGGAAAGCCTTCAACAGGATTTCATCTCTTACCCAACATCAGAGGATTCACACAGGGGAAAAGCCCTATGAGTGTAAAGACTGTGGGAAATCCTTCTGCCAGAGTTCTTATCTGATCTTGCACAAGAGGACGCATACAGGCGAGAAGCCCTATGAGTGTAATGAATGCAGAAAGGCCTTCAGTGACCGTTCTTCTCTTAATCAACACGAGCGGACACACACTGGTGAGAACCCCTATGGGTGTCACCAGTGTGGAAGGGCCTTCAGCCAGAGGTCTTCCCTGGTTCGGCATGAGAGGACCCACACTGGGGAGAAGCCATATCGCTGTAATGAATGTGGGAAAGCCTTCAGCCAGAGCTCTTCCCTTATCACACACCAGAAAACACACACTAGCCAGAAAACCTATAAAATAATTGATTGTGGGAAAGCTTTCTATCAGAGCAGCCATCTTGTTGGATGTTAGTGGTTGCATATGGCTTTACAAAGTACTGCTTATTGCTTTACCATGCAGGTATGTTCAGACTTTGCTCCTCTGATGTACTCCTTGAGAAGAAGTAGGCTAAGTCCATATTATGGAAGGAAAGAACTGAGGTCAAGAGTTGAGAAAGGATCTTTTAATGGGGAGAAATGGTCATTGAACAATACTCAGTGAGCTCTGCCGTCTTGGAAAAGATTGGTAAATTAAATGGGATTTTGCTGAGAATTAACACAGTAATTTCTTTGTTGAAATGGAGTTCCTACTGTGGCTCAGCAGGTTAAGAACCTGGCTACTATCCATGAGGATGTGGGTTCGCTCCCTGGCCTTGCTCAGTGGGTTAAGGATTTGGCATTGCTGCAAGCTGCAGTGAACGTAGGGAATGTGGCTCAGATTTGATGTTGCTGTGGCTGTGATGTAGGCTGGCAGCTGCAGCTCCAATTCCACCCCTAGCCTGGGAACTTCCATATGCTGCAGATGTGGCCCTAGAAAGAAAGGAAGGAAGGAAGGAAGGAAGAAAGTATTGTTTCAACTTTTTGTTTCAGTAATCAGTTTTCATATTTTTCTTACTCCTTCTGCCCCTGTTGGTCACTTAGCTAGGTCCTGACTTGTCTCACACACTACTTGTCACAGTACCATAGCCATGCAGAACATATGCTAAGACAGAAGGTGCTTTGGCTGGGAAGTGAAAAGCAAAGAGTGCCAAGTATTTTATGTAATTATATCTAGTGAAGTCAAAACACATATGTAAATGGGAAAAGGCCAGAAATGTGGAGAAATGAACAGAGTTTCTTCGACAGGGTCATCTGATTATGTGTGGTTTTCTGCCTGCTGCCATTTCACTTGGTACTTCTGGGATTATTTTCACAATAAGAAACAGAGGAGCCCAAGGGATTTCTAGTTTCATCAATTAGTTGAGGAGGACTGTGGACACTGAGATGGTAAGGATATAATGCAGTAGGTCTTGGGACGTGGAGAGGTGAAATGACCTTGGGAAAAGCCTACTGTGAGATGTACTTGCCAGAGTGTGGATGTGTGTCATCATTACCAACATTTATGGGGTGCTTACTATAATTCCAACACCAGTCTAGCCTCTGTATGTGTTTCCTCATTTTACCTTTTCAACAAACCCCAGGAGATAGGGGTTTTTACAGAAGGGGACACAGAAATAAGGTATCTTACCCAAATTCAGCCAACCAGAAAGTAGGGGGATCTGTATTTGAACTTGAGCAACCTATACCAGGCCACTGCCACATTTGTAAGGAAGGATATAAGGTGTTTTCCAAACTGTCCCTTGAAAGTCACCACTGGAGTTCCCACTGTGGCTCAGCAGTAATGAACCCGACTAGTATCCATGAGGACTCGGGTTGGATCCCTGGCCTTGCTCAGTGGGTTAAGGATCCATCATTGCTGCAAGCCGAGGCATAGGTTGCAGATATGGCTTGGAACTGGCGCTGCTGTGGCTGTGGCATAGGCTGGCAGCTCTGATTGGACCCCTAGCCCAGGAACTTCCATATGCCACGGTGTGGCAAAAAAAAAAAAAAAAGGAAGAAAAGGGATTCTCTAAACTTCTGGGTGTTTAATATCCTCCTCCTCCTTTTTTTTTTTTTTTTTTTTCCCCATGATGGAGGTATGTGGAAGTCCTAGGGATCAAACCCATGCCACAGGAAGTTCCTTTTTGGCTCAGTGGGTTAAGGATCCAGCGTGTTCACTGCTGTGGGTCTAGTTATAACTGTGGCGCTGGTTGAATGCCTGGCGCATGGGAACTTCCAGTTGCCCTGGGTGAGGCCAAAAAGGCAAAAACAAAAACCTGCACCACAGCAGCAACCTGAGACTCAGCAGTAACAATGCTGGATTGTTAACCCAGTGAGCCACCAGGGAACTCCTGCAACACAATTTCTAGTCAGAACATCATCTGTTCAAAAAAAGTGCTATATTTCAAACACAAAGATGCAAAGATGTTCTATGAGCATCATCAGGTCACTCCGAGATGTACTGAGTGGGAGCAGAGCTGTGTTGAAGGAGCACATGGCAAGTTCAAATTTTCCTTGTGAAAGAAGTTGAGAATAGGAGTTATGTATACCACTTACTAAGCTATTGTCTCTCTGCTTCAGACCCACTCACTATAGGAGTTTCCTGCTGCTGCTATGACAAATGACCACATATTTAGTGACTGGAAAAAGCTAGGTTGGTTTTTTTTTTCTTAAAGTATAGTTGATTTACAATGTTGTGCCAATTTGTACCATACAGAAAAGTGACCCAGGCATACATATATATATACCTTCCCTTCCTTCCTTCCCTCCCTCCCTCCCTCCTGCCTTCTTTTTCTTTTTGTCTTTTAGGGCCACACCCATGGCATATGGAGGTTCCCAGGCTAAGGGTTAAATTGGAGCTGTAGCCGCCAGCCTACGGCACAGTCACAGCAATGCCAGATCTGAGCTAGGTCTGTGACCTACACCACAGCTCATGGCAATGCCATGAGTGAGGCCAGGGACTCAATGGCATTTTGCTCAATGGCAATGCCCACTGAGTGAGGCCAGGGACTGAACCTGCGTCCTCATGGATGCTAGTCGGATTTGTTTCTACTGAGCCATGACGGAAACTCCTTCTTTTTTTCTTTTTAAGGCTGTACCTGTGGCATATGGAAGTTCCCAAGTTAGGGGTCAAATTGGAGCTGTAGCTGCCAGCCTACACCACAGCCACAGAAACACTGGATCCAAGCCGCATCTGCAACCTAGCCGCACCTTGCAGCAACTTGAGATCCTTAATTCACTAAGAGAGGCCAGGGATCAAACCTGCATCCTTACAGACCGTGGTGGGTTCTTAACCCACTGAGCCACAGCAGGAACTCCTATACATTCCCTTTGTCATATTATTTTACATCATGGTCTATCCCAAGAAACTGGATATAGTTCCCTGTGCTGTACAGTAGGGCCTCATTTCTTATATATTTAAGTGGTAATAGTTTGCATTTGCTAACCTCAAACTCCCCGTCCACAGCTAGTTTATCCTTATCAGAGTCCTGGAGGTCAGAAGCCCATGTTCAAGGTACGGGCAGGACTGGTTCCTCTGGAGGCTCCAGCAGAGTTTGTTCACACCTTTTCCAGCTTCTGGAGGTACCACATCCCTAGCTCGAGACCCCTTCCTCCATCCTCACAACCAGGGGGTCAGCATTTCCCATCTCTCTGCCTTTGACCCTCCTGCCTCCCTCTTGGGAGGACCTTGTGATGACACTGGGTTCCCAGGGAATCCAGGACCATCCCTATCTCAGGGGCCTTCACCGAATTCCACTTGCAAAGTCTCTTTAGACATTCATGAGTTCCAGTAATTAGGATGTGGATATCTTTGGGAACTTTTATCTGCTGGCCGCAGCTACCGTTCAATACTTTGCTTCGTGATATGAGTAGAAATGTTGCAAACCATGATTCTGCTTTGCCAGCAGCTTGTGCTAATTGGAGGGAGGATGGAAGACAGGAGGAGAGGGATTGGAGGATGTCTCTGTTACCTTGGTGCTTGAATAACATCCCTGCGTGGCCTCAACACCTTGCCTCGCCCTCCCATCCCTCAGAAAGCCACATGCTACTCTGCTCTCGTGGCAGTGGATGTTTTGTGGAGGTCAGAAACCAGTCTCCATTTTTCCACCTTAAGAAATGAAATGACATATTCTTTATGTGTGATGCTCACAAGATAGATCTCTGAGTACATAATGGCAACAGGCAGGAGTGCTTGAGGTTTATGACAGGACCCAATCTTAGGCAGACCTCGAAATTCCATGCTGATTTATTGAAACTTGGCATTCATTATTAATATCTATCTATCTATCTAATTTTTTTTGCTTTTTATGGTCGCCCCTGCAGCATATGGAGGTTCCCAGGCTAGGGGTCAAATTGGAGCTGCAGCCACTGGCCTACACCACAGCCACAGCAATGCCAGATCTGAGCTGCATTTGCAACCTACACCACAGCTCACGGCAATGCTGGATCCTTAACCCACTGAGCAAGGCCAGGGATCGAACCTGCATTCTTGTGAATGCTAGTCAGATTGGTTTCTGCTGAGCTATGATGGGAACTCCCATATTTTTAAAAGTATATATTTTTTAATAGTTTATAAAGCCAGCAAGTAATTTATTTTTGCCTTGATTTTTTTTTTTCTTTTTTGGCTGCACCCATGGCATATGGAAATTCCCAAGCCAGGGATCGAATCCGAGTGGAACCTGTGATCTATGTCACAGCTGCAGCAATGCTGGGTGCCATAGTAGAAATTCCATTGCTTTTTACATGTTAATCAAACACATTTTTATGAAAGCATCTAAACATTTTTGGAAACATTAAAAAAGCAGTTCTTTCTTTCTTTTTTTTTTGGCTGTGCCCGGGGCAGGGATCAAACCCACAGCACAGCTGTAAGCAGAGCCATAACAGTGACAACACCGGATTCTTAACCCACTGAGCCAGGAGGGAACTCTAAAAAAGAAATGTAAAAAATTCTGTAATTAAAATGACAAGTGCTAGCAGAGTTTGGGCGTCCACTTAATGTCAAGTGAGAGAATGTTTTCTAAGAGAAGCAGGCATATTAAATATATTAGGTGTTTGGCCCCCATCTATTAAGAGTATTAAGAAATTTCAGGTCCATTCCAAATTTATATAAGCTTGTTGTTTGATATCAGTTAATAGAGGAATTCAGTTGCCTCTGGGATATCACCGCCTTTTAGAAAAATAAAACTTTTAAAAATATGGTGACAAAATAGATAATAAATTAACCATTTTAATTTTAAAATATACATTTCAGTGGCATTAAGTACATTCATATTGTTATGCACTATGAGACCCTTTTCATTTTGAAAATTCTCTGGCTAAAAACCTGATCAAACATAAATTTCTTTGCAGCATAAAACGCACACCTGAGGACTCTGACATCTCACACCTGTGGCTGTGATGACACTAGTTCAGCAGAGAGGCTGGGGTCTCAGATCCACCTCCCACAGGGGGAAAAAGTCCCCAGGGCAGAGTTGCTGATCCCTAGTCCCAGCAGTCGGGGCGCTGCCTTCTCGTGTCAAGGTTACAAGTCAAGAATCGAGCTAGGCCGGACTTGCCGACAGTGACATCACGAGCGTCTTCGTTCTTAACCGAAGGGCACGTTTCCACAGTGACCTCACCCACATGGCTGACTCCTGACCCCGGAGGTCACCAGATCACTCCACCACCCCCTACCCCTCGTCCCGTTCAGTCCCGGCACGGAACAGGAACAGAGGGTGCTTCACGTGCAGAGTGAATCAGGACTCCCTGTTCCTGAGGACTCAGGGCTGGTGGCCAAGGGGCAGGTTCTGCGCCGAGCCATCTCTGGGGTTACGGGTCGGCAATAGATCCCTGAGGCCTGTCACTCAATGATCAGAGGGCGTGCCTGGGGCGCAATCTGGCAAAAAAAAAAAAAAAAAAAAACCGGGCGGGGCTCGGAGAACTGTCCAATTGGGGGCGCTAGGGGAGGGTCTCGGGAAACTGTGCAATCAGAGCCCCCGGCAGTAGTAATGCTCGAGGTCCTGCCCAATCAGGTCAGCGGGACGCGGAGCAGCTTCTACTCAGGAGCCCGGTGGATGTTGAGTGCCAAGAAGACCATCCAATCAGAGCTGGGGCCGGGAGCGCTTTCAGTCCAGGTGCAGGTCGTTTTCGGCCGGTCGTGGCGCTCTTGCGCACCTGCCCCGCGGGGCCTCAGGTGTTTGTTCCCCATCGCTCTCACCTGCCCGGGCCCTAGGGAGGACGCCCGGGAGATCCTGGAGCAAGGCGGAGATGGTGAGTGCGTGAGGTCGGGGCTTGAGACTAGGAGGGGCTGGGTCGAACCGGCCAGAACTGGCTAGAAGCGGTCGCGGGTGGGGTCCCAGCGTCCCGTCCAGTTTCTGCGCGGGAGTCTGGGGTCTCAGGACTGCCTGGGTGGCCCAGATGCGCACAACCGCCCTCTGCTTGGGGATCTGGGAACCTCAGCCCCTGGTCGTTTCCTCCTTGCCTGCAGCCTGCGGGGGCGGGTGAGGAGTCTGGGGGGACCTACTTGGGGGCCCTGCGCTGGGAAGGGTCTCCTGGTATGCCCTAGGTCCTGAGTGACTCCCATCCCAGTTCTCATTCCCTAGAGGGACACGACTGGTCGGTTAACCAGATGCCGGTGTTGAGGAAAGACAGAAATGTTTCCTGCCCCCGGGGTCTCACAGGTGAAGGGAGAAAAACAAAGGTCAGAGGAAGCCCCCCCCCCCCCCCCGGGGTAAGGCAGCACGCCTCACCGTCCCCCCTTCCTCAGCAAAATGCACTGGCTACAGCCAGTGTCCTTTGTTCAGCGAGCACTTCAGGGAGTAGTGGGGGAGGGGTGCTCCACGTGGTAGCGTGACTGCACCTGACCCTTGTAGTCATTAACACAGACCATTGTCTGTGTTCCAGTTCAACACTGCCCCTTCCTGGGTTTGTCACCTTGAAAAGATGTATTCACTTACTGGAACCTCAGCTTTCCAGCAGATGTAAAATACATTTAATTAATACAGCAGGAAACAAAGTATTTTCAAAAGAATGAGTTTCAGAAGAAAAAGTCTTACATTCCACATGCTAAACATTCATTTAAAATCTCCCCCAGTCTGCAGTAAGTTTCTCAAGACTGTTCCTATGGATGATAAACAGAATTCCAGGACTTAGCCTCCAGAATTCTGGGGGAAAGCATGTCAAAGAAATAGAGAAATTCTCCTTTCCTGTACAGCTGCAGAGAAGTGAATATAGTGCCACATAGCGTGGTAGGTGAAATTGGTGTTAAAAGATTCACCAGAAATATCAGTGACTTAATTTGTGACAGTAGATAATAACTGTTGTTTCTTATTATCTGCAATACAGTTTGCTTAAATCTGCAGTAAGTTGATAGTTGTCCATGGAAGAGGTGGAAATACAAGCTTCCTGATAACCACTGGTTGTTCTCCGTATTTTTGCATCACTAGTTTATTTTTCAGATTCCATGTACAAGTGATACCATACAGTATTTGTCTTTGGCTTATTTTACTTAGCATAATGCCAAGTCCATTGATGTTGTTGCAAATGGCATCATTTTATTCTCTTTTATGGCTGAGTAGTATTCCATTGTGTACATGTACCACATCTTTATCTGTTCATCTGTTGATGGACACTTAGGTTGCTTCCATGTCTTGGCAGTTGTAAATAGTGCTGCAGGGAACATTTGGGTGCAGGTATCTTTTTTTTTTTCCTTTCTTTTTTGGCGGCATATGGAGTTCCCGGGTCAAGGATCAGATCTGAGCTGCAGGTGCAGCCTAAGCCACAGCTGTGGCAACACTGGATCCTTAACCCACTGTGCTGGGCCAGGGATGGAACATGTGTCCCAGCGCTCCCAAGATGCGGCCCATTCTGTTGCGCCATAGCAGGAACTCTGTGCAGGTTATCTCTTTGAATTAGTGTTGCTGTTTGTTTTTTTTTTCCCAGATATATATCTGTTTGTCCTGTCCCATGTATTGAAGTATCTGTCATTTCTGCCTGCCTCCAAGTGGCTGCCCTGTCATGAATCAGGTCTCTCATAAACACAGGCCTGCCTGGGGCTCTGTTCCTTTCTGTAGACCTAATGGCCGAGTCCTCTGCCGGGTCCATTGTGTCAGGAATGCTCTTGCCTTAAAATCCTTGCTGTGTGTGTGGCTATAAATAAATTAAATCATGTCACAGGCCAGTGGGTTTCCATTCCTCTGAGAGTCTAAGACACGGCAAAATCTAGTCTTCTGTGGACTTTAATTCATGCCTCTTGTAAGGTCGAATACAAGTGAAAAATAATAGGCTTAATTCTCCTTATTGAAAATAAGGGAAGAGGAGTTCCCGTCGTGGCACAGTGGTTAACGAATCCGACGAGGAACCATGAGGTTGCAGGTTCAGTCCCTGGCCCCTGCTCAGTGGGTTAAGGATCCAGCGTTGCCTTGAGCTGTGGTGTAGGTCACAGACGCGGCTCGGATCTGGTGTTGCTGTGGCTGTGGTGTAGGCTGGCAGCTACAGCTCCAATTAGATCCCTAGCCTGGGAACCTCCATATCCTGAGGGTGCGGGCTGAAAAGACAAAAAAAAAAAAAAAAAAAAAAAAAGAAGGGAAGAGACTTCCTCTTGTTTCCTGTTTTTAGAGCATTTACTTTAGAGAACTTGTAGTTGTTAAATTCTTTGTGCTGTTTCTTTGAAATGCATGTAAATCTTTCTAAAAGCTAAATAAACTTTTGGCACCTTTAGTACCCAGGAATGCCTTTCTCAAGGACCTTGACCTGTCTTTTTGAAATGTCATCACCCAGGAAGATAGAGCCCCCATAACCCAGTTTCTGCGGAAGGGTAGGAGCCTAAGTTGGGCGGATGCCTCTTGTCATAAAGAAGTTAATTTTTCCTTTGGATAAAGGCAATTAGCTAACACAGGTGGTCACCCCAACTAAATAAATTTAGGAAGAATTATGGGTAACAAATGGTGCTATCAAGTCCTCTTACTTGACTAGCTTTGTTCGAGAACAGATATGCAAAGGGTTGATCTGCTTGGCTCTATGAAAGAGTGAGGTGTCTTACAGTCCTTGTAATCTCTTAGATTGTAATAAGTATCACATTCTGGCTTAATGCTGATTCGATAATGGAATTGTTTTCTTTCTCTTCTAAAAAAAATCCTTGTTGTGTGATGGGCATGTTCCCATCTGGTTCTGCAGAATATTTTGGCTGTTTTTGAACATTTGTTCTTAATAGGTTTGTGAAGTTAGTATGTCAAGTCCTAAAAAACATACCTGGTTTGGGAATTTAATGAATTTTGTAAAGACTATAGGTCGTCTTGGGGAGTTTGATATTTTGGTAACACTGAGGTCTTTTTAAGAACATGTGCCATCCTTTCATTTATTTCATTTTGCTTTGTTATTATTCTGGATTTTTATTTTTTGTCTTTTTAGGGCCACACCCACGGCATATGGAAGTTCCCAGGCTAGGAGTCACATCAGAGCTGTGGCTGCTGGCCTATACCACAGCCACAGCAACACCAGATTTGAGCCTCTCTAGTCTGTGACCTACATCACAGTTCATGGCAATATCAGGTCCTTAACCCACTGAGTGAAGTTACGGATCAAACCCAAGTCCTCATGGGTACTAGTTGGGTTTGTTTCTGCTGAGCCACAATGGCAATTGCCTGAAATTTATTTTTATATTGAGTTTTATCCTGGAATCTTGTTCAGAATCTTTTCTGTGATCATATTTTTGTCCTGTTGGTTTCCTACATGTACAGCTGTTTGAGTTAAGCATTAAAACCAGTGTTTCTGGAGTTCTGCTCTGGCACAGTGGGTTAAGAATCTGGCTGCGGGGAGTTCCCGTTGTGGCTCAGTGGTTAACGAATCTGACTAGGAACCATGAGGTTGCAGGTTCGATCCCTGGCCTTGCTCAGTGGGTTAAGGATCTGGTGTTGCCGTGAGCTGTGGTGTGTGGGTTGCAGACGTGTCTCGGATCCTGCGTTGCTGTGGCTCTGGTGTAGGCCAGTGGCTACAGCTCTAATTAAACCCCTAGCCTGGGAACCTCCATATGCTGCAGGAGCATCCCTAGGAAAGGCAAAAAGACAAAAACAAAAAACAAACAAACAAAAAACAAAAAAGAATCTGTCTGCAGTGGCTTGGGTTGCTGTGGAAATGTGGGTTCAATGCCTGGCACAGTGGGTTTAAAGAATCTGGTGTTGCTGCAGCTGCCGTGTCTGTCACAGCTATGGGTTGGATTCAGTCCCTGGCCTTGGAGCTTCCATATGCTGCAGATGCAGCCATTAACAAAATGGCAAGGGTTTTGTTTTCTGTATTGCACATTTGTTCATTTTCTGGATTGGAGAGCTAGTATAATGTTGACTAATAGTGGGAGCAGGAGTTCCCATTGTGGCACAGCGGAATGGAATCCGACTAGTATCCATGAGGATACAGGTTTGATCCCTGGCCTCGCTTAGTGTGTTAAGGATCAACAATGCCATGAGCTGTGGTATAGGTTGCAGACATGGCTGGGATCCCATGTTGCTGTGACTGTGACATAGGCCAGCAGCTGTAGCTCTGATTTGACCCCTAGCCTGGGAACTTCCATATGCCATGTGTTTGGCCATGAAAAAGAAAGAAAAAGAAAAAAAAAAAGTGAGATCAACTGGCCATACTTCATTTGTACATAATTGTCTTAGAGAAAACACTGAACTTTTGTTGTTGTTGTTGTTGTTGCTATTTCTTGGGCCGCTCCCGCGGCATATGGAGGTTCCCAGGCTGGGGGTTGAATCGGAGCTGTAGCCACTGGCCTACGCCAGAGCCACAGCAACATGGGATCCGAGCCGCGTCTGCAACCTATACCACAGCTCACGGCAACGCCGGATCGTTAACCCACTGAGCAAGGGCAGGGACCGAACCCGCAACCTCATGGTTCCTAGTCGGATTCGTTAACCACTGCGCCACGACGGGAACTCCATGAACTTTTACTGTTTATGTATTCCTTGTTCTTTTTTGAATATTCTTTTATCAATTTTCCATTATTTGGTCATGCACATTATCATATATCTCCCAATGGTAAGAGTTTTTTTACTATATGACTACTGAATATTATAAAATGCCTTTCAGCAACTCTGAGATAATTATAGGTAAATCGTATGAGTCGACTTTAGAGTTTTCTATTGTATAATACAACATCAGTGTGGGAAAGTGCACATGACGTATGTACAATTGATGGCAATATTAAAAAAAACCCTTTGTGTAATGAAACTCAGCCCTAAATGTAGAACAAGCTTTTATGCCAGATCTGAAATGAACCCCAGCCCCCTCCCCCTCCAAGTATAACCGATATGTTGAATATACTAAATTATGTGAATGTATGTATAATTATGCATGTATGTAATTGTATATTCATATATATTTTATATTATTATTTTTTTTCTTTTTATGATTGCACCTACGGCATATGGAAGTTCCTAGGCTAGGGGTTGAATGGGAGCTGCAGCTAAGGCCTACAACACAGCCACGGCAACACTTGATCTGAGCTGCATCTGTGACCTACACTGCAGCTTGTGGCAGTGCCAGATCCTTAACTCACTGAGTG
This sequence comes from Phacochoerus africanus, assembly GCF_016906955.1. Taxonomy (NCBI): domain Eukaryota; kingdom Metazoa; phylum Chordata; class Mammalia; order Artiodactyla; family Suidae; genus Phacochoerus; species Phacochoerus africanus. The sequence continues at coordinate 75,970,647 of NC_062547.1, read as the reverse complement.
AGGCCAGGGATTGAACATGCATCCTCACAGACACTGTGTTTTGTCCTTAACCCTCAGAGCTGCAACGGGAACTCCTACATATATATTTTAGATTTTTAGGTATCATTTTGCAGTCTTACCTCAAATGGTTATTTTACTGTTGTCCTTTACTCTGCCCTGCAGCCATTCATTCCAGTATATGTGTATTGATATCAGCATATACACACACACAAACACGTGAAAAATCTCTCTCTCTCTATATATATATATATGTATCTCCCACTCCATATCCCTTCACTCTGCCGCATTTTCCTCAGTACTTATATTTAATTTGTTTGTTTTCCTCCAAAAGAATTTAAGATCCATATTGTTCAGAAGTTTTGTTTGCTTAGTGCTGTAGTCCTAGTGCCTGCAAGATCTATAACCTAAATAAATTTTCCTAAATGAAATAGCCAGGTGTTAGCTCTCCAAAGTATTCTTGCCTGAGACACAGAGCTTGGCCTCTCCTTAGTGCCCAGGAGAAGACAAGCTTATCTCCTCATCACTGTGGGAGATATCACACACTAGGGGAACAACTGTGAGTGTGTGAAGGAAGGGCAGGTGTGCCAAGGTGGTGTGATGTCATCACTGTTCTTCATTGCCTCTGCTGTGGACTACTTTTAATAATGTCTGCCTCACAGAGTTACTATAAGGACATATGAGCTAATGTATGTGAAGCTCCCTGTAAGTCTTTCTCTGTAACCAGGGTGTGCAGTGGCACATTTAAAAAATGAACATTGTAAAGAGTGTTACAGGTATTTGATGGTTTCAAGCTAGGTATGTTGAGAGTCCCTGTTGTACTCAGCTGGGACACTGTAGTAAAAATCCAGTCCGGGTGGCTTATACGCAGTGGACATTTATCCTCACAGTTCTGGAGGCTGGAAGTCCATGACCAAGGCACCAGCAAATTCAGTGTCAGGTCAGGGCCTACTTCATAGGTGGCCCTCTTCTTGATGGGTCCGCACCCAGCAGAAGGGTCAGGGAGCTCTCTGGGGTTCAATTTTACTTTTTTTTTTTTTTTTTTGCTATTTCTAGGGCCGCTTCCTCGGCATATGGAGGTTCCCAGGCTAGGGGTTGAATCGGAGCTGTAGCCACCGGCCTACGCCAGAGCCACAGCAACGCGGGATCCGAGCCGCGTCTGCAACCTACACCACAGCTCACGGCAACGCCGGATTGTTAACCCACTGAGCAAGGGCAGGGACCGAACCCACAACCTCATGGTTCCTGGTCGGATTTGTTAACCACTGCGCCACGATGGGAACTCCTCGATTTTAATTTTATATTGGAGTATAGTCGGTTTATAATGTTGTGTTAGCTTCAGGTGTACTGCACAGTGAATCAGTCATACGTATACATATATCCATTCTTTTTCAGCTTCTTTTCCCATGTAGTTTATTACAGAATATTGAGTAAAGTTCCCTGTGCTATACAGTATGTCCTTGCTGATTATTTAATCTTTTTTTTTTTAATTTTTTTGTCTTTTGTTCTTTTAGGGCTGCACCCACAGCATATGGAGGTTCCCAGGCTAGGGGTTTAATCGGAGCTGTTGCCTCCGGCCTCCACCAGAGCCACAGCAATGCCAGATCCGAGCCACGTCTGTGACCTACACCACAACTCACGGCAATGCCAGATACTTACTTAATCCACTGAACAAGGCCAGGGATCAAACCCACAACTTCATGGTTCCTAGTCGGATTCATTTCCACTGTGCCATGACGGGAACACCCTTGATTATTTTATACATAGTAATATATATATATTAATCCCCAACTCCTAATTTATTCCTCACCCCCATTTTTTCTCTACGGTAACAGTAAGTTTGCTTTCTGAGTCTGTTTCTGTTTTGTAAATAGGTTCATGTGTATTATTATTATTATTATTTGCCATACCCACAGCATGCAGAAGTTCCTGGGCCAGTGATCAAACCCATACCATAGCAGTGACCCAAGTCATATCAGTGACAGTACCGGATCTTTAACTATTAGGGCACCAGGGAATGCCAATGTATCATTATTTTAGATTCCACGTATGTGATATCATATGGTTTTTGTCTTTCTATGTCTGGCTTTCTTCACTTAGTGTGATAATCTCTAGGTCCCTCCATGTTGCTGCTAATGACATTATTTCATTCCTTTTTATGGCTGAATGGTATTCCATTGTATATATGTTCCACATCTTCTTAATCCATTCATCTATGGACATTTAGGCTGCTTGCATGTCTCAGCTATTGTGAATAGTGCTGCAGTGAATATAGAGGTGCATGTATCTTTTCCAGTTATGGGTTTTCTCTGGGTAGATGCCCAGGAGTGGATTGCAGGATTGTCTTGTAGTTCTGCATTTAGTCTTTTTTTTTTTTTTTTTGGTCTTTTTGCTATTTCTTGGGCCGCTCCCGCGGCATATGGAGGTTCCCAGGCTAGGGGTCGAATCAGAGCTGTAGCCACCGGCCTACGCCAGAGCCACAGCAACGTGGGATCCGAACCTCGTCTGCAACCTACAGCATAGCTCACGGCAACGCCAGATCGTTAACCCACTGAGCAAGGGCAGGGACCGAACCCGCAACCTCATGGTTCCTAGTCGGATTCGTTAACCACTGCACCACCACGGGAACTCCCGTGCATTTAGTCTTTTAGGGAACCTCCATACAACTCCATTGTTGTTGTACCAATTTACATTCCCACCAACAGTGTAGGAGGGTTCCCTTTTTTCCACACCCTCTCCAACATTGATTGTTTGTAGACTTTTTTGATGATGGCCATTCTAACTGATGTGAGGTGATACCTCATTGCAGTTTTGATTTGCATTTCTTTAATAATTAGGGATGTTGAGCATTTTTTCCTGTGCTTTTTGGCCATCTGTATGTCTTTGGAGAAACCTCTTATTTAGCTCTTCTGCCCATTTTTCAACTGAGTTGTTTTTTTTTTGTTTGTTTTGTTTTTTTCTTTCTAAGAGTTTTATAGTATCCAGTCTTACATTTAGGTCTTTAATCCATTTTGAATTTATATTTGTGTATGGTGTTAGAGAATGTTCTAATTTCTTTCTTTTACATGTAATCGTATACTTTTCCAGCACTGCTTGTTCTGGGGTCTTTTTTTGCCCATGCCTGTGTCACGTGGAAGTTCCTGGGTCAAGGATCAAACCCATGCCATAGTAGTGATAATGCTGGATCCTTAACCCACTGAGCCACTAGGGAACTCCTCTGGGGTCTTTTGTATAAGGGCACTAATCATTCCTAGACACCCTCAAAAGGCCCCATCTCCAAACACTATCTCATTGGGAATCAGATTGTAACATGAGTTTGGGGGGAAGGCACAAACCCTCAGTCTGTAGCAGTCCCCAAGCCCACCCTAGGTTTGGGGGTTCACCAGGAGGCCTCCCAGGCTTCAGTGAGTAGTTATGTTTGGGGCTGTGATTTCTGTCCCTAAGAACAAAGTGAAGTCAACAGAGAGAAAGGTGCCCAGGCAGATTACGAAGAGACCAGGTGCAGAATGCTGAGGGTCCCCTCCTGCAAAATCGTGCAGGCAAGCTTCATTCCTCCAGCAGCCCTGGTGACAGCACAGATGAAGTGCTCTGTTAGCAGGGTTTTATGGGGGGGGCTGGTCATGTAGATGTCCCCTGATGAGCCAGAACCAAGATTCCAGAGGCCTAGAAGGACGACTTGGCCTTGAGCATAAACTGTATTATTTGCATAAAAAAGGCAGAGGAACCACTGCTGTCAGGGAGGTGAGACCTCTCCCCAAATCTGAGTTCCAGACACCAAGGGGGACCTGCCTCTCATATGGGGCTTTATAAGGAGAGGGACTTTACACCCAGGCTTCTCTGTGCTGTCAGTCCCCTCGGCCTTTGGATGGATATCTTCCCAGCAAATTTATTATCAGTAGGACTATAGCAGTGGAGGGAGACCAACCTGCAGTATCTATTTCCCTTCCGCCCTTCGGGGTCCTGGACAAAGCCAGTTCAAATAAGTCCCATTAACCATGGGGAGCTTAGAAAGCTACTTGGCTACAGGCTCAAGAGTTCTGCATAGCGCGTTCGTACCTACATGAGTATGTGTGTACCCTGTACTCTCTTCCCTGGTCTCGGGTTATCAGTTCCCAGATAGCACAGCTCAAGCAGGAAGCTTGATCACCTGAGTGCCTCCCAGGGATGTGACTGTGTCCAGATGGGTTGCATACCTGAGAAGAGCAGCAGAAGGCACAAATGGTCCTGGGCGGGGCAGAGCCTATGGTGGGCAGGGTCAGTGCAGGGCAGCTGGGCTGATAGCTGCGGTAGAGTGGGGGCACCCCCCTCAAGCCGTTGCTTCAGTTTTGTTACCCACATGCTCTAGTTGATGGACCTAAGCCTGTGGACGGCCTTCAAGGCCATCTGCCTGGAAAGCGACAGTTCTGAAGTTCAGCCATTGCCTGACTGCAGGTCCCATCGCAGATCATGCCCTCTCTCTTGGGTGACTGTAAGGGAGTCAAAGGTGGCCAGCCTCTGTGAGGTTTCCCTAGTTAGGGACAAGTGCTCCTTGTGGTGGGGTTGGATGCCTGCCCTCAGGTCAGCACAGCCCGGGAGACCTGAGCAGCCCAGTGGGCACACTGTCGGGTTTGAGCCTACAGTCAAGTTCAGGCAGTTAGGATTTGAGTTTAGAATTCTGTAAAACCTAAGGGGCTTCCCACAGCAGCAAAGCCCAAACCCTGCCAGGTCAGACAGCTGTGTTCTCAGAGCAAGTAGCAGCTCTGAGATGGTCCCAAGCCTTTTTGTCTGTCTGCCTTAGAGCCCAGCTGAACCTCTGCTGGTCAGTGGGCAGCCTCTGAGGGCCATCGTAAGAGTCTGCCTGCAAACTGAACACTTTTACCTAAAATTCCAAAAGTAGGGAGCTCCTGTTGTGGCACAGTGGTGACGAATCCGACTAGTATCCATGAGGTCTTGGGTTCAGTCCCTGGCCTTGCTTAGTGGGTTAAGGATCCAGCACCGCCATGAGCTGTAGTGTAGATTGCAGGCACAGCTTGGATCTGGCGTAGCTGTAGCTGTGGAGCGGGCGACAGCTACAGCTCTGATTTGACCTCTAGCTTAGGAACTTCCATATGCCTTGGGTATGGCCCTAAAAAGCTTAAATAAATAAATAAATAAAATTCTTAAAGTAGATCTCTACTTGGAGATGGGCTGTGTTGGAGTTCTAGCTCTGGTGCAGTGGGATCAGCAGCATCCCTGCAGCACCAGGATATAATTTCAATATTCAGCCTGGTACGGTGGGTTAAAGGATCCAGTGTTGCTGCGGCTGTGGTAAAGGTTGCAACTGCAACTTTGATCTGGTCCCTGGCCAAGGAACTCCATATGCTCTGGGGTGGCTGAAAAAGAAAGAAAAAAAAGGGAGAGAGGTTGCTTGCCTTTTTATTTTGTTTCCCTCTTTTTTTGAACCACCAGTAGGTAAAAGTCAGTAAAAAACCATTTATGGAAGTTCCCGTCGTGGCGCAGTGGTTAATGAATCCGACTAGGAACCATGAGGTTGCAGGTTCGTCCCTGGCCTTGCTCAGTGAGTTGGGGATCTGGTGTTGCCGTGAGCTGTGGTGTAGGTTGCAGACGTGGCTCGGATCCCACGTTGCTGTGGCTCTGGCATAGGCCAGTGGCTACAGCTCCGATTCGACCCCTATCCTCCATATGCCGCGGGAAGTGGCCCTAGAAAAGGCAAAAAGACAAAAAAAAAAAAAACCACTTATGGAGAACTAAACTTGTTTCTAATACTTAGAGTTCATGGCCAACTCCCACACCAGATGCAAATAGCGGGGAGGCTGGGTCTCACTTTTTCTTTGTACTCATTGGGATGATCCCTCAGGCATTTACAAAATTACAGATACTGTTTGTATCAGTTTTTATCATGCAGTCAGGTGCAATAAGTAGCCATAAAACAAAACCGTTTTAAGTAAAAAAAAAAAAATCCCTTCCCCTTTTTTCTCATTGCAGTCAGACCCTGTGTTCTTCTTCAAGAAATGCCATATAAGAAATTACCGTAGTGTGGGTGGCTTAGAAATGTGTTTGTTCTGTTTGTTCTCTCACAATTCTGGAGGCTGCAAGTTCCAAATCAAGGTCTTGGTAGGGTCCCTCAGAATCCTCTAGGTTTTCTGGGCCTTCCTTGGTGGTCTGGTGGTTAAGACTTGGTGCTTTCACTGTGGTGGCCTGGGTTCAGCCCCTGGTCTGGGAACAGATCCCACATCAAGCTGCAGTCATATCACTTCTGGTGGCCCCAGGCATTCCTGTGCTTATGGCAGCATGAGTTGAGCCTCTGCATCTCTCTTCACATCACTGCCTTCCCTATGCACCTCTGTCTTGGCATTTTCCTCCTGTAATAAGGACACCAGTCTCAGGATGAGGGCCCACCCTAATGACCTCATCTTAACTCGATCACTTCTGCAAAGATCCTATTTCCAAGTAAGGTCACATTTCTGGGTAAGAGGGTTTATGATTTCAACATATTGTGGGGGCAGGACTTCATTTAACCCATGACAAGTCCCTTGTAGTAAGTTCAGTATTTATGGAGGGTGTCACAGCTGCCAGGGAGGATCCTGGCTGGCACAGGTGGGGTTGGGGGTTGGGGAGGGCAGGCGGCTGCAGCTGCCAGCAGACAGGTTGAAGAAAAGGTGGAGTTTCCGATGTAAAGGATTACATTTAAAATAGATAAGCAATGAGGACCTATTGTACAGTACAGGGAACTATGTCCAGTCTCCTGGGATAGACCATGATGGAAAATAATATAAGAAAGGAGAAATGTATATATATGTATGACTGGCTCACTTTGCTGTATAGCCGAAATTGGCACATTGTAAACCAACTGTACTTTAATAATTAAAAAAAAAAAAAAACAACAAAAGCTGGGAGTTCCCATCATGGCGCAGTGGAAAGGAATCCTACTAGGAACCATGAGGTTGTGGGTTCCATCCCTGGCCTTGCTCAGTGGGTTGAGGATCCGGCATTGCCATGAGCTGTGGTGTGGGTCGCAGATGTGGCTTGGATCCTGTGTTGCTGTGTCTGGTGTAGGCCAGCAGCTGTATCTCTGATTGGACCCCCTAACCTGGGATCTACTATGTGCTGCTAGTGCAGCCCTAAAAAGCAAAAAAAAAAAAAACAAAAAAAACCTGGAGTTTCCCCTTCTGTTTGAAATTTTGCTTCAGCTCTAGGAACTGATTTAACTTTTCCTCTCCCCATGCAGTGCCATCTTTTAACATGTTTTCCCATGCAAAGCTCGCTTTGGGGAACTTGGCCTTTTCTTCTGCCTGGATGGGGGCGAGAATCAAAGGCATTACCAGCCCTGGACTTTGTTTCCTCACTTGAGCAGCATGACCACAGGCAGCTGGTGTGTCTGGTGAGCCAGCCCACCTGGAGTCAGAACTCTAACTTTTACCTCCATCAACTTCTAACCTTGCAACTGACAGCAGCTCAGCTGCCCTTTCATCCCCCAGGTGACTCCACAGCCACTGGGGCACCAAAGGTTCGCCCTCCTCTCCCTCTTCACCCTTCCACTTCCCAGATGGTGCTTCTGCCATATTTTAGTGAGTCAGGGTTGCAAATCCCACGTCTAATGTGTCTGATGTCCCCAAGACTACTCCTAGGTCCTGTTAGGAGGACCCATGTGACTCAGCTCATAGTTGTACTCACGACCATGGTTTGTTAAAAAGACACACAGTGAAATCAACAAAGGGAAAAGACACATGAAGAGAAGTTGGAAGGAAAGCACGTGAAAGCTTTCAAGAGTCCTTTCTCTGGGGAATCATACCTGACATGCCAGATAGCCCCAGCAGTGCATTGTGACAGCATGTCTGTGAGGGAGGCTCATTAGGGACAGTGCCTGGGAGCTTTACTGACAGCTGATAGGGTACATGTCAGCATGTATGCCAAGCCCAGACTCTCAGAAGCAAGGAGGTGCTCAGCATTCTCAGTGTTGTCTGCATAATCAGGTTAGAGACGGTAATGAGGGTGATGTGAAACCCTCAAAAACTAAAGTTCCCAGGAGTTCCTGTTGTGGCTCAGAGGTAATGAACCTGACTAGTATCCATGAGGATACAGGTTCAATCTCTGGCCTCACTCAGTGGACTAAGGGATCAGGTGTTGCCATGAGCTGTGGTGTGGTTGCAGCTACAGCTCTGATTCAATCTCTAGCCTGAGATCTTCCATATGCTGTAGGTGTGGCCCTAAAACAAAAAAATTTAAAGTTCCCAGTCACCAGCCAAGGCCACCCTTGCCAGCAAATGTTGCTAAGGATAAAGTTAAGGCTTGCAATATCTATTCCTTAACTGTACACTAGGTAGGGAAACTTATGAGAAGAAACTCTACAGGTAACTGTACTGCAACAACTCACCTGGGTTATAAGACTCACCTGACTCAGGGAGTTCCTGTTGTTCTTTGTACAATAGGGATATTCCTATTAGGCTCCTGCTCTGTTGAATGGCTACTCAATTCTGGCATCACAATGATTGCATGAGGAGTTCCTGCTGTCACAGCAAGTTAGGGATCCAGTGCTGTCTCTGAAGAGGCTTGAGTTCAGCCCCTGGCCCAGGAACTTCATAGGCTGTGGGTGTGGCCAAATAAAAAAATGGTTGCATGAGAGTGTTTTCTTTCTCCAGCTCTTGGATGTAAGTGGGTTGATGAACTCTCACTTTTTTTTTTTGTCTTTTTGCCATTTCTTGGGCCGCTCCTGCAGCATATGGAGGTTCCCAGGCTAGGGGTTGAATTGGAGCTGTAGCCACCGGCCTACGCCAGAGCCACAGCAACACGGGATCCGAGCCGTGTCTGCAACCTACACCACAGCTCACGGCAACGCCGGATCCTTAACCCACTGAGCAAGGCCAGGGATCGAACCCGTAACTTCATGGTTCCTAGTCGGATTCGTTAACCACTGCGCCACAACGGGAACTCCTTGATGAACTCTGTTAAAAAGGGCTTAAGGGAGGCATGTACCTCAGTGGTTCCTGTACTCAGGGGTTGGCCTGATGTGCCCTTGTGCCCAGCAGGGGAGGGACAGGGACAGGAGGGAAGTTGAGAGTGCAGCCTCTAGGATGGTTTGTACAGAACCATCGTCTCCTGGAATTTGAGGCAAGGGAGTGTTTCCTTTGTAGGAAGGCACTGTTGAATCCTTTATGTATTTTTAAATTATTTTTATTGAGGTATAGTTGATTTACAATGTTGTGTTTCTGCTGTACAGCAAAGTAATCCAGTTACACACACACACATATTCTTTTCTAAAATACTCTTTCTGGAGTTCCCATTGTGCAGCAGAAACAAATCCAACTAGGAACCATGAGGTTGTGGGTTCAGTCCCTGGACTCGCTCACTGGGTTAAGGATCTGGCATTGCCGGTTTCAATAGAAATGTTTCAGTCAGCTAGTTGGACTGTCCCTATGGTCTGGAGTTCTTTAAGACAGTATGGCCAGCTGGCCCTTTCAGCAGGTTGGGTTCATACAGGCCCACTGACCTCTCATATTTGATGAAGGGAGGAGAAGGAAAAGTTTCCAGTCCTTCACTGTGTTTTTATTACTTAAAATCTCATCCAGGTGACATTGGGCTTCATGTGCTTATGGTGTGAGACAGGAAGGAGCTGAAATTGCTTGTATCATGAAGGATTAATGGGTCTTAAAATACAAATATTGTTTCATTGATATAGCATTTTTTTCATTTCTGCAGTGTGGTCTGAACCCTTTGGTTAGAGAAGAATAAAACTTGAGGTGGTCATAGTAAAAATGTAGAAACTTGTTCCCTTTAGTGTACTAGTGCTGTTAACTCTTTGAAGACATGGGTAAGAGGTGTAGCGAGTAAGTGGTAGATAGACATTAGGTCACCACAGTAAGAGGTGTGATCACTGAGTGGTAGACATTAGGTGACCACAGAATCATGTTTGAAGGTCCTCTGCTTGGGTCCAGTTGCCCAGTGCTGTGAGTCTCATACTTCTCCTGTGCATATCTTGGGTGTTTTTTAGGATTCAGTGGTTTTTGAGGATGTGGCCGTGGACTTCACCCTGGAGGAATGGGCTTTGCTGGATTCTGCTCAGAGGGAGCTCTACAGAGAAGTGATGCTAGAAAACTTCAGAAACCTGGCCTCAGTGGGTAAGAATGACATCGTTCCTGGAGTTCCCGTCGTGGTGCAGTGGTTAACGAATCCGACTAGGAACCATGAGGTTGCGGGTTCGGTCCCTGCCCTTGCTCAGTGGGTTAACGATCCGGCGTTGCCGTGAGCTGTGGTGTAGGTTGCAGACGCGGCTCGGATCCCGTGTTGCTGTGGCTCTGGCGTAGGCTGGTGGCTACAGCTCTGATTCGACCCCTAGCCTGGGAACCTCCATATGCCGCGGGAGCGGCCCAAGAAATAGCAACAACAACAACAACAAAAAGACAAAAAAAAATAAAATAAATAAATAAATAAAAATAAAAGAAGAATGGCATTGTTCCTTCACTTAGTCTTTTAGAGACAAGCATTTCTGGCACATCACTATTCCAAGATTTGGAATGCAGAAAGGGAATTTGTTAACAAGACAGACATGGTCCCAGCCATCATAGAACTAGAATCTAATAGTTTCTCTCCATAAGAATGAAAATGTTAAGTGTTAAATTGAATTCTTACTGTAAAGAAAGTCCCTTAGTATCATTAGTGGATATAGGTTTCATGGGGCCTTCGGGCCAAGTGAGGTCTGTTTTTGAACCTTGTGAGAATTTTATTGTGTTTATTGCAGTGCTTACCATCTTGACCCCTTGTATTTTTTACTGATGAAATCTTGACACAGCTAAACTCCTTGGTGCCTTTTTTGACTAACAAATACCTTCTTTCTTGTAAGTTTAGTTCCGTTTTTGCTTTCAGATGATGAAATTCAATTTAAGGCCATTGGGTCAGTTTCTCAGCAGGATGTTTATGGGAATAAAATATCCAGGAAACATAACATACCAAAGTTCATTGGAAATGATTCCTGGGCCTCTGTCCTAGGAAAAATTTGGGAAGAGCTCAGCCTTGAAGATCACACAAACCAGAGGAGACATCCAAGGTAAGTCTCACTCATGAGAGAAGGCAGCATTCCGGGAGAGAATCTTAGTATGTTATGAAGTTTAAAAAGCAAGCAAACAAAACACACATAAGCCTAGATCAAATTTGTTCATTCATTGGGATTTTCATGAAGATTTTTTTTCTTTAAATGTGACATTGATGTTGAGTGTTAGAAACAATCAGCAGGAGAGCCTATGTTTAAGAAACATTGTTTTTGTAATGGTTGTGGTTGAGCTTCTTCCATGTTATTGAGTTCATTCCACTTTAAAAGAAGTCAGATAAGAAAGAAAACCTAGGAGTTCCCGTCGTGGCGCAGTGGTTAACGAATCCGACTAGGAACCATGGGGTTGCGGGTTCGGTCCCTGCCCTTGCTCAGTGGGTTAACGATCTGGCGTTGCCGTGAGCTGTGGTGTAGGTTGCAGACGCGGCTCGGATCCCGCGTTGCTGTGGCTCTGACGTAGGCTGGCAGCTACAGCTCCGATTAGACCCCTAGCCTGGGAAACTCTATATGCCGCGGGAGCGGCCCAAGAGATGGCAAAAAGACAAAAAAAAAAAAGAAAAGAAAGAAAGAAAACCTAGTCCCCATGCTATACAGTGGGGGGAAAAATTATGTTGGGGAAATACCAATAAAAAAAAAGAAAGAAAATCTGCACATTAACTGAAATTGGAGAAAGTCTAATCTTTGTACTTACTGATAAATATTAATAAGTCATTAGTAATCAAACTGCTGATAACATGCTTCTCATTTTTAACAGAAATCATGTGGTGGAGAGACTCTGTGAGAGTAATGGTCAATGTGGGGAAAGCTTCAGTCCAATTCCAGATCTTAATCTGTACCAGAAAATTCTTAATGGAGTAAAATGGTGTGAAGCTCATGCAGATGGAAAAGCCTTCAGGCACCATTTACCCCTCAAGAGTCACCACACTGCTCACACTAGACACAAACCATATCAATGTCAGGAATGTGGGCAGGTCTACAATTGTTGTTCACACCTAAGGAAGCATGTGAGAAGCCACAGTGGAGAGAGAACCTACACCTGTAAATTATGTGGAAAAACCTTTCCTCGTACTTATTCCCTCAACCGGCATATAAGGATTCATACTGCCAAGAAAACCTATGAATGTCAGCAATGTGGGAAAGCCTTCATTGATTTTTCAAGTCTTACTAGTCATGAGAGAACTCACACTGGAGAGAAGCCATATAAATGTAAGGATTGTGGAAAAGCTTTTAGTTATTCCTCAACTTTTCGAAGACATATGATAACACACACTGGAGAGAAGCCCTATAAGTGTACGGAATGTGGGGAAGCCTTTAGCTATTCCTCAACTTTTCGGAGACACATGATAGCCCACACTGGGGAGACACCACATAAATGTAAGGAATGTGGGGAAGCTTTCAGTTATTCATCAGCTTTTCGAAGGCACATGATAACACACACTGGAGAGAAACCCTATGAATGTAAACAGTGTGGGAAAACCTTCATTTATCTCCAGTCCTTTCGAAGACATGAAAGGATTCACACTGGAGAGAAGCCCTATGAATGCAAGCAATGTGGAAAAACCTTCATTTATCCCCAGTCATTTCGAAGACACGAAAGGACGCATGGTGGAGAAAAACCCTATGAATGTGACCAGTGTGGGAAGGCATTCAGCCACCCCTCATCCTTTCGGGGACACATGAGAGTGCACACTGGAGAGAAACCTTATCAGTGTGGTCAGTGTGGGAAAACTTTCAACTGGCCCATATCCTTACGAAAACATATGAGGACACATGCTAAAGAGAAACCCTATGAATGTAAACAGTGTGGAAAAGCCTTCAATTTGTCTGCCTGCTTTCGAGAACATGTGAGAATGCAGCCGGGAGACAAATCATATGAGTGCAAGTTATGTGGGAAAGCTTTCTATTGCCACATCTCCTTACAAAAGCACATGAGAAGGCACACTGCAGAGAAACTTTATGAGTGCAAGCAGTGTGGGAAAGCCTTCAGTTGGCCTGAACTTTTGCAACAGCATGTGAGAACACACACTGCCGAGAAACCTTATGAATGTAAGGAATGTGGTAAAGTCTTCAAATGGCCATCATCTTTACCAATACATATGAGAATGCACACAGGAGAGAAACCATATGAATGTAAGCAGTGTGGGAAGGCCTTCAGTTGTTCCTCCTCCTTAAGAAGGCATGTGAGAATACATGCTACAGGAAACCACTACGTATGTAATGTGGGAAATCCTCCTGCAAATGAACTCATGCACAGTGCTTCAGAAAATTCACATCAGGAGAGAGGTCTTATAAAAATTGTAAATCTGCCATTGCCCTTAGGAGTATCTCGTCGTTAAAATGTACACATAGGGAGTGTATTTCCAGTTCTTTTGCAAATAAACTTTTAATTTTATTTTTATTTTTTATTTTTTTGGTCTTTAGGTCCACACTCATGTCATGTGGAAGTTTCCAGGCTAGGGAATCAGAGCTGCAGCTTCCAGCCTAATCCACAGCCACAGCAGTGCTGGATCTGAGCCTGTCCATGGCCTACATCATAGCTCATGGCAATGCCAGATCCTTAACCTACTGAGCAAGGCCAGGGATCAAACCCACATCCTCGTGGATCCTAGTCAGGATTGTTAACCACTGAGCCACAAAGGGAACTCCCTTTTGCAAATAAACATTTAGATGAAAATTGTCAAAGTACCCTTTTAGCTCTAGTACATAAATTTTGCAGGTAGTGGTTTCCTTCTATTTTAAGAAATAAAACATTTATCTTTACAGTTCGTTGGATTTGTGGGTGGTTTGAAATTTATTATTATTATATTTAAAAAATTTTTATCTTATTTTTTCTTTTTCAGCCACACCCATGGCATGTGGAAGTTCCTAGGCCAGGGATTGAATCTGATATATAATTGTAACCTATGCCACACCTGCAGCAGTGCTGGATCCTTAACCCACTGCACTGGGGATTGAACCAGTGGCTCAGTAGAGACAAGCTGGATCATTAAATGCCCATAGTGGGAACTCCTTGAAGTGTACTTTTAATGTGTAATTAGTTTTAATATCTTAGTTCTTTAAATTGTTCTTAAGAGGTTATTGGAACAATGACACTGATATTTGTTGGGATTTTCTTACTGGCTTAGTGTGGCACATACTGGACAATCACCCATTATGTGTTTTCTACCATGGTATTGGGAAAGAGTATTTGTTTATTTTAGGCCAGAGGAGCCTCTTTCACACACATAGTTGGCAGAAATTTGTAATGCAGAGTTCTATGAAGTTCATAGTCTCATGTGAATTGTTATTTTCAGCTTTTGCCCTTTGCTTTTTTTTTTTTTTTGGCTTTATGGGGCCACACCTGCAGCACATGGAGGTTCCCAGGCTAGGGGCCAAATTGGAGCTACAGCTGCTGACCTACACCACAGCCACAGCAATGCAGGATCCAAGCTGCGTCTACGACCTACACCACAACTCACAGCAACTCGGGATCCTTAACCCACTGAGCGAGGCCAGGGATCAAACCCACAACCTCGTGGTTCCTAGTTGGATTCATTTCCGCTGCGCCACGGCAGAAAGTCCTGCCCTTTGCTTTGTACTGGCTTGTGACTGGGAATTGAACAGTAGGATTAAATGGAAGAGACACTTGTGATGCAACCATGAGATAGATAAACAGAGTTCTGGATTGTGTTGTCAGCATGGGTAATGGTGGGAACCGTATTTCCCAGAATCCCTTCCTTTTATGATTCTGTGTTCTGATTTACTGGTAGCCTATTGGCATGTGATTTGGAAGGTAGAAGTGAAGCCATTGCTAAGTTTCTGGGGCCACATTAAAGTATGATAGAAAGATGCTTAGGGGCTTCTTGGAAGCTTTCAGTCCATTTACCTGATTGTTGGCCTTACCAATCAAGAGTACCATCAAAAGAAATGCCAAGTATTTGATTTCTGTTTTTCTCAGAGTTGTAGGCTTCCATAAATATCTCCAAGAGCTCAGTGTCAAGGATGCATTTTGGGGTCAGGCACTCACAGTTTGGATTTTCCTTCAGACCTCTAATTCAGACTCATGGTTAGTGATCAATCCCTAATGCTATGATGGTGTCTGCTCTTCTCTGGATGTTAATATTTTCTTTAAGGTCTAATTTATAAAGAGAACTCTTTGTAAACTTTTCATGGCTCTCTGATCCTAATTCTACCACAAAAGCTACAAAGTTGCAGCAGAACAAAACAACATATGGAACTTTGTTAATCTAATGTTCTGAGTCCTTCTATGTGAGAACTGATGCCTTCCTGATAAATTTGGGGAGATGTCTTGTTAGAGTTGAATGCAGTTCCTTGATACGGGTTTAATTATTATATTTGATTATGACTCATAAAAACAATATTTTATTTTCAAGTACAATCTTCTGTATGTATTTTCATTTTTTCTAGGGCCCCACCCGTGGCATAGAGAGATTCCCAGGCTAGGGGTCCAATTGGAGCTGTGGCTGCCGGCCTACACCACAGCCACAGCAACAGCAACACGGGATCTGAGCTGCATCTGCGATCTACACCACAGCACATGGCAACACTGGATCCTTAACCCACTGAGCAAGGCCAGGGATCAAACCTGCAATCTCATGGTTCCTAGTCAGATTTGTTAACCACTGCGCCACGATGGGAACTCCTGTATGTATTCCTTAGAAATTTTTTTTATTGTGTTTTCAAGTCATTTGTATACAAACAGTATTAGTTTCCTAGGCCTACTATAACCAAGTACTACAACTGGGTGGCTTAGGACAACAGGAATTTTTGTCTCATAGTTCTGGAAGCAAGAGACCATGCTGCCTTTAAAAGTGCCAGAAAAGGATCTGTTCCGGCACTCCTGTCTTCTGTATTTTGTTCACTGGCTTGTGGCAAGCATAAGTAATCTTCATGTGGCATTCTACCTGTGCATGCCTATCTCTTCACGTGGCATTTCTTTTTAAGAACACCATACCTATTGGTTAGAGCCCATCCCATTCCAGTATGACCTCATCTAATTTATATCTGCAACAACTCTGTTTTAAGATCATGTTCTGAGGTAGTGAGATTTCAACATGGATTTTGGGGGAACACAGTTCAACACATAACACTAACAAATATTCTCTTTCATTTACTGAGCATATATTAAAATATGCCATTGCAGTTATGGATCCCAAATCAACTCTGTTAATTTAAGTATTGTACATTATGAGTCATTATTAGCATGTATATACAAGTTAAGGCCGTTTGTCATGTAAACATTTTAAAAAAATTTTTACATACTTGAACATTTATCATTAAATGGATTGCTTATTCATTGTTAATAATAAAAGCTTAAATATTATTTTGTCAGTGCTCTCTAGCCCCAAACCATCAAGACCACACTGTTTGATCAAACTGGGTATAGTGAGTTAAAGCAGTTTGAATGCACACATAGTGGGTTGTATCAGTCAGGGCTTGTTTAAAAGAATGTATTTTCAGGTTTGGGCTTGTGTTTGCTAAGTTTAGAAAGTGTAAATAATTGAGTTTAGCTAAAACGAATTGGTAGAGCAGCAGTCCGTCATATTATGGAGAAAAGGGGACTGTTTCATCATTTGTGTGATTTGGAGGTAAGCAAACCTAAAGAACATAAAGTATCAACTTGAGTAACATGTAATATAAAATAAAATATATTTGTCATCCTTGAAAAGGAAATTTTTTTTTGTCTTTTTTTCTTTTTCAGGGCACACCCACAGCATATGGAGGTTCCCAGGCTAGGGGTCCAGTCGGAGCTGTAGTCATCGGCCTACACCACAGCCACAGCAATGTGGGATCCTACCCGTGTCTGTGATCTACACCATAGCTCACGGCAATGCCAGATCCTTAACCCACTGAGCGGGGCCAGGGATCAAACCTGTGTCCTTATGGATGCCAGTCAGATTTGTTAACTGCTGAGCCACTACAGGAACTCCAAAAAAGAAGCATTTTTAATATTTGATAGGAGGAAAGGGGGGAAGCTTTTCATTTTAATGATCTACAAAGCTCCAAAAGCCCATTTTACCTTTTACAAGTATCATTTCCATTTCTGTAGACTTTCAGCACCAGCCAGGAGGAGAAAAAGTAAAATGTAACACCTTGGTGTTTTATTAAAGAGCAGATGAGAAATAGTCTATGTTTTCAAATAAGTTACATGCTAACAAATATCAGTCTCTGTTTTTCCTTTGCTGAAAAAATATTAAAATACTGCAACTATGAGTTGTCAGATCAACTTTGTAACTTTGTAAATTTAAGCATTATACATTTTGAGTGAGTATTACCGGGTGCATACAGGTTTAGGCATTTTTCTTTCTAGTAAATTTTATTTCTCATATTGTTATGATTTTATCAATGTAATTATTCATAACAGTAAAAAATAATAGTTTTATCAGTTTAATTACCAAATGAGTCAAGCAAAGGATATAAAAAGATCCTATTGAGAAAACAAACTTTATTGAATAATACCAAAGCAGAATTAAGTAAAATATATACCATGATAAGGGAGGAATAAGGAATACAGAACGAATGAAAGGGGCCTCAGTAAATGAGGATATCAGCATTAATTTGTATATATTTACAGCATCTAATATGCCTTAAACACTATTTCTGGGACTGTTCAAAGGTGTTGGTAATTGTGGACAGTTATACAGAGATAATCCTCTCTTCATGGATTTAACAGTATTTTCCATAGAAAGAAGATATACACATAGTTCAGTCTCATTTTTGTAGTGGTTCAAGTTTTTAGGGTATATGTGTTTGTGAGATTGTACATTGGCATCTGGGACCAGAGGCTTCATACTGATTTGAACCACAGCGTGTAGGTGTTTGTGTCCAACATCCTTGTGAAAGAACTTTACTTAAACATTTGGCATTACCATTTTGCTGCTCCTACACATCGACTGACAGAATTTGTTCTGCAAAAAACAGAGTTCCTCACAGCTTGAGGAAGCTTTATGGTTACCTGCAGGTTGCTAACTCCCCCCATGAGTCTTCCAATGAGCAGAGTGACATCTATGCAAGTCCACTATGATTTCCTTCTAGAACCTAGGAGAAGAGCTATGGATCATAAGAGGAGAAACTATCCCAGGAATAACTGAAGTGACCTGCTGATGGGGGATACCGTTTTGAGTGACAGCCCAATTGTTAGATACCCTCAAATAGGGGAAATCTTTTCATGCTCTTTTATATTATAGGAGGAGAAAGTATAAATTTTTGTTTTAATGATCCGCAAAAGCCACAGTGCCCCCTTTTGCTTTCCATAGGTATTGTTTCCGTATGCTTACACTTTCAACACAATTAGGAAAGAGAAAAATGTAAAACAGCTTCATGTTGAATTAAAGGGCAGATAAAACCCAGTCTGTCCATTTTCCCATGTTAACTCTTGTTTGCAGAGCACTGCAGAGATGAGTGTCACTTCATAATCATTAGTACCTTATATGATCATCCCTCCCCAACGTCCTTCCCATTGATGAATGACGAAGAGTACAGGAGTGGAGTCCTGCTTAAGCTTTTGCACCCTATAATAATAATGGAATCTCTTTTGAAGACCTAACATGTGCTGTACTGGGCACTGTCAAAACTTTTTATTTTTTGTCTTTTTAGGGCTACACATGTGGCACATGGAGGTTCCCAGGCTAGGGGTCGAATCAGAGCTGTACCTGCCAGCCTGCTCCACAGCCACAGCAACGCCAAATCCTTAACCCACTGATCAAGATAAGGGATGGAACCTACATCCTCATGGATACTAGTCAGATTAGTTTCCACTGAGCCGTGATGGTACTCCCTGTCCAAACTTTTAAATCTATGGAGTTACCGTTGCAGCTCAGTGGGTTAAGAACCTAACTAGTACCCCTGAGGATGCGAGTTCAATCCCTGGCCTTGCTCAGTGGGTTAAAGATCTCACCTTGCTGTAAGCTGTGGTGTAGGTCTCACACGTAGCTTAGATACCATGTTGCTGTGGCTGTGCCATAGGCCAGCAGATGCAGCTCTGATTTGACCCCTAGCCTGGGAATTTACATATGATTCAGGTGTGGCCCTGAAAAGCAAAACAAACAAAAACAAAACCCCCACCAAACAAAAGCTTTTAATCTCACAGCTCTGTAGGACAAGTGTAATTACACAACTTTCAAACTACAGTGTCAAGTTTACAAAGTCTATGTTATATAACATTCTGGGGAAAACCAAGGTATAGGGAACTAGAACAGAATGGGCTGAGTGGGCAGAAAGTCTGTCTACAAATGGGCATTAGGAGGGTGTTTTCTTTGGGTGATGGAGTGTTTTGTATTTTAATTATGGTGGCATCAGTATGCATTTATGAAAACTCATGGAGCTACAGTTAAAATTGTGAATTTGGAATTCCTGTTGTGGCTCAGCAGGTTTAAGAACCCCATTAGGATCCGTAAGGATGTGGGTTCAATCCCTGGCCTTGCTCAGTGGGTTAAGGATCTGGCATTGCCACAAGCTGTGGTCAAGTGTAGGTAGAAAACAAAATCTCTTATGAGCTAAAAGGAAATTTAAACTCCCCCAAACCTTGATTTTTAGGTGTGTAGCAACAGTATTTTCCACCTCCAAAGACTTGGGGCCCAGCAGGGCTTTCCTGGAACCCCATGTGAAGTTAGGAGTTACTATTCCAGGGTCACACCTGCCCTCACTTCAGGCACATTACCTGAGGGCACGCTCTCTAAGGTTCACACCCAATTCCTGTTGCCAAAACTCTGGGAATCCTGTGGTTCGAATCTCAAAAAGAATCCCACACAGTTCCAAAGGGTATCCTCCTGGAGGTCAAGTGTGGATGTTAATGTTTCCTTATCCTTGGGCAGTCACACCAAGTCCTTTCCTGAAGCCACTTGTGACTCAGGTCCAGGCTACCCGAAATCTTAGGGCCAAACCCAGTCCTGATCCCCACTGCAGTAAAACTTCACTGAAGATCTACATGTGAGCCCCTCTGGCAGTCATTTCTCCGCAGAAATTCCACATGGCTGCGAGGCACAGTGTCCAGAGGAAGGAGTGTGACAATGACCCACATTCTCCTTCCAGAGCTTCAGTTCCCACATGAACTCAGCCAAATTGCTTCAAATCTGTCAGTCTCAACACCTAACACGTGCACGACGTGGGAGAACGTCGGGCTAAGCAGTGCTCACACTCACGCCCACCTTCCAGCTCTAGTACCCAAGGGGCGAGCAGCCACGCAGGTGTGGTCAACGCCCCCAGTTTTTTTCATGTCCAAACTTCCCAACTGCTCCAGGCAGAATGTGCAGAGATTTTACCAGTGCACAGCACGCTCACTTCCTGGACACAAACCACCCAGTGGACCCCAAGTCTTGTGGTAAGTGTTCAGAGTAAAAGCCTCCTCAGACACTAGGATTTCATGCTTCGGATTGCCCCCAGCATGCAATGTGACTGCACGCGGATTGGGGCCGCAGAGACACCAGGGAGTCCTGAGGTCCTCATGCTGTTGAGAGTCCTTCCTGTGGTGGGAGCTGAGACATCAGGTGTTTGAAAAGCCAGTGAATACTCAGTGGGGGTCAGGGTAGGATTGGAAGTGCTGTGGGGCCTTCCCTCACCTCCTGCCCAAACTCCTGTCTGCCAACTTCCGGTTGGCTTGATGATGGGGCTGGTTGTCAGCTTATGGCCGAGAGACAAGTTGTCCGAGCTTGACAGGCCTTTCCTCTCCCCTACCTGGATGCTGCAGGTGTGGTGTGGTGTGGTGGGAAGGTGGCGAAGGGTGGTGAAAGCCACAGGACCTTTGGTGGGAGCCAACCCAGGACCAACAGGGTGGGGAGGCGAACACCAGTGAAGAGCGCAGCAGGAAGCATGGTGGCGACTGGGAGGATGGGGGTTAGGGGGGAGGATAGACTCCCTCGAGGCCAGACAACTGGCGGAAGCAAAGGAACAAGCAAACTCCCTGAGATGTAAGGGAGTGAAAGGTCTTCTGATTACCACACGGAAAATATGTCGAGCCACTGACTTTTAGGATCTCAGGCTTCCGTGACTAGATGATGGCGCTCAGCTCCTAGGAGGTTGCTATGGAGATGAGGGGCTGGGGTGGGTGCAGAAAGGCTTTGTGCACGATGAGGGTTGTGCAGTGTGACACCTCCTACCCTCAGAGCAGTTCTGCCTGAAGGATCCCTTGGGAATTTCTTTGGGGGGGGACAAAGGATACCCTTTACCATTTGGAATGGAGAAGATAAGCCTGAGCAGACAAGTGGATGTGAGCCATGAGAGAGTTAAGGTAAATGGACAAAGCCCCCAGAAGAAGGAGGGAGGGTGTGTGTGTGTGTGTGTACTGGCCTTTCGGTAAGCGTTTCTTTATATATAGCAGGCTTTCTACTGTGTGCTGTTGATTTAGCAGTGATCAGATCCAGGGGAATACCATCCCCTCTTCCAGCTGAATTTCTGTGAGAGCTAAACAAGGATACATAAGTGATGGAAGGCATTTCCTCGTAATGAGGTATGGTGAAGTCATTCTGTAATGGAGCAACCTTTAGTGAGCAACATTTAGTGGTCCTATTCAGCCATTGGTCAGCATTGTTGTGAGCGAGCCCTTCCCCCAAGCAAGTGACAGTGAGTGACTATTGGCTTTTCCGCCTCCCCTTTCTCAGTATAAAAAGAGCCTGAATTCAGACTGAGGCAAAATGGTTTTTTTGAGACACTAGTCTGCCATCTTAGTCTTAGTCTGCTAGTTTTCCGATTGAAGTCGTCATTCCTTGCCCCAACAATTCGTCTCTGAATTTATTGGCCTGTCCTGTGGCAAAAAGAGTAAACTTGGGTTGGATAACAATTCTGGCTTATACATCATTTGGCTTGGACTTTATGCTAACTAGAACAGCCTGTCTTATGGCCTGTCAAACATGCATTGTAAATCTGCTTTAAGTGTTAAAAAAAAGAATGCATTATCTAAAGGCAAAGAATGTCACTTTGAAGACAGGGATAAATGCCTCCTTTTCTATGACACCCACACTGGTAGTCCTTCCCAGATGCCAAGGCCATACTGACTTGCTGTGTGTGTAGTCATCTGTCTTTTGAAACCTTGAAGGAATGTGCCCCCATCATGGTTGATATATGGTCTTTGTTCTGACAAGATGTACATCAGTGCTGGAAACCATGCTTCCCTGAAGCAGTTTCTTTGAGCTTCTGAGAGGCTGCCTCTTGGGTTCATTGAGCTTGGCTCAAATGAAACTCTTTTCTATTCCTTTTAGAGATGATTTAATGAAGATTTCCCTGGTGGCCTAGCAGTTAAGAACTTGGTGTTGTCACTGCTGAGGTTCAGGTTACTGCTGTGTCTTGGGTTCATCCCTGGTCTGGGAACTTCTACATGCCATAGGCATGGCGGGAAAAGGAAAGAGAGAGAGAGAGAGAGAGATCATTTATTGATTGTTTGCATTGACATAAGTAAAATATAAGGTGTATCAAAAGGTGGTAAGTCCTAAGGAGAAAGAGAAAGAGGAGGGTTGTTTTTACCCTTTAGAGGTCTGTCTATTAGTGTCCAGTGTCTCAGAGTGTGTGTACTTTTATGTCCTAGGTTCCAAAGTCTTGATGATTCTGTTTAGGGGCTACATGGTTACGACCAGGATTACCCATGTTGCTAAGTTGTGTTCAGGCAAGAGTGTCTATGAGTCTCATGTATGGCCATGGTGTTTCTTTGCCTCTGTGTATTTTTCCAATTCTGGCTATAATAACCTAGTGTTGGCCATTTGGATGTCTCCTTTAAAAAGTATTTATTCAGGTCTTCTCATTTTTTAATCAGATTGTCTGGGGTTTTTTTTGTTTTTTTGCTATTGAGTTGTGTGAGTTCTTCATATATTTTTGGATATTAATCCTTTTTTGGATACATGTCTTACAAATAGTTTCTCCCCTTCTCTTGGTAACTTTTTTTTTTTTTTTTTTTAGGGCTGCAACTATGGTATATGGAAATTCCCAGGCTAGGTGTCAAATGGGAGCTGCAGCTACTGGCCTACGCCACAGCCATAGCAATGCGGGACCAGAGCTGTATCTGCGACCTATACCACAGTTCACGACAACACCAGATCCTTAACCCACCTGGTGAGGCCAGGGATCAAATCTGCATCTTCAGGGATACTAGTTGGTTTTGTAATCTGCTGAGCCACAGTGGGAACTCCCTGTTTGTAACCGTTTCATTAAAAACTTTTTTTGGCCATACCCACAGCATGTAGAAGTTCCTGGGCCAGGGATTGAACCCATGCCACAGCAGTGACCCAAGCTGCTGCAGTGACAATGCTGGATCCTTAACCTGCTGTGCCACAAGAGAACTCCTGGTTACCTTTTCGTTTTGCTAATGAAGAAAAGTTTCTTAAAATAACTAAAAATACACCTGTCTCAACCACCTCACACCCATTAGGATGACTACTATCAAAATCACAGAAAAACAAAAAAGAGAAAATAACAAGTGTTGGTGAGGATGCGGAGAAATTGGAACCCTGGTGCACTGTGAGTGGGGATGTAATATGGTGCACTTGCTATCATAATCAATATGGTAGTTCTTCAAATTATTAAAAATAGGATTAACATATGATCCAACAATTGCACTTGTGAGCTATACCCAAAAGAATTGAAAGCAGGGATTCAAAGAGATATTTGTTCATTCACATTCATAGCAGCATTACTCATAAGAGCCGAAAAGTGGAGGCAACTGAAGTGTCCTTCAATTGGTGGATGATAAACCACATGTGGTATATACATACAGTGAAATATTATTCAGCCTTAAAAAGAAGGAAATTCTGGAGTTCCCGTCGTGGCGCAGTGGTTAACGAATCCGACTAGGAACCATGAGGTTGCGGGTTCGGTCCCTGCCCTTGCTCAGTGGGTTAACGATCCAGCGTTGCCATGAGCTGTGGTGTAGGTTGCAGACGCGGCTTGGATCCTGCGTTGCTGTGGCTCTGGCGTAGTCCGGTGGCTACAGCTCCGATTCAACCCCTAGCCTGGGAACCTCCATATGCCACGGGAGCGGCCCAAGAAATAGCAACAACAACAACAAAAAAGACAAAAGACAAAAAAAAAAAAAGAAGAAGGAAATTCTGACACATGCTATGACATAGATTAACCTTGAACACATTATGCTAAGTGAAATAAGCCAGTCACAAAAAGACAAATACATAGAGACAGAAGGTAGAATGGTGGTTGCCAGTGGTAGGGGCAGGGATGGGGGACAATCAGGAGTAATTGTTTAATGGATATACAGTTTCCATTGCACAAGATGAAGAGTTCTGGAGATGGTAGGTTGATAGTTGCACAACAGACTGAACATACTTAATGCCCCTGAACTGTACACTTAAAAATGGTTAAGATGGTAAATTTTATGATTTGTGTATTTTACCATGGTTTTTAAAAGCATAACTATCTCAAAATTAGGACCAAATTTATCCTTCATAAAGTAAGTCAGTCTCTGCTGGAGTGGAGGGAAGGGCATGTCATCTTTTGAGGCATATGGTGTTCCTGGGCCAGGAATCAGATCCAAGCTGTAGGCAGGACCTAAGCCACAGCTGCGGCATACTACTATTCTGGGCCAGGAATCAAACCTGTGCCCCAGTGCTCCTAAGATGCTGCGGAGCCCATTGGACCACAGCTGGAACTCCAGGGCATGTCATCTTATGTAAGAGTAGTTGTCTGCTGCTGCATAATAAAATCACCTTAAAAACCTATAGATTAAAACAACATTTATTTTGCTAACAAATCTACAATGGAGTGTTCTCTAGGACAACTGGGTTTTAAGGGGTTTATTATGCCTTTTTTCCTGTGAATCATAGGGAGGTTTACAGCAAATAGTGTTACCGAACTGAACTTGTGTCCACTTAGCCAACTTGCAGCAAAGCCAACCTACTGACACTGGATTGCAGTGAAGCAAAGTACAGTGTTTATTATAGGGTGCCAGCAAGGATAACAGCAACTCATGCTCAAAAGACTCAAACTCCTTGATGGTTTTCAGGGAAAGTTTTTTTGTTTGTTTGTTGTTTTTTGTTTTTGTTTTTGTTTTTTTCTTTTTGCCATTTCTTGGGCCGCTCCCGCGGCATATGGAGGTTCCCAGGCTAGGGGTCTAATCGGAGCTGAGCTGCCAGCCTACGCCAGAGCCACAGCAACGCAGGATCCGAGCCGCGTCTGCAACCTACACCACAGCTCACGGCAACGCCAGATCATGAACCCACTGAGCAAGAGCAGGGATCGAACCCGCAACCTCATGGTTCCTAGTCGGATTCATTAACCACTGTGCCATGACGGGAACGCCTCAGGGAAAGGTTTTTAATTTTTATTTTTTGGCCATGCCCGCAGCATGTGGAAGTTCCTGGTCCAGGGATCAAACTCGTGCCACAGCAGTGACCCAAGCCTCAGGAGTGATAGCACTGGATTCTTAACCACTAGGCCACCAGAAACTCCCAGGGAAGGGTTTTTAAAGGCAACGTTAGAGCTGTGGGTTGCAAGGTACCTGATCAGCTTGTAGACATTCTCCTGATTTGTTGGTGGTGAGGTTAACAGTGTGATGTTTCAGGAATCTCAAGCATCAATCTTCTGGTTCTAACTGGTCTGGGGTCTACATGCTTGTAGTCAGCAATTTCCATTTGGTGGGAGTCTGGTTTCTGTAAAAACATTTTAGGAATATGCATCACACATTGTTATCTACGTCCTTCAGGGAGGAACTAAAGGTTCTGTGACTCTACTATATGGCTGATCAATTGTTTAAATTGTTACCAACTGCTATTCCTTATTACTACATGTTCACATTATTCCAGTCATTAACCCTTGAGCCATCCTGTCTGAGACTCTAGTGAGCCCTAAGGGAATAAAAAAAAGCCTTTTACTTCAAGAAATGGGGACACAGTACTGGGGATGGGGGACTCATATACCTGAGAGGATCCCCAAGGGTTCTGCTTGGTTTTAGTCCCCCGTTTTCATTGTTACTCCTCAATCCTAAGGGGAAACAAAGGCAGGACAGGAAAAGGAATACAGTTTTGGATAGAGAGGGTTAATCACAAACTCAGGGGAACTTGGTTTCAGTGACAATGTTAACACAAAACAGTACAGTATTTTCCGCCTCCCCTTTTATTTATCCCCCCCTTTTAGTGAAAGTGTCCTTTTTACATCACTGTTGGTATATCTGCTGTCTAGTATGAAAGAAAGTCAAAATCAAGTTATAATGGACAAAAAAATTCTCTTGGGTTGGACTCTAAAAAGCTATTACTCATTGTCTTTAACAATCTTGTAAAACAGTCTTTGGTTGTCATTTTCGGAGGTTTGGGGGTGTGCATTACTAGTAGACATCACTAGGTGGTAGGGGAGAGCAGTGGTCAGATTTCAGTAGAAGGATAAGCCAGTGCAAGCTTTAGGATGCTGCTCCAGTCAAGGCTGCAGGTGAAGCACCTTCCCCTGCACACACATGGGGCTCATGTGCCCCTTCAAAAGCCTCTATATTTGACCCTTGGTGTGCCAAATGGCTGCTGGTGTACCTGAAGTTTCTTTGGACAACAGGCTACCATTTAGTGTTGCCTGGCTTTGTGATCCAAAATTTTCCCACTTTTTGCACCCCTCTGCATGTAGGTCTGAGCTGACCCAACCTTTCCACTCCCCTTTTGTTGAGAGCATTCCTAGGGTCTGCTGGGTCATGTGCTTACCTCTGCCCCCTAGGAATTTTATATGGAAATAAAAAATATGTAAATATGCACATCATGCCATACGTAAAACTTCGTTCCAAATGGACCAAAGATAAAGGTGAAAACTTAATTTAAGAAAGAAACATAAGGGATCACCTTCATGAATTTGGAATAGGAGAAAAGAATTTAAATAGTTCACAAAAATAATAGCCATAAATATAGACTGTACTGTAATTAAGAACTATTTTTAGGGAGTTCCCATTGTGGCTCAGCAGAAATAAATCTGACTAGGAACCATGAGGTTGTGGGTTCAATCCATGGCCTCGCTCAGAGGGTTAAGGATCTGGCATTGCTGTGAGCTGTGGTGTAGGTCACAGATGCGGCTCAGATCTGGCGTTGCTGTGGCTCTGGTGTAGGCTGGCGGCTACAGCTCAGATTAGACCCCTAGCCTGGGAACCTCCATATGCTACAGGTGCAGCCCTAAAAAGCAAAAAAAAAAAAAAAAAAAAAAAAAAGAAGAAGAACTATTTTTAAAAGACTCTATTAGGAATGTGACAGGGCAGCCCATAGGACGGGAGGAGAAGCTCGCAATCTATATTTGGCCAAGAGTTTGTATCCAGAATGTATTATAAGCCCCAACAAATTAATAAAAGTCAAGCAATGCAAGAGGAAGGTAAAACAGAAAGATTCAATGAATCACCTGCAAAGGAAGACATTCAGATGGTTAATATAAATTCAAATTAGATATACTTAACTGTAATTATAATATAGGTATATACTTAGAATATGAATGTTCAGTGTTATTAGTCCTCAGGGAATACAGATTAAAAGCATGGTGAGATACCAGTACATCCTCACCAGAATTGGTAAAATGAATGTATACAAAATATCCAGAAGAATGCCAGTTTTGGTAAAGATGTGGAAGAATTGGAATACCTGTACACTTGCTGAGAGTGTAAATTGATATAACTTTGGAAAACTGTTTCCAGTATCTACTCATGCTAATGCACACCCTGTATCTCATGTATACATACAGATGTATGTATGTCAAATAGAAGTGCATGTGTATTCTTGCCAAAAAGGTTCTTGCTACGATGGTCAGTGCAGCACTATTCACAATAGGTCCAAACTGGGAACTGCTCAAATGTCCATCAACAATACAATGGATAAATATATTGTGGGATAATCACAGAACAAGAATGAATATAAATATAAACAAAGAGACTGAATCTCACAGTGTTGATTAGAAACCCACACACAGGAGTTCTGTTGGTATCTCAGTGGGTTACAAACTCGACTAGTATCCATGAGGACTCCAGTTCAGTCCCCTGGCCTTGCTCTATGGGTTAGTGATCTGGTGTTGCTCTGAGCTTTGGCATAGGTTGCAGACATGGTTTGGGTCTGGCGTTGCTGAGGCATAGGCTGGGAGCTGCAGCTCCAATTTGACCCCTAGCCTGGGAACTTCCATATGCCACGGGTGCAGCCCTAAAAAGGAACCCCCCTCCACAAAAAGGTATATGGGTGTGGTCCTAATTACATAAAGTAGAAAGTAGGTGAAACTTAATCATGCTATTATCTTTTGGGGATAGTGACTTAAAGCACAAACAGAGCTTCATGTGCTGGTTATTTTCTGTTTCTTGATCTTGTGCCAATTGCCTGGGTGGATTGACCTTATAAGAAATTCAGTGAGCTGGAATTCTCTTTTGGCGCAGCATTAAGGATCTGGTGTTGTCACTACAGTGGCTTGGGTCCCTGCTGTGGCTGGGGTTCGGTCCCTAGCCCAGGAACTTCCATATGCTGCAGGCGTGGCCAAAAAAATTCACTGAGCTATCTTATGTATTCATTTTTCTGTTCACATATTTCATTTTTATTAAAAAGTTTAGGAGTTCCCATCATGGCTCAACGGAAACAAATCTGACTAGCATCCATGAGGACGCAGGTTTGATCCCTGGCCTCACTCAGTGGGTTAAGGATCCAGCGTTGCCATGAGCTGTGATGTAGGTCATAGACGAGGCTCAGATCTGGTGTTGCTGTGGCTGTGGTGTAGGCTGGCAGCTGCAACTCCAATTCATCCCCTAGCCTGGGAACCTCCTTATGCCGTGGGTGCAGCCCTAAAAAGACAAAAGACAAAAAATAAATAAATAAATAAAAGAAAAAAATTAAAAGAACCAAATGGAAGTCATATGACTAAATATATATATCAGCAAAATTAAGAATTCCAAGGGTAAAAGTGCCATTAATATACATACAGCTGAAGAGAGATTTAATGAAAAGTAAGATAATATAGAAATATCCAGGATGAAGTACACAGAGGCAAAATTGATGGCAACTACAAAGGAGAGAGTATGAGACATGGTGATGTTCAAAATTATGGACGTTAGGAGTTCCCGTTGTGGTGTAGCAGAAACAAATCCGACTAGTAACCATGAGCTTGTGGTTCGATCCCTTGCCTCGCTTAGTGGATTGAGGATCCAGGGTTGCCGTGAGCTGTGGTGTAGGTTGAATCTTGGGTCCCGTGCAGCTGTGGTAGTGGCGTAGTCCAGCAGCTGTAGCTCTGATTTGACTCCTAGCCTGGGAATCTCCATAAGCCGTGGGTGTGGCCCTAAAAAGCAATAAATAAATAAATAACCTTAGGAGTTCCTGCTGTGGTGCAAGGGGATTGGCAGTGTCTCTGCAGTGCCAGAATGCAAGTTTGGTCCCTGGCCCTGCACAGTGGGTTAAAGGATCCGGTGTTGCCACAACTGAGTGTAGGTCACAACTGTGGCTGAGATTTGATCCCTGGCCTAGGGGCTCCACATGCCACAGGGTGGCCAAAAAAGAAAAAAAATTATGGACGTTGAAATGTGGTAAAGGAAGGTAAAGTTATACTTATGGCAGACCTGTCCCAATATGCCTATGTAATATATAATTTAAATATTAAAATTGTATCCAGGAGTTCCTGTTGTGGCTCAGTGGGTTAAGAACCCAACCAGTATCCATGAAGATGCAGGTCCCATCCGTAGCCTCACTCAGTGGTTTAAGAATCTGGCCTTAACTCGGATCAGTTTCCTGTGAGCTATGGTGTAGTTCGAAGACGTGGCTCAGATCCTGCATTGCTGTGGCTGTGGTGTTGGCCAGTGGCTACAGATCCGATTTGACCCCTAGCCTGGGAACCTCCATATGCCATAGGTGTGGCCCTAAAAAGCAGACTTGTGGCCATCGTGGCAGGTACCACATCAGCATTTTCTGCTCATTGTGGGGGAACTTATTGGAACTGTACAAACTGATACAAATTTCAGTTGAAGGTGGGGTGGGGAGAGGAAGGGATGAAATCTTTCCTCAGCACCATGCTCTTACAACTCAACAGTGTGTACGTTTGATGTGGGGGGAACTAGACTCATGTATTTTTCCCAGGGGACAACTAGAACACCTCACAGTCTAGATGCGGTGGGCCTTTTATGTAAGCCTCACGTGAGATTTTGAGTTAAAACAGGAAAACTGAGCATTATTAATGTAAGTAAATCACACTCATTTTCAGGAAACCTGCTTTTAACTGTTGATTTCCTGATACCTTTTAGAGGAAGGAAGAAATACAGAAAATGGAGTAGAGGAGTTCCCATTGTGGCGCAGTGGAAACAAATCCAACTAGTATCCATGAGGATGTGGGTTTGATCCCTGCCCTCGCTCACAGCAATGCCAGATCCCTAACCCACTAGCTTATTTCACTTAGAATGACTTCCTTGGAGTTCCCGTCGTGGCGCAGTGGTTAACGAATCCGACTAGGAACCATGAGGTTGCGGGTTCGGTCCCTGCCCTTGCTCAGTGGGTTAACGATCTGGCGTTGCCGTGAGCTGTGGTATAGGTTGCAGACGCGGCTCGGATCCCGCATTGCTGTGGCTCTGGCGTAGGCCGGTGGCTACAGCTCCGATTCGACCCCAAGCCTGGGAACCTCCATATGCCGAGGGAGCGGCCCAAAGAAATAGCAAAAAAAAGACAAAAAAAAAAAGAATGACTTCCTTAAGTTTCATCCACATTGTGGCATGTGTCAGAATTTCCTTTTTAAAGTTGGATAATATTCTACTATATGGTATATAACTGTTGGTTTGCAACCTTGGAAGTTTCCTAGGTGAAATTCAAAATAGGCCACCATATACAGAGGGCAAGGAGAGACCAAAGAAAGAGGGGAACCATTCCAGATTGGTAGGTGGCAGGTTTAATAAACAAAGGTACTTACATACAAGGCTTGTCTTGGGTAGCTGAAACACAAGTAGATCTCTGTGCTTGCCTGCCAAAATCTTAAAAGTTTATACAGGAGTTCCCATTGTGGCTCAGCGGGTTATGAACTCGACTAGTGTCCGTGAGGACATGGGTTCGATCCCTGGCCTTGTTCAGTGGATTAAGGATCCGATGTTGCTGTGAGCTGCTGTTTAGGTGGTGGATGTGGCTCAGATGTGGCATTGCTGCAGCTGTGGCGTAGGCTGGTGGCTGCCACTTCTATTTGACCCCTGGCCTGAGAACTCCCATGTACCACAGGTGTGGCCCTAAAAAGGAAAAAAAAAGTTTATATAGGTGCTTTATCTGAGTTCATTCAGTCTAGATGGTCTCAAAATGCCTTAACTTTCTCAAAGCTACATCAGTGAAATGGCTGCTCGTGTGTATGGGAACAGTAAGTAAGTGGAATGTATATTCCAAGGACAGGGAGGCAGCATCCAGCATCTGACTGCCCAGGTCCAAGTTCACTAGTCAAGCAGCAGTCACATCCTCTCGATGACCTCCTCCAACATTATCACATTTTTATACTTGATTTTTTATATACTGTGAAATACCAAAGTTACATGTGCATGTGGCTCTGGTTCTAGGCCCCCTATTTTAGTCCATTACTCAATTTGTCTATGCTTGAATCCATACCATGTCCATACACACTGTCTTAATTATTATACTGAATAATAACCGTTACATTATTATTATTATTTGTCTTTTAAGGGCCACACTTGCAGCATGTGGAAGTTCTCAGGTTGAATAGGAGGTACAGCTGCCAGCCTACACCACAGCCACACAAACGCGGGATCAGAGCCACGTCTGCGACCTGCATTACATCTCAGCCAACCCACTGAGACCAGGGATTGAACTCGCATCCTTATGGATGCTAGCTGAGTTCATTACTGCTGAGTCACAGTGGGAACTACTAGTTTGTATAATTATTGATATTTGATAAAGCAAGTCTCTTGTCCTTGATTTTCTTCTTCTGAAGTGCTCTGGCTATTGCCCTTTCCTCTTCTATGTACATTTTGCAATAATTTTACCAAGTCCCATAAAAAATTCTATTGCATTTTGGTTGAAATTGCTTTGAACCTATAGATTAATTTAGGAAGAACTGACATCTTTATGACACTGATCTTTCTGCTGATGAATATGGTATATCTTTTAATATATTTGTCTTTAAAATATATTTAAATGTTTTGTATTTTCTCAGGTATTACATATCTTCTGTCATATTTATTCCTATGGACTTGGTATTCTTTGATTTACAGTGGGATATTCTCTTTTATTATGTTTTCCAGTAGTTTGCTGATGGTATAATGAAAACACAACTGACTTTAAAATTCTATTTATTAAAAAAATTTTTTTTGATTCTGCTTTGTAGCACTGGGAACTATGTCTAGTCAATTATGATGGAGCATGATAATGTGAGAAAAAAGAATGTACACATGTATGTGTAACTGGGTCACCATGCTGTACAGTAGAAAATTGACAGAACACTGTAAACCAGCTATAATGGAAAAAATAAAAATCATTATATTAAAAATTTTTTGTGTGTGTGGAGTTCCCATTGTGGAGCAGTGGAAATGAATCCAGCTAGGAACCATGAGGTTGCAGGTTCGATCCCTGGCCTCACTCAGTGGGTTAAGGATCCGGCATTGCTGTGGCTGTGGCGTTGGCTGGCAGCTGTAACTCCAATTAGACCCCTAGCCTGGGAAACTCCATACACCGTGGGTGCAGCCCTTAAAGGTTTGACTGGGTCTGTGCATGCAGAAGTTCCTGGGTCAGGGATTGAACCTCCACCACAGCTATAACCAGAGCCACAGCAGTGACAACACCAGATCCTTAACACGCTGAGCCATGAGGGAATGCCACAACTGACTTTTTACTTTGTAAATTTTTCATTTATTTATCTTTTTGGCCACACCCATGGCATATGTAAGTTCCCAGGCCAGGGACTGAACCCATGCTACAGCAGTGACCTCAGCCACTGCAGTGACAATGTTAGGTCCTTAATGTACTGTGCCACAAGGGAACTCCCACACTGCCTTTTTAGATACATAATTTTAAACGACCAGCACATCTGTAGTTTCTTCATGTTTTCAATGTAAACCATCTTATTGGCTGCATATAATTAAATTTTCTTCTTTTCTAGAACTTATGCCTATAATCTCTTTCTCTTATTTTATTGCACTATCCATGGCTTTCAGTGCCACATTAAATAGAAGTAAAAGTGAACATCATGGTATTATTCTTTATTATCTTACTGAGGTATAATTGACATATAAAGGTAGTTTCAGATGTAAAACATAATTTGTTATATGTGTATATCACGAAATGATCACCATAATAATTCTAGTTAACATCCATCTTTATACTTAGTTATATGTACATATGTTTTTTGGTGATGAGTACTTTTAAGATCTACTCTCTCAGTAACTTTTTATTATTTTTTTAGTAACTTTTAAATACATAATACAGTATTATTAACTATAGTCACCATGCTGTTAATTACATCCCCATGACTGTGTTAGTTCATTGCTGATTCTCCAACAAATAGAACAAGACCTGGTACATAGGTGGCCCTCAAAACAAATCCCGGAGTTCCCGTCGTGGCGCAGTGGTTAACGAATCCAACTAGGAACCATGAGGTTGAGGGTTCGGTCCCCGCCCTTGCTCAGTGGGTTAACGATCCGGCGTTGCCATGAGCTGTGGTGTAGGTTGCAGACGCGGCTTGGATCCCGCGTTGCTGTGGCTCTGGCGTAGGCCGGTCGGTGGCTACAGCTCCGATTTGACCCCTAGCCTGAGAATCTCCATATGCCGTGGGAAGCGGCCCAAAGAAATAGCAAAAAGACAAAAAAAAAAAGAAAAAAAAAAAACCAAATCCCAAGGGAGCCTTTCAGCTATCCTAGTGAGGGAGGCAACTTCACACTGCTGAGCCCTCACCAGGCGTAATGTTCGAGGGCACTTGCTGTTTCCTTTTGACTCCCTAAGAAAGTCCCAAGGGGACATCCCACCAAAGGACAGAAGCCTGAGGCCCCGAGAGTCCAAATATCCTTTGTCAAGGACGCTCTAGGTTTCCTCTGGGAACAAGCCCTTCATTACCTGACAATACAGTGGGTTTTGGGTGTCCCTTTACTTTCAGGAGGTAACTGCATTGGGGGCTGTAACCCCCCAATGTACATATGTTTTTTGGTGATGTAACCTCTCTTTAGCTGTCCTATCCTCTGTTGTCACTCAGTATCCGCTGTGGTTTCCTTAGCACCTGGCAGCCTTTGCTGTCTTCAGCAGCCTTCCCGATGGCAGCCATATTGGGGGACAAGAGCAGGTTGAGGCCCAGGGAAACCTCCCAACACGTCGCCTGGCAATAGTTCCTGGTTACTAGCCAGAAGCAGATGTGAGATCCAGTGAGGCAGGATGAGAAGGCAGGGATTTCTGTTACTTCTGGCCCTGGACAGCATCTCTTCTGGCTTTTTGGGAAACACATTCAGTGCAGCTTCCACCACAGGAAGGATAAGCCACTTGAACCTGGGTGGTCAGCAAAGGTCAGAACTCCCAGCAGCCTCGGGGCCCGGCTGGTAGGGTGTGGGGGCTGGGTTGTGTGCTGGGAGCAATGAAGGGCTAGCTGTCTTTATTCGAACTGCATCTCCCAAGGGGCATGCGTTCCCTGGTGTGTTGTCCCAAGAAGTGAGTGCACATTGGTTCGAAGGAACGGTCTCTTGAAACCTGGTTGGGAGCCTGGGGATGACTAGGGAGCCAGAGTTGAGGTGGTGGTAGGTGTATACCATGCATGTGCTGGCCTCAGCCCCAGTTCCAAGGGCTCCTGATGAGTGGAGGTTGACGGTCATGTAGGGGCTGTGATTTACACATGTATGTGTCTGTGGGCACTTGGTCAAGGTAGTTGTGAGACTGCTAGGCGTGGTGACCCCCATAGCTGCTGCTGCTGAGTTGACAGTGCTGAGAGCCACTTCCTCTGCCTTCTGCCAGAGAGTTGTGAGCAACTGTCCTGGGCCTTGATTGCCCGTTTTCTATTCCCTCCCACCTCACTGCCACGTAGCACTGCTCAAGGCATGTATTCCCAAGATAGTGATAGATGTGGATCCCTTAATGAAGTCTCTCAGCAAAAAGACACAGAATTAGGCTTGGGAAAGGAATTTGAGAGTTGAAATGGACTATGATGTGGAAAAATCCTGTCACTCCCCACAGTGCTCCTTGCATCTATCGGGAGACCACTGAGAGCTTGCATAGGTATTGTTCTGCTTATAGGAAAGGGCACATGTTGGGGAAGTTTTGCCGATGAACACATCCCCTTTTCAGATTAAGGGCAACTCTGATTTCTGGGATACAAATTCTGTTACTGGACTATAATAACTGCAAAATGATAAGTGCCAACTGTATAATGCAGTCTTTTTTTGAAAAAGAAGCCATACTCTGTGGCCCAAATAAATGATGGGAGTCTTGTGACAGAAACTCCTTCCAATTCATTAGTACATGTCACAAAGATTTTAACTATTACAAATTGAAACATGAGTAGGATTTTATTTTTATAGAGACTCATTACTCTGCTAACTGCATGGATGCAGGTCTGTGTATAACTCCCCGCTATTCACAAACACCCGTGAGCAGTTCCATTAGGAGTGTTTACTTCAGATGGTCTAGAAGCAATTATAAATTAATGAACACGTCCTTGCTTACTGATGCCCCCTATCTTTCAGAGAAAAAATACCACACCCTCCTGATTTCCCTATTATCTCTCCCGTCATGGATTATTATTTTTTTAATGATTTTTATTTTTTCCATCATAGCTGGTTTACAGTGTTGCCAGTTTTCTGCTGTACAGCAAGGTGACTCAGTCACACATACACATATACATTCTTTTTCTCCCATTATCGTGTTCCATCATAAGTGACTAGATATAGCTCCCAGTGCTACACAGCAGGATCTCATTGCTTATCCATTCCAAAGGCAATAGTTTGCTTCTATTAACTCCAAATTCCCAGTACGTCGCACTCCCTCTTCCTACCCCTTGGCAACCACAAGTCTGTTCTCTAAGTCCATGATTTTCTTTTCTGTGGAAAGGTTCATTTGTGCCATGTATTAGATTCCAGATGTGATATCATATGGTATTTGTCTTTGTCTTTCTGACTTACTTCACTTAGTATGAGAGTCTCTAGTTCCATCCGTGTTCCTGCAAATGGCATTATTTTGTCTTTTTTATGGCTGAGGAGTATTCCATTATGTATATATACCACATCTTCTTAATCCATTCATCTGTCAATGGACATTTAGGTTTTTTCCCATGTCTTGGCTATTGTGAATAGTGCTGCAATGAACATATGGGTGCATCTGTCTTTTTCAAGGGAAGTTTTGTCCAGATATATGCCCAACAGTGGGATTGCTGGGTCATGTGGTAGTTCTATATTTAGTTTTCTAAGGTAACTCCACACTTTTCCATAGTGGTTGTACCAATTTACCTTCCCACCAACAGTTCAGGAGGGTTCCCTTTTCTCCACACCCTCTCCAGCATTTGATATTTGTGGACTTACTAATGATGGCCATTCTGACTGGCCAGGGCATACCTCATAGTAGTTTTGATTTGCATTTCTCTGATAATCAGTGATGTGAGCATTTTTTCATGTGCTTGTTGGCCATCTGTATATCTTCTTTGGAGAAATGTCTATTCAGGTATTTTGCCCATTTTTAAATTGGGTTGTTGAGTTTTTTTGCTGCTGAGTTGTGTAAGTTGTTTGTATATTTTAGATATTAAGCCCTTATCAGTTGCATCATTTGAAACTCATCATGGATTTTTTCCAAGACATATTTGTATCTTTGATGCCAACTCTCTACTTCTTACATAAAAATCTTGACTTTTTTACATCTTTTTTCCTACAAAACTGTATATATTAGAACTGCAAGGATTTTTTTCCTGATTCTACATTAAGAGCCTACCATGTGTGCCATGATTAGCATCGAGCCTAATTTTGTTATGAGCTTAGCCTGGCTCTGGTATATTAGAGGTTCAAAGATTAACCTACGGTGAAGAGCATGGTTTCTGGGCTAGAAGGGCTAGATTTGAATCCTTATCCTGTCTTTACTACTTGCTAGCTTTGTAATCTGTGGCCCAGTTAACTCACAAAAGGAGATAAAGTGTCTGCATTATAGTTTAGACGATTACTTCGATTTATGTTAACTAATTTATGGGAAACAAACAGTGCCAGATACATGGTAAATATATTAAAAAGTGCTTACATAGTGAGAAGAATCAGCCCTTGAGGATGGAGATCTACCTGGCCAGGTATTCAATCCTGAGCAATGGTGTTCTGCTGAACGGAAACCATTTTACGTAATAACACTGTCAACAGATAAGGCCACTGGGTGTTATGTCTTGGAGTAAGGCACAAGCAAGAGAGCACTCAGGGATCAAATCATCACAGGGTAAAAAGAGAATTGTGTGGAGTTCCCTTGTGGCCTAGCAGCTAAGGACCCAGTATTATCACTGCTGTGGCTCAGGTTCGATCTCTGGCCTGAGAACTTCCTCATGCCATGGGGTGTGACCAAAGAAGAGAATTGTGCAAAATCACAAAAATGATAAAATATTGTTAGTCTAGCTGACAAAACTGATTTGTTTCTTTACAAGTTAATTTTAGCGCCAGTCCCTTCTTTCTGCATCCTAAACAAGAAATATTAAAATCCCCAATCATACATTTACACTCACTTTCTGTATCAGAACTCCCCAAGGGCAGTCTCAAGTGTGATGATTTATTAGAACTGACAGGATTTGGAAGAGCCATTATATCATGATTATGGTAAAAGGTTACAGCTTAGAAGCAGCAAAGGGAAAAGGCATATATTTGGTGAAGTCCAGGAGAAATCAAGTGCAAGCTTCCAGCTATCCTCTCTCAGTAAAGTTATGTGGACAGCACAACCAGCAAAGGTATGTGACAACATTGAAGTGATGCCAATCACAGAAGCTTACCTGAACCTTGGTTTCCAGGATTTTTTATTGGTGGTCTTGTAGTCATGTAGCAGACAAAACATTCTTATCGAACAGAACATCCCAGGGACTCAAAATTTATTTCCCAAGAACTGGTCAAGGACCAGTTTTTTTTTTTTTTCTTTGAAAAGTGTGGAGGGAATTCCTGCCATGGCTCAGTGGAAATGAATCCAACTAGTATCCATGAGGATGCAGGTTCGACCCCTGACCTCGCTCAGCAGGTTAAGGATCTGGCATTGCCTTGAGGTGTGGTGTAGGTTGGCAGCTACAGCTCTCTTTCAGCCCCTAGCCTGGGAACTTCCATATGTCATGGGTGTGGCCACAAAAAAAAAAAAAAAAAAAAAAACAAGAAAAAAAAAAGTGCAGAGACTGAGCAGCCAGAGCCTGCTGAATTAATACTCCACTGCACACTTCCTGGCAGTGGCCAATCTGGTGCAAAGCCTGCTTCTGTGAAGCTTCCTCCAATCACCTGAAATTAGTCCAATTCCTGTACATTCTTTCTAACACAGAATTTCTGAGATGTCCTATTGTTTCTCAAGCTATGTGATCATGCCATTGCAATGAGTCAACAAACCCAATTTTGTTCACCTGCAGGTGTGCTTCTCATGGGTTTTGGTTGGTAGGCACTGACATAGCAAATATATAAGCTTTTATTCTTATGAATGAGTAAGTTCCTTTAATGGGGAAATTTTTTGTATTATAAGAAATTTCAGGGGAATATTTTTAAATAGTTATGTATTATGATCTCAGAACATGGTTAAAAAGACAGACTTACATTACTGATTTGATAATACATAATTATATTGAAATATTTTAACTTATCCTTTCTTAGTATGTTAATGTTTTCAGTACATACAAACATAAAACCAGTTTTACTAGTTTTCCTCTAAGAAATATGTACAGAACCTCATGTCTGACTTAAAAAAACATGTATCTTGGAGCTCTCTTGTGGCACAGTGGGTTAAGGATCCAGCATTGTCACTGCAGAAGCCTGAGTCATTGCTGTGGTACAGGTTTGATCCTTGGCCTGGGAACTTCCACATGCTGCAGGCTTGGCCAAAAAAAAAAAAAAAAAAAAAAAAACGGGAAAAGAAACATGTATCTTATTTTGCAAACATAAAAACTGTAATATTTGACCACATATTAAGTTTACTGTTTACAGACTATATCTGGATGTGAACAGAAAACTCACACAATCTACTTTATATATTTTCCAGGTGCCTACTTCTCAAATGGAACTACTGTCTAGAAGCAAAAATACAGAGTAAGTACAACCACTACAATGCAATCAGGAAATGAAGTCCTACATGTTTTCTTACTCACAATTATAACTTTCAGGGTAGAGTCAGGAACACAGGGCCACTAGATATATATGTAGATATATATATATATCTATATATATATGAAGATGTTCACTACACAAATTAGACTCAACACAAATATGGTAAAAACTGGAGAAAAGAGAGTGTCAGAGAACATCACCAACCATGAAAGTAAAAATGAATGGTGTGGGTGGACATGTTGGAGCTTGCAGGAAGATCTAAATTGTAGACTGCAACATAGTGATAATTAGAAGCAAATAAAACTACATAACATCCCAATGGTTACATATTTTAAAATACACTTCAAAAGATCTGTGGGTCCAAAAAGATTTCATAGTGTGAATAACTTTTATATAAGCAATTCATAATGAAAACACTGTATAGCAAAAGGTCTGAAAAAAAAAAAGGTCTGTTATTTGGCTGACAGGGTATGTAGTGGGTAGAATGGTGCCCTCCCCCCAAAGATATATCCACTTAAAATCTGTGAATGTGACCTTATTTGGAAAAAGTCTTTGTAAATGTAATAAGGATCTCAAGATGATATCATCCTGGACTCGAGTGGGCCCTGAATCCAATGACAAGTGTCCTTATAAGAGAAGGGGATGAAACACTTGAGAAGGTGATGTTAAGATGAAGACAGAAACTGGAGTGATGCATCTACAAACCTCAAATACCAAGGATTGCTGGTAGCCACTATAAGTTTGAAGAGATCAGATTCTTCCTCAGAACCTTCACAAGGATCCAACCCTAATGACACTTGATTTTTTATTTCTAGCACCCAGAACAGGAAGAGAATGCATTTCTCTTTCCTTATGGTGATTTGTTAGGGCAGCCCTGGCAAATAAATTCTTAAAGGAAAATTGTCTCCTAAATGCTATTCTCAGAAAGAACTGGAAGCAATATGATTGGGATCTACTTTAAGAATAAGGCACAAATAAAGCCAACAGGGTATCTAAGACCTCTGTAAAATTTTTGCAATGGTATGCAGTTTGTTGTACACAATAAATGTGACCTGCATGAAGATCTTCCATCATTACTTACTGACATGGAGTTTCTCTTTTGTGTGAGTTTGCATATATTTTGTTTTTGGCTGCACTTGTGGCATGTGAAAGTTCCCAGGCCAGGATCAAACACATGCCACAGCACTGACCCAAGTCATTGTAGTGACAATGCCAGATCCACAGCCCACTGCACCACAAGGGAACTCTTGAATTTTTTTTAAGGATAGGGGACTACAGAAGACTTTCCCCCAATGCTGACATTTAGAGTTTCTCCCCAGTATGAATTCTCATGTGTCTTTGTAAGGATGAAAGCCTGCTAAAGGCTTTACCACATTCCTTACATTCATAGGGTTTCTCTCTACTGTGAGTTCTCAAATGTCCTCGAAAAGATGATGACCAACTGAAAGCTTTCCCGCATTGCTTACATACATAGGGTTTCTCTCCAGTATGAATCCGCACATGTGTTCTAAAGTATGAAGGACTACCAAAGGCTTTCCCACATTCATTACATGCATATGGTTTCTCTCCAGTGTGAGTTCGCAAATGTCCCTTGAAAGATGAAGGAGAACTGAAAGATTTTCCACACTGTTTACATTCATAAGGCTTTTCGCCTGAGTGTGTCCTCATGTGAATCCTAAGGTCTGAGGGCCAGCTGTAGGCTTTCCCACATTCCACACATCTATAGGCTTTCTCTCCAGTGTGCATCCTTGCATGTATGATCAGGTAAAAAGAATGAAGGAAGGCTTTTCCACAGTCTTTACATTCATAGGTTTTTTCTGCACTGTGAACCTTCACATGTTTTCTAAGAGAAGAGGGAGAAGAGAAGGATTTACTGCACTCTTTACAAGCATAGGGTTTCTCAACGGTATGAGTTTCTCTATGTGTCCAAAGGTTTGAAGGAGATCTGAAGGTTTTCCCACATTTTTCACATTCATAAGGCTTCTCGCCAGTGTGAGTTCTCATATGGACTCTAAGTTTGGAGAAATATATAAAGGCTTTTCCACATTCTTTACATGCGTAGGGTTTCTCTTCAGTGTGAGCTCTTATGTGTGCCCTGAAGGATGAGTAAGAAATAAAAGTTCTCCCACATTCCTTACATTGATAGGGTTTTTGTCCATGTTGAGGTGATGCTATGGGACTCTTTAGTGATGAAGAATCGATGATGGCTTTTTCAAATTTATTGTATTCATAGGATTTTACTCTAGCAGAAAGTCTCTTAAGTACAATAAGATTGGAAATCCCGCTGGTTTCTCCACCCTGATTAGTTTCTTTACTTTCTGAGGATATGTCCATCACATGACATCTGTTAAAAATAGGAATCATGTTACTCATGATTTGTTATGATTCATTATAGCTTTTAATGATCAATAGGATTATATTGTTACCACTTTCTGCAAATGTATGTTTCTTCTCTGTTAGAATTGTTTCAAAGTAATATAAGTTGAGAGCGCTGACAGAGGGCTCAATCCCAGGCACCATTTTCAGTGTTTTTAATATATGGGATTTTGTGCCCTGACAGTTGTTTACAACTGAGCTAAATCTCAAAGAGTCACTATTTTCCTTTTTATCTTTATTTTTTGCTTTTTAGGGCATATAGAGGTTCCAAAGCTAGGAGTCGTATTGG
Organism: Phacochoerus africanus; assembly: GCF_016906955.1. NCBI lineage: Eukaryota > Metazoa > Chordata > Mammalia > Artiodactyla > Suidae > Phacochoerus > Phacochoerus africanus. The sequence goes on along the minus strand of NC_062547.1, from coordinate 75,928,857 downwards.
AGCTATAGCCACCAGCCTATGCCACAGCCACAGCAACACCAGATCCTTAACCCACTGAGCGAAGCCAGGGATTGAACCTGCATCCCCCTGGATGCTAGTCAGATTCATTACTACTGATCCATGATGGGAACTCCAACCTCTGTATCATTTTTATAAAATTGTCTTGTGAAAATTCTCTGTGAATACTTAAGATCTGACATGTATCTACATATATCTACACACATATACATATTAATATCATGGCAGTCTATCCTGAGACTGACTTTCTTTAATATATGGGTCACTCACCTCAAATGTGTTCCCTGGTTCTTGTGCTGTTCTTCAGTGTTATGGCATTTCCAGTTTTCCCCTAAAATGAAGAACCAGGAATGATTTCTTCTTCAAACATACACTGTGGAGGATTTGACCTCCTGATTTTTGAGTGTCATGATATGAAAAATCAAAACAAATTTATATTCTTTGGAAAGAACTGGCGGGATAAAGGGCAAGAAAATAGGTAGGATACATGTACATTTCTTTTCAAGAACAATCCAAAAGATAAACAAATTTTATAAGAAAAATGCACTTCTGAGCAAAAAAAAAAAAAGAATTGGAGGAATTTTGGCTATTTCAGGATTTTAACAATAAGGACAAGAGGTCAAAGTCAAAATGATGGACAGTTTATGGAAAATACTTTCATGAAGACTGAGACTTCTGGTGACATAATGCCCTATTATCAGGAAGCAACACAGGATGGAACTGCTGAAATGCACATGCTGAAACAGCATATGGAAGTTTCTGGGCCAGCGATTGAATCTGAGCTGTATCTGCAATCTACGCTGAAGCACAACAACTCTAGGTCAGGGATCGAATCTGCAACACCATGGAGACAAGCTGGATCATTAACCTACTATGTCACAGTGGGAACTCCTAGAAGGTCTTTCAGTGTCAACAAGGACATTTGTGAGGATGGGGAAAAAAAAAAAAGGGAAGCTAACCCTTACAGTGGCTAAAAACATTTAATGAGAAAGTAGTAGGTTTCATACATAATATGAGAAAGTTGTTAGACTACATGCTCCATGCTCCATAGTAGTGTGACCATGACTTACTTTCTTAGCAATAAATTCCTATTGTTCAGCCCATGTTCTGAAACAAGTGCAATAGCTTGAGGATATCTGCACTCTAGAGAGTAAGTGAAGGAATGATGCCATCCTTACCTACTGAGGCCAGGTTCGTGAAGGTCTCCAGCATCACATCTCTGTAGAGGTTCCTTTGAGCCAGATCCAACAAAGCCCACTCCTCTGGGGTGAAGTCCACAGCCACATCCTCAAAGACCACTGAGTCCTGAAACATGCACCAAATTCTGGCTTAATGAGGTACCACTCTCCACCAGTGTGTGAAGGAGGAAGGGGGAGGCTGACAGCACTGAGTAACCAGGACTCAATTCAGAGCAAGTTTATCCATGGCTCCATGGTCTCCCATCTACCCTAGGGCTTTGTCATCATCTCTCTTTCCCTCTATTCAGCACCAACTTCCTCAGTGATGTTAGCCTGCCTCAGAGATTTAACAGATTTAGTGAACTCATCTCTCCACTGTTTGAATGTGGCTACTTCCACTCCTCCACTCCATCTGAAGGGTCCAGCTCCATCCACAATACATTGGGGATACGGAAGAAATACTCTACAAATAAAATAACTATTTTGTTTTTAATGAAAATGATTTTATCCCCTTCTTCATGGTCCCATACAGGCCTCAGCCCATTATGAAACCAAGGTCAGGCTTGGATGAGGTTTTAATGAATGAAAACACAGTGAGGGTCTGGGAGCATTTCTTGCTTTTCTCCTTGCCAACAATCTGATTCTTTTTTTTTTTTTTGTCTTTTTGCTATTTCTTTGGGCCGCTCCCGTGGCATATGGAGGTTCCCAGGCTAGGGGTCAAATCGGAGCTGTAGCCACCGGCCTACGCCAGAGCCACAGCAACGCAGGATCCGAGCCACGTCTTCAACCTACACCACAGCTCACGGCAACACCGGATCCTTAACCCACTGAGCAAGGGCAGGGACCGAACCCGCAACCTCATGGTTCCTAGTCGGATTCGTTAACCACTGCGCCACGACAGGAACTCCTTTTTTGTCATTTTTTAGGGCCGCACCCTTGGCATATGGGGGTTCCCAGGCTAAGGGTCCAATTGGAGCTGCAGCTGCAGGCTTACACCACAGCCACAGCAACTCAGGATCCAAGCCATGTCTGTGACCTATACCACAGCTCACAGCAATGCCGAATCCTTAACCCACTGTGCAAGGCCAGGGAGTGAACCTTAGTCGTCATGGCTACTAGTCTGGTTCGTTAACCACTGAGCCACGATGGGAAATCCAAAATTTTAATTCCTTTTTTTGCTTTTCAAGGGCCGAACTCATGGCATATGGAGGTTCCCAGGCTAGGGGTCAAATTGGAGCTACAGCTGCCGGCCTACACTATAGCCACAGCAACGTGGGATCTGAGCCGCGTTTGTGACCTACATCACATCTCACGGCAATGTGGGATCCTTAACCCACTGAGCAAGGCCAGGGATCAAACCCGCAACCTCATGGTTTCTAGCCAGATTTGTTTCCGCTGTGCCACAAAGGGAACACCCAAAAATTTGATTCTTAAGATGCCTTGTTATGCCCAACCTTCAACCCAGGCCCTGATCTGGATATTTCCTTGAAAAACTCCAATCCCTCATAAACTGGCAGGTCCACCTGGTGGAATAAGAATATTCTTTATGAGAAGCATTAATATTTACTTATCTGTCTCCTGTTCTTCTATAAAACAGCAACTTTTCCTTTCTCTTCATGCTCTCTGGGAGTCAGGCAGTGTATTGACAAGTTGGAGCCCAGGCAAGAGAAAGGAAGCGCAAGACTTCAGACCTCACCACAGTGCCTGCATTCAGGAGCCTCAGTGTTGATGATGACAAGTGATGTCACAATTATGGGTGATAGTTCTTCCTCAACACCTAGGCAAACTGATGTTACATGATGCCAGAACAGCCCTGCCTTCCCTAGAAAAGAGCGCGCTGGCCTTCTAGCTTGTGAAGAGGCAGTTGTGAGAAGTGAATTATTTTAAGCCCAGAGGGGTATGGCTATGAGTTCGCCCAGATCGTAAAATGTATAATGGGATCTGGTAGCACTTTCATCCTTAAGGACATCTGCTCCCACTGAAAATCCAGAGCACTGACCTATCCACCAGCCTCTTGGGGGCTCTACATAGAACAGTCATTTCTGCGCCCCCTGGCTTGCAGACAAGCCTAAATGCCCACCCCTGAGCGTGGAATCTGATGACGTGCTGCATCCCCCAAAAGCCTTGCCTTTGAGAAGTACATCATTCCACTGACTTCCACGTGCAGAGGTGTGAACACAGGCTGCCACACTGCAATGCAGGTGCTACAGTTTGCCTGAACAGGAAACAGCAGAACTAGAATGCTCCAGGTGGGAACCCTCTTGTGAGGCTGGTAAGTAAAGCAACTGCTCTGGGCATCCTTGATCATTCTTGGTGCACTGGTATCCAGCACTGTCTCAAAACAGGCTTCCACAAAATTCAGCTAACTCTTCCGCATTTTAAAACCATCAAAATTCCTAATAGATTCACAACAATGTTAAAACTAAAATGCACTATTGGAGCATCCATGATGTGTGACGTATTTTGTACATAGATTTCCACACATTAGCTCATTTATTTCTCATAATCTCCCAAGTAGCTATCATTACAATCAGTATGGAGCAGAGGAAACTCCATAGACAACAATCAATTAATACTCTCATTGTGACCCAGTTAGAATGCTGTAGGTAGGTCTGCCTGCTTTCAAAGCCTCCTAATAGCTGCATTTCTGTTCATACATGTTACGGGATGATTATGCCTGTTATTACTCAGCATGAGTAATGTGACCCAGAACAGAGATCAGCAAGCTTTGTCTATTAAGGTCACACAGTACATTGTTAGGCTTTTCTAGCTATGTAGTCCCTGTTGCAACTGCTCAGCTCTGCCTTGCAGCACAAAAGCAGCCAGGGATAATATGTAAAGGAATGCACGTGGCAGCGTGCTAATGGCACTTTATTTATACAAATAGGTGGTTGGCAGTGTTTGGCCTGAGGGCTGTATATTGCCAACCCCTGATCTGGAGCAGTGCCATCAAATAGGAAGACAATACAGACCGCATATCCAAATTTGAATTTTCTTGTCACCACCTTATAAAAACTAAGTTGTATTGAAATTATAATACATATATTTTTGGGCACACCCATGGCACGTGAAAGTTCCCAGGCTGGGGACTGAAGCTGCACCATGGAAGCAACACAAGCCGCTGTAGTGACAATGCTGGACCCTTAACTTGCTGTGCCACAAAAGAAATCCAATAATACTTTTCATTTGCCCTGCAAATACAGTATGAATATCATTTCAACATGTGATCCACATAATTACTGAGATATTCTAGGAGTTCCTGCCGTGGTGCAGTGGCTTAAGAATCCAACTGCAGCAGTGTGGGTCACTGAGGAGGTGTGGGTTCAATCTTCCGCCAAGAACTTCCATATGCTGCAGGTGTGGCCATAAAATAATAATACTAATAGAAATACGCTACATTATTTTTGTTACACTAAGTGTTAGAAATCTAGTATGGATTTCACACATGAGCCCAACTCAGCTCTGGGCTGTGTTTCAAGAGCTTAACAGCCACGTGGGGCCAGGGATAGTGGACAGTGCAGATCCCCACTCTGCCTGTCTCCTGAACAGGCCAGTGGAGACTAGAAAAATGGAACATTATCTTCACGTCGGACATCCTCGGGCTCCCTCTCCTGGCAAATCCCTCTGTCTCAGGCCCTTCCTTCTCTAGACACTTGTAACTGACTCATTTGGGAAAGATCTATTTGGGTGACAGTTCCTCCTACATGCAGTTATAGGGATACAGCACTTAAGAGAAAAATCCTGAACCACATGAGTCATAAAATCTCAGAGGAAAGACAATAAGTAAATTGAATATTATCTAGAAAAAGGGATAAGTGCTGTAGGGTAAAATCCAGGACAGTGAAGGCAGTTGGAACTAGGAACAAGAGCAAAGGGACTGGAAGAGGTGACATCAAAACAGTGAGATAGGAGTTCCCGTCATGGCGCAGTGGTTAACAAGTCTGACTAGGAACCATGAGGTTGTGGGTTCGGTCCCTGCCCTTGCTCAGTGGGTTAAGGATCCGGCTTTGCCGTGAGCTGTGGTGTGGGTTGCAGACGAAGCTTGGATCCTGAGTTGCTGTGGCTCTGGCGTAGGCTGGCGGCTACAACTCCGATTAGACCCCTAGCCTGGGAACCTCCATATGCCGTGGGAGCGGCCAAAGAAATAGCAAAAAGACAAAAAAAAAAAAAAAAAAAAACCCAGTGAGATAACCATCTGAGTAACACACAATTGATACCTTGGATGGATTGTTTGTTTGTTTTAATGCCTCTACGTTTTTAAACTATAAGGATCAGAAACAGAATGTCATGATTTCAAGTGTTTTTGTCAACTTCACCATGTCCCATTGGAGAGACAGTAGAATCAAAAAAGTGTCCCCAGCCAAGTGCAGAAGCACCATCTACTCTCAGAAATGAACAGTACCACAGGGCTAAAAATGAACTCAAGAATTTGGAAAAAGAGCAGTAGCATTTAAGCACAGAAAGGAGTTCCCATCTGGCTCAGTGGTTAATGAATCTGACTAGGAACCATGAGGTTGCGCATTCAATCCCTGGCCTTGCTCAGTGGGTTAAGGATCTAGCATTGCCATGAGCTGTGGTGTGGATCACAGCTGTGGCTTGAATCCTGAGTTGCTGTGGCTGTGGTGTAGGCCAGCAGCTACAGTTCCAACTGGACCCCTAGCCTGGGAGCCTCCATATGCAGTGGATGCGGCCTAAAAGACAAAAAGACCAAAACAAACAAACAAAAATATTTGCAGCAATGAGAGATTATCATACTAACGGAAATAAGTCAAAAAGAGAAAGACAAATACCATATATCACTTAAAAGTGGGATCTAAAATGTGCACAAATGAACCTATTTACCAAACAGAAACAGACACGCAGACATGGAGGACAGACTTGTGGTTGCCTGCCCCCCTCAACGGGGCCGGGGGGTGGGTGGGGGTGGGGGTGAGGGGGAAGGGGGTTTAAGGTTAGTACATGCAAACCATTAGATTTAGAAAGGATAAACAAGGTCCTACTGTATAGCACAGGGAACTATATCCAATCTTTGGACAGACCACGATGTAAAATTATGCATATATACATATGGCTGAGTCACTTTGCAGTACAGTGAAACTGGCACAATATTGCAAATAAACTATATAGTCAAATTTTTTTAATAAAGCTAAGAACACATCTCTTAGAACTACTCAAATTGAAACCTTTGGCAATCTTCTTCAACAAAAACAAAGCTTGGGCAAATAAATTTATGAATGAAAAAGCAGGCATAATTAGGGATGTTCTAGGGATTAAACATGAGAAAAGGGGAATGGTCTAAAATAAAATTTTAAAATCTGAGTACTTCTATACTATTCAGTAGTTGAAAGTAATTTAATAAAATGGTGTTTTCAAACATTCACGGAAAAGAAACAAAAATCCCAAACCATTTTACGGGCCAGTTTTATTAAAAAGAGATCAGTAATTCTTTTTTTTTTTTTTTAATCTTTTCAAGGCCGCAACCGTGGCATGTGCAAGTTCCCAGGATAGGGGTCGAATCAGAGCTACAGCTGCTGGCCTACATCACAGCCACAGCAACGCAGGATCCAAGCTGCGTCTGCGACCCACACCACAGCTCAGATCCTTAACCCACTGAGCGAGGCCAGGATCAAACCCGCAACCTCACAGATCCTAGTCCAGTTCGTTAACCGCTGAGCCACTAAGGAAACTCTGAAATCGATAATTCTATGTGTAGAAAATAATTCCTTTTTCAGAGATGTGCCAAGAGCAGAATAGCACAACAAAATTAAATATCATTAACAAATACAAGCATAAAATTCTATTGAAAATTAGTTTCCTAAATAATGAGTAATAATGTACATAATAAAACACAACCATGTTCATTTTACTCTAGGAAGGAAAGAATGTTTCAAAATTAATGCATTTTACCATATTAATAGAAACAGAAAAATCATAATCCACATCATTAGATACAAAACAATTACTAACATATTACTCTCAATAATGGATATAAACTTTTAATACACTAGAACTAGAAGGAACACGGCTAACTGGGGAATATGTGCATAAAAACACTTACTGCAGTGTTAAACGAAATATGTGATATAGTAAAGCAGCTTTCTTGTCAAAAAGATAAGACACACAGTATCTTATTCTATATTGTACTAGAAGTCCCTGTGAATCATTAAAAAAAAAAAAAGAAAAAGGCAAAATGACAGGACCAAAAAAGCTGAAATATTGTTTGCAGGTTAGATTCTGTATGTAAAGATTCAAAGAATTTATAGATGAATAATTAAAATCTATGCTTGCATCTAACAAGGACTCCAAAATATTGCTCAAAAATGTGTTTACTTCTATGTACTACAAACAGTACTTTAAAAAAAATACCACTTAAATCAGCATCAATACTAGGTAAAGAGGAACAAGGCTTTATAAAGGTTTTGAAAAACACGTATGATGAAAACAATAAAACATCATTAAAGGAAATTAATGGAGAGACATACCAAGACTGGGGATCGCACAGCTCAATACTATAAAGGATCCATCCTCGAATTCATCTACAGGTTCAATGTAATCTCAACTCAATCTTTGTACTTGAAGTGGTGATTCTAATCTTATTTTTTACACACAAGAAACAATCCCATTGGGCACCAGAATACATCCACTTCTGAGTATACTAGACCAGACCCTCGCCTCTGTAGTCGCTATAAACCAACGAGACATTAAAAGGTCTCCTTTTTTAAAGCTTCATAGTCTAGGATATTTGGTGACTCAGTAAAGAAAAATCTGGGTGACACAGGGACCAGCCCTCCCCAGCACCCTGCAACCGAGGACGGAGATTCTGGCCAGAACTGCGGGGGAGACGCACACCGGGCCCGCGTCATCTTCCAGTAGGTTCCTGCCGCCTCGAACCAGCCCCTCCTGGTCTCCAGCTCGGCCCGCGAACTCACCATCTGGGCCCGCTCTGAGCTCTCCCTGGGGTCCTCCTCGCGGTTCCGCGATCAGGGGAGGTTAGAGAGATGGAGACCGGACACCTGGGGCAGCGCGGGGCAGGTGAGCAGGAGAGCCTGCGGTCCAAGAGCTACATCCATACCCTCGGGAGCGCGAACACCCCCAGCTCTGATTGGATGGAGCTAGGTATTCTCTGCTCTGATTGGGGCGTTCTTCAGCCATTCCCCTCACAGGGGTTCTAATTGGGTGGTTTCTCGAGACAAACACCTTGATTGGGCAGTGCGTCCTTTGGAGCGTCTGAGGACCGTGCTCCACGCTCCGACGCAGCTAATTGGGCAATTTGCGTGTCTGGCCTGAGTGGTGGGTGAGGTGCGGATCAAGTGGTTGAGCCTGGAGGAAAGCTGATTCTCCGCTTCAGAGTTGTGCTTGTCCAGCCTCTTCAACCGACTCCGGCCCGCTCTTGGCTCTGACCCGAACCTGCTCTCTGCCTGGCCAACCCGGCATCCGCCCACGTCCGTAGCTCCTCCTGGTCCTCCCTTGGACTGGGAAGTCCTGGCTTAGCTTTTCGGCGGAGCGCCCCCTACCCTCGGCCGGAGCCAGAAAGCAACAGACCCTAAGAGCCAGGTGACCTCCGGGGTCAGGGGTAGACACGGGGCTTTGGGGACCACGACCTCTAGGAAGTCAGTACCCACACTGGAGATTGATATCATCCTGTCTGAATTTCAGGAAAAAAAATTTTTTTTTCCCACTAGTCTTGATTTTTTTTTTTTTTTTTTTTAGTGTACTTAAAACAGATCTGATTCTGGTTAGCTTCTTTAAGATTTCATTTCTAGGAATTCCCGTCTTGGCTCAGTGGTTAATGAATCAGACTAGGAACCATGAGGTTGTGGGTTCGATCCCTGGCCTTGCTCAGTGGGTTAAGGATCCAGCGTTGCCCTGAGCTGTGGTGTAGGTTGCACACGTGGCTCGGATCCCGCGTTGCTGTGGCTCTGGCGTAGGCCGGCGGCTACAGCTCGGATTAGACCTCTAGCCTCGGAACCTTCATATGCCACAGGAGCAGCCCTAGAAAAGACAAAAAGACAAAAAAAAAAAGATTCACTTCTAGAGAGCTCCAGTTGTGCCTTAGTAGGTTAAGGACCGGATGTTGTCTCTGCGAGGATGGTGTTCCATTCTTTTTTTTTTTTTTTTTTTCCCACTGTACAGCAAGGGGGTCAGGTTATCCTTACATGTATACATTACAATTACATTTTCCCCCCAGCCTTTCTTCTGTTGCAACATGAGTATCTAGACAAAGTTCTCAATGCTATTCAGCAGGATCTCCTTGTAAATCTATTCGTGTTCCATTCTTGGTCTTGCTCAGTGGGTCAAGAATCCATCTGATGCTGCAGGTTGCAGATGTGGCTGGAATCTGGCATGCCTGTGGCTGTGGTGTAGACTACAGCTGCAGCTCCAAATAGACACCTCGCCTCAGAACTTCCATATGCCAGGGGTGCGGCCCTAAAAAGAAAAAAAAAAAAAAAGATTTAATTTCTATCATTTTAACTTACCATCAGGATTTTTTTTTTTTTGGTCTTTTTTGCCATTTTCTTGGGCCACTCCCACGGCATATGGAAGTTCCCAGGCTAGGGGTCGAATTGGAGCTGTAGCCGCCAGCCTGTGCCAGAGGCACAACCAATGCAGGATCCGAGCTGCGTCTACAACCCACAGCTCTCGGCAACGCCGGATCCTTAACCCACTGAGCAAGGCCAGGGATCGAACCAGCAACCTCATGGTTCCTAGTCGGATTCGTTAACCACTGAGCCATGATGGGAACTCCAAGGATTTTTCTTATTAATATTTCTATTTATATTGTTTTCTTTCCCAGGGTTATTTTGTCTAAAATCTCTACAGCAGGAGTTCCCACCATGGCAAAGTGGGTTAAGAACATGACTCCTTAGGTCATTGCAGAGGCACAGGTTGGATCCTTGGCCTGGTACAATGGGCTAAAGGATCCAGCACTGCCAAAACTGTGATGTAGATCACAACTGTGGCTCAGATTCAGTCCCTGGCCCAGGAATTTGCATATGCCACTGGTGTGTTCATAAAAAATAAAAAAAATCTGTATGCCTCACTCCCACTTCCCCAGTTTGTTGTTTGTTTTTTTTCCTTTTCAGGGCCGCACCTGCAGCATATGGAAGCTCTCAGGCTAAGGGTGGAATCAGAGCCACAGCAACACAGGATCTGAGCCACACCTGCAACCTATACCACAGCTCATGGCAATTCCGGATCCTTAGCCCACTGAGCAAGGCTGGAGATCGAACCTTAAACCTCATGGTTCCTAGTCAGATTCGTTTCTGCTGTACCACGACGGGAACCCCCTCATATCCCCAGCTTCTTCAGGGTCCAGCACCATCCTTTCTCTGGTCCTCAGATCCAGTCAGTCAGTTAGAAAATCAGTGAGACTCTCCCCACAGTCCGGTGGCATTGATCTCAATGTAAAGGTCTCTCTCCCTCACAGTGCCTTCCAAGGAGCTCCTTGGAAGCATTATCTTTCCTTTTGTTAATCAGTCTAATAGGAGTTTCTCTTCTGCATTTATACTCATTTTCTGTTAGCTCATTTAGGTGCTTGTTGTCTGTCTCCCTGACACAGTTGCACTATTGGAAGGAAGTCTGTGGCATTACTTCATAATCTTAGCCTCTGGGAACACTGCCATTACTATTATTACTAAATTTTCTCTGATATATTTCAGACAATGACTGCCAGGTTGGGGTCTTACTCATAGGAGGTATTTGAGAGCAGTAAGTGAAGAGGAACTGAGGTCAGTAGGCCTTCCCACTGATGTGGAATCTCAGTTCTCAGACCTGTGGTGAAAGCATGGAGTCCTAACTCCTAGGCAACCAGGGAACTCCCTGGAATCTATTTTTTCTGAGGCACCATGAGACTAATGCATAGGCTCCTTCATTATTACGGTCAGTGCCTTTGGTCTTGATGTCTACTTTTTCTCCTTTTGACTTAATTTCCTGCTGGCCTTTTGTCCCTCTCTTTTTGCCTTTCTGATTCACTTCATTTCACATGTGTCTTCTGCATGCAGTTTCTATCTACATCTTGTTTGGTGAGCCAAATTGAGACTCCTTTTTTATTTAATGGTGAGTTGAGCCAGTTCACATTTGTTGATATCCATAATATGTTTGGTTTCACTTTGTTGTAACATTTTTGTGGTAAAATACATATAACATAAAATATACCATCTTAATCATTTTTAAGCACACATCTCAGTGGAATCAATTCTTTTCATAGTGTTGTGCAACCATCCCCACCATCCCTCTCCAGAACTTTCTCACCTTCCCAAACTGAAACTCTGTCCCCATGAAACACTCTCTATTCTCTCTCCCCTCCCCTGGCCCCATCATCTACTTTCTGTCTCTTTAGGATTTGACTTCTCTGGGGACCTCAACAGGAGTGTCATCATCCAGTATTTGTCCTTCTGTGTCTGGATTATTTCATTTAGCATAGTGTCTTCCTGGCTCATCCATGTTATAGCATCAGAATGTCATAATTTTTTAAAATACACACTTTATTTTTAGAATGATTTCAGAGGAGTTCCTGTTGTGACTCAGTGGTAATGAACCTGACTAGCATCCACGAGAACACAGGTTAGATCCTTGGCCTTGCTCAGTGGATTGGGAATCCAGGGTTGCCTTGAGTTGTAGTGCTGCCATGAACTGTAGCACTGCCATAACCTGTAGGGTAGGTCGTAGGTGCAGCTCAAATCCCAACTTGCTGTGGTTGTGGCATAAGTTGGCAGCTGCAGTTCCAATTTAGCCCCTAGCCTGGGAGCTTCTATATGCCATAGGTGGGGCCCTGAAGAGAATGATTTTAGATAAGCAAAGGAAAAAAAAGTAAAGCTAGTACAAAGAGTTCCCTGTATCCCATATCCAGTTTACCCTATGATTAATATCTTTTATTAGTCTGGTACATTTGTTACAAATAATGAACCAATACTGATATATATATATATATATATATTTTTTTTTTTTTTGTCTTTTTGCTGTTTCTTTGGGCCGCTCCCGCGGCATATGGAGGTTCCCAGGCTAGGGGTTGAATCGGAGCTGTAGCCACCGGCCTACGCCAGAGCCACAGCAACGCGGGATCCGAGCTGCGTCTGCAACCTACACCACAGCTCATGGCAACGCCGGATCGTCAACCCACTGAGCAAGGGCAGGGACCGACCCCACAACCTCATGGTTCCTAGTTGGATTCGTTAACCACTGCGCCACAACGGGAACTCCCTGATATATTATTTTTGAATAAAAGTCCTTATAGGCCAGTGCTGGAGCTCCAACCTCAACCACATGTGTTTTAGTGGGCAAACAACCTGACACCCTATGAACTACATACACCAAAATCATGCCATAGTATCTAAAATCTATTTGCAATAGAGCTACCTCATCACCCTCTAGGAGACATCTTGGACTGTTGGGGGCTTTTAGATTCACCCACCCTCAACTGGGGCTTTAATTATACCAGCTGGATTCAATGATGGCAATTTCATGGAGGCTGCCATCACTTTTGTTGGCTGTGAACCTTGATTTGAAAGGTTTTTTGTTTTTTGTTTTTTTTGTCTTTTTGCTATTTCTTTGGGCCGCTCCTGCGGCATATGGAGGTTCCCAGGCTAGGGGTCTCATGGGAGCTGTAGCAGCCAGCCTACGCCAGAGACACAGCAACACGGGATCCGAGCCGCGTCTGCAACCTACACCACAGCTCACGGCAACACCGGATCCTTAACCCACTGAGCAAGGCCAGGGATCGAACCTGCAACCTCATGGTTCTTAGTCGGATTCGTTAACCACTGCGCCATGACGGGAACTCCTGAAAGGTATTTTAAAGTCAAGCTCCCAGGCCCACATTTGCCTTAAAATTCTGTAAGTGGCTCAGCCTCATTGTTATACCAGAGAGCCACAAAACTCACTGCACCTCAACCCAAGTGGATATTCTTAGGTGGAAACAAAAATGAAGGCCTAAAAAAGAATAAGTTCACGTGACTCATTGACCCATCCTGACCCAGACCTGCAGTCTCCACCTTATCGGACCTCCAAAGGCAAAACAACCAAGCCCACCAAATGGTTGACCTCCCAAGGACAAAGACAGCCTCAAGGAGAAAGTTAAATTTTGATACCATGATCTCAACCACTATCCTGGACCCATAGAACTCAGCACATGACCCCCTGCCTATAAAACCTGATTCTCTGCTAACAGCAGGGGGCTCTGAGCTCCTCTTGCTCAATGCTCCTGGCCACTCTGCTGGTCAATCAATCTTGCTTCAGATCTCACTGGTCCGGTCAACTGTCTTTCTTTCCCCGGCAATCTAACAGCCACTTGGAAAGAATATCCCAGTCCCAGGTAACATGGCCCCAGCACCAAGTCCTTAGGAAGCTGCAGGATTCATCTTTTTAAATGTTTAAAATAATAATAATAATAACAAATTTAAAAAAAGGAGTTCCCGTTCGTGGCGCAGTGGTTAACGAATCTGACTAGGAACCATGAGGTTGCAGGTTCGATCCCTGGCCTTGCTCAGTGGGTTAAGGATCCGGCGTTGCCGTGAGCTGTGGTGTTGGTCACAGACGCGGCTCGGATCCTGCATTGCTGTGGCTCTGGCGTAGGCTGGCGTCAACAGCTCTGATTAGACCCCTAGCCTGGGAACCTCCATATGCTGCGGGAGCAGCCCAACAAATGGCAAAAGACAAAAATAATGATAATAATAATAATAAAAATATGTCTAGACTTAGATAAAGAGACTAAGCACAAAGACTGCTGAAGTACGGCCAAGGCTTGGATCTCAGAGATGTACCAGGGTCTCCAACCCCACAGAAAAGGGCTTTTCTCTTCTGTGTGAGGAGGGTGAGCAGGAGGGAAGTTGGGCGAGTGAGGGCAGTGTGTTGACTGTGGGACCAGTGTGCCTGGACAGGACAGGGCCCCTTGGTGGCCCATTCTCTGGAGAAGCTGACCAAGGACTTTTTCTGAATCTCGGTGTTGCTCAGGCATGGTGATGCGCACCCTGCTGATGCGGCCTAAGAAATGGACTCCTAGAACTTGGTCGAGACCAGATGTGCAGGCCGAACAGGAGTGCCGAACCTCCCAGTGTCAAAGGTCACACGTCAAACCCTTTCAAGCTGACCTGTCTCTGCTCTTAAAGCGCAGAAACCCACGGTGACCTCACTCCCGGGCCGACCGCCGACCCCGGATGTCCCCAGGCTCTCCTGTCCCATCTTGTCCTGTTCCGACTAAGGATAAGGGGATGCTCCGTGGGGACATTGAGTTAGTACTTCCCAGTCTAGGAGGAAGATAAGGAGGGGCGGCCGAGCTGCGGGCGAACGCTAGTTCCGCCAGCCCGGGAACAAGTTCTCTCCGAGCTCCGAGCTCATGTCCGGGACGGACAGGTCTGGGTCCTGAGGAGGAGACCGGGCAAGGAAGGGCTGAAGCCAAGAACCCGCATTTCCGCCCCGCAAGGCGTTTGATCAATATCCCCGCAAGTCACTGAGACCCGGAGGGACTATAACACCTTTCCAGTCAAAGGAGTCGGCGAGCGTGGCGGGGAGAACTAACAAATGCTGGGGAGGGGCCCGGGAACTGCCCAATCAAGGGACGGGAATAAGGGGGCGGGGGCTGTCCGAACAACTCTCCTATCAGGGTCTGGGAACTTGCCCGAGCTCTATCCATTCATAGGCCTCAATAAGGTGAGTGCCTGGAATACAGTCCAATCAGACTGAAGGGACCTTGAGAACCATCCAATCAAGGGGTTCGGGGGGCAGAATCGGGAGCTGTTTAATAAAGGGCGCCGGGGCGGGTCTCGGAGTACACTCAGAAACCCGGGGAGGAGGAGTGCGTGGGTCTCCGTCCAATCAAGGCGGAAGGTGGGCGCGCTCCCAGTCCGCGCAGGCGTCACTCTGCCGATCTCGGCGCTCCTGCGCACCTGCGGGGCGTGGCCCCAGGTGTCCTTTCTCCGTTGTCTTCACCTACCTGCATCTTGGGACCGTGGGGAGGACGCCCCAGAGCCGGAAGGAGATGGTGAGTGAGCGAGTCCTGGGCCCGAGATCGGCAGGAGCTGATTTGGACCGACTGGGAGCTGAGGCCAGCCCGGGTCTCCCCGCGCCAGCTCTTCGGGTTTCCGACTCCAGTATCTGCCCTCGGCGGCGGCTTGAGGACCTGGCGTCCGGTTCTTAGGTCCAGGTCCCGACCTGAGTTTCCTACCTCGGCTGCGGGGTAGGATCCCGGGATCTTGACTCGCATCTTGGCTTCTGGAGGCAGGGTGGGGGGACCTGGCGTCCTGACCCAGGTCCCTACCCCAGTTTCCGCCCTAGGTCGCGACGGGGCGTGGGGGCTGCTCCCGGTGTCCTGTACCGGGGTCCCTACCCGAGTCTCCAGAAGGGGTGGGGTCCCAGCGTCCGGTCCTGTCACCACGTTGGCGGGGTAGGGCCCAGGTACTGACTGAAATCTCCGCCATTGCCTGCGGGTGGGTCCTGGCGTCCTGCCCCTTCCTGTCCTCTCGTGGGGGTGGGAGGTCCTGACCTGAGTATGCGCCGCTTGGGCGCCGCTTGGGGGTCCCAGGGGACCCACCCTGATCTGTCAAATTCCTACTTTTTTATTCCTGTTAAAAAAAACAAAATTCCGCTGAGTAAATTTTGAAGATTTTACTGGTTTTATTCAACAATTCACGAAAACAGCAGCTTCCCATCCCGCAAATAGAAGGGCGCAGCCCGGCGCTGAACAGAATGAAAACCTTAAATGGGCAGAAGAGAGCGGGAAAGAAACTAGCGAAAGTGGCTTGTCTGTGGCAGGATTACTTTAGGGAAGGCAGGGGTCTGGCGGGCAGGTTACCTCACTTAAGGTGACCAGGTAATTCCTGATTGACTGGTTTCTGATTCTGTTTATTAAGAGAGGCTGAAACTGTAGTTAAGTTGAGCCTCCTTGTGGTGATTTGGAACTTGCATAAGCGACCCTATTTGGGGCCTGTGGTTTTGTTTTTAACATTTCTAAGACTTGGATTAGGGTTGAGACTCAGATCTCACTCACAGCTGTGCCAGGGTCTCAGATGAAACAGAAAAAGGGTTGTATCTTCTCTTTAAGGAAGTTGAGAGCAAAACTGTTGGATAGGATGGGGCCTCCCTGTGGTCACTGTATCCTCAGCAGAAGTGGGGACTGTGGGGGGGGGGCAGCTATGTTCTACATCTCAGTGCTTCTTGGTAGGGGGTGGTGACCCAAAGTCAGGGGCTTGTGGGGAGACAGGAGCCTAAGTAAAGCTAAGGTAAGAAATGGGCGGTTGTGAACACTTGGTTAAGCTAGTGTCAAATAAAAAAAATCCGAATTTCCTAAGGGCAGACTTTCATTCAGATGAGTTTTTATTGCAGGGGAGAAAGGTCTCTTGCACCAGCACAGGGATTCTGCAGCAGGGAGAACATGACCTTGAGATATGCAAGCATCTCAGGAGTTGGGCAAAGAGAGTTTTTCTTTTATACAGAGGAGTAAACAGAACCAGGAAGGACCAGGTGTGATGCTCTGATAGCAGATCCATGAGCCCAGCCTGTCCTTAGGGGGCTGTCTGCTGGCTGGGGTTGAGGCCAATCAGGGGTCAAGGGTCAGGAGAGGAGCTAAAACCAAGTCTGACCAACAAGCATTTGTTCTGCTTGGGCAGCGGGGACCAGCAGTTCAGCCAGTCACTGCTGAGGCGGAGGTGGGGATTTAAGGCTGTGTCTGGCCTCATCCTGGCTACCTGGCCTCAGTGGGAGTCTTCTCTAAGTCAGGTGTGGATGGGCAGGTGACAGCGCTCAATGCAGCCTGCTATTTTCCTTGAAGACCCTCCATGGAAGTTTCCAGGAGCACAGGGCTCAGGGAGCATTGAGCATTGTCACCTGACACCTGTGAGCAGCCTCCTCTAGGTCCAGCTCAGCACTCAGAGCTGCCCTTAATCCAGCTTCAGGTTTTGGCAGGTGTGAAATACTGAGTTCTTTGTGCCTGGTTTCTTCTCCTTAATGAGGTTGGGAAGCATCTCAGGTCTTTGCTGTTTTCTGCAGACTCGTGAGCGTCTGGACCTTTTGGGCTTAACCAGAGGTGCCTCTGAGGACAAGTGTCAGTACAGAGACTGTTCTCTCTGCCATTATAATTTTAGGAAACACAGGCAGTTCCCCACATTCATGTGAAATGAGTGGAGATAGGGATTAAAAAGATTCATAGAAAGAGTATTGACTGTTTCATGCAGGGGGCAGAGTTAGGACATTTGTCTGGTCCTAGTTCACTTCCTGTTCTTAGCTGGTCAGCAGAGGTTAGTGGACATTCTGTGAATAGTGACCTGTGCTCTTGAGACTTGCTCACTTCTGAATAGATGATGTACAGCCTGTTGTGAGGGTGGTAGTGAGCAAATGGGATAATCCAGCTCTAGTGACTGAGACCATAAAAGGGGCCTAGAATTTCCCGGCCCTGCATTACCTGTGTGCTATTCTTTGCAGCTTTACATCTGGTCCTTCCTCACCAAGTAGTGTTTTGTTTTAATTTTCTGTTTAAAATTCTGCTTCTGCTGAATTTGCAAAAAGTGAATATTACCAGTACTGCACCAGTAACACCGCCTAGAAGGTTTCTCCATGGTTCTCAGCCCTGGTCTGTTTCACCCGTGCTGGTGTCAGTGGTCACCCGGTTCCCTCCTCCATCCAGTCCTGTGGGGCTCAGGGTGTCTCAGGTTTAGGTTTGATTTGTCAGCAGGCTGTTATATTCCTGCTGCTTTTTGTCTCTGAGTGCAAATTTATCACAAATTTTTTTACCCCTGGACTAACATTGGTGGGTTGTAGATCCTGGATATTTTCAGAATACTAGGAGGTGTGGCTGGAGGGCTGGAGTCAAATGTTTATTCCACATCATTTCCAGCACGGGGAGAATCCAGCTTAATTTTGTCCCTTTTGAGTGTATCAAGTGAGATCTGCTTGTGGACTGTATATTGGTTCCGTGTATGTGGTCAGTATGTTGGTTTTTTACTGATAACCATTGGGCTTGAGCATTTCTTGTAAGTGGTGGTTCATCTTCTGTGAAATAGTTTTCAGTCATTTTCTCACCTTTAATTCATTTGTATGTTTACTGATTTCTTATGTTTTCTTTATATACTCTGGACATTCAGCCTTTTTCATTTCTTTTTATTTATTTATTCATTTATTTATTTTCCCACTGTACAGCAAGGGGGTCAGGTTATCCTTACATGTATACATTACAATTACATTTTTCCCCCAGCCTTTCTTCTGTTGCAACATGAGTATCTAGACAAAGTTCTCAATGCTATTCAGCAGGATCTCCTTGTAAATCTATTCTAAGTTGTGTCTGATAAGCCCAAGCTCCTGATCCCTCCCACTCCTTCCCCCTCCTGTCAGGCAGCCACAAGTCTCTTCTCCAAGTCCATGATTTTCTTTTCTGAGGGGATGTTCATTTGTGCTGGATATTAGATTCCAGTTATAAGTGATATCATATGGTATTTGTCTTTGTCTTTCTGGCTCATTTCACTCAGGATGAGGTTCTCTAGCTCCATCCATGTTGCTGCAAATGGCATGATGTCATTCTTTTTTATGGCTGAGTAGTATTCCATTGTGTATATATACCACCTCTTCCGAATCCAATCATCTGTCGATGGACATTTGGGTTGTTTCCATGTCCTGGTTATTGTGAATAGTGCTGCAATGAACATGCAGGTGCACGTGTCTCTTTTAAGTAGAGTTTTGTCCGGATAGATGCCCAAGAGTGGGATTGTGGGGTCATATGGAAGTTCTATGTATAGATTTCTAAGGTATCTCCAAACTGTTCTCCACAGTGGCTGTACCAGTTTACATTCCCACCAACAGTGCAGGAGGGTTCCCTTTTCTCCACAGCCCCTCCAGCACTTGTTATTTTTGGATTTATTAATGATGGCCATTCTGACTGGTGTGAGGTAATATCTCATGGTAGTTTTGATTTGCATTTCTCTTATAATCAGCGATGTTGAGCATTTTTTCATGTGTTTGTTGGCCATCTGTATATCTTCTTTGGAGAACAGTCTATTCAGGTCTTTTGCCCATTTTTCCATTGATTGATTGGCTTTTTTGCTGTTGGGTTGTATAAGTTGTTTATATATTCTAGAGATTAAGCCCTTGTTGGTTGCATCATTTGAAACTATTTTCTCCCATTCTGAAAGTTGTCTTTTTGTTTTCTTTTGGGTTTCCTTTGCTGTGCAAAAGCTTTTCAGTTTGATGAGGTCCCATGGGTTTATTTTTGCTCTAATTTCGATTGCTTTGGGAGACTGACCTGAGAAAATATTCATGATGTTGATGTCAGAGAGTGTTTTGCCTATGTTTTCTTCTAGGAGTTTGATGGTGTCCTGTCGTATATTTAAGTCTTTCAGCCATTTGGAGTTTATTTTTGTGCATGGTGTGAGGGTGTGTTCTAGTTTTATTGCTTTGCATGCAGCTGTCCAGGTTTCCCAGCAGTGCTTGCTGAATAGACTTTCTTTTTCCCATTTTATGTTCTTGCCTCCCTTGTCAAAGAGTAATTGACCATAGGTGTCAGGGTTTATTTCTGGGTTCTCTATTCTGTTCCATTGGTCTGTCTTGTCTGTTTTGATACCAGTACCACACTGTTTTGATGACTATGGCTTTGTAGTATTTCTTGAAGTCTGGGAGAGTTATGCCTCCTGCTTGGTTTCTGTTTCTCAGGATTGCTTTGGCGATTCTGGGTCTTTTGTTGTTCCATATAAATGTTTGGATTGTTTGTTCTAGTTCTGTGAAAAATGTCATGGGTAATTGGATAGGGATTGCATTGAATCTGTATATTGCTTTGGGTAGTATGGCCATTTTTACAATATTGATTTTCCCAATCCAGGAACATGGAATATCTTTCCATTTCTTTACATCTTCTTTGATTTCTTTGATTAAAGTTTTATAGTTCTCGGCATATAGGTCCTTTACCTCCTTGGTCAGGTGTATTCTGAGGTATTTGATTTTGTGAGGTGCAATTTTAAAAGGTATCGTATTTTTGTATTCCTTTTCTAATGTTTCATTGCTGGTATACAGAAATGCAACTGACTTCTGAATGTTAATCTTATATCCTGCTACTTTGCTGAATGTATTAATCAGTTCAAGTAGTTTTGGGGTTGAGTCCTTAGGGTTTTCTATGTATGGTATCATGTCATCTGCATACAGTGACAGTTTTATCTCTTCTCTTCCTATATGGATGCCTTTTATTTCTTTTGTTTGTCTAATTGCTGTGGCTAGGACTTCCAAAACTATGTTGAAGAGCAGTGGTGAGAGTGGGCATCCCTGTCTTGTTCCAGATTTGAGTGAGAAGGCTTTCATTTTTTCCCCATTGAGTATTATATTTGCTGTGGGTTTCTCATAAATGGCTTTGATTATATTCAGGAATGTTCCCTCTATACCCACTTTGGCAAGGGTCTTGATCATGAATGGATGTTGGACTTTGTCAAATGCTTTTTCTGCGTCTATTGAGATGATCATATGATTTTTGACTTTTTGTTTGTTAATGTGGTGTATGATGCTGATTGATTTGCGTATGTTGAACCATCCTTGTGAACCTGGGATGAACCCAACCTGGTCATTGTGTATAATTTTTTTGATATGTTGTTGGATTCGGTTGGCTAAGATTTTGTTGAGAATTTTTGCATCTATATTCATCCATGATATTGGGCGATAGTTTTCTTTTTTGGTGGTATCTCTGTCTGGTTTTGGAATGAGGGTGATGGTGGCATCATAGAATGTCTTTGGGTGTATTCCTTCTTCTTCAACCTTTTGAAAGAGTTTAAGGAGGATGGGCACCAATTCCTCTTTATATGTTTGATAAAATTCACCTGTGAAGCCATCTGGTCCTGGACTTTTATTTGTAGGGAGTGATTTTATGACCTCTTCAATTTCATTTCTAGTGATCGGTCTGTTCAGTTGGTCTGTTTCTTCTTGATTCAGTTTTGGCAGGCTGTAAGATTCTAGAAAATTGTCCATTTCTTCCAGACTGTCAAACTTGTTGCCATATAGTTGTTCACCTTTTTCATTTCTAAGTGTTGCCAGTACGTTCTCCCAGATTGTAGTTCCTTTTTTCTCCCTGTCCTACACTTTGATGGACACATCTTACCTTTAATAGACTTGAATTTCTTCATCTCTTCCTTTGTAGTGTACCCTTTTTTTCTTATACAAGAAAATTTCCCCAACTATCAAGTCATAATGCTTTTGCCTATAACTTCTCAGTGTATTCTACTTTTGTCTCTCATAGTAAGTCCACAGGGAATTGGTTATCATATATGCAGTTGATAAGGAAAAAAGATTTCTTATTCCCCTGTGGATACCCAGTGGTCACTATCCCACGTGTCAAAGCGTCATCATCTCAGCCCTGCCTGGCAGCCCTTGCTCCAGAGTAGACCCAGTTGCCAAAAACTTGTGGGCCTGTTTCAGTGTACTGTGGGTTTTTTCCTACCCAAGTATTTGTCTATCCCTGTGTTAACACCATCCTGTCCTAAACCCTGCTATGTAAAAAGCTTCCATGTTGTTTACAGAAAATAGTACCACCTTGTCCTATAGAAGATCTTGGCTAATAGAAATTTGCCTTCCATTTCAGTTTTTAGAAGTAGTTTCTCTTTGTTTTGTTTTGCTTTGGTTTGGTTTGGTTTGGTTTCAATGTGCAGCGGCTTGATATGGGATCTCAGTTTCCAGAGCAGGGATTGAACCTGGGCTGCAGTGGTGAAAGGGCCAAGTCCTAACCACTAGGCCAACAGGGAACTCCCTAGGAATAGTTTTTCTTAAGTTCAAGCAAAATGGAAACAACCCCCAAAACAAAACCCAAAGCAAACCTGCTTGTAGTCAATGGAATTTTCTTCAGCTCTTGATCTGGGGAGAAGCTGACGGGGTGACATTGAGTTGCCTTGGGAGAACGTAGGCTGTCTCTCCATTTATTTCATTCTACTGTGGCATCATTCAGTAATGTTTTAGGATTTATCCATAAATCATTTTATATATGTAGTTACACACATTTTAGGACTTAAAGAAAATTAACTTTTAGTAGCTGTTTGCTTAAAAACTCTAACATTTAAAATTTTTACTTTTTAGTTGCTTGTTTCTAGTGATTCAGAATACACTGAGATTTATCTTTATGAGTTTGCATGCTGGAAACTTAGTAAAAATATGATTATTTGCTTATATTCATATTCTTTTCTGGGTGTGACATACACATATTTAAGCTAGGAATAAAGGCAGATGTTTTCTTCTATTATATTTTTTTTCCTGTCAAAACTTACACCATTAGTTCCCCTGTTAATGGATTTTAAAAATCAAACATGGGGAGCTCCCGCTGTGGCTCAGTGGTAACGAACCCAACTAGGATCCACAAGGATGCGGGTTCGATCCCTGGCCTCACTCAGGTGGTTAAGGATCTGGCGTTGCCATGGTGTAGGTTGCAGATGTGGCTCAGATTTTGCTTTGCTGTGGCTGTGGTGTAGGCCGGCAGCTGTAGCTCTGATTGGACCCCTAGCCTGGGAACTTCCATATAAAAAATAAATAAAAAATAAAAAAGTCACATCCACTAGAATAAGATGATTTAACTTTGATTATGTATTATTTCCCACCTTTGTCCATTTTCAAACCTCAGCAGGCTCCATAGAGTGTACTGAAGAGTGACCTGTTCACCTGTTATTAAGGCAGGTTTGTGAAAATGAGGTGTTTCAACCACATCACTTTATGAACTGTCAGCTCAGAGTTTTTCCTAAAAAAGTTATCAAAAATTATGTTTTATGGAGAGTTCCCTGGTGGCTCAAGAGGGATGAAGATAGAGCGTTGTCACAGGTATGGTTTGGGTTGCTGCCGTGGTTTAGGTTTGATCCCTGGCCTGGGAATGTATGCCGCAGGCACAGCCAAAAAACCTTTATTTTATGGAGGATTCCCCGCCCCCCCAAGACCAGGAAAAAGTGTGAAGATTTTTGAACCCAGTTTACTCTCTTTTTTTTTTTTTTTTTTTTGGCCTCCCTGCAGCATATGGAGTTCCTGAGCCAGAGATCAGATCTGAGCTGCAGTTGCATCCTACACCACAGGTATGGTAACACTGGATCCTTAACTCTCTGTGCCAGGCCAGGGATCAAACCTGCATCTTGGAGCTGCAGAGATGCCACTGATCTTGTTGTACACAGTTTCCTTTTTGTTTTATTTTATTATTTTTTTTCTTTTTAGGACCACGCCTGAGCATATGGAATTTCACAGGCTAGGGGTTGAACCAGATCTTCAGCTGCCGGCCTACACAACAGCCATAGCAATGCGTGATCCAAGCCGTGTCTGCGACCTACACCACGGGTCGTGGCAACACCAAATCCTTAACCCCCTGAGTGGGGCCATGGATTGAACTCACATCTTCGTGGATACTAGTCAGGTTTGCTACTACTGAGCCACAATGGTAAGTCCCCAATTTCCTTTTTAAAGGATGCTCTTTCCTTGTTTTCAAGCCTGAGGGCATATCATCACTGTGGGGCCGGTTGTGTTTAAAGACTTATGAGTGGATAGAAAATTGTATTCGTCTATGCCTGGCTTCTGATTGGTGCTCCTGAAGCCCTTTTAATATCCTGGGTAATAGAAGTATCTTTTGTTCTAACAAGGTGACTGTGGTTGGGTTCCTGGATGAGGTCTGGTCATCAGGAAGACCAAGCCCTGATCAGAAGCTTGTAATTGTCAGCTCTGCCCTCCCATGCTCTTAAAAAGGGAGATGGAATTAACAATCAATCCTGCCTAAGCTGAAGGCTCCACAAAATCCCAATAGTGTGGAATTTGGAGAGCTTTTGGGTTGGTGACCAGGCAGAGGTGTGGAGAGGGTGGGGCCCAGAGAAGGCATGGAAGCTTCAAACCTCTTTGCATGTTCCTGACTCTACTTATCTATTCATTTGGATGTTTCTCTGTGTCCTTTATCATGTCCTTTAACAAACTGGTGAATATAAGGAAGTGCTTCTCTGAGTTGTGTGAGCTGCTTCAGCAAATTAATGGAACCCCAAGAGGGGAGTCTTTGGAGGTCAGCAGAAGCCCAAGTGACAGCCTATTCTTGGACTGGCATCTGAAGTATATGTGTTTGGGCGTCAAGGGCACTCTTGTGTGACCGAGCCTTGAACCTGTGGGTGTTGATGCCATCTTCAGGTAGAGGGTGTCAGCACTGAGTTAAAGCATAGGAAACACAATAGGAGTCACAGTCAGATTCTTAACCCACTGTGCCACAGTGGGAACTCCCATGTGTTGTCTTTTTGATGATAGCCATTCTGACTTGTGCAAGGTGATACCTTACTGTGTTTTTTTTGTTTGTTTGTTTTTGGCTGCCCAAGAAATGGCATATGGAGTTCCCAGGCCAGGGATCAGATCCGAGTTGCAGTTGCATCCTCCGTCACAGCTGTAATAATACCAGATCCTTAATCCACTGTGCCAGGAATTGAACCTGCATCCCAAGTGCTCCAGAGATGCCACTGGATCCCATGGTGCCACAGTGGTCCCTCACTGTGGTTTTCATGTGCATTTCCCTGATGATTGGTGACGTTGAACGCCTTTTTATAAGGCTGTTGGCCATCTGTATGTCTTCATTGGAAGAAACGTCTGTTAAGATCCTCGGCCCATTTTTCAGTGGAGTTATTTGGGGGCTTTATATGACTTGTATGACTCTTTTTTGCAGATTTTGGCCATCAATTCCTTATTGAACATATCATTTGTAACTATCTTCTCCCACTCGATAGGTTCCCTTTTTGTTTTATCAGTGGTTTCTTTCACTGGCCAAAATCTTTTCAGTTTGATGTAGCCCCATTTGTTTATTGGCTTTTGTTTCCTTTGCTTGATGAGACATATGCAAAAAATTATTGCTAAGACAGATGTCCAAGAGCACACTGCCTGTGTTTTCTTCTAGGAATTTTATGGCTTCAGGTCTTACGTTTAAGACTTTAATCCATTTTGGAGTTCCCATCATAGCTCACTGGAAATGAATCTGATTAGTATCCATGAGGACACAGGTTCCATCCCTGGCCTTGCTCAGTGGGTTAAGGAGCCAGCATTGCTGTGGCTGTGGAGTAGGCCAGCAGCTACTGCTCCAATTCAACTCCTAACCTGGGAACCTCCGTATGCTGAGGGTGGGGCCCTAAAAAAAAAGGCTTTAGTCCATTTTGAGTTTATTTTTGTGTATGGTGTAAGAAAGTAGTCCAGTTTTACTTTTTTTTTTTGTCTTTTTGCCATTTCTTGGGCCACTCCCGAGGCATATGGAGGTTCCCAGGCTAGGGGTCAAATTGGAGCTGTAGCCACCGGCCTATGCCAGAGCCACAGCAACACCAGATCCGAGCCACATCTGCAACCTACGCTACAGCTCACGGCAACACCGGATCTTTAACCCACTGAGCAAGGCCAGGAATCAAACCCGAAACCTCATGGTTCTTAGTCGGATTCGTTAACCACTGTGCCACGATGGGAACTCCTACTTATTTTTTTTCATGTAGCTGTCCAGTTTTCCATTTATTGAAGAGATTATCTTTTTCCCATTATATATTCTTGCCTCCTTTGTCATAGATTAATTGACCAGATAGTGTGGGTTAATTTCTGGGCTTTCTTTTCTGTTCCATTGACCTATGAGTCTGTTTTTGTGCCAGTACTATACTGTTTTGATTCCTGTGGTTTTGTTGTGTAGTTTTAAATCAGGGAGGATGTTACCTCCAGCTTTGTTCTTCATTTGGAAAATTATTTTGAGTATTTTAGGTTTTTTTGTATTTCTGTACAAATTTTTGAAGTGTGTGTTCTAGTTCTGTGGAAAATGCCATTGGTAATTTAGGGATCATATTGAATCTACAGATTCCCTTCAGTAGCATGGTCTTTTTAACAATATTAATTCTTTTAATCCATGAGAATCATAAATCTTTCCATTTGTTTGTGTCATCTTCAGTTTCATCAGTGTCTAAATAGTTTTCCATGTACAGGTCATTTATCTCCTTAGTTAGATTTATTCCTATGTGTTTTATTTTTTGATGCAGTTGTAAATGAGTTATTTTCTTTTCTTTTTTTTTTTTTTTGTCTTTTTGCTATTTCTTAGGCCGCTCCCGCAGCATATGGAGGTTCCCAGGCTAGGGGTCCAATCGGAGCTGTAGCTGCCAGCCTACACCAGAGCCACAGCAACGTGGGATCCGAGCCTCGTCTGCAACCTACACCACAGCTCATGGCAACGCCAGATCCTTAACCCACTGAGCAAGGGCAGGGACGAACCCACAACCTCATGGTCCCTAGTCAGATTCGTTAACCACTGCGCCACAATGGGAACTCCGAATTATTTTCTTAATTTCTCTTTCTGATAGTTTGCTGTTAGAAACAACATTTCTGTATGCTCATTTTGGTGTTTTTTGTTTGTTTGTTTATTTGTTTTGTCTTTTTAGAGCTGCACCCATGGCATATGGAGGTTTCCAGGCTAGGGGTCTAATTGGAGCTATAGCTGGTGGCCTACGCCAGAGCCACAGCAACTCGGGATCTGAGCTGCGTCTGTGACCTACACCACAGCTCATGGCAATGCTGGATCCTTAACCCACTGAGTGAGGCCAGGGATCGAACCCACAACCTAATGGTTCCTAGTGGGATTCGTTTCTGCTGCGCCACAACAGGAACTCCTGTATGCTCATTTTGTATTCTTCAACTTTATTGAATTCATTTATTCCGATAGATTTTTGGTGGCATCTTTAGAATTTTCTTTGTATAGGATCATATCATCTGCAAACAGTGATAGTTTTACTTCTTCCATTCCAATTTGTATTTCTCTCTTTCTTTTTTTTTTTTTTTTTTTTTTTTTTTTTTTTTTTGCTTTTTAGGGCTGCAACTGCAGCTTGTGAAAGTTCCCAGACTTGGGGTCAAAACGGAGCTGTGGCTGCCAGCCACAGCCACAGCAGCGGGGGCATCCAAGCCATGTCTACCACCTACATCACAGCTCACGGCAACACCAGATCCTTAACCCTCTGAGTGAGGCCAGGGATCGAACCCACATCCTCATTGATACTAGTTGGGTTTGTTACCCACTGAGCCATGATGGGAACTCCCCAATTTGGATTTCTTAATTCCTTTTTCTTGTCTGATTGCTCTGGCTAGGACTTCCAATATATACTCTGTTGATTTAAAGTGGCAAGAGTGGACATCTTTTTCTTATTCCTAATCTCATCATTGAGTATGATATTGGCTCTAGGTTTGTCGTATTATATTTTGTTTGTTTGTTTTTGTTTTTTAGGGCTGCACCCGTGGCATATGGAGGTTCCCAGGCTAGGGGTCCAATCAGAGCTACAGCTGCTGGCCTGTACCACAGCCACAGCAACATCAGATCCAAGCCACATCTGCGACCTACACCACAGTTCATGGCAACGCCAGATCCTTAACCCACTGAATGCGGCCTGGGATCGAACCTGCAACCTCATGGTTCCTAGTTGGATTCGTTTCCACTGTGCCATGACAGGAACTCCTGTCGTATTGTTTTTATCATATATCGATGCTGAATTTTGTCAAAAGCTTTTTCTGTGTCTGTTGAGATGATCATACGATTTTTATACTTCAGTTTGTTATGTGTTGTATCACATTGACTGTTTTGCAGATACACAACCATCCTTGTGTCCCTGAGATAAATCATACATAGTGTGTGTATGATCCTTTTAATGTATTGTTGATTTAGATTTGTCACTGTTTTGTTGAGGATTTTTGCATCTGTGTTCATCAGTGATATTGGTGTGTGATTTTCTTTGTGTATATGGTGTCATTGTCTGGTTTTGGTATCAGAGTGATGCTGGCCTCATGGAATGAACTGGGAAACATTCCTTCCTCCTCAATGTTTTGGAATAGTTTGGAAAAGATAGGCATTAACTCTTCTGTAAATGTTTGGTAGAATTATCTGTAAGGCTCTCTGGTCCTGGACTTTTGTTTGTTGAGAGTTTTCTTTTTGTTTTTTAGAATTACTGATACAGTATCATTACTGGCAGCTGGTTTGTTCATAATTTGTATTTCTTTCCTTTCTTTTCTTTTTTTTCTTGGTATTTTTGTCTTTTTAGGGTTGTACTCACGGCATATAGAGGTTCCCAAGTTAGGGGTCCAATCGGAGCTGTAGCCACCAGCCTATGCCACAGCCACAGCAACATGAGTTTAACCCACTGAGCAAGGCCAGGGATCAAACCCACATCCTCATGGATACTAGTTGGGTTCACTAACTGCTGAGCCACAATGGGAACTCCTATATTTCTTTCTATTTTGCCCATACCTGTGGCCTATGGAAGTTCCCAGGGCAGGGATCAAATCTGAGCTGTAGCTTTGTAAGAGACTCTTATACTACCTTTATTTTTGACTTTACCGATAAGATTTTTCCAATTTATAAAAATATATAAAGTTAGGAGTTCTTATTATGGCTCCGTGGTAATGAACCTGTCTGGTAACCATGAGGATGCAGGTTCAATCCTTAGCCTCGATCAGTGGGTTGAATATCCATCATTGCCATGAGCTGTGGTGTAGGTTATAGATACAGCTCGGATCCTGTGTTGTTGTGGTTATGGCATGGGCTGGCAACTACAGCTCTGATTAAACCCCTGCCTGGGAACATCCATATGCCACATGTGTGGCCCTAAAAAGCTATATATAGGAGTTCCCGTCGTGGCTCAATGGTTAACAAAATCCGACTAGTAACCATGAGGTTGTGGGTTCGATCCCTGGCCTTGCTCAGTGGGTTAAGAATCCGGCATTGCCATGAGCTGTGGTGTAGGTTACAGACGCTGCTCAGATCCCGTGTTGCTGTATCTCTGGCGTAGGCCGGCAGCTACAGCTCCGATTTGACCCCTAGCCTGGGAACCTCCATATGCTGAGGGAGCGGGCCTAGAAATGGCAAAAAAAAAAAAAAAGCTATATATGTATATATATAATTTAATATTTATATTAAATTAATTATAATTAACAATGATGATTTTAATAATTATAATTACATTAATAGAAATTTCTAGTTATGGTTTTTTTTCCCCACTTAGAGAATTCCCTTTTACATGCTTTTTTTTTTTTTTTTTTTGGTCTTTTTAGGGCCACACTTGTGGCATATAGAGATTCTCAGGCTAAGGGTCGAATTGGAGCTGTAGCCACTGACCTACGCCATAGCCACAGCAACACCAGATCGGAGCTGTGTCTGTGACCTACACCACAGCTCATGGCAATGCCAGATCCTTAACCTGCTGAGCAAGGCCAGGGATCGAACCTTTGTCGTCATGGATGCTAGTCAGATTTGTTTCTGCTGGTCTACAATGCGAACTTCCCCTTTAACATTTCTTACAAAGCCAGTTGAATGGTTTTGAACTATTTTAGGTTTTGCTTATTCATAAAACTCTTTATTGTGCTTTCAAATCTGAATTATAGCCTTGCTAGATAGAGTATTCTTCATCGTGGGTTTTTCCCATTCAACACTCCCTTCTGGCCTGAAAAGTTTCTGATGAATGTTGTTGTTTTTAATATTTTGAATTGTCCCTTTCTGGGTTTTGTAATGCTGTGAAATTTCTTTCTAAGGTTTGGAATTGCTGATTTTTTTTATGGCCACACCCACAGCATATGGAATTTCCCAGGCCAGGGATCGAAGCCATGCCACAGCTGTGGCAACACCAGATCCTTAACCTACTTCACCAGGCCTGGGATCAAACCTTCACCACAACAGCGACAACAGCAGATCTTTAATCTACCATGCCATAGTGGAAACTTCTGGTATTTTAATATTTTGTACTTGGCCTGTGAACCATTTGAGATTTATATTTAGCATGTGGGAGCATTTGCATCTGCTAATTTTGTTTCTTTTATAACCATCGACCCTCTCAGATGTTCTCTTTGCTTACATCATCTCAGATATGTTTAACAGTTTCTAAAAACCATCCCATTACATCTAATTAAAAAAACTTTTTCCGGAGTTCCCGTCGTGGCGCAGTGGTTAACGAATCCAACTAGGAACCATGAGGTTGCGGGTTCGGTCCCTGCCCTTGCTCAGTGGGTTAAGGATCTGGCGTTGCCATGAGCTGTGGTGTAGGTTGCAGATGCAGCTCGGATCTGGTGTTGCTGTGGCTCTGGCGTAGGCCAGTGGCTACAGCTCCGATTAGACCCCTAGCCTGGGAACCTCCACATGCTGCGGGAACGGCCCAAGAAATAGCAAAAAGACCAAAAAAAAAACCAAAAAACAAAAAAACTTTTTCCCACAAGTGTTTTGTAATTTCTCCTAATTCCACTTAATCTCAGAAAAACCTGTAATTTTGTTCCTTTTCTACACTTTTTTTTAATTTGCTGGAGTTCTGTTATTTTTTAATTAAATTGCCATTGTTTTAAGAAGAATATGTTTTGGAGTTCCTGCTGTGGCACAGTGGGATTAGTGGTGTCTCTGGAGCACTGGGAAGCAGGTTTGATTGCTGGCCTGGCACAGTGGGTTAAAGGATCAAGTGTTGCCACGGCTATTGGTGTAAGTCGCAACTGTAGCTCAGATCTGATCCCTGATCTGGGAGCTCCATGTGCTATTGGGCAGCCAAAAAAGGGGGGAAAAAAGGATATGTTTTTTTTTTTTAATTTATTTTTTTATTTTTTGCTTTTTAGGGCTGTACCCACAGCACATGGAGGTTTCCAAGGCAGGGTCGAATCAGAGCTGTAGCTGCCAGTCTACACCACAGCCACAACAGTGCCAGATCCAAGCCTGTCTGTGACCTACATCCCAGCTCACAGCAATGTGAGGCCAGGGGTCAAACCCACAACCTCATGGATACTAATTGGATTCGTTTCCACTGTGCCACAGTGGGATCTCCAAGAAGGATATCTTTTTAGCTCATTTGAATTTATGGTTTAAACAGTTTTATTTGACCCATAATTTACATATCATAAAGTTTACCTTTTTAAAGTATAAAATTCAGTGGTATTTAGTATATTTATAGAATTGTGCAACCATCCCCATATTCTAATTTTAGAACATTTTGATCACCCCAGAGAGTACTATTTTACATTCTGTTTGGCAGTGTTTGAGAGTTCCCACTGCCTCACATCATCCCCAGCATTTGTTTATACCTCTTCTACCCATCCTAGTGGGTGTGAAGTATCAGCTTGTAGTTTTTTGTTTTTGTTTTTTTTGTCTTTTTATGGCCACACTTGCAGCATATAGAAGGTCAAATGTGAGCTGGGCTAATATTCCACCCCAAGGCTAGGGGTTGAATCAAAGCTACAGCTGCAGGCCTATACCACAGCCACAGCAATGCCAGATCCGAGCCTCATCTGCGACCTATGCCACAGCTCATGGCAACACTGTATCTTTAACCCACTGATCAAGGCCAGGGATTGAACCTGCATCCTCATGGATCCTAGTCGTGTTCATTACCACTGAGCCATGATGGAAACGCCATTAGCTTGTGGTTTTGATTTGCATTTCCCTAATGACTAATGTCTAGCATCTTTTTGTGAGCTTATTGGCCATTTGTGTTTCTTTGGAGAAGGGTCTGTTCAGATGTTAGGTGTGAGCTTCTCTAGTTCCTTCTGTCACTAGTTTGCTGAATTTTTTGTTTTCTTTTTTGGCCTCCTCACAGCATATGGAGTTACTGGGCCAGGGATCATATCTCAGCTATAGTCGTGACTCATGCTGTAGCAATCCCCCAATGCATTGTGCCAGGCTGGGGATTGAACCTATATGCTCAGGCACTGCAGAGACACTGCTGATCCCATTGTGTCATATCGGGAATTCCTGCTAAGTATTTTACCATGAAAAGATAATTGTGTTTGAATAGATGCTTTTTATCTGTCTATTGAGGTGATCAGGTGATTTTTGTACTTTGTTAATAAGGTATATGATAAAATGCTTTGTGGTTTTTTTTGTTTGTTTGTTTGTTTTGCCTTTAGGGGCCGCAGCCATGGCATCTGGAAGTTCCCAGACTAGGGGTCAAATTGGAGCCACAGCTGCCAGCCTACACCACAGCCACAGCAATGCCAGATCTGAGCCAAGTCTGTGACCTTCACCACAGCTCACAGCAACACTGGACCCCTGACCCACTGAGCAAGGCTGGGGATTGAACCCACATCCTCATGGATACTAGTTGGATTAGTTTCCACTGTGTCACAATGGGAACTCCCAATGCTTTGTTTTTTTGAACCAGATTTTTAAGTAAACCTCACTTGGTCATGGTGTTGAACCCTTTTTATGTTACTCTGGATTTTGTGTGTGTGTGTGTGTCGTTTTAGAGCTCCACCGTGGCATATGGAAGTTCCCAGGCTAGAGGCCCAATCAGAGCTGCAGTTGCTGGCCTATACCACAGCTACAGCAATGCCAGATCCAAGACTCATCTGCGACCTACACCACAGCTCATGGCAATGCCCGATCAATGCCACTGAGTGAGGCCAGGGATCAAACCTGCGTCCTTAAGGATACTAGTCAGATTTGTTACTGCTGAGCCATGACAGAAACACCTATTTCTCTGGATATTGATTGCTAATATTTGAGGAATATTTTTGTCTGTGTGTATCAAGGATACTGGTCTGTGGATTTCTTTACATGTCATGGGATGTCTTTTTCTGGTTTTGGTATCAGGATAATACTGGCCTCATAGAATGGGTTGGGAAGTGCATCCACAATTCAAGTCTGTATGTGGATCCCCAGTTACTAATGGTGTTCGGGATCTTTTCATGTGGTCATTGGCCATTTGTGTATCTTTGGAGAATTGTCTATTCACGTTTATTCCCCCATTATTTAATTATATTATTTGTCTTTAATTTTTTTATCTTTTAGTTTTTATTGTTGTCCTATGGGTTTTTATTTTTATTTTTGTCTTTTTAGGGCCACACCCATGGCATATGGAGGTTCCCAGGCTAGGGATCAAATCAGAGCTATAGCTCCTGGCCTACACCACAGCCACAGCAAGGTGGGATCTGAGCTGCATGTGTGGCCTGGATCCTTAACCCACTGAGCAAGGGCAGGGATCAAACCTTCATACTCATGGATGCTAGTCAGATTCATTTCTGCTGAGCCACAATGGGAACTCAGTCCTGTGAGTTTTTAAAATGTATTCCTAATACAGGTCTCTCATCAGGTGTGTGATTAGCAAACCACATTTGAAGTAGCATTGGCCTCTTTGTAGATGATGTTGTAGAGATTTTTTTTTTCTCCTGTTGGCTTTTGCAACCATATTTTTTGTTTAAAAATCTCTGATTTTGGAGTTTCTGCTGTGACACAATGGGATCAGCAGCATTTCTGCAGCACTGGGATGCAGGATTGATCCCCATCCCGGCACAATGGGTTGAGGATCCAGCATTGTTGCAACTGGAATGTAGGTCACAACTGCAGCTCAGATCTGATCCCTGGCCCAGGAACTCCATATGTTTTAGGGCAGCCAAAAAAGAAAAAAAAAACTCTAATTTTTAATTTCATAGTTGTTTTCTTTTGATATCATTAGTGCAGTATGATCCCATATTTCACTAAAGATAAGAATTAGGTGTTTTTTTCCTCCCCATTAAAGTCACCTTCGTCTCTGTTACCATCAGAACCTTCTGTGACTCTGTGTAGCATCTTCCTTGATTTCTGGGCATGTGGTTATTCATTTGAGAGACCCTGGTGCTTGACACATTCCTCAGGAACCAGGCCTCCTCTTACCCCATAGCTGTGCCAGGCCCTGGGCCCTGGCCTGTTTGTATCCTTGCTGTCCACTTCATCATGACAGGGGGACATGTTTGTGCTTCTTTTGGATATGAGGGGACAAAACTGGCTCCCTGATGCCATTGCCTTCAAGTTATAAGTTGAAGTTGTAACTGAGTTGTACAGGAATTCCTGCTATGGCACAATGGAATCAGCAATGTCTCTGTAGCACTAGGATGTGGATTAAATCCCCGGCCTGGCATGGTGGGTTAAAGGATCTGGAATTGCCACAGCTATGGCTCAAACTTGATCCCTGGCCTGGGAACTCCATATACCATAGGGCAGCCAAAAAAAAGGGAAAAAAAGAATTGTTCAGATTCAGCAGCTCTAGAAAATCCATGTTCATTGCATCTTGACAATCCGCTCCTATTCCTGGACCTTCAAGGAAATAACTTATGAGCAAACCTGGGACCCATTTCCATGTCATATGGGTAATAATTTGATTTTCTGTCTTTATGGTACCTCAGGATCTGCTCTCTCAGTTTTCCCCCCTTTTTGGCTACACCTTTGGCATGTGGAAGTTTGTGGGCCAGGGATTGAATCTGAGCCACAGCTGCAGCTATGCCAGATCTTTAACCCAATACACCGAAGTGGGAATTCCAAAAGCAATTCTTTTTAATCTTGTGTCTATAAATCTACTTCCATTGTTGTTGTCACACTTTTCTTGAATTTCTACATCACTGAATAATTGGCACTTGATCTGCTTGTCTATTGTCGTTTCTCATGAGACTATAACTCGAGAGTCCTAGGGATTGATCCACTTCCCTGACCATTAGCCTCCTCTTCCTCCCACACAGGCAGGTGAAAAGGGACTTTGCTGAATAGAGTATGTGGCTGTTTCAGGAATCACTGGTTTTTGAAGACGTGGCCATAAACTTCACCCCAGAGGAGTGGGCTTTGCTGGACCCTGCTCAGAGGAGGCTCTACAGAGATGTGATGCTGGAGACCTTCAAGAACCTGGCCTTCGTGGGTGAGGATGGCTTCACTCCTACACTTAGTCTTTAGGAAACAAATATTTCTTCTTTTTTTTTTTTTGTCTTTTGTCTTTTGTTGTTGTTGTTGTTGTTGCTATTTCTTGGGCCGCTCCCGCGGCATATGGAGGTTCCCAGGCTAGGGGTTGAATCGGAGCTGTAGCCACCGGCCTACGCCAGAGCCACAGCAACGCGGGATCCGAGCCGCGTCTGCAACCTACACCACAGCTCACGGCAACGCTGGATCGTTAACCCACTGAGCAAGGGCAGGGACCGAACCCGCAACCTCATGGTTCCTAGTCGGATTCGTTAACCACTGCGCCACGACGGGAACTCCGGAAACAAATATTTCTTACAAATCTCCTTTCTTACTAGAACCAAAGAATGGGAATATGTTGAAAAAAAGACAGACACGGTCTAAGCTTTCATGAAACCTACCTAGGGTCAGAGAACTTTTCCATGAAAACAAATTTCATCTATTTATTTACTTTTTTTTTTTTTAATCTTTTTAGGGCCACAGTCATGGCATATGGAAATTCCCAGGCTAGGGGTCAAATCGGAGGTATAGTTGCCAGCGTATAACACAGCCATAGCAACACAGGATCCAAGCTGTGTCTGTGACCTACACCACAGCTCACAGCAATGGTGGATCCTTAACCCAGTGAGCGAGGCCAGGGTTTATACCTGTGTCCTCATGGATGCTAGTCAGATTCAGTTCTGCTGAGCCATGACGGAAACTCCTATTGATTTACTTTTTTTTTTTTTTTTTTTGGTGTAGCTGGCAGGATACGAACTATTGATTTACTTTTTATTACTCTTGATCATAAGCCCAAATTCCCTAATTTTGTAAATGTTAGCATCATCTCCAGTGTCACCTTGGGCAGTAAGAACGGTGTTATGGGTTTCACCCTGTGAAAGTTACACAGTGGTCAGTTCACATTTGTTGTCATAACCTTGTTGCAGTTAAACCCACTCTTGCCTGTCATCAGTGACATAAGGACCAAAGAATCAGTCCATGTCATGGAGTGCTTTTGGTCCTCCTTCCTCCCTCATGATGAGCTTCCTCCATGAGCAGGACAGCAGCTCATACCACCCCACACCCCATCTCCCAGTGGCAGCTGGGTCAGTGGAGACAGGCTCCATCTAGGACCTCTGTGCCTGTGATCCCCAGGAGAGCACATCTCCCTGGATAAGGGGGAGGTATTTGGACACACCATTAGGAACATGACTTAATCTTTGTTTAAGAAGGTGATGTTTATCATTAACCTGGCTTCCCTGTTGGAGTTTTCATCCGTCCTTGCCCACTTGGGAAGTCTTTCTATAGCTCATCTTATAAAGGGAGCATTTGGGAATGTGCATGTTGCCCAGTTCCTTTCTGCTTTGCCTCTCTGGTAATATTGACTCAGTCTCTATTCTTTTTGAAGTATCTCTTACTGAACAAGCTGCCATGTTGGCTCATTTCCCCTATGATGGCCAAAGTTCCAAATTTCTCGGAGGTCCTTGGAGTTTTTCTTTGTTCCCATGTCTGTTTTTCCTAAAAAATTTGATTACATTTTTGAATCAGTATATGGAGAGAAATATCTATGTTCTCTTTTGCTTTACTTATATCACCATTTTTTCCCCAAGCATTTAGTTATGCTACTGATTGTTGCAGGTTTTTGCCCTCGAGTTAAAACCACTGGATCAAGTCCTCAATGGAATATTTTGGAGAACAAACTATGCAGTGATGAGAAAATACTAAGATTCATAAGAAATGATTCTTGGTCTGTTTTTGGAGCAAATTGGATGTTTCATAACATTGGAGATCACCAAACCCAGGAGAGGGATTTGAGGTGAGTGCCACTGCCTCAGGGGAAGGGGAATCTTGGCAGAGTGTTAGACTAACTTGAAACTAAACGAAAGGTATAAGCCCAGGTAAACAATTTTGTACTTGGAAAATTTTCACAAGAAAATACTTTGGTAAATGTGATATAGGGTATCTTAAACGTAATTCAGTTGGACACAGTGACCAGGAAACCCTATCTCTAAGACAGGGTCTCTAAGTGTATTTGTCTCTAAGTGTATTTGAGCCATAATTAAGCCAGAGCATTAAGCTTGTTGCCCTTTGTTGCAGTGTGGGAAGTGCCTGTAACATACCCATTCATTGAAAATGGCAAATACAGATTCAAAATAATGAAAAACCATCAATACATCATTAATGAAGAAATCACTTTAAATCATTAATCCCTAACACTGTGCTTCCCATTTTTAACAGAAATCATTTGGCAGAGTGTCATCAATGCAAAGGTAATGACAATCATCAATGTGGAGAAACCCTGAACCGGATTACAGATTTTACTGTTCAAAAGGGATATCTGAGATATCCGACTGCAGTTCAGCCCTCTAAATATACTAAGTGTGGAGAAGCCTTCAGCGACCATTCTTTCCAGAAGCATCACCAAAGGTCTCACACTGGACATAAATCTTATCCATGTGAGGAATGTGGGCAAGTATGCAGCTCTGTCTCCCACCTAAGCCCTCCTGGAGGAACAGACATTGTAAAGAAACCCTATAACTGTCAGGATGCTGGGATAGCATCTAAGAGATTTGTGAAGAGTCATAGTAGTAAACAGTCTTTAGAGTGTAAGAAATGTGGACAAGTTTTCACTTGTCCCTCTTCCTTTCAAGAACATATGAGAAGCCACCATGGACAGAAAATCCACGTGTGTAAAGTATGTGGGAAATCCTTTATGTATTATTCCTACCTTTTAAGACATGTGAGAACTCACACTGGAGAGAAACCCTATGAATGTAAGGAATATGAGAAAACCTTCCAATATCCCACATTCCTGGGAGGACATGTTACAATACATACTGGAGAGAAACCTTATGTTTGTGCAGAATGTGGGAAAGCCTTCAGTTGTCCCAAATATTTCAGAAGACATCTGAAAACCCACAGTGGAGTGAAACCCTATGAATGTACAGAATGTGGGAAAGCCTACAGTTGTTCCTCATCCCTTCGAGAACATGTGAGGACACACAGCGAAGAGAAACCCTATGAATGTCAGCACTGTGGCAAAGCCTTCAGGCATCAGCGATATTTTAAAAAGCATGTAAGAATGCACAGTGGAGTGAAACCCTATGAATGCACAGAATGTGGTAAAGCCTACAGCTGTTCCACATCCCTCCGAGAGCATGAGAGAATACACACTGGGGAGAGACCCTTTGAATGTCAGCACTGTGGGAAAGCCTTTACTCGTAACGCCTCTCTTCGAGGACACATGAGAACACACAGTGGGGAGAGAGCCTATGAATGTACCCAGTGTGGGAAAGCCTTCTGTTGGCCCTCATCCTTAAGAAAACATGTAAGGATGCACAGTGAGGAGAAACCCTATGGGTGTCAGCAGTGTGGAAAAGCCTTCTGGTATCCTGCCAATCTGCGAGGACACATGAGGACACACACTGGGGAGAAGCACTGACTGCAGGGACTGTAGGAGAGACCTCATTCTCTCTCTTGACTTATAATGTGAGCAACACACTGTAGAAAAGCCTTATGAATGGGAAAATGTGGAAATGTCTTCAGCACTTCACTTATTTTGTACATGAAGACTCAGGGCATGACAGAAATCTTTCAATGGGTATAAATATGGTTTTTCCTTTGTAAGTGGCTTGGCTTTAATAGGATCCCAGTGTATTAATTTCTAGTTCATGTTGCTGATCTGAATGTTTATGATAATAGCTATCTTTCTATGTACTCTTCATCTGCACTACCTGCATTTTGTTATCTCAGACTTTGAATAATCATGCAGTCTTATAAAGCTTGTCTCATTTCCATTACAATGTCCTTGGAACCCAGGGTGTTAAGTGGTTTTCAGTTTTTGGCATTTTTCATGTGCAACTTTTTTTTTTTTGGTCTTTTGTCTTTTTAAGGCTGCACCTGCAGCATGTGGAGGTTTCCAGCCTAGGGGTCTAATTGGAGGTACAGCTGCTGTCCTTCACCAGAGCCACAGCAATGCTGGATGCAAGCCTCGACTGTGACCTACACCACAGCTCACGGCAATGCTGGATCCTCAACCCACTGAGCAAAGCCAGGAATTAAACCCACAACCTCATGGTTCCTAGTCGGGTTCATTTCTGCTGCACCATGGCAGGAACTCCTTCATGTGCAACTTGGTCTAATTTTTAGATGAAAAGTGTTTTTTTTGTTTGTTTGGGGGTTTTTTTTGGCTGTGCCCATGGCATGTGAAAGTTCCTGGGTCAGGGATCAAACTTGTGCTACAGCAGCAACCCAAGCTGCTGCAATGGCAATGCCAAATCCTTAAACCACTGTACCAAAAAAGAACTGGAGATGAAAAGTTTTTTTATTCCTACTTTGCATTATGTTCCCATTGTGATCATGATATGAGACCTGTGTTGTTGCAGTGTCTTTTCTGGTCCATGTTATAGATAACTGGAATTTTCTGACTCAGTATTTATACTCCCCTTGATTCTATATTAGTGAAAGTTGTATCTTCCAAGTTGATCGTTGCTAGTGGGTACCATGTCTCTGTTCCTCACAGAAATCAGTAATTGCAGAAGGTCTTGGACGATAATAGTCTTGTCTGATTAATGTTCATAATTTGGTCTCTGCTCATTGTCCTTGATTTTGGTCGGAAATTGGACACAATACATTGAGTTAAGGGTGACCTGGGAGTTCCTGGTGGTCTAGTGGTTAGGACTCAATGCTTTCGCTACTACATCCCAGGTTCAATACCTGGTCTAGAAACTGAGATCCCATACCAAGCTGCAACATGCTACAGCCCCCCTGCCCCACCAAAGGAAGCGCAACCTGGTGGTGGCATGAAAGTGAAAGCTACTGTCCTGATGGTTCTGTTGAATTGTGTTGTCGGCTTGGAGAAGGTGGAAAACTATATATCCCTGAATACTTAATATTACTGGTTCTGAGTTAGCATTCATGGGAGGGAAAAGATGCATGAGGTCTAGAAAGCAGAAGCGAAGAAGCCATCATTCTCGGGTCTTCCGTACCATCAGGAGACAGATGTGTGGCAATTTAGTGGGCCCAAGTTCCAGCCCAGTTTTCTGACTCCTGGCTTTGTCCATGTGGAACAGCCCCAACCAGACACATGAGTGATTTTAGTTCCCTCTTGGTCAGAATCCACACTTCTCCCCAAGCTCCCTCAGGATGGATCCTCTTTGGTTTTCAGGTTCACACATGTCCTTGCATGTTCCTGTAGCCCTTCAGGGCCCATCAAGCCTCTTCAGACATTCGCACTTGGTGATCCTCTCCTATTGTGTGACCCCCTTCATGTCCATCAATTTTCCTAATCACATGATTTATGTAGGAAGCATCTTATTCCTCTAACAGGATATTTCCTTCCTCCACCCGTGGTAGATTTAATGTGACAGTTACAGATGCAGGAAACCTACTGCCCTGGTTGCATGGTCGAAAGTCTGTACTAACCCTGCATTTGTTTCTTGATGTTTCCATGATTAAATACTGGCAAATGTATCTGGCAGTGTGTTTCATTTTCTCTTACAGCTGACTGCTCTCTAAATGATAAGCCCAGTATGTTTAATTACTTTCCATTTTTATATGTGATTACCCAGTGTTTTTTATAGGTGACCACCTAGTATGTGGTCTTAAAATGGTGTGCATTTTTCAATCCAGGTTTCTGCATTATTTCTTAGAGCTCTTATTACCTAGGTTTTCAAATCTTTGTGTACTCACAAGTGTTGCCGTGCTTTACGTGCATTAGCTGAAAGGATAGGTTGAAAATATCCCATTTTGGAGGATTAACTCATTCTTGTAGTTGGGTCAGTTTTTCTACAAACACTCTGGGGCAATATTACTAAATACATAGACCTTTTGACATTCTTCTTTCAGGTGGTGTTTTCTGTTAATTTCTATGCAGCTACCATCTTTTTTCATTAAATGACTTATTCATTCCTAGTATCGGAAATCTAAATACTGCTTCTAGCTTCCAGCCAGAGATGACCAGGAGTCAGGCTTCTACAAGTCAACAGTGTGGGAGGGAGAATCAGACATATGTCTTCCCAAGTTGTCTTTGCACAAATGATACTCTTGGTGTGGTGAGCACTTCAGGTGTGGTGGGGATTAAGTTAGGAGATATTGCTCTAGTTTATAGGCATAACCTCACTGAATAAACTGCTCATCTCGGGAGATCCTGCTTCTAATGTTTGTTTTCCAAATAGCTCTTTGAAGTTTAATGGAAAATCAATACTGAAATGGAAACATCTCTCTGTCTTACTTTTTCTTGCTAGTAATTTTGTGCCATATCCACAGGGTTTTTCTTTTCTTTTTTAAAGCATAGTTGATTTATGGGAACCTCCATATGCTGAGGGCATGGCCCTAAAAAGACAACCCCCCCAAAACATAAAATAAGGTATAGTTGATTTATGATGTTGTGACAATTTCTGCTGTACAGCCAAGTGACCCAGTCATACATTTATATATATTCCTTTTCTTTATACTATCTTCCATCATGGTCTGTCCCAGGAGATAGATATGGTTCCCTGTGTTGTACAGTAGAACCCCATTGCATATCCATTCTAAATGTAATAGCTTGCACCTACTAACCCCAAACTCCCAGTCGCTCCTACTCCCTCCCCCTCTCCCTTGCCATCCACAAGTCTCTTCTCTATGTCTCCACAGGATTTTTCTTCCTGTGGTGGCTGGATATTTGACTGATGGACTACTAACTTCCCAGTGGGTTCCCTTGTATTTTTTCTGATGGATGACAAATGGCTCCTGCTCATTTCTCTTTTAATCAGACCTCTCATGTAAAAGCACGGGAGGTGTGGCTATAACCACACAGCGAATTTCACCACTAGCAGAAAGAGAGTTCACACTCAATATTCCAACCTAGGGGGATGTGTGGATCAACCCATGATGTCATTTAAGCTACAACCCAAGTCTTTGAAGAATTGAGAGAAACTTGTCCTTATCTGACATATCTTTGCAACCAAAGCCCTATATTTCATTGTAAGGAAGGGGATGTAAAAGAAATAAAGAAATGTAAAGAGAAGGAGGGTGGAGTTTCCTGGTAGCACAGTGGGTTAAGGATCTGGCATTATCACTGCTGTAGCTCAGGTTACTTGTGGGTTCATTCCTCGGCCTGGGAACTACTGCATGCTGTGGGTGTGGCCAGAAAAAAACCATGCCTGTGTTTCTTGTCTCTAAATACTGTTGGAAAGTCCTTTGATCCCACTGCTGCCTCTAAATCTGTCAAACAACAAAAATTTTACTGAGTAAATTTAAAAATCAAATTGGGGAGTTCCCATTGTGGCTCAGCAGTTAATGAACTCGATGAGTATCCATGAGGCTGCGGGTTCAATCCCTGGCCTTGGTCAGTGGATTAAGGATCTGGCATTGCTGCAAGCTGAGGTGTAGGTCACAGACGCAGCTCAGATCCCATGTTGATGTGGCTGTGGGCGGCAGCTACAGCTCCAGTTCGACCCCTAGCCTGGGAACCTCCATGTGCCACGGGTGCAGCCCTAAAAAGAAAAGACAAAAATAGGAGTTCCCACCATGGCGCAGTGGTTAACGAATCAGACTAGGAACCATGAGGTTGAGGGTTCGGTCCCTGCCCTTTCTCAGTGGGTCAACGATCCGGCGTTGCCGTGAGCTGTGGTGTAGGTCGCAGACGCGGCTTGGATCCTGCGTTGCTGTGGCTCTGGCATAGGCCAGTGGCTACAGCTCTGATTTGACCCGTAGCCTGTGGGAGCGGCCCAAGAAAGAGCAAAAAAAAAAAAAAAAAAGACAAAAAAACTAAATGAAATAATCAAATTAGCATATTAAACAATTTATGAATGAGGCAGCACCACATCTAGCAAGTAGAGAGAAGCACCATTGAGCTGCAGAGAAGGAAAGATTCTTAAATATGGAAAGGAAATTATTAGCAAAGAATGCATTGTTTCAGGCAAGGCCACCCTCCTAAAGGGAATGGAAGTGGCCTATCAAGAAGATTATCTCACGAGTGCTGAGCAGGAAAATCCATATTGACTGCAGGTTACATTCCTGGGGAAGACTGAAACCATAATTTGGCTAGGTATTAAGTTTTGGTTTGCTGATGGGATTTAGCACAACTGACTATATATTTTGGGCCTGATAGCTCTTTTTTTAAAACACATG
Organism: Phacochoerus africanus; assembly: GCF_016906955.1. Taxonomy (NCBI): domain Eukaryota; kingdom Metazoa; phylum Chordata; class Mammalia; order Artiodactyla; family Suidae; genus Phacochoerus; species Phacochoerus africanus. The sequence continues at coordinate 75,885,960 of NC_062547.1, read as the reverse complement.
ATATCAAGGAGTTTCTGCTGTGGCACAGTGGGTTAATAATCTGACTGCAGCAGCTCCATTTAATGCAGAGGCTTGGGTTCCATCCCTGGCCCAGTACAGTGGGTTAAAGGAGCCAGTGTTGCTGCAGCTGGGCTTGAATTCCTGGCCTGGGAACTTCCGTATGCTGCGGGTGCAGCCATAAAAAAAAAAAAAAAAACAAAATAAAACATGATATCATGATTCATATAAGACAGAGGTGTTGCTGTTATACCTGCCACATCCCACTTGGGATTATGTCCTATCAGAAGCCCATCTTGCCCTCTTGCAGTTACCAACATCCTAAACTTTTAAAAGATAGTTTCCATTCATTTCTTTTTGGTTTCTTCATCTGTGTATGCAATAATTTTTCCTATTTTACATTGCATGTAAATAGGTATGTACCATTTTATATGAAGTATCTTATTCGAAAATGTTTAGCTTTCCATAGCTTAGTACTTTATGCACTTTTATTAACCTGTTTTCACCCTTGTAGGACTATACCTTTTTTTTTTTTTTCAATCTTTTTATGGCTGCACCCATGGCATATGGAAGTTCCCAGTCTAAGGGGTCAAATCAGAGTTGTAGCCACCAGCCAATGCCACAGCCACACGAACACCAGATCTAAGCCACATCTGCAGTCTATGCTGCAGCTCATAGCAACACTGGATTCGTAACCCACTGGGTGAGGCCAGGGATCTAACCTGAGTCCTCGTGGATAGTAGTCATGTTCTCATTCTCTCTCTCTCTCTCTCTCTCTCTCTCTCTCTCTCTCTCTCTCTCTCTCTCTCTCTCTCTCTCTCTCTCTCTCTCTCTCTCTCGGGTTTTTTTTTTTTTTTTTTTTTTTTAGGGCCTCACTCTCAGCTTATGGAAGTTTTCAGGCTAGGAGTCAAATCTGAGCTGTATCTGCTGGCCTACACCACAGCAATGCTGAACCTTTAACTGAATGAGGCCAGGGACTGAACCCCCATCCTCATGGATACTAGGTAGATTCGTTACCACTGAGCCACAACAGAAATACCAAAAGGAAAGTATTTTTTATTTTAAAGTGAAGAATGGAAAAAGAAAACACAGAACAAAATTTGAAGGCAAAAAAGTTGTAGAGAGTTCCCGGGTGGCTCAGCGGGTTAAAGATCCAGCATTGCTAGTTCTGTGGCAAGGATTTCATTCCTCTCCCAGAAACTTCTGCATGCCACAGGCGTGGCCAAAAAAAAAAAAAAAAAAGTTAACTGTAAATTTACCACATGACCTATCAATGCTACTCTTAGCTATCTTCCCAAGAGAAATGAAAACACATATCCACACAAAAGTTTGTGTATTGTGTAGCAAAATCTATAATAATAGCCAAATATTGACAGAAACATAAATGTTCATCAACCAGTGAATGGATAAATAAAATGTGGTATATTCACATGAGGAAATACTATTCAACAATTAAAAGAAACAGACTACTGATCCATAATATGATATGGGTTAAACGGAAAAAAAATCACGTTACAATAAAGAAACCAGATATGAGAGTACACGTTCATTTTATATGAAATTTCCAGACACTGCAAATCTACAAAGACTGAAAGCACTTCAGCCTGTGTGGGGTGGGTAGTGAAGAAAATTAAAACTAAATAGGCATTAGGGGTCGTACTAAGGTAATAGAGATATTTTAAAATTGACTTATCATAGTGGTTGCACACCTTGACACATTTCTTTTTAAAAATAATTGAAAAGTAACACTTGAGAAGTTCCCATCGTGGCTCAGTGGTTAATGAATCCAACTAGGAACCATGAGGTTGCAGGTTTGATCCCTGGCCTCGCTCAGTGGGTTAAGGTTCTGGTGTTGCTGTGAGCTGTGGTGTAAGTCGCGATGAGGCTCGGATCCCTAGCCTGGGAACCTCCGTATGCCGCAGGTGGGGCCCTAGAAAAGACAAAATAAGAAAAAAAAAGAAAAGTAACACTTGAAATAGATGATTTACGTGATATATGAAATTTGGCTCAATTGGTTGCAAAAATTAATTCTAGAATGATAAAATTGAAAAAAGAACTTATGGAGTTCCCATTGTGGCTTAACAGGTTAAGGACCTGTTATTGCCTCTGTGAGGATGTGGGTTCAATTTCTGGCCTTGCTTAGTGGGTTAAGGATCTAGAACTGCTGCAAGCTGTGGTGTAGGCTGCAGACATGGCTTGGATCTGGTGTTGCTGTGGCTGTGACACAGGCCTGCAGCTGCAGCTCCAATTCAGCCCCTAGCCTGGAAACTTTATTATGTTTCAAGTGCAGCCATAAAAAGAAAGAAGAAATGAACTTATATGGTCAATCGCTATTATTGGACTTACGTAAATAATCAGGTGAAGTTTGATGCAAACAAATTACTTTTACTATTATTATATTTGGTTAAAAATGGAGGTAATTGTAGAGAGACAAATTTTGTTTGCACCTTTGTAAATATTAGATTCTATTCCTGGAGTTCCCCATCACGGCCCAGCAGTTAACTAATCCGACTAGCATCCATGAGGACTTGGGTTTGATCCCTGGCCTCTCTCAGTGGGTTGAGGATCTGGCATTGTTGTGAGCTGTGGTGTAGGTTGCACAGGTGGCTCGGATCTTGAGTTACTGTGGTTGTGGCAGAGGCTGGCAGCTGCATCTCTGATTTGACTCCTAGCCTGGGAACCTCCATATGCCATGGAGGTTTTTTTTAAAAAAACAAAAAAGACCAAAAAAAAAAAAAAGAATCAGATTCTATTCCTGTTAATTGTCTTTGAGGTTTTGTTTGTTTGTTTTGCTTTTTAGGGCTGCACCCAAGGCATACAGAAGTTCCCAGGCTAGGGGCCGAATTGGCGCTATAGCTGCTTGCCTACGCCACAGCCACAGCAATGCAGGATCTGAGAAAGAGGGTCTTACTCTGGTATTGGCCTTTAATGATGATGCCATCATCTGTATCTCTCAGACTTTTGCTAAAGGGAGTTACTTCTGGAATTTATTTACTTGGCCTGTGAAATGTCCTGGGCCAGGCATTGAATCCCAGCTGCAGGTGTGACCTATGCTACAGCTGCAGCAACTCCAGATCCTTAACCCACCGTGCCACAGCAGGAACCCCACTTCTGGAATTTTTTGGGGGGGGGCTGAAAATAGCTTTATCCTTTTGGCTGGCAAAGGGGGCCACAGCAGGCTAACGCCCTAAAGATTGTGCTCTCCCTTGGGAGAGAATATGAAGTGGTTTTATAGTTTGGGAGTGGAAAATAGGGCCACAGATAAGTTATCAGGGTAGATTTAAGCTTCCATTCTCCTTCAGAGTTGGTGTTTAGTGGCCCTTGGACTGGTTCTGGTGGTCCTCCTCTCTGGCTTTCATTGTTGGGGATTTAGTTCTACAGAAGAACTCAAAGATATGTATATTCCTTGAGGAGAGACCAGGACTCTCTCCCAAGGCTGCACTGTTTTTTCTTTCTTTTTTTTTTCTTTTTTTGTCTTTTGTCCTTTTAGGGCCACACTGGCAGCATATGGAGGTTCCCAGGCTAGGGGTCTAATCAGAGCTGTAGCCGCCAGCGTACACCACAGCCACGCAATGCCAGATCTGCAACCTACACTGCAGCTCATGGCAAGGCCGGATCTTTAACCCACTGAGCAAAGCGAGGGATTGAACCCGAAACCTCATAGTTCCTAGTCGGATTCATTTCTGCTGCGCCACATTGGGAACTCCCTGCACTGTTGTTTCTTGACTGTTTCTCCTTCTCTCTGAATCCCCTTCCTTTCTTTGATTAGCAACTGTTTAAACCTACCCTTTGGACCTAAGGGAAGGTCATGGAGGCTCACTTCTGCAGTTTAGAACAACTTATTTCAGGTAGGAAAAAACTGATTTGAAAGGGCAAATGTCACAGTCATTGCAAATGAATCCATTCACGGTGCTGCCTTAGTGGAAGTGCCTTTGTGGAAGTGCCTGTGCACAACAAAATTTGTCTTTGTCTCTGCTGGTGATCATTCTCCTCAGGCTTATAAATGCCTAGATGGCTGCCTCTTAAGTCATCTAACTCTGCCCCTAACTTTTTACATAGTACAAGACACCTCACTGGTCAACTCCCTTAAAATTTTGCATTGCCAAGTTAGAAAGGACCTACCAGGAGGTGACTGTGATTCAAATGTAGCTTCCTCAGATAGCTCACTGCTCCCCTGGCCTCCCTGGTACAAGAGAAAGTCCAAATGAGGCTATGATCAGAAAGCTCTCTTTTCCTCTTGAAGATATTTCAGAATCTGCTGCTAAAGCAATGCTGCCCAACAAAGATTCTTAGAGACTCTCTGGAATTCCCGTTGTGGCCTCGCTCAGAGGGTAAGGATCTGGTGTTGCCCTGAGCTGCGATGTAGGTTGCAGACGCGGCTAGGATCCTGCGTTGCTATGGCTGTGGCGTAGGCCAGCAGCTGTAGCTCTTATTAGACCCCTAGCCTGGGAACCTCCATATGCTGCAAGTGTGGCCCTAAAAAGCAAAAAAAAAAAAAAAAAAAAGATTCTTAGACTCTCTGACTAATGTTCCTGATAAGAGGATAGCCCTTAGTTTTCTTTTTTTTTTTTCTTTTTAGGGTAGCACCTGAGGCATATGGAGGTTCCCAGGCTAGGGGTTGAATCAGAGCTGCAGCAGCTGGCCTGCACCACAGCCATAGCAATGCCAGATTCGAGCCTCATCGGTAGCCTATGCTGAAGCTCATGGCAGCACCAGATCCCTAACCTACTGAGTGATGAATATCTTCATTTAGGTTGAACTAGTCAGGTTCTAACCCGATGAGCCACAGTGGGAGCTCCACCCTTGGTTATCTTTTAGATGAGCAAGAAGATGTCTGTGCTGTGGCCAACACCACCTGCTGCACCTAGATTAACACTTCTGGGCAAACTGAAACTCAGGTAAGGTCACTAAGCAAGCCACTTGGCTCAAAAGAGTGACTTCTTTGGAGTTCCCTGGTGGCTCAGAGCGTCAAGGATCTGGCGTTGTCACTGCTGTGGCTCTGGTTACTGCTGTGGCACAGGTTCGAACTCCCACATGCTTCAGGTGAGGCAAAAACAAAACAAAGCAAAACAAACCACAAACCCACCAAAATAGGAGAGTTCATGGATTATCCTTAGGAGAAATCTTATCAGAGTGATCAATTACCTCCAGAAGTTGTCATTATTTCGGTAGAAAGCCTCATAGTACAGCAGGAAGAGATACAAAGCATAAGCAGTATTAAAACAGAACAAATTAGAACAATGATTAGTACTACTAGTGGCAACTCAGATGACAGGCACCAGAAATGAGCCAGCTAAAGATGATACCGGAATCTGGGTTCTTGTTCACGGCAGTCGAAGGAAGAACTCCACGAACACACAGGCGGGAAGCAAGCAAAGTCTTTATTAAAGAAAAGCAACTAGCTTCCAGGGCTCCAGGGAAGGGGGAGAAGAGCCCCCTTCTCTATTGTCCTATAGGGGTTTTTATTCCTTAAAGATGGGGGTACCAACGTGGGGTCCAGAAAGATGCGGTTTTCTCCCATTGGCCTTGCTCAGTTACCTCTATCAGTCCTTGTCCAATAGGGTTTTAGGGTTGGAAATGTCCCCATAGGTTTGATGACTTCTTTGTCCTTCTCTTCCCTTGGACCAGGTTACCATTCCTCTCATTCCTTTTCTATCAGTTGAAGAGTGGGTTAGAGATTATGGTCTATCTGGGGGAAGGCACATTTTCTATAGTAAACAAGGCCTGTGGGGAATTACTCTCTGGGACCCCTAAACCATAAATATTCGTCAACAGCCATATCAAAGAATGCATCGAAGCCCATGCTCCTACACTGACTACCTGAGTTAATATTCTGCCTCAAAACATCTTTTGCAGTTTGAAATGTCTTTGATGAGGTCATCAAGTATTTAGGTAAACTTTCTGAGTGGTTCATATGGCAACAGGCACAAAAATGTTCTATTCAGAACTGTTAGGATGATTTCTCTAAAATCATTATCTCAAATTTTCCAATTTTTAGCTTGCCTGGCTTTGGGAAGAGAGCAGTTTGGTTCTCAGTGATTCCAAGTCAAAAGGATGGAAGAAAAAGTAGACATGTTAGTTTGGAGAGTCATAGCCATATGTTGGAGGAAATGAAAAGAATTCAGGATTTAGTCTAATTTACGGGTCAATGCCAAAGACGATTAACAGTCCTAGGACCTAATATCCAAATGGTATATTACAGAAACATAATTTTTCTCTCTAAAATCACCTCTACCACATTGAATAATTAATTTGCAAAATAAGTCTGGTTTCAATAAACTTGGCGGGATTATTTACATAAATGTAACAAGAGTAACAATTGGTCATGTGCTGAGACCAGCTCAGCAGGTGAGGGCTGAAGAACGGTTGCTGTGAAACTTAAGAAAAGGTTAGTATAGGGAGTTCCCATCATGGCTCACTGGTTAAAGAATCTGACTAGGAACCATGAGGTTTCGGGTTTGATCCCTGGTCTTGCTCAGTGGGTTACAGATCTGGTGTTGCTGTGAGCTGTGGTGTAGGCCGGTGGCTACAGCTCCGATTAGACCCCTAGCCTGGGAACCGCCATATGCTGTGGGTTCAGCCCTAGAAAAGGCAAAAAGACAAAAAGAAAAAAAGAAAAGAAAACGTTAACATAAAACAAGACACAGAGACATTTATCTTAATCAAAGGTGGGAACCAGGGGACTCAAGATCTCAGGAACCAAGAGTGCCGCCTCAAAAAACCACAGTTTTTATTGTGCTCTTCAGGATTTTGTCAAGTGAGGTGGGGGTTGTAGGTGCAGGATATGGTTCTTTTATTATTTTGTTTATTTATTTTTTATTTTTTTGTCTTTTGTCTTTTTTTAGGGCCACACCCAGAGCATATGGAGGTTCCCAGGCTAGAGGTCTAATCAGAGCTACAGCTGCCGGCCTACACCACAGCCGCAGCAACACCAGATCTGAGCCACGTCTGAGACATACACCACAGCTCACGGCAACACCAGATCCTTAACCCACTGAGTGAGGCCAGGGGTCGAACCCACAACCTCATTGTTCCTAGTTGGATTTGTTTCTGCTGTGCCATGGTGGGAAATCAAAGGTGGGAACTGGGGGCCTCAAGGTCTCAGGGACCAAGAACGCTGCCTCAAGAAACCATGCTGTTTTTATTGTGCTCATTAGGATTACAGTCAAGTGAGGAGAGGGGTTGTAGGTGCAGGATATGGTTCTTTTATTATGTTTTATTATTTTAAAAGTTACATAGCTGGTAGTTGGTTAAGCTTTTATTCTGAAATTTAGGCATTTAACGGTCATTAGCACTGAGGAAGCCTGGCGTCAGCTGTCTATGCATGGCTGTCTAAGCATAGCCTCTAGAAAATCATCGTTGTTCTTCCGCAGATGGCAGGGTGACTATCTGTGACAACCCTGCGTGCCTAAGTTTGCACCTCCTCCTCCCTGCTGATGCATATCCCACTAACTACCCCTCATAAACCCCCTGGGGCCTTGAGGCTCCTCTTCCTCTTATTCTAACAGGACATATCATGCTGTGCAAAGGGCATGCCTATCTGCACAGGTCTGGCATGCCTAGACCAATGCATTATGTCCTTATTCAGCTGACCACATGAATAACCTATGCCTTTTGGTCTTTGGTCTTAAGCTTAAGTTATTTACCAGCACTGAGACTGTTTTTCAAGCAGGAATTTAGAGTAAACATAAAGCAGGACAAGATAGAGTTTTCAGCATAGAAAATATAAGAGAGGATAAGAAATGATTGTAGAAACATATCTCCCGACAGTCATGAAGGCCCTTTTAAATCTGCTTTGCTGGAACTTTTCACAAGGATGAACTTTTAAAGTCCTCTTGAGGAGTTCCCATTGTGGCTCAGTGGAAATGAACTGGACTAGTATCCATGAGGATTCCTGGCCTGGCTCAGTGGGTTAAGGATCCCGTGCTGCCACAATCTGCGGCATAGGTCAAGGATGCGACTTGGATCTGGTGTGGCTGTGGTGTAGACCAATAGTTGCAGCTCTGATTTGACCCCTAGCCTGGGGAACTTCCATATATCAGAGGTGGAGCCCTAAAAAAGAAAAAGAAGTCCTCTTGAGCCCAGGACAGCCAACCCAAGGACTTGCTATTAGACTTTTTCTGCAGTACCTATAGATTGGTGTGAATTCCTGTCTTACTGAGTTTCCCAAAATATCTTGAGGTTCCTGCACCTGCCAGGAAGTGACTTTCCTTACCTACCTAGTAAGGCTGCTGCAAAGCCCTAAAAGCAAGGTATCAACCTGTTTTTCCAAGGATCTTTATTAATTCCATAAATTCAACCTTCATTACTTAAAGCTCTCTGGTCACATCTGAGTCTATACATGTCTCTTTCAAATATGACATTCCAGTCAAAGACTTTGTAATGTAACTGATGTTCTCATTGAACAGATTCTCATTGAACTCATCCAAATAACTATACTGCCATGAAAATAGGACTCACTAAGAGTTTCTGAGTTCTAGAGGGATCAAGTAGGGAAAAAAATATAAATGTTTCATCATTTGTTTACAGTGATGTACATTATCAAATTGTTGTCAATCATAGATAGCTTGAGATGTTTCTTTAAATCTGGAAAAGCAAAATGTAAAAGAACCAGAAATATTTAAAATAAAGAGTAATAAAAATTGTAATTATCCTCATCAGTTTATTCAGTTCCTTGGAATTAATTCTTTTTTAAAATTAAGGTGTAGTTGATTTACAATGTTGTGCCAGTTTCTGGTGTACAGCAAAGTGACCCAGTCATATGTGTGTGTGTTCTTTTTCTCATACTTTTTTCCACCATGTTCTATCCCAAGAGATTAGATATAGTTTCCTATGCTATAAGTAGGACCTCATTGCTTATCCATTCTAACATAATAGTTTGCATCTACTAACTCCAAACTCCCAGTCCATCCCACTGCCTCCTCCTTCCCCCTTGGCAACCACAAGTCTGTTCTCTATGTCTGTGAGTCTCTTTCTGTTCTGTAGGCAGGTTCATTTGTGCCATATTTTAGATTCCACACATAAGTGATATCATATGGTATTTGTCTTTATCTTTCTGAATTACTTCACTTAATATGTGGAATTAATTTTTTTTTTTGGCAAGAAATAGACTTCTTAAGATAGGACGCTTGTGAGAGATGCAAGCAGGCAGCAACGGAAGCTCTGCCCCTGTGGAATTAATTCTTGATCCTGATTTTTTTTTTTTTGGTCTTTTTGTCTTTTGTTGTTGTTGTTGTTGTTGTTGCTATTTCTTGGGCCGCTCCCGCGGCATATGGAGGTTCCCAGGCTAGGGGTTGAATCGGAGCTGCAGCCACCGGCCTACGCCAGAGCCACAGCAACGCGGGATCCGAGCCGCGTCTGCGACTTACACCACAGCTCACGGCAACGCCGGATCGTTAACCCACTGAGCAAGGGCAGGGACCGAACCCGCAACCTCATGGTTCCTAGTCGGATTCGTTAACCACCGCGCCACGACGGGAACTCCCTGATTTTTTTTGTTTTTGTTTTTGTGCCTTTTCTAGGGCCGCTCCCTTGGCATATGGAGGTTCCCAGGCTAGGGGTCTAGTTGGAGCTGTTGCCACCAGCCTACACCAGAGCCACAGCAACAGGGGATCTGAGCCACGTCTGCAACCTAGACCACAGCTCATGGCAATGCTGGATCCTCAACCCACTGAGCAAGGCCAGGGCTCGAACCTGCAACCTCACGGTTCCTAGTTGGATTCGTTAACCACTGTGCCATGAGAGGAACTCCCTGATATTTTGTTAATAGTTTATGAAGCCATGCATTTCATTGTTAGAGTTCTATAAACTCTTACCCAGTTCAATGGTGTGCTCTGAAAGTTTTTATGAGAAACTTGTACTCTAGAGTAAGGGTCACAGTGGTTTCTGTGAATCTCTGTGAAGATGACATATATGTGTAAGATCATCAAAATAAAAAGATAACTCTTTGTGAATGACAAAAGACTTTAAATGGCATGGATAAATATCTAATTACAATGAGTTGACAAGGAAATTAGATTATTTCTTTGACATACATTTTGAGATAATAACTAGAATTCTGATCAATAGCATTATACCAGAACATATCAGTTTCCAGAAATTTCACATAGTTTCTGAAACAAGTAGAACATATACAGACTCAGCATAAAGAAGGCTTAGTAGGAGTTCCCGCTGCATCCCAGTGGGTTAAGGACCTGACTGCAGCAGCTTAGGTCGCTGCAAAGGCACAGGTTCATTCCCCCACCTGGTGCAGTGGGTTCAAGGATCCAGCCTTGCTGGATGTCACAGCTGTGCCTTGAGTCAGTCCCTGGCCCAGGAACTTCCATATACCTCAGGTGTGGCAAAAAAAAAAAAAAAAAAGGCTTAGTATTAATTCTTTGACAAGGTTTTATATATATATATATATATTTTTTTTTTTTTTTTGTCTTTTGTCTTTTGTCCACTTTTAGGGCCGCACCTGCGGCATATGGAAGTTCTCAGGCTAGGGGTCCTATCTGAGCTGTAGCTATCAGCCTACACCAAAGCCACAGCAACACCTGATCCAAGCCGTGTCTGTGACCTACACCACAGCTCATGGCAACGCCGGATCCTTAACCCACTGAGCAAGGCCAGGGGTTGAACCTGTAACCTCATGGTTCCTAGTCCGATTCGTTTCCACTGCACCACGACAGAAACTCCCCACAATATGTTTTTAATAGGCCAAAATATCTTTAGTTTTCTATAATAAGACAAAAGTAGATAGACCTGATAAGTATTTAACCTTTCAGTATTTTATCTTATTTGGAAATTATATATACTTTCAATGAATTACCATCATTTAATTTAACTTAGCAACCTCTAAGGGTTTAAAGTACCCTTTAAAAATTGGGGACTTATTCTAAATATATATAAAATGATTATCACTTAAAAGTTCATGGAGTTCCCGTCGTGGCACAGTGGTTAATGAATCCGACTAGGAACCATGAGGTTGCTGGTTCAGTCCCTGGCCTTGCTCAGTGGGTTAAGGATCGGGTGTTGCTGTGAGCTGTGGTGTAGGCTGCAGACGCCACTGGGATCCCGCGTTGCTGTGGCTCTGGCGTAGGGCAGCAGCTACAGCTCCGATTAGACCCCTAGCCTGGGAACCTCCATATGCCACAAGAGCGGCCCTAGAAAAGGCAAAAAAAGACAAAAAAAAAAGTTCAGATAAAACCTCTTCTCTCACTTAAGTTTATTCAGTTTTTTGTTTGTTTGTTTGTCTTTTTAGGGCCACACCCTCAGCATATGGAAGTTCCCAGGCTAGGGGTTGAATTGTAGTTGCCGGCCTATGGCACGGATCACAGCCGTGTCTATAACCTACACCACAGCTCATGGCAACACCAGATCCTTGACCCACTGAGCACGTCTAGGAATTGAACCTGAATCCTCATGGACACTAGTCAGATTCGTTATCTCTGAGCCACAATGAGAACTCCCTATGTTGAGTCTTTTAAGAAACCTCCATAGAGCTGCACCCATTTGCATTCTTACCAACAGTGTAGGAAGTTTTCCTTTTCTCTACAACCTCTCCTGCATATTGTTTGTAGACCTTTTGATGGTGACCATTCTGTGTGGTTTGAGGTGATACCTCATTGTAGTTTGGATCTGCATTTCTCTAGTAATTAGTGACATTGAGCATCTTTTCATGAGTTTTTTGGCCATACATAATGATTTCTTTTTCTTTTTTTTTAAGTTAGGGCCTCACCCACATCATTATGGAAGTTCCCAGGCTAGCTGTCAAACCACAGCTGCAGCTGCCGGCCTACACCACAGTCATGGCAATGAGGGATCCGAGCCACATATGTGACCCATAACTCAGCTTATGCCAAGGCCGGATCCTTTAACCCAATGAGCAAGGCCAGGGATGGAACATTGTCCTTATGGATACCAGTCCAGATGGTTACTGCTGAGCCACAATGGGAACTCCTAAATTTGTTAATCGTATATATGGTAAGGTTTATTATCCAGAACACATTTAAAAGCCTTACATGTCAATCACAAAATGCATACAACCCAGTGTAAAAAGTGGGCAAAGCACTTGAATAAACATTTCTCCCAGGGTTATAAATAAATGGCCGATAGGAAGTTCCTGTGTGGCATAGTGGGTTAAGCATCTGGCTTTGCTACAACTGTGGTACAAGCCTCAACTGTGGTTCAGTCCCTGGCCAGGGGGAACTTCCACATGACCGCGGGAGCACTCCAAGGAAGGAAAAAAAAAAAAAAAGATTAGATGCTTCCCTTCCTGGGACACCAATGCTGGTACTTCTTCTTCAGACACCAAGGTACTAAGGTACCAAGGCCATACTGACTCCCCGTACATGATTGGTTTGCTCTTGAAACCTTGAAGGAATGCATCCCTCACTTGTTTAATGTTCGTCACATGATATAAAACTGTTCTGAATACCACGTTCCTCCTGAGCAGTTCCTCAAGAGTTATCTAAGAGGCTGTCAGTTTGACTCAAATAAAGGTCATTTCTATCTCCTATTATAGATTATTTATTTTTTACTTCCATCAACAAAGCCCTATGACTCAACTTTTCTAGTCCACACTGAGATATGGAGAAATCGGAAGGGAAACCGAGTCTGCACCTCCAGATGCCACCGGGTCCACAAAGCGGGGGGCCCCAATCCCAGATGCCAGGATGTGTCGAGAGTTTCGAGAGTCTTTTTGGTCTGTCACTCAGGAGCTGGGGCGAGGTCTTGTTGAACTGTCCAATCAGCGGAGACCGGGCGGAGTCCGAATTATCCGGCACGGAGGGTAGGGAGGGACAAGGAGGATGGTCCACGTGGGGGGGGGGGGGGGCGGGGCAAGGATTACGGTCCAATCAGGACCGGCGGCGGGCGCCTTCCCAGCTGGTGGATGTTGCTTTCAGGGGCCGCGAAGTCCCGTGCGAACTTGTCCCGCGAGGCCTCAAGGGTCCCATTCCCGTCGCTCTCACCTGCCCTGGTTGCAGGGCCACGAGGAGGAAGTCTTGGAGAACCCGGAAGGAGGCGGAGATGGTGAGTAAGCGGCCCGGGGTCGAATAGGGAAAAGGCTGATAACAGCTAACCCGAACCTGACGAAAGCGGCCACGGGTCAGGGTGTCCCCGTGCCCCATCCACCCCAGGGTCCAGACCGGATTCTACCCCTCGGCCAAGTGGTCATGACCCGGTGTGTTGTCTGGTCACTGCGCGGGGTCCGGGGCGTCCGGACCGAGTCTTTGGCCCCGTGGAGTGGCAGGGAGGACGCGAAAACTCCCAACCCGGACGGTTAGGCGCCGGAGGAAGGGATCTGCCCTGGATCTGACAGATAAAGTCCAGCCCGGACTTGTCAAGGAGTCTGAATTGCAAATGCCGTTGCGATAGGACCGAGGCTCGGATTTCTGAGATGTGCCAGCGTCTCCAATCGCACAGAAAAGGACTTTTCTGGGTGAGGCTGAGCAGAAGGGCAGTTGGGCGAGTGAGGGCAGTTCGCTGACTGCGGACTAGAGTTTCTGGAAAGGACAGGCCTCCCTCGGTCTGCCTGTTCTCAGGAGAAGCTAACCAGGGGAATGTTATTCAGACGTGGCGGCGATCCAATGTTCAGAGGCCTGCAGGGAGGGAGCCTGATGGTGTGGGTTAAGAAATGGGACACAGAGAATTTGGTTAAGCCCAAATGTGGGGGCAGGACAGGAGAGTGGGCCTTCCTGGTGTCAAAGGTAAAACGTCAAACTGGGGCTGGCTCCTGCCTTACATGCAGGGAGGGTCACGGAGCATTAAATAGAGGGAACAAATGCACAAGGTCCTTGCTGAAGAGCTGACTCAGAACTTGGGAGGTCCCCAGGCCCCTCCTCATATAGAAGAATAAAGTATTGAGGCTGAAGAGAAGAAAGAGCTTTATTGGGGGGGGTGCTTCTTAAGAATTGCAATTTGTGGGACACATATTTGAGTTGATGGAATACAATTTATGTTTTTGAGGCATGATAAGAAAATTTAAGCATAACATACTCCTTGTCCTTATTGGGCCCTCCCTAATGTACATTGTGTATCTGCATTATACATTAACCAGATCTTTTCAAAGGCATAAATGTCTGCTCCACCAGAAAGAATAGAAAATGTTTTAAATTCTTCTTCTGCCACCTGCAAAGTAACTACTTAGAAGATAACATTCCTTTCCTAAGTCTGTAAGGGCTTTGGTGATCTGCAAATCTAGACTACATGTCTTTTTTTTTTTTTGGTCTGTCTTTTTAGGGCCGCACCCATAGCATATGGAGGTTCCCAGGCTAGGGGTCCAGTCGGAGCTGTAGCTGCCAGCCTACGCCGGAGCCACTGCAACACTGGATCCAAGCTGCATCTGCCACCTACACCACAGATCACGGCAACGCTAAATCCTTAACCCACTGCACCAGGCCAGGGATTGAATGTGTGTCCTCATGGATGCCAGTCAGGTTTGTTAACCACTGAGCCACGACGGGAACTCCTAGACTACATATTTTTGGTGAACTTTATGTGCAATGTCATTATGTCATTTGGAGTAGAGTATTTTCCTTTGTCTCAAAAATGTATATAAATGCCTTAGACTTCTAGCAAGCAGAACAGCCCTCAGAGTTTTATGAGAATCTGTCTCCCAGGTTATATTCCTCAGATTGGCTCAAATAAAATTCTCTATTTTCTTTTTTAGGTTGACTATTCATTAATTTTTCATCAACTGTGTAAAACTGAGTCTTCTAGGGAGGAGAAAGCTTAAGAGGCTTATAAAAGGAAAAGCCACAGGTTGTTAAAGCTGTCCGGCATGAATTATGATCAACTCTGACACAGGGAGTGAAATATTTGTCCTTGAGAACTAGGCTGTAACGGCTTATTGAGGGTAAGGGTCGGATAATCATCTTGACATTCTGGACCATTGGGCAGATGTTCTGGATGCCTGCATTAAGACACTAAGTGGTGAAAAAGTTCAGACCTGCATAAGCCCCACTTCCTCAATGACCTGGCTCCATTTTAGAGCGCTCTCTTAGCAATACCGAGTCCATTTTAATTTTCCTTGCACACCTGTCCCCTCCTGCCCTGGCTCTTGGGCTGGAGGCAGCCCTGGACAGGAGGTACCGAAGGGAAGTGAGTCGCACTTTTGCCTCCAGGAGAAAAGGGGACTGCAAGCTGCTGTTTGCTGCTGTCTCTTTGGCCAGGAGTAGGTTCGGCTTGGAGCCCACCAGGGCGGTAAGGTTCTGGTGCCCCAGAGAGGTCAGGCGGTGAAGGGCTGAAGCCGAAACCCCGCACTTCCGCCCTGCATGGTCACGTGACCTTCAGCCAGCCCTTTGTTCAGAATCCAGGCCTACAACGTTATCAATCAAAGCCGCGTGTGTTTGTGCGCCCAGAGGCCTATCCAATCAGGGCGTGAGGGGTCGGACACCTCCTCCCCATCCAATCAGGAACGGGGGCGGGCTCATTCGCTTGTGAGGTGACGTAGTTCGCTGCCGCCCGAGCGTACGGGCGCATCTACCTCATGGGGCGTGTGGTGTCTTGTAGCTGTCGCTCTAACCGGCTTGAGTCGTTGGGCTCGGGGCTGCGGAGAGGACGACCTGAGAGCGCGGAGAGGGGCAGTAATGGTGAGTGCGCGGGGCTGGCGACCAACGCCCTGGGGCTGGTTCGAGCTGGCAGGAAGCGACTGCCAGACGGGGTTCCCCGCTCCCGGTTTGGACCCTAGTTTCCCTCAACTGCGTTGCTCGGTCCCGGTACCCTGTCCTGTCCTCCCTTGGGGTCCTGGGTCCCAGCTCGACCTCAGCCCTCGACCTCAACGTGGGGTCCCGTGAAGTCCAACTCAGTCTTTGAACCGGTGGGTGTCTGAGCAAGGACGCGA
Organism: Phacochoerus africanus; assembly: GCF_016906955.1. Lineage (NCBI taxonomy): Eukaryota > Metazoa > Chordata > Mammalia > Artiodactyla > Suidae > Phacochoerus > Phacochoerus africanus. Next base: position 75,870,137 of record NC_062547.1, on the reverse strand, counting down.
CGACCCCCGGTGCGAACTGTCGGGCTCTGAGGTCCCACCCTGGACCTGACGAATAAGTTAAGTCTAGAGTTGGTCAGGGAGACGCTATTGCAAATACTCTTGTACTAGGGCCGAAGCTTGGGTCTCAGTGCCAGCGTCTCCAACCGCACAGAAACGGGCTTTTCTCTTCTCTGAGAGGGTGAGAGGAAGGAGGCTTGGCAGAATCAAAGGGCCCGTGACCAGAGGATTCTTGGCCCAGGTCAGAGCGGACCTGTTCTGCATCTCAAGTGTTTCTCAATTTAGGAGGTGTGGAGTGAAGTGACTCAGAGTTAGGGGCCTGTGGGTAGAGAAACCTGAGTAAAGTTTGGGTAAGAAATGGATGTTGATCCTAAAAAGAAACAGTTACTTACCAGCAAAACTGGATTTATTTGGGAACAGCAAAAAATTGTAATTCAGGGCAAACTGGGTATATAGCAAAGAGGTACAAGGCAAGTCCAACAAACTTACTTATTGGAGAAAAAGAGAGTTGGGATGGGTTGTATTTAATAAAGTCCATGGAGAAAATGGAGAGTTCGTGGTGATGCTGCTTTGTCATTGGCTAGTTGCTGGAGCAGCCAGTTTCTTATAGAATGCAGTGTGTGTACATCTTTTCTTATTGTGGCCTGTGACTGGTGATTCTTGTGTTTCTGTTGGGATCTGTAATTGGCATATCTTCCTGTAACTAATGTCAAATGGGTTCTTGATGAAGTTTTCCCTTCTGCCCTGGCCCCGACTTCTTTTTTTTTTTTTCTTTTTTAGGGCCACACTCTTGGCATATGGATGTTCCCAGGCTAGGGGTTGAATCTGAGCTGTAGCTGTTGGCCTTTGCCACAGCCACAGCCATGCCAGATCCAATCTGCACCTGCAACCTACCCCACTGCTCATGGCAACAATGGATCCTTAACCCACTGAGCAAGGCCGGGGATCAAACCTGCATCCTCATAGATACTAGTTGGGTTCATTAACTGCTGAGCCAGGGTGGGAACTCCCCCACTTCTTTATAGTGTTTTCTCTTGCTTAATTTTCACATGGGCAGTTGAGAACACTCGGTCAAGCCAGTGTCAAATGAAAAATAAAAACTTTTTAAGGGCGGACTTCCATTCAGATGAGTTATTGCAAGGGAGAAGGTCTGTTGTACCAGGCACTGGGGGCCATGCAATAGGGAGAACATGACCTTGAGATCTGCAAGCATCTCAGGAGTTGGGCAAAGAGGTTTTTTTTTTTTTTTTTTTAGGGCTGCACCTGTGGCATATGGAAGTTCACAGGCTAGGAGTCGAATGGTAGCTGTAGCTGCTGTCCTAAGTCACAGCCACAGCAATGCCAGATCCTAGGTCTCATCTGTGACCTTCACCACAGCTCACCAAATGCTAGATCCTTAACCCACTGAGTGAGGCCAGGGATTAAACCTGCATCCTCATGGATACTAGTTGGGTTTGTTACTGCTGAGCCAAAATGAGAATTCTCTAGAGGTTTTGTTTTGTTTTGGTTTGGTTTTTTTCTCCTTCATTCAGAGGAGTAAATAGAACTAGGAAGAACCAGATGTGATGCTCAGATGGCAGAACCCTGAGGCCAGACTGTCCTTAGGGGGCTGTCTGCTGGCTGGGGTTGAGGCCAATCAGGGGTCAAGGGTCAGGAGAGGAGCTAAAACCAAGTCTGACCAACAAGCATTTGTTCTGCTTGGGCAGCGGGGACCAGCAGTTCAGCCAGTCGCTGCTGAGGCGGAGGTGGGGATTTAAGGCTGTGTCTGGCCTCATCCTGGCTACCTGGCCTCAGTGGGAGTCTTCTCTAAGTCAGGTGTGGATGGGCAGGTGACAGCGCTCAATGCAGCCTGCTATTTTCCTTGAAGACCAGAGGGTGGGGGTCCTCTCACCCTCCATGGAAGTTTCCAGGAGCACAGGGCTCAGGGAGCATTGAGCATTGTCACCTGACACCTGTGAGCAGCCTCCTCTAGGTCCAGCTCAGCACTCAGAGCTGCCCTTAATCCAGCTTCAGGTTTTGGCAGGTGTGAAATACTGAGTTCTTTGTGCCTGGTTTCTTCTTAATGAGGTTGGGAAGCATCTCAGGTCTTTGCCGTTTTCTGCAGACTCGTGAGCTTCTGGGCCTTTTGGGCTTAACCAGAGGTGCCTCTGAGGACAAGTGTCAGTACAGAGACTGTTCTCTCTGCTATTATAATTTTAGGAAACACAGGCAGTTCCCCACATTCATGTGAAATGAGTGGAGATATGCCAACCCTAGCTCAGCTAAGGATGGGCGCTGCCAAGCTTAAGAAATGTTAAACAGTGACAAAGACGTATAGACAGAGTAAAGTTTAAAGATGGGACCTGGGGACTCAAGGCCTCATGGGTCAAGAGCCCTGAATGCCGATGCCTCATCATCTTTATTGTGTTCTCAGGAATGTAAATAATGTAGAAAATAGAAATCCCAAGGCCCTCTGCCTCCAGTCACGTTGTATTTTAACTCTGACCGTTACTCTGACCGGCATCGCTAGGGCTGGCGTCAGCTATCTATCCATAGCATCTTGAGGAACAATCAGTGTCTTCTCAAGCAGTTTTCTGACTTGAGCTGACCCAGTTTTCCATAGTCGACACCTTGTCCTCTCAGTTAATGCCTTACTTGCTGAGCCAGTCCCCTCTAGCCCCTTACTTATAGTTTCCTTAGGGTTTAGAAAATACTTTAGGAAAATTTCTCCCCACAGAGATAGGAGTTAAAAAGATTCATAGAAAGAGTAGCGACTGACTGGATCAGAACTTGGAGTGAGAATTGGGGGCATTTCTACACTGAGGGGGAGCGCAAGTGTGTGGAGCTCCAGGCTGTGTCCCTCCCCTACCTTGGGACACCCACCCAGGCTGTGTGTCAGCAGGGGGAGTACAGACCCCAGCTCCAGCAGCCTTTGACCTCTGACCTGGGGTTCCCCTGGGCACTGTGAGCAGTTGCTGCTGATCTGCGCCAGCTCACACTCTGCCGCTCTTCCCTCTTGTTTCCCTCATAGGATCTTGTGCCATGTGATTCCCATGTGTGAGTGCTGAATTTGTTTGTTCCCTTACCTGAAGGTGTAGGGTTTTTTGGTTTTGGTTTTTTTCTTTGTGTTTTTTTATTTTTTATTTTTTAATTTTTTTGTCTTTTTGCCATTTCTTGGGCCGCTCCCTCGGCATATGGAGGTTCCCAGGCTAGGGGTCGAGTCGGAGCTATAGCCACCGGCCTACGCCAGAGCCACAGCAACACGGGATCCGAGTTGCGTCTGCGACCTACACCACAGCTCACGGCAACGCCGGATCCTTAACCCGCTGAGCAAGGGCAGGGACCGAACCCGCAACCTCATGGTTCCTAGTCGGATTCGTTAACCCCTGTGCCACGACGGGAACTCCTCTTTGTGTTTTTTTAAATGAGGATGTTCATTTAATAGTTTTCCCCTCCACTTCCCCAGCCTCCCACCCCCTCCCAAACAAGTCTTTCAACAATAATCGCGTGTTCATTTTTTTGAGAATAAGGTAAACCTCAGGTTAGAGAAGCAAGGCCAAAATGACCAAGGCACAATTAGAGTGTGTTCAAGAAACCAGTCACAATTCGACTGGATTAGATTTCAACACGGAGATGATTGTGTTCCTCCAAATCATCTTCAACTTAGGAAGCTCACACTGCTTCAGTATGTGGAGAGACAATACACTTCCTTCTGCTCGTAGTCGCTGAGGAAGAAGTCTTCTTTCCTGATGGACCAGCATTATTTCTTTTTTTTTGCTTTTTTCCCTTCTCCTTTCCTTGGTTTCCCCTTTCCACGAAGCTTTTTTAGACGCACCTGCTCATCCCTAAAGTGCTGAGGCTCATCTCTAGATGTGTCCTTCTTCTACCATGTGCCCCTTTTTTGGTTTGGTTTTAGATTTCACCAATTTTATATGTACTTACTTGTGTGTGTACAATTTTATCATGGGTAGACATGTATAGCCATCACCACGATCAAGATAACAGAACTTTTCTATCACTACTAAGATATTCATGCTGTCCCTTTATAGTCACACCAGCCCCACTTTCTGCACCTCCTCATCCCTGATCTCTGGTGACCACTAATCTCATCTCTGTAATTTTCCTAGTAATTTTCTATTGCCTACTGTTTTCCTCTCTTTCTGGGACTCCAGTAATACTAATGTAATATCTTTTGTCTTTGTCCCACAGGTCTTTGAGGCTCTTGTCATTTATCTTTGGTCTATTTTTTCTCTTTGGTTCAGATGGGTAAATTCTGCTGTTCTGCCTTCAAGCCAACTGATTCCTTTCTCTGTCATATCCATCCTGTTTTTTTGTTTTTGTTTTTGTTTTTGTTTTTGTCTTTTTGCTATTTCTTTGGGCCGCTCCCGCGGCATATGGAGGTTCCCAGGCTAGGGGTCGAATCGGAGCTGTAGCCACCAGCCTACGCCAGAGCCACAGCAACGCGGGATCCGAGCCGTGTCTGCAACCTACACCACAGCTCACAGCAACGCCGGATCCTTAACCCGCTGAGCAAGGGCAGGGACCGAACCCGCAACCTCATGGTTCCCAGTCGGGTTCGTTAACCACTGCGCCACGACGGGAACTCCTCCATCCTGTTTTGAAAACATCCCCTTTTTTAGTTTAGTTATTGTATTTTTCTCTTCTCAAGTTTCCATTTGGTTCTTCTTTATATTTTGTATTTCTTTGATGAGACTCAAAATTTTTATTTGTTTCAAGTGCTTTTGTAATTGCTCATTGAAGTATTTTTCAGTAGCTTCAAAGTCCTTATCAGATAATTCTTTGTATGATCTTGGTGTTCGTGTCTGTTGACTGTCTTTTAGGTTTAAATTTTGTTTTTGTTTTTTTTCTCTTCAGCGCCACACTTACGTGTATGGAAGTTCTCAGGCTAGGCGTCTAATCGTTGTTGCAGCTGCCAACCTACACCACAGTAATCCTAGATCCTAGGTGCATCTGCAACGTACACTGCAGCTCAGGGCAACTCCAGATCCTTAACCCAGCAAGAGAGGCCGGGGATGGAACTCACATCCTCATGGATACTAGTTGAGTTCTTTTTTTTGTCTTTTTGCCATTTCTTGGGCCGCTCCTGTGGCATATGGCTAGGGGTCCAATTGGAGCTATAGCTGCTGGCCTACACCAGAGCCACAGCATCATGGGATCCGAGCTGCATCAGCAACCTACACCACAGCTCACGGCAACACCAGATCCTTAACCCACTGAGCAAGGGCAGGGACTGAACCTGCAACCTCATGGTTCCTAGTCAGATTCATTAACCACTAAGCCACTATGGGAACTCCCTAGTTGAGTTCTTAACCTACTAAACCACAACGGGGACTCTCTAAGGTTTAGATTTTTATTCCCTTGGTTGGTTGGTAGCACCTCTCAGTTGGGCGGCCCCCAGGTTGCCCACCCTCCTGGTCTCTTTGTTATTCTTTGAAGCTTTACATCTGTCTTTCGTCACCAAGCAGCATCTTGTTTGATTTTGCATTTAGGTGAATATGACCTGTACTGCACCAGTAACAGCTTCCAGAATGCTTCTCTGTGGTTCTTACCCCTTGTGTGTTTCACACGTCCTGGAGTCAGTGGTCACCCGGTTCCCTCCTCTATCCAGTCCTGTGGGGCTCAGGGTATCTCAGGTTTAGGTTTGATTTGTCAGCAGGCTGTTATATTCCTGCTGCTTTTTGTCTCCCAAGTGCAAATACAATATAAATTTTTTACATGTTGGAGGAAACTTAAAGGGTTGTAGATTATGGGTATTTTCAAAATACTAAGAAGTGTGGATAGAGGGCTGGAGTTGAGTGTTTATTCTACATCATTTCTAGTGCAGGGAGAATCCAGCTTAATTTTGTCCCTTTTGAGTGTATCAAGTGGGAACTGCTTGTGGACTGTATATTGGTTCTGTGTATGTGGTCAGTATGTTGGTTTTTTATTAATAACCATTGGGCTTGAGTATTTCTCATAAGCGGTGGTTCATCTTCTGTGAAATAGTTTTCAGTCGTTTTCTCACCTTTAACTTATTTGTATGTTTACTGATGTCTTATGTTTTCTTTACATATTCTAGACTTTCATCCTTTTTCATATTTAGGTGTTGCAAACATGTTCTCCCAGATCGTGACCTATCTTATTGTTTCTTTTTATTCTATACTTTAATAGACAATTTTTAACTTTAATAGACTTGAATTCAATTTCTCTCATCTCTTCCTTTGTAGCTTACTTCTTTTTCTTTTTTTTTTGTCTTTTTCTAGGGCAGCACCTGCAAAAAATATGGAGGTTCCCAGGCTAGGGGTCTAATCGGAGCTGTAGCCACTGGCCTACACCAGAGCCACAGCAACGCTGGAACTGAGCTGCGTCTGCGACCTACACCACAGCTCACGGCAATGCCAGATCCTTAACCCACTGAGTGAAGCCAGGGATCAAACCATCAACCTCATGGTTCCTAGTTGGATTCGTTAACCACTGAGCCATGACGGGAACTCCACTTATTTTTCTTATATGAGAAAATTTCCCAACTCTCAAGTCATAATGCTTTTTGCCTGTAACTTCTTAATGTGTCCTACTACCTTCACAGTTAAGTCCACAGTGAATGGGTTATTGTATATGCAGTTGATAAGGAGAAAAAGATTTCTTACTCTTCTGTCACCTGCTGGTCACTGCCCCATGTATGAAAAAGTGTCATCATTTCGGCCCTGCCTGGCAGCATGTGCTCTGAAATAGACCCAGTTGCCAAAAACATTTGGGCCCATTTCAGTGAGCTGTGATTTTTTTTTTTCCAGCCATGTATTTTCCATCCCTCTGTTAACACCATCCTGTCCTAATCCCTGCAGTTTATTGACGTTTCAATGTGAGTTCCCACTGTGGCACAGGGTTAAGAATCTGACTGCAGAGAGTTCCAGTCATGGCTCAGCAGAAACGAATCTGACTAGTATCCATGAGGACACAGGTTTGGCCCTTGGCCTTGCTCAATGGGTTAAGAATCTGGTGTTGCTGTGAGCTGTAGTGTAGGTTGCAGACTTGGTTTAGATCTGGCATTGCTGTGGCTGTGGCATAGGTCACAGCTGTGGCTCAGATTCACCTCCTGGCCCGGGAACTTCATGTGCCACATGCACACCCCCTGACTGTCACCACCACACAACACATAGGAACTTTCAGACTCACACCTAGCAGTCCAGGTTTTAGAGCTTCCATTCAGGCAGGCAAGCACCAGCATGTCCCCAATCCCTGCCCTCTCAGCAGAGTTTGTTTTGGGCAAAGGAGAAAAAAAAAAAATAGCTTTTTGCTTTGCCAAGCAAAGAAGGCCACAGCAGGCTAATACCTTAAATACTGTGCCCTTCAGCAATAACGGTTTTTTTTTCCCCAGCAATTAGTTTTTAAAGTCTGTGTTTAAAAAGTCTATTTAAGCATTTACTTTTCAACTGCTTATTTCTAGTGATCAAAATACACTAAGCTTTATTTTTTGTGTTTGCATTCTACAAACTTACTACTGATTTTGTGATTACCTTCATATTCTTTTTGGGTGTATCATAGTTATTTGAGCTATGAATAAAGGGAGATGTTTTTGCTGTTACAGCGCAGGAATGTCTCCTTTTTTCGCACTTCAATTTATTATACTTTGCAGATAGTGTGCTGTTTACAAATTGAGTATGTTATGTAACCCTGCATCTGAGCAAGTCTTATCAGTTTCTCCTTCCTTCCTTCCTTCCTTCCTTCCTTCCTTCCTTCCTTCCTTCCTTCCTTCCTTCCTTCCTTCCTTTCTTTCTTGTCTTTTCTAGGGCTGCACCTTTGGCATATGGAGGTTTCCAGGCTAGGGGTCGAATTGGACCTGTAGCCTCCAGCCTAAGCCACAGCCACAGCAAAAACTCAGGATCCAAGCCGCATCTGTGACCTACACCACAGCTCACAGCAACGTCGGATCCTTAACGCACTGAGCAATGCCAGGGATCAAACCAGAGTCCTCATGGTTCCTAGTCGGGTTTGTTAACCACTGAGCCGCAACGGAAACTCCAGTTTCGTTTTTCAAAGAGCATCTGCTCACTGGTGGGTTACATTTTTTAGCACTAGTGTTCCTTAATGTATATACAGAGTTTTCTAGACATAATTCTGTTGAACACTTAATAGGCTACAGTACTGTAAACATGACTTTTCTGTACTGGGAAACCACAAACAATTTGTGTTACTTACATTATTGAGATATTTGCTTTATTGCAGTACTCTGGAATTAAACCCACAGTGTCTCTGAGGTCTGCATGTATGTTTTCCTGGTAAAATGAGGCCATTAGTTTCCTCTATTAATGATTTTAAAAATCAAGCATGTACTACAGTACAGGTCAGCATTAGAAAGATTTTTATGTCTATTACTACCAAGAGCTCAGGGTGAGAAATACATTTGGATTTTTGAAAAGACTGAGTAGAAACAAGTCTTGAAATGGGGTTTTATGATAAACCATTTAGAAGACCTCAGTCCTTCAATATTAGAAACAGAACAGAAGATAAATAGGAATTTACTAAGCTCATTGTTTCCAGCAATATAAACCTGACATGTTAAGGCATCTCTTGTTCCCATCTGGGTATGGACCTCCAACAGAGACAGGTTTTACACAGGAACCAGCACTTCTGCATTGGGCACATGTATATATATATTTTTTATTCTCCAATTCCACTCACCCCGAAAGCTCTCATAATCAAGCACATCTTGACCCAGACTAGTACAGCAGTAAACACAGATATCTATTTACTGAAGAGGAGCAGTTCCCCATCGAACAATTGTAAGGAAATACAACACAGATCATGTATAAAGTTCCAGATTCTCAAGTAACGTATGCTTTAGCCATGAGGAAGTATATTATGGACCAGAGTTCTTGTGTTGTTTTTTTGTTTTTGTTTTTTTTTGTTTTTTTCCTTTTTTGGCTGCCCTGAGGTATATGGAGTTCTTGGGCCAGGAATCAGATATGAGCTGCAGTGCTGCAGCTGTGGCAACACTGGAACCTGATCCACTGTGCTGGACTGGGATTGAATCTGCATCCCAGTGCTCCAGAGACGCCGAAGATCCTGTTGCACCACAGCGGGAACTCCTTTTGGACTCTTTAATCAATAGAAATTGATAAGAGGCCAGACAAGAAATTCAGGGAAGGCTTTATTGGGACTCATGCTGCAGCAGGAGGGAGTGAAAACAAGTAACAAGTTCGGTTGCTCTTGTTCACTCTTGGGGGAGTTGGGGACATGGCAAGCTGGTCCCGTAAATGGGGCAGGTCTAGGGTTTGGGCCAGAGAGATAGCTTAGGTGGTCTGCCCACCTCATTGGTGGTCCTGTGTGCAGGGTGCATGCAGAGTACCCTGCTTTTGCTCTCTATACCTCTGAAGTGGCATTTGGGGAGTTCTTGGTGGCACAGCAGATTTAGGATCCAGCGTTGTCACAGCAGTGATTTGGGTCCCCACTGTGTCAGAATTTAGATCCCTGGCTCAGGAACTTCCATATGCCATGGGTGTGGCCAAAAAAAAGTGGCAGTTGAGGTTTTGAACATTTTGTATCTTCTTGTTCATAATTTGCCCCTACTGCACATAGACAGTTATTTTTAGTCCTTTCTAGTTTCTTTGTATTTTGTTGCTGGAAGTGATGTTCCTCCAGGTACAAGGATTGCAGTAAAGGGTCCCAGGTCCCAGCTTGTCCTGGATAGATGCAGTGAAGGCTTGACTGAAGATGAAATTCCCTTAATTTCACCCAATATTTTGCTCCATTGGGATGACAGTTTGAGAAGCACTTTATACACCTTTAACAAATCACATCTACTAGAATAACATCATTTAACTTAATACTGATTATGTATTTCCCATATTTACTCATTTTCAAAGCTCAACAGGCTCCATAAAGTGTGCTGAAGAGTGACCTGTTCACCCAACATTAGGGCAGGTGTGTGAAAATAATGGACTACAACCACATCTTTCTTGAACTGTCGGCCTACAGCTTTTTTTTTTTTCCTGAGCAGGGTATTAAAAATTTTATTTTATGAAAATATCCCTCCAGACCAGGAAAGAATATGAAAGATTTTAAACTTGGATCCATCTCTGAGCCTTGTGGGCATGTGTCCTTGACATCTGGTTTGTAACATCTCCTCAACCTATGGAATCTTTGAAACATCTGTAATTGTGTTCCATGTACAACTCACATTGTCTTTTTTTCTTTTTCTTTTTTGCCCAAGGACTATTATTATTTTTGAATAAAATTGCCATTAGAGTAAAAAGAACATATTTTTAACTAGTCCGAGTCTGTTTTTTCAATAGCTTTAATGGAGGTATAATTTATATACTGTAAGGCTTCCTGGTTTAAACTGTAAAAAGCAAATTTGTATCTGCTGGCAGTCACTCTTCATTCCAGGCCTCCAGCCTCCTTTACTCTAGGGAGTTTATTAACCTAATTTCTATCTCTCTAGATTTGTGCGTTCCGTACATTTCGTATAGGTTATAATGATACTGTCTGTGGACTTTGGTGAATCCTCTTAAGGTTTTTAAAGTTCACTGATTTTGTGCCACGTATCAATACCTCATTCCTCCTGTTGCCAGTGATACTCTGTTGTGAACTTATACCGAGTTTGCTTATGCAAATGAGTTGACAACCTTTTGTTAGCACAGGTCCTTGCGCTGGAGGCACAGTGAGGCCAAGCCAACCAAAACATCAAGAGTTTGGAGCACAGAAAGGTTTATTACATGGCCATGCAAGGAGACTGGTGGCTTGTGCCCCCAGGATATCCCAAACTCCCTGAACCAAAATTATAAAACATTTTTTTTTTGTCGTTTTTATGGGGGTACTGCACCCATGGCATAATGAAGTTCCCAGGCTAGGGGTCAAATTGGAGCTACAGCTGCCAGCCTACTACACAGCCATGGCAACTCAGGATCTGAGCTGCATCTATGACCTGCATCACAGCTCATGGCAGTGCCAACTCCTTAACCCCTTGAGTGATAGGGATCAAACCCTCATCCTCTTGGATACCATTTGGGTTCAGTACTGCTGAGCCAAACAGGAACTCTGCAAAGCATTTTTAAAGGCAGAATGAGGGAAGGGTGTGGTTGATTGTTGCAAATGTCTTGGTGAAGAAACCCTTTTCTCTTATAGCTGTCCACAGAGGGCAGGTCATGATGTTCCTGTAAACCTCCAGCAAGATACATGTTATACTTTGGAGGGGAGCTAAAGCAGAGGGTAGCCCTCAGAAGACCCCAAAGGGTCCTGCTCGGTTACACTTTTGAGTTGTTTGCACTTTTTGGCTGTCATGAATCATGCTGCTGTGAATGTCTGTGTGTTAGTTTTTGTGTTGGTGTTTCCTCTCACTTCTGGAGAGATGAAATTGCTGTGTTTTATGGTGACTCTGCTCATCCGTTTGAGTATTTGCCAGACTGTCTTCCAAAGTAGCTCCACCATCTTACCTTCCCACCAGCAGTGTATGAGTTTCCAGCTTCCTCACGTCCTCACCAGTGCTTGTCTCTCTGTCTTATAGACATCCTAGTGGGTGTGAAGAGGTATCTCCTTGTAGTTTTGATTGGCATTTCCCTGATGACTGGTGTCCCATATTTTCATGAGCTTATTGGCCATTCGTAGTTCTTTGGAGAAATGTTTGCTCACATTTTTTGCCTATAATTTAATTGTATTGTCTAGTATTCTCCTTTATTTTAGTTATTGGCCTGAGTTTTTTAAAAGTGTTTTTAGAATTCAGGTATCTTATCAGATGTGTGATTGGCAAACCCCAGATCAGTCTTGCCTTTTTTGGAGGTGATGTGGTGGGAATTATTTTTTTCAGCTATGCCTGCAGCATACAGAAGTTCCTGGGCCAGGGATCCAACCTGCACCTCAGCAGTGACCCAAGCTCCAGCAGTGGCAACACTGGATCCCTAACTGCTAGGTCATCAGGGAACTCCTAGTGAAGATTTTTTTTTTTTTTTTTGGTCTTTTTAGGGCAGTACCCGTGGCATATAGAAGTTCCCAGGCTAGGGGTCAAATCAGAGCTATAGCTGCCAGCCTATGCCACAGCCACCACACGTGGGATCCAAGTTGTGTCTGTGACCTACACCACAGCTCATGGCAACGCTGGATCCTTAACCCACCGAGTAAGGCCAGGGATCAAACCTGCGTCCTCATGGATGCTAGTTAGGTTTATTACTGCTGAGCCACTACAGGAACTCGGGGTTTTGTTTGTTTGTTTGTTTGTTTTGTTTTGTTTTAATTTAGATTTTCTTTCTTGCTTTCTTGATTTATTTCCATTCTTCCTTCCTATGTTCATTCATTCATTTCTTCTTTCTTTTTTTCTTTTTAGGACTGTACTTGCAGCATATAGAAGTTACCAGGCTAGGGGTTGAATAGGAGCTGCAGCCACCAGCATACACCATAGCCACAGCAATGCCAGATCCAAGCCACATTTGCAACCTACTTCGCTGCAACTTTTGGCAGTACCAGATCCTTAACCCACTGAGCAAGGCCAGGATCAAACCTGCATCCTCATGGATACTGGCCGGATTCTTAACCTGCTGAGCTTCAATGGGAACTCCTAATTTAGATTTTTAAAACACATTTTTTTTTATTAAAATTCACGTTCTCAAAAATAATTGTTTGATCTTTACTTTATGAGTGTGATGTCTTCCCATATTAATTAATTAGGTATTTTTCTCTCTGTGAAAGACACCTTTGACTTTATTACATCAGATTCTTCCACAATTCTTGTTTGTGCGGCATCTTTCTTGAATTCTGTGCACTTGGTTATTCATTTGAGAGGTGCTGCTGGCTTGACAGATTCCTCAGGAACCAGGCTTCCTCTTACCCAACAGCTGTGTCAGATCCTAGGCCCTGGCCTGTGTCTGTACCCTCAGTGTCCACCTCGTCTTGACAGGGGGTTGTGTCTCTGCCTCTGTTGAATATGAGGGGACTAGCCCAGGCTCCTTGATGCCATTACCTTCAAGTTAAGAGTTGTTCTGATTCAGCAGCCCTGGAAATCTGTGTTCATAGCATCCTGACAATCTGCTCCTGTTCTTGGAGCTTCAAGGAAATAACTTATGAGCAAGCTGGGTGTCCATTTCTGTATCATCTGAATAATTATTTCATTTTCAGTCTTTACCTCGGGAAGTACTTTCTAATTAAAAGCAATTCTTTTTAATCATTTGTCTATAAATCTACATCTATTGTTGTTGCTATATTTTGCTTCAGTTTCCAGCACTTACCATCACTGAGTAAACTGCATTTGATTTGCTTGAGTTCAGTTCCCTGACTGACAGCCTCCCCTTACTCCCACACAAGTGGGCGAAGAGGGACTTGGCTGAAATAGAATACGTGGCTGTTATAGGACTTGCTGATCTTTGAAGATGTGGCCGTGAACTTCACCCCAGAGGAATGGGCTTTGCTGGACCCTGCTCAGAGGAAGCTCTACAGAGATGTGATGTTGGAGACCTTCAGGAACCTGGCCTTTGTGGGTGAGGATGGTTTCACCCCTGTACTTTTTTAGGGAACAATTTTTTCTTATAACTCTCCTTTCTTACTAGAACCAAGGAATGAGACTATGTTGGGGGAAAAAAAAAGACACAATCCAAGCCTTCATGAAACCCACCTAGGGTCAGAGAGCTCTTCCATGAAAATAGTTTCATGTATTGATTGACTTTTTATTACTCTTGATCAGAATCCTGAGGCTAATTTTATAAATGTGAGCATGATCTCCAGTGTCACCTTGGGCAATGAGAACAGTGTTATGCCCTGTGCAGGTTACACAGTGATCAATTCACATTTGATGTCATAACCTTGCTGCAGTTAAATCTACGCTAACCTGTCATCAGTGACATGAGAACCAGAGAATCAGCCCATCTCATGGAGTGCTTAACCTCCCCACTTCCTCATGATGAGCTTCTTCCATGAATGGGACAGCAGCACATACCACTCAATCTCCCAGTGGTAGCCAAGTCATTGGAGACAGGCTCCATCTAGGACCTCTGTGCCTGTGATCCCCAGGAAAGCACACCTCCCTGGATAAGGGGACGGTATTTGGACACACCATTAGGAACATGACTTAGTCTTTGTTTGAGAAGGTGATGTTTATCATTAATCTGGCTTCCCTGTTGGAGTTTTCATCCATCCTTGCCCACTTGGGAAGTCCTTCTGTAGCTGCTTTTATAAAAGGAGCATTTGGGAATGTGCATTTTGCCCAGTTCCTTCCTACCTTGCTTCTCTGAAGTTACCTCTTTTGAAGTTTTTTAGTGAATAGGCTGCATCTTGACTCATTTTCCCTATGATAGCCCAAGTTCCAAATAGCCAAGGTCTTCATAGTTTTTCTTTGCTTTTGTGTTAAATTAGGTTTGGGCCCAATTCTAGACACCCTAAACCAACACTCAGTTATTGGACACCATTGCGACATTAACTCAATTCTGACACCATGCAAGCAGTGGCAGTTTCCACAGCTTAAGGGTTCATTCCTGTAAGATTCACTCCATGTTCTCTCACTTCAGATGCCAGCCCTTTTTTTTTTTTGTCTTTTGTCTTTTATTAGGGCTGCACCCATGGCATATGGAGGTTTGCAGGCCAGGGACTGAATTGGAGCTGTAGCTGCTGGCCTACACCACAGTCACTGCAATGTGGGACACAAGCTGCATCTGCAACCTACACCACAGCTCATGGCAACGCCAGATTCTTAACCCACTGAGTGGTGCCAGGGATCAAACCCAAGTCCTCATGGATGCTAGTCAGGTTCGTTAACCATTAAGCCACAATGGGAACTCCCAGATGCCAATCTTAAGCCCACATGTTTACCTATCCTCCTGACCAACTGACTATAAATCAGAGATTTCCATGATCCCCTTCTGAGGTTTAGTTAATTTTTTAGTGTAGCTCACAGAACTCAGGGAAACATACGACTTACTAGGTCTAGGTTCATTATAAAAGGATTATAATTCAAGAACAGCCAGATGGAAGAGATGCATAGGGAGTGATTTTACAAAGATGTTTCCATGCCTTTCTGTGTGCTGGTTTCTATACATTTGCCTGTGTTTATCAACTCAGAAGCTCTCTGGACTTTTAACAAAAATTTTCTGTGGAGGTTTCACTACAAAGGCGTGATTGATTAAATGATTGGCCCCTTAGCAGTTGATTGGATATCTAGTCCCTCCCCCATACCCAGGGGGGTTGTTTGGGCTAGGGTCGGGTGGGACTGAAAGTTCTAACCCTTTAATCACATGGTTGTCTGTGTTGGCTGCCAGTCCCCATACTTAGTTTCTTTCTAGCAATTTCCTTTATTAATATAAACCTATTTGTGATAGAAAGGGCTTGTTATGAGTAATAAGACACCTATTTCACATTTTTGATCCTGAAGCATTTTCAAAAACTGAGCACAGAGAGCAGATATTACCCCATTGCTTTTATCACACTGGAAATCGGTTTTGGGGAGCCATCATCAGGGAAATGTGGGTGAAGACCCAGTTTATCTGATGAATATATGTTAGTCATCTGAATAACCAAATATGTATATTTCTTTTCTTTTTTTCTTTCTTTTTTTTCTTTTTTTTCTTTTTTGCCTTTTTAGGGCCACACCTGCAGCATATGGAGATTCCCAGGCTAGGGGTTGAATTGGAGCTATAGCTGCTGGCCTATGTCACAGCCCCAGCAACACCAGATCTGAACTGAGTCTGTGACCTACACCACAGCTCATGGCAATGCCTGATTCTTAACCCACTGATGGAGGCCAGAAATCAAACCTGCATACTCATGGATCCTAGTTGGGTTCATTAACCACTAAGCCATAAAGGGAACTCCACAAATATGTATATTTCTTACTACACTATTACATGCGACTGTCTTTCCTTATGAAATTTCTTTTATATTTTTGAATCAGTATATGGAAAAAAAAATCAATATAAGGTCTCTTCTTTCCTTTATTCCATTTCTTCCCCAAGGATTTAGTTATGCTACCAATTATTGCAGGTTCTTGCCTTCACGTTAAAACCAGTGGTTCAAGTGCCCAGCGGGATATTTTGGAGAATGTACTATGCAGTGAAGAGAAAATAGTAAGATTCAAAAGAAATGATTCCAAGTCTGTTTTGGGAGAAAACTGGGCCTTTCCCAATATGGGACATCAACATCCACCTCATCAGAAGTATTTGAGGTAAGTGGCCCTCCTACAGGAGAAGGGGGTACCTGCAAAATGGTAGACTCACTTGAAATTAAAGAAAAGATATAAACCTAGCTAAATAAGTGTGTACTCACAGATTTTTTTTTTTTTTTGGTAACAACACAGTGTGCTATAAATGTGATGTAGATATTGGGAGTCTGATATAGAATTCAGTAGGAAACAATGATTAGGAAAGCCCACATGTAAAAAACACTGAAAGTTATAGCTCTGTTTTAGCCCTCAGCCAGAGCATTAAACTTGTTGCACTTTGTAACAATTCAGAGAGTGTCAAAACACCCATTCTTTGAAAATGGCAAATACGTAGTGGAAATAATAGTAATCATCAACAAATCATTAATTAAGAAATCACATAGGAGTTCCCGTCATGGCGCAGTTGTTAATGAATCCAATTAGGAACCATGTGGTTGCAGGTTCAGTCCCTGGCCTTGTTCAGTGGGTTAAGGATGCAGTGTTGCCCTGAGCTGTAGTGTAGGTCGCAGATGCGGCTAGGTTCCTATGTTGCTGTGGCTCTGGCATAGGCCGGTGGCTACAGCTCGGATTAGACCCCTAGCCTGGGAACCTCCATATGCCAAGGGAGCGGCTCAAGAAAAGGCAAAAAGACAAAAAAAAAGAAAAAAAGAAATCACATAAAGTCATTAGTCTCTAATACTCTGCTTCTTATTTTGAACAGAAATAATTTGGTGGAGAGTCTCTGTGAAGGTAAAAAAAGTCATCAGTGTCTAGGAACCCTGAACCAGATTACAAATCTTGCTGTATATAAGGATTGTCAGACTGGAATTCAGCCCCATACATGCACTAAGTGTGGAAAAGCTTTCAGGGATCATTCTTTCCGGAAGAATCAGCAAAGATCTCACACTGGACATAAAGCTTATTCATGCGAACAGTGTGGGCAAGCCTGCAGCTGTGTCTTGTGCCTAAGCATTAGTAGGGAAACAGACATGGTAGAGAAACCCTGTAAATGTCAGGATGCTGGGAGAGCATCTAAGAGATTTGTTAAGAGTCTCATTAATAAACAGTCTTTAGAGTGTAAGAGATCTGGAAAAGCTGTCAATTGTCCCTCATCCTTTAAAGGACACGAGAGAGGTCACTATGGACAGAAAATGCACGTGTGTGAAGTATGTGGGAAATCCTTCAGTTATTCTTGCCAGCTTGCAAGGCATGTGAGAACTCACACTGGAGAGAAACCCTATGAATGTCAAGAATGTGGGAAAGCTTTCACTAGCATCTCACACTTCCGAGAACATGTGAGAATGCACACTGGAGAGAAACCCTATGAATGTAAACAGTGTGGCAAAGCTTTCAGTTGGTGCACTTACCTTCGAGAGCACATGAGAACACACAGTGGAGAAAAACCCTACGAATGTAAGCAGTGTGGCAAAGCCTTCCCATATCTCAAATCCCTGCAAGGACATGTGAGGATACACACTGGAGAGAAACCTTATGTGTGTAAGGAATGTGGGAAATCCTACAGTTGTCCCAAATACTTCAGAAAACATGAAAAAACACATAGTGGAGTAAAACCCTATGAATGTACAGAATGTGGGAAAGCCTTCATTACTTCCTCATCCCTTCGAGAACATATGAAAACACACAGTGAAAAGAAGCCCTATCAGTGCCAGCAGTGTGGGAAAGCCTTCAGGTACCCGAGATCCCTGCAAGGGCACATGATAACACACAGTGAAGAGAAACCATATGAATGTCTGCAATGTGAAAAGGCCTACAGGTGTCTCATATCCCTGCAGAGACATATGAAGATACACAGTGGTGAAAAATTCTGAATACAAAGACTGTGGGAAAGCCTTTATTCTCCCCTAAAAGCTTATAAATGTGAGCAGTCCCAGGAGGAAAAGCATGGAAAGAATGTGGGGAAATGTTCAGCACTTCACCTCTTTTATACTTGAAAACTCAGGTTAGGACAGAAATCTTTTTTAAGTGCCTTATCCTGAATAAAGATCCCAGTGTATTAATTTCTAGTTCATCTTGCTGATCTGAGCACTTAAGATAATAACTATCCATCTATGTTTCCGTCATCTTTAATTACCACTTATGTTTTAATATTTCAGGCTTTAAATGATTATATGGTCATATAATACTTGTTGCATTTCCATTACAGTATTTTTTGAGCCCAGAGTTAAGTCTTTTGTTTATTTTCTTATGTGTGATGTGGTTTGAGTTCAGATGAAAATATCTTTGATTCTTACTTTACCTTATGTTCCTAGTATGTGATCATGATATGAAATCTCTATTGTTGAAATGTCTTTTCTGGCCCATGAACAGATAATGGAATATTCAGACTCAATGTTTATCCTTCTCTGAGTCTATGTAACTGAAAAGTGTGTCTTCCACATTTATTTACTTATATTTTTGTTTAGTGCAATACCTGCAGCATATGGAAGTTCCCAGGCTAGGGGTCAAATAGGAGCTACAATCACCAGCCTATGCTACAGCCACAGCAGTGTGGGATCTGAGCCGCATCTTTGACCTACACCACAGCTCACGGCAGTGCTGGATCCTTAACCCACTGAGTGAGGCCAGGGATCAAACCCATGTCTTCATGGATACTAGTTGGGTTTGTTACTGCTAAGCCATGATGAACTCTGACACATCTGTTACTAGTTCATACCATATCTGTGTTCCTCAAAGAAATTAGTAATTGTGGAAGGTTTTGGAAGACCATCTGTCTCATCTGATTCTGTTAGTAATTTGGCCTCTTTTCATGGTCCATGATCTTGGTTGGAAATTGGACACAATACATTGAATTAAGAAGATTGACTTATTGGCATGAAGGTGAAAGCTACTGTCCAGATGGTTCTACTGAATAGTGTTGTCAGCTTGGGAAAGGTGGGAAACTATATCCCAGAATACTTATTGTACTGGTTCTGAGTTAATAGAAGAGGAGGATTCATGTGGTCTGGAAGCAGAAGTGAGGAAACCATGATTTATGGGTCTTTTGTACCATTAGGAGACAGATGTGTGGAAACTTAGTGGGCCTGAGTTCCAGCCCAGTTTTCTGACTCCTGGCTCTGCCTATATGGAACAGCTCCAACTTTCCCTCCTGGGCAGCAGATTCCACTCTTTTTTTACAAGCTCCTTCAGGATACTCTATGGTTTTCAGGTTCACACAGATCTTTGCATATTCCTGTAGCTCTTTGGGGTCCATCAGGCTATTTCCTAAGCCTTCTGAAGATCACTTAGTGATTTTCCTGTACCCTGTAGTCCTCTTCATGTCCAGTGGTTCTCCTAGTCACCTGATTTCTGTTGGAAGCATTTTGTTCCTCTGACAGAGGATGTTTCCTTCCTCTACTTGTGGCAGGTTTAATATGACAGACATAAATGCAGGAAAGTTACTTCCCTGGTTGCATTGTTGAAAGTCTACACCAACCCTGCATTTGTTGTTTCTGGATATTTCCATGATTGCAATAAGCACTTGTATATATATTTGGCTTTTTGTGAGCATTTTCTCTTATAGCTGACTGCTATGTAAATGGTAAACCTACTACTAGTTTTAATGACTTTGCATTTTTATATGTGATTACCTAGTGTTTGTTTTTTTGTTTGTTTTTGCTGCACCCTGGCATGTGAAAGTTCTTGGGCCAGAGATTGAACCTGTGCTGTGGTTGTAGCCTGTACCACGGCTGTGACAATGCCAGAACCTCAACTCTCTGTGCCACAAGGAAACTTCTTTCACTTTAAAAATTATTACCTTTTCTTTTTTGGCCACCCTTCAGCATATGGAGTTCTGGGGCAGAGGATCAAATCTGAGCTGTAGTTGCACCCTCTGTGACAGTGTACACCAGATCCTTTAACCTACTGTAGCAGGCCGGGGATTGAACCTTTGTCCCAGCGCTCCAAAGATCCCACTGATCCCATTGCACCACAGCAGGGAGTCCCCTTAATTTTTTTAAACATATTTTTTTTGGGTTCATACTTGATGGACTAAAGTGGTCAGTGATTATACAATAGTAAGAAAAACAAGCTGCAAACCAGTGTCCAACAATCCCCTATGCATTGATCCATCTGTATGGTGGCTTTTAGTATTGAGAGGAATGGCTTCTTTACCTGTACCTTCCAAGTCTCATTCAATTAGGCTATTGGTGACTTATAACCTGAAATTATAAAGATGAGGATTCTGGGATATATCCTAGCCTTTCCCACAATGAAATAACACAGTTCAGCTGAACCATATCTACCTGTAGATTTCATTGACTTTTTACAAATGGCACAGAAAAGTGTAGCACACTTGCTGAGAGGGCTATTGATATTGGGGAATATATATATATTTATCCTGAAAATAGTGTAAGCATAATAGTAAAATAAGTATTTCTTTTCTTTTTTTCTTTTCTTTCTTTTTTTTTTTTTTTTGAGTGCCACACTCAAGGCACAAGGAGGTTCCCAGGCTAGGGGTCGAATCAGAGCTGCAGCCACTGGCATGTGAAAGCAACATCAGATCTGAGCCGTGTCTGTGACCTTCACCACAGCTCACAGCAATGCCAGATTCTTAACCCACTTATCAAGGCCAGGGGTCGAGTGCGCAACCTCATGGTTCCTAGTCAGATTCATTTCCGCTGTGCCACAACAGGAACTCCAAGCATTTCTGATAATCCTGGAACTTGATACTTACATAGATTGAATATATGTACAGATACAGGGTTCAGCTTTGTCTCCCCCAACCCTCTGCCCCCAGATTTCATATCCTCCTGGAACCTCAGAATATGACATTTTTTGGAAATAATACCTGTTTAATAGGAGATAACAGGTCCAAAATGGAGTCACTTGAGTTAGGCAGCCAACCAAGAGTTAATAAAAAGTTAGAGCTTCAGCATTCCCAGGATGTGGCCCCTACCAGTCAACCTGGCATTTCCTAGTCTATGTGGAAGGGATTCTGTTGTTAGACACCTGCCTGCCCCCCTTCCCCTCACAAAATAGAAAAATGATGCATTCTTTGCCTGAAACAGTACACTCTTGGGCGGTAATTTTCTATCCCTTCTCTTTCAAAACCCATCCTTTTTGTTCCTCTTGGTGCTCCTTTCTACTTACTAGATGTATTGCTGCCCAACACACAAATCTTTTATTTATTTATTTATGTATGTTGGTCTTTCTAGGGCCAAACCCATGGCATATGGAAGTTCCCAGGCTAGGGGTCCAATCATAGCTTCAGCTGCTGGCCTATGCCACAGTCACAGCAACATGGGATCCGAGCCATGTCTGTGACATGCCACAGCTCACAACAATGCCGGATTCTTAACCCACTCAGTGAGGCTAGGGATCAAACCTTCATCCTCATGGTTACTAGTCAGTTTCATTACCACTGAGCCACAATGGGAACTCCACAAATCTTTTAATGAGACCTATTAGATCTTTAAAAGTTACTCACTAGGAGTGCCTGTCGTGGCTCAGCGATTAACGAATCAGACTAGGAACCATGAGGTTGCAGGTTTGATCCCTGCCCTTGCTCAGTGGGTTAAGGATCCAGCGTTGCTGTGAACTGTGGTGTAGATCACAGACACAGCTCAGATCTGGCGTTGCTGTGGCTCTGGCATAGGTCAGCAGGAACAGCTCCGATTCGACTCCTAGCCTGGGAACCTCCATATGCCCCCAGTGCGGCCCTAAAAAGACAAAAAACAAAAAAAAGAAAACAAACAAAGTTACTAGGAGTTCCCTGGTGGCTCAGTGGGTTAAGGATCTGGCATTGTCACTGCTGTTGTGCAGATTCTATTCTGGGCCTGGGAACTGCTACACGCTGCGAGCACAGCCAAAATAAATCAAAGTTACTCAATTGGATTTTTGTTATTTAGTAGATGTGGTGGCAGTAATGGCATCTGAGGTGGACTTCTGATAGCATTTGAGGACAAGGAGCAACATAGGTGTGGTTCAGGGAACCCTTTGAGTCACTTTCTCATTGTCTCCAAGGGCTTGTAGGTCAGCTCCTGTTCTTTCCCATCTCTGCTCTTTTTTGCATTGAGCTTCCACTCTAGTTGGCTTTTCGGTTTTCAGTTTGCAGGTGCTTGGAAAATACTGGCCCTCTTTTTTTGTCCTAAGATCCATCTGGGAACTGTTGTAGTGGCAGCATGCAATTCCCCATGTGGGGGCCCGAGCCCACAGTTCCTATATGTTGAGGTCTGCTGGATCAGCCCTTTGCCCAGTCCACGGTTTCACAGGAATTGCTGATAGTGCACCCAGGATCTTCTATTTGGAAGTCTACCATAATTTCTAAGCCCCAGCCCTTGGTTCTGTCCCCCGTTTCTGTGCTGGGATATGCTGCTGGGTTAATCTGCAGTTCCCTATGTGTTTGGAGTCCCTTCCCCAGATTCCACCTTGAGGGCTGCTGAGGGCCGCTGCAGTTCCCCATTTGTTAGAAGTGAGTCCACAGTGTCCATTCTGTGAGGTCTGTTTGATCCTGTCCCCAGTCCTTAATTCTTCGGTTACCACTGGTGTCTCCTGCTCTATTTCCTTGGTTACTATTTATGCTGTTAATGTGCACATGAGCTAAAGGCTGTTACTATATGGGAATCTCAGAGGCCAAAAGCCACAAAAATTTGACGGTAGGGGAAGTGAACTTATGCTATTAGAGCACTTGTCATGTACCCCAAACTCCCGTGTTAGAGTAAATTGGTTACAAAATGGATTAGGTTGACACCAGGTCACCCTCCAACCTGGAGAAAATTCGTCTCGATGCCATGAGGTACGATGAAACATCATATAACATTCAACCCAGTGTTACAGCCCTTTTAGGAATTAGGTTCCCTCTGGAGATGCAAAGTCCTAGCTAAAAAATACAGTGGGATCCTTAAAGTCTAAAGAGTCAAGGATGCCACCTTCTGGCAACACCTGCATATTTTACATCTAAGAAGTATAACCCTGGAAGGTGTAGATATTTATAATAATGTCAAAATCTTAACCAAGCTCATTTTGTTTCTTGAGAACTTACCTTGGTAACCCTTCTTCTTTCAGGGTCCCCAAACATGGCCAGACTGAATGTGGGTTATACCTAATTTACAGCAGGGATCCTACAAAACTACTCCCTGCCCCAGGAGAATTGTAATTTCCATCAGAAGGAATTCTCTAATGGAATAAGATTATTTTGGAGGTGCACTTGAGAGTCCCCAAATGAAACAAACGGAATGGGTTACTTATTTTAATTGGCATGCAGAAGCTCCTAAAAGGCTCAAATTCCAAAAATACCTTCATTGAAAGTTTCCTTGCAAAAAACTGATGAAAAATTAATGATATAAATGGTAACATAAAAGTCTTAACAAGTTAACAGCCTCATAAACTCCTTCATATTTACCTTGAAAGGAGAACCCCTTCCAGAGTGGAGACTCAGATATTTTCTGATAAACTGCTACATTATTCTCTAGGGGCATATAGAGGTTCCCAGGCTAGGGGTCTAACGGGAGCTGTTGCTGCTGGCCTACGCCACAGCCACAGCAATGCCAGATCTGAGCCACATCTGTGACCTACATGACAGCTCATGACAACAACAGATCCTTAACCCACTGAGCAAGGCCAGGGATAGAACCCGCAACCTCATGGTTCCTAGTCGGATTTGTTTCCACTGTGCCATGATGGGAATTCCCCAGGAATGTGATCTTTAATCAGACAACCTGGCATTACCTGGTCAACTGTAAGAGGTACTCCACTGATAGACCCCTCTGGTTCCCCTTAGGAGGGAAAGTTTGCCTGAAACAATGCATTTTTTGATGATAATTTTTTTTCTGCCCCTTTTTTTCTTTTCCTGTAGCTCTTTGGAACGCCTTTGTATTGCTAGATAGGATCTGTCCAATTCATTCACTTAATAAAGACAATTAAATTGTAAAATTTGATCAGTTGAATTTTTGCTTAATGGCCTGTCAACATGAATTCATAACAGATTGGCGTAGGTCCTAATCCAGTGTTTGGTGTTTCTTTTATTTCTATTTTTTAATTTTAATTTTTATTTTGCTTTTTAAGGCCACACACGCAGCAGGAAGTTCTCAGGCTAGGGGTCTAATCAGAGCTACAGCTGCCAGCCTATACCAGAGCCACAGCAACGTGGGATCTGAGCTGTGTCTTTGACCTATACTGCGGCTCATGCAACACTGGATCCTTAACCCACTGAGCAAGTCCAGAGATTTAATCCATATCCTCGTGGATGCTAGTTGGGTTCATTCCCACTAAGCCACAATGGGAACAAGGTGGTTCTTTTAGAAAGAAGAGACCTGCACAGAAGATAGACATGTCCTCACCATGTGCAATAACAGCAATTGGCATGATCTGTCCACAAACCAAGGAATGCAAAGGATTGTCATCAACTAAATTTCAGAATATCAGCCTCAACTGTGACAAAATCAATTTCTATTGTTTAAGCCATCCAGATAGAATTTCAGATTCCCTTTGACTTTAGCAAGTCCCAACTTGGAGCCATTGGAATAAAAATCATTAAAAAAAGAAACAACCTGGCACAGTAAACTACTGAATCAAAAGGAAACTTAGGGCCACCTTCACTGAGGACTGAAAAATAGCTCCTCCCTCAAAGAAATAGTCAATATCAATGAACCGAATATTGTACTTTCCTCAAACCCTTAACCAAGCATATGATTTAATGTTAAAATTTCAGGAGATTCCTTGGTGGCACAGCAGGTTAAGGAACCAGTGTTGCCACTGTGGTGGCTTGGGTTGCAGCTGTGGCTCAGTTTCAATCCCTGCCCCCAGAACTTCCACATGCTGCAGATGTGGCCAAAAAAAAAAAAAAAAAGATAAAAACATTTCAAAACCGTTTCTTTTGAAATTAGGAGCAAAATGAGTTTTAGAAAAATGAAATTTCAGTTGATTTTGGTAAATACAAAGTAGATTTGTTTAATGAAAGGAATAGAGAGGGGGGAATTATGTTTTGTGTGGGGGAAAAAGTAAAGCTTAAGCTGTGTTGGCTCAGTAGAATGAGTTGTAACCCCTGATATTCATATGTTGATGTCTTAACTCTCTGTACCTTGGTGTGACTATTTAGAGGTAAAGTCTTTAAAGACATGGTTAAATTAAAGTGAGATCCTTGGTATCTGCCCTAATCAAATGAACATGGTGTACTAATAAAAGGAGAAAAATTGGCCACAGATAGTTACAGAGGGAAAACTGTGCCATCTAGATGAAAAAGAGGGAGGATTCAGAACTTAGTTATCAGTTACCAACACTGATAACTCCTTGATTTCAGACTTTGTGCCTCTTAAACTTTGAGAAAATAAATTTCTTTCAATCACCAAGATTTTAGTGCTTTGTTAGGGAAGCCTAAGTAGACCAATACAGTTCCTATGACACAAGTGGGCCTTGGATGTTTGAAGGACAGCCAGAAGCCAGTGTACCTGGAACAGAGTGAGATGGTCAAAGAATAGCAGAGATGAAAAGAGAGTGATGAGGGTGAATAGGCACATCGTGTCCTGATGCACTGGATTGCCGTGGTGCACTGACCATTGGCCGTGAATGACATGAAGCCTAAAAGTGGCCAGGTGAAGCAGTTTCACAAGATCCTTCTGTTTCCTTGAGAGTAGACATTAGGATGATTTTGTCACTCAAGGTGCTGGATCAGACTGGGGCAGTAGCAGTGGCAGAGTTAGGTGCAGTGAGAGCCTAAACATAACTTGAAGTTAGATCCATTAGAACTTCCTGATGGCAGGAAAGTTGGTTGAGAGGAAAAGACTCAAATTTCCTCCATTATTTTGTGCAGAAAAAAACCCAGCATGATTGAGTTGCCGTAACTGAGATGTAGGTTGTCGCTCATGGAGACTAGTGCTTTTTTTTTTTTTTTTCTGTCTTTTTGCCTTTTCTGGAGCTGCTCCAGCGGCGGCATGTGGAGGTTCCCAGGCTAGGGGTCTAATCAGAGCTGTAGCCGCCAGCCTATGCCAGAGCCACAGCAATGCGGAATCTGAGCCTCGTCTGCGACCTACACCACAGCTCACAACAACACCAGATCCTTAACCCACTGAGCAAGGCCAGGGATCGAACCTGCAACCTCGTGGGTCCTAGTTGGATTCTTTAACCACTGAGCCACGACGGGAACTCCTGGAGACTAGTGCCTGAACGTGATTAGTTCAACTATGAATGTGTTGAGATGGAGATGAGAGCAGAACAAACAAAAGCAGAACACAAGAGTTACTAGATTTACTACCATTTAATTTTTTTTCAAAAATATTATTAGAGACATTGGTCCAAAGAGTAAAAATGTGGGAGTTCCCGTCGTGGCGCAGTGGTTAACGAATCCAACTAGGAACCATGAGGTTGCGGGTTCGGTCCCTGCCCTTGCTCAGTGGGTTAAGGATCCGGCGTTGCCGTGAGCTGTGGTGTAGGTTGCAGACGCGGCTCGGATCCCGTGTTTCTGTGGCTCTGGCATAGGCCGGTGGCTGCAGCTCCGATTCAACCCCTAGCCTGGGAACCTCCATATGCCGAGGGAGGGGCCCAAGAAATAGCAACAACAACAACAGCAACAACAACAACAACAAAAGACAAAAAAAAAAAAGAGTAAAAACGTGGAGCTGCCAAAGTAATTGCTAGTAGTTAAATCAGTACATGAAAATGGTATTGTCTTGCAAAAGTTAAAAAAAAAAGATTTAAAAAGTGAGTCAGGAAGTTCCCATTGTGGCTCAGCTGTAACAGACCCGAATAGTACCCATGAGGATGCAAGTTTGATCCCCGGCCTCACTCAGTGGGTTAAAGGATCTGGCATTGCCAAAAGCTGTCATGTAGGTCCCAGGCTTGGATACTGCGTTCTGTAGCTGTGGCATAGGCTGGCAGCTACAGCTCTGATTAGATACCTAGCCTGGAAACTTCCATATGTCACAGGTGTGGCCCTTAAATATAAATAAATACATACATACATAATAAATACATAAATAAATAAAAAGCGAGTCAAGTGCTAAGCTATGGATGACTAACCATTTTTGAACAATAGATATCTGATATAAAATTGTATATACCCTTTATCTTTTCAAAAAAACAGCTCTGAATTTCATTGGTGTTTCCTATTTTTTAGTCTCTATTTCTCTCTGATCTTTATGATTTCTTTCCTTCTGCTAACTTTGGGTTCTGTTTGTTCTTCTTTTTTTTTAGGGCCGCATCTGTGGCATGTGCAAGTTCCCAGGGGTCTAATTGGAGCTACAGCAGCAGGCCACAGCCACTGCCATAGCAATGCAAGATCCAAGCTGCATCAGCTACCTACACCATAGCTCATGGCAATGCCAGATCTCCAACCTACTGAGCGAGGCCAAGGATTAAACCTGCATCCTTGCAGATCCTAGTCGGGTTCATTACCACTGAAGCACAACAGGAAAGCCTGTTTGTTCTTCTTTAATCTAGTTCCTTTAGGTTCAAATTTAGAGTGTTTAATTGAGATTTTTCTTGTTTCCTTAAGTAGGCTTTTATTGTTATAACCTTTGTTCTTAGAACTGCTTTTGTTATATCACGTGGATTTTGAAAGTTGTGTTTCAATTTTCATTTGTCTCCAGGTATTTTTTTTTATTTCCCTTTTTTTTTTTTTGCCATTTCTTTGGTCGCTGCCGCAGCATATGGGGGTTCCCAGGCTAGGGGTCTAATAGGAGCTGTAGCCACCAGCCTATGTCAGAGCCACAGCAACTCGGGATCCAAGCCGCGTCTGCAACCTACACCACAGCTCACGGCAACGCCGGATCCTTAACCCACTGAGCAAGGGCAGGGACCGAACCCGCAACCTCATGGTTCCTAGTTGGATTCGTTAACCACTGCGCCACAACGGGAACTCCTTATTTCCTTTTTGATTTATTCAGTCACTCATTTGTTGTTCAGTAGCGTATAATTCAACCATCATGTATTTATGCTTTCTGCAATTTTTTCCCCTTGTAGTTAATTTCTAGTCACATACCTTTGAGGTGAGGAGTGATACTTGATAAGATTTCAGTCTCCTGGAGTTCCCGTCATGGCGCAGTGGTTAACGAATCTGACTAGGAACCATGAAGTTGCGGGTTCGATCCCTGGCCCTGCTCAGTGGGTTAACGATCCGGCATTGCTGTGAGCTGTGGTGTATGTAGGTTGCAGACGTGGCTCGGATCCCGTGTTGCTGTGGCTCTGACGTAGGCCGGTGGCCACAGCTCCGATTCGACCCCTAGCCCGGGAACCTCCATATGCTGCAGGAGTGGCCCTAGAAATGGCAAAAAGATGAAAAAAAAAAAAAAGATTTCAGTCTCCTTTGAGTTCCTGTCATAGCTCAGTGGTTAACGAATCCAGCTAGGAACCATGAGGTTGCAGGTTCGATCCCTGGCCTTGCTCAGTGGGTTAAGGATCCGGTGTTGCTGTGAGCTGTAGTGTAGACCGAAGAAGCAGCTTGGATCCTGCCTTGCTATGGCTGTGGCATAGGCAGGCGGCTACAGCTCCAATTAGACCCCTAGCCTGGGAATCTCCATGTGCTGTGGGAGCAGCCCTAGAAAAGGCAAGAAAAGAGAGAGAGGGGGAAAAAAAAAGATTTCAGGAGTTCCCTTCGTGACTCAGTGGTTAATGAATCCAACTAGGAACCATGAGGTTGTGGGTTCTATCCCTGGCCTTGCTCAGTGGGTTAAGGATCCGGTGTTGCCGTGAGCTGTGGTGTAGGTTGCAGATCCCGCATTGCTGTGGCTCTGGCGTAGGCCAGTGGCTACAGCTCTGATTAGACCCCTAGCCTGGGAACTTCCATATGCTGCGGGAGCGGCCCTTGAGAAGGCAAAAAAAGACAAAAAAAAGATTTCAGTCTCCTTAAATGTATCGAGACTTGTTTTGTTACCTAGCATGTGACCTATAAATGTTCTGTGTGCCCTCAAAAAGAATGTGTATTCTGCTGCTTTTTGATAGAATATTCTAAGAAAGCACAACAATTATTTTAAGTTGCTATCTTAAGTTCAAATGCTTTCTAAAAACCTTGGATTTTTACCATCACCTTCAATATTTAATGTTTTTACATCATATTTTGCATCTTTCTGTTTTGTATATTCTTTAACTTCTTATTGTGGAGATAGGTGATCTTACTACTTTTTTCTTTTAAACTTCTTGCTACCTTTTTAAGTGTTGATCTACTATCTTTATATGTTGCCTTTACCAGTGGCTATCCCTATGCTATTTTTTGTATTTCTAGTTGTGATAGTTTCCTTTCCATTTAGAAAAGTCCCTTCCCTCTGGTGAAGCTGATTCAGTAGTGCTTAACTCTTTTAAATTTACATGTCTATAAAACTCTATCCTTCAAATCTGAATAATAGCTTGCTGGGTAGAGTATTCTTGGCTTTTTTTTTTTTCACTTTTCATCAATTTGAACATATCATGCCACTTACTTCTGTTTTGCAAAATTTCTGCTAAAAAATCAGCTGACAGTCTTACTGGAGTTCCCTTGTATGTATCTAGTTGCTTTTCTCTTGCTGCTTTAATGGCTCTTTCTCTTTAATTTTTGCCATGTCAAGTGTAACTTTTCTTGGTGTGTACCTCTTTGGGTTCATGTTTTTTTGAGATTCTCTGTGCTTCCTGGACCAGGATGTCTATTTACTTTCCCAGGTCAGGGAAGTTTTTCAGCTATTTGTTCATCAATAACTTTTCTTCCTTTTCTCTCTCTCTTCTCCTCTGAAACCCCTATCATGAGAATGCTTGTACACTTGTGGTGTTAGAGGTCTCCTAAAATATCCTCATTTTAAAAAATTAATTTTTCATATTTCTGTTTAGCTTGAATAATGTCCACTACTCTGACTTTCAGATCACTGATCCATTCCACTGTATCATCTACTGCTGATTCCTGCTAGTGTACTTTTAAATTATAGTTGATTTACAATGTTTCTTCATTTTTTGTTGTGCAGCAAAGTGACTCAATCACACACAGTTCCCTGTACTGTACAATATGGCCTCATTGCCCATCCAGTCCCAGTTTAACAGTTTGCATTCCAAAAACCCCAGACTGCTGGTCCATCTCACTCCATTCCCCCTCCCCCTGGGAACTACAAGTATGCACTCCTTGGCCATAATCTGTTTATGTTTTATAGATAGGGTCATCTGTGCTATATTTTAGATTCCACAAATAAGTAATATCATATGGTAGTTGTCTTTTTTTTTCTGGCTTACTTCACTTAGTATGAGAATCTCTTGTTCCATCCATGTTGCTGCAAAAGGTATTAGCTTATCTTTTTCATGGCTGAGTACTATTCCACTGTACGTATGTTCCACATCTTAATCCATTCATCTGTCAGTTTACATTTAGATTGTTTCCATGTCTTGGCTATTGTGAATAATGATGCAATGAACATAGGGGTGCATCTGTCTTTTTATTTTTATTTATTTATTTTGCATGAATCTTTTTAAATGAAAGTTTTGTCTAGATATATGCCCAGGAGTGGGATTGCTGGATCATATGGTAGTTCTATATTTAGTTTTCTGAAGTACCTCCATACTGTTTTCCATAGTGGTCGTACCAATTTTCTTCCCACCAATAGTGAAGGAAGGTACCCTTTTCTCCACACCCTCTCCAGCATTTGTTATTTGTTGACTTGTTAATGATGGCCATTCTGACTGGTGTGAGGTGGTATCTCATTGTAGTTTTGATGTGCATTTCTCTAATAATTAGTGATGTTGAGCATTTTTTTCATGTGCTGGCTGGCTATCCATATGTCTTATTGGAGAAGTGTCTATTTAGGTCTTCTGCCTATTTTTCAATTGGGTTGTTTGTTTTCTTGTTGTTTAGTTTTCTTGTTGTTTAGTTGTTGTTTAGTAGGCCCTTGTCTGTGCCTACTAGTATATTTTTTAATTAAAGTTATTGTATTTTTCAGCTATGTTTGGTTCTTTTTATATTTTATAACTCTTTAAATTTTGGCTGCACCCATGGCACACAGAAGTTCCCTGGCCAGTGATCAAACTCAAGCCACAGCAATGATAATGCAAAATCCTTAACCACTAGGATACCAGGGAACTCCAGTACATTTTTTAACTTTTGATTAAAAATCCTTGCTATGTTCATCATTCTTCTCACAAATTTGTTGAACATCTTTATGATCACTACCATCAATTCTTTGTCAGGTAGTGTTTATCTCCATTTCAGTTAATTTTTGTTCTGGGCTTTTGTCTTGTTCCTTCATTTGAGATATATTCCTCTGTCTTCCCATTTTGCCTAATTTTCTTCTCTGTGTTTATTTCTTTTCTCTCTCTCTCTCTTTTTTTTTTTTTTTTTTTGGCTATACCCATGGCATATGGAAGTTTCCAGCCAGGGATTGAACTTGAACCACAGCTGCAGCAACTCTGGATCCTTTAACCCACTGCCACTGGCCAGGGATTGAACCTACACCTCTGTAGCAACCCAAGTAGATGCAGTTGGATTCTTAACCCACTGGGCCACGGCAGGAACTCCTCTGTGTTTATTTCTGTGTATTAGGGGGTCAGTTAACATTTCCCAGTTGTATAGCTGTGACTTTATGTAGGAGACAACCTGTGTTCCCATAAGCACACTCCCTTCCAGACGTCTGTGCTATATGCTCTGGGCTTGATCCCTACATGGGCTGCCTGTGTCTTTCTCTTGTAGTGGATCTGACCACTGGGTGAGCACTGATGGGGGACTGTGTCCTGGCCTGTGTGGCTGCCAGGGAACTCCGGTATATTTTCTAACTCTTGATTAAAATCCTTGGCTGCCAGAGAACTCCAGTATATTTTCTAACCTTATACAGTGGCTGCTGGCCCACTGGTGGGTGGAGCTGAGTCCTGGGGTGTCTGGGTCCTCGGCTCAGGGGGCATCCAGGACATATGATGGCCTGCTAGTATGCTGGTAAGTCCCCCAGTGTTAGATGGAGGACTCCAAAATTGTGCTTGTCCTATGGTAAAACAATCTCCTGAAAATGGCTGCTGTCAGCATCTGTGTCCTCAAAGGGAGTCCATCCCAGTGGCCTCCAGCCTCTCTGGGATGTTCTCTAAGATCAGCAAGTGGGACTGAACCAGGTTCCTTTTATTTATTTATTTATTTAAAAATTTTTTTGCCATGCCCACAGCATGTGGAAAGATCAACAATGGATTCTTAACTTGCTGAGCCACCAGGGAACTCCTGATTCCTTATTTATGTCAGTTGTGGAAAATCTTTTCTGCTAGTCTTTATGTCATTCTTAGAGATAGTTGCAATATAATAGTTGTGATTTTTGCCATGCCCATGGGAGGAGGTGAACTTGGTTTCTTCCCATTCTGCCATTTTCCAGAAATTTTTAAAGATAATTTCCTTTTGTTTCTTTATAATTTTATCACCTGTTTTCTCAATAATTTCCCCTGTTTTATATTTCATGTAAAGAAAATCAGGAGTTCCCATTGTGGCTCAGTGGGTTAAGAACCTGACATAGTATCTGTGAGGATGTGGGTTTAATCGCTGGTCTCACTCAGTGGATTAAGGATACAGCATTGCCACAAAGTGCTACATAGGTCACAGATGTGGCTCAGATATTACGTTGCTGTGGTTGTTGCGTAGGCCAGAAGCTACAGCTCCAGTTTGAACCCTAGCCCGGGAACTTCCATATGATGCAGGTGCAACTGTAAAAAGAAAAAAAAAACGTTATTACCATTTCATAGCAAATATCCCTTGTTCAAAAGTATTTAAAATCTTCCTGTAGTTAGCACTTTGTTTGCTTTATTAATCTATTTTTTCCCTTGCAGGACTATACTATTTTCATATATTTATTCAACTTCCAGCAGCTGTTTTAGTGATTGACAAACCTTCCAATTTGTAAAAAATACAAAAATGAGTTTCCTGGTGGCCTTGCAGTTAAGGACTCCACATCGTCACTGCTATGGCTCCAGTTACTGCTGTAGCTTGGGTTCGATCCCTGGCCCAGGAACTTCCACATGCCTCAGGCATGGCCAAAACAACAAATGGCAAGATTACATTCTTTTTTAAGACTGAGTAATACTGCTTTGTATATAAATACCACATCTTTATCTAGTCATCTATAAGGGACACTTAGTTTGCCTCCATATCTTTGGTCTTGTAAATGTTGCAGTGAACATTCAGGTACATATACATTTTCAAATTAGTGGAACTTCTGGATTGTATGGTAATTCTAACTGTAATTTTTTGATTAGCCACCATACTGTTTTCTACAATGGCTTCTTCCAATTTACGTTTCCACCAGCAGTGTAGGAGGGCTCACTTTTTTTTTTCCAAATCCTGCCCAGCACTTGTTATTTGTTGTGTTTATGATAATAGCCATTCTGACAGGTCTGTGGTGCTATGTCACTGTGGTTGTGATGTACATTTCCCTGATAATTAGTGATGTTGAGCATCTTTTCATGTGTATGTTGATTATCTGTATTTCTCCTTTGGAGAAATGTTTATTTAGGTCCTCTGCCTATTTTTTAATTAGGTTATTTTCTCTTAGATGTTGAGTTTGATGAGTTCTTTGTATATTTTGAATATTAACCTCTTATACATATCATTTGATAATATCTTATCCCATTTGTAGGCATTCTTTTCATTTTTTTTTTTTAGATTTCCATACAGAGCTTCTTCCTGTCAAGTGCCTCAACTATAGGCAAACTCTGCTGTTCCCACTAAAATATGAGGGCCTCGCACAACTGGAGAAAAATCAAAAGAAGAAATGGAAACTGAGGATGGAAGTTAGTGTAAATCTCTGCATTTTGGAAGAGAGTTAGTTGTCATTAACTCCAGAGCCCAGCATAGTTTCCATGGAGCCCTGAAGGGAGGGGACCTCCTGCCACAAAGAGTTTCGTCCCGGACGAGTCGTAGCAGTGGGTGTAAACAGCATTAGGGAAGAAATCAATGTCCGAAAAGTAATTCCTCCAGGTTTCATCATGATTCAGCCAGCCTTTGCCAGTGGTTAGTTTCAGATTCTCCCCTGCTAGCCTGGGCTTGGACCCATAACAAGCTGAGAGCCTCTCTTCCAGGAATCTCTGAGCTCAGATGTCATAGAACAGCAGGGAGCC
The DNA here is from genome assembly GCF_016906955.1 of Phacochoerus africanus. NCBI lineage: Eukaryota > Metazoa > Chordata > Mammalia > Artiodactyla > Suidae > Phacochoerus > Phacochoerus africanus. The sequence goes on along the minus strand of NC_062547.1, from coordinate 75,836,089 downwards.
CTGCCTGCCCTGTGCCCACAGTGATGATGTGCTCATAGAAGCTCACTGACCGGATCCCACTGCCTCGCTCCCTGGAGCAGACGGACTTGACGTTGTACGATGGCTGCCGTGGATCCAAGGAGACATGAGCTTGGGAGCCCACTGCGTACACTGACCATTCACTACCATAAGCCAGGCACACATTCTCACGGCAATATGGCAGTTTGGTGGAGAGGAGCTTAGACAGTGTATTTTCAGCCTTCCAGAGATGAAAGTAGCCATCCAGAGACACTCCTCCCAATTCCTTGTTCTTGTTGTTGAAGGCCAGAGCCCAGACCTTGCAGTTATCAGGATTTGTGTCCTCCTTGGGGATGTCCTTTAAAGCCTTGTGAGTGATGTGAGCATATACAGGGACCCGTGACACATTGTGCCTTGCATCACTTTTGGTCAACACATCGTCTGTCACCTCCCAGAGTCCCATAGAACCATCACGGGAGCCAGACACTGCCATAGTGTCACTGATCCATGCAATGGAAAAAATCCAGTCCTTGTGTCCATCATCTCCCACACACACAGGATCTAGTGTAGGCAGCCGGTAGATGGCAAGACTGTTGGGGTTGTCTCCTCCAGTGACTAACAGTGTTCTAGAGGGATTCAGCTCAATAGTATGGATACCACAGCCCTGCTGTGTCACACCTCCAGGCTCTCGGTCCTTCAAAATGGGAATCTTGGTGATCTGGCTTGTCTGGACATCCACTACAAACAGCGTGTTGCATTTTGTGCCACACACCACTTGCCTATGATTTAGCCACTGAGATGCAAACACTTTATTGAGGGTCCCAAGGTGAAACTCTCTCTCCTTCAGGAGACTGGGAAGTTGCTGTGCTGCATAACCATGCAACTCTCGAGAGTAGTTGGTTTCATTCTGTAGCCTGACTTCTCGGTTCTTCAGGTAGTACACTAAGGATCTCTTCACTGGGGGGAGTCTTTTCCTTTTGTGAAGTGAGTGATCCCAGCCAAACTGGGCCCTGAGCGTCGCTCCCAGCTCCCGGCGAGGCGGGCGCTTTCCGCTTCCTGCGAACTGCTTTCCGGGCCATAGTGGGCAGCGCCGCCGAGGCCCCGCAGCCACATGGGGCGGGGGAAGCGTGGGGGAGCAAGAAGGCGGGTCATATACTGGGCCCCGGGGCCGCGCACCTTAGCGTGCTCGGCCCGGAAAATGGCCCGGACCCCCGGCGGCAGTAGAAAATAAGGGAGGTAAGCAGAAGGGAAGGAGGGAAGGAGGACTGGGGCCGGGAAAGGGGAAGGGGCTGCTATTTCTTGGGCCACTCCCGTGGCATATGGAGGTTCCCAGGCTAGGGGTTGAATCGGAGCTGTAGCCGCTGCCCTACGCCAGAGCCACAGCAACACAGGATCCAAGCCTCATCTGCAACCTACACCACAGGTCACGGCAACGCCGAATTGTTAACCCACTGAGCAAGGCCAGGGATCGAACCCGCAACCTCATGGTTCCTAGTCGGATTCGTTAACCCCTGCGCCACGACAGGAACTCCTCCTTTTCATTTCTGTAGATGGTTTTCGTCCCTCTGCAAAAGCTTTTTAATTTGATGTAGTCTCATGTTTTCATTTGTTTCCCTTCCCTGAAGATACATATCCAAATTTTTTTTTTTTTTTTTAACTAATGCCAGTGTCAAAGAATGTATTGCCTGTGTTAAGTTCTGGGAATTTTATGGTTTCAGGTGTTATATATAAGTCTTTAATCCATGTTAAGTTTATTTTCCTAGATGGTTGAGAAAGTAGTCCAGTTTGATGCTTTTGCAGATAGCTATCCATTTTTCCCAACAACATTTACTGAGGAGCCTGTCTTTTCCCCATTGTATATTCTAGCCTCTTTTGTCATAGATTAATTGCTCATACAGGTCTAGGTTTATTTCTGGGCTCTCTGTTCTCTTCCATTGATCAATATACCTGTTTTTTTTGTGTCAGTGCCATACTGTTTTGATTCCTATAGCTTTGTCGCAGTTTCAAGTTATTTACCTTTGTTCCTCTTTGCAAGATTGTTTTGACTATTTTGGGTCTTTTGTGTTTCCATATGTATTTTAGAGAAATTTGTTCTTGTTCTCTGAAAGATGCCATTGGTATTTAAGTAGGGAGTGTGTTGAATCTGTATATTGCCTTGGGTAGTATGGTCATTTTAACAATGTTAATTTTGCACACTGTGGAGAAGGTATATCTTTTCACTGTTTCATCTTCATTTTTTAATTCGTCAGTGTCTCACAGTTTTCTAAGTACAGGTCTTTTACCTCCTTGGTTAGCTTTATTCCTAGGCATTTTATCTTTTTGATGCAGTTGTAATTGGGGTTGCTTTTTTGTTCTTTTTTTTTACAGGTACACCTGCAGCATATGGAAGTTCCTAGGCTAGGGGTTGAATCACAGCCATGGCTGCCAGACTATGCCACAGCTGCAGCAATGCAGGATCTGAGCTATATCTGTGACCTACACCACAGCTCATGGCAATGCCAGATCCTTAACCCACAGAGTGAGCCCAGAGATTGAACCTGCATCTTCATGGATCCTAGTTGGGTTTGTTACCACTGAGCCATGATGGGAACTCCCTGGGATTGCTTTCTTCAATTCTCCTTCTGCTAGTTGGCTGTTAGCATAAGAATGTAGTGTAGAAATGCAACAGACTTTTGTGACTTGGAATCCTGAAACTTTACTGAAGTCATTTATTAATTCTAATACTTTTTGTTGCATCCTTAGGATTTTCTATATATACTGTCATCTGCAAAGTAGTAGTTTCACTTCTGCCTTTCCAATTTGGATTCCTTTTATTAATTTTCCCTATCTGATTCCTTTGACTAAGACTTCATACCATGCTGAATAAAAGTGGTGAGAGCAGGCATCCTTGTCTTCTTTCTGATCTTTTCATCACTGTGTATGGTGTCGGCCATAGGTTTGTCATATACAGCCTTTATTATGTCGAGGTTGTATTCCCTCTGTACTCACTTTGTTCAGAGTTTTTCTCATAAATGGTGAAATTTTTCAAAAGTTTTTTCTGAAACTATTGAGATGATCATGTGATTTTTTTCTTGTTTTTTTTTTTTTTTTTTTTTGGCTTTGCCATTTCTTGGGCTGCTCCCGTGGCATATGGAGCTTCCCAGGCTAGGGGTCAAATCAGAGCTGTAGCCGCTGGCCTACACCACAGCCACAGCAACGTGGGATCCGAGCCATGTCTGCGACCTACACCACAGCTCATGGCAATGCTGGATCCTTAACCCACTGAGCAAGGCCAGGGATCGAACCCTCAACCTCGTGGTTCCTAGTTGGATTTGTTAACCACTGCACCACGATGGGAACTCCTAGTTTGTTAATGTAGTGTATCACATTGATACCTACATTGCATCCCTGGGACAAATCCCATTTCAACATGGTGTGTGTTTAATATATTGTTGAATTCAGTTTGCTAATATTTTGTTGAGGATTTTTCATCTGCATTCATCAGCGATATTGTTCTATAATTTTGTGTGTTTGTGTGTGCTGTCTTTTGTTGTTGTATCAGGGTGATGCTGGCTTTGTGGAATGTGTTTAGAACTTTTCCTTCCTCAGCAGTTTTTTGAGTAGTTTGATAATGATAGATGTCAATTCCCCTTTAAATTTTTGGTAGAATTCACCTGTAAAGCTGTCTAGTCCTGGGCTTGTGTGTGCGTGTGTATGTGTGTGTGTGTGTGTGTGTGTGTGTGTTTGTATCTGATTCAATTTCATTACACGTAATCAGGTCATTCATATTTTCTATTTTTTCCTGATTCACTTATGGGAGACCATAAGTTTCTAGGAATTTATCCATTTCTTTGAGGTTGTCCATTTATTGATGTGTAATTTCTTTTCTTTTTTTTTTTTTGCCATTTCTTGGGCGCTCACGTGGCATATGGAGGTTCCCAGGCTAGGAGTCAAATTGGAGCTGTAGCCACTGGCCTACACCAGAGCCACAGCAACACAGGATCCGAGCTGGGTCTGCAACCTACGCCACAGCTCACAGCAATGCCGGATCCTTAACCCACTGAGCAAGGCTAGGGATTGAACCCACAAACTCATGGTTCCTAGTCAGATTCGTTAACCACTGAGCCACGACAGGAACTCCTGATGTGTAATTTCTTGTAATCACTTTTGTGAGCCTTTGTATTTCTATAATTTTAGCTATAACTTTTCCTCTTTCATTTTTTTAATTGTATTTCTTTTTTCTTTTTTTTATGACTTCACCCATAGTATATGGAAATTCCTGGGCCAAGGATTGAATCCAGCATATAGCTATGACATACAACTCAACTGCAGCAATACCAGATCCTTAACCCATTGCACCAGGCCGGGGATCAAACCTCCAGAGCAACTGGAGCCACTGCCATTGGATTATTAAGCCACTGCACCACAGTGGGAACTCCTTGCTTGTATTTCTTTTGACCCTTTTTCATTGAGGGGAGTAGATACTAGTGACTTTGAAAGGGCAGACAAGTCTTCTTACAGGGCATCAACACCACCAGGATGAGAGGGGCATGTGTGGCAGCAGCCTCTGTGTCTTATTCAGGTTGTGATGTCATGATGTGTTTATTTTGTAATATTTCTGCCAAGTGTATGATTTATGCATTTTTATACATGTCTATTTCAATTTAAATTGCTATCTCAATTAATGGAATTCACCACAATACCACATTGACAAAATAAAACTATCTCCAATTACCTTAATAGGTGGAGAAAAAGCAATTTATACTATTCAATATTATCCATGACAGATTACTAGTAATTTAGGAATAAATAAGAACTTTCATTACTTTTTTTTTTGTCTTTTTAACTTTCATTGCCTTTTAAAGGGCATCTTCAAAAGAAATGTTTATGAAAGGACACACATGTAAGTGGTCAAAGATCACTTATTCAGTACAATTACATAGAAAACAAGAATACTCATCACTCCTGTCCCTTTTGGCAGTATACAAGATATGCTAGCCTTTGCGATGAGAAATAGGTATTAGAATGAAAAAGGCAGAAAAAGATAACTTCTCTTGTTTCATAGCTTAAACAATTGTGTATGTAGAACTGCAAAAGCTATAAGGGTAACCATAGAAACAAAAGTGATTAACAAGTTTTCAGGATGAAAACTCAATATAAAAATAAATGTCATTACCTTTCTAATTGAAATTTTAAAAAGTACTTAATTTAAAAAATATTATCTCAAGGAGTTCTCGTTGCGGTGCAGCAGAAACGAATCCAACTAGGATCCATGAGGTTGCAGGTTTGATCTCTGGCCTCGCTTTGGCAAAGATCTGGCGTTGCCTTGACCTGTGGTGTAGGTTGCAGACATGGCTCAGATCTAGCATTGCTGTGCTGTGGTGTAGTCTGGCAGCTGTAGTTCCGATTAGACCCTCCATATGCCTCCGGTGTAGCCCTAAAAAGCAAAAAATAAATAAATTTAAAAAATTAAAAATAATATGTCCAGGAGTTTCTGCTGTGGCATATGGGTTAAGGATCAGGCATTGCTGCAACTGTGGTGTAGGTTGAAACTGTGGCTCTGATTCGATCCCTGGCCCAGAAACTTCCATATGCTGCAAGTGCAGCCAAAAAAGAAAAAAATGTCCAAAGTAAAAATGAAGTTATTCAAGTATCAAAATGAGACTAATCAATGAAACATAAAGAGAACCATACATTAAAAATTTTTTTTCTTTTTAGGGCTGCACTCACTGCATATGGAAGTTCCCAGGCTAGGGGTCGAATCAGAGCTACAGCTGCTGGCCTACACCACAGCTCACTGCAATGCTGGATTCCCGACCCACTGAGTGAGGTCAGGGATTGAACCTGCATCCTTGTGGATACTAGTTGGATTTGTTTCCACTGAGCCACGACGGGAACTCCCTAAAATTTTTAAATTATACTGAATGACATCAAATCAAACTAAAATAAATGGAAAGATGGAGTGTGTTCTAAGAAAGGACAGAGCCATGTGAATACTTCGCAAATAGCTGTAGGATTTTTGTTTCTTTTTTTTTGTTGTTGTTTTTGTTTTTAGTTTTTTTGGCCTCACTCACAGCATGTGGAAGTTCCCAGGCCAGGAAGCGAAACTGCACCACAGTAGTGACCTGAACACAGCAGTAACAATGCTGGATCCTTAACCCACTGAGCCACCAGGGAATTCCAATAGCTATATGGTTTTAATGAAAATTTCATCAATACTGCAACCCAGTTCTACTTGGAACTTCACAACCCCTGCTTCTAAATTTTATAAATAAGATCAGTGTTTAGTAATAGCTGTGCTATCCTAAATAATGTAATTGAGAGGTTTAGAGTAATATGATCAAGCATTAAAAACTTGTTTTGGGGAGTTCCCATTGTGGCTCAGTGGAAATGTACCTGACTGGTATCCATGAGAATGTGGGTTCGATTCCTGGCCTCAATCAATGCGTAAACAACCCAGCGTTGCCGTGAGCTGCAGTGTAGGTCTCAGATGCAACTTGGATTTGGCATTGCTGTGGCTGTTGCGTAAGCCAGAAGCTTCAGCTCCAGTTCAACCCCTATCCTGGGAACTTCCATATGACACAGGTGCAACCCTAAATTAAAAAAAAAAACAACCTTATTTTGTAGCTTAATTATCAAACTATAATAGAACAATGTTACCATAGGAATGGGCCATTATCACATAAAATGGAAATTTCATTAAACTTCATGGGCTTTCACAATACAAACTAATTTAGGGACACCTGCTTTATCAAGAGGTTCTTCCCAGTTTCAGGATCTGAAAGTGGCTCTGCTAAGATCCCCACCGGGGGTCTCTTCTGGGTAATTCAGTGAGTGAAGAAAATAGGGAAAAATCTTCATGAAATTGGATTTCATAATGGTTTCATTTTTTATCTTTTCACCTTTTAAGGCAACACCCATGGCATATAGAAGTTCCCAGGCTAGGGGTTGAATCAGAACTACAGTTGCCAGCCTACGCTACAGCCACAGCAACTTGGGATCCGAGACACATCTTCAACCTACATCACAGCTCATGGCAACTCCAGATACCCCACCTACTGAGCGAAGCCAGGGATCGAACATAGGTCCTCATGGATACTACTAGCCAGATTAGTTTCTGCTGTGTCACAATGGGAATTTCATAATGTTTTATTAAAATGACACCAAAAGTATAAGCAACACAAGAGAAAACAAATTGGACTACCTAAAAATTAAAAAAAATATATTTTTGGCAGCACCTGCATCATATGGAAGTTCCAGGGCCAGGCAGTGACCCAAAACAAAGAAGCAACCCAAGCCACTACAGTGACAATGCCAGATCCCCAACCTGCTGGACCATGAGAGAACTGGAGGATTCCCTTTTGAAAAGAGAATGTTTGGGACAGATTGGTGTATTAAATAAAGTATACAGTTGACCCTTCAACAGAGCATGGATTCGGGGTGCCAATTCTCTGCACAGTCAAAACTTTGAGTATGTTTTAGTCCACTCTCCATCCCAGAGTTCCCTCAGTATCTGCTGTCCCATGTCCAGAGACTCAACCAACTTTGATCATGTAGTTCTGTAGTATTTACTACTGGGGGAGAAAAATCCATATAAGTATGTTTCAAACACATCTGTACTATTAAAATTAATTTTTTTCCACGTGGTGTCAAGTGTGGGGGCTTTTCTCCTTTTCAGGCTGAGTGATATTCCTGTGTGTGGAGGGACCACATTTTGTTTCTCCATCATCCGCTGATGGACACTTGCACTGTTCACTAGAATAGTTTGCCGTTGCCTCTTTTCTTTCCTTAGCATGTATTCTCAGCACAGCAGCCAGAACAATCCTTTAAATGCTAAGTTAGGCCCTGTGCCCCCACACACTTCCAGGCATCTCCCTCGCCCAGAACCAAAGCCCAGTTCTTCAGGTAGCCCCACAGGGTCTTTACCCCCCTTGGATTACTCTCTGATTCCAGTACCTTTCCTCCAGCTGCATGGGCCTCCCTGCTGTTCCTTGAACACTACTCCAGGGCCTTTGCACAGGCCGATGCTTGCGTAAAACCTTCTTTGTGAGGACAGCTGAAAAATCATCATTTGACACCTGGAGCACTCCCCCGCCATTTGCCCATGAGCCCTTGGTTTTAGTCCTCGTAATAGTTTTAATGGTTCCATCATCCCAGATTGGGCTGTAGGAGCCCCTTCCACCCAGCTCCTGTGCTCTTTGGACAAGCCTTCGTCATTTTGTGAATGCTGCCTGGTTTTCTGGAGTAACTAGATGTTTCAGCTCCTTGTCCAGATAGGGTCCCAGCCCCGGATCATCTTTGTCAACATGCAGATTTCTGAACTTGTGCCAGGAGCATCTGGTTCAGTAGGTGGAGACATGGAATTTAGAGGACGTCTAGGAGAATGAATGTCCTAAAAAAAAAACAAAACAAAAACCTCCTCGTCAGTGCAGTGGCTTGAGTCGCTGCTGTGGTTTGGGTTTGATCTCTGGCCCATGAACTTCCCCATGACACGGGTGCAGCCAAAAAAAGAAAAAGAAAAAAGTTTTAAAAATCCTCCTGGCAGGTTAGGGTGGAATAGGAAAGCTGAGATGGAGGTGGATGTGATTATAAGGGCCAAGGTGGGAGATCCATGTGGTGATGAACATATTCTGTATCTTGATTCTGGATAAATGAACCCAGCCAAGTGATCAAATTGCATGGAACTTAGAAGAAAAATTGTGAAGTTCCTTTTGTGGCTCAGCGGTAATGAACTCAACTAGTATCCATGAGGATTCAGGTATGATCTCTGCCCTTGCTCAGTGGGTAAAGAATCTGGCATTGCTGTGAGCTGTGGTGTAGACCAACAGCTTCAGCTCAGAATTGGCCCCTAGCCCAGGAACTTTCATATGATGCATCTGCAGCCCCCAAAAGACAAAAAATAGGAAAAAAAGAAAAGAAAAACTGTGAATAAATAAATAAAAATTTAAAAAAGGAGTTCCCATTGTGGCACAGCAGAAATGCATCGGACCAGGAACCATGAGGTTGCAGGTTGGATCCCTGGCCTTGCTCAGTGGGTTAAGGATCCAGTGTTGCTGTGAGCTGTAGTGTAGGTCACAGACGTGGCTCGGATCCCGAGTTGCTGTGGCTCTGGTGTAGGCCAGCAGCAACAGCTTCAATTAGACCCCTAGCCTGGGAACCTCCATATGCCGAAGGTGCAGCCCTAAAAGGACAAAAGACAAAGAAAGAAAAGAAAAATTGTAAAGAACCTAACATACACACACACACACACACACACACACACACACACACACACACACACACACGCTTGAATAAAATAAATTGTATCAGTGTCAAGATCCTGGTTGTGACATCCAGCTCTACCTTTGCAAAATGTTACTGCGCAAAATGGTGACAAAATCTCTCAGAATTATTTCCTACAACTGCATGTGAATCTACTATTCTCCCACTGAAAATTCCAATTAAAAAAGACCCATACTACTGCAGCTGCAGCATGGATTCAACCCCTAGGCTGGGAACTTGCATGTGCCATGGGTACAGCCATAAAAAAGAAAAAAAAAGAGCCGTACTAATAGAAATGTAAGTAAGCAGTGTCACAATGGAATGCCAGTAACATGAGAGGCCATGAAAAGAATACATTGCTTTCAAGCAATGACTGTGTAGAGATAAGTGAATGAATACCTCTTGCACGGTGAGAATAAAATTCCAGATGAAAAAAACCACAAAGTTTCCAGGTGAATCAGGGAAGCAGCTTTGTTCGGGACCCATGGCTTTCAACCACAAATAAGCTATTTTAAAATTCCTAAAAGGAATGATCATACCAGTTATAGTATCAGAAAACACAGCAATACAACCAGAGATACAGGAAAACAAATGGAAACAAATAGTTAGAAAAATTAAAATTAAAATCACTCATTTTTTTTCTTTTTAGGGCCCCACCTGCAGCATATGGACGTTCCCAGGCTAGGGGTGGAATCAGAGCTGCTGCTGCCAGCCACAGCCACAGCTGCACCGGATCTGAGCCCCATCTGTGACCTACACTGCAGCTCGTGGCAACACAGGGTCCTTAACCCCACTGATCGAGGCCAGGGATCAAACCTGAATCCTCATGGATACTAGTTGGGTTCTTAGCCTACTGAGCTACAACAGGAACTCAGGTTACTCATATTTTTGATCATTGGTTGGCTGCCCATATGCTTTCTGGAACAAACTACAAAAGTATTTGGGGGTAACTTTTTATTTGGATATAATTTCAAGCTTAGAGAAGATATGCACCATCAGTACCAAGAACTCCTGCATATATCTTCACCCAGTTATCCCCATGTTAATAGTTTGTACCTTTTGCTGTCATCATTTTGTGTGTGTGTATATGTACATATGTATATAGTATTTATGCATCTTTCCCCTCTTAACTCTGAGTAAATTGCGATCTGTTCCCCTGTAACCAAGCAGGACCCTATGGGGCCTTCCCAGGACAACCCCCTCCCCCATGGTCCCCACCTGCCTCTTGTCTGTAAAAAAACCTTTACCTCCTAGGCCTTCCTCAAGTTGCAAAGAATACATTTAGAGAGTGAGAAAATGCAGAAAGCAACAGTCGAGTAAGATAATAATAATACACAATACAACATAATACACAATAATAATAGTTATAGTAATAGTTAATAATAATATAACAAGAAAATATTTATAATATAGTCTGCCCACGAAACAAAGTCAAGGACATTTAGTTTTTCCTGGAGAGCTATAGATAATATCCTGAGCCATGTCCTTTGAGCTGTTTTGAAGAGACTAAAGCCACCACCAGGTGGAAGTAGTTAACTGCATGCTGTGGATCAGCACGCAGACCCCAAACGGGTTGGAACCAGAAACTTAATGATGTTGGCTCCCAATTACCTCCCCACCAACTTATCAGAAGAATGTCCACCAGCTGATCCAGCATCCCCACCCAGACTTTAAAAACCTTTTCTGAAAGCCACAGGAAGTTCTGATCTTTTCAGCATTAAGTGCCTGCGCTCTTTGCTAGATGCCTGCAGGAAACGTTGCACTTTCCTTCCCCACAACCCGGCGTGAGTAAATGGGCTTTACTGCACACAGGTGACCCAAGTTTGTTTACCCTGAAATACTTCAGCAGCTAGGTCCAAACAGCCAACTAGGAGGTTTTGCTGGTGAAATGGGGCCCTCTTGTGACGATGATTTTCCTCCATTGAAAGCCTTGTGTATTGTGGATACGATGACTTTGTCAGAATCTGCTACACAAATATTTTCTCCTTGTTGTGGCTTGCCTGCTTGTTTTCTCACAGTGCAAAATATTCAAATATTCAAAATTTTAAGGACAAACTAGGTCATTTCTTTGTGTATCTTTTCCACATTTTCTATCCTAAGAAATCTTTGCCTATACCAAGATCACAAAGATTTTTCTCCAGTGTTCTTCTAGATGTTTTAGAGCTTTAGCTATTATAAAAACTTATTGTGTCTGAACAGTCATGTCCTTAAAAGGGAGACGTGTAAGAATTTTTGATTTTCCCTAATTTTTGAGCCTGTTAATTGAATGCATAGTCAACCAGCCACACCACATCCTGGCCATCTTCCAATGTATATGTGAAATTCTCCAACTGCCAGAGATGACAGCTTGCAGCCCAGAGTTGCCCCAGCTTCACCTCAATCACCCCGGCGCCCTCCACTTCCAGGAGTATCCTGCCTAGGACTTGGAAGAGGACTGGGGTTGTGTCCCCAGAATGGGGCAAGGGGACAATTAGGCAACATAGAGGCTTCCCTGAGTGTGATGGGAACCAAACATTTGTACAGGGTCTGGGGGAGGCAGCAGGAGGGACAGGTGCTCATAGTGCTCGCCTGTCCACATTTGAGATATAATATTTAATACATTTACTCTTTATTAACATGGTTAATTTTTTTTTTTGTCCCTCCCCATCGGAATCTAAGAAGGATGAGGGCAAGGATTTTTGTGTTAATTTACTGTTGTCTTCCCTTGTCCAGAAAATAGAGTTTGGAATATAGCTATGCTTAATTAGCTTTTTTTTTTTTTTTTCAGGATTCCACATGCATTTCCTCCAGGAATATCCAATACAAAAAACAAAATAGGCACCAAAGCGAAAACGTGAGCTAGGGCGCCATCCAGTGGCTACTATGGGATAGCACGACGCAGTTATTAGCAGTACGTAAACAAATGAATAAAATATGACACATTTCTGGAAAAATAGGGTATGTCCCAAGAAGCAACATTCCAACAATAGGAATGTCTTTTTATAGGTCTGTAAATGAAGAAAAATTTTCAGAGAAATGAGCATTTATTGCTTATGTAACAAACATTGCTTATTAGACACCGGGGTGCTCAGGGGTTGCCCAGGAGGTCACGCCCCCAGCCACACCTCTGGGTGTGCTTTCTATCCTAGACACGCCCGTGTGGAAATGTGGGCGGGCCCTCATTGACCACGCCCACGAGCACATTCCCGCTTCCGGAAAGCCTAAGAGGGGCAGGGCACCACACCGGAACCAATAACGTCCCAATGACCTGGGAAATAGTATTTCTCTGCTCTATGATTGGAGGAGCTGACCTGCCCATCCTCGAGCTTCCACCAATACCAAACGTGGGTCTGCCCCCTTTTTATCGCTCCCAGCAGCCCCGGGACCGGAAGCGGAAGTGCGATCAAGAACTCTACAGCAGAGTTGGCTGCTTTCATGGGCCTGCACGCTACTCCTGAAGGCGGTTGTTCTGGTGTCCACAGCAGGGTCCGGACTTGCGACTGCTTGGCGGCCAAGGCTGGGCGAGGAGCAAGCCGCGCCAGGCGTGGGTCAGAGGGCGGGGTACAGTTCAAAGGGCAGGGGTCGGGGTTATTTAAAGGGCTACTTCCAAAGTCCAGTCTGGGAGGAATGGAAATGAGCCTCAGGGGTCTTGTTTGGGGGCGCAGGACCGTCTGACCCCCTACACCTTAGGACCCGCGGCGGCCTCACTTTAGGATTTGGGGGAAGGGTGGATATGGGTGAGATGTGGATGGAGGCTGGTTTCCCTGGGCGCAGAGCAAAGCTGAGCCACGTGCAAAGGGGTCAACCAGGGCAACGTGAAACTGAATCCTTTTTCTTGGAAAACAAAAATTCATGTGGATTGTTGTGTCCAGAAACACCCGTGTAAATGCTTCGTGATATCCTACTGTGGCCACTGGATGGCGCCCTATCTCATTGTGGAAATGGGGACAGATTCTTAGCATCCAGGAGAATCAGACTCCAAGTGGGAGAGGAAGGTTGTCTTCTTACTAACAGGTTTTCCCGTCCCACTTTCTGAGATTTGCTGGAAGGAGTCCCTGCAGACTGGCTCCTGTGCTCTTTTAACAAGTCCCCATCTTTTTTGTTTGTTTGTTTTTAGGGCTGCATGTGTGGCATATGGAAATTCCCAAGCTAGGGGTCCAGTCAGAGTTCAAGCTGCCGGCCTGTGCCACAGCCACAGCAGCGCCAGATCAGAGCCACGTCTGCGACCTATATACCACCAGCTGGTAGCAACAGGGTATCCTTAACCCACTGAGAGAGGCCAGGGATCAAAACCTGCATCTTCATGGATACTAGTCTGGTTTGTAACCTGCTGAGCCACAGCGGGAACTCCAAGCTCCTCATCATTTTGTGAACATTGCCTGACTTTCTGGCATAACTGGATGCTTCAGGACCTTCTTGTCCGGTTACTGGCCCAGCCTCTGATCATCTTTGTTATAGACAGATTTCAGAGCCCAGTCAGGCATGTGTAGCTTAGTACATGGGGTGTGGGATTTTGGGGACTCCTAGGAGAATGAGTGTCTTTTAGAAAAGACTTCTTATCAGGCGTTGTCAGTGGAGTGGCCTGAGTTGCTGCTGTGGATTGTGTTCCATCCCTGACCCTGGAACTTCCTCATGCTAGGAAGGACCAAAAAGAAAAAAAAAATTTAAATCTTCCTAGATTGTTAAGGTGGCATGGGAAAGCTGGGAGGGAGGTGGGTGTGAAGGAGATCCATATGGTGATGAACATTTTCCGTTTCTTGACTGTGGATAAATGAACCTACCCAGGTGATAAAATTGCATAGAACATAAAGGCAAAAATATTGTAAAGAACTTAACACACACACACTTGAATAAAATAGATTGTATCAATGTCAAGATCCTGGTAGTGACATACAACTATATTTTGCAAAATTTTAGCACTGGGCAAAGGCAGAAGAGATCCCTGAGTTATTTCCAACTGCATATGAGTCTACAATTCTCTCAATAAAAATTCCAATTAAAAAGAATCTGTACTATGTTGCCACAGCTGTGGTGTAGGTCACAGCTGTGGGTCTGGAACTTCCGTATGTCCTGGGCACAGCCATTTAAAAAAAATTTTAAAGCCATACTAATAGAAATTTAATAAAACGATTTTATGGTGGAAATGCCAATAACACGAGAAGCCATGAAAACAGCAGAACACATGGGCTGCAGCTTACAAGTAAAGACGAGAGATAAGTGAATGAACATCCTGTCACTGTTCCATCTGCTTTGCAGAAATAAATGTGAGAATAAAATTCTGGGTGAATAAAGAATGAACTTTTGGGTGACTCAGGGAAGCAGCTTTGTTTGGCACTCACTGTTTTCAACCACAAATAAGCTATTATAAAATCCCTTAAAGGAATGATCATACCAGTTATAGTCTTGGAAAACACAGCAGTAAAACCAGAGAAACAGGAAAATAAATGAAAGCAAATGGATTCCAAAAAATTCGATCAGTAGTAGGTTTTTTTTTTGTTTTTTGTTTTTTGTTTTTTTGGTCTTTTTAGGGCAGCATCCATGGCATATGGAGGTTCCCAGGCTAGGGGTCGAACTGGAGCTGTTGCCACTGGCCTAGGCCAGAGCCACAACAAACACCAGATCCAAGCCGTGTTTTTGACCTACACCACAGCTCACAGGAACACTGGATCCTTAACCCACTGATCTGATCAAGGCCAGGGATCAAACCTGCAACCTCATGGTTCCTAGTTGGATTTGTTTCTGCTCTGCCAGGACAGGAACTCCTTGATCAGTAGTATTTTTGATCATTGGTTGGCTAACCATTTTCTTTCTAATATGAAGTATTAAAAAGTGTTTTGGGGTAACTTTTTATTTGGATATAATTTCAAGCTTACAGAAAAGTTGCACAATCAGTACCAAGAACTCCTCCATATACACTTACCTAGCTTTCCAGATGTTAATAGTTTGTCTCTTTTTGTGTCATCCTTTTCTCTGTGTGTACACACACACACACACACACACACACACACACACACATATATATATATACATAGTAATTATGCATTTTTCCACTTAACTCTGGGATAAAACTGCATTCTGTGCCCTGTAACCAAGCAGGACTATAAGGGGCTGTGAGCTGGAGATTGGCACTTGCCATCTGCCTTACAAGGAATGAATCATGAACCGCTGCAGTTGCTTACCGTCAACAGCCCCTGAAAGGAGCTTATGGTGAAGATTGGGAGTCAGGCCCTCTGTGCTCTTGGAAAACTGGCAGAAGAAGTGTTTAGGTAGGTAGATATTTTCAAGAGGAGATTTTATGAGCCCAATTCTTGCATCTCCTGGAATCTAGAAAAGCACTACAATTCTTCATGGTGGTGTCTGCTTCTCAGGACTAGCAGTGGCCTTCTTGAGACTAGCAGCAACCTTCTGCAAAATGTGTTCTTGTTTGCATGTACCTCCTCTTTCACCAAAATCACATATATATTGACATTACCTCTTTGTAGTGGTATTTCAGAACTATCTGAAATGCTCCCTCCCAAGCTATAGTATTCATTTTGCCCCAAATAAAATTTAACTCTCAACTTTTAGGTTGTGCATATTTTTTAAGTCAACAGGGCCTTCCCAGGAAAACCCCCTTTCCCCATGTCCTCCACCTGCCTCTTGTTTGTTAAAAAAAAAAAAAAATGTTTCTATGTGTTCCCTGAGTTCCAAAGAGTACATTTAGAAAGTGAGAAAGTGCAGAAAGGAAGGGAGACAGTCAAGCAAGACAAAATAATAACACTTTGGCCTTTAAACAAAGTCAAGGACATTTAGTTTCCCCTCCAGATCTGTAGATAATATTCTGAGCCTTGTCCTTTGAGCTGTTTTGCAGATACTGAAGCCCCCACCAGTTGGAAGAAGTGTAGGCTGCCCACCAGCATGCACACTCCAGATAGATTGGACCAGGACGTAGGTGATACTGACTCCCAATTATCTTACCTCCAACCCATCAGAAGAATGTCCACCAGCTGATCCTGCACCCCACACCCCACCCCACCCCCTGTCTTTAAAAACATTGCCCTGAAAGGCATGAGGAGTTCTGGTCTTTTGAGCATTAACTGCCTACACTCCTTGCTTGATTCCTGCAATAAACTTCATTTTCCTTCAACACAACCCGGTGTGAGTAAATGGGCTGCCCTGAGCACAGGTGACCCAAGTTTGGTTGGGTAACACCCCTTTATCCTGAAATACTTCAGTGGTTATTCCCAAGCCCCAAACTGGGAGGTTTTGGTGGTGAAAGGTGGCCCTCTTGTGGACACGATTTTTCTCCATGAAAGCCTTCTTTGTATATTGTGGATACAATTGACTTTGTCAGGATCTGTTTCACAAATATTTTCTCCCTGTTGTGGCTTGCCTGCTTGTTTTCTCACAGTGGCTTTCAAAGAACAAATATTCAAAATTTTAAGGACCCAACTTGATCTTTTCTTTGTGTATCTTGGCCACATAATGCAGCCTAGCTGAGAAATCTTGGTCTAACATGAGGTCACAAAGATCTTTCTCTTGTGTTTTTCTAGATGTTTTAGAGTTTTAGGTGTTACACTCAGGCCTGTGATTCACTCAGAACTGAGTTGTGTGCACTATGTTAGGAGGAAGTTACTGTTTCTGAACAGACAGACAAATCCTTAAAAGGAAGACTTGTAAGAACTTTTGATTCTCCCTAAATTGAATGCAAATTTGGAGTTCCTGCTGTGGCACAATGGATTCCATCCCTTGCCTAGTAACTACAATATGCCACGGAGGGGCCAAAAAAGGAGAAAAAAGTGAATGCAAATTCAACCAGTTGCCCCACATCCTAGCCACCATCTACCACACATGGGAGTTTCTCCACTTGCCTGAGATGACAGCTTACAGCCAGGAGCTTCCCCAGCTTCACTTCCATCACCCTGGCGCACTCCACTCAGGAGCATCCTAACTAGAACCTGGAAAAGGACTGGGGTTGGGTCGCCAGAAAAGGGAGAGGAGCCAGCTAGGCAGCATAGTCTTCTCTGAGTGTGATCGGAACCAAACAGTTGTGCAGGGCCTGGGGGAGGCAGCAGGAGGGACTGGTGCTCATAAACCACTGTCCACCTTGGGATGTATTATATTTGTTATATATAATCTTTATTAACATGGTTAATTTGTTTTGCCCCTCCCCATTAGAATTTAAGAAGGATGAAGGGTTTTTGTGTTCGTTTATTGTTTTATCGTTATCTTCCCTCGTGTAGAGAGTAGACTGTGGAATATAGAGATGCTTAATGAGCCTTTTTTTTTTGAGGACTCCACTTGCATTTTCCTCAGTATACCCAATGAAAAAAAAGTCACAAATGAAAACGTGGGCTAGGCCGCCATCCAGTGGCCACTGTGGGGTATCACAACGCATTTATTAGTGAGAAAACCAATAGGTAGAGAAATGAATAAGCTATGACCCCAATTCTGGAAGACTTTCCGAGAAGAAACATTCCAACGGTATGAACGTCTTTTTAGAAGGGTCTGTAGGCATGAGGAAAGTATTCGGAGAAATAAGCATTTATTGCTCATGTCACAGACTATAGCTTATCACAGACACGTGGGAGCTCAGAAATTGCACGGAAGATCACGTGGCCTCTTCTCGCCATAGCCACGCCCATGTGAGATTCCCCACGCCCACAATCAATTCCGGAGTCCGGAGAGACCTACGGGTGCGCTACCCGGCACTGGGCCCAATAGCTTCGTAGTGAGTAGGGATAGCGTTTCTCTGCTGGACGATTGGAGGACGCAGCCAGCCCGCCCATCCTCTGGCTCCACCAATCCCAAACTCGGGCCTGTCCCCTTTTCCGCTCCCAGCAGTCTCCGGGCCGGAAGCGGAAGAGAGATCTGGCATTTTCTTACACCGGACTGCCTGACACTCCTGAGGGCGGTAGTTCCGGTGTCCGCGGCGGGGGCGAGCTACGGCGCGAGTGGGTCCAAAGGGCGGGGCTCAGTTCAAAGGGCCGGGGGTGAGGGGGTGTTATTTAAAGGGCTAATGCCAGCGTCCAGAAAGGCGCCCGGCCACAGTGGTCTCTTTTGGGGGCTCGGGACTTTCGACCCCCTAGACCTTAGAACCGGCACCAGACTCACTTTCGGTTGCTGGAGAGTGGGCATGGGTGAGATGTAAATGTAGCCTGGTTTTCGTTGGCGCGGAGCAACGCTGAGCCACGTACAAAGGTTGACATCGAGTCTGGACAGCAAAGTAAACCCGGGTCCTGTTTACTTGGGAAACACAGAGATGATGCCTATGGATTCTGTGTCAGAAAATCCCCTTATCTGGGAGTTCCCGTCGTGGCGCAGTGGTTAACGAATCCGACTAGGAACCATGAGGTTGCGGGTTCGGTCCCTGCCCTTGCTCAGTGGGTTAAGGATCCGGCGTTGCCGTGAGCTGTGGTGTAGGTTGCAGACGCGGCTCGGATCCCGTGTTGCTGTGGCTCTGGCGTAGGCCGGTGGCTACAGCTCCAATTCGACCCCTAGCCTGTGAACCTACATATGCCGCAGGAGCGGCCCAAGAAATGGCAAAAAAAAAAAAAAAAGAAAATCCCTTATCTGAGCCCTGCACGTGGGCGGAAATGGTGACAGACTCTTGGTATCCAAGAGAATCAGAGCTTCAAGGCGAAAGAGGGACGTTGTCTTCTTTCTTACTGATAGAATTTCCAGTCAGAAGCTGTGCTCTTATTTAATTTATTTATTATTGTTTTGGAAATCCTTTATTTATTTATTGTTATTTCCCCAATACATTTTCCCCAATACACTTTCCCCAAAAGTACAGCATACTTTTTTCTGACATTATCATGCTCCATCATAAGTGACTAGACATAGTTCCCAGTGTTACACAGCAGGATCTCTTTGCTAATCCATTCCAAAGGCAATAGTTTGCATCTGTTAACCCCAAGCTCCCAATCCATCCCACTCCCACCCCCTCCCCCTATGCAACCACAAGTCTATTCTCCAAGTCCATGATTTTCTTTTCTGTGGAAAGGTTCATTTGTGCTGTATATTAGATTCTAGGTATATGATATCATATAGTGTTTGGCTTTCTCTCTCTAACCTAGTGTGAGAGTCTCTAGTTCCATCCATGTTGCTGCAAATGGCATTATTTTGTTCTTTTTTATGGCTGAGGAGTATTCCATTGTGTATATATATACCACATCGTCCTAATCCAATCATCTGTTGAGGGACATTTAGGTTGTTTCCATGTCTTGGCTATTGTGAATAGTGCTGCAAATGAACGTGTGGGTGCATGTGTCTTTTTTAAGGAAAGTTTTGTCCAAATGTATGTCCAAGAGTGGGATTGCTGGGTCATATGGTAGTTCTATGTATAGTTTTCTAAGGTACTTCTATACTGTTCTCCATAGTGGTTGTACCAGCTTACATTCCCACCAACAGTGCAGGAGGGTTCCCTTTTCTCCACATCCACTCCAGCATTTGTTATTTGTGGACTTATTAATGACGGCCATTCTGACAGGTGTGAGGTGGTATCTCATGGTAGTTTTGATTTGCATTTCTCTAATGATCAGTGATGTTGAGCATTTTTTTTCATGTGCTTGTTGGCCATCTGTATATCTTCTTTGGAGAAATGTCTATTCAGTTCTTTTGCTCATTTTTCAATTGGGTTGTTGGCTTTTTTGCCATTGAGTTGTATAAATTGCTTGTATATTTTAGAGATTAAGCCCTTGTCAGTTGCATCATTTAAAACAATTTTCTCCCATTCTGTAAGTTGTCTTTTTGTCGATATATATATATATATATATATATATATATATACACATATTTATGGTTTCCTTTGCTGTGCAAAAGCTTGTCAGTTTGATTAGGTCCCATTGGTTTATTTTTGCTTTGGGAAACTGACCTGAGAAAACCTTTGTAAGGTTGATGTCAGAGAATGTTTTGCCTATGTTCTCTTCCAGGAGTTTGATGGTGTCTTGTCTTATATTTAAGTTTTTAAGCTATTTTGAGTTTATTTTCATGCATGGTGTGAGGGTGTGTTCTAGTTTCATTGATTTGCATGCAGCTGTCTAGGTTTCCTAGCAATACTTTCTGAAAAGACTGTCTTTTTCCCATTTTATGTTCTTGCCTACTCTTTCAAAGATTAATTGACCATAGGTGTTTGGGTCAGAAGCTGTGCTTTTAATGGACAGTTTTCAGTGAAGTAGAAACCAATGACTCAAAAGGGGGTTGTTTTGGCACTTTAGCTGCAACACAGTCTTGGAGGCTACTATCTTTCATCTTGTTTTGCAACTGATTTCATCTGCCCTCCCAGCCTGATGAATGTCAGGGAAGGTACTTTTTTCTCAGCGGATTTTTACTATCGCACTGGTATCTGGGCACCAGCCTTGGCCTCCAGTTGTGACTTTTATCAGTTCTCCAATGATATTAGCTAAGTTGCTAAGCCTCTTAGCACCTGCAGTTTCCACATCTGCAATATTGCAACATCCCTAATATTGCCTTCATTTAGCAAGTAATGTGTGCAATGTCATGTGTTGACTGTATTAATGTCAGCACATCATCATGGTATCACCATCATATGAGATGATCATCCTCATATTATAGTCTTAGACCCTTGAAGTGCAGGCAGGAGAATGACAGCAGTTATGACCATGGAAAAACTTGCAGAACAGGCTTTCAGATAGTTATGTATTTTCAGGAGAAGATTTTATGAGCCCTATTCTTGCATCTCCCCATATCTAGAAAAGCACTAAAATTCTTCATGGTGACATCTGCGCCTCATGGCTAGCAGTAACCTGCAAAATGTGTGCTTGATTGCACAGAACTACCTCCCTGCTTCACCAAAATCATATATATACTCACCTTCCCTGTACCTCTGTGGAGTGGTTTTCTAGAGCTTTCTGTAATGCTGCATCTTTGACTATAGTCCTCATTTTGCCCCAAATTTAACTAACAACTCTCATGTGTTCTTTTTTTTTTTTTTCAGTTGACACTCTAAAATAACATTGGAAGTATTTAGTGATGTTCCACTACCTTCAACTTTGACTTTGAAGTAAATTGTAATACACATTGTCAAGTGAAAGGAAATGCACATCCTAACAGTTGAGAATTATGTTTTATTCATCAGATTTTCTGAGGAGTTAAGCCCAGAAGACAACCTCTCAGATCTTCTTTGAGGAACTGCTCCAAAGAGGTACTGGAAGAGCGAGGTTATATAGGAGTTTTGCAAGAAAAAGCAGTTGTAGGACCATCAAAAGATTACTATTAATTAAAGAAAATCAGATATCTCAAGTTAACGAATTTAGCGCTTTCTATGTATGGCAAGATTAGCTAGAGTCTGGGTTTATTGAAGTCATTCCTTCTATATGAACCTTAGCTATTTAGGGCCAGGATTCTTTTTTTTTTTTTTCTCTGTTCCTAGTGCCCTCAGGGTGCACAGTTGGGGACTTCGGTGGCTCTGGCTTGCTGGCTTTTCACCTGTTCATTGATAGGGAAGCTGACACTTTTTCATCCATAACTTTTAGACAGATTTCTAAATCTCAGGCTAATTTTTTCAAAATGGCATTCATTATTCACAAAATGAAGAAAGCAAAAATTACAAATCAAAAATAATTTGTAGGAGTTCACACTGTGGCGCAATGGGATGAGTGGCATCTCTGGAGCTCTAGGACACATGTTCAACCCCCAGCCTGGCATAGTGGCTAAGGAACCAGCCTTACCACAGCTGTGGTGCAGGTTGCAACTATGGCTTGGATCTGATCCCTGGCCTGGGAACTCCATATGCCAGGGGGTGGCCAAGAAAGAAAAAAGAATTGTTCGAAATTGGAAGTTACTTTTCTACCATAGGAAAGCATTCTAAAATTTGTTCCCCTGAACAATGATTTCAGTGAGGGTGAATAAAAAACATTTTTGAAAACCATAGAAAATTAATTTTTCAAATTATGTTTTAAGTAAAACAGTATTGGAAGTATATATATATATATATTTTTACCCCACCTCACGTTGGAGGGTATTTTCTGAAATGTTCTAAGTGTTTTGGCCTATTTAATCAGAATATTAAGAGTTTTCAGGTCCAACCCAAACTTATTTATGCTTCTGTTGGTTTTTCTTTTCCTTTCTTTCTTTTTTTTCTTTTTCTTTTTCTTTTTTTTTTTTTTTTTTTTTGCTTTTTAGGGCCCCACCTGCGGCATATGGAGGTTCCCAGGCTAGGGGTCAAATTGGAGCTACAGCTGCTGGCCTACGCCACAGCCACAGCAACACCAGATCCCAGCCGCTTCTGCAACCTACACCACAGCTCATGGCAATGCCAAATCCTTAACCCACTGAGCGAGGCCAGGGGTGGAACCCACAACCTCATGGTTACTAGTCAGATTCTTTTCTGCTGCGCCCCAACGAAAACTACACTGTTGGTTTTTCTTATATCAGTTAAAATAGGAATGCAGTTGCTATAGTGATATCACAGCCTTTCACATATTTCAAAATATTCCAGTGACACACTCAAAGACAGAGCTAAAAAACATTTCCTTGCGGTGTAAAATGCACACCTGAGAACTGTGGCATCTCACACCTGTGGCTGTGCTGAGACCAGTTCTGCACGGAAGCTGAGCCTGGGGTTCCAACTTTCTGTGGGGTAAACCTACGCTGCGCCTTGGGTACCTGACTCCAAGCCCAAGAGTTGGGGGCGTGGCTGAGGACTTGGCCTCATCGTGTCAGAGGTCACATATCAAAATATAGCTTGACCCTGCCTTGCAAATGGTACTGTCATTGAGAGTCTGTTCTTAAGGCACATTTCCACAGTGACCTCGCGGTGTCACGACTGCGGAGGTCCCCAAGCCCTGTGTCCCATCCTCACTCCGATATGGAGCGATCCGCGGGGAAACTGAGTCTGGACTTCCAGATGCAGGTGAAGAACACAGGGGAGCCGCTGAGCAGATGTCACATGGTACCCCTGGCCGGGGTCGGGTTCTGCGCAGAGCTCAAATCCCAGGCCTGGGTATCTGCAGTGATGTTCCCTGTGGCTTGTCATTCAGGAGCAAGGGCGGTGTCCAATCTTGGGCGACTGGGCGGCGTCCGGACAAACAACCAATCAGGGTGGGAAGGGACCAGGTGACCTGTCCATCAGGCTGCGGGCGTGACAAGGATTACCGTCCAATCAAGACACAGGCCCCGGAGAGCCATCCAATGAAGGCAGGCGGCGGTTGCCTTCCCAGTGGTGGATGTTGCTTTCAGCCGCCTCAGCGCTGATGCGAACTTGTCCCTCGAGGCTTCGGGTGTACCGTCCCTGTCACTCTCCCCTGCTCAGGTTGCAGAGTCGCGGGGAGAGCGCTTCGAAGAACCCGAAAGGAGGCAGAGATGGTGAGTGCGCGGCTTGGGCCCTGCACGCGGAAAAGGCTGATTCAAATTGGTAAGAACCTGGCGAAGGCGCGGGCGGGCCAGGGTCTCCCCACCCCACCCCAGTGTCCCACGTCTCCTCCTTGTTTGAGGGGCGGAGTCCGGGGCGTCCGGACTGAGTTCTTGGCCGAGTGACCCCCAAACAAAGCCTGAAAGGAATCTGATGGAAGATTGAATGGAATTTTCTTAAAACACTTAACCTGTTTGGAAGAAGCTGACATCCTGGAGTTCCCATTGTGGCTCAGTGGTTAATGAACCTGAATAGTATCCACGAGGACTCAGGTTAAATCCCTGGCCTTGCTCAGTGGGTTAAGGATCCAGCGTTGCAGTGAGCTGTGGTGTAGGTTGCAGATGCGGCTTGGATCCCAAATTGCTCTGGTTGTGGTAAAGGCCCGCAGCTACAGCTCCAATTTTGCCCCTAGCCTGGGAACTTCCATGTGCTGCGGGTGCGGCCCTAAAAAGACAAAAAATAAAATAAAATAAAAAAGCTGACATCCTGGTTTCTTTTCTGAGAATATGTCCTATCACTCTGTCATTTCATTCTCTGATGGTTTCATTTAATAACATTTTGGAGTCTTTGCATTAATCATTTAATGTTTTTCATTAGACTTATTTTCAAAAGAAAATTCATTTTCTAAAAGTTTTTTTTCATAATTTTAATGATTTTTATTTCTTCATCATACCTGGTTTAAAGTGTTCTGTCACTCTTATGTATATACATTCTTTTTCTCACATTATCATGCTCCATCATAAATGACTAGATATAGTTCCTAGTGCTATACAGCAGGATCTCATTGCTTATCCATTCCAAAGGCAATAGTTTGCATCTATTAACCTCAAATTCCCAGTCCATCCCATTCCCTCCTCCTCCCCCTTGGCAGCCACAAGTCTGTTCTCCAAGTCCATTATTTTATTTTCTGTGGAAAGGTTCATTTGTGCCATGTGTTAGATTCCAGACATAAGTGATATCATATGGTATTTGTCTTTCTCTTTCTGACTTACTTCATTTAGTATGAGAGTTTCCATCCATGTTGCTGCAAATGGCATTATTTTGTTCTTTTTTATGGCTGAGTAGTATTCCATTGTGTATATATACCACATCTTCTTAATCTCTTCATCTGTCAATGGATATTTAGGTTGTTTCCTAAAAGTTTTTTACTGAAGTATAAATGATTTACAGTGTTATGTTAGTTTCTGATCTATAGGAAAGAGATTCAGTTATACATATACATATATCCATTCTTTTTTGGGGGGGTTCTTTTTAGGGCCACACCTGCATGATATGGAAGTTCCCAGGCTAGGAGTCAAATTGGAGCTGCAGCTACAGGCCTATGCCACAACCACAGCAATACAGGATCTGAGCCCCATCTTCAACCTACACCACAGCTCACAGCAATGCCAGATCATTGATCCATTGAGCGAGGTCAGGGATCGCACCTGCATCCTCATGGATACTAGTCAGGTTTGCAACCTGCTGAACCACAATGGGAAATCCCATATATCCATTCTTTTTCAGATTCTTTTCCCATGTAGGTTATTATAGAATATTGAGGTGAGTTCCCTGTGCTATATAGTAGGTTCTTCTTGAATAATTACTTTATATATAGTAGTGTGTATCTGTTCATCCCAAATTCCTCATTTATTCCTCCCCCACACCTTTCCCCTTTGATAACCTGTAACTTTGAAGTCTGTGAATCTGTTTCCGTTTTGTAAATTCATTCATTTGGATCATTTTTTAAGATTCCCATAAAGTATCATTGTATGGTATTTGTCTTCCTCTTTCTGACTTACTTCACTTAGTATGGTAATCCCTAGGTCCATCCATGTTGCTGGAAATGGTATTATTTCATTCTTTTTTATGGATGAGTAATATTCCATTGTATATATGTACCACAGTTTCTTTCTTTCTTTCTTTCTTTTTTTTTAGGGCTGCACACAGGTCATATGGAAGTTCCCAGGCTAAGGGTTGAATCAGATTTACAACCCCTGGCCTATGCCACAGCCACAGCAATGCCAGATCCAAGCTGTGTCTGTGACCTATACCACAGCTGACAGCAACACCGGATCCTTAACACACTGAGCAAGGCCAGGAATCGAACCTGTGTCCTTATGGATGCTTGTGAGATTTGTTTCTGCTGAGCCACATTGGGAACTCCCTGTACCACAGTTTCTTTATCTGTTCCTATGCTGTTGGATATTTAGGTTGCTTCCATGTTTTGGCAATTGTAAATAGTACTGCTATGAAATTAGGTTATATGTATCTTTTCAAATTATGATTTTCTCCGTATTTATGCTCAGGAGTAGGATTGCTGGATCATATGGTAATACTATTTTTAGATTTTTAAGGAACCTTCATACTGTTCTCCGTAATTGTTGTACCAATTTACATTTCCACCGACAAAGTAGGAGGGTTCCCTTTTCCCCACACCCTCTCCAGCATTTATTTTTTGTAGACTTTTTGATGATGGCCATTCTGACCTGTGTGATGTGATACCTCATTGTAGTTTTGATTTGCATTTCTCTAGTAATTAGTGGTGTTGAGCATCTTTTCATGTTTTTTTTTTTTCTGTCTATATATCTTTGGAGAAATGTCTGTTTAGATCTTCCAGCCATTTTTAAATTGGGTTGTTTGTTTTTTTAGATATTAAGCTTCATAGTAGTTTGTATATTTTGAAGATTAATCCCTTGTCAGTTGCTTTATTTGCAAATATTTTCTCCCATTCTGTGGGTTTTCTTTTTGTCTTGTTTATTTTTCTTTGCTGTGCAAAATCTTTCAAGTTTAATTAAGTCCCTTTGTTTATTTTTCTTTTCTTTTTTTTTTTGTCTTTTTGTTGTTGTTATTGTTGTTGCTATTTCTTGGGCCGCTCCCTCGGCATATGGAGGTTCCCAGGCTAGGGGTTGAATCGGAGCTGTAGCCACTGGCCTACGCCAGAGCCACAGCAACGCGGGATCCGAGCAGCGTCTGCAACCTACACCACAGCTCACGGCAACGCTGGATCGGTAACCCACTGATCAAGGGCAGGGACCGAACCCGCAACCTCATGGTTCCTAGTCGGATTCGTTAACCACTGCGCCACGACGGGAACTCCTCTTTTTATTTTCTTTATTCTAGGAGGTAAATCAAAAAAGATATTGCTGGAATTCCTGCTGTGGCACAGCAGGTTAAGGATCTGGGGTTGATGAGGATATGGTGTAGGTCATAGCTGTGGCTAAGATTTGATCCCTGGCATGGGAACTTCCATATGCCATGAGTGCAGCTACCCACATGATATTGCTGCGATTTATGTCAAGGAGTGTTCTGCTTGTGTTTACCTCTAAGGGTTTTATCGTATCTGGTCTTACATTTAGGTCTTTAATCCATTTTGAGTTTATTTTTGTGTATGGTATATGTTTATCCAGTTTTCCCAAGACCATTTATTGAAGAGATTCCCTTTCTCCATTGTATATTTTTTACTCCTTTGTTGCAGATTAACTGACCATAGGTGTATGGTTTTATTTCTGGGCTTTCTATCCCATTCTGCTAATCTATATTTCTGTTTTTGTGCCAGTACCATACTGTTTTGATGACTGTAGCTTTGTAGTATAATCTTAAGTCAGGGAGCCTGATTCCTCCAGTTCCATATCTCTTTCTCAGGATTCTTTTGGCTATTTGGGGGTCTTTTGTATTTCCATTCATATTAAAACTTTTTTTTGTTCTAGTTCTATGAAAAATGTCACTGGTAATTTGATAGGTATTGTGTTGAATCTGTAGATTGCCTTGGGTAGTATAGTCATTTTGACAATATTGATTCTTCCAATCCAAGAACAAGGTACATCTTTCCGTCTCTTTGTATCATCTTTGATTTCTTTCATAAGCATCTTATAGTTTTCAGAATACAAGTCTTTTGTCTCTTTAGGTAGGTTTATTCCCGGGTATTTTATTCCTTTTGATGCAATGGCAAATAGGATTGTTTCCTTAATTTCTCTTTATGATCTTTTATAGTTAGTGTATAGAAATGCAGCAGAGAATAACAATTCTCTATGTTAATTTTGTATCCTGCAACTTTACTAAATTCATTGTTGAGTTCTACTAGTTTTCTGGTAGTGTCTTTAGGACTTTCTATGTATAGTATCATGTCATTGGCAAACAGTGACAGTTTTACTTATTCTTTCCAATTTGGATTCATTTTATTTCTTTTTCTTCTATGATTGCCATGGCTAAAATTTCCAAGATTATAAGTGGATAAAAGCATTGGAAGTGGGGAGTTCCTGTTATGGCTCAGCGGTAATGAACCCCACCAGTATTCATGAGGATGCAGGCTCAATCCCTGGGCTTGCTCAGTGGGTTAAGGATCCAGCATTGCTGTGAGCTGCTGCTCAGATCCTGCATTGCTGTGGCTAAGGCATAGGCTGCCAGCTCCATTTAGACCTCTTGCCCAGGAACTTCCGTATGCCACAGATGAGACCCTAAAAAGCAAAAAAAAAAAAAAAAAAAGGCAAGAGTGGCATCCTTGTCTTATTCCTGAACTTAGAGGAAATGTTTTCAGCTTTTCACCATTGAGAATGATGTTAGCTATGGGTTTGTCACATATGGCCTTTATTATGTTGTGGTAGGTTCCCTCTGTGCTCACTTTCTGGAGAGTTTTTAATCATAAATGGGTATTGATTTTTGTCAAAAACTTTTTCTGCATATATTGAGGTGACCATAAGTTTTTTATTCTTCAATTTGTTAATGTGGTGTATTGCACTGAATGGTTTGTACATATTGAAAAATCCTTGCATCCCTGGGATAAATCCCACTTGATCATGGTGTATGATCTTATGAAAGTATTGTCTACGTCTGCTACTAGTGCCCTCGCCCCCATAGGGAGCTACAGGGTATCCTCCAAGACTCCATGCAGATCTGGCCCAGGCTCTTATGGAGTCACTGCTTCATCCTGGATCCCAGTGCATGTGAAACTTTGTGTGTACCCTCCAGGAGTAGAGTCTGTCTTTCCTTCAGTCCTGTGGAGCTCCTGCACTCAAACCCGACTAGCCATCAAAGCCGAATGCTGTAGGGGCTCCTCCTCTCCATGCCAGGTCCCCAGGCTGGGGAACCTGACCTAGGGCTCAGAACTTTCACTCTTGGGGGAGAACCTCTGTGAGATAATTATTATCCAGCAGTTTTTGGGTCACCCACCTGGTGGGAATGGGATTTGATTATTTTACAAAAGCACCCTTCCTACCATCTCATTGTGGCTTTTTCTTTGTCTTTGTGTGTAGAATATGTTTTTTGGTAGGTTCTATTTTTGATAGTTGTTAAGCAGTTAGTTTTGATTTTGGTGTTTTTGTGAGAGATGAGCTCAAGTCCTTCTACTTGACCATCTTGTCTCCTCTCTCCATCTTTTCCATTTTGAAAGCTTAACAGTCTCCATAAAATGTACTGAAGGATGACTTGTTCACTTGTTATTAAGTGTGTGAAAATAAGGTGCTACAACCACATCACTTCATGAAATGTCAGCTTACAACATTTTTCTCCTAAGAAAGGTATCAAAAATTGTGGTTTATAGAAATCCCCCTCCATGCCAAAGAGTATGAAGGATTTTGAAGATAGTATCTTTTGTAAAGGACATTCTTTACTCATCTCCACGACTTTTCCTCATCTTCATCATTCATCACCTTCAGGGTCAGTCATGTTTAATAAAGGCTTTACATCCACTCAGCCCATCCTCGAGGGCTGCTTCTTGCTGAGCCATGTTATCGGCCAGCTCTCCAATCCAGACTTTTGAAAGTGCTTCTTTTTGTTTTTTTTTCTTACTTATTGGGGCTGTGTTAGGAGTTTCAACAAGGCTTACAATGGTGCAGGGTAATGAGAGGGCACTTCTCTGGGAACTGTCCTTGGTAGTGCAAACAGTATGTAGGTGGTGACAGTTCCAAGTTGAGCCTGGCAGATATGCCCTGCTCTCAGCTGGCACATGGAGGAGTCTAGGATCATATTTCTCTCCAAGAAACTTCTATGGAGGTGGATTTGGGAATCACCACATTCATCCTGGAATATAGAAATGAAACTGGACTGGATTCCCTGAAAATTTTTGTATCCTGTAGAAATAGAATGTCATGATTCGAGTTCCATCTCTGGCCCTAACGGGCATGTGTCAGATCATTGACATTTTTTTTTCTGCATCCATGGCATGTGGAAGTTCCCTGCCTAGGGTTCTAATCTGAGCCACAGGAACCCAAGTTGCTGCAGTCACAACATTAGATCCTTAACCAGCTGTACCACAAGAGAAGTTTTATATATTTTATATTTGGTAAAAAAAAATATTTTTAATGATGTGTGCACAAAGCTTTATCAATTATTATTTTATATATTTTGTTTTTTTAGAGCCACACCCATGGCATATGGAGGTTCCCAGGCTAGGAGTCCATTCAGAGGTACAGCCGCCGACCTATGCCACAGCCATAGTAACATCAGATCTGAGCCATGTCTGTGATCTACACCACAGCTCATGGCAATGCCAGATCCTTTAACCCACTGAGCAAGGCCAGGGATCGAACCTGCAATCTCATGGTTCCTAGTAGGATTCGTTTCCACTGCATCACGACAGAAACTCCAGAATCTCTATCAATTATTGTTGCATTTTGCTTCAATTTCCACTACTTACCAAACACTGAGTAAACTGCATTGGATCTGTTTGCCTGTTGTCACTTCCCACAAGACTGTAAGCTCAGGAGTCCTAGAAATTGAGTCCAATTTCCTGACTATTGGCCTCCCACACACGTAGGTGAAGAGGGACTTTGCTAAATAAAGTATGTGGCTGTTTTAGGACATACTGGTCTTTAAAGACATGGCCATGAACTTCACCCTAGGGGAGTGGACTTTGCTGGACCCTGCTCAGAGGAAGCTCTACAGAGATGTGATGCTGGAGACCTGCAGGAACCTGGCCTCCATGGGAGAGGATAGCTTCATCCCTTTACTCAGTCTTTAGGGAAAAGTTTTGGGTTGTTTTTTTGGCTTTTTTTAGGGCCACATCTGCAGCATGTGGAAGTTTCCAAGCTAGGAGTCAAATCAGAGCTGCAGCAGCCAGCCTATGCCACAGCCACAGCAACACAGGATCCAAGCCATCTTCGACCTATGCCACAGCTCACAGCAATGCCAGATCCCTAACCCACTGAACGAGGCAAGGGGTCAAACCTGCATCCTCATGGATACAGGTTTGACCCCTGCTGAGCCACAATGGGAACTCTGGGAACGGTTATTTTTCACAATGTTCTTTGTTATTAGGGATAATAATGGGTATATTTTGAAAAAATGGTGACCGTGGTCCCAGCCTTTATAGAACTTACCTAGAGTCTAATAGATTTTCCATGAAAACAAAATTTGGGCCTCCCCTTAGCATATGGAGTTCCTAGGCCAGAGATCGGATCTGAGCTGCAGTTGTAGCTTACACCACAGCTGTGGCAGCTCCAGATCCTTAACCCACCGCACAGGGACAGGGATCGAATCTACATCCCACTGCTCCCAAGACAGCACCAATCCTCTTGTGCCACAGTGAGAACTCCCTAAAGTGATTTTTGTTCCTGATGATCAGAATCCTGAAGCTCCATAATTTTATAAATGTGAGCATGGTCTTCAGTGTCACCTTGGACAGTGAGAACAGTATTAAAGATTTCACCTTGGAGTTCCCGTCATGGCGTAGTGGTTAACGAATCTGACTAGGAACCATGAGGTTGTGGATTCGATCCCTGGCCTTGCTCAGTGGGTTAAAAGGATCTGGTGTTGCCATGACCTGTGGTGTAGGTCGCAGATGCAGCTCGGATCCCACGTTGCTGTGGCTCTGGCATAGGCCAGCAGCTACAGCTCCAATTAGACCCCTAGCCTGGGAACCTCCATATGATGCGGGAGTGGCCCAAGAAATGGCAAAAAGACAAAAAAAAAAATTTCACCTTGTGAAAGCTACACAATGATCTATTAACATTTGATGTCATCACCTTGCTTCAGTTAAACCCACACTTACCTGTCATCAATGACATGAGGAACAAAGAATTGGCCCATCTCACTGGGTGCTTATTGTCCTCCTTCCTCCCTCATGATGAGCTTCATGATCAGGACAGCAGCCACACACCATCTCCCACTGTCCATTGGCAAGAGATTCAACCTACAGCCTCTCTTCCTTTCCAGGAGGTGGTGTTATGGCTGGCAGTATGGGTGGAACCCTTTAGTCATAAGGTTGCCTGCTTTGGCAACCATCCCCCATCCTTAGCTGCTCTCTAACAACAATCACCTTCCTTAATATAAACCCAGTTGTGATGGAAAGTGTTTGTTAGGAATAACAAAAGACTCAGAGTTCCCATGGTGGTTCAGTGGTAACAAATCATACTAGTCCCCATAAGGATGAGGGTTCTATCCCTGGACTCACTCAGTGGGTTAAGGATCCGGTGCCGCCATGAGCTGTGGTGTAGGTTGCAGACATGGCTTGAATCCTGCATTATTGTGGCTGTGGTGTAGGGTGGCAGCTGTAGATTCAATTTGATCCCTAGTCTGGGAACTTCTGTATGCAGCAGGTGTGGCCCAAAAAAATGGGGGGAAAAAGACTCATTTCACCCTTCTGACCCTGAAATATTTCCCAGAATTGAGGACAAGAGACCAAACATTATTCCGTTGCTTTTAGGAATTCCCACTGTGGCTCAGTGAGTTAAGAACCTGACATAGGGAGTTCCCGTGGTGGCTCAGTGGTAACGAACCTGACTAGTATCCGTGAGGATTCGGGTTCAATCCCTGGCCTCTCTCAGTGGGTTAACAATCTGGTCTTGCCATAAGCTATAGTGTAGGTCACAGACTTGGCTTGGATCCTGCATTGCTGTTGCTGTGGTATAAGCTGGCACCTACAGCTCTGATTCAACTTGTAGCCTGGGAACTTCCATATGTCATGGGTGTGGCCCTAAAAAGACAAACAAATAAACAAAACAAAAACAAAACTCAAAAAACACCTAACACAGCATCCATGAGGATGCAGGTTCAATACCTAGCCTGGCTCAGTGGATTAAGAATCTGGCATTGTGTAGGCTATAGCTCCGATTCAACCACTAGCCCAGGAACTTCCATATGCACAGGTGCAACCTTAAAAAAATATCCATTGCTTTTGAACCTCAGGAAATTTCAAGAGTTTGGAAAGCTGTGAGCAGGAAGCTGGATGAGGATCCAGTTAATCTGAGAAATATATACCAGTCATCTGGATTACCAAATGTATATATATTTCTTATAAACCACAATATCACACATGACCATCCTTCCTTATAAAATTTGTTTTACATTTTGAAACAGTATAGGAAAGAAATCTACATGTGATCTCTTTTCTTTCCTTTATCTCATTGTTTCTTTTCCAAGGATTTAGATATTCTATCAGTTGTTGCAGGTTCTTGCTCTTGAGTTAAAACCGGTGGCTCAAGTCCTCAGTGGGATATTTTGGAGAATGAACTGTGTAGTGAAGAGAAAATAGTAAGATTCACAAGGAATGATTCTGGGTTAGGGAGAAACCTGGAGAAAACTGGGCTTTTCCTAACATGGGACATCAGCATCCAGCCCAGGAGAGGCGTTTGAGGTGAATGTCACTCCCATGAGGGGAAGGGGATGTCATTAGACTCACTTGAAATTAAGTACAATCGTGTCCATGGAGAAGTTTCACACTATAGTACTTTTATACATGTGATGTGGATATAAAACATCTGAAACATAATTCACTAGGAAACAACCCAGGAAACCTCATATATAAAACACTGCAAGTTATGGTTCTGTTTAAGCCAGAGTATTAAATTTGTTATACTTTGTTAACAGTTGAAGAGTGTGCCAAAAACATGCCAATTCAGCGTGAATGGCAAACACATAGTCAAAATAATCACTAACAACATCAATAAATCATTAATAACTAAATCTCTGATAGGTATTAATCCCTAATACTGTGCTTCCCGCTTTGAACAAAATCATTTGGTAGAGAGTCTCTGTGAAAGGAACGAAAGTCATCAATGTAGAGAAACCTGAACAAATCTTACTGCTCATAAGAATTATCTGACTGCAGTTCAGTATCATGAATGCACTAAGTGTTTAAAAGTCTTCAGGGATCATTCTTTACAGAAGGATCAGCAAAGATCTCACACTGGACATAATCCAGAGAAATGTAGGCAAGCTGTGTCTCATGTATAAGCCCTCCTGGGACAAGAGACATTGTAAAGAAACTCTATCTATATATGTCAGTATGCTGGGAGAGAGATGTGTGAAGAATCAGAGTAATAAATAGTCTGTAGAGTGTAAGAAATTTGGAAAGGTTATCACTCTTCCTTAATCTTTTCAGGGAAATAAGAGAGGTTCTTATGGATGGAAAATCCTTCATATTTTATTGCCATTTTGGATGGTATGTGAAAACTCACATTGGAGAGAAACATTATGAATGGACACAATATGGGAAGGCTTTCACTTGTGGCACACAGTTTTGAGAACATGTGAGAATGCACAGTGGAGAGAAACCCTACCAATGTAAACTGTGGCAAAGCTTTCTTTTGGTCCAGCTACCTTCAAGTACTCATAAAAATGCACAGTGGAGAAACACCCTATGAATGTAAGGAGTGTGGGAAAGCCTTCTATCTCAAATCCCTTCAATGACACATGAAAACCACAGTTAAGTGAAACTGTATGTCAGATGTGTGAAAAAGCCTACTGGTACTTCATATACCTGTAAAGACACATGAAGAGCACACACTGGAAGAAAACTTAAATCCAAAGACAGTGGGAAAGCCATTGTTTCTTAAAAAGTGTGAGCAACAAAAATGTGTCAAGAAATCTTATGAATGGAAAAAATGTGGGAAATTTTTCCTTTGCAAGTGCCTTATTTTCATTGGTATTCCCAATATATTAGTAGAAGGAAAGGAATCATAAAGATTAGAGCAGAAATAAATGAAATAGAGACTTAAAAATAGAAGAGATTGCTGAGGTTAGGAGCTAGTTCTTTTAAAAGATAAATGAAATTGATAAAGCTTTAGCCAGATTCATTAAGAAAAAAAAAATAGCTCCCATGTAAATAAAATAAGAAATGAGAAAAAAAGAAGTTCTCATTGTGACTCAGCAGGTTAAGAACGTGACTAGTATCCATGAAGATGCAGGTTCGATCTCTAGCCTCACTCAGTGGGTTAAGGATCCAGTGTTGCCTTGAGCTGTGGTGTAGGTTGCAGACACAGCTAGGATCTGGCCTTGCTGTGGCTGTGATGGAGGCTGGCAGCTGTGGCTCCGATTTGACCCCAGCCTGGGAACTTCCATATGCTGCAGGTGCGGCCCTAAAACAAAAAAAGAGAGAAAGAAAGAAAGAAAGAAAGAAAGAAAGAAAGAAAGAAAGAAAGAAAGAAAGAAAGAAAGAAAGAAAGAAAGAAAAGAAAAGAAAAGAAGTGAAAGTGGAGATGTAAAACTGAAACTACAGAAACACCAGGGTTATGAGAGATTACTAAAAATAATTATGTGCCAGTAAAATGGGACAACACCGAATAAATAAATTCTAGAAATGTACTATCTCCTAAGATTTAATTGGGAAGAAATATAAAGGAGTTCCTTGGTGGCCTAGCTGTTAAGAATCTGATATTTCATTGTTGTGGCTTGGGTTGGTACCATGGCACAGGTTTG
The DNA here is from genome assembly GCF_016906955.1 of Phacochoerus africanus. NCBI lineage: Eukaryota > Metazoa > Chordata > Mammalia > Artiodactyla > Suidae > Phacochoerus > Phacochoerus africanus. The sequence goes on along the minus strand of NC_062547.1, from coordinate 75,800,907 downwards.
ATCCCTGGACCGTAGGAACTTCTGTATGCTGTGAGTGTAGCCGAAAAAAAGGGCGGGGGGGGGGGGGGCGGAGAAAAATAGAAAATGTGAACATGTAACAAGATGGGGCTGGTGCTGAGCCCAGGTTTGGCTGCTAATCACTCAAATGTGTTGGTGGAAAAGGAAAGGTTGCTTTATTCAGGATGTCAGCAGCTTGGGAAGATGGTGGACTAATGTCTAAGGTCATCTCCCAAGTTGCTGGTTGAGAGTCAAAGGTTTTAAGAGCTCTGTGAGGGAGGGGACTGCAGGGCAGGTGAGCAGTTTGTGCATTTCTCAGGTTAGTTGGCAACAAAGTCAAGTTTTGAGCATTACCAATCCTCTGGTTTCAACCAGTCTGGGGTCTGTGTGCTTGCGGTCAGTAATTTTCATTTGCTTCATGTCTGCTTCCTGTAAAAGCACCTTTGGAGTGTATGTTAGACCTTTATCTGTATCTTTCAGGGGACTGGGTATTCAGTGATTTTGCTATGTGACTGGCTTATACTCTAAATTGTTGCCAAAAAAAGAATGAAATTTTGTCATTAGAGACAACATATATGTTACTAGAGGGTATTAATCTAAGCTGAAATAACTCAGGCAAAGAAAAATACTGTGTAATTTCACTCGCATGTGGACTCAAAAAGAAAACGTGGACAATCAGCAAAACAGAAACAGACTCACAGCTACAGAGAAACAAGTGGTGCTCATCACAGTGGAGGGTAGAGGGAGGATGAGTGAAATAGGTAAGGGAGATGAACTCCGTCCAATCAGGCCGTCGGACCCAGGAGCACTGTCCAATCAGGGCCGGGGGCGGGCGCGGCCGCGATTGCAGCCCTTGTGGAAGTGGCTTCCAGCTCACTTCAGCGCAAGCGGCGTTCCAGGTGTACCCTCTCCATCTCTCACCTGCCCAGCTTGCGGGGTCGCTGGGCGAGCTCGGAGCGGGGCGGAGATGGTAAGTTTGCGGCCGGGGACCAAAGACCAGGAGGGTCCTATTGGAACTGGCCAGAACCCGCTGAAAAGTTGACGAGGTCCTGGTTACCCGGCTACCCAACTGCCCCTTCCCAGTCAGCTCTCGGGTCTGGGACCTGGTGTCCTGTACTGTTCCTTCTCCGGGGAACCTCCACGAGCGCTTTGCTGGGGTCGGAGGGAGGCTGTGTCTTGGGGGCGGGGCAGTGGTTGGGGTGGCTGCGGGAGACCCGCCCCTGGACCTGAAGTTCAGCTTTCATCTGGTCTCAGTTTTCAGTAAGGTAAAATAACGGATCCTCTCCCCTTTTCCTTCCACTTAGAGTAGGACGTTCCTCAGGTCTGGTTCTTTGCCTCCTGACGTGGAATGTGTTGTTTTGACTCGTGTTGTTTTGAGGCTCAGTCTGGAAATACTGCCTGGGAAAGAGTCTCAGAATTGTCCTGCCTTCCCCTGCAGTTGTAGGGAAATGCAGAAAGTTCTGTGGAATTAATTCAAGAAAGCTCAGCTGGACTTGGAGTGAGGATGGCCCTTAGGGAGAGCTCTAGTCACTCCCCACCCCACCCCACCCAACCAGATAGACACCACCCCCTACATCTCCAGCCAGAAGGTGCTTCTTACTACCCAGCAGAAAGAAGAAAACCTCTCTGCCCAGGACAGCCCAGCTAGTGAGAAGCCTCCATATTTTGGATGCTCAGCTCCTCCAAATTACTGCTCATCCCTATAAAAGTAGGTCACCTCCTCCTTGTTCTCTGGATTTGCCTGTGATTTAGCATAGCTTGTAATTCCTCCCTCTTTTCCTGAATGCACTTTTGCTGATAAAATAAGTGGCTGTTGTATTGTTAAACTTGACAGTAGAACACATTGAGTTGCTAAAGAGATGGATCCATATGCTCATTAAAATAGTGACGCTTTGGAATTACTCCGTGGGGCAGTGGGTTAAGAATCTGACTGCAGAGGCTGGGGTCCCTGGGGAGGTGCAGGTTCAATCCCCACACAGTGCAGTGGGTTAAAGGATCTGGCATTGCCACCCTCTGGCTGGGATTCAGTCCCTGGAGGGGGAACTTCCATATGCCCAAGGGTGCAGCCATGAAAAGAAAAATGTTTTAAAAATAAAATAGTGACTCTTCTATACAAGGTGCAGAGTTTGTGACACTCTGATCCTGTTCCATTTCCTGTTAACACACGGGAGCCAGATTAATGAGACGTGTTCAATTCTGATTAATTTACAATGTGTTAGCATAAGGATATTAGTGAACTAATACTGTTACCAACCTGGGTTCTTGGACCTTTTGAGGCCAGATGAGGAATTCAGGCAAAGCTTTATTGAGGTTTGTGCTATAGCAGGAGGGAGCGAAAACAAGATAACAGGTGCCCTTGCTGGATCCCCGAGACAGGGTGGGTTGGTCCCTTAAATGGGGTGACAGTGAGTGTAAGAGGGTGGGTTGGGCAGGAAGGGTGGCTTAAGGGGGTCTACCCTTCCCCTGGTGTGGTGTGCAGGGATCAGGGACATGACACTGCTTCTGCTCCTGCACCTCAGAAATGGCTGTTGGGTTTGGGCTTTTTTGTATCTTTTTCACAATTTGCCCCAACTGTGATGGGTGCAGTTATTTTTTGCCTTCTGGTTTCTTTGTATCCTGTTCTTTGGGGGGACACTTGTCCAGGTGTAAGCACTGCAGTAAAGGGTCCCAGGTCCCAGTCTATCTCAGTACCTGTCTTCTGAAAGGAATGAGCAATATCCAGTTATTAAAACTATAAAAATGCTCTAGAAATTTCCTCCCCTAGGCTGTCCATGAACACGGGAGGAAGCAGTGCTCTTCAGGCTCCGAGTCACACACTGGGAGGAGGGGCTTTGTCTCCTGTAAGTGACCCATGGTGCTTGAAGTACATGTATCAATGGGGTGGGGTCAAGTTGAGCCCAAAGCTGAGCCACTGAGGGAGGGGAAGAAAGGTGTCCTGGGTTCTTGCTGCTGACTTCCCCCATGTAGGTGGGCTCCAGGCCATAGAACCACCACAGAAGGAGCTGCTGATGCCAAGAGAAACCAGGAGCATGGGGGGGGGGGAATCCCCCCCAGCAGAAGTGCTGGAGGTGGTCTGTCCTCTGAGGTTGTGCTGCCCTCAGCTGCTTCCTCTCCTTTGCTTTGGCCTCACCCAGGAGTTGGTGGATTGTGTATAATGTGTGCTTCTGAGTGAGTCTGTGAATGTCAGACTTAGGGAAAGCTCCTTGGGTTCAAGTGTGTTGGGAGGGTTGACAAATTTGAGAGTTTCTCTGGGTCGGAACTTCGAATGAGAATTAAGGCCTAGAGGAGGGGGCATTTCCACAGAAGGGGGAGTGCAGGCATGTGGAGCTCTAGGCTCCATCCCTTCCCTGCCCTGGGGGTGCCCAGCTCGGCTTTGACCTCTGACCTGGGGCTTCTTTGTGTACCATAGGTGGCTGATCCGAGCCAGCTCCCCTCTGCTGCCCTTCCGTCTTTTTTCCTTGATGGAATCTTGTCCCATGTGACTCAGCGTTCGAGCACCTAAAGACTTCTGCTCCATTACTATAAGGTATAGATTTTTCATTTCTTTTTTGTTGTAGGTTTTTATTTTCTCGGCTGAAAATCTGAGCGGATTCAGTGGCAAGCCTGAGGAAGCCGAGAGAATTCTAGAAATAAAATATTAATTTAAAAAATTGGGTAGGAGCACAACATTGTAAATCAACTATACTTTAATATGAAAAATAAATTAAAAAGCAAAAAAAATTTTTGGAGTGTAGTTGATTTACAATGTTTTGTTAGTTTCAGTTGTACAGCAAAGTCAATCAGTTTTACATATATCTATTCTTTTGCAAATTCTTTTCCCATATAGGTTATTATAGAATATTGACTCTAGTTCCCTGTTCCCTGTGCTATATAGTAGGTCCTTTTATTTTTTTATTTTATTTTTTTTGCTTTTGCTGTTTTTTTCAGGGCTGTGCCCATGGCATATGGAAATTCCAAGGCCAGGGGTCGATTTGGAGCTACAGCTACCGACCTATGCCACAGCCACAGCAACTCGGGATCCAAGCCGCATCTTCAAACTACACCACAGCTCATGGCATTGCTGGATCCTTAACTTTTTTTTTTCTTTTTTAATATGGAACGCTTCATGAATTTGCGTGTCATCCTTGCCCAGGGGTCATGCTAATCTTCTCTGTATCATTCCAATTTTAGTATATGTGCTGCCAAAGCGAGCACTGGATCCTTAATTCTTTAAGTGAGGCCCGGGATCAAACCTATGTCTTCATGGATACTAGTCAGATTCATTTCTGTTTGGCCACGATGGGAACTCCTGCTTTTATCCTTAACTGCAAACACACCAGAAATTTTATTCATATTGGAGAGAAATTAGTGCATTTGTAGATTATGAATCTCAGATCCCTAAACGGTTTCATACTGTGACAATGCCACCTGGGGAGTAATCACCCGAACTGAGCTTGAACTTCATGACAGAAATGTGGTGCTCCCCTCTGTTCGCCCTGATACTGGGACCAGGAACCTGGTGTCAAAGGACTGAGCCCAACCCATGTTGACATTCTCTATGGTGAAGCGTCTCTAAACCTGGCCCTACAGCAAAGGAACAGACATCAGTAGAGAAAACAAGAGAGGAATTCCCCATGTGGGGCAGCAGAAACAAATCTGAATGGTATCCATGAGGATGCGGGTTCAATCCCTGGCCTCACTCAGTGGGTTAAGATCTGGCATTGCTGTGAGCTGTGGTGTAGGTCACAGACTCGGCTCAGACCTGGCTTTGCTGTAGCTGTGGTGGAGGCTGACAGCTGTAGCTCTGATTCAACCCCTGTCCTGGGAACTTCATGTGCCACAGGTGTGTCCAAAAAAAAAGGAAGGAAGGAAGAGAAAGAAAGGAAAGGAAAGAGAAGGAAAGAAAGAAGGAAGGAAGGAAGGAAGGAAGGAAGGAAGGAAGGAAGGAAAGGAAGAAGAAAGAAAGAAAGAAAGAAAGAAAGAAGAAAGAAAGAAAGAAAGAAAGAGGAAAAGGATGTTATCAATTCTAACTTTGAAAGGAAACAAAACCACTGGGAAAGGAAGTGGAAAAAAATGCTACAGAAAAGATTTCATTTCTGCTTTCCTGGTCTTCCTGCAATTGCTGTCAATGTGTTTTCCTTCTACATATATGTGAGCCTTCTGATATATTGGGGTTTTGCTGAAAATATCAAGTATTTCTCATTTTGAAATGACAAGAAGAAATCTTTTTTTTTTTTTTTGCCCACACCTGTGGCATATGAAAGTTCCTGGGCTAGGTATTGAACCTGAGCCACAGCAGTGACAATGCCAAATCCTTACCTGCTAGGCCAACACAGAAGGCTAAGAAGAAATCACTATATTTTTGTCCATGTGGTCACAAAAATCAGATCAGAGTGTACAGATCTCCAGTTCTAGATGCTGTCCCATTGCTTCTGCCTGGAAGACGTCCTTTCCCTTTTCTGGTAGTGCCAGTTTTCTGGGGATGGATTACTCCAGTGTTTGTGTGTCTGACCCAGTCTCCACAGTGTTGAAAGGTGTTCCTCTGAGTATAGCCTTTTGCTGAGACCTATGATTTTCCTTGAGCATTTAAAGTATGTTACTGCACTGTATTTGTGCTGACATTTCCAGTGAGAATTCATGTATCAACTTTGGTCATCTGTATTGTGTTCTGTTTTTCTCTGGATGCTTTGAAGATATTCTCTTCATCTCCAGTTTTGAGAAATGTAATTATGACAAGTCTTGGTGTAGATATCTTTGTTACCCATGCTTGGTGTTTGTCAGCCTTCTCAGATGTGGGCTTTATATTTTTCATTCATTTTGAAAAATTATCACCAATAATTTTGTCAAAGATTTTTTTTGAGCTTCCTTCTCTCATTTGGTAGTCCAGTTTCATGTGTAGTAGGTCACTAGGTACTGTTTCATGGCTCACAGATGCTCTCTACATTTTTTATACTATATTGCAAAGGTTTCTATTGACCCATCTTCATGTTTATGTCTCTTTCCTTCTGTAATCTCTTATCAGGTTTTAATCCCATCCAATACATTTTTCATCGGAGACATTGTAGTTTACATGTCCTGAAGTTGTATTTGGGTTTTTAAAAATAATATTTCCATTTCTCTACATAAGTTTTTGTCATGTAGAAGACAATTATAAAAATTCCTTCTCAAATTCTAACATCTGTATTAGTGCTGGGGTGTTTCAGTAGATTGATTTTTCTTATCATGAATCTTTCATTTCAGCTTTTTTTGTTTATTTTTTTTTGTTTATTTTTTCAAGTATTATTGAAGTATACACTTTTCTTTTTTTTGGTCTTTTTAGTGCTGTATCCATGGCCTATGGAGGTTCCCAGACTAGGGGTTGAGTTGGAGCTGTAGCTGCCCATCTATGCCACAGCCACAGCAATGCAGGATATGAGCCATGTCTGTGACCTGCACCACAGCTCACGGCAATACCATATCCTTAACCCACTGAATGAAGCCAGGGACTGAACTTGCAAACTCATGGATATCAATCGGGTTTGTTAACCACTGAGCCATGATGGGAACTCCTATTGACGTATACTTGATTTACAATGTTGTGATAATTTCTGCTGTACAATAAAGTGATTTAGTTATACATGTATACACATCATTCTTTTTCACATTCTTTTCCCACATATATTATCACAGAATATTGGGTAGAGTTTTCTGTGCTATAAAGCAGGTTCCATTGGCCCATCATTCCATATACCTCAGTGTGCATATGCCAATCCCAAACCCCTAGTCCATCCCTCTTCCTGCACCTGTCCTCTTTGGTAACCATAAGTTTGTTTTCAAAGTCTGTGCGTCTCTTTCTTTTCTGCAGAAAGTTCATTTGTATCCTTTTCTTTAGTTTCCACATATATAATATCATATGATGTTTGTCTTTCACCTGTCTAACTTCACTTAGTATGATAGATCCATCCATGATGCTGCAAATGACATTATTTCATTCTTTTTTATGGCAGAGTAATATCCCATTGTACATATGTACCACATCTTTATCCATTTCTCTGTCAATGAACTTTTAGTTTGCTTCTACGTCTTAGCTATTGTAAATAGTACTGCAGTGAACATTGGGGTGAATGTATCTTTTTCAAATGATGGTTTTCTCCAAATAGATGCCCAGGAATGGGATTGCTGGATCAGGTGGTAGTTTTATTTTTTGTTCCTTGAGGAACCTTCAATTCTTCTCCATAGTGGCTGTATCAATTTACATTCCCAGCAAAAGTGTAAGAGGGTTCCCTTTTCTCCACACCCTCTCCAACACTTATTGTTTATAGATTTTTTTTTAGGGCCACACCTGTGGAATATGGAAGTTCCCAGGCTAAGGGTTCAATCAGGGCTGCAGCTGAAGAATCAGAGCGACAGCAAGTCGGAATCTGAATTGTGTCTGCACCCTACACCACTGCTCACAGCAATGCCAGATCCTTAACTCATGGAGTGAGGCCAGGGATCAAAATGGCATCCTCATCAATACTAGTTGGGTTCCTAACCTGCTGAGCCACAGCAGGAACTCCCTGTTTTGTAGCCTTTTTATGATGGCCACTCTGGTTGGTGTAAGGTGGTACCTCATAGTTGTTGTTTTTTTTTCTTAACCATTTTATTTTTTTTCACTGTACAGCATGGGGACCAAGTTACACATACATGTATACATTTTTTTCCTCCCATTGTTCTGTTGTGATGTAAGTATCTAGACATAGTTCTCAATGCTACACAGCAGGATCTCATTGTAAATCCATTCCAAGAGCAATATTTGCATCCATTAACCCCAAACTCCCAATCCCTCCTACTCCTTCCCTCTCCCCCCGGGCAGCCACAAGTCCATTCTCCAGGTCCATGATTTTCTTTTCTGTGGAAATGTTCATTTGTGCTGTATATTAGGTTCCAGTTATAAGTGATATCATATGGTATTTGTCTTTGTCTTTCTGACTTAGTTCACTCAGTATGAGAGTCTCTAGTTCCGTCCATGTTGCTGCAAATGGCATTATGTTGTTCTTTTTTATGGCTGAGTAGTATTCCATTGTATATATATACACCACATCTTCCTAATTCAATCATCTGTCGATGGACATTTGGGTTGTTTCCATCATAGCTATTTTGATTTGCATTTCTCTAATAATTAGCAATGTTGAGCATCTTTTCATGTGTTTTCGCCATCTGTATGTCTTCTTTGGGGAAGTATCTATTTAGATCTTCTGGCCATTTTTTGATTGGATTTTTTTTTTTACATCAACCTGCACTAGTTGTTTGTGTATTTTGGAGATTAATCCCTTGTCAGTTGCTTGGTCTGCAAATATTTTCTCCCATTCTGTGCATTTATTCATTTCATTTATGGTTTCCTTTGCTGAGCAAAAACTTTTAAGTTCTGTTTGTTAATTTTTGGTTTTGTTTTCATTATTCTAGGAGGTGAATCTGAAAAGAAATTGCTGTGGTGTATGTCAAAGAGTATTCTGCCTATGTTCCTCTCAAAGAGTTTTGTACTATCTGGTCTTATATTTAGGTTTTTAGTCTACATTGAATTTTTTTCTTCATTCTGGTCCTTTATTGCCTCTCAGGAACCCCACATTTTCCCTCTCTGCACAGTGTCTGCCTTTGGGAAGAGGGGAAAAGGGCCTTATACAGCCTCTCCCTGGGAAGTTGTGGCCAAACCCAGCTGGTAGGAAGACAGGGACCAAACCAAATTCTGCTGGAGGAACCCCACCCCCCAAATTTGGTCCAGCCATGGTAAAGCACTCAAGTTCCCTGGTGGAGGCCAGTGACAGAGAGGTCAAGGATCAGGCCAAGTGCTGCAGCTGACAAAATAGCCACAGCAAAACAGGCCACATCATGCCCACCTGGGAAATGAGCCAATGGAATCTTCTGCTGGGGGGGGGTCATTGGGTTGAACCAAGTCTTTGGGTTGGAGGGGTCACTGGAACCAAACCCAGTGGTTTTATAGGGCCATGGGTCAAACCAAGTCCTTCAGTTCAAGGACTCATTGGAACAAACAAGCACTGGTTTTACAGAGCCACAGTCAAACCATATCTATTTTATTTTTATTTTATTCCATTCTACTCTATTTTATTTTTTAATTTATTTTTAATTTTGTTTTGTTTTGTTTTTTAGGGCTACACCCATGGCATATGGAAGTTCCCAGGCTAGGGGTCGATTTGGAGCTACAGATGCTGGCCACAGCCACAGCCATAGCAAAGCAGGATCCGAGCCATGTCTGTGACCTAACCACAGCTCACGGCAACGCTGGATCCTTAATCCACTGAGCAAGGCCAGGAATCGAACCTGAGTCCTCATGGATACTATTTGGGTTCATTAACCACTAAGCCATGATGGGAACTCCTACTCTATTTTATTTATTTTTTGTTTTTTTAGGACCATACCCATGCATGTGGGTGTTCCCAGGCTAGGGGTCGAATTGGAGCTGCAGCTGCTGGCCTACACCAGAGCAACTGCCAGATCCGAGCTGCATCTGCTACCTACACTGCTGCTGGTGGCAATGCCGGATCCTTAGCCCACTGATCAAGGCCAGGGATAGAAACTGCATCCTCATGGATACTATTTGGGTTTGTTACTTGTGAGCCACACCAAGAGCTCTTGTCAAAGCATATCCTTTGGCAAGAGGGGTTATTGGACCAAAGCAAGTCCTTTCAAAGAACAGTAAGTCAAACAGAATCCATCATGGTGGTCAATGGGCCAAACTAAGTCTTTTTGGAGAGGGGCTGCCTAGCAGATCTGAGTGAGTCCCTTCCAGGGGAAGGAACTTCAACTTCTGTACCCAAGCGGAAGACCAGATAGACACGGCCAGTAGGCAAGCCTCAGATGCTGATGGTGCAGAGGATGGTGAAGCCTGACAGGGCACTACTGACCAGGACCCTGGGGCAGTGTGGGTGTCAGTGCAGCTCCTTCAGATCTCTTTTGCCCTAGTGCACAAATAGCAGAGGCTGCTGAGGTCTATCTCTGCGTTGCCCGCCTCAGGGTCCTGCTCCACTGCCAGGTCCCACTGTGTGATCTGGTTGTCTGTACCTGAGGCTGCAAAGATCCCACTGTCCTGGGGGTGCCACTCGATGGAGGTCATGGGGGCCATGTGCTGCTTGAAGGTGGCCACCAGGGAGCCAGACTTATTTTTGTGTATATGTTAGAGAGTGTTCTAATGTCATTCTTTTTTTTTTTTTTGTCTTTTTGCCATTTCTTGGGCTGCTCCCATGGCATATGGAGGTTCCCAGGCTAGGGGTCCAATCGGAGCTGTAGCTGCCGGCCTACATCAGAGCCAAAGCAACATGGGATCCGAGCCGCGTCTGCAACCTACACCACAGCTCACGGCAACACCGGATCTTTAACCCACTGAGCAAGGCCAGGGATCGAACCCCCAACCTCATGGTTCCTAGTCGGATTCATTAACCACTGAGCCGCGACGGGAACTCCCTCTAATGTCATTCTTATATATGTAGCTGTTCAGTTTTCTCAGCAACAATTATTGAAGAGACTTTCTTTTCTCTATTGTATAGTTTTGCCTCCTTTGTTGTAGATTAGTTGACTATAAGTACATGGGTTTATTTCTGAGCTTTCTAACCTGTTCCATTGATCTACATTTCTGTTCTTTGTGCCAGTACTACACTGTTTTGATGACTATAGCTTTGTAGTCTGAAGTCAGGGAGCCTGACTTTCTTTTTCTTTCTCAGGATTGCTTTGGCTATTTGGAGTCTTTTATGTTTCCATTCAAATTTTAATATTTGTTGTTCTAGTTCTGTGAAAATATGCTATTGGTAGTTTGATAGGGATTGTGTTGAATCAGTAGATGGCCTTGGGTATTTAATCATTTTGACAATATTGATTCTTCCAATCCAAGAGCATGGTATATCTTTCCATCTGTGTCATCTTTGATTTCTTTTATCTGCATCTTATAATTTTCAGAGTACAGGTCTTTTGTGTCTTTAGGTAGGTTTATTCCTAGGTATTTTATTCTTTTTGATGTGATAGTAAATGGGATTGTTTTCTTAATTTTTCTTTCTCATCTTTATTAGTATTTAGAAATGCAATTGATTTCTGTGTATAAATTTTATATCCTACAACTTTACTGAATGCATTTATGACCTCTAACAGTTTTCTGGTAGTGCCTTTAGAATCTTCTAATATCATGTCATCTGCAGACAGTGATAGTTTTAATTCTTCCTTTCCAATTTGGATTCCTTTTATTTCTTTTCTTCTCTAATTGCTTCGGCTAGGACTTCCAAAACCATGTTGAATAAAAGTGATGAGAGTGGACAGCCTTGTATCATTTCCATCTTAGTGGAAATTCTTTCAGCTTTTCACAATTGAGAATGATGTTAGCTATGGGTTTGTATAATGGTCTTTATTATGTTGAGGTAGGTTCCCTTTATGACCTCTTTCTGGTGGGTTTTTATCAAAAAATGGTGTTGGATTTTGTCAAAACTTTTCTCTGCATCTATTAAGATAATCATATGGTTTTTATTAGATTTGTTAGTGTGGTTTATCACACTGATTTGTGGATATTGTTTTGGTCAAGTGGCTGTGGTAATTAATTTATTATTCATTTGCAGTAGATAAGAATTCCAGTCAGAATATAACCTATTCTTGACTTTTTAATATTTCTTATTTATGGAAACCTTGATAAATTTTCATATTCATTTTAATATTTTATCTACAGAATAAGCTTCCATGCTTAAAATGAACTCAACTTTAGTCATCATGTGATTTTTGTACATGGCTCACTCTAAAGATTTTCTGCAAATAAATTTTTGGTTTCTGAATGTTCATGAGAGAATTAAGCTAGCCTTTTCTTTCTCATCTTGTCCTTACTTACTTTTGGCACGAAGTTTATATTTGCTTTGTAAAACCGATCAGGGGAAGTTTCTGCTATTTCTATTCTCTGTAAGATTTTATGTAAGATTAGAATTTCTTATTCCTTAACTATTTGGTAAAACTTGCCTATTAAACCATTTGGACTTGATGTTTTCTTTGTGCAGATAATTAGCTACTGGATTATCAAGTAGTCTTTAATTTCAGGTTTTCAGGACTGTTTAGATTTAGATTTTCTGGGTTTTTTTTGTAGTCAGTTTTTATATTTTTCTAAAATGTATTCATTTTATTTATTTTTTCAGATTAGTCTAAAGATATTATCTTTTATATCCCTGATGCATTTATAACTATCTTATTTTTTATGTGTAATAGTTTCTTTGTAATTACTCTTTTTTTCTCATTTAATCTTTGCAGAGGTTTGTCAGTTATTTTTGCTTTTATTAGAGAACAAACTTACCTTTGCCAGTCTTTTCTATTGCACATTTGTATTCCATTTAATTAATTTCTGGTTTTACTCTAATTATTTCTTCCTTTTTATATTCTTTATTCTAACTTTAATATGTAAATTTTCATTTATTTATGCTAAATTTTGTCCATGATAAACTGTTATGTATGAGAAGCAGTTCACAGAATGAAATTGACAATACAGACCCACAAAGGAACCTTCTGAGACCAGCTCAGCAGGTGAGGGCTGAAGAATGGGTGATGTGAAACTTAAAAAAAAGTTAACATAAAACAAGACGCAGAGACATTTTCTTAATTAAAGGTGGGAACCAGAAGACTCAAGGTCTTGGGAACCAAGAGCCCTGCCTCAAGAAAGCACACTGCTTTTATTGTGCTTTTTAGGATTACGTCAAGCGAGCAGGGGGTTGTAGGTGCAGGATATAGTTCTTTCATTATTTTTAAAGTTCTGTTATTATTTTAAAAGTAGCTGGTTAAGCTTTTATTCTGACCTTTAGGCATTTAACAATTATTAGCATTGAGGAAGCCTGGCCTTAGCTGACAATGCATAGCATCTAGAGAATCATCATTGTGATGATGATTTTTTAAATTCAATGAATTTTATTATATTTATAGTTGTACACCATCATCACAAGCTAATTTTAGAAGATTTCCATCCCAAACCCCCAGTCCATCCCTCCCCCACCCAACCTGTCTCCTTTGGTAAAAATAAGTTTTTCAAAGTCTGTGAGTATGTTTCTGTTTTGCAAATAATTTCACTGTTTCCTTTTTTTAGATTCCACATATATGTGGTAGTATATGATGTTTGTCACTCACTATCCAACTAACTTCACTTAGCATGTAATTTCTAGGTCCATCCATGTTGCTGCAAATGCCATTTTGTCATTCCTTTTTGTGGCTGAGTAATATACCATTGTGTATATGTATCACATCTTCTTTATCCACTCCTCTGTCAATGGGCATTTAGATTGCTTCCATGTCTTGGCTATTGTACATTGAATATTGGGATGCACATATCTTTTCAAGTCATAGTTTTCTCCAGATAGATGCCCAGGAATGGGATTGCTGGATCATATGATAATTCTATTTTTAGGTTTTTGAGGAATCTCCACACTGTTTTCTATAGTGGTTGCACCAATTTACATTCCCACCAACAATGTAAGAAGGTTCCCTTTTCTCCACAACCTCTCCAGCATTTGTTATTTGTAGACATTTTGATGATGGCCATTCTTGCTGGTATATTGTGGTACCTCATAATAGTTTTGATTTGCATCTCTCTAACAATTAGTGATGAACATCATTAGTGATGTGTTTTTTGGCCATCTGTATGTCTTTTTTGGAGAATTGTGTAGATCTTCTGCCCATTTTTTGATGGGATTGTTTGGTTTTTTGGTATTGAGCTTCAAGAGGTATTTTATATATTTTAGAGATTAATCTCTTGTCAGTCACTTCATTTGCAAATATTTTTTCCCATTCTGTGGGTTATCTTTTTGTTTTGTTTAGGGTTTCCTTTGCTGTGCAAAAACTTTTAAGTTTAATTAGGTCCCATTTGTTTATATTTGTTTTTATTGTCATTACTCTAGGAGGTGATCTGCAAAGATATTTTTGCGGTTTATGTCAGAGTGTTTGGCCTATGTTTTCCTGTAAGAGTTTTATAGTATCCATTCTTATATTTAGGTCTTTAATCCTTTTTTTTTTTTTTGTCTTTTTGCCATTTCTTGGGCCGCTCCCGTGGCATATGGGAGGTTCCCAGGCTAGGGATCTAATCTGAGCTATAGCCGCCAGCCTAAGCCAGAGCCACAGCAACGCGGGATCCGAGCCGCGTCTGCGACCTACACCACAGCTCACAGCAACGCCGGATCCTTAACCCACTGAGCAAGGGCAGGTATCGAACCCGCAACCTTATGGTTCCTAGTTGGATTCGTTAACCACTGCACCACGACAGGAACTCCCCTTTAATCTATTTTGAGTTTATTTTTGTGTATGGTGTTAGGGAGTGTTCTAATTTCATTCTTTTACATGTAGCTGTCCAGTTTTCCCAGCACCACTTATTGAAGGGACTGTCTTTTCTCCATTGTATATTTTTGCCTCCTTTGTCATAGACTAGTTGAACCTAGGTGTGTGGGTTTAACTCTGGGCTTTCTATCCTGTTCCACTAAGCTATGTTTCTGTTTGTGCCAGTAGCATACTCTTTGGATGACTGTAGCTTTGTAGTATAATCTGAAGTCAGGGATCTGGATTCCATCAGCTCCATTTTTCTTTTGCAGGATGTCTTGGGCTATTCTGGGTCTTTTGTGCTTCTAAACAAACTTGAAAATATTTTGTTCCGTGAAAAAAAAATACCATTGGTAATTTGATAAGATTGCATTGAATCTGTAGATTTCCTTGGGTAGTATTTTGACAATATTGATTCCTCCAATTCAAGAACAAGGTATGTCTTTCCATCTCTTTCTGTTGTCTTTGATTTCTTTCATCAGTGTCTTACAGTTTTCAGAGTACAGGACTTTTGTCTCTTTAGGTAGGTTTATTCTTAGGTTTGTGTTTTGTTTTTTTTTATTTTTATTTTTTCTGCTGTACAGCATGGGGACCAAGTTACACATACATGTACATTTTTTTCCTCCCATTGTTCTGTTGTGATGTAAGTATCTGGACACAGTTCTCAATGCTACACAGCAGGATCTCATTGTAAATCCACTCCAAGAGCAATAGTTTGCATCCATTAACCCCAAGCTCCTGATCCCTCCCACTCTATCCCTCTCCCCCCGGGCAGCGACAAGTCTATTCTCCAAGTCCATGATTTTTTTTCTGTGGAAATGTTCATCTGTGCTGTATATTATGTTCCAGTTATAAGTGATATCATATGGTATTTGTCTTTGTCTTTCTGACTTAGTTCACTCAGTATGAGAGTCTCTAGTTCCATCCATGTTGCAGTTTGTGTTTTGTTTTGATGTGATGGTAAATGGGATTCTTTCCCTAATTTCTCTTTCTGACCTTTCATTATTAGTATATAGATATGCAGTTGATTACTTTGTGTTAATTCTGTATCCTGCAAGTTTAGTGAATCCATTTATGAGCTCTTTTTTCTAGTAGTGTCTTTAGGATTTTCTAGGTATAGTATCATTTCATCTGCAAACAGTGGTAGTTTTACTTCTTTTCCAATTTGGATTCCTTTTATTCCTTTTTCTTTTCTGATTGCCGAGTTCCAAAGCTATGTTGAATAGTAGTGTCAAGAGCAAACATTGTTGTCTTGTTCCTGATGTGCAGCTTTCAGCTTTTCACCATTGAGAATGATGTTAGCTGTGAGTTTGTCATATATGGCCTTTATATGTTGAGGCAGTTCCCTTTATGCCCACTTCCCAGAGGGTTTTTTTTTTTTATCAGAAATGGGTGTCGGGATTTGTCAAAAGCTTTTTATGCATCTATTGAGAGTATCATGTGGTTTTTATTCTTCAGTTTGTTAATGTGGTGTATCACAATGATTGATTTGTGGATATTGAGAAATCCTTGCATCATGGGATAAATCCACTTGATCATGGTGTATGATCCTTTTAATGTATTGCTGGATTCAGTTTCGTAGGGTTTTGTTGAGGATTTTTGCATCTATGTTCATCAGTGATATTGGCCTGTAATTTTTTTCTCTTTTTTTTAATTTTATTTTTTTGTGGTAACTTTGGTTTTGGTATTGGAATGACAGTGGCCTCATAGAATGAGTTTGAGAGTGTTCCTTCCTATGCAGTTTTTTGGAATAGTTTCAGAAGGATAGGTGTTAACTCTTCTATAAATTTTTGATAGAATTCACCTGTAAAGCCATCTGGTCCTGGACTTTTCGTTTGTTGGAAGTTTTTAAATCAAAGTTTCAATTTCAGTACTTGTGATTGGTCTGTTCAACTTTTCTATTTATTCTTGGTTTAGTCTTTGAAGATTGTAGTTTTCTAAGAATTTGTTCATCTAGTTTGTCCATTTTATGGGCATATAGTTGATTGTAGTAGTCTCCTATGATCCTTTATATTTCTGTGATGTCTGTCGTTACTTCTTCTTCTTCTATTTTTTTTTTTTTTTGGTCTTTTCTAGGGCTACACCTGCGGTATATGGAGGTTCCCAGGCTAGGGGTCTAATCAGAGCTGTAGCCACCGGCCCACATCAGAGCCACAGCAATGTGGAATCCCGAGCTGCATCTGTGACCTACACCATAGCTCACAGCAACGCCAGATCCTTACCCATTGAGCAAGGCCAGGGATTGAACCTGCAACCTCATGATTCTTAGTCAGATTCATTAACCACTGTGCCATGATGGGAACTCCTGTTGTTACTTCTTTTTCATTCCTAATTTTACTGATATGAGCCCTCTCTCTTTTTTTATTGATGAATCCAGCTAAGGGTTTATCAATTTCTTGATCATTTCAATGAACCAGCTTTTACTTTCATTGAATTTTTCTATGGTTTTGTTTCTATTTCATTTATTTCTACTCTGATCTTTATGATTTCTTTCCTTCTGCTAACTTTGTGTTTTGTCTGTTTTTCTTTCTCTAGTTGCTTTAGGTATAAAGTTAAGTTGTTTATTTTAGTCTTTTATTGTTTCCTGAGGTAGTCTTGTATTGCTATAAACTTCCCTCTTAGAACTGCTTTTGCTTCATCCCATAGGTTTTGGATTGTGTCTTTGTTGTCATTTGCTTCTAGGTATTTTTTAAATTTCCTATTTGATTTTTTCAGTGATCTATTGGTTGTTTGGTAGCATGTTGTTTAGCCTCCATGTTTTTGTGGGTTTTGCAGGTTTTTTTGGTTGTTGTTGTTGTTGATTTCTAGTCATAGCATTGTGGTTGCAAAAGATGCTTGATATAATTTCAGTTTTCTTATATTTACTAAGGCTTGATTTGTGGCCTGGAATGTGATCTATCCTAGAGAATGTTCTGTGTGCACTTGAGAAGAATGTGTATTCTGCTGCGTTTGGATGGAATATTCTATAAATATCTATTAAGTCCATCTGGTCTAATGCATCATTTAAGGCCTGTGTTTCCTTGTTGATTTTCTGTCTGGATGATCTGTCCATTGCTGTAAGTGGGTGTTAAAGTCCCTTGCTATTACTATGTTATTGTCAATTTCTCCTCTTAAGGCTGTTAGCTGTTGCCTTATATATTGTGATCCTATGTTGGGTGCATATATATTTCAATTGCTGTATCTTCTTCCTGGATTGATCCTTTGTTCATTATCTAATGTCCTTCTTTGCCGCTTATAACACTCTTTATTTTAATGTCTATTTTGTCTGATATGAGTATTGCTACTCCAGCTTTCTTTTGTTTTCCTTTTGCATTGAATATTTTCTTCCATCCTCTCACTTTCAATTTGTTTGTGTCCCTAGAGCTGAAGTGGGTCTATTGAAGACAGCATATATATAGGTCTTGTTTTTGTATCCATTCAGCCAGTCTGTACCTTTTGGTTGGGGCATTTAGTTCACTTACATTTAAGGTAATTATATGTATGTTCTTATTTCCATTTTATTAATTGTTTTGGATTTGTTATTGTTGGTCTTTTTTCTTCAATCCTCCTCTTGTCTTGTGGTTTGATGATTATCTTTAGTGTTGTGTTTGGATTGCTTTTTCTTATTTGTGTGTGTATCTATTTTCGATTTTTGGTTTTCAGTTACCATGAAATTTTAATTTAGGAGTATATATATATGATTGTTTTAAGTTGTTCTCTTAATTGCAAATGCATCTCCCTATCCTGAATTTGTACCCTCTTCTCATATTTGCTGGTTTTGGTAGCATATTTGTGTGTGGATGATTTCCTACCTTTACTATATATACCTTTATTGGTGGGCCTTGTCATTCATAATATTTTTGTTTCTAGTTGTGGTCTTTTCTTTTCCACCTGGAGAAGTTCCTTTATTATTTGTTGTAAAGCTGGGTTAGCAGTTCTGAATTCTCTTAGCTTTTGCTTGTCTCCTTCAAATCTGAAGAAGAGCCTTACTGGGTAGAGTAATCTTGGTTGGAGGTTTTTCTTTTCATCACTCTGAGTATATCATGCCACACTCTTCTGGCCTGCAGTTTAAGCCAGTAATCGAATCAGTGTTCCCTTGTATGTTATTTGTTGCTTTTCACTACCTGCTTTCTTTGTTTTGTTTTTGTATTTTTGCCTTTTCTAGGGCCACTCCCGCAGCATATGGAGGTTCCCAGGCTAGGGGTCTAATCGGAGCTGTAGCCACTGGCCTACGCCAGAGCCACAGCAACACGGGATCCAAGCTGTGTGTGCAACCTACACCACAGCACACGGCAACGCCAGGTCCTCAACCCACTGAGAAAGGTCAGGGATCGAACCCGCAACCTCATGGTTCCCAGTGGGATTCGTTAACCACTGAGCCACAACAGGAACTCCTTCACTACCTTCTTTCAATATTTCCTCTTTATCTTTAATTTTGTTCACTTTGATTAATATGTGTCTCAAGGTGTTCCTCCTTGGGTTTATTTTATATGGTGTTCATTGTGCTTCCTGGATTTGAGTGAGTGATTCCTTTCCCATGTTAGGGAAGTTTTTGGCTATTATCTTCAAATATTTTATTTGGCCCTTTCTCTCTCTCTTGTCCTTCTGGCACCCCTATGATACAGACATTGGTGAGTTTAAAGTTGTCCCAGTGCTCTCTTAGAGTGTCTTCATTTCTTTTCAATCTTTTCTCTCTTTTCTGTTCTGCATCAGTGAATTTCACTTATTTTATTTTGCATTTCTGCTTGCTTAATCTTTAAATCTTCTACTTCTTTGCTCAGTGTTTCTTGCAATTTATCAATCTTTGCCTCCAGTTTATTTCCAAGATCATGAATTATCTTTACTATCATCAGCCTAAAATCTTTTTCATGGAGGTTGGCAATCTCCAGATCACTTAGCTGTTTTTTGTTTGTTTGTTTGTTTGTTTTTTGTCATTTTGCCTTTTGTCGAGCCTCTCCCTCGGCACATGGAGGTTCCCTTGCTAGAGGTCTAATCGGAGCTGTAGTCACTGGCCTATGCCAGAGCCACAGCAACACGGGATCTGAGCCGTGTCTGCAACCCATACCACAGCTCACAGCAACGCCAGATCCTTAACCCACTGAGCAAGGCCAAGGATTGAACCTGCAACCTCATGGTTCCTAGTTGGATTCGTTAACCACTGAGCCACAATGGGAACTCCGCTGATTTTTCTTTCTTTTTTTTTATTACTCAATTTATGACATTTGTAGTTGTACAATAATCATCACAATCCAATTTTATAGGATTTCCATCCCACAACCCCAGTGCATCTCCCCACCCCACAAACTGTCTCCTTTGGAGACCATAAGTTTTTCAAAGTCTGTGAGTCAGTATTTGTTCTGCAAAGAAGTTCAGTCTGTCCTTTTTTCACATTCCACCTGTCAACGAAAGCATTTGATGTTGGTGTCTCATTGTATGGCTGACTTCACTTAGCATGATAGTTTCTAGGTCCATCCATGTTGCTGCAAATGCCATTATTTCATTCCTTTTAATGGCTGAGTAATATTTCATTGTGTATATGTACCACTTCTTGTGGTACCATTTCATTGTGTATATGTACCACTTCTTGTGTATATGATCCACTCCTCCATCAATGGACATTTAGGTTGTTTCCATGTCTTGGCTATTGTATATCGTGCTGCAATGAACATTGGAGTACATGTGACTTTTCCAGTCATGGTTTTCTCTGGATAGATGCCCAGGAGTGGGATTGCTGGATCAAATGGTAGTTCTATTTTTAGTTTGCTGAGGAATCTCCATACTGTTTTCTGCAGTGGTTGCACCAATTTACAATCCCACCAACAGTGTAATAGGGTTCCTTTTTCTCCACACCATCTCCAGCTCTTATTGTTTGTAGACTTTTTGATGATGGCCACTCTGGCTGGTGTAAGGTGGTACCTCATAGTGGTTTTGATTTGCATTTCTCTAATAATGAGTGATGTTGAACACCTTTTCATGTGTTTTTTGGCCACTTATATGTCTTCTTTGGAGAACTGTCTGTTTAGATCTTCTGCCCACTTTTTGATGGGGTTGTTTGTTTTTTTGGTATTGAGCTGCAGAAAGTGTTTATAAATTTTGGAGATTAATCTCTTGTCAGTTGGTTCATTTGCAAATATTTTCTCCCATTCTGTGGGTTATCTTTTTGTTTTGTTTAGGGTTTCCTTTGCTGTGCAGGAACTTTTAAGTTTAATTAAGTCCCATTAGTTTATTTTTGTTTTTACTGTCATTACTCTCAGAGGTGGATCTGAGAAGATGTTGCTGTTGTTTATGTTGGAGAGTGTTTGGCCTATGTTTTTCTCTAAGAGTTTTATAGTGTCTGGTCTTATATCTAGGTCTTTAATCCATTTTGAGTTTATTTTTGTGTATGGTGTCAGGGAGTGTTCTAATTTCATTCTTTTATATGTGGCTGTCCAGTTTTCCCAGCACCACTTATTGAACAAGCTGTCCTTTCTCCATTGTATATTCTTGCCTCCTTTGTCATAGATGAGTTGGCTGTGGGTGTGGGGGTTTAATTCTGGGCTTTCTATCCTGTTCCACTGATCTATATTTCTATCTTTGTGCCAGTGCCATATAGTTTGATGATTGTTGCTTTGTAGTATAGTCTGAAGTCCAGGAGCCTGATTCCTCCAGCTCCATTTTTCAGGATGTCTTTGGCTATTCTGGCTCTTTTGTGCTTCCAAACAAACTTTAAAATACTTTGTTCAAGTTCTGTGAAAAATGTCCTTGGTAATTTGATAGGGATTGCATTGAATCTGTAGATTGCCTTAGGTAGTATAGTCATTTTGATAATATTAACTTTTCCAATCCAAGAGCATGGCATGTCTTTCCATCTATTTGTGTCATCTTTGATTTCTTTCATCAGTGTCTTATAGTTTTCAGAGTATAGGTCTTTTGACTTTTTAGGTAGTTTTACTCTCATGCAGAATATTCATGAGAAATTTGCCTCCAATATCCGTTCCCCACAATGAGCCACGGTCACCCCGTTTTCCCAGAAGATCCTCCAAGAAACCGAGGCAGGTCTGACCCAGATTCCTATGGAGTCTGTGTTTGCCTTGGAACCCAGTGCACATGAAACCCTGTGTGGGCCTTTCAAGAGTGGAGTCTCCATTTCCCTGGTCCTGGGGAGCTCCTGCACACAAGCCCTGTTGGCCCTCAAGGCCAGATGCTCTGGGTGCTCCTCCTCCCAATGCCAGATCCCCAGGTGTAGGGACCTTACATGGGGCCTAGAATTCTCCCATCAGGGAGCCTCTGCAATATGGTTATTTTGCAGTCTGTGGGCCTCCCAACTGCTGGGTATGGGGTTGCTTATATCACGTAATGACCTCTCCTACCATCTTGATGTGGCCTCCTCTTTGTCTTTTGTAGTAGGGTATCTTTTTTGGTAGATTCTAGTCTATTTTGTTGATGGTTGTTCAGCAGTTGGTTGTAATTTTGTTTTCAGGAGATAAGGTGAGCTCCAGTCCTTCTACTCTACCATCTTATTGCTGTCTCTCCCAGATTACAAATCTTACTGGATTAGAAGAAACTGCTGGAGTTGCTTAAAAATGGACTATGTGTTGGCAAGTCTTCAATGATAACTTCCTCCATTGGATGCAGGGTAGATCTCATTTTAGACCCAAGATGCAGACAGGTCTCTATCTCAGCACTTGTGCAAGAACTCACACTGCAGAGAAAACCTATCCATCAAGAATATGGTACAGCCTTCCCTGTTCTGTCTTGTTCAGAAAAGTGGAAGGTCTTGGAAGTTCCCTTGTGGTGCCTGGCATTGTTGCAGCTGTGGCACAGGTTGCATCTGTAGTGCAGGTTCGACCTCTGGCTCAGGGACTTCCACGTGCTGTAGGTGCTGCCAAAAAAAGAAGTAACATGTGCAAAGTCTTGCTAGTAAATTCCATGTGAGGAATGTGGAGAAACTGTGTGGTCACTCATCTGTTTTCAGACTCACGAGTGGTGATTTGAGTGCTCATCACAGTGAGCAGGAAGGTTCTTATTTGTTGTTCTGCCTTTAGAAGACGTGATTATTCATAATGGAATGAAGTCTAGTGAATGTGAGGAATGTAGGAAGGCTTTAGTCATCATTATTTGACATAAAAGCAGTTACCCTGTAAGTGTGCGATATGGGAAAGTGTTATTCATTTCTTGCACACAGGGACACAATTCCAGTTAAATAACATCTGGTGTACTGAGTGCAATGAGCCCATACACCATGAGGAATCATAGGTTAACTCAGGTGACATGATGGTATGAGAGGCCCGATCAGAAGATCATGCCTTGTGTTAACCATATTTGTGGAGGGACCAAGGAAGCAGGTTTTGTGGACTGGATGGACTCATGGGGTTGTGTGTGCAAGGGATTTTAGACTTAGTTACAAAGCTTGGGAAAAATGAAGTGGATCTTGTAATTGAGAAACTAAAAAAGGTTCCTCCTATTAGATTTAGAAGCTGGTCTTATTTTGGGATAATATTTTGTGTTTTCAGACTAGACTATGAAGTGACCTTATGGGTGTCCTCCATCCCAGAGTGGCCTGACTTTATGTTCCAAGGATTGTTTAAGAGAATGTGATGACCATTCTGAGTGCCAGTAGTGGGTACCAGGGCAACTATTTGGCTGTCAGGCAACTATTTTGCTGTCAGGCAACTGTTTTGTCAGCCCCTTCTCTTATCCACAAGCAAGTGAAATCAGGCTTCCAGACCCTACTCTATGATACCCAGATCTTTTTAAGGATTTTATAATCTGGACATTTTCCAGGGACATCTATACTTGGAATAGAGTTAGTCTTGCCTGCTTTTTTTGAAGGAGTATGACCAGATGAATCCTCTGATGTGACAGCGGCTTGCAGTGGCTTTTAAAACTCTAAAAAGAGTAAGGCAACTATAACAGACATTTATTAGAAATAAAAATGTTTTTTCTCTGAAGACATGACCCTAGGTTACCAAACATAGTCAGTGGAAATATCCTCAAATCGAGATACTCTTTTGCAGAGCTCTGCATAGCTTTCTAAGAAATTGAAGCGATGGAGTTCCCTGGTGGCCTAGCAGTTAAGGACCTGGCACTGTCCCTGCTATGGTGCAGGTTCAGTCCCTGGCCAGGAAACATCCATATGCCATGTGTGTGGCCAAAAAAAAAATAAAATAAAGAAAGAAAGAGAAAGAAGAAAAGTGAAGTGAAAGTCACATAACATAGTTAACTATTTTAAAATATATAATTTGGGGGTTCCCTAGTGGTCTAGTGGTTGGGACTTGGCACTTTCCTAGTTTTGACCCCGGTCTAGGAACCAAGATCACTTATTAAACTGCTGCACACCATGGCCAAAAGATACATAAACACATACAGAAAAATAAAAACTAATAGTGTTAATTTTAATATACATATTTAATGTTATTATGGACATTTATATTTAGTATATATATTAGTGTATATTTATTTATTTTTTTTGTCTTTTGTTGTTGTTGTTGCTATTTCCCGGGCCGCTCCTGTGGCACATGGAGGTTCCCAGGCTAGGGGTTGAATCGGAGCTGTAGCCACCGGTCTACGCCAGAGCCACAGCAACGCGGGATCCGAGCCGCGTCTGCAACCTACACCACAGCTCACAGCAACGCCGGATCGTTAACCCACTGAGCAAGGGCAGGGACCGAACCCGCAACCTCATGGTTCCTAGTCAGATTCGTTAACCACTGACCCACGACGGGAACTCCTATTAGTGTATATTTATATGTATGCACACATATACACAACTTGGTCCATTCACAACGTTGTGCAACCACCACCTCTAATTTGAGAGCCTTTTCATTTCCCCAAAACACCCCATGCCCTTTAAGTAGTGGCTCCTGATCCCTCTGCAACTTTTCCAGGCAAGCACTCATCCACTTTCAGCCTCTGTGGGTTTGTCTATTCTGGTTACTTCATATAAAAGCAGCTACACAACATGTGATCTTTGTGTCTAGTGTTTACTCAGCATAATGTTTTTGTGGGTCATCCACACTGCAGCATGTCAATACTTTTTGCCTTTTGATGGCAGAGTATGATTGCATTGTGCACTACAGCTTTATCCATTCATGTGTGGACAGGCCTTTGGATTGTTTCCACCTTTTGGTTGTGGGGAAAAAAACACTGCAGTGAGCATCCGTGCACAAGTTTCTATGTGAACACAATTGTTCATCTCCATTAGGTGAATATCTACAAGTGGAGTTGCTGGGTCACATGGTGATTCTTTAACTTTTTGAAGTACCACTAAACTTGTCCCCAAAGGCTGCCCTGGCACTATTTGCATTCCCCTCAGCAACATATGAGTGTTCCTATTTCTCCACAGCTTTTAGACAGAGCTGTGTATTATTTTTTAAAAATCATAGTCCCAGAGTGTATGCAGTGATATCTCACTGAGATTTTGGTTTGCATTTCCTAAATGACCAATGCTGTCAAACTTGTGTGTATTTGCTGACTATCTTCTTTAGAGAAATGTCTACTCAAGTCCCTAGCCCACTTTACTTGTATTTTTTAATGGCCACATCTGCAGCATATGGAAGTGCCCAGGCCAGGGATGAAATCCAAGCTGCAGCTGTGGCGACAAAGGATCCTTTAACACACTGTGCCAGGCGCCACCAGATCCTTAACCCACTGTGCCACAAGCAAACTTCCAAGAATTTCCCTCCTCTTAAGGCTAAATAATATACCAGTATGTGGAGGGACCACACTTTGTGTATCCATTCATCCTTTGATGGACACTTAGGTTGCTTTACATATATTTTTTTTGGCAACTTCCACAGCATGTGGAAGTTCCCCAGCCAGGGATCAAACCCATACCATGGCAGTGACCTGAGCTGCTGTGGTGAAAACACCAGATCCTTAACCTGCTGTGCCATAAGGGAACTCCAACATATTTTAATGATTGTAACAAATCATGCTACTATGAACATGGGTGAAGAAGCATCTGTTTGAGACCCTTATAATTCATTAGGGTGTATACCCATATTGCTGGATCATATGGTAATTCTTTCAATTTTGTCCCTTTTTTTTGGGCCACCCCATGACATATGGAGTTTCCAGGCCAGGGATCAAATTCGAGCTGCAGCTGTGGCCATGCTGACAGTGATCCTTAACCCACTGTGCTGAGCTGGGGACTAACCTGTGTCCCAGTGCTCAGAGATGCTGCTGATCCACAGCAGGAATTCCGTCTTTCAATTTTTTGAGGAATCACCATACTGTTTCCACAATTGCTTCACATTTTATATCCCAACCAACACAAAGATTCCAATTTCTACACATACTGGTTTTGTTTTTTCATTTGATAATAGCCATCCTAATCTGTGAGGTAGTATTTCACTCTAGTTTTGATTTGCATTTCCCTAATGATTAGTGATGTTGAACATCTTTTCGTGTGGTGATTGTCCATTAATATGTTTTCTTTGGAGAAATGTCTATTCAAGTTTACTGCCCAGTTTTGGATTTGGTTGTCTGGGTTTTTTGTTAAGTTTTAGTTCTCTATAAATTCTGGATATTAATGTCTTATCAGATACATGATTTGCAATTTTGTGTGCATGTGTGTTTTTTAGGGCCGCACCCTTGGCTGATTTGTAAGTGTTTTATCTCATTCTATGGGTTGCCTGTTTACTCTGTTAATGTCTTTTGATGCACAAATTCAATTTCATGCAGTCCATGAAATCTGTTTTACCTGTGCTTTTGGTGTCATCTGAAAAAGCACTGCCAAATCCAGTGTCATGAAGCTTTTGTCCTTTCTTCTAAGAGATTTATTGTTTTAGGTCTTACATTGAGGTGCTCGAACTGTTCTGAGTTCATTTTTGTATTTCATGTTATGTAAAGATCCAACTTCATTCGTGTTTTCCATGTGGATGCCCCATTTCCCAGCACCATCTGTTGAAAACAGTCCTCTCCTCATTGGATGGCTTTTTCACTTCTTGGTAAAAATCACTTAACCATACAGGAAAGGGTTTATTGTGTACTCGCTTCTATTCCACTGGTCTTTATGTCTGTCTGTTTGCCAGTACTACACTGTTTTGAGTACTGTGGTTCTGTAGTAATTTTTGAAAACAGGATGTGAGAATTGCCCAGGTTTTTTTTTTTTTTTTAATTAAGATTGTCTCAGTTATTCAGGATCTCTTGAGAGTCTATTTGAATTTTTTTTTTGTCTTTTTTTTTGCTATTCCTTTGGGCCGCTTCCGCGGCATATGGAGGTTCCCAGGCTAGGGGTCGAATCGGAGCTGGAGCCACCGGCCTACGCCAGAGCCACAGCAACGCAGGATCCGAGCCGCGTCTGCAACCTACACTACAGCTCACGGCAACGCCGGATCGTTAACCCACTGAGCAAGTGCAGGGACCGAACCTGCAACCTCATGGTTCCTAGTTGGATTTGTTAACCACTGCGCCACGACGGGAACTCCGAGAGTCTATTTGAATTTTAAGATGGGTTCTCCTTCTAAGAAAAAAAATCAGATTTTTATAGGAGTGGCATGAATCTATAGATCCCTTTGGACTGACATTTTAACATTTTTATCTTGCAATTGATGAACATGGGAGGTTTCCATTTATTTGTCTTTATGTTCTTTCAAGAATATTTTCACTGTACAAGTTCTCAGGAAGTTATTTCCAGAGGTTTTTTGTTTTTCTTTTTGCTTTTTAGGCCCACATCTATTGCATATGCAAGTTACCAGGCTAGGGGTCAAACTGGAGCTACAGCTGCTGGCCTATGCCATAGCCAGAGCCAGATCCAAGCTGTGTCTGTGACCTCCACCACAGCTCCCAGCAACACCGGATCTTTAACCCACTGAGTGGGGCTAGGAATAGAACCCACATCCTCCTGGATACTAGTCAGGTTCATTTCTGTTAAGCCACAACAGGAATTCCCAAAGTTGGGTTTTTTTGTTTTGTTTTTGTTTTGTTTTGTTGCTTTTTAGGGCCACACCCACAGCATTTGGAGGTTCCCAGACCAGGGAAACCTGGTCAAATCAGAGCTACAGCTGCAGGCCTACACCGCAGACACAGCAACACAGGGTCCAAACTGCATCTGTGACCTGCATCACACCTCACAACAATGCAGATCCTTAATCCATTGAGCGAGGCCAGGGATTGAACCCACCTCATGTTTCCTAGTCAGATTCATTTCTGCTGCTCCACAATAGGAACGCCCTCCTGAAGTATTTTATTATTTTTGATGCTATTGTGAATGAAATTGTTTTGGCAATTTCCTTTGTAATTGTTCATTGCATATAGAAATGGAAATGATTTTTGAGTGTGGATGTTGTATCGCCACTACTTCCCTGAACTCAGGTATTAGTTCTAACAGCTTTTACTGTGAGGTCTTTAGGATTGTCTACATAAAAGATCATGTCATCTGCAAACTGATGTTTTACTTCCTTTCTAACTTGGATGCCTTTTATTTCTTCTTGCCTTGTTGCTCTAGCTAGAAATTGTTATTACCTTGAATAGAAGTGTGAGAGTGGTCATTCTTGTTTCTGATCTTTGAGAAAAAAAAAAACTCTCAGTTCCCATTTGAGTATGGTGTCTGGAGTGGGGTTTTCAAAAATGGCCTTTATTATGTTGAGGTGCTTTCCTTCTATTGCTAGTTTTTGTTTTTTCATTCTTTTGCTATTTCTTGGGCCGCTCCCACGGCATATGGAAGTTCCCAGGCTAGGGGTCTAATTGGAGCTGTAGCCACTGGCCTGCGCCAGAGCCACAGCAACGCAGGATCCAAGCCGCATCTGCAACCTACACCATAGCTCACGACAACGCTGGATCCTTAACCCACTGAGCAAGGGCAGGGACTGAACCCGCAACCTCATGGTTTCTAGTCAGATTCGTTAACGACTGCACCACGATGGGAACTCCCTAGTTTTTGGTTTTGTTTTTTTTTTTTTTTTTTTTTTTTTAGTGTTTTTAATCATGAAAGGTTGTTAGAGTTCCAGTCGTGGCTCAGTAGAAACAAATCTGACTAGCATCGATGAGGACACAGGTTCAATGCCTGGCTTTGCTCAGTGGGTTAAGGATCTGGCGTTTCTGTGAGCTGTGGTGTAGGTGACAGATGTGGCTCGGACCCGCTGTGGCTGTGGCTCTGGCATAGGCCAGCAGCTACAGCTCCAATTAGACCCCTAGCCTGGGAACCTCCATATGCCACAGGTGCAGCCCTAAAAAAAAGACAAAAATCAACCAATCAATCAATCATGAAAGGTTGTTGAATTTTCCCAAATGCTTTGTCTGAATAGATGATCACTTTGTCTGAATAAGGATGATCACTTGTTTTTACTCTCCATTCCGACATGGGATATTGCACCGGCTGATTTCCATATTGAACCATCTCTTGAATTCCAAGAATTCCACTTGGCCATGGTGTATAATTCCTTTATACTGAATTCTGTTTGGTAGTATTTTGTCGAGGATTATTGTATCACATCTTATGATGTCTGTAATTTTCTTTTATTGCTGAGTCGCTTTGGTATCAGGGTAATGCTGGCCTTATAGAAAGGAGTTAGGAACTGTCTCCACCGCCTCCGTTTTTTTGTTTGAAAAGCATGAGAGGGATTATTAGTTTGTTTCATCTCTTTTGTCTTTTCTAGGGCCACATGCGTGGCACGTGGAGGGTCCCAGGCTAGGGGTCTAATGGGAGCTGTAGCCACCAGCCTACACCAGAGCCACAGCAACGCAGGATCCGAGCCGCATCTGCAACCTACATCACAGCTCACGGCAACGCCAGATCCTTAACCCACCGAGCCAAGGCCAGGAATCGAACCCGCAATCTCATGGTTCCTAGTCAGATTCATTAACCACTGAGCCACGACGGGAACCCCATTGGTTGTTTTTTTAAATGTCTGGAAGAATTCACCAATGAAGCCATTAGGATCTGGATTTTTAATTTGTTGGGAGATTGTGGATTACTGGTTCAATCTGCTTACTAGCTATAGAGGGATTCAGATTGTTTATTTCTTCATGATTCAGTCCTGTAGGATTTGTTTCCAGGAATTTGTCCACTTCATCTAGGTTATCTAATTGTGTGTACAGTTGTTCATAGTAACCTTATTAACCTTTATTTCTGTAGAATCGGTAATGATGTTCCCACTTCCATTTCTGATTTCAGTAATTTGAGTCTTTTTTTTTTTTTTTTTTAGTCCGTCTCACTAAAGTTTTGTCGGTTTTGTTAATCTTTTCAAACAAACCAACTTTTGGTTTTATTGATTCTATTGCTTTCCTGTGCTCTATTTTATCTCTACTGTAATATTTATTTTCTTCTGCTAGCTTTAGTTTAACTTCTATTTTCAGAGCAATTTGGGCTCTGCATGCCAGTTTGCACTCAAAGCACTCACAGCAGTTTGGAAAAACAGCAGGGGGAGATTTCCTCCAGGAAGGGAGGAAAGTTTGCAGGGAAGGATTCTGATAAACAAGCCTAACAATAGCCTCTACCTTTCTCTTGTTGCCTCTCATATTCCAGATTTGTGGGTATCCCACTTAACAACCATAACATTACATTTTTAAAATCCCCTACTTTCATCCAGACCTTTCCTCTGGAAGGACTGTACAGAAGAGACATAAAAGTATTTCCAGGAATTCCCATCATGGCTCAGCAGTAACGAACCCTGCTAGTATCCATGAGGACACGAGTTTGATTCCTGGCCCCACTCAGTGGGTTAAGGATCTGGTGTTACCATGATCGGTGGTGTAGACTGCAGATGCAGCTCAGATCCTGTGGCAAAGGCCGGCAGCTACAGCTCTGATTTAACCCTTAGCCTGAGAACTTCCATACATCTTGTGCGGCCCTAAAAAAAAAAAAAAAAAAAAAAAAAAGGCGAAACAATGGTATTTTCAGAGGAAAACATTTTGATACAACTTACTCAGAAAAACAAATTGTAAGGATTACTCAGGATGAAATCCTATGTTTTCAAATATTTTCAGTTTTCAAGTTGGCGTTGTAAAACCTCTCAGCCTTTTTGTTAGCATCATTTCTATAGTGTGTGGCCCCCCAAAAATCAGTATGTTTCTGGGGACAGCCACCTTAGTAGGCCAGGAGAAAGGTGAGGAAAGGGGGGGAGGATGTCATCCTAATGATAAGGAAAAATTTTAAAACTGCTGTTCTATTGGTCTTGGCCTTGTGTTAGTGATGCTATTGGCTGCGAGTGCTTGAAGCACTCGCTCGGGCGTGTACACTTGTGGGGAGGCCACACACACATTTTCCCTGCGGGAGCCAGTGTTGTAATTGGGCTGGCACTTGAGGTTCTTACTATGAGTTTAAGAAGCACCCCAGCAAAAAAGGCATCAAGGAACTTAGAACAAAATGACCCAAAATGGGGAGTATGCTACACGCCCAGGGGCGACACAGCAAGGTCATGGATAGAGAGAGACTGGACCTGCCTTAATTCTGGTTCCTATGTTAAATTTAAAACAAGAACTGGTGGAGGTTACTGGTGGCACAGCAGGTGAAGGATCGGGCATTGTCACTGCAGTGGCTCAGGTTTAATCGCTGGCCCAGGCACTTGTGCGTGCTGCTGCAGGTGCAGCAAAAACAAACAACAACATCAAAAACCTAAGAACTGGAATTAAGGCAAGGGAAGGGAAAAGCATGGAGACTCAAGTGGCCAGTTACCTAGTTTACACCCAGCTTTCTGAAAGAGAAACTTCATGGGTGAGTCAGCCTGGTCTTACATGTAGTCATTTTGCTAGTAGCTGGCAATATGCCTGAGACAGATTTCTTTGAAATGGATGAAAAGCTTATCGGCAGGAACTTACACTGCAATCAAAAAGCCTAGTGTCAGATTTTCCTGGTGGCCTAGTGGTTAAGGATGCGGTGGTGTTGCTGCTGTGGCTCGGTTTGATTCCTGTCCCAGGAACTGCTGCGTGCTGTAGGCTTGGCCAAAAAAGGGAGGGGGATAGAAAATGTGAACATAAAACCAAACAGAGCTGGTAACAAATCCAGGTTCAGTTGCTCATCACTCGAAAGGCCAAGACTTAAGAGACAAGTGTCGGGAGAAAAGGAAAGTTTGCTTTATTCAGGAGGCCGGCCGCCTGGGAAGATGGTGAACTAATGTCTGAGACCATCTCCCAAGTTGCTGGTTGAGAGTCAGAGGTTTTAAAGGCTCTGTGAGGGAGGGGGCTGCAGGGTGGGCGAGCCATTTGTGCAGTTCTCAGGTTAGTTGGCAACAAGGTGAAGTCTGGGCATCACCAGTCCTTTGGTTTCAACCAGTCTGGGGTCTGCGTGCTTTCGGTCAGCAATTTTCATCTACTTGACATCTGCTTCCTTTATAAAAGCACCTTTGGAGTGTGTGTTAGACCTTCTTCATCTGTATCTTTCAGGGGACTGTGCTGTGCAAGGGAGTAGGAATGAGGAAAGGCTTTCCCACATAACTTACACACAGAGGCCTTCTCTCTGGTGTGCGTGTTTGATGATTTTGCTCTGTGACTGACTTAAGAGTCTAAATTGCTGCTAGAAAAGAATGAAATTCTGTCATTAAGGACATCATACATGATACTAGAGGGTATTAATCTAAGTGAAATAACTGAAGCAAATACTGTGTGATTTCACTCATATGCAGAATCTAAAAAACAAATCATGGACAATCACAGCAAAACAGAAACTGACTCATAGATACAGAGAAACAAGGGGTGCTCATCAGAGTGGAGGGTTGTGAGAAAATGAATATATTGGTGAGGGAGATGAAGAGAGAAGAATTCCAGTCATTAGCCCCTTGTATCACAGCAGGTTACAGATCTGGCATTGTCACTGCGGTGGCAAGGGTCTAATTCCTATTCTGGTAATTTCCACAGGCCATGGGCTCGGCCGAGAAAAAAAGCTTAATGTCAGGCACTTCCACTACAGTACTACATAAAAGAAAAACTTACATTAAATGCAAACCTCCAGGACTTGCCATTGTGGTTCAGTGGGTTAAGGACCCGAAATAGTGTCGTGAGGATGTGGGTACAATCCCTGGCCTCGCTCAGTGGGTGAAGGACCCGGCATTGCCACAAGGTGCAGCACAGGCCTAAAGCTGCAGCTCCGATTCGACCCTTAGCCCAGAACCTCCCAGGAACTCTGATGCCGCAGGTGCAGCCCTAAAAGGAATTTTAAAAAAGCACATTTCCAATCACTACAATTCCAATAACCTTTAAAATGAAAAAATATTAACTGCAAAAATCAGGGGAAAAAAAAACAGTATTCAAATTTATAGCTGAACAAAGAGTTTGACAATACTGTATTTCCAACTTCTATCATTTTTTCCCCTGGTATGAATTTTCTGGAGCTGTATACATGAATTAGCACAAGTGTCTAACGTTACTTAATTGTAAGATTTCCCTCTAGACAGAATGACTTAAGGCTTTTGAGCATCACACGCAGTCACTGTGCTGCTACCCAGTGTGTACCTTCATGTGATTTTTTAAGGATGAAGATTGAATGAAAGCTTTCCCACACTGTGTGCATTTGTGTTTCTCTCCATTGAGAGTCCCCAGGTGCTTCTGAAAGGCTCCAAAAGCAGCAAAAGCGTTCCCACATTTTCACAGTTTCTCTTCATGGTGCCTTCTTACGTGTTTCTGAAAGGATGAGAGCCAACTGAAGCCTTTTCCACACTGTTGACACTCGTAAGGTTTCTGTCCTGTATGAGTTGCCATGTGGGCACGGAAGGATCTGAGAGAAGTGAAAGCTTTCCCACAGTTTTCGCAGTTAGAGAGATTCTCTCCCGTGTGCGTTCTCATGTGTTCTTGAAAGCTTCCGGGCCAGATGAATGCTCTCCCACATGCCTTACATTCATAGGGCTTCTCTCCAGTGTGAACCTTTTCATGTCTTTGAAGAGACTGGAGATGAAGGAAGGTTTTCCCACATACTTCACATTTGTGGGGCTTCTTGCTGTGTGTTATCATGTGTCTTTGAAACGTGGAGGGATACACGAAAGCTCTCTCACACTCCTTACATTGATACAGCTTCCCTCCAGTAGGAGTCTGCACGTGTCTAGCAGGACTGGAGGACTCACTGAGGGTTTTCCCACACTGCCTGCCTTCAGAGTTTCTCTCTGTGGCATGAATCAGGATGTGCTGCGCAAGGGAGTAGGAATGAGGAAAGGCTTTCCCACATAACTTACACACAGAGGCCTTCTCTCTTGTGTGCGTTCTTCGGTTTGAGGGACAGACACAGGCCTGACTGCACTCCTGACCTGGACAGGGTTTTGGTCCATGATGAGCTCTGACATGCCTTGAAATGGAAGAAAGATGCCTGAATTCTTTCCCACATCTGGGGCATTTATATGGTTTGATTCTGGAAGAAAGAGTCTTGTACAGGTGAAGAGTGGGAACGTGACTGCAGGTTTCTCCACGTTGCTTTCCTTCGCTAGGTTTACAGAATCTGCCCACATTGTGATTTCTGCTAAAAGTGAGAAGCACTTTATTAATGATTTGTTAGTAGCGATGAACAAGTATTAGAAACAGATCCACAGATATAAAGAATAGCCTTGTGGTTGCCAAGGGGGAGGGAAAGATTGGGAATTTGGGGTTAGCAGATGCAAATTATTCTTTTTTTTTTTTTGGTCTTTTTGCCTTTTCCAGGGCCGCTTCCATGGCATATGGAGGTTCCCAGGCTAGGGGTCCAATCGGAGCTGTAGCCACTGGCCTACGCCAGGGCCACAGCAACGCGGGATCCAAGCCACGTCTGCAACCTATACTACAGCTCACGGCAACGCCAGGTCCTTAAACCACTGAGCAAGGCCAGGGATCAAACCCGTAACCTCACGGTTCCCAGTCGGATTCGTTAACCACTGCACCACGATGGGAATTCCGATGCAAAGTATTCTATATAGGATGAATAAACAAGTTCTATGGTATAGCACAGGGAACTATATTCAATATCCTGTGATAAAACTTAATGGAAAAGAATATTTTTTAAAAAGAAATGTGTGTATGTATATATGTATACATATATATGTGTTGGTATATTTGTGTGTATATATGTATACATATATGTGTAACTCTGTGGGGATATGTGTGTATCTATATGTATGTGTATCTACGTTATGTATATATGTGTGTGTATGTATATATATGTGTGCATATATGTATCTATGTGTATATACATAGACGTGTGTGTGTGTGTGTATATGTGTATATATGTATGTCTAAGTGAACCATTATGCTCTACAGCAGAAATTAATACAACACTGTAAATCAACTAGACTTCAATAAAAGAACCTTAAGAACAACAAAAAAACCCAAGCATTGGAGCTGCATGTCTAGGGAACTCCCACTGTGGGGCACTGGGTTCAGGATCTGGTGTTGTCTCTGTGAAGACAAGGTTTCCATCCCCCGCCCAGCACAGAGTTAAGGATCCAGCGTTGCCACAGCTGTGGCAGAGGCCACAGCTTCAGTTCAGATTAGATCCCTGGCCTGGGAACTTCCACATGCCATGGATGAGGCCAAAAAAAAAAAAAAAGAACTATATGTCTGACTATATTTCAGTATATAAGAATTTGTTCTATATTCTGAATTTTCTGAAAGTAAATTAAATAAAAACTTTGGAAGAGAGCTCAGCTGTAGTTACTATACACACACTGTAGATCATAAATGGGATTTCCCTGTAACTGTTTCTACCTGAATTTTGTTTCAAACACTTACTAAGTCAAATTATATTGTTGGGGAGTTTCCATCGTGGTACAGGGTAAACAAATCCCACTAGTATACAGGTTCGAGCCCTGGCCTCGCTCAGTGGGTCAGGAATCCGGTGTTGCCATGAGCTGTGGTATGGGTTTCGGACTTGGCTCACATCCAGAGTTGCTGTGGCTGTGGCGCAGGATGGCAGCTGTAGCTCCGATGTGACTCCTAGCCTGGGAACTTCCACATGCCACAAGTGTGGCCCAAAAAGGTGAACAACAACAACAAAAAAAACCCCACACACAAAATTACGTTGTTGAACAAACAAATCTGGAGCTAGGATTTTTTTTTTAATTCCACAACCTACTAGGATTCTATCCTGGGACGCTACTGCTTTCTCTTTTGAGTGTAACTCACCTCAGATGCCTGCCCTGGTTTCTCTGAGCTCCAGTACTGTGATCTTCCCCACACTCTCCTAAAATGTCAGCACAAGAATTATATTTTGTGAATTTTTCTATTTTCTGTTTGTGACAGATTTTTTCCTCAGATGTATCTTGCTGAGCAACTGACTTGCTGGCTTTAGACAATGTCTCATAATCTGAAAGAAAAGAAAAATGAATACATGCATTTAGGAATAAGGCTCTGTGAGCAAAGACAGACTCTGAGGACGTCAGCACTTTTAGGACCTCAGTGCGGCCAGGCACAAAGGGTCAAGAATGGCAGACAGTTCATGAAAGACCGTCACGAGGCTTCAAACCATAAACCTCTCTCTCTGTGAACCGAAAGGACCCACGAAGCCTGTACCCACACTAATGACAATAAAGGAGCATCCAATCTGTTAAGCCAAGACAAAAATAAAGTCACTGTTAACACATGGATTTCCACTGTCCTGAAAACATTATCAGATTCTAGGCTGTGGCCGTGGCTGTCTCATTTACCAGTGTACCTACCGCTTTTCCCACATTTCAAGTCTGGCAACAGCACTGATGAGAAATGCCTGTTCCCTGAAGGACTAAGTGCACGGGCGAAGCCCTCCTCACCCACGGAGGCCAGGTTCCTGCAGGTCTCCAGCATCACATCTCTGTAGAGCCTCCTCTGAGCAGGGTCCAGCAAAGCCCACTCCTCCAGGGTGAAGTTCACAGCCACGTCTTCAAAGACCACAGAGCCCTAAAACACGCAAATTTGTGCAGGAAGATGGGTGAGTCTGCCAGCACTGGGAGGCTGGATTCAAGTCCCGGGAAGTCCAGACAGGGTCCTGTGGGCCCCAGACACCTGCTCGGATTCTTCACAACTCACTCCCTATTTCACAGCACCCCCAACAATCTGAACTTAACTCATTTATCCTGTCTCCTTTTGCCTTACTCCTTTGTACCTGTAGGGCCCAGAGAGAGGGGATACATACGAAATAAACACTTCCATCTGAAAAATGTGCAGCGAAAGGGCAACTGAGCAGGCCTCAGTGGGCCAAACCCTGAACTTCAGGACTAACCCTTGACCAGCTCCTGGGAGAAAGCGTGTAAGGCCCTGGAATACATTGCCTGATAAGAACATCTGTGTGCCTGGGGTCTCGGGCCATGCCAGAGTTTATGCCGACGACATGACTTATGATGTATGTCTGGTTTTTGCCATCCTAGGCTTTGGGGGAACATGGTATCAGACTTCTAGAGGAGCCAGACACTGACAGCTAAGGTCAGTGCGTGGGCACTCCAACGCCTATGTGACCAACAATCAATAAAAACCCTAGATTGGCAGTTCTAGGGCTTGGGTGTACTCCCCTGCTTAGTATATTTCATACATGTTGCAAATTAAACTCTGCCCATGCAGTGCAACTTGCACTGAGAGGATAACAAAGTTTGAGTCTACCTTTCCTTCACAATTTCTTATTTTGTGGCCTCACCCACAGCACATGAAAGTTCCTGGCCCAGAGATCCAATGTGAGCCACAGCCACCACCCATGCCATAGCTGTGGCAAAACCAGATCCTTTAACCCACCACACCAGGCCAGGATTGAACTTGTACCTCCACAGCAACCTGTGTTTCTGTAGCCAGGTTCTTGAGCCACTGCGCTACAGCAGGGACTCCTCTCCTTCACTAATTTTAATATCTGTCCTTTTCATAGGAGTTCCCTTGTGGTACAGTAGGTTAAGGATCTGTTGTCACTGCAGTGGCTTGGGTTACTGCTATGGTGCAAGTTTAATCCTTAGCCCGGGAACTTCCACATGCCACAGGTGGGGCCAAAAATCAAAAAAGAAAAAAAAAAAAAATCCTGGAGTTCCTGCTGTGGCTCAGGTCAAGGATCTGGCATTGTCTCTGTGGTGACTTGAGTTGCTGCTGAGGCTCAGGTTTGATCCCTAGCCTGGCTTATGGGTTAAGGATCATGGCATTGCCACAGCTGCAGTGTAGGTCACATCTATGGTTTGGATTTGATCCCTGGCCAGGGGAACTTCCATCTGCTATGGGTGAGGCAAAAAAAAAAAAAAAAAAAAGCCGTGTCCCTGTAATAAACTGTGTATAATCACTATTCTGAAGTGGTTCCCCCTGAGAGCTCTGTGGTGAATCCTTACACCTGGGGCTGGTCCTGGACACCGTGACACAGAGGACCATCAATTCCTTGCAATAAGAAGCAGTTCACTAGAGCCAGTTGAAACTGGCAGAGGAAAGAATCAGCGAACTTGAACACTGACAGATGATATGAATCAAGGTGAAAGAGCCTCAGAGAAATGTGGGGCTGCATTTAATGCACCAACATCTGACAGCAGCACAAAGACAGGAAAGAGGCCACAGGACAAACAATCAAGGCAGCACTGGCTGAAAGCGTGCTAAACTTACTGAAAATCACCAAACTACGCAGACAGATGTCAAATGAACTCCAAAGAGTAAACCTGCAAAGCAAGGCACGATCAAAGTCAAAGGCAAGGAGAAAATCTTGAAAGCAGCAAGGAAAACACCTTGTCACCTAAAAAGGAACCACAGTAAGACCACGAGCTGATTTCTCAGCAGAAACCATGGAGGTTGAGGTATGGGATAACACAGACAAAATGCTGAGAAAAGGAAAACTATCAATGAGGGATGCACATCCGGAACATGATCTTTCAGAAATGACAACGAAATGAACACATTCCCAAGTAAAAACTAAGAGGAGTTCCTGCTGTGGCGCAATGGGATCAGTGGGGTCTCTGGAGCACTGGGATGCTGGTTCCATCCTTAGCCCCTCACAGTGAGCAGGTGGTACCTGTGGCTCGGATCTGATCCCTGGCCCAAGAACTCTATATGCCATCCCATCAAAAAAGAAAAAATAAGAATATTTTGGGAGGGAGGTGGTCAAGGGAAGTGCCTTATAAATACTAAGGCAATTCTTCAAACTGAAAGCAACTGTCCCAGATGGTAATTCAAATCCACATAAAAAAAAAAAAGCATACCGGTAAAAGTATTTATATAAATACATATCCTCTATGATTTAAAAGGCAGTTGTGGAGTTCCCGTTGTGGCGCAGTGGTTAACGAATTCGACTAGGAACCATGAGGTTGCGGGTTCGGTCCCTGCCCCTGCTCAGTGGGTTAACGATCCGGCGTTGCCGTGAGCTGTGGTGTAGGTTGCAGACGTGGCTCAGATCCTGCGTTGCTGTGGCTCTGGCGTAGGCCAGTGGCTACAGCTCCGATTCAACCCCTAGCCTGGGAACCTCCATATGCCGCGGGAGCGGCCCAAAGAAATAGCAAAAAGACAAAAAAAAATATATATATTCTCCAACATATAGACATACCTCCTAGAGCTCATTATCAAAAAACCAAACGACCCCATTGAAAAATGGACATAAGATCTAAACAGACAGTTCTCCAAAAATGACATACAGATGGCCAAAAAAACACATGAAAAGATGCTCAACATCACTAATTATTAGAGAAATGCAACTCAAAATCACTATGAGGTACCACCTTACACCAGCCAGAATGGCCATCATCAAAAAGTCTACAAACAATAAGTGCTGGAGAGGTGTGGAGAAAAAGGAACCCGATTACACTGTTGGTGGGATTTTAAATTGGTGCGACCACTATGAAAAACAGTTTGGAGAGTCCTCAAAAACCTAAAAATAGAATTACCATATGATCAGCAATTCCACTTCTGGGCATCTATCTGGAGAAAACCATGACTTGAAAAGATACATGTACCCCAAGGTTCACTGCAGCCCTGTATACAACAGCCAAGACACAGAAGCAACTTAAATGTCCATTGACAGAGGAGTGGATAAAGAAGATGTGGTACATACACACAATGGAATATTACTCAGCCATAAAAAGGAATGACAAAATGGCATTTGCAGCAACATGGATGGACCCCGGAAATTACCACACTAGGTCAAGTGAGTCAGACAGTGCTACACACTTATATGTGGAAATTTTAAAAAGGACACATGAACTTATTTGCACAACTGAAACCGACTCACAGACTTTGAGAAATTTATGGTTACCAAAGGAGACAGGTGGAGGTGGGGAGGGATGGGGTGGGGGTTTGGGATAGAAATGTTCTAAAATTAGGTACAAGTAATAAATATAATAAAATTCATTTAATTTTTAAAAAATGATAAATAATAATAAAGTAAAAAAGACTGAAGGAATGAAGAGGCTCTGCAACCAGAGGAAAATCGTTTGGAAAATGATGCAGCTTTGGAAGGACCCACTAAGCTTTCTTCTCTGGATCTAGTGACAGTATCATTTAGTAAATGAAGACTGAGCACATGGAAGAATCATGTGTACTGTAGCAACCTTTAGAGCTCAGTGTGGAAGTCTGTTAACAGTTACTGTAAATTGGCATTTATGCTACAAATTCTTTTTTAGTCATTTGTCTTTTTGCAGCACAAGTACTAAAATGAAAACATCCTGTGGAGCAAAGTGAGTTTTGATTATGAACTCTATTCAAATAATGGCTTAAAAGAGGTCCTGTTCTGGACAAAGGAAGTTAATCATGTAAAAATCAGAACTGTCCTAAGGTGAAAAGCGTGTTTAGGCTTAAAAGAGATACATGTTTTTTTGGGGGGGCGGGGGGCAAATCTGTGGCATATGGAGGTCCCCAGGCTAGGGGTCAAATCAGAGCTGTAGCTGCCAGCCTACACCACAGCCACAGCAACGCCAGATCTGAGCCACATCTGTGATGTACACCACAGCTCATGGTAACACTGGATCCCCAACCTACTAAGTGAGGCCATGGATCGAAACTACATCCTCATGGATACTAGTCGGATTCATTTCTGCTGCACCACAACAGGAACTCTGCCCTATACTTTTTTTTTTTTGTCTTTTTGCTATTTCTTGGGCCACTCCCACGGCATATGGAGGTTCCCAGGCTAGGGGTCTAATCGAAGCTGTAGCCACCAGCCTATGCCAGAGCCACAGCAACGCAGGATCCGAGCCGCGTCTGCAACCTACACCACAGCTCACGGCAACGCCGGATCGTTAACCCACTGAGCAAGGGCAGAGATGGAACCCGCAACCTCATGGTTCCTAGTCGAATTCGTTAACCACTGCGCCACGACGGGAACTCTTGCCCTATACTTTTTGATCAAACAGGTTCATGGTGAAAATTAAAATTTCAAATTTCTTTTAAGGAACTTTTTTTTTTTGGTCTTTTTCCTATTTCTTGGGCCACTCCCGCGGCATATGGAGGTTCCCAGGCTAGGGGTCGAATCAGAGCTGTAGCCACCAGCCTACGCCAGAGCCACAGCAACGCGGGATCCGAGCCGCGTCTGCAGCCTACACCACAGCTCACGGCAACGCCGGATCGTTAACCCACTGAGCAAGGGCAGGGACCGAACCTGCAACCTCATCATTCCTAGTCTGGTTCGTTAACCACTGCGCCACGACGGGAACTCCAGGAACTTTTAAAGAATAACCATTAAGTCATATTTCATAAGTGGTAAAGAAAGGCTTATTTACTGGAAAAATTTTGTTTGGCATAGTAGTAACTGGGTAAAAAAGGTGTAAATTATGTCAAAATGAGAAATAAAAAGCTAAAGGCTATTTAGCTAAATAGTATAACTGGAACTTTTTTACTCTTTAGCATGGCTTTTATAAATGCATGGTTAGGAGTTCCCGTCGTGGCGCAGTGGTTAACGAATCCAACTAGGAACCATGAGGTTGCGGGTTCGGTCCCTGCCCTTGCTCAGTGGGTTAACGATCCGGCGTTGCCGTGAGCTGTGGTGTAGGTTGCAGACGCAGCTTGGATCCTGCGTTGCTGTGGCTCTGGCGTAGGCTGGTGGCTACAGCTCCGATTCCACCCCTAGCCTGGGAACCTCCATATGCAGCGGGAGTGGCCCAAGAAATAGCAACAACAACAACAATAACAACAAAAGACAAAAAAATAAAAAAAATTAAAAAAAAAATAAATGCATGGTTAATAATTTTATCTGCTGTTGGTAATTAATAGCTCATTAATGTTTTCCCCACCTCTGATAATGAATTTTAAATTACAAAAAATTGTCCAATAGCTTCAATTTAAAAAGAAACTAGATGTTGAAATAAATATATTTTTATAAAAAAATTAAAAAGATGTGGTACATATACAGAATGGAATACTACTCGGCCATAAAAAAGAATGAAATAATGCTATTTGCAGCAACATGGATACAACTAAAGATTCTCATACTAAGTGAAGCAAGTCAGAAGCACAAATACCATATGGTATCACTTATATGTGGAATCTAAAATGTGGCACAAATGGATCAATCTACAGAACAAAAACAGACTCACAAACATGGAGAACAGACTGGTGATTGCCAAGGGGAAGGAGGAGGGACTGGGAGTTTGGGGTTAGTTGATGTAAACTATTACATTTAAAATGGATAAGCAATGAGGTCCAACTGTATGGCATAGGGAACTACATCCAATCTTTTGGGACAGAACATGATGGAAGATAATATGAGAAAAAGAATGTATATAGAAGTATGACTGGGTCACCTTGCTATACAGCAGAAATTCACAATATTGTAAATCAACTATATTTTAATTTTTAAAAATTTTTTGAATAAAAACTTCCAATGGGAATTACCCCCTGTGGTGCAATGGGTTAAGAATCCAACAGCAGTGGCTCTGTCACTGCAAAGACACAGTGGGTCTCCGGTCCCAGACCAGCACAGTGGGTTAAAGGATCTAGCATTGCCATAGCTACAGCTCATATTCAACCCCTGGCCTGGGAACTCCCATATGCCACGGGTGCAGCCATAAAACTTAAAAAGTAAATAAATAAGGGAGTTCCCTTCATGGCTCAGTGGTTAATGAACCTGACTAGGATCCATGAAGATGCGGGTTCGATCCCTGGCCTCACTCAGTGGGTTAAGGATCAGGTGTTGCTGTGAGCCTACCATGTAGGTTGCAGACTCAGGCTTGGATCCTGAGTTGCTGTGGCTGTGGTGTAGGCCAGCAGCTGTAGCTCCAATTGGACCCCTAGCCTGGGAACTTCCACATGCCATAGGTACAGCCAAAGAAAGAAAAGAAAAGAGAAAGAGAAAGAGGAGTTTGGACCTCCTATCGTGGATCAGCAGGTTGAGGACCCAACATAGTCTCCGTGAGGACGGGTTCAATCCCTGGCCTTGCTCAATGGGTTAAGAAACCCACATTACCACAGCTGTGGCATAGGCCTCAGCTGCAGCTCCGATTCAACCCCTGGCTTGAGAACTTCCATATGCCACAGATGCAGCTGTGAAAAGGAAAAAAAAATTATAAACTTCCAACAAACTGAAGTCCAGGCCCAGATGTCTTCACAAATGAATTCTATCAAACATTTATAGAAGAATTTAACACCTATCCTTCTGAAACTTCTCAAACTCCTCTTTCTTTCAGAGGAAGGAATATTCCCAAACTCATTCAATGAGACCACCATCATCCTGATACCAAAACCAGACAAAGATACCACAAAAAAAGAAAATCACAGGCCAATAACACTGATGAACATAGATGTAAAAATCCTCAACAAAATACTAGCAAACCAAATCCAGCAATACAGTAAAAGGATCATACACCATGACCAAGTGGGATTTATCCCAGGGATACAAATATCTGCAAATCAATCAGTGTGATACACATTAACAAACTGAGGAATAAAAACCATATGCTCATCTCAATAAACTGAGAAAAAGCTTTTGATAAAATCCAACACCCATTATGATAAAAACCCACCAGAAAGTGCACATAGAGGGAACCTACCTCAACATAATAAGGCCATGTATGACAAACCCACAGCTAATGATGAAAAGCTAAAAGACTTTTTTCGCTAAGATCAGGAATAAGACAAGTGTGTCCATTCTTGCCACTTTTATTCAACATAATTTTGGAAGTCCTAGCCATGGCAAACAGAGAGGAAAAGAATAAAGGGAATCCAAATTGGAAAAGAAGAAGTAAAATTATCACTGTTTGCAGACAATGTAATACTGTACATAGAAAGTCCTAAAGACCCTACCAGAAAACTGTTGAAGCTCATAAATGAATTCAGAAAATTTGCAGGATATAAAATTAATACACAGAAATCAATTGCATTTCTATATACTAACAAGGAAAGATCAGAAAGAGAAATTAGGGGAATTCCCAAGGTGGCACAGGAGAAACAAATCAGACTAGTATCCATAAGGATTTGGGTTCAATCTGTGGCTTCGCTCAATGGGTCAGGGATCCAGTGTTGCTGGAGCTTGTGGTGTAGGTCGTAGATGTGGCTCAGATCCTGCATTGCTGCACCTGTGGTGTAGGCTGGTGGCTGTAGCTCCAACTTGACCCCTAGCCTGGGAACCTCCATATGCTGTGGGTGAGGCCCTAAAAAGGAAAATTAATTAATTAATAATTAAATTAGGAAAACAATCCCATTTATCATTGCATCAAAAAGAATAAAATACCTAGGAATAAACCTACCTAAAGAGACAAAAGACCTGTACTCTGAAAACATAAGATGCTAATGAAAAAAATCAAAGATGACACAGACAGAAACATATACCATGCTCTTGGATTGGAAGAATTGATACTGTCAAAATGACTATATGACCCAAGGAAATCTACAGATTCAATGCAATCCCTAACAAATTACCAATGACATTTTTCACAGAATTAGAACAAAATATTTTCAAGTTTGTTTGGAAGCAAAAAAGACCCCCAAGAGCCAAAGCAATCCTGAGAAAGAGAAATGGAGCTGGAGGAATCAGGCTCCCTGGCTTCAGACTATACTACAAAGCTACAGTCATCAAAACAGTATGGCACTGGCATACACAGAGAAATATCGATGGAACAGGATAGAAAGCCCAGAATTAAGCACACACACCTAGGATCAATTAATCTACGACAAAGGAGGCAAGAATATGCAATGGACAAAAGACAGTCCCTTCAATAAGTGGTGCTAGGAAGACTGGACAGCTGCATGTAAAAGAATCAAATTAGAACACACCCTAATACCATCCACAGTGGGAACCTGCTTATAGCA
This sequence comes from Phacochoerus africanus, assembly GCF_016906955.1. Classification (NCBI taxonomy): domain Eukaryota; kingdom Metazoa; phylum Chordata; class Mammalia; order Artiodactyla; family Suidae; genus Phacochoerus; species Phacochoerus africanus. The sequence continues at coordinate 75,756,633 of NC_062547.1, read as the reverse complement.
CAGGCAACTCCAGCCAATATTCTGTGATAGTGTAATGGGGAGGGGAAAGGGCCCTCCCAGAAACAAAGGGAAGGCAACATGCAACATCAGCTCCTGGCCAGCACAGTTTTGTAACAATGTAACATAACCTGAATCCATGGGCACAAGCATATCTATAACTGTCCCCTCAGAAATTACAGAATGTGTGTTACCTTATAAGGGGGACAAAGGGACCAGAATGTAAAAGAAAAAACAACAGAGGGTATATAAGACAGTGCCCCTCTGCATTTGGGGCTCAGCCTTTGGATATGAATCCGCTGAGCCAGTGCTGGCAGGAATAAACACTGCGTCCTGGCCTCGGTATCCTGTCTCCCTGTATGTAAGTCCTGCGACAATAGTTTATTTGGGAAAAATAATCTGAATAAGAATGAATGTGTGTGTATATATATATGTGTGTGAATCACTTTGTTGTACAGCAGAAATTATCACAATATTGTAAATCAACTATACATCATTAAAACTTTTTAAAAATGGGGGAAAAAAATTTTGCAAGAGGTTGTAATTATAGCTCCAGGACCTACTAGTGGAACTTGTCTGGATCTCAGAGAAAGGAGTTCCACCCAGCAGATGCTGGTGTTGTTAGGAAATCAGATACAAGGGAAGTTCGGAGCTCAGTGGTTCCTATCAGCAGCCAGGTTCCTGCCCCACCTTAAACAAGAGATAAGTGGCCTCTTGCTCCAAAGCAGCTACACTCTGCCACTGGTCAGGATCCACGTGGCTCAGCTCCACAGAGGTCCCAGCAAGTCAAGGGCAAACCTGACTCTCCTTGGTGTGGCTCTCACTATGTACAGCCTGGATGGCTGGGTTGCTCGGGGACTCTTGGACCCTATAGATGTCCCTACAATTAGCCCATTCAGGGTGCCCAGAACCTGCAGGCACCATGGATGGAGCCCCCACCAGGCACGGTCATGGACACTGCACGCCCCTCTCCATGGTGCAACCTGCTGACCTACTGATGGATCCACTCAGCCACCTGCACAGCCATGCTTATCACCATGCCCTGCCCCCGGCCTCCAGCACATCTGCTCAGAACCTCCCCACTCTTGGCCGCTCTGCCCTGCGTGGGTCTCCACCTGGGAAGCCCCCCACCCCCAAGCACACCAATGCCTCAGAGGGTGACGTCACAACTTGAGCAAATTACGAAGGCAAGGATGCTTCCCACCCCTCTGGACAGTGGGGCATTCCCCTCCTGGGTCACCTTCACATCACGAAGGAAGAGACAAATCTGATGGTCAACCTCAAGGTCCAGCTGCACTAATGCCACCAGCTGATGGACGCTGAGGGCCCTAAAGAGGACTGCATTTCTGAAATAGCTGCTTGCCTCTGAAAATATTTAGTAAGTTCCCTCCAACTGCATGGCCCCAGTAAGGTCACTGCACCTTCACAGCAAGCCAAGCCTTGTACGTGTTCTAACCCCCAGCAGCCATGGGGAGGGTGGGGGAGGCACTTCCCTGCAACACCCCCAGCTTGGCCTGGAGACCCTAGGGTTAGGGACCTCTTGTTGCCATGTTCACCAGGTGACCTGTAGGTTATTTATGGCCTGATGCATCCACAGAGATCTGACTCCTTGTCATCATGGCTGCCACCAGCACCTGTCTCCCACTCAAAATCGCCGCCTTCCTTCCCCCCATCTGCTACACAAGCCCCTCCTCATTGTACTGTGACCCCTACCACACCTTGACCAAGTGGGCCACACCTGGCATGACAAATATATTTGTGCAAACCTCCAACATTAGCCCTGGACTTGCAAGAGAAAGGATGTTGGGTCTGTCTCCACGAGGGCCACACATACATCCCCAGGCGTGACCCCGCAGCTCTTCACAATGACTACAGGCTAACTCCCCACACCTGTGGCACATGGACGTTCATGGGCCAGGAAGGGACTCTGAGCCACAGCTGCTACTTACACCACAGGGGCAGCAACCCAGATCCTTAACCCACTGCAGGAACTTCCCCCCAAATATCTTGAGGCTCATGTGAGTTAAAGCAAACCCCTCAGCAGGACCCCAGACGGGTACCCTGAGGTAGGCATCAGATAACCAACCCTTTCCTCCAAGGTGGTACTTTTTTTTTTGGCTGCACCTGTGGCATGTGTAAGTTCCCAGGCCAGGATTGGAACCTGAGCCACAGCGGTAACGATGTATCCTTAACCCACTGAGCCACCAGGGAACCCCTCCTCCATGGTAGTACTTTCTAAAGGCTACCAAATATACCCAAGGACAGAGACTGCCTCACCCTGTAAACTCACTGCCCTCAAAGGATACATAACACTTTATTCAGATTCTACTGTGGACCTGGCTCCAGGGACCAGGAGCAAGTCCACAGCACCCTGCCCAGTCCACAGTGTATCCATGGAGAGAACCCCTAGGATTATAATCCTGTTACCTTTCATATCCCAGCACCCTTCACCCTCGTGGCACTTCTCCACCTCAGATGTCCTACTCACATACCAGGAGGACTTTCTTATCTCTGTTGGGAATGGCCATCACTAGTGGATGGGAGGGCTTAGGAACAGGCACTAAGGCCACTGGGAAATAATCAGCCACCCTAAACAATGAAATGCAGACACTCTACCAAACACTGATTCTGACGCAGCAACAACAGGGCTCACGAGCACAAACGGTGAGGACTGACCAAGTGGAGTTGGGGAGTTCCCTGACAGCCAAGTAGTTAAGTGATCTGGCATTGTTACTGCATGGCTGGGTTCATAGGGGTAGCATGAGTTCGTCCCTGGCCCAAGAACTTCACATGCTATGGGCCTGGCCAAAAGTAAAAATTTTAAAAAGGGGCGTTAGATATCCTATTGGCTGAACAGGGTGAAGTCTGTCCCTTGCCAACCTCCAGAAGGCATCTTAAACAGATAATGCATAATATAACTTAGATATTTAAAGAAACTCCACACTCCCAGAGGTCCCTGATTTGTTCTTTTTTTTTTTTCTTTTTTTCTTTTTTTTTTTTGTTGTTGTTGTTGTTGTTGTTGTTGTTGTTATTGCTATTTCTTGGGCCGCTCCTGTGGCATATGGAGGTTCCCAGGCTAGGGGTTGAATCGGAGCTGTAGCCACCGGCCTATGCCAGAGCCACAGCAACGCGGGATCCGAGCCACGTCTGCAACCTACACCACAGCTCACGGCAACGCCGGATCCTTAACCCACTGAGCAAGGGCAGGGACCGAACCCGCAACCTCATGGTTCCTAGTCGGATTCGTTAACCACTGTGCCACGACAGGAACTCCCCCTGATTTGTTCTTGTGGCTCTCGCCATCTCCTGGGGAACAATGGCTACTAAAAGATTTCAAATTGTATTGAATTTGTTCGTCATAGGCTTCACCATCATTGCCTTGGTTGAATGTGCTTGACTTTGTTTTTGTTTTTTAGGGCCACACTCGTGGCAGCATAGGGAGGTTCCCAGGCTGGGGTCAAATTGGAGCTACAGCTGCTGGCCTACACCACAGCCACAGCAACGCAGGATCGGAGCCGCATCTGCAACATACATCACAGCTCAGGGCAACACCAGATGCTTAACCCACTGAGTGAGGCCAGGGATCGAGCTCAAAACCTCATGGTTCCTAATTGGATTCGTTAACCACTGAGCCACGAGGGGAACCCCTGAATGTGCTTTACAATGGCCTCATATCACGTCCTTGGACATAAATGCTACTTAAAGGATTGCTCTAGCTGACACTGAAGCATCACAGGACGGATTGTCAAGAGTTTAGCTCAGCTGCTGCATGGTACTGCTGCCCTGGTATCCATTCTGTTTGGCCAAGCAGCCTTCAGGGTCCTTGAGCTGACCCTGTCCATGCACCTGCCTTAGACAGCAGCCACCAGAGTCCCAAGCAAACCTAAGTTTCTGGTATGACTTCACCAGTGGCCCTTGTGATCAAGAGCCTCCCCTGCTTCTCCTTGTGCATCCCTTGGATGAGACCCCCGTGGTGCCTACACAGGAACTGTCAGAGAAGATCAAGGAAAGAAGACCCAGTTATGGGTTGTCTACAAGAAACTCTTTATTTACCTATTTTTGGCTGCAGCCCACAGCATGCCAAAATTCTCAGGCCAGGGATTGGACTCAATTCACAGCAGTGACAACACTAAATCCTTAACCATCATAGAGTTTCCATCAGGGAACTCCAGGAAATCTCCTTTAAATATAAAAGGAATTTAAATAAAAGGAAATGGATGGAGAAAGACATACCATGCTAACACCAATCCAAAGAAAACTGGAGTAGCTATATGTCACACAAAGCAGATTCCAGAGGAAGGGAAATTATCAGGGATAAAGCCAAGCATTACATGACGATGAAGGCATCAGTCCTCCAAGAAGATGTAACAATCCTTCATATGTTTTTGCCTAACAACAAAGTCAACATACAAGACACAAAAAGTGATAGAACTGCAAGGAGAAATGAATGAATCCACTATTAAGGATATTTGAGGAGTTCCCATCGTTGTGGCACAGCAGAAGTGAATCCGACTAGGAACCATGAGGTTGTGGGTTCAATCCCTGGCTTCGCTCAGTGGGTTAAGGATCAGACGTTGCCATGAGCTGTGGTGTAGGCTGCAGACGTGGCTAGGACCCTGCGTTGCTGTGGCTCTGGCTTGGGCTGGCAGCTACAGCTCCAACTCAACCCCTAGCCTGGGAACCTCCATATGCCGTGTATGCAGCCCTAGAAAGGACAAAAAGGCAAAAAAAAAAGATATTTGAGACTTCAACACATCTCTATCAGAAATGACAGATCCTATAGGCAAAAAAGTGAGTAAAGACCTAAATGAACACAACAGCGCCATCTATAGCTGAATATAATTCAAACTACAGACGGCTTCATCCAATGACAGCAGAATATACATTCCTCTCAAGTGTACATGGGAACTTCAGCAAAAGGCCACCTCTTATGCCATAAAACAAACTCTAATAAATGTTTTTTTTTTTTCTTTTTAGAGCCACACCCACAGCATATGGAAGTTGCCAGGCTAGGGGTCAAATTGGAGCCACAGCAACTCGGAATCCAAGCTGAGTCTGTGACCAACACCAAAGCTCACAGCAACGCTGGATCCTCAAACCACTGAAGGAGGCTAGGGATCAAACCTGCAATCTCGGGAGTTCCCGTCATGGCTCAGTGGTTAACAAATCTGACTAGAAACCATGAGGTTGCGGGTTCGATCCCTGGCCTTGCTCAGTGGGTTAAGGATCTGGCGTTGCCGTGAGCTGTGGTGTAGGTCGCAGACACGGCTCGGATCTCAAGTTGCTGTGGCTCTGGCGTAGGCTGGTGGCTACAGCTTCGATTAGACCCCTAGCCTGGGAACCTCCATATGCCGCAGGAGCGGCCCAAGAAATGGCAAAAAGACAAAAAAAAAAACAAAAACCCTGCAATCTCACAGATACTACCTGGATTCGTTTTCACTGTGCCACAATGGGAATTTCCCCTAATAAATTTAAAAACATAGAAATCACAACGGATGCACTTCGACCACAGTGTAATTGAACTGGAAATAACAGGGAGTTCCCTGGTGGTGTAGAGGGTTAAGGATCCAGCATGGTCATTGCTGTGGCTTGGGTCACCGCTGTGGTGCAGGTTCAATCCCTGGGCCAGAAATTCCCACCTGTTGGAGGTGCAGGCAAAAAAAGAAAAATTGGAAATGACATAAAGATAGCTGGAAAGTCACCAAAATACTTAGAGATGAAACAACCAAATTATAAACAGCAAACAGATCACAGAAGAAGTCTCTAGAGAAATTAAAAAAAAAATTGAACTAAATGAAAAATCAAAATAAAACTGATTCCTTCACGGCTCAGCAGGTTAAGGATCCAGCATTGTCATAGCTGTGGATAGGCTTGATCCCTAGCTCAAGAACTTCCACATGCCAGTGGGGTGGCCAAAAAAAGAGAAGAAAATCCAACTTATCAAAAGTTGAGGGATACAGTGAAAGCAATGCTTGGAAGGAAACCAGCACTGAAAGGATATATTAGAAAAGAAGCAAAATCACAAAAAAAAAAAAAAAGGAGTTCCCGTCGTGGCGCAGTGGTTAACGAATTCAACTAGGAACCATGAGGTTGCGGGTTCGGTCCCTGCCCCTGCTCAGTGGGTTAACGATCCGGTGTTGCCGTGAACTGTGGTGTAGGTTGCAGATGCGGCTCGGATCCTGCGTTGCTGTGGCTCTGGCGTAGGCCGGTGGCTACAGCTCCAATTCGACCCCTAGCCTGGGAACCTCCATATGCAGCGGGAGTGGCCCAAGAAATAGCAACAACAACAACAATAACAACAACAACAAAAAGACAAAAAAAAAAGAAGCAAAATCAAAAATCAATCATTTAAACTACTACCTTCGGAAACTAAGAAAAGGTCGAATTAAATACAAAAAAAAACCCCAAAAACACTAAAATCTGGCACAGATATAAATAAAATCTGAAATAAGAAATCAACAGAGAACATCAACTAAACTAAAGCTGGTTCTTTGAAGAGATCGATAAGATCATAGGCTACCTAGGGAAAAAAATAGAGAACACAGAAATGAGAACTATAGCAATGAAACAGGGACTGTCATTACCCATCCCTGGATGTTGAAAGGATAATAATGGAACAGTACAAATAAGTTTGCCCCCAGATTTAACAACCTAGACGGAATGACCCTATTTCTTGAAAGACACCTCTGTGAGAACTCACACAGGAATAGCTAAGTCTAAATAGTCCTAAATCTATGAAAGAAACTGAATCAAAGTAATAACCTTCTGGGAACCCTCCTACACTGCTGGTGGGAATGTGAACTGGTACAGCTACTATGGAGAACAGTTCCTTAAATAACTAAAAATAGAGCTACCATACCATCCTGCAATCCCACTCCTTGGAAGTACCCAGAGAAAACCACAATTCAAAAAGACATACGCCACAATGTTCCTTGTAGCACTATTTACAATAGACAAGACACAGAAGCAACCGAAATGCCCATCAATAGATGAATGGATAAAGAAGATGTGGTACATATATACAATGGAATATTACTCAGCCATAAAAAAAAAAATAATGCTACTTGCAACATGGATGGACCTAGAGACTATCATACTAAAAGAAGCAGGCCAGGCAGAGAAAGGCAAGTATCATATATTATCACTTATATATGAAATTAAAAAAAAAAAAAAAAAAAAGCTTGGAGTTCCCGTCATGGCTCAGTGGCTGACCAATGTGACTAGGAATGATGAGGTTGCGAGTTCAATCCCCAGCCTTGCTCAGTGGGTTGGGGATCCGGGGTTGCCGTGAGCTGTGGTGCAGGTTGCAGACGAGGCTTGGATCCCATGTTGCTCTGGCTCTAGGAAGGGCGGTGGCTACACCTCCTATTAGACCCCTAGCCTGGGAACCTCCATATGCCACGGGTACAGCCCTAGAAAAGGCAAAAAGAACCCCCCCCCCAAAAAAAAGCTACAAATGAACTTATTTCCAGAACAGAAAGAGACTCACAGACATAGAAAACTAACTTATGGTTACCAAAAAGGAAAGGGGAAATTTATGGGGGGGAGGGATGAATTAGGGGTTTGGCATTAACACACACACACTACAATGTATAAAACAGACAACCGACAACAACCTACCGTATAGCACAAAGAAGTATATCCCACATTTCCTTGGGGGGTGAGGGTGTTTCTTTTTTGTTGGCCATACCCAGAGCAGGCAGAAGTTCCCAGGCCAGAGACTGAACCTGCACCACAGTTGTTAAGTGACAACACCAGATCATTAGCCCACTGAGCCACCAGGGAGCTCTGAGTATACTCAGTATTTTGTAATAACCTATAAGAGAAGAGAATCTGAAAAAGGTGTGTGTTTCTGTGTATATGTATGTGTTGTGTATGTGTGTATAACTGAATTGCCATAATATATACCTGAAACTAACACAATAATGTAAATCAATTACACTCCAATTAAAAAAAAAAAATAGGAGTTCCTGTTGTGGCTCAGAGGTAATGAAACTGATCAGTATCCATGAGGATGTGGGTTCAATCCCTAGCATTGCTCAGTGGGTTGAGGATCCAGCGTTGCCCTGAGCTGTGGTGTGGGTCACCGATGTGGCTGGATCCCGAGTGGCTATGGCCGTGGCGTAGACCAGCAGCTGCAGCTCTGATTTGACCCCTAGCCTGGGAACTTCCATATACCTCCAGTGCAGCCCTAAAAGCAAAAGAAAAAAAAGATACATGCACCCCCCATGTTCACAGCTGCACTATTTACAACAGCCAATAAAATAAATGAATAAAATGTAATATTACTCATCCATAAAACAGAAAGAAATATGCCATCTGCAGCAACATGGATGGACCTAGAGATCATCATACAAAGTGAAGTCAGAGAAAGACAAATATGACATCACTTACATGTGGCATCTAAAATATGACACAAATGAATTTATCTACAACACAGAAAGTGACTCACATAGAGAAGAGGCTTGTGGTTGGGTGGGGGGTGAAGGGGGAGGACTGAGAGTTTGGGATTAGCAGATGCCATTATATACTGCATGGATAAAGAAGATCCTACTTTATAGCACAGGGAATTATATTCAATGTCTTGTGATAAACCATAATGGAAAAGAATATATATATATATATGCATGTATAACTGAGTCGCTGTGCTTTACAACAGAAATTAACACTGTAAATCAATTATACTTCGATAAAGTTTTTAAAAAATAATAATTGCTTGACGTGGGAACCCCCTCACCTCTGATGACCAGAAGTGAAATGTTCTGTGTGAGAGAAAGACAGAGGAGAGCTGTAGTTTGTTGTTTGCTTTTTTTTAACACAATCTCTAATGAAGGACATAAATTGAACTTAATAGAAAAATTATAAAGTGTTACTTAATGCCATCAAAGAAGAAAGGAAAAATTGAGAGATGGTGCTTGTTCTCTGAAAGGAGACACAACGCCTTCATAATAGCAACTCTCCCAAATAGAAGTACAGTTATAACAAAATCCCATTATATCCACAAGCAGGTTGGGTTTTTTTGGTTTAATTTTTTAAATGGACACACTAGTGGGATATGGAAGTTCTTGGCCAGGGATTGAATCTGAGCTGCAGCTGTGGCAATGCTAGATCCTTTAACCCACGACACCTGGAACCCGTGCCTCCACCGCGATCCAAGCTGCTGGAGTCAGATGGATAACCTTAGGCAGGAGGCAGATGGGCCCCTGGACTGAGAACGGCTGGGACTTGTAAGGCCGAGTAAATTGGGCCTTGTTGCTCTTTGACACGTCAAGGAAAAAGTTAATTGCAGGAGCTGAGCTCTGCTGGAGTAGAAAGATAAGAAGACCACATCAATCACTCCTGGGGTCAAGGCGATCTCCCCAATTACACATGTGCGGTATGACTCCTAGAGTCAAAAAGCCAGGGGACACCAGGCCAGATAAGTCCACCCTCTGCTTTGGAATCCATCTCTGCCAAAAACACGCACACATACTGGGCAGGGCCCTATGTCCAGGCAGGTGTGAGAAATAAAACAAGATAATTGGCTAAAGGTAAACAAAGACCCAGAAGAACTGTTCATAGAAGTGATTTGAATCACCTCTCAGGTGCACTCCTCACTCAGGGGGATGCTGGCACCCGCACCCCTCTTTAGGGGTGTGTATTATTTCTTTGCTTCATGACTAAATAAACTACTTCTCTTGTGTGCTTTCCCACTTGCACTGTGACCCTAACAATAAACTTCATACCTGTTTTTACAGTTTTTGCCTCCTTGAAACATTCTTGCTTTCAACAGGGGGAAGGAACAGGGTAATTCTGCTTCTGGTCTCTAGCTGGTTTAGCTGCCAGGCTGCCCAGATTCAATTCCTGAGCAGGGAATTAAGATCTCGCTTCAAGCCATCACTCCTGCTGTCTCTCTGAGATCAAACCCACTGTGCCACAGCGAGAACTCATTATTGGTTCTGAAATTTATGAAAAACTACTTCCAAAAACTGAAATGAGAGGCATATGTCTAGGAATAGTCAAGTTATATCAGCATTATTAACTTAATGCAAAGTCACATGGATAATTTAGAAATAGCCTGACAGAGTTCCCATCATGGCTCAGCAGAAACAAATCTGACTAGCATCCATGAGGACGCGGGTTCAATCCCTGGCCTGGCTTGGTGGGTTAAGGATCCGGCTTTGCCATGGGCTGTGGCATAGGTCCACAGCTACAGCTCCGATTAGACCCCTAGCCTGGGAACCAACATATGCCACAGATGCGGCCCTAAAAAGCAAAACAAGCAAAAAACATAGAAATAGCCTGATAACCACGGGTACACCTCAAAGAGGACTCACCACCCCCAGCACTTCTGCAGAGGGATCCCCTCCCCTAAAACTCGAGGCATCAGCAGTTTCCTCTGTGGTGGTTCTGAGGCAGAATAATAACTCAGGCAGTGAGCATAGGAGAATGGGCTTTGATGCATTCTTTGATATGGCCATTGATTAACATTTGTGGCTTAAGGGCTCCAGGGGATAACATCCCCACAGGCTTTGTTTACTATAGGGAGTGTATCTATGCCCAGATGGACATTAATCTCTAACCCACTGTGACTCAGTCTGTGGGAAGAGAAGGGCAAAGAAACCATGAGACTTATGGGACATTTCCACCCCTAAGACCCCAAAACACTGACATAGGTAACTAGGCAAGGCCAATGGGAGAAAACCACATCTCTCTGGAGTCCATGTTGGTACCCCCATCTTTAAGGGATAAAAACCCCTATAAGACAATAGAGAAGGGGACTCTTCTTCCCCCTCCCAGCTGTTCTGGGAGCTCTTTGCTTTCCTGTAAGAAAGACTTTGCTTGCTGCCTGTGTTTGCAAAATGCATTCTTCAGCTCAGTGAACAAGAATCCAGATTCCTGTAATCTTTCCAGCATCAGTTCTACGGTTGGGAGGCCACCCGCATGGGGTGGGGGAGGGGCACAAGGCCCCAAGACACCTGCCTTTCCCCCTCCCTGACAGCTCAGCTTGTCCCTACCCCAGATGATGCACCTGCTTCAAGCACCAAAAGTGTTATTTACAGGAGACAGTGTGTGTATGAGAACTCGCAGGATCACTGTCCCAGTGTGTAAATGAGAATCCGCAGGATCACTGATTCCTCCTGTATTCACAGATAACCACAGGGGAGGGAAATTCAGAAATTCTAGGGCACTTTTATGGTTTCAATAACTGAATACTGTTATCCCTTTCAGAAGACAGGTTTCGTTCACTAATATCCTGACGATAAGATAAAGTAAGTTAATCAGAATTGAACACGTCTGGCTTTATTTTTTAATTGTATGGCCGTAAATCAACTATAATAATTTAAAAAAAAAGAATGAAATATGCTCCCCCCCCAAAAAAAAAATTCATGGCCGCACTCAGGGCTTATGAAAGTTGCCAGGGCCAGTTTTGTCAAAGGCTGCAAGTGTGGCAGCGCTGGATGATATAACCCATTGCAAGGGGCTGGGATTCAACCCCACCTTCTCAGCAACCAGAGCCTCTGCAGCTGGATTCTTAACCCACTGCGCAACATAGGCGGAACTCCAGACTCGCTTTCACAAGTTACATTTTATGGAATTTTCATTAATCTCGCTCCCACGTATTAACACAAAATGGCACAGGTTCTGAGTGTCACGAACTCTGCACCTTGTAAGGAAGAGTCACTACCATTTCACTGAACACACCTCTTCATCCAGTTCACTATTTTGTGTGGAACTTTCTGCATTTCCCCCACAACTGCCGGGGAAGACAGAACAATCCTGAGAATCTTCCCGGCGGGTTCCCAAATTGAGCCCCAGAACAACACGAGTCAGAACGACACAGTCCGCACTAGGAGGCAAAGAACAGACCTGAGGAACTAACTACTCTAAATGGAAGGAAAGGGGGAAAGGATCTGTTATTTTACCTTTACTGAAAGCTTAAGCGACAGTGTAAGCAAAACGGTCAGGTCCAGGGATGGATGGGTCCCCTACAGCCACCCCAACCTCCCCCAGCCCCCAAGTCCCGTCCTCTCTCCGACCCCAGCCTAGGGACGGTACGGGACGCCATGACGCCACTCCAGAGAGAAGGGCTAATTAGGGTGGTGGCTGGGGAGATCCAGGGGGTAGACCCGTGAGCTCCTGAGAGTTCCAGCCAGTTCGAACCAAACCCTCCAAGTTTGCGGCCAAGATCCGGGCACTCACCATATCCGCCTTGCTCTGGGCTCTCCCCGGCGTCCTCGCCGCGGCTCCGCGACCTGGGCAGGTGAGAACGATGGAGGCGATACACCTGGGGCTGAGCGCCAAGTCCTTGTGGGCCGAAATTGCGCCCGCCCCCGGCTCTGATTGGACTGTGCTCCTGGGTCCCGAGATCTGATTGGACGGTGGTGCGGGGCTCCGCTGCTTGAAGGGGCGGTTTGCAAAGTTTCTCCTGACCCTTGATTGGGCAACTCTCCAGCCCATCCCTCCTACTGCAAGGTTTTTCCTCCCGACCCCGCCCTGCCTCCCTAAAAGAACAGGATATCAACCGTCCAATACAATTTTACATTTCTTTGGTCTTTTGTTTTTCCTTTTTGGCCACCCCAAGGCATATAGAGTTCCTGGGCCAGGGGTCCTATCTAAGCCGCAGTTGCGACCTCCGGCATCATCAGATCCTTCTGTGTTGGGCTGGGTTAACCCGGGTTCTGGTGCTGCAGAGACTGCCGAGCTTGTTTTGAGCCACCTGGGAAGTCCGAGACACTGCCGATCTTGTTGCACCATAACGGGAACTCTTAATTTTACATTTTGTACATTAAGCTCTCTTTGTATCTTTCATTAGACTTTATTTTTTGGCCATGCCTGGGGCATGCAGAAATTCCCCAGGTAGGGATCGAACACACACCACAGCAGTGACAAGGACAATTCCTTATCCGCTAGGCTGTCAGGGAACTATGATTAGACTCATTTGGGTTTTATTTATTTGTTCATTTTTGGCCCACAACATGTGGAAATTCCTGGGCCAGGGATTGAACCTATGCCAAAACAGTGACCCAAGCCAATGCGGTAACAATGCTTGGATCCTTAACCTGATGCGCCATAAGAGAACTCCTCCTTAGACTTATTTTTTGTTTTTTTATTTTTGGCCACCCTGAGACATATGGAGTTCCTGGGCCAGGGGATCTGATCTGAGCCACAGTCACTACCTAAGCTGAAGCTGCGGCAACGCCAGATCCTTACTTAACCCACTGTGCTGGGCCAGGAATTGAACTTGAGTCCCAGCCCTCCCAAGATGCTGCTGATCCCGTTGCACTGCGGTGGGAACTCCTAGACTCATTTGACACAGGATTAATTTTATTTCTAATTCTGGATATATTATCTCCCCCCCCCCCCAAATGAGAGTTGCAACATTTATTTCAGGTTCTTTCTCCCTCTCTCTCTCTCTCTTTTTTTTTTTCGTCTTTTTTTTGCCACACTTGAAGCACGTGGAAATTTCTGGGCCAAGGATTGCACCACAGCACCACAGCAGCAACCTGAGCCACAGTGGTGAAAATGCAGAAGCCTTAAGCCACTAGCTCACCAGAGAACTCCTTGAACGTATTATCTTTTAAATTAAATCCTCAACCTCCTTTCCATAGCGATTGGAAATGAAATGATGTTTATTTTTATACTGAGTTTGCATCCTAAAAACCTGTTAATCATCTTTTTTCTTATGGTTCCTATATATGAATTTGAGGTTCTAGATACATAATTGTTTCAGCTATGACATGAGATGTTACTTTTTTCAATTCCTTTGTACTTCTTACACCTATTTCTCATAGCGCCGGCTAGGCTATCTAGCAGACTGCTGAAGGCAGCAGGACTATGGGCATTCTTGGTTTGTACATAATTTTACTGGACAAGTGACATTTTTACCCATCGAAAGTTCTCATCTATTCCTTGCTAACCAACATTGCAGAAACAGAAAGCTGACTGAAATAAAGAGGCATTTATTTGGGATTTGTTAGGACTGCAACCCAGCAGGCATAGATTCAAGAAGCACTTGAATTGGTTTTTGCCTGAATACAAAATGGAAGAAGCTTATAAAGGCAAAGCTGCAAGGCCATGGTTAGTTACAAAAGTTGTTTGTCAAACTTTTTAATGGGAACTGACAAGAATGGTGCATATTCAGCAAAAATTTGTTAGGGTTTGAAATCAATAGGTAATTTCAGTGTGGGGCCTTGAGAACAAGGTAGCAACTGGTGGGTTTTGTTCTGAATATAACTGTTTGAATGTGTGGGTCTGGTAGTGTTCAAAGAAGATTCAAGTTAGAGTTCCCATTGTAGCGCGACAGGATTTGTGGCATATCTGGAGCACTGGGACAGAGGTTTGATCCCTGGCCAGACACAGTGGGTATTTCTCCTATGTTGTAGCTCAGAATGGATCTCTAGCTGAGGAACTCCATATGCTGTGGGGCATCAGAAAGAAAGAGAAAGAAAGAAAGGAAAGAAAGAAAAAGGAAGAAAAAGAAAGAAGAAAGAAAAGAAAGAAAGAAAGAAAAAAGAAAGAAAGAAAGAAAGAAAGAAAGAAAGAAAGAAAGAAAGAAAGAAAGAAAGAAAGAAAGAAAGAAAGAAAGAAAGAAAGAATAGTTCAAGTTAACAGTGGAGCAGGGATGTGTCTGAGAAGAGCTCCTCAATGGCTGCCAGATGCCATTGTTCTATGCCTCAACAAAGATTGCTCTCTTACAATTACAGCTTGTTGTGATACTAAATTATTAAGACATTCACAATCTCAGAGTTCCGTTGTGGCTCAGCAGTAATGAACCTGACTAGGATCCATGAGGATGTGGGTTTGATCCCTGTCCTCGCTCAGTGGGTTAAAGATCTGGTGTTGCCGTGAGCTGTGGTGTAGGTCGCAGATGTGGCTCAGATCTTGTGTTGCTGTGGCTGTTGTGTAGACCAGTAGCTGCAGCTCTGATTCGCCCCCTAACATGGGAACTTCCATATGCCACAGGTGTGGCCCTAGAAAGAAAGAAAGAAAGAAAGAAAGAAAGAAAGAAAGAAAGAAAGAAAGAAAGAAAGAAAGAAAGAAAGAAAGAAAGAAAGAAAAGAGAAAGAAAGAAATTCACCATCTGGACAGTAACTTTAATCTTCATGTCAAAGGGTTTTTTTTTTTTTTTTTTTTTTTGCTTTTTAGGGCTGCACCCACAGCATGTGGAGGTTCCCAGGCAT
This sequence comes from Phacochoerus africanus, assembly GCF_016906955.1. Taxonomy (NCBI): domain Eukaryota; kingdom Metazoa; phylum Chordata; class Mammalia; order Artiodactyla; family Suidae; genus Phacochoerus; species Phacochoerus africanus. Next base: position 75,741,472 of record NC_062547.1, on the reverse strand, counting down.
TGGATAGGGGTCCAATCGGAGCTATAGCTGCTGGCCTACACCACAGCCACAATAACTCAGGATCCAAGCCTCGTCTTCGACCTACACCACAGCTCACGGCAACACTGGATCCTTAACCCACAGATTGAGGCCAGGGATTGAACCAGCAACTTCATGGTTCCTAGTTGGATTCGCTTCCAATGTGCCATGAGGGGAACTCCTTTTTTTTTTTTTTTTTTTTTCCGGCAGCACCTGCAGCATGTAGAACTTCTGGGACCAAGGATCAAACCCACGCCACAACAGTGACCTGGGCCATATCAGTGGCAACACAGATCCTTTAACCACTATGCCACAAGGGAACTCCAAACAAGTCCCCTGTAACTCAATGTACTATCCAATTTCCCAGCGAAGATCAAAGAAAATGAGCAGAGGCTAAATTATAAGCAGATGAAACTTTCATCTTCCAAGACTTTCTATCATTACTCATTTCTGTGAGGAACACATATATGGTATCCACAAGTAACGAATAACTTGGAGGCCAAAACTTTCAGTAATGAAGACTCAATGGGAGGGTAAATCTTGACTCAGGAGATTCCAGTATCTCTAACAGAGGACCAGGAAAGACATTTAATAATGCCAGCTTCAGATCATTATGGCTTCAGACACACTATGAACATAATGCAAAGAAAGGATAAAATTTTTTTCATCAAAAATTATACCATGTGTGGTCAATTAATCTTTGACAAAGGAGGCAAGAATATAAAACAGGAAAAATACAGTCTCTTCAGCAAGTGGTGCTGGGAAAATCAGACAGCTGCATGTAAATCAATAAAACTAGAGCACAACCTCACACCTAGCACAAAAATAAACTCAAAATGGCTTAAAGACTTGCACATAAGACAAGATACCATAAAACTCCTAGAAGAGAACATTGGCAAAACATTCTCTGATATAAACCATACAAACATTTTCTTAGGTCAGTCTCTCAAGGCAATAGAATAAAAACAAAAATAAACCAGTGGGGAGTTCCCGTCGTGGCACAGTGGTTAACGAATCCGACTAGGAATCATGAGGTTGCGGGTTCGGTCCCTGCCCTTGCTCAGTGGGTTAACGATCCAGTGTTGCTGTGAGCTGTGGTGTAGGTTGCAGACGCGGCTCGGATCCCGCGTTGCTGTGGCTCTGGCGTAGGCCGGTGGCTACAGCTCCGATTCAACCCCTAGCCTGGGAACCTCCATATGCCGCGGGAGCGGCCCAAGACATAGCAACAACGACAACAATGACAACAACAACAAAAGACAAAAATAATAATAATAATAAAATAAATAAATAAACCAGTGGGAACTAATCAAACTTACAAGCTTTTACACAGCAAAGGAAAATATTAAAAAAAAAAAAAGACAACCTATAGGATAGGAGAAAATAGTTACAAATGATGCAATCGATAAGGGCTTAATATCCAAAATATACAAACTCATACAAAACAACAAAAAAAAGACAACCCAATTGAAAAATGGGCAGAAGACCTGAATAGATATTTCCCCAAAGAAGACATACAGAACAGCAACAGGCATGTTTAGAGAAATGCAAATCAAAATTACAATGAGGTGCCACTTCACACCAGTCAGAATGGCCATCATTAGTAAGTCTACAAATAGCAAATGCTAGAGAGGGTGTGGAGAAAAGGGAACCCTCCTGCACTGTTGGTGGGAATGTAAAATGATACAACCACTATGGACAACAGTATGGAGATATATCAGAAAACTAAATTTAGAACGACCATATGATCCAGCAATCCCACTCCTGGGCATCTATCTGGACAAAACTTTCATTGAACAAGTTACATGCACCCATACATTCATTGCAGCATTATTCTCAATAGCTGAGATATGGAAACAACCTAAATGTCCATTGACAGATGAATGGATTAAGAAGATGTGGCACATATACATAAAGGAATAATACCATAAAAAATGGAATAATAGCCATAAAAAAAATTAATGCCATTTGCAGCAGCATGGGTGGAACTAGAGACTCATATTAAATGAAGTAAGTCAGAAAGAGAAAGCCAAATACCATATGATATCACTTATATCTGGAATCTAATATATGGCACAAATGAACCTACCTACAGAAGAGAAACAAACTCATGGATGTGGAGAACAGACTTGTGGTTGCCAAAGGAGGAGGGGAAGGGAGTGGGACAGATGGGGAGTTCGCAGTTAGTAGATGCAAATTTTTGCATTTGGAGTGGATAAGAAATGAGCTCCTGGAGTTCCCGTCGTGGCGCAGTGGTTAACGAATCCGACTAGGAACCATGAGGTTGCAGGTTTGATCCCTGCCCTTGCTCAGTGGGTTAACGATCCACGTTGCCGTGAGCTGCAGTGTAGGCTGCAGATGCAGCTTGGATCCTGAGTTGCTGTGGCTCTGGCGTAGGCTGGTGGCTACAGCTCTGATTCGACCCCTAGCCTGGGAACCTCCATATGCCATGAGAGTGGCCCAAGAAAATGGCAAAAAGTCAAAAAAAAAAAAAAAAAGAAAGAAAGAAAGAAAGAAAAGAAATGAGCTCCTGCTGTATAGCACAAGGAACTCTAACCACTTGTGATGGAACATAATGGAGGATGATGTGAGAAAAAGAATACATATATATATAAAATACTGGGTGACTTTGCTGTACAGAAGAAACTGACAGAACATTGTAAATAAACTACAATAAATATTTTTAATAAATAAAAAGTAAGTTATACCAATTTATGCATGAAAAAAAAAACAAACCACAAGCCAAAAGCCGCTTAACACCCCTAGGGTAGGCGTTCCCCTCATGGCTCAGCGGTAAATGAATGTGACTGGGATCTATGAGGATGTAGTTTCCATCCTTGGCCTCACCCAGTGTGTTAAGGATCTGGCGTTGCCATGAAATGTGGTGTAGATCTCAGACATGGCTCGGATCCCGCATTGCTGCAGCTATGGTGTAGGCCAGCAGCTGTATCTCTGGTTCAACCCCTAGCCTGGTAACCTCCATATGCTGAGGGTGCAGCCCTAAAAAGGAAAAAAAAAAAAAACACCTAGAATGTCTCTAGGTTCAAAGACATTCTAATGGAAATTAAACAAGGTTTTTATGACTGTACAATTACAATTAAAGTCAAAGATAACAGGAGTTCCTGTTGTGGCTCAGCAGAAACAAACCTGACAAGTATCAGTGAGGATGGGGGTTTGATCCCTGACTTCGCTCAGTGAGTTAAGGATCTGGTGTTTCTGTGAGCTATGGTGTAGGTCACAGATCTGGCACTGCTCTGGCTGTAGCTCTGAGCTGAACCCTAGCCTGGGAAACTTCCATATGCCACAACTATGCCCCTAAAAAAAATTTTTAATAAATAAATAAAGTCAGAGATAACAAAATACAAGTAGTACAGATGAAGTGAACATGGAGGTATGGTTATTACTTAAGTGTTCAGGTCGGCAATGTGCAGTAGAAATTAATATACTGGGTACCCTGTTGAGGATGAGGTTCTTCCAAAGGAAAAGTTTCCCACATTTTTTTTATGTTCATAAGGGTTCTTTTTTTTTTCTCCTTTCCTTTGTAGGGCCACATCTGTAAGCAAATTCCCAGGCTAGGGGTCAAATCAGAGCTACAGCTGCTGGCATACAGCCACAGCAATTCAAGATCCAAGGCACATCTCCAACCTACACCACAGCTCAGGGCAATGCCCGATCCTTAACCCAGTGAGCAAGGCCACGGATCAAACCTGCATCCTCATGGACACTAGTTGGGTTCTTAACCCACTGAGCCATGATGGGAACACCTCCACTCATAAGAGTTCTTGACAGCATGTTATTTACACTTGTAAGTTTTAAGAAACAATAATGGCTTTCCCACTGTCCTTGGATTCAAGTTTTACTTCAGTATGTGTCTTCAGGTGTCTCTGCAGGGATATGAGACACTGGTGGGCTTTTTCACACAGCTAACATTCATATGATTTCTCTTTACTGTGTGTTCTCATCTCTCTTTTCAGAGATATGGCATACCTGAAGGCTTTTCCACACTTCAGACACTCATAGGGTTTCTCTATACTGTGCATTATCATGTGCCTTTGCAGGGATCTCAGATGCTTGAAGGCTTTCCCACACTGCTGACACTGATGCAGGTTTCTGTTCACTGTGTGTTCTCATATGTTCTCAAAAGGATGTGGAAGTAATGAAGGCTTTCCCACATTCTGTACATCCAAAGGATTTGACTTCTCTGTGTGTTTTCATAAGTATCTGGTATAACAGAAGTCCTTCTCACATTCCTTAAGTACAAGTTTTCTCTCCAGTGTGTATCCTCATGTGTCCTTGCAATGTGTAAACTCATGTGTCCTTGCAGGCTTTCCCACATTCCTTACATTCATAGGGTTTTGCTACACTGTGCACTTTCATGTGTTCCAGAAGGTAGCTGGACCAAAATAAAGCTTTGTCATGCTGCTTACAGTCATAGGGTTTTGCTACACTGTGCATTCTTACATGTTTTCTAAGTTGTATGCCACGAATGAAAGCTTTCCCACATTCTGTTCATTCATAGGGTTTCTCGCCATGCAATGTCATGCAATCTGGAAATAATATCTGAAGGATTTCTGACATGTGTCAGATTTCCCATCTATAAGGAGCTCTCTTATATCTCTGAAAAGATGAGGAAAGAGTGATAGCTTTCCCAGATTTCTTACACTATAAAGATTGTTTATTACTGTAACTTTTCACAAATCCCTCAGATGCTCTCCCAGAAACATTTAAAGGGTTTCTCTACAATGTCTGTTGCCCCAAGAGGTCTTAGTCAGAAGACCCAGCTGCAGGCTAGCCAACATTCCTCACATTCCTCACATGGTATGAGTCCAGGGTGGGATCTTTGCTGCTTTTTCAGGAAAGAATGATCCCTGAAGGCTTTTCCACACTTAGTGCATTCATGATGCTGAACTTCAGTCAGACATCCCTTATAAACAGTACAATCTGTAATCCTGCTCAGGTTTTTTCCACATTTATGATCATGATTCCCTTCAGAGAGAATAAATAACTTCTGTTCAAAACGAGAAGCACAGGAGTTCCCACTGTGGCTCAATGGTAATGAACCTGACTACTATCCATGAGGATGCGGGTTTGATCCCTGGCCCTTCCCAGTGTATTAAGGATCCAGCATTGCTGTGAACTGTGGTATATGTTGTAGTTGTGGCTTGGATCTGGTGTTGCTGTGGCTGTGGTGTAGGCCTGCAGCTGCAGCTCTGATTCAACCCCTAGTCTGGGAACTTCCATATGCTGCAGGTGTGGTTCTAAAAAGAAAAAGAAAGAAATGTTTGTTCCTTAAAAACACCAGGGAGTTCTCTGGTGGCTCAGTGGGTTAAGGATCTTGTGTTGTGCTGTCACTGCAGCAGCTCAGGTCACTACTGTGGCAAAGGTTCTATCCCTGGCCCAGGAACTTCCACATGCTACAGGTGCAGCCTTATTTATTAAAATAAAATAAAATAAAATAAAATAAAATAAAATAAAATAAAATAAAATAAAATAAAATACTAAGTGCAGGAGTGATGTTGTCCTCACCCACAGAGGCCAGATTCCTGAAGGTCTCCAGCATCACATCTCCACAGAGCTTCCTGCAGAGTCTCATGGGAAAAGACAACAGGCAGTACATTAAATGCAGTTTACTCAGTGATGGTTAAGTGCTGGAAATGGAAGCAAAGTGCAACAATAATAATTAATAAACACTCATGAAAAAGAAATGTTTTTGGAGTTCCACTGGTGGCACAGCAGGTTAAGTTTCTGGTGTTGTCATTGCTGGTTACAGCTCTGGCACAGGTTTGATCCCAAGCCAGAGAAATTTCACATGCTGCAGGTGTGGCACCCGCCCCCCCAGAAAAAGGAAAAAAAAAATACTGTTTTTACTGAAAAAGCAGATCCTGATGTAAAGACTGAAATTGAAATCATCATTCATATACCATGGACACCCAGCTTGCTCAGAAATTATTTCTTTGAAGCTCTAAGAACGGGAGCAGATTGTCAGAATGTTATCAACACTGATTTCCAGGACTGCTGCATCTGAACAACTCTTAACTTGAAGGTAATGGCATTGGGGAGCCTGGGCTGGTCCCCTCATATCCAACAGAGGCAGAGACACAACCTCCTGTCAGGACCAGGGCACAGACACAGGCCAGGGCCCAGGGCCTTGCACAGCTGTTGGGTAAGAGGAAGCCTAATTCCTGAGGAATCTGTCAAGACAGCAGGGCCTTTCAAACAAATAACCAAGCGCCCAGAAATCAAGGAAGATGTCCCACAACAAGAGCTGTGGGGAATCTGACAGTAATAGAGTCAAATGTGATTTTTTTTCTTTTTTTTTTTTTTTCAACTTTTTTAGGGCTGCATCTGCAGCATATGGAAGTTCTAGGGCTAGGAGTGGAATCAGAGCTATAGCTGCCAACCAATACAACAGCCAGAGAAATGCAGGGTCTTCACTACATCTGTTACCTACACCACAGCTCATGGCAATACCAGGTCCTTAACCCACTGAGCAAGGCCAGGGATCCAACCATCATCCTCAGGGATGCTATGTCAGGTTCTTAACCTACTGAGCCACAATGAGAACTCCCAATGATCTAAATACAAGGAATAAGAATAAAACAGCAAATTAAACTCAAAGAAGATATAAAGAAGGAGTTAATAAAAATGAGAGAAAAACCATGACATTAAAAAGCCAAATATAGGAATTCCTATTGTGGCTCAGTGGTAATAAACCTGATCAGTATCCACGAGGAAATGAGTTTGATCCCTGGCCTCACTCAGTGGGTTAAGGATCCCTGCAGTGGGTTAAGGATCCGGTGTTGCTGTGAGCTGGGGTATAGGTCACAGATGAGGCTCACATCCTCAGTTGCTATGGCTGTGGCGTAGGTAGCTACAGCTCTGATTCTACACCTAGCCTGGGAACTTTCACATGCCTAAAAAGACAGGAAAAAAAAAAAAGCTAAATAGACTATGCTGGTCATACTCTATTTCACAATCTAAATGAAAATACATAGTTGTGCCCACATTGTAAAAACCAGTCAAGTACATTAAATGCACACATAACACTGCTTGGTGATGAAGGATAGATATAAAGCTGAAAAGAATAACAAAATGACCAGGAGTGTCGGCACCCTGGGGACTACCCACTGGGAGATAAGTTTGTTGGAATTGTCACCTTGTCCTCCCCAGTTGCAACTCTCTGCAGGTCCCAGGAATAAAAAACATTTTTGCTGGAAAATAACTGACTTATATTTTTAAGGTCAACAACCATTTCTTTTTCTTTCTTTCTTTTTTAATGGCTGCACCTGCAGCATATGAACATTCCAGGGCCAGGGATGGAATTGGAGCTGTAGCTGCCAGCCTACACCACACTCACAGCAACAAAGGATCGGAGACTGCAACCTACACTGCAGCTCATGGCAATCCTGGATCCTTTAACATACCGAGTGAGACCAGGGATCAAACTCGAATCTTCATGGATTCTGGTTGGGTTCTAAGCCACAACTGCAACTCCCAACAGCCATTTGTTACCCAAATTTTGCTCAGACTTCTCCCGCAGAGGCCCCTGACTCTGGGTCCTTGCTCACCCCAACTCCCGCCCCACCCTGAGCAACACTGAACTGCAGAACAAGACCCTGCAGACCTGGCCAAGAAAGCACTGAGGACAGAGGGGCCTGGGATCTGACAAAGACCCTTGCTCTCAAGCTCCTCACAAAGAGAAAAGCCCTTTGCTGTGGGTTAGAGATGGTTTCTGAAACACAGATTTCCTTCTCCATGGCAGAGTGGATCACACTTCTGGTCAGGCACTTTAACAACCCTGTGACTTTTCCTTTTATAAGCCACCAACTCCATCATCCCCAGAACACTCTAGATTTTTTCGCACAAATGTCTCCCAAATAGCAGTGTTTAAGACCCCAAACAGAGCTCTTTGTTCTTTGCAGCCTAAACACTGATGATCAGCCTACATGTCAGGAGAGCTGGGGACCTCCTGGGTCCGGGATCAGCCCAGTAGGCAGCACACTGTGGATCTGTGCCCTGTGCTTTAGCACAAAGACGTTCAGTGATCTCACTGCCTGCAAGGAAGGAACCTGCTGTAGGTTTGACCTGTGCTACCCCACCCCCATGTCTGCCCTTGACCAACTTGTCAGCATCCCCTTTCTTACCCCACAGCATCAGGTTCCTTCCCCACAGGCCCCTGAACACTGGGTCGCCCCCAAGTTTGAACAACCCTGAGATTCGCAACAAGCCCCTGGTCTGCTTCACCAGAGAAGAGTCCTACCATGGGGCGCTGTCCAGTCCAGGCACGCTGGTCCCGCAGTCAGAGCAGTGCCCTCGCTCGCCCAGCTTGCCTCCTGCTCAACCTTCTCACAAAAGAGAAAAGCCTTTTTCTGTGAGGTTGGAGACGCTGGCACATCTCTGGGATGGGAGCCTCGGCCCTATCGCAACCGTATTTGCAATACGAGTCCCCGTGACACGTGTAGGCTTGACTTTATCTGTCAGGTCCAGGGCGGATCCCCTTCAACCCTCAGCACATGACCACCCTCAGCCTTTCCTGACTCGGACCCCCACACTGCCAAAAACATTGTCAGGACGGCCTGAGCCAACCCTAGGCCAAGGTCGTAAATTTGAGTCCGTAGGAAGGCCGGGGAGTCGGTGGGGGTCAGGACGCCAGGACCCCACCCCACGGCTGAGGGGGACACTCAGGTCTGGACCCCAGGATAGCACCGCAGGACCCAGACCTGCAGCTGAGGCGGAGGTTCTGGTCAGGACAGTACTCCGGGTCCCCACCACGTGGCTGAGGGGGAGACTCTGCTTAGGATCCCCAGGGGGGTGGGGAGAAGGATATCCCGGCCTGCCCACCCAGCCCGCTTTCAGCAGATTGGGATCAGCCTTTTCTTTGTTCCATCCCAGGAAGCGCACACACCATCTCTGCCTCCTTTCCAGTTCTCTGTAGCGTCTTCACCGCCCAGTAACCAGGGCAAGTAAGAACCTCCAGGAAGAAACACCTGAGGCCTCTCAGGATAACTTCCCACAAGCACCTGGTCAGCTGAGAGCAAAACCTTTGGTGGGGTCCGCCAGAGAGTATCCTAAGCTGATTGGCTGGTTGTCCGCCAGCCCACCCAGTCGCCCTGGATTGGACAGTTCAGCCAGACCCCGCCTCTGCACCTGAGTGACAGGCCACAGAGATTCTGGGGGCTGATCCCACTCCTGGAACTGATGCCAGAAAGATGTTATCAGAATCCAGGTTCTTGTTCACAGAGGGAAGAATTAACTTCACATACAGGCAGCAAGCAAGCAAGCAGTCTATATTACAGGAAAGCAAATAGCTCCCAGGACAGCTGGGAGGGGAAAGAAGAGCCCCCTCTCTATTGTCCGACAGGGGTTTTAATCCCTTAAAGATGGGGGTTACCAACACAGGCTCCAGGAAAATGTGGTTTTCTCCCATTGGCCTTGTCCCGTTACCTATATCAGTCCTTGTCCAATAGGGTCTTAGGGGCGGAAATGTCCTGTAAGTCTCAGTTTCTTTGCCCTTCTCTTTCTGTAGACTGAGTCACAGTGAGTTAGAGATTAATGTCCATCTGGGCACAGGTACACTCTCTATAGTAAACAAAGCCTGTGGGGTTGTCATGCCCTGTAGCCCTTAAACCATAAATATTGATCAATGGCCATATCAAAGAATGCATCGAAGCCCATGCTCCTACACTGACTATGTGAGCTATTATTCTGCCTCAATCCCCCCTCTAGAGTTGGAGACTCTAACTGGGCAGGGGGTGGGGGGGTGATGACTGCCCCAACTGCTTCCTGCTGACAAGAGGCCTAGTTAGGGGAAAGCAGTTAGGTTTCCATTCATGGGACAGTCAAGCAAGCTCCAATACATTATATTGGGTACCCCGTCTATCACCATTTGAAGGCTGATAGCTTTTAATTGGAATGTAATGAAGCAAGAAATACAACTGATTTATACAGGGTCTGAATAAAAGGATCAAGATCACAATGATGACTGTGGTGAGGAAATGTTTCCACTAGGAGGAGGTCAACCAGTTCCAGAGGGCACCTCCAAGCGCTGGAGCTGGATTGGACATCTTATGAACCTGCTGCTGGAGAGCTTGCAGGGAATCAGACACATTCTGTGAAAAATCAGGAATATAGACACAACATTCAGATTTTACAACAGCACAGGTAGCTCCTTGAGCTGCAGTGAGTATATTTAAGGCCATTCAGTTTTGTAGCACTACGTTTCTTATTTGTTGTTCCATGTTTAGGGCAAAAATAGCTTCTGCAGTATCATTAAGAGCTTGTCGAGTAAAATTAGTTAAGGCTTCCATCCTCAGTATTATGTCAGTGGTTCCTAATGAAGGCACAAATATTGCTGCTAAGTAATCCTACCAGCGGAACACTGATCTGGCCCATTTAGCATGTAAATAGGGAAGGTTGGCTGGTGCTCAGCTCAGAGTTTTCATAATGTTGCCATGAGCAAAAGCCAATCCCAGAGTGCAGCACCCGACCCATCCTGGGGGCAGCCAAGGCCACAGATTACTTCCATATATCCAATAAATTCCATTTGGGGGCAGCCAACATATGCCAGGATTAGATCCCCAGGCCATTCCAGGCCATATGGGAGTCTTATTTGGACTGTGTATGACCTGGATGATTTGTAAACAACGTTCAGTTGCTAAATATCCTAAAGATTTTAGCTCATGAGAGGATGGGGTCACCCCTCAAATCCAATATAATGTATATTTTGCTCCCAGCAAATAGATGTAGATTGGGTTAAATAACCCTTCTCAGGAGTGATCCACATAGAGTGATCCCACATTTGATACAATTAATTAAAATACCTGTAACCTGTGGGATTTTGCTGATTTCTCTGGCTGGTCATGACTACTCAGTTTCCTTGGTCAGTGTATAATCAAAAGTCACCTGGAGTTCCCGTCGTGACTCAGTGGTTAACGAATCCGACTAGGAACCACGAGGTTGCAGGTTCGATCCTTGCCTTTGCTCAGTGGGTTGAGGATCCGGAGTTGCCGTGAGCTGTGGTGTAGGTTGCAGACATGACTCAGATCCCGCGTTGCTGTGGCTCTGGCCTAGGCCGGTGGCTACAGCTCCGATCTGACCCCTAGCCTGGGAACCTCCATATGCAGTGGGAGCAGCCCTAGAAAAGGCAAAAAGACAAAAAAAAAAAAGAGTAATAGCAAAGGAAATAATAAAGGGGTGGATTAGTCGAGCCCTTTAAAGGACTCCTAAGGAGATCAGGCATCGCTTGACGAGAAAAATATAACCACGACCGATCCCAGCATAGGAGACAAGGCTGAAGTCATATAAGAGGTGGTATCAATTGGCCTAAAGCCCTAGGGGTGCTGAACTGGCTAAAAATAGCAAAAGGTAGAAGACCAGAGGTACCACATAATGGGATGAACTTATAATTTAAGGGGAACTCTCGAAGCTTACAGAACTGGATTATGAGGATCTTTGTCTGCACAATCCTTAAGGTTTTGTTTTTTTCCCATAGTGCAAGGGGTGTCCTTGCATCTTGTCCTCTTAGGGACAACATTAAAAGATGGATTTCTATAAAAAATTGGACTCTGGCCACTTGACTAACATCATTTACTGTAAAATGCTGGCTCCTAACATGCTGTAGGAAGCAGGGAAGGTGGAGACAGGAGTTTCATAAGGGGTTAGGGATGGCTACTTTAAACCCTTCACCACCCCTCAAGAATTCACAAAAGCATTTTTTTTTCTTCTTTTTGCCATTTCTTGGGCCACTCCCGCGGCATATGGAAGTTCCCAGGCTAGGGGTCTAATTGGAGCTGTAGCCGCCGGCCTATGCCAGAGCCACAGCAACGCGGGATCCGAGCAGAGGCTGTGACCTACACCACAGCTCACAGCAACGCTGGATCCTTAACCCACGGAGCAAGGCCAGGGATCGAACCTGCAACCTCATGGTTCCTAGTCAGATTCATTAACCACTGAGCCACGACAGGAACTCCTCACAAAAGCATTTTTGTTCCTCACATGCCTTTTGAAAATTGCTAACCTTCAGAAATATAGTAACCTGTGATTTCCCAAATGGTTTCCAAAGGCTACAGTACATAGAGGAGATTTCAGGGTGGGGGGAATGGCAAGAAATTTCGCCTTGTGATTGGCTTTGTCTGTCTCAGGCCATCTCCGCCTTGGGACACCCCATTTGGTGCCTCTTGGCATATGGCAGGAAGGTATAAACCCCGACCAGACTCCTGGCCCAGAGGGCTGACTTTTAGCTGTATGAGGTCGCTCAGGCACTTAAACAGAACCGCAGATGGGGGCTCTGCACTGGCTTTGCATCCAGGACACGTCTCAGGCTCGCACACGCATTCACCCTCCTTTCAGAATCGAACAAAACTGAATGAAGTAGAAAAAGCACAAGCTTGCTGCTGCTTCCCTTGTGAGCACTGGTGTATTGGATCCGATCCCAGACGAGCCCCCAAAAGATGATGCCAGAAAGATGCTACTGGAATCCAGGTTCTTGTTCACAGAGCCGAAGAATGAGCTTTGCAAACACACAAGCAGCAAGCAAGCAAAGTCTTTATTACAGGAAAGCAAAGAGCTCCCAGAACAGCTGGGAGGGGGAAGAAGAGTCCCCTTCTCTATTGTCTTATAGGGGTTTTTATCCCTTAAAGATGGGGGTACCAACATGGACTCCAGAGAGATGTGGTTTTCTCCCATTGGCCTTGCCTAGTTACCTATGTCAGTCTTTTGGGGTCTTAGGGGTGGAAATGTCCCATAGGTCTCATGGTTTCTTTGCCCTTCTCTTCCCACAGACTGAGTCACAGTGGGTTAGAGATTAATGTCCATCTGGGCATAGATACACTCCCTATAGTAAACAAAGCCTGTGGGGATGTTATCCCCTGGAGCCCTTAAGCCACAAATGTTAATCAATGGCCATATCAAAGAATGCAACAAAGCCTATGCTCCTATGCTGACTACCTATTATTCTGCCTCAGCCCCAGAGGGCTGAGGTGCATAGCAAAGGAATGATTTCAATGAGCCCAGACTCTTGCATCTTCCCTTATTTAGAAAAGCACTAAGTCCTTAACTTGAGATGTCTGGTTTTCTTTTGTTGTTGTTGTTGTCATTTATTTTACTTTTTGTCTTTTCAGGGCCATACCCTCAGCATATGGAGGTTCCCAGGCTAGGGGTCTAATCAGAGCTGTAGCTGCCAGCCTATGCCCCAGCCACAGAAATGCAGGATCCAAGCCAAGTCTGCAATCTACACCACAGCTCACAGCAATGTCAGATCCTTTAATCCACTGAGCAAGGCCAGAGATCAGGCTCATTACCTCTGAGTTACAACAGGAACTCCTAGGTGTCTGGTTTTCTTTTCTTTTCTTTTCTTTTTTTTTTGTCTTTTCTAGGGCCGCTCCCACGGCATATGGAAGTTCCCAGGCTAGGGGTCTAATTGGAGCTGTAGCCACCAGCCACAGCCACAGCCACGCAGGGTCCAAGCCGTGTCTGTGACCTACACCAGAGCTCACAGCAATGCCAGATCCTTAACCCTCTGAGCGAGGCCAAGGATTGAACCCGAAACCTCATGGTTCCTAATCGTACTTGTTAACTACTGAGCCACGACGGGAACTCCAAGAAAAGTTATGTATTTCTTATGCTTCTTTTAGAAATGAATTTTTTTGTTTTTTTAGGGCCACACTCGTGGCATATGGAAGTTGCCAGGCTAGGGGTCAAATTGGAGCTACAGCTGCCAGCCCACACTACAGCCACAGCAATGCCTGATCTGAGCCGCATCTGTGACCTACACCACAGCCCATGGCAAAGCTGGATCCCGACCCACTGAATGAGGCCAGGGATCAAACCCACATCCTCATGACACTAGTTGAATTCATTTCTTCTGCGCCATGATGGGAACTCTATATCTTAATAAAGCTTCTTTAAGAGAAAGAATGATGAATTCTACCAGAATGCAACATGGAGTTATTGCATCTTAGGATGCAATATTATGTGCATCCCTGACCTGGTAAAGTCAGGAAGGCCTTGAATGGCCTAACTACAAGCCCCTGCCAGCCCCCAGGCCTGCAGAAAAAGTCCTCTCACCAAAAAGCCCTCCTTATCACAGCGACCAGATACAGGAGTTCCCACTGCAGTGCAATGGGATCAGTGGATACTCTGCAGCACCAGGATGCAGGTTAAATCCCTGGCCGGGCACAGTGGGTCAAAGGATCCAGTATTGCTGCTGCTTCAGCATAGGTCGCAGCTGCTGCTCAGATATCAGCCCTGGCCCAGAACTCAATATGCCTTCAGGGAAACCAAAAAAAAAAAAGTGGCCAGATACAGCTCCTGTTTATCCCAAGTAGCAAGTTTCATCTCCCACATCAACCTCTTCTCATCAAAGCCTGCCTCCTGCAGCCCCCTGGTATTCACTCTGTCCCAAAGTACACCCCCAAGTACCCTTCAGGGCTTGAGGTATATTGTCTCCCAGGCTTGTGAGTCCACATGACTGAAAAACTGCTGTCTCCTCTTTTGCCTGTGTCAGTGTCATGTGTTGGTCTCCCCATAGCCTTCCTTCCCCAGATTATAACAGAATGCCATCTCCCACTGCAAGGCACACGATGCCCAGCTGTCCATTCTTTGGACAAGCTGACTCTGTCTACCAGTAAGTAGGGTTATTCCTGGTCACCACTGTGGCCTCAGTGAGAGAGAGTTGGAGTCTATGAGTGAGAAGGCATCAGTAGTGGAAAAACCATCACCATACAGAGAGAAAGGGAATATCCCAGCATAAAGTTACAACGATTCAGGCCACCCAGCTCTCATCTGAATTCACTGGAACCATGCACCTTTAAATTTTGGATTGTTTTGAAAGGTAATAAGACACCTCTTAAGGAAATTATAATGCTACCCTTCCCACCCCACACAGTGGGGTCTGAGGCATCAACTCATAAGCAAACATTAATTGCTCTGCAATAAGAGTTAGAAAGTCATCCTAAATGAGATCAGTAATACTACAAAGAGCAGCACAAAAGCTGAGGTCAGATTTTTCCCCAAAATTCATGCAGAAATGATCTTATATTACTGCAGAATGAGTTACCAAAATTACACTTTCAAAGACTTTTGGATTCTGGAATTGGAGATAAGGGTCCAGGGAATCTATATAAAATTTCTAAACCTGTATGCATTTAGTAACTTGGCCTCAAAATAAGGTAAGCAAAAAAAAAAAAAAAAAAAAAGATTGGAGTTTCCTTGTGGTACAGCAGGGTAAAGATCTGGCATTGTCATTGCAGCAGCATATGGGTCGCTGCTGCAGTACAGGTTTGATTGCTGGCCCAGGAATGTGCATATGTTGTGGGCACAGCCAGGGGAAAAAAAAAAGGAATTAAAGAAAAACCTGCAAAATCCACAATCAAAATGGGAGACTTGGGCACAATTCTCTGGGTAAGAGAAAGTTCCAGCAGTTAAAAATTAGCTTCCACACCTGTTTTTCAAGTTTTCTCACAGCTTGACCTAGTAGACTTACATAAAACTCTCAAACCAACAATTAGAAAATATATATTCATGGAGTTCACACCACGATACAGTGGGTTAAGAATCCAAATGCAGCAGCTAGGATCCCTTGTTCAGTTCTCAGCTTGGCACAGTGGGTTAAGGATCCGGTGTTGCCGTGGCTGTGGTGTAGATAGCAACTGCAACTCTGATTCGATCCCTGGTCCCAGAACATTCACATGCCAGGGGTGCAGTCATATAAAAACAAAAACAAAGAAAATATACGTTCATAATGAACCCATGTGGGGGGCTAACTTTATTTATTTTGGCCACACCTAGGGCCTATGGAAGTTCCCAGGCCAGGGATCAAATCCCAGCCACAGCTGTGGCAACACCAGATCCTTAACCCACTGTACCAGGCCAGGGATAAAACCCATGCATCCACAACAACCTGAGCCACTACAGTCCAGGCCAGGGATAAAACCCACACTTGCGCAACAACCTAAGCTGCTGCAGTCAGAGCTGTAGCTGATGGCCTACACCGCAGCCACAGCAACGTGGGATCCGAGCCACATCTGCAACCTACACCACAGCTCACGGCAACACCAGCTCCTTAACCCACTGAGCAAGGCCAGGGATTGAACCCGCAACCTTATGGTTCCTAGTTGGATTTGTTAACCACTGAGCCACGACGGGAACTCCTGCAGTTGGATTCTTAACCTACTGTGCAAGGGACTCCCGAGGGTTAACTTTAAAGTAACCACATATTGGATGCATCCGGGGTTGCAAGCATCCTTAAAATTGTGGCTTCAGGAGGGATCTTTGCAGTGAAGAACAGCAGTATGTCATGATTTTGGAGGCAGATGCACTAACCTACACATGTGGTAAAATGGCACAGGACTCCACACATGAAATACACACACACAAATGTGTGTATGTGAAACTGGGGAAATCTGAACAAATCCTCTGCATTGTTCCAGTGCAGATCTGCTGGTTTTGACACAATACTCTGTTTACATAAGATGTTACTGTGGGGGAAGCTTCAGAACAGGCACGCACGACCTCTCTGTACTATTGCTATAACTTCCTATGAAACTATAATTATTTTGAAATTAAAAGCTTAAAAAAAGAGTTCCCATCATGGCTCAGTGGAAACAAATCTGACTAGGATCCATGAGGATGCAGGTTTGATCCCTGGCCTCGTTCAGTGGATTAAGGATCCCACTTTGCTCTGAGCTGTGGTGTAGGCCACAGCTGTGGCTTGGATCTGGCACTGCTGTGGCTGTGGCATAGGCCAGCGGCTATAGCTCCAATTTGACCCCTAGCCTGGGACCCTTCATATGCCGAGGGTGCAGCCCTAAAGACAAAAAAAAATAAAAATAAAAATAAATTAAAATTAAAAAAGGAGTTTCCGGGAGTTCCCGTCGTGGCTCAGTGGTTAATGAATCCGACTAGGAACCATGAGGTTTCAGGTTGATCCCTGGCCTTGCTCAGTGGGTTGAGGATCCGGCATTGCCATGAGCTGTGGTGTGGGTCGCAGACGCGGCTCGGATCCCGAGTTGCTGTGGCTCTGGCATAGGCCGGCGGCTACAGCTCCAATTAGACCTAATAGTTCCTAGCCTGGGAACCTCCATATGCCACAGGAGCAGCCCTAGAAAAGGCAAAAAGACAAAAAAAAAAAAAAAGGAGTTTCCGCTCTGGTGCAGCAGGTTAAGGATGCAGCATTGCCACAGCTGTGGTGTAGGTCACAGCTGCAGTTTGGATTCAATCTGTGGCCCAGGAACTTCCATATTCTGCAGCTGAGGCCGCCCCTCCAAAAAAAAAAAATGTTTAAAAAAACACCCCAAACAGTGGCTTAAATCAGCATGGAGTTTCTTTTCTCACGTGAGGATGCTCAGAAGCAAACAGCAAGAGTGGCACTGCCAAGTGGATGTGCTACTGCAGGCCAGGCTCCCAGGCCTTTTTCCAGGCTGCAGCTGTGATCCCTATTGCTACAAGGTGGCTCCAGCAGCCTGAGGCAGGGGGTCAGGGTTACAGGCAGGAATACAAGGCTAGGGGCGGGGAGAGGGCAAAGGGCAGAGGGTGAGGAGAACAAGCCGGTCATCTCTGTCCCTAGCGACTTCTGTCTACCCCTCACAGTCCAGGAACAGGAACTTGGGATGCAAGGAAGGGTGGGAGGTGCTGTTTTTGTTCCACATGTAGTGTTTGTGGTTCTTCCTACACAGAGCACCTCCCTGCCCCAAACAACACAGAATTCTGTTAGTTAGGAAGAAGAAGGCAACTACTACTCAGACCACAAGTACCCTCTGCAAATGAAGCCAACAGTACATCTTCACAAAGACCAAATTAATAAAAGATTTAATACGATAAAGGCTACATGTTCTGATCACAATGCCACCAACTGAGTGATGGAATGTGAGAGGTAATTTAAAATACACACATTCTGAATATTAATTTTTCCCCAAGAAACTAAGAGTCAAAATACTCATAGGATAGGAGGAAACTATAATTTGAAAAGACACGTGCCCTCCTAAGTTCACAGCAGCACTATTTACAATAACCTAGATATGGAAACAACCTAAATTTCTATCTATAGGTGAAAAGATAAAGAAGAGGTGATACATATATACAATGGAATATTACTCATAAAAAAGAATGAGGGAGTTCCTGTTGTGGCTCAGCAGAAACAAACCCGACTAGTATTCATGAGGATGTGAGTTCGATCCCTGGCCTCACTCAGTGGATTAAGGATACAGTGCTACTGTGAGCTGTGGTGTAGGTGGCAGACATAGCTCGGATCCCATGTTGCTGCAGCTGTGGCTGTGGCATTGGCCAGTGACTACAGCTCCAATTTAACCCCTAGCCTGGGTGGGAACTTCCACATGTTGCGGGTACAGCCCTAAAAAGCAATAAATAAATAAATAATGAATGAATGAATGAAAGAAATAATGCCATTTGTAGCAATATGGATGAACCTAGAAATTATCGTACTAAGTGAAATTAGTCACACAGTGAGAGACAAACATCACACGCTATCACTTATATGTAGAACCTAAAAAAAGGATACAAATAAACTTGTTTGTAGTAGAGAAATGGACTCACCGACTTCGAAAAACTTATGGCTACCAAAGGGGATTGGTGAGGCGGAGGGAGTGGACTAGGGGTTTGGGATGGAAATGTGCTAAAATTAGGCTGTGATGGTGGTGTACAACCATAAATATAATAAAATTCATTGAATTAAAAAAAAGAATAAAATAATGCCATTTGCAGCAACATGGGTGGAACTAGAGATTCTCGCACTGAGGTACATCAGAAAGAGAAAGACAGATACCATATGATATCACTTATATGTAGAATCTAAAACACAAATGAACTTATCTATGAAACAGAAACAGACTCATGAACAGAGAACAGACTTGTGGTTGCCAAGTGGGTGGGAGTTGGGGAGGGATGGATTGGGAGTTTGGGATTAGCAGATACAATACAAACTATTATATGGATTTTTTTTGTGCTTTTTTTTGCTTTTTAGGGCATATGGAGGTTCCCAGGCTAGGGGTTGAAGTGAAGCTGCAGCTGCCAGCCTACGCCACAGCCATAGGAACGCGGGATCTGAGCGGCGTCTGTGACCTACACCACAGTTCACGGCAGTGCCAGATCCTTAACCCACTGAGCGAGACCAGGGATCGAATCCGCGTCCTTATGGATACTAGAAGGGTTTGTTAAAACTGCTGAGCCACTACAGGAACTCCACGAACTATTATATAGATAAACAACAAGGTCTTACTGCATAGCACAGGAAAGTCTACTCAATGCTGTGATTAACCATAATGGAAAAGAATATGCCAAAGGATATGTTGTGTGTGTGACTGAATCACTTTGCTGTACAGCAGAAATTAACATCAACCTTGTAATTATACTTCATTATCATTAAATTGTTAGTTCAATAATAATAATTCAATTATTATTCGTTATACTTCAATAAGACAAATTTTTAAAAATATTCACAGGACATATTGGAAGATACTTAGAATGTGATGGTGATGGACATACCCCAACGCAGCACTCTGCAGATCAACTCTGGGTGAGCCAGGCAGGCAGCATGGAGTCCCCAGCAGGTGGGACAAAAGCAGGCTCATCGTCTACCTCATGGGAGGGACCATGACAAAGGCAGAGCCCCTCCCTGCCCTGGTGCCCTCCTCAGAGAAGCTCCTGTGCAGTGGCCCAAGGCTCTGGGCATTCTCGCAGGGACTCCCCTCCGCCCCCATGGGTTCTGCTCCCAGGAGGATGACACGTGAGGGTGGACTTGCCACCAACATTCAGGAAGCTCTTCTGTCCTCACAGGCCTCTCCCAGGACTAGCCCCACAGTGATCACAAACGCAGAGGCTGTGGTTTGAGGCAAGAGTGCCCAGGCCATGGGTAAGTGTGCAGGAAGCAAGGACAGCAAACGCTTTGCCACAGCTATGATGATTCCTGGCCCGATTATGGGAAGTGAATTCCAAATTCTCCCCTTCAAATACTTACTCAAACTGAGGAACACCTATGAAGTGTTTACTTCTTTTTTTTTTTTTGTCTTTTTGCTATTTCTTTGGGGCCGCTCCCACGGCACATGGAGGTTCCCAGGCTAGGGGTCAAATCGGAGATGTAGCCACCGGTCTACGCCAGAGCCACAGCAACAGCAACGCAGGATCCAAGCCACGTCTGCAACCTACACCACAGCTCACGGCAACGCCGGATCCTTAACCCACTGAGCAAGGGCAGGGACCGAACCTGCAACCTCATGGTTCCTAGTCAGATTCGTTAACCACTGAGCCACGACGGGAACTCCTCAAGTGTTTACTTCTGGCAATGTTCCAGAACAAAACGTTTGCATTAAGGTTAGGTTGAGGCCCGCAAACTGGCCTGATCGCCAAGTCTGACCCCACATAAACAAAGGGTTATGTGGGGAGGGGTTCCTTGAATGCAGACACAAGCATTCATTTACTGTCTGAACCAGGGAGCAGCTGTGACAGAAAACCCGTGGACCTCAAATCCAAAAACACTTGCCAACTGGCTTCTGACAGAAAAAGTCTGCCTTAGTTTTCTTTTGACTTATGCTTTTCATAGACGTTCTCTGGAGGTCTGCTTTTGTCTTGAATAAAAACCATTCGATTCACATTTGTCTTGGTCCAAACTAACTTTGCTAAGAGCAAAGGACGAGGATCTATTCCTCTTAAATCTTACCATTTTCATGCTCTTGAATGTCTTTTCTTCAAAAATATCCTGTTTAGAATTTGCTTGATGGTTGTAAGCTGAGTCTTCCAGTCTACAATAAAATGGACCACAAACAAGCAGACAAACAAACCCCAAAGTTCTTAGAAAAAGAGTTGGACAAGAAGACAAAAAAAGAATTAAAAATGGACAAAGATTTTAATAGACATTTCTCCAAACAAGGTATATAAATGAGCCAATAAGAAGCTGAAAAGATGCTGAACATCCTTACTTATTAGGGTAGTAATGATAATGAGATACTATTTCACACAGAGTAGGATCAAAAGAGTCATAGGAAAGAAATGAGGAAAATAGACCTTATACCCTGCTGGTGGGAAATAAAACTGATAGGGTAGAGTAGGATAATTAAGTAGTTAATTAAAACTCCCACTACAGGGATTAAAGACAGCCCCGGTTAGACCATATATGGTCAAAGGAGGAAATAATGATGTAAGCTTTGAGGTCTACCCAGGAATAAGGAAGAAAGTGGTCTTGGTCTTCTCCCCTTCCCACTTTTTCTTGTCTTTTCCTTTTTTTTTTTTTTTTTTGGTCTTTTCTTTAGGGCCTTACCCGTGGCATATGGAGGTGCCCAAACTAAAGGTCTAATCAGAGCTACAGCTGCCAGCCACAGTAATGCCAGATCCGAGCCACGTCTGCAACCTACACCACAGCTCAGGGCAACACTGGATGCTTAACCCACTGAGCGAGGCCAGGGATCGAACCCTCAACCTCATGGTTCCTTATCGGATTCGTTTCCACTATGCCACAATAGGAACTCCATAACAGCCCATTTCTTAACCTCTGTTTCCTCTTGACTAAAAATTTGGCTAGGCTTATTCTCACAGGACCCTGAATCTGCCCCCAATCCTGAGCACGCACTGAAAAAGTGGCCTGTGGTCCCCCCTTCTGGGTTTTCCCGGGGATCCGCTGACCACACCCAGACACTCTTCTGCAGACATCTCTGGTCATTTCCCCTTAAAATATTCTGGTTATCTCTGCTTGCCCTTTCTCACCCGATTTTTTTTTTATTATTATTTTTTGTATTTTTGCTATTTCTTGGGCCGCTTCCGCGGCATATGGAGGTTCCCAGGCTAGGGGTCTAATCAGAGCTGTAGCCTCCGGCCTATGCCAGAGCCACAGCAACGCGGGATCCAAGCCGCGTCTGCAACCTACACCACAGCTCACGGCAACGCCGGATCCTTAACCCACTGAGCAAGGGCAGGGATCGAACCCGCAACCTCATGGTTCCTAGTCGGATTCGTTAACCACTGAGCCATGACGGGAACTCCCGATTTTTTTTTAAAGGCTTTTTCTGTTTGAGACTCTTTCAGATTTTTGTGATCCAAGCATGTTTCTGACTCCGAGTATGTCTCCTACATTAAGTCTCTGCTATCTAAGGCTGGACAGGTGTATAATGATAACAGCTACACAAACAGATTAACATGGACCGCATTTCACAGCATGAAGTACACGGAACCTCCCTGGGGCTTCTCTTACATTAATTCCCCTATTTATAAAGAGAGAAACCGAGGTGCCGGGAGAAGGCACAACTCCCCCACCATGGCAATGGGATCGGGGGCCAGGAAACCCCTCTAGACCCCTAGTCCTGAGCTGGCTATGTAGTCTGGCGGAACCATCATGCCCCCAGACTCCTGGGGTGAAAACATCAGGGAGCCCCTACCCAGATCCTGAGGCCCACCAGCCTCCAGAACTCCACCAGGCCGGGGCCAAAGTCAAAATGACCGTCACCCGCTCCCCTTAAAGCTCTGCCCTGGCCTTCGATCTGCCTGCTGGCACCACCGGCCCCTCGCTGAGCCCTGCCAGCCTCGGAAACCCGAAGTGCCGCCCGTCAAGTCTAAGGAGCAAACCTTGAAGAGGCTTGCTGGAAGAAACTTCCACTTCCGACTCTGGGGCGGGAGGAGGTGAGGCGTTCCTGGGATGGACGGAGTCTCTAAAGTGGGCGGGGCGAGCAGTATCCTTCAATCACGGGGCGGAGACATCATAGTCTGGGACCTTCAGAGTTGGGCCCTCAGGCCGTATCTGCATTCCTAGAGGTGCGCCTAGGGCTTGTCTGGGGTCAGGACTGCCCTGTGGGTGTAGCTGTAACTGGCCCCACCCACCTGGGCAAGTCTAAAAGAGAAAGGTTTCCTGGGGGCGTGGTTTATGTTTGTCTCTGCTCCGTGGCTTATCTCCCCTCCCACTTAGGTCAAGAAGTTCTTTTGTTGTTTTTTTCTGCTTTTTAGGGCTGCAACCGCGGCATATGGAGGTTCCGAGGTTAGGAGTCTAATGGGAGCTACAGCTGCTGGGGTACACCACAGCCACGCCAGATCCGAGCCGCGTCTGCGATCTACACCACTGCTCACTAGATCCTTAACCCACTGAGCGAGGCCAGGGATCGAACCCGCAACCTCATGGTTCCTAGTCGGATTCGTTTCCACTGTGCCACAACTGGAACTCCAGGTCAAGGAAGTTTTAATTATCTTCATGCTTATAAGGCTATCAAACAATAACCCATATTTAGGATTTTCTCATGATGGTTCCAATCTTTTACAAAAATGGAATTGTTTCATACACACTTTGTGTAACCAGCTTTGCCTAAACCAATGCATAGGGTCTAACTCTGAAGGTTAATGGGCTTTTTATGGCAATCTGTAAAAAGATCCTCTGAATCTAAATACTCCATCCCCCAGAACCCTCCCCAAGGACAAACACTGTCTCCAACATTTTGCCTAACCTTCCAAAGACTCTGTATACACACACACACACAAAACTGCAGCGTATTCCTCTAATAAATACTCATTACGCCTCTCCTATGTCCTGGACTGTTCTCAGCACTGAACAATATGGGAAAAAGTGACCACATAAATCCTTCATCCTTCTTAGATTCTAACGAGGAGGGACAAGAAATAACCATATTAACAAACAGCATATATAATAAATACATTCCAATATGAGGGCACATGTCAAGGGCTGAATACACAGGTAAGGAACAGGGGAGTGGCTATGATCACCTGATCTTTCTGCTGCCTCTCCCAGGCCCAGCACAGCTGTTTGATTCCTATTACAGGGAAGCCTCCCCTCTGCCCTGACCCCCACCTCACCCACCCCCACCATCCCAGGGACCCAGACCCACTCCATTCCAGTTTCTAGAAAGGATACTTTTGGCACTAGAGTGCTTACCTAGGGTAACTAAAGAGGAGTTGGGACAAGCCTAGGGCTATGTCTACATCATCCAGAAAGTGAAAAGACAATCCACTGAATAGGAGAAAATAACTGGAAATCATGTATCTGATAAGGGAACTGTATCTAGAATATATTTTTAAACACTCCTACAATTCAATAATAAAAAGACGAATTATCCAATAAAAATGGGCAAAGGATCTCAACAGACATTTCTCCAAAAGAAGACACACAGAGAGCCACTAAGCCATGAAAAGAGTCTCAACATCATTAGCCACCAGGGAAAGGCCCACCCATTACCACAGTGAGATAGCTCTTCACACCCACTAGACCAGTTAGAATCCAAAAGTCAAATAATAAGTCTCAGTGACATGTGGAGAAATCAGAATTCTCATTCACTGTTAGTGGGAATGTAAAATGTGTAGCTGTCACGACAAATGGTCTGACAGTTCCTCAAGTGATTAAACATAGTATGACACAGCAACTCCACTCCTACGCATCTAGCAAAAGCGATGAGAACAGGTTCAAACATACTTATACACAAATGTTCACAATAGCCAAGAGGAGGAAGCAACCCAAGTGTCCATCAATAGGTGAAGGGATAAACATAGGGTCCACCCACATACTGGAATGTCATTCAGCCTTAAAAAGGATATTATGACACAGGTAACAATACGGATGAACCTTGGAAACATTATGAAAGAAGCCAATCACCAAACACCACATACTGGAGTTCCCTGGTGACTCTGTGGGTTAAGGATCCAGCATTGTCACTGCTGTGGCTCAAGTTTGATCCCTGGCCTGGGAACGTCCACATGCCACGGATACAGGCAAAATAAAAGACACACGCCCACATGTTGTATGATTTGATTCTTATGAAATAACCCAAAGAAGGAAATCTATAGGGAGAGAAAGTAGATGATTGCTTGCTTAGGGCTGGGGTCGGGGATGGGGAAATAGAGAGTGATAAAGGGTACAGAGTTTCTTTTTGAGGTAGTGAAGATATTCTATGATGATGGTTATACAATTCTGCGAAAATGAAAAATCGTTAAACTGCACACTTTATATGAGTGAACTGTATAGCATATGAGTTATGCTTCAATGAAGCGGTTTTTTAAAAATATACCCTAAGCTCTTTAAAGAAAAAATTTGTGACCACTGGATATCTTATTGGACACTACGTCCTCCATGAAAGAAAAACACCAGAAAAATCACAGCTTGGAGAACACTGAAAACTGTAAGAACCTACACTGAGAAATGAGACAAGGCAGGGGAAAAAAAAAAGTGAACTAAAAGCTGACTCAGCTCTTCCATGTGACCATGAACATGGGAACTGTGGACTTGCAGGTATTGGCCAGAATGGGGTGGTGGTTGGGGCGGGGAGACAGCTCTTCTCACACCCTGGGAGCCACTTCAATGACAATCTCTGGCAGTTTCTATTACAATTTAAAATGAACACATCAACTGCCTTGTTGGCTTTAAAGAAGATCACATGTTGGTAACATGCAGAGATCAGAAATCCCACACAAGCAACTGGAAATTTTGGTGGCTTTCAAGAGGCTCAACCAAGTGACAGGGATTAGTGTGGGTGGAGACCTCCCTTTCACAGTAGACCATTCGGTACCACACTTAGCCCAATTTGTTCACTTAAAGACACAAATCACATGGATGTTCCATGGAAGTCGGGTTTTTTTTTTCTTTTATCTTTTTGGGGCAGCAGCCTCGGCATATGGAGGTTCCTAGGCTAGGGGTCTAATCAGAGCTGTTGCTCCCATCCTACGCCAGAGCCACAGCAACGCCAGATCCTTAACCCGATGAGGGAGGCCAGGGATCAAACCGATGTGCCATGCCGGGAACTCCGGAAGTCAAGATTTTTAAACATGGAGCTCCGGGAGTTCCCTTCATGGCTCAGCGTTTAGCGAACCCAACTAGGATCCATGAGGATGCAGGTTCAAACCCTGACCTCACTCAGTGGGTTAAGGATCCAACGTTGCCGGTGAGCTGTGGTGTAGGTTGCAGTCGTGGCTCACACTGCACATTGCTGTGGCTGTGGTGTAGGCCAGTGGCTACAGCTGATTGGACCCCTAGCCTGGGAACCTCCAAATGCCACAAGTGCAGCCCTAAAAAGCCAAAAAAAAAAAAAAAAACCAAAACCCAAAAACAACCATGGAGCTCCATAAAAATAGTGTTGCAAAACTATCAAAGATCCTGTGATCATACAGTTCCTCTTCTGACCACTTTCACAGCTGCATACTATGTTCAAGAAGGATGGGTAGTTTGCATGTGAAAGTGAGACAGGCTGGGACCCTTTGCGGCACTGTTTGCACCTGCACCTGGAAAAAATGGCTCCTCCAACAAGTGGATACAAAGAAACTATAAAGGACTAAGAATAGCTGTAGGCATGTGCACTGGGGGTAAATTATAAACATTAGATACAAAAAAGCCAAAACCTAACTGACACTTTTGAGGTGCCCAGAGCAAAGCCAGAGGCCTGAGCAAGATCCCTGCACACTGCACTAAGGTGGGGGGCAGACCTCAGGACACACTCCTACCTTCACCCCAATTAAAGAACCAGCTGCCCTCCACAAGAGGACCAACCAGGGCCCCTGGTACTTACTTTCCCTCCCTAGCACCAATAAAGCCTTGCCTGAATTCCCCCTCTGGCCTCTCATCAATTTCTATACATTCAAATCCAAAGACCTGATTTGGTAACAAAAGTAAAACATTAAGAAAACAGACTAACATACCATCCATAAGAAAATAGTTAAGGGAGTTCCTGCTGTGGCTCAGCAGAAACAAACCTGACTAGTATCCATGAGAATATGGGTTCGATCCCTGGCCTCGCTCAGTGAGTTGGGGAATCTGGCATTGCCATGAGCTGTGGTGTAGTTTGCAGACACAGCTTGGATCCCACATGGCTGTGGCGTAGGCCAGCAGCTGTAGCAGTTGAAGCCTGGGAACTTCCATACCACCGCTAAAGGTGTGGGACTAAAAAGCACAAAAGAAAGAAAATTGTTAAATCATAGTACAAAGCAGATGTAAGATGTAAGTAAGTAATTATATCTTCATATATACACTGGTTCTCCAGCAAGGTCTATTCTGCCCCCTGTGGGGATATTGGCAGAGTCTGGAGCCAGTTTTGAATGTCACCACTGACTGGGAAGGGGCTGCTACTGGTATCTCATGAATGGAGGCCAGGGATGCTATTCAACACCCTACAGTGCACAGGAAGGCCTCTCTGAAAAGGAATTATCTGGTCCTGAATATCAGCAGTGCTAAATTTGAGAAGCCCTGGTATGAAAAAACTAAATCTCAAATATTATGTTCAAGGAAAAGGAAAAAAAAAAAAAGCTGGTAATGAATATACACAGGTTTCCATTATAGTAGTTTTTAAAAACGCAAAAAAAGGTGTTTTGTTTTTTTTTTAAACCTACATACATGGAGTTCCTGTTGTGACTCAGCAAGTTAAGGACCCAGCATTGTCTCTGTAAGTCTGATCCCTGGCCTGATTCAGGGGGTTAAGGATCCAGTGTTGCTGCAAGCGTAGGTGCAGCGCAACTTGGATCTGGTGTTGCCATGGCTGTGGCTTAGGCCCAACATGCAGCTCTGATTCCACCCCCGGCCTGGGAACTTCCATATAATGCAGGTGCAACCATTAAAAAAAAAAAAAAAAAAAAAGCAACCCCCCCCCCCCCCAAAATCCCCTACATACACAGCCTAGAAGCCTCCATCTCAAGTTACTTTTCTTCTTTTTTTTTTTTTTTGGATCTCGCAGCATATGGAAGCTCCCCTGGGCCAGGGATTGACCCCATGCCACGGCAGCAACCCCAGCAGCCAGATGTGGAAATGGTGCTTCGTTGAGATTAATGCTTACTCCACCTCACACATTGCTCACTTTGCACAGGGTTCCCCCATATCCACACTAGGAAACTAATTCTTAGTTATAAGTGCTGCCCCATTCAGTGTAAGGTGCTGAGAAGCACCCCTGACTTCCATCCTCTAGATGCCAGTACCACCCCACCTTCACCACCCCCAAGCAGGGACAAAATGTCTCCAAGTATTGCCAAGTGCTCCCTGGTGGTAAAACTGCCCCAGGGATGAAAAATCACTGCTCTAGACCATTCATTTGATGCTGGTTTTCTCCTAAGTCCAAAGTCATAATTTCGGTCATTTTGCTGCCTGCACTTCAGGGGTCTAAGGCTTTTTTTTTTTTTTTTTTTTGTCTTTTGTCCTTTTAGGGCCGCACCCGCGGCATATGGAGGTTCCCAGGCTAGGGGTCTGTCTAATCGGAACTGCAGCCGTTGGCCCACACCACAGCCACAGCGACGCGAGATCGGAGCCGCGTCTGCGACTTACACCTCAGATCACGGTAACGCCAGATCCTTAACCCACCGAGCGAGGCCAGGAATGGAACCAGCAACTTCATGGTTCCTGGTCGGATTCGTTTCCGCTGCGCCGTCTAAGACTTTAACATGAAGATGACCACGACGATTAGCTGATACTAACAATAATCAACACTTTACGTTGCCTTCATTACTTGCTAAATGGAGGCAATGCAACGTACGTTTGTTCTACAGATGTGGAAACTGAGGCTCTGAAAGAATTAACAATTTGCCCAATATCACCGGAGAAATGATAAAGGCTTGAAGCCAAGACCGGAACCCAAAGCTGGCGCCCCCCCCCCCCCCCCCGAGAAGAAAAGTCTCCCTGCATGGAATACCAGTGGCATAATAAAAATCAACTGATAGTACCTGCCCTGACATTCATCAGGCTGGGAGGACGGGTGAAGCCACTTGCAAAATCAACAGGAAGCAAGATAAGCTCCAAGAACACGCTGCAGCTGAAAGTGTCAAAACAACCCCCTTTTGAGGCATTCCTGTCTACCTCGCTGTAAACTCTGTCCATTAACAGCATAGCTTCCGACCGTAACCTTATCAGTAAGAAGATAACGTCCCTCTCCCGCCTGGAAGCTCAGATTCTCTTGGATACCAAGAATCCTACTCCATTTCCACCCAGGTTCAGGGTTCAGATAAAGGGTTTCCGGACTCTACAATCCACAGGCATCTCATCTCTGTATTTCTCACGAAAACAGGACCTGGGTCCATGTCGCGGTCCAGACAACACGTTGACCCCTTTGCACGTGGCTCAGCGTTGCTCTGCGCCAACGGAAACCAGGATGTATTTACATCTCACCCACACGCCTTCCCGGCAACTCTAAAGTGAGTCCAGTGCGAGTCCTATGGTCTAGGGCGTCAAAAAGTCCCGCGCCTCACACGAAACCCAAAGGCCCAATCCAGTTCGACTCGGGCTGGACACTAGAATTCGCCCTTTAAACAACCCCGCCCCCTGCCCTTTGAACTGTGCCCCGCCCTTTGACCCACTCCAAGCGCGGCTCGGCCCTGCGGTGGATTACGGAATAACCGCCCTCAGGAGCCTTTGTAGGCTAACGCAGCAGTCGCCGCGGTTGGCACCCGGATCGCCATTCCGCATCCGGCTCCGGGGCTGCTGGGAGCGGAAAAGGGGGCAGGCCCGAGTTTGGGATTGGCGGATCCCCGAGGATGGGCGGGCTGGCTGTGTCCTCCAATCGTCGAGCAGAGAAACGCTATTCCCTGTTCACTGGGGTGCTACTGGGCACAGTGCCTGGCCCCGCCCCTGTAGGTCTTTCCTGAAGCGGGAATTGATTGTGGGCGTGGTTAAGGAAGGGTTCCCACATGGGCATGGCTATGGCTAGAAAGAGGCCCAGGGGTGCCACGTGATTTCCCGTGCAATTACTGAGCCCCCAGGTGACTGCGATAAGCTGTGGTCTGTCGCATGAGCAATAAATGGTTATTTCTGCGAACACTTTCGTCAAGCTAATACACCTCTGTAAAAAGACATTCCAGTTGTTGGAATGTTTCTTCCCCAAAAGTCACTCTCTTCTTCCAGAACTGGGGTCCCATTTTATTCATTTCTCTACCAATTGCTTTTCTGATAAATGCGTTGTGATACTCCATAGTGGCCACTAGATGGCGGCCTAGCTCACGTTTTCGCATTTGTGTCTCTTTTTGCATTGGGGTATAGGAGGGAAAAATGCAAGTGGATTCCTCAAAAAAAAAAAAAAAAAGCTTATTAAGCATCTCTGTATTCCAGACTCTATTCTCTACATTAGGGAAGACAAAGTAAACGAACACAAAAATCATTGCATTCATCCTTCTTAGATTCTAGTGGAGAAGGACAAAAAATTAACCATGTTAATAAAGAATATATATAATAAACGTAATATATCCCAATGTGGACAGGGGAGCAACTAAGAGCACCTGTCCCTGCTGCCTCCTCCAGGCCCCGCACAGCTGTTTGGTTCCCATCACAGAGAAACCTCTATGCTGCCCTAACTGCCCTCTCTCTCCCCATTCTGGGGACCCAACCCCAGTCCTTTTCCAGATTCTAGATAGGATGCCTCTGGTACAGGAGAGTGCCAGGGTGACGGAGGTGAATCTGGGGAGGTCTGAGGACTCGGGGCAGCTCCTGGCTGTAAGCTGTCATCTCAGGCACTTGGAGAAGCTCACATGTACAATGGAAGGTGGCCAGGATGTAGTGCAGTTGGCTGAATTTACATTCAATTAGGGAGAATCAAAAATTCTTACATGTAGGTTTTCCTTTTAAGGATGTGTCTGTTTGGAAATGATAACTTCCTTCTACTATAGTGCACACAAATCAGTTCTGAGCATATCATAGGCCTGAGTGTAATAGCTAAAACTCTAAAACACCTAAAAAAAAAAAGAGGAGAAAATTCTTTGTGACTTCGGTTAAGGCAAAGATTTCTTAGCTAGGATAAAAAATGTGGCAAAGACACACAAAGAGAAGATCAGGTGGATTATTAAAATTTTGAATATTTTCTCTTTGAAGACCCCTGTGAGAAATCAAGCAGTCAAGCCACAGCAAGGAGAAAATATTTGTGAAACAGATCCTGACAAAAAGTCATTGTGTCCACAATATACAAAGAATGCTTTCAATGGAGAAAATCTGGACCACAAGAGGGCCCCCTTTCACCACCAAAACCTCGAGCTGGCTGTTTGGGACTAACCACTGAAGTATTTCAGGATAAACAAACTTGGCTCACCTGTGTGCAGTAAAGCAAATTTACTCACACCGGGTTGTGATGAAGGAAAGGGCAACGTTTATTGAAGACATCAAGCAAGGAACCCTGGCAGCTAATTCTCTAAAGACCAGAACTCCCCAGGGCTTTCAAGGAAAGATTTGTTAAGGACATGATGAGGGAGGAGGGCTGCAGGGTCCGGGCTCAGCTGGTGGACATTCTTCTGATTGGTTGTGGTGAGGTAATTGGGAGTCAACATCATCAACCTTCTGGTTCCGACTGGTCTGGGGTCTACGTGTTCTTGGGCAGCATGCAGTTAACTTCTTCCACCTGGTGGGGACTTTGTTATCTGCAAAACAGCTCAAGGACAGGACTCAGAATATTGTCAGTAGCCCTTGAGGAGGAATTAAAGGTCCTTGACTTTGTTTAAAGGCCAAGCTATTATTATTTTTGTCTTGCTTGACTGTTTTCCCTTCTTTCTGCGTTTTCTAAGTTCTCTGAATTTATTCTTTGGTCCTCCAGGAAGGCCTAGGCGGCTAAAGGTTTTTATACAGACAAGAGGCAGGTGGGGATCATGGGGGGTGGGGGTTGTCCCGTGAAGGGCCCATAGGCTCCTGCTTGGTTACAGGGCCACAGATGTTAATTTACTCCCAGAGTTAAAGGAGAGAAAAATGCACAATTACTTTATACATATGTGTATCTGCACACAGAGGGAATGATGGCACAAAAAGGGACAAGCTATTAACATGGGGACAACTGGGTGGAGAAGGAACACGCAGGAGTTCTTGGTACTGATGGTGCTTTTTTTTTTTTTTTTTTGTCTTTTTGCCGTTTTTTGGGCCGCTCCCGCGGCATATGGGGGTTCAGGCTAGGGGTCCAATCAGAGCTGAGCTGCCAGCCTACGCCAGAGCCACAGCAACGTGGGATCCGAGCCGCATCTGCGACCCACACCTATAGCTCACAGCAACGCCAGATCCCTAACCCACTGAGAGAGGCCAGGGACCAAACCCACAACCTCATGATTCCTAGTCAGATTCGTTAACCACTGTGCCACGATGGGAACGCCTGATGGTGCATTCTTTCTATAAGCTTTAAATTATATCCAAATAAAAATTACCTAAAATACTTTTGTAGTTTGCACTAGAAAGCATATGGGTAGCCAATGAATGATCAAAAGTGACAGTTTTCTTATGTTTCTATTAGTGTGGTTTTTAAAAATTTTTTATTTTAAAATTTTATTTATTTATATATTTATTTATTTATAGAGCCACAGCCACTTACCTATGCCACCGCCACAGCAACTTGGGATCTGAGCTGAGTCTGTAACCTATACCACGGCTCACGGCAATACCAGATCCTTAACCCACTGAGCAAGGCCAGGGATCAAACCTGCGACCTCATGGATACTAGTCAGGTTCGTTTCCACTGAACCACAATGGAACTTCCTTATTTATTTTTTGACTGCACCCACATCATGTGGAAATTGCTGGGCCAGGGATTGAACCTGGGCCACAGCAACAGCCCAAGCCATAGCAGTGACAATGCCAGATCCTTTACTCAATGTGCCACCAGGGAACTCCAATATGACTCCTTTTTAAGGGGAATTTTTACTGAGAGAGTGGTAGATTCACAGGCAGTTGTAAGACATAATTCAGATAGATCCCTTCTACATTTTGCCCAGTTTCCCCAGTGGTAACATTTTGCAAAACTCTAGTAGGATGTCACAACCACGATTTTGACGTTAATAAAATTTTTTTTATTCAGGTATGTGTATTAAGTTCTATACAATTTTATCACCTGGGTGGGTTCATGTATCCACAGTCAAGATACAGAATCTAGGAAATGCCACGGCTGTGGCTGAGGGTCGCACTTGTGGCATATGGAAGTTCCCTGTATAATCACACCCATCTCCCTCCAAATTTTCTCATCACCATAACCCACCAGGAAGTGGGTTTTTTTTTTTTCAAATTTTGTTTTTCTTTTTATAGCCATACCCATGGAATATGGAAGTTCCCAGCCTGGGGGTCGAATCAAAGCTTTAGCTGCCAACCTACACCACAGCTACTGCAAAGTTGGATCTGGGCAGCATCTGTGGCCTACATAGCAGCTTGCGGCAATCAAGACTCTTAACCCACTGAGCGAGGCCAGGGACCAAACCCGCATCCTCCAGGACACTAGGTCTGGTTCTTAACCTGCTGAGCCAAAATGGGGACTCTAGAATTTTTTTTTTTTTTTTAAATTTTTAGGGCCGCACTTGTGGCATATGGAAGTTCCCAGGCTAGGGGTTGAAGCAGAGCTACAGCTGCCGGCTTACACCACAGCCGCAGCAACATAGGATCTGAGCCATTTCTGCCACCTACACTACAGCTCAGGGCAACACCGGATCCCCAATCCACCAAGCGAAGCCAAGGATTGAACCTGCATTCTCATGCATACTAGTTGGATTTGTGTCCCCTGCACCATGACAGGAATTCCCAGAAGTTTTTTTTTTTTTTTTAGGACAGTCATACTCCCAGGAGCCCCCTAAATCCCACGGCCCCACCTACTGAACTACAAATGCCTGGCTGAGCTCAGAAATCTACATATTCACAAAGATGATCTCGGGGCTGGGACAGTTTCCGGACAAGAAGGGCCTGAAGCACCTATTGGGACAGAAAGCCAGGCAGTGTTCACAGAATGATGGGAGGTTGTCACAAGAGCACTGAAGCCAGTTTGAAGGGGCCCCACCACCAAATCTGGGGCAATGGGATCATTAAAACAATGAAGGGGACTAGCCGAGGGCCCTGAGGGCAAATCTGGGGGCGGTGCTTCACGTGGCAAATGATGATTTTGCAATTGTCCCAGCAAAGAATGTTTCAGGCAAGCATCAGCCATTGGAATCACTTCTGAGATGTTTTCCAAAGCCCATCCTTGTGTGCAAGGTGATATTGCTGCCCAGTGCTGCCAACTGTGGTGAAAACAGAAAAGACACAGTAAGGGAGCTAGAGAGTGCCTCAGGCAGGGATAGGGTGCTATTTTATGGAGGGTGGGGTCAGGGAAGACCTCTCTGAGGAGGTAATTTTTCATCTGAGACCTGAGGTAGTTGAGGGAATGAGTCTCAATGTGGGATTCCACGGATGGGAAACGTCCAGAACAGGTACATCCACAGAGACAGAGAGTGGGTTCCTGGTTGTCAGGGGCTGGGGAGGGAGGGAGTGGTGGGTGACTGCTCATGGGGACAAGGCTTTTCTTGGTTTGATGAAATGTTCTAGAATTAGCTAGTGGTGGATATTCCCTTTGTGGCACAGCAGGTTAAAGATCTGGCATTGCTGAAACTTCAGCATGGGTTCGATTCCAGGCCCAGGAACTTCCGCAAACGGTGGATGAGGCAAAAAAAAAAAAAAAAACCAATTAGCTAGTGGTGACTGTTACACAACTTTCGAAATATATTACAAATCACTGACTTGTTCACTTTAAATAGGTCAATCACACATTACGGGAACTCTTAGCTCAATAAAGCCGTTGCTTAGGAGTTCCCATGGTGGCTCAGTGGAAGCCGATCTGACTAGCATCCATGAGGACTCAGGTTTGATCCCTGGCCTCCCTCAGTGGGTTAAGGATCTGGCAATTGCTGTGAGCTGTGGTGTAGGCCAGCGGCTACAGCTCTGATTTAATCCCTAGCCTGAGAACCTCCATGTGCTGTGGGCACGGCCCTAAAAAAAGACAAAAAATAAGAGAGGGTTAAAAACCATCAAGATTGATAACAGGATGCCATCTTAAGCAGAGCTATCTAGACTTCCCATTGTGGTGCAGTGGGTTAAGAATCTGATTGTATTGGCTGAGGTTCCTGCTGAGGTGCAGGTTCAATCCACAGTGGGTTGCAGCTGCAGCTCAGATCCATGCTGAGGGTGTGCCATAAAATAATTAAGCCAGGGAGAAGCACAAGGAAAGGCTCTAAGCCATTCAATTTTAAACTAGTCATTTCTAAAAGATATTGTGGGCCACACATGCAATTTAAAATTTTCTAGACTCCACACTTTTTAAAAGTGAAAAATATTAATTTTAAAAGTACAGACATATGGGTGTGAAATGCATGAATCTACTTTTCCCTGTTTTTTTGTTTTGTTTTATTTTGTTTGGTTTGGTGGGAGGCATGCCCATGGCATGCAGAATTTCCCAGGCCAGGGATTGAACCTGTGCCACGTTGTAATCAGAGCCACAGAAGGGATGACGCAGGATCCTTAACCCACTGAGGCACAAGAGTACTCCTTTTTTCTTTTTCTTTTTTTTGTCTTTTTGGCTTTTTAAGGGTGCACCCATGGCATATGGAGGTTCCCAGGTTAGGGGTCTAATCAGAGCTGTAGCTGCTGGCCTACGCCAGAGCCACTGCAATGCCAGATCCAAGCCGAGTCTGCAAACTACACCACAACTTACAACACCACCAGATCCTTAACCCACTGAGCAAGGCCTGGGATCCAACTCGCAACCTCATGGTTCCTAGTCAGATTCGTTTCCACTGTGCCACGACGGGAACTC
Organism: Phacochoerus africanus; assembly: GCF_016906955.1. Lineage (NCBI taxonomy): Eukaryota > Metazoa > Chordata > Mammalia > Artiodactyla > Suidae > Phacochoerus > Phacochoerus africanus. Next base: position 75,705,992 of record NC_062547.1, on the reverse strand, counting down.
CTTTTTTCTTTTATGTGTATGCGGATTTTTTTTTTTTTTTTCCTGTAGTAAATGCTGAAGCACTATGCAATCCACAGTTAGTTGAAGCTGTGGACATGATGTTGCTGAAACTTGGCCTCTGTCCACTGGTGCTGAACAGAAATGCAGAGACAGTTTTTGGTAAAGGAGAAAAGAACAGCTTTTACTGATTTGCCAGGCAAAGGAGGCCACAGCAGGCTAGGCCTTAAAGACTGTGCCTTCCATTGGGAAGAACTGCAGGCAGTTTTACAGTAAAAAGGAGAAAAACAGGGTTCTGGATAAGAATCAGTGTTGAGAGCAATAATGCATTCTTCTTTCTTTGGGGGAATCTTTAGTCATCGAAGTTGGTGTCATGAGATCTCAGCATGATCCTGATGGTCTTCTTGGTTATCAAATCTCGATTTTTCCTAAAATAAAAATACTTGTGAAGAGGACAGAGGTGAGGGCAATCTAGGAGAGTCCCTTAGAAAAACCACATGTTTATAATCTTTGACCCACAGGCAATTGTGCTCAGGGTGCCTAATCTGTAGCTCACGGGTGATTCTGTTTAGGGTGCAATTAAGCAGAGAGAAGCACAAGGAAGCGCTCTAAGCTATGCAATTTTAAACTAGTCATTTCTAAAAGAAGCATAAGGAATATAATGAGGTGACTGTATCAGTGGAAAATTAGATACTGAGCATTACAAGATGCTCGAATTTTCAAACGTATAGAAGGTCGGCACCCCTCATCCTCATGTTGTTCAAGGCTCAGCTGTATTTTGTATTTACCACCATTTGTCCAAAATAGTCTCCAATTCGAAGTTCCCATCGTGGCTCAGTGGTTGAGCCTAATATCCATGAGGACACAGGTTCAATCCCTGGCCTTGCTCAGTGGTTTGGGGATCCGGCATTGCCATGAGCTGTGGTGTAGGTCGCAGACGTGGCTCAGATCCCATGTTGCTGTAGCTGCGGCACAGGCCAGCAGCTACAACTCTGATTGGACTCCTAGCCTGGGAACCTCCATATGCCGCGGGTGTGGCCCTAAAAAGACAAAAAAGAAAAAAAATATATATTCTCCAATTAAAAGGGAACGCTTTTGCACTGTTGATAGGAATGTAAATTGGTGCAGCCACTGTGGAAAACAGTCTGGAGGGTCCTCAAAAAATTAAAAATAGTTACCAAATGATCCAGCAATTCTACTTCTTGGGATTTCTCCAAAGAAAATAAAAACACCAATTCAAGAAGATATATGCACCCCTATGTTTGTAGTATAACCAAGCTAGTGCCCTGTGGGGCTCTTAGGCACACAAGCCTTTCTGTGTCCTCCATTGCTTGTTGTCAGGGACTAAGCCTCAGCCTCCATGACCTTCCCTGAGCTCCAAAGGGCAGTTGCTAATCAGGGAATGGAGGCGACGCCGAGTCCAGGGATGAGCCATGCAGCCTTGGGGCAGAGTCCTGGTTCCTCCTCAAGGAACGTACAAAACAATATTTTTGAGCCCTTCTGTAGATCGAAAACCCCCAACAAATGGAAGAACTGCATGATGAAGCATTCTTCCGTCTGGGAAGGAGGACCACCAGAACCAGTCCTGAGGCCACTAAACACCAGCTTTGAGAAACAATGCAAGCTTGCCTCTACCCTGATCCTTATCCATGGCCCTGATCCTTATGCCACTCCCCAAACTATAAAACCTCCTCCTAACCCCTTCCACGGGGGGCACAGTCTTTAAGGCATTAGCCTGCGGTGGCCCCCTTTGCCTGGCAAAGCAATAAAGCTATCTTTTTCTCCTTTACCTGAAACTCTGTCTCTACATTTCCTTTCAGCACTGGCACAGAGAGGCTGAATTTTGGCAACAGTAGCAACACTATTTACTATAGCCAAGGTATGGAAGCAACCTATAGAGCAATCTATAGAGCAGTGGACAAAGATGTGATATAGGGAGTTCCTGTTGTGGCTCAGTGGAAATGAATCCGACTAGGAACCATGAGGTTTGGAGTTCGATCCCTGGCCTCGCTCAGTGAGTTAAGGATCTGGTGTTGCCATGAGCTGTGGTGTAGGTTGCAGATGAGGCTCACAGATCTGGACAGGCTGTGGCTGTGGTGTAGGCCAGCACCTATAGCTCTGATTGGACCCCAAGCCTGGGAACCCCTGTATGCCTTGGGTGTGGCCCTCGGAAGCAGAAAAAAAAAAAAAAAAAGAAGAAGATGTGGTATAGGAGTTTCCTGGTGGCTTAGTGTGTTAAGGATCTGGTGTTGTCACTGCTGTGGCACGGATTCAGTCCCTGGCCATGGATGCGGCCAACCAAAGCAAAACAAATAACTAAAAATAAAAATATCCATGAGCATTTTATGTCTTTAGTAGAAAGTCTTCAAAATCCTGTGTGCTAGGGAGTTCCCATTGTGGCTTGGTAGTAACAAATCTGACTAGTGTCCATGAGGACTCAGGTTCAATCCCTGGCCTCACTCAGTGGGTTGAGGAATGGATGTGGTATAGGTCACAGATGCCACTTGGATCTGGCATGGCTGTGGCTGTGACTGGCAGCTACATCTTCAATTTGACCCCTAGACTGGGAACTTCCATAGCCTTCGAGTATGGCACTAAAAAGACCAGAAAAAAAAAAATCCTGTGTGCTACATACTCAATTCAGACACTTAATTGTCGCTACACATCCTTGGTCTGTATTTAGATGTCATAAAATTTACCATTTAAAGATTAGATTTTCGTTCCCAAATTGTTCCAATGAGAAACCAGCTCTGCAGGTTTTAGCCCCCAGATCTTGCCAGGTAACTGGGATGGTTAATTAACCTAATAGAGTGTCATCTTTTAAATTGATATTTAAATTAATTTAATATACATAAATTTAGACATCCATTTCTTCAGTCTCGGCAGCCATGTTTCCATAGCCGCTCAGACAGCAGAGCTCAAAAGAGAGCAGTGCTTAGAGCCACAGGAACAGAAATGGAAGTAACTCAGCTTTGTGATTACGAGGAGGAGGGATGTGGAGACAAGGGTTAGTGAGATAGAGCTAAAGCCTCCATCATCACATGGAATCATCATGTCCACCACTGCAAATCCATGGAGAGCACCAGAGCTCAACCTGCGATGGCCAGCTGCATCGCCCTCCCCCCACCCGCACCCCACCCTCTGCTGGTAATGCCCATTCTCAAGCCCCACCCTAGACAACCTCACCAGAAACTCTGGGCTTAGGAGTTCCTGTTGTGGCTCGGCAGTAAGGAACCTGACTAGTAGCCATAAGGACTAGTAGCCACGAGGACCTGGGTTTCATCCCTGGCCCCACTCAGTGGGTTAAGGATTCAGCATTGCCATGGCTGTGGTGCAGGCTGGCAGCTGCAGCTCTGATTTGACCCCCTAGCCTGGGAACTTCCATATGCCCCAGGTGAGGCCCTAAAAAGCAAAATAAATAAATAATAGTAATTTTTAAAAAGAAACTCTGGGATTGGAGCCCAGAGATCTGTGTTTTAACAATTACTTCCCCAGAGATTCTGATTCATATACAAGTTTAAGAACCATTGGTGCAAATATTTGAAAGTAAATACCCTAAGAAAAGTAAAAAGCAGCAAATTTCAAGGAACCCACTGAGGCCCCAGCAGATCATGGTCACTTGTCATTTGAGATCTTTGGGTTCTCTTTGTTTCCTTTTGTTTCGTGTTTATTATTATTTTGTATTGAAATAGAGTTGATTTGCAGTTTTATATGAGCTTCAGGTGTATAACATTGTAATTCACTATTTTTACAGATTACTCTCCATTAAAAGTTATCACAAAAGAATGATTTCCTGTTTAGGAACAACGTGTCAGTGTATGTCTTTGGTGAAACATCATCATCATCATCATCATCATTATTATTTTGCTTTTTTTAGGGCCATGCCCATGGCATATGGAAGTTCCCAGGCTAGGGGTCGAATCGGAGCTACAGCTGCTGGCCTACGCCACAGCCATGGCGGATCTAAGCCGAATCTGCGACCCACATCAGAGCTCACAGCAATGCCAGATCCTTAACCCACTGATCAAGGACAGGGATTGATCCTGCATCCTCATGGCTACCAGTTGGATTCATTTCCACTCGCCACCAGTGGGAACTCCTAGTGGAACATTATTTAAAGTATCCATAGATGCTAGATAATAGAAAGGCAGATAAACAGATGAACTGAAGGGTCTGGATTCCATCCACCCAACCACCCAGACCCACTTGCCTCTGTGATTCTGGCATCCCATCTCAAAGGGTGGGCAGAAATGAGACTCAAAATCAGGACTGGAGCTTGACAGCCTGGCGGCTGATGAGGGCAAGGTGGCACCTGCCCACCAGGAGACCCCCTTCTGAGGAGGAGGAAGTTCTTGCCACTGCTCATGCCCTAATGTAAATGTTTCCCTCTGGGAAGATGTGGAGCAACTGGGCCCTCATGGAACCGTTGGTGGGAATGGATTGTGGGGCAGCCAATTTGGAATCAGCCTAGCAGCTTCTGAAAAAGGTTAGCAGACACCTGATCCCACCGTAGCTACCTCATAGGCATCCCCTGGAAAGGAATGAAAGCAAGTTCCAATGCACAGACCTAAGCAGGGTTGTTCATAACAAAACAAATGTCTATCAGCAGGGGAAAGGATGAAAAAAATGTGGTCCATCCCAGAGTTCCCTTGTGGCTAAGTGGGTTAAGGACCTGGCATTATCACTTCTTTTTATTTTATTTATTTATTTATTTGCTTTTTAGGGCAGCACCTGCAGCATATGGAGCATCCCAGGCTAGGGGTCCAATTGGAGCTACAGCTGCTGGCCACAGCCACTTCAGATCCAAGCCTACACCACAGCTCACAGCAACCCACTAACCTGCTACCTCATGGTTCCTAGTTGGATTCGTTTCCATGATGAGAACTCCCTGGCATTGTCACTTCTGTGGCTCAGGTAACTGCTGTGGTGCAGGTTTGCTTCCATATGCTAGGAACTTCCATATGCTGTCAATGCAGCCAAAAAAAAAAAAAAAGTGGTCCATCTATGCAATGGAATATTATTGGCCATAAAGAGGAAACAAGTACTGACACATGCAAAAATATAGACAGACTTCAAAAAATAAGCTCAGTGAAAAATATCAAACACAAAATATCACATATGTTATAAAGATATATCTAGAGAAGAACATACCTGGTCAACTCATGTTATGTAAATTATACTTCAATAAAGCTGTAATTAAAAAGTTGCCCCGGCAGAGGGTGACAGAGACCACACATTCAACTCAGAACCTTGGCGTTCTCTTGTGGTACAGCAGGTTGAGACTGACCTCACTACACTGGTTCCGATCCCTGAGGCATGGGTTCCATCTCTGGCCCAGGAAATTCTATATGCATGGGTATGAGGTCTAATTTGCTGACTATCTTCTCCTCTTCCCTCCTCATAGAGGGAGTGAGCTGGACCCCCAAGAAGGTATTCTGCAGCCTCTCAGTCCCCTGAGGGTCCCACTGGGATAAAGCCACCACCTTCATGTAGAGGAATCATTGGATGAACAATTGGCCCATTGGAAGTTTGCTGGGAAGCTGTCAGCAGCCTAAAATGCCTGATTTAACCACCATGGTCCTGCTGAGCCCTACATGTTCGCCAAGTGGCTGGGTGGGTGGAAGAGTTGCTGTTCAGACGTCAAATGGGTCACATCCCTTCACCAAGTCCCAGGGGAAGGAGGGTTCTTGGTGGGGTCAAAGTATGGATTGGGATGAACTGACACTTTGGGATGGATGTAACCAGCGGCCAGGGCTTGGCCCTCAAAAGACAACCTCAGTACCACCAGCCTGCCCAGCCCGGTGGGGAAGAGTCAGAGCATGTGGGGTGTTCTGGGGAGCCACCTTGGGCCCCACCTGAGACCCAGCCATGGGAGGAAAATAAGCACCAAAAATGCACTTGGATGAACACAAGTGTCATCCCCCAGTCATCCTTTCAGCCACGCACAGACGGGATGGACAAGGGAGAATTAAATACAATTGAAAAATCATGGGGTAGTGATTAGGATTAGGGGAGCAAGAAAGAGATAGGGATGGGGCCTCCTTGAAAAGAGATTTTAAATTGAGTTCTGGATGGCAGAAGATGTTCACTGTAAAGAAGAGAACAAGAGGAGTTCCTGTTGTGGCTCAGCAGTAACAAACCCAACTAGTATTCATGAGGATGTGGGTTCAATCCTTGGCCTCACTCAGTGGTTTAAGGATCCAACATTGCCATGAGCTATGGTGTAGGTTGCAGACGTGGCTCAGATCTGGTCTTGCTGTGGCTGTGGTGCAGGCTGGCAGCTACAGCTCCGATTTGACCCCTAGCCTGGGAATGTCCATATGCTGCATGGGTGTAGCCCTAAAAAGCCAAAATAAAAGGGGGGGGAGGGGGTATGAGAAAGGCTGAAATGTGGATAAATGTGCACCATGCTCACCAGTGATCCACACCGAATCAGGGAAGCCACCCCCAGATTCCTGACCACCAGAGCCCTATGAAGTGATACACATTTACTATTTCAAGGTACTAAGCTTGGGGGCACTTTGTAAAACAGCAGTAGCTAACTAATACATCCAGATTTCTTTAGGAGCTCCAGGTCCCAGAGATCCCAAATTCACTTCGGGATGGTTACACTTTCCTCCAAGTTTGGTGGTCCAACCCAACCACTATGTAGACAGTTCAAACAAAGGGGTTTCATTAAGATCTGGGCATTAGGGTGTAAGGGTTATCCGTGTACTTCTGGGATTCAAATCTCAGTTTAGCCACTGAGTAACAGCAGGACGTGGGGCAAGTCAGTCAACCTCTCTGAGCCTGTTTCCTCCCATGCACAACCGGGATGTCAGGAATCACTGAGGGTTGAGGGGGTTGCTCTAGTTACTTAATTTCTCTTTTCTCTTCCCTGCTGGAAGGTAGAGTTGTATCCCCTAAAATGATACATTTAAGTCCTTACCCCTGGTAGCTGGGACTAGGACCTTGTTCAGAAACAGGGTCTTAGCAGATATAATTAAATAAGATGAGGTCATACTGGAGTAGGGTGGCTCCAAATCCAGTGACTAGTGTCCTTATAAGAAGAGGGATGTTTGGGCATTCCCGTTGTGGCTCAGCAGGTTAAGAATCTGATGAGCATCCATGAGGATGCAGGTTCCATTTCTGGCCTCACTCAGTGGGTTAAGGATCCAGCGTTGCACAAGCTGCAAGGTAGGTGGCAGATGTGGTTTGGATCTGATGTTGCTGTGGCTGTGGTGTAGGCCTGCAGCTGTAGCTCTGATTTGACCCCTAGCCAGAGAAATTCCATATGCCACAGGAGTGGCTGTAGAAACAAAACAAAACAAAAAAGGGAGTTCCCGTCGTGGCTCAGTGGTTAACAAACCCAACTAATAGTCATGACAGCGTGGGTTTGATCCCTGGCACCGCTCAGTGAGTTAAGGATCTGGCGTTGTTGTGAGCTGTGGCGTATGCTGGCAGTCCCTGGCCTGGGAACCTCCATATGCCACAAGTACGACCCTAAAAAGACAAAAGACAAAAAAAGAAAAGGGACCTTTGGACACACACAGATGGCCATGTGAGGACAGAGGCAGACACTGGGGTGACCCATCTGCAAACCAAGGCCACCCGCACCACCAGAAACTGGAAGAGCAGGAAGGATGCTCTCCTGAAGAACTTCAGAGGGAGCAGAGCCTTGCTGGCCAAAGCCTTGACTTTGGACTTTGGACTTCCCGCCTCCAGAATAGGAAAGAATACATTTCTGTTGTTTTAAGCTCCCCAGGTTTGTGGTTGTTACAGCGGCGCCCGGAAGGGAATGCAGGAAAGGAACGCGAACCTCTTTCCACCAGGTGGCAGAAAGCAAACCGAAATCAATGCCGGGTAATTCAATCAATTCACTTTTCCTAGGGCCAGGCTAAGTTCATGTGGTGGCTGGGAGCAGGGCCAGCTGGGGGCCTAGGGTCCTTGGGCAACTCCCAGCCCGGCCAGCATCTCTGGAGGGTCTCTGGCTTGCAGTTTCTTGGTCATTCATCTGTTGCCTGGAAACGCACACCCTTCTACCTCCAGCCTTTCGGCAGCTTCACCTGCACTGTTGTCACTTGGCTATTGTCTGTGGCCCACGTGGCCCACTGGGAGGTTCTGGGGATGAGAGAGAGAACGTGTATGAGGGGGTGGCATTGAAACCTGTCACTACCTCCCAGCTGTCACCTCTCTGTGGTCACTCCACAGCCCCCTCCCCACCCTGGGCTCTTGAGCCCCCTGCCTGGTCCACACCCAACCCAAGTGATCCTGGGGCCTCTGAGCAGCAGGGTCTGAGGTCTCCGGGGTGGGCCCAGGGGAATGAAAGAGCTTTGGAAATGCAAAGACTTTTCCTCTCCAACTTTCATTCAAACCTTGGATTTCCAAGTAAACCACAATAACTCGAGAACCAAGAAGGAAATCTTAGCTTCCTCCTTCCCAAGGAGCTGTGTCATTTGCCCCCTTTCTGAGCGCTCAAGGAGGCTGTGTCCCTGCTGGCCAGGCTGGAGCAAGCAGGGGACAGTGAAAGGAAGAAGCAGAAGGAGCCACATCAGCCAAAATGGCAAATGTGACCCCAACCCCACGCTCAGGGACATCCCACAAGTGGAGACAGAGTAGCTACTCTAAAATGCTTCTGATTTCCACAGGGACCTAGGATTTTTTTCTTTTTTAAGACCCTCAGGGAGTTCCTGCGGTGGCATAGGAGGTTAAGGATTCTCAGCTGAGGCTGGGATTTGATCCCTGGCTGGGAACTTCTATATGCCTTGGGTCTGGCCAAAAAAGAACCTCAGATCTGGTTCTGCTCTCACTGGCAGAACTTTCTAAGGTGATGGGAAGGTTCTAGATCTGCAGTGGGGATGGTTATCCCCAGCCACACGTGGCTACTGAGCAATTGACATTCTTCGGGCCAGGGTGCCCGAGGAACTGACTTTTAAGTTTTATTTCATTTTAATTCATTTTAATTTAAATAACCACAGGTATCCAGCAGATACCCTAGGAGACAAGACAGCCTCGGATAAACTGGTGTGTCCAGCTGACCAACAACAACCACGGAGAGGAGGAGAGCACACAGGGAGAGGCAATTAGCAGCAGACTGGACCATAAATATAATACACTTCAATTGAGGGCCAATGGAGGGATCAAGGGCGAAAACCTTTAGTTGCCGCCAATCCGTGGCAGCCCTCACTTTCTTCTCCACACCCAATTTGTGTGTTTACATCATAACCCGTAGGGGCTGCACATCCCAAGATCTGAACCCTCAGTGGCCTATTTCCCTTACACACTCCTCACCCCCCACAAAGCGCAAGATGGGGTTGTGGGGGAGATTTCTCTGGTTTGTGTGGATCCCAAGCCAGCATCCTCCCCACCCCCTCCAGGTGCAGGCAGGTATAAGAATCCCTGTCAGCATTCTGTGAATTTTGAACACAACAGGGTTTAGGGCCATGGAGATTACAAGATTAGCTCCAATATAAACCAGATTTGGAGAAAAATAAGAAAGGGAGAATGGAGGCCTCCCTGAGGTGGTGACCTCTGACCCAGAGCTGAAAATGAGGGATCCAGTCAGTGGCAGTCAGGGGAGAGACCCTCTCTGGCCCAGGGGAGAAGAGCCAGTGTAAAGGCTCTGGGGTGGGCACAAACTTGGCGTCTCACCCCAAACTCTGGACTAACGGCTTCACATCTCAGAATCCCTCCACACACCCCACCCCTAAGTCTGACATCACCCCAGGCCTAGAGTACCCACCACTCTTTCTCTCTTGGCCTTGAACCTGAGAGAGCTGAACTAAGCCAATAGTCCCAAGGCCTTTGCAGCTCCCGCTTTTGGTTCTCAGATTCTCAGAGCCTCTGTCCCTGAGCTTGGAGAGCAGCAGGGAAAATTCGCTGATAAAATGCACAGCCCTGGGTTTGGCTCCTGGGAAGCCTGGAACTAAAAAAGTTCAGTTTTTTAATATTGAGGAAAAGGGTCTTAGTGCGTATCTAAGGACTAGAGCGAGACTGCCCTACCTAAGATCCCCCCACTTCTACTCTCAGCGCCCCACCCCACCCCCGCCTCCCAACCACGAGTCACTCCTGGGTAAGACGAAAAAATTATAAGGCTTCTCACCAAACAAGGCAACTACAAGCCTCCCAGGCCCTCCCAAGTTCTACCCTCTCAGACCCCCAAACCCCTTGTCCTAAATATCTTTACTCCAGCCTGAACCCCAAACTACCTTGACTCTGCACGCAACCCTTTCCTGCAGCGGGACCGCGAGGGTTAAGCTGCGGCGCCGGGCGCGCTGATTGACAGTCCGGCCGGCGGCTGGGGAGAGCTGACCAATCAGCGACGGCGACCGAGACCCACGTGGGCAAGAAGCCTAGCCATTGGCCAGCGCCGCCAGCAGCCGCCCGTGGAGCCTGAGCCCACGTGCAGCTGCTGCCTGCTCATTGACCAGCTTCCCGGTTCAGGTGGCTGCGGGGCGGGGCGGGGCTGGGGCGGGCAGGGGCGGGGCCGGGGCGGGCCGGGATGGGGCCCGATGGGTCAATTGGCCCCGGGGGATGGGAGGAGGCGCTTCCAGTCTGCCTGAACTTGGCCGACCCTCGCGGCATCTTCCTGGCACCTCACGGGCCACGATCTTGAGGGAGGCGAGTAGACCGGCCGGTCTCCTGGAGGACCTCAGGGTCCCTGGGCTGGGGAGGAGGCTGGAGGGATGCTGAGGGGCAGAAGCGAAGTAAAGGGTTAGGCTTGCTGCTACAGGAGTGATTGGAGTAGAGCGAAGTCTCTTTCCTCCTGAGAAATTTCTCCTAATGCACCTGGCCAACTCTTACTCGTCCGTCAAAACCCCTTTCCAAATTATGTTCTCCCGTACTTTAAGAAGTTGTCTCAAAACTAAGATTGAGCTTTGGCATCTCTGGGTTTCCCCCCACCCTGACTGCTCCTGGCAGGGTGTGTAGGTGTTCAGAACCATACCCCCCCACCACCTCATAGGGTGAGGTCCTAGGGTCCCCACCACTAATTAACACAGCTGGAACCAACAGCGGGGTAGATGAGTGAATGTAGGATGTAGGGAATGCCGTGGAATACCACAGGCAGGGAGGGGACTGGGGACTCAGGACTGGGTCCTGGCAGGGGTGGGTGGGAGGCCGAGGGTGGGGTAGGGCTGCTTCTGTCCCTGCCACTGCCCAGCCTTCTGTGTTCATGATCTGCTGTCTTGTTACTTTTATTAGAGTCCCTGGCTAAAGTGTTTGTGACTTCTGACTGAAGATGACCTTTCGGGGCCATCGCAGCCCCCACGAGCACCTTCAAAAGATGGTGAGGCCTCCAGGAACTTTGGTAAGGAGGGCCTGGCTTGGCATTAGCCCCTGGGGGAGAGGGGGTAAGAGGTTGGGGGCTGGGCTCAAATCTAGTTCTCCTGCTCCTGAGAGAGGAAGAGACGTAGGCCTGTCTTGCCAGGCCTTAAGCTGGGGACACCAACCCATCATGGTTTAAGATATTTTATTTATGTATTTAGTCCTTTTAGGGCTGAACCCATGACATATGGAGGTCCCTAGGCTAGGGGTCCAATCGGAGCTGCAGCTGCTGGCCTACACTGCAGCCGTAGCCACAAAAACACAGGATCCAAGCTGAGTCCGCCACCTACACCTCAGCTCATGGCAATGCCGGATCCTTAACCCACTGAGCAAGGCCAGAGATCAAACCCAAATCCTCACGGATACTGGTCAGATTCGTTTCCTCTGCACCACAATGAGAAATCCTCAGTTAATATTTTATGAACCAAAAAAAACCCCTCCCCCCCCATTCCTTCCTAGAGACTATTTCTTTCTTTTTTTTTTTTTTTTTTTGCTATTTCTTTGGGCTGCTCCCGCGGCATATGGAGGTTCCCAGGCTAGGGGTCCAATCGGAGCTGTAGCCACCAGCCTACGCCAGAGCCACAGCAACGCGGGATCCGAGCCGCATCTGCAACCTACACCACAGGTCACGGCAACGCCGGATCGTTAACCCACTGAGCAAGGGCAGGGACCGAACCCGCAACCTCATGGTTCCTAGTCAGATTCGTTAACCACTGCGCCACCACGGGAACTCCCTAAAGACTATTTCTAAGCTTAGGCCGGGGGCAGGCAAACTTCTCTAAAGGCCCAGAGAGTAAATATTTTCAACTTTAGGCCAAGAAGCAAAATGGAAGATGCCTGTGGGTGCTTAAGTAATAAGAGAGCAAGCCAATTATCTTCAGGTCTCAGGAAGTCCCACCCCTCCCTCCTGGGAACTGATGACCTGATTGCTGGGATACTGGGAGCCTGTGGGTCTTGTTTATCCCTCTTTCAATCTCTCCAGGCTCATCCTGAGGCCAGCCCTCCAGCCCTGAACTACCAGGAGGTTCTGGATCAACTCAAGCAGCAGTTCCCCAGGTGAGGGCCATTCTCGGCAGCTGGAGCCTGGCTGTGGCCCTAAGTCCCACTGAGGAAAAAAATCCCACTTGGTGTCTCATTGCCTAAAAGTCAGAACCATTAAAAGGAAGGGAGTGGGGGGAGGAAGCATATTGGAGGCCGAAGCAAAAAGGAAGGAAAACCAGTAAAAAACCAACCTGGCTTGCATTTAAATGTTTGATTTATTTTGTCATTTAGTGTGAATTTGCTTGCATTCAATTGTATATTTGAAGGAGTTCCCATTGTGGCTCAGCGGTAATGAGCCCGACTGTTGTCCATGCGGATGCAGGTTGGATCCCTGGCTTCGCTCAGTAAGTTAAGGATCCTGCATTGCATGAACTGTGGCTCGGATCTGGCGTTGCTGTGGCTGTGGTGTAGGCCAGCAGCTGCAGTTCGGATTCAACCCCGAATCTGGGAACTTCCATGTGCTGTAATGCAGGTGCAGCCCTAAAAAGGAAGGGAAAAAAACACAAAATGCATTAAGGAGTTCCCCTGATGGCTCAGCAGTTGAGGATCCAATGTTGTAACCAATGCGGCACTGGTTCGATCCCTGGCCTGGGAACTTCCACATGCCACACGTAGCCAAAAAAAAGAACATGAAAACCAGATTCATCTTGACACTGCCTTCAATGTGGCACCAAAAAAAAAAAAAGGAGTTCCTGCTGTGGCGCATCAGGATGGCCAGCATCTTGAGAGCACAGGGACGCAGGTCTGAGCCCCAGCTCAGCACAGTGGTTTAAGGATCCAGCCTTGTCGCAGCTGTAGCTTAGATTTGATCCCTGGCCTGGGGGAACTCCATATGCCCTGGGACAGCCGGAAAAAAAAAAAGAAATGGCACCTAGAAGGGACTAGCTCACTTCCTGAAACAGCCCTGCTAGGGGCTGGGGACAGGGCTCATGCTGGGGAAGGGTTTTGAGGAATCTGCTCTGTCTTTCTTGGCAGGTTCCCCACTCACTTGACATCACAGATGAACAGCGCTTACTACCTGGTGAGCCCCGCCCCTCCGCCCACCCCCATCAGGCAGCCCCTCTCCTGGAAAGGGAAAGGGCTGTTCTGTTTGGCCTCAGGAGTCAGCTTTGGGGACACCTGCTCCTCTACTTTGCTTACTTTAGACAACTGAGGCAACTCACTGAGGCCAAGCTTCCTGTTAGTTTTTCTTAATAAAATATGGAAAACAATTGCATATTTAAATTAAGGAGATATTTCTTTGGCTCAGTGAGTCAGTTAGGGGTATAAGACATGACTGGAGTCCCTGTCCTTCAGGGGTGTATGTCCTAGTGTGTGCTGTCTTCTAGAACTTTCCATGAAGATAGAAATGTTCTCTATCAACAGGGTCCCATATGGCACCCACTAGGCACATGTGGCCCCTGAGCACTGGTAAGGAGCTGAATTTAACTTGATCAAAAGTTAGAGCCACACTTGACTAGTGGCTACCTCACTGGACCAGTCAGCTCTAAAGGAAGGAGAGAAACAGATAAGCAAACAGGGAAATGAGAGTCACAAAATATCAGCATCAAGAAAGCAGAAGGAGATCCCATCGTGGCTCATTGGTTAATGACTAGTATCCATGAGGATGCGGGTTCAATCCCTGACCTCGCTCAGTGGGTTAAGGTTCTGGCGTTGCCGTGAGCTGTGGTGCAGGTCATAGACGTGGCTCAGATCCCACAGATGTGGGATGTGGCCCCAAAAAGACAAAAAGACGGAAAAAAAAAAACAGAAGGTGAAGGGGTGAAAGTGAGTAAAGATTTTGAGCTAAGGTGGGAGTTCCTGTTGTGGCTCAGCAGGTTACAAACCCAACTGGTATTCAAGAGGATGTGGGTTTGATCCCTGGCCTCACTCAGTGGGCTAAAGATCCTGCATTGCCATGAGCTGTGGTGTAGGTTGCAGACTCAGCTTGGATCCCGCATTGCTGTGGCTGTGGTGTTGGCCGGCAGCTGCAGCTCTGATTGCTTCAGTCCCCAGCCTGGGAACTTCCATATGCCAAAGGTGCGGCCCTAAAAAAGCAGAAGAGAAAAAAAAAAAAAAAAAAAAGATTTTGAGCTAAGGTAATCAGGAAGGGCCTCTCAAAGGAAGTGATGTTTGTGATGAGACATGGAAGATAAGGAGTTCCTGCCACCCTAGAGAGAACAGGGAAGGTTGTTTCAGGCAGAAGTCGCAGCACACGCAAAGATCCTGGGGTGAGACCAGGCCTGCATTGTTGGAGGAAGAGTGAGTGGCTGGAGCAGAGTGAGCAAGAGGGAGGTGGGGAGGGCAGGGAGGGGGTAGGGGTAGGCCATGCCCCCCTTTGACCTTCACTTCATATCTGGAGTGAAAGCCAGGGGTCTCCGTGATTACAGCCCAGTCTGAGTGAGGTAGGCGGTATCCCATTTGATGAGAGTAGGGACAAGAGAGGTAGCACGACTTCCCCAGGGTCACACAGCTGAGGAGAAGCACACACAGCATTCAGTTCTGCACTCTTGCCCATTTGCATCGACCACCTCCCCGTGTGATTGCCGTTGCTCCTTTGCAGTTCCAGAAGATCCGGCAGGGGCTCCAGGAACATCACAAGCAGGTGAATGAGGGACCAGGAGCTTGGGATGGGGCTGCCCCTCTTTGCAAGGCAGGAGAAAGGGGGAGAGAGGGAGGAAGGGAGGGGACAGGGCAGGTTGCAAGGGGCCTTGGGGGCCATGGGAGGACCTGGGCTTTTACCCCGAGGGAGGTGAGAGCCTTGGAGGGCTGGGGACCAAGGGGGCTCTGAGGTGGGCCCGCCCTCCCCCGCATCTCAGGAGTGCATCTGCATTCCCAGTCAGCGCATCCCCCCACTGGTTTTTGCATGGCTGGACGAGAACAGGGGCCTGTCAGCAGGTTGGGTTAGTTGCCTCTGCTAGGAAGGGGCCGTTTGTTATACGCCAGGCTCAGCCGGATGTGGTCTCCATGTGTCTGAGGTTCTCAAGGGCCTGGCTCACACTCGAGGTTGGGCGGGGGAGCAGGCCTGCACGGGGGCCCAGCTCCCAGCACAGGGCGCCTTGCCCAAGCTGAAGCACAGCTTCCACCCCTGCCTGTCCTCCCGCCACCTGGCCCCTTCTCCTGGGTACTGGCGGGACTTTCTGCCTGTGCCAGATGTGACTGGCGGAGGGCCAGGGCCGTGTCTGCGACTTAGCAGGGCCTGGGGTGGGGAGCTCAGGGAACAGAGAAAGACAGATCCAGAGCCTGGGGCAGGGGGGGGCGGGCGCTGAGGCTGCGGCGGGAGGTGGGGGGGGGGGAGGGGGGGGAGCAGGAAGCAACCAGAACACGGTTATTCATTCAACAGATATTTATCCATCACCTTCTTGCCAAGTGCTGTTGTAGGCGCCAGGGAAATAGCAAAGGAGAACACAGGCAAACCGCTGCCCTTGGGGTGAGAGGAGCTTGGTAAACAGAAGTGTCAGATGGTGAAGGCTGGGGCAAGGCAGGGATGGAATCAGGAAGCCCCAAGGGGACATGCGGGACCAAGGTAAGAGTGGGTTGCCATTCAGGGTGGTCAGGGAAAGCTGGCTAAGAAGGTGACATTTGGGAAAACTCTTGAAGGAGATCAGAGAGGGAGTGTAGGTGTCTAGAATGAGGAGTAGACCAGGCAGAAGGCACAGCCTGTGCAAAGGCCCTGGGGCAGGACTGGGCCTGGTGTGTTGGAGGGACGTCGAGGAGGCCCCTGTGTCTGGATCAGGGTGAATGAGGGAGACAGAGGGAGGAGGCGGCATCAGGTTGGTGACAGGTGCCTATCTTGCAGAGACCTGTGGGCCTCCAGAAGGACTTGGGCTTTTACCCCAGGAAGGTGGGGGCCCAGGAGGGCTGTGAGCAGAGGGCGGGCAGGACCTGACTCAGGTGTTCACACGCGCCCTCTGGTGGGTGCTGCAGGGAGGATGGACAGTTAAGGGCCTGGACAGGAGCTGGGGTCCAGTTAGGACCATCCAGGTGTGGGATGCTGGTGGTGAGAAGCAATCCTATTGTGGATGTGTTTTGGGGAGGAACTTGACAGCACTTGCTGAGTATGGAGATGTAAACGGATGAGGATGCTTGGGGCTCGGGTGGGTCTCCACCGAGCATCCCCTCCCCCCACAGAAGGCCCCAGGTGACCATCCTGATCCTTAGCTGTCTTGTGGTTCCACACAGACCACCTCCCCCTCCCGTTTCCCGTTCCTTGTTCTTTTCCCAGCCTCCTGGCCGTGCATTTAAAATCCCCAGCAGCAGCAGCCCCCCTGCTCTCCAGCCTGCCTGCACACAGCTCTTCCCCAGGGAGGGCCAGCACGCAGGCAGGAGGGAGCAGCACTTTTCATGCTGAGTGCATTAAAGTGCCAGTAAATTGCACATTAACGAGCCAGGGCGAATTGGGGAAGGCTCCCCTGGGCCTCATGCTGCTGGGAGGCCCAGCTGGGGAATCCATCACTGGCTGCCCTAGGAGGTAGCAGCCTGGCGCACCGAGGGCTCTGGCTCTGGGATGTAGGACCCCCTCCCTGTCTCTCCCTCCACCATCCTGTTTGCACTGACTGGCAGAGGATGGGACCCGCCTGGGAGTGGAGGCAGATAAACATGCTGGGCCCCCGCATCTCTTTTTGGGCAGTTGGGTTTGATGCTCTGAGCCTCAGTTTTCTCATCCGCAGAATGGAAACACAACTGACAGCCATGGCGCTTATGCTGCCTTTCCATTAGCAATTACCTCTCTCCGTGAATCGGAACATTTGCCCAGGATTTCGGAATTCACCCTGGGCCAGTCTGGGAGCTTCTTGGCATTTACCATGGAGGGGCGTGTGCATTCATGAGGCCCATAGGCGCTGCCTCCGAAGCCACAAGCCAAATCAGAAATCCATGTCATCCTGATAGCCACAGGACACACATGGTTTTTTAAATTTTAGTTGACATTCATCAAGTAGGCACTGTCTACATTTCAAGTACTCAAAAGCTCTGTGAGGCAAGCGGCAACCACCTTAGACGGGCAGGTCTAGAACATTCCTAATAACACTGTATTTAGTCTGTCTGGACTAAATATAGCTGCACATACACATATTCCCACAGAACCCCTTATCTGTCCAGAAGGGTCTCCCTACAGTGACTCCTGGGCAATACTGGGGGGAGCTTGCTGTCTTGTGTGGTCTCTGTCCTCAGCTGGATGCTGGGCACATTCTGGAAACCACTGCTCTTGATTTTTGGTGCCTCACTGTCCAGTCCAGCAGCCCCCAGCACACATGTGGCTATTAATTTTCTTTTTCTTTTTTTTTTTGAGGGGGGGTTCTTTTTTTTTTTTTTTTTTTTTTGCTTTTTAGGGCTGCACTCCCGGCATATGGAAATTCCCAGGCTAGGGGTGAAATCAGAGCTGCAGCTGCCGACCTAACCACAGCCATGGTAAGGAAGGATCTGAGCCTCGTCTGCAGCCTACACCACAGCTCACGGCAGTGCCAGATCCTTAACCCACTGATCGAGGGCAGGGATGGAACCCGCATCCTTATGAATACCAGTTGGATTCTTAACCTGCTGAGCCTCAATGGGACCTCCCAACTTTTTTTTTTCCTGATAAAGTTAACTGTTGACTTTTTTAAAAATTGGTTTTAATTTGTTTGGCCATGGCATGCAGCAGCTTCATGTGGGATCTGAGTTTCCAGACCAGGGACTGACCCAGGTTTCAGGGGTGAAAGTGCCAGACCCTAACCAGTTGCCCACAATGGAACTCCCTGACTTTAAAAATAAGTGACCCTCCTACCCCTATCTGCTTTGTCACCTGCTCTGCTCCCCAAGAGGTAACCACTTGTTTCTTAGGATTTTTGCAACATTTAAGCAAATTCAGTTGTCATCCCCAGACATGTGTACACAAAGCTTTGTTCTCTCTCTCTTCTTTTTTTTTGGCCTCACCCACAGCGTGTGAAAGTACAGGGATCAACAAAGCCACGCCACAATAGCAACCAGAACCATGCAGTGATGGTGCTAGGTCCCTAACTCACCAGGGAACTTTTACATACCTTTGCTTCTTGAAGCTATTTTAGTTTTCTTTTGTCGTTTGAGGGCTGCACCCCTGGCATATGGAGGTTCCCAGGCTAGGAGTCTAATCAGAACTGTTGCTGCCAGCCTACACCACAGCCACAGCAACACCAGATCTGAGATGCATCTTCGGCCTACACCACAGCTCACAGCAACACCGGATCCTTAACCCACTGAGTGAGGCCCAGGGTGGAACCCACAACCTCTTGGTTCCTAGTTGGATTCATTTCCGCTGTGCCATGATGGGAACTCCTCTTGAAGCTATCTTAAACAAGGGGTGGCATTCAGGCTTTAGTTTTCAAACTTCCCAAGAAGAGCAGTTGGCTGTGAACTCAGATCTGGTGATACTTTTTACCGTATTATGTTGACTGGTGATTAGGGCTCGATTTTTGTCATCTGCGGCCAAAGCCAGCTTCTGGGTACCAAGGGCTTGATCCATGATAGGTGTGGGACAGAGGGCTCTGCATGACCATGAACCCACCCAGAAACATTCAAGGCAGGTGGTGCAGCTGTTTTGCACATGGGAGACTGGCCTGTAGGGAGGCAGTGGTGCCCAGGGCTGTCTGATAAGGAAGCTTTAGCTGGGATGACATCCTCTCTCCAGGCAGAGAACTTCTTACAGATGATGGAGACCTGTAGCCAATCCTTGGGCTTCCAGCTGGGGAAGGTAGGTTCCTGGGTCCCCAAGGAGGGAGGGCACGGGCTGGGGCAAAGGCGCCTCCTGGACCCCTCATGACCCCATACCCTACAGCACCAGGGGAACCAGGACTCCCAGCACCCAGGGCCCGAGACCCTGCAGCCCTCCAGTCTCCAGAGGCCAAACTTCGAAGACATTATGGCCACAAGGTCATCCGACTGGCCCCAGCAGACCCCTGGAGAAGACAAGGACACAGTCCACCAGCTAGACACGTGGCCATCCTGGGACACTGAGCCCCGGTTTTGGCAGGATGTTCTGATGGAACTACTCTGGCGGATGTTTGCCTTGACTCACGATCAGGGGGAGTACCCAAGATGCATGAGTGAGTCTCCCTGATGGTGAGGGGAAGCAGGGCGTGGGGAACGAGGAGGGACAGCACCCGTTGACCTTGGTCGCCTTGGTCTCCCCCTCTGTCCTCTCCTTCCACCCATCGTCATAGTGACCGAACAGGCAACAGACCTGGTAAGTAGCTGGAATCCCGGGTACCTGGAGGGGGGTGCTTCTGGGCTGGGTGTCATCCTGGCTGAGCCCCCAGGTTGGGCATTTGGGTGCCCGTGGGGTTGGCCTACTCCCTCCACTCTTAGCCCTTGAGTGCCCTCGGAGGACCTGAGCCTGTCTGCAGTTCCACATGCATGGAGGGATGGCACTTGAGGCCGCTGGAGCATCCTGTCCACACCACCTGGGCCCTCCAAGCCAGCTCTGGTTCTCAGAGCACCCCCCCGCCGGCAGGTCCTTTGTTCTGAACAACCTCCCCAATTCCCACGGGCAGGAAAGCCAGGACCCAGGACCACGACACTTGAGAGTGGAAGTGCTTCCCAAGGCCTCTTTGGGTAATCCCGTGGGAGGAGGGCAGCCCACTTTGGGGGTGGGGGAGGGGCCATGCCCACCATCAATCCACTCTTGTATCTGCCCAGTTTTCAGCTCTGCCAGGCCCTCCTCCAGCATCTCTGAGGACACCCAAAAAGGGAGCTCAGGACTGGGCACTACAGCAGGAGGGGTGTTCTCCCACAAGGCCCAGGTGAGACCCGGCACCCCACAGGAAGGCTGGGGTGGGCTGGGGTGGGACGAGGATGTGGCTCAGCTATGATCTCCTCCATCCGCCTGCAGGAGCTTGCTGGGAAAGCCCATCAGTTTCTGAAGCCTATGTAAGTAGGTCCCAAAACCTTGGGGTCTGAGGCAGGAGGAGCCCAGATGGGAGTAAGAAGGCTTCCTGGAGGAAGGGGCATAATGGTTAGGACCTCGAAGGATGGATAGGAATTTGCTAGGATAGGGCAAAGCATTTCAGGCAGAAGGGAGCAGTGTTTGGTTACGGGAGAGAGAGAATTCCAGGAGGGCTGTGATAGGACCTTGCGGGATGTATAGTGTGCCAGGGAAATGAAGCCTGAGAGGACCCCAAGTTGGAAAAAGGACACAGCCTCGCTGGGGCTTGATAGATGTCCCCCTCTGGCCAGAGAGGCTCACGGGCTGACTAGCGATCCTGAGGCCTCTCCTCCCAAGATGCTGGGACCCCGAGGACTTTGAAGACACATGGAATAGGCCTGACATCTTGCCCTGGCAATCCAAGAAGCTGGCCATCCCACACCGAGTGGAGAAGATGCGGAGGCTAGATCATGGGGAGCCTGTGCTGGCCACGGCCATCAGCAGCTTCACGCGGCATGCCTTCACCTGCGGCAGGGGTGGTGTCAAGGTGTGGAGCCTGGTCGGCCAGGTGGCAGAGGCCACGTTTCCAGAGAGCTACCTGCGTGTCCAGGTGAGAGGGGCTGGTTCTAGGCTGGGCCGGAGCTTGTGGGAGAGCCACCTGCAGGGGAGGAAGCTCAGCTCAGGCTCTGACCACCCCAGACCCAGGGGGCCTACCTGCGCACCTGCTTGCTGATGTCGAATAGCACCACCCTGCTGACGGGCGGCCACAACCTGGCCGGCGTGAGCCTGTGGGACCTGACAGCACCCTCCCTGCACGTGAGAGCAGAGCTGCCCTGTACGGGCCTCACCTGCCAGGCCCTGGCCGCGAGCCCTGAGGACAGCCTGGCCTTTGCCAGCTTCACCAACGGCACCATCAGGATCTGGGACCTTCGGAACCAAAGCGTGGTCAGGTGTGGCCTGGAGATGGGCGGGATCAGCCCTAGAGCCCCTTCCCACCTTGGCCCCTAAGCAGGGACCCAGCAGTCTCATGGCCAAAGTCCCTTTCCTTGAGGAACTTGCATTTGAGCGTAAGACCCAGGTTCAAAACTTGGCCAGGCTGTTTCCTCCCAAGCCCAGTCATGGTACTTCTTGTCTACCTCAGTTTCCCCATCTGTCACCCGGGTGTGATTGGGTGGGTGGTATCTCCGAGTCTCAGCTCTGACTCCCCTCCTGATGCCTCTCCTGGCCAGGGACCTGCCAGGATACCTGAACGGAGCCAGGAGCATTGCTGTCAAAGACCAGACCATCTGGACTGGGGGTCTGGATGCCTACCTGCGGTGCTGGGACCTGAGGACTGCTGGGGAGCCCCAGGAATACCAGTTCGAGTCTCAGGTGTGAAGCCGGAGTAGGGCCGGCTCAGCTGGGATGGACCTTGGACTGAAGGAGGTGGACTCTGGGGGGAGGGGCAGGGAGGTAGTGGTCCCCAAGTCTCAGTGATGCTGTGAAGAGAGGGGTCATTAGCTTTGCCCTCCCCAGCTTCCCAGGTCACTTTAGATGCCTCTGTGCTTTGTATCAGGTGTTGCTATTCCCACTGAGTCTGAGTCGATAAAGTAGAGATGACCATACCCATTTTGCAGATGAGCCAACCAAGGCCAGAGATGTAAAGTTTGTTTGTTGGGGCCTCACAGCCAGGAAGCAGGCAAGCAGTTGGCCCCCAGGGTGGGTCCCTGTGCTCCTGTGGTTTCTATTTTTTTCTTTTTGCCTTTTCTAGGGCTGCTCCTGGGGCATATGGAGGTTCCCAGGCTAGGGGTCTAATCGCAGCTGTAGCCACGGGCCTACACCACAGCCACAGCAACACCAGATCTGAGCCACGACTGCAACCTACACCACAGCTCATGGCAATGCTGGATCCTTAACCCCATGAGCAAGGCCAGGAATAGAACCCACAACCTCATGGTTCCTAGTTGGATTCATTAACCACTGAGGCACGACGGGAACTCCATTTTTTTTTCTCCTGTGGTTTCTTGAGTCCACTGAGACTTGACTTTTTCCCTGCTACCTGCTTCCCAGATAATGAGCCTATCCCCCAGCCCCCAGGAGGAGTGGGTGCTGGTGGGCACAGCCAATGGCCAGCAGTGGCTGCAGCCCACCCTTGGGGGCCAGAAGCACATGGCGGGGTGTAAGGACGCCACCATCCTTGGTCTCAAGTTCTCCCCACTTGGTGAGTGGCCAGCAGTGGGGAACATCCCCAGTCTCACACGGACTGACTCCACCCAGCTCTTTCTGGCCCTTCCTCAGCAGGAACCACCCTCAGGGACGCTCTCCACAGAGCTGTGGGGGAGGTGGGGGACTCCCCGCTTCCCAGATACCCAGGGGTCTGGCCCTTAGCTGCTGACCTGCCCAGTTTCCCCTGTGACGGGGCTCCCCTTTGCCTCCTCCAGGCCAGTGGTGGGTGACTGTGGGCACAGACAACCTGGTCAGCATCTACAGCAGGCACACAGGGACCGCAGTGGTCCAGGTACTGGGGTGGGGCAGGCAGGTGGGACACTCAGGGGCTGAGCCCAGAGCTCCAAATGCAGAGGCTCCGAAGGGACTATGTTTGAACTGATGGGCCTTCAAGGGTAGGGGTTGGTGAGCCCCCTCACTCTGCTCCCCGACTCTCCAGGTTCCTGAGTCATCCTCCATCATGTGCTGTGATGTATCCGCCAGCAACCGCCTGATCATCACGGGGTCCAGGGAGCACGCCTCAGTGTACCAGATCATGTACTGAGGCCTTGCCAGGGTGGGTGGGGTGGGCACGACTGGGCCTGTGATCTTTGTCACGTGTAATAAAGCAGCTGGAAAAAGAATTGATTTGGTGCTGCGTCCTGGCCCCAGCCGTTGCATGGAGATTTGGAAGGACTCTGTCCAGCTTGCGTCTCTGGGCCTTTTGAGTCCACATTTCCTGAGACTGATCAGAGCCCTTGACCCCCACTGTTGTGGGGGCTGGATGTGGAACCCTTCTTCCTACTCTGTGAGCTCATCTCGTCTCACGCAGAGATGTTCCCAGGCCCTGCCTATAAACCCAGGGATGGGGTCCTCAGTCATTCAAGACACCTGCGTTGTTAGACCAGTGCTTCTCACCCCAAGGGACACCGGGCCATGCCTGGGGTCAAGTGTGATTGTCACAACCTGGGGGGCAGGGGCTCTTGGCATGGGGTGGGTGGGGGCTTGCAGTGCTCCTTGGCATCCCACAGTGCCTGGGATGGCCCTGCAACCAAGAATTACACAGAACCAGTGTCAGCCATGCCAAGGGGGAGAGTTACAGCAGTGGCTCTCACTGGCCAGCACTCTTCCATCCTCTCAGTAGGGCTCCGAAAGCACAATTTGCCCACCCCCATCCTTCCAGGATGAACAGCATCCTGGGTGGCATCATCTGGACCAGAGAACCAGCCCGTCTTCAGAAACTACCCAGGCATGACTGTTTCCAGCAGGGATACTGCCACCCTGCCATCTCCCCTCCAGAAGCTTCCCTGCCTCATCCTCAGTTCCCTCTGAGCCATGGTTCTGGTTGCAGCCCATGTGAGCTGCCAGAACCAGCTCTGAAGGCTTCCTCACCCCCACCAGCCTCTCCCCAAATCTGGCTCACATTTTCACGGGCTTCCTCTGCTTATGCCTCATCTGGAGGTTAGGAGGAACCCCCTGCCCTCCTGGTTTTCACAAGACCGAACTCCTTACCTCTGAGCCTTTGCACATGCTGTTCCCTCGGTTCCCAGGGAACAGACCCTTCTATGACTCTTTAGCTCTTCTCTTAGCCATTATCACCTCCTCTGGGACTGACCTCTGCTTAGCCAGGTCATGTGCCAGGCTCTGAGGAATTCTCTGGATTTCAAAGGAAATCCAAAGCTATTTTGCACCCCAAATAGCTTCAGGCACCACCATATTCCCTAACTCTTTGTTTGTGGGCAGGGTCTTTGGATGATTCTGTGCAAAGGGCTGGCCGTAAAACTTTTGGGCCAAGGCTGTAAAAGCTGAACAGGACTCATTTCTCCTGCTGTGTTGGCCCCAAGCTATACACTGACCTGGTGAAACCCCCACCATCCTGTGGTCCCAAGTGTCTACTTGGAGTTGAGCCCCACCTGCCCTCCGGGTGTGAGTATGAAACATCTATTGTTTCAACCAACTGAGATCTGGGGGCTATTTGTTACATGGCAGAACAGAAGCCACACAGCCCCAATACAACACCCATTTCTTGAACTCACAGTGTTTCATGCAGAATGAATTCCCTCAGTGTCCTTATCTGGAAAAAGAGGCTGAAAGAAAGTCACTGACCCACGGCCACACCACTGGAAAGTGGCCTTCTCTCAGTAATGGTGCCCAGAAAGAGCAAGGGTTCCCAGTTCCCCAGCTTGAGACGGAAAGGCAGTTGTGATAAATACATTTATTTCCCCAAAGTCCCCCTGCACATCTGGCCCCACATCCAGTGGAGGAGGATGCCAGGGGGTCAGCCAGAGAGCAGATGAGATGTGGGGCTCACAGTAGGACAGGAGAGAAAGTCCTGGATGCCTCTCCACCAGGAGTTGGGCCAAGGGTGCAGGAAGAGGGGGTCTCAGTAGACCACCTCGTACACAGTGGCCTTCTTGTCCCCCGAGCCCGTCACAATGTACTTGTTATTCCCGGAGATGTCACAGCTCAGGACAGAGGATGACTCCTTGGACTGCCGAAGGGAGGGGAAGGGGGTGGGAGTCCAGGACAGGGGAGGTGGGGAGAGAAGGGAGAGTGAGGCACGGCCAAGGCCAGTACCGTCTGGTTTGTGCTCCTAACCACCTGCCCCTTCAGAAGGAAAAGGCGAGATGGCTAGGGCAGCACCTGCCCCTAAAGATGAGCCTATGGTCCAGGATGAGACCGACACAAGACTCGGAGGAGCCCAACATGGGGAGCCTAGGCGGGGGGTAGGGGGCGAGGGTGACATGGTTTCCAGAGAAAGGTCCTTTTTTGGAGCTGAGCCCCTGGACAGGTGATGATGCTCCTGAGAAGAACGGGACCACTATTTTTTGGAAGCTCAGAGAGGGTGTGCACCAGGCATGAGGCCACACACCACAGCAGAGGGCTAAGGCTTATAGCAGGATGACCCACACTAGTGCTCAGAAAACTTCTTCTGTAGAGTCCAGTGGTACATTTTTAGCTTTTGACCTGAAAGCTCAGTGAAGTCCAGATGAGCTCTAGCCAGTAAGCCCAGAAACCAAATCAGTCTGTATCACATGATTAGCTTTTTTTTTTTTTTTTTTTGGCCTCGCCCATAGCATGCGGGAAGTTCTGGGGTCAGGGACCAAACTCGAGGCACAGCGGCAACCCAAGCCCCAGTAGCGACAACACCAGATTCTTAACCCACTGTACCACAGAGGAAACTCCAAGATGGCAAATTTTACATGTATTTTATCACTATTAAAAACAAAAACCTGACATTGTCGCTGTGATGCAGCAGGTTAAGAATCCGACTGCAGTGGCTCAGGTCAACTGCAGAGGTTCAGGCTGGATCCCCAGCCTGGTGCAGTGGGTTTAGGATCCAGTATTGCTGCAGCTGTGGTGTAGGCTGCAGCTGCAGCTTGGATTCCATCCCTGGCCCAGGAACTTCCATATGCCATGGGTGTGACTATAAAAACAAAACACACAAAATCCGGTTGCACACAGATGTGGTCCTCGTGCTGACCATCTGCTTCCGTAGCTCCTGGCTAGTGGGGAGACCCCTCTGTTCAAAGCCCCCCCTACCCTCCCCCGGGTCCCTGGACACCTGGTATCCTGCCAGGGTGGGGACCTCAGACAGGAGGCACCTGGAAAATGCTGGCTCCATATGGCGTCCTCCAGGCGTTCAGCAGGTTGTCCTTCCCTGTGCTCACGAACCACCGCCCTGGGGGAAGGAGGGTGGGGGGTTCAGGAGAGGCGACCACAGAAAGCCTGGTCTGGGGGCTGGGGGCAGAGGCGGGGCAGCCTGTTCTGGCCTCTCACTCTCTTTCCTGCATTTTTTTTTTTTTTTTGGTCTTCTTAGGGCTGCACCGGTGGCATATTGGAGGTTTCCAGGCTATAGGGGTTGAATCAGAGCTGTAGCCACTGGCCTATACCACAGCTCATGGCAACAGCAGCCACCACAGCCACAGCAACGCCAGATCTGAGCTGCGTCTGTGACCTACACTACAGCTCATGGCAACACCAGATCCTTAACCCATTGAGTGAGGCCAGGGATCAAACCTGCATCTTCATGGATGTCAGTCTGATTCGTTTCTGCTGAGCCACGACGGGAACTCCTCACTCTCTTTCCTGCACTTCTGTCCTCCTCTGGGGGACAGAGCCTCTCAGGAGTCTCTCCCTCTCACTCCAGATGAAGTCAAGACCCCAAAGAGTTCTGACTGGCCTTCAAGAAGGGGGAGCACCAGGACAATTGCCAAGTGAAAACAGGGTACTCAGGGAATTCCCCTGTGGTGCAGTGGGTTAAGGACCTGGCATTGTCACTGCAGCAGCTCAGGTCGCTGCTGTAGAGTGGGTTCAATCCCTGGCCCAGAAACTTCCACATGTCACCGCCTCAGCCAAAAAACTTGCAAAGTAAAAAAATAAAAATAAAAAAATAAACAGGGTACTCATTTACATTTGAATCTCCCATCAACCATACATCATTTTTACTACAGGTGTGTCCCAAATATTTCATTGTCTGTTTTTTCTTTTAGCCACGCCCATGGCATGAGGGAGTTCCCAGGCCAGGGACTGAATCCATGCCACAGCAGCAACCTGAGCCATAGCAGCAATGACACCAGATCCTTAACCCCTTAGGCCACTAGGGAAAACTCCCTGTGTGTTTTTTTAAGCATATGCACATTCCATGAAATACTTGGGATATTTTTTCCTTTTAGGGCCGAACCCATGGGACATGGAAGTTCCCAGGCTAGGGGTCAAATCAGAGCTGCAGCTGCCAGCTTACACCAGAGCCTCAGCAATGCCAGACCCTTAACCTACTGAGCAAGGCCAGGGATGGAACCCACATCCTCATGGAAACCAGTCATATTCTTAACCTGCCAAGCCACAACAGGAACTCCCATTTGGGACATATACCCCTCGCCCAAATTTTTTTAGTGTACGTATATCCAGGCAACAGCTGAGATATATCTGCACTAACAAATTAGTTGCTTTTTAGTATAAGTATATCCCATACATTGAGAGGGCATACTTATGCTAGTAAATGATGTGTTGTTTAGTGTATGTCCCACGAAGTACTTGGGATCTACTAAGAAATTATTTGTCCTTTAGCATATGTCCCATGCAATACATGCGACATACTTCTACAAAGGAATGATTTGTTATTTATCTAAGATACAAATTAAACCGGGCATCCTGTTTGTGTGGTGGGGTTTTGGTTGTTGTGTTCTGTGTTTTGGCAAGCCTGCCCCAGCACCCTGGAGTCCCTGGCCTGACCCCTGGCAGACACACCGCAGGAGGCGAATTTGAGGGACAGCACGCAGCTCTCGTGAAGGTGCAGCTGGTATTTCTCGGGCTTCCGGACATGCAGGATCTCCACGTTGCTGCTCTCCATGCCAACAGCCAGCCAGTCCTGGTTGGGGCAGTGGCCCAGGGAAAAAATCTGGGGGTGAAGACGGAATGGAGGACATCAAAAACCCTTTGGGTTGTTGGGGGCTGCCCAGAGCTGGGGGCTGGGGGGGAGGTCCTACACCACAGCCCCCACGTGGAGAAGCAGCTGGCCCCGGGCCTGGACGCAGCAGGCAACTGCATGTCAAATCATTAATATTAATCAGAATTACACGGAACCCTGGGGCCTCACATCCATTATCTGCTCTGAACGCACAACAGCTTTGGGGGGGGGGGGGCAAAGCCAGCGGGGACAGGAGCTCCCCTCGAGCAGATGGTGGAGAGGAAGCTGAGGCCATATCCTGCCCAAGGTCATGCAGCAAGTCCACGAAAGACCAGGCCTTCCCACTCCCAGCTTGGGACTTTTGCCACTTGCCAACACCTCTTTTCACTTTGATTTGAAAGGATTCTGTGGCCTCATCAGTCCATACCCGGCCCACGTGTGGCACAGATAAGAGCAAGACCTAAGCCTCTCCCACCCAAAGCCTCTCACTATCTTATTGGCAAATAAGACACGTGTGGAAAGAACCCTAACTTTCCAGCAGAGAGAAAACTGGGTAGTTTCATATGTTCCTGGCCACAGAGAAGTGGTTCTGTATAAAAAAGGGGGGCACAATAGGATGGGAGATATTCACCATGGGATGACGAGATAGGTATATCACCCATCTAAGTTTTGGAGACAGGAGATGGACACCTCTACCCACCTGCACTCCTGATTTCCCTATCAAAGGAAACTTCAAGCTAAAGAGAAGAGATGGTAAAAAAGAAAGAGTTTGGGGGAGTTGCCGTCATGGCTCAGTGGTTAACGAATCCGACTAGGAATCATGAGGTTGTGGGTTTGACCCCTGGCCTTGCTCAGTGGATTAAGGATCCGGCGTTGCTGTGAGCTGTGGTGTAGGTCACAGATGCGGCTCGGATCCCAAGTTGCTGTGGCTCTGGTGTAGGCCGGCGGCTATGGCTCCAATTAGACCCCTAGTCTGGGAACCTCCATATGCCATGAGTGAGGCCCTAGAAAAAGAAAGAAAAGAAAGAAAGAAAGAGTTGGGGAGGAAGCTTCTACCAAGCTTCAAGGAGGGGGCAAGCTGGAGATAGGTTTTGAAGGATGAGTAGGAGTTTACCAGTTGGAGAAAAGAAGGGAAAAGCATGGTAGCCAGAAGGAACAATAAGTGAGGAGGTTTGGAGGTGTCACCGGGCATGGTGTGTGAGAGGCTAGAGCATCGATGCCTTAAAGGACAGGCCAAGGAACTCACCTGTCCCCAAGGCAGTGTGAGACAGGATCTGGGTCCAGGGTATCTGAAGACCTGTCCTTGACACTGCTCAGCCCTGAAGAGCCCCCTGATTCTGTCCAGCCCCTTCACATCCTTCAGCCTGGCCTGCCACAGCAACCTCCCTGTGCCCAGCTCCTACACTGGCCTCTATCTGTCTGCGGGGGTCAGCAGCTCCCCCATGGTGAGTCCTGGTGAGAGATCAGGAGCTCTCGGTAGGTTCAAGAGGTTGAAGGCTGAGAGTAGAAACCAGCTACACAAGAAGAGACAAAGGAACAGGGGAATGGCTTGGCAAGAGCAGCTGGGAAGACGTTCTGAGGGTCTTAGCTCCACAGCTTCATACAAAACAGTTCCTTTGTGTTTCCCTGTGTCTGCCTTTGAAGAAGTAAAGAAGGCCTGTGGATCTGTCTCAAGGACAAGAGAGATGGACACAGAGGTCCATCTGGGAGTGGGTGCTTCAGGAGGAGAGGAAGAGAGCCCACATTCCTAGAACTTGTGTCCCCTCCTGCCAGACCCCGTGCGGCACCTGGGAGCTGAAGTCATGCTGCTGCAGCTGGCGGCCCTCCCGCAGGTCCCAGCAGCGCACGGTGTTGTCCAGGCCCCCTGTCCAGAGCCGAGTGCCATAATCAGAAATGTCGATGCAGCTGGCCCCATCCGTGTGGCCCTGGAACTGCCTGAAGAGAAGAGGGCCCAGGTGTCCATCCTGAAGGTGGTGCTGCTCCAGCGTCCCCCGAGGCCGCTCCTCTGCCCCCACAGCACAAAGGAAAGAGATCCAGGTCTTGCCCGAGGTTACAAGGCACCGGCCACCCACCTGACCATGGTCTGGTTCTGTAGGTCCCAGACCACGATGTTGCCATCGCTGCAGCAGGAAAAGCAGACCTTGGCGTCGGGGCTGACAGCCAGGGCGTAGCAGGCGGGCGCCGAGGAGGTCAGCTCCGCCTTGATGCGAGGGGTGGGCGCCGCCAGGTCCCAGATGGACAAGGTGCTGGCTTCACCGCCCACGATCAGACTCCGGCCGTCAGGCAGCAGCTTGCAGGAACGGATGTAATTGTCCCGGTTCTGGGAGCAGTGCGAAGCAAGGGCGTGGGGTTAGCCCCCCAGCCAAGCCTGCAGGAGCCCGGCTGAATAAATCACCCCCATTGACCTATAAGCTCCGCCCCTGCTTGGCCCACAAGTTCCACCCCACTGGCCCATAAGCCCCACCTGCTGGGCTATAAATTGTGTCCGGGTTGGCCTATAATCTCCACCTGGGGGTGGCCTAAAACCTGTACCCCAAATTGTCCAACAAGCCCCACCCTGGTTGGCCTAAAAACTCCTCCCATTGGCCTATAACCCAGTCTCTAAGCGGCCTGTAAGCTCCACCCTGGTTGGTCTATAAACTCCTCCCATTGGCTACAGCCCCGCCCCAGGTGGCCTGCAAGCTCCACCCCATGTATCTGCAGGCTCCGCTGCCCGTACCAAGCAGTCGAGCTGGGCCACTGGCGTCTTGGCACCGGGCTGGCCCACGTCCCACACCTTCACGCAGCCCTTGCCGCCCGTGTACACGTGCTGCGTGGAACCGCTGATGGTGACCGCGCACACCACCTCGCCGTGCGCCAGCGTGTGCAGCTGCCGCGCGTGCCGCGGGATGCCTGCGCCCACCAGCGCGTCGGACGGAAAGGGCACGGGCTGCATCTGCCCGTCCGCAGACACGTGGAAGGAATAGGCCCTGGACGGGAGGTGGGGCATGATGCACGCGAGGCCGGGACCACCGGGGAGAGGGGAAGGGGATCCCTTAACCCTCACCCCCACCCCTCCCCGCGGCAGGAAGCAGGCTTCTCCTGCCTGTGCCCCCACCGTTTAGGGAAGGGCGCCACAGGATCAAACGTGAGGGGGAAGTGATACAGAAGAGGAAGAGGTCCGGCTGTGGCCTGGAGCATGGTAAGCCAGCACTTAGTAAATGTCTGAGGAATAGAGGATTCAGGAAGATGCCTCCTGAGTTCCCCAGAACGCTGTCCAATAGTAGCCGCCCACCACGTGGGGCCAGTTAAATTTAAAGAAATTAAAATTTTCAGTTCCTCCGTCGCCATGACCACATTTCAAGTGCTCAAAAGCCACAGATGGCTGAAGCCAATCAGACTGCACAGCCGTGAGTGTAGACCATTCCCATCGTGGCAGAATGTTCTACTGATCTTGCGGCCAGGTCATTCTCTGCCAGGAAGGTGGGGCCGACCTGTGCCTTGTAAGGTGTTGAGCAGCATCCCTGGCCCCCACCCACTGGAGGCTAGAAGCAGGGGGGCGGGACACAAAAATCTACCCCTTGCTGAGAACCACTGCTGTAGCCATTGCTTGTTACACACCTCTCCATCCAGAGAGCAACTCTGGGAGGGGAGCCCCAGTTATCTTACAGAAGAGACTTTCTGGAAAGGCTGAAGGGAAGCCCAACCCCCGCCCCACAAACTTAGAGGAGGCAGGGAGCCCCATCCTGGTACTCACGGCTTTCCTCCAGGGATGGTGGGCAGGGAAGAAGAGATGGACGACCCTCGGAGATGTGGATGAGACTCAAATGCCATCTGCCAAAACACAAGCGGGGGTGTCACAGGACAGGTGACTCAAACCCACATCTGTCCTCTCACTTGCCATAGCCCTCTCTGTTTATCTGCCCCAATCTGTTTCTCAGCCCCTCCCCAAGAAAGCGGAGATGCTGGCTTCTCTACCCTGGCTACAGGTGGGAGAGTGGAGGCTTTTAGATGAAGGAACTTCACGGTCTCTTATCTGGGAATCCTAGGGCCCCAGATTTGGAAGGATCCTGATGAATCTTCTGTCTGATGCTTAGAACAGGGGTCAGCAAATTGCGGCCCCCTACTTGTTTTCGTAAATAAAGTTTTACTGGCACATAGCCACACCCATTCCTGTGTATGTTGTCTGTAGTGGCTTTTGAGCTATAAAGGTAGTAGAGTCCTTGTAGAGTGGTTGTGATAGAGACCAACTGGTCTGCAGAGCCAAAAAAATTTACTATCTGGCCCTTTATCGAAAATATTGCTGGAGTTCCCGATGTGGCCCAGTGGAAATGAATCTGACTAGCATGCATGAGGACAAAGGTTTAATCCCTGGCCTTGCTCAGTGGGTTAAGGATCTGGCATTGCCATGAGCTGTGGCATAGGCCAGTGGCTGCAGCTCCAATTCAACCCCTAGCCTGGGAACTTCCATATGCTGCAGGTGCAACTCTAAAAAAAAAAAAAGAAAGAAAGAAAGAAAGAAAGAAAGAAAAAAAGAAAAAGAAAAAAATATATATTGCTGATACCTGTTCTGCCACATCCCTTTCAAGTGCCCACCCAACCTTGGGCTGGGAGTAACTACAATGACAGGCATTTTATTCCC
This sequence comes from Phacochoerus africanus, assembly GCF_016906955.1. Lineage (NCBI taxonomy): Eukaryota > Metazoa > Chordata > Mammalia > Artiodactyla > Suidae > Phacochoerus > Phacochoerus africanus. Next base: position 75,673,580 of record NC_062547.1, on the reverse strand, counting down.
TCTGGAGGCATCTACACCCACTTCAGGAAGGCGCACTCTCATCAAGCATCTATCCCAGTACTGCCCTCTGGGGCCCATGCAGACACCATCTCCTCCCCCTGCCCCAGCTCGGGGGTCTCATGCCTCTCCTTCAACTCCTCCCCACTTCTAGTCCTTTCCCTGGGCTAGTCCTTCCTCCGCAATCTACCAGAATCACTACAGGCCTTTAAAAATCCGGGCAAACAACTGTACACCATTTGCCAGGAGGCTGAAGTGGACCCTCACGTCCCATGGTGTGGCTTTCTGTTCCTCTTAATACAGCACAATCACAGGTGCTTTTTCCACAGTCGCAGGTGCTTATTTGCATTGAGCTTGTAGGGCTACTGAGACCTTGAGATCGTCTTCCCACAAGCACTCGCCAAGCCAGGACTCCCCTCCCTTTCCCTACTGCTTTGTCTCTCTGTGTTTAACTGGATTCTCCTCCAGCCCCCAGCCCCTGGGCCCTGTTGACACTTCCTGGCATCTCCCACCCTGAGGACTCACCATGGGGGAGCGTCCATACACCACAGAGCCGCTGACCTGGGGGGACAGGTGGAGGCTAACGTAGGAGCTGGGCACAGAGAGGTCCCCATTAAGGGCGCTGTGTGAGCCCAGGCTGAAGGACGTGGTAAAGGAACTGGACAGGGTCAAGGGACTCCTCAAGGCTGAGTGAGAAGAGACAAAGACAGGTCTTCAGACATGCTGGACCCAGATCCTGCCTTCCACTGACTTGGGGGAACTCTGGGGCTCTCATCCTCTGGCTCAGCATCCGCCATACCCTGTCCTAGCTCTAAATATTTACGGATGCTGTTCTGGTCGACATTCCTTTCCCTTTCCTTCTTCAGTGGCTGAACTCCTATGCATCCTTCAAAACCTACACTCATTGTCTGGCAACATTTTAGAAACATCCTAGAGCCTTCCCACTTCATCCCTAGCCTCTAGCCTTGCCCATTTTGGGTCCCTTCCTCTACCCGAGCCCTGATCACACAGGGCTGGGAGCCTGAGGGTCTGGCTCTCTTCCCCCGCTATTGGGGAGCTCCTTGAGGGCAAGTTTCAGGGCTGATTTCTTTCTGCGACTCTAGAACCAGCAAAGAGCCCAGCCACAGGACGAAAAGAATAGCACTGCCATTCCCGTTTTAATGATGGGGAATGTGAAGCTCAGAGAGGTTGGATCACTTGCCCGAGGGCAGACAGTTGATCCAAAGCTGGTCTCAAACCCAAGTCTGTCTAACTCCAAAGCTTGTCCTTCCAGTGCACTGGGCTGAAGCCCCTGAGTAAGTCACTCCCCATCTCTGGGCATCAGTTTCCTCCCCCAACATCAGGCCAAGACAATAAAAAAGCTGAGGACTACAGAGAAGCAGCATCCAGCTCAGAGTCGTGGAAAAGGCAAGGCACCGTCCTAGCTGGAATCCACACCTCTTGCCTCACCTCCCCCCAACACACACTGTTTTCTAGAACTCCCCAGAAGGGAGGCCTGCCCTGGCAGGCACCAGCAGGTGCTCACCAATACTGTCTGTGGAAGGCGCTGGCTTGGCTGCGAGCTGGCGGAGGTGACTGGCTGAGCTGGGCCCAGGGGTAGACGCGTCCTCGGGCGGGGAGGAGTCGCAGGACTTGGAGGCAGGGGTGCTAGCAGGAAGATCATTCTGGGGAGAAAGGGCAGGATTGAACACCTCCAGGCATGGCACCTGGCACCTTGCAGCCCCAGGATCGCAGCAGAAGGTGGGTGGGAGAAGGGAGCAGGGATCCCTGGGTGGGGGTAGGTAGGCCAGGGCTCATGGGAGGTGCCCGCATGCCTCTGGCCTCAGGTTCGCACACACCAGGGGAACTGCCCCATAGCCCACCCCCGGGCACGGGGCACGCACGAGTGACTGCACGCACCGGACGGCCAGGCGGACACCTGTGTGCCCACAGGGTGCACACACGTGTGTGCCCATGGGAACCAGCAATCTATTGTGAGAAGTGTGCGTGTGTACGTGTGATCAGGTATATGGTGCAGCTATGGGGTCAGGAAGGCACTAGACGTTCTCAAAGTCTGGGACAAGGTGGGCCCACCTGCGGGGAGTGGGGGTCAGAAGAGAAGACAGTGGACAAAGTTAGAAGCTGTCACAACCTTTAGGGCCAGGGAACAAACACTAGGATGGGTGCCTGGACCAGGAGACCATAGTGTGCTCCCAGAGGAGAGATAGACACGTAGTCTGTGGATGCCCCCTTGCTCCCCACGAGGAGGGGCTGTCCCCCACCCAGTTCCTCCCCAGGGGCATCCTGGAGGGGAGGGGAGGGGAAAGCAGACCTCCAGGTAGAAACAAGCTCCATCTTGGCTTTCTGCCTTCACTTCCTTTGCCTTTCAAGAAACTTCATATCCTTATCTTTTTTTTTCTTTCCTTTTCATTCTTTTTTGGCCATGCTCGTGGCAGGCAGAAGTTCCCCGGCCATGGAGGCCAGGGACTGAACCCGAGCCAGAGCAGTGTCAAGGCTGGATCCTTAGTGACAACAACAGATCCTTAACCCACTGCTCCCCCAAGGAACTCTGCACCCTATCTTTCCATCACATGGTGTGTGACAGCCACACTCGCATGCCCACGGGAGGGAGTGGACGGGGCCAACGGCGGGGACAAGAGGGGCCTTTGGGGGGGTTTCTCCATTAGAAACAGCACTGCCCCTCCCCCTCTGTGTGTCCTCGGAGTGGGAGGAGGGCACATGAGATGCGGTGGGAGCCCCAACCTTGGCGGTTGCCATAGCAACCTGCTGGGAGGGGAGGCCTAGAAACCGACGCAGTCTCCCTGGCAAGTGCGGGGCAGGGGTCTGGGGAAGATTTGGGGGGAGGTACAAGCAGAGCTGAGCTGTGAATGCGCCAGGGGAGGGCTTTGACGGGGTCCCTACACCTGGCATTAAACATCAGGAGGCGCAAGGAGAAAGTTGCTCCGCTAGGAATTGTCATCTTTCCTTGTGGGAACCACATTTCAGGTTAGGGCTGGTGCGTCTCCCTTGTCTCTCAAAGACGTTAACACTCACATGGCTGGGATCAGCCCAGCGGAGTTGCCAATTCTATAGTTGCACTGTGTTTATTTCCCCGACTTTCTATTTCTTGCAAGAGATACTTGGTTTCTGCATGAGATGGTGAGTTGCCTTTTAATACTATTTACAAAAATGCCTTTTCATATTTATGGAGGTTCAATAGAGGGAGTTCCACTTAGGAAAAATTACCTAATGTCAGGTGGTTTTGAGGAAGGTAGCAAAATAGTCACAAAGGGAACGTTGCACCACCCCAGCCTGGCTCATCTGTTGTCATTATATCTGATGCGAGAGCGTCTGTTTCCAGGTTCCCGAGATAAAGAAAATGAGTTTCAAGGCCTCCCCCACTCCTTACCAGGACGAGCTCCTTGGCTCTGGGGAGAGGTGAGCCAAGGCTGGAGGCCAAGGAGGCTGGACTGTCCACCAGGTCCCGACGGGCAGGGATGCAGACGGGGGCCTTTCCACATGGGGTCGTGGCTGGGCTGGGGGGCTCGGAGGGTTGGTCCTGGGTTTGAGGAGATGACGATGAGTGCGGGTGAAGTGGCAGAGGATGGAGAGGCCCTCTCTGTACTCCTCCCGTGTCCCACCCCAGCCGCTAGACTGGGCACTGCTGACCCACTTGGGAGGATTATGAAACCCCTGGGGCCTCAGCTGACTCACTTGTTAAGTGGGCTTAATGACATAAGCACACAGAGCAACAACTATATCGACTATATCAGGGCCTGGATTTTGTTTTCCATCCTTGAACAGAGGAGGAAAAGTGGGGTCAGGAAGGGGGTGTCACTCCCCCAAAGTCCCACAGTGAGCCAGGGCTTGAAGCCACCTCTGACACCCTCCCTCCACTGTTCTCTGGACCTGTTTCCCACCTGTGCTATGGAGAGTAGGGCAGCCTGGGGTGTCCTGGGTTCCCCCTTCTTCCCCTCCCCCTGCCCCATGCCACCCCCATCCCAGCCACTCCATAGAGAGGGGAACACCAGGACCCCCTGCTGCCTCTGGGCCTCCCAACACCCTAGATAACCCACCACCTGCTCTGGGACCAGGCCTCTGAGTTCCCTGCCTCCTAGTCCTGAGGTCAGGGCGGGAGGAGGCTGGGGCGCACTCACCTCATCCACTACCAGGTTGTAATCGCTCTTGTCTTCGTCACTCTCCTGGGGGGACACAGGGGAGAGAGATCACCTGGCCGTGCCTCTGCCTCCGTGGCCCCTGACCTCTCCTCGGGAGGGTCGGATGGGGATCCTGGGGAGGGTTCCTCGTGGAGGAGGATGGGGGAGAAGGGGCTGAGTGCCCCAGAGGTGTGGGGTGGCCTCAGTTTACTCCTCTGTATGGCGCGGGGAGAGTCGGCGACCAGGAGGCATCCTCACCCTCTCCCAGCTCTCATCTGCCCACCCCAGTCCACATGTGCCCCCCAACTCACATAAGGTCCCGACAGATCCTTCTCCTCTGCTCTCTGCTTCCCATTGCCACCCAGGCCGCTGGGTCTCTCCTCTTCCACCACACTCTCCGGGGGCGAAGGGGACACGCTCTGCAGAGACACAGGGGCCAGGCAGGAGAAAAGGTCAGGGTCTCTTGGGCCCCCAGGCTGTGTTCTGGCCCAGCCAAGACCTGGGATACCCATTGCTGTGATTAGGATCCAAGCCTCAAGCTTCCCATCTGGGAAAAGGGACCTTCCAACGGCAGGCTCAATGTGGTTGTGACTACCACAGGGATCCCCAGACATGCCCCAGTGTCCCCTGGGGAGCACTAGTGCCCGCTGAGAAGAGCTCTACATGCAAAATGCATTCGCATCTTAAAGGCGCAGTACAATAAAAAGAATATAAAAGATCCATCAAGGGGGGTTCCTGTTGTGGCTCACGGGAAACGAATCTGACTGAGGATGCAGGTTCCATCCCTGGGCTCAGTGGGTTAAGGATCCAGTGTTGCCACAAGCTGTAGCGTAGGTTGAAGACACAGCTCGGATCCCATGTTGCTGTGGCTGTGATGTAGACCGGCAGCTGTGGCACCAATTCGACCCCTAACCTGGGAACTTTCATATGTTGCAGGTGTGGCTCTAAAAAGACAAAAAACAAAAACAAAAAACAAAGCCCAAAAAACAAAAAAAGATTCATTAAGAATTTATTATGTTGATTTTGTTGATTATAGGTTGAAATATTTTAGATGCACTGTGTTAAAGTTTACTATTGAAATTGGCCTGCTGCTTATTAACTTATTTATTTATTGGCTGCACCCACAGCACATGGAAGTTCCTGGGCAGGGACTGAACCTGCACCACAGCAGCAGGCCAAGCTGCTGCAATGACAACACCAGGTCCTTAACCGGCTGCACCACAAGGGAACTCCCCTGCTTAACTTTTTTAATGTGGCTACTAGAAAACTTACAATGATGCTTACACAAAACTAAACATGTGATTGGAACTGCACGGAAACACACACACACAACGAGTGCTTGTAAAATGGTGATTAAGCTCTATGGGTTGCACCCCCCTCAGTTTTCTGGCTTTGACCCTGTATTTTAGTTTGCGCAAGATGTTATCGTTGGGGGAAGCTGGGTGAGGGGTGCATGGGACCTCCCTGTACATTTCTTTGCAACCTCCTTTGCATCTGTCATGATTTCAAAATTAAACAAGTTTAAAAAAATTACCTACAGGGTTCACATGCTACTTCTATGAAGCGACACTCTTGCAGATATTAAAGTGGAGTGAATGAGGAATAAATCAATGATGGAGGAATGGAATGCTACCCAGGCATGCATGCATTTATTCAACTGCAAAAATCGCTGAAGGCTGAAAAATTTATGTATTTATTTATTTTGGCTGCACCCACTACATATAAAAGTTCCAGGACCTGGGATCAAACCTGTACCACAGCAGTGACCTGATCCACTGCAGTGACAGTGCCAGATCCTTAACCCACTGTGCCGCCAGGAATTCCAAAGATGGAAAATTTTAAATAAATGAGACTCTAGTTTTATGGGGCATTACACACACACACACACACACACACACACACGCACACGCACACGCACACACACACACAAAGGCTCTGGGCGACACAGTGTGGAAGCGGAGATGCAGTCTCCTTCGGAGGCCCCTATCAGCTCAGAACAAGCAGCTTCAGCCGCATGTGAATACAAAGCAAATGTTAGCAGAGAGGGCAAATCCCCATGCCCCTAAACTTACCCTGCTCAGCGCTCTCTCCACTGGAGGGTGGCGAAGAGGTAGAGAGAGAGAAGGAAAAAGAATGAGGGATTTTATCCCACGGTGCCAGAGTGCACAGCTCTCCACAGTGTATAAAGCCCCCTTCCCAGCTCAGAGCCCCCTTCTCCTTCCGACACCCTCGCAAAGAGGGACTATCCCTCCCCTGCACCACTCAGATAGATGCCCAGAGAGGGGTATAACCTGCCCAAGGACACACAGCCCCTTGGGAAGAGGGTTGAACCCTCAAGCCTGCAGCCCTTCCATTCCTTCATTCACACGAGTTTGGTACCCCTGCCCTCCTCTTCCTGGGTCCCCAGCCATGCCCCCAGCCACTGCCCACTCACCTCTGGACCCCTCGGCCTCCACGCCTGTCCGGTCCTCCTTGGCGACCGCGGCCAGCTGAGCCTGGGCGGCCAGAGCTCCCGACAGGGCCAGCAGCCCAGTGGCACTGCCGCCCACCAGCCCAGCTGGGCGAGGGGTGAGGGGCACAGGGGGGGCATGGTGGGACAGCGGCTGGAGCTGCTGCTGCTGGAGAGGAGGGGGGTGGGCCAGGGGCGGGCAGGGGTGGGCTCCCCTGCCCCAGCCCAAGGGACTGTGGAGAGGGGGTCAGGGTCAGGACAGAGGGGGTGCCCTTGGGATTTCCAGAGCGGCCAGAGCCAGGCCAGCTGCCCACCTGGCACCCCAGCTTCACCACCAATGGGGGGCTGGGCTGGAGGCGGGGGCTGGGCTGGAGGACTCACCCCGATGAGACTGTTCAGCTCCCCCACGGTCACCTGCTTGGCCCGCTCCACGGCCTGCAGCACCTGTTGTTGATGCTGGGTGGGGGGGAGTGGGGGACAGGGGTGCTCAGGAGAGCCCCCACCTCCCAGGCAAGGCCCCCTGCCCTTCTTCTCTCACCTGCTACTTCTATTTCCTTTCTCTCCCTCTCTCCCTCCCCCCACCCTTTTTTGGCTGGACCTGCAACAGGAACAATTTCCAGGGCCAGGGGTTGAACCCACACCACAGCAGTGACCTGAACCACAGCAGTGACAACACCAGGCCCTTAACCTGCTGTGCCACCAGGGAACTCCTCTCCCTCTCCTTTAAAAATTAAGAAACAGACAAAGAAACAAAGTCTCTACATGAAGTTAGAACTAATAATTATAAATCAGGGTTTATAAATGTGGGTCCGCCCTCGGCACTGCCAACATTGAGACCAGGTCATCCCCTGTGGAGGGCCATCCGCAACGCTGTGAGGGTGGAGTGGCATCCCCGGCCCCATCCATTTGATGAGCCAGGAACCCCTCAGTTGTGATGACCACAGATATCCCGAAGATCACCCAGTGTCTCCTGGGGACAGAGTCACGGCCAGTAAAGAACCACCGTACACATCAGCACCCATGTACCTACCACCCAGGTCAAAAAATACAAACTGGCAGCCTCTAGAAGCCCCTGTGCACCCACCCTCCTTCCTTCCTCTCCCCACCTTCACGCAGTGAGAAAACGTCCTGTCTGCGCAGTTAGATACTGAAGCCACATGTGGCTACAGGGCGCTTGAAATGTGGCTGGTGCAACAGACAAACCGAACGCTCCCTTTAATTTAATTTCATAGACACTTAAATGTAAATTTAATGCAATACATTTGAAAAGGAATACAAATTAATACAAACGTAAATGGCACACGTGGCTGGTGGTTCCCGTGTATGCTCTGAGGCCACCAGGGCCCCCACGCTCCCCAAGTCGGGGATTGGGGTTGTTCCCACTGAGGTGATGTCCAGATGCTGAGTGGGGGCCCCTGTACAGTGCAGGCCTGTGAGAATATGTTGGCGTCCAGCGTTAGTACATCTTGACTGTCAAGGGCCAGAGAGTCAAAATTTTCAGGCTTGCAGGCCAGAGGTCTTTGTGGAAACCCCTCAACTCTGCCCTTGTCTAAGGAAAGCTGCCGTAGACAATAGGGACATGAATGGGCATGGCTGTGTGCCAATAAAACTTTATTTACAAAAGAGGTGGAGGGCTGGTGATTTGGCCCCTGGGCTGTAGTTTGCTGACTCCTGGTCTAGAACCATGGAATTTGCTGGGGTGCACATGGGTGTCTTAATTCACTCCTTCCTAAAGTCGTTTTACCCTCTCTTCTGTGATTTTACCCTTTCTCACTCTGGGCCACTTGGTCCCCATCCTGGGCTTCTGACACCATCTCTAAGCCACCCTCCAACCCAAGAGCCCAGAAACCTCAGATTCAGTGGGGTCCAGACCAAGGTGAGCGCCTCTCCCATTTCTTGGCCCCCAACGCAATGAGGGCCCCAATGTATTCACCCTGTGGTAGAGTCTGTCTTCTTGTCTCTCTGGAGATGGAACGCTCCAGATGGAAGCAGGAATAAAATGTAAAGGTCCCGAAGAGCTTGGGGCATTGGTACAAGGGCTAACTTTAATTTTTTAAGTTTCAGCGAAGCTGTTTAATTTGCCCTGGCTCCACCTTTTTGTATTATTGTGGTTACAAACACATACAAGTTACCCTTTTAGCTATTGTTTTGGGGCCATGACCAAGGTATGCAGAAATTCCCAGGCCAGGGATGGAACCTGTGCCACAGCATGGACAACGCCAGATCCTTACCCACTGAGCCACCAGCGAACTCCACCCTTTTAACCATTTTTAACCATCCAGCTCATGTGCATTAAGCACATTTGCAATGTCAGGCAATCATCCCACCATCATCTCCAGAACTTTTTCATCTTCCCAAACTGAAACTCTGTCCCCATGAAACACTGACTCCCTAGCCCTGGCCCCACCATCCACTTCCTGTCTCTATGGATCTGACTCCACTAGGGACCTCAGGTGAGTAGAATTAGATAGTTATCTGTCCTTTTGTGACTGGCTTATTTCATTCAGCATGATGTAGGGACTAAGTAATAAGGACAAACTTTTTTTTTAGGGTGGTGCCCGCGGCATAAGGAAGTTCCCAGGCTAGGGGTCCAAGTGGAGCTGCAGCTGCTGGCCACAGCCACAGCCACAGCAACCTACATCATAACTCATGGTCATGCCAGATACTTAACACGCTGAGCTAGGCCAAGGATTGAACCTGCATCCTCATGGATACTAGTTGGGTTCATTACCACTGAGCCACAATGGGAACTCCTAAGGACTATCTTTTACTGGATTTTGTTTTTGTTTTCTTTTCAGGCTGCACCCGAAGCATATGGAAATTCCCAGGCCAGGGACTGAATCCAAGCCATAGCTGCGAACTATGCTATAGCTGCGAACTATGCCATAGCTGCAGCAGTGCTGGATCCCTTTAGTCCACTGTGCCAGATGGGGGGTTGAATCCATACTTCCTCGGCAACCTGCGAGCAGCTACAGTCGAATTCTTAACCCACTGTGCCATAGTGGGAACTCCTTACTGGCTGTTTACTAAGCACCTGGCATCATCTTCACCAACTAGAATGTATCAGCTCTTCTAAACTTCATGACAGAGGCACTCAGAGGGCAAGCCATTGGCCCAAGGCCACACAGCCAGGATTTGGACCAAGGTAGCCTGGCTGCAGGCTTGAGGCCCTATCCTGCCCCTCAGCCAACACCTTCTTCCATCCCTAAAGCCCTGCCCCAGCTGGTGCCCAGGCCCACAGGCCACCCAAAAGAACCAGTGCCTGCCACATATAGCCAGCTCCCCTCCTGACCCCCCAGCAAGCTCACTCACCTCCTGAGTCAGGAAGGGGATAATCTGAGCACAGATTCCACTGAGGCGCTTCACAATCTCGGCCTGGCAGGGAGCAATGGGGAAGTGGCTTGGAGGGGGAGGTTCTCAATCCAGAGGGCTCAGGGCCAGATTGAGAGCCTGGCGAGGAGGCCGGCCACCTGACGTCCAAGGAGGCCTTGACCTGGAAGACTGGGACAGATACACCACCCACCAGACCCACTGAACAGAGATTCCCAGAAAGCAGCTGCACAGCTGCCCAGCACAGATTGGGACTCCACAGAGCTTTGGGTTTGAGTCCTGGTCTCTGGGGGACAAGGTCCCTCTCTAGGATGCGCCTGAGCCCTGGGTCTGCAGCCAGTGAGCAATCCCAGTGCATCATACTCAGGGCTGAGATGCTGTGATACAGTAAGAAACATATATATTTGAAAAAAAAAAAGAAAAAGAAACATACATATTTGGTCTTTGCTCCAGTTCCTGGCACAGAGCTTCTAAAACCCTAGGGATTTCTGAGTGGTAAAGGGGAGAGAGCATCTTTTGTTATTCACAATTAGCCCCTTTCACCCACATCTGAGTTTATTAAGCGGGATGGAATGTTCAGTCCCACCCCCCCAACCTCTGACCTCCAGGGAGGGGAGAGAGGCTGGAGGTTGAGGTAGTCACCCATAGCCAGTGGTGAAATCAATTCTGCCTATATAACCAAGCCTCCCTAAAAAAATCCCTAACCAAAGTGGTTCAGAGAGCTTCAGGTGGGTGGTCGCGTGTAGATGCTGGGTTGGGGGGGCACCCAGGGGGGGAATGGAAGCTCCCCACCCCACCCCACTTTGCCCTGTGTATTTCTTCCATCTGGCTGGTCCTGAGTGATAGATATCCTTTATCATAAATGGGTAAGACTAAGTCTGAGCTCTCTGGAGTTCTGGGAGCCATTCTAGCAAATTATCAGAATGGGGGGGAGTCACAGGAACCCTGATTTATAGCCAATTGTGTCCAAAGGCCAGGCCCAGGCCTGTGACTGGCATGTAAAGTGGGGGCAGTCCCGTGGGGCTGATCCCTGAACCCACGGCATCTGCCTGGACTCTGGGTGATGTGTTAGAAGTGGGCTCAAGTGTAGGACATGCAACTGGTGTCAGAGCAGGAGAATTGGTTGGTGTAGAGAAAACCCACAGAGGATAGAGAGTAGGAGAGAAACAGAAGAATTTTGCTTGGAGGTTTCATCTGGGACCAGGGCAGGGCAGGGGGTGTCCCACAGAGGCTGAACAGAGGGGAAGCATGTGCTCTGTCAGCCTGTGCTTTGCCTCTAGGGGTGCAGGGTACTGTGTGGGTCTAGGTGAGGTTTGTGTCTTCTATCTGCTACCAGGAGCGTGGAACCAGGCTCCCAGAGCCAGGGCTCTACCCTATGCCCTTCACCCCATAAGGGGGTCCATTTCACAAGCCACGTCCAAGCAGACAAACCCCCTCTCACCCACACCAGAGCCAGCAGACCCAACAAAGCATGCCACAGCAGGCACTCCCAGGCACCTCCAGTCCACTTGAACTTCCTCCCACCCATCAGAAAGCCCCTAGACTCTGTTCAATTTTTTTCTTTTTTGGACGCATCCGTGGCATGTGGAAGTTCCCAGGCCAGGGATGGAACCTGTGCCACAGAAATGATCCAAGCCGCTGGGGTGACAACGCTGGATCCTTAACCTGCTGCAGCACAAGAGAACTCCCTCTTGTCCATTTATTCTAATGTTCTGATGGACAGAATCTAAGATTCCATCAACCTCAGAATCTCGAGATCCCTCTCAGCCCCTTAGAAACCATCAGAGAATTTCGAGGTCAGTCTCAGGATCTGGGGGTTTAATCTTGGGCAACTGGAGTCAATTTCAGAAGCTTCAGGTCTAAGTCAGAACCTTGAGAAGCTGAGGACAGAATGGTGGAGACAACCACAGAACCTACGGGTCCATCTCCAAATGTCAGACACGCTGGCCTGAAAGGGACCTCTAAGACTGTCCATCTGTCCCCCTCCCAGGACAGAAGTCCCTCTCCAGCCTGACTGCTGGTCTCTGCTACGAGCCTTCTTTGACAGGCCCCTGCCCACCGATCGTGTCTCTGCTGGACAAGGTCTCCAGAAGTTCATTTTCCTTTCATATGGCTGAAATCAGGCCCCCTGGTCCCAGAGATTTCAGGATAAGGCCCCTGTTCCCTGGGTCTGCAACCGCTGGAGTGCTGGGTCCCTCTCCCAGCTGCCAGACACCCCCACATACACCGACACCCTTACTCCCTCCCCAACACATAGTTACCTGCTTATGCATTTCAATGTTGAGCCCGTAGGACATTTCATAGTACTGAAAAGGAAAAGCCATCTGGCAATGTCCACCATGCTGATGGATGTCCAGCTGCGCTGGGTGATGCTGGATCTTCCAATTGCCCCCAGGCTCAGGGAGATCATCACAGGACCCAGAGCCTCTCAGCCCCAAGGGAGCCCAGAGGAGGAACAGGATCCCCCTCCACTCTCTCCAGGGGGTGGAGCAGGGAGGCAGTGCCCAGAGACCCTGGCTGCTCAGAGGTGCCCCTGAGGACAGTGGACATCCTTGCCTTAGTGTTCTTAAAGGCTGGGAGGGAGAGCTTGGAATCCTAACCAGCCTACTTTATGGATGAGGAAAAATGAGGCCCAGAGCTGGCCAGGACTTACCCTAGTGTGGTCCTAGGGTTGGTATCCACACCCTGAGTTTCCACTCATAGCCCAGCCCTCCTCCTCACTGACCCCACGCCGGTATGACAGCCACTCTCACCATGACATAATGTCGCTGCATTTCCGTCTTCTCACTGGCCAGCTTCTCACATTCCAGCTTGAGGCTGGGAAGGAGATGGGGCGTTGGGAGCCCACTTTCCCCGCTCCCCAGCAGGGACACCCAGGGACCCCTTCTGGGTCAATTTCCAAAGTGATAGGATTGGCTCTTCTCCTCCCCATTTCCTCACCCCCTCCCACACCCTCCCCATCCCTTCCCAGGCTCAAAATGTCCCAGTACGGAGTGTCTGTCCACCTCACCTGTGCTCCTACCTGAAGGCCTTCTATCCTGCTCCTGGGGCCCCTCCCTCCTCCTTGCACGCCGGAGGCCCCGCCCCTCTGCCCCCAGCGGCCCCGCCTCTCTCCTGAGGGCCCCCAGGTGAGTTCCTGGGACCTGGGACCCCAGGGCGGGGCGCCCCCGCCCCCCACCCCCCCTCACCTGTGGTACTGAGCCTGAAGAAACTGGAATTCCTCTTTGATGCGGTCGCAGATCTCTAAGATTGAGAACTTGAAGGGCTGACCGGACTGAAGCGGGGTCTGGGGTGGGGGACGCCCAGGTTTGAGTTCCTGGACGCCCCGCGCCCCCATCCCCCGCAGCCCGGACCCCCACTCACCGGGTGCCTTCCTTGGGGGTACATCCTGCCGTTCCGGGAAGCACCCCCACGCAGCCGCTGGAGCTTGACGATATGGGGGGGGGCGAGGCGGCGGCGAGGTGGGGGAGAGGCTGGGGCAGGGGGCTGCCCGAGAAGGAAGGGGGCAGGCGGCGTGGGGCAGGGGACCCCGGAGTCCCCCGCCCCTAAGCGAGCGCGCGGGGTCGCGGGGACTGAGGGGCGCTGAGGCCCCTGCTGGGCGGGAGGTGCGCGGCCGGCGCAGAAGGTCGGGCGAGCGGCGGCCGGTTTCAGAGGCGCGGGCGGCGGGCCCCGCGCGGAGCCGCCTCCCTCCGGCGGGGCTCGGCCGGGAGCCGCGGGCAGAGCCGCCTTAAGGTGGCGCCGCCGCCCCCGGCCCGCCCACCCGGCCTGCCTGCCCCGCGCACCCCCCACGACCGCGGCCGCGGCCCCGGGACCATCCCCTCCCTCCGCCAGGGACGGGCGGGGAAACTGAGGCTCGCGTCCAGCCCCGCAAACATCGCCCCTCCTCCCCAGGGCTCAAGAGAGAAGAGTCAGGAAACAAATAAATACCTAGTGGCCCACGGTGGGAGTAGCTCGGTGGAGGGGGTGGGGGAGATGGGGCCAGAAACGGCCTTTCTGAGGAAGTGGGCTAAGACTTGAGGATGAGGAGAAAGCAGCCTGCCAGGGCTGACTAGGAAACCTGCCTGCAGGGAAAAGGGACTAGCCTGTGCAAACACCGCAGAAGGGACAAGGCTGGGGGGCAGAGCCAGGCCTTCGCCCTCTCTGGGCCTCGTATTCACATCTGTAAAATGGCAGAATCACAGGCTATTTTTAAATGGCACAGCAGGTGAACTCAGCTTGGTCTGGCACAGGGTAAACTCCCAGAGATGGGAGCTGAGTTCCAATCGCCACCAGCAGACTGGGCTGTCTCCCCTCTCACGCTAGGGGCTCCTGGAAGGCAGAAGTCTCCCTGAGGATGAAAAGGAGTCTCTGTCATCAGACTGAGCCCTTTCTGAGGCCAGGGGTGCTGTCCCCAACCGCAGACCACAGATATCCAGGGAGCATCCTTCATTCTTACCTGGGAGGTGGGACCTTCTTATTCCTATCTTGTGTGTGTGAAAAACATGAGGGTCCTTTGTTAAGTCAGTCAACAAACACATATTGAGAGCCTGATGTGGACAGTGTTCTAGGCGTGGGGGCTCAGCAGGGAACAAAACAGAGGAAAAACCCCTTGCCTCGTGTTGATACCTGACCTGTGTCAGTAGATGAGTAAGCAAAAGTGTACAAAAGCCCTATCAAATGTATTGAGCATCTAGGACATGGCAGGCATCCTTCCAGACACCCAGGGTAGGTGGAGAACAGATTCCTGCCCTCTTTGAATTCATCCAGACAAGGCAAGATTGCAGTTTGAAAATTGTGGCATCATGTGTGTGTGTACCAAGAGGAGCTTAGGTGTCAGTGATTGGGGAACAAAGGGAACTTATTTATCTGGGGTGTCTGGGAGAGACCCTTTGGAAGAGGTAATAATGGAGATGAGATTGGAAGGTTAAAGATGGGCAGCCATGGGCAGGGAGGGGCAGAGAAGTCCTGAGGATAAAGATATGAGTGTGGGAGGTCCCATTGTAGCTCAGTGGGTTAGGAACCTGACTAGTATCCACAAGGATGCAGGTTTGATCCCTGCCCTTGCTTGGCTGGTTAAGGATCCAGTGTTGCTGTGAGCTGCAGTGTAGGTTGCAGATGTGGCTGGCTCAGATCCTGTGTTGCTGTGGCTGTGGTGTAGGCTGGCAGGAGCATTCAGCCCCTGTCCTGGGAGCTTCCATTTTTTTTCTATAAAAAAAAAAAAATGTGTGTGTGTGTGTGTGTGTGTGTGTGTGTGTGTGTGTGTTACAGGGAGTGAGTACTCGATGGCCATCAAGATAAAATCCAAACTCCTCCCTCTTCCCACAAGGTTCTGTGCCCCTTCACCTTCACCCTCGTTCACTCTGTTCCAGCCATACAGGTCTCCTTGCTGTTCTTCCAACTCACCTGGTACAGCCCTGCCCCAGGGCCTTTGCACTTACTGTTCCCTTTATCTGGAATGCTATTCCCTTGCTTCTCATCACCTCCTCAGAAAGGCCCTTCCTGGCCACCCATCCAAGAAGTGTTCACCCACTTCACCCTGTTATTCTCAAATGCTGCATCCTATTCTCTCTCTTTCTAGGTTCTATCAGAGTTTGCTTTGTTCGTGTTTTGTTTTGACATGATTGTGTTTCTTTGTGGGCTGTTCTACTCTTTACTTGTCTCCCTCACTAGGCTGTGTAGGGACAGAGCCCCCCGTCTTGGTGCCTGCAGAGACTGGCACACAGGAAGTGCTCAATAAATGAACAGGCAGTGGAGTGAGAAGAAGAAAGAGGGGATGCAGCTAAAGCCAGAAATCACTGGCCACACTCCTGCTGGAGAATTCTAAGAAACAGGGAGTTTCATAATTCCCTGATGCTGAAAGTTCATCATTCCAAGTTGTGGGGGCATCTGTGAAGTCCTCGCTCCAAAACCTTTCCAGAAGGTGCCTCGCCTCCCTTGGGAAGGCAGCACCTCCCCTCTCCGGACCACTAGTCCAAGCAGTGGTCCCCCTCCCTCATGCTCTGTTCCTTCCCACCCAGTAACTTCCCCTGGGCCTTCTCTTGTCAAAAGTTCTCCATCTTCTCAAGTTCAAAGGCTCCTTCTTGATCTTCATCTTGCAGCTCTGCCCAGAGTGGCCTTTCCTCTCCCTGCTCCCACGCCCTCCTGACCTGGTTGCCCTTCCTTTCTGAGGGCTGATCTCTTTTCACGTAGCCTGGTCACCTGAATGTCACCTTTGCCCAGCCCTCTGGCTGCCCAGGCTCTAAGCCGCTGCTGTGTCCTCTTTGAGGCTTGAATCATCACCTTTGTGAAGATGGCTCCAAGCTCTGACTCTACCCCTGGTCCCTACCCCTGGGAGACCCAGCCCTGAGGGTATAGCCACTAACAAACAAATCTTTCCTGGAGGTCCCCCAGGCCACTGGATGCACTGTCTTTCCCCAGACCTGTCCCTCACCCTGACAGGCCCCAGTCCACCCTGATCCCCCAGAACAGAGCATTGACCTAGTGGCGTCTTTCCCCCTCACCTGCCATGCAACCTTGCTCCACAACTCCACAGCCCCCTGCCATCACCAGCTCTTCCTCCTCTTCCATTTGGATCTCAGGCCACCTTCTCCCTCTTGTCACCTTCTGTTTGAGTCTGACCCTCATGGGGAGGGGATGCCCTTGTGATAAAGTCCCAGCTCTTTAGGCTAGCCTGAGATGCCCTGCACCACCTGACCTGGCCCAGCTTACCCCCCTCCACCCTTTCAAACACTTTCAAACACTCTCTCTGCTCCAGCCCCACCAGCCAGATTACCTAATCTGTGTTCCTTCCCACCTCTGGGCCTCTGTTTATGTTGCTATCTCTTTCTGGAATTTCCCTCCTGCTCCTTTTCTGCCTGGAGAAAATCCATTCCTTCAAGGCCCAACCCAAATAGCACCTCTTCGAGGCAGCTCCTCCAAAAGGCCTCTCTTCCTCCACACACACTGAACAGAGACTGTCTAAAGTTGGCAGGAACATGGGTATTTATTCTATAATCCTCTCCTCCTGAGGAAGATGCTGAGGCCCTAGCAAGGAAGGGCCCAGGCCTTGCCCAGGAGGCTACCAGGCTGGGTGAGATGGAGCTGAGGACACACTTCAGGCCCATATAGTCAGTGCCAGGGCAGAGGGAGCACTCAGGACCTAAGGGACCCAGAGCAGAAATAGGAACTCTGCCTGGTTAAGTTCAGAGGAGGCTTCCTGGTGGAGGGGACCTTCACCCACCAGTCTTTAGATCCCTCAGCCAAGCACACTCCACAGAGGAGGGTAAATACAGATTTGTGGATTGCCTGAGAAGCCACAAAACCACACACACACACACACACACACACTCCTCTCGTGTTTGTAATCTGCCAGGAAGGAGGAGACGATTTGCTCTCTGTGCAGCAGCAGTCCCAGCTTTGAGAATTTGGGGAGGCTCAGCAGAGAGCAATCTGTGAGATGGGGGGACCCATCTCACAGGCAGATTACTTGATAACTTGCTGAAATGCCACATCCGGCCAGAGCAGGAGGCAGGGAAACGGCTGCCAGGAGTGAGTTACAGCCTGGGCAGTCTAGCACAACCTTCTCATTTCACAAGGAAGGCTTTCCCCAGCTCACTCCATGGCTTAACCCCCCACCCCCCTGGGTCTCAGTTTCCCCATCTGCAAAACCCCGGGGAGAGGCTGCAAAATTGGAGGAAGGGACTTAGCTTTTGATCTCTCCCCTCCCACTGTACAGAAAGACTCAGCCCTGGTTCCTAGCTGGGTTTTTATGATGTGGATGTGGGTGTGTTTTTTTTTTTTTTTTTTTTCTTAAAGGAAAAAGCTGAGAAGCAGCACTGGGACCCCGGATTGCTCAGACCACCTTAAATCAGCCTCGCCGCCTCAGCTACTGTGGAAATTCCTTTCTCCGCGGTGGTTGGCTGAGCGCGCCAGCCAATCCATCCGCGGCGCTCCCACATGGGCCCATGACGTCACAACAGGCGCCAGCCAATGGGGATCAGGGAGCCCGCAACCAATGGCAGAAGGCTCTAGGATCGTCTGGGCCAATCGGAAGGCGGCGAGGCGCTCCCAGCGGGGGACGGAGAGTGTGGCTCCCCCTCCCAGAGACCCTCGTGGATGCCAGAGACTGCCAATGTTGGAGAAGGGGGTGGGGATCCGGCTGGCTTAGTATCCAAAACCAAGGAGAAGCGAGGCACCCCCTGAGCCTGGCGTGTCTACCCTTAAAAACAAGAGTCCATCAGCCAACACACTACCTTGCAAAAGCCCGGCCGGCTGGCGGGGCGACTAGCGCCTTTCGCCCTATTTCACAGATAGGTAAACTGAGGTAAAGAGACATTAAGTCACTCTGGACGCCCGGGGAAGAACAGAGATGCTCACCTAACCCCAGAGGCTTCCAGCACGGCTCCGTTTCTGTCATCGGGTCGGATGGGGAGGAATGAACCCATGTGCCAGTGAAAGGAGGCAGTAGCTGGTCCCTGTGCCTCAGTTTCCCCGCGCGCGCAAGCGGGAGAGAAGTCCAGAGCAAGGGTTTTTGGAAAGACTACGAGCCCCAGAAGCTCCCGCGCGGCGCCGGCCCGGTCTGTCAATCAAAGTAACGTGGGTCCCTCTCCGGCCCGCGCTCCCCCGCCCGCTGCCTCTCTCCTGCCAGCTCCCGCTCCCTCCCCGCCGGCTCCCGGCCCGGCGCGGTATAATTACAGCCCATTGATCCGACCCGGGCCGGGAAAGCGGCTCCCTCGGGGAGGCCAAGCCTTTGGCTTCCGACTTCACCAACCTCTGCCTACCGCCCCACTAGCCGAGCTGCCGGGCCACCAGCCAGGCCTGTCTCTTCCCGCTGGCCGGGGCTCGCGGGTGACCTCTAAGCCTTGGTTCCCGCCACGGTTGGCGTTAAAACCCCCTCAGAAAAATCACACACAGGTTTCCTTACACCCTGGACCAAGGGGAGCTCTCCTGGCCTGTTCTAGCGCTCCTCTCACGTGATCTAAAGACTGGGGCATCTCTCGGGGCCCCAGTTTTCTCACCTGTGTAGTGAGATGGTTGCACAAGACTTAGTCATGAAACCGTGCTTTCTGTTGGCCCCCAGTGTGTTCCCAATTTTAGGGAAGCTGGGGGAAACCAAGCACAACACTCGGCCCCCGGAGAGTGGTCACGGCTGGGGTTGGGGCAGAGCCAAGAGTGTGGTGACTGCTTGGGGAGTTGGAAAAACTTCCTAGATGTGGGGGTTGGTGGTGTTTAAGCTGGGGTTCTGCAGAATGCATAGGAGTTGCCTCCTTTGAGCAGTAACTTTATATCACCCTAAACCATCCTGGAAGAAGAAAGATGGTGATTGAGGAGACTTGAGCTCTGACCAAGGCCTTGCCTTGCTGGGTGGACCTCTGAACATTCCCTGGCTGTGAACCAGAGAGTGGTAATACCCCTCTGCCTATTTTCACAAGGGTCTGTAAAGTCCCAATAGGTTTTAGCCAATGGGAAACAGGGGAAAATGCAATCAGTGGCAGGAAGCACTAGGATTGGCAGGGGGCTTCAAATTCCAGCCTCTTCCTGGGCAAGAACTGGATGGCTCAGGGGGAAAAAAAAGAGGCTTTGGAGAGTCCAGGATGGACCTGGGCTCAGTAGGTATTCTCATCTGGAAAGCAAGGTTGCTAATGGAATCTTCAAAAAAGCTCAAGCGTACAAAGTACTTAAAATAATTAATAGTAAATGCTCAGAAAGGGGTAGCCATTTGCTCTCCCTTTATGCCCCAAAGGGTCCTTCTCTCCTGGCCTCCCTTCACACTCCACAGCTGGGCTATGCACCCACTCTCCACTCCTCTCACATCCTGGATCATCCATTAAAATGTGAATCAGTTCCCATCCTTCCCTCTGCTCAGGAATCTTCCATAGCTCTCCATCACCCTCAGAACAAAATCCAACCTCACTACCTCTGTCGACATGATCTGACCCCCATCACCTTCCTCCTCCCACCTCCTCCCTCTCTCCTCTTCATTCACTCCCCTCCAGCCACATAGGCCTCCTGGCTGTTCCTCCAGCACACCAGGCATGGTCCTGCCCCAGTGCCTTTGCACAAGCTGTTTCCTTTGCCCAGACCATGGCTGGCACATCTCTTCCTTCCGGTCTTAGAACATCGAACATCACAATCTAGGGAGGCCTGGCCTGGCCAGCTTGGCTGCAGTAGCCCCCACCCTCCCTATCTGGTCAGCTTCTCTCATTTCCTTCAGAAGCCTCATCACTCACTGAACCCTTACAGTTTGTTTATATTTATGGTCTGTCCAGGCCCAACCCAGTGCCTGCTCCACATATGTGTTGGGAAGATAAAAAGATGTGCTTAGAGAGGGGCAGAGCTCTCCCAGGTCACCCAGCATGGTGGGCAGTCCCCCAGGGCCCCTGACAATCTGGCCAGTGCTGACTCAGCCTGCATGGGTCCCCTGCAACCTGAAGCCTGGGTTCAAACCCTACCTTGGCTGCTGTGTTGCTGTGATTCTGTAAAATGGGGGTAATGACAGCAGTTTTTTCATCCTGTATCATAAGATCAAACAGCTTGACAGATGAACTGACTTTAGCCATTATTATGATGTGAGGGAATATCATGAGCTGGGGGCGTGGGGACAGGGCAGAGGAGCTAGCACCCAAAAGGCATCTATTTTTAACCCCCTGGGGTCTTCTGATGGACCCCACCCACCAATGCCCTCTCCATCTCAAGCTCTGGTGTCTTGCAAGCCCTGCCTCTGACTCTCCCCTGGGGGGCTCCTTGCTGGACCCCAGACTCACCCTGCCCCCAGACACTACACAGGTGTGGGTGGAACAGTGTGGCTAATGTGAATCCTACTCCCCAGCTTCTGGTTTGCAGGGAGAACTTTTATCCTCTCTGGACCTCAGTTTGCTCGTCTGGAAAAGGGGGCTGCCCTTGGTCATGGTACACAGTGCAGGGCGATTATGACTCTGGGCTCACTGCTCCCTTCACTTGACCTTCTGTCTGATGCTCGCACAGCCCCGCAAAGTAGAAGATGAGAACTTGCAGTGAATGAGGCAGAACTGCCTCCAGGCTTCTGCCCTGGGCTCCCTCTGCCTGGAACACCTCCCTCCCCCCAGCCTTCTCCCCAGGGCAGCTTCCTTCTGTCATCCAAGTCTCAGCTCAAATGTCACCTCCTCAGAGTGCCTCCTCCCATCTCCTGGCTTAAGTAGCCCCCTGTCATTCTCTGTCTCCTGCCCCTGCTGGATTTTTCTTCCTAGCACTTGACTGTTCTCTGAAATTATCTTATTCGATGGTGTATTTGTTGTCTGTCTTCCCTACACTCTGTGGGTTTCCACTAGGGGTAGAAGGATCTCTGTCCTGGATCCCAGGCACCCATCACAGAGCCTGGCACACAGCCGCAACCCAGTAAATTCAGGTTGCCGGTGGGTCTGGCTAGAGAGTGAGGTGAGGAGGAGGCGGCGCGGCCCAGAGATGCCTAGGGATCTATCCAAGGTCACACAGCGCCATGCTCCGCGGTGGGCGCCCGGCGGCTGCGGTCCTGGGGCCCCCCGAGGCCACCCCGCCGTGCGTCCCCGGCCGGGGGGCGCGAGGGGGGCGAGTGCCAGGTGGCTGTCCCCTCGCTCGCTTCCTCGTCCCCCGCGCTGCCGTGGCCCGGGAACACACAGGTAACTGTACGGGCCGGCCCAGCGCGGCACCCAAGGGGCCAGGTCAGGCCCAGCAGGGGACCAGGAGCGTGGGCACCGCCCCTCCCCTGGCCGGGCTCCTGGAAGCAGAGAAGGGAGGGGGAGGAGGAAACAGAGGGGACAAAGGGGGAGGAGGGGAGGGGGGAGGAGGGGAGGGGGGAGGGAGGGAGGGTGAAGGGGGCGGAGGAGGAAGGGGCGGCGGGGGAGGAGGACGCGAGGGGGCGGAGGGTCAAGGGCGGGGGAGGGGCGGGCTTCCTGGCCTGGCAGGCGCCCAGCAACCCGGCCCAGGGGGCCTGGGTGGGTGGGTGGATAGGAGAGGTTTGTAGGAGGAGAGTGGGGGGAACATCCGAGAGGTCGGCTGAGAGGCGGGGATGGCGGCGAGGTGGGCACAGTAGGAGGGAGATAAGGGGGAGGAGAGATCTAGGAAGACCTTGAGAACCTAGGGGCAGAGGGAGAGAGGAAGAGAAGGAAAGATAGAGACACGGAGGGAGATAGAGACAGAGACAAAGCTAGAAAGAGAGACACGCGGAGCATCCGGAGGTAGAGGGGGTTCAGAGATAGAGAAGGGCAGATTCCGGGAGAGACCTTCAGAGCAGAATGCTTGGCGGTGGGCAGGGGGTTGGGGGTGCACGCAGCTCCCCCCTGCAGCTCCTAAAGTCAGAAAACATCTTGGCCCTACCTCTGTCTCCTCTCCAGCCTGGCCCCTCTGCATCCACAGATCTTGCTCATCCTGAATCTTGCTGCGCTCCTCCTGGGCTCAAACACCTTCCAAGGCTCCCTGCAGCCTCCCCCCTTCCCCCTCCCAGTCCACAGGCTCCAGAGCCCTGCAGGACTGGCCCAGGTCCACCCATCCTGTGGGCTCCTCTGCCATTTTCTTTCTCCCTATATCTTCACTGAATACCTACTGTGTGCCAGGCAGGAGTCTAAGCCCTGGGGATTCAGGGGTGGCCAAAACAGACCAAACCCCCATTGTCTTGGAGCTCATCTCAGAGTGGGGAAAAGCAGAGGACAAGGGAATATTGTTGACCTAAGTTGTTCCTAGAGATCAATCCTGTGAAGATAAAGCAAGCAGGAGAGAGGGGGTGGTGATGACGGAGAGTGGGGTGGCTGTAGAAACAGTGTGTTCCAGGCAGAAGGAAAGGCCCAGAGGTAGCCCCCTACTTGGTCAACCTCAGACAGGAAAAAAAGGCCAGTTAGAATGAAGGCTCTGATCAAGGGGCAGGGCCACAGATCTGCCCACCTGCCCAGGGTCCAGAAGTTCTTTCTGCTCTTTCTACCCAAAATGGCTAAGATCTGGATCTTCCATTCAGAATCCTGGTTCTGTGGCCATGTGCCCCTAGGCGAGTCACTTTGAGTCTCAAGCCTCAGTTTTCTTATCTGTAAGATGGTCCTTCCTTTAACAGGCATCTTCAAGAATTAACTGAGAGCTACAGCTGAAGCCCTGAGCCAAGGCCAGAGAGCATAATAGATACTCAGCACATGGCAGCTGTTTCTGGCTTCTGTTATGCTTGTGATTTGCTTTGCCTTCTCCATTATTTCCGGTTGTGCCTAGTGGGGCTGAGAGCTCTGCCAGCCAGCTCAGGGCTGGAGACCAGCTGTGGTGCCCTGCCTTGTTTTTATGACTTTAACAACTGCCTGCCCTTCCTCAGGCCTCAGTTTTCCTGTCTGCACAATGGGGAGAGTCATTCCAAGGTCCTTAATTCCACCATCACTGCAGCTTCTTAGTGTTTCTACTCCAAGTTCAAGGCAAAAATACACAGACTCTGGAAGGCAGAAGTCCACCTAAATATTTCAGGCAGCAGAGGTAACTGGCCGGCCTGGACTGTGAATGTTTAATGTGTCCTATCCTAGTTCTTGCTGGCCTTTAGAAGATATTTTTCTCCCTGGCTGGGGCATCTGTTAGTCCTTGACCCCTCCTGAGCCTGGGAGGCCAAACCAGGAGGAGGGGGTGGGCCTGGCTCTGGAGGGACTGGTGTGTGTGGGGACAGGAGCTGGGTCAGTTTCATGCCACTGGGGCCTGGAGGACTCTCCAACACTAAGGACATCCAATATGCATGGGGAAATGGAGGCTGAGACAATCAGGGACCCCCACTCCCTCGATGCACACAGATTCCCCACCCCCCATCCCAAAGACCCCTAGAAAGGAGGAGGGGGCTGGGAGTCAGAGGGATGGGTTCACCCAGTCCTCGGCTCCCTTCCCCTCAAGTCCTGTGCCCCGGGAGCTGGGAGCAAAACTCAGGCTCCCCCTCCCCCTCCCCAACCCCCTCCGGAGTGTCTCCGCCCCTCCCCCTCGCCTCCCCCTCTTCTACTGCTCCTTCACGCTCTCCTCCCTCCCCCCTCCCCCTCCCCTTCCGTCTCCCTCTTTTCTTTCCTTCTCCCCTCCTCCGTCCTTTCCCTAACCCCCCTCCTCCCTCCGTCCTCCCTACACCACTCCATTCTCTCCCCTCCCCGCCTCCTCTCCACCCTCCCTCTCCCCCCCTCCCTCTCCCCCTCCTCTCCCCCTTCCTCCTCCCCCCTCTCTTCCTCCCCTCCTCCCCCTCCTCCCTTCCACTCTCTCCCACCGCCCCCTCCTCCCCTTCCTCCCGCCTCATTAGGCGCGGCCGCGGCGCGGGGCCCATTAGCGGATCAATTAGCCGAGGTCGCCGGCGGCGCGGTCGTTAAGCGCGGGAGGCCGCGGCGGGGAGGGGGCTCCGGAGACTGCATCTCCGCCCGCCCCGGCTTTTCCGCCGCGATCGCGCCCCTCGCGACCCTCTGGTCACGCACCCCACTGCAGATATCTGGACCCTCCCTAAACCCTCCGGGGGCCCAGTCCCGCGGGCAAAAGGGGGGGCTCCGAGTGCCCCAGGTCACAGATCTGTACGTGGCGGGGCAGGACCCTTCCTTCTTGGGAGAAGACCCCTGAAGGAGACTGTCGGGTATATGACGTCCCGCCTCGCAGCGCCCTTCATCTTCCAGCAACATCAGTAATAATAATAATAATAATAATAATAATAATAATAATAATAATAATAATAGCGGATGGCTGGTGAGCCTTTCCAGGCTTTCTGCTAATCCTCAGAACGATTTCCCAGGAGAAGATCAGACAAGTGACTTCACTGGCCTCACTCTCTATCCCTTCTCTGCCTTGGTCTCTATCCACACACCCGCTGACACATTTTGCATTTTGCTAAAGCATCCGTCTGCCCCAACCACTAGGGCAGGGGCTTCCTCAGTCTAGTTCTCTGCTGTGTCCCTGGGGCTTAGGGCAGGGGCTGGATAAATGAATGAATGGACCAGTCTCTGCTAAAGCACCCTCCATAGATGCAATAATACGATTTTTATGACAACGATAGGTTCTGAGATTCTACCCATTTTACAGATAGGGAGGGGAAACCAAGTGGTGAAGCCACTTGCCTGAGTCACCCTGCCGGGAGAGGAAGAGCCAGGATTTAACCCCACACTGGGAGTTCCTGATGTGGCTCAGCTTCGGCTTCAACCCCTGGCCTTGCTCAGTGGGTTAAGGATCCTGTGTTGCCGCAAGCTGTGGTTTGGATCTGGCGTTGCTGTGATGGTCCAGCAGCTGCAGCTCTGATTCGACTCCTAGCCAGGGAACTTCCATATGCTGTAGGTGTGGCCCTAAAAAGAAAAAAATAAAAATAAACCCACACTGGACACCCATGCCTGGAACCATTCATTATGCAGCATTTAATAAGTGCCTCTGTTCCCTTCCCACTAGAAATATGTGCAGGACCCCCTGGGAAGGATGTTGTCACAGAACTTTGCTTTGGTAGGGGCGGGGGGAGGGTTGGGGTGTGACCTTCAGAAAAGTGACTTCTGGGAGCCTTAGGGGATTAGAACTACGGAGAGGGGGGGAAAAGAGAACACTGTTCTGGGCAGAAGGAACAGCATGTGCAAAGGCCTCTAGGCAAGAAACAGCAAGATGTTTCAACCTAGCTAAACCTGCTGAGGAAGAATTATTAGAGGGGTGGGTAGCAGGACAGGACCTCAGGGTCTCGTGGGACTAGAATTTATTCCAAGGGCCACAGAAGCCAAAGATAATCCATTCTTACCTATTTGTGGCCACCCTCACGGCAGGCAAAAGTTCCTAAGACAGGGATTGACCCAATCCACGGCAGTGACAATGCTGACTCCATAACCACCAGGCTGCCAGGGAACTCCAAGATAATCTATTCTTTAAATAATTTTTTTAAATTATGAAATAAAACACGCAGAAGAGTGCATAGATTACAAGTGAACAATTCAATGAATTCACAGAGTGAATACACTCATGTAATCAGACCCCATGATCTTTAGAAGCCCCCTTTGCCCCTTCCTCAAAGGTGATACTATAGGTTACATGGGCCTGTTTTCTTGTTATATAAATGGAATTACATAGCATAAGCTCTTTTGTACCTGGCTTCTTTTGTTTATCGTTTTGTGTGTAAGAAGATGCATTGTGTTGAGTGCGGTGGTTGCTGGTTTTTTCCTGACTGCATAATATTCCACAGGGATGCCTAAGGTCACAGCATACCCATTGTGCTCCTGGTGGAGAGCTGGTAGTTTCCAGTTTGGGGCCATGATGAGTAACTACAGCTGCTCTAAACACCCTTGTGGCATTTCTGTGGGACGGATTCAGCATCCAAATCCAGGGGGAATTGTCTGGTGCCAAAGAGAGATCTGAGGGCAATGTAACGATTTACACAGGTGGCAGAGATGAGTTCTGCATTTCAAAACAAGCAGGGAGTGATCCCAACACACTCACATGTTTGGAGGTGCTTTAGCTGCGGTGGGGGAGGGGTGGGACCCAGCAGGAGAGTCCCTCTGGCCCCTCTCCACCTCATCGTTCTCTTCTTAGGGATAAGAGACCTTTTCCCTGAGGCCAGCAGTCCATCATTGCCCCTCCCTTTCTCCCTCCCTGTGCCCTTGATCCCCAGGAGAACCCACTGGAATGGGCAGGCATGTGATAATTCCTTGGACTTCTCTGTGCTCCCGGTTCCACGAATGTGGGATTTCTATGCCATGCTGACTTTGCAAAGGTCTTACAAAGTCAAGATGACTGCCCCCACCCTCCCCCTGCACCAGCCCCACATCTTTGGTGAGCAGCCTGAAGTTCTCTACTCAAATGCCAGGGGCATCTCTCTTCCTTCTGGCTTCCCTGGAGTGGTCTAGCTTGGATGCAGGGAATGAGGGTGGGCTCCAAGTGATCCTTGGGAGGTTTGAGGTCCAGCTGGGGGTCTGTGGTCTTTGATATGGAATAAAGGTGGTGTGTGTGTGTGTATGAGTGCACGCGCACGCGCGGCCAGTTCAGTCTCAACATCTTTCGTCTCCAAGAGTAAAGGATGTGTTTAGGAGCCCTCTGGTCTGGGGCTCAGCAACCCCTTAGCTTTTCCAAGCCCCTTGGCCTGATAAAACAGCTAGCTAGACCTCAAGCACCTAGGCCATGCTGTGTGACCTAGGGCCTCTCGCTGCCCCTCTCTGGGCAAGGAATCAAGTTCAGGAGTAAGACTACATTTACAAATAGGATTCAGGTAGGACTCTAGATATCCATCTTAGAACAGAGCAGGAGGGATCAGACTTGAAGGGAGCCCTCTCCTACCCTGGGAAGGGGGGCACCTCGGAGCAGCCCGCAACACAGAAGCAGGAACACGGCAACCAACCTTCTCACATCTTTATTTGAAAGGCACAGCTAAGCCCACCCTCGATACAGCATTTTCACTTCTCTTCGTAGAGATCAAACGACTGAACACAACAAAAGCTGACAGTCTAAAAAGGCTATATACAGACACAGGTGTGGGTGTTGCTTTTTTTTTTTCAACATTTTTATGTCTTTTTTTTTTAATATCCCTTTTTTAAAAAGACAAGCTAGTATACTGGAAAAAGGAAAAAAAATAAAAATAAAAACCAAGACAACTTGAGTACCCTCATCTTTATTCGGGAAGGGGAGAAAGGGAAATCTGGGTTGCCCGCCCCACCCTGCTGTCCGGGCTAAGGTGGCTTCTCCTGGCCCCTCTTTCTTTTGTGGGCAAGGGGAGAGGCCCAAGTGGGTGTTGGGAACTAGCAGAGGGTGAGTGGGTGGGAGGGGGAGACTGGGGCGCCCAGGGCGGGGAGGGGCAGCTAGCATTGTGTTTGCATGCAGTGCCAGGGTGGGAGGCCAGGTGTGCCTGGAAGGGCCCAGTGGGCAGACTGTCAGTTACACATGTGCGAAGAATCGGGGAAGTGCAGGGGGTGTTGGACCTCTTGAGGTTTTGCTCCCTCTGACCTGGCCTCCCGCAGGCGCCTCCAGGCCTCAGCTTGCCTCATCTGTGGTATGAGCAGGTATGCACCCATTCAGGCTGCAGGGGAGGAGGGAAGCTGGGAGCTGGGTGTAGGAGCAAAGCCAGGGGGTGGCACACAAGCAGGGCGAGGGCCCCAGCAGGCGGCTACCATAAATACTACCAGAGTTTAGCCAATAACCCGAGCTATACTGTGTCTTGCGCTGAACATTCCTCTCTCTCTGTGTCTGTCTCCCTTTGTTCCCACCCACCCACCCCATCCCAGCTCCCCACTAATCCGACTTCTCGCCGTCGTCCTCCTGGTGGGTGTCACCATCATGCCCATTCTTGTCTTCCTTGGAGAGGTGGGCCTGGGAGCCCAGTGCCGACAGCGAGAGGAGACCGGTGCCTGCGCTAACCGCTGGCAGCGAAGGGGGCTGCAGCCCCACAGGCAGTGGGGTCAGAGGCAGGGCCAGAGCCTGCAGCTGGGACAGCTGGTGGGCTTGGAGCTGCTGCTGCAGGGCAGAGGAAGTGGAGAGTTAGCCACCTCAGGCCCAAAGGTCAACCCCCCACCCCACCCCCAAGACCCCAGACATACTCGGATGATGGAGTTCAGCTCAGGTGCAGTGACCTGCTTAGCCCTCTCGATGGCTCCCAAGACCTGCTGCTGGTGCTGGAAGGGGGTAGGGTGGGGAGGAGTCAGCTCATTTGCCCCATCTCCTTGGGGTTTGTGGCACAAAGCCCAGAAGAAGCCCCACTCCCACCTGGGCTGTTAGAGCCCTCCCTCTCCGTGGCTTCCCACCCCACCAGAAAACCTATTCCCTCTGGTTGATTCCTTTAACCAAGTCTCAGTCTCTTCATCTGGAAAATGGCTAGATGGAGCTACACAGACAACCTAAAGGGCTGGGTACTAGAATCTTTTTTTTTTTTTTTGGTCTTTTTGCCATTTCTTGGGCCGCTCCCGTGGCATATGGAGGTTCCCAGGCTAGGAGTCTAATCGG
Source organism: Phacochoerus africanus (assembly GCF_016906955.1). Classification (NCBI taxonomy): domain Eukaryota; kingdom Metazoa; phylum Chordata; class Mammalia; order Artiodactyla; family Suidae; genus Phacochoerus; species Phacochoerus africanus. The sequence goes on along the minus strand of NC_062547.1, from coordinate 75,644,828 downwards.
AGCTGTAGCCACCAGCCTGTGCCAGAGCCACAGCAACGCAGGGTCCGAGCCGCGTCTGCAACCTACACCACAGCTCATGGCAATGCCAGATCCTTAACCCACTGAGCAAGGCCAGGGATCGAACCCGCAACCTCATGGTTCCTAGTCAGATTCGTTAACCACTGCGCCAAGACAGGAACTCCGTGCTAGAATCTTAAGAAAAAGTCTTTGGTGAGTCTGACAAACCCTGGACCACGGCCCGTCCAATGCCATGCACAAAGAAGTAAAAGTGCAGTGTACAACCTGGCCAACTGCACAGGGAAGTTCTTGTCCTAAGAGCTCAGACCAGGACTGCTAACCTGAGCTCCTCTTCTTCCACATCTGGGAAGGCCCAGTGAATTCTGGTGGGGCTGGGGTATGAGTCTAGATTCAGGGCAATCCCCTCCCCCACCTCTCCCTGCCAGCCCTCCCTGAAAGTCTGTCTCTCTTGCCATTGGATGGTAGAATCTGCCAAGCTCCTTTTTTGCCTTGGCTACCAGGAAGCCACTGTCATGAAAGGAAACCACGAGTCTGGTTTCCCAAGAACCCCCTTCTCGGAGCTTTCATGGTATCCTCCCGGCATCATCCCTAGGCATTACTTGAAGGACCCCAAGATATGAGCAAGGATTAAAGAGAAAAGGAATTATCAACAGTAAAGCTGGCAGAGAACAGATGGGCCTTATTTGACTCAGGGGTGTGTGTGTGTGTGTGTGTGTGTGGAGTGGGCTTCACATTAAGAGTCTTAGAACCCAACAAGCAGGAGTGGAAGAGCTGGATACCTGGTTCCTTTGGGTGTATTTGTGCATGTGCATCTGTATAGCGGCTTGTGTCTCTGCATCTGTCTGTCTGCACATATGTGCACCTCTACATCTGTGTTGCATCTCTGTCTGTGTGCTGTGTGTTGCATCTATGCCTATCTGTGTGTTTGTATGTCTGCATACATGTCCTGAGAGCCTCCTCATGCACACATGCCCTTCTCCTGGGCCAGGAAGGCCCCACAGATGCAGATGAATCTCAGGAGGGTGAAAGGCGGAAGCAAAACAAGGAAACGAGATTCTTGGTGCAGTCTTTGGTGGCATAGCTGACATTTTTTATGTGAAATGACTCACTGGGGCTGGGAATTCCACAGGGGGTGAGGCCCCTCCCTTCAGTACCCTGCACCCCTGGAGTTTCTCCAGCCTGGGGATTCTTCTTCTTCTTTTTTTTTTTAATCTTTTAGGGCCACATCTGCGACATATGGAAATTCCCAAGCTAGGGGTCGAATCGGAGCTGCACCTGCCAGCCTACATCACAGCCACAGCCACTGCAACTTGGGATCCAAGCCATGTCTGCGACCCACACCACAGCTCACGGCAACGTCAGATCCTTAACCCACTGAGTGAGGCCAGGAATCGAACCCGAGTCCTCATGGGTACTAGCTGGGTTCATCATCGCTGAGCCACAATGACAACTCCCAGCTTGGGGATTCTTCTGCACAGGCTGGCTAGTGGCTGGGAGGTCCAGAGTAGGAAGGCATGTGCCCTGGGGCACCCAGCTCGCTGCCGCCTGCCTGATGGCTGGCTGCAGTGGGGAGGGCCTGAGGAAAGTTCAAGGTCCATCTACCTTCTCCTCCCTGCAGCCCTGGGGGCTCCACTCACCTCTTGGGAAAGGTAGGGCAGGACCTGGGCACATATCCCATTCAGCCTCTTGACGATCTCAGCCTGGAACACACAGACGCTTCAGTCCTGGGCGGGCAGCTGGGGCAGGTGCAGACCAGCCCTAGGAGGCCCGGGGATTCTGTCTAATCTGAGAGAAGGCCAGCTCGGCCCACGGTGGATCAACTCTTCAGGCTCACAGGCACCTTTAAAGGTGGCATCCAAGGCTGGATCTCTGCCCTGTAGCTAAGAGCACAGGTCGGAGGGAATCCAGGGTCTCGGTGGCAGTGGAAAGATGATGCTCAGCTCTTAGTAGGTAGTGAGTGCTCCATGAGAGGGAGGGAGCAAGTGGCAGGGGGCAGCTGGCATCGTCATTTCACAGCATACCTGATATTGGCCTCGCCAGGGCACAGGTGGCAAGAGCAAGGCCAGAGGGCGAGGGGCAATCTGGGGGCCCCAGGGCATGTTGGCACATGTCACACACCTCCACATCCCCACCCCCATCCACCGCCCCCACATCCCTCCCAAGCCCCTTCACAAGGGGAGACAATGGGGAGGGGGTGGCAGGTCCCAGGAAAGTCTCTGCCCCTCCCCCTCCCGGAGATTAACCTCCCAGGAAGGCCAGAGAAAGAACAGAACAGGGGCTTTGGTGGTAACAGGATACCAGGGCAGACTTGGTGCTCAGCCAAGGGCGGGCTCCTACCTGCCTAGGGGTGCCCAAGTGGGGCGTGGGGCGGAGGAAAGGGGGAAGTACCTGCTTGTGCATCTCGATGTTCAAGCCGTAGGACATTTCGTAGTACTGCGTGGGGGGAGAGAGAGAGAGAGAGAAATGGGGGCGGGTGAAGGATAGGGGGGCTCGAGAGACAAAGGATGGAGGGAGCGACGGAAAGACAAAGAGGCAGAGAGGGAAGAAATCAAGAGACAGCCAGAGGGGAGGGCAGGTGAGAGAGATGGAGAAGCAGGTGGGAGGGAATGGAAGGGGAGAGACACCCACACCAGGAACAGGGCCCAGGTGCATGGTGGGGGCTCTGCTGGGGAAGCCTCAGGAAGCATCAGGGCCCCAGCAGTGGCTTGGGTGCCCATGTTCCTGGAATAACGATGGGGGGGGCCTCTCCAACTCATACACATTCCAAGGCTCCTAATCTTTTATCTTTATGTGTCTTGTCTGCGGGTGGCCCTGACTCCAGGGAAGTTTGCTTTCCTGGGTATAAATAATCTGAGCATAAACAAATCCTGCTGGGTCTGCCTCTGGGGCCAGCAGCCCCCCTCCTCACGCCCCATATCTGACCCTGGCCCCTCCCCTGCTCTAAACCATCCCATGGCTCCCCATCACCCTGGGGAGGGGGAGGGGAGTCAAGTTTGTTCCCAGGCCTTTGTGTGGTCTCCCCTTCTCTACCCAGCAAGCTCTTACTCATTCTTCAAGACCCCAGCTGCAATGCCCCATTCTCCATGCAGCTGCTCAAACTAGAAGCACCTCCCTCTGGAGTCCCCCAGTCCCTCTCTCTGCCCCAGCCCTGTCCCTCTGAGGCCAGATCAGAGGTTCAATGTGTGGCTCTGCCTCCCCTACAGCCTAGGAGAAGTGGGCTCTTGGCTGGACCAAGGCAGGAGTTTTGGATGCAGAAATTGCCGCCTGGTGGGTATGAAGCTGAGCAAGTGATTTTGGAGGTGTGCAAGGGGGCAGGGTCTCGAATGTCGCCCCCCACCCCATGCAAGAGTGTCAGCCTCCTCCCTGGAGAGGGGGGCCTCCAGGAGTCCTGGGGCCAGCCAAGCCTGGGTGAGGAGGGGTTAAACCTGGGAGCCAGGACCACGGGGGCGGGGAGGGATCCGGCTGCTCCCCCACGTCAGTTCCTGGCTTTCACAGCCACTGCCTCCACGGCTGCCAAGGACAGCCGGGGGACCTGGCAGGCCCAGGCTGCAACCCGGTGGTTTGGCACCTCGGCCACTGCCTGGGCCGACAGCCAGGCCAGCAAGACGGACTGAGCCCGGCCCAAGGGCTGGCTGAATGGAGAGCAGACCCTGACTCCTCGCACATCCCTGAGGAGGTGGCCAGGGTTCGGGCAGCAGCTGCTGGTGCCAGAGGGGGCTCTGGGGTCCCCCATCCCTGCCTGCTGGCCCCTGGGGCTGGCTTACCATCACATAATGACGCTGCATCTCTGACTTCTCGCTGGCCAGCTTGTCACATTCGAGTTTCAGACTGAAGAAGAACAAGGGGAGGGGAGGGGGCTGGGCTGAGTTTCCCCCCATTGTGCAGGGGGACAGACACTTCCTCCTCTATGAAGATGGGGCAGGGGGAGCCTCAAGTGTCCTAACTAAAACATGGGGATGATGAAACCAACCTTTGAGAGCTGGAGAAAATAATGAAATTAATAAGAAAGCCATGAAAATAATAAGAAAAATAACAAAAGTCAGAGCAAAAGCCCTGACTGTAGGTCAGACAGGGATTCAGAGAAACTTTTACTTATCCTGAAACCTGACGAGGTCGAGGCTATTAATGTCACTCTCCTTTTGCAGATGACGCAGTGGAAGCCCAGAGAGGCTGAGTGAACGGGCTCAAGGTCACACAGCCCAGAAGCTGGCTTCAGAAGCCACGGTCTCAACTACTGGGGCAAACTCTCCAGCAAGGCAAGGGAGGAATAAATAGATCCTGCCCAGAGGCTGTGAAGGCCGGAGCTGACTGGCAGGGCTCAGGACTGGATTTACCAAGGAACCACCAAAGGTGCCCAGCCTGTCTTGTGGGCCCTGATTTCCCTGGGTGTGTGTGTGTAAATTTCCACCATCAGGTAATAGAGATGGTGACCACTGTCCTCTCTCAGACTCCTCCAGCAAAGATGAGCTTAGGGCATTTCTCAAAGGCCGCCCCCGCCATGAGGGTGACAGGTTGAAAGCTGAGAGCTCAAATTCAAGCCAGACAGACTGGTTCATTGATGCTGTGTGACTCTGGGCAAACCCTTCTACCTCTCTGGGCCTCGGTCTCTGAATCTGTTGAGTACCAACCTCCCAGGGTAGGATGGTAAAATGAATTAAGACCAGAAATGCTCTTAATGCTAGCATCCAGTAAGTACCCAATAGATGCTTAGTTAATCTCATGGTCACTCCAAGAGACTGGAGTTTCACTGCCAGACTGGCTGGGACTTTTACACCCCAGTTTAGAGGTAAGCCAAGGCTGGCTTCTCTAATTTTCTTTAAAAATGTACAGTTGCTGCCACTGTTTAAAAAAAAAAAAAAAAAAAGGCAGTTTCATTCCAAACTGCATTTCTGGCCCTTCCTGAGGGACCGGCAGATACTGTAGCAGTCCCCAACACAGTAGGACTCCTCGCTGTATAGCAGGAAGCCCAGGCCCAGCGGATCATGACTCCAAAGCTCAGAGAGGGGGCCTGGCCTACCTGAGGTCACACAGCATGAGGCAGCAACCTGACCCTCAGTCTCTGGAGTCAGATCGGCCGGCCAGATTGGATCAGAGGAGAGCAAGGGCCAGGTAGGGAGGGTAGGACCCCAGGAGAGGCTCAGAAAGGCCAGGCCTGACAAGCAAAGCTCCTAAACCCTCCACATCACAGGACCAGAACAAAGCTCCCAGGCCTGCCCTTCAACCACCTTGCCTCAGTTTCCTCACTTTGAAATGGGCATATGATCAAAAAGCAGGGAAGATTCAACAAAAGGATGTATGTTCAGTATTTGGCAAATGGGGAGGATAGGAACACCCCCAAAGGAAAAACAGATCTCACTATTCCTATCTCTTCTTGGAGAAAACTCAGGATCCTTCATAGAACACTTTTGTGTGACCAAACTGAGGTCCAGAGAAAGCCCAAGACCCCACTGGTATCTGTGGCCATGGACCCCCTTCTGATTCTCAAGCAAAGACCCCCTCCGGAGCTAAGGCTTGAGACTTTGCAGTCTTAAACCCAGAAACTGAGTGTGACAATCTCATTTTGCCACTTCCCTGCTGGGCAACCCCAGGAAACCCCTATCACCTCTGGGCTTAAGTTTCCCTAAATGTAAAATTAAGATAATAATAGTTCCTTTTTCTTAGATCTGGCACATGGCAAGCCCTTTAGAAATGTTAGATTAAATTCTGGAGGGAGCATCACCTTGCTGCTGGGTGCCAGGAACCTTTTCTCCAAAACTAGGCAAAGAGATAACAAGCTATAGACTTTCTTTTGAGGGGTGGGTGGGGCGATGGAAGATCCAGCCCCCAACTCCAGCTCTTGGGAGGTCTTTTATCCAACGCAGTCTGGGGTGGGGTGGGGGAGGGGAGAGGGGCTTGGAAACCAGCCGGCTGAGTCTTTGGGCAAATTATTTAAATTCTTGTGCCTCAGTTTTCTCCTCTATGAAATGGGACTGTCCTAAAGACTAAATGAATTTAATATCCGTAAGTGTTGGAGACCGGGTCTGCCACATGAGACACTCAATACCGATTTTTTTCCCCCCATTCTGTGTGTATAGCAGGGACCACAACTTCAGCTCCAGGCCTCAGTCTTGCCTTCTGAGCAGGGGGCTCCACCTTCACCCAGGGCAGGGACCACCAGCCCTCAGCTCACCTGTGGTACTGAGCCTGCAGGAGCTGAAACTCATCTTTGATGCGGTCGCAGGAGTCCGAGGTGGTGAATTTGAGTTGCTGGGGTAGGTGTGACGAGCCCTGTGGGGAGGGGGCGGCCCGGGTCAGGACCAGGAGGGCGCCCCCCCTCCACCAGGCAGCGGCCTGCGCAGCTGCAGCGTCCCCCCCCCCCCACCCTGCCCCACTTCCCTGGCTGTGTTTACAGCCCCTGGCTCGGCCCCCGCCCTCGCTTCCTGCCCCCGCCTCTCCCCGAGAAGCTAAGGAGGGTGGGTGCTCCCGGAGCCGCTCGTCCCCCGCCACCCCCAGGCTGTGGGGGTGCATTTGAAGGGCCGCCCTTGGTGGGGGGTAGGGTGCGCCCTCTACCGCGCCTCCACAGCGCTGGGAGGGGTTGCACGTCTGAGCGCCCCAACTGCCTCAGGGAGGGGGGAGAACGCGTCCTAGTGAGTCCCCCTCCCCAAAGCTGGGGGGCGGGGGCAGGCTTCCCGGCAAAGTCCCCTTGGGAGAGGGGGCTCTCAGCGCCCGAAATCTTCCGGGGGTGCGGGGGCCCACCCCAGATTCCTAGCACCCTTCCTCCAGGCCGCGCGCTCTTCCGGGAGGGGTGCGCCTTGACTCTCCCCCACTCCCAGGCCCCAAAAGCAGCCCCAGCGTTAGAGGTGCCTAGTGGGGCTCCCGGGCCGCCCCAGGCCCCAGGCCAAGGCCAGCGAGGCCCAGCCTGGCTTGGGGTGGGGGTGCGCAGGGTCCAGGGTCTGGGGCGTGCTCTGAGCTGGGGGCAGAAGGGGACCTGGGGGGGCTCTGGTTCCGGAAGCTGGGAGGGGGACACGGAGCTGGCGGCGGTGGGGGGGGGGGGAGTAGCTCTGGGCCCAGAGCTGGAGGGGACTGGGCCCAGGAGTTGGGGGGAGGTGCCGAGCTGGAGGCGGGGGGTTGGCCTGGCAGGGACCTGGAAGGGGGTCGCAGGGCTTGGACCCAGAGGGGGCGCTGGGTTCGGATATGGGAGGGTACGGGGCCCCGACCTGGAGGGACGCAGGGCCCGAACCTGGGGGAGGGAATAGCCCCGGCTGGGAACTGGGGATACCGGGCCAGGACGTAGGGGGACGCAGGGCCCGGAGCTGGGGGGGGCGGCTGGGCTGGGAACCGGGGGTGTCGGGCCCGGACGGGGTGGGGGGGGCGCCGGGCCGACGGGCCCCGCTTACCGAATGCCTGCTTTGTGGAAACATCATGTCAGTCGCGGCGGGGGGCGCAGGTTGCGCCCCGGCTGTGCGCCCCGACTCGGGCTGCTCGGGGCGCCGGGCGGCCGCGCCTTTGTCCCGGAGCCGATCGGCAGCTCCCGGGGCCGCCGCCGCCGCCTCCCGCGCCCGGCCTCGCCCGCTTCCTGCGCCCCCTCCCCGCGCGCCCGGCCCCGGCGCGCCCCGGGCCCCGCTTCCTGCGCGCCCGGCGCCCCTCCCCGCCCCTCCCCGCCGCCCGCCTCCCCGCACGCCCGGCCGCCGCTCCTATTGTCTAATGGCGGCGACGCCGGCAGTGGCCGCGGCCTCGGCTGCGCGGAGGCTCCGGCTCCACCTGCTGCTGTCGCCGCCGCCGCCGCCGCCGCCGCCGCTGCTGCTTCCCGGGCCCCGTGCGCGCCGCCGAGGGGGGGGCGCGCGCCCGGGGAGGCCCGCGGATCCCCACCCATCCGCCTCCCCCGGGCCGGCCGGCGCGGTGACCTTGGGCCCGCGCGCCCCCGCCCCGCCGCGGCCCCTCCCGGCCGGGTGGCCTCGGCAACAGCCAGGGCCTCGGTTTCCCCATCGGTCAAAGCTTGGGGCCCGGCTGCCCCCATCGAAACCGCCGGCGCTGTCATGGCGCGACCCGGACGCGTGTCAGGGACATGCTCTGTAACCTTGGCTCACTGGCTTTTCTCTGAGCCTCGGTTTCCTCCTCCGTAGAAAGGCGGGGATCATACCGCCGACCTCCTGGGAGCCATACCTTGACTCACATTAATGGAGCGCCTACTGTGTGCGGGGTGGGAGGGGGTACAGAGTCCCTACCCTGGTGGAGAAGACAGAAGACAGAGAGACCAGCCAAAGAGCCAGGTCCCTGGCAGGTCAGATGGTGGTAACAGCTATAGAGAAAAGAAAGCAGGAGGGAGGGCCGGGAAGATTTGATTTTAAACAGAGGGAACTCAGATGGACCTCTTTGGCTGCTAAGCGGATCTGAAGACGAGAGAGGGAGCCAGTAGGCTATGGGGTTGGTCGCTTATTTTAGGAGGCAGAAACAGCCAGTGCAAAGGTACTGAGGCAGCACTGTGCCTGGCACAGGTGGGGGTGGGGTGCTTGAGAGGAAAAGGGAGCAGAGAGGCAGGGCTAGCAGCTTCTGGAATTTGCACAGAGGCCCGGCTTCCAGAAGGGCCTCTGCTTGGGTGGATGATCTGCTGTGTTGGTCTGGAAATTCCTAATAATTTTTGAATGGTCTTGTTTTGCATTGGGGCCTGCAAATTCTGTAGCTGGTGATGAGGTGGGACAGATGGTGCAGGGCCTTGTGGGCTCAGGGAAGATTTGGGCTTGCTCGGAGTGGGATGGGAGCCCTGTGAGACGGTGGGCAGAGGAGAAACAGGACTGATGGGGACTTTGATAGGATCTCTCTCCCTTTCCTGTGGAGAGCAGGCCTCCAAGAAACCAGAAATAAGGCACATTAAGTTCCAGCAAGTGCTAAATACATAGGCTCTTAATTGTCACCATCATCATCATCCACTATGCACCTTTGCCTCCTGGATGAATTTAAATTCTTCCAGCCTTGGGTTTTCCCATTTGTAAAATGGAGACTTAGGACTGTGGTCACCTTTTCCAGGAAGATGAGGGTCCAGGACAAGGTTGAAATGAATAAGCAAAATTTAAGCCCCTCCCACCCCCCAAACCCATCAAGATAAAACAATACTTTAACACTATACATATGTATATATATTTTTTCTTTTTAGGGTTGCACCCACGGCATATGGAGGTTCACAGGTTAGGGGTCGAATCGGAGCTGCAGCTGCTGGCCTACACCACAGACACAGCAACAGAGGATCTGAGCTGCATCTGCTACCTATACTACAACTCATGGCAATGCCAGATCTCTGTCCCACTGAGCAGTGCCAGGGGTTGAACCCAAATCCTTGTGGATACTAGTCAGACTTGTTTCCGCTGTGCCACAATGGGAACTCCAACACAATATTTTTAACAATAAAAATTCATGTCCAAAAATTCACAATGAGGAAAACACCATCATGTTAAATGAGATAGCATCCAAAGGGGTCTGCTATGAAAATGCAGGGTCTCCCTCATATGAGACAAAAGGCACAGGAGTTCCCTAGTAGTTCACAGGTTAAGCATCTGGCATTGTCACTGAGGTGGCGCTGGTTGCTGCTGTGGCACAGTTTTGATCCTTGGCCCTGGGACTTCTGCATGCCCTCTTGCCCTGAAAAAAGAGAAAGGCACAAACTTTTAGAAAATTTATTCCTAACAGTTCTGGAATGTGCAGACCCCACAAATCATATTGGAGTCTCCAGAACGGGGTACAGAATTTTCTGGACTCGAGGCAAAATGAAAATGCAGGGCCTCGTGTTCACAAAGGATCAGGAATTTAAAGATGGAGAAAACAGGAGTTCCCGTTGTGGCTCAGTGGTTAACGAATCCGACTAGGAACCAAGAAGTTGGGGGTTCGATCCCTGACCTCACTCAGTGGGTTAAGGATCTGGCATTGCCATGAGCTGTGGTGTAGGTCCCAGATTTGGCTCAGATCCCTCATTGCTGTGGCTATGGTATAGGCCAGCAGCTGTAGCTCTGATTAGACCCCTAGCCTGGGAACCTCCATATGCTGTGGGTGTGGCCGTAAAAAGCGGGGGGGAGGGGGGGGAGATGGAGAAAACATCCTTTAACCAAGTGCAGGGCCCTTCCTTTGAAGGCAGGGTCTGTAGGGCTTCAGGAGTCACAGGTCCAAGAAACCACCCTGCTCCCAACCCTCCCCACCCCTCGTGGGGACCAGACACCTTTTCTCCTGGGACACCACCTACATCTGGCCCTCATCATCTAGGCAGGCAGCTCCCAGTAAGGGGGCACTTAGTGACCATTTTAGCAGAACCCAGAAGGTCTGTGGAAGGTCAGAGCTGGACACAGACACCCCCAGTACAGTGGGATGAAGCCTGGGCTTTTCAGCATGAAGAGATGCCCAGAAGTGTGAATAATAATAAACCAACCCAGGGAGTTCCCTGGTGGTCTGGTGGTTAGGACTCAGTGCTTTTACAGCTGCAGCCCAGGTTCCATCCTTGGTCTGGGGACTGAGATCCCACGTTAAGCCCCTGAACACCATGACCAGAATAATGATGATAATAAACCAACCTGCCCGTATAAGTTTTTAACATGTAGCAGTCTCTGCTTTAGCCTTTTAACTCTAGGTACTGCCATTATGCCCATTTGAAAGATGAGGAAATGAAGACAGTGAGAGGTTGAGAGACTTGGCTAAAATCACATAGCTGATCGGTGATAGTGGCAGTCACCCCAGGTCCTTGGGCCCTTGACCGCTATGCAATACTGCCCCTCCAGGTGGAGCATGAAGGTATTCCCGCATGGCGGGAATACTGCCTGGAGGAGGCCAGGAGCCTGGAAGATTCAGGGTCCTGCATTCTGGACTGAGGAGTTGGGAGTGTACCTGGAGAGCACTAGGGAGCTATGAGGGAGTTTAGAGCAGGGTTTGTCAGTCTGCACTCTTGAAATCTGGCCTGGAACATTCTCTAAGGGGACTGTCCTTGGCACTAAGTGGTGGGGAGCAGCATCCCTGGCCCCACCCACTCGATGCCAGGCTCACCTCCCCATCCAGACAGAGTGTCTCCCGGGGCAAAATCACCCCCAGCTGAGAAGCTCTGGCTTAGAGCCGCAGAGAGAGGCTGGGCCGGCCCGCTGTGTGGGGAGCTTTTGGGGGGTAGAAAGAACAGAGCATCGGTGGGTACGGAAAGGCAGGGAAGAATGCTGCAATCCAGGAGGGAACAGTCTTCTTCGGATAATTAATTTGGGGGGAGTTGGGGCTTTCTTTCGAAGATCTCACCGTGTGGGCGGCTGCCGTCCCCAGATCCTCCTCGGAGCCACATCCTGATCTTGCCTCCCCCTGGGGTTCCTAAGGCCACATCTGGGGCCAAGTTGGGGCGGGGATCTGTCTCCTGTATCCAACAGTCTGAGACCAGCCTCACGGCCTGCTTACAAATGAGCGCTGGGCCCTGCGGCCTCCGGAGCAGAGCCAGGCGCTGGCTGGCGCATGATGGATGGGGCTGCATGGTCATTAATCAGAGGCGGGGAGGAAACAGGTGGCCGCCGTGCATGGAGACCTCCCTGTGATAGGCCTGGTAGAGCTGGGGCCTCAGCTGTCCCAGTCTGGGTTTGAGGCCTTGGCTGCCATAACTGGGCTAGGTGACCCATAGCAGTGTGAGTTCACTGGTCTGCACCCGAATCCCCGCTCCCCAAATGGAGCTATTATTCATTCATTCCCTCAGTAAATATTTATGGCACCTACTGTGTGCCAAGCATAGTTCATTTTTTTTTCCCCTCGCCCATGGCACGCGCAAGTTCTAGGGCCAGGGATCCAACCAGCACCACAGAAGTGACAACACTGGATCCTTAACCCACTGAGCCACCAGCGAATTCTGCAGGCATGGTTCTAAGTGGGAGTTTACAGCAGTGACTAAAGAGGACAAAAATCCTTCCCCTTGCAGAGCAGACTCAGGTTCTGTCCTCTCTCTGCCTACAGCTCTCCAGGGCCCCCACCTCCTTGGGGTTAAAAGTCAAAGTCTTCTCCATGGTCCACAAGGCCCTGCACATCCCTCCCTGCCCTCTGCTCCCCTCCTTCCTCTATCCCCCTCACTCATTCTGCTTCGGCCACATGGGCCTTGTTGCTGTTCCTCCAACCCACCAGGCCCAATCCTGCCCCAGGGCCTTTGCACAGGCTGGGTCCTTTGCCTGGAAAGCTCATCCCCAAAGCCCTGTTTGGCTAATTCCTTTCAAGTCTTAGCTTAAATGTCACCTTCACAATTTTTTATTGTGACTTTCTTATTTAATTCTGGCAGGGCTTGGACTAGGTTGGATATACTTTTTGTTTTGTTTTGTTTGACTATACCCATGGCTTTGCAGAAGTTCCCAAGCCAGGGATCAAACCCGAGACACAGCAGTGACAACATTGAGTCCATAACCACTAGGCCACTAGTAGCCCACTAGGGAACTTCCACAATCAATTTTTTTTTTTTTTTTTTGCATCACCCAAGGCATGTGGAAATTCCTAGGCCAAGGACTGAACCCAAGCCATAGCAGCAATCCAAGCTGCTGCGGTGACAACACTGGATCTTTAACCTGCTGTACCACAAGGGAACACTTTGATGTTTTTTTTTTTTTGTCTTTTTGTTGTTGTTGTTGTTGTTATTGTTGTTGTTGTTGCTATTTCTTGGGCCGCTCCCGCGGCATATGGAGGTTCCCAGGCTAGGGGATGAATCGGAGCTGTAGCCACCGGCCTACGCCAGAGCCACAGCAACGCGGGATCCGAGCCGCGTCTGCAACCTACACCACAGCTCACGGCAACGCCGGATCATTAAACCTCTTAGTGAGGCCAGGGATCAAACCTGAAACCTCTTGGTTCCTAGTCGGATTTGTTAACCAGTGAGCCACGACGGGAACTCCTGTTTTGTTTTTTAATGGCTGCACCCAGGGCATATGGAAATTCCCAGGTCAGGGACTGAATGTAAGCCGCAGCTGCCATCTATGCAGCACCTGCAGCAGTCCCAGATGCTTTAACCCACAGCACCGGGCTGGGAATCAAACCTGCTCTTCTGCAGTGACCCCAGCTACTGCAGTAATATTCCTAACGCACTGCACCACAGCAAGAACTACCATATAAAAGGGCTTTTTTTTTTTTTTTTTGGTCTTTTGAGGGCCACACCCACAGCATGTGGAAGTTCCCAGGCTAGGGGTCTAATCAGAGCTGTAGCCACTGGTCTATGCCACATCCACAGCAATGCCAGATCCTTAACCCACTGAGCGAGGCCAGGGATTGAACCCGAAACCTCATGGTTCCTAGTTGGATTCGTTTCCGCTGTGTCACGATGGGAACTCCAAAAAGGGTTTGTTTGTTTGTTTGTATTTTTGTCTTTTTAGGGCCGTCTCCGAGGCATATGGAGGTTCCTAGCTAGGGGTCCGATCAGGGGTCCTCTGGCCTACACCACAGCCACAGCAACACCAGATTCGAGCCACGTCTGTGACCTACCACCACAGCTCATTGGTTACGCCAGATCCTTAACCCACCAAGCAAGGCCAGGGATTGAACCCACGTCTTCGTGGATGCTGGTGGGGTTTGATAACTGCTGAGCCACTACAGGAACTCCTAAGAGTTTTTATGTGAATGTATTATTTTATTTCCCTTGGGTGTATACCCAGAAATGGAATTGCTGGGTCATAGGGTAATCCTATATTTAATTTTTGAAGAATCACGAAACTTCCATAGCGCTCCACCATCTTACATTCTCAACTGCAATGCAAAAAGGTTCTAATTTCTCCACATCCTTGACAATGTTTGTTATTGTCCTCTAAAAATATATATGTAGGGAGTTATCTTGTGGTGCAATGGGTTAAGGATTTGGCATTGTCACTGCAGTGGCTTAGGTCGCTGCTATGGCATGGGTTTGGTCCGTGGCCTGGGAACTTCTACACGCCACAGGTGCAGGAAATAAAAAAATACCCATCCTATTGTGTGTTAGGTGGTATCTCATTGTGGTTTTGGTTTGCATGAGGCAATATTGAACAAATCAAAAGTAAAGAAAAAATTTCCATGATGAACAAAATTTCCAAATTTTAAATAAAAACAGGATCCAGCTGACACTTCCATCACTCACTTTTTTTTTTTTTGTCTTTTTAGAGGCTCACCGATGGCATATGGAGGTTCCCAGGCGAGGGGTCAAATCAGAGCTACAGCTGCTAGCCTCACAGGAACGCCGGATCTTTAACCCACTGAGCAAGGCCAGGGATTAAACCCAAGTCCTCATGGATACTAGTTGGACTTGTTAACCACTGAGCCACAATGGGAACTCCCATCACTCACTTTAATGATTCCCTCTTCCCAGCCCTGTGGAAACTGTCCCTTGTTCCCGCACCAACCCGGCTCAGTAACAAAGTCAACTTTACCACATAGGACTCCTCGCCATCCAACATATGATATCTTTATGTATTTATTTGTTGGTTTTCTCCATCTTTAGAATGTCAGCTCCAGAAGGGAGGGATTTTTGACTGTCCTGGTCACAGTTGTATCCCCAGAATGTGGAACAGTGCCTGGTTCACTGTAAGTAATGAATAAATGGTGAATGAATGGATGAATGATGGGTTATAAGGATCCTCTGGGTTGTTAGGAGAATTAAATAATAACATTGGAGCCAGAAAGCACTTAGCATTCATGGGTAACACATGACATTCCTAGTCAAGGTTTTAATGGCTTGATAAAAATCCTTTGATTGGCCAGGCTTGGGTCACATGACATCTGGGAATTCAAGACTTATGACCTCATAGAATCCTCTGATTGGATAGGTTTGGGTCACATGATTACCCTGAGTCTTTCTTTCTTTCTTTTTCCTTTTTTTTTTTTTTGTTTTGGCAGCCACAGCAATGAGGGATCTGAGCCATGTCTGCGACCTACACCAAAGCTCATGGCAATGCCAGATCCCCAACCTACTGAATGAGGCCAGGGATGGAACCCACATCCTCATGGATACTAGTTTGAGTCATTACTGCTGATCCATGACGGGAAATCCTCCATTTTTTTTTTTTTTTTTTTTGGCCTGGAGTATGCAGAAGTTCTCTAGCCAGGGTCTGGAAGCTGCACCACAGCAGTGACCTGCACCACAGCAGTGACAATGCTAGATCCCTGACCCACTGCATCAGGGAACTTCCCTGATTCAATATTCTTGTCTGAATAGGTGCTCTAATTGAACAGATTTAGTTCATATGACTTTCCAAATCCACTAAATGAGGAAATTAGTGATTATTATTATATTATTTTTTCTTTCTTCCACATCCTTTAACAAATGCCTCCTATTTGCCAAGCCATTTACCATGGAAAAAGGGTAGGGAGGAGTTCCCACTGTGGTGCAGTGAAAACAAATCCAACTAGTATCCATGAGGATGAAGGTTTGATCCCTGGCCTTGCTCAGTAGGTCAGGGATCCAGCGTTGCCATGAGCTTTAGTATAGGTCACAGACGAGGCTCAGATCCTGAGATCCTGTGGCTGTGGCATAGGCTGGCAGCTGTATCTCTGATTCGACCCCTAGCCCAGGAACTTCCTATATGCCTAAGGTGCAGCCCTAAAAAAGCAAAAACAAACAAACAAACAAAAAAGATAGAGAATAAACTGACATTAATCAGGCATTTGTTGTATGGCCTCTAATTTTCTGTTCTAGCACTGCTGTAGAAGGCACATAAACATGGAAGTTCAGACTGACCTCAGGGCCTTTGCACTTGCTGTTCCCTCTGCCAGTGCTCTCCCATAGGTCTTCCCATGGACTTAACCCTTCTCATCAGCTTAAATAGAAGTTCTTCAGAGAGGCCTTCCCTGAATAGTCCAATGGGGGAAAAACCATTTTTTTATATCATCTTGTTTTGTTATTTAAAATAGCATTTATCACTCTAAAATGATCATGTTTAATTGTTGTCTTCTTTATTATCTGTCGGTCCTGTCAGATTAAAGGGTCTGTGAAAGACTGTCTTGTTTACTGTTAGGTCCCAGCACACACCTTGTGTCTGGCAAAGGACTGCTACTCAGTGCAAAAATCAGGTATTTGTGGGAGTTCCTGCTGTGGCACAGTGGGTTAAGAATTTGACTGAGGCTTGGGTCGAGGATGAGGATTCAGTCCCTGGCCTGGTGCAGTGAGTTTAAGGATCTGGCATTGCAGGTCCCAGCTGAAGCTTAGATTCAATCCCTGATGCTATGGGTGCAGCCATAAATGTTTTTAAAAAATCAGATATTTGTGAAATGAGTGAGTGAGGTAGTAATTATTATCCCTACATTCCAGATGAGCAAACTGAGGCTCAGAAAGGGGTAATGATGGATTCTATCATTTATGTATCTTTGGAATCCCTGCCCTTTATTCCCACCTTCAAAGCTGTCATTCCACAAGAATTTTTTAGCACCTACTATGTGCCCGATCCTGGTCTAGATGCTAGGGATACAGTGATCCACACTGACCCCAACCTTAGAGTCTATCAGGGAAGCCAGATGTTAATTACATAGCTATACAAACAAATACGCTGTTATAATCTATCAACAATCCCATTGGTTCCAGCTTCACAAATGTACACAGAATCCAGCTCTTTTTCACCAACTATAGAGTTAGTAGCCTAGTGCAAGTCAACAAACATCTTTTTATTCAATGCAATAGTTTCACATCTCATTTAGGATTTTTTGAGTAGAGGTGACAGAAAAAGAAAGAGAAAAAACCTCAAATGGCTTAATTACATGGAACTGAACATCCAGAAAGTTAGGGCTCATTTCAGGCATGGCTGGGTCCAGGGCCTCAAACATTTATCATCAGGATTCTGTGTCTCTCCATTCAGCTTTTCTGTGCTCTGTGTTGGCTTCATTCCTGGGACAGTTGTTTTCTAGGGTGGTAAACAGTCTCCTGGCAGCTTTAGGATTCCACCCTGGCAGCTCAGCAACTCCAGCTGATTCCTTCTGTTTAGTTACCTGATAAGTCCCAGGGCTCATTCTCATTAGCCAGGCTCAGGTCATATGACACTCTGATTCAACATTATGGCCAGAGTAGAATGCTCTCATTGGCCATTCTTTGGTCACATGATTTCCCCCATTTAGAGGTTTTTTTTTTCTTTTGATATAATCAACATATATTAGTTGCAGTGGTACAACATAATGATGTGATATTTGTATACATTGAGACATGATCACCACAATAAGTTAACATCCTCACCATGCGTAGTTATAGAAAACTTTTTTCTTGTGATGAAACCTTTTAATATCTACTCTCTTAGCAACATCCACAGTATTAAGTATTATTTTAAGCTGGAAGTTTGTACCTTTTGACGACCTTTACCCATTTCACCACCCCACCAGTCACTATTAATGGGCTAGAGGGAAATACTCTGATTGGTCAGACTAGGATCACATGCCTTCATTGCTTCTGTTCCTATAGCAGGGTTAAATGCTCTGATTGGTTGGGTCTGGGTCACGTGCCCCCATCAATAGTAAGTGGGTGGGTCTAGCTCCAAACTAACTACTTGGAGAGAAAGTGAAGTGAAGGCGCTGCTCTGTGGGAAACCATAAAATGTAAACCCTCTATAAAAAATAAGGACCGTGACAGGAGAGTGAAGGGAATGCTGGGGACTGACATGATCACTGTTTCCATAACTTCTTCAGCTGCACTCCTGCCCCTGTCACCCCAAACACCCTTGGACTGATTGCCCAGCTCACTGCCAGGTCCTGGGCTAGATCTTCCAAATCGATACTCTGACAAGACAGATATTATTATTATTGACCCATCTTACAGTTAAGGACACTAGCTCAGTGAGGAGCAGCGGCTCATGCAAAGACAGAACCAGGACGTGGGGTAGCCAAGAATGGGGCACAGGACTGTGGGTCTCTCCACTGTCCATCCCCATGACCCAAAACAGCCAGGGGGAGCTGGTTTTCTTTTTTAGTTTATTTTTCCTTTTAGCTTTTTATTTTGACATAATTTTAGTTTTACGGAAAAGTTGCAAGAATAGTTGTACAAAGAGCTCTACAAGACACCCTTTACCCAGATTCCTCAAATGTGGATCTTTTTTGCCTTATTTTATTTATTTATTTATTTATTTATTTATTTTTTAGGGCTGTATTTGCAGCATATGAAGGTTCCCAGGCTAGGGAGAGCTACAGCTGCCCGCCCACACCACAGCCACAGCAATGCCAGATCTGAGCTGTGTCTGTGACCCACACCACAACTCATGGCAATGCCGGATCCTTAGCCCACTAAGCGAGGCCCAGGATTGAACCGGCAACCTCATGGTTCCCAGTTGGATTCGTTTCCGCTAAGCCAGGATGGGAACTCCACAAATGTGAATCTTTTACCAAGTTTGCACCCTCTCTCACTCTTTCTTTCTTTCTTTAGACCACGCCTGGGGCATGTGGAAGTTCCCAGGCTAGGGATCAAACCCACACTACAGCAATGACAACTCCTGGATCCTTAACTCACTGAGCTACCAGGGAACTTCTCCTTTTTTATTTTTAATCCATTCAAGACTTTGTTGCAAGCATAATAGTACTTTACCCCCAAATTCTCCATGGTTGGTATTTTCTACAAACAAGGATATTCTCTTACAGAACCTCAGTGTAACGGTCAAAAATAAGTGATCAAGAAAATAATATGGAAGAGTTCCCTGGTGGCTCAGTGGGTTAAAGATCCAGTGGTCATTGCTGTGACTTGGGTTTGATCCCTGACCTGGGAATTTTTGTATATCGTGGGCACAGCCAAAAAAAATGTTGACAATATTTTTTACCTAATCCGTGGTCTATATTCGGATTTCACAGTTGCCCCAATAATGTCCTTTATAGTAAAAGAAAATCCTGATTGCGAAGTGCGTTTAGATCTGTTAGTTTCCTTCCATCTAGAACAGTTCCTGAGACTTGCTTTGTATTCAAGACATTGGCATCTTTGCCTAGTTGTTCTGTAGACTGTCCCTCAGTTTGGATTTTTCTGCTGTTGCCTCTCGATCAGATTCATTGTGCATCTTTGACGGGAACATTTCAGAAGTGATGCTGTGTCTTCCTCAGTGCATCATATTAGGAGGTGCATTTAAGTCCCTTTGTCTCATTTCTGGTGATGTGATCTGGGTCATGGTGGTTGCTATCTTCCCTTTGTAAGTAATGAGCATCTGGTGAAGATGTGCTTTGGGACCATGTATATATCCTGTCTCTCATCAAACTTTCACTAATCCATTTTAGCATTCTCACCTGAATCATTAGCACAATGGTTGCCATGGGCAACTATCTGGTATTATTTACTGAGAGGCTCAAACTGTTGCCTAATTAGTCCCCTATTTAGAAGCTCCTCTAAAGTGGCCCCCATCTTCACCTTCTGTTCTGGTCCTACAAGATGTTCCAAGCTCATCTTGTCCCTTTCCTGTTCCACTCTTGGCATCAGCCATCTCTTGGCAGAGCCTGGTTCCTGTTGATGGAGAATGATATTTAGAAACCAAAATCTGGGTGATAGGTACGCTTAAAATACTGGGATTTTGCTGCTTCCGGGAACTTCTAGTGTGCAGAAGGCACACACACACACGCACACACACTCATGTATTTACATCTAAATCTGTTATCTATCTATCTATCTACCTATCATCGACCTATTATCTATCTATTCATCTATCTAGCTTGGAAATGTGAGTTCACACTGATCCCTCCAATGCCATTCCATCACCCAGAATTTATTCCTTCCCTTGTTCCATATTTTAACTCCCTTCTCCAGCAGGGGGAACCCTGCTCAGAGGGAGAGTTTTGAAAACAGAAATGAGGTCATGTTCTTTCCTGTTCAAGACTCCCCCTGGGTTCCCTGATGCATTCTATTCCTATTTTTACAAAATAAACTGATACTATTGTGAAATTCTCATAGATAGAAAATTAAATTGAATATCCTGCCTATTTCATTGTACCATGTACTTCAATTGCCTGTGTAATAAAAAATGAAGCAAGCTAGGAGTTCCAGGGTGGCTCAGTGGGTTAAGGATCTGGCATTGTCAAGGCTGTGGCTCTGGTTACTGATGTGGGGCAGGTTCATTCCCTGGCCTGGGAACTTCCATGTGCCATGGGTGCAGCCAGAAAAAAAAAAAAAAAAAGAAACCTATAATTTTGGGATTAAATTTTTAAAAATATGGAACATCGCAAATTTGCATGTCATCCTTGCAGAAGGGCCATGCTAATCTTTCTTCCAATCTTAGTATATGTGCTGCTGAAGCAAGCACTTTAATGCATTTTCAGTGATATTCAAAGTTATCCCCACCGCCCACAAGGCCCTGCAGCCCACCCTATCCCATCCCCCGGCGCTTTCCTACTCTCACCTCCTTCCTCTCCTCCTTGTTCACTCTGCTCCTCACAGACTTCCCTGATGTTCCTGTAACACACCAGACATGGTCCTGCCCTGGGGCCTTTGCATGGGCTGTTCCCTCTGCCTGGGAGGCTCTTCCTCCAAAGATCACCTGGCTTACCCCCTCACTCCTTCCTAGGTCTCAGCTTACTATCATCCCCAGATGGATCACCTTGGGCCTTCCTAAAAAGAGCCTGATGTACACTCGCTCGATCTTCTCTATTTTTTTGGCAGCACCCAAGGCACGTGGAAGTTCCCAAGCCAGGGATGGAACCTGCACCATCTCTGTGACTGGAGCCACTGCAGGGGCAATGCCAGGTCCTTAATCTGATGTGCCACATATTTTGTTTGTTAGTTTTTGCTTTTTAGGGCCAAAGGTGCTGCATATGGAAGTTCCCAGGCTAGGGGTAGAATCAGAGCTGCAGCTGCCAGCCTACACCACAGCCACTGCAACGTGGGATCTGAGCCGCGTCTGCGACCTACACCACAGCTCAGAGCAACACCAGATCCTTAACCCACTGAGCAAGGCCAAGGATCAAACCCGTATTTTCATGGATCCTACTCAGGTTTGTTACTGCTGAGCCACAACGGGAACTCCTAGAACTCTAACTTTTTAATTCATCATTTTTTCCCTGCAAAGGGTTTGTCACACAGTAAGTGCTCAGTGAATCTTGGTCAACATGAAAATCATTTTCCTCAGGAATTGGCTGCCTAGTCAAAGCAGAAGCAGAAGGCCACTTCATTGGGTGGGGCTGCCATAAGGAAATCCCATAGACTGGGTGGCTTATAAACAATAGGCATTTATTCCTCACAGTTCTGGAGGATGGCAGGTCCAAAATCAAGTTTCCAGCCGATGTGGTTTCTGGTGAGGGCTCCCTTTCTGGCCTGCAAACAGCCACCTTCTCACTGTCTGACATGGCCTTTCCCCATTGTAGGTGCATGGATGGATGGCTCTCTCTCTTCCTTTTCTTATAGGAACACCAGCTCTATCAGACTGGGACTCTATTCTTTTCTCTTTTTTTTTTTTTCTTTTTTTGGTCTTTTCTAGGGCTGCACCTGCTGCATATGGAGGTTCTCAGGCCAGGGGTCTAATTGGAGCTGTAGCTGCCGGCCGACACCACAGCCACAGCAACTCGGTATCCGAGCCGAGTCTGCAACCTATACCACAGCTCACGGCAATGCCGGATCATTAGCCCACTGAGCAAGGCCAAGGATCGAAGCAGCAACTTCATGGTTCCTAGTTGGATTCGTTAACTACTGTGCCACGATGGGAACTCCTGGGACTCTATTCTATGACCACATTTAGCCATATAGACAGGACCTCCTGAAGGTCCTGTCTCCAAATGCAATCACATTTGGGGGTTTGGGTTTCAACCTAGGAACTGGGGAAACACAATTCAGACCATAGCATAGCTTTCCTGAGTTCTGTTCCTCTGGCTGAGATGCAGCTGTGTTTCTAGGACATGATGGACATGGACAGTCTGGGGCGCATGTCTTTGTACTGAACCCTGGAGCCCAGGAGGGGACAGAGACACAGGAGGGGCCGAGGAGGACAGCTCCCAGTGGAGGAGGCAGGCCTTTATTTGATGGCCACTCTAACGCAGCCGTTCCCAACCTTAGGGCAATTCTGCCTCCAGGGGACATTTGCAACATCAGGTGACATCTGTGGTTGACATCAGGTGACATCTGTGGTTGTCACCAGGGGGGAGCTCCTGTCATTGAGTGGGTGGGGCCAGGGATGCTGCTCCACACCCCCTAGCACCCAGGATGGCCCCTCACAGAGGACTAGGAGGCGAGGCTGCTCTAATGGGAGCCAAATAGCAAACTGAGAGAAGGGGTTGGGGAGGTTTTTTTTTTCCCCAGGAAGGTTTATAACAGTGGAACTGAACTGGGCTGGGGGCTGAGTTTCCCCTCAAATGAAGGATGTGGGGTTTGCCTGGCTGATAACTGCTGGAGAAGACGGCTCTGCAGAAGCTCCCAGGAGGGAAAAAGCTGCCGATATTGGGGCTCATGAAATGGGCTGGAGGGGAGAGAAAGAGCTGACAGGGCGGGGCCCAAGGGCCAGACCACCCAGGGCCTGGGACTCTGGGAAAGAAAAGAAGGTAACAACCAAGAGGCTGTGGATGGCATGGGCCGTCTGTCTGCTGGGAACAGTTCTAAGTCTTCCTTTTGTTTTTTTTTTTTAGGGCCACAGCTGTGGCATATGGCCAGCCTAGACCACAGCCACAGCAACCTCAGATCTGAGCTGAATCTGCAACCTACACCGAAGCTTGTGGCAATACCAGATCCTTAACCCACTGAGGGAGGCCAGGGATCGAACCTGTATCCTCATGGATACAAGTCGGGTTCTTAACCCGCCGAGCCACAATGGGAACTCCTTTAAGTCTTCTTTACACAGTCATTTATTTACTAGTAACCCACTTTAAAAATGGGGACAAGAGAGGCTCAGAGAGAGTGTGGTCCCAATAGAGGGCACCCAGCCTGGCAGGGGCTGGGAATCCAGGCCAATAGGTCTAGGGGACCTCTAGGTCCTTGCCCCTTGGGGCCGAGCTTAACAATGACTGTGTTTTGTTTTTGTGCTTTTTCGTCTCCCTGGAGCTTTAGGCTTCACCCTTGGGAGCCTGGCATTGGCAGGGCTGGGAGCTGCTGTTGGGTGTTTAAGGCCTTTAAAAGGTGCTCCCAGTCTTTCCCTGGGGCTGTGTGCTAATGAGGTACCATGATTAGGAGGCCACCTCTAGCAGATGTATTTCTGGGGACATCTGGACACATTTAGGGGCTGTAGGGAGCAGGAAGTCATGTCTGCCCACCTGGCCTGCCCTCCAGAGGCCCCCGCTGCCTCCCTCAGACACCTAAGGGCCAAGGGCCAGCTGCAGCTGTGCACCTGGTGGGCTGTGTGGTTCTGGACCACAGTCTCTCCCTCTCTGGGCCTCAGCTTTCCCATCTATATAGCAGGTGCAGGTATAGCACAGACCCCACAGGACCTGCAACTGCTGTTTTCGCTCCCTGGAACCTAGATCCCTGCACCCTCCCCTGAACAAAATAAATGCCCCCCCTCATTGCCAGAGGCCAGGGTCTACCAAACTCTCATATCGCCAGCACTGTCCCAAGCACTGGAGGTGGGCATCATGTTCACTCCCATTTTACAGCTGAGGAAACTGAGCCCCACCCCCCTGCCCCCCAACAGACTTGTGCTGAAGCCTTTACCCTCAGCCGATAGTATTTGGAGTGGGGATCTTTGGGAATGGAGTTAGGGTTAGATGAGGTTATGAAGGTGGGGCCCTCATAATGGGATTAGTGCCCTTATAAGAAGAGGAAGAGGAGTTCCCTTCATGGCTCAGTGGTTAATGAACACAACTAGGAACCATGAGGTTTCGGGTTCCATCCCTGGCCTCGCTCAGTGCGTTAAGGATCCAGCATTGCCGTGAGCTGTGGTGTAGGTCACAGACTTGGCTGGGATCTGGTGTTGTGGCTGTGGTGTAGGCTGGCAGCTTATAGCTCCAATTCAACCCCTAGCCTGGGAACTTCCATATGCTGCAAGTGCAGCCTAAAAACAAACAAAAAATAAATAAATAAAATAAAAAAAGAGGAAGATATAAGAGCAGTCTCTCTACTATGATAGGGCACAGCAAGAAGCCACTATCTGCCACCCAAGGAGAAAGTTCTCACCAGACACTGACCTTCCAGGAACCTTGGTGTACAAGTCTCCAGAAGCATGAGTAATAGATTTTGGTCGTTTAAGCCCATCTATGGTATTTTCTTATGGCACCCCAAGCTGACTAAGGCAATGGGCTATGTGATTTAATCCCCAGAATAGTCCCAAGAGGAAGTGGCTCTAGCCAAGGAGACCCAGGGGCTCAGAGAGGGCAAGACATACCCCTAAGTTCACACAGCCAAGAAGTGATAGAGATGAGATTCCTTCTCCAGTCTGGCGAGTTCTCTGTCCTGCATATATCTCCTTAACTTTCCCCAGATGCCCCCAAGCCAGTCCTGGGAGGCAGTGTAGCCTCCTAGTTAATAGGCAGCTGTGGGTTTGTATCCTCACTCTGGCCTTTTACTTGTTGAGTGATGAGGACCAAGTCAAGTCCTCTCTCTGCACCTTTGTTTTCTTTCTTTCTTTTTTTTTTTGTCTTTTTGTCTTTTGTTGTTGTTGTTGTTGTTGCTATTTCTTGGGCCGCTCCCGCGGCATATGGAGGTTCCCAGGCTAGGGGTTGAATCGGAGCTGCAGCCACCGGCCTACGCCAGAGCCACAGCAACGTGGGATCCGAGCCGCGTCTGCAACCTACACCACAGCTCACGGCAACACCGGATCGTTAACCCACTGAGCAAGGGCAGGGACAGAACCCGCAACCTCATGGTTCCTAGTCGGATTCGTTAACCACTGCGCCACGACGGGAACTCCATGCACTTTTGTTTTCTCATCTGCAAACAGGAGTCCTAAGAGTTCCAGAAAGTTGTAAGGATGGAATGAAATCCAGCGTGAGGCTCCCCTTAGCTGGGTGTTAGAAGTGTACATTAACTGAAATGAAAGGAAATTAAAAAATTGAGCTCCTCAGTTGCATAAGCCACATCTCAGGGGCTAGCCACTGTGGCTGGTGGCCACCCCACTGGACAGGGAAGATGCCCATCATTGCCCCCCATGGCAGGAAGTTCCGTGGAGAGCATGGCCTTGAACATTCTTGAGCATTGGTTTTCAGCTGGGGGTGATTCTGTCCCCAGGGGACACTGGGTGATGTCTGGAGACACTGTGGTTGTCACAACTGGAGGGCTCCTGGCACCGGGTGGGTGGAGCAGGGAGGCTACTCATCACCCCACAGCGCCCATGACGGCCCCAAGAGGATGAGCTGACCCCCTGTCTGCAGTGCTGGAGGGGGTGGGGGGACACTGGGGTAGGACAGTGGGTCTCAGGCAGGTCACCAGCAGCATCACCTGGAATCTTGATAGAAAGGCAAAATCTCCGGCCCCACCCCCAGCCAGCAATGCTGCTCACATCCTGCAATGTCCAGGACAGCCCAAATGTCCCCTGTGCCAAGCAGGAGCGACCCCAGACTAGAGCTATGGCGGCCACTAGCCATACACTGTCAAATAGTCTTACGCGTCAATTGATGGAAATGAAATGAAATGAAAAATGTATGTCCCCAGTGGCCCTGGCCACCCCTCCGGGGCTCAAGCGGCTAGTGTGCCGGGCAGCACCGAGCTGGAGTATTCCCATTCTGGCAGAAAGCGCTTTCGCTCCCCAAGGTCAGGCGAGCCTGTCAGCGCGGGCTCCACCCACTAACAGAGACCGAGATTGCGATTCCAGGATCGACCACATGGGGGCAGCATGTCCCAGGAGCTGAAGCCCCCGGGCAGAGGCTGAGCAGGTAGCAGGCAGCCCTCAACTGGCCGGCTAGAGCGTCCACCGTGGGCCAGACTCTGTGCTGGACACGGCGCTAGACTCCAGACAGTCTAGTCCAGGTTACCCTCTCGCCCTTGGACATTGGTCTGTGCGGACCGTCCTGGACACTGTGGGGTGCAGAACAGCATCCCAGGCCTCACCCACTCGATGCCAGAAGTCCCCCAGTTGTGACAACCAGATGTTCCCAGACATGGCCTATTGTCCCCAGGGGAGGCAGGACTGTTATGAGAGAGACCCATTGGATTAGGGGATTGCATAGACCCCCAAGAGGCTGGTTTCTATGACCATCAGACCACCGAGGTCTTGGGATGCTGTACACATTTAAATGCACACCTAGTGGGAGGGGGGCGGTGACTCAGGTAGTGGGGGCCACTCTGGTCTACACCAGCTGACCATTGGAGATTTATTCTGGTGTGTAATTTGAGCTAAGAGATCAAAATCACTTTTTTTCCCCAAATAATTAACACAGGGTCCCTCCCCCTCTAGGACATTTGGGGCCAGGTCATTCTCTGGGGTTGGCTGTTCTGGGCACTGTGGAGGGTTGAGCAGCATGCCAGGGCCCCACCTAGTTGATGCCAGAAGCCTGTGGTTTGACAACCACAGATGTCCCCCAACATCGACTGGTGTCCCCTGGGGGCAGAATCCCACCCCCCAAGTTGTGACAACCAGAAATATCATCAACATTGCCAGCTGGCCAGCTGTCTGTCTGTCTCTCTTTTTTATTTTTTTGGCTGAGTCTGAGGCAGGTGGAAGTTCCTGGGCCAGGGATGGAATCTGTGCCCCAGCAGTGACAATGCTGGATCCTTAACCCGATTTGCCACCAGGGAACCCCTGCTGTCTGTCTCTCCCTCCATAGGGCAAAATTACACCCAGCTGGGAATCACCATTTTAGTGAATCAACTCATCAGACAGTTAATATTTAAATTATGAAATAAGACGCACTATATAAGGGGGGCCTTCAAACTTTTTTTGACCATGACATCTTCTCCCAGTAAAATTAAATTAACTAAAAATATGTATACAAGAGTTCCTGTTGTGGCTCAGTGGTAATGAACCTGACTAATATCCATGAGGACACAGGTTTAATCTCTGGCCTCGCTCAGTGGGTTAAGGATCCGGCATTGCTATGAGCTGTGGGGTAGGCCTGTGGCTGCAGCTCTAATTCCACCCCAAGCCTGGGAACTTCTATATGCCATGGGTGTGGACCTAAAAGGACTATATATATATATATATATGCATATGTATACCTACCTACTACTCAGGAGACAAATTTAAATATGTGCATCCCCCCAATAAAAGTTGACCAAGATAACACTTGCCACTGCTAAGCATGATGCATTGTATTTCCCGTTCTATATTGCTGAAAATGAAAATGTGAGTCTTGACTCACTGAATTGATTTCTCCACCTACAGATGGACAAAAACAGTGATGCAGAATATAGGCTGGTGAAGGACCCAAACCAGAAACCCAAACCCTGAGGGCCCTTGGGCCAGGGTCACAGCATGGAAAATGGTCAAGGACTAGTGTCACAACCTTGACCAGTGTTGCGGGCATGACTTAGAAGGAGGCCAGGCCTGGAGAGCTAGTGGCCTGGCTGCACATGTATCAAGTTCAAGAGCAGGTCAAACCAACCCGTGGGCAGAGGACGTGAGTAGACTTTTCTGCAGTTGTGCAAATGACCCGAAAGTGCATGAAAAGCTGTTTAACATCTTTCATTAGTCATCAGGGAAATGCAAATTAAAACCACAGGGAGATACCCATTAGGACCTCTATGAAAAACCAACCCAACCCAACCCCCACCCCCCAAAAAAAGTAACGAGCATTGACAAGGCTGGAGAAATCAGACACCTCCTGCCCAGCCGGTGGGAATGGAAAATGATGCAGCTGCTATGGAAAATAGTTCAGTGGGTCCTCAGAAGTTCAAATGTAGGAATTCCCTGGTGGCTCAGCAGGTTAAGGATCGGGTGTTGTCACTGCTGTAACTTGGATTGCAGCTGTAGTGTGGGTTCGATCCCTGGGCCTGGAAATTTTGTATGCCAAGGGCCAATCCCCACTCCCCAAGAAAGTCAAACATAGAATCACCTTGTGACCCAGCAATTGCGCTCCCAGGTACATGCCGAGCACAGACTCAGATATTGTACACTTTTGTTCATAGCAACTTTTTTTTTTTTTTTTTTGCTTTTTAGGGCCGCATCCATGGCATGTAGAGGTTCCCAGGCAAGGGGCTGAATTGGAGCTACAGCTGCCAACCTACGCCCCAACCACAGCAACACCAGATCTGAGCCACGTCTGCGACTTACACCATAGCTCACGGCAACGCCGGATCTTTAACCCACTGAGCAAGGCCAGGGATCGCACCGGCAACCTCATGGTTCCTAGTCAGATTTGTTTCTGCTGCACCATGACAGGCCAAATGTGGAAACACCCCGTGTCCATCAAGAGATGATAGATAAACACAATATGGTCTATCCCTATAATGGATATGATTCAGCCTTAAGTAGGAAGGAGATTCTGACACCTGTTTCAACATGGAGACCTTGAGGATGTGATGCCAGACAAGAAGGACAAACATTGTCTGATTCCACTCCCAGGAGGTCCCTAGAGGAGTCAGATGCACAGAGACAGGAAGGAGATGGTGGGGCAGGGCCTGGGGGAGGGGAGGGGGAGTCAGTGTTTCATGGGGACAGAGTTCCAGTTCGGGAAGATGACAAAGTCCTAGAGATGATGGTGGAAATGGTTACACAACATGAATGTACTTAACGCCACTGAGTTGTGTGCTTAAAAAAATGATTAAAATGGTAAATTTTATGGTATGCATATTTCATCACAGCTAGAAAAAGATTAAGTAAAAAGCTGAAAAAAAAAAAAACCAAAACCCCGAAAAACCTAAACCTGGTTGGGTGGGGAAAATAGGGCTGGACACAAACACTACCATCCGTTGAAGTCAGGGCTGGGATTGTCATGGGCGGGGGGCGGGGGAGCAGAGACTTTGCCTGGGCTTTGGGCTTCCAGAAACTACAGAATGCCCAGTTCAACGTGCATAGGAGACTTTTCACCTTTTTTTTTTTTTTTTTTTGGCTGCGCTCTCAGCAGGCATGAGGAAGTTCCCTGGGCCAAGGATCCAGTTTGCGCCACGGAAGAGACAACTGCTGTATCCTTAACCTACTGAGCCACCAGGGAACTCCTCATAGGACACTCTTATGCTAATACATTCTTGGTTGTTTATCTGAAATTCCCAATTGAGTGCACGTCCTGTGTTTTTATTTGCTAAACCTGGGCTGCAGTGTGCCCACTGTTTGTTTCTCCTCTCCTGGGATGGCGTCTAGGCTTTGTCCTCAGAGGAAGAATCAAAGAATTGTACCTCCTTCCTGCATAAACGTATTTGGACACGTCTTTTTTGAGAAAGGAGCCTGGCAGGAAGGCAGTGCTCAGAAATTGTGAGTAGAGTTCCTGCTGTGGCTCAGTGGGTTAATTATCCAGCTTGTCCCTTTGGCGTTGCCGGTGCAATCCTTGGTCTGGTGCACAGGGCTAAGGATCTGACCTTGCTGTAGATGTGGTCAAAGTGGAACCTTGGGTTCGATCCCTGGCGGGGAGCGTCCATATGCCCAGGGTGCGGCCAAAAAAGGAGGGGGGAAGCAACTGTTAGCTACTCCCAGGGCACGTGTCTCTCGTTATCTGTCCTACCCCTGCCTGCCCAGGAACCTTGAGGACTTTTACTGCTGGTCACCGATAAAGGGCAATAAAGGAACTGAGATGGGAAGAGTTTCAAATAAAACTCAGAATCGAAAGCCTTTGCAGCCACCCAGGTCAGAAGCTTCCTGTGCCAAGAGGCTGGTGGCGGCAGGACTCTGGGACAGACTCAGCTCTACCACCTGAGCCTCATTTTCTCTCTCTCTGAAGTTAGGGTTGGGGAGATTTCCTAAAGGCTTGCTCCCAGCATTGGGTGATTGCTCTGTGATGAGCAATAAGTATTCCAAAAGGGCAGGTGTTTGGGATTTTTTCGTGTTTTTTTTTTTCTCAGATACACACATCCATTCTTTTTCAGATTCTTTCCCATACAGATTATCACAGAATAGTGGCTGGAGTTCCCTGTGCTAGATAGCAGGTGCCCACTGGCCAGTCATTTCATATCCCACAGTGTACAAAGAGCAGTTTTGATTTTAATGTATATTGTGGTAGAAGTGTATTTCACAAATTTTTTTTTGTCTTTTTTAGGGCCACACCCGTGGCATATGGAGGTTCCCAGGCTAGGGATTTAATTGGAGCTACAGCTTCTAGCCTACACCACAGCCACAACACTGCCAGATCCAAGCCACGTCTGTGACTACACCACAGCTCATGGCAACACTGGATCCTTAACCCACTGAGCAAGGCCAGGGATCAAACCTGAAACCTCATGGTTCCTAGTCGGATTCCTTTCTGCTGGGCCATGTTGGGAAATCCCTTTTTTTTTTTTTTTTGTGGTGCCTACAAATTTCCTGGTCATGGATCAAACCTGAGCCACGGCAGTGACAACCCGAATCCTCAACTGTTAGGCCACCAGGGAGCTCCATAGGGTCCCTTCTTATTCACAGAAGTTCTGTGCTACAAATGTGGAACCAGTAAACACTGCACCACTTGTTCCTGGGGACACACTGGTCAGGCTCCTGTGAGCCTCTGCTCACATTTTTATCAACTGATCAACACATAACCTTGTGTGATGTATGTATCTGCTTAAAGACTGCTTATTTAATAAAAAGTCATTGATTCATTAACGCTGAGCTCACAGCCCACTCTAACTCACACCTGAAGGAAGCTCATCTAATATAGGAACTTCCTCCAGGAGGCATATCCCAGCCCTCCTGTGCTTAGGACACTAGCCAGCACTTCAGCTCTATGCTTGGGGGCCACTTTAGGTGCAGCAGCAAAATGCAAAACCCATGGCACTCAACAGGCTATGAAAAGGACACTGGTTCTTGGAGTGCCCGGCGTGGTGCAGCAGAAACAAATCCTACTAGGAACCATGAGATTGCAGGTTCAACCCCTGGCCTTGCTCAGTGGGTTAAGGATCCAGCATTGCCGTGAGCTATGGTGTAGGTTGCAGATGCGGCTCAGATCCTGCTTTGCTGTGGCTCTGGTGTAGGCTGGCAGCTGTAGCTCTGATTCAACCCCTAGCCTGGGTACCTCCATATGCTGCGGTACAGCCCTAAAAAAAGAAAAAAGAAAAAGAAAAAAAGACACCGGTTTCACCTCAGCTGGGAAGGAGTGCATTGGGTGACTCAAATGTTTCACCATTCTGTGCATGTCTGAGAATGACTGGCAATACCACACATAATGATTTGGGGGATACAAATAAATGTTAGTGAGTAGAATTTTCAAGTGTGGAATCCTGGAATAATGAGGATCCACCTTGTGTGCATTTATCTATTTCCCAGCTCTGTCCACCAAGATGGCCTTGAGATTGAGACACCCCAGGTGCCGTGAGTACCCTGAGTACCCAGATGTTGGCTTCTAAATACCACCTCCACTGAGAGGACCCTGCATTGCTTATGCCTTTCTGTTTTCTTTATTTTCTGGTGTTTTGGTATCTGTGGGGCCTTGCTGACCCTGGAGAGATGGCCAGCTAATTCCTAGAGGTAGCAACTGACAGGCCTGTAAGTGGATCTTATGCCAGCCAATCAATCCAGAGTCCATGCCTCCCCTCATCTCTCTCCTCTATGGGACCCTCACACTGAGAGCCACTGTTCTCCTTCACCTGTGACTCCAGGGCTAGGTACCAGGCATCTAGGGGCAGTTCCTACACTCCAAGCTCTGCTGAAATTATTTGCTCTGGCTTAAATATCCTTAGCTTGCTTACCTTGCTGTGCCCACTCCTTTTAGTCAAATCATAGTGAAGACTCTTGTCTACATTTCCCCCCTCCCTGCTTCCCTACGCTTCCCACGCTTCAACACTGGTGCTTCCCCATGTGGCCCTGTGGCATGCCACTTCCTGTTTCTAGGGATCTGTGAGGATAAGCTTCCTCCCCTGTGGTGGGCACTTCTGTGTCTGTGTGTCTTATAGTACCTGATTGAAATCAATTCTGGGTACATTTTTTAAAAATTTATTTTTTGGGAGTTCCCGTCGTGGCTCAGTGGAGGGGAATCTGACTGGCATGCATGAGGATGCGGCTTTGATCTCTGGCTCCGCTCAGTGGGTTAGGGATCTGGCATTGCCGTGAGCTGTGGTGAAGGTCATAGATGTGACTCAGATCCCTCATTGCTGTGGCTGTGGTGTAGGCTGGTGGCTGCAGCTCTGATTTGACACCTGGCCTGGGAACCTCCATATGCCGTGGGTGCGGCCCTAGAAAGACCAAAAAAAAAAATTTATTTTTTGAATTATAGTTGATTTACGATGTTGTGTTTCTGGTGTACAGCAAAGTGATTCAGGTATATGTGTGTTCTTATATATATACATGTATATATATGTATATATTTCCCTGTGCTACACATTAGGACCCTATTGTTTATCTATTCTATATATAATAGTTTACATCTGCTAATCCCAAATTCCCAATCCTTCCCTCCCCCTCCCTCCTCCCCTTTGGCAACCACAAGTCTGTTTATTCATTCATTCATTCATATTTAGTACACATATATATACACACACACACACATATATATACATATATATATATATATTTTTTTTTTTTTCCCCCACACCCATGGCATGCAGATGTTCCTGGGCCAGAGACTGAATTCAAGCCATGGCAGTGACCAGAGCCACAGTAGTGACAACACTGGATCCTTAATCCACTGAACTGCCAGGGAATTCCCATACTTAATAAACTCCTAATGCCTTGTCTGTGACCAGCCACATACTAAATAGACCATGAGGGCTTAGTAAGGCCAAATCCTTTGGCCTGGCCATTGAAAATCCCCAGTTTGGAGGAGACAGAGCTAGACACAAATGTTCTTAGCTCCAAAGGGTAGAAGTGGGAACCCAAGGCTGGGGAAACCCCAGGGAAGGAATGGAGTATTGGTTAAAGGAAACTGGCAAAGTTGTTCAGAGGTGGTGTCATTTAAGGTGGGGCTTTGAAGGATTAATAGAAGTTTGCCACTTTTGCTGTTGAGAAAGATCCAATCTGGGGGAGACAGGGTCAGCACAGATGCTCCCAGTCCTGTACGATAGGAACTGGGGCAGAGGATAGCACCTCGGTCTGGGGATGCTCAGGAGTGGGGAACTGGGTTTTGTGTGTAGCAGAGAGGTAGGGAAGGCTGAATGGAGGAGGAAATAATGGAGCTGAGCTAATGGAAAATGGCAGAGCAGAGAGAATGAGAAGGGTGTTGCAGGCAGATGGCATAATATATGCAAATGCTCAGAGATGTGAGCCTGCACAGTGTTTGCAGGGACAGCAGCAAGCTCAGTCTAGTTGGAAGGAACAAGGCTAGGAGAGGAGCTGTGGGGGAGCTTGAGTATGATGATATTCTCAAGAGCCTGGTCATGCAGAGCTGAGGCAGAAGGAAGGTCCAAGGCTAAGGGAGCCTGGGTAAGGGGCATGAAGTTTCTACTAGAGGGCCCTGGAGAATGCTGTGTAGAGGAGGGGGCATTCAAGCTGGGGTTTTGAAGGATAAGTAGGAGTTGACTAGTTTTGGTCTTTGAGCACTTCCTAGTCTAAGAAGGAAAATTCTATGGAAAGAGCCTGGACAAAGGGACTCAGTGATGGGGAGTCCAGGCAGGAGGCTGGTAGGACTCTACCTGGAAGAATGAGGAAAGTCATTCATTCATTCAGTGTCACCTTCTTGATACCTAATCCTGAGCTGGAAGCTGGGGACACATAGATAACAAAACTCCAGCCTTTGTCCTCCAGTAATCCACATGGAGTTTCCCCAGGAGGCAAAGTGAGGGAAGGGTGGTGAGTATGAAATGGATCTTGGGTTGACAGCCACTCCACTGGAATAGTAGATGATAATAATCATGACTATGATTGTGACCCAAAACAACACTATGGACTGTTTACTGTGTCCTAGACTTTGTTTTAAACAGTTTGCATTGGAGTTCCCATCGTGGCGCAGTGGTTAACGAATCTGACTAGTAACCATGAGATTGCGGGTTCGATCCCTGGCCTGGCTCAATGGGTTAAGGATCTGGCGTTGCCGTGAGCTGTGGTGTAGGTTGCAGACGTGGCTCGGATCCCGTGTTGCTGTGGCTCTGGTGTAGGCCGGCGGCTGCAGCTCCAATTAAACCCCTAGCCTGGGAACCTCCACATACCGCGGGTACGGCCCTAGAAAAGGCAAAAAGACAAAATAATAATAATAATAATAAATTAAACTCTCCGGGGCAGGTAACTATTATAGCTCTGTTTTACAAAAAAGGAAATGGAGAAAGATTGAGTCACTACCTCAAGGTCACAGCTCAGGGTCATGGAGCTGAGATATGAACCCAGAAGTTGTGAGCGCAAAGTCTAGGCTATTACTGAGTAGCACACTTCTCACCATCCCCACAGCCTCCACTCAGGTTCATCCCTCATCTTTGCTCACTTGAGCCAGCACAGTCACCTGCATTTTGTGCCCCTGGCTCCCACCCTAGCCGCAGACAGTGTGTCCTCCCTTCAGCCGCCACCAGAGGGGGCACGTGACCTGAGTCAATCCAAGTCTCTCCTCTGCCCCCAGCCCTCCAGGGCTCCCTCCTCTTTCAGGATGAAAGCCCAGGTCCTTCCCACCGCCCTAAAGGCTTTGCACAACGTGCCCTGTACCCTCCCTGTGCTCCCCTCCTCCCTCTCCAACCACCCCCTCCCCACCCTGCCCCAGCCACACTCACTGTTCCTCCAACCTTGGCATAGACCGTCCCTGCTGCCTGCGCCTTGCCCATTTCCTCAACGGGCCCCTCCCAAAACCCCTATTCGGCTTTTTCCCCTCTTAAGCATTTACTATCTAATACTCAATACATTTTGTGTACTTAGATTTGTTTATTATCTGTCTACTCCCACTTAGGACATTGGCTCCACAGGGGCAGGAATATTTGTCTGTTTTTTCATTGCTGTGTCCTCAGCACCCAGGAATGAGACACACAGTAGGTGCTCAGTAAGTGTTCGTTGATTTAAAAACTGGCTCTACTGTGTCCATTCAGCTCATGATAATGATAATCCTGAGCATTTATTGAATGCCTTCTGTGTGCCAGACTATGTGGGAATTCTTTGTTATTGGTTTGTTTGTTTTTGGTTATTGACATTTTTTTTGAGATATAGTTTACAAATCATAAATCACCATTTTATTTATTTTATTTTTTGCTTTTCAGGGCCCCACCCACAGCATATGGAAGTTCCTAGGCTAAGGGTCAAATTGGAGCTGCCGCTGCTGGCCTATGCCAGAGCCACAGCAACGTGGGACCCAAGCTGCATCTGTGACCTACACCACAGCTCAGCCGGATACCCAACCCCCTGAGCAAGGCCAGGGATTGAACCTGTGTCCTCATGGATACTTGTCGGATTCAGTTCCGCTGAGCCACAATGGGAACTCCATATATCACCATTTTAAAGTGTACAATTTAGTGGTGTTTATATATTTACTATTTGCACTGCCATCACCAATTCTAGAACATTCTATCACCCCCAAAAGAAAACTCAACTCCATAAGCAATCATTCCCTATTTCCCCTCCCAGTGCCTGGCAGCAATGAACCCACTTTCTGCCTTTTTAGATTTGCCTGCACTGGACATTTAACATCCACGCAATCACACACTGTGTGTCTTTTTGTGTCTGCTTCTCTCACCGAGCATCGTGTTTTCAGGGTCCATCCATGTAGCCAGTGTTGGTGCTTCTCTGCTATTCATGGCTGCATAATATTCCAGTCTGTGGATGGACCATATTTTGTGTGTCAGTTTATCTGCTGATGGACATTTGGGTGTTGAATTTTGGGTGGCAATTATGAATAATCTTTTTATGAACATTCATTTACAATGTTTTGTTTGAACACCTGTTTTCAGTTCTTTTGGATGGCTATCTAGGAGTGGAATTGCTGGTGAAATGGTAATTCTATGTTTACTTTTTTTGAGGAACTGCTAAATTGTTTTCCACTGTGGCTGCACCATTTTACATTCCCAGCAGCTGTGCTGGAGGGTTCTATTTTTTCCACATACTGGTCCGCAGGATGTTATTATCTGCCTTTTTCATTATAGCCATCATAGTGGTTGTGGAATGTTATCTCACAGTGGTTCCAATTTGCATTTCCCTGATGATGACTAATGATATTAAGAATCTTTTTTTTTTTTTTTTTGGCTGAGCACACAGCATATAGACTTTCCAAGGCCAGATATCGAGTCCTCGCCACAGCAGTAACCTGGGCCACTGCAGTGACAACACCAGATCCTTAACCTGCTGCACCACAAGGAAACTCCATCTTTTTTTGTTTGTTTTTTTGGTTGCCCCGTGGCATATGGAATTCCCGGGCCAGGGATCAGATCCGCAGTTGTGACCTATGCCACAACTGAGGCAATGCTAGATCTTTTAACCCACTGTGTCAGGCTGGGGATCGAACCTGTGTCCTGGTGCTGCAGAGACACCGCTGATCCTGTTGTGCCACAGCAGGAACTCCATGTCTTTTTTGATAAAGAGTGAGAGCTGGAGTTCCCGTTGTGGCGCAGTGGTTAACAAATCCGACTAGGAACCATGAGGTTGCGGGTTTGATCCCTGTCCTTGTTCAGTGGGTTAAGGATCCGGCGTTGCCGTGAGCTGTGGTATGTAGGTCGCAGACACGGCTCGGATCCTGCGTTGCTGTGGCTCTGGTGTAGGCCAGTGGCTACAGCTCTGATTCGACCCCTAGCCTGGGAACCTCCATATGCCGCGGGAGCGGCCCAAAGAAATGGCAAAAAGACAAAAAAAAAAAGTAAAAAAAAAAGAAGAGTGAAAGCTAATATTATTGGAGCTGTGCCACTAACATTTTTTGTGTGTCTGTTGTAGGTCAGGCCAGGTCCACCTAACTGTGACCTGGACAGACTCAGATGCCTCACCCTGTCTTCTTGGATTGCACCATCTTTGAAAAAGTAAGAGAAGAAAAAAAATGAAAGAAAGAAAAAGTAAGGGAAGAAAACGAGTAAGTACCCTCTGGGATTGCAGCTTGGAGCATAAGGTAGACTAAAGTTGGGAGCTCCCTCTAGTTACTCTGACACTGAGCGTCCACGTGACATAGGGGATGCTCATTACAGACACAGGCAATGAGCACCCTATTCTCAGCACTGAGGCCTGGGACTGAGTGCTGTGGAATCTGCCCCCTGATCCCAGGGCTGGTGCTCTGGCCTTAGGTACCCCTCCAACCCAGCATGCCCCCAGCCTGGGCCCCACTCACCTTTGCTCCCATTCTCAACTCCATGCCAGGAAATAGCCTTGTTCCCTGGCGCCTGGACCCCCTCATAAAATCGAACTCCTCAGGCCATAGGAGGCCGACTTCCACGATGGAGGAGGGGAGGTGGCTTTGAGGACAGGAGGGCAGGGCTTCCCAGCCGCCAAGGCGTGTAGCTCTGGACTTTGTCTCTCTGGGCCTCTGGGTGGAGAAGCCTAAGTCAGCAATTAGCCACCATCTGGGCCCTGGCACCCGTTCACCCTTTCTCTGTGGGCCTATGTTTCTGCATCTTACCCACAGGGGCCTTCCTGGTCCCCGCCCAGCTCTGGCACATGGTGGGTGCTTAGTGAATGGCTGAGAATGACAAGACACTCCCTGTTGATTCTGCTCCCTGTTTGGGTCCGTTTAAACACTTAAGCATTTATAAAGCACCTGCCGTGTACTTTACAAGTACCACCTCCTTGGAGACTTCTTTTTTTTTTTTTTGGTCTTTTTCCAGGGCCGCGCCCAAGGCATATGGAGGTTCCCAGGCTAGGGGTTTAATCAGAGCTGTAGCCGCTAGCCTACGCCAGAGTCACGGCAACGCCAGATCCAAGCCGAGTTTGCAACCTACACCAATCTTACGGCAACGCCAGATCCTTAACCCATTGAGCCAGGCCAGGGATTGAACCCGCAAACTTATGGTCCCTAGTCGGATTCATTAACCACTGAGCCACGAGGGGAACTCTGACTTCTTATTTTTAACAGCTCTATGAAAATATACTTGAGTGTAATAATCTGTATGTGTTTAAAATGTACATGGAGTTCCCGTCATGGCGCAGTGGTTAACGAATCCGACTAGGAACCATGAGGTTGCAGGTTCGGTCCCTGCCCTTGCTCAGTGGGTTAACGATCCGGCGTTGCCGTGAGCTGTGGTGTAGGTTGCAGACTCGGCTCAGATCCCACGTTGCTGTGGCTCTGGCATAGGCTGGCAGCTACAGCTCCAATTCGACCCCTATCCTGGGAACCTCCATATGCTGCAGGAGCGGCCCAAGAAATAGCAAAAAAAAGACCAAAAAAAAAAAAAATCAAAAAAAAAAATGTACAGTTTGCAGTTCCCATTGTGGCTCAGTGGGTTACCAATCCGATTAGTATTCATGAGGATGCAGGTTCAATCCCTGGCCTGCTCAGCAGGTTTAAGGATCCAGCATTGCCGTGAGCTGTGGTGTAGGTTGCAGATGCGGCTCAGATCCTGCATTGCTATGCCTGTGGTGTAGGCTGGCAGCTTCAGCTCATATTCAACACCTAGCCTGGGAACTCCATATGCGGCAGATGCAACCATAAAATAAATAAATAATAAAATAAAATGTACAGTTTGATGAGTTTTGTCATATGTCTATCCCCGTGCAACCATGGGCACAATCAAGATAGTAAACAATAGCTTCCATCCCCCCAGGAATTTCCCTTGTGTTCCTTCCCATTCCCACCCTCCATCCCAGGGAACCAGCCATCTCCTTTCAGTCACCATAGATTTCTGTAGTTGGCATTTTCCAGAATTTTGTATAAATTAAATCAGAGTACACCTTCTTCCATGTTTGGCATCTTTCACTCAGCATAAGACATTTAAGATTCATCCATGGTGTATGGGTTTCCTTTTTATGGCTGAATAATATTCCAGTGTGTGGATGGACCACATTTTGTTCATCAATTCACTTTGTTGGTGGACACTTGGGTTATTTCCAGTTTGGAGATGTCATCAATAAAGTTGCTACAACATGTGTGCTTGGGTCTTAGGTAAATCTGTGCTTTCATTTCTCTTGGGTACATGTGTTGTTATTAATTTCTGTATAATAAATCACCTCCAAACTTGGTGCCTTAAGACAATAACGTTCATCATCTCGCATAGTTTTGAGGGTCAGAAATTTGTGAGTGATGTAGCTGAATGGTTCTGAATCAGGGTCTTTCACAAGGCTGCAGTCAAGCTGTGGGCTGAGGCTGCATCATTATCTGAAGTCTTGACTGGGGCTGGAAGAGTGACTTCCAAGCTGGCTCCATCCTGTGGCTCTTGGTGGGAGGCCTCAGTTCTATACCATATGTGCTCCTCCAGCAGGGTAGTATAGTCCAGACTTCTGTAAAGAGCTCTCTGTAAGTACCAGAGAAGGGGAGCCCAAGCTGAAAGCCAAAGGCATTATATAACAAAATCTCTGAGGTGGCATCTGCCATATTATTATTATTATTATTATTATTATTATTGTCTTTTTAGGGCTGCACCCAAGGCATATGGAGCTTCCCTGGCTAGGGGTGGAATTGGAGCTGCAGCTGCCGGCCTGCACCACAGCCACAGCAATGCAGGATCCTAGCTGCATCTGCGACCTGCACCACAGCTCACGGCAATGCTGGATCCTTAACCCAGTGAGCAAAGCCAGGGATGGAAGCCGCATCCTTATGGATACTAATCGGATTTGTTACTACAGAGCCACGACGGGAACTCCCTGCCATATTCTATTTGTTAGAAGTGCATCACTAAAACAGAAGTAGAAGAAGAAGAAGGAGGAGGAGGAGGAAGAGGAAGAAGAAGGAGGAGAAGGAGGAGGAGGAGGAAGGAAAGGAGGAGGAGGAGCAAAAAGAAGTGAATCATGAGAGTTCCTGTTGCGGCTCAGAGGGTTAAGAACTCTGACTAGAGGGTTCCATCCCTGGCCTCACTCAGTGGGTTAAGGATCTGGCATTGCCGTGAGCTGTGGTGTAGGTCGCAGACGTGGCTCGGATCCCATGTTGCTGAGGCTGTAGTGTAGGCCAGCAGCTGCAGCTCTGATTTGACCCCTAGCCTGGGAACTTCCATATGCCACGGGTGTGGCCCTAAGAAAGAAAAAAAAAAAAAAAAAAAAAAAGAAGTGAATCACTAAATTCAACACACATCCTAGGCATGGGGGTGAATTACACCAGGCCGTGAATACCAAGAAGTGGGGCTCACTGGGGGCTATCCTAGAGTTATCTCCCACTGTTCTCTAGTATTTGACTCTTTCAGCAAACATTAAGCTTCTACTGTGTACTTCACAAGAAACTTCTCCTTGGCTACTCACAACAGCTCTCTGAAAAGCAGGCAGTATTATGTTCACTTTACAGATGGGGAAACTGGTCCAGAGATACTAAGTCACCCACCAGCAGTCTATACCAGAGTTAAGTGGCAAAAGGAAGGGTCCCTCCTGAGGTTTAAGTCCTGTGTGAGGAGGAGGCTGGAGGTGGTAAGGAGCAGAAGCAGAGAAGGGAAGAAAGTGCAATTATTTTTTTTTTTCTTCAGAGAAAAAAAAAAGCACCCAGAAGCGCTGAGTTCCTTCATCGATTTCACAAACATTTATCAATCACCTACTGTATAGCAGGTGCTGTTTTTGGCTGTGGGGACACCGCAGAGAGCAAGATGGACAAAGTTCCCTGCACATGTAGCACTCCCACATGAGGGTGGGCGATTCCACTCATTGCTACCCAGGAGTTTTGCAGGGGGAGGGAAGAGGCCGGAGGCTCTGTGCAGGACGAGGGGGACCCCACGGTCACCAAGACACTGTGGTCACTGCCCTCCTGGAGTTCACAATCTGGTGGGGGAGACAGAGAGCAAACAACAAAGAACCCATCCATTCTTCCCTTCAATACTTATTGAGCACCTACTGTGTACTATACTAGAGGCAACAGTGATCAGAACAGAGAACCCTACAATAGGGTGAGGAGGGAACAGGCAAGCAAAGAAGATGATTTCGGGCTGTGAAAAGGGCTGTGGGAAAGTCCAGCAGGGTGCTGCTGGGGTGGGGGGTGGCATTGGAAAGGTCTGGCCTGGAAAGACCTGGCCTGACGGCCTTCCCTGGAGGAGGGGACACTGGAGCCAAGGTCCAGGGGACAATGTTTCTGTTCACTTCCCTGGTTACAGTTCTTTATTCAAGTGGAGCTTTCCTCTATTTGTGGGACAGGGTGTGGGAGGGGACCCCAGACCCCTGCCCTGACTGCGTGTCCAACTAGGGTGGGGGTGGAAGGGCCAAGATCAGAGCCTTAAGGAGCCAACCTTTCCTCAGTTCCAATCAACTAATCAGTGGAGACCTTGACCTTCCCCTCTCCCCTTATCTCAAGACAGGTGAGCACAGTGTTCAAGGTGCAGCGTGGAAGGTACATGATGTGATCTGGGCAGAGCCGGGGGTGGGGGTGGGGGTTCCAGCCAAGTCAGGGCTGGGGGAGGTGCCGATGTCAGGGAACTGTGGAGAATGGCACCTCACTTTCCTCATCCATGAAATGGGTCTCAGCATGAGGAGCACCTCAGACTTTTATACTTTTCCCATCATTCGAAACACATGGGTTGAGTACCTCCTGTGTGTTTGGGCCTCTTTCTAGGTCTCTTTCTGTTAAGAGGCCAGACAGTGAAATTTTTTTTTTTTTGTCTTTTCTAGGGCTGCACCCGTGGCTTATGGAGGGTCCCAGGCTAGGGGTCAAATTGGAGCTGTAGCCGCCAGCCTATGCCAGAGCCACAGCAATGCCAGATCCAAGCCACATCTGCGACCTACACCACAGCTCACGGCAACACTGGATCCTTAATCCACTGAGCCAAGGCCAGGGATCGAACCCACAACCTCATGGTTCCTAGTCTGATTCATTAACCACTGAGCCACTATGGGAACTTCCAGATAGTAAATATTTTAGGGCTGTAGCAACTACATAACTCTGCTGGTGCAGGGTAAAGGCAGCAAAGCTCCATAAATGAATGGGCGTGGCTATGCTACCATAAAATTAACTTGGCAGGACTCGGTATATAGTAGGCACTTCATTAATCCCTGTTCCCTGACTGTAATATAGTAGCACTGCACTAATACCTGGTCCATGCCTGGTATATAGCAAGTGTTGCATTAATGCTTGGACATGCAAGGTTTACAGTAAGCATTCCACTAATGTTTGTTTCCTGCCTGGTATACACCAGGCATTGCATTAATGCTTGGTTACATCGTGGGCATGGCATTAAT
This sequence comes from Phacochoerus africanus, assembly GCF_016906955.1. Classification (NCBI taxonomy): domain Eukaryota; kingdom Metazoa; phylum Chordata; class Mammalia; order Artiodactyla; family Suidae; genus Phacochoerus; species Phacochoerus africanus. The sequence goes on along the minus strand of NC_062547.1, from coordinate 75,602,865 downwards.
AGCTGGTCCAGGCCTGGTATACAGCAAGTACTCCATTAATGCTCATTCCATACCTGGCATACAGAAGGCTTTACATTAATGCTAAGCCCAAGTCTGCTATATAGGAGAGGTTCCCTTAATGCATGCTCCAAGAATGGTTGAGAGTAAGGTTCATTTCTGGTCAGGCAATGGCAGGGTCCTGGGAGGCCGTGAACGCTGGTACCTCGCTGCCTCGCATAGAGCCCGACTGACTGACCGACAGCAGCTGCGGATCTGAGCCTTTAGCGCCTGCAGAGCCGAGCAGGGCCGAGCGGAGCCGAGCGCAGCCGAGCCGCCCTGCAGAGTCCGCCACATTCCCACAATCCCGGGCGGCCCCGCCCGGCTCCCAGCTGCGCGTCCCCCTTCCCACGTCGGCGCAACCTAACCCTCGGGCGCGCCCGCCTCGCCCCGCCCCGCCCCGCCCGTGCGACGCCCCGCCCAGCCCAGCTGCTAGTCCCGCCCCCGCGGCGGGCGCGCGGGCCACCGCCCCCTCCCATTGGCCGCGCTGGCCGCCCGTCGGCGCTGTGCGGGAGCGGGTTAGGTTGTGAGGCGCTGTCGCTCGGTCGCGGCGGCTGCGGTTGGCGGTGGCGGCGGCAGTGGCGGCGGCGGCGGCGGCGCGGGCAGAGGGCGTCCGGGCGGGATCAGCGGCCAAGCGGGACCGGCGCTCGCAGGTGGCCGAGGCTGACCGCCGGCCCGGGGGCCGAGCGCCGAGGGCCAGGCGGGCGCGGCCAGGGCAGCTCCGGGCCAGGGCCGGGCCGGCCGGGGGGCGACGGCGGGGGCGGCCGGCGGGCGGCCGGGGCCGGAACGATGACTCTGGAGTCCATGATGGCGTGTTGCCTGAGCGATGAGGTGAAGGAGTCCAAAAGGATCAACGCCGAGATTGAGAAGCAGCTGCGGCGGGACAAGCGCGACGCCCGGCGCGAGCTCAAGCTGCTGCTGCTCGGTGAGTGGGCCTGGCCTGTGGGGTCCCCAGGGCCAGCGGCGCGGGGACGGCCGGGCGTGGCGGCCCTGCGTGGTGTCCACGGTGGGGACCCCGGGCCTTGGGGTCAGCACACTCGGTGCCGTCGGCCTCTGGGCCACCTGAACCCCGCAGGGTCAGCCCCAATCTCTGCTGTACAGGCTGAGTCCCTGAAACGCGAGGGGTCAGCTCCTGCCTCTGCTGTCCACATCAGCGCCCCAGAGCCTCAGGATCTGCCCGTGCCTCTTCTTTCCATGGCAGGGCCCTGATCCCCGATTCCCGAAGTGTCAGTCCCTAGTCTCTGCTGTCCAGAACGGGCCCGGGTTCCTTCAGGATTAACCCTCGCCCCTCCTGTCCAGGTGGGCTCCCAGGACGCTTCGGGATCAGTCCCTGCCTCTGCTGTCCACTCCTTGATCCCTGCAGGGCCAGCTTCTGCTTCTGCTCTCCAGGTCAGGCCCCCAGAACCCTGGAGGGTCTGCCCTATGCCCCTTCTCTTGAGACACGGCCCTTCCCTGCACAGGGCTGGCCGTCCATCTCTCCCCCACCGGGTGTGCCCCCCTTGCTGACCCCAGCATCTGTTCAGGTCCAGACCTTCCGGCTGTAGTCCAGTAGATGTGCCCCTTGCCTCCTGGGATCCTTTCTCCACTCTTCCCACCAGGTGGAGCCCTGTTCCCTGCGTGCTGGGCCCCTCCAATCTCCGTTCTCTCAGACCAGTCTGTGTGGGGAAGACCCATGTCCCTGCCAGTGAGGTACACCGCATGGGCGAGAAGACAGCCTGTCCCCTTTTCTTGGGGTCGGGGCAGGTGGAGCCCCAGAGGGGCCTTAGCCGGTTTTCAGAACTGGCCAACTCGGCAACCCTCGCCAGCCTCTTTCCTTATGTCTTAGTGGGAGCCTGGGCTTCCCGGTCCTCCTCTCCTCCTGGAGAAGACTCCTGTCTGAATCTCCATCTCCCCAAGGCACACCTGTTGGTGGGAGCCAGTCGGCCCAGCTGTCAGCTTAGTGTTGTCACCCCAAATAAGGGTTGTTGGAGGCCTTACCTCTGCAGTCAAAGGCAAGAAGGTCGTTTACACAACAGAAGCCCTTGCCCTGCCTTCTCTGGACCTGGGCTGCATTCCTGCACTGTGGGAAAGTTGGAAATGCAGCTGCGATGGGCCCTGGGTGGAGGAGGGGTCTGCCGCGGAGAGGTGTACCGGCTTATTGGTGCAGGGTTTGGAGTCACTGAGTTGCATGGTGGAGTGACTTTCTGGAGGCTGCAGGTCTTGGTGGGAACACCTTACTTCTCCCACCTGTGGGGACCCCCCTTGTCCTCTCTTTGATAAAATACTTTGCCAATTTCTTTTCCCCAAATTTGTTCCGCTTTACCTAAAGGCTATAATATGGGCCATCTTTGCAGAAAAGACAGGCAGAGAGTAACCTTAAAGTTTGGAGAAAACTGGCAGTGGAGTCCCAGTGGCATTTGGGAGGACAGCGTGGCACTGGCTGGCTTTTGCCAGAAGAGGTAGACTTTATTTTCAGAACTGGGGTTTCAAAATTCCCAGCATATTAATGTTACCAGACCCATGGCCTGGCTGGAGGCTGGGGGCTGCATGAGCCCGTAGTCGCTCCCACCGCCAGCCCTGAGCCCTTCCAGGCTCCAGACTGACATGGTGGTGGGTGCTCCTGCATCCTTGGTATGTGTATCTGGTCTCCCTGGGCCTGGACTGAGGAGGCTTGCAGGGGCTCTGGAAGCATCTGGTGCCCACCCTTGGGTGTGGGGTGTTGGCTGTGGGAGCACCTGTGTCTGTGATCCTACTCCTCCCCTGAGAGAGGCACCCAGCCCTGCCCTGCGAGCGTGCGGGAGGTGGGGAGTCTGGTTTGAGAAGCTAGGTCCTAGGTATGGCAGGCAGTTAGGATGATGATGGTTCAAGGCAAAGTTTTATGACACGAGGAGGACGGTTGTAAGGCTGGGTCAAGGTCCTAGGGATGTGCTGGGGGCCAAGGGGCCAAGCAGCATCCCTGCCTTTCGTACTCCATGCTGGGAGCACCCCCACTGGTGACAATCACAGATGTTCCCAGACATGGCCTAGTGTCCTCTGGAAGCAGAATCACCCGTGTTTATGTTATCAGAATGCCTCCATGCCATGTTAGCATGCCATGTGAGGTGCAGTGTTGCAGAGCTGGTGCATGATCACTGTAGGTTATTTCGTCAGGTGTTTTGTGAATCCTAAAGAAGTGAATACTTTTGTTTGTTTGGTCCAAAGCCAGGTATATGTGTGCACTCAATATGCAGTTCATAGTTGAGCGCATGTGATGACCGTGTTCAGTTTCGTTGATTCTCTTACTCTGGGCCATGTCCTCGTTGACATCGGTCTGTGGTGAGGACTGGGAGTAGCGCACTGTCCCTGCAGTGGCCACAGTGCCCGCCGCGCAGCACCTCTCTCCCACTGGACAGGAGAGAACCCTGGCTCCTGTTAGGAGCTCCCAGAGGGGTTCGGGAGCTAGCTTCCTGCTGGCTTCGGCCTCCCATGAACTCTCCTGGTACAGGTGCAGCGCTTTGTCCCTGCATTTCTGTCACTCAGCAGAGAACCACCGAGCAGCCCCTTGTCTGTTCCTTGGGGCAGGTTTCCCCATGAACACCGAGGCCTTCCAGGGAAATGCCGTTCCTGGAGCTCAGTGTTCCGGCCCGGCCGAGCCTGAGCAGCTCCAGGATTTCTAAATAAAGAAGGGCGGTCAGTTCTGCAGGCTTCCTGTCTGGCCAGAGCCAGCCCCCAAGGGCAGTGAAAAGACCCGGAATCCAGCCTCGGGTGTGGTGGCCCCGGCGGGAAGGGCACGCCTCTCCGGGCTTTGAGGCTCAGCGTGGAGCGTGGCCACCACTGCTGGCAGTGGCCTTGTGTGTCCCTTGCAGACCCCAAGAGCAGGAAGTGCCTTGGGGCCTCTCACCTACCCCTTAATTACCCCAGGGCTGTGGGAGACCCCAGGGCTGTGGGAGGCCCCAGGGCTGTGGAAGGCCCGAGGCCCACCCTACCCCATTCGTACCACAGGATGCATCTTAGGTGCTCTAGAGTTAAATGAAACTTTGTGTTGCTGAAAGGGTCTCTGGAGGTGCTGGGGCCCAGACACACTCTCAGAATTCTCCCTTGTGTCCTGAGCACCAGGTGACACTTTTCCTTACCAAGGGACGAAGGAGTGAGTATCACTGGCCCAAGCTCGTCCTCGCCAGGTGTGTCCACAGGCCACGGACTCTGTGTGCACAAATGCTTTCCAGCGTGTCGGCCAAGCCCCGCTGGTTGCTACTGAGAGACTCGAGGAAGTGCTTTGACTTGGTTGTTTAACCACAAAAGGTTTCACTTTCTGATTTTTGTGGTGGAGCCCTCCTCCCTGCAGCCCAGGAGCATGTCGTGGTCATTGCTGCTTCTGGGCAGGGACTTTGGAGCAGCTACAGATGGAGCAGAGAGGAAGACCCCTGGCAGGAGGGACACTGAGCCCATTTGTCCCTCCTTTGCCCTAGGCAGCCTTGGGGATAAAGTCCAGCCCTGGGTGGGCAGGTCTGGCCAGCGCCTGAGCTGGGCAGATGTGTGGCACTGGGCCACACTCAGGAGGGGCAACCTCTCTGGTCCCCACTGATGCTCCTTTCCCATCAGGACAGTGAGCTGTAGGGCCTGTGCAGTGTCTGTGGGTGGGACTGAGGTGTCTCCATGGGCTTTGGGGGCACCCACATGCAGCATTATTTTTTGGCTGAACTCCAGCTTCTCTCAGAACCCAGCCCCAGGCCTCAGGCTTGCTGGCTGGGGGACTGTGGCACCACTTCCAACATCTCTCTGCCTCCTGGGTGACTGCCTCTCTGGGGCACGTGGCTGGTTGATGGCCTGGGTGTCACCCTGCCACGGTGTCTCCCCCTCTTTACTCCACTTCATCCCACCTGCAGGACCCACCACCCCACGCACCCTGGCAAAGAGCCCTGTGGGCCTCTTGAGATGTTTGCTGGGTGACTTTGATTGGCTTATTGAACACAGGTCCCCCAGACAAGTAGAATGGTGGTGACCAGGTTACCTGGGCTTTTGGATATCCTCACATCTCACCTGCGTCCTGATATGTGGACAGACAGGAACTTGGGGAACAGCTGGCAGCTGCCACCCTCCGGAGGCCCTCCTGTGAGCAGGTGGAGGTGGAGGCTCCTGTGCGCAGCCTCGGTTTCCCCGCCTGCAGCAATGTTTAGGGTTAAGCTGATGATGCCCGAGAGGCCCTTGGCACACAGGAGGTGCTCAGCAAGCCAAGGCACTGTTCTGACCTGTTGTCACTGCTTTCCCTACTGGTGCCTCAGCCCAGCTCCCATCTGCAAGCTGTGGAGCAGCCCTGGGAGGTGGTGCTCACAGGACAGTGCAGAGTTCTGTCCCCAGCGCCTCCTAGGCCTTGGTTTTCTCTTCTGTGAAAAAATAGGCATCATACCGACTTCAGGGTTTGGGGGGATTAAGTGGGGCGATGCACGTCTACTGGGTGTGCCAGATGTACTGTTTTCACTCATGGTGTTACACTGGTCAGTGGTCCCTCTGTGCCTGGTGGGTGCACCACAGACCCTGGTGGAAGCCGCCCTTCCCGCTGCTACCGCAGTTTGCTTTTGCTCTCAGACCTTGGTCAGGCCCAGAGCCAGAAGTCAGACCCCTTCTGGAGGCCTGGGGGATGGGGGTTGGGGTTTGAACTGGAGGTGGGTCACCCACCTCTGCCCATCGGTTCTCTCACCTAAGCCTTGGTGGGGGGTGGGGCCCCCACACCCATGCTGGATTGCACAGCAGGGTTGGGCAAGACTGGGAGCTCCCACCATGTCTCCCTGCCTCCTGAGAGTCAGGCTCAGGAAGGGCTGCAGTAGGACCCAGCACGTGGGGCAAGAGAGGGGCCTCTGAGTTCTACTAGGCAGCGTGGCTGTCCCAGGGGTGGCTGGTGTCCACACCTTGAGCCACCTGGGCAGGAGACGCCAGCTCTGCTTCTCTGTGCCTCAACTCCCTCACCTGTCCTTTGGGAGATGGGGTGATAGGTGGATGAATGAACGAATGAATGGAGTGAGGGGGACAAGGTGTAATCACCAGCTTTGGCTGCACAAGGGTTTTGTTTGTTGTTTGCTTGTTTGTATTTTTAGGACCTCACCCCCAGCAGGTAGAGCTTCCCAGGCTGGGGGTCCTATCAGAGGTTGTAGCTGCTGGCCTACACCACAGCCACAGCAGCTCAGGATCCAAGCTGTCTATGACTTACACCACAGCTCACGGCAATGCCAGATCCTTAACCCACTGAACGAGGCCAGGGATCGAACCTGCATTCTCAGATGCAAGTCAGATTTGTTTCCACTGAGCCACGACAGGAACTCCCTGCACGAGAATTTTGCGCTTTCTCTGTCCCCCCACCATAAGGTCGGCATCTCTCTTTGATCTTGGATCTATTGATACAGCTCACGGCTCATGTTGGACTTCCAGACTATGTTTCTAGGAGCCCAGATCCCTGGCGGTGCTCTCGCCTGTGGTCCTGGGGTTCCCACATCCTGGCGCTAGGGAGCACTAGCGGCAGCCCCGGACACTGGTGTTCTCTTGCTGGGTTGCACCCAGTTGCCCTTGGGGTTGTGGATGCTGCTCATCTTGAATCCCTCCTGGAGTAAGTCAGACCAGCACCATCCTTCCTGCCCTCAGGCCAGGCCTGGGACGAGGTTGAACCGCTTCCTTGCCCCACTTCTCTCCCACACCTGAGGAGTGGCTGCCCGGGGCTTAGTCTCAGCTGGGGCATCTGGTGGTGCCACTGAGCACACCCAGCTGCATCCATCTGACCTATGCCAGGCCCCCAGGCAGGACCTCCCTACAACTGGGCTGTACTCCCAGGGGCCCCTGTTCTTAGAGTAAGGACTGCAATGCAGAGGACCAATGGGGACGTATGACAGAGCCAGCACTATGGATTGGGGCCAAGTTCACTGGGTTCATTCAGGAAGAGTTTGTGCAGTGCCTTCTGTGAGCCAGGGATGTGCTGGGGGTGGGGCACAGAGGAGCCGGCTCTCAGCAGGCAACAGACCAAGAACAGGTGGGGTGTTGGGGTCTTTGGGACACTTCTTGGAAAACATGAGTTTGGGTTTCCATGTGGGGAGTTGCAGTGGAGTTTGGGAGGGGAAGGGCCCAAGGAGTGGCTGATGGAACAGTGGTGTGAGCGCTGGCATCGGCCATGAGTGTCCACAGCTGTCCCCGTGGAACTGGGCTTGTGGTGTTACGGGGGAATAGCGGGGGGCCAAGCGACCCCCAGATGAGAGCGTGGCCAGGACCAAGAGGCACATGGTGTCCTCTCTGGGAGGTGGTGTGGCAGTAGGTCCCCTGTGCACATCACCTGTGCAGGTATATAGCTAGAATGAGGCTCGTCATGGGGTTCTTGCATGGTTTTGCCTGAGGGGGGGCCTTGCTCTTCTCCCTGATGGGTGTGTTTGTTTGTGTGTTTATGTTTTTTTGGGCCATACCTGCGGCATATGGAAGTTTCTAGGCTAAGGGTTGAGTCGGATCTGCAGCTTCCAGCCTACGCCACAGCCACGGCAATGCAGGGTCCCCCACCTACTGAGCGAGGCCAGGGATCAAACCCGCATCCTCATGGATACTAGTTGGATTTGTTTCCATGCCACTATGGGAACTCCTGTATCTTTTAATTTAATTAATTAATTAATTTATTTTAAATGATTTTTATTTTTTCCATCATAGCTGATTTACACTGTTTTGTCTGCTTTCTACTGTACAGCAAGGTGACCCAGTCACACATACATATATACATTCTTTTTCTCATATTATCGTGTTCCATCATAAGTGACTAGATATAGTTCCCAATGCTATATAGCAGGATGTCTTTGCTTATCCATTCCAAAGGCGGTAGTTTGCATCCGTTAACCCCAAATTACTAGTTCATCCCCCTCCCTCTCCCCCTGGGCAACCACAAGTCTATTCTCCAAGTCCATGATTTTCTTTTCTGTGGAAAGTTTCATTTGTGCTGTATATTGGATTCCAGATAAAAGTGATATCATATGGTATTTGTCTTTCTCTTTCTGACTTCACTTAGTATGAGAGTCTCTAGCTCCATCCATGTTGCTGTGAATGGCATTATTTTATTCTTTTTTATGGGTGAGTAGTACTCCATTGTGTATATATGCCACATCTTAATCACTTCATCTGTCGGTGGACATTTAGGTCTGTATCTTTTTAAAACAGTAGCATTTTGTCAGAAACAGGCGATCTTGCCCAGAGAGGATACTGGACGATGTTTGGAGGTATCACGGTTGTCACTACTGGGGGGATCCAGGGATGGTGTGGATGGAGGCTAGGGATACTGCTCAACTCGCCACAGTGTCAGCAGAGGGTGCTGATTGGGACATGGCACTCCTGTGTGCTCTCTCCCCACCCCACCCCCCATGAGGGAGGAGTACATGGATCCCTCAGGGAGATGTGGCATAAGAGGTGTGACTGTCAGGTTCAGGGGCTGATGAGAAAGGAGCTTTGGAGGACTGTGGAGGTGACAGCATGGTGTCCTGCGAAGGTCTGGTGTGGCCTTCAATACCAAACTTATGCCATGAGGAGAGTTATTCTGGCTGGAGGTCGTAGGAGAGGAGTTGCTGATGGTGGCGGGATGTGGTCACATGAGGGAGGGTACATGTGGGAAGCATGAGCAGGCGCCATGACTAGTTAAGGTGGCATCTGGTGGAGACGTTCACTTCTGTGGCCTCTATAAATTCAGACTCACTTGCAGCAGGTGCCCAGTGTCTTCCCACGGCGTCCTTCCTCCAAGCCTCCATGCCTCTTATGTAGGATGTGGGGCGGTTCTTGGGGTAGCCGTGCGGGTCGGGTGGGGTGCTGATTCCCAGCCCAGCTCTCATGGGTTGATGATTTGCAGGCACGGGTGAGAGCGGGAAGAGCACATTCATCAAGCAGATGCGCATCATCCACGGGGCGGGCTACTCAGAGGAAGACAAGCGGGGCTTCACCAAGCTGGTGTACCAGAACATCTTCACGGCCATGCAGGCCATGATCCGGGCCATGGAGACCCTCAAAATCCTCTACAAGTATGAGCAGAACAAGGTGAGTGGCTGGGTGAGTGGCAAATGGCGTCTTGGGCCAGCGTCCTCAGCTATTCCACACACCGTATCTGACCCTCTGTGACCCCATGCAGTGGCACTTCTTCCTATTTTCTTTCCTTTTTTAAAAATTTTATAATGATTTTTATTTTTTCCATTATAGCTGATTTACAGTGTTCTGTCAATTTTCTACTGCACAGCAGGGTGACCCAGTCACACATACATGAATACATTCTTTTTTCTCCCATTGTCATGCTCCATCCTAAGTGACTATAGTTCCCAGTGCTATACAGCAGGATCTCATTGCTTATCCATTCCAAAGGCAATAGCTTGCATCTGTTAACCCCAAATTCCCAGTCCATTCCACTCCCTCCCCGTCCTAATCACAAGTCTGTTCACCATGTCAGTGGTTTTCTTTTCTGTGAAAAGGTTCGTTTGTGCTGTATATTAGATTCCAGATATAAGTGAAATCATATGGTATTTGTCTTTCTCCTTCTGACTTACTTCACTTGGTATGAGAGTCCCTCATTCCATCCATGTTGCTGCAAATGGCATTTTGTTCTTTTTTATGGCTGAGTAGTATTCCATTGTGTATATATGCCACATCTTCTTAATCCAATCATCTGTCTATGGACATTTAGGTTGTTTCCATGTCTTGGCTATTGTGAATAGTGCTGCAGTGAACATAGGGGTGCATGTGTCTTTTTCTTTTTCTTTCTTTCTTTTTTTTTTGTCTTTTTGCTATTTCTTGGGCCGCTTCCGCGGCATATGGAGGTTCCCAGGCTAGGGGTCCAATCGGAGCTGTAGCCGCCGGCCTACGCCAGAGCCACAGCAACGCGGGATCCGGGCCGCGTCTGCAACCTACACCACAGCTCACAGCAACGCCGGATCCTTAACCCACTGAGCAAGGTCAGGGACCAAACCCGCAACCTCATGGTTCCTAGTCGGATTCATTAACCACTGCGCCACGACAGGAACTCCAGCATGTGTCTTTTTCAAGGAAAGTTTCGTCTGGATATATGCCCAAGAGTGGGATTGCTGGGTCATATGGTAGTTCTATGTATAGTTTTCTAAGGAACCTCCATACCATTTTCCCTAGTGGTTGTACCAATTTACATTCCCACCAACAGTGCAGGAGGGTTCCCTTTTCTCCACACCCTCTCCAGCGTTTGTTATTTGTGGACTTATTTTATTTTATTTTTTTTTGTCTTTTTGCCATTTCTTGGGCCGCTCCTGCAGCATATGGAGGTTCCAGGCTAGGGGTCGAATTGGAGATGTAGCCGCCAGCCTACACCACAGCCACAGCCACGCCAGATCTGAGCCGCATCTGCAACCTACACCAAAGCTCACAGCAACACTGGATCCTTAACCCACTGAGCAAGGCCAGGGATCAAACCTGCAACCTCATGGTTCCTAGTCAGATTCGTTAACCACTGAACCATGACAGGAACTCCTATTTGTGGACTTATTAATGATGGCCATTCTGACTGGTGTGAGGTGGTACCTCATCATAGTTTTGATTTGCCTTTCTCTAATAATCAGTGATGTTGAGCATTTTTTCATGTGCTTGTTGGCCATCTGTATATCTTCTTCTTCTTCTTTTTTTTTTTGCTATTTTGTACCCAAGCTTTCTGTATATCTTCCTTGGAGAAATGTCTATTCAGGTCTTTTGCCCATTTTTCAATTGGGTTGTTGGCTTTTTTGCTATCAAGTTGCATAAGTTGTTTGTATATTTTGGAGATTAAGAAGCCTTTGTCATTGCCTCGTTTGAAACTGTTTTCTCCTTTGGGGTTTTTTTATGGTTTCCTTTGCTGTGCAGAAGCTTGTCAGTTTGATTATGTCCCATTGGTTCCTTCTATTTTCTTTAGTAACAGCTTTATTGAGAAAATTTACATACCATGTCACGCATTTAAGGTGTGCATCTCACTCATTTTTAATATATTCCGAGTTGTGCAACCATCTCTTCTAATTTCAGAACATTCTCATCTCCCTGGAAGGAAACCCCTGTCCCCATCAGCAGTCACTCCCATCCTCCTCCCCCAGCCCCTGACAACCAGGAACCCACTCTCTGTGTTTGTGATGTGCCTGTTCTCCTGTTCTGGACATTTCCCATCCATGGAGTCACACACCATGTGTCTTTCTGTGTCTGCTTCTCTCACTTAGCATCGTGGTCTCCAGGTCCATCTAGGTGGTAGCGAGTGTCAGTGCTTCTCTCCCTTTCACGGTTGAGTGATGCTCCCAGGTATGAAGGGACCACATTGTTTATCCATTATCCGTTTATCCATTATCCGCTGTTTCCACTTTTTGGCTCTTGTGAACTCGTTGCTGTAACATTCATGTGCAGGTTTTTGTTTGCATGCCCATCCTCATTTCTAGACCTAGACCCAAGTAACTCTAGGTCTGCCCTCTGGATGGCTGCCAGCCTGCTGTCCCAGCGGCGTTCCCCCCAGCTGTGCACCAGCAGGCTCTCCCTGGCCACCTCCCCTGGCTTTGCTTTTGTAGAGCTGTTTTGGGGGCTTCTCATTCAACCCCAGAAATTTGCCTGGGCTGACACATGGCACCAGAGCCCATATTTATCCAGTATGGTTTAAATTAATTCATTTACTTTGAGGCTTAATGAGGCCAGTCAATCAGATTTCAGATATTGGCATCTTCCTCCCTTGGTGCTCCGGTCGTGGGTCATCAGGGACCCTGCAGGGCCCAGCGTTGGGTTGGGGACCCTGCTGGCCTGGCTGTGGAGGTCACACATGTGGGGCCTGCTGGAGCCTCTCATCCTCTGGTTTGCATGATGGCCTCCAGCCAAGGCCCCTCCAGAGTCCAGGCCCCTGTTTGGACCACAGAAGTCCATAGCATCTGGAACAGGTGGGAAAACTGAGGCCTGTGTCTGTATATACAGTTTTCTGGGCACGGGCCATGCCCACTGTTTATGTGGCCTTGGAGGCTTTTGCTACAGTGGCAGGGACAATGTGGCCGTAGAAACAGATCTCTGGCCCCTCATCTATGTGGAACCACAGTCTGTGGGGTTTTCTGGGGCTGGTGTCTACCTCTGCAGGCCTGAGTGAGAGGTGGGGAGGGCAGGGCGGGAGCTGGGGCTGGAGAGCTTCCTGGGAGGGGATGGATGTGGGTTCTAGAGCCTGGGCAGGGGGACCCCTTGGTTCCCTGTTGGGGGTTCTGCCCAGGTGTGTCTCCTCCCGGGCCCCTCAGAGAGTGTGGCTGGTTGTGAGGGCTGGACCACCCTGTGCACAGGCACATGGAGCAGGCAGGAGAATAAGCGGGAGTCTCCCAAGAGCCTCTGCCCTGTGCGTTGTGTGTAGTGTGTAATGTGTGTGTGCTTGGTCATGTGCGTGTGTGCAAATCTTGGCTGGTGGCTCTTGGGTGGTTCTGAGGAGCAGGTCCCCGAGCCCTATTGTTCAGGGTGTGTATGGAGGCCTGACTTACTGGACCATGGCCATTAGCTGAGCCTCCCCTCCTGCTGGGTGATCTGGCCACCAGCCAGGCCGCCAGGAGCAGGACATTATCCTGTCAGATAAGGGAGGCTTCAGAAGCTGTGTGCAGGAAATGGGGGCAGACACCAAGTAAACATTTCTTCTTAGGGACAGAGGCTCTCGGGCCTGTCCCACCTGTGACTCAGACTTCGGGTGCTGCCCGTGGTGTTTGTTCCACTGTCCTGTTTGGAGGCCGCAGTCCCCTCTTTTGGGTCCCTCCCCGGCTTACTTAATTTTTTTTTTTTTGTCTTTTGTTGTTGTAGTTGTTGTTGTTGCTGTTGCTATTTCTTGGGCCGCTCCCGCAGCATATGGAGGTTCCCAGGCTAGGGGTCCAATCGGAGCTGTAGCCACCGGCCTACGCCAGAGCCACAGCAACGCGGGATCCGAGCCGCGTCTGCGACCTACACCACAGCTCACGGCAACGCCGGATCCTTAACCCACTGAGCAAGGGCAGGGACCGAACCCGCAACCTCATGGTTCCTAGTCGGATTCGTTAACCACTGCGCCACGACGGGAACTCCATAAATAAAAATTTTTAAAAATTAAGTAAGCAGGGAGTTCCCGTCGTGGCGCAGTGGTTAACGAATCTGACTAGGAACCATGAGGTTGTGGGTTCGGTCCCTGCCCTTGCTCAGTGGGTTAAGGATCCGGCGTTGCCGTGAGCTGTGGTGTAGGTCGCAGACGCGGCTCAGATCCCGCGTTGCTGTGGCTCTGGCGTAGGCCGGTGGCTACAGCTCCGATTGGACCCCTAGCCTGGGAACCTCCATATGCTGCGGGAGCGGCCCAAGAAAAGGCAAAAAGACAAAAACAAAACAAAACAAACAAACAAAAAAACAAAATTTTATTTATTATCCTCCTGCATGTTTTATTTTAATAAGAAAAAGGTACATTTTTTATTATAGGCTGTTTATTCACTCTGACTTTCTTGTGATAAAAACTAGGGCCTAGGGAGTCCCCTGGTGGTCTAGTGGTTAAGACTCAGCACTTTCACTGCTGCAGCCCAGGTTCAGTCCCTGGTCTGGGAACTGAGATCCCACATCAAGCTGCTGCACACCTCGGCCAAAAACAAAAACATGAAAAACAAACTAAAGGCTAATTTTTGGGGAGAGGGTTGTGGGTTTTTAAAAAAATTTTATCATAGTTGATTTACAATGTTGTGTTGGTTTTAGGTGTACAGTAAGGTGATTCAGTTATACATATACTTATATCCATTCTTCTTCAGATTCCATTCCCATATAAGTTATTACAGAATACCGAGTGGAGTTCCCTTTGCTATGCAGTAGGTCCTTGTTGGTTATCTGTTTTATATATAGTAGTGTGTATATTTAATCCCAAACTCCTAATTTATCCTTCCCACCCACTCCTGGATCACTTGAAAAAAGAGGACACTTATCTGTCTGTGTGGTTGTTTCTCATCCCACCTGCTCCCCCACCTTCAAAAGCAGCCCCTTGGGCACCGGGGCAGGCAGCAAGGCAGCCCCACTCCTTCCCAGGGACTGCCTCCATCCTGGGCTTCACCTTGCCCACCTTGCACTGGGGGATGGTCAGAAGTGTGCTTGTGGGAAGCTGGAGACGATAGTTCTGACTTGTGGGCCTCCCCTTCCCATCCACGCAGGCCAACGCGCTGCTGATCCGGGAGGTGGATGTGGAGAAGGTGACGACGTTCGAGCACCGGTACGTGAGTGCCATCAAGACCCTGTGGAACGACCCCGGCATCCAGGAGTGCTATGACCGCAGGCGCGAGTACCAGCTCTCTGACTCTGCCAAGTAGTGAGTGACCTGGCTGGGGGTGGACGTGTGATTTCACGTAGGGTGTTTGCAGGAGTTTCCTGTGGTAGCTCTGCCACTTTTCTGTGTGTCTAAGACTATTCTAAAGTAACAGGCGTGTTTTTGAAAGTCACCCTTCAGACACCCCCGGCGCTAGTCCCTGTCTCCTGGATGGCCATCCTTGGGCAGGTCCAGTGGAGGGTCCCTCGGAACTGGCTGGGGTCCTGTCTGGCATCATTGCCATCCTGTCCTTGTCCTGAGGGCTTCTGGGCCATTTGAGCCCCCGCTAGGGAGGCCTCTTCCCGCCGCTAAGTGGACCTGTGGTGGCCGGGAAGTCCCTGGCCCAGCCCGGCCTGAGCAGCTCGGCCTGTGTATTGCAGCTACCTGACCGACGTGGACCGTATCGCCACCTCAGGCTATCTGCCCACCCAGCAGGACGTGCTGCGGGTGCGCGTGCCCACCACCGGCATAATCGAGTACCCCTTCGACCTGGAGAACATCATCTTCAGGTACTGTGCCCGACCGCAACTGCCACCAGCCTTCAGAGACAGCCAGGGCGAGGGAGGGCGTGTGCGCGTGCAGGTGGGGTGGCTGGCCTGGAGTCCTGGCCAGAGCAGGGGTGCTCCAGGGCTGTGGTGACCCTGAAGGCTCCTTGGTCAGGAGCCAGGAGAAGGCAGTTCCTGGCCCCTCTGCAGAAGGGACAGGTTCTCCACTGGGGCCCAGTCCCGCAGGTCACACGGCCAGAGTGGACTCCGGGCCATCCCTGAGGACTGGCCTGCCACTGCAAGAGATTGCAGCTTGTCAAGAACTGCCAAGGGGCAAGGCCAAGTGTGTGTCTCTTGGGGCGGCCATAACAAACGACTACAGGTGGGCAGATTAAAACCACAGAAGTGGATCCTTACCCAGCTCTGGAGGCCAAACGTCCTGAAGTGGTAATGTCAGCAGGGCTGGGTCCTCCTGAAGGCGTGAAGGGACATCTGTCCTATGTCCCTCCCAACTGCTGGTGGTGCTGGAAGCCCTTGGTGTCCCTTGGCTTGTAGAAGCCTCTTTCTATTTCTGAGTCCATCAGCACATGGCCCCTCCCTGTGTCTGTGCCCAGATTTCCCTCTTATGGTGACATCACCAGTTGCTGAATTCATGGGTCCCTGCTCTGGTGTGACTTCATCTTAACCAGTGACATCTGCAGTGACCCTGCTCCCAAATCAGGCTGTGTTCTCAGGTTCTGGGTGGACTGAATTTGGGGGACATCTTTTTGCCATGGGCTCCAAGGCACAGGCTCCAGGCAGGGGCCTGGCTCTGGCTGCAAACCCTCCAGCCACCACTGCCCATGGTCCCTTTTGCTCCGAGAGCACACCCTGGGAGGTAAGGGTGGAGGGTGGGAGCTGATTCCTCCCAGTGTGGGCCCCAGAGACAGTGCTCACCAGCCGGGGGTTAAGTCCTACAGTCTTGAAACGCCAGCCCCAGGTGGAGGAGCCTGGTTGTCTCCACCTGGCCCCCCACCCTCTCTCACCCATCCGCCCCCCGTGGTTGCCTTAGGCCCTCAGAGGTTGTAGGCATCACCCTGCGTGTGCCTGATTTTTCTGGTGAGACTTCAGCATTTTTTTGTTTGTTTGTTTTGTTTTTTTGTTTGTTTGTTTGTTTTTTGCTTTTCAGGGCCGCAGCCATGGCATATGGAGATTCCCAGGCTAGGAGTCAAATCAGAGCTATAGCTACTGGCCTACACCACAGCCACAGCAACGACAGATCTGAGCCGCGTCTGTGACGTACACAGCCATTCACAGGGATCGAGCCCCAACCTCATGGTTCCTAGGCAGATTTTTTTCCACTGTGCCACGATGGGAACTCCATTGTTCAGCATTTTGATTTCTTTTTCAGTCAGATTCTTGGTAGGGTCTGGGACCTCAGAGACCTGCAGGGCACAGGCTTGGGGCATCCCAGACCCATCACTGGGGAGACTCATGCTCCAGAAAGGCAGTGGCTCCAGATGCTATTGGCCCCAGACTGGCCGCAGCTGCCAGTGTGGGCCTGGTGTCTGGCCACCACCCTCCTGTCCCTTCAGTCTTCCTGGCACATTGGCTGTCCACCTGTGCTTGCTGGAACCTCCTCTGTGTAACCTTGGCCAGGCGAATTCGCCTCTGTCAACTGCGCCCATGGCCTGTCTTGGCCCTCCCCCCACCCCCAGCCCCTCCTGCCTGCCTATCCAGCTGCTGTGGTTGGACCCAGGTGGGACCCCTGCCCTCTCGGGCTGTTTCCTTTTCTCGCCATTATCTTAAGAAGTAATGTTTCCTCATCATGGAAAACTTAGGAAACTTACAAGTAGAAAGAGGGAAGCTGTGACCAGCTGTAACACTCAGGGTGCCGTTGCCAAGCGCCTCTCCTGCCCCCTAGCCACTCCCACCTGTCGTCAGCATCTGAGTCCATGCATCTCCCACCTGACCAGCAGCCCGCGCCGTGCAGCCCCGAGCCTTGGCTGGGCTCCGTTCCCGTGTTACGTAGGCCATGTGTGCGTTGCTCCGCGAGGGTAGACTGGTTTCCAGGCACGGACATCCGTCTGAGGTTGTCACCTCTAGTCCAGGCGTGGTCTAGAGCAGGCATCTGGTGCTCTCAGGAGACCCCTCTGTTTGTACTGTGTTCTCCTGGCTTGATGGCACTGGGGACCTGCCAGCTCTGAGATAGCTGAGGGGACTGCCTTTCACACTGCGGGACCCTTGTGGCTCCCGCAGACACGGCCATGCTGGGGGAGCACTTGTCAAGTGGTCTGCAGCCCCGGCGCTGAGCCATGTGCCTGCCCTGCAGGATGGTGGACGTAGGAGGCCAGAGGTCCGAGCGGAGAAAGTGGATCCACTGCTTCGAGAACGTGACATCCATCATGTTCCTTGTGGCCCTGAGTGAGTACGACCAAGTGCTGGTGGAGTCGGACAACGAGGTGAGGCCCGGTGCTGAGCCTGGGGGGGAGGCAGTCCTGCAGGCCCTTCTGGGGGGCCTTCCGCCAACCCGCCACCTACCCCACAGAACCGCATGGAGGAGAGCAAGGCGCTCTTCCGGACCATCGTCACCTACCCCTGGTTCCAGAACTCATCCGTCATCCTCTTTCTCAATAAGAAGGACCTGCTGGAGGACAAGATCCTCTTCTCCCACCTGGTGGACTACTTCCCCGAGTTTGATGGTGAGTGGGGCATGGCCGGGGCCTGGGTGCCCCTACCGGCCTGACCTCAGGCTGGTACCTAGCGTCGCCAGCATGTCCTTCACCCAGTCCCACCTCTGGGCCTCCGTGCCCTCGCCTGTGGCTCAGGAAGACACAGGAAGGCTGTTTGCCAAGGCCGTGGCACAGTTAGTATGACCGGAGCTTCCTGGGTTCCTCCCTGAGCCTTGGATGGTGGGAGGACCTTCATGTCCCCCAGGAGAGCATCATCAGTGGGAGGGGGCGTCCTGCGGTCACCTCACAGCAGCAGGAGGGTGGTGCCCCCCCACTTGGCAGCCTGTCTCCTGCCTGCCCACAGCCAGAGCACAGAGTCTGTAAGGGCTCCATGGTCCAGCTGCAGGGAGAAGTGAGGCACTGGGGACCCAAGGTGACCCAGGACTGTCCCCCGGGGTCAGCCCGAGTTATTGTCAGGACACACCCCACCCTCTATCTCCTCCCACCTGAGACCCCCGGGTGCTTCCGGAGGTGCAGCTGGGGCTTCGCCACTGCCTTCTGGGCAGGGCGGCAGGGGTTACAGTCGGGAGAAGGAGGAACATCACAGACCCTCTGGGCCAGCTCTGTGCTGGTGCTGCATGTGGAGCAGGGCACCTGGCCCACCCTGAAGGTGCTGTGAGGCCTGCAGGGCCAGCAGTGTGGGCTCCTTGGGCCTCTGGGGCAGAGTGGGTGATGGGTGAGAGCAGGAGGGTCTCTGGGAGGGGGCAGCAGGGCTGTGGGTGGACGGCCATGACTTTGTGTCCCAGCATGTGTGGCTATGTGTGTGGACGTGTGCCCCTGAGTGGGGTGTGGTGTGGACCGGGTGGAGTGAGGTGAGGCAGGAGGGAAGGAGGTGGTGGGAGCGTCTCACGTGGGCATGGGTGGTAGGCCTGGAGGGGCCCTGGCTGGGTGGGCTGAGGGCCGTCTGCGTGGTGGGTGGAGATGAGTGAGGGGTGGGGCCAAAGGGGTCGGTGCCAGGGTGGAACTGGGCACAGAGGCTAGGTGGGCACAGCTGTCTGAAAGTTGCCACCCGGAGAGGCCACAGCCGGGCCAGAGCTGGTGGTATAAACCACAGGCGGGGGTCAGGGCCTCATCCCAGGAGCTTGGGGAGGTGGGGGGCTGCCCCTAAAGAGTGGGCACCCCTTGCCCTCACTCATGCTCCGCCTCCCCCAGGCCCGCAGCGGGATGCGCAGGCTGCCCGGGAGTTCATCCTGAAGATGTTTGTGGACCTGAACCCTGACAGTGACAAGATAATCTACTCCCACTTCACGTGCGCCACCGACACGGAGAACATCCGCTTCGTCTTCGCCGCTGTCAAGGACACCATCCTGCAGCTCAACCTGAAGGAGTACAACCTGGTGTGACCCGAGGCCACGCTCCCGCCCACGCCATCCACACCGCCAGTCTGCGTGGCGTCTCTGCCCACGGGAGTCAGGGGTTCATATTTTTAAACAAATGGTTTTTATTTCACAGTTATCAGGGGATGTACATCTTTCTTTCTATACACCTCGTGCACCTTCTCACCTTTTTGTCAGTGGCAAAGGCCACCTTTTTCTGGCCTTGACTTGTGGCTTGCTTTTTTCTAAAAAGAAAAAAAGGAAAAAAAAAAAGAACCTACGGAAGACCGGCAGAGAGGAGACCTGGGCCTCCCTCTAGCCAGTGGGGGGCTCTGCATCAGGGGACTTGGCCGAGCATCGCAGCAGGATGGCTTCTTCCCTGGTTTCTTCTTGATCTCCTGGAGGCGCGGAGACGCAGACACTGGGACTTTTCTTTCTTCCTTTTTTAAGTTATTGACATCCTCGCCACTGTCGCTGCGTTTCTGCACCGGACTCCAAGAAGTGGGGGTGGGTGGCGCCCCCCGCTGCCCGCCCTGGGAAGTGCCTAACCTTTTTTTTTTTTTTTTCTTTTTTGAGGAAATAAAATAAAACCAGCCCCTGGGCCCTGGCTTACACCCCTGCCCATGGTGGGAGCCCTGGGGGCTTTAGGGTTCTCTGGGCTGGCCTCCGGGACCAGTGTCTCCCACTGGGAGCACTCCTGGGCTCCTGAGGGCTGCTGCCCAGGCACCCCTGATGGCCTTGGGCCACCACGCAGGTAGGAGAGCCCCACCAGGGCCTGGGAGAAGGCCCATTTGGACTGGGAGTCACTCTTTGTTCTGTTCCATTTTGTAGCCAGTTTGGAAACAGTGGGGGTGGGGTGGGAACTTTTTCAGAATATTCTCAGGTCTGACCCCCGATTGGCAGAGAGGGAGGCAGGGAGGGTCGCCCTGGCGGGTCCATGGCCACCCCACAGGTGCACACCGTGCTGCCCTCTGCCCAGAGTGGAGCCATCGGGGCTTGTGGCAGCTGGAGGGAGGCCCTCAGGCCCACGCACTGAGGCCCCTCCCAGAGGGCCTGAAGGTAGGGAGAGGCAGGGCTGGTGTTTGCCGGAAGAAGTGGGTGTTTCATGCTGTGTGGACTGCGCACCATGGTGGTTTGTTTTTGCACAAATGTGGCGTCAGTGGACTGCCAGTGATGCCTTGCCTGCCCAGCGCTTCTGGACCCTGAACATTAGCGCTCTGTGCGGCCCTTGACAAATAGAGAGGAACAACTCAAAAATCACACCAGCCCACACCAGCCCTGTCCCTGGCTGGCGTCCCCTCCTGCCTCCCTCCTGCCCCTGATGCACAGGGCCCAGGATGGGGGCAGAGTGGGCAGGACCCAAGCTTCTGGGCCTGTTCTCTGGCATCTCCACTGAAAGGGCCATCTTTTGTGCTGTGTGACCACTAGAGAGAGTTTGTGCCATAACCCTGATGTGTGCGCTGGGGGGCAGAAGGTGCCGCTGGCGGTGGGCCTCCCACAGGCCCAGATCACACAGGGAACTGGATCGGGTGGCGTGAGCACGTGGGTGGCAGGGATGGGGGCACCCAAAGTATTAGCTTCCATAGAGGATTAGTGTGCCAAGATCCCAGAGTGAGCTTGGCCACAGTGCCAAACCTCCCTGCGGGCCTGGTGCCCCCAACAGTTGCCTGGCCCTATGCCATGCAGAGGAGGGTCGGGGTGGCAAGCCTCGGCCCCTTCTTCACCCAGTGTGTGAGGTTAGTTTCTGGTGAACTTCACCTCCATGGCGCTTCCCCTGAGTGGTGACCCCCCGCCCCCACTGTGTCCCATCACCCATCAGAACTGCCCTCCCAGTGCCAACACCCCCAGTGGCAGTGAGGGACCGTGACCGGGCTGGCCGGTGGGGGCGACCTTGTCCGGTTGTACTTGTATATTAAACAGTCCTGATTTCAGATGACTTAAACCTTAGCCTATT
Source organism: Phacochoerus africanus (assembly GCF_016906955.1). Lineage (NCBI taxonomy): Eukaryota > Metazoa > Chordata > Mammalia > Artiodactyla > Suidae > Phacochoerus > Phacochoerus africanus. Next base: position 75,582,118 of record NC_062547.1, on the reverse strand, counting down.
TAAAAAAGAATATTATATAAAAATGCTGTTTTTAAACCTTTGGTCGTTGAAATGCATGTGTTGTCTGTGCGGGCTGAGGGCCGGGCGCCATCAGCTCAGTGCCAACCTTCTGTGGCCAGAGCTGCCCATGTCCAGGCAGTGGTGGTGGCTCTGCTCAGCATATCGGGGCCCTGACCCCTTAATCCAGAGATACCTATGGAAATTGACTTTTCATATCTTTCTCCTGAAATGAATTCTCTTTTAAATTGGAATAAATTTTGTTCCTAAACACTGGGCCCCCTCTGGCTTATTTCCTGTTACTGGGGGCAGGGGTTGCAGCAGAGAGGCCCTGGAGGCCCCCTGGGTGTCCCCTGATTCTTGTTTGGCTCCTTGTGGGACCCTGGCACTTCCAGGATGGGGTCGGAGCTTACAGGAGCCACAGCCAAGCTGCCCAGGGTGTGCCTCCTGCCCTGGGCTGGGACTGTGGCACCAGGGCCCCTGCTCAGAGGTCCTCTTAATTTGGCCCTTGACTTCAAGTTGATGTGACTGGTGCATCCTGCAAAAGAGGCACCTTTTGCCGGGGCAGGGGACTGAGTGGGGAGGAGCCTAACTTGCCAATCACTGTCCTGGGTGTTCTTGAGAAGACATGCCCCTCCTTCACCCCATTTCTGTAAATCCGGATATTGGACCAGCGATCTCCCTGAAAGCTCAGACTTTCCTTTCTTTTAAAAAAAAAAAAAATCGCTAAGTGTACGATTCTGGGACATTAATTTCATTCACACTGTTGTGCGACCATCAGCGCTATTTGGCTGTGAAACCTTTTCATCACCTCAAGTAGAAACTGCACCATTTAAGCAGTAATTCCCCTTCCTCTCCCCAAGCACCTGGGCCCCACCAACCACCCTATTTTCTTTTTTCATTTTTTAACGTTTTATTGAAGTATAGCTGATTTACAAGTTGTGATGATTTCTGCTGTACAATGAAGTGATTCAGTTATACATGTTCACACAACCGTTCTCTTTCAGATTCTTTTCCCACAGGGATTATCACAGAATATTGGGTAGAGTTCCCTGTGCTATACATTCCTACCAACAGTGTAAGAGGGTTCCCTTTTCTCTGCACCCTCTCCAGCATTTATTGTTTGTAGACTTTTTTTCATCATGATCATCTTTGTTAGTAGTAGCAAGAAGTGTTCATGATATAGTAAGCTGTGGATGTGGTTTGCTCCCGTTTTCTGCAGGATTCATGGAAGACCATGTCTTCTCAAGTCACATACTTTTGCTTGTTGAATAAGTCAATGCTAGCATCCACGAATGCCTCACTCTGGCATAGCTGGAGCCCAGGAGCAAAGGTAATTGGAGGGAATCATCAAGAAAATGCCAGGATCAAGGAGCCATAGGGCAGAAGAGTCAGTTTTTCCAAGAGTAGCAAGCAGGAAACACTGCTTTCAGGGAAAGATCAGGTCTATAAGCCACACATCATGACCAGCTAGACTTAGGGCAAGAACCATTGTTTCCATTGGTCCAGTTATCCTAAATATTGTCTTCTCCTCTACTCATGTGCCCTTAAGTCTGGATTTAAGACACTGTCCTGACCACAGCAGCACTGGCCTTGAACTTGAGGGGGTGGAACACACTTTCATCAACTGCATGTAAACTTTTGGTTGGGAACACCTTGGTTTACAGTGGTCAGCTACTCTCCATCTGGACGTGGCTTCCTCTTTGTTTTTGGGTGTAAGATATCTTTTTTGGTGGTTTCCAGTCTGTTTCATTGGTGATTGTTCAGCAGTTAGTGTAATTTTGGTATTTTCATGAGAGTTCTCTCGAGTCTTAGGACTCCGCCAGCCTGTCCCAATCTCTGTAGACTTTTTGATGATGGCCATTCATTAGCTGGTGTAATGTGGCACCTCATAGTAGTTTTGGTTTGCATTTCTCTAATAAATAGCAAAGTTGAGCATCTTTTCTTTCTTTCGCAGCTGCGACATATGGAGGTTCCCAGGCTAGAGGTCAAATTCGAGCCACAGCTGCCAGCCTACACCATAGCCTCTGCAACGCCAGATCCAAGCCACATCTACGACCTATGCCGCTTGTGGCAACACTGGATCCTTTAACCCACTGAGCGAGGCCAGGGATCAAACCCGAATCCTCGTGGATACTAGTCAGGTTCTCAACCTGCTGAGCCACAACAGAAACTCCCAGAAATATCTATTTTGAGTTGTGTGGTTTTGTTTGTTTGGCTGGTTGGTTGGTATTGAGCTGCATGAGGTATTTGTACATTTTGGAGATGAATCCCTTGTCAGTCATTTCATTTGCAAATTTTTTCTCCCAGTCTGTGGGTTGTCTTTTCATCCACCATCCTATTTCTCTCTCTATGAATGTGACTCCTTCAGGGACCTCATATGAGTGGAGTCTTTGTCCTTCCGTGTCTGGCTTCTCTCACTGAGCATCATGTCCCCAAGTTCCATCCATCCACGTTGGAGCAGGTGTCAGAATCTCCTTCCCTTTTAAGGCTGAATCATATTCCACAGTCTGGATGGACCATATTTGTTTATCCGTCTGTCGATAGTCACTTGGAGTGTTTCTACCTTTTGACCACTATCAGTCATGCTGCTGTGAACACGGGTGTGCAAGTATCTCTTTGAGACTCTGCTTTTCATTCTACTGGGTATAAACCCAGAAGTGGAATTGCTGGGTCACATGGTGATTCTATGTTTAAGCATTTGAGGAATCGCCAGACTGTTTCTACTGGCGGCTGCCTCATTTCATGCTCCCACCAGCTGTGCATGCGCCTGCGGCATGCACAGGTTCCCAGGCCAGAGATCAGACCTGCATCACAGCCGTGACAACAGGGATCCTTAACCTGCTGAAACACCAGGAAACTCTCCCCTCCAGTTTTGTTTACTCGTTCATCAGTGGGATGGAAATGCCTTGAAGTCCCCATGTGTGCCAGGCACTGTCCTATGCACTGCAGATACAGGGAGAAGACAGCACTTAACACCGTGACTTAATCTATGAAGAAAAACAGGGAAGAGGCATAAAGAGCAATAGTGGCCATTTCAGACAGGCTATTCAGGAAAGGCCTTTCTGAGGAGGTGGCATTCAAATAGGATTCTGGCAGATGTGAAGGCAAGAGGCCGTGCTGTGATCTAAGGGAAGGGCTTTCCAGGCAGAGGACACAGCTGGTGCAAAGGCCCTGGGGCAGCACCATGCTTGCTGAGTTGGAAGAGCAAGCCCTAGTGTCTGAAGCGCAGTGAGTCAGCAGGCAAGAAGGAGGAGGGGAGGTCAGGCAGAGGACGGGCAGGTTCTTCAGATCCTTGTGAGCTGCAGGGATGATTGGGATTTTACTTGGTGGGAAGTGGGAGACCTGGGGGGCTGTAGGCAGAGTAGGGTAGAGCCTGACTTAGGCGCTCACAGACCCTCTTTGGTGGCTGCTACGGGGAGGACAGACTGGGATTGGGAGGGATCGGGGGCCGGAGGGAAAGGGACTGCACTGGTCCTGGGGTAGCCAATGGGCTGATCCCCCGGGGGAGGCAGACAATGGGAGTGGGATTCAGGCAGCAGGTGCAGGGAGGGAGCCAGCGGAGGCGGCCGGCGGCGCTGGCCGTCATCCCCCTCGCGGCCGGCAGGTGCCGCTCTCCCGCGCTCCACTCGCCGGCCCACCTGCAGCTCGAACATGAACACGCCCGAGAGGTCTTCTCCGCAACACCGTTCAAGAGGAAAACCGGAAGGGAACAGCCAGGCCGTTGCTCTGACGGTAGGCAGCGCCCCGGAACCTGAGCCCCAGCCGCGGCGGGTCCAGCCAGGAGGGCTAGTGCAAAGTGAAAATGCAGGGCTTTTGTGACAACACCAGGTTTTCAAGACTGAAAGCCTTCGGAGCACGGGTCCCTCGCCCACGAAGCCGGCCCAGAGAGCCGGCGAGGGACACCTGGGTGTTTCCTCCTTTTGGCTAAGGTGAACTTTGCTGCCGTGAACATGGGTGCTAAGTACCCGCTGGAGACCCTTCTTTCTGTCCTTTCGGATATAAACGCAGAAGTGGAATCAAATTCTTGATTCATCAGTAATAAAGGGAGGGGATGGACCTTAGTGATTCCCTAGGCTTGGGCCAGCCCTGTTGGGAGGGGGCATGACTTCGGGTGTGGCCCTAAGTTACCAACACTCCCATCCGCTGAGGAATGCGAGGTACTTTGAAACTATATAAACATCCTATTCCTCATTACGCCAGAAAGGATATTTTTTAAAATTGAAGTATAGTTGCTGTAGAACAACTTGTGTTAATTTCTGCTGTACAGCGATGTGATTCATGTTATGTATACACTTTTTAAAAATATTATTTTCCATTATGGTTTATTGTAGGACATTGCATATCGTTCTCTGTGCTACACAGTAGGACGTTGTTTATCCGCTCCATGTATAACAGCTTACATCTGCTAACCCCAACCTCCCCCTCCATCCCTCCCCAACCCCACCCCCTTGGCAACCACAAGTATGTTCTCTTTGTCTGTGAGTTTGTTTCTGTTTCATAGACAGATTTCTTCGGTTCATATTTTAGATTCCACATAGATAAGTGGTATCATATGGTATTTGTCTTTCTCTGTCTGACTTCACTTAGTGTGAGAATCTCTGGTTGCATCCATGTGGCTACAAATGGCATTATCTCATTCTTTTTTTATGGCCGAGTAACATTCCATTATATATATGTACCACATTTTCTTTACCCATTCATCTCTCCATGGACATTTAGGTTGTTTCCATGTCTTGGCTATTGTGAATAGTGCTGCAGTGAACATAGGGGTGCATGTATCTTTTTTTTTTTTTTTTTTGTCTTTTTGCCATTCCTTGGGCCACTCCCGCGGCATATGGAGGTTCCCAGACTAGGGGTCGAATCGGAGCTGTAGCCGCCGGCCTACGCCACAGCCACAGCAATGTCGGATCCTTAACCCACTGAGCAAGGGCAGGGACCGAACCTGCAACCTCATGATTCCTAGTCAGATTTGTTAACCACTGCGCTACGACGGGAACTCCGCATGTATCTTTTTGAATGAAAGTTTTGTCTGGGTATATGCCCAGGAGGGAATTGCTGGATCATATGGTAGTTGTCTATTTAGTTTTCTGAGGAACCTCGTTACCATTTTCCATACCAGTTATACCAATTTACATTCCCACCAACAGTGCAGGAGGGTTCCCTTTTCTCCACATCCTCTCCAGCATTTGTTATTTGTGGACTTACTAATGATGGCCATTCTGACCAGTGTGAAGTGGTACCTCATCATAGTTTTGATTTGCATTTCTCTAATAATCGTGATGTTGCACTGCCTTGACTAAGACAGTGTTTCTGTGTTGGGGGGCAGGGGTACTGTGTGGTAAAAATATTCTATCCAAATAAATATTTTTACCACAAAGTATGCCCCCCTCCCCCCGCAACACGGAAACACTGTACTAGTCAGGGCCATGCTGCCTGCCTGGCAAGAGAGAATTCCTGTTGGAAAGTACACCCGGGGGCCCTCATGGGGCTATTGATGCCCTTATCCCTGACCTCAGTGGGGATCATGTGGTTGTTGGTGTCACAGGAATTTGTTAGATTATATATTCATATTTTATGTGTTTTCTCTGTGTATTTTCCTTCTTTCTTTCTTTCTTTCTTTCTTTCTTCTTTCTTTCTTTCTTTCTTTCTTTCTTTCTTTCTTTCTTTCCTTCTTTCTTTTGCTTTTTAGGGCTGCACCTGCAGCATATGTAAGTTCCCAGGCTAGGGGTCGAATCAGAGCTACAGCTGCTGGCCTACGCCACAGCCACAGCCACGTGGGATCCGAGTCACGTTTGTGACCTACACCACAGCTCACCTCAATGCCGGATCCCCGACCCACTGAGAAAAGCCAGGGATTGAACCCGCATCCTCTTGGAAACTAGTCGGATTTGTTTCTGCTGCTCCATGGCGGGAACTCCCTCTGTGTATTTTCAAATAGGCACACAACCTCCACAACGGCACCTGGCATGGGGCCAGGAAGCAGATTGCCTATTTAGGGAACTGGGAAGTGGATTTGTTGGAAGCTGGAGTAATTCACAGAGGGGGGCCCTGGAGGAGAGTGGATCTAGGCACTGAGTTGTAGGTTTTTTCCTGAGGTCAGTGGGAGCCATGGAAGGTATTAGACCAGTGCTGGCCATCTTAGCCCTGTGTGACATGTTGGGGGACTGGTGTCCATCAGGAAACGGATAGAGAGGCTAGCCCTTGGCACTCCTGGGCCTCACCCCACCATCCCATCCGCTCTCCAGTCTGTGACTCAGCCTGGCCTCCCGTCTGGTTTTGCCAAGCTGGTTGGCTCTGATCTGCTGCCATCCACCCAGCTCTGCATGGCCTAGACCTATTTCTGCTTTTCTTCACCTGCCGGGAGTGGGAAGTCACCCAGGCCTCAGCCCTGGGGAGAACCCCTCCTCACGGCCATCCGGTTGGGGGTGGGAATGGGGGTGGGCAGGGCAGCGCCTGCTGGCCCCAGTGACCCAACGGGCCCCTGGGCCCCTATCAAACTTCCCATCTGCCAGTCGTTATGAATCAACAGCAAAGAAAACCACATGGGTGCAGGCTGGGGTGTGGTGGAAGGAGGCAGTTGTGACTTTGTGACCCCAGGCACGGAAGTACCCTCTCTGAGCCTCATTAGTACCATCTGTGAGGGTCCCAGGGGCTCCCCGATTCTCTGTCTCTGGGGAGGAGGGGTATTCTGGAACTTTCTAGAATGTCTCAAAGAGGATTCTGCACCCAAGCACAGGAAAGTTGTGCCAGATTGGAGACAGTCTGTCACAGTACAGGAAGCAGCCACATGTGTGCGCCCTGTGTCCCCTCCTACTTCTAGGGTCCTGAGGGCTGAGGGGTCAGGGCAGAAGGGTCTCAGGGTCTTGTTGGGAAGCGGGTTCGACTCCCAAGTTCCCCCTATGTACAAGTTGTCTGCCTGACTTCTCCTGGTTCCAAATTCCATCTTGTCAGAGTGATCCTCCTTGACCCCTTTTCAAGCCACAAACGTGCCCCTCACCCCCCCATCTCCCCTCCCCCTTCACAGCTTTGTTTTCCCCTCACAATTTTTTGCCATCTGAAAGGCTCGCATATACATGTATTTAATGAATTTCTTTATCTGTCAAGAGTGTCAGGCAGGGACGTCAGAGATTTTGTCATTTTGTTCCCTGCCGTGCCATAGAAAGCCTGGTACACAGTAGGCGTTGTATAAATGATTGCAGGAAGAACGAATGGCCTGTCCCCAAAGCTACCTGTTCCTCATTGAGACCCTGGGGCACCAAGGTTGGGGGCCGGCTTCCCAGGGAGTCACCACGAGGCTGTGCCTCTGTGTCCCCATCTGTGCAGTGGGTGGGGATGGCCAGACTTAGGGTGCTGTGCAAGTGATACCACCGCCCCCCCCACCTGTACACATGCACAGAAGCACTTGAAACTGTAGGTGCTACCAGGGCTGGTTTTTGGGGTTTTGTTTTTTTAAAATAAAAGATCATTACTGGAATTCTGATGACTGCTTCTAATTGGCCCACAGAAGGGGGAGGGGGAGGGTGCCAGGGCCAGCGTCAGAGGCCCAGGGAGGACGAGGTCCACCCCTTCTCCAGAATGAGGAAGGAGGCCCAGACCCAGACTGCAGCTGGCCGGGCCTTCCCTCACCGCCCCGCCCTCCCCGGGGGCGCCCACCTCACCTCGCCCTCTGCTGCCGTCAACCTGTCGGGCCCGGCCGGGCAGGTCTGGGGATGGGCGGGGAGCCCTGAGCCCGCATCTCCTCTCCTCCTCTTCTTCCTGGACTTGGCATAAAGGCCTCTCTGAGCTGGGAGCTGGGCTGCCGGGCACTCGAGGCCAAGAAGCTGGGGGTCCCTTGGGGGGGCGACCCCCACAACAAGGGGAACCATCCACGCCGGCTGCCGGGAGTCCCACCCAGAGCGGCCCCGGGCGGGGTGCCCTTCCCCAGGGGCAGGGGCGATGCCGAGGCCGCCTCGTGCCCGCTGAGGCCTGCATCATGGCCCGGTCGCTGACCTGGCGCTGCTGCCCCTGGTGCCTGACCGAAGATGAGAAGTCGGCAGTCCGGATCGACCAGGAAATCAATAAGATCCTCCTGGAGCAGAAGAAGCGGGACCGTGGGGAGCTGAAGCTGCTGCTGCTCGGTGAGTCTGGGGCTCTCGCCACACCCGGGCGGGTAACTCCTGGGAGCCCACTTTCGGGATGAGTAGACTGAGGCCCACTTCCTCATCCCAAGGGGTGAGCTGTGGGCTGGTCCCCTGGCCTGGACTCCTGCGGAGCATCTGGCGGAGCACAGGTGGTACTTGCCGGGCAGGCCCAGCTCCCACTGTAAGCTCAGGGGAAGGCAGTGAGCTCAGGTCTGCAGCCACCCAGGCCCAGGAACCTCCTGCCTTGCCCTCTGACTCCAGAGCGTCCAGGACCCTCCAGTCTCTCTGGAAGGCTTGACCTGTGGGCAGAGCACTTCCAAGTGCCTCTGATTGATTGATTGGTTCATTCATTTAAGATGTACTGAGTAATTCCTGGAGACACAGCAACAGAGGACAAGGAGCCGTCCCTGCCTTCAGCGATTTCAGCTTCCGGTGAGGGAGACAGCCGTTAAGGCCTTAAACGAACATGCAGAGAAAATAATTTCCGGCGGGAAGAAGAATAGGAGGAAAATAGAACACAGTGAGGGAGTAGGGGTGACGCAGGGGTGGTGGATTGGAAGTCTCTGAGGTTGTGACCTTTGAGACCTCACATCTTATCGTCTACATGGGTCCACTCCCCCAGCCATCTTGCCCTGCGAGTGGCCCCACTGGCCTAACCCCAGGGACTTCAACCTTGGAGGGTCCTCTGGGAGTGCCTGAGTCCTGGAGGTGTGGTTGCAAAGGTCCTGGGTATCCTCAAGTCCCATTTGCCTGCCCCCAGGAGCAAAGAGCTTGGTCATCTGAATGGTCACCTTCTCTCTTCTCCTGCTCAGTAGGAAAGGGCAGCCCTGAGCAGCAGAGAGAGAGGGCAGGGGGCACAGGACCCCAGCGAAGCTGTCTGAGCTTGGAAGGTTTTCATTAAGAGTTTAACTTCTTTGAAAAAAAAAAAAAAAAGAATTTAATTTCTTTGGAGTTCCTGTTGTGGTGCAGCGGAAATTAATCTGACTAGAAACGATGAAGTTGTGGATTTGATCCTTGGCTTTGCACGGTGGGTTAAGAATCCAGCAGTGCCATGAACTGTGGTGTAGCTCCGATTTGACTCCTAGCCTGGGAACCCCCATATGCCGCGAGTGCGGCCCTAAAATTACAAAAGACCAAAAAAAAAAAAAGAATTTAATTTCTTTAACAGCTATCTCTATTCACTTTCTTTAATCGCTAGGCTATCATTACATTGATAGTATATATGATATATTATTTACTCTTTTTAAATAAATAGGGCTATTTAGGCTATTTCTTCCTGAGTGAGCTTTGGTTATTTGTATCTTCCAAAGAATTTGTCTATTTCTTCAAAGTTGTCAGATTTACAGGTGTGTTTATAACATTCCCTTGTTATCTCCTTTCATGTCTGTAGGATTTGTAATGATGTCTCCTTTTTCATTCTTTGTCTTTGATCCTTTTTCTTGACCTGTAGGGCTGGGGGATCTGTCAGTGTTAGTGATCTCTCCTTGCACATCTCAAATTCCTTTAACTGCACCTCAGGGCCTTGGCACTTGCCATTCTCCCCACCAAGGGCTCTCAGCCTCCCTCATGCCTTTGCTCTGCCAAGTGCTCTCAATCTTCTCCCTCAAGGCAGGTCTCAGCTTAAGTGTCACTTCCTCAGAGAAATCTTCCCTAATTTCCCTACCTTTAAAGTTGGCTCCATCCTTCTTCCTCTGCCTGATTTTTCTTCATAGCACTCTCTCAATGATATCCTTTCCGTTGTCTTTTTGGTTTCTTGTTTATTGTCTGTTTCTCCAGTTACACAGGGATGGGTACCATGTCCATCTTATTCACTCCTGTAGCCCCATTTTCTAGTACAGGAGTACAGTAAACTTGACATAGAGCAGATATCCGATGCATGCTTATAAGTGAATGAATGAATGAATCCTGTTTCAGGGGTGATTTTCCCCAGAGCTGTACCATGTCTTCTCGGAACTAGGAAAGCCCCTTGCCCCATCACTCTGACCACTGCACAGCCAGCCCCAAAGCATGAAGCCCCTTCTGCTGTTGTGGGGGAAGGAAGAGGGCAGGGGAGGTTGTTTACGTGCCCAAGTGCTGACAGAGGCCCTGTGGACTGTGATTTCAACCACCCGCATTCAAGCCCTGAGGGCTGGCTCCACACCTGCCCTCCTTAAAAACAGGAATTGAATCCAAAAGTCATTTTTTTTTTCCCCTGGAAGATAGCTGACCCTTTTGAGGAAGAAGGCCAAGGGACCAGGGGTCTGTCCCTGACAGGAAGTGGTCACCATGTTGAGGAGGGAGAGGAGTCAGAATAAAGCAGTTCAAGGAGCCGGCTCTGTCTGTATTAAATGAGGTAGGAATCACTCCTGTCCTCGGATGGGGAAACTGAGGCACAGAGAGGTGAAGCGACTCTCCCAAGATCACACAGCCAGGATTGGAACGTAGAATTCCAGTTCCAAAGTCCATGAGCTTGATCACGCTGTGACTGTGCCTCCACAGAAGCCTAGTGACAGATGGGGAAACCGAGGCCCAGGGAGGTGCAGGATTGCTCTGGGGTCTGCAGCCAGCTTTGAGGAAGAGCTGTGCCCCAGTAGCCCTGTTTCCCAAGAGGGGATGGCAGGGCCGGGGCTGCCATTCCCCTTGAAAGGAGCTGCACGGCATCTCGTGATGCCCAGGCTTTGGCACAGCTCCTGTCCCCTATGAGTTGCCACTTCCTCACCCACCCCCCAGGAGGAAGCAATCACTTCCCGTCTGGACTGTGAGGCTTCACCGGGTGGAAACACCTCTCCACGCAGCCCCCAGCCCCATTTGGAGCATACTAGGATAGGGGTGGCGGAGAGGTTCCCGGATCCTCAGTGGCTCCAGGAGAGTCACAGCTGCAAAGGTGGAGTTTTTCAGACTTCAGGTTGTGACCCGCTCATGAATCACAAAATCCATGTTGTGGGTGGCGACCAGGATTTTTTTTCTTTAATGAAACAGAAGAGAAGAGAGGAAAAAAAAAATTGGTGCTTCACAACAAAATTAACTGTTTCTTGGAGTTCCTGCTGTGGTGCAGTGGGATCGGCAGAGGCTTCAGAGCACTAGGATGTAGGTTTAGTCCCCAACCTGGCACAGTATGTTAAGGATCCAGCATTGCCACAGCTGCAGCTTAGGTTGCAACTGCTGCTTGGATCTGATCCCTGGCCCAGGGACTCTATATGCCACGGGGTGGCCAAAAAAGAAAAAAAAGAAAAAAATTTAACTGTTGCTTGGTGAGACCTTTGTTTGTTCTCCACACTTTTGGGGCAACCCAGAGGGAGGTCCAAGAGTACAGTCCTCTACTGTGGGTCTCACCACTGCTTGGCAGCACCCATGGGAGCTGCTGAGCTTCCGAATGTCTGTAGAAACATCACATTACCTGATATTTTGATGATACCTGACTCAGCCCGCTGGCTGCATCCTATTTTGCTGGCGAAAGATCCTTAAGGGCTTGTGTTTACGTCTCTGCTTCTCTACTAGCTGTGTGACCCTGGGAAGGTCACTTCATCTCTCTGAGCCCCCATGTCACCTCCACGAAGGGGAAAACAGTGCAGATCTTTGTGAGGATGGACCGAGGTCATGCACAGAGGACATTGGCCCAGAGTCTGACAGATGCCACAAGTTAAATCGCACTCGCCAGGATGACAATGATGGTGATGGTGGTTTAGGCTGCACATGGGAAACTTCCCAATATGATCATCAAATAGCCCATGAGCTCTAGACTCAGACAGAACTGGAATGGAGTCCAGTTTGGCCACTCACCAGATGCATGACCCAGCCCATCCGGCACTCAGTTTCCACACATGAAAAGTAGGACCAAGGGCCATTGCTGTCATGGGTTTGGGCGATCTGGTGCATGGGGACCTCCCAGCACACTGGGACGGCGGGGGCGGGAGGGGGCACAACAGCCCTCACAGCCACCTTGTCCATCTCCAAATGGCAGAAGTGCCAGAGACCAGCCCAGGTTTCCCAGGCTGTGGGTTCATCTCACTGCCTGTGATATTCAGGTGTCCCATGGCAGGTAGGAATATTTAGTGAGCTTGTTGTGGCCCTTCCTGCAACCCAAGGGATTCCCAAACCTGAGACCCTACTGAAGTGTTTCTGATTGTGGATCTGTGGGGTGGTGTTTGTGTGTTGTTTGTTAGTTTTTAGGGTATTTTTCTGGCCAGTCCCACAGTATGCAGAAGTTCCCGGGCTGGGAATCGAACTTTTGCCTCTGCAGTGACAACGCAGGATCCTTAACCCACTGAGCCACCAGGGAACTCCTGGAATCATTTTAGATGTACAGAAAAGTGGCAAAGATGGTATGGAGAATTCTTGCATTCCCCTAAACAGTTTCGTCTTCATAGTAACATCTTATATAAGCACCTCAGGCTTGTCACAGCTGAGATATTGTTAATATGGGAACCACACTGTTACATGTCCTTGAACTCGACCATGAACTCGACTTCAGATTTTAATTGTCAATGGTTTTTCCGCCAAGGCCCTTTCTGTTTCAGTCTCCAACGTAGAATCTCACAGGGCGTTTAGGGGTTTTTCCCCCGCTTTCTTAACTTTTCATTTTGAAATACTTTCAGAATTATAGAAAAGTCGCATCTGGCTTCTTCCACAAATAACATTTTACCACATCTTTTATCCTCTTGCTTATTATCTGTCTATCTACGCACACGTATATACACTACATTAGTATATGTGTATATACCTATAATTTACACAGTGCCTAATCGCATCTATAATTAATGTGCTATATATACATTTATATATTTTATACATACATATTTATTTTCCCTGAACTGTTTGCGAGTAAAGTTGCAGCTCTGATACCTTTTTACCTCCTAAAAACTTCAGTGGGTTTGAGTCCCACTAAAAAGCAAAGCCCCCCTGCATGATGATCCAGAGCGGGTGGTGAACCTGCCAGGGTCCTGTCACCTACACATCCTGCCAGCTTTCGTGGCTTCCCCATGTCCTTTAGGGCAAGAGAAAATTGACTATTTTTCCCAGACCTGCGTTCACCACCCTCAGGAGACAGGGAGCCTCCGGGGTGATACAAGAGGCCCCCCCACTTCTGCCGTTTCCCACCCCTGTCCTCCCGCCTGCGCTCCCACCACTCCCAGTTCCTCTTTCTGGCTCCAACCCTGCCACCCCTTCCCTTTTTGCTGTTGATCCCATTTCCTCCTGCACCAGGCCCCTCTCCTGCCCCTGGAAGGATTCTGCACCCATGTCCCCCAGGAACCAGCAGGGTGACAAGATGATGGAGGAGCCTCCTGGGCCAGCACCTCTCATCTGGCTGTCATGTCCATTTCACAGATGACAAAGCTGAGGTGCGGAGAGGGAGATATCAGGGTTCAGACAGCCGGGAGCCAGGGCTTGCTCTTTGAACTTCAGGCCCCTGAGCTCCTGAAGATTCTAGTGTTATTATCACAGACCCAGGGCCAGCTTTGCGCGTGTGTGATCCCAGCAGTCCCACAGCCTCCTGCCCTCAAAAGGGCCTTGTGGTTTCACTGTGCGCTTGGCCCTGTAAATTCTGTAGGACCCCTCCCCCCACTCTGGTCCATCAACAAGGTTGTGTGAATCCTCTCTCCCAAATATCTCGTACCTATGTCCCCTCCTCTCCAGCTCCACGCGGACACCTGAGTCCAGCCTCATCATCCCCTGCCTGGACCAGTACAGTTCCATCTGGCCGGGTCCCCTCTTCCCACCTTGGCTGATCCCACAGTCTGTCCTCCCTGGAGTAGCCACCAGAGGGCACTCGTGAGCACAAGCGTCGGGCCCCGCCTCTCCTTTGCTACAGCCCTCCGGGGAGTCCCTCTGGGTAAAAAAAAAAAAAAAAGAGCCCAAGTCCAAGTCCTCCTCGCCGTCCCCAAAGCCCTGCATGACCTGACCCGTCCTCTCCCTGTCCTCACCTCCTCCCCCTCTCCCCGTCACTCCCTCTGCTCCAGGTACTAGGGTCTCCTCACTGTTCCTCCAACTCACCAGGCCCTGACCCGCCTCAGGGCCTTTGCATATGCTGTGATCACTGCCTGGTGCACCCTTCCTCCAGATCTTGGCATGAGAGCCACCTTCGCCCAACCTTCAGAGCTCAGCCACCAAGAAGCCATCCACAACACTCAGCTGTAGTAGTCAGTCACCATCTATTGATCCTACTGTATTTCATTCATTAAACTTTCTCTACCTGAACTTATTATGGTAAATAATAGTAATAATCACAATTACTGTAAATATGATGATTGGTAATAATACTGAAGAATGTAGCTCTTAGTTAAGTTGAAGCATGCTTTAAGCCAGGGTTTCACAGACTTTTCCTGAAAAGGGCCAGGTAGTAAATGTCTAGCTTTGCAAGCCAGGGGATCTCTCTGACTCCTCAGCTTTGCTGTTGTATACAAACTGGCATGGGTAATGAAATTTTATTTAGGAATGCTGAAACATGGATTATTTATTTATTTATTTATTTTTTAGGGCTGCACCCTTGGTATATGGAAGTCCCCAGGCTACAGGTCAAATCAGAGCTGCAGCTCCTGGCCTATACCACAGCCACAACAATACTGGATCCGAGCCACATCTGAGCTCTACACCACAGCTCATGGCAATGCCAGATCCTTAAACCACTGAGCAAGGCCAAGGATCAAACCCGAGTCCTCACAGATACTGGTTGGGTTCATTACCACTGAGCCACAACGGCAACTCCTGAAACCTGAATTTTTTGTAATTTTCACTTTTCACCAAATAGTGTTCTTTTGATTCCTTTCGGCCATTAAAAAATGCAAAAACTGGAGTTCCCGCTATGGCACAGTGGGTTAGTGATCCGGCTTCTCTCTGTGGAGGCAACCTTGTGATCCCTGATGCAGGAAAGTGGGTTAAGGATCTGGTATTGCTACAGCTGTGGCATAGGTCACAGCTGCAGCTCTGATTCAATCCCTGGCCCAGGAACTCCATATGCTGTGGAGCAGTGAAAAAAGGAAAAAAAAAAAAAAAAAAAAAAAAAGCAAAAACTGTAACCATTAAAAAATGTAGGAGTTCCTGTCATGGCTCAGTGGTTAATGAATCCGACTAGGAACCATGAGGTTGCGGGTTCGATTCCTGGCCTTGCTCAGTGGGTTGAGGATCCGGCGTTGCCGTGAGCTGTGGTGTAGGTTGCAGACACAGCTCAGATCCCTCATAGCTGTGGCTCTGGCGTAGGCCGGCGGCTATAGCTCTGATTCAACCCCTAGCCTGGGAACCTCCATATGCCGAGGGAGCGGCCCTAGAAATGGCAAAAAGACAAAAAAAAAACCAAAAATGTAAAAACTACTTTCATGGTGGCTCATCAGGTTAAGGATCTGGTGTTGTCATTGCGGCATCTCAGGTTGCTGCTGTGGCACGGGTTAGATCCCTGGCCCAGGAATTTCTGCATGCCTCAGGGTGCAGCCAAAAAAAAGGAAAAACTGTAACCATGAAAAGTATTAGAAATGTAAAAACCATGCAAATGGTAAAAACTCGCTGGCCATGCAAAAACAGGCTGGTGGCTGCTTTCTCTGAAGACTGTTTGCTGGCCCTCCTGGGTGCACCTTTTGAGGAACTGGTTGAACCTTCATGTCCACCCAGCAGGCAGGGCCATTTCAAACCACATTTTGGAGTTCCTATCGTGGCTCAGTGGTTGACAAATCTGACTAGCATCCATGAGGACACAGGTTCAATCCCTGGCCTCGCATAGTGGGTTAAGGATCTGGCATTGCCATGAGCTGTGGTGTAGGTCCCAGATGCGGCTCAGGTCCTGCGTCGCTGTGGCTGTGGTATAGACCAGCAGCTGCAGCTCCAATTGGACCCCTAGCGTGGGAACCTCCATATGCTGCGAGTGCGGCTCTAAAAAAGCCCCTCCCCCCAAAAAAAGAACCACGTTTTACAGGTGGGGACACGGAGGCACAGAGCCGTGAAGACGCTCACCCCGGCTCTCTGAGCTGGGATAGGAACCCAGGATTCTGCGGGTAGTGGGGGTCCTCAAGGGCTAAGCTAACCACTGTGTCTCCCCAGGTCCTGGCGAGAGCGGGAAGAGCACGTTCATCAAGCAGATGCGCATCATCCATGGGGCCGGCTACTCAGAGGAGGACCGCAAAAGCTTCCGGCCTCTGGTCTACCAGAACATATTCGTGTCCATGCGGACCATGATTGAGGCCATGGACCGGCTGCAGATCCCCTTCAGCTGGCCTGAGAGCAAGGTGCGTGTCCCAGGGCCTCACCAGGCGGGCAACACACGGGGAGGGGGTCCCTTAGGATTTTGGAGCCAGACTGTGTCCCCCTCACACCCACCCCAGGTCCAGGCCGTGTCCCCTCAAACCCCCAGGACAGAGCCATGTCCCTCGGGACCCCTAAGTCATTGTTAAGAATCACCCCCCACCTGGGTTTCCTGGCATCCTGCTGTGTATTATAGGCAGCACAGACCTAGCACGCCATCATCCCCCCCACATCCTGTGTCCCCTGTGGACCCGCATGATGCCCTGTAGGAGTCCTGAGTCAACACGTGTTTTGTTCAGAAATACTAGTATGGGCTGGTTCCTGATTCCTGCACCACACTCCTGAGGGGAGGGCCTTCTGTGCAGACCCTGCCTTACATCACCCTTCCCTTTGAAAGTTTTATTTTATTGTGTTAGGAACATTCAACCTGAGATCTACCCTCTTAACCAATTTCAAGGGCATGATACAGTATGAGCAACAGCAGATGCAATAACTGTAGGATGTACTCCCCTTGCCTAATGGAAACTCTCCAACTCCCTTCCCCCAGCCCATCCTATCCTCTGTGTCCATGAACTTGTCTATTCTAGATGCCTCCTATAAGTAAGATCATGTAGGATTTGTCCTTCGGTGCCTTGTTTGATGATGTCCTCAAGGTTCATCCACATTGTCTCCTGTAGTGGAATTTCCTTCTTTTTAAAGACTGCAGGAGTTCCCATTTTAGCTTAGTGGTAATGAACCCAACTATTATCCATGAGGATGCAGGTTTGATCCCTGCCCCTAATCGGTGGGTTAAGGATCCGGAGTTGGCATGGGCCATGGCATAAGTCGAAGATGCAGCTTGGATCTGGCGTGGCTGTGGCTGTGGCATAGGCCCGCAGTTGCAGCTCCGATTTGACTTCTAGCTTGGGAACTCCCATATGCCACAGGTTCGGCTCTAAAAAGTAAAAAAAAAAAAATCTGCATAATATTCCATATATATACATATATACCCATTTTATCTTTATTTATCCATTGGTGAACATTTAGGTTTTTTCCATATCTTGGCTATGGTAAATAACGCTGCAAGGAACATGGGAGTGCAGATATCTTTTCTAGATCCTGATTTCAGTTCTTTTGGGTGAATATCCAGGAGTAGAATTGCTGGATCATATAATAGTTCTATTTTTAATTTTGGGGGGAAACTCCACACTGTTTTCCACAGTGACTGTACCAGTTTGCACTCCCCTCTAACAGCATATGAGGGTTTCGATTTCTCCACATCTCTTTTTTTTTTTTTTGTCTATTTGTTATTTCTTGGGCCGCTTCCGCGGCATATGGAGGTTCCCAGGCTAGGGGTCTAATCGGAGCTGTAGCCACCGGCCTACACCAGAGCCACAGCAACGCGGGATCTGAGCCGCGTCTGCAACCTACACCACAGCTCACGGCAACGCCGGATCGTTAACCCACTGAGCAAGGGCAGGGACCGAACCCGCAACCTCATGGTTCCTAGTCGGATTCGTTAACCACTGCACCACGACGGGAACTCCCCATACTGTTTTCTGTAGCGGCTACAGGCCTCCAGGAAACTGTTTGTTTGTTTTGTCTTTTTTTTTTTTATCTTTTTAGGGCTGCACCTATGGCATATGAAGGTTCCCAGGGTAGGAGTCTAATTGGAGCTGTTGCCACCAGCCTACACCACAGCCACAGCCACACCAGATCCTTAACTCACTGAGTGAGGCCAGGGATTGAACCTGCAACCTCATGGTTCCTATTCGGATTCGTTTCCACTGTGCCACAACAGGAACTCCTGTTTATTTTTTTTATAATAGCCATCCTAACAGGAAGGAGGTCATATCACTGTTTTAAAATCTGAAAGCTTCTAATGTGTGAATCTGTGTTGATCCAAAGACTTTGGAAGATCAACTGGAGCCTGGTAGTACCTACCGTCTAGGGCTGATATAAGAATGTGATAACCTAAAAATTCTTAAAGATTTCAAACAGAGCCTGAAATGTAGTATGGGCTCAGAAAGGATTAGTGGGTAGTATGATTCTTTAATCCTCCAAATGACCCATTTCAGCTGGATGCCACCACCCCCACTTTACAGATGAGAAAAAAAGGAGGCTCCAAGAGATAAAGCAATTGGCTCAAGATTTAGTCCACAAGCAGAAGACCAAATATGAGCACCCACTAACCTAACCACCCATCAGCTTTGGTTATGCTACCTTGCTTTATAAAATAACACTTTAATTGAGCTGTAACACACAAGCAAACGAAGATGCAACTGACAGACTTGGGGAATCATTACAAGGCAAACACACACATGTAGCCACTGCAGAGGGAGAGAAGCAAAACGTAGCCAAAGGCTCCTTCCGGAAATCACTACCCTCCAAGGGCAACCCCCCTTGCCTGTTTTTGAACTTCTCATATGTGGAATTTTACAGAATATTCTCTGTGTCTGTTCCGTGCTCCACAGACTGACTGTGACCCCATCTATCTTTTGGGGCATAGTTGTGATTTGTTCGTTTCTAGTATAAGAGAATGCCATGGTGGTGTTTTTTTTTTGGTTTTTTTTTTTTTTTTTTTGCATTTTAGGGCAGCACCCACAGCCTATGGAGGTTCCCGGGCTAGGGGTTGAATTGGAGCTGCAGCTGCTCGGCCTGCGCTGCAGCCACAGCAACACCAGATCTGAGCTGCATCTGCAACCTACACCACAGCTCACAGCAACACCAGATCCTCAACCCACTGAGTGAGGCCAGGGATTGAACCCACAACCTCATGGTTCCTAGTTGGATTCATTTCCACTGTGCCACAATGGGAACTCTGGATTATTTCTGTATTATTCTATGTTGTTGGACATTTAGGTCATCTGCAAATATATTTATGAAAATACATGCATTTCCATTGAATATCTATCTAGAAATAGATTTGGAGCATAAGGGATGTGTAAGAGACACCAAAAGTGTCTTCGGCCACCTCTTTGGTCCTGGGGTCCTAGGTCCTACCAGGACTCCGTTGACTCTCCTATTCCTTTGACACCCCCTCCATCCAACACCCAGACAATAGAGAGGGTCATTGCCTCATAAATGCATGTGCAACACTCATCTACCCACCCAAACACATGCACACACCTACGCAAATGCATACAGAAGCACACATCCATGTGTCTGCAGACTCATACACACACAACACACACCCACAAGCACAACTGCATACACACACATAAATTCAAACACATATACCTACACGTGCACACACAAACCCACCATAAAGATACACACATATGCCCATGGATACATGAAGACGCTTGCCTGCATATACACGTGTGTGCACCCACCCAGGCACACCCGTGCACACTCACAGGCCATCCCAGAGGTCTGAACAACATGCTTCTGCTACAGAGAAAGTACAGGTGGAGCAGAGGTTGCCCTGAGGAAGAAGAGCAAACAGATAGTGACTTACCTCCTGGGAGCCAAAGCCCCATGGCTTATAAAGGGCTGGAGGGGGGCCCCGCGCAGGGTCCCCCAGAACTGGCACTCCCTGCAATGCATACCCCCTGCTGCCCCTCCGTGGACAGTTGCCTGGATGAAAGGGGGCCGAGACATCCAGGGAGGGCAGCCCACCCAGCCAGCTGCTCTGACCCCCTCATCTGTCCCTCCCTCCCCAGCACCACGCCAGCCTGGTCATGAGTCAGGACCCCTACAAAGTGACCACCTTCGAGAAGCGCTACGCCGTGGCCATGCAGTGGCTGTGGAGGGACGCTGGCATCCGTGCCTGTTATGAGCGAAGACGCGAGTTCCATCTGCTCGATTCGGCAGTGTAGTGAGTCTGGGGTCTGCGGGACTGGGAGTGGGGCTGGGGTGTAGAGTGAGGTGGTGCCGAGGCGCAGCCAATGGAGACCCAGTCCCAGGGATCGGCGCCAGCAGAGGGCCCCAGGCTGGCCGGCTCCTGCTGCGGGGGATACTGTGGATGATCTTGCTCCAAGATGATGTCGTACCTAGGGTGACGCTGCTCCCCGGGGTGGCACAGCTCCTGGGGAGCACTGTTCCTGGAATGACATCATTTCTGGGATGACCCTGTTTTTGAGTTGATGGCACATTTTGGGGTGACTGTTCAAGGATGACACTGCCCCAGGGTGACACTGTTCATTATCATGCTGTCCTGGGCATGATGCTGGGTATCTGGTGCTCCCAGGCCATCACTGTTCTTGGGGCAGTGATGCACCTGGGATGACAATTCACCCTTCCCCAGTAAGACTATTCTTGGGGTCAGGCTGCGCTAAGGGTGAAGCTGCTTCTCTCCAATGCTCCCATGGCCTCGGAGAGGTGCATCTGAGCCGTCGGGGGACCCCAGAGATCCCGGCCCCTACCCTGGAGCTCTCCTCCCCCAGCTGGGTCCTCATGGTGTTCTGGGTGGGGGCTCTGAGAGGTGAAGAGACATTGCCAGGCTGGGCCTCAGGGCTTCTGGCTCCACAGCTACCTGTCCAATCTGGAGCGCATCACTGAGGAAGGCTACATCCCCACCGCGCAGGACGTGCTTCGCAGCCGCATGCCCACCACCGGCATCAACGAGTACTGCTTCTCTGTGCAGAAGACCAACCTGCGGTGAGTGCAGTGCCTGGTGGGTGGGGAAGACTCCTGTAGGAGGAGCAAAGGAGCTGGGGTGCTGAGGGATGAGTATGAGCTTCCTAGTCTCAGCCCCTTGGGAGCTGAGGAGGCAAAACTAGACATAGACACTTCCAGCCTCCCATGTAGTCAGGACTGAGAACTGGAGGAGCCTAGACTGAGCCTCTAGATCTCCTGGAGGGGAGGTTTTCCTGGAGGAGGGGCCGTTGGTATTAGAGCATTGAAGAATGACTAGGAGTTCACTAGTTTAGAGGGTGATGGGAAGGAGGAAGCAAAGACTGTGGTCAGGGCTAGACCCAAGGGATTAATTCTGGGCTGGGGAAGCTCAGAGGGTGACTCCTGTAGTTGCCAATGAGGTAGTTGCCAATGAGGGGTAAGGTTGGCAGTCAGGAAATGCAGGATGAGGCAGGGGCCATGGTTCAGTCTGAGAGTATTGGGAAGGGCCAGCAGTGGCCATGGGGATGGAAATGAGAGTATGGTGCAAGAACTGTTTCTGGTGTAGAATGGGCAGGACCAGAGAAGCATGGAAATTAGAGTGGGGAGTCACAAATGACTCCCTATGAGGTCCCCATCAAGATGGCAGAGCAGATGGTGGACCATCATGGTGGCAGTGGGGTGGGAAGTGTTGGATAAGACAGTGAAGTCATTTGGGGCAGGTTTGGTTTGAGGGGTCCAGGGCATCTGGGGGCTGGCAGGATGCACACAGGCCTGAGCTGGAAGACAGAAGTGCGGGTGGCCAGTGCAGCAAAGGGTGGTCCAGGTAGAGTGAGGGCCAGTGTTAAAGGTCAAGGAGAGGTCAGGAAGAATGCAGCAAGAGAAGCAACTTCTGGAAGTTCCCTTCGTGGTGCAGCAGAAGTGAATCCAACTAGGAATCATGAGGTTGCAGATTCGATCCCTGGCCTTGCTCGGTAGGTTAAGGATCTGGCGTTGCTGTGAGCTGTGGTATGGGTTGCAGACATGGCTCGGATCCCACATTGCTTGGCTGTGGCATAGGCCAGCAGCTACAGCTCCAATTGGACCCCTAAGCTGGGAACCTCCATACCCTGCGAGTTCGACCCTAAAAAGCAAAAAAACAAAAAAAAAGGAGAGTGAGAGAAGCAACTTCTGGAATTGGCATTTAGAGACTCTTCAGTGACTTTATCAAGAGGATAGCAGGGAGCTGTGGAGGGTGCAAGATGATGCCTAAGACCCTCCAGGGTTCAACATACCCATGTTGATCCCTTATTTGCCTGAATGCCCACCCCACCCTCCATGCTGTTCTGGCCTCCACAGTAGTCTTTACCAGGGAGGTTTATAATTTATCTGTTTGCCTTGGGTCTCCTCCACTAGATGGAGAGCCCCTCAAAGTGAGGGCTGCATTTGATTCTCCTGCTTCATTAGTGATGATCAGCTGAAGGTCAGAGTGGAAGTTTGTAAATGTGAGTGGATGGTTGGAAAGATGGAAGGGTGGATGGATGGATGGATTGATGGATGGGTGAATGGGTGGATGGATTGGCGAGTGGATGAGTGATTGGATGGGTATATGGTTGGATGGGTGTATGTATAGATAGATCATTGGGTTGATATATGGGTGGGTGGATTGAGTGAACGGGTGGGTGGATGGATGGATGAGTAAATGGATAGGTGGATTGGTGGGTGGGTGGATGGATGGATGGATGGATAGATGGATCAATGAATGGATAAATGGGTGAGTGGATGGGTGTATTTATGTATGTATGTATGTATGTATGTATAGGTAGGTAGATAGATGATAGATCAATAGATGGATGGATGAGTGAATGGATGAGTTATTGGATGTGTAGATGGATGGGTGGATGGGTGGATGTATGTACATGTGTATGCATGTATGTATTATGTATATATTTATAGATGGATGGATGAGTAAATGGGTGGGTGGATAGATGGATCAATGGGTGAGTGGATGGGTTTTATATGTATATGTATGTATAGATAGATGGATAGATAGATCAATAGGTGGATAGATGGATGGATGAGTGAATGGATGAGTGAGTGGATGGGTAGGTGGATGGATGAGTATATGGATACATAGATAGATAGATAGATAGATAGATAGATAGATAGATAGATAGATAGATAGATAGATAGATAGATGGGTGACTGAGTGGGTGGTTGGATGGATGAATGAATAGATAGATGAGTTGGTGAATTGGTAAAAGATTAGAAGTGAAAGTAGCAGTTGGGGAAATTCAGAGGGAAGGCTGGCTGAGGAGGGGATTTTCAGGTTGGGAAACTTGCGTATGTTCTTAGGCCAAAGGTGAAAGCTCAGAGGAAACCGAGACTCCAAGCCGGGAGGCTTCAGGTAGCATACCCCCCACCTGTCTTGGTCTCCAGAACCCCACTTTCAACCACTGTCCCTCCATCTCACTCTGGATATGGGATTTGAGGGGGGTCTGAAGATCCAGTGTCGGGAATCAGGAGTCACAAGCACCAACCTAGGTTTTCCTCCCATAGACCAGGGCAAGTCTCTTCTTGCTCTGAGGCTTCTGGCATTTCCTGCCGGCTGCCTGAGTAATGGTCGCATCCCCGCGGAAATGACGCAGGGCTTCTTATCAGTAACCCACATTTCTTAGAAGAGAGAACAGGAAGGCGGGAGGGCTCTGGCTGTTGTTGTGGTGGGGGGGTGGAGGAGGGCCCTCCATACACAGAGAGATGGTGTTTACCCATCTGTGTGGCCACTGGATACTCCCATGGTCCACCAGAACATAGCTGATGGAGAAACTGAGTTCTGGAGACATTCTGCAGTTTTCCGCAGGTCAACCAAGACGGCTCCAGGGCAGACTGAGGATGGGTCCAACCAGCTGGCCCAGTGCAGCAGAAGCTTGGGAAAGTCCCCTCTCCTCTGTACACCTCAGTTTCCTCCTCTGTAAAATGGGCACAATAGTGCTACCTGCCACATGTGGGAAAATGCAGTAACACACAAAGCGGCTGCTATTCATTCTTGCTGCTCTTAATCTTTATCATGGCATGTCCCAGCCATGACTGGGGTCCAGGTGCCTCATCACGGGGTCCCAGTTAGGCCTGAGCTCTGAAAGGGGGTGGTTCTGGTAGGATCGTGGATGTTGGCGGCCAGAAGTCAGAACGCAAGAAGTGGATCCACTGCTTCGAGAATGTGATCGCCCTCATCTACCTAGCCTCTCTGAGTGAATACGACCAGTGTCTGGAGGAAAACAACCAAGAGGTGAGAGGCCATGGGGGATTTCGGGGCACTGTCTCCTCCACTCTTCCTACCTCTCCTCCTTGGCCCAGGGTCCTGCAGAGGAGCAAGAAGCCCCACTGCCACTCTAGAGTGGGCCTTTGTGTGTCTGGCGCAGCTTTGAGCTTCACCATCCACTCTTTTGTGGTCAGACCCTTGAACCCCAACACACAGATCCACAAGCATGTGTGACACCAGGACCCTGGACACACACACACACACACACACAATTGGACACTCAAGCCCCAAGATGTCCACTCCCCCATGTCTAAAGCACAGCATAAGCTGTCCTGGGAATGTGGGTCAGGGACAGGGACAGTGCTGTGGGGACGAGGACAGTGTCGTGCTTTTTATTCAGAAAGGCTGGGGTCACTCTTTTGTGGACTCTGCTCCTAATTAACACCCAGCATGAAGGTTGGGCACATCATTATCTCTGACATATGCACTTTTTGGGGTTAAAGTTTCACATAGTTTCAGGATCCAAGGGTCGGATATTATAATTTTGACTTTCAGATAGAATCAACCTGAGGTTAGTCTGACACAGATCTTGCTCAAGTCCAGCCACAGGAGTTGTCCCAGTTTGTTAGGGCTGCCGTGATGAAGTAGCACAAACTCAGAGGCAAGGTGGTATTAGGGGGGGGCGGGGAGGGGCAGAGCTGAAATGGCAGAAGCTTATTGTTTCATAGTCCTGGAAGCCAGAAGTCCCAGGTCAAGGTGTCTACAGGGTTGGTTCCTCCTGAACCTATGAAGGAGGCTCTCTCCCAGCTTCTGGTGGCCGCTGGCAATCTGTGGTGTCCCTTGGTTTGTAGACACATCACCCTATTTCTGCCTCCATCTTCACCTGGGTATCTCCTTGTGTCCTAATTTCCCCTTTTTATAAGGACATCGATCATTAGACTTGGCGCCCATCCTCCTCCAGGGTGACTGCTTCTTAACTAATTACATCTTCAAAGACCCTGAAGATGTTTCATTCTGAAGTTCCAGATGGACATGAATTTGGGGCGGGGGAGACACTAGCCAAACCAGTAAAGGCACAAAAACCATCCCAGGCATACACAGGCAGCTGGCCACACCACCCTCAGACCCAGCTGAGTGGGAATTGGGAGGCCTCAAGCTGCTAGATGGGAGAGGGGTCCTGTTTGAGCCAAGCTGGCTGTCTGGATCAATGACCTGCCTGTGCCTCCCAACCCAGAACCGAATGAAGGAAAGCCTGGCCCTGTTCGGCACCATCTTGGAACTGCCCTGGTTCAAAAGCACTTCTGTCATCCTCTTCCTCAACAAAACCGACATCCTGGAGGAGAAGATCCCCACCTCCCACCTGGCTACCTACTTCCCCAGTTTCCAGGGTGAGTGGTTCTAGAACTTTCCCTCCCCTTCACTTGCTCCAAAGCAGCTCCCAAGAGAGATGCTGGTCCAGGCCCTACCCCAGCCTGGAGTCAGTGGAGTTTCAAATCCCATTGGACAGACAGACCTGAGTTGCAGACCTAGCTCCTTCTGCTGCCCAACCTCTCCGAGTCTCAGCTTCCCCCACACTGTAGAATGGGGAGAAAATAACAGAAGGCTACATGCTCGATGCTGAAAACAGTGGGATTTTTTTCCCCCTACAGTTCAGGAAGCTGGAAGTCTGAAATCAAGGTGTCAGCAGGGTTGGTTCCTTCTGGAGGGTGTGAGGGAGAATCTGTCCCAGGCCTCTCGCCTAACTTCTGCTGGTTGCCTGCACTTCTTTAGCATTCCTCGACTTATAGATGGATTACTCCAATCTCTGCCTCTGCCATCACACGGCTTCCTCTGTCTCTGGTTGTCTCATCTTCTTATAAGGACACCAGTCATTGGATGTAAGGCCCATCCTCATCTAGTATGATCTCATTTCAACTTAATTAATTATTCATCTTAACTCAACTAATTACATATGCAAGACCCCTATTTCCACAGAAGGCCATATTCTGAGGTCCTGAGTGGACATGAATTGGGGGGGGCACTATTCTTCCTAATACATAATCAACCATGGTAAATGAAGCCCTGAGGGTGAGCTTGGCATGTAAGTTTTGGTGATGTCACCAGGGTGTGACCCTTGGTCTGTCAGAACCTACGTGGCGAACCCTAGTTAATCATACCCACAAGACTTGGGGTCTGGCATCAGATGTCAATTCCATGATGGTGGCCTGGACACCCTTCATGGCCTTCCCACACCACCCCCTCGGTAGTGCTTGGAGTGGGACCAGGCCTTGGAGAGTCTGGGAACAGGAATAAAGGGGATAGTTTTGAGGAGGGTTTGTTTTCCTTCGGGTCAAAAGGAACCCACATAACTCATCCTTTTCTCCCAGATGCAGAGGCTGGAGCACTCTTTGCTCATCTCTCGTTCTTGGCCTTATAGTCATGACAAGAATGATAAACCAATAATCGCTAAACCTTCTAACACTGATGGAAGCACCCTCTTGTATTGACTTGTTTAATCCTCATTAAAAATTCCTATTTGGTAGCACTCATTCTTCTTACCACTACAGCGACGGGAAACAGAGGCTCAGAAAGGTACAATCATTTGCCAAAAGTCACACAGCCAGGGAGTGGCAGGGGCAGGATTCCAACCCAGTTTGTCTGGATTCAGAGCTGGCTGGCCTTAACCACTATGCAAACCTGCCTTTCTGAAAGACTGATGATAGCACATATTCATTAAGCCTTGTGATTATTGAGCTCGGAGCACTAGACATGATTATGTTACGTCCTCGGGGAGGCCTGGGCCCGTTATGAGTCCTATTTTACAAATGAGGAAACTAAAGCTCACAGAGGTTATGTGGGTTAACATATAAGGTAACCCCACCAGTAAGTAGCAGGGCCAGGTCTTGAGCTCCAAAAGCCCTTAACTCACTCACATTATACGTACAAATGAGAGATGGGTGTGTGGCGGGGTGAATCCTACGTGTGCCTCATCAGGATGGCCATTCCTCCTCTTCTCTTGGCTTTGGTTTCCTCATATACACCTCCCCAAGATGTCTTTCTCTGCAGCTTTGGATTCCCATAGCCCCAGCTCAAACCCAGCCAAATGGGAGGGCCTCTTCTCAACACAGTTCTGCTCAAAGTCCCAGAGACCAGTCTTACTGGTCCTTTCCAGGTCGTGTGACCCCACCGAGCCCACCCTTGATGCTCCTATTGGCTGGGCCTGAGCCATGTGACCAGCTAGAAAGGCAAAAGATGGCGGCGACCTGCGTTGGAGGTTGGGGGAGAGGAAACCTGGTGGGTGGGCCCTGCAACTGTGATGTCGCCCATACTGGGAACAGGATCTTCAGAGTGGGCACTGGTTCCGGGAGGGAGGATCTCTCGCTTGCCCCACGAGTCACCGCGTTCCCTGACTGCCCCCACCCCTGCCCCCAGGCCCGAAGCAGGACGCGGAGGCAGCCAAGAGGTTCATTCTGGACATGTACACCAGGATGTACGCCGGCTGCGTGGATGGCGCGGATGGAGGCAGGAAAGGCCCGCGCTCCCGCCGCCTCTTCAGCCACTACACGTGTGCCACGGACACACAGAATATCCGCAAGGTCTTCAAGGACGTGCGGGACTCGGTCCTGGCCCGCTACCTGGATGAGATCAATCTGCTGTGACCCAGGCCTGCCGCCCCAGGCCCGCGCGTGGCAGGTGTAACCTGCGGGCTGTGGGCGCGGGATGGGCCGGCGCTCAGCAAGCCCAGGTACCTCTTGTCGTTCCAAGCCCAGGTGCGGAAGGGCCACAAGTGAGTCGGGGTGGAAGGCCAGTTACCACCCCCTCTCATCTCCGCCCCTCACCAGGACAGCCCCTGGATCCTTCTTCCCTTGACTCAGTTTACCTCCTTGGGGAGGGAGCACAATGGCCGTTTGGGAGACCAGGGTGCAGGAAAAGGTGAAAAGAGGAGGGGAATCCTGGACTGGGGGGGAAGGGGCCCTCTTAGGACCCCCACCTCCAGGTATTTCCCCTCTTGAGCAGGGGTCTGGGACCCTTTTGTGGGTGATGCACCAGCCCCTGGATTGGGGGGAGTGGTCTTTCATGCCCAGGGATGCGGACTCCGGCGCCCCCTAGCGGACAGGATCTGGTAGTCTCCCAACCGAGGTCCGGGACTTCCGTTTTCTTAAGAGGAAGAAAACACTGTCCCAGGAATGGGTCCCGCCCCAGTCTGCGGACGAGGGAAACCGAGGCACACAGGCATCTCCTCTCCTTCCCAGGCTGGGGCCCGGCGCGCTGCATCTTGCAACTTTCTGTATTTATTCCCTCATCTGCGGGGCCCCTTGCAAGGGTGAACATTAAAGAAATGACATTCTGGAGACCTATGATTTCTTAGGGGTGTCCTGTTTATACCCACTACGTCCCCGCCCCACGCGGTCCCTTCTTAGGTCGCTTATCCCGGGTAGGGGTAGCAACATAGTGAAGGGAGAAAAAGTTCTTGTCCACCCCTTCGTGCGAGGCGGCACAGCACACATAGCTGTGCAGGACTGTATGCACTTTGCCCCGAAGGGGAGTCCAACCTCTCTCCCTGGCCCCCGGGGATATCTGAGCCGACCGACCTATCTGAGCCGACCGACCGTCTGTTGCTACTCACACAACAGTCCAGCAGCAGCCACCCCTCACCTCTGATGGAGATGATGGCTCCGTTTACTCCAGATCCTGATTGCCCACCACTCTCAGGGCAACTCCACGTGGCACAAAGCTCCACCACCCACATTTTTCAGATGAGGAAACTGAGGCACAGAGAAACTGAATAATTGGATTAAGGCTACACAACTGGTAGGTGGCCGAGCCAAGATTCTATTATTCATTTAACAGCTGGGTTTTTTTTTTTTTTACACTTTTAAAATAATCAACTTTATTTTTTAAAATAGCCTTAGGTTTACAGAAAAATTGTGACTCCAGAGAGCTGCCTTGTAAAATCACACATGATTCCCCATATTAATATTTTAATTAATATGGTCCTTTTTTAAAAGCAATTAATGAACCGATATTGACACATTATTAACTGAGTCACACTTGATTCAGATTTCCTGTTTTCCCCAAACATCCTTTTTCTGTCCTGGGACACCATCCAGGATCCCACATGACATTTAATCATCAAGTCTCTTAGGCTCCTCTGGGCTGTGATGATTTCTCAGACTTTTCTCGTTTTTGATAACTTTGACAGTTTTGTTTTTGTTTTTTTAGCTTTTTAGGGCTGCACCTGCAGCATATGGAAGTTCCCAGGCTAAGGATCAATTCAGAGCTGGAGCTGCCAACAATGCAGGATCAGAGCCATCTCTGTGACCTACACCACAGCTCACGGCAATGCCGGACCTCCAACCCCCTGAGCTAGGCCAGGGATCAAACCTGCATCCTCATGGATACTAGTGGGATTTGTTTTGCTGAGCCATGACGGGAACTCTAGCTTTGACAGTTTTGAGGAGTCCTGGTCGGCTATCACCCAGGCTGCTGTAGCAAAATACCACAGACAGAGGGGCTTAAAACAACAGAAATATTTTTCCCCATAGTTCTGGGGGCAAAGTCTGAGAATAAAGGGTCATCAGAGCTGCACTCCTCTAAGTCCTAAGTCCTTCCTGCCTCCTCTAGCTTCTGGTGACTCCCCATGTCCTATGCCTTGTTGCCACGTCACTCTGGTCCCTGCCTCTATGTTCACATGGCCGTCTCCTCTTGTGTGTGTCTGTGTCCAAATTTCCCTCTTCTTATAGAAACACCAATTATACTGAATTAGCCCTCCTTGAATGATCTCATCTTAACTTGACTGTACCTGCAATGAACTGATTTCCAAATAAGATCACATTCCCAGATACCAGGAGTTAGGACTCCTAACAGGTATTTTGTCCAATGTCTCATGGTTGAGTTTTGTCTGATGTTTTCTTGTGGTTAGACCGAAGTTTGGGTTTTAAGGAGGAAGAGCACAGGGGAGAAGAGGGTTTCGTCCCGTCGTATTAAGAGTACATGCCATCGGAGTTCCCGTCGTGGCTCAGTGGTTAATGAATCCGACTGGGAGCCATGAGGTTGTGGGTTCGATCCCTGGCCTCGCTCAGTGGGTTAAGTCTCCGGCATTGCCGTGAGCTGTGGTGTAGTTTGCAGACGCAGCTCGGATCCCACATTGCTGTGGCTGTGGTGTAAGCTGGCGGCTACAGCTCCGATTAAACCCCTAGCAGGGGAAGCTCCATATGCCGAAGAAGCAGCCCTAGAAATGGCAAAAAGACCAAAAAAAAAAAAAAAAGTACATGCCATCAACATGACTTAACCACTCTTGGTGTTGACCTTGGTCCCGTCTGAGTTAGGCACCTTTTTTTTTGTCTTTTTTCCTATTCTAGGGCTGCTCCCGCGGCATATGGAGGGTCCAGGCTAGGGGTTTAATCAGAGGTGTAGCCGCCGGCCTACGCCAGAGCCACAGCGACGCGGGATCCGAGCTGCGTCTGCTACCTACACCACAGCTCACGGCAACTGAGCAAGGCCAGGGATCAAACCCGCAACCTCATGGTTCCTAGTCAGGTTCATTAACCACTGTGCCATGATAGGAACTCCTTCTTCAGATCTTTAAAGGAAATGAAAACTGAAACATTTCATGAGCCCCTAAATGTGGTGTGGGCCCAGGGCCTGAATGTTAATTTGACCCTGAACCTGTATGTAAATCCCATCATCCCTCAAACATTAACCACTCAAGCCTGTTCCATTCATACCCCTCCATCCTACCTTCCCGCCCGTTCTGCCTCTTGGTTATTTTCATTATCCCTGATATCATAACACTTCATCTGCATCCTTCTAAAATATAAAGACTCCCTTCTAAAAAGGATAACCATAATGCAACATTATCACATCTAAAAAGGTTAGCAGTGGGAGTCCCCTGGTGGCTCAGCAGGTTAAGGATCCAGTGTTGTCACTGCTGTGGCTCCAGTTGCTACTGTGGCATGGGTTTTATCCCTGGCTGAGGAACTTCTGCATGCCACAGGCATTGCCAAAAAACAAAAAGTTAGCAATGATCTTTTAATATTAAATACCCCGTCAGTGTTTAGATTTTCCTATGTGTCTTGTAAATGTCTTCTAAAATTTTCATTTTGTAGTAATCTTAGATTGACAGCACAGTTGCAGCAATAGTGCAGAGTTCCTGAACACCCTTCACCAGCTTCCTCTGATGTGAAGCTCTTAGGTAACAAGCCAGGTTATCGAAGCTGGGGAATCAACATCAACCATCATCCTATTAGCTAACCTCTAGACTTATGAGAATCTGGCCAGTTTTCCCTCTCCTGCCCTTTTCCTGGGCCAGAATTACACATTGCGCCTCCTCATCTTTGTCTCCCTACTCAGGGTTGGTTCCTCAGCCTTTCCCCGTCATGACCCATTTAGAGGGTTCGGCCCAGTTATTTTGCAGAACATCCACAATTTGGGCTTTGGTGGATGTGTGCTCGTGATTTGATTAATGCCATGCATTTAGGACAAGAATCCCACAGGGTCCTCAGTGCATCAGACAGGGTGGGTCAATAATGAAAAAATCTCGGAGTTCCTGTGGTGGCGCAGTGGTTAACGAATCCGACTAGGAACCATAAGGTTGCCCTTGCTCAGTGGGTTAACGATCCGGCGTTGCCGTGAGCTGTGGTGTAGGTTGCAGACGCAGCTCGGATCCCGGGATCCCGCGTTGCTGTGGCTCTGGCGTAGGCCAGTGGCTACAGCTCCGATTGGACCCCTAGCCTGGGAACCTCCATATGCTGTGGGAGCAGCCCAAGAAATAGCAAAAAGACAAAAAACAAAAAATAAAACAAAACAAAAAAATCTCATTGCTGGTAATGAAATGTCAGATGTTTTCGTTTCACAGTTGGTTCATTTGAGTCAGGACCCCAACAAAGTCCACACTTGGCATTTGGTTGCTGTATCTCTTATGACTCTTTTCATCTAAAGCCATCAATCACCCAGCCTTTTTTTTTTTTTCTTTGCTGCTTATGTGATGAAGAAACCAGGTCATTTGTCTGGTAGGGTTTCTCAGCCTCCTAACCGGGCAGGTTGCTTCCCAGGTGTGGATGAGTGGGCTCCCCTCTCCCCTGTCATTGATCTACCCAGAAACATGGCATCCTAGGTGGTGTGAGCCCCACTGGATGACACATAGCATCCAGTTGTTTTTCTCTCTGTGTCTCTCTGTAAGACACATAACAACATAACATCTGATTGGTTCCGTCTCTCTCTCTCTCATTAAGATTGACCAGTGGGTTCAGGGGGCATCCGTCTATTTCATCCATTGTGAATTTCCCCCATGAACCTCTCTCCTCATGGTCTTAGTGGCCATTGATATCATTGTTTACATACATCATTAGGAGTTGCAAAAATAGTGACTTATAATACTTTCATTTCCTCTTGAATTTATTGTCTGGAATGGCTCTATTAAAAAAACAAAAAACGAACAGGAGTTCCCATCATGGCTCAGTGGTTAACGAATCTGACTAGCATCCATGAGGATGCAGGTTCAATCCCTGGCCTTGCTCAGTGGGTTAAGGATCTGGCGTGGCCATGAGTTGTGGCGTAGGTCACAGACACTGCTCAGATCTGTTGTTGCTGTGGCTGTGGTGTCGGCCGTTGGCTACAGCTCCCATTCAACCTCTAGCCTGGGAGCCTCCATGTGCCATGGGTGCAGCCCTAAAAAAGCAAAAAATAAAAATAAAAAAAAATTAAAAATAAAAAAAACCCACCTGACCCAAAAGAATTGAAAGCAGAGTCTTAAAGAGATATTTGTACCCCTATGTTCACAGCAGTATTATTTGCAGTAGCCAAAAGTTGGGAGCAACCGAAGTGTCCACTGATGGATAAGGGATAAACAAATATGGTCCATCCATACAGTGGAATATGATTCAGCCTTAATGAGAAAGGAGATTGTGACACTCACTACAACATGCACATACCTGGAGATCCTTGTGCTCAGTGACAGAAGCCAGACACAGGAGGACAAACATGGTCTGATTCCACCCCCAGGAGGTCCTTAGAGGAGTCAAATCCACAGAGACAGGCAGGAGATTGTGGGGCAGGGGCTGCAGGAGGGGGAGGGGAGTCAGTGTTTCATGGGGACAGAGTTTCAGTTTGGGAAGATTAGAAAGTTCTGGGGATTGGAGTTCCCATCGTGGCTCAGTGGTTAATGAATCCAACTAGGAACCATGAGGTTTCGGGTTCGATCCCTGGCCTTGCTCAGTGGGTTAAGGATCTGGCATTGCCATGATCTGTGGTGTAGGTCGCAGACGCGGCTCGGATCTCGCGTTGCTGTGGCTCTGGTGTAGGCTGGCCGATTCGGACCCTAGCGTGGGAACCTCCATATGCCGCAGAAGCGGCCCAAGAAATGTCAAAAAAAAAAAAAAGAAAAGAAAAATTCTGGGGGATGGATGGTGGAGATGGTTGCACGACAATGTGAATGTACTTAATGCCACTGATCTGAGTACTTAAAAATGGTTAAAATGCTAATTTTATGCCACATATATTTTACCCATTAAAAAAATTTTTTGAAATGGAGTATTATTTAAGAACTCCTTCCCCTATCAAGTAAGTGGTTACCCAGAAATAAAGGCTGTGCAGAAAAGACAGGGTAGATGTCTGATTCTTGACTTTTAATTAGCAATTTTCTCAGTAATGAGTTAGTTCCTCACTATACACAAAAGATCACCCAAGACGTTCTTTTCTCTTTTGTGTCACTATGAACTCATGGATGCAACGTTTGATTGTTTCCATCCACTGGGCATCTTTTTCTTCCCTTCAGCCCACAGTGGTCCATCTTTGGCCAGTGGAAACCTCTTCGAGTTGGTGCCTAAGTCCTTTGGATGTAACCCAGTGGCCTCATGATTCAGAGTCCTGCACAACGAGATGCTTTCCCTCCATCCCATACTTTCCAGCCCCAACCCCAGACCTGGCCATTTCTCTAAGGAGCCCTGCCTCCTTTTATCAGCAATGATCTTTAGAGACCACAAAGTTAGGAAAGCCGTATTTTCTTCTTTCTTCCTTCCTCCCTCTCTCCCTCTCTTTCTCTCTTTCTTTCTTTCTCCCCCACTCTCTTTATTTCTTTGCCATGCTGAGGGAAGTTCCCAGGCCAGGGATCAAACTCGCTCTGCAGCAATGACCCAAGCCACTGCAGTGACGATGACGGATCTTTAACCCAATGTACCACCAGGGAACTCCCACTCTTTTTTTTTTTTTGCTTTTTTTAGGGCTGCACCCACAGCGTATGGAGGTTCCCAGGCTAGGGGTCAAATTGGAGCTACAGCTGTTGGCCTACTCCACAGCCACAGCAACATGGGATCCAAGCCATATCTGTGACCTACACCACAGCTCACGGCAATGCCAGGTCCTTAACCCACTGAGCGAGGCCAGGGATCAAACCTGCAACTTCATGGATTGGATTCATTTCCGCTGTGCCACAATGGGAACTCCCCACTCATCTTTTTTTTAATCTATCTTTCTAGGGCCACACTCGCAGCATGTGGAAGTTCCCAGACTAGGAGTCCAGTTGGAGTTGTAGTTGCTGACCTTGGGATCTGAGCTGCATCTGCAACCTATGCCACAGCTCACGGCAATACTGGATCCTTAATCCACTGAGTGAGGCCTAGGATCGAACATGCATCCTCATGGATACTAGTCAGGTTTTTTACTGCTGAGCCGCAATGGGAAATCCCCCACTCATCTTTTTTACTTTGAAAATATTTCAGACCTACATAAGTTGCACAAAGGTGACAATGAACTCCCATATACCGTTTCTCTAGGTCAGGGGTCACTACCTGCTCTAAGCCTGTTTTTGTAAATAAAGTTTTATTGGCACACGGCCATGCCCATTCATTTACACCTGTCTGGTGCAGCTTTCCCCACAACAGCAGAGTCCAATCGTTGTCAAGAACTGCCTTCAACACCAAAAAATTTACCACTTGCTTTTTTTTTTTTTTGGCCACACCTGAGGCATACGGAAGTTCCTGGGCCAGGGATTGAACCATCACCACAGCAGTGACATCAGATATTTAACCCACTGAGCCACTAGTAGACTCCACTATTTGGCTCTTTGCAAAAGAAGAACTGTGGGTCCTCCCACAGTTAACCTTTTCCTTTCTATTTCTCTATAAACATAATCTAAAAGCACACAATATATTCTATAAAGAATATTCACATTTGTATTCTTTTTCTTCATTTTTATAAATAATTCGAAAGTTGCTCCATCATGTACATTTACTCCAAAACAAAACAAAACAAAACATGTATTTCCTGCAAATACCTTCTGTTATATAACCAGAAAGTGATAGTCAATTTCAGGAAAACTAGTACTGATTAAATAATAGCATCTACTACTATTAGCAATACTGGGCTAATATTAGCCCATAGGAAAATGTCACCAGTTGTCCCATATTGTCTTTTATTGCAACTCCTTCCCATCCCCCAGTGTTGTATTCATATTCAGTCAGGGATCACTCATTGTATATAGTTTCATAAATCTCCAATCTCCTTGTTTCTGAGACTTCTGAGGCAGCTTTGGCCTTTTTTTGTTTTTGTTTTTGTTTTTTTTTTGGTCTCTTATGACCTTGACTCTAGGAGACCAGGTCACTTATTCTGTAGGATGTCCTTCCATGTGGGTTTGTCTGATGGTTCCCACAATCAGATACAGGTTGTCTGTGTTTGGCAGGTGTATCCTAGTAGTGATGTGTCCTCAGCACATTGTATCAGGAGGCCCATTTTTTCTCCCATTGCCAGTGTGTTTACGTGGGTGGCTTGGCTAAGATGCTATTTACCAGGTTTCTAAGTAAGGTGTTTTTCCCTTTAGAATTGATAAGTCATGCATAGAAAGAAAATTTGAGATGATGTGAATATCCTGCTCCCTAATAAACTTCCACCCAATCATTTTAGCATCCACTGGTGAATCTTGCTTGGATCAATCATTTGCTGGGATGGTTATCATAGAGTGATTATTGTAGCCCTGTGATCGAATCAATGCCTGGAATTGGAATTGCTGCGTCCTACAGAAAGGTCATTCTTTCCTCCCCCCAACCCCTTTTATTTATTTATTTATTTTTTGCTTTCTAGGGCCGCACTGGCAGCATATGGAGGTTCCCAGGCTAGGGTCTAATTGGCACTGCAGCTGCTGGCCTACACCACGGCCACAGCAACGCCAGATCTGAGCTGTGTCTGCAACCTACACCACAGCTCATGGCAACACCAGATCCTTTACCCACTGACCAAGGCCAGGGATCAAACCCGCAACCTCGTGGTTCCTGGTTGGATTCATTTCTGCTGCACCATGAAGGGAACTCCACCAGTTGTTTTCTATTGTGATAAAATATACATAACACGTTTCCATTGTGGCGCAGTGGTTAATGATATATAATATATATAATATATATATATAATATATATACATATACATACACATAACATAAAATGAATCATGGGGAGTGGACATTTCAGAGGTAGGGCTGAATATATTCACCATGTTTGCCAATGTCACTGCTGTTCACGTGCAGAATTCTTTTCCTCTTGTAAAACTGGAATTCTGTCCTCAGTAAACACTAACTCTGAATCCCCTCCCCTACCCCCAAACCCACCATCCCTCTTTCTGTTTGATTTTAAGATCATTCTTTTTTTTCCCGCTTTTTCTTTTTTCTCCCCCACCCCCATTTTTTCTTCTTTTTAGGGCCACACTTGGAAGTTCCCAGGCTAGGGGTTGAATCAGAGCTGCAGCTGCTGGTCTATGCCACAGCCACAGTGACACTGGATCCAAGCCACATCTTCGACCGACATGGCAGTTTGTGGCAACGCCAGATCCTTAACCCACTGAGCGAGGCCAGGGATTGAACCCATATCTTCATGAATATCAGTCAGGTTCATTTCTGCTGAGCCACAGTGGAAACTCCCACACTGATACTTTTAATCCTAGTCCTTCCCTATGCATTTCTTTTCTGAATTTTTCCATTTAATCTTTGCAACTTCTTTCTCCCCCAGTGAAGACCCGATTCCTAATAATATCAACACAGTTGCTACTTCACTCAGTCCCACAATACACATGATAGTTTCAGAATCACTACACCCATACCCCTCGTGAAAACAAATGTACTGAACCAAGTTAAAAAAAATTTTTTTGTAGTTCTCTTTGTCTCTAGAGTGAGTACCATGTCCAAAAGTTGCATAAGCTGGTTCTTTTCTATTTTTGTGTAGTTATGATTTTCATTTGAAATACAGTTCAACTCATTTGTTTTCTATTTATATTCCATCTTAAAGCTGTTTTGCTCCATTAGTGTGGATTTAATTTTTTGTTGAATACAGAAAGCTTTAACTGTTTAAAAACTATATGAAGAGGAATACAAAACGCTATCATCTCCTCATCTCTTCAACTTCAGTTCCATCCACCTCCACAGATAACCAATTTGATGATTCCTGGTTTTTCTTTCCTTTTGCAAAATGGAGGCAGATATGTGGACATTTTATCCCCACTTCTTTATTATACACAAAGTAACATACTGCATGCATTGTTTTGAATTTCCCCCTCAACTTAACAGCATGTCTTGGAAATCACCCCACTCCACTCACAGGGATCACTCCATTCTTTTTCATAGCTGTGTAGTACTCCACCGTGGGGTGCAATGTAATGCACCAGCTTCTCTCCTGTGTACAGACATCTGGGTTGCTTCCAATGTTTTGCATTGACAATGAATAGCCTTCTGCATACTTACTTGTGTATGGTTAGAGCTATGTCTTCAGGACAAATTTCTAGAGAGGGGACTGCTTTTCTGTAGCTTGGGGATAATCATAAGCTTATGTAAGGTTTAATGCACATATGGCCTTTCACCCAGGCAGCAGGTTATTCATAGCAGAAGGTCACTGTTGGACAGCTTGGCCTCAAATTAGTCAAACTGTGCTCTCTCATAGCATTTTAGTCTAGTTCTGAATTTGCTCTCCCAGCCTGGAATCAGGGCTCTGTTTGGGGTCAGGTCTCAGCCAGGGTCAGGTGTCAGTAGTCATGGTTGGAGTCAGCCCATGGTCAGGGGCTCAGCCAAGGTCAAGGTTCAGCCTGAGATCAGGGCTCAGTTAAGGGTCCAGGCTCAGAAGATGCAGTGTTTGCTGTGGATGTGCCTGGATCCGTGGCCCCTTGTGAGCCCAAGACTGGGGCTCCCTAGGCCTACTGCACACCCACCCTACCCCCTCGCCACACACTCCAGCCGCTTTTACTTCCCCTCCCCCCACACCCTCCCCCCTTCTGATCTGTTTATGCTTGGTTACCTCCAGTGATGGGACATTGCTGCCTCCCAGGGCAGCCCCTCCCTCTAAGCCTCCCTGTAAGTGTCCTGCTCCTAGAGCTGAACAGTGAACTCAGGGAGGGATTGCTGGGCTGTTCTCAGCCCCTGGCCCCCTGCCCACTCAACACACATGGATACCTGAGCCCCTCAGATACCTATGCCTCCCCCTTCAGACACTGGTCAGGGCTAAGCCTCCTCCCTCAGGCTCCCCAGACATCGCTCTACACATCAACCCCCACTTCCTCTCCTCCACCTGGTGCCCCCACCACTGTCCTTAACCATCTCAGGTTGAGTCAGCCTGAGCCTGGGTCAGACGGCTGAGCAGTGGGGGCAGGAGGAGCTCCCCACTTCTCCAGTGACCCCTCCCCCTCCGGAGGTGAGCTGCTGCCCTGGGTGGAGGTCCTGTGCAGCTCTGCTCCTAGGAAGGCCAGCTCAGGGGCAGGAGAGGCAACAGAAAACCCTGGTAAGGAGAGTAGCCCCCTCCCCCTGTGTGAGCGTGTGGGTATGTGGGGGCTCACTTCTGGCTGCAAGTTCTTCTGCGGGACTCCGGTTGGACCATAGAGCTTCTCCAGGCCTCAGTTTTCCCTTCTGTAGACGAGTCGGTCCTGGGCCTGCCGTGAGGATCAAATGAAGTGCATCTGCGCCATCAATGAGGGAGCTGCCGCTGCTCCCATAGCCTGTGTGTCACTTGGTGCACAATAATTAGGCACCTACTGTGTGCCAGGTGGGCTTGGAGCAGTTGGGGAGCTGGTGAGGAACCGTGGGTCCTGCAGGGCGTAGCTCATGGGAGCGAGGAAGTCCTTCAGCCCAGGGGCCACAAGGGAGCTAGCTGGTTTTCCCTCCTAGGGTGGGGTGGGGGGGTGGAACCGCACTGGGCTTTCAAGGACCGGAAGGGGGCAGGGCTGGGGTCTCGCAGCAGGGGGCGGCCGCAGGTCCTTCCCTGGGGCCCTGGTGGGAGCTGAGACCGTTGGGATGCCCCTCCCTGTCTTGGCCTCACCCCCACCCTGGGGGTACCTTGAACATAACAGGAAATTTCAAATAACAGGAAACCAAGACCGGGCAAGGCAGGCGGCTCCACCCTGCCTGGGGCGAGCCACCCCGGGCCTCAGTCTGCCCCGCGGGACCGTGATGAACACCACGGAGGCCCCGGCTGAGGCCCCCGAATCCTGCCAACAGCTGGCGGCTGGCGGGCACAGCCGGCTCATCATCCTGCACTACAACCACTCGGGCCGGCTGGCAGGGCGGGGCGGGCCGGAGGAGGGCGGCCTGGGACTGCTGCGCGGGCTCTTCGTGGCGGTCAGCTGCCTGGTGGTGCTGGAGAACCTGCTGGTGCTGGTGGCCATCGCCAGCCGCATGAGGTCACGGCGCTGGGTCTACTACTGCTTGGTGAACATCACGCTCAGTGACCTGCTCACCGGCGCTGCATACCTGGCCAATGTCCTGCTGTCAGGGGCCCATACCTTCCGCTTGGCGCCGGCCCAGTGGTTTCTGCGCGAGGGCCTGCTCTTCATGGCGCTGGCCGCCTCCACCTTCAGCCTGCTCTTCACAGCCGGCGAGCGCTTCGCCACCATGGTGCGGCCGGTGGCCGAGAGCGGGGCCACCAAGAGGGGCCGCGTGTGCAGCTTCATCGGGCTGTGCTGGCTGCTGGCCACCCTGCTGGGCCTGCTGCCCCTACTGGGCTGGAACTGCGTGTGTGCCTTCCAGCGCTGCTCCAGCCTGCTCCCGCTCTACTCCAAGGACTACATCCTCTTCTGCGTGGTGGTCTTCGCCTGCATCCTGGCCACCATCACGGTGCTCTACGGAGCCATCTTCCGGGTGGTGCGGGCCAACGGGCAGAAGGCCATGCGCGCCCCCGCCCGCCGCAAGGCCCGCTCGCTGCTTAACACGGTGCTCATGATTTTGGTGGCCTTCGTGGTGTGCTGGGGCCCGCTCTTCGGCCTGCTGC
The DNA here is from genome assembly GCF_016906955.1 of Phacochoerus africanus. NCBI lineage: Eukaryota > Metazoa > Chordata > Mammalia > Artiodactyla > Suidae > Phacochoerus > Phacochoerus africanus. Next base: position 75,541,813 of record NC_062547.1, on the reverse strand, counting down.
TGGCCGACATCTTCGGCTCCAACGTCTGGGCCCAGGAGTACCTGCGGGGCATGGAGTGGATTCTGACGCTAGCTGTGCTCAACTCAGGCATCAACCCGCTCATCTACTCCTTCCGCAGCCGGGACGTGCGCCGGGCTGTGCTGAGCTTCCTCTGTTGCCCGTGTCTACGGCTCGGCCTGCGAGGACCTGGGGACTGCCTGGCGCAGGCGGCGGAGGCTCAATCTGGAGCCTCCAACACCGACAGCTCGCTGAGGCCAAGGGACAGCTTTCGCGGCTCGCGCTCGCTCAGCTTCCGGATGCGGGAGCCTCTGTCCAGCATCTCCAGCGTGCGGAGCGTCTGAGCCCATGGCTGGGGCGGTGGTCCATCCACGTGGTGCGCGCTGGCGCGCAGGGGAGCTGCAGGCGGCCCGCCTGCCGCGTGGAGATGAAGGAATTGGGCAACTGGGAACGTGCATTCCAGGGCCCCGTGGTCTTCCCCGAAGCCTCCTGCAGCTGCTGATGCAGAGCTCGTTTCCCACAGTTTGCTGGGAGCGAGAGGCAACTGCTCTTTGGAACCAAGAGCTTCCTGGAATGGGGTTGAATGAGGTTGTTGTGTATGGCGCCCCTCCCCCCGCGTTCCTGCCCCCGTGTGATTCTGAGGCAGTTCCAACCCCTCTCTGGGCCTTAGTGGGGCTCCCAGGCTGCAAGGACTGGGCCATGGCATCCATGCCCAGACAAAACGGAAGGTCAATGAGAGGATGAGATGTTGCAGCTTCTCCTTAATCACAGGTGGCACCCAGGTGATGGGATGAGGGCTGTGGTTCTGCTTGAGCTGTACTGGGGGCCCAGGAGGGCCATGAGTCCGTGGGCTTGGGGAGTGTGGTTGTGACAGAAAGTGGTGGAGTATGGGGGGGGGGGGGCGTGTGTGTGTGTGTGTGTGTGTGTGTGTGTGTGTGAGAGAGAGAGGCTGAGGGCGGAACAAGCTGTGCCTATGGGTATGTGCTCATGTGCCCGTGTGTGCACAGACATAGCTTGCCATACACATGTGTGTGACCAATCCACTCTGTTGGTGTGTGGTGAGTGTTTCTGGAGGCTGCCAGGCAGTGGGGAGGAGGAGGCTGTGACATTGACACCCGCCCCTTCTCGCTCACTTCCCCTTTCCCTGCCTTATGTCTCATCTTAGGTTCCAGGCAGCCTCCTTTCCCCACCTCTGGCCTCTGCATCTTTTGGGCCTCAGCCTGGGGGCCAGCAGCGGGGGACCTGCCTGGCCCTCCTGGCCTCATTCAGGGAATCTCACCCACATCTGTAGAGTTCCCTTTAGCACTAATTGCCTCGCCCTTCCCCATCTGTAAAATGGGCTGATAGGGGACAGACCCCCCCCCCACCACAGGAGGCTGTCAGTTACTCGCTCAGGGCTCTTGTGGCAGCACATGGCATCAGGGTGTGCAACCAAATGTCCATCGATGGAGGGAATGTTTACATCTGTGCCATCCAGCATGGGACCCCCACATGACTACTGAGCCCTTGATAAATGTCCAGTGCTACTGAAGAACTGAACTTGGACTCCATTTGCATTTGAATGGCCTGTGAGACTCCAGGCAGCAGTACGGGACAGTGTAGGGGTTCACCCTCCATATGTAGCCACCTTTGGCTGGTAGGAAGTTCTCTGTCTTCATCCTCCCAGCCAAGACAGTGGCCTCCAATTCTCCTCTGCAGGATGGAGGATGCGGTGATGGGAAAGCATTTTCCTGTGCTGTCCAGGAAAGCAGGCATTAGCCACATGTGGCTACTTAAAATGAATTAAAATGTATTTTAAAAGTTCAGTTTCTCGGTGCATTTCTCGGGGCTGCCATACCAAATACCACAGACCGGGGTGTGTGTGTGTGGGGGGGGGGGCTTCAACAACACATTGATTCTCTCTTGGTTCTGGAGGCTGGGAGTCTGAGATCAAGGTGCTGGCAAGGTTGGTTCCTTCTGGGACCGAGAGGAGGGACTGTGCCAGGCTTCTCTCCTAGATCCTGGTGCTTTGCCGGCAATCTTTGACGTCCTTTGGCTTGGAGACACATCATCCCATCTCTGCCTCCATCTTCAAGTGGACTCTTCCTGTGTGCGCATCTGATTCTAAATTTCCCCTTTTTATTTTTTTAATTTTTCGTTTCATTTATTTTTTTTTTTTAGGGCTGCACCTGTGGCATATGGAAGTTTCCAGCCTAGAGCTACAGCTGCTAGCCTAAGCCACAACCACAGTAACACCAGATCTGAGCTGCATCTGTGACCTACACCACAGCTTGCAGCAACACCAGATCCTTAACCCACTGATGGAGGCCAGGGATCGAACCTGAATCCTCGTAGACACTATGTCCAGTTCTTAACCTGCTGAGCCACAATGGGAACTCCAAATTTCCCCTTTAGTCACCCTATTCCATTGTGAGTCATCTTAACTAATTATACCTGTAACAATCCTAGTTCCCAAATAAGGTCCTTAGGAGGTTAGGATTTCAAGACATGAATTTTTGGTGGGAAACGCAATTCAGCCTCTAACCCTCGGTCACACTAGCTACATTTCAAGTGCTCAGTGGGACAAGTGGCTTGTGGCTATTGTTTTGGACAGTGTAGACACAGGACATTTCCACCATCAGAACAGAAAGTTCTGTTGGCCAGGCTGGAAAAAGTTCCAAGCATATATCAGATGCAGAATAAGCTGAGGTACCTCTTATGTTTACCTGACTCCTGGTGTGTTTATCTGGGATGGTGGCAGGCAGGGTGTGGGGTCTTGGTGAAATCTGGCATGAGTGAAGTCTGGACCTCCTTGAATCCTGTATCCCAGGCCTGTGTAAGCTGGTCCCATGGCCCCCTCTGCCCTCTGGTGTGTCATATTTTGCCGTGTCTGAGTTGGACTGTTAGTTGCTCCCTTCTCTCTCTCTCTCTCTCTCTTTTTTTTTTTTTGTCTCATTTTAGGGCTGCACTCTCAACATATGGAAGTTCCCAGCTTGGGGTCCAATCAGAGCTGTAGCTGCTGGCCTACACCACAGCCACGGCAACAACAGATCTGAGCCACATCTGCAACCTACACCACAGCTCACGGCAATGCTGTATCCTTAATCCACTGAGCAAGGCCAGGGATTGAACCTGCATTCTCATGGATGCTAGTCACATTTGTTTCCGCTGAGCTGCGATGGGAACTCCTGTTGCTACCTTCTGTCTGGAGCCTTTGCACCTGCCTTTGTTGCTCCCACTAGAGTGGTCTGCCTGGCACTTGCCCTGACCATCCTTCAGTTCTCAACTTTAATATCACCTCCTCCAGGAAGTCTCCTTGATTTTTCCTCCTCTCTAGCCCTCTTCTGGGCTCCTACAGCTGCCTGTGCATCCCCATCATAGCTCCAATCACCCCCTGGTCACACATCCACTTTCTCCCCTGGACTTTGGGCTCTGTGAGGGTGGAGATAGTGACAGTGTCTGGGTCAGCACAGGGCCCAGCGGACAGTAGGTGCTGCTCCATGACCTGGGGCTCTGAGAGAACTGGACTCAGCAGCACTCCTTCCACTGAGCCTTGGAAGCCTCTCCCCTTCCTTATCCTCAACCCACCTCCCTGACTGTGGTGGCACTGTCCCCATGAATCCTGACTTGTGCTCGTTAGGTGGCTCAGGTGTCTGTAACTCATTTCCATTCTCCAGCTCTGCCACGCACTACAGGCTTCAGTTTCCTCATCTGTAAAATGAGGATACTGATATCCCCTGCCATCCAGGGGTATTGATAAGCAAGGAGTATAAAGGCCCTCAAACTATTATGTGTATGTTTTTAAATGACAAATAACAACAGAGCCTTATATATCACTCAACAATATTCTTGTCACTTTTGTATTAACTCATTTAATTCTTGCAAAACCTCCAGGAGGCAGACATCATCATTAACTTCAGTTTGCAGATGGTGAAACCAATGCCCAGAGAGGTTAGGTAACTTACACAAAGTCACACAGCTGGGAAGAGGCAGAGATGGGAGTCAAACCCAGGCAGGTGACTTCTTGATCCCTGCTTGTTACTGCCTCTTTGATGAACGAATGAATGAATAAATACCAGTTCCTTCCCTCTTTGGAAATCTCAGAACAAATGTTCCATTTCATCCTTTGGGCTGTCCTAAGTTTCATATCCACAAAGCAGGATTAATTGAATCTTCTCATTTTACAGACAGAAAAAACCAAGGGTCAGGAGAGGAGGCAGCATGAACAGCTCTCAAGTCGAATTCCTGCTATCTGAGCCAAGTTCAGGCTGTTTTCTTTCTCTGATTCTGGGTGAGTGTGTGTGTGCGCGTGTGTGAGAGACGCACGTGCATGTCTTGCCTGTTCATAGCCTGGCGTGGAAGAATAGGGTTGGATGGAGAAGCAGGTAATAAACATTTGCTGCTGAGGATTATGTGGGCCAGAATGAGTTCTCGTCCCTTTCCCAGCCCTACCGGGCCACTCATGACTCCTAGTGCCTAGGACCTCCCTGGAGAGGCCTCAGGATGGCCAGAAGCAGGGGACATAGCTGGGAGGGCTGGGCTGGTGTGTTGGGGTGTTCATGACTCTTTCATTCACTCACGCAACCACTGTGTGTCAGGCTCTGTTCTGGACACTGGAGTTCCAGCGAAAAATAACCTGGTGCCTGCCCACATAACGGTCACAGTTTGGTGGGGTTGACAAGCCTCAAACTAAGAGATGCCCATCATTTCAGTAAGGAGCTAGCCATGCAGAAAGGTGGGGTGGGGGAGGGGGCGTGAGTGTTTCACAGGGATAGCAGATGCAGCAGCTCTGAGGCTGCACGAGCTTGGTGCTTTCTCCTAATACCAACACTTATTGAGCACTTCACGTCTGCCTTGTTCTTTCCAAGTCGGTTCACGTGGATTATCTTATTGAATCTTGACACACCCCTGGGGAGCCCAAGAAGAGTGTTTGATGATCATATTTGGCAGCTGAGGAAACAGAGGGTCAGAGAGGTGAAGCAACATGCCCAAGGTCACACAGCCTGGGAAGTGGATGAGCTGGGACTTGAACCCATGCTATTAATCAGCATAACTGCCACTTCTCCCTTGGGTAGGAGGGACGGCCCAATTCCTTTGGCAACAGTATCAGAGTCTGGGGGCTAGGGCCAGTGTGCTCTGCACCCTGTGGCCTCGGTCTTCCCATCTGTACAAGAGGGTGTGAATTACTGATGCTCTTTAACACCTCCAGGGACCCTGAGACAATTGGATTCTTAGGGTGCCCAGATAAGAAAATACAAATCTGAGACACCTAGTGAAATTTGAATTTCTAACACTAAACTTTTTTTTTTACTATGAGAATGTCCCAATATAAATAAGCATAAGCACAAAATAATTATCTCTCCAACCTTGGCACAACGCCTGGCTCCTGACTACAAGTCCCACAATCCATTGCGACATCCCTTAGGAACCTTCTATCAGGATTTCTTTATTCTATTTCATTCATTTATCCAAAAATTATATAAACCATCTACTGTGTGCTAGACCCAGTGTTACGTTATGAGGAATAAATCAGTGCACAAAGCAGACACAATTCTTTGTCCTTATGTAGTTTAACATCTATATTCTTTGGGAATTTTAAGTGATTTTTCTCCGACTTCTGTCTAAAAGACTCCAGCTCCCATGACCCCTTGCGCTTGCTCAATTAGACTACAATTCCCAGGAGACCTAGAGTATCACGTTCCACCCCCACCCCCCCCCCGCCCCCCGCCCCCAATTGCTTCCAAACTTTCTTCCGGGTCGCGAGGTCACATCCTGCAACACACCCCCTTCCCTCCTCTTTTCCCAAAGTAAAGCAGAGTTTCAGTAAGTTCCACTGCTAATATTATTTTTAAAGTCTCTGTAGCTTCTGGCTTGGAGTTTATGTGAAACTTTAGCCAAACGGTCCCCTTCACCCTTCGCCATCAGGAAGTAACGGAATGGGCCTACGATTCCCAGATGCCTCCGCGCGCGCCTGGAGAACTACAACTTCCAGTTGGCAGCGCGGCGGGCATGTAGCCCTCAGCGGTGCCCTCAGGACCCCGAAGCGGATGCAGGCTGCCCGGCACGGCGCCCGCAGGACCCCGGCGCCTACCCATGCCGAGGTGAGTCCGCGGGAGTCGCCGCTGTCGCCGTCCCGTCCCCGCCGCCGCCCCGCGCGGCCCCGCCGCCGGCCAGGATGTTGGAGGAAGCGGGCGAGGTGCTGGAGAACATGCTGAAGGCGTCGTGCCTGCCACTTGGCTTCATCGTTTTCCTGCCCGCCGTGCTGCTTCTCGTGGCGCCGCCGCTGCCAGCCGCCGACGCGGCGCACGAGTTTACCGTGTACCGCATGCAGCAGTACGACCTGCAGGGACAGCCCTATGGTACGTGGACCCGGGCCCCTCATCTCCCCACGGAGCCCGGCTCTCCTCCTGGGCCCCTGGCCTACCCCGGCTTTGCCTACCCCAACCTGCTTTCCCATTCAGACTCCCCCTTTACTGGGGCCCTGGCCTACTCCAGCCGGGATACCTCTCTCCCTTGGTTTGGTCTCTGCTCTCCGGGCCCCAGGACCCGTCTCTCCCACCTGTCTAGCAGGAGTCCAAGCGCAGACCTCACTTGGTCTCTAGACTCTTACCCAAGATCCCTGGCAAGTCAGAGCCTGGACACCTAGATCCCCGCTAGGCCCCCAGCTCTCTTTGCCTAATGCCCCAGGAACCTGCTGCACTGGCACTCACAGCCCCCCGGCCCCGACAAGGGCTATATGCTCCAGAAGTCAGAGCTCCCACTCTCAGGCCAAGCTCCTCCTGCGTTTGGACTCCTGGGTCCCCTCTCTCTCTGATTCCCAGGTGGACCAGAGCTCCAACCTTTGACCTACTTGACTTGGACTGGAGCCTCTCAGCTCGGTTCTGCCAGGCTGAGCTTCCCAACCATCCATAGCCCAGGGCACCCTGGTGCTCTTTGTCCAGTGCCCACACTCTGCCCCCCTTAGGGCTCAAGAACTCTGATCACCAACCTCAGCCTGGCCCGGTGTCCAGGTCTTTCTCTCCTAGGCTCTGCTTCCTGGTCCCAGCGTATGTGTCATGTTCCTCAGAAGGGCTTAGCTAATCCCTCCGCCCCCATCCCCTTTCAGTCTCTTGTGTTTGGGCTCCTGAAATCTCCTAGACCCCATATTTTGTTCTCTCCTTTGGTGCATACCCATCTGTCAGCTTCCTGGGACACTCCCGCTCCTTCCCAGGATTTCAGACGCAGAGGCCTAGATCCTGCTCCCCAGCCCTGTTCCCTCGTCTCTCAGAATCCTGACCTCGTTGCCCAGCTCATTTTAAATTCCCCTCTCTTTTCCCAGCTTTGCTGTATCTGGTGTTCCAGAACCTTCCGGCCTGGTGTCTTAGGTCCCCACAAGTTAACGCCTGCCCTCCCTATGAGGAAACCCCCTCCCCATTCCTCCTGGTCCTGGTTCATCTCTGAGCCCTGGTTCTCTTCGACTTGCCCCTGCTATTGGGACCTTAGGTCCAGCCTGGACCCTCTGCCACTGCCAGGCCCTTGAGGGGCCCCGGTTTCTTTGGACTTTCTCTCAGATCCTTCCCTGTCCCAGAGTTATGTCATTTCTGTTTAGTGCAATGATTGTCAACCTACGGGTCACTGAGTGACGACTGTTGTTGTCATGGAGGGGGGCCTCTGGCATTGAGTGGATGGGGCCAGGAAGGGTGCTCCACCCCACACAGTGCCCAGGATGGCTCCCCCACAGAATGGTCTGGGCTGGAATGTCAGCAGTGCCAAGAGGGGGCTTACAGTGATGGCTCTAGACCCGAGGCCCCAGGCTCCTAACCAGTGGGGTAGAAAGCCAGGAGCCCTAACGTGTGGTCCGTCTGTATCCATTGTTGGCATCCTCCTGAGGAGACGGTCACGGCAGTGCTGTCACAGGTGTCCACTGAAGATGTAGTTCATGCAACGGAGGAAAGGGATCTTCAGCGTTATTTAATTGTAATGAGCTGCTGTCCTGGTCTGGACAATCCTGAAATCCAGCAGGTCCAGATCCTGGAACTCCCCAGGAGGAGTTGCCTGCCGTTCCCTCACCCCATCAATCTGGCCTGCCTGCTGGGTGGCCCCCTCTCCCCTCTGCAGATGGGTACTTCAGACCAGTGTCCTCCTTGAGAACCCTTTCTGCTTTCTCCCTGCCCTCCTCCCTCCCCTGTTCTGCCTCTCCTGCTGAGAAGCTGGGGAGATGCTGGCGGGATATGCTGGGGACAGAGGGAGCCCCTGACTCTGCCGGTGGTGGAAGCTTTGAGAGCTGGCCTGCTGGGTCATTGCTGATTGCAGTGTCCCCAGTGTCACCGTGCACACCCTTGCTCCCCGCCCCGCCTCCTGGTGCAACCCTTGCTGGGCCTCCTTTCCCAATTTCCTGTTCGCTCCTATTGAGAAACAGGCGGGCGGGCTGCTGGGAAGGAGAGGCGTGTGCTCTTTGAGCTGGGGTGTGAGCTGGGCCCTGGGGTGTGACCTCATCCCCCTCCCCCCGGACTCTGGCCCTGCTAGGGTGGCCTGCTTGTGCCCATCTCACTTGGTCCGCATTGAAACAGGTCCTGGGAGGTGGGGATGTGGCCAACCACCCGGGCAGGCTTGTAGGACTGCCTCACCGGGGCTGGGCTCTCTGCCCCGTGTTGTAAATAAAGTTTTATCAGCATGTGGCCATACCCACCAGTTGGTGGCTTCCTGCAGCAAAGGACAAGTGCCACCCACAAGGAGAGAAGACTGGCACTAGGCCATAGATAGAAAAGTTTGCAAACCCCGCTCAGGTCTGATCCTGTTGTGGGAATTGGTAACTTCTGTCCAGGTGTCCAGTGCCCACCCAGACGCGAGGGTGACCGAGGCTGTGCTGACTCCAGCCTCACCCCAGCAAAGACTGTTTCTGTTCTCTGGGTGTTCACGCTCTGGGGACAGTTGGGGAGTTGGCATCCACCTGGCTCTGCTCTCACCTCTTCCCTCCTTCTACTTTCCCTGCGGAAAGTGGGTCACAGTAGGCTTCCCAGGCAGCCCTCTGTGTCCCCACCCTGAGGTGACATCTGAGCCTCCCCTGGGAGTCTGCGGCTGGGACAGGTGGGGCATGGGGGAGGGGCTGCCCAGCATTCCCAGAGCTTCAAGGGCTCTTGAAGGTCTTTGCCACCCTCCAGCTCTGAAGGTGGCCCTAGAGCTGAGGAAAGGCCCAGAAGGGGTGGGGAGAGGCATGGAGCCGCCAGCCTGAGGCCCACGGCCCAGCTTCACTCCTAGGTCATAGGCCCAAGGCCCTGAGACAGCCCTCCCCATTCCCACCTGGGACACTGTCCTTTTTGCGTTTCTCCCTGGGAACAGCCCTCAGGATGAGCTGTAGGAAGCTGCCTTTCCCCCCATGGTGCATTCTTGGAAAGCAGAGGTGGAGACCTCACTCCTGGCCCTGAGCCTGGCCTGGTATATCCCTGAGGAGTTGGACGTCACCTTGCCCTGCTGCCTCAACCTCCGAGCAGCACACTCTGACTCCTGTGGGGAAACAGACCCGTTTCTCTGCATTGTTATTCTATTTTTATTTTATTTTATTGGCCTCACACATAGGAAGTTCCCAGGCCAGGGATCAAATCCTCACCACAGCTAAAACCAGAACCACCGCGGTGACAACACCAAATCCTTAACCCATTAAGCCATAAGAAAATTCCTCTGCATTGTTCTTTTTTGTTTTTTGGCTGCCCTGGGGCGTATGAGTTTCCCAGCCATGGATCAGATCTGAGCCACAGTTGCAGTCTACACTGAAAGCTGTGGCAACACCAGATCCTTTAACCCACTGGGCTGGGCAGGGGATCAAACCTGCGACCTGGTGCTGCAGAGACACAGCCAGTCCCCTTGCACCACAGCAGGGATTCCTGCATTGTTATTTTGACACTCCCTGTGTGGTCTCAGACTGGAGATCTGAAGGACTACATGCAGGCTTCATGTATGATAGGGTTTGTTTCCTTGCTTTGTGCATCCTGGGTCAACCTGCACACACGAGATGTTTTGGGCTCGCTGTGTGTCTTTGTCATTTGGGCCAGGAGTTGCCAAGCGATGCTGGGTGTAAGTTTCAGTGAATGAGACGCTTGCCCCCTGAAGCCCCAGGCTATTTAGGGGAGTAGATAGCAACTACACCCTCTGAGTGGTGCTCAGGCCCCCACAGACTTGGACAGGGTGATGTTAGAGCTGTGGAGGTGGGGGGTGCCTGGCCAGGAGAGGACCATAACCGAGCTGAGAGGGCAGGACCAGGGCCACCGGCTCGGGTCAGCCAGGGCAGGGTTTGGGTTTTCCTCAGGGCTTTGAGGACTGTGGAGGGCAGTCCTGTAGCCTGGGGGCTCCCTGTGCTGGTGACTGGACCCTGGAATCGGTGCTGGTGGTCTCCCACCAACCTGGGCTGGGCCTGGGGCTCTGTGTCCAAGGAGTTTGGAGGGACCCAGTGGAAGTGATGGGGAAGCAGGACCGTCCAGGATCCAATCCAGTGCTCCTGCTGATGTTCTTGCCTCTGCCTTGTGGGCAGGTGGCTGGGGGGACCCTGGTAGCCTCTTCCGGTGGGATGAGGACACTAAACCCCCCTCAGCTGTGGTGGGGCCACAAGGGCATGTGGGGAGAGCCCAGCAGGCAGACTACACATCCTCACAGGGTGGCTGGGTGGGCAGAGACAATGTCTTTTTTTGCTTTTTTAGGGCCAGACCTGCAGCATATGGAAGTTCCCAGACTAGGGGCCCTATCTGAACTGCAGCTGCCAGCCAAGCCACAGCCACAGCCACAGCGGTGTGGGATCCCAGCTGCATCTGTGACCTACACCACAGCTTACAGCAACATGGGATTCTTAACCCACTGAGCGAGGCCAGGGATCACACCTTCATCCTCATGGACACTCGTCAGCTTTGTCACTGGGAACATTTGAACCACAATGGGAACTCCCATGATGTCACTTTCTGAGGGGCGACTGCAGCTGGGGGTGAAGGGAGGGAGTGGGGGTGTTCCAGAGCAGGGACAGCCGGTGGAGCCCTGGTCTAGGAATGGGGGCGCAGATGGGAGGTTGGTCCAAGGGGAGTGATCTTGGTGTTCCTTGGCTTCTTGAAAGGCCCCATGATCACCACGTTTGTGGTGGGTATGGCTCTGGTGGGCAGTGAGGTGCGCCAGCCGGGGTTCCAGCGTCCAGCTGAGGGACCTCTTCCTGTAGGCACTCGGAACGCGGTGCTTAACACGGAGGCGCGCACCATTGACGCGGACGTGCTGAGCAGGCGCTGTGTGCTCATGCGGCTGCTGGACTTCTCCTATGAGCGCTACCAGCGCGCCCTGCGCCAATCGGCGGGCGCCGTGGTCATCATCCTGCCGCGGGCCATGGCCGCCGTGCCGCAGGACGTCGTCCGGGTGAGCCCCTCCCCACCCCACCAGTCCAGCTCCGTCCAGGCCAGGCCCTGGCTGCCCGCCCTCCAGGGGCGGCCGTGGGTCCCCCTTTCCTGGCCAGAAGCCACCTGACCGAATCTCTCTCCTACAGCAATTCATGGAGATCGAGCCCGAGATGCTGGCCATGGAGACCATTGTCCCCGTGTACTTTGCGGTGGAGGATGATGCCCTGCTGTCCATCTACGAACAGACACAGGCTGCCTCCGCCTCCCAGGGCTCCGCCTCCGCTGCTGAAGGTGGGCTCGGACTGCGGGGGTGGGGAGAGGTGGCTTCGCGGTAGGATCCAGGCTGTGCTCTTCAGCTACCTGCACCTGCTGCAAGCGTGTGGCATCCATCCCTCATATGTAATGGTGGAGGCTCCAGACCCGCTTGCAAAGTTTGGGTTTTAAAGCTCCCGCCCTATCCCACCACCTGTTCCCATGCAAACAAAAACTTGAGAACCACTCATTCCACAGGGGGTGTTTGCCGTCCTCAGCTTCTGGGTGGTTTATGGAACACCGACATCTGCACAGTTTTCTTAGTCCCTTCTACCTGCCTGGTAAACTTCTAATGTCACTGTCTTGTGTAGGTCACGGTGGGCCATTAGTGCTCTTGGATGGCCCTTCCACCAACGTTTCCTTCCACCCATCAGCTGGGGGATGCTGCCGTGTTTGGCAGCTGGGAGCTCTCTCAGTTTGTCTGTTTGTTCAGGGGGAAGGGGAGTAAACTAGCAAAAGTAGTCAAAGGAGAAGGAAGCTAGTCCTCAGAGCCATGGGAGTGGGTGGGACAGGCAGGTTTGTCCACATGGTGGACTTGCCCAGCTCCTAGGAGAAATAGTTTGTCATTATGTGTTTAAGGTGTAAATGAAGGATGGTTCCTCCTGGCCAAATTATTAGCTGCATGGGTACTACACTGGGAATTGGCAAACTATGGCCCTTGGCTGCCATTTGTGTAATAAAGATTTATTGGCACAGACCCAGTGTTCCATGGTTCATGGCGGCTTTCCCACTGCACCAGCAGAGTTAAGTGGCTGCAAAAGACCATTTGACCCACAGAGCCAAAACATTTCGACTTCAGCGCTTTACAGAAAAGTTTGCCCTCTCTGGTCTGGATTAAAGTCTGGACAGGAGTTCCCGTTATGGCAGCGGGAAACTAATCTGACTAGTAACCATGAGGTTGAATGGCCATTTGCATTGTGGCAGCAGAAGAGTGAGTTTTTAGAAAGACCTAAATTCCTATTTGGAATGAAAGGGAGGAGGAGTCAGCTACTTGATGGAATATCACAATATCATGAAGCCATTAAAAATTATATCAGGCCAGACTTTTTTTTTTTTTGTCTTTTGTCTTTTGTCTTTTGTTGTTGTTGTTGCTATTTCTTGGGCCGCTCCCTCGGCATATGGAGGTTCCCAGGCTAGGGGTTGAATCGGAGCTGTAGCCACCAGCCTACGCCAGAGCCACAACAACGTGGGATCCGAGCCGCGTCTGCAACCTACACCACAGCTCACGGCAATGCTGGATCCTTAACCCACTGAGCAAGGGCAGGGACCGAACCCGCAACCTCATGGTTCCTAGTCGGATTCGTTAACCACCCCGCCATGACAGGAACTCCAGGCCAGACTTTTTAGCAGCATGGGAAAGTGCTTATTCCTGTTGGTTACTGGAAAAAACAGGATATAAAATCATAAATCTCAGTCGCAACACTCTCTCAGAAATAGCTCATTTAGAGCTCCCGTCCGTGGCTCAGTGGTAACAAACCTGACTAGTATCTGTGAGGATGCGGGTTCAATCCCTGGCCTTGCTCAGTGGGTTAAGGATCTAGTGTTGCCATGAGCTGTGGTGTAGGTGGCAGACGCAACTTGGCTCTGGCGTTGCTGTGGCTATGGTGTAGGCCAGCAGCTGCAGTTCTGATTCAAGCCCTAGCCTGGGAACTTCCATGTGCCATAGTTGAGGCCCTAAAGAATCAAAAAAGAAAGAAAAAAAGGAAGGAAGAAAAGAAAGGAAGGAAAGAAAGAAAGAAAAATAAATGTATTGTTTTGGAGTACATTAAGATTTAGAAGAAGTTGCAGACGTACCCAGTTCCTGAGGGACACCCTACTCCTGGCTTCCAGGGGTAACATCTTGTGTGCCCATCACAGTTGGGCTGGAGGATTATAGGCCCTCTGATGGGAAACTCCTGTTTGGGGGTCACTGCTGAATTGATCCTTTGTTTTTGTTTTGTTTTGTTCTGTTTTTGGTCTTTTTACCTTTTCTAGGGCCGCTCCCACGGCATATGGAGGTTCCCAGGCTAGGGGTCGAATCAGAGCTGTTGCCGTTGGCTTACACCACAGCCACAGCAACGCGGGATCCGAGCTGCATCTGCAACCTACACCACAGCTCGTGGCAATGCCGGATCCTTAACCCACTGAGCAAGGCCAGGGATGGAACCTGCAACCTCATGGTTCCTAGTCAGATTCGTTAACCACTTAGCCACGACAGGAATTCCAGAATTGATCCTTTGGAATTTGGGTTGGTGACTCTGTGATTTAGGAACAGGGCCTTGATGGCCCTGCAGAGTGGGGAAGCACAGGCACTCCCTGCCAGCCTGCCCGAGGTCCGGGTGCCTGTTTCACCAGCTCTTGTTCTGGACACCCAGGTTCTTTCCCATGTGCGGTTAATGCATTGTGTTCTAGTCCATGTGGTCAGTTCTGCTTTCACTCAGACCTGGGGTGCTGGGGTGACAAGGATGCCAGCTGGAGGGGCCACTGGAGGGCAGCACCAGGGCTCAGGCTGACCCTCCCTGCCTCCATCTGCAGTGCTGCTCCACACCGCCACCGCCAATGGCTTCCAGATGGTTACCAGCGGCGTCCAGAGCAAGGCCGTGAGTGACTGGCTCATCACCAGTGTGGAGGTGAGTGCCCGACTCCATTAGAGGAAGCCTCCGATTGGGGCTCTCTGTGGAAAGGTGGGGCTCCTGCTGGCTTCATGCAGTTGCCCTGCCTCTTCATCCCACCAGAGGGCCTTTGCACTGCCTCCCCGACCCCCACCTCACCAGGCGCTCCTTAGCCCTCTCTCCGCGAGTGGCTGGGCCCTTCCCTTCAGGTTAACATTACAGGAACTCACCTGAGCTGGGAGGGAGCAGAGCTCTGGGTGGTGATCAAAGCCATACATAGTTTGCATCTGTTTACCCCAGACTCCCAGTCCAGGATACAAAACAAGGTCCTCCTGTACAGCACAGGGAACTAGATCCAATCTTTTGGGATAGATCATGATGGAAAATAATATTTAAAAAAAGAACAAATATATGTATGTTGATTCACTTTGCTGTACAGCAGAAATTGGCATAATGTTGTAAATCAACTGTACTTCGATGAATTTTTTTAAAAAATACCATTCTGGAAAAGAAGAAAAAAAGCCAAACATGAAAGAGTCCAGTCTCTTATCTCCCACTGGCAGGGCAAGCATCCAGGCCAGAGCAAACACTAAGTCTCCTGCCTTCCATTCTCCCCATGAGGGTCAACCCCTTGGGTGGCCAAGGGGACATGTCACTGGGTTGAGGGGACTGCTGCAGCAAAGGCTCTGACGGTTTTGTTCCCTTCCACCCCATGAAGTGGCATCTGAGAGGCTCCACCAAGACCTCTGCTGTGGCCTTGTGGAGCTGCCTCTGTCTGAGCGTAAGGGACACAGCCTCAGCACATGCTGCCCCCACCTGCTGCCCCACCACTCAGCGGGGAGCTGGTCCGATCCTGCCGTCCCTGGCCAAGTACCCATGGGCAGTGCTCCTGACAGGATGTCTTTCTATTTCCTGTTGGACTTGAGGGAGGGTCAGTTTACACGGGAGGACCCCAGCCAGGGCCTCTGACCCAGACTCCATGGGGCTCCTCCTGTGCTGTTCCAGCAGAGCTCACCTGGCAGCTAAGACCGGGCTTGGAGCTCAGCCTTTGACGGGTGGGCCTGGTTTCCGGGTGGAGAAGCAGTGTTGGCACCTGAGGTTGTGGCCCTCAACCTGTGTCTGTAAATAAAGTTTTATTGGCATAGTCACACCCACCAGTCCCCATGTGTGCACATGTAGCTGGCAAAGCCCAGGAGACTGTCTCAGGCTGGCGGGCCCTTTATGCCTGTGTCTTTGCAGGGGCGACTGACTGGGCTGGGTGGAGAGGACCTGCCCACCATCGTCATCGTGGCTCACTACGACGCTTTCGGGGTGGCCCCGGTACGTTCTTACCCTCCATGCCCAGTGTGGAGCAGACGTGCCGCTATGCTCTCTGGAGGCCCAGTAGGCACTACCTTGGGTCCCTTTGAACACCCTATGGGTTGGGTATCATCATGAAGCTTCGCTCCCCCAAAGATGTGACAGCATAAGTGAGGCGGGGTCCCCGGGGAGGCTCATGAGACCCAGCCTGGCTTTTCACTGGGCTCGGTCACGCAAGCGCCTCTGCCCGGCACGGCTGAGACCCCAGACTCCAGGAGGAGAGCAGGTGCACATGAAGACCCCGTGTTGGCACAATCAGTGTAGAGACAGGGAGCCCCCCCTACCCGGGCCCCCATCAGGAGCCCCCAGAGTCCAGTGCCAGACCCTTGAGGGCTGACCTGGTGAGTGGTTGTCCCAGAATGTGGCCTAAGATCCGCAGCGTGAGCTCCCGCGCTCGGCCCTCTTCCAGGCTGAAGGCCTCCTGGGGCTCTCACAGCCCCATGGTGGTTGGGCTGGGGCTTCACACAGGAGAAGTAACAACCACCTGGACCAAACAGGGCATGTTGGAGGGCCTGCAGCCGGGTGTGTGCTCCCAGCTGTGCCACATGCGGGTCACCGTACCTGTGAGGCCAGCCCTGGACAGTCAGCTTGGAACTGCCGTCTCACCCTGTTCATTACCCACCTTCACAGAGCCTTTTTAGACATTTTTGTCCTGATTTTCCCCCTTCTGTTGAAATTCTCTTTTCTTTTTTTTCTTTTTAGGACCGCACCTGCGGCATATGGAGGTTCCCAGGCTAGTGGTCGAATCGGAGCTGCGGCTGCCAGCCTGTATCACAGCCATCACTACACCAGATCCCAGCCACTTCTGTGACCCATAGCTCACAGCAACGCCAGATCCCTAACCCACTGAGCAAGGCCAAGGATCGAACCCACATCCTCATGGATATTCGTTGGATTTGTTAAGCACTGAGTCACGACGGGAACTCCTGTGAAATTTTCTTAAGTTTGTTTTTCTTCCATCACCACCGAAATCAGCCCTGTCCCCATCGGTCACCTGCACCCCCTCCCCAGCCCCTGACAACACCAGCCCTCCTGTCTCTGTGGATATGCCTTTTCCGGCTGTTTCAGATCAATGGAGTCACACTCTGTGGGCCCTCAGTGTCTGGCTTCTCTCACTGAACATCGTGAAGCCCCTTCCCTGGGACCTTTAATACACTGTGTCGGTTTATGCACTGTGACTGTGGGAGGGTCCCAGGCCAATTTTTTTCCCACTAAGAGCCCATTATCCCACAGTGGGAAAGTCACCTTAGATCGCAGGACCCAGACAAGTCAGCGGGATTTCACAGTGTGGGGGAGCAGAAGACTGGTGGTCTGGCTGGAGGGAAAGCCTACCCAGCCATAGCAAGGAGGCCCGAGGGTCCTGGGGCAGATGCAGAGGCTGCCATGCCAGCTCCCTGTAGGCTTGAGGCAGTATCTCCATCAGTGAGGGGATCCTCATGTGTGGGGCTGGGCCAGGCCAAGGGGCCATCCGTCTGGGACTTTGAACCATGGAGGGGAGTGATCTGGGCTGTGTGCTGGAAACAGGGCTGAAGGCGAGATTGGGGGGTGGCTCAGAGGGGGCTGGAGTGGGGGGTCTAGGTGCTGTGTGTGGATGTGGGGTGAGCCTGGCTTTATCTCGCCCACCTGCAGTGGCTGTCACACGGGGCAGACTCCAACGGGAGTGGCATCTCTGTGCTCCTGGAGCTTGCCCGCCTCTTCTCCAGGCTCTACACCTACAAGCGCACCCATGCTGCGTAAGTGACAGCCACCGTGGGGCCGGGGGCAGTTCTGACCTGGGAATCACAGCATCTATGAGCCCAGCCCCTGGAATCCCACCCAGGAAGCCAGGCTTCTCTTGCTGCCAGAACGCTTGGGCGTGCTTCCAGCGATGAAAAGCAGAAACACCCAGGAAATAGCCACTTACGCTAGGGTCTCTGTCTTGGCACTGAGCACGGCCAGTCAGGGTGGGTCTCCCCTGGGCTGCTGTGCCAGACTCCACCCACACAGTGGCTCGAGCAGCAGGGGTGCTCACGGTCAGGAGTATGGAGTTGAGATTGGGGTGTTAGCAGGGCTGCATCCCCTGCTAAGATTGAGGGGAGGGTTCTTCCTGCCTCCTCGGCGACGGTGGTTTCCATCAGTGAATGCATTCCTTGGCCACACCCTCACATGTCTCTCTTCTCCTGTGAGGACCGCAGTGGCCCTGGTAGGATGGATGGGATTGGGGGTGGGGGGGCACAGGGACACGGCCTTCATGACATCCCTGGCTTCAGGCCTGCTTGAGGGAGGCATTGCTGCATTCCTGTTGCTTTCTGTCTTTGGGTCTATTTCCTGGTTGGGCCACCCAGTCACTCCTGGTTTCCAGAGCTCAGAGAGGTCTCTGGAGCCATGCTTTTCACCCAAGGGGCGTCTTTGTCCCCAGGGGACACTGGCTGAACATCTGTGGTGGTCCTGACTGGGATCTCCTGGCATCTAGTGGGTAGAGGCCGAGGCTGCTGCCCAGCCCCCCACAGCGCCTAGAATGCCCCAAGGGCCAGTCGGATTTTGTACTTGGGGAGACCTCTCCGCCTTATCAGGTGCGTAGGCTCCTTCCTGTCAGTGCTGACACCCCGCTCCCACTGGCAGGTACAACCTCCTGTTCTTTGCTTCCGGAGGAGGAAAGTTTAACTACCAGGGCACCAAGCGCTGGCTGGAAGACAACCTGGACCACACAGGTGAGCAGCCCCGGGTGGCTGGGGTGAGGTTCAGGCCCCTGGTACTTGCTGCCTCCCCCTTCCCACTAGCCCTCACTGCCCACAGATTCCAGCCTGCTCCAGGACAACGTGGCCTTTGTCCTCTGCCTGGACACTGTGGGCCGGGGGGATAGTCTGCACCTGCACGTGTCCAAGCCGCCCAGGGAGGGGACGCTGCAGCACGCCTTCCTACGGGAGCTTGAGATGGTAAGTACCCCGCCAGGGCCAGGCACACAAGCCCACTTCACAGATGGGCGCCTTGAGGATTGGGGGCCTGGCTGGGACATTGGCAGGAGGTTCAGGGAGGGACTTGGGACCCTCCAGGCACAAGGGGTTCTCTCCGCAGAGTGGTGGGGACGGGGGCAAGGCCTGCAGGCACCAGGCAGACCCTAATGGTGCCCCTGGCAGGTGGCCGCCCACCAGTTCCCAGAGGTGCGGTTCTCCATGGTGCACAAGAAGATCAACCTGGCGGAAGACATCCTGGCCTGGGAGCATGAGCGTTTCGCCATCCGCCGGCTGCCTGCCTTCACCCTCTCCCACCTGGAGAGCCACCGTGATGGCCAGCGCAGCAGCATCATGGATGTGCGGTGAGTGTGGCCTCCCCCCTGCCCACGCTGAGCCTCTGTGACTCCCACGTGTCCGCCACCAGCACACCAGCCCTCAGCAGCAGGTCGTGTGGTGGTGTCAGCTCCATGTCCGGGGGTGGGCACGTGTCCGCTGCAGGGATGGTTAAAAGGCCACCATCCGAGCAGGCGGGGGGATGGGTGTTAGCTGGTCCTGGGGCATCTAGGAGGCTTCCTGGAGGAGGTGGTGTCCGAGCCAAGGGGCCTGAGCCAGGAGAAGGATGTTGCAGTGCAGAGGGAGCTGAGGGCAAAGAAGAGTTGTTGGGGGGAGGTGGGGGAGTGGGAGAGCGAGCCAGCCACCCCTCACCCTGCCTCCCCGGGCAGCCTGCACCTCACACCCACTTGGGTGGAACGTGTTGCCTCTGAAGCTCCTCTCTGTGGTCCTGTGTCACTGGCAGCCCTCAGTGTCCCTGAGCTTGAGGCTGCGCCACCACTCATCCTCTATTATCACATGTCCTCTCCCTGTGCCTGCGTCCAAACCCCCCTCTCCTTATAAGGACTCCAGCTGTGGGACTTAGAACCCCCTATTCCACTGTGACTTATCACATCTGCAGAGATCCCACTTCCAAATCAGGTCCTGTTCCCAGGTTCCAGGTGGGTGTGAATTTGGGGGGACAATTCCCCCACTACGGGGTGTTACATCAGCTGCCCATGGAGCCAGTGCCCTGACCTCCCCCAGGTTCCGGAGGAGGAACTAGGCCCAGAGCTGTCCAGTCCCTGGAGGCAGATGTGTGTCCGCAGGACTCAGACTGGGCCCCATAGGAGGGCGGCCCGGCCTAGAGGAGCCTGAGGTAGGGGGGGCCCATCCGCCAGGGAGGCTGTTGCTGTTCCTGTTTTTATCATCAGAGATACATGGGCCTTCTTGGTTTTTGGTGATTATAAATGATGACAGTTCCAAACACATTTAAACACAGTTTAAAATCTGCCCTTCAAGGTCCCGGGTTGACTCTAAAACCCTGACGCGAAACACGAGGCTCATTGCCGAGGCCCTGACCCGCGTCATCTACAACCTGACAGAGAAGGTGAGGGGCCCCCCCTACCTGCCCCCCTCGAGTTCCCTGTCCAGTCTTGACTCAGGCCGTGTCCTCCTCTCTCCGCAGGGGACTCCCCCAGACATGCCGGTCTTCACAGAGCAGATGGTAATGGCCGGGCAGGCGGGTGTGGGGAGCTGGGGGCAGGGGGTCAGGGGTCCTGTGACCACGGCCACATTCCCGCAGCAGATCCAGCAGGAGCAGCTGGACTCCGTGATGGACTGGCTCACCACCCAGCCACGGGCCGCCCAGCTGGTGGACAAGGACGGCACGTTCCTCAGCACACTGGAGCACCACCTGGGCCGATACCTGAAGGAGGTGAAGCAGCACCACATCAAGGCCGACAAGCGGTGAGGCGCCGGCCCTTCCCCAGCTCGGCTCGCCAGCAGATGGCTCCTCTAGGGTCTGGGTGAAAACTAACACGAGTGAGAAGTATGTTGCCCCCTGAAATCTGAGTTCCAGGTGAAGGACAGGTTGTCTCAGCGTAAGTCTATCCCTCATAGTGTTTGGGACATACTTATGCTCAAAGCCTGCTTCTTCCTTGTCTGCACTCCCCATAGAGCTGAAGTCCCATGTTTTATCTGGCAACCCTATTACTTCCACCCAGCCTCTGTGGTCCTTCTGTGCTCTGGGCCTCAGGTGACTCACACTCCACCCAGGTCCCTTCCAGCCCTGGGGATGCTCTTTCTCACTACACACCTCCTGGATTTTTTTTTTCTGTTGGACGCTCCCAAACTCCCTGGTTGGGCTGAGTGAGGGAGGACCGAGGAGAGGTGTCCTTGGGCATCCAAAGGCAGCCTCCCCCAGCTCATGTCACTCCAGGGAGACAGAGCCCTAAAACAGAGGAAGAAACTGAGGCTCAGAGTGGACCCACAGCTGCGGAGCTGGGATCTCTGATTCCTAGGTTGTGGTCTTTCTCCTTTTCTGTAGAAACACTTCCCAGACCAGAAAATATCCACAATTACTACTTCTAGAGAGTACATTTTGACACCCCACCCCCCCAAACAACAGGAAAGACATTACTTCAGAGTGAAGGACGGTCCTTCCCAAAGAGACAGCGGCAGCCCCGTGCAGACACACCCCCAGGGTGTCCCCATCCCCTGCCGTCTTCCAGGGTTGCCTGATGAGCCCTCTGAGAAAGCCCTCTCTTGCCAGGGACCCTGAGTTTGTCTTCTATGACCAGCTGAAGCAGGTGATGAATGCCTACAGGTGAGCACTCTGCGTCACCGCCCAGGGGGCCGGGTCCAGGGACCGCTGGCCCAGCCTGCTGAGCCACCCCACCGCCCTCCTCTCCCCAGGGTCAAGCCGGCCATCTTCGACCTGCTCCTGGCCGTCTGCATTGGTGCCTACCTCGGGATGGCCTACACAGCAGTCCAGGTAAGCGGGGGCGGGGCGGGGCAGGGCCTCCTGACCAGGCGAGTCCCCACAGGCAGCCCTCCCATTGGTGGGGTGGCCCCGACCTCACTGGAGCCCTCCCGCTGCCCCCAGCACTTCGATCTCCTGTACAAAACTGTTCAGAGACTGCTGAAGGCCAAGACGCAGTGACGCGACCGCCCGCACTCTCCTGCTCCACGCTGGTGGAGGGCAGGGCCTCACTCCCTCGGCGAGGAAACCCTGAATTACAGAGCTTTTCTGTGTTGCTCTTGAGGATTTGGGGGCTTCTTTCTCTTTTCTGTCCTTCGAGCTCCCTTGGAGGAGCATTGGTGGAGGTCCAGGCCAGGCTGTGGACTTGGTCGGGGACAAGTGCGTGGACGAGCCCCCAGCCCCAGAGTCGGCCCCATGGCCCTCAGGGCATAAAAGCCACTGGAGGAAAGAGGAAATGCCCCCAACACAGCCTGCCTATGACTCTGACCTTGGACTTAGCAGTTGCAGGCTGAGGGGACCAGGGCCAGACCATCCCCTCGCTGGCTCTGCGTCTGACCTCCAAGCTGTCCCCACCTGCTCTGGTGACTTGGATACCCCCTTCTCTCCTCTCTGGAGAGGGCAGCGTCGCCCCTCCCTCGGCAGCCTGTGGCCCCACCCCAGCAAGGCTGAGGAGAGCCAGCCCAGGGGTGGCCCTGGGTCGAGACTCCCCTGAACACCCCCCTGTCCACCCCTCCCCTTGCTCCGCTCGCCCTTCTTTAGCTGCCTCTGCCCCTCCTGCCACCCCTGGAAGCCCAGCCCAGCTCCCCTGTCCCCCCCTCCCCCACCCGCCTTGGGACTTGCACTTAGCCTGTCCCCCTGGGGCACAGGTGTCAGCAGAGTCCCTGGGGCGAGAAGCAGCCCTTCTGCTCCTTTCCCTGGGCCTCGGGTTCCTCATCTGTAAGAAGGATGCACTGAGTGGGGGCGGGGGCAGGCGTCCCCACACCCCAGGAGGACATGTGCCCTGGGGGCAGCTCTTCCCAACACCCCAAGGGGGCAGATCTGAGCCGCCAGGCCTTGTGGGGCATGAGCCCCTTGTAAGTGGGGAGGGGAGCAGGGCTGGGACTGACCTCAGGGAGACCAGGTGTACCGATTCATTAGCAATATAATCAATTAAGTGTTAGTGCTGGGGGGTCAGGGTCCAGGAGAGGGGATTCAAGGAGCCTCCTGGCACCTGCCTCCTGGATACTGAGGGGCCCCCAGGGGCCAGGACTGGCTCCCTCCAGAAGGAAGCCGGCTCACTGCTCATTGGAGGGAACGGGCACGCCATGGCCCTTCCTTGCCTCCCTGCCAGGTGGCCCATCCCCCAAAGACTTTACTGAGCGCCCGTCACCCCGGGTGGGCTGGGGCCAGGGTCAGCCACCCTTCCCTGTGTGTGAGTGCAGTGGGTCGAGCCCGTGGATGTGCGGTCAGAGTGGTGCCGAGTGAGCGTTCTTCCTCCCTGGGCAGGTCGTCAGGACCGCCGAGCTCAGGCTGGTTGTGGGACGCAGCCGGACGATCAGAAATAAAGCCATATTGAACGACTGCCTCAGGTGTCCTGTTGGGGCTGGGGCCTCAGGGTGTGACCTTACCCACCTCATGGTGGTTTGTGTTCCCCGGTGGGGGGGCTCTGAAACCCAAGGTCAGCGTCCTTCCTGCCCCCAGATGGGACCCCCCGACACACGCCACTGCAAAATGGGTGTGAAAACCAGCTCATGAGGTGCTGGATCAGTGGGGCGTATTCATTTCCTCGGGCAGGGCCACGGAACCGTAAACTCAGTGTCAAAACAGCAGCAGTGTATCATTTCCCAGCTCTGGAGGCCGAGGGAGAGGGTCCCAAGTCTTTCTCAGCTTCTGGCCTTCACTGGTTCCCATCCAGTCTTTGCCTCCATCTTCACGTGGCTGTCCTTTCCATGTCTTCTAAGGATGGACCTTTGGGTTTAGGGCCCACCCTACTCCAGCACGGCCTCTTGCCGACTAATTGCATCTGCAAAGGCCCTATTTCCACCTATGTCCACATTCTGAAGTTCTGTGTGGACATGAGCTTGGAAGGACACCATTGCCCCAATACCAATATGGGGTGCGGTGGCTTTTTGAGTGCCAGGCCTACCCCGAGCCCCAAACCTGGCTCAGGGAGATCCAGGCTGGGCCAGGGTCCCAGGATGCCCTGTGCTGCTCAACATGGCCTGGGAGCTCCCAAGGGTCCGCAGGGCAGACCCCGGTCTGGAGCTTGTCCCTCAGCTGCTACCTGGTCCGCTTAGTTCCCATTCATTCCACATTCATCGGGTGTCACACAGTGTCAGGCTAGGGAGGTGTGTTCGGGGTGGTGCTCAGCCTTGAACTGAGTCCCTGCTCTCAGGAACTTGGATTCTAGGGGGTGGAGAGGACACGCAAAGTACAGAGGTGTGCGTTGCAGAAGGACTAAGCCACTGGGAGGCAGGTGTTACTGAGGGTGCAGTTGGGTCAGGGCTGTGGTGGAGCCAAGGAAGGGGGCCGTGAGATCCTTTACACCGGAAGGCTATGGGCAGAGAAGGGCAGGGCCTTGGATGCTTGTGGGCGCCCTCTGGTGGCTGCTGTGGGGAGCGGCTAGTAGGTGTGTGGGCTGGAGGGGGCGCTACTGAGGTGTTCTTAGTGACTCCTGTGGTCAGGGTCAGGGTCACTGCCACCTCCTCAGACCCTCCCTCCCCCTCCCAGGCTGGAAGGTGGCTCTGTCCGCAGCACGACTCAGGTAAAACTGCATTTCAGGGAGAAAGCCAGCCCCCTCGTCCGGCTCTGACAGGGACCAGTTTTACTTTTTCACAAAAATATTCCGTTGACTGTAACCAAGAAAACGAAAACCACAACAGCGCTGGGTGCTGGCTGGCACAGATGGCTGCCATCTACATGCTTGTGTTTTCTCATCCTGCTCCTCCAGGTGTGTGGGTGCGTGTACAGGTATGTAAATGAAATCTCATTCTGGAAATAATATCCATGTACAAAAATGGTTTAAGTGTTTCTCTCTGTAGGCTCAGTGGACATGCAGTGAGGGGCACGCAAGGCCATTGCCACATTCAGGGGATGACAGGTGCTCCAGGCTCCCCTTTTGCAACCCCTCCCTGCACCCTCCTTGTCCCCAGGAGCCCACTGATCATGCCACTGCAGATTAGTGTCATTCAGCTATGGAGTCAACCAGTATTTCCCCCCACCAAGCGCCAGGTACTGCATTGGGCTTGGGGATGCAGCTGCCAGTGAGAGGCTCTGGGGCTTGTGGTCTACTGGGGAAGATGGGTAATGAAAAATAACCTGCGGTGGACTGTGAGGGGGCTTTTGAGTGAAATTGGTGTGACAGGAAGGGCTAAGCCATGTGGAAATCCAGGACGATGGTCCAGGCAGAAGGCACAGCCTGTGCAAAGGCCCTGGGGCCGAATCTGGCCTGGTGTGTTGCAGGAACAGTGAGAAGGTCCCTGTGTGTGGAGCTGAGAGTGGGGAGTGGGGGGAGGGCAAGAGAGGCCTCCAGGGCTTTGGTTGGTGTTTTTCATTCTGCTCTCAGTGTGATGGGGAGCTCTGGGGAGGGGTGGGCCAAGGAGTGGAGGGCCTTGGAGAGGCCGTTGGCTCCTGAAGACTGGTTATGAAATTGACCCTGTTCTGTGCCATGAGCATCCCGCTGGGTCCCCATCAACCCTGGGTAAGAGTCCCCTAGGGAGGACATTGCACCCCCCCCCAGTTGAGACCCCAAGGGAGTCACATCTGGTGGCCTCAGTCTCTTCCCAAGAGTTTTGAAAGCTATGAAACAAACATCCTGTGAAAGCACCTCAGTCTCCCCCTTTTGCACAGGAGCATCATTCATGGTCTGTAACTCTCTTATTCTTTTAAAACTGTTTACATGCATGTTTTTGAATTCATGGACAATATTCAGCATTGCTTGGTATGTGACCTACACATATTTTGTGGATGGCATCATACTGTCCTCTTGATTAACCCTTGCTTTGGTATCTTTCACTCACATGCACAAACTCCTTTCTCCTGCTGTGTTCTATTCTGTTCTCAGAAGGTGCCACAGTTTACCCACCTGGTGCCCTGCTAATTGATAGACACACCATTGCAAGCCTCATAGGTGCCTCTTGGTACACTGGGAGGGAGTGCATTTAACCAGAGGTCAGCAAACTGCAATCTGTGGTTGAGTCTGGCCCACTGGCCATCTTTGTAAATAAAGCTTTATTGACACCCAGCTGTGGCCACCACCCCCTCCCACCCCTGCCAACTGTGTTTTTTCACTGCAGGGCCCGCAAACCCCCAGTGCTTACCCTCCCGGCTCTTTCCAGGAAAAGTCCATGGTCCCCAAGCTGCCCTCTGATTTCTGTCCATTCTCATCATGGGAAACTTCAGGCTGCTGCCAGAACAGAGTGGCTCTGTGGTCCTTTTGCATGGGACACATTTCCTTCTCAGTTCTGAGAGTCACTGATGGTTTTAATCACCCTTTGACCCACAGAAGGTCCAGAGGAAGTCTGAGCCAGAGGAGTCCGATAGAGGAACTGTGGTTCCAAGGGGTAGGGGAAGCTTCTCCACCCATGGTTGGGACGCTCAGGGCATCTCAGTCCACGCTCAGTGCCACCTGAGGATGTAGGACCGAGGCCGAGGGAAGAGAGGAGAGGTGCTCACAGCCAGGGCCAGGCAGATGGCCTTAGCCGGGCCTGGGGCCAGCCCACATGTGTGGTTCTAAAGGGGGAGATCCAGCTCGTTGCCCAGTGCTTTTGCTTTCTCCTTGCTTGTTTTTTTTTTTTTTTTTTTTCCTTTCTTTCTGTTTTCTGAGTTTTTATTCTGGCATAATTTCAGATTTCCAGAAAAGCCCTAGGAATAATGCAAAGAGCCTCCAACCCCTTCATCTATTTTGTGTGTGTTACCACACTGGCGTTCTCCGTGTCTCTCTCTCTCCCTGTGTATCTGTCTCTCCCTGTCTCTCCACCCCTTCACTCCTAAATCCATCAAAGTGTCTTTCCTTAAACCCAGGCCATTCTCCCTCCTCACCGGACAGTCAGGGCATGGGCACCGATAGGATACTGTTAAAGAGTTACAGACTTTACCCAGATGTTGGCCATTGTCCCCAGCAGTGAAGAATATTCCAGATCAGGCACTGCATCCTGGTTCCTGTCTAGCCACCTTTACCCTGGAATGCCACGCCCTTGACATTTTGGATGCATCCTGGCCAGGTTCTGTGGACAGCCCCTCTCCGGGCTCTCGGGGCCTTTCACGGGCCTGGGTTGGACTTGTGCGTGGGGGTGGGAATAGCCATCATGGAGTGAAGAGAGGGCATCGCTCCTGACCTCGGGGTGATGTCGTTTCTCTTGGACATCTCATGGGAGAGTCGCTGTTTCCCCCATTGTGATTCATAAGCAAGTTGCAGGTGATCCTTTAGTCTCTGCAAACCCTCCTCCTCCTCTATTGGCAGCGCCCATTGACCATTCCTGCCTGAAATGCCAAACGGACTTTCCTTCCATCCCTCCTCCCAAAGGTCCTTGTCGAAGGCATCACATACCTGCATTAATCTCCAATTTACAGAGGACGAGAGGGAAATCCAGGCAAATGAAGTGTCTTGCCTTTGGGTCTTGTGGCAGAAGGGCACAATTGGCTTTCAGTTTTCTGTATTTAAAAAAAAAAAAGCCTCATTGAGATATAGTCACATACCTTAAAATTTACCCTTTAAAAGTGTATATAGTTCAGTGGGTTTTAGTACATTCACAGTGTTGTGCGACCATCACCTCTAATTCCCAGGACATTCCATCACCCCCAAAAGAAACTCTGTCCCCATGAACAGTCACCTCCATCCCCTCCACACCCCCTGACAACTGTGGATGTGCCTGTTCTGGACATTTCACAGAAACGGAATCCTACAATATCTAAACCTACGCAGATTTGATTGCAACTTGCCAGAACACACTGAGGCTGGCTCATTAAGAAGAGAGAATTTGGAGTTCCTGTCATAGCTTGGTGGAAACAAATCTGACTAGTATCCTTGAGGATACTGACTAGTATCTCTGGCCTTGCTCAGTGTGTTAAGGATCTGGTGTTACTGTGGCTGTGGTGTAGGCTGGCAGCTGCAGCTCTGATTCAACCCCTAGCCTGGGAACCTCCTTATGTTGCGAGTGTGGCCCTTAAAAAAAATAAAGAAAAGAAAAAATATATTCACCTCTTTCTCATTCTCACTTGGAGGGGGGACCTGACAACTCCTGAGTTCAGCATGGCACATGCCCACACCCTCTTTTTCCCAAGCTCAAATTCCCAGGGAAAGAACTCACTGGCTCTGCGGGGGCAGGTGTCCACTCCTGTGGCTAGAAGGGTGAAGCCACAGTATGTTTGGGGGTGGTAAGGGACCACCACCCCCTGGGAGGCATGCTGGACCCCCATTCCTATTTCCAGCCCCTTCTTCCTTACTCCCCCCACCCAGGCTTGCTCAGAGGGGGCCAAGGTGTTCTTCAGACGCCCCTTCCCCCGCCCCATCTAGAAGGTGGAGTTTGTTGAGAGAGGGAAAAGTGAGGGGTTGGCCCAATGAGAAGTCCTTTCCCATCCCTGGAAACCAGGGAGAATTGGGATCCCTGCAGAAAGGTGGATTGTCAGGTCCTTCCTAGTTGAGGGAAGGCAATGGGGCTGGGGGTGTTGAGAACTGGAGATCTCTGGCTGATTTCTGTCCCTAGGTGTGTGAAGGTGGAAGGTGTCTGGGGTGGGTAGGGACTGTGGTGTAGTGTTTTTGGGGAGATGCATCCTGAGCCCCTAGGCCGTCATGAGTTGGGGGGGCTTCAACCTCCGAGGAGTGTGCTAATAACAACTTACATAGCCTGGACAGTGAGGTTCTTGGAGGCATGGAGGGAACAGGTCCAAAGGCCACCAGAGTCCAAGGGGACAGTCACAGCTGACCATCACCCAGGAAGACATTCAGGCCAACTGCGGAGACCACCAAATGGCAGAGGCTACTGGCACAAGATATCTCCCAGAAGACCCCCCCCCCCCCCCATCCACCTCCCCTTCAGTAGAGACAAGCAAGGCAGGGATCCAGAAAGGACATTTCTCTTCACGGACTCAGTCCTTTTGCACCCATGGCCAATGAAAGGAGTCTTGGCATCACACATCAGGACAGGAGCACGGTGTATGTCTCCTTGCCCCATGGCTGTCCCTCATCTGGAGGCTTGTTAGAAATGCAGTCCCAGACCCCACCGCAGCCCTGCAGGATCAGGATCTGCGTTTTTAACAAGAAGCCCAGGTGGTCTTGCCTACACCTGAGAGGTGCCAGCGTGGACTTTGCCCTCTAACCCCAACACGGCCCCTCTGCCCAGGGAAGTTCCCTACCTGTCCACGTCAGCAGTTCTCACCTTGGGCCATTCTGCCCCCAGGGGACTCTGGACCATGTCTGGGAACATCTGTGTGGTCACAACTTGGCGGGGGGGTGGGGCTCCACTGAGTGGGTAGAGCCATTGGTACTGCTTCATCCCCCACAGGGAATGACCCAGCCCCCAGTGTAGACAGTTTTCCCTTAAGATGAATTTATTTTAAGTTTGTGTAATTATCTTGAGAAACCCTATTCTAGGAGATAAACACAGAGCAAGCGCAAAGGTCCTGAGACAGGTTTTTGATGACAGATCCAGAGAGCCAGGCACCTTGCCGGAGGCTTCCCAGCCCCAGGGCCCTCAACAGGCTCTGTTCCCACCCTCACTGCCTTTTAAGTAACAGCCCAAACCGTGGGCCTCCTGCCATGATGCTGACGTGACCAGGTTTCCTCTGGCTATAATGATCATTTAGATTCAGCCTTCAAGGGCTCCAAATGCTTTTGGGTGCACAGCCCCAGTTTTCTCTGCCTCTGATATGGCTGAGGTGTGTCAGGGAATAGAATAAACTGTAAGGATGTGTGTTGTTCAGGAGGCAGCATGCTGACTTTAAGCTCCCAGGGGTCAGACTCAAGCTAGACTGGGCTTTTCCCCACACTCCAGTGTAAAGAGTCTGAGAAAAATGCCTCTTTGACTCACAGAAGAATGGGCGGAGTTTTATTTTTATTCTTTTAAATGACTCTCTCAGCACATCAGAGGACCACAGGGCTTGGGTCTCCATGGAGATAGAGCCTGTCTCCCACCCTGCTCTCCCAGCCCAGCCAGAGGCTGCGCCCAGAACCAGGGGCTGGGCAGGGCCAAGAGGTGGAATGTTTTAAGAGGACCCTGGACCATCACCCAGGCTCTGCTCCCCACCCAGTCCTAGCATTCTGCTCCTGTCTGGGGGTGGGCGGGTGCCTGCCTGTAAAAGCCATGATAGTAGCCATTTACTGAGCGCTAAAGATGTTCTGGGCTCCTATGCTGAGCCTCACCTATTAGCTCACTGAACCCAGGCCAGGAGTTTCACCCTCTTCAGTCTCACGTAGCAAATGAGACCAAGGCTTGCCTATCAAAAGCATGGGGAAGGTGGTGCAGAATCACAGGACGCATGTAGGCTCTGGAGTCCAGCTGCCCGGGGTCAAATCCTAGCACTTTCACTCTGTGACCTTGCCCAAGTGACGTGATCTCTCTGAACCTCAGTTTCCCCCTCTGTAAAGTAGGTATAGAAATAGTACTTACCTCTGGAGTTCCAGTCGTGGCTTAGTGGTTGGCGAACCCGACTAGCATCCATGAGGATGTGGGTTCGATCCCTGGCCTCGCTCAGTGGGTTAAGGATCTGGCATTGCCGTGAGCTGTGGTGTAGGTCGCAGACACAGCTCAGATCTTGTGTTGCTGTGGCTGTGGTGTAGGCCGGCGGCTACAGCTCTGATTCGACCCCTAGCCTGGGAACCTTCATGTGCCGCTGGTGCAGCCTGAAAAAGACAAAAAGACGAAAAAGAAAGGAGAAAGAAATAAACAGAATTTACCTCTTAACGCTTGCTCTGAGGTTGCGCTCACCTGGGGAGCAAAGTCTAAGAGGACACCCCAAACTCCAGCATCAAGATAAAGAGTATTTTAATGGGATAATTTTCAGAAAGCTAAAAATAATGCTGAAGAAGGTCCACAGTGAACAAAATGTCAACATTTTAAATAGAATCAGAATTATTGAGTTTTCTTTTGGCTCAGTGTGACACTGTTACTGATCCTGTTTTTGTTTTAAAATAAAGACACAAAAAATAAATGAATTGGAACCAAAGTCAGGGTGAGTAGAGGCCCCACTAGCCCTCAGTGTGGTGCTCTTCCTGCTACAGCTACTGACCTCCCTGTTCTTGCATCCTGTCCAACAGCTTCCTGCCTCAGGGCCTTTGCACTCAACCGCCTCATTCTCATGAAGGATATACATATATTCTTCAATGGAAAATAACTTGATATATCTTTTTTCAGAATATTATTATTATTATTATTATTATTATTTTGTCTTTTTGCCATTTCTTGGGCCGCTCCCGTGGCATATGGAGATTCCCAGGCTAGGGGTCGAATCGGAGCTGTAGCCACCGGCCTACGCCAGAGCCACAGCAACGCGGGATCCGAGCCGCGTCTGCAACCTACACCACAGCTCACGGCAACGCCGGATCGTTAACCCACTGAGCAAGGGCAGGGACCAAACCCGCAACCTCATGGTTCCTAGTCGGATTCGTTAACCACTGTGCCACGAAAGGAACTCTCATCATTTTATCACTTTTTTAGATTCTACATGTAAGTGATATCACATGATATTTATTTTCTATGTGTGGCTTATTCCACTTCATGTGATAATTTCTAGGTCCATCCATGTTGCTGCAAATGGCATTATTTCATTCTTTTTATGGCTGAGTAGTATTCCATTATATATATATGTATACACACACACCATATCTTTATCCATTCATCTGTCAATGGACGTTAGGTTGTTTCCGTGCCTTGGCTGTTGTATATAGTGCTGCTATGAACATTGGGGTGCATGTATCTTTTTGGATTAGAGTTTTCTTCTTTTCCAGATATATGCCCAGGAGTGGAATTGCGGATCATATAGTAGTTCTATATTGAGTGTTTTTGTTTTTGTTTTTGTCTTTTTGCCACTTCTTGGGCCGATCCTGCGGCATATGGAGGTTCCCAGGCTAGGGGTCGAATCGGAGCTGTAGCTGCCAGCCTATGCCAGAGCCACAGCAATGCAGGATCCAAGCCGCATCTGCGACCTACACCACAGCTCACAGCAACGCCGGATCGTTAACCCACTGAGTAAGGCCACGGGTCGAACCCACAACCTCATGGTTCCTTGTTGGATTCGTTAACCCCTGCTCCACAATGGGAACTCCTATATTGAGTGTTTTGAGGAAACTCCACACTGTTCTGCATAGTGGTTGCACCAATTTGCATTCCCACCAACAATGCATGAGGGTTCCCTTTTCTCCACACCCTCTTCAGCATTTATTACTTGTAGACTTTTTGACCATGGCCATTCTGACTGGTGTGAGGTGATACCTCGTTGTGGTTTTGATGAAGAGTTTTTAGCAAGGGTGACATGACACCTACAGAGCACTTGGCCCAAATGTGCCCATATCCTTGAAAATATTTTGAACAGTATGTGCACATGGCAAGTGTGGCAAAAAGTGTCACTTCTGGATGCTGTTGACATAACAAGATTGCTATTTCTGTTTTAATAAATTACAAACTTAAAAGTGCTGATGGCAGTGCCTAGTACATAGTATTATCAAAGTGTTCTTTCTTGTTGCTATTATTACTATTATTATTATTCATGAGTTGTAACAAACATGCCAGGGACAGCCCTGTAAATGCCAAGTAAGCACCCTGTAGAACTGTGCGCTACTTTTAGTTTTTACTGTTGTTATTAGTGGGAGGAGCCTGTGCCACCTGGAAGCCTGGTCTGTCCTGCTTTGCCGTCACCCACCCAGAAAACAGCGGCTACGGACCGGCTGGCCTCAGTTTACTGGGTCGGAGTGGGCGCCGGGATGCCGGATGTGGGATTCAGGATGTTCCGGGTGCGATGCGGGATGCGCGATGAGCTCGGAGGCGGGATGGGAGATGGGCGATGCGAGCCGGGGGGCGCCGCCGCCGCGAGGCGCGCTCTAGCCGCCAGGGGCCGCTGCGGAGCCGCCCTTTTGTGGTCCTGATGCTGGAGCGAGCGGGCGCGCGGAGGAGGGAGGAGGGCGCGGGGACCGGGCGGGAGGGAGGCGGGAGGCGGCGTCCGTCGCTCCAGCTGCGAGTCCGCCCGCCGCCCGCCGCCGCCGCCGCCGCCGCCGGCTCGGTCCCGCGCCCGCTGCCTGCCTTCACCCGCCATGGCCCGCCTGACAGAGAGCGAGGCGCGCCGGCAGCAGCAGCAGCTCCTGCAACCGCGGCCCTCGCCGGTGGGCAGCAGCGGGCCCGAGCCCCCCGGGGGGCAGCCCGACGGCATGAAGGACCTGGACGCCATCAAGCTCTTCGTGGGCCAGATCCCGCGCAACCTGGACGAGAAGGACCTCAAGCCGCTTTTCGAGCAGTTCGGCCGCATCTATGAGCTCACGGTGCTCAAAGACCCCTACACGGGCATGCACAAAGGTGGGCACCCGGCCCCCTCCCTCCCCTCCGCTCTCCTCCCTCGGCCTCCCCACCCCACCTTCCGGCATCTTCTTCCCTCCAACCCTCCTCTCCTCACCTCCTCCCTCTGCTTGCCTCTGCCTCGGCATCATTTCTTCCCCCCCTACCCCGTTCCTCCCACCCCCTCCTCCCCCCCTCTGGGGGTGCAGCTGACAGATCCGAGCTGGCCCCCTCCCCTCCTCCGCCCCCTCTCCCTCCCTCCCCACCTTCCGGCATTCTCTCTCTCTCTTCCTCTCTCTCTCTCTCTCCCTCTCTCTTTCCTTTTCTCTCCTCTCTCATCTCTCTCTACCTCCCATCCTCCCCCCCCAGCATCCTTCTCTCTCTCTCCCTCTCCCTCCCATTCCCTCTACACCCCCACCCCTTCCTCCCTCCCTCACCCACTCTTTCCTGCCCCTTTGCTGGGGGAGCTGCCTGAACACTGCCACCCCTCCTTGCCCCCCCATTCATTTGGCCTCTCCAGGCCCCGTCGGGGAAGTTTGCACCTCTGGACTCCATTGCTTTGGTCATTTTCACAAAGCCAGGCCGGCGGGGCAGGTCCAGCCGGCCGCGGGGGACACGGATGCCCAGGATCCCGGGCTAATCGGTAACTACAAAGAAATCGGGGTGGGGGTGTGGGGGTGCATGGAGCTAAGCCAGTCTGGGGGGAGCACCAGCCTCCGGTGGTTAAAAGGCTACCGTTCGCCCTCCTCCTCTGCCCACCCTCTCTGTTTGGATCAGCATTCCCCCCTCCATTTCTCTATGCTTCCCCCACCATCACCGCCTCCACCTTTGGCTCAAGTTAAAACTGGCCAAGCCTGTTAGCAGTGTGTTGAGGGCTGAGGCCAAAGACGACGAGCGTGGACCGTCCATCTGGCAGAGCCCAGATCCTGGGGTGGACAGGGAGGTGTGGGTGACTTGTGAGCCCAGCGGGGGAGGCAGGTGGGGTGGGGAGGCCTGCCTGCCTCCCTGCCACCTGATTCTCTGATGGCATGCTCGGAGGGGGTGCCAGGGGCTGTGGCCCCAGCCCTGGGCTTTGATCACGGCCCAGTATCTGAATTGGGGTGGCCCAGACAGTTCTCCTGGCAGGGTAGGGACTAGGGGTGGGAACAGTGAAGGCTTTGTGCTGACACCCCTGGCAAGACTCTGGAGGGACTTGGGGGTGGATCAGGGACCATGACCTATTTCACACCCCATTTGTCCCCTCCCTCAGTGTGGCAGGCATGGTAAGCATGAATGCATATGTGTTGGATGAATGAATGAATGAGTGGATGAATGAATGAATGAATGACGAGTCGAGACAAGCCATAGCAAGGGTCTGGTGTTTTGGAGCCTAGGCCTGTCACTTCAGCTAGACCCTCCAGCTGGTACCCTGGGGGAGGAAAGTGACCCCTCCCATCCCCCCACCTCTTTTCAAATCCTACCATCACCAAAAAAAAAAAAGAAAGAAAAAAAGGGCCTGGAAAATCTAACTCCTCCCTGTGGCCTGGGAGGGCAGAGTGCTCACACCCAGGAGACACACTAAGTGTCCATGGCTGTATAGAGGGTTCCTTCCCCCACCCCCACCGCCTGTGTGTCTGAAGGACCCATTTCTAGAAGGATTCTGATGGTGGGGGATGTCCACGTGGCCCCCCCCAAATGTTGATTTAAAAGGCTGTTGATGAGCTCTGTGTCAGGGAGACAGATGGGGTGCAGGGAGATGGAGATGCTTGTGGTCCTCCCCGCCTTTCTCATTTTAAAATCCCCCTGGGGACCACCCCACCCCCACAACACGGAGAGGTGAAGGAGGGACCGGCTGAGTTTTCACCTGGATCAGAGCCTCAGTTTACCTGCTGTTAACAGAGCAAGGTCTCAGGAATGTAAGTTTACTTTTTTCTGGAGAATGTTGGAATTGGGGGTGCCTCAGGGTGTTTCCCATTTGTGATCTTTCCTTGGAGAATGAAAATTAGGAAGCTGGGTGTCTACGACACCCCGCCTTCACCCTCCGCTTTTCACAAGTCCTGACGGAAATGGAGGTTTGGGGGTAACAGAGGTGGAGGGCCTTCTGCTTAGAACCACCTCCAATATCTCAGGACACAGATGGGTCCCCCTACTGACCCCACCTGTGCTGGACCTGGCAGGGCCTTATCTGTAGGAGGGAGCTGGGCGGAGCTGGAGGTGGGGAGCGTCTCCCAGGAGCCAGGATTGAGACCTGTGTGTGGAGCTTAACTGTGTGACCTCTGATCAGTGGCTGCCCCTCTCTGGACCTCAGCCAAAGAGAAGTGAAGTGACGAATGAAAAGTTGTGTTGTGGGGAGAAGATCCAGGCACCTCCCACAGACACTTATCTGGTTTAGTTTCTGGGGAGCCTACAGGGTGCAGGGGGCCTACTGGGGATCCTGGCTGGGAGCATTGGGATGGGGGTGCACATGCCAGGTTGTGAAGAGAAATACCCTGAGAGACTTCTGGGCCCCTGGAGGCTGGGCATCGGGGAGCCGAAAGGGCCGAAGTGAGGTAAAATGAAAACCTCCATTGTGGTCCCCCTGACCCCAGCCCCTGGCACCTAGTGGGAGAAGGGCCATCTAGTGTCACATTATTCTCATGATCACCATCTCACCCTAAATTTTCACATTTGGGGACTGTTTGATCCCCACTGTGGTGGGCTTGCGAGCATCCATGCATTTCATAGAGAAGGGAAACTGAGGCTGGGAGGGCAAATACTGGATCCCACAACTGTCACACACCTGTCCACCTCTTCTGAGGCCAGAAGCAGAAGTATATCTGTCTGGTGAAAGGTGGGGGGATGACAGTTTCCCCCAAGCCAAGGGGGAGGACCCCCAGCAGTGGTGTTGGGAGCCGGGGGGGGGGGGGGGGAGCTGTGACATCTGACATGGTCAAGGGCAGGGGCACTGCAGTTCCTAAGGGCCTGTGCAGTGGGGCCTTGCTAAGGCGCAGAGAAAGGCAGGGGTTCCCGGGGCTCTGGGGATAGGGCAGGGGTTGGGGGAGAGGGTAGGGTAGGAAGTGAAGCTTCCTCTGAAAGGGTGGGCAGGCCTTGGGCGCTGGCTTTTTTGTTTTTAAGAGCGAGAGATGAAGACAGAGAGAGATGGAAAGACACAGCTAGAACCGAGAAGGAGAGAGATACAGAGGGAGGGGGAGAGAGAGAGGGGCCGCCCCCAATCCCCACGCACTGGGAGAGGCAGAGAGAGGGCGGGGTCGGGGAGAGAGATGGAGAAGGGGGAGCAGGGAGGCTGCAAGACCGTTTCCCTGTCCAGATCTATGCCTCACCCAGAGAAAGAGGCCTCCCTGGGTGCCTCCAGTGCAGCCGAGAGCTCAGGCCAGGAATTGGGGGGCTCCGGCTGGCCAGTGAGCAGTCATCACCCCCTCCAGTCTTCTGCTCGGGGACAAGCCCCCTCTGGGACCCTCCCTCCAAGGGGCCTGAGTGCACGTGAGCACTCCCCGCCCCCCCCCGCCCCGACACACACACACACACACACACACACACACACACACACACACACACACACACACACACACACACACACACAGTGCCTGGTGTGGCTTGGGCTGTCCCTCACCCGATCAGGCTGAATATTAATGCCCATCCTGCCCGGGGCAGGCGCCGGAGATAGGACTCGTCCGCTGCCGCGCAGCCCCCATTTATGGTAATCACATATGCATTTGCATGTTAATGACAATATTTGTCTTAAAGCGGAGGTTGTGAGGGGGGCCGGTGCAGGTGGGGGGGGGGGGCTGGGTGGGGGCCTGCGGTTTCCATGGGAACGCCAGCTGCTCAACTGGCGGCAGGGGGGAGGCTGGAGCACGCCGAGCTCTGAGGCGTGAGATTCCGAGTGTGACGTGCCAGCCCCAGGGAGACGGCAGGATGGGCGGCCGGCAGCCGCTGCCTGGCGGGGGAGGGGGGGAACCGAGGGAAGGGACAGCGGCAGGGAGCTGGGGCGAGCCACCAGGGCTGGCTGTGTGGTTTCAAGCCAGGCACCCCCAACCCAGTGCCTCAGTTTCCCCATCCACCCAACCAGTCATTGGTTTAAGAGGCCTTTATGAGGCCCCCGGAGCCTTCTGGGTGACTGTGACATCGTTTCTGGCTTCCTTCAGGCAGAGCATGAATGGAGCACTTACTGTGTGCTGGCGTTTTTGCAGGGCTTAGATTCTTTGCAAATTGAATCCCTGTGGGCATGATGGAGTCAACAAGCCATGAATCCATCTATCCATATAACCAACATTTATTGAGAGCCTGCTGTGTCCCAGGCTCTGTTCTAGACCCTGGATACAATCTTGGGCAAAACAGATAAAAATCCTCTCCCAGACCTCTCCCACCCCCAGATCCCATATGGTGAGGGACACAGTGAGGAAGGGGGAGGATACAGGGTGCTGATGTCAGGGCTGCGATGGTAGAAACATATCATCAGGGAGGAGGCCCCAGCCCCTGCAGGTACAGAGACCAGGGGGCGCTCCCTGGAGAAAGCAGTCAGTTTGGGAGAGCAATTAAGATGAGTATGGATTCTCTGCATCTTGCCGGCTATGGAAACTTGGGCAGCTGTCTTTAACTCTTCAAGGCTCAGCCTTGTCATCTATAGACTTGGGAGACCAGTAGTTCCTGTTGTGGCTCGGCGGGTTAAGAATGCAACTGGTATCCATGAGGTTGTGGGTTCAGTCCCTGGCTTCGTTCAGTGGGTTAAGGATCTGGCATTGCTGCGAGCTGCAGTGTAGGTCTTAGATGAGGCTCTAATCTGGCGTTGTCGTGGCTTGTGGTGTAGGCTGGCAGTTGAAGCTCCTGTTCGGCCCCTAGCCTGGGAACTTCCATATGCCAAGGTACAGCCTTAAAAAGACCAAAAAAAAAAAAAAATTGGGAGACCAGCAGGGCGCTCTTGACACAGGACTGGACACAGAGTCCGTGCTTACTATATGACTAAGCTGAGACCTGAAGGGTGAGAAGATCTGCTGCTGGGGTAAGGTGTTCCTGGCAGAGCACGTGCAAAGGCCCAGAGCAACGCTGACTCAGGGAAAGTTCAGGCAGGGGGTGGAGGGTGGGGTGGAGCTTTTGCCCTGGTGGAAAAACAGCAAAGGGTTTGGGAGCCCCAGGGTCCGCTTCTGATGGGGGTGAATATCTGGCAGGGCTCCTCTGAGAGCTTCTGGCATGGGTTGGGGGGTGGACCCATGACCTATTGCTGGAGTAGGCTTCTGGCTCTTCACCCCTGATACTGGCAGATGAGACCCTGGCCATTAGGAGCACTCAGTAGGACCACATTCACTCATTTAGCCAACACTTCCTGAAAGCCTTTTGGGTCCTTGCCTTGTACTAAGCAAGAGAAATCTGAGATCCTTCTGATGGAGAGACAGAACTAGACATTGGCCCCTCCAACTGTAATGGTCAGGGTTGTATCAAAGGGAAGGGATGCTGAGTTGAGGGAACTGGATAGGGACTTGAAGGCTTTGCCTGGGAAATCTGGCTGCATGGAGGAGGGGCATTAGAACTGGGGCTTTGTAGGATGAACAGGAGCCTACCAAGCAGAAAGAACATTTATTTATTCACAGAAGCACTTACTGTGTTGTGGGCCTCATTATGGGTGTGAAACACAGCAGTGAGTCAGCTAGGTGGATGTCTCTGTCCTCTGAAGGTGGACAGAGGGAACTGGGTTTGCAAAGGCCTGGAGGTGTGAAGGGACAGAGCTGGAGTAGAAGAGGAATTAAGTGATGCACGAGGGAAGAGGCCAGAGAGTCAGCCTGGGCTAGATCCTGAAGAGCCTCTCATGCTGGACTGAACTTGGACTCTTTCCTGAGGGCACTAGGGAGCCATAGAAGAATTTAGAACAGAGGAGGATCTCAGACCTCTGTGGAAAGGGAGCCACAAGTCCTGTTAACTGTCATTGCCACTATCAGCCTCCCAGCCTTACTGAGGATATGTACATTTCCTACACACCTGGATGGATAAAAGAGTGTGAGATGAGAGGGACACAAAGAAGCAGACATGTGCTCAGGTCACAGCGTTTCTTAGAAAACTAGGTTCCCCTCCCCCCATGCATAGATGCAAAATTAGGGTTCAGAGACAGGTGACACCCATCCCCAAGTCACACAGCAATATAGCCAGGCATCACACCTCCCAGCCTGAGACTTGACCTACTTTGGAAAAGAAATAAAGGAGACAGAGAAAGAGATGTGATTGTGGAAATGTAGACTCAGGGTGAGAGCCATCCAGGAATGCTGGCAGTCCTTGGATTAAAGGTGACCCGCTCCAAAAGGGGAGGATTCTAGGTTTTGAAGACACTGACCTAGCAATAGTCCTGTTGATCTGTAGTCATGGTGATCATCGCTGACATGTAAGCTCTATGAGAGCAGGGACCGTGTCCTGTTCACCATTTTGAAGTAGAGCCTGTGGATGAACAAGAGCCTAAGGGAATGACAGTGTGGGAGGGTGAGGGGGTGGTTGAATAGGGGAGGGTGGGCTGGCTAACAGATGGAAAAATCGATGGATACATGAGTAGATATGTGCAGGTGTGAATGGATGGATGGGTGACAATGATTTGGTGTGTATGAGTGGATTGCTGGATGAAAGAGTGGGTAGTAGATGAAAGGCTGAATGGATTGATGGAGGGATAAGTAGGTGGGTAAATGGATGGATGGGTGGATAAATGGATGGATGGGTGGGTGGGTAGGTGGATGGATGGATGGGTGAAGGGATGAATGTATAGATGGATGGATGGTAGGGGAATGGGCGGATAGATGGATAGATAAGTGGGAAGATGGATGAATCAATGGAGGAATGCATGGGTAGATGGATGACAGATTGAAGGATCAAAGGTGGACACTCCCCAACATTTACCACTGCCCCCCCACACCTGGTGAATAAGAATGACCATCAGCTTTGTAACCCGACAGGTTTGGTTTCTATTCCTGGCTCTGCTTTTTATTTCTGTGGGATCTTAGACAATCCACCTTATCTATTCTGAGCCTTGGCCTCCTCATTTGTAAAAGAGAAAGAATATTGATAGTTGCCTTACAGAGTAGTTGTAAAAATTAAAATTAACTTATAGGATGTGGTTAATGCAATCACTATGAGTAGTGTCTTGCACTTGGTTGGTGTCAGTCAGTGGTTAGGCAACCAGATAGTCAACAACTGTTTGTCCAGTCTCTGGGATGTCCCAGGCACTGAGCTGGGCTCTGGGGACACAAATCAATCCAAGGGGTGGAGGTACTGACAGTAAATGAGTAAAGAGAAAAATAAGATGTAGGTAGGAGTGAATTGCTATGGAGGAAATAAAATGGTATGTGTGACATTGGAGGGTGACAGCTTACTTCAGGGGACTGAAGGTGTCTGAGGAGGCAGCGCTTGGGATGAGACCTTCAAGACCAAGGAGAAAGTTGTTCTACAGCCAAGAGAAAAGCATTCCAGGAGGAGGGTACAGTATGTGCAAAGGCCCTGAGGTCAGAATAAA
Source organism: Phacochoerus africanus (assembly GCF_016906955.1). Lineage (NCBI taxonomy): Eukaryota > Metazoa > Chordata > Mammalia > Artiodactyla > Suidae > Phacochoerus > Phacochoerus africanus. The sequence goes on along the minus strand of NC_062547.1, from coordinate 75,501,582 downwards.
TCAGCTGGGTTGGGAGAACAGTGGCCCATTTGTCTGGAGCAGAGCGAGAAAGGGAGCGACAGGGAGGAGGTGAGGGCAGAGCAGGGACAAGGCAGGTTGTGCAGGGTCTCACATGTCTTGGAGAGGACTGGGCTTAACTGTGAGTGAGGTGAGAGCCTGGAGGGTTGTGGGTAGGGAAAGGACAGAGTCTCTTAGGAGGAGCTCCATGTCTGGAAAACATGGATCGGTTCTCCATTTTCTAGGTGGGGAAACTAAGGCACCAAGTGTCCCAGAATGTGGCTGGAGATTTCTGCCACCATGGCTGAGCCCAGCTCCTCTGAGGGGCTCCTGAGAGATGACGGGTTGTCTGGGGATGTTGAGAAGGGTAAATGTATGAGCACCCCCAACCAGCCTCCTGCTTCTCCCAGCAGCCTTTGATGGTGGGGTTTGCACATCTGAGAGGTGACGAGGGGCCACTCATCAAGTCCTTGTCCCTGACCCTCTGCTAGGAGGAGGGGCCAGAAGAGACATTCCCACCACAGCTGGGGGTCTTTAGATTGACCTTATAGACAGTGGGGAAATGCAGGCTCAGAGAGGGGAGGGCACCTCCCTAGGGACACACAGCATATTCATCATAGCATTGTCTACCCTGGAAGGGATCTGGCAGCATCTAGAGCTACCCCAAGTGGGTGCGCAGGGCTGCAAGGTCATTTCTTCACCTACCTGCCCAACCCCTCTCTCAGCTGTTTTTTTTTGAGTCCTGCAACTGTGTGCCACTTTTAAATGAACCAGACGTACTGTGTGCCCGTGAGAAGCACAGTGCACTGTGAGAAAGTGGACAGAATGGCTGAGTTGGTCCTAAGGGTTCTGATGTGTGTTGGGGGAGAGGCAGAGAGGGGTGTCTGGGGTCGAGGGTGAGCCTGGGTTGAGGGCTGGGCAACATCACATAAAGCACATCCCATAAGATGCCACCTCTCACCCCTCAAGATGGCCTTTTTTTAAAAAATTTTTTCTTGTTTTTTGCTTTTTAGGGCCACACCCATGGCACATGGAGGTTCCCAGGCCGGGGGTCGAATCAGAGCTACAGCTGCTGGCCTACACCACAGCCGCTGCAATGCCAGATCTGAGCCACCTCTGTGACCTGCACCACAGCTCACAGCAATGCTGGATCCTTAACCCACTGAGCAAGGCCAGGGATCAAATCTGCAACCTCATGGTTCCTAGTCGGATTTGTTTCCACTGAGCCACGACGGGAACTCCAGCACGGCCTTTATGAAAACAAAACAGAACACAGCAGGTGTTGCTGAGGAGGAGAAGTCAGTTGGAACTCTTGTGCAGGGCTGGTGGGCATGCGAAATGGTGCAGCCGGGGTGGAAGACAGTCTGGTGGTTTGTTAGAAAGTTAAACACAGAGTTACCATGTGACCCAGCAATTCTGCTCCTGGGTACAGACCCAAGAGAACCGAAAGTGGGGAGATACTTGTACACCCATGTTCATAGCAGCATGAGTCACAGAAGCCAAGAGTGGAATCACTCCAAGTGTCCATCAGGGGATGATGGATAAACAACATGTGGTCCATCCAGACTGTGGAATATGATTCAACCTTGAAAACGAAGGAGCTTCTGACACCTGCTGCAACATGGATGGACCTTGAGGACGTGATGCTCAGTGAAAGAAGCCAGACAGAGAAGGGCAAAGACTGTCTGATTCCACTCCCAGGAGGTCCCTAGAGGAGTCAGATCCATAGAGACAGGAAGGAGATGGTGGGGCGGGGGCTGCCGGAGGGGGAGTCGGCATTTCAAGGGGACAGAGTTTCAGTTTGGGAAAATGAGAAGGTTTTGGAGATGGATGGTGGGGATGGTTTCAGGACAATGTGAATGTACTTAACGCCATGGAGCTGTGCCCTTAGAAATGGTGAAGACGGTGAATTTTATGTTAGGTATGTATTCAGATTGTGATTTGGGGAAAAAGCTGCCTAGAGGAAAGATGGGAATATCAGGGAGGGATTGGAATCCCAGAGTCAGGCACCTGGAGGCATGAAGGGGGCTGTGTGTCTGGGGAATTACAAGCAGAGGGACATTAAGGGCAGTGGAGGGAATGTTGAAGAAAGTGGCCAGGACACAGCAGTGGTGAGGTTGGGAAGCGCTGCTAAGGCTGGCGATCTTGGCTTTGACCTGAGGCCACTGGGGAGCCATGGCAGGGTTTAAAGCTGGGGAGGGACAGAGGCAGATGAGAGCTGAGTGGGGGGATGGTTCTTTGGTGGCTTGTGTGGAGGGATGGGGGCAGGACAGGAGGCCACAGGTCAGGGAGGCTTCCCAGCCGTTGTCCAGGTGGAAAGGGTGAGGCCTGAGCTGGGCGTGGAGGGGAAGGACCAGCTAGAGATACTTTTTTGCTAATTTTCTAGGACCGCACCCGTGCCATATAGAAGTTCCCAGGCTAGGGGTCAAATCAGAGCTACAGCTGCCGGCCTAAGGCACAGCCACAGCAACGCAGGATCCGAGCCACATCTGCAACTTACACCACAGCTCATGGCGACGCCAGATCCTTAACCCACTGAGCAAGGCCAGGAATTGAACCCGAGTCCTCATGGATACTAGTCGGATTCGTTTCCGCCGAGCCACAATGGGAACTCCTAGAGACACATTTAAACAGTCAAATCAGGAGTTCCCGTCATGGCTCAGTGGAAACGAATCTGACTAGAGTCCATGAGGACGCAGGTTTGATCCCTGGCCTTGCTCAGTGGGCTAAGGATCCGGCGTCACCATGAGCTGTGGTATAAATCGGAGATGTCTGATTTTGCGTTGCTGTGGTTGTGCCATAGGCTGGCGGTTACAGCTCTGATTTGACCCATAGCCTGGGAACCTCCATATGCCATGGGTAGTGTGGCCCAAAGACACAAAATAAACTAAAATTAATAAATCATCACCTCTTGGTGGGGGGAGGTGAGGAATAGGAGGGATCTAGTAAAGTGAGTGTCACGTAGCGGATCCTGCACCTAGGGGACACCAGGCTGTGTCTGGAGACATCTGTGGCTGTCACAACTTGGGGCTTTGAGTGGGGGTCAGGGATTCTGCTCCACACCCCCAGAGCATCCAGGATACCCCTCCCCAGAGGGATGACCCGGCCCTGATGTCAGCAGTGCTGAGGGGGGACGCCGATCTAGCATGATACCACCATTCTGGCCTGAGCAGTTGTTGGTCAGTGTGGTGTGATGGAGACAAATCCTCAACAGTGCTCAGGACAGAGCCTTGGAGTCACCCCCTGACTCTCCCCTCTCTGTCACGCCTCCCTACCCCTCCCTCCTGATAGCTATGCCTTCTAAACTTCTCCAGAACCACTAATTTCTTCCCCCTCTCCTGTCCACCCCGTCATCATCCACCTGGACCAGCTTAGTCTCCTCTGCCCTGGTCCCCCGTCCTCCTCCCTCACCCTCACCATCTGTCCTCCCTGAAGAAGCCACCAGAGGGTGCCTGTGAGCACCTGGGTCAGTCCCCGCCCTCCTCTGCCACAACCCTCCAGGGCCCCTACCTCCCTGAGGGTAAAAGGCCAAGTCCTTCCCTGTAGCCCACTAGGACCAGCATGATCTGCCCTGTCCCCTCACTGCTCTCACCTCCTCCCTCTCTCCCCCTCACTCACTCTGCTCCAGCCATAAGGACTCCCTCACTGGTCCTCCAACACACCAGGTGCAGTCCTACCCCAGGGCCTTTGCACAGGCCATGCCCTCTGCCTGGACCACACATCCCCCAGATAATCACATGCCGCCTCCCTCATCCACTGCAAACTTAACCTTCTCAGTGAAGCCGTCCCTGCAGACATGATGTATAATGTCAGCCACTCTCCAGCACTCCAAATCCCTCTTCCCTGCTTTCCTTTATTTTCTGTGAAGATGAAAACTGTCATACCATAGACTTTACTTTTTTATTTTATTTGTTTTTCTCTCTTCCCAATAGACTAGAAGCCCTATTTAGATGGGGTGTTTTTGCCTTTCGTGTTTACTGCTATATCTCCAGTGCCTAGAACAGTGCCTGAAACACAGAAGGTGGTTGGATGGTTAGATAAGTTAATGGATGATAAATGAATAGGTGATGGACGGATGGGTGGGTGGATGGACAGGCGGATGGATGCTGGGTGGGTACCCTGAGGAGGGAATCACTGGTGCAGTGATGGTGACTAAACCTGTTGGAGGAGTCAAGATGGCTGCAGACAGGAGATCAGGGGTTCAGATGAGCCCTGAGAAGCCCCAGTGTATAAGGCTGGGGTGGAAGAGGGGGCAGTAACACAGGCTAAGGAGCAGCAGCCAGGGAGGTAGGAGGTCAGCCCAGAGACTATGTACCCAGTGAATTGTGAGCCCTGTGTCCTTGGTCTTGCCCCCAAAACAGGAACTAATGTGTTTATAAATGGAGGGAGGAGTCATGCATAGGGAAGAAGGTCCCATCAGCCCCACTATTCTCAGCAAAGTTGGGGATGACTTCAGGATAAGAGGATGGAGGGGGAGGAGGAGAGAGTGGCCCCAGAGCAGAAGGGAGTGTCTCCTATCATCCCTAATGGGTGGTATTACTTCTTTTCTTTTCTTTCTTTTTTTTTTTTTTTTGGCTTTTGAGGGCTGCACCTGTAGCATATGGAGATTCCCAGGCTAGGATCGAATCAGAGCTACATCTACACCACAACCACAGCAACATCACCTCGGAGCCTTGACTGCCACCTATACCACAGCTCAGGGCAGCCCTGGATCCTTAACCCGCTGAGTGAGGCCAGGGATTGAACCAGCAACCTCATAGTTCCTAGTCGGATTCGTTTCCGCTGCACCACGACGGGAACTCTGATGGTATTATGATTTTATGGGTGAGAAAGTGGAGGCTCAGAGAGGTCGAGTGGCTGGCCCAAGATCACACAGCAGAAAGGCATGGGGCAGGGTTAGATCCTCATCTTGCGTCACTAGGTTAGAGCTGGATCTAGAACCTGGGGTGCCAGCATGCAGGGGTGGGATCAAAGAGATTTGAGATTAGAGGTTCACACATGGGTTTCGGCTGAGGTCCTGGCTGGGCGGGGGAGGAGGAGATGATATTGACCAGGGAGAAATGAACAAGGCTGTCTTCCTGCAGCTGTTCCTCCAGCACAGCGGGTGCCTGATTGGTGCTCGGGAGATACTGACTGACCCCATGCTGGGCATGGTGGGGGAGGGGAGGGAGAAAAGTGAATCAAATGCGGTCGCTGCCCTCAAGGAGGTGGTCTTGCTATTGGCAGGTCAGTTGGGGAGCAAAAGCATTCATTCAGTCAAATAGTATTTATTGAGCACCTGCTGTGTGCCTGGCACTATTTACCCCAAAGTGAACAAAACACAAACCTCTTCCTATCCTCTTGGATGAGACATTTCAGTCGGGGAGACAGAAAACAAACAAACAAAACAAAAAATTAAAATATGTGACATATGAGATGGTGATAAGGGCACTGGAAAAAATAGAACAGGGTAGGAGGTGGTTGAGGACTGTCATTTTAAACAGGGTGCTCAAAGGAGGTTTCACTGAGGAGGTGGCATTTTAGCCAAGACCTGAAGGAAGTGAGAGAGTGAACTGTGCAAATATCTGGGGAAAGTATATTCCAGAACAGCCTGTGCAAAGGCCCTGGGGCAGGACCGTGCCTGGAGTGTTGGGGGAACAGTGAGGAGACCTGTGAGGCTGGAGCAGAGTGAGCGAGGGGGAAAGAGAGAGGAGGGGAGGGCAGAGAGGGAACACGGCAGGTAGTGCAGGGCTTTGCGGGCCATGGGGAGAACTTGGGCTTTTATCCCAGGGAGGTGGAGCCCTGGAGGGCTGTGGGCCAAGGAGTGGCGGGACCGGACCCAGGTGCTCACAGGCGCCCTGGTGGCCGCAGGGAGGACAGACTGTGAGGGGGTGGGCGGGAGCCGGGGGAAGGGGCGGGCACTGCTCTGATCCGGGCGGGGCGAAGCCAGGATGAAGACCACGAAAGGTAGCCAAATTCTTACTGAGCCTGTGCTGTGTGCTGTGCCCAGTGCTGGGCACTGAGGACACATCAGTGACCGGGACACTTTCTGTCCCCACCCTTCTGAACCAGCGTCGATTGGGGATGGGGAAGCTTCCCAAGGAAGTGACCCAGTTGGGACTTGAAGGCTGAGGAGAAAGGAGCCAGGCAAAGATAGGGTAGGGTCGTGTAGGCTGAGGAAACAGCGAGTTCAAGGGCCGACAGCGAGAGGCCAAGGCCTGGGGTGTGGCTGGGGTCAGGGTGCAGCCAGTGACACAGCCACCATCCATCAGGGACAGTCCCCAGACCTACCCACCAAAATTCCTGGGAAGTGATAAAAATCCCAGACTTATGCACGAGAATAAGAGCAATGGAGAGTAAAAAGGAAAACTTTTTTTTTTTTTTTTTAGTTCACTAGATCAGTGTAACAAACTCCAGCGACTTAACTCATCCTCAGCTCTTGGGTTTAATACTAGGGGTTGTTTCCCCTTGCCATATGGGCTCAGGAAAGCTGCTCAGCATATCTGAGCCTGGGTTCACTCCTCTGTAACGTGGGATTAAAAGTAGCCAACAGGTGGGGGAAGCAGCTGTACCAAGGCTTGGTTCTGTGCACACAGATGGTACTTCTTCCTGGGCCATTTGGGGGATTTTTTAGTTGGTCCTGGGGGTGCTTCCCCCAATGATCCCCAAACCTCAGATCCAGCAGAGCCCAAACTGAGCTCCACTTCTTCCTTCCAAACTGTACCTTCTCCTGTGTCCCCATCTGTGCTAGTTTCCTGGGTTGGCCATTACAACTGACCACAGACTGGCAGCTTAACTGAGATTTAGGAGTTCCTGTTGTGGCACAGCAGTAATGAACCTGACTAGTATCCGTGAGAACGTGGGTTCAATCCCTGGCCTTGCTCAGTGGGTTAAGGATCTAGCATTGCTGTGAGCTGCAGTGTAGGTCACAAATGCTGTTCGAGTCTGACATTGCTGTGGCTGTGGTGTAGGCCAGCAGGTGTGGCTCCTATCTGACTCCTAGCCTGAGAATTTCCATATGTTGCGGATGCGGCCCTAAAAAGCCCCCCCCCAAATAAACCCCCAAAACCCCAATATTTAGTCCCAAGCAAAGGAGAGCCTTTTCTGGGGAGCTGCTGCTTGCTTACCTCCAGGGACAGGGAGCTCCCTCCCTCGCAGAAGGGCCATGATGAGGTGGATCTAACTGATAGACAACTTTCATACATTGAGGAGATCTCTTGCTTCCCAAGGATCCCTCTGTTGGTCTCTGCTCCATCTCAGGTGTCCTTGGCCAGGCTTGGAAAATGGGGGTGGGGTGAAGGGAACCATAGGGTTGTCAAGTGCTGAGCATTCTGGATAGTCCATTCTCGCAGGCAGACCTGCCCTCTGGACCTGCCCCACCTCTGCTGAACCCCAGGGCTTGCCTGGTGTGGGGTTTGGTGGTGTGATTTGCAGAACACCTGACCCTGCCCCCTCTTGTCATTGAGGAGGTTGGTGGGGTGGGGGTAGCCAGGGCTGGAATCTGGTGAGAGGCTGACCCAGTGTGGGCACTGGATGGGCTGAAATTTTCCTGGGAGTGTCCCGCTTGAACTAGGACACAGCAAAGCAGACCCACCCCCCTACACCATTGAAATAGGGTCCAAGGCCTCTTCAGCATTTGATCCAGCCCCCTATCTCTCAGAAAGTTGGTACTATTTTAAGTTTCCTCACAGGGAAAGGTAAGGCGGGTGCCTGTGACACTACCCATAGGCCCTGGGAGAAATGTTTAAGATGCAAACTCCAGGCAGTGAGTCCCAATGTCTAGCACACAGTCAGAGGAACCTGACTGCCTGAGATGTTCCCCTGTGTGACTGCAGACAAGTCATTTCCCCTCTCTGTACCCCAACCCCCTGTCTGTAAAAGGAGGACAATGCTAACAGCTCCTTCGTGGGGTTCTTATGGGGATTAAATGAATCAATATTGCATACAAGCTTATTAGCGTTAGAGACTAATGAACTTTGTGAACATCACTAAAAGTCTGTGCTCCTTGGGACCTGTATTCCTTTGTTAGGGCTGCTGAGACAATGTACTGCAAGTGGTTTAAAAAACAGAAGTGGGGCATCCCTGCTGGGGCTCAGCATTAATGAATCCAACTGGTATCCATGAGGACGTGGGTTCGACCCCTGGCCTTGCTCAGTGGGTTAAGGATCCGGCGTTGCTGTGAGCTGTGGTGTAGGTCGCAGACGTGTCTCCGGTCCCGTCTGGCTGTGGTTGAGGCATAGGTTGGCAGCTACAGCTCCGATTTGGCCTGGGAACTTCTGTATGCTGCAGGTGTGGCCCTAAAAAGAAAAAAGAAAGAAAGAAGGAAAAAAAAGGAAATGTATTCTCTCACATTCCTAGAGGCCAGAGAGGTCTGAGATCCAGGTGTCAGCATGGCTGCCTCCTTCTGAGGCCAAGAGGGAGAATCTGATCCAGACCTCTCTCCCAGCTTCTGGTGGTGCTGGCAATCCTTACTGTTCCCTGGCTTGTCAATACAACACCCGGATTTCTGCCTTCACGTTCACGTGGAGTTCTCCCTGTGTTCATGTGTCTCTGTCTAAATACACCCCCCTTTTTAAGGGTACCAGTCCTGTTGGATTAGAGTCCACCCTATTCCAGTATCACCTCTCTGTAACTAATTATATCTCCAACAACCCTATTTCCAGATAAGGTCACATTCTGAGGTCCTGGAGGTTAGGAGAACAACATATGAATTTGGGGGAGGGGATAAACAACTCAACCCTAATAGAAACCAAAATTCAAGGCTCTGTTTATCCAGAAACAGGTAAACATCACACATTTTCGCCAACTAGAAAAGAGAAGCTCAGAGGCAGAAAAGATATGGGGCCAAGAAGACCACTGGGAGACATTTCAGTACCAGGGACAGCGGCTCATGTTTTGTTTGTTTAGGGTTTTCTTCCCCCCTTGCTCTGCAAACCTTCCAGACTAGAGGCTGATGAAGGGTTGCTCAGGGGTCCCACCTACCCTCTCAAGGCCAGCACGCTCCACGTTCTGCATACAGAGTTCCACGAGTAAGAAAGGACCCAAGGAGAAAGGGGTTCACCCCTATTTTACAACTCCCTGCAGCCCAGTTTCTTGCCAATCATGCCTAATTTCTCTCAGGCCCTATGGCCAATTTTCTTAGTGCCTCTCCTTTCCCTGAAGACCTTGGGAGATTCAATTCACAAAATAGAAACACACACATAAGTGAAAAGACAAGGCATGTATTGGGAGAAGATGTATGCATCAAATACAACCAAAGCAGGATAAGCTAAGCACACAAGAGAGTGTATTTGTAATACATCCCAATTATAATTTTTTATTCTGGTAAGATATATATATTAAAAAGTTGACCATCTTTAGGTGCACAGCTCAGTGGCATTAAGTACATATGTACTGTTGTTCAACCATCCCCACCATCCATCTCCAGAACTTTCTCATCTCCCCAGACTGAAACTCTGTCCCCAAGAAACCCTGACTCCCCATCCCCTCCTGCAGACCCGGCCCCACCATCTACTTCCTGTCTTTGTGGATTTGAGTCTAGGCTCTCCTAAGAGCGGAATCAGACAGTATTTGTCCTTCTGTGGCTTATTTCACTGAGCATGATGTCTTCAGGGTTCATCCATGTTGCAGCAGGTATCAGAATCTCTTTTCTTCCTTGGTGGTCCTTGTAGAGATGGACCACATTTTGCTTATCCATTCATCTGTTGATGGATATTTGGGTTGCTTCCACCTTTTGCTTACTGTCAGTAATGTCACTATGAACGTGGGTGTGCAGGTATCTCTTTGGGCCCTTGATTTCAATTCTTTGGGGGTATATACCCAGAAATGGAATTCCTGGATCATATGGTAATTCTATGTTTAACTTTTTCGAGAAACTGCCAAACTATTCTGCACAGCGGTCGCACCATTTTACATTCCCAACATAAATGTTTTTTAAATGCTAGAAACTGTTCTCCTTCTGCCTTGTGCCACCCTCCTCAGGGCTCCAGGGCACCTCTCAGGCCTGGAGCAGGAACCCCTCCCCATCACCAAGCCCAGTTGGTGGGAGAATCCACGTAGCGGGCATAGCCCAGCAGAATGCAGCTTTAATTAGCTCCAGATCTGGGGCAGAATTGGACACCATGGAGCTGTTCCCAGGGGGTCTGCACAGGGGGTCCCCATGAGTGGAGGCAGAGAGACCAAGGGGAGGGAGCTGGGGGTGGAAGACACAGGGTCCGACAGCATCAGGGCACCCAACAAGGGTCTCATTTCACAGAGGATAGCGAGGCAAGGCCCAGCGCTGGGGCCAGAACCCCTGCGACCATCCCGGGGAACCTGGCACCTGCCAGCATCCCCTTGCCCCCTCAGGCAAACATCTTTCAAAATAGCCTTGATTTCATTGGCCTTTCTCTGGGCACCTTCCTCTGCTCCCTTCTCTTCTGTCTCTGTCTCTTAACCTTTCTTGTCTCTGTGGCTGTCAAGCTTTGCTTTCCCTCTCCCCCCAACCCAGCACGTCATCCAATCACACCCTCGTTCTGGACCACTTGGAAGGGGGGAGGCGGCTCCGCCCCTTGCCTCTCCTGATTGGCCCTACCCCTTGACGCCAAACCCACCCCCCTCTAGCTTCGCCCCGCCCCTTGGTTGGTCCATCCCGTGGTATTCCGAGGCCATTCACTCTGAAGGGGGAAACTGAGGGGCAGCACCCCAATCAAGGCCACAAAGCAGGTTAGTGGCAGAGCCGTTGTGCACCTCATTCCAGTTCTGGGGCCTCTACCCGCTCCTTGGGGCTGTTGGTGCCCTTGCCACCCTCCTGCCTGGGACAGCATCTCTGCCCCCTCCCCAGGCCCCACAACCCCACCCCACCCCGACGTCGCCCAGCTGTTTAGCATCAGCTATGGATTTAATTAACAGCTAATTTTTCTCTCTGTCTTTCCCCATCTCACCCAGTGGGATGCGTGGGTGTGGGAGGGGAGAGCCAAGCTACTCCTACTGCCCCCACTAAGGGGGCTCCAGCCTTCTCTTTCCATTTTTCCTTCTTTCCAAAAAATTTTTAATTGTGATTATTAAAAACACATAACGTAAAGTTTACCATTTCAACCATTTTTAGGTGCAGAGTTCAGTGGTTTTAAGTACACTCCTATTGTGCGACCACCCCCATCTCCATCTCCAGAACTTTCTCCTCTTTCCAAACTGAAATTCTGACCCCATGAAACACTAACTCTTCATGCCCCGCCGCCCCCCAGCCTCTGGCCCCCACCATATACTTCCTGTCTGCATAGGTTAGACTCCTCCAGGGACCTTCTGTGAGTGGAATCAGACAGTAGTTGTCCTCCTGTGTCTGGCTTATTTCACTGAGCATAATGTCCTCAGGTCCGTCTATGTTGTAGCAAGTGTCAGAATCTCCTTCATTTTTAAGGCTAATATTCCTTTGTAGGGGTGGACCGTGTTTAGTTTGTCCTTTCATCTGTCACTGGACACCTGGTTTGTTTCCACTTCTTGGCTGTTATGAATAATGCTGCTGTGAACATGGGGTATGGCATCCTTTTCTCTTAACACCCCTATTTCTCTCCCGTCCAGGCTGTGCCTTTCTTACCTACTGTGCCAGGGACTCTGCCATCAAAGCTCAGACTGCCCTGCACGAACAGAAGACCTTGCCCGGGGTAAGTCCTGGGTGCTGTATGGGAAGAGGGGTGGATGGAGGGAAGGCTAAGGCCCTGCCTGGAATCAGCTGTGCAGCCCACATGCCTTTGGACTCAGGACCAGAGAGGCAGAAGTCATCACCAGAATAAGCATTTCACTGTACCTACTGCCTCCTGTGCTCTATACTTCACATCGGTGTGGTTGTGCACTCTGCAGACTGCACAAGGGAATCTGGCTTAGCATGCAACTGTCATTGGGCTGAGACCTGAAGGATGAGGAAGCATTAGCAGGCAGAGGGACAGCATATGCAAAGGCTCTGGGGCAGGACGGTGCTTGGTGTGTTGGTGGAATGGCAAGGAGGCTCAAGTGTTCATCAGTTAGCTCCAGCCTGCTCTTGCTGTGTGACTGTGAGTAAAGAACTTAACCTCTCTGATCTCCAGCACTGGAAGAGTATAACGGGGTGGGGTAGAGGGAAGAAACTGTAGAGAAGGTCATGGAGGGCTTCACTGAGGAGGTGGCATTTGAGAAGAGACTTGAAAGATGAGAAGGAAGGGTGTGCCAGGAGAGGGAACAGCATATGCAAAGGTGATTTAGAGCCTGTGGAATAAACACACTCTGTGTGCAGAAGCCACGCCCTGGTGGCACCCTAGACCCAGCATAGCTCAAACTGTCCCCAGCATTCCATTGGAACTGGTTTCTCCTCCTCCCCTATAGCCTGCAGTCCCCACACCCTGCTCTGCAGAACCTGTCCTCCATGCACTGCCCCTTCCCCCACTTCCATGCTCCTGTGGGTTCCCATCCCAAGCTGTGTGACTTTGACAGTGACTTTCGTTCAAAGTCTCAGTTACCCTTGTCTCCAAAATGAGCACCACCTTATCCATCTGACCAGGATGGAGAGAGGAGTGGGAGAAGTGTGGGTGCAGAGTGGTTTTTATTTTTATTTTTTATTCTTTTTAGGGCCACACCCATGGCATGTGGAAGTTCCCTGGCTAGGAGTCCAATTAGAGCTGTAACCGCTGGCCTATACCACAGCCACAGCAATGCCAGATCTGGGCCATGTCTGTGACATACACCACAGCTCATGGCAACACTATGTCCTTAACCCACCGACCAAGACCAGGAATCGAACCTGCGTCCTCATGGATGCTAGTCAGGTTTGGTTCTTCTGAGCCACCACGGGAACTCCAAGTGAATTCTGTTTTTGGAGATGTTAAGCTCATCTGTGTTGGTCTCCGGAAGTCCTTAGCTCCTAAAGATTTCTCACGTGCTGGGGTTCTTGTTGTGACTCAGTGGGTTACAAACCTGACTAGTATCCATGAGGACTCGAGTTTGATCCCTGGCCCCACTCAGTGGGTTGGGGATCCGGTGTTGCTGTGAGCTGTCATGTAAGTCACAGATAGGGCTCAGATCCCGAGTCACTGTGACTGTGGTGTAGGCTGGCAGCTGTAGCTCCTATCTGACCCCTAGCCTGGAAACTTCCATATGCCACAAGTGGGGCCCTGAAAAAAAAAAATTTCTCACTCACCGGATATTAAGGATCCCACCAGAACTCCAGCCTGAGAATCCATGGGGAATTGCCTTCCTACCTGGAGAGCTTCTGTTCTATTTTATCTTGTCCCTCTGCTCATCCCTGACTCTCGGGGCTGTGGATATCTGTGTCTGCCTATGTCTCCCCTAGAGGGCAGACCCTGGCTTTGAGGGTAGGGGTAAATCAGGGGGTGTACCTGTCTCCTAGGGCATCTCTAACAAAGCCCCACAAACTGAGTGTCTTAAAGCAACAGAACCGTCGAGATTCAGTGGTAACAAGCCTGACTAGTATCTATGAGGATGCGAGTTCGCTCCCTGGCCTTGCTCAGTGCGTTAAGGATCTGGCATTGCCGTGAGCTATGGGTCACAGAAGTGGCTCGGATCTGGCATTGTGATGATAGTATGGCTGTGATGTAGGCAGGCAGCTGCAGCTCCAATTTGACCACTAGCCTGGGAACTTCCACATGCTGTGGGTGTGGCCCTAAAAAGACAAAAGACAAAAAAAAAAAAAAAAAAGCAATAGAACCTTAATGGCTCACAGTTTGGGAGCCAGAGGCTGGCTGTCAGCAGGGCTGCCCTTCTCTGGAGGCTCTGGGGGAGATTCTGTTCCAGGCTCCCCCGACCCCCAGCTTCTGGTGGTGGCTGGCAATCCTTGGCTTATAGGCACACCACTCCACTCCCTGCCTCCATCATCACGTGGTCTCTCCTCTGCGTCTGCATCTCTCCCATTGCCCACTGCCTTTCTCTTCTAAGGATACCAGTCATTGGGTCTCCTGTCAAGACCCATCCCTTAATTACCCCTGGAAAGATGCCTTTTCCAGATAATATCCCATTTGCAGGTTCCAGGGGTTAGGACTTAGACATATTTTTAGGGGGGCCCACCATTCAACCCACAAGATGACCAGCCATTGGAAGGGTGACTGGGGACAGCATCTCAAGGGAGAACTGGGTGACCTGCATTGATGACCTCGTGGAGGGCAGACACCGCAGCCTCTTGGAGCGGGAGCATTTGAGCTGAGTCTTGAGGGATGGGGAGGACTGTGGCAGATGGTGGTGGTGCGAGGACATGGTGTACCAAGACTTGGAGGCAGGAGCTTGCCTGGTGTGCTGAGTGTGGGAACACACAAAGCTTAATGGGGGTGTTTACTGCCCCCAGGGACGATGGGCAGTGTCTGGGGACATTTGTGCTTGTCACAACCGGGAGATGCTCCTGGCATCCCAGGGTTACAGGCCAGGGATGCTGCTTAACACCCTCCACTGCACAGGACAGCCCCTTCCCCATCGTGGAGAATTATCCATCCCCAAATCAATAGTTCCAGGGTTGAGAAATGCTGTTTAGGAACATAAGGAGTTGGTGAATATTCTAGAACAGTGCTAACAGAACTAGAATGCAAGTCACATATAGCACTGACATTTTTCTAGGAGCAACATTTAAAGAGTAAACAGGGAGTTCCCATCATGGCTCAGTGGAAACGAATCTGACTAGCATCCATGAGGACACAGGTTTGATCCCTGGTCTTGATGATTGGGTTAAGGATACAGAATTGCCAGGAGCTGTGGTGTAGATCGCAGATGCGGTTTGGATCTGGCGTTGCTGTGGCTGTGGTATAGGCCAGTGGCTACAGCTCCGGATTTGACCCCTAGCCTGGGAACCTCCATATGCCATGGGTACAGCCCTAAAAAGACTAAATAAATAAATAAATAGGAAACAGAAATAGGTGAGATGAATTTTAGTGCTAGCTTTCATTTTAACCCAGTATCTCTCCAAAATTTATCAACAGGTAGTCAGTATGGCCCATGTAATGATTATTATCAACATCATCCACATTCCTAGTTTTCATCCTAAGTGTTCCAAAATCCGGTGGGATTATTGCACCCACCCCTGTCCATTTCAATTGGAACCCTCAGTTGTTATCAGAGAGGCTCAATCTGTATTTGCATTTTATAAAATTGACAGGTGAAAATTAGATTCATTTGCCCAAGTCGCTCTAAACTTACTTTAAAAAAGGTTTTCCAAGAATGGAGTCAGGTATCAGGTTTTTAGACTTCGGTTTTTCTTTATATTAATTATAACTAAGTTTGATTAAAATTCCATTCCTCAGTCCTACAAACTGCTTTTCAAGCACTCAGTAGCCACAAATGGCTGTTGGCTATTGTACCGGACGGCATAGTTCTATAATGTTCTAGGCCAAGGATCAGCCAAGTTTTTATGTAAAGGATCAGAGAGCAGCATTTTTTTTGGCTTTGCCAGCCATACAGCCTCTGTTGCATCTACTCAAAGCATAAAACAATCACAGGCAACAAGTAAACGAATGGACATGGCTGTGTGCCAATAAAACTTTATCAACAAAACAGGCAAGGGGCCAGGTTTGGGGTGCAGTTGCCAATCCCCATTGTTTAAATTTTTTTTTTTGTCTTTTTAGGTCCACACCAGTGGCATATAGAAGTTCCCAGGCTAGGGGTTGAATTGGAGCTGCAGCTGCCAGCCTGCACCACAGCCACAGCAACTCAGGATCCAAGCCACATCTGCGACTGACACCACAGCTCACAGCAATGCCAGATCCTTAACCCACTGAGCGAGGCCGGGGATTGAACCTGCATCCTCATGGATGCTAGTCAGGTTCGTTTCCACTGAGCCCCAATGGGAACTCTCCACCAATCCCCATTTTAGACCATCGCTGTCCAACAGAACTTTCTACAAAGGTGGAAATGCTCTGTCTGTGCTGTGCTGTGGTGGCCATATCTCTGTGTGGCTATTAAGCCTTTGAAATGTGGCAAATGTGACTCAGGAACTGAGTTGTTAATGTTATTTAATTTTTTTAAAAATTTTAATAAATGTAAATTTAAACTTCAGCGGCTAGGAGTTCCCATTGTGGCTCAGTGGAAATGAACCTGGCTAGTATCTATGAAGATGCGGATTCAATCCCTGGCCTCATTCAGTAGGTTAAGGATCTGGTGTTGCCGTGAGTTGCAGTGTAGGTAGCAGATGCAGCTTGGATCCGGCGTGGCTGTGGCTGTGGCTGTGGCTGTGGATGTGGCTGTCAGCTGTAGCTCTGATTGGACCTCTAGCCTGGGAACCTCCATATGCTATGGGTGTGGCCCTAAAAGGAAAAAAAAAAAAAAGCAAAACATTTCAACAGCTACATGTGGCTAGGGGCTACATGTGTCTTAGAGCTACCATCTTAGACAGTTCAAATCTAGAATATTCTAGACCTGGGATCAGCTACCATGTTACAGTGCAGACCTGGAAAGGTCTAGACCAGCAGCATGGTGTAGTGTCATCCTACGTCTAGATGTGAAGTTCCAGGTCTCTCTTTGATAACAGTTCACGGCTGGGGAGGAGCGAGGAGTCTCAAGCAATACCCTTTTTCTCTATGAGCCTCAGTTTCCCTAGAATTATCACTGTTTCCCAGCACTGCAGGGGCATCCCACACAACTGCCCCATCAGTGGGGCACTGGGGCTGCTGCTAGCACCACTGGACAGATGGAGAAACTGTGGCAAAGAAAGAGGGAGGGGCTCATCTGAGGTCACCCAGCAGGGTGATGCCTGAAGCCCCACCCACCCCATTCCACAGGCCTTGAGCCTCTGGCTTCTCTGGTTGGGTTTCTTGCAAGCTAGCCCCTGCCCCCAGGAGGTGAGGACAGATGTTTGATAAATAAGAAGATGGCTCAGAGCTGGACCCCGGGGACAGAGGGGCCCCTGAGGACCACCCCCAGTTCTGGGCACTATCCTCTGGGAGTAGAGCTTGGCTTGAAGAAACATATTTCTTCAAATTTGAAAAATACACACTTAGAGAAATATGCATGCAACCCAGCTGATTATAAAGCAAGCACCTGTTACCACCACACAGTTGGTGCCCCAGAAACCACCCCATCCCCTGTCCCCAAGCCCCAGACCCTGTCCCTGTTGGAGGAGCCACTGTAATGACTTTTGTGGTAATCACCCCACCCCCACTTTTCTTCTGGTATGACGTTGATGAGATTCAATATCACGCCTCAGTGGTATGTGCTTTGTCATCTCTGTGTGGTATTCCCGGGCCCCAATACACTGTTTATTTGTCTGGTCTCCTGCTGGTGGGCATTTGGGTTGTTTCTGGTTTTGCTGTTTCACATAGAGATCCTTCCTGGTGTTTTGCTTTTGGTGGACACCTGATGCCTCTGGATCAGGCGCAAACCCAGGAGTTCGTGGAGTTCGTGTATCTTCCACTTCTCATGAGCGAGAAGGGGCGGATCTGGGGGCTGAGCCCCTTCTCCAAAAACACTGGTGGTAGTGGAATCAGCCTTACAGAACAAGCGCTGGAGGCTTGCTCGCTGATCTCCATCGCATGAGGAAAGTCCAGGGCTACTGGGGCAGAAGGTCCCCCTTGCCTGTCAGCAGCATTTGAGCACAGGTGTCTGAGTCCGCCTCTTAGGCGTCTCTGCCAGAAGATGGGGTCACATTAAAGAGAGAGAGAGAGACAGCCACTGTCTCTCCTGTCCCCATGTGTATATATGTGTGTGTGTGTATTGGGGGAGACAGTATCTGTCTTTTCATCTCTCTCTCTCTCTTTTTTAATCTTTTTAGGGCTGCACCACGGCATATAGAGGTTCCCAGGCTAGGGGTCAAATCAGAGCTGTAGCTGCCAGCCTACACCACAGCCACAGCAATGCCAGATCTGAGCTGTGTCTGCGACCTACACCAAAGCTCACGGCCACACACCAGATCCTTAGCCTACTGAGCAAGGAAGGCCAGGGATCAAACCTGCATCCTCATGGATGCTAGTCAGATTTGTTTCCTCTGAGCCATAACAACAACGGGAACTCCAGTCTTTTCATCTCTTGATGAACCAGGAGGGAAGTGGCCCCTGTTGTTTGCCAGCTCTCCGTGCTTCCCCCTCCCTCATCCCCTCCCCCACACCCCTGCCGGGGCTCAGCCCAGCCCCCTTACCCCATCATGCTGCTTTCTGCAGCAAGGGACACCCTTTCTGATTCCTTCCTTGGGTATGAGGGTGACGTCCGTGGGGGATGCAGTTTAATCAAATCTCAGCATTCTGGAATAGGATCCTACGCTAAATAACAGAATCCCAGAATAGAAGCTGGAATGGACCTCAGGACCCTGGAATCCACACTGGGCAATGCCTCTGGTTCCCACAGAGGCTCTGTGCCATGCTCTCAAACCCCAGGATGGGGTCCCTAAGGATGGGAAGGGTCCCCTTCGGCCGTCAGGCAACAGGTCTGGCTCCGGACTCTTGGATGGCTGGGCCATGTGAGGCTGCATCATCTCTTTTTCTGTGAAGTTCTTGGGGGGTGAGGTACACCCCAGATCTGGCACCACCTCGCTGCACATCTGAGCACCCTGGAAAGGGATGAGTGTATCTGGCTGTGAGTTCCTCCTGACAGGTCCCTCCTGAACCCCCTTCCCAGGACCCACCCCTCCATCCCATGACTTGGCTCAGAGTCGAGCCAACCCTGGGAACAGGTAGGGGCCCAAAGTTGCCAAATGTCTAATGATTTGGCTTTCCCAGGCCTCACTGTCTTTGTCTGTAAAATGGGGTTGCAGGGTGTTATGAGGATCCTATAAAGTGACACGGGCCAGATGCAGAGCACACGCTCGGCAAATATATGCTGGATGAATGGATGAACACGCAGTCCCAGGGAAGTGGAGCTGTGGGACTCTAGCCAGCCACATCTCTTCCTGAGCTCGTTTTCTCCCATGAAATGGGGACAGTGCAGACATGCCTGGCATAATCTCTTGGGTTACTTCCCGTGCCGGGCACAGTGCCTGGCACGCCTGCCTCACTCTTGCCCAGGGGACAGGAGTCTGCAAACCACAAGTCTTGTCTCGTCTTAACTCAGCTCTCATTTGTGGACCCTGTGCTGGGTCTTGCTGGGGAGGGGGTCCCAGAGCCCCCCAACCCTGACCTCAAGAGCTCATTCAAAAAGGGACAAGTCTGCGTGTTGGGACGATGCCTGGGCAGAGCAACCAATGCAGATGAGTGTGGAAGGGAAGGCTTCGGGGGAGGTGGCATTTAGGGGGGCTTGTGGGGCAAGGAGGGGGGTGCTCAGGGTCACATTCTGGTCCCACCCAGTGTCCTCAGAGTGTGAGAGGCAGAGGGGGCAGGAGTGACTAGGACTGAGCATCAGAGGATCCTCCAATGCCAGGAGCTGGCACTCTACCCTGAGGGCAAAAGGGAGGCATGGCAGCATGCGGAGCAGGAGAGGGGCTTGGTTTGGGGCTTTGATGGGGGCTGGGCTGGGGCTTGGGTGGGAGAGGAAGAGGCTGGGATGGTGGCCCAGGCGACCTAGATAGGGGTCCATCTTGGTTCCCTCCTCTCCACGCCACCCAGAAACAAACTAGTTGGGGCTTTCCCTGGGCCACTGCATCTTCTAAAGGCACAAATTTGCAAATCCCAGAAAATATTTGGGGCCCCAGTCTGTCTACTGAAGACTACCTGCAGTTGCCCCGCCACTAGTAGTCCCAGTTTCCCCGTCCATAATACACACAGGTCAGGAATAAGGGGCCCTGTTTTCCCAATAGTGTGTGGCTTGGTTGAAATCACTCAGCAAAAGCTGGGCAGCAGAGCCAGTACTGTGTCCCAGCCATGTAATGTATGCCCACCCCCAAAGACACAGACACTCCCAGAGCCCTAGCCCACTTGATCCTTGGCTGGAGGGCCTGAGTCTTCAGAGGCCACTGAGGAAACTGGCAGGAGATCAGTCCTCTGCTTCTTTCTCCTCTCCCTTTCTGATTTGCCCATCTGTAAAAGGGGCATTTTTCCACCTCATAAAGTTGTTTGGAGATTAAATGAGTTGGTGGATGTAGGTATTGCTCCAATCCGCTCCACCATGTTGGACCATTGGGCTGCCAACTCCTATTTGTACCTCAAAACCCACTGCAGATTTTTCATCTTCAGTGCACCCCCAGGAAATCCTTCAGTTCTTCACTGTTCTTGGCTCTCCAAGCACTTGATCCTTGCCTCTGCCCCAACCCTGACCCCATGAGTCTGGGGGTGTTTGCATATGCCTGTTTCCCTCTCCCGCAGACTAGTGGGGTGCTCCCTGAGGTTGCAAAATTACTCAGCATTAGGTACACGGGAATGTTGTTGAATAAATGAAAAGAGGAAGGGAGGGGGCAGGGAAAGGTTGCAGCGATAGGGAGCCAGAGAAGGTGGAGGAAGAAGGGAGGGCACTCGGCAGAGACCTCAGTGGGACAGATGGAGAGAGGGAGCCGGAAGGAGGTGGGCAGAGCCATATGGGCGGGCAGGGGCGACAGGAGGGGTGGGGTGGGGTAGGGTGGGGTGGGGGGGAGACCCAGCTCTCCCTTGGCACGCCTCCTCCCGGCTTGGGCGGGCAGCGCCGGCAGGGCCCGGCCTCTGGCGGGCGGATCGCCTAGACGTTGGGCGCGGAAGAGCGAGGCTTGGAGCCCGAGCGTGCGTGCGGCGTGTGCGCGCCTGTGCGCCCAGGGCCAGCCGGGCGGGCGGCGGCACATGGATGCCAGCCTGGCGCGCGTCTCCAGGCCGGTGGGTAAGGCGAAGCGCGGATCCACGGGGTGTGGATGGTCGGGCCTTGTAGCCTCGGCTTTCCAGTGGGGAAATAGAAGGGGGCTACCCACCTGGCTTCTCGGAGCCACACTAGGACCCTTTCTACCCCACCGCCACCACTGCCGAGCTGACCCAGGAGGGGGAAGGGGCCACCCAGGAGGCGGAAGGGGCCTCCCAGTAGGAGGGAGAAGGTCCCAGGCTCTGCAGTGGGTGGGGGAGATGGGAAGCAGGTATCCAGGCCTTGAGAATGGGGTGGGGGTGGAGGGTGCAGTGATGGGGAAAGGTTCCCTCCCCATGGTCCCCCTCCCTCGCTCCCTCCCTCAACTCATCCATCTCCAGAAGATTATATTTAAATATCTCTTTTGTGCAAGGCAGGAGCTGGGCTCGCCCCTAAGAGGCGGTTTCCATGGCAACAACAATTGCCAGCTTCCGCGTGGTGAATCAGCATTGCCATGGCAACCCCATCCTCATCTGCCCAAGGTGCTGGGAAGGGGGGAGGCGGTGAGGGCCAGCAGAGGCCGGTGGAGGGGTGGGGGAACAGAAGTCTGGAGCTCAGGTGCCCTCTCCCTCCCACCTCCCATCACCACTTCAGTCTGCCCCTAGCCCAGAAACTGCTCCCATCTGGTTGAAATACTCTCCCCTCCTGCCTCCAGCTAGAGGGGTGTGGTACCCAGGTGGAGAGGGGCCAGGGTGTGTCTGGGTATGTCAGGGTGGGGGGAAGGGAGATGTGGTTTGGCCTTTCCCAGGTGGTCAGGGTCCCTCTGAGGGTGTGACTGGGCAGCTGGAAGATTGGGCTGGGGGAATTATGGGCATTGGAAGCAGGAGACAGAGGCCTCTCTGGTTCTGGGGTTCCCAAAGCTGAGTTCAAATTGAGAAGGCCCATATATACCCTGGACAAACACTCAGATAGATTATTTGAAGGGGAGAGGCTCTCGGAGGGGAGGGGGAGCAGACAAATAACCTTTGCAGGCCTTGATTTTGACATCCATAAAATGGGGTAAAAATTGTGCCTCTCTCTGAAGCTTGCTGGGCAACTGCATGGTGATCAGAAAACTGACATTTATCAAGCACTTCTGAATGGAGATCTACTCTGAGATTGTCTGACCTGGGTGGGGGGCTGGGACCAGCACTCGCTCCAACCTAAGGCCAGGTGTGGAGGAACCAGGTGCCTTCTATGCTGGTAGGTGTTGGCTACTTCCTCCTGGTCAGTTTGATTCAGCAAACTCCTCTCATGTACCCTGCCCTATGAGGGGGTGGAGGATAATGCTATGGTCTTAGCCTGGAGGGAGACAGAGAAAGGCATAGACATTTCCTGCCCTGAGGCAGAGGGAGGGAGGAACCCAGAAAGGTGGAAGGATTGCCCCCATGGGGGCTTTTAAGCTGGGTTTTGAAGGGTGATTAGTTCACCAGAGACAGTAGGTTGAGAGGGAGATTCTGTCCTAGAACCAGTGGGGAGGCAAATGCCACTCCACCTCACATCCCTTCAAGTCTGTTCTGAAATATCCACATTAGCTTATACCCATGGCTGAGCAAGTTGGAGGACCGGGTGTTAGGGAAAGATTTCTTCCATTAAACATCAGTTTCAGTGCTGGGGGTGGGGGACAGAAGTATCCAGAACAGGAGTTCCTTATGTGGCACAACAGGACTGGTGGCGCCTCTGTAGCACCAAGACACAGCTTCAATCCCTGGCCTTGCACAACAAGTTATAGGACCTGGCATTGCCAAAGCTGCAGCATAGGTCTCAATTTGTGGCTGGGATCTGATCCCAGGAAATCCATATGCCATGGAGTGGCCAAAAAAGAAAAGAAAATTATCCAGAACAGTGAGTCCAGATTGCAGGCTGGTCCATTCAGATGTGACAGTTCCCTCCACCCAAGAGAGCCAAATGAAAATAGCTGCCTTGGTGTATCAGTCAGCCACTGCTGAGTAACAGACTGGCCCAAACATTTTATTTATTCATGATTCTGTAGGTTAACAATCCCAGGCTGGGCTTAGCTGGGCAGTTCTTCTGCTGGTTTGTCCTTAGTCATTCATGCAGTTGCAGTCAGTTGGGGCTCTGCGGGAGCTAGCTGGGCCAGGACTCCCATGTGCTGTCAGCAGGTGTCTCTGTACATGAGCTATTCCGTCCTCCAGTAGCTCACCTGAACTTGTCTTTGGCAATCCCAAGGGTTCCAAGATAGCAAGAATGGAAGCTGCAAGGTCGCTTGAGGCCAAGACTTAGAACTCCACAACTTCACACTCACCACATTCTTTTGGTTAATGCAAGTTACATGGCCAAATCCAGATGCAAAAGGTGGGGAAATAGACTCCAGTTCTTGATGAGAAGAACCACAAAGTCACATCACATACAGGCACCGCAGGAGTTGGGCTATCATTGCAAATTGATACACTTGGGGAGGCATGCTTGTTGCTGCCAGAGGTTGGTGGGATGCTGAGGCTGGGGAGGTGGCCAGGATTGCCTGGCAGAGCTCAAGTGAAGTTCCCACCCCCACCACTCCCACTGCTGACCTTGACCTCCGTCCTCTGTCTCTCCACAGATGGCGCGGCCAATCCAGGTGAAACCTGCGGACAGTGAAAGCCGCGGAGGTAGTTGTCATCTCTCCGTGGCCACCAGGCTGCGGGTTGGCAGAGGAATGGGAAAAGGAGGGAAACTTTTGCATGAAAGGTGGTGGGAAAGGCAGAGGCCCCCCGGCTAGGGTAGGGGTGGGAGAGTAGGGAGGCTGGGTCCCCTCTTCCTAAGCACAGGGCCACAGGCCCAGCAGTGAGGGATGTGGCCAGGTCCTATGCTTTCCCCTAGAACTTGAAATACCCCACTCATCTCGGGGTGCAACAATGGGGATCTTTAGACACAGAGGGGATGGGGTCCCTGAAGGACCGTCGATCACTTTCTGGACTGTGTGTGTGTACGTTTGCACATCTGAGTAAGTGAGCATGCACACATGGGCTTGCCTGTATGCACATGTGTGTATGTTTCTGGCTGGCGTTGGGCAGGAGTGTCTGCCCACCTATGTGCACATCTGCATGCCTGGGCCGTGAGTGGCGGTGTATGTAAAGCATGCATGCTTGACTGTTCCAGGCTGGGCTTTCGGGTTTGCAGGCTGGGCCCAGTGTCTGTGAGATTGACCTCAGGGTGGGTGTGTGCCATGGGGGAGATGCTTGGCTGTCCCCAGTTGGATCCAATGCTGGTCATTCTTGGATATTTTTGAGCCCCCCTCCCCATCTCAGATGGATTGAGGGCTGAGGGAGAACAGCCAGCCCTGGAGGTAATGTGAGGGGCAGGGCTTTTAGGACCTCTGTGTATGTGTAGGAGTCTAGTAAAGCCCATCTGGTCTGGGAGCCTGTTTTCACACTCTCCAACCTGGCTGCCATTGTAGGTCAGGGATTAGAGAGGTGGGATCTACATATTTCCATCTCTCTCTTTCTTTCTTTATCCTTCTCTGTCTCCCTCTCCCTCCATATCTCTGTTTCTCTCCTTACCTTTTCCTTCTTCCTTTCTCTCTGGTTCTCTCTGTGCTTGTGTGTCTCTCTGTCTCTGTCTCTCTCTTTGCCTGTCTCTGTCTCTCCCTATCCCTTTCTCTCTCTCTCTGACTCTGTGTCTCTCCCTCCCTCCCTCCTCCATGAGTGACAGCTTCCAGAGAAGGGGTTTCCATAGTGACCCAGCTCACCATTGCTGGAAGAGGAAGCTTGCCACGTTCCTGATTACAGGGGAGCAGTGCAATTACCCAGAGGGCCAGGGCTCTGGTGCCTCACATGAGAATCTGGCCCAGACTGGCCCCTGGGCCTTAGACTTGGGCAGGTCCCAGCTAGGCCTCCAGCCAGGTCCCAAGCCAACCCCAGGCTCCCCAGGCAGCTGTTCCTGTGCACACACCCGCTTTCACTCATTCAACATTCATTCATTGCTTGTCCCCTCCTGAGCCCTGGTAAGGTTGGGCCTGGAGCTCTGCTGGGCACTGACAGGATGTAAGGGCCATCAGATTTTACACCCCTGCCTGGAAAATATAGATGGCAGACAGAAAAGCAGGGACCAGGCCAGGCAAGACAGTTCCTAGTCCTGGTACTATGTGTAGGCTGTCTCTCTGAGGGCACAGGAAGGAGGGCCATTTTTTTCCCATGAGGTGGGAGCCGCAGGGCAGCGAGGGCATTTCTTGTAGGGGGCACTGCATGAGATGGGAATGCCCAGGCACGTGGAGAGTGGAGAGACCGAGGCAGGGGCAGCATGTGGCTGTGTCCTCCCTCACATGTGCTGAAGAGGGGCCGGCAGGGTCCAGGAGCCCCACTGCCTCCACTCTGCCGGAGGGACGGAGAAATTCCTGGAGGCTGGGACTCGGCTGAGGTGGTATCTCCGCCGACAGGGGACCGGAAGCTGTTTGTGGGGATGCTGAACAAGCAGCAGTCAGAGGAGGACGTGCTGCGGCTGTTCCAGCCCTTCGGGGTCATCGATGAGTGCACTGTGCTCCGAGGGCCTGATGGCAGCAGCAAAGGTGAAGGGCTGGGGGCGAGGCTGGCTCCTGCGGCGAGTGAGGGGGGGAGCTGTGGGACGGGACTGAATGGGTGGGACGGGTGGGCACAGGAGAGGGCCCTGGATCCCGGGGGCGGGGCCGGGGTTGTGGGCGGGGCTAGCCCTTAGCGGGCGGGGCGAGCGGAGACTCCTGTCCCACGAGGTCTGCAGCTGCCAGTCTCCACCTGACTTTGTTCGTGGAACTGCTCCCATCTGGATTTGCCTGTGTCCTGTGGACTGTCTGCCTGATCCTACTCACTTCACCGTTCCTATATGGTTTCACCACCTAGAAATGAGTGTTGAACCACTTCCAGCAACCTGTTTTCTTGCCTTTCACATTACTGTATGTGCCTAGGGTTGAGTCTCCCGCCACCTGTGCCACTTTTTTTTTTTTTTTTAACTTTTTAGGGCCGCACCCACAGCATATGGAAGTTCCCAGGCTACAGGTCCAATCTGAGCTATATATCTGCCGGCCAGAGCCACAGCCACAGCAATAAAGGATCCGAGCTGCATCTTCCACCTACACCACAGCTCATGGTAGTGCCGGATCCTTAACCCACTGAGCGAGGCCAGGGATCAAACCTGCACCCTCATGGATACTACTTGTCTTCGTTGCCACTACGCCATGGCGGAAACTCCCTTGCCACTCTTTCTCAATAACCAAATGGCTTCATGTGTCTAGTGGTCTCTGTCTGTTTACTTGATTCTGCATACTTGGGTTCATTTGTCTGGGAGTGACTATCTTACTAGGACTGAATGTGTCTGATGGTCCCTGACTATTTATTTGCCTGGCTCTTTCTTAAAATTGAGATAGGATAACATGCTGTAAAATTTCCCGTTTAAAAGTGTACAATGAAGTGCTTTTCAGTATATTCACAAGATGGTGCAACTGTCCCTGCTATCCAGTTCCAGACCATTTCCCGCCTCCCCCAGATCTGCCTGGCTCGTCCATAGCCCTCTATCTGTCTGGAATGGTAGCTGGTGGTCTCTCCCTATGATTGTCTATCTGGATTTGCCTGTGTCTGAGGGTCTCTGTCTGCCTGATTCTACCCTTGCGTGGTGACTTTTCATCCCTGTCCATCCAGTTCTGGTCACGTGGGCATATCCGTCTGGGTCCAAGCGTATCCCTGCCTATGAGTGCGCCCACAGCACTGCATCTTCTGTGTCTGTGTCTGGTGATTTGTCATTTTAATTCTGCATATCTGATTACAGCTTTGGATCTCATGGCTTGGAGGTCCTTTGAGCCTGCCCCCTGTCACCTGTTCTACAGGACAGGGCCTGCCTACCCAACTGCACCACCTCCCACTATCCCTGCACCGCCTCCCACCATCGCTCTGATGGTGTGTTCCACAAGCAGCTATCGGGCTGGCCATGTCCTTGTCCTACTGTCCAATCCGCTGTTGTCTAGCTGTCTGTCTGAACAAATTGCTGGCTATCTCTCAGTTGTCTGTCTGACTGTCTGCCTTTCGGGCTGCCCATGACTGTGCTGACTGGCCATGCAGGGCTGCCAGCCCCTTTCCTATGGGCCCTCACCTTCTCTCCTTCTCCTGGAACAGGCTGTGCTTTCGTGAAGTTCTCTTCCCACACGGAGGCTCAGGCGGCCATCCATGCCCTGCACGGCAGCCAGACCATGCCGGTGAGTCAGAGCTGCCCTGGGTCATGGTGAGGCGGGTGGGAAAGGGGTGAGGGGGCCTGGCCTTACACCCCAGCCATCCAATAGCCCCAGGCCCTTCTTCAGAGAGGGCATGGGTTGGGGCAGGGGAAGATGTGCAGTCCCTGATGATGGTGTGGATGGGTATATGTGTGAGTTTGTGTGTCTGTATGTGTGTGAGCATGTGAGTAAGTGTGGGGTGTGCATGGACGTACTGCCGGTGTGTGTGTTGGTGTGCACATGTCTGAGAGTGTGCATGCGTGTCTGTGTGTGAAAGGATGGTTAGTAGATGGGTGTCAGTGTGTCAGTGTGCACACGAGATGTATGTAAATGGATATGGATGCGTGTGCATGTATGTGCTGGTGCCTATGCATGTGTGTACTCATGTGAAAAGTGTACTGAGTGGGTGTGTGTATGAGTGCACATGTGCAAGCATGTGGTTGATGCACATGTGTGTTTATAAGTAGGTGTGAGTGTGCCTGGGTGATGTGGGGGAATTAGCATGCATGTGTGCATCTGTAGGTGTGTGTGAAGGCAAGAGTGAGTGTGAGTGTGCCTGTGGATGGGTGAGCTCATGTGTGAATCTAAGTGTAGGCAGTCATGTGTGCATATGAGTGTATGAGTATATATGCATGTATTTGTGAGTGTATGCATGTGTGTGAATGTGGATGGTGAGTGTGAGTCTGTGGGTAGAATGCATGTGGAAGTGTGTGCAAATGTGTGTGAACCCCAGAGGGGCAGGAGCAGGGGAAGGTGGGGCTGGCGGGACCCGCTTTTGGAGGCTGAGCAGCCTGGGATTCCTCCTAGGGTGATGGGGAGTCCCAGAGTGTTTCCATAGGAGAGGGAAGGAGCCCCATCATTTGGAAATGTCCCTGTGGGGCCAGAGTGGGGATGGGCAGTGACAAGACTGAAGCCCGGAGCTTGTGGGTATGCAACATTGAGAGGCCGGGGTGACCACACAGGCTTTGGGGGTGGCCCTGCCCGGGTGCCTCCATCACTGTACATACATGTCCTGATCTGTCATGGGGAAGACAGGCCTTGGAGAACCCACTCTCCTTTCTACTTTTCTGGAAAGTAGGTGTGAAGAGCAGGATAGTCCCAGATCTTCCCTTCTCTTGCTGTCTGGGTACCCAGGCATTAGTTTTAGTTCCTGGAGAGGCAGGGGTCAGCTCACCCAAGGTCAGGCTTTCTTCTACTCAGAGCTGTCCAGTGATGGAGCTAGCGGACCAGATAGGGAGTGAGCTCTCCATGAAAGGAAGTATTCAACATCTCTGATGGTTGGACACTTACCTGTTCTCAGGTGTGAGTGGCAGCTATATGGTCCTCCATCCGGGCCCCATTGTTCCTCTCTAGCAGTTGGATTCTCTACCTTTTTGAGATTGTGGCTGACAGAGTCCTACACTGGGGCCCATATACCCCACCTGTGCTCACAGGGTCAAGTGCGAGACCCAAGATGCTGATCTCCAGGCTGTACTTACTGTGGCATGTGGGGCCTCATGGGCAGGGCTTACAGCTGCTGGTATCTACACCCCAATACCCCTCAGACTCCAGGGGTCCCCCCTTCTTTCCTTCCCTGCTCCTGGCTGCCCCTGCAGGGTGCCTCCTCCAGCCTGGTGGTCAAGTTTGCCGACACTGACAAGGAGCGGACATTGCGGCGCATGCAGCAGATGGTGGGCCAGCTGGGCATCCTGACACCATCCCTCACACTGCCCTTCAGCCCCTACAGTGCCTACGCCCAGGCTGTGAGTGACCCTGGCCCTCAGGCCTCTGCCTTCAGTAGGGCTACTGAGACCACTTTGGGGGTCCGGTTCAGTCTGTTGAGGGTTTTTGCCTCTTTGCTCATCTTTCTTTTGGGGGGGGGTCTTTTTAGGGCCACACCCATAGCATATGGAGGTTCCTAGGCTAGGGGTCCAATCAGAGATGTAGCCACTGGCCACAACCACAGCAACACAGGATCCAAGCCACATCTGCAACCTACACCACAGTTCCTGGCAATGTCAGATCCTTAACCCACTGTGTGAGGCAGGGATCAAACCCGTGTCCTCATGGATGCTAGCCGGGCCTGTTAACCGCTGAGCTACAACAGGAACTCCATCTTTCTGTCTCTTGCCTACTCTCTCTTACTCAGAGTCCTTTTCTGGCTATGGCTGAATCCCAAAGTCCAGGCTGCTTCTTGACCCCAACCCCAGCTGAGCCCCCAACCATGAACTCTCAGCTCTGAGCCCAAGCTGAACTCCAACTCTGAACTGACAGGGCCCCAGGCTCAGCCCCCAAATCCAGGCTGAGACCAAACCCAGACCGAGCCCTTCAGTCTGGCCTGAGCCCCAACCCTCAGTGAACATCAAATTAAGACCCAATCTTGGGGAGTTCCTTCTGGCACTACGGGATCAGCAGAGTCTTGGGAGCGCTGGGACTCAGGTTCAATCCCCAGCTGGGCACAGTAGGTTAAAGATCTGGCATTGCAGCTTAGGATGCAACTATGGCTTGGAGCCGATTCCTTGTCCAAGAACTCCATAGGCTGTGGGCAGCCAAAAAAAAAAAAAAAAAAGACCCAACCTTGGGTTGACCCCCCCCCCCAGATCCTGACTATCCCCCAAATCTAGATTAGCCCCAAATCTAAATAAACCTCCAGGCTGACTCCAAACAGACCTATTCTTGGATGAGTTCAACATTGGCAGCTCCCTGGTCCCAGACAGAGCCTTAATCCCAGGCTGAACCCCAATCCTTGACCAAGTTCTAAATGAGCCTTGAACCTAGTCTAGGCCTTGACCTTAGAGCCCAGGCTGAGCTCTAATTCCTCACTGAGCCCTGACCCTGACCTGGGCCAAGACGCACAGTTTGACCCCCCCCCAGGTACTAAGCCATGATCTCAGGCCAGGTGCCACACTGACTGTGCAAGCTGACTCCCTTTCCTCCCCCAGCTCATGCAGCAGCAGACCACGGTCCTGTCCACTTCAGGCAGCTACCTGAGCCCCGGCGTGGCCTTCTCGCCCTGCCACATCCAGCAGATAGGCGCCGTCAGCCTTAATGGGCTGCCTGCCACGCCCATCGCCCCTG
Organism: Phacochoerus africanus; assembly: GCF_016906955.1. NCBI lineage: Eukaryota > Metazoa > Chordata > Mammalia > Artiodactyla > Suidae > Phacochoerus > Phacochoerus africanus. The sequence continues at coordinate 75,471,734 of NC_062547.1, read as the reverse complement.
CCTCTGGTGAGAGTCCATCAGGGGCCTGCGGATGGGTGGTCGGGCCAGGGCTGGGACTGGGTGCCACATGATGCTCTTCTGCTCCCCAGGACTGCACTCGCCCCCGCTGCTTGGTACCGCCGCCGTGCCCGGCCTTGTGGCTCCCATCACCAATGGCTTCGCAGGTGTCGTGCCCTTCCCTGGTGGGCACCCTGCCCTAGAAACCGTATATGCCAATGGCCTTGTGCCCTATCCAGGTAACTCATGGGGTCCCCAGGGCCTAGAAGCTTGGCAGGGAGGGCATCCCTGGGACAAGCATGACTCTTTATGCCTTGGTGCCCAGGGAACAAAGGGGCAGGACAAAGGGAGTCCCGGTTGGACAGATAATAGCCGTGGGCACAGAGAAAGAGTTTAAACATAGGAACTTTGCATCCAGACGCTTCCAGGTTCAAATTCCAGTTTGGTCACCCTGGGTGGTTTCTTTAAGTCTCTGAGTCTCAGTTTGCACATCTGGAAATGGGGCAGATAAAACCAGTCATCCCGTGAGGTTGTACCGATGATGCAGTCAGTATGTAAAATGCTAACGTGTCACCTGGCACCAAGAAAGCCACCATCAATCTTCATTATTAATCATTACCAGTTGAGAAAATACTAGTGCCCAGATTTCTTCCCCCCTTCATTCAGTATTGACCATACACTGACTTGGGCTGTGGTCTGTCCTCCTGAAGCAGAGGTCTTCACCTTTCTCTACCCTGTGCCATGATTTCAAGGCACACATCTCCCCATACTTTGCTTAGGTGAAGTACATCATCTGCATTCCCACCGCAGAGAATTTGTTTATTTTTATTTTGAAATGATTGGCATTTACAGAGAGTTTCAAAAATAGTACGGAGAAGTCCAGGTACTGTTGTTCACCCAGTGTCCCCAGATGCCAACATCTTACATATGCTAACATCTTAGGTAACCACATTATGTTGTCAAAACTAGGAAACTGACATCGGTGCAGTATGAACCCAAAAGGAATTGGAGAGCCTATTCACACTTCACTATTTACAGTGTGTGTGTGTGTGTGGGGGGGGGGGGTTCTATGCCATTTTATCACAGGTAAAGTTTCATGTAACCACCACTACAGTCAGCATACAAAGCTGTTCTTTTTTCTTTTCTTTCTTTCTTTCTTTTTTTTTTTTGTCTTTTTAGAGCCACGCCCTCGGCATATGAATGTTCCCAGGCTGGGGGTAGAATAGGAGCTGCAGCTGGCCTACACCACAGCTCACAGCAATGCTGGACCCTTAACCCACTGAGTTAGGCCAGGGATTGAACCTGCATCCTCATGGATGCTAGTCAGATTAGTTTCCGCTGAGCCACCACAGGAACTCCTACAAAACTCTTCTATCTCTACAAAGTAATTCGTTGGTGTGACCCCTTTACTGTCTTACTCCTCCATCACCACTCCATCTTCTAGCAGCCTCTCGCCGTTCAAGTAGTTTTTCGGCTCAATTTCCTCCAGACTCTCCAGCGTTGGTTGCCTAGACAACCTCTCCCCTCCCCCTAGTCCGCGCATAGGGACCCTGGGAAGGTCACAGCCGCATGGGGTATCCAAAGCTTGTCTGATGATCGAGGTGTGAAGGAGGGAAAAGGAGGAAGGGAAGGGGGTGGGTGGTAATTAGAAGCAGAGGCCTCGAGGCCTGGAGAATCCTGAGAAGAAAGTGTGGAGCAGGGTGGCCAGAATGGGGACAAGAGTTAGGGGTGATGGTTAAATCTCTCTGGAATCGAAGGAACTGAAGAAATCAAGTTCGGTTTCTGCCATTTCCTACCTGAGTGGCCCAGCTGCTTCACTTCTCCGAGCTTCAGTTTCCCCACCTGTAAAATGAGGATCATATCTGTAAAACGTTTATGCAGAAATGTAGCTGGGGTTGACCTTTGTTGCGGGGTGGATGGAAGACCTCTGCTGCGCCGCCCCGTTCAGCCACTTCTTCCGCCCCGCAGCTCAGAGCCCGACGGTAGCCGAGACTCTCCATCCTGCCTTCTCCGGAGTCCAGCAGTACACAGGTAGGGAGGAAGGCAGCACGCCCCGACCCCGCGTGACCCAGCCCCTCGGCCCCCAGCTTCCTGGGCTAGCCACGCCACGCCCCTAACCACACACCTCAGGGGCCGCCCTCTCATTCTGTTCTCCCGCTTCTGCCTAGTCAGGACTCCTAATTTGGGCCCAATCCCAATTATTGGCCCCCCTCCCTCCTTTAACATCTAGCCCTGCCCCTCAAGCTTGCCTTTGGCCCCGCCCTTCATGTCCTGCCCACACTCTGAACAGCCTCTGCCGGAGCCTCGCCCGCTTCTCTGGCTCTTTTTCCTAAAGACTGCCTTGGTCCCGCCCTTAGGCATGTAGGATCCCATCCACTCTACTCTTCTCTGGTGCCTTGGCCCCTCCTCCCTCAGACCCGCCCCCAGTGACCACGCCCCCATCACACGAACCTGGCTTTGGCTCCGCCCTCAGCCACGACCCCACCCCTCGACTCACGGCCCCGCCCCACTCTGCGCCTCCCTTTGCCTTGGCTCCTCCCTCAGACCCGCCCTCCAGTGACCGCGCCCCTCGCCTTCCCCAACAGCGGGTCTGGATCCCACCCTCAGCCGTGACCCCTCCCCTCCCCTCTTAGCCCCGCCCCCACGTGCACCCTGCTGCCTGCCGGCCTCACGCCCGCCTCTGCCCTGTGTCTCACTCCTGGTCTCTGCAGCCATGTACCCCACCGCGGCCATCACGCCCATCGCGCACAGCGTCCCCCAGCCGCCGCCCCTCCTGCAGCAGCAGCAGCGAGAAGGTGAGGGGGCTGTGACCTCCCCTGGGCGCCAGCCCCGCCCTCTGACCGCCCCCTCCACCTCCAGGACCCTCGGCCTGGCAGCCAAGCGGCTAAGAGCTCGGCCTGGGGTCTGCACAGACATGGGTTCAAGTCCCAGCACAGCCCCTGGGTATTTGGGGAGCAGCTGATTCTTTCTAGTCGACCTGGTAGGGATAGCAGTGACCCGCCACCACCAGGAGCCCTGTCCAGAACGGGGTGTTTCTCAGAAATTTTGGAGAGAAAACTCTTTTTTGAGTTTAGGGGTGGGATAATAAGCTATCTCAGGTAAAATAAGGCTTCCTCATTAAAGTCAAGGGGAAAAGGGGTTAAAATTCTGGAGTCGGACAACCAGGATTCAGATCCGCCCAGATCTGACTTGTAACATCTTAAGGAAGGCACTTCATTGCCCTTGTCTGCCACATAGGCAACCATCTGTGCCAAGAGGCCTGTTCCTGACCCTTAGTAGGCACTCAGCACCAGGGAGTCTCTTCCTCTCCTTAACCTATCTAGTGGGAGTGGGGGTGGGTGTGTGCCGAGGAGTGTTGACTAAACTGGAAAAGCCCCAAATCGCCCCATGACATGGGAAGCTTCCAAATGGCCTGGCCTGTTCATTGAGTTCTGTAAGGCTCTGTACAACTTCTCACTTGCCCTTGGTCTGCAGGAAGGGGAATGCTGCCGGAGTGCAGTGGGTAAAAGCTGGTCCAGATGCAGTCCCTGCTGCTATAACATGACATATGCCTTCTGGAGAGTCACCAGAGTTTGCAGAACCTCACGGCTTGTGGGAGAAATAGGGTCAGGGGTACACAATTCAGAAATGTTGGCTCTGACATGGTAAAAAAAAAAAAAAAAAAAAAAGGGAAATAAAAGATAAGACCCTAGTAAAAATGGTAGCACAGTTGTATGTGTGTTTGATGGTTAAGAAATACATGAATATGATAATATATTGGGCACTATCTTGGAAAATTTGCACAGGGACGAGGCAGCTGAAGGGCTGCTCCATGTGAGTGACTGTGAAGTGATGGAAAGGCTTGTCTGTCATCAGATGGAGAGTTGTAACCTCAGATGGGGACAGGTGTGGCTCATAATACACTTGGAGAACTGAGATAGTTGGTTTTTGGAGTTGTGTGTATGCGTGTGTGTTGCTTAGGAGATTCAGTTCAGCTGGGCATGACTGTCTGCATTCACCTAGGTGTTTCTTGGAGAGGAGGTAACACACAGGCAAACACAAAATTTGTGTCTGCTCAAAATTGTTTTGTAAAGTGTCACTTGTGTGGTACACATACTTGCATTTTGAAAAACAATCCTATTAGGGCAACTGTGGTCCTGATAGAAAGGTAAAGTGGAGGTGAATGGCTAATCTTGGATTTTTGTATTTTCTGGGGTAGGGAATATTCATTGCAAGGGCGGGGGGACTCTCAGTGGTTTGAGGGTTACCTTTGTTTTGGGGGGCCTGGGAGAAGGTCTTTTGTAGGTATAAGATTAGCAGCAGGTTTGAGGACTCTTGATGCCTTCGAATAATCTAGGATTTAAAATGCTCTTATTATTCATTCTTTTTTTTTTTTTTTCCTTTTTTGGCCTTGCATGCAGCAGCTTGATGAGGAATCTCAGTTCCCAGACCTGAGATTGAACCCGGGCCGCAGCAGTGAAAGCACTGAATCTCAACCACTAGACCACCAGGGAACTCCCTATTATTATTTATTCTTATATGAGCCCTGCAGTGGGTATTATTAGGGAAAGGGATGATTTTGACAGTTAGTTGTTTCAAAAAATTATCTCTGGTTGGTATGGTATATCATTTAAAATTATCTGTGGCTTCAGGATATTTGGGGTTTGGGACTGGAGAATTACCTTTTTATTTTACTTGATTTTATTTTTGCATCATCTGAGCTTTGAAAATTATCCCAGGTTTGGAGGATTATCCAAAGTTTTAAAAAATATCTGGATTGGAGTTCCCGTCGTGGCTCAGTGGTTAACAAATCCAACTAGGAACCATGACGTTGAGGGTTCGATCCCTGGCCTTGCTCAGTGGTTAAGGATCTGGCATTGCCGTGAGCTGTGGTGTAGGTCACAGATGTGGCTCAGATCCTGCATTGCTGTGGCTGTGGTGTAGGCCAGCTGCTACAGCTCTGATTCAACCCCTAGCCTGGGAACCTCCATATGCCTAGGGTGTGGCCCCCCCCCAAAAAAAGCAAAAACAAAACAAAGCAGAAAAACCCAAAACACCAAAAACAACAACAACAAAAAATATCTGGATGTTTGGAGATTGGGACCAGGGAATTACTTGTCTTATTTTATTATGTGGTCATTTCAAAAAATGAACGTTTCATTTTATGTTTAAATTATCTTCCTATTTATTATTATTATTATAATTTAAGGCCGAGCTTTGCAGCATATGGAGGTTTCTAGGCTAGGGATCAAATTGGAGCTGCAGCTGCCAGCCTACACCACAGCCACAGAAACGCCAAATCCAAGCCATGTCTGTGACTTACACTACAGCTCACAGTAACACTGAACCCTTAACCCACTGAGTGAGGCCAGGGATCAAACCCAAAACCTCATGGATACTAGTCAGGTTCATTACCACTGAGCCATAATGGGAACTCCTATTATTATTTTTTATTTAAAAATTTTTCTTGGCTGTGCCCATAGCATGCAGAAATTCCCAGGCCAGGTATCAAATCTGAGCCACAGCAGTGACAACACAGAATCCTTAACCACTAGACCATTGGGGAACTCCTGAACATTTCATTTTAAAACCCGTTTTAGGAGTTCCCGGCGTGGCGCAATGGTTGGTGAATCCGACTAGGAACCATGGGATTTCGGGTTCCATCCCTGGCCTTGCTCAGTGGGTTAAGGATCCCGCGTTGCTGTGGCTGTGGTGTAGGCCAGCGGCTACAGCTCTGATTAGACCCCTAGCCTGGGAACCTCCATATGCCATGGGAGCAGCTCAAGAAAAGGCAAAAAGACAAAACAAACAAAACCCGTTTTAGACTTAGAGTTATTGCAAAGACAATGCAACATGTCCATATATGCCACGCCCAGTTCATCTGATTTCTGTAAATGACCTGGAGTCTGAGGTTTAGGGATTTTCCAGAGCTTGGGGTTGTCTGGGATTTTTGCATTATTTGGAGTCTGGGATGGAGGGATTTCTCTCTGTTCTGGGGGATGGGGGTCATCTGAGTTTTATAAATTCCCTGAGGCCCGGGGGCCATTAGAGGTTTGGAGGGTCCAAGTTTTGGGTTATATAGATAAGGGGTGAAGGCGCCCTGCCTCCCCTCTCCCCTACTTTGATGCCCCTTCTTTCTGGGTGTCAAGGGGGCACCCCTCTCCCAATAGCTGGAGACACCAGATGTGAGCTCTGGACTCATGCCCCTCCCCCGGGGGTCCACCTCCTCTCCTTGGGGGCTTTATGTCTTTCTCTCCCCCACCTGCAGGTCCCGAAGGCTGTAACCTGTTTATCTACCACCTCCCCCAGGAGTTTGGAGACACGGAGCTGACGCAGATGTTCCTGCCCTTCGGCAATATCATCTCCTCCAAGGTGTTTATGGATCGGGCCACCAACCAGAGCAAGTGTTTTGGTGAGTCTGTGCTGTGGGTGCCCCTCCCTGCTTGCCGGTCCCCATCCCATGTGCCCCTTGCCCTTGGAAATGTTGGGGTGGGAGGGTGTGGTCAGTCATGAGACAGGTCTGGTTCAAAAGAATCACATTTATAATCAGAATGAACACTTATGAAGCACCTACTCTGTGCCAGGCACACAGCAGTGAAGGAAACCAACAAAAATCCCTGCCCTCCGCAATTTGAATTTAAATAACCCCCTATGGCCAGTGGCTGCTGACCACTGAATTAGAAAGCATAGGCCCAGGGGGAGGAGATGGAAAGAAACAAACATAGGATATAGGCCAGGGGGTTATAAATGGCATGGAGAAAAAATGAAACTAGTAAGAAAAATGAGTAAGAAAATGAAACTAGTAAGAAAATGATAAGGAGGAGGCAATGTTTCAACTGAGACGTGAATGATGAGGAGCCAGTCATGGGGGAATCTAGGGAAAGAGTGTTACAGGCAGAAGGAACCACGTCTGCAAAGGTCCTGGGGCAGGATGGGGCCTGATGCAATGGAGGAACAGTGAGGAGGCCTCTGTGTGTGGAGCAGAGTGAGTGAGGAGGAGAGAAGGAGGGGGTGAGGGCAGGCAGGTCATGCAGGGCCTTGTGGGCTGTGGGGAGAACTTCCTTGACCCCCAAAACAGAAGAAATTAAAGCTCAGAGAGGTGGGTAACTCATCCAAAGTCATACAGCAGCAAACAGGCAGAACCTAGACTAGAACCAACGTCTGGACTCTAACCCCACCCTATCCTCTTTGAAGGATCGGCTTTTGACTATTCTAAACATCTCCTATATATACTTATTATTCGCCCATAAAAGAGAAAATTGTTCCAGTTTACAAGTGGAGGAAAAAGAGGTACAGAATAGTCAAGCAACATGCTTGAGGTCACACAGCAAGTAAAGGGCTTCCCCCCGCACCCGCCCCGCTCCAGTGCCCAGGCCCCCTCCTCTATATCCTGCTTCCACGAGGAAGAAGGAAATTTCTAGAGGAAAACCTTCTCAGTTGCATTCAGCAGTCAGGGGTCACATGCCTTCTCAGAGGCTCGGTTTTCTCATCCACTTAAGGGGAGGTGTGGGTGATAGGAAGATAACCACCCATCCCAGTCCCAGGTTTCCCTATGGCTCCCCAGTGAGACCCCTCAGCCAGACACCTCAGCCCTGATCCCATCATTTCTCTGCCTGACCTCCCACCCAGCCTCTCACACAGAGCTTGGGTATCCTGCCCCTAAATGCTAGCACATGCCCCCCTGAGAGCTCCCCAGCCCCTGTGGCCTCTGCACAGTCCTCCAGGAAGTCCGTGAGGACCAACAGACAAGGGATGGGAGTAGGGAGAGAGTTACTTTGGTATAAAATAAGGCGGGGGTGGCGCTAGAGCACTTCTGATGGCCCATAGTGAAAAAAATATTACAATATGGAAAAAATAAAATAACTCAATATGAAAAAAAAATACGATGGCCCAGGGTGGAGGGAGACTGGGACTAGACAGACTGATGGTAACAGAGAGAGACACAAAAAGAGAAGAGACAAGAATTCCTGCGTGGCTCAGTGGGTTAAGGATCTAGCATCGTCACTGCTGTGGCTAGAGTTTGATCCCTGGCCTGGGAACTTCTGCATGCTTTGGGCACGGCCAAAAAAAAATAGAAGGGGCAGATAGTGGGAGACGGAGAGAAGAAACACAAGGATACAAAGACACAGGATGCACATAAAGACAGAGAGACAAGGACAGACAGACACATGCACTCAAGGACAGAATCAGATGGGCAGATAAGACTGTAGATGGATAGAGGTCTCACAGGAGCTAAAGGGTTGGCATCAGGGCATAGAAGGAGGCAGACATGGTGGGGAGGGAGAATGTGGCCTTCCTGTGACCCACAGGGGCCCCACCTGTCCTCCACATCTGTTGGGAGGTCTCAGCAGAGCAGACCCCAGGTAAGGAGTGAGCGCCCCATCCCCAGAGACATGCAAGTCCAGGTGGTGTCAGAAGCAGGCCAAGGCTGCTGTGCATCCTCTGGCAAGCCCTCCCACCTTCCCGGGCCATCTGCCCCTGCAAGCACACACCCCCACCCCCAGGACCCCGTGAGCCGGGCAGCCAGGGCTGCAGCACTGGAGCGAGCAGAGGACGCCTGTGTTGCCCACCATCGTGGGTCCACCCCGGTCTCCGCAGGCTTCGTGAGCTTTGACAACCCAGCCAGCGCGCAGACCGCCATCCAGGCCATGAACGGCTTTCAGATCGGCATGAAGAGGCTCAAAGTGCAGCTGAAGCGGCCCAAAGATCCGGGACACCCCTACTGACCGCGCCCACAGCCGCCCTGAGGCTGCGGGCTTGGCCCAGGTGAGCCGCCAGGCGGCCCCACCCCCACCCTGGTCTTGTCCGAACCCCCTCCTTGTTCTCCAAACCCCCCCCCCAGGCTGGGGGGATGCTGCAAGAGGCTACGAGGAGCCCCCAGGTTTGGTTGATGGGGACAGAGCTGGACGAAGTCCCCCTGGTCCTTCCTGTCAGGGCTGGAAGCAGAGCAATGGGATGGGAGTGGGGAGGGTGGTTAGGGTATCCTTCCTGGAGAAGGCTTTGAATGATGAATCCAAGTTCACCTGGAAGGCAGGTCTGGGGTGGGGGCGGGCTGTGGGGAGGGTCTTCTGTCCTGTCTTAGGAATCTGTTTTCCTAGCCAGGCCCCTCTGGGAACTCTTCATTTGGCATAATTCATACCTCGCGGGTTGATGGAAGAGTGAAAAGTTTGCTCCCACCCAATGGCATGCCAGGGTGGGAGGGAAATCCCCTCCAACAAAGGCGCAGATACCCAAGAGTGTCTGTGCTATCAGGGTGACCAGCTCTGTCAATTCATTACTTCTTTGGGGAATGAACTGTGAGCCTAAAAGGGGCCAGTGGGGAAACTGGCAACCGATCTTAGGCCTTGACAAGCCTCATCTGTCAAATGGGCCCGTGCAGGTGGTCTCTCCCAGGGGCCATGGGACGGAATCCCTCAGGGCACTTGGTGTCTTCCCAGCTGAGCCCAGGACCCGCCACCTACCTGGAAAGCTGGCGATAACTCGTTTTGATTTTTCTCCTCTTTACCACTCTTTACCACTGTCGCCACTGAGATCACTGAGGCTCGCCTGGGTCTGGTGCAAAGCAGGTGCTCAGTGAGGGGCTGTTCCTGCTCCCAGACCCTGCCATGGCAGCACCCACAGGGTTCTATGTCTTTGGGAGGGCGCCAACGGAAATCCGCCCCCCCCCCCGGAAGCCAACAACCAGCGATCCTTGCGCTTTGAACTTGCTGGCAGCACATCCTCACTGAGCACCTGCTGTGCACCAGGCACTGTGACCAGAAATGGGGCCGGGGAACTGCTTCATGGAGCTTCAGTGGCAGGGAGCAGAGGAAAGGGGTCGGGAACAGATATTTGTCCCCAGTAGCCGGATAAGGACACGGGCTTGGCAACCCTTAGTCCCTTCCAAGCAGGGCGTGTCAGCCTCCAAACCCTGAAATGGACTCTTTTTGCAAAGATGGGGGCCCTTGGGCTCCCAGACCCCAGTCTGGCCAGGGGAGTGGGGTGGGTGGGAGGTGATGTCATCGGCCGACGCGCCCCCTCCCCCATCGCCTCTCCCTAACGCCCCTCCCTTCTCCGCCAGGTGAGGGGCCTTCCCACCCCAGGAGGGTTTCCCGCTTCCAACTGATCCAGGAGTTTTCCGTAAATTACAACTGAGTTTGGACACCAGCCCCCCTCCTCTCCCTTCTCCCCTACTCCCTTCCCCAAAATGTGAAACTCTGTTGAAGGCCACATGGAGCAGGGAGGGGGCTTCGTGGTCTGCGGTGGTGGGGGTGGGGGGATCCTGGGAGATCTCCTTGCTCCCCCCACCCCCGACACACAAACTTTGTGGCTTCCCCAAACGAAATCACAACTTTTCCTATATATATATATGCATATATATATAGAGCTATAGACAGTATATATATTTTTTGAGTATAGATCATGGGACCAAACTTTTTCAACTTCCTTCCATCCAAGAGAAGGTGACCCTGGGCCGGTCACTCAGCAGGGACGCTCAGAAGGGCTGAGGCTGGCGGGGCAACCCAGTGTCCTCTTGCCTCCCGCTGTCATGTCAGACCAGGGCGCCGGCGAAGCACTGGGAATCAGCACCTAACGCGATATACCTCCAGGACTTTTGACCCCCCGCCACCGACGATTCTCTATTCTCGCGGGCCTGTGGGCTCAGCCGGCTTCAGTGTCCCTGGTCCTAGCTGCAGCTTCCAGAGCCCCCATGCCCTTCGTCCCAGGGCCCTGCCTTCCCCGGATGTAGGCACAAAAGAGACCCCTTGGCCTCCCCCAAGCCTCCCCCCGCCCCCCGCCCAGTCATAGCCTTACTCATGTGACCAATAGCCCTTAGCTTTCCGTCGGGGGCGCAGAGGGTTGGGGGGATGCCCCCCACCCCTTGAGCCCTCTCCCAAGGGCAGGTGGACACCCTCCCTGCCTTTGGATCACCAGCCTGGAATTCACAATCTCATGACCAAGATTGCCACGTGCACTGGACAGGCCCAACCTGCACTGGCCAAGCACCCCTTCACCGGAGATACCTCTGCAAAGAATTTTTTTTTTTTTTTTTTGGTCTTTCTGAGCAGGTACAAAGAAAAGAGAAGAAGAGAAATGGGGGCAAAATCAAACAGTGGATTTTTGTTTCCTACTTGGGGCGGGGAGGGATATCCTGTGGGGTGCCTCTGTATAGCTACTCAAACCGTGAAAACCCCCCTTGAAGCACAGAGTCAAGTTCGGTTTTTTTCGGACGTCCGGTGGGGCCTCACGCCAGACGAGGCGCCAGAGAACTTAATAAGCTCAAGAAAAAAAATTTTTTTAAAGAAAAAAAAAAAGCATTCCCTTTTGTTTCTACCAAAATGTGTTGACCGACCCAGAAAAAAAAAAAAAAAGGAAAAAAAGAAAAAAAAAACATAGCCAAAAAAAAAAAACCCACAAAAAACAAAAAAAGGAAGGAAAAAAAAAATCTTCTGACCAACCTGTTTCGATATTCCAGAGTTTGATAATTGTTCCGAGATACTCTCTCGCGTGCCTGTGTCCCGTGCGTCTGCGTGTGCAAGCGTGTGTGCTCAGGGGCTACGGGGCCTCGTCCGTGTCCCGCCCCGCCCTGCCCCGCCCCCGCCAGGCCTGCTTGGGAGTGCGTGCTGGCGTGCAGTGGCGTGTATCCTCTGGTCCATGTTTACTGGCTGTAAATACCATTTTTATACTCCACGTCAAAGACCTACGTGATTTGTACGATGTACTTTATTTCTGCTACGAGTAATTTCATGAAGTTTCAACTTGCAAACTGACTTTTGGAGACAAACCGCCACACCCCCCCCCCCCCCACACACACCCACACACACACAAAGAAAGACAAGAAAAAGACTTGGAGGGAACTTCGGGTTGACTTGTTTGAGCCTCGAGGTCCTTGTCACGGTGGCGTGTTTCAGGTGAGAAGCTGCAGACATCATCTTCATGTCCCAAACGCCTCTCTTTGGTCTGGAGAAACTGAAAGTTTATTTAATAAAAGTTTTACTTGCTAAAGGCCTGGGTCCTCACTGATTTGCCCTCTCTCGTCGAGAAAGATCAAGTACATCTGGCCGTATCAGGTGTGCCTGGGCTGGTGAGAAATCTGGATTCCGAGTGATCGGGTGTGGGAGGAGAAGGCTCTGATGTTCCCATGGCCAGGGTCCGGTCTGATTCATCCAGACCTTGAAGAAATGGAGTGTTCTTTCTCAAGACGAGCAGGTGCCTATATGTGTTGATTCACATGCTCGTTCATTCATCCAGCAAAACATTTATGGAGTGCCTGACCCCTGGGCTGGCCACCAGGGCCACAGTGGTGATCAGATGGTGCTGGGCTCTGCCTTTGAGGAGGCAGCCTGCGGGGGCATGGGGGAGGGGGTGGCAGGAGAGACACTATATCATACATGTTTTTGTAACTGAGTTAAAATCTGTGTAACACAAAAATTCACTGTTTTTACCATTCACAAGTGAACAGTTCAGTGTCTTTAAGCCCATTCACAAAGTTGTGCAGTCATCACCACTCTCCAGTTTCAGAAGATTTTCATCACCCCAAAAGAAGCCCCTTTCCCATCAGTAGTCACTCCTCACCTGCCTCTCCCAGCCTCTGACAACCAGGAACCCACTCTCTGTGTCTGTGGACATGCCTGTTCTGGATGTTTCCCATCCATGGAATCCCACACGGTGTGTCGTCCTGTGTCTGCTTCTCTCACTGAGCGTGGTATTTTCATGGTCCATCTACGTGGTAGCAAGTGTCAGTGTGTTTCTTTCCTTTTTTAAGGCTGAGTGTATTCCAGTGTATGGCGGGACGACTCATCCATTGATGGACATTTGAGTTGTTGCCACCTTTTGGCCATTGTGAATCATGTTGCTGTAATTATTTGTGTGTAGGTTTCTGTTTGAATGCTTGTTTCAGCTCTCTCAGGTACGTACCTAGGAGTGGAATTGCTGGGTCTTAGTAACTTTGGGTTACCACTAGGAACATGTGAGAGTTCCTGTGTCTCTGCCCCAATATGTGTTACACACTAGAGCTGAATTGGAATGTTGAGGCAGAAATCCCCTTCATTGGGCCTGAGGCCCTCAAGGACCCAGAAGTGTCCTGAAGAGGTAAGACCTGAAGGAGGTGGGATCCAAGAGATTACAGGGCTTTGGCAGAAAAAAAAAAAAAAGAAAGCAAAAGGCCCTGCAGACCCGGCCCCCACTCTAATAAAGGATTCAAAATTCTTTTAAAAAAAAAAATCCTGAGGAGTTCCCGTTGTGGCTCAGCAGTTAATGAACCTGACTGGCATCCATGAGGACACAGGGTTCAATCCCTGGCCTCACTCAGTGGGTTAAGGATCCAGTGTTGCCTGGAGCTGTGGTGTGGTTTGCAGACGCAGCTTGGATCCCACGTTGCTGTGGCCCTGGCGTAGGCTGGTGGCTACAGCTCTGATTGGACCCCTAGCCTGGGAACCTCCATATGCCGTGGGTGCAGCCCTAAAAAGAGCGAAAAACGAAAACAAACAAAGATCTTGAGACTCAGGATAGGGGACAGTGGGCTCCAGGGTAAAGCTTGGAGTAGAGGTGTGAGTAGAGAGAGCTCATCACATCCAAGGTGAGCCTTTCCAAATTCATGGGATGAGTACTAACTCCCTTTCATGAACTACTTAATATCCTGCTGGGGGCTTTGCCGAAACCAGGCGTTTTAATCTTGTCAACAACTCATCCCTTTTTACAGCTGAGGAGACTGAGGCTCAGAGACAGGAAGTGCCTTGCTCCAGCTCCAGCAGAGAGAAGGAGGCCCAGTTGGGGTGGGAGCTGGAAAGGTGAGTCTGAATCTGTCTGGGAGGGTTTTTCTGGCTGGAAGGAACAGCCTGGGCAAAGGTTCAAAGGCTTGGAATATTGTGGTCATTGGACCATTGGCTGAGACTCCAGCAATGAATGAAGAGATGGATGCAGAGGTGATAGAGGCTGGGTTACAGAGGTTCTTTTGTGATTAACCACCTACTGTGTGCTGGATCTTGTCCCCACCCTCCCAAACTTGCAGTCAAGGAGAAAGTACTTTTTTTTTTTGGTCTTTTTAGGACCACAATCACAGCATATGGAAGTTCCCAGGCTAGGGGGTCGAATCAGACCTGTATCTGCTGGCCTATGCCACAGCCACAGCAATGCGGGGTCCGAGATGCATCTGCGACCTACACCACAGCTCATCGCAATGCCAGATCCTTAACCCACTGAGCAAGGCCAGGGATTAAACCCACATCCTCATGGATACTAGTCGGGTTCATTAACCACTGAGCCATGACAGGAACTCCAAAGAGAAAGTACTTTTGAACAACAACAACAGCAACAAAAATCAAAAGTACCCCATCCCCACAAGAAAAAAAGTAATTCTCAAGAATGCTAAAAGTTGTAACTACAAGGAGACCAGCAAACCTTAGACATTATCTTGATGTCAATCTGGAGCCACAGAGGGTTTTAAGCAGGGGAGGGGCGTTTGAGATTGGGGTGTTAGGAGGATTCCTGGGGTGACCTCTGTGCTGCTGGTGGGGTATAAATTGGCACTCTGGAGAAGAAGTTGCAGGATAATATTCTTACTAAGCATTTATTAAGCACTTACTATTTGCCAAACGTTGTTTTAAGCCTGTGTCATCCAATACAGTAGACACCAGCCACCTGTGGTTGTTTATATTTCAGTCAACTTATCAAATTATAATGTTACTTCCTCAGTCACAATTTCAAGGGCTCAAGAGTCACATGTCCATCACTTTAGGAAGTTCTCTTGGACAGCACTGGTCTAAACATTTTATGGGACATAGCTCAACCTGCCACAACCTCGTGAGGTATGTCCTATTAATAGTCCCACTTTATGAGTCAGTAAACTGGGGCCCAGAGAAGGAGTTGAACCCAGGCTCTCAGGCTGGTCTCTTAACCACTTGCTGTCCCACTTCCCTGTCCTGTGTAGTGGCTGAAATTCAAAGGTATTAGGTTGTAATTCAAGTTACTACTTGCAATAGTCCTACTAAGCTTTTAAATTGGACTCAAAGTTGTTAAACATTTAGAATATGCACCCTTCCAATTCAGGCGGTTCTACCTGAGTGTCTCCATGGAGTGGGTAGGGCTTTGCTTGGGATGGCTGAGCCCTGGCTGTGATATAGGTGTTCAGCCAGGGGGGAATATGCTAAGTGACACTCAGGATCTATCAGTTAGCTGTTGCTGATTAACACATTAACCCCCCCCCCTCCTTAAATTTAGCCACTTAATACAGCACACATTTATTATGTCACTGATTTTTCATGGGTCAGGAATCCAGGAGTAACTTAGCGGAGTGGTTCTGGGTCAGGGTCTCTCACGAGGTCACCATCAAGACATCAGCCCAAGCTGCCTCACCTGACAGCTCAACTGGGGCTGGAGGAACTGCTTCCAAGCTGGCTTCCTCACATGGCTGTTGGCTGGAGGCCTCGGTTCCTCATCACGTGGACTTCTCTACAGGGCTGCTTATGACATGGGCAGCCAGAGAAAATGTGATCCAAAGATGGGGGAGAGAGAAACCTGGAAAAAGAGCTAGAGAGTGAGAAAGAAAAATATATGTATGTGTGTGTGTGTATAACATTCTCACTGGGGACATGGGGACATGTATATGATTATAAGAATGAGAAGAAAAAGCTAGAAGTGTATTAGCCTAAACGATGAAGGGGGTGGCTTTGGGGGAGTGAAAAATTGGAGGCCAAGATTAAGTAAAGCCTTAGCTGCCATCTTTATAAGGTGAATATATTTAGGTATTATTTAGGAAACTAAGAATTTATTTTAAATACATTTTTGAAGGATGACATACTGAAAAGACAGGTTTGGGGGTTATTTTGGGGGAAGCATCTACATTTAACTCAAGTGCTGCACTGCCCTTGAGAGGCCCACAGCTGGGCAGCCCCCAGCCAACAGCCAGTGAGGAACTGAAGCCTGCCAGCAACCACTTGGGCTTGAAAGCAGACCCTGCCCTGGTCACGCCTTCAGATGATACTCCAGCCCAGCACCTTGGTTGCAGCCTGTGGGAGACCCTAAAGCTGAGGACTTTTTTTTTTTTTTTTTGGTCTTTTTAGGGCCACACCTGCAGCATATGGAAGTCCAAGGCTAGGGGCTGAATCAGAGCTACAGCTGCTGGCCTGCACCACAGCCACAGCAATATGGGATCCAAGCTGCCTCTGCAACCTATATCACAGGTCATGTCAACGCTGGATGAGTGAAGCCAGGGATCGAACCCTCATCTTCAGGGATACTAGTCAGGTTTGTTACCTCTGAGCCATGACGGGAACCCCTACCCCAGATTTCTGAAACTGTGAGATACTAAATGTTTTAAGCTGTGAAGTTTTAAGGTAATTCATCATGCTCACTAACACATCAGCAAAACCTCATAACTACAGTGACAAAAAACTATAAAGTACCTGGAATAAACCTCAGAAAAACTCGTGAGAAAACGGTAACCTTTTTCCTGAAAGACATTAAAAAAAAAAAAAAAAAAAAAGCCAGAGGGACTTCCCGTCGTGGTGCAGTGGTTAACAAATCCAACTAGGAACCATGAGGTTTCAGGTTCGATCCCTGGTGTTGCTCAGTGGGTTAAGGATCCAGCGTTGCTGTGAGCTGTGGTGTGGATCGCAGACGTGGCTCGGATTCCGTGTTACTGTGACTCTGGCGTAGGCCGGCGGCTACAGCTCCAATTAGACCCCTAACCTGGGAAACTCCATATGCCTCGGGAGCAGCCCAAGAAATGGCAAAAAGACAAAAAAAAAAAAAAAAAGAGGAAGCCAGACAAGTGGTGAGCTGGACAATGGAGGTACCTGGGGCCACTCAGGCTCTTAAAATGTCATTTCTCTTCCAGATGAACCTTGAACTTCATCACAGTTCAGTTCTCCCCAATAGTTTCCTCAGGATTGGATAAACCCATTCTTAAACTCATGAGGATAATTAATTGTAAGGGGAGCAAGACCAGAATGTCCTGAAATGAATGGCTGTTTATTGAGTCCATACTATGTGCTGGGCACAGTTCCTAGGGCATTTTAAATATTAAGTCATTTAATCTCACGACAAACCTAGGAGGTGGGATCTATTCACAGATGGGGAAGTACAGGGAGTACCAAGTGGCTGGCTGCAGAGCCTGCTTACAACACTAAGACACATTATAAAGCTATAGTAGCATGTCATCAGTGCCTGTTCTGTTGTATTTACTCTTCTCTTCCCTAGAGCCCACAACATAGTAGTTACTCGCTAAATGTCCTAAAAGCATACCGCTTTCAGAGTTCCTGTCGTGGCTCAGTGGTTAACGAGTCCGACTAGGAACCATGAGGTTGCGGGTTCGATCCCTGGCCTCGCTCAGTGGGTTAAGGATTCGGCATTGCCATGAGCTGTGGTGTATCTCGCAGATGCGGCTCGGATCCTGCATTGCTATGGCTCTGGTGTAGGCCGGCAGCTACAGCTCCAATTCGACCCCTAGCCTGGGAACCCCCATATGCCGTGGAAGCAGCCCAAGAAATGGCAAAAAGACCAAAAAAAAAAAAAAGCATAATGCTACATCTGGAGACTTAAGTCTGGAGTCTGCCCAGGGTTTGAATCCCTGTTAGGACATTTATCAGACCAGTAGCTGATCTCTTTGCAGCTCAGTTTCCTCCCCCTCCTCTGGAAAATGAGGCTAGTCTGGCACGTGCTTCTGACGGTTGCTGCGGGAAAGAACGAGTTGGTATTTATAAAGCCCAGACTAGGCGCGACAAGTGTCGAATCAACCCCACTGAAAATTTACTTTCCAGAGGCTTCGCTCCTGGCCACCAGCAGGGGGCAGCAGAGACACGCGCCTTCCTTAAGTAGTATTGGAGTCTTCGCTTGAAATGCTGCAGGCGTTTATTGAGCACCTGAAGTGTGCCGTGCCTGCGCTGGGCTGGATGAGGTGGTGAGGAGATCCCTGGCCTCTCTCCTGGGACATAAAAGCTACCTTGTCCAAATTTCTTAGGCTGGTCCTTAAAGCCTGTGAGATCAGCCCCATCTCCCTTACTCTCTATAGATTGAATGTGGTCTGGCTGCTTGGCCAGACAGATCTTGCACATGCAGATCTCCCCAACACCTCCCAGAGTTCTGAGATGCAGGGTTGGGATGGAGGCACACGTAACCTTCTGAGCACAAGGAATGGCACTGGGCAAGGTGTAGAGGCGTAAATGATGGGAGTCCTAATGAGAGAATAGCCTGGTTGGCCTGAAGGCTGCACAGAGGACACAAGCAGGGCACGTGATGGTCAAACAGAGTGGCCGATATAGGACTTGAGACCCACGAGGATGGAGACTGGCATGCTCACCTCTGGGTCTTCAATATTTGCTTAGCTATTCAAGGTTTGCCTGCCCTTGGGAGTTCCCTGGTGGTCTAATGGCTAGAACTCCACACATTTACTGCTGTGGCCCAGGTTCAATCCCTGGTCTAGGAACTGAGATCCCACATCAAGTTGCTGCATGCTGCAGCCAAAAAAAGAAAAGGAAAGGAAAGGAAAGAAAAGGTTCGCATGCCTTTGAGCAACCTCAGAGCAACCTCATTCTCTCCCCAAGGCTCAGTTTCCTCATCAGTAAAGTGCTATGCATAATCTAAGATTGAAACAGAGATGAATGCACACAAATAACAGCCGTTATAGTTATACCTTTGTAAGTAGGCAAAATAGGGCCTCCTGAATGAGAAAAGTGAACTCTGGGACCTCACTCCTACTGGATTTGGATGTCAACAAGCATTTATTGAGTGTCGGTGGTGTGGGGTGTGCCAGGTGCTGCTATAGGTAGGTACTGGAGAGACAGCAGGGAACAAAATGTGCACCCTAACCACGCCCCCAGTGCCTGCCCCCCTCTCCACCCCCTCTTTCCTGAGCCTACCTATGGGGGTTATCTACATATTCATAAGACCGTCAGCCAACCCACTGCCCAAACCCAGGCCTCTCTTTGGAGCTGGGGTGATTGTGACACAGTCAGTGATACTTAAAGACGCAGTATCCTCCTATAAAGTAGGGGGTTTGGAACCTACTTAGAGCTACACAAACCTGCCTCTCTTTGGGGGTCTGTACAATGCAGGCTGGGATGTGTGAGGCCTAGAAACCAGCGCAGACTGATAGCACTGAAAGAGCATTACTATCATGGGTGAAGTCTGGGGATATCTTTGGGGCGCTCACTTCATGTCCTGCACTTTACTCCAAAACCTGCTTCCTCCCTGGAGCTGGAGTTTCAGCACTGGGGGTCGTGGACAGCTCCAGGGCCTGGCCTAAGGGCCCTGAGTGGGTGGGTATAAGGGTGTGTAGAGGGTTCTGGGGACAGGGTGCAGAAAGAGTCCCAGGCCCTCAGCCAGCCCAGGGGCACAAGGGCCTACTCTCTACTTGTCTGCACCGCCCCCCCATCAAAACCTCAATGGAGCCCAGTGTCAGATGGACGAATCCACCTGATACTGCCAAGTGGATGTTTTTCGGATCGAACTATTCCTGCCCCCCCAGTCCTGCTGCTCCTACATCGTCTCCATGTCAGCAGATGGCAGTTCCATCCTCTCAGGTTCTGGGGCCAGATATCTCCATGTTATCGTTGACTTCTTGCTTGCTTGCCTGCTCCATACTCAATCTATTAGCAAGTCTTGTCTCCTCTGCCTTCAAAAGCTTATCCTAAATCTTCCCACTTCACTGTCCTCCTTTGCTTCCACTTGACCTAGCCCTTGATCTCCCACCTGGACCAGCTTAGTCCCCTCTGCCCTGGCCTAGCCCTCACTTCCTCCCACAGTCTGTCCTCCCTGAAGCAGCCACCAGAGGGCGCCTGTGAGCACCTGAGTCAGGGCGCACCCTCCTCTGTCACAGCCACCCAGTCTTTCACTTCCCTGGGGGTAAAAGACTAAGTCCTCCCCACAGCCCACAAGTCCCTGCACAACCTGCCTTGTCCGCCCCACCCCCCCACCCCCACCCCCCCCGCCTTCCTTCCTCCCTCTTTCCCACTTGCTCATTTTGCTGCAGCTACATGGACCTCCTTGCTGTTCCTCCAACACACCAGACATGGTCCTTCCCCAGGGCCTTTGCACTGGCTGTGCCCTTTGTCTAGAATTCTCTTTCCCTAGATATTGCTTCCTTTCTACTAAGAAGGGTAGACTGAAGGGAGTGGAGTTGGGATAATTTAGCAAGGAGGGCCGGGTGCTGTCAAGCATCACAGGCCCTGGAGAACTGATGAGGATGTGGTCTCTATCCAAAAGGCAATAGAGAGCCATGGAAAGTTTTATCAGGAGGGAGAAGTGAGACAAGCACATCTGCCTTTTTTTATTCTCCCTCTTGCTGTGGTGTGGAGCACATACTGCAAGGGAAATTATGTAAAAAGAGGAGGCTTGTGCAGGCTTGCAGGTGGGCAGTGGTGTGGCTTAGATGAGGCCAGAGTCCCCCAAAATTCCTGAATCTGGGGTCTGCCTTGGTTGTGTTATGTTTCTTGGAGCTCAGTACAGGACCTAGCATACAGCAGGTGCTCAATAAAAGTCTGATGAAAGAAAGAAGGCTTGGGGACATCTGACATTGCATTAGCTCTCACAACAAAGCTGCAAAGAGGACAGCATTGGACCCATTGTACAGATGAGGAAATTGAAATTCGAAGGAAGGGATTTGCTGAGCAAACCCAGGGACTCAAGAGTCAAGTCCTCTGGTGGTCATGGAAGTTTTCCAGGGCAGAGGTGGCATTTGGGTGGGGCCTGAAAAGACAAGGATGAGGGTCAAGGGCCAGAGGTGGGCAGTCCTGGCTACAGGAAAGGCATGAATGAGGGTCAAGTCAATGCAATGGTGGGAGAATGAAATCCAGCTGGAAACCTGATGGGCAGATTGTGCAGGGCTGGAGGGTCAGGGAGAAGGTCCTGAGCTGGGAAGGTCTGTCCAGTGCAAAGAAAAGAGCTTCCATATCTGCACCTGCCCAGCCCTAACTTTACCTTATCTCCTTCAGTGTGGGCGGGGCCTGCAACTGGCTTTAACCAATGACATATGCAAAAGTGGGGTTAGGTTATTTTTCCCCCTCTTATGTTTTTTTCAATTGTTGTTAAATGCCTGTAACATAAAATTTATCATTTTATCCATTTTAGGAGTATAGCTCAATGGCATTAAGTATATTCACATAATGTATAATATAAGCATCTAGTGCTATAATTTTTCTAAGCATTGTTTTAGCTGCATCTCCCAAATTTTGATATGTTGTGTTTTCATCCTTATTGAATTAGAAGTATTTTCTCATGTCTCATGATTTCCTCTTCTGTCTAGGTTATTAAGGATTTCTTGTTTAATCTCCACATCTAATAGTTAAGCAATGAGATTCTGCTGTATAGCACAGGGAACAATATCCAGTCACTTGTGATGGAACATGATGGAGGATAATGTGAAAAAAATAATATATGTGTGTGTGTGTGTGTATATATATATATATATATATATATATATATATATATATACACACACATACATATGTTCATTCCGGGTCATATGACTGGGTCACTCTGCTCTACAGTAGAAATTGACAGAACACTGTAAATCGACTATAATGGGAAAAATAAAAATCATTTAAAAGAATGTCCAGATCTTTGGAGTTTTTTTCCCACATAGCTTTCTGTTATTGATATCCAGTTTAATTTTGTTACATACTTTGTATGATTTGACTTCTCAAGTTTTTTATAATGATTTTTCTTTTTTCCATTATAGCTGATTTACAGTGTTCTGTCAATTTTCTACTGCACAGCAGGGTGACCCAGTCACACATACATGTATACATTCTTTTTTCTCACATTATCATGCTCCATCACAAGTGACCAGACATAGTTCCCAGTGGTATGCAGCAGGATCCCATTTCTTATCCATTCCAAAGGCAATAGTTTGCATCTATTAACCCCAAATTCCCAGTCCCTCCCACTCCCTCCACCTCCCTCTTGGCAACCACACGTCTGTTCTCTATGTCCATGATTTTCTTTTCTGTAGAGAGGTTCATTTGTGCCATATATTAGATTCCAGATATAAGTGAAATCACATGGTATTTGTCTTTTTCTGACTTACTTCACTTGGTATGAGAGTCTCTATTTCCATCCATGTTGCTGCAAATGGCATTATTTTGTTCTTTTATGGCTGAGTAGTACTCCATGTGTATATATGCCACATCTTGTTTTTGGTTTTTTTTGTTTTGTTTTGTTTTGTTTTTGTCTTTTTGCTATTTCTTGGGCTGCTCCCGCGGCATGTGGAGGTTCCCAGGCTAGGGGTCGAATCGGAGCTGTAGCCACCGGCCTAGGCCAGAGCCACAGCAACGCTGGATCCGAGCCGCGTCTGCAACCTACACCGCACGCAGCTCACGGCAAGGCTGGATAGTTAACCCACTGAGCAAGAGGCAGGGATTGAACCCACAACCTCATGGTTCCTAGTCAGATTCGTTAACCACTGCGCCACACTGGGAACTCCTATATGCCACATCTTAATCCAATTATCTCTCTATGGACATTTAGGTTGTTTCCATGTCTTTACTACTGTGAACAGTGCTGCAATGAACGTGCGGGTGCATGTGTCTTTTTCAAGGAAAATTTTGTCCAGATATATGCCCAAGCATGGGATTGCTGGGTCATATGGTAGTTCTATGTACAGTTTTCTAAGGTACCTCCATACTGTTTTCCATAGTGGTTGTACCAATTTACATTCCCACCAGCAGTGCAGGAGGGTTCCCTTTTCTCCACACCCTCTCCAGCATTTGTTATTTGTCAACTTACTAATGATGGCCATTCTGACCTGTGTGAGGTGGTACCTCATGGTAGTTTTGATTTGCATTTCTCTAATAACCAGTGATGTTGAGCATTTTTTCATGTGCTTGTTGGCCATCTGTACATCTTCTTTGGAGAAATGTCCATTCAGGTCTTTTGCCCATTTTTCCATTGGGTTGTTGGCTTTTTTGCTGTTGAGTTGTATAAGCTGTTTGTATATTTTAGAGATTAAGCCCTTGTCCATTGCATCGTTTGAAACTATTTTCTCCCATTCTGTAAGTTGTCTTTTTTTTTTTTTTATGGTTTCCTTTGCTGTGCAGAAGCTTGTCGGTTTGATTAGGTCTCATTGGTTTATTTTTGCTTCGATTGAGACTAACCTGAGAAAACATTTGTAAGGTTGATATCAGAGAATGTTTTGCCTATGTTCTCTTCTAGGAGTTTGATGTTGTCTTGTCTTACATTTAGGTCTTTAAGCCATTTTTTTTTTGTCTTTTTGCCTTTTTGTTGTTGTTGTTGTTGTTGTAGTTGCTATTTCTTGGGCCGCTCCCGTGGCATATGGAGGTTCCCAGGCTAGGGGTTGAATCGGAGCTGCAGCCACCGGCCTACGCCAGAGCCACAGCAACGCGGGATCCGAGCCGCGTCTGCAACCTACACCACAGCTCACGGCAACGCAGGATCGTTAACCCACTGAGCAAGGGCAGGGACCGAACCCGCCACCTCATGGTTCCTAGTCAGATTCGTTAACCACTGCGCCACGACGGGAACTCCTCTTTAAGCCATTTTGAGTTTATTTTTGTGAGGGTGTGTTCCAGTTTCATTGATTTACATGCAGCTGTCCAGTTTTCCCAGCACTGCTTGCTGAAAAGACTGTCTTTTTCCCATTTTATATTCTTGCCTCCTTTGTCGAAGATTAATTGACCATAGGTGTCTGGGTTTATTTCTGGGTTCTCTATTCTGTTCCATTGGTCTGTATGTCTGTTTTGGTGACAGTACCACACTGTCTTGACTACTGTGTCTCTGTAATATTGCCTGATGACGTCTCTTAAATTTAAGGTTTGGTTTTTGGCCACATCTGCAGAATATGGAAGTTTCTGGGCCAGGGATCAAATCAGCCACAGCTGTGACCACGTGGAATCCTTAACCTGCTGCCCCACAGCAGAAACTACTTAAGGTTCATTTTATGATCTACATTGGTGAGTATGATTAAAGAATATGGTCCATCTTGTTGAATGGCCCTTGTTAACTTAAAAACAATGTATATTCTGCTATTGTTGGGTCGTGTTCTAGAAATGTCATTTCAAGTTGGTTGATAATGTATCAAGGCCTTCTAGATCTTTGCAGATTTTCTGTCTACTTTTCTAGTTGCTGGGCACATAGTTTGAAGTCTCCAAGTATAACTGTAGATTTGTCAGCTTTCCTTTCAACTTTGTCAGTTTTTGTTTCGTGCATCTTAACTGTATGTTGTAGTTTGTTTGCTGGTTGTATATGGTGAAATGCATATATAGTCAAGATCTGTGGATTGGCCCTTTTATCCATATATGTCCTCTGTATGATGTCTGCTTTGTCTGATTTTAATACAGTCACTTAGCATTTGTTTAATTAAAAAATGTTTTTCATTGAACTATAGTTGATTTACACACTATGTTAGTTTCATGTATATAGCAAAGTGATTCAGATACATATGTATATATATATGTATTATATGCATATGTGTATATATATATATTCTTTTTCAAATTCTATTCCATCATAGGTTATTACAAGATATTGAATATAGGAGTTCCCTCTGTGGCACAGCAGGATAAGGATCCTATGTTGCTCTGTGGCACAGCAGGATAAGGGCTCTGATTCGATCCCTGACTCAGGAACTTCCATATGCCTTGGGTACTAATGAAAAAAATATATAGTTCCCTGTGCTATACAGTAAGTCCTTGTTGTTCATCTATTTTATATATAGTGGTATTCCAATATTTTAAAAATGACTATGTCCTTGGTATATTTTGCCCATCCTTTTAGTTTTCTCTAAGTCTTAAAGCAGATGTCTGGCTATTTATGAATTTCCTCAGTTTTTTTTTTTCTTTTTAGGGTTGCACCTGCGGCATATGGAAGTCCCCGGGCTAGGAGTCGAATCCGAGCTGCACCTGTTGGCCTACGTCAGGGCCACAGGAACGTGGGATCCGAGCCACGTCTGCAACCTACACCATAGCTCTCACCACAGCTGGCTCCTTTAACCCACTGAGCGGGCCCAGGGATCGAACCTGCATCCTCATGGATACTAGTCGGGTTCTTAACCCACTGAGCCACAATGGGAACTCCAAATTTCCTGCTTTTGTTTGCTGAAAAGCCTTTGCTTCTCCTTCATTTTCTTTTTTTAAAATTTTTTATTTTGATTTTTTATTTTGTCTTTTCTAGGGCTGCACCCATGGAATATGGAGGTTCCCAGGCTAGGGGGTCTAATTGGAGCTGTTGCTGCCGGCATACGCCAGAGCCACAGCAATGTGGGATCCTTAACCCACTGAGCGAGGCCAGGGATCAAACCTGCAACCTCATGGTTCCTAATCGGATTCATTAACCACTGTGCCAGGACGGGAACTCCTTTCCTTCATTTTCAAATGATATTTTCACTAGGCATAAACCTCTGAGTGGACAGTCTTCCTATCAGCACTTAGTCTTTTTCTCCTTGGCTGCCTTTAAGGATTCTCTTCATTTTTAAATTGCAAGTTTTGAGTATGACATATCTGGGTATATGTTTGGGGGAATATGTATTCCATCTGTTATTTTCCAAGTTTCTTGAAACTGTGATTCGGTGTCTTTTCTTCGCCACGTCCATGGCATGTGGAGGTTCCTGGGCTAGGAATTAGACCCACACCGCAGCTGAAACCAGAGCCACTGCAGTGACAATGCAGGATCTTTAACCCACTAAGCCACCAGGGAACTTCTTGGTGTCTTTAATTTTGGAGAATTATTGGCCATTCTCTCTTAAAATATTCTTCAGCCCGCTTTTCCTTGTCCTTCTGGGATTCCAGTTATACACCTGTTAGATCATTTGATCGTGTCCTACAGCCTTCAGGTGGCCCCAACCTGTCTACAACACCTCTTTTCATACTTGATTATCTTTTTAGCAAAGACAGAGCGGGCTTCAGGTTTGACCTCTGGTTAGATTTGGATAAGATTGGGGAGGTGGTTTTTTTTTTAAGAGCCGCAGGTGTGGCATATGGAGGTTCCCAGGCTAGGGGTCGAATCAGACAGAGCTGCAGCTGCCGGCCTACACCACAGCCACAGCAACCCCAGATCCCAGCCACATCTGCGATCTACACCACTGTTTTCGGCAATACTGGATCCTTAAACCACTGAGCGGGGCCAGGGATGAAACCCGCATCTTCATGGATACTAGTCGGGTTCATTTTTTTCTGCTAAGCCACAATGGGAACTCCAAGATTGGGGAGGTTTTTGTTTTTGTATTTATCTTTAGAGCTGACCTTGACTGGTGGCAGCCTGTAGTGATGAGTTGAACTTTTCTCTTTAAACACATTCTAAGTCTTTTACCAGAAATTGTTGGATTGAAAGAAAAATATTCAGTACTACTGGGACCCAGGCAGAATGGGGAGTGGGGGTCTGTGTGTGGCGGGAGGTTGAGAAGGCTTCTCTACCTTGTCTCTTCCTTTTGCAGCTGGGGCAACAGGCATGGAGTGGGGGGAAGTGCTAGGGGGCCCTCAATGGGCCCTGACCCAGCTCAGCTGCTGCCGAAGATTTGGGCACTGAGCTGTCCTCAGGGTTCTCTGTTTCCTTGAGTGGAAATGTCGCTGATAAACCAGGCCTCTCAAGAGTTCCCTGGTGGCTCAGAGGGTTAAAGATGTGGGGTTGTCACTGCCGTGGCTCGAGTCACTGCTGTGGCGCAGGTTTGATCCCTGGCCTGGGAACGTCCACATGCCATGGCCACAGCCAAGAAAACCAACAAAACAAACAAGAACCCAGGCCTCTCTGTTGGCTGTACAGGGGGTGACCCAGCAGCCTCGCCACCTGCTCTGTGGGACAGGGCGTGGCTTCGTCTCTAGGCCTTTATCGTTCCATTTCTTCCTCTGTGGCTTTTTCTGTGCGCCTCCATCTCTGTCTCTCCTGGCCTCTGTGTCTCTCTGTGAAGGCTCCCTCTCTCTCCCTTCCCGTTTGAAAGCCACCTCCCACATCTGCCTTCCGCCAAGGCCCGGGCTCTGACCCGCCGTCTGAATGCCTCACTCCAACCGCACATCTGTGGGGTAATTGTCTCCTTCGACCACAAGGTACTGAGGCAAATTATAGTTACGGGGCGGGGGCCTCCATGTGGGCGAACCGCGTCCGCTGGGCTGGGCCCTGCTGGCCTCCGTGGGGCGAGCTGGCTGAGGCGTGGCCCGGCTCAGGCCATGGGAGCCATGCCCAGCCCTCGCCCCACCCCCACCCCCCTTGCCAGACCTGCAGCTTTTGTGCCAAGATGAAAATGCCTTTGGGAAGAGTCAGCAGGAAATGCCAGTGTTTGCAAAACCCTGACCCGTTATTCATTCATTCATTCATTCATTCAACAAATAGATTACCCAGCGCCTGCTCTGTGCCAGGCACTGTTCCAGGCATTGAGGCCAAAGCCATGAAGAAGACAGACAAGAGGTGACACCCTGTCCCCCTGAAGGCCACAGACAAGCAATAAGTACAGTGATAAAGGAAAACAAGGCTGAGGGAGCTACCGGTGCGGGTGGGGAGCCCTTTCAAATGGAGCTGGGTGGGAGCCTGCCTCAGGAGGTGTCCTCTGAGCTGAGAAATGAAGGAGGTGAGGGTGGGAGCTGGATAGGGATTCAGCATTCCCCCAATCACAGACCTGAGTCCTACTCGCTCTGTGTCTATGAACTCCTGACTAACCTTCTCTGAGCCTCAGTTTTCCCATCTGTACTGAACTCACATGGCTCTTGGTGTGGAGTACATGCTCAAGAAAACAGTTGCCATTAAGAGTGGTGATCTGAATAATTGGGTCTAATCCACACCCTCACGCTTTGTCAGGGATTGTTGGAGGCTGTTGTGTGCTGGAGGGCTCGGACCCGGGTCCTGTCCTCCAGGAGTCCCCAGGCCTAGCACAGAAACCTTCAGTCCCGTGTATTCAGGGTCAGATCCTGGGGCTGAAGGGCGTGGGTCACACAATATCTTTTCATTGAGGAAAAGGTGACTGATATCCAAGCCCCTCAGGGAGGAGATAAGTGTGTGTAGTCCAGACAGTGGACAGGGTGTCTCTCTTTCTGTCTCTCACTCACTCTGTCTCTCCATCTCTGTCTCTCTCGTTGTCTCATCTTTGTTTCTCTGCATCTCTGTCTAACTCTCTCTCTCACCCTCAGGGGGAGGTGGGGAATGTTGGGCTGGGTTTTGAAGTGTGCATAGGAGTCCCCAGGTAACAAAAAGGAGTAAGGTGTGCCAGGCAGGGAGGACAAGGAGGAGGCCGGGCCCAGTCCCAGTAGAGGCCTTACTTAACCTGGGGACACTGGGGAGCATGGAGGGCAGCAGGCAGGAGGGGAACCCATTGGAGCCGAGATTTAGGAAGAATCCTCCAGCTTGTTGGGAGAGCAGAAGGGGAAGTCCTGGGGCGGCCACATTCCCAGCCTGCCACTGTCCTCACTCCAGATTCCACAGGGACCAGCTTTGGTGCCCATTCGTGGCCAGTGCCTGCTGCCAACATCTCCCCCTCCCTCTGTCCACTCCTAATTGGCAGCCTGAAGGGCCAGCTGGATCCCAGAGGCCAAAGGCTCTGCAGCCAGAGCACACCACTGCCATTTCAGAGCTCCTGGCCACCCCTCACAGGGCCGGAAGTCCTGCCTGCTGTCCCTCTCCAGGCCCTCCTGCTGCCAGTGTGGGGCCAGAACCTCCACCCCCATAGACCAGCGACGGCCCCTTCTCCTGGAGCTTAGGCACCCTCTTGGCGCTCCATAAATGCACAGTGACGATTAGAGGGTGAGATCAAAGACATTGCCCTGGCTGGCTGCTGCTCAGCATTTGGGAGAGGGGAGAGAAAAAGTGAAATAATGCCCGTCACATTCCCTCCTATAGGCTTCTGCATTTTGTCTCGAACCCCAAGCCCACTCCTGTCCTCAGCGATTACCTGACATCTTTAAGACCTGGAGAGTGAAGCTCAGAGAGGCCCAGGGACTTGTCCCAGATCACACAGCCAGGACTCAACAATCCCGGCCCTTGTAGCCCACCCTCTTTGTGCCTGGAGAGCGGCTTTCTCTTCCCACCTTCTGCTGCCACCCTCTACCCCCCACCCCTGGGTTTAATGAGGACTCAGGGCCAGTTCGCAGGCACCTTCCTGGCCAGCCCCCTGGGTGGTGGGTGGGTGGGAGGGTCAGGCCCCCTGCTGCGCACACCCAACACCCTCCGGCCCCTGGGCTTTCTTCCCTGATGGAGTTGACAAGAGGCAAAGAGGCGGGGGGGGGGGGGGGGGGAAGGGGCGGGGGGAGACAACACAAGCCACACTCCTTCCGGGGGTGGGAGGGGGGCATCCTGATCAGACTATTCCAATCAGAGGCTCATTCACAAATCCATGGCTGGTATGACGGGACGACCGCGCACACGCACACACACACACACACACATACACACACACACACACGGCCTCCCTGGGCTGTGGGTGGCCACTTGCAGGAGACCGGCCTGGTGTGTCTCAGACGAGCGCATCTGCATCCCGCTCGCTGTGATCTCCAGCTCCCAGAGCCCCCCGCACCCTCTTCTGACCCCCCTAGAGAAAGCCCCGCGCTCAGGGCCATGGAAGCCCGGTCCCTGGACCTGCACCCCAGGCAGCCGGCCCATCCTGCGCTTCTGACCGAGTGAGGAGGCCTGGGCCACCCTCGCCCTCCCTCCCAGCATGGAGGTGCCCGGGCCCCTGGTGTCCAGCAAGCCCGGGGAGACCTCCGTCAAATGGCAGCTCTGCTACGACATGACGGCCAAAATGTGGTGGATGGTGAGTGAGGAGGTACCTGCCGGTGCGGGGTGGGGGCTCGGGTGGCCGTCTCAGGGGGCAGGAGGGGCCCGCAGGAAGCCCGGGGGCTTCTCGCCCTGTCTTTGGCCTCTCCAGTTCAAGGATATTTGGATATCGGTGAGGACGGTCAGGCGCTGTTGGCGGAGGCGGTGACCGCTCCCTGGGCCTTTGGGAGACGGGGAGAGGTGCTCAGAAGGGGGGAAACAGAGGCCAGACCATGGGGAGAAACCATCCCCCAGTCCTCCGGGCAGCTGGCCGGGGCTGCCAAGTGGCGATTAGAGTCCAAATGCGCTGGTGTCCGTGGCCGGGAGGGCGCCGAGGGCGGCCATCCTCTCGGGAGGTTTGCAGTGAGTTAGCTGGACCTGAAACCTTGCAACGGCCGTGACTTGGGTTGCCCCAGGGCCTGTGATGGCAAGTTCTGTGTGCAGGGAGGTCGGGGGGCTGGGGACTCTGGGGGAAGCCCAGGTTGACAGGCAGGAAGCAGGAGGCTCAGGGCCTGAGCTGCCACACCTCTGCCAGTTTCTGTGCCCCCAGACCCCAAGGGCGGAGTGGCGCCCTGTTCCGTCCACCCCTAAGCTTCCCTTCTGGAAGCTTCCATGGCAGGGTGTGGGATGGCCACGTTCCCAGAGCCCAGGACCCAGCTGGTGGGAGAGGGGACATTCTGGATCAAGGCAGGCTGTGGAACCTGGCACTAGAAACTGACCGTCTGAGGCTCTCCAGCCAGCATGACACCATGAGGCCAGTGCACCATTGTCTGCCCTGCTGTCCATCCATACATCTGTCCCTCCCAGCACTGACAGGACACCCAAAGCAGAAACCGTCTCCTTATCTATGTGGTTCTGGGTCTGAACATGGGTGTGCTGTGTGACCTTGAGTTGGTGGCTTGCCCTCTCTGGTCCTTAGGTTCCTCCATGGAAGCAATGGTTTGCAGCCTGGACATTTCAGGCTTGGCAGCCAGTGCTCCCCAGAGAGAGCTGGGCTTCAGCTGGGGATGGCACCTCATGACCTCTCTGGACCCTTTCTAACTGTCACCTCTGGGGTTTAGATGACTCAGGAGGGCTGAGGGCAGTGGGAGCTGTTTGATCTTGGAATATTAAGGTCTTGGGGTCCATGAGGACAGAGGTGTTCCCACATCCTTGAGGAGCATCATGAGTTGGTTTCATTTTTCATTCCTCATTCAGCCAACATTTATTAAACACCTGTCTCCAGCCCTGTTCTCCTGCTGAGGACACAGCAGTGACCCAGGCAGACAAAATCCCTGTCCTCTTGGAACAGATGCTACTCTGAGGGAGACAGAAAATAAAGATATCAGTGTACCAAATCAGACTTAATTATGCTTATGGAAGGGATTCTAAGGAGCTGGGGGCTTTGAATTAGGCTGGGCAATCTAGGAGGGCTTCACTGAGGAGGTGACATCTCATTGAAAACCTGGCGGATGACAGAATTCACTAGAAGAGAAGGGGAAAGAGTGTTCCCAGCAGCAGGGACAGCCCATGCAAAGGCCCTGGGGCAGGACTGTGCCTGGTGTATTATAGGATCAACGAGGAGGGCCCAAGTGGCTAGAGCAGAGAGAGGGAGGGGAAGTGGGGGAGGAGGGGAGAGCAGGGAGGGGACAGAGCAAATAGTGCAGGGCCTTGGGGGCTGTGGGGAGGACTTGGGCTTTTACCCTGGGTGGGTGGGAGCCCTGGGGGGCTGTGGGCAGAGGAGGAATGGGACCTGTTTTACATTCTTTAAAGCTCTCTTGGGCTTCTGTGGGGAGAAGGGATGGTCTGAGGCTGACGTGGCAGCTAGTACCAAGGGGAGGCTGGTGCAGCCTCCAGGCCAGCCATCATGAGGGCCTGGGCGTGGAGGGAAGTGGGTAGGTTCCAGATGAAGAATGGTGGGACTTGGTGATTAAATTAGAGGCCAAAATAATGGCGTGATTTGCCTAAAGTCAAAGGGCAAGTGGAGAGCAGAGCTGGGAACTGCAGAAGAGGCCTAGGGCTAGAGGTCAGAGGTGAGGGAGTGATTCCCCATCCCCCAGCTCCCTGGTCCTGGGAATGTCAAGCAGAACTGGCAGTTTGTGACAAGGAGGATAGTTCTGTGCGAATGTGAGGTCTTATCAATAGAGGTAGAAGTCCCAGTACAGAGGAGGTTATGGATTCACTAACCAGCTAAGGACAGGTGTCAAACTTGGGCATATTCAGAAGAGGAAAGAGGATGGGTTTCAGCAGCCTGCAGGGAAAGATTGAGACTCAGGGCTTCAGGAGTTCCCGTTGTGGAGCACTGGAAACAAATCTGACTAGGAACCACAAGGTTGTGGGTTCGATCCCTGGCCTTGCTCAGTGGGTTAAAGATCTGGTGTTGCTGTGGCTGTGGTCTAGGCCAGCAGCCATAGCTCCGATTAGACCCCTAGCCTGGGAACCTCCATATGCTGTGGGAGTGGCCCTAAAAAGCATTAAAAAAGAAAAAGAGAGAGAAAGAGCAAGAGAGAGACTCAGGGCTTCAGCCCTAAAAAGATGCCTGGGCAAATTTGGTTAAATTAACAATCTTGCTCTGGGCTCAGTCCTGAGCTGGGTCATCTGGGCCCCCTACAGAAGATCAGCCCCTCCCCCACCCTCAAGGAGCCCCCAACACAAGAGCTGAAACAGCCAGGCCCAAGAGTGGTCTCAAGTCTTCCTACTAGGGCTGCCCTTGGGGGGGGGGGGTTTCTTTGCAACCCCAGAGGGCAGAGCTTGACCTCTACAGGGATTAGTTCAACCTCGGTAAGGAATTTCATCCCACTGGCTGAAAGGTAATGAGGCATCTGTCACAGGAGGCATCTAAGCCCGAACTGGTAGGAATTCCATTCTCCAGAGTGAACCAGGTGATTCTGAAAAGATCCCTTTATACGCAGAGCATCCAAGATCCCAAGGTGGGTGAGGGGCCCAGGAGGCATTCAAAATGTAGTACTGGACAGAGGGGAGTGGGTGGGAGTCAAAGATTCCAGCCTCAGCCCCCAAGCCCCAGGCAGACCCCACATCTCCTATAGCCATGAAGGCACAGCACCCCGGGTCCCCAGGACTTCCACGACCCTCAGAAATATTTTAACTTCTTTTACAATGAGAAGAAAACACATAATATGATAATATTAAATATATAGCAATGAACCCCAGCCTTATGGATTCATCTGTAAACCAATGTACCTAGAAAACATTTTTAATCATTTTCTTTCTAAGAAGGATGGTAAAAATGCAGTGGGCCCTCAGAAATCAGAGTGCATCCCTGTTCCTCTGTTCATTTGGTCAAAGAGCAAATTATCTCACCTCTCTGTGCCTCAGTTTCCTCATCTGTGAGATGGGGGTGGGGGCATGAATAATAAAGCCTCTGTCCAATAGGCTCTCTGTGGGAAATTCCATGAGCTGATGACCATAGAGGTATCTACAAACTGTTAAGGGCTGTGCGCAGGTCTGGAACTGTGTGATGCTCACACAGCTGAAGCAGGAGAGATTGTGGTTAGACTCCAAGAGGACTTCCCCAGATGGTCTGTCTAGTCAGCCAGTGCCTATTACATGTCAGCTGTGGACCAAGCTGACCCAGCCCTGCCCTGCTGGGGCTCATGGTCCTGCAGGGAGAAAAGTAAGAGAGAAAAATGAATAAACACGGGAGATACTTTCAAGTTGGGAGGAGGCCTGCTAGGACATTAGAGAGGAAGGGGGTGAACCTGACAGGAAAGCCAGGTGGGCAAGGAAGGCCCCGCTGAGGTGCAGGCTCAGTGATCTCGGGGACAAAGGTCTGGAGGCAGAGGGCACAGCCGGTGCAAAGGCCCTGGGGCAGGGCCAGACCTGGTGAGTTGGAGGAACAATGAGGAGGCACATGTGTCTGGAGCAGGGGAGGCAGGAGGGAGAGGCCCGGCAGGTCGTGCAGGGCCTTTGTGGGAGGACGTGGTGGGGTTTTGTTCAGGACACGGGGGAGCCCTGGAGGGCTGTAGGCAAGGGGTGGCTGCCGCCATTTGCCCATCGGGTCGCTTGCCCGGCTGGAAGTGCCACCAGCTGCTTCCCCCGCTGTGTGCCCAGCGCTGGGGTGGGGGGTCGAGGGGCACGTAGTCTCCCCAGCCCCCGGCCCGCGCCCGCCCGGCCGCCGCCCACTCTGCCCACATCTGAGGCGCCGAGGAGCCGGACAGTCTGCTGCAAACCACGGAATGTTTCCCGGAGCGCCCGGGCCGGGAATGTCGGCGGTGAGGAGGGGAAGGGCGGGGAGCCCCGGAGAGGAGAGTTGGGGAGACACGGAAAGCAGGGCCAGGGAGGGGGTGGGGGCGGACCCAGCAGCACGGAGGGCTGAAGGGACGCCATTGTCACCGCGATGCCTCTCCACTTTACAGATGGGGAAACTGAGGCACAGGGCAGTGAACGGAGGTGTCCACAGGCAGCACAGGGTTTCAAATCCCGGCCATCTGGCTGCAAAGCTTGGAGGCCTCAACTGCTGGAGGAGTCAGTGCAATTCTTTTCGTGAATGAATGAAAGAACAATTGAATGAATGAATGGTCTTTCTGAGTGAATGAAGGCAGGAAAGGCTCCGCCTTTCACGTGGACCTGAGACACCACTTTCTCCTGGCACCTGTCAGCCCCCATCCCGACCCTGGCTCCAGGCCCCAGCACTTCTCCTCCTTTCTGGAAGTCCTTCCTCGCTTCCATCCTTTCTTTTCCAGGGCAAGCAAACATGGGGTGTTCAGACTCTCCCCTGGGGGCTCCTGAGGCTGCCTCTCCAGGAGCTGGGTGGAACTGGGCTGCTGCTCATTCTAGAAATCAAAAGAAGGGAAAGCCGTGGCTCAGAGAAGGATGGCACCTTCCCCAGAGTCACACAGCAAACTGAGAGCTGAGAGCTCAAGTCAGCTGGAGTCACCGCCAGTTGCGATGTTATGTCTTGCTCAGGGATCCCAACCAGCCTATGAAGAAGACAGTGCTATGCTCGCCATCCTATCAATGGGGAAACTGAGGCTCAGAGAGAGGCATTCACTGTATGAGGGCGCAGGGGTGTGACCAGGATAATAGGGTGGTTCAGAGCTTGCCCTCTGGGGAGTTCCCTGGTGGCCTAGCAGTTAAGGATCCAGTGCTGTCACTGCTATGGCTTGGGTCACTGCAATGGTGTGAGTTCGAGCCCTGGCCTGGGAAATTTGCATGCTGTGGGCGTGACCAAAAATAAAGAGCTTGCCCTCTGGATCAGCCACTGGCTCTGTAAGTAGCTGATATTCTGGGAGGTTACCTCACCCAGGTGGTGGGTGTCACATCTAGCCTCCCACAAGCTGATAACATGGTGCATCTGTCCACCTTGGCACCTGGTGGCCTCAAGAGGCTCCAAGAGCCTGAGGGGCAGAGCAGAAGGCAGGGTGGTGGCCTGGTCCTTGGATGAAAACCCTGGCTGGGGGCTACCTGGAGAAAGTGGCATCAGAGCCAAGCTTGGGGCTGCTAAGACTTTCAACTCAGAGAGACAGTGGGGAGGCCATCCAGGCAGAAGGAAGTTCCCAGACACAGGTGTGGCAGTGGGAGTGTGCTGGGTGTGACAGAGGTGAAGTGGGGAGGAGGCCAGGGAGCAAGGAAGGCCAGAGAGATGTGTGAATCCAGCCCCTGGTGGGCCTTGCAAGCCGGGATGTGGAGCAGGGCTTTCTCTGCAGGGCAGCAGGGAGCCATGTGAGGTGTTTGAGTCGGGAGGGGGATGGCCAGATCTCAGGCAGCTGCGGGACCGGGAATGGGGGCCAGGAGGAGATGGGCGTGGTGATCCTGGTGGGAGAAAGGGAGACCTGGTCATGGATGAGGGAGAGGCCCGAGGGAGAGAATGGGCTTGAACATGGGGACTCACAGGCTGGGGGGGGGGGTGCGGGGGAAGCAGGGAGGAGGCAGGGCCCAGTGATGGGATCCCTGCCTCAGGGACAGTGAGCAGTGGTGGAATTGTCCCTGAGATGGGGACATGGGCGGGGGGGGGGAGCGGGGAGCAGCACTGTGGAGGAAGATGCTGAGTCTAGGGACCCTAGAGGATGTTCTGGGGAGATGTTGAGTAAGGTGTGGAGAAAACCAATGGGGCCCAAAGTAGTGCCTAGTGCATTTTACACAATCAAGAACTGCTTGTCTGTGGTAGGGAGGGAGGGTCCATGAGATCTGGATAGAGGGATAGAGGGGTGGATGAATGGGTGGATGAGTGGATGGATGGATGGGGAGGTGGATGGATGGATGGGTGCGTGGATGAACATATGGATGATTGGATGGATGGTTGGGTGGAGGCTGAAGGCAGAAGTGCCTGCCCTGAGTGTGAAGGCAAAGGACCCGGCACAACTCTGGAAAGCCCCCACTACATGGCCAGGATGGGGAGATTTGGGGGACCCAGAAACCATGCCAGTTCCCCCCTGTCTCTTGGTGAGGCCTCCCCTCAAGTCCTCTCCTCTGCCCTCACTCCCCATAGACGGCAGTGGGCCTTGATGTTCTTCTCCACACACACATGGCTCAGCTCTGGGGGGCCCACCGCAGACAAATCAGTGGAAAATTAAAATAGTGCCTGTGTGCTGGTTATCGGCGGCCTCAGCTGGGCCACTTAATGACCCCCTTCTGGGGATTGTTACCAGCTGGAGGTGGCTGGGGGAGGGGGTCAGTGCCAAGCCACCCAATCTGAAAGGGAGACGAAAGGGGTGGTCCCTGGAGGCAGTGCTGCCGAGGAGAGAGGAAGGGCCATACGGTGGTCTCCTGATGGGGAAACAAGGAAGAAGATGGTTCTGGGCTCTGGGTGTGGACGCACCTGGGCCCTGGATCCCAGTGAGTCCTCCCTCCCTCTGTCCTGCAATCTGTCCTGTGGGGATGCTCTTTTCCCCCACTTTTGCTTGGTAGCTTCAGCTCATCTTTTAAGTCTCAGGTTTAATGTCACCACCTCCACGAAGCTCTCTCCAGGCTAGATCAATTCCAATCATTTACTCTCAGAAGCATCTGCCCTACCCACTCATATGTGTAATCTTATCCTCTTGGATATGCAGGGGTTAAGAGCAAGAACTCCATTTTGCTATCTGCTAGCTGTGTGTCTTCAGTAGGTTTTTTCCCCTTTCTTTGCCTCATTTTCCTCATCTGTAAAACGGGAATGATAATAACCCCTTCCTCATAGAGCTGTTGGGAGGATTCAGTGAGCTATTCAGGGCAAACTGGTAATTACTGGACACTTACTATGTGCTGAGCATTCCCATTTTAGGGATGGTGTCACTGAAGCCCACAATTAGATGTACTGACCTGATACCATTGCTGTGTTGTGCCTAGACTAGTACAATCCCTTCTGCCCTAATTGTCCTCCCTGCAGCAGCCACAGAAGGGCGCCCGTGAGCCCCTGAGTCAGGCTTGGCCCTTGCCCCACAGTCTGTCCTCCTTGCAGCAGCCACCAGAGGGCACCCGTCTACACCTGAGTCAGTCCCACCTTCACCCCCAGTCTCAGTCTCTGTCTCACAGTCTACTGTAGAGTCTCCACAGAAGCCACAGGAGGGCGCCTGTGAGCAACAGAGTCAGTTCCCACCCTCACCCTCACAGCCTGTCCTCCCCGCAGCAGCCACAGGAGAGAGAGTGAGAGCACCTGAGACAGTCCCACCCTCACCCGCCAGAGTCTGTCCTCTCCACAGTAACCACAGGAGGGCGCCTGTGAGCAACCAAGTCAGGTCTCGCCCCTCCTCTGTGCAGAGCCCTCCCTGTGGTAAAAACCCAAGTCCCCCTTGTGGCTCTTAAGGCCCTGCAGGAGCTGCATGCCCCCCTCCCTCCCCTGCCCTCCTCCCTCTCTCCCCGTCACTTACTCTGCTCCACACATGGGCCTCCTTGCTGTGCCTTCAATGAACCATGCATGGTGCTGCCCCTGGGCCTTTGCACAGACTGTGCCCTCCATCCAAAATGCTGTTTCATATGCCCTTGGCCAAGTTGCCTTTGTCTCTTTCCTCTGTTCTCAACGCAAATGGCCCTAGGACAGTCCTCCCCCTTCCCACTAAAGCAGGTCCTTCTGCTGTTCTGTCCTCACCCCTCCCCCATTCTTCTGAATGCAACAATCACACATTGCAATTATATTCTGTGTAATTCTCTATCCCTCACAGGACCACAGAGCAGGGATTTCTGCCCTGGCCTCTGAGTCCCCAGCACTCCACATAGGGTACTGCATGCAGGAGGTGCCAAATAAATGCTTACTGGAAAATGAACACAGAAATAAACATCACACAAATCACACGCATTGGGCCAAGTGGCCCCTTGAACTCCCATCTCCAGGCCCCTCACCCTCCTTTCCCCTCCTCTGCCTGACTGAAGGGTTATGTTAAAATAGTAGTTCATAGATGCCATTCTCGTTTTTTCTTTTCACTTTCCCTTTTTAAGAATCATTTACAGGAGTTCCCTGGTGGCTCACTGGGTTCCATCCTTGGCCCAGGAACTTCCACATGCCACTGGGGGTGCCCCCACCGAAGACACAGTTATATATGGGATAAGAGAGATTCATAGGGCAGAGATAGACTTAATCTATTGAGGGGCTTTTCCAATTGGTGGAGAAATGAGAGTTTTTTTAAATAAATTTTCATGGGACAGCTTTAAGGAGAAAAAAACCCCAACATTTTATTTTGGAATACTTTTAAATTTAGAGAAAAGTCACAAAGGTAGCACAGAGAATTCCCATGTACCCCCCACCTGACTTCCCCTTTCATAACAGCAGTGCATTCATCACAAGTAAGAAATTAACCTCAGGATGATAGTATTAACTAAACTCCAAAATTTATCCAAGTTTTACCAGTTTTTCTATTGATGTCCTCTTTTTGGTTCCGGATCCCACATGGCATTTCATCATCATTGTCTCATGAGGCTCCCCTGGTCTGTGACAATTTCCCCATCTTTCTCTGTTTTTCATGACCTTGACTGTCTCAAAGAGGACGGACCAGGTATCCTGAAAACGTTCCCTGATCTGGGTTTCTTGGACATTTTCTTAGGATTAGACCAGGGTTGTGGGTTTGGGGGAGGAAAACACAGAGGTGAGGTGTCCTCATCCCATCTCCACCAAGGGTTCCTGACGCGCACACCACATCACCCTGAGGTTAACCTTTCTTTAAAATTCGGAGTTCTGGGAGTTCCCATCGTGGCTCAGTGGTTAACAAATCCGATTAGGAACCATGAGGTTTTGGGTTTGATCCCTGGCCTCGCTCAGCAGGTTAAGGATCCGGCATTGCCTTGAGCTGTGGTGTAGGTCGGCAACTGTAGCTCTGATTAGACCCCTAGCCTGGGAACCTCCACATGCTGAAGGTGCGGCCCTGGAATAGACAAAAAGACAAAAAATAAATAAATAAAATTCAGAGTTCCCGTCGTGGCACAGTGGAAACGAATCTGACTAGGAACCATGAGATTATGGGTTCGATCCCTGGCCTTGCTCAGTGGGTCAAGGATCCCACATTGCCGTGAGCTATGGTGTAGGTCACAGATGTGCCTTGGATCTGGCGTTGCTGTGGCTGAGGCGTAGGCCAGCAGCTACAACTCCAATTAGACCCCTAACCTGGGAACCTCCAAATGCCACAGGTTTGACCCTAAAAAGACCAAAAAAAAAAAAAAAACCAAACAAACAAAAAAAAAACTTTCTTTAAAATTGAATGTCATTGATTTACAATAGTGTGTTAGTTTCAAGTGTACAGCAAAGGTGATTCAGTTTTATACATATATTCTTTTTCAGATTCTTTCCCCATCTAAGTTATTACAAGATACTGAATATAGCTCCCTGCCTATACAGTAGGACCTTGTTTATTTTATATGTAATAGTTCGTATCTGTTAATTCTACACTTCATATTAATCCCTTCTCCACCCCCTTCCCCCTTTGGTAACCCTAAGTTTGTTTTCTATGTCTGTGACTCTGTTTCTGTTTTGTAAGGTTTTTTTTTTCTTTTTTTTAGGGCTGTACCCGTGGCGTATGGAAGTTCCCAGGCTAGGGGTCAAATCAGAGCTACAGCTGCCGGCCACAGCCACAGCAACACCAGATCCGAGCAGAGTCTGTGACCTACACCACAGCTCATGGCAACACCGGATCCTTAACCCACTGAGCAAGGCCAGGGATCAAACCCGCATCCTCATGAATACTAGTCTGGTTCGTTACTACTGAGCCATGATGGGAAGTCCCCTTTTTTGATTTCTACAAAAAACTCCTCTGTTTTGTAAGTTCATTTGTATCATTTTTTTAGATTCCATATATGTGATATTGTAGGATATTTGTCTCTCTCTGATTTACTTCACTTAGTATGATAATCTCTAAGTCCATCCATGTTGCTACAAATGGCAGTATTTCATTCTTTTTTATGACTGAGTGATATTCCATTGCATATATTACCACTTCTTAATCCATTCCTCTGTCAATGGACATGTAGGTTGTTTCCACGTCTTAGCAATGACGACTGGTGCTATAGGGATGTATGTATCTTTTTAAATAGAGTTTTGTCCAGATAGATGCCCAGGAATGGGATTGCCAGATCGTATGGTAACTCTGTTCTGTTTTTTTTAAGGAACCTCCATACTGTTCTTCGTGGCGGCTGCATTAATTTATATTCCCACCCACAGTGTAGGAGGGTTCCCTGTTCCCCACACCCTCTCTATTTAGTATTTGTAGACTCTTTGACATCAGCCGTTCTGACTGTGTGAGGTGATACCTCATTGTAGTTTTGACTTGCATTTCTCTAATAATTAACCACGTTGAGCATCTTTTCATGTGCTTTTTGGCTACACTTTAAGGCGTAGGGCACTGGTTCTCAACTAGTAGTGATTTTGACCAGGGGATACTCTGCAAAGTCTGAAGCCTTTTTTTTTTTTTTTGTCTTTTTGCTATTTCTTTGGGCCGCTCCCGTGGCATATGGAGGTTCCTAGGCTAGGGGTCGAATCGGAGCTGTAGCTGCCGGTCTACGCCACAGCCACAGCAATGCAGGATCCGAGCCGCGTCTGCGACCTACACCACAGCTCACGGCAACACCAGATTGTTAACCCACTGAGCAAGACCAGGGACCAAACCCGCAACTTCATGGTTCCTAGTCGGATTCGTTAACCACTGCACCGCGACAGGAACTCCTGAAGACGTTTTTGATTATGGTAACTAAGGGGTATTTAGCGAGAGGAGGTCAGGGAATGATGCTGAAACCCTACAATGCACAGAAGTCCTTTCCCCGAGCCAAGAATACCGCAGCCTGAAATGTCAATAAGGAAGCAAGCTCTTTTGTGTATTATTTGTGGAAACATACATTTTTTAGAGGCAATTCGGTAGTATCTGCTAGTTTAAAATGCAAACATCTTTTTATAATTTTTTTAAAATTGAAGGTGTTCCCATTGTGGTACAGTGGAAGCAAATCTGCCTAGTATCCATGAGGATGCAGATTCAATCCCTGGCCTTGCTCAGTAGGTCAGGGACCTGGCATTGCTGTGAGTTATGGTGTAGGTCGCAGGTTCGGCTCAGATCCTGCTTTCCTGTGGCTGTGGTGTAGGCCAGCATCTGTAGCTCCAATTTGACCCCTAGCCTGGGAACTTCCATATGCTGCGAGTGTGTTGCTAAAAAGAAAAAAAATTGAAGTATGGTTGATTTACACTATTGTGTTAGTTTCAGGTGTACAGCAAAGTTATTCTGGCAAAAAGCAAAATTAGCATCAAAGGGAGACTAACTTATAGAAACCATGGTCAACAGAAAACAGTATGATGCATCCTCAAAAAATTAAACACAGAATCATCATATGCTCCAGGAATTCCACTCCTGGACTTATACCCAAGTGATTCAAAGCAAAGTCACAAAGAGAGCTTTGCACACCCATGTCCATGGCAGCATCATTCACAGCAGCCAAAAGGTGGAAGCAGCCCAAGTGTCCAGCGACAGATAATGGGTAAACAAAAAGTGGTCCATCTGTACAATGAAATATATTATTCAATCTTAAAAAAGGAGGGAAATTCTGGCACACACTCCAACATGGATGAACCTCGAAGACATTGTGCCGAATGAAAAAAGCCAGACACAAGGACAAATAGTGTCTTGACTCCACTCCCAGGAGGTCCCTAGAGGAGTCAGATCCATAGAGACAGGAAGGAGATGGTGGGGCAAGGGCTGGGGGAGGGGAGGAGAAGTCAGTGTTTCATGGGGACAGAGTTTCAGTTCGGGAAGGTGAGAAAGTTCTGGAGATGGATGGTGGGGATGGTTGTAAAACAGTGTGGCAGTGCTTGATGCTATTGAACTATACACTTAAAATGGTTAATATGGTAAACTTTATGGTGTATATATTTTACCACCATTTAAAACAAATACTGTCGGGGAGTTCCCGTTGCTGCTCAGTGATTAACGAATCCGACTAGCAACCATGAGGTTGCGGGTTCTATCCCTGGCCTTGCTCAGTGGCTTAAGTGTCTGGCGTTGCCGTGCGCTCTGGTGTAGGTTGCAGACCAGCTCGGATCCGATGTTGCTGTGGCTCTGGCGTAGGCCGGTGGCTACAGCTCCGATTAGACCCCTATCCTGGGAACCTCCATATGCTGTGGGTGTGGCCCTAGAAAAGACAAAAAGACAAAAAAAATACTGTTGTGCAAGCATTCAGGGGACCGCTGGAGCCCTTTGCAAGGTGCTTTGGCTCTTGATGGGCAATTGCTAAGTTTGTCTCTTCAGACCAAGCCTGTATGATACAGGCTGCAATACCTACGGATACCGCTAGAGGGGAGCACATCACCGGGAGACCCGCCTTAATGTTGCTCTGCTACCGTTGGCTCTTTACTGACCATTCCCTTTCTTCTGTTCCTTCCTTTTGGCTTTGTTTTGTTTACGTGTGTATTTATATCCTTTTTTCCCTATTACTTACCTTCCATAGGCAAACGTCTCAAGTGTTCAGTGTGTATCTTTTTCATTTCTATGTGCCCTTGAAAATGTATTTTGTTAGGTTGCCCAGAGAAGTAATACCCAAAGATGATGCCTAAGTGAATGAGTGTGGCTGTGTGCCAATAAAACTTTATTTATAAAGCCAGGGATGGGCTGTGTATTTGTCGAGGTTCTTCAGAGAAGCAGAAACAATAGGGTGTGTGTGTGAGTGGGTGTGTGTGTGTGTGTATAAAGACATAGACAGATAGATTTAGAGATACAGTTATAAATAGATAAAGATATTCACTTTAAGGAGTTGTCTCATGCCATGTGGGAGCTGGCAAGTCTAAAATTTGTAGGGCCAGCAGACTGGAAATTTAGTAAAGAGGCAGTGTTGCCACCGTGAGCCTACTGGCCAGGTGGGCTAAAGACTCAGGCAGGACTTCTCTGTCACAGTTTTGAGGCAGAATTCCTTCTTTCCCCAGGAAACCTCAGTATTTGCCATCATTTCCTTCAACTGACTGGATGTGGCCCAGCCACACTCCAGAGCGCCATGTACATCCTTCACTTCAAATCAACTGATGTAAATGTGAACAGTATCTACACAATTCCTGCAGGGCAGTACCTAGATGAGGGTTCACAAAATTTAACCCTCTCAGGTTGGATTTGATCCAACAACTGTGTCTTAGTTCCCTGGGGCTGTTAAAACAAAATGTCAAACCAGGTTCTGTTTCGAACCACAGAAATTTGCTCTCTTGCAGCTCTAGAGGCTAGAGTCCAAAATCAAGGTGTCTGCAGGGCTGGTTCCTTCTGAGGCTGTGATGGAGAATCTTCCATGGCCCCCTCCGTGGCTTGTCCGTCTTCATGTTCACATGGTCTCTCCCTGTGTGCACATCTCTGCCCAAGTTTCCTCTTCTTAGAAGGACACTGGGCATATTGGATCAGGCCCCTCCAAACTAAAAATGACCTCATTTTTAGTTTGATCACCTCTGTAAAGGTCTCTGTAAAGACCCAGTCTCCAAATACAGTCACATTCTAAGGTCCTGGAGGCTAGGACTCCAATGTATGCATTTGGGGAGGATACAGTTTGACTTCTTATAAATGTAAATGATTCTTTCTCCTTGCTGTATAATATTCCATTGTATGATTATATCTTACTTTTTTCACTCTACTCCTAGTGAGAATGGGCATTCTGGTTGCTTCCAGTTTGGGGTTCTTACAAGTGAAGCTGCCATGGCTGTTCCTGTGTGTGCCTTCTGCTGGATACATGTGGCATTACTGTTAGATGTGTACCTACCTATGTCAACTAGGAGTGACAGGCCACTTGCCAGTCCACACACACACACACACACACACACACTCACTCACACACAGGCTCTTAGCAACCCTCAGCAACATCTGTCTTTCTCACTTTTGCCCCTCTGGCAGGGGTAAAGTGGTACTTCACTGCTGTGCTACTCTGCATTGTTCCTGGGCTGACCACTTCTTATCTCCTCTGAAAGTCACTTATTCATACATGTTGTCCCCTTTGCCCTGAGGATGCCACCTCTTACAGTGGGTTTGAGGAGCAGGGCCACTGTGTATACTTTTTCAAGGTAAACATTCTCACTGGGACAT
Organism: Phacochoerus africanus; assembly: GCF_016906955.1. Taxonomy (NCBI): domain Eukaryota; kingdom Metazoa; phylum Chordata; class Mammalia; order Artiodactyla; family Suidae; genus Phacochoerus; species Phacochoerus africanus. The sequence goes on along the minus strand of NC_062547.1, from coordinate 75,427,668 downwards.
CTTGGGACTCAATTAGATTAGAGTGAGAATGACTCCCCCTGCAGTAAGCAACACAGCAGCCCTGGGGAGGAGATCCTTATATGCTCCAGCTATCAGCCCTGCCATTTCTCTTCCTGTCCCATCATCATTCTACTCATTCTGTCCTGGTGTCTTTCTTTCACTGGACAGAAATCCTTCACTTTAATGTTATTAAATCCATACATCTTATGCCTTCTGGCTTTGCTTCAGAAGTTTTGTTTAAGTACTTTCCTGGGAGTTCCTGTCATGGCTCATTGGAAACGAATCTGACTAGCATCCATGAGGATGCAGGTTTGATCTTTGGCCTTGCACAGTGGGTTAAGGATCTGATGTTGCCATGAACTGTGGTGTCAGTTGTGGATGAGGCTCAGATCCCGCATTGATGTGGTTGTAGTGTAGGCCAGCGGCTACAGCTCCAATTCATCCCCTAGCATGGGAACCTACATATGCACTGGGTGAACCCCTAAAAAGACAGAAAAAAAAAAAGAAGAAGTACTTTCTTGGAGTTCCCTGGTGGCACAGCAGGTTAAGAATCTGGTGTTGTCACTGCTGTGGTACAGGTTTGATCCTGGGAACTTCCACATGCTGTAGGTGCTGCCAAAAAAAAAAAAAAATACTTTCTCACTCCCAGGTCCTAAAGCTCTTCTACATCTTCTATCAGTGTTCTTCTTTATCTTTCACAATTAGGTCTTTAATCCAGGGTCCATTCATCCACAGGGGACGTCAGTCAGGGAACAGTTTGAGTTTTCTCACGGAGCACAAGCAGTTTTCCCCACCCGGGTTGTTTCCTCCTTGCCTTGTGGTATCACCTCTGCAGATACCTGAGGATGTGCCTTGGGGTTCTTAAATCTCTCTGATTGGTCCATTTGATTATTTTAAACACCTTGCCCCACTTGATGCCCATGGTGAGGTGTGGACTCTTATTCTATTTAACAGTTGGAGAAACTGAGGCTCAGGGAAGGGAAGAGAGCTCCCAAAGTTGTACTGTGGGTGGTCGAGGGTAGAGTCATAAGCTGGGGCAGCTTGAATGTTTTCTTTGGTTCTATTTATTGCTGTTAATCTAAGGTGGTGTGTGGGGTGGGGGGGGAGCCACAAACTTTTCCAATAAAGGGGTAGATAGTCAATATTTAACTTGGCGGGCCAGTCTCTGTCGTGACTCCTCAACTCTGCAGTGGCAACATAAAAGCAGCTGTAGATGACATGGAACCGAACAGGATGGTTGTGTGCCAATAAAACTTTATTTATAAAGACAAGTGGTGGGCTGGACTTGACCTCTGGCTATTGTTTGCTGACCACTGGCCTAAAGGGTTATCAAATTCCTATTGGGTATCAAGCCCTGTTCCAAGGCATAGCAGTGACCAAGACATGGGTACACAAACATAGAAATGAGTAAGATGACTTCAGACAATTATGAGTCTACAAAACAAAACAAACAACAACAAAAAAAACAGGATGATAGGTGAGTGGCAAGTGGGAAGGAAGGCGTCATAGAGAAGATGTCCTGAAAAATGAGAAGCCAGCCTCAAAGATATTGGGGAAAGGTGACCCAGGCAGATGGCACAGCCTGTGCAAAGGCCCCGGGGGCAGGCCAGTGCTTGACCCCATTAGAGGAAGAGCAAGGAGGCCCCTGCAGCAGGAGCAGAGTGATCGAGGGAGAGAGAGGGAGGAGGGAAGTCCAGAAACCAGAGAGAAGCTGCAGCAGCTTCCACTCGGCAGATGGGACCCCTGAAACCAACTTTCTCACACAGCAAAGTGAGAGCCCACGGGGTGTTCATATGTGCAGGTCTAGCAGCCAGAGGCAGTTCCAAGGTTTACCCTGAGCTCTTAGAAATTGCGCATGCCCAGTAGGTGCCCTGCGCAGAGTAGGGCCACAGGGATGCTATAGGGCATGAGGAAATTGGGTACCTGTCCATTCTGAAGACAGAGGAATGGGATGGGGTGGGGAGCAGAGGATGAAGGATTGAAGTCAGGCCCCCATGGGCAAGTCCTGGGGGGCAGAGCCCTTTCCACTCATTTTCACTCCCCCTGGGTCTGTGCCAGTCACAGCATGGGGTCCCCAGGAGAGGCTGCCTGGTGGGTTTGGTTATTATGGGGGGTGTGGCTGCTGAAGGCTGGAGACAGTTGGATGGGAGGTGGTGGTGGGGTAGACCAGCTCGGGGACCAGCCCATGGGACGGTCTGGCCTGTGTCAAAGTCAGGGAACCTCTACTGTGCCCTCCCTGCCTCTGGGGACACCAGCCGCCTGCAAGGGGCAGTGGGCAGCCAGTTGGAAGCAGTGGGAACTCCAGGCCCTCCCTCATCCTGCCTAGTTACTGCCGCTGCCCAAGGCCCTGACCTTTCTCCCAGATCCCGGAGCTGAGTAATTGTTACTGGAAATCTAAGCCAGCTGAGAGGCTGCTGGCGGGGTGGGGGGTTCTCTCTGGGTCCCCAGGGTACCATGGCCATGATGTGTGACCGGGCCAAGTTCCTTCCTCCTCCCCAACTCTCTACCCCCACCCCATGCCCACACTCCCCCAACTGCAGGGACCTTGGAGTGACACCGCCACCACTCCCATCCCCCACCCCATCCTGGCTCTCCCCAAGGCCTGACAAGTAGGTGCAGAAAAAGGCAGCCCTGGCTGCCCCAAGCTTCCTCAGCCCTTGGGCCCAGGAGGAGCCAGGAGCCTCAGATTTGGGGGGGAGCTGGATTTGACCCTTGGTTCTTTCACTTCTTTGCAGGGTGACCTTGAGCAGGTGACCCTCCCTTTCTGAGCTTCAGTTTCTGTCCCTGGGAAATGGGAGCAAGAAAAGGGCGCTTCCTGGTTTTGTGAGGCTCCAGTGGGAACCCAAATGCCCAGCACAGACCATGGTCCTGAGTGCCTATGCCGTCCACTCAGACAGCTCCCCAGACACGTGCAGGGCGCTTCCCGGGTGCCGGGTCCCTGTGGAGCTGACATTCCAGGGAGAAAGACCGACCACAGAGGAAAAAGAAGCCAGGATGTCGAAAGACCCTGAGCCCCCGGTGGTTAGACTTTATTATTGTTGTGATAGATGTTGGTGGTGGCCCATGGATGGCATGGCGAGCCCACATTGCAGCTTCCCTGGCTTTCCAAGGGGTGTGATTATTTAGCGCCCTCTGCATACCACGCTTGAAATGCTTAACCCTCCAAAAGCCTGTTTCCCGGGAGAGAAAGTGAGGTCTTAGTTTTGTCCAAGCTCAGGAGCTGGCTGTGCAGGCAGGGCCTGGGAGCTGATCTGCCCGGTGGCAGACTTCCTGGCCGCTCCCCCACTTCTCAGGCAGAGCTGGTGCCCTCCGCTCCAGGCCCAGCTCCACCCAGCAGGAAGGTGGCAGGGAAGACCCTGGGGCAAGGCAGAGTGGGAACAGGGTGCCACCACCCACCCCCAGGGCCACCCGGGAATTGCCAGTGCCTAATCCTGGCTCCAGAGGACACGTTGTACTAGCGATTATATAAACCAACCTCTCCCTTCGTTTGTTTAATTCTTTCAGGCTTTCCCCCTCATCTGTCACTCTTTAATCTCCCTGTTAACAGAACTGGGGGTGCGGTGCTGGAGGCCAGGCCTATCCTAGGAGGGGTTGTCTGTAGCCCAACTCCCTGTCACCCCCCATCTCTGTCTGTGGAGACGCAAGTGGGGGCCTCTCCCCCGGCCAAGGCCAGGTCCAGCTGGTGGGAGCGGCGGGGCCGCTGGGTGTGGCAGATGGAGCGTGTCTGGGAGATGGGCACTGAGGGCCCACAGCCAGGGCACCGGAGTCAGGCTCTGGCCCTGCTCTGATCCAGGACATGTTGCCTGTTTTCGCCTCCAGAAAGTGGGGTTCCCACCTCCAGGTTGTGGAGAAGGCCACTAAAGGAGTGAGCACAGAGTAGGTGCTCAGTTAAGGCGGGCTGGTCGCCATTCTGATGAACCCAGGGGTGGGATGCCCACCCTCACCCCATGGGACACTGGGTACAGGTAGCACGAGAATGGCCCTGGTCCCCCTTTTTTAATTTTGTGTCTACCTGAGATGATGAGTAACTTCTGGTAGTAATCAAAACAACTAAAATAAATGAAAAAGCCTCTTGAGAAAAAATAAAGTGAGCACCAAAAGCTATGTAAATAAACAAATCCATAAACCAGGCCCATTGCACAGTTGGGCAAACTGAGGCTGGGTGCCCCTGTGGGTCCGTGGTAGCGTTGGGAGCTGAGAAACCCCAGCGGGCTCTCCCCCAGCCCTCTGCCCCTTGGCATCCAGAGGGAGGGAGGCTGAGGAGATGGAGAAATGAGGTGAGGGCATCAGTCCCCATGGCCTGATTCAAACTCCCCAGGGTGGCCTCCAGCTGGCAGCCATCCTGCTCTGAACCCCGTTTCCCTCCTCTGTTCAGGCGGGCTGGGTGGGCGGCGATGTCGGGGTGCCTGCCTTCTCCACCCTGCTGCTCTGCCCCTTTACATAACCCAGCAGCACAGCCGGAAATCACGGTGCCAACGACTCTCTCCCTCTGTAACCGACTTCCTGCCGTTATGATCCACCTTGGGTGCCAGCCACCCGCTCCCAACCCCCACCCCAGGCCACAGTGCTGAGGGGTCCAATCTCACCCCAGGTACCCACTCCTAGGAAAGCATCTTCCCCCGAGCAGCACATCTACCTGGGTGTGTTCATGGCTCCTTATGCCACTTGCTGGCTGCCCCCTACCTGCAGCTGGAGGTCAGAGGGCAAAGGGCAAAGTCCAAAGAGGCCCTTTTTCAGATCTAGAGGGGCAGGAGTTGCCCCCAGTTTCTGCAAGGGAAAGAAGTTTCCCTTTTGGCAAGACTTTTCTGAGCAGCTGGCAGGAGGCAAGAGGGAGCCCCCACGGTGCAAAGCTCCCTCCCCAAGGCAAGAGGGACCCCCCAGTGTCTCTGGGAACATTCCTCCAGCCAGCAGGGTAGCCGGCAAATGATAAGCCCAGTCATCATATGACTGTGCCCATTTTACAGATGGGGAAATAGAGGCAAGGATGCCTCCTGCCAGAGCCAATGTCCCCTGTGAGCAGCCGAGTTGGGGTCTGAGCTCCAAAGGCCTGACTGCTGGGGCCTGGCAGGGTAGGAGTCGGTGGGGAGGCCTCGTGGGCTCTCTGGGGCTGGAAATCCTAGTGCTATCCCGCCATCCTTGCTGCGCAGAATTGGATGATCTGTTCCCTGCAGCAGCCCCTGCCAGGCGTGTCCTTGAGCTCCTCTTGGACAGGTGGGGAAACTGAGGCCCAGAAAATAGAGGCAACCTGTCCGGTTCGCAGGCAACAGTGGGAGACGCTGGGTCCAGGAGGGCCAGGTAGGCAGTGTCCCCATGCCCACCCACGGCCCTTCAGCACCTCCCACCCCGTGAGTTCCAGCCTCAGTTTCTCTATCTGAAGGAGAGGCCAGAGAGACGGGAGCATGACTGCGGAGGCCGGGCCAGGGCCGGCATGTGTGGGCAGGCTCAGGGGTTCCAGGCGGTGCCCGAGCCCACACCCAGGTGCCCGAGCCAGGCCCCGCCGGCAATGGCACTGGGTGGAGGCCTTCCCCCAGTGCCTCTGCAGAGGCCTGGGCTTGGCTCTGGCTGCCACCCTCCATGGCCTTCTCACTGTCCCCAAACATGACAAGCTCCCCACTCAAAGTCACAGGGCAAGCAAGCAAGTGGCAAACCGGGATCCCAGAGCAGCTCAGCCAGACTCCAAAGCTGAGATGCCTGGAGAATTTCAAAGATTGTTCAAGGATACAGCTCCCTGGCCCGCTGGGAGTGCCCCTGCCCACAGGCATGTGGCCATTTTCCAGCATCTTCCAGAGCTGCAGTCTCCCTGTCTTGTTCAGAAGGGATGTCACTCACCTGCTCTTTTCTCTGCTCCATTTTCAAGGGTGTGAAATTTGTCCAGAGGGGGAGAAATTTGGGGTAGATATCCGGATCCACAGGTCTCCAAACCCGGGAAGTGCTACCAGGTGTCTAACCCCAGTTTCTCTTGCTGCTTTGCATCCCTTCCCAGCTGTTTGCAGGGCCACAGGGATGAGCCCAGAGAAGCGGGGGGCCACACCCTGAGCAGATAGACAGCGGCATCTCCCAGCTGGTTAGGGTGAGGCGCTGGGGGGAGCCCAGCTCAGCAGAAACAAGGAAGCAAGTTTGAGGTGATCTGGGAAACTACACGTTGCATAGGACCACAGAGCCCTGGAACAGACCCATTCCTCTGTGGGCCTCATTTTTCCCATCTGTAGAATTGGGGCAATAGTACTACTTCCCCCACAGAGAGCTGCTCTGAGAATTCATGCATTGAGTAAGTGAAAAAATTAGCACTTGGGAGTTCCCAGCATGGTGCAGTGGAAATGAATCCGACGGAACCATGAGGTTGTGGGTTTGATTCCTGGTCTCGCTCAGTGGGTTGAGGATCTGGTGTCGCTGTGAGCTGTGGTGTAGGTTACAGATGTGGCTCAGATCCTATATTGCTGTGACTGTGGTGTAGGCCAGCAGCTGTAGCTCCGATTCAACCCCTAGCCTGGGAACCTCCATATGCTGCGGGTGAGGCCCGAAAAAGAAAAAAAAATTAGCACTCGGGGAGTTCCCTTGTGGTGCAGCAGGTTAAGGACATGTTGTTCTCACTTCTGTGGCTCAGGTCACTGCTGTGATGGGGGTTCCATCCCCGGCCTGGAAGCTTTCACATGCCAAGGGTGCAACAACCACCAAAAAGATTTAGCACAGAGTCAGGCACCCAGAAGTCACTATTTGATATCAGCTATTGATATTCCTACTATGGTACAAGTGAATCTGTCTACACTGCATGCACCCAAACCATTTAACAAGCACCAGAGTCTGGTCTGACTAATGAGAATAGATGTCAGGTGTGGACGCTGGAGGCGGACCTCTGGGCGGGTGAACAGGAGGCTCTGTCCCAGGTAAGCACCAGGGGTGTGGGTGGGGGCTGGACTGCAGGCCCACCTACTGTGTGCTCTTGTGGAGCCCAGGGCAGCTTGGGGAAGCAGACCCAGTGGTCACTGGTCACCAGGCAGAGCACACAGAGAGCCTGGGGGCTCAGTGTGTGACTGTGGGCCAGTGCCTCAGTTTGCACACCTGTGAAATGGGTTAAGGAGAAAAGACCATGTCGATTTAGTGTGTGTGTGATGGAGTCACAGGCAGAAGAGGCACGGGAGGTACCTGGCACACAGAAGGTGCCTCATAAACCTGTCCCGCTTTCCTTGTTCCCACCTCCCTTAGCTGTTAGGAGAATAAATAAAGCCCACCCTGTAAGTGTCCACGGGGCCCAGTGTCCCCTGGGGGGGGGGTAGAACCTCGAGAACCTCTCAAGCACTTTCGGCAAGGTTCAGCCAGCTCCTTTAGCAGAGAAGAGGATTCAGGCTCAGAGAGGGATCACAGCACTTCAGGGTAGTGCCAGGCCCTGTTGCCGCCCCGGGCATCCGCAGCTGCGGACGACTCTGGGCCCACCTGGGGAGGGGCGAGCAGGCAACACCGCGGGCCATGCCAGGGTTCCAGGAATTGGAAGAAGGATCCCAGGGCATGCCACAGTTGCAAAATCTGAGGGCGGCGGGCTGGCGTGCCTGGGCAGTGCCACCTCCTCGGCCCCGAGGGCACCGCCAGGAAAGAAAAAGCAACTCAGAACTGGGCACAAAGACAAATGGTGGAATCCCAGGCACGGGGACGACCGAGGAAGAAGAAGGACCCAATCAGAGAAGGCGCCTTGCTTGTGTGGCCTATCAGGACACGGCTGGGTATGTTCTGACCAATGAGAATGCCCTAGCGAGTCAGGCCCCATCTGGAGGCGAAGCCCATTGGACCAATGAATGGGTCCCTTTGGTTCCCTAAATCCAGCACTCTTGGTCCCTCACAGACATCCCTCTGCTGGTCCTTCCTAACTTGGAGGCCTAAGGGTTGGTTTGAAGGAGCTCCCTGCTCGGATATGTGCCCCTGGGCTGTTATCACCTTATCAAAGCCAGAATTATACTTACAAGTTCAGTAAATCATTACCTAAACACTTACTTAGCCGATACCACGTCTGGGCACTGAGCAGGTGAAGATGAACAAGACAGATGTAGAGGGAAAGTCACTTTGCAAGGAGAGGAGTCAGGGCAGCAGGCATAGCCCGTGCAAAGGCCCTGGGGCAGGACTGTGCCTGGTGTGTTAGAGAGATAGGGAGGAGGCCCATGGGGCTGGAGCAGAGAGAGTGAAGGGAAGAGAGGGAGGAGGGGAGGGCAGGAAGGGGACAAGGCAGGTGGTGCAGGGCAGTGGGGAGCCCTGGAGGGTTTTAGAAAGTGGGAAGATGTCTGTAGACATCTAAAAACTAGGATTTGAGGTGAGGTCCTTCCCTTCTCTGGGCCATCATCTCCTTATTCATCAAATAAGAGGCTGACAGTACCTACCTGAGGAGCTGGCACGTAGTAGGTACCCAGCCCTCACCTGATCCAGCCCCCATTACCACTCACCTGGACCACCACATTGTCTTCATCCTGCCCCCCCGCCGCCCCCCGCCGCTCCCACCCATGCCCTCAGTCTGTTCTCCCCTCAGTAGCCAGAGGGCGCTTGTGAGCCCCAGAGTCAGGTCCCGCCCCTCCTCTGCCCTCAGCCCTCCAGGGCTCCTGCCTCCCTGCGGGTAAAAGCCCAAGTCGTCCCGGTGCTGGGCCCATGAGGCCCTGCACTACCCGTTCCTGTCTCCTCCCTGCCCTCCCCTCCTCCCTCGCTCACGCTGCTCCAGCCATATTGCCCTCCTCACTGTTCCTCCAACACACCAGGCACGTCCTGCCCCAGGGCCTTTGCACAGGGTTGTGCCTTCTGGAACACTCCCCCACCCCAGACTCTCCCCCACATGGCTCCCTCTCCTTCAGGTCTCAGCTTATTAAATTGCACCTCCACGTCTAACCCCCACCACTGCATTTTCAGCTCCATGAGAGTGGGAATATTGACTCTTGTTCCCTGGTGTATCCTCAGTACCCAGAACAGCGCCTGGTGCACATTAGGGGCTGGATAAATGTTGATGGATGAATTAATGAGAGAATACTTTAATTATCTTTTTTTTGTTTGTTTTTTTTGTTTTTTTGCCATTTCTTGGGCCATTCCCATGGCATATGGAGGTTCCCAGGCTAGGGGTCGAATCGGAGCTGTAGCTGCCAGCCTACGCCAGAGCCACAACAACGTGGGATCCGAGCCGTGTCTGCAACCTACACCACAGCTCACTGCAACGCCGGATGTTAACCCACTGAGCAAGGCCAGGGATCGAACCCGCAACCTCATGGTTCCTAGTCGGATTCATTAACCACTGCACCACGATGGGAACTCCGACTTTAATTATCTTTACCCCTCCCCACACTGCTCCAGCTTAGCCTCTGTCCCCTTTCATGCCCCCTGCCCTGTGCGCTCCCACACACTGTCCTGGGGGAGCCCCTGGGGTTCACTGGGCTGAGAAAGGGAAGAGCAGATGTAGCAAGAAGAACCAGGCAGGGGTCCCCCAGGGCTAAGGTCAGGACAGGACCCCCTGTCCTGGCAGCAGGGCAGCCACCTCCAGCAGCCACGAGCCACTTCCACATCCAGCAGATCTGCTTTTGGAATTAGAGGAGGGGGGAGATGGGGCAGGGCGTGTTTGTGTTTGTGGGGAGACTTCGTGGCCTGGCGAGGCCTTGCTAGGCGGCTGGCTGGGACTCAGTTTGGCCTGGTTCCCGCGGGGCGGGGTTGTGGGGGAACTGAGGAAATGGGTCCATGTGGGTGTGTGCAGACGTATGTAGGGGTCTTGATCTCTCAGGGGGCCCAGAAGCCCAGCTTGGCCCACCCTGAGCAAGGAGGGGGCACTGAGGCTTGGGCAAGCCCTCTCCTCCTGCATTTTGCCCCAGGGTTCCTGCCTCTTAGCTCCAGAGTCTCTGCCAACCAAGCCCTGGTGCTGAGGTTTTCAATGATGAACAGATGGTCTGGGGCCGAGCGGGGAGTGGGGTGCCGGGCTGAGTCCTGGAGGGGCGCTATGGCCCCCTAGAAGAATCACTGAGGCCAGGAGCTCCTCTGTGTCCAGGGTGGGGGGTGCCATCCTCAGAGGGTCCCCCAGTTTGGCCACGTCGTGCTTGGCAGAGGATGGCCTGGGGGAGGGTGGAGGCCTGGGCCCGCTGCCATGTCAAATTCCTCCCAGCGGGGGGGGGGGGGGGGGGGAGAGGGTTTTTTGTTTTTTGTTTTTTTTCCAACTGAATCCAAAGGAGAAGAGAGAGCTAGCTATTGGCAGGAGGAAGGGATTGGAGCCAAGCCTAGGCCAGGCTCACTCTGAATCACTCCTGGCCTTGCGCTCGGCAGCTGGAGGAGGGGTGGCAGGAAGGGCTGATGGCGCGTCTCATCCTCCACCGGCATCCCTGAATTTTGCAGAAAGGGGGGGGCAGCCTCCTGGAAGACCTGACCTTCAAAGCCCCACCTGGCTGCTCCTCCTTCTCCCACCAGCTACTCAGTAGGCTTCTCAGCCTCCATACCTTCTCTTAGGCTGTTCCTTCCACCTGGGATGCTCTTCCCATCCCTCTCAGTGCCTCCCCAGGCCCCCTCAAATCTAGTCTTCCATCTCTCTGGACCTACAGGCCTCAGGTTGGAGCAGGAGGCCAAAAAAAAAAAAAAAAATCAGTATAGATTTTCTGTTGTGACTCAGCTGGTTAAGGACCCAATGTTGTCTCTGTGAGGATGTGGGTTTGATCCCTGGCCTCGCTCAGTGGGTGAAAGATCTGGCATTACCATGAGCTGTGGTGTAGGTCACAGATGTGGCTTGGATCCAGTGTTGCTGTGGCTGTGGTGTAGGCCAGCAGCTGCAACTTGGATTTGACACCTAGCCTGGGAACTTCCATATGCCGCAGACATCACCGTAAAAAGAAAAATATATATTTATATGTACGTATGTATGTATTTTAAAAAATCAGTAGGCGTTCCTTGGTGGCCTAGTGCTTAAGGATATGGTGTTGTCTCTGCAGTGGCTCTGGTCACTACTGTGGCATGAGTTCAATCCCTGGCCTGAGAATATCCACATGCCTGAGCATGGCCAAAAAATAGAAAATCAGTAATACCAATTTGGACTTTATTTAAAGATGGCATTTTCTTCCTTGTAGATTTTCTGCGGATTATTATTATGTTTTGGCTGTACTGTGGCATGCAGAATTTCCCGGGCCAGGGATCAAACCTTTGGCACAACAGGGACCTGAGCCGCTGCAGCTGCAGTGACAATGCTGAATCCCTAACCCCTGCTGCACCACAAGAGAACTCCCTGCAGATACTTTAAAAGACTAGTTATCTTGACAGCTGAGCTTTTGGTGCCTCCCCCCTTAAAGGTTGAATCTCCATAAATGCCTCACCCACATGTCAGCCCCAGGGACCTAGTTCATGCCAGCCTGAAACCCAAGCCAGGGGACGGAGACAAGGCAAAGCATACAAAGATCAGACATCTGACCCCCACCAAGGGAGACAGATGCTGTACAGGCGAGAGTCACGGGTGATAGTGGAGGGGCCCCAGAATTGCTCAGCCCCTGGACATGCAGTTTACCCACTGTGTGATCCTGGGCAAGTCATTTTCTTCTCTGGGTCAGAGTGAGCCTCTTCCATCAAACAAGCTAATGAGAGTTTCCTGCCTGCCTGGAGGGCTGTTTGTGCATGAAATGGCATAATAGCCGGAAATAGTTGCCTACACAATGTAAGCTGTTATTAGGGCTTCAGGGCCACCTGTGGGCCTCAATTTCCTCATCTATAAAATGGGCATAATGATACCTGCACCTCCCAGGGCTCTTGAGGGTTCAAAAGGGAATAGTGATGCTTGGCAGAGGGACCATCTGAAGGCTGAGAAAGTTCTGTGAAGCTGGGCACAGTGGCTTCTACTGGGAAGCCTGGACCCCCACCCCCACCCCTCCTGGAAAAACACTGAAAAGGCCTACTGGGTGTGTGACCTTGGGCAACCCCCTCAACCTCTCTGTGCCTCAGCCTCCTCACCTGTACCATGGGAATGTATGGGGTGGGAGGAGGCGGGGACTGGATTTTTTCTGTTCAGCCATCCAGCTAAGAATGTTTACATGGTTGAAAGGCCTCAAAAGAATAATGAATAATAATTTTGTGACAAGTGAAAATCACGCGAAATTCACAGTTTAGTGTTTATAAATAAAGCTTTATTGGCACCCGGCCATGCCCACTCGTTGACATGCCCACACCAGCTTTCCAGCTGCAAGCGCAGAGCCGAGTGTGTGCCGCAGAGACCGTCTGGCCCACAAGGCTGAAAAGAGTCACTCTCTAACTCTTTGCAGAAAAAGCTTGCAAGCCCTGGATTGCTTTGAACTGTGGTGGGCTGCGAAATGAGCTTGGTGCAGGCGTGTTTGCCATTGTTATTAAATTGGTGCTATTTCCCCCCTCCCCCGTGAAGATCGAATGGCCAGTATTTTCCCCACACCACTTACAATTCTTGGGAGCTTGCCTTACTCCCCCATCCTGTGCCATCTCCTCCATGATTGTCTAAGGCTGAGTGCTTAGGTTGCTCCCAGTTGCTAAGACAGAGCTGCAGTGGGTCCTGTTCTAGGCACTTTGCAAATATCATCTATTTCATCCTTGCCAGGAAGACCATGTGCCCCCCAGGCCCATTTACAGATGGGCAAACAGGCTCAGTAAGTTGAGGTGAATTGCCTAGGATCACACCGCTGGGACATAAACCCAGGCTGGGTGACTCCTGTCAGTGCCTTGGGCGCCTGCTTCGTTCCTTGAGGTAAAGACCTAGAAGCAGAGAAGGACAAGGAGTCAAAGACTCTAGTCGTTTACTGGCAAATGTCCCCACCAGACACATCTGGAGATCACTTAGGGCCAACATGGGGTTTGAGGCTTGAGCCCCATCTATGACTTCCCGAGGCCAGGCCCTGGACTCTGAGAGTCACCAGGCGAACTGGCCATCCCTGCCAAGACAGGGAAGTGACAAGCCCTGGGTGGAATTCAGGTCTGGATTTAGGATCCCCACCCCAAACCTGTAGCTGCTTTTCCTCCTGGGGTTCCAGGGGGAAAGGGGGCCAGCAGCACCCTGCAGAATCCAGCCTCTGCTGGATTTACCCTTCACCTTGCTCTCTCCTCCACCCCTGCTGCCATCTGATTGGCATGCTCCCCATCATTCATAGGGTCTGAAATGATGCATCTTGGCCCCTGGATGTTGGGCAACTGAAATCCCTGATCCCTGCTGGAGGGTGTGTCAAATGGTGCAACCACTTCGGAAAACAGTTTGGCAGGTTCTTAAAAAGTTAAACACACACCTTACCACCCTGGGATCCCATCTCTACTCCTGGGTCTTTGCCCAAGAGAAATGAAAGCCCATGGCCATGAAAGACTTGTACATAAACGCCATTAGCGTATGACCCCTTCCACTCCCAGGCATTTACCAGGAAGAATGAAAACAAATGTTCCTACGAAGGCTTATGCATGGAGGTCCATAGCAGCTTTATTTGTAATAGTCCAGAACGGGGAACATCAGCTGGTGAAAGGATAAACATGGTAACCTATCCAGACAACGGAATACTAGTCAGTGATAAAAAGGCAGGAACTCTCAGTCCACTCAACAATGTGGATGATGGAAGTTCCGTGTGGTGCAGCAGGTTAGGGATCTGGCATTGCCGCAGCTGTGGTGCAGGTCGCAAGTGTGGCTGGGTTCGATCCCTGGCCCGGGAACTTCCACACGCTTTGGGTGTGGAAAAAAAACAGTGTGGATGAACCTCAAAATAAGTATGCTGAGTGAAAAAAGCCAGACACAAGGAATGGAACTGACATGTGGCCCACCTATTCACTTACTTACCGTCTGTCTGCTCTTGGGTATGGCGCTGAGTAGTAAGTAACTTTGGTTACTTAGCATATAACTCTCTGGGCCTCAGTTGCCACGTCTGCAAAATGGGGATAAGCATATGATCCACGCACAGGTGCAGGTAACTACAGCTATAGTGCTGGGTGTCTTTGTTCATGTTCTTACAAAACGTTAGACCCATATCTTTATCATCCAGTGGTTTGGGTTTTCTTTCTTCCTCTCTATAAGAAAGCATCTTGGAGATTAGTTCATATTGATGCTGTGGTGGAGGAACCCTGATGTGTGTGATTCTTTTAAATATATATTAATATACGTTTCATATATACATAGATTAATGTACAAGTATGAATTATATAATATATAATAATTGTGTTTAGGAGTTCCTGTTGTGGCTTAGCATGTTAAGAACCTGACTAGTATCCATGAGGTTGCGGGTTCAATCCCTGCCTCGCAGTGAGTTAAGGATCTGGCATTGCCACTGTGGTGTACGTCGAGGATGAGGCTTGGATCTGGTGTTGCTGTGGCTATAGCTGGTGGCTACAGCTCTGATTTGACCCCTAGCCTGGGAACCTCCATGTACCATAGGAGCAGCCCTAAAAAAAAGATAAAGTTGTGTTTACAATATATACTACATAACACATGTTTAGTGTATATACATTTTATAAGATGCATTTTTTTGTTTTTCTTTTTTCTTTTAAAGTTTTTTGTTTTAAAAAAATTTTAATTATTCTTTATGATACATTTTTAGATGTATATATAAGACTCAACAAACACACATATATGGTTCTTTTCAAAAATGAGATCTTTAGGAGTTCTGCTGTGGTACAGTGGGATCAGTGGTGTCTTGGGAGCACTGGGACACAGGTTCGATCCCTGGCCTGGCACTGAGAATTGGGGATCCAGCACTGCTACACATGCAGTTTGGGTGGCAGCTATGGCTCAGACCTGATCCCTGGCCTGGGAACTCCATATGCTGCAGAGTGGGCAAAAGAGAAAAAGACCCAATATTTTCGTGGGAGTTCCCTGGTGGTCTAGTGGTTAGGACCCGGGTTCAGTCCCTGGTCTGGGAACTAAGATCCCACATTAAGCCACTGCACGCCACAGTCAAAAATAAAATAAAAGTGGGATTTTTTTTTTTTTTTGGTCTTTTTAGGGCACACCTGCAGCATATGGAAACTACCAGGCTAGGAGTCGAATCAGAGCTGCAGTTACCACCCTACACCACAGCCACAGCAACACTGGATCCCAGCCTTGTCTGCAACCTATACTACGGCTCATGGCAATGTCAGATCCTTAACCCATTGAGCGGGGCCAGGGATTGAATCTGCATCCTCATGGATACTAGTCGGGTTTGTTACCACTGAGCCACGACAGGAACTCCAAAAAAAAAAAAAATGGGATTTTAAACAGGCCTTGTCCCTCCGAGAACTTTCACTTACTCATCAAGTATTTACTGAGAGCCTACTGTATATACCAGGCACTGGTCTCAGGGTCAGGGACACAACTGTGAACAAAACAGACACCCTTCTCCCCTCCAACAGGGAGTTGACCATCTATTCCCAGCAAATCCTAATTGTGAGTTTGTGATTTAGCTGTTTCTTTGGGCTTTCAATGCTGACATGAGTTTAATCCCAGTCTAACTCATAACTTCTTATCATTGTTGCATTTACTAGTACATTTAAATGTTTGCTAATAGACTAAATACCCAAACACCCCAAATAAATATCACCAGGGTAAACAACTTTTGCAGTAACTCATAAGCCAAAATACTTCTCCCCCAGCTTCCTGGGTTCCTCTCCCCACAGTTAACCACCCTCCTAATCGCTCTTTGCTTGAAAATAATTGCATCCCAAATAGGTATTTCCTTAAATTTTCTTCTCATTTTAGTTACTAGGAACTCATAAAGAGAGACTGGTTCTGTAATATTTGGGAGTTTATTGTTCCACTCCATGTGATATTGCTAAGTCCATCCTTATCGTTTGCCTGTGGCTGAGAACACCACTGGGGATTTTGGTTAATATACCACTGGGTGAATCTTCCGTGGTGCATTTCTCTATTCTTGCAGAGATAAGCATTTGGGTTCTTTCTGAGTGTCCACCTTCTTCCCAGTGCAGGGATGAGCATTTTGGTGCATGTTTCCTGAGGCAAAAAGCCAGGGTTTCTTGTGTCTATGGATCTGGATAAGGAAAGGCTATATTATGTGGCACATGAATGTTTAGTGTGTTTTCCAAAGGGGTTGCAGTGTGGAAGAGCACTGTGTATCCACAGCCTCTCCATCATTTAGTATTGTTGGACATTTTCAATTTGGGGCAATGAATTAAAAGGAAAGAAATAATGGCATTTGCAGCATCATGGATGGACCCAGACATTATCATGCTAAGTGAAGTTAGTCAGACAGTGAGACACAAGCGTTATATGCTATCACTTACGTGTGGAATCTAAAAAAAGACACAATGAACTTCTTTGCAGAACAGATACTGACTCACAGACTTTGGAAAACTTATGGTTTCCAAAGGAGACAGGTTGGGAGATCAGGGATAGGCTGGGGGTTTGGGATGGAAATGCTATAAAATTGGGTTGTGATGATCATTGTACAACTATAAATTGTAATAAAATTCACTGAGTTAAAAAATAAATTTGGGGCAATGATATAGGGGAGAAATGGGGCCTTGATATGGCCTTGTTATGCATCCCCATGATCCCCAAGGAGGTTGGAATCTCTTCATGCACTTGTTGGCCACCCATGTCTCGTTGTTCACATGTTTTTGCACATTTTCTTTTTGGGTAGCTGCCTTTTTCATATCAAAGCTTCTTTTTAAAGGACAATATCATTCCATCAGAGGGCTATACCATCATTCAGAGCATGTATTCTCAGCAAGAGCAAAAATCAGTTCTTGGGGGGTGAAAAAATCTAACTCTTTTAATGTACAAAATGCAGATATACATACGATATATAAACAAATAAACAGTATACCTGTGACATTAAAATTTCATAAGGAGTTTTTAGGAAAAATATCTGAAACAACTGAGGAGGGGGGTGATAAGGAAAAAAGGCTGAAAAATACTGGTTCATAGCAATTTTCACAAGTCTATGGCAATGAACCTCACTGGGGTATACATATCTTTTCCCAAGTTCCTGAGTTCCTGGAATTTGGACTATAAGGTCTGAGCTTGTCTTAGGCCTCTGCCATGCCTGCCAAATTGCTTTCCCAGTTCATATACACATTCACCTGTTTTACCATACCCTCACTAGCACTAGGTTTCATCAATTTAAGAATTTATACTGATTTTGATAGGTGCCAAAGGGTAGTCGGTTTCCTATTGCTTGTCATCCTTTCTTTGGTCTCTGTAAGGCTGGACATTTTTTATGTTTGCCAGTCTGTCTGTCTTTCGGGAATGTTCTAGAGTGGAAGAGATGCAAGCCAGCACATCTGGAAGAAAGGGGATCTTTTATATACAGTGGCAGTAACTTAGCTGAGTTGTGCCCTATGGTTATTCAGAAAGCAGAACTTGTAAGTGATGAACTTGGATATTTAGCAGAGGGGAATTTCCAGTCAAGTGTTTAAAGGTGCAGCCCAGTTTCTTTCTCACTGCTAATAGTAAAATGTGAGGGGAAAGAGATAGATGGAGGGGAAAACTGTTAAGCAAAAAGGAACCAGGACTTGATGATTTGGGAGATTCTCAGTCAAGGCAGATCACAAAAGATGCTAAAATTAGGAGGTTCACGGTCAGGAAATCGTGCTCCAGACAATCATCACTTACCAGCTGGGGACCTTGGGCAAGAGTCTAAACCTGTCTGAGGCTCAGTTTTCTTATCTGTGAAATGGGGATACAAAGGTAAGCACCCACCTCATAAGGCTGTTGTGAGGGTCAGTGGATAGCCTTGTGGAAAGCATTTAATTCTATGTGCACAGGCCCAGTCAGGTGGCCTCATGGAGAGAATGATGGGTGGGGGGCTACTTCTGTGCCCCCCTTAGTGCCCTCTGGACCCCAATCCTTGCCTGGCTGTTATCGATCCATCCCTAGCCTCCTCTCCTCTCCTCCCAGGTACCTAATTCCCTGAGGCAGGGGAGGGACCGAGGATTCAAGCTGGGGATTAACTGAGGCAGATTAGAGAGGAGCTGAGAGAGAGCAAGTGCCTGGGGAGGGGGGGGTCTCTATCCTCTTAACCCTTTCCTCTCTGGAGCCACTCTGCTTCCTTTTGCCTTCTGGTGTATGAGAGCAGCGGCCACCTCCAGAATCCCCCTGCCCACCAGCGGAGCACCTTGAAAGCAGTGTTAGGATAAGGACCCTTGGGCTTCTGACAGCCTGGTTGATGGGTTCCCCTCTTGGGGCCTCACTCTTCTCTTAAAAACGGGGAAAGGAATGTGCGGACAGAGGACAGACGAAAGGAGAAACCTCTGCGTCCTAGAGTGAACGCCTGAGATGCTGGCTCCATGGAGCCCATACGTTCTGAGCACCTACTATGTATCGGGGCTGTTGTTACTATTGTTCGCCTGGGACATTTCCCAGGGTGCCAGCATCGCATAGAATTAACTTTCAGAAGCCCCCAGAGTGAGCTGTGGCTCCAGAAGGGTGGTCCAGGGCCTGATTCCCCTCCCGGGGTCCGCCTGCACTCATCCTAAACCCTGGCTCCTCCCTGGGGGAGCTGGGAACCACTTCCCCAAAGGGGTCCCAGAATCCTGGAGCCCCAGTTGAGGGGAAGTGAGGTCGCAGGCGGGGGGTGGGGAATCCAGACAGCAGAACCGCAACAGAATCTCCTTTACCCCATGGGGTACCTGCCAGCCTCCCTCCCGTCGTTCCCCAGTTGCGCCAGACGCAGAGCCGGGAAGGGGGGCGGGGGGACAGGGAGAAGGGGGCGGTGCCTACTCTGCGGCTGCCGGAGGAGGAGGAGGGGGGACTGCGGGAAAGCGCTCGGCCGGGTGGTGGGGGGGGCGCTGCGGCACGGCTTCCCAGCCCGCGGCCCGCGCAGCAGGGGCGGGGGCGCTGACCCTCCTCGGCCCGACCCCTCCCCCCCACCCCGCGGAGGCCTCGCCATTAATCCTGACTTGGGGAGGGGGCGCCCGCTCCCCCCCATACACCTACCGAGCCGCTGCGCGTTCTCCCCGCCCCCTGCCCTGCCTGGAGCCCCTTCGGGACCCTCAGGGAACCCCTGCCCCCCCCAGGTCTGTCGCCCTCGGTGTCCAAGTCTCTGTCTGTATCCTCATCTGTCCCGTCTCCCCGCTGTGCTTGTTTGTGTCTGTGTATCCGGGACACCTGCACTCACTGGCAAGGGTGGCTGCAGCGATGGCCTAGGGGAAGGGGTCCTGGGGGTCGGCTTGTGGGTCCGTCCAAGGTCTGAAGTGTCTTTCTACTATTGTCAATCCGTGTGAGTGTCTGAGTGCCCCTGCAGGCTGTGAGTCTGTGTATGCGACAGCATGGAGGCTGTGGGTGTCTGGGTGACACCCAGCAGGCTGTGAGCATGTGGGTCCCCGTGTGTCTGTCTGGGTGACACCCACAAGCTGTGAGTGTGAGTCTGTGTTCGTGGCATCCTGCAAGAGGTGTGTGTCCGAGAACCTCATCGGCTGTGAGCGTGGGCCCCGTGGGTATCTAGGTGACACCCGTAGGCTGTGTGTCTGTAACACGATGCAGGCGCGGCGGTGTGCGTTCTGTGTCGGTGTCGGAGTCGAGGAGGCCCGGTCCGCGCGTGTCCCCAGCCGTCTGCGTGCGTGTGTGTGTGTGTATGTGTGTGTGTATATGTGTGTGAGCGCGCGCGCGCGCGGTGAAGGTGGATCCGTTCCCTCCGCAGCGAGCCCGACTCGGGCCCCACTACCCGTCGCTACGACCGCTCGCCTGGCCTTCCCTGGTGAGGGCCGGACGGAGGATGGAGCCGCAGAGGGAGCCGCCGCAGTCCGGGCCGGGGCGCGGAGCCGCCTGAGGCGCGGGCGGTGCGCGGGACCGGGGGGGAGGGCGGGCCGAGGGGAGGGTCCTGGGCCGAGGGGGGGGCGGGCGCGGCGAGCCCCCTCCCTCGCGCGCTCGCTCCCTCCCCCGCGCGCCCTCCCTCGCCGCCTCCTCCCGCTGCCTCCGGCCCCCCCCTCGCCGGGGACCGAGCGCGCTCGCTCCGGCGCCGGCCTCGCCTCCTCGCAGCAGCGCCATGGTACGTCGCCGCCCCCACTTTCGTTTTCGCCCGGGGAGTTTTTGGGGTGGTGCGTGGGCTCCGGGCGAAAGTTGCGATGTCTGGGGGGGCAGGGGGCGGGGGCCGCCCAGGGGAGGGGCTCAATGTGAGGACCCCCCCCTTCCCGCCCGCAGCCCCAGGACCTCCGCCCGCCGATCCACAACCCCCCCGCCAGCGGCTGGGGGCGGAGCTGGTGCGCGGGTCGCAGCCGGGGACCCCAAATGGGGGCCCCTCGAAGGCGCCGCGGAGTTGGTGGGGAGGGCGGGGCTCCCGAGAGAGGGTCCCCCCCAGGCCAGGCCCCCGCCCCCTCCCTGGCCAGGCTGGAGGCGGGAGGGCGCGACCCAGGGCACAAGACCCCCAAGCTCGCAGCCCGCGGGGGAGCCGGGGCCAGGGAGGGGGCGCGAAACCGGGCCGTGAGGGGTTGGGGTCGCGGCAGCCCCCGCGGGGTGTCCCGGCCCGGGTAAGCGCGGCGCGCCAGCTAGCGGAAAATGGCCGCTGCGGAGAGGGGCGGAGAGCGCGCAGCGGCCGCCGCCGGGCGCCTTGAACTTGGAGCCGGGCGGGCGGCCGTGCTGAGCGCCGCGCAGGAGCAGCCGCCCGACTAGCCCTCGTGCCGCCTGAGCCCCGCCCCCGGGCCGACCCCGGCCCTGCTGCTGATCAGGCCGGGTCCCAGCCGAGAGGGGTCAAGGGGTCTAGGCCGGGCGCGCCCCAGGCCCGCCAGCGCCGGTAGCGGCTCTTGAGGGTTCCGGTGTCCGGTCCGCTGTTGTTGGTGGCATCCTCACTCGATGGGTGCGTTTGGAGACCCCTGTGCTCTCAAACGAGTCGGCGCAGTAGTCCGGGGAGTGCGTTCGCGGGTCTGTGCGGCTGGGTGGCCCCATCCATGTCCATGGTCCCCAGGCGTGGGGTCTTCTTCTTTATGTATCTGTGTGTCTGCGCATCCACGTGGCTGTGTGTGTTGTGTTGCGTGTGTTAAGAGCATTGTGCGGCTATGGGACAGTGTGTGTGTTGAGGTAACTGGGCGACTGTGCCATGCGTCCCCTTTGGGGCGGTGTTGTGAAGTTGTGTGGCAGGGTTGTGTGTTCCCCGGGGACGTGATGTCCCTGGGTGACCGTGGGGGTGTCCCCATGTGCGTATGTGGGGGTTAGGGGGTTGCCAGTGAGTGGGGATCTGTGTCGTGTGGGTGCATCTCAGGGGGCAGTTTAATGTCGCTGTGTACCTTTGGCGTTGAGTGACTATTCCTGGGGATGGGTCTACACTCTTCACCCACCCCTCCAGTTCCATTTTTCCTTTAATCCAGGCTTCGAGGTGCCGGAAGAATACTTCCTCTACCTTGCCACAGCTCTGCCTCCTCCACTCACTCCCCACAGGGTCTCCTCCAGTTCCCCCTGCCTTAGGGTCCCCCAGCCGCGCAGCTCCAGGTGGTCCCAGCTTGAGGTTCGGGCGCGAGGTGGCGCCGGGACGCGATCACTTGGCCGGCGACGTCTCCCGTCAGGGGCTGCGCCTGCGCGGGGACCTGGCCCAGAGGGGGGCGGGGCAGCGGGTTTCCCCCCCCCTCCCGACCCCGCCTATGAGGAGGTCTCGAGGGATGGGTGGGTGGTTACCGATATGTGCGGGTTCCGTCTGGACCAGGAGGTGGCCCAGAAGACCCCCTTTGCCCTGTTGGGCTGGGAGACGCTCTCCCTCCCAAGCGTTCACCCCCAGACTGGGCCAGACACACCGTGTTGTTATTCTCCTATCCAGGGGAATCACCGCTAGGTCCCCACCCCCCACCCCAGGGCACTTTATATAATTTTCTATATATAAAAGCCCCAAGGCCTGAGTCCTTTTTACCTTCAACATGCACCCCCTTTTGAGGAGCTGTTTGGGAAGGGGAGAAAAAAAGGTCTCACATGGACACAGGTGTCCATGCATACATAACACTCAGGGTCCCCAGCTCAGGTAAGCTTGCCCACCCTCAGTCCCCTCCACTCTGGCACTCACCCTCCCCTCTACCCTTGCTCAGACACACAGCTCCCCAGCCCAATCGGAGCACTGCCCTCTGCCCTTCGCCTCACTCACCTCCATCCCCTCCTGTCACTTGGTGCACACTCCCATGACACACCCTCACAGCCACACATGTCCAGAACTCTGCCCACAAACAGGTGCACCCACAGCCACACACAGAGGCACACAAACACACACACTCACAGACAGGCACCTGCATTTGTGGAAAGCAGAAGAGATAAGCCCATCCTACCCTCTGCCTACCTCCACTCCAAGCCAGGTCCTGTCCTTGCAGGGTCTGGGGGGCAAAGACCCCAGTTGTGGCAGGAGCTGGCGGGGACCAGCCCAAGGGAAGAGCAGAAATGCGGTGTGCTGTAGGTTACTGTGTGCGTGTGTGTTGTGAGTGGCAGTGTATAAATACTGGAAGGAGTTCTGCCTGGCATGAGTGTGCTGGTATAGTTGTGTTCAGGTATGAGTGTGTTGTAGCTGCTTGTGTGTGTTGTGCTTGGGGTTGTGCAGGCACTCATGTGGGTTGTGTGTCCCTCTGTGTGAATCTGTATGACCATGTGTCACCTTGGGTCTGGATATCTGTATCTGTTGCAGTCTGTGTGACATCTGAGCATTTGTGTGTTTCTGAATGTCTGTGTGTCTTTGTGTCTCTTGGTGGCATGTTTTGTGTGTTCATGTGTCTCTGTGTTGTATGTCTCTGCCACCCTAATGTTATATCCCACCTTTACTTCTCAAGGCCAAGGACCCTAACAGCCCCTTCTAGAGGCTCAATTTCTTATCTGTAAAATGGAACACACAGGATGCCCTGCACAGTCAGAGGAGGGGTGGCAATGTCAGCCATGCATACCCAGGTTCTGGTCCCATGCTGTGTTCTCTCTTCCCTGGGTGTGGTAGTGGTGGTGTTCCCAGGCCATTTGGGCTCCTTGGTCCCCCTGCCTGAGCTAGTCTCATTTTTTAAAATTTTGCTGTGAATTCCACTCACATTTTTGAATAACACAAGCCATTCAGGAACATCTCAAAAGGATGCAGAAGTACCCAGAGTGAAAATCACCCCCACTCTGGTGGGACACCCCCCTCTCCCCGCTCCAGAAGGGCCTTGTTTTTATCCAGCTTTGTCTGAACAAATGCATATGTATCCTTATAAAGGGCATATGTATATTCTCTTTAAAAAAAAAAATCTCAAATGAGATCTTGAGGCTGCTTGCTGAGTTTATAGCAGGGGTTCTCAACTAGGGTGGAGACACCCCAGGGGACACTGAGTATTGTCCTGGGGGTGCTCTTGGCATCCAGTGCATGGGGGCAGGGAGGCTGCTCCACCCCCCCACAGAGCATGGTCCCTGGTGCCTGAGCGGAGAGGAGCCCTTGTCTGCATCTTGCTCCCCCCATCCCAGCCCCCAGCTCTCGGAGGCATCTCCAGGTGGGAATCCCTTATTCTTTTGTGGAGCTGTGTAGTATTCCAGCCTGTGACTGTGCAGCGTTGCTGAATTGGTCCTCACAGGTGGACACAGTGGCTGGCTCCGAAATGTTGGCATTAGCCTTACAGGATGACAGTCAACACCCTTGTGCATCTGTATGTGGAACAGTTACAGAGGAGCTTGAGAGTGAGTGATGGGGAGAGTACGTTTTTAAACAAATGAGCTAAATTGCACTCCAAAGTGCCAGGAGCTAAATCATGCCCCCCGCTTCTGAAGTGTTAACACACACAGGTCCAATCCCCCCACCACTTTGTTTAGAAACCAGTGTGTGAGGGGCACAGTTCTAAACTCAGTCCAAACACAGGCTGGTTTACCCACAACAACCCAGAGGGCTAGAAATGATGGTCGCTCGCTCCATTTCTTTGGGCGGGAAGCTAAGGCACAGGAAGGTTTAAGCTCCTGGCTGTGGGAGACATAGACCCAGTCTGCAGCCCTGCACTCCACCTGGCCGGCTGTGGACCTGATGTGTGCACTGCAGGGGACCTTCCTGCCTGAACTGGATTTTATATATACATAAAATTTATTTTATGTACTTCACTGCTGTTTGTGAACTAGCAGAAGGTTCTACCAGCCGCCACCACTAGTATATTAATATGGTCTTTCCACACATTATCTCAAGGACTCCAGTCGCCCTAACCTTCCAAAATGTGAGATGCCTCTATTGTTACCATTTTACAGATGTGGAAACTGAGGTGTCGGAGGGGGGCAGTCTGTACTCTCCAACTTTGCCTTGGAATGGAATCTAAATTACCTAAACTGCCTTGTGAAGGTGCCGTGGGGGGCAGTGGGGTTCGCTGCTACCTGGGAGGATGCTCCTGGAGTTTTCGTGTTTTTTTTTTTTTTAATAAAAGAGTGCTTTATGTTATTTATGTTGGCATTTCGATTCTGAGACACTTGCCTTTCCCCTACATCCTGAGGTTTAAGTGCCCCTTCCCCCCCCCCCCATCTTGCTCCCTAGCTACAAAGTGGGCTTTTTAAAAAAGCTATTTGTGAACTATTTGAATGACCATTACCCACGTGCAGGGGGAGCGGTGAGACAGGGCATCAGTGCTGCGCATGTCTTCCTGGGCCCCGGTCAGTAGCGACCGTTCTGGGGCCTCGGTTTCCTCCCCTGTGACGCGGGAGGATAACAGGGTGGCTGGGATCTTCCATGCCCCTGGACACGGGGCAGCGGCCCCAGGGTGACGGGAGGGTATCATTTGCCCTCAGGACTCTCAGAGAGATGAGTCGAAATGGCCAAGCTTTCTAAGAATGTCTCAGTGTGTATTTGACGGAAGGTCAAGGCTCTGTTAAGTGCCATTATTCCTATGCCGACCAACCCCATGGGCTGGGCACTGTTGGTCCACTTCACAGGGGGGGACACCAAGGGGGGAGTGCCCTAGTCTGCGAGGTGGCAGTCCCCAGACCTGCAGTTGCCTCTGAGCGAAGCTTGGAGGATTGCTAGTGAACCTGCGGAGTGGGTGAAGCTAGGTCCTTGTAGTTCTTCAGGCTCCCTGGGGGCTCAGGCTGTGAGAGGGCAGGTCTGTACCCATTTATTCTGGAGGGAAACAACAGAGCTTGAAGAGTGTGGGCCCTGGGGCCAGGGAGCTGGGCTCCAAGCCATTGACTGCCTCAGTTTCTGGATCTGGAAAATGGGCACGCTGCTGGGATCAGTAGAAATTACTGGACACTCAGGAAGAGGCTGCAAGGGTTTATCTGGCCAGCCTGAGGTTCTGCCTGACATCTTCCTCCTGGGGTTCTGGGGCTGCATATGGGGGAGACCAAGGCCCCCAACTCCCAGTTTCCCCTTGATTCTGGCTGAGGAGGAGAAAGCAGATTCCTAGAGGCTCTTCTGTTGGTTGTGTCCCTTCTGGCCAGGAAGGACAGTTGTGGCCAAGCCCCTCTGCCCAGGTACTGCAGCCCCTATCTGGCTCATGGGAGAGCAGCGGGGGAGGGTGCCGTGGAACCCCTTCTCCTGCCTGGCACCCCGGGTCCTACATCTTTAAGGGGAAAGACGCGCGCTCGCGCAGGGCCTCTGCACACGTCACTTCTTCATTCTTTCCCTCCCCCCCCCCTTGGCTCCTTTCTCCAACTTCCCGGCCAGCTCGGGGCGGGTTGCGGGGGTGGGGGTGGGGGGGGGGTGTCTTCAGAATCCACCTCCGGCCCCAAAATGTCCCGCAACAGCCCACCCCTCCCCACTCGACTAGGGCGGGCGGTCCAGGGGGACCCGCTGTAGTTGGGGTGCGCGCGGCCAGTTGGTCCCCGTCTGGTGCCCCGGCCCAGGGCGGCTCGAAATTTGTAATAAGCCATGATGGGGGTTCAGGAGGCATGGGGAGGGGGGAGCCGCTTTCCATCCCCTCTCGCGCTCTTTTTTCCCTCGTTTCTTTGAAAGTTGGATGTTGAGAAGTGGGAGGGGAGAAAAATTGGGGGAGGGAGGGAGGAAGGAGATTGCCAAGGGGAGGAGAGACAGAGACGCTGAGAGAGACAGAGACGGAGGAGGAGAGAGGGAGGAGGGACAAGAAAGGAAGGGAGAGAGACAGAAAGAGGGAGAGAGAGAGGGAGTCGGGCGCAGGAGAGAGGGAGAGCGCGGGAGGGAGGAGGGAGGGAGACTGAGGGAGGAGGCGGCGAGGAGCGCGCCGGCCGCGCGGGGGGGGGGGGGGTTTGGAAAAATGACTCAGTAAGTTCAGCGCGCCCGCTCCGGCCGGCCCTGCGCCTCCCGCCGCGCCCCGGGATGTATTCGTCCCCGCTCTGCCTGACCCAGGTACGCCCCCCGCCTGGCCCCTGCCCGCGCCCCCTGCGCCCCAGCACCGCGTCCCCCACAGCCGGGCCCCGGAGTTTGGGAGACAGAGGCGGGACAAAAAAGGCGCGCGTCCCTCCCGTGGCGGCGGCCGGAATGCCCCCGCCACGGGCCTGGGTCCGGTGGGGGATGGGCTGGGCCCGGACACCCCCCCCCCGCAACCCGGGACCCTCACGCGGGATTCCCGCCCCACCCCCGGTACTTCTCCCCCTGGCAGACCTTGGGGGCTCGCACTGCAGTCTTGCCCTCCCCCCCACTCAGGACGCGCTTCTCCACCCCACCCGGGAAGGTATGTGGGGGGGTGCCCGGGAGAAGGCCAAAGGCGGGGCTCTGCCGAACCCCCGGCCTGGACCCGGCCCTGCCCCTAAAAGGAATCGAGGGGGGTCCTGGCTGGACACTGGGGGCCCTGGGACTCTTGAGGGGAGGACCCTACTGATGTGTTCCCCCAACCCCCCCCCAGGTTGTGCTCCGCCACCCCAGCCCTGGGCCGCCTTTCCCCCCATTATTGGCCCACGTGTGCGAGGAGGGGGAGGAGGCACTCGAAGTTGGAGGCGCCAGCTGTGGGGGGGGGGAGGGGATGCCCCGATGTCCCAGCTGGGTCTCCCTCTCCCGCCCGCCCCTCAACTGCGTCCCGATATTTTCGCCGCATCGGTTGTGGGTTATCGAGCAGCCGCCGCCGGGAGGAGCCGGGAGGCCGGGCGTTCCGGGGTCTGGCCCGGGCACTGCGGCGCTGCGGACGCCCTCGCCAGCCCGGCACCTGCCCCTGCCCCTGCCCCTGTCCCCTCCCGTAGCCTCTCACCCCTGGCCGCGCTCCCAGACTGCCCGGGGCTCAGCCCTTGTGCAACGAGCAAGGTGGTTGTGGGGAGGGGGCCGCTGCCCCTGCACTGCCGGCATCGCGGACCCCTTCCCTCCCCCAGCTCCCTCTGGATCCCCCCCACCCAGGGCTTCGGGTTCTATTTTCAAGCTCCGCCCCCACTCCATGTCCTTGTGTCTCTTTAGGCCTCTGGGGTACCGGCCTCAGTTTCCCCTGAGGTGACATGGGGCGAAGGTGGGTTCTGGAGAGAAGGGCAGTGTGGGCTCCAGGCTGTAAAGTGCACTGGACGTGGGAGTCCAGCAGGAACCTGAGCGTCCTGAGGAGCACTGCAGTAGGAACACATGGATGCCAGTCTCTGTGGGGGGGTCCCCCCATTCATGATCCTGGGGTGCCCCTCATTCATGACAGGGTTTTTACCGCTGGCCTCCTCCAAATTCTCCAGTTCCTGGCTCCCCAAAGGGAATGTGAGGGTTGGTGCTGAGGGGTCTCAAGGCTTGTCCTACCCATGATCCCCTGGGTGACCTTGGGCACCTCCCTGTCCCTTTCCAGACCTCTCTTCTCTTTCAGAGCAACTTTGGGGGTCCCCCCTAAGCAGTCATTGCTGGCCCACCTCTGCCTCCCATCACCCTGAAGCTCCCCAAGAACAGCTAAGGTCCTAGGTGGGGTTGACCTTGGGCTTCCCAGTCTCTGGGCTCAGGGGGGTGGCCCAGGTGGCCCTGGGGTGTCCCCGCCCCCTCCAGCGTTCCCGGAGCTCTAGCTCCCAGAGCCACCCGGTGGGCTGAACCCAGGGAGGCTATTCCAGGCGAGGAGGTTGGACGGCTGCCTATTGTCACTGCGCCCTGGAATTCCCCCATCAGAACTCCTCGGGAGACAGGCCTCCGTCCACGTTGCCCAGAGGGGGTGGCGGTGAGAAGCAGAGCTGGTGTTGCGCTCTGGGCCTGGCTTTCCCCAGGCGCTGGGCAAGGAGCAACCGGGCAGGCTCTCAGAACAGTGAGAAATAACCTGAGGTTGCTGGGTGCAAGGGACAGGGCGACTAGGAGATAGAAAGACAGACGGACCAGGGACCAGGGAGTTCCCAGGCCAGGGTGGGAATGGGGTGGCCCAAGCTCAGGGGGCTCCCCCTCCTCTGTTTTTCTCCATTGGGCACCCCCTCCCTGGAGGGGAACCTGGGACCCCTTCTCATGGGGAGCTTCAGTGTAGTCCCTGAAGCTCCTTGCAGGCCCAGCCTGGGGGACCTGAAGGACTCAGACTGCCCATGAAGGACCCCCACTTCTGGCTGCCTAGTCACACCCTACCCAATTCTCTCTACCTGGCACCATCTCTCCCCCTCTCCGTCTCTTTCCCACTCCATCTCTGTCTTTCCCTGTCTCTCCATCTCTGGGCTTCCATCTCCCCCCTTTCCTGACTAATTTTACAACCTGAGCCCATCCTAAAATAGCTCCCTTTTAGCTGATCCGACCCGGATCCTTCACTCCGAGCCGAGACCAGCTCAGGGTGTGTGAAGGGAGGGCCGGGCTGCTCTGGTGCCAGCCCGCCCTGTGCCCCACCAAGGGGGGGCAGCCGCGGCCCAGGCGGCCCTGGAGGATTCTGGGAGCCAAGTCCCTGTTTCAATGGTGACTCAAGTGCTTTTCACTTTTACTCTTAAGAGGAACTGTGTGGAGTGGCCGTTACTTCCATAAATCCTGCCGGCGGGAAGGCCGGCCTCCCCGCGTTTGCCCCACTCTGGGCCTCCCCGCCCCCCGCCTCCCTTCCACCCGCCTCTACCGCCACGTTAGTTATTCCGGGTTTGGGGCCAAATCCCTCTTGGCTGCAGTGCCCAGGATTTCCCGGGGCCTGCAGGCTGAGCCTGGGCCGAGGCCATGGCAGCGCCAACCGCCAGGGCCCCCTCCCTTGTTCATTCATTCTTTCCTTCATTCCTTCACCTAGGTGCCTCGCAGGGTGGCACTCCTTTTTGCTACCATTTCTCCATGGGGAGACTGAAGTCCCCGAATTTTGCTTGTTTTCATAATAGAGCTTCATGAAGCGCCTCCTGTGGGCCAGGTGTGTGTGGGGGTGGGGTGGGCAGGAGTCATCCAGGTGCCAGCCTGGTGTGGGTTCCTGGAGGCTCTTCTGGGATTGGAGTTCCCCAGATCTTCAGGGCTGGGAGAGGGGCCAAGACTAGAGAGGGCCAGGGCCTGCCCAGGGTGGCATAGCATGGCTGATGAGGCTAGGCATTGGGGCCAGTGCCCACCCGGCTGTTTGGCCAGGCCTGGGCAGGTGGGCACTGCCTGTGTCCCCTCCCCCAAGTCCTCATGGTCTGATGGCCTCTGATTGGCTCCCAAACAAGACACAATCTCGTTCCATGTCTCCCTCCCTCTCTCCGTCTCTCTGTGTCTCTCCCCCCTCCCTCCTCTGCAGCGGAGGTGCCTCAGCGCTGTCAGGGTCGGGCGCCTTGTAAATCAGGAAGCTGGGATGCTGGGATTCTGGCAGAGTCAGCGTTCTGCCTCTCTTCTCTCTCTCTCTGTCTCTCCTCTCTCTCTCTCCAATCTCTTCTCTCTCTACCTGAGCCACCTCCCTCCCTGTCTTACATCAAATGGATGGGACACACCAAATGTCCTGGGGCCTCTTTATCACACGGATGCATGCTACCTCCTCACCTGGGTACAT
The DNA here is from genome assembly GCF_016906955.1 of Phacochoerus africanus. NCBI lineage: Eukaryota > Metazoa > Chordata > Mammalia > Artiodactyla > Suidae > Phacochoerus > Phacochoerus africanus. The sequence goes on along the minus strand of NC_062547.1, from coordinate 75,398,049 downwards.
GTGGACCCTCAGCACATAGTGCCTGAAGCCAACGCTCCCACATGCGAGAGCACAGAAAGGTGAACACACGCATGTCCTGCGGGGGTCACCGAAACACACGCATGATCCACATGCTGATCTTGCCCAGGTTGCTGTGTGACTCTGGCCAGGTGATCTTGCCCTTCGTCGCCCTGGTGGCCTCTCTGTGGAGTGAAGTTAACGGTAATCCCCACCTCCTTGGGCCGCATGAGGACTCGGGAGGCAGGACACCTCTGGGGTGTGCTCTGCTCAGGGCCTGGCACATAGTAGGTGCTCCCAAACATTTGTTGAGGGAGTGAATGGTTCTGCCAGTTGAGAGACGGTGCTGCAGTCTTTCTGAGTCTCAGCCTCTTCCCTTGGAGACTGATACACATAATAGTGTCTTCCTCTGTTACCCTTAGCCCAGGGCCTGGTGTACAGTAGGTGCCAAATCAGCGTGGCTGTGATTGTCACTAAACTAATAATTGGATTAAACATCCCATGGGCATTTTCCAATTCTCCCTCTTTTCCTTCTGTTGCTGTCTGCTCAGCATGGGCCAGGTGACAGGGACAGCGGTGACTCCCCAAAACCTTGAGCCCTGAACCCCCAGGTTTTTTTCCATTAGTCTTTCCTCCCAGCCCAGCCCTGTCCAAGGTCTCCCTGAGTTTGGCCAGACGCACGTGGATACCAGCATCCTTTGTCCATTGGGGTGTGTGCATAGGTAACAAGTGGAGATGAGGTTGGTCCTTTGCGGATCTGGATGCTGGGAACATAGCAGTGCACCAGAGAGATCAAAGGCACACCCTCCAGGGGCTGCAGGCTAGGTGAAGGGATGACAGGACCCAGCTGCTGCTTTGCCTCCTCGAGGAGGAAGTGGTACATGACCCAGGACTGAGCAGGGGCAAGAGGCCACCCAGATTTCAGAGAGGGCAGGTAGGGTGCAGAACGGACATTTCTGGGGAGCCCAAAGGATGGGGTGAGACCCAATGCTTGGGGAGCTGGCAGGTGGGGCCAAGGAGTCAGGAGGTACATGGTCATAGGGGATTCAAGTTCAAGACCCAGCTCAGCTCCTTCATGGCTGTGTGACTTGGGGCCAGTGGCTTCCGTGCTCTGCACCTTAGCCTCTCTCTCTCTCTGGACAGTGGGTGCAATGATTATTCCCATTTCATAGAGTTGATAGCTTAGTAAATGCTCAGCCTCTAAATGGCATGACCTCACTCCCTGTCTCTCTCTCCCACACCCTGGACTTCTGGCTCAGCCCCCATCATCCTCCCAAGACAGCAAGGCATAGAGAAAAGTCAGGAGATCCAAGGCTCAGAATCACTAGTCACTTGGGCCAGGACTTAACTACTCCCTGGACTTAGCTTACCCAGAGTCTTCCCAGTGGTCCTCAAGGTGCTGCACAGTAGGCCCTGTTACCTCCCCATGCTTACTACCCCCACTTTCCCAGTTGTTCACTCTGCTCCAGCCTCACTGACCTCCTCACTGTTCTCCCCCAATATTAGGCATGGTCCTGCCTTAGGACCTTTGCATGTGCTGTCTTCTCTGTCTGGAAAGCTTACCATGCATTGTCACCTTTCAGGGCCTTGTTCAAATATCCTCTCCTTTGAAAGACCCTACCTGACTACCCCCAGCTAAAAAACAAAACAAAACAAACAAACAACCCCCCCCCCCCAGATTCCCTGGCCGTCTCCTCAAACTCCTTTGAATTTCTTCAGAGCACTTTGTTCAATGTGACATTTTATTACCTGTTTCTTTTTTCTTTTTTTTTTTTTTTGGTCTTTTTGCCTTTTCTAGGGCTGCTCCCACGGCATATGGAAGTTCCCAGGCTAGGGGTCGAATCGGAGCTGTTGCTGCCGGCCTATGCCACAGCCACAGCAATGCGGGATCCGAGCCGCGTCTGCGACCTACACCACAGCTCACGGCAACGCCAGATCCCTAACCCCCTGAGCGAGGCCAGGGATCAAACCTGCAACTTTATGGTTCCTAGTTGGGTTTGTTTCCTCTGTGCCGTGACGGGAACTACTTTATTACCTGTTTCTTAGGTTGTTTAATAGCCATCCTTGCCCACATCAGGATCCAGGTGAGGGCCAAGCCCAGGACACTGTTGTGTCCCCAGCATTAGGCATGGAGGTGGCACACAGTGGAGGGGGGAGGGAGGAATCATTCTATGTTAGGAACACTTACTTTGGCACAAAGTGGGCCTGCATTCAAATATGAGCTCTGCTGTTTGACTCTTGACCTGGGCTTAACGTGGAGGAGGGGTTATTGGAACCAGGGCTTTGAGGGATGCATAGTGTTTGGATAAGAACTTAGTGGATAAGAGATTCTCAGTAACATTTGTTTAATCACTGAGTGAATGAAGGAGAGAGACTCCTTCATGGAAAACTTTTGGTTTGGGAATTGGAGTTTCATGTCCTCGTTTGCTGCCCTGGACAATCAGGGTGGGAGGGCCACAAGGAGGCCCAGAGAAGGGCACAGTCCTGTGCACAGTTGTCTAGTCCATAGCGCCCAACAAGGGCTTGGACTCAGGTGTCTGCCTTCCAGCTGTTGCCGCCATGTTTGGCCAAGAAGTCCCAGTGGGCCAAGCGGGGTTTCTGGGAAAGGCCTGGCCTTGCTGCCTCCCCTCACCTGGCATCTCTGGTTACCCCAGAGATGGATGAGCCCCCAGCCAAACCCCAGCAGGGTTCAATGTCCCTTACTGCCGACTGCACAGAATGAGAAACAGGCCCAGAGTGCAGCAGTGATTTGTCCCTGGATCATACAAAGGAAGCCACTGTCACCCAACCTCATTCCCTCGACAAGTCTGTCCTGGCCATGAGTGCCTCAGCCCTGGGCCTCAGGGTTGGGGGGGAATGACTGTGCCGGACTCAGAGACCGCTAGGTCTCAGAGAACTCTGAGAGCAGGAAAGTCTGCCTGAAGGAAGGCACTCTGGAGACAGGGCTTTGAGGGATGTATAGGAGTTCAGGAGGATCCTTGGCATCTAACTGACTTGGCTGTCTTCCTTGCCCTGTTAGCCAGCGAGGGCATTGGGAGGTGGCTGGGGAAGAGGTCTTGATTGTCATATGTCTTATGGGACAAAGAGAGTGACGGGCTTGCCTCTCACCTAGGTTGACCTCCCATGGAGGACGTGGAAGGCTGGGGCAGCAGGTCCATGACCCAGTTACAGGCTGTTTGTCTTCCTTTCTCCAGGACCAGCTGGGGTCACCAGTGACGTGGGCTCCCGCCCCCGCCCGCCTCCCTGGCACCTTTCCCTAGAGAGGGCCCAGAGAGGAGGGGTAGGGACAGGACGGGGGCACGGGAGCTTGGAGAGGGGAGGAGCTGGAAGGGGAGGGGGCTCAGAGACAAAGGGGCTCAAGGAGAGGAAGAGTCTGGATTCAAAATAATCATAACAACAATGTCAATAATAATAATAACATAATGCAGGCTTTTGAGTGCTGGGCAGATAACGGGGTTCATATGCTAAGAAGAGACAGCACCTCCTTCAAGAAGGTCAGCTGGCTGATACCCCAGCTGCCCCTTCCCAGCTTCCTCTTATCACAACTCCAGTAAGCTCCAGGCCTCTGATGGCAGCCACAGATGGCCTCTGGTGGCAGCATCAGTGCCATTGCCTGGGCCTTCTGTCACGCTAGTGTCCCCTCCACAGGGGGCAGCACCCTGTGCCTCTGTTGATTCCCCACCCTGGCTTCTCTGGCCAGACAGCCCGGGCTGTGTCCTGGCTCTGCTAACTGGCTGTGTGACCCTGAGCGAGTCACTTCCCATGCTAGGGCTGGCATGCTGAGTGGCACAGAGACACAGGAAAAGCACCTCTGAGGTTGGACAGAGGCCATTAGGGGATGGGACCCTTCCATCCGCCCTCTGCCTCAGCAAGTCAGCTGGGACCAGGCGGGGTGGGGGTGGGGGCAGCGGAAAAGGGCCCTGAGGTCCAGTCCCTGCCACAGCTGTCATGGTGACTCACACGTTGGGGGACATTGGAGTGGGGGAACTGGGCTGGCACAAGCTGAGCCCTGGCCTGCCCCACCCTGCGAGGGCAGGAGGCTATTTTCAGAGCCTCAGTAATAGGGGAGATCTGAGGAGGCCCAGCACCCCATGGCTAGAGGTGGCCCAGGGGAGATGGGGCACAGGGCAGGGAGGGGGCACTGGGCAGGGGCTACCCTGTGTATTCAGGCCTGGAGGTGGGACCAAGCCCAGCCACGTCCATCTAGAAACCAACTCATAGCCCAGAGTAGCTGTTTTCTTGTCTCCCTGAGAGACCTCAGCTGCATGGAGTACAGGCTGCCCTGAGAAAGGGGCCAAGGATGTCCTGGATTCACGTCCTTACACAGGCCTGGAGACCCTGCAGTAACTTGGCCAGGTCTCTGCCCTTCTCTGAGCTTTAGTTTCCCCATCACACAATGTGAAGTGGAGCCTTGGGCCTTTTGCTGCCCTTGGACGATTGTAAGCAACCAAAAGAATCCTTACAGCGATAACAATGTCAATAATAATAATGATAATAGCATAACACAGGTTTTTGAGAGCTGGGTGGATAATGAGGTTCACATGCTAGGAAAAGACATCACCCCCATTCCAGAAGCCCACCACAGCCCTCCAGGCAAGAGTAGGAAAGAGGAACCGAAGATTTTCTTCTTTGTCTTTCTTTTTGTTTGTCTGTCTTCCTTTCTCTTTGAATTTTTCACCCTGGAAGCTGAGAAGCCAGCTCCTGGATGTCCTTCAGACCCAGTCTCCCTTGCTGAAAAAATGATGAGAATGAGACAGCCCTCCCCCCGACCCAAGTAGAGGGGATGGGGGCCTCCCCGGACCCCTTGTTCTCCAAGGGGCCCAACTGGGGCTGCTACTGTTTCTGGGGAGAAGCCAGATGGGCGTGGGTTCCAGTCCCAGCTCTGCCCCTCGTGACAGGGTCCTCTCTTGGGGTCTCAGTTTCTTCATCCATAAAATGGGTGTTGTGGGCGCCCAGCAACACAAATGAGGCAAAAGGAGGGGATATAGAAGTTACAGCTCTGGCCAGGTCTCAGAGCCTCCCCAGGCCTCTCCTTCTCCATCGGTGGAGTGGGTCTGTGGGGAGACAGGCAAGGGTGAACTGACCCCCTTGGGCTCCTCTCTCCAGCTTTGAACCTCCATGGCCAAGCTCCCCTTTCTTTGGTGCATTCTAATCTCTAGCCTCCTTAGGCCTAAACTTTCCCAGCCCCTGCAAAGGGCCTATGCAGGAACCACGCCCCACCCTTCCATCAGCCCCTGACATCCAGGTGGCCCCAGTCTGGCCTTGGGCCTCAGCCAGTCCTGTCTGTACACCTGGGCCATAGGAATGACATCTTGTCCTCATTTTTTCATCACTGCCAAGAGCCAGTAGAGGCAGCCCTTGGACCCCTGTCTGGCATGAGCTTCCTCTGCTGAGCAGTAGGTCTGAGAAACAAGGCCCAGCAACACTCTTTGAACCTGGTTTCTCTTACAATCATTGAACACCCAGTGTTTGCTCAGTCTTGCTCTAGACATTCCAGCTCACACTCTAGTTTAGGGGTTTGCAAGCCCCAGGGGGCCATGCCCCCCCACCCATCTTTTTTTTTTTTTTTTTGGTCTTTTTAGGGCCACACCCATGGCATATGGAGGTACCCAGGCTAGAGGTCTAATCGGAGCTGTAGCCATCAGCCTATGCCAGAGCCACAGCAACTCCAGATCCAAGCCACTTCTGCAACCTACATCATGGCAACACCAGATCCTTAACCCACTAAGTGAGGCCAGGGATGGAACCCAAGTCCTCATGGATGCTAGTCGGGTTGGTTAACCCCCATGACAGGAAGTCCCCACTGCTCGTCTTTATCAATAAAGTTTTATTGGAACACTGTCACAGCCATCACTTACATCTCCTCTGTGACCAGTCTTACACTACAGCGCAGAGTGGAGCGGTTGCAACAGAGACTGAAATACTCGTTATTTGATTCTTTATGGTACTTTTAAAGTTTGCTGACCCCAGTTCTAGAAGGCAGAGAATGGGTCCATGCTACCCCCATTCTACTATCCTCAGTTTTCCCCATCTGTACAATGGGTCCCCATCAGATTCTACCTGGGACCCTCATCTTGTCCTACCTGTATGTTGGGATTCAGGACAGTCCATAAACATCTGCCTTGGCCCGTGCCTGCCATGTGGTCCAAGCCTCTTGTTTCCCCATCTGGGCAATGGGCTCTCGTCTGACCCAGTGAACTTCGGCAGGGCCCCCTCTGGCCTCATTTTCTCCAAGAGGTAGAGGGCTCTGCAGCAGCCCCCTGAACACCTCTGCCCTCCCTCCCTCTAGTGGGTCTGCCTGGGGCCCCTGCGGCCTCAGTCTTCTGGGCCGGGCAGTGGGTCCACGGGCCCCAGCACCTCCTGACCTCTGGCTTCTCGCGCCCGCAGGATGAGTTCCACCCATTCATCGAGGCGCTGCTGCCTCACGTCCGCGCCTTCGCCTACACCTGGTTCAATCTGCAGGCGCGGAAGCGCAAGTACTTCAAGAAGCATGAGAAGCGGATGTCAAAGGACGAGGAGCGCGCGGTGAAGGACGAGCTGCTGGGCGAGAAGGCCGAGGTCAAGCAGAAGTGGGCGTCGCGGCTGCTGGCCAAGCTGCGCAAGGACATCCGGCCCGAATGCCGCGAGGACTTTGTGCTGGCCATCACCGGCAAGAAGGCGCCAGGCTGCGTGCTCTCCAACCCCGACCAGAAGGGCAAGATGCGCCGCATCGACTGCCTGCGCCAGGCCGACAAGGTGTGGCGGCTGGACCTGGTCATGGTCATCCTCTTCAAGGGCATCCCGCTGGAGAGCACCGACGGCGAGCGCCTGGTCAAGGCGGCACAGTGCGGCCACCCGGTGCTCTGCGTGCAGCCGCACCACATTGGGGTGGCGGTCAAGGAGCTCGACCTCTACCTGGCCTACTTCGTGCGGGAGCGAGGTGAGGCGGGGCGTGCGCGTGGACACGGGTCTGACCGCCGAGAGGGGATGCGCCGGGCATCCGCAGAGCGGAAGTCCTGAGGAAAGTGGACCCGCAGGCCTGAGGGACCAGGCTGGCACGCGCAGCCTGAGGTGGGCAGGCTGACCTATAAGAGGTCTGAGGGCGGAGGCTTGTCCACACAAGGTGGTCTACCCAGTGGGGAGGCTTGCTCACACAAGGTACCAGCAAGGAGGCAGGTCTGAGGGAGGAGGCTGGCGCAGGTTGTCTGAGAGGGGAAGAAGCTGCACTGGAAGGGTCAGAGCAGGGAAGTTGGGCCTATGCTGGGGTCGGAAGGGGCAGGCCTCTGCCCTGTGAAGGTCTAAGAGATAGCGATATGGTTCAAGGAGAGCCTGGGGTGGAGGAAGAGCTTCATGGGAGCCTGAAGGTAGAGGCAGGCTCTGACCTTGATGTCTGAGGGGGGCAGCAGGTCTCAGGGAGTGAGACCCTGTCCCAGCAGGTCTGTTGAGAACTGGGGGGAGGATAGGCGAGCGACCCATGGGAGAGGGAGTGTCTTATCTCTGTGGGGAAAGCTGGAAGAATGCTGGTTGATTGACTCACAGACCTCCCCCAGAGACTTGACAGGTCCCATGTTTGTGCCCAGTGTGAAGCTGGGGTACTATGTGCCTTTGGCTAGCTCACCACCCTTTCTGGTCGTCAGTGTCCTCCATTCTGGCCCTTCCAGCTGGATGTTTGTTGACTCTGTGATCAAATGAGATCAGCAGGGTTTGTGAGGATGAGGAAATCCACAGCACTCCCTGGATGAGGAGGCTCCCCTGTGCTGAGCTCTGCAGGATCACCGGACAGTGATGAGTGTGGGGATAGCCCCAGTGGTCGTAGCCTGGGCAGAGATGTGGAGGCTGGAAGTATAGCCTGCCTGCAGGTGCCGGCCACCAAGGGTGGGCCTGGCTGAGAGGATGGTGGGATCTTCCTGGTTGTGTGTCCAATGGAACTGGCAAATGGAGGTTATCAGAGTCCCTACCTGGATTGGGCCTCAGGAGATTCTCTGAGATCCTGTGTGTAGCATGTTGAACTCTGGCCTGCCACGTGGGCAGCTGTCAGCTGTGACTGTCTTCATGTGGATGGAATCAGGTGTGCTGTGCGTGGTCCACACATGGGCTTGAACCTGGAGCTGCCTGAGCATGTCAGGTATGCATTTGGGGTGCAAATCCAGCCCCTGCCCCTGTGGACCCTACATGAGCCCACATGATCACACAACCAGAAATGATGGAGGAGGGCTGGGGAAGGGGTGGTGAGAGGAGGGGGGATCCTGGGGCGGGACAGCCCAGGGTCAGAATGAATGCAGCTCTGCCACGTGCTGGCTCTGTGACTTTGGACACCTCAGTGGGGGTAACAACTGTGCCAACTCCTAATGATGGTGTGAATTTGATGAGGTCTCCTGGTCTCCATGGTGTACAGGAGGGAGAGCCAGAGCAGAGATTCCCAGTCTTGACCTTGATTCCTCGACCTTGGCCCCATCTGCCCCCTTCCCTGACCCCACCAACTGGCACCAGAGGCAGAGGGGTGGGCCAGAGGCAGAGGGGTGGGCAAGGTGACTGTTTGCCGGTGGGCGGAATGGGGTGGGCAGGGGCAGCCTTGGGGTCTGCAGTGCTCATTGCCATGCAGGTCTCGGTCTCTCCCACCACATCCATCCTCCGTGCCCTGCCCCGCCCCCACCTCCTCCACGCTGAGCTGATAAAATTTTGAAGCGAGTTTTCTGCCAGTGTCAGCACAATCTCCGGGTGCCTCCCCTCCCCCCTCGGCCCCTCCCCCCTCCACTCAGCAGGCAGACCAGGCCTCCAGGCCTCCCCAGACACCTCCGTGTCCGACTGCCTTGTCTTTGCTCACCAGTCTGGTCAGTCTCCTCGCATGAGGGCTTGGGAAGGTCAAGGCTGCACCCTCCCCTGCTTCCAGCCGGCTCCAGCATCCCAGGGGATCTCTGCTCAAACCGACCCAGCTGACCCAGCTTCAGCTGGCTAGGAGTGTAGGAGTGAGGGTCCGGTGTGAGGGCTGGGCCTGGAACCCAACCCCAGCTCAGCCAAGTCACTTAATCTCTCTGCGCCTGCTTTTCTTGTCTTTAAAATGGGACGCTCAAAAATAGCCACCTGGTAGGAGCAGAGTTCTCATAGTAAGTGTTCAACAAATAACCCCTATGGGGTCATGAAAACAAGTGCCAGTCACAGGGCTAGGGCTCTGTGGACCGTTACTACTATTATTATCATTATTATTTGTCTTTTTAGTGCCACATCTACAGCATATGGAGGTTCCCAGGCTAGGGGTCGAATCAGAGCTGCAGCTACCAGCCTACACCAGAGCCACAGCAATGCTGGATCCAAGCTGCGTCTGTGCAACCTATACCACAGCTCACGGCAACACCGGATCCCTAACCCACTGAGCAAGGCCAGGGATCAAACTCACGTCCTCATAGATACTAGTCAGGTTGGTTAACCACAGAGTCACTACAGGAACTCCTTTTTTTTTTTTTTTTTTAATTTATGGCTGTACCCACAGCCTATGGAAGTTCACAGGTCAGGGATTGAATCCAAGCCACAGCTGCAGCATCAACACTAAATCCTTTAACTCACTGTGCAGGGCTGGGGATCAAACTTGCACCTCCCCAGTGACCCGAGCTGCTGCATTCGGATTCTTAAGCCACTGCCCCATGGCAGGAACTCCTGGACTGTTACTATTAATGTTACCATCCTCATTAGGGTAATGATTTCCCACATCTGTGCCTTTGCCCATGCTGTTCCCTCTGCCTGGAATGCCTTTCCCATCTGGAAAACTCCTACTTATGCTTCCAAACCCAAACTCCTAGCTCCACTTTCTATCAGGCATTTGTGCTGAGGGCTTATCAATACTCCATTCTCACAGCAGCCCTGCAAGGCAGGGATCATTGTTGTACACATTTTACAGATGAGGAGTCAGAAACCCAAAGACGATAACTGCTCTGCCCAAGGCCACACGGCTATGAGAGGGCAGAGGTAGGGTTTGAACATGGGCAGCTTGTTGCTGACACCTCTGCTAGCCTTCCACACTCAGTGGCTGAAGGGGATGGAGGTAAACCACAGTGTACCATGTGGGTATCCAGTCAGTGTGGCTTGGCCACTTCCAAGCCTGGCCTGTGTTCTAGAGTCCCACCGGCCAAGGCTGCCCTCCAGGACCCCCCCCAGCTGAGCCCCAGCATCCCAATTTCTATCACAAGACCCCTGTCCTCCTCTGGGCCAGAAGTATGTCTCTGTTCTCAGCCAGGTAGTCATCTGACTATAGAGGGAACTGGCTACCTTCCCCCCCACCCCTGGCCTGCTCACCTTGTGGGTCTCAGGACTGCAGGAGGTCCGGGCCAAGACCAGAGCACAAATCAGCCCTGCTGGGAGGCCATGTGGTTGATGGGGAGTGGGGGAAGTGAGCCTCGGTTGGCCTGGGGTGGGGTCAGGGGGAGGCTGTGACAGGGTGGGTGTCGGGACGGGCACCTGCCATACAGCTGAAAGGAGGTGCAACCTCTAGCATCAGAAGTAGGACCTCAGAGCGGACAGAATGACAGAGAGAGATGGAGAGACAAAGGGATCCAGAGACATGGAGAGACACAGAGAGACCCACAGAGACAAGGTACCCTTAGCTCTTCCCTGTCCTTGGACCAGGGGACGAGGCCCGGCTCCCTCCTCCCCCACAGCCTTTGTATCTCTCCCAGAGGGTGTCAGGTGGACTGCTGGGGCCGCACCCCAAAGGGGAATCCCAGCCCTCTATCCTCTGGTTTATTTTGAAGGACGGAGGGGTGGGGACGAGCCATGAAAATGTCCCTTGAGTGCTGGGGCTGCCAGGCTGGTCAGAGCCTAAGGCACCACCTGGGGCCGAATTTGGCCGCCCCAGGCATCCATCTGGCGCCGTTGTGGACACGGGTGGATTCAGTGTGTGCCCTGGGGGTGGCCTAGGGGACAGCTGGAGGACCGTGATGAGGGGGTGACATGTGCTCCAGCTTGGGACATAGGGGCTGCCAGCCAAATACATGCACTTTGTGATGGGGGGGTTGCATGTGCAACTGAGTGGGGGCTGGGAAAAATGACAACTCTCAAATTAATAAAAGCCTGGTGGCAGGGATGGGTGTAGGAGAGGGGCAGGGGTGTACCGTGGATGGGAGGGCTTGGTTGAGGTGACCCTGGAGATGAGGCGTGAAGGAAGTAAGGGAGCCATGGAGGCATTTGAGTGAGTGTGCCGCAGGTGGGGGGGCACAGCCAGCGCAAAGGCCCTGGGGCTGGAATGGCCCTGAGTGTAGGGAGCAGAGCATGGAGGCCGCAGGGAGTGCTGGAGGGGGAGGTGAGGCCCGCTGAGTAGCCACTGGGCTTCGCTTGGTGATGGTGAAGCCAGGAGCAGGTGAGACTGGCCTTCCTCTCCTGCCTTACACTTGGGAAGGAGCCTGGAGGAAGCAGGGCCCAGAGAGGGAAGCCGTCTGCCCAGCCCCGAAGCTCAGCCAGGCCTCCCTGCCCCCTCTGGCGGCCTGAGAAACCTGAGGCGCTGGCGGGCACCATGCCAGGGCGGGCGGGGGAGGGGCTGCCAGGCCCGCCCGCTCCGGCAGCTGCCAGCCCGCCCTGAGCCGCCAGCCCAGATGGTGCCCATCTGCTGACGCTGCCGTGGGCTGGCCTCCCGTTCCCGCCTCCTGTTCCCGCCTTGTTCGGTGCCAACCTCCTGGAATGGTGCTGTGGGCAGGGGCCGGCTTGGGAAACTCACAGCTGCTAGAGGGGCTGCCCAGGGTGCCCCGAGAGGGGACAGAAGGAACTGGAGGTCCCATCCCCACTTGAATGGAACCAGGAGCAGTAATAACGACAGAGATAATAGTAACCACACATCGTATGCCTGGTGCTGAGCCCACCCTACCTCTGATTTAGTTCTCTCCACCGCCCTGGGAGTGAAGGACTCTTACCTTCTCCCATGTTTCAGATAAAGAAACAGGCTCAGGAGTTCCTGCTGTGGCTCAGTGGAAACGAATCCGACCAGCATCCATGAGGATGCAGGTTCGATCCCTGGCCTCGCTCAGTGGGTTAAGGATCTGGCATTGCCGTGAGCTGTGGTATAGGTTGCACAGACGCAGCTTGGATCCAGCATTGCTGTGGCCGTGGTGTAGGCCGACAGCTGCAGCTCCGATTCAACCCTTAGTCTGGGAACCTCCATATGCTACCAGTGCAGCCCTAAAAAGACAAAAAAGAAAGAAAGAAAGAAAGGAAGAAAGAAACAGGCTCAGCGAAGGTCAGCCACTTGCCCAAGGTCACATAGCTCCTAAGAGGTAGGACAGAATTGGAACCCATAGATTCCAAGTCCTTGAAACCACTACAGGAAAAAAACCTGAAAACCACTTTTGAGCTTATCAGATGGAACCCACACCTTCCCAGTCATAAGGATCATGAAAAGAGCAGGTCCAGAATACATAGTGAATAAAGGAATGAATACCAGTGACCTATCCTAAAGTGCCTGCCATGCCCAAGCTTGGGAGGCCAGGTCCCCATAAAGCACACCCTGGGCTCGGTGGCAGGAGAAAGGGCCTCAACCTGGAGTGAGGGGGCCTAGGTCAGCCTCAGCTCAGCTCCTGGCTTGCTGTGTGCCTTAGGACGGAGTCCTGCCCTCTCTGGTCTGGGATTGGGGAAGAACTGAGGCCAGGAAGGTAAGACCTTGTGGGCCATAGAGAGAAGGAAGCCAGATCCTGACTGAGGGTCTCCCACCTCCTTTGACTGCTGTAAATCTTCATCCCAGCACTGGGCGCTGTGCTCAGGAGACAGGGTGAACATGGACAGGAGGGCGCATGAGGGCACGGTTTGTTTGTGTAGTAGACACAGTTTGGGTCTGTGCTGGCTCCAGGCTGTGTAAGGTGTGTCCCCCTCTCTGAGGCTTAGTTTCCCCATCTGGAAGTGGAGAGGACAAAAACTATGTCTACTGCATTGACGGTTGGAGTTGCTGCTTCCTGAACAGCATACCGGAGGCACTCCATAAATGCTCAGTCGCTCTCTACATCCTCTCCCCAGCCCCAGGAGGCAAAGGGGAAGAACTACAGTGCAGAGAGGGAACCATCAGGGGCACTTGAGCCTCAGGACAGGCGCCTGCTAGAGGCCACCTCTTCAGGTGTCTGGGTGGTGGAGGGGCAAGGGGCTCCTGGCAGCCTGGCCTCCCTCAGGGCCGGACAGCCAGGTGGATTAGCAGTCTGTCAGTGCGGGGAAGGTGGCTACCCCGGGTGAGGTCCAGACAACAGCTGACGATGTATTTATAGCAGCGGGGGGAAGCCTATGGGCTCTTGGTTAGTGGCAGAGAGGGACTCTGGCAGGTGGGGTGCTAACGCAGCAGGTCAGAGCCCAGTGTCAGGAAAGGGAGGAACATAGTCTGTAGCCAGATGGCCCAAGTTCAAATTCCACCACTCATGAGCTGCATGACCCTCAGCAAGCGATGTCACTGCTCTGGGCCTCAGTTTCCTTCTCTCCTAAATGGGCCATGAAGCAGATGGTGCCCACCTTACCAGGCTGTGTAGGGTGAAGTGAGTTAATGCATGAAGACTGCTAGAATCCACCTGTTCTAGCAAAGTGGATGAACCTTGAGGACGTGATGTTCAGTGAGAGAAGCCAGACACAGAGGGACAAAGACTATCTGATTTCACTCCCAGTTGGTCCCTAGAAGAGTGAGATCCACAGAGACAGGAAGGAGATGGTGGGGTCAGGGGCTGGGGAGGGCGCGAGGAGTCCGTGTGGGAGTTTTTTCCATTTGTTTGTTTTATTTTGTTTGTCTTTTTAGGTCTACACTCGCGGCATATGAAAGGTCCTAGGCTAGGGATTGAATTGGAGCTGCAGCTGCCAGCCTACACCACAGCCACAGCAGTACAGGATCGGAGCTGACTCTGCGACCTACACCACAGTTCACAGCAACACCAGATTCTTAATGCACTGAACCCGCATCCTCATGGGTACTAGTCAGATTTGTTACTGCTGAGCCACGATGGGCGCTCCAAGGGGAGTCAGTATTTAAAGGGGAGTGTTGCAGTTTAGGAAGATGAGAAAGTTCTGGAGATGGATAATGGGGATATTCGTGTGACAGTGTGAATGTGCTTAATGCCACTGAGCTGTGCACTTAAAAATGGGAGTTCCCTGGTGGCTCAGTGTGTTAAGGATCTGGCATTGTCACTTCTGTGGTGCAGGTTCAGTCCCTGGCTGGGGAACTTCAACATGCCAAGGACATGGCCAAAAAAAAAAAAAAAAAGGTGAAGGACTTCCCACAGTGATGTAGCAGGTTAAGGATTTGACATTGTCTCTGCAGTGTCAGATTTGATCCCTGGCCTGGGAGCTTCCATATGACATAGATGCAGCCAAAAAAAAAAAAAAAAAAGGGCTTAAAATGGTAAATTTTATGTTATTGATATTTTATCACAATTTTTATAAAATTATTTGTTGTTAATAATAATCATTTGTAAATCAACTATATTTCAATTTAAAATTTTCAAAAAAGGGAATTCTTTGGTGGCTTAGTGATTAAGGATCAGGCATTGTCACTGCTGTGGCAAGGGTTCGATCCCTGGCCTGGGAACTTGTGTGTGCTGCAGGTGTGGCCAAAAAAATAAAATAAAATGTCCCCGTCAAATGATAATAATAATGAATAATAATACATTCCTTATTATGATGCAATGATAAATAATAACCATAAGGTCAGTGATGGTAATATAGTTATTACCACCGCCTTTATTATCATTATCACTACAGTGGTTCTGGTCTCCACTCTGCTCTCTGGCCCGCTGGGCAACCTTGGGCAAGTTGGTGCCCATCTCTGGGCTTCTATTTCTTCATCTGCGAAATGAGCATAGGGAGTGTCCAGCAATTGAAGTTAAGATACTATCTATGAGAAAGAAACCTCTCAGCACATGATGAGAGCTCAGAAGAATTTGGGAGTTCTTACATGAGTAGGACACCCCTGCACGGGCTCCCATCTCGCACGTCCACACCTGCCAAGGCTCTGAGGACCCTCGGGGTGCTGGGGTCCACGCACGCAGGGCCGGCCCTCCGCGGAGCCCACAGAAGCGGGAGGCATCTCCATGCACCTGTGGTGAGGCTGCAGTTGCCACCCTGGCCCTGTGCCCGGGGAGCCAAGGGGAGGCTGAGGGCAGCTCGGGACATCTCCGGGCCCCCCCTCCCCAGACAGCTGCCAGGCTAGCCCCTCTCCCTCCAGCTGGGTGTGGGCAGGAAGTCACAGATGGTCAGAGCTGGTGAGGGATGAGGGAGGGGGCGCGTGGGAACACTGGGTATCTTGTCCAGAGCAGAAAACTGAGGGCCAGCGAGGGGTGCGGCCTGGCCCAGGGCTGCCCAGTAAGGGCCCTACCTCTGGTCCATTCTGTCCCATCCTACCCTTTTTTTTCGGCTGGGCGGGGGCACACCCGAGGCATATGGAAGTTCCCAGACCAGGGATTGAACCCATGCCTCGGCAGTGACCCTAGCCACAGCAGTGGCAATGCCAGATCCTTAACCTGCTGTACCACAAGGGAACTCCCATTCTGTCCCACCTTCTGTCTGTCCCAGGCTGACTGGAAGGGTGCCAGGACTGGGAAAAAGGGGGGACCCCAGTACCTCAGGGTAAATGGCTTACAAATGGGAAAGGGGTTTCAAGGGGCTCCAGATTGCCAAAGCTGAGGTGGCTTCTAGACCCTCCAGGGGACAAGTTCTGGAATCCCCAAGGCTGAGTTTGAGACTCTTCAGAGCTAGGCCATTCATTATCTGACAGTTCTAGAATTCTCCCAGGTGGGTTCAGGACAGCAACAGTCCAATAGAAAAACAACGCAAGCCATTTGGATAAGTTAGCATTTTTCTGGTGTCCACACTTAAAAGTGTCAACCTACAGGGAACATTAATTTTAACCACCTATTCTGTTTAACCCAAGACATCCAAAATATTGTCATTTTGAGCCCTAATTAATAGGAAAATGTGATCAAAATGTTTCACACTCTCTGTTGTCCTAAGTCTTTGTGACTCGGTGTGTGTTTTATACTCACACCTCCATTCAGACCGGCCACATTTCAGGTACTCACTGCCACATGTGGCCAGTGGCTGCCGTGTCCATGCTAGAGCATTTGAGTTCTAGAGAATTCCAAGGCAGATCTCAAATCTCTCAAATTGGTTTGAGGCTGCAAAGAGTAGGTTCTTACCAGGGCTCTTTAATGTGGAAATACGGGGCTTCTCCCCATGGCACTGTGGACAGGGGGCCGGGTCTCTCTGTAGGGGCGGTCCTGGGTGCTGTGGGGTGTGGAGCAACATCCCTGTCCCCACCCCCTCGATACCGGGAGCCCCTCAGTTGTGACAACCACAGATGTCCCCAGGCATGGCCCAGTGTCTCCTGGGGGCAGAAGCACCCCTGGCTGAGAACCACTGTAGTAAGGGAAACCTTAGACTTCTTTGAAGTTATTTCACCACCATCTAAGAAACAGTTCTAGAATCCTCCAAGCTGGTTGATCTAGAATTCCTCATGTGTATTCTTGACTTCAGCAGGATCCAGAACTTCCTGAGTTGGGTTTCTGAGCATCCAAAAACAAGGTCTATAATTTTTTACATTGCGTTTTGGGGAGCAGATCCTAAGTCTCCCAGTTTTGGGGTTCTTGAGACTCTGAGGACAGATTATAAAACTCCCCAATCGATCATCAATCAGGTGTTGGTTTCATCCACATACAAGAAACCATGAAGCATACTCATGATCATGGACGGCAGTTTCCAGAATCCTACATGTTGGGTTTTGCACGCCCAAGGACAAGCTCTGGAAATTTCTCCAGCTGGGTTCTAGAACACCCAGGGCAGTTTCTAGAATTCCTTGAGTCGGAGAGCCAGAAAGTTCGGGTCCGAATCAAGGAAGCCTGTCTTCAGACACTGGGTGTCTGATCAGAATATTCCAGAAAAGATGGCTGTAGAAGGGGAAGGAGGTAGATTGTCATTTCTTCGAGGCTCCTTCCAGAGTGGCTGAGGCTGGGACTGTCTGCTTGTAGGCAGCCAGATGGATGGGGGCCCTGGTGTGGGCAGAGGTGTTCTGGAGCAGTTTGTAGGGATTCGTGACATTGGGAACCTGGGACTTGGTGAGGCTGGGAATAAGAATCAGGACTTCATTTAGTCCTCAGTAAATGTCTCTTTGGAGTTCCCATCGTGGCACAGCGGAAACAAATCCAACTAGTATCCATGAGGGTGCAAGTTCGATCCCTGGCCTTGCTCAGTGGGTTAAAGATCCGGCGTTGCCGTGAGCCGTGGTGTAGGTCACAGATGTGGCTCGGATCCCAAGTGGCCGTGGCTGTGGTGGAGGCCAGAGGCTACAGCTCCGATTTGACCCCTGGCCTGGGAACCTCCATGTGCTGCGGGTACAGCTCTAAAAAGCAAAAAAAAAAGGCTGTTTATTGGATGTGACGATGTGGAACCTGGATGTTTCCCAGAGGCTGTTGTGGAGACAGGATACTTAGTAGGTCCTTGGTGGAAGGCAGTGGCTTTAGTTGGCAACTGTGACATCTGGCAGGAGGCAGGGGTTGTCTGTGTGTGTCTGGGATGTTGGGGTGCACAGATAGGAGAACTGCTGCATGTTCAGGACTTACGAAGTTAAATCCCCAGTAAACGTTAGGAATTATTAGCACCATTTCATTTCACCTTAATTCCGCAAAGGTAGGGATTATCACAAACCACATTTAACACATGGAAAATTGAGGCCCAGAGAAGTTAAGACACCAGCCTCAGGTCACACAGCTAAAGGGTAGAGTCAGGATTTGAACCTAGGTCTAGCAGATCTGAGGGCCCACAGTGGTCCCCTGGGAAGGGGCTGTTGGGGTGTGTCAGGGACCTCCCCAGAATATCCCAGGATCCCGCCTTTGGGCCTGGAGGACTTTGGTGCTAGTGAGTGGGTGCCAGGTTCAGCTGGATCAAGGAGCACTTTTAGAGGCTGCAGCAAGGCTGGGGGCTGGGGGGGGGGGGACCAGGTAAGTGAGAGATTGAGGGATGCAGCTAAGGCCACATGTCTCCCTTGCAGTCTCTGTCTCTGATTTTGTCTCTTTGTCTCTCTCTTAGCCCCTGTCTCTAGTCTGCCCAACCTGTCTCTTCCAGTCTTGGCCAGTCTCCTCCCCTCACCACCCGTGGGCTGCCCGGAGGCGGCAACAGCAGCTGAATGGGCCCCTTGTTCCCAACCACACCCGCCCCTTGGGGTTACCCCAGGACAAATCCTGGCAGCCTACTGCCTTAAAGGGCCAGTACCCAGAGAGGGGGGAAAAGAGGGGGCCGCCTTGTTCCTAAGCACCAGCCCTGAGCCTCCCAAGGATGGGGGAACTGAAGTGCATGCATGAGAGGGGAGCACTGTACCTGGACACCCCAACCCCACGTGGTCAGACGGTGGCCCTAGGGCTGTGTGTACATGGTGGCGCTTGGGTTTGATCTAGGACGAAATCTTTCTCTCAGCCTCCGTTTCCCCATCTATTATCTGGAGTTCCGTGTGCCCGGCCCACTGGGCAGATGGAATAATGTCTAGGCCAAGATTTGATACACAGTTGGCACTTTTCTGTGCCCATGATGCAATTATGTAGCACCCATTGCCTTGGCACCTCTTGAGCCTCGTGGCATTCACCCGCTGTGTGGATTGAGCAGTTAACCTCTTCACCTTCCTCTGTGCCTCCGTTCCTCAAATGTAGAATGAGGCAAGGGTGAAGCCAGTTAATAGAATTAAAAGGCTTTGGAACAGGGTGTCATTGGGCAGAGTGCTGAGTTTCAGGCTGCACTTACTGAGCGCCAGCTGCACACCAGGCTGCGCTGAGAACTGAGGCTACAGTAGCCCAGATTTCACCCAGCTTTGCCACCTCCACCCTCTACTTGGGGCCATGAAGCTTCAGGCTCCTCCCTTGCCCTTTCTGGGCCTCAGTTTCCCCTTCACAGCAATGGGGACAGCCCACATCCACTTTCAGACTGGGAGCCTTTCACTTCTCCTGCCTACAGGATGCTGTGGCTGAGTGTCTTGGGCATACCCCGGACAGGAGCCAAGCCAGAGGGCCCCTGATCTGGGCTGTACCCAGTGGCTGCTCTGAGTGGCCTCGGCACTCCTGTGCCCCAGGCTGGCCCCACAGACAGCCTGGGACAGGTTGCTGCCGGATGGACAAGCCTGTTCCCTGCTTCCTTATGTAACCAGGTTATGCAAGGGCAGCTGGCCTGCTTACATAAGGGAAGGCCGGGCCAGCGCCCAGCTGGGGAGGGGGAGGCTCTTAAAGGAGCTGGTGCCCCCCAAGTCTCTCCTCCAAAGCCCTGCACCAACCCATGGAGGAGAGCCTTATAAATTCTGGCCAATTCTGCAGTCATCAGCGCCATCATTGTCATTATTATTATTACTGTTGTTGATGTTGTTTATCATCACTCTGTTCTTTCCCAAGAGATACAAAGCCCACTCTGCCTCCAACCCTAGGCTGATCCGTCCCTTCTCTCCCTAAGCCTCAGTTTCCCTGTCTGGGCAAGGGAAGGTGTCAGTGAAGGAAGGCAGGGGGGGCATAATGGGGGAGTTGGTCCACCACCTGCTTACTGTGTGACCTCAGGCAGATGGTGACCCTCTCTGGGCCTCGGTTTCCCCGTGGGCTTTTTGGGTTTTTTTGTCTTTTTGCCTTTTCTGGAGCCGCTCCGGTGGCATATGGGGGTTCCCAGGCTAGAGGTCTAATCGAAGCCGTAGCCACTGGCCTACGCCAGAGCCATAGCAAGGCGGGATCCGAGCCACGTCTGTGACCTACACCACAGCTCACGGCAATGCCGGATCCTTAACCCACTGAGCAAGGCCAGGGACCGAACCCATAACCTCATGGTTCCTAGTCGGATTCGTTAACCACTGCGCCACAACAGGTTCCCGTATTAAAATATGCTTGCCACGGGGGAATGAGTTAAGACACATGAAGGGTTAGAACGGCATTGAGGGCACACGCCTTCAAGCGCTCAGCTAGTACAGTGTACAACTGGTTGGAGGTAAGTCAGTATTTATTAAGCACTTACTGTGTGCCAAGCACTGTTCTAGGTCCTGGGGACACCATAGTGAAAAGGACAGACAAAAATCCAGCCCTCAGGGGGTCACAGTCTGATGGGGTGACGGACAAAGAACAAATTTGTGAGAAAGATAAAGGCAAGGAATAGAGAGTGGTGAGGTGTTAGGAGAGGACTCTCTGAGGACATGACATTTGAGCTGAGACCTGAGGGGTGAAGAGGAACCAGTTGTGTGAAGAACTAGGGGAAGGGCACCCTAGGCAGAGGGCACAGCCAGTGCAAAGGCCCTGGGGCAGAATTGTGTCTGGCTTGTTGGAGGGACAGCAGGGAGGTCCACGTGGCTGAAGCAGAGTGAGTGAGGTGGGAGGGAAGAAGGAGGGAAGGGCAAGAAGGGGACAGGGGCTTTACCTCCTGGGAGGCGGGAACCCCTAGGGCTGTGGGTGGAGGAGGGTGGGACCTGACTCAGGTGCTCTCGGTCACCCTCTGGCCACAGTGGGGAGAACAGACTGTGGGAGGCAGGGTGGGAATTGAGAGACCTGGGCTGAGGCCACCTCACTGGCCTGGTTCAGAGGAGCGGCAGTGGGGGCCAGCCAGGCAGAGGCAGATTCCAGGCTGATTCCAGAATTGTGAGGATTTAGTGGAGGTTTTCAGCCTGGGACAAGTGAGACACCCCACATTGGTCATGTGGGTCATATGGCCCTTCAGAGGCTGGAGTCGCCCTCCTGCCCTTGCCCCCTGCCTGGACCTACACAGGGAAAGGAGGGGGGGCAGGGTACGGGCCCCCCCAGACATGCCCAGAACCTCTCCTGGAGTCAGGACGTTATTTATGGGCAAGCTGGGGTAGGGCTCTGGTGCCCAGGCAGCCCACAGGGCTCAAGGCCGGCTGGGCGAGCAACTGCCGGTTCCCAGCCCCAAGCTGGGCGTTACACTAACATAGCTGCATTGTTCCATTTTTAGTCCCGCTCTCACTGGGTAAGCTTGAGCCAGAACCTGTCCCGCCCTGCGCCTCAGTTTCCTCCCCTGTAAAATGGGAGCAAGTGAGCATCTGTAACTGCTTGGCAGGTTCCACAAGCACCAGCATACAGTAGGTGCCAATTCAGTGATTAGCAGCAATAATGCAGGAGGCTTGGGAGGGAGGGAACCCCCCCCCCATGGGAAGCAGGCATGTGGAAACCCACAATGCTCACTGAGATGGGCCACTAGGCAACTAACTGAGTCCCCTGTCTGAGCCCCTGTTTTGTCCCTGTAAAATGAGACCAGCCTGGCCAGATGCCAGCACAGAAAGGTGTCTAGGCTGTTATTACCCTGTCTCAGCCCCACCTGGGGAAACTGAGACCCAGAGAGAATCTGGGGTTCAGCCAGGAGTCACTTGGCCAATCAGGCAAAGAGATGCCCCTGGAACAGATGGCCTGGCTCCAAGTTGGATCGGTCTGGCCCACCCCAGACCTTTGCTGTATACCAACTGGGCACCTGCCCAGCCTCTGCCAGACTCACACACATTCACTAAGGTGTCAGGTGGTGTGACCAAGTCTTTTTTTTTTTTCATTTTTTTTAATTACTCAAATGAATTTATCACATCTGTAGTTGTATAATGATCATAACAATCTAATTTCATAGAATTTCCATCCCAAAGCCCAAGACCAAGTCTTTCTGCCTGGGTTCGTGTCCTAGCTGCATGTACTCAGCCCAACCACCCAACTTCCCTGAGGCCTCCTCTGCTCCTCTATAAATCTTTATGTAGTTCCTGGCATATATGCACTCAGTAAATGGAAGTTGTGATGATGATGATTATTTTCATACACTATTCTCTCTTCCCACAAGCCCTTTCTGCGCCTGACAAACTCTTACTCAGACATCAAGGTCCCAGCTCCAATGTCCCCTCCTCCAGGAAGCCCTCCTAGGTCAGGTTTTTGTTACTTTCTTGAGCTCCTCCTGCCCAGAGGTCCTTCCCTCTGATATCTAGGACCTGGAGCAGTTGGGTGGGCTTCTCAAAAGATGATTTCCACTGATCCTCAAAGGACCAAGGGGGATGAGATGGGCAGTGCTTGGGTGATATCCCTGCCTGGGCCCATTGTAGAAATAAATCCCTTGTATCACCACTGGTTGGAGTCTACACCCCTAAACCTAGTCTTTCCTTCTGAATATCCCCCAGTTTTCCCAGCATTCCTCACAGTCCTTTGCCTGACAAGCATTTATTTTGCATCTATTGTATGCCAGGCCCCATGAGGATCATCTCAATCATTCATGTGGCAGGCATGTATTGGGTGCCTACTGTACATCAGGCTCTGCTAGAATAATTGCACTCACTTGTCTGCAAGCATCTATTGACTGCCAGCTCTGTATAAGCATTTACTGAGCCCCGACTGCATGCCATGCTCTGGGAAGAGAGACCATAGGAAGGGCAGGGGAGGAGAAAAGTCTCCCACTGACCTTCCCTCCAGGCTTGGGCATTCCGGTTTCCAACCTCCTCCCAGGCAGCAGGTCAAAAATTGCAGGCGCTGGAACTGGAGTAACTGAATTCCAGTCCACTTGTCCACCTACTGGCTTAAGACCTGGGGCAAGCCCCTTCCGGTTTCTGACCCCCTCTGTTAACATGGAGGCCCAGCACTCTGAAATGTTTGCAATTCAAAATCTTTCTGCAGAGAAGGAAACAGGTACTAAGCAGGCTCCAATGTTCTGTGCCGCTCTCCTGCCTCCCCCCCCTCCGCCCCCGTGCGCGGGAAGACTAGGAGAGGACCCCTGGCACAGCCCAGAGAGGGGCAAGGCTGGTCTATGGCCACACAGCTGGGGGCAGGACCCTGCCCTGCTCCGGAGCCCTTCTCTTGGTGCCCGCCTCCCTGGCCAGGCTGCCAGCTTCTGGCCTCCCCCCTCCACTTCCCCCTGGGCTGCCGAGTTGGTGACGCAGCCCCAGAAACATCAGAAGGAAGGGAAACTGGGAGGGGCCGGGCACCCCCACCCCATCCTTGGTCCTCGGCAGGGGTGATGCTCCTGCAGCGGACTTCCGCTGCCTCCATCCGCTGCCTCCATCCACCGTGTGGCTGCAGACGGCTTCCCGGACTGCGTCTTCTCCTGAGGTCACACGTGCACATTCAGCCCGTGGGCACATGTGGCTCCCCAGCTCCCCCCCACCCCCGCCTCCACCCCCCAGGGCAGGGCTGCCAGGGAGGCAGGCCGAGGCCTTGGCTTGGCTGCTGGCGAAGCCAAGAATTTGCTCCAAATGTAAACAGCGAGTTATTTTAGGTCTGCCCCCCTCCCCGGGTGGCGCTGACACATTTGACATTGGAGGGGACTGGGGAGGGGAGGGGGGACGAGGTTGCGCGTGTGGGTATTTTTAACCTTGTTTTTCACATCCTTGGTGCCACCCGGAGTCTGGTTTGTGCCGAGCGACGGTGGCGGGGGGCACAGGGGGCCGGGGTGGCATCGGGCACGCACCTCCCCCAGCCTGGTACGACCGCCACCCTCCTGACACAAATGCCTTTAACCCCGCAGAGGCCGCTCAGGCCCCCGCTACAGCTTCCTCCCCTGGGAGGGGAGCCCGTGCTCCAGGCCCCGTCAGCCTGCTCCTCCCGCACCTACAAAATGGCCGCCAAGGCCAGAGAAGCATCTGGAAGCCCGGGAGGGAGCGTTGAGAAAATGGCCGCCTGAGCGCTGATGTCATAGGTGGCGTGGCCGCCAAGAGCGGCTGGGGTGGGACGAGTCGCTGCCTGTAGGCCTCGCAGTGGGCCCCGCATCCCACAGGGGCCTCCCCGCCGGCTAATCGGGCCAGACGCCCCCAAACCACCCGTGCCAGAGCCCCCCAGGGCCCGCCGAACGCCCCAAGTTCAGCCTCAGGCCGTGCTTTGGCACAGCCCAGACCAGGCGCTGGAGCGGACGGGCGGGGGGCGCTGGACTGCCGCTGCCCTGACCCATCGGCCTGAGGTGTCCACGAGTGCCCGGCGGGGCCCGCAGCCAGGCCGGGGAGCAGGCGGGGGCGAGAGCCGGGCCGGGTGGGAAGAAAAAAGAAACTTTTCTTTGAAAGTGATTCCGAAGCAGGTTGGCTGGGGCCCAGGCGGCCGGCGGCAGGGCAGAGGGAGATGGAAAGTGTGGTCCAGACTCGAGGAACGCGGCGGGTCAGGAAGGACAAGGCGGGGGAGGCCCGGGCGGGTGGGAGCCGGCGTCCAGGAGGTCACCCCGGCCATGGCCTTCTGCCTCTCGCCCCGACGCCTTATCCAGATTTCCCCCAGGGGCCCATGAGGGCGGAGAACATCCAGCTAGCCTCTTGCTTTTTTCCTTTGGATTTGTCCAAACAGCCTCTGAAGGAGTGCAGCCCCCGGGGGTGTTAGGTCCTCCATGCTAGGAAGTGAGGCTCAGAGAGGGAAAGTACTTTTGCTGGGGTCACACAGCATTGGTGAGACGGACATCCAGTTCTTGTGATTATTGGCCTTGGGGGCCAGGGTCTTGAGCCTGCAGGTGAGGAGCAGGAGGGAGTGTCTCCAGGGAGAGTCAGGGTTTGTACTGGAACTCCTCGAAGCTGGGGGCAATTTTGGTTCTGGTCTTCCTACCACATTTAACCCCGCAGAGGCCAGGGAAGTCCGAGTTCAGTCTAGCCTGAAGCCTTTGTGCAGTGGCTCAACCCCTGGCCCTCCTATGGTTGGCTGGGAGGAAACCTTGACCATGAACCTCTTGGGGCAGAACTCTGTGTCTCTTTGGTTCATTGCTGTGTCCCCAAAGCCTAGGAGAGGGCCTGATATGCAGTAGGTGCTCAGTATGTGTTGAGTGAAAGAATCACCATTTCTTTCCCCTTAGGCTTGGGTTTGCAAGATACTTGTATAGGGTGGGGATGGAGGCTTCAGGACACAAAAGTTGTAACATAACTGGACATACATGGGAAAGTTTTGTCACTCTTCTTAGGAGAGGAGGACGTGAATCCCCAGACTTACCGAGCATTAAGTGCAGACCCTGTGGACACATAAACCCCACTTGTGCAGAGACCTGAATAAAGCAAGAGAGGGAGCCAGGCAGGCATTTGCAGGAAAGGCAGGGAATAGCATGTGCAAAGGTCCTGGGGCAGGCACTGGTGTGTTGGAGGAACAGTAAGGAGGCCTGTGTGGCTGGAGCAGAGTGAGGGAGGGGGAGAGAGGAAGGAGGGGAGGGCATGGAGGAGATGGGGCAGGTTGTGCAAGGCCGTATGGGCCCTGGGGAAGACTTGGGACTTTCGTACATTTAAAGACCCAGACTCAGTCCAGTGTGGTGGGAACTAAGATAAAGCTTGGACAAGGTGCCAACGGAAGGAGTTCCAGTGAAGGAGCGGTTAGAACTGGGCTTGGAGAGATGATTGGAGTTTGCCTGGGAGTGAGGGGGCAGCGAAGGTTCATGGCAAGATCGAGGAAGACGAAGGCCAGGGTCATGTGTAATGGGGTGGCCTTCCAGGACAAAGAAAGTTGAACCTCAGCTGGGTGATGTTTAAAAATGGCTGGTGACACTCAGGAGCTAGGAATTCCAGGGCCTGGCTTTGGTTCTCTCTCTAGCTGGCTGATGTGGGGAGGTGGACGTGGCAGCCGGCAGAGCCAGCTACATTTGGAAGCCCGCTAAGCTTGGAAGCGAAATCCTGCCGGCGAGGTCACCATGGCTGCTGATGCTGGTCCAGCGGATGCACCACTGGGCCCCAGTGGGAACCCTAGACTCTTCCATGTCCTGCCAGGTTTAAATAAGTGTAATTATGATTTCAGCAAGACCTGTCCTTTCTACATCCCAAAGATCAATTAAATATAACCCCTTTTCACCCCCAGGCTATCACCCCAGGCCAGGCTATTATTATCCCCTAGCAGGATGCTTTTCCACCTCTCCTTCTGGACCTCCCTTCTCTTCCCTCAGTAGCTAGATTTTTTATTATTTATTTATTTATTTATTGTCACAGCTGAAGTGGACCCTTGGGGTGTTCTCCTTTGGCTGCTCTGAATCCTGCTGTTGTGAACATGGGTGGGCAGGTATCTCCTTGAGCCCTGTTCTCAGTTCTTTGGGGTGTGTACATAGGCATGGCATTGCTGGGTCAGATGGTGATTCTATGTTTAACTTTTGAAGGGACCACCAAGCTGCATAGCCTTGCATGAGCCATCAGCCCTGCATGAGGTTTCCAATTTCTTCAACTCCTTATAGCCAAAGACATTTTAAAATGTAAGGTAAATCAAGCTTCAGACACAGCCCATGGGGCCCTGAGGGGTCTGACGTCTCCCCAGTTTGGGTACCGTGTTTGGGCCATGGTGCTGTCTGTTCCTCCAACATCCTGTGTTTGCTGCTGCCCCAGGGCCTTTGCACTTGCTGTGCCATCTGCCCTCAGCTCTCCCCCTGGCTTGCTCCTTCCCAGCCCTAGGTCCTCAGAGAGGTCTGCCCTGACTTTTCTGTCAAAAGTTACCCCCCCCATACCCCCACCCCCCAGCCACTCTGTCCTCACCCAGTTTTATTGCCTGGAACTTAGAACCATCGAAATTATCTGGGGCTCCTTCTGTTGGCTTGTTTCCTGTCTGTGGCCCCTCCCTTGGCCCCCTGCCATCCCCCCAGTGCCTGGCAAGTAGTAGGTGGTCGATAAACATCTGGGAGATGAATGCCAGGGCGGTGTCTTGATCTCCCAGTTAGGAACTGGGGGCGTCTCAGCCCCCAGGATGGAGGGAGTTGTCTGGTGCAAAGTGGGTAGGTGCTCCAGGGCAGGAAGGGCTGGTCCGGAGGCCACAGCGGGCGCCTTTGTCATGGGTTGGGACAGACCAAATTTGGGCTCCTGGCCACGACAGGAAAGAACAGTTTGTACACTCTGTCAATGGGATCCAGTTTACATTTCTATTGTTGCTGTGATCATGTGTTTGAGCAAAAGGCCACAGGGGATGGTGACATTCCGGCTGTCCATGAACATCCCACGGATCTGGGAAGTTGAGAGAACTGGTCCCAGGCCAAATCAGGGTGTCATTTGAAACACAGCTGCTATCCAGGGCCGTCACTTCTACTAGCGTGAGTGTGGTTACCTCCACTTCATGCATGGTGCTGAAGAATCCTGTGTGTCTCTCTGAGAAGGAGATGTTTCAGGAAGGCCCCAGAGTGAGGGGAGATACGAGTCATGTAGATATGGAGGGAATGGTTTTCTAGGCAGAGGGACTAGCCAGTGCTAAGGACAGTGCATGGTGTGTTGGAGGAACAGCAAGGAGGCCTGTGTGGCTGGGGCATAGTGAACGAGGGGGAGAGAGGGAGAAAGGGAGGGCAGGGAGGGGACAGGGCGGGTCGTGCAGGGCTTTGTGGGCCATGGGGAGGACTCAGGCTTTCACTCCAAGGGAGGTAGGAGCCCCGGAGGGCTGTGGGCAGAGGAGGGACAAAGTTCATTTAGCTTCTGACTTTGAAAAAAAATGCTGTCACCCGAACAGTATTTATCCACTCCCAGGACTTTCAGCCTCACGTCTGTATAAAGTAAGACAACAGGGAAAGCCCACTTTACAGATGGGGAAAACCGAGGCTCAGAGAGGAGAGATACCTGATTGGTCCCAGGTCACACACCAGGTTGTGCCAGGGTTGGGGCTCAAACCCAAGTTTCAGGGTGTAGCTCTAGCTTCTAGTTCCTTGCTGGCTCAGCAGGTTAAGGATCCGGTGTTGTCACTGCTGTGGCTCTGGTTACTGCTGTGGCACTGGTCTAGTCCCTGGCCTGGGAACTTGGCATGCCGTGGGCTTTGCCAACAAAAGTAAAAAAAAAAAAAAAAAAAAAAAAAGATAACCGAGTATCAGGTGTTTGGGACCCATGGCCTCTTCTTCACAACACTCGTGCATTTTAAAGACTCTGAAAAGTCCCCCTGCTGCCCTCTGGAATCAGTGGCAATGCTCACACTGTTTGACCACAAACCCCACACTCAAGTGGAGTCTGTGAACACCCCGAGGCACATCTATGGGAAACCCCCAAGTCTCCATCTTGACGGCTGAGAGCATGCATCTTGGTTCCACAGTCCTGCTCCTTGTTTTTCTCGTGGGGTTGGGGGTGCCTTTTGAGCCATACCAAGTGTGAAATCGAACACCTGATCTGAGTGGGGCCACAGAAAACTCATATTCAGGGGTAGGCAATCGAGGAAGGTGACTAAGTCAGGAGAAAACTCATAAACAGGCAGCTACGGTGGGGTTTGTTTGTTTGTGGTTTTTTTTTTTTTGGTTTTTGTCTTTTTAGGGCCACATCTGCAGCATATGGAGGTTCCCAGGCTAGGGGTCAAAATGGAGCCGTAGCTGCCGGCCTACACCACAGCCACAGCAATGCTGGATCCCAGCCGCATCTGCAGCCTACACCACAGCTCACGGCAACACCGGATCCTTAACCCACTGAGCAAGGCCAAGGATAGAACCTGCATCCTCATGGATACTGGACAGGTTCGTTAACAGCCATGATGGGAACTCCAGGTAGCCAGGTTTTCAAAGCCGGCAGTCAACATGATATAAAACTCAACAAGATGTTCATGTATTTATATCTGTATATACATTTTGTTTTGGGTACCCTGCGGGATATGGAGTTTCCAGGCCAGGGATCAGATCTGAGCCGCAGTTGTGACCTGCAGAACGCCAGATCCTTTAACCCACTGTAACAGGCAGGGGTCCAACCTGCATCCGTCCAGCTGCTACAGAGATGCTTCCAATCCTGTTGTACCACAGCAGGAACTCCTCATGTATATGTTTTTAAGAGAGGAACAGATAAAACCAGGTCGGCCCATCAGCTTTCCTTGCTGTGTGGCCCTGGGTAACTTAATTACCTTCTCTGGGTAACCTATGGTTGTCAGCCTCGGTTAAGGAGTGCTGGAGGGTGTTTGACAAGACTGTTAAATGCATAGCGTGACATCTGACATTAGGTAAGCTGTGCTCAGCAGTTACCATTGTTACTGTTATTAGCCTGTATCTTCTCACTCCACACCTCAGCTCCCATCTCAGTGAAGTGGGGGTGCTCTGAAATTTCCCTGGCCTGTGCAGCAGGGTCTCGGGGCTCTGTTCCCATGGGGTGTTTTTGGCATACGTGGAACAGGAATGTGCAAACAATTTTTCTGCCCCCCAGCACCACAATTAGTGCCAGAAGGGATCTTTGGCAGAAACAGAGTAGCGGGGAGACCCACCTGGGGGCTTTAGCTGACGGTCAGACAACAGGGTCCAAACACCGGTGATCAATCCAAACCTTTCACAAGAAAGGGATCCTGGAGTTGGAGGGGAACTGAGCCCCCTCCTCCAAGGACCCACCAGACCCCTCCTAGTCAAAAGCACAAGACCCAAAAGTGAGGCCTCAGGCTGTCTGTGTATTGATCCCAGGCTCATCGCTACCACCTGGTGCTGTGTGAGTTTGAATATGTCGTCCCCTCTCTTCGTACCTCAGTTTCCCCATCTTAAAAATGGGGGTGATGATCACATGTCCCTTTTGGAGAAGTTTCAAAGATTAAATGAGTCATTGGAGGTATAACTTGCAGCCCACCATAGTCAAAGGAATGACTAAGTATTAACTGTTGGAAGGTATACCATTTCATATGGCACGGGCTTGTCAACCCTCCTAGGTGCTCATCGCAGCCCCTCATCCCGCAGGGGCTGCCATTCACATATCTGGGTTGTGTGGCCTCCCTTGCACCTGACACAGCCTGAAATTATAGCCCTGGTTTGTTTGCTTATTGTTCATTACCTGACGCTCCCCCATTAGGAGGTCAGTGCCGTGAGGGCAGGAAATTTTGTCCTCATGGTGGCTGCCATGTTCCCCGAGGCATGTGGCACGCAGAAAGTGCTCAGTCATCAATTTGCCGAGTGATCAAAGGAGAGAAGTAAACGGTGGTGCAGTTCGGCTCCAGTATATGGATGAGAAAAATAGAGGCTCAGAGATGTCAAATGACTTGCACGAGGACACATAGCCAGAGTCAGCAGACTTCCCATAATGTAAATGTGTTAGACCTGTCGGATCACCTGTGGTTTCTATTGCATAGTCTTCTTTCTCTTTTGACAACCCTTTAAAATTGTACAAGAACCTTTTTCTTCATTATTGCCTCCTCTAAAGAGCTGTTTTAGACAGTTTTCTCCCTAATCACTCACCCCATGGAGTTTTAATAGCACAGCTATAGTATATATCTATTTATATACTGTATCTATATGTGTATATACATAAAAAGAACAAAAATTTTTAGCCCCCTTCATCCCCCCCCCCACCAAAAACCAATTTTTGCCCCCACTGAGAATGGATGGATCTAGAACAGGGTTTCTCCCCTCTGCTGACATGGGATGGGGTCATTCTCTGTGGGGCTGTTCTGGGTTCTGTGGGGCATGGAGCAGCCTCCCTGCCCCCACCCCCTCGATGCCAGGAGCCCCCCAGTGGTGACAAATACAGGTGTCCCCAAACATCATCTTAGGAGGCAGGATCGCCCCAGTTAAGAATCTCTGTCCTAGGCAGACAATTTCTTTAAATGGACATCAGGGAGTTCCCGTTGTGGCGCAGTGGAAATGAATGCGCCTAGTATCCATGAGGACATGGGTTCGATCCCTGGCCTTGATCAGTGGGTTGAGGATCCAGCATCGCAGATGCAGCTTGGATCCCGCATTGCTGTGGCTGTGGTGTAGGCCAGTGGATGTAGCTCTGATTCAACCCCTAGCCTTGGAACTTCCCCATGCTGTGGGTACAGCCCTAAAAAGCATAATAAATAAATAAATTAAATAGACATCAGCTTTGGGATGTAGACTCTCCGAGCTGGGCCCCAGTTTACTAACCTCAACAATCAGTTGATTTGATCTATGGTGTCACGAAGCTCTTAACACAGTAAAAATTCAGCAGATGAAAGCTGCCTGCCTGGGGGCTGGGGCATCTTGGGACTCTGGACATGAGCCAGCCTTTAGGCATTATCCATTCAGGGCACATCTGGGTCCATTTTAGGGCTGGATCTCTAAGTAGATAGGAGGGAGGAAGAATTATCTGTGCCCTGTTTTTTGTGTTGTGGGTTTTTTTTTTTTTTTCCTGATTTTTCATGGAAACATCCAGGGTAGCTCAACCTGATAGAACTTTCTGTAATGACAGCATATGTGGCGCCGTCCAGTTCAGTCACCACCAACCACATGTGCCTGTTGAGTATTGAGAGGTATGGCTGAAGTCCTGAAAATTGAACTTAATTTCAGTTTAGCCAATTTAAATTTCAAATCACACATGGTGAGGGGCTGCATAATGGACAGCTCTGGAAGACAGGGAGTTTCCAGGAGCCAAATGACAGGAAAGTTGTCAACAGGTGGGTGAGAAATAGTTTGAGGTTTTAGAGATGACTAAAAATAAGACGGCATAACAAAAAAGGAAGGAGATTCTGACACCTGCTACAACGTGGATCAACCTTGAGGATGTGATGCTCAGTGAGAGAAGCCAGGCAGAGAAGGACAAAGACTGTCTGATTCCACTCCCAGGAGGTCCCTAGAGGAGTCAGATCCACAGAGACAGGAAGGAGATGGTGGGGCGGGGGCTGCCGGAGGGGAGGGAGAGTCAGTATTTCATGCAGACAGAGTTTCAGTTTGGGAAGATAGAGAAAGTCCTGGAGATGGATGGTAGGGATGGTTGCACAACAATGTGAATATGCTTAATATAACTGTGCATTTATAAATGGTTAAATGTTAAATTTTGTGTGTGTATATTTCAACCGTATCTAAAAATGAATTTGAAAAGTTTTAATGAGATGGCATATAATTACAGCATCATATTATTTAGAAGCTGCACTTATTTAAATTAAAAAAAAAAAAAAACCTCCCAGGACTATAGCAAAAAAGAGCTTCTTCAGCCCAATAAAGGGATCTGCAGAAACCCATAGCTAATATCATTCTTAGTGGTGAGAGACTGAATGGGCTACCCTAACATCAGAAACTGGGACATCTGCTCTCATCATGTCTAGTCAACATGGTTCTAGAAGTCTAGCCAGTACAGTAAAGCAAGAAAAAGAAATCAGAGGCATACAGATTAGGAAGGAAGAAATAAAATTAGCTCTATTTGCAAGTGTCATGATGGTCTACATAGAAGATCCCAAGGAATCTACCTAAAAAAAAAAATTTGCTCTTAGAACTAGTATGTGTTTTCAATAAGGTTGCAGAATACAAGATTAACACCCCCAAACCAATGGCATTTCTAAATGCTAGCAATGAACAATTAGATACCTAAATTTTAAAAACAGTCATTTAGGAGTTCCCATTGTGGTTCAGCAGGTTAAGATTCTGACTAGTATCCATGAGGATTCAGGTCCGGTCCCTGGCCTTGCTCAGTGGGTTAAGGACCTGGCATTGCCACAAGCTTCAAGTGGGTGTAGATGTGGCTCGGATTCAACCCCTATCCTGGGAACTTTCATATGCCGCACGTGTGGCTGTAAAAACAAAAAAAAAAACCCTAAAACTCTTATTTATAATTGCTCCCCAAACCCACCATATACTGTCAATTTGGTGCCAACTCTTTTTTTTTTTTTTTGGTCTTTTTGTCTTTTGAGGGCCACACCCTCGGCATATGGAGGTTCCCAGGCTAGGGGTCTAATCGGAGCTGTTGCTGCCAGCCTACACCACAGCCACAGCAACGCAGGATCCTTAACCCACTGAGAAAGGCCAGGGATTGAACTCACAACCTCATGGTTCCTAGTCCAATTTGTTAACGCAGAACTACAACGGGAACTCCAAGTGCCAACTCTTTTATATTCGTTATTAGCTGACTTGGACACCTGGGAGGTGGGTTTTATTATATTCCCATTTTACAGATGAGAAAACTGAGGCTCAGACAGGTGGTATGGCCTGAGGTCACAGATTAATGGATAAGGGCTCCAAACTAGAGCCAGCCATAGACTGGCTATGATTTTCAATCCATAGGAAGTAACAGCACCCAAGGCAGAAACAGCAAGGAGATAGTAATAATAGTAATGAACCCCTCCCTCCAGGGAGTGAAGTGCTTGCTACATACCAGCCACTTGTTTGGGTTACTTGATTGCATTCATTGTTACCTTTCCCCTCTTGAACAGCCTCTGAGAGAGATGCGGTAATTGTGCCCATTTCACAGATGGAGGAAGTAAGGCACAGAGAGCAATGAGGGGACTCGACTGGGGCCCACAGCCCTGGCTGCCAGGTTCCAAAGCTCAAGCACATAATCTGAGCTCAGGACACATCCCCCTTCTTGAATAAGCGCCTGAGTGCCAGCCGGGCACTGCTGCCCGCTGAGGCCCTGTGGACGCTGATTCCGGAAGAGGGTCTGTGCCCGAGGCCTGGAGCCCGACGGCTGGCTGCCCAGGCTGGGCCCTTCCCAACGGAGTGGCCACCCGTGCCCAGCCATGTGGCCATCCAAGCGGGACAGGCCGGCTCCAAGGGGCTGCTGGCTGCCCAGCAAGCCCAGGAGTGGCCACAGGGCGTGGGGCCGAGCCGGGCACAGTCCCCTCACCGCTGCCCAGCGCAGTTGGCTACACAGGGGCTACTCAGCCAAGCCAAGGAGGGCTGTGCATCTGCTCCTGTCGCGGATGGGGAAACTGAGGCAGGGTGGGACTGCTCCCATACTGTTTACAGCATCCCCGCTCTTGGCTGCCAGTAGGTGCTCAGCATACAGCGTGTGCAAAGCCACTAGTGCGATGCCAGGCAAACAGCAAGCGCACGGTGACTGTTGTAGGAAACGTCATCATTATCCCCACAGCAACCCTGCATAAACTTAGGCCCCAGGAGGGGAAGTGACCTCCCCAGGACCAGGCGACCTCCTAGACTCCTAGAGCCGGGTTGCGAACTTGCTCCATGCGAACGTGTGCCCGCTGATCGATGAAGCTCGGAGACTCATGCTGGCATCAGCAGCCGGCAGCCGGCTAGATGTCTAGATGCATGCGCAAACCAGCAATTACAATACAGGGTGTGGGGCCAGCAGTTTTCCTTCCTTCTTACCCTCGGTTTTCCATGTCTACACAATGGGTACAATCCCAGTACCAGATTTGTGGCTCTCTTAAGGACCTAAGGGAACATATGAAATGGGAACAGCAAAGCTCCACATCTGCAGTCATCAGAGGGGATTTAAAAATAACAGTAACAGGAGTTCCCATTGTGGCTCAGCTTTAAGGAAACCGACTAGTATTCATGAGGACGCGGGTTCCATCCCTGGCCCTGTTCAGTGGGTTATGGCTTCTGCGTTGCCGTGAGGTCACAGATGCAGCTCGGATCCCCTGTTGCTGTGGCTGTGGTGTAGGCTGGCAGCTGCAGCTCTGATTCAACTCCTAGCTGGGGCATTTCCATGTGCTGTGGGTGTGGTCCTAAAAAGAAAATCAATCAATAACAGTAATAATCATGGGATGGACGTTACCATATATCTGGAGCTCAGTATGCCCTAAGCGCCTCATATTGTTATCTCCTTGCCACTTCCTGGCAACCTAGGCAGGCCTTGAGATGCTTTCACATACTTGTTATTATTATTATTGTTATTTTTGGGGCTGCCCTGGGGGCATGTGGAAGTTCCCAAGCCATGGATAGAACCTGCACCACCACAGTGACCCAGGCCACTGCAGTGACAAAGCCAGATCCTTAGCAGTTGCACCACAGGGAACTCAGCTTTCACATATTTGAAAGAGAAAACTCTGAGGCCCAGGGCAGTTAAGCAACCTGCCTGAAGTCACACAGCAATTTACCTCTGGGCTGTGGAGCGTGGAAGGTGGGAGGGGCCTGATTTTCTTTCTCTGGCATTTGATGGTGATTCCCACCACTTTCATCCTTGACCAGAGAAACAAATGGGTAGGGCTGGGGGTTCTGTCCGGCTTGGCTTAGCCATGTGCTCCCCCGTAGTCTGGGGTGGAGGGTGTGGGGGCTGCAGAGTGGGCTGGCTCCACCCGCCCTCTATCCAGGCCTCAGGAGCCGATAACGCTGAGCTCAGCGTCTGTCTGCTTCGTCTGTCTGCCAAGGAGCCTGATTATTTTTAGATAAGATGGAGGGGCGGGCGCCAGGGTGGGAGGGAGCCTCCAAGCCAGGCGGGTGGGCGGGGGGGACATTATGGGCTGCAGAAAGATGCCCCTCAGCCCCCTCTCTGGGAGCCCTGAGTAGCAACCCAAGACCACAGTATGGGCCCCCAGGACTTCGAAGGTAGAGGCAGAGGGGAAGGTCCAGAGGGGGCAAGTACTCATCTCTCTGGCCCTCAGTTTTCCTGTCTGTAAAATGGGCATAACAAGAGCTCCCACTTCATACAATAGAGGCAGGATGAATGAGTGGTCCTCACTTTGCCGCTGAAGAGACAGTCTGGGGAGCACTTCCCCACCACTGCACCCACCCCTACCCACAGGTTCTCACTATGGTCCCGCACACAGGCAGGCTGGAACCCAGTGACCTCAGACATCCATGAACCCCTGGGCAGCTGTAGGGGAGGGGGCCAATCAGAGATGCCGGGGCCACGCCATGCTCCGAACCACCATCTCCATGGTGCTGGCCCAGCCTAGCATGGGACTGATGTCCCCACCCCTCTGGGGTGGGGGGCATACCTGCCATGCCACCAACTCCCTTGCCATCTCTTTGCAGATGCGGAGCAGAGCGGCAGTCCGCGGGCAGGGATGGGCTCCGACCAGGAGGACAGCAAGCCCATCACACTGGGTGAGTCTGGGGAGAGCGTGGATGGGGGCACAGCTCGTCCCCATCTTTTACTTAGGAAACATCTTCAGAGCACTCCCTCTGGATTCTATATGGTCCTGTGTGAGCACCTAAGTCATTCCTCACAGCCCTGCAAGTGGGGTGGGTGCTGTTGTTGTTCCGTTTTGCAGATGAGGAGACTGAGGCCAGGAGAGGCTCATGGGCCTTCCCAGGGGCAGCCAGGGAGCTGGGGTTGGAACCCACGACCCAGAGCTCTAGTGTCTGAGCTCTGAGGTGCTCCCCCCATGGGAGAGGCCCTGCAGTCTCATGTGACACTTAAGGATGAGTAGTACAAGTCAGTTCTGTGTTAAGGGGGACAGGGATCCATGCCCTGGACAGAAAGGATTTGGAAGCTGTAGAGGCCCCGCTTCTACTCTGGTCCCCTGGCCCCTGCGCTTCCCCACCCCCAGACTGTCCTCCCTAGTCAGAGGGTGCTTGGGAACACCTGAGTCAGTTCCTGCCCCTCTTCTGCCTACAGTTCTCCATGGCTCCCACCTCCTTCAGGGTAAAAGCCCACCTCTTACCCTCAGACCACAGGCCCTGCAACCTCCCTCATCCCTCCCCTGTCCTCACCTCCTCCGTTTCTCCAGTTCATTCATTCCACTCCACCTACATGGGCCTCATCACTGTTCCTCTAACATGCCAGGCACCATCATGCCCCCAGGACCTTCGCATGTGCTGTGACCTCTGTCTGGACAGCTAACTGCTCACTCTCTCTCCAGATCACCCGGGTCTCAGCTCAGTTGCCTCCATCTCAGGCATATCTTCCCTGAGCTCCTCAGCCCAAGCAGCCTCAGCCACTCTCAATGGCAGCCCTCAATTTTATTTCCTTTAGAGGAAATTAGTGATTGCATATGTGTTTGCTTATCTCACTTGGTGGACCATCACCTCCTCAAGGGCAGAGATGTTTGTCTTGATCAGTATTGTATGCTCAGGGCCTAGAACAGGACCTGGAACACAGTAGGTACTCAAAAAATATTTGTAGAAATCAAAAAAGGGGACTTCCCATCATGGCTCAGTGGTTAACGAACCTGACTAGTAACCATGAGGTTGCGGGTTCGATCCCTGGCCTCACTCAGTGGGTTAAGGATCCGGCCTTGCTGTGAGCTGTGGTGTAGGTCACAGACATGGCTCAGATCCTGCATTGCTGTGGCTCTGGCATAGGCCAGCAGCTGTAGCTCCTATTCGACCCCTAGCCTGGGAACCTCCACATGCCGCAGGTACGGCCCTAAAAAGACAAAAGACAAAAAAAAAAGAAGGAGAGAAGGAGGAGTTCCCATTGTGGCTTAGTGGTAATGGACCCAACTAGTCCATGATAATGCAGGTTTGAGCCCTGGCCTTGCTTAGTAGGTTAGGGATCCAGCGTTGCCAAGAGCTGTGGTGTAGGTTGCAGACCTGGCTCAGGTCCTGCGTTGCCATGGCTGTGGTGTAGGCTGACAGCTACAGCTCTGATTCAACCCCTAGCCTGGGAACTTCCATGTGCCACGGGTGCAGCCAAAAAAAAAAGAGAGAGAGAGAGAGACGGAGGGATGAAGCAGAGGGGAGAAGAGAAACTAAAGAGACAGTACATCAGCAGTGAAGAAGGAGAGATGAAAAGAGAGAAAGACAAAACAGCCAGTGGGTGAGGGCATCGTCCTTGGAAGGTCCAGCACAGGCATGCAAAGGGAGGCTGTATGTTTCCAGGAGGTTCACAGGCCCCCAGGCCACACCTCACTGGCCATCTGTGACCCGAGTCCTCCCTGGCCTCCTGTGATCTCCAGGCACCTCCCTCCAAGCCAGATGTTCAAGGCAGGCGGTGGGGGCTGCGGTGCTTGGCCTGGTCCCGTTGGGAGTTCCAGCGTCTGGTGGAGGAAATCACTTCCTCCCCACCCGCCAGGGAGTCCCTTGGAGATGGAGCTGGGCTAGCGCTACACAAACAGGAAACCCCGGTGGGGGGAGGGCTCAGGGACATGCTGACACCAGCTGGCCAGATGGGTCAGCAGGAAATGGCCATGGCCACTTCCCCGGACACTGAGGGCCACCGCCCTGTCCTCCTTGGGATGTTATGGTCCCGAGCCTCCCATCGTGGGCTTGGGCAGGTAGTAATTGCTCAAGAAATGGTGTGCACAAAGCAGGGATCGGGGTAGCAGACCTCTGGGGAACTGGGCGCTGCTGTGAGCTCCCTGTGACCCATGCTGCCCCCTGGGGGCCAAGACAAGAACTTCTTCTACTACCCCAGAAAGATAGGAGCTGCCCACCTGAGGGTCCCACCTCCAGTCTGAAGTCTCTCCCTGACTCCAGCCCTGTTGGCCTCTGATTTGCCAAGTGCATCCCAACCCCAGGGACTTTGCACTGGCTGTTCCCACTGCCAGGAACACCATGACCCACAGGGAGGCTGTGTGAAGGCTCGGGCTGGAGAAGGGGAGGCTGGGTGAGGCTGCAGGGAGAAAAACACAGCACACTCAGGAAAGACTATCCACTCCAGCTGTGTTAGGACTCTGCCATCGGACTGGAGGGCTTAGCTGGCCATCCTTGGGCTGCAGGGGACGGGGGGCACCGAGGCTGGGTCCAGCCCCCAGAGTCAGGGTGGCCTAAAGGTATCAAGGGGGGGGCGGGGAGCAGACCTAGCTTGGGTGACCGCTTGCTGACCCCCGTCCTCCTACTCTTCCAGACACCACCGACTTCCAGGAGAGCTTCGTCACCTCTGGTGTGTTCAGTGTCACTGAGCTCATCCAAGTGTCCCGGAGTAAGTGTCCTCACCCACCCTGTGCTGGGACCCACAGTGGGGAGGGGGATTGGAAAGGAGAAGTGTCTTCAGGATGGGGGCTCCAAGAGGAAAAGGGATTTGGGGAGAGGCAGGGCTCAGAGAGGAAGAAGGAGCCCAGCACCCTGCCCCACTCCCCCATGTCCTCTCCAGCCACAACTGTCACCGAGCCAAAGTTCCTAGGAAGGGCGGTATCCAGACCCCAGAGCCCAAGGTTAGGGCAAAATGCTCTTCCCCAGGAAAGACTCCAGGTGATTGGTGGAAGGGCTAAAGAAACTTCTGCCCCAGCATCCCCACTTCCTGGGGCCTCCCTCACCCCCCCAGGAGGAGACCCCAGAGGGCCCCTCCCCCATCTGCTTTGCTCCCTATCCTCTTGCCTTATTTGTGGACCTGCCGGGGACCCATCTGAAACCCCCCCCCCAGACACCCCTGCTTGAATCCTGCCACAAAAAGCTCTGGGCATTGTCCTGCCTTAACCCTAACCATTGCCCTCCCTGCCCAGATCAGCAGAGCCTGGCCTCTGGGAGTGCCAGGAAGCCTGGCCTCCAGCTCTGGCTATGCCTCTACCTCACAGTGTGACCTTGGCCTCTTTCAGTGGCCTGGTGCTTCTGATCCATAGAATAAGGCCAGCTTCAGCGAAATTGGGAACCAGGTCAATTTGGGAAGGGGTTCCCTTTCAGACTGCCAGCCCTCAGATGGCTCCCCCAACCTCTCCAGGGCAAACTGCAGCCCTGGGCTTTGTTCCCTCCCTCACTCTCCTCTCTGTTGCCCTCCACAGCACCTGTGGTGACTGGAACAGGACCCAACTTCTCCCTGGGGGAGCTTCAGGGGCACCTGGCATATGACCTAAATCCAGCCAGCACCGGCATGAGAAGAACGCTACCCAGCACTTCCTCCAGCGGGTATGTGCCCAAAGCCAAACCTATGGTCATTTGACGGCCCCCCGCCCACTTCCATCCAGCCCCATCTTGTTCATTCCTCTCTCTGTTTTCACATTCCACCTGAGAAACTTACTCATCCTTCAAAACCCAGCTCCCAAGTGATTCTTTCCCCAGCCCTAATGTCCTACTCTGGGCTCCCACAGCCTCGAGTCCTGCAAGCCCACACCTTAAGACTACATAAGAATGCAGACACCGGTTCTTTCTGAGATACGCTATATAACCATGAGTCGATCGCAGTGTCTGCCTCGGTTTCCCCATCTGTAAAATGGGATCATACTCCTACTGAATTATTCAGAGGATCGCAGTAGGCCAAGGCCTTCAGCACTTTAGGCTCCACTCTGCTAGCTTGCTAGCTTGGACCTCGACTGAGTCCTTCCCTGCCTCTAGCCCCAGGCATCCCATCCCAGTAACTGGCAGGTTGAAACAGGTGTTAAGTGAGAACCAGCTGCAAGTCTACGGCTCGCATTCTGTCTCGCGATAGCACTGCCTTCGCCCCGCCCCCTAAGAGCCGGAAAGAGCGAAGCCCGCCTGGCCCACTGCGTCTCTCTAGTAACCGTCTTATTGGCTTCCTCCCCTCGTCCCTTAGGAGCAAGAGGCACAAATCGGGCTCGATGGAGGAAGACGTGGACACGAGCCCCGGCGGCGATTACTACACCTCGCCCAGTTCTCCCACGAGTAGCAACCGCAACTGGACGGAGGACATGGAAGGAGGTGGGGCTGGCGGCGCGGCGGGGGCTGGCCGGCCTTCCGGTCGAGGTTACCGCGGCTGGGCTGGGACTACGTATTCCGTCAGGCACTGCGGGAGACGCTAGGGAGCTGGGAACCGGCCTGGAGCCTGGGACCTCCTGGGAATTGTAGTCGCGCCGGCTTGTGCATGTTTGGAAGTAAAGTCCAGGTTCACATTCCGGAACTCGTTGGTTCCGCTTTGGCCGGGGTGGGCGGAGATTATCAATTCCCCGGCTTTCCTGCGCTTTGCCTGTAAGGGCCAATCTCTGTGGGGTTCCGGATCTACAGAATTGACTTAGTAGCGGTTGTGATCGACAGGATGCTTCTTCCTGGAGTCTGCTATAGACCGTCACCTATAAGGGTCGTTGCTAGAAGGTCCTGCGATGTAGGCTCCCTTCTCGCTGTGTCCTCCTTGGAGTTCCTGTTTTTACAGGATTTCCATCTCCGTAGGATCTTGCTCCATGTGATTCCATTTCCATAGGAGCCCCGCCTCTTTTCTCATAGCGTCTTTTTCCCGTAGATTTTCTTGTTGCTCTTCTGTCCTCCTAGGGTCCTCTCCAGAGGATTCCTTTCATGGGATTCCTGTTCTGTAGGGTCAGTGGTTCCGAAGGGTCTCTTTTCTGTCGAGCGCTGCTTCATCGGGATTCTTTGTTTGTTTACCGTCTCCCCAGGAGCTTTTTCTGAAGATTTCCCTGTGGAGTTCCCTTCAATGTGGTTCTCATCTAAAAAATCCCTTTCACCTTCTGATTTTGCTGCTCTCTAGCGGGTCAGCATCCGTGACTTTCAGGAAATTGTTTGCAAAGTAGCCTGAAGGAAGGGTGACCCTGGCATTCCTCAGATCCTCAGCTGGGTCTGTGCCCCAAAATTTTAGAAGCATGGCTCTACCCAGCCCCCATCTTGTATCAAAACTTCATGCCAGAGGATAGCCTAGTGGTTACAAACATGGACAGTCGAGTCCCTCAGCCCTTAGCTTCCTGGTGACTCCACCTCTCTGGGCCTCAGTTTCTTTGTGGAGGGGGGGTGCGGTGTGGTGCCTGAACCCTCGGCATATGGAAGTTCCCAGGCCAGGGGTCAAAGTGAGTTCCCAGACTAGGGGAGGGAGCAGCAGCTGCCAGCTTAAGCCATGGCCACGGCCACAGCCACAGCAGCACGGGATCCCAGCTGTGTCTTCAGCCTACAGCACAGCAGCTCATGGCAACTCAGGGTCCTTAACCCACTGAACGAGGCCTGGGATCAAACCCGCATCCTCATGGATCCTAGTCGGGTTTGTTAACCACTGAGCCACTAAGGGAACTCTGGGCCTCAGTTTCTTCATCTGTAAAATAGGTATGTTAATACCTGGCAGTAACCACCTCATAGGGTTGTTGTGGGAACTAAGTGAATTAATACATATGATCCCTAAAACAAGCTTGGCACATAATAAGTGCCCAGAATACCTTATGATTATTTCCCTCTCTCCTTCTCTTCTCTCCCTGCTACTTATCCTTATAGAGCCCAATTTGTCATAAAGATCTGTCTGTACAAAAAAAAAAAAAAAAGATCTAGGGAGTTCCCGTCGTGGCTCAGTGGTTAACGAATCCAACTAGGTACCATGAAGTTGCGGGTTCGATCCCTGGCCTTGCTCAGTGGGTTAAGGATCTGGCATTGCCGTGAGCTGTGGTGTAGGTTGCAGATGTGGCTCGGATCCCGCGTTGCTGTGGCTCTGGCGTAGGCTGGCAACCACAGCTCCGATTAGACCCCTAGCCCAGGAACCTCCATATGCCACGGGAGCGGCCCTAGAAAAGACAAAAAAAAAAAAAAAGATCTGTCTGTAAAAAGGGCCATACTGAAGTTCCCACTGTGGCTCAGCAGGTTAAGAACCCATTAGAGTATCGGTGAGAATGTGGGTTCAATTCCTGGCCTCGCTCAGTGAGTTAAGGATCCGGTGTTGCCGCAATCTGCAGATGCAGCTTGAATCTAGTGTTGCTGTGATTGTGGCATGGTCCGGCAATTGTAGCTCTGATTCGACCCCTAGCCTGGGAACCTCCATATGCCACGGGTGCAGCCCTAAAAAGACAAAAGACCAAACAAACAACAAAAGAAGTGCCCAGGAAACGGAAGTTTCTTGGTCAACACTTCCATGTCTTTATAAAAATTCTCATCTCTTTAAATCGGTCTCTAACACATCTGGTTGTGACATTGGAGGTTCCATGTGTCCTCCTTCCTCAGGAGGGCTTCCAGAGCAGGTACTTAATGCTAGGAGGGCCTGTCTATTTATTAGGCTTGAATTTATGGGTCTGAGTGTCTCTATGGTTTTATTTCTGTGGGTCTCCCATCTGTCTCAAGTCTGTCTCTATAAAGACTCTTTATTCAGTAAGCTTTAAGTCTGATTGTGGATAACAGAAAACTCAAAAGGAAGTACATTTCTCTCATGAGTAAACGTCCAGCAATCAGTAGCCCTGGGCAAGTGTAATGTGAAGGACTTAGTCTCCTGCCTTATGTTTCACTGAATGTGGGGTTCATTGCTACTTCATGGTCCAAGGTAACTGTTGGAGCTCCAGCCATCATGTCTGCTTTCCAGCCAGCAGGAAAGAAGAAGGGTCAAATCTGGGCATGTCCTCTCCCTTTAAGAATGACTTTTTTAAAAAAAAATGATTCTCAGGGGCATTCCCTGGTGACCTATCAATTAAGGATCTGGCCATGTCACTCCTGTGGCTCGGTTTTGATCACTGACCTAGGAGCTTTTGCGTGCTGCAGGCAGAGTTCCTATTGTGGCTCAGTGGTAACGAACCCAACTAGCATCCATGAGGATGTAGGTTCCATCCCTGGCCTTGTTCAGTGGGTTAAGGATCTTGTGTTGCCGTAAGCTGTGGTGTAGGTTGTAGATGTGGCTCGGATCCTACATCACTGTGGCTGTGGTGTAGGCTGGCAGCTGCAGCTCCAGTTCAGCCCCTAGCCTGGGATCCTCCATATTGCCATGGGTGCAGCCTTAAAAAGACAAAAAAAAAGAAGAAGATGGATTTACCTCTTCTACTTATCTCTAGGCCTCTGAGTTAGTAGTAGGGATATACTCTGCTGTCAGGGATATTGGGAAATGTAGTCTTATTTTGGGTAACTGTGTACCCATCGCAAATTCAAGGGTTCCATTACTGAAGAAGAAGGGTAAGGCAGATATTGGGAGACATTTAATTTCTTCCCTGTCATTTGCTGATTGGGAACTCAAAAGCACTTCACATTAACTCTGTGATTGAAGAGGGTGTCTATGTATAAAGTGTATACTACTTAGAACTGAAAGACAGCCTCTGTGATGTAGCCACAGCAGCCCGAGAGGAAAAATTATAGCCTTTATGTCTGTTGATTAGAAAAAGAGAAAGTCTGGAAATAAAGAACCGAGGTTGAAATTGAGGACACTCAACAAAGAAAAGGACAATTTGAAGGCAAAGGAAATGTTAGCCACTGGGGTTTGGTCTGGCCTTCCTGCCCTGAGAATAAAGTGGCCACTGGGGCAGGACAAGGAGGAGCCCATACTAGCTTCTGGTGTGTGATGGGGACTCACAGAGCTGGAAGGGAATGCCAGAGGAGGTCAGTCCCCCTGTCCCTCCCATTGGTTGCCTCGGGTGATGGCAAACTCCCTCCTTCCTGTGGGAGCCTCAGTAGAAACCTCTGGTGTGTGCCTGCCCCTGCCTTCTGGGTGCTCACAGGCTAGTTGGAGATGGATTCTATTCCCCCACCACCACCCCTGCTCCTCCTCACTCTTTTTCCCCTCCTCCTCCTCCTGGCTTCCTCCAGCTTCCTGTCTAGACAGCCCCCAATTAGCTGTTCATTAAGGGGGTTAAGCTGATTAGAGCATTCTCTCCCTTCCTCTGCCGTGGCCACTGTGGGCAGCGCTCGGCTAAGCCCAGCCCCAGCCTCCACGCTGTGGTGCCTGGGAAGGGCAGAAGCGGGTGGAGGCTGGGGGGAATCATGCCAGCCCCACCCAGGCAAGACCCCCCACCCAAGCTAGACTCCTGCAACCACATCTCTCAGGCCCCATGTGCCAGCTTCCAGTCCTTTTGCCCCCCTCCCCCCGCCCCCTGTGCCCAGGCCAGGAGTGCCCTTGCTCTTCCTGAGGCATTTCCTGATACCCACCCAGACAGGGCAGAAAGGGGGCCCCAAAGCACTTTGCTCTTGCTGTTTCTGTGGCCTTTCCACAGGGGACATATCCTCCCCCCAACCCTCCTGCCACAGGCAGTTGTTTGTTATATGAAATGAAACAGGTAACTCCCATCTCTCTGCTCTGCTACCCAGGAGGACTTCCCCCATATCTTTTTGAACTTGGGGGGCAGGGGGTGGCAGAGTATGGTCTGTGGAGTTACGAGTTGCCTTTGAATCCCAGATCCACCACCTCTTGGCTCCTTAGGAC
Organism: Phacochoerus africanus; assembly: GCF_016906955.1. Classification (NCBI taxonomy): domain Eukaryota; kingdom Metazoa; phylum Chordata; class Mammalia; order Artiodactyla; family Suidae; genus Phacochoerus; species Phacochoerus africanus. The sequence goes on along the minus strand of NC_062547.1, from coordinate 75,353,732 downwards.
CTCATAAAGGTCCTCACCCAGGTCAGTTCTGGCCGCGGGGCGATGTCTGGGGACATCTCTGGTTATCATGACTGGGGATTCCTGGCGTGCAGTGGATGAAACCAGGAGAGGCTATTCCATGTCCCATAGTGCCCAGGACAGCCCCACAGGGCAACCCAGCCCCCACGTCAGCAGTGCTAGGAGAGGGGATGACCCTCTGGCATAGTAAGTACCCATGGGTGGTGGCCATGGCAAGCAGAACTGGGCTCTGTCCACCCAGCTGTCCACTCCACGTGCTCCCACCCGCCCCTGTATTCTGGACCCCAGAGGCCCAGCAGTCGGCTGCAGTGTCCTCCCCATTGGAGCTGGCGTTGTGCAGGGCATGGGCTAGTTTGTTGAGCAGGTGAGTGGGTGCCCACATGAGGATGCATAGGGCTGCCTGTTAAATGAAGAGTATGTGCTTTGACAGGGGACAGACGGACATGTATGACAGGCAGGTGGTAAATCACTCAGGGAACTCCCTGGTGGCCTAGCAACAAAAGGATCCGGCGTTGTCACTGCTGTGGCACGGCTTCGATCCCTGGCCCAGGAACTTCCTCATGTGTGTCCCTTAGGGTTTATATCTTCAACGGGGGACATAGAGGTGCTCATATGGGGGCCTGTAGACATGTATGTTGAGCAAGTAGATGGCTGCTCGGATCCAGGGACGTTGAGGGCACGCACTGTGTTACCCGGACGGCGGTTGCTGGCCTGGGGCCGTTACTGGCATGTTTGTTGAACACACGGGGGCTGTTCAGATGCGGGAACACAGACGTGTGCGGGGCCCTCCTGGAGCCTACCCAAGAGGTCACATTTTTTTTTTTCTTGGCCATGCCCATGGCATGTGGATACTCCTGGGCCAGGGGTCAAACAGGTGCACAGCAGTGACCCCAGCCATTGCAGTGACAATACCAATCTTTTATTATTATTATTATTATTATATTATTATGATCGATTTACAGTGTTCCGTCAATTTCTGTTGTACAGCAAAGTGACCCAGTCACACATATATATATGATTCCTTTTCTCACGTTTTTCTCCATCATGTTCCATCACAAGTGATTAGATATACAATTCCCTGTGCTGTACAGCAGGATCGCATTGCCTGTCCACTCCAAATGCAAGAGTTTTCATCTACTAACCCTAGACTCCCAATTCACCCCACTCCCTTCCTCTCCGCCCCGGCAAACATGTCTATCCCACGTGTCCATGATGGACGGTACCAATCCTTAGCCTGCTGCACCACAAGAGAGCTCCAGGGCTCACTGTTTCTTGCAATCCCAGGCAGTCGCCCCTCCCCTCCACCCTGGTTCAAGCAGGCCCCATCTCAGAAAGCTCTAGCAGGGCCTGGGGGCGGGATCCACTCTGGGCTATTTCCATCCGGGACAGGCTGTTCTAGGAAATCCTCCTAAGTGCACATCTGACAGCCCTAACCTCATTCCCACCGCAGCCCTGCGCCAGCAGGGAGCCCGCCACCTTCCACACACATGCACACATACACATAGCCTCACACAGGGGAAGATGCCTCAGCGTGGGGGATGGACAGAGATGCCTGCTCACAGAACCATGGGCAAGAGACCCCAGAAACAGTGGACTTATAGAGAGGCGGGGGTTCTACCTCAGGTGGTTTTGCCCCAGGGGACCCTGGGCCTTGTATGGGGACATCTGTAGTTGTCATGGGGGGGCACCTGGCATCAAGTGGGTGGGGCCAGGACTGTGGCTCCACCTCTGCAGCGCCTAGAACGGCCCCACAGAGAGTGCCCCCAGTGTCAGCAGAGAAGCCACTTGTGCTGGGTGGGAAGGATGTCAAACCCCTCACCGTGTGTGAATCCGCTGTGGGGCTTGAGGGGGTGCCTTTCACCCTAAAATGAATTTTAAAATAATTTCTCAACATGTCCATCTCCAGGCCCCACTTCCCTGAGAGTCCTCTTCCAGGGACGGGGCGGGGCCGGGACTCTGTCCTTATTCAGGGCCATCGTCATCCTCAGGTCTCTAGACCTGAAAAAGCCTCTGCAGATGGCGGCAGGGAGGGGCTGCTGGGAGGCACGCGGGGAAATCTGCGCTCCTCCAGGGCAGTCCGTCCTGCACATCATGACAAGGATCCTTCTGCACCAGTGTTTGCCCTGCGCCACAGCCTCCACGGAGTCTGTACCCATCTTACATTCTTCACTCACTGAGGCTGAGCTGAGTACTGTCTGGGATCCTGAGGGCACCCGGGGGAGGTCAGGAGGCCCCAGTCTGCAGAGAAATGGCAGCAAGTAATGCTAGCACATGGGTGTGTGCCAGGTCCTGGTGTAATGATTTTACGTGTTGTGTCTCATCTACTCGTGGGGATGATCCTAGAGGGAAAGTTCGGTTCCCCCAGGATGGACCAGCGGCTACAAGCCAGAGCCACTTGGGCTTTGGACCAGACCCTCCCCGCTACCTGCCCTGCCACCTTGTCCAGGGCTCAGGCATTGCCAGAGGACTAGGGCAGCCCTGAGCCAAGCCTCATATCGAAGAACAGGAGGTGGGGGCCAAGCTGTGCCGTCCTGGGGCCGCGTGTAGCATCAGACTCATCCCACGGCCTTGTGACCCTGGGTGCCCCCTTCCCAGCTCTGAACCTCGGTTTGCTCTTCCATACATTGGGCCCCATCCCCTCACCCACAGTTGCTAGGAGAAGGCAGTCCAGGGGTCCTGGGAGTGGAGCGACCCTGCCTGCAGGCCCTTGACCCCATGGTCCTCCCCACAGGCATCTCATCCCCGGTGAAGAAAACAGAGATGGACAAGTCACCTTTCAATAGCCCATCTCCCCAGGATTCGCCTCGCCTCTCCAGCTTCACCCAGCACCACCGGCCCGTCATTGCCGTGCACAGTGGTAAGCACTGAGGGCCCCAGGCGGGGAGGGGCAGCTGGGCCCTCTGATCAGCCCCCTGGTGGCCAGGGAAGTCCCATCAGCTATCTGACCACAAGTCCTATTGCTGTAGCCTCCCAACCAGGCAAGAAAGCCTACAGGTGCCATGGTAGAGACTGCTTGGCCCAAGTCTTGGGGCCTCATTTTCCCCTTCTGTATGAGGAGGTGCAGCCCAGGGTTCACCCCTCAATCTGCTCCTTATATGTCACAACTGAGTGACACTTGGACAGACTGGAGTTGGATGGCAACAGAAGGAGGCAGACACATACACACACACACAGAGGTCACACAGGGATACACGTGCCCCTGGCCACACAGATGGGAATCATCACACTCACAGCAGAGGAGACAGACTTCCAGCAACTGTTAGGCATGAGATGAGCCAGTCGCCTGTCTCACTCAGCCTCAGAAACAGCCCCCTCCAGGCTGTCTGTTGAACCGAATGAGTTAAATAAGAGCTCAGATATCACTTGTTGCCCCTTGGTTTTGATGGTGATTTAGTCCATACAATCACACATGCACACATAACAGGGAGGGGGCAAAAGTCAAAAGAGGTCAGCGGTTTAGACCAGGAGCCAGCAAAGCAGCACCCCTCCGCCCTGCCCACCACCGCCTGTTCTTGTAAATGAAGTTTTATGGGCGCAAGGCCATGCCCATCCATTTACATGGACATCTGTAGCAGCTTTCAGGCTATGAGACCCTATGGCCTGAAAAGTTAAAAATATTTCCTATCCAGCCAGGGGCTAGAGAGAGAGGGAGGGGGAGTGACCACTAATGGGCATAGGGCTTCTTTGGAATTACAAAGCGAATATAGTAAAAGTCACTGAATTGTCTAGAAAGAGGGAAAAAAGCAAATACCACACGGGAGCATCACTCAGCCACAAATAGGAGAGAAGCCCTGACACTCGCTATCACGAGGACAGACCTTGAGACCACAATGCTCAGTGAGAGAGCAGACACAGGTCACACAGTGTGTGAGTCCATGGATGGGAACATCCAGTACAGACACATCCACAGACAGAGAGGGTGAGTTCCTGGTTGTTAGGGGCTGGGGAGAGGGGAGATGGGGCTGATTCCTGATGGGGACAGGGTTTCTTTGGAGGGCGATGGAATGCTCTAAAAGAGACTATAGTCACAGTTGCCCAGCTCCACGAATGTTCTAAAAAACAGTAAGTAGTACATTTTAGAAGGGTGAATTTTGGAGTTCTGTAGCACGACAAGTTAAGGATCCAGCATTGTCACTACTGTGGTGCTAGTTCAGTCCTTGGCCTTGGAACTTCCACATGCCTCGGGCATGACCAAAAAAAGAAAGAGACGTTCCTTTCTTGGCTCAGTGGTTAACGAACCCAACTAGGAACCATGAGGACACGGGTTTGATCCCTGGCCTTGGTCAGTGGGTTAAGGATCTGGCATTGAGGTGAGCTGTGGTGTAGGTCGCAGATGCGCTCAGATCCCTCATTGCTGTGGCTGTGGTGTAGGCCAGCAGCTGGAGGTCCAATTCAGCCCCTAGCCTGAGAAGCTCTGGCTCTAAAAGGCAAAAAAAGAAAGGAAGGAAGGAAGGAACAAAAGAAAGGAAGAAAGGAAGAAAAAGAAAGAATAAAAAGAGTAACTTTTATAGTGTGGAAATTATATTTCAGTTGAAAAAATCCAAATCGCCCAGTCAGCCTGGGCTCCAACCCCAGCTCTGCTGCCTGCTTACCATGTGGCCTGGGGGAGGGGAAATTCCCTTTGAGAGCCACCAGACAGTGTTTTTTTATTTAAAAAAATAAAAAAACTGGGGTGGGAGCTCCTTGGTGGCCTAGTAGTTAGGACTTGGTGCTTTTACCACTGCGGCCTGGGTTTGTTCCCTGGTCTGGGAACTGAGATCCCACATCAAGCTCCTGCACACTACAGCCAAACACAAAACGAAAAACTGGGGATGATAGCAGAACTCTGTGGGGTCACAGTGGAGTCAGCGAATTGGGGGGTGTAAATGACAGCAGGGCCTGGTCATGGCAGGTGCCACTGGCTCTCGCTACATTAGTATTATAAGCACATGGAGACGCAGGTGTGACCCATGTCCACAGTCACTGGGAGACAGAGCGGACTAACTGCCCCCTCTCCACAGGGATCGCCCGGAGCCCTCACCCATCCTCGGCCCTGCACTTCCCCACGACCTCCATCCTGCCCCAGACGGCCTCCACCTACTTCCCCCACACGGCCATCCGCTACCCGCCTCACCTCAACCCCCAGGACCCGCTCAAAGATCTGGTCTCCCTGGCCTGCGACCCGGCCAGTCAGCAACCTGGACCGGTGAGTTTTGGGGGGCACGACCTCCCCGGGGCCCTGGCGCATCTCTGCCAGCGTCAGGAGGCCCTTGCTCCTCCGCACAACTTCTGTTTTGCAAATGGCTGGTCTGCAGGCCCTGGAACCAGACGGGGTGGGAATTGAGGCTTTTTCAGGTGTCAGAATGGACCACATGTAACCTAGGAAGCCCCGAAATCAAACACAGTTACGGCTGCGCTCAGGCTGGCTTTGGCCAAACGCCCACCAAAGCTTTGGGTGTTGGGAGCCTTTTGGGAGCCACGGGCAAGGTGGTGGATGAAGGTGTATGGCAGCAAACAGGGAAATGCGCCCGGGCCACCCGCGAGCTTGAACCATGTTGTTTAGGAGCAAGGAAAGTGAGTGGGTACCAAGCGACCTGAGGAGGCGGCAAAGGGAGCGCATCCCAGGATTCTGGAGGCCTGCGGGGCCAGGCCAGCACCGGGCACCCACCAAACTCGCCCCGGCCATGCCCTTTGGGCCCCCACCCGACCCCGGGGGGCCACAGGCAAATGCAGCCCAAGGCGGCGCGGGCGCCTGCCGCCTTAACCACCTGTCTCTCTGTTCCCCTCAGTTAAATGGAAGTGGCCAGCTCAAAATGTCCAGTCACTGCCTTTCCGCTCAGATGCTGGCACCCCCGCCCCCCGGGCTGCCGCGGCTGGCGCTCCCCCCTGCCACCAAACCCACCTCCGAGGGAGGAAGCTCGTCGCCGACCTCGCCCTGTAAGCACTCGGGAAGTGGTGCCCGTGGCAGGGCGGGCATCCCCGAGGGGCCCCTCCCCTCCCTGGCCCTGCTACTGGGGTCAGGGGCTCAGGCCCACCCGGTGGGTCCCGGCGAGTTTGGTGGGTCCCCAGATAGGGGCCTGGGACTGCGTGGTCAGGTCCACAAGGGCCAAGGCAGCCCTAGGGGATGGCCAAGGACAAGTCCGGGGTCTGCCCCCATTGGCCCAGTGGCCTGGGCCCCCGTGTTCTGCTCTGGGCCTCTAAACCCTCCCCGTAACCAGCAGCTGACAGTAGATGAAGATTTTAAGCGGGAGGCAGGCGGGAGGGCCAGGCCCGGCCTCCAGATGCATTTTGTTTGTGGAAAAAAATGTGGAGAATCCTTTGTTGTTGTTGTTGTTGCTGCTGCTGCTGCTGCTACTGTTTTAAAATCAGAACGTCTTACATAAAAATTCCAGAGTTCTGGATTCTGGGGGTAAACGGACCTATTCCTGCTGGTAACTGGGGCTGGGCCACACCTTTAGTCAGGACAGTCCCCACCTGCCTGCCTGACCTAAGGAGGCCCTGGGTTGGCTGCCTGGCCTTCTAGAACTTCCCACTCTCTGGCTGCATTCCCAGCTGATAGCCTGGTGGAGGGCCCTGGGTGGGTCTCCTTACCTTCTAGAGCTTTCTTCCACTTTCTAAATGTGGCTCACCTGTCCCAGGGTCCACCCCATCAGCAGTGGCTCTGCCCCCAGCCTCTCCTCCTAACCCTCCCCTGTTGAGTGTATCTCTCTCCCTTGCTCCCCAAGTGAGATTCCTCCCCCACCCGAGCAGGAGGGGCCAGCTGGTCCGTCTGGGCACTCTTGGCCCCACTCCCCACACGCAGCACCCCAGCCCCTATGTTTATTCCCCAGCACCCACTGTCTGCCAACACTCGGGGCAGCTTCGCATGCAGACAGGCCTTCTCTGAACACCGGGTGTGGTGCACACACTGGGTTCGAATCCTGCCCCTTCAGCTTGCTCCCTGTGTGACCTTGGGCAAACGTCCTCCCCTCTCTGAGCCTCAGTTCTCTCAGTTGCAAAATGGGACAGTCACCTGCGGACAGTGGAGAGCAAGTCCATGAAACAAATCAGGGAGAGTGTTTAGTGGGAGGCCGGGTGCAAAGTACAGAGTCGGCACGCAGAGCTGGTTTTCACCCTTCTCTACCTACTTTCTTGTCTGTGAAATGGACATACTAATCATGTCTGCTGTGCTGAGTGGGGTGGTGCCCAGTGCTAGCATACAGTAGACACTTAATAGATGAGGAATAAAGGTGGATATCTTCTCCTTTCCCCTGCACCGGCTTCTTAACTGCAGGTCCAGCCTACCTCCCACAAGCACCCCCCCAAGCCTCACTACCTCCCACGGACCCGCGCTGTGGCTGAGACCATGTGGGGGACCCCCCTGCCATCTCTCCTCCCCGCTGTCCCCTCCCCAGCCTGGCTTGTGAATCATTCACTCACTGACAAGACGTAATCAGTGAGATTAAAATATAAATATATATGTGTGTGCGCACACCCATCCTTCCCCAGGCCCTCTCCAGGAGGAAAATTAATAAATAAAACGCCCTCAATAATTCATGGTGCCCTGCGCAGGATGCAGGCCACAGGAGCAGGATGGACCAGGCAGTGGAACACCCTGAATAATTCACAGGCGGTTACTAGATGATGAATCTCTCATCCTGTGCCTTCCCTCTCAGCTGACGCCCGCCCGCGTGACCCTCAGGGCCCAAGACTGTGGGCTTTTCAGGGGGGCCCGGACTGTCCAGGGGAGGGCGGCAAGCTCAGAGGCACTCGGTGCTGGGTGCGAAGGCCCGGCTGTGTGACCCTGGGCAGTAGCCACCCTCTCTGGTGCTCCTGCACCGCCCCTGCGCTAACGGGCTCTCGGTCTCTCTCCTCCCCGCAGCCTACTCTACGCCCGGCACGTCCCCTGCAAACCGTTCCTTTGTGGGATTAGGACCAAGGGATCCAACGGGCATTTATCAGGCACAGGTAGGGGCCAAGAGGCCGGCTGCTGGGGGGGGGGGGGGAGGGGCAGGGCAGAGGGTCCGGCCGGGCGCGCAGGGAGAGGCCGGCCCGCTGGGTCCTATGCCACTTGCACAGCCACACCCCTGGCGCCGTGGCTGTTGAGCGTGGCAGGGGGCCAGCCTTCCAGGGCCTCGAGCCCACACTCAGGGATGTGGTATGGCCCCAAATTCTGCCTGCCACTTCCTGCCAGGGCACAGTCATGGCAGAGCTGCCGTGGGGCTGAGGTTATCACAACCCTGGCCCCACTTGTACAGACGGGAAGACTGAGGCTCACAGAGGCGAGGAGATTTGCCCAGGATCACACAGCGCGTCCGCCCATGCTTTCAACCCCCAGCCTTCATCCACTCCCACACCAGCCAGAGGGCCCACAGGAGAGGGGGTCGGGGGTGGCAGAGGACCCCAGGATCCCAGGGACAGGCCCATGGCAGGGGGCAGGGCCTCCCAATAGAGCGTGCGAGTCCCCCTCTTGCAAGGTTGGGAGGAGGGGGCAGAGGCGGAGTTGACATTGCTGCCCCAGGGTAGGCTGGCTGAGGGCCAGACAGGGAGGCTCAGAGAGGGGGAGTGAGCTGCCTGAGGCTGCACAGTCGTATGTGGCAGAGCCTCAGTGGGTCCAGAACTGAGACTCCTGGCTCCCAGCCTCCCTCGGGGTGGAAGGTAGCCTCAGCCCCAGCCCATGTGGCCCTGACACCCGCCTTCGGGCTGGGGCCCATACCTGTGTACGTGAGCAAGCTGGCAGATGGTGTTCCAGGGTGGTGGCTGGGCCCCAGGGCCCACTCCCTGATGTGTGCTGGGGAAGGGGTCAAGGGATATAAAACAGAGGGAGGCACCAGCTGCCACAGGCCCTCCAAGACCCAACTTCGGCCCCCCAGCCTCTCCAGATCACCAGAGCCAGAGAGCATAGGGACTTCTGGGGTCCCCCAGGGTCATGTTCAGATCCTGAAGCCACTGTGAGAGGGTCTCCTGCAGCAGAGGCCACAGACAGGGGGCGGGAGGAGGTGGGAGGTAGCCATGTCCCCCATTCTCTACAGACCAGAATCAGCCACACTGACCAGGCCCAAGGAACCTCCCACCACAGCCTGACTGCCTGGAGAGCATTTGACCAGATTCCTGCTGGTGGCTCAGGGGGTCAGAGTGGGTAGGAAGGACCTGGCTGTCCCCTTCCCTCCCTGCCCAGACTTTAACTGGGGCTGCTGGGATCAGGAGACTGGAGATCCACTTCTCCCACTCTGAACCTCAGTCTCTTCTGGCCTTGGGCACCTCCTGGGGAGTCTTTGAAGGGTCTGGACCATTAGGGGACAATTTTATCCAAAAAGGGCACTGAAAGGCCAAGGCCACCCCCCCCACACAAACATACATACACCCTCGTACACCCAAAATATTGTGTCCTGCCTTATGGAGCCCAGGCCAGGACCCAGACAGAGGGGTCATTTAGTCAGGGTCACCCACCAGTCTCGGCAGCCCCAGGACTCCCTGATTTGGGTTTTGGCTTTTGTCCAGCCATGGACACCCCTGCCCCCACAGTGCTCAGGGAGCCAAGCGTTTCCTCTCCCGCCTCTACTCACCTCCCTCCCCACGGGAGGCTGGGAATGTCCTAATTGCTTCAGAAACCAAAGCTAATAAAAGTGACAGGGAGGGGGCCCTGCCCTCTTAACCCTTCCCCAGCCTCCCCCCCTCCACCTTCCCTCCCCATTATCAGCCTTGCGTGGAGGAAGGTGGGACCACCCCCACCACCCCAACAGATGGCCTGGAAAGAGGGAAACCAAGGCAAGTGGGGGGACACCTTTGGTTCTTTGTGCTTCTAGTCACCCCTCTCAGGCCAGCAGGCCCCTCTGGGGACGCAGAGCAGGTGGGACCAGGACTATGGGGGTGCCTGGGAGAGGGGCATCCTGGGCCCTCTCTGGGCGGGGAGGGGAGCCTGGTGTCAGGCAGAGAAGGATATGGGTGTCCAGTCAGGGGGCTCAGCACTGCCAAAGGCCGGAAACGATGGAGAGGCAGCCTGCATGTGGAAAACCCTCAAACGTGGGCTTTGGCCTGGGGGCCAGAGGGAGCCTTGGGAGGGATTAGAGGGAGGGAGGGGCACAGCCAGGGCTGGGAATTGGAAAGAACTGTGTTGGGCTGGTGGCGGTGGGGGGAGAAGGTACAGAAGGTGACAGGTGGGTGACAGGCCCCCAGGGGTTGTGGGAAGGCAAGGCCCTCAGTCTGAGTCTGAGGGAGGACCCCTCCAGCACCATGCAGGCAGGCCCTGCACTAAATGTCCCTGCACTAAGGGTGCCCAAGGCCCCAGAAGACCCCAGAGGGAGGGAAAGGTGAGGAGGGAGCCGGGAGACCCGCTCCCCCCTCTTGGAGCCCCTGTGCAAAGGGCTCAGTGCTGAGAGGCCTCTCATTTCTGGCCCAGTCAGCACTTCCTCTGCCTTCATTAGCCCTGGTGGGTTTGCTTTCCTCTGACCCCCGCCCCCGCCCCCTCGCCGCCACGTGCCCTTCCTTCTCCTGCCTTGCCCCCAGTCAGGGCCTCTCCCCCTGATCGATATCCCCTCCCCATGATCAATGTCACTTGTTCTCTCCCTGATCCATTGCGCACTTTGTATCCCCCCACCCCTCGGCTCTCACAGTCAATCCCCCCAGTCCTGAGCCGTCCTTCACTGTGGCCCCCAGAATGGGGCCTGTGGGCTCTGACACCCCCCCTCTCCAACCCCCCACCCCGCTTACACCAGACACCATCAGCTTCCTTCAGCATCACACCCATTCAGCAGATGAGCAAACCAAGGACCAGAGGGATTAAGCCATGTGCCCAAAGCCACACTGGTGGCTCCGCCCAGGTCAGGGGAATGCCAGAGCCCAGACCTTGCCCCTGGCACTGCAGATGGGGAAGGATATTGAGGGTGTCTGCCCCCCTCCCCCCAATACAGAGGGCGGCCAGAGCCTAGCAGAGAGCCTAGGAGGGGAGGAGGCAGGGAGGAAGGGCCTAGGGGAGGCCAGCCACCTCAGGGAGGGTCACGCCCAGAATCTGTCTGGTTGCCAACGGAAACCAGACATGAGGTAATGGCCAAGATGAACTTGAACTTGGCTGGAGGTGGGGGGCTGGGAGCCTCGGCGCCAGTTCTATGGGATGGCCCTTCGGCTGGAGGGCAGCCTGGTGGGAAGGGGTGTTACTGATTTACAGCAGGGGTTGGGGGGACAGCTCTGCTGTGACCTCAGCAGTGTGGGGCGGAAGATGTACTTCCAGGGGAAGGGGCTGTACAGCCGCTTCCCTGGGGAGACCCAGGCCGGGGCAGTCTGTGCAGGCCGGCCTCCTGTCCTGGAGCCTCCGTCTCCTTTTTTGTAAAGTGGGGGTCATGACCCCCCCAGAGGCCAGGCTAAGGGGTCAGCCCCAGGCAAGGGACAAGCAACAGCTGGGGCCTCACAGGCCTGGGTTTGAGTTCCGGCTCTGCCCCTCCCACACTGGTGGACCTGGGCAAGTTACTTTACTTCTATGAGCCTGGTTTTTCCTCTGCAAAACAGAGTGGGAAGCAAGGGTTCCTCTTTTGTGGGTGTTCTGGGGAAACCATTAAGTAGGCAAATGTTAAAAACAAAAAAGGAAACAAGCCACTGTAGTGCCAGAGCCTCAATATGGTGGTGCTTCATAAAAATTCAACCATCGCCCCCCCCCCCCCGCCCCGTTTTATACTCAAGGCCCAAGGCGTTGGGTTGCCAGATTTAGCAAACAAAACTACAGGATGCTCAGGTAGATTTCAATTCCAGGAGTTCTTGTTGTGGTTTACTGGGTTAAGAACCCGACTAGTATCCATGAGGATGTGGGTTCAGTCCCTGGCCTCCTTCAGTGGGTTAAGGATCCGGTGTTGCCAAAAGCTACAGTGTAGCTTGCAGGCGTGGCTTGGATCCAGTGTTGCTGTGGCTGTGGTGTAGGGAACCCTGTCCTGGGAACTTCCATATGCCACAGATGCAGCCCTAAAAAAGAAAAGCAAAATGAAGATTTCAATTCCAGATAATCGAAGGATTGAAGAAAAAAAAATTTTTTTAAGCATAAGCATATTCCCAAAATTGAAAGGGATATACTTGTGTTAAAAGGTCTCTTCATTGTATCCAGAATTCTGCTTTCCCTGGGCATCCTGACTTTTATGTAGCAGCACTGTTTAGGGGCAAGGTCACTTGCCCAGGGTTCAGCCAGCAGGTTATGACAGATCTGGGATAGGGGAGACAGAGGTCACATGTCCCGGGGTTGGAGGTCGGGGGGCCGTGGTGGGTATGGGCAGTAGCTGTCAGAGCCTGACCCCCATCTCTCTGTCTTTTTCTCCCTCTCTCTCTCTGGGCCACCCAGTCCTGGTATCTGGGATAAGAAAGATTTCTTCCCACGCCCTGCTCCTTCGTCCCGGGAATCCCCGGGGGGCTGCATAGCTGGCCCCCGGCCCACGTTTTCGGTGGAAAGCTAAAGCAAGCAAGAACACCCCGCCGACGCCCAGCCCGGCCGAAAGACAAACCATACAGACACATACACACAGGAGGAAAAAAAGAAAGAAAAAAAGGAAAAAAAAAAAAGACAAACAAGGGAAAAAGAAAAAAGCCACACATAAAAACAAACCCACCCAACCAAGAAGACAAAAGGTAAAGATGGCAACGCTTCAGACTCTTGGGAAGCCACGGCCGGATGGACTGGACCAGAGGGCCAGGCCCTGCCACCCCTGGGAGCCGGCGCGAAGGGGCCTCCCTAAGTTATTCATCTCCTCTCGCTGCTGCTGCTCTGGGAGGGACGGCCGCTCCCACCTCCGCCCAGGACCAGGTGAGCGCAGCCTGGTGCCCGCGCCCGGCCAACAGGGCGGTACACCCAGTGAGGCCACCTCCACTGGACATCAGCTGGGCCCCTGCGACTGTTTGCCAAGTGGGGAGGCAGGCCCCACGGGGCCGGGGCCGTGGAGGACCCCAGCAGCGGGCATTGGAGGCTACCACAGAGGCCAAGGTGGGCAGGGAAGTGACGAGGGCAGAAGAGGGTTGTGGGGAGACCCCGGGCGTCGCCAGGGGCCCAGGACACGTGGCCAATACTCTCAGGAGTGTCCTGTAGTCATGGACCTCCGCCTGCCCCAGAGCGCACTGGGGACTTGGTCTTTCGCGAAGCCCCACGCCACCCGGTTTGGGAGATGTCTCTATGCAAATGACCCCCAGCCCCACCCCAAGCATAGGAGGCCACCCCACCGCACCCCAGCCCCGGCCCCACACCCCTGGGGGAGGGGGGGAGGGCTCCGAGTTGCACACACTGTAAGAAATGCACTTTCCGAGGAAGGGGCTGGGGGCGGTGGAGGGGAGAGACCCGGAGCTCCCAAGGGGGCACCCTTCTGACTCTCCTTCCACCCAAGCCCTGAAAGGGGAGGACCCCCCACTTAGCCCATGGAGGTGGGAGGTGAGAGCGAGTGGTTTAAGTGCCTGATTCCCACCGCCCGCCCCCCTCCCCTTTGTCCAGCTGGGACGCAAGTGGCCGTGGGCATCCTCCGCCCTCCTCCCCCGAAACCTGGTCCCTCCCGTCGCTGACCCCTCATTGCTATGCCTCCCTGGGAGCTAGAGAGATGGGACCCCCGCCCCAAGTGGGCCCAAGGGGCAGAGCTGGGCATCCCCCCAGCATCCTGCCATGCTGTGGCGCAGGGGTGGGATCTGGGGAAGCCGGTGCGCCCCCCCCCCCACACCTCCTCTGCCAGTGCCTTACATCCTGGAGCAACACCCCCTCCCTGGTGCCTCCCGGCCCAAAAGGGGACCATGGTTTGCACTTTCATCCCCCTCCCCAAAGTGGGGCACAACCGGGAGGTTCATTGCAGCTGGCCCACCAGAAGGAGAGAAAGCCAGGCCGAGTGCAGTCCACATGGCGCCTGGACAGGGAGGGTTCTGGATGGGGGTGGGGAGGGTCAGCGCCTCCGGGCTCCCTGCAGCCGTTTAGGGGATCTCATCCGCTAAGCGTTTTCCGTTGAGCCGCTCCAAAAACACTAAACCTGGGGATACCAGGTGCCCCCTCACCCCAGCTGCCCAGCTCCATCCCTGCCCCCACCCCAGGATGGCCATCTTGGGTGGGGGGGGCCTGGGAGGGGGTGTTAGGTGTTCTAGGGTCACCAGGCCCATCCGTCTGAGCCCCAACTGGTCTCCTCCATGCCTGGCGCTGGGGAATCTCTTCCCCACCACATCCCCCATCCCTGGGCCTAGGTCAAAGCCATTGCCCTGGGCAGGGCCTCCACCTCTTCTGCTCCCAGCCTGGCCCTCTCCTCCGGTTGCCTGTACCCCGGGCCTGGTCAGCCTCCTCCCACCTCCCCAGACACCAGACTTTCCTCCCAAACGAGCCCAAGGGGCTTGGCAAACCCACTCGATCATAAGGAGAAAGACCCAAGACCCTTCCCACCAGCCCCCCTCCCGCTGTCCGGAGGGGTTTCAGAACCCTTGGTCTGGCTGTCCCCAGGGCCCCTCCACCAGGTGGCTGTTGGGGACCAAAGCATGGGCCGCTCTCTGGCAGGGCAGGAGGGATGGGTCGTGCAGTTGGTGGTGTCTGGAAGCTTCTCAGCTGGGAACCTTAGGGTGCGGGTAGGCGGGGTAGGGGAGGGGGCACCTGGCGGGCCCCCAGCTACCTAACTTTGCATGGTGCTTAGTCAAGGACTCCTGTGACCTGGCTCCTGACGTCAGCTCGCGGTGGCTGATAACTGCATGGCAAATTATACCTGGCTCTATCTCCCTTCCCCAGCCCTCCCCCAGCCCTCCCCCTACCCCCTCCTCTTTAAAAGAAAAAAAAGATACAAAAAAAAACCTTAAAAAAATTCCATGTTTCCTAATTTGCACGAAATTTTCTACCACATGATGTGCCTTGCCTTCCGAAAATAAGTATTACCTTTAAACAATATCAGCGCACACAGATAGCTGCATGCACTGCTCGTGTAGTTTAAAAAAAAAAAAAAAAAAAGACAATGACATGAAATAAAAAGTAAAAATTGAAAAGGGACGTATTTCTATTTGTAAAAGAAATTAAGAATTTAAAAAAGAAAAATCACATGCTTAAAAATCACATTGCTAAAAAATCAATCCATGGAACAATCGCCCTACCCCCAGCCCACCCTCAGCTCTGTCTCCACGCCTCCTGCTGCTTTGGGGGTGCCCCCTGGTGCTCTGCAACCCCTGGTCCCACCCTCGGGCTCCAGAGGGGTCATTTCTGAATCCCCTGCCCACAAGCAGCGGACAGACCTCAGGGGTGGGCCCTCAGCAAGGGCTTCTCCCCTCACTGGGCCGCTGGCCAGCCCCCCAGACGCCACGCGTGCACCCACGACCCAGGTAGTGTCCCCACGGGGGAACCACCCTGCTGGCAGCCAGACCTCCCCCACCCACCTCTCCTGCAAGCTGGCGTCCCCCTGGCTCAGGGTCACATCGCTGTCCCACCCCCCACTCCGTCCCCCTGTGCAGCCCCTTCCTTCTTGCCAAAGGACCCACCCGTGGAGACTGGCCTTGGGTGGCAGGTCCCTCCTGCCCCACCCACCCAGTTCCACCAAGTCTTCCAGCTGTGACTGTGGAGGGGGTCTGGTGTGAAACAAAAAGATGAAAACCAAACCCGATATATGCAATATTTGTCTGTCTGTACCTGTAGGTCTAGCTCAGCCATTGGAGGCCCGGCGGCAGGGGGCCAGGGCGTGAGGAGTGGCCGCGGGCACCGCGTCCCAAGCCCTGTCCTGGGGGCTGGCCATGCTGTTGTCTTTTCCTCGGTTTTATCTTCTCTCTCTCTTTTTTTTTCTTTCTTTCTTCCTTTTTTTTTTTTTTTTGATTCTTTCCACTCCACCCCCCCCCCCCCAATTTCCTTGACTTTAACTCAACCAAAGCTGAGACAGTAGCTGTTAGTGGGGTGTCTGGGCAGGAGGACCAAAGGGCTGGGTCCTGCAACCTCAGGCCATCCCTCCTGGCCACCACTGGCCCTCCCCGCCCCCACGCCCCTCAGCCATCTCCCATGGGGATACACCAGGAGAAAGGTCCCCACTCATCCTCCAGCCTACACCTCAGATTTTCGAATTGTCTCCAGAGCCAGGTGGGGCCTTGCAGACAGGCCCTGGCTTTCATGCACCACCACATGCTCATGCCATGTTTTCTTCCAAAAAGACACCTCAGCAAGCCCCAGGGAAGAGGGAGAGCCCAGATTGAGGCCTCCACTGGCCTTGACACTGCCCTTAAGGACTGCCCTTTGGCCTGAGAGCCCAAGGCCATGCCTGTCAGTTTCCCCAGGGCTGATTGCTGGTTTTCACTCCCCAGGCCCACGCCAGGGATGTGGGAGCAGCCAGTGGCAGAGGGAGTGGGTGGCACATCCCCACAGGACCCCTCCCCAAGGGTTTCACTGGGACCATCTTGTCCCTCATGACCCACACCTCACAGCACCCAGAGCACCACCCTTCCTGGCCCCCAGCTGTGTGTCTGAATAAGGCAGAAACACTAGGAACCAGACCCCGAACCCGCCTTTGCACTTTGGGTTCATGTCTGGGAGGGGGCGGGGGCGGGGGGCCTGCAGGGTGTGTTGGGTGGTTTTTTGACATGTATGAAACTGATATCTTGGCAAACCCCATCCCCTCCCAAGCCCACTGTCACCCACTCACCCACTGTCTATCCCATGGAGAGTCCCCTAGCCTGACCTTGGGATCCAGCCCTTGCTGTGGACTAGGGAGACCTCCCCAATAGATGCAGGTTGCCCCATTTCTCCCTTTGGATGAGGGCACCAGACCCCAGCTGAGGTGGAGAGGGAGGTATTGAGAGGGAGCAGACCCGGCCCTCGCGGAGATGGGGCCGTCTGGGGTCCCCCATGCCCATGGCTGGAACTCAGGTTCTGGCAGAGCCCTGAGCCCAGATCCCACTCCAAGCTAGACAATCAGACTGGAAAGGAACCCCAAAGGAGAGACTTGGGAGGGAGTGCCTTGCTGCAGCTCCCCAAGCAGCAGACAGCTCCAGAACTTTCTGTCCCCAGAGACAGCAGTGTTCCAGGAGGAAGCAGATATGGCTGGACAGCGGCCAGTGAGGCAGGACCCGGGGCCGGGAGCACCCGTCTAGCCCCTGGAAGAGACCACACACAGGGTCCCCAACCCCCACTCTGGCTTCTCCAACGGTACTTTGACTCCAGTGTAGGGCTAGAGTATACATATACATATATATATATATACTTTTGGACTTTCTTTTCTCATACTACAGATTATACAGTGGCTACTTTTTATTTTGGCCTGGATTCTCTCTGAGGCCTACTTTTCCCCTGCATCCTCCTGTCTTTCCGTTTCTGCCCCTTTGGACACTTCCTGAGAGTCTCAACTCCAAACTGACACCGCCTCCCCACCCCCACCCCCTCCCCCGCGTCCATCCATCCCTAAGCATTTCAGAGCGTGTGGGGTCCGAGCTGGCCCCGGAGGCCCACCCCCCACCCACCCTCTCCCCCCAAGCAAGACGGGGAGACAGACCCAAAGCAATCCCAGCAGGACTTGTTGCCAGCGATACCAAAACAGTCTTTTCCCAAGCAGTGCCTCACTTGTCTGCTGGTGTGGCTTTGGGGTTCTCCTCCCCCACTCCCTGGGGGTCCCCCAGGCCTCAGGAAAGAGGAGGCGGGATCCAGCGGGACTAAGGGCTCCAGGAGAGGAAGGAAGTCACACACGCCCAAGCCACCACTCTCCCTGCAGCCCTTGCTTCACACCACCTGGCTAGAAGGGGACCCACTGGAAAGGGGTCCGGGCCACCTCATCCCCCCTCCAGTTGTGAGCCCCCAAAGCCCATTCCCCAAATGCATCAACACCCCATCCTCCCACCTCAGGTCCCAGCCAGGCCCCCCTGAAACCAAAGCCCCTTCAAATCCAGGGGTCCTGGCCTCTCCCCCCTCCCAGAACCGCACGTGGGGACAGAAAGGCAGAGTGCCTGAGGACAGAACGCAGGTCATGGGGGGCAGTGGTGGGTTGGTGGGGAGAGAGGGAGAAACCCATTTTCCTCTCTGAACTTTCTTTCCTCCCTTTTCTTCATCTCTTTTCTTTCTAAGATTTTTTAGTGGTGTTGCTGTTCATTCTTTTCCCTCAGATAATTTTTGAGTTTTTTTTTCCCCATTTTGTATTTTACCGATATTACCAGGATAGTTTACTCTCTGTTTCTCGCTTTCTGCTTGCTGCACACAACGGATAAACACACACACACACACACACACACACACACACACACACACACACACACACACACACACACACACACACACACCATGCTCATGAACCCATGTCATGAGAAGGTTCGGGCCAGGCCCACTACCCACCTCCTGCCCCTCCTCCTCCCTAAGGTGGGGACAGGATGGGGGACCAGGGGACATGGGGCAGAGCCAGGCCCAGCCTTCTCCTGGCCCGGCTCCCCCGCCCTGCTCCTTCACATCATACTCCGATCATAACCTTGTATATTAAGCAGTCATTTCGGTTTTCCGCGGACGCGCCTACCTAAGTACCATTTACAGAAAGTGACTCTGGCTGTTATTATTTTGTTTGTTTGTTTCCCTATGCAAAAAAAAGAAAAAAAGAAAAAAATGAAAGGGGGGGTTCCATAAAAGATTCAATAAAAGGCAAAAAAAAAAGAAAAAAGAAAAAATGTATAAAAATTAAACAAGCTATGCTTCGACTCTTTCTGGCTGTCTCGGGTCCTCCTTTCTGTTTGAGCTGTTCTGCGTTGTGTGCCCAAGCCAAGGGGCAGGTGGCCTCAGGAAACAGGGACCCCCAACCCTGAGGGAGCTGGCGGGTGTTCTGAGACCTTCAGATCAGAGGTGCCCCAGGGGACATTTTGCAATATCTGGACACCTTGTGGTTACAACCACTGTGGATGCAGCTCCTCTATCCCCCCTGCCCCAAGGGAGTTCCCTTCCTGGGGTGGGCCATTTCACACACCTTTGCTCCAGCTTCCCCTCTGCCCGTCACTGTCTCCCTATCTGTGTAGAATCCTTCAGGTCCCACAGCAACACCCTCTTCCTCCAGGAAGCCTTCCCTCTATTCCCCAGCCTGGCTCCCTCCCCCACCAGTCTCAGAATTCCCCAGACTCTTTGATCAACAAATTTCATGGGCATCCATGGAGCACCTGCTCTGTGCCAAGCACAGGGAATTCACCTCCTACCTGGCTCCAAGGACAGTTTGTGCTCTATATATGCACAGAATGCCTTTCCTTTTTCTTTTTTTTTTTTTTTCCCACCTAGCAAACTCCCATTTATTTGAGTAGGAGTTCCCGTTGTGGCTCAGTGGATTAAGAACCCTACTGGTGTCCATGAAGATGTAGGTTTAATCCTTGGCTTTGCTCAATGGGTTAAGGATCCAGCATCGCCACAGATGCGGCGTAGTTCTCAGAAGCAGCTCGGATCTCGCGCTGCTGTGGCTGTGGCATAGGCAGCAGCTGCAGCTCTGATTTGACCCCTAGCCTGGGAACTTCCATATGCTGCAGGTGCAGCCCTAAAAAAAAGTATTTTTTCTCCTGAGTATCTGCTGGGTACCAAGTACTGGGGACACAATGGAGAAAAAACACCCCAAATGATCTGCCCTCATGGCACTTACAATTCCAAGTTGGGGGGAAAGGACAATAAACAATACAAATAAGTATGTCTGGAGTTCCCACTGTGGGTTAAGGATCCAGCATTTTCTCTGCGTCGAGTTGGGTGGCTGCTGAGGTGCAGGTTCAATCCCCAGCCTAGCACAGTGCATTAAGGATCCAGCCTTGCCGCAGCTCAGATTCAGTCCCTGACCCGGGAACTTTCATGTGCTACGGGTGCAGCCAAAAAATAAAAGTGTATGTCAGAAGAGGTGAGCACCAGTGAGACAAATAAAGGGGTAGGAGAGTCAGCTTCATGGGAGGAAAGAGCATTTAATCAGAGATTTGAAGAGAGGGAGGGAAACAACCTCCTGACAGGAGACTTTACCAGGCAGGGGGTACAGCCAGTGCAAAGGCCGTGGGGCAGGACTGTGCCTGGTGTGTTGGAGGAACAGGAAGGAGGCTCATGTGCCTGGAGCAGAGGGAGCTAAGGGGAGAGAGGGAGGAGGTGGGAGCAGGGAGGGGACAGGAACAAGTTGTACAGGGCCTTGTGGGCCATGGGAGGACTTGGGCTTTTCCCTCGGGCAGATGGGAGCCCTGGAGGGCTGTGGGCAGAGGAGGAGGGGGTGGGAATTAACTTGGTTCCAATACCCTCTCCTCCAGGAAGCCCTCCCTAACTGCCTGGGCAGAGCCCCTGCTGGCCCTCCCAGCACTCCAATCCCCCAGCCTCTCCCACCCAACCCCTGACCACTCAGAGCTGGCTGTGTCCATGCCCAACTCATTCCCTGAAGCCAAAGGGACCCCTCAAAGGCTGGGGTCAGGGAAGCACCATGGGCGTGGGGGGCAGTCCCTTCACTTTCTTGGGGGCTGAGATCTGAATCCCTATCCCCTATCCTGCCTGCCTCTCATTTCAAGTCCCCCAGAGACACGCCCCCTGCCACCACCGCCCCCAGACGTGCATTAAAAGCTCTTTGCTGGGAGTTCCCATCATGGCTCAGCGGTTAAGGAACCTGAATAGCATCCAAGAGGACAGAGGGTCAATCCCTGGCCTGGCTCAGTAGGTTATGGATCTGGCATTGCCGTGAGCTGTAGTGCAGGTCGCAGACGTGGCTCGTATCTGGCTGGCGTTGGTTGCTCTGGCTGGGGTGTAGACCGGCAGCTGCAGCTCCAATTCTACCCCTAGCCTGGGAACCTCCATATGCCGTGGGTACGGCCCTAGAAAAACAAAACAAAACAAAAAAAATTCTTTGCTGCACAAGCTCCCTCCGTCTTACCTCCAAGCCTCCGGGAGGGACAGGGAGGGACGTTTATATCCCCTTTCACTGACAGGGAAACTGAGGCACGGAGAGACTGCGAGACACACTGAGAGGCACCCAGGCAGGTGCCAGCCCAACCACACCGCCCAGTAACAGGTACAGAACTCATACTTGCGGAGTTCCCGTCGTGGTGCAGTGGTTAATGAATCCGACTAGGAACCATGAGGTTGCGGGTTCGGTCCCTGGCCTTGCTCAGTGGGTTAAGGATCCCGCGTTGTCGTGAGCTGTGGCTCAGGTCGCAGACGCGGCTCAGATCTGGGGTTGCTGTGGCTGTGGCATAGGCCAGCGGCTACAGCTCCGATTAGACCCCTAGCCCGGGAACCTCCATATGCCACGGGAGTGGCCCTAGAAAAGGAACAAAAAAAAAGAAAATAACTCATACTCGCTGAGGGGAAGGGGTCGGGGTAAGGGGCTCAGTCCGGAGGTCACGGTCTCAGCTGAAAGTGGGGGCCCAGCGGCATATGGGGGTTCAGCTGGGATGGAGTGTTCAGCTGCGGTCTGGAGGTTCATTCTGGGGTCAGGGCCAGCAGGGATAGGGGGCTCAATCTGGCCTTTAATCTCAAGGAAAGCCTTTGTTGTCGTTCGGCCATGGGCCTCTGGGGTGAAGCAGTTTTTGGTTTTGAGGGTCTGTCCCAGTACTGGCTTCCCACTGAATGCCATAAAAAGGGGCAGGCTTGTGACAACTGAAAAAAAAAGCCCCAGGCGCCCCCTAGTGGGGAAATCCTGTCCCTGCGGAAAGGGAGGAGCCCTGACAGCCCCTCCCTTCTCCCCCCTCAACGCCCCTGCCCCGCCCCCAGCACCGCCACCCACCGAAGCCCCAGGCCACGCACAGAGGAGACCTGACGCAGAAAACTTCTCCGCTTCCAGAGCTGCTGTCTGGAAACACTCCCTTTGACCTTCAGGAGCCCCCAAGTCTGAGGGAGGAGGCCCACACATCTTTACCATTTTAGCGTAGAAAAAGCTGACGTTTATTAGACGTCTTCTGGGTACTGGGTTCAGCACTCAGGGGTTTTGTGGACAGTATTTCATTCAGTCCTCAAGACAACTTATGAAGGATCTATTATCCTGCCTTTCACAGGACAGGACACTTAGGCACAGAGAAGATAAGTTACTTGCCGTGGGGCCACACAGCAAAGAGGTTGAGACTCTAGCACCTTCTCCTTCACCATGGAGCCACCACCAGAAGCGCAGGACAGTTAGAGACTGTAGTCATGCAGAATCCCCTCACTCCCACTCCTGCACCTTCACTTGGGTCCCTGAGAGTCCCAGCTTCCAGGACAGTGGCCTGAAACTCAGCACAGAGTAGGAGGGGCCCTCATCTCCCAGAAAACAGCCCTGCTCTGAACCAGCTCAAAGTTCGAGTTCCCTAGCAGCAAAAGCGAGACCAGGAGGAGGGCTGGATCTGCCCTGGATTCTGCTAAGACTTGAAGAACCATCTGCATGGTTTCTCCCCACCATCCCTCTGACCAGTGAAAAGGGGGCTTGGATAGGAGGCGCAGGGGGCTCCCCCAGCTCCCACATGGCAGAAATGCAAATTGAGGCCAGGAGAGGGGATGGGATCCACTTTATTCCTAGGGCCTCACTGAAGCAGGGCCTCAAAAGCACTTGGACGAGTGGTAGAGCTGGCTTCTCTGATGATATCCAAAGGGCAAGAGAAATCAGAGGCAGGAGAAGAAATCAGTGAGTAAAAAGAGAGCCCGTGATGCAGATGGGTAGAGAAATGAGAGAGTGGGGAGGTTCTCAGGAATGTGAGTGGCTCCTTGTCCAGGGGTGCCCTCCAAGCTCAGGAAGAATCATTAGGTGGAGACCAGGCTTGGGCAGGGGTACATGATGACCACGTGATGCACATAGAGCCCTCCCAGAGGAACCAGGGGCAGGTCCTGAGTCCTTGCACTCAGGGATGCTTTACCCCGAGTCCCAGCCGGAGTCATTCCCCTGGTCTTTGCAGATAGGGTGTGGAGAAGGTGTTGAGGCATGGGGGCGGGTGGCTGCCTGGAGGAGGTGATTGGGACGCCTTCACATGGAGGAGCTCACCACCGTTTCATGGTTTGGTGGCCCCTCTTTCTCCTCCAGTTCCAGCCCCCAGTCGTCCTCCCCCTCCTTCTCCTCCTTTCTCACAGTCTTCTCTTCATTCTCTTTATTGCTGTGGAGATAAGAGCCCAGATAACCCAAGTTAATAAGGACTAACAGTGTTCCAGGCCTCTTACAATTCACGCAGAACCTCTGAGTCCTGCAGCATCCCCCTCCTGTTCCCCTGGTACAGAAGGGGACGCCGAGGCTCAGGCAGCTTGGGACACAAGCCCTGTTTGAACTCAAAGGAAGCGCAGAAGCCTGCACTTGAGCTGCCTGAGCCAAAACTCAGCTCTTAACGTCTGGCCTCTCTGGCTTCCTGGGTGTCAAAACCGTGGATGAGTGAACGACGAGCAAAGAGATGGGGGATGGACGTGCGGATGGGTGGCGGGAAGATGAGTGGATGAATGGATAATGGACAGCTAGAGGGTGGATGGATAAGTGGCTGTGCATAGATGGATGGATTTGTGGATGCAGTTGGTGTGGGGATGATAAAGACTTTACAGGCCCCATTTGAAACACATGTTAGGGATGGGGTTCTCTGTAAGGAAGCCATCCTCGTTTTGCAGGTAGGGAGACAGCAGAGAAGTAACTGAGGTTATGTCAGGCCCGCGTGGATTCTGGTTCAAAGAATAGCTCCCCGGTCCTGCCCGACCTCCCAGGAGGATGGTCAGAGAGAGGAGGGGCTCAGAGAGGGGAGGATCTTGACACGGGGAGGAGCTTAGAGGGGCGGAACTCCGAGAGGGGCGGGGGGCTTAGAGGGGCGGGACTCAGACAGCGGAGGGGGCTCGGCGCGGGGAGGGGCTTAAAGGGGCAGGACTCAGAGAGGGAGGTGGCTCGGCGCAAGGAGGGGCTTAGAGGGGCGGGGCTCAGAGAGGGGAGGGGCTCAGAGGGGAGAGAGAGATTTCTGGAGGGAGGGGCTCAGAAGGATAAGGACCTACCTGTCCCGGGACTCGCGGCACCAGATGGCATAGACCAAGGTGAGGATAAAGATGAGGAAGAGGAAGGCCAGCGCAGCCCCCAGCCCCACCAGCCACGGCTTCCGCTGGGCCACTGCTGATGGGAGCAGGGTGGGGTCAGCGGCCTGGCCGCCCGGTTGGGACTCGCTTCCCCACCCCATCCCCAGTCCCTCCCAAGACCTTACAGGGTTGGGCCTGAACCAGCCGCGGTACCAGAGCTGTGAGAAGGGAGAGTTGGCCAGGGGTCGTCCAGAATATATCCATTCTGCTCCACCTGTCCTCGCCCCTGGTCAGAAAGTTCTGAGGAGTAGGAAGTGGCCTACCCAGGGCAACCCAGGGCAGGGTGTGGCCGGTGCCGCAGGAAGTGGGAGGTGGGCCTCCCCTCCCTGGGTTCCGGGCACCATGGGGAGGGGCTCAGCGTCTCAAGCATCCCAGCACTGGGTTCCCCACCCCAGGCCCACCCTGACCTAGTCACTCCCTACAGCCTGAGCCAAGGGAGGGGAGGCTCTGGAAATGTGGGGAATTCATTTTCTGAGCACCTACTATGTGCCAGGCCATGCAATGACTCTTAAGCCGTTTGCATTTCCTTCAAGCTTCGCAGTCAGGTGGTCAGAACTCCTGTCCTCACGTTGCAGAATAGGAACCAACTTGAGGCTCAGAGAGGTCAGGCCACTTCCCTGGGGCCACACAGCATTCCAGAGGGATAGTGTTCTCCCAGCTAGCCAGGAGAAATAACCCCCTACCACAACCCTCTCCCATCCTGGGACATGAACCTCCAAATTTCACCTTAGCCAGAGCCTGCATGTGCCCCATCCTTTGGGCAGCCTGGGCTTCCATCCCAGCTCTGCCAACAGCAGTCAGGGAGATCTGGCCAGTGACTTATCTCTTTCTAAGTCTCAGGAAGAGACTAAGTCTCTAAGTGTCAGCTGGAAAGTGGGACTAAATGCCTACTGACAGAGATTGAGACCAGAAGGGTGCTAGGTGTTCAGCCCCAGCACCTATTACGGCGGTTGCTACATTTTTTAATTTATGGTTTTTCTGCCCCCTGGTGGACCATCCTGGGATGTCCTCAGACAGAAACTCCCTGCCTTCTAGTTTGGTTCCTGTACCAACCCCACCGCTACGTGCTCCACAAGGGAGCCCCAATTGCCAGCCTTTATCAGAGTTCTCGTCAGGAAATGGTTAACATGCAGGGCAAGGTCCATGGCCCAGAGAAAGTGAGAAGAGGGGGGAGAAAACAGGGAAGATGGAAACAGGGAGAGGAGAGTGCTTGTCTCTTCCCAAGATAGTGCACCCTGGGGCCCTCCACCCTCCAGGACCCAGTTCCCAGAAATGGAGTCACATGACCCAAAACCCTGGGGTGGGGGGGGGGCAAGGATTTCCTAGGAGACAGGCCTTCAGGCTCAAAGTCCAGGACTCAGGACAACAGAATCAAGATCACAGGGGGAGCGTTTAATCTGCCCTGGGCATCTGGGCTCTGTGGAGTTTGGTCTCCCACACCTGCCGGGGCATTGCCCCCACCCTGTCTCCCACAGCAGAAACTAAGTCCCGAGGGATGATGGGAGCCCTCTGAAAGGCTCCCCAAGAGGCAGCCTCTGGCCAATACTGGTCCTGAGGCTGAGTGGGAGGGAGGAAGTTCTGGCTGACAGATATCAGGCAGAGAGGAAAGAAAGCAGATGGTGGGTAGAAGCAAGTGGAGCCACGAGACTGCAGCGGCTTGGGGGTTTCTTGGTAACCAGGAATGCTCTTCAAGTGCAAGAAGAATCACCAGGCAGAACCAATCATAACACATATAGACCACATAATGCACAAAGAGCCTTCCTTGAGGGGGGAGGGTGGGTCCCAAGTGTCTTCATTCAGGGCACTGTACTCTCAACCCCAGATGAAGTCACTGTGCTGGCTTCACGTCCAGGTCATAGCTTCTAGGGCGTGGAAGTGGCATCTCTGGGGGGCTGCCTGGAGGTGGTGGCTGTGGAATCTTCACATGGCCGTGTTCTTGACTTTCTCCTCGTCCTGGGGCTCCTCTTTCTCCTCCAGCTCCAGCCCCAAGTTGCTCTCTCCTTTCTTCTTGGACTCTTTGTCCTCAGCCTTTTTGTTGTTATTAGTCTTTTTCTCTTTCTCTTTCTTCTCCTTCTTGCCTTCTTTACTGTAGGGACACAAAGGCCCCAGACCACAATAAGGAACAGAGTCACTGCCACTTAATGAACACTTACCTATGGTAGGCCTTGTGATGAGTGTTTTACAAAAAAATATATTATATATCTTTGTTTAATCTTCAAAACAGCCCTAACAAGTCAGCATTGTTTTTTCCATTTTACAAAGGCAGAAACTAAGTCTCAATTGCCCTAAGGAAGGATGAGTGATGAGAGGATAGATGGATGGGTGGATGGATGAATGGATATGTGGATGAATGGATGGATGATAAGATGGATGGTCGGATGGGTGGATAGGCAGATGGGTGGATGAATGGGTGGATGGATGAAGGGATGGATGGGTAGATGGATGAGTGGATGGATGGATGGATGGGTGGATGGATGGATGGAAGGAAGAAGGAACAAGCCTGGGAGAACACTACCAATTAGGGGCACCTGTGAGATCTAGAGCCTTCAACACATCCTCAGAGTAGGAATCACATTTTACTAGGGCTGAATTGGGTCTTAAACAAAGCATAGTCTAGCCTGCACCTCTCCCTCAGGTGCATCCTGAGCTCAGCTGAGACTCTTCTAGGATAGTCTCCTTCCAGCTCCTGCACTCCTACTCCTGTCCTCATGCCTTTGCCCAAGTTGGGATCTTGCCCCAGCAGAGCCCCTAGCCCTGACCATATCCTTGAGCCCTCTGTCAGAATCGTGTCTTGAAACAGGACCATGGGAGATGCTGAGTCCAAGAGTGTCATCCACACCACTTCACACACTTGTGCAGAGACACCTACACAATCCCACACCATAGCCTTGTTCAATAGGTCTTTGTTAAGACCCTACTGTGTGCCAGGCTCTGTGTTGGGCACTGGGGACACAGCCAGGACCAAAGCTAATTCACCTACTGAAAGCCACTCTCTAGTGCTGAGAAATTGATAAATGACAAAGATAATTTCAGCTGGCAGAATGTTCAGAGAAAGATACAGGGCTGTGGGGTAGAGTGTCAGGAAGGCTGATGGGCAGAGTGGGCTTCTGTGAGGAAGAAACATCTGAGCAGGGACTCAAGGAGGGACAGAGCCAGCCAGATGATATGGGGAAAAGTGTTATCAATCAGAATCAACAGTAAGTGCAAAGGCCCTGGGGCAGGAATGTTATTGAGGTGTTCAAGGACAGCAGAGGTCATCTTGCACACCTACCCCTCCCCTGAGGAGAGCCCCTAAGGAGCCCTTCCTGAGGAGGGAACTCACACAGACCCCCCTGAACCCCCCCATGTCTATACACACCACACAGGCATACCTCAAGTCCACATTCTCATACGGGTTGGTATTCATTCTCAGTATGGACCCCTCTTCATCCTCAGCTCTGCAGAAGAGATAAAGATGGAGGGGTGAGGTTGGGAGAAGGACAAGAGCAGGGACAGCCTCAGTCTGTCTCCCCCAAGTTGGCGGGGGGGGACTCCAGGAAGCATAAGCGTGTACTACATGGCTGTCCTCGGTGTGGGGTATAGGTGGAGCAGGGAAATGGGGACATGGGGAAAGGGACCAGAGAGGGTCATGAAGTGGGAGGAGGTGCCCAGCACTTTGGAGAGAGGGGGGAGGGCAGGGGAGGGGGGCCCAGGGATAGGCGGCCAGGAGGCTGGGGAAAGGGGTTCCCACCTCTCTTTGGAGCACCAGAGACGGTTGGTCAGCATGAGGACAAAGACGATGAACAGGAACCCCACAACCGCAGCCAGGCCCACCAGCCAGGGCTTCAGGCGATACTCTGAGGCTGTCGGAAGGTGGCAGGGAGGGGACTCAGAAATGGCAAGGTAAGGAGCTCCCAAAAGGAGAGAGGGAGAAGGAGGCTGGGAATGGTCAGACAGAGGGGTCTTGGAAAAGGTCTGGGATTCAGAGGGGTGTTTTGGGGGGTACTCTCAGAGCTGGAGTTAGGAAGGGGGCCTCCGAGAGGGGCCTGACCCCATTCCTCTTCTGCCTGCCCCTCCTCTCAGGTGCCTCAGTTTCTCATCAGATGGGGAGATGGCCCGCCCACGGCCAAGCCCATCCCCAGACCCCTCCTCCCCTGTCCGCCCTCCCAAGCCCCAGAGGTTAGAGCCCTACCCTGCTGGGCCTCAGCTGGCGACAGGAGCAGGGCGCTGAGCAGAAGAAGGGTCTCCAGGGTCCCCATGGCACCGAGGAGCCAGCAGCCAGGGTGCTGGAGTGCGCAGTCCTGGTCAGAGCCAGGGGAAGCCCTGCCCAGCCCCTGATAAGAGGGCAGGCAGGTCTGGAGGCGGAGCAGGCCCAGCACAGGGGCCCTCCCTGTGCCCCACCTGGTTGGCATCCCACCCCCTCTCCCCCGCCTTCCTGGAGGGCAGACTCTGGACCCTGTGTAACAATTAACTCAGATCCCAGTGCCCCGCCCCAGGACCGCCAGCCTCATGGTCCTCCAGGCTCCCTGCTGAGGCGGCCCTGATCCTCCTTCCCCACTCAGTGTGTTTCCCCATCATTACTTTTGCCTCTCTACACATCCCAGGAGATGCTGCCACCTGCACTTTGCAGAGAAGCCATGGAGGCCAGGAGCACCAGACCCGGCAAAAAGAGCTGGAGCTGGGACATGAACGTGGGTTCCCTCACCACCTGCTTATACTGCTTCCTCCCCCGCCTCCCGCCCCCCCTCCCTCCGGCTCCCTGAGCCCTGGGGACCTGCAGCCAGCTCAGGGCTGAGCACAGGGATGGGCCACATGCCCACAGTCCACTTCCAAGCCCAGCCACTCCCGTGGGGCCGGAGAATGCCCCCCCCACCCCCACCACTCGCCGCCCGAGCAGCTGATGACTCAGGCTCTAGGCTCTCCTGTCAACCTTGATCCCAGGTTGATTAGATAGGGGAGCCTGCCTGGGCGAAGGGGGAACCGCACCCCAGCTGCCACGGGGCAGCCACGGCCCAGTCACGTGGCAAGAAGGCCAGAGTGGGGAGGCCCTTCTCCAGGCCTGAGCCCTTGGCAGGGCCCCTAGGGGCTGGGGGATGCCAGCCCCATGGCTCCCACAGTGCAGGGCCAGAGGGCCTGCATATTTCCGGAGCCCCTCCCTTCCTGAGGGCTGATCACAGCTGTCCTTGTGCACAATGGCCTCCGCGGAGCTCCGGGACAAGTCGACTGCAACCAGGCAGGCAGGCACAGGTGAAGCTCCCCCTGTGTGCCCTGTCCTGTGCAAAACTCAGGAGGGAAGGAAATCTCCGTGCCGCCAGTTGGGAAGTCAAGACCCTCAGAGACGGCTGGATCCCGCAGCCCTGCAGCAATGCTGTGCGAGGCGGAGGAGCACAGCGGAGCAGGCTTCTGCTGCTTTTCAAGGCAGGTGGCTGGGCTGGCCTCGGTCCGCAAAATGTTCTCTTTCCTCTGACCAAGTCATTCCTGGGCTGTGTGCCTCCATTTTCCCACCTGATAAATGGGGTCGATAAATCCTACCTCAGAGGATTCAGTGAAATAATACAAGGAAAGGGCTTGCTTAGCACAACAGCCAGCACATTCAAAGCACTAGCTAAGGACTGGCCACTATAATTATTATTATTTTTAAAAAGCTTCTTAGCGTTTTCGGTTTACAGGTTGCCAAGTGCTTGGAGGGGGCTGGGTAGCTTAGGTTCTGGGAATACAGGGGGAGCAGGAGTGTTAGAAATAAACCAGCCTCCAACCACTGGCGCCTGCCAGCCAAGAACAAGGATGTTCTCTGTCAAGGCAGCTGCAGATAAGTGAAGGGCTCTGATGGGCACACATCCCGTCTCTACAACGGCATTTAAACCGGCTCCCCTGGCTCAGCCCAGCCTCCAGAAGGAGCTTCGGGATGGTGGATCTTTGAAGGCGATGGAGGGGCGGCGGGGCATGCGGGCTGGGGCTTCTGCAGGGGCCCCCTCGCCGCCCCCATAGGTGGCATCCTCGTCACCCCGCCAGGCCAGCGCCAGCTGCAGGTCCAGCTCTTCCAGATCCTCGCCCTCTGGGCTCTCCGGCAGCTCCCGGGGGGCGTCCTCCTGGTCTGGCTTTGGGCCAAAAAGCCAGTCTATGGGCGGGAGGCTGGTCAGAAGCCTCCCAGGGTCGGGCCACGCCCCTTGGCTCCCTCCCTGGCCAGGAGAGGCCCTTGGACCACCCCCTCATCCCCCACCCCCCGCCCAGTGGTCCAGCACTAGGCCAAGCCAGACTCGTGGTGCATAGCGGCTCACCGGCCAGGTCGTGGGCGAGGTCCTTGATGAGATGCCCAACAATGGCATAGGCCACGGCCACCACCAGGAGCGCAGCCAGCAGCAGGTACAGCACGTACCTGGGCAGGCGGATGGTGTCCAGTGGTGGCGGATGGTACTCCTCATAGAGTGGCGGGGCTGGGCTCCAGCCCTCCATGCCCTCCTCGACCGCCCGCCCTGGCATGGCAGCCACCCAGCGCAGGAGAGGCCGGGAGGTGACCCTCGTGGTGGAAGTATTAAGGAGCTTTGGGTAAGAGGATTGGGGCTCCCCGTGGCCACCATCTGCCTGGATTGATCACATCGCAAATCACTTCCGCCCGCAGCACCCCCCACCCCCCCCACTCAGCTCCAGCCTCACCAAGTGCTACCCTGCATGTTCATTTCCACCTCAGGTCCCTTGCACATGCTGTTCCCTCTTCTGGGATGACGTTCCCTGCCCTTATGGATCCGATGTTCAAGACGGGGACATAGACTCTGAGAAATGTATAGCCTTAGAATAAATGATGTGTTAGAAAATGAAAAGTGTAGTTTCTGTTGTGGCTCAGTGGTTAACGAACCCAACTGGTAACCTTGAGATTGCGGGTTCAATCCCTGGCCTCACTCAGTGGGTTGAGGATCCAGCGTTGCCATGAGCAGTGCTGTAGATCACAGACGCAGCTCAGATCCCACGTTTGCTGTGGCTGTGGTGTAGACTGGCAGCTACAGCTCCAACTCGACCCCTGGCTTGGGAACCTCCATGTACCTTGGATGCGGACCTAAAAAGGCCAAAAGAAAAAAAGAAAAAAGAAAGAAAATGAAAAGTGATTTGGGGGTGGGGGAGACCATGGTTTAAGGGGTGGGACTGCTTGGAGGGGAGTTAAAGTTTAAGTAGAGCAGACAGGGCCATGTTCAGATGACATTTGACCCAAGACCTAGAGGACAAAGGGAATTAGTCATGGGAGTACCAGGAGGAAAAGCTTTCCAGGCAGAGGAAACAACAGGTGCAAAGGCCCTGCAGCGGCCGTGCCTGGACTTGACCTGGGTGTTCACTGGTGCCCTCTAGTTGCAGCTGCGGGGAGGACAGACTGGGGTTGAGGATGGTGGGATGCCCGAGGGCGAGACTGGTTCACTGGGCGCCCTCTGGTGGCTTCTATGTAGAGGACAGACTGTGGGAGTGAGGGTAGGAACCAGGGATTCTGGTGGGGAGGGACTGCTCTGGTCCAGGTGGAGGCAGGGCGGGAGGTTGGGTGTGGGCAGAAGTGAGGTAGATTTTATTTCTTTTTTTTTCTTTTCCTGTTTTTTTCTATTTTTTTTTCTTTTTGTCTTTTTCCCTCCCTCCCTTTCTCCCTCCCTCTTTCTCTTTCTTTGTTTTGTTTTAGGGATAGATTTTAAACTGACCAAACCCTAGTGTTTTCAGGCTGAGCACCTGGAATGATGGCGTTTCCACTTCCTGTAGGAGGACCTACTTTGGAACGTAACATGAGGAAATCCCAAGGACATGCTAAGTTTGCGATGCTCATCAATGTCTAAGTGGAGATGCCCAGACTAGACCCCAAATCGGGAACTCAGAGGAGGCCCCTGCTGCAGTCAGGGCTGTGGCTGTCACTGGACATAGAATACCAGCTCCAAGAGTGAATGAGGCCACTTGGGTGGGGTATGGGTGGGGCCTGAGAGTCCAGACCTGGGCCAGTGAGGGAGAGGAAGGGGAGATGGAGGACAAGTTCCCTAGAGTAGAAGGGCAGGCTGGGTCAGAGGCTGCAGAGAGGGGTGGAGTGCAGACTGAGATATGACCATTAGATTTGGACACTGGGAGGTTACCTGTAAGCAAGAACAGTTCTGAAGACAGGAAGGAAAGAAGGAAGGGAAATGAGAGCTTGTGAGAGTCTGACAACCTTCTAGAGCTTATGGGGGTGAGCGCTGAAAGGCTGGGGTCAGGAAGTGCTGCAGGTGATTGCTGTTTTTCTGTTTTTAAGAAATTACAGCCTGCCTATGCTAATGGGCAATGAGAGAAACCGGGGGAAGGGAGAATGGCTGAAATGATGGCCAAATTGGCAAATGGGGCTGGCGTCCAGGGACTACATGGTGGAAGTGGCTCCCAGCCAGCACCTGAGGCTCACGTGAAATAACAAGTGTTTGATCTTTGTCCTGATGCCTGGCATGGAGTTCCTAGAACCCTGTAATTTCTTTTTTTTTCTTTCTTTTTTTTTTTTTTTTTTGTTGTTGTTGTTGTTGTTGCTATTTCTTGGGCCGCTCCTGCGGCATATGGAGGTTCCCAGGCTAGGGGTCGAATCGGAGCTGTAGCCACCAGCCTACGCCAGAGCCACAGCAACGCGGGATCAGAGCCGCGTCTGCAACCTACACCACAGCTCACAGCAACGCCGGATCGTTAACCCACTGAGCAAGGGCAGGGACCGAACCCTCAACTTCATGGTTCCTAGTCGGATTCGTTAACCACTGCACCACGACAGGAACTCCTAGAACCCTGTAATTTCTTAAGTGATGGGGGCCAGAGGAGCGAACTTTATGGTTCATAATCAGCCCCTTTCCACACCTGCATGTATGCTAACGAGGACGGGGGCAGGGGTAGCTTGGGGATGGGGGCTGGTGGTCAAGGGAACTGACCCTGGGATTAGAGGGATGGAATTTTCAGCCCCCCTGCCCCCAGGGAGAGGTGAAGGGTTGGGAATTGAGCTAATCATCAATAGCCAATGATATAATCAGTGGTGCCCACATGATGGAACCACCATAAAAGCCACAAAAACCCTAAAGGAAGGGGCTTGAAGAGCTTCCAGGTGGACAGAAGTGTCTGAGGAGGAATGCATCCCAAACTCCACAGACGTTCCTGTGTTCTGGGACCTTCTGGACCCCGTGCCTCTTCACCTGGCTGTTCATCTGCCTCCTTTATGATCAACAGGTAAGAAAAATGCTTTCCGGAGTCCTGTGCGCCATTCTCACAAATCATGCAATGTGAGGGGGTGGTGGGAGCCCCAATTTATAGCCAGAAGTATAGGAGGCCTGGTCTTGGGACCGGCGTCTAAAGTGGAGGCTGTCCTGCAGGACTGAGCCCTGAACCTGTAGGGTCTTCGCTGACTCTGGGTAGAGAGCGTCAGAACAGAACTGAATCGTAGGACGCCCAACTGATGTCCAAGGAGAAATGGGAAAATTGCTTGGTGTGGAAAGTGCGTCAAATGTGAAATTAGGTTCTACTGTTAACACTTATTTTATAGAGTGGTGTGTGGGCTGCTTGAGACTGCATGTGGAGGAAGTAGGGGAGGTTAGTGGGAATGGGAACCCATAGCCCGAGCTCTTGGCCATACCACTAAACCCTTTCCCCCATGCCCCCAATATGGGCTGGGTGAAGATAAGGTCTTGGGGAGGGCCAGCTGAAGGGCTATTCCCCTCAACCCCCTTGGAGAAGGCTGGCTGGGCAGGCTTTACTTCTGGGAACTGATGGTGAAATAGGAGCACAGCATCTGGAGCAGGGCAGATCCCAGAGCTGAGCTCTCCAAAGGCCCTGGCCCTCCACACTTAAAAGATATTCCTTTAGGAGTGTCCGTTGTGGCTCAGTGGGTTAAAGACACAACTAATATCCATGAGAATGCAGGTTCAATCCCTGGCCTTGCTCAGTGGGTTAAAAATCCAGCATTCCCCTGAGTTGCAGCATAGGTCGCAGATGCGGCTCGGGTCTGGTCTTGCTGTTGCCATGGCTGTGATGTAGGCCCTCAGCTGCAGCTCTGATTTGACTCCTAGTCTGGGAACTTCCATATGCCTCTAGTGAGGCCAAAAAAAGTAGAAAAAGATGTTTCCTTAGAGCACCCGACCCTTCCCTCTGCCACCCCCACAACACAGAGAGTCATCACTTGACAAAAATAATTTAATAGTCCACATGGGCAGTATCCTGGGACCTGCTCGTCCCTCCCCAGGCCTTGAGCTCCAGCCCAGCCCACCCGACCCAGGGATCACCTCCTTACCCCAAGAACAGCACTCTGCTGCCCCCAGACCCTACTCAGCCTGAAGGGGGTGGGTTTCCCCCCAGCACCTTTCCCCACACCCCCACATTCCTAGCAAAGCTGGGCCACAGCATCCCAATGCCCCCAAGCACAGCCCTGCCCCTGTTCAGATGCCCCGTCCCACACCGACACTGCAGCCCTGTGCTCAGTGGGGGAGAGAAGAGACCTCAGCCTGGCCCCAGAAGCCTGCAGTTCCCTGGGGGGTCAAGATGCCAAAGCAGCCAGGAGACAGGACGCAAGACGCAATTCACTCCAACGTGGTTTATACGTGAGGTCATTTAAATGCGAAGTCCACAGGGGAGACCCCGGTGAAGCTTCAGGAGGGGGGTGCGCGCAGCTGCTCCAACCCATCCGCGTACTGGAAGGCTGGCCCCGTTTCATACTCGTACATGTCCAGAGCCACCTCACAGCTCTCCCGCACCACGCGCTCGGGGTCCGCCGCGTAGGCCCGCAGGGTAGCCAGGCAGGCGGGCTGGGCGATGGCCCCCAGGGCCTCCGCGCACTCGTGTCGCACCATGGGGCTCTCAGCCGGTCGTGCCAGGGCCGCCGTCAGGTGGGGCACCGCCGCCTCGTGCTGGAGCTGGCCCAGGACATAGCCGATCTCATGGCGGAAGAGGGCGCTGCCGCAGAGCAAGCCTGTGGGAGAGAGGGTCAAGGCCTGGGGGCATCGTCGGGACAGGAGGGGACCTGGGGTGGGGCACTGGGAGTCAGAAGGGACTGAAGGGGTGGAAAGGGGGTTCCAGTCTCAAGAATACCGCAGCCCTGTCCTGGTGCTTAGCACAGCTCACGGGACCCAGAGTCTCCCGGCAAGAGAAGCAGTGAGAACCCAGCCACACTGGGAACTCAGCCCTCCCTCCCTGCCTGTGGGTGTGCTGGACTTGGCCTGCTCCTTCCCAGGCCCAGGGTCCCTCCCTGCCTCCCCCTGGACTTCTGTGTGGTCCCCACACCTCCCAGTGTCATTTTCAGATGTGTTGTACATTTGTGCTTCTGGCTTTCTACATGCTCCCACACATGATAAGGGTCCCTGGCCATTCACCCTCCACAGCCTCACAGACAGCCCTTGCCTCTCCTGATGGGGAACTCATGGCCGGACAGTTTGGCCTGCCTGTGATCAGATGCCACTTTTGAGGAGGATTGTGCAGCCACTGCCCCAAGCACCCCCCAGAACAAACCTACCACCTGGCTCCTGCCCAGCCTCCCTGGGTCCCTGACAGACAGGAAGCTCCAGGAGGGCAGAGCAGAGAGGGGCTGGATGGGAAGCAGGACACCTTGGGCCTAAGAGGTTGGGCAGGGGACCCTGGGATGCTCCAAGTTACCTCCTCTCCTTTGCAGGTGGGGGGGAACCCAGCACCCCAGGCCTGCACAGGGCTCAATACAAAGTTGGGTTGAAAATGGCAGTGATAAAAGAGGGCTAAGGAATTAAGAGCCAGGCTGTCAGGGATCAGATCCCAACTCCACTGTCACTCAGACCGCTGTGTGACCTCAGGCAAGTCTCTCTGCCTCTCTGGGCCTTGGTTTTCCTCACAGAGAAAAGAGGGTAATAAGCATACCTGCCCACCTGAGGATGGGTATTTTCATGCAGAGACCAGGACACATGTGCTCTGGGACAACTTGCTGGTATCACAGATGCAGGCCCTGACCCCGACCCCCAACCGCAGACCCCTCCTCACCCTCAGCCAGCGCCAGGGCAGCCTCCTCGCCACCAATGTCACGCAGGGCAAACATGGCTCGGTATCGGTCAAAGAGTGGCTGGGCCTCATCCAGCAGCATCTCCCGAAGCTGGCCCACATCACGCTCCTGGGCGGGTGGAGCGGGGTCCACGGAGAGGTAGGGCCCCTGAGCCACAGGCTCCCCACTGTGCTGCTGTAACCACTCCAGCCGCCGGACAGCCAGCTGGCAGGTCTCAGCCACCTGGGGGGAGAAGGGCACACAGGTGGCTACTGGGGACAGGGTGGGCATATGTGACAGGCCCTCCCCCGGCCACCAGGTTTAGCAGGGGCAGAGCTGGGCAGAGGACTAACTAATCCTTCCAAACAAAGCAGCAGGGGCTGCTGTGATTAGGGAGTGACCAGGACAGTAGGCCA
The DNA here is from genome assembly GCF_016906955.1 of Phacochoerus africanus. Lineage (NCBI taxonomy): Eukaryota > Metazoa > Chordata > Mammalia > Artiodactyla > Suidae > Phacochoerus > Phacochoerus africanus. The sequence continues at coordinate 75,317,491 of NC_062547.1, read as the reverse complement.
GGAGGGGCTCACTCAGAGGTGGACATCAGAACCAGTAGAGAGGGCGTCATGTGGAATCAGCCAGTGCAAAGGCCCTGGGGCAGGACATGCTGGACCCATCAGGAAAGAGGCAGTAACAGAAGTGACCTGAAGGGACCAGGCCAGACTACTGAGGGCCTGTGGGCTAAGGTGAGGACTTAGGATTTTGTCCTACAGGCCATGACAAGCCATGAGTCTTTAGGCACAGAAAAGGTCAACAGATTTAAGTTTTACATACACCCCCTGGCTGCCAGAGATGCGATGGACTTTGAGAACAGGATGCTCAATGAGAGCAGCAGACAGAAGGACACAGTGTGGGATTCCATGGACAGGAAACAACCAGAACAGGCGCATCCACAGAGACAAAGAGTGGGTTCCTGGTTGTCAGGGGAGGGGGTGGGGAATGGCTGCTAAAGGGGACAGTGTTTCCTTTTGAGGTGATGGAATGTTCTGGAATCAGAAGTGATGGCTGCACAACACTGTGGATGTACTAAAATCCACCTAAGAGTGTACATTTTCAAGGGTGGATTTTATAGTATGTCACGTATCTCAATAAAGCTGTTATTAAAAGAAATGAGGAGTTCCCATCGTGGCGCAGTGGTTAATGAATCCGACTAGGAACCATGAGGTTGCGGGTTCGGTCCCTGCCCTTGCTCAGTGGGTTGAGGATCCGCACTGCCGTGAGCTGTGGTGTAGGTCGCAGGCGCAGCTCGGATCCCGCATTGCTGTGGGTCTGGCGTAGGCCGGTGGCTACAGCTCTGATTGGACCCCTAGCCTGGGAACCTCCATATGCCGCAGGAACGGCCCAAGAAAAGGCAAAAAGACAAAAAAAAAATAAAGAAAGAAGAAAGCAGGCAGCAAGCAGACTCTGGGTGAGGCTGGCTGGGGCAGCAGAAGTACAGAAGTCGGGTTGGGGGAGGCTAGAGGATCTCCCACGGGTGGAGGGGCTGCCTGTGGACACTGAGGGACAGAGGTGAGAGGGGGCGGGGCCGGCCGAGCAGGGCAGGGCAGGGCAGGGCAGGGGTTACGTGTGAATCAAGAGTGCAATTTTGGAGTTCCCGTCGTGGCGCAGTGGTTAACGAATCTGACTAGGAACCATGAGGTTGCAGGTTCGATCCCTGCCCTTGCTCAGTGGGTTAAGGGTCCGGCGTTGCCGTGAGCTGTGGTGTAGGTCGCAGACGCGGCTCGGATCCCTCGTTGCTGTGGGTCTGGCGTAGGCCGGTGGCTACAGCTCCGATTCGACCCCTAGCCTGGGAACCTCCATACGCCGCGGGAGTGGCCCAAGAAATAGCAAAAAGACAAAAAAAAAAAAAGAGTGCAATTTTGTCCAAAGGGGCAGTAGCTAGCTGGCCTCTCTCAGCATCCCTGGGCCAGGTGGTCACCCTGGCAACCACAGAGTCTGAGGCTGGTTCCTAGACCAGAGACAGGGAGGGGGAGGGAGAGCCAGGCTTTGATACCTCAACGACAGGGTCAGTAGAGTACTGCTTCAGGATCTCCAGAACTTCCGGGTTCCCAATGGCCCCCAGGGCCTCCCCTAAGAAGAACAGGGCAAAGTTCTCGTTGGTTGGTTGGGAAACCAACCAGGGATGCCTCGGCAGTGTGGGAAGGTGTGGAGAGGCACTAACCAGCACCATGGCCTCCTTCGTGCCCCACCCCCCACTCTGCCTGGATCCTGCGTTGTGGCCCCAACCACCGCCCCAACTGTGGCAGAGCAGAACAGGAGCTGGTCCAGCCCCCAAGCTGCACCAATTAGAGTCCCTTCCCCAGAAATCAGACATCACTGGAACCTGGCTGGAACCCGCCCTGGCCGGCACCCCTAGAGTCCATGGCCTAGAGGGGAGATGCAGACAAGTGTGTTGTAACAACTTGGGGGCACTGGTGGCAAGGAGCCAAGAACATCCAGTCTGGTTGAGCCTGTTAAGGAGAGCCCTGAAAACCTGAAGGTTTTAAGTTGTGACGCAGGCAAGGAGGGTCAGCAGACAGGCCGCAGGGTCTTTGCACCTGCTGTGCCCTCTACCTAGAGCACCATTCCCCAGACATCCACCTAGAAAACTCCCTACTTCACTCGATCTCTGTCCACTGATTAGACAGCAGCAGTACCTGGGAGTTCCCATCATGGCTAAGCGGTTAGTGAACCCGACTAGCATCCATGAGGAGACAGGTTCCATCCCTGGCCTTGTTCAGTGGGTTAAGGATCCAGCGTTGCCATGAGCTGTGGTGTAGGTCACAGACTTGGCTTGTATCACGAATTGCTATGGCTGTGGCATAGGCCTGTGGCTTCAGCTCCGATTCGACCCCTAGCCTGGGAACCTCCGTATGCCGCGGGTATGGCCATAAAAAGACAAAAGGCAAAAGACAAAAAAAAGGAAAAAAAGAAAAAAGCAGCAGGACCAGAGTTCCCCTGTGGCACAGTGTGTTAAGGACCTGGCATTGACACTGCCATGGCTCAGGCTGCTGCTGTGGTGCAGGTTCAATCCCTGGGCTGGGAATTTCCTCATGCCACGGGTGTCCCCCCGCCCCAAAAAAAGTGCAGTGGCACCTCCCGCGCCCCCATCCGTTCCCAGCTTTTTTTTTCTGCTTTTTAGGGCCACACCTGCAGCATATGGAAGTTCCCAGGCTAGGGGTCAAATCAGGGCTACAGTTGCTGGCCTACACCACAGCCACAGCAACTCGGGATCCGAGCCCTGTCTGCAACCTACACCACAGCTCACAGCAACACTGGATCCTTAACCCACTGAGCGAGGCCAGGGACCCAACCCGCATCCTCATAGATAGGAGTCAGATTTGTTTCCACTGCACCACAATAGGAACCCGCTGTTCCCAGGTTTATTTCCCTCCTTAGCACTTACGTAAGTGTTTCCATCATAACATGACTGGGGGAGTTCCCGTCATGGCTCAGGAGAGGCCAGGAATCGAGCCCACATCCTCATGAATACTCATCAGGTTGTTACGACCGAGCCACAACGGGAACTCCAGTGATCGCGTTTTATGTGGCGAGAAGGGATTGTGAAATTCAAACCTCAGCGCCACTAAAGCCGAACTGGCTTGCAGCCACACCTACGTGTTGACTGAGGCTTAGGATGGCTCTTTTGCTTTGGTGGCAGAGTTGAGCTCTGGGGATAGAGATCATCTGAACATCCACATCACCCGCCCCCACAGAGCCCGCCTGGCACAGAGCCCAGGCCTGGACCCGCCGCTCACCTGCCTCATGGCGCACCATGGGCTCCTGGCAGGTGTCACGGAGCACATCCACTAACACGGGGATAGCCCGAGAGTCCTGCATCTGGCCCAGGCAGTAGGCCAGCTCATGCTTGAGCAGTGCCGAGTCATCACCGAAGGCCTGACTGATCCAGGTGATGGCTCCTGGACCTCCCAGCCCTCGAAGCGTGAACAGGGCCCGGAAGCGGGCCTGCAGGGGCTGCCCAGGGTCCACTAGCGTCTGCCCCACTGCCTCCACCTCTTGCTCTGTCACCATGATGCTGCTGCCTTCCTCAAGTTGCTGGGCTTAGGCTAAAGCAGGGGACTCAGGGACTGGAGGACCTGCAGCAGAAAATGAGAGGCCAGGTTAGAGGTGCCCTTTGTTGCTTGCTGATTTTTTTATTTCAGAGATAGGACATCAGTGGGATGGTTTTCTACCTGCTGACCAGCCTGGTTGAAAGTCCAGCTCCCGCCCTGCCTACTTGCTGTGTGGCCTTTCCTAAGGTGCTTTCCCTCTCTGGGCCTCTGGCCTATACATCAGCAATGACCTCTGCTGGTCTGCTCCCCACACAGCAGCCAGAGGGACTGTAGTAACTGGTCCCCAGGCTGGCCCTCAATGACACCCACCTCCTGGTATTTGTGCCCTTGGTCCCCCCCACCCCCAGTGAATAGGGCTGACCTGGGTGAATAACAGGATAGGAAGAAACAGCAGTGTGACTTCTGACGGTAGGTGGTAAGAGACACTTGGCTTTCTCCTTGTTGGCTCTAAGGAAAGGCAGCAGCCATACTGTAAGGAAGTTCAACTAGCCTCATGCAGGGGCCCAGAACTGAGGCCTCCCACCAACAGCCAGGAGAGAGGAAGAGGCTGAAAGCAGCTCCTCCAGGCCTGATCCAGCCTTCAGATGATGCAGCCCTGGCCAGTGTCTGCACTGCAACCTCATGAGAGATTACAGCCACAACCACCCAACAAAACCAGGCATAGATCCGAGTCCACAGAAACTGTGAGATAGTGTTTACTATTGTTTAAAGGCTGCTAAGTATGGGGTAATTTACAAAGCATTGGTAACTGACATGAGAACCCTTTCAGTATATAAACTGGACCAGTGCCTCCCTCACAAAATCCTCCTATGGTGCCTCCTGACTCAAGCTCCTTAATTGTCTCAAAGGCCCTGCACAATGTGCCACCATCACCTCCTCTCTCTTCTTAGCTTCTTTCACTCGACCAAACAGGCCTCCTCAGTGTTCCTTCAACACACCAGGCACCTCTGCATAGGCTGTTCTCCTCCCCAGGAACATCTTCCCCAAAGGCCACCATGCTCATCCCTGAGACGGCAAATGCCAGCTCCTTAGGGAAGCCCTTCCGATTCTAGTCTCGTTCTGCTTTATTGCTCTTTGAAGCACTCACCACCACAAGATACTGTATTTGATACAGTTTAGCTGTTTATGGTCCATCTTATCCCTCACTAGAATATGAAGCAGGGATGGAGTCTCTCTTAGTCACCCCTACTTTCAGCACACAGTTCCTCAGTAAGAACAACGGTCATAGGATAACGGCAGCTGACATTTACATAGGACGTGTGATGTGCCAGGCGTCTCCTCTGAGCCCTTTAAATTCCTGAACTCATTTCATCCTTGCCATAACCCTTTAAGACAAGCAATGGGATCGCCACCTTTTAACAGGAGAGAAAACACAAGCATAGAGAGCCGAATCACTTGCTTAGGAACAGGGTGAAGAGTTATCAATCCAGGCAGCTGGGCTCCAGAGTCAAGCTCTAAACCACATACCCCATGTTGAACAGATGAGTTAAGATGAAAGGACAGGAGCTCCCGCTGTGGCACAGCACATTAAGGATCCTGCATTGCTGCAGCTTCAGCCTACGTCACAGCTGCAGCTTGTATTTGATCCCCGGCCTGGAAAGTTCCGTATGCCATGGGTTCAGCCAAAAAAAAAAAATGTAAGGACACAGCTGAGCCTGGGAGAAATTTCCCCACACCCCACCCCCACCCCGCTCCATCTTCCAGACCAACAAGGATGCTTCATGAACCTGACAAGCAGGCTGTAGCTCCCAGTGGTGCTGGCAGGGCAGACCTGGTTTAATGAGGGAGGTGCGGCTGCCTGAGCATAAGTGACTATCAAAGGAGGTGACTCTGAAAAGAGGGACCAACAGAAACCCCAGAAGCCAGGGGTGAGCAAGCTGGCAAGGTGTTAGGGACCACTGAGACCTGACCTCGTTCTACACAGATGAGCTGTGACCTGTTTGGAGTCACACAGCAAATCAAGGTCAGACAGGACTCAGGACTCCTGACTCCCGATTTATGCAGGGCCTCCCTCAAGACACAAAGGAGAGACACACACTATTTTCTTCCCTGCCATGACCCCAAGACCTAGCACAGCGTCTGTCACCATGGTAGCAGGTATTCAAAAAGTGCCCTTGAATGAATTGACCACACCAACCTCACAGAGTTGCTATGAATGAAGTTATGTTCGTAGAGCACTGAGTACCATGGATGGCACTTAGGATGCACTTGATAAACCAGCGCTGGTATTAAAATACCAGCAGGGAGTCCAACACCCATCTCTGTGCTCTGAAGTGGCACACCTAACCACTTGAAGCCTGCCACTCATACCTCAGGCCCATTTTTCAAGGGTGTGGGCGTGGGGTTGGAGGACCCGCCCTCAGCCAAGTCAGAATCTGGGGATCCGCTCACTCTTGCGAAGGTGTGTCTTAGAGACAGACAAGAAGAATTAGTAAGGGATGAAGAGTTCAGGATCCCCGAAATCTGGCCCCTCTAAACCAAGAATTCCCAACAAAAAGACTTCTGACAGACACCTTTCTCAAAGAGGGATCGCTCCGACAAGGCATACCTCAGGGCTGCTTGCAGGATCCCCCAGCGAGGACAGGCTTCTCAAAGCTCTTTGGAAGAGTCTCCTAGCATCTGGATGTCTCTAGAATTGTTTACGTGGATCCCCAGTACTGGACCCCTCACAGGCTGGTTTTTCCAGAACCCCGAGAAAGGAGTCGCCCTATCTGGGACCCCCGCCCCACACTTTGACTCTTCAGCGAATGGATCCTCAGAGACAGGGTCTCCAGAACTCAGGGGAAAGATCTCGCCGGGACCTGTCGGAGGAGGCCCTTTTACTCTCCCCCACCAGCCAACGAACAGCGCCGGGATTCCAAATGAGGCGCCCTCCTCTTTCCCGCTCGCCAGGCCTGGACCCCACCCTGTGCTCCCCGCCACCAGAACGCTCCAGCGAGCTCCCAGATCGAAAGACCTACCAGACCGTCCGGCCCCCGCCGCTGCCACCACCTCTTCACCAACCTCGACGCTCACTGAGCGCTCTGGGGGCCGCCATCTTATCACCCACGTGACCGGGTCGGACGACACCAACGCAGCACCGGGGGGGTGGAAATCCAGTCAGAGGCTCCACAGAATGAGGAGATACGGAAGCGCGAGTTATCACCTGTGCCAGAGTTCATACTCAGACGTCAGTCGGAGTCTATGAGCATTCCTCAGGAAAGCGGAAGGGCAACTTCCATCCTTCCCCTGCGAGAGATTTTCTGCGGCCTACCCACTCGGTAGGACGAGTGGAAATGGTTTGTGCCCATTCAGCACGGAGGTGGGCTGGCTAGGGACGGAGCATGCGTAGTGTCCCCAGAGCGTGGTCAAGTTTCAGGGGCGCGACTAATGGATTTCCTGGGCTGGAAGCGAGATTGGAAAGGATTTTTTTTTTTCTGTCTTTTGAGGGCCGCACCCGCGGCATATGGAGGTTCCCAGGCCAGGGGTCTAATCCGAGCTGTTGCTGCCGGCCTACGCCAGAGCCACATCAAGGCCAGATCCGAGCCGAGTGTCTGCGACCTACACCACAACTCACGGCAATGCCGGATCCTTAACCCACTGAACGAGGCCAGGGTGCCCGCAACCTCATGGTTTCTAGTCGGATTCGTTTCCACTGTGCCAGGACCAGAACTCCAAGGGAAGGATTAATAAAGGACTTGACCCATTCATTCATTCATCATTTAATAAATTGTAAATGGGCGCTGAGGACAAGATGGGCTGAAGCCCTTGCCCTCATAAACCTCATTTGATTGTCTGAAGGAAACAAACAATAGTAAGTAAAAGCACATGCTGGGCTAGAGAAAAAGTCAACGCGGTGCGTGTTATGGGGTGTGCAGTTTTAAAGGACTTGGCTTTACTCTGACAAAATGAGTAATCAGGGAAATGGCATGCCCTGACTGTTAACACAGGATCATTCAGACTGGTGAGTAGATAACGGACAAGGAGGGGAACGGTGGAAGCGAGAAAACAGAAATAATTCAGATTCTAAGTTAACTTTGAAGGTGGAGCAAATAGTTTGTGGCTGGAATGGGTATGGAATTTAAGAGAAAGAGTTCTTTTAAGGATAATACAAGGGGTTTTGTGTGTGTGTTTTGGGTTTTTTTGTTTTTGTTTTTGTTTTGTTTTGTTTTTTGCTTTTTAGGGCCCCACCCGTGGCATATGGAAGATCCCAGGCTAGGGGTGGAATCCGAACTGTAGCTGCTGGCCTATGCCCCAGCCACAGCAACACCAGATCTGAGCCGTGTCTGTGACCTACAGCACAGCTCACCGAAACGCCGGATCCTTAACCCACTGAGGGATGGAACCCACATCCTCATGGATCCTAGTCGGGCTTGTTAACCACTGAGCCATGAAGGGAACTCCAAGGATGATACAAGTTTTTTGACATGTAAGAAGGAGAGAGCAACCATTAGCCAGTTGCCTCCCCATCCTATCAAGCCAAGGTCCTGTTAACTCCACCTCTGACTTAGAGTTGGCATCCAGGCACTTCGGTCATTTCTACTGCTCCTATTAAGGGTCTGAACCACCACTGGTGTCATCAGGATGCTGTCTACAAGAAGAAAAGAGAGCTTGTAAGCGATTATATCAAAACAGTACTGTGGTTCCTCAAGAAGTTAAAACATAGAACTACCATGTGATCCAGCAATTACCCCTAGTTACACCCAAGAGACATAAAAGCAGGAACTCACACAGATAGTTGTACATCCATGCTCATAGCAGCATTATTACTTTTCTTTCTTTCTTTTTTTTTTTTTTTTTTGTCCTTGTCTTTTCAGGGCCGCATCCTTGGCATATAGAAGTTCCCAGGCTAGGGGTCAAATCGGAGCTGTAGCCACCAGCCTACACCACAGCCACAGCAACACCAGATCCAAGCTGCGTCTGCAACCTACACCACAGCTCATGGGAACGCCAGATCCTTAACCCACCATCGCAGCATTATTCACAGTGGCCTTGGGGCTTGTAACCTCTATTATATTTTCTGTCTCTATGAATTTGGCTACTCTTGGAACCTTAGAAAGTGGAATCATACATTATCTGTACTTCCATTGTCTGGCTTATTTCACTGAGCATCATGTCCTCAGGGTTCATCCACATTGTAGCATGTGTCATAATTTCCTTCCTTTGAAATGTCCTTCCTACTGCATGAATGAACCACATTTTGTTTATCTCTTCATCCATCAATGGACATTTGGATTGTTTCCACCTTTTGGCTGTTGTAAATAATGCTGCTGTGAACAACGGTTTAGCAGTCTGATTCCCTATTTTCAGATCTTTGGGAGTGTAACTGCTGGATCCTATGGTAGTTCAATATTTAACTCTTTGAGGAACCACTGAACTGTCATCCACAGCAGCTGCCCCATTTTATGCACCCACCGGCAACATACAAGGATTCCAATTCCTCCACATTCTTACCCAAACTTATTTATTTTGTTTTGATGGTAGCCATCCTAATGGATCTGAAGGGTGAAACTTATTTTGAGATGCATAAAAAATGATATATACTGGAGTTCCTGTCCTGGTGCAGTGGTTAACGAATCCAATTAGGAACCATGAAGTTGAGGGTTCGATCCCTGGCCTTGCTCAGTGGGTTAAGGATCCGGCGTTGCTGTGAGCTGTGGTGTAGGTTGCAGACGCGGCTCGGATCCCGCGTTGCTGTGGCTCTGGTGTAGGCTGGTGGCTATGGCTCCGATTAGACCCCTAGCCTGGGAATCTCCATATGCCCTAAAAATCTCCAAACGGCCCTAAAAAAGGCAAAAAGACAAAAAAAAAAGATATATACTAATGGATGAATAAATACATAATAAAGCAAATATAGCAAAGTGGTCATTTGAAAGTTCTCATGAAAAACTTGGAAAAATAGGGGGCAGGGAAAAATAGGGCTACCTCTATTCTCAATGTTTAAATATTTCTTCTTCTTTTTTTTTTTTTTTTGGTCCTTTTAAGGCCATACCTGCAGCATATGTGATTCCCAGGCTAGGGGTCCAGTTGTAGCTGTAGCTGCTGGCTTATACTATAGCCACAGCAACTTGGGATCTGAGCTGCATCTGCGACCTGCACCACAGCTCACAGCATTGCCGGATCCTTAACCCGCTGATCGAGGACAGGGATCAAACTTGAGTCTTCATGGATGCTAGTTGGGTTCTTTAACTGCTAAGCCACGATGGGAACTCCAGTGTTTAACTATTTCAAAGTTAAACATTTGAAAAGTGTTTTGTTGTTGTTGTTTTGGCCATGCCTGTGGCATGAGGAATTTCTGAGGCCAGGGATCCAACCCGTGCCACAACTGCCACCCAAGCCACAGCAGTGACAAGGGTAGATCATTAATCCCCTGAGCCACCCGGGAACTCCTAAATGCAGAACCCTTGAGTCTGAAAATCCATTCCAATTTTCTGACACTAGTGTTAAAAAAGGAGGGGTGGGGAGGAAGAAGCACTCATTGCAACATTATTTGAAATGGCAAAAAAAAAAAAAGGAAAAAATACTAACAGTCCCGCCTCTGCCCCCGCCCTGGTCAGGACCGGCCCCCGTCAACACTCACCTGGACCAGTATAGTCCTTTACACCCTGGATATCCACGCATCTCCAACTCTCGCCCCGCATCCGTCCTCTCTGAGGCAGCCACCAGAGGGCGCATGTGAGCACCCGGATCAGACCACCGCCCTTTCTCTGCCCAAAGGCCTTAGGGCACCCACCTCCCTGGAGATAAAATCCCAAGTCCTCCACAACCTGCTTCTGTCCCCTCCGTGCCCTCCCCTCCTCCCTCTCTTCTCCTCGCTCACCCTGCTTCAGCCACATGGGCCTCCACACTGTTCTCCAACAGGCAAGGGCATGGTCCTGTCCCAGGGCCTTTGTACAGGCTGTGCCCTCTGCTTGCAACATTTTTCTCTCTAAATACCTTTGTTCACTCCCTCATTCAAGCGCAAATATTTGCTCCTTTGGTCAAATGTTACCTCTTCCGCAAGGCCTCCCCTGAGCGCTTGAATTACCTCATCCCCAGCATTCCTTTACTCAGTTCTCTGATTTATTTTTTCCCCACAGCATCTGTATTTTACTGTACATTTTACTATAATGATTTTGTTTACTGCCTATATTCCCCACTAGAATATAAGTGCCATGAGAGCAGGGACTTGTGTCTGCCTTGTCCTCCACGATATGATATATGGTAGTGTGCTGGTTAACTAGCAATCTGGAAAAAAAAAATTTAAAGCCTCAATTTGCAGTGGTTGCCAATTCCTGTGTGTGAATATTCCCACCAGGGTCCAGTCACAAAATACCCAATATTGTCTCTTGTGAGTCAATACACATTGGCTCCAAGAGTTCGCTAAGTTGATCCCAGCACCTATTGCACGCCAGGTACATAGAAGGTGCTCAATAAATATTTAAGACATGAGTAAATGAACCCTCCATCAATAGGGATCTGGTTAAATAATAGTGAATCCAGGAGTTCTCATAGTGGCTCAGAGGGTTAAGAACCTGACTAATATCCAAGAGGATGTGGCTTTGATCCCTGTGGGTTAAGGATCCGGCATTGCCGCAAGCAAGCTGTGGTATAGATTACACTAATCCGGTATTGCTATAGCTGTGGCGTAGGCCAGCAGCTGCTGCTCCCATTTGACCCCTGGTCCGGGAACTTCCATATGCCACAGGTGTGGCCCTAAAAAAGAAAAAATAGTGAATCTGTATGTTAACAAAATCTACAAAAATTGAAGAAAGCTGAGTTCCCGTTGTGGCTCAGTAGTAACACAACTGACTAGTATTCATGAGGATGCAGATTCAATCCCAGGCCTTGCTCAAGTGGGTTAACTATCCGGCATTGCCATAAGCTGTGGTGTAGGTCACAGCTGCAGCTCAGATCCCATGTTGTTGTGGCTGTGCTGTAGGCCGGCAGCTGCAGCTCCGATTCGACCTCTAGCCTGAGAACTTCCATATGCTGTAGTTGTGACCCTAAAAAGACAAAAAAAGGGGGGAGGGAGAAAGCAAGGCACAGAATCAATGTAATCTCATTTACATAAATGTATTAAATATGTAAATAACATATGGGTAAAAAATTATGAAAATATCCAACCATTTACTCAAACTACTTACTTTAAATCTTTTGTTTTTTGGGGGGATAAAAGGTAACCTCTTTATTTTTTTTAATTAGTCAGTGAATTTTATTACATTTATAGGTATACAACAATCATCACAACCAAATTTTACAGCATTTCCATCCCAAACCCTCAGCGCTTCCCTCCACCCCCAACCTGTCTCATTTGGAAACCGTACGTTTTTCAAAGTCTGTGAATCAGTATCTGCTCTGCAAAGAAGTTCATTGCATCCTTTTTTTAGATTCCACATGTAAGTGATAGCATCTGATGTTGGTGTCTCACTGTCTGGCTAACTTCACTTAGCATGGTAATATCTAGGTCCATCCATGTTGCTGCAAATGCCATTATTTCATTCCTTTTAATGGCTGAGTAATATTCCATTGTGTATGTGTACCACTTCTTCTTGATCCACTCCTCTGTTGATGGGCATTTAGGTTGTTTGCATGTCTTGGCTATTGTATAGAGTGCTGCAATGAACATCTGAGTACATGTGTCTTTGCGAGTCATGGTTTTTTCTGGATAAATGCCTGGGAGTGGGATTGCTGGATCAAATGGTAATTCTATTTTTAGTTTTCTGAGGAATCTCCATACTGTTTTCCACAGTGGTTGCACCAATCTACATTCCCACCAACAGTGTAATAGGGTTCCCTTTTCTCCACACCCTCTCCACCATTTATTGTTTGTAGACTTTTTGATGATGGCCATTCTGGCTGGTATGAGGTGGTACCTCACAGTGGTTTTGATTTGCATTTCTCCAATAATTAGTGATGTTGAACATCTTTTCATGTGGTTTTTGGCCATCTGTACATCTTCTTTGGAGAACTGTCTGTTTAGATCTTCTGCCCATTTTTTGATGGGATTTGTTTTTTTTTTTTTTTGGTATTGAGCTGCAGAAGGTGTATATAAATTTTGGAGATTAATTACTTTTCAGTTGTTTCTTTCTTTTTTTTTTTTTTTGTCTTTTTGCCTTTTCTAGGGCTGCTCCCCTGGCATATGGAGATTCCCAGGCTAGGGGTCCAGTTGGAGCCGTAGCCACTGGCCTACACCAGAGCCACAGCAACTCGGGATCTGAGCCACATCTGCAACCTACACCACAGCTCACGGCAACACCGAATCCTCAACCCACTGAGCAAGGCCAGGGGCCAAACCCGAAACCTCATGGTTCCTAGTCAGATTTGTTAACCACTGTGCCACGATGGGAACTCCATCAGTCATTTCATTTGCAAATATTTTCTCCCATTCTGTGGGTTGTCTTTTTGTTTTGTTTAGGGTTTCCTTTGCTGTGCAGAAACTTTTAAGTTTAATTAAGTCCCATTTGTTTATTTTTGTTTTTATCATCATTACTCTAAGAGGTGGATCTGAGAAGATGTTGCTGTCGTTTATGTCAGAGAGTGTTTGGCCTATGTTTTGTTTTAAGAGTTTTGTAGTGTCTGGTCTTATATCTAGGTCTTTAATCCATGTTGAGTTTATTTTTGTGTATGGTGTTAGGGAGTGTTTTAATTTCATTCTTAAACATGTGGCTGTCCAGTTTTCCCAGCACCACTTATTGAACGGGCTGTCTTTTCTCCATTGTATATTCTTGCCTCCTTTGTCATAGATTAGTTGGCTATAGGCGCGTGGGTTTAATTCTGGGCTTTCTATCCTGTACCACTGATCTATATTTCTGTCTTTGTGCGAGTACCATATGGTTTTGATGACTGTAGTTTTGTAGTATAGTCTGAAGTCAGGAAGCCTGATTCCTCCAGCTCCATTTTTCCTTTTCAGGATGTCTTTGGCTATTCTGGGTCTTTTGTGCTTCCAAACAAACTTTAAAATGTTTGGTTCTAGTTCTGTGAAAAATGTCCTCAAGCTACTTACTTTAAATCTTAAACCTCCTTGTGCTGCTTGAAATGTTTTACTGTAATATTTTATTTTATCATTTTTTTTTACCATGCCCACGGCGTGTGGAAGTTCCCAGGCCAGAGATAAAACCCGTGCGACAGTCCTTAACCCACTGAGCCACCAGGGAACTCCTTGTTTTGCCATTTGTTAAGGATTGGGGTGGTGGCCCTTTCAGAATGAGCTGGTAGCCCTCACAAGGTGGTCATCTTGATCAAGGGACAGAATTCTCCAGGCCACTCCAGGTTCTGTTCTCGGCCACCTCTTGCTTCCTGGGCCAGGCAGGAAGCATAACTGGGTGAATCAAGCATAATGGGACCTGGGGCCCACAGGCTGCCACCCTTCTCCACCCCGTCATGGCTCTGGGTTTGGTTTTTGTTTTTCAAATATTCTCATTTTTAAGGGAAGCCAGGCAGCAATTGATTTTACATGTAATCTCTCCTTGGAAACATGAGGGCAATTAATGAAAAACATCAACATGCCACACACAGTAGAGAAGTCACTTTGATAGGCCAGCTGCTGATTTAAACACATTCATTCATTTACAAAATATTTATTATTTGCTGTGTGGCAGGCACTATCCTGGGACAGAGGGTAGAGAATGAACAGTCTCTGGCCTCATGGAGCTGACATCCTGATGATTGTTACTTTCTGTTGCCATCCCTTTTTTTTTTTTTTTTTTGGCTGTGCCCACAGCATATACAAATTCTCAGGCCAGGGATCAAACCCACACCACAGCAGCAACCTAAGCCACAGCATTTACAACACCAGGTCCTTTACCCACTAGGCCACCAGGGAACTCCTCTGCTGTCTTCTTGAGTTTTCCAAAGCTGACCCCAATCAACCCCTGTTTGTTTTATAGTAGACCTGCCTGGCTCACCATGCTACCATCCAGACCACATTGGTGGCAGGCTAATGTACACGCAGAGCTTCCCTGTGGGCTGAGGGCAGTATTGACTCTGTTTTCTTGTTGTTGTTGTTTTCAAATGGCCACACCTGTGGCATATAGAAGTTCCTGGGCCAGGGACTGAATCCGGGCTGCAGCTGCCGCAACACTGGATCCTTTAACCCAGGGTACTGGGGCTGGGCTGGGGATCCAGCCCGCACCTCCAGAATGACCCGAGCTGTTGCAGTTGGATTTTTAACCCACCGCACCACAGTGGGAACTCCTGAGGGCTGTGTTGACTCTGGAAGCCTTTGGGGCAGCATGCCAGGTTTAATTGGCCCTAAGGATGCTCTGGGAGAGAGTGGAGATAGGTCCAGGGGTGTAGGAAGCAGATATTGGCAGCCACACCCCAAAGCAGGGCTTATTTATGAGCAGGAACTTGAAATCTGGAAACTGCAGGCTTGTGGGTACCGATAACAGGAGAGGAGTAGGTGCTAAACCCAGACACACCCACCTTCAAGTCTCAGGCTCCTCTACTCTTTTTTTTTTTTTTAAATTGACGTACAGCTGATTTACAATGTCATGTTAGTTTCAGGTGTATAACAAAGTGTTTCAGTTATACATACTTTACATATGTATGTATATATAGATACTCTTTACAGAATCTTTTCCATTATAGTTGTTACAAGATATTAAATATAGTTCCCTGTGCTATACAGTAGGTCTTTGTTGTTTATTGATTTTATATACAGTAGTGTATGTCTGATAATCCCAAACTACTAATTTATCCCTCCCCCGCCACACCCCAACCATTTCCCCTTTGGTAACCATAAGTTTGTTTTTTGTGTCTATGATTCTGTTTCTCTTTTCTGTTTGACTCAATGAACTTTATTATATTTATAGTTGTACAACCATCATCACAACCCAATTTTACATTTCCATCCCAAACCCCCAGGCCATCCCCCCACCAACCTGTCTCCTTTGGTAACCATAAGTTTTTCAAAGTCAGTTTCTGTTCTGCCAAGAAGTTCATTGTACCCTTTTTTTTTTTGATTCCACATGTAATTGATAGCATTTGATGTTGGTGTCTCACTGTCTGGCTAACTTCACTTAGCGTGATAATGTCTAGGTCCATCCATGTTGCTGCAAATGCCATTATTTCATTCCTTTTAATGGCTGAGTAATATTCCATTGTGTATATGTACCATCTCTTCCTTATCCACTCCTCTGTCAATGGACATTTAGGTTGCTTCCACATCTTGGCTATTGCATATCGTGCTACAGTGAACATTGGGGTACATTTTCTCTGGATAGATGCCCAGGAGTGAGATTGCTGGATCATACGGTAATTCCATTTTGAGTTCTTTGAGGAACTGCCATACTGTTTTCAATAGTGGTTGCACCAATTTATATTCCCACCAACAGTGTAAGAGTGTTCCCTTTTCTCCATACCCTCTCTAGCATTTATTATTTATAGACTTTTTGATGACGGCCATTCTGGCTAGTATGAGGTGGTACCTCATAGTGGTTTTGATTTGCATTTCTCCAATAATTAGTGATGTTGAACATCTTTTCATGTGGTTTTTTTTTTTTTGCCATCTGTATGTCTTCTTTGGAGAACTGTCTTTTTAGATCTTCTGCCTTTTTTTTTTTTTTGGCTTTTAGGGCCGTACCTGCGGCACATGGAGGTTCCCAGGCTACAAGTCTAATCGGAGCTATAGCCACTGGCCCTCAGCAACTCGGGATCCGAGCCATGTCTGAGACCTACACCACAGCTCACAGCAACATGGGATCCTTAACCCACTGAGTGAGGCTAGGGCTCGAACCAGCATCCTCATGGATGCTAGTTGGGTTCATTAACCGCTGAGCCAGGACAGGAAATCCTTCTGCCTGTTTTTTGATGGGGTTGTTTGTTTTTTTGGTTTTGAGCTGCAGGAGGTGTTTATATATTTTGGAAATTAATCCCTTGTCAGTTGCTTAATTTGCAAATATTTTCTCCCATTCTGTGGGTTGTCTTTTCGTTTTGTTTAGGGTTTCCTTTGCTGTGCAAAAACTTTTAAGTTTAATTAGGTCCCATTTGTTCATTTTTGTTTTTATTGTCATTACTCTAGGAGGCAGATCTGAGAAGATATTGCTGTGGTTTGTGCCAGAAAGTGTTTGGCCTATGTTTTCCTCTAAGAGTTTTATAGTATGCAGTCTTTTTTTTTTTTAAATGGCCACACCCACAGCATATGGAAGTTCCCAGGCTCTAATCAGAGCTGCAGTTGCCAACCTACGTACAGCCACAGAAATACCAGCTCTGAGCCACATCTGCGAACCATGCCGCAGCTTGAGGCAATGTTGGATCTTTAACACACTGAGCAAGGCCAGGGATCAAATGCACATTCTCATAGGTACTGGTCAGGTTCTTAACCTGCCGAGCCATAACAGGAACTCCTATAGTACCCAGACTTATATTTAGATCTTTACTCAATTTCAAGTTTATTTTTTGTATGGTGTTAGAGAGTGTTCTAATTTCATTCTTTTACATGTAGCTGTCCAGTTTTCCCAGCACCTCTTATGGAAGGGACTGTCTTTCTCTATCTTAATCCTGTCTCTGTTTCTGTTTTGTAAATAAACTCATTTGGATCATATTTTGGATTTTCATATGTAAGTGATATCATACACTATTTGTCTTTCTAATATATTTTGCTTAACATGATAATCTCTAATTGCATCCATGTTGCTGCAAATGGCATTATTTCATTATTTTTATGGCTGAGTAGTATTCCATTGTATATATGTACCACATCTTTCTTATCCATTCATCTGTTGATGGACATTTAACTTGTTTCCATGTCTTGGCTCTTGTGAATAGTGCTGCTATGAACCTTGGGGTGCATGTATCTTATCAGAATTTTTTCTGGATAGACAGGTACCTCTACTCTTGAGCAAGGCTGTGGAGACCAGAAGTCCAAATTCAAGGATGTGGGTAGGTAAGGGAGGGTCATTTCTGCCTCTTCCAGCTTCATGCGTGGCCAGAAATCTTTGGTGTCCCTTTGGCTTATGGACACATTGCTCCAGCCTCTGTTTTGTCTCCCTATGTCTTATCTGAATTTCCTTCTCCTCATAATGGCACCAGGGGTGTTCCCATCATGGCTTATGGTAATGAACACAACTGGTATCCATGAAGGTGGAGGTTTGATCCCTGACCTCGCTCAGTGGGTTAAGGATCTGGCGTTGCTGTGAGCCCTGGTATAGGTTGCAGACATGGCTCAGATCTGGTGTTGCTATGGCTGTGTAGGCCGGCAGCTGCAGCTCTGATTTGACCCCTAGCCTGGGAACCTCCATATGCCTTCCATCATGGTCTATCCCAAGAGACTGAATATAATTCTCTGTGCTATACAGCAGGACCTTATTGCTTATCCATTCTATGCACTCTTTTTGTTGTTGTTGTTTGCTTTTTTTTTTTTTTTTTTTGTCTTTTTGCTATTTCTAGGGCCACTCCCGTGTGGCATATGGAGGTTCCCAGGCTAGGGGTTGAATCGGAGCTGTAGCCACCGGCCTACACCAGAGCCACAGCAACGCGGGATCCGAGCCGCGTCTGCAACCTACACCACAGCTCACGGCCACGCCGGATCGTTAACCCACTGAGCAAGGGCAGGGACGGAACCCGCAACCTCATGGTTCCCAGTCAGATTCGTTAACCACTGCACCATGACGGGAACTCCCATGCTTTTCTTCTTTTTTTCTTTTTTTCTTTTTTTCTTTAGGGCCACACGCTCGGCATATGGAGGTTCCCAGGGTAGGGGTCTAATCGGAGCCACAGCTGCTGGCCTACGCCAGGGATCGAACCTGCAACCTCATGGTTCCTAGTCAGATTCATTTCTGCTGTGCCACGACAGGAACTCCTGCTTATCCATTCTAAATGTACTAACCTCAAACTCCCAGTCCATCCCACTCCCTCCCCCACCCCTCGGCAACCCAAGTCTGTTCTTCATGTTTGTGAGTCTGTTTCTGCTCTGTAGATAAATTAATTTGTGCCGTATTTTAGATTCCATATGTAGGTGATATCATATGGTATTTGTCTTTCTCTTTCTGGCTTAATTCACTTAGTATGAGAATCTCTACTTACATCCATGTTGCTGCAAATGGCATTATTTTTTATCTTTTATGGCTGAGTAGTATTCCATTGTGTACATTAAGATGTACCACATCTTAATCCAGTCATCTGTTGCTGGACATTTAGGTTTTTTCCATGTCCTGGCTATTGTGAATAGTGGTTCAGTGAACATAGGAGTGCATGTATCTTTTTCAATGAAAGTTTTGTCTGGACATGTGCCCAAGAGTGGGATTGCTGGATCATATGGTAGTTCTAAATTTTGTTTTCTGACATATCTCCATACTGTTTTCCATAGTGGTTGTACCAATTTACGTTTCTACCAGCAGTGTAGGAGGGTTCCCTTTTCTCCACACCCTCTCCAGCATTTGTTATGTGTAGACTTACTAATGATGGTCATTCTGACTGGTATGAGGTGGTACCTCATCATAGTTTTGATTTGGATTTCTCTGATAATTAGTGATGTTGAGTATGTTTTCATGTGCCTGTTGGCCATCCATACGTCTTCTTTGGAGAAATGTCTATTCAGGTCCTCTGCCCATTTTTCAGTTGGGTTGTTTGGTTTTTTTTTTTTTTGCTGCTGAGTTATATGAGTTGTTTGTATATTTTGGAGACTAGGCCCTTGTCAGTTGCATTGTTTGAAACTATTTTCTCCCATTCCATAGGCTGTCTTTTTTTTTTTTTTTGCAGTTTCCTTTGCCGTGCAAAAGCTTTTAAGTTTGAATAGGTCCCATTAGTTTATTTTTGTTTTTATTTCTATTGCCTTGGGAGACTAACCTAAGAAAACATTTGTACAGTTGATGTCAGAGAAGTTTTATGGTGTCCTGTCTTATATT
The DNA here is from genome assembly GCF_016906955.1 of Phacochoerus africanus. Taxonomy (NCBI): domain Eukaryota; kingdom Metazoa; phylum Chordata; class Mammalia; order Artiodactyla; family Suidae; genus Phacochoerus; species Phacochoerus africanus. The sequence goes on along the minus strand of NC_062547.1, from coordinate 75,298,151 downwards.
TAAGTCTTTAAGCCATTTTGAGTTTATTTTTGTGCGTGGTGTGAGAGTGTGTTCCAGTTTCATTGATTTACATGCAGCTGTCCAGTTTTCCCAGCACCACTTACTGAAGAGACTGTCTTTTCCCCGTTTTATATTCTTGCCTCCATTGTCAAAGGTTCATTGACCATAGGTGTCTGGGATTTATTTCTGGGTTCTCTATTATATTCCATACAGACATACTGGTGTCTATGTCTGTTTTTATATCAGTACCACCCTGTCTTGATTTCTGTAGCTTTGTAATATTGTCTGAAGTCTGGGAGAGTTATGCCTCCTGCTTGGTTTTTTTTCCTCAGGACTACTTTGGCAATTCTGGGTCTTTTATAGTCCATGTAAATTTTGGATTGTTTGTTCTAGTTCTGTGAAAAATGTCACGAATAATTTGATAGGGATTGCATTGACTCTGTACATTGCTTTAGGTAGTATAACTTTTTTTTTTTTTTTTTTTGGTTTTTAGGCCTCACCCACAGCAGGTGGAGGTTCCCAGGCTAGGGGTCTAATCGGAGCTGTAGCTGCCAGCCTACACCATAGCCACAGCAACGCCAGATCCTAGCCACATCTTTGACCTATACCACAGCTCACGGCAATGCTTGATCCTTAACCCACTGAACGAGGCCAGGGATTAAATCTGAAACCTCATTGTTCCTAGTCGGGTTCGTTTCCTTTGCACCATGATGGGAACTCCAATATGACCATTTTGATGATATTAATTCTTCCAGTCCAGGAGCATGGAGTTCTTTGAATCCTCTTTTTTTTTTCCCATGGCCGTACCTGCGGCATACGGAAGTTCCTGGGCTAAGGGTTGAATCAGAGCTGCATCTGAGGCCTAAGCTATGAGAACACTGGATCTGAGCTGCATCTGTGACCTATGCTGCAGTTTGGGGCAACGCCAGATCCTTAACCCACCAAGCAAGGCCAGGGATTGAACCTGCATCCTCATGGACACTATGTTGGATTCTTAACCCACTGATCAAGGCCAGGGATCGAACCCACAACTCATGGTTCCTAGTCTGATTCATTTCCTCTGCACCACGACGGGAACTCGTGAAACTAAGTATTTTTGACATATCGCATTATTAAAAATTACACTGGTTTATTTGTGCTTTTTTTGGCTACACTTCTGGCATGTGGAAGTTCCTAGGCAGGGATCGAATCTTGGCCACAGCATTGACAACTCCAGATCCTTGCCACCAGGGAACTCCTCTTTGTACTTTTTTTTTTGTCTTTTTGTCTTTTTTTGTTGTTGTTGTTATTGTTGTTGTTGTTGTTATTGTTGCTATTTCTTGGGCTGCTCCCGCGGCATATGGAGGTTCCCAGGCTAGGGGTTGAATTGGAGCTGTAGCCACCGGCCTACACCAGAGCCACAGCAACGCGGGATCCGAGCCGCGTCTGCAACCTACACCACAGCTCACGGCAACGCCGGATCGTTAACCCACTGAGCAAGGGCAGGGACGGAACCCGCAACCTCATGGTTCCTAGTCGGATTCGTTAACCACTGCGCCACGACGGGAACTCCCTTTTTTTTTTTTTTTTTTTTTTTTTAATGCCTGCACCCATATCATATGGAAGTTCCCAGGCCTGGGATTGAATCCAAGCTACAGCTGTGGCAACATCAGATCCTTTGACTAGCTGAGCCCAGCCTGGGATTAAACCTGTGCCTCCGTAGTGACCAGAGCTATTGCAGTCAGATTATTATTACTTTTTTTTGTCTTTTGTCTTTTTAGGGCTGCACCCACAACATATGGAGGTTCCCAGGCTAGGGGTATAATCGGAGCTATAGACCCGATTAGCTACAGCCTACACCACAGCCTATACCCGATCAGGTGCCAGCCTACACCACAGCCACAGCAAAGCCAGATCCAAGCCACATCTGTGATGTACACCACAGCTCATGGCAACGCCAAAGCCTTAACCCACTGAGGAAGACCAGGGATCTAACTCGCAATTCCTAGTCAGATTCGTTTCTGCTGCATCATGACAGGAACTCCCTGCAGTCAGATTCTTAACCCAGTGCACCACAGCAGGAACACCTGAAATGTCATCTTTGCAGTGAGAGTCTCCCTAATCTCTGTATTTGAGGCTGTAACCCCTCACTCTCTACTTTCCTTTTGTTATTCTCCATAATTCAGCTCTAAACAGAATTTTTTCATTGAGATATAATTTGCATAATTCAGGGAATTTGAGTATCAAGGTTGTACAATCATCATCACATCAATTTTAGAGCATTCCATCACCCTGATAAGAAAGTCCCTACCAGTTTTTCCTTCCCCCAGCCCCTGGCAACCACTAATCTATTTTCTGACTCTATGGATTTGCCTGTTGTGGACATTTCATATCAACGGAATCCCAATCACACACTATGTGGCCTTTACCAGCACTTCATTCCTTTTTACTGCCAGTCAACATGCATTTTTATGTATATATGCATATACATTTTGTTTATCCATTCATCTGTAGGTGGACATTTGGGTCGTTTGCACTTTGGGGCTATTTTAGCTATTATGAATAAGGCTGCTAATAACATTCGTGTACAATACTGGGGGTTTTTTTGGTCTTTTTTTTTAGGGCTGCACCTGCAGCATATGGAAGTTCCTGGGCTAGGGGTTGAATGGGAGCTGCATCTGAGGCCTAAGCCATGGCAATGCTGGATCGGAGCTGCATCTGTGACTTATGCTGTAGCTTGGGGCAATGCCAGATCCTTAACCCACCAAGCAAGGCCAGGGATTGAACCTGCATCCTCATGGACACTATGTTGGGTTCTTAACCCACTGAGCCACAACACGAACTCCAAAATTTTTTATGTGGACACATAAGTAGACCTAAGACAATCAAACAGCCTGTTATTTTATCAGCAAAAATGCATTTATTCAGTATTCAGAAACAAGGAATTACAATTTGGGACAACATAGTCTGAGTCACAGACAGGTCCAGAGAACAAGGGAGCAGATGGTTCTTTTATAGAAAAAAAGGGGGAGTTAGGAGGGGCTGTTATTAAACAAAGAGTCCTTTGGAGGAAACTGAGGGCTCAAAACTGTGGTGGTTTTTCATTGGTTGAGTGTCGGTGGTCTCTCATTGGTTTGGCTGTTCCCAGGCAAAGAGAAATTCTCCCTCCCACCCCAAGTAAAGTAGTAACTTTCTTCCTGCTAAGAGATGCAAAGGTATGTCTCTTCTTGTTGAGTCTGTAATTGACTTAAGAGTTGGTAGGTAGGGCTTGAGAACTCCCCACTCTGGCTTCCTCACTCAATTTTAAATGAGGTTTATGTTTGTTAGTCTTGATACAGATCTCCAATTCTAGGAGTGGAATTGCTGGGTCATTTGGTAATTCTACGCACAAATTTATGGAGTTCCTGTTGTGGCTCAGAGTGTTCTCAGAGTGTTCGTTTACATGAGGATGTGAGTTCAATCCCTGGTCTCATCCAGTGGGTTATGGATCTGGCATTACCCTGAGCTGTGGTGTAGGTCCCAAAGCTCACATCCTGTGTTGCTGGGGCTGTGGGGTACCCTTGTAGCAGTAACTCTGATTCGATCTCTAGGCTGGGAACTTCCATATGCTGCAGCTGTGGCCCTAAAAAGCAAAATAATAATAGCTTTATGGGAACTGACCAGATTGTTTCCCACAGTGGCTGCGCCATTTATCCCACCAGCAATGTATGAGGGTTCCAGTTGCTACACGTCTTTGCCAAACTTGCTCGTTTCCTGGGTAGAGGTAGTAGGGTGTTCATGTTTCAAACCACAGCCATCCCAGTAAGCTTAAATGGTATCTCTGTTTTTGATTTGCACGGCTCCATGGACTTAAGATTGTGAGCAATTTTTTCCTGAGCTTATTCACCATTTTCTTTGGAGATGTGTCTGCATCCTTTGCCCATTTTTTGAGCAGGTTATCTGTTTTGTTCCCTGCGTGGAGGGTCTAGAGGAGCACTCAAAGGAGCTCAATTAGCATTTGTTGAATGAATGAGTGCCTTACAGCGAGCAGTGGGGTTTGCGGTCTGTTACCGGTCCCACCTGTGCTTATTACGCAGGGTGTGACTGCGTCATTGCGATGTGGGTCCGACCAGGGATACCTGTTTCTGCGACTGTCCCCTACTAAGAACCACGCCCTAAACAGAGCCGAGCCACTTTTCCAAATTCCCACCTAGCCGCCCGAGCGGGGAATCGAAGCCTGTTCCGGCTCCGTTGTCCGGAGCAAGCTCTGGCGCCAAGCTTCCTGTATTGATTCGAATCGCGAGCTACGTCATGTCCTCCCGAGATGCCCGGGGCGCGCAGGCGCCGTCGCGCCAGGTGGGCGGGACGGCGCCGCGCGCGGGCGCGAGGCCAGGACGCGCGGGGGCGGGGCAGCCCACGCAGCGCGCCGGCGCGGGGGCGGGGCTGGTCGCGGGAGCGCGCGCGGCGGAGGAGGGTGGCGGAGGCCGAGGACCAGCGACCGACGCCATATTAAGGAGCTCGGAGCTCTGGCTCCCGTCAGCGGCGTCCGCGGCTGAACGCGGCGGAACTGCGTGCAGCGGAGGCGAGCGCTGCACGGCGCCGGGAGAGGCGGGGCCGCCAGAGCCAGTGGGCGACGGAAGCGGCGAGCCAGGTGAGGCGGCCGAGGGCTAGGGACCCGCCCCCTGAACCAGAGCCGCGACCCCCGAGCCCGGCCAGGCCTGGCAGCGGCACGGGCCTTCCTGCGGCCCCCGAAAGGGAGCCCGCGGCCTGGCCTGCCACCCCCGAGCTCGGACCGCTCCAGGAGCCGGCCGGATCCTGGAGCGCCGCCCCCAAGCCGACTTAGGCCCAGGTGACCTCAGCATCCCACCGCTCGTCTTAACTCCCTCTCTGAGCCTCTCCCCAGACCAGACCCTACGTGACCTCCCCAACCGGAGCCACCTGCAACCTGTGGCCTCCCCGCGCGGTCAGCGTCCCTGTTATTTTGTATAAGTAGCAAGTCGAGTTCTGATTCCTTAGACCGCGGGGTCTCCCGGCTCCGACATCTGGAACAGCAGGCCCACGCCCTAATTTGTGCTATTCATTTTTGGCCTGTCAAACCCGGGTCTCCCAAGTTCACACCATCCCAGCTCGGACCCTGCTCAAATTGAGATTCCCCCCCAGAGCTGTCACGACTCACCCTGGCTCTAACGGGCCCCCGCCCCCTTTCCCCGCCCGGATAAAATACAATCTCAGTTTATGGACCCTGGAACAGCTAGGGTGAGTTGTGGAGATACTGCCTGTCTGGGCTCCCCATTGTACTCACTGCGCCCCTTTCTGCTCCTGACACACAGAAACACTTAGGCGACGAGTTTTGAATACATAAGTGCTCCTATGCGCCCAGCATCTTTAGTTTCTGCTCCCCTATCCTCAAAGCTTGACCCATTCCAGCTTTGATACACGCAGAATCCAGCTCTCCCATTTTGGCTTTGGCCCCAGAGACAGCCTAGCAATGCCCAACCACCATTCAATCCGGGACCATTCATTCTGGGTTTTCCTCCAGGCACAAGCCTGGCCACCCGGACCCCTCAAGTGTGCCACATTAACCCCATCACAACTATTTTACCTTACTAAAAACTTACTCCCACCTCCCATTGGCCCTGCACTTTCTAGACCTGCCCTCAACCCAAAACCCGAGTTCTACTATTGTGCAGGTGTCCAGCCTAAACCCATGTTGTTTTCCCTGTTTTCTTCCCCCAAGAATTATGCCTTAATTCAAGGTGCCTCTCAGACTGGGAACTCAATTGCCACCCCCCGACCTCCTCCCAACCCTGGTCAACTGAGTGATGACCTTGTGCCTCTTGCTGGTGAAGCTACACCCCACCCTCTGCCCGACACCACTTCTTACCATACTTTGAAGGAGGACAGTTTACCTAAAGAAAAAACATCCACCCAGACCTCATGCAGCCATTCCCTGCCAGTTCCTACTCCCCAGAACAGGGACAGGTGGGAAGGTCTTTGAAATGAAGAAAGTTGGATGGTCCCTCCTGGAGGTGGTGGCGGGATTTGCACTCTGGAAGCTGATGGAATCCTGGGGTGCACGTTGTCCCCTAGAACACATCCTAGCCCGTTTATTGGCAGAATGTCTCATGGGCCGTCATGGTCTTTGATGTTGAGGGCCCCTTCTGTTTTGGCCATGCAAGTTAGGCTGCTTGTTGCTTCTGAATCTGAGAGTGGAGGCAGGTGTGCTGGCTGCCCGGTGGTGCTTTGCATAGCAGGTGAGGTTGCATTTCTCCTAGAGAGTTAAGGATGCAGTCTCTCTGCCTCCAAAAACCGGGCCTCTGGTGCTTGGACAGCTCTTGACTCAAAGAACAGTTGCTTTGAAGTGGTGGGGGGCAGGGATTCACATGACTATGCTGGCCAGTTTGCCACTGTGACTGTTTCCCAGAAAGATCTCAGAATCTGTGCCCTGGCTGGTGGTGTCTGTCCAGGGTTGGGCATGGAGGACTCTGGAGGCTGATGAGTCTTCAGAAATGAGTTGGTGTCGATTTTCCCACTAGGTCCTGTGTTACAGCAAGAGGTCTCCTGCTGTTGATATTTACTGGGGCCTCTGGCCCCGGCAGGTTTTGTATACTGGGGACTTGTGTGTTTGGAGACGCCCAGAGTGGGGGTTGGTTGTAGGGACCTTTTGCTCAGTGACACTGAGAGGGATGAGGGTCCAAAGTCATTATATTTACTCTGAAGGGCTGGTAGTGGGGACTCCTGGCTAGCATCAGGATCAAGGGACTTGGTCTTTAAGAAACCAGCCAACTCGCAGCAGTTGTAATTCTTCTCTTCTAGAGCAAAAGTTCTCCACTAGGGACACTGGTGATGTCTGGAGACAACTGTGGTTGTCATGATGGGGGGGGGCTTATATCGAGTGGGTGGGGGCCTGAGATGCTGCTCTACAACCCTCAGTGACCTTCAGTGCCTAGGTGGTCCCTCATAGAGAATGATCTGGCCCAGAATGTCCACAGTGCCTAGAGGAAGAGACCTTGGACTAGACTCCAGACCATGAGGCCTTTGAGTGCAGGTGCCTTGTAAGGCTGGAGCTGGAGAATACTGGCTTGAGTAGGTGCTGAGGATTGGCGCAGGGAACTGGTGTCCTGCGGAGCTGGAAAAGGAATATGTGGCTACCCATCTTCTGCCCTGAGAGCTCCCTGTGGTCTGGCTTCTGCTCCATCACAGGTCCCAGTGGCTTCCTCCTTGTCAGCTCCACTGGTCATGGCCCTGCCCACCCCTCACTAGCCTCTCTCAGGTTTCAGCCACTGTAGAGCCTTCCCATTGTAGGCAGGGGCATTTGAAGCCTAGGGACAGGCACATGACTGAAGCAACCAAAGTGTGGCACTGACAGTCTCAACAGGGTATTGGTGGCCCCAACTGCTATGTCTGTGTCCTTGGCAGGTGACTACTTAACGCCTGCCTCAGGGTCATCAGCCATGAACGGAACAAGAGAACACATTGTGCATCCTCCCCAGCCTTGCTTCATTTAGTCATTCTCGCATGTATGCCGTAAAGATGTAGAAGGTGGAACCCACTCTCCTGGCTTCCTGTGCCTTTTCCTGTGTCCTTCAGTCTCTTTCACTGGCCCTTCTTTTTAGTATCTTATTTACTTTTGTTGGTACCAGCTTTATTCAGATGTAATTGTTATACCTTACAATTCCCAGGCTAGGGGTCGAATTGAAGCTGCAGCTGCCAGCCTACGCCACAGCCACAGCAACACCAGATCTAAGCCGCATCTGTAACGTACACCTCAGCTTGCAACAACGTGGGATTCTTTAACCCTTGAACAAGGCCAGGGATCAAACACACATCCTCATGGATACTAGTCCGGTTCTTAACCCGCTGAGCCACAACAGGAATTCCTTTTTTTTTTCTTTTCTTATTTATCTATTTATTTATGGCTGTACACAAAGCATGTGTAAATTACGGGGTCAGAGATGCAATATTTGCCACAGCAGTGCTCTGAGCCACTGCAATGATAATGCCAGATTCTTTTTTTTTTTTTTTGTCTTTTTGCCATTTCTTGGGCCGCTCCCACAGCATATGGAGGTTCCCAGGCTAGGGGTCTAATTGGAGCTGTAGCCACTGGCCTACTCCAGAGTCACAGCAGCACGAGATCCGAGCCGCTTCTACAACCTACACCACAGCTCATGGCAATGCCGGATCCTTAACCCACTGAGCAAGGGCAGGGATCGAACCCGCAACCTCATGGTTCCTCGTTGGATTTGTTAACCACTGAGCCACTACAGGAACTCTGATAATGCCAGATTCTTAACTCACTGTGCCACAAGGGAACTCCACAGTTCACTCATTTAAATTATACAATTTGATGGCTTTCTGTAGATTCACAAGGCTGTACATCTACCAGGTCTATCTAGTTCCAGAGCATTTCCATCCCCCTGCTTCCCAGAAGGAACTCCATCCCCATTAGCAGTCACACCCCATTCCCTTCCCAGCCCCTGGCAGCTACTAACCCAGTCTCTGTTCCTGTGTATCTTCCTGGTCTGAGTGATTCATATAAATGGTATCATACACCATGTGGTTTTTTCTCACGGAGCATTGAGTCTTTAAGTTTCATTCATATTGTAACATGTGTCATCCCTTTTTTTCTGGCTGGATAATATTCTGTTGTATGGATGGGCTATGCTGTTTTTGTCCGTTCACCAATTGGCAGGCCCTGGGGCTGTTGGCACCTTCTGCCTATTGCAGATAGAGCTGCTAGGAACAGTTAGATTCAGTGTCTTATGGAGTTGCCCTGCTGTTTAATCTGGACTCAGATGCCTCTGCACACACTCCTTGGTGGCCTGCCGCTCACCCTTAGCTTCCTGTCCTCATTTGCTGACTCTTGACTCTAGGCCCACGTGGCCAGTCAGTCCTCTCCTGGGTGTTCAGAAAAGGTTGCTCTTTCCTCAGGTATGCCCATTTCCCATCCCTTCCTTTCCCAGCCTCACCCCCTCTCCTCTCCATCCCTCCTTCTTCTCAGGACCCATCTACTTCCTCACCTGGTCAAGTGGGCACCATCTGCCAGGTCCCCCTGCTTCCTGCCACTCTGCACAGTCTCCACACTGTACCAACACCAGCCCACAAATGCACATCTCATCAAGCCTCTCCACCCTGTCTCTTCCCCACCTCCATGCCACCAACCACCCCAGGGCACAGCCCAGAAGACTTCCACCTTTCTGGCCTTGCCACCTTTCCCTCTTTCTGCCCCCAGTGTGCTCTTTACACCCCAGCCTCCCCCAGACCATTCCTTCTAGACTCCCCCATTGCTCTTCTCCAGATCAGAATGGACTGAGGAACCACTACATTGTGGCCCCCAGGGAGGGTCTTATTCCTACCAGGCATGACAGCCACTGCGGGAAGGGTCAGACTCTTTGCACTGTGTCCCACAGAGAGGAGAGGCCACTGGGAGGAGGGCTGGAAGAATGGTGAGAGCAGGAGGAGGGGCAGATGATGGGGTCTGTCTGCACTTACAGAAGGGCTGAGTGGCTGAGAAGTCAGCACTAGTCTTTCAAGTGGGGGGATGGGGTGGAAGCAAGTATTCCCCCTAAGGATTTCCCTAAACCAGAGGGTCTCCACTGGAGACAACATCCAGTGACATTTGTTATCAAGACTGAGTTGAGGGTAGGGCTTTAAGTGAACAGGGGCAAGGATGCTGCTCACAGTGTCCTAGAAAGCCCCCTGTAGAGAGTGAATGACCGGGCCTGAGTATCAGCAGTGCCAGGGGTTAGGGGACTTGCTCTAACTATATTAGGCTTGTCCTTCTGCCACCCCTACCTTATACCCATGGGTGAGAATCACAGTAAGACAGACTGAGCAGATACTTTCGACACTCAAGTATGCCTGTGAGGGGATGAGCTCCCTGTCTTGGCAGGTGGTGCAAGCAGAAGCAGAGATGTGTAAGGGCTCTGGCATCCTGATGGGGCATCCAGCCTTGAAACTCAGGCCTCTGATGTAAATCACAGTTGTGATCATGTAGGTGATTAAGAGTCATTTGGTGTGGCACCCAAGCTCTTCTTTTGCGTGGGGTTTGCATCCTTTGGGCCACTGCAGACCCAGACACCCTTACAGTCTGAATGTTTCCCCATTTCTCCAAGTCAAATGGGAGTGGGTACTCTGTGTGCTGGGCGGGGAAGGGGGCGGTGCTGTGAAACTGCGCTTCAGGCATCGTTCCTGAGGTTTAGAACATCAGCCTTGGCGGGATGGGTTCTGCCCTACTGCCAGCAGTGTGCTCTAGGGGATGTCATGGAAGGAAAGACGATGGTGGGGCTCTCCTCAGCTCTAGGCTGTGAGCGCTAGGGGCATTGGAATCCCTGCCCCCTGCTTTACAGCTCCTGCCCCTGCTTGCATACAGTGGGGCAGGAAGCAGCTGAATGGATGAATGAGAGAAAGATGCTCTCCAGACCCCGCCAGCAGGCCTCCCTCTCCTGGTGACTTCCAGCAGCCACTTGGGAAGGCAAGCTGTCTCCCGCTGTGTGCTGGGCGCAGCCCTTCCTGATTCTGGCCATCCCTGGCCATGTCCTTGGCTGTCTTTAGAGGTAAGGGGCCGCCAGCTCATTGTGTTCCCTCCATAGGGTGAGACCATTCCCTTCAGAGGTCCCCTTATGTGCCTTAGCTGTCGCAAGACTGGGAGCCCAGGCTGTAGTCCAGAATCAACATCTTTAAGACCTCGGCTAACCCCACCACCACAGCCCTGCTCCTCCAAGGTTCTCAGCACAGTCCTCCCTCCTCCAAGGGGAGACCAGTCCTTTTCCCCTGCAAGGGCAGCCGAGGAGGAGACGGGGCCCTTCCTGGTCACCCGGCTTGCAGCTGTGGTTACCAAAGCACCTCCCATGCCACATAGCCTACATTACTGTGCAGTGGAGGAATAGGAAGCAGGGATGTCTGGGAATTGTCGTTTGCCTGTCACTGAGCCCATGAGACCAGCTGCCACTTCCTAGCATCTCCCTTGGGTCAGGCGCTTTACCAGCTGCCTCGAGGAAGTTGGACCTAGTTTCACCACAGTAGATACAGTGTGTCCCCTTACCGTCAGAAGTTGCTTGCCCAAAGCTACACGGCCAGCAAAGGTTGGAGCCAGGACTCAAAGCCAGCTCTGTTCCTCTCCACAGCCCACCTTTCCCCATCCATCCTGCTGGGACTGGTTGACGGTAGTGGGGGAGAGGGAACCGCCAGGGCTGGCCTGCCTGAGCCCAGGCAGAAGGGGCAAAACCAGAGACTCTGATGGGAGTGGAAAATTGGGTGACCTCCCTTTTCTGGTCGGGTCTCTCTTACTTGGGACTTCTCCCCCAACCCCTCAGAGACTGGCTGGGAATAAGACAAATAGCCCCCTCCTCTCTCAGGAGCTGGTGGCCAGGAAGTCTGGGGTGCGGCACAGAGCCAGCCCCATCCCCAGGTTCGTCCTCCTGTGTGCCTCTTCCTCCCCCTCTGTTCCTCCTGATACCTCCGGGGAAGGGCAGAGCTTCCCCGGAGGTATCAGGGGCCCTCTGAGAGGCTGTGCCCCACAATGGTGGTTCCTAGGGAGCCTGGGCCACTTGTTACCATAAGCCCTCATTAGAGGGCTCCCACTGGAGCTGACTGGGAGTGATGCACATGTGGCCATGGTGACCCATTCCTTGTGGACCTTTGAGCTTTAGATGGCTGGCTGGCTGGTGCTGGGCCTGGGGATCCTCTCACCGTGGAGCCTGGTGGCCTGAGCAGCTGTGGGATGGTGAGGTTGGGCAGAGGTAGAGTTGGGCCACTCACCAGCCACCTAAGCCCCACGTCTCTCCTTTGTGAAGTAGAGATAGGATCTTGCCTAGGGACCATACTGAGTCAAGCACCTGGACTGCCTGGCACTATGTTGGCTGCTGGAAAGGCATAGGTGTACTTCAGGTCACTGCTGTCCCTGTCATCCTCTGTGTTCTGAAGGTCTCCCCACAGCCAGGAGCAATTTCCCATTCACCCAGATCATGGTGCCCACATGGGATGTGGCAGGGCAGTGCCCACAGGCTCCTACTGGCATGCTATCCTCCCCTCCCTGCCCCTGTGGGGACCTGATGTGACTGTCATCCATTGTGTCCCCACCCCCACCCCCTGAGGCGAGAGTTACACTCACCCAGGGTGATCCTGCATAACCTCTGCCTCCTCTCCACCAGCACTCACCCCCAACCTCAGGGGACACGAGGCTGTGTCTGGGGACATTTGTAGTTGATGCAGCCGGTGGGGGGGGGGCTTGGCATCCAGTGGGTGGGGGCAAAGGAGGCTGCTCCACCTCCCACAATGCCCACATGGTTCCAATGTCAGCAGTCCCTCAGGGAAGCCCTGGCACAGCCCATCCTGCAGGCAGCCACATGCCACATGCAGACTGCTCAGCCTCAAGCCCTGAGTCATGAATTACATCATAGGGTGTCTTTCTGGCCTCAGAGCCCCACAGCATGAAAACAGCAGGACCAGTTTGCACGATAAGCAAGGCCTTGAGGGACTTGGAGTTTGCCTGAGCACTTCTGGAAGTAGAGCACTGTCTGGGTGCCTCCGGGCCTGGTGTGAACTTGGTTGGGGGGTTCACCCAGGATGCTGCCCTCATGGTGCCCTCTGTGACCATGGCTCCACCTGAGGAGACCTGGACAGTGACAGTCTGAGAAGCTGCAGTGTCATGGGCCTTGCCCAGACAGGCCCTTGTCTGACCTCATTTCCTCCTTTGTGGCTGGGGGAAGGGTGGTTCCTGTCCACACCTGGGGACTGGCGGGTGACTCAAGGTGAAAGCTTGCCCACAATATTGCTCCTCACTTGGGATCCCAGCCTGCTGCCAGCTCCAGCTGGAAGGAATGCTCATGAGCTTGGGCACTGGGTTATCTTCAGGCCTCTTGGTCCTTGCTAACACCAGGGCCAGCCCATGCTCCATCATCTTATTCCACAGGTCGCCTCCCTGGCCTGGCCCTGGAGGCCCCCCACCTCCCCACCCAGCACTGCCAATATGGGGCTTGTTTGTTCTCTCGGGCACTGGGATGTGGAGCAGCATCCCTGACCTCTACCCACTGGGTACCAGGAGCACCCACAGTCATGAGACCACAAATGGCCCCAGATATGGCCCAGATGTCCCACCACCCTGCTGGGACCCCTGGGTTATACTTACAGTGAGCTGTCTTGCTGAGTGTCTGGTGAGTGGGACCTATGTGCACCGTAGTGTCGGGCAAGGCATCAAGGAGCCACAAGGAAGGCCTCCTCAAGAGGGTGAAGCGGGTCGGGCAGCTGGGTTGAAAGCAAGGGCCCTGCTTTGTCACTGGGACCTCTTCTTCCAGCATGAGTTGGTCTTGCTCTCAGAGAGGACCAGGGTAGGAGGTGAACATGGGGTTCCTCCAGGAGGGCAGCTCCTGGGGGTTGAGCGATCTGTGACATATGCCAGCCCTTCCCCTGGCTGTGTAGGGACCTCGGTCTGGACCTCATTGTTCTTTCAGGTGACTGGGGTCATGCACGTTTTCCAGAGGGGCAGATTAAGGCTTGGAGGTTGAAGGCTAGTCTGAGGCAGTGGCAGAAGGTGGGCTGCCTTGCTCTTCATTTTGGGGGTCACCAGGGGGAGAAAAGGAGACCCTCCTTACAGGCTGGCTCTGTGGGTAGGCGAGACCCCCCAGTAACAGTATCCTGCAGAAAGGACAGAAGCAGCCAGTGACTGAGGGCCTTGGCCCACCTCACAGACCATAGACACTAGCCTGCAAGTGCTGACCCCAGGCAGAGCTTCTATAGGGCCCAAGTTCTTGCCCACTGCTACTGAGCACTGCTCGCTCATCACTTCCTCCCCAGCTCTGTTCTCATCATCCTAGGACAGCCTTTCTCAGCCACCTTACAGCCTGGCTGTGCTTGTGTTTTAACAGAAAAGTCACAGCTCTCTCTGTTGTTTATTAGGAAACTCTTTGGACATATAGCAAAGGTGGCAGAATGTTCCTGTGCATAGCCAGCTGCACCCCCACTGCTGGCACCATCTTGTTGAGTGCCAGGCATATGTGGTCCCAGCTCTCCCCGGCTGGTCATTTCTTTGAATGGCTAGCTCGTTCCTGTGACAAAGAATCCAAGAAGTACAATGTGACAAGGCAGGAGGACCAGGGCTTCCTTCCTCCCCTAACCCCCTTCTTCTAGTTCCTCTCCCCAGAGCTGACCTCTGCTGCCGGTTTCCTCTCTAACCTTCTGGAAATAGCTTATTCTACACTGTGCTCTTGTCACGAGCAGTGGCTCCCAAAGCCCGCTGCTCCGCCCTCCCTTTACTGCAGTGCCTCCTGCAGGGAGATGTGCCATGCCCTCCACTCCACATAGCCTCATTCCTACTCTCATAAGCAGCTGGCAGAGAAGATCTTTGTACATGTGGTTTTGCACATATGCCAGAGTTTCTAAGGGTAAATTCTTAGAAGTCAGAAAGGATGTGCATTTTTAGATTTAGAAAGCAGTTGCCAAATTTCAGCTCCTGCCAACAGTGAGTGAGCAAGGGTGTGTCATCCGATCTCAGAGCTGCACGGGCGACAGTGGAAGCTGTTCTGGGCTGGATTCTCAGCCCTTTGGTCATGGGTGTGGCTGAGCCTCTTCTTCCAGGAACACTTTGTATTCTTTGCCACTTGGGTCTGTCCTGAGGGTGGCAGATAGTTCTCTTGGTTGTATCCTCTTTTTTTTAGAAAACTGTGTGTGTAGTGTGTTTGCCTTGCAGACACTTTTCATTTCTCCACGTGAATTTATAAACCTTTACTTTCCTGGCTTCAGGGTCTTCTGTGCTGTGGTGCAGCAGGCAGCAGTGTCAGAGGAGGTGGGTGGGGTCTCTGAGGTTCTGGGACTAAGGACTCTCCCCAGGGCCACCCACCTCTCTAATGGGCTGCTTGTAACCTGGCGGAGCTGCCAGAGTGGGGGTTGAGGGTTGCTGGGCAGGCTTTGTCACCAGCATTGTGCAGTTTGGGTGCAACTGCAGCCAACCAGTCCTGCTAGTTACTGCTCTCCTCCTGAGTTCCTGGTCAAGGCCTTTGGCTTTGTCTCTGCCTCTACCTCCTCACCGAGAAAACCTGAGTGTGTGGGGTGGGTACTCCTGAGGGCGCTGGGTGGTTGCTTTAGAAACAAGAGCAGCATCCCCGATGGGGCCCAGTATCTGCATCTTCAAGGGCAGGGCTTGGGAGGAAGTTAGTTCTGAAATCCCTCTGCCTATGGCTGCACCTCCATGGGTCCCTCTGTGAGGGTCCAGGTCTCAGAGACACCTTCCTGTGCCGGAATCTGGTGGCCCCTCACCACTGCCCCCACTTCTGGACCCTTCCTCTACCTTCCCCTTCCTTAGACAGCTGGCCACTGGAGTGTGCTACCACCCAGGATCACTCGTCTTCACCTGGGGGCTTGTCTCTGTGTCTCTGCCTGCTGGGCAGGGAGCTCAGGATGATGGGACTGTGTCTGTCTCGCTGCCTGCTCCAGCCCAGCACCCACTTCAGGCCTGGGGCGCACAGTAAATGTGGGGTTGGTGGGATGAATGAAGACCCTTTGGTGGACGTGGGAGCCACATGTGCTGGGGCAGAGAGCAGGCCTCTAGGGCCTGCACTTAGACACCCTCTTGGCAGCCACCACCCCCTAGAAGGTGAGTGTGCTGTCCACATTCCTTGTGCCTACCCTGGTGTGTTAGTGTCCTGCAGTTGTAAGAGTCATGACAAACTCAGTGGCTTTAAACAACAGAAATGTATTCCCAGTCCTGGAGATCAGGAGTCTGAAATCTGTCCTGCAGGGCTGATCCTTCCAGAGGCTTCAAGGGAGAATGGGTTCCTGCCTCTTCCAGCTTCTAGAGGCCCAGCACCGCTGGCTCTCAGCCCCTTCCTGCATCCTCATGGTCAGCAGCGTGATTCCCATCTTTCTGACTCTGACCCTCCCTCCTCCACAGGCCCCCTGGGAATCCAGGATCATCCCCATCTCAGGAGCCTTATCCCCATCTGTAAGGCCCATTTTGCCAAGTAAGAGAATGTTCCCACGGGTTCAGGGACTAGGAACCTCTTTGACTCTCAACAGCCACTGCTGATGGACTTCTGTAGACTCTCCTGTCAGGGTGTAGCTAGGACAGAAGAGAGCATGCCAACTGGCCATACTTGCAGGCCTTGAACAAATTCAGCACACACCCTGCTTGAAGACAGTTAGTGTCTTAGCAGCAGCTCCGTAACTCGTCCTGGGAAACCAGTCTCCCGCACCACTTGCTCTGTGATCACCACAGTGCTTTGGGCTCTGTGCAAGTTCTGGTGTGCTGGGGGGTCGGGGCGGGGTTGTCCAAGCTGACTCCAGAGCTCATCTGGCCTGAGAGGTTTAGACCTCTGAGCCCATGGCATGACCGTCCCTCGTTCCTGTGCTGCTGGGGCGAGCCTGCGTTGCCTTGCTCTGGCTCGATTTGCTTTCAGCAGGGGGTGCTGTGGAGGGGGCGCAGCCAGGCAGAAAGCACCTTCATCTGCTCCCCCGAGGTCGGCACGCGAGGCTCTGGTCAGGACCATCTGGGGTTGACATCACACAGTGGGCCGGGAAGTTAGCTAGGTTTGAGTCTCATTTCCTTGTCTGCAATGCAAGTGACAGCCAAGGCCCAGCTCTGGGGCTGCTAGGACAGAGCCATGATGGCTCCTCTTGGTGTCTGGCCCTTCTGAAGCCCTCTCACAGGATACTTAAGCATGGTGGGCGCCAGCTCTCCTGGGGCTTGGTTTCGCAGCATGGTGGTCAGTGAGATGACTGGACCCACCCTTGGGAAGCTGTCCTCCAAACAGGTGTCTTCACCCAGCAGAGACCTCAGATGGGCATCTCTGTGTCCTGATATGGCCGTGCTGCCCAGGAGTAGTCAGGGTGGGGATGAGAGAGGAGGGAAATGGTAGAGTGGGGTGAGGCTGGCAGGGGGTAGGGAGAGGAGGGCCAAAGAGGGAGACAGCTGTTGGTCACTTCAGAGCCTATGTTCTGTGGCCAAAATGGATGAAACATGTCTAGGGACCTCTGCTGGGGTGGGAGACCAATGGCCAAGAAGGGAGTAGCTGTTCCCAGAAATGGAGGCTGGCTGAGGTGCTGCAGCCCCACTTCTCACCAGAGCAAGAGGCCCACTGTTGCAGACGACAGGGCACGGGTGCCCTGGGGCAGCATCGGCTCAGGGCAGCCTCAGACTGAGTGGAGAGAGGGCTGTGATGGGCACCAAGAGAAGGTGGGTATGGGTACCTGGCCTCCGGGCAGGAGCCCTGTCTGTGCCCCCAGCTGATCCCTCACCCAGACTTCACATCCTCATCTCTGCAAGGAGCTCAGGCATCCAGGTTGCGAGGAGGAAACACATGATAAAATGTGTACATGGGAAACACACCGAGATGACCAGTGGCTACATTACTGTCCTTGGGGTCTAATCCGACTGGCTCTGCCTTGGCTGAGCATCCAGCTTTGGGCCGAAGCTGCACCAGGGCAGCCCTGTATGTCCCATAATCCAGGATCGGGACAAGGACCTGACAGGCTCATGGTGGTGCTTCAGCCCCGCGGTGAGGCTGTTTGGGGATGTGAAAGTAGGTCTCGGACGGAGCTGCCTGTGTGTCTCAACTGCAGTCGCAGAGAGATGTGATGGCATAAATCCGTGACACTTAGCTATGACTTTCCTCAGGCATCTTTTTTCTTTTTAAGGGTACACGTTCCCTGTCTCTATGGATTTGACAACTCTAGACTTCTGTGAGTGGGATCCTGTGTGTCCTCTCTCTAGCTTATTTCACTGGGTGTCATCGGTTCATCCATGTTGTAGCATGTTTCAGAATTTTCTCCCTTTTTTGGTTTTTTTTTTTTCTGTTTGTTTGTTTGTTTTTGCTTTTTAGGGCTGTACCCTCGGCATATGGAGGGAGATTCCCAGGCTAGGGGTCTGATCGGAGATGTAACCTCCAGCCTATGCCAGAGCCACAGAAACACAGGATCCGAGCCCTGTCTGCAACCTACACCACAGCTCACAGCAATGCCAGATCCTTAACCCACTGAGCGAGGCTAGGGATCGAAGCTGCAGCTTCATGGTTCCTAGTCAGATTTGTTTCTGCTGTGCCATAACAGGAACTTCATAAGAGCATTTGAACACTAACTTCTGTGTGGATCGGTTCCCTTTCTTCTGGGTGTGTATGTCAAAGTGGAGTTGCTGGGTCTCATGGCTGCGAGTTTTTGATTTCTTTTTTTTTTTTTGTCTTTTGCCTTTTTTGTTGTTGTTGTTGTTGTTGTTGCTATTTCTTGGGCCGCTCCCGTGGCATATGGAGGTTCCCAGGCTAGGGGTTGAATCGGAGCTGTAGCCACCGGCCTACACCAGAGCCACAGCAACGCGGGATCCGAGCCGCGTCTGCAACCTACACCACAGCTCACGGCAACGCCGGATCGTTAACCCACTGAGCAAGGGCAGGGACGGAACCCGCAACCTCATGGTTCCTAGTCGGATTCGTTAACCACTGCGCCACGACGGGAACTCCGTGTTTTTGATTTCTTGAGGAGCTAATGGGCAAGGGGATGGGGAGAGAGTAAAGGGAAGAGAGTTTCAGTTTGGGAAGATGAGAAAGTCCTGGAGATGGATGGTGGAGACGTTTGCACAACAGTGTGAATGTACTTAATGCCACTAAGCAGTGCACTTGAAGAGAATTCCCTGTGGTGCAGCTAGTTAAGGATCTGGCATTGTCACTGCTGAGCCATGGGTTTGATCTCTGGCCCGGGAATATCCACATGCCAGGGGCCTAGCCAAAAAAAAAAAAATGGTTAGAGTGGTGACTTTTGTGTTATGTGTATATTGCCAGAATTTGTTTTTAAAGACAAGTGTTGACTTCACCAGGTACTACACATAGGAATTCATATTCAGAAACTTAATTTCTGGCCAGCCTTCACTTTTCAACTTCTTGATATTTGTTTTGTCGTTAGCTGGGCACCAACCTGGAGGTTCAGGGGCCAGAAGTAGCCTGGCGTGCCCACATGGAAGCCCTCTGGCTCCACCCAGAGGAGTAAAGTGACAGTGATGGCAGGAGGAAGAAGGGGCCTGTGGGTCCAGGGTGAAAGCAGAGCTAGAAACTCAAGCAGAGCTAGTTTCCCTTCTAGAAACTCATGCTTCTCCTCCGTGAGGTGGGAGGAGGCAGGACAGGGGCACTGGAGGCGATAGGCAAGCACATGGGCATGGACCTGGGTGTCCCTGGACCCTGGCTTGCCGACCTCCTGGAAAGCAGGAGGTGCCCACTGGCCTCCGCCCTGTCCAGGAAGGTGCACAGCCCTCTCCTGCTTCAGATCTGCTCTTCCCTCTCTAGGATGTTTTTCACCCTCCCCTTGTTGCCACACTCACTCCTCTTCTTTACAGAGGTTCCTTGAATTGGGTTGAGTTCACTGAGAGTTGGATGGGAGTGTGTGTCTGTCCTCTAGAGGCCAACGTCCTCCTCCATGTCAGACCTGGCCCCAGTGCCCGAGCAGTACCTGGCACACTGGCAGCTCTGCAAACCCCAGTGGAGAGATACACAGCTGATGGACCCTCATTCCTGCTCATGTGTGTTCACAGTCCTGTAGGTTGAGGATTTGGGTCCCATTTTGTGCATCGGGACACAGAGCTGCCCCATTCAGGAGGAATCAGGACATGGTCCCTTGGGTGGCTTTCTGCCTCAGAGGGTCTGAAGCAGGAAGGTGACAAGATGGGCACCTGTGTAGGAGGGGGATGGGGACTGGGATGAGCCCCAGGGGGCTAGGGAGAGGTAAGAGACTGGCCCAAAATAGGACAGAGGAGTGGGGGGTCTGGTATAAGGTTCCCTGCAGAGCAACTTGAAAGAGCCCCTTTGTTCCCATCATGTCCCCCTGGAGGCACATGTCAGTGGCAATTGGCTGTCCTCCAGGAGTGCCCTGTGGTCACCAGACAGTGGCGGGGGCCACTGCCCACTGGTGCTGACCTCTCCCTTGCCCTTCCTGCCTAGGCTGACATTGGCTAGCTGACTGTGGCTGGCGGGCTGTGCCTGCCCTGCCCCGCCATGGACCAGGACTACGAGCGGCGCCTCCTGCGGCAGATCATCATCCAGAATGAGAATACAATGCCATGTGTGAGTACCCAGGGTCCCTCAACTGCCAGCACTGTCCTGGCCCATTGGAGTCCATGGCGGGGTATGGTCAGTAGCTGAGGTTTGGCCCTTGGAGAACAGAGGTGCCCCACAGGTGACACCTCCCCCTTGGTGGTGGCAAAGCCATGCCTGGGTGTGAGCCCCCCAGTACCTCCTAGCACTTTCCTCCACTGTTGGAACCATTAAACCTTTATTCTCACAGGAACCCCTTGTTCTTGTGGGGCCCTGTCTCCATCTCCTGGACCCCAGTGGAATTTAGGGGTCTTGTTTTGCTCTTTCCTGCATCCCTACCCCTCTTGCCATGTTGTATTTCTCCCTCATGGGCACCTAACACGTCACAAGCTGTGCTTTTGGTTCTCAGCACGCTCTTAGCTCTGCCTTGGGCATCAGGGCAGGCTCCTTCCTGCCTCATCATACATCCCCTTTGGTCTGTGTGCCAGTGTCTCTGCCTTTTCTGAGGATACCAGGCTTTAGATTTAGGGCCACTCTGCTTCAGTGTGACCTTGTCTTAACTTGATGACACTTGCAGAGACCCTACTTCCAAATAAGGTACCCAGGGTCAGAACTTGAGCGTATCCTTTTGGGGAACAAAGTCAAACCCACAGCAGATTCTTTGTAGAAAAAAGGACATTCCTGGGGACAACTGAATGGGGTCAGAGAATTTGGTGGATGTGATATGCATGCCACCAATGCCTAGTTTCAGTGGTTGGGTCATAGTCCAATGAGGGATTATCCTTGTGTGTGAGAAAGGGGGATAGTGGAGCGACAGGCTCTCAGTGTTGGGGAATAGATGTTCTTTGTTCTGTCCACTTTCCTGGCCTCTTGTGCCCACAGGAGAACGGATGGCAGCTCGTGGTGTTGCCCACACTTGGCTCTCACTCTCATCCTCTTCCTGCCTCAAGGAGCTAGGTGGATGAACTGAGCCCCGACGTGGCGCCACCAGAGGGTTCCAGCCTTGGAGTTACCACCTAAATGTCTTACTCTGTCCTCAGTTTACTCAATCAAATCCTCGTTCAGGGGCCAGAGGCCAAGTGCAAGGAGGCAGAGTGGGTGGAGTCTTGGCCAGGGAGGAGGAGCTGGCCTTGGTGCGCTCTAGGGGTCTGAGGCACCCAGCCCGGCCTGCCTGCCTTCCAGGTTGCGGAGATGCGGCGAACCCTGACACCTGCCAACTCCCCCGTGTCCTCCCCCAGCAAGCACGGAGACCGCTTCATCCCCTCAAGAGCCGGCGCCAACTGGAGCGTGAATTTCCACAGGATCAATGTGAGGGACACCAGGAGGATGGGAGGATCAGGGAAAGGGACCCTGTCCACACAGCCAGGGACCAGGAATCAGATCCTCCCAACTCATCCCTCCCTCCTTCCCCTGCCTCTCCTACAGGAAAATGAGAAATCTCCCAGCCAAAACCGGAAAGCCAAGGATGCCACCTCAGACAATGGCAAAGGTCAGGAGTCCGGCCCTGCCCAGCCCCCACCCTCACTCACACAGCCCCCACCCCCAACCCAGTCTCACGGAGTTTGGTGCCCACAGATGGCTTGGCCTACTCGGCTTTGCTGAAGAACGAGCTGCTCGGCGCTGGCATCGAGAAGGTACAGGACCCGCAGACTGAGGACCGCAGGCTGCAGCCCTCCACACCTGAGAGGAAGGGCCTCTTCACGGTGAGCCTGATCTCCCAGCCACCAATCTTGGCCTCCTTGTGCATCTCCTGCCCCAGACCTGTGGTGGGGGGAGGGCTAGAATCAGAAACCTGTGGGCCCATTTAACTCTGTGCCTCGCACTAGGCCTGTCGCCCCCACAGGCAACCTGGGGCAGGTGCTGAGGGTAGGGCCAAGGGGCAGGGGGCCCCAGG
Organism: Phacochoerus africanus; assembly: GCF_016906955.1. Lineage (NCBI taxonomy): Eukaryota > Metazoa > Chordata > Mammalia > Artiodactyla > Suidae > Phacochoerus > Phacochoerus africanus. The sequence continues at coordinate 75,276,296 of NC_062547.1, read as the reverse complement.
ACAGCAGCAGAAAGCCTGGTTTGGGTCCCTTAAGAGATTCTTGGAAGAGGGGCTGTGGCTGCATAGGGGGCAGGAGGACACCTGGGGTGTGGAGCCCAGGCAGTCTCGGTGTGCCCTGTGCTCTCTTGCTGAGGGCACAGGGCACCAGGGCTTGGGAGGGGCATCTGCTGAGCAGGTGTCCCCACACCCCCAGTATTCCCTCAGCACCAAGCGTTCCAGCCCCGACGACGGCAATGATGTGTCTCCCTATTCCCTGTCCCCCGTTAGCAACAAAAGGTGAGTCCTGACATGCATTGGGAAGAGGGGGCAGTTGGACAGTGCCTGGGAGCTGCCCTCACTTCCAGAGCTGTGCCCAGGCTGTGCCCCCATTGGGGACACACTGGGGGCCCAGATCAGGTAATGGGAGGGGAAGGTGGGGTTGTCAGAGCTCAGGGTGACTGAATATTCAGTGGCAGAGAGGTCAGTGGCAGGGTCATCTGCAGGTTTGGGGTCACACTGTGGCAGACAGGCAGGGCAAGCAGAGAGTGAGATGGTGAAGCTGACGGGCTGCCAGGGCCGCTGGTAGGAGATGGTTTCTGTGGAGATAGTTGGTGTGGGTCACATTAATAAATGTAAAGTCACCACCTCCGGCTCTCCCTGCAGTCAGAAGTTACTGCGGTCGCCACGGAAACCCACCCGCAAGATCTCCAAGATCCCCTTCAAGGTCCTGGACGCGCCTGAGCTGCAGGATGACTTCTACCTGAACCTGGTGGACTGGTCATCCCTCAACGTGCTCAGTGTGGGGCTGGGGACCTGCGTATACCTGTGGAGCGCTTGTACCAGCCAGGTAAGCATGGCTGAGCTCATGCGTGTGCTGGGGGACTGCACAGCCACTTCCTTGGGGGCTTGTGTGAAGGATGTGAGCATTGCTGGGGCCCTCAGACTCTGGGGAAGCTACCAGCCACCCCTGTCCTCCCAGGCCTATACCCTCAGTATTGTATAAGCCATCCCAGGATTGGTTCACAGGCATGTATAGAGGCCTGCTCCCTCCTGGCCGTGGGTGCTGGATTCAGAGATATGGATGTCCTTGCTTCCCTGGCTGAGCCTGGGGCTGCCGTGAGGCTACTTCCTCAGTACAGTGTCCCCCCACCCAGTAATAAACCCCTCAGTGGCTGCTGGGCACATGTCGGCTGGGAGTCTGCAGGGCAGAAAGACCCGGCTGGGGGTGGGGAGTATGTTTGAGGGACAATACTAAATGCAGGTGGGTTCAAAGAAGGTGAGCAAAGCCCCCGAAGGGAGGCCAGCACACATAAGTGCCCACCCACTCCACCACCTGCTTAGAAGCCCCCCCCGTGCCTAATACCCTCATCACCCACATGTCCCCCAGCGTCCCTCTAGGCTCTGTGCAGTTAGTGTCCCTTTGCTTGTGTGTGTCCCTTCCTGAGCACCCCAGCTACATTCTCTTGGTCCCAGCACTGCCAGTGCCCACAGGCTGGAAATGTGAATGAATGGAGGGTGGATGGACAAATGGATAAACGGATAGTCTGGGCCTTTGAGGGACCAGTGGGTAGCATGTCAGCTCATACTATCCATTCCCCTTTCCCCCAGGTGACCCGGCTCTGTGACCTCTCCGTGGAAGGGGACTCGGTGACCTCCGTGGGCTGGTCTGAGAGGGTCAGTACACTGGCCCTGTTCTCCTGCTGGGCAAGGTTGGCACAGGGAGGTTTGACTAGACCTCAATGGTGGGGGCCCTCCGTCATGTTGGGGGCCTTGGAGAGGAGCTAGAATCTGGCCTGGAGGTCCCTTGTCCACGCCGCAGTGATGTTGCCTGTCCCCAGCCTGGTAGAGATGGTTAGAGTGACAGAGACATTGGGTCAGGCGGGCAGGCTCACTCCACATGTTGAAGTGCATGGATCTCAATACGTGTGGATGGATTTTGACAAACTGCCCGCTGCCCATCCTCCCAGAAAGTTCCTAGGATGAGTGTCCGAAGGGCCGTGCATTAGAGACCTTTAAGACAGTGAGCCCAAGGTTCAGTAGCAAAGAGGGTTGAGGGGGGGCACCTGAGTGATGGGTCCCCATGCTGGGGCCTGATGCCCACTGTTGCCCACATTGTTGATCCTAGGGGAACCTGGTGGCTGTGGGCACACACAAGGGCTTTGTGCAAATCTGGGACGCAGCCGCAGGAAAAAAGCTGTCCATGCTGGAAGGCCACACGGCGCGTGTCGGTGAGGAGCTGCCCGGGGCTCAAGGGGGCGGGAGTGGTCCCTAAGGGGCCAGGCTGCGTCCTCAGCCTGCCCTCTGCCTGGCTCCAGGGGCGCTGGCCTGGAACGCTGATCAGCTCTCGTCCGGGAGCCGGGACCGCATGATCCTACAGAGGGACATCCGCACCCCACCCCTGCAGTCAGAGCGGCGGCTACAGGGCCACCGGCAGGAGGTGTGTGGGCTCAAGTGGTCCACGGACCACCAGCTCCTCGCCTCCGGGGGCAACGACAACAAGGTAGGCCCACTCCTCCCACATGGCCAGCCCCCATCTGTGGAGCAGGTATGATAAGGGCGCACTCGGAGCAAGGACAGGCTCTTCTTTCCTCTGGGGGCTGAGATACCCTGGGCCTCACAGCTGTTGTCCCTGCAGCTGCTGGTCTGGAACCACTCAAGCCTGAGCCCCGTGCAGCAGTACACAGAGCACCTGGCAGCTGTGAAGGCCATTGCCTGGTCCCCACACCAGCATGGGCTGCTGGCATCCGGCGGTGGTACAGCCGACCGCTGCATCCGCTTCTGGAACACACTCACGGGGCAGCCGCTACAGTGCATCGACACTGGCTCCCAGGTGTGCAACCTCGCCTGGTCCAAGCACGCCAACGAGCTGGTGAGTGTGGGGCATGGGTGGGTGAGGACTACCAGCCGGAGATGGGAGCCTTATGACCACAGGAGAGGCCCTCAGGGCTCTTGGGTGCAGTGTGGTTCCCTGTCTCAATCCAGTCATCCACCAGGGTGCAGGGGTGCGGGCTGTCACCTGTGGTCCCTGCACCCTGCCCGGCAGGCTCCGATGTCCTTGTTCCTTGGTGGGTGTGTCTGAGGTTCTGTACCCTGGGGCCATGGGAGAGGAGCCCCTGCTCTAGCAGCACCCTCTCTGTCTCCTAGGTGAGCACGCATGGCTACTCGCAGAACCAGATCCTGGTCTGGAAGTACCCATCCCTGACCCAGGTGGCCAAGCTGACTGGGCACTCCTACCGGGTGCTGTACCTGGTGAGTCTCCCCAGCCAGGCCCTGAAGGAAGGCTGTGACCACCTGTTCCCTTGTTCCTGAGGAGGCAGCCTGCACATCCCACTCCCTGGCCCTGTTCTCCATCTGGTCCAGCTTCGGGGTCTGGAGTTGAACAGGGTGTTAGTGGCATCATGAAGCTATTTCATCAGCTTCTGCGCCCTGTGAGGAAGGGCATCTCTGTTCCTCTTTATAATTTCCATGTATTTGTTTTCACGGTGGAGTGTGGTATCCTTGGTGTTTTCACAAGCCTGCTTCACCCACAGTGCTCTGTCAGGGGACCTCTGCCATCCCAGCCCAGTGGCTGCCTGGCTCCTCTACCATCAGCTGCATACATCGGGCCACCCACAAGGCATAGGGACAATGGGGGTATCTCTCCTCCCACAGGCCATGTCCCCCGATGGAGAGGCCATAGTCACTGGTGCTGGAGATGAAACCCTGAGGTTCTGGAATGTCTTTAGCAAAACCCGTTCAACAAAGGTAAAGTGGGTCGGTATCAGCGCCAGATGTTCCCCCACTCACGTCCCCTCAGCCTGTCCAGGGGCCTTCCCCCCTGGCCCCACCACACCACCCGCCCCAAGCACCCCATCAGCCATAGTTCCCGGGGTCTCCCTGGGACTCCCTCATCCCTTTATCTGCTCCTGCATTGCCTGGCACCCCTACACATCCTGGGGCACTGTATAAGGTGCCCATACGGGCTCCTCCTCTGGCCCGAAGCCTCAGGGTCCCTCCAGGCAGAATTGCCTTCCCACGCTTGAGCGGCTGGTGCCCCACCCAGCAGTCTAGCCCAGTAGCTGGCACCTGCAGGAGGCCACCAGGGGCTGAAGGCTTGTTCCTGTGTGCCCTGCAGGAATCCGTGTCTGTCCTCAACCTCTTCACCAGGATCCGGTAAACCCGCGGCCTTGCTGTACTGGTCGCAGAATGCCACCTCTCGTCAGCGTCATGGACCCTCCCCTCCCCCCAACACGGGCACCAAGGAAGGCAGCAGGGGTGGGGGGAGCCGGGCCTGGAGAGACCCTGAAGATTCTATTAAAGCCTGATTACGAACCCTGTCAGCCGGTGTTTGGGGTGGGACTGTGGTCGGGCACCAACAAGAGTAGGGGCTCCAGCTCCCTCCACCCTGCATGGCCCCAGCTTGGACATCTGCTCGGAGCAGGATGGACGCCTCCTGGGACCCTGCCTGCTTCCATCTGTGTCCGTCACCGTCACCACCTTGTTGGGGCAGCACGCTCTTCCGGGAAGCACACGCTCACCACCGCCCACACCCGCTACGGGACAGACAGCTGGACACCAGGCTGGTCAGCCAGGGGAGGGCCTTGCAGGAGGACGGCTCAGGTTGGCCTGTGGATCAAAGGGACATTCCTGCTTGAGGTTTCTTTGTAGCCGTCTCTGCTGTCCCTGCCCCAGCAGCCATCCCAGCGACTCTCATAGGAGCTCTTTGTTGGAGTGAGCCCCAGGCAGGCTACGTGTTGAAGGAGGTCATCTCAAGATGGACTTGTCTAAGGAAAATTGAAGTTGGATCTGTTCGTGGTTCTGTGCTCACCCCGACTGAGTTGTCCTTGTCACTAATGGGGTCACAGCTGACTGTGGTTCTTGCAGCTTGCTGGGCAGCCAGTCAGTGTAACCTAAGGGCACAATCAGCCCCACAGGCGAGGTCCTGTGGGTGCCTGGCCCTCCTCCCCAGCCCCTTCCCCTCCAGCCCACTGGAGTGGGTCCTGTCCATCTGCGCCTTCAGCCAGGGGAGGGGGACCCTGTGGGTTCCCCTAGAAGCTTCCTGAGCTTCCCCAACCCTGGTCCCACCTCACCGTTCTGTGCCCTGTTCCCAGTTGCACCTGGGCCCACCTCCTCCAGCCTCATCTCCAGACCTGGAGAAAACAGAGGGAGAGAGGTGGGGCCAGTGTGGCAGCGGCCAGAGGACATTGATGGAAGTGGACAGGGCGAGGTGGGCCTGGGCAGGACAGGGATCCAGCATGGTCAGGGGAAGGCTGCACAGAGCCCCCAGTCTCCCCAGTTCTGCTCGGAGCCCCCATTCCTCCACGGGTTTTGAGAGCCTTGGGTTTCCCCTGAGCCAACCACCTGTGTGCATGTGTACATATGTATTTGTGACTTCCTTTTGGATTTGTTTTTGTGTTTCTGTAAATCAGTGCTCAAAATGTTAAAGCTTTGTGGGGAGGAGCAATGGCCCACCCCCATCCCTGGGGGACACAGAGGTCACAGCTTTTAGAGCCCTCTCTTTCAGAGGGCAGTTGTCTGAACCTGCCTGAACTTGGGGACGGGTGAGAGACAGTGTACATAGATGTGTGTATTCCAATTGGTCGAGACCTTATTTTTGTTTGAGTTTTGTTTTTGTTTTGTTTTTTAATAAGAAAACCGGCCTATGTGTACCGCACCCTGGCCCTGGTTCTGCTTGTAGGCCCTGGCTCAGGGAGCACAGAAGGGACGTGAAACCATGAACACAGTGTTGTCAGTACACACCATGGCGGGAGCGGCAGTGGGTGCCATGCAGGGCGTTCCCCTTGGGATGCAGCATGACAGTCATTAAGCCACAGGGGTTGTGCACGGCTGGGGCTCCCTGTTCGTCTGTCTGGGGCTGACAGCTCAAGTGTGCATATGCTGAGACCCCACACCAGCCTGAATGTCACAAACAGGTAGTGACGGACTGGCCTTTGTGAGAGGCTGTGGTTAGTGAGGGGCTCTGGTGTCCCTGAATTCTGGACCTGTGATTCACGCCCGTCCCTGCGGTCTGGCTGGTTCCCATGAGAGGAGTAGGGAGGGTGAGAGCTAACCTGGTGGGGAAACCTCCATCTGACAGCTGGAGCACCAAGCCTACTGGGGACATTGCCAGCCCAGCGGCCTGCCATGGGGGAGGGTGTATGTGGTGGGGCAGGATTTGTTTCCATCAATCCTGGGACGGTAAAGGTGAAAGGGAAGTAGTGACATGGTGATAGCCGAAGGTGAGCAGGGGCCTTCCCTGTCACGCAGCGGCTTCTGGGAAGGATGTGGGGGGTCAAGAGGTCCTGGGGGCCGGAGAGGAAAGTAGCCCAGGCCAGAGAGGCTATGCCACTGGGTGGGCTGGCAGGCCTGGAGACCCCAGGGGGTCTTGAGAAGGATAAGGCCTCCTGTGGTGAGCAGCTGCCCACAACTGGTGGGCACCCCAGGCCCTTTCCTCCTAGTGAAGATCCCTGTCCTGGGCACTGGGGACAAGAGAAGCCAGACCCAAGACCTGCCCTTGAGGAGCTTCTGTTGTGGCAGGTGAGTGGGACTGTAGAGTGTTAGGCATGTCTGGCTGTCATGGGGTGAAAGTAGAGTGAGGCCTTGGGAGAGAGCAGCTTTGCGTCGAGGGCTTGCTATGAATCTGATGTTTGAGCAAGGGCCTTAGGGGAAGCATGGACACAGCTGGGCAGAGGTGGTGCTCCAGACCAGGGCATGGCTCAGGCCAAGGCCTTGGGACAGGACCAGGCCTGATGTGTTGGAGGAAGGGCAAGGAGGCACATGAGGCTGGAGCAGAGTGAGTGAGAAGAGGAGGGCAGGTCATGCAGGGGCTTGTGGGCTGCAGGGAGGACTGGGCTTTACCCCCACTGGGGTGGGAGGTCTTGACTGTGCTGAGATGGGAAGGGATGAGGTTGCCATGTGGAGACCTGAAAACAGGTGGGCGACAGCACAGAGACCAGAGAGGAGGAGGCTCTGAGCAAGGCAGGTGATGACATGGACTATGGCCAGGAACAGATGAACATGGTGAAAGGCAGGAAGCTTCTGGATTTTTTGTTAATGTTTTGTGTGTGTAGTGAAATGTGCGTAACATTAAAGTGTATGATTTAGTGCTTTTTAGTATATTTACTATGTTGTGCCACCGTCACCACTAATTCCAGAACATTCTATCATCCCAAAAGAAGCCCTTTCCCCATGAGCAGTTACTCCCATCCCTCCTCAGCCCCTTGACAACCAGGAATTCAGCCTCTGTCTCTCTGGATGTGCCTGTTCTGGAAGTTTCCCATCTATGGAGTTGCACACTGTGACCTTCTGTGTCTGTTTTACTCACTGAGCATCGTGGTCTCAAGGCCTGTCCATGTTGTGTCAGTGCATTGCTCCTTTTTGAGGCTGCGTGATACTCCACTGTGTGGAGGGTCACGTTTTGTGTGTGTGTTCTGCAGTTGGTGGGCATTTGGATTGTTTCCACTCTGTGGCGGTTGTAGATCGTGCTGCTGGGAACTCGGCATGTGCACACACTGGATATTGGATATATTTTGGAAACAGATGAAGTACGGGCTGGGGTGGGGAGAGAATGTGGGAGCTGGGGTTGCTGCAGGGTCCCAGCTTGAGCATCTGGGAAGGTGGCACTGAGGGTGCAGGAGGGAAATTCAGACGCTTCCTTCGGTTCAGGGCCCTTCACAGGGGTGCTAGGAGGCTAAGGAGAGGGGGAGGGGGAGCCCCATGCCAGGGTACCACCTCCTTCCTCCAGCCTCTGTGCTCCTGGCCTCTTGGCCGGGGGCCAGCCTGCCCAGCTGTTGCCAGGACACTGGGGTGCCTTTGTTGCTGTCAACAATGGCCCCACAGGCCTTGGAGGCATGAGCCCCTGGGCATCCAGAGGCAGACATGCAGACCCTGAGGCGGAAGGCTGCCCAGCCCTATGTCCCCCGGGATACCCTTGAGGTGGACTTCCCGGCATCTCTGTACAGGTGAGCACCACCCTACCCCTTCCCTCTCTCGCTCTCTCTGGGTTTGGCTTCCTGCCAGCCTCATCTATTCTCTATAAAGGCCCTTGGGTGCTGCACCAGCTCCCCTCCTCCTATTCTGGCTGACCCCTGCACCTGCCCGAGCCAGGATTGGGACCTGGCAGGAGTGCACGCAGGTCACATGTGATCATTTCTGCGTGCACAACACACGCACACAGCCAGCAGAACAAACGCTAGGTACCCGGGAGCCCTGTGCTGCTGGAATAGCACCTGGGATGGGGCGACTTCAAGCACAGAATTTACCCTCTCCCAGCACCAGGGGCCAGATGTCCCAGACCAAACGTGTCCAAGGGCTGGGGCCTTCTGAGACCATGAGGGAGGATCTGTCCTATGTTCCTCCCAACTTCTGGAGACTGCTGGCAGTCCATGGCGTCCCTGGGCTTGTAAAAGCATTGCCCCATCTCAGCCTGTCATCACCTGGCCTTTTCCCGACTGTCCAGATCCTATCCTTTCAGGACATCAGGTATTGCCTTAAGGCCTCCCTAACCTGGCATGACCTCACCTTAAGTTTTGTCTGATAAGACCCTATTTCCAAATAGGGTCATGTTCTGAGATTCTGGGTGGATGTGGATTTGGGGGACTACTTTCTACCCAGCAGAGGCTCCATTAATTAGCACTGATAAACTACAATGGGTTCAGTATTAGGCAGCTTTAAGAAAAGGTAAGTGAACAAACACCCTTGATGTTGCTCCATTTTCAAGAACAGTAAGGGGAGAAAAAAGTGAAACCACAATTGAAGCAGGTTCCCACATCTGTGTACTGGGAGGGACAGGGGCACAGCACACACATCTTCATGGAGGAAGAGTGGCAGCCCGGGTACAGGGGCTGGCAGCTGGGATGAGGGCAGCTTCACTTTTGTTTTCAGTGCTATTATTTAGTAGATCTCTTTATTATAGACATTCATTTATTAAGAGAAAGCTTTTTTCCAGTTATAATGGAATTTTTTTTTTGAGGTATAATTGACACAGACTTTTTCATTGTATGTTATGTTAGACTGTTTTAATTCCTTTTTACAAACCATGTGCATTTTGATGTTTCAGTTCATTTTGTAGTTGAAAAGGGTTGGCCCTGCCAGACAGTCCTGAATCTCCCCTCCCTGCAAGTGGCAGACCCAAGTCTGGGGCAGCTTCCCAGGACTGATGGCCCAGAACTGACCGGGCTGATCCAACCCCCTACGAGACATGTGAGTCTCCGGTTTCCCATGTGGCTTGGGGCCTGGGAGTCAGCGGCCCTGCTGGGGCACCCCCTGGAGCACACTCCCAGGCCAGAGCACCGGCCCATCTTTGTCTTAGGCAGTGGCACTGCAAGGATGTGCTCCAGATCGAGAGCTTTGGTCTGATGCCATCTCGCTGAGGTTTGGTTTGTGCCTTCACTGGCACATTTCCACTTCCCTCTCTGCACTGCCAGCCTCCGTACATTAAACCATCCCCCGCCACCCTAGGGCCTTGGCACGTGCTGCACTTTACTGCCACCTCCTCTAGGAAGCCCTCCTGTTGCCCTCAGCCTGGGACAGGCTCTGGCACCAGAGGCCCCCAGAACAGGCACTCCTGTGTAGCAGCGTGGTTTCTCCTTTAAATATGGAGTTGTCCTCATTCCCAGCTGACCCCTGGGGACAGAAGGGATAGTGATGGCAGAAGGATTCCCTGAAGGTCTTCCTGGGAGCCTAGGCACCCCCACACCCTTTCCCTATGTCCCCAACCCCATGGTTCCCCTCACTCAGCCATAGCTGAGACTACTTTCTCCTGGTACACTTGCAGGATGGGGCAGGGTGGGCTTCCTGGAGGAAAGGGCCTGCAGGTCTGAGAGGCTGGGAAAGGATTTGCAGAGAAGCAAGAAAAGCTACAAAAGTGAAATGTTTAGGAGGATGGGCTATGCAGGGTCAGCCTCCCCCACCTCTGCTGGGGCAGCGTGGGGCGGGGGTTGCGGTGGCTGTCTGGTACTAAAGGACAGACATGGCCCAGTGGGGATGAAGGAAAGCCCCCCCCCACCCGCCACATACACACCACGGGCCAGGTCTCTGTAACCTTGATGCTGGCAACACAGCAAAGGATGCAGAGGCCCAGGGAGGGCAGGGGCGCCACAAGCTCAGTCTCTCTCCTCCCCGCCCCTTAGCGATGACTACCTGTCCCAGGAGGGCCCCCGCTGGACACCAGCCATCAAGCAAGCGACGCGCTGGAAGTACACACCCATGGGACGTGATGCGGCTGGCCAGCTCTGGTACACCGGCCTAACCAACTCGGACTCCCGAGAAGCCTGGTACACGGTCCCAAAGGCCCTGGACAGCCCGTATCGCGAGGCTTATGCCCACTGGCATGGATGCTACCGCCACAGGGAGCAGAGCATGCCCTCAGGTGAGTGCCCAGCCCACACCAGCTCAATCTTGAGGGGAGGGTGAGGGCCCAAGGTGCAGAGACAGCCTCTCCCCACCCTGCAGCCTATGCCCAGCGCCTCTGGGAGACCGCCTGGTATGACCCCATCATCCCGGCCCAGTACCGAGACCCCAGCACGCGGTGGGGGAGCATGTTGTGGAAAGACAGACCCATCCGGGGCAAGGAATACGGTGAGGCTGGGAGCCAGGGGCAGGAACAAGGCCCCTTGGGCGGGGGTGGGGGGCGAAAACCCCCAGGGCCAGGAAGCTGAGGCCTGGCACTGACCTGGTCCTGGCCCCCACAGTAATCAACAGACACCGATTTGGGGTGGAGCCACTGTGGCAGGCGTCTGACTATGTGCCGTACCTGTCAGCACCTCAGCACCCGCGCTACACCGCCCAGAACTACCGGCAGTGGGACCTAGAACCCTACTGCCCCTCTACCAACCAGCGGCTCCCACCCAACTACACGCCCATCCACAGATAAAGATCATGCTGCCCTATGCACCTCTCCCACTCCAGGCATCTGTCCACCTCTGGGGACGGTCAGGCGGCCAGATAAAGTGAGCTGCTAACCAAGACCCTGGGCAGCAAGCAAGCTCTAGGGCAGAGGCACAGAGGGCACACCGACTGCCCTCTCCTGCCGAGGGCCCCCGGCAAACAGGCCAAGGCACAGCCCTCGCCATGCCCAGCTCTTTATTCACTGTCAGCAGTAGCCTGGGTGTGGGGAGATATACTCAGGCACCCAGCCTGGCATGCTGAGCCTGATTGCTGCCAGGGTCTTTCTTGGTCCAGCCCCCCAACCCTGAGACTGGGGCTCCTGGTAGGCTCAGCAGTGACACTGTACTCCAGGGCCTGGCAGCACCCAGGAGACCCTGTCCTGGCCATAAGCAAGGAGCTGGGGCTGAGCTCAGCAGAGGCCCTGGTCCTGTGCCCCTCACATGGCACCCCCAAATCACCCAGACAGACAGCTGGGAGTGGATTAGAGTTGGGATTGGAATACCCCAAGCCCACAAGAACCCCACCTGCCCCTGGATAGCAGAGGGCCTAGCTAGATGTCCCTGCCCTGGCTGACCTCACCCAGCAACCCCCAAAGCCAGGTGGGGAGGACACTGGTGGGATCAGAGGAGCAGGGGGTGTGGGGTGGGGGGGGGGGTCACTTCAGGCATCGCTGGGCATCAGATGTTCACACTCAAGGTTAATTTGCATAGAGCAAGGGACCATGGGACAGTGTCAGGGTTGGGCTCCAGGGTCCCCTGGAAGAGAAGGGGATGGGAGTGGAGTTAGCGAGGGTGGGGCCGGTCCCTGTCCCAGACCTACCACCCGTGGCTGCAGAGGCGGCCCACAACTCACAGTTCTGAAGGCGGATGGGCCAGACGAGGAGACTGCACAGGCAGAGGGTGGCAGCCACGCCCACCCCACCTGTCACGGCCACCATCACCCAGTGGTAGAAGCTCACACAGGCTCTGCAGCAGAGCTCCAAGCTGGGGGTAAGAGGAAGACAGAAGGGGGTGAGCAGACACTTATCGGGACCCTCCAGCCCCCACCTGGACTTCCACCTCTCATCTCCTCTGGGGTGCCCTGTCTTTCCCAGCACTCAGGCCAGGACCAGGGAGTCATGCTCAACTCCATTCTCCCTTCCAACATCTGATATTTCAGCCAGTAATGTCAGCTCTGCCTTCAGAGTCTACCCTAGTCTGCCCATTTCTCCTTCGTCCCTCCTGAGCCCCCAACCTGGTCCAGCCCCATCAGCACCCCCCTGGACCACTCCATTCTCCTCCCCAATTCCCACCCTCTCTTCTGTCCTCCCTGCAGCAGCCACCAGGGGGTGGTAGTGAGCACCTGACTCAGGCCCTGCCCCTCCTCTGCCCACAGTCCTCCAGGACTCCACCTCTAGGGGTAAAAGCCCAAGCCCTCCGGGTGGCCCTCAAGGCCTTACATGACCACCCTTGTCCCCTCCCTGCCCTCCCCTCCTACCTCTTTCCCCCTCACTCCCTCTGCTCCTGCCACATGGGCTTCCTCATTGTTCCTCCACCATGCCAGGCATAGTCCTCCCCCCCAGGGCCTTTGCACAGGCTGTTCCTCCCTATTTGCCTAGAACTCCCTGACATCCTCAAGGTCTCAGGTCCAATTTCACCTCCTTAAGGAAGCCCTTCCTGGTCTCTCACTCCAGTCAGGCCTCCCTAAGTGATGTCCTTCACACCCCTCACCACTGGTCTGGGTCACACATTTACCCACACGATTAGTAACATGGCTGATGCTGCCAATAGCTCCATGAGGACAGGGGACCAGGCCAGCTTTCATTCCCAAACCCTGGGCTTCTATGTGGCACATACTTGAAACTAGAACCCTGGGTTCAGAGGGTCTCAGTTACAGGGATTCCAGGCCTCCCACTACCCTGCCTTCTCACATCCCCTTATCTATCTGTAAGCTGTGTCCTCCACACCCGGCACAGGATAGTCTGTCTGCTAAGTGAGTAAATGGTTGCTGGAGGTGGGGAATAACCAGGTCCCCCTGGCTGAGAAGCCACCAGGGTGGCGTCTTCTGTCCTCATGGAATTTTTAGACCTGGGGCAGCACCTGGTGCATAGTACAGGCTTGGCACACCTCATTAAGCGCAAATGAATGAATGGGTAGCACTCACGAGCAGGGGTGCAGGCTCTGGATGGCCATGACTGCTAGCCCGTTGGCCACCTTGTCCGAGAAGCTCATGGCGCCATACACAAAGGCTCCACTGTGCTGGGGGAACACAGACAAGGGGTCAGCATCCCAGGCCTTGGTCTCCAACCCCAACCTGGCCCTGCCCAGCAGACCTACCGTGTGGGGGCCAATGAGGTCGGCCGTCATGGCCAGCGAGGTGACGAGGATGGTGGCACAGCCTGTGCCCAGCAGCACAGCTGCCACATACACAGCCACGCCAAGCTCATTTGTCAGTGCCACCCAGGCTGCAAAGGCTAGGATCACCAGGAGGCCCACGAAGTAGGTCATCTGTAGGCAGCCCAGCCCAGTGTCAGGGTCACCTCACTAGGTAACCCTGAGCCTGGCGTTTGCCCTCCAATCCACCCCTGGCCCCCAACCCCACCAAATGAGGGAGTTGAGTTGGGTCATCCCTAAGAAGCCCCCAGCTCTGACCTCAGGACTCTTGAGATTCTGAGCCCGGGGGTACTGAGAGCTACGTGCAGTAGACATTCTAGAGCTATGCTGCCTGATACAGCTACCACCAGAAATGGGTGGCTGCTTATGTCTCGGTGCAAGTCAATTAAAATGAAATAAAATGAAGCACTCAGTTCCTTAGTCACGCCACCACCCCTGGCTACTGCACTGGACAGCACAGAAGGCTCCAGAGCTCTGCAGCCCAGGGCACCCAGAGCCCAGTTTCTACCAAGCGGTGCCCAGACCCGGGGCTTCTGGTCTGCAAGGGCCCAGGTTCTAGGGGACACCCCCCAGCCCTACTCACTCACATTCCTCCCAATGCACTTGTTGATGGGCTTCATGAGAAAGGAGGAGAAGAAGCCGCTGAGGTACATCACCAGTGGGATGGTGGCGATGAACTTCTGTTGGGGCAGAGCAGTCACAGGCAATTTAGGCATGGCTCATCAGGCTTGGGGCCCCTCATCCCTGCCTTACCACTGGCTCACCTTGGGCAGGTTGAGGGAGTAGGTGAGGTACATGGCCATGTATGTCTGGGATAGGTTCACAATAAGCCTTGTGCTCATGTACAGCAAGCCCACCTGTAAGCAGAAGAAGATGGCTCAGGGGTCAGAAGGGTCATCCTCTACTCCCATGAGCAGGGAGCCAGGGAAGGGGTGGGAACAAGGTGAGCAACTCCACAACTGGCACCTGACCATTAGTAGGGACTGCCTAGCTGGTCAGGTGGAGAGAAGCACAGTGATTGATTGGTAATGTCTGCCCTGGGTATAGGCTGGAGAAGGGGCTACCTCTGTTCTAATGTGGGGCCTGTAGCCCCACAGAGTAAGGGGCTGGTGGGAGGTCAACTACTACCTCCCTCTTCCTGTGACGTACCTGATAAAAGGCTGGCTCTTGAAGCCAGTGTTTCCAGAGTAGTAAGGGCCGGGCAGTAGCAGGAGCTAATAGGGAGCTGTGTTCATCTGGCTCTTCCACCTGCCGCCGGCGCCCCTCCCTGGTGCCCAGGTGGAACAGCAGTGAGAAGACAGCGCCAATGCCCACCACCAACAGGGAGAGATTCTGGGGATCAGGCAGGAGAGGGGTCAGCAGTGGCTCTCAGCACAAGCCCCGAGTTCAGGGCATTGGGGATGTCCCACCCAGACAACAATGGCCTTGACCCATCCCAGGCCCCGGCTCACCCGGAACACTGGCACATCTTGTACTCCCAGCTGATCATTGATATCCTGGGTGGACTCCATGTGGGGAGAGCCCTGCAGGTGGAGCAAAAGCCAAGCAGCGCCATAGACAGTGATGTTGGCCACCACAGTGAAAGCGTACCTGGTGGGGTGTAGGCGGGGCCTTAGCGGGGGAGCCCAGAAACCACAGGACCACTTCCTTCCCAGGGAGCTGCACAGTCAGAGCTGCTTGCGGCATCTGGGGGACCTCCGGCCAGCGGGTGATTTCAGCCACCCACATATTGGGTGGCCCCAGGGAAGCCTTTGCTGGCCTCAGTTTCCCTAGCCTCCACGTTATCTGATGACTTACCACACTGACCCAAGACTCCACTGTGCAAGTCCTGTCTGCGGGCGTGGAGTGCAGACTCGGGCAAAGCAGGACTGAGTAAGGGCTGCAACACAGAAACCTGAGAACCTGAGAAACTCAGAAATCCCCGGCTTCAGCAGGACAAGGCTCCATGGATCACTTCTACCTGCAGCCCCAGAGCCATGACGCCCTAGGGGCTCGGCCGGGGCTGGGGAGCCTCTGGATCTCACCAGGACTCCATTTCCCTTTCTGAACATGAGAACAAGCATACCTCCAGAAGTCAAGGTGAAGTTAACGAGGCAGACAGTAAAGCACTTTCAGATAGAACACACCCAGAGCTTGGCCTTTGCCGGGCACAGCCCTTCCCCCAGCTGGGGCCCTCAGGGGGCCCCAGGGAATGGGCAACCCCTGCTGTTAGTGCCTGCAGCTCTTAGCCATAATGGGGAACTGGGTGGGGTGGGGAGGAGGACAGGCTGGGCTGCAGACAGACTGGGCCCTTGTGACGAGCACTTACGCCCAAACAACCACCTTCATGTATGGGTGACATCCCACCTGCCAAGAAAGGTCATCTCCTCAACCCTGTTCCCACTGCACAGTCTTCATAGAGACCTGCTCAGCTCAAACCCTGGCCATGGGCCATAACAACCTCTCAGGCTTGTCTTGACAATTTAAATACAGTCTGCTTGAAGGGCCCAGAACTGAACCTGGCACATAGCAACCGTCCCATAGATGCTCCTGTTTTCATTATATCCAGAATCACTTCCTTTAGCACCTCTAGTAAGTCAGTGGATACACTGGGTACCAAATGTACCCATATGTGGCATGCAGGATTCTAGGACCCTCAGAGTCCCATGCCCTGGCTCTGCCCTGTCTAACTCCCTCCCCTTGGGGACGGGACCTATGAATATGATGGGATGTCACTCCCATGTTTGGGTAAAATTCGGTGGCAAAGCTAAAGGGATTCTGCAGATGTAATTAAGGGAGATTATCCTGGGTGAGCCTGACCTAATCAAGTGACCCTCAGAAAAAATGGCTTGCACCATCCCTGAGATCAGAAACTCTCCTGCTGGAGCTCCCATTGTGGCACAGCAGAAATGAATCCAACTAGTATCCATGAGGATGTGAGTTCAATCGGTGGCCTCACCCAGTGGATTGGGGATCCAGTGTTGCCATGAGCTGTTGTGAAGTTCGCAGACATGGCTTGGAGCTCGTGTTGTTGTGGCTGTGGCTGTAGTGTAGGCCAGCAACTGTAGCTCTGATTTGACTCCTACCTGGGAAGCTCCATATGCTGCAGGTTTGCCCTGAAAAGCAGTGGGGGGAGAAAAAAAAAAAACCTCTCCTGCTGGCCTCAAAGAAGCAATACACCACCACGAGTTCTACATCTACGAGGAAACGAACACTGTCACTGACAACATGATCAGGGTAGAGTGACCCCACGCCTCAGATGACATCCCAGTCCTGACACCTTGCTTACAACCTCAAGCCTGATGCAGAGAACCCAGCTAAGCCGTCAGACTCCTGACCCATAGAAAATGTGAGGTGGTTAACATGTGCTGTTTGAAGCTGCGAACTTAGTGCTTGTTTTATTACCCAGCAACAGCTGAATGATACAGTAATTTATAGCTGTTCACGCTGCGGCTGAGTCCCAGAGCCGCATAGCCAAGCAGCACCCAGATATGGAAGGTGACCCCAGGTCCCCTGGCCTCTCCTGCTGTATGCGTGCCTGCCCGCCCGCTTTGCCCCAAAGGTAGCACCTGAGAGCTGTGAGCTCCACCTTCTCATGGTCATTGGTGACAAGCTCCGGGATGAGACTGAGGTGTGCAATCTGCGTAGCGGCCCAGCCGAACTGGAAGATCACAATGAAAGGCCCATAGTAGAGGAGGGCAGCCCACTCGGGCGTGGTGGCCCCACAACCCAGGCAGGGGCTGAAGATGAAGGGGAAGGACAGCAGGACGCAGATGGTGCCTGTGGACGAGCAGAAAAGGGGAGGGCACATCACAGGGCCAGCCAAGGACTACCCAAAACTGAGACACAGAAAAGGCTAGAGGACCGCCAGTCACACAATGAGACGGGATCAGCAGCCCAGGCCTCCCTAGGCCTATGGCGCCTGAGACAAATGGAGAAAACAAGGCAGAGAGATCTGGAGTCCCCCTGAGGTCAGGCAGCCAAACAGGACAGAAGGAGTGGGCCTCCCAGTCCAGACTACATGTCCCTGGTGTGTGATGGGGAAAGAGACACTGAACAGATCACATGCTCTAACGAACACAGGGCCGGGGCCAGGACAATCGGTCAGTCAGGTGCCAAGAAGCGGCAGGAATGAAGCCTCCCCACACCAGCTCAGGACTCCCCAGATTTGGCCCGTTGGTGACAGCTGGGGAAACTTAAAGCATAGCCTGAGGCTGTGCAGCAGGTTGAAAGGCTGCTTAGGGATCCCCCTGGAAAACTTCCCCCCTCCCCCAGAAGCACCACTTACACCCACCACGTCCTCTTCCCATCTCGCCCACGGAGGGGGCCTTTTCCTCCCAGTTCCTACCATGCATCCCGTGGGGCTGCCAGGAGTCAGGAGGCCCAAGTGACATGGGGCGGGGCTGGGCTGGACCCTGCTCTCTCTGAGACCTAGTGTCCCCATGAGCTCATAAGGGGGCCTCTTCCCGGAAAACACTCTAGTACCTCAGCACAAGCTCAGGTCCACCCTGAGGCCCCAAAGGCCCTGCACCACCAGCACTGTCACCTCCCTGCCCTCACCTCCTCCCTCTCCCCCTCTCTCACTCTGCTGCAGCCACATGGGCCTTCACCTCCCTGTTCCTCCTACACAACTGGCATGGTCCTGCCCCAGGGCCTTTGCACAGGCTATGCCCTCTGCCTGGGATGCTTTTCTTCTCACATCTCAGCAAGGCCCACCCTATTTCTCCTTCAGGACTCAACTCAGAGTGCCACCTTCTCCAAGAAATCCCTCTGGAGTTCCTGCTGTGGCACAGTGGGCTAAGAATCCGATGCAGCAGCTTGGATCACTGAGGAGGCTCAGGTTCAATCTCCCCACTGCTGACTGGTACAGTGGGTTAAAGGATCCAGCATTGCTTCAGCTGTGGCTCAAATTCAGTCTCTGGCCCAGGAACTTACATATGCCACAGGTGGAGCCATTAAAAAAAGAAAAAAGAAACCCCCCATGCCGACCATCCCAGTCACCAGCTGTCCCTTCCCCACCCTAATACTCTCACTCTGAACCCTGATTTTTTTCCTTCATATTCTTTAGCACACACAGGAATTCTTTTGTCTGCTTGTTTCCTGCCTGCCGAGATCTCCCACCAGACAGGAGGTGGGGTAACATCTCTCCCAAGTCACTTCTATATCCCTAGCACCCAACATGGGGCCTGGCACATCAGGATCTTTTATTTTATTCTATTTGTGTCTTTTTAGGGCCACACTTGCGACATATGGAAGTTCCCAGGCTAGAGGTCAAATCAGAGCTACAGCTGCCAGCCTACGCCACAGCAACTCAGGATCGGAGCTGTGTCTGCGACCTACACCACAGCTCACAGCCATGCTGGATCCTTAACCCACTGAGCGAAGCCTGGGATTGAACCTGTGTCTTCATGTTTACTAGTCGGGTTCGTTACCGCTGAGCCACGATGGGAACTCCGTGATCTTTTAAATGAGTGAATAATAATAGTGGCCTCTCTTTACGGGCCAAAGGGGTGGATGTTATTATTAACCCTATTTCCAGATGAGGAAACTGAGGTCCAGTGAGTGAGCCACGGAGCTGAGAATCCAGCCTTTTGGACCCTGAGCCACATTCCTTCCCTCCAGCCCTGCATCCTTCTCCTCCCATCCCAGCACCTAGAGGGGGCCCTGTACTGTGCCAGGGAGCTGGACTTCCTTCTTGCTCCCGGGCCCCGGAAGTGACCTCATCCCCAGACCTGGGCCCACCCCCACAGTCCTGGGATTGGGAAATGAAACCAAAACCACCCTTGCTATTTTTCTGGAACTGGTGCCTGGGAGGCGCACTCTAGGCAGATGCCTGGAGGCCACCCAGGGCCAGGCAGGAACTGTAGACTCTGGTCAAAAGAATGTGCTGCCTTGGCCAGACTCTACCCTGCTGCTCCCCAGGCTAGGTTAACCATTGTCAGAGCTAGGCTGCCTGGCTGAGGGACTTTGGGCAAGTTACTTTGCCTCTCTGGGCCTCCGTTTCCAGAAAAGGGAGCTAATAAAAATACCTCACAAGATCTATGTGAGAAATAAGAGTTAATGTGTGAAGTCCGGAGCTCCTGCTACTGAGCCACTTCCCGCCTCAGCAACTTCAAAGCCAAGAGATTTCACACTTTGCACAAGCTGTTTCAACTACTTGGAATGCTCCTCCCTACCCCCTACCAACCACTCCTATTCAGCCTTCAAAACCCCAAAGCTAATGTCCCCTCCTCCAGAGCTCTGCTTCTTCCTTATGAAGCCCAGTCTACCCATCTGTTCCAGTCTGGACCCCATAGGTGCATGCATATCTGGCTCTCTTGGCTAGCGAGCTCCCAAGGGCTCGTTAAGGGAAAGAGTGAGTCCATCCCCACCAGCCTCAAACTCGGGGGCAAAATAGAGAAGTGGGAACTGTTGCCGAGGTGACCTTTACTCAAGTTACTTTATCAGGCATCACAAGGAACCGCCCCAGCTTCCTCTCCTCACAGGTCTCCCCATGTGCTCACCCCAAGGCAGGGAAAGGGCACAGGCGGATGCCTTGGTATCTGGTTGGGGCACCCACCCCCAGGCCTGTTTTGCATAAACACAAAGCCTTCAGTTCTTTATTGGAGATGCCTCCATCCCTTGACCTACCCCTTGGCAAAGGGACTCAGCTTCATCCTCTGGGGTCTGGTGGGACCCTCGCTGAACCTCAGCCTTCCACCTATGAAAGGCGAAGACAGGCTGTTACCAGGTCCTATCTCAGGGCCTTTGCACATGCAGTGTCCACTGCTGGGACACCTGCCCACAGCTGGCTCCATCTCCTTAGAGGAGTCTCACATGTTTGCCCAGAGAAAAGAACCCTCATATCTCTTCTCTCTCTGGCTCAGGAACAACCTCTACTTTTTTTTTTCTTCTTTTTTCCTTTTTTTTAGGGCCACACTGATGGCATATTGAAGTTCCCAGGCTAGGGGTCACATCAGAGCTGCAGCCTACACCAGCCACAGCCACACGAGATCTGAGCCACATCTGTGACCAACACCATAGTTCACAGCAACACAGGATCTTTGACCCACTGAGCAGGGCCAGGGTCAAACCCACATCCTCATGGACACTAGTTGGGTTCGTTACT
Source organism: Phacochoerus africanus (assembly GCF_016906955.1). Classification (NCBI taxonomy): domain Eukaryota; kingdom Metazoa; phylum Chordata; class Mammalia; order Artiodactyla; family Suidae; genus Phacochoerus; species Phacochoerus africanus. Next base: position 75,255,992 of record NC_062547.1, on the reverse strand, counting down.
GCTGAGCCACAATGGGAACTCCAGGAACAACTTCTTCAGCATGTCAACCAGTCTACCCAATTATTATGAACAAAACTGCATTTGAGACTCTGAGCTCAGCTCTGTAAGCAATCCCAGCACCAGCCCGCAGAGGGATACCTCTGACTGACATCTGAGTCACCTGCCTCTCCCTGCTCCCCTCCCTGGCTATGGCAGCCTAAGTGACCTAAGAACAGCCTAGGCATCCTCAGGACCTAAGAAACCTGAAATTCAGCCCCCAGAGCAGCAGCCACAGCAACACCAGCAACCCATAGGTGGCTTGGAGATATGTTGTACCTTGTAAGAATGTTACTCATGAGGCCCCAGGGCAAGTCACTGGCTCCTCAGTCACAGTTCCCAGGGGCAAAGGAGACACCAGCCAGCCCACCTGGCTTCTAGAAAGCTGCCGCCCAGAATTCCCAGAAGCGGGCAGGATTCCTGGCCCTGCCTCTTGCAATGCCCAGTGAACCCCCAAATGCCAGGATGCGGAGGATACTTCTGCCAGGGAAAGAACAGCCGGGGCTAATCTCTGGGCCCAGGGTCTGGGTGGGCAGGGAAGGGACCCCAGGAACAGGCCTTATCACCGGCCTGCAATGGGCATAGTGCCCCAGCAACCATGAGACCCACCTCCTCCCCCACCAACAGCCCTCTAGTCCAGGCAACTCCCCCAGAATGAACAGAAGGTGACCCCATTACCCACTCTGCAGACCCTCATCCCATCAGCCACACACACACAGAACTCTGACTCTTCCGGCTCACCTGGCCCCCAAGCCAGTTCCCTGGGCAGCTCCCCAAAGCTACCAAGTGCCAGGTTGCCCAAGACTGGGCAGGGAATGGACAAAGTGGGCTCCAGAAAACCGACAGAGGGGGCTCAAGGCAGCCTGATCCTCACTCAAAGAGTTGTCCTGAGTGGTCACATGGATACAGATGAAATCAAGCCTGACCAGACAAGGTGCTGGCAATAAGACCCAATCCAAAGAGGGTTCAGGATGCCGCTGAGGGTTAGACAGACAAAGGAAAGTGATGCTGGGAGTTCCTGTTGTTGGCTCAGCGATAACGAACCCAAGTAGTATCCATGAGGACACGGGTTCGATCCTGCTCAGTGGGTTAAAGATCCGGCGTTGCTATGATCTGTGGTGTAGGTTGCAGACGCATCTCGGATATGGCGCGGTTGTGGCGTAGGCCAAGCAGTTGTAGCTCTGATTCCACCTCTAGCCTGGTAACTTCCATATGCTGCAGGTTCAGACCTAAAAAAAAAGAAAAAGAAAAAAGCGACGCTGGAGGGTCACGTGAACAGTCAGACGGAGGAGGCCCCGCGGGTCAGACAGCAGCCATGCGACAGACAGACAAGGGTTACAGGGCAGTTGAGCAGGCAGATAGGAAGGCCCATGGGTTGGGCGGATAAAGTATCAGGCCCTGAAGAGAGGCAGTCGAATGGGGGAGGTTGGGCGGGGGCTTACCGACCAGGTGCCAGGCCTTGCGCGGGCCGAAGCGGGCGCAGCGGCCTGCGGCTCGATCAACCTCGAAGCCCACCAGGGGCGTGCACAGCCCGTCAGCCACCTGGCCGAGGAGCAGCAGCAGACCCGCGCCGCGCGAGCTATAGGCGCGCACCGAGTGCAGGTAGAGCAGCAGGTAGGTGAACCACATGGACGCGCACAGGTCATTGAGGAAGTGGCCCACCGCGTAGCTCAGCCGCGCGACCAGGGACAGCGGCCTCGGTGGCGCCCCCGCTGCGGCCGTCGGGGGCCCCGGGCCCATGGCAGCTCTCCCGGCTTGGGCCGGCCGTGGGGCACCGGCAGACGGGACCCCTCTCTCACTTCCCAGGCTGTCAGCCGCCCGCTGTCCCCGCGCCGCTGCTGCGCCCGCCCAGCGCGCCCCGCCGAGTGGTTTTAAGGTTGCGGAGCCAGTGGACCAGAGACTAAGTCCGGGCGGGGCGGGAAATCCCGGGAGCGGCGGCCGCTTCCAACAATCGGAGCCGCGCGCCGGGAACCGAGAGCCAATCATCACCAAGAGGGGCGTGGCCTCGGGGGTGAACGGGGCCTTGACACCCGGCACCGACAGGGCCGCGGGGTCCTAGCGCCCAACATTCTTACAGTGGTTTGCAGGACCCCCTCCCTTGGAGGTGGGGGGCGACGCCAGCGGCGCCCCTCATCTGACTCCAGCCTCCAGGCCCACGCCATCTCAACCTGCCTACAAATTTATGAGGTCTGTTCTGGACCAGGAGAGACGGGGTGAGCTGGGGCCGTAGGTGGGTAGAAGAGAGGTCTGAGTCCGACCTCGTCTCTCCTAGGGCCAGTGATTTCGGGGTGCGGAGAGACCCAGTCGGACGCAGAGAGGACGCATTAGTGCTAATTAATTAGTTATTAACGATAATAATGGGTATAATCAGAATAATAGCACCAGCTGGCATTTAATGAGCGCTGACTGTGCCAAGCGCCCCACGTGGATTTTCTCATCCCAGCCGAGGAGGCGGAGCGAATCTCTTCGAATTCACATGCGAGAAACTCGCCTGAAGAGGGGACCCGGGTGCTCAAGGGCGCACAGTGAATCAAGTGCATGCGACTTTTGAGGCCTGTGCTCTGGACTCCTCTGCATCCTCCTTCCAACCGCCCTCCCAGGATTGGGTCACCCACCACATCAGCAGCTTCAAGTTCCTCCAAGCGTTGAGTAGTTTCCCCGGCCTCCAGCAGTGGCTCAACAACCTGCACTCTGGAGCCAGATTCATGGGATCCAGATCCAGCCCCACCCCCTCTTAGCTCTAAGGCTGGGACAAGTCCCTTCACTTCCTGGGGCCTCAGTCTCTCCAGCTCTAGAATGGGGATAATGTATGTTTGAAAGGATTTAAGTGTTAGCTTATTTTATTTATTTGTTTAATTTTGGCCTTTTGGAGGCCGCACCTGCAGCAGATGTAAGTTCCCAGGCTAGGGGTCGAATCAGAGCTGTAGCCAATGGCCTTCACCACAGCCACAGCTACTTATAATACAAGCTGCATCTGTAACCTATACCCCAGGTCATGGCAATGCCAGATCCTTGACTCACTGATTAGGGCCAGGGATCGAACCTGCATCCTCCTAGATACTAGCTGGATTCCTGCCTTGATGAACTACAACGGGAATTCCTATTAGCTCTTGATGTTCTCAGCCAGAAAGCCTTTCCAGCATCCTGTCCAATCCCCTCTGTTACTACTCCTGATTCCAAAGTACCCTGGGCTCCCCCCAACCTCACCCCCGCAACTGTGATTAACTGTCTTCCCCACTGAACCATGATCCCCATTGAAGGTGGGGACCAGGTCAGTCTTAGTCATTGTGTTGTCCCCAGCAATGCCTGGCACATAGTAGGAGCTCAAGAAATATCTGTCAAATGATTGAATAGTGGACATAGAGGCAGAGAATCAGAAATGAAGGTAGGGAGTTCCCACTGTGGTGCAGTGGTTTAAGAATCCAATTGCAGCATCTCAGGTTGCTGCAGAAGGGCAGGTTTGATCCCCTGCCCATTGCAGTAGGTTAAGGATCCAACCTTGCTGCAGCTGTGGCTCATATTCAATCCCTGGCCCAGGAACTTTCATTAAAAAAAGAAACACAGGCAGAAATTGGGAAGCAGAGGGGAACCCACATAGAAACTTGAGGCTCAGGCAGCCCAAGGGGTGCTGGGCCAGTCCCCCACACTGATGCAGACCACCCAGTGCCACAACCGCTCTTTCATGAAAAGGATCCTGAAAAAACTGGGTATGGATGAGGAATGGGGGCTCCAAGAGAGATAGCCTGGCAGAAGAGATAAGGGGTAGACCACTAGGAAGAGATAAAGGGATAAGAAGAGATAAGAACCACAAGACTTTCCTCCCTGGTCCCCTTAGATTTCTCCGAAGTAAAGGGAAGAAAAGTTTTAAAAATATTAGCCTAAACTTTCTATTTTCATTTCTCACCTCCTTTCACCCCTCAACACTTCACACCCATTTCTTTTTTCGTTTTTTTTTTTTTTTTTTGTCTTTTTGCCTTTACTAGGGGCACTCCCGTGGCATATGGAGTTCCCAGGCTAGGGATCCAGTCGGAGCTGTAGCCGCTGGCCTACACCAGAGCCACAGCAACATGGGATCCGAGCCGCATCTTCAACCTACACCACAGCTCACGGCCACGCCAGATCCTTAACCCACTGAGCAAGGCCAGGGATCGAACCCGCAACCTCATGGTTCCTTGTCGGATTCGTTAACTACTGTGCCACGACGGGAACTCCATCACACCCATTTCATAGGTGAGAAAACTGAGGTTCAGACAGACGTCCCATGCAGCTAACAAGAGGTAGCTTCAAGATTCCAACTGGGAGTTCCTGCCGTGGAGCAGTGGTTAACGAACTCGACTGGGAACCATGAGGTTGCGGGCTTGATCCCTGGCCTCGCTCTAGGGGTTAACGATCCAGTGTTGCTGTGAGATGTGGTGTAGGTTGCAGATGCGGCTCGATCTGGCTTTGCTGTGGTTCTGGTGTAGGCTGATGGCTACAGCTCCAATTAGACCCGGGGAATATCCATATGCTGCGGGTGCGGCCCTAGGGGGAAAAAAAAAAAAGATTCCAACTGAAGTGCATATGACTTCCAGTATGTTTATTATTTATTCACTGACAGGAGAGGGCCCACCTGGAGGGGGAAAAGGGGCTCAGTTTTCTCCCTTTATCAGCCTCCTGTGTGGGTCAGGAATCCAGGGCATCAGCCAGGCAGCCCCTGGGGGCAGTATCGGCAAGGGGAGGAGAGAGCGTTCAGTGGAAGCTCAAACACATCTCTGGTCCTGTTGGAGTCAGCTGTTTTTTTCTGGCCCTGACTCTGCGGGGAAGGCAGGAACAAGGCTGACCCTGACCCTGGGGGAGCCACGGAGCTATTCCCTGCATGTCATTCTTGAATTCATTCATTATTCATGAACTAATTTAAGAGTACATCTGGGAGTTCCCATCATGGCTCAGCAGTTAGCGAGCCTGACTAGTATCCATGAGGACACGGGTTCGACCCCTGGCCCCACTCAGTGGATTAAGGATCCGGCATTGATTGCCGAGAGCAGTGGTGTAGGTTGCAGACGTGGCTTGGATCCTAAGTTGCTGTGGCTGTGGTGTAGGCTGGCAGCTGTAGCTCTTATTTGACCCCTAGCCTAGGAATTTCCATAAGCCTCAGGTGCAGTCCTTAAAAAAAAATCTATGGCGGGGGTAGGGGGGGAGTGAGGGTAAGGGGGGTCCGTTCCAAAGCCAGCCTCAGCTATCGGGCTGGGACATGGGTATGTGCTCCCCGAATAAGAGGGTGAGTCAGATTCACTGGGAAGATCAGAGAAGGCCCTGCCTCGGGAAGGGATGTTGGGAAGGAGAGATAAAGATCTAGCCCTCAAGGTAGCACAGATGGACAGACAGGCTTGTGGTCAGGAGATCTGGATAGCCTTTGATGTCCCCAGAGCAGCCCCAGCCTCCGCAGGCGCCAGACCCACGTCTCCCCTCCTCCCAGCTGGAGATCAGATGTCCCGTGGCTCCTGTCCAGCCTCAGGAGAGGTGCTTGATCTTCTCTCTGACTTGGGCTAGGATGGGGTGGGGAGGGGATGTGGTGGAGAGGGATGGTTCTGAGGCTCAGAAGAATTTTCCTTAGATCCTAGGGTGGCTGTGGGGGGTGGGGGTGGGTGCAGAGCCAAGATCAAACCCAAGCAGTTTCATGCAAGCCCATTTTGTAAAATGAACATTCTGTAAAGAATTTCTTGGTCCCTAGAATGGGGTTTCCCAGCCTTAGCAGTATGGACACTTGGCACCAGATTGCACTTCAGGGTGGGTGGAGGGCATGGCAGCATCTCTGGCCTCCACCCAGAAGAGGCCAGGAGCAACCTCCCCACCTCAGTGTAACAACCAAAAGTGTCTCCAGGTATCAATCCCCTAAAAGTCCTTCCAACAACCTGATCAAAGAAGACAAGGTTATTGTCCCACTTCATAGAGGGGCAAACTGAGGCACAGAAGAGTTTTGGTAAATTGCCTGAGTCCCACAGCTGGGGCTCAGCGCTGCCTCCCTGAGTTCCTGAAGGTCCAGCAGCAGTGGAGTTGCCCCCTCCTTACCTCCTTAGAGGTCTGAGACCCCTGTCCCCACATCCCTGGGTAGTTGCTACCTCTGTGTTCCCCTTTTGCCTTCTCAGCCCTTTAGTGCCCAAGAAAGCAATCCCCTGAATTAAATCTGCTCTGTTAAAAAAGCCTGAGGAAGAGATCCTGTCGTGGCTCATCAGAAATGAATCTGACTAGCATTCGTGAGGACACAGGTTCGATTCCTGGCCCCGCTCAGTGGGTTAAGGATCTGGCATTGCTATGAGCTGTGGCGTAGGTCACAGATACAGCTCGGATCCCACATTGCTGTGGCTGTGGCGTAGGCTGGCAGCTACAGCTCAGATTCAACCCCTAGCCTGGGAACCTCCATATGCTGCAAGTGCAGCCCTAGAAAAGACAAAAAAAAAAAAAAGGCTGAGGAGGGCTGGGGTATCCTGGGAGCACCCACCACACCCTGATCCTTTCAGGGGTGCAGATAGTTGAACTATCCCCATGCTGGCAGACAAACATTAAAAACATAAACAAAGAGTTGCCGTCGTGGCACAGTGGTTAACGAATCCGACTAGGAACCATGAGGTTGTGGGTTCGGTCCCTGCCCTTGATCAGTAGGTTAAAGATCCGGCGTTGCCGTGAGCTGTGGTGTAGGTTGCAGACGAGGCTCGGATCCCGCGTTGCTGTGGCTCTGGCGTAGGCCAGTGGCTACAGCTCCGATTCAACCCCTAGCCTGGGAACTCCATATGCCACGAGAGCAGCCCAATAAATGGCAAAAAGACAAAAACAAACAAACAAACACATAAACAAGAGGTGCCACACCTCAGCAATTTCCTGTCTTCCTACCCACCCTGGAAAATCGGTCAGGGGCATCAGACAGCAGGTTGGGGAAGTTTGAAGCGGGAGCTGCAATACAGTCAGGAAGGACCATGAAGAGCATCAACCAGGGCTCCTTAAATAGGCAGTAATGCAGTCCCACCGTGAAATGTCACCCAGCACCAGAGGGAAGGAGGCACTGCTCTGCGCCTCACCTATCAAGTCCCTGGGAGAAAAGCCGTGGAGTCGAGTTTTGCAGGTGATCAGGTTTACAGCACGATGGCCATGTGATCACAAAAAGCAGGATGTCATCTCACATTCCTTATAGGAGTAGGTCCACACACACTTACGTGTGTGTATGGGTGTGTGCGCGTGTTGTGCTTTGCACCCCCCCCCCCCCACATTCCTAGGTGGTAGTCCTAACCCTCAGGACCTCAGAATGTGACCTTATTTGGAGAGAGCATTGTTGCAGATGTAATGAGTCAAGATGAGTCACACTGAAGCAGGCTGGGTCCTAGTACAATATGACTGGTGACCTTATAAAAAGAGGAAATTTGGACATTGACACACATGCACGGGGAACGTCATATGAACATGACAGCAGAGATGCAGTAATATTTCTACAAGCCAAGCAATGTCACAGAAGGCCTGGGACCCCCAGAAGCCAGAAGCATGCAGAGACCTTGGGGCATATTCATGGCGTCAGGAGGAACCAGTCCTGACCTTGTTTTTGTTACGGCCTCTGTGGAAGTTCCCAGGCCAGGAAGGGGCAGGGATCAAACCCACTGCTACTCAGTGATGACACTGGATCCTTAACCGGCTGCAACACAAAGGAACTCTCTGACCATGCCCTTGAACTTGGACTTCTGACCCCTAGAACTGTAAGACAACAAATTTCTGTTGTTCAGGCCATCCAGTTTGTAGTGCTTTGTTCCTGTAGCCCTAGGACAACACTCATACTGTGTGTGTGTGTGTGTGTGTGTGTGCGCACGCGCAGGAAAAGTTTTAGTAAGACACATATGTAACAAAGCTGATCACGGGGAGGATTGTGGAGGTATACAGCAGCCTGCACTACTTACATCTGGTACAAATAAAATGAATTTGCATATCATTTGCATAGTGAAATTCATTTCAAAACAAAGAGTTTAAGCTATGCTTCCCCGATCTCGCATTTCTAGGACCACAAATGCGGAGACTCTTCCTGGTTTCATACTATAAATATTTCCAAATGAAGCACAGACATAAAGACAAAGAAACTAGCATGAATTAAACTGCATGAGACAGCTGGAATCATTGGTTTTACTGAGAGGTAGAACTTGAGAGAACTTTGCTAAGAAAAACTTATTCATGAATTTGGGGCAAAAGAATCTGCTTTTAGATAACTGTAAAAAGGATGTAAAAAACAGCAAAAATGCTGCAATGATGACATGCTGCTCGTTGGAGCGGGTATGTGTCTGGATTGCATGAATTGGATTGAATACAATGCAGTTTGGACTAAAGACACTTTGTTTTTCTAGAAAATACCCACGCAGCAAGGCATTTATCTGGATGCCAACAAGCTCCAAACTGCTTTCAAAATCAACCTCAAAACCTTTCAATCCTTTCTGATGCACAAGAAGAGGCCTGAATTTCTTGTGTGGTACCTTGGAAGTGAAAGGACAGTTTCTATGCCAACACCAGCCCCATCAATCAAGGTAAAGAGGCGGGGCTCGGACGTCGGGCCTTCCCCTAGCTTCTAACGCAGCAGTCTCACCTAGATTGTTTCTAACCCAGCAGAGAGTGGCAAATCCCACAGCTGATGAAGCAACAGAGCAGAGTCTGGAATCTGGGTCTGTCAAGATTCCAGGGCATCACTCATCTTCCTCAGCCCTGCATTCACTCTTAGGAAAACAGGTTTATTGTGATTTAATTCTCATACTTTACAATGCACCCATTTACAGTGTACAATTCCATGGAACACTATCACTGTATTAACACTGTAGTGTATGAGTAGATTGCAGTGTATTAACAGAGATATGCTACCATCATCACATTCTAATTTTTTTTTTTTTTTTTTTTAGGGCCATGTTGCAGCATATGGAGGTTCCCCTGCTAGGGGTCGAATCAGAACTGTAGCTGACCGCCTACACCACAGCCACAGCAATGCTTGATTCTTGACCCAATGAGCAAGGCCAGGGATTGAACCTGCATCCTCATGGATGCTATTCAGGTTCGTTAACCGCTGAGCAAGGACGGGGAACTCCACCACAGTCTAATTTTAGAACATTGTGATCACCCTGAAAAAAAAACCGTGCCTAATTAGCCCCTTAGTTACTATCCATTCCCCCTCCCCACCAATTCTTTGGCCACAGGCAACCACTAATCCACTTCCTATCTCCCTGCAGTTGCCTGTTCTGGACACTTCATGTAAATGGAAACACACATTGTTTGGCCCTTTGTGACTGGCACCTTTCACTGAGCCTAATGTTTTCAAGGCTTATCCCGTCATAGCATGAATCAGCAATTTATTCGTTTTTAAGGCCAATAATATTCTATTGGATGGATGGACCACATTATTTCCCTATTAACCAACTGATAGATATTTGGGCTGCTTCCACTTTTTCACTATTGTGAGCATCAGGCTGCTGAAAACATTCATGTGCAAGTTTCTGTATATAGGTATGTTTTTAATTCTCCTGGGTATATCCCTAGGAGTGCAATTGATGGATGGCATGGTAACTCCATGTTTTCTTTTTCTTTTTTTTTTTTGTCTTTTTGTCATTTCTTGGGCCGCTCCAGCGGCATATGGAGGTTCCCAGGCTAGGGGTCAAATCGGAGCTGTAGCCACCGGCCTATGCCAGAGCCACAGCAACTCGGGATCCGATCCGCATCTGCGACCTACACCACAGCTCACTGCAACGCCGGATCCTTAACCCACTGAGCAAGGCCAGGGATTGAACCCGCAACCTCATGGTTCCTAGTCGGATTCGTTAACCACTGAACCACGATGGAAACTCCTTCTTTTGTTTTTTTTTCCAGCTACCAGATTGTTTTTCAAAGCAGCTGCTGTTGCTTGTTAGAAATTTACATGATTCATTCAATTGTTTATTCAATGACTATGTATTAGAGCACCTGTGGGCACTGTTCTGGGTGCTAAGAATACAGCAATGAGCAAACAGGCAGCTCATATGGAGGAAGTGAACATATGGAGAAAAGATAAGACTGGTGTATGGGGTGGGGTACAAGCCTTGGAAAATATCACTGAAAAGAGGGACATTTAATCTCGGGGAGGGACACTCCAGGTAGAAGGAAGAGCGAGTGCAAAAGTCCAGAGGTGGGAATGAATGAAACGGATGTACGTGAAGAACAACGAGGTCGCTGGTGTGGAGAAAGTGAGGGGAAAAGTGAAGGGAGGTGAGAGCAGGGAGGTGATCTGGACAGATTGTTTAGACTCTAATGAACCATCCCGAACACCCAGTGGCCACAACTACCATTCTGGGCGCAGAAGCAATCCCGGTCCATGCTGTGAGAAGATCGGGCTGCTGCCTGGGGTTCCTCAAGATTCCGGGGCAGAGTCTCCTAGCCCTCCACCTTCATGAGGTCCTTGCAGCCTTCCTGTCCCCACCACCTTTCCCCAAATGCTTCCAGCCCAGCTCCCAGTCTCAGCCTCGCAGTCTCCTGGTCCTGGACACTACAAAACCCCTATTGCATAAAAGGAAAAGCTGAGGCCCCTGCATCCAGAGGCCTCCGGCTCAGAACAAGGCAGGACACGACCGCGGCTCCAAGTCCAGTCAATAAATGGGAAACTTCCCCGCCAGGTTTGCTAAGAACATATCCCACTTTGCCGTGGGGAAAGGAGCTGCTCCCAAAGATCAACCCCTTCCCTAGCAACCGGCCGCCAGCCCCATGGCAACTAGGGCCGAGCCCGACACAGCCCACTGGTCCCGGGATCCCGCAGGGGCGTGGAGTCTCCCCTTTACGTACGAAGGAAAACTTCTTGCCGCATCTACTGGCCCTTTAAGAGGCTCCGCCCCGGCGGTGCCTCAAAGCATCCTGATTGGTCCCGAGAGCGGGCCGAGCACAGCCGAACTTGACGCACCCGCCCGCAGCCTTTCCCACTAACCTCCCACGCGGCTCAGCGTCTGTCCTAGCCAATCACCAACGGGCGCGCCGACCTTCATCTGCATGGTCACGCCCCAAGGGTAGGGCACACCCAATCCGACCGCTCGCCGAGCCTTTATTAGCATGCCGGGGGCGGGGTGGGGCGGAGCAGGCGGCAGGGGCGGGCTTGGAGCGGTTGGTTGGAGCGTCGCAGCAGCCGAGAGGTCCGGGAAAGTTTCTTTCGAGGTGAAAACAGCCGCAGAAGTCGGGGCCCTGCGAGAGAGCGGGGGGCGCGGGGGTCCCAGGATCAGGGCGGGGCCCCTCCCGAGCCGGGGGTTGCGGACCTGGGTCTCCTGGGGGGCGATCGTCCAACAAAGGATCCCTGGGGCGCCCGCCCTCGAGGGCCTCCCTGTCCCCGGATCCTGCCCCCCCGGCATTCCGGGGCTCCACAGCCAGACCCCGCCGTCAGCTGCTCGAGAGACCCTCACTCGGCCACGATTGTGCGTTCCAGGTGCGGCCGGGAGCGGCCATGTCCCACGGCCCCAAGCAGCCCGGCGCGGCTGCCGCGTGAGTGCGACATCCCCTCCCCCAGCCCACTCTGGGCTACAGCCTGGGCGCCCCCCTGGTCGCGTAGGAGCTCTTCGACCCCTGCCCCCCACGGCCTTGACTCCCCCCACCTGGAGCAGGCCCTCCCCCTTGGGCCCTCACCAGCTTTTCCCAAATTCCTGGGCTCTAGCCTTTAAGGGGTCCCCATCCTCAGATCCTGACCCCCTCAGGCCTCTGCTTCCAGAACTCAGGCCCTTAGCTGCCAGTGATACCGTCGGAGGTGGGGGGTAGTGAGGATGACCCCTAGGTTCCAGTCTCTCCCAGGTCCCTGTGGCTCCGGTAAGTGCTCCTGCTGTCTCAACCCCCACCCCCAATCCTGATTACCTCAAACCCATCTAAGGACTCAGGCCTCGCGCTGCCAGCTCCGCCTTCGGGTTTGGAGAGTGGGGTGACCCTGGATTCCCGTGTCTCCAGGTCGGCGAGCGGCAAGACTCCAGGACAGCACGGGGGATTCGTGGTTGCTGTCAAGCAAGAGCGCATCGAGGGCCCGCGGGCAGGAGAGAAGGGGTCCCACGAGGAGGAGGTGAGTCCCTGCACTTTGGGGGCGGCGACCCTTAGCCTTGAAGCTCCGCCCCGACTTCAATATGAATTCGCTGTGGCTCCGCCCACCGACCAGAGTTCCCTCAAGATGCTGAGACCCCGCCCAAGTGCCAAATACCACGCCACCAGAAGCTCCCCTGCCACTCTAAGCTCAGGCCCCGCCCACCGCCGAATGCCAGCTTCGCCCACTGCCGGAAGATCGCCTCCAGTACAGAAACCACGCCCACGCCCAGAGCCCACGCCCACACCACAAGCCTGCCGCATCCATGGGCTGATCCTCTGACCCCAGTCCCTTTGATTCCTTCACCCCTGGCCAGGGTTTTCCTCACCTCACTCTTCCAATCCTGAACTCTGTCCAGGCCATACCTCCAGGCCTCTGGGTCCCACCTCCTGGCTAGGACCCGTCCAGGGCCATGCCCCTTCCTCTCTGGGCCCAGCCCCATCCCTTCAGACCCCCTACCAACAGCCCGGTTGGGTTCTGCAGCCGGTGAAGAAGCGCGGCTGGCCCAAGGGCAAGAAGCGGAAGAAGATCCTACCCAATGGGCCTAAGGCACCGGTTACCGGCTACGTGCGCTTCCTGAACGAGCGGCGTGAGCAGATTCGTACGCGCCACCCAGACCTGCCTTTTCCCGAGATTACCAAGATGCTGGGCGCGGAGTGGAGCAAGCTGCAGCCAGCGGAGAAGCAGGTGGGGACTGCCGAGACCACTGACCTCTCTCCATACGCTCAGACCCTCACCCGCAGCCACTTACCCCAAAGGAAAGGGTGTGGAGTGTCCTTCCTTCCACCTGGAGAAGTGACCACCTATTAGCTCTCTCCGGCTTGTTAAAGGGTAGCCATACGCAGGAACAGAGGTAAACCTTAATAAACAATGTGGGAGTTACCTGGTGGCTCAGCAGGTCAAGGATCCAGTGTTGTCACCGCTGTGGCGTGGGTTCAATCCCTGGCTCAGGAACTTCTGCATGCTGCCTGCGTGGTCAAAAATAAATAAATAAACTACATTATACTAAAGAAGAAGGGTGGGGGCTGCATTTTCAATGGAAACCTGGTTTTTAAATCTGGTAATTAATTTTAAAATTGCAAAAATATCAAGGAAAAACAAAAAAGCAAAACACACCAGCTTGCACCCTCTACGTGGGTTTGGGAGGGCAGTCTAGCCTGGACGTGGCAGCCTGCAGATAGTCAGACACAAGGAGTGGTTTATAAAGGCTGGAATTGGGGTGAAGTAGGTGAGTTCAGGGAGTCAGGAGGTGGCCTGAGTAGTAGCCTGGAGGGTGGGTTTTGTCTGGAGGGCAGTAGGGAGCTGTGGGAAGGGTCAGAACAGTGAGCTGAATGATGGAGATGGGGTAGACTGAGCCAAGCCTTCTCTTGCTGCTCCCGCTAGCGGTACCTGGATGAGGCCGAACGGGAGAAGCAGCAGTACATGAAGGAGCTGAGAGCGTACCAGCAGTCCGAAGCCTACAAGATGTGCACGGAGAAGATACAGGAAAAGAAGATCAAGAAAGGTGCAAAGGGCCCCAGCCCCCAGGCACAGCTGAGTGCCTGCTGTGCAACCGGTGACCCAGGCAGACCGACCTCCCCCTTCATGGGGCTTTAACGGGCCAATGGGAATGAGACCCACATAACCAGACAGTTGTGAGTGAACAGGCCTGATCAGCGCTCAGATGGGACACACACAGACACTGGGGAGCCCAGGCTGCGAGCTTGACCCAGGAGGAGTAGGGCTGATTGGGGGAGGGGAATGGTGGTGTTCCAAGCAGGGGGAACAGCACATGCAAAGCAAAGCATAGGTTCAGAGGAGGCCTGGGAGGCTGACCCCGCCCTCCTCCCTTCCCCACCAGAAGACTCCGGCTCCGGGCTCATGAATACCCTTTTGAATGGACACAAGGTGAGCTCCCCTCCTCCGAGGAGAACACCTGAGTGGGAAAGGTCTGGAGGTATTTAGACCCCTGGGTGAGCGAGGACCAACGCTCATGGGATGAAGTGAGCTCCCGGTCCACATGTGTGCAAGCGGAGGCTGCGCGGCCACGCAGGGGGAAGGCTCTTAAATGGACTCTAACCCAGGTGGCCTGAGGAGACCCTTCCAAGCTTAGGGGATGACCCAGAAGGGGTTTGGCTGCCCCTCACCCCCCACCCCAGAAAAATGCTACCTTGTCCTGTCGTCCCAGGGTGGGGACTGTGACGGCTTTTCCACCTTCGACGTCCCCATCTTCACTGAAGAATTCTTGGACCAAAACAAAGGTAAGTGCTCACCAGGGGTTCTTAGGAGAGCAGGCTGTGGGAGGGAGAGAGGGTGGGTCAAGAGGGCGCCGAGGTGGGAGGCGGCGGGTGCCTTCCTCCCCCGCCCCGGGGCTGGAGGCGGAGCAGTGAAGGAAGGTCTGGCTGATGGGCACAGCTCTAGGCGAAGGCCGAGCAGCGGGAAGGCGGGGAAGCGCCAGGCTCTGACCTGGCTCCCCGCCTGCAGCTCGGGAGGCGGAGCTGCGGCGCCTGCGGAAGATGAACGTGGCCTTCGAGGAGCAGAATGCGGTGCTACAGAGGCACACACAGAGCATGAGCAGCGCGCGCGAGCGCCTGGAGCAGGAGCTGGCCTTGGAGGAGCGGCGGACGCTGGCACTACAGCAGCAGCTCCAGGCGGTGCGCCAGGCGCTCACCGCCAGCTTCGCCTCGTTGCCGGTGCCCGGTGCGGAAGCCCCGCCCCCAACAACTCTCGCACCCCTCCGCCCCCCACAAGTCCCGCCCCACTGACTTCGACTACCACGAGTCCCACCCCCCCCCGGCCACGCCCCACGAGCCCCTACCCACCCTCTTCCTGCCTCTGCACAAACCGGCACTTCCCTCTTCCATTCGCCGCGCCCCTTCTGGCCCCGCCCCCCGACTACTCCGAAGCTGTCCCGCCCTCATTAAGCCCTGCCCGCGCCAGCCCCGCCTATATTGACCCTCCCTCCCGGTCTCTGGACCTCTCCTGTTACCGCCTTCCGCGTTGTGTCCTCACCTGACCAAAGTTCCCCTTCCCCACTAGCCCCCGCTGCCTTCAAGACCCCGCTCTTCCCAACTTCCATCTTCAGACCCCTGCCCACAACTGACCTTAATTTACCCGGGTCCAGATTTACCCTGACCGCCCCCACCTGACCTCACTGAAGCGCCCCAGTAGCCCCCCCCAAGGACTCCGCCCTTATAGGCTCCCACCCTCTGACTTTTGCTTCTGTGAGGCCCACACCGCGCTGACTCCCCCGCTGGGCTGGGCTGACCGGTCCTCCGCCTCCTTAGGCACAGGCGAGACGCCCACGCTCAGCACCCTGGACTTCTACATGGCCCGGCTGCACGGCGCCATCGAGCGCGACCCCGCCCAGCACGAGAAGCTCATCGTCCGCATCAAGGAGATCCTGGCCCAGGTCGCCAGGTGTGTTCCCTGGCAAGTCTGATCCCCGGGCCCGCTCGTTTCTGGGGTCTGTGGGCGCTGCCAAGTGGGATCTGGCTGCGGGATCTTATTCCGAAGCCACAACCCATGCGGGATCTACCAGGTGGAGCTGGTTTGTTGCAGGTGGCTAATGGCCAGGCCATTGGGGGGCGCTGAATAGACCTAGTGTTCGATTAAAGGCTGCTGGGGGGGAATCTGCCAACACCCCCTTGCGTGTATAGGGGAGGCACCTGAGCTTCCTGAAAACTTCTAGGTGGTTCACAGCTGCCTAGGATAGGTGGGATCGACTACAGCATCCCCCCAACCCCCCGCATCTGAAGGATCAGAGGGGAGTGGCCTCTAGGATATCCCAGGATCAGGATGAGGGCTGAGACATGATGAGGATCTCCCATCCTGAATCTCCTCTCTTCTGTCACAGTGAGCATCTATGAGGGTGTTGGCAGCCCCATGGATCCAGAGAAGACCAAGCTCCAGTCCCGCCCCCTCCCCCACCCCGTGGAAGAAGGGGTAGGGGTCCTTGTTTGGGGCCAGGCCCAATCCTGCACCTTGGGGGCTCCAGCCCCCCTCGAATTAAATTTCTACAGCATCCCTCTAGCTTTCAATCTCCCCAGCACCCCAACTGAGAAAAGTCCCCCACCATGCTCTGCATACACACACACAACCCCAGGGCTTCGGAGGGCAGGTCACAACACGTGGATGTGGGAACACTGCGCATGGGCAGCATAACCCAGGACAGGAGGAGAACCCACAGCAGCTCACACCCACTGTGGGGAGTCACCCTACAGCGGCTCTCCAGGACCAGCCCCCAAACAACAAGGCAGAGAAAACCCATAGCCGACACACTGGGACTCCTGGCAGGTGTAACCATAAGTGCCCACACAGGCTGGCACCCTGCAGGGACACACCCATACTCTGGCAGGGGGCCCTCTGCCTGTCACCTTCACATTCCTCCACTCCCACACTCATTCAGCTGAGGGGCCCTCCTGGAGGCAGCCCTTTGACCACCACTCAATCTGGACTTTTTAAATTAAAAAAGTGGAATTTGAATTTCAAGCTTGTGAGTGTGATTTTGTTTTTCTGTTTTTGTTGTTTGACAGGAATGGGCCAGTATTCCCTACTGGGGGTCCTGGGCCTATCCCCTCCCCAGCCCCTGGCAACCTCTAATCCATTTTCTGTCTCTGGATTTACCTGTTCTAGATGATCTATATCCGTGGAATCACACACTGTGGGTCCATCTGTGTCTGCTCTCACTGAGCATCATGTTCTCAGGGTCCATCCATATTGTAGTGAGTGTCGGTGCTTCTCTCCTTTTTCCGGCTGAAAGATATTCTATTGTGTGGATGGACCACGTTTTGTTTATTCATCATCTGCTCATGGCCCTTTGGGTGGTTTGACCTTTTGGCTCTTTCGAATCCTGCTGCTGAGGACAGGCACAATACAGGTTTCTGTTTGAACGCCTGCTCTCACTTCTCCGGGTCGATCCTGAGGGACAGGTGCTGGGTCAGATGGTGATTCTGTGCTTCACTTCCTGGGGAGGTCTTTCAGAGGCTTCAGCCTTGAATGGGTTATTGGAGACATCCTAAAAATGCCAGAGAATAATTGGACCCACACTGGTGTTCCAGGTTGAATTTTGTCCCCTCAAAAGAAAACACTGAAGCCCTAACCCCTAGGATCTCAGAATGTGACCTTATTTGGAAATAGGGTCACTGTAGATATAATTAGTTAAGATGAGGTCATCTTGGAGCGGGTGGGCCTCTAATCCAATATGACTGGCATCCTTATAAGAAGATAAAGATTGGGAAACAGACACATGAAGGAGACAGCCACGTGTCACTGAGACAGACACTGGAGCAAAGCCTGCCTCCAAGGCAGGCTGAGGATTGTTGGCCACCAACAGAAGTCGGGAGGGGCAGGAAGGATGCCACCCAGGTGTCAGAGGGAGTTTGGTCTTGCTGATGAACTGATTTCCAGGCAGTTCTCATCATGGCTCAGTGGTAACGAATCCAAAAAGTATCCATGAGGACACAGGTTTGATCCCTGGCCTCGCTCAGTGGGTTAAGGATTCAGCGTTGTCATGAGCTGTGGTGGGGGTCAAGGATGCAGCTCAGATCCTGCTTTGCTGTGGCTGTGGTGTAGGCCGGCAGCTGCAGCTCTGATTCAACCCCTATCCTGGGAATTTCCATATGCTGCAGGTGTGACTCTAAAAAGGAAAAGAGGATTCCTGTCGTGGCGCAGTGGTTAACGAATCTGACTAGGAACCACGAGGTTGTGGGTTCGGTCCCTGCCCTTGCTCAGTGGGTTAAGGATCCAGCGTGGCCGTGAGCTGTGGTGTAGGTCGCAGATGCGACTCGGATCCTGAGTTGCTGTGGCTCTGGCGTAGGCCGGCGGCTACAGCTCTGATTCAACCCCTAGCCTGGGAACCTCCATATGCTGTGGGAGCGGCCCTAGAAAAGGCAAAAAGACAAAAACAAAACAAAACAAAACCCCTCCCAAAAACAAATAACAAAACTGATTTCCAGCCTCCAGAACTGTGAGAGGAAAAAACGTCTTGTTTTAAGCCATGAGGTTTGTGGGACTTTGTTTCAGCAGTCCCAGGAGACTCAAAAAACTGGATGTTGTCGCCACTGCCCCAAAGTGGGTGCTACCTCATCCCACCCCTTTTGGCACCATACCCTCATTCCAGATTTGGAGTTTACCATTCCTGGGCTGGCCTTTTTTAAAAAAAAACTTTCATTTTTTCATAATGAATTTTATTACATTTATAGGTGTAACAACTTTTTTTTTTTTTTTTTTTGTGGTACCCACAGCCTGTAGAAGTTCCCGGGCCAGGGATCAAACCTGTGCCACAGCAGTGACCCAAGCCACAGCAGTGTCAACACCAGATCCTTAACCCACTGCGCCACCAGGGAAATCTGAGCAAGCCTTTACATACTTTTAGCACATAAGGATGTCTTCCTACAGAAAGACCATTTGGATGTGTTTTTGTTTTTTAGAGGATTTAAACGTGTACAGTTCTGTGGTTTCTAGTATAGTCACAAAGTTGTGCAACCATCAGCACAGCCCAAATCTGTCCCCATTAGCAATCACTCCCCACCCCCCACTCCTCGCCTGGGCCCACCCCAGCCCCTGGCAACCACGAACCCACGTTCTGTCTCCATGAACTTGCCTATTCTGGACACTTCATATAAATGGAATCACACGCTATGTGGCTTTGGTATCTGGCTGCTTTCAGTGAGTGTTATGTTTTCAAGGCTCATCTGTGTTGTAGCGTGTGTCCCGTTTCACAGTCTTTTAAATTTTACATAAATTTTCTTTTATCATCTAAAGCCTTCTGCAACTTGACTTTTCCCATCAATGCTTGGTTTCTGACATTCTTCCAAGGCGAGAGGCCCCTCTTTTGAGCTGCTATATGGCATTCCTCTGCTGTTTATTGAGCCAACTAACATTCCCATTGGTGAAGGCCCAGTTCCACCAGTTCCCAGGGGGTTGTGACAGATGCCTCCTGGTGCCCAGAGCCTCCTTCTTTATCTGTAACCTGATGTGCTCACTGTGGGCCAGGCATACTGGAGGGAAAAAAAAAAAGAGAACAGAACTCCTGCCCTCCTGGAGCTGACTTTCCAGTTACAGAGGAAACACAAGATGAATAAATAAAATATCTGCTATGTCAAGTCGGGCTCAATGCTAGGGAGGAAAAAAGCCAGGAAGAGAGACTGGGAGGTGGTAAGGGGAGGTGACATTTGAGCAAAGGAGGTGAAGGAGGGAACCACTTGGAGATCTGGGAGATGTTCCAAGCTTAGGTGCGCAGCCTGTGCAAAGGTCCTGAGGCTGGGCTGTGGCTGCTGGGCTAAATGAACAGCCAGAAGGTCCACTGGTGTGGCTGGAGCAGCCCTGAGGGAGGGGGAGAGAGGGAGGAGGGGAGGGCAGAGAGGGGATGGAGGCAGACGATGCAGGGCCTTGTGGGGGGGGTTGGGGGGGGGGAGGAAGGACTTGGGATTTTACCCCTAGGAAAGTGGGAGCCCTGGAGGGCTGTGGGCAGAGGATGGACACCATGTGGCTCAGCTTATGCTACAGTAATCACCCTCCTCACCTCTTAGGGTTGTTGCTTGCAAGGATTAAATGAGTGCTCCACGCAGAGAATGAGCCCTGGGTCACACGCAGCTGCCCCATCCTTCTTTGTTATCCTTATTTTTCCCACTACCTGGGGGAGCGCACAGCTGGCCTTGGCACGGCCAGGACACCTGGAGCCTGCGGCCCCCTCCCCGCCCCCCGCACTCCCTGGTGTCGCCTTCCCGAGAGGCTCGGGTTCCCGGATCCCCTTACCTAGGCAGCTCGGCTGTCTGTCGCGCCCTGAGCCGGGGGAGGGGAAGCTGCAGGAAGCAGCGGATCCGGCGGCGGTGGCGGTGGCCCCGGTGGCCAAGCTCCTCCTGCCATGGAGACCCCAGTGGTCCGCGAGGCCCAGGGAGCCGAGGCCCCGCGCCTGCCTGCGCCCCCGCCCTCGCCCGCGCCTGCGGAGCCCCCGGCCGAGTCCCCCACTCCCGCCACACCCCGCGCCCGCCCGCGCCTCGTCTTCCGCACGCAGCTGGCGCATGGCAGCCCCACGGGCAAGATCGAGGGCTTCACCAACGTCCGCGAGCTCTACTCCAAGATCGCCGAGGCCTTCGGGATCTCGCCCACAGAGGTGAGGTCCCCAGACCCCCAGTACCCGAGGCCCACAGGCTGACCAGGGATAAGGGTGGGCCCTCGACCTCGAGATTGGGGCCCCAGATCCCCCTTCTCCGGATGGCGGGGATCTCATCTCCATATCTCATAGATGCGCTCTTGGACCCCGGGGTACCCATACCCTGGGGACTTCCTTTGCACACTGCTCAAAAGATGAGCAAGTCTTAGGGTTAGTGGATCCCTAGATCGTCCAGGAAAACGCTGGGCTGACCCAGCTAGGAGTGGAGCCCAGCCCACAGGGAACGGCCTCCGGTTCCTGGGCGACGCTGCGGGCTGGGGTTCCAGGCAGCCCCCTTTCAGGTAAGAAGTCCAGTGGCCACAGGGGTCGGGGGCTGGGCTATAAATGTGCCTCGCAGCCCCCAGGGGGCGCCAGCAGATTTAGACCGACCTGAACAAGCTGGTCTGGTGGGGTCTGGGCACCAACGGGTTAAAATGGTCTGGGGTGGGAGTGGGAGAGGGGTGTCCTCCTGCCCACAGCCTTCTTCTTACCTTGCTCCCCATTCTGAGAGTTCCGTGCCCTGCCATTTCGCATGATTGGGATCCTGGTGGGGGATGGATGGACCAGTTTCATGCTCTGTGTGCCTCAATTTCCCTATCAGGCCCCCGAGCCCTGGCCCCGGTTGTTCTGCGCAGATGGGAGGAATGAGATCTGTCGTTAATTTGGATCTCCCCCTCCTCTCCGGGACAGATCTTATTCTGCACCCTAAACAGCCACAAAGTGGACATGCAGAAACTCCTGGGCGGCCAGATAGGGTTGGAGGATTTTATCTTTGCCCACGTGCGCGGTGAGACCAAGGAGGTGGAGGTCACTAAGACTGAGGATGCCCTGGGACTGACCATCACGGACAATGGGGCTGGCTATGCCTTCATCAAGGTGCCCGTGGGGGTGGGTGGGTTCCTGGGTGTCTGGCGACCTGGCGGGAGCCCTTGCCCCTCTCTGGTCCCAGTGGGCTCTGGGGACCTGAGTGGGGTGGCTGGGGTGGCCCTGGGAGTAACTCTGGGTCCCTGCAGAGGATCAAGGAGGGCAGCATCATCAACCGGATCCAGGCAGTGTGCGTGGGCGACAGTATCGAAGCCATCAACGACCACTCCATTGTTGGCTGCCGCCACTATGAGGTGGCCAAGATGCTCAGGGAGCTGCCCAAGTCACAGCCCTTCACCCTGCGCCTGGTGCAACCCAAGAGAGCCTTCGGTGAGGGCCACCTGGGGCCCAGGGGCCGGGCTGGGGAGGGGAGCTCTTCCAGAAGCAGGTTCTCTGGGTGATCCAGGCAGCAAGGCGGGGGGGGAATGGGACAGGATGGAAGGTTCTAGGTGCTTCTAGTGACAGAACAGGGAGCTTTTGGCACTGTAGGAGAAACAAGTAGGTTTTTTCTATTATTATAGTCAGGCCAGGTATGGGGTCAGGGGAGGCTTGAGAAGTGCAGAAAAGGATGAAGAGGTGTCTGGATCTATTTTGTAACCTGGTTGGGAGACATTGAAGTACTGTTTTGGGGAGTTCCCTTATGGCACAGCAGGTTAAGGATCTGGCCTTGTCCTTGCAGTAGCTCAGGTCGCTGCTATGGCATGCGTTCAATCCCTAGCCTGGGAAATTTTGCATGCCACAAGTGCAGCAAAAACAAAAAACAACAAAAAAGTACTGCTTTGAGGCTATGATGAGTTCTAGAGGATGGTTTTCATTTTTCTTTTTCTTTTCTTTTTTTTTTTTTTTTTGCTTTTTAGGGCTGTACCTGTGGCATATGGAGGTTCCCAGGCTAGGGGTCAAATCAGACCTACAGGTGCCAGACTATGCCACAGCCACAGCCACAGCAATACCAGATCCAAGCTGTGTCTGCCACCTACACCACAGCTCACAGCAATGCTGGATCCTTAACCCACTGGGTGAGGCCAGGGTCGAACCCGCAACCTCATGGTTCCTAGTTGGATTAGTTTCTACTGCGCCATGACAGGAACTCCTAGAGAATGGTTTTCTAAGGGAGTTCTAGAATGGTGCTTTTCTTTTTTTTGCTTTTTCTTTTTAGGGCTTAGTTGTGGCATATGTGACGTTTCCAGCCTAGGGGTCGAACTGAAGCTGCAGCTGCTGGCCTACGCCAGAGCCACAGCAACGCTAGATCCGAGCATCATCTGAGACCTACACCACAGCTCACGGCAACACCAGATCCTTAACCCACTGAGCAAGGCCAGGGATCGAACCTGCGTCCTCACGGATACTAGTCGGGTTCGTTAACAGCTGAGCCACAACAGGAACTCCTAGAATGGTACTTTTCAAAGAGAAGTCTGTAACTAATCCACGGATGCAATAAGGAATTTGCCCTAGCAGAGGGTTTCCCAATCTTAGCACTAATGACATTTTCGACTGGATGATTCTTTGTTGGGGGAGGGGGAGAGGGCCCATCCTGGGCACTGTAGTGTTTTGAACAGCATCCTTGGCTTCAACCCAACAGATGCCAGTGGCTCCTCCAAGTTGTAACAACCCAAGAGAGTACTGTCCATGTCACCTGGGGGGACAAAATGCCACCGCCTCCCCTACCCACAAGGTTGAGAACCTTGCCTTTAGAATGTAGATTGCCCTGTTTAGTTTGGCAGGCAGATTTTTGTTTTGTATTGTTTTGTTTTTTGTCTTTTTGCCATTACTTGGGCTGCTCCTGTGGCATATGGAGGTTCCCAGGCTAGGGGTCTAATCGGAGCTGTAGCCACCGGCCTACGCCAGAGCCACAGCAATTCGGGATCCGAGCCGCGTCTGCAACCTACACCACAGCTCACGGCAATGCCAGACACTTAATCCACTGAGCAAGGCCAGGGATCAAACCCACAACCTCATGGTTCCTAGTTGGATTCGTTAACCACTGAGCCATGACGGGAACTCCGGCAGACAGTTTTTTTTTTTCCCCATAGGTAGACTTTCTTAAGGAAGCAAGCAGGATGCTAAGTTCCATTCTGGCACAGCCTTCTTACCTCATCACGGACTGGCCCTTTGAGCACTGTGCCAGAACAAGAGGTTCTAGAAGCACCCTGGCACCTCTGGAGGGAGGACCCAGGAGAGTGGGACAGGATGAGGTTCTAGATCTACCCTGGAGCATGACAGCGAACTCTGAAAGCCATGACTAGGTTAAGGAGAAGCCAATTCTAGAGCAAAGAGATTTCCAGATTGACCCTCTAGCCGCTAGGAGAATCTTAAGCAGTCTCTTTTTGAAAAAGTCACTTTAAGAAGAGGAGGGGAGTTCCCGTCGTGGCGCAGTGGTTAACGAATCCGACTAGGAACCATGAGGTTGCGGGTTCGGTCCCTGCCCTTGCTCAGTGGGTTAACGATCCAGCGTTGCCGTGAGCTGTGGTGTAGGTTGCAGACGCGGCTCGGATCCCGTGTTGCTGTGGCTCTGGCGTAGGCTGGTGGCTACAGCTCCGATTCAACCCCTAGCCTGGGAACCTCCATATGCCGTGGGAGCGGCCCAAGAAATAGCAACAACAACAACAACAACAAAAAAAGACAAAAAGACAAAAAAAAAAGAGGAGGAACATTTGAGCGAAGAAAGGATTCTCAAGCAGGTTCTCTGAAGATTCAGGCATGGACATAAGGAGGACTTGGAAGGGTAGGAAGGTTCTAGAAAGGCTCAGCTGGTGGCTTCTGAGTGTTCACAGAAAGGTAGGTCCACCCAGAACATATGCACCTCCCCCACTCTCGCCCCTCCAGACATGATCGGCCAGAGGAGCCGGAGCAGCAAATGCCCCATGGAGGCAAAAGTCAGCAGCGGGAGGGAGACCCTGAGGCTTCGTTCGGGAGGGGCCGCCATCGTGGAGGAAGTGGTGAGTGGAGGGGAGGGAGTGGTCTTCAGGGGCTCTTGCCCTCAGAGCTCTACCTCTGACTCAGCATGGTCTTGGGTAAGACCCTCTCCTTTGCCCAGCCTCAGTTTCCCCACCTGCAAAATAGTGACACTGACTCATGTGAGGCCCCAGTCTGCTGTCACCTTCGGGCTAGGGGACTGGGGAGGGGGCTGGGCTGGAGGGATCCAAGGCTTCTGACCCTCTGCTTTTGCTCCTTATGCCCCCAGCCCAGTGAATTTGAGGAGGAAGCAACCCAGAGGGTGGATGACCTGCTGGAGAGTTACATGGGCATTCGGGACCCAGAGCTGGGTAAGGGGCCAGGGTAAGCCGGGTAGACCCAGGGGGGAGGACAGCCCACAGGGAGGAGGGAGGGGTCCGGAGAGAAGTTGGGGACCCCCAGGGTGCACCCTCACCCACCTTCCCTCCGCTCGACCTCCAGCGTCCACCATGGTGGAGACATCCAAGAAGACAGCGAGCGTCCAGGAGTTTGCACGCCATTTAGACTCCGTCTTGGGCGAGTTCGCCTTCCCAGACGAGTTTGTGGTGGAGGTGTGGGCCGCCCTCGGCGAGGCCAGGGAGGCCTGTGGCTAGTCTGCCCTGGGGCCGAGCGCAGCCCCAGCCCAGAGCTCAGCCCCCTGCCCCAACCCTTCCAGCCAGTTCCTGAAGTCCAACCCTGCTCCCAAGGCCAGAAGCCCAGATCTGAGACCCAGTCCTGCTCTAGAACCCAGGCCAGCTCCAAAAACCAGCCTCCTGCTAGAGCCCAGGCCAGCCCTGAGACTCAGCCCTGTTCTGGAACCCACACCTGTTTCGAGACCATGTCCAGCTCTAAGACCCAGCCCTGCTCTAGAGCCCAGACCCCCTCTGAGGCCCAGTTCATCACTAGAATCCCATCCAGGTCTGAGATGGAACCCAGCTCCAGAATGCAGCCCAGTTCCACAGCCCAGCTCTCCTCTAGAACCCAGGACTGCTCTGAGGCTAAGCTGAGCTCTGACATGAAGTCAAGTTTTGGAACCCAGACAAGTTTTAAGGGCCAGCCCAGCTTTGAAATCAATCCTAGGTTGGAAAGCCAGGCCAGCTTTCTGACCGAGCCCTGCCATAAAACTCGACCCGACTCCGGAATGCAAGACAGCTCCACCACACAGCCGGATCTGGACACCGGGTCTAGCTCGGGAACATCAGTAAGTTCTGGTACCCAGGTGAGACTCAAGAAGCAACCCAGCTCCAGAAGCCACACCAGCTCAGGATTCAGAGACGATTCCCAAACCCAACCCTATTCACAAACCCAGACCAGCTCAGGAACCCAGACGGATGCTGCAGCCCAGGCCAGGTCCAGACCCCAGCCCTGCTCTAAAACTCAGTTGTGCTCAAGTACCCACTCCCATCCCAGGGCCCAGTCCAGCCTCAGCGATGAGTCCAGCTCGGAGACTGAGCCCAGCTCTAGAGCCCAGTCTAGTGAGACACGCAGGCCCATCTCCAGAATTCAGACAAGATCTGGACCCCCAGCTACCTCTGGGGCGAGGCTTGATGCTGAGCTGTACATTTCCTGCAGAACACAGAGCAGCTCCAGAACGCCATCCAGCTCTGGGACCCAGACAGAGTTCAAGTCCTGGCCGATTTCCAGAGTTCAGTCCAGCTCAGGCACCTCACTCGGCTCCAGAACTCAGCTAAGTTCTAGAGCACAGCCTAGCTCTGAAAGCCCATCCAGCTCCAAAGCCCAGTCACTTGTTGAGTTGAGTTCCAGAATCCAGCTAAAGTCTGGAATCCAGTCAAGTCCTGTGACCCAGACCAATGAAGCAACAGACTTAAGCTCCATGGATCTGTTGAGCTCTGAGAGCAGACCCAGCTGCAGGCCTCAGCCCTGCCCAGGAACTCAAAAACTGTCTGGGACTCAGCTCATCTCAGAAACCCTGCCAAGCTCTAGATACCAACTCCAGGCCACAACCCAGGGAAGCTCTAGTATTGAGTCAGATTTTGGGAGGCAGACCAGCTCTGGCACTCAGCTCATTTCTAAAGCACAGCCCAGCTCTGGGACTCAGACAAGTTCAAGAATTCAGCCCAGCTCGCAAACCCATCTCACATCCAGAACCCAGCCTATTTCTGGAACTCAATCCAGCTCCAAAATCCAGACTGATTCTGGAACCCGTCTGAGCTCTGAGGCCCTGCCCAGCTCTGGGACTCAGATCAGTGCAAGAATTCAGCCCAGCTCTGGAGTCCACCTTAGTTCTAGAACCCAGCCTGTTTCTGGAACCCAACCCAGATCCAGAATCCAGGGCAGCTCCAGGATTCACCTTAGCTCTGAGACTCAACCCAGCTTTGAAAACCAGACCAGTTCAAGAATACCACCCAGCTCTGGAACCCAACTCAGCTCCAGAATGCAGACAAGTTCTGGGACCCAGCTCAGCTCTGAGACACAGCCCAGAGGACAAATGCAGCCCAACTCTGAAACTCATCTCAGTTCCAGAACCCAGACTATTTCTGGAACCCAATCCAGCTCCAGAACCCAGACTGAGTCTGGAACCCAGCTCAACTCTGAGACTCAGCCCAGCTCTGGGACTCAGATTAGTACAAGAATTCAGCCCAGCTCTGGAGTCCACCTTAGTTCCAGAGCCCAGCCTGTTTCTGGAACCCAACCCAGATCCAGAACCCAGACTGGTTCTGGAAGCCAGCCTAGCTCTGAGATCCAGCCTAGCTGTGGAACAAATTTAAGAGTTCAGCCCAGCTCTGGAGCCCAGCTCAGCTCCAGAACCCAGCCCAGCTCCAGGATTCAGCTCAGCTCTGAGACTCGAGCTAGCTCTGAAACCCAGACCAGTTCAAGAACACAGCCCAGCTCTGGAACCCAACCCAGCTCCACAATGCAGGCCACTTCTGGAACCCAGCCCCGCTCAGGGACGCAGACTGGTTCAAGGATTCAGCCCAGCTCTGGAGCCCAGCTCAGCTCCAGAACACAGCCCAGCTCCAGAATTCAGTTCCGTTTTGAGACTCACCCCAGCTCTGAAATCCAGACCAATTCAAAAACTCAGCCCAGCTCTGGAGTCTACTTTAGTTCCAGAACCCAGCCAGTTTCTGGAACCCAACCCAGCTCCAGAAAGCAAACCAGTTCTGGAACCCAGCTCTGCTCTGAGCCCCAGAACAGTGCAAGAACACAACCCAGCTCTGGAGTCCACCTTAGTATCAGAACCAAATCTGTTTCTGAAACTCAATCTAGCTCTGGAAGCCAGACCAGCTCAAGAATCCAGCTCAGCTCTAGAAATGGACTCCACCCACAGACGCCTGGCCTTGACCCCCAAACCCGACCTGATCCCACTCCCCCAGCTCTACTTCAAAACCCAAGCCCACAACCCAGGACCCCGACTCCAGGTCCTAGCAAAGTCTCTTGTCCTCAGCCCCAGCCCCATGATCTGGTACAAGGAACCCAGGTCGATACTGGCCTGGGCCAAAGTCCATCAACTTCCCACTTGACCCCACAGCCACAGCCCGCTTCAGCCCCCCAGAAACCAGCCCTTTCCCCCAAGCCGCAGCTGGGACCCCAGAAGTCCACCCCATTCACCAAATTTGTCATCTCTAGTTCTGCCCCCAGGGCGTCCCTCCTGTGTTCCCAGCCCCCTCAACCCTTAGCTCAGGGGCCTGCCCCCTCCCCTGTGCCCAGGGAATCAGGGCTGGCTCCTGGGGGGACGGAGCCCCTTTTCCACCAAGTGGGGCCATAGCCCCCATGACCCCCCTCCCCTCTCAT
This sequence comes from Phacochoerus africanus, assembly GCF_016906955.1. Classification (NCBI taxonomy): domain Eukaryota; kingdom Metazoa; phylum Chordata; class Mammalia; order Artiodactyla; family Suidae; genus Phacochoerus; species Phacochoerus africanus. The sequence continues at coordinate 75,228,210 of NC_062547.1, read as the reverse complement.
GCTCCTCCATGCCAGAAACAGCAGGTGAACTCGCCCCCCACCATCAGGGGGTGGGGGAAGGGTAGAAACGGGGGCTTTGGTTTCACTCAGGCCTGGCTCAGGAGGTGTAAGCAGATCCCAGGTCTATGGAGGGAAAGCAGGGCAGAGGGGGTGCAGTTTGCTCCTCATGTACCTCGAGGGCTCCTGGGGAATAAAGGCATCTCCCACCCATGCAGCTGGTGTGTCATTTTGGCGGAAGAGCAGAGGAAGGGGCAGGCATGCGGATCTGGGTGGCTGACATGACAACACTAGATGCTTTTTGTTTTTTGGCCACACCCATGGCATGCAGAAGTTCTCAGGCCAGGGATCGAACCCACACCACAGCAATAACCAGAGCCACAGCAGTGACCACACCGGATCCTTAACCCACTGAGCCACCAGGGAACTCCAAACACTAGAAGCTTATTAAGCGCCTACTCTGTGCCAGGCACGTAATTAAGTGCTAATTGTGCAGACGCTCACGTACCCATGCACACACATGGTGCTCTATAAAAGCTCAGTCATTCAGCCAGTTAATCTGCCTTTATTGAGCACCTGCTATGGGCCAGGGGCTGCTTGTTTGAGGTTTGGGGAATCTGAAGGGCTCAGTGAGTGGGTGGCTAACCACAAGCTTATGGTAGGGTCCACCCATCTGCAGTGAAGGAAGCAGGCGTGCACCTCACAGTCGCCCTCTCTTTTCCTCACCTGCAAAATGGGTTTAATCCCAGAACACTCTCCTCGGGGCTGTAGGGAGGGTTCCAGGAGATCCAAGCTGTAAAGTGCTTAGGGAAGACTCTGTGAAGGAGGTGGGGAGAGGAGCCACAAGCTAGCCCAGCCCTTGTGCTTTCTCCACTGCCCGCCCTAGCCCCGCAAGGCTGCCCCAAGGTTGGATAGTGGGGTGATAGGAATCCTGATGCAAGAAATTCAACAATCAACAATTCCAGAGCCAAAGGAAAATAAAGCCCAGGTGGAGATTATATTTTGGCAAGAGGGAGGGTATCTTACCCATTCACATTCAATTTTTTTCTAGACAGCGTTTTTGGGTTGGGGTGTCAAGGGAAACCAACTGTACTCCAAGTAAGTAGGTCATACTCAGGAGCCAGCGACCCCCATTTCTGGAGGAGTTCTGGAAGGGGAGGCTTACAAGTCTGATTCCCCCCAGACACCCTCCCAATCACCACCCCCATCCTTCCTGGGGCTGGGAGGGGACACAGAGTGGGGAGGGGGCTGAGGGAGGGGAGAGGGAGGCCTTGGAAAGGGGGATCGGGGAGAGTCAGGGGTCCTCGGGGCTGATGGAAGACAGTGCACAATCCTGCCCCTCAAACCCTTTGCCCATCCTGCACTCCTGACTCCCGGGACCTCACAGCGACCATCAGGGAGGACCAAGGTTTAATGGGGGACACACTGGCAGGGTCACTGTCCGCTGTCCATCCAGAGCCACCACCGACGTCCAGCCCAGACTCTACTGCATCGTGGGCCTGCGGGAGAGTTGAGGTTGCAGAGAGAGCGACCTGGACCTGGTGCTGAGGCGAGGGTGGAGGCGCCGGATCACTGCCCGTCGAAACAGGATGTACACCCAGGGGTCGAGGATCTGGTTCCAGGTGGCCACGCGCAGGTAGATGAGCAGCTGTTGCTCCGTAGCTCGGGGCAGCTGCCCAGTCAGGCTCATGACAGGCGGGCTCCGCAGCACCGTCTGGGCGATGAAGACCTGCCAGGGGCCAGAGGGTCAGCCAGGGCCAGGCTGATTGTCAGCCCTGCCCTCCACCAGCCGGCCCCAAGCTCCAGTGCTGATGTGTTACCACCGCTGTGCTGTGTGACCTTGGGAGAGAGGCCTGACCTCTCTGAGCTTCAGTTGGTGTGGCCATAAGATAGCACCCTTCCCCTGCTCCTCTTCTGGGCATGATTAAATGTGGCAGACAAGAGGACTTGCAGGTGTGGACAGGTGGCATCGCTACGTCGCTACGACAACCAGCGTTATTGTTTTATGAAAGGTTTATATTTTATACAAATTTTAGAATATAATAAAATTATGGCACAAACTGTATATTAAATAATTGGATTGAATATTATATACTTTAAGTAATTTTATATTCTATTTAAATTTAGAGTTTATGACAATTTTATATGAAATCATTTTTATGTTAAATTCTTATGTTAAATCATTTAAATATATTTTAGTAAAGACTGGGTTTTAAAACATTTTTTCTTTCATTTTTTTTATTCCTTATTTTATTTTACTTATTTATTTATTTAGGCTGTACCTGTGCCATGTAGAAGTTCCCAGGCTGGGGACTGAACCTGTGCCATAGCAGTGACTACACACTGAGCCACTAGGGAACTCCAAATATTGGATTTTATATTTAATATTACACAATATATAACAAAGTATTATAGAACATAATCATATAATTAGCTACAGATAATTAATATATTGACTATAACTATAATATATAATTATAGTATGGAACAATTATATATAACTATATAATTATGTGACTGTTGTATAATGATTGATACAATTATTAAGTGTTAATTAATAATATATGGAGTTCCTGTTGTGGCGCAGCGGAGAAGAATCCAACTCGGAACCATGAGGTTGTGGGATGGATCCCTGGCCTCGCTCAGTGGGTTAAGGATCCGATGTTGCTGTGAGCTGTGGTGTAGGTCGTAGACACGGCTCAGATCTGGCGTTGCTGTGGTTCTGGTGTAGGCCGATGGCAACAGCTCCAATTTGACCTCTAGCCTGGGAACCTCCATATGCCGTGGGTGTGGCCCTAAAAAGACAAAATACAAAAAAAAATATATATATAATATATATATATAAAACTATAGTATGGCTATTTTGGGCTATGCCCAAGGTAAGCAGAAGTTCCTGGGCCAGGGATCAAACCCGTGTCATAGCAGTAACCAGAGCCACAGCAGTGAAAATGCTGGATCCTTAACCCACTGAGCCACCAGGGAACTCCTTAACTGTAGTTATATGTTACAAAATATTTAACAATTATATAATATATAGCTATATAAATATATTACATAATGATGGATATATTAATTATGATACGGTAACCATATAATAATTCATTATAATGTGGGTTGTACTTTATAATTAAAATTCATATTGATAATTATAAGTCATTATTGTTATATATATCATATTAAAATAAGTTATTATTTTACCATTGTTTCCTGACAACCTACTGTGTGCTGGGTAATACCGGGGACACTGCAGTGGCCAAGACAGACCTGGATCTCACTAGCAAGGCTCACAGTGCAGTCAGGACATGTGGCAAGGTGGCTGCAGCAGGGCAGTGGGGTGGAGGGGCAGAGCTGTGAGGGAAGCACTGTCCAGCCTGACCCGGCCTGGGTGAGGTAACTAGATGGTGAACAGCAGTTTCCTGGATCAGTCTGAAGGGAGCGTCTGTGGGCCTTTCTTGGCGACATAGGGAGCCAGGGGAGAGTTCAGAGTAGGACCTGGCCCATGAAGCAAATCTGGCCTGCCGCTTGTTTTTGTTTTTGTTGTTGTTGGCTTTACTTTTGCTGTTTTGGTTTGCTTGGTTGTTTTGCGAAGATTGTTTTTACATGTGTAAATAGTGAGGGAAAAATAGAAAGCATAGTTTTTTACATGTGACTATGACATGAAATTCAAATTTCAGAGTCCATAAATGAGGTCCTATTGGCTCACAGCTGTGCTGTTCTTTTCCGTGTAGCTTTCATGCCACAACAGCAGAAAAAAGTCATTGTGACAAGAGACTGCGTTTAAAATGTTGACTCTACCAGAGTTCCCATTGTGGTGCAGTAGAAAAGAATCCAATTAGGAACCGTGAGGTTGTGGGTTTGATCCCTGGCCTCGCTCAGTGGGTTAAGGATCTGGCATTGCCGTGAGCTGTGGTGCAGGTCACAGACACGGCTCAGATCCCGCGTTGCCGTGGCTGTGGTGGAGGCTGGTGGCTACAGCTCCGATTAGACCCCTAGCCTGGGAACCTCCATATGCCGTGGGTATGGCCCTAAAAGGAAAAAAAAAAGAATGTTGACTATGTGGCCCTTTAAGAAAAAAAACTTGTAGTTCCCACTGTGGCCCAGAGGAAGCGAATCCAACTGGTATCTATGAGGATGCAGGTTGGATCCCTGGCCTCACTCAGTGCGTCAGGGATCCGGCATTGCCATGAGCTGTGGTGTAAGCCGACAGCTGTAGCTCTAATTCGACCCCTAGCCTGGGAACTTCCATATGTTTTGGGTGGGACCAAAAAAAAAAAAAAAAAAAAGAAGAAAGAAAGAAAAAAGAAAAAAAATTGCCACCAAAGAGGACTCAGGAATCATTTCATGATTCAATGATTCTTCCTGGGATGACTTTCTGGTTTTGATCTGGCAGTTGAACTCCTATTCATACTTCAAAGCCTCAGTTGCAATGTTTCAGAGCAGGGCGCATTCTGGTATTCCAAGAGAGTAGAGGCTGGAGGGCAAGGAGGAAGAGGCTGGGCATCATGTACATGGTGTGGACCTGCCTGAGTCTGGCAAGTCAGGGTCCTTGCAAGGTGCCAGACTTGTGCACCCAACTGGGGAAGGAAGCAGGAAGTCGGCAAGAAACTGGTACCTGGGGTGAGTCCCAGCTGCAGGCACTGAGGGGTAGCAGGGAGTGACGTTACAGGATTTCCCAGCTCTGCCTGTGAAATGTGCTTCTGTTCTGTCCCTGGGGTGTCCCTCTCCAGCCTGGTCTCATAGAGCTAAGGCCATTTTTGCACTTGCTTAAAATTCTTGTCCTTATTATTTATTGGGAGGCATCTAGAGGATGCCCATGAACACCTGAGTCAGGTTCTCCTCTGTTCACAGCCCTCCAGGGCTCCTGCCTCCCTCTTGGTAAAAGTCTTCCCTGCCACCCACAAGGCCTGCACAATCTGCCCTGTCCCCTCCCTGCACCCCCATCACTTCCTCTCTCCCTCTCACTCACTCTCCTCCAGCCACACCAGCCTCTTCGCTGTTCCTCCAACACTCGGGGTATAGTCCTGTCCCAGGACCTTTGCACTGGCCGTGCCCTCTGCCTGGAATGTTCCCTCTACCCCAGATCTCCTCATGGTTCATTCCCTCACCTCCTCCATGTCTTTTCTCAAACGTCGCCTTCATCAAGAGGTCCCTAAAAAGGATCTGCCTCAGCCTCCTTCTCCTCCCTGCCTTCCAGCTTCTACTCTCTTGGAACACCCAGGATGGGCCCTGCCCTGCACTAAAACCACTGGAGCTAGGGTTTTGAAGGATGAATAGGAGTTTAACTGCTAGCCAAAAAAAAAAAAAATGGAGAAGATATGCTAGGTAGAATCACTGAATCATGAAATGTTTCTTGGGCCCCCTTTGGTGGCAAACTTTTCCCTAAAGGGCCAAATAGTAAACGTTTTAAACATGGTCTCTGTCAAAACAACTTTTGTCTCTGCCGTTGTAGCAAGAAAGTTACCACGAAACAAATAGGTGTGACTGTGTACTAATGCTCTGTTTTTGGATGCAGAAATTTGAGTTTCATGTTATTTTCACATATCACAGAAACTTATGCTCCTTTCTATTTTTTCTCTCACCATTCACACGTGTAAAAGCATTCTCAGCAAAACAAAGCAAAATCAAATTTGTAATTCTCCTATCCCACAGGTTTTAGTTTTGGTTTACCCCTTATCACTTCCTAATATCTACCACTTCACTTATTTATATACTATGTTTCTTTCTTTCTTTTTTTTTTTTTGCTTTTTAGACCCGCACCTGTGGCGTATGGAAGTTCCCAGGATAGGGGTCGAATCGGAGCTGCAGCTGCTGGCCTATGTCACAGCCACAGCAACACAGGATCCAAGCAGAGTCTGCTATGTACACCACAGCTCCAGGGAATGCCAGATCTTTAACCCACTGAGCATGGCAAGGGACCAAACCCACATCCTCATGGATCCTAGCTGGGTTCATTAACCACTGAGCCACAAAGGAAACTCCTACTATGTTTATTTTCTGTTTTCCCCACTGCCTAAGAGCTCCAGGAAGTCAAGTATTTTTGTAAAAAAAAAAAAAAAAAAAAAAGGAGTTCCCGTCGTGGCGCAGTGGTTAACGAATCTGACTAGGAACCATGAGGTTGCGGGTTCGGTCCCTGCCCTTGCTCAGTGGGTTAACGATCCGGCATTGCCGTGAGCTGTGGTGTAGGTTGCAGACACGGCTCGGATCCTGCGTTGCTGTGGCTCTGGCGTAGGCTGGCGGCCACAGCTCCGATTAGACCCCTAGCCTGGGAACCTCCATATGCCACAGGAGCGGCCCAAGAAATAGCAAAAAGACAAAAAAAAAAAAAGTATTTTTGTCAGTTTTTTTCCCCTGGAAAAAACTTTTTGTGTCCTCGGTGCCTAGACCAGAGCCAGCAACATAATAGTCACTCCACAAATGTTTGTTGGAGGAACAAATGAATAAATGAGCTGATTTCATCCTCACTGTCACTGAGAGACGTATATCTTTTTATTTATTTTTATTTTTTGCTTTTTTAGGGCCGTGACCTATGGAAGTTCCCAGGCTAGGGGTCAAATTGGAGCTACGGCTGCTGGCCAGAGCCACAGCAACGCAGGATCTGAGCCGCATCTGCAACCTACACCACGGCTCATGGCAATGCTGGATCCTTTAATCCACTGAGCGAGGCCAGGGATTGAATCTACATCCTCATGGATACTAGTTGGATTCGTTTCTGCTGTGCCAAAACAGGATCTTCTGAGGCAGACACCTTTTTAATAATCCCCATGATGAGAGGAATTTGAGGCTGGAGGAGGGAAGCCCATAGCTAGCGTCACAAGGTAAGTCCTTGCTGCACAGGAGTGGGAAGCCAAGTATATGATTCCAGATTCCAGGCTTGTCCTGATCTAATCAGAGATGGAAAAATAACCACTCCAAGTGGCCAGTTACATCAATCCGTGGAAGGACTTCGACAAGCTCCCTTGACTCAGGGAAAATTCTGTACAGGGCTGGGGTCCAGCTCAGCACTAGGCACAAAATAGACTTAGTATGTGTTTGATGATTTGGTAATTCTACCTAGAATGCCTTCCCTGTTTTAGTCTAGCAGGCAAACTCCTCTTCATCCTTCAAAACCCCAGCTCCGATGCCCCTCTTCTGAAAAGCCTTCCTTGATACCCCAGAGGGAGCCCTAGAGCCCCTCCCTGGGCATCCCAGGCCCAGGACACTGCCTCCGCCCCAGTCCTGGTTGGGGTTCTCTGTGTCTTGTTCATGAGCTCCTCAAGGAAGGACCCTGAACATTGGTGGCATTGCCCACATTTTCTCAGGCAGATGAGAACCTGAGGGCTAGGAATTCATTTGGGATGAACCAAGGCCTAGTCCCCAAGGGTGGTGGGAGCCCCCTGGCAGGAACCCCCATACCCGCCACTCACCAGCAGTGGCATCCAGCAGATACTGGCCACCACCATGATGCCCATGAGCTGAGCCATCATCTCGACCTCGCAGTCCCGCGGGCGCTGCTGGGCGGTCTCCTGCCCGTGGTAGACAAAGCACAGGGTGGCGACGCTGATTGTGTTGAGCAGGAAGGATAGCCCCACAGAGAGGCTGCCGAAACAGGCAAAGAGGAGGCCAAAAGCCACATCTCCTGGCTCGCTGCCGAGCGTGAGGAAGCACCAGGAGCCCGGGTACTGCACGGTGTAGCGGCCCACTCCCAGCAGGGGCAGCAGGCCCAGCACCAGCGCGGTGGCCCACACCAGTCCCACCATGGCCCAGGCCCGGCGATGTGAAGTGGCCGTAGGGCGCGAGAAGGGCCGGGTGATGCCCAGGAAGCGCTCTGAGGCCATAGCAGCTCCCAGCAGCAGCGGACACAGGCCAAAAAAGACCATGATGACACCCATGAAGTGGCAGAGGCGGCAGCTAGGGTCCACGGCCTGCCAGTCGAAGAGGGCAGCATGCTGGGACACCACGATGGCACCGGTGGACAACAGTCCCATGAAGTCAGTGAGGACCAGGCCGCAGAGGAAGGTCAGGAAGGAGGAGCGCCCATAAGAGCTGCCCTGCCTCGCACCCGCCAGCACGCCTAGTGCCAGCAGGTTGGAGGCCAGGCCCACCAGGCAGAAGGAGGCCGCGAACCAGGGGGAGGCAATCAGGCGCCGCTCCTCCAGTGTGATGTTTGTTGGCCGGAAACAGGGCCCCAGAGAACTGCCATTGAGCCACATGGTGCCAGAGCAGAGCAGGGAGGGTCACCACCGCATCAGGCCAAGGCTGCAGGTGGGGCGGGCTGGCACTGGCTCAGGCACACCTGGTGGGGAGGTGGGCAGAGAAGATTTGCTGGTGATTCATCCTGCAGTTTAGTCTGAACAGCCCTGGTGGACTCCTATACAACCTTCAATACCCCAGCTCAAATATCCCCTTCTTGAGGAAGCCTTTCCTGACCTCACACCCCAACTCAGTATTACTTTTACTACTACCACTAGCTCCACCTCTGTCCTGACCCTGGCTCAGTGACCCTCAAGGGTGACGATGAGTTCTGTCTCCTCTGGAACTCCTGGAGGATATCAGTTAGTATTTGCAAAGTTGCAGAGAGGGGCTGAGAAACTCTGGGTTTGAACTCCAGCCCGGGTATGCACCATGTGGCCCCAGGCAAATGATTTCTTCTCTCTAAACTTCCATTTCCCTGTTGGTCATCTATCTGACCCCTTGTCAGGCTGCATCATCCACGATAGATTTCACATGTCCAGTGTGGGAAGAACAAATGGCCAGAGGTCGCTGGCTCTTGTGCCAGCTCTGAGGTCAGTCTTGAGGGTCACAATTTCCTGTGAAGGCCTGTGGGGGAGACCCACCCCCACCTGTGTTTTAGGGAGACCCTTCTTCATGTACTGGCTTCATGAATATTCTCCCCCTCCCCAATTTTTACTTAATAAGAAAGAAACCCAGAAATCCAGTTCCATTCTGGGAACAAAAAACAGCTGGTTTGGAGCGACAGGGTCCCCAGGGATGGGCTATAAACAGCAGCAGGAAGCACCCATTACCCGGTGTGGGGTCAGGGGAGAAGTCTGGAGAGACGTGTGGACCAGCTGGCCAGATGTGGGGATTTTGAGTAGAAATATAACGAGACCATTCAAAAACCAGCTCCCAATTCTCCCAAAGGACACGACAAGGAGGGCATACGGTCACCACGAGCCCAGGGCTAGCATTCAGGTCCCCAGCCTCCTGCCCCAGGCACATATCACGAGCCATCCTTGTGTTGGCACTGAGGGGGCACCGGGGGGCAGGATCAGAGTGGGCAAACGTGGGGGGAGGCAGGACCGTGGGAGGTAAGGAGTTTCCAGGTGGTTAAAGTTCATAAAGGTCCTATTTTTTTGTTTTGCTTTTCAGGGCCGCACCTACAGCATATGGAAGTTCCCAGGCTAGGGGTGCAATTTGAGCTGCAGCTGATGGCCTACACCACAGCCACAGCAACGTGGGATTCAAGCCATGTCTGCAACCTCAGCTCCAGGCAACGCCAGATCCCCAACCCACTGAGGGAGGCCAGGGATCGAACTTGAATCCTCATGGATTTTAGTCGGATTTGTTTCCGCTGTGCCATGAGAGAAACTCCTATAAAGGTCCTATTATGAACCCCATTTTGCAGAAGCAGGGAACCTGAGGCGCACCGAGAGGTTAAATAACTAGTCCAAGGTCCCACAGCCCAGCCTGAGTTGATCAGAGATTTAAACTCAGGCCTTGTTATATGCAAACGTAAGTGAGTCAAAACCACGCCAGTTAGGTGGAGGCTGGTAGGAGCTGGGCCTGGAGCATCGTATCATTGGACTTTTCCTGAAGAAGGGCTAGAATTTTCTAAAAAGTTAGACTGGATTTGAATTCTGACTTTGCCAGGAACCCTCTCACTGACCTTAGGGGAGTCAGACCTTTTTTTTTTTTAAATCTTTTTGCCATTTCTAGGGCCGCTTCCGTGGCATATGGAGGTTCCCAGGCTAGGGGTCTAATCGGAGCTGTAGCTGTCAGCCTATGCCAGAGCCACAGTAACGCGGGATCCGAGTGGGCACACCACAGCTCACGGCAATGCTGGATCCTTAACCCAGAGCAAGGCCAGGGATCGAACCCACAACCTCATGATTCCTAGTCGGATTCATTAACCACTGAGCCACGACGGGAACGCCTCAGCCCATGTCGATGCTGAGTTCGTGCTGGTCCCCACAGCAGTGCCTGGGGTCGGGGCCTCTGCAGTGAATGTCCCAAGCCGCCCCTCACACTCCATCTTGTTGATTCAGCTCAGCAACTCCTTATCTAGCCTCATAAATTATCCAGCTCCTGACAGCCAGTTGCACTGAGGTCCCTCCCACGCAGAGAGCCAAGGCCACTGCCACTTTGTTGGGGGTGTGGCCTCGAGTGGGGAAACTGAGGCCCAGAGAGGGTGGGGTGGGGGTTTTCCATGCGCCTGGACATCTGAGCCCTTTGCTCCGGGCAAGGGCGTGCTCTTTGCCTTCTCACATTTGGCCTGCCCTTGGATTCCTCCTGGAACAGGGCTCTCACTTCCTCCCTCCCTCCTTCTCCCTCCAGAGGCTTCCTCCCTCCCTCTCTCTCCCGCCAGAGCTGGTATGCAGCTGTTTCTAAACATTCCTGGGGACTCAGGCCGCCCCTGCGGTCATCGTCCCAGCCTCAGCCAGAAGGGACTGCCAGCTCCTGAGTCTCATGGTTCCCTGGTCCCCTACCCTCATGCAGAAGGTTACGCACGCAGGGTCACACACCCTGCCTCACACCTCCCAGGCCTGGGAACAAACCAGTGACCCAGGGCCCTTGGCCTGGGGGAGGCTGGAAACTGGTACTACTCCCTCTGGCCCCAGCCTGCAGTTTCCAGTCTCCCCCACGGGTTCAGGTGATAGTGGCCAGCTCAAGTTCCCCAGGCAAGCAGGCCAGGAGGGGCACCTGGTAAGGTCTCCCTTCCCCTCCCACACTGGCCAGGAGAGATGGCAGGGCCTCCACCCTGCAGGGGACTGTCTTTATCCCAGCCCAAGGTTCAGAAGCACCGCTGTGTGGCCTTTGGGGGAATCGATCTCATTCTGTGCCTTGTGGGACGCATGGACCCAGATTAGATGGACAAACCCAGGATTCTCTGGTCATAAAGTGGGGAGGTTTGGACTTTCTTTTTTGTTTTTTTAGGGCCGCACCCTCAGCATGTGAAGGTTCCCAGGCTAAGGGTCGAATCAGAGCTGCAGCCGCCGGCCTACACCACCACCACAACAGCGCAGGATCTGAGCTGCATCTGCGACCTACACCACAGCTCACAGCAACTCCGGATTCTTAACCCACTGAGTGAGGCCAGGGATCGAACCTGCCTCCTCATGGATGCTAATCAGATTCGTTTCTGCTGTGCCACAATGGGAACTCTGACTTTTTTTTTTAATGCCTGCACCCATGGCACATGGAAGTTCCTGGGCCAGGGTCTGAATTCCAGCCGCGGCTGCAAGACCTGAGCGGCAGCTGTGGCAATTCCTGATCCTTGGCACACTATGCCACCAGGCCGGGGATCAAACCTGAACCTCTGTAGTGACCCGAACTGCTGCCATCAGATTCTTAACCCACTGCACCACAAAAAAGAACTCCCAAGGTTTGGACTTTGAAGGTCTAGGGTTCTGGATCTTGAGTGAGCTCCCAGTTCTGGAACCCGAAAGCCTCCAAGAGTCTAGAATTTCAGGGGGCTGCAGTTCTAGAACTTTGATAGGAATGTGGCTGGGTCCTGGATTCCAGATAGTTCTGTCTCGGGTTCTGGCTCCTCTCTGAGGACGGACATTCCGTGCTCCCACAGCCCACCTGGAAGAGGCTGGCAGGGGGGTGGGCTCCATCCACTGTTGTCCCAGAGGCCTGGGCGCTGGGCTGGGCTCCCCCCACTGTGGCCCTGATGGAATGTGGCCTTCAGTTCCCAGGAACCAGGCCCCTCCTCTGCCTGTCATCGCCTGCTCCATTCCTCCTCTCCTTCCAGAAAGCCTTCTATCTCTCCACAAGTCCCTTTCTCTCTTGTCACCCCACCCCCTCGCCTGCCTGGGCTTCCTGTCCCCGTGGCCCACCCAGCATCCCCCAGGGGTGACAGTGACCTCAGACAAGCTCAGACTAATGTCCGAGATCTACCCCTGCCAAGCTGGGGGCTCAAACTTGCTGAGACTCAGTTTCCCCTTCTGTGAAATGGGGATGACAAGGACACCAGGTCCCTGCGGGGCTTCTGGCTGGTCTTCCCAGGCCTGACCTGCTCCTGCTGCCCCAGCCTCTGCCTCAGCTGTGCGGTGCACCCTTCCTGCCCCTGGCCGTGCTCACCGCTTATCTCCTGGCTGGGTGCGTGGGGCAACCAGGTGGCAGCTCTCGGTGTGACCTCTGATCTCAGCCTAGCTCCCCGTTTCCTAAGTCCTCTTGATGCTGCCCTGGTGGCGAATGGCAATGTGCTCTCGCCAGAAACTGCCGGGTCTGGGCCAGTCTCTGATCAGTCCCTGTGACTGATGCAGACCCGCCCGCCTGTGGGTGTGGGCCCCCTCCACGCCCTTGTACAGCCACAGATGCTCACATAGCCACACTCATACACACAGGGACATTGTCAGCCCCCAGCACCCCCCTCCCCGCCCCCACCCCCACTTCCCCTCACCACAGGCTCAATTTCCGGGAACTTTTCCTGTTTGTGACACCAACCAGGCCCCCAACACAGAAGATGCAGAGCAGGGGCTCCACATTCAGACTGACAGGGTTAAAGCTGAGCTTTGGCCCTAACTCACACGTTCCCTTGGAGCCTCAGTTTCGTTATCTGCCCAGTGGGCATCCTCCCAGTGCTCACCACTCAGGGTTGTCCAGTGGGCACACAAAGGGACAGGTTTGAGACAAAGGGACAGGACCCAGGCCAGATAGCCAGTGGTTTATCATGACACGGTTACAGTGGTCGCAGACACAACCAACCAGAAGTGTGCTAACAGCTCCACCAGCGCCCTGGCACCCTCGCGGGCTGGGGCACCACAGGACCCAGAGTGGTCAGGCATGGACCAAGAAACCCACACACAGGCACATCCTCTGCCATACTCGCTAGAGAGACACACACAGGTGCCCGGGACAGGTAGCACTCCAGGCCGGGACCCAGGCTCACCTAAGCCCCAGGACACCCAGCACCTGTCACTGCCCATGGTGACACACGCGCAGCAGAGCGGATCACTACAGGATACACCCGAGCCACACCTGCCCACTCTTATGCCTGCCCCTAACCTAATGCGGATTGTCCTCACCTGGTGTTGGTGGTTGATGGGGCGAGCAAGGGTAACCTTGCAGCGTCGCTGGTGGACGTGAGGGTGCCGGGCAGGAAGGTGGACGTGTGGAGGCGGAAGCAGGGCAGCCGGGCCTTCGGGTCCCCAGGAGAAACTGAGTCACGGAGGGCGGGCTGCAGCAAGGACGCCGGCGCTGCCACGTCGCGGCAGGGCACAGATGGAGGGCACGGCGGAACGGGACGCCAAGGATGCTTGGGGTCCCCGGGCCAAAGGAGGGCGAGGTCCCCTCCCAGCTTGGAGGGGGTTCCGCGGGGACAAATATAGCCTGGGCGGTGGCGGTGCTCTGCTCTGCAGCTCGCGCTGGGCTCTGCCCTAGCCTATGTCTCTCTGTCCTTCCGTCGGTCTCTCATCAGCCCCTCCCCCCCTGCGCTGGCCACGCCCCTCACTCCCAGGCCTGGCTGATGTGGGTCAGTGGGCGCCCCCCTGAGCCCCGCAGGGAGACTGCGCAGCTTCCTGGGGAAGGGGCGCCCGTGCGTCTCCGGGGCCCCAGGGATAGGGGCGCGGTGGCTGGGGTGGCCTGCGCCCTCTCAGGAGCCTCCACCCGCCGCCATCAGCCTCCACCCCTGCCCGGCCCCCTCCCAGCACTCCAGCCACCAGGCCCCGCATTATTCACCGTCTGGGCAGCACCCAAAGCCGGGAGGGGGCGGGGCGGGGGCGGGCCGAAAGGGTCAGCTCCCCAGGAGGCCCAGACCCTGGCCCAGTGGCCCAGGGCTCAGAGCTGGTGAACCCGGTGGGGTGGGGCCTGGCACACAGTAGGTGCCTAATTAATGTAGGGTCTGTTTGCGGGACCCTGCCAGGGCTGGCGATAGCGGGGGTAGGGATGGTTAGAGAGGAGTAGGGACCAGACTCGCCAGCCAGAAGTTTCATGGCTTTCCTGGAGCAGGTGAGCTGGGAGCGCTGTGTGTGGCAGCTTCGAGGCAGAGGGGGTTGCTGTGAGTTCAAAGGCTGGTATCGGAGTCAGAGGAGGCCAAGCCTGAAGCAGAGGGCCTGGTAAGGAAGGATGCCCCGGGGCCACTGCAGGAATGACTGAGGAGGAGGCAGGGAGCTGGAAGCAGGGCTGAGGAATGACACCCTAGGCAGGATGGGCTTCCTTGAAAGACGCCCCCCGCCCCCCACCACGGGCTTCCGCCAGACTCACTCAGGGCTTCAGGCCAGGGTCTCATCAGCTGAAAGCCATGAAAGCATAGGGTGACCAGATGGGCAGGGCTAGAGCAAAGGAGTGGATGCTGGGCCGTGATGCAGGAAAGTAAGATGCTTCTTAAAGTTCCTTCCTGCCCACAGTCCTTGGGCCTCAGGTGGGTGAAGTGGGGGTCCATGGGGCTGGGGCTGGCCTTGGAGGATGCATGGAGGGCAGGGCTTGGGCATGGAGCGTGGCCTTGGGCCTCCTTGGCCCTGAGTTAGGGCCAGGAGTGGGCAGGAACTAATGGGCTTGACCTTAACCTCTTCCCACCCAGGCCTTGAGGCCTGGGAGGGGCGTACAAGTACAGGGCAGTTGGATGAGTAGGACAGGCTGCTGCCCTGACCCTGCTTTCCTCTCTCCTCGGTCAGCCCATTATCCTTCCACTTCTGCATCCCTCCAAATGGCCCCTCCTCTGTTCCATCCTGTTGTCTGAATCCCCGAGCCATTTAACCCTAATTCCTGTTCCTTGACAAAGCAGTCTTCCCAACTCCTATGTGTCTGGCAGAGTCCTGGCTGAGAGGCCCCCTCCTCTGTAAAGTCTTGATGCCTCAGGCAGTCTTATTCCCCCACCCCTTGCTTAAGAGCAACTCTGTGTCCCCAGCCCATGTGGTAGGACAATTTTGAGCCCCAGTTAGATTGTAAACCAGACCTACCCTCAAAAATCCCCCAAGCTGGAGAAAGATAGAGCTGGATACAGATAGTCCCAGCCTCCTGCAATAGGGGTGGGCCAAAGGAAGTGACAG
This sequence comes from Phacochoerus africanus, assembly GCF_016906955.1. NCBI lineage: Eukaryota > Metazoa > Chordata > Mammalia > Artiodactyla > Suidae > Phacochoerus > Phacochoerus africanus. Next base: position 75,213,022 of record NC_062547.1, on the reverse strand, counting down.
GGCTTAGGAGAGCCCAAAAGGTGTGAGACCTGGGGCTTTGTGGGATGTATAGAAGTTTCACAGGCCCAAGAGACATGGCAGAAATTACACATGCAGAACTTTGAAGGCCAGAGACAGCATGAGGCTTTGGAGAACTGTAATGAGGACAGATGTGGTGGAAAGAGGATGTGGGGCTGGGGTTCTAGATGTGGGGGGGGGGGAGCGAGAGATGGAGGGAGGCTGTTCCGTTCCTTCTTCCTCTGCCCTAAGATAAGAAGGACAGTGTTCCTTCTGGGAAACAGCCAGGGCAGGGGTTAGAGGAGCACACTTGACTTGCAGTTAGTCTGGGTCTCACCACAACTCTGCAAGGCAGGAGGTTAAGATGCTCATTTTAGTTGGGGAAACCGACACCTGGAGCGCAGAAATGACGTACCCAAGGCCACTTGTGGGCAGGAGCTGACTGTGGGCGCTGGGCTTCCACCATTTCCTGGGCTAGTGGCTGGAGGTCTCCAGGCCTCTACTTCCCCCTGTCCTGCTCAAAGGGCACATGGGAGGTGTGGGAGGGGTTGAGATGGCCTAGGGGGCCAGATGGTGGGAATGGAGGCCAGGCTCAGGATATGACCCCCATGGCTGTGGTTTCCCATGGGAGCCAGGCAGGGAGGGTCTATTCTTAGCCTCAGGCACAGTCAAGGGCAGGAAAAGGCTGAGGTAGGGGGGGTTAGGAGGCAGCTTGAGGTACAGACGCTGGGCGGACATTGAGCCTGTCGGGGGGGGGGGGGCGTCGTGGGGCAGCTGAGTAGGTGTGGTGCCTCTAGTTTGCCTCCAGAGGGGTCTGACACCCAGTTTGTGGCCCTGCCCAGCTCTCTCACCTTCTATGGCTCCCCAGTGCCCCAGTGTAAGCCCAGCTGCTGGGCCTGTTGCCCTGCCCTGGACACACCTGCTGCCTTTTTCTCTGTAAGGCAGGCCTCACTCTCCTTCTCTGCTGCGCCATCCTTCCAGGCCCTGCATTTCCTTCAGGGAGCCATTAGTGTCTCTTCTGGGGTCCCCCAGACCCAATGCCTCCCCAGCCCCAGCCTGACTTCTTGCCTGGAGGACATCTGAGGCCGGCTCTCCTCCCTCTGGACTGGGGGCTCCTGGCTCAACACGCACTCAGCAAGTTCTGGGCACAGCCACCTTGCTCTGCCTTTCCAGAGCCACCACCCCCTCCCTTAGGGTCGACCCCCTGCCTGAAACTGCAGAAGAGCCAGGATGCTGGGGTTGGGAGGACAAGCAGCTGAGGAAACAGGCTGGGAATGGGAGGTTGGAGAAACTCAAGTTCTAACTCTGCTGCTTTCTAGGCTTGAAAACATGAGACTCTGTGAGCTTGTTTCGCCAGATGGACATAAATGCTCCCTTGTGGGGCTCGTGTGAGGGCCAGAAAACACTGGCTAAAAGCCAGGCCATCCACGCCACGTAGAGCCCATGGTCTGAGAACAGAACAGGACCCTAACCACCTGGTGATCAAGCACCACGCTAGGGGTCAAAGTGCCTCCTGGCTGTGCCCCCAACTCAACCCTTGCTACCAGAGGCCTGTCCCACACTCAGGGACAGTGGAGCAGGCCAGGGAGCAATTGGCAGTGGCTGCCTAGAGGAGTCTAAGATTGCTACTGATGTCTGTCAAGGGTTCCAAAGGGGATGGATATGGTCACAGTATGGCATCACAGTGTGGGTACTGCCATACAGGTATTCTTTATCCTGGACCAAGCTGGCTGAGGCAGGGAGTGGGTGCCCCTTGACCAGATGCTCTTCCCTGCTGAGTCCCTAAGCCCTGCTGTCTAGAATGTGTTCACTGCCATGCGAGCTTGTGTGGAGTGGGTCAGGGCCGTGTGGGCCAGAGCTAAAGCACAGGTTCCTGGGATATCGTTAAGTCAGGGTTGGGAGATGACCAGTGGCCTGGGGAGTGTCAGTCTTGGCACTGTGTACACTGGGGCCAGATCCCACTCTGTGGGGGACCCCGGGCACTGTGGGGGGTGGAGCAGTCGCCCTGGTCCCCATGCACTCAATGTCAGGAGCCCCCCCAAGTCTGTGACATCCACAGATGTCCCCAGACACTGCCGCATACTGTCCCTGGGCCTGGCTGAGCAGCTACTCACCTCTTGGAGTGTTTAGGATCACAACCTCCTTCTGAGAAGTGAGGCTGAGGGTGGGGACAAAGATGGAGGAAACCCTCAGGCTGGGAAGAGCGCCCTCAAACTATCATTGACTATTTTTAGGTGTTGTGGTTGTTTTCAAAAGGTCTCCTTAGTTGTTTAGTGCCTTAGTTGTGACAGATGTGCTGTGGTTATGGAAGCCGTTAACAGTGGAGACAGCTGGGTGTGGGAACATTAGACTGTTTTTGCAGCATTTCTGAAAATCTAAAATTAATCTAAAATAAAATGTTTATTAAAAAAACATGCAATCTCACAAGTAGATCAATTAAATGAAAATAAACAAGATTTCCCCTCCCCCCCCCACCTAAAAAAGTCTTTTTAGAGAAACAACCTGAAATGTTTCCAGGTGAAACAGGGTGTTTGGGCAGCGCTGTCTGAGGAGCTGGAAAGCGGCCCTTGAGGCTTCTTCCCACTTAAGGTTGGAAATATCTCCATAAGAAAAAGTTAAAAAGAAATCTGTCCCTGGGAGTTCGCTGGTGGCACAGCGGGTAGCCAGTGTTGTCACTGTAGCGGCTGGGGTCACTGCCATGGCGTGGGTTCGATCCCTGGCCTGGGGACTTCTGCATGCCGTGGATGCAGGAAAAAAAAATATGTTTCTAGGGTTGGCTGGCCTGGTGGATGATTTCAGTCTGTGACTGGGTGAGTGATCGTACCTGTCAGGCCCTCGTCTGTCCCTGTCTGGGACAAGGGATGAGGAGGGCGGCTCTGGCAGCTGGGAAGGAAGCTGCCTTGAGGGATGCCCAAAGGACCAGGCCAGAGGAGGCACTGCAGCCACACCCAAGGGCTAGGTCATGGGAACTCTTGCGCTCTACGGCCATGGAAGGATGTTCCCAGACCTGATGGTGGGTGATGTCATGTCCTCCATGCCCATCGGGAGGAGACTGACCCACAGCCAGCACCATGGGCGAGCTGGGGGGACAGCAGAGCTGATGGTGGCCCTGGATGGCCTGGAACCTGGATCCCGCCGGTCCTGCAACTGCCGGCCATGTAGAGGGGCTGATCAACACCCGGCAAGCTCCCAGCAGCCCTGGCTTAGGGCAGGTGATGTGGGGCTTGGTCGTGTGACTCGTGTTGAGTTCCCTGGCTCTGAAAATCCCATCAGCAGCTCCTCCTGTGCTTCAGCGCCCCAGGCCAGCCTGTCCCTGTGTCCCCTGAACTTTTCGAGGGAGGCTCTGCCATGACCCCTGTTCACACTCCACCAGAGGGGAGGAGGCTGCCAGCTTTGCAGGCCCGCCAGGGAGGTCGCAGGGCTCCGGGACGAGGCCTGGCCATCACCGCCGGTAGCGGTAGCGCTTGAAGTGGAACCAGAGCTGGAAGATGCCATTGGCAAACTGGCAGCGGAAGCCATGGCGGTGCGAGTATTCCCACTCGCGGTTCACAATCTTGAAGGCGATGTCCTCGTAGGGTGGCCCAGCGTGGAAGCGCAGGGTGGCGAAGTCCTTGTTGTCAGAGCAGGCCTCCAGGAAGTACTCAGGTGTGGAGCGCTTGTCGATGAGGTCTGGATAGAAGATGTTGAATTTGTAGCCCTGCACGATCTTGGGCGGAGGGTTGTCGAAGTCATAGTGCGTCTGGTTGTACTTATTCCACTCGAAGCCTGTGTGCACACGGTTGAAGAAGCGCGGCTTCCGCGGCCGGTACTTGTCAGCCCACAGGTAGGCTTTGCCGGTGAGCGGCATCTCCACGCTGAACTGCGCCTCGTCCTGGCCCATGCCCTCCTTGGCCCGCCGGAAGAAGATGTCCTCGGCGCTCTCGCTTGCGTCGCCTGCAGGAAGGGCCAGTTAAGGGACCATGGCACCGCTAGCCTCCCTCCTTGGTCTCACTTCCCCCTCCCAGGTCTCTTGCTGGAGAAGTTGAGGTCCACAGAGGGGCAGCCCCCAATGTGCCCGCCTGCCCTGCGCCCCGTCCTCCTGGCTGGGCACCAAACACCAAGTGAACCCTGCTGAGCTGGCCCAAGAGTCTGGCAGTTAGAGGCCCACAAGGCGCTCCCTCCCTCGGGGGGGTGAGGGCCTTAACAAGCCTGTCTCCCCTCAGTACCAGGGAAGAGGACCGCCGCCCAGGGAGCCCAAGGCCCGGGCAAACGGGTGGGGTAAGGAGCTCACAGCACCGCTGGGTGCAGGAAGTAAAACCAAGCATCCCTGTGTGGGTGGGGCAACGACTGAGCAAGTGAACCAGTGAATGGACGGAGGCTGAGAGCAGATTCACCCCCGGACTCCCTCCGCCCCCGCCACACACCTGTGACCTGGAGCTGCTGCCGGGACAGCAGCAGGCGCTGCAGGTCTTCGTCTGGCTCCAGCACGTGGGCGTCCAGCGGCAGCTCATGGGCCGTGAGCAGCCGCGGGCTGTACTTGCCAGCGTCGTAGTCGTCCAGGCTCTGCTGGATCAGATCTTCTTCCATGAGCACCGCCTCCCCATCGGCCTCGGCCTCCGCTGGCGCTGCTCCTTCCGCCTCCTCGGCCTCAGCACCGCCCTCCGAGGAGGGTCCAGGCGGGGTGGGAGCAGGGTCCTCTGGCTCCACACTGCGGAGACACGGCGGGGCTGGGCTGAGGCAGTGGTACAGTGGGCGGGGCCCCCAGCCCCAACGGGGAGTCCATACCCCTGGCCTACCTGTGGCCGGGAGACTGCGGCTCCTGCTTGAGAATGGGGAACAGGGGCTCGCTCTCCACCCCCTGCTCCTGTTTCAGTTTGTACAGCTTCTGCCGCAGCACATCCTGGTGCCGCTCTCGGAGCCTGGAATTTAGGCTGGGTGGTCACCTTGACACTCCAAGGGGAAGTCCTCTCAGGCTTTCTCATGCCCTGCAGCCACCCCCCCCCCCCACCACTTTGGCTGCAAGGGCCTGGAGGCCAAGGGGGCAACAAGTGACCACAGCACAGGTGGAGGCTCTGCCCACGTGAGGCCAGTTCAAGGCCCAGGTTTTTGGCCATGAGAAAATGGGATTCCAAGTCATAGGCCCTGGAGAGCTGTCCCTTGGCCAGGAAGGGGCAGGTCCCTGTACCGGGGCATTCACATGCAGGCTGACTTAAGGGCCAAGCTGGGCCGGAACAGGACACAGGGAAGGTGTGGAAATGTTTAAATTTAGAAGCACTACTGCTTAGAAGTAGCAGCAGACAGGCGCTGTGTTTACACAGTGGTGCCAAGGACTGGGAGAACTCGTGGGGGGGGGGGTGCTAAGGAAGGGGGGACGGTGGCCTCTGGGGCTTCCTGTGATGCCTGATGACCAGGGGAAAACAAAGAGCAGGTACTCAGTAAAGGCTGGAAAGAAGGCGGGCAGGCTGCTGAGGGCCAGGTTGGGAGGCCTTCTGGCTGGGGTGCTGCCCTGCCGCTGGCTGGAAGGCCCCGTTGGCTCACCTGGCACGTGCCATGTGGGCGCGCAGCTGCTGCAGCAGGCTCTCCCAGTAGCCCATGTCCAGGTTGGGGCCCCCGGCCCGGATCTTCCCCTCGATGCCCTGAAAGATGACCTGCAGCTGGCTGTACGTCTTCCCCTTGAAGACCGACTGCACATCAGAACTGACCGAGGCATTGACCCCCTCTCGCCGCTCACCTGCAGTGGGGTGGAGGCTGCTCACCATGGGGCTGGGCCTAGGTCCTAACTTCTCTGCTCTCCCCACAATCATCTCAGCTGCCAGGGCCTGGTCTCCTTCCTGACATGGGGTTCGGCCCCGACTGGATCCCTTGAACATTAAGCTGGTGACAGGATGCGGATCCCAGCCAGGATGGTTCTGACTCCCTGGGTATCAGGGAGGCTGGCAGGCATTTCAGACTCAGCCCTCCCCTAGTTGAGTCTGACCTGCCAGTCAAGTCTGAGTACCTGGGCCCAGACTGCCAACCCTACTTACCACTGCCTGCCCTGTACCACGTGGAGCCAGGAGGGTTTACCTGGTAGCCGAGCCCTCTAGAGTTCAGATCCTGCTCTGCCAGTCCCTGCTGTGTGACCTGGGGCTCAGTTTTTCCCCTCTGTGAAACCCAGGGAGACCAAACCTGGCCTGCTCTGTCCTGCAGGGGAGGCTGTCCCAGCACCTATTATGGGCTGCGGTGCCCAGGTACACGCTGCCCGCCTCCCACCTCGATAGACCTGGAGGCCTCTGAGGGTCAACATGCTGCCTGATGTGACCTCTTCATCACAATGACCTCCTTGTTTACTGCTCAGCAGACCCCAAGCTTGTCCTCCACCCCTCTGCCCCAAGGCCTTTGCACATGTGGGAGGTGCCTTCCACCAGCAATAAGTTCTTCCTCCACCCAATTCACCTCCTAGATCTCACCCGTCTTCAGTCCTCAGCAAGAACATCCCTTCACTGAGAAGCCTTCCCCGACCACCAGATTGCTCCCCTGGCCTGGGTGCCCTACTCAAGGCTTCCCAGCAGCAAGGACTGCCCCGGGCCTCCAGCTGTTTCCTGTGCTGGGCCCAGCTGTTGTGAATGCGGGGGCAGGCGGCTAGCTTATGCTCGCCACTCAAAGGCTGGCTTCTGTGACCCCTGCCAGTGGACAAAGGGTCACAGCTGATCAGAATCCCTTCAGCCAACCAACTGGGGACCCTGGACTCAGCATCCTGAGACTCCACCCTCTGCTGGGCTTCCAAGCAGCCCTGGACTCAGCAGAGGACCCACACAGCCAGCACTCTGGCCTCAGTTTGTGGCAGGTACATAAATATCACAGGACCCCCATGAATTTGATGATAACCCCCCCCCCATGCCCTGAAGTGGACCATGTCCTGCACTTGACTTAAACAGAAGCTGAGCCGGCACTCACTCAAAAGGATGGAACCACCAAAGAAAACTTACAACCCAAACAGTCCCCATGGTCGCTCCTCCCACGGAAGCCACAGCTGCTAAACAATTGTTTAAGGGAAGCCAGGTTCTGGGTTTGGACGCCACCCAAATGTCTAGCAACAGGCCCAGCTGGAGCGTGCCTGAGTGCCTCTGCGACAGCGCTTCAGGAGAGCAGGCAGCACTGGGAGCAGGGGGGCCCAGTCTAGGTGGGGGGAAGGCATGTCCTCAGAGATGCCTCTGGGAGGCCCACAGGGATTGTAAGGGGAGGGAGCCACTGGGAGAGCACAGGGCATCTGGGGACCCGCTTTCTATTGCACACCCTGTTGTTAGGATTTCCCAGCTTAAAAAAAAAAAAAAAAAAAAAAAAAAGTGGAAAAAAAAAGTGGGGGAGAGGGAAAAGAAAAGGGAAAGGGAAGGCCAGCATCCATGGGACTTGGGAACAGTGGAATCAAACCTTGCAACTCCCTTCTCTTGGAAATGAGGCCGAAAGAAGAAACAAACACAGAGAACCAGGAGGGAACAGAAGGGGGACACAATATCCCTTCACACTGTTCCTCAGCCACAGGTGGGGCTTCTGCATCTGAAGGAAACGGCCCTGATCCCTGAGCTGCAAGACCCAGCCCTGTGGCCGGAGAGGGAAGACACTTCCTGACTGTGCGGATCATAATGGTGGGTGCTGTTCTGAGTGCCTGACAACCACGCACTCACTTATATTCACGCGACCCTCCCGGGGGTGTTTTCTCATCCTTGTGCAACAAAAGGGACAACTGGCCTCTTGGGAGACTGCCAAATGGTCCCTGGTATCCACAGCGGCCTGGGTTTGTACTCAGGGTCGTAATTGTTGTTCTGTCCAAGGGCCCTGCAGCACCCTCCTGACCAGCCCCATGGCCACCAGAGGAGATGTTTTTGGACACACATGTTTTTTTTTTTTTTTTTGCTTTTTAGCGTAGCAGGTGTGGCATATGGAAGTTTCCAGGCTAGGGGTCCAATGAGAGCTGCAGCTGCTGGCCTACACTACAGCCACAGAAACAGAGGATCCGAGCTGAATGGTTAACCCACTGAGGACAGGGATGGAACCCAAATTGTCATGGATACTAGTTGGGTTCCTTTCCGCTGAGCCACAACGGGAACTCCCTGGACATGCATTTCTTTTTTTCTTTTGCCTTTTTAGGGCCGCACCTGCGGCATATGGAGGTTCCCAGGCTAGGGCACTAATGAGAGCTGTAGCTGTTGGCCTGCACCACAGGTGCAGCAACATAGGATCTGAGCCGTGTCTGCGACCTACACCACAGCTCACGGCAACGCCGGATCCTTAACCCACTGAGCGAGGCCAGGGATCAAACCCGCAACCTTACGGATGCTAATCAGATTCATTTCCACTGAGTCACAGTTGGAACTCTTGGGACATGCATTTCTTTCCTTCTTTTTTTTTTTTTTTGCTTTTTTTTTAGAGCTGCACCTGCAGCACATGGAGGTTCCCAGGCTAGCAGTCTAATCGGAACTGTAGCTGCCAGTCTACACCACAGCCACAGCAATGCAGGACCCAAGCTGCGCCTGCGACCTACACCACAGCACACTGCAACCTCATGGATACCAGTCGGATTCGTTTCTGCTGCACCACAACAGGAGCTCCTGGACATGCGTTTCTGATGGCAGTCTCTTCCTTTCTCTGGAAATTACTACAGGATGCACCCTGCTAAGATGTCTGAGACACAAAACCCCACTTAAAGATAAAAGATGTTCCTCCTTTTCCTAAGAGGAAGGAAACCACCCGAATGACCCTATCTGAGCAATGGATATTTACACAGGCTCAGGGAAGGGAGCGCATTTGTCCTCAGCCACTGAGGGTGGGTGAAAAGAGCAAGAGCTTAGCGATACGGACATCGGTAGCCAGTGGCTTCACAAGTTCCCATCACAGCTCAGTGGAAACCAATGACTAGTATCCACAAGGACACAGGATCAATCCCTGGCCTTGCTCAGTCGGTTAAGGATCCGGTGTTGCTGTGAGCTGTGGTGTAGGTTGCACATGAGGTTCAGATTCAGCATTGCTGTGGCTATGGCTGTGTGATCCTATATATATAAAAAAAAGGCCAGTAGCCTCAGGGGAGTGGGAGGGTGGGAGAGGTGGGACTGAGCTTTTAGGACAGTTGCTCTCAACCAGAGTTGAATCTGACTCCCCCCAGGGGACACTGGGGCATGTCAGGGGACATGTGTGGCCGTCATGCCTGAGGGGCTCCTGGCACCAAGTAGGTGGGGCCCGGATGCTCTTCTACACCCCACAGCAACCAGGATGGCCCCACAGAGACTGGTCTGGGCCCATATGTCAACAGTGCTGGGGGCAGAGACCCTGCTTTAGAGCATGTTTCCCTTCCAATTATATGCATGCAATCATTTTGATGAAAAGAAAAGTTGATTAAAAGCAAACGCCAGGCTCCAGAGGTTCCCGCAAAGCAGAGTCAGGTCCTACTCTCAAACAGACTGAGCCTCTGCTGAAAACTTGAAACCCAAACAGAAAAGCCTCGCTGGCGCTGCTCCCACGGAAGCCAAGCGCTCAGTGATTGTTTAAAGGAAGCCAGTGGGTGCTGCTGGGTGAGTCCCCACCCCAGCTGGGGAGCTGCCAGCAGGACTAGCTGCCCAGCACCCGTGCTGTCCCCTGGTGGCCTGCAGAGAGGCCCTGGCAGGGCCACAGAAGCCACAGAGTGGAAACAAGCCTGCAGAGGGCCGGAATCTTCGGTTGAACCACCTGGCCCCCAGAGGCTCCCACCAGACCCTGATGTGCCTCCCCGAGGGCACAGCCCGATATGTTTCTGGTGGCCCGGCCCACATTACCTGGCCCCTTGCCCGAGGCTTCCAGCTTGCGGAGCTTGGAGATCTCGTCCTCCGTGATTATGGTCATGTCCCGCCAGAAGTCGGCATTCTTGCCCTGCTCCAGCTCCATGTATACCTGGAGGCAGAGGCGCAGACGGTGGGTGAAGGCACGCCCGGGTGTGGGTGTGGCGGTGGGACAGGCAGCAGGGCAGTACCTGGATGTCCTCCAGCAGGTCCTCCATGTCGGCCACCGTGAGGCCATTGAGGAAAGTGTAGGGCTCGTGCATCTCCACGGCCAGGTCATCGTCCTCAGCGCTGATGTACTTGGCCAACAGATCAATGGGCTTGGCCCGCCCGTCCCGGATGCGGATCTTGGAGCTGCCAGAGAGCAGAGGGCAGTGTCAGATCCGGGGGTGTGTGCCCTCCCTCTTGAAGACCCTGCCCTTGAGGGTTGACCAGGCTGGAAGCCAGGGGAGCAGTCCAGCCCACAGTGGGTGTGGTCAGGGAAGGCTTCCTGGAAGAGAGGGCGTCGGGTGAAGAAGCAAGACAGGTCAGTCAGCAAAAAGACAAAAAAAATAAAATAAAATAAAATTGGAGTTCCCAGAGTTCCCGTCGTGGCGCAGTGGTTAACAAATCCGACTAGGAACCATGAGGTTGTGGGTTCAGTCCCTGCCCTTGCTCAGTGGGTGAAGGATCCAGCATTGCCGTGAGCTGTGGTGTGGGTGGCAGACGCGGCTCAGATTCCACGTTGCTGTGGCTCTGGCGCAGGCTGGCAGCTACAGCTCTGATTCGACCCCTAGCCCGGGAACCTCCATATGCCACAGGAGCGGCCCTAGAAAAGGCAAAAAGACAAAAATAAATAAATAAAAGACTGGTCAGTCAGAAGACATGGCCCTGAAAGGGGCAGAGACAGGAGGCGGGATCTAAACGGCAGTGGGTGGGTGGGGACAGAGGGCAGAGAGGGCAGCCAAGGGTGAAGGACCTGGAGCCTCAGCGCTGTGCACAGGGACACGCATGAGAGGCGGACCCTGGTCCAACCCCAGAGAGCCCCTCGGCCAGGCAGAGCTGAACCCCTGGGGACTGGTAGACAGCAAGGTGAGAAGTGGGCTGGGCCTGGGCTGATACCCCGTGACACCGTGTGACCTTAAGGCAACTCACAACGCCCAAGGAGCTTCACTTTTCTTGTCTGTGAACAGGGCTTATGAATGAACCACCTTGTGGGCGGCAGGCAGGAGGGCCCAGCCAGTTGGGGCTGGCCAAGAACCCAGCACCCTCTCTTCAGAGGTGTGTTCAGATGTCCCCACAGGGGGAAACAGGCATGATGAAGGAAGCAGACGAAAAGTGGTGCCAGAAAGGGGGTCAGGGAGGGACCCCAAGGGGGTAGTGGGTAGAGACCCTAGTGGCAAAGGGCAGCCAGGGTGGCGGGCTCCAGGCAGCAAGGCCGGGCTCCAGAAAGAGGGGAGAGAAGGTAGAAGGCCCTGCGCTGCCCGCACCGCAGCTTGGCCTGCTGGAGGTGGAAGTTGTCCTCCTGCTCCTCCCATGTCTTGAAGTGCTCTGCTTCCTTCTCCCGCTGCAGCATCTCCAGCTCCTGCTCCCGCATGGCCTTCTCCCGCTCCCGCTCCAGCCGCAGCTGCTTCACCTGGGGGGCACACAGGCAGGATGAGGGTACAGCAGCAGACCATGTGGGTCTGTGGGTTCTACCCTGCATCCTCTCAGGCCCTGGGGTTTCTTTAGTGTTTCCCTAGTATGGGGGCAGGACAATAACCATGGCTTGGCCCTAGACTACTGGCTCTGGGCAAAGGAATTGGTCCAGAGATGCCTGAGGCTCTGGGTAGACCCTGGGGCAGAAGGGGCCCTCTTTCTTCTAGAGACACAGCAGCCAGGGCCCCTTCAGCCACCCTGCAAGGAGGGCTTTAGTCAATCCCAGAGGCTAGCAGAGCCTAGGTGGGGAAAGAGCTCTCTGGAATCACTGTCTGAGCCCCTGGATCCCGCCATGCCTAAAGCCAATGTCCCCTGACCTTTCCATGTAAGCCAATCAGGTGACCCTTGACATAAGCCAGGGTGAGCCAGCCTTGGAGCCCTCAGGAGGGGAGGGTGGCCTGGGGCGCCCCACCTTCTGTAGCTCTAGCCGGTTGTCCTCCTGGATCCTCTTGTTCCGCTCCTTCAGCTCTTTCTCCTCCAGATGGCTGATCCCTTTCTTCTCCAGGGCCTGGAAGGGCCAACCACATGCCCATTAAGGGGAGATGCCTCCTCTTGCCACCCTCCCCAGGAACACCCAGCACTGCCTTCCAGGCGCTGGTCTATGAGGTGGAGACCCACCAGACCAGAGCATGGCTCTGCCGATGAGCACAAGGCTGAGGGAGACGGGACCTACCCACGGCCACACCCCAACTTCCACTGGAAGATTCGGCCCCAGTAGCTCAGTACGTTCCAATAGCGTGGTGCCCTTGTCTCTGAGCTGTGTGCTCATAGAGGAGAGGCAGCCCCACCCTTGCTGGACTCATGAAATCATACACAGCAGAGTCTTCCTCGGGGCCTGGTGCTTTACATAAAAGCCCAGCTGCACCAGCTAGATGGTGTCCAAGCCCTTGGCAGGTCAGACCCCAGCTGACAGGGGGAGAGGCAGAACCAGCGCCCAAACAAGATGGAAAGCATACCTGCTGGGTACGACAAGTTGCCCCGCTCACAGACCCCTTGAAGCACCGAACACAGCAAGCAGTTCCACCCTATCGGGGGGAACCCCTGTCGGGGGGAGCCTCTGCACAGGCTCCTCCTGGTGCCCCTTCGCTCCCTCGGCGTCATCTTACAATTGTTGCTGGTGCCAGGTGCCAACCTCCCCGGGCTCTGAGGGGCACTCAACAAGCCCCTGTGCCACCAATGTGGCACAGGGCTGCCCGGTCGAGGCCACCCCTCACCACCCAGGGTGCTCCTTGGCCTCCTCAGCCCCAGCCTGGGCCGCCACACAGATTGACAAGGACCGTGCTTCCCGTCTGCATGGCCACACAGAACAGCAGCTGACAGCATAGGCAGGAGGTGGACAGCTTCATTTCAGACCCCAGGTCTCTGCCCTTGGCGAGCGGCCTGGTGGCCTGATGCTGACAAGGCTGTGGTGAGGAGAGCCAACAAGTGAACACACACACAGGGCCCTCTGACCCACACCTGGCACAGAGGCACATCTGTCACCAACATCATGCCTGACCAGCCACCCTGAAGACATGGAAACAAGATGTGTGATGTCACCCAAAGTGCTGGGCTGCCTAGCACCTTCCGTGGACTAGAGAGGCTTCAGAGGCTGAGCTGGGACTGACCCCAAATGTGCCTCTCGCCGGAGGGCCAATGGAGGCCTCCCCTTAGAGGAACGCCTGGAGGCCAGCCCATTCATTTAGTGAGTGTCTTCTGTGTGCCAGGGCCTATGGTTGGAACCTGCCCCCTGGAGCTCACGGTCCAGCAGGAATTACATGCTAGAAAGTGCGATGTGTGTTTAGACGTCATCACCTCTGCAACGAGACAATTTCAGAACTGCGTGTTTAAACTACAGCTGTGGCCGCCGCCCGCCACCCGCCTTCATTCCCTCCTCTGTACTCTTGGCTAATTGCCTTAGTTATAGTCAGTCTCCCCCAAGAGACTGCAGGTATGTGACGCATGGCCAGGACCCACGCAGTGTCTGGCACCCGGCAGATGTGTGGGTCACGTTTGCTGATAGAGCACTAGGAAGGGAAAGGCAGTGCCCTAACAAAGAATTCCGGGGTCCTGAGGGACCAAGGGACGTATGTCAGCAGAGAATTGAAGGGTGAGAAAGAATCAGCCTTGGGAAGGGCTGGAGAGCCTTCCAGGGAGAGGAAGGGTGAGTGCAAAGGCCCTGAGGTGGTTGAGCCCAGAGTGCAGGTGGCTCGCCAAGATGTCTTCTGCCAGTGCCCGCCCGCTCTCATCCTCTCCCACCACTGTGTCAGGTCGAACTGTGTCCTCCAAAAAGACAGGTCCACTCCCAAGCCCCAGAACCTGTGAATGGGACCCATTTGGAAAGAGGATCTCTGTGGATGTGATTAGTTGATACCATAGCGGGTCAGGCTGGGCCCTAAGCTAAAGACTGGTGTCCTTGTAAGAGGGACATTTGGATAGAGACACAGGAGAAGGCCAGGTGAAGACAAAGACATGGAGGGAAGACAGCAGTGTGACAACAGAGGCAGAGTGCAGTGACACAGCTATCTGCCAAGGGTGGCCGGCTGGAAGAAGCAAGAAAAGATTCTCCCCTAGAACCTCCGGGGGAAATGTGGCTCTGCCGACATCCTGATTTTGCACTTCTGGCCTCCAGAACTGGGGGGGAGGTTCTAGTGTTTTAAGCCACGTGCCCAAGGCCACCATTGGCAGCTAAGAGACTGTGTCGTTTTCATCTCAAGGATGAGGTGACAGCTCTGAGGTGATCGTGGAATGCTACCCTGGGCGTATGATGCTGAGAACCTGTTCTCCCGTCACGCCTGAGGTTAGGCTGGTTCTGTGGGCAGAAGGCACTGAAATTCTACACTGCAAGAGACAGTCCAGGTGGTAAAAGCTGGCAGAATCCAGTGTGCGTGTGCATAAGGACGCACGCTCAACAGCAAGGTACAAGCTGGGAACGTGTGCTGGGAACGCCAAACACAGTCTTTTAAAACAGAAGCTGTGAACAGTGTCTGAAGCACAAAGCAGCAGAAAGACAGGCAGGACCTGCCAGGACCAAGCGCCAGGGCCCACAGCGGCTGCACCGGGCTCACCTTGTTCCAGATGAAGGCGCCTAGCAGGTTGTTGTCACCGAAGGGGTTGTCAGTGTTGGTGTAGCCCATGTACTCCTCGCCCCAGCCCATCTTCTCCCGCTTCTTCCTCTCCTTGGCCTCCTTCTTGGCCAGCCGCCGCGCCCGCTTCTCCTCGGGTGTCTCAAAGGCCTTCATCAGTTCCTCCTGCTGCTTCCGCTCCTCGCGCAGCCTCAGTCGCTCCTGCAGGCTCTGCCGCTGGCTCAGGGCTTCCGCTGCCTCCCGGGGGCTTGCGGGGTGGTCTGGGGATGCAGAGCTGGACGCCGAGGAGCCCGGGGTCCAGGAGCGTGTTTGCCGGCGCCGGCGGGCCCATCGGCCCCGCTGTTGCTGCCGTTCATCGCCAGAGTCGGACTGAGAGGACAGGTCCTGGGAGCGCCAGTGGGGCGGTGGGGGGCTCCGGCTCTGCCTGCCTCGCCGCTGCCGCCACCGCTCTTCATCTGAATCTGACCTGTGGAGGGAAGCCACAGAGCTCTGCTCATGGCCTGCTGGCCTGGCATCCATTCCACAGCTGTTTAGCGGGCCCCGAATCGGTACCAGGAGCTGTTCTAGGTTCTGGGGATAGAGCGATGACCAAAACATTGACAATCCCTGCTTTGCAGTGTCAACAAGTAAACACACAGTGTGACACTAGATGGTAAAATGAATCACAAAGATAGTGATGTGGCATTAGGGCATGGGGAGGTCAGGGGGGATCTCTCTGAGGAGGTAACATTGGAGAAATAGGGAAGGGAGTTTTGGGGAGATGGTGACCTAGATAGAGGGCACAGCAAGAGCAAAGGCCCTGGGGCAGGGATTTACTTGGCATATTCAAGCAGTAGCAGGTAGGCCTGTGTGGCTGGAGCGGAGTGAGTAAGGGGGAGTGCAGGAGGAAGGGAGGGAAGGCTGGGGCCAGATGGTGCAGGAGCTGTAAGCGCTGTCCAAGGTGTCAAGGGAGGGCTTACAGGAGTGGTTAACTGGTCCTACAGGATGGGAGGAGTGAACTGGAGAAACAATGGCAGGAAAACAGAGCCATGGAAGGGCACTACAGGCAGGGAAGGCAATCTACGAACACTGGGGGTAGATCCTTTAATGTTGGGGGCCTCTGAGAAACTAAATATGTCTTAATTTTATTAAATGCTCCACTTACTAAGCTCAAGTCAAAAAATCTACACCATGAGGAGTGAGCTTGTGGCACGCCAGGTTAAGGATCCGGTGTTGCTGCAACAGCTTCGGTTGCTGTTGTGGCATGGTTTCGATTCCTGGCTTGGGAACTTCTGCAGGCTGCAGGTATGGCCCAAAACAAACAAACAAACAAACAAACAAACACTTACACCATGAAAACCAATTATTTTGAAGTCCTTAAATACAAACTACAAATTTGGTCAAATCTTCATAAATGACACAGACTCTTAATTCCTTATCTAGGGCGGCTGAGTCTTGTGAATAACTAAAATCTTCAGAAAACACAGAGTTTCTGTTATGGCTCAGTGGTAACGAACCCTATTAGTATCCATGAGGATGAGGGTTCCATCCCTGGCCCCATTCAGTGGGTTAAGGATCCAGTGTTGCTGTGAGCTACGGTGTAGGTCACAGATGCAGCTCAGATCTAGTGTGGCTGTGGCTATGGCTGTGGCTGTGGTGTAGGCCGGCAGCTGCAGCTCCAATTTGACCCCTAGCCTGGGAATTTCCATATGCCCAGGTGAGGCCCTAAACAAAAAGTAGCCACAGACAGTACGTGAACAAATGGGCATAGATTTGTAAATCTGGTCAATAAAATTTTACGTCTGGACACCAAAATTTGAATTTCTTTTCTCTTCTTCTTCTTCTTCTTTTTTTTTTTTTTTTTTGCTTTTTAGTGCCACACCCATGGCTTATGGAAGTTCCCAGACTAAGGGTCTAACTGGAGCAACAGCTGCTGGCCTATGCCACAGCCATAGCTATGCTGGATCGGAGTCGCATCTGGGACCTACACCACAGCTCACAAGGCAATGCTGGATCCTTAATCAACTGAGCAAAGCCAGAGATTGAACCCGCATCCTCATGGATACTAGTTGGATTCGTCACCGCTGAGCCATGACAGGAACTCTTCAAAATTTGAATTTCATCTAATTTTTACGTATCATGAAATATTACTCTTGATTTTTTTCCCCCTCATCATTTAAAAATGTAAAAACTATTATTGGTCCACAGACTGTAGTTTGCTAAGCCTAGTTTTTTGTTTTTCTGGGTCTTTTTCTGGGTCTGTGGTGTACAACCTACACCACAGCTGTGGCAATGGCGGATCGTTTAACCTACTGCACAGGGCCAGGGATCAAATCTGCATCTCTGCAGGCACCAGACCCGCTGAAGTTGGATTCTTTTTTTTTTTTTTTCAGCTTTTGTCTTTTGAGGGCTGCACCTGCAGCATATGAAAGTTCCCAGGCTTGGGGTGGAATTGGAGCTACAGCTGCTGGCCTACACCACAGCTCACGGCAATGCTGATCCCTGACCCACTGAGCAAGGCCAGGGATCAAAACTGCATCCTCATGGATACCAGCTGGATTCGCTTCCACTGTGCCACAACAGGAATTCCCTGCAGTCGGATTCTCAACCTGCTGCATTGGGACTCCTAAACCCTAGTTTAAACCATCTCTTTACTATTTCTGCTACCTTCTTTCTTCCTAGAATTCCTGGATGGGAATAACCCTATGAGACTCAAAAGGAAAAGCCAGCTTCTCAAACCTAGAGGGTGATCAGCTATGTCTGACTAGTGCCAGTCTGGTTATGTGTGAAGAACAGGCTGGAGTAATAGGAGACAGTGCATATGGATGGAGAAGCCCCATTTAGGTCTTGGGGACAGAGATGAGGAAACATGGACCACAGTGGGGCAGGGATTGGCCTGAGTGTCAGAGCCAGTTATGGGCTGAGCCAGCACTGGGACACAGGTCTGATAGTCAGTCCCTATCATGGTGCTGATTTCTTTGTGTTGAAGCAGACTCAACTCAATCCAGGTGTTTCATCTCCAAAAGAAAAGGACCATGGGCTGAAGGGAAGCTAAGCACCAAGTCTGGGGAATTAACTGACTTCTGCCACCATCATCAACAATTCTCCCCTCTCACAGCCTACCTCCATTAGCAAGGGTTGTCACTTCTCCTTCTGAAATCCCTCTCAAATTGAGCTACTTTTCCCAGTGTACCTCATTACAAGCCTACCTCTCCCGAAAGCCATCATCATCTGTTGCCTGGACAGCTGTACTATTTTTTTCCTCCCTGGTGTCACTCTTGCGTACCCACTCAGTCCCTTCTCCACGCGAAAGCAAGCGGAAGTTCTGCAAGGTAATCCAGATCACATCACTCCCTGGTTCAAAATCCTCCACAGCCCTCCAGATAACAGTCAAACCCTTTACCACGGTACGCACGACTGCACGATCTGGTCTCCTACTTTCCAAACTCATCTACTCCGCTCCGCCCCGCTCACTGCTCTTCTTGCTGTACCACCAGCTACCAGGTGCCCTGCTTGGAATGCTTTTCACTTTCTTGTCGCTGTCTAGTTAATTCCGACGTGCTCAGACGTCCCCTTCTTCAAGAAGCCTTCCCTAACTCGGAGCCTCCCAACTCCCCGAGGGCTGGAGCCGGACCCACCAGCGCGGCTCATACAGCTACCCTACCTGCGATCCCGGCTCCTCCGCCTCCGCCTGCGCCGCCCCTCGTCGTCCCGGCGCCGTCGGCTTCTCCGCCCATGGCTCCCACTCCGACTTCGGCTCCGACTTCCGCTCCTACTCCGCTGTCTCCGGTTCCTGCGACCAGCGGACCGCGAACGCGAGCGTGTGTCCCGACCCATCGGCTGGGACGGTACCGGCGGCGCTGACACAAATATCCGGGGCCTGCGCCGGGGACCTTCCTCCCTCGCGGCGCGTGCCTCGCTGCCCCGTCGGCGCCTGAACAGGAAGATAGGAACCCATCCCGCAGCCCCATACCGCGGGGACTCTGGAGCCCCGTAACCTCCAAACTGTCCTTAAATGGGTCCTCTGTGACGGACTTCTGCCGGACTGTCGCCGCCAGGGATGGGGGACTCGCTCTTAAGGCAGTACTAAGGGCAGGCTCAGGTGGGTCCTCGCGCCTCAGGGAGCCGGCATCTGTGGGCTGAGCAAGAGCAAATCAGGAACTGCGAGTGGGGCGGAGCCTGATGAGGCGGGACCAAGAAGAAGCCCGTCCAGAGAGGAAGTGGGGCCAGCGTGGGTGAAGCCTAGGAGGCGGGGTCAATAGAAGGCGTGGCCAAGGGAGGCGTGTTCGGGGAGTTTCTAGTCCAGATAGCTCAAGGATACCATGGGAGCTGGGATGGGGACCGAAAAGCACTAGAGGCTGGATTGACCCTCTGTGAGAGTCATCATTATGCTCTACCACACGCCAATGAATACTTACTGTGTTTCAGGGGTTAAGCTTTTTTTTTGGCTTTTTAGGTCCACACCCGCGGCATATGGAATTTCCCAGGCTAGGGGTCCAATCAGAGCTACAGGGGCCGGCCTACACCACAGCCATAGCAACGAAGGATCCAAGCCGCGTCTGCAGCCTACACCACAGCTCAGGGCAATACTGGATCCTTAACCCACTAATGGAGGCCAGGGATCGAACCTGCATCCTCATGGATCCTTGTCAGGTTCGTTAACTGCTGAGCCACGAAAGGAACTCCTGCTTTTTTTTTTTTTTTTTAGGTTTTATTGAAATATATTTGAGGGAGTTCCCATTATGGATCACTGGTAAAGAACCCGACTAGTATCCATGAGGACGAAGGTTCAATCCCTGGCTCCGCTAAGGACCCAGCATTGCTGTGAGCTGTGGTATAGATCAAAGAGGTAGCTCTGCTCTGGCATTTCTGTGGCTATGGTGTAGGCTGGCGCCTGCAGCTCCAATTCAATCCCTAGCCTGGGAACTTCCACATGCCACGGGTGTGACCCTAAAAAGACAAAAGAAAGAAATATAGTTGATCTACAAGGTTGTGGAGTCAAAGCTTTAAAAAAAAAAAAAAAAACCCTAAATTCCCCATCAACCCATTTTGTAGATGGGGAAACTGAGGACCAGAGAAAGAATGTCATTTTTTGTCTTTTTGCCTTTTCTAGGGCCGCTCCGGTGGCATATGGAGATTCCCAGGCTAGGGGTCTAATCGGAGCCATAGCCACCAGCCTATGCCAGAGCCACGGCAATGCGGGATCTGAGCCACGTCTGTGACCTACACCACAGCTCGCGGCAACACCAGATCCTCAACCCACTGAGCAAGGCCAGGGATCGAACCCACAACCTCGTGGTTCCTAGTCAGATTCGTTAACCACTGCACCACGATGGGAACTCCAGGAATGTTATTCTAATACCTCTGTGCCCAATGAGATAGCATAGAGCTGGGATTTGAACTTGGTGGTTCAGCTTTGCCCTCTTTCAATTTTTTTTTTTTTTAATTTTTTCAGGCACCCCAAGGCATATGGAGTTGCCAGGCTGGGGATCAGATCCAAGCCCCAGTTGTGGCAACTCTGGGTCCTTTATCCCACTGTGCCGGGCCAGGGATTGAACCTGTATCTTGGCGCTGCAAATTCTTTTGCACCACAGCAGGAGCTCCTTTAAACGTTTATCTTGTAACACAACTCCCTAACACAACACTAAATGCTAGCTTTGTATGCTCTGCTTGTTGTTGAGATTCGGGTAGGGGTGAGGGCACAGAGGGAACCCCTGATAACTGCCTGTCATGGAATACGGGTTGTTCTGGTGACAGGATGGTCCCAAACATGATTTTCACAACGCAGACACATCCTTGAGAGTATCTGAATCCTCATCTGTGAACAAAAAGTGAGCACAATCGAGATCACCTATGAGTCTAGTGTATAAACCAGCTGTGCTCTCTAGGTCTGTGATTAAAACGGGGTCTCCAAGAGCTTGCTTACAATATTACTTCCAGCACAGAGTTTCTCAAATAGGGAGTCTTGGAGAAATAGTTTCCTCTTAAAATGGGTCTGTGCATTACTCAACTTGAGTGACTCTGGCAGGACAAATACAAAATCTGAGGAGTGTTTGTTCCTTTGAGTGTTTTTCCGAGCTGAACTATAACCCAAAGGAAGCCACAGCCATTAAGGCAGTAGGGTCTGTTGTTGTTGCTGTTATTTAATTCTCTCAATTCTTACTAAAGTTTCTCTTTGCTGTTCAAAGTCAGTCCTTAAACTCCCACCCAGACCATCGGAATGCACACAGAGTTGTTGTACAGCGAGGCAGTTGACGCTTATTACCCGATTTATTAGAGAGATCTCTTCAACGTAAAAAGGGGGGGGGGAGCGGGACGGGGGCTGGGGGTCCGGGGCTGCATACAAGTGTTATTGGGCCAGCAGTGGCTGCAGGGTCACAGAGGCACCCACAGCTCTGGGTTTGAGTGGGACGACATCCTGTGCCTGAGGAGACTATGCTCCAGATTGTCACACACCAGACCATGAGGGCTGAGCACACGGAACCCCTGGAGAGAATTAAGACACACAAGGTTTGCAGTTTTGCTGTGTTTCGAAATCAGTTCAGCCATAAAAATGAGGTTGGGGTGGGGACAGGCGATGCAACTGAACCATCAGGGAGGAGGCCAAGGGTGCTCGTCCCGGGGTGGGGGCCGAGGGGCTGCAGCGACAGTACCATGGCAAGGGACCCCACCAGGACGGGAGTATTGCACTGAGCCAGGTGGTAGAGGGAGGGGGCAAGAGGAGGCAGAGAATGGAGGCTGGCAGGTGACACATGACAGGTTCCACCTTGTCAGTCTCAGAAAACGCCTTTCCTTTGTACAGTACAGCAATGCAGACAGTGTCATGTTCTCGGTGACAGCAGCCAGCAGGGATGAGCCAGGACGGAACCAGGGCATCGCCAAGGAGTTGAGAGATTTCTATCCTGGGGGTGGGGCGACAGCTGGGTGGATCCAGGGCCCTCCCTGCCCCGGGTCTGTAGGAGGCCGTGAGTCCGCTACACATTATAAATAAGGTCTTGCCTCAACACCCATGCCCTGACCATAAGCACAAGCATCCCGCTGGCTCAGTCCACGGACCACTTTGCATCCACGTGATAGTTCTCTGAAAAAGGGACAAAGAATGCAACCAACACAAAGTAGGTCTCTGAAGGGGTGTTTGTGACTTAGCACAAAAACAAAAACGTCATGATATCCTGGAGGTTTGCAAATATCTCCAAGTCAGCATCTGATGGATGCATTTGTCCCGTGGCCACTCAGGAAAGCCCAAGGGGCCCAGGTCCCCAAGCTCCACACAGCTGAGGGCGCCCTGGACGCAGAGCCTCCTACTCAGGTCATCCCCTTGGGATGCCACGTGTTTCTGTGCCTGGCCCCTGTAGGGGCAGGCAGGGACTCCCAATGTCAGCATTTGGACGACACCCAGCAGTCCCTATCAGTCACCTTCGGACCTCTGCCCTTTCGGCCGGCCTCCCCCCTCATGGGTGGGGCACTGCAGACAGGTGCCGGTGTCAAGTCCAGGCGAGGAAACTTGGGGGTCCAAACACACACTCCATGGGCAGGAGGGATGGATTTGGTCGGGGGTCCACACACTCCATGGGCAGCAGGGGTGGACACGGTTTTGCTTGTCTGGGACGCCTGCAGGCTGGTTCTAACAGGGCCTCTGAGGGTCCTCCTCCAGAGCTTCAGGCTGTGGTGTGCAGAGTGGCCCTGTGAAGGGAGAGCCCCAGGGCCGCAGCCCGGTTCTCGTGGGAGGAGAGGTGGCACCCAAGCCACCAGCTTCCATCCTGGCGCTCGAAGTGGGCTATGCGAGGGGAGGGAGGGACTTGTGTCGCAGAAGGACAGCAGTGTCCAGCTTGCAATGGACTTGAAATATCAGATTCCTGGATCGGTGGGCTCTCCAGCTCAGGTTCCACCAGGAGGCAAAGGTGGGGAGGAATTATTCCAGAAGGTGCAACTTCTACTTCAAGCTGGCTCCCAGCTCCTCTTGCGCAGGGCCGAGTGGGCAGGGGGCCAGCATCCCTGATGGGTCACCTCTCAGGAAGGACAGCCCCCTCTGTGGACACAGTGTGGGGGAGGGGGAGGGTCCCCAGAGACCGCCCTGTGGGGCTCTGGACCCCTGCTGAAGATGACCATCCCAAAAGACTCGTTTTTCATGAAGGATTTCTTCTCCTGTCCTTCAATCGGCACAAGTGTCATCATCATTTAAAAGTGAGAGGATGCCCAGTCCTGGGGGGACCTCTTACTGGAGAAGGGTCTGTTCCTGGAGGCTGGGCAGCCCAGGGCTCTGCTCCAAGACACAGCTCTCCAGAGTCCTGTGGCTTGAGGGCCCAGCCGCCTCCTCCCATGGCTCGATGGAGCGGGAAGCCCACAGCCCTGAGCTCCACCAAGACGGGGCAGCTGAGCGTCCACATGGAGGTTCTAGTCACACCTGGTGACTCCTGCTCATGACCGGGGAGGCGGGACCGGGGAAACAGGTGGTGAGAGATGGCAGGGGTGACAGCGTGGAGCGCCATCCCTAGCCACAAGTCGCCCACCCTCCAGGATGGTGTCCAGCTCTTGGCCCAAAAACCTGAGCCAAGAGCACCTGGTAGGTGCAGTGGGCAGCCTCCAGAGGGGCCCTGAGGACCTGCCTGGACCTGGAGAGCCTTCTGTCCCAGGTGCCTGGCCGGAATTGGAGTGGATTCTAGTTGGGGCACCTGGGCCACTGGAGCACAGGTCCCCAGAGCCAAGAACCTGGTTCCCTCAGGGACACATGCAAGCACAGCAAAGAACCAAAAATGCAGTGGAATAGTTTCTTCTTTTCCATTGTGGGTTTTTTTTTCTTTTTCTAAGAAAACACACGTGTGCTGCCATCTCTGTGCAAAGAATAAAGACCCAAAATAAATACATGATTGGAAACTCAGGAGCGTTCACAGTATCAGGCGTAGGTAGTTGACGGGGAGCGGGGACCGGACATGCCGACCAGTTCGGTATCGCTCTGCGGCCCGGACCTTCGGCGTCGTCGAGGGGAGGACGAGGGCGAGTGAGGGCCGGCAGCCAAGTGGGTGTCTCCTGAGCTCTGGGCTGAGCAGGGAGGGCAGTGCCTCCAGGAAGCGGCCGGGCAGCAGCGGGCGCTCCACTCCAGGTTGGTGACTGCATAGGAATTACTGCAGAAGGCAAGGGGCGGGTGAGGCGATGCCAGCTGGGACGGACCCCCACCCACGAGGCCTCCCGTGGCCAGGTCTGGCCCCACCACTGATGCCATCAGCCAGGGACCCCAGGAGCTGTGAGGGCCTGATTCAGGCCACCATGTGGGACAGCCCGGCTGCACCTCCCGCCCCAGGCCTGTTTTCCCGTCGGTCACGGGGATGTCAGGGGGCCATGCTCTCAGGCCCTCCCCGGCCAAGGCGCACTTACGGTGTCGCTCTCGCCGTCGGAGGCGGGGTGGGCCTGTGCGCTATAGTGAAGCGGGGAGTACACCCAGCTCCTCTCATCGGTGGGCTGGAGGGCGGGCAGGCGGCACGTGCAGGAAGGGCGCAGAAGAAGAGCAGGGTGCGAGGAGGTGCGAGAGAGGCGAGAGGGAGGAAGGAAGAAACAGAAATAAAAGAGGGGGACCCCCAACGCGGGACGAGTGGGTGGCTCAGCCCCTGCTGCCCTCTCCCTGATGGGGACCTGCTCCAACCTGGACGGCCCTCAGGCTTGGTGGCGCCAGGGACCGGGCCTCCGGGGCTGAGTGGCTGGGGCACAGAGGGGTAGGTAGCAGGAAGCGGTGAGTGGGGTCAAGGCAGGGCTGGCACAGCGGGAGGGGGGACGGCGGGTAGGGCTTGGCTTGCTCTGCTGTCCCCCAACTCCATCCCCTATGGCACCCTGAGCTCTGTCCCAGCCCAGAACACCCCAGCCTCAAACGCTGCTTGCCACCGGGGACTACTGGCAGGGCCCTGGGGACCCTCAGCTGGGGGTCCTGAGTGGGAGGGGGCAACCAAGGCAGGGGCCACCAGGGAGCAGACAGCGAAGGCCTCCCAGTCTGGTCCAAGTGCCTAGAGATGCCTTCCTGGGGAATGGGCATGGCAGGGCCCAAGTCCAGGGCTGGGGACAGGCAGAGCAGGGTCTGGCCTGGTGAGGGCCTGCTGGTCTTCTTCCAGCTGTGTCTGGGAAGAGGTCCCAGTCGGGTCTCATTATGAGGAGGACACACATTCCTCCCTTCATCCTCCTGGGTCTGCTCCTTCTGCCAGCACCATCCTGGGCCTGGTGGCTTCCTTGGGCCTCCCCCAGGCGCTTTCTCCTCTCTTTTCCTCCACAGCCCCACACTGGCCTTCAGCGCCCCACAGCCTGTGACCTCTACCCCCAGCAGGAGGACACACCTGTTCTGACCACGTCTCCCTAGGTGTCCCATGGCTGCTAAACCCACTCTGTCCCCACCAGATCCACCCCTCCTCGGTCTAGTTGGGACAACCACCAACAACAAACCTGTGCTCCTGCCCCACTGTGGGCCATGCACTAGGCTCCGGGCAGCCTTGAAGCCCCTGCCTCGGCGTGTGCCCCATCCTCCCTCCCTGCTGCTCACAGGCCACCTTGGTGACCCCCTGGGCCCAGGGCTGCACTCCCACAAGGGCCGTGTCCACCTGCGGACAGGCTCACACAAAGGCACCCGGGGCAGCAGGGCGAGACCCCAACGCAGGCCCTGTTCATTCCTTCAGGGGTCCCAGAGCAATAAAGCCCCACCTCCCCCACCTGGGAGCCCAGGAGGTGGGGCTGGGCCAGTCTGGGGCCATAGAAGCTGCCTTGCTGGGCTCCGAGTGGGGACCACAGGAGGGTCCCAAGGGAACCCTGTAAGGAGCCGGCCCTGGGTGAGCCATGGAAGCTGGACCAAGGGCACACCCAACCCACCCAGCAGGCCTCGGGGTCCAGCCTTCCTTCTGCTGCTCCCTCTCCTCCATCGGCCCTCAAGCTCCTGCTTCAGTGCAGCTCCTGCCGAGACCACCCTTCCAACTCCCCACACCCTTGGTGTTTCTCCAAGTTCAGTCAGTCCCTCTCCAGGCAGCCTTAGCCAACTGCTCCCCTCCCCCAGTCCTCAGAGGTCACGTGTCCCTGGCTCTGGGATCACCTCTGGGGTGTGGAGACCCGGGCTGGACTGAAAATGGTGGAAGGGCTGGGAAAGCAGTCTCCCCTTCTCGGGCTCACTCGCCAACGCCTGACACTCAGCTACTCAGAGGGGCCGGAGTGTGGCCTTGGGGGCCTCATCGCGAGAACACAGTCTCCCTTCAGGCCTCTGCCCTGTCCTGCCCGTTGGAGTACTGTGCGGCTCTAGGAGGTTACTTGGCCTCTCTGAGTCCCTCCCTTATTGCTCACGATGATGATCACAGGCACCGGCAATACCATGGCTTCACAATATCCACGTAGCAGCCCAAGCATGCTGGGTCAACAAGTGTCTTCTAGACATGAGGGTGCCTGAAATTTGGGACCCAGACTTTGTCTAGTGTCTTCTAGACATGAGGGTGTCTGAATTTGGGACCCAGACTGCATTCTTGTGGGCTCTGTGGAGAGCCGACGTCTGTTTCTCCACCTGTGAAATGGGTATGGAGACAACAGCTTCTGCCTCCTGCAACTAAGAGCCTGCTTTTGCAGCACCTCCGCTGCCCTGGGAGGCCACCACCTTCTGGGGACTGTTGCCCTTAGGAGACACCAGCAGTGAGGTCTGAAGAGTGGGAACTGTCCTCCTGGCCCAGGAGGGCTGAGATAAGGGGCAGGGGCGGCCAGGGGCTGGGGGTCAGATGCAGACCCTGCCCCGAGTCCCAGCTGTGTGCTCACAGGCCCACTGACGTCAGTGGGATTAAGTGACATCAGAAGGGATTAAGTGACATCACCTGGGGACACCCACAGCACAGTGACCCAGAGAGGCAAGCAGAGCCAACCTCAGCTGCCATGATATTTTCCCCAAGTGGTATTTTCCTCCCTTCTTGGAGGAAGAGAAACGGCCAGGACCTGAGGCTCCCCGCTGCCCCAGGCGCGGGGTGGGGCTGGGCTCCCTGGAGGCCTGCCGTGGTCACTTACAGTCCCCGAGGAGCTCAGCGTCACGGCCCGCAGTCGGCGATGCCGGGGAGAGTAAATCCAGTACCTCCCATCGGTGAACTGGGCGGGCCGGGCGGGCGGGGAAGAAGCAAACAGAGGACAGGATGAGGTGACAGGGTGAGGCCACAGGAATCTGGCAGGTGGTCAGGCAGGGAGGGCACTGAGCAGGGCAGGTGAGCCGATGGCCAAGCGGGAGGTGGGGCAGGAGGTCCCCTCTGGCTTCCCTCTTTGCTGTGTAGGGGCCCGGCTGCCCACTCGGGTTTCACGCACACAACAGGACACAGCCCCCAGGACTGCCTCACACACAGATCCAGAAAATGGGACACAAACCAGTCCCCAGCGGGAGCTGACAGGGAGTCAGGGGACACACACAGGGTGCACCTGGTATCCTCCAGGCCAGGCAGGGGCCCACAACCAGGCGGCACTGGCTCAAGAACAGAGAGCTGGGGTATGTTAGTTATGAAGCAGCGATGCCAGCCGGAGAACTAGGCTCATCCAAACAGACCCCAAGGCCCAGTGCCAGGCAGAGGGCAGGCCTCCGGCTCACCTTCCCGGGGCAGGGGCTGGGGGTCAGAGGTGAGAAGATCTGGGAAGAAGGCGGGTGGCTGGGCTGGTGGCTGGCCCTCTTTGTTGTAACTGGGACCAAGCCGATCCCTGAGTGAGTGATCTCACTGTTGTGGGATCACTGGGCTGGGCTTTTTAGGCTCCCTGGCCACCAGGCACCCACTTTACCCAGGCTCCCTGCTCATCTACCTGCCTGCTCACGGGAGGTGCATGGAGGAGGAGACCCCCAGCTCTAGAAGGAGGTCTCGGGTCCCTAGGGCCAGGTCCCTTCCTGCTTCAATGGACCCCACCTCATCCAGGAGCAGCCACGTATCATTGGTCCGTGAGGTTGGCTGCATGAAGCCCAACTGCCCCTCGCCACGGTGCCCTGGCCTCCCTGAGCAGGGAGCTTGCCTACTTTCCCCACAATCTAGCAAAAGAAGGTGAATGTCACATCAGCCCCCCACGGCCACCCTGGGCCTCCTCTCAGGCCAGCAGGGCTGAGTGTGAGGACTCCAGATGTTTCCTGGGTAGACAGGTAGCATGCCTGGGGCCAGGGCCCTGGTTCCCAGCCAGACATGGTCATGAGGCCCAAGAAGGAATGGGGTTGGCCCGGGGCCTAGGAATGGCCTGGGCTGGATGGCAGGGGCAGGGCGCTCCCATGCCTCCTGAGTGTGAGCGTGTGCGGGAGTGTGCAGGTACCTGTGAGCATACTGGGGGAGTGCCAGGACACATGGACCTGAGTGTTGAAATGTGGGTACACATGTGTGCCCGAGTGTCATGCACATGCATGTATGCACGAGCACCTTAAGTGTGCGACGTGCCCGTGAGTGCCCTGTGTGTGCACGAGGTAGAGCAGTGTGCATGTGTGTGAACAGGTGTGCATGTAAGCATATGTGTATCTGTACGGTGTGTATGCAGGCATGAGTGTGTGTGTGCCTGTAAGCATGGGTGGCTGAGGGCCGGTGACAGGAGGGAGCCCCGGGGGACTTACAAAGTAGATGTCCGTGGCGGGCGTGTCCTCCTCGTCTGAGGCCTGGCTGGCGGGCTCGGAGGCCTGGCTGGCAGTTTCTGCTTCGACGGCAGCAGAGGCACAGGCTGGGGATGCCCCCTCCCTGGGGACACGGGCAGGACATGGGAATCCTGGGGTGGCTCCGGACAGCATGCAGCTTCCCCAGCCCACACCCCAGACCCTCCCCGTTCCCTTGGTCCCTCATCACAGAGCCAAAAAGACGCAAGACGTCTGACTGCAGGGATGGGTTCTGATACATCCTAGTTCACGCACAAAACAGTGCAGAGTTCCCGTCATGGCGCAGTAGAAATGAATCTGACTGGCATCCATGAGGATGCAGGTTCAATCCTTGGCCTCGCTCAGTGGGTTAAGGGTCCAGCATTGCCGTGAGCTGTGGTGTAGGTTGCAGACACGGCTTGGATCTGGCGTGGTTGTGGCTGTGGTGTAGGCTGGCGGCTACAGCTCCAATTGGATCCCTAGCCTGGGAACCTCCACATGCCACAGGTGTGGTCCTAAGAAGAAAAAAAAAAAGGAAAAAAGCAGAACACGTCAAGCACTGATGCAGCCCAGGGAACGACGTGCCCAACCCTGAGCAGCGGGGTCAGACCCCCACTTCACCGCTCACTCACTGGGCAACCAAGATCACTTTCCTTCTTGGAGCTTCAGTTTCCTCATCTGTAATATGGGAACACAGGACACCCATGCCCAAGAGGTCAGAACCTCATTCTCCACTTTCCTGAGCACTTACTATGCGCCTGGCCTATAAGAGGGTTGTTCGAGAATGAACCCACCAAACTTCCACGGGGAAGGGGGAGTGCAGCTGCTGTTCTGTGTTACAGATGAGGAAACCAGGGCTCAGAGCAAAGGTGAGGAAGGTGCCCGAGGCCACGCTGTGTGTGCGTGGTAGGGCAGTGCATGTGTGTGAACACGGGGAGTAAATTTCCCGTCATGGGTTAAATGACAAGTTCTGAGATGACCCAGCACTTGTAACTGGGCAGAACTGGTTCTCCAGTCACTTTTATTTATTTATTATTTATATTTTTTGTCTTTTTGCCTTTTCTAGGGCCGCTTCCTGTGGTATATGGAGGTTCCCAGGCTAGGGGTTGAATCAGAACTGTAGCCGCCGGCCTACGCCAGAGCCACAGCAGCGTGGGATCCGAGCTGCATCTGTGACCTACAGCACAGCTCATGGCAACACCAGATCCTTAACCCACGGAGCAAGGCTAGGGATCAAACCCACAACCTCATGGTTCCTAGTCGGATTTTTCAACCACTGAGCTATGACGGGAACTCCTCCAGTCACTTTTAGGGCTGCTTGTTGTGGCGGGCAAAGACTGAATGACACTTTACACCGTGAGACTTCAGTTAATGGCAAAAAAGCTGACAGTGTAGCAGGGACTGGCTGGTGTATGTGTGCACATGTGCGTGCGTATGTGCGTGTGTGTGTGTAGGAAATAATGGCAAAGTAGACCTGGGAATGTATGCTGGGAGTGCTCTTGGAACAGAACAGTATTTCTAAAAAGCAAAAATTCTAAGAAAAGCCAGAAGAACTTGGTACTGCAGTTATAGGAAAAAACACATCAAATGGACGAGAGACAAGTAAGGACGTAAAGGAACTGAATGACACCAAGCAATACACTGGAGAGGAGTCCCCGTCATGGCTCAGTGTAAACCAATCTGACTAGTATCCATGAGGACACAGGTTCAATCCCTGGCCTTTCTCAGTGGGTTAAGGATCTGGCGTTGCCATGAGCAGTGGTGTAGGTAGGTCGCAGACATGGCTTGGATCTGGCATTGCTGTGGTGTAGGACAGTGGCTACAGTTCTGATTTGACTCCTAGCCTGGGAGCCTCTACGTGCTGTGGGTGCGGCCGTAAAAAAAAAGAAAAAAGAAAAGAAAAGCAGTAGTTCCTGTTGTGGCTCAGCAGAAAAACGAACCCAACTGGTATCTATGAGGACGCAGGTTCAATCCCTGGCCTTGCTCAGTGGATTAAAGATCCAGTAGGGCCTTGAGCTGTGGTGTAGGTTGCAGATGAGGCTTGATCTGGTGTTGCTGTGGCTGTGGTGCAGGCCAGCGGCTACAGCTCTGATTCAACTCCTAGCCTGGGAATCTCCCTATGCTGTGGAGGCGGCCCTAAAAAAGCAAACAAACAACAAACAAAACACAATAGAGGAAAAGGTAAATAAACCTCAAAGTAGTTCTTTGGGAAAACTTGTAAGTCATTGTCTCACAAGACTTGGCAAGGCTAAGAGGGTGAAGAGAGGAAGGAGGGACAGTGACCTCAGGAGACAGGGTGACTCAGAGCCCCAAAGAAGGCAACCCTTTCCTGGGTGAGCGACCACTGCTATTCCTGGCATCCCACACCCCTTCCCCGATGCCCAATGCTGGAAGCCTTTGCCAGCCCCTGGCATGTAGACTACTTTTCCCAGCCTGCCCTGTGGCCGGCTGGTCATATGACTGTGCTCAGCCAATGGGACCAGAGCAGAAGTTGGGCACAAGAACCAGGCCATGGGACCACAGGGACCTGGGGGACACTTACCCCACATCCTCCTCCTTGGGGACCACTATCTCCACATTGCATGCAGGCTCCACCTGCACAGTGATCTGCTGTAGGTCCTCCTCTGCATGTGCCTCCTCCTGGGGCCTGGAGGCAACGGGAAGCTGCACTTCAGTTTCCCTCTTCACTGCCCTCCACCCCCAGAAGCATCTGCTGAGTTCCAGTTCCAGTCCCAGTCCCAGTAAGAAACCAGGAGTCTCTATGAGGTACCGCTTCTGGGCATCATCAGACCAGCGCCCTTAAGACGGCCCAGCTCATACCTGGTCTCTCTGGCCAACATGACCACCTGGGGGCTGCAAGGGGGCCCCATCTGGGGCCATCCTGTGACTCTGGCACCAGGAAGGGCATAATGGGTAAATAGACCCTGCCCACCCCCTGGTAACAGCTGGGTACCCACCCAGGGCCTGGACTAAGGGGTTGGGATGGTTCTGAGGTTCCAGGCCAGGACCCCTGAGGTAGGTGGGACAGAATGTTCTGGAAGCCAGGGATGAAGAATCTCTCTGGATGGCAAAACCAGAGAGCAAAAGGGTAGCTGTCGCCAACTGCATGGAGGGGGAATGCACTTTCCACCAAAGGTGGTCAGTACCATGACTTTTTTCCCAACTGGTGGGAATTACCACCCAAACCAAAAAGTAAGCCCCCTTCACTGAAGTCACGTTACAAGATCAAACAACCAGGAACAACCCAAGTGTCCCCAGACGGCAGGCCCATTAGAGGGACGAGAACCAGCATGTGCTCCACCTGCTCACACAGGTGACCTCCAGCCGGCAGGTGACAGAGCCAGGGACAGGGCGGGGCCCAGAGTGCACGCTGGTCAAAATGCAAGGAAGAGAGTTCCCGTCATGGCTCAGTGGTTAATGAATCCCACTAGGAACCATGAAGTTGTGGGTTCGATTCCTGCCCTTGCTCAGTGGGTTCAGGATCCGGTGTTGCCATGAGCTGTGGTGTAGGTCGCAGACGCGGCTCGGATCCCACATTGCTGTGGCTCTGGCATAGGCTGGTGGCTACAGCTCTGATTAGACCCCTAGCCTGGGAACCTCCATATGCCATGGGTGTGAACCTAAAAAGACAAAAAACAAAAAACAAAAAAAAAGGAAGAGACAAACCCAAAAGTTGTGTTTGCTTGTCTATTCATAAAACATCTCTGGAAAGAGCCAAAAAACCCATCGGGGGTCGCTCCTTGTGAGAGGAGCAGGCATGGGACAGGGGAAAGTATTTCTTAGAATAAAAACACTCATAAAAAAGAAAAAAGCAAGAACCAACAGGCAGGTGCAAGAGAGGGGTCCTTAGGGCTCCCGAAGGTGGGAGACAAACAAAAAGCCCCCCAAGACTTTGTGTGATTCTAGAGCTTGACTTGACTCTGTGCCCAGGAAGAAGTGGTCAGAAAGGAAGGGCTCTAGGGGGAGAAAGTGGAGGACGGGCGGGGAGGGGAGAGGAGACAAGAGTTGGGGGGGGGGTGGAAGGAGGTGGAGAGGGCTGGGGTCTCTGCTCACCGGCCATCCTGCCCAGAGGACTGTGTGTGCCGCCTGCAGAGAGACCACAAACAGATGGAAGAGGTGGCGTGAGGCCCCGCCCCCTCGCAGCCCCGCCCCCTCACAGCCGCCCCAGTCCACTCACCTGTACCGAGGCTGCTCTGAAGTCTCTGAAGGGGACCGCTCAGGGATGGAGAGGGATGTGGAGGACAGGGTCGTGGCAATGGAGGCGGTGGTGGCCTCCTCAAAAGAGGGTGGTGTGCAGGGCAGGAGGTCCGGCCGGCCTGTGGGAAGCAGAGGGTGGGCACTTGTGGGAGCCAGGCCCCTACCGCCGCTTCCATGAGGCCGCTGGGCACCACCTGCAGCTCACCCTCCACCACCCACGCCCCCAACCCCCACTCTCACCTGCCACCCTACAGTGTTGTCCCAGCCAGCTTTTAATTTTATTATTATTATTATTTTGTCTTTTTTTGCCTTTTTTCTGGAGGTTCCCAGGCTAGGAGTTGAATCGGAGCTGTAGCTGCCGGCCTATGCCAGAGTCACGGCAATGCGGGATCCGAGCCCCATCTGCGACCCGCACCACAGCTCACGGCAATGCTGGATCCTTAACCCACTGAGCAAGGCCAGGGATCGAACTCACAACCTCCTGGTTCCTAGTCGGATTCGCTAATCACTGAGCCACGACGGGAACTCCCCTATTTTTATTTTTTTTTTATATAAAACAAACTAGTGGTTACCAGAGGGGAGATGGGTGGGGGAGGGGCGAGACAGCTGAAGTGGATTAAAAGGTACAAACTACTAGGTGTAAAATAAACAAGGTACAAGGATATAAGGTACAGCAAAGGAATGCAGCTAATATTTTATAACAACTTTATATGGAGTATAATCTATAAAAATTTTGAATTACTACATTGTACACCGGAAGCTAATATAATATTGTAAGTCAACTATACTTCAATTTTATAATATACAAGAGTTGAGGAGTGCCCACTGTAGTGCAATGGGATCAGTGGCATCTCTGCAGTGCCAGGACACAGGTTCGATCCCTGGCCGGGCACAGTGGGTCAGAGGATCCAGCAATGGCACAGGTTCAGGGTAGATTCATAACTGCAGCTTGGATCTGGTCCCTGGCCTGGAAACTCTATATGCCTCGGGGTGGCCAAAAAGAAAAAAAGAAAAAAAAAATACAAGGATTGAAAATAATGGGAAAGGAAAATATAGGTCCTTCTGGTAACACAGTGAATGGCATGGCACCTGAGTACCCAGTACACAGAATGCTCCCCACCCTAACCTCCCGCCCCACCTGTTAGCTCAACCTGCACTGAAACTAACCTCTCTAACCCGAGATCTGATTTCTTCTTTTTTCAACTGAGATATAATTGATATATTGTGTAAATGTAATCTTTACAACCTGTTGATCTGACACATTTATATATTGCAATATGACAACCACAATAGCTTTAGCTAACACCTTAGCACATCACTTAATTATCAATTCTTTTTTGTGCTGGAAATAATTAAGAGCCAGTCTCTTAGCAACTGTAAAGTTTATAATACAGTGTTGTGGATACCATATTATACATATATATTTATATATTATACATCACTTTGCTGTGAATTAGGTCTCCAGAACTTATCTGCAAGTTTATACCCTTTAACATCTTTCCAGTGCCACCTCTGGCCCCAATCACCTTTCGTCTTTATCCATTTATCAGTTGACAGACACTTAAGATTGTTTCTGTATCTTGGCAATGAGTTTGATTTTTTTAGCTCTCTCATACAGGTGATATCACCCACTATTTGTCTTTCTCTGTCTGATTTATTTCACTTAGCATAATGCCCTCAAGGTTCATGTTGCCCCAAATGGTAGGATTTCCTTCTTTCTCATGGCTAATATTCCTGTGTGTGTGCACACGTGCATATATGAACGTGTTTATTACATCTTCTTTAGCCATAGTCTGAGGCTGGACACTTAAATTGTTTCCACATCTTACCTACTGCAAATAATGCTGAAATAAACGTGCAAGCGCAGATGCTTTTCAATACCCTGTTTTCATTTACTTTGGATATATAGCAAGAAGTGGGATTGCTAGATCATACAATAGTTCTATTTTTAATTTTTTTTTTTTTTGGCTGCACTTGCAGCATGGAGAAGTTCCTAGACTATGGACTGATCAAACCTGAGCTACTATAGAAAACATACTTCTCCTAAGAGCTGGGCACATGCATTACCTCCATAACTTCGGTTGTGTTGAATATAAAATCTCTATTAACATTATAATCTGGCACTTGCAATAAATATTCCTCATTTGGAATGTATTCATTTATTTTTCTTATTTTTCTTTTTTTTTTTTTTAAGGGCTGCACCATGGCATGTGGAAGTTCCCAGGCTAGGGGTTGAATCAGAGTTGCTGCTGCTGGCCGACACCACAGCCACAGCAACACGAGATCTGAGCCACATCTATGACCTACCACAGCTCACAGCAATGCTGGACCCGTAACCCACTGAGCAAGGCCAGGGATTGAACATGCATTCTCATGGATACTAGTTGGGTTCTTAACCCACTGAGCCCCAGTGGGAATTCCTCATTCCAAATGTATTTAATCATATTTTTGAAAAAATAATAAAGTGTACACTATAAATACAAGTGGCTTAGAATTTTCCATCTCAAATGTGTAATGAAACACCACTGAAACCAAGGTCCTAGTATAAATCATGCTGAATCACATGATGCTATGGTTAAAACTGAAAGAATTTTGGATTCTGGACTCAGGCAAACTTTTTTCGAGTTCCTGCTTCATCATTTATTAATTAGTTCCCGCTGTGTCATTTTCTCATCTGGTAAATCGCAATCTCACAAGGTCATTATGAGCAGTTCTCTTGTGGTGCAAGGGGTTAAGGATCCAGCATTGTCACTGCTGTGGCTCAGGTTCAATCCCTGGCCCAGGAGCTTCCATACACCATGGGCGTGGCCAAAATAAAACAGAAAGAAAGAAAGAAAATGTGGTCATTATGAAAAGTAAAGGAGACAGCATGTGGAAGTGCTGTGTCCTGCATCTGACCATGAGGAACCTCTCCCTCTCCTGCTCCTCAGGAGGTGGGACAGGCCAACTGCCAGTTCCCCACTATTGTGTCACACAAGTGCCATATAGGCTGAGGCTGAAAATGAGCCTCAGGAATCACCTACTTTACTGCTCCACCCTCCTTGATTTCACAGGTGAGAAAACTGAGGCCAAGAAAAGTGATTCCATTTTTTATTCTATTTAGCCAATACATTTGTCTATTCAAATTTTTATGGGGCACCTCCTTTTAAAGGCACTGTATAAGATCACTGTCATTTGGACAACCACTGCGAACTCAACAGTGTGCCAGGTGCCATGAACATGAGACATAGCAAAGGTGAAATATGTTTAGAGACATCTTCTCAAGATACCAATGTTTGAGGAGGACTGGGAGGGTCTGCAGGAGGACAGACAAAGGCTATGGAAATGGTTATAAACAACCCTTCAAAGTGAGAGAAATAAATTAAGAGTCAACACATAAAGCAATACTATTGCTAGCCATGATGAATCCACTCATGTTCAATCTGTTGTGATCAATCACAAATCATCCCACAGTTAATCAGGACACCCCATCTTGCACAGAACATGAGCAGAGTATCTCCAGATGCTCCTGCAGAGTGTGATTCTACCCCCAAAGGGAAGGTAAACACTCATCCTGCCAGCTCTTTAAAATTTTGTTTTATTTCGTTTTGTTTTTTTTAGGGCTGCACCTGCGGCATATGGAAGTTCTCAGGCTAGGGGTCTAATCGAAGCTGTAGCTGCCAGCTTACACCACAGCCACAGCAACGCAGGATCAAAGCTGCATCTGCGACCTACACCACAGCTCACGGCAAAGCCAGATCCTTAACCCACTGAGCAAGGCCAGGGATCGAACCTGCAACCTCGTGAGGCCTAGTCAGATTCATTTCCACTGAGCCACGATGGGAACTCTTAAATTTTTATTTATAGTTTTCTTTTTAGGTCCGCCTCTGAGGCATATGGAAGTTCCCAGGCTAGAGGTCAAATAGGAGCTGCAGGTGCTGGCCTACACCACAGCCACAGCAACGTGGGATCCGAGCTGTGTCTGAGACCTACACTGCAGCTCATGGCAATGCTGGATCCTTAACCACTGAGTGGCGCCAGAGACTGAACCCGAATATTCATGGATACCAGTCGGGTTTGTTACTGCTGAGCCACCATGAGAACTCCCTTGCCAGCTTTAAGAGGTCACGCCAGCTCCAATTTACCCAGGCACATGGTTTTCCAGTACCTTCCCACTGTTCTCAAACTAAAATCCAAACCCCTCCCCACAGCCAATGGGGGTTCTGCTCCACTCACCTCCCCTCCCCTCTCCCCCTCACTCTACTCCAGCCACATGGGCCTTCTCACTGTTCCTATAGCACACTAGGCCGGGCTCCACCCCAGGGCCTTTGCACAGGTAGTTTCTATCTTCCTCAATGCTCTTCCATCAGTCCCTCCCTGCCTGGAATCTCTGCCCCAGGAGATGGGAAGGACCTTCCAGAACATCAGGTCCAACCCCATCAAGCACTTCATCCTGCCAGGTCTCTGCACATCTGATGTGACGGGAGCCTGTCACCTCCCAGGAGGCGAACTCTGCTGGGCTCTCCCTGTGGAGCATCAAGGGCCCAGTCCCAGCTGCTCTCCACTACCCACTTCCCAGCTGTAGATCTTAGATGGAGAGGGGGTGTGTGTGACTGACCCAGATCCTCCCATGCAGGCAGGGCCCAGCTTCAGGGAACTCCTCCCTTGTCAGCCCCCAGGAATGTCGTCTTTCCCCAGTGGCCCCCTTATCTCCCATCAAAGATGCACCCACTCCCAGTCACCTGCTCACCTTCGTCCTCCAATGTGGGGTAGCTGCGGGCTCCCCGCAGGTCATACTGTGCGTCCTCCCGCTCGCTGGGGATCTGGCTAGCTGAGAAGGCGGCAGTGGGCCCCAGGGGCTTGACAGCCAGCAAGGCACCACGGCCCTTCTTGGACGGCGACGACTTCAGGGCTGCAGAGGGAGGGTGGTCGGTGCTTGGGGTGGCCCGGGAGCTCCATGGCAGCACCGGGGTGGCCCCCGTGCCTCCTCTGCATGAAAGCCTGGTTGGCTCTGCTGCCCTGCCTCCAGACCATCCCCCAAGCCTGGGCAAGAAGCAATGCTCCACCTTGGAGAAGGTGTCCTGCCTTCCACCTGGCTGGCCTCGGGAGGTGCTGGGAGTCCCAGTCACCTGTCCTGCCCACCGAGAAAGATGGGGTGAGCCCCCCGGGACCCAGCACCCCCATGTGGCCCCCAGAAACAGCGGATGCTAAAGTTCACTAAGCACTTTGGGGCCTCACCCTCTATTTCAACCCACCCGGCCGTGGCCCCCACTCTCAGACATGGAAGTCAAGGGCCCTGGGCAGTGGGGTTCAGCACCAAAGGCCTGGCTCTGATCCAGTTGATGCAGCTGGGAAAATGTGGCTCAACTCCCAGGGCCCAGTGTCCTCACCTGCAATAGGGTCAAGGGAGGTAGGTAAACCCTGTGACGCCAGCCTGGCCCCGTCAGTGCCCACCACAATCCCCTCTCTGTGCCTCCTACGATCTCTGCCCCCAGGATAGTGAGCACAGCTCCCAGCACACAGGAGATGCTGAGTTTGCTTTACGCATAGCCATCCCCTCCCCAGAGGCCAGTAAACTCCCTGGACCACAGTGGGAAGGAGAGTGAGAAGGTTCCAGGGAAGAGATGTACCAGGAAAGGGTGATAACCAGTTCTCTGGGGACAAATGCCAGGTTTGTCATCTTTGCCGATTTTCATGGTGTAAACATCCCCACCAGAGTCAACTTCAAGCTTCACCGAGATGTCACAGAATGTGGGGCTGCCTTGGCCCTGAGAGCCAGCTGCGGGTGACCGGTGGCCCAGGCAGGTCTGGCTCAGACAGGGAGAGCGACCCCCTCTTCCCCACTTGCAGAGCACTAGGCTCTGGGCCTGACCCTTCCTGCTGCTTCCGAAGGGTCACCCCAGTGTGGGCAAGGCCTGGAGATAAGGAGCACACCAAGACCATTCCCGTGCCCACCAATACTTACAAAGCACCTACTATGGCCCAGCCCTTGGCCTAGAGATGTTGGGGACATAGAGTGATCAGGGCAGACAAGCACCTTGCCTTTTGGGAGTTGGGGGGGAGATTGGGTGGGCAGATGACAGACACACGGGGAGAAAGAGCCCTTCAGGCCCCACCACATGGGACTAGGTCCAGGGTGCACTAGGGTCTATGACTCAGGACTCCCAGCATGGACGCAAGCCCTCCTGAGGCCATTACAGGGTGAGGCCACCAGTGTTCACCTTGGACCCTCCCTGACAACGCCCAGTTTGGCTGATAACCAGCCACCTTGGTGCCTGCAAGCCACGTTCCCTTGGCAATGGCGCTTGGCCGGAGTGCCAGTGCTGGGCCCAGCCCACCTGTCATGTGTATGAACACATCTCCCCCTCTCGGCTCTATACACGTGGGGAAACTGAGGCGCGGAGGGGGCATCATCTGCTCAAGGTCGCAGAGGCAGGATAAAGCAGAGCCAGGGTCGGAATCAAGCTGCATCCTAGAGAGGTAGCCACCCCAACTGCCCTGTTCCCTGGACCAAGTCCCCAACCCAGGCTGACCCAGCAGCAGGATGAGCGCTCTGGGTTTACCTTGCCCTCTACCATCCTGCCCTCCTCTCTCCACGCCCCCACCCAAAGGGCCCAGGTCACTCACAGGAATTCTTCCGGAAAACCGTGTTGCTCATGAACTTGAAGAAGCGCTCGGCGTAGAAGCTGGGCCGGTGGACAGAGACAGTGTCCTGGGAAGGGAAGTGTGGGCCTGAGAGTGGGCCAGGTCAGGGTAGGGTGTAACCTTTCTGTGGAGGGGACCCAAAGATCTGGTAGTGGTTGCAGGAGGGGGTGGCAGGGGGACAGTCTTGTGATAACCCCACCTGCATTGTTAATTTTTTGAACCACATAAGCAAAAATAACTATTTAAAGAAGTGAACAAATAAATGTCAAAATCAGAAAATCAAGAAAGTAGAGGGAAGAGTTCCTGCTGTGGCACAGTGGGTTAAGGATCTGGCGCTCTCTGGTAGCTTGGGTAGTTGCTGAGGCATGGGTTCAATTCCAGGCCTGGTGTAGTGGGTAAAAAGGATCCAGCATTGGAGTTCTTGCTGTGGCTCAGCAATAACAAACCCGACTAGCATCCATGAGGATGTGGATTTGATCCCTGGCCTCACTCAGTGGGTAAAGGATCCGGCGCTGCAGTGGGTTCCAGTGGTGTAGATCACAGATGCGGCTTGGATCTGGCATTGCTGTGGCTGTGGCATTGGCCGGCAGCTTCAGCTCTGATTTGACCCCTAGCCTGGAAACTTCCATATGCCACGGATGTGGCCCTAAAAAGCAAAACAAAACAAAAAACAAAACAAACCCACAAAAGCATCTGGTATTGGTGCAGCTGTGATATAGGTCACAGCTGTGGCTCAATTTGATCTCTTGCCCAGGAACTTCCATATGTTGTCGGTGTGGCCAAAAAAAAAGCAGAGAGAATGTTTGTTTACAGCAAGAGGGTGCAGCCTGAACCTGCTTGGTAAGTGGTACTGCTGGTGCCTCACTGTGCAGTGAGGAGATCAGAGGCTGCTGGGCTGGCCAGGAGGCAGGGACGGGATATCCCTAAGGCAGGGAGTCCAGTACACGGTCAGGGTGCCATCCATGCTGGGCCCCCAGGGGAACACCCTTGCTCTTCCAGGATCCAGTCTCCTCGCTTCCTTTGGCACAGTATGCCCGGCACTGTTGATATCAGGCTGGTCATTCTCCGGGGAGGGGGGCTGTCTTGGACACTATGCCTGGCCCCACCCACTCAATGCCAGGACCGCTCTCCCCCCATGTGACCACCACATCTGTCCCCAGACAGATCTTCTGTAACATAACAGAACCCACCCAGACACGCAGCCTCCCAGAATAAACACTGCATGCTCCATCTTTGCCAGCCGTCTCTGGCTGATGGCGTGTGAGCCATGACAGTGAAAGCACCCCTTTGCCCGCAGAGGGAAGGGCGCCCTCCCTTGGGCTGAGGCATGACATGGGGGCCACTGCCTGGGCTGGGAGCTGAGGACAATGCCAGGGGTGTACAGCGACACATAGGCCTCCAACACTGCAGGGCCACTCTACCTGGCCCAGACTGCTCACACCTGGATGGCTGCTTTGAGCAACATCTGGGGCCCCTCTGGTGCCAACCCAAATCCTACAACCTACAAGGGGTTGTGGGTAGCTTCTTTAGCTCTCCTGTCTGCTGTGGGTTCACAGCAGCACAAGAGGGTTTCCCGCTGGCTGGCCTCCACCTGGACCTTCTCAATGCGTGTTCTGGAAGCTCCCTGCTGGATCCTCCATTTTCTGAGGGCGGGGCTTGTTTGGGACCTTGGATTTTACAGACTTCAGGCACAGGGACAGCCCTTAACACTTCAGTGAAAATTTGCCTGCAAGGGGCTATGGGAGGAGAGGCATCTGCCTGAGGGTCCACAGCTGGACCAGAGGTACAAGTGCTGCCTCAGGCCCATGGGCGGGCTCCATTTAGCCCAAATGGTTGGTCCTTACAATTTTATCTTTTTTTTTTTTTGGCTTTTTAGGGCCACTCCCACGGCATATGGAGGTTCCCAGGCTAGGGGTCTAATTGGAGCTACAGCTGCCCGCCTACACCACAGTCCCAGCTATGCCAGATCCGAGACTTGTCTGCAACCTACACCACAGCTCATGGCAACGCTGGATCCTTAACCCAATGAATGAAGCCAGGGATCGGACCCACAACCTCATGGCTCCTCGTTGGATTCATTTCCCCTGTGCCATGACAGGAACTCCGGTCCTTACAATTTTCTATTTTAAAATTATTTACTGCAGGCTTTTAGAGGTTGGTGGTGCTCACAGGAAAACACACATTTCAAGCTTTTCTCAAAACGACTGAGCCAGTCTAAGTGGGCTCCATCCCCCCATGGCAGCAGGGGTCAGAGCTGCGTGGCTTTGCCCACTGGGGCCCAAGATCCCCTCCACAGCACACATTTCCAGAATGTTCTTTGTCTGGATGGCCCCTGACCTTCTTGGTCGGCCTGTCCTTGGGAATCCTTCCAACTCAGCTGGGGGACCTCTTGCTCCAGGAAGCCTTCCTGTACCCTCACAGGTGGCTGGGAGCCCTCGGTGAGGACCCTGCAGCTGCCCTGCTTCCTCATCTCAGCACTGACCCGTGGGCCTGTGACTGCAGCTCCAAAAAGGGGGACACATCTCTTGACCCTTTAGCACCTGTGCCTGACCCAGGAAAAGGGTCAGGGATGTTGTGGACACAATGAAGGAATGAATGACACTCACCCCATCATGGACGAGAGCCTTCCAGGTGTGTTCTAACTTCTTGATGAACCTGCAGAGGAAAAATGCCCAGGGTATCAGCCCAACCTTCAGGTCCAGGGGGTCTCTACTGGGCAAGCCTGTCCCAGGGGACACTGGGTGGTATGTGGGGACATTTGTGGTCCTCACCACTGGAAGTGTTCCTGGCATCTTAGGGGTGGAGATGCCCTGGTCCAGAGGAACAAGGCCACCTCCCCTCTTTCCAATCCCCTTAACCCCTTCTGACCTGCTGGCAGCTCCCACCACTGCTGCTCTGGGAAAGGAGCTGGAAAGGCCGTGGGGCATGGCCCTCCATGGGAGAAGGCAATCAGCAGCTCCAGAGCCCACCCTTCCTCTTTCCCACGGCCCAGGCGGAGCCCAGCTCCTCTCTGCTGGAGTGAATGCCCTCTGCCGTGGTCCCCAGCGAGGTCCCCTTGCCACACCTATCGCTTCCTCCAGGCAGCCTTCCTGGACACCTCTGCAGGGGGGAAGGATGATCTCATGGTGCCTGACCCATCCTGTCCCACTCCCCTCGCCCCACCCTGGGCGCTGTGGAAATGCTGGCCCACTTCTGGGGAAGCTGCTCCAAACCAGGAGAGAGATGCCTGCAGGGCACAGGGTCAGCCCCTGGGCGGGGAGAACAGGTTGTGAACGTTTGTAGTCTGATGGGCAGGAGATGTCAGGCAGAGAAGTCACCCAACGCCAAGAGGAGTTCCTGGTGTTGGGTGGGGTGTTGTCAGGAAAGGGAACTGCCATGGTCACCACCTGCCTATTGTGTTTAAACAGGTAACGGACATGTGTTACTGCTATGATAAAGAACAGGTAAGGACTTCCCATCACGGTGCAGCGGAAAGGAATCCGACTAGGAACCATGAGGCTGCGGGTTCAATCCCTGACCTCACTCAGTCGGTTAAGGATCCAGCGTTGCTGTGGCTGTGGTGGAGGCCGGCAGCTGTAGCTCTGATTTGACCCCTAGGCTGGCAACTTCCATATGCCAAGGGTGCAGCTCTACAAAGCGGAAAAAAAAAAAAAAAAAAAAAAGGATGAATAACAAGAATGCCTCTCACCCTCCTTCAGGCTGTGCCTCACTTGTGGCCACGAGGCCACACAGCACGTGGCACCAGCTGAGACCATTTACTTCTGTGAGTGTAGGAACTTTTCAGAGACATCATGATTCCCAGTCATGGAGTGTTTTCTGTCTTGCTCTCTTTA
Source organism: Phacochoerus africanus (assembly GCF_016906955.1). NCBI lineage: Eukaryota > Metazoa > Chordata > Mammalia > Artiodactyla > Suidae > Phacochoerus > Phacochoerus africanus. The sequence continues at coordinate 75,170,307 of NC_062547.1, read as the reverse complement.
GCCCAGCACTTGGCACACAGCAGGGCTCCACAGAGAGTCCCACTATCCTGCCCCGTGCTGGCCCTGACCTGTCCCTGACCAGGCTCTCGGTGAAGTGGGAAGGTGAAGCTGGGGGTGGGCACCCACCTGTAGGACTGCAGGATGTCAATGATGCCGATGTGTAGCAGCAGCCGCTCCCCTCGGCCATTCACGGCGGGGATCCCACCCATCCTGGGGAGGGGGTAGAGAACATCAGCACCCACAGAGCCAGCCGGGGAGCGGCCTTGCTCATCAGGGGTGTGGGCTGGAGGCAGCCTGGAGCCCTGATCCTGGGGCTGTGGCCTGGGTCTGGGACTTGGAGGGACAGGTATGGAGGGAGGAGCAGGCAGGACAGAGGGGGTCAGTTCTCAAGGATCCACACACTTCCTGAAGGTGGCAGCCTGGCTGGACCCTCATGGAGGATCCCCGCACGTGGGAGCCCCATCCTGTGCAGGATCCAGCAGCTCTGCTGGCCAGTTCAGATTCTGGAGACCCGGGGCTGCTGAGGGGTCCTGGCCACGAGATCCAGGTGTGTGCACATCCACACACGCATATGCAGAACTTGCATACATACACAAGGCACACACACACACATGCTCACTCCCAGGCAAGGCTTCTGGGTGCAGCCTGGAGAATTAATAGCCTCACACAGCCCCAGGCCTAGCCTGCCCAGTGCAGTTAGTGAGGTCGCAGGAGGCAGCAGCTGTCCTAAGTCACCCCAGGCCCAGACCCCCCAGGCCCAGGCCCTCACACAGGCTCTGCAGCCACACTCCATACCCGAGCTCACCTGCATGCCCTGCCATCCCGCCGGGCCCTGCAACAACCCTACAAATGCCAAAAGGCTCAGCTCTGGGCCAGCTCATGTGTCCCCCACCTCACCCCAGTCAGGACGCTGCAACTGGTGGCCCAGTGTGGCAGCCAGGCCAGGGTCATGCCTTGGCCCCACCCTCAGCCAGCTGTGTACCCGGATGGCTGCCCAACCTGAGCCTCCTTTCCCAAGTGCATGTGTGGGGATGCCACCCTCCTCCAGAGGCCCTATGAGGACTGAACAGGGTACAGAAGTGGGGGGCCCAGCTGGGTCCCAGCACGGTCAGTCTGTGGCAATAAGGGGACAATCTGGATATCTGTTTACTGCAACAGTTTCCACCTGGGGAGACTCTGCTCCCAGGGGACACTGATAATATCTGGGGGACCTCTGGGGTTGTCACAACTTGGGGGCTCCTGGCATCGAGTGGGTGGGGGCCAGGAATGCTGCTCTACCGCCCATGGCACCTGGACTGCCCCCAGAAGGGGATTCATTCCTACAAGTGAGCAGCTGGGGAAGAGGGGGTACCCTGTACCCAGAGGGGGACTCTGCAAGTCCCCAGAGCAGGACCAGATCAGCTGGGTGGGTGGGGCTGGGGGACACGTGCCTCTCCGAACACTGTGCCCTGGTCACCCCTCAGAGCCACAGTGTCATCATCATCTTTGGGAAAGGGACATTCTCAGCCCTGCCCCTAGGGGGCGCTGGGTTCACTATCTTGCCATGAAAAGGCTCCCTCACCAGGGCTGTTTCCACCTTTTCCCCAGCCCTCTTTCAACACCTCTCCAGTTCAGCTTCCGAAGGCGGTGCTTTAACCGATGCTGGGTCCCCAGGGAGGGAGGGCTATCTGTGTTTCCCACAGGGATGGTCAACGATCTTGTCCACTGAGTAATCCAGATGCCACGGTTAGAACTTCCGGCTGCAGCTGTGTGACCCCGTCCAACCCTTGGACCTGGAACGGGGCGGGGTGGGGGCTGCTGTCTGGTTTACAACCAAGAACCCACTCGAGGGGCTCCGGGACTCGGTCTCGTCCCTCTTGCCTTCTCACCAACCTGCCCCTCCCTCTGTCGCCTGGCAAGGGAGCAAGGGCAGAGACGAGAGCGGGAAGTCTCCCGGTCCCCACCACCTACGTGTCGTCTGTCTCGATGGCCTCCCCACGTGCCGCCCCGCCCTGGATGGACTCCATGGCCGTGGAGTAGAGCGCCTTCTGGCCCAGTGGCCGCTTCTCATCGGCGGTGCTCTGGGCGCCTTCAGCCTGCCGCTCCCGCTCCTGCTGGTCGATGTTGTGCACGCCCAGAAGCAGGCTGTAGTCCATGATCTTGAAGCTCTCCAGCACCTACGGGGCAGTGGTCAGGGGGACGCTCTGACCCCACACCCCACCCCGGCCTGGCACCAACCCCAAGCGCATTCCTGATCTGTGTCTGCTCAGTCCCCACAGCCTCACCGGGAGGCCCCGTCCTGGTCTCAGACCAGGCAACCGAGAGGCCACAGCGGGTCAATGGAACCTGGTGGGTGGGCCTGGGGTGTGGCTTCTGACCCAAAGCCAGGCTGCCTCTGGGCTGGCCCTGTACACACACACACACCCCCAGCCCTCCGGCCACCAAGCCTCTCCAAGCCCTGAGGTGCAGCCCAGACACGCAGACACCAGAGCTCTGGGGAGGGACTCCAAGAAGCTGGGGGCCGCCGAGATGTCTGGGGAGTTTGTGTCAAGTTTCCAAAGGGGTCTGGGAGCCAGGGGTGCAGCACAGGAGGACTGCACCCCTGGCCTCCTTCATTTCCTCACCTCTAAGGCCAAGGCGGGTAGGGGTGGACTGAGGTCGCAAGGCCTGTGACCAACCTGGCACACGCTTTTTCCCTAAAAAGCAGCTGGCCATAGAGGGGTGGCCTGCAGCCCGCTTGGGCCTGGGTCTGAGGTGCACTTTACATCAAGGGCCTGAAAACACTGGGCTGCTTCTGAGGCTCTGACGCCTGCAGCAGGCACTTGGCCTGTGGTGGGGCTGGGGCGGGGTGGGGGTTGTGGATCTCGGGCTCACACTGCACCAGCTTTTACTAGAGTCTCCCCCCACCTTTTCTTATTTGGTCTTTTGTCTTTTTTTTTTTAAGGGCCACACCCATGGCATGTGCAGGTTCCCAGGCTAGGGGTCTAATCAGAGCTGTAGCCACTGGCTTATGCCAGAGCCATGGCAATGCCAGACCCGAGCTGCATCTGTGACCTACACCACAGCTCATGGCAATGCCGGATCCTTAACCCACTGAGCGAGGCCAGGGATCAAACCTGCAACCTCATGGTTCCTAGTCGGATTCATTTCCACTGTGCCACGATGGGAACTCCTAGAGTCCCCGTTTGACAGGTGGGAAAACTGTGACTCAGAGATGGAGGATCACATCCCCAGCGATCCAGCCTTCTCCTCACCAGGCAGTCACGCTGCAGTGTCTTGACCAGGGCGGAGAAAGTGTCAGCGTCGAGCATGAGCCCCTCGGGCATATCCTGGATAAAGTCCAGGTCCTTGTAGGTGGGGATGCTCTTCTCCTTCTCCTTCTTGCTGGCCCGCCGCTTGTATGTGGAGCCCTTGAGGTCGAACTTGAGGTGCATCTTGACCACGCGTGGCAGCACATTGTTCATCACCACCACGCGGATGTTCTTGCCGCCCGACTGCACGCAGTACAGCCCGTAGAACTTGGGCAGCAGCGTCCTCGGGTTCTGGTTGAGGTTCTGGGGAGACAGGGCAGGGGGCGGAGGGTGGAGGAGATGACGCCGGGAGCCGCTCCTGCATCCTGTGCAGCACCCCGTCCGCCCCTCAGGTCTCAAGAAGCACCCCCTAACCACCTCCCCCAGGCTGGCCCCTCTCAGTGCCCCGAGTGCCCCATCTGTCCACAGGTTCTGTCTGCTGGCCGCACTCTCCATCTCCCCATCTGACTGGAGGCATCAGGAGGGTCTGTTTCTAAAGTCAGGCCTAAGGAGAGACGGCCTTTTGATAAAGGGCCCCACGGGACACTCCCAAGGTATCTGGGCCTGGCTTCCCAGCAGGTTGGATGCAGGTGTCCCATCTCCCTAGCCTGCTCTACAGGGACCGGAGAGGGAGGTACTGCCTCCAGGCATATGCAAGGCATGGGTCAGCAAACTCTGGCCCAAGGGCCAAATCCAGGCCACTTGTCTTTCTACAGCTGGGAGATAAGAAAGGCTTTATATTCTTAAAAAAAAAAAATATATATATATATATATATATACACATTTTTTTTTAAAAAAAAGGCCAATAACGCTGAAGAAAAATAGCGTCCTATGATGTGAAAATTATACAAAATGCTCACATCAGTGCCCACAAATACACCTTTATTGGCCCTTGGCCACACCCACTCGCTCTCGCCTTGTCTGTGGCAGCTTCCCCACTGCGACGGCAGAGCAGTGGACACAGTCTCACAAAGTTCACAATGCTGAGGACGCTTCCTACCTGGATCTTTACGAAAGAAGTTTGCCGACCCTCAGTCTAGGACAGCCAGGGGTCCTACCTGGGATCACACATGGCAGGGGTAGGTGGAGACCCCACAGGGGATACGGGTGCAGAATGCCGGGGGCCGGACCCCGTGCCCACCAGGCTAGGCTCAGTGGGAGGCCCCCACCCCATCCGTTGTATCAGCCCCCCACCGCTGGGGGCCAAGAAGTCTGAGGCCCCTGCTCCCGCCCCCCGCCCAGGGCCCTAAGTGCAGAGTGCCCTTTCTGTTGGTGAGTCACATGCAGACAGGAGGTGCCAGCTGGCAGGCAGCCCTGCCCACCTCCCCAGTGTCTCTCTGAGTCACCAGCTGCCAAGATATGAGTCCCAAAGCCATGATTTTGGGGACCCACAAGTCAAGGGACTGGGTGGTGATGGGTGGCCACCAGGACCCAGATGGCTACTCCTACTCACCATGGAGGGGGCCCCTTGGGTGAGGCTATGACCCAGGAAGGCATGTCTTGGCCTGCCCAGAGGGGGCGTTACCCAGAGGGGGTGGTGCCCCGAGGGGGTGTCACCCAGAGGGGTTGGTGCCCAGAGTGGGGGGTGGCCCAGGCTGGCTGCCTGGGCAGAGGGAGAAGGGGTGTGAGACCTGTGGGGGGTCATGCCCCTACCATGTAGTATCCAGGCAGCAGCTTTTGCAGGAACTCAGCCTCCTTATGCATCACAGTCTTGATGATGAACTCATCGTCGCTGGTGACATAGAAGAGGGAGCCGCTGGCACCAGGGTTGGACAGCTCGATGAGTGGCTCATTGCACAGCGAGTACTGAAAACGGGGGCAGTGAGGAGGCGGGGTGGGTCATCGACACCCCCAGGGGCCCAGGGGATGGAGGACAACCCTGGAAGTGGTCACCGCGGCTCTGTTTTACAGATGAGGATGCTGAGGCTCATCGAGGGGGACAGACTTGTCCAAGGCCACACGCAAGGACTCAAACCCGGGCTAATCCTGCAGCCTGAGTGCCAACCTGCTAGATCATGTTCCCTGTCCTGTGAGCTGTGACTGCCTCCCAGGCCCCTGCTCTGGCCAGTGAGTCATAAACACAAGCTGCCACTCAGGGCCTGGGGAAGGTTGCCTAAAGGGGTGGCAGAAGCTGGGGCACCTCCTGTTTGCATCCCTCTCTCCTTCCCACCTGGAATGCTACCTGGGGCCCAGCAACCATACTGGACCACATGGTGACCTTGGGGATGGAAGCCAGCCACCAGGAACAGCAAAGACACAAAGACACAAGCTGTGCGTCTGGTGAGCTGCCTCCCCCAGACCCTCCCACCTCTCTTCCCACCTTCGCATCCCCAACACCCAGGTTCCACCTCCGTGTTTACTGCCCACCATTAGACAGCGATTTTGTTCACATTAACAAGAGGGGTCCCCAGCACATATTCCAGTGTCTGGCTCAATTTGTTAAGCAAATGAGTGAAAAGCAAGGCCTGCAGGCTTCTTCGGCTGAGTCAATGAAGTACTTTTGGGGGTTAAGGCTGTCTAGATTAAGTTTTCTGTCCTCTGACCCTCCCCAAATCCCCTTTTTTCAGCCACACCTGTGGCATGTGGAAGTTCCTGGGCCAGGGATCAAACCTGCATGCAAGATGCAACCCGTACCACAGCTGCAGCAATGCTGTATCCTTTAACCTGCTGAACCACATGAGAATGTCCTGAATCCTCAAAACCCAAATGAATACTACTGGTACATCAGTGTGGGAGGACAGACTACCTTTCCAACCCACAGAGAAAAGCAAGGAGACACCCACAAAGCTCTGCTGCCCTTGGTCCAGCTCCTGGATCCAACTGTGCCTGAAGGCACAATTGCCCTGGATGTCCAAGCCCCCAAGCCAAAGGCTACCCTGTGTCCACAGGCACTAGGTATATCCATAGGCATAGGTGCTCACAAGCTGGAGCCCACTTCCAGGGCTCCTCAAAGCCCATCAATGGCCAGCCCTAGATCCCACCCACCATCACTCAGTTCCAGCCCTGTGTGTTCTGGGCACAGAGCAAGGCTGCATTGCCTGGCCTCTCTGGGATCAGGTAAGGCTGTTTGTTGAGCACTGGCCTGCAAGCACAAAGGGTGGGTCATTCCCAGGTTGGAGGACTTAAATACTGCTTTGAGCCCTCCAGAACTCTCTCTCTGCCACAGAGACCAGATGTTTGGGGTGGGAGCTGCTTCATCAGCCTGGGTCCCTCAGTGCCAGTGGCAAGCACAGCCCCCAGCCAACCCAAGGTGGACACAAAATCTGAGCAAGAAACACACCACTATTATTTTAGGCCATATGGCTATAGGGGCTATTTGTTACCCAGCATAATCTGGCCTATGCTGACTGGTACATGCTGTTCTTACTGCCCATGCTTCCCATGTGCCGCTGACTTCAAGGAGCACCAGGGGATGCAGACTCAGGCTTAAGAGAGGACAGAAGCCTTCCTGGGTCCCTTGACCAAAAGCAGCCTACCACTTTCCCAGCACTACCTGACACCCAAGCATATTTCCATGTATCCCCCTGGTCTGCAGGTGTTTGACCTTGAGATGTGGGAACTGGCTGTTTTATTGCCCCCACTCATTTTGATGGAGCCAGAAGCCAGCTCATGTGGCAGTCAGCACGGCCAAGATATGCTGACTAATGAGCAGACCCAGAGCTCACTCAACACTGTGCGTCTGCTGAGGATCAGCTAGGGCCGTGCTCCCCACTCTTACTCAAGAGCCCAGGCAGAGGCCACCCTGAATGACCCACAAACACTTTGGGCATCTCCCTTAGAGCAATGGGGAGATGGTCAGACCTCAAGCCAGGGATCCTGAGGCCTGGTCTCAGCACCAGGGACACAGCAGGAAACAAAACAGGCTGAATGCCTGGTTCCTAGAGCTGACATTCCAGAGAAGGCCAGACAGACAAAGTAAAACACAGTGTGTCAGATAGCGATTAAGGGCAGAGAAACATCCTGAGGGGTCAAAGAGGAGGCGTGACGGAGGCAGCTATGGTGGCCAGGTACCCAGGAAGGATGTCTCCTCTGAAGAGTTGACATCTGAGCAAAAGAACATGGCCAAATGGGTACAAAGGCCCTAAACAGGTGCATGCAGCTGGTGAGCACAGGACAGGGAGGAGGCCTGTGCAGTGGCACTTGGGAAGGGAGCCCTGGAGGTGGGCTTTTACTCTGAGTGTGAGGACAGGCAGGGAGTGACATGCGACCTGTGTCTTAGGAGGTGCCTCTGGACTTTGGGGGCAGAAGTGGGCACCTGGGTGGGTGGTGGGGGGCATCAGTGGAGGGTGAGGAGTGGTCAGGCTCTGGCACACCCTGACAGCAGGTGGCAGGACCATGGGAATGAGAGCAGCCAGGGAAGACACGGATGGGGGTGAGGGGCCCACAGTCTCAGCCATGTGTCTATTTCTGCCCTGCCTGCCCCTGCGAGCCACAAACATCCACGGCCACACAGAGCCCTTCCCAGGCACCCCCTGTCCTCCACCCCCTCTGCCAGGCAGGCTGCCCGGGCTGGCAGAGCCCATGGCCACCATCAGGCACAGACTGCAGCAAAGCACACTGCAGGAGAGGAGGAACGTCGACTGGAAAATGCAACAGAGGGGGCGTGTCCAGCTTTGTACAGTGTAAATCTGAGCAGAGAATGTTCTGGAACCAGATGGCTGACAGCACTTGCCTTGGGGAGCAGCTTGGTCAGGGCCATGGGTCTCAGGCAACAAGGACCTCCTGAGCCAGTGACCCACCGTCAGGACATGGTCATGGGCAGATGAACTCCTGGTTCAGGAGATGGCCCCCCACCTCTCTCTCATGCCCTACTGTCCCGAGATTAAGTGACGTTTAACACCAGGACAGCCCAGGGGTGTCACAAGAAGTGAGAGTGATTGTGACCTCCCCAAAGTCAAAAACTGGTGCCACTGCCAGAAAAGAGAATCCTATAGCCAGGGGTGGGGGCACAGCCAGGGGCTGAGGCTATGACCGTGGAGGAGAGAGGAAGGAACCCCAGGGAAGCAGAGCCGAGAAGGGGACCCGAGCAGGCCTGCAGGCTGAGGGGCTCTGCTTGCCCTCCGCCCAGCACCCAGGTTCCTGGCTGCATTCCCTGGCTCACTCACCAACAGCTGACCCCAGCAGGCCCTGTGTGCAGCTCCATCCCCCACATGCCCAGATGCCTCAGGTCTGAGCTTTCCAAGGAGTTTCCAGCCAGCCAGGGTCCTGTGGCCCAAGGACCCGGCCATCTGCCCCCCGCAGCCTGTGTTGGATGTCTGCTGCCCAGTGTGGGTGAGCCGGGCAGAGAGACACAAAAACACTCCCCTCTGGGAGGAGCAGGAGGATGAAGTTGAAGGTCACCAAGGTGGGGCAGCTATCCAAACAGCCTGGCGACCTCAAACCTCCAAGGTCCTTGCACTTAGCTTACCAAGTCTGAGATCAGGCCTCGGCTGCCTCCGCGACCCCTCTCTGTGGACACACCAGTTCCACTATGCCCTCCCCGCCAATGGACATCAAGGTTGTTTCTCCACGTCTGTACACGATGCGGTAGGTTTCCCCTTCCAGTAACGTGGCCACACAGAGTTGAGGTGACCAGGGTCATTTCTGCAGAACTGCCAGGCTGTGCACGAAAGCCTCTCCTTGCTCCACGCAGTTCGCAGGAGTTCCCGTGGTGGCTTAGCAGAGACGAATCTGACTAGTAACCATGAGGACGCAGGTTCGATCCCTGGCCTCGCTCAGTGGATTAAGGATCCCGAGTTGCTGTGGCTGTGGTGCAGGCTGGCAGCTGCAGCTCTGATTGGACCCCTAGCCTGGGACCCTCCATATGTCGTGGGTGTGGCCCTAAGAAGACAGAAAAAAAAAAAAAAAAAAACCCATGCAGCTTGCAGATAAGGGGACATCTTCCAGGGGTTGGGACAGGGCAGAAGGAGGGCCCAGTGGGGGCATGGGGACTTGTGGGCACTGGGCAGAGCTGGAGAGCCCTAGGTCACACGCACCCCTGGCCAGAGCAAATGCTGCTTCTTCAGAAGGACGCGGCTCTGGCCGAGGGCACAGGTTTCCCAAAGATTAAGACCCGAATGGGAGCAGTCAGAGCCCAGCCAAGGTCCCCCAACACAAGGGACAGGCCCGCCTACCCGCCCCACCAGGGAAGGCTGGTGGTGGAAGAATAGGTAGGGGCAAAAGGCTCCCGGGGTGCGGTTACAATACAGTGACCACACAGACTTGGAACAGACTAGCCAGACCCTTGGAAGCGGAAGGGGATGACCCAGACCCTGCTGCCTCAAAGCCCCGTCTGGACATGATCTTCAGGAGTCCTGGCCATGGGTGTAAGCTCAGAGAGTCTGGCCTAAGTTGGGGTTTTTCTAATCTTATAAGAGACTTAAACCACATGGGGAGTTCCCATTGTGACTCAGTGGTTAGCAAACCCAACTAGCATCCATGAGGATGCAGGCTGAGCCTCTGCTCAGTGGGTTTAGGATCCAGTGTTGCTCTGACTGTGGTATAGGCCAGTGGCTACAGCTCCGATTGGACCTCTAGCCTGGGAACCTCCATATGGTGCAGGTATAGCCCTAAACACACACATACACATGCACACGCACACACACACACACACACACGAGCCGGGAGGAGAGAGAGTCCAGCCTGGTGCCCAGGAGCACATGCCTGACCTGAGACAGGACAGTCCCTCTGGGACCAGTACACAGGAGGCTGTAACATCTGAAAAGAGCAGCAGCCCCGGCCAACAGCCAGCGGGGACTGAGACCTGCCGATGACGCCACGGGCTTGGAAGAGACCCAGCCTCTGTCAAGTCCTTGCAAGGCCCCAGCCCAGCTCACCCCGATTACAACCTGAGCAAGAGCCCAGCAACACTGGGCCACCCACATTCCTGCCCCACAGAGACCATGATGAACAACAGGTGGTGATCTGAGCCACCAATTCTGGGCTCATGAGGGGTGACCTGTGACACAGTGACAGCCAACGGACACACTTACCAAGTAGTCATCTGGCCGGATCCCAAAGAGTTCCCGGAAGTAGCGGAAGGCGACAGGTGCATAGGTCTTGAACCTGAAGTCCTGGAAGTGATGAGCGGGGGTGAGGTTGCTGCCTTCACTGTAGAAGAAGCAGGGGAAAAGCCCGTGAGGTACCGTGGCTCGTATGCCTGCCCAAGCCCAGGCCAGGCCCCAAGACCCCCTAATGGCCAATCCAAAATGTAACACGGGGCTCCCAATGGCACAAAGGATTGGCGCCAGTCTAGATCTGTCCCCCAACAACCACTCTCTTTTCCTTATTAGCAAAGGAGCCCACAGTGTTGGCTGGGCATAAAGTCACCCAGAATAAGACCACTGCCAGCCTCTGCCATAGCCAGGCATGGTCAGGGAGCTGCAGTTGGCCAATTCACTGTGAATGGAAGAGAAATGATGTGATCCTTTCCTGGTCATGCTCTTAAAAGGCAGGGGCATGTGCTCTCCTTCTCCTTCCTAATGTTGGAATGCAGGTGTGATGGCAGGAGCCTAGGCAGCCACCCTAGGACCACTGGTTAGTAAAGCAGCATTCGAAGATGGTGGAGTAACCAGAAGAAACCCAGACCCCCAACATCATGGAGGTACCTGGCCAGCCTGGACAGTGTGAGTGTGTGTGTGTGTGTGTGTGTGTGTGTGTGTGTGAGAGAGAGAGAGAGAGAAAAACAACAAACTTCTATCTTTCCCTATTTTTAAAAATTGCCATTAAATTACATCTCCGTTTCAGAGGCACAGTAACATCCTGATGGGGCTGGACCTTAAAGCCAAGGAGAGGAGTTCCCATCGTGGTGCAGTGGTTAACGAATCCGACTAGGAACCATGAGGTTGCGGGTTCGGTCCCTGCCCCTGCTCAGTGGGTTAACGATCCGGTGTTACCGTGAGCTGTGGTGTAGGTTGCAGACGCGGCTTGGATCTGGCGTTGCTGCAGCTCTGGCATAGACCAGCGGCTACAGCTCTGATTAGACCCTTAGCCTGGGAATCTCCATATGCTGAGAGAGTGGCCCTAGAAAAGGCAAAAAGACAAAAAAAAAAAAAGCCAAGGAGACTGCAGGAGGGATCTGTGTTATTTGGGGCGGAGAAGGGAGCTGAGAGACTTGGAGGGCGGGCTGTGAGGACACGGGAGGATGGGCCCGGCCTACCTGGGAAAGAAGATGCTCTCTACAACATAGAAGTCCTGCATGAGCACGTCGCGCTCTGGCTTGGAGCTCAGGTTGCCCACGGTGTAGCCGATGCCCAGCTGGATGGCCCCCTTCAGGGTGGAGGATGTGGTCTGTGGGGAAATCCAGCTGCATCAAGACCCCTGGGGCCAATTCCCACCACAACCCCTGGTCACCAGGGTGAGAGGCAGAATGGGAAGCCCCCAGGGGACAGGGAGTGGGGCGGCATCCAGCCTGCAGCTCAGACCCACTGACACCCACCACCCAAGGGCCCCCTGAGGGGCACCTGCCCAGCCAATCACTGACATGCTGGGCCCAGGCCTGCTGCTCAGCCTGCACCATACAGCAAGTAAGTGACCTGGCTGAGACTCCAACAATACCTCTTGAGGCCCCAAGGCTTGTTTTCTATCCAGGTTCTAGAAGGTTCCCATACCTCAAAACTGCCCCGACTCAGCAAAACCCTACCGCTGCCAGGGTTTTCTTTTGGGGGGGAAGGGTGCAATACACAGCGATGTCCAGGCTTCGCTTCCGAGGCCTGGGTTCCTTCTGTCCACTTTCAAGGGAATCTGCATGGTCACAATGGCCAAGTGACTCTGCCTCTCCATGCCTCAGTCTCCTGACTCCAAGTCAGGGATGGAGGTGACAGTGCCAGCCCTCCTGGGGCTGCCGTCATGCCCGCCCACACTCCAGGAGCATCTGCTGCCTGTACTTCTGTGGGCACCACGAACTCTAAGCCATGCGCCTACCACAGAGGAGGTCACTGTGGCCCTTGAGTCACCCATTCTGGTCCCCAGCACCCCGACTGCAGGGGTAAGCCCTTCCCAGACTGCCCTCTGCCATCCACTCCTTCAAGGTGACAACGACTCGGAGTTTCCAATGTGGCTCAGTGGTAATAAACCACTGAGGACGTGGGTTCGATCCCTGGCCTCGCTCAGTGAGTTAAGGATCCAGTGTTGCTGTGAGCTATGGTGTAGGTCGCAGATGCAGGCTGGATCCTGCGTTGCTATGGCCGTGGTGTAGGCTGGCAGCTGTAGCTCCAACTGGACCCCTAGCCTGGGAACCTCCATATGCCTCGTGTGCGGCCCTAAAAAGCAAAAAAAAAAAAAAAAGGATACCATCAACTCAACACCATTCTCCAGGGAAGACAGCAGACAACCAGTAAGCATAGGAAGAGGTGCTGGACACCACCAGCCACCAGGAAGATGCAAAGCTAGACAGTGAGATTCGGTTCCCAGGCACTGGGAGGAATGGAGTCAGAGAGACAGAAAACATGCCTCTCGGAGGACAGGGGTGTGGAGTCCCCGCACTTGGCTACTGGGAACGGAAAATGGCGCAGCCACTGCGGACACTGTCTGAGGACTCCTCCAGTGGTTCCACGTGGTTCCCCTGTGACCCAGTGGTTTGACGCTAGGTGTGCAGCCCAGAAAGAGAAGCATAGTCCACACAAAAACCCATACCCAGGAGCTCTTGCTGTGGCTCAATGGGGTTGGAGGTGTCTCTGCAGTACTGGGATGCAGGTTGGATCCCCAGCCCAGCACAGTGCGTTAAGGATCTGGAGTTGCTGCCACAACTGTGGCATGGGTCACACATAGGTATGGCTTGGATCTGATCCATATGCCATGGGGCAGCCAAAAAAGGAAAAAAAGAAAAAGAAGAAAAAAAAAACCCACCTGTACCCAAACCTTCACAGCTGTGCTACTCACAACAGCCCCAAAGTGGAAACAACCCAAGTGGCCATCGACAGTTGAATGGGCTACACAAAACACTATCCCTCCACACACGGGAGCATCACTCAGCCTGAAAATGAGAGAAGTACCAACACTCCCACCACGTGGATGGACCTGGAGACCAAGATGCTCAGTGAAAGAAGCAGACACAGAAGGACACACGGTGTGGGATTCCATGGATGGGAAACGTCCAGAACAGGCACAGCCACAGACACAGAGGGTGGATTCCTGGTTGTCAGGGGCTGGGGCGAGGGGAGGGGGTGCTGGTAATGGGGTTGAGCCTTTTTTTTTGAGGGGATAGAAATGTTTTTAAATTGACCCCGGTGATGGCTGTACAGCTCTGAATACTCTAGAAAGCATCTAATTGTACATTTCAAAAAGGGTGAGTCAGACGGCGCCTGCACTCTCTCAGCAAAGCTGTTATTTTAGGAGGTGCAATAAGGCAGGGAGGACCAAAAGCAGTGGGTCCCAGGCCCCCACGCACAACCCTGGCCCGACCTTGCTCGCCTCAGCCCTGCTCTCTGAGGGAAGGGAGGGAGCTGGGATTTCCTCTTCTCTAGATGAGCCAGCAGGATTTGGGACAAGGTCATGGGGGATCAGCCAAGGTCACGAGGGATTAGCCAAGGTCACGAGGGATTGGCCAAGGTCATGCCCAAGGCCACAGGCAACCGTGGGGCCAGAACTCAGAGCCAGTGAGGACCAGGATGACTTGAACTAGGAGCTTTGGCAGGACTGAGAGCAACCGCCTCCAGCCAGACACGGCCACAGCACACACCCGACCTTCAGTGGGCCTGTTTGAATATGGGGGGGTGCAAGCACAGGGGGCCCTCATCCCTCCCCAGCACTGAAGGGAGAGCGGGAACCTTCTTGTAGGTGGTTTCACCAGATGCATCCACACCCCGGTGACCCAACTTCTTCCCGTGGCCGGGGCCCGGCTGTCCAGTCATCAGTGGGGCCTGGAGAAGAGGAAGCAGGAAGTGTTAAGAATCGGCAAGGAGACACTGCTGCAGAAGGCAGAATGCTATGGAGATCCTGGCGGGAGAGAGGCTTTGTTGCCGGGTCCAGCTGGAGCTGGGAAGGGGTGGAGGGGCTGGTGTGGGCAGGCTGCGGGGGATCCACTCCCAGGGGGGTGCACACCACACATCCTGGGGGACCACACCCAGACCAGGACTTCAGACTCCTCCAGAAAAGCAGGAAGGTTGGCAGTCCTGGCCCTCCTGCGTTCTGGGGGGAGAAGAGCCCCAATTTCAGGGTCCCCCCTCACACTGCTGACACTGGGGCTGGTCACTCTCTGAGGGGCACCATCCTGGGCACTGTGGGGTGTGGAGCAGCACCCTTGGCCCCACCTACTTGAAGCCAGGAGCAGGAGTCCCCACCTCAGCTGTGAGAACCACGCATTGTGCCCAGATATGGCCCCAGTGAGAATGACTGCAAACAGCATCTCCTCCATTAGGGGTGACATCCTGACTCCTATGAGCTCTTGGGGACAGATGTGGCAGTTGAGACATTCCAGCAAAGTTGTGTAGAAGCCACCAGCCCCTGCGAGCAACATCATGGGGTGGGTGGCGGAAGGACAGAAGCTAGCTCAGAGCAGGGGCCCGACACTGGCCAGCAGCACTTGGGCCCGTTGGTCACTGACATTTAAGAAGTATTTGCTGTGTACCGGCCACCATTCAGAGAAATCACCCAGCCCGTTCTCCACACTGGCCACCAGGGGGAGGGCTCGCCTCAGGCAAAGCTTGTAGGCAATTACCCTCCCACACCTCCCTGGCTCCCCACTGCCCTGGCAGCACCAGGCGGCCTGCCCACCTCCCTCCCTACTGCCTGGACACACCCCGGGGCCCCAGCAGGTGGACAGAGCCCTCCTAAGAAGGACCCTGAGTGCATGGTGACATCCTTGGTAAGGAGCCTGGCTGGGAGGGAACACTGACACCCAGGTGGGTTCCTGCCACACCTGGGCTGCCTCTAACCCACTGCCCATGAATCCTCAAACAAAAGGACTCACAGATGCCCCTCGCAGGCAGACTGCAGTAGTGCCTGGAAACTGACCAGGGACAGGGCACCCAGGGCCCATGGAGTGGCCCAGAGGCACGTGTACACCAGTGGCCACCAGCAGGAAAAGCTGTCTGGAGACAGGACTGGGCATGTGTGGGGTTGCAAGGACATTATCCTGGAGGCACTGCTGACCTCTCCAGGACACCTCTGCCTCCCCGCTCCCTGGACAGCCCAGGGATGGATCCTCAGGGCTCTCCCCACCCACTCCTGGACCCCTCTCTGGAACTCAAGATGCTGGCAGTACAGCCAAATTTTCATCGACTTTTGCTTATTTGCTTTGCTGGCATCTGGGGCCCAGAGAGGTGTGGTAAGATGCCCAAGGTCACAGAGCAGGGTGCGGGCAGGGCTGGGCACTTCCCAGTCCGCCTTCAGGAGGCAGGTAGAGGGGGGCACTCACCTCCACCGGGGCCATCTTTTTCTGGGTTGAACCTGTGGGAAAGAAGGGAGACCTCAGTCTGGACACACGGCCAGGCCTCCACTCAGCAGCACATCCTCCACACGCACCCTGTGCCCCTGGGGAGGGTCACAGGGATCCCACGTGGGAAATGGGCCTGGAGACAGGATGGCTGTGATGCAAGAGGGGGGCCTGAGGTGGGAGAAGCTGCAGGGAATGATGTGGCCACCAGACAGGGGGCTGGACCGCCAGGAGCAGGGCGACTAGACGCCTGGGTACTGTGGGACGGGGGGAGGAGAAATGGCACAGCCCACTGGCTGGAGGGTTCCTGGGTGAGGGCAGGTGGGCAGGTGGGCAGGTGGGCAGGAGCTGGGGCAGCAGCAGTGAGGGCCTACCAAGGACATTCACTGGCTCCGTCCACATGGCCACCAACTGAGGCTCTGGTGGCTCCAGGAGAGCTTCCTACCATGGACGGAGGCTCAGGGCAGGAAAGCCAGTGATGCCCACTTCTCGGGACCAATCCCTCCAATCCCAGCTTTGTGAGGGGAAGCTTCAGGCCAAACACTGACGTCTCTGAGCCTACTGTCCTCACCCAGAAGGCGGACTTCTGCTGAGGATTATCTGCTCGTGCGTATGGTTGGCAGATAGCAACCCCCCCCGCCTCTGCAGGGGGTTAAGTGAAGGCCCCTGAGATGGGGGTGACCCTGGATTCCCTGGGCGCCCGATGTCACCACAAGGTCCTCATAAGAGGCAGGGGGTCAGAGGCAAAGAGAGACGGAGATGCCGTGCTGCTGGCTGTGAGGATGGAGGAAGGGGCCGAGAGCCAGGGATGCAGTGCCTCCAGAAAGATGAGCCCTGCCCGTGCCTGGATTTAGCCCCGTGACTCCCAAGCTGGACTCCTGACCTCTAGGACCCTGAGAGAATCAATCTGTGTTGTTTTGGTCAAGTATGTAGTGATCTGCTGTAGCTGCAACAAGAAACTCAAATACTGGTCTCTACCAGGTATCAGCTTGGAGAAGGGAGGCAAGCGGTGACTAGGACAGACCTGGCCCCTGTCCTCAAGGGCTGTCAGAGGGGCACAGAGAAGGGCCTGGAGAGTGGAGTGAGTGTTAGGAGGATGACTCAGGGTGACAGGTGGGGGGTCAGAGCAGCAGGGGAGGACTTGGTCTTTTGCCCCAGGGAGGTGGAAGCCCTGGAGGGCTACTGGGGGACAAGGGCAGGACTGACTCAGGAGCCCGCAGCACCCTCTGGTGACCATGGAAGGAAGGCATGGGGGCAACGGCAGGAGCTATGGCGCTGGTCCCAGTGGGATGATGGGCTGGACGAGGGAGGCCATCCTGAAGGGGGTAATCAGTGGGTGGATGCTGGGAAGATCTGAAGTCAGGACAGACCGGCTGTGCTTACTGGAGGTGGAGTGAAGAAAAGAGGCCTCAGGAATGACTAAGGATTTTGGAGCAATTGACAGGACAGAGCTGCCTCAGACAAGGTGGGGACAGGGTGGGAGCAGCTTGAGGGGATGGTCGGGTGTAGGCTGGCCAGGTTGAGTGTGACCCCCGTGAACCCCCAGTGGAGATGTCGAGGACTCAGTGGATGCCCAGGCTGGAGGTAGGACTGTGTGCCATTGCCCAGGGTTTGAGGCTAGAGAGACAAGGCCTCCTGGATTGGGGGGGAGGAAGGGGAGAGGCCAGAGGACCCAGCCCTGGACCCACAGGGAGGGGGTGCTTGGGGCGGCTGAGAGAGCAGCAGGCCCAGGTGAGGAGTCAGGGTCAGAACACTCACTCCAGTGGTCCTCTAACAACCAGCTTGGGCCGGGGCTAGGGGAGCAGGGTGTGACGCTAACAGGGAGGTGGTTTCCTCTGGGAGGGTAAGAATGTTCTGGAATCAGTGGTCACGGCTGTGTAACATTGTGAAGATACCAAAAAAAAAAAAAAAAAAACCCTCGAATTGTACACTTAAAGTGAATTTATGGTATCTATGAATTACCTGCCGACAAAAAACAAACCCATGGGAGTTCTTGTTGTGGCTCAGTGGTTAAAGAACCTGACTAGGATCCATGAGGTTGTGGGTTTGATCCCTCGATCAGTGCGTTAAGTTTACGGCATCACCGTGAGCTATGGTGTAGCTCGCAGATGCGGCTCAAATCCCGAGTTGTGGTGGTTGAGGTGTAGGGCGGCGGCTACATATCAGATTCAACCCCTAGCCTGGGAACCTCCATATGCCACAGGTGTGGCCTTAAAAAAAACCCAAAAAACCCATAATGACATGGCCATGGTGCAGCCAGGCTGGCTGGGTGAGGACTTGTAAAAGGTAGCCCTAAATGCCCACATGTGTGCCCGAGTGCCATGCACCAGGGGTGAGACCCCAGGAGACAGGGTAACAGGCAGGTGGGCAGCATGCAAGGCCATGGTCATGGCAACAGGCCCCACAGAGAGGACCCCTGCCCAAGGAACAAAGTCAACAGGCCCCAGAAGACCGATAATAGCACCAGAACAGACCACACCAGCCACATGTGCCCCCGGTTACGTTTGGGGCTCCTAGCCTGGGCCCCAGAAGCAGAGATGAACTTGGGCTCGGCCCACCAAAAGACCCGGAGGAGCAGCAAACGGGTGGCGGAAGGTGCTGGAAAGCTGACATAATATTTTCGTTGGCTGCCCAACAGCAGAACAATTCATGGTTTTGCGTCTGGGGTGTGGGGGAAGGAAGAGGAGACAAGGCAGGAAGCGGTGGTGGACTAGGCGGAACATTCCAGACCTCATCTGGGTCCCCGGGTATTCCCCTTTCTTGGCTACTGGGGGCACCTCAACCCAGAGCCACCTGCCATGCCCACCTGTTTCCTCTTCAGCTCCCGGCCCTTCATCCCGGGGCCAAGCTGGTCCAACACTGAGGTCCTGACCTCCCCCTCCTCCCTGGGCCTCTGCATTCCCAGGCTTGTGGGGATGGCCCCACCACCACGAGCGTCTGACACACAAGTCCTGGTAGACTCTGCCTGGCCTGGGGACATTCAGCCACCTAAGTGACACTGCAGGGCTTGTGGCCCCACCCTGGGCCTTTGGCTGGACCTCACTCCCTTCCCCTGCTTCTCCTGCTGGACTGACATGCTGGCTGATAAGGGGACAGATCTGCTCCCACTGGAACATCCTTGAGGCTAGGGGGCAGGCTGTGCTGGCCCAGGTCATTGGGTGGGGGACGGGGACAGAGGGGAACAGGGACAGAGGAGGTCAGGGCAGGGAACGAAGGGTACACCTGAGACAGTGCCACGCCTTCTGCCCAGATGCTGTCCCCCATCTCCACTCAGGGGCCTCTCCATCACCTTCCCCAGTATTGCCACCTGTGCCCCCTCCTCACTCTCTGAAATTTCCTTTTGGAACCTTGTCCGTCAGCCCCCAGAACCAGGCAACCCTGTCACAGGAGGCCACGGGTTCCTGAACCCCCTCCCACTAGCCGGGCTGGAGGTGGCTGGGACCAGGCGAGATGGTGAGCTCCTCCCAGCCCAACACATGACTGATTATCTTCTGAACGAGCCACCCCATTTTCTTCGAGGAAATTAAGTTTTACAAATAGCCTGGGGGAGGGGGAGAGCATGAGGCGCTGCCGAGTGGGAGGCAGGGCCGTGGCCAGCGGGGGGATCTGGGGGCACAGCTGTGCTGCACGCTGGGCCTGCCCCAGCAGACACCCAAGAAACCCACTGCGAAGGATAGGTTGTCCCTGCCCCTTTCCCTGGCACACACAGGACTGCTGCTCTATGTCTGATGTGGAGACTGAGGCTGCAAAGGCTCCACAAGGACCCAGGGAGAGGCCTTGACATCTATCCTCCTACCTTAAAGTCGATCCAGAATCCACCGCTGCTCCCTGTTTCTCTCGGCCCCCATCACCACCCACCTGGACCAGCCCAGATCCCTCCCCACCCCCCAGCTCCCATCTTTGCCTCCCCAGTCTGTCCACCCTGCAGTTACCAAAGGGCCCTGCCCCTCCTCTGCCCACAGCCCTCCAGGGCTCCCACCTCCCTGGGGTAAAAGCCCAAGTCCTCCCCATGGCCCACAAGGTCCCGGACCCCTCCCAGCCCTCACTTCCTCCCTCACCTCCCCTCGCTCACCCTGGTCACTGCAGCGGGCCTCCTCCCTGTTCCCCTAACACACCAGGCACCGATGCACCCCAGGGCCTCTGCACAGGCTGTCCCCTCCCCCACCTGAAACGCCCTTCCCAAGACCCTTGCAAGGTTTGCTCCCTTGTTTTGTCAAGCCCTGGCTCAGATGTCAGCCCCTCAGAGAGGCCGTCCCCTGACCACCTTGCCCTAAACTGCCTCTCTGGGGCCACTCCCAGCCTTTCTCCGTCTTCAGTTCTGGGCACCACCCGAGCTTTTGTAGAGCATCTCCCCCAGCTACAGGGGGCCAGGTCTGCCTTGTCACCAACAGACAGGCACCTGTATGGAGGAGAGGGCCCACTGGAGGGGCGGCAGGGGGGTGGGAGGCCTGGGGGGTGCCCAGGACAGAGCTGGCTCCCCATGACTCACAGCAAACAAGAAAGCACAAAGACCAGGCAGGCGTGCCTGCAACCCCGAGAAATCAGGAAGCGGCCAGGGCCAGCCGCTCGCTCACTTCCCCGATTAGCTGGAATGGTCTGGCCTTCCTCCAGGCTTCCTGCTATGCAGGCCTCTAGCCATGAGAGCAGAGTCTTGTGGAGAGGCCGGGCATCCCGCGGGCATGGCTTGGGGCTGAGGACTCACTGTGAGAGACAGCCTGCCAGGACCAGGGTGGACGGGCTGCCCACAAGCCACACCTGAAAACGGGCTTGCAAACCATAAGGTGTGTTTGGGGGGGTGCTCTGTGACCCAGCCTGAGCTATAGAATACAACAGAAGGGACAGTGTGGCATTAGGAAGGGGGCTGCTTCTGGTTCCATCCTCTGGGAACCCTGAGCTACAAGGTCCACGCAGGGGCCCTGGGAGAGGGGCAGGTAGCCTCCCCCCGCAAAGGCCTGTGAGTCAGGGAGCCTCCTGGACTTCATGCTGCCTGCTAAACCCAACCCAGATCACAGAATCACAAGCAACTGTGTGCAGTTCACAGCCATGCAGCTCTGAGGTGGCTGTTACGCAGCCGTAGCTGACTGACGCCGGTACCACACTCCCACGCCCAGAGCATTACTGAAAGGAATGTGAGGTCCAGCTTCAGGAACGCCTTTGGGGAGAGGGAGAAAGGAGCTGGCACTTCAGCTCCTCTGTCCAACCTGGATTCTTTACATTCCCGAAAGCATTAAACAGACTACTCATCCTTTTTTTAAAATCTTTTTTGTCTTTGTAGGGCCGCACCCGTGTCATATGGAGATTCCCAGGCTACGGGTCTAATGGGAGCTGTTGCTGCCAGCTTTCACGAGCGCCACGGCAATGCCAGATCCTTAACCCACTGAGCAAGGCCAGGGATCAAACCCGCAACCTCATGGTTCCTAGTTGGATTTGTTTCTGCTGCGCCACGACAGGAACACTCAAGACTACTCATCCTTACAGCATTAAACAGACTACTCCTCAGCTAGGAGCCCTGACACTCCTACCACATGGACAGAACTTGAAAACAGGATGTTCACTGAGAGAAACGGACACAGGACACACAGTGTGTGATTCCATGGATGGGAAATGTCCAGACCAGACACATCCACAGAGACAGAGAGTGGGTTCTTGGCTGTCAGGGGTTGGAGAGGGGGGGGACTGCTGAGGGTGACAGGATTTTGTTTTGGAGTGATGGAATGTTCTGGAATTGGATGATAGTGCCACTGGCACAAGAAAGTGATTATAATAAAGAAGACTGAACTGCGTATTTTAAAAGGGTGAATTTTATAGTAGGTGAACTAAAAAAAAAATTTTTTTTTAAAGAAAAAAAAATTTTTAAGGAAAATTTTTCTTTAGTTGAAAAAATACCACCCAGTGACATGCAGCACCGGGGCCATCTCCAGACCCTGCTTCTTGGCAGGCAGTGATGCTGAACAGCAAGAGGACGGGGGCCTCAGTATCCCCACCTCGGAAACGAGGTATTCGACCAGATGGAGGCACCTGACCTCGGGAAGGGCAGCCAACCCTCCGGGCTGGCGCTGCCCCAACCTCCTGGGGGAAGGATCAGTTTTTCCTTCTATTTCCAACCCATCCTGGACCAGAACCTCGTGAAACACGGTAAAAATCAGCTCCTGGAGAAGCAAAGTGAAGATATACAAGATAAAGCCTGAGGTTTGGATGCTCTGATTCAGCGTTCACACATCTGCTGTCAAAGTAGAGAGAAGTCACAGCCACGGACCCCCACCTGCTGGACAGACCGAGTGGAGGACCCACAGTGTGGGCAGGGACACTCTGCAGAGCCTGAATCCCCTTTTCCTGAGGGAGGTGCTTGGTATAACAGTATGAGGACTTCGGCCACCACCCCCCTCCCCAGCACTGCAGACACGAGGGCCAGGTCATGCTCAGTGGATCCCTACTGGGCATGGCGGGATATGGAGCTGTGTCCCTGCACCCCCCCAACTGGATGCCGGGGGGCCCCCTGTCGTGACAACCACAGATGTCCCAGGGGACAGGGTCACCCAGGTGAGACATCTGCACTGGTTCCTATGGTTGAAAGCCCTCTGGAATTCCCATCTGGCACAGCAGGTTAAAGATCTGGTGTTGTCACTACAGTGGCCCAGGTCACTGCTGTGGCATGGGTCCCATCCCTGGCCTGGGAACATTCACATGCCGAGAGTGAGGCCAAAAAACGTAGAGAAAAGGAGTTCCCATTGTGGCTCAGCAGTAATGAACCCAACTAGTATCCATAAGGACGCAGGTTCAATCCCTGGTCCCGCTCAGTGGGTTAAGGATCTGGTGTTGCCGTGAGCTGTGGTGTAGGTCACAGACACAGCTCGGATCCTGTTTTGCTGTGGCTATGGTGTAGACTGGCAGCTGCAGCTCCAATTCAAGCCCCAGCCTGGGAACTTCCATATTCCGCAGGTGTGGCCCTGAAAAGAAAAAAAAAAAAAAAAGAAAGAAAGAAAAGAGGAGAGATTCACAACTGCAGCAGCAGGGAGCACCGGCCTCCCCCTGTGCGAGCCCTTCCGAGACTGCCCCCCCCCCCAGCCTGGAGAGGCGGCCACTACTGAAAACTCCATCACACAGAGGTGGATAATTTAGATGAACTGCTGGGAATGCATGTAACCCCCTCCTGTCCTGTCCCTGACTCCACACTAACAGAAGACTGGGCTCCCCAGTCTACACGGGGACCAGAGGCCAAGAGTCCCCACAGGAAAGTGACAGCAAAGGTGTGAACTCAGGCACCCCTGACTCCATGGCCCTGTGCTCAGTGAGGCTATGCCTCAGTTATGCCACCAGGAACCTGGTGCTTTCTTTCTGGCTGTACAATGTTGATGCGAGTTGAGTCAACTTTCAAAATCACAATGTTTTGGAGATAAACTTGGGTTTCTTAAAAAATGAGCAGATCTAGAAAGACCAGACCAGCAGCAGCTGGCCCCTCATGGTTTGGCCCCCACGGCAGCCAGAGGGCGCCTGCGAGCACCTGAGCCAGAAACCACCTGATTTAAAGCTCAGACTTCGTTACCATCATCAAGGGGAAGCACAGGTTTGGAGAAATTTAGGAAGTTACCCCAAGTCAAAGGTGGAAAAGCCCTATGATTGCATCTCAGAATCCAGAAAAGTGTTCCACAAAATTCAGCATGAATGTCATGTCCAAAAAAACTGTTAAACTAGGGGAAAGGGGGGCAAAAAAAGGCAGGGATGGGTTGTGGGGTAGGAACTATTTCACTTAAAAATAAATACAAGGCAAACACATTAAATATCAGCCCCAAGACAAGAAGCGTAGCTGTGAGTGCTGTGGGGCGCTGGCCAATGCAATAAGACAAGAAAAAGGGAAGGGAATGAAGAAAAGAGACAAAATTTTACAAAACCCAAGAGAACCAAATAACCAACCACTCTAGTCACTTGTGATGGAGCAGGATGGAGGGTAATGTGAGAAAAAGAATGTGCGTGCGTGCATGCGTGTGTGTGTGTGTGTGTGTGTGTGTGTGTGACTGAGTCACTTTGCTGTGCAGTAGAAAACTGACAGAACACTGTAAACTAACTATAATGGAAAAAATTAAAATAATTTAAAAAACGACCAATCACTGAGTTAAATGGAGCAGAGCAAGGTGGCCAGGTAGACACCAGCGACTCACCCAAGGTCATCCTGCAAGCACGTCAGGAGGAACTGGGATCTAGCAGTTTCTGCCCTTTGCACCCACCACCTGCTCGTGTGTATCTGCCTGGCCCTGGTTTCACACTTGAGTTAATTTTTATCTGTCAAATGTAGATGACCTCTCTGATAAATAGACATTGACAAGGGATATACTAATTCTTCCTTCAGCAGGGTCACACCTGGTGTGACACCAAATAGATGTGAATCTGGGGTCAATGCCACAGAATGACAGAAATAGAGAACTTTCTTTTTCTTTTTTTTGTATTATCACAGACTTTTACTGCCAGTATTATGACAGGGAAGGCTAGAGTTAATAGGTGATCAGAGTAGTTAACACTGCAAAGAACATGGTGAAAAATATCAAATTCTAGTTAATGATACACATATTTAAGTGTTTTAAGTAGAATGTGCTGATGCCTACAACCTTGAAATGCATCCAAAAAGTTAGATGGAGGGATGGATGAGTGATGGGCAGGTGGATGGAGGGAGGAATTAACACAGCAAAATGTTAACTGTAGGATCCAAGCAGCAATGGGTGAGTATTTACCATCTGATTCTTTCAACTTTTCAGTAGTTGAAAATTTTCTTAATAAAATCTTTTTCCTCCAGATTAAAGGTGAATTTTGACCTTCAGAATCAGATGTTTTCAAGCTTTAGAGAAACATATTTTTGAGCAGATTCTGCCCAAAGGATGTGAGTGATCCCACAGGCAACAGTGGACACTACTGAGCACCTGTGTGCCAGGCCTGACGCATGGTGTCACACACACTTGCTCACACATTGCAGAAGGCACAGGCCTACCTCAGGGCCTTTGCACTTGCTGTGCCCTCTGCCTGGGATGCGTGGCTGGCTCCTGTCCTCCATCCCATGGGTCTCAGCTTGAACGTCTCTTCCTACAAAGACCTTCCCTGACCACGCCGGCCCCTCCCTACCCCTGACCCTCTGTATCCTCTACCACACCTGTTTTATTTCATGACACACATCACACTCTGAAGCTAACTTCTTAATCACCTTGCTCCTTCTCAGGAGAGCAGTGACTGGACTGTCTCATTCACGGCCACCACACCCTGACTTCGCCCAATTGCCGGCACACAGGAGGAGCACAACAATTACAGGTCAAATGGAGCTGGGGCAGGGAAGGCTGGGATGGAGAGAAGGGGCTGACTGGGGAGCAATCTTGGAAGGGGATGGCCAGGACAAGAGGACCCCACTGTGAGAGAAAGCAGGGCTGGGATCCCCATCACCCAGACTGGAGCCCAGGAGAGACACCCTGGTGATGTGGCTGGACATACAGGGCTGAGTGTAGGCACGTGGAGGTGGCAAATGAAGCTTAGAGCAGTGCTCAGCATGCAGTAGGCGCTCCATGAGTCAGTGAGTACAGAGAGACACTGGGAAAGGCCGCCCAGCCCACAAAGGGGCTTGGCTGGGTCCCAGCCCCCTACTCCCAGGCTTACATGAGGAACCCACACCTGAGGTCAGACTCCCCACCCAGCAATGACCGGAGCTTCGGGGCAGTGAGGGGGGCCTCACTGCAGGAGGAGGCAGACAACGGTCTAGAATTTCAAAGTAGAAGGCAAGTCTCCAAAAAAAAAAAAAAAATGTGGGGGGATTAATACAAGCCACGGTCTTCCTCTCAGATATATTTTCACCTATGATTTTCCATTTATCACTTTGCATCCCCTGGAATGGTTGATGGAACCAGGTGAGCAGTGAAAAGTTGTCCCCAGTAACCAATGTCCCAGATGGTATTCTATCTGCTCCCTCAGTCATTCACTCATTCATTCACGCTCACCTTCAATCACTCATAACGAGCTCAGTGAGCTTGCCACAGGTACCAGGTTCTGATTTAGGGATAAAATGCTCCAAGGGGACTGCCTTTAATAAGCAGAGTTTAAACACCCAGAAAAGTACAGAATAATACAACAGACACCAGTGTGTTACTACACATTTTCTACGTAGAGTTAGAGGAGACCTGGCAGAGGCCAGATTAGGCGTCCCAGGTGGAGGGGAGTGACCTAAAGGTGACCTTGCCCCCAAGGGGCACAGCCCAATGTCTGGGGACATCTGTGGTCGTCATGACCAGGGGCTCCTGGCACCCAGTGGGTGGAGGCAAGGATGCCGCCCAGCACTCTGCAGCACCCAGGACAGCCCACAGGGAGTGACCAGAGACCTGGAGCACATGTCAAGATGTGCAGGGCAGGGGCAGGGCCTGTGCATGCGTGTTTATTGTATTACTCTCTGTGATATGTGAAATACATCATGATATTTGGAAAAATAAAAATGGAATGGAAAAAATAAAAATCAGGAGTTCCCGTCGTGGCGCAGTGGTTAATGAATCTGACTAGGAACCATGAGGTTACGTGTTCGATCCCTGGCCTCACTCAGTGGGTTAAAGGATCCAGCGTGGCCATGAGCTGTGGTGTAAGTTATAGATGCAGCTCAGATCTGGCGTTGCTATGGCTCTGGCATAGGTCGGCAGCTGTGGCTCCGATTAGACCCCTAGCCTGGTAACCTCCATATGCTGCATGTGCAGCCCTAAAAAGCAAAAATAAAACCAAACCAAACAAACAAAAACATTAAAAGAGGGTAAAATAAAATTAAAGAAAGAAAATATTAAAATATTTCATGATAAAAATACACCTACTTGTACTCTCCTATCTGCTTTGTCTTCTGTTTGAAGCTTCCCATAATAAATGCTAGAAGTTACACACAGCACCCCCACCGGGCCAGCACCCCACAAGCCGCGTCTCCAACCCTCTCGATACCTCGGGAGGTACTCATTGTTAGATCCCTTCACAGCTGGGGAGGCTAAGGCCCAGGGGTTTGGTGAGTTCAAAGGCAGCACCAACCCCCCTACTGCAGCCCGTGGTGGGGGGATGATATTGTGCCCATTTTCCAGGTAAACCAAGGTTTGGAGCCAAGGAGCTTGACCAAGGCCACACAGCCAGCCTCTGAGATCCACTAGGCGCCAGGGCAAGCCCCTTCCTCGCCCCTGACTGCCCGTTCATCAGCTGGTGGAGAAACACAGAGGCCCAGACAAGAGACACGCTCCCAGGAGCTGTGCCATCACACGGCTCTGGCTCGTTTACCCAACATTGAGGGGGACAAACGGAAAGGTGCCTCCTTAGCACAGGTATCTTGTCAACCCGAGCCGTCAAGATACACTAGGTCCTGACACCAGGAAATAACATCTTTCTCACCATTAAGCTGTTTCCCTCTTCACTCTGGCTACTAGAGAGCTCAGAGTCAAACCGGCAGCCTATCCCTGCACTTCATGTCCTTAGAGGCAGGACATTACTAGCTTGCAGGGAAACACACAGGCGTTCCCCTCCTGGCCTGGCAGCTCAGGGGCAGCCGTGGGTCTGGTAGGGGAGTGTCTACCTCTGACGCCCATACAATCATTAGGGACCCCTGCCTCACATCACACACACACACATACAAAAAAGCAAAAGATCAAACTGAAGAGTTCTCTCATGGTGCAGTGGATGAAGGATCTGGCATTGTTACCCTAGTGGCTCGGGTTACTGTGTGGCATGGGTTAGAGCTCAGGCCCAGGAACTTCTGCGTGCCTCAGGCACAGCCAAAAAAAAAAAAAAAAAAAAAAAGACAAGGGATGAAGAGGGAGTAGGATGGGCAGGGAGTTTGGGGCTAGTAAATGCAAACTATGACATTTAGAATAGATAAGCAATGAGGTTCTACTGTACAGCACATGGAACTACATCCAATCTCTTAGGATAGACCATGATGGAAGGTAATGTAAGAAAAGGAATATATATATATATATATATATATATATATACACATACACACACACACAATATATATATGACTGATCACTTTAGTGTACAATAGAGATTGGCACAACATTGTAAGTCAACTACACTTTAATTAAAAAAATGTAAAAGAAAATTTCCTCTTGCTCTGGCTAATTTTCACAGCAATCAGAATATAGAGAACAGGAAATCCATTTGTAAGCTTGTATTTTCCATATTAACAACAACCATCAGAAAACTTACTGCAACTGCTAAATCAAAATTAAGAGTCAGGGATTATTTGTGACTTCATTTTCCTCTACTATTTTATTAGCCATAAACCATCATGGAAATGAAAAAACAAGCAAAAACCCTGAACTGAAACCTTAGGAGGAAATCAGGGAGAAGGCCTCTGCTCTTGGGTGGGCAGGAACGGATGTCTCTGGAGGTGCAACCAGAGTGGAGCTGCAGGGGGTCCTGGGGGCCACGAGTACACCTGGGTCCCTATAGACTGAGCCCCCAAGGGCTCAGGCCATCAGGCCAGCCCAAGCTGGCCTGTCCACACTGCAACTTCCTCCTGAAGCCCTTCCTATGGGTTTCCCTGATCCTCTGGGTGAAGTCATGCTCCTGACTGTGCTCCTACACCTGGCCTTGGGGCCCTGCAGCCATCTGGTCACCTGTTCCCACCTTCACTGGGCTCAAGGACAGAGTCCCTGCTGGGGCCTGGCATCAGCCTGGCATGGAACACAGGCTTACCTCACATTTGATGACCACCTTTTGGTCTGCCCTGGGCACAGGCCTGCCTGATGGTGCACAGCCTTCCACTGAGCTCACACCATCACTGTGGATGGCAGGGCTCCTTCCTTTATGGATTCGGGCTCTGGGGTGAGGCCAGCCTTGCCTTCCCCATGCCCATCCTGGGACCTCAGCAGTCCTGGCTCTACCCACTCCCGGGGGCCTGGACCTCCCTCTCAGGCACACCACTTTGCCACCCTGCTTTCAGCCCTTTGTCTGATGTCCGGCTCTAGGAAACATATTTGAGACACGTGTGTGGGCTGCGTTCCTACTGCTTTTACCCAGCAGGGCCTCGGGCCCATGGTGCTTCCTGCTCAGCCTGTCCTAAGCAATGCCTGTCCCATCTCTCCTCAATGGGGGAAACTGGGCTCAGGGAAGGGGTATCAGGATGTTTTGTGTCAAGACAGAAACCCAATTCACGCTGCTTGAAGAAAAAAGGTATGTGTGGGGAGGAATGTTTGTTAATGTAGCTCAAGGACCAGCAGTGTGCCCTGTGGACCAAAGCCCCCACTGCGGCTTTTGTAAATAAAGTCCTATTGGCACGCGGCCCCACCCACTCATTTACAATCAAGGCAGAACCTGCTCCCAGAGACCACCTGGCCCCTCATGGACAAAGCTTGTTACCCAGCACGACCAAAGAGGTGGGGTGACAGGCTTCAAGTCTCCCTGGGCTGGGGGCCCCCAGGACTGTGTCTCCCCATCAGCACTGCCGTCCTCACTGCTGACCCCGTGGCGGGCACCTGGTCAAGGGAATGGACCAGTCCCTCCTTCCTACTGTCCCACACAAAGTCCTGGCAGGGAGGCTCTGATCCAGGCCTGGTCGCCCCCACCCAAGGCACAGCACCCTGCCTGGGGGATCAGGCAGGGGCTCCCCAGAGGAAAGCAGGTCACCAGCACCAGTGCTTGGGAAGGGGCTGGCAGTCAGGAGCCAGATCGGAGGATGATGGCCAGAGCACAGGGACAGTGCCCCCACTCCTACCCCGCAGGCTCCTGGCAGAGGATCACGCGCTGTCTCAGGACTGATGTGAGAGGTTTCTTGGCCCAGTTTTCCTCCCAGATGTATTTTTACTCTCTGGCAGCGCCAGCCCAGTGGGATGCTCCTCTCACATTCCAGGCCTGGGCCCCATCTCCCAAGGGGCCTCCAGAACCCTAGTGGGCAGGCCTGCCCAAAGTCCCATGCAAGTCAGAGGTCAAGCCAGGCTGCAGCTAGGCCTGGGGATCCCACAGGGGCTCCTGCACCCAAGGCCCCTCCAAGCGGGCTGGAACTGAACCCAGCTCCATCCAGTGAAGCAAGGGCTATGACTGCACCCCAGTTTACAGATGAGGAAAGGGAGGTTCCCAGGCCAAATGAGCTGCCTGAGATGGAGGGGCCTCCAGGTACCCCCACCCCCCCAGACCCAAGGGTGAACATGGCCCCAGCTCCAGGAACCAGCCAAAAGCAGAGGAACACAGGCACAGTAATAGTTAATGTTTACCAGGTCTAGACGATGGGCCAGTGCTACTGATTCATTTTCATCTGCCCAAACAGCCCCATAAAGCAGGTACTATGATTACCTCCACGTAACAGACATAGAAGCCAAGGCTCAGAGAAGCCGGGTCTCTTGCCTGAGGTCACCCAGGATAGTGGTGACAGCTGGACTTGACTCCAGACAGTCAGGCTCCAGCCTGAGCCACAACCACATCAAGGGAAGGAGACAGGAAAGAACTAGCTGGCTGAGACCGGCTGAGAGCCAGCAGAGCCTCCCAGGCAGCATGAAGAGCCAGTGCAAAGTTCCTGGGGCAGGACCGTGCCTGCAGCGCCACGGGATCAGCAAAAGGCCATGTGGCCAGAGCAGAGTGAGCAAGGTGAGGGCAGGGAGGGGACATCCCTCCCATCACTATCATCAGACTAGGGGCTTCCTGGAGGCAGGGTTGGGTCTGTCTTGGTCCCAACTGTTACCGGAGGCCAGGCCAGGGCTGGTGCTGAATGTGGTCAGTAAGTGAATATCCATGTCACCCATGCTGCCCAGGAAAGCAGGACAGGGTGTCTCCCTTCAGGTAGGAAGGCCTGGACCCACCCCACCCCCACCCTGGGGCTGGCCTCTGCCTGTGCTCCTTCTGGGCCCCTCCACTGGCACTCTGCCCTCCAGGCCTGGCACACAATAGGTACTCAATAAAGGGCTGGGTAGTGAACAGAATGAAGAGTAGGAAGCACCCAGCGGAATACGATGCAGCTATTTAAAGGGACATAGCGGGGAGCTCCTGCTGTGGCGCTGTGGGTTAAGAATCTGCACTGGCTTGGGTCGCTGCGGAGGTGAGGGTTCAACCTCTGGCCCTAAGTAGTGAATTAAAGGATCTGAGCAGCTCAAATTCAGTCCTTGGCCTGGGAATTTCCATATGCCACTGGTGCAGCTATAAAAATAAAAATTTTTTAAAAATTTGAAAGGGACGTGGCAGTCCTGAGCCATGTGACAGACAGCAAGGGCCAAGCCAGACTTAATACATTAAAGGGGCAAAAGCAGACTTGGGGGAATGGCATTTCACCCTTCGATGTCTACTTCAAAATTAACAGCAACGAGGAGTTCCCGTCGTGGAGCAGTGGTTAATTAATCCGACTAGGAACCATGAGGTTGCGGGTTCTATCCCTGCCCTTGCTCAGCAGGTTAAGGATCCGGCATTGCCGTGAGCTGTGGTGTAGGTCTCAGATGCGGTTCGGATCCTGCGTTGCTGTGGCTCTAGCGTAGGCCGGCAGCTACAGCTCCGATTAGACCCCTAGCCTGGGAATCTCCATATGTCGAGAAAGCGGCCCTAGAAAAGGCAAAAAGACAAAAAAAAAAAAAAATTAACAGCAACGAGGACAGGTGGCAGTGGCACAAGACAGACATGGTGGCAGGAGAGTCCAGAACAGATGGACTGAAACCCAGAACCAGACACTGACAGGCAACTGGTTTCTGCAAGGACAGCTAAATGAGGAGAAACTGGGGCGGGGGGGGGGGGGAGTCCCATTTGCAGCCACATGAAATCAACTCAAAACCCATCATAAACCTAAATGAATGTATGAGCTGAGATGATAAAACCTTAGAAGCTAGGACCTCAGCAGCCAAAGCAAAGAGACAGAATGGCGCCAAAATCAAATTCACTTGTGCTTCCACACACATTGCTAAGAAGGTGCAGAGATGACCTGCAGACTCAGAGGAAGTGTTGTGGACCGTCTGTCTGAGGAGGGACTCGTGTCTGAAACATACAAAGAGCACCTACAACTCAGCAATGAGAAGAAAACTAACCCAAATGGACAAAGAGCAAAGGTTCTGAATAGATATTTCTCCAATGAGGACACACAAATGGCCAACCATCGCAGGGAGAGATGCTCAAGGTGCCTAACCGCCAGGATGCACCAAGAGTCAGGCATCCCCCCCCCGCCAAGGAAGTGGGAACATCCGTCCACACAGAGGGTGAGCATGAATGTTCTTGGCAGCAGGAGTTACAGTCACAGTCACGGCGGCCAGTGGGGCCAAACACCCATCGACGGATGATGGACAAACACCATGTGGTCCCTCCATACACGAGAGCATCACTCAGCCTGAAAAGGAGAGAAGCACCGACACTCCCACCACGTGGATGGACCTGGAGACCATGATGCTCAGTGAGAGAAGCAGACACAGAAGGACACACACTGTGGGATTCCATGGATGAGAAACGTCCAGAACAAGCACAGCCACAGACACAGAGGGTGGATTCCTGGTTGTCAGGGGCTGGGGAGGCAATGGGGGTGACTGCTGATGGGGATGGGGCTTCCTTTTCGAGGTGATGGGATGTTCTAAAATTGACTGTGGAGATGGCTGCATAGCTCTGAGAATAGAGTAAAAACCACTGAAGTGCACACTTTAAATAGGTAAAAACATGTGGCCTGTGAATTAGAGCTCAGCAGAGCTGTTACCCCCCCCCCAAAAAAAAGTGTTTAGAAAAGAGTCTAAGCACAGAATGAGGTCTCCAGGTCGACCTTGCTTTGCTGAGCAGAGGCAGGGTTTTTTTTACAAGTTGAAGGTCTACGGCAACCCTGCCTCAGGCAAGTCTATTGGGCGCCATTTTCCTAGCAGCATTTGCTCCCTCCAGGTCTGTGTCACATTTTTGGTAATTCTCAAACTTTGTCACTGTTATTAGATTTTTATGGTCATACGTGGTCAGTGGTCTTTGATGTCACTATTCCAAAAAGATATCTACTTTCTGAAGGGTCAGATGACAGTATTTTTTAGCAATAAAGGTTTTTTGGTTTTTTGGGGTTTTTTTCAGGCCACACCTGCAGCATATGGAAATTCCCAGGCTAGGGGTCTAATCAGAGCTGTAGCCGCCGGCCTACACCACAGCCACAGCCAATGCTGGATCCTGAACCCACTGAGCGAGGCCAGGGCTCGAACTTGCACTCTCATGAATACTAGCCGGGTTTGTTACCACTGAGCCACAACGGGAACTCCTGTATTTTTATTTTTTTAATTTTATTTATTTTTAGGGCTGCAGCTGTGGCACATGGAGGTTTCTAGGCTAGGGGTCAAATCAGGCTCGCGGCAACACTGGATCCTTAACCCACTGAGCGGGGCCAGGGATCAAATCCACGTCCTCATGGATACAGGTCAGATTCATTTCTGCTGAGCCACAATGGGAACTCCAGCAATAAAATATTTTTAAACGAAGGGGTGTGTGTATGCACTGTTTTTTGTTTTGTACTGTTTTTAGATATAATGCTACTACACCCGTAACAGGACCACATTAGAGTGTAAAGATAATTTTTTACATCTGCTGGGAATTCAACAATTCCTGACTTGTTTTATTGAGATATTTGCTTTACTGCAGTGGTCTAGACCCGAGCCCGTGGTGTCATCGAGGTGTGCCTGCATTTTACAAACACAAGGATAGGAGGTGTGTGACCAGGGCACTGTGCACAGCAAGTGCCTCACAAGGGGGCACAAGAAACCAGCAAGAGAGGTGCCTGCGGTGGGCCTGTATTTTGCGCCATAAACACACAGCA
Source organism: Phacochoerus africanus (assembly GCF_016906955.1). Taxonomy (NCBI): domain Eukaryota; kingdom Metazoa; phylum Chordata; class Mammalia; order Artiodactyla; family Suidae; genus Phacochoerus; species Phacochoerus africanus. The sequence goes on along the minus strand of NC_062547.1, from coordinate 75,136,961 downwards.
ACTTTCCAAAGGAGGGAAAAGAAAAATCACAGGAGAGCTGAATTCTAAAGGCTGGAGGGGGTCAAGCATATGCAAAGGCCCTGTGGTTACAGGACAGGACACTCTCCAGGAACAGCAAAGAACAGTTGTGGCTAGAGGGAGGGTGCAGCTGGGGGCTGAGCCCTGACCAGCAGCCCTTGCTGCCCCTCCTCCAACACAGGGAGATCTGCCTCGCACCCCCAATCTCACTGCACAGAATGTTTCCAGAGTGGTAAACAGGAAGCCTTGCAAAAGACAGGGCTGGGGCCGGAGAGAGAGAGGGAGAGTGGATGAGTGGATGAGTGTGTGTGTGTGTGTGTGTGTGTGAATTCAGAACTCCACAGGCCCTAAGAGAAAGAAGCTGCCAGAACCTTCGACACTCATGTTACATATACAGCTCAACACCTGTCTGGGCCAGGCGCTGGCCTGCTGCCAAAGTTCAGGGCCCGAGGCTCTAGGCAGAGACAGCCCACAGGGCAGCAGACAGTGGGCACATGGACGGTTTGGAGGCCCTGGCCAGGGAAATCAGGCAGGCTTCCTGGAGGAGCACTAGAGCTCAACTGCCACCTGCCGTCCCAAGTGCGGGAGGGCATGTGAGATGAGCTTCATTCAGGCCAGAGTTACAACCCCGCCAGCCAGGGGTTCACTGCAAATGAATCAACAACTCATAACAGACCAGGTGTCTTTAAACAGAAACACATATCCCATGGAGCTGCGTGTGGACTGGTTGTGACAACGCAGTGGCCAGGGGCTCTCAGAAGCCCAACCCTGTGTGTCCTTTCTCCCTTGGTGTCTATGGCAGAGGGCATGTGGGTGTTGCCACAGTGTTCCTGCAACTTTTTGAAGGCATCAAAGATTCCAAAATAAAATGTTAGAAATGGTGATATATACGGAGACAGGTGTGTACAGGCACAGGAAAACATCTGGGGTGATGGTCACTACCTCTACGGAACTAGAGGATTGAGACAGAAATAAGTGTTCACTTCCCACTGACTGCAGGTCTGACTGCTGCTCTTTTACAGGAAAGCGTGTTATTACTTGTAGTTTAAGAAATGCCTTTTGCATGAAGACAGAGGCAGATGAGTGGAACCAAACAGAAAGTCCAGAAATAGAGCAGCCACACATGGGAATCTGGTCTGTAATCAAGGTCACATCTCGAATCGGTGAAGGAGCAAAGTGGATCATCCAGGAAGGGAGGCTGGGACCACTCAGCCACCTGGGAAAACTTGATCAATGAAACCCTCATACATCTTATAAATTCCAGGATAAATTCAAAATATAACACGAATTTATTTTTTTCTTTTAGGGCCATACCTGCAGCATATGGAGGTTCCCAGGCTACGGATCAAATTGGGGCTGCGGTGGCCGGCCTACACCACAGCCATGGCAATGCCAGATCCGAGCCACATCTGCGACCTATACCGCAGCTCGCAGCAATGTGGGATGCTTAACCCAATGATCAAGGCCAGGGATTGAACCTGCATCCTCACGGATACTAGTCAGGTTCTTAACCCACTAAGCCACAAAAGGAACTCCCAAATATAACAAGAATTTAAATGCAAAAAAAAAAAGGAAACTTATATAAGTACAAGAAGCATTTAACTGTAACCTCAGAACAGACAACACATTTCCATCATGACACCAAACTGGGAGATCATAAAAAGAGAGACTAATAGATGTGATCACATAAAAACAAAAACATCTGCCTGGTATCAATCATCATCATTAAGAGAAGATGAGACAAAACTACTTGCACTTACTTGTATCATGAATTTTTTAAAAAAGTCCATAATATATAAAGAGCTTCTATAGATCAATAAGAAAAAAACCCTAAGAACTCTCTAGGTCCACCTATGTTGTGCAAATGGCATTATTTCACTCTTTTTTTTTTTTTTTTTTTTTAGGGCTGTACCCACAGCATATGTAGGTCCCCAGGCTAGGGGTCGAAGCCTAGTCACTGGCCTACACCACACCCGTAGCAACATCAGATCCGAGCCACGTCTGCGACCTACACCACAGCTCATGGCAATGCCGGATCTTTAACCCACTGAGCAAGACCAGGGATCAAACTGCATCCTCATGGATGCTAGTCAGATTTGTTTTCTGCTGAGCCACAATGAGAACTCCTTTCATTCTTTTTTTATGACTGAGTAATATTCCATTGTATATATGTACCACATCTTCTGTATCCATTCATCTGCAGATGGACACATGTTGTTTCCATGTCTTGGCTATTGTAAATAGTGCTGCTATGAACCCAGTGGAACATGTATCTTACTCAAATTAAAGTTTTCTTTTCCAGATATACGCTCAGGAATGGGATTGCTGGATCATATGGCAATTCTATTTTTAGGTGTTTTTTTGTTTGTTTTGTCTTTTGAGGGCCGTGGGTACCCGCAGCATACGGAGGTTCCCAGGCTAGGGATCCAATCGGAGCTGCAGCTGCCAGCCTACGCCAGGGCCACAGCAACGCGGGATCTGAGCCGTGTCTGTGACCTACACTACAGTTCACAGCAACAACAGATACTTAACCCACTGAGTGAAGCCAGGAATCGAACCCGCAACCTCATGGTTCCTAGTCATATTCGTTTCCGCTGCGCCACAATGGGAACTCCTATTTTTAGTTTTTTAAAGAACCACCATGTTGTTTTCCTTAGTTGCTGCACCAATTTACATTCCCACCAATAGTGTTTTAAATACTTTTTTTTTTTTTCTTTTTTAGGGCCAAACCTGTGGCATATGGAAGTTCCCAGACTAGGGGATGAATCAGAGCTACAGCTGTCGGCCTACACCACAGCCACAGCCACACGTCTGTGACCTACACCACAGCTCATGGCAACGCCAGATCCTTAACCCACTGAGTGAGGCCAGGAATTGCACCCACGTCCTCGTGGATACTAGTCGGGATAGTTACCACTGAACCACAATGGAAACTCCCTGAAATACATTTTTAATTTAAAAAGATGAAACATTAAAAAGGAAAAGATACAGGAAGACTTTTCCTTCTGACTCAGTTAAGATACACACAAGTTGCAACTCAGCCAAGATATCACTTTGTCCCATAAGTTTGGCCCAGATGGAAGAAATGGACAAGGCATAGCCTGGGCCCTTGCTGGAAGGAAATGGGAACAGTTCACCTTGGGTTAATCGCGTGTCTGTATTTTCAGCATCTTATGATGCTCTGACATCTCGGGAACCCTGCAGATCCGAGGACTGTCCCTTCTAGAGCCAGCCAACTCCTATATCACCAACCACCTGCCTGTGAGCACATCTCTGCTGTGCAAACCAAGCCAGCTCCGGCCCACAACCTCACCTCTCCCCACCCTGCTCACACACAAGCCCAGGGGTCCCACCCCAACCACCCCAGGCCAGGCCAGGCCAGGCCCAGCCAGAGCCAGCACCATCAAACTAGCCGATCCTAAGCTTGCGCAAGGTGCCAACCCTGCCCGCCCCTTCCACTTGCAGAAACTCCAATAAGGACCTGTGTTTTCCCTCATCCTAACCAGCCCCAGGCCGGCAGGAAGAAGGACCCCTGAGGCAGCTGGCTTAGACTCCAGGTGATAGAAAGAGGAGCCCCCCTCCCCTGGCAGGTCACCTTGCAGCCCCAGGCCGAGTGGTGCCTCCATTCTCCATGCTGGGCCTTGTCCTGGGTGTTTCTGGTTCATCTAATCCTCTCAGGAACCCCGAGAGGAGGGTGCGTCTGAGATCCTGCTTCACAAACCAGCTTTCTGTGGCTGCTGGGACCCCCATCCTGCCTCTTCTCCACCTACCCCTCCTTGGTCACCTTACCTGGTCACACATCGTAAAACCACCTCCTGCCAGGGGTGCTAAGACATCTCACCAAATGGGGACATCAGCTGCCTCGTCATCACTCTGCATCAGAAGACCCCTCGCCCGGCCTCGCCCCCACCTCGTGGCCCCACAGCCATCTGCCCACCACCCCTGGGCTCCAGAGCCGGTCCTGCTGCACCCCTGAATCTGGGTCTCAAACTAAGACTGAGCCCGACCGTCCGGCACACCTGCTCTCGCCCTGTCCCCATCTGTCCTGCCAGGGGCACAGGCCACAACCTGGGAGTCACCCCCTACTCCTCTCTTGCTCCCCACACTCAATCCCTCAATAAGTCCTGTGAACTCTGCTTCTAAAATCAACCCCAAATTGCTCCTTTCTCCTGCCTCTACCTGCCGGGGCCCAAGTCCCATCATGGCCCACCCAGACCAGCACTGTTCCCTCCACCCTGGTGCCTGGCTCACACGCTTACTCCACATAGTCTACTCCCCCACAGTGGCCACAAGCAGCCTGTGACCACCGGAGTCAGTCCTGCCCCTCCTCTGCCCTGGGCCTTCAGGGCTCCCAGCTCCTATCAGGTAAAAGCCATGGTCCTCCCCATGGCCCACAAGGCCCAGCACCACCTGCCATGTCCCCTCCCTGTTCCTCCTCCCTCTCTCCCCCTCACTCACTCTGCTCCAGTCACATGGGCCTCCTCCTCAATGTTCCTCCAACACACCAGGCACAGTCCTGCCCCAGGACCTTTGCACAAGCTGTACCCTCTGTCTAGAGTGCTCTCCTCATGGCTCCACACTGCATATCTCCTCTGCCTATAGATCTCTGCTCAAATGTCACCCCTCCTGAGTACCTGGCTTCAACCAGCTCCCCCACTGCCCATTTCTCTCTCTCCTTCTCTCTGCTCTGCTTTTCCCCATGGCATTCGATTCCCCTGCCATGGTGTATCTCTCTCTTCTTTCCTCATCTGCTGCCTGCAGGCACCTCTCCTGCACCCCCAGCATACTCACATCTTGTGCAGGCTGGCCCCCAGTGCCTGGCCTGTGCACACTTCAGTGTGAACTGTGGGGGACACCTGCACCGCACCCCACAGCTCTAAACCATCAACAGCAGCCCTGCGCCTCCAGGATAAAAGTATGAGTGCATAACTGAGAAAGAAGAACAACTGTGACAAAATGCTGGGGTCCCCTTCCTCAATCAAAACCAGAGGCTAGGTCCCCAAAACAGCTCCCACTGTCTCAGGCACCTGGACCCCAACCCCTCCATGTGGCCTGGTGGTGCCCAGGACAAGGCCCCAAGGCTAATCCCCAGGTCAGTAATCCCCTCACGTGGACAGTCCCTGCCTCAAGCCCCACCATCCAGCTGGCAGCAGCCAGGAAATCCTCAGCAGGGTCCCGACCTGTACTGTCACAAGTGGTGACACAGGCTAGGCCAGGGTAGCAGGCTGTGGGAACAGGAGGGCCTGGGAGCCAAGACACTCTGAGAACCTGGGCCACCACATCAGTAAATGCCCGGATCACACAGCTGTCACTTAAGGAGCCATACGAGGGGACACAGGCCTCACCTATTCCTGTCCTACGGAATACCTGGGCCCCCCTTACCCACATTTGGAGAGGCACTCTGTCCTTGGCCAAGGTGAGGCTGAGCCAGGCCAAGCTCCAGGCCACAAATGCCTTGGAAGACCCCAGGTAGCCCCCTGGAACTGCCCCTCCCACTTCAGCATGAGCTGGACAGAGCCTGGACCCCCAGACCTGCTCCTTCTTGCCCCCCGCCCCCTGCCACCAACTCCAGGAAGCAGGCCTCCCTCACCTCCCCCCACCCCCACAGGACCCCTGTCCAGGCCCCAGTCCCACTCACCTGGACACCTGCCCCCAAAGCCCCCTCTCCACCATGCAGCCAGAGAGCACTCTGTAACAGGCGACTCACTGCCCTGCTTAAACCTGCCAGCACCACCAACTAGACTCAGACCAGAACCTGTGACCCCAAAAAGCTGGCCCTGCCTGCCTCAGGCCCCTCCCCCTCCCTTTTGTGGCTCAAATGAATCATGCTCATTCCTATCTCAGGGCCTTTGCACAGCTGATCCCTCTGCCTGAATGCTCAACTGTGGCTATTTCTCCCTCAGGTCATCTGCTCCCCTGACCACCTCAGTGGCAGCAGGCCCTGGTCACCCTCTATGGCCACAACACCTGTTTCACCACCCTCACAGCTCCCCTTGGGCCAGCGTGGTCTGACTCAAGGGTCAGCAAGCATTTTCCATAAAGGACCAGACAGTGAGTATTTCCAGCTTTGAAGCCAGAGGCCTCTCTCTTTTTTTTTTTTTTTTGAAATAATACAGAATTTTATTATCAATAATCTTCTCAATCTTTATATTATAAAGGAACTTTTAACAAGTTTGACCACAAACAAAATAACAAAAACTATCTGGTAAAGTTGTAAACAAGTAAAATCACTCTTAGGAAACTAGAAGTTAATATTGCAATGCATATAATAATGATGATTAAATAACTTTCACATATAAAGAATTACTACATATGAAAAGAGAAAACACAAAAAATTCATAAAAGCATACAAACAGTAAACATATAAGTGAATTTTATTTTATTTTATTTTTTTGTCTTTTTAGGCCCACGCCTACAGCATGAAATTCCCAGGCTAAGGTTAGAATTGAAGCTGTAGCCGCTGGCCTACACCACAGTCAACGCTGGATCCGAGTTGCACCTGTAATCCACACCACAGCTCACGGAAACAATGGATCCTTAACCCACTGAACAGGGTCAGGGATTGAACCCATATCCTCAGGGAAACTATGTTGGGTCCTTAACCTGCTAAGCCACAACGAGGCCAGGGATCAAACCTGAGTCCTCATGGATGCTAGTCAGGTTCATTTCTGCTGAGCCACAAAGGGAACTAAATTAATGAATTCTAATCCAGAGGTCTCTGTCTTGATACTCAGCTCTGCTCCTGTGGCTGGACAGCCCTGTGGACAACGTGTGGATGACAAGGGTGTGGCCAAGTGCCAATAAAACTGGCCGCAAGTGGGATGGACCTGGGGCCAAAGTCTGCGACCCCGGCCTCAAGCATTTACTCGCTGGCCACCCCCATTCTGATCCCCACCAATCTGAAGATGAGGGAGCCTAGGCGCCTGGCCCTCTGCCCCTGCCCCCCAGCAGGTGATCGATAAACGTCCACCAGGTACTGTCCCAGGACAAGGCGAGGGGTAAACACATGTCCACTGAGCTGAGCAGTCCCTTGAGCTCGCACAAGTGTGGGGTCACCACACCAGCACCCTACCCAGGCTCCACACGCCAATCCGCCTGACCCAGCCCTACCAGAAAGTCACGTCAGCATGCCATTTCAAAGACAGAGATGCCAAAGTGGAGGGTCCCCAGCAGGCAAAGGTAGTCTGGCTCCTGAGGCCTCTCCGTGGAGGGGACCCAGGCTGTGGGCCCAAGTGCCTGATGCCGCATCACTAGAAAGTGGCCAGGGTGGAATTCGAATGGGGAGCTTTCTGCCTTCAAGGCCATAGATGACTCACAACGAGGGGATGAAGGACGCTGCAGCCCCCAGTTACCATCTGCCCACAGCTACCGAGGCTCCAGTGATGAGTCCCCACCCACCCCGGCCATGCTGGCCCCCCTCAAATGTAAGAGCTAAGGAAGCAAATGACAGGGACATGGAGGGTGTGCAGGCCAAGCAGAGGACACAAGGGGTGCAAAGGCCCTGGGGCAGGGCCAGGCATGGTGTGTTGGAGGAACGGTGAGGGGGCCTGTGTGGCTGGAGGGGCTAGAGCAGAGTGAGCAAGGGGTGGTGAGGGAGGAAGGGGATGGGGAGGGAGGGAGCGGATGGGGACCTTGTGGGTTGTGGGAAGGACTTGGGCTTTCACCCAAGGGAGGTAGGAGCCCTGGAGGGCTGTGGGCAGAGAAGGGGTGGGGCCTGAGTCAGCTTTTAGTGGGAGCCATCTGCGGTGAGTGGAAGAGAACACAGGAAGAGTCAGAGGGACCAGGGAAGGATGAAGGTGCTGAACCAGGTGCAGGCAGAGGAGTCGGGAGAAGTGGGTAGATCTGGGGTCCATTCTGAAGGCAAAGCCCACATAATGTGCCACCAGGTTAGACGTCGGTGGGGCATGAAGCTGACTGCACTGCAATCATAAGAGAAGTAGAAAGGACAGGAGGGAGATGGCTGAGAAACACCAGAGCACAGCACAGACCAAAGCCACAGATGGCTCATGGGCCCTAACAGGGGCCCCGTGAACGTGTCCAAGAGCCCAGAGATCCTGGCCCCAGGATGGGGCACCCCACATGGTCCCCCAAAGCCAGCAGAGAACCCCCTCAAGCCTTTCCTGAACCAGGCCTTGGGAGCCTGAGCCTTTAAAGTAACCAGATTCTAAACACTGATACACTTCACCTCCCATCAGATTGGCCAAAATGACCAAGACTGATAGCATCGGGAGCTGGCAATGCCAGGGGAGACAGACAGTCTCTCTCAGTCCCTGCTGGACCGTTTCAGAAAGCCATCGGGCAGCAGTCTGCTTGCCCCTGACCCAGCCCTTCCAAGGCAGGGAATGCCAACCACCAGAAGTTAAAGCACCACTGTTATAGGCCCACATTGAAAAATGGCCACTGCAGTACCTGACAGCTTGTGACAGCAAAAGGTGGCTCCAAAACCAAGCCGATAGTCCCTCAGCAGAAGGATGATTGAATCAATAAAGCCTGCACCCAGGAGTTCTCACTGTGGCACAGTGGGTCAGGTCAGTTGACTGCTACAACCTGGGTCACTGCAGAGGCTCATGTTCAATCACCAGCCACACACAGGGAGTTAAGCATTGGCTTTGCCATGGCTGTGGTGCAGGTCACAGCTGCAGCTCAGATTCAATTCCCCAGACTGGAAACTTCCACGTGCTGCAGGTGCAGCCAACAAATAAAAAAATAAAGCTTGCACCTAAAGCAGGCTGTTGCTAAGAGTCACCAAACACTTTTCACCTGTTGACACCCTAGGTAAGACTGGCTGCATGGCCCCATTTTACAGAAAGGGACACAGAGCCTCAGACAGGTCAAGGCATTTACCCTTTGAGGTCATACAGCAATTGAATGGAACCCTGGCAGGGTAATGGGTTTCCACCTTCTTAATCACAACACCATATTCTCTCTCTCTGAAGAAGATAACTGATACCAACATGAGAAAAAAATATTACAGCTAAATGCAAGCAAGTTACAGGACAGGTATAGTACAGCAGCCATCACCCAGGGTGACTGTGTCTCCAGTGGACATTGGGTGATGCCTGGGGACATCGGTGGTCTTCACGACTGGGAGGGGCCTCCTGGCATCAAGAGGGTGGGACCAGGGATGCTGGTCAACCCTACAGTGCTCAAGACAGCAACCCCACAACAAGGAACTTTCCACCACAAAACTTTGACAACGCCAAGGTGTTGAGACTTTGGTGTCATACAGAACCACCTGGTGAATAAGCAGCCCCATTTATGCGTTTACTTATCTGCAGGAGCAGCAGGAAGGGATGGACGTTTGTTCCCCAAACTTAACAGAAATGAGTTCGGAGGAGAAAAGGCAGCTCTTAACCATCAAGGGAGTGAAATTAGCTGTGAGAGCCTTGTTTCTGCAGGCTTGGGGACAGGTGTGTGTGGGGGGGCAGCTGCTTATGCTCTAGGTCCCTGTGCTCAGAACCCAACCATAGCTGGGGCCTAGGACTTTATCTGCCCATTAGATCACCCAACCCCTGAGAAAACCCATGTTTGCTCTGTGGCTTTCTTGCGGTTGCTGTATCTTAGGCTATTTTGTCTCTGCCCAGTCCAAGCCAGAGGGCTGATGGCAGAGGTCAGGGGGCTGAGAAAGGACTTCAGCAGGGTCCCTCCGCCACGTCCGGTGCTGGCCAGGCAGGGCACCAGCCATCAGCAAAGAACAGGAGGCGAGCAAGAGGGCCGGAAGGTGGAGCTGAACCGGGTCATCCACCAAACAGCTCCAGATGGCAGTGGGAACAGAAGAGTGGGAGTCCTCCAAAACCCCGGGGGAAGCTTGCTCTCTCGCTCGCTCTCTTGGGCTCTTTCTCCAGATATTTCTCCCAACTCCCAGGCAGCACAGCATCTCCCTGCCTGCCAAGGAAGCTCTGGGAGGCCCTGGTGGGGAAAGGAGGATGGATGCCTATGTGGGTGTCTATAGGGACTGGCCGGCAAGGGCTGCCTGGGAGGAGCAGAGGATTCTGCAGATTCAGAAACTTCCTACTTGGGAGCTTGCAACCTTGACCAAGAAGGAACCGACCCTCTAGGCAATGGCTGGGCTTTGCACACCACCCCAGGGAAAGGCAGGCCATGAGCCCACAGGGCTGAGCAAGGCTGCCTCCCTCCCCAAACCTGCCATACTAGAGGATGAGGGAGGCATGCCAAGGAGAGGGACACAAAAAAGCAGTGACCCTACAGCGCCATGGTAGCCCCCCAGCATCCAGAGAGAAAGGGAGGGGGGCGCTCCTCCTCCCCCATCTGCTTGCAGAGCCCTGGCACTGAAGGTGCCTGGAGATGTCATCCCCCTATCCCCCTCCTGTTATAGGAAGGTAAACTGAGGCCCAGAAAGGGCAGGAGTGGTCAGTGCACTAGAAACCGGATCTGGTGAATTCCACAAAAAATGATAAGGGAGTCAGGAGGCTGACCCAGCTGGCCTCCAAGACCCCCCCACTTCCACCACAGCAGCCCCTGCCCTTCACGACCAATAAGACGCGCCCACAGCGTGACCGCTTGGAGGGGAAGGGGTGAGGCCCGGAAGCTGATACCCGCAGGGTGGGAGGCCCTCGGCAGTGGGTCCAGGCAGTGGGGAACATCTGGGACAGCGTCACCCCTTGGAGGCGGGGCCCTCCACCGGAACGGGGGTAGTCCACTATCCCACATGTATAGCAGCCCCCGACAACAAGACTGGGTGGGATGTCGTCCCCAAGCACCCTCACGAGGAGGCAGTGCACCCACCCGCCGCGCGTCCTAAACAGAGGTCTCATTCCCCAGAGGTGAGAACCCATCTTGCCTACATGCCTCCAAAGGGGGCTGCTCCACCCACTGCCTCCCAGAATGGGGCTCTGCGCCCGCCCCCGCCCCCAGACCGGCGTCTTCTGCAAAGACCCCTGGAACAGGAGGCACCATCCGGAGCCCCCAAGGCGGGGCTTTCCATCCTCCCTCTGGCCCCGGGCGGCGCATCCCCCGGTCCTGAAGTGGGGCGATCCATCACCCCCGCGAGCGCCCCCGAGTGGAACGTTCCGTTCCGGCTTCCCCGCTGTGGGTCCCGACGCCCCTCCAGCGCTCGGACGGGTCCACTGGGCCCCGGCGGGGGGGGCAGGCGGGTCCATTCGGGGAGCGGGGAGAGAGGGAGGGAGGTCCGGAACCGTTACCTGCTGCCGCACCGCTCTCCACCGCCCAGGCCGCCTCCGAGGTCACAGCCCCGGCCTCGGCGCTCTCCGCCTCGTCCGGCACCTCCAACTCCATGGCCGCGTGCGGACCTGCCGGCGGGCAGGCGGCCGGAGGCTACGACCGAAGCTGCGGCCGCCGCCGCTGAACAACAACCACCACCGGCTAAAAAGAGGAGGGAGGGGGGTCGGGCCCAGGGAGCGAGGGGCGGGGCCAGGCGTTGCGCCATCGCGCATCGCGCGCGCAGCCAATCGGGGCTTGGGGGGCGGGGTCTGCGTGCTTCCCTGGCCCCCGGAGCACCGCGAGCGCCCTCACGCGCCCAGGGGGTAAAAGGGCAGCACCTTCCCATCACTTAAATATTGCTTTGGTATGGAACACCGTTATTATAGGTACTGAGTGTAAATAATTACAGTTTAAAATTATCATATTGGAGTTCCCGTCGTGGCACAGTGGTTAACGAATCCGACTAGGAACCATGAGGTTGCGGGTTCGGTCCCCGCCCTTGCTCAGTGGGTTAACCATCCGGCGTTGCCGTGAGCTGTGGTGTAGGTTGCAGACGCGGCTTGGATCCCGCGTTGCTGTGGCTCTGGCGTAGGCCGGTGGCTACAGCTCTGATTCGACCCCTAGCCTGGGAACCTCCATATGCCGTGGGAGCGGCCCAAGAAATGGCAAAAAGACAAAAATAAATAAATAAAATTATCATATTAAGAGTAACGTTTATATTACATATGTTGCAAGTTTAAGATAAATAATAAGTTACATAAAAATAAGTAATTTAATCCACAGTATATAAACTATGTGTGATATTATATATTAATGTTACTTTTAAATAAACAGCGGTATGGTGTTATGACAAGTAATAATAATATGCAATGTAAAAATACTTATGATATATAACATTATGTATAACGTAGTAAAAAATTGTTATACATAATAATATTTTGTGTGTGTGTGTGTGTGTCTTTTTAGGGTAGCACCCGTGGCATATGGAGGTTCCCAGGCTAGGGGTAGAATCAGAGCTGTCACCACCAGCCAATGCCACAGCCACAGCCACGCCAGATCCGAGCCGCAACTGCAACCTACAGCACAGCTCACTGCAACACTGATCCTTAACTCACTGAGTGAAGCCTGGGATTGAACCCACAACTTCATATTTCCTAGTCGGATTCGTTTCCACTGAGCCACGATGGGAACTCCAATGTTTCTAAATGACAAACTCAGTGCTAAAGCCTTCACATGCAACGTCTCCATAAGTCCATAAGTTAGGGACCTGTTTCTGTTTGCTTTTTTTTTAAAACCAATATATTCCCAGTACTCTACACAGAACCTTACACCTAGAAGACAATAAATATTTGATAATATTGATCAACCAGATGGAAACTATTATCATCCCCATTTACACATGAGAAGACAGGAACTAAGAAGGCTGAAGCCACATGCTTGGAATCATACAAAGAACCATGCTGGGAATCTATGTGTTTACTTATTATATTAAGAATGATAACATTTTTAAAGTCTAATGGTGAAATTATCAGTGATATGGTTAGGCGGTTATTCATTCGGAGGTCATGGTTTGGGGAGTAGTAAACGTTGCTATTAGTAGTTTTATTCATTACTAATGATTTCTGCTGTGGGGCAGGTCAGGGAGTCTGGGCACTCAGCTGGTGTGGGTCTGAGCTGGGATGTCTTCACCCACACCTGACTCCAGACAGGTGACCCCTCTTCACCTTCACCATCAGGGTGCAGGTGAGATCAGCAGGAGGCCAACAAGGCTGGGCTTGGGGGTGCTTGGCGATGGGATGATGGGGAATTAGCAAGACGGAGCAGGCCTCAGTCAGACCCAGGGGTTAGAAAGATGCTTCTGAAATGTTCTTTTGGGGGGGGGGGGGCCACACCCGTGGTATCTGGAGGTTCCCAGGCTAGGAGTCCAATCAGAGCCACAGCTACCAGCTTACATCACAACCACAGCAACGTTAGAGACGAGCCACATCTGTGACCAAAACCACAGCTCACGGAAATGCCAGATCCTTAACCCACTAAGCAAGGCCAGGGATAGAACCCAGAACCTCGTGGTTCCCAGTTGGATTTGTTTCCGCTGCGCCATGATGGGAACTCCTGAAATGTTCTTCGTCAAAACCAGGAAACAATGGAGTTCTTCTCTGGCACAGCGGTTAAGGATCCTGCGTTGTCACTGCTCTAGCTTGGGTCACTGCTGTGACACGGGTTCATTCCCTGGCCTGGAAACTTCTACATGCCCTCAGATGTGGTAAAAAAAAAATACAAATCAAGAGGAGGGAAGACATAGGGAGATCCCATTGCGGTTCAGTGGATTAAGGACCTAACATTGTCTCTGTGAGACTGCGGGCTCCATCCCTGGCCTGGCTCAGTGGGTTAAGGATTGGAGCTGCTGTGGCTGTGGTATAGATCCCAACTGCAGCTTCAGTTTGACCCCTTGCCCAGGAACTTCTATATGCTGTAGGTATGACCATTAAAAGAGAAAAGAAAAAGAAAAGGGAAGATGTTGAGAACAGGACCCAGGATCAGGGGGAAGCATCCCTCAGGTTAGCTGTGTTCTGTTAGAACTAAACTAACCCAGAGGGGAGGAGTCACAAAGCTCCAGGGACTCATCAGATGAGGGATAAGCACAATGTGGTCTATCCATCCAGTGGAATGATTCCAACCTAAAAAGAAGGAGATTCTGGGAGTTCCTGCCATGGCTCAGCAGTAATGAACCTGACTAGTGTCCATGAGGACTCAGGTTCGATCCCTGGCCTGGCTCAGTGGGTTAAGGATCTGGTGTTGCTGTGAGCTGTGGTATAGGTCACAGATGTGGCTTGGATCCCGAGTTTCTATGGCTGTGGTGTAGACTGGCAGCAGCAGCTCTGATTCAACCCCCCTAGCCTGGGGACTTCCATATGCCTCGAGTGCAGCCCTAAAAAGCAAAAAAAAAAAAAACAAAAAAAACCGGAGATTCTGACACACTCTGTAACATGGATGAATCTCAAGGACATGATGCTCATGAGAGAAGCCAGACAAAGAAGGACAAATTCTGTCTGATTCCAGGAGATCCCTGGAGGAGTCAAATCCATAGAGACAGAAAGTAGCTGGTGGGGTCAGGGGCTGGGGTAGGGAGAGGTGGGGAGTCAGTGTTTAATGGAGACAGAGTTTAAGTTTCGGATGATAAGAAAGTCCTGGTGATGATGGTGGGGATGGTTGCACAACAATGTGAATGTGCTTAATGCCACTGAGCTGTGCACTTTAAAATGGTTGCGATGGTAAATGTTATATGTATTTTGCCACCATTTTTTAAAAAAGGCTCCAGGAGGAGTTCTTTGGACACATGCCATGAATAGATCTCCTGATTTATTTCGAATCTGTCTTGAGAGAAGATTTAGATCGGTGGTTCTCAAAGTGAAGTGCCTGGATCTGCCCTCATCAGCATCATTCAAGAGCCTGATAGAGGTGCAGGTTCTGGAGCCCCAATGCTCTTGCAGCAGAAACTGACGGGGGCGGCAACCCACGATCTGGGTTTGGATAAGCCCTTCAAAGCAATTCGGATGCTTGATGGCGTTTGAGAGCCACTGGCTCAGACAACCAGGAACGGAGAGAAGGCCCTGGGAGCTGGGTGGGCAGCAGCTTTTGCTACTCTTGCTTCATCCTCCCATGGCCCCTTTCCAGGTTCCCATTTTGCAGGTTGGCAAAACCTAGGCTGCCGGGCTGGGGCTAGTTGCCTGGTTTCGTGCGCCTCCTGGTGGCTATAGTGGTTATTACCTCCAACAGGGCAAGGCTCTACAGCTGATATCATGCCTCTATTCCAGAGCTTTCCGATAAACTACAAGGCAAACCCTTTTATTTCTTTTTTCTTTTCTTTTCTTTCTTTTTTTTTGTCTTCATAGGACCACACCCACGGCATATGGAGGTTCCCAGGCTAGGAGTCGAATTGGAGCTGCACCGCAGGCCTATGCCACAGCCACAGCAAAGCCAGAGCTGAGCCACGTCTGCAACCTACACCACAGCTCATGGCAACACCAGATCCTTAACCCACTGAGTGAGGCCAGGGATCAAACACGCGTCCTCATGGATGCTAGTCAGATTTGTTTCCTCTGAGCCAGGAGGGGAACTCTGTAGCCCTTTTCAATTAAAAAAAATATTTTTTTTTCAGCTGCACCTGCAGCATATGGAAGTTCCCGGGGCCAGGATTGAATCTGAGCTTCAGCTTCCCCAACACCAGATCCCTTCACCCGCTGTGCTAAGCCAGAGATGGAACCCATGCCTCTGCAGTGACCCTTGCCGCTGCAGTCGGAATCTTAACCCACTATGCCACAATGGGAACTCTCAATTTAAAATTCTTTTAAGTTTCATTGAGGTATATAGTTGATTTATAAGGTTGTGACCCACTTTAATTTTTTTTTTTTTGCTATTTTTTAGGGCAGCACCCACGGCATATAGGGGTTTCTAGGCTAGGGGCCAAACCGGAGCTGTAGCCGCTGGCCTACATCACAGCAATGTGGGGTCCAAGCCAAGTCTGTGACCTACACCGCAGCTCATGGCAATGCCGGATCCTTAACCCACTGAGTGAGGCCAGGGATTGAACCCACATCCTCATGGATCCTAGTCGGGTTCGTTAAACACTGAGCCATGAAGGGAACGCCCCCGATTTAAATTTTAAATGACATTTTAAAATGTCTAGCAACTGTATTTTGTAAAAACAAAAACAGGTGAGATTACTGTTAACAATATATTTCATTTAACCCCATACATTCAAAACTATGATCATTTCTACTGGGATTCCATAGTAAAACTGATGAGCTATTTTACATATTTTTCTGCATCGTGAGTTTTCCAAATCTGATTTACCTGCCTCTCCTACATTCAGACCAGCCACCTGTGGCTAGTGGCTAGAAGGTGCAGCCCTACTGTGTGCCCAGCAGAGCTCTCAGCACTTTATGGGTGGACACTCATTCAGTTACTCTAGGAAACAACCCTAGGAGCAGACACCAGTTCCCATTTTTTTAGATCAGGAAACTGAGGGGACCTGTGACTTACCCAAAACCACCCAGCTAAGTGATAGAAAATTCTGTGTAGGAATCCTGCAGGTCATTTGGTGGCAGAGAAGCAGTTTGTGCTCAGATCTGTGGGGAGTGGGGGGGGGGGGGAGCAGCCCTGCCACAAGCTGCTGGACCACATGCCTGATGAAGGCACAGCCCTGGCACGGGCTTGGCACGTACAGGTGCAAGGGGAACAGTGGGGAGAAGGGGGAACTGAGGGTGTGCCCTTCTTTCATTCATTCCTGAATGTAGTCCCCAGATGTCTCCCAAGCACCTCCCAAATGGGCAAGTCCTTTGCTGATGCCAAGGGCTCAGCAATGGAAAGTGCAAGCAGGCTTGCCATCCCTGGCCTCTGGGCGGGCAGGGGTTAAGGCCAGCAACTCCCACGTGAGAGCACCTTGCGACAGAGCCACACACCCAACCAGGTCTCTCTCACTCTTGCTGGTTTGCCTGTGCTTGTCACCCTGCTGGTTCTGCCACCAGGCACGGGACTGGCTAGCCTGTGGCCGCCACGGGGAGGAAAAGTTGGGCAAACAGGTGGGGAGGACAGAGCTCAAGCCTCAGGTCCCCTCCCTGCCCCCATGCCAGGCAAGCACCCAGGCCCTGGCTCCTGCTGCCTGCCCAGAGGCCACCCAGCCTCCTAGACAGGTGAGTGTCCCCTCTCCCTACTCTGCCTGCTATCCTAAAGGCACTGTCCAGACTGGGCTCCCCACTGCCGCGGGGTCCTGGGTCCCCTATCACCTCCCCCTCCACAGCTCCCCAGGAAGCAGGAAACTGACACTCCTGTGTGGGCATTTGACATAGTTTCTAAGGGATTATCTGGCTGGTAGTTAACTGCCCCTGGCAGCCCGCCCAGGACGCCATAGCCACGGACTTCAGAGAGTCATTGTTGGCTCAGGCAGTGTCGGAGGGCTGAGGGGACACAGGCTGGCCTCTGATCCCAAAAACCTAGGAGGGTAGGCTGGCGGGGAAGTTGCAGGCGAGGCCGCCTGGCATCTGGTGGATATCTGGGCCTCCTGGAACTTAAGAGGGTCCCAAGTTTCCAGACAATTGCATCCTGCCTCCCCCACCCCACCTGCTGCTGGAGTCGGGGGCTGGGCAGGGGGCCAGGGGTTCTGGGGGCAGCTTACCTCGCTTATCTTGATTTCTTCTGGGGGTGAAATCTCCCAAGGGAGAAATGCAGGCAGGGGCAGAAGGATGGTTGTCACAACAGTCTGCAGAGTCAACTGTGGGCAAAAAGCCAGGATGGTCTCCTGGCAAAGGAGGCCCTGGAGAGGACAGGGTTCGGGTGGCAAGAGCTTTTTCTGGGTCATTTTCTCCCCAAAGTGCATGACAAAGAGGGCTTCTCAGCCAGCCCAGTGTCTGATTGCACCTCGAGTCTCTGTCTGGGACCAAGAGGGCCCTCTGGGGCTGGGGCAGCATGAGCGTCCCAGTCACAGGGTAGATGGCTAGCCTGGCATTTGGGGTCACTCCCAGGAAGCAGATCTGCTTAAGATCTGGGGTCTGCGGGGATGGGAGGGGATTCTTCTTGATTGTTAGATCCCACCCTGCCTGGGGTTTGGGAGAAAAAAATGCATGGAATCTGACCTGGCCTCCGTTTTCTACTCTGTGAAAATGGGTATAAGAGTCACCACATCACGGGGCTGCTGAGAAAATCATATGACGGGTAATATATTTCTGCCATGGGGGGGGAGTCAGTGTAAACTGTCTCACCCCAAATCAGAACTCAGAATGCCAAGCTGGTGGCAGCATCCCATCACCTTCCTGTTTGTGCACATTGTCAAATCAGGGCTCAGAGAGGGGCAGCCACCTGCCCCAGGCTGCACAGTCAGGTAGGGCTGATAGGAGTCAAAATGCAGACAGTGGGGAGGACTGGGGGCTGCATAAACCTTGCCATCAAGACCCCAGTTTCAGCATCCTGTAAGAATCCTCCCTCCCTCGCTTGGAGCTTCCGTGTGGCCCAGGTTCTGGGGAAAGTTCACTGAGGGAGTTTGGATTCCTGTTCTTCCTCCTCCGGCCTGGCCTGGCGCCAGGGGAGCTGTGTTTCCTCAGGGTGGAGCCTGACACTCTTTGGAATGAGCTGAGGTTAGTTGGGGAAACATGACTGGGAGGAGGTGCTGCCCAGGGAATGACCTGCATTTAGGGAGCACCTACTGTGTACCAAGTGCTGTTCTGGGCCTTGGAGATTCAGGGGCAAACAAGTAAGACAAAGATCTCTGCTCTTGTGGGGCTTGTATTTTGGTGGGGGAAGAGAGACAGGCAACAAGAGACATAAGAAGGAAGTAAACTGTATCCTAATTGTATTCTGGGTAAAGAGGATGGTCAGTCTTACAGGGAAAAAAAAAAATTAAAGTGGTACAGAGATAGGACTGAAACAGGCAGGGAGGTATTTTATAATAGAAAGCTCAGGGGCGAGCTTATTGAGAAGGCGACATTTGAGCAAAGACTAGAAGGACATGAAGAGTTGGGGGAAGGGCGTTCCAGGCCGCAGGTACAAGCTCCTGCAAAGGCCCTGGGGTAGGACCGTGCCTGGAGTGTTAGAGGAACTTCGAGGAGGCCCATTTGTCTGGAGTGAGTGAGGGAGAGAGAGGGAGGAAGTGAGGCGGGGAGGTGACCGGGTAGGTCGTGCTGGGCCTTGTAGGTGGTGGGGAAGATGTAGGCTTTTACCTGGTGGGAGGTGGCAGCCTGGAGGGCGGTGGGCAGAGAAGGGGCGGGGCCTGTGCCGGGTGCTCACGGGCGCCTTCTGGTGGCTGCTGTGGAGAGGACTGTGGGAGGCCAGGGTGGAGTTAGGGACCAGGATGGAGGGGACTTCGCTGGTCCAGATGAGAGAGGATGAAGTGGGCTAGGTGGAGGCTCAGGAGGAGGGAGAAGTGGGTGGATTCTGGACAGATTTTGGGAGAACCAATAGCATTTGCTGACGTTTAAGAGACAGGGTTCTGAGTTCCCTCTGGAGGTTCAGTGGGTTAAGAACCTGACTAGCATTCCTGAGGATGTGGGTTCAATCCCTGGCCTTGCTCAGTGGGTTAAGGATCTGGCATTGCCAGGAGCTTTGATGTAGGTCTCAGATGTGGCTTGGATCTGGCTTTGCTGTGGCTGTGGTTTAAGCCAGCAGCTGCAGCTCCGATTTGACCCCTAACCTGAGAAATTCCATATGACACAGGTGTGGCCCTAAAAAGAAAAAAAAAGGGTTGATGAGGAAGAAAAGTGAGAAGAATGTTCTGAGGCTTGAAGATGGTTAACAGGTGACAGGGACAGGCAGAGGTAGATGGAAATCTCCTGAGAGGGGAGCCTTGGACGCCAGAGTGAAGGTTTTTGGTGTAATGGAGTTGAGGATGCAGGTTCAATCCTTGGCCTCGCTCGGTAGGTTAAGGATCTGGCCTTGCTGTGAACTGTGGTGTAGGTCACAGGTGCGGCTCGGATCCCATGTTGCTGTGGCTGTGGTGTAGGCTGGCAGCTACAACTCTGAATCAACCCCTAGCCTGGGAACCTTCATATGCCACAGGTGTGGCCCTAAAAAGACAATCAATCAATCAATCAATCAATAAATGCCTGGCTCTATACTAATATAAAGCAAAAAGGATGCCTTATGAGTTTACTTAACTCATTAATTAACATGGGGACCAGTAAGATTTTACAGCCCATTTAAAAGCACATGTTAAGAAAGAATGTACACATACAGACTCACACACAGGCAGTCAAGAATGTGGAAATGAGGAATTTCTGCTGTGGAACAGTGGGTTAAGGATCTGGTGTTGCCACAGCTGCGGCTCAGATTCAGTCCCTGGCCCAGGAACTTCCATGTGCTGCAGGTACAGCCCCCCCCCCAAAAAAAGCTGAAATTAATTTACAAATAGATATAAAACTGGTCAATAGCCACAGGACAATAATCAGTGGTTTCCACAGGACAAAATCCATTTGTATTTCTATGGACAAGAATCATTTGCAATGCCACCGTTTTCTTATAATTTACAGTGGTGTAAAATGGTATGAAAGCCATAAGCACAGATAACTAAAGAGGGTACCCAGAGCCTGGATTGATCAGATGCTCAATAAATAAACTTGAACAAGTTCTAGGGAGCTATGGACTGTTCTTGAGCTAAAGCCACAGCTTTTTTTTTTTTTTTTAGGGCCGTTACCTGTGGCATATGGAAGTTCAAAAGCTAGGGGTCAAATTGGAGCTATAGCTGCTGGCCTACACCACAGCTACAGCAAGGTGGGATCCAAGCCTTTAGTCTTTTGCTCGCAGAAACTCCGGATCCCCGACCCACTGAGCAAGTCCAGGGATCAAACCCACATCCTCATGGATACTAGTTGGATTTGCTTCCAATGCACCATAACAGGAACTCCAAGCCACAGTTTATTAAGCTCACACTCATTGCTGAGACTATTTGGTCAATTTCTGCTCTCTGTGCTGGTTTGTGAGCTCCACCACTGCAGTGTCCTGAGCTCCTAGAACAGTGCCTGGGAGTTCCTTTGTGGCTCATCGGGTTAAGAACCTGACTAGTATCCATAAGGATGCAAGTTTGATCCCTAGCCTCGCTCAGTGGGTTAAGGATCCTGTGTTGTAGCAAGCTGTGGTGTAGGTTGCAGATGTGGCTTGGATCTGGAGTTGCTGTGGCTGTGGCATAAGCTGGCAGCTGCAGCTCTGATTTGACCCCTAGCCTGGGCACTTCCATATGCTGCAGGTACAACCCTACAAAGAAAAAAAAATTAGAACAATGACCAGGATACAGTAGGTGCTCCATAAATGAATGAATAGGTCATGGTGAACCACCTAAGATTCTGAACAGTGCTGGGTGTTCTAGAAGGACAAATTCCAGGTGTGGCAAGTTCAGCTGCAAAGCAGATAAGGATCTGCAGTGTGGGGGTTATGGGGACCTTTCAGGGGCTGCAGTGGGGGGAGCTGGCCAGGAGTCCAGGTGCAGGGGCCAGACTGAAACCAGGGATGGTGTCCAGAAAGGTGTCAGGGGTTGGGATCCTTCCCCCAGTCATTGAACAGAAGGACAGAACCTTGAAATAGTTTGGCGAGGGGGAGCTTGCCAAGGGCGGAGGGGGAGGGAGTAGGAGTGGGGTGTGGGGGGTAGTTTGGGGTTAATAGATGCAAACTGTTGCATTCGGAGTGGATAAGCAATGAGATCCTGCTGTAGAGCACAGAAAACTGCATCTAGTCACTTGGGATTGAACACGATGGAGGACAATGTGAGAAAAAGTATATATATATATATATATATATATATATATATATATATACACACACACATATATGTATGACTGGGTCACTTTGCTGTACAGTAGAAATTGACAGAACACTGTAAATCAACTGTAATAGAAAAAATAAAAAAAAATTTTTTTGTCTTTTGTCTTTTTAGGGCCACACCTGCGGCATATGGACGTTCCCAAGCTAGGGGTCTAATCAGAGCTACAGCTGCCAGCCTACACCACAGCCGCAGCAATGAGGGATCTGAGCCGCATCTGTGACCTACACCACAGCTCACAGCAATGCCGGATCCTCAACCTGCTGAGTGAGACCAGGGATAGAACCCCCAACCTCATGGCTCCTAGTCAGATTTGTTTCCCCTGAGCCACAACGGGAATTCCAAAAATAAAAATCTTTAAAAAAATATTTTGGCGGTGGTCTCTCTCCAGCCCGGAGGACATAATTCACTTTAACTTTGTCCCACTGGGGTTTTTCTCCCTTCCCCTGGCCCAAGTGGAGAAGGAAGCACAAGGAACACCCAGGCAAACCTCTCTTTGCAGTGGCTGCTTTAACTTGTGTACCTTCCCAACCATACTGTTCACAGTCAGGTCCCATTATACAGATGAGGAAACTGAGACAGGAGCAGTGAGGCTGGAATTCTCACAGGGCACTGCTCTGCCCCCTGCTGCAGAGCTTCCCCCTAGAGCTTCCTCCCACTTGAGGGCAGGGGAGCATTCACTCTCTGAGCCCCCTCCCAATGCCTCCCACACTCCAAGTCTTCACCCCTCCTCACCTCCCCTTTCCTCCTACATCAAAGTGCTCTCCCTAAAATGCCCCAGGACCCCCCATGGTGCCACCCCCTGGGACAGCCCTCTGTCCTGGGCCTGTCAGCCAGCCCACCACACCCAGAATCTGCCCTTCCTCCCACCCCAGCGCTGGCGCAGTCGCTCCACACCCTCTGCCTGAACCCATAACCCCAGCCCGTGCATGAGGAAAGCATCAGACAAACCAAAAGTGACGGACATTGTACAAAATCCCTGAGCAGGAGCCTCCAGATGGTAAAGGTCACAGAATAAGGCAGGTGGGAATCTGAGGACTGAACATGGTGGGATCCTGGATGGGGTCCCCGCAGAAAAGAGATATGACTGAAATCTAAATACACTGTGGAGTTTAGTAAATAGTGATGAGGATGTGGTTTCTTAGGTTTGTTTTTTGTATTAAGTGGCTGCACCTGCAGCATATGGCCGTTCCCTCCCAGGGACTGACTCTGAGCTGCAACTGTGGCACCACTGGATACTTTAACCCACTGCACCGAGGGTGGGGGGTGGGGCTCGAACCCGAGCTTCTTCGGCAACCCAAACTGCTGCAGTTGGATCCTTAACCCACTGCCCCACGTTGGGAACTCTATGGTTTTGTAGTTCTGACAATATGCCATGGTCATGTAAAATGTGAATGTTGGGAGAAACTGGGTGAGGAGCATAGAGGGACTCTCTGAATTATATCTACAACATCTCTGTCAAATTATTCCAAAATAAAATGTTTATTTTAAAATATTTTTTTCCAGAGTTCCCGTCGTGGCGCAGCAGAAACGAATCCAACTAGGAACCATGAGGTTGCGGGTTCGATCCCTGGCCTGGCTCAGTGGGTTAAGGATCCAGCATTGCCGTGAGCTGTGGTGTAGGTTGCAGACCCGGCCCTGACCCCGCGTTGCTGTGGCTGTGGTGTAGGCCAGCGGCTACAGCTCTGATTGGACCCCAAGCCTGGGAACCTCCATATTCTGCGGGTACGGCCCTAAAAAGACAAAAGACACACACAAAAAAAAAATAGAAAAGAAAAAAAATATTTTTTAAGGCCTCTGAGTTTGGCCTCATTGCTTCCCTAGTCCCCTCCCCGCCTTCCACAGTCTGTCCTCCCTGTGGCCGCCACCAGACGGCGCCAATGAGCACCTGAGTCAGGCTCCGCCTCTCCGCTGCCCACAGCCTTTCAGGGAGCCCATCTCCCTGGGGGTAAAAGCCCAAGTCCTCTGCGTGGCCCATAGGGTCGTGCAAGACCTTCCCTGTTCCCTCCCTGCCCTCCTCTCCTTCCTCTCTTCCCTTCACCAGCTACACACCCTCCTCGCCGTACTTCCAAAATACCAGGCATGGAGTTCCTGTCATGGCACAGAGGAAACAAATTCAACTGGGAACCATGAGGTTGCGGGTTTGATCCCTGGCCTTGCTCAGTGGGTTAAGGATCTGGCATTGCTGTGGCTGTGGTATAGGCCTACAGCAACAGCTCCGATTAGACCCCTAGCCTGGGAATCTCCATATGCCACAGGTGTGGCCCTAAAAAGACACACACACACACACACACACACACACACACACACATGACAAAATACCAGGCATGGTGCTGCCCCAGGACATATGCACTGGCTGTTCACCACCCCGAACACCCAGCTCTCCCCATGTCACCTCTCTTACCATCTTCGGGTCTAGCTGTTCCCTCTGCCCATATCCCTCTCGCTTAGGTCACTCCTACCAATCTCTGTACCACCTCCTCAGAGCATCCCTCCCTGAGCCCCCAACCCAGGCTGTGGCTCCTTGCAGATGTTCTCAGAAATCTAGGTTGGACTTTTTATTTCTATTATGCAATGATTCAATTATTGTCTGTCTCCCCGAGGACCCTGGGCTTCCTTTAGGGCAGGGACTGGGTCTATGTGAGTCCTGGGTGTACAGCTGGTGCTCAGTAAATGTCGAATAAATGGACCGGTGCCCGGCCAGGCTGTAGAGCTGTTTCCTTCTTGGGTTCTGGTCAGACCTGTTAGGCCACAGATATGACCTCAGCCTCCTGCAACCCCCGCAGAGCAGCCTCCACCAGGGAGACCCCAAGCCCCCAGCGTGAAAGAACCTCCCAGCTCCTCCCTCTCCTGGTGGCCGCAACTCACTGGAGTGACCTCAGCCCAGTCCCCACCCTCTTTGGGCCTAAGTGCCCTCTAGATGCTCAGAAGGGCAGGGCAGTCTCATCCCACAGGTTTCGCTGCATCCTCCCTTCCCCCACCCCTTCAGGCCATGCGCACACTGCCCCCTGCTGGCTGAAGTTGGGCAATTTGAGGCGAGAATTCTTTCCCCATCATTTCTGCACGTGGTGCAGAGAAGGGGCTTGCAATATTTTTGTTGCATGAATGACTGAATAGGCAGGAAAATAAATACATGAATGATAGCATGTCTGGTCTGTGAGACAGCACTGGAGGTACCCTTCTCCAAAGCCCTGCATTTGAGCACAGGGTCATCCAATGGTTACTAGGGAGCCACTGAGTGTTCTTGTGCAGGGCATGAATATGTGACATGGCTGGAGGAAGACCTTGTATTCTGGGGCGGTTTCCCCCTTTCTTTTTTGTCTTTTTTTTTGTCTTTTTGCCTTTTCCAAGGCCACACCTGTGGCATATGGATGTTCCCAGGCTAGGGGTCAAATTGGAGCTATAGCCGCCGGCCTATGCCAGAGCCACAGCAATGAGGGATCCAAGCCACGTCTGCAACCTACACCACAGCTCGCGGCAACGCTGGATCCTTAACCCACTGAGCCAGGCCAGGGATCGAACCCACAACCTCATGGTTCTTAGTTGGATTTATTAACCACTGAGCCACGACGGGAACTACTGCCCCCTTTCTTAGAGGGGTGGAGCAGTCCTGGGCACTGTGGAGTGTTGAGCAGCCTCCCTGGCCTCCACCCACTCAATGCCAAATAGCATTGTGTCAATTTGTGACAACCAAAAATGTCTTCAGGTATTGCCAAGTGTCCTGAGGTGGGGGAAAGGGGAGAAAATTATCCTACAGTGAAAATCAATGGCATGGAGTGAGCACTTGTAGGGTTTGCCACTTCATCCATGTGGCCTCAGTTTTTTCAGCTGCAAAATGGGCACATGTATATCATGTGTAACAGTGGCTGAAGCAAAGCAAACACTCAATAAACATGAGCTAGTAGCCTCATTACCACAAAATCAACCCATTTATTCTATAAGTAATGGCGCTGAGGTCTGGTGGCACTGAGTGCAGAAATTCAGGATGGTCCCCCAGCTTTGGTCACTTGTAGGCTATTTGTCTAATTTTGCTAGACCTCCGTCCCAATCAGTAATCACAGCCACAAATCCCTGCGTGCATGTGGCAGTGGGGGATTTATTTATGTTTTTTTTCCTATGACTCATTAAAGCAAATACACATCTATTAAAAAATATTTGATCTTTACCTAAAATCATCACCAAGTCGGTCCTTAGAAAGGGGCTTCTGCAATTGTTTATTGCCTTAAGGGCCTTTGGGAACACTTGAGGGGCTGATTCTAGCTGACTGGGGTCTTGAGACTAGTGTTTTGGGGATAACTGCAGTGAGGAGGGGTGAGAAGTCAACTTTGGGTGACAACGATTTTGGTTATACTTTCGGCCTTGTTCACTGGCAAACTCTTACCCAGTCTTCAAAACCCCATCTGCAATACCCCCTCCACCAGGAATCCTTCCCTGATCCCCCATTTTTCTCTTTACCTTTCCACAGTCTGGGGTTCTTCTTTGCCCAGTCTTGCCTGGATGAGACTGGGAATGGGTGTCAATGCCCAGATTTACCCCTTCAACCTTGGCATGTGATGAGGCATGGGAGGGAGCAGCTGAGCTTCAGGGTCTATTTTTTTTAAGCTGAAAGGAATGTGTAGGTGGAGCCATTGTTGGCTCCACCCATCCAGGTGACTTCCTTCCCTCCCTCACCCCCAGGTACAGGGTTTCTTTCTCGGTCCTGCCTTTCCTAGATGTGGCTGAGGGTGAGGCTGAGTGAGAAGGAAGGCTGACCTTTACTCTCAGGAGCCTAAAGAATTTCGCCCCACCTTCCCTAGCTGGGGCCCAGCCTGTTGCTAGGATGCGAAGGCAGAGCCAGGTGGCCGGTGGCACTGGATTTGGGCCAGGCCCCAGAAGGGCTGCTGTGCACCTTCAGAAAGTCCGCGCCTCCAGCCTCTCTGGTCCTGAGTTCCTCTTACCAAAATACAGTAAACCTCCCAAAGAAGGACTGACCCAAGAAAGACCAGCTTTATGCTCCGTAGGTCTCTGGCCCTCGACTAGCTCCTAATCCAACAGGTCTCCCTGCTGGCTCTCAACACGTAAGGGATGGAAACCCTTAAAAAGCGCTGCCTCGGTTCTGAACACGGCCCGGGTCTTCTTTGCAGCCTGGCCTGGCGGGTCTCCAGCTCTGCCGCTGGCCAGTGCGCAGCTAGGTGGAAAACCTGGCCTGGAATTTCCACCCCAGAGCCTGGATCTCGTGCTGGGAGGTGGTGGCGGGGACCGAGACTGCCTCCGCGGCGTCCCGAAGGCGTGCCGGGGCGGGGGCGGGGCCCGTAGGAGACGCGGAGGAGGAAGAGGTGCAGGTGCAGCCCAGGCGGCGGCCCGGCGGGAGGAGGGAGTAAGCTGGACACCTGCTTCGCCGCGACCCTCCTCAGCCTTCCCGCGCACGCCGGGTTGGGGACCGATTGATTGACGGTTTCTGGCCCCCCCTGGGAGAGAGGCGCTGGACAGCCCCCGGGTGGACTATGGCGGTGAGATTCCAGGCGAGTAGTTCGCCGAGGGCGGGAGGGTGAGGGAAACGAACTGGGATCAGGGCTGGGGCCTGGTCCCAGGACCCCAGATCGCCCTCTGCCTCGGTAGCAGATGGAGAAACTGAGGCCCAGAGCAATGCGGTGGCTAGCCCGAGGTCGCAGGAGGAGAGGCGTCTGCTCTGGGTCTGCCTCCCTTAGCCGCTAGACCTGGGTTCAAACACCGATTTTTCTGTGTAGCTTTTGGGCCAGTGAGTCCATGCCTCTCCTATCCTCTTCTGTAAAGTGGGTGACCGTCATTTTACAGAAGGGTGTAGGGAGGATTCTAGGAGGCAAATATGTGGCAAGCGCCTGGCACATAGTAGGTGCCCAGTTGCCAGGGGGATCAGCCGAGTTAAGCTTGAGCACTGAGGGTGGAACAGTGGGCAGGGAATTCATTGGTGGGCTGGAGGGGCTTTGGCCAATGCAGCGAGGCTGTGGGAGAGGGGCTCACCATTTATTGGGTGCCCACTGTATACAGAGTCTTTAACTTGCACAACCTGATGGAGATGGGGGTTGACAAGCCTCCTTTCACACTGAGCAAGCCAGCCTGTGCTGGGGAGAAGGGATCCTCATGTCTCTACCTGGGAGGACTTCGGGCTCCAGGGATGCAGCTTGAATCAACTCTGTCACACCCACCTACTGGGTCTCAGATGGGGCCCCAGGAGGGGGCGGGGGTAGACAGGCTTAGGGGTAGGTGGCTGGCCTTAGGCCTGGACCGCCGGTGGCTCTAGGGCCAGGCAGTTCTGGTTCCTGCCACCTGCCTCCTTCCCAGACAAGGAACAGCTCCCAGAATCCCCTCCCCAACAGGAGGATTTGTGGCCCCTTCCCCTCCCCCTCCCCACCCCGATGCTGTTCCCAGAGTGTGGACGGCAGCCCAGCAGCCAGGTGCCCTGGGCGGTGTGACCTGCCCCCTCTGGAGGCATCTCCTTTCACAGTTTGTGTCCCCTAAGCAGCAGGTGGCTGGGAGGGGGAAGGCCTGGGCCCCACCTCCTCGCAACTCACCTTTATGGGGGTGGGGCTGAGGGGGTTAGGAACTCGGGACAAACCTGGCTGAGTTCCTGACTGAATCTGCCTTTTATTCCACCATTCACCTATTCCTTAAACTGCTGTGTGCCTGGTCCCATGGGGACAATGCTGGGGTCCCAGGACCCCCTGCCCTGGCCACCAGGAATCCCCAGATTCTAGGGGTGGAAGGGAGGAGGTAGACTGAGACATCCCAGGCCCCAATAATCAGACACAAACTGTGGGGGGAGGGTCAATAGGGACTCTTTTCCTGGAGGAAGAGACAGTGGCACTGGGGCTGTGAAGGATGAATAGGAGTTTGCTGGAGAGTACAGCATGTGCAAAGGCCTGGAAAGTAGGCTGACTGGAGAGCCCAAGAGGTGCCGATGGCCATTACCAAAGTACCCAGAGAGATGACCCTGCCCAGCCTTCACAGCCCAAGAGGAAAGACCAGAAACTCCCAAACAGATGATTAAACAGGATGATTTTAAATGGTTCTGGATGCCATGAATAAAACATAGTAAAGCAGAGAGGAGTGGTAGGGTGCCAGGGAAGATTGGCTAATCTAGGAGGGCCCCCTGGGGAGGTAGCATTTGAGCTGAGACCCAAGAGTCAGGGGCAGCTGTGTGCATCCTGGGAAGGTGACCAGGCACAGGGGACAGAGGTGGGCAGTGGGGTTAGGCATCACCCCTGGGTGTTGGAGAGCCCGCTGGTATCCATGGAGGCGAACCTCCACAAGCTGGGACAAGTCCCGGCCACCTGCGCCTGTCCCCTCAGGGGCCCAGGTTCCCTGGGGGCTGTTTCTTAAAACAAGACCTGGAAATAAAAATTCTGGGAGGCCAGACACCAAGCATTAAATCAAAGCAAATTAAAAGATTCTGTTATGAAAAATAAGTTCAGAAGAAAAAAAAAAGCAGGAGGATGCTGTGGCTGGGTTGTTGAGAGCACATGTGGGATAAGCTGCCCAGGTTCATGGAGTGCTGTGTGACCTCAGGCAAGTTAATGAACCTCCCTGGGCCTCCTTTTCCTCCCTGGAAGGCAAGAATAGGAGCCATTTCCTGAGGCCACTCAAGAGTAAATGGATGTGACTGTGCAAAGCTCTTGCTGGCAGCGCTTGGCATGGTGTTGCTCATTAATATTACACATGGGAGAAAGGTCATTATAATTATTTCTCACAACAACGACTGCCATCTCTCCCAGAGGCCCCTTCTGCTATTCTTGCATGACTCCATGCCCGACTGCTGCACCTCAGCTCTGAAAGAAGGAATGGTGGGGATGAGGGAGGTACCCATTGTACAGATAGGGAAGCTGAAGCCAGGAGAAACACCACCACAGCTAGCAAAGGGCAGACTTCAGGATTTGAGTCTCAGCCACCAGAGCTGACCTGTTCCCAGGAGCTCGGGCGAGGCCCCGCCCTTGGCTTTTTTTCTCTCTTCTCCGCCCCCTTCCTACTCCCTGGGAGCCTGGAATGCTGCTCTCCTGGGAACTTCCAAGAAAAGGCACTGGAACACACTGCACCCACCGGAGGAGGGCGCATAGGGAATCCCCCGCCCCTGAGTTGTGGAGCTGGGCAACTGGGCTGGGGAGGGGGTGTCCCTTCTACAAAGCCTGGGGGCAGAGGCAGTGGCCGAAGGTAAGGGATGGGTGGGGGCTGGCTTCCAGACAGGTTCCACCTCCCTCCTTCTCCCAGTGTCTCCTGGGGCCTAAGGCTCCCAGACCTGTGCTCTCATCTATATCTGAGACATGAAAAACAACAGAATCCACGCCCCTCGGCCGCACCCTCCAGCTGCTCAGTAGTCTTGGCAAATGACTTCCCTTTCTCGTGTGCCTCGGGTCCCTGGTTTCCTCATCTGTGACAAGAAGATAAATAGAATATCCCTTAGTGAGCAAATTAAATGAGATCTTAAATGTGTATGCCTGGCCTAAAGGAAGCACTTGATTCATTCAGTAGATAGTTAGAATCTCTCCTATGATCCAGGCTCTCAGGATTCAACTGTGAAGGAGGCAGACAAAAATCTCTGCTCTGTGAAACCAGTACTCTAGAGGGAGAGCAGGGCTGTGACAAGATTTTTTAAAAATCTAGGGAATGTCAAGGCGTCACAAGTTCTGTGACCTAGGAATCAGGGAAAGGCAGATAAACTGGTCTGTTGTGGGGTGGGGAGGGCTCTGGTTCCAGGTAGAGTGGCTGGGAGAAGCAGGTGAGGGAGCAAGCCAGGTGCAGATTTGGGGGAAGAGAGTTTCAGGCAGAGGGCATAGCCCATGCAAAGGCCCTGGGGCAGGACAGGACCCGGTGTGTTGGAGGAACAGTGAGGAGGAGGAGGCCCGTGTTCCTGGAGCAGAGTGAGTGCCCTGTGCCTACAGGCCTTGTTAGATCTCCCCAGGGACTGAGCCAGAACTTCCTGAGGGAAAGCAGCAAGGACTCACCTTTCCTCAGCTCCCACTATGGTTTGGCCCTGTTAACAGTTGTGGCCAGATCTTTCTTTATGGTGGGGCCTCTACTGGGCACAGTGGGGGTTTGAGCAGCACCTCTGACCCCCACCCACTGGATGGCAGGAGTATCCCCAAGTTGTGACAACTACAGATGTCCCCAGACATGGCCCAGTGTTCTGGGGTTGGAATGGTTCCCAATTGAGAACCACTGACTTAAGTCCATTTTGCAGATGAAAAGACTGAGATCTCAAGAGAGGCAGCAATGCGCCCACAGGTTTGGGCCACAGGAGTGTCAGAGTGGCTCCCCACCTGGGGCTGGGGACCCCTGAATGCTCTGATATACCTCACGCCCCCCTTCTCTGTCCCATCCCACCAGGTGCTGGACATGGAGGAGCTGACCATCTGGGAGCAGCACACGGCCACGATCAGCAAGGTGGGGCCTCCCTCTCCCTGCATGGGAATGGTGGCTTGGTTCCCACTGGCTCAGTGGAGGGGACAACCTTTGTTTGGATGAGAAGCAAAATCATGGTCCATCTCCCATTCCCCTCAGGACCCCCGACGGGGCTTTGGCATTGCAATCTCTGGCGGCCGAGACCGGCCCAGTGGATCTGTGGTTGTGTCTGATGTAGTGCCTGGAGGGCCAGCAGAAGGCCAGCTACAGTGAGTGTCAAGGCACCGGGGTGTGGTGTGGTGTATGTGGGTGTGGTGGTGGGGGGCACACCAAGAGGAGAGACCTGTGTGGGCCAAAGCTGGGAGGCTGGAGAGTACCTGGCGCCTTCCAGCTCTGTCAACACAGGGCTTGGAGCTGGCAACGTAAAAGTTAGCAGCTAGCCCTCACTCTCTTCAAGGTCCTGGTCCTCCACTGAGTTCTTGGGGTTGTGCTGGGCCCAGAACACTCCTGGAGGAATATTCCGGAGACCTCTTTTTGGCTGAAAGGAGGGAGACGCAGCATCCTGAGCCCTTGGGGGCAGGAGGCTCCTGGGAGTTATGTTGGGAAAATGGTTCTGGGCCCTGAGTGGCTGCTGGTGATATTGCTCAGCTCAGAGGCAGGGACCAGCTTCAGAGGAAGTATGACACACAGACAGTGAGAGAAGGGGAGAAAAGCAGGAAGAGGGGGCCCAAGAGGAAGGAGTGAGGGGGTAGAGAGAAACTGGTTGTGATTGCAGCTTACATTCTATGATGGCATCTTATTATTATGTGGGGTCTATGATCGGTCCCATTTTACAGATGAGGAAACTGAGGCCCAGGAGGATAAATATCTTTGTGAGTCTGGGGCCACCAACAAATTAGAACCAGGCCTTGCAGACCTCAGGGAAGACCTCAGGGGGGAGGGCTCCCGGGTAAGTGCTCCTCCCTGAGACCCGGCTTCTTCCCTCAGGACAGGAGACCACATTGTCATGGTGAATGGGGTCTCTGTGGAGAATATCACCTCCTCCTTTGCCATTCAGATACTCAAGACCTGCACAAAGGTGGCCAACATAGTGAGTGGGGGCTGGTGGGAGGGTCAGCCCCTGGCTTAGGTGGCACATCTGCCCCTGGCTGAGCTCCAACTTCTGTCCATGGGTGGTATAAGCTTCCACCAGCACGTGGAATCTTGCTCCCATTTCACAGCTGGGATGTTGAGACCCAGAGGGACCAGGGGATGGGGGAGAGCCAGCCACCCACCTCCACCCCCTACAACAGACAGTGAAGCGTCCCCGGAAAGTCCACCTGCCCACCACCAAGACCACCTCTGGCCCAGGACACCAGGATTCAGATGAGGAAGATGGACCACGGCGGCTTGAAGAAGCTGAGCATGGCCAGGGCTATGAGGGTGACACATCCAGCGGTTCCGGCCACTCGTGGGGGGAGCGCTCCCGCAGGACGAGGATGGGCCGCCGGAGCCGGGCAGGCAGCCACGGGCGCAGGAGCCCAGGCAGTGGCTCCGAGGCCAATGGGCTGGCCCTGGTGTCTGGCTTCAAAAGGCTGCCACAGCAGAACGTGCAAATGCGACCCGTGAAGTCTGTGCTGGTGCGGAGGAGAGAGAGTGACGGTGAGCCCAGGGGCCACGTTGTTGCCAGTCAGGCCTGGCGTCCCAGAAAGGGGGTAACAGTGCTGCTCTTGTGTGGTGTGTAGTTGGCTCACATCCTGGTCCCAGGACCTGCAGGCATGTCACCTCACGTGGCAGGGAGGACTTTGCAGGAGGAATTAAGTAAAGGCCCCTGGGGTGAGGATGATCCTGGATTCCCCCGGGGCCCAGTGTCATCACAAGGTCCTCATAAGAGGGAGGCGGGAGGGATAGAGGCAGAGAGAGACAGGAGATGCTGCGCTGCTGGCTGTGAGGATGGAGGAAGGGGCCACCAGCCAGGGATGTGGCGCCTCCAGAAGGTGGAAGAGGCAGGAGCCATCTGTCCTCTGGGTATTCTGAGGAACCATCCCTGCCCACCCCCAGGTTTAGCCCCAGGAGGCCCATTTCAGACTGTGAGGTAACCAATTTGAGCTGTATGTGGCCACTAAGTGTGTGGCAGTTTGTTACACCACCAACAGGAAACTCACAGCATGACATTGATAGAGTGTCGAGGTAATGGAACGTATAGAACAGGAGGGACCTGCGCTCTCACCCTGTCTTGATTCAAAGGCAGCATCATGACCTTGGGATTCTGGTCATGGTGTGATAAATGGCACCTACATTGTCATTTTAATAACAAGAGTCACATCCTTAAAACACTGATTGTGATGTCATTAAGACTATTGGGGTTGAAGTTCCCATCATGGCACAGTGGAAACGAATCCACCTAGCATCCATGAGGATGCAGGTTCAATCTCTGGCTTGCTCAGTGGGTCAAGGATCTAGCATTGCTGTGAGCTGTGGTGTAGGTCAAAGATGCAGCTGGGATCCTGGGTTGCTCTGGCTGTGGCTGTGTCTGTGGCCAGCAGCTGTAGCTCCGATTTGACCCCTAGCCTGGGAACCTCTATATTCTGCACTTGCAGCCCTAAAAAGGAAAAAAAAAAAAAGAGAGAGAGAGAGAGTATTGAGGCTGTGACCATGAAGCCCCTTTGGTGACATCACTGGGGTGTTGGGAAGGGGCAACCTGGGCTCTGTTCCCTATCAGGCACCTGCTGCTAACTGCTGTGCAATGACATCAGAATCCCTGCCCCAGGGCCCTTGCATGGGCTGTTCCCCCACCTGATACACCCTGCCCAAGACCCTTAAAGGGTGTGCTCCCTTGCTTCATCCAAGCGCTGGCTCAGACATCAGCCCTGACCCCCTTGCCCCAAACTGCCCCTCCAAGACCACTTTCCCAATCTTTCCAGCTTTCTCCATCTTCCCAGCTCTCAGCACCACCTGGGGCTTTAAACAGCATCTCCCCCAGCTACAGGGGGCCAGGTCTGCCTTGTCACTGGCAGACAGGCACCTGTGGGGGAGAGGGCCTGCTGGAGGGGCAGCAGGCTGCCAGTATCAGAACAGCCCCCATGGGACTGGGAGGGATCCAGGCCTGCCCCCTTCTTGCAGGACAGCAGCCCAGAGGGCAGGTGGGAAGGCTGAGATCTGAGAGCTCCCTGCAGCCCAGACCCCAGCCACTGCCTCAGTTTCCCCCTCCTCCCACAGAGTTCGGGGTCAAACTGGGGAGTCAGATCTTCATCAAGCACATCACAGATTCAGGCTTGGCTGCCCAGAACCGTGGGCTGCAGGAAGGAGACCTCATCTTGCAGGTGAGTCCAGGCTTCTCATCAAGGGGTAGGGAGACCAAGGCCAGAGGGTCCCAGCGCTGCCCAGTCACAGGGCAAGGTCAGCAGAGCCGGTCCTGAACCACTTGCCTGCTGCATTGTTGCTTGCTTCCCAAAGTTTGGACATAGCTAAACAGGAGTTCCCTCCTTCCCTGGACTCTGCTGCTAAACCACTGCCAAATGTCAGTTTCTAGTACCCCATTTGGGTTGTCTTTTTCTAGTATCCTCAGAATCACATGGCCAGCTGGCTACAGTACTGATTCATGGGCCTGCCTTAGGTAGTTGGATGCTAATGGTCCAGAGACCAGGCTTCAAGGAGCAGATTTGCCGTAAGAATTGATTCCTTTCTAGATTCCTCCCCTGAAAAATTGTTTCTAGTGATTCCTAGTGTTTGATTTCCAGTTGGTTGTTTCTAGAGTCCCCTAAGAGTTGTCTGTTTCTAGTGACCCTGAGGAATTGTCTTTTTGTAATAGTTTGGGGCTGACACTTGAAACAGAGCTTGCAGGCAGGGGGCTAGAAACTCACAATCCCTAGAATTACTGAAAACAGACATCCCAAGAGAAAATGTTAGAAATGTGTTCCTGGTGAGTGGCGATGACATTAAATCCTTCCTAGGAATATATGTGTCTAATTCTCTTCTAGATGTCTGTTTCTAGAACTTTCTAGAGATTGTCTGTTTCTTATATCTAAGTATTTACTCCCTCTCCCCCAGTTAGAGTTCTTTCTTTTTCTTTCTTTCTTTCTTTTTCTTTCTTTTTAGGGCTGCACCCTCGGCATATAGACATTCCCAGGCTAGGGGTGGAATCCAAGCTGCAGCTGCTGGCCTACACCACAGCCATAGCAATGCAAGATCTGAGCCGCATCAGCGACCTACACCACAGCTCATGGCAATGCCGGATCATTAACCTACTGAGCAAGGCCAGGGATTGAACCCGTGTCCTCATGGATACTACTCAGGTTCATTACCACTGAGCCACAACGGGAACTCCTAGAGTTTTTTCTAATATCTATTCCTAGTGTATCTCCTGAGAAATTTCCCCCTCTGGAGAGCTGAGATTCAACCCAGTTTAACTATTTCTTAGTGCCCCCTGCCATGCCTCTTAGAAAATCATGTTTCTAGAATTCTTGTGGAGGTCAGTTCTTGGCTTAGTCTCTTCTCACAGCAGGAATGCAATTCTATCATTCTCTCTCAAGAATGTCTGTTGTCAGTAATCCCCGAGAATTGTGTGTTAATTTTTTTTCTTTTTCTTTTTTTTTTTAGGGCCACACCTGAGGCATATGGAGGTTCCCAGGCTCGAGGTCCAGTCGGAGCTACAGCTGCCAGCCCACACCACAGCCATAGCAACATGTGACCCGAGCCACATCTTCGACCTATACCACAGCTCACGGCAATGCCAGATCCTTAACCCACTGAGAGAGGCCAGGGATAGAACCCGCAATCTCACAGTTCCTAGTCAGATTCATTTCCACTGCACCACCACGGGAATTCCCTTTTATTCACTCTTTACTGCCACACTTGCAGCATATGGAAGTTCTCAGGCTAGGGGTCCAATCAGAGCTGCAGCTGCTTGCCTACACCACAGCCATAGCAATGTGAGATCCAAGCCACATCTGCGACCTACACCACAGCTCATGGCAATGCCTGATCCCCAACATACTGAGCGAGGCCAGGTATCAAACCTACATCCTCATGGATACTAGTCGGATTTGTTTCTGCTGCACCACAATAGGAACCCCAGGACTGTGTGTTTCTAGTATCCCTTCTCTCTCATCACCTCACTTCCTCCCTTCCTGATCCCTTTTAGATCAATGGGGTGTCCAGTGAGAATCTGTCACTGAGTGACACACGGCAACTTATTGAGAAATCAGAAGGGAAACTGACTCTGCTGGTGCTCAGAGACCGAAGCCAGTTCCTGGTGAATATCCCTCCAGTCGTCAGCGACAGCGACAGCTCCCTCCTGGAGGGTGAGGGGACAGGAGACCAGTCCTGGGGAGGGAGGTTTGAATGGAGGGCCAAGGAGGAAGGCTGCATCAGGCAGAGCCAAGCAGGAGTTGGCAAGCCTGGCCCTGAAGTTCAGAGAGGGACAGAAACTTGCCCAAGGCCACACAGCATGTCAGGGCCAGAGGCCCCCAGCTGAGCCTGACTCTGGTTTGGGTCCCTTGGCTTAGAGGGGCCTAACATGCCCCTCTGTGAAACAGGTCTGGCCTGGAAGTCATGGCCATGGCTGAGATGTGCTTTCTCCCGACAGACATCTCAGATCTTGGCTCGGAACTGTCCCAGGCGCCACCGTCTCACATCCCACCGCCACCCCGGCATGGGCAGCGGAGTCCAGACGGCAGCCGAACCAACTCCCCTGTGTATGTCACCCCCTCGACCAAAAAGGCCAAGTGGGAGGGGGACGTGGGCATATCTTTCCAGTATGGGTACCCATGTGGGTACAGTCACGGTGACCTGCCTGAAAGAGGCATCTCCCTCTACACAGGCCTCCCTGCTCCTGGTATGTAGCTCTGGGTTCTTGATACGGAGAGAACCAGATACCGGTCAACTTAAAGCAGAAGGGACTGAATTTTTCATCACATCCTAGAAGACTTCAAAGCGCATAAACCTTTCACCCAGCAAGGCTTTCAGAGTCCTCTCGGGGGTAGTATAGCCATGGCCGCGTGAGGGATCGGAGGAGGCATGTTCATTGTAATGATGTGTAAAGGGAAAAAGCAGTGGTTACCTTGTATTAGTCTCCTGGAGCTGCTATAACTAAGGGCCACGAACCAGGTGGCTTAGAACAGCAGAAATCTATGGTCTCACAGCACTGGAGACAAAAGTCCCAGGCCTGGGGTGTCAGGGCCCCGCTGCCTCTGAAGGCTCCCGGGGAAAAGCTCTTTCTGGTTTCTCTCCCCGCCTCTGGAGTTCATCTGCTCCCAGACAGCTACCTCCCTGCCATGTGCCTTCAAATCATCTTCCACCCTATATGTGGGCTCTGGGTCCAGATGTCCCTTTTTTATAAGGACCCCAGTCATTCTGGACTAGAACCCTCCTCCCTGACTCCACTATGACCTCATTTTCACTAATCACATCGCCATGACCCTCTTCCCAAATGAGGTCCCATTCTGAGATCCTGGGGGTTACGGTTTTAACAGACGAAATTTGAGGGGACACATTTCAGTGCCTTAAAAAACAGGAATTCCCCTGTGGTTCAGTGGGTTAAGGACCTGGTGTTGTCACTGCTGTGGCTCTGGTTACTGCTGTGGCATGAGTTCAATTCCTGCCATGGGCATGGCCAAAATAAAAAACTAACCCAAAAAAACCACGTAACTGCTCAACACTTGGGGATTAGGTAAGAGGCACCTCATTTAAGCCTGCAGCCCCCTGTGAAGTACAGGGTTGTATCTGTTATCTACAGCTGTGTAACAAATTACCCCCAAAGCTGGCTGCTTAGATCAAACACGTATTCTCTCATGCCTTTGCTGCGAGTCAAGAACTCGGAGTGGCTTAGCTGGGCGGTTCTGGTTCATGGTCTCACAAGGTGATGGCTGAGATGTAGCCTAGGGCTCTGGGCTTTTGAGAGTAGGTAATCCCCTTCTAAGCTCCCTCACACGGCTGTTGGTGGAGGACTCAGACCCACAGCAGGTGGGTCTGTCCAGGGGAAGAGACTATACAGGCCATGATGACCAGGATGTGGGGGTCATTGTGGTCCCTCTTAGAGCCTAGAGGAGGGCTCACACCAAGGCCTCGACTCTTACTCCAGTGTTGCTTCTTTTGGGTGATAATGAGTGGTGACACAAGGAGATGGTGTGTTTATGCTCAGCCCATAGTGGATGCTCTTCATTACAATGGTTATTATATAATCTTTGCTTAGGAATACTAGACAGCCATGAAAAAGGATGTCTCCAAGTACATATTGAAAAGGCCTTGAGGAAATGCACTGGGCATCACGGACAGTGAATGCACGATTGCAAATGGCACAGGGCAGCATCTCAGGTCTGGGAACCTCTTATGTGATTTATTTTTTTTTGTCTTTTTGCTATTTCTTTGGGCCGCTCCTGCGGCATATGGAGGTTCCCAGGCTAGGGGTCGAATCGGAGATGTAGCCACCGGCCTACGCCAGAGCCGCAGCAACGCAGGATCCGAGCCGCGTCTGCGACCTACACCACAGCTCATGGCAACGCCGGATCGTTAACCCACTGAGCAAGGGCAGGGACCGAACCTGCAACCTCATGGTTCCTAGTCGGATTCGTTAACCACTGCGCCACTACGGGAACTCCGTCTTATGTGATCTTCCTGGGAATTCCACAGGCTTGCAGAAGGATCTGTGGACAGCTGGCCCCAAGTAGCTTGATGTGTCTTTCTGATGCACAGCCTGCACTCCTTAAACCTGCCCCAAGAGGCATGGGCTGGGGGTATTGTTCTCAAGAATATTTACCCACTCCTGCTCACTCAGCACCAGGGTTCACAGGCTGGACATTGGAAACACAAAAGTACGTATTTCCCCACATGTTTTTTTGAAAGCATCAGAAAGGTCTGAAAATAACCCCTCTGTACTAAGAGTGGGTTGATTTTGCTGGGAACTTTCTTTCCTTCCTGTAGTTTGATTCTGTGCTAGTCTGTGTGGGCTGCTAACAAAGTACCACAGACAGGAGGCCAGAAGTCCACAGCCATGGGGAAGGCCTCTTCCTGGCCCTCTGATGGCTGCCTTCCCACTGTGTATTCACATAGTGGAATGATCGCTGGCGTCTCTCTTCTCTTTTTTGGCCACTCCCATGGAATGTGGAAGCTCCTAGGCCAGGGGTCAAACCCACGCCACAGCAGTGACCCGAGCTGCTGTAGTGACAACACCAGATGCTTAACCCAGTGAGCCACAAGGGAACTCATTCTAGTGTCTCTTATAAGTCATTATAAGAGATGGGATGAGCCATAAGACACTCATTCCATCATGGGGGCCCTGCTCTCAAGACTGCATTTAAACCTGGTCACCTCCAAAGGCTCTGCTTCCTAATACCATTGCATTGGTGGTTAGGGCTTCAGCATATGGATTTGGGGGACACAGACTCTCAGTCCAGAGCACCTTCTATAACTTTTCACTAATATTAAAACGATTAATGTGATTGTTTGTCACAGGCTCATCTTTCTTTTTTTTTTAAATTTCATTTTGAGGCCTTGACTACACTCAGCCATCCCAGGGCTCAGAGGAGGAAAGTGAACCTCAGAGAGGGTTAGCACAGGGCCTGAGGTCACAGCTGCAGAGGGGGCAGGATTAGGATGTGAATCTGAGTGCAGACAAAGAAAAAAAATTTTTTTTTAGGCCTGCACCTGTGGCATATGGAAGTTCCCAGGCTAGGGGTCAAATTGGAGCTGTAGCTGCTGGCCTATACCACAGCCACAGCAACGTGGGATCTGAGCCGCATCTGCAACCTACACCACAGCTCACAGCAATGCCGGATCCTTAACCCACTGAGCGAGATGAGGGATCGAACCCTCAACCTCAGAGTTACTAGTCAGATTCGTTAACCACTGAGCCACAAAGGGAACTCCAAGAAAAAAATTTTTTTTTAATTTTGTTTTTCCAAAATTCTTTTTTCCTTTTTTTTTTTTTGTCCTTTTGCCTTTTCTAGGGCCACTCCTGCAGCCTATGGAGGTTCCCAGGCTGGGGGTCTAATTGGAGCTGTAGCTGCCAGCCTACACCAGAGCCACAGCAATGTGGGATCCGAGCCACATCTGCGACCTACACCACAGCTCACAGCAACACCGGATCCTTAACCCACTGAGCAAGGCCAGGGATCGAACCTGCAACCTCATGGTTCCTAGTTGGATTCGTTAACCACTGAGCCACGACGGGAACTCCATGTTTTTACAAAATTCTTTTAAAAATTACTGCCCAACATCCTCCCACCTCACCCCAATCTGTTCCCCACCAGGGAGAGTCCCCAGCTTCGGCGGGAAAGTTCAGTGGATTCAAGGACAGCATCAGAACCAGGTGAGCCAAGGGTGGTGACTCTGAGCATCCTTCCCCTGAATTTTCTTCCTTTCTTCCTTCCTCCCTCCCTCCCTCTCCTTTCCTTCCTTCCTTCCTTTCTTACTTTTTCTCTTTTAGGGTCACACTCTTGGCATATGGAAGTTGCGAGGCTAGGGGTCTAATTGGACCTGTAGCCGCCAGCCTACACCACAGCCACAGCCACGCCAAATCCGAGCCACATCTGTGATCTACACCACAGGCTCATGGCAATGCCGGTCCTTAACCCACCGAGCAAGGCCAGTGATTGAACTTGCGTCCTCATAGATACTAGTCAGATTTGTTTCCGCTGAGCCACAACAGGAACTCCCACCCTCTAAATTTTCTGATCCCAGCCAGTGAGGCTGTGCCAGGCAGAGCAGGAGAGACTGGCAGGGGCCTAAGAGGTCAGGGACAGTTCCCTGGGAAAGAGCGGGGGCTGGGTGGCCGCATTCCCAGGGGCAGGGACACCCTCCAGCAAAGGTTTGGTGTCTGGACTGGTCAGTATGCTTGGGGAAAACTGGATCCTCCCTTTCAGACTCCCCGAGGCAAAGGAGCTATGACATCTACAGGGTGCCCAGCAGGCAGAGCATGGAGGACCATGGGTAAGTGTCCCAGAACAAAGCCCCCCAGCTAAGGACTCGCACACCCTGGCTGCCTCCCCAGCCACCATCACCGGCCTTCTTGCATCAGCATGTAGAACGGGACTGCCACATGGGTTGTGGGGGACACGGAGGCCTAGAGGGGGCGGGGGCTCTCCCATCCAGCCTGATGCCTTCCCTCCCCTCACAGGTACAGCCCAGACTTGCGGGTGGTCCACTTCATCAAGGGCACGAACATCGGGCTGCGGCTGGCTGGAGGCAATGATGTGGGCATCTTTGTGTCTGGGGTGCAGGCGGGCAGCCCAGCTGATGGGCAGGGCATCCAGGAGGGAGATGAGATTCTGCAGGTGAGCAGGGACGGCTGGCGGTGGGCGCGCTGAGTGGACCCAAGTCCATTCCTGCTTATGTGTCCTCCAGGTACCCCGCCCCGCCCCTGGGGACTGGCAAGACCCTCACAGACATTTGAACATGTTTCCTTGTCTGGGTCAAAGCTTCATTGATTGGGTCATGACCTTGTCTATGTCACAACCTTGTCAATGTCATGACCTCAATGTCCAGCTCATGCTCTTTTCTAGATCACTGCTTTGTTATGGATGGCACAGTCTCCTTGTTTTGTGTTATGGCTGAGTTAACCACGCTGCCCAAGTCACAGCCTTGATCCCTATGTCCATCTACAGTTTCTTTCTTTTCTTTTTTGGCCATACCTGTGGCAATGCTCAAGTTCCAGGGCCAGGGATCACAACTGTGCCATAGTAGTGACAATGCCAGATCCTTAACCATTAGGCCACTAGGGAGCTCCTCGTCTCTGGGGCCTTTGATAGCAGCTCTGGAAGGAGGTGGGAGAGGAGGGCTTTGTCTGGAGGAAGAGCTGGGATCTGGTGTCCGAAGCCCTATCTCACTCCTGCACCCCGTTCCCGCCAGGTAAATGATATGCTGTTCCAGAACCTGACCCGGGAGGAGGCTGTGCAGTTCCTAATGGGGCTGCCCCAGGGCGAGGAGGTGGAGCTGGTGACACAGCGGAAACAGGACAGTAAGTATGTGTGAGTGTGACTGTGTGTGGGGTGTGAGGGGGCGTGCATGGCCCAGGGCTGAGGTGGGATCCACTGCCAGGCCCTGAGGAGGGGTCGGGGCTGGGCAGTGGCCCTGCAGTTAATGGAGCCTCCCTGTCCAGTCTTTAGGAAGATGGTGCAATCCCGCCTGGGCGACTCCTTCTACATCCGCACACACTTTGAGATGGAGCCCAGCCCGCCATCAGGCCTGGGCTTCACCCGTGGAGATGTCTTTCATGTGCTGGACACGCTGTACCCCAGCCCTGGGCAGAGCCATGCCCGAGGAGGCCACTGGCTGGCTGTGCGCATGGGCCGTGACCTCCGAGAGAAAGAGCGGGGCATTATCCCCAACCAGAGCAGGTGGGAACTCTACTCCCCCCTGGGTTTCCCCACTGGAAATAGGCGCAGTGTCACATCTTAGAATCCTTGGTGATTCACTCTGGGGAAACCAGTCAGTGTTTGTCAGTTTCTGGCAGCTGCTGTAACAAATGACTCTAAACCCAGGGGCTTCCAACAACACACATTTATCGTCTCATGTTCTGAGGTCAGAA
Organism: Phacochoerus africanus; assembly: GCF_016906955.1. Lineage (NCBI taxonomy): Eukaryota > Metazoa > Chordata > Mammalia > Artiodactyla > Suidae > Phacochoerus > Phacochoerus africanus. The sequence continues at coordinate 75,094,608 of NC_062547.1, read as the reverse complement.
GTCTGAAGTAAGTCTTATGGAGCGAAAATCCTGATGTGGGCAGGACTGGCTCCTCTGGAGGCTCCAGGGGAGAATCAGTTCCTGCTTTTTCAAGCCTATAGAGGCACCACGTCCCTGACTCTCGGCCCCTTCCTCTATCCTCACAGTCAGCAGCTTAGCATCTCCCGTCTCTCTCTCTCTGCCTGTGATCCCCTCCTCCCTCTCATGAGGACCTTGTGATGACACTGGGCCCTGGGCCCTTCACCGTCTCAGGGGCCTTTACTTAAATCCCGCTTGCAAAGTCCCCTCAGCCACATCAGGTGACACATCCACAGGTTCTGGGACCAGAACGTGGGTATTTTTGGGGCTGTAGTCCAGGATCCCAGTGCTCACTCGTCTCCTCCCTTCTCGCCAGGGCGGAGCAGCTGGCCAGTCTGGAGGCTGCCCAGCGGGCCGTGGGGGCCGGGCCTGGAGCCTCAACGGGCTCCAGCACTCGGGCCGAGTTCTGGCGGCTGAGGGGTCTTCGTCGGGGAGCTAAGAAGACCACCCAACGTAGCCGAGAGGATCTGTCAGCTCTGACCAAACAGGGTCACTACCCGCCCTATGAACGCGTGGTGCTACGAGAAGGTGGGCTGGGGGGAGCGCAAAGGAGAGGGTTCAGAAGCCACAGTCCGTACCTCCCTTTTCCACCCAAAATACCCACTTCTGGTTACTACAGAATGAAAATACAAATGCACAAAACCATCACATAGATCCTTTACCTACCTGAGAACAGGGGTAAAAATACACCTCATCCAGATTTCAGGAGGAGCCAAGAATAAGCACTTGCCCACAGCCTCAGAGCAGGATTAAAACCAGGTGCAGAGGCTTTTAAAGAAAACGGCAGTGGGAGGAGGGGAATAACAGGTGACACAGGATGGGAAAGGGCCGAGATGCTCTTCAGCTGCTGCTCCAACATCCAGACCAAAAAGGCTTAAACATAAAAGGCCATGTACTTAATGTCTACCTCCAGGCCAATGAGAGTCTAGAAATCTGAATGTACGTCGAGCTTTTTTTTTGTTGTTGTTGTTGTTATTGTTGTTGCTATTTCTTGGGCCACTCCCGCAGCATGTGGAGGTTCCCAGGCTAGGAGTTGAATCAGAGCTGCAGCCGCCGGCCTACGCCAGAGCCACAGCAACGCCGGATGCGAGCCGCGTCTGCGACCTACACCACAGCTCACGGCAACGCCGGATCGTTAACCCACTGAGCAAGGGCAGGGACCGAACCCGCAACCTCATGGTTTCCAGTCGGATTCGTCAACCACTGCGCCACGCCGGGAACTCCCACGTCAAGCTTTTAAGAGTGAAAATAGGAGAATAGGAGTTCCCGTGGTGGCGCAGTGGTTGACGAATCCGACTGGGAACCATGAGGTTGCGGGTTCGGTCCCTGCCCTTGCTCAGTGGGTTAACGATCCGGCGTTGCCGTGAGCTGTGGTGTAGGTCGCAGACGCGGCTCGCATCCGGCGTTGCTGTGGCTCTGGCGTAGGCCGGCGGCTGCAGCTCTGATTCAACTCCTAGCCTGGGAACCTCCACATGCTGCGGGAGTGGCCCAAGAAATAGCAAAAAAAAAGACAAAAAAAAGTGAGAATAAGGCCTGGAAGGAGAGGAGAAAAAGAGGAGGGTCAGGTGCAAAGAGCGGGCTGGCTACTCACTTTTCTCAGGCCAAGATGCCTTCTGCACCTGCTTCCTCATTGGTAAAAGGGAGTGTCAGTGAGGCCAAGGGTCGACAAGCTCTTCCTGCAAAGGACTAGGCGGCAAGTATTTTAGGCTTTGCAGGCCAGATGGTTTCTGTCCAAACGACTTTACTCTGCAGGAAGGCAGGAGAGACGGCATGTGAGTTTGTGCCAATAAAACTTTATTTACAAAAACAGGCAGTGGGCAGGATGTGGCCCAAGGGTTCTAATGGTGGTTGCTTACCAGTGAGTTAGCTGGGCTCAGTTGCTCCAACAGACGCCAGGGATAGCTGTATAAATACAAAGTTTCAGAGTTCCTGTCATGGTTCATTGGTAATGAACCCAACTAGTATCCATGAGGAGGCAGGTTCCATCCCTGGCATTGTTCAGTGGGTTAAGAATCCAGTGTTTCCATGAGCTGTGGTGTAGGTCACAGATGCAGCTGGTATCTGACATTGCTGTGACTGTGGTGTAGACAGCAGCTACAGCTCCAATTTGACCCCTAGTCTGGGAACTTCCATATGCTGTGGGTGCAGCCCTAAAAAGCTAAAAATAATAATAATAATAAAAATAAGAAGTTTCTTTTTCAAGCAACAGTATCAGTGTAAGAAGATGAAGAGGCTTCCCAACTCTCCTTGAGGTATACAACCTAGATTTTACACATCATTCTGCTCACATCCCATTGGCCAGCACATAGTCACATGGCCATCCCTAGCTGCAAGGGAGGTTGGGAGTTGTAGTCTTTAGCTGAGCAGCCACAGGCCCAGCTAGACATGATACTATCATGGAGGAAGTGGAGAAGCAGTTGTGTAAGATGCTAGCAGTCTTTGCCCTAAAGGGGATCCTGATTCTTGTCATTGTTTCTCTGCTTCACAGCCAGTTTTAAGCGCCCGGTGGTGATCTTGGGACCTGTGGCAGACATTGCTATGCAGAAGTTGACTGCTGAGATGCCTGATGAGTTTGAAATTGCAGGTGAGAAACCAGGTCCCAGAGCAACATCATTGGTGAATCATTTTATAACCCTTTCCCAATCTCTGGGATTGAGGCAGCTTGATGAGGTGGCTGCTAATGATGTTGTTTGGGGGAAAGGGAACAACGGTCTCAAACATGAGGCAGATCAGCCACCAGCACCCCCTCCAATGCTTGGGCCAGACAACCTCAATCAATCTTGGCACTCTGTTTGAATACAGCCTAAGAATCCTTCTTCTTCTGGTTTTGTTTTTTTTTTTTTTTGGTCCTTTTAGGGCCGAATCTGCAGTATATGGTTCCCAGGCCAGGGGTTGAATCAGAGTTGTAGCCACTGGCCTACACCATAGCCACAGCTAAGCCAGATATGAGCTGCGTCTGCGATCTACACCACAGCTCACGGCAATGCTGAATCCTTAACCCACTGAGTGAGGCCAGGGATTGAACCTGTGTCCTCATGTCAGATTTGTTTCTGCTGAGCCATTCTGGGCCTCGACTCCTCAGAACTATAGGAACTCCTCAGAATTCTTAACACAGTTCACCAGGCAGTCGTTGCCAATGGAGCCAATTGGACAACTGCCAATTGTTTGTTCAAGATATTTGTTCACTGAGCTACAGACACAGCATTGAACAAATACACAGGGTCCCCATAGGAGACCAAAAATTGACAACTACAGAAATAAGCTAGTGGTAGCAAATTACACTCCTGGGCCAAATCTGGCTGTTTTTATTCAGCCTGCTAATTAAGAATGGCATTTATAGGAGTTTCCTGATTGCTCAGGGGGTTAAGGATTTGGTATTGTCCCTGTTGTGGCTCTGGTTACTGCCATGGCATGGGTTCGATCCCTGGCCTGGGAATGTCTGCATACCATGGGCATGGCCAAAAAAAAGAATGGTATCTATATATTTTAAATGGTTGAAAAAAAATGAAAACAGTTTTCTGTAACACATGAAAAGAACTGAAAGCTGCAACTTGAACAAATACTTGTACATGAAGTTTCATCACAGCATGCACCGTAGCCAAAAGGTGGACACGACCCAAGCATCCATCAACAGGTAATGGATAAATAAAATGTGGTCCATCCACACAATGGAATATTATTCAGCTCTTAAAAAGGAAGGAAAGGAGTTCCCACTGTGGCACAATGGGATTGGTGGCATCTTGGGGCATTGGGATGCAGGTTCAATCCCTGGCCCAGCACAGTGGGTTAAGGATCTGGTGTTGCTACAGCTGCAGCTTAGGTCACAGCTGTGGCTCCAATCTGATCCCTGGCCTGGGAACGCCATATGCACTGGGGGGGTGGCCAAAAAAGGAAAAAAAGAGAGAGGAAATTTTGACACATGCTACAACATGGGTGAACCTTGAGAACACGATGCTGAGTGAAATAAGCCAGACACAAAAAGACAAGTACTATGTGATTCCACCCAGAGGAGGTCCCTAAGGAAGTCAGATTCACAGAGACAGGAAGTCCATGGTGGGGGCCTGGGGCTGGAGAGTGAGTGTTTAATGAGGACACAGTTTCAGTTTGGGAAGATAAGAAATTTCTAGAGATGGATGGTGGGGATGGTCGCAAGTGATGTGAATGTGCCTGATGCCACTGGGCTGCGCACTTAAATGTAGTTATCATCGATGGTGCATTTTGTTACACACATTTTATCACAACAAAGATATAAGGTAGTGTCCCCCTCCCTTTTAGGCCCCCCAGGGCAGGGTGTGCCTCCCCTTGCTGCAAGGCTATAGAGGAGGGATTCCTGAAGGAAGCAGTGCTAAGGTCCTTGAGGACACATGGGAGAGTAGCTTCTTTTGGATCAGTGCCCAAGCTAAGGCAAGGCCCAGAGTTGGGACTGAGCCTGGGAGAATGAGTATCTGGAGCATAGACTCTGAGTCAGCCTCCCCACCATGCCACTCATTGGCTTAGTGACTCTGAGCTGGTGACTTATGTCTGAGGTTCAGTTTCTCCATTTGCCAGATGGGCAACAGCCACTCCTGTTCAGAAGGAGGAGGGGACCCAGGGTAGTATCAGGCCCTGAGGCCAAAAGGAGCTGCTGGTGTTAGGATTTCTCTGCAAGGGAGCCATGGTGGGTTCTTGAGCAGGGGAGGGGCAGGTAGAACCTGAAGGGCCAGCAGACTGCCCTTCTGAAGCTGCCCGTTGCCTCTCCCCTCCACAGAGAGTGTGTTGAGGACTGACAGCCCCTCCAAGATCATCAAACTGGACACCGTGCGGGTGATTGCAGAAAAAGTAAGCAAGGCTCTGCTGTGGGTCCCAGTTCATGGGTGGGGAAACCAAGGCCCTGGCCTCTAACCTGTTCTTGTCCCACACCCCGAAGGCGTGGTTTTCCACACCCTCTTGGAATGCTTTGTGAGGTGGGGGACTTGAGGGGGACAGAACCTTGCCCAGAGTCACACAGCAGCAAGCCCTGAGAAAAGGCAGAGACTCAAACTAGGGCTCTCATGCTTAACACACTGTGCTGAAGCTATCACTGAGCCCCACCCCAACATGCTGGCCTGTGGATGTGAGAAGCCACATTCCACTCTGACCACAAACCCTTCATCTCCATCTGTCTGATTCTTCACCTGTCTCTGGGTGTGTTTTTCTCTCTACTGTCTATCTTCCCCCCTTCCCTGCTCCCAACACCGGCCCCACCCAGGACAAGCACGCGCTCCTGGATGTGACACCCTCAGCCATCGAGCGCCTCAACTATGTGCAATACTACCCCATTGTGGTCTTCTGTGTCCCTGAGAGCCGGACAGCCCTCAAGGCACTGCGTCAGTGGCTGGCACCCGCCTCCCGCCGCAGCTCCCGCCGCCTCTATGCACAGGCCCAGAAGCTGCGGAAGCACAGCGACCACCTCTTCACAGGTGGGGCGGGAGCAGGGGGTCCAGGGCGGGCGGTGGGTCCTGGCCTGAGTCTTGCGGCCATGCTGATGCCCCCTCCCCACAGCCACCATCCCCCTGCAAGGCACGAGCGACTCCTGGTACCAAGAGCTCAAGGCTATCATCAGGGAGCAGCAGACTCGGCCCATCTGGACAGCTGAGGACCAGGTACCCAGTCCAGGGCTTGGGAACTGTCGAGCCAGGGCTGGGGCTAGAGCAGAGGGCATTGCCAAGGCCAAAATTTGAGCTGAGGCTAGGGTCTAGACCTGGTTCCTGGAGTAAGATGGGATTGGGGACTCAGTTTGGAGATTGGGGTCTTCTCCTAGGGTTAGAGTCAGGGTTGGGACTTACCTCCAAAATGGGGGCTCAGTCTTGTGCAAGGTCAATGGTCAGAACTCATCTTGGGGTCAAGTGTTAAGCCTCACTTTGAGGTTGGGACTGGAGTTTGAAGAGTGGTGTCTCAGGTCAGGGGTCTGGTCTCAGATCAGGGAGGGGCAGGTCCGGAGGTCTCAGCTCAGCCAGGCCACGTGCACCTGCAGCTGGAAAGCTCTTCAGAGGACAACCTGGACCTCCCCCACCGTGACCTGGCTGACAGCTCTGCGGATCTGAGCTGTGACAGCCGCGTCAACAGTGACTACGAGACAGACGGCGAGGGCTACACGGACGGCGAGGGTGGGCCTTACACAGACGTGGATGAGGAGCCCCCGGCACCAGCCCTGGCCCGGTCCTCTGAGCCCGTGCTGGCGGATGAGCCCCAGATCCTGCAGGATCATGGAAGACCCTCAGGTCACCAGGCACCCCAGGTAAGTAAAGCACTGGGGTGGCTGTGGCAAGGGTCTCTGGACTGGGCAAAAACATGCAGGGAGCTCATTTTCTGCCAGGGTATCAAGGAAGAGAAACTTCCCTGATCAGATCAGTACCTCAGACCTGGACCTAAGGTATCTGAACCACTGAGTCACTTAAGCAAATACGGCAACCTCTGCATGAGTTTCCTTATCTGGGTTACCGAGACTGAGGCAAAAGTCTTAATGTCACAAGCTGGGTATTTAAATTCAGTCCAAGTCCCAGCCCACAGTAGTCGGGCATTTAACAAATATTGACCTGGCATGAATTCCGTGTGGGGCTGTCTCAGCCCAAGGTGCCTTTTGGTGAATTGTACAAGTTCCTCCAGACCCCCAGGGAAATGTAAAAATGCACAAATCTATGATGTCTCCGGTAGAATGGCACCCCGTGGGATTGTGCAATACCCAACCTGCTCAACTGTCTCTGGCATACTGCTTAGGAAGCAGGCTCTGGTATAAGTATTTGACATACACAAACACATTTATGCACTTTTTTTTTTTTTTCGCTTTTTAGGGCCGCACCCACGGCACATGGAGGTTCCCAGGCTAAGGGTCCAGTCAGAGCTAGGGCTGCCAGCCTACACCAAAGCCACAGCAACACAGGATCTGAGCCATGTCTGTGACCTATACCACAGCTCACAGCACCACCTGATCCTTAACCCACTGAGCAAGGCCACGGATTAAGCCCACAACCTCATGGTTTGTAGTTGGATTTGTTTCCACTGCGCCACGATGGCCGACTCCTATATACACTTTTTTTTTTTTCTCCTACGCACATTTGACAGCAGCCCTCTGAGGAATATCATAGATGGGAAGCCCAACTCCACTTTTGCTGACAGCCTGGGAGACCTCAGCCAAGACCTTACTCTTGTCCTAGCCTGTTTTCTCAACTAAAACTGGGGATCAGACTTCCCTGGTGGCCTCACTGGTTAAGGCCTTGGTGCTGTTATAAAACTGGGGACAGGCTGCACTAGTGTGGGGACAAGGAGAAAGCCTGTGGGTAGCCTTAGGCAAAGGTGGGGAGATGAGGGGGATGGTTAACTCATCTCAGTTTATCATACTTTTTTTTTGTTAACCTCCTTTCTCCCTCTCCAAGGTGGATGGCCGCCATCCACAAGGTCAGTGGCGACAGGACAGCATGCGGTAAGAGTCCTTATATGCCACATTAGGCCCCTCAGCCCTTTCCCCAGGACCCAGGGTTTGGAGTTTGGAAAAAGACCTTTGTGGTCTCGAGCCCAGGGGGCAAAACAGAGCCAGAGAGAGCCACTGCAAGCCACATGTAGTCAGGGCCATAGGAGTAGGAATCTTCTTCCTGGGAGGACTGGGAAGGTTTTATGAAGGAGGGGATATTGGAGCTGGGCTTTGAAGGATGTGCAGGAGTTTGTTAGTCTTGCTCATCTCTGCCCATATCCACTGTGCCTAGTTCAGAATCAACTTAGTTAAAGATAGGTACCCTCCCAACCCACAGCTTCTGTTTTCTGATTCCCAGGACATATGGGCAGGATGCGCTGAGAAAAAAGTTTACACGAGCCCGAGATGTGGAGTCTTCAGATGATGACAGCTACAACTGGGGCCCGGCCACTGACCTGTGACCCTTCCCAGATGGCCAGCTGACCTGTCCTCCCTTTTCCTCCTTGGAGCTGAACCTCAGTTTCCTATATAGAACCTGGAAACAGTGGGGGGGAGGAAGAACCTGGAAACCTGCCTCCCTCTACCTGGTCTTTAATAAATAGAGTATTTTCACAGCACTGGCTTCTAGTGACTTCTAGGGACAAGGGGCCAGAGTCAGGTGCTGTCTTTCCTCTCATGACCCCACAGACCCCGATCTGAGACCTTGCCCTTTTGAAAAGCTTTTAATTTTTTACATCCAAAAAATAATATAGAGCCAAGAAACCTTTGGGGCCATGGCCAGCCGAGGCAAGTCTGCAGGAGTTCCAGGGCTGGGGGGACTAAGGCACGGTGGTGGGGGTGAAGGTGGCGGGTCACAGGTACACAGGCTGCTCCTGGCCTGTGAGCAGGCGGTAGGTGGCAGCAGGCATCGTCTTGATGTGGACCTGGGGGCGGAGAGGAGGCGGTGGCTGGGGGACGGGCCCTCCCACTGCCGGTCCCGCCCACCGGGCCCCGCCCACCACCCCGCACCTCAATATGGGCCTCGGTGAGCAGCTCAATGATACGGTCGTGGGGTGTGGCCACCACACTGTGCCCATTGATCTCAATGATGCGGTGTCCCACTCGGACGCCCCCGCGCTCGGCGATACCACCCCGGAGAAGGCTGCAGATCTAGAAGGGACAAGAAGGGCTGTTCTGCTCAAGGAGACACGCTCGGGGCTGCCCATCCCCCCACCTGGTTCCCGGGCTGGGGGCTCACAATGCCATCCTCTACGCAGAAGCCCAGCTGCTCGCGGACGTGGGGCCGGCGGATGATGGCCGTGGTGACAGGAGGGCAGTGGACGATGCTGAGGGTCACCAGCGTCTGCGACTTCACTTCCTGTGCAGAGCTGGGGCTGTTAGTCTGGCCAGGCCTCTGGGGGGCTGCCGGACCTCCTGCTCATCTGCAGCCCTTGGGACCTCAATTTACCCACCCATAAAATGAAAGCTATAGATTCTAGAACACAGACCAGAGCTGGGAGGCTTGGGTGTCAGGGCCGTGCCACCTCTCACTTCCCTGGGCCTGTTTCCTCATGGTCAAAGGAAGGTTCCAGCAGTGCCCACAAGGTAGGGTTACAAACACTCAGTAACAAGCTGTGTGGACAGTGTCAGCCTTGCCCTTTTGGCCTAGCCAGGTCCCTCCCCTTCTCCGGGCCTCAGTTTCCCCACCTGGACGAGGGTCAAGACTCAAAAAAACACCTGCTGCCTTGTGGCAAGGAGAGGTTGCTTGTGTTCCCCTCCTCCTGCACCAGCAGGACCACCCTGGACACTGAAGTTCTACCTGTCCCTTCTGGACTGGGCCACAGAGACTTGGCCAGGGAAGGGGCCTCTGTGGCCTTGGCTCCCTTTCCCAGCTACATGGGGAGGCAGGTCTGCCACTGGGGGGGCCCCTGCAGTCCCTCTGCCCTTGCCACCCCTGAGGACTCACGCGGACGGCGGCCTGGCAGGCGGCCAGGGGAAGCCCCACCAGGCTGGTCCCGTTGATGGCGGTGATGCGGTCCCCGATGCTAAGGGCCCCAGAGCGCTCGGCCGGGCCCCCATGCAGCAGGTTGGCGATGACAGCTGTGGGGAGCAAGGAGCCCCAGCCCGACTCCACCAGGGCCACACCCAGACCCTCGCCCCGGCGTTTCTCGATGCATACCTGGGGGGGTACGGGTGGGGCTGAAGGACTGGTTAGAGGAGGTGGGGGGCTGGAGGGAGGCACAGAGCGGGAGGGGGCTTCAGGACCACTTGGTGGGCTAGGGTGAGAGGACCTACTTGCTTACCTCTCTGCAGTTTTCACTGTTGGAGAAGTGGTCGAGGTCCCCGTTGTGGAGGTGCCCGGGGCCTGTGGCCCCCTGGCTCTGCTGAGTGCCCACCTGGCTGGGGTCGATCCCACTTTCCCTTAGGAACTGACTGTAGGCCACTGCAAAGGCCTGGCCGATGGCCTGAGCGATGAGTTGAGCCTGTGAGGACAGGCAGCACCTCTTTGGTGGTCCCACCCACCTCCAAGCAGGACTGTCCCCCCAGACTGCTGCCTGAAAATCTATGGGGGTAGAGAGAGGGAGACCAGGTGGGGCCGTTTCTGGGGAGTCCACTGGCCGCCAGTCTCAGGTCTTACAAAAAGGCCCAGAATATATGGCTCAGGGGCCTACAGGAGGGTGAGGATGGAGGAATACTAGGGTGACAGTGTGGCAAGGTGGGGCTCTGGCAGAGGGCAGGGGCCCGCCTCTCCCCCAGGACACTTGGAACCCTGCTGCTCACATCCTCTGAGTGGAACACGTGGCAAATCATCTTGTAGAGCCGGCGGCTATGGGCCTGGGGTGCCGGACGCCGGGCCACCCTCCGCCGGGCCATGAGCACCAGCACGCTGCCAATGTCAGCGATGTAGGAGATGGTCTGCAGGGCGTGATCCATCATGGCCTCCTGGAGCAGGATGGGGAGACTGGGCTGGGTGGGCTGCAAGGGGTGGGAGACGCCCTTGGTGGAGTCCCCCCACACCCCAGAGGCCAGGCCAGGGCCCCATACCTGGGAGTCGGCCATCAGAACCTTGACCCTCTTGGTGGAGACGAAGAGGTCCACCTCTGTCATGGGCTGAGTCTCCCCATCAGGGGCCTGTGGGGGGTGGGGTGGGAGGTGGAGGCCCCCAAAGACCCAGCTTCTGCCCCGCCAGGCTCGCAGGGCCTCAGAGGACACAGTCTGCAGCCCACCTGCCCGCCCACCCACCCATCGGCCCCTGGCTTCACCTTGACGCGGTCCATGGCCTCCTGAGCCTGCGCCATGCGTGTGCTGGGGGGCGGGTTGCGCTCGGACACCAGCTGGGTGGAGCCCAGGTATTTGGCCCCAAACATGACACCATCTAGGAGGTCTTCATGATCACAGGGGCCGGATACTGAGGGCGACAGCAGAGCCAGGTCAGCCTCCAAGAATCCCTACCAGGCTCGTCCACCCTCGCAGTCTCTGCCCAGAGTCTTGGCTCCCCGAATGGTCTGGAAGCACAGAGTTCTGCCCTGTGGCTTAGCCCTTTGAGCTGCACAGATCTGCCCACTGTTCCAGAACTATCCCCATCAGCCAGAGCCACAGAGCAGCTTGGCCTTTACAGCTATAGAGCCCTCCATCGGTCTGGAGTGGCTCTGCCCAAGGCTCAAGGGCTCCTAGGCAGAGGACGCAGACTCAAGAGCACACTGTGCATCAAGAACCTCAGCCGGATCCCCAAATACCTCTGTTGCCCTGACACTTCCACCATGTGTTTCTAGAATTGGAGGATCAGACTAGAAACAGTCTTTCTAAAACCCGTGACATTGTAGAACCATAGTCAACTCCACTAGATGGTTCTGGAATCTCCACTCCCACCCCCACCCCCGGCCTCCCAATCTAGAGCCAGTCAGCTCTGTCCCACTGTTCTACAATTCTCTCCTATTGGCCCAGGACCATAGTCAAACAGCACTCCACGGATACAGAACTGATGAAACAAAGTTGAAGGAGGCAACAGTTCACATACCTCAAACTCTCACACTGTCCAGAATCCCAGGTGTTCCAAACCTAGATCTATGATTCCAAAACTCTGACAGGTCTCAAGGCACAGAATTCTGCCAAGGATTCTAGAAACCTATACTTCAGAACCAGACCTTCCCACTCTGTGATTCTAGAACTTTTAAATCATGACAGCATCGAGAAGCTCTTCCTACATTTCTAGAATTCCCCAACAATTCATGACGGTAGATGAACCTAGCAATTCAATTCTTAGAAAAGAATTATCTGAAAAGTCCAGAAACAAACAACTCTGCTTCTAGTTCTGGAATCCCCCCGACCCAGCCCAAAGCCACTGAAAGCTTTGCCAAACAGCTCTAGAATTCCCTGAGCCAGACGGCTCTGTCAGTGGTTTTAGAATATTCTAACCAATAGCTATTGATTTTCAGTTTAGAACCACAGGTATAAGCCCTGAGAAATTAAACCGCATTCCTGTGAACAATGGCCAGGTCTACCCATTGTCCGTCATGATCTGAGCATTCCAGAATAACATGTAATTTTTCCCTGCGACTTAAAGAACTGCACCATCCAGTATGGTAGCCACTAGGCACATGTGGCTACCAAGGGCATGGGAAATTGTGCACTTGAAATGGAGCTGGTCTGGACTGAGATGTGCTGCAAGTACAAAACGTATACTGGATTTTGAAGCTCACATGTGAAAAAAAGTAAAATGACTATAAAACATTGATCATGCTAAAATACCTTTTAATGTTTTGGGGTTTTATTTTTGTTTTTTGTTTTTTTAGGGCCGCACCTGCTGCATATGGAGGGTCCCAGGCTAGGGGTCAAATTGGAGCTGCAACTGCCAGCCTACACCACAGCCACAGCAATACCAGGTCCAAGCCACATCTGCAACTTACACCATAGCTCACCGGGACTCCAGATCCTTAACCCACTGAGGCCAGGGATCAAACCTGCAACTTCAGGATTACTAGTCAGGTTTGTAACTTGCTGAGCCAAAACAGGAACTCCCCAAAAGTTAATTTTAAGTGTCTGGTTTTTAATTTTTTTTTTCCTTTTAATGGCCTCACACTCAGCATACAGAAGTTCCCAGGCCAGGAGTTCCCGTCATGGTGCAGTGGTTAACGAATCCGACTAGGAACCATGAGGTTGCAGGTTCGGTCCCTGGCCTTGCTCAGTGGGTTAAAGGATCTGGTGTTGCTGTGAGCTGTGGTGTAGGTTGCAGATGCGGCTCGGATCCTGCGTTGCTGTGGCTGTGGTGTAGGCCAGCGACTACAGCTCCGATTCGACCCCTAAACTGGGAACCTCCATATGCCACGAGAGCGGCCCTAGAAAAGGCAAAAAAAAAAAAGAAAGAAAGAAAGGAAATAAATAAATAAATAAAGAAGTTCCCAGGCCAGGGACTGAATCCAAATCTGAGCTGCAGCTGCAACCAAAGCTAGTCATGGTAATTCGGGATCCTTTACCCACTGTGCCTGACTGGACTGGGGATCAAATCCATGCCTCTGTAGTAACCCAAGCCACAGCAGTCAGATTCTCAACCCACTGCACCACAGTGGGAACTCCAAGTGTTTGGTTTTTAAATGTGGATAACTAAAAAATTTCAAGTGACATATGGGCTCAAATTATATTTCTGTTGTAGAGCCCTAGAACTTTCTGACAACTCTAGAACTAGACAACTCTGCCCTGTTTTAGTACAACTCCTAAGGGTCTAGAACCAGAGAGAAATTTGATTCACTTCACTGTTCTAGAACAACAGCTGAGTAGAACCCAACAGCTCCGTTCATCACTTCAGAACCTAGCCCACGTCACTTTAATCTAGAACCACGGGCAAATTCCAAGTTCTGGAACTCCCTATGTGAGTCACAGTTCCACCTATTCTAGAACTTTCTTGGAAGGACAAGTCCTAAACAGTTCCTTTTCCTATAACCAAAGAACTTGATATTTGACCCAGAATCTCATGTAGTTTGGGCTGAATATTCTATTGTCTTTTTTTTTTTTTTTTAAGGGCCACACCCATGGCGTATGGAGGTTCCCAGGCTAGGGGTCAAATCAGAGCTGTAGCAGCTGGCCTACACCACAGCCACAGCAACGCCAGATCCAAGCTGCGTCTGAGACCTACACCACAGCTCACAGCAACGCCAGATCCTTAACACATTGAGTGAGAGCAGGGATCAAACCTGCAACCTCATGGTTCCCAGTAGGATTCGTTTCCACTGCGCCACGATGGGAACTCCATTGGGGGGAATATTCTAGAACAGATCTTCTCATGCTGTGAGGGGAAACTGGCAAAATCTTCTGCAAAGGGCTGAACAGTAAGTATTTTTTATTTTGTAGGCCAGATAAGTCTATTTTGCAACTACTCAGCCTGGCTGTTGTAACAAAAAAGCTGCCACGGACAACACATGAATGCAAGGGCATGAGTTTATCCCAGTAAAATTTTATTTGTGAATACTTAAACTACCTATCATTTTCTTTTTTCTTGTCTTTTTGTATTTTCTAGGGCCACACCTGCGGCATATGGAGGTTCCCAGGCTAGGGGTCTAATCGGAGCTGTAGCTGCCGGCCTTCGCCACAGGCACAGCAATGTCAGATCCAAGCCGCATCTGCGACCTACACCACAGCTCACGGCAACGACGCCGGATCCTTAACCCACTGAGCAAGGCCAGGGATCAAACCTGCGACTTCATGGTTCCTAGTCGGATCTGTTAACCACTGAGCCACAATGGTAACTCCTCGTTTTCATTTTTATGTTTTTGCTTTTTAGCTTTGATTCGACCCCTAGCCGCTGGTGCGGCCCTAAAAAGCAAAAATAAATAAAAAATTTATAAATAAATAAAATAAAAATGCAAAGGTCATCTTACCTCACAAGACATACCACAATAAGTGGCAGGCTGGATTTGATCCACAGACAGTTATTTGCCAACCCTTGCTCCAGAATCTAGTGCTACAATTTGCCAAGCATCCCCTACCACCCCCTACTCCTTGCAGAAAATTCTCATGAATGTCTCCCTTCCCCCAGTATCTGGAATCTCCTCAAAGCCAACCTCAGAGCCTCTCTAGAAACAACTTCTTTCTGGCAAACTTTTTGCCAGATTTTGGGAACTTGAGTTGGGCCAATCTGAAATCCCTAAGTCCCTGGGGCCAGGGTGGGTGGGACACTCACCCTCCTGGAGGGCAGGGTATGAAGCCAGGGTCTCGGGACTCTGGAAGAAGATAGAAGAGGGACAGGCCTGAGTCCTCCTTCTTGGCTCCCAGCAGTGGAGGTGGCCTCAGGGGCAGGGCAGGCTCTACCTTGACATTGGCAGGTGGCTCTTCAGGAGCAACCAGAGGTACTGTCTCCAGCCAGGGTTCCGGGGAGCTGCTTGAACTCCCACTGCCACCCCGCTCAGCAGAGGCTCCCTCAGCCCACTCCTGAGGGCCAGCATCCTCCTCTGGGTCCTCAGGGGGCTGCAACAGGCGAGGAGCAGGGTCCAGAGGTTCCTGGGGACACAACTGGGAAGGAGGGCACTCATCTTGCTGCAAAAGGCTCAGCAAGTCATCGCGGCCAGCCTCAGCAGACAAGAGCCCATGGGCATCGGTGATGTCCTGTGAGGCCAGACCATGGCCAGTGGCAATGTGCAGGGGACATGGGGCTCCATCTGGGGACAGGCCCACCAGATCACCTGGCAGAGCTTCAAACTGTTGTACCAGGTCCTGAATATTTAGTCCATCAAGTTCCATTTGACTCAGGCTGCTGTGGCCTCCTGGCGCTGGGTCCCACTGGCAATCAGAGGAGAGATCCTGAGAGGGCAAAAGTGTGTCCTTGGGTTCCTCCAACTCCATGGCTGGAGATCCTGGAGGAGGTTGGGAGGCTGTTAGGAATTCCATGCCAGGACCCCAGGCTCAAGCCAGCATCTGAAAAATAGAATCAAAGATGAGATTTCCTGGGTACCAACCTGTTACTAGGTGCTAGCTGGGTGCTGTTCATACAGGATACACAATGTAATCCCCGCCATACCCTCCAATGAAGGCTTTGCTATGATCCCCATTTTACAGATAAGGAAACTGAGGGCAGAAGGAGCAGTTGTAAGGCAGAGGTTCCCCATCCCTCTCACTCCAAACCCCAGGGGATTCTTAGGTACCTGTTACCCCAGACCTCACCCCTTCCATGGACGGTGTTCACCCCAGCCCTGGTTCTTCCAAGTCTTCCTCCCCAGTCTGGAGACACACTCTTACCATACAGACTAGACAGAGGTCTCTGAGACCCGGGATTCAAGACCCCAACCTTCAAACTTAATACTAGAGCTCCAATACGCCAAAAAGCAGACTTTCATCTCAAGACCTCCAATGCCATGCTCAAGATTGACCCCAGGCTCGGACCTCGACCTCAGACCCAGCCTGAAGACATAACTTGACTCTAAAGCGGAGAACTAAGTACCTGTTCTCGCTCAGACCCCAGACTCAAGACTTCAGACCTGTGACCTCAGGCGCTGTCCCCAGACCTCGCTCTGCCCCTCCAGGATACTCACGTCCCAAACCGAGGTGGTCTCAACCCACGAGGCCCCCAGGACCCTGCGCCAGGGCTGGTCCAGTCCTGCCAGGCGCCGCCGCTCGCCAATTCCCAGACAGGGCGCCGGCAGATCTGTCCTCCTGGATCACTGGGCATGCGCACGTCCCCGGGGCTTGCTGGGAAATGTAGTTCTGACCCGCCGCGAGGGGGCGCTAGATGTTGGGGCCGCTAGTTTGAATCCCAGCCTTCCATTTACCCAGAGTGAAACCCAAGAGCTGGCCTCTGAGGCTTGTTTCCTCAACTGCAATATGGGGTTAAAAAGAACGCTGATTGTGGAGTCCCCATCCTGGCTCAGCGGAAACGAATCTGACTAGCATACATTGGGGACGCGGGTTCCATCGCAGGGTTAAGGGTCCGCCGCTACAGGTCGGATTTGACCCCTAGCATGGGAACCTCCATATTCCACTTGTGCCTCTGCCCTAAAAAGAAAAAAGAAAAGATGGAGTTCCCGTCGTGGCTCAGTGGTTAACGAATCCGACTAGGAACCATGAGGTTGTGGGTTCGCTCCCTGGCCTTGCTCAGTAGGTTAAGGATCCGGCGTTGCTGTGAGCTTTGGTGTAGGTTACAGAAGCGGCTCGGATCCCACGTTGCTGTGGCTCTGGCGTAGGCCGGCGGCTGCAGCTCTGATTCGACCCCTAGCCTGGGAACCTCCATATGCCACGGGAGCAGCCCAAGAAATGGCAAAAAGGAAAACAAAAAAAAAAGAAGAAGAAGAAGAAGAAAAAGAAAAGAAAAAAAGCACTGCTTGGGAGTTCCCTAGTGGTCTAGTGGTTAGGACTCAGCGTTGTCGCTGCTGCAGCCAAAGTTCAAATCCATAGTCTGAGAACTGAGATTCCGCATGCTGGAGCCAAAAAACAAAAGTGTGGCTCAGCTAGATCTGGCAGTTGTCACTGATGTGGCTCGTGGCTCTGGTTACCACTGTGGTACGGGTTTGATCCCTGATCCAGGAACTTCCACGTGCCACCGGCACTAAAAAAGAAAGAAAAAGATGAAGAAATGAGACTGGGAGTTGCCATTGTGGCTCAGTGGTAACGAATCAGACCGACTGGCATTCTGGGCCTCACTCAGTGGGTTAAGGATCCAGCGTTGCTTTAAATTGTGGTGTAGGCCACAGGTGTGGCTCAGATCCTGTATTGCTGTGGCTGTGGTGTAGGCTGGCAGCTACCGCTCGATTTGACTCCTAGCCTCGAAATGTCCATGTGCCATGGGTGGGGCCCCTAAAAAGACAGGGGAAAAAATGAAGAAAGAAAGAAATGAGACTGGAAAATCCTAAACTAGCGTAAGAGATTCTCTCAATTCCAGGGACACTGGAAGCAGGGCAGGGACCATACTGTGGATGGACTTTAGCTCACAGTAGGGAGGGTTAGGGTTAGCAGAAAGGCTCACCTGTCTTAACGTTACCTCCCTGAGCTTCTGGCTTCCTTAATTGTAAACTGAGGATGATAAAATACATACCTACCTCCTAATCATGAGAATTAAACAAAATCGAGCTGATTATGGATTTAGCAATAGGGTTGGGACATAATGAGTCTAATATATGTCAGCTTTTATTACCTTCAGGTTTTCAGTAATTGCTCATCAAATAGAATCAGGAATGTATAAGATGTGATACTTAAGGGAAGTGATAAGTAACCAAAGGACAAGAAGTCAAGGAAACATCCTTTGAATCAAGGAAAACCTACTGTATAGTACAGGGAGCTACATTCAATATCTTGTAATAACCTGTAATGGAAAAGAAGCTAACAAAGTATACATACATGTGTAACGATCCCTTTGCTATACAACTGAAAAAAACACAACATTGTAAATCAACTATATTTTAATAAAAGTTTAAAAAAAATCCACATCCTTTGAAAGTCCCCTCCTGCAGTAAACTAGGGATATCTATAAAAGTTTAAAGCAGTCAAAATAAATGTTGCTCTAAGACAAAATACTACGCTCCCCATAAATCGCTAGGAGCCTACAACTCCCAGGCACCCTTCGGTCACTGACGTATTCCGGAAACGTGCACGTGCGGGCAGTCGGCATACGTCATGGCGGCCAGACGCCTTTTCGGGGCTGCCCGTAGCTGGGCCGCCTGGCGGGCCTGGGAGCTCTCAGATGCCGCCGTTTCTGGGAGACTCCATGTACGAAGTTACGCCAAAAGACCGGGTGAGCTGGGTTACGAGAGACCAAGACGGCAGTGGCGGGAACATTGGGAAGTTGGTAGTGCGCAAGCGCGGGTTGGGGAGGCGCGTCCTAGAATCAGCACGCAAGCTCAGAGGCCGATGCTTAGCTCTGTGCAGGCGCAGCTCGAGGTACCTGGGCGCGATTGCAGTCAGTGCGCCGGCCCCAGCGTGAAGCCCCTAAGGCTGTGGCTGGGGTCTGTGCTAGCTGGAGCAAAGTCGCCTTACTGGGAAAGCGTTTTCTTGGAAGGGTGCGGGGCTGAGGGGCCGAGGAAGTAATGAAGTTGGCCACCTCTCATGTTTCTGCCTCCAAATCGGTTACCTTTGGCAAGGATTGGAGCCATATGGGGACCCATCCAAGTATTAAAACGAAAACACATTTTCTCTGGAAACACCCTTGCCTGATTTCCTCTGTCGAAAGGAGGGACTTGGCAAATGTGAGGGTTTAAAAACACCAAGCAGCCGGCGGAGACTTTCTCCATGAGCTAAACATAAGGAATGAAAATGGAATTGGAAAGGGATGACTTGGTCACTTGAATGTTAGTGCCATTTAATGCAGTAGCCGTGTTCCAGTTTAAATGGTTTTGCATGTAGCATACAGGGTCCAGCCAGGGCAGAAAGGGGTGGCTTCTTGAGGGCGAAGTTGGGCTGAAATGATTCTACCCTATCACAGTCATTAAGGGGGGCAAAGGCGGCAAAGGCGCTGTGGTCGGTGAGGCTCTTAAGGACCCAGAGGTGTGTACAGACCCCATCCGTCTCACCACACATGCCATGGGCGTCAATATCTACAAGGAGGGCCAGGATGTCGTTCTGAAGCCAGATTCCGAGTACCCAAAGTGGTAAGTGGACTGGGACTGGGTGAGGAGGGCCTGGCTAGTCAAATCTGAGGTTTCCAGAAGACTTCCCTGGGAAGGTGATACGAGTCAAGACCTGAGTGGGTGAACAGAGCTTCAGAGGTGGATGGGAACAGTCAGTGCAAAGACCTGAACCTGGTCTGTTAGTGAGAGCAGGGGGCAAGGTGGAGAGTAGAGGGAGACAGGACAGGAGCTTGATGGAGCACAGCTTGTGTGCACCCGGGGGGTGGGAGGGGCCCTGCAGGGAGGATTTTGCTCTTGGTCCTGAGGGCAGTGGCAGGATGTCGAAGCCCTTGGCGTGAGCTGATCCTTTAAGCTGGGGAAAGTTTAGAGAGGTTGAGTGAGTGAGTGAGTGGGGAGGCCATACAGGCAGGCAGTGACACAGGGACAATGGCTAGGAGGCAGAAGTCTTGGTCCACCTCAGATCCCAGGGCCATTGGGATAGGAGCACCCTCTCGTTCCACAACCAGGACGGTCCTGAGGTCATGCAGCCACCATGGGACTCAGTCCTGCTGCTGCCTCTGCCCAGAGTGCCTGGAGTGCGGAAGCCATGCAGGGGCTGCTCTGCTACCCCAACTACTGCCTACTCCCTGTCAGGCTGTTCGAGATGAACGTGGGCCCCCCCAAGAAGCTGGAGGAACTGGACCCCGAGACCCGAGAATACTGGCGGCTGCTGCGGAAACACAACATTTGGCGCCACAACCGGCTGAGCAAGAACCGAAAGTTCTAGCAGGCGAGGAACCAGAGCACCGGGACCTCCAAGGACCTGAGGAGACAGAAGGTGTAGGGAGGGGAAGTACCTCTACCTTCCCGCCCCCCACAACCTTTTATTTTCGGGAAAAGACAGACTTTTCTGAAAACAGAGATCTTCCTCTCACTGGGGTTCCTGGGTGGTCCCCACAGTGAGGCCGAATTAAGGCCCTGGGGACCAGTGAAGACTTCTTGGGGCAATTGTTGACAGGCCCTGGATGGTGCTGGGTCTTGTCTCACACTGGGGCCAGGAGGGACTTGGGGCAGGCAGTGGGGAGGGAGGTATACTTCAAACTCTGTGGTTCCATGGCCCAGCCTCCACTCCCAGTGGTTGGTCTGGCTTCTACAGGTCCATCTTCACTTCCATGCCTCACTGGGCTTCTTACCCTGATTCTTGGAATTCCTAGCATTGCCCAAGAGGCCCCAACCCCTGTCCTCACATTGGGGGTGGATGGTTCTAGCTAAGCCTCTCTGGGTTACAGTGGACTCACACCTGAGCCAAGTCATCTGGAGCAGAATAGTCTGTGAGCTTCAGGAACTGAAATGTCCAGGGGTAGGTTCTGACTTCAGGCACAGCTGGATCCAGGTGCTCAGCTATGTGGCTCTCTCCATTCCTGGAGTCTTTCAACTCCAGTGAGTAGTTCCTTTGGGCAGGGGTGGCTCCTGGCTGACACCCCCCTACCCAGTTCAGCAAGCCTAACAGAGGAAAAGGACTTCTCTTTCCTTCCTGCCAAGGTCACAGGGTTATTTTCATTGGACCATCATTTGATCTGAGGAACCTGGGCCCACCGATCATCTTCCTGTCCACCCCCACTGGTGTCTACCAGATTGGAGGTAGCTAGAGGGTACACCGTGTGTGCACACAATGCCAGGGCCCTGCTATAGCCATGCCCTCTCCTGGGTAGATACTTGGATTAGAGATACCTGGGTAACTGCCTGGGGGGCTGGGGCAGAGCAGGGTCCCTGCAGCTAATTCTGTCTAGTCCCAGGAAAATAAGAGCCCTCATCCTCTTAGGAGGACTCTGCCAGGTGGATTACCGCACACCTGCCATCCCTGGTGGCGTGCTGTGGGCAGGCTGGTTGTTCCAATCCTCTCGTGGTTCCCCAGGGCTCTCAGGGTAAGAGCCAAAGTTGGTATAGCCACAGGCCTCCTCACTTCCTCCTATACACAAGGCAATGTGCTGCCCTAGGGCCCTTGGATATGCTGTGCCCTCTACCTGGGTTGCTTTTCCCCAGATGTACCTGTGGCTCCCTCTTTCACTTCCAAGTCTGCTCTGATGTCACCTCCGTGAGGCCTCCCCTGACTACCCTATTAAATTGTAATCCTGCACACACTCCTGATTGTGCTTGCTGGTTTTATTTTTCTCCCTTGCACTTACCACCAGCAGACATTACATGTTTTTTCAATTTATTTTAAAAATCATGGTTCTTCATGAGGTTGCAGGTTCGATCCCTGGCCTTGCTCAGTGGGTTAAGGATCTGATGTTGCCGTGAGCTGTGGTGTAGGTTGCAGATGCGGCTCGGATCCCGCGTTGCTGTGGCTCTGGCGTAGGCCCGTGGCTACAGCTCTGATTCGACCCCTAGTCTGGGAACCTCCATATGCCACGGGAGCAGCCCAAGAAATGACAAAAAAAAAAATCATGGTTCTTGTCTCTTCCACTGGAGTGGCAGCTCCACGAGGATGGGGGTTTTTCTCTGTTCACTGCCGTGTCTTTGTCATAGACTGGATGGATGAATCAATGATTAGGTGTGTGGCTGGTCTGGCTGCTGCAGTGTAACAGCATGTGGGCCATTGGGTTCAGAGGTGCCATCTGAGATTGAAGGTGAGCAGGTGATCTGGGTGTGAGCATCAGGTGAAATTCCTGGAGTTTCCTAGAGCCTGTGGTCACTTCCTGGTTAGAGCCAGGAGCGAGTGGGGTGCTGCCCTCTCTCCCCCTCCCCCATCTGTCCCAGGCTGCTCCATCCCCTAGGGTGGTTCCCTGTCATGTAGGCACTGGGCCAGTCCCCCACCCCCCACCACAGCTTCCATGTCCTGGAGTCCAGCCCAGCTCTGGGAAGGGTGACCACTGTACCTTCATGAGGCCTGGGGAGACATAGTTGCATTGGCTAGAACACCAGGGCCCCAACCCAGCATCAGTGGGCTGGGAGACATGACGGGGGCTGTGGTCAGTGAGGACATAAGCCACACTCTGGTAAGTGGGGGGAGCAGGGGCAAACAATATTTGCCTGGTGTCAGCTGCTTCTACCTGAGAGTACCCTGTTAGTGTCTGGCCAGGATCCAGTGTGGTGCCTGGGGTGATGGAGTCAGGCAATGAGTTTGAAAACAGCTCCACCTCCTACAGGCTTTGTGGCCTCAGAGAACCAGCTTTGCCTCTCTGGGTCCCAGTTTCCTCCCCTGTAAAATGAGGCCGATGGCTATGCCCACCTCACAGGGTAAAGCTGTGGGCATAGGGTGGACATACAAAGCATGTAGTGAAAGGGGACAGGTTGAACATGAGCTTCTGCTGTTGTTATTTGTTATTTCTCAGAGAGAGTCTCTGAGGGCCAGGGAGGCTCTGCTGTTAGATTAGGAGCAGACAGAGGGATTTAGACTGATCAACTCAGAATTAACATCCCAGTGGCTCCTGAATGCAGCTTTACAGTCTAAGAGCCTCAGAATCCACCCCACCCACACCCATTTGACAGATGGGGAGACTGAGGCCCCACGAGGGCACAGACACCCCTGAGACCAGGCCAGGGACCACCCTCTGGCCACCTCCTTGCTGAAACCAGTGCCAGTTCCCTGAAAGGCAGGGTAAGGAGGTGATGGTGAGGCGAGGGATCTGGCATGGGTGGCCACCGACAGGCACCAGGCTCAGGCTGACGGCCAGGCCCTGTCCAGAACCTGCACGTGCTCCTTGGCCAGCAGCCGCAGGGATGCCTCCTCCAGGGCAAAGCCTTCTGCGAAGGCTGGACCGAAGGCATGGGGCCCGAAGGACCCCTGCAGCCCAGTGCCCTGGCCCAGGAGGCGAGGGAGGCCTGGCACGGCTGGGGGCCCAGGGCCCAGCCAGGGTTCCAAGGGCAGTGGCATGGCAGGAGGGCGGGCAAAGGGCAGTGCTGGGGCTTCAGGGAGCCTTGGGGCTGCCACAGCTCCAGAGCCTGACTCCAGACGTTCCTGGCGGCGCCACTTGGCCCGGCGGTTCTGGAACCACACCTGGAGGCAGCAAGAGAGGTGCTTCCAGGTTGGGGCCAGTGGGAAGAGGGGCGCCCACTCTTGGGCCTCCCAGCCTCTTGAGGTTCTGCCTGCTATCTAACCTGACAGTTGCAGTGCCAACAATTTTGTTACCTGCCTCAAGAAGACCGCTGTTTTGAGAGAAAGACCCCTGCCTCTTAGCCCAAATCAAATCAGCCTTAAGTCTCTCCTTGCCTCTCTTTTTGCCCAGGCCCCCTCAGGCTTCTTGGCCTCCTCCCTGTCTCCTGGCCCTTGGCATGAAGTTCCAGCCACTGAGCTCAGCATTTGAGGCCCTTCACAAGGTTTTTCTCTGCCTTCCCTTCCACCTGCCTCATACCCAGCTCAATGCAAATGCCTCCAATTTAACCCCTCCACATGTCTGCACACACGGTTCTGCATGCCTAGAAAAATGCCCTTTCTCTTTTCTAGCTGGCAACTCGTACTCAAACATCAAGGCCCCAGTCCCATATCCCCTCCTCTGGAAAGCATTCTCATACACTGGGAAGGTCCATATCCAGCACCAGCTCTCTCTGTGGGTTGTTGAGGGGGACCCTCACCTGCACGCGCACCTCGGGCAGGTGCACTTTGGCTGCCAGCTCCTCACGGCTGTAAACGTCTGGATAGTGGGAGGCCTCAAACGCCCGCTCCAGCTGGTGCAGCTGGTATGTGGTAAATGTCGTGCGGTTCCTCCGGTGCTTCTTCTTTGGGGCTTCATCTCCTGGCCCTGGCCCCCCACCCTCAGCCGCCGACCCCTCACCCGGGCTCAGGAACATGGCTCCCTCCACCTGGCAGGACAGCAGCAGGGCAGATGGTGGTGAGACTCAGGAGGGACTGCTGCTGGGGAGGGTGGGGCAGGGACGGGGGGTCTGGGGTAAGATTTGGAGGGGCTTCTCCCTCCACTGGGTCCTGCATTCATTCTGCCTCCCCAGCCTCTCTGTCCATCTCGGATAATTTCTGTCTACACTTCCTTCTCTGATGACTTTTCTTGGTGTCTCCGTACCCCCAGCTCTATTTCTCTTTCCCTCTGGAGCTCTGACTTCTCCTCTCTCCCTTTATCTCTCTGTCTCTGTCTAGGAACCCTAAGAAGGCAGGAACTGGGACATTGCCTTAAGGAGCTCTTCCTTACCCCCTAGTCCTCTGCCCTAGGGGGCTCTCTGTGCCCCCCAACTCCTTCCCAGGCCCGACTGTGCTCACCGCCCCCAGCAGTCCCTCCAACAGCCCCTGTGGGCCCAGTGCCATCTGCTGCTGGCCTGGCCCAGCCAGACCTGAAGGGGTTGGGGTTGGGCAGGTTGGGGGGAGGATTAGCGAGGTGATTAATCGAGGTGGCCCCTCCCGCCCAGGCACAGGTTGCTCTGAGCCATAGAAGGAGGGCTGGGTAGCAGAAGACTGGGGCTCCAGGGGTTGGAGGGACACCGTCAGCCTGGGTCTGCCAGCCTTTGCTGTAGGACATCAAGACCCTACCCCTCTCTGGGCTTGTTTCCCTAGTTGTAAAATGTTGACAACAGGAGTCACCCCATGGGGCTCCACAGGGACTCAGTGAGCTGATGAAAGAGCATCGCAGTGATTGGCATAGAGTGAGTGCTTAATGAATGTTCACTGTTACTATTTTTATCATCTGGGGTGAGAAAAAGTCCCTCTTAGATTCACAGATGTTGATGGGGGTTGGAGATGCTGAGGTCCCAGAGGTGAAGTCAATTCCAGTTGGCTCTCCCAGGCACTGTGCAGGGCAAGGCGTATGGTTTTGAGGTATGAATAGAAGTTCACTTAATAAACATTTACTTTACATACACAGGTACTGTTCACAGCAATGAACAAATGGGACACAAATCTTGGAGCTGGCATCCTAGTGGGGGAGGCAATCTGCAACTACATAAGTAAACTGCAGCATGCCAGGTGGTCAGAAGCCTGGTGAGAAAACTCAAGCAGGGGAAGGAAGGTTGCTCTTTTAAGGAAGGTGATCAGAATGGGAGATGGAGTGCAGGGCTGTAAATTCTGAACAAGACTGTGTGAAGAGGCAGATACTAGGGAGCCATGGGAGGTTGTGGAGCAACAGAGAGGGCACAAATGGCACTTTGGATGAGTATCCGTTGTAGGCAAGATGGGAGGCTTGGAGAAGGCTAGAGGCCTGGTGAGGGCAAGGTCAGGAGAGAAGGGGACAGGAGAGTGATTCTGGGGAGGAGGGAAGAGGTGTGGGTATACCCAGGCCCCTGTTTTGGGGACAAGTGGATGATGGGACTGAGGTAGCCTGAGAGCTAGAGAAAGATCTAGGGAAGACCTTAAGAATAGTTTGCCAATCCCCCTCCCCAACCCAAGGAGCCTGAGGGTCTCAGGCAGGGGGTTGAGAGAGGAGAGGGACTGGGGTGAGGCGGGCAGGAGGGAGGTTGTCCTAGTGGAGCGAGGCGGGAGACCCAGGCCAGTGGATGGACCAGGGAGTGAGTGTGAGAGGACGCAGGGATAAGTCCTTCCAGAATGTAGGCTTTGTAGGGGAAAGACACACACACAAACACACACGGAGAGAAAGAGGTGGAGACAGGCACTCGCATGCATGCCTGTACACACACACACAAATACACACACATACAGCAAAGGGGTCTAGGTCCTGGAGGAGTCAGGAGTGGGGGTGAGAGGGCTTGGATGAGGAGGGAGGGCTAGGGTGGGCAGAGGGGCATAATCCCTAAGGGGTGACCTGGGCAGGGAGGCCTCAGAAGCCCTCAGCCCAGTGCTTCCTGGGGCCCCTCCAAACCTCACTGCCCTGTCTGTAAGGTGGGCTGGGGCTCTGCGGCCTGGGGAGCAAGGTCTGTGGAGTGGGGGAGGTGATTCCCCCGATCGTTTCATCACTTTAAAACGCTAACAAGCAGCTCTGTTCTCAGGCCCCAATTAGCTAATTGGCTGCGGGTGGGTTAAGAGGCACAGGAGGGATCTGGGTGTCAGGAGCAGGTGGCTTTGGGGACTTAGCAGGATATGGCTGAAGGTCCAGACGCTGTGTCAGCTTAGAGGGCCAGATTAGGGGTGGGCCGGGTGGTGCGGGGTCACTGGGACAGGTGGCCTACTCCAGCTGGACTGAGGTGGGGAGCAGGCCACTCTCAGCGCTTCTGGCTTCCCACCCTTCATTTCTCCCCCAGGAAGAAGCCCTTCAGGTGCTGATGGGGAAACAGGCTAGAGGGGTTGATGGGGTACAGGGGGAACTGCAGGTCAGCATGACCTTGAGACAAGTCAGCATGACCTCTGGCTCAGTGGGGGCAGGGATGGGTCAGCCAAGGTGGGAGGCCTTGCTGTGGCCTGGTGGCCCTGCACCAGCTCAGGGGGTCCTGGGATGGGGGCCACACTCAGCTGGCCAGGACCCCCTCTCCAGGCATTCTAGAGCCCAGCTGTCTGGGTGGTTGACAATCACAGTAATAACTGTGTAGTAACACTGTGCACTCAGCCCTACACTGCTGCAAGCCCTTGGGGTCCTCACACCACCCCTAGAAAAGATGCCAGTTTACAAAGCGTCTCCCCACTTCCCTGCCCAAGTTTGCCCAGAACACCTCAAGTTTAGCACTAAGACCCCATCCCAGACATGCCTTCAGTCCTAGGTGATGGGTCACACTAAGCCCTGGCCATGCAACTAGGGTCGAGTCAGGATTCAAGCCTAGAGCCCCAGCCCCCATGAGACAGTGGACAGGAGAGCAGGGCCTTGGGACAGGCTGTGCTGCTGGCTTTTTTCGGTGTCCTTCAGAGTCACTGGGTCAGGATGTTGGGTCGTGACAGGTGGAGAACACAGGTGGTGGCAGTAGAGCCTCCCCAGGAAGGGACATCACCACAGTGGCAGGCCCTCCCTGGGCTCCCACATGCCATCTCTGAGGGGCAAGGGCTAGGAGCAGAAGAGGACACTGGGACAGGAGGTTAGACCTCTGTGGCCTCTGGCACTGGCCCACTGTTGTCTGTTCCTGAGATGCTGAGGACTATAGTGGGGTCCTCACCACCAAACGAGGTGGGGAACCCATTAGTAATGGCAAATGGGTCCATGGGTGGCTGTGATCCCTGGCCTGGGGGTCTCCCAGGGAAATCTTTGCCCCCGGGGGCTGCAAGGTCCTAGCTGGGTGAACCCCTCAGTGGACAGACAAGTGGGCAGGCAGGTGGCCCCCTGGCTGAGTGACAGGGGGCCTGCAGTGTGGACACAGGGGGAGCAGAGAGAGAGGCAGACACCCAGTCCTTGGAACCAGTCTTTATCTAGGTGCCAGTCCTTCACCTCCCTGTGGCTGGGGTGCCCACAAGGTGGCCCAGAGCCCCCACGCAGCCCTGCCCCTGTGACACCACCGAGGCAGGCAGCTGGCCGGCCTTGCCCCTCTCCAGGCCTGGCCCACGTCCCACCCTGTGCCCCGCACTTTCAGTCCTCCGGGGGCCGAGGCCCCGTGGGCAGGGTCAGGGCTCCTGGCTGCGTGTCAAGGTGGGACCATCTGTATCCTGCCCTCCATTGGGGGCTGAGGGGCCTGCGCTGCGCAGCTCCCGGGCCAGCTTCTCGGCCAGTTTGCGGAAGGGTGGCCGACGAGCAGGCTCTGCCTCCCAGCAGCTGCCCATGAGTGCGTGGATGGGGCCCGGGCAGCCCTCGGGGGGCTCCATGCGGTACCCCTTCTCCACGGCCTCTGACACCTCCTTCAGCGACTGTAGGCAGAGAGCATGCCGGTGTGGGCTGGGGGTCAGGATCACAACCCCTAGACCCGCCTGGGACCCAGTCCCTCCCCCTGGACCCTGCTCACCATCTTGGGGTATGGAGCCCGGCCGTATGAGAAGACCTCCCACAGCAGCACCCCAAAACTCCAGACATCTGACTTGCTGGAGAACTTCTGTTGGGTGATCAGAGTGAGGAGGGACTGCTCAGAGCTTCTGCTCCACCCCCTGCTTCCTCCAGGATGTCCTCCTGGGTTGAACTTCATTCTCTTGTCTTCTCCCATGAATTCCCCAACTCAGACTCAATGCAAGAACAAGGTTATCCTTGCTCTCAGTACTGAGCCCAGGACTGTTTCAGAAATGAGGAGTCCGAGGCCCAGGAAGGAACTAAAAGGAACAATTATGGGCCAAGGGCTTATTGGGGAGGCAGAGCCATTTCCCATGGAGGTTCAGAGAGGCCAAGAGACAGGCCCACGGTCATAGAGTGGAGCTAGGGTTCCAAGGTCCCTGGGGGCTAAGGGGGGGGCTCACCCCATGTTTGAGAGCTTCGGGTGCCGTCCACTTGACCGGCAGCCGGCTGGAGTCCAGCCCCTTGCGCTCAGCTTTGGCCAGGCCAAAGTCGCTGACCTTAGCCACCAGGTCCTCGGACACAAGGATGTTGCGGGCAGCCAGGTCACGGTGCACCAGCTTCTTGCTCTCCAGGTATTCCATGCCCTCGGCCACGTGCCTGTTGGGGAGGTGGGGGGCAGGAGGCTCCAGTGCCTGGGTCACAGACCCCCAAGGCCAGGCCCCTCCCTGCTCCATGTCCTAGTTTCCCCATCCCCTGGGAGCCCCACTCACAGGGAAAACTGCAGGAGCTGGGGGGTGTTCACAAGGGCCCGGCCCCGCGTCCGTAGAAAGTTCACCAGGTTACCCTGTGGGGGAGCACAGGCGTGGTGGGGCAGTGTTCCAGGCTGCTCGGGGGTCCCCCCACCCCAGGAGACCTTTGGGCCCCTCTCCCACCTTGCTGACGTGCTCCATGACGATGTAGAGGCCCTGGTGCAGGATCACACCCAGCAGGCGCACCAGGTTCTTGTGCTGCATCTTCCTGGGGGCAGGCGGGCGTAGGGTGAGGGTGGGTTGGGACCCCCTACCTAGAGTGCTCTCCCCTCACCAGGACTCACGTCATGACCGCTGTCTCGTCCAGGAAGGCCTGGGCCGTCACGTCGCACTTGATGTTCTTCACCGCCACCTTCTGTCCCAGGTACTCGCCCTGCAGGACAGCTAAGGGGTGGGTGGGGGAAGAGGTCAGGGCAGAAACAGGGACATACCCACTCACATCAACCCCCACAGAGGCCTACGCTGCTGTGGCCCCCAGGCCTGAAAACCCCTCACCCTAGAGGTTCCAGACCCCTGAGCAAAGTGAATCACCTAAGCCAGGGGTCTGCAAACTCCAGCTTCAGGGTCCAAATCAGTCCTGTGTGGGTTTTTGCAAGGCCTGCAAGCTCAGAATGAGTTTTTACATTTTTAGTTGGGTTTTTTTGTTTATTTAATTTTTGTTATTTTAATGTTATGGCTGTGCCCGAGGCACATGGAAGTTCCTGGGCCAGGGACTGGATCTGAGCAGCAGCTTCGACCCACACCAGAGCTGTGACAATGACAGATCCTTTAACCCACTGCACCAGGCCAGGGATGGAACCCACACCTCCACAGCAACCCAAGCTGCCGCAGTAAAAATGCCAGATCGTTATGTAACCTGCTGTGCCACAAGAAGACTCCAGTTTTTTAAATTTTATTTATTTATTTATTTTTAGGGCTGCACCTACGGCATATGGAAGTTCCCAGGCCAGGGGTCGATTCAGAGGTGCAACTGCCAGTCGATGCTACAGCACAGCAGCATTGGATCTGAGCCGCATCTGCTACCTATACCACAGCTTGCAGTAACACCGATCCTTAACCAGGTGTGAGGCCAGGAATTGAACCTGCATCCTCACAGACCCTGTGTCTGGTCCTTGAACTGCTGAACCACAATAGGAAGTCCTTTACATTTTGAAATGTTTGAAAAAAATCAAAATAAGAGTAATATTTCACAGCATGACAGAGTTCAATTTCAGTATCTATAAATTTTTTTTTTTTTTTTGCTATTTCTTGGGCCGCTCCCACGGCATATGGAGGTTCCCAGGCTAGGGGTTGAATTGGAGCTGTAGCCACTGGCCTACGCCAGAGCCACAGCAACGCGGGATCCGAGCTGCATCTGCGACCTACACCACAGCTCATGGCAACACCGGATCGTTAACCCACTGAGCAAGGGCAGGGACTGAACCCGCAACCTCATGGTTCCTAGTTGGATTCGTTAACCCCTGTGCCACAACGGGAACTCCCGCCTTTTTTTTTTTTTTTTTTAAGGGCCTCACCCATGGCATATGGAGGTTCCCAGGTTAGGGGTAGAACTGGAGCTGGAGCTGCCGGCCTACACCACAGCCACAGTTGATCCAGGATCTGAGCCGTGTCTGCAGCCTACACCAAAGATCACAGCAACGGTGGATCCTTAACCTACTGAGCGAGGCCAGGGATCAAACCCACAACCTCATGGTTCCTAGTCAGATTCATTTCTGCTGCGCCACAATGGGAACTCCTATAAATATAGTTTTATGGACACACGGCCATTCCTGTTTGTTTCCCTGTCACCTGTGGCTGCTTTCCTGCTACAAGGGCAGAAGTGAGCAGATGTGGCAGACAGAAAATATGCACATTCCAGCTCTCTATAGAGTAGGTCTGCGACCCCTGATCTAAGCCCCAGGGCCTTCCAGAATAATAACTTCAGGCAACAGCATCCCAGAGGGACCAGCATGTGCAAGCCTGGGGGTGTAAAGGACTCATACACACTAGATGGCTGCCTGTGCTACCTCTCGACTCACCCCAGCTGTTGTGAACCTCCTTTCACAGAGAGAGGAGACCTTGGGATCAAATATGAATGTAAATCCATCTCTGGGACTTCCCCACCTTCCTTCAACCCCCGCCCCCCACCTGCCACACCCCTACTCACCTCCAAACTCTCCCTCTCCTATCTGCGCTCCCAATGTCAAATGCTGCAGGTTCAGTAACCAGCCGGCTGTAGGTTGAAGACCTAGTCAGAGGGGTGACAGGCTCCCCAGCCCCTTCCACGGTGGCTCCCCCTAGTGGGAGACCAAGCGACGGCTCCCACAGCACAAATTCTGGTGGCTGCTGTTTCCAGTGGCCCAAGGACATGCCTGAGGCACTGCACTCCTGGTACAGTTAACTTGTGGTCAAAAGCAATGAAGCCCACCATTTAGGGCTGCTTTTCTCTCTTCTACCTGAAGAATGTGTCCTTTAAAGTACTCTGTGGGCTCCTCCTTTTACAGCCCTTTACTTCTGTCACCAGGGGCACACACAGACCAAAAAATACAACAGACATGGAGACTAGTAAAGCTTCTGGAAACTTTTGATAAAGGTTCTGGAATTTTCCAGAATCTTCCAGAGCTCTAAGTTGTCATCTGCACTCCAGGCTCTCTGATTTTTCCTTCACACACACTTGTGTTTTGCCCCTCTGTCCTTCACTAGGTTCTACAGGCCTCTTCCTCTTCCTTCTCCAAGCCCCTCTCCAAATCATGAATCCTTGGGTACAGTCAGGCATGGTGACACCAGCCTCTACCTGGGTGCTGACCCCAAGATGATTCAAAGGAGATGATCACGATCACCAGGTTAGAAAGCAGTGGCCACAGTAGGGTGCACTTGCCCTGAGTATTGAGGATTTCACTCATCAAGGGCTGGAAAGGCATTTCATGTGGGGGGAACAGAATGCACAACAGTAGGAGGCATGAGAGAAAATGAGGAGTCACATAACCTGGGGGCTTATGAATAGAGGAAGGGACTTGTAGATGAAGCAGGAAGGATGGCTCAGACACAAAGGAAAGTTCTGGAAGGCAGTGGAGCCACCTGGACTCCCTCCTTTAGACAGGAGAGTCACATGGGTGGACTTTTATGGTAGAACATCGCCTTTGAGGCTATAGGGTTTGGGAGGGAGGAGGACTCCCTGTCTCAGGAAGCAGATGATCTGATGGGACGGTCTGAGGTCAGGTCAAGCCAGGGGTAGGGGCCAGATTAAACTGGTGTTAGAACTTGGCCATGGAGAGGATATGGGATGTTCAGCTTGGGTTTCTGGCTCAGGTGACAGGGAGGATGATGGGGACATGGGGAAGCAGCAGTGTGGGAACCAGATCAATATTGTGCTGGTCAGTGTGTGGGGGTACACCCTGCCCGACCCAAGGGAAGCCCAGAGTCAGACACAGTAACCGCCAGGTGATGTGGCCTTGGCCATGTGCCCAGGCCCCAGGGCCCTGCCTCCCCAGGCTGGTCTAACATGGGTGAGAAGCGGGGAGCCGCCTACCCTTGGCCAGCTCCTCCTCTGCTGACTTGGTGCCCTGCTTCCTCTTGGGTTTCACGAGCTTCGTGCAGATGGCCCCCTTGTCCTTGCTGTAATGCTGTAGGGTGGGGCAGGGCAGAGGCAGCTGTGAGCCCAACCTCCCGGGTGCTGAGAACCCCTGCATCCAGTCCCCTTCCCAGGGGGGTCTCTGGATGGAGTGGGTGGGAGCTGGGGAGGAGAAGAGGGGGTTGGTTCCCACAGGATTATTTCGGCTGGTTTCCATGGGAACAGGAAAGGATGCAGACTAGAAGGAAACAGGAGGATGGGGGCGTGTCTTGGGATTGGTGTCAAATTGGAGGTTCCTGGGGCTCCCCAGAGGAGTCACCCCGGTCCCTGGAGGACTCGGACCACATGTAGGGTTGGTGGTCCATGGGGACCAGCCCCTCCTTCTCCAGCACTGGGGCGCATGCAGCTCTAGGGTCCCATGTCCACTCAGCTGTCTGAATGGGGAGGAGCCTGGGGTCCCTCCATCTCCACATTGGGCGCGCGGGGGGGGGGGGGGGGGGAGCGGTATGGGCTCTGGGGTCCCGGGCCTGTGGTGCCGCACCTCCACCATATCCATGAGGTTGCAGAAGCAGACCACCTCGTCGATGGTCAGGTGGCCTTCGCGGTGCAGCACGCGGTAGTGGATGACGTCACGGCCGAAGCTCACGCACAGCACGTAGTCGCCCGGGTGCCTCGCGGACTCTCGCACCAGGAAGAGCCCGTCCTCCGGCGGCTGCAGCTGCTGCACAGCCTCTTGGCCCGAGATCTTCCCGTGGAACCACCTGCGGCCAGCGGAGGGTCAGCTGGGCAGGGCTGGCTAGGCCCTGCCGACCCCACCCTGGGGCCCAGCCCCTTCCCCACGACTCACGGCATGAGGCTGAGCTTGGGGTCTGCTGAGAGGGCCTCCCGCTCCCGAAGTGCGCCTGCAGCCAGTAGTCCCTCCTGCCCGCTGGCATGGTGCTTGGCGCGGTACCAGCTCTTGTTCTGCGGGGAGGGAGACAAGGGTAGGTGGGGGGGGGGGTCCTGGCAGAGCACCCCACCCTGTCTCCCACGCACACCCAGATCCTCCTGCCACAGCTCACCTCACAGGCCTCCAGAATGGTGACCACGTCTCCCTTGCGGAAGGCCAGCTCCCCAGGCTTGGGGCGCATGTGCTCACACTTGGTAATGCATTGGGTGCCCGGGGCCCAACGCCTCTGGTGGGGGGAGGGAGGAGAAAGGGGAAAGGGGCATGAAGGAGATGCAGGGGTGGTGGGGGAGAGAGAGAGAGACCCAGGGGAGAGAGAAAGATTGGATTGAGGCAGAGATAGAGAACACAAGGAGAGAGGGTGAGGTCACAGCTAAGCAGAGGAAATATCAGAGTCACAAACGCGGGTGGGGGGGAGGTGTCAGGAGGAAAAGGTGAAAGAAAAGCAATGCCAAGTGACTGGCAGATACACCCTAAGGGGTCACGGGTCAGAGAGTACCCCCTCCCCCAGTGGACCTGACACTCTGTGGACTGAGTAAAGGAAGGGCCTGGGCATAGGCACCCAGGTTGGGGGTACTCACCGATGGCATCCTGGCTGAGATGGGTGGGGGGTGCCAGGCGTGGAGGAAGCGAGGGCTCCCCTAGGGAGGGGGCAGAGACCAGCTCAAGAGCCCAGATCCAAGTGAGGGTGGGGCCCCAGGGGCCATTACTACCACTTCCAGAGCAGGCCAGGTGGAGGCAACAGCAGGTCTCCCCAAGGTTGTGGGGCGGGGCGGGGGCCAAGGCGGTGGCTCTCCAAAGCCCTTTGGGGGAGGTGGTCTTTCCCTGCGCATTCCTTAGCACAGAGCTTGGCCCAGCCATCTTCCCCGAAAGGAAACTGAGACACAAGGCAGGCACACAGCAAGTGGCCAGGGGCTGGCTCAGGCCCTGGCAGTCCAGGGAGCCCCAGCAGCCTGAGGAGCTTGGAGCCATCTAATAGAGTGTGGTTCTTCCTCATTTCTGGTAAGTAGGCAAGGGCAGGGCAAGGAAATAGAGGATGATTCAAGGTCATTCCCAAGAATCTCTGACCCTGGAGGGGTGAGGGACAGGGCAGTGCAGCCCTGCTGGGCTTCTCTGGCTGCCAGCTGAGCCTCTCTGATCCCCCCCATCCCTGCCCAAAACAGATGCACGAAGTCCCTCACTGCTGCTGAGGCAGGGGCTTTTCTGCCCCTCACCACCCCATGGACCCCACCAGGTGCCTAGATAGTGAGCCAGGTTGGGGGGGGCAGTCTTTGCCCCTCAGGTATGTGCCCCCATAAATCCCCAGCCTGTTGTATACTCACACACATACTGATCCATGTACACACGAGCACACACAGAAACACACAGCTTGGACACAGGTGGACACGCCATATGCAAGCAAAGGCAGGTTCACCTAGAGACAGGTGTGCACACACGTCTACACGTGTATACACACACACACAGATGCTCGTACATTGGAAACATGTGTACTGAACCCCCCCCCACCACCACACACACAAACCCACACTTGAACAGCTGGGCGCCAGCCGCTGGGCCACCCGAACACGCAGAGGTACACGCAGGGCCGCGCACACGCAGCCAGGAGACACGCGCACATCCCTACACGTGGACGCGCTGATACACACACCTGGGGTTGCAGACCCGCAACACCCGCTCCCCAAATTACCACCCCACCCCACGCCTTATCGTATCTAACCACCCTTCGGTCCCAGCAGCCTACCAACCGCGCTCCCGGACGAGCAAGCCCGCGCTCACACACCGGCCCCTCCTGCGTTCGCCCGTCGCCCAGCTCTCTGGATCCCCACACTGTCCCACGGTCTCCCTCTCTATCCCCGCCGTTGCGCTCACCTGTTCAGGGGGCGCCCCTGGGAAGCACCCCGCGCCCGCCCCCAGGAGGGCCCCAGCGCACCGGCTGCGCACCCCGAGGTGGCCCCGGCAGCACAACTTGGAGCAAGTTGCTCTGTTTCCTCATTTTGGGGGGAAGGGGAGGAGGGCTGGGATGGGCGGGGTGGGGGGGGGGAGCGGGAGGCGCCGCAGCCTGGGAGGCCCCTGCAGGTCCTAGCGCCGGCCGCACTGCGGTCTGCTTCGCGCGCCGCCGCCGCCGCCGCCGGCCCTTCCCCTCTCCGCCTCCGGGGCTCCCGGCGCCTCCCGCTCGCCCCAGACCCGGGCCCGTGGCATTCTCAGGCTCCACGCCGCTCCCAGGCCTGGCGCCGTGGGGTGCGCCTCTCCGCCCATCTCGGGAACCCAGGCCTTGGAGCATGGAGCTAGTGAAGGGGGAGGGGAGGGGAGGGAGAGTAAGCTACTCATCTGGGGAGGTAAGCAAGCCATGGAGCTCGGGCGACACAGCGGACCTTCGGACCGCGATTCCAAAGCCCTCAGGCACCTCACATGCCAAGAGTCTCATTTCAGTATCTGGCCCCTATAGAGGGCGGTTGGTGTTTGGCGCTAATAAAGCACTCAAAATATGTCAAATGTATTCTTATCATCATCAATATTAAAGTGAAAATTGGGAACCCCGAAAAAAAAGTCATCTGGAACTGGAGGCTTCCTGGCAAGCAGCCATCCTTGGAGGGTAACAGCCAGCTGTGCCTTAGACAGGTGCTGCCCCCTCCCAGCCTTGGTTTCCTCCTCCATAGTGCCAGGCAGCACTGGCTTCCAGCTCAGAGCATTTGATGGCCTGGGGGGCCTGGCACCTAGCGGCCACTCTGGGTGGTCCTTTACAATTCTAATGGATGAGTCCACTTGGACAAGGA
Organism: Phacochoerus africanus; assembly: GCF_016906955.1. Classification (NCBI taxonomy): domain Eukaryota; kingdom Metazoa; phylum Chordata; class Mammalia; order Artiodactyla; family Suidae; genus Phacochoerus; species Phacochoerus africanus. The sequence continues at coordinate 75,058,786 of NC_062547.1, read as the reverse complement.
TGAAACTATCTCAGGAGGGGTGATGAGCCAAGATGCCCAGAATTTAATTTTCTGTTACCCCTAAGGTGTCTGTGCCTCTAAGGTGTCATGTAATTTCTGGGAATAGAGGCCCAGTTACAAGAATTACAGATATTCTATATTATGGAATATTATGCAACAAAACTAGGAAACCATATGTATTAAAATGCTAATGAAACTCCCCTTTGTGGCTCAGCGGGTTAAGAACCCGACTAGTATCCATGAGGACATGGGTTTGATCCCTAGCCTCGCTCAGTGGGTTAAGGATCCGGCACTGCAGCAAGATGTGGTGTATGTCAAGGATACAGCTGGGATCTGGCATTGCTGTGGCTGTGGCATAGGCCAGCAGCTGCAGCTCTGATTTGACCCCTAGCCTGGGAACTTCCATATGCAGCAGGTGCAGCTGTAGAAAGACAAAAAAGAAAAAAGCTAAAATCTCTGGTTATCAAAAACAACCACCACTACCAGGATGTGATACAATATGAACTGCCTGATCCATTCCCCCTCCCCCTTTTTAAGGCCTGCACCTGTGGCATATGGAGGTTCCCAGGCTAGAGGTCTAATCAGAGCTATAGCTGCCAGGCTACGCCACAGCCACAGCAACACCAGATCCTTAACCCACTGAGCGAGGCCAGGGATCGAACTCGCAACCTCATGGTTCCTAGTCGGATTCGTTTCCACTGGGCCACGATGGGAATTCCCTGATCCATTCACTTTAAATGGGAGATAGTAAGTCCGAGGGGAATGTTCCAGAAGGGGACCCTCCAACTGGCAAAGGGTTATTCCCAGTGAAGGAAGCATGTAGGGCGGTGGTTGCGGGGGTGGGTAGAGGGAGAGGACATCCTTCTCTAGGGTGGTGCACTTTACTAATGCTGGAGGTGTTTACAAAGAGGTTTCCTGCTTCTTGTGCTCCCCGGCTCTGGGGTCATCCCAGGGTGTGGCCGTGCCCCTGTTTTCCCAGCCATGGGTACCGCTTTGGACCAAGATGCTGGAGACCCTGCAGCTGGCATTCAGCAGGGTCACTGGGGGCCAACCATGTATGGCAAACCATCATCACTAGCTCAAAATAGAAATGCAGTGTCAAAGTAGCCACAGCGGAAACCCAGAAGAACCATTAGAGTCACACCAGCTACTGCAGTGGCCCCAGGCACAAGACTGAGACCTGCCTGCTCTGCTCAGCAAGGCCATGAGCCTGTGCTTAAGACACCCCAACACCTTGGCACCCTGTGAAGATTTTCTCCTCGATGCAGCCAGAGATATGGGAGGAGGCTGAAAGGGGCCTGCTTTTTCCCTCTGTAAATCCATGATACTTGTTGTCTAAGAAACATCTATATCCTCCTCAGGACCCCCAGGGATCCTTGTCCCACACTCTGGGAGGCCCTACCCTGGAAGGAGAGCCAGAGAAACCAGAGGTGTTGAGATCAGAGAAGGACAGACTTAAGGATACAGTGTCAGGAGCCCAAATCAACAAGGGCTGGCCTGGGTAAGGGAGGCCTCCCATGGTGTGGGCACAGAGCTGTATCTGACTCTAGGGGGATAGATATGAGTCCATGGTTTATTTGGTTCAGAGCTACAGAAGGAGTGAGCTCCCCAACCCTGGAGGCATCCAAAAATCAGCCACCTTGAAGCACAAAGACGTGATGGCTCTTCCAGTCTCCAGGGGCCACAACACTAGTTTCTCTTGCCTCCTACCAGTCTAAAGCCAGTTGGCAGCCACATCGTGGATCAGTGCCAGACTTCCCCAGCCCTGCACTCCTCACCCTCCACATTTCGTCCTGTCAGCTACATTCTAGAAATTCTTTGACCACCCTAGGCAAGCCCCGTGGCGCAGGCTGGTCTGCCAGCTGCCTCCAGTTTTCCTCCTTGCACCAGCAAGGGATGAAAATATGATTGTGGCCCTCCCCTGCTCTATAATCTTCCATAGCTCCCCAATGCCCGCAGGGAAGAGCCTAAAATGCTCAGTTCGGCATTCAGAGCTCTTCGTGTTCAGCCTCCAAATGACCTCCCTGGCCTCGTCACCTGCTCCCACCAAGCACCCACCAGTCTGGCAGCATTGAACTATAGGAGTTAGCATGCTTCTCTGCCCTGCCTCTGCCTGGAATATCCTTCCCCTTTATCCAGCTGGCATCTCCAGCTCATGCCATTTTTATGAAGCGTTCCTGGATGCCCCCACCCTTCTCTCAATAAGAACTCACTCCCATGCCCTGAAAGGACGCCTTGGTGGAGGCACTAGTTCTTGTCCTGCTGTATGATGAGCATGGATCTAGCCTTGATGACTGAACCCATCAGCCTGCCTTAGGAGGAGTCAGCCTGAGGAAGCAGAGGTGAGAAACAGAGAGACTGAATCCCTTGGGATGAATTCAGGTCCTTGGATCTAGCCATGCCTGGAGTTCATGCTCTGCCTAGTGTTGGAAGCTGGTCTTTGCTTTTTGGTGGCTTCAGGAGTGGGGTTTTGCCACCTACAACCAAAGGGATTCCTAATACTGAAAATGAGACTAGAAGCTGGGTGTTGAAATGAATGGACTCTGATGTGAAACTGGAGAGTCAGACAGATTAGGTTGACCTAAACTCAGCTAGGAAGAGGGAACTCCTGGGTGTCTCCTTCATAAGTCAATAAATCCATCCTCCACCCACTGAACCAGGTGGCAGTGGCTTCTGTCATTCTCAACAGAAGAACCCCAATGGACCCACCCCATCTCCCTCCCAAAGGTCTTTTCTTCTTTCTTTCTTTCTCTCTAACTCTAAAATTCTTCTTCTCTCTTAACCTTTCTCTTTTCTTTCTTTCTCTCTAACCTTTCTTTCTTTCTTCTCCTACCTCTACTTTCTTTTCTTTCTTCTTCTCCTCTTCTTCTTTTCTTTCTTCTTTTCTTTCTTCATCTCATTTAACCTTTCTTTCTTTTTCTTTCTTTTCTTTCTTTCTTTCTTTCTTCTTCTTTCTTTCTTTTCTTTCTTTTCTTCTTTCTTTTCCTTTCTTTCTTTCTTTCTTCTTTTTCTTTCTTTCTTTCTTTTCTTTCTTTCTTTCTTCTTTCTTCTTTCTTTCTTTCTTTCTTCCTTCCTTCCTTCCTTCCTTCCTTCCTTCCTTTTCTTTCTTCCTTCCTTCCTTCTTTCCTTTCTTTCTCTTTCTTCCTTTCTTTCTTTCTCCCTTCCCTCCTTCTCGTCCTCCCTCCCTCTCCCCTGCCTTTTTATTTTTGGCCGCCCCTATAGCATATGGAAGTTCCCAGGCCAGGGATCAAACCCGTGCCACAGCAGCAACCTGAGTTGCTGCAGTGACAATGCCGGATCCTTAACTCCCCAAAGGCTTTTCTTTCTTTTGCTCCTCCAAATCTCACTGTTCCTCACCATTCTCATCTTTCTCCTATTTTCACTGTTGCAATTTGCCTAATTCTCCCTTCTCCAAACTCCTGGAGATTACTGGGGCCAATCCTTTGGTTTTCAATTGGAAAAGCTAAGATGCAGAGAGGCAAGGCTGCCTGCCTTTGGTCACACAGCTGGCTGGGGCTGAGATTCAGGGCTGCAGACATCCCCATGGGGCTGTAAACTCCTCGAAAGTGAAAGTGGGGCATATTTCTTATTCTTCTTTACTAATACAGAGGAAAATTGTAGTAGGCATGAACAAAGGGTGTCATGTGATAGGCACTTCATGTAATGCATTAGTTGAGATTAGGATTGACTACACGGGGTGGAAGAACATAAAGTGCTAGAAGTTTGAATTAGATAGGAATTCAGGGACCCAGGAATGGGACCCAAGCTCCTGCTACCTTGTGGCTCTGCGTTTCTCAGCACTTGAATTTCCACCTCTTGATCCAAGATATCTATCTGCTCAAACCCCAGCCATCCCATCTACATTCCAGCCAACAGGAAGTTTCAGAGAAAGTTTCCTCTTCTCTTTAAGGACTCTCCTAGAAGATGCACACGACAACCATAGGGTGGAATTTAGCCACACCGCCAAACCCAGGAGCAGGGGAGGCTGGGAAATAGAGTCTTTACACTGGGGGTCAAGGAAAAGGGGGAAGGCAGGAGCACTGGCCTCCTCCTCCTCAAAGCTCCCAGGCTCGCTCTCACCTTTGCATTCCTGTGCCTCCTGCCTGGGACACTTCCCCAGACATACTCAACATTCCAGCAGCCCCGCAGAATATTTCATCCTACTGACATTTCACAGCCCCTTCCCTAGAAGCTCTGTAGCACTGCCACAGTTAGACCAAATGTACGTTTTACTTTATCTTGCCTACTGGCTGTGTCCTCTCTAAGAACAGCAGCTCCCTGAGGGAAGGGATTTTGGACCATGTCATTCACTGCTGTGGCCTCAGTATCCGGCACATAATAGGTACTCAGAACATACTTTTTAAGCCAGTGAATATTGGGGAGAGGGAGAGGTAATGAGTAGTGCCTGTCGCTTGAGAGGTGAGCACTCTCATTGGACCCATTTTGCAGATGAGAAAGCTGAAGCTCACAGGGTGCAAGACTTGCCCTGGGACATGGGAAGTGATGGGCTGGACTTTGAACCCAGGCCTGTCCAGCTCCAGGGCCCATATACCAGTTGCCCAACAAGGTGCAGGGCCCATGATGGACCCCCAAAGAGAATGTGCCCATAATAGCTTTTTGGATGTGGAGGGTGGGTGAGACAGGGCAGCTACTGCCAGGTGTGGGAACAGCTGAGCTACCAGGGCCCCAGAGGATCCTTGGCTGGAGCACGCGGCCAGATCACACTGCCCCAGTTAGCATACCTTTAAATTTAGCTTTCTCTCTCTGCCAGGGGACTCGGGGATTCAGCAAAAGAACACTCCCCTCTTTCGAGGAAAAATGCTTTGCAACCAAGTGTGGTTTGCCAAGCCGTTTGTGTGTGTGTGTGTGTGTGTGTGTGTGTGTGTGTGTGTGACCCATGGCATTCAGAAGTTCCAGGGACAGGGATCAAACCTGATCCATGGCAGCGACCTGAGCCACAGGAGTGTTAACACTGGATCCTTAACCTGCTGAGCCACCAGGGAACTCCTGCCAGGCCATTCTTGACTTGTCCAAAGAAGGGCTGTTCAGGTGGTCTGCTTTAGGTGGGGGGGCAGGTGAGCTTCAGGTGGATCTGCCTTTGATGCAAGAGGAAGAGGTGGAGCTGGGCACATCATTTCTCAGCCACGCTTGTGGGTCCACTATGTATAACCTGGGTCTGTGTCACTTCCTGGCTTAAAACGTTCCCATGGTGCCTGCTGTGCTCATGAAACCCAAGTTCCCCACTGTGGCTTGGGTGGAGCTGCTGTCACCTCTCTGCTCCCTGCTCTCTCCTGTTCCTCAAATGCTCCAGGCACTGTCTAGCCTCAGGGTCTCTGCATGTGCTGTTTTCCTCTCCTAGCATATGCTCCTCCCAACTCTTTACAAGGCAAGCTCCTTAGCATTTCTGACTCCTCTGTGAGACCCTTCCTGACCACGACCACCCAGAGTGGCCACCCATCATCTGAGCCCGAATCACTTTGTTACTCTGTCTTTACCTACTCTTGTCGATAGCCTGGACTCACCTTGCTTCCCTTGACAGAATGTAGGCTCTGTGAGTTAGGGCAGGGACCAGCTCTGGCCTGGACAATCATTTATCTCTAGAGTCTGGCACGCGGTAGGCCCTCCCAGAACAAATAAACACAGAATCACATATGAGAGGGTAAAGTTAAAGGAAGAGTGGGCAATAGATGAGGTACCAGAAGACTTGCCCTTATGCTCCTGCTCCAAGACCCCACCTGGATCCACCTCATCCCATCCCCACACCCTCATCCTCTAACACAAGAGTCAGCAAACTCTCTGTAAAGGACCACATGATCACTGTCTTGACTACTCAACTCTGCCACTGTAGCACCCGAGCTGCCATAGAGAACACAAGAAAAAGAGAATAGGTATGGCTATGTTCCAATAAAATGTTGCTTATGGCAGTGACATTTCAACTTCATGTACTACTCACATGTCATGCAAAATTATGACTCTTTGTTTCCACGCCATTAAAAAACGTAAAGAACCATTTTTAGCTCACAGGATGCACAAAATCAGATGGTGTGTTACACAGTGGGTAAGTGGCCTGTAGTTTGCTGATCTCTGGCCTCTCTCAGTCTTTTTTTTTTTTTGGCTGTGCCTGAGGCACGTGAAAGTTTCTAGGCCAGGGCCTGAATCCACACTACAGCAGAGACTCCAGCTGCTGTTGTGACAACACTGGATCCTTAACTTGCTGCGCCACTAGAGAAATCCTATCTCAGTCTTTATTTTCTTATAAGTAGGCACATTTTAAAAATATATTTGATCTTGTAAGTGCAATTTTCATCTATTAAATATGTCATTATTCATGGCACATAGTAAGCTCTCAAGTGTTTTCCAAACCATACAAATTTCCCTGACTTAGCGATGAGCCCCTTGAGGGTATGTATGTATTCTCCTCAAAATTAATAGTAGCAATATTTGTAGCATATTAGGCTGTGTGCCGAAGATTGTGCAAAACTTAAAAAACTGTTTTAAATAAAGCACTATGTATCTCACCGCCCAAGGGCTGCCACTAGTGTTTCTTTTTTCTTTTTGTCTTTTTGCCATTTCTTGGGCCGCTCCCGTGGCATATGGAGGTTCCCAGGCTAGGGGTCTAATCAGAGCTGTAGCCACCAGCCTACACCACAGCTCACAGCAATGCCAGATGGTTAACCTACTGAGCAAGGCCAGGGATCGAACCCACAACCTCATGGTTCCTAGTCAGATTTGTTAACCACTGAGCCACAACAGGAACTCCTGCCACTGGTGTTTCTATTGGCTGTTTCTCTGGCATTTGCGTCCATTTTTCCCAATAATAGTTTACACATCTCTGGACTTATCATTTGAATGCTGTCCATTGATTTCCTTCTCCTGAAAATAAAGATTTAGCTCTAGTAGGCATATTCCTCTCCCAAAACTTATATCACAATTTTTATTTAAATGAATATTCAGTGCTTATGTTATTATATGAAAATTCTGTTCATCATGGAGCAATGTACACTAAGGAACACTTCTAATTTCTAGGGCTTTTTTTTCCCCTGGAGTTAGTGATTGCCTTTATTTTATGTGTCTGTGACTCCTAGCTCCTGAGATGGAACTAACTTCTTAACTCAGGGCTGGGTGGTGCCCAGCTGTGGTTCTGGCCCCTCTCTTCTTTGAGCACCCCAGATTCCTATGATGTAGCTCCAGTTTCTTGGGTCCATGTCTCTCTTTCTTGGTTTGTGCCCTTGTTTTAGGAAGGTATACTCCCTAGACATTTATAGAGAAAGTGTTTTCCTTCCACTTTCCTGTGTGATTGGTGGCTTGGCTAAGGACAGTGTTCTGGGCAGGATAATTTCTCTTGTTTCTGGTCTTCTAGCTTCTAGTCTTGAGCAGTTGAACAATCTGAACTGTCCTGCTTCCTCATTCTCTGCTTGTCACTTTTTCCTTCTCTCCCTCTTTGTCTGGAAGCTTATATTATGAGCCACATGGGAAGTCCTATCTGGAAGCTTATGGAATCTTATCTTTATTCACCTCATTCTGCATTTTCACAGTGTGGGTTTGGTGTGGTCTATTTTCACCTGTGGTGCTAGACTTTCAGTGTGCTTGGCACACTTTCTTGGAGGATGTCACTGGCGATTTCTCCCACTTTTTTTTCTCTGGTCTCCCTCCCTCTCTCTTTTTTTTTTTTTTCCTGGCCATGCCCGTGGTATGTGGAAGTTCTCAAGCCAGGGATCAAACCTGTGCCACAGCAGCAACCCAAACTACTTCAGTGACAACGCTGGATCCTTAACCTGCTGCACTACAGCAGGAATCCCTCTCTGGTGTCTCTCTGTTGAACTCTTCTTGGTCATATATTGGGCTTCCTAAATTGATCTAATTTTCTTGCCTATATATATGTTTTTTCTTTTAGTCTTCTCATTCTATTTCTTCCAACCCTTCTGTTGTCATTTGAATTTCGACCATCAGGTTTTTCATTTCCAAGGGCTTTTTTCTGGTTCTTTGAATATTCTTTTTCAAAAGGCAAACTTAAACTTGTTTTCTGGCTAGTGTACTATTTAACTCTCTGAGGAATATAAACTATATATACATAAAGTTTTCCTAGAACTGCTTTTCTCTGTCCTCATCTCTCTTTCCTCCAAGTTACTTTTCTCCCTTCTGTTGGATTTTACTCACTTCTCACTGGCTAACATTTATGAGGAAAGGGCTACAGAGCTGACAGGAAACTCCTCGCCATAGGAGTGGCTTCACCCTGGTATGATTATAGAGGGACTAGCTACTTTTGAGGAGTTCCTGAACATCAGCAGCAACTGTAGGGCTTTTCTCATAGTCTGGGGGCCAGTGTCACTGTTCCATGTGTGACTTCCACTTTAATCACTGGTTTTCACCCTTTTCCCTGCCCTTGATCATGCCTGTGTCCTAAGGCTGAAACTTTCTGGACAGCAGTCATTTCTAAAAATACATGGAGTTCACACGTTGTGGCTCAGCGGAAACAAATCTGCCTAGCATCCATGAGGATGCAGGTTTGATCCCTGGCCTTGCTCAGTGGGTTAGGGATCCAGTGTTGCCGTGAGCTGTGGTATAGATTACAGACGTGGCTTGGATCTGGCATTGCCGTGGCTGTGGTGTAGGCCAGTGGCTACAGCTCCGATTGGACCCCTGGTCTGGGAACCTCCATATGCCGTGAGTGCAGTCCTAAAAAGATTAAAAAAAAAATGCAGATTATTACTGATTTCTCCCCACAGCTCTGCAAGATTTGTGGTATGAGTCTTAATCCAATTTTATAGAGGTTTAGGGAGGTCAAGTGGGCTCCTGACACCCCACAGCTAATATGGTAGAGGGCCACAGAGTCACTCTCACTGCATGAAGTGACAACTCTGGTTCATCTTTGGGTTTTCCCAAGGAAGATGGTATTTGCTGACTGAATACTGAATAAATTTCAACATTCTCAGTGGGAGACATAGGGATGCCACATGAGTGACATCCCATGACATGTAGTAGATGTTCAATCAACACATGTTGAATGAATGAGAAAACGAAAAGAACAGTAGCCGAAGATACAAGACATTGCAGAATGAAACCTGATAGATGTATGTGCAGAAAAGTAACTTTGAAAACATGAGGGCACCGGAGTTCCTGTCATGGTGCAGCAGAAACGAATCCAACTGGGAAACATGAGGTTGTGGGTTTGATCCTTGGCCTCGCTCAGTGGGTTAAGGATACGGTGTTGCCGTGAGCTGTTGTATAGTTTGCAGATGCGGCTTGGATCTGGCATTGCTGTGGATGTGGCATAGGCCAGTAGCAACAGCTCCAATTAGACCTCTAGCCTGGGAACCTCCATATGCCGTGGATGCCTCCCTCCCAAAAAAAAAGACAAAAGACGAAAACACGAGGACACCATCATGATGCAGGGATGGTGATTGGGGCTCCTTTGTTTACAGTGGGGGCAGGGGTGGGAGGAACTTGCAAAACTCTGATGGAATGATGTCTGGTACACGTAGGTTTCAAATGTCTTAAAGTGAGGGAATTTCATACCCTTCCATCTTGGGTATCTATGGGAGGGACAGAATCCCACCCACATGTTCAGGAACATGTTTGCCAAGGTATAGTGCTCAATTTGAAACAATCTAAACGTCCAACAGCAGGGGAACAGTTAAGCAAATTAGGGTACATTCATTTGGTGGAAAGTTATGCAGCTATTAAAAATTACATCTCTTTACATTAGTCAAAAAGTAGAAAAAAACCAAATGTCCATCAATTGGTGAATGGATAAAATGTGGTCTGTTCACACACTGGAATATTATCGTATAAAAAAGCGTGAAACTGACATACACTGCAACATGGATGAACCCTGAAAACAGGATGCTCAGTGAAGAGAAGCCAGACACAAAAGACACAGAGTGTATGATTCCATTTATATGAAACGTACAAAACGGGCAAACCTACAGAGACAGAGAATGGATTCATGGTTGCCAGGGGGACGGGGAGTGAGTGCCAATGGGGACAGGGCTTCTTTGGGGGATGATGGAATATTCTGGTATTAAATACTAGTGGTAGTTCCACAATGCTGTGAAAATACCAAAAACCACTAAGTTGTACACTTTCAAACAAAGTGGTGAATTTTATATTATGTGTATTTTACCACTGTAATAATTATTTAAAAGGGTTGTCTCCAAAGGTCTGCAGAAGAATTTAGAAAAAGTATTACCTGGAGTTCCCTTTGTGGCTCAGTGGCTAATGAAACCAACTTAGATCCATGAGGATGCACGTTCAATCCCTCACTTTGCTCAGTGGGTTAAGGATCTGGCGGTGCGGTGAACTGTGGTGTAGGTCACAGATGCAGGTTGGATCTGATGTTGCTGTGGCTGTGGCTGTGGCGTAGGCCGGCGGTGGCTGTAGCTCCAATTTGACCCCTAGCCTGGGAAGCTCCATATGCTGCAGGTGTGGCCCTAAAAAACAGATTATCTAAGCACCATGAAAATACAACTGAAAAATCAAAGCTGTTGTAATGTCAAGTGAAAAAAACGAAGAATCAAAGTGCTATAAGCAGCCCATCTGTAACCAAGAGAGTAGAAAATGAGAACATAGGAAGGAAAAAGACTATTAACAGTGGTTGACTTTTTTCCCCCTTCTTCCGTTTTTTTCAGAACCACCCAAGATTTCTGTAAATGGGAAAACTTTATTTTGTTAAAATAGACATAAAACTTACCATCTTCACCATTTTAAAATGCACAGCTCAGTGGCATTAAGCACATTCACACTGTCATGCAGCCATCACCCTATCCATCTCCAGAACTTTCTCATCTCCCCAAATGGAAACTCTGTCCCCCTCAAACACTGACTCCCCACCCCCTGGATCCAGCATCTATCTTCTCTATTTTCCCCTCTAGGGACCTCAAATGAGTGGAATTGGACAGCCTTTGTCCTTTCGTGTCTGGCTTACTTCAGTGAGAATCATGTCCTCAAAGTCCATCCGCCTCATAGCCTGTGTCAGAATTTCCTCCCTTTTTAAGGCTGAGTAATATTTCACTGTACAGATGGACCACATTTGTTTACCCATTGTCTATTAGTGGACATTGGGGTGTTTCCACCTTTTGGCTGCTGTGACTCATGCAGCTGTGAATGTGAGTTGTGCAAATATCTGTTTTCCAATACATTTTATTTTTCAGAATTAGGCCAGACATAAACAGGGTGATACTTCCCCCACCCCTGCCCCTCACCCCAGACTGCCTTCTCCACCTTAAGGAGAAACACCGGCCTTCTAGCTTGTCCACTCAGCAGGGCCTACATCTGCTTATCTAAAACATCTCAGTCCCCACAGCCAAACTAACGGGTGACCAGGGAGAAGATGGAGTCAACATTTCTCCAAACAAGGCTTGGACTGGCCGAGCTTGGAGATGCTCCCTCTACCACTGAGTGCATCTTATCTGGACCAGGGGATGGAGTGCGTTTTCATGGTTCTCTTTCTGTGTTATTGGTGACTGTGCAGGTGGGGCTGGCAGATCTGCCCTTTTGTGTTGGTTTCTCCTCTACTGCCTGCCAGGTCTGGCTCCAGCCCTGCCCACATGGCCCACATCATCCCTCCCACACTCACCGCTGTCTCCTAGCAACCGAGCTGGCCCACCAGCTCCCGCAACCTGAGGTCCCGCGTCGCTGTCTCAGGCTGTTTTTCCCCCCCACAGTGGTCTGACTTCTCAGGAGCCTGGTCGCGTGTCTCCGCCAGCTGCCAGCCTGTTCTGGGGTCCTCTGCCCAGGGGGAAGAGGGCTAGAGAGGAAAGATGAGAAGCGACTGATCTTCAGACCTGCAGCGAGCACCATCACCCAGGCGTTCCATCCATCTGGACCCAGTACATCGCTAACCAACTGTTTGATTTTGTGGCTGTGTTGCCTCAACTTGGTGTTTTGGAGTTGCTAGGAGGACAGATTTAACTCTCTGTCAACGGGACTGGTTTTAAACCAGCTGGTGGGGAAGATCATATCCATATTCCCTAGGAGGTATGGAGGGGATGGTGAGCAGTGCGCTGTGAGGTTTCCCAAAGCTGCTGCTGCCAGGATGTAAGGGAGGTTCATGGCAGTGGGATGGGACTTTCCACAAAGGTGCAGCAGTGACTGTCACCCCTGAATGCCAAACCCTCCTCCCTTCTCTTCATCCTGTTGCCAATTGCCTTAGCTAAAGTCTCTTGCCCTGGTGTTCCTGTTTCCTGGGATGAGATAGAAACAAATGGTGTCTTCTTATCTGCTAGGAGGTGAATTCCTTCAACAGAGAGACCCATTGTGCGGGGGAGGGGGGGGTCAGAGCATGATTTCAAGCATTAATATATTTCTTGAACTACTATATGTTTGATCTGTTCTAGAACCGGGGACACCACAATGAGTAAGGCAGATACACTTCCTGCCCGCAAACAATTCACAGCCCAGGGCAGCGGTGGGGGAAGGCAGATAACAAATGATTTTAATCAGTGCTGTGTGGCATAAAGGAAATGAATAGGGTTATGTGACCAGTTGAGGTGGTCAAGGAGGCCTCTCTCAGGAGCTGACACCTAAGCTGGGACCCGAAGGAGGGGAGGAGCCACTGCCCATACAGGTCAGGGGATGGAGTTTACAAGGCAGTGGAAATGACACGTGCAAAGGCCCTGGGGCAGGAACAAGTTTGGCTGGTTCACTGAGGACCAGAAGACTAGTAGGTCTGATGTGGAGTTACTGAGGCAGAAGGAGGCACTTGGGTTCTTGTGGGGGCTTTGCTGGGATTTGGGGTATTATCTTTTTTTATCTTTTTGCCATTTCTTGGGCCGCTCCCGCGGCATATAGAGGTTCCCAGGCTAGGGGTCTAATCAGAGCTGTAGCTGCCAGCCTACGCCAGAGCCACAGCAACGCGGGATCCGAGCCGCATCTGCGACCTACACCACAGCTCATGGCAACGCCGGATCCTTAACCCACTGAGCAAGGGCAGGGATCGAACCCGCAACCTCATGGTTCCTAGTCGGATTCGTTAACCACTGCGCCACGATGGGAACTCCTGGGGTATTATCTTGAGTGCAATCCTGAGTTTTATCCTGAGCCCCCAGCTGCTGGAGGGCTGAAGCTGCAGAATGCCAGAAGCTATGAAACGAGAGCAGCAGAAGTGGGACTGACAGGACTTCTAGATGACGTGGCCTGAGCACAAAGGAACCCAGGAAGACTTGCCGGCAGTGGTGGTGGTCAGCCTGGACAGCTGAGTGAATGGCAGAGCAGTCAACCAAGATGCAGAGGGACAGGGGTGTGTGGGTGAAGCTCCCCTGCACAAGGTGGAGGATGTCCCCTGTGCTCACTCTGTGGCCGTGGCCAGGACCAGCTGAGGGTGGCTCTGCCTCCCCGGTGTTGTTAGGGTGCCAATCCTTCAGGAAGGGCCCAGTAGCAGAGGAGAGAGGCCTGCCCTCCCAGGGAGGTCAGAGTGGTCAGGCACCAACCAGATGCTTCCTGTTTCCAGTAGATAATGCACCTGCTAGAAGGGTAAGCTCCCGCAGGGGCACTGACATCCCCTTGGGGCCCTGACTGTCTCCCTGTCCTGGATTGCGCTCACAGGCATGTACCACTCCCACTAGGGACCAGTGCAACCTTGCAGCCACCTCTCATCTCTGTCCCACAACCACTGCCTGGGGATGCCCTGTGTGCTTAAAGTGGTCAGAGGCCCAGTTGTGAGGAGGTCTCCCTATCTGAACTCCACCCTCTGAGTTTTGCAATGAATATCTGGGGGGACTCAGATACCCACCCCTCCCAACTCAGCTTGGCTGCCCCCCCTTCCAGGAAGGCATCCAGGGCTGCCCACCCTCCCTTTGATGGCTCCCTGGAGCAGGCCAGGGCAGGTTCCTTGAGTGGCTGTGGGACGTGTATTAGATGAGTGCTTCTTGGGCTAGATCCCTGGGAGTAGGGGGTGGTGTCTGCAGAGCCAGGCTTCTCTGCATCCTCAGGGGACCCAGTGTGGGAGTGGCCTGGGGGGCCCACAGCCTCAGAGCTTCGGGGAGACATGCTGCCTGGTCAGGGGCCCTGCCTAGAGCCCCAAGAAGTCACCGCACCTCGAGGAAGGACTGCGCAGTCCACACCAAGAGATAAGCACATCTTATTTATTCCCCCCTCCCCCAACCCCAAACTTCCAAGTAGCTCTACGAAGACATTAGCTATGAAGCCACACACAGGTTGTCCCTTAAACACAAAAATGAACTTGAAGCAATCAAGTGACCAAAGATCACATAGGCCCAAAGACTTTTCTCCTTCAGCGCCATTAGGCAGCAGCCAAGAGAAGGTTTGGATGGATCAGGGCAGGGTGCCCTCATGTCCGTCAGTGCCAGGAGGTACCTGACCTTGTGCCCTGCACTAGGCAGAGCCCCAAGACCCTGCTTCTAAGGGGCAAGGCCTGGACCCATGTCAGCTGCACCTGTGCAGGGAGGATGGGGGAAAGACAAAGGCAAACACAGCCTCAAACGAGATGAACACAGCGGCTCTTCGTAGTGCAGAAGGCACGCAATGGCATGGGGTGCAGTGCCATGGGGATCACAGATGTTCCCGGAGTCAGGAGTGCACCCAGCCCACCTCCTCACCACCTTCTGGCTCTGTGGCCTCCCCACCACGGGCCAGAGGACAGGCTCAGCCGGGGCCCTGCAGACCTCTGCCTGCGAGGGGGCCATCTCCAGGCTGGGGAGTGGGAGGGGCAGTGAGCTTGCAGCAGGTGGGGCTTGGGGTCTGGGCACCCCGCCCTGGGCATGCCCTTAGGCTTGGCCACCACCTCAGAACTTCTGACCTGCCTTCTGGAACCAGGCTTCCTGATGTGGGACCCCCGACAGGCTTGCCAGTGTGATTTCAAGTCCACGCACGGTGGAGGCATCCACACAAGGTGATTTAGATACCCACACTCTTAGTAGGCCATGGGTGAGTTTAAAGCTAGCAAGAAATGTCAGGCTTTAGATAGAGGCTGGCCTCAGGTGCTGCCCGCCCACCCCCACCCACTGCAGCTCAAATTGCCAGATGAAGAGATTTCACTAATGATTTAAGCACAAGTGTCCTGAAATAAATCTACAGAATGTTACTGAAAAGGAAAACACGACTGTCCAGTGTCAAGGTTGAAGCAGCCACTCAGCGGTGCGTCAGGTCCCGTTGGGGAGGCGAGGCTGCTCACGAGGGCCCCTCTCCACCCCGTTGGCCCGCTTCCTTGGGCCCATGCCCTCCTCGGCCTCGCCTGCCTCCCGAGGCCTCTTCCGGAAGCGCGCCCCAGGCCTGCTTTTGGGGGGCGGCAGAAGGTCGATGCCCAGGATCTTGTGGATCTGCCGGAATGCCAACATGCGCAGGGCATGCTGGGGGCAGATAGCGCGTCAGGACCCTCCTGCCCACTCCCGGCTTGCCCGCCTCTCCCAGCCCTGTGCAGCCCTGAGGGCTGGCTGGGCAACCTCAGCAGCACCCTTCTAGCAACTGCTGAGCTCAAGTCACCCTTGGACATGAAGAATTGTACTAGGAGTCGCTCGGGGTGGCTGGTGGCAAGGACTTTGCTAGAACACTAGCTCAGTACATCAGCTCTTTCTCGTCTCACTACAGGGACTCCAGATCCTGCCTCTTCAGGTTCGGCTCTGATTAGAGCATTTTGACTCTTTCCGTTAAAGGCAATTCATAAACCTCAGGCCCAAAGTGATTTTTGTACTGCCAGGAGACTTGCTTATAAATACACTTGCAAACAAAAGTGATGCCATAGGCAGGGGCTCAGCTTTGGTGCTGGAGCCTATTCAGGCCAAACTGGAGGCCTCAACTGGGTGTTTCCAGATCATGGTTGGGGGTGGTAGACCCATGACAGTCCCAGCCAATGAGGCCCCAAGTCTGCACCTCATCATGGGGGCGGCTTCGGTTCTGGGCCGGGCTGGCCCTGTCCCCAGAAGCAGTCTTATCCCCCACAAGCCACCTGTCTCTCTTTGCAGGTGGGGAGGAAAGGGGAACCCCAAACTATTTCCTGGGATGTAGTGCAGGTACAAAAGGGGCTGGGATCTGGGCTAGCTGGGACCCAGGCCGCCCACAGCTGGGCTGAGCAGGGCTGAGCTGGCCTGAGTCGGGGAACCTTGGGGGCCAGCCCCCTACCTGAGCACTGGCCGTGATGTCTTCCCGCTCCTGGAGGGTCATGGACCCGAGGGCGTCCATCTGGTCTCTCTCACAGGGATCCTGGAGCCCAGGCCCATCTTTGCGAGGGGAGGAAGGGGGCAGCAAAGAGGAGAGAGCACCCTCATGAGTGCTGCCACCACACTCTGCAATGCTAAGGGGGAACTGCACTTGGACACCACATGCCCTCTCCCATGGCCAGGCCTCCCTCTGTCCCCACACACATTCACCATAGCTCCCCATGGCCTGCGTGTGTGCTTGTGCGAGTGTGTAATTACGTAAAAGCTCATGCCATGGGCCAGTGTATTATCTTCTTCTTCCACTTAATACACTATCATCCTGTGTCACTGGAATGACTGGAAAAACACCGTTTTGCATCTAACATGTCACATGGGCTGCACACTCGCTCTCCTCCTGCTACGGTGAAGGACCCGAGATGAACATCTTTGTACACAGCCCATCATGGACTTCCTGGTTGTTTCCTTTGGACATGTCCCCTGGACCGGCTCTGGCTCCCCAGAAAGGGTGGATGTGCCATTGGAGTAGAGTGAGAGAAGGCTCTGTTCTAGCCTGCACCCTGCCTCTCCTTCCCAACCTGTCCACGGCTCAGCGTGGCTCCCTTGCATGAGCAACGTGTGTCTGCATCTGCTGTCCTCTCTGAGTGGATGTGGTTCTCAAGTGTTCCTGAGAGGCTCTTCTGCCCACTCCCCTTCCCCTGTGGCCCTTGGTCTCCAGCATGTGCTCCAGGGTTGTGGAAGATGCTGACTGACCTGTCAGGAGTGTCCCCGAGGCCACACACTCCAGGACCCGTCTCACGGCATCCCCAGGGCTCAGGGGCCCCTTCGTGCTGCTCAGAGCCTTCTCCACCAGCAGCTCCATGGCCTGGGCCGGGTGGGGACAGAAAAGGAGATCCGTGCCTCTGAGGAGAGAGTGGCTCTGCAGGCTCGGCTGGGGTCTCCAGGGAACTGGGGACAGGAGGTCCCTTCATCTAGCCCCCTCACTCCCACCTGCCCCTGAACTTCTACAAGGAGGATGGTCACTGGGGCCTCACGCCACCTCCTGGCATGGCCATGGGCAGGCTTCTTCACTCACTTGCCTTGGCTTTCCCATCAGCAAAATCCCATTGATGGTAACACTGCAAAATAGCGCCACAAGGGTTAAAAGAAACTGGTTCTCAGTAACCTATGGTTCAGCTAGCGAGAGTCCTGAGGGTCACAAGGACTTGAGGACTCACTCAGCTATGTCCCCTCCTCCAAGAAGCCACCTTACCAGCAGGTCCCAGGGCAAAGCTGGAGGTGTGAGCTGTTGGGAGGTGTCTATGCTTACAGGGAAGTGGGCTGTGGGGAATGCAGGGCCCTCCCAGCATCAGGACAAACCCTGCCCCTCACTCAGTGCAGGGTGGTAGCTGTGCCCTCCATGAGGGGTGGTGCCCCAGACCCCAGTTAGGAAGGCAAGGTCCAGGCAGGCACCAGAGCCCTTGATTTTGGAGACGGCGCTCATAAAAATGCCAAGGGAAGCTTGGGTTGGAATGCAAAGGGTCCAAGAATGTGCCTTTGCAGCTGATGAACAGGCAGCAGAAGGCTGCACATAAAATGCATGAGTCCCTCCAAATTCCGGGCCCTCTGATGTCTTCCCAAGGATAATGTGAGACTAAAAAACCTATACCACCATTGCTGGGATGGGTGGTGTGTGGTCAATGGGTGTGTGACTGGAGAGGGACACTCAGAGACAGGTTCACTGAAGGGCTCACAGATGAGATGAGATTCCAAAAGATAGGGCAGGGGACCCCTAAGAGGGTGGGAGCTGGGGTTCTCACAATACGGCAGCTTGGGGATTTGGGGGCCATGGGGGCCCTTGCATCCTCTCTCCTCTCTTCCCCCACGAAAGACCCCGGGGCCTGCTGACCAGGGTGTCAGAGCGGCAGGGGATCTCCCCTTTAGAGGAGGTGGGTCTGCACCAGGCAGCCCAGAGGCCACGAAGGCAGGTCAGGCACAGCTGCTCACCCTCACTGGGCCCTCCGCACTGACGACTAAAGGTCTAGGCAAACACTCCACCTTTTGCTGAGGCGCCCTTGTATTTGCATGCTTCCTGGTTCTGCCTGCCAGCTTGTGGGTTTAAGATAATACAGTCAAATGAAGCTGCGTCCTGTAGCAAGCCTCGTCCTGGGACCACTTCTCTAGGATCCCGATGTGCCCCACCCTGATCCACCTCTCCTGGTGTTCAGGCTGCCACCAGCCCTTTCTTGGAAAGCTGAACGCTGGACCTGGAAATGAGGCTTGGCCTGTCAGGGTTGAGGGCTTCCCAAAGCAGGGCTGGCCCCCCGGTGCTGCCTTACCCAGTCTGGCAGGGCCCCCCAGGTGGGCACTCGCTGGCAGAGGTCCCGAAGGATCCTGATGACGATCACACAGGGTTGCAGGCCACTGGCTCTTGCCTTCAGGGGAAGAAGCAAAGAGTTAGCACCAGGGAGCCACGTGCAAGTGATAAGGTAGGGAATGCACATGGAGCTGAGGGAACAAGGGCTGACTCAGGGGGCAGCGAGCCCAGCCGGGGGTCCTGTCCTGGCAGTGGAAGCAGCAAGGACTCCAGAGGGCATGGGCTAGCTGGCTTCGCAGGTGGTGGCTGGAAGTGGAATCCACTCTCAAATGGCCCAGGCCAAGCCAACTGGCTCAGGTTTGAGCCTGGTACCTGCTGCCAGGGGCCTGTGGGGTACAGCATCCTCACCCCCAGAACGGCACTCATTCATTTCAAGTTCCCGACCCAATCAGCCAAGAAGTAACCTGGTTAACACTGGGCAAGGACATGTGAGCCAAGCAGCCAGTGGAGAAGCTGCTCCACCCCGGTTGTCCCTCGTTTGTACTGGGAGCCTAAGGGCCTGGCTGAGGCCCCCTCTGGCCCTGCCCCCTGACCTGGAACCACTTGGCGCGTCGGAGGGCAGCCAGAGACTGGAGGCACTTCTCTGGGCTCAGGACATCTCCCGGATCAGGCAGAGGCGCCTCTGTTCCTTCTAGAAGAGAAGGGCACAGGAGTCAGGTACCCTGCCCCCTGCTCTTGCCTCCCGGGCTATGTAGCTGAGTCCTCAGGTCCCTGGGCCACACTGCATTTATTAGGAAGATACACCATTATTCCTCCAAGGACCACAGGAGTCTTCTTGGTGGAAATCCTATCTTCTCTGAGGTTCTGAGCTCCCATGAGGAAAGGGCTCTGTGCTTGTCACCTGGAGCTGTCAGTGCAGACCCACCTGGTTAGCAAATCACAGTTCAGATGGGAAATGATGAATGAAGTTGGATTTCCAGAAACTTCCACATGTGTGATTAAAAGGGAGTCAGCAGGTCAAGTTTGAGCACACACTATCATGGATGATCAAGGCTCCATGTCTGGGGAAAATTCCACCCTGTTTTGTCTTTCTTCTTCTTGCTTCAGGAATATTATTCTTCCCTCATTCTATGAAGCCCTGGTTTTTCAGGTCACAGGAGGGAGCACAGGTTTTTCTTTTGCTCATAAACAGCCCCCTGGACCCCAGGCCTGGTTGCTCCTTTGGGGCTGAGAGCAAGCAGTAGCAGAAGCTGAAAGCTCTCCACCCGGCAGTAGCCAACAGGGCACAGACATGTAGTGAGGAGCAGCTCTCAGGGGGCCCAGGGCTCCCACAGAGGGTTTCTGGTTCTCTTGCCCCCTCCAGTCAGCCTCCATCAGTGGCCACAGACCTTGAACCCATTCTGACATTCCCAATCTACCCCTCATTTTCATGGGGGCAAGCCCTAGAGGGCCTTCAGCTGGAGTTGAAGGGCATCACTATTTTTCCTCATTGTATTTATTTTCAGATGACTCTCTCTTATGACAGTTGGTAATGGTTGTTCACTTATGGTTCAGAGGCTCTCCTCTTTAAAAATTTAAGAGTGGAGTTCCCATCATGGCTCAGAGCAAACAAATCTGACTAGCATCCATGAAGACGCAGGTTTGATCCCTGGCCTCGCTCAGTGGGTTAAGGATCTGGTGTTGCTGTGGCTATGGTGTAGGCCAAGAGCTACAGCTCCAATTTGACCCCTGAGAACCTCCACATGGCGCAGGTGCAGCCCTAAAAAGCCAAAAAGAAAACAAAATTTAAGAGTTAAAAAGGAATCGATTTAAAGGAAAGCATCAGTGGTTCGTGGCCCTCAGCTATGACGAGACAACAATGATGAAAGAGATCTAAGAAAGACTGGAATTTGGGAAATAGTCCCAGAGGCTATTCCAGTAGGTTCTCTGGCTGGATGAGATTCAAGTGCGTCCCTGTCAGCCTGGCCTGCAATCCCATGTTGGCTGCTCTCTGGCCTCGCCTACATCCCCCTCCCACTCTCTCAGGCAATGCCCATCTGCCACAGGCCCCCTAGGGACCCAGCACAACTAGTCTCCCCTGGGCAGGGAGCCAGTGCATGCATGGCCCCAGTCACAGGCACGTGCTCTGCTGCTGGGTCTTGAGCCACCTAATTCTCTGTCCCAGTTCACTTCCTCCCTTCCTCTCCTGTCCTAACCAGCTCTTATCTGATGGAGGTATCTGGGGCTGACAGAAGTGCAGGAAATTGGCTATGGCAACCCCCCAACCCCCTGCCCAGAGCAGAAGTGAACACTGCCCTTGACCACTAGGTGTGTGGAGAGGGGGGCTGGACAGGAGGGTCTGGCCGCACCTCGGTCTGTAGAGGGGTCCTCCCGCATCAGGGGTGAGGTGATGGACACAGTGACCTGCATCTTGGGCTCCTCGCAGGAGGAGATGATGATGTTGGCTTCAGGATCTGAGGAGACCTCATACTTGTCATCTGTCACGATCTACAAGGTGTAAATATAACACAAGGCTGAATTACTCCAGCTGAGAGGTAGGATGTGTTTGGGTGCCAGGCCCCACACCAGGCATCTGGAATCTCTTAGGGACTGAGACACAGCCCTGTCCTCCAGAAGTGCACAGGTAGAAATGCATATAGACAATAGATTGAGCATCAAGGTGCCTTCATACAGAGTGGTGTTCATAAAGAACACCCATAGCTTAGTAACAACATCAGCATCCTGATAATAAAACTGACAAATGATAGTTTGCAGAAAGAGAAACTGAAATGACCCTTTTTACACTATGACACAAATTACTCCTATGATAAGAGAGACTAGAGTTAAAACTAGAATGGGAGTTCCCTTGTGGTAAACTGTGTCACTGCAGTGGTTCAGGTCGCCGCTATGGCGCAGATCAGATCCTGAGCTTGGGAACTTCCACACACTATGGGCACAGCCAGAAAAAAAAAAAAAAGAGTTAAAACTAGAATAGGGTGCCACTGTCACCTGTGGGAGGGACAAAACTCAACAAGTCTGAGGAGCAGCTAGGCTGGCAAATCTGTGCATCTTTAAACTGCTGGTGGAGGCTGGCCTGGCGGCACCAGAAGCATCCAGGCTCGCACCTTTGATCCAGTGACTCTGCCCCAGGACATGCTCCCATGTAAATGGGGCAGCATGTATACAAGGTTATGTATTTTGTGAAGACTTGCTGGTAACACGGAACACCTGAAACAATCTAAATGTCCAACTACACAGAAGGACCCAGCCAGTTATGGACAAATGGCAACAGGATAATCTTAAGCCAGAAAAAAAGAATGAAGCTCCCTATATAGTTATGGAATCTGACCCTAGACATGCTACTCAGTGAAAAAACGCAATACCCTTCAGTTGGTCCCATAGGTTACTGTTTGGGTACAAAGACAGAAGGATGGTTTCTCAGGATATGGACAGGGGCTGCCTCCAGGCAAAATTTGAGCCTCCTCAGCTCTGGTCCCCACCCCATGCCTGCCACAGAGGCCCAGGGTTTAGGCTTGCCCCCAACACAGGCGTCCTTATGACCCTGCCCACCCCAGTTCCACCTAGGAGATACCCTGAGAGGGTCAAACCCTTGCAAGCAGAGACCCCAGACAAGCCCTGCTCTCTCCGCAGACCCTCCCTTCCATTCCCAGCCTCTCCAGCTTTGCTCCTGCCAGCCTTTTACTCTCGGGGCCTCAGGGAGAAGGGACTCCTTACTCACAGGCATTAGAACTCCAACTGCCTTCCTTGATTACCGGCCTCCTGGGAAGACAGCACAATGAAGCTGGGTTTGGTGCAGTGACTTGGTGCTGAGAGAGGCTCTACTATGTCCCTCATCTTGTCTTGGGGTCCCCAAGATGCTTGGCCAGGTAATGGCTAAGAAGGTCCCCTCTATATTCCACATACCTTTCAGGGCAGGGGTGGGGGGTGGGGGGCACCGCCAGCTCTCCACAGCCTTAGCCATCCTCATGGGCTTAAGGCTTTGTCCTAGCCACTGGGCTACAAAGTTCTGGAAGACAGGGCCTGCATCTGAGCCATCTTTGCACCGCCTACAGCATTTAGCAAAAACTGTCATGTCAGGGGTGTTCAGGAAATGAGTGATTAAATTGGCAAAGTCAGAGAATGTCATTCCCCTGCTTAAAACCCTCCAATCCTATTTCCCCCATAAGGCCTTCAGGCCTGGCTTGATCCAGGCTCTTATCCTCTCAGGCACACCTCTCCCAGGGTCTCCTCCCTCTTGGCCTCTGCAGGGGCAGGTCCTTCTATATGGAATACTGCCTGCTTTCCCATTTTTCAATGCCTCTCCCATTTTTCAAGGTTTCTCGGCTTTCACCTCACATGCTCCCTCCTCTCTCAGGACACATACCTCCTACAATCCTGTCTGAAGTGGGCCCTGCTCTCCCAGGGTGCTCTCTACCTGGCATCAGGTTTTAATTTTTCCACAGAAGATAAACTGGAAGTTAGCTTGCTCTGTGTTTGTTTACTTTGTCTCCTGACCAGACTAGGAGTCCCTGAGGTGAGCCTGGGACTGCCTGGCCCCTGGATGCTGAATTATGGGGAAGGGCAGCAGACATATCAGCAAGAAGAAACCACCCTGGGAACCGATTATTCTAATTAAAGATGATCAGTTTAAATCATGACATGATCTCGCTCTTCTCCCAATTACCATCTCAGATAAGAAAAGCTCTATGACAACAGCAGGAACTGCTCTGGAGGAGAGTGCAGCCACTAACAACCAAAGTCCTGTGCCTCTCTAGCCTTGGGGGCGTGAAAGATTTTGGCCTCATTTATCCTCTGTGCCTCTGCTGTGGATGTGGCAGAAGTTAGAATTATGGTTAGAATGTTTCTGAGCTCTAACCTGAACCCGGTCTGTAAAAGAACCTTTAAGTTCCACCACTCTCTCCTGGTGACTGTTTCTAAAAACAAACTGGTTTGTGTCTAACCAGAGTTGAAAGGCTGACTGCACTGCTGGGCACCTCACCGGGAACTGGAGGGGCAGCTGCTCGGCGACTCTGTGTAGCAGGGCGTGGGTGGGCTTCTGGGAGGAGAGCAGGATCAGCTGCACAGCCCTGTCTCCCCGAAGGAGGAGGCCCTTTGCCAGGAGGCCAACCCGCATCACGCCTTTCAGGATCCGAGAAGAGGAGCTGGGGCGGCTGCAAAGACAAAGCCACCAATGCATGAGCATAGGGTGGGGAGAAAGGGTCCCCGCTCCTGCACACAGGGCACGAACTCCTCACTGCACCATCTGTGCCTCTGCTTCCTTATCTGTAAAATGGGGCACAGCCCTTCTCAGAGGACATTTGATCAAAAGAGGCCCAAGGAGACAGATCTGAGAGAAGCACTCTTCGAACTGCAGCTGGGAAATCATACTGCTCAGCAAGGCTGGCGGCTGTCGCTGTTTCCTAATAAACTGAATTCTGGAAAAGGCCTCCCATGTCCACCCCAGTGGTACCCTGGTCCTCAGCTTTGTTGGCCCTTGGCTTTGTGCTCCTTCTGAGATGTCTCTAGGGTCACTTCACCCCGCACCTGAACTCCTCTGAGAAGGCCCTGCCAGGTGTTCGCCTGCCCTCCCCTCCCCTGAGGCCTGGTCCTCCAACCTGGCCACCGCCACCCCCTCCCCGCTCACTGCTCCATCCTGCTGGTCACTTTCTGCAGGTGACTCTCATTACTGTGTCAGCCCAGCAGTAAACTTCCTGATGCTGCCCCCCTGCAGGTTGGGAACACTGGGTTTCTTCCCTGGGCCTGAGGTCCCCAGACTGACCCCAGGGCCACCTTGCCAACACCCTCTCCTTCCGCTCCTGCGGCTCCAGCCCCATGAGCCTCATCCAAAGGCCTGGGGGTGCCCTCACATGGCAGACCTCTCCATGGCTGTCCCAATACTAACGTTCCCTACTTGGTTCCAGAAACTGCCACCTGCTTCTGCCACCGGCTGATCACCACTTTGTTTTCTTTGTGACACTTCTCAGGATACAAGATAACCACATTGTGTAAGGCATTTGTGTATTTCTTGTTTCTGGACCACAAAGAGCTGGAGCCTGTGATGGCCTGAGGGCACCTGGCTGTACCCTCAAGATTGGGGAGACTTAGGAGGCCCCTACCCTGCAAGGGAAGACAAAGCAGAGAGCAGGGGGTGGGAAACCTGCAGATAAAGAGACTTACAAGTTGTCAATCAACTTGGATCTTGAGTCTCACAAACTTCAAAACAATACAAAACAAAAAAATCCAAGCCAGGGGTTTCTGCTGTGGTGCAAGGGGATGGGTGGTGTTTCTACAGCTCCAGGATGCAGTTTCGATCCCTGGCCCAGCATAGTGGGTTAAAGGATCTAGAATTGCTCAACCGCAGCTCAGATCTGACCCCTGGCCTGGGAATTCCATGTGCCAAGGGGAGGGAGGGAGGGAAGGAAGAAAGAGAAAGGAAGGAAGGAAGGAAGGAAGGAAGGAAGGAAGGAAGGGAAGGAAGGAAGGAAGAAAGAAAGAAAGAAAGAAAGAAAGAAAGAAAGAAAGAAAGAAAGAAAGAAAGAAAGAAAGAAAGAAAGAAAGAAAGAAAGAAACCCAAACCAAAAAAAAAGCACACTATGCTATCTATGGAACAACTGAAAATTTCAGCACTGGATACTTGACAATGTTAAGGAATTATTATTAATTTTTTTCAAGTATGATAATGGCACTATGATTTTGTTAAATGAAAGTCTTGTTCACAGACACATACTGACACGCTCCAGCAGTGAGGTGATGTCTGATAGGATTCCCTTTAACCACTGCAGGCAGAGCAGGGAGAGGGAAGCGAGGAGCAGAGAGCAGGTGAGTCATCTTGGTTTAGGGATGGTCACTTGGGGCTTGTCACTTTTTGTATGTGTTGAGAGTTTCCATAATAAAACTATTAAAAAATAAAAACCCCATTTTACTAACACGTTCTTTGCAACAGTTAAATAAAAAATGGAACATCCACAGGATGGTTTATCATGTTCCTATTAAAAAAAAAAACACACATTTCCATAGTGAAAAAGACCACCGAGAATAATGAAGAAAAAAAAAAATCCCACATTTCTGGGTTTTTTGTTTTCTTTGTTTTTAGTTTTAGGGCCACATCTGCAGAAGTTCCTAGGCTAGGGGTCAAAGTGGAGCTGCAGTTGCCGGCCTACACCACAGCCACAGCAACACTGGATCAGAGCCATATCTGCGACCTATACCGCAGCTTGTGGCAACAACCAGATCCTTAACCCACTGAGTGAAGCCAGGGATATAACCCTTTCGGACACTATGTCAGGTTCTTAACCTGCTGGACCTCAATGGGAACTCCCATTTCTGTGTTTTTGAAGAATAATAGGACAGAACATGTAACGTGACATTAATGTTATGTGAAGGCTTAAAAAAACTGCAGTCATTTTTGCTTTTTTTTTCCCAATCGAACCCAAGCCACAGCAGTAAATTGCTAACCAGGGAACTCCCAATTTTGCTTTAAAGCTGGGTTTGGGAGTGTGGCGGTACAGGGGCAGCACAGGCTTCTCACTGCAGTGGGGCACAAGTGTCTGCGCAGGGGATGAGCTGCTGGGCCAGAGGGGGCCTAAGGTGGAGGCCTGAGCAAGACCTGGGGTTCCCTGAGGTGCCTGTGTGGAAGCCCAGCCTTGACAAGTGCAAGGCTGCATTATGTCCTCACTGAGAAAGCTGGGGGTAGCATGGTCCTCTCCATAGTATGTTCTGAATCTGCAATTATCTCAAAATAAAAACAAAACACACACATGGGGAGAAAACAGAAAACAGAAAACAGGAGGGAGGGAAAAGCACTAAGTGAGGTATGCCTTTTCCTGCAGAAGATGTGGGGGTGGAGGTCTGCCTGTGGGGCATGCCTGCTTCCTCTTCCAGGCGGTATGGAAGGTTGCTCTTAGGGGAGGCACCTGCACTCTTGCTGAGGGGCGCGTGCATTTTTTATGACATCTGGTGACCCTCAAGGCTTTCATGTTCTCATCAAAGAGCAGACACTGTGGCAAAAAGAAGCTACTGACTGGAATTGACCAGATGCAAAAAGGACAAGTACTACACAATCCCATTGACATGAACTGTCCAGAACAAGCCAAGTCACAGAGACAGAGTGGAAAGGTGGGTGCTGGGGTGGGGGCAAGGGGCTTGGGAATTTCACAGGATGGACTTCTACTCTGGATGATAAAAAAATTCTGAAAACAGACAGCAGTGATGGTCACACAACCTTGTGAATGTACTTAGTGCTGTCATGTTATACATATAAGAATGGTCATGATGGCAAATTTAATGTTATGAACACACACACACACTTTAAAAAGGAAATGAAAAAGAATCCACCCACAGAGAAGAGACTTGGAAAAGCTAACTCCCTCTAGGATTCTCTAAATCGTGTAATGATTCATTGAGAGGCACTGGGACTTTCCATCCCTGACAATCACAATGGCTGCAATGATGACTCACAAGGACACTCAGTGGCATCTCCTGCTTCGGGAGACTCATGCTTAGCTCCGTATTACAGATGAGGAAACAGAGGTGGCTAATCCTCTGTCAACTACCTTCCTACTTACCTCCCTTTCTTCCTTCCTTCCTCCCTCCCTCCCTGCCTCCCCTCCTTCCTCCCTCCCTGCCTCCCTTCCTTCCTCCCTTCCTTCCTCCCTCTCTCCTTCTCATCCTTTCTTGCAATGCCTGTAGCATGGGGAAGTTCTGGGACCAGGGATCAAATCTGCACTGTAGCAGCAATTTGAGCCACAGCAGTGACAATGCCAGATCCTTAACAACTAGGCCACTAGAGAACTCCTCTGGTCCATTTCTAGATGTGCCTTCAACAGGAAAAGTAACTTCTGGTGTTAGAATAACAGTTCTCACCAGCTGGGACTGACTCCCTTCAAACCTTGTGGCTCTGGCTCTGAGCCTCCCTTGGGGAATTTTCTGCTGAGGGCTGGAAAGCCCCCAGCCCCAGAGGCAGTGGAGCTGCCTCTGCCTTCCTGGCTGCCAGGAAGGGACCTTGACCTCTGCCTGGGGGTAAGCCACTCCTGCTGCTTCTAAGTCACCCCTGGCCTCTGGACAAAAGGGTGATGTCCATTACCTGCACTCCCCAACCTCTGGCTCTGGGCTCGCAGAATCCTCCTCAGCCAGCATGTCAGATACCAACTTGAGGGCGCGCTCCGAGTGAGAAACGGCCTTCTGGACAGCCAGGAGCTCCTCCTCCGTGGGGTAGATGGCAGCGTGCTTGCACATGACATGCCGGTCATCGCTGGACTCTGGCCGCCTTGTGGGCTAGAGGGAAAGGCGCATGCATCATGGGAGGGCTGGGAGGTCCTGGAGACCCATGAAGCAGTGACAGGACAAGTGTCAGCCCACAGAAGTGTGGCATATACAACACGGGGATACGGGATCCCAGAGCCAGGCTGACTTTGACAGACAGGTGGTGGCTGCAGAGCCAGGCAGAGGAGCTGACAGGGCCTCGGGGTGGGGTGGGGGGGTATGGACCAGTGAGGACCCCAGGGAGGGTCAAGTGCAGGGAGGTGGGGGTAGCAGTGGGCTTCCTGGGTGACAGTCTCACATTTCCAGAGGCTCCTGAGGCCGGGGGAGTGAGGTGCAATCCACGGTTCCCATCCCACTTGGCCTGGCTTTTGTGGGTGGACCGACATCTAAGGGCTCCTGAAGGTTGTGACCACTGGGGCCTCTGGAAAGTTTAAAGGGCCACTGTGGCTGGAGACAGGGCTGAGGCTGAGGGCTCCTGTATGTGACCCTCAGGCCCTTGCAGCCCCTACCCCGAGCACACCTTG
Source organism: Phacochoerus africanus (assembly GCF_016906955.1). NCBI lineage: Eukaryota > Metazoa > Chordata > Mammalia > Artiodactyla > Suidae > Phacochoerus > Phacochoerus africanus. Next base: position 75,030,617 of record NC_062547.1, on the reverse strand, counting down.
GGGGACTTGGTACAAAGTCCTGCTTCTTATGCCTGGAGGGTACAGGTCCTTCTAGTGAGGAGGGGCCTCCACCACAGGAGGTGTTGGGGCACCAGACCGCCACCCACCAGAGGCCTGGCTGCAGGGGCCCCTGGCCTGCTTCTGAGGGGAGGCGGGTGCTGGTCAGGTGAGCGTCCTGGGTGTGCATCCTGGACCTGTGGCTCCTCTTCCAGCTGCCTCTTGCACAAGTCGTAGCGCCTGCTGGGATGAGAGGGACAAGGAGCCAGGAGCAGCTGCAGGACCCTGGGCCATGATGTGGAGGCCGTGGGAAGGCCCAGGAGCAGCTCCTTGCGCACCTCATCTCATTGTGCAGGCGCCGCAGCTCCCCCAGTCGCCTCTTGGTCAGCTGACGCTGCTTCCTCAGCTTCTCTTCCAGGAGTTTCCGAACTCTTGTGCTGGGCTTGTCAGCAATCGGAAGATCAGGGTTTACTTTTTTCTAGAAAGATTGGTGACCTTCCTTCAGATGAGAATGCTGGGTGTACCTCGGGGCACCAGGGGAGCCCCCTCCACTGACATCCTCCTGCCAGGTTTATGCAATAGTGAGTTTCAATCCCCAAAGTCTCAACACTCTCCGTCCCCAAAGGCCATGGCAGGAAAGGGGGGGGGGTGCAGGGGGGAACGAAACTGTGACCAACTCTCAGAGCCACAGATGTGATGCCACCCACAGCACAAGGGAGTCCTACTGACAAGCCAGAGGAAGAAGGCGCTGTGACACCACGGAGTAACCATGTCAGTTGGTTCACAGAGGATTCAAGGGAAATACTCATCCAGATTAGAGTGATCCAGGGAAGCACTGTTTGTGCAGGATCCAGTGACACACATTCTAAACAGCACTGCTAGTCTACTCATTGGGCTTTGATTTTTAGCATTTAATTTCATCACTCAGAGAGTATAGTGTTGTCCAAGGATTATTCATAGTGGGAATAGCACAAGTGTCCTTCAGTGAGTGAGAGATGCACGCAATGTGGTCCCTCCACACATGGGAGCATCACTCAGCTACGAAAAGGAGTGAAGCACCAACACTTGCTACCACATCGATGGACCTGGAGACCACGATGCTCAGTGAGAGCAGCACACACAGAAGGACACACAGTGTGTGATTCTAAGGATGGGAAATGTCCAGAACAGGCGCATCCACAGACACAGAATGTGGATTAGTGGTTATCAGAGGCTAGGGAGGGGTGATGGGGAGTGACTGCTAATGGGAATGGCATTTCTTTTTGGGGTGATGGAACATTGTGGAATTAGATGGAGGTGCTGGTTTCACACTCTGTGAATGCAGTAAAAGCCACTTTACATGGGTAAGCTGTGTGGTATGTGAATGATATCTCGACAAGCCTGCTAACAAAAGGAAATACCAGACGCCATTGTTTGCCATGAGGAGAGTCACAGTGTGTGCACGGCACAAGCATACTCGGAGCCCAAGAGTCAAGTGTGTCTAAACACACACACACACACACACACACACACACATGCATGTGTGTCCCTGGCTTCCCAGCAAACCTGAGACAGGGAGGCCTTGTGAGGGCAGCTGAGGGCCTCTCTGGCTGAACCCATGGTGTTGAAGGGCCCAGGGGCTCAGACTCAAGGAAGCAAAAGGTGCTTTTTGAGACCTGCACCAACATGTGGAAAAGCACAGAGCTCACCCTCCCTGCCCAGCCCAACAGATGCCCCTTGGGAGCCCACCTTGTATTGCAGCCGGTGTCGCCGCCCCCTCACGTGCATGTCCCTGGCGTTGGGGTCATTGAAGCTGCACTCACACAGTTTGCAGTGGAAGCGGATCACTCTGCCTTCCTCATTGCACACCTGAGACAAAGGGCTCGGCTGAATGCCCCCACCACAGGCAGGTCTGGGTCAGGCAGGGCGCCTCCTTCCCCTGAGGGCCGGCTTCCTATCTACCCTGCAGCTTTATGCTTTCAGAAGAGCAGCTCTCCTCCTGCCCCCCTCCTACCCCGAGCTACCACCTACGCAGCAGGAAGCCTGCCTGGTGTGGTTATTTGGCAGGAGACAAAACAGAAAAGGTGCTGAGTTGGCTGAACCAAAGCTCAAACTGGAGCACAGAAGAAATGCCAAGACAGGCCTGGCCCTGCAGGCACCAGGGAAGGTTGACTATGGGCACAGCAGGAGGGGGCTCAGAACTTGAGTTCCATGAGGCTCCAGGGGCACATGCACCTCTGCCCGAAGGTCACATGCCTATGGGGTTTTCGTGCACAGGTCCTTCCTTGCGCCTGCCTTCTTGCTGGAAGCCTGAGGGTCTTTTTTCTAAGATCTGAAGCCCAGAGTGCAGGCCTTCTAGGGAGATCATGCTACATCTGGCTCACTGAGGTCTGCCCGGCGCATGTGTGTAAGTCTTGGTGGGGAGCTGAGATCAGGCCTCGAGGCCTGGTCCCCAAGGTCCTTCTCCACCAGAGCTGGGGCTGAGCAGGGTGAGCCCACGGCCAGACGCACAATGGTCATCCAGCAGTTACCTCCTCCACGTAGCCTGGGCCCACCGGCTGCGTGTCACAGCAGCTTCCAGAAGCTTCCAGAGAGTTTCCGCTGGTGGAGAGTTCTCTGGGCCGCTCAGATCTGGGGTGTGCTGGTTTCCCCTCGGGGAGTCGGCTGTCTGCTGTCCGTTGCTCAAGAGACCCTGGCAGGGAGAACTGTGTGATTTATAACCTGCTCCAGCCAGAAACCACACCTGGCTTCCCACCTGCCAGCATGAAGGGTAGAATGTGATGCAGCCAGGTCTCCCACTGCCCCTCTCCCACCCGCTCATGACATCAGACAGTGGGATCCGCAGGGAAGGAGACCCTTTCCCACCAGCTCGGGTCATGACTCAAGAGAGCGAGGCCCTCATGGTGTTTGGTGCCAAGGTAGATGCATCCACGGGGAGGCCCAGGTCATAGGCCGCTTGCTGAGGACCCCTCCCTACCCAAATAGTCGACCCTTCCCTATTAGGCAAGTTCATTGAGCCTCAGAAGGGAGACGTTTCTTTGTCACAAAAACTGCTTTAAGATTTGATCTTCAATATCATATCACTGTTCAAAACACAGTACTGCTGAGGCTCAAAATAAAATAAGCCCTTCTCCTGCTCCTCTCTCCCACACAAAGCATGGTGGTGGAGAGCAGACTGTCCCACAAACAGGGGTTCAAATTTGACCTCCACTGTTCACCAGGTGGCCCAGGGCCAGGTACTTTACCTCACCTCACCTCGGTTCTTCCATCTGTAAAGTGAGACAAACCCAAATCTAAAGAGTGGTGGGCCATAAATCAGGCACTGCACATGAAGCAGTCAGTGGAGTAAGTGCCTGATATGTAACTATTTGCCCACTCAATACACTTCCCACAGCAGCCGTGGCCGCCCTAAGGTCACAGAGGATGCAGGCCACCCACACTTGAGGGAAGAGAGGGGCCTGGGGCAGGCTGCAAGGATCCTGCCTTAAGTTCCTGGTGCCCACATAACTTAAAGCACCGGGGTATGAAGGGAGCGGCTTCTGGCACATTTAAGGTGGCAGCCCAGGGGACTCTCCAGATGTAGGGCAGGGCTTCCAAAGCATGACCAGCCACTGGCTCGGTCCCAAACTCCAGTGGAAAAAATTAAAGCTGCCATTGCATTGGTTCTGCCCACACTTCCTGTTTGTGGGCCACAGGTGGCAGAAGGCACCCCACCTGGTGGGAATCTGGGAGAGAACAGGGTTCCACTCACCCTCCCCACCCCCATTCACAGGTCCTGCCTCTCTAGAAGGGATGCCTGCACACACACAGTTAATTGGACAATCCTGTCCCTGCAACTACAGCTTGTTAGGTCAGGGCAGGGGCTGGGAAGCACAGAGACACGTACCCACGCGCGAGGCCTTGGAGGCAGCTGGTCTCTTGGCTGGTGCCGGTCTGCCTGGGGCACACACACTGGGGCCAGCAGGGGCCGAAGGCTTGGCCAAGGCCAAGGGGGGGCTCTCTGTGGGGAGGGAGGTCGAGGCTGTCTTGCTGGTGCCAGTGGCCTGGGATGAGCTGGAGTTCTCTGGGGCCGGTTCTATGGTGGGAATGGGCTTTCCCAGTTTGGTGTGCAGCTTGAAGACCTGGAACAGACCCAGCTCCTTGTCAGGGCCGCCCTTGGGCCTGACCAATGTTCCTCAAAGGCAGGGAGAGCACCATGCTGGGCATGGGGGAGCTGGCAGCCTGTGGAAGTGAGGGCGGTGGTCCAGTCCCAATGACCAGGGACCCTGCCCCTTCCCCAGCTCCCATTTAAATGCCTCACTTTCTGGAGGATTACTCCCTTGGGAAGCTCATTCTTGAGCCTATAGGCCCCCACTAGTCGTGTACACATAGGACCTATAATACTTCAACACCTCGGCTGCCTTAACAAGGACCACTTCCTCCAAACTCCACCATCTGGGGCTGAAAAGCAGGACTGTTTACTGCATTCCAAGCATCAGCCTGGTGCAGGCCCCAGGCAGAGACAGCATGTGGGGACGAATGCGTGGACAGGGCCCCCTAAGATGTACACAGGTACACATCTACGGACACATCCACATTCTGTATACAAGCATGTATATACCCACAGACCCATGTCCATTCTGCGCACACGTGTACGTGTCCGTGGGCACATGTCCACCATTCTCTACACATGCGTGTACACACCCATGGACACATTCACATTCTGTCCACATTCATGTACATGTCTACAAACACATCCACATTCTGTCCACAGTGCACACACATCCATGCACCCATGTCCACATCCCATAGGAATTCATTTACACATCTAGGGACATGGATCCACTTAAGATAAGGTCACACCCACACCCAAGGCACTTAGTTGTAAAAGTTCCAGTTGGAAAAGACTATTTCACTGCCCCCAGACACTGCACTGACAACATTCTTGGGCTCCAAGTCTCTGACACTCATGGCCCAAACCTGCTCCCCAACCCCAGGGCTGGTAGCAGGGCCTCCTGACCCCAGAACAAGTCTGGGCTTGGGAGCCCCCCTGGCCAGGGCCCCAGCTCTCTGCCTGCACCCTTGCTCCAGCCAGGCCAGTGCATGCTCTATTCCACCCTTCGCTGCTCCTTCCTTTGTGGGTTTGTGGGTTCACTCAGACATTGCAGAGCCTGTCCCAGATGGGCCAGGGAACAAGGCCCTTGATAAGCATGGGGAGAAGACAGGTCCCAGGCAGGTGCTCGGCGAGGCCAGCCTGCAGTGGGGGCTGGAGGAGGCTGGCAGGGGGAGGTTTGAGCAAAGGCTCAGGGGCAGGAGGGAACAGGGCAAGCAGGAGGGGCAGCTGTAGAAGGTTCTTCAGTGGGGGCAGAGTGCAGCGGCCACAAGACAGGGGCCTTCCTAACCCTCTGGCTCTGAACTCCCCCCAACCCCAGGCCTCCATGCACACCCTTAAGGTGAGCCTCACCTTGCAGGTTCACGATGCCCTTTGCGGGGCGGCGGGGGGGGGTTGCTGCTTTCCAAAAAGCACCTCTGGACAATAGAAAGAGTGCAAGGGGAGAGGGACCCCTGCCTTCTCTCAGGTGGGGGAACCCATTAATTTCCCCTTAAGAAGACATACTAGGAAAGCACTGTTATTAAAATAGTTATATGAAAAACATTGATATTAAATAAGTTAAAGTCAATTAAAACTTTGATATTAAAATATTAAAACTTACCACTTATTTATTTATTTATTGTCTTTTGAGGGCTTCACCCTCAGCATATGGAAGTCCCAGGCTAGGAGTCGAATCAGAGCTGCAGCTGCCATCTACACCACAGCCACAGCAACAGTGGATCTGAGCTGCATCTGCAACCTATACTGCAGTTCATGGCAATGCTGGATCTTTAACCCACCGAGCAAGGACAGGGATCAAACCCATGTCCTTATGGATGCTAGTTGGGTTCATTACGCTGAGCAGTGATGGGACCTCCAAAACTTACTATATAATTTTTTAATAAATAAAGGCCCCACATGGAATACACCATTTGATGTCATCAACACACAAACTCTGGTGCATATAAACATACAGACACACTGAAGGCCAGGAACAGTTTCCTCCAAGGTCTGGGTATGACCTTGCCCTGCTCTAGGCTTCTGCCCAGCAGCAGGTATGACTTTGACAACTGGGAGAAAGGGTTTGGCTTCTGAGGAAGGAGGATAGGACGGCCTGAAGGGAAAGCTACCGCTCATCAGTGGCTTCCCTCTGATGTCATCAGACACCTCCCTGGGTCCTGAGTGGGCCTGGGCCTGTGGGGGCTCCTACCTTCTGGTGCTTGGCCCCCCGGATGTGGGCGGTGTAGGCCTCTGCCCCAGTGCAGGACACAGCACACAGGTCACAGTGCAGCTGTGCCTGCACCCCTCTTGGGCTGCCGTTGGGCTGGATGCCCATCTTCTGAGCTGCTTCTTTCTTTTTGTGCTTCTGCCCTTCCAGGTGCTCACGGTAGGTCTGCTGGCAGAGAAGGAGGGTGGCCTGAGGGGTTGGTGTGTCCACAGGGCACCATGCCATCCACACCCTTATGTGCACGGGCCTCTGAGAGGTTTGTGTACTGCCTTTTAAAGCCCAGTCAGTAGGGAGTTCCCTGGTGGTGCAGTGCATTAAGGATCAGGTGTTGTCATGTTGTCACTGCCGTGGCTCAGGTTGCCCGGGTTTGATTCCTGACCCGGGAATGTCCACAGGCCACAGATATGGTAAAAAACAAAAAACAAAAAAGACAAAAAAACCCACAACCCAGTCAACAGATTCAGAAGACTCAGAGCCTCAGACTGAAAGACATAAGGTTTCTTTCTCTCTCTTTTTCTTTTTTGTCTTTTTGCTATTTTTTTGGGCCGCTCCCACGGCATATGGAGGTTCCCAGGCTAGGGGTCGAATCGGAGCTGTAGCCACTGGCCTACGCCAGAGCCACAGCAATGCGGGATCCGAGCCGCGTCTGCAACCTACACCACAGCTCATGGCAACGCCGGATCCTTAACCCACTGAGCAAGGGCAGGGACTGAACCTGCAACCTCATGGTTCCTAGTCGGATTCATTAACCACTGCGCCACGACGGGAACTCCTCTCTCTCTTTTTTTCCCCTAAAATTCAATGAGTTAAGTCTTAAGTAAGTATCCTCAAAGGAGAACACATTTAGTTTTGGGGGCTGCTTGAAAGAATATTCTAGCTTTTCAGAATCTGACCTCAGAAAGCAAGAGAGTGTGTATGCTACCTGAATGAGGCAGGACACACTTCCCTGTCAGAGGACTGCTAAGAAACTGTGGGTACCAAACAGGAGAGGTAGGCTAACAGTCACAGACCCATGCTTCCTGCACCACTGTGCCCGAGGAAGCTGACTGCATATGGCAAATGGCAAATGGTTGAGCTCTCATGTGGCATCCCAGATGTCTCTTGGAATCCTTAAGATGAGGCAAAGTGGGCCTGCTAAGCCAATGTCCTCTAACCACATCAAGAGTCAACATTCTGAGGAACAGAAATGCCTCTGGAAAATATGCAAGGAACCAGTGATGTCAGCTGGTTCTGGGGGCAGGTAGGAGGCAGGGACAGGAGTGGGAGGAGTATTCTCGGAATGTAGGAATCTGTGTTTTTACCTAAGCCATAGAGTACACACACACACTCATTCGCACTCATGTACACTACATAAAAGCCTGTGGGGGAGTTCCCAGATGGCATAGCGAGTTGAGAATGTGCCATTGTCACTGCTATGGCTTGGGTTTGATCCCTGGCCCAGGAACTGCTGCATGCTGTGGGTGAGGCCAAAAATAAAAAAAGCCTATGGGACAGAGACAAGCCTGGAAGGATATATATCAAGATGCCAATAGTACACTACCTTAGAACATGTCTTGCAGACCCTGAGCTCATAGAAAGAGCAAACTTTCTGGAGTTCCTGTTGTGACTCAGCAGGTTAAGAACTCAACTAGAATCCATGAGAATGTGGGTTTGATCCCTAGCCTTGCTCAGTGGATTAAGGATCTGGTGTGGCCACAAACTGTGGCATAGGTCACAGATGCAGCTCAGATCCCAAGCTGCTGTGGCTGTGACATAGGCCAGCAGCTGTAGATCTGATTCAACCCCTAGTCTGGGAACGTCCATATGCTGCAGGTGCAGCCCTAAAAAGACAAAAAATAAAAAGGCACCCCAATGCTAGACTTGCCACCATAAACACAGATCAGATGTGGATCAAGAAAAAACCCAGAGGAATTTTCGAAAGAGGCTCCTGAACCCCAGGTCTGCCTTCAGCTGGCCCAGAAACCACAATGTCAGCTGCTCCCTTGGACTCATGATGGCACCCAAAGAAGAGGTAGAAATGCTGCCCCAGCTGCAGGGAGGTCACACCAGCCAAGTCTTTCTGATGCAGATGGAGGCCATGCAGGGCCACTTTCAGGTTAATGTGTCTGAAGTAGCATTGGGGGGGCTCAGGAGGGGCAAGCAGAAAAGGGCAGCAGGGGACTCTATGGTGCTAGAAGCGCTGGGCATCTTGGGCTTGGCAGCTGATATGTGCCCAGGTGATGAACTTACAGAGAGCAAAACACACACACGTGCCCATGCACATGCAGGTACAAGTGAGACTGGTAAAACTGGGGACATCTGGGAATGACCATTGTGGCTCAGGGGTTAAGAACCCAACATAGGGTCTGTGAGGATGCAAGTTCGATCCCTGGCCTCACTCAGTGGGTTAAGGATCCAGTGTTGCTGCAATCTGCAGCGGAGACTGAAGATGTAGCTCAGATCCGGTATTGCTGTGGCTGTGGTATAGACAGCAGCAGCAGCTCTGATTCAACCCTTAGCCTGGCAATTTCCTTCCATATGCCACAGGTACAACCATTAAAAAATAAAACAAACAAACAAACAAGCAAACTGGGGACATTTGACTAAGTGGACAGGTTCAAGGCCAGCACTGCAGATGTGATACCAACTTGGCAAAATGTCAGCAATGGGGGTGTTGGGCAAGTGCTTGTGAGCCTCTAAGCAGTATTTCTTACAACCACATCACTATCTCAGTAAAACCCACCAGTATCTCAATAAAAATTCCAATGAAAAAGTGCTGTTAACATCAGCAGAAAGCTAGGAATAACAGGAGCTGACGTTTCTGTGTGCCAGATGCTATGCCAAGTAGGGATGTGCTCAGGCAAACCCGGTCCTATGGGGAGACGAGGCTGAGAGAGGCCACAACATGTGCTGGGGTGATGCTCTTGTGCATATGCTCTGTCCCATCTCACATCTGTGGGGAGTATCACACACTCAAAGTGATGCTGTGAAGAATCTATATTCACAGGAGCAGACATTGTGTTTAGCCAGTGAGAGGAATCAAAAATCCCCATGATATAAAATTAAAACCACACAGAGAAGGAGTTCCCTGATGGCCTAGCCAGTTAAGAATCTGGCATTGTCATTGCTATGGCCTGAATTGCTGCTATGGTGCAGGTTCAATCCCTGAACCAGGAACTTCTGCATTCTACAGGTGTAACCAAAAAAAAAAAAAAAAAAATCACACAGAGAAATAAAGAGGGAAACAGAGAAAAGCAAGCTCTCATTAAGAGCAAAGCGTCGTGCAGGGGAAGAAAGCACACTGCGGGGCTCTGCTAAGCAGCCAGAGAAGGGCCAGTAGGGGGTCTGGGCACCCTGAGTACTGGCAGCCCAGCCCTCATCTCACGTCCCTGGGCCAGGGAAATTGGAGCTGGATGAGGTTCTGGACTGCTCACACATATACCTCTATACCTGTGATTTGGAGTCTGTATATGCCTCCACAGTGCCAGGTTTCTTTTTTTCTTGGCTGCTGTGCCACCACGGAACTCACTTTCTTTTAGAATATTAAAAAGACAAAATCTGCACATGGTATTTTATAAGGACAAAGCCCTAGCATCTGATGGTCTTCGCTGGGAATGAGCTGGGTCACCTGCAAGTGTGCTGAGGAAGTCCTTTGCTTAGCTAGCAGCATATGCACATACACATACATGCTGCTTTTACCCACCTGTGGCCCTGCCTACGCCACCCTACAGCGAAGACACTCTGTGACTAGCCCGTCTGCTGGCCCTTGCTTTGAGGAAGGGGCACTGAGTGCCTCCCAGCTGCAGAAGGCCTCGGGGTGCAAGACCACGCTCCCACATCCAATAGCCAGCATTGCGCCCCTACTCTGTCTTCCACAAGAATACCAGGCAGTGTTAAGGTAAGCCTGATATGAAGTATCATAACTTGATTGCAAGTTTAATAAGAGGCCTCTTTGGGGCAGGCAATGACCCTGATTTCTGGTCAGCCCCAGAGGACAAGGGAGGGGCTCTCCTAGTCGTCGGGGCAGGAAGGTCCCAGGCCTGCCCAGTGTGAGGCAGGGGTGACTGACCTGGGGACCTGCACAACTGATCTTGCAGATGTCACAGTAGTGAAGCAGGAGCTGCTTGGGGCCAGCTCTGGGTTTCAGCAGCTTGGTGGGAACTGGTAGCTTCTTGGCAAAGTTGTCAGCAGAACCGGCACTGGGACTATTTCCTGAGCCACCCCATGGGGATGAGTCCATGGGCTTTGGGAGTGGGGGAGGCTGCTGGGGCGGTGGTGGTGGTGGAGGTGGCAGTGGTGGCTGGGGGAGCCCCAGGGCAGGCAGGGGCTGCATCTGTGGGGGGAGCAGTGGAGGATAGTAAGGACTGGCCACTGAGTATGCAGATGCATCATAGCTCGGGTAGCTTGATCCTAAGGAACACAGAGAAAAAAAAGGTGGGGGAGATGGATTGGTTTATTTTAGCAGCAAATAGAGGAAAATCCTGCACCCTTGTGCACGCAGAGGAAAGAACCGTCTTACCTGTGTACAGGGCAGGGGCTGGGCTGTAGGAAGTCAGGGTGGGGATGGAGGAGGCCGTGGGCTGGGCACTGCTTGCTGCCGAGGGGCAGGTATAGCTGGAAGATGCAGCGCTGGCTGGCTGCCCCACCTCAACAGTGGGTGCCTGTGGCAGAAGCTGCCCTTGGCTGTACCCACTGCAGGGTCCCTGGGTCCCTAGAGTACAAGCACAGCCTTTGCAGAGCCACCCCTTTCATACCAAGGCCAGGGAACCAAGAGTGAGAGCCACATTCCCGGTGACCAACATTACTGCTTGGCTGCCAGGAGCCAGTGCAGCCCGGGTGCACCTGGCCGTGAGGTCCAGATGTCTGAGCCAAACTGCAGGCTGGAGTCCCGGGCTCTTCCATCTCTAAAACCCAAGTTCTCAGCAGAACCTATCTCCTTCCATCCTGGGAGAACTTCCTCCAAAAAGACCTTCCAGCCCCACTTAAGCCAGCCCTGAGACCCACACTATTCCCACACCTCCTGTGAACACCGGTGTCTGAAATGTGACTTAACTGTGGGTTCCTCCCGTGTAAGCAAGGCCCCCTTGCTCCCACCCTGACCTTCAGAGACCCACCTACCTGACGGACAGAGTGAGGCCGTGGCTGGGAGAGGAGGCGGGCCAGCAGCAGGCGGCCGATACTGTTTGTTCTCGTAGCCACTGGCAGCTGTTGACAGTCCGTAACTGTAACTATCCTGAGAGGGTTTCCAAGGGGAGCACAGAGCAGGGAGAGGAGCTCAGGGTGGGGTGAGGCATCCTTCACCTGCCCTCCTTGAGGCCCACATCCTTGTAGTGCTGGAGTGCCTGCTCTATGCCAGGCTGGATTTTGGTTCAGAGGGGGTTTGAGCTGTTATGTGGGCCAAGGACTATCGAGAGGTGAGGATGGAAGCATAGAACCAGGGAGGAGGCCCGGGGGCAGGGCAGGAGCTCAGGATGGCAAGTCTGTAGAAGTCCCAGAGGCTGTGTGGAAGGAACGTGGAATGAAGGAGGAAGGGGATGAAGCCAAATGGATGCAAGCCTGGTTGACTGGGCAGCCTGTGTGCCATTTACTGACCCAATCATGAACAAGGTGTGGGTGACAGAGGCTCAAGGGGGTTGGGTCACATCTAGCGTGGGATACCTTGGTGATTCCAAGTAGAAACGCAATGGCCCAATCTATGGGCCTGGAGCTTAGGGTCAGGAAGGTGGCATTGTCAGCACCAGAAGGGTGCAAGGACAGGCCTGGCCCCATCACCTCTATGGGCAGGGATGGAAGCATGAAGAGGGTGAGGGCCTGTCCTGGATTGTCTGCTTCCGCTCAAGGCTGTCCACGTTTTCAAGGAAGGACTGGTGCTGGGCAGAGAAAGGCCGAGCTGGTACCTGGTAGGAGGGGGCCGTGGAGGGTGCTGGCGTGGGCTCCTGGGGCTGGCTGCCGTAACTGAGGTCCTGGCCAGAGTGGGGATGATACCCACCATACCCCACTGGAGTGATGGGCCTCGGTGGCTGGGCAGTCTCGGGAAATGCTGGGGGCAGGACAGGGCCCAGTCCAGGAGTAGGCTGCGCAGCGAAGCTGGTTCCAGCAGCTGGGAGTGGGAAAGCCGTCGGAGGCTGGGCACTAGAACCACAGATAAACACAACCCCACACATTAGATCTGGCAATTTGAGAACCTACATTGAGCATACCAATGCCACCCGACATGAGACGCCAGCTGTCTGGATGCCTCCAACCACACAGCACTTCCTGAATCACTAACACTGACTGAGAAATTTCCAAAGCACAAGCACCACTGAAAGCATTTTCCATGAGTTAACAAAATGTCTCATAGCAAACCTGTAAGGTCAGGGCCATCCTTCTCCCTGTTTTCACAGCTGAGCAAAATCATGGAAGGTCAGTTAACATTAAACTAAAAACTCTTTGCCTACAAGAACCAGCTCTTACTGGCAGTTTGCTCTGCAGGAAGCCCAGGGCCAAAGCCTACTGTCTTTCACACCTCATTCCCACCTTTCTGCCCTTAGAGAAGGTGCCACAGGCCTGCTGTGCATGTCCATTTGTCGGTCTGTCCCCACTGTCTGGATGAGGAAACTCTCAGAAGACAGGTGACAAATCAAGTGCTTGATTCAGACCCATATCTTTCTGATCCCAGCGCCCCTTGCTCTGCTAAACATTAGTCACCCAGTAGAGAGTCCTCCAATTTAAAAGCCCTTTTGTCAGGAAAGGGTATCAGCAAAGATTTCAGCCCAAAGCCAGTAAGGATCATATAAGAAAGTTCCCATAGTCCTCTTACATTGTTGGTGGGAATGTAAACTGGTGTAGCCACTGTGGAGAAGAGTTCTTAAAAAGCTAAAAATACAGAGTTCCTGTTGTGGCTCAGCGGTAATGAACCCAACTAGTATCCAGGAGGATGTGGGTTCAATCCCTGCCCTCACTCAGTGGGTTAAGGATCTGGCATTGCCACAAGCTGTGGTATAAGTCACAGATGTGGCTTGAGACGAGTGTTGCTATGGCTGTGGCTTAGGCCCGCAGCTGCAGCTCTGATTCATCTCCTAGCCCAGGAACTTCCATATGCCACAGGTATGGCCATAAAAAGAAAAAAAAAATAATAGCAAATAAACAAATGGGACCTAATCAAACTTACAAGCTTTTATACAGAAAAGGAAACCATTAACAAAATTAAAAGACAGGAGTTCCCATCGTGGCGCAGTGGTTAACGAATCCGACTAGGAACCATGAGGTTGCGGGTTCGGTCCCTGCCCTTGCTCAGTGGACTAACGATCTGGCGTTGCCATGAGCTGTGGTGTAGGTTGCAGACGCGGCTCGGATCCCGCGTTGCTGTGGCTCTGGCGTAGGCCGGGGCTATAGCTCCGATTTGACCCCTAGCCTGGGAACCTCCATGTGCCACGGGAGCGGCCCAAAGAAATAGCAAAAAGACACACACACACACACACACACACACAAATTAAAAGACAACCTACAGAAGGGGAGAAAATATTTGCAAATGATGGAACTGACAAGGGTTTAATATCCAAAATATACAAATAGCTCATACAACTCAACAACAACAAAACAAACAACCCAAATAAAAAATGGGTAGAAGACTTATATAGACATATCTCCAAAGAAGAAATACAAGTGATCAATAGGCATGTGAAAAAATGCTCAATATCACTAAGTATTAGAGAAATGCAAATTAAAACTACAATGAGGTAACACTTCAACTGGTCAGAATGGCCATCATTAAAAAAACCTACAAATAGGAGTTCCCGTTGTGGCGCAGTGGTTAACGAATCCGACTAGGAACCATGAGGTTGCGGGTTCGGTCCCTGCCCTTGCTCAGTGGGTTAAGGATCCGGCATTGCCGTGAGCTGTGGTGTAGGTTGAAGACGCGGCTCGGATCCCGAGTTGCCGTGGCTCTGGCGTAGGCCGGTGGCTACAGCTCCGATTCGACCCCTAGCCTGGGAACCTCTATATGCCACGGGTGCGGCCCAAGAAAGAGTAACAACAACAACAACAAAAAAGACAAAAACAAAACAAAACAAAACAAAACAAAAAAACCCTACAAATATCAAATGCTGGAGAAGATGTGGATTCCTACACTGTTGGTAGGAATGTAAATTGGTACAGCTGCTATGGAAAACAGTATGGAAGTTCCTCAGAAAACTACAGATAGAGATACCATATGATCCATCAATCCCACTCCTGGGCATATATCCAGACAAAACTGTAATTCAAAAAGTTACATGCACCCCTATGTTCACAGCAGCACTATCTATAATAGCCAAGACGTGGAAACAACCTAAATGTCCATTGACAGATGAATGGATTAAGAAGATGTGGTATATAGAGTCCTCTTATGGCACAGTGGTTAAGGATCCAGCATTGCCACTGCAGTGGCGTGGACTGCTGCTATGGCACAGGTTTGATTCTTGACTGGGGAATTTCCACATGCCATGGATGAGGCCAAAAAAAACCCCAAGAAGATATGGTATAGGAGTTTCCTCATGGCTCAGTGGGTTAAGGACCCAGTGTTGTCACTGCTGTGATTCTGATTACAGCTGTGGTGCAGGTTTGATCCCTGCCCAGGAACTTCTGCATGTCTTGGAGGCAAACAAACAAAAAAAAAATGTGGTATATATACACAATAGAATACTACTCAACCATAAAAAAGAATAAAATGATGCCATTCACAGCAACATGAATGCAACTAGATATTACCATACTACGTGAAGTCAGAAAGAGAAAGACAACTACCATATGATAACATGTGGGAATCTAAAATATGACACAAATAAACCCATCTACAAAACATAAACAGACTCACAGACATAGAGAACAAACTTGTGGTTGAGGAGTTTGGGGGAGAGATCGGGGGGGAGGTTGGGGTTAGCAGACGTATGCTATTATACATGGAGGGGATAAACAACAATGTTCTACTGTACAGCACAGAGAACGATATTCAATGTCCTATAATAAGCCATAATGGAAAAGAATATTAAATAGGGAATTATATATATGTATAAATGAATCACTCTGCTTTACTGAAGAAATTAACACATTATAAATCAACCATATTTCAATTTAAAAAATCTGTAGCAAAATTAAAACACTGCTAGAGGCCAAAGGTTCTCTACCTATAACAGTGCATGACGTCCTGGTCTCTTCCAGGAAAAACAGAGATGCCCTGTTAGGAAGGATCATTCAGATGCCTCAAGCCAGCCAGCCATTTGTAAGATAAATGTTTCCTTTCTTACAGTCTTAGAGACCTTCTTAGTCAAAAACAGATTCATGGGAGTTCCCACTGTGGTGGAGTGGTACAGCGGCTTGGGTTCCTGCAGAGGCACAGGTTCCATCTCTGACCCGGTGCAATGGGTTAAAGGATCTGGCACTGCCACAGCTGCGGCTCAATCCCTGGCCTGGGATATGATTGAATCCCTGGCCTGGGAACAACAACAACAACAACAAAACCAATTCAGAAGGTGGCCAATTAGCTCTCTGAACCCCTTCAGTAACTAGACTCCTTTTTTATTATATTTCCAACATAGAATGACATATGAATGCACACCACTGAGATTTAATGACATTAATATTGTGCTTCAGAGCCTCTTCTTACCTAAACAGAGAGAAATAAAGTTCCCTCATCCCACCCCACTGCCTTCCTCCAGTAGGTTGGCCATCTTTTTCCAATCATGATTTTTACACTTTTCCTGTGTATGTATGAGTCTGCACACAACAGAGTGTTTTTGTTTTTCAGTGTTTCCTATGTGCAAAGCTGGATTACTATACATCTAACCCTTCGATTTGCTATTTTTAACCCAAATGTTACTCCCCAAACTGCCCTTCAACCTGGGCTAGAGGGTCCTCTGCCCTGCCTCCATATTTTAGTTATTTATTTTCTTTTTCAGCCACACCCAGGGCATGTGGAAGTTCCTGGGCCAAGGACTACATCCGAGCCACAGCTGTGACCTATGCCACAGCTGCAGCAATTCCTGATCCTAAACCTACTGCATTAAGCTGGGGATCAAATCTATGCACCACAGAGACAACACTGGATTCTTAACCTCCTCTGCCATAGTGGGAACTCCTCTGGACCCACATTTTAGAGCTTCGATCTCCCATGTGGCAGCACTGGTCACATGTGGCTCCTAGGCACTTAAAGCATGGCTGTGCCACTGTTAAATTTTATTTAACTTTAATTAATTTACATTTCAATAACCACATGTGGCTAGTGGCTACCCTGGTCGACAGAACAAGATATAGAACATTTCCATCACTGCAGGAAGTGCTGCATTAGAATACTCTCTCCCTCTCTCTCTCTCTCTCTCACACACACACACACACACACACACACACACACCTATCAAGAAGCACATGGGTGTTTCCATCCCCATCTGCTTTGTGACTAACACTGCTTAGGCTCTGAGGAGACACTTCTACCCAACTCTTACTCTATTACATGAAAGCAAAATCTGGTATAAATACACAATGTAATATTATTCAACCTTAAAAAGAACGGAAATTCTGACACATGCTACAACAGGGATGAACTCTGAGGACAAGATGCTTAGTGAAATAAGCCAGACACAGGAGGATAAATAGTTTGATTCCACTCACATGAGGTCCCTAGAGGAGTCAGATCCACAGAGACAGGAAGTAGATGGTTGGGGGGCAGGGGCTGGGGGAGAGGATGGGGAGTCAATGTTTCATGTGGACAGAGTTTCAGTCTGGGAAGAGAAGCAAGTTCTGGAGACAGACGGTGGGGATGGTTGCACAACAATGTAAATGTACTTAATGCCACTGAACCGTATACTTTGAAATGGTTTAGGAATTTCTGCTGTGGCACAACAGGACGGGCGGGGTGTTGAGAGCGCTGGGATGCGGGTTTGGTCCCTGGCCCAGCACAGTGGGTTAAGGATCCAGGGTTGCTGAAGGTGTGGCTTAGGTGGCAGCTGCGGCTCAGATCTGATCCTTGGCCCAGGAACTCCATATGCTGCAGGGAAGCCAAAAAAGAAAAAAAAAAAGGTTTAAATGATAAATTTTGTTATGTATTGCTTCATTACAATAAAAAGAAATTTTGTACCCACAAGCAGTCACTCTCCATCTCTACTCATCTATTCTGCCTTTTAATATTAATAGAAATTGTGAATATTTTAGGAAAGTAACATTTTAGAGACACATGAAAAATGATGTTGATTTTTCAATGTTTCACATTTGATTGGCTTTTTTATTTTTATAGGGCTGCACCCACGCATGTGAAAGTTTCCAGGCTAGCAGTCAAATTGGAGTTACAGCTGCCAACCTACACCACAGCCACAGCAACACCAGATCTGAGCCACATCTGCAACCTACACCAAGGCTGTGGCAATGCAGGGTCCTTAACCCACTGGCAAAGCCAAGGGTTGAACCCACATCCTCATGGATACTAGTTGGGTTTGTTACCACTGAGCTACAACGGGAACTCCTTGTTTCTCGTTTTTTGATGAAAATATATTTAACTTTTGTACACTTTAATACACTTTAACTGCATCTTATGACTGAAACCTTTATCTCAGCCTTTCTCAATTGGAGTTCCAGAAGAGAATGAAAATGTCATGCCCTCAGGCACCCGAGCAGGTTAGGAATTCATGAATCCCCATGACACCTGGAAAGAAGCTAGTGGTGGCCCATCCCTGGGAGGTCTCTCCAATCATCTTCTGTGTCCCGTGGTCTTTTTTTTTTTTTTGCTTTTTTTTAGGATCGCACCTGCTGCCTATGAAGGTTCCCAGGCTAGAGAGTCTAATCAGAGCTACAGCTGCCGGCCTATGCCACAGCCACAGCAACATAGGATCAGAGCTGTGTCTGAAACCCCACACCACAGCCCATGGCAACGTCAGATCCTCAACCCACTGAGTGAGGCCAGGGATCAAACCCGCAACCTCAGGGCTCCTAGTTTCCATAGCGCCACAACGGGAACTCCCTGTGTTCTGTGGTTCTAAGGCAGAACCCTGACTGGGAAAGTGGCTGTATTGGTTTGCAGGGGCTTGTATCACAAAAATCCCACAGACTGGGGTGCCTTCAATACCATTTATCCTCTCACAGTCTGGAGGCTGGACATCCAAGATCAAGGCATCATCAGGGTTGTTCTCTCTGAGGTCACCCTCCTTGGTTTGCAGACGGCTGTCTTCACCCCACATCCTCACACAGTCTCCCTCTGCATGTGTCTAATTTCCTCTTCTTACAACCACACCAGTCACATTGGAATAGGGCCACTGTAATACTTAATTTCACCTTAATTATCTCTTTAAAGCCCTTATCTCCTACAGTCACATACTTGGCACTGATATCCTAACCCCAATACCTAAACCCAAATATGAATTTTAGGGAGTCACAAGTCAGCCCATGACAGCTGTTTCAAGTCATTACTGTAACAAAATTCAAATGACATGAAAATTTTGAATACACAAACATCATTCATGCTGAAATGAAGGCACCTAAAATAAATTATTATGAATTAGTGTTATTTTATTTAAGACATCCAAACATCAGCAGCCCACCAACAGAATGCCCAGACATGCACAATAATAACAAAGTTCAGATTCCTTTGATGTTTTGACAACTACAAACCTAGCATCACTCTTTTATTTTTCTTCTTGGTCATTAGAAAGATATTACCTGTCAGGGTAGGTAGGACAGAACACACTGTATTTAACTTTTTCAGCTTGGTCCATAATGTTGAAATACTTAGACATGGTGTGCAGGCTTCTACTTGTACTTTGCCCTGGGCCTTTCAAACTGTAAAGGCTATTCATTTGTTTGACTATATCACAATTCATTTACCTATTTTACTATTGGTAGGTGTTTATATTATGTATCAGTTATCTACTGCAGAGTTAAAAATTACCCCTGCTGAATGTCAGTTGGTACAGCCATTATGGAAAACAGTTTGAAGTTTCCTCAAAAAATTAAAAATAGGAGTTTCCGTTGTGGCTCAGCAGGTTAAGAACCTGACTAGTATCCATGACGATTCAGGTTCGATCCCTGGCCTCGATCATTGGGTTAAGCATCTGGCGTTGTCACAGGCTGCGGCATAGGTCATAGATGTGATTAAGATCCCAAACTGCTGTGGCTGTGGTGTAGGCCAGCAGCAGCAGCTACAATTTAACCCCTAGCCTGCCATATGCCACAGGTGCAGCCCTAAAAAGAAAAAAAATTAAAACTAGAACTACCATATGATCCAGCAATTCTGCTTCTGGGTATTTTTCTGATGAAAGCAAAGACACTAACTCAAAAAGATAAATGCACTCCTTGTTCACTGCAGCATTATTTACAATAACCAATATACAGAAACAACCACTAACAGATGAATGGGTAAATATATGATACACATACACAAGAATATTAGCCATAAAAGATAATGCAATCCAGGAGTTCCCATAATGGCTCAGTGGAAATGAATCTGACTGGCATCCATGAAGACGCAGGTTTGATCCCTAACCTTGTTCAGTGGGTTAAGTATCTGGCTTTGCCGTGAGCTGTGGTATAGGTCGCAGATGTGGCTGGCATCTGGTGTTGCTGTGGCTATGGTGCAGGCCAGCAGCTACAGCTCTGATTCTACCCCTAGCCTAGGAACCTCCACATGCCACGGGTGCAGTCCTCAAAATATACAAAGAAAAAAAAAAAAAGACAATGAAATCTTGCCATTTGTGACAACATGGATAGACCTACAGGGTATTATGCTGAGTGAAATAAGAAAGGCAGAGAAAGGCAAATAAGATATGATCTCACTTACATCTAGAATCAAAAAACAAAAGAACTTGGGAGTTCCCATCATGGCGCAGTGGAAATGAATCCTACTGGGAACCATGAGGTTACAGGTTTAATCTCTGGCCTCGCTCACTGGGTTAAGGATCCAGCATTGCCGTGAGGTGTGGTGTAGGTTGCAGACGTGGCTCGGATCCTGCATTGCTGTGGCTCTGGCGTAGGCCAGCAGCTGTAGCTCCAGTTTGACCCCTAGCCTGGGAACCTGCATATGCTGTGGGTGCAGCCCTAAAAAAGCAACAAAAAAAAAAACAACACCAAAACAAATAAAACAAAACAGAAAGATTCACCAATAGAGATAAAAAAACTGATGCTTGCCAGAAGGGGGGGGCAGGTGGGAGTATGAGTGAAATAGGTGAGGGAGATTAAGAAGTACAAACTTCCAGGCCTTAAATAAGCCAGTCATGGAGATGTAATATACAGCACTGGCAATACAGTCAATAATACTGCAATAAATTATATGGTAGATGATAACTAGATTCATCATGGTGATCACTTTGTACAAAAATATCAAATCAATGTTATATACCTGAAACTAATACTGTAAGCCAATTATACTTCAGTGAGAATTTTTTTTTTCCCAATGATGTGGCTTCAAACAATAAATATTTACCATCCTCACAGTTTCTGTGGGCCAGAATTTGGGAGTGGCATTGGGTGGACTCTAACTCAGAATCCTTATGAGGTTGCCAATAGGAAGTCAGCTGAGGAACCCTCATCTGAAGGCTCATCTGAGGTAGATGGATCTGCTTCCAGGATGGCTCCTTTATGTGGTTGGCAAGTTCATGCTTTCCCAATGCTGCTTGAGTTTTCTTACAATATGCAGATGAGCTTCCCCCAGAATGAGAGATGAGAGAGAAGAGAGAGGAAGGGGAGCGAGGAGGGAAGGACCAGGTAGAAGCTGTCCTTGTTATGACCAGCCTCAGACATCATATGGCACAACTTCTGCCACACTGTATTAGAAGTGAATCACTTAATCCATCCCACCCTAAAGGGGAGAGGATTAGGCCCTATTTTCTGAAAGAAAAAGTGAGTTTGAGTTTATTTATGGGAATATGTAATATATATTCTCATACTGAATATAAGAATTTATGGAAATATTTTTAAACCACCATAGGCTATTTCTAATTTTCTGCTGTTACATATGTTCTATGTACATTCTATATATGCCTTATGCCAGCTTCTCCTCATGGCTTCTTGTCCAGCCTGGGTCCTACACCACCCATTCCAAACAGAGTACAGCTGAGAATGGGGCGAGGATGGCTGCCTTAGATTCACCAGGATTTACCCTGGAGCTGGGGTCACCTTCTCCTGAGACACCAGGAAAGCATGGACTCAACCCAAACCGGCAAGGAAAACAGAAGGGATGGGCTTTGGAAGGACAATAAAAGGACATGTTGTTGAAGACACTGAGAAGGCTCGACAAGGGGGTATGAACTGCTAAGCTGCCAGGGCAAGAACACTGGAGTCCACGTGTGAGAGCAGACCTGCAGCTCTCTGGGCCGAGCCCTGCCACCTCCACTAGGTAAGAGGCCATCAGCACTGTACAGTGATGCTTCCCAGCATACTGATGGCCTCCACCTCCGGCAAGGTCCCCTTCCCATCCTGAAGCCCCAGTGCACCAAGTGGTGCCAACTGAGGGCACAGAGGCAAGTGTCTCCCAGGGTGGAAGGGCAAGTCTTGTCCTTTAAGCTTCCTCCAGCTTAAAGGAACACAGACAACCTTGGGGCTTTCTTCACTTGCTCTTGCAACAACCCAGCTCAGGTAAACTGTGTTACTACCTGATGGGGACCCTACCTCAGGAACCAGTGAGGCCAGTGGTTGTCGACCCTGTTCCACACCAGGAGATCAAATAGCCCGTTTCATCTAGGGCAGTGTTTCTTGATCCAGGCACTGCTGACATAGTGGCCCAATTATTGTCTGGGGTGGGGCCGTCCTGGGCATTGTGGGGTGTGCAGCAGCATCCCTGGCCTCCAGCCACTGAATGCCAGGAGTGTCCCCAGACATTGCCCAGTTGAGAACTGCAGGTCTAGGACAAGCCCAATCCCATGGCACCAGCTTTGAGACCCAGGCCAAGATATGAGCAGCAACATGGGCTGGTTCATGCCTGGTCCAGAACCTAATCTAGAAGGATCATCAGGACGCACCATGCACTGCCCTCTGGCTCAAGATCAGGCTTGAGACAGCATGTTTGCTGGCATAAGCTAAGAATTCAGGACATGGTCTTGTTGTATGTGACTCTGAGCAGTAATGCTTGTGCACCCTGAGCTTTGAAGACTACTGAGTTAGACCAAAGTCAAGAACAAAAGGAGAGCCTGCCCACAGAAGGCTGGGCACCCAACCTGCTTGGCCTTGATGTAATTCAGTGTAACCTTAGGAGTTCCTATGTGCCAGCAGGACAACCCCTGTCAGTTTTATTATGAAGGCCTGCAAACATCACAGTTTTGAGAAAACTGGTTGGCTGTGAGGGGGTTGACACCAGCGTTGAGTTCCATGTGCAGTGGTAAAATGTATTTGATCTCACTAGAGATCACCCCTTGCCCCCTGATCTGCTCAGATGACAGTATGAAGAACCTCTTCTGTGCAAACAACTGAGACGCTGGAGAGTGGCAGAGAAACACCATCTGTGGGAAGGAAGGATGTGCCCACAGCCCAGCAGGCAGCAGGGGCCTCCCTCTTCAACCCAGGGCCTGAAAAGGCCTCTGTGTGAAGAGTTACTGAGATCCCACAGAGGGGCTCAGATGCAGGCCCTCAGGCTGAGAAAGGTCCTGGAACATACATGGGAATGAGAGGGCATGGAGGCTGACAGGGAAATAGTCCTGTGTGCTAAGGGACAGAGGAAGTATGGGTGACAGGAGGCTGAATGGTGGGCTTGGGGCTCTGGGATACTAGCCAGAATCCATATTTTATCCAGTAACCAATGGGGTGTCTCAGCCGTATCTCAGGACAAGATCTATCCAGTTAGGATGCTAAGATGGTGCTGTGGACTAAATTCTGCTCCCACCCATCACCAAGTTCACATGAAGCCCTAACCCCTAATGTGACTATGTTTAGAAACAGAAGCTTTAAAGAAATAAAATGGGGCCACAATCCTATAGGACTAGTATCCCTATGAGAAGAGAGAGACACCAGGAATGCCCACACAGAGAGGGGATCACATGGAGACACAGGGAGAAGATGACCACCTGCAGGCCAACAAGAGAGGCCTCAGGAGAAACCAATCTTGCCAGCACCTTGATCTTCAATGTCCAGCTTACAGACTATGAGAAATAAATGTGTTGTTTAGGTCACCCAGTCTGTGGCATTTTGTTATGGTGCCTTGAGCAGACTAAGGCAGGTGGTGATGGTTACAGAGGGGAGAAGCTGAAGGCAAAGATCTTTAGATGACATGAGACACACAGAGGCCTCAATCAGCATGGTGGAAATTGGAAGAGAATGTATGAGATTTCGGGTTGCCTGTGCAAAGTTCAGCCAAGCTGGCTCCCAGTGGTTGGGGGCTGCAAACACCCAAAACAGAGCTTGCAAAGCAGTCAAGTAAATGCTAGGTGAGAATGACCAAAGTGGTAGCGGTGACCCCAAAGGGAACACATGACCACCTTACCCTGAGTAACTGCTCAGGACAACACAAAGCTGTTTGTGTTTGGAGAGGATGTGTGGCCTGGCTTTTATTTAGCTAAGCAAGCTCTATGAGGAAATGGAGCATGGATGCCCTCAAGCTGGGGGAGTACACATCCTGTAGGTCTCACACCCTTCTCAGGAGAGGGTTCAGTAGATTGGAGCCCAGATGGAAGGCATAGGGAGAAATGGAAGGGATTTCAAACAGGGCTTGACCAAGTATGGCCACCTCTGCCCTCTGCCTGTTTTTGTGCAGCCCATGAGCAAAGAGTAGATTTTGTATTTTTGAGAATGTGAAGTTGGAAACAGTTAAAAGAGAGTACTATTTCATGACGTGAAAATTACACAAAATTTACATTTTGGTGTCAAAATATAAAGTTTTAATGGCACATGTCCACTTGTTTCTGTACTGTCTAAGGCGGCTTTCACCCTATGGTGGCAGAGCTCTGTAGCTGTGACAGCTAGTGTAACCCGCTATTAGGGACTACATGTTTGTGTCTCCCCAAAATTCTTATGTTGAAACCCTATGCCTAAATGTGATAGGGTTGGGAGGTGGGACCTTTGGGAGGTAATTAGGATCAGATGAAGCCATGAGGGTGGGGCCCCCTTCATCATGGGATTAATGTCTTTATAAAAGTCACAAGAGGAATTCCCTGGTGGCTCAACAGCATTGGGAGTTGTTGAGCACTGTCACTGCTGTGGCTTGGGTTTGATCCCTGGACCCAGAATTTCCATGTGCTGCGGGCAACACCAAAACAAACAAACAAACAAAAGTCACAAAAGAGTTTGCTTCCCTTCTCTGCTCTCCTTCTTGTGAGGACACAGAGAGGTCAGCACCTGCAACACAGAGGAGGGTTCTAACCAGAACCCAACCATGCCGGCACCCTGGAGACTTCCAGCCTCCTGAACTCCAAAGGATAAACTATTGTTTACAAGCCACTCAGTCTGTGGTACTATTACACAGCAGCCCTGAATGAAGACACACACAAGGTAGAAAATATTTACTCTCTAACCCCTAATAGAAAAGTCTGCTGGAGTTCCCGTCGTGGTTAACGAATTCAACTAGTATGCATGAGGATGCGGGTTCAATCCCTGGCCTCACTCAGTGAGTTAAGGATCTGGTATTGCAGTGTGCTGTGGTGTAGGTCGCAGACAAGGCTCGGATCTGGTGTTGCTGTGGCTGTGGTGTAGGTTGGCTGTAGCTCTGATTGGACTCTTAGCCTGGGAACCTCCATATGCCATGGGTGCAGCCCCAAAAAAACAAAACAAAACAAAGTCTGCTGATCCCTGGCTTACAGCAGCCACCATTTATTTTGTTCTTTACTCTGTAGGCTGGACTGGGTTAGCATTTGAGGTCCTCCTCCCTATAGTATCTCCTCCTCCAGTGGGCCATCCTTGGGTCCTTCACGTGGCAGGGTCCCCCAGAATGAAGGGGACTCAGGCAAAGGCTCTGGAGGTCTAGGCACAAACAGGAATAGCAGCTGGAACAGATGCTATAACAGAATACCACAGACTGGGTGCTTATAAATAATGAAAATGTCTCAGTTCTAGAGACTGGGAAGTTCACAACCAAGGTACCAGCAGATCCAGTATCTGGTGAGAGCCCACATCCTGGTTCACAGATGGCCAACTTCTCACCGAGTCCTCACACGGCAGAAGGGAGGCAATGAGGGAATGAGGGAGCTCTTTAGAGTCCTTTTATAAGGGCATATCCCATTCATAAGGGACTGCATCCTCATGACCTAATCACCTTCCATACATCACACTGGAGGTTAGGTTTCAACACAGTAATTTTGGGAGGACAAAGACTGTTGTCTCTGGCAGTATCACTTCCATTGCAGTCTACTGGTCAGGGAAGGGCACAAGGAAGCCCAGACACAAGCACCACAGAAACTGATGCAATTTCTAGATGGGAAGAGCTGCAAAGTTGCTGTGAAAAGGGGAGGGATTTAAGGAGGAATGAAATAAAGGACAGGGACTTTTTTTTTTCTAATTTTTTGGCTGTACCTGCGGCTTGTGGAAGTTCTCGGGCCAGGATCAAACCTGCGCCACAGCTGAAGCAAAGCTGGATCCTTACCCTTCTGCGTCACAAAGGAACTTCCAAGAACAGAACTCACATGCCACAATGCCTTGTATATGGCAGGAGCTCACAAGGCAGCCCAGAGTGGCCAGATTTTCCAATTTTAAGCAATACTAGAAGTTGGGGTTTTGTAAAGTCTCCTAATTTTGAAATACTGGCACCTAATTCAAATATAGCAAGCAAAAAACCCACTCACAGGCCAAAGAAAGCACCACGTGTGAGAATCAAACATGATATGCAGCCAATTTTCAACCCTGACCAAGAGCAAGGAGTTGGGAGTGGTTGTTGAGGAATGAGAATAAAAAGTCACAAATTCACTCTTGGTGAAGCCTCCCCTTAAGCAAAGGGCCTAAGCTTTGTCTACTGCTGTCTGAAGTCACCAGCTGCTCATAGGGAGAATGCGCCAACCAGGCCTAGGGCTGCTGAGGGCCTTGCTGATGCTGTCTGCCTGGGAGGGAGAAGAACTGAGGCAAGAGGCTGTGGGCAAAGCACCAGGACGCAGGAAGAGTGGGACTGAAGCACATCTGTTTGATGCAGACTCACAAGTCCCAGCTGGTGTTCTTGTCTTTGGGTCCCAAGAAAAGGTCTTCTGATGGCTTTTTGGTCTGAATTTTGTTTTGGGGAGTCAGGGTTTTTTTGGGTATATCATCTAGATAAGATTTTAGAATGCAAGGCTGGCAAGACCCAATGATACCATTTTGTTCAGCAAGTCATCTAACAACAGGGACATGGAGGCCGAGATGGAAGGGACTCATCTGGGGATACCATGTTGCCCACCCAGGGCTCCCTCCTGTAGGATATGCTCTGCTTGCTCCCAAAAGGCCAACTGTAAAGGACACATCAGACCTTAAATGAAGCCCTCACTTCAGAAAGGCACATCTGAGGAATCTACAGGCAGGTAATAAAATGTCTCAGAGATGATCAGGAGGAAAGACAGGTCATCCTGGGTGTGCTGTAACAATGATTTCTGCTGCGGACTGTTGGAAGAACCATATTCAGTGAGAACACACACAAATCAAAAACATCTAGAGTCTAAGAAAAATACCAGATGATGGGGAGTTCCCGTCGTAGTACAGTGGTTAACGAATCCGACTAGGAACCATGAGGTTGCGGGTTCGGTCCCTGCCCTTGCTCAGTGGGTTAACGATCCGGCGTTGCCGTGAGCTGTGGTGTAGGTCGCAGACCTGGCTTGGATCCTGCGTTGCTGTGGCTCTGGCATAGGTTGACAGCTACAGCTCCGATTCGACCTCTAGCCTGGGAACCTCCATATGCCATGGGAGCGGCCCTAGAAAAGGCAAAAAGACCAAAAAAAAAAAAGAAAGAAAGAAAAATACCAGCTGGAAAAAAGGTTTTCCTGGGATTATAGTACTGAGATATCTCAGGTAGTATTCTCTTTTAAAATTGTGGACTAGAAGTTCCTTTGTGGCTCAGCAGTATTCATGAGGATGCAGGTTCAATCCCTGGCCTTGCTCAGTGGGTTAAGGATCCAGTGTTGCCATGAGCTGTGGTGTAGACTACAGATGCAGCTTGGAACTGGGGGTTGCTGTGGCTGTGGCGTAGTTTGGCAGCCACAACTCAATTGGACCCCTAGCCTGGGAACTTCCATATGCCACAGTTGTAGCCCTAAAAAAGACAAAATAAATAAATAAATAAAACTGTGGGAGTACTCATCATGGCTCAGCGGTTAGCGAACCTGACAAGAATCATGAGGATGCAGGTTCAATCCCTGGCCTCGCTCAGTGAGTTAAGGATCTGGCATTGCCATGAGCTGTGGTGTAGGTCGCAGACTCGGCTGGGATCCTCTGTTACTGTGGCTGTGGTGTAGGGCGGCGGTTACAGATCCTATTGGACCCCTAGCCTGGAAACCTCATATGCTGCGGGTGTGACCCTAAAAAGACAAAACAAACAAAAAAACTGTGGACTCTTCCATCAGGACACAGTTTTTCACCCACTTATTTACCACCGACCGCTCCAGTGGTGTAAACTAAACCAGACTGAGTGCTGCGAGTTGGAAATCCCACCTTGGTGATCACCTACTTTGCAGTGTTACGGAGAGAAAACCTCAGCTCCAGCATCCCAACCAAGCTCAGTTTCCCAGGCCCATCTGTGACTACTCACAGGATTGAGGAACATAAGAGGGCTTAGATGGTACACTGTGAAGTGAGATACCCAAGACTAACATGCTCACTCAAGACATTCATCAGTGAGGAGATTTTCAAATCCGTTTTATTGGCAATAAGATCACATTTGTAGTTTGTATGTACATGCATACATATACAACCAGAGAGATTATTTCATTTGGCATTTTGGTTCACAAGGGTTTTATATTCAAAACATATTAACATACATGTAATACTCATAACAATCCTGATTTTTCTAACAGAATTTTTTTTTTTTTTACCTTAAAAGCCTTATATGCATTTTCCATGTGAAATGCCCATTTCAGATCCAGGTACCCCCAGAAAACACACTAGAAAGGGTCTGATGAACTAAATCCTTGGGCTCTTTAGAATATGATGGAGAATTCCATCCCCTGGCTCCCATCTGCAACCTTCTTTAAAATGTAGTCAAGAGTCTCCAGCTCTCAATCATGGCAAGCCTCATTCCTCAAGACAGAGCCACTGGGCTGCTTGGCATTCCCGAGACAAGGATTCAAGACTGGTGATGGGAATTTCCTGAGTCTCGAGGCTGAACCACATTCCATTTGGCAGTGGAACTCCCAGAATTCTCTTCTGTCCTTCTGAAAAGGAACATGGTCCTCACGTAGAGGGTGGCTACATGGTTAGCTCCACCAGTCAGGTGCTTTAGAACACCGTCCCAATGATATGTTAGTTAAGCTAAAGAAAAAGCATTATGTAACACCCTTCTAGAAACAGTGGGATTGAAAGGATGCTCAATCAGGATCAACATGGCCATGTCTTTTTACTGCCATGAAGCAAACTGGTGAAAAGCTGTTCTGGGAACAATGAGGGCTCATCCTTGGTTCCAGCCCCCTGCTGCTGCTTTAAGGGGCAGAGAAACCTCCACAGCCACATCTATGCTGGTCTAGCACATGGGCCTCTTGTGTCAACTGAGAGGGTGGGACTAGACAGCCAATTTGAGTTTCTCATGAGCAAGTACAACAGATTTTGAACCATCAACCCTGGAACAATTAATGACATTCAAAATCAAACAGAAGCTACTGGCTTTTTTAAAACATTCATTTCAACGGTTTTAGACAGTATAGGTGATTCTTTTTTCTTTTTTTTTTTAATGGCTGGGGGTTGAAACCAAGCCATAACCTACAAGGTATCTGTGGGGCCAGATCCTTTTAACCCATTGTGGGGGCCAGGAATTGAACCTGTGAGTCCACAGTGACTTGAGCCACTGAGCCATAGCAGGAACTCCTCATTATAGTTCATTCTGCTCCCAGAGAGCAAAACTCACTGAATAAACCTCACTCAATAGAACTGACTTTCCAAACTACAAAATGACACAGAACCACAAACCAAAGCAATTTTCAATTCTTAGTCAACAGTTAATTTAAAAAGGCAAGAGGACATGACGTGCCACAAATCCAACTTCCCTTTGGGAGGGAAAAAAAAAAACTGCCCAAAGCAAAATATCTACCAAAAAAATAAGTCCCATTCCCCAAAATATTTACAAATGAACATTCTAGCTAATAAATAAATAAATAAAACTGGCAACCTTAGAATAATCCTCTATTCTATAAGTATAAGAGAAAAGGACAGGAAGAGAATGCCATCTCCCAGCTGGTGGGGGATACCTTGGTACAAGGGACAGAACAAGGGAACAATTACCAATCAGTACCTGACCTTGGTTGGTGCCAAAAGCTTTTCCTACCAAGATTCTAGCATACTCTGTGAGTAAAGAGGGCACTTCAGATTTTACATGTCATAGACATGGACAAAGACATATAAAAAAGAAAAGAAAAAAGAAAAAAATCTCTCCGCTTTTGTCAAAGCTTCCTAATTTTATTTTGAATTAGAGATCATTCCTTGCCTTAGTGAATAAACTAAACAGCACAGAGCTGATGAAAACAAAGACTGGTGTTAACTTCTTAACACACACACACACACACACACACACACCCTTCTTAAAGGACTAAAATCAGTCTAATAGAGGGCTCCTTCTTCTAGTGGGAGTATGTACTTAATTATCAAATCTATCTATAATGTATTCTACATCATCATTTCGTGATTAAACTTTTTTTTTGGTCTTTTTTTTTAGGGCTGCATCCGAGTCATATCGAAGTTCCCAGGCTAGGGGTCGAAGTGGAGGTACAGCTGCCAGCCTATGCCACAGCCACAGCAATGCCATATTCAAGCAATGTCTGCAACCTACACTGTAGCTCCCAGCAACGCCAGATCCTTAACCCACTGAGCAAACCTGCATCCTCACAAATACTTACCATGTTCATTACTGCTGAGCCACAATGGGAACTCCTTAAACTTTTAAGAACATAAAGCAGAGGTCATAAAGTGGAGGCAGGTATCATTTGTCCCACATAGTCTAATTTGGTTCTGGTATTTAAAACTTGGAGGATCTCACATAAAATGGGGATAATGAGTTATCTGGGAAACTGGGAAGACTCGCCACTCTGAGTTCACTCCCATGTGTTGATGACAGGTGGGGGGCTTGTGAGGGACAGCACAGGCTCTGTTTTGATCTTCCTCCCATATACCCTCTACCCTCTATGTTAGACTCTAGTCATACATGTATATGTCTGGCCCTTACAAGGCTGTCTACAATTCCTGATCTGAAGTTTCACAAACTTTCAATTTATTAGCATAAAATAAAGAATGAATATAAGGTTTATAAATACCCTTTCTACATTTTCTTTACTTTTCCAGGATACTCAGTTACTCATCCAGTTCAATGGTCTTTGTCCCCTTAGCTCCATAACAACATGAAAGAACACCAATTACACTCACATGAAAAAATAATTCTGAAGGATCATCTGAAATGCTTCTAAATTTGATATATTTATTCTGATCATTCTAAATGCACACGCTGGAAGATACAGACAAAGGATAAAATATAAAATAAAACTTAAAAAAAATTTCAGAAACAAGGGAGTTCTCATCGTGCCTCAGTGGAAACGAATCCGACTAGTATTCATGAGGATGCAGGTTCAATCCCTGGCCTCTCTCAGTGGGTTAAGGATCTGGCACTGCTGTGAGCTGTGGTGTAGGTTGCAGACTCCACTCAGATCCTGTGTTGCTGTGGCTGTGGGGTAGGCCAGCAGCTACAGTTCTCATTAGACCCCTAGCCTGGGAACCTCCATATGTTGTGGGTACAGTCCTAAAAAAAAAGACCAAAAAAAAAATCAGAAACAGAATATGTTGAGGAAAAAAAATCTCTATTAGGAACATGCTCTGATGTTGACTTGTTGACTTTTAGTTCTAAAACAGATAAAGTGAAAATTCAAAATACACACTTCAAAAACTTAATTTTTGTTGGTTTTTTTAGGGCCACACCCACGACATATGGAGGTTCCCAGGCAAGGTGTTGAAATGGAGCTGCAGCTGCTGGCCTACACCATAGCCACAGCAATGTCGGATCCTTAACCCACTGAGCCAGGCCAGGGATCGAATGCATCCTCATGGATACTAGTTCAAAAACTTTAAATGTATCTAATGTACCTATGATAGCATGTTTCTTTCATTTGAAAGATATTCCTTAAAATATACTGAAACCAAGTTTTTGTCCACAGCTGAAAGCTGCTACTCAAAAATACTTTCTAAGGACAACTTTCAATCAACCCTAATAGGTATTTCAGCCTTACTGAGATGGGCTTTTAAAGAAACAACAGCAGATACTTGTACCCCAATGTTCACTGCAGCACTATATACAATAGCCAAGACATGGAAGCAAGGTAAATGTCCACTGACAGAGGAATGGATAAAGAAAATGTGGTACATTTATATAATGGAATATTACTCAGCCATAAAAAGAATGAATAATGCCATTTGCTGCAACATGGATGGACCTAGAAATTATACTAAGTGAAGTTTGTCAGACAGTGAGAGACAAACATCACATATCACTTACTTGTGAAATATAAAAAAAGGATACAAATGAACTTATATATGTAGAACAGAAACAGACTCCCAGACTTTGAAAAACTTATGGTTACCAAAAGGGACAGGTGGGGAGTAGGGGATGGCCTGGAGGGCTTGGGGTGGAAAAGTTCCAAAATTAGGTTGTGATGATGGTTGTACAACTATAAATATAATAAAATTCACTGAATTTTAAAAATCCAAAAATAAATAAATAAATAAAATAATTTAAAAAAAAAATATTTCCAGCATCACGTATAGTGGAAAAGGAAGGAAAGGAGGGAGGGAAGGAGGGAAGAAAGGAAGCAACCACACTTGAACAGGAAAACTCATGTGCCTTGCCTTCTTAGGGTCCACTTTAAGTTAATCTCTTCAGGAAAAAATGGGAGATGCTACTGAGGTGCAGTCACTGTCAGGACAGCTTCACACTAGGCTAGAGGTTCCCACGGGCCCCACTCTCCTGATTTTGGGTGTGATGTTAGGTGCACCCCAGCCCTCGAGGCAATGACAACAGATCTTCCCTGGAAGCTTGTGTCCCTGAAACCTAAGCTCAGAGGATGCACAGACCTTGGAGTGTAAGGTTGGCTCTGGAAGGGCTTAGAGAGCTGGGGGGAGGGGCAGGCAATGGAGGCTGGCCTGAATATGACCAGGACCATCCTGAATCTGATTGCAGCTGTACCTGACAGAGCAGGGAGCTCTCACTTGTGGGTATTCTTCTGTCTGGCAGCACTGGGGCTGCCTGTGTGCTCCCCACAACCAGCGTGAGTTCCAGTGCCTTTCCCAAGCTATCTATTGCCTCTGGGAGAAATTTTTGAGAGATACAGGTTGGGCTGCTTACCATCCTGATGATGCCAGACCAGATACTTACTTCCAGGAAGGGTAATTTCTCAAGGTCTGAAGAATGTGGCCCTAAACCACAATCTGACTAGGACCCAAACTAAAGGGGGAGGATCCAAGTGACAGTATAAAGAACAGTGGAACCCAGTCTCTGCCAGCAGGGCCCAATGTTAAGCAGCTGTACTCAAGCTAGGTCTACCACCAAAAGCACCTCTCAAGGCTCAAGCAAGCTCTGCCACGGGGTAAAGGCACAGCCTGGGAGCCAGACAGCCTGCATTCCTAGGCAGACCCCATACCACCCTGGGGATGCTACAGCAGTTACTGCACCCTGAGCCTCATGTCCTCATCAGCAAAATGGGCATCATAATACCTACCTTCCAGGATTCCTGGGAGGACACAACAACAGAGCAAGTGCCTGGGACTTACAATACAGAGAATCATTAATAATTTATTATTACCCACTACTAACAGTTTCATAGGGTTCCAACCAGGCTTTCAACTCCCTTACATTCTCCAGATGAAGGAATTCAGCTATTAAAATTTATGCCACAGAGTTCCCACTGTGGCTCGGCAGAAACTAATCTGACTAGCATCCATGAGGATGCAGGTTTGATCCCTGGCCTCGCTCAGTGGGTTAAGGATCTGGCATTGCCTCAAGCTGTGGTGTAGGTCACAGATGCAGCTGGGATCCGGTGTTGCTGTAGCTGTGGTATAGGCCAACAGCTGAAGCTCTGATTCGACCCCTAGCCTGGGAACCTCTGTATGCCATCGCTCTAAAAAGATAATCAATCAATCAATCAAATTTATGTCAAAAGCATAAACAGAGCTTCTTCTGAGGGGAAATCAAGTATTACACCAAAATCCAGGAACTGTCTTATTTAGATTTAAAATAAGATGCAAAGGTAGAGGTAGCCAGCTATGTTTCGTGGATGGAAATTTGACAAGACTGCTAGAAATGGGAAATATAACAGTAGATCTGTCCTGTCTGTCATGTTCCACCAGCATGGACCTCCACCATCCAGCTCTGAGCTCTCGACGTTTTCATTACCAACAGGACTTAACTCATAAGAGCCCTGCCAGATTTCTTGAGCAGCTCTCAGCCTCACAACTGAAAACTGCATTCAGGGCTAATTAAATGTACTGTCAGATTCAACTTTTCGCATAGGATTAATCCTTAATTCTGAATACTTGCAGCACTAACTCTAACTCTAAAAAAGTATTGTAAGATTTAAAAGGACACATAAGGTAAAATAAATGAAAATCATCATTATTAGTAAGTAATTGCAAGCTTTTCTTATACCTTCAATAGTGCAAATGTATCCAATTGCCACTAAATTTTAAGACAGTTCAGATTCCAACTCTATTTACAGATAACAATGTAAAGAATATTCCTATCCAGGGTTATATTACCAATTTTAAAAGCCAGGAAAACCAAAGCAAAATTCCTCTAAGAAATAAGCTGTTGTCTTTGCTTTGGCAACTCACTAAATGGGGTTTGTAAATACTGCTGCCCAAATGCTACCCTAAAGCTAGGACTCTCAAAATCTGTTATCTGATCAGACTTTCCATGGCATATTGTATAAGAAATACATACTTTGAAAGCAGCTGAAGAGTCCAAGCAAAAGTCATTTCCCCCAAAATAGAATGTCTGGTTAACTTAAAACCATTCAGATAATGGAAGAATATCTTGATTAAAGGTTTTGTGAGACTGAAACTTATTTTGCTATGATTCCTATGGGTTTTCGTTGTTGATTTTTTGGCTGCACCCAGAGCATGCAGAAGTTCTCCCTCCAGGGATCAAATGCTCTACGGCAGTGACATCAGATCCTTAACCAGCTGAGCCACCAGGGAACTCCTATGTTTTTGTTTCCATTAAATCTACTCTTTTCTCAAGGAAAAACACATGCTCTTGGGGACAATTCTAAGATACAAACTACAAAATACAGACAAAAGCTGTGCCAAAATGTATAAGCACATTAATTCAAATAAATGGCAAAAACATCTACCGAAGCCAGCAATTATCTATCTTAACAGTGTAAATGCTCAATTTCTCCTCTGGAAGATAATCTTAATAGGAAGCATAACATTTAAGCGATTTTCCACATCTGACTGAAGAATGCAGTGGAGAAACAGAGAAAAAACAAGAAAGAGAAGAGAGAAAAAAGAGCAGCATGCGGACAGAGGGGCAGAGCGTTTCAAAAGGACATTGGTCTCTGACAGCCAAGAAGGCCAGCAGAGTCTGGCTGCTGTGACTAAGCACCAGCAATCAGGATACCACCAAAAATGATGGAAGCAGGAAGGATAACATAAAAATGTAACACTCTGGGAGTTCATTGTGGCACAACAGGTTAAGAATGAGGCGGTGTCACAGCAGCAGCTCTGGTCGTTGCTATGGCGCAGGTTCAATCCCTGGCCTAGGAAATACCACATGCCAAGGTCCAAAAAAATAATTTGGAAAAAAAAAAAAAAGTAACACTCTGTTCCAGGAAACAGCAGACCAGACATTCTTTCCCTGATAGAAAAATCCATGACAAGACCTTAGAGACCATTCTGGATGCAGAAAACAAGAGGAGCTCTCCTGACTTCCCCAACCCATGGTTCTAAGCCTCGACCTACTTCCTTCTGATCCCACAGGAAAGAACATCCCAACAACTGGGTTGAGGGGTCACCACCATCTTTTCACTAGCTTTATCTATTTTCAATGTGCTGAAATGGTATATGAATGAAATGTGCAGCACAGGCTCTCCTGAGCTGCAGACACATCTTAGTTATCTAAGGGATGGTTCAAATCCAGTCTGTGAGAAATCGGCCCAAGAAATTCTGCCAGGCTACTAGTTGGAAACTGACACAGGGCAATAAATGAAAATGATGTGGGGGGGAAGGCACTTTCCCCCAGGGATGCCAGCCCTGGATTCCTGATCTTGAGTGCTAGGCTGAAGAACTGAGACTGCAGAGAGGCTCCAAGGAGAAGCCTTGGAGAATGGTGTGTGTGTGGAAGGGGGGTGTCTGAACATTAGGGGTACTACCTATAGATTCTCTCCTTCCCCTGGCTGGTTCCTACCTGTGGCCACCCTCACCCCCAGCTCTTCTCCTCAAGGCTCTTTTTTCTCCCCTCCCAAACGTAGACATCCCTGTCTGTTACTAAATCTTAAAAATCCAATAATCCATTCCATTGAGTTTCAAGGTCCCAGGTCCCTCTACCCCTCCTCACTTTCCTCCTCGCCTGAAAGCCCCAGGCATCCACTCTTCTAACGCGTGTCAGGACCTCCCTCACATCAACACTGCTACCCTTCAAGTCTCTGCCCAAACCCCTCTCAGGCCTCTATTCCCTCCACCATGCCTCTGCCTCTCCCTCAGTTACCCTCCAAGGTCTGTGTTCTCATTCGCCCTCCCCATCAGGGTTCACACCTCCACCTCCACCCCACCTCCGCCCCCGTCCCGCGGCCTAGCCAAGCACTCCCCCAAGGCCGTCTGGCTCCCCATCAGGGATCAAGTCCCCACCTCCACTCCCCTCTCCAGCGCTGAGGTCTTTGCTCCGCCCCTGTCCCGCCAGGTCTCCTCCCAGGTCTTCCCCTTCTCCTCACCACCCCCCATCCCCGCCTGTCCTTGGCCCTTTCCTCTCCCCCAGCCGGGCCAGGCACCCTCCCAGGCCTGTCTTCTCTCCCCCAAGTCAGGTGCCGCCGCCCTCCTAGGGCAGCTCCACTCCTCGTCAGACCTTGGCGCCACCTCAGGCCCATTTCCCCAGACAGGGCCAGGGCCCCATCCCACGTCAAGAGCCCCTTCGCTCTCCCGGACACATATAACTCGGGGCTGCGGCCTCCCCGAGTTCGGGGCCGGGCGGCGCGGGCGACGCAGGGGCAGTTACCTGTACTGCGAGCCGGAGCCCTGCGCGAATCCGTAATAGTTACTCGCCGCCATCTTGGCGTCTTCCCTGAGCGCCCGCCAACCCCGAGGCGCGAAGGGGCGGGGCCTATGGTGTGTGACGTCATCCAGGCTCGCGCGCGGTCCGCGTGCCGCTCACGCACCGCCACGCGCTCCAGACCCTGCCCCCCCGCGCGAAGCTTGTGCCTTCTCATTTCCTATATTGCGTCTGGGGGCTTGTCTTTGCCTCGAGCCCCGCCCACGGAAAAAGCCCCTCCCCTTACCCGGAGCCCCACCCTCCCTCCATTACTCAGCATCCAGGGTCTTTGGCTTGACACCCCACCCCCCATCCCCACCCCCACATCGAGCCCCAGACCCGGCCCTCTCAGATTCTGCCCAAGCTCCGCCCCTCGCCGCAAGCCCGCCCCTTGCCGGGTCCTTGACTTCCTTTCAACCACTCAACTTTGGAGGTTTCCCTCCCTGAAAACCAGGCTGGAGTTTTTACTTTTTATCTCGTGGGTGGATTTGGTTACCTTGCTGACCATATCTGGCCGGGTCGATGTGTCCTTATTGATACGGCCAAGTCTTGCTTGTCCCCTCGGCAGCCCCCTGGGTGCCAGTTTTTCGTGGGGCCTTCTGAGGGTTCACTCACCATCTAAAATTTGGCGGCTCTAAATTAGTAGTTCTCGGGAGTTCCCGTCGTGGCGCAGTGGTTAACGAATGCGACTAGGAACCATGAGGTTGCGGGTTCGGTCCCTGCCCTTGCTCAGTGGGTTAACGATCCGGTGTTGCCGTGAGCTGTGGTGTAGGTTGCAGACGCGGCTCAGGATCCCGCGTTGCTGTGGCTCTGGCGTAGGCCGGTGGCTACAGCTCCGAATCGACCCCTAGCCTGGGAACCTCCATATGCCACGGAAGCGGCCCAAAGAAATAGCAAAAAGACAAAAAAATAAAGTTAAAATAAAAAAATAAAATAAATTAGTAGTTCTCAACTGCAGTGTTTTGCCCTCAGGGGGCGGTGAGCAGTATCTGGGCACATCTACGATTATCATGACTAAGGGTGCTCCTGGCACCAAGTGGGTGGGGGCCAGGGACGCTGCTCAATACTCTACAGAGGCCAGGAGGGCCCCCGCAACAGAGAATGACGTGGCCCCTATGTCAGCAGTGCCGAAGGGGAGAAACCATATTCTAAGGGTAATTCATTTTGAGAGCTATTTCTTGACCCACTTACTCCAGACAGGACCATCTTGGGGGAAGTGAGCTGCATGGTACCAGTCCTCAGGAACTTAGAAATAGGGAAGCAAATCATAACCAAACTCTACAGAGGCCAGGAGGGCCCCCGCAACAGAGAATGACGTGGCCCCTATGTCAGCAGTGCCGAAGGGGAGAAACCATATTCTAAGGGTAATTCATTTTGAGAGCTATTTCTTGACCCACTTACTCCAGACAGGACCATCTTGGGGGAAGTGAGCTGCATGGTACCAGTCCTCAGGAACTTAGAAATAGGGAAGCAAATCATAACCAAACTATTAATTACTATTATGGTAGTCTTGGGTTAAAACAGCTTTATTGAGATATACTCACATGCCATACAATTCGCTCATCAAAGGTGTGAAATTCAGGGGTTTTTAGTACATTCGCAAAGTTCTGCCACCATCACCACTAATTCCAGAATATGTTCATAACCCCAAGAACAAACCCTGTGCCCCTGAGCAGTCACTCCCCAACCCCCTGGCCTGAGCCCCTGGCCACCACTACTTTGCTTTCTGTCTTCAGTTCTTGACATTTCACACAAATAGAAGACTACTGAGCGATAAAAAGGAACAAACTTTCTTTTTTTTTTTTTTTTGAGGGCCGCACCAGAGGCATATGGAAGTTCCCAGGCTAGGGGTCCAGTCAGAGCTGCAGCTGCCAGCCTATGCCACAGTCACAGCAACACCAGATCCAAGCTGCATCTTTGACCTACACCACAGCTCATGGCAAAGTGGGATCCTTAATCCACTGAGCGAGGCCAGGGATGGACCAGTGTCCTCGTGGATCCTAGTTGGGTTCATTACCACTGAGCCACCATTGGAACTCCAGGAACAAACTCTTGATACACACCACAACTTGGATGAAGCTTTAGAGAATTATGTTGAGTGGGAAAAGCCAATGGTGAAAGGTCACATACTCTTATGATTCCATTTACATAAATTCTTGAAAAGTCAGATTATAGAAATGGAGAACATATTTGTGATTTCTAGGGATTAAGGACATGGGGAAGGGGGGAACAGGGAGTGGAAATAGCTATAAAAGACAACACGAGGGATCCTGCGATGATGGAAATATGTTCTCTATCTTGACAGTATCAAAAGCAATAGTGATAATTGCACTATAATTTTGCAAGATGCTACCATTGGGTAACATAGTAGAAAAGGGTACATGAGATCTCTCTGTGTTATTTTTTGTTTGTTCCCCTAGCCTGTGAACTTCCATATGCTACAGGTGCAGCCATAAAAAGGAAAAAAATAATTTTTACTGACTGGGGGCAGGGGATGGTGGTGCACTTTTGCCCCTTTTTATTTTATTTTTTAAATGATTTTTATTTTTTCCATTATACCTGATTTACAGTTTTTGTCAATTTTCTACTGTACAGCAAAGTGACCCAGTCGTACGTACATATATACAATATTTTTCTCACATTATCCTCCATCATACTCCATCACAAGTGACTATAGTTCCCAGTGCTATACAGCAGGATCTCATTGCTTATCCGTTCCAAAGGCAATAGTTTGCATCTATTAACCCCAGATTCCCAGGCCATCCCACTCCCTCTCCCTCCCCCTTGGCAACCACAAGTCTGTTCTCCAAATCCTTTTTGCCCCTTTTTAAATAGGCACAGGGCTGGTTAATTCTTGGACAGGAACCATGACAAGCATAGGGTGCCAAGGAAAGCCGTATGGGTGATTTAGTAGATGGCATTCTTCCATTTGTGTCTTAATGACCATGTGTGGCCACAAGGACAACCTAGTGGGTCTGGCAAATGCCACTCTCCCACCATGCCCTGGCTAAAGGCCAGCATGGTAATTACACGCAGCCTCCCTCCAATTCCCTGCAGCTCTAACTAGATAACCCAGGCTGCATAACCCAAGCAGTTCTGTTTCAATGTTAATATACTGTATGTATTGCATAATACCTTATTTTCCTATTATTTACTATAACCATTGTGCTAAATGTTTTACATTCCCAATCTTATCTAGTCCTCAAAATAGCCCTCAGAAGTGGATACAGTTGATTCTTTCTTATTGGCAGCAGCTCTGTTCCTTTTTTTTTCTTTTCTTAGGGCTGTACCCATGGCATATGTAAGTTCCCAGGCTAGGGGTTGAATCGGAGCTGCAGCCACTAGCCTATGCCACACCCACAGCAACGCTAGATCTGAGCGGAGTCTGCAACCTACACCACAGCTCATGGCAACACCGGATACTTAACCCACTGAGCTGGCCTAGGGATTGAACACACATCCTCAAGGATACTAGTTAGGTTCATTACTGCTGAGCCACAATGGGAACTCCCAGCATCTCTGTTTTTAAAGTTGCTACAGACACTGAAATACCAAATATTGAACCATTGCTCCTAGGGAAAATATAGGGTTAGGTTCCTGTGAGCCTCTGGTCACAACATTTTCATCACTCAACCAAAACATAACCTTGTGTTATGTGTATTTTTTTAAAGGTATCTTATTTAATATACATTGTAGATTCCTTAACATTGAACTCACAGTCAACAGCACTATATCTAACATGTGTATCTTCTCCATACAGTCTTCTTGTGTTAATAAAGACTAGACAGCACTTCAGCACCATGTGTGGGGATCATTATAAACAGCAAAATCACTAACAGAAAGAACAAAAATGTTAAAAGTCAGTCTTGTTTACAGTCAAGACTGAAATATGCATCACCTGGTTCAGCCAGGAACACATACATGGCCAACACTCAAATTTTTCACTTCTTTATGTTGTCTACAAATGACCCTGGATGTACCGTGAGTATTGATTTTGGGGTTACAAATACATTTCAGCCAGTAGGCAAATTTACAAATACAGTGAATAAAGAGGATCGAGTGTACTTATACGAATCCCCTTTGCAAATCAGGAAAAAGAGATTCAAGGAGATTTAGCAATTTAATTGCCTCAGAAAATTTTACTGAGAACCAACTATATTTCAAGTGTAATTCTAAGGCAGGATTTCTCAACCTGCGCTCTGTTGATATTTGAGGCCAGACAATTTCTTTGCTTTGGCGGGGGTGGGGCTGTCCTGTGGATGTAGAGTATTAGGCAGCATCTCTGGTCTTTACTCCCTCAGTGCCAGTATTATGCCCGTCCCCTGGCTCTGAAAACCAAAAATGTCCCCAGACATCACCAAATGTCCTCTGTGGGGTAAAAATTGCCCAGAGGTGAGAAGCACTGGCCTAGGGGTTAAAGGTACAACAATGACATGGCACAACATTGTATTTCAACTATACTCTACTAATAACTTTTGGGGGGCTTTTTGTCCTTTTAGGGCCACAACTGCAGCATATGGAGGTTCCCAGGCTGGGGTCTAATCGGAGCTATAGCTGCTGGCCTATGCCAGAGCCCCAGCAATGCCGGATCCAAGCCGCATCTGCAAACTACACCACAGCTCACGGCAATGCAGTATCCTTAACCCACTGAGTGAAGCCAGGGATTGAACCCTCAACCCCATGGCTCCTAGTCGGATTCATTTCCACTGCCTGAGCCTCGACGGGAACTCCTAATAATAAATTTTTAATAAAAAGATACAACAATGGCAGACAAACATTTCTCATCTCAAGAAACTTATATTATGGTGGAACGGGAACAGGGAGTTAGTGTTTAATGGGGACAGAGTTTCCATTTGCGAAGGTGAGAAAGTTCTGGAGATGGATGGTGGGGATGGTTGCACATTGCGAATATAATTAATGCCACTGAAATTTACATTTATAAGGCATTTTTTGCATAGAATGAAAATTTGTGTCATATATATAATATATAGGACATATAATATATATCATATGTATATATACACACGTATATACATATATACACCCACATACATATATACATATATATACACAAATAAATATATATACATAATATACACATATATTTTAATTACAAATAAACCAGACAAGAAGTTCTCCTGTGGTTCAGAGGGTTAAGGATTTGGTGTTGTCACTGCAGGGGCTCTTGTACTGCTATGGCTCCAGTTAGATGATCCCTTCCGCGTGCCATGAGTGTGGCCAAAAAAGAAACAAACAAATCAATAAATAATCCAGACAAGAGCCAAGCCTGGTTCACACGGCGGCTTTGTGGCAGCAGCTGTAGCACCACGGACAGCTCCCAACGCTCTCATGGAGAAGGGGCTGCTGCTTTATAAATGCCCTTCTTTTCTAAATGCCTTTCTCCCGCCTTCTTCATCCCACCAACTCCTACTTACTCCTCAAGATCCAACTCATATAATCGCCACCCCCGACTCACCCCAAGAAATCTCCCCATGCGCCACTCCCCACAAGTCGCTTTGCTTCAAAGGTGTCTCTGTCAGCCCAGACTCCCTTGCCCACCAGCTTCCCTGAGAGGGAGTTCTACGAAAGCAAAGTCAGCAAAATCATATTCCTGTCCATATCCCAGTGCCCAGCACTAGAACTGACCTGGATTTTGCACTCAGTGTCTCTTCCCAGAGCTCCACTCCCTCCAGCAGGAGGTGCAAAGTCCAGACCTTGTGCTGTAGGTTCTGGGCTCTCCTCCCCTGCTGTGGGGAGGTTGCCTTTATGCCTCTGGCTTGGAGGGGCACAGACCCTGATGCGGTGAGTGGGGCAGCATATAATCACTGTGAATACAGTATGGTCTGAGACCCACAAAGGGAGTCAGCATGCATTCTACCTGAATTTCCCGAATATCTCCTCTGTGCTGGGTGCTGCCACCCTAGCACATTACAGTGTACGAGACCAACCAAGTCTCTTTTCTCTTGAAATGTGTGTTCCAACAAGGGCATTCTGCAATAAACAAAGAAATAAGTAAATGATCTCAAATAGTGGTAAGTCATAAAAACAACAACAGGCTCCTCAATACCTTAAACATAGAATTAGCATATGACCCAGCAATACCACTTTAAGGTAAATACCCCAAAGAACTGACATCAGGGACTCAAATAAATCCAGGTACACCCATGTTCACAGCAGCACAATCACCAAAATGTAAAAACACTTTTTTGTATCCAGTGATGAATGACTACACAAAAAGTGGCTTATGCATTCAGTGGAATACCTGATTCAGCCATAAAAATGAATGAAGCACTGAAACACACTGCAGTGTGGATGATCTTGAAAAATGATGCTCAGTGAGAGAAGCCAGTAAGATGGCATAGTATATGATTCCATGTATATGAAATATCCAGAACAGGCAAATCCACAGAGACAGAAAGTGGATTAGTGGTTGCCAGGGACGGGGCAGGGAACATTAAGAGATTGCTTAAGCACTACAGGATTTCCATTTAGGGTGATGAAAAAGTTCTGGAACTAGATAGTGGGGATGGTTGCACAACACTGTGCATATACTTAATGTCACTGAACTATACACTTTCAAGTGGTTAAAATGGTAAATTTCAGATTAGGTGTATTTTACAATTTAAAAAATTATACTAAGAAAAAAAATCAGACTAGGTAATGGGATGGAGGATGCTGGAGGGAGAGGCAAAGTAGGGGGTGATCAGAAAAGGCCTCTGTGAGGAGATTATTTCTGAGCTGACAGCTGAATAATGCAAACATCTGGGGGAAGAGCATCCCTGCTGAGGGAACAGCTTGTGCAAAGGCCCTGTGGTGAGAATGGATGTCATGTGTTCACAGAACGAATGAAAAACCACCACAGTGATTAAGAAGGACAGGATGTAACAAAAGGCACCTGTTCCTATTTGGGGTAATGTATTCGTTTCCTGTGGCTGCCATAACAAAGTACCACCAACTAGGTGGCACAAAACAACAGACTCCTGGGGGCTGTGAGGGAGAATTCATTTTGAGCCTCTTCAGCTTCTACTGGCCACCAGCAATCCTTTACATTCCTTGTCTTGTAGATGCATTACCCTAAACTCTGCCTTTGTCTCACATGGCACCACCCCCACACACACTCATGTCTTTTCCCCTTCCCTTCTCTTATAAACTCATTTGTCATGGGATTTAGGGCTCATCTTAAATTCAATATGATCTCATCTGGAGATCCTTAAGTCAATTCCATCTTCAAATAAGGTCACATTCACCAGTTCCAAAGGTTAGGACATGAAACATATCTTTGGGGGGGGGGGGCAACCATTCAACCTGCTACCAGTCTAAAAATTAAAACAGCAGCAGCATGAAACACGCATATAAATTTTCTCATGCTGTGGCACTGTGCTAAGCCACCTCCCGTGCATCACCTCATTAAATACTGAACCGCCATTATGTTAACGTTTCCATTTCACAGATGAGGAAACTGAGGCCCAGCAGGTAAGATCAATTATCCAACTGGGCCCCCCAGCTAGTGAGTGGCCAAGCCAGTGTAGTCCGATTTCAGAGGGTGCCCCCTTAACTCTATACTGTTCTATCATCAAACGCACAACTGCAGGGGGCGCCTTTTGGTGGCCTGGAGTAAGTGTGTCTGAGAAGATTCTGCCTCTCCAGCACCCAGGCCTGTGTTTGGCACATGGCTCATAGTAAGCGGCCGGCTGAGGGGCCCTTGAAATGGGTCCCTGAGGATCTTATTTCCTCCCTCATCATCTAAAGAAAGAGGCCATGGCCGCCATTTATTTATTTGTTCCTTGTTTTGTTTTTAAATCTGTGATGCGCCATCAGGAAATCATTTCCGCTTCTGCCCCTGGTGGGGCTCTTGGAAATGCTCCCCTCTCAGCCAATGGAGAGCACCGATTCTGGCAGGGGGCTGTGCTTTTTGGTCAGCCCTGCCCCCACCCACCCACCCTGCACACAAAAGCAGCATAATTAACTGTCTTAAGGAAGCCGATCCTCTGCCCGCTGGATCTGGCAAGAATACCTCGGAGGCACGAGCTGCGACGATGACAGGGGACGCTGCCGCAGCCAAGCGAAGGGGAGCCGACCCCTAGCTGCAAGCCGTTCTCCACCCCTGGACAAAAGCGCCCATCTGCGCCCGTCACATTGCTCTGGGTGACCTTCCTTGGATGCAGAGTCCGCCCCTGCGTGCATCTTCCTCGGATGCTCTGAAGGCCGGG
Organism: Phacochoerus africanus; assembly: GCF_016906955.1. Taxonomy (NCBI): domain Eukaryota; kingdom Metazoa; phylum Chordata; class Mammalia; order Artiodactyla; family Suidae; genus Phacochoerus; species Phacochoerus africanus. Next base: position 74,985,852 of record NC_062547.1, on the reverse strand, counting down.
GAACCGCGCTCTGAAGACGAGGGATGCCAGGCTGCATCCTCCCACGGCTGGTCTTTGTTTGCGAGTAAACGGGAGAGGCCGCGGAGGTAGCCGGGACTCACGCGGAGGTGAGTCCACTTTCTTTCTCCCCGCCCTGCAGAGGAATATTGTCCCCAAGCATCTAATACTGTTGCTGCAAACCCCCTTCTGGCAGATGGGGCTGGTGGGAGCAGAGAACCAGGGTCTTGGGATTCTTGCGATGGTAACCTTTCCATTTTCCACACGCGGAGAAAACCATCCGCCGTGCACACCCACCCACCAGTCATCTCCCAAGCCCACAGTTCACCTGGAAGGCAGAAGACTGCACCATTTCCAGGACGGGCTATGAGATTGGGCGGATCAAACCCTCAGCCCCTCTGTGGGACGCTTCCGGAGAGACTGAAATGTACGCGTCCCACCTCTGTGTATTTCCTATTTATAACGCCGTGAGCGGATTTGGAAAAAGGATTTGATGGATGTATACATGGAGGCTTGCCTATCGGGTGGGGAGGAAGCGACATGGTTGAAGCCAGAGAGTTACTCTCCTCTATCTGGACTTGTATGTGATGTGCTAATAATTGAGCGCCACAGCGGGAAGGGATGCGAAGGGACGCTTCTCAGCTTCCCCGCTGCCTTATTAAAGGCCCTCGAAGGTGAAGTCAGGATCAGAGGGCGGGACCTGTCTGGACCCATCGGGGACCCATCCACACGCCATTTAGAGGATCGTGGAGCCACCTGGTGTGGCTCCAGAGTCTCAGCTGTGGGTGGGGTAGAGGTGGGTGGTCCTTTCTGGGGCCTGAGCTCACACCCAGCTCAGGAAAAGGGAAACAGACGCAAAGACCACTCCCTTCTGAACGGAAACAATTTCTATTGATGCGAACTTTCTCTTGCAGTACGGTTTTGGGTGGTTGTTAAGCCCAGCATCAAGATATTTTCCTCTTCCTCTCTCTCTCTTCCTCTCTCTCTCCCCCAAACTGCGTCTTACTGTCCCTCCTCCATGAATGAATGACGACATTCAGGCCAGTGAAAAGAATCCAGTGAGAAACTCTCACTGAAGTGGGGGAGGGTTGAATTGCCGACATCCCCTACCCTCTCCCTGGCCATCACCTGTCTTAGGCTCCCTCTGACTTCCTCTCTGAGCCATGATCCCAAATGCAAACCCACCATCCACAGGGGCTTCCGTCCAGACAAGGGCTTTGGGAGACACACCCTAACGGATGGCCACACACCAGCTCTACCCTGGCAGGTGCAGCATGGGGAGGGCGAAGTTGCTGGAGGTCTGGACCTCAGGTGTTGGCAAGTGAGGATGACAACTTCTCAATCTCAGATCTATGGATATTTGGGGCCAATCATTCTTTTTTTTTTTTTTTGTCTTTGTTGTTGTTGTTGTTGTTGCTATTTCTTGGGCCGCTCCTGCGGCATATGGAGGTTCCCAGGCTAGGGGTTGAATCGAAGCTGTAGCCACCGGCCTACGCCAGAGCCACAGCAACGCGGGATCCGAGCCGCGTCTGCAACCTACACCACAGCTCACGGCAACGCCGGATCGTTAACCCACTGAGCAAGGGCAGGGACCGAACCCGCAACCTCATGGTTCCTAGTCGGATTCGTTAACCACTGCGCCACGACGGGAACTCCCGGCCAATCATTCTTGATCATGGAGGGCCATCCTGGGTACTGTAGGACATTGAGCAGCAGCCCTGGTCTCCACCCACTTAATGCCAGCAGCACCCCCTCCACAAGTTGTGACAACCAAAAATGCCTCCAAACATTGCCTAGTGGGGAGGGAGCAGTTACTCACAGTTGAAAACGACTGGATTAAAAGTACAGAACCCGTGCTATTAGTTGAGTCATAGGCTCCTGGGTGTGATCATTTCTAGACCAATTCTTTCATTTACAGCCAGGGAAACTGAGGCAGGGGAAGTCTGCCATGCCCCAGGGTAGACCCAAATTCATTCTCACTCAGCAGTTCTGACCACACTCCCAGACAGCCGAGCACTTAAGCCAGCATCTAGAACACTGCCCCCACCCCATTCCCTGAGTCCAGCTGGCTCCTCACATCAATAAAAATAAAACTGTCATTTTGTGGTTGGTAATCATGATGATCCTGATTTCCAACCCCAGTCACTTTCCACACTGCTTTTTTTAGTCCTAGAATCAGGTTGTCAGCACTTGCTTCTTTTTCAGGGATGGGAGTGCAGGACAGAGAGGCAGGGCAGGTGGGCTGAGGCAGATAGAAGTGGGCTGGAGTTAACTAGGTCCTGTTTGAATGTCAATCCCAGCAAAGAAGCTTAATTATATGAGGCGTTAACATTTTAGTATAAATGACTTTAGTTGGATTTCTTGCTTCCCAGTTGAAATCCAAGGTAAGGGAGGAATGGTGAACCATGGGGAGGATGGATTTCAAAGCTTCAAAGGGAGGGATGCTTGGGACTGGATGGTCAACCCCTCATTTGGTTTCAAACTCCAGACCCACATGGGTGTTCAGCTTTCTATGCTTCTGTTTTCTCATCTATGAAATGGAGATGCCTCGTGGGGCTGGGCAATGATTCAATAAGATGATGGACACAAGAGCTCTTTGCAGATCAATCTCTGAAGTTCTGTGTGTGGAAAGGGAATTGTCATTATGACGATTGTCCAGTAAAACCTCCATCCATGGCCCCCCTTCAGGATTCATCCTTGCTTCAAGTCGACGCCTTTTCCAAGCTCCCATGGGGACCACTGAAGCCACACTCCGGATGGAAAACATGGACGTGAAGGAAGAATGGCAGGATGAAGCTCTGCCCAGGTACCACTCCCCAGGTCTCCATGTCAGTGTGGAGGGAGTGGGTCCAACACTTCTCCCAGGTGTGGTGTGGAGACCACAGTTGGCCAGGCCAAGCACGTAATTAATATTTGCTGAATTATTTATGATTAATTTCCCACTTGCCCCCTTCCCCACCCAAGTGCCAAAATAGCCCCCATTCCCACACTATTGTAAAAATTCTAAACATTACAGTATTCTTACCTGGGTCCCCATGAATCCAGGTAATATCATATCTTTACCTGCAGCAGCCAGAGGGACCATATCATACCCCTGCTTAAAACCCCTGGGGTAAATGCTCATCCCACAGAAAATCCAGGTTTCAGCCTCCACTTGCTCCTTCGGCCTCAGCTCACATCACTCTGTGTCCCTTCGTGTTCTCCGGCTACAGCATCTCCCTCTCTGTTCCTCTGCTATGCTGGGCTGGCTCTGACCTTCAGACTTCACACTGGCTGTTCCTTCTGCCAGAACACTGTTCCCCAGACACCTGCCTCCCTCACCTCCTTCAGGTCTCTGCCCACAGGCCACCTCTCACAGAGGACGTCCTGGCCCTTTCATTACTTACCTTCTCCTCTGGCTCCTGAATTGTTTTCTTCCTAAATAACAGCCCTCCCAAGACATCCGCGTCCTAATCCCTGGACCAGAGAATGTTCCCCCATGTGGCAAAAGGCAAATGTGATTAAGCACCTTAAAATAGGGGAGATGGGATTTCCCTCATGGCTCAGCCGGTGAAGGATCTGGCATTGTCACTGTTATGGCTCTGGGTACAGCTGTGGTTCGATCCCTGGCCTGGGAACTTCTGCATGCCACAGGGTGGCCAAAAAAGAAAAAAATTGGAGGAGATGGTCCTGGATTATCCAGATGGGTCCTCTATGTAATCACAGGGGTCTCTATAAAAAGAGAGAGGGAGATTTGACTATAGAAGTAGGAGCTGTGATGATGAAAATAACTGCTTGGGGAGTTCCCATCGTGGCACAGTGGAAATGAATCTGAACCATGAGGTTGTTGGTTCGATCCCTGGCCTTGCTCAGCGGGTTAAGGATCCAGCATTGCCACGAGCTGTGGTGCAGGTCGCAGATGCAGCTCAGATCTGGCATTGCTGTGGCTCTGGTGTAGCCTGGCAGCTACAGCTCCGATTAGGCCCCTGGCCTGGGAACCTCCATGTGCCAAAGGTGTGGCCCTAAAAAGACAAAAGGCAAAAAAAAAAAGGAAGAAAGAAAGAAAGAAAAGAAAAAGAAAACAGCTTGGAGTTTTGGGAGGAAGGGCCACAAGCCCAGGAATGCAGGCGCCTCTAGAAGCTGAAAAAGGCAAGGAAACAGATTCCCCTCTGGAGCCTCCAGAAGGAACCAGCCCTGCCAACATCTTGCCTTTAGCCTAGTGAAATGGATTTCAGCTGGACGTCTGGCATCTAGATTCGTTCAGAGAAAACATTTGTGTTGTTTTAAGCCACTAAATTTGTGATGATTTGTTACAGCAGCCACAGAAGATTCATACAAATATTTTACATACTTAAACTTGAAGGCAGGGGCCTTTGGGTTGATCACAGGCATACAGCTGGCACTCAAAAAATATTGGGTGGGAGTTCCTGTTGTAGCTTAGCAGGTTAAGAACCTAACTAGTACCCATGAGGATGCAGGGTCCATCCCTGGCCTCACTCAGTGGGTTAAGGATCTGGTGTTGCTGTGAGATGTGGTGTAGGTCACAGATGTGGCTTGGATCCCGTGTTGCTGTGCCTGTGGCGTAGGCCAGCAGCTGCAGCTCCAATTTGACCCCTCGCCTAGAAATTTCCACATGCCGCAGATGTGGCTCTCAAAAAAAAAAAAAAAAAAAAAGATATTGGGTGAATGGATGAGGTTCACTGGTAGGAATCACAGGGAGGAAGCCAGGTGCACCCACTGCTGAGAGACTCGCCTCTCTCTCTCTGTTTTCTCCTCCAGTGAGGTGTTGAGTAAAAGAAGATATTGTCAGCACAGGCTTCCCCTTATTCATTGGCTGGATGCAAATGCTCATCTCCCTCCCACTTTAACTGAAGGAGTTTACCCCTAGGAGATGATGCCCAAGAGTTAGGTGCATAACCATTGGGAAAGGAAGAGTCAAAGGGATGGGGCACATTCACCCTGGAAAAGAGAATCTGGAAAGGATCTCCAGCTCCAGAAAATCTCAGTCGGTGAGGGTGTTGAAGGCAGAACTAGGATGAGGGACAGGCAGGAAATAGATGCAGGTTTGAGTCTAATAGGGTCTACATGGACTCAACTGGTTCAATATGATCATGCTTTCCTTTTTGCTTTTTAGGGCCACACCCTCGGCATATGGAAGTTCCAAGGCTAGGGGTCCAATTGGAGCTACAGCTGTCAGCCTACACCACAGCAACTCGAGATCCGAGCTTCAGCTGCAACCTACACTGCAGCCACAGCAACGTGGGATCCTTAACCCACTGAGCGAGGCCAGGGATCAAACACACATCTTCATGGATCCTAGTTGAGTTTGTTACTGCTGAGCCACAACAGGAACTCCATGAACATGCTTTATGTGGCCATTCTGTTCGAAAGCAAAGTGGGCCTGAGCTCCCGTCGTGCTCAGTGGTAATGAATCTGACTAGTATCCATGAGGATGCAGGTTTGATCCCTGGACTCGCTCAGTGGGTTAAGAATCCAGTGTTGCCATTAGCTGAGGTGCAGGTCGCCCACTCAGCTCGGATCTGGCATTGCTGTGGCTGTGGCATAGGCTGGCAGATACAGCTCCAATTAGAACCCTATCCTGGGAACCTCCATATGTCGTGGGCATAGCCGCCACCCCGCCCCCCGCCCCACAAAGAAAAGGCTAAGTGGGCCAATGGGGGTGGTCTCAAGCTTCCTATCGTTGATGTGTCTGAGGAGAAGCCATGTTAAGGGCATCACCCCTTCATTTGAGAATCTTGACCCTCTCCCCAGTCTAGTCATTTTCAGTATCTGCATTTCATGCATATCCTTGTGGTTCTTTTTTTTTTTTTTTTTTTGTCTTTTTAGGGCCCCACCTGAGGCATATAAAGGTTCCCAGGCTAGGGATCTAGTTAGGGATTTAGTTGGAGCTGTAGCTGCTGGCCTACACCACAGCCACAGCAACACGGGATCCGAGCCTTCTCTGCAACCGACACCATAACTCACAGCAATGCCGGATCCTTAACCCACTGAGCAAGGCCAGGGATCGAAACCACAACCTCATGGTTACTAGTTGAGTTGTTAACCACTGAGCCACGACGGGATCTCTGATTGTGGTTCTTTTTATATTTTCCCTTCCTTCCTCCCTTTCTTCTTTACCACAGTGTGCAGTGACTCAATGTGTGATCTCAGTCCCAGACCAGGGATTGAACCCAGGTTGCAGTGGTGAAAGTGCCAAGTCCTAACCACTAGACTGCCAGGGAACTCCCGTCTTTGTGGTTCTTAAAGTGATAGGTGCCCCATCTCATAATAGCCGAGAATCTCTCATCTGCCCAGTACCACTGTCCTCAGGAATACAAGTATTGCGGGAAAGAGACGGCAACTTCATTGATGCTGACCTCCTGTTCTTTCACTGTTAGAAGCTACTTCTTTGTTCTCCATCCCCTCCTGTAAGTCTTTCTCTTCAACTCAGTACAAGGAGTGCTGGGAGTTCCCTGGTGGCACAGTAGGTTATGGATCCTGTGTTGTCACTGCTGTGATGTGGGTTTGATTCCTGGTCCCAGAATTTCTGCAAGCTGTGGGCACAGCCAAAAAAAAAATTAATAATGCAAGGAGTGCTGATGCCTGGATACGTAGAAAGGGGTCTCATGACATTGAGACCTGGCTGTTTGGACAAATTAAGTGTTGTTTATGGCAGGGCCTCCTGATGTAGTTAGGAATGCTCCAGAATGGGCAAGAGCCACCCTTGGGGGAGGTCTGTCCCTCATCCCTGGCCTGGGAGGTCTGTTTCCTCCCACATAAGAGGTGGAATCAGATGGGGTGATCTTGGCAGGTTCCTTCCAGCACCAAATGCCCAGGGTTTGGAGGCATCTCCAGCCAGTCTCCACATTGCTTACCCTCCAGTCCCACGAACTCTGGCATCTGGTGAGACCAAAGCATTCCTCGGTCCAGACTTTGAGAATCTTCTGATTCAACCCCACCTCTCCAGGCAGCAAACCCCAACCCTTCCTGGACATAAAAAATTCTCTCAGAGCTCCCCAGTGGCCTAGCAGTTAAGGATCTGGCGTTGTCACTGCTGTGGCATGGGTTCAATCCTTGATCCAGGAACTTCCAATGTGCCACGAGTGCGGCCAAAAAAATATTCTCGATGACATCACAGGACTCACCTTGTACACTCTAATTTTATTTCAAGCAGCACATTGGAACCAAGAGGGCACGAGCTATGGAACTCTTCTTGGCCATGGGTTTGGATTCCAGTTCTCTGGTGGGCTCACTCGGCCACCTTGGGCAGCTCTTCCAGCATCTTTGTGCCTCAGTTTCCCTATCTGTAAAATAGGGACAATATTTCCTGACCCCTGAAGTTGTGGAAATCTGTTGAGGTGTGAGGGGCGAGGCAGCCAAAATGGGCAGTCTAGATGAGGAGGACTGCCCACAGGAACTGCTGCCCTCAGGATCAATCTGTCTGCTTGTTTCTTGTTCATTCTGGTTCCTTTTTCCCACCCCCACCCCCATCAAAGAGACCCCCTCCTCCCAAGCCTTGTTGAGACAAAGTGGGGCTGACTGCAGCTGCAAATGTGAATTTCAAGTGAGTTTCCCCTTTCAGTAGTTCAGTGTTTGCAGGATAGTGGCCTGGCTGTGCAGCCCCAGGGTGGGGAACAGGCTTTCTTCGAAGCTCTGTCCTCCTCGTTCTGGGAGAAATGAGTGCAGGTCCTTGATACAGCGTCCAGCTGCATCTCAACATAAGCACCTCTGTCTGATGCCAGACAACCCCCAATTCTACTCCTTTCAGCTCAAGATCCCTTCCTGGGGCTATCTTCGAACTGCCCACCCGGGTGTTTCTGAGCACACAGCCCCCTCTTGCTACCATCCTCCTGCTGCATCTTCCTGCACCTCCTGCTCATCTGCAGATTCCTGCAGAGCCGGAGCTGAGGTGATCCATCTCACTGCCTCATTTCCCCATTCATTCATTCTAGGGATAGGTACTGACTGTATGCCAGGCCCTGGGAGAGACGCTCAGGACATGTGGAGAACAGCAGAGCCACTCATGCAGTGCTCACAGTCCGGGGTAGAGACAGGCAGTCACTTATAACCTCACAAGCCAGTGGAAAATTGTAGCCGGGTTCTTGGTGCCTGGAGAATGCCTAAGTGGGGTCTGACTAGGTTGGGTAGGTTGTGGGAGATACTGAGCCTGAGCTATGAAGGATGAAGAGGGATGAATCCGGAAAAGAGACCAGGTGTTGGGGAAGATCATTCCAAGCAGAGAGAGCAGCATGTGTAAAGGCCCCGAGGCCGGTGGAAGCTGATAGAAGGACTAAAAGAAGGTTAGGTGGGAAAACTGAGAACTAGGGTGGGGAATGGCCAGAGTCTCACAGCTAAGGAGAAGCATGTGCACGTTTAGATATCTGACTGGCGTCTCAGTCTGCCTGTCCCTCTACAGCTGAGTGGCCGTGGGTTTTGTTTATTTGTAACTTTTCATTCTGACATAGACAAGCCTAGACAAAAATCACAAGAGTGGGAGTTCCCAGGGTAGCATGGTGGAAACGAATATGATTAGTATCCTCGAGGATGCAGGTTCAATCCCTGGCCTTGCTCAGTGGGTTAAGGATCCGGCATAGCTGTGAACAGTGGTATAGGGCACAGACTTGGCTCGGATCTGGCGTTGCTGCGGCTGTGGCATAGGCCGGTAGCTGTAGCTCCTATTTAACCCCTAGCCTGGGAACTTCCATATGCTTCGGGTGCAGCCCTAAAAAGAAAAAAGAAAAATCACAAGAGTGATATAAGGGTATAAGGGTTGTCTGTAAACTTTACCCAGATTTGCCAATTGTTAAAATTTTACTTCCTTTATCATTCTTTCTCCCTCTCTCTCTGTCTCCCTCTGTGTCTGTCTGTTCTCTGTCTGCCTCCCTATCTCTCTCTCTGTGCTCACTTCCTGTTTGTATCTACCTGCCCTCACACAGACCAGGCCAGACATGCTCCCTCCCACCAGCCCAAAACACCCACAGAGTTGTTTTCACATTGCCCAGCTCAGAAGTTTGCAAAACTGGAGCTCTTGCTGTGGTGCAATGGGAGCAATGGCGTCTGGGATGTGGGGTCGATCCCTGGCCTTGCACAGTGGGTTAAGGATCCGGCATTGCCACGGTGACAACTGCAGCTCAGATCTGATCCTGGCCTAGGAGTTCCATGGGCTGAGGGGCAGCCAAAAAAAAGGGGGAAAAAAAGACTGTTGTGCTAGAGCCATGGGTTTGGGGTGAGAAGTGATGGAGGGCTCTGAGTAGCCTCAGCACCCCCTGGCCTCCTTAATGCCGCCATTCTCTTTCCTGTGCTCCAGCCATGCCAGGCTGTCATAACAGGATACCCTACATGAGGCAGCTTCGATAGCAGACATTTATTCTCTCTCAGGTTCTGAGGCTGGATGTCTGAGATCAAGGTGACAACAGGGTTGGCTTCTGGTGAGGGCTGGTTTCCTGGCTGTCTCACTGTGCCCTTACCTGACCTTTCTTCTGTGCTTGCATGTGGAGAGACTTCTAATGGCCCTCCTTCTCCTAAGGGCACAGTCCTAGTCAATTGGGGCCCCAACCTTGTGACCTTTGTTAACCTCAATTGCCTTCTGAAGACCCTATCTCCAGTCATATTGGGCATTGCCTTCAGTGTGTGAATTGCAGGGAGGGGCAAGGGGAGGACATCCTCTTTGCATCCAGAGGCTGACTGCTGGGGTAGAGTGGGTGGGTGGGGACTGTAATGCCTCTGTCCATAGTTCTGCTCGTGATCCCAGGCTTCCTGATCCAGCCAAGAGGTGACAGTGCTGGGGGCGGGGGCATGGTGGGAGCCAGATGAATAGACAGAGGCGTTGGAAATTGCAAAGAAGGAAAAGGGGCAGATTTGTCTGAGCTTCTGAAACGACCAGTTTTCAAGAAGTAATTTTTGGATGCCTCTCAGCAGTTCCTTCAGCTTAACTTTGCAGGAGTCCTATTACTAAGCCCCAGTACTGCTGGCCCAGCTTTGAGTCTTGGGAAAGTCTACTTTGGCCCAGAAAGAGTTTTTGATGATACTGTGCACCAGAGGTGGCCATAGTCAGGCTGAAACAGAGGCTGGGCATCCCTGCCAATCAGAATGCTGTTGAAGCCCGGGGGTACCAGTTGGGAAGCAGGAGGCATGTTCAAAGGTCCTGAGGCCCATGCTTTATTCTCAATTCCCTTGTTTCACACCATGAGTAACATTATACCAGAGGCTAGGATCTGAGGGTAGAACTAGGTCCAGGAGCCACATCTGAAGCCAGAACTATTTGTAATAACAGCTGTTTCTGGATGACAGGTGTTTCTAGATTTCGGCCTTTCCCTGCCACTTACATAACATGCCCTCACTCAATCCCTCCTTCAACAAACCCTCGCTGAGGGCTGCTTCTCCCAGGGCCGGGCCGGTGACTCACCAAAGCAAGAGAGGAAGACGCACTTCCTCCCCTGCAAGGGCTCACAGTCTTCCCAGAAAGCAAATGTTTAGAACACGGTTCCACAGGCTTGGCACCCAGAGAGGTTTCTGAAGCAGAGTGCAGGGGCGGGATGGAGGTCAGGCTCAGACAGGGTCTCCTGGAGGATGCACACCCAGCCTTAAAGGCTAAGCAAGTTCACCAGACAAAGAAAGCAGGAAGTGGCCCTCTAGGCAGAGGGGGTGGGATGTGCACAGGCAGTGGGGCAAAGAGGACCTTGGCGTGGTAGGGAACGCAGTACAAGAGCCCAGGTAGATCACGGGTTGGGGGTTCATCAACGCCAGCCATATCCAGAAGGGATGCCCAGGAGAGAAATCCAGAATCCAAATTTCACACTGAGAGGGTGCAGGAGTCTCCCAGAGCTGCCATAGCTGGTATCACAAACTGGATTAAAACGATGGAAAAGTATTCTTTTACAGTTCTGGAGGCTAAAAATCCAAAATCAAGGTGTCAGCAGGGCCATATTCCCTCTGAAGCTAAGGAAGGATCCTTCTTCCCCTCCCAGCTTCCGATGGTGACTGGAAATCCTCGGCTTGTGAATGCCTCACTCCAATCTCTGCCTCCATCTTCACATGGCCTTCTCAGAACTCTGTTGTTCTGTGTCCAGACTTCCCTCTTTTTACAGGCATACCTCTGATTGGATGTAGGGCCCACCTACGCCACTATGACCTCATCTTACCTTTCCTTTTTCTTTTTCTTTTTTGGGGCCGCACCTGTGGCACATGGAAGTTCCCAGGCTAGGGGTTGAATCAGACCTGCAGCTGCCGGCCTACACCACAGCCACAGCAACATGGGATCCGAGCCATGTCTATGACCTCCACCACAGCTCACAGCAATGCTGGATCCTTAACCCACTGATCGAGGCCAGGGATCAAATCCACATCCTCATGGATACTAGTTGGGTTCATTACTGCTGAGCCACAATGGGAACTCCAACTTTTTTTTTTTTGGTCATCTCCAGAGCATGCAGAAGTTCCCCAAGCCTGTGATGGAACCCCCACCACAGCAGTAACAATGCCAGATGTTTAACCTGCTAGGCCACCATGGAACTCCATACCTCAACTTAATGATGTTCATAAATGGTCTTATTTCCAAATAGGTCACATTCCCAGGTATTGGGAGTTAAGACCTGAATTATGTTTTGGGGGGATGCAATTCAACCCACACTAGAAGGATAAAGCCACATTGTACACCTGGTGGATTAGGGGGAACCCCACTTTTGACAAGGGTTTCCCAGCATGGACTGAAAGTAAGTGCCGCAGGGAGCCATCTGGATCCACTTGGAGATCATGGCGGGGCGTTAGCCCTGCAAAAGCTGCAGTCTTCTGGGGCTTGGGGGAAGAACCAGTCTTACCTGGCCTTGAAAGCCGCAGCCCTGTGGACCTGTGGGGTTGGCACACATGTGCAGAATGGGCACAAGGGGGCAGTAGAGAGCAATGCCTGGGCTCCTCTGCCACTGTAAAGGGTTCCAACCTCCGAGCGTCCTCTAGATCAGCCTCGGTTTCCTCCTCTGTGAAATGGGTTCCTACCTGCTTCATAGGGAAGACAGGAGCAAATAAGATGATGCCACCAACATTTCCAACACAGTGAGTGCCCTGTCCGTGGGGTAAATTATGGTTCTAGCTGATTCTAGAACAACAGGGATTACAGCCTGAGACTGAGATGCACGGGGCAGGGAGGGAGGGTGCAGCGTAAATGGGGGAAGGAGCTGGAAGGAAATTCCGACACCCAGGTGAGCAAGGGCAGCAGACAGTCACTTCCAGGTGGTTGTTACCATGCATGACGGGCAGATCTGATTCAGGAAAAGATGGAAGTCTCGACTTTTTGTGCCGCATCTGATTTGACAGCATATTTTATTTTATTTTATTTTTAATTTAATTTAATTTTTTAATTTTTTCGCCATTTCTTGGACCGCTCCTGCGGCATATGGAGGTTCCCAGGCTAGGGGTCTAATCGGAGCTGTAGCTGCCAGCCTACGCCAGAGCCACAGCAACGCGGGATGCGAGCCGCGTCTGCGACCCACATCACAGGTCACGGCAACTCCGGATTATTAACCCACTGAGCAAGGGCAGGGATCGAACCCGCAACCTCATGGTTCCTAGTCGGATTCGTTAACCACTGCGCCACAACGGGAGCTCCTGACAGCATATTTTAAATGTTGTGAGAAGCTGTGTGGACAGGACAAAACTAGGGGTGGTGCATCAGCTGTCAGTCTGCAGTTTCTGAGCACGATTTGGGTTAATTTTGCAGGTAGGCAGTGTGCCTCCTGTACCCCAGGCCCTGGAGTTGTTGGTGAGTTACCAGCTGCCCTCCCCAGGCTGGGAGCAGGGGTGTCAGTGACAGACCAGAGGGACAGAACAACGTGTACATGAGATGAGCATGTGATCGGGTCTTCAGCCTCAATCTGGAAAAAAAAAAAAAGGATGCCTCTTTTAAACCTTCTGACTCAATCTGAAGCTTGCTTTTTTCTTTTTTAAATTGAGGTGAGGAGTTCCTTTGTGGTGCAGTGGGTTAAGAACACGTCATTGTCACTGCAGTGGCTCAGGTTCGATCCCAGGCCTGGGAATTTAAGCATGCTGTGGGCGAGGCCCCAAAAATACTGAGATGAAATTTACATAATGTTAGGGAGTTCCCACTGTGGCATGGTGACTTAATGATCCTACTTGTCTCTGTGGCGTTGCCAGGATCAATCTCCGGCTGTGTTGTAGGTCACAGATGGGGCTTAGATCAATCCCTTGCCACAGGTGAAGCTGAATAAGGAAAAATAAAATAAATAATGATTTAAAATGCACTACTGTGCAACATCACCTCTCTCTAGTTCCAGAACATTCCATCTCCCCAAAAATGAAACCCTGTCCCCATCAGCAGTCACTCTTCATCCCCTCTCCCCTAGCCTCTAGCAACTAGGAATCCACCACTCTCTGTCTCTGTGGGAGTGCCTCTTCTGGATGTTTCCCTTCCATGGAATCACACACCATGTGTCCTTCTGTGTCTGCTTCTCTCACTAAGCATCATGGTTTCAAGGTCCATTCACATTGCAGCAATTGTCAGTGCTTCTCTCCTTTTCATGGCTGAGTACTATTCCATTGTATGGGTGGACCATATTTTGTTAATCCATTCATCATTTGATGGATGTTAGGGTTGTTTCCACCTTTTGGCTGCTGGGAATCATGCTGCTCTGAGCATTTGAGTTTTTGTGTGGATATGTGTCTTCATTTCCTTTGCAACTCTGGCTCTATTTTGACTTTTGACCTCCGTGAGAGCAGAGTAACATCCAATTCCTCCTTTATCCCCAAGACCCCTCCCCCTGCCCCAGTGTACCTGGAAGGTAGTGGTTAATCAAAGAACATTTGAAGCAGGTGAAAGGGCAGAAAGGTGGGAAGGGTGGGTGGGTGGGGGCAGTGAGAGGAAGAAGCATGGATAAATTCCACCCTGCAGATGGTGCCAGTTCGTGCCCTATGAGGAACACAGGCGAGGGAATAAATGGCTTTTTACAAGGAAAGGAAAAGCATTCTGCTGTCCTTCCCCACCCAAACAGCTCTGAGTTTAGCTGGCACTGCTGAGCTGCAGAAATGAATTAACGCTGCAGTGCTTCCCTGAGTCAGCATGCCCGAGCCTCTGACAGCCCCATGCGCCCTGCAGAACCTGCTTAGAACTGAGTATTTATCTAGGGAGCAAAGGAGCCAGAGCACGTAGGTCAGAAACTGGCAGCATGAGCTGTGGTCCAAAAAAACAATCTGGGAATTGCCAGAGAAACAAGTCTTATTTTGCAAATCTGTGCTCCACCAACCATGAAGGGGTACAATACATACTTGGCTGCATTTATTTTTTTCAAAATTTTACTTTTTAGAAGTATTAGGTTTATAGAAGATGCAAGAATATTGCAGAAAGCTTCTGTATACACCCTCCACACACACCCAGTTTCTGCTATGATTAACATCTTATATTAGGCTGATATATTTGATACAACTGACCGATACTGATACATTTTTTTTGGCCATGCCCAAGGCATGTGGAAGTTTCCAGGCCAGGGATCTTGTGCCACAGCAGTGATCCAAACCACAGCAGTGACCCAAACCACAGCAGTGACAACGCCAGATCCTTAGCTGCTGGTCCACCAGAGGATTCTTTGATACATTATTATGAACCGAAGTCCACAATTTATTGAGATTTCCATAGTCCTTTTCTTGTAATATCCTTTTTCTTTGGATCCCATCCAAGATTCCATGTAACATTTAGTCACGACCTCTCCTCAGGCTCCTCTGGGCTGTGACCGTTCCCCTGACTTTCCTCGTTCCTGAGGCCCTTGGCCAGTTGGAGGAGGATGGTGGTCAGGTTTTGGAGAATTTCCCTCAGTGGGAATTTGGTGTTTTTCTCACGGTCAGACTGGGGTGCTGGGTGCTAGGAGGAGGACCACACGGGAGGGGACGTCTCATCCGTCATATCAGGGTGCCTGCCATCAGCCTGGCTCATCACTGCTGGTGTTGACCTTGGGCCCCTGGCTGAGGTGGTGCTGGTCAGGTGTCTCCACTGTAAAGTCACGCCTGCCCACTTTCCATGCCTCCCCTTTAGGAGGAAGTCACCGTGGAAGGCCCACACTTACAGAGAAGGGGGGCTACTGTCCATCTCTGTGAGGGGAGAATATCTACATACATTATCTGAAATTCTTCTGTGCAGGAAAAATTTGCCTTTTCTCCCCTCTATTTATTTATCCAATCATTTATTTATATCCTTTTGGACTCCTGAGCATTTTAGGTTTTTTGGTTTTGGGGTTTTTTTGTGTGTGGTTTTTTTTTTTTTTTTTTTTTTGCTTTTTCATGGCCGCACCCAGAGCATATGGCGGTTCCCAGGCTACGGGTCCAATCGGAACTGTAGCTGCCAGCCACAGCCACAGCAACATGGGATCCGAGCCGTGTCTGCACCACAGCTCACGGCAACACCAGATCCTTAACCCACTGAGCGAGGCCAGGGACTGAACCCGCAATCTCATGGTTACCAGTTGGATTCATTCTGGCTGTGCCACAATGGGAACTCCGGACATTTTACTTTATACTTTGTCTCAAAACCCAATACTTCATGATTTATTTTACTGTTCAGACTGGTCCAGCATTGGCCATGGAGAGCTCTTTCAGTTGAGCTGCTGTGTCCATTGGACCACTTCTGGCTGCATTTAATAGCAACGATTCATCCAAGATCGAACTCTGTGGGGGTTACCCATGAATAATGCTGCTAATGACCCAAAGTCATTCTGAATGACTTCTCTCTGGGCCTCAGATTTCCCCATAAAAAAAAAAAGTAGGCTTAATATTTATTAAGTGATCTGATGGGAGCCCTCCAGCACCGATGGTTTATGATTTTTTGTACTCAGGAACAGTTGTATTTTGTCCCAGTGATATCCCAAAACTAAATAGATTTTGTTGCTAACATTTTTTTCTGAACTCCATGATCCTGTGGCTGAACTTAATGGTGCTTGGTGGCTGATTCCACTCCTGACTGGGTCTACAGGCCACTCCCGGAAGACACGGGGATAGACTTGCTTGGCAGTCCTGCAGAAGACACGTCCTGTAAGTTTCCATGTGTTGTGTGCAGAAATGGACACACAGTCTGTCTGGTCTCCACTTGGGACTGTAACTGTAGAAATGTCAGAGGCCATGCCTCCTGGGTTTGGAATGTCAGGGAAGGGGGCTGTTTTACTCCAAGGCCTGCAAGGAAAGCAGCTGTGGTGGGCCAGAGCCATGTGTGTGGGTGTCATCATGAAGTTGGTGCACAGTGTTGCTGTGCATCCTTGAGCTGGTTGCTCAGCCTCTCTGTACCTCCTATTCCTCATCATCTAAATTCAGGTAGTGAGCCTCCCACAGCAGGGGCATGCAAAGATTAAACCAGATGATTTGTGTAAAGTGCCCAGGGGATGCCAGGCACAAAGTCAGCCCTGAAAGGGCTCTGCGGCCCTGAGCCCTCAGGAAGGCTCATGGCTCTAAGGATCCAAAGCCCCACACTATGAGGACAGGGTGTCTGAAGCAGCCAGAGAGGCCACTTTGAACAAGTATTCTCCTTGATGGCAACCCCTCACAGAGCCCTGCTGAAGGCCTCTGCTCTGCCTGTATCTCTCCTATGTAGCCCATCACAGAACCCATCCTACAGGGAAAAGACTGCCCAGAGAGAGACAGCCATACCCCTGAAGTCACACATCAGTGAGAGCCAGCTCTGCCTACCCCTACACCACACTGTGCCCATGAACCAGGTAGGGGGACCAACTTGTCCCAGTTTTCTGGGGCTGATCAGGATGGTTGGTCACCCTAGAATACCAGCCTTTCTTTCAGCCTGAGTACATGGGCTCAGCCTGGTGTTTTCACATCCTCATAGGGTGACCTTGGGTAAGTCCTTTCATCCCTCTGGCCTGCCAATTCCTACTTTTTTTAAATGAGGAGTGTGGAGTAACAGTACCCCACTTCCTAGGTGTGGCTGATTGAATAATGACCCCCAAAGATATCCAGATTCTAATTCTTGGAACCATGAATGTTCGCTCACATGGCAAAAAGGATTCTACAGATAGGATTAAGTTAAGGAACCTGAGATGGTGTGTGTAATAATTATCTTATGCATTCACTTGGCTGGGCCATGGTACCCAGATATGTGTCAAACATGATTCTGGATATTTCTGTTGAGAGTGGGTTTTTTCATTTTTTTTTACTTTTTGTCTTTTTAGGGTTGCACCAGCGGCATATGAAAGTTTCCAGGCTAGGGGTCTAATCAGAGCTGTAGCTGCCAGCCTATGCCACAGCCATAGCAACCCTGGATCCAGGCTGCATCTGTGACCTACACCACAGCACACAACAACGTCAGATCCTTAACCCACTGAGCGAGGCCAGGGATTGAACCCGCATCCTCATGGATACTAGTCAGGTTCATTACCGCTGACCCACAATGAGAATTCCTGTTTTTTTTTTTCCTTTTTGGCCATGCCCACGGCCTGCTATCGAAACTGCACCACATCAGGGACCTGGGCCACTGCAGTGACAAGGCTGGAGCCTTGACCCACTGAGCCACTAGAGAACTCTGAGGGTGGTTTTTAGATGAGATTTACATTTAAGTTAGTGGACTTTGAGTAAAGCAGATTGCCTGCCATTATGTGGCTGGGCTGCGTTTAATAAGTCAGATGGTTCAAGCCTCCAGCGGAAAAAAGACTCAGGTGTGACTCATTCCATGGCCAAATTCCTCTCCAGCTCTGAACCCACAAAGTCAGACAAGTTTTCTGCTTCCAAAATACAATGGTGAGATGGGCAGAGAATAGATGGTCTTATTCCAAATGGTAGAGATTGGAAAGCAGAAAGGGGTCATGGCTCCCAGCAAAGTCTGAAACTTGGCAGGACAAATTCCACTAGGTTTCTTTAGGGCAAATTCCATTGGGTTTTGTTTTTTTGTTTTTTTTGTTTTGTTTTTTTTGGTTGCATCCATGACATGTGGAAGTTCCTGGGCCAGGGATCAAACCCACGCCACAGCAGCAACTCAAGGTGTTACAGTGACAACACCAGAGCCTTAACCCACTGCACCACAAGAGAACTCCTCCATTAGGCTTTAAGGCTGGAGAATAATCTTCTTTGGCTCCATGCCCTGTCCTCCAGGTCCAAATGGTGGCATTACTGCCATCTTGCTTCCCAGCGCCTTTAATCTTACTGTCACTATGCTATGACCTGCAGCTTGACCCACCAAGAAGAGTAGCAATATTTTAAACCCAACACACCCGATTCACCTCTAGCAACATACTTCCTGTGAAAAAGGCAGGGTGAGCTGTGAGGCCTGGGCAAGTCCCAGCCTCCATGTCCCCATCCGTAAAATGGGTAGCACTTCCCACCACACGAGGTCTTGGTGAGATCTAGAAATTATGCTAGTGCCCCACACATAGCAGGCTCTTGGTAAATGGGACTGGTACATTTTTATAATTTTCTGCCAGTGAGCATATTTCCATCCCAGTGTCTCTGGGTTATAAATATTGGATCACCTCTGTTGTGAGGCTTAGGGACTGAGAGATTCAAAGTTTGGAAAAAAAAAATGTAAGAAGGAGTTCCCGTCGTGGCGCAGTGGTTAACGAATCCGACTAGGAACCATGAGGTTGCAGGTTCGGTCCCTGCCCTTGCTCAGTGGGTCAAGGTTCTCGTGTTGCCGTGAGCTGTGGTATAGGTCGCAGACGCGGCTCGGATCCTGCGTTGCTGTGGCTCTGGCGTAGGCTGGCAGCTACAGCTCCGATTCGACCCCTAGCCTGGGAACCTCCATATGCCGCAGGAGTGGCCCAAGAAATGGCAAAAAGACAAAAAAAAAAAAAAGAGAGGGGGGAATGGGAATCTCCTCCTGGTTTGTGTATTCTATCCTCAAAGAATGAATGATGAAACTGGGGGTGAATTCCCAAGGTCTCTGGAAAATCATCCCTTTCTTCCAGCAATGGCTTTGCTGGAGGTGGTGGCTTTCCTCTCACATAAACCCATAAACTCGAAGGGCTGCTTCTGCTCAGTGGGCTATCAGATGGCTTTAACCCCTTGGGCAGCCCAAGAGGAAAACCCACCTTTTATAAGGAGCCCAGAGTCCAGGCTAAGAGTCTTTGGGAGGAAGCAATCCAAACCATGGGGAATATCCACCCAGACTGGCTCCAGAGTGACATGGGAGGATCCCGTCCCTCTGTGCCTCAGTTTGCTCATCTGTTAAAGCAATGGCAAACTCGGAACACAAAAATGCCAGAGAGCTTCATGGAGGGCCTGGCCTGTGTTACATGATCACTAGATATTATTTGTTAAAGAGACAAACATCCCAGAAAGATAAAAAGCAGAATGTGGATGTTCTCTGTCAGTCTTATTCAGAGGGAACAATAGTCACAGATATTGGCAGATCCAGAGCACACCCGTCTGGAGGCCAGGTCTAATCCCCATGTCATCATTCTACCTTGACCCAACTCACCTTTGAGTTCCATTTTGCAGATGGTAAAAGTGAGTCAAGCTCAGAGCATGGTGGTGCTGCAGGGTCACAGAGCACTAGTGAGTAGCAAGATCAGGCTTTGAACCCAGGTCTGCCCAAAGTCCCAGTGTCCACTCTTGACCTCCAAGCCAGACAGTTACATTAACCGGTGCCATAAAAGGCCATCTTCTGACTTCTAGCCACTCCACATGACAGGGTGGAGTGGAGCCCACCTGTTCGAGAACAAGAGAGGGCGAGGAGAAAGAAAAAGTAATTGGTTTTGTTTTGCTTTGTTTTTTCTCTTTTTTCCTCTTTCCCCACAGCCCCTCCCAACACACTAAACTTCAACGGGGCTCATCGTAAGCGAAAGACGCTCGTTGCCCCTGAAATCAACATTTCCCTGGACCAGAGTGAGGGCTCCCTGCTGTCTGATGACTTCCTGGACACCCCTGATGACCTGGATATCAATGTGGATGACATCGAGACCCCGGATGAGACCGACTCACTGGAGTTCCTGGGGAACGGCAATGAGCTAGAGTGGGAAGGTGAGGTCTGTCGCTCGCTGCACCTGCCTGGCCCCTAAATCTGACCCCAGCGCTCTTTGCTTCCAGGGCCAGCTTGCCAGATTGCCCCCATCCCCATAGGCTCGGAAGGGGCAGGGATTCCATCCTGGGGTTCCCAGAATAGCCCCTGGGACTCCACGCATTGTCTGATAGCCTTGTGCACTTTGCTGGGGGACATGGCCTGCACCCAAATCTCAAAAGTGACCAAGACCAGAAAGAAGTTACTCCCCCTGACTCCACAGGTGTTTGTGGAGCAGATCTTGATTGATGGGGTGGGGAGGCAGGGGGAAACATCTGGAAAAGAGGGTGCCTGCCTGCTTGTGAAGCATCAGAAAGCCAGCTGCTCAGTAACGGTACAAATGCCCATAAGATAGTTGTATCTTGTCATAGGTGCTGTGAAGGAAATGAGGTATGGGGGAAAGGGCAGGGGTCTCACTTGGGTGATTCTGGTCCCCTTCCTGGGACACTGGGTGATGTCTGGGGACCATCTATGGTTATTACAACTGGGGGGCTCTTGGCATCAAGTGCGTGGGGGCGGGGAGGCTGCTCCACACCCCTCTGTGCCCAGGACAGCCCCACACAGAGAGTGATCTGGCCCCAAATGTCAAAAATGCCCAGGCTGAGACCCTTTGAACCAGGCTAACCAGGGTGGAGTTATCTGAGCTGAGATCCTGAGGCAAGAACACAGGTCAGAGAGGTGGCAATGGTGCTGGCCATGGGGACAGAAGCAGAGCCACAGCACTTGCTGGGTGGATATGGAGTATGAACAGGAAAGAGGTGGAAGGTGATACCTGGGTTTGGGGCCTGAGCAGCTGGGAAAATGGCCAGGTCATTTCCTGAGGCCAGAAGACTGCAGGATAACAGGTGGGAAAGAGACGGATATTTTAAGAATAGATAAGAAGTTTCTTGGTGGCCTAGCAGGTTAAGGATCCAGAATTGTCACTGCTGTGGCTTGAGTTTCATCCCTGGCCCATGCACTTCTCTGTGCCACAGCCACAGCCAAAAAAGGAAAAGAAAAAAAAAAAAAAAAGATAAGAATCATGAGAAGCCAGAGACAGAATGTGTGCAAGGTCACACAGCTAGAAACGGGCTCTACCCAAGCCAACTGTCTGACCAAGCACTTTCCTGTGTTCCATGACTTGGAAAACAAATGATTATTTGGGCAAGACCTTTTTTTTTTTCTTTTTTAGGGCCACACCCACAGCATATGGAAGTTCCCACGTTAGGAGGTGAATTGGAGCTAAGCCACAGCAATGCGGAATCCCCAGCCCACTGAATGAGGCCAGGGATCAAACCCGCCTCCTCATGGATACTAGTCAGATTCATTACCACTGAGCCACGACAGGAACTCCTGGGCATGACTTTTTGACTCCCAGATCCTCCATTTTTGCCCACTAGCCCCAACCTAACACTGTTAGTAAGGTGAGTGGTTTCGCCTCTGGCCTAGGGAGGGAGGTGACAGGGACCCAATGTCTGGACTGGGGCATCCCTTCCGCTCACCTCCCCGCCCCCACCCTCTACCTGCTTCCAGATGACACCCCTGTGGCCGCCGCCAAGAACATGCCTGGAGATAGCGCCGATCTGTTTGGGGATGGCTCGGCTGAGGACGGCAGTGCCGCCAATGGGCGTCTCTGGCGGACGGTGATCATCGGAGAACAGGAACACCGAATTGACTTGCACATGATCCGGCCCTACATGAGGGTGGTGACGCATGGAGGTGAGAGCACACCCTTTTTGCCCTCTTTTGGCTCCATAGGGGCAACTGGAGGCCCATCAGTGGTCCCTCTGGACCTCAGTCTCTTCTTCTGAGCCATAGGAATGTTAAGCCCTCATGTCTGGGTGTGTAGGGGTGAAATTCACATAGGGGCCAGGCACAGACGTGCCAGGCGCACACTGGAGGTGCCTACAAGGGTAGCTGGCATCCCTCAACAAAGGCAGAGATCAGTCAAGCATTTGCTGGCTTCTCCAGCTAGGCTGCTGTGATTCAGAGCAGTCCTCTCTGAATGTGAGCAGAAGGTGAGAGGCCAGCGACAAGACGGATCTGTGGGGCTCAGAGCTGGGAGAGGGCTCTGCCCGTCTCTGCCTGGGGTCATTTACTGGCTACCTCTCCCCAGGATACTATGGTGAAGGCCTCAATGCCATCATCGTCTTCGCTGCCTGCTTCCTCCCGGACAGCAGCCTCCCCGACTACCACTACATCATGGAGAACCTCTTCCTGTAAGTTTCCTGCCTGCTGTGTCCCAGCTGCCGACAGTTCTGAGGGTCCCAGCCAGTGGGCCGGACCAGGTCACGAGAAGCACGTTGGGTGGGAGCTCTGCCTGGCACCAGGGAAGGGCTTGGGTGGCCAGCAGATCTCCACCTGAGTCCCCCGCTCACCCTCTAGGCCTCACTGGTGCGATTGTCACCACCACTAGCATTAACAGAGAATTTACTATGTAGGAGCCTCAAAGGTAAGGGCTTGGTATGTGATAACACATTCATCCTCAACACCACCCTGTGGGGTAGTTACTGTTGCCTCCCATTCTGTGACTGCAGAGCCTGAGGCACAGAGAGGTTAAGTCACTTACCCAAGGACAATCATAGTTTTATTATGATGAAGATAGACAATATGTATAAATCACCTGGCAGATAACAGTAAGAGCTCAGTAAATCATTATTACACCTATAATCATTATTATGAAGATTTCCTTCTTACACAGTGGGGCTCAGGTGCCAGGTGGGCCAGAGGATAAGGAGGTACCCACAGAAGCTCAGATGGGAAAGCAGCCTCAGATACCAGGGAGCCCAGTCTCCCCAGTTTACAAATGGGGAAGTAGAGGCTGAAAGAGAGGGAGGGATTTTTCTGAAATCACTTAGAGAGAGACAGGGTTGGGACAGACCCTGGGTCCCTAACATCTGGTGCAGTGGACCATTGGCTGTGGGTGCCTGTTCCCCAGGTGTGTTTGGGGCTGTTGAAACCCACCTCCCAGGATTAATGAAGACACTAGATTAGGTCATGCATATAAATCACTTGGCACTTAGTGTTAAATAAAAAAGTAAGTACTATAATCATTACACCCATTGACACAAATTTGGGGTGGTCTGGGGTCATCCGCCTCCTGTTCCTGACTGGCTGAGTGTGCCAGGGCAGCCATCACCACCTGAACAGGTGTGGCCGGCACAGCCAGGGCAGGTGGAAGCAGAAAGGCAGGTGCCAGGAGGTGCAGGCCCAGGGACTGGGCCTCCTGAGTCTGAGCCCCTGTCACAGGGTCCCCTATCCTCTGTGCCCTGTGACCAGGTATGTCATCAGCAGTTTGGAACTCCTGGTGGCGGAGGATTACATGATTGTGTACCTAAATGGTGCCACCCCCAGGCGGAGGATGCCTGGCATTGGCTGGCTGAAGAAGTGTTACCAGATGATCGACAGGAGGTGAGTTGAGGCGGGGGCTGAGAGAACTCCTAGCCGGTACAAGGGCCCCTGAGCACTGAGGTCCCTTTGGAAGGCATCTAGTAGTCGGTGGAGGTGGCTGTAACAAAGCACCAGACGCGGTGACTTCAGCAACAGACATGTATCATCTCCCAATTCTGGAGGCTAGAAGTCCAAGGTCATGTTGTCTGCAGAGTTGATTAACCCTGGAGCTGTGAGGGAGAATGTCCCCTCTGCATGCCTGTGTGCAAATGTCCCCTTTTATAAGGCCACCAGTCATACTGGATTGGGGCCTGGCCCTGCTCCTGTATGACCTCACCTTTAGTTACTCCTGCAATGACCCTGTTCCCAAATCAGGGGAACGCAGTTCAACATGACCACAACAGGTGCTCAGAACCAGGGGGCCCCAGAAAATCTTACAGGAATGGGAAGTGGCAATGCAGTCAAATGATCAGCCTCTAAATTAAGAGAGAGCCAGGACCAGACATCAATTCCCCACCTACAAACTCTGCAAAGGGGTTTAGCTTTACCAAGACCCTTCCTCCTCCCTGAAAATGGAGATTATCATAGGCACACGGAGAAGGTAACACTGCTTAGTCCCTCCCTCCCCGGGGCTTTCCCGAGGATCCCATCTTGTTCCCTCTGCTTCTCCGTGCAGATTGCGGAAAAACCTAAAGTCCTTAATCATCGTCCACCCGTCCTGGTTCATCCGCACCGTGCTGGCCATCTCCCGCCCTTTCATCAGGTGAGATTGTGACCTGTGTCCAGATCCCCACTTGGGTGTTTTTGGGGAGGGTGGGTGGGGGGAACACACCCACAGCGCATGGATGTTCCCAGGCCAGGGGGCAAATCAGAGCTGCAGCTGCTGGCTTATACCACAGCTACAGCAACACAGGATTTGAGCTGAGTCTGCAACCTATACCACAGCTCACAGCAGTGCTGGATCCCCAACCCACCAAGCGAGGCCAGAGATTGAACCCGCATCCTCATGGATACTAGTCACATTCCTTTCCAATGTGCCACAGTGGGAATTCCCCCATCTGGGTTTTTGTGTGTCTTATTTTTAATCTGCATTTTCCAGCTCCTCTCTGATGAATCTATATTGTTGCTTTAAATGGTTTTAAACCATTTGTATTGTATTGTGACAAACGTCACAGGAAAAATAGCAACAACCAACTCTCCCACATTGAATGTTGGATACCTTTTAACATTGACAACCACAACCCTGAAAGACTGACTCGGCTGTGCCCATTTCATGGATGAAGAAACTGAGGCTCAGAAGAGTCACACAGCTGGAGTTCCCGTTGTGGCGCAGCGGAAACGAATCCGACTAGGAACCATGAGGTTGCTGCTTCAATCCCTGGCCTTGCTCAGTGGGTTAAGGACCTGGCGTTGCCGTGAGCTATGGTGTAGGCTGGTGGCTACAGCTCCAATTAGACCCCTAGCCTGGGAATCTCCATATGCCACGGAAAGCGGCACTAGAAAAGGCAAAAAGACAAAAAAAAAAGAAGAAGAATCACACAGCAAGGTCATTGGCCCATCACATTCCTCAGAAGGGAGCTTGGTTCCATCCACTCAGGAATCTGTGGGGGAGGGGTGTTAGGCCATCAGGAGGGTCTGACTGGCCCCTGGACAAGAACTCAGTGAACCAATACATGTGTGTTTTGGGGGTACCCTCATGTTGTGTGTTTTTTTACGTGTGTGGGGGTTGTTTTTTTTTGGGGGGGGGGCCACCCTGCAGCACATGGAGTCCCAGGCCACGGATTAGATCTGAGCCTCAACCAAGGCTGAAATCGCAGCTGACGTAACACTGGGCTGGGGATTGAACCTGCATTCCAGTGCTCCCAAGATGCTGCTGATCTCATTGCACCACAGTAGGAACTCCTCACTCTCAGGTTTGATGATTTACTAAGAGGACTCACAGAACTCAGAAAAGCTTTTTTTTTTTGCTTTTTTTAGGGCTGTACCAAGGCATATGAAAGTTTCCAGACTAGGGGGCAAATCAGAGCTATGGCTGCCAGCCTACACCACAGCCCCAGCAATGTGGGATCCAAGCCACATCTTTGACCGACACCACAGCTCATGGCAATACCAGATCCTTAACCCACTGAGCGAGGCAGGGATCGAACCCACATCCTCATGGATCCTAGTTAGGTTCGCTAACTGCTGAGACATGATGGAAACTCCACAGAAAAGCTTTTATACTTGTGGTTATAGTTTATTACAGTGAAAAGATGGAGATTAAAATTGACATAGGAAAAAGGTGCATCTGGGAGTCCAGGAGAAGCCAGAAGTGAGCTTCCCATTGGAGTTATATCCAAAGCCTTTCATTCTCCCTGCAAAGACATGTGACCATGTGAAGGAAGTACTGCCAGTGCTGAAGCTGACCTTGGTGTCCAGGGTTTCTACCAAGGATTAACCATTCAGAGATGGAGTACCCATGCGGCCTTGAGTTCCTCAGTAACTGATGCAATGGCCTAAAACCCCACCATGAACATGTCTAAAGCCATAGACTATACGCATAGCACAGGCTCCAGGCAGGGCTCAAGGCCCCAGGTAAATGAAGACACTTACCAGGCAAGACATTCCTAGGGTTTTCAGGTGAGCTCCCATGAGTCTCAGAAGCTGGTTCTTTCTTTGGAATATGTGAGATAGAAATACCTGGAGACACAGAGCAAGTAAAATTTTTTACTCTTGTTAAATGCCCTCATCAATCACATAGAACTGAACGTACATTTAATGTAATATAATTCAAACACTGAACTCAACAAAGACCCCTCATTTCCACATTCCCAGTGAAGAATCTGTGATGAGTTTAAGAGACTGAGCCAAACTTTGCCTTGAGAGAGGTTGTACCGTCACAGAGTGGAGACAAGGAGGCAACTTCAGACGCTCTCTATTCAGTGACTCTCAGGCACCCTCAGATATTTGCCTGTGAGTGAAATCTGACCTTTAAAACACTAATTATGGATCATTTGTGCTAATGATGAGCCCACCGAGCGAAACGGCAGACACGCACTTCAGCTTAATATAATTAATTCCATCCTCGACATCCTGTAATTCAGGAACCGAAATTTGTCTTGCTTGAAGATAATTCTCTCACTGGGTGGCTTTTCCTATGGTGAATTTTAAGGGTCTCATTTTGAGCTTTCAGAGAAACAGAAGGGGAGAGGCAAGGAAAGGTGAGCTTCCCCATTTAACAGCCAAGGAGGGAGTTCCCACTGTGGCTCAGCGGTAAAAATCCCAACTAGTATCCATGAGGATGTGGGTTCAATCCCTGGCCTAGCTCAGTGGGTTAAGGATTTGCCGTTGCTGTGAGCTGTGGTGTAGGTCGAAGACTTGGCTCAGATCTGGCGTTGCTGTGCCTGTGGTGTCGGCTGACAGCTGTAGCTCCAATTTGACCCCTAGCCTGGGAACTTCCATATGCCACATGTTTGGCCCTAAAAACCAAAACAAACAAAAAAAGCCAAGGAAATCAGAGATGGGTTCTGACCTGCAACCCAGCCTTAGCCCTGAGGTTCTGTGATGGCAATTCAAAGAGAACTTCCGTTATGCGCCTTACCCTGGACTGGAATTCTACCTCCTGAGAGCCCCCCCACCCCATCCTGTGACCCTTCCTGAGACAGAGCTCGGCTCAAAGGCCAACAGGATGGTCACGCCAAGCCTGGGTATCCATTTCCAATGATGACGGGTGACGTGGCCTTATCAGGGCATCCTCATGATGTGATTTCACCTATATTTATAGCCCAGTACTCAGACCTCAGGTGTTGCCTCTGTTCCCCCTAAAAAAAAAAACCCTTTCCGACAAATCAGATTGTCCACCTTCAGAGTTCCCCGCCAGACCCAGCTCAGGTAGAGTTGGTCTGAGACTTACTCCTTGTCCCTGGGCCCTTTAGTTTTCCATCACACCAACTTGAGGGAGAATTCACATTCCAAGGATAATTACTGGAATTAATTAATTAATGGGAATTCCCGATGTGGCTCAGTGGTTAATGAACCTGACTAGCATCCATGAGGACGAGGGTTCGATCCCTGGCCTTGCTCAGTGGGTTAAGGATCCAGCATTGCCATAACCTGTGGTGTAGGTCACAGATGCAGCTGGAGTTGCTGGGGCTGTAGTGTAGGCCAGTGTCTACAGCTTTGATTCAACCCCTAGCCTGGGAACCTCCATATGCTGCCAGTGCAGCCCTTAAAAAAAAAAAAAAAAAAGACAAGGATAATTATTGGCATGGCCAATTCATTAATTAATTAAGAAAATAGAATTTAAGGAGTTCCCTTTGTGGCTCAGCAGTTAACAACCCAACTAGGATCCATGAGGATGTGGGTTTGATCCCTGGCCTCTCTCATTGGGTTAAGGATCCATTGTTGCTGTGAGCTGTGATATAAGTCACAGACATGGCTTGGATCCTGTTTTGCTGTGGCTGTGGTGTAGGCTGGTAGCTGCAGCTCCAATTCAACCCCTAGCCTGGGAACTTCCATATGCCACAGGTGTGGCCCTAAAAGGCAAAAAAAAAAAAAAAGGAAAAAAGAAAACAGACTTTAAAAGGAAAAAGAAAAAAGAAAAACTTATTTGACCTTGAAAACCATTTATTTGATGTTTTACCAAAATTAGGTTTAGGGTAATTTTTATTTTATTTTATTTTATTTATTTATTTATTTATTTTTGTCTTTTTGCTATTTCTTGGGCCGCTCCTGCAGCATATGGAGTTTCCCAGGCTAGGGGTCTAATCGGAGCTGTAGCTGCCAGCCTATGCCAGAGCCACAGCAACTCGGGATCCGAGCCGCGTCTGCGACCTACACCATAGCTCATGGCAACGCCGGATCGTTAACCCACTGAGCAAGGGCAGGGTCCGAACCCGCAACCTCATGGTTCCTAGTCGGATTCGTTAACCACTGCGCCACGACGGGAACTCCTTTTTTTTTTTAAATAATGAGTTCAAAGCAAGACAGTGGTTAACAAAGCCTTCATGGTAGCAGACAGCCAGAACTGGGGCTTGGACAGGAAGAAGCCATTCATCCTGAAAGAATGAAGGGTGAATCAGCAGTCCCCACGTGTACCTATCTCATGCCCAGATGACTGTGGGTGACACCAGGGCAGTGGCAGTTGTGTCAGGAAGGCATTCTTGGGAAGATTCATGAGGAAGAGCAGCTCCTAGGGAAGATGAAGGGACAGCCTGGAGTCTAGTGGCATCTATTCCCTCCTTCAAACAAGTTCCTCAGCTTGGCAGGGACTGGAGTGGGTTGCCTGGCTCAGGGCCCTCCCATTTTTGCAAGGGGAGACCCCAGGTTCTGCTCTGTCCCGCAACTAGGGGCAGGGGGTGGAGGCTGGCACGGGCCAGGAGGGAGGTTTGGGTAAAGGCTCTTGGGGCATCCCGGATTAGGGTTGTGTGTGCATACCCATCTGCCACTGCTCCTTCTGGCCCTGAGTAACCACCCCAAGGGCTGGCTTTCAGACATCTCCCTCCCACTCTTTCCACCAGCGTCAAGTTTATCAACAAGATCCAGTATGTTCATAGCTTGGAAGATCTGGAGCAGCTCATCCCCATGGAGCATGTGCAGATCCCAGACTGCGTGCTACAGTGAGTGTTCCCATGCCGTGAGAGTGCCCCCCACCTCCATCCCTGTCACCTCCCAGCCACCCTTGCTCAGCCCAGCCAGACTGCTATGAAACCAGACCTAAGTGGGAGAGCAGAACAGAGGGAAATACAGTGAAACAAGCTTGGATGAAATTACAGAACACAGTGAGCCTGGCCATCTAGTGCAGGGCAGGGGCCAGTGAGCCCTGATCCCCAGCTTGCCTTTATAAATAAAGTTTTATTGGCACACAGCCAAACCCATCCATTTACAAACCATCCGAGGCTGCTTTTGAGCTGCAACAGAATTGAAGGGTTGTTACAGAGATGGGCCAGCAAAAGCTGAAAATATTAACTTTCTGGCCCTTTACAGAAAAACTTTGCCCTGCGGAGGAAGCTGTAGACCAACCCACGTCAATGAGGGGGTTGCTTTATAATGGCTCTGTTCAGTGCTGATTCGAAAAATGCCCGCTGAGTCGCATCTGCACCAGATGCTGGAATATGCCAGCAAAACAGATGCTCCCCACCCTGGGGTGAGGGAAGCTTATAAAACAGCTGAGGGAAACAAGAAAAGAGCAGCAGGCTGTCAGTTCTGACTGTCCTTTTTGCTCTAAAGCTCAGCATGTATTCAGATGTGACCATGAAATTGCTCTCCTGTTTCCAGAGGGAAAGAAATTTCCAGGCTGCATCTGATGTCCTTTCCTCTTTCTCTCTTCCAGGTATGAAGAGGAACGGCTGAAGGCCAGGAGAGAGAGGTCTGTGCACAGAAGCCTGTGCGGCGGCTGGGTTGGGGCTGGCAAGGAGCTGGGCCTACATCTTAGGGGGAACGGGTGGCTTTCACTTAGCAAGGACCACTGTCACGCATTTACATGGTTCAAGGCCCTGCCCTTTTTGTGAGGGCTTGGAGTCAGACCCAGGCTTAGATCCAGACTCCCCAACTCAGTCACAGAGTGACATTAAGCAAATGAAACATTCACAGCCACCATGAGGGTTATCGTGAGAAATTAGGAACAGCATCACCCACTGGGCGAAAATAGTGTACTCCATAGAGAGTCCTCCTAGTAATTCTTTATTTTATTTTGTGTATTTATTTATTTATCTGTCTTTTCTAGGGCCGCACCTGCGGCATATGGAGGTTCCCAGGCTAGGGGTCTAATTGGAGCTGTAGTCACTGGCCTATGCCACAGCCACAGCAACGTGAGATCCAAGCTGCATCTGTGACCTACACCACAGCTCACGGCAACACTGGATCCTTAATCCACTGAGTGAGGCCAGGGATCGAACCCACAATCACATGGTTCCTAGTCGGATTTGTTAACCACTGAGCCACGACGGGAACTCCCTCCTAGTAATTCTGGTGACACCGGGGGAACAAACCCTCTCCATGATCCCTTGGCAGACCCAAGATCACCCCTTCACCGACTTACTGGCTAATTCTTCAAGAGTGGCAGTGCTCACAGAATCTCAGGACTATTCCAGTCCCGCCTAGTTATGGAGCCCTTAGACCATTCCTGGATCCTTTCGCATCCCTTCCCACCATCCCCCACCCCTGAGAGCTGGGCAGGGCCGGGATTCCTAAAGCATCTGATAACCAGGGAATCTGAAGCTCAGAGAGGGCAAGACACTTGCTCAAGGCCACACAGCAAGAGAGAGAGTTGGGGCTTTCAGTGGGTCGATAACATGTGCCACTGGCAGGCTCTGTGCCAGCCTGGGGGAAACTGAACTGGTTAAGACTGAATCATGGTCCAAAAAGTTCCTCAAAGGGCAAAAGGGAGGGATGCCTTACAGAGTGAGGAAAGCAGATCCTGGGGCAGGAGGGGTGATGTCGGCAGGTGAGACTCATAATGAGAAGAATGATGTTGGCTTCACACATCAGCCTTTAACAGTGATGAGCAAGGGCTGAATGGCTGGAAGGACCCTAGAGGGTGGCAGGACGCCTTCCAGAGAGTTTTTCTCCTCTCCTCCCTCCCTTTCCTCTTTCTTTCCTTCCTATATTTCTTTTTTTAAAAATTTTTTAATTGTAGTAAAATACACATAACATAAAATTCACCATCTTAGCCATTTTTAAATGCACAGCCCAGTGGCATAAGTGCATTCACATTGTAATGCAACCATCCCCATCATCCATCTCCAGAACTTTCTCATCCTCCCAAACTGAAACTCGGTCCCCACTAAACATTGACTTTCCCTCGCCTCCCTGAGCCCCTGGCCCCACCATCTACTTTCTGTCTCTATGGATCTGACTCCTCTAGGGACCTCCTGGGAGGGAAATGAGATAGTATTTGTCCTTCTGTGTCTGGATTATTTCACTGAGCATCATGTCCTCAAAGTTCATCCACACAGTAGTGAGTATGAGAATTCCCTTCCTTTTTAAGGCTGAATAACATTCCACTGTGTGATGAACCACACTTTGTCCATCCATCATCTCTCAGGAAACACTTGGGTTCTTTCCGTTTCTTGACTACTGTGAACTGTGCTGCTGTGAACGCGGGTGTACAATTATCTAGTAAATTCCCTGCTTTTACTTCTTTGGGGTGTTTATAGATTCAAGATCCAGTGGATCAGATGATAACTCACTGCTTCATCTTTTTTTTAGATTTTATATTTTGCTTTTTAGGGCCACACCCTCAGCATATGGAAGTTCCCAGGCTAGGGGGCAAACTGGAGCTACAGCTGCCGGCCGACACCACAGCCACAGCAACGCCAGATCTGAGCCGAATCTGTGACCTACACCACAGCTCATGGCAATGCCAGGTCCTTAACCCACTGAATGAGGCCAGGGATCAAACCCGCATCCTCATGGATCCTGGTTGGCTTCGTTAACTGCTGAGCCACAAAGGGAACTCCTAATGCTTCATCTTTTGAGGAACAACTAGAGTCTTAGCCACAGCGGCCACATCATCTGACATCCCCACCAGCCACGCACAGGGTTTCAGTGTCTCCACATCCTCACCAACACAATAACAAATGTCCTGTGTTTAAGACATTTACCATCCTGGAGTTCCTGTCGTGGCTCAGTGGAAACAAATCTGACCAGCATCCATGAAGATGCAGGTTCGATCCTTGGCCTCGCTCAGTGGATTAAGAATCTGGCATTGCCGTGAGCTGTGGTGTAGATTGCAGACATGGCTCAGATATTGCATTGCTATGGCTGTTCCATAGGTTGGCGGCTACAGCTCCGATTCAACCCCTGGCCTGGGAACCTCTGTATGCCACGGGTGCAGCCCTAAAAAGACCAAAAAAAAAAGAAAGACAGTAGCCATCCTGATGGGTGTG
Source organism: Phacochoerus africanus (assembly GCF_016906955.1). Taxonomy (NCBI): domain Eukaryota; kingdom Metazoa; phylum Chordata; class Mammalia; order Artiodactyla; family Suidae; genus Phacochoerus; species Phacochoerus africanus. The sequence continues at coordinate 74,953,653 of NC_062547.1, read as the reverse complement.
AGGTGGTCACGTCTGGTCTCTGCTTTCTCTTCCTCTCTTTCTCCCCACCGGCTCCCCCTCCCCTTTCCCTGGCTCTCTGATTTACACGCCCCCCCTCTTCTGAGCCTTAGCTATGGATGTGAGTAGAGAGATGACAGGAGAAGCAGGTCACTCACCTTCCAGAAGCACAGCACAGAGACAGAATCAAGTGCAGAGAGGCCTCTGCAGTGATAAGCTGAGATAAATGCCTCCAAGAAATAGCCCCAGCTGCCTCCACTTCACCAACCCCTGGCCATCACTCATTATACCGCACTGGCCATGGCCGTTCCTAGGGCAGCCAAACTCTCTCCAAGTTATTGTCAGGCCATGACAGACCCAGACAAATGGGTCAGTGGAAGCTGAGAGCCCCTCGGCCCACTTGGCCAGCTATTCATCTCTTGTCACCTCTCTCTGTCCCCAGTGCGAGGCCACAGCCAGAGTATGTCCTGCCCAGGTCTGAAGAGAAGGCAGAGTCGGCTCTGGCAGACGACAGGTAAGTGTGCTGGTGGCCACTGGTGAGAGCCCATACCCCACTGAACTTCGGATACAGGTCATCTGATGTTACCATGATGCTGAAATGAGTGTGAGTCAGCCAGCACGAGGCCCACTTTTTTGTGCCTTTTTAAAGTGCACTTAGTACATCCACAGTGTTGGGCAACCAGGACCTTTCTCTAGTTCCAGAACATGCCATCAGCTCAGAAGGAGACCCTGTACCCCATTAAGTAGTTGCTCCCATTTCCTTCCTCCTCCTCCTTTTTTTTTTTTTGAACCTGGGGTGTGTAGACAGCCAGCAGGGCCCCCTCTCTGGCCTCTAGAAGCCCCTTCCACCTTTCCTGTCTCTGTCTGGTCTGCTGCTTGCATTTGACCCTTGTCATACCCTCCTCCTGTCCTTGAGCTCTTTGAGGACAGTGGCTACATCTTGGGACTGTTTCCTCACCACCACCATCCTGCATCCAGCACAGGCCAAACACAGGGACCATTGGCCTTGGATACAGCCAAGAGATTAAGATTTGATCTCAGATGAAGGTTCTGGCTGGTGACCTTTGTGCAGGTGGGAGGGATCAGCCTTCTTCATGGTAGACCTGGAGCAGCATTAGTAGTTGCTTTTTTCAGAAATAAAGGGGCTTGGCTGTGTATCCTCATGGCTGCCTGTCTTGGCTCATTTGTTACAGCGGACATATGCTGATGCTTGCTTTGTGACAGATCAAGACAAAGCCATTGTTGGCCCTCATGTGGCTCACAGCCAAATGCTAAGGCTCTCCAAGTAGGCAACTAATTCTGAGACTTTTTCCCTCTCCCACAGGTCTTCTCTGGCTACAGAAGATCAGGAAACAAGGTGGGTGGGAAGTGGGGAAATCTTGGTAACATTTTTAAGAAACAGTCTAGGTGGAACCTACCCTGGATGAGTGTCCTATGACTTACTATTGGGGGGGAGAAGATGCTGCTCCAGGGAGGTAGAGAGACCATGGTTACCATGACAACAGGGCCTCCTCTGGAGCCAAGCAGGCAGTCCCTGCACCACTCTAGGGGGCACCATTGATAGGAGGCCCTAGAGCTGAGCCACATGGCAGTCCTGACTGCAGCCAGGCCCCCTGAAGCCTTGGATTTAACTCAGCCAAAAGGTGCATTGTCTGCCTACTGCCTGTCTCAGTGTGTCTGCCTGGTTCTGGATCCCAGGAAAAGCCTCCCTGTGTGTTGGGGGTACTGGAGAACACCTCTAGGTCAGTGGTTTGCTAGAAGGATTCATAGGACTCAGCAAAGCTCATATGCTCATGGTTATAGTTTATTACAGTGGAAGGGTAGATAGAGATCAAAATCAGCAATAGGAAAAAGTGTGTGGGGTGGGGCCAGGAGAGGCCAAGTGCCAGCTCCCAGTTTTTGTCTCCCAAGGGAGTTTTTGGCACAGCCCTTTATTCTCTCAGAAGCCAGGTGTGGCTGTTCACACAGTGTTGCCAAGCAGGGATACTCACTTGAGCCCTGGTGTGCAGGGTATTTATTGAGGGTTGGTCATATGCATGGCTGATCACCACGTGGCTGACCTTAGTCTCTAGCCTCCCCATAGACTAAACTGATACCACATGATCCAAGGCCCAAGCCTTAACATTAGCACAGACTATTCAGTGTGACCCAAGTTCCCAGGCAAACCAAGATACTCTTATCAGGCAAGACACTCCAAGGACTTAGAGGTGACCTCTCAGGAGCTGGGCAAGGGCCAGACCTTTTCTTTGGAATGTGCAGGGTTAATCCTTGACCACACACTCTGCTATAAATCTGTAACGATGCCTGGCCACACACCTTAATACTATCCATGTGACCCAGGAGGCCCCAGGCTGAGAAATAAATATCATCAGAAATGGTCTTAGACCAGTATTGCTCTGGAGAAACCTGGAAGCAAGTTCTCAATGCATTTCTCACAAGACCGTCTCAATCCATGCCTGCTAGAGATGAGTTCCCATCCATAGACAAAATACACAAGGAAATCTTTCACCATAAGAAAATGTCAGCATGGAGTTCCTGTTGTGGTGCAGTTGAAACGAATCTGACTAGGAACCATGAGGTTGTGGGTTCAATCCCTGGTCTTGCTCAGTAGGTTAAGGATCCAGCATTGCTATGAGCTGTGGTGTAGGTCGCAGATGTAGCTCAGATCTGGCGTTGCTGTGGCTGTGGCATAGGCTGGCAGCTGTAGCTCCAATTTGACCCCTAGACTGGGAACCTCCACATGCTGCAGGTGCGGCCCTAAAAAGACAAAAAACAAAAAAACAAAAAAAAAGGAAAGAAAAGAAAAGAAAATGTCAGCAGAAACAACAAACAGCAGAACTAGACCCCCTCCTGGGAATCCTCAGATAGAGATGATAAAATAAAGATATTTAAAATGATTTAATACACAAAAGAAGAAATTGTAGGGAGCAGTGGGTGGATGGACAGATGGACAAGATGGATGGATGAATGGGTGAGGGGGTGGATAGATGGTTGGATGGATGGATAGATAGGTGGATGGATAAGTAGGTGTATGGGTACATTAGTGAATGAGCAGGTAGGTGGGTGGATGAAAGGATGGTAGGTGGATGGATGGATGGGTGGGTGGATATATGGGTTGGTAAATAGATGGGTAAGTTGAAGCCTCCCTCCAGTCTGATTGAGGGCACCAACCCTGGGTCCTGTTCTTTGGCTGGGGCACCAAGAGAGAGGTCCCCTTCAGAACCACGCCTTGAAGGTGGGTGGCAGGTAGCAGACCTTAAAAGGCAGGTGCCTCTCTTTCTTCTGAGGGCACCACAAAGCCAGGTTAGATATTCTTTTGGAGTCCATGTACATGGAATATTTTCAGTTTTTTTTTTAAATGATGGTAATAGCTGTGTTTCTCCCTCTTTAGCATGTCCTGAGATGATGTGAGCACAGAGGAGGACATGAAAGAAGATCCCAGATACCAAGAAACCTCTGTCAGATGTCCTCTGGCCCTGGATCTTGTCCTTGCCTCATCCTGACTCACAGACTTGGGGGTGGGGGGTACCTGTCTCCTCCATTCATCTCTGAAACCCAGCATCCTCTCTAGCTGCTTGAAAACATTTTTTTAATGATGCAGTATTAGTGCATTCTGGAAAAGGACCCAGTTCTCAGCCCTTCACCCTCCCACACTCATGAGCTCACAGCCAAGAAGGGCAAGAAATGTTGAGTGTGGCACATGCGTCCTTGGTGGCCTCAGAGACCTCTCCCACTGCACAAAATCCTGGTCAGGATCCTTCTCTTGCTTGTCACCTGGCCCAGATTGGAACCACAGATGCCCACCAACTCCCTGGCCAGGACTGGATTCCTTCTTGTGCCTTTCCTCCCAGAATGGCCCCTGCAGCCCTGGGCATCTGGCCTGGAAGTTCAGCTCCCCACACCAAGCAGCACCAAGCCCTGGGTACCACCCAGCCTTTGACCTCATAGCTCTTCCTTTGACCAGCCCCCCTCATCTCCTATAACTCCCACCTTCTTAGGGAGCATCGGAGCCCACAGCACTGATAATCACCCTAGTCCTACAATTGTAGAATCACACCCCCCTCAATCTAGAACATTCTCAAGCCCCTTGAATGTGGAGGCCACACCACAGGGCAATCCTGATCAATACCTCCTACTGAGGGTATAAGCCTCCCCATTTCCCCAATCCCCCCACCCCCAGCACGGAGTTGGGATGCATCCCTCAGGCTCCCACCAAGAGCAGTGGCTGAGAAACCAGCTCTGAAATAAGGTCGTCCCAGAAACACAGACAAAGAAAAAGGAAGATACAGGGTACTGGACATTTGAGTGCTACGAATGACACTTAGGAAAATAAATCCCAATGGCCTGGATGCTATGGCCACCTACATTCAAGGGAGACAATTTTCCTTAGGACAAAAAACAAACTTTTCCAATGTGGTCCAAACACCAGCCAGGTGGGCTCTAGAGGGAGTAATTTCCCCGTCCCTAGATCCATTCAAGAAAATGCTGGATGGTGCTTGCAGAAAGTGGTCCTCTGCAGTCCCCTCCAATCCTGAGTCTATTTCTATGAATCTGAGCAAAAGTTGAGCAGGCGCATTGTCTGGCCCCTCTTCCCGGCTCTGTAGCCGGCTCCTTAGTGGGTGTCATCCAGGTTTGGTTGACCCCCCTTCCCCAATAATTTCACAGTAGGAGATTCTTGTTCTCAGTGGACATCAATGGGATGAGTTTTAGGTTATTCCAACTGTGGGAGGGGGCTAGTGGCATTCAGTGCTGAGGAAGAGGAGTGGCAGTGCTTCCTCGTGCCACCCCGAATGCTAGTCCATCCCACCCTCAAAGAGCCTGCAGCCTAAAGATTCTGACTGCACAAGAAATTCCAACATGGACCCCCAGTTCACAGTGGCCCACCCACCACCCCTCCGGACCACCAGCAGCCATAGTCCTCGGGCAAGTGGGACCAAGGACCCCAACTGTACCACAACAGCCCCTCCAGAATAGAGACTCCCATGGAGGCTGTTGCCAGGCCAGCCACATGTCAACAGGTGTTTGAAGTTCCACAGCACAGCTCCATCCAAATGGGGCCACTGTGTCCAGGCCACCTGCCACCTGCACCCTTCAAAATTGGCTTTGTGAAAGATTTGCATCTGTGGGGCAGTTTTGGCTAAAATGCAATGGATGCCAAGCTCTCACTATAAAGGGATCTTGGGTTTCCTCTTGTGACACATGGGACACGTCATAAGTCCCCAGAGTCCTAGTTCACACACCCATCCTTCTGACAGTGAGTTTTGCAGTTTTTAAAAAAACAAAAACAATTCATGATGATTACTTTCGTGATGTGAAGACATCATTTCCATGAGCTTTGGGGGATTTTTATGTGAAATAAATAAACTATAACTGAGAAGGGAGGTTTGTGACTTTTGTCCATGTTCTAGGGATGCAGCGCTGGTCTTGGTTATAGTGCAGAGGGAGGGGCTTTCACGGGCTGGAAAGGAAAGGGGCACAGCTCAATGCTACGTGATCAGCATCAAAAAATGGGCAGAAGATCTAAGCAGACAATTCTCCAAAGAAGACATACAGATGGCCAAAAAACACATGAAAAGATGTTCAACATCACTCATTATTAGAGAAATGCAAACCAAAACCACTATGAGGTACCACCTTACACCAGCCAGAATGGCCATCATCAAAAAGGCTACAAACAATAAGTGCTGGAGAGGGTATGGAGAAAAAGGAACCCTATTACACTGTTGGTGGGATTGTAAATTGGTCCAACCACTGTGGAAAACAGTATGGAGAAAACTAAAAATAGAACTCCCATTTGATCCAGCAATCCCACTCCTGGGCATCTATCCAGAGAAAACCATGACTCGCAAAGACACATGTACTCCAATGTTCATTGCAGCATTATTTTCAATAGCCAAGACATGGAAACAACCTAAATACCCATTGACAGAGGAGTGGATCAAGAAGAGGTGGTACGTATACATAATGGAATATTAGCCATTAAAATGAACGAAATACCAGCATTTGTAGCAATATGGATGGACCTAGAAATTATCACGCTACGTGAAGTCAGTCAGACAATGAGACACCCAACATCAAATGCTTTCACTGACATGTGGAATCTGAAGAAAGGACAGAATGAACTTCTTTGCAGAATAGATGCTGACTCATAGATTTTGAAAAACTTATGGTTTCAAAAGGAGACAGTTCAGGGGGTGAGGGGATGCATTGGTGTTGTGGGATGGAAATCCTATAAAATTGGATTGTGATGATCATTGTACAACTATAAATGTAATAAATTCATTGAGTAATAAAAAAAATGCTATGCAATCAGAGGCGACCCAGGCTGGTTCTTCCTGAGGCCCTTTTCAGCTCTGCCTCTGTGTGATTCAAGTTCCTTTCCTGCCCCCAAGTCTCTCTGGAATCATTTAGCCGGCAGTTAATAATAATCACCACTATTATTAAACAATTCTCCAATTCCTGGCAGACACCAGCTGTGTCCGACAATTCAACTCAATCCTGACACTACTGGTTTGGGCAGAACTTACAGGTAAAGGGCTCAGCCCCACAAGCCTGTCCCCTCTTCAAACCACAGTCAACTGCAGGTATTATAAAAGGATGCAACTCAGATGGAAGAGAAACCCCAGGCGAGGTGCTGGAAAGGGAGCAGATCTTCCATGCCTCCTCTGGGTACCACCCTCCTGGCCCTTTTCAATGTCCGCTCACCTGGAAGCTCCACTGGAACCCTTAAAGGATTTTTGGAGGTGCCATCACATAGGTACGATTGATTAAACCACTGACCATTGGTGATTAACTCAATTCCACCCCCTCCCCACTGCCTGGAGAGGCTAGGGTGGTGCTGAAAGTTCCCACAGTGGGGGAGTTCCCCTGGCCACCGGCCCCCATCCTGTGGTTATTGGGCCTTTCCAAAAGTCATCTCATAGCATCTCAGGTGTGGTTGAAAGGACTTGTTAAGAATAGCAGAAGAGGAGTTCCTGTCGTGGCGCAGTGGTTAATGAATCCGACTAGGAACCATGAGGTTGCAGGTTTGGTCCCTGCCCTTGCTCAGTGGGTTAATGATCCGGTGTTGCCGTGGGCTGTGGTGTAGGTTGCAGACACTGCTCGGATCCCACGTTGCTGTGGCTCTGGCGTAGGCCAGTAGCTACAGCTCCAATTCGACCCCTAGCCTGGGAACCTCCATATGCCGCGGGAGCAGCCCAAAGAAATAGCAAAAAGACCAAAAAAAAAAAAAAAGAATAGTAGAAGAGGAGTTCCCATCATGGCACAGCGGAAACAAATCTGACCAGTATCTGTAAGGATGCAGGTTTGATCCCTGGCCTCATTCAGTGGGTTGGGGATTCCAGTGTTGGTGTGAGCTGTGGTGTAGGTCACAGACTCAGCTCAGATCCTGCAGGTATAGGCCTGCAGCTGTAGCTCTGATTTGACCCCTAGCCTGGGAACCTCTATATGCCACAGGTGTGGCCCTAAAAAGCAAAAAAAAAGAAAGAAAAAAAAGGATAGCAAAAGACATCTCTTTCATCTTCATTCTCTGGAGCTATTTCAGAACAGAGGACAAGACCAATTATTAAAACAAAAGATGTTCCCTCTCATCAGTTAGGAAACAAGGGTTTTAGGAGCCGTCTTCCAGGAACTGGGACTAAGACCAAATTTATGTTTCTTCTTATAAATTATAATATCACAATAATAGTAATAGTAAAAGTAGTAATAATAGTCCAAGCCCAACCTAGCACAGTTCCCACGTTACTGAGGAAAAGTCTGAGGCATGGAGAGATGACATGGCTCTCCTGGGGTCACATGAACGGAGTGATGGGTCTAAGGCCCAACCCCAAGCTTCGTCCCTGCTGGCCACCCCATCACAGGACCAGGGACCCCAAAGCCCTCTGTCAGTTGCAGGACAGCTGGGGGGCTGTGCCCCTCAAAGGGTCAGAATGGAACCTCCCATGACAGGGACAGAAGCAGTCCTCCCTTTGTCCATGCCCAGGATTTGGGGACCTGCTGGTAGCACCTCACCATCAGGTTGATGGCAGGAGACAACAGGTGCAAGCTCACTGCCTCTGCCATCCTGCCTCTGTGGTATCAGGTGAGACACCCTTCACAGAGTGTGTGGCTTCACGGGGGTTGAGGGACAGGCCTGCATGGAGGGACAAGGAAGGGGGCTGAAGACTGCAGAGCTGGAGCTGGGATCATGGGTTGCAATGTTTAGGGGTAATAGACTCACTCCCTTCCCCACCCCGTCTCATCTCTGATTATTCTAAGAGGGTTCTTGAGAACCTCACTCGTTCATTCACTCATTCATTCATTCATCTTCTGAGTATTGGGGGCCCCTCCGGGACCAAGCACCCCTCATGTTGCTCCCAGCGCAGTGGGAAAGTTTGATGCAGGGAACCAGAGCCTCATTGGAAACCAGGAGGAAAGACTAGGAAGTGTCCCTGGTAGGGGAGGGGGAGGTCCTCTCTGATTGGAGACCAGAGAGAAGTAGCAGTTAGCCAGGCCAACAGGCTGGCAGAGAGGTAACCCTGGCGGAGAGGCTGGTGAGGGCAAAGCCTAGAGGCGGGACAGAGCTGGGTGAGCCAGGAGCAGAAGAATGAAAAGTCGCTGAAGGAGTACAGGGGAACAGGGCCGGGGACCAGACTGCCTGTGGTGGGTGTTCTTCGGAACCCAGAGCTAAATATGGCATGGTCACTTTTTTTTTTTTTTTGTCTTTTTAGGGCCACACCCATGGCATATGGAAGTTCCCAGGTTAGGGGTACAATCGGAGCTGTAACCGCCAGCCTACACCACAGTCATAGCAACTCGAGTTCTGAGCCGTGTCTGCGACCTACAACCACAGCTCAAGACAACACCGGATCCTTAACCCACTGAGCAAGGCCAGGGATCGAACCCGCATCCTCATGGATGCTAGCTGAGTTCGATAACTGCTGAGCCATGATGGGAACTCCTCACTTCTTTTTTTAATTTACTATTAGTAGCATTTAGCACGTTCACAATGTTTTAGTGCCATTACCTCTGTCTAGATCCAGAACTTTTCCATCACCCAAAAAGGAGACTCTGTCCCTATCAGTAGTCACCCTCTACCCCTCCCTTAGCCCATGGGAACTAGGAATCTACTCTGTCTCTGTGGATTTGCCTGTTCTGGATGTTTCCTGTAAGGATAGTCACACACTATGGGACAGGATGATCACTTTTTTTTTTTTTTGTCTTTTTGCCATTTCTTGGGCCGCTCCCACGGCATATGGAGGTTCCCAGGCTAGGGGTCTAATCAGAGCTGTAGCTGCCAGTCTACGCCACAGCCATAGCAACGCGGGATCCGAGCCGCATCTGCGACCTACACCACAGCTCACAGCAATGCCGGATCGTTAACCCACTGAGCAAGGGCAGGGATCGAACCCGAACCCGCAACCTCATGGTTCCTAGCCGGATTCGTTAACCACTGCGCCACAACGGGAACTCCAGGATGATCACTTTTAATGACCTTAGACCAATGGGCCGTCTGCATTGAGAGCCTATGTGCCAGGGAGAGCCAACCGGGAGGCCTCCCCGCGGTGTTCTGCCAAGTCCTCTATCTGGGCAGGTCACCATCACCTGTGGCTTGGGCCACATGCCCCACAAGGAGGCTCTCGGGAAATTCTAGCCACTGAAACTGGGCCAGATGTCACATCCTGGAGCTGGCTTTCCTCCTGCCAAGGGTGATCTGATGCAGCTCAGGGTCACAGGTCCAACCTCACTGCCAACATGGGAACTGTGACCCAGTGGAGCTGGAGGGGAGAAGCAGGTGGGGGCCAGTGGGCAAGACCCCCAACTTGGCCATTTGCTCACTCTGCCCCTGGTGGCCACCTTTGAAGTTAGCTGCCCAGTGACCTCTCCTGACCTCTGTACCAGGTCAGTCCTGCCTGAGACTACTAGATGAGTCCATTAACCAGCTATCAACAGCATCAGTAACTTTCTGTCTCCATCACTGGTTGGTCCTGAGCAGCTGTTTTTACCATCCTGCTGGTGAGATGCAGGGAAGTCAGCCATGGAGAGAAAGACAGGGCAGGGCCTGGGGTGAGGCCAGTGGGCTTCTTGTTCTTCGTGTGTGTGTGTGTGTGTGTGTGTGTGTGTGTGTGTGTGTGTGTGTGTGTGTGTGTGTGTGTGTGTGTGTGTCTTTTTAGGGCTATACCCACAGCAAATGGAAGCTCCCAGGTTAGGTGTCAAATTGGAGCTGCAATTGCCAGCCTACACCACAGCCACAGCAACACCAGATCTGAGCCTCATCTGTGACCTACACCACAGCTCATGGCAATACCAGATCCTTAACCCACTGGGCAAGCCCAGGGATTGAACCCATATCCTCATGGATAATAGTTGGGTTCTTAACCCACTGAGCCACTAGGGGAACTCCTCCAAAATGCTTCTAAATGTAAATGAGGACGTGGGGTGGGGGTCACAGGAGAATTGGAACAGAGAAAAGACAACCCTTGGTCAGGTTTTTTACAAAGCTCCTTCTGGCCACCACAGAGAGGGAGCAGGTTTAAAGAAAAATCAGTGCCAGACAGTTTGCAGGGCAAAACAGGATTGTACTCAGGAGCCACTGCAGTTGGGGAGAGATCTCCACCCACGTAGAGCCAGGCTTCACTCCAAATACAGCACAGGCAGCAGGTTCACAGCCAGGGAGCAGGCAGGGTTGGTGGCCAGAGAATCAGTAGGAGGAGGCAAGAGGGCTAAGGGGGGATTCTGGCTATACTGACTTAGCAGGATTCCTACCAGAATCCCCTCACTTCACCTGGAGGCTGGATTCAATGCTCCCGCCTCTTCCTGTTTTACTTATTCCTTCTGCTCCATGTAGGGAGCCTCTGTCTGGTAGGCCCGGCCTTGTTGGGCACTGAGGATACACCCAAGAACAAGACACATCTGGCCCTGTCTGCCCCAGAGGGAACTCATGGTGTGGAGGGAGGGAGAATCCAGAAAGGCTTCCTGGAGGAGGGGATGTCCAAGCTGGCACAGGATGACTTGGGCAAAGTTAGCCCGGGGGAGGAGGCTTAGATAGGGGGCCTCCCAGAGGAGAGACTGGCATATACAAAGGCCCTTGTAGCAGCAGCTCTGGCTGTTGAGTGAGAGGTAAATGATGGGTAGGACAGGGCAACCTCCCTTCATAAAACCCCCTGGAGGTGGGAGCCCAAGGTCAAAGACAGCCTCCTCCCTTGGTTGAGGCCAGCAGCCTCCTGTTATAGAGATGAGAACAGTGAGGTACAGAGATGCCAGGGCAGGGCCTGAGCTCCCTCAGCTGGCAAGTGGCAGAAATAGGATTCAAACTCAGGATTCTTAACCAGAGGTTCTTAAAAGTGTGTCTGGGGTGGGTAAGAGTGGTGGTCACTGAGACCTTTCACGGGGTCTTCAAGGTCAAAATCACTCATGGGCAAAAGATCCATTCAAAGTGCAACTACAGGAGTTTCTTATGGCCCAGTGGGTTAAGGATGCACTGTTGTCACTGCCGCGGCTTGGATCACTGCTGTAGTGAGGGTTCGATCCCTGTCGAGGGAAACTCCAAGTGCTGCGGGCATGACCAAAAAAAAGTGCAAAGACAGATCAGTGTATTTTAATGGAACAGAGAATGAAAGAGAACGACCCACCTTCATAAACCTCTACCTGTCTTGTTGGGTGTAGGACAAAGAAGTCTATATTTGATGACCTAAAGAGGCTATTAAATCCTCCTCTCAGGAGTTCCCATTATGGCATAGTGGAAACAAGTCTGACTAGGAACCATGAGGTTGCAGGTTCGATCCCTGTCCTCGTTCAGTGGGTTAAGAATCTGGCGTTGCCGTGAGCTGTGGTGTAGGTCGCAGACGTGGCTCGGCTCTGGCATTGCTGTGGCCCTGGCATAGGCTGGCGGCAACAGCTCTGATTAGACCCTTAGCCTGGGAACCTCCATATGCCGTGGGTGTGGCTCTTAAAAAATAAATAAATAAATCCTCCTCTTAAAAAAAAAAAAATCCTCCTTGGAGTTCCTTTTGTGGCTCAGTGGTAACGAATCCAACTACTATCCATGAGGATGCAAGTTTGACCCCTGACCCAGCATTGCCGTGAGCTGTGGTGTAGGTCACAGACTCGGCTCAGATCTGGCATTGCTATGACTGTGGCATAGGCCAGCAGCTATAGTTCCAATTCGACACCTAGCCTGGGAAATTCCATATGTCATGGGTGCAGCCCCCAAAAAAAAGAAGAAAAAAAAAAAACGAAAAAAATCTTCCTCGCCTCTCTCTGAGGCTGGGTTTTCTTCCTACACATCAACCAAAACATCCTATGCAAACAGACTGAACAAGCAGATATGAGAATCTAACTGCCTTCTACTAAGTCAGACATTTAAGAGGTTTACAAAAATGTAGAACAATACATTCTTTTACCTTAAAAATTTTGTCGGGGGGGGGGAGCTTAAACAACATGAATTTATTCTCTGACAGTTCTGAAGGTTGAGCCTGACACAGGCCTCACAGGGCTAAAATTCAGGTGTGGGCAGGGCTGGTTCCTTCTGGAGACTCCAGGGCAGAATGTTTCCTGCCTTTTCAGCTTCTAGAGGCATCCACATCCTTGGCTTTCGGCCCCTCCTCTACCCTCACAGCCAGCAGCAGGACATCTTTCTGATCCTTCTACTGTAATGACATGTCCTTTCGCTCTGACTGCAGCTGGAAGGGTTCTCAGCATTTTGTTGTTGTTCTCTGAGGTGAGATTCACAGTATATAAACATTATTGTAAAGTATACACTTCAGTGACAGTGCATTCACATTGCTGTGCAACCTCACCTCTAGCTAATTCTAGAACATTTTCATCCTCCCAAAAGAACACCATATAAGTAATCACTCTGCATTTCTACTCCAACCTCTGGCAACCAGGAATCCACTCTCTGTCTCTGTGCATCTGCTTGTTGTTGACATTTCCCATCCATAGAATTGCACGCTATGTGTCCTTCCATGTCTGCTTCTCTCACTGAGCATCATGGTCTTAAGGTCCATCCACATGGTAGTTAGTGTCAGTGCTTCTCTCTTTTCTCATGGCAGAATAATACCCCAGTCTGTGGATGCACCACAACTTATGTACCTATTTATCATATGCTGATGGACACCTGGGTTGTTTCCACCTTTCAGCTCCTGTGGATTATACTCCTATAAACATTCATGTACAAGCTTCTGTGGAGATCTGTTTTCATTTCTCCTGGGTAGATACCTAGAAGTGAAATTGGGTCATCAAACCCACCAAACTGTTTTCCATAGCGACTGTCCCATTTCCCATTCAGAGTTACCCATTTCTCTCCATCCTCGTCAACACCTGCTATGGTCCATCTTTTGGCCTATGGCCATCCTAATGGGTATGAGAGTGTCTCACTGTGGTTTTGATCTGTATTTCCCTGATAGTGACCTGAGCATCTTTTCATGTGCTTGTTGGCCACGGGTATACCCTCTTCGAAGAAATGCCCTTTTTTTTTTTTTTGGTCTTTTTAGGGCTGCACCTGTGGCATATGGAGGTTCCCAGGCTAGGGGTCCAGTAAGAGCTGTAGTCGCTGGCCTATGCCAGAGCCACAGCAACACAGGATCCAAGCCGACTGTGACCTACACCACAGCTCACGGCAACTCCAGATCCTTAATCCACTGAGTGACGACAGGGATTGAACCCAAGTCTTCATGGATGCTAGTCGGGTTCATTAACTGCTGAGCCACAATCGGAACTCTGAAATGTCTATTTTCATGCTTCATCGATTTTTTTTTTTGGCCAAGACTATGACAGATGGAAGTTCCCAGGCCAGGAATTGAACCCATGCCACAGCAGCGACCCAAGACACAGCAGTGACAACACCAAGTTTTTAACCTGCTGAAGCACCAGGGAACTCCATCAAGCCCACTCTCTTAATTTTTTAGATGTAATTGTTCTTCATTAAAAATATTATATTTACATTTTTTTTTTGCCGCAGTCATAGCATATGGAAGTTCCTGGGCCAGGGATTGAATTGGAGCCACAGCTGCAGTGACACCACATCCTTAACCAGATGAAACACAGAGGGAATGCATACATTATTTTTACTTTTATAACTTCTTTTAGGGCTGCACCTGCGGCATATGGAAGTTCCCAAGCTAGGGGGTCCAATCGGAACCACACCTGCTGGCCTACACAACAGCCACCGCAATGTAGGACCCAAGTCCTGTCTGCGATCCATACCACAGGTCACAGCAACACCAGATCCTTAACCCACTGAGCAAGGCCAGGGATCGAACCTGCATCTTCATGGATACTAGTCGGATTTGTTATCACTGAGCCACAATGGGAACTCCTAAGTTTTGTTTTAATTTGATTTGTGGTAAATGTGGATGACAATCCATTGACACAAAAGCTCCTTGGGGGTCCTCAGTTCTTTTGAAGAGTGAAAGGGGGTCCTGAAACCAAAAGATTTGGTCTGTGGGGAGGTGTGGTTGGTGATGTAGTCCCAGCTGGTCAGTAAGGGGGCAGGGATAGAGCAGGAATCAGCAGGACCAGACCTTCCCCAACCCCTCAGCTGCTGAGAAGCCTTAAGCCAAACCCAGCAACTCCAGGCCTCACATGGGCACTGGATGAACGGCCCCTGGTGTCACGTTGATATGTTCTGATGGCCAGGGTCACCAGAACAAAGCTATCTTGGGATTCACCACTCTGGACTTTAAGCCTATCTTGGCAGCAACACCCTTAGGAAAGGAAGTTCCCCGTGGTGCAGGGACCTGTGGGGCTGGCCGGCTGCTATGGCTGGAGACAGAGGTGGGGGGTGGGGGTGACTTCCCTCCCTCAGCCACCAGAACCAGCCTTAATGTCAGGGTCAGGTGAGGGGACACACTGAGCTGGATATTTTTAGGAAGGGAAGATGTGTGGCCGGTTATCTGTCCCATGGGCAGTCTGGCTAGGAGCAAGGAGGGGGAGGAGGAAGGGAGGCGGGGAAGAGGCTTCAGAGTGACATCCACCCACACCCCCCTGCCCAGCTGGCCCGTGACTAATTTAGGCAAAAGACAGCGTGGAGCTATTTCCATCCAGTAGAACAGGTGCTGGTGCCCCCACCGGGAACCCCTCCCCCTTGAAAACTGCACTCCCTATAGGCCTTGGGCCACCTCCCCCGGGGCGGCCTCCAGGCTGCCCAGGCCTATAAAGGTGCGGGGTTTTCTCAATGAAGCTGGGACTCGCGCCGGAGCCCAAGGGCATTGAGGGGTCGGACCTAGCCAGGTGCCCGGTAGTCAAGAGTCCGCCTGCCGAGCGCGGTCCCCGCCGCCCCTCCAAGCAGAGATGAAATACATCGTGGGCATCGGAGGGTGAGTGTCAGGGGCCGTGGCAGACCGCCTCGCGTGGGCAATGGTGGAGCATGCAGGATAGGGCGGGCAAGCCCCTGTATGGGCCAAGGAACGAATGGAGGGCTGCCTGGAGCCTGGGGTCACAGAGGCCCGCTGCCCAAGGTTGGAGTGCGGTCTCTACCCTGGTGGTTCAGTCTGGTGGTCTGAGTGGTCTGGGTGCCAGACCCAGCTTTAAATTTCCAAGTGGAAATCCCTTCCCCACCCCTACTAGACTGAGTGGGATTAGACTTTATAAAGCTCAGGCAGGCCCTCCTTAAAGCACTGGGCTGCTGTAGGGGTGGGGTGGAGAGACACCAAACTCAGGGAGGCATGTGGTCAGGTAGAGGGGTCCCCAGAATGGCACTCCCTATGACTGTGTGACACCTGCCTTTGAAGCCACTTCTGCTGACCTCTGGCAGGAGCCTTGCCTTCCTGGGATTGAAACTCTCCATTTTATTACCAATAACCGAGCCTTTAGGATGACGCCCGGGAAGCACTGAGCACAGGCAGGGGTGGCCTGGGGCTCCCACCCCCTCAATAATGCTCTATCACCCTCTTGAAATTCCTCATAAAGTGAGATAAGGGCCCCTATTTCTTCCTGTGCTGGGTCTGCATGTTCCATAGCTGGCCCAACAAATTAACATCAGGATCACCGTTCTAACCTGCTCCCCCTAATATATGGGGTCACCTTTCTTATCAGCCCTTTTAAACAGCTGAAGCTCCCCCACCTCCACACCCAGCTTTCCACCCTTGATTCCTAGAGCAGGGACAACCAGGTCAAAGGGACACTCATTTCCAGAAAGGCCTGACAGTTACCCTTATCTGTCCTTCATCAGCCTGGTCCAGAGTCCTTAGGGTGACCATCTGCCCTCTTTTTCCTGGCATGGAAGGGTCCCTGGGATCTGGGACTTTTCAGCACTAAAATCAGAGCCACCCGAGGGCAAGCTGGAAGGAGCTGGTCATCCTGCTTTGCCAATAGCTTTTTTCACTATCCTATCCCTCTGTCCCTATCACAAATTATTTTTTCCTCCCCCAATTTGCACTTGCTTTAACATTTTGATTTTTTGTTTGGTTGGCTGGTTTTTTGTTTTTTGTTTTTGGGTTTTTTTGTTTTGTTTTTTTGTTTTTTGTTTTTTGTTTTTTGGTTTTTTTTTTTGCTTTTTAGGGCCACTCCCGCAGCACACGGAAGTTTCCAAGCTAGGGATCAAATCAGAGCTGCAGCTGTCAGCCTATGCCACAACCACAGCAACAGCAGCATGGGATCAGAGCTGCATCTGCAACCTGCACCACAGCTCATGACAATGCCAGGTCCTTAACCCACGGAGCAAGGCCAGGGATCGAACCCGCATCCTCATGGATACTAGTTGGTTTCATTTCCACTGTGACACAGTAGGAACTCCCTTGACTTTTTTTCTTAAAGCCCTAGTGAGGCTAAGTCACAAGTGGGCCTCAGTTTTCTTATCTGTAAAAATGAGCTCTCAGCCCCACCTCTTGGGTTTGCAGTAACGCTGAATAAGTTACTTCTACCTCCCCAGCTAAGACTGTGTTCACTTTTTTGTTTACTTTCATACTCTTGGCCTCTCTTCTGCTTCAGACCTGGGCCTGGCCTGAGTGGGCAGTGGGCAGAAGGGGGCTGGGCGGCCCAGGCTGGCTACTTAGAAAGCCTTCTCTGACAGTAGATAAATAGAAATACCTTCTTAGCTCTCTGGGTTTTAGATTTGAGTGTGACCCTGGGGACTTCCCAGACTTGGCTAGGCCCAAAGGGGGGACCAAGTAGCCTCATGCTCTCTCCACAGCATGACCAACGGCGGCAAGACCACATTGACCAACAGCCTCCTCAAGTCGCTGCCCAACTGCTGCGTGATCCACCAGGATGACTTCTTCAAGGTGGCCACCCTGACACGGGGGTGGGTGGACGAGGAGACTCAGGGCTAGCAGACCCCTCCTGGGGTGCCCTGGGCTGACCCACACCAGGAGAGTGAGGGACGGGCAGTCTTGGTTACTGAGCGCCTACTGTGCACCTAGCACGTTCTTACTGCACACCGGTTCCCCATCAAATCAATGCGAAACTGCGGTTCCCAGAGAGGTTGTACCACCTGGGCAGTTCCCTTTATCCTCTGCACCTCTGCTTTCCCATCTGCAAAATGGGCTCTGAGCCTGCCCACAATGCTTTGTGGAAGGTGAGGGATAACAAGACAATGAATGCAGAGTCTCCCCAACTCCTGGTCCTGAGAGTCAAGAGGTTGGGGGGAAGTTCCAAGCACTGGCCTGGAGCCCCCACCCTGCCTACAATCCCAAGAGTCTATAAGTATCAGCTGTAGGAAGAGGGGGCAGGCAGGTACGCCTGAACCCTCACTGCGGGCTCTCCAGGCACTGTCACCCCAGGTGGGGTGAGGTGGGAAGGTGGGCACTGAGCCCGCGGCTTGGGCTCCTCTGTTTCAGCCCCAAGACCAAATAGCAGTTGGGGAGGACGGCTTCAAACAGTGGGACGGTAAGGATGGACGGCGGCCCCGCGCCCCCTGCCCACACTGTCCCCTGGCCCTCCACCCCACCAATGTCCACACTCCCACCCCCAGTGCTGGAGTCCCTGGACATGGAGGCCATGCTGAACACCGTGCAGGCCTGGGTGAGCAGCCCCCGAAAATTCGCCCGTGCCCATGGGGTCAACGTCCAACTTGATGCCTCAGACACCCACATCCTCATTCTAGAAGGCTTCCTGCTCTACAGCTACAAGTGAGTCTGCAGGTTCAGGCCGCAAACAATCCAGGCCCTTCCAGGTCACCGAGTCTCTATTTGGGCAGACAGGAAACCAAGCCCCAAGTGTGCGGGAGGTGCGGTAGGAGGCTTGAGTTGGGGGCAGAGCTGGGCTCAGCTCAACAGTCTGTGGCAAACATTCACTCTTCCTGGGGAAAAGTGAATATTCCTTACCTCAACTTCCTTAGGCAGAGGAGGCGGCTGGGTGGGATGCCCAGGCTTGCTGTGTGACCCTGGGGAAGACATCATACTTCTCTGGGACCATCCTCTGGGGGAAAGGGAGGATTCCATCCTCAGGGTGCGGGCCTGGTGTGGGGATGTTCCAAGGCATAGCAGGAGACTGGCTGATGCTGGTCCCCTCCCTTACCCCTAAACCAGCTGGCCCAGAACCCCCCGCCCAGCCCTCACCACCCAGGAAAGTCCCTGGAGGCTAAGGCCATGGGGTTGTGTACTTTGACCCTTGAGCACTGACATGTTCCCCCACCCCTGCCAGGCCCCTGGTGGACTTGTATAGCCGACGGTACTTCCTGACAGTCCCTTACGAAGAATGCAAGTGGAGAAGAAGGTGAGCCTGGGGGCCCGGTCTATATTCCCAAGTGGGCCCAGGAAACCAGGGATGCACGCTGGACACACAGCCACCCTGAAGCTGCAGCTTGACAGGCACCAGGCACTTGGGTGGCCAGAGCTGTGTTTGAGGCCCACAGCCTAGAAAAACAGGGCCCACCTATGCCCTGCCCTGGGCATGTCCAGGACCTACCAGTGAAAATGCCAGAAGTTGAGGCACTCAGGTCCCAGCTGGAGGCCCCTGAATCAGCAGGGTCCCCATTCTCACTGGTGTGGTCCCTGAGTTCTCACATCCCAGGCACTACTAGTGGCACCCCCCTTGGGTGACATGGGTGTAGTTCATTCTCTCCCTTCTCCCTCCCCAGTACTCGAAGCTATGCAGTCCCTGATCCCCCTGGCCTCTTCGATGGCCACGTGTGGCCTATGTACCAGAAGTATAAGCGGGAGATGGAGGCCAATGGTGTGGAAGTGGGTAAGTGCCCAAATAAGATGAAGCCAGTCCCATCGCAATGAGGCCATTTGGGAAACCTAGAAGTCCCTCCTTGAGTCTCACGGCCAGCCTCTCTTGCTTTGGGCCCTGGTGGCCAGTCTATTCCAGTAGCCTGACTCTGCAGGTCAGCTTCCTCCTGACCCAGCAGTCCGCCAATCCCCTGTGGGCTCCCCCCTCACCTCCTGGTGGCAGCACCAGTGACCTGGACCCTCAGCTGAGTCCCTAGGGCTCCTAACTGTGGTTTTTCTGATTTCAGTATACCTGGATGGCATGAAGTCCCGCGAGGAGCTTTTCCACCAAGTCCTGGAAGACATTCAGAACTCGCTCCTGAACCACTCCTAGGCGAGGCTGGGGAGGAGGAGCCCAGCCCCCAACTGCAGGGACCCATACACAATTCTGGCCACAATATGGCCAGGCTGGCAGCATCCCAGCCAGACACTGCGTGACCATTTCCCTTTGGGAAAGTCTGTACATAGGAGAGTGGAGGCCCCACTCACAGCCCAGCATCTCACGGCCCAGGCATCCCACCCTGAGATGTTTCTGTAACCTCGACGGTGGCTTACATATTAAACCTGATCCTGTTTTTTAATCGTTGGGGTCCAACGTGTTATAGTTGAGGTGCTGAGAAGGTCTCTCCTGCCCCCTCTTTTTGGTGCACTGGTGACCTCCAGGGGCAACACTGAGAGCTCTGGGTAGTTACACTCTCCGCCTGTTAAACCCATGGCAGTGTGACCCTTGGTGGATGCTTGAGGGTCTTTGGGGCCTAGTTTCCCCAGAAAGGGAAACTTCCTGCCAGCTTCCAACAAACAGTGTGGCACGGCCCAGAGCAGGTGTTGGGAGGTGCCCCTGGCTCTTGCTGAGTCCAACCTCACTGCACCCAGGCACCTCCTCTGTGACCAGAGGTGACACCTACTTCCTTGGGTTACGGAGAAGCTGTCTTGATACAGGATGCTCATGGGGACACACTTCCTTTTCCGGGAACCATATCTCCCCAAGCCTTCCCCAGAACATCAATGAGACACTTTATCATGTACACCCATTTCATGGTAAGACTGAGGCCCAGAGATGGCCAGTGGCTTGGGAGCTGGGATTTGAATTCAGGTCTCCTCAGACCCTGTTCTTTTTGCCCAAGGAAGGCTGGAAGACTCCTGGGGAGACAAAAGACTGAGGTGGATGGGGAGGGAGAAAGGGGAGGGATGGGTACCGCCTGACCTGAGGATGATGCCCCAGGGCCAGCTGTGGAACTGTAGCCACCCACCCCACTCAATCCAGAAAGGAAAGAAAAACTTGCAGTCCAGACAGGTTTAGACAAAGCCAGTGAACATCTGAAAATTATAAGGAAAAAAGAAAAAAAGAAAGAACCAATGACCATATAACCTAGCAATTCTTCTCCTATGAATATACTCAAGAGGAGTGAAAACAGGTGTTCCAACAAACACTTGTACGTGAGTGTTCAAATTAGCACTATTCACAGTAGCCCAAAGGTGAAACCAACCTAAATGTCCGTCAAATACAGGATAAACAAAACGTGGTCCATCCACACACTGGAATATGATTCCATCTTAGGAAGAAGGAAAGACTGACACTCAATACAACATGGATGGATTATGCTCAGTAAAATAAGTCAGACACAGAAGGACAAACGCTGCATGATTCCACTCATATGAAATGCCCAGAACAGGCAAATCCACAGAGATAGAAGACAGACTCATGGTTGCCAGGGACTAGGTGTGGGGACGGGGAGTGACTGCTGATGAGGACAGGGTTTCTTTTGGAGGTGATAGAATGTTCTAGAATTAGAGACGATAGTTGTATAACATTGTGAATATACCAAATGCCACTGAATTGTTCGCTTAAAATGATTAATTTTATGTTATATAAATTTCACCTCAATAAAAACAAAAGGGAATGTAGGAGGAAGGATCAGGTCTGGGTTCTGGCATGGTTCCAGGAAGTAGTACAGGCACAGTGAGGGTCCCACGGGCTTTCCTGCTGTACTTGCAATCAGTGAGAAGGCTGTGGGTGCCCCTGCCCCTTACTCGCCACACAGCTCAGGCCCCTCCCTTCACTGTCTGTGGCAGCCCCACTGTCCTCCAAGCTTCCTGCAGTGGGGTCCAGGAGTGGAGTGGGGTCTCTGTGTGCCCAAAGGCTCCCTGCCTGTGGCCAGAGAATAGGCCTAGCAGTAAATTGGTCCTATAAGCTCGTGTCCTGCCCCCAGTTTGGGGTCCCAGGCTCCTGGGAAACTGCTCACTTCCTGGGGCCCCAGCTGGGAGCCTCCCAATGGGCTGGTCTGCTTGGCCACTGCTCCTTCTAAACATAGCCTTCCTGCTAACAAAAATCACCCAGCATAGCCATCACCACCGCCCTTTGCCCCTGTGGCCTCAAGACACAGGACAGAGCAAGACACAAAGGAGAGTGCTGAGATGGACAGACGAACGGCAGCTGAGCTGGGAGGACCCAATGGCCCTGGCACTAGCTTCAGCTAAGGCTTCACACGGCCCTTTCCTGACGACCTAAAGACCCAGTCAGGCCACTGTCCCTGCAAACTGACCATATTTACCAAGGACTTTCCCAGCTTCAGTACAGGAAGTCCTGCCTCCCCCACCCCAAATCCCTTAGAACCAAAAAGCTGAGATGGCTGGTCACCACATCTGCTTGTCTTGCAGGGGCCGCAGAAGAGAGGTGACAGGGCCGACAGGCCAAGAGTCAGGAGGGCCCAGGTCCCTGTCCCCACCCGGCCAGCAACAAGTTGTGTACCTAATGGCTCAGAACACTGTGTCCTTTTATGTTTGAGCACGATTTGAATCTCTCCTCACTTCAAACAAAGAAAAACAAAAACAAAAGACACTGTTATGGACTGAATTGTGTACCCTCACACTGACATGTCGAAGCCCTGACCCTTAGGACTACAGAATGTGACTGCATTTGGAAGTGACTATGTTAAAAAATGGGGTTATGAGTGTGAGCCCTAATCCAATATGATGGGTGTCCATACAAGAAGCTGGGACACACCCACACCCAGGGAAGACCACGTGGGGACACAGGGAGAAGACGCCTGTCTGTAAGACAGAAAGAGGCCTCAGGAGGACTAACCCTGCAAATCCACCAAGCTAGAGAGTGGATTCGTGGTTGCCAAGGGCTGAGGGGGGCGGGGAGTGACTGCTCATGCAGACAGGGCTTCTTTTGCAGGAGGATAAAATATTCTCAAACTGATTGTGGTTGATAGTTGCACAACCCTGTGAATATACAAAAAAAAATTATATACTTATACATTAAATGGATAAACTGAATGGTATGTTCATTCTAACTCAATAAAGAGATTTTTAAAAATCCTCTAGGACTTGCTAAGAAAAAAAAATCCAATGTGACCTTTATTTAGTAGCATTTTCAACATTTGTGACTTTAATCAGAAATTCAGGAGTTCCCATCGTGGCTCAGTGGTAAACGAATCCAACTATGAACCATGAGGTTGCTGCTTCGATCCCTGGCCTTGGTCAGTGGGTTAAGGATCCGGCATTGCCATGAGCTGTGGTGTAGGTTGCAGACACGGCTCGGATCCTGCGTTGCTGTGGCTCTGGCGTAGGCCAGTGGCTACAGCTCCAATTAGACCCCTAGCCTGGGAACTTCCATATGCCACAGAAGCGGCCCTAAAAATGGCAGAAAGACAAAAAAAAAAAAAGAAAGAAAAATTCATTAAATGCCCTCACTAACAACACATTACTGTCAAACAGATAAACTGGGTGCACAGATTAATGGAGCACTAAACATTATCCACTCAACAAATGTCTACTGGGCATGTAGTACCTGGGGTGGCAAACTATGGCCCATGGGCCAAGTCCAGCCTATGGCATATTTTTGTACAGCCTTCGAGCTAAGAATGGGTTCACATTTTTAAATGGTCATGGAAAAAAGTAACAAGAAGAATTAAATTTCATGACACATGCAAATTATGTGAAATTCAAATTTCACTGTCTATAAATAAAGTTTTATTGGCCCGAAGCCATGTCTATTCCAGCATGCATCAGCTGAGGCTGCTTTTCAGCTTCATGGCTGAGCTGAGGAGCTGCGCCAGAGACCCTCAAGTCTGCACAGCCTAAATCGCTTACTTCTTGCAGTGCCTGCTGAGGGCTTCGGTGTGTGTGAGGTCTGGGTGGGGGCTGCCGAGAGAGGTCACTGTGTCCTGCAGGGCAGGCGGGATCTGGTGCCAAGCCAGGAGGGAGTGCTGGGGGCCTCCAAAGGGCTGTCCTTTGCCACAGGCACTGAGTAAGGCAAGGCTGATCCAGTGGTCACTGGCAGTAACCAGGGCCAGAGCAGTGATGAGCCAGCAGGAAATCCTAAAACCTGAATTTCTTGACATGTGTTAGAATAAAGCACATCACTAAAACACTAAGAATGCCTGCCCATGCATCCTCAAAAATCATCCTGGGGTCCCTAGCAATAAGCACCCCACCTCCCCAAAATGCTCAAGGCCAAGAACAACCTCAGATCAGTTCTTCTCAACTGAGGCTGATTCTCTCCTACCCAGGGAATATTTGTGGTTGTCACAGTGGTGGTACTCCTGGCACCAAGGGGGCGGGATGCTGCTCTACACCCCACAGAGCGCAGGATGGGCCCACAACCAAGAACCCTCCAGGCTGAACGTCAGCAGGGCCAAGGGGGAGACACCCTGGACCAAGGACAAAGAATTGGCTCACATTCCTCGGAGGTGCCCTGAGTGGGACACACTGTGCAAAGAAGGCTAAGAGCCCAGGACAGGACACACCCTGACACACACCCACGTGACACACCCATGCCCACATGCTGGTCATCCCGTGGCTGACACTCTCCTGAGCCAAGTCATCCCCTGCCCTGAGGAACTTGGCCAGGCCTGCCAGCAGTCCCCCATCTCTGATCCCTACAGGGCCCCAGGTGCCAGGGAGCACACCTCGTGGGGAAGAAAGTTTGTCTCAGGATTCCTGGGGGCTGAGGGGGTGGTGGGCCCCTTGCTGGAACCTAGCTCCTCAGAGACCACCCCAATTAGGAAGCCAATCTGAAGCCCCATTCCCCCCAGGGAGATCCTACCCCATCCCAACCCACCACAGACATACAGACACAGGCAAGCTTCCGTGCAAAGCATCCCATGGGAGTCCCCAGCCCCTGGATGTTCACCTGCCAGAGCTCTGCCCCAGTGTCTTCCCCAAATGTCCTAATGGCCATGGGAGGAGGAAGATGGAGGCAGAGGCTCCAAGAGGTGGGGACAAGGCTGCAGAGCCTTCTCCCTGCCCCCACCCTTTTCTCACTCTATTTCAGGACCCCACCCCCCCACCCCAAGCACTTGCCACTCACATCAAGTAGCACTCAGCTGGCTCTCTTAATCAGCAGTTACTCTGCCGGCACCCCCGCTCCCACCCTCGTCCCAACAGGGCCAGAGCCATCACCTCCAAAGGCTACCCCCACCTCAGGCACCCTCAGTGCCAGGCCCCTGAGGGGGCATCCTTGGGGCAGACTTGGGGACTAGCCAGTGTCCAGGGGGAGGAGCGGGTTGAATGAGGCCCTCCACTGCAGCCCAGGAGCCCCCCAAACACACCCTGCGCATTCTGGAGAGTGCCTGGGGCACCCAAGAAACGCCCTCATCACCTCCCGGGTCCCCTTTAAGCTTCTCCAGCTTTCAACAGGTCAGGGCGAGGCAACTTTCAATCATGCAAACAGGACTCATTTCCAGAGGGGCCTATAAGTCCTCCCATACAGGGCCTCTCAAAATACAAAACCCCAGGGGGTGGGATGGGGAACTCTGGGATCTGGATGGGATAGGGAGGAAGCCGTGCGCTCCTCAAGGGGAGTCAGCACCTCGGCCTTCGCTGCAAGACACACATGCATTCTGTGGTCACCGGCTGGGGCAGGGGTCCCAGCTCTGCCCCTCTAGGACAAGGAAATCATGGAGGGGAAGGCCCAGCCCCATCCTCCTCCTCACTGCCCTCTTCCCGCCTGGGCCAGTTAAATGCCCTGGAGGCTGTGTTTTAGACGTCCTTTGCATGGGGTATGTCTTTCGCCACTGTTCTGTGTCTTACTTTTTTGGCCGCCAAGTGGGGCCAGGCAGAGGGACAAGGGGATGGTTTCAGTACTTACTTTTCTTTTTCTCTCTGTACAACAGGGGGGCTAAAGGTCTCAGGGGCTGAAGGAGCCTCTCAGGACTCGTGGGTCTGGCTTTATAGGAGCTGCTGGCCACCCTGGGCCCTGGGCCACCGAGCCGGTTATTAATAGAAGCCGCTGACTCTTGCCTGAGTATGGTCAGAAGCACAACAGCTGTGGGTGCACAGCCTCTGGGCCAGGGCAGGCGGCTTGAGGATGGCCCTCTGCCCTAGAGGGAAGGGCAGCACTGCACAGGACTCAGTGTGGCCTGGTGACTCCTGTAACCAAGCCCCCAAATCTAACAAGGAATGCTCAGAGAGGGGGTGCCCAGTGTGTGCCAGACCCTGACACACCCTTTCCTCCAACCCTTGCCACCATCCTAGGAACCACTGTCCCTAAGGACAAATCTAGCACAAACACACACACAGGTGACCTGTCTGCCAAGAGCCATCAGTCCAATTGGGCTGCGCAAAACCCAGGCCTGTCTGAGTCATTTTGCAGATGGCACATGACTAATGCAGACTGTGGTAGAAGGCCTAAATTAAGGCCCAGTCGTAGGTGCTGGGAAAACTGGGAGGGCTCCCCAGTTTTAGCACTTCCCCTCATGAGATCTGATAGCCAATGCCCTCCTTCTGCAGGGACTGGTAGCGCTCCTGCTGTTACTTCACTGCCAGCCCACGGGATGATTCAAGCAAATCAGCGACAATCTCCCATAGAACTGGGGGCCACAGCATCCTCTTGACCCTGAAGCCCACCCCTACCCCCCCGGCCCACCCCTACCCCCTGGCCCAAGTTCACTCTGCTTCTGAGTGCTACTCAAGTGCTCTGTGGGGCCTAGGGCATCCTCCTTCCTGGGGCTTCGAGTCCACATGACTAATAAAGAGCTGCCCACTCCTGTGCCCATGTTAGACATCCGGCATCCAGCCACCACTTACCCCACGGGGGCCTCCCACCATAATTGGTGACAAGGAGGCTACCAAAACACAAGCTACCAAGCCAAGAGCCTAAGGTCAGCAGCCCAGCCACAGCCAGCAGTTCTGTCCCTGCCCAGCCCAGTCCACACTGGGGTCTGAACTCAGCTTGCCCAACCCCAAAGGGCGCCTTGCCGCTGCCGCACGCTGCCTTGGCTCTCTGCCCAGAAAGGCAGGAACGTGCCCAAGGCAGGGAGCCATGGGATATCACTGGCTCCTCTGTGCCAAGTCCCTGCTGCCCAAGGGTGTCCTTGAAATTGTCTCCCTGCTACATAGGCCCCAAGACCACCGACTCCTCCCCTGCCTCACCCCAGGTCCCACCCCTCCTGACCCTTCAGTAGAGAAGGCACTAGCAGGGCCAGGAGGCTTTCTGCCCACGTGGGGAAACTGCCTGCAGAGCCTGCTGCTAGGCCTCCTCCTAATGATGGGCCGGATTCCCCTGGGGACAGTGAGATAACCACATCAGTGACGCACCCCAACCTGAGGCCTGTCTTTCTCGACACAAGGGAAGCCATTTTTGGCCCAAGCCATTTTGGGATCTAAGCCTGAGCACAATGTCCTTAAACTGGTTTCAGTAATTAATGAGTTTAAGGAAACAAAAGGCAGCAGGGGTGAAGGACTATTTACCAGGTAAGAGGAAAAACAATAGCAAAGATCCCCAGTTGCCACAGTAAAGGTACAGATTAGCCTGAAGCACTTTCTTCAGCAGGTTTTTGCTGAGTTTAAACCCAGATCAACTGGAACCTAACAGATGATGATGACCTTTTCTGACCTTGTGACTCCAACGAAAGCTTAGACTCTGTCAACTGCCCCAAATCTGAGCCCTCCCAGACCCTTTCCCTCCCTGACGGTGGGGCTGTGGAACCATGTGGCTCCAGAGTTATGACTGTGACCCATGTCCACCCTCATCTCTCTCTGCGGCTGGCGCTGGTGTTTTGGTTTGTTTTTTGTGTTTGTGTGTGGGGGGTTTTTTTTGTTTGTTTTTTGTGGGTTTTTTTTTTGCCTTTTCTTTCTACAGCTGCACCTACAGCATATGGAAGTTCCCTGGCCAGGGGATGAATTGGAGATGCAGCTGTCAGCCTATGCCACAGCCACAGCAACACTGGATCTGAGCCACATCTACGACCTATGCTGCATCTTGCAGCAACGCCAGATCTTTAACCCACTGAGCGAGGCCAGGGATCAAACCCAAATCCTCCCAGAGACAACACTGAGTCCTTAACCCACTTAGTCACAACAGGAACTCCTGGAAATGGTGTTTTTTGTTTTTTAGCTGCACCCGCAGCATGTGGTAGTTCCTGGGCTAGGGATCGACCCAAGCTGCTGCAGAGACAACACCAGATCCTTAATCCGCTGTGCCACAGGAGAACTCCTGCAGCTGGTGTTATGATGTCCCTTTGGAGAACTTGACCTGTCCGGGAACCTGAGATTTGGTGGATTTAATAAACTGTAATGTAGATGCTTAAGGTGCTCTACAAGTTCCCACTCACTCCTTGTAGCATCCTGGGGGGAGGAGCAATCACCAGCATCCTGCAGCAGGTGAGGGGTGGGGAACTCTGCAATTTTGGGACAGAGGCAACAGTGGAACCCCAGCTTCCCTCACTCTTCATCCTCTGTGACAGCCTTCCCCTGAGATAAAAACAGGCTTTCAACCCATTCTGTGCAACAAGCTGCACATGCACTGCAACCAAACCCTGAGCCAACCTCAGGGCAGGTCCAGCCTGACTCCCACCAGGTACAAGGACAGGACTCACAGTTACCATGGTTCATTTCCCACTTCCATCTCAAGAACTAGGTAAGAAGCCACTCTCATTTTGTATCAGGCAAAACCAGACACATGGAGCCTTTACTCTACAGACCTGCTACGAGGCCTACTCTCCTCAGAGCAGAAGGCAGAAGCGAGAGTTCAATTGCTCGGTAAACTTTTGAGTGGGTACGGTGCACCTTCATAAGCATGAGTTAGGAGTTCCTGTCGTGGCGCAGTGGTTAACGAATCCGACTAGGAACCAAGAGGTGGCGGGTTCGGTCCCTGCCCTTGCTCAGTGGGTTAACGATCCGGTGTTGCTGTGAACTGTAGTGTAGGTTGCAGACGCGGCTCGGATCCCGCATTGCTGTGGCTCTGGTGTAGGCCGCCGGCTACAGCTCCGATTAGACCCCTAGCCTGGGAACCTCCATATGCCGCAGAAGCGGCCCAAAGAAATAGCAAAAAGCCAAAAAAAAAAAAAAAAAAAAGAAGCATGAGTTAGCAGCTACTGCTATGTAACAAAGCCCCACAAACCTAGTGCCTTAAAACAACACACATTAGCATCTCACAGTTATGGGTCAGGAGAATCACATGGCTTACCTGGGTCCTCTACTCAGGATCCCTCAGGAGGCTGTAGTCCAGGTGTCAGCCAGGGCTGGGTTTTATCTGACTGGGGAAGGATCCACTGCTAGTACTCTTCACATGGTTGGTGGGCTTCACTGCTGGCTGGCTGTTCCTTGCCACATGGGCCTGTCCAACATGACAGCTCACTGCATCCAAAACCAGCAAGGGAGCAAGCTGGCTAGCAAGGTGGAAGTCAGAGTCTGTGCAGCCTAACCACGGAAGTGACCTCCATCACCTTCACAGCGTTCAGTTGGTCAGAGCCTGCCATTAGACAGCCTGCTTTCCAGGGAGTGAAGAGCAGGAGGCAGAGCTCCTTGGAGGCCACCCTGGGGCCTGCCTGTCACAGGCAGGATAAATAGCTGCCTTAGCCCCACAGGCTCTGTAAAGGAACAATACTATTTTTGTTTGGGTTTTTTGTTTGTTTGTTTTGTTTTGATTGCTTTTTAGGGTCACATCCACAGCTTATGTAGGTTCCCAGGTTAGGGATCCAATCGGAGCTACAGCTGCCAACCTATACAGCCAAAGCAATGCAGGATCCAAGCCACATCTGTGACCTACACCACAGCTCACAGCAATGCCATATCCTTAACCCACTGAGTGAGCCCAGGGATTGAATCTGCAACCTCATGGTTCCTAGTCGGTTTTGTTTCCGCTGCACCACGATGGGAACTCCATGGAACAATACTATTTGTAAGTGCTTGCATAGACCAAATACACTGGCAAGGTGCTTTATTACCAGAAAGTGGTTCCCTGTGCCCTTAACTGACAGACTGAGGAAGCTAAGGTGAGACTGCAGAGCTGCGCCACACAAAATAACCCAGGTCAGGGGGCACAGGGCAGAGGTCATCTCCAAAGCAAGGACATCTGTCCCTGTTACCCCCTGAAGATGGTGGGGAATTCACCCTCAGCACAGAAGTGCTTTGGATACTGAAAGGGCAGGTGTGAGTCTGAAGGGAATTTTGATCTCCACCTCAAAGTCTTTACCAGAAAGGCTGCTGGACGGCTCAGGGCCTCTCCTCTACTCCCATCAAGACAGACATGGTCTCCACCTCCCACCAACATCTCCCAGCTGAGAGTGCGGCATGACTGGGTAAATGTTGGCTGGACAAACACAGTTACCTGGTTCCCTGGGACCTCCAGGGAGCATCTGGCTCACTCTTCTGGGGATCTGAAGACACCCTAGCATCGCCCAGAAGCTCCTTTTCTGTTGAAGGTAGATGGCACCCAGATGACCGCCTACTGATTTTACACAATTACCCACCCTGGTTGCCCTTTTCCTGCCACAGGCCAATTGTGCTTTGCAAACACACCATCTGGGGGCTTGCTGCTCAGAGTCCTGTCCTAAAGCCCTAAGAGCCAGATGAGTTGTAGAGAACAATAAAAACTGGAGAAACCTGAGTGGGTCTGTTAGATAAGCTAAAATTTACTGAGATTTTAAAAGTGTAAAGTTGTTGACCAAAAAAAGATAAAAAAGGATGAATTTTGGTGTTCCTGCTGTGGCACAGCAGTGTCTCTGGAGCGCTGAGACACAGGTTTGATCCCCAGTACAATGGGTTAAAGGATCCTATGTTACCACAGCTTCAGCATAGGTTACAGCTGTGGCCTGGATCTGATCCCTGGCTGAGGAACTCCATATGCTATGGAGCAGCCAAAAAAGAAAAAAGAAAGAAAAAAAGGGGGGGGATGAATTGCATGGTGAATCATAACTCAATTTTTCTAAAGTTAAAAAAAAAAAAGAGAAATGTGTCCCTTGATGCACAGAACGAGGTAACAGAGGCTGAGTGGAGCCACTGGGAGGGAGGCAGAGGATCAGAAGGGCCCTTGTTGGAGCCACATTCCAGACCCAGAGGCCAGCAGTGGCAGCAGGAGGGACAAGGATGTCTTTTTCAGGAGTGCCCAAGCAGGGCAGGGGAGCCCATGTGCAACCTGGTCGTCTCAGGAGGAACAAAGGGGCCTCCCTTTGAAACCTCTCTGAGCCCACTCTGGCTGCCTGGAAGCCTCTATCCCATCAAAATGGAAAAAACAAAAACAAAAAAATCCAGGAGTTCCCTTCATGGCTCAGTGGTTCATGAACCCGACTAGGAACCATGAGCTGTGGTGTAGGTCACAGATGTGGATTGATCTCGCATTGCTGTGGCTGTGGTGTAGGCCGGCAGCTGTAGCTCTGATTTAACCCCAGCCTGGGAATCTCCATATGCCATGATTGCGCACTTAAAAAAAAAAAAAACCAAAACCCTCCAAAAAAAACCAAACAAGCCAGCTGAGTCCCAAGATCAAAGCAGACTCCAAGGTCCCCCAGGGGGGGGACAGGCAGTGGACAAAGGTAAGGAAACATAAGAGACTGGAAGGGCTGCAGCACCGGGGGACTGCAAAGGCTGGCCACCCCTGCCCCAGCCAGAGGACAGAGAAGAGCAGGATGCCAGGAAGCTGGGCTTTATTTCCTTTAGGCTGGCAACAGGCACATGCTTAGAGGCATGAACATCATACAATGGAGCTTGTGAAGGGTATACAGAAGAACCAGGCATCCCCTGTGCCAGCTCCGCGACTAGGTCTCAAGGCTCTCCTCAGCTCCCCATGGTTGTGAAGCCTAAGCCCTGAGCCTGTCAGAGTCACAGCAGGAGTACCCACCCACCTGCCCGGCTCCCCCCTTGCACTCCTCTCAGGCTAAGGGGGGCATGGGGACTGCTGTACAGGGATCCCTTGATTAACCCAACCAGCAGCAGAGAACTCAGCTCAGAGCAGTCACCACCAGGGACCCACACCTCAGTCAAGCCTGGCTCATAGGGCACTTCCTCTTACACGCAAAACCATGCTCGAGGGCAGCACCTAGTGGTGCGCAGCAGCAATGCCTGCTGAAACCCAGGACTCAACCTTATGGTCCCATAAGCTCCCCAAGGCTCCACCCATCAACAGGTCCCTAAACATGCCAGCGGAGGCAATCAAGGCAGCACAGAGCTTGGGAGGGGCCCAGGGGGGGGGGGGAATCAGGACATAAGTTCTGGGGCTCTCCAGGGAGAGGACGCTGGGAATGCAGGCCTCTAGCAATCACTTCGGGGGCCCAAGAAGTCCTGGCCTGAGGCAGCACTGGAGAAGGGAGTGAGATGGGGCAGCGCTGGAGACTAGGCAAGGGTAGGACCCTGGCTGATGGCTCTAGCGAGTCAGGGCTGTGCACTATCAAGGTGCTAGAGAGAAAGGGATGGTTCCATAGCCCACCAGTTGGTGGGGCACTCCAGGGTGCCTGGCTCTTCACTCTCTTCCCTACCCCCAATGGAGACTCAGCTTTGCAGCTGTTTCCTTTACTGCATGTGGGCACCATGCCCCGCCACACGCTACCAAAACCACCCTCAGACCAACATCTCCTTGAGGGCTAGATCATCCCTTCAGCTATGGCCCTGGTGCCCAGCCCTGGACTGGGGGCCCTGTGAGGGGCTGGGGATATGAAGATCCAGGCTCAGAGGCCACCTCACCACCAACCCTGGAGGAGGAGCTGGTGTGTCCCTGAAGCCCCTCAAATTCTGACCACTGTGGCGAGCCCCAGGCATTCACAGACCATACCACCCCGCCACCCCCCCCCCCCCGCCCAACTCAGGCCTTGGACATAAACGATGCTTGGCCATGCACATGAGACAACTGTGTCCGCCATGGCCAGTCCCCTCTTGGAGATGCCAACCCCTTGAAAATTCCCAAAGTGATGCTGCCTTGGAAGTCCCCAGAGTTAATCCTGCAGGAGGGAGGAGCTGACCTGGGGGGGACACAGGTGGTACAGAAAGGGTCCAGATCAACAACATCCTCCCCAGGCAGAGCCAGGCCAAGACACTGCCTTGGCTATTAATTCCTGGGACCACGGAGTCCATCCCAGCCCAGTGCTCCTCCTAGCTGGGCCTCCAGCCTGGGGGCCCTCCAGGGCCACACTAGAGTGACAGGGGCTTCACCCAGGCTGCAGGACACTGTCCCCCCGAGCAGCCCTAGCGGAGGCTGCACTCCCCACCCTGCAGCTTCTCCTGCTCCATGGCACGCACCAGATCCTGCACAAACCGCATCTCAGAGGCCACCTGCTTGGCCAGTGCCTCGTAGCGGTTCTCAAGGCGGCTAAAGCGCCGCTTGAGCCCACTGGCCCCCAGCAGGGCACCCTTGGCCTCCTCCTGGGCCTGCCGCTGGAGCGCCTCGGTCTTGTGCAGCTCCTGGCGCAGCCGCCGCAGGTCCTGGCCGATGCTCTCATTCTCCTCACGGTACCAGGCCTCCTTCTCCTCATAGATAGCTGTCAGCGCCTCGATGTCCTCATGGAACAGGCGTCTGCTATGCTCAAGCCCTCGAAGGCCCTCCTCAGCCGCTGCCACCTCCTCCAGCACCTTGGAGAAGCGCTCGAAGTTGATGTAGGTGTTGTTGGGGGGCATGCTGGAGTGCGATTTGATAGTGTACTCCTTGAGGCGGGCAGTCTTTAGGCGCCGGCGCTCAGGCTTCCGGCTGCTGTCCTCACGACGCACATTCCGCCGCCGGATCGCCTGCAGCGGGAGAGGAAGGGAATCAGACCAGGGTCTCAGAGGCAGTGTCCCCAGAGTCTTCTCTGGCCCTCCACTCGCTTTGGTAAATCAAATTTTATTAGTTCACAGCTATGCCCCTTCACATACATATGGTCCTGGCACTTTCTGGCTCTGATGGCCCAGGCGAGAATTGATGGCAGCCTATGGAGTGCCAGAGACCACGGCCAAAAACATTCACCCTCTGGCTCTTTCAGAAGGTTGCCAACCCTAACCCTGGCCTGGAGGTGACCCTTCCTGGGAAGTTTCTGGGGACAGAGCCCTGAAGGGAGCTATGGATGCCAGCTGGTGTTTCAGTGAGACGGCACCAACACACTGATGCACATCTGGGGCCCCGCACTGCCCAGGCCCACTCCCTGGGGACCCTCCCCCACACTGAGGCTGATCACACCAGCCATGCCTATGTAAGGGCAGCCCCACCGCCTCACCTTGATCCAGGAATGCTCCAGGCTCTGAGCGATGGTCATTCTCCTCCTGGAAGAACCACCACCCCCAACGCTAGTTAGTTGCACGTTGGCCATATGCACTGACCTCCCCAATGTAAAGACCATGAAGGAGTAGTCTAGGCTCTTCCTTACTGCAGCCCCGGCTCTCAGCCCCACCTACGGCTAGCTAGCTCAAATACTTGCCCCTGGGGACCCATCAAGTCCCTAAAGTCACCCCACAGCCCAGCAGCAAGTCCCTGAAATGACCATGAAAAGTAGAGACAAAATTAAGAGCTTCCACTCTGCTCAGCCAACCACGAAGAGCCAGTTGTAAAGAGCCTGGGGGTGGGGGTCTCCATGTTTTCTGAGGGATTCGGGTTTTGGTGGGGTTTTTTTGTCTGTTTTTTTTTTTTTTTTTTTTTTTTTTTTGGTTTTCAGGGCCGCACCTGTAGCATATGGAAATTCCCAGGCTAGGGGTTGAAGCAGAGCTACAGCTGCCAGCCTATGCCACAGCCATAGCAACACAGGATCCAAGTCTCGTTGGTGACCTACACCACAGCTCATGGCAACACCGGATTCCTGACCCATTGAGTGAGGCCACGGATCAAACCTGCATCCTCATGGATCCTAGCTGGATTTGTTTCCACTGCGCCACAATGGGAACTCCTTCTGAAGGTTTGTATTAAGTGTTGAGACCTAATACTGGGGTCCCACAGCTCAGGCACTTGGGGATGAATGTGGCTGATGGGAGCACATCTGTGTGTATGAGAGCTCCATGCTAACAGTATTTTTAGTTTTATCCTAGGGAAAAAAAGGGCAAATAATAATCTGGAATTTCTTTTTTTGGCCACACTCATAGCATATGAAAATTCCCAAGCCAGGGAGTTCCCGTCTTGGCTCAGTGGTTAACAAAACCAACTAGGAACCATGAGGTTGCGGGTTCGATCCCTGGCCTCGCTCAGTGGATTAAGGATCCGGTGTTGCCGTGGGCTGTGGTGTAGGTCACAGACTTGGCTCGGATCTGGCATTGCTGTGGCTCTGGTGTAGGCCGGTGGCAACAGCTCCGATTAGACTCCTAGCCTGGGAACCTCCACATGCCGTGGGTGCAGCCCTAGAAAAGACAGAAAGACAAAAAAATTAAAAAATAAGAAAATTCCCAGGCCAGGGACTAAACTAAACCATAGCAGCAACATGAGCCCCTGCAGTGACAATGGTAGATCCTTTACCTGCTGCACCACAAAGGAACTCTCAATAATCTGGAATTTTATATGAAACTTCCTATCTTAAACATTAGCAACAAATTAAAAAAGCTTTGGGGTTCCCATTGTGGCTCAGCAGTAAGGATCCCAACTAGTATCCATGAGGATGCAGGTTCAATCCCCGGCCTCACTCAGTGGGTTAAGGATCTGGTGTGGCTGTGAGCTGTAGCGTAGGTCACCAACACGGCTCGGATACCTTATTGCTGTGTCTGTGGCGTAGGCCGGCAGCTGCAGCTCCAATTCAACCCCTAACCTGGGAACCACCATATGCCACAGGTGCAGCCCTAAAAAAGACAAAAAAAAAAACCCCTCTTAAGACACAGCTTGTGAGTTCCCTGGTAGCCCAGTTGTTAAGGATCTGGCGTTATCACTGCTGTGGCTTGGGTTCAATCCCTGACCCAGAAACTTTGCCACATGTGGTGAAAAAAAAAGACAGATTTCAGAGTTCCTGTCGTGGCTCAGTGGTTAACGAATACAACTAGGAACCATGAGGTTGCAGGTTCAATCCCTGGCCTTGCTTAGTGGGCTAAGGATTTGGCATTGCCGTGAGCTGTGGTGTAGGTCGCAGATGTGGCTCAGATCTGGCATTGCTGTGGCCCTGGCATAGGCTGGTGGCAACAGCTCCAATTAGACTCCTAGCCTGGGAATCTTCATATGCTGCGGCAGCGGCCCAAGAAATGGCAAAAAGACAAAAAAAGACAGGTTTTTAAGAGAGCCAACATATGCCTTCTATGTGCTATCCAGCCCAAAGCAGAAGTCACACTCAATAGGCAGTTACAGGGAGGTGGCAGTTTGGATTGACGTGTTACGTGTCACCTGTCCACAGCCAGTGCCCATTCTGGGGGACTTTCCTGGCCTTCCCTGCCCAGCCTTGTACCCTTACTTGGGGTCTTTGACAAGCAGCCGGCGGATGAAGTCCTTGGCCAGCTCACTGGTGTTGCTAAAGTACTCCTCATCAAAGTCATAGTTCACGGCAGAGATGTTGGTCAGGGTCTCCTGCTTGGTCTCACCCAAGAAAGGGGATGCACCACTCAAGCTGCAAGATGGACACATGGCTCAGTGGGGCCAGATGGCCCTGCAGACACCTCACATTCAGGCTTCCCAGGCCACCACCCAGTTCCACCGTGCCTGGTATGGAGCCAGATGAGAAGGAAGGATGACACTGTTCCCTACAGCCATGCCTGGCCACTAACCAGGAGACAGTGAAAATCTACTGCCCAGCCACTGACAGGCCCTAAAAGGAGAGGGCAGAAGTCTCCACAGAAACTCAATGTATCTACAAAGACACACAGTCTTGAAGCACCTCCCCTGAAGCATTTGGCAGTTACAGGGAAGCAGCTAACTTTCCAGGGGAGTCCTGGTCAACACAGCAGCAGCACGTGATCACGGGGCACAGTCATGGATGACGGCACAGATGCTGCGTGTCTTTCTGACAAGCTGTGCTGAGGCCACAACACCACCATGGGGGTTCTGGGCATGTGACACTGTGACTTATGGTAAGAAACATATATTTAGTCTTAAATCCTGTCCTCAGGCACAGAAACCCTAAAGCCCTCGTAACTTCTTAAAACCCAAGGTAGGAACCTCTTTTGTTATAATACTCGGTCTTTTCTGTTTCTTGAAATAGCCCCAGAAAATAGAGCTGAAAGAATTATGTTTTGTTATTCACAACAGGCCCCTTCCAACCACACCTGAGTTGAGGTACCAATGAGGTGACTTTGGAAAGGCCCTAAGGAGGGAGCTGGTGGCCTGGGAACCAGCAATGGGATCAGAGGGAATCTTCATCATCACCCCTGACATCCAGGGAGGGGAGGGGCTGGAGGCTGTTAATTGGCAATGGCCTGTGATTTAATCAACTGTGCCAACGAGCGGCCAGCCTGTGGACAAGAGAGGCAACGCAGTCCTGGTACAAGACCTCACACAGTTATTTCATACAAGGGTGGGGCTGGCAAACTCCTTCTGCAAAGGGGCAGATGGCCTTCTGAAATCTCTGGAACATACCTCTCTCTCTGGCACAAATTCATTCATTCACTCATGCATTCGTCCATCCACCCAGAGTTCATTAAGCACTGCAAGAGGTCAGAGCACCAGGGGTCCTGCATTCTGTTCTGCTCGCTGTCCCCATACAGAAGCCTCCCGACCCTCCTCCTGACCTAGCAGGGCCCCAAGACAGGCAGGAAGCACCAAGCAGGTACTTACAGGATGTAGGTGATGACGCCAATGCTCCTGGAGGAGAACACACAGAAACCAGGATCACCTCAGCTGCAGACACAGCACCCTGACCCTCAGAGTCCTAAGATGGCTGGGAGCCCAGAGCCCAAGGCTCTTAAGCCAGGTAGGTGGGAGGCCCATCAGCCCCAAGGACCCTCCCCCTCCAGGGTCTACACAGCCCCCATTGAGTCCCTTGCTCTGTTCTGAGGTCTTAGGACTGGACACTGAAGCACTTCTAGCCACACCTTTCTGTCCAGGCTCCAAAATGGCTGGGGTCAGGGTGGGGAAGACAGAGCTCAAGGGCCCAATGGACCATGCGGCAGGTGTGGAGCCCTCTATGGGGCAGCTGCGGCCATGGGTGGGGCTGGAAAACTGTTTCTACAAAGGGGCAGATGGCAAGTATTTCAGGCTTTTTGGGCCACAAACAGTCTGGAGTCTATTTTTAAAAACTCTTCAAAACTGTCAGAACCATTCCTAGCTCGTGGGCCTGGGTAGTTTGCCAACCCCAGTTCTAAGCTAACTGTCTATCCTTCTCCCACCCCACAGCTCCAGGACCAGGAGCTATACCCTAGCCTACAGCTGTGACCTGGTAGCCCCTGGGGACAGGTGGGTGAGTCCCTGAGGAGAAGGGACATGGGCAGCCCTGGCCCTGCTGGCCACCACTCACCACATGTCTGCCTCCAGACCCAGGGGCTCATAGTTGACGATCTCGGGAGCTGCAGAGACAGGGAGAGAGGGTCAAGCCAGGCCCTGGGTGTATCTAATGGGGCGCCAGGGACACAGCCAAAGCAGGCAGCATAACTCACTCGAGTGCGAGCACAAGTGGGCAAGGCCGGCTCTAGGCCAGTAAAGTTGGGATGGTGACAGCACCAAGCAGAAGCCTTAAGCCCTCTGTGCCCAGCTTTGGGGACAGGAAGGGATCTGCCTCGCCCCATGCCAACTGGAAATCCTCCAGTGACCCCCAAGACCATATCAGGCCTTACCCACAAACTCTGGGGTGCCAAAGATGTTCTTGAACTCATTCCCTGCTTCAATCTTGTGGGCGATGCCAAAGTCGATGAGCTTGATCCGCGGGTTAGGCACATTCTTGTCCAGGAGCATGATATTCTCCGGCTGAGGGGAAGGCGGAAAGGCAGGGTGCTGGGCAGAGGGCTCTGCTGCTGCTGGCCCAGGCAGCCAACCCAGGGTGTGGGGTGTGGGCAGGCTGACCCCCAGACATCTGTCTCCTCCACGCCCTGGGCAGGGACATCCTACACTAAGGAGAGGTGGACCTGCTCAGCCCCTATCCTCACCCGCTCCAGCCAGGTCGGTCCCTAGGTCTGTCCTGAAGGCCCAGCAGGCTCACCTTGAGGTCGAAGTGAGCAATGCGCTTGGAGTGCAGGTAGTGGACGCCGTCCAGGATCTGCTTGAGGAACTGAGTGGCCTCGTCCTCCGTCAGCGACTCCTTCTCTGCCAGGAAGTCGAAGAGCTCCCCACCTGAGACCAGCTCCAGGATGAGGACCACGTCGGTCTTGTTCTCAAAGATGTCATGGAGCGTGATGATATTGGGGTGTCGGATCTCCCGCAGGATGTTCACCTCCCGCTCGATCTCTTCCCGGCTGACCCCCCGCCGGCTGGATGACAGGCGGCGCTTCTTGATGAACTTGGCCGCATACTCCTTCCCGGTGCCTTTCTGCCGGCATTTCCGCACAATTGCAAACTGGCCGCTGTGGGAACAAAGTGGGGGGGGGTGGCAGTCGCTGAAAGGGACCCAGGACACTGCTTGGATGATGCAACCTTCTGGGACAGCTCAGCTCAGCTCCTGGCACCACACACATGGCATGTCCCCACCACCTGGAGAAGGCACACCTCTGCCACGGGATGCCCACACGTGAGTGCAAAGCAGCACTCACCTGCCTGGCGTTTCTGCGGCAATGAAAGAACAGAAATGGCTCCACATTTATCAAAAGGGAGGTGGAATCCATCATGGTAAGTCCAGTGGAATTTTACACAGTCCTGACAAGAAAAACACCGTGAAGACCTGCTCAGGGAAAAAATCTGCAGAATAACATGAGGAATGAGAACTTTCTGCTTAAAAAAGAAAGGTATGGAGTTCCCGTTGTGGCGCAGTGGTTAACGAATCTGACTAGGAACCATGAGGTTGCAGGTTCCGTCCCTGCCCGTTGCTTAGTGAGTTAAGGATCTGGCGTTGCCGTGAGCTGTGGTGTGGGTCACAGACGCGACTCAGATCCTGCGTTGCTGTGGCTCTGGTATAGGCTGGTGGCTACAGCTCCGATTCGACCCCTAGCCTGGGAGCCTCCATATGCTGTGGGAGTGGCCCAAGAAATGTCAAAAAAAAAAAGACAAAAAGGAGTTCCCGTCGTGGCGCAGTGGTTAACGAATCCAACTAGGAACCATGAGGTTGCGGGTTCAATCCCTGCCCTTGCTCAGTGGGTTAACGATCCGGCATTGCCGTGAGCTGTGGTGTAGGTTGCAGACGTGGCTCGGATCCCGCCTTGCTGTGGCTCTGGCGTAGGCCGGGGGCTGCAGCTCAGATTCAACCCCTAGCCTGGGAATGGGCCCAAAGAAATAGCAAAAAAGACAAAAAAAAAAGGTACATACTGTACCCACATATACAGGTATGTTTACATGTATATGTGCAGGAAAAAAGGTCTGAGGGACACATCCAAAGCTGCGAGCAACAGACATCTCTGAGGAGCGAGACTGAGGGCAGGGAACTCAGGTTTTCACTTTTTATTTCCTAGAACCTGACTTTTCACAGCATATCTCATGAAAAAGGTAGAGTTCAAAAGAGCTTCTTGTTCAGTAGGCTAAGTAAAAGAAGTACACACATTCTCAAGAAAGGAGTGAGAATGTGGAAAAACTGGAACCTTGGTGCAGGGCTAGTAGGAAAGCAAAATGGGGCAGCTGCAGTGGGAAAGAGTCTGATGGGTCCTTAAAAGGTGAAACCTGGAGTTACCATCAGACCCAGGAATTCCATTCCACAGAAACTTCTTCACAGTGTTCACAGCAGCATGATTCATAGTAGCTAAAAGGTGGAAACAACGCAAATGTCCATCCACAGATGATAGATAAACAAAATGGGGTCCATCCACACACAGGAACATCACTTGGCCATGAAAAAGGAAAAAGCACAGACACTCAATGGAACTTGGGAACACGATGTTCTGTGAGAGAAGGACACACAGTATGAGATTCCATTCATATGAAACACCCAGAATAGGCAAACCTACAGAGACAAAGAGTAGGTTAGTGGTTACCAGGGGCTAAGGAGAGGGTTGACTGCTAATGGGAACAGGGTTTCCTTTAGGGATGATAAAAACATTCTGAGTTTTGTAGTGATGGTTGCAAAACTCTGTGAACATACCAAAGACTATTAAATTGTATACTTTAAATAAGCAGACTGTATGGTATGTGATTTAGAGAGAGAAATTCTATTTACTGCACTCTAGGAAGCTGTCCAATGTCCAAATTCTTCTGCTGTCTAGGAACTGAGTAAAACTTGCTTTCACTCAGGGGTTGACGGAAAGAGGCCAGAGGGTAAATATTTTAAACTTTATGGGCCATGTGTTCTCTGTCACAGTGCTTGTGTTTTTACAACCCTTTAAAAAAGTAAAAAACTGGAGTTCCCACTGTGGTGCCAGGAGCTGGGACGAGCTGTCCCAAAAGGATGCACTGTCTGAGTGGTGTCCTGGGTCACTGTGGCATCAGAGGTTCGGTCCCCAACCCGGCACAGAGGGTTAAGGATCAGGTACTGCTATAGCCGCGGCATAGGTCACAGCTACAGCTCAAATTCAATACCTGGCCTGGGAAGTTCCATGTGCTGCAAGTGTGCCATTTTAAAAAATTTTTTTAAAAACTAGGGAGTTCCTGTCATGGCTCAGCAGCTAACAAACCTGACTAGTATCCATGAGGACAAGGATTCCATCCCTGGCCTCGCTCAGTGGGTTAAAGGATCCAGCGTGGCCATGAACTGTGGTGTAGGTTACAGATGCAGCTTGGATCTGGTGCTGCTGTGGCTCTGGCATAGGCCAGCAGCTGCAGCTTCTATTTGACTCCTAGCCTGGGAACTTTCATATGTTGCAGGTGCAGCCCCAAAAAGCAAAAAAAAAAGTAAAGAGCCATCCAATATTCGTGGGTGGGCCATACTGAAGTGAACTAGAACCAGATGTGGCCCACAGGTCTGGGTCACACACCCTGGCTTTAAAAGGTCATATGAACACACATATAAGTAGAAAGACTAATTCTAAGTCGGAAGGCATATGTTTCAGACAAGAAACTTCAACCAGGCACCACCAGGGGTCAAGGGAAAGGAGACTGGGTGACTAAGTGACATCTCGTGGAAATGGGGGAATGAATGTAGAGGAAGGAATGGCAGAGATGGGCCTTGGGGGACAGGATGGATCTCTGAAGTTGGTAACAGTATAGGGAAGAAAGGCCAGGCAGAATGAGAGACAGGTGAGAGAGGGGTGCCCTGTAAACCAGCAGGGCCCTCAGAACAGCCGAGGGACCCCACAGGGGTGCCATGACCA
The DNA here is from genome assembly GCF_016906955.1 of Phacochoerus africanus. NCBI lineage: Eukaryota > Metazoa > Chordata > Mammalia > Artiodactyla > Suidae > Phacochoerus > Phacochoerus africanus. Next base: position 74,912,122 of record NC_062547.1, on the reverse strand, counting down.
CCTGTAGCAGGCAAGCTCCTAAGCTGCTGCCTTTATGAGTATTGAGGCATGAAGGTACTCACAGTGGGCCACTGTGGACATGTTCCACACACATTTAGCTAGGTTAAGTTCAAGGTGGGCAAGTGGGAAGTGCAAATTACTATTAGTCCAGGTAGGCTAATAATGATCCATATCCAAATACCCAGAACCTGTGGACATGTCATCTCATGTGGCAGAGGGAACTTTGCAGGAGGGATTAAATTAAAGCCCCTGAAATGAGGATGATCCTGGATAAGCAGGGCGGGGCAGGGGGGTGGGGGAGACCAGAGTCGTCACAAGGATCCTTACAGGAGACAGAAGATGCTGTGCTGCTGGCTGTGAGGATGGAGGAAAGGGCCTCAAGCCAGGGATGCAGCACCTCTAGAAACTGGAAAAGGCAGGAACCCATTCTCCCCTGGGGCCTCCAGCGAAACCAACCCTACAGACCCACTTTGGACCCCTGACTGCCAAATCTTTATGATAATAAATAGGTGTTCATCTAAGCCACTAAATTGTGACAATTTGTTATAGCAGAAACAGGAAACTCAAACACTAACCTAAAAGCCAAGAGCACAAGTCAGAGGAGAAATGTCTAGGGTCCCAGAAGAATCTTCACCCCCTACTCCTCAAATCCATTACAGTGGTCCCCTGGGTAAGCTGCACTCCTGCCCCCCTCCACATCTTAGCTAACACTCCCTGTCCCCATCTTTCCCTCTCCCCTCTGCCTACATCAACAAAGGAAATTCTTCCAGGCCCACCTCCCCGCCTATGTCACCCCGAAGATAACAACATCAAATGCTGAGTGGTCACCATGTGCCAGGAACACTGGGCTAAGCACTGGGTGTGTGGCCTAATTCTCAAATATAAGGATTTTTTTTTTTTAACAAGTGCCCATACTTGTGGCATATGGAAGTTTCCGAGCCAGGGATCAAGCCACAGCCAAGTAGAAGCAACGCCATGTAGTTGTGTTGTGACCTACAAGAGAAGTCCTCAAATACAAGGATTTTTTTTTCCCTTTAGCTTTATTTCAAGCTGAACTAACAAATAAAGAAAAGTACTCTGCTGTATTATACAGGTAACTATATCTGTTCACTTGTGATGGAACACGATGGAGGATAATGTGAAAAAAAAATGTATATGGATGTATAGCTTGGTCACTTTGCTGTGCAACAGAAAACTGACAGAACATTGTAAATCAACAACAACAACAACAAAAAACTCTTGGGAACAGGGACAAAGACCTATTATGTGCTGTATTGTGTCCCGCCAGATCCTAACCCCCAAGACCTCAAAACATTACTACACGGATTTAGGGCCTTTAAAGAGATAATTTATTAAAATGAGGTCACTGGAGTGGGTCCTAATCCAATACAACTGGTGTCCTTATAAGAAGAAATTAGGACCCAAACATGCACAGAAGAGAAACCACATCAGGACACAGGGAGAAGACATCTGCCTACAGGATAAGGAGAGAGATCTCAGAGGGAACCAGTGCTCCTGACACCTCATCTTGGACTCCTAGCCTCCAGCACTGGGAGAGAATCCCTCTCCCATGTTCAATCCTGCAGGTCGAAGGCACTTTGTTCCATAGCCCGAGCTGACTAATACAGATGCACACACCACTCCACGGCATGGAAGCCAGACTGGATATCCACACTGACCAGCCACAGATTAATTTATTTCCCAGGATCATTCAGGTGACTTTAATTGGGAGGAAAGAACCCTTCATAGAGGAGTTCCTATCATGGCTCAGTGGTTAACAAACCCGACTAGTATCCATGAGGACACAGGTTCGATACCTGGCCTCGCTCAGTGGGTTAAAGATCCAGCATTGCCCTGTGCTGTGGTGCAGGCTGGCAGCTGCAGCTCCGATTTGATCCCTAGGCTGGGAACCTCCATATACCTCAGGCACAGCCCTAGAAAGACAAAAGACCAAAAAAAAAAAAAAAAACCTCTCCATAGATACCCACACACCCATACAAAGAAACTCATTCCCAGTTTATTCACCCCATGACTCCTGGGACGAGAAAACTCGATCCTACTTTACTTGAGGTCTGTGTCATCACAGTGATTCCCCAGGACAGTCAAGAATCAGACTTGGGAAAGATTCAGTTCTGCTCAAAACTGAATTCCAGGAGTTCCTATCGTGGCTCAGTGGTTAACGAATCCAACTAGGAACCATGAGGTTGCAGGTTCGATTCCTGGCCTTGCTCAGTGGGTTAAGGAACCGGCATTGCTGAGAGCTATGGTGTAGGTTGCAGACGAGGCTTGGATCCCGCGTTGCTATGGCTCTAGCGTAGGCCAGCGGCTACAGCTCCAATTCCATCCCTAGCCTGGGAACCTCCATACACCGCAGGAGCAGCCCAAGAAATGGCAAAAAGACAAAAAGACAAAAAACAAAAAACAAAACAAAACTGAATTCCAGTTGGATCCTGGCTCTGGAACCCAGAGCCCTCTCAAGGTGGCCAAAGTCAGAGGTGTCAAATGAACATCTCAAAGAAACTGGTGTTTGGGGTAGAAAGTTAACACACTCTTTACAATATGTGGGGCTAATCTCTGTTTGGACATCTGATAATGGGCCCGTTACCATGGTGGGTGGGTAGAAACCGACACCCATCTGTGATGCCAGCACACTTGGGCATTGTCTCCAGGTGTGAATCCTACCTGGCCATGTACTCTGTAAGACCCTGGGCAAGCTGCTTCCTGCTCTCAGCCTGTTTCTTTACCCATAATACAGAGATAATAATAGGTCCTGCCTGGTAGGGCCTTTCACAGATAAATGGAAGTATAACAAAAAATAGCCCAGGACACAGACGTACAAAGTTATACAAATTGCAGCATAGTATGCACAATGTTCTGTGACGTTAATCCTTCACCTCATGCATCTCTAATCCAATACAACTGGTATTGGATTAGAGATGCATGATACTAAGAAACTGAAACTGATACTAAGAATGTTTCAGATCATTACATAGGATAATGCTGTCCAAGATGGCAGCCCATTGGTCACAGGAAAGCTGTCAAGCCCAATGGAAATGAGATTTTCTATGAGAGTTCATGACACACCAGATTTCAAAGGCTTCACATCAAAAAAGGCTATAAACTAGAGTTCCCGTCGTGGCTCAGTGGTTAACGAATCCGACTAGGAACCATGAGGTTGCGGGTTCGGTCCCTGCCCTTGCTCAGTGGGTTAAAGGATCCGGCGTTGCCGTGAGCTGTGGCGTAGGTCGCAGACACGGCTCGGATCCCGCGTTGCTGTGGCTGTGGTATAGGCCGGCGGCTACAGCTCCAATTCGACCCCTAGCCTGGGAACCTCCATATGCCGCGGGAGCAGCCCTAGAAAAGGCAAAAAGACAAAAACAAACAAACAAACAAACAAAAAGGCTATAAACTACTTCATTAATAATTTTTTACGAGCATTCCCTGGTGGTCTAGTGGTTAGGACTTGGCACTTTCACCACTGCAGCCCAGGTTCAATCCCTGGTCTGGGAACTTAAATCTCACATCAAGCCATTGCATGCCACAGTCCCGTCCCCCAAAACAGTAATAATAAAAAATAATAAGAGTGATAGTAATTTTTTACAATGATCACGAGCAAAATGATAATAGTTTCATCTATTGGATGAAAAAATACATATTATTAAAATTATTAAAACTGATACAGTTACTAGAAAATTTCAATAAACTTCCTACATGGTTTGCACTGTATGAGTTACCTGGCTCTTTTTATTTATTTATATATTTGGCCTCACCCACGGCATGTGGAAGTTTCCTGGCCAGGGATAAAACCCACCCTGAAGTTGCAACCTGTGCCACAGTTGGGGCGATGCCAAATCCCTAACCCATTGCACCACAAGGGAACTTCCATGCCTGACTCTTTTTAATGGCTGCATGATATTCTATCCATGAGGCAATGGTGCTGTGACAGCCACTGAAGAGGCTTCCCATCTTTTGCTCACATAAAATCCTTACAGAAACTCTCTCCCTATTCCTAGATCCTTAGTCCCATGTACGTACTTTTACCACAGAATGAATTCCTGGGAGTGGAATCAGTGCATTAAAGGGAACAGACAGATTTTTGCTGACCTTCACCAAACTACTCTCAGCAGAAGGTCCTAATACATTTTTAACAACAGACTGTGGTATTTCTTTGGGGGTGGGGGAACAGCCTGCATTCTCTACCATCCTCACAGAGCAAATTCCTAAAAGGACTTCAGTATCCCAAATGAGCCCCATATACACTCCCAGCAAAGGCCTAATGAATAGCTCAGTTATTTACATTCCCTTCTGGTGACATCATGGGGCCAGCCAAGGCAGATCCAGGAGGACCAGCCAGCAGCAAACTCACCAAATAAGGTTTGAGGCTCTACGGTAAAAAGGATGGGGCCTGGCAGGTCTGAGGCAGAGGAGGGGAACTCCCAGGAGACGTTCCATGGCCCAGCAAGGCAGGAAATCAGCTGCCTGGCTGGACTGGGAAAACTCCGATCTTTCCCACAAGAATGCTAACAATTGGCAAGGGTGTGGGCCCAGACAGAAGGCCTTCCCTGGAAATGTATGACTGCCCAGGAGATTCAATTGCCTTCCACAACAGACAATTAAAGAGAGAGACAGACCTTTACCAACAAAACCTGCAAACACCTACTGCTCCCACATCATATGCTAGGCACTCTATTTAATGTGCCACTGGTGCTCAGTTGTTTCTCCACAAAGGAAATGCACAGAGGATGTCAGAGCAAGAATCCCAGGCTGGGACTGTCTGACTCCAAAGCCCAAACTCATTCCACAGCACAAGATACTAATTCATTCCTTCTTGGAGAGTTGGATGAAGGGCAAGAAAGGAGACACTCCCAGAAAACCCTGTAGCGCCTGTCTCCCCTCCCCTGATCCCTATCAGAGAGGACTGCTCACCTGCCCAGCTCCTCCCCCATCTCATAGTGGTCTTCCACATTTTCCTGCCTGAATGTGGACATGATGGCTGGTCTTCCTTCCACTCCAACGCCAGTCCAATCACAGTGGCCCAGGGACAGGACTTTAGACAGTTCTTTAGCTATGACCCTGGAGGAGACAGGGAAGTAGGAAAGGAGTGAGATGCCAGCTGTTACTTCTGGGTCAATGGAGTGACCTGCTCCCCCAAAATAGGTTTCACATCACACCACACTGAAATTCCACACTCCTTGTAGAAGGCACTTGCACTTGGTGAGTGGGGTACTTTCATGTGTCATCTCATTTAAATACCACACCACTTAGTGTTTGCCTCACTGTGCCACCTTCACCCCATAACTCCTACCAGACACATACCTCTGGTTCCCCAAACAGTGCCCCAGTCTTTCTCTGCCTCTCCCTCCTAGGCTTCTCCCAACTTGCTCATCCAGAGCCCCACACACTCCTGCAAGTTCCACCACACTCTTCACAGCCCCAAACCCTGGGCTCCCTGACTGCCTGCCAAACTTCCAGCACACTCCCATCCCCCTGCCAGTCAGCGACCTCAACCCCTCTTCCTTACCCACTACCCCTATGTGCCTTCCCCTCTTCCGCAGGTCTTTTAAGACCCTCTGCAGAGGCTTCCTCACCTCATCTCATGCTCTCCCCAAACCTGAATCCCCCAGAAGTTGGACTAGGGTCTCCAAGTTCCTGCAAGGCCCAGACCTACTCTTGCCTCCCCTTGACCTCCACCGTCCTAGCAAAATTAACTTCTTCCTCCTCACAGGCCCCCCTCCAGGTTTCAAAGGCCCCCAACTCCAGTCTCCGTATCCCAAACAGGGGCCCCGCAAAGGGTCACATCTGAGTCTCCTCCATCGTCTTTCGCCCCCAACTTTCTCCCAAGTTCCAAGGCTGCCTTCATTGACGGCTCGAAGGTCTCCCCAACCCCTAATGTCCCTGCTCCGGCGTCCCAGAGACCGCCACACCCCTCACAGGACCCGGCCCAGCTCCTCCTGCTTGGTCATCCCGAGAGTCCCCAAACGTTCCCCCTCAAGTCCCTCACGAGCCTCTCCACCCGCCAGCCTCGGACCGAGCCCACTTCATACCCTACTCAGCCCCGCGCCGCAGAACCTCTTCTCAGCAGCGACCGCCGCCACAGCTTCCTCCGGCCCAGCCGCCTTGGCCGCCGCGACACGCCAACCCGTGTGACGCCACCGCGCCCGACAGAGCCCGCCCCCAAGAGGCGGAACCCTCCGCCCATTGGTCACTGCGCCCGCCGCTCGTAACGGCCCGCCCCCCGCCGTCTGCCAGGCCCAGCCCGCGTGCGTCCGGCCCGCCTCTTAAGAATGCTGTCTCGCCTTTGGCACTGACCCCCCCTTCCCGCAGCTGACAGGCTGTAACGAACGCCGCTCAAGCTTACGGAAGCCGACCTTCCGACTTCCTGCCCGTGGGCCGCCCCGCGGGTTCCCCTCAGATCTGCCCCAGGTCCTGAAGCTGGGAGTGCCTGAAGTCCTTGCTCCTTCCTGCCTTTCTTGGGGATGAGGTACGCGAACCCAGGGCCTATCTCCAGGGCATGACAGCTCCTGCGGTGGACCCCCTAGGGCTGCTGTAGTCTGAGTGGCAGTTTTCTCCTCTGTAAAATACTACCCATATTCCAAATACATAAAAATGTAAACTAGGAGGTAGGTCAGTTGTTTCCGTTAATGCTTGAGAATTGTTTTATGACTTTTCGGCTCAAGAGACACGCTAACAACACTGATTTAGCTTTAAGGCATACTAATCAACAAACTGAGGAGGTAAAATATTTTCCCCATTCTAGGTGGGGAAACAGACCCGAAGAGGTTGTTATTCATCCTGAGTCACACAGCCATTAAAAAAAAAAAAAAAGCATAGCTGAGTTTTTTTATGCTGAACCACCTCAGACGCACAGAGACCCTGACGTTTGGCCTTTGAGGACCACACACCTCCAACCTTAAGCAATTCTCTCTTCACTCCAACACAATTTGCTTTCTCAATTCAAACTTTTTTGTCTTTTTGCTGTTTCTTGGGCCGCTCCCGCAGCACATGGAGGTTCCCAGGCTAGGGGTCTAATCGGAGATGTAGCCGCCAGTCTACGCCAGAGCCACAACAACACAGGATCAGGGCCGGGTCTGCAACCTACACCACAGCTCATGGCAACGCCGGTTCCTTAACCCACTGAGCAAGGCCAGGGATCGAAGCAGCAACCTCATGGTTCCTAGTCGGATTCAACCACTGCGCTACGACGGGAACTCCTCAAACGTTTTAGGTCTTGACAGGAGCTGTTCCTCCTGGAGATGGCCTTCCTCCACTCTTTACTCCTAAGCACACTTCAGTTTACAGTTAAAGCAGCAGCTTCTCTCACATCGTTTCCTCTATTACCTGTTAGTCTGGTACCTTTGTGACCATTGTGAAGCAATTATCACACATCATTAACCAAAGTCCATACTTTATTCAGATTTCCTGTTTTCTCCCTATGCCCTTTTCTTGTCTCAGGATCCCCTTACTACACCCTAGGTTCCTTTAAGACAGTTTCTCACACTTTTTGTCTTTTAGGGCCACAGCGGTGGCACGCCTAAGTTCCCTGGCTAGGGGTCAGATTAGAAGCTGTAGCTGCTGCCCATGCTACAGTGGCCAAGACAATGCCAGATCCCAGCAGCGACTGCAACATACACATCCTCAAGGATACTAGTTTGTTCAAAACTGCTGAGCCACCACAGGAACTCCCAATTTCTCACATTGTTGCTAAGTTCAGAGAGTTGGTCTATCCCCTCGACTGCTACTTGTCTGATGTTCTCATGGTCTGACTGGGATGGTAGGTTTGGGGGAAACCATGAAGTGCCATTTTCACCACCCTATAGGTCTGTACTGTATCATGACTTACACTGCTGACCTTGCTCACTCATTTGGCTTTAGATGCTCATCAGGTTTCTGCAATGTATTTTTCTCCCCCTTCTATACTTTAACAGCACACATTAGTGAGGTATAGGCCTCGTTACAGAGAGCAGACTGGCCACCTTTGTGTCCAGGAACCCCAAACAAGTCCTTCATTGTCCCACCTGGCTTCCAAGTTGAGGCAGGTATGATTAATTATCCTGGGTAAGATCTCAAAGAGAAGTTCAGAGAACCCTACAGTGGACTCTTTCCAGATGCTCAAAGATGTTAACAGCATAAAAATTAGATTGGCGGGGTTCCCGTCGTGGCGCAGTGGTTAATGAATCCGACTAGAAACCATGAGGTTGCGGGTTTGATCCCTGCCCTTGCTCAGTGGGTTAACGATCCGGCATTGCCGTGAGCTGTGGTGTAGGTTGCAGACGCGGCTCAGATCCTGTGTTGCTGTGGCTCTGGCGTAGGCTGGCAGCCACAGCTCCGATTAGACCTCTAGCCTGGGAACCTCCATATGCCACAGGAGCGGCCCAAGAAATAGCAAAGAGACAAAAAAAAAAAAACATTAGATTGGCGATCCAACTGCAACCTAGGCACATTTTTACAAATGAGCCTATAGGGTCCAAGTCAGAACTGTAGTGAAAACAGCACACAGGCAATTTTCCAAGCCTGCACTGACAGCTACGGCAGTACCACCATGCCTTCAGACTATGAAGTGAAATGTTCAAAATTTAGTTCCTGGGCTGCATGGCTTCCATTCTAAATGCTCAGTAGACACAAAGGGCCAGTGACTCACCCTCCATCAGCTGGACCTCAACACCTGCATCTTACAGAGTCCATTTTAGCCAGAGCGCATGGCAAAGGAACACTTACACACTTGATCACCACCATATCAAATTTATTATTCCAATGGCACTAATACAGTTGGAGGTGCTCATGGTGACACTGCACAGGATTTCCTGCCTTCTAGTTTCTGTCCAAAGAGAACATCTACCTGCCTGTTTCTTCCCCCTTTATGGAGGAAAATCCACTATGGGCCATTTACCCAAATAAACCTCTTAATGCGTTTATTTTCAACTTTTTTTTTTGGATATGAATTTTCCTCTTATGAAACAAAGTGTTGGGTGTCCCCCATCCCTTCCCTCACCCCCAACAGCCAGATAAGTCCCTGCTGTGAGGGCACTTCTGTTGCCTCTGAAATCTACAAATAAATATTGAAAGAAACGGCATCAAGTGTTCATGTTGAGTGATGGCACGAAGTGGGCCCCAGAAACCTGTCAGGCAGAGCATTTCTGAGTCTGGACAGTCTCAAGGTGTCGTGGAGAATGTGGGGGGCTTGTTGCTGTGGTCACCTGTCCCTGGGCGCGGGGGCTGCGCCAGTCCCACTGGGCAGCAGGCTGCTGGGAAGCCGCCTACAATTTGTCCAGGAAGTTGTCCAGGGCCGGAATACCTTCCTTCAGGCCTTTGCGCTTGCGTGTCTCTGCCACCACCTGGCTGGGGCGACTGGTGTTGTCGAAGGGGTCCCCGGGCAGGATCTGCCAGTGGTCGAACACACACTGGGGAAAGGCCTGGCCGCCTGTGTTGGATCTCAGGTCAGCAGTAAAGCCTGCAGGAAGGGTAGAGACAGGGTTCAGTGGGCAGCCAGAGTGTGGTCTTTACAGCCCCTTGGCCGAAAACCCTGGATGGGAAGGCAGGGACACAGGCCCACATAAGGTCTCTGAATCAAACACCCTGGATCATGTCAGACGTTACAACCTGCACCTCACCCAAAGCTCCCTCTCAAAGGCCACTGATTAATAAATGAGGCAATGCTACAGCCCTTCCCAGGCTTCTGGTCTCAACGTGCCCTTTCTCAGGATGAACCAGAGCTACAGCTCAGCTGCTCTGCAAGGCCCTGCTCTGCAGATTTATAGGCCCAAGGGCCTCCTCTGGCCCTCCCCAATTCAAAGGTTGAGAAGCCCCCCCTGTGAGAAACAGATTACCTCCTCCTTCACAATTGTGCTACTGTCACCTTCCAAGCTGACAGGGCAGAAAAGTAGCAGCTGGCAGCCCCCATGAGACCCACCCTGGGCCCTGGCCTAAGACCATCCAGGCTACAGGTCTGCTGGGTTCCACCCTGAAGCCACTGGGTACCTGAAGACCACAACAGGCTGGAACTTACCAAAGGATTCATTGACAGGCAAGTAAGCCTTCACAACAAACATGGGGGTACCAGCCACCTGGGACTCCTCAAAGACGTGGCCCCGCTTCCTGTTCAGGACACCATAAATGCCACCAACCACTTGTTCTGGACACTGTCAGACAAAGAAAGACTATTAGCAGCCATGCAGGCAGGATGAGACTGGGAAGAGTAGCAGGAGGAGTGGACCTCCCTACCTGGATCTCCACAAGGTAGATGGGCTCCATGAGCCTTGGCTGGGCAGTCAGCACACTGGCATAAAGGCAGCGCCGGGCAGTGGGGATGATCTGGCCACCACCACGGTGGATGGCGTCGGCGTGCAGTGTCACATCGTGGACATCGAATCGCACACCCCGCATGTTCTCCTCACACAGCGCCCCCTATGGAAGAAGGGGATTAGATCACCATCTAGAACCTGCCTCTACTGCAGCCCCTGAGAACAGGTCAGCTACACAGCTAGCTCTGTCTATACCAACTCCTCCAGGTCTCCACCCCAGGGACCAAGTGTGTCTTGCTCAACTCAGCCTCCACAGGATCCCCTTCCCAGGAGGCAGGACCACTTTGCCAACAAAAAAATGAGACCCCTAGGGAGGACCCCCATGCACACTGACAAACCTACCAGTGCAGTGCCTCACCTCTTTGGTGGCCCACTGGAAGCCAGCCACCACACTGTCCTTGATCTCGTTGAGGTACTGCACACCCTTGGTGATGTCAGTGAGGATGTTGGGGCCAGTGCCATCAGGGCCAAAGCACCAGATCTTGCGGGCCTCAGCCACATCCCACTCGTACTTCTCAGCTAGGTAGCGGGCCCGCTGCTTGAGTTCCTGGCGGGCAGACACCTCTCCCTTGTCGATGTCTTCAGCCAGGCCGTCAGGGAAAGGCCTTGCTTTCATGTATAGCCTGTTGTGCTTGTTGGGGGACTTAGACAAGCAGAGCACATTTGACTCCTCACTGACAGTCTCACGGTAAGAGACAACTGGGTCAGATTTCTGCAAAAAAGAACCTACAGGTTAGGTCTGTCACAGGAAGCAGACACCCAAGAGAAGCATCTTGACAGCAGGTCTTCCTCAAGATGCCCAGGAAACAGTGACAGTGGGCACAGAAAGCAGAACGACACATTCGATCTGATGGCAGAGAGTCACTCCCTTGTAGGACACCTACTGCCAAGACGGCTGTTTAGACACTTGTCATGAGACACTTTTTTGTTGTTGTTTTGTGGTTTTTTTTTTTTTGGTCTTTTTGCCACTTCTTGGGCCGCTCCCGCGGCATATGGAGGTTCCCAGGCTAGGGGGCTAATCAGAGCTGTAGCCACCAGCCTACGCCAGAGCCACAGCAATGCAGGATCCGAGCCGCATCTGCAACCTACACCACAGCTCACGGCAACACTGGATCCTTCACCCACTGAGCAAGGGCAGGGATCGAACCCGCAACCTCATGGTTCCTAGTCGGATTCGTTAACCACTGCACCATGACGAGAACTCCATTTTTTGTTTCTGGGTTTGCTTTTTAGGCCCCACTCGCAGCATACGGAAGTTCCCAGGCTAGGGGTAGAATTGGAGCTGCAGCTGCCAGCCTACACCACAGCTGTAACAACGTGGGATCCGAGCTGCGTCTACGACCTACACCACAGCTCACAGCTATGCCAGATCCCTGACCCACTGGGCATGGCCAGGGATCAAACCCACATCCTCATGGATACAAGTCAGATTCACTTCTGCTACACCACAACGGGAACTCCCAATGAAACTTAATTACAAAGTATTAACTAGAAAGCATTTACCTAGCAGCCATCAGCCTACTCCTAATCCTACCTCAGCATTAATTTTACATGGGCAATGTGAAATAAAGCTGTCACCTGAAGAATACCTAGACAATTTCATTCCTGCCTAGGAAAATAAAAGATGTGAGAGACTTTACAAGAATAGCATGTAATGAAACCCTAAACCACTTAAGTTTAAGGACATAGATCTGAACTCAGTTCCATAAAAAAGCAGGACGGAGTCCAGGCCACTGGAGCTAATTACAGAACCTCAAGCAACATCTGTGCTTTCTATTTCTAGGAGCTTCTTAGAAATTTACTCAAGCAGACCCCTCACACTCCAGCCTTCTTGATGTGTCTAAACTGCTGGTATCAAAACAGCACATGTTCAGAGTTCCTGTTGTGGTGCATCACAAACGAACCAAAACAGCACATGCTGTCTGACAGGAATGAGTGGAGAGGAAGGAGGGAGAACTGAATGCCTACCTCCTTAGAACCCAGCCTGTTCCCAGGTCCATGTTGTCCAGTGGCCCCCAGCTGCCAGGCCTTACCTTGATAGGAATGCAGGCGTGGTCCTCCTCCAGGTCCTTCAGGCAGATCTCTAGGTGTAGCTCTCCAGCCCCTGCGATGATGTGCTCCCCAGACTCCTCAATGATGCACTGAAAAGGGCCAACTGTCAACCCCTGCAGACCCCAGGACCGATGTGGGGAACCCAAGGGACTCTCTGGGGAACAGGTGGAAAGCAGATTCCAAGCTTCCCTCTAGCTGGAAAATGAGGACCAGACTCTCTAAATGAGGTTTTTCAGGGACACTGTCAGGGCCCTTTTCACTGGTTGAAAACAGTAATTATGTTGACATTCTAAAATGACCCACAGTGCAGACTTGTCTATAAAGCCCAAGTAGCCTATGGAAGAAGCTGGGTTCCTGGGAAGTGCCCATCTAAAAGCAACTCTGCCAGGACACATCTTCCCAGCACAGTTAATCAGTTCCAAACAGCTGGAAATTTCTTTTATGAGAAGCCACTGGGATTTTTCCAGCTTAGCCATGCCACACGTGACCCAACAAACCACCCTTGCCAGGGCTGCCTTCAGACCACCCACCTGCACCATGGGATCTGACTTGGCCAGCCGCTTCAGGCCCTCCACCAACTTGGGCAGGTCAGCCGGGTTCTTGGCCTCCACAGCGACCCTGACAACAGGGCTCACGCTAAACTTCATCACTCGCATGTTGTGGGCGTGCTCAAAGGTGGTGATGGTTCCTGTCTTCACCAGGAACTGGTCCACGCCCACCAAGCCCACGATGTTCCCACAAGGCACGTCCTCAATGGGCTCCACGTAGCGGCCCATCATAAGGATTGTCCTAGGAGAGATTCAAAAAGCACCAGTGTTGGTTCCAGGTCCCCAGTGAAGGACCAAAATCATACTTTCTGGGGCTCTAAGTGGAGGAGCAGGGCTCCCTCCCACCCCAGGCCCCAAACCCTGAATGCACCCTTTAACCTAGATCATTGTTTCATCGACTGTCCCTGCACACCAAGATGCTCATTCCCACATGCCCTGACACAAGTCAGAGGTGAGTGCCATAGGAACCCAACAGCCAGTCTCAGGAGTCAGAGCCCTGAAGACCCAGAGAGAATGGCAGCTGTCTTCCCACTGTGCACACCTGGACTAGTGACTGGGTGGCAACACCCACAAGACATCTTTGGGGTCAACGCCTGCTCTTGGGTACTCAAACTATGCAATCACCATAACTTCAACTTAATCTGCATGTTATTAATATGAAACACTAGGGGTGAGAGGACACGGTTTGCTGGTGGGCTTGACCTGGACAACTCCCTTACATTCTTTCTAGGGAGAAAAGAGCTAACCCTTAAGATAACCACCCCATCCCCATCCCCCTCCACTGGCTGGCTGGAGTGGAATAGGCAATAGAAACCCTCAGTTCACATGCTACCCGGCACCCTCTCACCTGCTGAGCACCTCACCTCTGGATTGGCTTCAGGTACAGGTCCTCCTTCTTCCCAGGGGTGTAGTTGGGCCCCATGATCCTGACCTTCAGACCGGTAGACACCAGCCCTGAGAAGACCCGGCCGAAGGCATAGAACCGACCTTTGTCGGAGGTCGGCACCATTTTGGAAATGTACATCATAAGTGGGCCTTTGGGGTCACAGCTTTTAATGCCTGAGGAGCAAGAAAATGATCCCCAAAGGGGAAACTGTGATTCCCTCACACCTCAGCTTTCAAGAATCCTGAGACCTGAGGCTCAGGCCAGAATCCTAACCCCAGGGTACAGGCACAACCCACATACCCATGGCTGCCTCGTCGTCCGGAGGCCCCTCATACAGGAGCTCACAGCGGTACTTCTGGGCTGTCACCGGGGAGGGCAAGTGGATGGTGATCATCTGTAGCAGCGCATCCCCGGCGGGCAGCCAGCGGCGCATCACAGCCTAAAGTAGGGGACAGGAGATTGGTGAGAAGGAAGAATCACAGGCTGCCTGAGGTCATTCTAAAAGGGCAGTACAAACACCTGAGAAATTTACTGTCCACCTCTACTGGCAATGCTTCCTAAGTGAAGAGCCAGCACTCACAAAGGGTAAGGACTGGCAGGCCACCCCCAGCACGGAGCCATGATGCTCACAGCCAGCCATCTGACTACCTGAGAAATAACACACTGAGAGGGCAACTCACAGGACAGCCCCCCACTCACCTTCAGAAGTGGTTTGCCTTCTTTGTCCTTATCTTCACTGTCCAATTTGATGTCTAGTTTTTCAATCAGTTTTGCTGTCTCCTCTTTCTTGAAATTCATGATGGCATCAAACACCTAATACCCAGGGAGATGGCAAGGTGGGTTTGGGAATATACTGGGCAGCCTGCAGCTAGCTGCATTCCTCCTATGGAGCTGCAGGCCATGGACATAGCAGGGCTGCAAAAATCCTCATTGACCACCAAGTGCCTGACCCAACTAAACAAACCTCGGGAAATCCTCTCCATAGATTAAGAAGAAAAAATCCCATTCTAAGAGTTCTCCAGTGGCTCAGTAGGTTGAGGATCTGGAATCATCACTGCTGTAGATCAGGTAGCTACTGGGGTGTGGGTTAAAGTTTCTGGCCCAGGAACTTCCACTTTTGGCCCAAAAAAACCCCACGCCCCCCAACCCATTCTAATTTATAGACCTCAAACACTCCTTAATTTACAATCACTTAAAATTCACTGGCTTGCAAAGCCCAGACCTCCCTGCCTCATCTCACCTGATGCCCAGTCACAGAGGCCAACTGCCCCATGGTACAGCCTAAAAATGTGGGAGACTAACTCATCAGGGTAGAGTCCTGGGGGCTGAACCTTGGGCTGCTTCTACGTCCCAGGAGCCGCCTTGCAGCCTGGCTCTGTCCAGCCCCCAGGTATCTTGCCACAGACTACAGCAGGTTCGGTACCAGATTCCCAGGGAGCCCAAAGACAGACAACCAGAGGATACACATCCATCCAGCACATGCCAGCACACCTTGAAGATAGGGTCCAAGATGAGCTGGCAGAAGGTCCTCGGCAACTTCTTGCCATCAGGGCTGGTGGCTGACTTGCTGAATTTACCATTGGCTGGATCAAAGTACCTGTCAGAGAATACCCAACCTGAGTTAGGGGAATCTAGGTGGGCCTGAGGGAAAAGGACCCCAAAGACACTTGAGCCTCCAGCACTCACCGGTCTCCCCATAGTTTTTTCATCATGTCCTCCACCTTCTTGGCCCGCTCAGCAGGCCCCAACTGGCCCTCGCCCTTGGCGGCAAACTTGGCAACGTACATCTCTGCAAACTGCTTCAGGGTGAAGGCCCAACCGTGGAGACCAGACCCAAAGCCAACAGTACCAAGGACAGGATCAATCTGAGAGAGCAGGAGAAAGTTGTGAGTGGGGACAATAGGACAAAAAACACATACAAAGTCTCTGGGCAGCACAGGCATCAGACATTAGATTTCTTCAATAGCCATCAGGTCAAAGTGAAGAAATTTTAGTCATCATGTACATACAGGGTGCCCAACTCTGCCTCCATGTCCAACACCAGAGAGAGGAGAGATACGCAATAACCCTGCAGTCATTTGCCCCACTGGCCTTTATCAGCAAGAGTGACCCACTACCCCACAGCCTTCCCTAGAATCCTGCCCATTTGTCACTCTAGGTTTCTAACAGCCCACTGAAATAAAGATCTCAAGAAGCCCCAGGAATGGTTCCCCAGGGGCATCCTCCAGGAAGAAGACTGCAGCCCATCCACAGGAGCAACTGAGGGAATATTGGGTACAAAGGAGGTGAGATACTGTGCCAAGCAATCCCAGCTTCAGCAGTCAAGCAATCCTACCATGATGTTGCCCATGGGGCCACTCTCGCCCTCTCCATAGGTGGAAATGATGACATTAACATTCTCCACAATGCGCTGGAAGGTCTGGTAGAGCTCCTCGGGCTCCAGCTGCAGCTCGAGCAGGGCCCGGTCCATCTTGTTCATCATCAGCACAGGCTTGATGCGCTCAGCAATAGCCTGGCGCAGCACTGTCTCTGTCTGCACGCACACACCTGGAGACAGGTATGAGGTAAGGTCTCCAAAGAGTAAAGAACAGCCAGCCCCAGATTCCGAACCACCCACTGCTTACCTGACACACAGTCCACCACCACCAAGGCACCATCGGTGACACGGAGAGCTGCTGTCACCTCTGAGGAGAAGTCCACGTGCCCAGGTGAATCAATGAGGTTGATAAGGAAGCCAGAGCCATCTTTGCTCTGCTTGATGAAATTCAAGTCATTCTCTGAGAGCTCATAGAAGAGGGAAATGGCCCTGAAGAGATTGGTGGGACAGGTGAGCTAAATGAAAGATACACCTCGGCCTAGCTCTTAACCTGTTCCACATCAGCCCTGTAGTCACCTAGGTTTCTGCCCAAAGGGACTCAGGGCAGATGCTCTTAACTCCCAAGGATAGGAACCAGGAAAAAAAAAAAAAAAAAAAAAAAAGAGGCAGACGCTGCAAAGTGTCTCCTCTCCCTGCATTACTCATCCCTAGAAATGAACTTCAGACTTCCCACGCAAGCTCTGCAGCACCTTCCACTAGGAACACCCACCTCACCTCCCTGGTACCAACGGCAAAGAACCAGAGTCCACAAGGTTCCTCCCAGGTTCAAGGCACCTGATTCCAAGGAGCAACTACACAATCAGGCAAAGCCTTGAAACACCAAAAACTACCTTTCATCCTTCCTTCCCCTCCATTCCCAGCTGATTATCAGCAATGACGAAGAAGTTACCAAAAGAAAATAACTGCCAGTTACTGTCGCTTTTCTTTCAGTTCTCACCCTGTTGCCATTCTGAAGCCAGAAAACTCACAAGGGGCTGCCTTGCACAAGGGAAAACTTTCAACAGTATATCCTTTCTTGGCTGCCAGCTGCATCCTCCTAGATGTCTCCAGACATTGAGAAGAACCCCCTGCCCCCTTTGCTCTCCAAGGCCCATTAATATCACCCTCACTGTGCCTTTTTCACTGGACATAAAGATTCCCATCTCACTGGGTGAAATCTCATGTCTCTTCATAATGCAAAAATGCAGCCCCAAGGTGTTCCACTCACCTCCCCAAAAGCCTTCAGGTAAGTGAAGGCTACTGTCTGTCCTTCATACCCACCAAGATAAGCACCTCCCCGTCCCTCCCCATCCAGAGGACACCAGGAATTGCTCACGTTGATTTGATAGTGATGCAACGTTCCTGCTCATCCTTCCGGGTGTCAGTGAAGCGGGTCTCCCCAGCCCGGGCGGAGGCGATGATACCAGCCTTGCACACCAATGAGTCCGTCAGAGTGGACTTGCCATGGTCCACGTGGGCAATGACGGACATGTTTCGGATATTAGCCTTCTTGTCCATGATGGCCCGGATCTGGTCTACTGTGAAGTTCACCTACGGGTGGGGGGAGGAGAGTCTCAGAGGTGCCCAGCTCTCAGGGAATGTGTCTTGGTACTAAGGCTTTGATCAATAGACACTGCTAGGCTAAGGTCAAAGGGGGTTGGTCCTGGAGCCACCCCAACTCCCACTCAAATCCCCCTATTTGTTGACATTCTTTTAAAAACGCTTCTCACCACGTCCCCTGGTCCTCACAACTCAAGAATGACAGTCCAGAATGAAAACTGAGGAGTTAAGTCCCAAAGTGCGACATCTTTCCTTTAAACTGAGTAGATACCGGGGTGTCACGGAAACCATTTAAAGAACACTGGAGAGCTGAAGCTCCCCAAGTCACACTGTGTTGCCACTGTGTGTACCTCCAGGCTTCCCCCAACCAAAGAGCCTCTTAAACAACCAAGGTCACCCCTCGCTGCGGGGGTCAGGCAGAGCCACCCACGCCGCCCTGGATTCCTTGAATGCCACCCACGGTCAGGTGGGGGGGACCTGCGCAGTGCTAACCGACGCGAGCCTCCACCGCGTGGCCCCGGAATCAGGTGTTCACAATTGGGAAATACAGTAAAGACAAGGGATCATGCCAAGGTTACAGAGCGTAAGATGGGGCGCTACCAAGGGTCTTACTCTCCTTTCCTTTTGCCGTTTCCTTGCCGCCCACGACTTCCGACAGAAAATCGAACTCAAACTCCTGGCCCGCGGGTTACATAAGGCGGCTCCCCTCTCCCTGCTCGCACAGCGGCGCCCGCCATTACAGCGTCTGCCACATCATCATACCCCACCGCCCCGCCTCCGCCCCAGCCTCGGCAGGGCCGGGGACCCCGCGAGGCGGCGGCGCCCCCGGAAGCGAAGTTCGGTGAGAAGTGCAGCGCGTAGACATGGCGGCAACCGCTTTCTCAGCCCCAGGCCCTCCAGCCCCGCAGCCGCCATGTCTACTCCCGGTCCCGGAGGCCACAGCACCCCAGGCTTGGCAGCGCCGGTCCTGCAGAGGCCCCGCCGCTGCTCCAGGCCGCCCTCTGTACAGCACTGCTCACCATGGTGACGGATGGCGGTGGATTCTACCGGGCAGATCCGAGTAAGGTTAGTCGCGCCGAGGATGGCGGCGACGACGGCGGAAGAGAACGCTGACGTCAACACCCGAGCTTTTATAGGCCGACGCCGGTTGGGCGGGTCATCTGATCGCGCTTCGGGGGCGGGGTGAGGCATCGCTGCGCGCAGGCGCACTGACGCCCTCCCCCCGGGTAACCCCTTAGGCGTCTGCAAGGCTGCTGGAAAGTAGGGGGTCTACATTCAGCACTTAAGATTTTTCCCTGGGGCGTGTTTGGCCCCGAGGTGGGTGCACGCCTCAGGTATGCAATACTCCCGTGCAGAAAGGGAAGAGCTCAGCCTTAGCTGAGAATATTACTCCAATCCTAGCACGATATCAATTTGTAAAATGCCAAACACTTGTATTAAAACACATTACAATATGAATAGGGCCTGTGGATTGTGCCAAGGTTAATTTCCTGGATTTGATAGTGTTATGTAAATTGACAGTAATGGGGGGAAGCTGGGGGAAAGGGTACTAGGGACCTCTCTGTACTATTTTTGCAACTACGTCTATAATTATTTCATTAAAATAAGTGAGATTTTTTTAAAAGCAGGTAATTTTTTAAGCACTCATTTATTCCAAAGAGACAGGTTGAGCGTCTCCTATAACAGGCATGGCTGTAGGTGTTGCGGATATAACAGTGAACAAAATACCTTACTGTCCCACCGCTGTAAGTGTTCTTACAGTAGATACTCGGATTTTCTGTTCGGTTTTCTTGTCTGTAAAATGGGAGTAATCTGTACTGCCTCACCAGGGAACAGTAAAACTACCGCCATACCTGACACAGTTCTCAATACACGTCAGCTCTTTTTAATTAACTATCATTACTATCAATGAGCACTTATTTCAGGAACTGGTTTGCTGTGTCGCGGGCACAGGGGCTGAACGCTTCTTCACATGCATAATCCCATTTTCTATTTCATTTTCCTTCCAGGGGGAGGCGCAGGAAGACTACTTTGCATTTGTGTCCTAATATGACCCTAAGAAACAATTGTATTTCAGATCTCTGACTGGATGGAATGAGTTGGCTTTCAATTCAGTATCTTTATCCTTGATAAAGAGCCCAACTCAATGCCTGGTACACAGTAGGCGCTCATAAGTATTTCTTGCACCAATTAGTGATATTAGCACAAATTAACCCACTTCTTTCCTTAAACTCATTTTGCCAAAAGGAGGGGGACTGAAGTGCTTTCCCTATGCTAGGAGAAGGGATGATGTACACATGTAAAGAGCCTTGCAAGCTCAGGTCTGCACTCTTAAAATAAGCCCCTCTAGGCGTTCCCGCTGTGGCGCAGTGCGGCCTCGTTAAGAATCCACCGTCAGGGCAGGTGTGGTTTAGGTCCGGAGCTCTGGCTGGGATTTGATTCCTGTCTGATTCCTGGTCCAGGAAGTTCCAGATCCTCTGGGTGCGGCCATTACAAAAAAAAAAAAAAAAAAAAGGCCCCTCTCCCCACCAAGACTATGCGCATTTCGCTTTGTAAAGCACTGTCACACACAGCCTTGATTTCATTTAATCAAAGATTGCCAGCACCGTTCCGTGTTTAACCCAGAGGGAAACAAAGGCAGGAAGAAGCTGCTCATTAGCTATCTACTGTCTGATGGAGGCTCAGAAAGGCAGGGTGGCAGGCAGCAGATGTCACCCCTTAAGCTCAATCCGGGATCTCTAAACACCTGCGCCTAGGTTCGGGACCCTTTCCAGGTTAATTTTACAGGGCAAGTGCATGCGCCATTCGGGGGGCGCGTTTTCTGGAGATGGGTATCGTTTCCCACTCTAAGTAAAAATTTTATCTTAAATTTTAAAAATGTTTAAGAGTACTCATCACCCCACTGTTGCGGCGTTCCGTAGGAGGCACTTCCCGGGCACTTCCTTGGAAATTGTAGCATTTAAGAGATGAAAAGCAAATGTTTTCATTAGAGGGTTGAATTCGATCTCAAGTGAATAGATTGCTTATTGAGAGAATTTAGCTGGGTGTTAAAGAAGCCGGGGAGAGTTTAAGTGAAATGAGTAGATTTTAGATATATCTCCGTCCCACTGTAACCCCCCACCCATGCAGAGGTGTTCTACCCCACAGCCGCAGGGGTGGGGCTAGACGGTTAGGGGACCACTCCCCACGCCACACCCAGACCCAGAAGCCTGAGGGAGGAGCAGAGCTTTAGCGGAGAGCAAAAGTAGCTACAGCTGGGCTTAGGGTCTGCAGTAATAAAAGCAGGCGAGAGTAAAGGGCGGGGAAGTATCACAAGGGAAAAAAAAAGTAACCTCTGCAAGGTGGCTCCGCTGCGCATGCGCCCACTGCGGCGCGGGGAGAGCACCGAAGCAGCGGCAGCGACCCCTGCTGACCAAAGGCCGCCATTGCACGCTCCCTGCCTCTGCCTTTTGATGTGAGCGCTTATTGGATGCCCAACCTCACCGTTTAAATCAATTAATTCACCTAAAATTCCTCACACCCCCGGGGCATTTTGTGGGCTCATTTATGCAGGAGCAAACTGAGGCTCAGAAAAGTTCAGCGATTTCCCCAAGGTCACATAGTTAATTATAGAACCAAGTGAAGCAAAAAGGCTTTGTAGTCCACCCATGCAGTGGGATATTATTTCAGTCTTAAAGGAAATTCTGAAGTTCCCTCTGTGTCACAATGGGATCCATAGCTGATCCACATCATCCACAGGGATGTAGGTTCCATCCCTGGCACAGTGTGTTCAGGATCCAGGGTTGCCACAGCGGCTTAGGTCACAAATGTGGCTCAGATCTGATCCCTGGCCCAGGAACTCCATAAGCACAGGGCGGCCAAAAAAAGAAAAAAAAAAGTTTAATAAAAATGAAGGAGTTCCTGTCCTGGCTCAGTGGTTAACGAATCCAACTAGGAACCATGAGGTTGCAGGTTCGATCCCTGGCCTTGCTCAGTGGGTTAAGGATCCAGCGTTACTGTGAGCTGTTGAGTAGGTCTGGCGTTGCTATAGCTCTGGTGTAGGTCAGCGGCTGCAGCAGCTCCAATTAGACCCCTAGGCTGGGAACCTCCATACGCCGCGCGCGGGTGCGGCCCTAGAAAAGACCAAAAAAAGACCAAAAAAAAAAAGAAGGAGTCCCCATCGTGGCACAGCAAAAACGAATCCAACTAGGAACCATGAGGTTGCAGTTTCAATCCCTAGCCTTGCTCAGTGGGTTAAGGATATGGCGTTGCCGTGAGCTGTGGTGTAGGTCGAGTTGCAGACGCATCTCAGATCTGGCATCGCTATGGCTCTGGCGTAGGCCGGCAGCAACAGCTCCAATTAGACCCCTAGCCTGGAAACTTCCATGTGCCACAGGTAAATCCCTAAAAAGACAAAAGACAAAATAAAATAATATAATATAATAAAATAAATGAAGGGAAGTTCCCATCGTGGCTCAGTGAAACGAATCTGACTAGCACCCATGAGGACGAAGATTCCATCCCTGGCCTCACTCAGTGGGTTAAGGATCTGCCGCTGCTGTGAGCTGTGGTATAGGTCGCAGACACGGCTCAGATCTGGCTCTGCTGTGGCTGTGGCATAGGCCCGGCAGCTACAACTCCGACTGCACCCCAAGCCTGGGAACCTCCATGTGCCACAGGTGCAGCCATAAAAATACAAAAAGACAATAAAAAAAGGGGGGGAAGGAAATTCTGAAATTCTGATTCTGATTCTGAGACAACACGGGTAAAAAGACAATGTGCTCAGTGAAATAAGTTGGACACAAAAAGACAAATACTGTATAATTCTACCTATATGAGGTCCCTAGAGTAAAAGTAAAGACGCAAAAATTAGAATGGTGAGGCCAGAGGCTGGGAAAGGGGATGGGTGTTAGTGTTTGCAAGGATGGACTTTCAGTTTGGGAAGATGGAAAAGTCCTGGAGATGGATGATGAGAATGGCTGTACAACAATGTGAATGTATTTAATGTACTAAACTGTAGATGTAAAATGATTGAAATGGTATTTTTTTTTTCCTTTTTGGCTGGATCCAAGGCATATGGAATTTCCTGAGCCAAGGAGCCAACCTGTGCCAGAGCAGTGACCCAAGCCACTGCAGTGACAACGTCAGATCCCTAACCTGCTGTGCCACAAGAGAACTCCTGGGTCACACATTCCATGGCATTTTGTTCTGGCTGCCCCAGCAAACTTAAACAGTCCCCATTGTGGGATAAAACCACTAGATTTTATATATTGCAACCATTCCTTCCAGAAGCGTTTATTAGCACTTGCCCCCACTGTGGTGAGAAAAGCAAGGCACTCCCCTCAAGCACAAATTTTAAAGGAGCTCCAAAAAACTCAGTCCTGGTGATAATATTTTAATATCACTCAAAATGCAAATAAATGCAAAAAGTCTATGATGAACAAAACATCAAAACTTTAAAGTTTATTTATTTATTTTGGCTTTTTGCCATTTCTGAGGCCGCTCCCTCGGCATATGGAGGTTCCCAGGCTAGGGGTCGAATCGGAGCTGTAGCCGCCAGCCTACACCACAGCCACAGCAACACCGGATCCTTAACCCACTGAGCAAGGCCAGGGATCGAACCCGCAACCTCATGGCTCCTAGTCAGATTGGTTAACCACTTCACCACAACAGGAACTCCAAGCATCAAAACTTTAAATAAAGACAGGATCAGAATTTTCCTTTTTTTTTTTTTTTTTAGAGTTCCTATCATGGCTCAGTGGAAATGAACCCAACTAGTATCCATGAGGATGCAGGTTTGATCCCTGGCCTCATTCAGTGTATTAAGGATCCAGCATTGTCACAGGCTGCAGTATATGTTGAAGATGCAGCTTGGATTCCATGTTGCTATGGAATAGGCTGGCGGCTGCAGCTCCAATTCAACCCCTAGCCTGGGAACTTCTTGTGCCGCCCCCCCAAAAAAAAAGAATTTTTATTTTTAAAAATTTTTGCCACACCCACCCATGGCATGCATAAGTTCCCGGGCCAGGGATCGAACTCAAGCCACAGCAGTGACAATAACAGATCCTTAACCTGCTGAGCCACCAGGGAACTCACAGAATTGTTGATTTTTCCCTTTTGTCTCAGGGTCCAGGATGACTGCAAACAGCTCAAGGTTAGGAAGTCTCACTACATGCCCTAGGAATGCTCTGTAGCTTGGAATGTTCTGGAATAGTTTAGGAAAGGGTGGATTGCCTTCTCTGGGTGGTTGAACACCTGGGATTATGAAGGTCCAGAGGGGTTGCATGGTGAGAATGGGTGGTCCAGGGCTGGTTCCTAAGATCACAGAGCTGCATAGAGGTAAAACAGGGGAGATGAACTCGTCAGGCCTCTTCGGAGCCCAGAGGCAAAAACTGAGCCTCTTAGAGGGCAAGTGAAGGTGAGTCGGTTCCAGATTCGCCTTCCGTGAGGGCTCCCAGCGGGCTCTTAGGGACCTGATTAGAGCCCTAGGCAAACTGTTTTGCATTTCTTTGTTTCTTAGCTGCCCCCTGGGACCTCCAGGCTGAGGGACTTTCCACTGGCCACGCCCTTCCCTGTGAACACACCCATCGGTTTGCAGCCTGGCTCAAACTTTTTGCCTGGAATTCCTCATAGCCCTCAGACTCACCACTCATTGGTCTAGCAAATATTTTCCTGGGAGCCTGTGGTAGGAAAAAAAGAAGCCCTGCCCTCGGGGAGTTGACCTCCTGGAGAAGGAAATAGTCAATCAAGTATTTGCACAAATTGAAAGTTTCAAATTGTGCCAGGAAGGAGAGAGAGAGAGAAAGACTAAGCAAAGAAGATCGAACTAGGAGGGCTATCGTATACCCTGGGAGATGCTGGAGCACTGCATGGAGGAAGTGACTCCTTAACCCTTACCTAAAAGATGAGAAAGCACCACTAAGCAAAAGTGAAGAGGCCATCCCAAGGAAAGGAAACAGTAAATACAAAGACCCTGAGGTGGGAGGTACAGTAAAGACTGAATGTAAAAAGAGTAGGGGGGTGTCACCTGGTGGCTGATCCAGTTGGGTATCCATTCAAAAACAAACAAGAGTTCCCATTGCAGATCAGCAGAAACGAATCCCACTAGTAACCTTTAGGTTGCGGGTTCGATCCCTGGCCTTGCTCGGTTGGTTAAGGATCCAGCGTTGCCATGAGCTACGGTGTACACTGAAGACTCGGCTTGGATCCTGTGTTGCTGTGGCTGTCGTGTAGGCCAGCAGCTACAGCTCTGATTCGACCCCTAGCCTGGGTACCTCCATATGCCACAGGTGTGGCCCTAAGAAGCAAAAAAAAAAAAAAAAAGAAAGAAAGAAAGAAAGAAAGAAGAAAGAAAGAAAGAAAAGAAAAAGAAAATAAGAAAATAAATAAATAAAAGGGCCAAGTAGAAAACATTGGCTTTTCAGGCCACAAGTTTTCTACTCCAGTCTGCACAGAAGTGACCACAGATGACACTGCATGAGTGGGCAAGGCTGTGCTCCAATAAAACTTTACTCACGGGCTCTGAAATTTGAATTTCATACCATTTTTATGTATCATAAACTATGATTTATTTATTTATTTTGCTTTTTAGGGCCGAATGTATGCACCCACGGCATGTGGAAGTTCCCATTCTAGGGGCTGAATTGGAGCTGCAGCTGCTGGCCTACACCACAGCCACAGCAACTCAAGATCAGAGCCACATCTGTGACCTAAACCACAGCTCAGGGCAACACCGGATGCCAACCCACTGAGTGAGGCCAGGGATCAAACACGTATCCTCATGGATACTAGTTGGATTCATTTCCGCTGAACCACAACAGGAACTCCCTATGATTCTTCTCCTTCTCCTTCTTCTTCTTCGTACTTTTAGGGCTGCACTAGCTAGGGGTTGAATTGGAGCTGCAGCCGCTGGCCTACAATACAGCCACAGAAATGCCAGATCCTTAACCCACTGAGAGAAGCCAGAGATCGAACCTGCATCCTCATGGATGCTAGTCAGAATCTTCTTTTGATTCTCCCCCCCCAACTCTTTAAAAATGTAAAAACCATTCTTAGCTCATAGGGTTCACAAACACAGGAAGTGGGGGTTATGGGGGCCATAGTTCGAGACCTCCCTACCCTAAGAGAAGGATGTCCCTATAGTTTATCATCTAAGTAAGAGCATTTTGGGGAGTTCCCGTTGTGACTCAGTGGTTAATGAATCCAACTAAGAATCATGAGGTTGCAGGTTCGAGCCCTGGCCTCACTCAGTGGGTTAAGGACCTGGCGTTGCCACAAGCCTTGGTGTAGGTCGCAGATGTGACCCGGATCTGCTGTTGCTGTGGCTGTGGCGTAGGCTGGTGGCTACAGCTCTGATTAGACCCCTAGCCTGGGAACTTCCATATGCCACGAGTGCAGCCCTAGAAAAGACAGAAAGACAAAATAAATAAATAAATGTTAGCATTTTAGGGAGTTCCCAGTGGTGGCTCCATGGTAACAAACCCGACTAGTATCCATGAAAACTTGGTTTTGATCCTTGGCCTCCGTTCAGTGGGCTAATGATTTGGCATTGCCGTGAGCTGTGGTGTAGGCCAGATCCCGTGTTGCTATGGCTGTGGTATAGGCCAGCTGCTATAGCTCCAATTCGCTCCCTAGCCTGGGAACTTCCATATGCTGAGGGTGCAGCCCTAAAAAGACAAAACAAAAAAGGAAAAAAATAAATAAGAACGCTTTACATTTGCAAAGTTGTGGTTTAACTCCTCACCCCACCCTGTATCGGTGGCATATAGAAGTTCCCAGGCCAGGGATCTAATCCTAGCCTCAGCTGTGACCTACTTATTCCACAGCTGTGGCAATGCTGGGTCCTTAACCCACTGCACCACAGTGGAAACTCCTGAAGTTTTTTTTTAATTGAAGTTTAGTTGATTTATAATGTATTAGTTTCAGGTGTACAGCAAAGTAATTCAGTTGTTTTATATATATATATTCTTTATACATATATAAATGTGTTCTTTTTTTCTTTTTTCTTGTTTGGCCATGCCCACGCCATGCAAAATTTCCTGGGCCCAAGGAGTTCCCACCCTGGCTCAGTGGTTAACAAATCCGATTAGGAACCATGAGGTTGTGGGTTCGATCCCTGGCCTTGCTCGGTGGATTAAGGATCCGGCGTTGCCGTGAGCTGTGCCGTAGGTTGCAGACGCTGCTTGGATCCCACGTTGCTGTGGCTCTGGTATAGGCTGGCGGCTACAGCTCCGATTAGACCCCTGGCCTGGGAACCTCCATATGCCATGGGTGTGGCCCTAGAAAAGACAAAAAAAAAAGTTCCTGGGCCCAGGTTGGAACCCACACCACAGCAGCAGTGACAATGCCAGATCCTTAACCGACTGAGCCACGAGGGAACTCCCAGTAGGTCCTTGTTGTTTGTCTATTTTGTATATATCAGTGTGTATCTGTTAATCCCAAACTCCTAATTTATCCCCCCCACCCCTTTCCCCTTTGGTAACTGTAGGTTTCTTTGTCTGCAGTTATTATTGAAGTTTAACCAGTCTATAGAAAGGGCATAAATGATATGTATAAAATCTTACGGGAGATCCTGTCCTGGTGCAGCAGAAACAAATCCTACTAGGAACCATGAGGTTGAGGGTTTGATCCCTGACTTCACTCAGTGGGTTAAAGATCTGGCATTGCCATGAGTCATGGTGTAGGTCACAGACGCAGCTCAGATCTGGCATTGCTGGGGCTATGCTGTAGGCTGGCAGCTGTAGCTCCGATTGGACCCCTAGCCTGGGAAACTCCATATGCTCTGGTGCAGCCTTAAAAAGCAAATAATAATAATAATAATAAAAGATACAGAATGAGCAGCTCTCAGAAACCCCAGAAATCCCCCCAGTATCTCCTCCAGTCACTACTGCCCAAAGATATGGAACAGCACAGATTTTGGGTAGCCTTTTTTTCTTTTCCCTTTTTTTTGGCCACACCCATGGCATGCAGAGGTTCCTGGGCCAGGGACCAAGCTCTTACCACAGCAGGACCAGAGCCACAGCAGTGACCAAGCCAGATCCTTAACCCACTGAGCCCCAAGAAAACTCCATAGGGGGCCTATTTTTAAATTTCATAGCCCTTGGGAGTTCCCGTTGTGGCGCAGTGGTTGACGAATCCGACTAGGAACCATGAGGTTGTGGGTTCGATCCCTGCCCTTGCTCAGTGGGTTAACGATCTGGCGTTGCCACGAGCTGTGGTGTAGGTTGCAGACGCGGCTTGGATCCTGCGTTGCTGTGGCTCTGGCGTAGGCTGGTGGCTACAGCTCCTATTAGACCCCTAGCCTGGGAACCTCCATATGCCACGGCAGCAGCCCAAGAAATGGCAAAAAAGACAAAAGTAAATAAATAAATAAATAAATAAATAAATAAATAAATTTCATAGCCCTTGAGTCATGCAGCATGGCTCCAGTGAGTTCAGCTTCTTGCACTCAACATTCACATGCAGGTTTGTCCACGCTGCAGGGGCCTGAACCTTGCTTAGTCTCACTGCTCTACTCTCCTTCTGAGGCCCTGGCACAGTTTATCTGTTTTACTGTTGGTGGGCACTTGGGTGTTTCCCCTTTCGGGTGATTATGACTAATGCAGCTATGGAACATTCTAGCACATGCCCCAACAGCATTTCTGTTGGGTACATACCTAGGAGTAGGACTGTTGAGTCATACACAGTGCCTGATTCCAGCTTGAGTGGATGTATCCATTCACCAAAGTGCAAACCAGGATGATTTTGAAAGCAAAAGGGATGTTCGTGAAGTCACATCAGGATGGTGGTTGTAAACCAGCCTACGACCCCTAGCCCAGAAACTTCCATAGGCTGCAAGTACGGCCCTAAATAGAAAAACAAAAAACTACAGTCCTATCGGCAGGATTCTGAGAAAGGTAGTTCCCAGATCTTCAGCCTCCCTCCTTTCCCATGAGTCTAGAATGAAGCAGTAAGTAAATAAAGAAGTTTTTTTTTTTTTTTTTTAAAAAGCATATAATATGTCAGATAGTGTGAACTGCTGTTGGGGGAAGTAAAATAGGATTAGGGGAAGGGAGGACTGAGGGCAGATGGTAGCAAATACTTTATACATATAAACAGATATCAGAGCAGAGTTCGGAAAAGAATCAGGGAGAGTGCAATTGTGGATATCTAGGGGAAGGGCATTCCGAGTGGGAGGAATAGCTTGTGCAAAGGTCCTGGGGCAGCACCTTGCCTGGTGTTTTGATGGAACAGCTAGGAGGTGATTGGAGCAGAGAAAATGAATGAATGAGGAGAGAGGAAGGGGGTGAGGGCAGGGCTGGGACTGGGGATGGGCAGGCCTTGTGGCTCACAGAGAGGACTTGGGTTTTTATCCTGAGGGAGGTAGGAGCCCTGGGGGGCTTTGGGCAGAGGAGGGGCGGGACCTGACTCAGGTGCTCACTGTCGCCCTCTAGTGGTGTCTGTGGGAAGGACAGACCATGTCAGGGGGCTGGGTTGATGGAGGGCGGGCATGGCGGTGGGGCTGTTGTTCTGGTCCAAGATGGAGACGGTGGTAGCTGAAATGGATGAATAAAATGTGGGCCATTCATACAGCGGAATTTTTTTTTTTTGTCTTTTTGTCTTTTGAGGGCATATGGAGGTTCCCAGGCTAGGGGTCGAATCTGAGCTACAGCTGCCAGCCTATGCCACAGTCACAGCAATGTGGGATCTGAGCCTTGTCTGCGACCTACACCACAGCTCACGGCAACGCTTGATCCCTGACCTAGTGAGAGAGGCCAGGGATCGAACCTGCAACCTCATAGTTCCTAGTCAGATTCGTTTCCGCTGCATCATGACAGGAACTCCATACAGTGGAATATTATTCATCCACACAAAAGAATAAAGCATTGACACAGAGCACCACACCATGGATGAACCCTGAACATAGGATATTCACTGAGAGAAGCCAGTCACAAAAGACCTCACAGTGCGTGATTCAATTTATATGAAATGTCCAGAACAGGCAAATCCACAGAGATAGAAAATGGGATAGTAGTTACCAGAGGCTGAGAAGGGAGATGATTAATGACTGCTAATGGGGATGGGGTTTCTTTTCGGGGTGACTGATAGAAATGTTTTAAAATTAGAACATAGTGGGAGTTCCTGTTGTGGTGCAATGGAAACGAATCTGACTAGTACCCATGAGGATGCAGATTCGATCCCTTGCCTCACTCAGTGGGTTAAGGATCTGGCATTGCTGTGAGCTGTGGTGTAGGCTGTGGGATCTGACATGGCTCAGATCCCACATTGCTTTGGCTGTGGCATAGGCTGGCAGCTGTAACTCCAATTCGACCCTTAGCCTAGGAACTTCCATATGCCGAGGGTGTGGCCCTAAAAATAAATAAGTAAATACACAAATAAATGACATTAGAACATAATGATATTAAAACTCATTAAATTGTACCACTTAAATCTGACTCAGTCCATTTCACCACATCCCCTCTGGCCCCCACCCTGGTTCAGGATCCTATCATCACTTGCCTTGGTGACCGCACCAGCCTCTTCCCTGGCCTCCTGCTTCCACTGCAGCTCCCCAATATCCACTTTTCACAGCTGCCAGAGAGATCTTTGCAAACAAAATTATAACTTATCATGTGGGCTGGTTAATTTTATGTATCCACTTGGCTGAGCCCTGGAGGCCTAGATATTTGGTCAAATGTTACTCTGGATGTTTCTGTGAAGGGTTTTGGGATGAATTGATGTTTAAATCAGTGGACTGTTAGGTAAAACAGATTCCCATTCCTACTGTGGGTGGGCCTCATCCGATCAGTTGAAGGCATGACTAGCACAAATAGACTGATCTTGCCAGGAGATGGCCTGCAGACTTGAGCTGCAACTTCAGCTATTGCCTGGGTCTAAATATTCAGGAGCAATTTCAATGTACTTGTTCTCCTAGGTGATCTTGGTGGGTCACTTAACCACTCAAGACTGATTTTTTCATCTGTAAACTGGACCCAATAGTGGTACACATTTCATGGGGTTGGTGTGAGGATGAGGTGGTAACATGTTAAATGCTTAAGACAAAGTTGAACAGTAAGTATTAGCTGGTATTATTACCATCAGTAGCATTTTGGTGATTTCTGTGGGAAGTGGAATTGCAGGTTGAGTAAACCTAGCCATTTTCCACACTGGCTCATTTTTCACCCTTTTTGGCCATGTGCATGGCATGCAGAAGTTACTGGGCAGGGATGGAACCTGTGGCATAGCGGTGACTGGCACCACAGCAGTGACAATGCTGGATCTTAAACCAGCCGAGCCATCAGGGAACTCTTGCATAGGAATTTTATTTTATTTTTTATTTTTATTTATTTATTTATTGGTTTTCACATTTTTAGTGGGGGCCACTGGGGAGGAGGCCTCTCTCACCCTGTCAATGGAGGTGCTCACAGTTTCTTCAGCCACTCCAATCTTGGGCCCTGGGGGTCCCGGGGGTGGCTGAGCACTTAGGCCATGTTCCCGTCACCTCTGAGGGGCACTGGGTAGTTGTAGGGTGTGACCTGGTTGATCATGACAGCATAGCTGGTATAAGGGCTGAGTACAGGCAGAATTATAGCAAGGCCCCAGATGGTGAAGGATGACACCAGCACCGACCCTTCAGCTCAGGCATTTTTCAGGAAGGCAGCGATTCTCACTGCCATCTTGGCAGTGGCGGCGCCCCCCTGCACATGAATTTTTTTTTTTTGTCTTTTTTTAGGGCCACACCCGCAGCATGTGGAGGTTCCCAGGCTAGGGGTCTAATCGGAGCTGTTTTGCCAGCCTACACCACAGCCACAGCAACACCAGATCCTTAACCCACTAAGCAAGGCCAGGGATCAAACCCACAACCTCATGGTTCCTAGTCAGATTCGTTAACCATTGAGCCATGACGGGAATTCCCTCCCTAACATCTTAATATTAAGCTAGACAACCTAGGGAATAGGAGAAAACAGTTGGGAATCATATATCTGATGAGAGATTAATAGTAAACTTACAGCTCAACAACACAAAAAAACTCTGTTTTAAAAATAGGTAAAAGATTGAATAAACATTTTTTTCAGTGTTGCATGAAAGGAGAAGTTAGCACTCTCCTTGACGAGGATGGAAGAGGCCCTCAGGCTAACAACATGCATATGATTAAGGCATTGCCACCTACTTCGTGGCATCTAACTATGGTTTTTAATGGAAAAAATAAAAATCATTATAAATGAGGAAAAAAACATTTTTTCACAGAAGATATACAAATGACTAATAAGCACATGAAAAAATGAGAATCCTAATCATAGATTTAGGGAATTAAAATCAAACCCCAATGAGATACCATTGCACACCTATTAGAATGGAAGAAAGGAAGGGCCAAATCTATCCTGACAACTGTTCTGAACAGCCCTTGAGCTAAAAGTGTTTCTCTTTTCAGTGTCTGAACCAAAATTCAAATAATATTTCATTATATGTAAAAATTCTATAAAATTCAAATTCAGTATTTAGAAATGAAGGGTTTTTTTTTGTTTTGCTTTTTAGAGCTGCACCCAAGGCATATGGAGGGCCCCATGGTACGGGTCCAATCAGAGGTACAGGTGACCGCCTACTCCATAGCCACGCCAGATCTGAGCTGCATCTGCAACCTACACCACAGCTCACGGTAACACTGGATCCTTAACCCACTGAGTGATAGGGATCAAACCCAAAACCTCATGGTTCCTAGTTGGATTTGTTTCTACTGTGCCATAATGGGAATGACTAAAATGAAGTTTTATTGGTACATGACTATGCCCACCGAGTTGAGTAGTTGCTACAGATGCTGTCTGTAGCTTGTAGAGCTGAAAATACTTATTATCTGGATCTTTGCAGAAAATGTTCGCTCCTAATTCAAAACAGTGTATGGCATATATTAGGTTTTTGATATATGGAGAGATTATCACTGAATATCTGCTGGAATAGTCTGATGCAGTTTATAACCGTGTGGAGAAGGTCAGACCTGGATTAAGATTCTGGTGCTTGAAGTTCCTGCTGTGGCACAGCGAATTAAGGATTTGATCCCTGGCCCAGGAACTTTGATGTGCCCCAAAATAAAACATTGTAAAAAAAGTTAAACAAAACCCTGCAGAGTCAGGGTTTTGGGTGAGGTAAATGAGTTATGGTGAGGTGAGGGAGGTATTGAGTGCAACTGCAGAGTTAGATTCTCTCTTAAATTAGTATTTTCTTCATCATGGAGTTTTTTTGCATTGATTTTTCTTAAAAAATATTGCACAGGAGTTCCCTAGTGGCCTAGTGGTTAAGGATCTGGCAATGTCACTGCTATGGCTTGGGTCGCTTCTGCGGTGCGGATTCAACTCCTGGCCTGGAAAACTTGCCATGCCCTGAGGAACAGCCAAAAAAAAAAAAAATATATATATATATATATATCTCACATATATCACACAAACATTTATCTTGATGACAGGGTCATTTGGGGCACTCTTAAATTTCGGCTAATTCTTGCCCTGATATTTATAATGTCAAGGGATGGGCCCTGAAATACACAGTTTTGTCCTCTTTCTTCCTGCTTTTGATACAAGAAACTTTGAGCTCTGTGACCCGCCGGCACTGAGGAGCCACAGAGAGCTCTTGAGCAGGGGAGTTTCCGGTTAGTGCAGATTCCAAAGGTTTACTGTGGATGGGGAGCCAGAACTAGCGAGAGGAGTACGTTTACGGGTGTGAGGGATGCACGAGCTCCGGGAAGTGGGCAGGAGGTCCCGCATTTCTCCGCCGGGAGCCAACTAAGTGGGGGGCGCCGCGCCCGAGCCCCCTCTGCCGAGCCAGGACCCGGATGTATAGCACGCCTGAGGCTGCACAGCGCTGCTCTGCAAGGCGCCTCGCTGCACGCACTGGCAGCTGCTGAGCCGGCCAACTGTCTTCTCCCCGCCCCCACGCCACCGGGCGTCCGGTCAAGCACCTGGCAGCCGCCTCGCACCGGGGACCCGCAACACCTTGCTGCATTGTTGTCGCCTCTGCCGTCTACTCCCTCCCAAGACAGGACCCAGCACCCACCCCTACCTGTGCGGGACTCGTGCCCCTTTAAGAAGCTAGACGCAGCCAGGGGTGGGCGTGGTCGCTGCGAGCTAAAGAGGGGGCGGTGTCGGGCCACCCTGATTGGCCCGAGGCCCGGGCGGTGGCCGCGCGCGCCTGCGCAGTGCGCGGTCGCGCGCGCCGCGGGGAGGAGGGCGCGCGGGTGCTAATTGGTCGCGGCATAGGCCCCGCCCGCGAGTGGAGGGCAGTCACGTGACGCGACGGCTGGGGGCTCCCGGCGCGGGGGACGCTGGTGGCCAAGATGGCGGCGGAGCTGGTGGAGGCCAAAGTGAGTGAGCGGCCGCGGCGCCGGCCCGGGAGGGTGGGGGGTGCGTGGACCGGGCGGCAGGCCGAGGTCTGCGCCTTCCGCTCGGGGTTCTGAGACACGGCCCGCTCGCAGCTCGGCGTCCGGCCTCCTCGCCCGCCCCTGGTCCCCGGACTCCGGGTGCGGGCGGGGCGCGGGGAGGCCGGGGGCGGGGCCCCCGAAAACCTCACCCCACTCTTCGCCCTGGGGGGTCGGCCCCTGGGCTTGAGCTTGGGGTCCCCTTCTCCAGCTCGAGCGGTTAGGATACCTACACATCTCCCTAAACACGGGCACAGGGCCGCGCCTCCCAGCTTGAGGCACAGTCCCCACGGACAGCTTGACGGGCTGAGCTGCTTGTCTTCTCCGTCCCAAACAGGGGTCCGCGCTCTTTGGCCTTTGGGATTGTCTGCGCGTCTTCTCTCCCGCCATGGCTGCCGTCAGGGTCTTAGCCTCCTCGCCCCAGCCGACTAGACTGGGGTTGGCTACTCCTTGCTCAGAAGGGTCCCCTGACTCTTCTGCCACCGCTTGCACCGTCCGGAGTGATGAGCTGGGGTCCTCAATGTCCCCCCAAAATAGTGTGTCTCTTGGGGTCTGTACGCTAAACTGGTGTTTGGGGCGGTGTTCAGCTCCTGCTCTGGTTCCAGAGCCCCGCCTCCCTCCCGACACCTTCCTCACCCTGGAGTGGGCTTGGTGTTAACTGAGTGTGCTCCTCTGGGATGGAGCTCTGGCCCCTGTGTCCAAGACCTTCCCATCTCTCTCCTCTCAGTCTTCGGTTCTGAGCTCTGCCTTCCTTCTCCCTCTTCCCCCTTAGGACAGCATCTATGCCCTTTTGGACTACTTCTGGGGGTTCTAGTCCTCACCCTTGCGGGATCAGACTCTTATTTCCCAACCTTGGCTGTTTCCTCTGTATTCTACTCCATTGTGGATCTACTGCTCAGATCACACTCCCTTTCCACCTAGCCCCAGAACCCCTGCTTTTGCACCCCAGCTTTGGCATCTGAGGCCCCTCTCTCTTTTTTCTGGTCTCTCGTGTTGGTCCTTGGAAGGTCTCTGACCGACTGCAGGGTAGGCTTTTTTCTGTAGGGTAGTTCCTAGTGCTTCTCTGCTGTATTCCTGTTTGGGGTCCAGGTTCCACATCCCATAGATACCATCCCTTCTCTTAGCTTAGGGTCCTTTTTAACCCTCTTGGGACTAAGCTGGAAGCATCAGTTTTCCAGGGATGTATTTTCTTCAAGGTAGCCTCTCTGAGGTGAGGCTCCAGAACTCTTGCCCCTGACTGCACGAGACTTCTTCTGTAAGAAGTTTACTCAAGGCCGCAGATCTCAGGGATGTAGAGGGCAGGACCTTTGCAGGACTGAGGCACCCCCACCCCTCTGGTCTGTCCTCCCCAGGGTCTTGACCTGTAAATGTTTTCTTTCCCTTTCCTTACATCTCCCTTCCCTTCCCACTGGGATCTGAAATGAAGCCCTCAAGTTTCTGTGATTATAGGGTATTACCCTCCCTTCACCCCTGAGCTCCCTCCCCCTGTACCTAGAACACATGCTTCTGCTCCTCTGGAATTTTGAGAAATTGAGTACCTGCCCTAGAGATGTGCAAGCCCAAGGCAGCAGCCTGCAACCTGAAGTCCCCTGGAGCCCTGAAATTTAATCTCCTCTGCTGTGGGGTTTTGGCTCTGGGCTCCCACTGCTCCTCCAGCCAGAGAGTGGGGTCTGAACTCTTATACCATTCAGGGCCTTGAAATATGATCTGATGAACTCTGCTTGACCCTCCAGTGGCTGCCCCCCAACCCCAATTAAATCAAGTTGACCCTTTTTCTTGTCTTTTGTCTTTTTTTTTAAAGCTGCACCCGCGGCATATGGAGGTTCTCAGGCTAGGGGTCTAATTGGAGCTATTGCTGCCGGCCTACTCCAGAGCCACAGCAACGTCAGATCCGAGCCGCGTCTGCAACCTACACCACGGCTCACGGCAACACCGGATCCTTAACCCACTGAGCAAGGCCAGGGATCAAACCCACAACCTCATGGTTCCTAGTCGGATTCGTTTCCGCTGCGCCACGACGGGAACGCCTTATAATTTTTTTGTCTTGTCTTTTTTTTAGAGGACCCTTTTTCAAGTTTTCTAAAGTGTGAGCCTCCATTCAGGGGGGCTCAGGACTGCAGCATAGCTTGCTCTGATTCTAGGGAGACTTCTTTTTCCTCCAGTGCTTTGCTGTCACCAAGAAGTGCTTACTATACGTCTCATTGAAATGTCTCCCTCTTTTAGGAGCTTTCTCACCCTTTTGTAGTGAGAACCAGAGATTTTGTCTTTTGGAGTGCAAAATGGGCTGGTTCGAGGGGAGGGTGAAGGGGGCTTGTTGATAAACTTGGAAATCTGAGACTCTTAACCTGAGAGGGGGTGGTCTAGAAAGTCCCTGAGAGGAGCGTGCATAGTAGTTTGCACGGAGCTCTGATTTCCTGGAGAGAGGAGCCCCTAAGTTGAGCACAGCTACTCTATCAAGGCTGTTGTTTCTCTAGGCAGCTCCAAAGGAGCCTAGAGTTGAGGCTCTGGAAGCTGCTGGGGCCTGGCGCTGTTTATAAACACAGATCCGTGGGGCAGGGTCAGTATGAAGCCACAGCAGGAAGTGTTCTGCAAAGCGCTTGGGGCTTCTTCCTGAATGTTTGCGCCCTGCTCGTGCGCCCCCCCCCCAACCAGTGTCAAGGGCAGGCTCCTGGGTGGTGGCAGCTGCTGAGAAATACGAGTTGTGAACATATGGCAGCTTGAGGGGTGTGCCCCAGGATGCAGGAGCAAGAGGTGGCTCCGGATGTCCAACCTGGTGGACAGGGTAGGTGGGGGCAGGGGATCCCAGGGGCGGGGTGACTCCAAAAGGCCAAGCCCACCTGCCTTTGGCTCCGTGGCCAGTGGTCAGCTTCCACATGACATCGCCTCTCCCCTTGAGTGCTTTGGGCCTCTTCCAGAAGAAACATCTTGTCTGCAATCTTTTCTTCTCTGCTCAAGGTGGGAAGTCAGGCCGAGGGAGGTAAAGCCTCTTTGTTTTCAGAGTGTTCAGACTCTCCAGCAGGCTGCTTAGGGCCCTGTGAGGGGGTGTGCTGGGGATGAGGGGCCCCCAGGCAGCTGGGTGTGAGTGGAAGTAAGCAGCTCTAGGAACCTGATGCTCTCAAGTCCAAATGCCAGCCCTGCTGTCCACACTCAGGAAAGCCTTGGGTCAGTTGCTTCCCTCTTGGAACCTCAGTTTTCTGACCTGTATAGTGGGCATGAGTCCTTGTGAGCATAGTGACCGTGAAGGCCCTTGTGCTTGCCATTGGCGGACACTCAGTGTCTGCAGTGCAGGAGTAGAAAGAAGATCCTGCAGCAGGAAAAGTGTCCCCCTCAAGGCTTTGCTGGCCAGGCAACCCTGTAGGTTTGTTTGTGTCATTTTGAGCCCAGCACACCCCTCTGCTACCAGCAGAAGCCTAGTGCTGTACATCTGGAAGGGATGTTAGTCAGTTCCCACCTTGACTGAAGTGCTGTGAAGCCTGGCAACAGGCCAGGGTCACCTGGGAACCTAGGGCAGAGTCTGAACTTGAACCCAGGGCTCCTGAGCCCCAGGGCCATCATCAGATTCCATGGCTGACTCTTAAGCTGCCGGGAAGCAGCAGCCTTCTGGCTTTGAGGCCACTGCAAGAAGAGCTTGGCAGGTGAACCGCCTACCTCTGACTGGCAGACTTTTTCTAGTTGAGTTTAAGTGATTTATTGGTTTTTTGGGGTGCTGTGCTGCCCCAGGCATGTCAGCTTTTCACATCCACTGTTGTCGCTTATACTTTTTATTTTTCCCTTCCCCCTAGAAGTTTCTTTTCCCCATTACATTTCACTTATCACAGGCCAGCTTCAGGGCTCAGCATGGGTGGCCCCTAAACCCTGCTGGCCTGTCTCTCCAGGATATGTTGCTTTAGTAGCATATTGGGGAGCCCAGAGTGTCACTGAGGGCAAGCTACCACCAGTTAGTTTCACTGCACTCTTGTGTTTGGGTTGACTTCGTTGGAGGGGCCCTGTGAGGTCATCACCTGCCTCAGCCCAATTAACAGCATCTATGGCTGCTGGATCCCGGTGCCTCTGTCAGCCTGATTTTGCCCCCAGGGGACACTTGGTGATGTCTGTGGGACATTTGTGGTTGTCAGGACTGGGGTTTTGGGTACTCCTGGCATCGAGTGGGTGGAGCCAGGGATCCTGCTTCACACCCCACCTTGCCAGGGACGGCCCCATCCCAGAGAATGATCCAGCCCTGGCATCCACGGTACTGGGGAGGAGGCATGCTGGTGAGCCCCGCAGACGCTTTGATGGCCTCGACAGTGCTCAGCTCTCTGGTCGGTGCTGGGGCAGCCTAGTGGGGAGGAGCCACCCCTAGCTTCAGAGATGAGTTTGGATCTTGTTCCTAACTGGGGCTCACTCCAACCTGGTAGGAGTGTTTGAAGGATCAGAGTCAAGTTTATAATCACACAGCCTGCTCAGTCCCCTTCAGGTGAGTTGTGCCTAAGGAAGTGGTGGCTGCCGTCCTCCAGACCAAAGGGAAAACATGTTTGTGGCTGATGTTGGTTGAGCACCCACTCTGCTTTGCGTGAGTCACCTCATCTGGTCCTTTCCACATCCCAGTGAGGTGGACATGCTGTCCTCCCTGATGAAGAGACTGAGAGTCAGAGAGGCCATTGGTGTTCTTGGCTGGAGAGTAGTTAAGTCTGTTTACAGGGAACCAAGATTCTCAGGTCCTGCCCTGGGGATGCTTTTACGCTTGAAGATGAGAAAAGAAAGAGGACCTAAAATAGAAGTAGTTTGTGGGGGGAGCAGTTGGAGGAGCTTTTGCTGCGTTGGCGATGCTGAGGAAGGTTGGAGGAGGTGGAAGGGAGCAGGGCTGAGCTGGGAGGGGGCACAGGGAAGGGTGAACCAGCAGATTGAGCACAGGCATGGAAGTGGGACCAGGCATGGGCCAGTGGGACGGGTACCGAAACTGCTGCCTCCTCCTTGGGGGGCTGGGCTGGCCAGCCGCTGGCAGGGTCTCACTTCACTGTCCCTCCACTCAAGGCCCAGGCAGCCCCTCACCCTGGCAGCATCTCTCTCTGAGCCTTTTTGTCTGTGGTTGCTCTTCCCCAGAACATGGTGATGAGTTTCCGAGTCTCCGATCTTCAGATGCTCCTGGGTTTTGTCGGCCGGAGTAAGAGTGGACTCAAACACGAACTTGTCACCCGGGCCCTCCAGCTGGTTCAGTTTGACTGTAGCCCTGAGCTGTTCAAGAAGATCAAGGAGCTCTACGAGACGCGCTACGCCAAGAAGAGCTCAGAGCCCACACCCCAGCCCCACCGGCCCCTGGACCCCCTGGCCATGCACTCAGCCTATGACCGGGCCAGCTCGGTGCCCAGGACTCCCCTCACAGGCCCCAACATTGACTACCCCGTGCTCTACGGGAAGTACTTAAACGGACTCGGACGCTTACCTGCCAAGACCCTCAAGCCGGAAGTGCGCCTGGTGAAGCTGCCCTTCTTTAACATGTTGGATGAATTGCTAAAGCCCACAGAGCTGGGTGAGTCCCTGCTGTCCCTGGGGGAGGCCCACCTTTTGAGTTCTCCCAGCACCAGAGGCCAGCCACGTGGCCAACCCGGAGTGTTTTCTGGGGAGTGGGAAGGGCCAAGAGGCTGTGAGGGGATTACCCCTCCCAGGAAGCACAGGGGCTACCTTTGGGTCCTTGAACTAGGGACCTATTATCATGTGGGCAAGTTACCCCAAATCTCAGTGGCTTGAAACAGCTAACACCTATTAGGTCTGTTTCTGAAGGTCAGAACTCGGGAACGGCCTAGCTGTTCTGGCTCGGGGGCGCCCAGGGAGTTACAGTCAAGGTGGTATGGTCAGGGGCTGCTTTGTCAGAAGGCTCGGTGGGGGCCGGGGACAGGGCCACTTTCTCATGTGGTTGCTGGCCGTTGGGTGGAGATTCCAGTTCTCGCCACATGGGCCTCTGTGGCCTGCTTGTACTTGAGAGTCCCCCTGCATGGTGGCATGGTGGCTCAGACTCAGAGGTGGGGAGGGGAGGGAGCTGATGGGGCAGTGGTGGGAGAGGGCGAAAGTGTGTGTGCGCACGCGCACATGGGAGTGCTCAAACCTGCTGGGAGCCTAGATCTCCCTCATAACCTCAGCTTGGAAACGGCATCCTTCTGCTTCTGCCACATTCCACTAGTCACAGAGACCAACTCCGATACCCTGTGGTACACTGTGAGGCTGGAGGCTTGATCTGACTTTCTCTCCTTCCTCCACAGAAAGCTGCTTCCTAGTAGGTAGCTTGCGGGAGTGACTTTGGTCAGTGGATTCAGGCCTGTCAGCATGGGCAGGTCAGGGCTTGGCTAGGTGTGCCCCCAAGGGACAGGGTATAGCCAAGGCTGGAGGAGATGATGCCAAGGAATCTCTTGCTCGTCTCTTTGTCGCTCAGGTTGACTGAGTGTCATGTAGGTAGGCCTGGGTCCCTCCTGGACAGCCTTGATGACCGGGCTGGGGGTGGGTGTCAGCCTGGACCTAGCCTCAGGTGCTGTGAATTCCGGCCTGGGAGGCTGACCGGCCCCAGCTTTCTGGGTCTCCCAGGCTCCAGAGGGTGAGCAAAATGCGATGGGACTCTTGTCACTCCTCAGGTTTTAGCAGGTCCCTGAGTGTTCTTGGAGACCCCTCCCCCCATTCCTCCACCCAGTCATTCATACAGCATGTATCTCTGTGCTTGTTGAGTGGGCATCCGCTCTGGGATGCAGCAGGGAGCAGTCAGAGCCCCCACCCTTGTGGAGGTTCCCTTCTGGCACCCCTTGTTTGGGGCTTCAGGGTGTCCTCAGCCTGTGCTGGTGCTGTGGGGTTCACATAATAATGGTGGGCCCCGGTCATGAGTTGGGCCCTGTGTGCTGTGGCAGAGGTCACAGCCCCTTCACCCCCCTGCCCAACATGTCCCCAGCTGTGCGGCTCAATCCCTCCCACCCTGCTGACCCAGCGGCCTGCCTTGCTAGGCCAGGGGGCCCCCCTCTGTACACAGGCTTTAGTTCCAGACACATGCTGGCTGGCCCCCTCCATCCTGCCGTAGGTGGGGGAAAGGGGAAGGGTGGCTGCTACCTCTTGCCCCCTGCCTACAACCCTTAGACTTGGTGAGGGCGGGCCAGAGGGGCTGTGGTTCCAGGAAAGGCTGCGGGAGGTGGAGGAAGGCACTGCTGGCCCTCTACTGCCTTCTCTCTGGCGTGAGAAGGTATTTCCCAACTGCCCCCAGATGGGGGGCAGGTTAACCTGCCACTACCTATCATGGGGGTGATGTGGCAGCACTGGGGACCCAAGGCCCCTTCCTGAGTTTCTCCAGGACGACATTCCCTGTCTCTGCTCCCCACAACCTCTCTGTAGATGCCAGGACCCACCCACTACCCGCCCCCACCAGGCTTTAGGACCTCAGGACTGGCTGGCTGACTGGTTCTGAGGTTGAACTAACGATCCAGACTCTTAAAGACTCTAGTGTGATGTTTGTAACAGGGAAGCTGGGTTTTTACTGGGAAGCTGCAGAGCCAGCTTGATCATGAGTGGGGGCCGGGGCTCGAGATGACTTTGAACTCCCTCCCCCGCCTGGACCATGGGCTTCCTTCCTGCTCAGTGAACATGCAGTCATTCCCGCCCCACAATGCATCACTTTGCCCTGAGCCCCCGGGGACCCTGGTCACCTGATCTCCGGGAGAGTCTGCTCCCCTGTCTACACCAGGAATTGCTCTGCTGGCAGCTCAGAACAAAGAGGCCGACCCCACCCTGCCTTTGCTCCCACCCACTCCCCTGCCCCTATCCTGGGGTGTACCCTTTTCCCATGATCCTGTTTCCTCAGGGACTCTCGGGGGCTGCCCGGTTTCCTAGGGAGAGGCCTCAGCCAGCACAGATGCCAGCCTTGAAGCAGTCTGGTCCCCTCTGTTCGAGAACCAGCAATTCTGCCCACCCACCCCTCACCCTGGGTCCCCACAGTGAATTCTGCAGTGCTGGCATTGCCCAAGAACCACTTCAGGAGGCTCTAGCACAGCCTGCTTCCCCTTCCCCCTCACCTCTGGTCCTGACCTGCCGACCCAAATGAGGCCCAGTCTGGTCCTGTTTCCCTGGAAGAGCCGCCAGCCGGCTCTGGGATGGAGACTGCGCCAGGCGGACAGGAGACATAAATCACGAAGAGAGGAATGTTCGGGTTGGGGGAGGGGAGGGGAATAACAGAGCCACAGACCCAGAGCTGCAAGGACCTTAGGAGACAGATGATCCACTCCAGGGGGTGGGGTGGGGTGGGGGTTGGCACCCAGAAAGGTCAAGAGACTGGCCTAAGGTCACACAGCACCCTTAGGGAGGGGCTCCAGGTGCCTTGCTCCCCTGTGGGCAAGCACCGATTCTGAACCACAAGGAGGTTCTGGACTGCGGGCCTCCTCTTAGGACGGGGAGCCCAGCCATCTTCCCCTCTCTAGTCTGGAGATGGCTGGCAGCCAGGCCCACGGGGGCAGAGGTGGAAGGAAGCCTGTGCTGCCCAACCACAGGAGAGATGGGGGGCATGACACTGCTGCTTGGGGCTCACTGGGCATCTTATGGCCTGAGGGCCCCCCAAGCCTGGACACTTGGGGTGTCAGCCACCAGAGTCTGCCTGGGGAGCCCTGACCTCCCCATCAGGGCACACTGGGGAGAGGAGGGAAATGCGACCTAGTTCAGCACTGCTCTTTGTGGTACTCAGCGTTCTGTGGGCAGCGCCTTGTGGGGAGGGACCACTCACGTGGCCCAGCACAGTGAGTGAACTGCCCCTGGCTCTCCACGTGCCTGGGAAGTGGTCATCACTCACAGTGGTTGAGAACTGCTGGTCTAGTGCCTGCCCTGTCATGTAGGGCCTGCATATGTCCCTCATTCAGGCTCTGAGCCCTTTGGCTGGTGTTGCCCAACTAACAAGCAAGGTAGTGGGGTCACCGGCCTGGCATGTTTTGCCAGGAAGCTCCCCTAGAGGTGACAGAAGAGTGACAGGGTAAGGAATGCTCTGATCAGGGAGCACAGGGTTCCCAGGGGGCCAGTCAGTACTGAGCACCCCTTATTGCACATTGGGGCGGTGGCAGTCAGGAAGGTTTCCTGGAGGAGGTGGCATTCCTATCCAGAGTGAGGGATAAGTAGCAATTAAGCTAGACATAGAGGGGCAGGGTTGTGTTCCAGGCAGAGAGTTGGTGAGTGGAGGCCATTGTGACCAGAGCATGGTGTGGCTTAGGCTAGGAGTGGGAGTGCAGCCTGGATATGGGCAGCAGGGGCCAGAAAACACAAGATGGGTGGGCCACTGGGAATGGTGGGGACCAACTGGGCTGTCCTGACTGCTTAAGCTTTTCAGGACTTGTTTTCTTGTGTCCTTTTTGAGGTGGGTAATATCCCTGAGGCACAAAGAGGCAGAGTGGCCTGCCTGCCACCCCACAGCCTGTTGTGGTCCACACCAGGCCCAAGGGCCTTCTTTGGCATCCTCAGGTCCATCTCTTCCCCCATATCCCACTTCCAGGGATGGGTGGTCTGATCCACTGGGCTGGCTGGGGCATCCCTCCATCCATGATGGTGGTCAGGGCTCTGCCAGCTCTGTAGCAGATCCTGCTGGACCTCCATCTCTTGTGATCCCCTCACCTCCTGACTTTCTGCCTGCCCCTAGTTTTTACATGCCCAGCCTTCTCCCTGGTTTCTTCTGCATGCTTCCTCCCAGCAGCCCAAGGAAGCAGGTCAATTCCTCCTCTGCTCAAAACACTCTCCTGATCTGATTTTTTTGTCCTGTTCCCTCTCTGCTCTCACTTCAACCCCCTTGCTCACTTCACCCCAATCTCCTCCAGCACTCCAGCCCTGGTCCTGCCCCAGGGCCTTTGCCTGTGCTGTTCTT
Organism: Phacochoerus africanus; assembly: GCF_016906955.1. Lineage (NCBI taxonomy): Eukaryota > Metazoa > Chordata > Mammalia > Artiodactyla > Suidae > Phacochoerus > Phacochoerus africanus. The sequence goes on along the minus strand of NC_062547.1, from coordinate 74,868,215 downwards.
TCTGTCACACTCTTACCCAGACACTCACATGGCCCTTCCTTCCCCAGCGCCTCATCTAAAGCTCACCTTCTCCTTGGCCTTCCTCAGTACCCTCTCCTCTAATGCCTAGGACTGATTTGTTCCCCATTACACCCTAGGACGGAGCGTGGTGGGGGTAGCATGAACAATGGAGAGAGTGAACACAACTTTAACCTAGAATTCTCAAGCCTGTCCTTTAGTGCTTGTTCCTCCCATAACCCCACCAGCAGGAAGTCTTGGTTCCTTGCTCTGTGAATGGAGGAGCTGGGATTTGTTTTTGTTTTTGTTTTTTTTTTGTCTTTTTAGGGCCACACCCTCAACATATGGAGGTTCCCAGGCTAGGGGTTGAATCAGAGCTATGGCCACTGACCTACGCCACAGCCCACAGCAACGTGGGATCTGAGCTGTGTCAGCGATCTACACCACAGCTCATGGCAATGCCAGATCCTTAATCCACTGAATAAGGCCAGGGATCTAACCTGCATCCTCATGGATACGAGTCACATTCTTTTCCACTGAGCCACAACGGGAACTCCAGAGCTGGGGTTTGAACCCAGACCCCCTAGCTGGGGCTTGTGGTGCTCATTTACTCCCTGCTCTTGGTGAGGGGGCACCTCCTCCAGGAGGTCCCCACCATCATGGCTGGGGAGGGGCCTTGGCCTGGAGGAGAGGCCTTGAGGGCTCAGGGGCAGTGGGCTGCCAGCTGAGGGGCTTCAGGCCAGTGTGAGGGAGACCAGTCCCATTGATTACATTCTTAAAAACTCCTTTCCATTTTATTTAAACTTGTGAAAGTATATGTTCATCATAGAAAAACACAGGTTAACAGCAAAGAAGCTCAGCTGCTGTCCTTTTCTCTTCAGGGCAGGCCTCTGTCAGGTGCTTCTCTTTTCATGTGCCACCTATCCTAGGAAGTGTGGTGTGTCCTGACTGCTAGTTTGTCATTCTCCCCCAGTATATCGTGAGCACCTGCTGAGGTCATTAAATATCCTTCGCTGTTGGTGGTTTGCAAAGCTGTCTGGCAGCCTCCTGGAGATGTGGGTCCCAGACCTTCTGTTGGGGTCTCATGTTGAGCCTGGGGGCTGATTCCCCACCTCTGTGGTTTGCTTGCTCCTCCTCAACTTCCAGCTTTCCTGAGGACCCTGGAGCAGGGGTTTTCTCTTTAGTCCTGGATATGGGAAAATTGTAATTCTTAGGAGGTGAAGTTTTTGGAGAAAAATGGAGCAAGGAAGGAGGTGGGGAGTGCCAGAATTGTTGGTAGGTTGGGATGGAGGTTACAGTTTTTAAACAAAGGCACTCAGGGGAGTTCCTGTTGTAGCTCAACAGAAACAAATCCAACTAGTATCCATGAGGATGTGCGTTTGATCCCTGACCTCGTTTGGTGGGTCAGGGATCTGGCATTTCTGTGGGCTGTGGTGTAGGTCGCAGATGTGGCTCAGATCCTGAGTTGCTGTGGCTCTGGCGTAGGCCTGCGGCTACAGCTCCAATTTGACCTCTAGCCTGGGAACTTCCATGTGCCATGGGTGTGGCCCTAAAAAAGAAAAAAAAAAAGGAAAGGCATTCAGGGAAGGCTTTCATTCCAGTGACATTTGCACAGACTTAAAAGACACCAGGGCTCTATAGAGGAGGAATGTTCTGGAAGAGGGGACGGCTGGCAAGTGCAAAGGACCCTGAGATGGGATGTTCTTGGCAGGTGGGGAGCATGAAGAGGTGGCCAGGGTGGCTGCTGTGGAATCAGGGCCACCAGGGTTGGAGACAGATCGTCCCCTAGGCCCTGAACTGGGGGAGCCAGGAGACCAGCAGGGGTTCTGCATGCTGCCAGGGGAGTACTGGTCGGGAAGGGATCACTCTGGGCACATTTGGAAATTGGTGCAGCAGGCTGGGCCGAGGGAGCCTATAGTGGGGGATGGGGGCCAACTCCCGCATCTTGGTCCTGAACAGCTGGAAGGGTTGGCCTGCCACAGGCGGTGGATGGCATGGCAAAGGCCCGGGTTTGGAGGACCCCTGCCCCCTTCTGATAGTGCATCATGCACTGTGTCCCAGCTGTGGCAGCAGCTCGCCTTCCACCAGCCATTTGGGTTCCTGAGGGAGCTGTCAGTTACCCTGGGCTGATGGCACAGCAAAAAAGCGGATTGGGGAGTTCCCGTCGTGGCTCAGTGGAAATGAATCTGACTAGCATCCATGTGGACGAAGGTTTGATCCCTGGCCTTGCTCAGTAGGTTGCTGTGAGCTGTGGTGTAGGTCGCAGACACAGCTCAGATCTCACGTGGCTGTGCCTGTGGCTAGGCCAGCAGCTACAACTCCGATTTGACCTTAGCCTGGGAACTTCCATATGCTGAGGGTGCAGCCCTAAAAAGACAGACACAAAAAAAAACCCCAGAAAAGTGGATTGGGAGGTCATCCTCTGCCCCTGCCGTAGCCTCACCTAAAAGTAGGAGTCCTTCCAGGCGTGGGACCAGTCCTTCAGCGACCTTTCTCTTAGTTTCTGTTTTCAGAGTTCCCTGGCGCCCCCTCCCCTGCCTCCCAGAAGACTCCGAGGGGTGAGGAAATGTTTTTGACTCCTCCCACCTTTGCAGGCCAGCTCAGGTGTGATGAGGTCCCCTCCCCCCATGAATCACTGCCCCAGGCTCTTTGGGCAGGTCTGGGCACAGCTGCAGGTAGCCTACAGGAACCCTAGCCCTCCAATTAGGCGGCCCTTCTCTAGGGCCCCTACCTGGACACCTCCACCAGCAGGAACCTGAATTAGCAGCATAGCAGTTTCAGCAGCCACCCCTTGGAGGGTACCCAGACTTGGGTGGGGATGGGGTATGAACCCGAGGATGAGGGTAGGGTATCTGGCTTCTGTGCCTGATCTGCCTTTTTTTTTTTTTTTTTTTTGTCTTTTTGCTATTTCTTGGGCCGCTCCCGCGGCATATGGAGGTTCCCAGGCTAGGGGTTGAATCGGAGCTGTAGCCACCGGCCTACGCCAGAGCCACAGCAACGCGGGATCTGAGCTGCCTCTGCAGCCTACACCACAGCTCACGGCAACGCCGGATCGTTAACCCACTGAGCAAGGGCAGCGACCGAACCTGCAACCTCATGGTTCCTAGTTGGATTCGTTAACCACTGCGCCACAACGGGAACTCCCCTGATCTGCTTTTAAATTGAAATTACCTTTGCTTTTATGTTTTCCCATTAACAGTTGGTTTACAGTTATCTTTGCCTTTAAACAGCCTGCTCCTTGTGGTGCTTTGAAAGTCAGAAGATTCTGAAGCGGAAATGGGACCAGCTGGGCCGGCCTCATGGCCCCCTGCTCCCTACTGGCCCCCTGCCATGCCCTCTCTAGTGGCTTTCATGTTACAAAGTGGGGACATGGAGGCAGAAACTGTGTGTCTTGCAAAGCTGAAAGTATTTACACTCTAGCCCTTTATAGGGACAGTCTGCTTCCCACTGTTCTAAGGGGTTTGCAGTCTTAAAGCAGAGGCCTTACCTCCCCCAACTCCAAGGCTGTGGTTGTGGCCAGTTCTCAAGCGCCCTCCCCGAGAGGCGGCTCTTGCACAGACCCCCGCCTCCCTCAGTTTTGGTTACACAAATATACTGTGATATGCTATGCACGCCGCTCTGCACTTGCTCTTCTCACTTAAAACCATCTTGGGGATTAGTGTTTACTGGAGCACAAAGAGCTGCTTGATTCCTGACTGCCTGTGTTCACTGTAGCATAGTATTCCTTCATCCTGTTCCTTTGTGTGGAGCCCCAAAGTAGACCGTGTGTGTGTGTATTTAGGTTGTTAACATTCTTTTGCTGATAAAAACCATCCCGAGTCATGTCTGGCTGTGGGCCTTGGTCTTCCCGTGTCTGCAGTTGCCGCTTCCTGAGGTGTTTGTTGTTTTGGCACATTGTGCCAGCTTACCCTCCCTAGAGGTTTTCACTCCTACCAGCCACAGCCTCATCAACTTCTATCAAACTTTTCAGTCACTTCCAATCTTTCAAACAGATGATTTATTAGTAGAGTGGCTTTTGTTATTTTTGGATTTTTGTGAGGGGTTTTGGCTTCATCAAATTTATTTATTTATTTTTTTGGCTGTGGCATGCAGTGGCTTAACGTGGGATCTCAGTTCCCAGAGCAGGGATTGAACCTGGGCTGCAGCAGTGATGCCCAGTCCTAACCACTAGACCACCAAGGAACTCCCTTCAGTTTTTTAAAATTGTTTGATGTATTTATTTATTTTGATCCCCCCCTCCCTTTTTTTTTCTTTTTTGGTTGCCCCTTGGCATATGGAGTTCCCAAGCCAGGGATCAGATTCAAGCTGTAGTTGCGGCCTAAGCTGCAGCTGTAGCAACCCTGGATCCTTAACCCATTGTGCCAGCCCAGGGACTGAACCTGCATCCCAGCGCTCCCAAGACACCACTGATCCCATTGTGCCACAGAGGGAACTCCTATTTATTTATTTTGGCTGCACCCATGGCATGCGGAAGTTCCCAGGTGAGAGGTCATACCCGTGCCACAACAGGGACTCAAGCCACTGCAATGACAGCGCCAGATCTTTAAGCTGCTACACCATAGGAAAACTCCAAATTTATTTTCAAATTGAAATACGATAGACTTACAACCCTGATATTAGTGTCTCATATGCAAAATAATGATTTTGACATTATTATTTGTTACAGAATGATCAACACTTCTCAGTGCAGTTTTAAATTTTTAAACATTGAGGTGTAGTTTACATACAGTGAAATCCATAGACATTTAGTGTGTAATTTGAGTTTTAGCAAATGAATGTACCCGAGTAACCCCAATGCCATCAAATGTGGAACATTTCTATCACTATTAAGTTCCCTCAGGCCCCTTCCCAGGCAGTCCTTGCCTCCCCCAGACCCCCATAGGCAACCACTGTTTTGAGTTCTATCACCATAGATGAGTTTTGCCTGTTCAGAACGTGACATAATCCACATGCAGCGTGTACTACTTCACATCTGCTTTCTTTGGCTCAGCGTTAAAGCTTTCAGATTCATCCATGTTGGTGCATAGATTGTGAGTTATTTTATTGTATGAATGTACCACAGCTTATCCACTTGTTCTTCCGTTGCTGGGCACTTGGGTTGTTTCCCATTTAGGGCTACTAGGAGTAAATTAGCCAGGTGTCCTTGCACAGGTCTTTTTGTAGACATATTTCCATTTATTTGGGAAGCACCTAACAGCAGATTACTGGTTGCAGGGTAGGTATATGTTTAACTTTATTAGTAATTGTCCAGCGGTTTTCCAAAATGACTGCATCACATTATAGCCCCCTACCCACCCATCTACCCCTCCCCCAAGAGAGTTGTGGTGCATCCTCACCAACACTTGGAATCCTTTTTCTTATTTTAGCCACTGTAAGTGGATGTGTAGAGGTTTTAAACCAATCTTGAATTCCTGGGCCAATACTTGGGGGCCCTGGCTGTATGCATGTATGTGTATACACACACACACACACACATTTTTTTCTCTTTAGGGCCACGCCAACGGCATATGGAGGTTCCCAGGCTAGGGGTCAAATTGGAGCTATAGCTGGTGGCCTTTGCCACAGCCATAGCAATGCCAGATCTGAGCAAAGTCTGCCACATACACCCCAGCTCATGGCAACGCCAGATTCTTAACCCCCTGAGTGAGGGCAGGGATCAGACCTGTGTCCTCATGGATACTAGTAAGGTTCGTTTCTGCTGAGCCACAACAGGAACTTTGCTAATGTTTTGTTAAGGATTTTTTCTTCTTCTTTTTATGGCCAAACCTGTGGCATATGGAAGTTCCCAGGCCAGGGATCGAATCAGACCTGCAAAGCAATGCTGGATCTGAGCCACATCTGCAACATACACTGTAGCTTGCAGCAACACTGGATCCTTAACCCGCTGAGCAAGGCCAGGGATCAAACCGAATCGTCACAGACACTATGTTGGGTTCTTAACCCACTAAGATGCAATAGGAACGCCTGAATTCAGGGTTGTTGTTGTTGTTGTTTTTAACTTAAAAAAGTTTTTCAAACTTTCTATATCTTATGTTGCCAGTTTTGGTGATTTGCGTCTTTGGGAGAATTTGCTCATTTCATATAAATTGTCGAATTTATTGTCAGGAATTTGCTCTTTATAGCCCCCTGTTGAACCAAAAGGCTGTATGATCTGTACTGTTCATGTTTCATTTCTTTTTATTTTATTTTTGTCTCCTTAAGACCGCACCTGTGGTATATGGAGGTTCCCAGGCTAGGGGTTGAATCGGAGCTGCAGCTGCCAGCCTGCACCACAGCCACAGCAACTCAGGATCCCAGCCACGTCTGAGACCTACATCTCAGCTCATGGTAATGCTGGATCCTTAACCCACTGAGTGAAGTCAGGGATCGAACCCACGTCCTTATGGATGCTAGTCAGGCTCGTTACCGCTGAGCTGCAACAGGAACTCCAGTGTTTCTGTTAGTTTGTGTTCACATGATCTTATTGTTTAGCTAGTTATTTATCAAAGAACTGGCTTTGTTGGCTTTGTATTTCATCGATGTCCATCTTTATCTCTAATTTCCTTTTTTCTAATGCCTTTGGCTTTTACTTTGCTCTTCTTTTTCTAGCTTCTCATGGAGGAGCATGTGTCATTCATATTAAATCCTTTTCATTTCTTTTTTTTTTTGGCCATGCCTGCAACATAGGGCCAGGGATTCAACCTGTGCCACAGCAGAGACCCAAGCCACTGTAGTTACAATGCCAGATCCTTAACCTGTGCCGTAAGAGAATTCCTCATTCCTTTTTTGGGGGGGGGCGGTGGCAAATGCCAGATCCTCAACCCTCTAGGCCACCAGGGAAATCCTTTCTTTTTTTTTTTTTTTGGCTGCTACCATGACATGCACAAGGTCCCAGGCCGGAGATCAAATCTGCACTACAGCAGTGACCCAAGCCACAACAATGATAATGCTGGATACTTAATGTACTGAACCACCAGGGAACTCCTTTTTTTTTTTTAAATGGTTGCACCTGCTGTACCTGGATGTTCCCGGGCCAGGGATTGAATCTGAGCCACAGCTTCACTGGGACAAGCCAGGGATTGAACTTGAGACTCCACAGTGACTTAGGCCTTTACAGTCGTTTTCTTAACCCATTGCGTTACATCATTCTTTTTTAATAGAAGCATTTAAAGCTATAACTTTCCCTCTTACAACAGCTTTAGCTGCCTCCCACAAGTTTAGGAGTATTGTTTTTTTTTTTTTGTCTTTTTGCTATTTCTTGGGCCGCTCCTGCAGCATACGGAGGTTCCTAGCCTAGGGGTCAAATTGGAGCTGTAGCCACCGGCCTACACCAGAGCCACAGCAATGTGGGATCCGATTCACATCTGCAGCCTACACCACAGCTCACGGCAGTGCCAGATCCTTAACCCACTGAGCAAGGCCAGGGATTGAACCCACAACCTCATGGTTCCTAGTCGGATTCATTAACCACTGAGCCACATGGGAACTCCTATATTTTCTCATTCAGTTCAGGGTGCTTTCTAATTGTGCCTGGGGTTCTCAGTGCAGTTATGACTGAGAGTGAAGAGCCAACTCTTCAGCACCAAGGTCTCTGTCCCCTGGCAAACTTTGCCCCAGCTTCTGCACCCAGTGCTTTGTGACAGTGATCAAGGCTTTGTGTACGCTCTTCCCGCTGCCCTCCTCAGGCTTCCTGCTGTGAGCCAGGCCAGGCTGCTCTGTGACTCTTATTCTGTGTACTTGGAATTTCACCACTGGTTCCTTCCTTATCTCCTTGACCAGCCCGTGAGTGCCTCAGGTGGGACCTTGTTCAGTTTGTCCCCATCCCCTCTGGCAGTGCTGTGCAGGGGCCACTGAGAACTCATTATGTGCAGGGCCTGGGCTGAGTGCTGCACAGTTGGACAGGCGCTCACCATTTGCCCAGAACAGCCCTGTGACCTGGGGACAAAGTTGTCGCTGGTGTCTCACAGATCTGGAGAAGGTGGCTGGCCCGAGAGCACTCGGCCTGTCATTCTGCATCCTGCCAACCCAGCAAGGCTCTTCTCCCCGCACCGAGTCCTCAGTTCTCAGTCCTCTCGAGTAGCTGCCTGAACCCCAGAGGGCTGAGAAGCCTGTTGCTCCAAGAGTGGCCCTCAGTGGAGGACATGGACGGGGATGTGAGTGTTCCCTGACTGTAGGCTGCAGTAAGTGGCCCCTTCTTGGGCCCCCATCCCTGGCAGCCCCCGAGTTTGTCCCACTTACCTCCATCCCAGTCCCCTGGCCACGTGGGTGGGGCTCAGCCTCCCATTTCCTGCTTCCCAGTCTGAAGAGGGACAGGCCTGTAGGAATGACTGTGGCACCCTCATCAGGGACCACTGTGACCCTGACCCTGAACTTGTCTCCAGTTCCACAGAATAACGAGAAGCTTCAAGAGAGTCCGTGCATCTTTGCCTTGACGCCCAGACAGGTGGAGCTGATCCGGAACTCCAGGTGCGCCGTGCCTGCTCCTTGCCCGCTGCTGTTGCGGACCAGGAGAGCCATCCGCCAGGCTCCTGGCAGACCCTGGACCTGGCATGGTGGGAAAGGGAGGTCCCTATCCCCTGCTCAGGGCACACATGCTCTCAGCACCTTTGACCCACAGCCCTGAGGTGGGCTGGTTTGGGGCTCCACCTCTGCTCTCTGAGGCTGTCACTGCTGGGGTGGGCCACACCCCCAGCCCTCTTACTATCCACACCAGACCATATTTTCCAAAAGAAAGGAGGTCATTTGCCCAAGTCACTAGTGAGTAAACGGCAGGAGAAAATATTTTAGGCAGTACCCCCTTGGCCTTTGGTTGCCATGGGAGGTAGCAAGTTATTCCACTTGGTTGGTCCTTGTAGAAAGGTCAGGGTGGCTGCTGGGTGCGCTCCCCGTCACTGACCCCTCCTCTCCTCCCCGAGCACAGAGAACTACAGCCCGGGGTCAAGGCCGTGCAGGTCGTCCTAAGGTAAGTAGGCCCAGGTGTTCCCTGACCCTGGGAGAGGGAGGGTATGGGATGACATGACCTTGGCCCACTTCCCGCTCTTCTCCCCTGGTGGCCGAAGCCCTGCCACATCCTGTCTCACTCCCTCCTGACGGCCCCTCTCAGACCCTCCTGCTCCTCCCTCCTTTCTGGCCTTGCCCATGGGTGCACCAGCATCCGGCCCCACTCAGGCCAGACACAGGGTCCCCGAGACCACCCCCATACACATGCACATACAGTCCAGCATTAAGATCTGCCTCAGGGCCAGAGAGGGGCCCTGTTGCCTCCACCCTGGCCCCCATCTGTCCTCCCCTCCCCTCCCAGGAAGCCCTTCCCCCCCTGCAAGGTGCCCATGGACCTATGGTCCCCATTGTCCTTGCAGAATCTGCTATTCAGACACCAGCAGCCCTCAGGAAGACCAGTACCCACCCAACATCGCCGTGAAGGTCAACCACAGCTACTGCTCTGTCCCGGTGAGCCGGCAGCTCTGGATCTGCTGCGGGGGGTCGGGCAGAGTGCGGAGTGGAGGGGGGGACACAGAGCAAGTACCATGTGGTGGTCTCAGCCGGCCTGTCTGCTTCCAGGGCTACTACCCCTCAAATAAGCCTGGAGTGGAGCCCAAGAGGCCGTGCCGCCCCATCAACCTCACCCACCTCATGTACCTGTCCTCGGCCACCAACCGCATCACTGTCACTTGGGGGAACTACGGCAAGGTGAGTGGGCCCTGACTTCCCCCTTCCCTTCCCCTGCCCACCCTGTCTCCAGGCTCAGCCCTGACTCCCCTCCCCTCCCTGCCCCCAGAGTTACTCTGTGGCCTTGTACTTGGTGCGGCAACTGACTTCCTCCGAGCTGCTGCAGAGGTTGAAGACCATCGGGGTCAAGCACCCGGAGCTGTGCAAGGCGCTGGGTGAGCCCCAGGGCCTTCTGTGTTGGTGGGTGGGGCTCCCCGAGGTCCCTGGGGGTGGCCATGGCTTCATCACTGCCGACCACCACCTTTTTTGGGCGTGAGTCATAGGCCTGGTCCTCAGGAGCTGTGGCCTGTGGGAGGATGTGGACCTCCCAGGGTCCAATCATCACCCTGGGGGTTAGGGAGCTCTGGAAGGTCTCTGGAGGAGGGTTGCTGTCCGTCAGTGCAAGGGCCCTGTGGCAGGGATGAACTAGGCATGCTGACAGACCCCAGTGAGCCCAGGGGTGGGGGCCATTGTGGTCTATGGTGCAAGAAGCCTTGGAGAGCTTGCAGGCGGGGAAGACCCCAGGCAATCAGTGTTCCGCTCAGGTGCTTCTGGCTGCTGTGCAGGGACAGGGTGGGTGGGGGCCAGGAATTGGGGACGGGGCAGAGAATAGGTTCACAGTTAGGGGTACTCACCATGACTGAGGTCTAACCAGGAATGCTGAAACCATTAGTTTTTTCCTTTTTTGTACTTTTGTACTTTTTTAACTGTGGTTTGCTTAAGTTCCTAGGCCAGGGATTGAACTTGTGGCACAGCAGTGACAATGCTGGATCTTTAACCCACTAGGCCACCAGAGAAGAGAAGTCCTCCTGCTTATATTTTTATCAACCAAAAAAAAAAGGGATGGGGATGCAAAGAGCATAAAAAAAGAAAAAATCAAAACCACCAGTTCCGTAGTCAGATAGAACCTCCTTGTGTCCTGCCCTGGAGGCTGCCCAGCACACAGAATTCCCTCTCTGGTTGCCTGAAGGCCCTTGTGGAATAGCTTCTGACTCCATCCTCACAGCAGCTCTGGGCAGTGGGGTCTGGCTATGTCTCAGTCTGACCAGTGGGGACACTAAGGCACAGCATGGCAAAGTTAGGGCTCTGTGACCCCAGGGCTCAGCCTAGCACCCCGTCCTGCCACCTTTCTCGTTTCTTCAACCCCTCCCCCACCTGCCTGTTTTCCCTGTGGGGACAATGGGCAACATGATCAGAGGAGGCAGGCTTCCGGCAACAGCCTGGTTGGCTGCAGTGCCAGTTGGCAGGTGCAGGGATTGGCGCAGGGCTGGGCAGGGCTTAGCTGGGCACCAGTGAGCCACAGGGTGGGGACAGGCACATGGAGGCCTGGCTTAACTGCTCAGCGAGCAGCCAGGTGCCAAGGCCTGCGGCGGTGCAGGGGGCCGCAGCTGCGTATGTAGAGGTGCCCGGGACAGCCGGGCCCTGCTGGTGTGGGCAGAGCTTCCTCTCTGAAGCAAGCCCTCAGCTTCCTTCCCACAGCCAGCCTCTGGCTGGGCATCTTCGCTTCTGGGTTCCCCTCTAGTTGCAGCCGGGAAGTCCTATTCTTTGTCCCACCTAAACCCTTCCCACTGTACATGCCCTCCCTCTCTGAGGGGTGGAATGAGGCTTTGCTTTGAAACATGGTGCATACTGCATCCGTTCTCAGCTGCCCTGAGTCTTTTTGAGGGGCCGAGGCCTCTGGAGGTACCATTAATTAGTGCTTGTTAGCCAGAAAGGGGAGGCAGGTGTCGTGGACTGAGGGGCAGTTCCAGCCCTTAAGCAGAGTGACCGCCACTCTGCAGGGCCCAAGGTTGGTTCCATTCTGAACCATCTGGGAATGGAGCTTAAGAGCATGCCCTGCTCAGGTTTCTCGGCCAGCCTCCCTGCGCCCCCTGCAGGTTGGTCCCCAGGGCTGTAGTGGGTCCCCAGGGCTGTAGTGGGCCAGTTTCCTTCCAGCCTTTTTTCAGCCTTATGTACTCATAGTTGGGCAGCCCTGTGGTGGGCACCTGCTTTCTTCTCACCTGTTGGAGAAGCAGACTCTGATCCTGCAAGGGAGCCTTGCTTGTGGGCTCACTCCTGCCCCAAGGGTCCATGGTAGGTGCTCCCGCCCTGGGGCTTCTCAGCCCTTGGAGTGGTATGGGCTGCCCTTGTGCTTTTCATCAGAATTTACAGTCAATAGCAGGTGGCTGTGGCAGCTCTTTGCTGCCCAGATCTTTCCCAAAAGTCCCATGGCTCCTAAAAATCCCCAACAGGGCAGGATTGTTAAGGGGCCTGCCCCCTTGTCCTGCACCAAGGTTGTTGTCAAAAATAAGTGACTGTTGGGAGTTCCCGTTGTGGCGCAGCAGAAACGAATCTGCCTAGTAACCATGAGGTTGCGAGTTCGATCCCTGGCTTCGCCCAGTGGGTTAAGGATCCAGCATTGCTGTGAGCTGTGGTGTAGGTCGCAGATTGGGCTCAGATCTGGTGTGGCTGTGGCTGTGGCTGTGGTTGGGGCCATGGCCAGCAGCTGTAACTCCGATTAGACCCCTAGCCTGGGAACCTCCATATGCCTCAGGTGCGGCCCTAAAAAGCAAAAAAAAAAAAAAGGGGGGGGGGGAGGGTGGGGCTTTGGAGTTCCCTGGTAGCTGAGCAGGTTAAGGATCTGGCATTGTCAATGCAGCGGCTTGGGTCACTGCTGTGGCGTGGGTTCCATCCCTGCCTGGGGAACTTGCGCATGCCAAGGGTGCAGCCAAAAAAAAAAAGTGGCCGCTTGCCATGGTTTTTTAACATAGAAAGAAGCTCCTCATAGTCCCAGGCCCTAGAGCTAAAACTTGGGTCTCATCATCCTGGGAGGTGGATATGGGGTGTTCACTGTGTGGACTGTTGCCTCCCTGAAACAGGGGTGTTGAGGGTGCTCCCTGCTGCCCTCCTGAGCATCTCTGGGTGCTGGGGGAAACCCACCGCTCAGCCCCAGGCCTGCAGGTGCCTCTGTCCCGTCACTGCTGACACTGGCCTCCCCTCTCCCACAGTCAAAGAGAAGCTGCGCCTGGATCCCGACAGCGAGATCGCCACCACAGGCGTGCGGGTCTCCCTCATCTGCCCGGTGAGTCAGGGTGTGTGGGTCCCTCCCTCCCTGCTGCTTACCTGGGGGCAGCCACTCACACTCCTCGCTTCCTGCCCCCGCAGCTGGTGAAGATGCGGCTGTCGGTGCCCTGCCGTGCAGAGACTTGTGCGCACCTGCAGTGCTTCGATGCTGTCTTCTACCTCCAGATGAACGAGAAAAAGCCCACCTGGATGTGCCCGGTGTGTGACAAGCCGGCCCCCTATGACCAGCTCATCATTGATGGGTGAGTCGCTGGGGTGCATGGGGAAGGGGGCTAGCTGCTGCCCGCCGGGCTGTGCCAGGTTCAACCCCTTGCCTCTCTGGGCCTCTGGAAGGAGAAGCGGGGTCAGGCAGCTTCTGAGGCTTCTGTGGCTCCACCCGCTGGGACCTCCAGGCTACCCAGTGATGCCCCATGGCAGCTCTGTAAGCCCCAGGTTGCAGAGGGAGGCCGATGTCAGCCAGCAGGGTCTTTCCTCTATGTGTGACAACAGTGTAGCTTAGGGTTCAGAAGTGGGGCTCTGGGCCCAGGATGTCCACTGTTACTCTTATGTGACCTTGTGTTCTTGGAGTCTGTTTCTTCCCCACGTAAAACAGGGACCCAAGAACCTGTCCCAGGCTGCTACACGATTTGGGGAACTGGTTCCTGAAGGGAGTTTAGCACAGGCTTGGTCACATCCTCCACATAGAAAGGTGAAGGGCACACTCATCTCCCCAAAACTGGCCATGCCTTCTGTTGGTCCCTTTCCTAGGCGGTGCTAGTGTGTGGCCAGGCCGTCCCTCGAGCCTTACCAGCAGGCCCACCCCACACCACAGCGGGACAAGGAGAAGAAGGCCATTCTCCTCAAAAGGGAAACTTTACTCAGGTCTTAAGTTTCCAGAAACCGAGTCCAGCACCTACCTGACTGACCAGCTCCTGCCAGTTGCCAGCCACACCCACTTCTGTCCGCAGAGCTGCAGCTCAGGGAGGGAACTGGGCGGCTCAGCCATGAGCGGCCATGGGGCAGCATTGCACGGACCCTGCCCACATGTGACAGCCGAGATATGGCTGGGGTGTGTGCTCTGGGGAGGGGAGTGGCCCTGACCTGCAGTGGCCATGTGTGAATTGCCCCCATGGTCAGGTACTCGTCTCCATCTGGTCACTGCGCTCGAGGTCTTGCACGCCCTCCCTTCCAGCTGTCCAGGGAGGTAGACCTTGATCATCCCCACCTTACAGATGAGCAGACTGAGGCTCAGAAGGGGCAGCCTCCACCCCAGGGTCCCCCAGCTTACAGGTTGCCTGGCTAGGACTTGAACCCCAGTCTGGTTAGCCCTGAGCCTAGGTCCCCTCCCAAGAGGGGCTGAGCTACCACCCCCACGCTGTCCAGCCTCAGGGTGAGGGAGGAGGCCCCTGGGGCCAGGCACAAGGGCTGGGCCTGAATGGCAGCTCTGTTCCCGGCCTGGCAGCTGTGCGGCCTGGCGCCTGCCCACCCCCCAACCCTCCCCAAGGCCTGAGCAGGTCACTCAAGCCAGGATGATGGTAACTGTGACAGCTCTAGGGACAGCAGGGCTGGGGCTGGGCATTGTAGCTGCATCCAACACAGACTGCGATTCCAGCAGCCCATGGGGCCTTGATGTAACCTGGGAGGTTTTCTAGAGGAAGGGTCCTCGATTCATGCATTTATTCCTCGAGGCTCTGCCACTTTGTTTCTGGCCCTAGCTGGGTGATGTAGGGGTTCCCAAAAGGACTCTATCCCAGACCCTGCTTTTAGGGAATTCCCACCTGGGCATGTGGGATGAGGACCAAGCCAGACCTAAACATTCCTGTTGCTTGTGCTCTGCCTTGAGGAGAAGAGGCACCATAGAGTAGGGCTTTGGAGGCTGAGTAGGAGTTTTCCAGGTGTAAAGTGCGTGGCAGAGCTGTGTTTCTGGGGTATTTTTTGGGGGGGCTCTTTTTTAGGGCCACACTCATGGCATATGGAGGTTCCTAGGCTAGGGGTTGAATCAGAGCTGTAGCTGCTGGCCTACGCCCACAGCCACAGCCACTCCAGATTCGCACCAATTCTTCGACCTACACCACAGCTTACAGCAGTGCTCCTCATGGATACTAGTCGGGTTCATTACCGCTGAGCCACAACAGGAACTCCAGAGCTGTGTTTCACACCATGGTGACCCCTGAGGCGGTGGTGCTGGGAAGGGCTCCATCAGCTACAGAGGGTATCCAGGGCAAGACCTTCCTTCTGTGTGATCATGACTGAGGTGGTTGAAATCCCCTGGGGGCTGGTGCAGTGTTAATGTTGAACAAGGGCTGGGGGCTCTGGTGGGTTCCCTGTACCTGGCCTGGTGTGGGCACTCGGCCCCTCCTGAGATCCCCACGGCTGCGGGAGATGGTGGGCGCTGTGCCTACCTCATCCTGCAAGTGGAGAGACCAAGGCCCATGGCAGGGGTGAGGACCAAAACCCCAACCTGCTGCCACCTGGCCTTGTGGCCTCAGGGGACTCACTCCCCCTCTGTGAGCCTCAGTGTCCCCAGCTATAAAACTGGGCTTGCTGGCTGTACCTCAGGAACAGTGCCCAGGACTGTGGCTTGCCATGGGCACCTTCTGGGGGTGCTGCTAGCCATAGAGGCACCACGTGGGCCTGCTCTGCTGCCAAGTGAACCCAGAGCTTCTTGGGGGCTTTGAGCAGCATGTATCTCCTCTCTGAGCCTCATTTCTTCCTCTGTAAAAAGAGGGGCAGCACAGAGTGAGGATGGGAGGATGGGGACCCCTCCGATAGGGGGGCCAGGTGGACAGGAACCACCTGTGGCCCCCCCAGTTCCCATGTTCTCAAGCAGCTGGTGGGCGGGGCCCCGTTCTCTGCCCGTGGCCAGCTATCACCAGCTGTCACCTTGCCGCAAGTGGTTAACTGCAGGCCCTCCTGGAGGGCGCAGTACATGTGCCCACCCCTTCCCCCCAAACCTCAGGGTCACCAGGCCTGGCCATGCTGTCCTGCAGCCGCTTTTGCAGAGCAGGAAGTGGTTCAGAGAGCACCCCGCCCCATTCCAGGGGAGCAGGAGTCAGCACCCATTCCTCCCACCCCCCAGGCTCCTCTCCAAGATCCTGAGCGAGTGCGAGGATGCCGATGAGATCGAGTACCTGGTGGATGGCTCGTGGTGCCCAATCCGTGCCGAGAAGGAGCGCAGCTGCAGCCCGCAGTGCCCCATCCTTGTGCTTGGTGAGGCCTCAGCCGGGCTCTGCCCGAGTCCCTGTTCCTGCCGGGCAGTGGTGATTTCTGAGTTTGACGTGTATGCTGCCATGTGGCCTTTTACTTAAAACACAACCACCCTTATGGAGTCGATCCCCCTGGAGCTGGGCAGCCAAGGCAGTTAGTGAGCACCTGCTGGGTGCCGGCCCGTGCAGAGCACCGTGGCCTGGCAGTATCAGGCCACCTCATCTTGTCCTCTGAGATGTGCTTCCCTACAAGGCTGCCTCTGCCCCTCGCCAGCCTTGACTTCCCTGCTCTGTGGGTCAGTGGCCATCCTGAGCATCTGTCCCTGTCTCCCACAGGCACCTCGGACGCCAATGGGCTCCTTTCTACCCCCAACGTCAACGGCGGGGGTGGTGGCGCACTCGGGGGCGCAGGTGGTGGGGGCGGTGCGCCAGGCGGTGTGGAGAACGGGAAGCCGGGGGCTGACGTGGTGGACCTCACGCTGGACAGCTCATCTTCCTCAGAGGAAGAGGAGGAGGAAGAGGAAGATGAGGAGGACGAGGACGAGGAGGGCCCCCGGCCCAAGCGCCGCTGCCCCTTCCAGAAGGGCCTGGTGTCGGCCTGCTGACCGCTCGCTGCCAGCGGGACACTCGACTTTCCTGGTGCTCACCACGCGGAGGGGCGCAGGCGGGCCTTGGGCACAGAGGGAGGAGTGATTTTTTTTTTCTTTCTTTTTATTGTTGTTCATTTTGGTTTTCCACCCCTTTCCCTGGCTCCTGGCACCTGTACCTCTGGACTCTCCTATTGGAGGATTAAAAAAAAGTAAAATGACAAAAAAAAAGTACAAAAAAAAAAAGAAAAAAGAAACAAAACTCAAACTTAAAAAACAAAGCAAGCCACCCACATAGCTGCTTCCCCAGCCGGCGTCGGAGCCCTGAAGTGGAAGTCGGAGCCAGAGCCGACCTGGGAAGGGCGGGTGGTCCCAGGACCCCGAGCCTCCGGACGACCATTCCAGCTGGTGCGAGGGACCGGGCAGTGGGGGCGTGGGGAGGACTGACGGGCATGCGGCCCTCTCCCCAGCTACAGCCACGACTCTTGACATTTGTCTGTTCCTTTGCTTTCTCTCTCTCTGCGAACGTGTCTTCTCCTGAGAGCCTGGAGCAGGGAGCGTTTTAGCCAAGAAGCCATGGAGTGGGGGGGACAGGGAGGGGGGGGTGGGCGGCGGGGGGGTCGGGTGGTGGGAGGTGCTGGGGAGGGTTTAGCCACAGATGTGTTGTATTTTTTGAAAGTGCAATAACTTGGTATTTTGAAGACCCGGCGTGTGGCCAGGACCCCCTGCAGAAGGCAGGGGCCCCAGAGTGCGGCACCGTGTGGCGTGGGGGGGGGTCTCAGTTTTCTAGCCAGCTACCTCGGTAACTCCAATTCAGGTTAACTTCCCTACGGAACAGCGCAGATGTCCACGGATGTCCGCCGTCGCCAGCCCCCTCAGCAGGGCAGGGGGCAGCCACTTCCGAGGGGCGCCAGGGACCTGCCCCAGCCTCTCCATTTGGGGCGGTTCCTTCCCCCTCTTCTTGCTCTTGGGTTTTCCGACGGGTATGAGGCCTGCCCAGCACCCCCTCCCCCGGGAGCCTCACTCTCGTCTTCCAACAGGACTGGGCTTCAGCTACCCGCCCAGCCCCCCTGGGGGGCTCCTGGCCTGGGGGATCCAGCGACCACAGGGGCTTCCACAGCTGCCCCAGACCCCTCCAGGGACCTGCAGCTGGGTGCCTGGCCCCCCGCCCAGCACCCTCGTCCCCCGGAGGCCACGCCTGGTTCTCCAGACCGCCTGTGCCCGCCGTTCTTTTTGCTTTTCTTCTTCCCCACACCCCCCCACCCCTAAGCCCCTGAATAATTTTTCTTTGTATAAACAGAACTCTCCTAGTCAGGAAGCAATATCATTTCAGGTCTAAAGAAGAAAGGGACATAAATCTGGTTGAGGGCAAATTCAGTTTTACTGTATAAACTCAGTTGTGCAGTTCGGCCCCCCCCTCTGTCTGCACTGGCAGCCGAGGGCCGCTGTTTTCTAATATTTGTATTCTAATTTAATTGTTTTTTAAAAATGCAAATAAAAAAAAGTCAAGGTGAAGCCACTGAAGTGTCTGCTTCTCTGTGTGTCAGGGCCACGGCTGGGGGCAAAGGACAAAGCCTCCATGCCATCACACTTCAGGCAGTGTGACCTTCCCAATCCAAAAGTTACAGCATTTGGTCAAATGAGGAAGATTTTGCGTTGAACCACTGGGTCTAGTGTTTCTCTGCTGGGCCGAGCAAGGAATTCATTTTTATTTGTTTATTCATTTATTTTGCTTTTTTAGGGCTGCACCCACGGCACATGGAAGTTCCCAGGCTAGACGTGGAATCGGAGCTGTAGCCACCAGCCTACACTATAGCCATAGCCACACTGGATCCGAGTCATGTCTGTGACCTGTGCCACAGCTCATGGCAATGCCAGATCCTTAACCCACTGAATGAGGCCGGGCATCAAACCTGCATCCTCATGGGTTCGTTAACTGCTGAGCCATGAAGGAAACTTACTTTTTTCTAATATTACATATATTTTGTGAGCAAAATATATATATATAATATACTATATATATATGATTTATGTTTATATATATATATATATATTTTGTGAGCAAGGAATTCAGAGTCACTGAATCCCAGGATTGTCCTCTTGCCACCCTGGGTGGCCAAGAAGATACACAAATGGCCAGTGAGTTCATAGAAAGATGCTCAGTTTCATCTGTCTCCAGGGAAATGGACATCACAACTGCCACCTGACCCTCACCTCCACTAGAATGGCTAGATGGCAAGGATGGGGAGGAGGTGAGCTGGCAGGGGAGAGTCCTGGGCTGGAGCAACTCCGCTCCTAGGTGTCTCCCCCAAGGTAGGAAGTTTCACGTGAACAACTGTTCACAGCAGCGTGATTCACAACAGCAAAGGGTTCTTGGGAAACAACCCTGCTGTCCATGGACAAGTGAATGGACACACAAAATGTACTCCACCCACACAGTGGAATGTTACTCAGGCTTCAAAAGGAAGTCCTACAACATGGATGAAGCTTGATGCTCAATGAGAGAAACACAAAAGGCCATACAGTGTCATTCTATGGATGTGAAACATTCAGAAGTTCAGAACAGACCAATCCACAGAGACAGAGTGGGTTCAAGGGTGCCAGGGCCTGGGGGAAGGGCATATGGAGTGAGTACTGATGGAGAGGGGATTCTTTGTTCCCTAAAAGTGTTCTGAACTAGGTAGAGGTGATGTTTGCACAACTCCCTGAGCATGCTAAACCCTCTGTTTCACAAGGGCAAATAGTGTGTGAATATCTCAATTGAAAACCCAAACCTCCTTCTCTTAGTAGGGGAGGGAGGAATGGAAACCTGAGCATAGATGCCTTCTGGGGCTGAGTGGCTTCCTTCACCAGCCTGATCACAGGTCTCCAGTCTTCCTCACAGCACACTCAGGTCCCCTCTGGGTCTTGCTGTGGAACCTCTGGCCTCTCACCCTGTCCAGCCCGAGTTAGAGACTTGGGTCCATGAGAGCACAGACTGCTAAGTGACCTTATCTCCGACAGAAGACCCCAAGCCACCACTCTGCACCCCTCCCCAAGCTCCCGGTTTGGTGGTTTCCCGCAAGGGCCAGCCATTCTCTGCCAGGCTATGGCTTGGCCGTGCGTCCCTTTGGTGCCCCTCTATCACCCCACCCCTCCACCAGCCTGACTGAGAGACAGGAGTGGGGAAGGCTCTCCCAGGCCCTGGAAATGGTCTTGTGCGTTTGTGTTTGCTGACCGCAACCCAAAGGTGGGGGCTCAGCCTGACTCCCCTTCCCCAGTGAGTGGGCACCTAGCCCAACTTGCCCTGTGATGTCAGGGGAGCAGCCAGCTCAGATCCTAGATCATGTCACCCAGGCCCAATGTGGGATTGCACCTTGGTGCCTTCTGGTGGACTTGGGGTTCCTGAGCTGAGGCCACCCCTCCCAGGGCCTCTAGAAACCTTCCATTAGGAGGTGACCAAGGAGCCCTGCTCACCATGCCCTCATCCACTCCATCCCTCAGACCTCTTCCTGGTGCCACCTGTCCGTGCCCTCAAGTGTAGGGGTCATTTCCTCTGTAGGGGACCCAGGCCTGGCACTGTTGGTGACACCCACCCCACTGCATTCAAGCCCCTGCCTCCCAGGCCTGGTGGGAAGGGTCATGCTGAATTTGAGGCCCTCTTCCTGGAACCTGAGTAGGGAGGCCCCCAAGTGGTGTGGACAAGGGGCCCAGCCCACAGAAAAGGGACCCCCCCTCCAACCTTCCATCCCTGCTCCCCAGCCGCCCCCCGCAACAAAACACAAAGAACATCAAAATCAGGCAAATGAGGCAGCAGCGGTCGTAACAGGCTGCGTTTAGTGGTTTTTTTATGTACAAGAAAAATGAATTTTTTTGTCTGGTTTTTCATCACCTTTTGTCTTTTTTTTATTATTATTTTTAAAGCTTCTCCCTCCCCACCCCCCAAAAGTGCATTTTTATCAATTGATTTTTTTTTTAATCTCCCACACTTTATAAAGACTCTCAAATACAGTCTATGGAATGTCTGCTCTGTGCTCTGTGCCCCCCGTGGGCGCCACCCCACCCCCCTCCACCAGACCTGGCCCCCCAAAGTCCAAGGCACCTCATGTCTGGGCCCGGGCGGGTGGGGCAGGGGGGACCCTGGGCATCAGGACCCCTGGCCGCAGCCTGCAGGTAGCCCTAGCCTTGGGATGGGGGTCTCCCCAGCCCCCTCCATCTCCTGCCCCGCCCCCCCAATGTAAATCTATATATTTAGTGCGAGCTAGTCTTACTCTGAGGTTATGGCTCCTGGGGTGCCTGAGCCCCCAGGCCCTGACCCGTCCTGTGCCAGCCAATAATATCCCCCCTCCAGGAAGGCTGCTTCCTCAGCTTAAATAACTTTTTAAAATAAAACTGCAAATATAAATATCTTTCTTTCTCAAAAAATAGGATTTTTGCTTTTTTTGTTGATTTTTACTTTTTTTTCCTCCTGCTTTTCCTTTCACTCTCTTGGTCTCGCCTCCTACAATCCTGGATGCCTGGACTGCCTTGGTCCTGGAGGGCCCCTGCCTCCATTCTATCACCTGTGACAAGGCCATCCAGCCATAGCTGTGGAGGCCGATGGGTCTCAGTAGTGCAAAGACTCCCCAGAAGACCCTGGAAGGGGCTGGGAAACCCCTCCCCCTCCTACCCAAGACCTCTCCCCCTTGGAAGCAAGCAAAGGGATAGCCGAGTACAAACAGGCTGACTAGATGGGACGGCCACGAGGGGTCTCCTGGGCGAGCCGCCCTCGGGGGGGCAGACTTTGGTATGGCCCAGGGGAGCCCCACTGGGCACAGGCCCAGGCCCACACCCGTGCCAGGCTGGGCCTGGTCCGGCAATTTACATTCACTGGTTTTTAAGGTTTTTTTTTTTGCCTTTTTTTTCTCTTAATCTCAAAAGGCAGGGTGGGGATCAAGGTGGGGGGCTAGGCAGCGAGCAGCAGCAAGGGTGCAAATCTGTCTCTCTCGGGTCCTGTGGGCTGGTGACTGCGCCAGGTGAGGGCTCCGACCCCACCATCCCGCCAGGCCCACGGCCCCCACCCTCACCCTGGGGTGCCCCCCGGAGCCCCCACCTGAAGCCCCCCTGCCTGGACCTCACTCTCGAACACACGTGCACACACACATCCACGCAGTTTCACCAAGATGATGGAAATAACAATTTCGCTGCTTTTCTTTTTTCTTTTTTTTTTTTTTGTACCAGGCAGTTAAAAAAAAAAAAAAAACCACCCCAAAAAAGAAACCACAAAAAAAAACCCCAAACAACCAAACAAAAAAACTTTTTGCTGTGTCCTTTCTGACCAGTCAGCACGTTCCCCCTCAAATATTTTTTTTGTTTGTTTGTTTCCTGAAACGTGAGAATTCAGCAGTATCTTTGGCAACACTTTATCACGACCTTAATTTAAAGAATAAAAATAAAATTGATCCACGTCTATATACAGTATGTGATTGCGCGGAGTTGGAGGGGGGCTGGGCTGGAAGGGCGGGGGTCCCGGCTCTGGGCCCATGCAGATGCTGTGGCCCCTGGGGACGGGCAGCAGGAGAGGGGTTAAGGCGGAGTGGGTAGGCAGGGCTGGCAGAAGCTGAGCGCAGAGCTAGGGGCAGGGGTTTAGTGCAATTCCCGAGGAGGTTTGTGTTAAAGTGTGCTTGGCGGGGTTCAGCCCTTACCCCTGCCGTAGTCCCAGAGGCCTCGACCCCCCAAGTCCAGTTGTCCCCTCTGGCCAGGACGACAGCTGTGATTTTTCAGTTGGTTTTATTGCGAGGGGGTGTGTGGGTAGTGGGGAGAGGGCTGTCCCCTCAGGGAACCTCTCTGGGAGCTGGGGTGTGGGGGGGGTCCCTGGCCTGGGCACTTGAGCTCTCTGTTCGGCCTCCACAGGTGTTCTCTGAAAGAGCTCGCCCCATGATGCTGGGGTGTGGACGGGGCCACCCGGCCTCGGGCTCCCCTGCCACCCCCCTCAGGAGGGGGGGGGTCCTGAGACATTTGGGGGGCTGACAGGCTCAGGAGCTGGGGAGCAGAAAAAACAGAAACTATCCTGTAGAAACAATGATGAAAGTTGCCTTCTTAAAAAGCTTCCCTTTAAAAACAAGAAAAAGATAGGGTTTGTCACAGAACAAAGGGACATGGGGTGATGGGCCAGGGGCTAGAGGTGGAGAGCAAAAACACCCCTGCACCTCGGGCTTTGATGAGGAAGGGTCTCAGCTCAGCAGAGTGTCTATTTACAGGATTTCACACTAGGGTTGCATATGCGACAGGGAAGGGGTGGGGAGGGTGCCCTGGCCTCTGGCAACACGGTCTCCCCACCCCTGGCCCCTGTCCGTGGCCTTTGGCTCGGTGAACACCGGGCCTTTGGGGAGCCAGAGGCTGGGGGGAAGCAAGTGCCAGCCCCCAGATTACAGTCAGTGCCTTTGAGTAAAAAGAGGGGGAGAGGGGGTGTAAGGCCCTGGAGGTGGGGCCCCCTGTCGCCCACCTCGACGGGGGTGGCATAACCAAGATGGCAGCTCCTCAGTGGCCACAGGAAGGGCAGCCATGTTGGAGGGTGGGGGACAGCGAGGGTGGGGGGACAAGGACAGGGGGATAGGATTGCTCTGGCTGGTTGGAAGGCCAGCCCTCTCTTGGGCCCATCCCTGAGCTGGGGAGTCGGTAAGGAGGGTCCCAGCGGACATGGGTGGCCACTGTATGGCTAGCAGGTGATGAGACGTCTCCAAATCAGAACCCAAAAAGGGACAGAATGAGGGGGGTTGCGGGGGACACGGCAGAAACACAAAAACCCCACAGTCCTGCCTGCAAGGCAAGCCCCCATGGTAAAGCACAAATACCTCAGAAGGCCTCGCCCTGGCCCATGCTTTCCTGACCCCCTTCTCACCTTGGGGAACAGAAGTGGATTCTACGTCTGTGGTGGGTTTCTTTTTTTATTATTTTGTACAAAAATAAATCGACTTTTAGGAATTTGTTTGCTCTCTCTCTCTCTCGCTCGCTCGCTCTCTCTCTCTCTCGCTCGCTTTTTTTTTGTCTTTTTGACTTTTCATAGAAGTTGGTTGCAACTTGTAAACATGTTCTTAAATTAAGAATTAAGATAAAGTGTAGTACCCGTTCTGTTACAAAGTGCCAAGACTTCTATTTGTGGTTGGTTGTCTTGTGATTTTTTTTGTTTGTTTGTTTTGTTTTTCCTTTCATTTTGTAAAATCTTGTTTTTATTGCTTTTGTGACACTGGAACTTCTGGACACTCTCGCTCCCCACATCCCTGCCACCATGAGACCCTGGGTTCCCTCTGCCCTTGGCTCTTTCACCCCACACTGTCACCTGCTCCTCTGAGGAAAAGTATATTTTATATATATATATATCTATATATAAATTTTGTTTTTAAGGAGGAAAAGAAAAAAAAATCTAAAAAGTGCTTTAAAAAATTGGGAGAGGGCTAGGGGTAGGGGAGAGGGTGAAGACAAAGTTTCGAATCTCCAAACGTCTCGTGGGGTCTGGGGGGCCTGGGTCAGGGGATGAAGATGCAGGTGGTAGGGGTGCCCTGAGCGGTGGCCCAAGGGTCCCGCCGAGTCGTAAGTGCCGTGAAGGAAGGCGGCGAGGGCCATGGCACTCGAGCTCTGGCACCCCCCCTTCCCCATCTTCTCCCCTTTCTCCACGCCTGAAAATAAATAGATTTGTATCGCAGTGGCCAGGAAATATAGGGGACCACAGGCAGGATCAGGAGGTGGTGGGGGGCTGTCAGGGAGATGGAGGGGGAGACCCCCACTTAGGAAGTGCCCTGAGGAAGGAGGGTGGGGGTGGGGATGGGGCCATTTTAACGTCCACTCACAGTGGACAGAAATCATTTAAGGTCTTGTCTCAAAGACTCTAGAAACCAGCAAAGGGAGAAAAAGAAAAGCCCACCCCAGTCCCCGGCCCCCCGCAGCCCCCCTCACCCCTGCAGGGCCTGGGGCCCTGACTGGGCCTGGGATGGGACCCAAAACGCCCAGCTGAGGGCGTCCGGGGAGCTCCGAATCCTTGTGTCCCACAAAAACCCCAAGCAGAGCCCTGAAAGCCATCGCTGGGGTTGGGGGCAAGTGGGCCAGGGGTTGAGGTGGGGCAAGGGTCCCGTGGAGGGAGAGAACATCATGAAGGAGAAAAATCTGAGAAAAGCACTACCCTAGATTCTGTGACGCTTCATATATATATATCTGTATATATATATATATAGATATAGATATCTGTATATAGATAGATTTTCTTTTTTTGTGTTTTTTGGGGGTGGTGGGTGATTCTCTCTCTCTCTCTCTCTTGGGTTTCTGTTTTCTCTTTTTGGTTTTTCAGGCGAGTCCGGCCGCCAAGCTGCCATCGGCGGTGGCCCCGGCGCCCCCGTCGCCTCCCCCTGCGGCGCCCGCTACATTCAACCTGCCCAGGCCATCGGGGCTGGCCTCGTCCTCGTCCTCGTCCTCGTCCTTAAAGTGCTTCTCCTGGCCGTTGCGCCGTGCGTCTGGTGAGCCGGGCGGGGCGGGGGCGCCGGGTGGGGCGGGGGCCCCAGGAGTGGAGGCGGGGTCGGGACCCCCAAGCCCCGCGCCCCGCACGCGGGGCTTGCGGCCGCGGCGCGAGGGCACGCCGTTGCAGCCGTCCTTCTTGAGGTGTCTGTGCAGGTGGTCGGAGCGCACGAAGGTCTTGCAGCAGCTGTCGCATTGGTAGGGGCGCAGGCCGGTGTGCACGCGCATGTGGTTCTTCAGGTCATAGTTGTGCGCGAAGGCCGCCCCGCACTGCTGGCACAGGTACGGCTTCTCGCCTGTGTGCTTCCTCATGTGCACCTTGAGCTTGTCCTGCCTGTGGATGGGCTCAGGGTCAGTGGGTGCCAGGCCAGGCCCCCACCCGGAATGGCACCCCACCCCCGCTGGTTTTGCACAGGAAACCTGGGCCTTGGCAGAAAGGTGGGCTGCAGCAGGGGGGTGGCTCCCACAAAATGGGCTAAGGAGTGCAGTTCCCTGATCTGAAGACAGCACCAAAGACCTCAGAAAGTCTGGGAAGAGCCTTGGAGCTCGCTGGCTGTATGGCCTCGGGAAAATGGCTAAACCTCTCTGAATCCCTTTCCTTTTTTTTTTTTTTTTTGGCCATATCTGAGGCATGCAGAAGCTCCCAGCCAGAGTTTAAATCTGTGCCACAGCAGCAACAATGCTCGATCCTTAGCCTCTAGGCCACCAAGAAACTCCTCTTAACCCTTTTTCTCATCATAGGAGGAAGATAACAGGCCCCCATTCCCATGGGGCTCTGCCCAGTGGCAGGTGCATGCTTTCACACCACAGGCATTTAATGAGCACCTGCTAAGTACCAGACCCTGTTCCAGGTGCTGAAAATGCTACAGAGAACAAGGTAGGATGCCAAAGTGTTTGGTAACAGAGTGGTAAAGCTGTCCTGGTTTTGCCATTCCAAGTCCTGTGTCCTGGGAAATACCTCAGTCACCAAAAAGCCAGGGCAGTTGGTCATAGTAGTAACCAAGTCCCCACCCCAAGAACCACCCCTCCCCCCAGTTCCTGCCCAATCTCCCTTCACCTCTGCCTCACACTGGCTTCCTGGCTGTCATCCCAACATGCCAAAAAGCACGAGCCTACCTCAGGGCTTTTGCACTTGCTATTCCTGCTACCTGGAGCAATTCACATCTTCAGAATTGAATTTTGGCCCAATCATGACTTCCTCAGAGGCTTCTCTGCTCCTCATGCCAGAACCTTGTTTCTTGTCTGTCTCCCTGATTGGACCATGAGCCCTGAGAGAGGGACTGGGTGTGATTCTAAGGTCTCTACCTGCCCATCTTACCCGGCAGGGGACAGCATGGACCTGGCTCAGCCTGGGGCCTTAGGCTCATAAAACTGGTCACCATATCGGTCCTGGGGTGACTTTGGCTCAGGTGCTGCTGTCCCCCTGAGCCCCTGAAATGTGGCTGGTCCAAAGTGAGATGCAAAAGACACCTCAGATACTGAAGACTTCATTTGCTCGATGTAATGTAAAATAACTCGTTTATAATTGTGCATGCTGATCACATGTTGAAATGGAGCTAATTAATGGATCAGGCAAAATATGAATAAAATTACTTTCACCTGTTCCTTTATTTTTAAAAAAAATTTATGATTGCACTGGCATATGGAAGTTCCCAGGCTGTTTATTGAATCTGAACCACAGCTTCAACCTATGCCACAGCTGTGGCAATGCCAGATCCTTTTAACCCACTGTGCCAGGCTGGGAATTGAACCCGAACCCCAGCAGCAACTCGAGTTGCTGCAGTTGGATTCTTTTTTTTTTTTTTGTCTTTTTGCTATTTCTTGGGCCGCTCCCGCAGCATATGGAGGTTCCCAGGCCAGGGGTCCAATCAGAGCTGTGGCCGCCAGCCTACGCCAGAGCCACAGCAATGCGGGATCCGAGCCGCGTCTGCAACCTACACCACAGCTCACGGCAACGCCGGATCGTTAACCCACTGAGCAAGGGCAGGGACCGAACCCGCAACCTCATGGTTCCTAGTCGGATTCGTTAACCACTTCGCCACGATGGGAACTCCTGCAGTTGGATTCTTAATCCCTTGGGCCATGGTGGGAATTCCTGTTCCTTTTTTAAAAAAAATTTTTTTGGACACACCTGGGGCATGCAGAAGTTCCCAAGCCAGGGATTGAACCTGTGCCATAGCAGTGACAATACCAGATCCTTAACCTGCTGAGCCACCAGGGAACTCCTCACCTGTTCCTTTTAGTTTTAAAAAATATGGCTGCCAGAAAATGTAAAATTACTGAGGTAGCTCACATGAGATTTCTATTGCACTGTGCTGGCCCCTACTGATGGGGGTGGTTTCCTGCCTGGAATCCACAGGGCAGGAACAGAGACCTGGGTCTCCAAAACTCTGACTAGCATTTGACCTGCAACTTGCTGCAGCCTCTTGTGCTCCCCTGAGCCACTCTCGGTCTCTCCCTTCTGATACCCACCAGATTGAGAGCTCCTTCAGGTCTAGGACTAACAAACTCCTGCTCATCCTTCAAAGCCCCAGCTGAAATGTCCCTCCTCCTCCAGGAAGCCTTTCCCAATCCCCAGACAAAGACCTGAACCACCCTGTCTCCCCATGCTCTTTTAGCCCCAAGTCCCTTCCTCTGGCACCACTAGCCACAGAGTTGGTGCCCCTACTTGCCCTAACCTTTCATGGCTTCTCATTCTCCTGAGGCTCAGACCTGAATTTTGCAACCAGACTCTTGCCTACTTCTCTGGGCTTTTATTCTCACATGCGCCAACAGAACTTGGGCCACGATGAACTCATCACTCTCTGGATTATCTGGGGCTGTTACCAGCAAGGGATGGCAACTGCCAGGAGCTTCCTCTCCCTCTGCCTCTCTCAGGGCCCGCTAACATGGTCTCCCAGTTGCCCTGCTCAGATTCTGGGGCTGGTCAGAGAGTTCTGTACAAAGAGTACTGTACAGAGTTCTCCAGCTGGGGCTTGGAGGCTCGGAGAGGGGAAGTGACTTGCCCTGAGTGCACAGAGGGTTAGGGGCTGCGCCAAGGTGGGGTGGGGGTGGAGGCAGCCCCAGTTTCATCACCTCAAGCCCCGGCCTGGGTAATTATAGCCCCGGCTGCCATAGGCCCCGCTTACTCAACTCTCCAGTGTGACTCAGAGGGGCCCCTGGGCTCCCCGGCCTGGGGGGAGGGGTGGGAGCTGGGGGCTGGGGACTGGGGTGGGGGGCAGAGAGGAGCCAGGTGGGTGCGTGGGAGGAAGGTGGGTGCGTGGGAGGAAGAGGCCCAGCACCCCTCTCTACACCTCAGTTTCCCTGACTTGCAAAACTTGCAAACATGATCAGCCCCATGTTAGGTGGGGCAGAGAGTTCTCTAGACCTTGGCTTGCTAGGCTTCCACCAAGCTGCTCCTCCCAGGCCCCCCATCCGGAGGAATAGGGAGGCCCTCAGGACCACTGGCACCCTGATCTCACCAAAGTGGGAGCCAGGCCACCGACTAGACTGCCTGCCTCCTAGCTGGGGCCCTTTGCCCCTGCCTGGCACTCCCGGGCCCTGGAGTCCCAGCCACACCCTCCTCTCCTGGCCTGATGGAGAGGGGGCTGGGGGTACTGGGCTGGGGGTCAGCCCCCAGATCCTATCCCCATGGGGCGGGG
This sequence comes from Phacochoerus africanus, assembly GCF_016906955.1. NCBI lineage: Eukaryota > Metazoa > Chordata > Mammalia > Artiodactyla > Suidae > Phacochoerus > Phacochoerus africanus. The sequence goes on along the minus strand of NC_062547.1, from coordinate 74,839,592 downwards.
CCGGGGAGCTGGGACAATGGCCTCTTTCTTCAGCCTGAGTGGGCGTGGCTGGGGGAACCCCAGGGAGGGTGGGGGTAGGGGGTGATGCTGAGTCACCCAGCCTGGCCAGGCCCCTGCACGCCAGCCCCCCTCCCCCACTGGGCTGGTCCACAAGGCCCAGCTAGCCACCTCTGGACCCTTAAGACCAAATAGCACATTCGCCCCAGCCTGGCCGCAAACTCCTCCTGTCCAGAGACCAGGCCCAGTGGCTCCTGTGCCCTTTTCCCTCCACTGGTCATGAAGATCCCTTAAGCTGAACTGGCCTCAGGGCCTTTGCATTGACTGTTCCTTCTGCACTTCCCTCTCCCTACAGCTTCCTCCCTCTCCTCCTTCAGGTCTCAGTCCTCAGGGAAAACTTCCCTGTTTAAGGCAGCACCCACAGCTGCCCCCAAACCTGTTCTCTGGTCTTTTCCTCCCTAGCACTTTCCACCAACTAGTGTTATCAGTTCTGCGGTTTGCTCTTGCACATGCTCCATCGCCCCCGTGGGGATTTTGGCTTGTCTCTCCACTTCTAGAACAGGGGCGCCTATTCCATGAATGTCGGCTGAATGAAGCAAGTTCCCCAGGCTCATGGAAGACTTAAAAAGTGACACAGCAACCAGAGCTCCCTGCTCCCAGCGGGGATGTTGCCCTCTTCCAAGGCCAAAATTCTCCAGTCGGGGTAAGAACCACACCAGGGAAAAAGAAGAAGAGCAACTTCTTGGGCTCTTACTTCCGGCCTTGTGGGGTTCAGCACGTGGTCACCGTGCTTAGGGCCTAAGCACGCCCCAACCCACAGGCTCTCTGAACAGGCCACAGGGGGTGGGGTGGAGGGGTGCCCCGATGGAGAATGTGCCTTTACAGGGCAAGACAGTGATGTTTTTCCATGCAGAGGGAGCATGTGAGCAAGCGCATGTGTGTGACGGGCCGGGGGGGTCCACATGTGGCTGCAGTTTGGACAAGGGGCCCCAAAGAAGACCTCCCACATACACCCCACCACCCTCCGCCATGGTGGCGCCAGCTCACCTGGTGAATCGGACCTTGCAGATGTTACACTCGTAGGGCTTCTCTCCTGTGTGGGTCCGGATGTGCCTCGGTAGCTTGCCAGCGCCCTGGATGACCTTCTCGCAGATGGGGCACTTCTGGAAGGCCTTGGCCCGGATCTTTTTCTCCACTTTCTGGGACCAGGCCGGGTAGACATCGCCATCGTGGGCGCTGCTGAAGTACTTCAGGTAGTAGTCCACGACTCCCTTGTCATCTGCCCTCGACTCCTCATCGCTGTCCCCTGCCGTAGCGGCCCCTGCCCGGCCCACTGACGACATCATCTGCTGTAGCAGCGTGCTGGCTGCCAGCCCGTCCGCGTCGGCCCCATCCCCGTCCTCACCCTCAGCTGCTCCCGACAGGAAGCCCGGAGAGTCGCCCGGCTCAGGAGCCGCCTCCGACAGCGAGGCTGCCTCCTCCTCCCCGCCCCGGCCGTAGTGACCATTTTGCGTGGCGGTGGATGGTGGGGCCACAGGGGGCGGGAAGAGTCCCCCAGCAGGGGCGTCCTCGTCCCGCTCTGGCCACAGACCTGGGTTGCTGTCACCCTCATCCCCATCCCCTGCCGAGGGCCGCTCGGCCGGGGGGCCAGGCCCATAGAAGTCCAAGCCGTTACAGTCGCCGGCGGCCACAGCAGCCACGGCAGCAGCCACGGCCTCCTTGGTGGCATCCAGGTCATCGTCGGATGCGCCAAAGGCGGACCATGGGAATGTGGCGGCAGCAGCGGCAGGCAGGCTGTTCATGGGGTTGCTCTGGAAGAACTCAAGGTACTCCTTGGCGCGAAGGAGGTTTCGTTGATCAATTTGATCTACCAGGTCCAACTGCCCGGCATCGGCACCTGCATCGGCCGCCAGGATCTGCCGGTCAAGGAGGTCGGCACAGACGTGGCTCACTGCGGGGATCTCGAGTAGGCGGGCAGCGCTGAGGATGTCACCCACATTGGCCGTGCTGACGGTGAGCGTGGCTGTGTAGGCGAAATCCATGAGGGCCGTGAGCGCCTCGGCACTGACGAAGTCGATCTCGTATACGTTCTGCTGGTCCACCACGGCACCCGACGTGAACAGCTTCTTGAAGTACTGGCTGCAGGCAGCCAGCACTGAGCGGTGCGTGGGGAACTCACGGCCCTCCACCAGGATCACCACGTCGCACAGCAGGCCCTGTGTCCGCTGCTCGTTGAGTCCGCTGAGGATGTCACTGCTGTGGTCGGGGAACGGAATCCCGATGGGGCCGTCCACGCCGCCGGCCATCTTCTGCACCGAGACCTGCAGTGCCAAGAAGGAAGGTATGGTCATAAAGGTGGGGGAGGGCCAGCTGGCTGGGGCATGAGGCCCTCAGAAAGTGGTGCCTACCAACCCTCCCAGCCCCTGCAGCCTCAGTGTCCCCAGCTCTGCACCAAGGTGCTCACAGCCCTCATGGATTTTGCCTACATGGCCATGCTCAACGTCTGGTTCTGCAATCTTTTTTCCCCCCTCTTTTGGCCGGTATGGCCAGGGATCAGATCTGAGTGCACTTGTGACCTACACCACAGCTGTGGCAGCATTGGATCCTTAACCCACTGTGCCAGGCCAGGGACTGAACCTGTGTCCCAGCACTCCAAAGATGCCGCAGATCCCATTGCACCACAGTGGGAACTCCTGGTTCTACATTATCACTGAGATTACATTGGCAAAACCCAACTGGGTGCTTCGGAGATGAACACCAGCACCCTTCCCCTTTCCCTTGAAGGGAGGGCCTGTCCGAGGGGCAATTTCAAGTGGTTGGAAGCACAGAAAAGGTGCTCAATAAATGCCCGACGCGAATTGTCTTAGTGAACCTGAACTCAGGCTCTGCCCACACCCTCTCTAGGAGGCCATGATGGTGACATAAAGCATCCACTGTGCGCTGTCATGGCCGAGTGCCCAGCAGTCCTATAGGCAACACCATCTCCACTGCAGAGATGAGAAAACGAGGCTTAGGGAGTCCCAAGGGCCCATGGCTACACCTCAACTTGAACCCAGGGGGTCTGACCCAAGAGCCAATATCTAACTGGCATGGCTATCCATCCATGCCTGGCCCCTTGGCTTCCCTGATTTCCCTCCTGCCGCCTGGTCAGGCCCAGTTCTCTTGGGGGCTCTGAGTCAGCAGGAAGGGGTGAGGCCAAAAGCCAGGGACCTGGCCAGGGTCATGGGGGCCATGGGCGTGCCCTGGTGGGGCGAGGCAGGGCGGGGACTCTGCAGGACAAACCCCTTCCTGCCCTGTGGAGCCCCTAGGATATGGCTCACTTCTAGCAGTGAGTAATGGGGGGAAATCAGGCCACTGCCTGAGCTCTTCCTTGCCCACCTGAGCTGGCCCCTCTCAAGGAGTCGGGGCCAGGGGGGCTCCTGCTCACTCCCTGCCTGTCCAGCCCGTCTCCAACTTTTGGCCACCATGTCTGCACTGTTCAGCTCGGGATAAAGCCCTGCCACCCTCTGGGCCTCAGTCTCCCCATCTGTCAAATGGGCCTTTAGAAAGGCAGGGCCAGGGGGGTAATGTCTGTCCCACCCCTCTCCCCCGCCTTCTTTTTTCCGCCTTCCCCTGGGCTGTGACTCATCCACCCACTCGGGCGCTTGTGCAACCCTCTGGCTCCTGTCCCCACCCCTCCACCCTCTCCGGGGAGCCCCCGGCTGCCCCAAGCCACTCAACACAACCCACATTCCTACAGGCCCAGCCAGCCTGCTTTTAGGCCGGAGTCCTTGAATGTCTCTGGGGAGAGGGCCCTAATCAGGCCTTCCTCAGCCTCCTAAGGACCTTAAGACCCCCCAGCTCAGCTCCAACCCAGATCCCTCCCGCTGTGTCTCTACCGGGATTCAGGCAGCTGGCCGGGCAAGGGAGCCAGGGTTGGTCCCGCCAGCCCCAAGGCCAGGGCAGGACTCTGCTGACCCAGGGCCGCCCTGGCAGTGGGGTCCAGGCCTCCAGGCCGACACAGAGGCCTTTGTGTGGCGCACAGGCGGCCAGTACACTTCCCGGGACGCCTCTCTCCATGGCCCGCCCTCTTTCCCGCCGACCCAACCGCACCAGCTGCTCTGTACCCCCCCCCACCCCGTTCCGCCAGCCCGTGGTGAGTGGCAGTGGAGGGGGGAGGCTCAGATCTAGCTGCTAGGAGCGGGGCGGGGCGAGACCCCATCTGAGGCTTGGCCACGGGAAGCCCTGGCAGAGCCCCCTATGGTGGCTTCCACCCCCTGCCACCATCTGCTGTCTGGCCCCAGGCCCCAGGGAGCGAGTGGGCAGATGGGACTCCGGATCAGACCGGCCTCAGCCCCTCCTCACGCCCCCTCTGATCCGGGCCAAGATGGCCACCCTGGCCCTGCTTGCCAGTGTCCCCTCAAGTGTCTCCTGGGGCCTCTAGGCTGGGACCTGCACATTCAGGTAACTCGGCCCTCCCTATGGCCACTCTACCCCTGCCTTCCTATAGACACTGAGCCCACCAGGCCAGGCACTGACATAGCCCTACTTCAAGCGTGAAGCTGCCCAGGCTATAGTCTGCTGGAAGCCACTGGGCTGGGAAGGAGCAAGCTCCAGCCTTGAACCTGGCCTGGGCCTGGGTCTTCACCAGCTGGAGGAGCTGGGCCACATGCACAGATCTGTTGAGTGGGGGTAGACCTTGGGTTTGAGGGTCTGGCATCCCTGTCCTCTCCCAGCTGAGGCCTCTATTTCCCCAGAGAATCATCTGAGATGCTCCCCAAAAGGGTAGGGCCTGGGGAGATGTTAGCCAAGGAGAGCCCCTACGAAAGTAGCATCGCCCCTATTTACAGATGAGAACATCAAGGCCCAGAGACAGCTAGAATCCAGGCCAAAGGCAGCCAGCAAGGCTGACCCAGGAGCTGAGAGAGGCAAGAGGTGGTGGTCCCCCGACCCTTCCCCTACACCTCTCAGCAAGCCACAGCCTCTTCCCTCACCCTGAAAACTAAACTGGTCCTGCAGATACCTGACCCAGCCCTTTCTCCAGGAACACATGCCACCTGCCTGCCACAACTTGGGCCACTGCCCTCACCTGGGCTTCTTGGGGCCCTCCCTCTAAAAAAGGGGCAGAAGACCCTGCAAGATGGGAGAGGGCAATCAGGTAAGGGACCAGCGGTAAAAAGCACCGATTACGGAGCATCCGCTGTACACCACGGCATCTTCTTGCCGGGAGAGGGTGTGGCTCCCTCCCTCTAGAGGCCCTGTTAGCACCTGACACCTAGTAGGTACCCCCACATAGGATGGTTTCCTCGGTAATGATGAACCAACGAAACTTCTCTCCTCCAGGAAGCCCCACCCCCACGCTGGCCAGGTCCCCACCCTCAACGGCCAGGGTCCCCTGAGCTCAGGCCCACACCCACCCAGGGCCCGTCTTTCATCACAGCTCCACCCCCACACTCGCCTCCATGGGATTTCCGGGGCCCTTAGGTGCTGACTCGGCGGCCGGGCTGAGGGGCAGGCCTCGGCAGGCTCTTCCTGGGCTGGAGGTGGGGCACCCTCTTCCCTCTGGGCTGCTCCCAGGCCCCCACGCCCAACACTCCCTGGGCAGCACACAGTAGGGGCGCAGCAAACAGGAGGAACCAAAGACCAAAGAGCTATGTGCTCTAGAGAGCCCACACCCAGCCCCGCCCACCTGGCAGGCACTCCCGGTACCAGGTGCCAGTCCCACCTCCAATCTAACCTAGGGTCACTTGCTGCACCTTCTTTCCAAGGCAGCAGGACCCAGGCCTGTTTACAGCTCTCCTAGAGGCCTCCTCTGTGCCTTGGAACTTTCAAGAATGAACCGGGCACCTTTATTTCATCCCCATTATAAAGCCCTCCACTTTAGAGATGAGGAGAGGCTCAGAGAGGTGATGAGACCTGGGCAAGGTCACACAGCAGACCAGCAGCCAGGCTGAGACTCAGATGCTCTCACCTGAGCATCTATTGCTGGGGATGCAAGGTGAGGTCAGAAGCGTCCTGACCTGGTCCAGGGAGCAGCAGGGGTCACCCAGAAAGGACTCCAGGGTTGGAGGAAGGGTGTCTCTGGCATGGGGAGGAGCAGGGGCAGAGGCCTGGAGGTGGGCGCCTGGGAGGGGCTGGGGAATGAGGCTAGAGACTCCCCAAGGTCAGGAGCAAGGTGAGAGTTGAGGCCAGGCCTCCTCCTCCCACCCACACTCCTGAGGAAGAAGGGGGGTGACCAGCAAGGAGTTGGTAGGTAATTGCCACCTGCCGCCTTCCTGGAGGAGTGTCCATCGACAAGGGCAGTTTAATGGGGGTTAAGGCCCCCCTCCACCGCACACTCAGGAAGAGAATTAAAGGAAATTAAATAAGGGACCTCCAACACCTACTACTATGTGCTATGAACAGCAGCCTGGGGCCGTATCCTGGCTCCTCCACTTCCAAGCTGGGTGACCTTGGGCCAAGAAACAGCACCCTCTGTGCCTTATTTTCCTTGGGACAGTGGCAAAGAATCCCACTTTCATCCATTCAGCAAATTTTGGCCTGGAACCTACTATGCGCCAGTGACAGTGCCCCAAACCCCAATGAAGCCGTTTACCACCATCCCCTTGTGGGTAGGTGGCTTTGAGCTTCATTTCTGAACATTATTCCATGAATTCGCCCCCCCCCCCCCCGACTATGTGCCAAGGAAGTGTGTGGTGGGCCCCAGAAGGAAGCTGAGCCATCATCTAGAGGGGAAAACCAGGCCCAGAGAGGGTGGGTGGCTAGCCCAAGGTCACACAGCAAGTCTGGCACCCAGGTGCAGCTGCCAGGCCAGCGCCCAGCCGCCCCCGCCCCCTCCCAGCCTGGCAGCTTGTGTTGCAAGGTTGGTCCTGACGGGTTACCCCGCCCTGACCTGGTGCCAATCCCTGCCTGGCCCAGTCCCCGGCCCCGGGTTTAATGGGACAGGAATGCAGTGTCCTGATTGGGGGGTGGGGGGCACCAACGGCTCAGGGTGACTGCTGGCTGCCAGCTGCCAGTCTGCCCCCTGCCCGCCTGTCCTCACAAGCCTTCCTCCGGGCCAGACATTGGCAAACAGGCCCTCGGCCATTTTATGTGTCCATTTATTGCCCTAAATGGGGAGGGGCTTCCTGCCCGGGCCTTAAAGGGCCAGAGGCAGGAAGGCTGCAGGCCCAGTGGGAAGTATGTGTGTCGAGGCTGGTGGGGGTGGGGATTAGGAAGGTCATGGGGATCGCATCTGACCCCCAACCAATGGGTAGGGCTGAGGCCCACCCTGTTCCCACGCTCTGAGTGCTGTCATGGGCCAGGAAGTTACAGCCCTGACACCAAGATCAGGTTCCAAGAGGAAGCTCTGCAAAGACAGAGCCATTCTCAGTGGAGGTGGAAGGACTGAGCTTCCCATCACCGAGGGTAACCAAAGCCAGGCTTCACAGAATCCCACCGGTGTCTACCCCACCCTCAGCTCAGGCTGCATCTGCTTATCCAAGATGCCCAGGAGAGGCCTGGGTGACCTCGATGAGCCCTATCCCTCTCTACCCCGACCGCTCCTTTCCTCCCTCTGAGGCAGGCTTGTCACCTGGAGGGACCTGCACCACCCGCACCCCGACCCAGAGCCAGAAGGTGGAGGGCACAGCCTGGAAGCCCCAGACAAAGGGGCGCTTAGCCTACTGTGGCCCCAGGGTCCTGTGCCTACAAATCCAGCCAGTTCCCTCCCATCAAACACATCCTGATGGGAGGTGGGACGGAGCCTTGTTTTCCAGTCAAACCAGAAAGGCGTGGGTGGGGACGCTTCCACTGAGTGGCCGTCCACAGCCTGCTGGGGGGACAGATGGAGGGGCTGGTCCTTTGGCCAGGTTCTCCACAGGGCACCTTCCGTGCTTTGGTGCTCCAAACTCAGGACTAAGGCCCCAAGAGCAGGGGCTGCTCCTCAATGGGGTTTGGTGGGGGACGGGGGCTGATCTTCATCATCTAACCATAGATCCTCATTGCTCTGGGAGGCAAGGTCTGTAATCACTGTCTCACTTTACAGGTCAGGAAACAGGCTCAGAGAGGGCAAGTGACTTACCCAGGATCACTCAGCAGAGCTGGATTCGAACACAAACCATTCGGCTCCATCTTGCCTAACTAGTCCTCCCAGGGCTCCACATACCCCTCCCCCTCTGCACTGCCCCCAAATACCAGCAGGGGACTAAATCCCCCCCACCCTGGGGGCCCTGGGGCAGAGGACAGCTGATTCTCACACACACCCCGGGGGGGGGGGGGCCAGGGAGGGGGCACTGCCTTGTACTTTTTTTCCTCTCAGAAAAGAGAGTGGTTTGCCTGAAGTCACACAGGGAGCTAGGACAGGGCTAGAGACCAGCTGACATCTGTGAACTTAGGACATCAGAAGAGAGATGCAGGAGGGGCTCCCCGGGGCCCTGACACCACACAGCAGTCACTCAACAAACATTCCTGAGGAATCACTGAGTAAATCCTCAGGACAACACTTTTGGGCTAAAGGTAATCTCCCCGTTGTACTGACGGCAAAACTGAGGTTGACAGAGGGGAAGTGACCGCTCTAGGAGGACCTCAGGTGGAGGTGAGGGCCAGGCTGAGATTGGACCACACTGGCCCCCACCCAAGCCTGTTCCTCTGGTCTCCACCGCCCAGGGCTGTTGCAAGGCGGTTTATGGTCTATCAGGTGCCTGGAGCACAAGGTGACAGGTGGAGGGTGCCGAGTGTGTGTCTCAGAGACACACTCCAGCAGAATCCCTGCTGTGCCCTGAGCTGACCCAGGCTCTTCCTCCATGAGGGAGAGAAGGAAAGGAAACAGTTGGAGCCATAGGCAGCATTTGGAGGAACCCTTCAACAACCTCATTTTACAGAGGTGAATATTTGTCTCCGAGAGGCCACTGGGCTTGTCCAAGGTCACAGAGCAAGTGGACCCCCGCCTAGGCCAGTTCTGTTTCAGCGGGACTGGCCCTGAGTCTGGGCTCTATGAGGTGACCTGGGTCTCCTCGGAAATAATGGGTTGTAAAAACCCAGAGCCCTGCTGGTCTCCAGGGGCCAAGGTGCCAAGGGGCGGGGCCGCAACTCAGATGGGATGGGAAGGGCCTGCCTCAGAAGACTGGGAGGCAGGGAGACGGAGTCTCCTGCTGTGTGACCTTGGACACTTTGCTGGCTCTCTCTGAGCCTTACTGCTCTCCTCAGGCAAAGGCTCCATTTGGCTGACAGGTGCCTGCCATCAAACCTCCAGGCCCTCTGGAAGACAGGTGGGCAGGTACCCCCCAGCTGTGACAGAAAGGACTCTGGACACGTCCTGAGCTGGGAGGCAGGACCCCAAGGGTCAGATCCAGCACTGGCTGGCTGACCTTGGGCTGCTCTCTGCTTCCCCCAGGCCTCAGTTGCCCTTGCCCCATATGGCACCGCTCAGAGGCTTGCTCTAAGCCCCTGAGGCCCCATACTTGTGTCTGACCTCCCCTCCTGGCCTCAGTTTCCTCACATAGCATTGGGGACTGCCACCAGCCCAACCAGCTATGGATCAGAAGGTTCCAAGGAGCAAAAAGAAAGAAAAAAGCCAACACAAAGACTGGCTACTGTCTCAGGAAACTTCCTCACTGGATGAAGGTTGAGCTCTGGCAGGCCTCAGTCTCCCACACAGAGAAAAGGGTGCATCAGCCTATAGCCACCCACTGCTAAGGGCCTCTGCTGAGAGTTGCGTGGCTCCCAGCCCAGGCCAGGGTGCTGACTGGCCACCACGCAGCCAATCAGAACTGAATAATAAATACCCCCCCCAAAGTGACCCACGAATTAAAATTTCAGTGTCCCCGTTGGCTCCTCTTTCCTTCATTAGGCATGCGGATCCCAGGGCTTCGCTCTTCCAGTCACCAGCTCCTGCCCCCCCTTCTCCCCTAGGCTCCCGTCTCCACAGCGATGGCTGGCGGTAAACAGAGCCCCGAGCCCAGACGATAAGTGCCAGGCCTGGTGTGCTCTAAGGGCCCCACTGGGGGTGGCCCTCAGGGGAGAATGCCCCCTGCCTGGAGTCTTGGGGGCCTGGGAGGAAGCAGCAGGGCCCAGTGTGGACTCCCCAGACCTCTCCCAAGCCCAGCACTGCCAATAGGAAGTGATCGGTTGGTCCAAGGGAGGGCCCCCCCAGTGTGGGAGCGGCACACTCAGGGTTACGCCCTGGCCTGGTTGAGGGGGGGGCCTGACATGGAATCCTGGACGCCGTCTCCAGCCAGGCCTGCTCCGGCCCTGATCTGGGAGGCAGCTGGCAGGGAGGGGGGGTAGCAAACGAAGCCTGCCACCCATGGGTGAGCCAGGTGGGCACACCCGGTGGAGGGGCACCAACACCTCTCTCACTTCCGCCCCCTGGCTAGGGGGAGAGAGGAGTTGCCTACCTCTCCCTGCCACCCCACCAACTGCTGGCTGCATTCCCCAAACATTTAGTGGGCGCCCACTGGGTGCCTGGGCCTGGATGGACAGCAGTCTCCTGCTGCGGTCCACCGGACTCCCTCACCAGCCAGCCAGCCAGCCAGCCAGCAAGCCGACCAGCCAGCGAGGGCAGTGCCTCCCAGGACCCACAAAGGCCTGGGCAAGAGAGTGCACCAGCCCCAGCCCTCAGCTCCGGCCCCTGCCCGGTTCTCAGGCCCGGAGCTGGGGGAGGGGGCCCGTTCCTAGGCTGGGGACGGAGGGAGGGAGAAGGAGGTGGATGGATCCCACCAGTTCACCCCCTCCTCTGCCTGGGCTCAGGGTTCGCACGTGGTGGTGGCGTCAAGGGGAAGGAGGGGGGTCCGGGCTAGAGGAGACAGGGTCACGCGCTTTGGGGGCGCGGGCAGGGGAGAGGGGTGCTTTCTGTCCCCTCCCTGGAGGCCAGGGCCAGGCGGCGCCGCGCGGGCAGGGCAAGGGGCCAGGCCAGTCCCCCCACCCAGGGCTGAGTCAGGCCCGGGCGGGGGCAGGAAGCGGCCCCCTCCCCCGCCCCGGCCGCAGCGCGCGGCCCCCGCTCCGGCCCGCGGGCCCCCACCGCGCAGCCCGCGCGGGGGGCTCCTACCTCCTTCCCGGGGCAGCGGCGAGGGGGCCCGGCCCCGGCGGCGGCGGTGGCGGCGGCTGCGGCTGGGCTGGCTCCCTCCGAGGGGCCGGGAGGCGGCAGTGAGCCTGGCCCCGCGCCACCCCCCGCCGCCGGCGGCCAATCCCCACCCGGGCTGGGGGGAGGGCGATGCAAATTACCCCGGATCTGGGTCCGCCCGCCCGCCTCCCCCCACGCCCGGGCCCAGTCTGCACTAGGCCGCTCATCCCCGGGCTCCCCTGCACTGCGCGGCCGCCTGGGCCGCCGCCCTCCCCAGGGAGCGCAGGGTGGGTGACCCCCCCCCCCCCCCGGGACGGGGGGCTGAGGGGAGGGGGGCTGGGGACGGTTACACAACCAAGGCGGGGAGGGGCCCCGGGGCGGGGAGGGGGACGGCCCGCGGGCCGCGCAGCCGGAAGCCGGGGACCGCCACCGGCCCCCGGCAAGGGGAGCCCGGCTCCAGGCCCCGCCTCCGGGACGGAAGGCCCCGCCTCCGGGCCGCGCCGCGCGATCGGCCCGCGCTCATTGGCTCGCCAGCCCGCCACTCACCGCCCCTCCTCCGCACCGCCCCTACCCGCGGGCCGCGGCGGGACGGCGGCGCGGCGCACCCTGGGACTTGTAGTCCGAGCAGCCTGCCACCTGCCAGCTGCAAGCGCGGGGGGACTACGACGCCCAGAGGCCCCAGCGGCCGCGCCCGCCCACCCGGACACCCCACCCCTTCCCCCTCCTTTGCAAAGCCCCCCTCCCTGTTTTTTCAGCCCCCTCCCCCCCATCCCCCATGGAGCTCAATCCTGGCCAACTCCAACGTATGCACGCAGCACCGAATAGGCCCCCGGGGGGCGAGAGCGCCCCCAGTACCCAGCTGCAAACTTAGCACGCGACGCGCCCCCCTATCTCCCCACGCCGGCTCCCCCCACCCTCAATGCAGCCCCGCTTCCCCTCCCCCTCTCCTCGCGCTCCTGGGAGCCCCGAAAAAACCATGCACCAGGAGGGTCGGGGGGGGCGGCTGGCGCACAAGCCTATGCACTTCGCCCCTAATACCCCTTCCCTGGCGGCGCCCCCTCCCCGCGCTCGGGATCCAGGGCGCCTCCAGCCTCCCGGCAGCTGCCAGCCACCCCCTCCTCTGAAACTTGCGGAACGTCCCTGGCTCCCGGGATCGCCCCTTCTGGCGAGGGCAAAGGTGGGCGCAGAGACCCCAGCCCTTCCCCACCCTGCACCCCATGCTGGGGGCCGCGCCGTGCGCTGACTTACCTCGCGGGGCCGGGCCGGGGCCGGGCCGGGCCGGGGCGCGCGGGGCCGGGGCCCGGAGTTGGGACTGGGCTCCTCGGCCGTTCGCCTCTGGGGTCCGCGTCTAGCTCTCCCCTCGCTGGCTCTCCCCTCTTCGCTCCCTCGCTCCGGCGGCGGCGTCACTGCCCCTACAGTAACTGTACAGTACAGCCAAAGCCCCGTATGATGCTCGCGACTCCCTTCCTGGTTTCTCCGAGGGCAAGAGGGGTCCTCCCTTGTCTTAAAGGTGCCGCAGCCGCCGGCCCCCCCCACGCCCAGCCCGCCCCCCCCACCCCGGCCTCAGAGGCCAGAACAGGCTCGGCAGGTCCCCTCTTGCCACGTCTCTGCCCTCCCGTGGGGCTTCGCCCCGGCTGCGCCGGAGAAACCGGGCTGTTATTAGGTTTTGTCAAGTTGAGGGGGGGTCCAGCCCGCCCCCGGCGCGCCCCCCCTCTTCTGACCTCTCCGCCCCGCTGCGCGGCGCCGTGCCAGCCTGCCAGCTTATCTGTCCCCAGAGCTCCCCGGGGCGCGGGGGGAGCGGGCCCCCCGGGTGGAGGGGGTGGGGGACTCCAGATAAACAGGCCCCCAGCCTCCACGCAGAGGCGGGTGCGGGGGGGGGGGCGCGGGCTTTGCCCCCGACGCCCGGGGCGTGGCAGGATGGCAGCGGGGGCGGGGAGGGCTTTGCGCACTGCGAGGACCGACGCGGGCGTGGGTCGCGGCTGCCCGGGCTGCTGGGGGTGGGTGGGGGGCGAGGGGTGGAGACTGCGGGCTGGACGCCGGCCCTCCCCGGGCCTCAGTTTGTCCAGCTGCGGAAGGGACCTGGAGGCGGGCTTTGGGTTGACGGCTCGGGTCCGCTGGGCTCCCGGGTCTGTAAATGAAACAGCCAACCTGCCCGCCTGCGATTATGTAAAGGAGTCGCCTCTGCCCGCTGCGCCAGGGGCGTAGCGGGGGAAGGGGTTGGCTAGGGGCGGGCTGGGCTGTTGTTTTCCCGGCTTTCCGAGTTCCCCCACCCAACTGCGGGCCACTGGGCGGGACGGAGACCCGGCACCGGACGCTTAGGTCCCGCGGTTCGTTCCCGCAAGGGTCTGCGTGGCTTGGGAGGGGCGAAGGTGGGGAGTGGGGAGGCGTTGGCTCAGCCCAACTTTTTTTCCCTGTCCATTTCTCCCACTTCCTCCCCGGTCGTGGGAGAGGTCCGGCGGGGGACGGGGGAGGGGGAAGAGGGGACGAGCAGTCAGAACTGCCTGACCCGCCCCGGCCAACTGCCCGCTGCACACAGTAGGCGCTGGGGGAGGGCTCTCTGGTGCGATCAGCCCCCTGGGGGTCTCTGAGCCTCAGTTTCCCTGTCTGCATTCCCTCGGTCGGAGAAGGCTGGCACCTGCTTCGGCGTCGTTTGTTGAGCGCTTCTCGAGTGGCTGGCTCTGTCCGGGGTCCTGTTTACCTCCATTCTAACATCTAATGCCATTATCATGATCATTATTTATTGTTATTATCATTTTTACCACCATTACCTTACAGGCAGGAAACTTCCACTGCCGGTGGGTGAAATGTACCCCGTCTGTCCTTCTGTGACTTCAAAGCTTTCCTGCACTTCATTGCCTCTTCACACACGTATTAAAAGTGCCTTTCAACTCCCAAACGGGTTGAATTGGCTTTTGTAATAGTAATTTGGCTTCAAGGGGAAACCCGGGAGGCCCCCAGAAGGGAAGTGACAGCCCCAGGACTTGCAGCCTGAAACCAACCCCCGGGGTAGATGGAAAGGGACTGAGGGAGGGGCCACTTGGGTCCAGAGTGAGGGCGGAACCCAGGGACTTTGCTCTAACGACCCTGCCTGGGATATAAGTCCTCTTCCTTCCTTAAACCACCCTGCCATCAGCCTTGGGACAAGAAGGGCCAAGCAGAAACACAATTTGCAGGTCCCAGGATAGTTATTGGGTACTGGAGATAACTGAAGTTCAGGCCTTCATCCTAAGGGGTCTTACTTGCCATCCCCCCAATGTCCACCCATTCAACCAGAGCAGGGGTGACTCAGTGTCCCCCCTGTACCACCCAGCCTCAGATTTCTGGCACCCTTCTCTGCCGCAGATAACCTGACTCAGAAGGGGCAGGGAATTCATATATAAGATTAGCATTGAATCTAATCCTTATCAGGCCCCAGGAAAAAACAAGGGTTATATAATTTCCATCTTACATTTGAGGAAACTGAGGCCAAGGGAGGGACAGTGAGCAAGGATGTCAAATCCAGCTTCACCTGGCTCTAGACCCTGCCGGAGGGGCTGAAGGTGGGTCCTTCAGGAAATGCCAGGATTGCATACCCCAACCCTATGCCCAGTCCTGCTCCTGCAATGAAAAGAGAGAGAAGGGAGCAAAGCTTTGTCCTGACCCCTATTCCTCTGTCCCTACCCCAACCCTCTCCTCCCCACCCCCCAAGAAACCCAGGTAGATAATTTTTTTTTTTTATGGTGGCACCTATGGCATATGGATGTTCCTGGGGCAGGGGGGCTAGTGGTCATATCTGAGCTGCAGCTGCCAGCCTACACCACAGCCACAGCAACCTCAGATCCCAGCCGCATCTGTGACCTATGCCGGAGGTTGTGGCAATACCAGATCCTTTACCCACTGAGTGAGGCCAAGGATTGAACCCACATCCTCATGGATAATATGCTGGTTCTTAACCCACTGAGCCACAACAGGAACTCTCAAGTAGATACTATTTTAAGAATTAATAAAGTATAAAAGATTAAATTACTGTGTGACATTGGGCAGATTACTTAATTTCTCTGATCCTTAGAGTCCTCTGGAAAGAATAATGGTAGAGACCTCCTAGGGTTGTGACAAAGGAGAGATAAAATGATATATGTAACATACTTAAACAGCACATGGATATGATTATGTTGGTATTGCTGTCATTATTATTCATTTCCAAAGGTGAAAAATTTACACACACTCAAGCATTTTTTCCTCATTGGCTGACCCCCGCCTCCCCCCTCCCCCCGCCAAATGCCTGGCTAAAGTGTTTTTGGAATGTATCAGGACCAGCTCCATCTTAGCAATAAAACAATATAAAAATTGATGAATACTTGGCCCTCGTCTTCAAACGGATTTGTTTTAGGGTGAGTAGTAGCACCAGCTCTCATTTCTGAGTTCCACATTTGTGTGTTGTTTTAGTCTATCTGTGTCGCAGGGGTTATTGTCCCTGATGTACATGATGAAGACACAGAGACTCAGAGAGGGTAAGAAACTTGCAAAAGATATATAGCAATCCAGTGAGGTGACTTGAATTTGAATTAAGTTGGCCAGGCTACAAAGTTATATAGCATTTGGGGTAGTTGGGGGGGATGCTCATGGCGTGCCAAAGTTCCCAGGCCAGGGATTGAACCCTTGCCACAGTAGTGACTCGAGCCACAGCAGTGACAATGCTAAGTCCTTAACTACTAGGCCACCAGGGAACTCCAAGAGGGATTGCCTCGGGGGTGGGCAAATAAGGAGAAGGGTGAGCAGAGTGAGAGAGCTTCTTTTCACTATCTACTCTCTGATCTTTTGAATTTTGTAACATGCATGCATTACTTATAATAACATTTTAAAAAAGCTTCTAAAGTAACACATTTCTTAACTCGTGCTTCAAAATATACCATTGAGAAAGTGAAAGAAAAACCCACAGAATAGGAGAAAAGAGTTGCAAATCATAGATCTGATAAGGGTCCACTACCCAGTATATATATAAAGAAATCTTGAACTCAACAATAAAAACATTACCAATTTTTTAAAATGGGCAAATAACTTGAATAGACATTTCTCAAAGAAAGATATATAAATGACCAATCAAGCTCATGAAAAGTTGCCCAACATCATTAGTCATCAGGGAAATGCAAATCAAAACCACAAGGAGACACCACTTCACGCCTACTAGGATGGCTAGAATCAAAAAGACAGATCATAACAAGTGTTGATGAGGATGGGGAGAAACTGGAACCCGCATACGTAGTTGAAGGGAGTGCAAAATGTTACAGCTGCTGTGGAAAATAGTTTGGCAGTCTCTCAAATGGTGAAACAGAGAGTAACCATATGATCCAGCAATTGCTCCTAGGTGTCTACCCAATAG
Source organism: Phacochoerus africanus (assembly GCF_016906955.1). Taxonomy (NCBI): domain Eukaryota; kingdom Metazoa; phylum Chordata; class Mammalia; order Artiodactyla; family Suidae; genus Phacochoerus; species Phacochoerus africanus. Next base: position 74,823,216 of record NC_062547.1, on the reverse strand, counting down.
AAATGACAACACAAATATCCATAAGAGCATTATTCCTAATAGCCAAAAATCTATCAACTAATTTTTTTTTCTTTTTTGGCCACCCCACTGCATATGAAGTTCCTGTGTCAGGAATAAGACCAGACCTATGCCCCAGCTGAGGCAATGCTGGATCCATAACCCACTGTGCAGGGCTGGAGATCGTACTTGTGCCCCCACATTCCAGAGACGTGGAACCCATTGCACTGCAGGGGGAACTCCTCCATCAACTGATTAATGGAGAAATAAAATGTGGCCCATCCATACAATAGAATATTATTCAGCCTTAAAAAGGAGTGAAAGGAGTTCCCTGGTGGCTCTGTGGCTTAAAGACCTGGTGTTGTCACTGCTGTGGTTCAAGTCTCTGTTGTGGTGTCGTTTGACCCCTGGGCTGGGAACTTCTGCATGCTGCAGGCATGACCACAAAAAGGAAGAAAAAAAAAAGAATCAAGCACTGACACATGCTACAATGTGGATAAACCTTGAAAACATGATACTCGGTCAAACAAGCCAGACACAAGAGGCCACATGTGTGTGATTCCACTGATATGAAATATCCAGATGAGGCAAATCCAGAGACAGAAAGTGTGCTAGTGGATGCCTGGAGCTGGGAGGTATTGGGGAGAACGGAGTGGGACTAATAGACATGACTTTCTTTTGGGGATGATGAAAATGTTCTGGGATTAGATAGTGGCAATTGTTACACAGCTCTGTGACTAGGCTAAAAAACCACTGAATTATACACTTTAAAAGGATGAGTTGTATGGCATGTGAATTATATCTCAACAAAAAAATCCTACATAGTGAGTTCCTGTTGTGGCTCAGCGGGTTAAGAACCCAACTAGTATCCATCCATGAGGATCTGGGTTTTATCCGTGACCTTGCTCAGGGGGTTGAAGGATCTGATTCAGCCCTTACCCTGGGAACCTCCATATGCCCCAGGGGTGGCCCTAAAAAGACACACACAAAATACCATATATAATTTTTTTGATATTTTGATTATTTTCTCTCTCTTTTTTTTTTTCTTTTTTGGCCCTGCCCTCAGCATGCAGAAGTTCCCAGGACAGGAACTGAACCTGTGCCATAGCAGCAACACTAGCCACATCAGTAAAAATGCTGGATCCTTAACCAGGGAACTCCTATCATTACATTTTTTATTGAAGTAGTTGGTTTATGATATCATTACTTTTTTGTGTGTGTGTCTTTTTAGGGCCGCACCCAAGACATATGGAAGTTCCCAGTCTAGGGGTTGAATCAGAGCTACTGCTGCTGGCCTACACCACGGCCACAGCAATGACAGATCTGAGCCAAGTCTGTGACTTATGCCGCAGCTGTGGCAACGCCGGATCTTTAGCTCACTGAATAAGGCCAGGGATCAAACCTGCATCTCATGGATAATACTTGGGTTTTTAACCCACTGAGCCACTACAGGAACTCCTCGTTACTTCTTTTTTTTTTTTTTTGGTCTTTTTGTCTTTTTAGGGCCGCACCCGTGACATATGGAGATTCCTAGGCTAGGAGTCTAATCGGAGTTGTAGCTGCCGGCCTACACCACAGCCACGTCACACAGGATCCGAGCCAAGTCTGTGACCTACACAACAGATCAGGGCAACACCAGATACTTAACCCACTGAGCAAGGCTAGGGATTGAACCCTCAACCTCATGGTTTCTAGTCGGATTTGTTAACCACTGAGCCACAACAGGAACTCCACCTTGCTACTTCCTGATGGAAGAACATCTTGCAGCCTTCAAGACTCTTATGTCTTTGTTATCTCATTTAACCTTCCAAATGCCTGAACTATTTTAAGAGAAGTTATCTCAGTTACTACAGAAGTTCGGCTTTGAAGGGGGACTGGAGTTCAGGCCTCCTGAGTTCAGGGTGTTCACCACAGACACACCCCACAGGGTCCGGCCTCTGTCATGAGGCCCACCATCAGAAGCCAGAGGGTGCGAGGAGGGGGGGGGGAATTGTAAAGATTTTCAAGTAGAGGGAGGATGTTAATTGCCATCTAAGGAGTTTCTTTTCTTTTTTCTCTCTCTCTTATTTTTTTCTTTCTTTTTTTGTCTTTTTAGGGCCACACCCTTGGCCTATGGAGGTTCCCAGGTTAAGGGTCTAATCAGAGCTGCAGCTGCTGGCCTACACCACAGCCACAGTAACGCAGGATCCAAGCTGCGTCCTCAACCTACACCACAGCTCCCGGCAACTCCAGAACCCCAACCCGCTGAGTGAGGCCAGGGATTGGACCCCCAACCCCATGGTTCCCAGTCGGATTTGTTTCCACTGTGTCAAGACGGGAACTCCCCTGAAGCTGGCATTTCTTTGTCTTTTTGTGCTTTTTTTTTTCTTTTTAGGGCCACACCCACAGCATATGGAGGTTCCCAGGCTAGGGGTCTAATCAGAGCTGTAGCCACCAGCCTGCACCACAGCCACAGCAATGCTAGATTCGAGCCATGTCTGTGACCTACACGACAACTCACAGCAACACCGGATCCTTAACCCAATGATCGAGGCCAGGGATCGAACCCGCCACCTCATGGTTCCTACTTGGATTCGTTAACCACTGAGCCACAATGGGAACTCCAAGCTGGCATTTCTTTTTTTTATTTATTTTTTATTTTTTGTCTTTTGTTGTTGTTGTTGTTGTTGTTGCTATGTCTTGGGCCGCTCCCGCGGCATATGGAGGTTCCCAGGCTAGGGGTTGAATCGGAGCTGTAGCCACTGGCCTACGCCAGAGCCACAGCAACGCAGGATCCAAGCTGTGTCTGCAACCTACACCACGGCTCACGGCAACGCCGGATCGTTAACCCACTGAGCAAGGGCAGGGACCGAACCCGCAACCTCATGGTTCCTAGTCGGATTCGTTAACCACTGCGCCACGACGGGAACTCCCAAGCTGGCATTTCTTAACACCAATCCTTTTGTTTCAATCCTGCTCTGGGCCTCGGTTTATTGAAGGCATTGAGTGCCATACCTCTTTCGAGGACTAACAAAGCAGCTGCAAAACAAGGTGAGGTGCTTTGGGGAACTTGGATCAAATATCTCTAGGTTTTTCAACAGGTTTTGACGGTTGGCTCAACCATGACCCAAGAGGGAGTGGATGAGAGGCCTTCTCTGGCTGCTCTGGGTGAACTGGAGGCTGTAGCTGAGTCCAGAGATCTCATAGCTCCAGCTGTTGAAACAGTTTGCCCACAGGCCTTGGGAATCCTAGTTAATATTTCTGAAGGATGTTCTGGGAAAGCAAGCTGAGGGTAAGTGTTCTGCTTTTGAAAATGTGGGGGGGGGGTGCAGGCAGGTTCTAAAACCCAGGGGCAGAGTCCCCTGGTGATTCCTTGCATTAAGGGACCCATGTTGCCACTGCTATGGCTCTTGTTACTGCTGTGGATCGGGTTCAGTCCCTGGCCTGGTAAGTTCCTCATGCTACAGTCACTGCCAAGATAAATAAAATAAAATAAAATGAAACAAAACCCAGGAGTCACTGAGCCTGATGAGGACTCCATGATGATTCTAGAACATTCTGCTCAGTGCTAGTTCTGCCTGGAAATCCACTTAGCCAACCCTTAGCACCTCCCATGGGCCAAGTCCCTGAGCTTGGCCAAGTCCCCACATTCTAGTGGGAAATCGTGATAATAAGCAAACAGACATAAATTAAATAATTTCAGATATTTATCAGTGAGTTCAGTGAAGACAGTTACCAGAGGAACTGAATAGACAGTAATCAGGGCCTAGGGGCTTTTTATTTTTTATTTTTTTATTTTTAGAAAATTTTTATTATAGTTGATTAACAATATTGTATAGGAATTCCCGTCATGGCCCAGTGGTTAACGAATCTGACTAGGAACCATGAGGTTGCTGCTTCGATCCCTGGCCTTGCTCAGTGGGTTAAGGATCCGGCATTGCTGTGAGCTGTGGTGTAGGCTGCAGATGATGCTCGGATCCCGTGTTGCTGTGGCTCTGGCGGAGGCCAGTGGCTACAGCTCCAATTAGACCCCTAGCCTGGAAACCTCCATATGCCAAGGGAGCGGCCCTAGAAAAGGCAAAAAGACAAACAAACGAACAAACACAACGAAAAAACCAATATTGTATAATTTCTTCTGTACAGTAAAGTATTTCTTTTGTTTATTGGCAGTTCCTGTGGCATGTAGTCCTTCTTGGGCCTGGGATCGAACACTCACACCATGTGAGCTGTGACAACTTCAGATCCTTAACCTGTTGCACCATAAGGGAAGTTCCAGTTAGTTTCCTGCCCGCCCTTTTGGGCCACCTCTCAGGATATGGAGTTCCTGGCTAAGGATCAGATCCCAGCTGAAGTTGCAAGCTGCAGTTGTGACCTACACTTCAGCTGAGGCAATGCTGGGTCCTTTAACCCACTGTGCCAGGCAGGGACTTGAACCTGTGTCCCAGTGCTGCGGAGACCGCCTATCCTGTTGTGCCACAGTAAGAACTCCCCAAGCAGTATTATTTTTTTAATGAATATGTGTCAAAAGATTTTTTATTTTTCTCATTAATTAATCAGGGAACCAGTGAGGTGTTACAACAGGTTCAAAGGAAAATCCAAACAGTCATGTAGAGACAGATGAGAAATAATGTAATGAATTTATTTTATTTATTTATTTTATTACTCAAATGAATTTATCACATCTGTAGTTGTATAATGATCATAACAATCTGATTTCACAGGATTTCCATACCACAGCCCAAGCATATCCCCCCATCCCCCAAACTGTCTCCTCCGGAGACCATAAGTTTTTCAATGTCTGTGAGTCAGCATCTGTTCTGCAAAGAAGTTCCGTCTGTCCTTTTTTCAGATTCCACATGTCAGTGAAAGTATTTGATGTTGGTGTCTCATTGTATGGCTGACTTCACTTATCATGATAGTTTCTAGGTCCATCCATGTTGCTAAAAATGCTGGTATTTCGTTCTTTTTGATGGCTGAGTAATATTCCATTGTGTATATGTACCACATCTTCTGGATCCACTCCTCTGTCGATGGACATTTAGGTTGTTTCCATGTCTTGGCTATTGTAAATAGTGCTGCAATGAACATCAGAGTGTAATGAATTTATAAACAGAAAAAAAAAAAACACGACTACACACTTAATTTGTATTCTTGTGGACAAGAATCACTGCCCTAAATATCAGTTTTCTACAATGTACGTAGTTGTAAAATAACCCAAAGACAGCAAAAGACAAGAGACCCCATAGAATCAGACAATGCTCAGCTTTGTTGAGGGGCTAGTTCTTTTACTTAAATTGTCATGAGAGAGGGGTTCCTATTGTGGCTCAGCGGAAACAAATCTGACTAGTAACTATGAGGAGGCAGGTCCGATCCCTGGCCTCGCTCAGTGGGTTAAGGATCTGGCATTGCCGTGAGCTATGGTGTATGTTGCAGATGCGGCTTGGATCCTGCATTGCTGTGGCTGTGGTGTAGGCCAGTGGCAACAGCTCCAATTAGACCCCTAGCCTGGGAACTTCTATATACCACTGGTTCGGCCCTAAAAAGCAAAAAAAAAAAAAACAAAAACCACTGAATTGCACTTATTATAAAGAGTGAATATTCTGGGAGTTCCCATCGTGGCGAAGTGGTTAATGAATCCGACTAGGAACCATGAGGTTACAGGTTCGGTCCCTGCCCTTGCTCAGTGGGTTAACGATCCGGCGTTGCCGTGAGCTGTGGTGTAGGTTGCAGACGCAGCTTGGATCCCGCTTTGCTGTGGCTCTGGCGTAGGCCAGTGGCTACAGCTCCGATTCGACCCCTAGCCTGGGAACCTCCATATGCTGCGGGAGCGGCCCAAAGAAATAGCAAAAAGACAAAAAAAAAAAAAAAGAGTGAATATTCTGGTATGTGAATGACATTTCAACTTTTATTTCGTTTATTTATTTACTTATTTATTATTTATGGCTGTGCTTGCAGCATGTGGAAGTTCCCAGGCCAGGGATGGAACCCATGGCACAGCAGTGACCCAAGCTGCTACAGTGACAACACTGGACCCTCAACCCACTGTGCCATAAGAGAACTCCAACTTCTCAATTTTTATTTATTTATTTATTTTTGTCTTTTTGCCTTTTCTAGGGCCACTCCCACGGCATATGGAGGTTCCCAGGCTAGGGGTCTAATCAGAGATGTAGCCGCCGGCCTACGCCACAGCCTTGTCTGCAACCTACACCACAGCTTATGGCAACGCTGGATCCTTAACCCACTGAGCAAGGGTAGGGATTGAACCTGCAACCTCATGGTTCCTAACCACATGGATTCGCTAACCACTGAGCCACGACGGGAACTCCCAACTTCTCAATTTTTAAAAAGCAAAGGAACACCTACATGTAAGAGCACTCACAATAGCTGAAACATGGAAAAAACCCAAATGCCTATCAAGAGATGAATGAATAAGCAAAATGGAATACAGTGGAATACAAATGGAATCCACATAAAGGAATACTATTCAACCTTCAAAAGGAAAGAAATTCTTAGGGTTCCCGTCATGGCTCAGTGGAAACGAATCTGACAAGCATCCATTATGAGGGAGGTTTGAACCCTAGCCTTGCTCAATAGGTTAAAGATCCAGCATTGCCGTGAGTTGTGGTGTAGGTCACAGATGTGGCTTAGATCTGGCATTGCTGTGGCTGTGGCAAAGGCCAGTGGCTACCGCTCTGATTCGATTTCTAGCCTGGGAAACTCCATATGCTGTGGTGTGACCCTAAGAAGACAAAAAAAATTTTTTTAATTAAAATAAAAAATTTCAAAAAACAAAAAGAAGTTCCTCCTGTGGCACAGTGGGTTAATAATCTATCTTGTCTGTATGGCATTGCCAATTCTGGAGTTCCCTGGTAGCCTAGTGGTTAGGACTCAGCGTTGTCACTGCTATGGCTCAGGTTCAATCCCTGGCCCAGGAGAACTTCTCTATGCCTGGTATATAGCCAAATAAATACATTAATTAATTAATTAATTAATTAATTAATTAACTGAAAGGAAGGAAATATTGACACTTACTACAACCTGGATGAAACCTGAGGACATGATGCGCAGTGAAAATAAATGAGACACAGAAGACAAATATTGTCTAATTCCGCTTATGTGAGATCTTTTTTCTTTTAATGGCTGCACCAGCAGCATGTGAAGGTTTGCAGGCCAGAGATTGAATCAAGCCATATATATGCTGCAGTGATGCTGGATCCTTTTAACCCACTGTGCTGGGCTGGGGTTTGAACCCACACCTTTACAGTGACTAGAGCCTCCACAGTTATATTCTTTACCCACTGTGCCGCAGTGGGAACTCCTGTAAGAGATCCTTATAGGAGTCAAATCCACAGAAACAGGAAGTAGATGGTAGGGCCAGGGGCGTGGGAGGAGGAGGAGTCAATGTTTCATGGTGACAGAGTTTCAGTTTGAGAAGATGAGAGAGTTCTGGAGATGGATGGTGGGGATGGTTGCACAACAATGTACAGTTAAAAATGGTTAAAATGGGAGTTCCTGTTGTGGCACAGAGGAAATGAATCCCACTGGGAACCATGAGGTTGCAGGTTCGATCCCTGGCCTCGCTCAGTGGGTTAAGGATCCGGCATTGCCATGAGCTGTGGTGTGGGTTGCAGACAAGGCTCGGATCTGGTGTTGCTGTGGCTCTAGTGTGGGCTGGCAGCAATAGCTCCCATTAGACCCCAAGCCTGGGAATGTCCATATGGTGCAGGTGTGGCCCTAAAATGACAAAAGACAAAAAAAATAGATAAATAAAAATAAAAATGGTTAAAATGTACTGTTAAAAATAGTTAGGATGGCAAATTTTGTCATATATATGTTACAAAAAAAAATTTTTTTTTGGCTGCACCCAAGGCATGTGGAAGTTTCCAGGCCAGGGACCAAACCCACACCACAGCAGTGACAATGAGCCACAGCAGTGACAATGCAGAGTCCTTGACTGCTAGGCCACCAGGGAGCTCCTCCCAAAATTTTTTAAGTTAAAAATGATGGAGTTCCCTGGTGGGTCAGTGAGTTAAGGATCCAGCATTGTCACTCCCATGGCTTTGGTTACAGCTGTGGTGTGGTTGCAAACCCTGGCCCTGAACTTCTACATGCTGTGGGCACTGCCAAAAAAAAAAAAGTTAAAAAGGAAAGTCGACCTGGAACAGGATATGAGGGTGGCACTGCTTCATCTTATTCCAAAGTCTGGGAACTTGTGTGGTGCTTAATGACTTTGCACATCCCATTAGTATGAAGTGTGGTCATTTAAGAGTAAAATTTTGGAGTTCTTGTTGTGGCTCAGTGGTAAGGAACCTGACTAGGATCCATGAGGACAAAGGTTCGATCCTTGGCCCTGCTTAGAGAGTAAAGGATCCTGCATTGCTGTGAGCCATGGTGTAGGTCAAAGATGCTGCTTGGATCCTGTGTTGCTGTGGCTGTGGCTAAGCCAGTAGCTGTAGCTCCAATTCGACCCCTAGCCTGGGAACTTCCCTATGTCACAGGTACAGCCCTAAAAAGAAAAAAAAAAAAAAGTAAAATTTTTTTCCTTTCAAAAGAATTAAAATTTGGGAGTTTCCTGGTGGCTCAGTGGGTTAAGGTTTAGGCATTGTCACTGCTGTGGCTTGAGTTCGATCCCTGGCCCAGGAATTTCTGCTTGCTGCGAGTGCAGAAAAAAAAAAAAAAAAAAAAAGGAATGAAAATTTATCTCTAAACCTTCTGACAAGAAAAAGAGTGAGCATCAGGAACCCGTGTGGGCTCCCTAGAGACAAGTCACAGCATGGGGAATCTTCATATGCCTGTTGGACAAAATAATACAGAATGGCAGTCAGAGGGTTACCTGGACTCCAGCAAATTGTGGCCTGGGTAGTAAATGAGAGTTTGCAAGAAAAATTCCTAAGGGACGTTGATTAGCAAATACAGCATACTAAATATGGCATGTCCTAGACCTGCTGGATGTGTGTGTGTGAGACTGCACATAAACATTTATTTACTTATTTATTTATTTCAGTATTTCTGTATTTATTTACTTATATTTTCTTTTTTGGCCACACCTGAGGCATATGCGAGTTCCCGAGCTGCTACCCACACCACAGCTCCAGCTGGATCCTTTGGTTTTTTTGCTTTTTTTCATAGCTGCCATCCTACACCACAGCCACAGCAACAAGGTATTCAAGCTGCATCTGTGACCTATACCACAGCTCATGGCAATGCCAGATTCTTAATCCACTGAGTGAGGCCAGGGATGGAACCCGAATCCTCATGAATACTATTCGGATTTATTACCACTGAGCCACAACAGGAACTCCCTCCAGCTGGATCTTAACCCACTGTGCCGCAGCAGGAACTCTTAAACATTTATTTTTTAATATTAATTTTATGTAACTATATATAAATGATATGTATATATACCCTTTTTGAACTTATTAAAGTATAGTTGATTTACAATATTGTGCCAATTTTCGCTGTATGGCAAAGTGATCCAATCATACATATATATACACATTCGTTTTCTCTCATTGTCTTCCATCATGTCCTACCCCAAGAGACTGGATAGAATTCCCTGGACTATACAGTAGAATATATACTTTTTTTTTTTTATTTTTACAGCTGCACCTGTGGCACATGGAAGTTCCCAGGCTAGGGTTTGAATTGGAGCTTCAGCCTACACCACAGCCATGGCAACTCCAGGTCCGAGCCACGTCTTCAACCTACACCACAGCTTGCAGCAATGCAGGATCTTTAACCCAGTGAATGAGGCCAGGGATAGAACCCATATCCTCACGGACACTATTTCGGGTTCTTAACCCTCTGAGCCACAATGGGAACTCCTATACTTAATTTTTAGACTCATGACCTGCTTCTTCCATCTTCAAACCCAGCAGCTTAACATCCTCTCCTCTCTCTCTGACCCTGACCCTCCTCTCTCCCTCCTATAAGAACCCTATGAAATATCTATATAAATTAGTTTCCTAGGGCTGCTGTACTAGCGTACCACAAACTGGGTGCTGGTAACTGCAGAAGTGTATTCCCATTCAGTTATGTGGTCCAGAAGTCTAAAGTCAAGGTATCCACAGGGCCATTCTCCCTCCAAAGGCTCTGGAGAATGATCCATCCCAGGCCTTTCTCAGGGCTTCCTTCCAATAGCCTCAGGCTTTCATGACTTCCCCCAGATCCCTTCACCTTACCTCTGTGCACGTCTGTCTCTGTGTCCAAATGTCTTCCTCTTTTTTTTTTTTCCTGTCTGCAGCATATGGAAGTTCCCCGGCCAGGGATAGAATCCTTGCCTCACCAGCAATTCAAGCCACTGCAGAGACAATGCCAGATCCCTAACCCTCTGTCCCACAGCAGGACCTCCCAAATGTCCCTTCTTATAAGGACAGAAGTCATATTGGTTTAGGGGCCCACTCTGCTCCAGCATGACCTTGTGTTAACTAGTTACATCTTCAGCATCCTTATTTACAAATAAAGACAGCTTCTAAGGTACTGGAAGTTAGGACTTAAACATGTCCTACATATGTGTATATGTTTATATATACATCTATACACATATCTAAGCTTTATCTATCCATCGTCTGTCTATCCAATCTTTTTCACCAGTGACTTTTTTTTGGCTTTTTAGGGTGGCACCTCTGGCATATGGAGGTTCCCAGGCTATGGGTTGAATCAGAGCTGTAGCTGCTGGCTTACACCACAGCCACAACAATGCCAGATCTGAGCCACGTCTGTGACTGACACCACAGCTCACAGCATCGCCAGATCCTTAACCCACTGAATGAGGCCAGGGATGGAACCTGCGTCCTCATCAATGCTAGTCAGATTCGTTTCCGCAGAGCCACGGCGGGAACTACCTTACCAGAGGCTTTTAATAAAGATGCTAGGATGCTGGGACTTCCTGTCATGGCACAGCAGAAAATAATCCGACTAGGAACCATAACATGAATACAGTGTGAAGTTCTGTTTGTAGTGATTTACTGGTCTTAGTTCTTTAGTTGTGACAAATAAACCAAGTTGCTATATGACGTTAGCGTTAGGGGGAGCTGGGTTAAGGGTATACAGGAAACCTCTCTGGAATCTTTGTGATTTTCCTGCAAATCTAAAATTTTTCCAAAAATAAAACAATTATTTAACAACCAAAAAAAGAACAAAAATTGGAAGTTCCTTTGTGGCGCATCAGGTTAAGGATCTGGTGTTGCTTCAGCTATGGTGCAGGTCACCACTCTGGCCTGGGTTCAACCCCTGGTCTGGGAACTTCCACATGCTGCAGGTATGGCCTTAAAAAAGAGAGCAAAACAGTGGGTTAACGATCCGGCGTTGCCGTGAGCTGTGGTGTAGGTTGCAGACGTGGCTCGGATCCCGCGTTGCTATGGCTCTGGTGTAGGCCAGTGGCTATAGCTCCAATTGGACCCCTAGCCTGGGAACCTCCATATGCCGTGGGAGCGGCCCAAGAAATAGCAAAAAAAAAAAAAAAAAAAAAAAAAGAGAGAGAGAGAGAGCAAAAATTGAGGCTACCTGGGTGTATACATTTGTCAAATTCATCCAACTATGTTGTAACATCTATACGTTTTACCATATGTAGACTATACTTTTGTTTTAAAAAAGCATACAGAAATTAAAATCCCAGGAAAAAAAAAGTTTGACTGAAAATGCCTAAAAATATCCATAGCCTTTAGCACAGAGATTTCAGAGATCCGAAGGAAATATTTTGAGATGGTCATGTTATAGTAATTAGAAAGTGGGTTACAAACAAGTACATTTTATTTATTTTATTTTATTATTTTTTGGCTGCTCCCACAGCATGCAGAAGTTCCTGGGCCAGGGATCGAACCTGCACCACAGCAATCACCTAAGCCACAGCAGTGATAACACCGGATCTGTAACCGGTTGTGCCACAAGGAAACTCCTAGAGACCCCCCCCCCCTTTTTTTCCTGCTTTTTAGGGCCATGCCCATGGCATAAGGAAGTTCCCATGCTAGGGGTCGAATCAGAGCTGCAGCTGCTGGCCACAGCCATGGCAAGTGAGATCTGAGCCTCGTCTGTGACCTACACCATAGCTCATGGCAACACCAGATCCTTAACCCACTGAGGAAGACCAGGGATGGAATCTGCATCCTCATGGATACTAGTCGGATTCGTTTCTGCCATGTCACAGCAGAAACTCCCCAAAGACCCTTGTGATAACATTCCCACTCGATGCCATCCCCTCACCCCTGGAATCCAGTCATTACCATCTCAAAGTCCTTAACTTAATCCCATCAGCAAGTATGGGAATGTAAGGGAACATAGTCACAGGTTGTGGGAATTAAGACGTGGACATCCCTTATTCTGCCCACCAAAGGCTGGAATGGGCAAACCAGGCAATTAGTAGTGCAGCTAGGATTCTGAAAAAAGCTAATGTTATTTCAGGTCACATTAATGGAGGTCTAATGCTCAGTTCAAGGGAGATGGTGGCCTAATCAAACCATTTGAGGAGTTCCTGTCATGGCTCAGTGGTTAATGAATTCGCCTAGGAATCATGAGGTGGCGGGTTCGATCCCTGGCCTCGCTCAGTGGGTTAAGGATCTGGTGCTGCTGTGAGCTGTGGTGTAGGTCGCAGACGTGGCTGGCATCTGGCGTTGCTGCGGCTGTGGTGTAGGCTGGCGGCTACAGCTCCAATTAGACCCCTAGCCTGGGAACCTCCATATGTCGTAGGTGCGGCCCTGAAAAGAGAAAAAAAAAAAAAATTCAAGGGACCAGACCAGGATGATGAAAGGAAACAGGGAGCCATGTCCCACAAGAAAAGACAGACCAACAGCCAGGCCTAGGTTGCAGGAACCCTCTGTATAGCTTATAGGTGGAAGGCAGAATTGATTCTGGGGCATTCACAAGGGAGGGAAGGACATCAGACCTGGTCTTGGTCCTATCTGAGCTTCCTCTCATTGCCTGGCATACAGCACCAGGCTCAGTCAATGGCTGATGCACTGCTCACAGAGCAACAAATCAGCACGTATCCGCCAGGAAGAAAAACCTCCTGGAAGCCTTGTGGGGGTCCTTCCACCAGACTCATTCAGTCAAAGTGCTGACAGGGCACTGAAGCGTAAGTCAGAGAAGCTGGGCGAAGTTCAATTCCTAAAATTGTGTAAGTGTTTGTGCTCACAGCAGCCAAAAGGTGGAAGCAGCCTGAATGTCCATCGACAGATGGTGGATAAACAAACTGTGGTCCATCCATACAGAGGAATATGATTCAGCCTTAAAAAGTAAGGAGATTCTGACACCTGCTGCACCATGGATGGATCTTGAGGACATGATGCTCAGTGAGAGAAACTGGACACAGGACAAACACTGTCTGATTCCACTCCCAGGAGGTCCCTAGAGGAGTCAGATCCACAGAGACAGGAAGTGGATGGTGGGGCCAGGGGCTGGGCAAGGTAGATGGGGAGTGAGTGTTTAATGGGGACAGAGTTTCAGTTTAGCAAGAAAAGAAAGTTCTGGAGATGGATGATGGTGATGGTTGCACAGTGTGAATGTGCCTAATGCCACTGAACTGTACACTTTAAAATGATTAAGATGGTAACTTTTACATATATTTTACTGCAATAAAAAAAGACTACCAAAAAAAGCAAAGAAACTATTTTGGGGTCCAACTTAATAGAGCCCAGCCTTTTTATTTTGGCAAGTGATGACATTTGAAAGAAAAGAATGTCAGAGCCACCAGCCACAACTACAGAGACAAATTGCTCCCAGCTCGGCTTCTGGAAGCTTCAAACCTTGCCGTGATCACTCACAGGCACATTGCTGGCGTTGTGGGCAGGGCCGTTGCCCGGTGCTGGGTGCTCGGTAAACCAGGAACTAGATCCCCAGCGCAGGGCAGGCCAGGTGAGCCGCCGGAAGCCCCTCAGGTTCCACGGGCTGACGCCTCCTCCCACCCAGCTCCTCCCAGGTCCCCGGGCCCCGCCCAGACGTGCTCTCGGGCAGAGCTAACGTTTAACCAGCACACCCCGGGGTGGCCAAACCAGGTGTGCAAGTATCGAAATACTTCAGCAGCTGCACGGAGCACCGAGGGCCCCTAGCCTCATGGAGAAATGTTGTGTTCTAAACAGCAGACACTGTTGCAGCCTAGCAGAGGCCGGGGCGGGGGCTGGTCAGGTGTATCTGGGGGAGCTAGTGCACCTCACTTAAGAGGATGCTTAGACTCCTCCAGAAGTGGGAGAGGCAGGGCTGACCTGGTGCTGCTGTGCCTCCCTCCCTCCACTCACTCCTCAGGATTCCCGTCTGTGCAATGGGCCCTTTATGCCGGAAACTCCCAGTCTCTGCCCAGCCCTGGCTCCTCTCTCCACCTGAGGGCTGGTCACATCCAGGCTGGATGACAGCTCCCAGGAGCCTTTCAGAACCTTGAAGGAATGCTCTAAAGCCCGGGTGGGTGTCGGGGGGCAGGCTGCCTGCCTTTGGCGTCCAAAGCTCTGTCTCTGTCACTTGCTCCACAGCAGGGCCCCATAGTACAGAAATTTGCTTAGGGCAGTGTGTGGTGGGGGGAGGGGGCGAGGAGGGGAGGGGGGGTGTGGTTCCCCTACCCCTTTGGGACAACCACTGGGGGTGCTCCTTGCATGGAGCTAGTGGAAGCCAGGGCTAGTTGGCCGCCCAACACCCCACAGTGCCCAGGACAGCCCCACCCCAGAGAATGACTGGTCCCAAAAGTCCACAGCTCCCAGGGGGAGAAGCTCAGGCCTGGGTCTAGCTTGTTTGCTTGCTTCTCCCTCTCTGAGCTCTGCAAAGACAGAAAACCACTGCCTGGTGGCCTCCGCCTGACCAGTGGCCCAGTCTCAGCACTGGAGCCATCCCGCTGCCCTCCTCCTCCCCACTCCTCCAGCAAAGCTTCCTCCTTGCTGTGCCCCCTGCACTGCTCCAGGCAGCCTGACTCCACGCTGGTGGGGGGGGGCCTTGGCTTTCCATCTGTGTCAAGCGCCTGAGGCTGGATGCTCAGTGGAGACGCAGACGGGTCCCTGTGGATCAGCATCACCCCAGGGACCCCAAGTGGAACCAGACCAGTCCTGTTGTCACCCCCCGCCCCTGCCCCAAGGGCCTTCCCCAAGATGGCTCCCCCTGCAGAGCAGAGGGGTTCACAGCCGGCAAGGTGGTGGAGGAGCAGGAGAGGAGAACGTGGCAGCATCTCTGGTTGGCCAGACCTCCCCCTCGGATCTTTCTTTTTTTAAAATCACCGCAATTTAAGGAGCGACTCCTCCCTCTCTCTCCCGGCCTGCCACGTGGGCCGGCCGGAGGAGTCACCCGCTCACCCTCTCTCTCCCTGGGCTGGCTTGGCGGCTGCGGCTGGGCGGTAGCTTCAGTTTCACTTCGGTGTCACCGGTTTCACTTTCAGGGAGAGAAAGAAGAGGGACAGAGAGAGACAGAGAAGTAAAGAGAGGGAGAGAGGGAGGGCGGCCGTGTTAGGTGAAGGGTCAGCCTCCACCCTGTCCTCAGGGTCACCACATGCCTCTCCCTCTCCTGAACTTCCTCTGGCCTGTGGCTTCTCAGAGCCAAGGGCAAGGGGGCAAGGGGTCAAGGGCAAGTTTCCTCCGCCTGACCTTGGGCAGGGCAAGCCACCTCCTTGTCCTGGGCTCTTTTCCCTGCCCTCCCCACCCCGCTTTCTGCCATGAAAATTGAGGTCCACCTCACAGGGTTCTGGCAAGAACAAAGCCCTGCTGACCACTGACCAGGGCCAGCGAATGTCAAGGGCAGTCCCACAAGGTCCCCTTTGGGAGGGGGCGGAGCAAGGTCCAAAGCAGAACAGGATGTCATGTCGGCTGCCTTGGCCCAGAAACCACCAGGAAGGAGGCTCCATGTGGCCTGAGTTGGGCTGGGCCTGGAGTTGGAGGGGGGCAGTGTCCCCCAAGGCCACCTGCTGTAGCTTGGGGCTCATGGTCTGGCATACTGGGGCTAGAGGCCCAGCTGCTCTGCTTGCTTTCCAGCATGCTTGCCTGTCTCTATTCTCCTTGAAGGGTGGGGTCCACAGTCTGGGCCACAGAGCCACTGCTTTCTGAGCCTGGCTGAGGGCCACTTAAGGGCAGGAGCTGGGCCCATTCACCTCGCCACTGCTTTCTGAGCCTGGCTGAGGGCCACTTAAGGGCAGGAGCTGGGCCCATTCACCTCGTTCCAGCACCCTGCTCATGGCTTGTTAAAAGACTCCCGGGACTGGACAGGGGAGTTACCCTGGGGATGTCAAGAACACAGCCCAGCAAGGTAGGACGTGTGAGAGCCAGTGAGAGAGGGTGGTTTGTTTTTAATACAACAGCTTTATTGAGATATAATTCACATACCATGCAGTTCCCCCACTTAAAGTGTGCAGTTCATGGGTTTTCAGGAGATTCACAGTATTGTGCAAACATCACCACTATCTAATCTTAGAACATTCTCATCACCCCAAAAGGAAATCCTGTCCCTATTAGCATCACCCCTCTACCCTCCCCCAGCCCCTGCAACCAGGAACCCACTCTTGGTGTCCGTGGCTGTGCCTGTTCTGGACGTTTCCCATCCATGGAATCCCACCCTGTGTGTCCTTCTGTGTCTGCTTCTCTCACTGAGCATCATGGTCTCCAGGTCCGTCCACGTGGTAGAGAGTGTTGGTGCTTCTTTCCTTTTACTGGCTGAGTGATGCTCCCGTGTGTGGACACACCGTGTTCTGCTTATACATTTTTCAGCCGATGGACATATGGTTTGTCTCCACTTTGAGCTGCTGGGAATCTTGCCGCTGTGAATGAGGGTGGGTGTTAACCACAGTAGGTGTTGATTAGTACATGTCCACCCACCATAAGTGATGTCTGAGGGCCCTGCCGTTTTCTGGAGTTAAGTACACCCTAAAATGCACAGAGAGGAGGGGTACCCCCTCCCCCAGGGGCACCCAGCACCTAGTCTCCCTGGGTCACTGCTGGATGCTGGGGAAACCCCTTCCCCACCCTCACCCATACTGGCCCCATTGTGAACCCGGAACTTCAAAAGGGAGGAGTCTGAGAAGCTCCCAGAACCTCAGGGGCCTGACCTCAGGGGCCAGCACAGAGCAGCAGGGCCTGCAGGCAGGGGACACAGGCCTCAGGAAAATGGTCCCTCCCTTTTAATGAGGAGCTGGGCTGGGGGTGGGGGAGGGGAGGGGAGACGCAGGGTGGGGAGGAGGGCAGGGGAGGGGCTTCCTCTTTGGCAGGTAGGCAGGCGGCTTCCCCAGCTTCCCTGCACCTGTGCCTGGCTTCCTGCCTCCCCTTTGGAGGGGAGCCCCCGGGGCAGGGGACAAGCGGGGTGGGGCGGGGGGAGAGGGGGAGTCACTAGGATCCCATTCCTGTCACTCTGGAGCCACTTCCTGCACTTTAATGTGGGGTGAAAGCTGGAGACAGCGCACCTCCAGTTTAAGCATCTCAGGCAGGCCCCGACCCCTGTGTGGAGGCTGATCCCCGCGCCCCGCCCCCTCCTTCGATCCAACTCCAGGTGTCGGGGACCTGTCCAGCTGCTCCTCACGGGCTCATGGGGCTCCCATATCATCTATCTTTGGGGCCATGTCTATTTAAGTCTTTTTTCTTTTTTTGGCCGCACCCGCAGCATATGGAAGTTCCCAGACCAGGGATTGAGTCTGAGCAGCATCTGCGACCTATGCCACAGCTGCGTTCTGTGCACCTTTTTAGTTGGGGTGACTGTCTTTTGGTTGCTGAGTTATAAGAATTCCTTTATTATTATTATTTTTTCTTTGTTGTAAGAGTTGTAAGGATTCTTTATATATTCTGGGCACTAGACCTTACCCATCTCCCCTACAGGCTTTGCAAGTACTTTCTCCCACTCTGTTGCCTTACTCTTCACTCTCCTGATGGTGTCCTTTGATGCGCTCAAGTTTTACCTTTTGATCAAGTCCAAGTTCATCGATTTTTTTCTTTGTTGCCCATGATTATGTGTCATGTTGAAGAATCCACTGCCAAATTCAAGGCCATGAAGACGGGTGATGGGAAAGTCAAAAGAGCTGTTTTGCTGAGAGTTTTATATGGTTGGGTGTCTGGCAGCCCTTGGCAGGGGGAAAGGAAAGGCTGCCAGAAGTTTGAGTAGGAGTTAGGGGTGGCGAGGAGGGGATGGAAGAGAAATTCTCTAACGGGGAACAGCGGGTGCAAAGACAGGGAGCCAAGGGTAAGTGAAAACTTCCGCTGCCTCCTGCCTCCCGCCTGACTTCTGGCCTTCTCCCTCTCCTCCTCTCCTCTCCCCCTCCTCCCCTCTCCCCTTTCCTCTGCCTCCCCTCCCTTGCCCCTCCTCCTTCCCCTCCCCACTCCAAGGCTCTGAACCCTGCCCAGCCTCTACCCCTCTACACTGTGTCCCCGGCCTCTGGGCATCAGGGGTGGGGGGGTGATGTAGCTGCACTGAGAAATCTCCTTGGTCGCCACCACAAAATCTAAGGCTGTTATGGAAGAAAGGAGATGGATGCTGAGGCAGAGATACCCTGTGGGTGAATCTGTAGGTAAGTGTCGGGGGGATCCCAGCCACATGGAAGGGTTGGGGGGCTCAGGGAAGGTGGGGAGGCCTCCCCAAGAGATCCCCACAAATGAAGGAGGAGCTAGGCAGGTACCGACAGAAAGGTATGAAAAGGCTCACAGGTGAGCTGAGTAGGAAATATCCCCAGGGGTAGGTGGGTTTGGTCTCCTGGGAGGAAGAGGGGATAGAGGACAGGAGGTAAAGGTCCAGCCTTTACCTCCACCAAGATGGGCCATCAGGATGGGGGTGGTGACACATCTAAGGACTGGGGAAGCCATGGGGGGTGTCCTCCAGTCCAAGGCCTTGCCCTGCCAGGTGGCCTGGCTCACTGACTTTTTGCAGGAGGACCTGTAACCTGAGGCCTGCTCCCCTGTGGCCCTGTATTCCTCCCTGGATGTCCTTGTCCTCCTAGCTGGTGTGACCCCAAGAGGATGACCATGGTGGGGACTGGTTCCTTCACGAACTCATATTCCCAAACCCATTTGTCTGAGGTCACTGCCCAGCTCACAGTTGGCCACTCCCCCCTCTGTAAAGTTCTGGTTTCTTAGCCAGACATCCAACTTGGCCACCTAGTCCTGCACCCAAGGCCAGTGGGGACCAAAATGTTGACAGGCTTCTATTCATCAGGTAGGTAGCCAACACCCCAGGCCCTATGTCCCCCACCCCCAAAATTGGACAATCGACACGAGGCACAGTGGAGGCTGACCTGACCCCCTTCTGAGCAGAGGCCCCCTTCAAGCCCATTAGGAGTGGTCACTGCTCTGGTTAAAGATTTTACACCCTGGTTCCACAGCCACACTCTTCCCCAGGTGGGTTCCCCTTTTCTGGGTGCTCTCAGCCCCAAGCGCTTTCAGCCTGAACAAATGCTGTGAACTCTCTCCCCAGCATGCAGGACCTGGAGATGGGGGAGGGCCAGCATCTGCCTGGGGAGGCTGGAGCCTGGTCCAGGTCCCTTGTGTGTCACCAGGGCTCAGAGAGGAAAAATGAGGTTACAGAGACCTGTTCTGCCCACCTCATGGGATGTAGCCAGGGTGAAGGAAAAAGGGGTTCATGGAGCTCCAGTTGTGCAAGGGATCCAGCAGCATCGTGGGAGTGTTGGGACTTGGGTTCCAACCCAGCCTGCACAGCGGGTTAAGGATATGGCGGCGTTGCCACAGCTGCGGCTTAGTTGGCGACTTGGCTTGGATCTGATCCCTGGCCGGGGAGTGTCATATGAGGTGGGACAGCCAAAACAAAAAAAAAGAAAGAAGGGGAAAAAAAAAGGGAGTTCTTGTGGCTCAGTGGAAATCTGACCTGTAACCATGAGGACGCAGATTCAATCCCTGGCCTCACTCAGGGGGTTAAGGAACCGGCGTTGCCGTGAAAGGTCACAGACTCGGCTCAGATCTGGTATGGCTGTGTCTGTGGCGGTGGCATAGGCTGGTGGCTACAGCTCCGATTGGACCCCTAGCCTGGGAAATTCTATAGGCTGCAGGTGCAGCCCTAAAAGGACAAAAAAAAAAGGAAAGAAAGAAAGAAAGAAAGAAAGAAAGAAAGAAAGAAAGAAAGAAAGAAAGAAAGAAAGAAAGAAAGAAAGAAAGAAAGAAAGAAAGAAAGAAAGAAAGAAAAGAGGTTCAGGACACTCAAGAGAGGGTCTCCTCCTTGTAGGGGGTCAGCAGCTGCCATCATGTTTGGCTGTGGATGACTCCCTTTCAGGGAGCGTGGTCTCCCCCAGGGGTGGGTGTCAGGTGCTAGTGCAAGGGGGTGGGGGTGGGTGGGTATGGAGAGGAGACTCAGCTGAGGGCCTAGGTCCCTCCCTCATCTGAGGTCTCGCTCTGATTCTCCAGGTGTTTCTCTGTGGCTCCCTCTGCTTCTTCTGTCCCCAGGGAAGCCTGGGCAGAAACCCGAGCCTCGGCCTGGGTTAAGACTGCCATGGGGCCCTGGTCTCTCCCTCTGCCCTCCCTCCTTCCTCCTCCAGAGCCACCCTGTCGTTGCCACGGGGACTGCAGACCAGGCAGGCCCTCCACCCACCTGGCCTGCGGTTCAAGGTGTGGCCTCCAGCCCCAGGCGGCCCAGGGCCTGCACACCTGGTCAACTCACAGCTCCAGCCCGTGAGAGGAGGGGCAAGGCACGGAGGTCCCCTGCTGGTTTCATTTTGAGGCGGGTCCCTTCCCCTTCCTCACTCCCACTCTGCCCGACCCCCGCTTTCTGGCTTTCTGGGAAACTCTATCGCAGCTTCCTCTGAACTCTGTTAACCCAGAGTCCACTGAGTTCCGCCTCCCGGACCTGAGGCTTCCTGTCTGGCACACACCTCCACCCCCGGGGGCCGGCTGAGCACACTGCTTCTTTTTTTTCTCTCTCTTTTTTTTAGGGCCGCACCCACAGCATATGGAAGTTCCCAGGCTAGGGGTTGAATCAGCTACAGCTGCCGGCCTACACCACAGCCATAACAACACGGGATCCAAGCTGTGTCTGCAACCTACACCACAGCTCATGGCAACACTGGATCCTTAACCCACTGATCGAGGCCAGGGATCGAACCTCCTCATGGATCCTAGTCAGGTTCATGGCTCAGCGGTTAATGAGCACACTGCTTCTGACTCCCCACCTTTCAGAAGGTTCTGGGCCGCCCCTGTCCACAGCCCCCTGCCACACCATGTCTCAGCCTCTGGACACAGGAAACCTGGAGGCTTCAGGCAGGGCTGCTCTGGATATAGAAGGCCCGGAGTCTGAGCTTTGCTACTGGGTGACTACGGCCTCCTCTACCATTGGATCCCTCCGGGAGGGGTGCGGGCTAAACCAGCTTCCTCCCCTCACTGCTGTTGGAGGGGGTTGTTGAGCAGCATCCTTGGCCCCACCCACTGGATGCCCAGAGCCCCCCAGTTGTGATGACCACAGATGTGGGTCTGGGGCAAGCCTATCCCCACTGAGACCCAGCAGGCATCAATGATGACCCAGCACTGAGAGGCTGAGACCTGTAATGCCTGACCTGGCAGCCCCTGGCCACATGTGTCATTAAGCATTTGAGAAGTGGGCTGTCCGAACTGAGATGAGCCACAAGGGCAAAATACCATGTCGCAGAGACTTTGCACACACACAAGTATTCATACTGACTGCAAAGTGAAATTTTAAAGAAGTTTATTGGGTTAAATAAAACATACTATTGGAGTTACCGTTGTTGCATAGTGAAAACGAATCAGACTACTATCCATGAGGATGCGGGTTCAATCCCTGGCTCAGTGGGTGAGGGATTTGGTGTTGCCATGAGCTGTGGTGTAGGTCGAAGACGTGGCTTGGATCCCATGTTGCTGTGGCTGTGGTGTAGGCTGGCAGCTGTAGCTCTGATTCAGCCCCTAGCCTGGGAACCTCCATATGCCGTGGGTGTGGACCTAAGAAGCAAAAAAAGTAAAAATAAAAAATAAATTACCTTCACTTGTTTTGTTGTTTTACATGTGGCCAAGAGGAAATTTAAGTTGCTCCTGCAGCTAGGGTGCAGGGTGGGGGATGGGGAGAGGTGGCTGAGACCTGCCTGTAGTCTGCCTGCTGGTTTTCACACTTTCTTCCATTTTCCCTCAGAACTTGGTACACTCAGAGAAGGGATTGTGATGGTCCCAGGGCCTGATCCTATATGAGAATTCTGCCCTGATCTGCCCTGAGAATTCCACTGGAGGAAGTGGGCAGGCAGTTGTCTGTGGCTTCGAGCTTGATACGTTGAGGATTTATTTATTTATTTTTTAGGGCCACAGGTGCAGTATATGGAAATTTCCAGGGTAGGGGTGGAATCGGAGCTGCAGCTGCTGGCCTACCACAGCCACAGCAAGGTCAGATCCGAGACATGTCTGCAAGCTACACTGCAACTTACAGCAATGCCAGATCCTTAACCCACTGAGCTGGGTCAGGGACCAAACATGCACCCTCGTGGGTACTAGTCAGACTCATTACTGCTGAGCCACAATGGGAACCATCAGTACATGGAGTATTTAGATGGCTCCTGTCCCAGGGTCCACACACTGCTGGCTGGGGGTAGGGGTGGAAGACTTGGCGCTCTGAATGAGCTGGGCCATCTTTTCTGGGTCTTCATTTATTCCGAGGTCATCTTTGTGCTGCTCAGGGTGAATAACCAGGTGGAGACAGAACCTGCTCTCTGCGGACAGCACACACAGTCTTGCCAAAAGTTTAATATGATGAAAACGTGCAGCAGAAGAGAAACGTACACTGACAAGATGCTAGATATCTTCTTCCAAACCAAGTGCTAAAAACCAAAACTGAAAAAGAGCCCAAAATCCAGGATCAAAGGAAACTCAAAACCCAACCAAGGGATTTCCCACTGTAGCTCAGTGGTAACAAACCCAACTGGTATCCATGAGGACACAGGTTCCATCCCTGGCCTCGCTCAGTGGGTTAAGGATCTGGTGTTGCCGTGAGCTGTGGTATAGGTCGCAGATGTGGCTCGGATCTGGCACTGTTGTGGCTGTGGTGTAGGCCGACAGCTACGGCTCCAATTAGACCCCTAGCCTGGGAACCTCCATGTGCCACGGGAGCAGCCCTAGAAAAGGCAAAAAGACCAAAAAAAAAAAAGAAGAAGAAGAAGAAAAAAGAATCAGATCTGGCATTGCTGTGTCTGTGGCATAGGCTGGCATCTGCATCTCCAATTAGACCCCGAGCCTGGGAACTTTCGCATGCCATGTGTGTGGCCCTAAAAAAACCCCTGTAAAACCCCAAAACCCACCCAACCAAAAGAACACGCAGTGGGCGAAACTCTGGGATTCATTTCCTGATGGATTTGTTTTTGGACAAAGAGGTCGGATAGAGAGGGGCACTGGGAGTCCCTGAAACATGGTGGCTGTGTCATTTCATGCACTTGGTCATCTCGGAGTTTAAGGAACAGCTACAAGGAACCTGGAACAGAACAGTGTCTCCCAAGAAGCTCAGGAGGGGCCTGGAAGCACCTGAGCCCAGCTTCCGCCTAGATCCCCACATGCCTGGAGACCCCCAAACCAACAGACATGACAAATTTCAGGGAGAAGAGCTGCCCCCTCACAACAGAGGAACCCAAAGCACGTGGACAGGAGGGGGAACACCAACCCCAGGGATGCTTGTGGCCACCTTTGGCCAGACCAGGCCTGGATCACTGAACTGGGGAGACGGAGTGTTGGAGCCAAGGGTGCCAAATCTATGAGCAGGGAGAGGAGGGTAGTGATGGAGACCCCTGGCTGTCAGGGGTCAGACATGGTCATCATGGTCTCCAAGGTTCTGGCATCTCTGGCTGATGCAGAGGGGAAGGGAAAGCCACCTGTCTCTCTGGTCCCTTCCTAAGGCACCGTAGGACAGTGGACAGGTGGAATAGATGGGCAGGGGGAAGTGCCCACTTTCCAGCCATCCTCCTCCACCTTCCTCACCAACCCTGGAGGCCTCACCCCAACGACCCCAAACTCTCTAGGACCCTGGTCAGTGTGGTCCCTTACTCCTCACAGATGGCAGTTGGCTCTGTTAACAGGCCCAGGGCCTGATGTGTATGGGACTGGCCCAAAGATGTGCCTGTCTGTGACCGCCAGTGCCAGGCACCCGCAGGCCAAGATGCTGAGTCACAGTTCACACATTGGGTCCATTTTCCCTTCCAAAGCTCTGGAGGGAGCTGGGGAACCCACAGAGCGACACCTCCATTACTTTGAGTTATCTTTTTTATTCTTTTCTAAATCAGGTGAGACTGCGGGGGCCACTCTGAAGTGGCAGAAACATGGAAAGCTGGGTGAAGGAGCTCCCACCTTGTCTTCTCTTTACTGACCACAGAAAAAGCCACCGGAGACTAGAAGTATCTCCCTAAGAAGAAAA
Organism: Phacochoerus africanus; assembly: GCF_016906955.1. Taxonomy (NCBI): domain Eukaryota; kingdom Metazoa; phylum Chordata; class Mammalia; order Artiodactyla; family Suidae; genus Phacochoerus; species Phacochoerus africanus. Next base: position 74,798,967 of record NC_062547.1, on the reverse strand, counting down.
AGATCCAGTAGTTCCCACGGGACCACAAATCCCCACCTTCTGCTTGTTCAGAAAGCAGGGCCAGTGTGGCTCATACCAGGCTCACTGCTCTTGGAGAACCCTTTCTCTGCAATTTATCACAGATAAATATCAGCTTGTTTCAAGCCTTCAGGAAGTATTGGGGTTGGGGGGGGGGTGCTCACAGCTTCATCTTCAGAGAGCCTGGAGGAAGGGAAGCCTTAGAAGCAGCCTTGCCCTCCGTGCCACTTCCTACCGCCTGGAGGCTGCCGTCTCCATTGAAGGGGGCCCAGCCCTGAAGGTGGAAAGGCTGGGCCTTGGGTCTCAGGCCATGAGCAGACCACAGCAGGGGCCCTGGCTGGACACCCCAATGGACACCGGGAAATATAACTTCACCCCCGCTGTTTCAGTTCCAACCAGTTGCGGCTGAACAGTTCAAGGCCCGAAAGAATGACGTGCCCTGGGTGGTCACTTCTGATTTGCCGGGCGAGTGGAGGTGACACACAGCCACCCGCCCACATCTGTCGGCCTGCAGGCGTGGGGGAGCAGGCCTTATCTACAGAATCTGCTGGGGTTTCAACCACACCGACAGCTTAGAAACCAAACGCTTCCTTTCTGCAGAGCGAGTGTCAGCTCGTGCCCCTGCGAACTGTCAGTCTCTGCTCTCCAAAGCACAAGAGAGGACAAGAGGGTCCCTCTATTGAGGACAGGCTGCGTGGCCAGAGGCTGGAGTGGCTGGGGGAGGGTGGGGGGAAGGGGGACCCACAACAGCCATTGGGTTGACTGGTCCTCGGGGTCTGCAGGAGCATCTCCAAGGAGCAGACGTCAGGCAAATGGGACCCACGAACCTGTAGGAAGCACCCACTTCTCTTCTGGCGAAAGTTGCCATCCTCTGGGGGGTCCCTCTGAGGCTTCACCTCTTGGAAAGGAGCAAACTCAGTATGCGATGCCACCCCCATCTCTTGGGAGTCAGGCGGCCCTCAGGGAGGCGCCCACCCCAGGCTGGATAGATGCTGACACCTCAAGGACAAGCAGAACAAGAAGCACGAAGGGCACGTTAGCTTTTTCTTTCCCTGTTTTGTTTTTTTTCTTTAAACCTAAGGAAGCAGGTTCTGAGAAGACAGCACAGCAGTGTTGGGCCTCCCCAGCCCGAGGGCCACACGAGTGTCCCCGTGGAGGGTGTGGCAGGAGGGGGACTGTCACACGGCGGTGCGCGTGGGCGTGCTGGGCTGGTTCAGCCGCAGCGTTTTACACAACCAGCCGGCAAAATCCACTTCTTCCACCTCGGACCGTTTGATGAAGGTGTGGTTCTGAAAGGGAAGAACCTGCGTGAGCAGCCCGGCAGACTCCCAGCCCAGGAGGGCACCAATGGGGCCTGGCCGAGGAACCAAACCCAGAGCAGGGAGGTGCCAGGGCTGAGGTCACACAGCCTGGGACGGGGTCTTAGGTGACAAGGAGGCTTCTCCGTGCTCCCTGGAGCCTAGGGTCTCCCCCAACCCCTCCAGCACTGCTGACTCTGGGGTGGGTCTGCCTCTGGGGGCCGTCCTGGGCGCTGTGAGCTGTGGAGTGGCCTTTCTGGCCCCTGCCTCTACTTGATGCCAGGAGCCCCCCAGTTGTGACAGCCACAGATGTCCTCAGACATGGCTGATGTCCCCTGGGGGCAGAGTGTCCCAGGTGAGAATGTCTGCTCTGGAATAATGGAACTGTCTGTGAGGACACGTTCTGTCCGGGCAGCAGCCACCGGCTGGAGAGCAGAAGCGCGCCTCCTCCATCAGGTTAACTAACTTAAACAGCCACCCTGGAAGTGGTTCTTGCAGTGCCAGAGGGTCCTAATTCAGAATGGCGAGGGTCCAGGCCCCCTGCATGACATCAAGGCCCCGACTGCTGCTTCTCATGCCAGCTGGGGGAGCTGAGATTGCCCTCACCTTCCTCAAGGAGCAGCAGACTTGGGTGAAACACCAAATCAAGGGAACAGAACTCCTGCGGTCAGGGGGACAATGAGCCCTACATGGCATGTGGTGTCACACAGGTAGAGACCTGGAGCTGTCTTCCTGCACCATGTGAACTGTGCAGTGCTCGGGGGGGACAGAGCGGGGTATAGGAGGCTATGGGGGCCGCAAGGTGAACTCCCTTGTTCTGTGGGTCTGTATGTTCTACAATGAACACGTACTTGTCACGTCACGCATGCCTTGAACACACATCACTGGACTCTATTAGGAGTTTCTAGAAAGAAGCAGGTGGACGTAGACCCCTTCCCACAAGGCGCTCCAGGCCAGGCTCAGACCACAGCAAACTGACTACAGCAGAAGAACACGGACTGTAGTACAGCCAACAGTGTGCCTTCCTGGAGGAGGCGCGAGAGCAGAGGCTCAGATGGGGAGAGAGCAGCAGGACATGTCCTCGAGGGAGGGCTGTCCTGTGCAAAGGTCCTGAGGTGGATGGTGGAAGGGAGGCTTGGTGGAGGAAATGGAGGGGAGAGCGTGGTCCTGCAGGGCCTACCACATGGCATGGCTCGGTTATCCAAAGTACCAAGTCGCAAGCGCCCTAAGAGGCTCCCTCTCTCCCATGTGGACATTGAGAATCATCTTATGCCTGTAACTGGCAGTATATTTTCTCTTGGAGACATAGGACATGTGAATAAGGGGCTGTCTTAGCATCGGGGGTGACTCAGGTGGTCAGACTTGGTGGTGGAGGGAGGCCCATCACTCACAGCAGATGTGGCTGGAAGGCACTGTGATGGTTGTCCTGAGGCTGCTGGCTGGCAGGCCTGCTAGGGGAAGGTTGGTTTTGGGGACCACCTTGGTTTTCAAGGACACAGAACAGCGTGGGCTTAGAGGAAGGCAAACAGCCCATGGTGCCGCTGCCGCCTTGGAGCCCAGTGATTCCTGAGACACAGCTCCAGCCCGGAGCACGCAGGCCCTTCAGCACCCAGGGAGCCAAGAGGACCATGACTGCTCTGCACGGCACCCTCCAGCCAAGCAGGCAGACCCATAGGGGTTCTCCATCTTGGTCGAGCTCCCCATGCTCCCTGCAACATCAGAACTAGCTCAGGGGATTGGGGCAAGGAGGCCTGCCAGGGGCTCGGGCACAGCTGGTACCCCCCAAACTCCAAAACCTGTGGGTATTACTCACCATGAGCATCTTCAGATCCGCTCGCTCTGCTGGGTTCTTAATTAGGCTGCGGGTTCCAGGAGGAGGGAGAGAGGTCAGACGGTGGGGGAGACAAGACAGGCAGGAATCAGTGGCCAGGGGAGGAGATCTGGGACCAGGCAGCCCTGGCCAGTCAGATGCCTGTGTTCTGCTGACCTTTGCTGCCTGGTCCCCGTGGGTGAGGGGCCCCACTGCACCCCTGGGTGTGACAGCAGGATGCCCGGGAGGGAAGCCAAGAGTCTGAGAGCAGGGCGAGAGGGAAAGGGAAAGAGGGTGGGAAACCCCCTCACTGCTGCTCCGTCAGAGGCCCAGCAGCAACCGCAGTTGAATTGTAATAAAACCCCCAAGTCAGGGAGTCCAAATGTCAAAGTGGAACTTTTTCCTTTAAAAAAGCAGAACTGTCTAAAGGCAGCTGCTCAAGGCAGCTCAGGGCTGAGTGGCAGTTCTTCAAACACACAGACAACCACACAGGGCACAGAGGGGCTTGAAGGGGAATGGCTAGACCCACAGTGACAGGTTGGCTGTGAGTGAGGCAGCCTGGGGCTGCAGCTGCTGGCAGGGTCTGAGTCCTGACACACAGGGCACCCAGCTGGCTGGCCCTCTGGGTCCACAGCCCACTGGCCCAAGGCCGTGTCACCCAGACACGTCTCTGACTTCAGAGGGCGGGAGGGCAGGGACGGCTGGCACCTCCCAGAAACTAGCTCAGAAGGTCTGCTTGGGAGCTGGTGGGTTACAGCTTGAGGGGTTAGGAAACTGGGGTGCCTGCTGGCAGAAGGCTAGGCAAGAACGGAGGTAATTCCAAAGAGCCTGAAATCCTTGTTTGCTCAGGGTTTTGGAGACAAGTTGGGGATGGCAGCCGAATGCCATGACTCAGCAGCCTCGGGAAGGAAACCTGGGTTCTCAGGTGTGCTCTGATCCCGCCAGACCTGCCGTCACCTGGCACTGCTGAGGCCTGGGACCAGGGAGGACAGGCAGTCAGTCTCAGGAAGCAGGCGGCCTGACCCCGCCCTGTGCTGGAGCCTGTGGAATCTTACCATTTATTTACAAACTCCTGGAAGTCCTGGGTGAAGACGCCATTGGGCAGCTTGGGAGGTGGCTGTGGGACAGAACAGAAGGGCATGGGTTGGAGCTCAAGAATGGTTCTGGGGGAGTTCCCATCGTGGCGCAGTGGTTAACGAATCCGACTAGGAACCATGAGGTTGCGGGTTCGGTCCCTGCCCTTGCTCAGTGGGTTGACGATCCAGCGTTGCCGTGAGCTGTGGTGTAGGTTGCAGATGCGGCTTGGATCCCGCGTTGCTGTGGCTCTGGCGTAGGCCGGCAGCTGCAGCTCTGATTAGACCCCTAACCTGGGAACCTCCATATGCCGCGGGAGCGGCCCAAGAAATAGCAACAACAACAACAACAAAAGACAAAAAAAAAAAAAAAAAGAATGATTCTGGAATCAGGGGAAAGATGCTTCCTAGTCCTGCACTTGTGTGGACAGCTTGGCACTTTCAGGCACCCCTCTTGGAGGCAGAGGTCACTCCTTCCAGCAGCTTCCCAGGTGGCCCTACTGCCTACCCTGCCAACTGGGTCGGGCTCTTTCTAGGTTTTCTTTCCAAAGCTCTTGTTGGGGGATCGTAACTGCTTCCTGAGGGAAGAGCAAGGCTCATTCTCATTTTATGGATGAGGGTGGTTACTTTTTTTTTTTTTTTTCCTTTTTAGGGCCGCACCCACGGCAATATGGAGGTTCCCAAGCTAGGGGTCCAATCGGAGCTGTAGCCGCTGGCCTACACTGCAGCCACATCAATGCAGGATAAAAGCGGAATCTGCGACCTACACTACAACTCACGGCAACGCCGGATCCTTAACCCACTGAGCGAGGCCAGGGATTGAACCCACAACCTCATGGTTCCTAGTCAGATTCGTTAACCACTGTGCCACGATGGGAACTCTGGGGTGGTTACTCTTGACCACAGGCCTTACTGCCTGAGCCACCCGCTCTGGAGGTGTTTTGGAGTGAGCTGAGGGCCTGGGCCTCAGAGAGGCGGCTGGCTCTGGGGGTATGGGCCGGAAAAGAGGGGGAGCCCAAGCACAAGTCAGAGGGTGGGCAGAGCCATGTGAGGGTCAGGGCATGTCTTGGGGGGCAGCAGGTCGTCTTCAGGTTTAGGGGTGGGAGTGGCCCGCAGCCTTCCTGGGAGGACGAGCTCATGGGCATGGGCGGTGCTGCCAGGTGTAGGGAGAGCTGTGTTGCCAGAACCACCCAGCCCTGTTCTATCACCACTGACCCTGCTCTGAGCTGCTCAGCTCACCTTCGGCCAAGCCTGGCCACCGCAACTGCCGAAAACACACTCCAGTCAGAGAAGGTGGGGTCAGGTCCTAAGGAGGCCACTCCCATCCTTATGCCTGGATTTACCCATCTGTACAATGGGACTATTCACCCTGCCCTCCCAGGGGTGGGGACAAGGATTGGGTGGGTGCTTTGTGCCTCCTTCCCAGACAGGTAGGTGATGCCTGAACTTTCCCTGATGAAGTGGGGTTTATGACTTCTGGGGCATATGACTTCTGTTTATGAACTCTGGGTTTATCAGAGACACCAAGATGCTCAGAGAAACGGGTGCTGGTGACAGAACTCCAGGGAGGGGCCGGGCTCCTGAGCCCCAGCACTTGACCTCTGGGCTCAGGGTGAGAATTCTAGGTTCATCTCTATGAGAGAAAAAAAAAAGTCCCTCAGGGCGGGGAGGTCTGTGCAGTGTGGGAGGAAGTGAGGCCACATATCTTCACACCTGAGAACATCCTACTGAAAACATCTCCATCTCCCCCTGCGGCCCCTCCCCAGCAAAACCCACAGTCTGCATGTTGAATTCTCTTCTTTTTAGTGAGCCATCTCCAACAGAAGTGGCTTAATTTCATTGGTGTGGAGACCTGCCAGTGGGGCTCTGGGCACGCACCTCATTCACGATGTAGTCCAGCAGCTCGAAGATAGCCATGGCCGGCCGGCTGTCCATCCCGTGACCTGCCCCGGGCAGAAAAAATGACAGGTGAGACAGGCAGGTAGCCACTGCGCTTTTGTCGGGTGCCAAGGCCCCAGCGCCCTGAATGAAGCCAAGCGCCCTTCTCCCCACCCAGCTTCCTGGAGACTGAGCTTGCTTTCCTGGGAAAGCAAGTTCTCTCCTGAGCCTCTGGTGAACTGAAAAAACAAACCACCAAAACGAACAGGAACGTTTGTTGAGAAGGCACATATCTGGCGCGGTGCCGCATCTGGGCTGTGCCAAAGTCAAACCCCAGCTCCAGGGCGCAGGCGCGGTGAGGGGGGCTGAGCAGGCAAGGGTGGCAGTGTGACCTTACTTTGAACCGAGGGTGGAGACAGCCGAGGGCCCTGGAGCTGCTCATGACAGTGGCCGGCTAGGGTGGCTGACCCCTGTCCTAGACCCAGCTGGCTAGGCCTACATTTGGCAGCTGGACTTTCGCCTTCTGTCCCCTGTCCTGAAATGGGCATGTGGGCCGGGGCTGGGGCTGGGGGAGGTGCTGGCTGCCTGCATGTCCTGGCACAGCCCACTGCTCTTCCCCGCCTGGAAGGTCCCGATGCCATCTGGGAGTCAGCTTGGGAGGGGTGAGGCCGGGGCCTGAGGACACAGATGTGGGCGGGGGTGTTGTCCCTTCAGAAGAAATCAGGACATCCCAGCAGGAAAGGAGAGGGTCCGGGCTTGAAAACACCTTGAAAATCACCATCTGATGACCCAAATGTCTGTCAGTGGTGAACCGATACACACCATCCATTCAGGTGCTGGAATATTAGGTAACGATAAAAAGGAGTGAGGCACCAACATTCGCCACAATGAGGACAGACCTTGAGAATGTGACGCTCGGTGAGAGAAGCAGACATACAAGGACACAGAGCGTGTGAGTCCATTTAAACATCCAGAACAACACATCCAGAGAGAGCGAGGATGGATTCGTGGTTGTCAGGGGCTGGGGAGGGGAGGGAGACAGGGTTTCCTTTTGGGGTGAGAGAATGTTCTGGAGTCAGAGAAAGTGACCTTTGGACCACCTGGTAAACATATAAAAATCCACTGAGTTGTATGCCTGCATTGAGGGCATCATACGGTGAATTCTATCTTAATAAAACTGTTAGAAACCAATCAAACGAGCAACTGAAGCCTGCTCCTTTGGAGTCCCAATTCAAGTTTCTTCTTGTCTCTTGACTTAAAAAAACAAAAAACTCCATGTCCCAAGCGTTGCTTCCTAGTTATGCCACCTGAGAGGTGGCCCTAAGCTGTGACAATGACCCCTCACCAGCCCACAACATGGTGGAAGCATCAGCCTGAACCTCACAAGCAGCTGCTCCAGGCAATGCCCGGCTGTCCCCCACCGTCCCCACCGTCCCCCAACCCTACGCTGTATCGGGGCTGAATCCAACTAGGTCCTCCTTTCCCCAAAGGAGACCCTGAGTTCTTTTCCATTTGGGGTCCCTGAAAGGCCCGGCCCAGTACAGCAGTGGCCACTGCAGAGGGCAAGTGGTGGGCACAAGGGTGCCAGTGGAGCCATTCTTTCAGCCTTCCTGTACACTTGCATGTTTTGGGGATAAAATGTTGGGAAAACTACCCACCCGTCCCACAGCCTGGCTGAGGAATGAGTTTTTGGACCCCGCCAGCTGGCAGCAACAGGTGCAGCTGCCCCAGATGGGATGCTTTGGGGCGCTGCTTGCAGCGCTGTCCCCAGAAGCTTCAGGACCATCTGAGGACTGCCGACCAAAGTCAGCATGACCCAGGGGACAGTTGGTGTGAGAGGGGCTGGATGGGAGGCAGCTGCCATCCCCAGATGCAGTGTGCTCCATCCAAATCGGAAGTCCCATCCTCAGGCCATACCGCTGATGGGGCGTCCAGGGGGTCTCGGCCGTGGCGAGATGCTGTGAGGCTCTCCGTCCCCTCCATCGACCATGGGCCGGCCAAATATGGCCTCCAGCTCCTTGGCATCTGGCGGGGGGATGGGGTACCTTCCGATGGACAGCTCCACCAGGGACAGGCCCATGCTCCAGATGTCCGACTGCACCGAGTAGTGAGTGCCCTGCAGCCGCTCCGGCTGTGTGAGAAGGGGAGAGAGATGCCCCCAGGGAGATGGAGGGGGACTGGCACCCTAGATGGTCTCTGCGGTTCCCCTGCAGCCCCATCCTCCCACGCCACCCCTCCAGAGGCTAAGCAAAAGAAAGAAAGCAATTCTATCCGCCCCCCCCCCCCCCCCGCCCCAATACCTGCTTCCAGCTGTGCTGACAGCAGCTCCTTAAAGCCCCACAACCCTTAGTGCTTCTGGAGAGCGACCGGCTCAGGAAAGACAGACAGCGGGATATCTCCTTTTCAGGACAATGCCAAGACTAACTTCTCAGAATCCGCTCCTAAAATCACCTAGCTAGTTCCTAAAATAATGGATGGCTAGTTCCTTGGCTCAGAAATTAACTGACTACTCTCCCTGAGTGGACTTCTACTAGCAGCGGAGAGGAAGCAGGCAGGCATCTCCAGAGAGACAAAAACCCGAGTAAGATGATGATAGCAGCTAGGAAATCAAAGGAGAGGAAAATTCCAGCAAAGACAGAAACTGTACTACAGGGCAGTATAGGCTTTTAGAAAAGCTTCTGGAAAATGGGGAAGAGCTGATGGGGGCAGGGGTGGGGGTGGGGGCGGAACGGGATCCAAATCGCCTCCTGAAAGACTCACAGACATGTAGGACCGTGTTCCCACGAAGGAGTTGGCCATGGAATCGATGAGCTGCCCGCTCACCCCAAAGTCGCACAGCTTGATTTCCCCTCGGGAGTTGACAAGGATGTTGGATGGCTTCACATCTGGGAGCAGAGCTGGCCGTGAGGACGCTCCAGGCTGTTGCCAGCCCCACCCGGCCGGGAGGCACCTGACCCCTTACCTCGGTGCATGATCTGGTGCTTTTCCCGGAGATATGCCAGGCCCCGCAGAACCTGCAGGGAAGTCGCAGGGGGTGGGCCGTGTGGGGGACTGGCCTCTGGACTGGCCCATGGGCCAGGCTGGAGTGGCCATGTGATGGCGATGATACCCAATAGCACCAACCCTCACATGACCACCACCCCCAACCCTTGAGGCGGACACTAATTCCCCCCTCATCTTAGGAAGGACAGAGGCCATGGGAGCTGAGGCCCCATCAGGAGGGCTGTGAGTCAACCAACCGCCCTGCCTCAGAGGTCACCCCAGCCCAATGGGCGGCATCTGTTAGGCACTTTGGTGCGGGGACTGTGCTCAGGCCTCCAGGGGTAAAGGAGGCAGTGGCTATTTCACCCAGTCAGAGAGGGAAGATTCAAAGATGGTGCCTGGCACTCTGCCTCAACGTCTCCTAACACCCTGTCTGTACGGGGCAGGGAAGCATTACTCCCACTGCACAGGAGGAGGGACGCCACCTGCTCAGTCCCGCAGCTGGAGAAGCCTGGCACTGGCACCTCTACATCAGCACAGGGGGCCAACGCTGACACCTGCCACTGGCTTCCAGGGTCTCCTCGGACTCTGGCCAAGTGGAAGGCGGTCAGGAGTAAGAAGAAACCCAGAGGAACACGGGGCCAGGAGCAGGTGCCTGCACACTTACCGCGATGCTGACCTTCCCCAGGATTTCCTCAGGAATTCTCTTGGCTTCTTTCAACACCTGGTCCAGGGAGCCGCCATCCTAGGAGCATCACAGGGGAGAGAGGTAAGTTGCTCTGATTTGTTGCCAGGCAGGGCTGGCAGAGAAGGGACAGGTCCTCAGGGGGAAGCCAGAGCAGCAGTAGGAAAATGAAGCATTTCCCTCATCCCTGGTAGCTGGTCCTCAATTTCCTCCACAGGAAACAGAGGCCAGACCATAGCCAAAGGCAACCTGCTGCCAAAAGAAGGAGCCCCCGTGGCCCCTGCCACCAATGGGCCCTCAGGAAGTAGAAAGGGTGCCAGCGTGCTCCCCAGGTGGCCCATCCTTCCTGGAACTGAGGCCCATAGCTGGACGGCGTGACTCAGTCTTCGGAGGTTGCCACGGCGGCGGCAGCAGCAGGTGGAGCAGAGCCACAGACGCTGGTGCTCCACGAGGCCTCTGGCTGAGCTGCTGAGCTTGCAGCTGGAGTCTGAACCTCCTCCCAGCAGGCTGGCTGCAGCCACAGGAAGGGGAGCAAGAGCATGGAAGTACGGCCTGCAAGCGCCCAGCACTGAAGGGAGGCCCAGCCAGCTGACTGCCTCACTGCTCCCCTGCTCTAGCACCCTGGCTCCAGAAGGAAGGCCTGATGGCTGAGGGGCATGGAAGAAGAGGAGGAAGAGGAGGAGGAAGAGCAATGGCCTCGCCTCTGTCCCCAGGTCCAGCCACTGCTTGCTGCCAGCAAAGGACCTGACATGGTCACCCCAGTTGATCCCCCAACTCAGGCATGGCCCCAAAGCCACATGATAATGAGGAAATGACAGAAACCAAGTGTCTTGTGCAAGGTCGCCTGGCAGTAACCTGGAGACCAAAACCTAGGGTGTCGCCAAAGCACCAAGACCAGCCCAAGACACCCTCATAGCATCCTAGGTGTCCCTAGGACTGGAGCTGAGGCTTAGGGGAGGCAGAAGTGGTTAGAACCTGAACTTGTGGCCGGGCAGCCCCAGCGCCCCTGTATTCTCTAGGACTTTGTGGCCACCAGCTGCCTCAGGGGGCCTCTCACTTCACTTGGGGTAGGGGGAGAAGCCTGCAGCTTAGGGACTCCTGGCCTTCCCTCCCCGGCACTCTGCCTCATCTATGCTCAGGGAGAAGTGCTGTGGTAGGCGTTCTAGAAGACACAGGCCCTCTGATGCTTCAGGAACCTGTGTGGGACTCCTGACTAGCTCCAGACTGAAGGCGAGGGGCTGCACACAGGCGGCAGGGGTGGCTGGGTCGGCCCAGCCCGGCCCAGCCCCAAGCTGAGTGCAGGGCAGATGGGAATTCCTTTTCTTCTCATTTTTTGTTTTACCAGCCGGAAAAGCATTTATAAAAAAGTATGAGTGATCTCGGCTCCCAAACACAGCTCCTTTCATTCTTCGTGTTCTGGAGAGTTGCGATATGTTTGCTGGATTCATTCAGGGAGAATGTCTACAGAGAGGCTAGGGTGGGCCAGGCCCCAGGCTGGGGTCTCAAGTCGACTCAGAACACAGGACAGTGCTGTTCTTTTCCACGACAGCCCCCCCACCCGCCCCCCACACTGTGGCTATCAGCGTGGGTCATTCTCTGTTGGGGACACATCCTGGGCACTATGGTGTTTGGGGCAGCATCTGTGCCCCACTGGCATCTCCCTAGTTATGATAACCACAGACGGCTCAGGCGGCGCCCAGTGGAGGACCTCTGGACCACAGCTAAGAAGACACGGGGACAGGATGTGGTATGGGAGGCATCATAGCGAGGTCTCTGAGTCAGGATCTCACTCCTTACGCACAACCACACACTTTCATTTCACGCGTGTGTCCTCTAAACGTCCTTGAAGCCCTCCTTTCCTTGAGCAGGGAGCATGGGAAGACATTTTTCGTACAAAATTCAAATGCAGACAAATTACACTCTAATCTCACAGCAATCCCACTTGCCTCCCCTGAAGAATGACTTAACATTCTTCCAGATCCTTCTGTGCACTTGCATACACATTCAGGTACATAGAGAAATACAGCTCTAAGCCTGTCTGTCTGTCTGTCTGTCTCTCTATGGGCTCACATTATGCATACTTTCCTCCCAGGGGAGGCTCACATTCGGTGCATACATGCCGGTGCCATTTCTCCTCTGGAAAGCGGCCCTTACCTCCCCCTTTGCTGACGGACATGCCTGATTTTTCATTATTACAGAACAAGGGAGTGCATTCTTCCGTAGATTTGACTAGAGCCCAAGAAATACCCAGAGGTGCCTCTGAGGGCTCAGTCAGCTGCTCCAGCCCCGAGACACCCACTGGCCGACGGTCCAGGCCCTAGTGTCCCCGGTAACAGGTTTAGGCGCCAGGAAGCCGCCAGCTTGCTGTTTCATGTGCTGGCCAGGTGACTCTGGCCTTCTGTGTTGAATCGGGGCTGCCTGTCACCAGTCAGGGGGCTTTCTCACAAGCTGCAGCTGGAATCTACCCAGTCAGAAACAAGTGCCAATTCTCACACAACCCCGAGAAGAGATGAAACCTCAGCCTAAACAGGGGTAGTATGACTAAGCAGGAGGCCAACCATGTGGGATGTCAAGATAGCAGAAACTGAGAAATGGCAGTGATATAGGACCCTCTTGCTGCTTCATTGTTTTGTCCTCCTCACGCCCTCCTACCCCTCCTTAAGGCTCACGTCTGTGGATTGTAATCCATTAGCACAACTCGAGGAGCCCAGGCACACCCAGGCCCGCGTCTTTGCGTCTGGGTCCAATCTACAAGTTCCGTCCTGGCTCAGCAGTAACGAACCTGACTATTATCCATGAGGATTCGGGTTCCATCCCTGGCTTCACTCAGTGGGTTAGGGATCTGGCATTGCCATGAACTGTGGTGTAGGTTGAAGATTTGGCTTAGATCTGGCGTTGCTGTGGCTGTGGTGTAGGCCAGCAGCTGCAGCTCTGATTCGGTTCCTAGCCTGGGAACTACCATATGCCACAGGTATGGCCCTAAAGAAAGAAAAAAAGAAAAAAAGAAAAAAAAAAGCGAACCAGCAAAGTCCAATCAGGAAGCTTTAGAGGATGAACAGAGCAAAGAGACTCACATTTCCCCTGCATCCTCACCCGGAACTGACGCTCTACCCCCACCAACAACAACGAAGGGGAGGGGGTGGGGTTGTGACACTGCCTCTTTTCTGCAAGGGAAAGAGGAGCCTCCAAACTCTCAGGATATTCAGGGAGAACAGGTGGGGGTGGCTGAAGCACCAGAGAGGAGGAGGAGGGAAGAGGAAGGGAGGAGGGAGAGGGACAGGGAGTGAGGGAGTGAGGGAGGAGGGGATTACAGTAGAGATGAGGCTCCCCTCAGACCACGGTGACTTCATATCCTTTTCTCGTTTGCACAGTGGTTGCCAGGTACACAGGCAGATATGACTGCCCTCTTCCAGGTGAGGAACAGGCTCCCAGGGGGCACTGGCAGGCAGGGATCATGTGGCCAGATGGGGGCGAGGCAGGTGGGGGGAGCCCTCCCTCCCACTCACATGCATTCCTTGTGGGCGCTTGCTCAAATCCATTTCCTGACTTCGTTACAAAACTGTCAGAGGGGGGCAGCGTATTTAAGGCGTAACCGAAGCCACCCGCCGAAAGCCCCATGGCATCCTGGTTTTGCAAGGTCCCCGAGGGCCTGGGCCTGGACAGCCAGTCAAGGGCAGGGCCCTACCTGAAGGCCGGTGGCATTTCCTTCGGGGGGCCTTCGGCTCTGACCACTTCTGCTTTCGTTATACCCGATCCCACCCATTTTTGAGCCTCAAGACCAAAGTTCCTTAACAAGGGGGCACATCAGAACGAACTGTGGTTTTAAAAAGAAAGGCGCTTGCCCTCCACCACAGAGGTCTGATTCCACGGGGCTAAGCTGGGGTACAGACCTGGCTCCCCAGACCAGGCACGCATTGGAGGGCACGTAGGAAAGAGCAACTGAAAGTGTTTCCTCGTGTACCCCACTGGCAGGCCTCAGGCCCCAGCTGTGCTTGCTCAGGGACAAGGACTTTCGAAGCAGCATTATCTGTAATGCGGCGGAGACTGGAAACAACCCCAGTGTCTGCCAAGAGCGTTTACCAGATCACCTGACAGGTACACAGGGCCACCAGAGTGCTAGACAGAGGGGAAAAACATGGAGCCAGCTCTGTGCCAAGAGAGGACGATGACCACCGTGGATCCAGGGAAAAAGCAAAACTGGGAGGAGGGTGTCTGGTGTTTAAGGAACAGAGGAACCTATACACATACATGGCCATGCTGCACCAACTCTGTCCACCAGGGTCCCCTAGGGAACAGGACGGAGGCCTTCAGAGTCACAGGCAAGCTGACTTCCTCTCCTTGTCTTGCGTGACTTCTGCCCCCTCACACCCCCTAATTCCATGCCGTGGCTGGGGGACAGGGCCGGCTGGGGGACAGGGCCGCCTGGGGCCCCGCGGCAACTCACCATGTGCTCCATGCAGATGCTGATCTCCCCGTCACTGTAGAAGGCCCCATAGAAGCCCACGATGTAGGGGGAGTTACACTCGTGCAGTACCTGCAGCTCGCGGATGATCTGGTTCCGGATGGCCGGCTTGATCTCCAAGTGGATCAGCTGCAAGGGAGAGAGAAGCAGGTTCAGGACTGGGATGCTGAGGGGGTGGAAACCAGGGGTGTCTATCTCCCTGAGAACAGAGAACACACACCCACACGGAGACGCCCACGTGAAGGTTCACTGCACCAGGATTCACAACAGCTAAAGTGAGGCAGCAGCCCAGGTGTCCCTAGTGGGTGATGGATACACAAAGTGTAGTCCTTCCACACAGTGGACACCACTCAGCCCTGAAATGGAGAGAAGCACTGACACTCGCTACCATGTGGACAGACTTTGAGAAGACAATGCCTAGTGAGAGAAGCAGACACAGAAGGACACACAGTGTGTGATTCCACGGATGGGAAACATCCAGAACAGGGACATCCATAGACACAGAGAGTGGATTCCTGGTTGCCAGGGGCTGGGGGACAGGGGAGTAACTGCTAATAGGGATGGGGCATATTTTGGGGGTGATGGACTATTCTAAAATTGATGGTGGTAACAGATGCACTGTACTGTGAATATACTAAAACCCACCAAATTAAATACTTAAAAGGCGAGTTTCCCCGTGGCACAGTGGAAATGAATCCAACTAGTATCCATGAGGATGTGAGTTCGATCCCTGGCCTCACTCAGTGGGTATGGCATTGCCGTGATCTGTGATGTAGGCCACAGACGTGGCTTGGATTCTGTGTTGCTGAGGCTGTGGCGTAGGCCAGCAGCTGTAGCTCTGATTCAACCCCTAGCCTGGGAACCTCCATATGCCATGGAAACACAAAAATAAATAAACAAAATAAATACATAGCTAAATACTTAAAGGATCAACTGTATGACACGTGAGTTACATCTCAATAAAACTGGTTTTGAAAAAAGGATCACCAGAGGCAATGTTTTTCACTTTGTTACAGGGAAACCTCTCTGTTAAGAGTTTTCTTCCCACCAATTCATACAAAATGCCAGCCTTTCCCAGGAGCAGATCAGGTAATGCCTTGTCAGACGGGGTGACCTCTTCACCTCTGCCCCTCATCAGGGGTGGGTTTTCTGCAGCCCTGCCCTCCTCCAGCCTAGAGACAACAAAGATGCTGCCCTACAATCCTAGAGGACATTGTCACTAAATTCATCATAACATTTAGAAAAGGTGAGAAAGGAAAGGAGTGTCCAGAGTGGTGAAGAAAAAGACAGCTGACACAGCATCAAGAGCAACGCCCAACCACAAACCCCAAATAGGCCAAGATCCATCACACAGCGGGAGAGCCAATGCTGTGGGCCCATGTCCTAGGTGCTCCAGCTGTCGTGATAAGAAAAGGGTGTGATTTCCACCCCTTTGCGGGAGAGGCGGATCAGTATTTTTGTAGAATTGATTACACGCAGGGCCAATGATGGAAAGACAAGAAAGATGGCCCTGCTTGGAGGAGACAAGCCATTAGGAGGGGATGAGACTCGGGTAAAACAGGGTAGCGGAGTTGTTGACAGAGGAATCACAGGGCTCAGGTGATCCTGGGCTTAGAGGACACTGAGGCTGGGCCTTGAAGGACAGGGAGGACTCAGCTAGATGAACAAGATGGGGTGGGTGTTCCAGGCAGTAGGACGAAGCACTTTCTGTTGGAGGGGCGCGTACTGATTTCAGGGGGGCACAGGGTATGCGTGGGGCCCATGCCTGTGACCCTCAAAAACTTGAGAACTGCAGCAGATCCAGGTAAAACAGTGTCTGGTGCCCTTGCTGCCCCCAGTCCAAGCCTCGCGACCCCTCTCCCCACTTGAAGGTTCCCCACCTGACCCAGCCAGTAGAACCTTGAACCCCGGGATACCACACCCCCCCAACAGCCACCCCCCGCAAGACAGAGGATCACACCAGGACCCCAGGTGCTTGCTCCTCCAGTGGCCCGTACCTATGAAGGGACGGACACTCAGCAAGTGCATGCAGCAAACTTGGAAAGGGTGAGATGGGGGGCTGAAAGGGGAGTGCTGGCGACTGTGTGCAGCGTGGCAGGTTTACCCTGGAAGCTGGGAAGAAGGGCGCAGTGAGGCAGACTGTGGGCAGAACCAGTAAGGCCCAACAAAAACACAGCCTGAGCCCCCAGTTTAATTTTGAATCCTCCAGCTGCTGCATTAAGAGTATAGACAGGTGACATGCATTTTTGATGTATTCTGGGTTTTTTTTGTTTTTTTTTAAGGGCTGCACCTAAAATGCAGTTCAAAAATATGGAAGCTCCCAGGCTAGGGTTTGAATTGGAACTACAGCCGCTGGCCTACACCACAGCCACAGCAACGCCAGATCCAAGCTGCATCTGTGATCTATACCACAGCTCTCCGCAATGCAGAATCCTTAACTCACTGAGAGGCCAGGGATCAAACTCCTGTCCTCATGGATACTAGTTGGGTTCGTTACTGCTGAGCCACAATGGGAACTCCACATATTCCATGTAAACTAGGTGCAATGTATCAAAAATTTACTGTTTTGATGTGAGATCAGCTTAAAAATATTAATGAGGGAGTTCCCATTCGTGGCGCAGTGGTTAACGAATCCGACTAGGAACCATGAGGTTTGGTCCCTGCCCTTGCTCAGTGGGTTAACGATCCGGCGTTGCCGTGAGCTGTGGTGTAGGTTGCAGACGTGGCTCGGATCCCGCGTTGCTGTGGCTCTGGCATAGGCCAGCGGCTACAGCTCCGATTCAACCCCTAGCCTGGGAACCTCCATATGCCACGGGAGCGGCCCAAGAAATAGCAACAACAACAACAACAATAACAACAACAACAACAAAAAGACAAAAAAAAAATTAATGAGTTTTTTCACACAGAGCTCTTAAAACCTGGCTTATGTTTCTGCAGGTACAGCACGCTTCAGTTCATGCTAACCAACTTTCAAGGGCTCGGCGGCCACATCTGACCAGGGACTGCCATCATAGATGATGCAGCTCTCAACAGAGAACTTTATGCTGAGAGCTGCAGGGCAAGTCCTTGATGAGAACTCTTTTTTTGTCCAAGCTGCGTCTGCGACCTACACCACAGCTCATGGCAACGCCGGATCCTTAACCCACTGAGGAAGGCCAGGGGTTGAACCTGCGTCCTCATGGATACTAGTCAGATTCGTTTCCACTGAGCTACGATGGGAACTCCCTTGATGAGAACCTTAAAGGAGCTGTCAATGAATGACTAGCGAGCGAGGAGGGTGGAGAATTAGAGAAGCAGGAGTAGGGGTGGACAAGACTGGGTGGAAATGGATGAATCCTAGGAGTCCTGGAAGTCTGGAATCAGGGCCTTAACATGAATGAAGGCCAAAGGAAATCAGAGGCTTTTGAGAAAGATATGGTAAAGGGAGGATGCAGGGGCAGCTGGCACATGAGCTCAACTTCAATGGGTCTGTTATACCTGCGGCTTGTAAAGTGAGCCTTCTGGATCGACTGGGAACCACACCAGGAACCACCACTGAAATTATGTGGAAAAAAAGCAGAAATGGGATGAGGGCCACGTTCCCAAGCAGAGGTGCTTGGAATTGGCCCTGATGACGACCCCGATGCTAAGGGAGAATTGCCCCCCTGCGCTCACTAGCAAGTTTAGGTTCAGAGACGTGACCTCACCTTCTCAGGGGCACACAGCTGGTGAGTGGTCAGATAGGATTGGGGCCGGGCTCACAGAACACGAAAACCCTAGCTCTTTCCATGTCACTACCTGGGCCCTGCAAGCTCCAATGGCTGATGGAATAGGGGAGGGGAGCACAAACTAGGAAAAGAGGAAAAGGGACTGTGGAGAAGAAGCCCTGATAGCGTCTAGTGGGCCAAGGTCAACTGCAAAAGGCAGACCCAAGAGGGTTCAAACCCAACCCAATGACCCAGCTCAGCCTGTTTCTCACTGTGAAACAGAGCTGCTGGTCCTGAGAGTGAGAACTGGGGTCAAGGTTTTAGCCCTGGTTTTGATTCAGGGCTATCACTTGAAAGAAGGCAGCTAAGACGTGGCCTTGGGCAGGTTTATAACCTCTATTCTGAAATCAAGAAGGTGCCGAAGGGAGGGACACGAACTCAAGGCCGAAAACACGTTCCCCTGCTTCAAGCCCAAGGAAGTCGGGGGACCCCTGGAGGGGCAACCAACTCAGGGATTTCTTCGCAAACCCTCCTGGCCCCAGTGACACAGAGGCTGTGCCCCCAGGGCTCCCACAAGGATGCCAGAGGAGTCAGGATGCCACCCTGGAGTCAAGACAACATTTATAAACAGGTGTGACTACGAAAATGGAGACCGGTTCTGTCAGGCCTTAGGAAACTGGTCTCACTGCTCATGTCATACTGGTCAGGATGATCCCCAGCCCATCAGAGGGGCCGGAGGGACAATGGCACACAGCAGGATCTGGACCAGCCTTCCAGAAGCTTCAGCCCCACCCTCACCCTCACACCTGTGGCAGGCTGTGTCTGGAGATCTGATAAGCTCACACCCTCCTGGAATGCGTGGAATTTGGAATTCCACCCAGGCTAGTGGAGGAAGGATGGAGCCCACTGTTCCTCAAAAACCACTCTGTCACGTCCATTTTCCCACCCATGTTCTCAGTTGAATACAGGCAAACAGGCCTCCCGGGTGAACTGGCACTCTGGGAGCCCCAAACCCCTGCAGACTGGCAGAGGGCTCCCGAGCCACTGGGGAATGACGGCCTTGACCTGCAAGACAGCTGGGTGGGCGGCCTCTGTGTTTAACGCATTCAACGTTGGGCAGGTGGGTGCCTACTCTGTTTCCACGTGCAGCCACACAGGGCACAGGTGACTACAGGAGGTTATGACTGTTGGGAAACAAAATCTGGGATCCGCCCTGCCCTGGTTTTTGGATCATTTAAAAAGAAAAGAACTTTTTTTTTTTTAAAGAATTATAGAAGTTCAGGAAAGTTCCAAGAACAGCTATGCACCCTGCCTCCAGCTTCCCCTAGGGATGACGTCTTCTGTGACCGGGGGCTATATCAAGGCCGGGACACTGACAGTAGGGCAGCACTGCTAACCAGACTCCAGGACTCATCTGGCCCCCAAGCTTTAAACCCCGCAGCCGTACTTCACAGGCTTTCAGAAAGCTGTAGACAAACCCCCAGATTTGTGTTTATACAAGGCATGCAGGTGGTCACCTAGAAAAGTCCCAGCCAGCCTGAGAACCCTCTGACCCTGTTGAGAACTCTGATGGGTGCTCTGTTCCTGAGTCCCCCTGTCACCATCTAAGCCTCTCACCCGCCCTTCCATTCCCTGTGCTTCAGGCGGTGGCAGACCAGAGATTTCTGGGGCTGCTCTGGTTTTGAAAAGGCAGCCTGTGGTAAGCAGACAGAAATAGAAAGCATGTGGCTGGAGGTTTGGGGGGGGAGGGCGGGGCTCTGGGACAGGAGGAATTGAGGCAGCGCTAAACCCCGGGAAAGGCAGGTCCTGTGCAGAGCCACCCAGGGCCACGGTGGTGAGGTTTCTAAGGATGCAGTTGGGAACTACAGGACGATGGGCTTCCAGAAAGAGGGGGCTTTCCATGTCTGAAGGAACACATCTATATGAGCTGAATAATGTGTCAAAGTACTGGCCCCCTGTTACATGTATAGAAGCCACTATCCCCAAGGGGTGACCTCCTCTCCTCCACTCCTGACACCTCTCAGGGACCCACCCTGCCACCAGTGTGTAATGGGGAGGCTGCACTGTGGCACAGGAGCTCCAATGAGGGGGCTTCGCAGTTCTGGGCTCTGCACTGAACCGGTGGTGGTGGTTGATGTGATGTGTCCACTTGGCAAGGCCACATTACCCAACTGTTGGGTTAAATGTCAATCTAGAAATCACACTTTTTTTTTGGATGTGATTTAGTGTGGAAATCATCAGACTTTGAGTAAAGGAGATAACCCTCCATAAGTGGGTGGGCCTTGTCCAATCAACTGAAGGCCTTAAAAGACTGAGATCCCCAAAAAAGAGAGGATTCTGCCTCTAGACTGTCTTTGCACCAGCCCTTTCCTGGGTCTATAGCCCACCAGCCTGCCCTACAGATTTCAGGCCTGCCAGCCCCACAATTGCAGGAGCCAATGCTTTAAAATACCTCCATCTCCCCCACCACACACCCCTAGTGCTTCTGTTTCTCTGGAGAACTCTGGCTAATCAAGGTGGTTTGGGTTCCCGTTGCCAAGGGAACCCCTCAATGTGACTATCGCATCCAGCAGCTAGTCTTGGTCAGCAGGTTGTGACGTCAGGGTGGTGCTGGGTCTAAGGGGATTTGATTCTCCTGCTTTCTTCCTGAAAACTCCACTTGCTACCTTTCTTCCAGCCAGTGTTTCTGGAAATCTCAATTTAAGCCATCCTGGAAGGCAGAGGGCAGTCAGAATCAAAGGGAAGCGGCTGCATGAGGCAAGCCAGCATTGCCATAGTCTAACCAGAACCCCTGGCTGGGGGGGAGGGCCTCTGAGCCTGGAAGCCAGTCAGAAAGCAGAGGCCTGAACCCTTCTCTCCAGGAGAACTGCTCCCACCACTCCCACCTGTGTACACAGCACTGGGACAGAGCCCTCACCCTGCCGCCAGTTGCCTCTCACCTTTCTTGCCATGATGAGGCCTGAGGGTCTGTGCTGGACCTTGGTGACCACTCCACCGTTCCCGGCTCCCAGCTCCGAGATCCTTTCAAAGTCATCGTCCTTGAGCTCCCCGACCTTGGCCTTCTGGGTGAGAAAGGCTTCTAGCCGCTTCTTTTGCTGCTCGTCGAGTTCTAGCTCCTCTAGCTTCTTCTGGAGATCCACCAAGTTTGCTCTGTAGAGACCCCAAGGGCAAGGGTTAGCCAAGGGCGTTCAAGCTACCGAGAGATGACTCAGCCCAAGTGGAGGTCTCTGTGTGGCCACTGCATGCTGGGCCCTGGGTTTGTAGCTGGGAGGTGGACAGACCTGATTCTTGTGCTTGAGGGGCCCAAGATGCAGCAGGAAAGAAAGACCACCTGCAGACACACAGCTGAAATCCCTGAGAACTGGGGAAGCTGCCCCTCTCCCTGCTCATAAAGGTTAGGAGACCTCAGGACCTCAAGGACCAGTGCTATGATAGAGTAACCTTGTGGTGCAGGAGGTTAAGGATCTGGCATTGTCACTATAGCAGCTTGGGGTGTGGGTTCAATCCCTAGCTGGGGAACTTTCACATGCAGGCTCGGACCAAAAAAAAAAAAAAAAGGACTATCTCTAGTTCAATGGCCCTGATATCAGACCCAGGAACCCAGCTGTCTGACACAAGGGCTCCAGACCACATGGGAAGGAGGTGAGTGAAGTGAGGAGACAAGCCCAGGGGTTGGGGAGTGGAGGCCCAGGCCAGGACACCTGCCTTTCACAAGGAGGGAGGAGCACACTCATTGTGAGTGGCCTCAGAGCAAAGAACTAGAACCAACAGGTGGATGACAGAGGCTGCAGCAACCATGCCTCGAATTTATATGAATTACACAGGCACTGGAGCAGGGAGGGAGAGGAGCAGAAACTAAACAGCGTGGACAATTCCAGGGCATTTGCTCAGGAATTGTTATATCCTGAGTGTTATTGTAAACAGTAGGTGTTTAGATGCACATGCATTCCTAGAGCTGGTTATTAAAAACCAACCATGTATATTGCAC
Source organism: Phacochoerus africanus (assembly GCF_016906955.1). NCBI lineage: Eukaryota > Metazoa > Chordata > Mammalia > Artiodactyla > Suidae > Phacochoerus > Phacochoerus africanus. Next base: position 74,777,087 of record NC_062547.1, on the reverse strand, counting down.
TTTATTGGGTGATTCAAGGAACTTTCCAAGAAAATTTTGACAGCAAGCTATTTCCACAAGTGCCTTGACTTGTCTTTATTTATTTATTTTTTTTGTCTCTTCTAGGGCCGCACCTGTGGCATATGGAGGTTCCTAGGCTAGGAGTCCAGTTGGAGTTGTAGCCGCTGGCCTACGCCAGAGCCACAGCAACACGGGATCTGAGCCTCGTCTGTGACCTACACCACAGCTCACAGCAATGCTGGATCCTTAACCCACTGAGCAAGGCCAGGGATCGAACCCACAACCTCACGGTTCCTAGTCAGATTCGCTAACCACTGAGCCATGATGGGAACTCCATAAGTGCCTTGACTTTGAACCAAATCCTAGAGTAAAAAAGCTGCTCCTTATAACAGGCAGGTAGACACTAGCTCAGTGCACACAAGGACTAGCCCAGGGCTGCCCCAAAGAAATAGAACATATGCCATGTGTGCAATTTAAAATTTCCTAGCCACATTAAAAAAATATATATCAGGTGATCTTAATGTAGAATGCATATTATACTTACGGCTTCCCTGGATTTGAGCAAACCACATTTCAAGTGCTGGCTGTGACCAGGGGCTCTACTCACTTAGAGTGAGTGCAGCTCTGAGAAAAGTCTCCAAAGGAGCATAGGCCACCTCTGGAGGTCTCCAGGCACCATTCTCCAGGGCATTTAAGCCAAGGTTGACCACTCACCTGGAGGAGGCCTTTAGGGGGAATTTAAGCAGGGGATGAAGGGGGAGACTGGAATTCTCACAGGAGCCTCCCAATCCTCAAGTTCAATCATAACTGGCCTACCACTTAAAGAAGGGCACACAGGAGTAAGATGACCTGCTGCTGGGTGATGTCACCAACACTGGTACCTTGAAGAGGTCGCTGGGAGAGAGGGAACCGGGTGACACATCCTGAGCAGGTACCAGGGCTTTACCCATTTAGCTTAATGCCCATCATCCTCCTGGGAGGTGAGTCTCTTGTAGCCTCAGCCCACACAGGAGGGAAGAGGCTCAGAGTAACCTGCCTGAGGGTCACAATGCAAGGAAGTGGCAGAGCCCGGAATCACACCTGTGTCCTTCCTGCCTGCAGAGCCTGTGCTCATGGTAGGGACCCCCTGAACCAGAACCAGGGCCCAGCAGGTGTTCTCAGAATGCTTGGTGAATGAAGACCTGGGAGAAGAAGGAATGGAAAAGATGCCGTTGTACAGAGGAAGGCAAAGAAATGAATATATGTGCCACCATAGGGCTGAAGAGGCAGCTTCTGTGGCCAGACCATGGAAGGTCTCCAGTACTCCCCTCTGACATCTAAAATGCATTCTGGAGTTAGCTGATTAATCCATTTTAAATTTAATGGCAACTCAACTGTGGTTATTTAAAAAAAACCCTGGAATTCCGATGGCTGGCTTCCTCTACGGGGCGAATTCTTAAAGGGATGGGAATCAGAAATTGTGTAAAAGAAAGAGAAGAGAATATGATAAAGGAGCTCTTGTGCTTTTTTTTTTTGAATAAGTGGACTTTGGGGGGGGAATAAGGAACATGTCCCCACACTGAGCTATGCCCTCGGGGACAGAGAAAGCTGTGAACTCACACATGCATGCATCACGGTGTGCTTCCTTCATCTGGTCCTTCATCTGGTCGTAGGAGGCCAAATACCTGAGAGGCACCAAATGTGCCATCCCCACATCATACCTGGTTCTTGGGGGTCACATGGCAAGCAGAGCACAGGCACCCTAGCCAGTGGCCTCTCAGACTGTCCTGCTCTGCTCCAGCATGGAGAACAGGAGTGGGGAGGTCAGACGGACATGCTCTGGAGCCACTCTGGCATGTGACCTCACACAATACTCTGCCATCAGGTAACCCCTAAGGCCTTGATGCTCCTTTCTCTGATCCCACCTGCTGCCCCAAAGTCCTCCTTGTCTCACTCAATTGCCTCAAACCGCCTGCATTTCTCCAGCTTCTCAAGGCTTTGCGGATCCATTTGATTCAGAGTCTCTGCTCACCTGCTTTCAGGGGTCCTGGCAGGCCCCAGACTTCTTACCTAATGGCTCCCAGTTCTCCTCACACCCTGCCCCTCCAAATGCCCCTCACTCTTTGCTCTCCCAGCCTCTAAGCCTCCTCCAGGCTTCCTCACCACTTTCCCCAGGCTCAGGCGCCCCACCCACCACCAGCAGGATCTTCTCAGGTCCCTTCCCCCCAGATCCCTCAGAGACCCTCTCACCCCTCAAAGATCCCTCCCCCATCCTCATTTCTCAGACACCCCCTTGCCCCCTTCCTGGACTTCCATACCCCATGCTCGTCCCCAGGGATCCCATCCTCCCGCCCCATCCTCTCCTCTCTGGAATCCCATTCGCCCCATTCTGGGCCTGCAAGAACCTCCCCCCACCTCCACCTCATTACCCAGGGACTCCTCCCCTTTACTCTGATTTCACTACTAGGAACCCCTAATCCATTCTCACCCCCCAGGAACCCTCCCACCATCACCCTGGCTTCGCTATATCAAAAAGGCCCGCACCCCAGCCTTTTCCTGGCAGGGACCGATTCAATACGCAGAGACCCCTTCACCCTATCTTCTCCCAGTAAGAACCCCCCTCCAGCCCTATTTCTCAACTCAGGGACCCCCTTCCGCCAACGTCGATCCTCAGAGCCGCTCAGCTCTCCTCTCCTCTCAGGGACCCTCTCTCCCCGATCTCGCTATTCTGGGACCCCCCCCCCCCCAATCCTGTCCTCTCCCCGGCCCCGGCCCATCCCACTCACTCGGAGGCGCCCTCGCTGGTGGGGGACGGGCCCTCGGCGATGGCGGGGTTGATGGTGAGCGCCGGCAGCACCGGCTTCCTCCGGGCCAGCATCGGGGCTCCGCGGGCCGGCGGCGGCGGCGGCGGCGCCTCTAGCCGGGGCCCATAGGGGGCGGGCCGGGAGCAGGCGACGCCGACTTGAGCCCGGGGCTGCGGCCGCGGCCTAGGCTGGCGCCGGGGCGGGGAGAATGATCGGCGCTAAGGATCGGGGCCGAGGGGCGCCAAAGGGCACCCGGACTGAAGTCAAGGGATCTGGGCCGGCGCGGCCACCAAAGTCTGGCCGAGGCTGACGCTGCAGCCGGAGCCGGAGAGGCCGAGGGAGGGGAGAGGAGGGAGAGTGACGAGATCGCGGGCCGGCCTATCGCGAGAGCCAGCTCCTAGGAATCGAGCCAGACCCCACCCCTCACCGCGGTGCGTGCGCACCACTCTAAGGCCGCCTCCCGAAGGGGGAAAATAGGCGGAGACTTAGTTGAGGCCAGGCCTGGAGCATGCGTATTAGCTCGCCTCCCCCCACACAGCTTTTGCGCAAGCTCCGGGAGGGGGGCGAGAGGGACAATGCGACAGGCAGGTGTTGGGGGTGGGGAGGCAGCGGAGGAGGGGCGGTCAGACCCCTAGAGCTTTACAGGTGACAGACTGGAACTACATGAGCCAGTAAAATCTTCAAAAATAGGAGACTTAAGTTGACCTAAGAGTCAACTAAAGGCTTTTTGCCAATACGGACCCCCACATCCCCCCAGCAATTAACTCATACTACCAATTACTATCATTCACTCATAAAAGAGAGGTCATTAAAAACTTTTGTTGTTATAAATATATGTAACATAAAATTTACCATTTTACCAATTGTAAATGTGTAGTTTAGTGGCAGTAACTATATTCACACTGTTATGCAACCTTTCCCACCATCCATCTCCAGAACTTTATCTTCTTCCCAAACGGAAAATCTGTCCCCCTTATTGAACACCAACTCCCCATTCTACTCCTCTAGACCACCACTCTTCCTTCTGTCTCTGAATTCAACTACTCTAGGGACCTCGTGTAAGTGGAATGATAAGGTTTTTGTCCTTTTGTGACAGACATTTCACTCAGCATCATGTTCTCAAGGTTCATCCATGTTGTGGTGTGTGTCAGAATTTCCTCCCTTTTTAAGGCTGAATAATACACTGTTGTATGGTTGGACCATACATTGTTTATCTTCTTGTCTGTTAATGGACATTTGCGAGTTTCCACCTTTTGGCTCTTACAAACAGTGCTGCTATGGAGGTGAGTGTATCAATTTCTCTTTAAATCTTTGCTTGCAACTCTTTTGGATATCATATGGTGATTCTATGTTTATTTATTTTTTATTTTTTGGGCCACATGTGGACATGCCCTTGGGTGGATAATTGAAGCTGCATCACAGCAGTGACCCAAGCCACTGAAGTGATGATGCTGGATCCTTAACCTGATATGCCATAAAATAACTCATGTTTAATTTTTTTAGAAACCATCATACTGTTTTCCACAGTGGCTACACCATTTTATGAGAAAGGTCACTTTAACACCAATTTAAGGAAAAAGGGAGGTAGTACATGGCACAGAATAAAGAATAATCACTTAAATAGGAAAAAGTCAACTTTATGAAAAACCCACCACATTGCTTTTTTTTTTTTTTTGGTCACTTCTCTGAGCACTTGTGTGCATTTCATGGTGGGGTGCATCTTCATATGGAAAGAAATGGAGAGAGAAAGTTTCAGTCAGCCTCTTCTAGGTCCAGCCAAGGTGCTCTTGTTGCCCTGGGTAAGTCCTGCCCATTTCCTGTCCAGCCACCCTGCAGTCATTCTTTTAACAGTCAACTTGGGAGTTCCCGTTGTGGCGCAGTGTAAACAAATCCGACTAGGAACCATGAGGTTGCAGGTTTGATCTCTGGCCTCACTCAGTGGGTTAAGGATCTGGTGTTGCTGTGAACTGTGGTGTAGGTTGCAGATGCAGCTCAGATCCTGCATTGCTGTGGCTGTGGCATAGGCTGGCAGCTGTAGCTCTGGTTTGACCCCTAGCCTGGGAACCTCTACATGCCCCTGGTTCTGCAGGAAAGAGAAAAAAAAAAAAAACCCTACCAGTTAATTTGCTCCTCCTTTATGTGTTAGACACTGCACTGGACACTGAGAGATACAATGTTTAAAAAATAGATACATAATCTAAACATATATAATTGCAAAATGTAACAATGCTCTAAAAATGCAAAGATGTTACTATAGCTCTCCAGTGATGAAAACTGATCCCAGATTCACCTGCTCTTGCACTTCTACAATCTCAGTGCTTTTAAAAGTTTTGCCTTTCATTGCTGGTACTCACTCCCCCAAAATGCAGAATGCTCCTCTAACTTCAAATAATGCCATGACCTTTCCCAGATCTGGACGTTTCCAACTTCCTTCTGTGCTGCACAGTGATTTCTCTACTATTTTTTCTTAGGCCATATATATGTGTGTGTGTATATATATATATATATATATGTGGTCTTCTTTATTGAGCTATAACATATAATACAAAACATATATACAATAAACACAGTTTTTTTTTTCTTTTAAGTGCTGCACCTGCAGCATATGGAAGTTTCCAGGCCAGAGGTCAAATCGGAGCTACAGTTGCCAGCCACATCCACAGCCACAGTAATGCAAGATCTGAGCCACTTCTGTGACCTACACCACAGCTCACAGCAATGCCAGATCCTTAATCCACTGAGCGAGGCTAGGGATTGAACCCACATCCTCATGAATACTGGTCAGGTTTGTTTTTGCTGAGCCACAGCAGTAAGTCCGGAGATACAGGACATTGCCATCACTCTGAACTCCAGAAAGTTTTCTCAGTGTCCTGTTCAGTGAATCCCCCTTGCTCCACAAAGCAGCGGTGTGCTGGTAAATGTTTAACAATGGGCTTGTGAAATGAGAGATTTATTTATTTATTTACAGGGAGAGGCTGCTTTGTAATCTGTAGTATTTGTCCTTTTCTATGGTGTATGTATTCCCACTGAGACTGATTTCCAGCTGCCATGAAATTGGAAAGGATGGTAACAATAGCCATCTATGAGCCAGGACAAGCTGGCTACAGCCCACCGCTACCTAGATTTTGATTTCTATCCTCAGAGATTAGTTTTGCGTGTTTAGAGAGCTTTGTGGAAATGGAATTGTACTGTATGTACTCTTGTGTCCAACTTCTTTTCCTTAACCATGATACTTTCACTTTCCCTGTTCATCCATGTGATAACATGTAATAGTACTTTATATTTTTCCTTGCTGTATGGTATTCCATCACATGTATTTGGGGGACTGCCCTTCTTGTAGAACAATAAATTAGTTGCATTTTCGTTTGTTTGGCCAGGGGTGGAACCAAAGCCACAGCAGTAACCAGACCCACAGCAGTGACAATGCCAGGCCCTTAATCTGCTGAACCACCAGGGAATTTCCTCTTGCTGCATTCTGATTCACATCCCTGCCCTCTCACTGTGACTTCCCATCTAGTTATGAATATTTTTATTTTATTTTATTTTATTTATTTTTATCCCCCAAATATTTTTTCATTATTCAATGAATTTATTACATTTGTAGTTGTATAATGATCATCACAATCCAATTTTATAGGATTTCCATCCCACAACCCCAGCACCTCCCCCAACCCCCCAAACTGTCTCCTCCAGAGACCATAAGTTTTTCAAAGTCTGTGAGTCAGTATCTGTTCTGCAAAGAAGTTCAGTCTGTCCTTTTTTCAGATTCCACATGCCAGTGAAAGCATTTGATGTTGGTGTCTCATTGTATGGCTGACTTCACTTAGCATGATAATTTCTAGGTCCATCCGTGTTGCTGAAAATGCTGGTATTTCGTTCATTTTAATGGCCGAGTAATATTCCACTGTGTATGTGTACCACATATTCTTGATCCACTCCTCTGTCGATGGGCATTTAGGTTGTTCCATGTCTTGGCTATTGCAAATAGTGCTGCAAAGAACATTGGAGTACATGTGTCTTTTCGAGTCATGGTTTTCTCTGGGTGGATGCCCAGGAGTGGGATTGCTGGATCAAGTGGGAGTTCTATTTTTAGTTTTCTGAGGAATCTCCATACTGTTTTCCACAGTGGTTGCATCAATTTACAATCCCCCCCAATAGTGTACTAGGATTCCTTTTTCTCCACATCCTCTCCAGTACTTATTGTTGGTAGCCTTTTTGATGATGGCCATTCTGGCTGGTGTAAGGTGGTACCTCATAGTGGTTTTGGTTTGCATTTCTCTAATAATGAGTGATGTTGAACATCTTTTCATGTGTTTTTTGGCCATCTGTATGTCTTCTTTGGAGAATTGTCTGTTTAGATCTTTGGCCCATTTTTTGATGGGGTCATTGGGTTTTTTGGGTATTAAGCTACAGAAGGTGTAGTTATGAATATTTTGAAGACAAGGGAGGTACTGGATTTGTTTCTTTCTCTCCCAGTCTGGCTCCTTGGATAGTGGAAGCCTCATAACACCTGCTACTTGAAGGAATGAAATGGGTGTTCCCGTCCTTGGCAAACAAGTTTCCTGCTAATCACCTGATTCCCAGCACTTGTTAGAGGACATGAGCTTTTATTGTTGCAATTACAGCACAGACTCTGGCCCTCCAGCCCCTTATCTATCCTGACTAGTGAGTACATTTTGCTCAGCAGTCTCTCCCTATTACCTACCTCTGTTTATCATTGGTTCCAATCACATCTTTCTTAGTACATCTGTCCCCTGGGCCCAGAGACTCGGGTCTCTCTTAACTCTCCCCCACTCTCTGGAAATAAATTTTTAATAACTTTGTTGATAGATTCAATCCAAAGCGACATTTATCTTGTTCAGGCACAATTTATTATTAATATCACACGTGTACACCCTGCCTATCTCTAAATGCACCCTGAACTTTATCTCTCTCACCTGGGCAATGGGTTAACTGAAAGAACGGCCAATCTGACCCCTTCGGATCTGCAGTTTAGCTCTACTTAGACTCTCTACACCCCAGCAATTTGATCCCTGGGCATGCACCCTAGGAAATTCTTGACCTTGTAAAATCAGGAGACACATACACTAATGTTCTCTGTGGCAAAAATCTGGAAACTACACAAATATCCATTGATGGAAAAAAAATAGAAAAACATGAAGTTCCCTGGTGGCTCAGTGGGTTAAGTTTCCAGCATTGTTGTTATAGTGGTGGGGGTCGCTGGTGGGGCCATGGGTTCAGTCCCTGACCCAGGAATTTCCACAAGCCATGGATGTGGCAAAGACAGGGAAAAAATATGTTCCAGTATAGTCCTGAAAGAAATATTTGGCAGCAGTAAACTCACAGATGACAAAAAGTTACAGAAGACTCTCCTCTTTCTCTTTTTTTTTGGCTGCACCCATGGCATATGGAAGTTCTTGGGCCAGAGGTGGAACCCTCACCACTGCAGAGACAACACCCAATCCCTTAACCCACTGTGCTATAGCAGGAACTCCTGTGACATCATTTTTATAAAATGAAAATGGGAGTTTCAGTTGTGGCTCAGCAGTAATGAACTCAACTAGAATCCATGAGGACTCAGGTTTGATCCCTGGCCTCGCTCAGTGGGTTAAGGATCCTGTCTTGTCACTGCCAAGGTTTGGGTCGCTGCTGTGGTTCAGGTTCAGTCTCTGACCTGGGAACTTCCACATGCCACAAGCTTAGACAAAAAATTAAAATTAAGGAAAAACAAAACAAAACAAAACACCACAATGAGACACTACCACATGCTTGTTTGAGTGACTAGAATAAAAATAAAAGGCTGATAATAACCAACCTCTGGCAAGGATGCAGAGCAATCAGAACTTTTGTACACTGCTAGTGGGGATGGAAAAATGGTGCAGCCCCTTTAGACAATGACTTGGCAGTTTCTTAGAAAGTTAAACACATATATGACCCAGCAGTGGTGTCTCTGTAGCACCAGAATGCAGGTCCGATCCCCAGCCTAGCACAGTGGGTTAAAGGATCCAGTGTTTCTGCAGCTAAGGTGAAGTTTCCAACTGAAGCTTGGATCTGATCCCTGTCCAGGGAACGTATGTGGCAGGGTGACAAAAAACAATCAAACAAGTGAACATGAAAGTTCATAAAAGCTTTATTTATTTGTTTATTTATTCTTTTTATGGCTGCACCTGCATCTGGGCTAGCAGGTGAATTGGAGTTACAGCTGCCAGCCTGTGCTGCAGCTTGTGGGCCATGCGGGTTCCTTAACCCACTGAATGAGGCCAGGGATCCAATCAGCATTCTCACAGACACTATGTTGGATTATTAACTGGCTGAGCAAGAGAGGGAACTTCTAAAAGCTTTGTTTGTAATAGACCCCAAACTGGAAACAACCCAAATGTCCTTCAATGGGTGAATTGATAAACAAATTGTAAATTGAAGGAATTAAGAAAATGTGGAAGAGTTCTTGTCATGGCACAGTGGAAACAAATCCAATTAGGAACCATGAGCTTGTGGGTTTGATCCCTGACCTTGCTCAGTGGGTTAAGGATCCGGCGTTGCTGTGAGTGTGGTGTAACTTGGATCTGGCATTGCTTGGCCCTGGTATAGGCCAGCAACAACAGCTCCAATTAGAGCCCTAGCCTGGGGACCTCCATATGCCGCTGGTTCTGCCCTAAAAGGACAAAAGACCAAAAAAAAAAAAAAAAAAGGAAGAAAGAAAGGAAATGTAGATTAAGTCCACATAATGGAATGCCACTCAGTAACAACAGCAACAACAAAATGAACTGTGGATACATGCACCAACTTGGATGAATCTTAAAACCCTTACAATCGGAGTTCCCGTCATGGCGCAGTGGTTAACGAATCCGACTAGGAACCATGAGGTTGCGGGTTTGGTCCCTGGCCTTGCTCAGTGGGTTAATGATGTGGCGTTGCCGTGAGCAGCGGTGTAGGTCGCAGACGTGGCTCGGATCCCGCATTGCTGTGGCTCTGGCGTAGGCCGGTGGCTATAGCTCCGATTTGACCCCTAGCCTAGGAACCTCCATATGCTGCGGGAGAGACCCAAGAAATAGCAAAAAAAAAAGACAAAACAACAACAACAAAAAACCCCTTACAATCACCAAAAGAAGGCAGTCTCAAAAGTGACATAGTGTTTCATTCCATATATGTGTGTATATATATATATATATATATATATATATATATATATGTTTTTTTTTTTTTGGTTTGTGCCTGAGACATGCAGAAGTTCCTGGGCCAGGAATTGAACCCATGCCACAGCAGTGACCTGCACCACAGCAGTAGCTAGCATCACAGCAGTGACAATGCTGGATCCTTAATCCACTGAGTCACCGGAAACTCCCTATATGACATTCTTTTAATGACAAATTGTGGTGATGGAGAACAGATTGGAGATGGCCACAGGTGAAGGTTTGGGGAAGGTTGTGACTATGAGGGGCTTTCTTTGGAGTGATGGAAATGTTCTGTATCCTGATTATGGTGATGGTCCCAGGAACCTAAACATGTGACAAATTTTCATAAAGCTACACACATATCAGAAGAATGAGTACATGTAAAAGCTGGTGGAATCAGAATAATGTCCATCTTACCAGGGTGAATTCCCTGATTTCAATATTGTTCTCTAGCTATGTAGGATATTACATATTTGGGGGAAGCTGAGTATAGAAGAGTGTAGGGGAACTGTCCATAGTGTTTTTTACAACTTTTATGTGAGTCTACAATTATTTCAAAATTAAAAGTAAAAAAAAAAAAAAAAAAGGAAAATATGGCAGTTCCTTAAAAAATTAGTCAGAGCTACCATACATTTCAACAGTTCCACTTCTGGGTATATACCAAAAGAATTGAAAGCAGGGACTCAAACACGTACTTATACACTCCTATTGAAAGCACCAAAAGGTGGAAGCAACCCAAGTGTCCATCAGTGGAAGAATGGATAAACAAAATGTGGTCTATACACAGAATGGAATATTATCCACCCCTAAAAAAGAAATTCCTACACCTGCTGCAGCATGTATGGACCTGAATGTATGATGCTCAGTGAGATAAGCCAGACACTGAGGAACAAAGACTGTTTTATTCTACTCATGTGAGGTCCCTAGAGGAGTTAGATCCATAGAGACAGAATGTAGAATTGCAGGTGCCAGGGCCTGGGGGCCAGGAATGGGGAACAGTTGCTTAGTGAGTATTGGGTTTCATTTTGGGGTGATGATAGTGTTTTGAAAGTAGAGCTGATGGTCACAAACATTGTGAATGTACTAAATGCAAATGAATTTTTCACTCTGAAATAATTAATTTGAGGTTACGGGAATGACCCCAATTTTTTTAAAAAGGTAATATGTACTTAAAATATCATATCTTAATTATATTTTACCCTTATATATGTTTTTTATTTGCTTAGACTTTCTTTTCCTTTTCCTTTTTCTTTTTTTGGGCTTGCCTGCGGCTTGTGGAAGCTCTAGGGCCAGAGATCAAACCCTGCCACAGCAGTAACCTGAGCCACTGCAGTGATGACCAGATCCTTCTGTGCCACAAGGGAGCTATTTTTGTTATTGTATCTCTTTAGTGGAAATAGTATATGAAGGGGAGCTACTTTCTGTATCTTTTCAACTTTGTGTCACTTATATCACATTCATAGATTGAAATGGGCCCTGATAGGAGTATTTACACCATGGAAATTGAGGAATAGATTTATTGTGGGTTTATTTATTTGCTTTTATTTTTATGGCCACACCGGCAGCACATGGAAGTTCCTGGCCCAGGGATTGAATTCAAGCTGCAGCCTCAATCTACATAACATCTGTAGCAATACTGCAAGGTCGTTTTAATCCACTGCACCAGGTCAGGGATAGAACCCGCACCCCTGAAGGGACCTGAGCCACTGTGGTCAGATTCTTAACTCACTGCACCACAGTGGGAACTCCAGATTTATTGTGTTTTTGATTGTCAGAAAATATTTTTGGTAAAGGAGCAGCTAGTCAATATTTTCTTTGTGGACCCTACAGTCTCCACTGTAGGTAGTTAACCCTGTGGTTGTACCTAGAGAGCAGCCACAGACCAGACTAACCAAATGGGTGTGGCTACATGCCAATAAAACTTTATTTACATAAACAGGCAGTGGGTCATAGCATGCTTTAAAAAGTGATGGGGGGAGTTCCCGTCAGGGCTCAACAGAAATGAATCTGACTAATATCCATGAGGACACAGGTTCAGTTCCTGGTCTTACTCAGTGGGTGAAGGATCTGGCATTGCTGTGAGCTGTGGTACAGCTCTGATTCAACCCCTAGCCTGGGAACCTCCATATGCCGCGGGTGCGGCCCTAAAAAAAAAGACAAAAAGAAAAGTGATGGGGAAAAGTTAATAATGCTGATTAAAATTCAACCCTGGTGATGAATGTAGTGACAGATGTCATAGCCAGATCGCTCTCACATCCCAGATTAAATTTCAAAATGTGTCATGTCTATCATTTTTAGGTTGTGAATAGTGCGTTTGCGTGTGCGCGCACGCACATACACACACACACAAAGGGAAAGATATTTTCCAGTATTCAAAAACTGGTATCTGATTCACCAAAGAAGATATTCATATTGTCAATGAGCAAGTGAAATTCCAACATGTCGTTACTTTCATGTTACTTATTAACGTAAACAAAAATATCACCAATGTTCATGTCAGAACCACACTTATCCCAATATTTGCAATCACAGGTTGGCTCTGGATACAAGAATTTGGCAAAAATCAACAAAAACCTATTTTGAGATTCAAGTGACTATATAGAATTTATAATATGATACTGTATATTTATTATTTGTAAATTGGGTCTACACCTCCTTTATGTTAGAAACACTTATGGAGTTCCCATCGTGGCTCAGTGGTTAATGAATCCAATTAGGAACTATGAAGTTGTGGGTTTGATCCCTGGCCTTGCTCAGTGGGTAAAGGATCCGGCATTGCCATGAGCTGTGATGTAGGTCGCAGACTCGGCTCAGATCCTGCATTGCTGCGGCTCTGGCGTAGGCTGACGGCTACAGCCTCGATTAGACCCCTAGCCTGGGAACCTCCATATGCTGCGAAAGCAGCCCTAAAAAAGACAAAAAAAAAGAAAGAAAGAAAGAAAGAAACACTTATAATGAAGATACATTAGTACATATTAAATAATGCATGTATATTATTTATGCGTAATCTATATTAATATAGACACCTGTAATGCATTATATTATATATATCAGTAACATTTATAATGAATATATATAAAATAATGTATGCATATTATAGATTGTAATATATTAATATATAGAGATATCTATAATGCATGTATATTATGTATGTGCAATATGTATTAGATATATAGAGATATCTAAATTCCACTCCCAAAGAGCAGATTGTTTGGTTTTGGGGGATTTTTTTGGTGACGTCCACAGCATGTGGACGTCCCCAGGCCAGGGATCAAACCTGCAGCACAGCAGTGACAATGCTGGATCCTGAATGGCTAGGCCACCAGGGAACTCTGAAAGCCGATAAACACTGACCAGAACATTACTACTTTCACATATTGACAAGCTGAGATATTTCTCTGCCAGCATAGCATGCACTCATTCAACTAACCTTTATTGAGGGTTTACTCCCTGCCAGGCAGAAAGGCCTACCCCAGGGTATATGGGTTTTCACTAATTACTTCATCCAACAGAAATGTCTTGTAATCCTTCCCTGCATCAGTATCGGTCCAGATGCTTAGCTAGTCAGAGAGAGGAAGTGGGGTGGGGTGGGGCGACAACACAGGAAGTAGAAAATAAATGTACAAAAGCACAGAGGTCAGTCTCTGCGGGGCCATCCCTAGACTTTCTTTCTTTTTTTTCTTTTTAGGGCCGTGCCCGCGGCATATGGAGGTTCCCATGCTAGGGGTCCAATCAGAGCTACAGCTGCCAGCCTGCACCACAGCCACAGCCATGCAGGATCCTTAACCCACTGAGCAAGGCCAGGGATTGAACCTGCAACCTCATGGTTCCTGGTCAGATTCGTTTCCACTGTGCCACGATGAGAATGTCATCTTTTTATTATTTTTATTGCGATATAGTCAACATGTAACATTTATTAATTTCAAGTGCACAATGTAATGATTCAGTTTATGTGTACATTGGGACATGATCAGCACAATAAGACTAGTTAACATGTGTTGCCACACGAAGTTAATAAACATTTCTTTTCTTGTGATGAGAACTTTTAAGATTGCCTCTCTTTGCAACCTTCAAATACACAACACAGGATTATTACCCATAGTCACCATGCTGTACATTATGTCTTCAGGACCTATTTATTTTATAACAGGAAGTTTGTACCTTTTGACCCCCTTCACCCATTTCTTCCACCCTTCACCCCTAGAGTTGTTGTTTTAGTTGTTTTAAATGATTTTGTGCCATAAATGGATGGTCAAGATCATATCTATTTTACAGTTGTCCAAAAAGAATCAATGCAGATTAACAAGAACCAGGGGACAATGGAAAGAGTGTGGGGGAGGGGGCATGTTAATAAGTGGGATTTACATTTTGCCTTCCTTCTCACTACATATTTATTTCATAGCACTATTATTTAGTAATAAACAGAAAGGCATTGCCTTTTAAATCTTATTTTTATTTTTTAAAATTATTACTTTTTTTTTTTTGTCTCTTTGCCTTTTCTAGGGCCATGGCACATGAGGTTCCCAGGCTAGGGGTCTAATTGAAGCCATTGCCACTGGCCTACGCCAGAGCCACAGCAACGCGGAATCCGAGCCGCATCTGCAACCTATGCCACAGCTCATGGCAACGCCGGATCCTTAACCCACTGAGCAAGGGCAGGGATCGAACCCGCAACCTCATGGTTCCTAGTCGGATTCGTTAACCACTGAGCCACAATAGGAACTCCTTTATTATTATTTTGTTTAATCTTATTTATTTCTTATTGAGGCACAATGTATGTAATGCAAAATCTACCCATTCAAAGTGTATAGATCAGTGGGTTTTAGTATATTCATTGTGTTGTGCAGCCCTTACCACTAATTCCAGAATGTTCCATCCCCCCCAAAAGAAACCCTGTCCCCACTAGCCATTTCCCTTCATCTCCCTTTCAGCCTCTGGAAACCTGCTGTCTGTCTCTCTGGGTGAGCGCTGGCTTCTGCCACCAGGTTCTGAATGTGCCAGTAAATGCCTCCTGATGGGATCAAGTCAAAATGGGGTTTTGTTGTGATGTTGTAATCGCTCAGCTCAAAGTCCCAAACTCAAGGTTTCTAGAAAGAGCAATGATTTTTTTCCTTTTTTTTTTTTTTTTTTTTTTTTTTTTTACAGGGGCAATTAAAAACCTCCAGGGCTTGGCGAGATCAGAAGGCTGGGTGCAGATTTCTCTGTCAAGGTCAGTTCCTCAGATGACCCTCAATTTATGAAAGTGCTTCTTCGTCAGTCTGATTTCTGTATTTCCTGTAAAGCATCAGAGACGTTCGGGTAGTTTGGCAGATGAGGAGTCCCTCAGAAACACGGAGCCTTGGAAAACTTATTTCAAGCTTCTGGGCTTCAGTTTCCCCTTTGGCAACATGATTTCCTCCTTTGACATCAGAGCACCATTTTCTGTAAAGGAACAGATAGTAAATATTTTCTACTAAGGGCCGGACAGTCTCTGTTGCAAAAATATATCAACAAATGGATGTGGGAGTTTCCAGGTGGCTCAGCGGATTAAGGATCTGGCACATTGTTACTACTATGGCTCAGGTCACTGCTGTGGTGCAGGGATGATCCCTGGCCCGGGAACTTCTGCATGCTGTGAATGTGGCCAGAAAGAGTATGGCCAGTAACATTGATATTTGCATTTCATAACATTTTCAGTACCAGAAAATATTCCTAAATTTTTTTCAGCCAGGAGTTCCCATCGTGGCTCAGTTGTTATTGAATCTGACTAGCATTCATGGGGACGCAGGTTCCATTCCTGGTCTCACTCAGTGGGTTAAGGATCCGGCATTGCTGTGAGCTGTGGTGTAGGTTGCAGTTGTGGCTCGGATCCTAGGCTGCTGTGGCTGTAGTGTAGGCTGGCAGCTACAGCTCCAATTCAACCCCTAGCTTGGGAACCTCCATATGTGGCAGGTGTGGGCCTAAAAAGCAAAAAAATAAAATAATTTTTTTTCAGCCAGTTAAAGAATGTACAATTCAATTCTTAACTTTGAAGACAACACAACAACAGGTGGTGAGCTGACTTTGGCTCCTGGACTGTGGTTTGCCAACTCCTGATTTAGGGTATCAGGACATTCCTTACACTAGGAACCATTTGGGGTATAAGACACAGCCATGTTCTCTGTTGCCAATTTAAGGCAAAAAAATTTCTCTCTTGGAGTTCCCGTCGTGGCGCAGTGGTTAACGAATCTGACTAGGAACCATGAGGTTGACGGTTTGATCCCTGGTCGTGCTCAGTGGGTTAAGGATCTGGCATTGCCGTGAGCTGTGGTGTAGGTTGCAGACACAGCTCAGATCCCGTGTTGCTGTGGCTGTGGCTGTGGCTAGCAGCTGCAGCTCCAATTAGACCCCTAGCCTGGGAACCTCTATATGCTGCGGGAGCAGCCGAAGAAATGGCAAAAAGACAAAAAAAAAAATTTCTCTCAAATTTCATTCATTCAACGACTATAGCAGTTTGTTCACTCAGTGAATCTTTATTGAATCCCTACTATTCACCAAGCATCAATGCTCTCATGGAGCTCAAGTTCTGATGAGGGAGAAATAGGCCACAGACAAACAAGTAAACAGTATTCCCCATGTTGTAAGTGCCATGGAGGAAAATAGTGCATGCAAGAGAGGAGGAAGGAGTTCCCATTATGACTCAGTGGGTTAAGAACTTGACTAGGATTCAGGAGAATGGGGGTTAAGGATCAGGCATTGCTATAAGCTGCAGCATAGGTAGCAGATGCAGCTTGGATCCCATGTTGCTGTTGCTGTGGTATAGGCTGGCAGCTGCAGCTCCAACTCCAAATCGACCCCTAGCCTGGGAATTTCCATATGCTATAGGTGCAGCCATTAAAACAAATAAAACAAAACAAAACATATCCAAGGGAGGAGAAAGTACAGAAGGTAGGAATAGGGCAAAGGTCACAGTTTTAAATAGGCTGTCAGGGAAGATTTCATAGAGAAGGTGACATTTGGGCAAAAGCTCAAAAAGTTGGGAGTGTGCCCCATAGGAGAACTGGAGGTAGAGTTCTGAGGTGGAGGAAAAAGCCAGTGCAAAGGCCCTGGGGCAGGACCATGCCTGGCATGTTGGAGGAACATCAGGGAGGTCTTGGGTGGCTGGGACAGGGAGTGAGACAGAGGGGGTAAGATTGATGATGGATCAATGTGAGGGTGTGAAGGAAAGAGAAAACGCAAGGACAGTCCAACGTTTTGACCTTGAGCACCTGGAAGGATGGAGCTTCCATTTTGAGAGACAGGAATGGTAGCCGGAGGAGGAGGTTTGGAGTCAGCCAGGTTGAGTTTGAGAAACCTGTGAGACCCCCATGTGGAGATGTCAAAAGGCAGTTGGATCTACAAACCACCTTCTAACCTTCAATTGTTAACCCCCCAAATGAGGTCAGATTTCTAGAAATGATGGACAATCTGCATTTGTGGTAGGAATTAGGAGGGTTCACCTTGAATATAGCTAACATCTGATATCTTGGAGAGGTGTTACTGGACTTTATAAATAACCATTGATTTTTTTTTTTTTTTGGCCACACCCTGGGCATGCAGAACTTGCACCACAAAGGAACGCCAATCCCTGCTTTTTTTGTTAGGAGAAAGATCCAAGCATTATTTTAATTCTTGGCAAGGGATGAGTAAAGTCTTCTTACATTCAGAATTTGATAAATATTTGATGGTGGAAGTGAATGAATGAATGAATGATGAAGGAAAGAAGATTCTGAAGAAGAGTGATTTATCATCCCAAAAGTCCCTGACACAGCTGGCATGGATGCCCTGTCCCAGGAGAACCATCCTTCTTTCTGGCCGCCATACTGGTGATGCTCTGCTCACATTCCAAAAGGCAATGTCCACCCCTTCCCTCACACGATTCACACGAGAAATCCCAAATTTGCAGCATCTGCCAATTCCCGTGGTGTAAATACTAACCCTGGTCAATTTCAAGTGACTCGAGTGATGTCATTGAATCTCGCCCAACAGATCAAGCCAGTTCCAACTCACCACTGTACGTGAGTCTTTTCTGGCTTTGGCCCCAATGTCCTCTGTTAGCCTGAGCGTATATATCAGAATTCCTTTGTCATTCTCTGTCTTCACTGAGAGACACCACCCAGTCCCTGATGAAATGATGTGGGTCAAAATACTTTGGGGGAGGAGTTCTCTGGTGGGCTCAGCGAGTTAAGGATCCACATTGTCACTGCTGTGACTTGTGAATGAGGCTGAAAAAAAAAAATTGGAGGGGACTAAATAATGGCATACAGCACAAATGCAAGGCATACAGACAGATAAAAAGCACAGATTAAGATGTAGTGTGGATACACACCAAGGGGCTTTAGAAATTTGTCCACATCTTTGACATTGACTGAGCGGGATTTAATTCACTGAAGAGTCTTTCAGTTTGTAAAGCATGGTGGGAGAATGGGAGCATGGCCCCAGCAGGGGGATCCCTGGAGACCTTGACAGGAGTCAGGGGACAGAGTCACAGCAAGAAAAGGACCAGAGATAACCTCCCACCTCCCAGGAAACCTGGCCGGTGGGGGAGGGGGGGCAAGGGAAGGGCTGCCAGGGAAGGAGGTTGAGTAGGCTGTTGCTCACAGTGTCCACTAGAGGGCGCCATGGACTGAGAAGCCAATCCGTCTCCCTCAGCCTTGGCCTCGCTAGGGTGGGATACTGGAGGGGGTGACGCTGGGCAGCAAGAGGTGGAGATGGGGATGTAAGTCTTTGCACCTTGAGGACACTTTCTATGCTTCCAGAGTTGGGTGTTGGCTGAGAAGACTTGAAAAATTAGAGCAGGAGTCTGCAAACTTTTTTTTCTTAAAGGGCTGTGTAGCAAATAGTTTAAACACAGCCTGTCACAGTTAGTCACCTCTGCCTTTCTAGTCCCAAAACAGCCACAGACCACAAAATCCACAAATGGGTGTGGCTATGCGCCAATGAAATTTTATTTTTGGAGGCTTAAATTTGAATTTCATGTAATTTTTCCTGTGTCACCAAATAATTTTTCCTATTTTTTAAACTGAAACCGTTATTCAGTGTTTTTAAATTATTTCAAAATGCAAGAGCTGCTTTTTGCTCTCAGTCTGTACAAAGACAGATGTGAGGGCATAGTTTGTCAACAGAGTATGGATGATAATACATATTTGTCTGACACTAGGAACCGGGTATTAAGTGCCTAAAATGCAGTGGCTTATGTAGCCCATTTAAAAGGCAGA
Organism: Phacochoerus africanus; assembly: GCF_016906955.1. Classification (NCBI taxonomy): domain Eukaryota; kingdom Metazoa; phylum Chordata; class Mammalia; order Artiodactyla; family Suidae; genus Phacochoerus; species Phacochoerus africanus. Next base: position 74,757,917 of record NC_062547.1, on the reverse strand, counting down.
GGAAGAGTTACCTGATATGGCGTTGTCACTGCAGTGGCTTGGGTTTGCTTCCTGGCCTAGGAACTTGGCCAAAAAAAAAAAAAAAAAGGGCAGAGAAGACCTTGTTTTAACACTCACTCTATAAGTACAAAAAGACAAAAGTTTGCTCTATAAGACAAAAAGTTTCAGTAATAATTATGCAAAGCAACCAGTAGTTGTAATAGCCGGAAAAGAAATATAGAGTGAAATACTTTCTTTTGTTAAACACTCCATATATAGTCATACATAAAATAAATATCTCAGTCCAATACAGGGAAATGAATTCATACCTTTAAATTCCATTAATTGGAGTTCCTGTTGTGGCTCAGTGGTAATGAAACCGACCAGTATCTATGAGGATGTGAGTTTGATCCCTGGTCTTGCTTAGTGGGTTAAGGATCCAGTGTTGCTGTGAGCTGTGGTGTAGGTTGGCAATGCAGCTCCAATTCAGCCCATAGCCTGGGAACTTCCATATGCCACAGGTGCAGCCCTAAAAAGCAAAAAAAAAAAAAAAAAAAATTCCATTAATGAATTTTTTTTTGTCTTTTTGCTTTTTCTAGGGCCACTTCCTGTGGCATATGGAGGTTTCCAGGCTAGGGGTCTAATCAGAGCTGTAGCCGCCGGCCTACACCACAGCCACAGTAATGCGGGATCCGAGCTGTGTCTGCAACCTACACCACAGCTCATGGCAACGCCGGATCCTTATCCCAGTGAGCAAGGCCAGGGATTGAACCTGCAACCTCATGGTTCCTAGTCGGATTTGTTAACCACTTCGCCATGACGGGAACTGTGCATTAATGAATTTTTTAAAGAAAAATTTCTCTTGGAGTTCCCAATATTTAAAGATATGGCTAAAATCCAGTAAAAATGATGTGTTTGAATTAAAATGTGAGTTTACCAAACAAAGATGTTATAATTTGCAATTGCTACACCAATCTAAACTTTTTTTTGGTTGTGCCGTGAGGCACGTGATAGTCCCTGGGCCAGGGATCAAACACATTCCACAGCAGTGACAATACTGGATCCTTAACCACCAGGCCACCAAGGAACTCACACTGTTACACTTTTATTATTATTATTATGTCTTTTTAGGGCTGTACCCAGGGCATATGGAAGGATTCAGGCTAGGAGTCTAATAGGAGCTGCAGCTCCAGGCCTAAACCACAGCCACAGTAACATGATTGATATCCAAGCTGCGTCCTGGACCTAAGCTGCAGCTTGCAGCAACAGTGGATCCCTAACCCACTGAGTGAGGCCAGGAACCCTCATGGATACTAGTTGGGTTCTTAACATGCTGAGCCACAATGGGAGCTCCACCACTGTCAGAGTTTTAAACAGAAATAGAAGGTCCAAGTGGTCAGGTGGAAAAAAAAAGTAGCTCAAACTCTGTTTCTTTGCATTTAATTTACTTTTATTTTTATTTTGGTCATGCCCACAGCATGCAGAAGTTCCCAGGCCTGGGATTGAATCCAAGCCACAGCAGCCACTCAAGCCACAGCAGTGACAATGATGGATCCTTAGCCTGCTGAGCCACCAGGAACTCCTGTTTCTTTGCATTTAAAATCACTGGCCCAAGAGTTCCAGTTGTGGCTCAGTAGTAATGAACCCAACTTGTATCCATAAGAATGCTGGTTAAATCCCTGGCCTCTCTCAGTAGGTTAAGGATCCAGTGTAGCTGTGAGCTTCAGTGTAGGTTGTAGATGTGGCTTGGATCTGGCGTTGCTGTGGTGTTAGGTCGGCAGCTACAGCTCAGATTCAACTCCTACCCTGGGTACTTCCATATGCCGCAGGTGCAGCCCTAAAAAGATAAAAAATAAAATAAAATAAAATAATAAAATAAAATGTGAGTTGGCGTCGTGACTCAGTGGAAACGAATCTGACTAGCATTCATGAGGATGCAGTTTCGATCTCTGGCCTTGCTCGGTGGGTTGAGGATCCAGAGTTGCTGTGGGCTGTGGTATAGGTCAAAGATGTAGGATTGCTGTGGCTGTGGTATAGGCCTGCGGTGCAGCTCCAATTCAACCCCTGACCTGGGAACCTCCATATGCTGCGGATGTGGCCATAAAAAGACAAAATGAATAAATAAATAAAATAAAATAAAACCACTGGCCTATCATTGTTTATTTTGAATCTACTGTTTAAACACAAGATCCTGTAACACAACAAAGGTTAGAAATGTGAACTATGTCCAAAGAGATCTCAAAAAGAATTAGGATTGTCAACAACTGATTCTCCAAATGAACATGTGTAACTGAGTCTGTGTGTGTGTCTGGGGCCAAATGTGTTGCACAAAATTCTCCAAATTTACTCCTGGGTACAACACAATGTTTGTGAAAGGATAAATCATAAAATGTGCTAATTCAAAACTTCCAGTGGTAAAACCACAGCAATTATTCAGACCAAGAATGGACAGATCATGGCTTACCAGTCAAATCCAGGCCCATGTCTATTTTTGTAGGCGCTAAGGAGGGTTTTTTTTTACACTGGCTGGGAAAAACATCAAAAGGAGAATAATATTTCACATGTGCAAAGTATAGAGGATTCAAATTTCAGTGTCCATAAAAAGAGCTTTCCTGGCACTGGACCACATTCATTGACGAATTGTCTGCGGTGGCTTTCTTGCTTGCATCTCAAGCTGGGTGGTTGCCATCTGGCCCACAGAGCTGAAAATATTTACTATCTGGCCCTTTGCGGAAAAACTTTGCTGACCCCCTGGTCTAGACCAATGAAAGATTTCTTAGGGGGAGATTATTTTCACACTGACATTGTTCAGAATTGTCTATACATGGTGATAAAAAAAAGCAAATAATAAAATTGGGTTTATTATCATATTTTGAATTCTCTACAGACTGTGGGGCCCCCTTTTTGCAGATTTTTTTTTAATTGAAGTATTGTTGATTTACTATGTTGTATTGGTTTTTGGTGTACAGCAAAGTGATTCAGTTATATATATATATTCTTTTTCACATTCTTTTCTTTTATGGTTTATTGCAAGATATTAAATGTAGTTTCCTGTGCTGTGCAGTAGGTCCTTGTTGTTTATCGATTTTACTTATAGTAGCCTGTATCTGCTAATCCTAAACTCCTATTTTATCTCTCTCCTTCCCTTTTCACCTTTAATAACCATAAGTTTGTTTTCTTTTCCTCTTTTTTTTTTATGGCTGTGCCTGCAGCATATGGAAGTTCCTGGGCTAGGGGTTGGATCGGAGCTTCAGCTGAGACCTAACCCACAGCCACAGCAATGCCAGATCCAAGATGCATGCACAGCTTGTGGCAGTGCTGGATCCTTAACCCACTGAACAAGGCCAGGGATGGAACCTCCATCTTCACAGAGACAACACTGGGTCCTTAACCTGCTGAGCCACAGTGGGAATTCCTATGTCTCTGAATCCATTTCTGTTTTGTAAATAAGTTCATCTGCGTCACATATGTCATATTTTAAATTTCACGTGTAAGAGATACCGTATGGTATTTGCCTTTCTTTTTCTGACCTCACTTAGTATGACAACCTCTAGGTTGATCCATATTGCTGCAAATGGCATTATTTCATTCTTTTTTATGGCTGAGTAATATTCCATTGTATAATATATCACATCTTCTTTATCCATTCATTGATGGACATTTAGATTGTTTCCATGCCTTCCTTGGCTATTTTAAATAGTGCTGCTACAAACATTGGGGATGCATGTATCTTTTCCAATAAGCGTTTCCTCCATATATTTGTCTAGGAGTGAAATTGCTGGATCATATGGTAACTATATTTTCAGTTTTTAAAGGACCTACCATACTGTTTCCCATGGTGGCTGCACCAATTTACATTCTCACCAATGATGGAGGAAGGTTCCCTTTTCTCCACACTGTCTCCAACATTTAATATTTATAGACTTAATAATGGCCATTCTGACTGGGGTGGGGTGATACCTTGCTATAGTTTTGTTTTGCATTTCTCTAATAATTGGTGATATTGAGCACCTTTTCAAGTGCCCATTGGCCATCTGTATGGCTTCTTTGAAGAAATGTCAGTTTAAGTCTTCTGCTTATTTCTTGATTGGGTTGTTTTATTTATTAATTATTATTATTATTTTGTCTTTTCGGGGCCAAACCTGCGGCATATGGAGGTTCCCAGGCTAGGGGTTGAATCAGAGCTACAGTTGCTGGCCTACACCACAGCCACAGCAACTCCAGATCCAAGCTGTGTCTGTGACCTACACCACAGCTCATGGCAATGATGGGCACTCCTTTTTATTATTTTTTTAGGGCTGCACCCACCATATATGAGGTTCCCAGGTTAGAGGTTGAATGGAAGCTGTAGCTGCTGGACTACACCATGGCCACAGCAATGCCAGATCTGAGCCATGTCTGGAACCTATACTGTAGCTCATGGCAATGCTAGATCCCCGACCCACTGAGCAAGGCCAGGGATTGAACCCGAATCCCCGTGGATGCTAGTTGGATTTGTTTCTGCTGTGCCACAATGGGAACTCCCAGTTGTTGTTGTTGTTGTTTGTCTTTTTAGGGCCGCACCTGCCTCATATGGAGGTTCCCGGGGCTCGAATTGGAGCTGTAGCTGCCAGCCTACATCACAACCACAGCAGCATGGGATCCAAGCTGCGTCTACGATCTACACCACAGCTCACAGCAAAGCCAGATCCTTAACCCACTGAGCAAGGCCAGGGATTGAACCTGAGTCCTCATGGATGCTAGTTGGGGTCATTACCCCTGAGCCATGACAGGAACTCCTGTTGTTTGTTTTCTGAGTTGTATGAGCTGTTTGTATATTTTGGAAATGAATGGGCCCCTTTTTTGATAGCACTTGGAGTGGCCTACTCCCCTCGCCTCAACTCTGGGTATGTCACTGCTTACATATAAGGGCTCACTGGAGAGGGAAGTAGAGGCACAGAGAGGCCAAGTAACTTGCCCAGGATCACACAACTTGCAAGAGGGGGGCCTGGAATTGAATCCAGAGAGCTGTAACCATGACATCCCCTCTGTGCTGGAGGACAGGGCAAAGCCTGACCACCTGGCCAGATGTTGCCATGAATACTGCCACCTGGGGTCGGCTCTGGCTCACCCTGGGGGCAGCTCTAACTTCACATGATGCCTTGAATTTTGGTATCACAGCTCACAAGCTGCATAGCCTTGGGCAAGCGCGTTTCCTCCCTGAGCCTCCGTTTACTCGTCTGCAAAATGGGTATAACAAAGGCCCCACTCATTGGGGTTTTTGGGGGATGAAGTTTATTGTGTACTTCACACAGTGCCCAGCAAAGTGAGTGGTCAGTAAGTTTTAGCTGTGGTTTTTATGAAATTGAGTGGTTAGACACAAGAAACTGGGCCTGGAAAGAATGGCATTGTTTTTCTTGGAGGAGTGGAGGGCAAAAGAGTGAGAGGTTGAAAAGATTCGATACGCAAGGTGAGTCCTCCATGCACATTTGCATGCAAATTGCATATACAAAATAAACCAAATAAAAGGTAAGAACTGACTTTCTTTTCAATCCTCTTTTAAACCTCCTGATTCTATCAAGAAGCACTCTTTGGAGTTCCCATTGTTGCGCCACGGAAACAAGTCCAACTAGGAACCATGAGGTTGCGGGTTGGATCCCTGGTCTCACTCAGTGAGTTAAGGATCTGGCGTTGCTGTGAGCTGTGGTGTAGGTCACAGATGGGGCTCGGATCCCATGTTGCTGTGGCTGTGGCATAGGCTGGCAGCTAGTTAGACCCCTAGCCTGGGAACCCCCATGTGCCACGGGTGTGGCCCTAAAAAGCAAAAGAAAGAAAGAAAGAAAGAAACACTCTTTAATACCTATATGCTGATTTCTTAGAGTCACCTAATCTAGAACCTTCCATGGGCAGCAGTAGCTGCATAGAATCCAATAACATTGTTTACTTTCCTTTGCAGCTATTGTAGTCAGCTGATACTTAAAAAAAAATTACTCTACCAACAAAAATAATGTCAAATAAAAGAATCCAGCTAAAAAAAATTACTCTAGTATTTATAATGTTTCCTTTTAAGTTATGTTTGTTGAGGAAAGAAGGTTTAGTGCCATCTTCAGCATTATTATTATTATGTACTTTCCTTATTTTCTTCAATAAATTTATTTTAGGGAGGTCCCTGGTGGTCTAGTGGTTAGCATTCACTGCTAGCTTTCCCTGATTCGGCCCAGGTTCAATCCTTGATCTGGGAGCTGAGATTCCATATCAAGTTGCTACAAACTGCAGCCAAAAATCAATCAATCAAAATTAAAAAATTATTTTAGAAAGACACTTAGAAATTCAGTGGTATAGTAGAGCCATATCTGATGACCCAACTAGAAGGTAATTGTCAGAAGAAATGTAAAGTAAAAATAAATGTTATTCAATTCTGTTGAGGGTTGTTGTCCTTTCAAGGATCTTCTAACCAGAAGATTCTCTTGGTGATCTGAGAGTTCTATGGTGTCCTATCTGCAGCAGAAAGGAAATTTTGGGCTTCACCACATTCCCAATGAGAAGAATCAGGGCACAGGGCTTTTTTTAACTCTTTCTCAGGACCACTAAACTTTCATGCAAGTGGACTGGATTGTCCCCAACCTGGTGGCTTTTCCATGTATATATACACAACATGGCCCATGACTCCAATCAAACCCCGGCCAGATTTTCCCTGGGATTAAATATTAACCCTAATGTTTGAGCTGGCAGGGGCTTCATTTTATATAACCTTTAGACCAATCCTCACATTTTATTCATTCTATTTTTATTATTTTATTTTATGTTTTTAGCCATGTCTGAGGCATGTGCAAATTCCTGAGTCAGGGATCAAACCCGTGCCGCAGCCGCAACCCAAGCCGAAACAGAGACAACGCTAGGTCCTTAACCTGCTGTGCCACCAGGAAACTCCAATCGTCACCTTTTACAGCTGGGGAAACAGAGTCTCAAAGTGGAGAAGTAATTCTGTGGTGACACAGCCAAGTATCCTGTGCTGGGGAAAGGACTTTGATCTCTTGGCACCTGGTCTAGAAAGCAATTGTGCACAAGATGGGATGGTTATGAATTGATTAGAGATGAGACTGACATTGCAACTCAGCCCAAAGCAGGACTATTTTTCTTGAGATCTGCGGTGAAGGCTGAGTTGTGGGGTTCACTTCACAAGTATATTTGGAGCTCCTTTGATGGTGGGGGGAAGGTTCTAAGGGCCAGGCATATACCAGTGCCCAAAATACACAGATTCCTGCTTTCTGGTGTAAACAGCTAACATAGATAAACAGAGCTCCCTTCCATTGAAGGTGTTATACTGGGTGTGACTGGGGTGGGGCGACTTTGGCCAGGGGCAGCCTCTAGGGGAGGTGACCCTTGAGCTGAGACCACTGGGCTAGGGTTTCATCACAACTTTGAAAGACGTTAAGGATTGAATTGTGTGCCCTAGCCCCAAATTCATATGTTGGACTCCTAACCCCGGGGCCTCAGAATGTGACTGTATTTGGAGATGGGGTCTTCACACAGGTAATTGAGATAAAATGAGGTGACTAGTGTGGGCTGTAATCCGTAGGACTGGGCTCCTTGTAAAAAGGGGACCCTTGGGGAGTTCCCTCATTGTACAGTGGGTTAAGGATTCGGTGTTGTCACTGCAGCAGCTTGGATTGCTCCTGTGGTGCAGGTTCAGTCCCTGGTCCCCGAACTACATGTGGCTGGCCCGGCCATAAAACAAACAACAACAACAAAAAAGGCAAGGGGAAAGGGCTCAGAAGGAATGGGCTCAGAAGGAACCTTGATCTTGGACTTCCAGCCTCGGGCACTGGGAGAGAATACATTTCTGCTGCTCCAGGCGCCCCCCCACCCTCCCCCCTGCCCTGTCCCCCATCCGTCTGTGGGACTTTGTTCGCCAGCCACAGGAAAGGAATTCAGAAGGTGAAGGGTGAAGGGCCAGGAGGAAATCAGGATCTGGAGACCCGGACACGCCTCCTCCACCCCCACCCTCACCCTATGGCTTCTTTCCCAGAATACCCTGGGGGTGGAGCCAAAGGAGACACCCACCCCTGTGTACCCTGCCCACAAGGGGAAGGAAGCTGAGATGACCACATTCACAGCCAAGGGAGGCCGCTTTTTCCTGGTGAGAGGGTCAGTTGTGACCCTTGGACCCACCAGCCATAAAACAATCTCCAGGATGAGATGAGATGGAGGCTAGACAGAGAGGGGGTGGTGGGGACGGCCCAGAGGGGTGTGGATCATCAGATGAGTTGGGGGGCTGGACTAGGCTCCAGGCTCTCACAGGGCACTGCCCCGAGACCACCTGGTCTCCTGAAGCTGGGGGACCACCTTCCTATGGCTGGCTGAGGGCAAGCCCCAGACACCAGCCTTGGAGAACATGTTCGTGACACAAGGGGCCGCCCAGGCCTGTGCACAAACACATCCTACCCAGCCCCCACAGAAACTTCTAGAACCATCGCAGGACAGACCATCCACCTTCTCACCCTGGAACAAGGCCCTCAGTCACCTCCTCAGTGTCATTGTGGTAAGGCCTCACTGACCACCTGATATACAATTACAAGTCACCCCCCCACAACACTCCATCTCTCTTTCCTGCTTCATTCTTCTATCCTTAGTCTCTTCAATTTATTTATTTATTGGGGTTCTCTCTGTGGCTCAGTGGGATCTGCAGCTTAGATCTAGACTGCAGCTCAGATCTGATCCCTGGCCTGGGAACTTGTGGACTCCATATACTGTGGGGTGGCCAAAAAAGAAAAAAAAAATTATTTATTTGCTTCCACACAACTGTTTTTTGGTCTTTTTGCCTTTTCTAGGGCCGCTCCCGCGGCACATTGGAGGTTCCCAGGCTGGGGGTCGAATTGGAGCTCTAGCCACCGGCCTACGCCAGAGCCAGAGCAGCACGGGATCCAAGCCGTGTCTGCGATCTACACCACAGCTCATGGCAACGCCGGATCCTTAACCCACTGAGCAAGGCCAGGGATCGAACTTGCAACCTCATGGTTCCTAGTCAGATTCGTTAGCCACTGAGCCATGACAGGAATTCCCAGCGCACAACTGCTTTTCACTTAGCATCTGTCTCCCCACATTGGAACATCAGCTCTGTGGGGGCAGGGCCAGGGGAATAATTATAGTCTCTGGTGTGTCTCCAATGCCTGGCACACAGCAGGTGCTCAATAACTAGCAGGCACAAGAATGAATGAGGGAATTCTTGGACATAGTGTCCTTCAAGCTTTAGGAAGAGCAGAGAGAGGCTCCCCCCTCCCCACTCCCACCACCTGCCAACACCTCCTCCCTCATGGTATTTGGAGACACTTGTTCAAATTTCCCATCATCACCCACCCCCACACCCCTGAGAGCCCAGAACCCCCCGAACTGGGCAGCCTGGAGGATTAGGTGTTAATCAGTTGGCATTGCCTAAGAGGTTGATCAGAGTCCCCCTGTCCCCAGCCCCTGGCCTGCCCCCGCCACACCCATGTCACAAGGGTTTTACTCACTGCCTTTCCTGGCTGTACCCCAAGGGAAGGTCCTGGAGAAGGAGGAGGGGTGAGGTGGGGGAGAGGGTGGGGGAGGAGCTGCTACTTCTGGACCTCCTCACCTCTTCCTTCAAAAACTGACCTGAAGGAAAGTGTAGAAAAGTCCCTCCAGTCATCAGTCAAAAGAATGGGGAGGTGACATGTGGCAAGGGACAAGTCTCCATCCGGAGCAGGGGACCTGGGTGTTGTCTCAATAGTGGCTGACTCATGAAGTGGCCATGGTGAGTCATAATCCCTTATTAGCCCCTCTGCCTTCCTGTGCAGTAGGGGGACTGTTGTGACCAGACGTGCTGAGGCCAAAGGGCTGAGGTGGCTAGAAACTGGCATGAGCCTGATGTGTTTGTTACAGGTATATATGCTGGTAATAACAGTAACAACCATAAAGATGGCCAAACTTTGAGACCTGACTTGTGGGGGGTCCCTTCTGAGCAATCGACATGTTTTTTGTTTCTGTTTTTGTTTTTTAGAATCATATCTATTTTTCACGTATGTCATATTTTATTTTATTTTTTATTTTTTGAGGTCTTTTCTAGGGCTGTACCTGCGGCATATGGAGGTTCCCAGGCTAGGGGTCCAATCGGAGCTGTTGCCATCTGCCTACACCAGAGCCACAGCAACGCAGGATCTGAGCCACATCTGTGACCTACACCACAGCTCATGGCAATGCCAGATCCTTAACCCACTGAGCGAGGCCAGGGATGGAACCCGTAACCTCATGGTTCCTACCACTGAGCCATGACAAGAACTCCCAATCTACATGTTTTAATTGATTGAACCCCTAAAAGCCCAGTGAAGCAGGTTCTTTAACACCCATTTTACAGATGAAGAAACTGAGGCAAGAGGAGAAAAGTGATCTGTCCACAGTCACACAGCAACCAGCGGCAGAGTCAGGATTCAAACCTAGGCCCTGCTCTACCCCAGAACTGTTCCACTGATTTATCATATCACACATTAAAGTTCCTAGGAGTTCCCTGGTGGTTCAATGAGTTAAGTATCCAGCATTGCCATTGTTGTGCCTCAGGTCACTACTGTGTGGGGTTCAATCTCTGGCCCAGAAACTTATGTATGCCTCGGGCAGCTGCATCAGAAGAATACAAATAAAATAAAGTTTCATCTTAGTAATAAATTTTGTCAATATAAATGATCAGATTAATAAATCCAAAGTGTGATCATTTCAGGAGTTCCCGTCATGGTGCAGTGGTTAACGAATCCAACTAGGAACCATGAGGTTGTGGGTTTGATCCCTGCCTCATTCAGTGGGTTAAGAATCCAGCATTGCCATGAGCTGTGGTGTAGGTCACAGACGCAGCTCGGATCCCATGTCGCTGTGGCTCTGGCATAGGCCGGCTGCTGCAGCTCCAATTGGACCCCTAGCCTAGGAACCTCCATATGTTTCAGGTGTGGATCTAGAAAAGACAAAAAGACAAACAAACAAACAAACAAACAAAACAAAAAACAAAGTGTAATCACTTCAACATGCCGTCAAGATCACAATTATGAATGCAGTATTTCACTTTTTTTCCATGCTAAGTTTTAGATAGCTGTGTGTATTTCATATGTACAACACACTTCAGTTTTTTTTAAAAAAAATTTTGTATTAGGAGTTCCCGTCGTGGCGCAGTGGTTAACGAATCCGACTAGGAACCATGAGGTTGCGGGTTCGGTCCCTGCCCTTGCTCAGTGGGTTAACGATCCGGCGTTGCCGTGAGTTGTGGTGTAGGTCGCAGACGCAGCTCGGATCCCGCTTTGCTGTGGCTCTGGCGTAGGCCAGTGGCTACAGCTCCGATTCAACCCCTGGCCTGGGAACCTCCATATGCCGCGGGAGCGGCCCAAGAAATATCAACAACAACAACAACAAAAAAAGACAAAAAAAAAATTTTGTATTATAGTTGATTTACAACGTTCTGGGAGTTCCTGTTGTGGTGCAGTGGTTAACGAATCCAAGTAGGAACCATGAGGTTACGGGTTCCATCCCTGCCCTTGCTCAGTGGGTTAAGGATCTGGCATTGCCATGAGCTGTGGTATAGGTCACAGACGAGGCTCAGATCCCGCGTTGCTGTGGCTCTGGCATAGGCAGATGGCAACAGCTCCGATTGGACCCCTAGCCTGGGAACCTCCATATGCCACAGGTGCGGCCCTAGCAAAGGCAAAAAACCAAACAAACAAACAAAAAGATTTACAACGTTCTGTCAATTTTTGCTGTAAAGTGACTCAGTTATAAATATATACATATGTATGTGTGTATATGTATATATACATATTCTCATATTATCTTCCATCAATTTCCATCACAAGCGATTGGATATAGTTCCCTGTGCTGTACAGCAAGACCTCATTGCTTAGCCAAAGGGGAGGGGGAGAGGGAGGGAGTGGGATAGACTGGGAGTTTGGGGTTAGAAGATGCAACACACCTCAATTGAACACTCAATTTTCATCAGAAGTCCTTGATCTGTATTTATAGAGTTCAGAAAATTTACAGTAAAAATGTAGATTCATATACCTAGCTTGTTCAATATATACACAAAAGTTTCTCATTAAGTGAACTCAGTACCAATCTTTTTTTGTCCTTTTAGGGCCACATCTGAAACATATGGAGGTTCCCAGGCTAGGGGTGAAATCAAAGCTGCAGCTGCCAGCCTACATCACAGCCACTGCAGTGCCAGATCCAAGCCGCATCTGCGACCTACTCTACAGCTCAGGGCAACACTGGGTCCTTAACCTACTGAGCAAGGCCAGGGATCAAACCTGCATCCTCGAGGATGTTGGTCAGATTCATTTCCGCTGAGCTGCAAAGGACTCTCCAGTACCAATTTTAAAAATTTAAATTAATAAAAGTTAATATCCAGTTCCTCAGTCACACTTTTTATACTTCAAATGCTCCATGACCATATGTAAACTTACCTCCCTATTGGCTGAACAAGTCTAATCCACAGAACCTGTAGATTACAGAAAATATTTTCTGAAAAGGGCAGGATAGTAAATATTTTCAGCTTTGTGGGCCAAAGTTCTCCCTCACAAGGGGCAACAACATGAAAGCAGCTGTAAACAGTATGTAAACTAGTGGGAGTGATTGTGTGCTAATAAAACTTTATTTATAAAAACAAGCAGGGGGCGGGGCGGGGGTGAGAACTGGTCCACAGGCTACAGCACCATGCTAAACTCCTTGACCATATTTATGTGCTCAGTTGTTTCTTCTACAAGTACTAACTGGGCAGCTATTTCATACCAGGCACGGTTCCGGGCACTGGGGATACTGCACACGGTAGGTCTGGTCCTAACAATTGTTTCCATTTTGCAGACAAATCCTAACCGGAGACTGCCTGGCTCGCCACCCCACACCCCTAGTGTGGGCTAGTTAAGCAAGATATGTGAAAGCATACGTGAGTTGGGGAGAACCACTTCAGCAAATCCAGAACTGGCCAAACTTTCTTGAGTATCCACCATGTCCTGAGTAGTGTCAAGGGAGATGAACAGACCTACTTTCAAGGGCCTTAGTCCGGTTTTGAAAAAACAAGACAGGAGTTCCTGTCATGGCACAGCAGAAATGAATCTGACTAGTATCCATGAGGAGGCGGGTTTGATCCCTGGCCTCACTCAGTGTGTCGGGGATCTGGTGTTGCCGTCAGCTGTGGTATAGGTTGCAGACAGGGCTCGGATCTGGCATTGCGGTGGCTATGGTTGACCCCTAGCCTGGGAACTTCCATATACCTTGGGTTTGACCCTAAAAAAAAAAAAAAAAAAGTCAGTACTATCCCAATGGACCTACAGAGTCAATTTCTTTCTTTTTTTTTTGTCTTTTGTCTGTTGTTGTTGTTGTTGTTGTTGTTGCTATTTCTTGGGCCGCACCCGTGGCATATGGAGGTTCCCAGGCTAGGGGTTGAATCGGAGCTGTAGCCACCGGCCTACGCCAGAGCCACAGCAACACGGGATCTGAGCCGAGTCTGCAACCTACACTACAGCTCACGGCAACGCCGGATCGTTAACCCACTGAGCAAGGGCAGGGACCGAACCCGCAACCTCATGGTTCCTAGTCGGATTCGTTAACCACTGCACCACGACAGGAACTCCAGAGTCAATTTCTTTCTTTCTTTCTTTCTTTTTTTTTTTTTTTGTCTTTTTGCCTTTGCTAGGGCCGCTCCCAAGGCACATGGAGGTTCCCAGGCTAGGGGTCGAATCGGAGCTAGAGCCACCAGCCTACGCCAGAGCCATAGCAATGCCAGATCCCAGCCGCATCTGTGACCTACACCACAGCTCACGGCAATGCTGGATCCTTAACCCACTGAGCAAGGCCAGGGATTGAACCCGCAACCTCATGGTTCCTAGTCAGATTCATTAACCACTGAGCTACAAGAGGAACTCCCTACAGAGTCAATTTCTGAAGCTCAGGTGTGGACTTAAGGTATGGCTGAATCTAGGCCATCAGACCATGTTGTCAGGGATGGATCACTCTCTGTCTGCTCTGCTGTATTCTGGGTGGGCTTCTGTCTCAGGCAGCTTCTCCCATCATGGGGTAATGATGGCCAGCAGCCCAAAATCTATACTCCTACAGCTTGGCATCCCCAGAGTACTCATTCTGTAGAATGGAAAGGGGAGATTTGGAGTAAAGCGACACCCCCAGGGTCTAATAGCTGTGAGGATTGAAGGTAGAGTTCACACACAGGTTCACCTGTATGCCCTAAACTAGATGCTGGAAAAGGAAACTTGTGTGTTTAAGTAAGAGATTGAGTATCATAATTTCATGGTGTTTCACATAGAACCCCATGACTTTTGGACATCTTACCACTTGAGTACAACTAAAACCCAAAGAGTGAAGGATTTGCCCTGGGAAAAGAGCTAATATGGACCTGGGCTATAATTCCTTCAGGCTCCATGAGTAAATGTTCCCAAGAGAAATAATATATTCATCTAAAATCAGTCATTCACATTTTAGCTAGGTCCAGTATATGTAAGTAACATCTGAGAGGGGTGTGGTTTTTTTGTTTTTTGCTTTTTAGGGCCACACCTGCCGCATATGGAGGTTCCCAGGCTAGGGGTCGAATCCAAGCCATAGCTGCTGGCCTACGCCATAGCCACAGCAATGTGGGATCCTTACCCCACTGAGTGAGGCCAGGGATAGAACCCACATCCTTATGGATCCTAGTCGGATTCCTTAACCACTGAGCCACGAAGGGAACTCCTGATTTTTTTTTTTTTTTGCCCTGGAGAAAAAGCTAAGAACTAATCTTTGAGTTACAATGATCTAAGGGTCCACAAGTAAATGTAAATTCTCCTAAGAAAAGGAATATATATACCTGACATCAGTCACTCACATTTTAACTGGAGTTAGCTCAAAGTTATTTGAGTACATTTTCCTGTCAGAAACCACCCAAGGGGAGTTCCCATTGTGGCTCAGTGGGTCAAGGACCTGATATGGTGTCTGTGAGGATGCAGGTTCAATCCCTGGCCTCACTCAGTGGGTTAAGGATCCGGCATCGCTGCAAGCTGTGGTGTGGGTCGAGGCATTGATTGGCACTGATCTGGCATTGCTGTGGCTGTGGGGTAGGCCAGCAGCTCCAGCTCCGATTCCACCCCTAGCCTGGGAACTTCCATATGCTGCAGGTGTGGCACTAAAAAGGAAAAAAAAGAAACTACCTGTGGTAACTTTAGGGTTGGAAAGGAAGAGGGATCAAGGAGAAAAGCATGGATATAGGAGAACTGGCTCCTGGCAGAACTCAGCTGGCAACTATTATTATTATTTGATTTTTCAGGGCCGTACCCACATCATATGGAGATTCCCAGGCTAGGGGTCTAATTGGAGCTGTAACTGATGACCTACGCCACAACCATAGCAATGCAGGATTGTTAATCCACTGAACAAGTCCACGGATTGAACCTGCGTCTTCAAGGATGCTAGTCAGATTTGTTAACCACAGAGCTACAACATGAACTCTGGCTGGCAATTATTGATATGGCAGTGTTCTCATCAGAATCCTGTGGCACAATAGGATTGGTGACATCTCTGCAGAACCAGGATGCAGGTTCAATCCCCGGCTCCACACAGTAGGTTGAAGGGTCCAGCATTGCCACAGCTGCAGCTCAGATTCAGTCCCTGGCCTGGGAACTTCCATATACCCTGGGTGTAGCCATTTAAAAAAAAAAAAAAGTGATTTTGTATTAGAAAACTCAAGAACCTATGGAAAAGGTATGCTTTTAATTTTCTTTCTTTCTTTTTTTTTTTTTTTGGTCTTTTGTCTTTTTAGGGCTGCACCTGCAGCATATGGAGGTTCCCAGGCTAGGGTCCAATCAGAGCAGTAGCTGCCAGCCTACACTGCAGTCACAGCAACATGGGATCCGAGCCTCGTCTTTGACCTACACCACAGCTCACAGCAATGCTGGATCCTTAACCCACTGAGCAAGGCCAGGGATTGAACCCGCAACCTCATTGTTCTTAGTCGGATTTGTTTCTACTGTGCCATGACGGGGACTCCTCTTTTTTTTTTTTTAATTTATATTGTATTTTCTTGTTTGGAAGATGTGTAACAGGTACATGGCTCAAAATTCCAAAAGTGTAAATGATTATGCAGTGAAAAGCCTTCCTCCTCCTCTACCACAGTTCCTGGCTCCCAGTTCTGAAGGTGACCACCATTACCAGAATCTTAAAATTTTTAAGAAGCTGAGAAACACTCTAATAATTTTTTATTTTCCGATATTGTCCCATATCTGTACATATAGATAATCGTCATTCATTTTCACAGCTACATAATATTCCATTGTGTTAATGCATCAGAATCTATCAATCAATCTCCTATTAATGGATATCTTGGTTGTTTCATGGTACAACCACTGTATTATGTACATGGTTGTTCATTATATATTTCATATGCCTTTTACTGAAGAATTAATTTACAATAATAATGCACAGGTCTTAGGTGTGTTCAATTTGATGAGTTTTGACAATTCTGTACAATCATATAACCACCACTAAAAATAAGATATGGGAGTTCCCATCATGGCACAGTGGTTAACGAATCTGACTAGGAACCATGAGGTTGCGGGTTCGATCCCTGGCCTTGCTCAGTGGGTTAATGATCCGACGTTGCCATGAGCTGTGGTGTAGGTCACAGATGCGGCTCGGATCCTGCGTTGCTCTGGCTCTGGTGTAGGCTGGCAGCTACAGCTCCGATTCGACCCCTAGCCTGGGAACCTCCATATGCCGCAGGAGCGGCCCAATAAATGGCAAAAAGACAAAAAATAAAAATTAAATAAAAATAAAATTAAAAAATTAAAAAATATAAAAATAAGATATGGAGTATTTTCATCACCCTGGAGAGTTCCTTCATGCTCTTGTCCACTCAATTCCCCACTCTACTCCAGGCAACCACTTTCTATCACCAAGAATTACTTTCACCTCTTCTCTGGTTTTCATATAAATGGAACCACACAGTACCGTATCTTTTGTGTCTGGTTTCTTTTATCACATTGCAGTTGAGTTTCATCCATGTTGTTGCATGTATTAGTAGTTTATCCCTTTTTATGGCTGAGTAGTATTGTGTTATGTGGATATACCAATTTGTTTATTCACTCCTCTATTGTTGGATATTTGAGTTGGTTCCATTTCAGGACGGTTATGAATAAGGTTGCTGTGAACATTCATGTACAAGTCTTTCTGTGGGGGAGTTCCCATTGTGGCTCAGTGGTTATGAATCTGCCTAGTATGTATGAAGATGCAGGTTCAATCCCTGGCCTTGCTCTGTGGGTTAGGATCCCACGTTGCTGTGGCCAAGTCGTAGGCAGACAGCTGCAGTTCTGATTCGACCCCTAGCCTGGGAACTTCCATATGCCTTGGGTTCGGCCCTTAAAAAAAAGTCTTTCTGTGGACATATGTTTACATTTCCCTTAGGTAAACACTCAGGAATGACATTGCTAAGTCATACGGTAAATGCTTGTTTAACTTTATAAGGGATTGCCCAATTTTCCAAAGTTTCCCCAAGTGGGTGGACCATTTTGATTCCTACCAACAGAGGGTGAGAGTTCCAGTAGCTGCATACCTTCCACCAACATCTGACATTGCCTTTTTTATTGTAATCCTTCTAGTGGGTATCTTTAAACATTTCATATGTCAGAAATGGTTCAGTAAAGGGAGTTCCCATCATGGTGTAGCAGAAACGAATCCAACTAGGAATGATGAGGTTGCGGGTTTGATCCCTGGCCTTGCTCAGTGGGTTAAGGTTCCAGTGTTGCGGTGAGCTGTGGTGTAGGTCGCAGACTTGGCTCAGATCTGGTGTTGCTGTAGCTGTGGTGTAGCCCGGTGACTATAGCTCTGATTAGACTAGTCTGGGAACCTCCATATGCTGTGGGTGCAGCCCTAAAATGACAAAAGCCCTCCCCTCTCAAAAAAAAGGTTAAGTAAAAATCGAGTAGAAATTAAAAACAAAACTTCCACCTGTAGAATCATGTGTGGGAAATGCTACAAACTCTGTCCACTCCAAGAGTATTATAGAGCATTGCAAAAGCTCTGATAAATTCTGCAAAGCCATTTTTTAACAGTTTTCCTCAATTTTGTTTGACCACAGCATCCTCTTGAGTTGTGTTTCACATTCCAACACATTGGTGGAATCTATTGTGGGAATTTTTTCTGTCTTTTTTTTTTTTTTTTTTTTTTGCCTCACCTGTGGCATGTAGAAGATCCCAGACCAGGGATTGAACCCCCACCAGCAACCTGGGCTGCTGCAGGGAGCTGGATCCTTAACCTGTTGTGACACAAGGGAATTCCCTGGGAATTTTACTTTATTTATTTTTTATTACTCAATGAATTTATTACATTTGTAGTTGTACAATGATCATCACAATCCAATTTTATAGGATTTCCATCCCATAACCCCAGCACATTCCCCCACCCCCTAAACTGCCTTCTTTGGAAACCATAAGTTTTTCAAAGTCTGTGAATCAGTATCTGTTCTGCAAAGAAGTTCAGTCTGTCCTTTTTTCAGATTCCACATGTCAGTGAAAGCATTTGATGTTGGTGTCTCATTGTATGGCTGACTTCACTTAGCATGATAATTTCTAGGTCCATCCGTGTTGCTGAAAATGCTGGTATTTCGTTCATTTTAATGGCCGAGTAATATTCCACTGTGTATGTGTACCACATATTCTTGATCCACTCCTCTGTCGATGGGCATTTAGGTTGTTCCATGTCTTGGCTATTGCAAATAGTGCTGCAAAGAACATTGGAGTACATGTGTCTTTTCGAGTCATGGTTTTCTCTGGGTGGATGCCCAGGAGTGGGATTGCTGGATCAAGTGGGAGTTCTATTTTTAGTTTTCTGAGGAATCTCCATATTGTTTTCCACAGTGGTTGCATCAATTTACAATCCCCCCCAATAGTGTACTAGAGTTCCTTTTTCTCCACACCCTCTCCAGTACTTATTGTTGGTAGCCTTTTTGATGATGGCCATTCTGGCTGGTGTAAGTGGAAATTTTACTTTAGATTGCAACTTAGCATTGCTTTGACACATGTGGTCATGTCAGTAAATTAAATCATATGATGTCAAGGGCATGAAAATTCCTCTTGTGCCTCAAATGCTTATCCTTGTCCTGACTTCAAATCTCTCTTCATTGGGGCATATAAAAGCCTCCTAAAGTCCATAATTCTAAAGTTACAATAAATTAAAAGTATCCTTGGGTGGAGACTATGGGGTCTTAATCTATATGAACATGCACATGAGTAATGCCAGATCCTTTCTTCTGGCAGCTTTTGATAAGAGGAGGAGGAAGGGTTCTATATCGAGGACACTGGGGCTCTTGAGCTGAGGGGGAGGCAGAGAGAAAGAAGTCCAGAAGTCAAACTTCCCCTACTTTCTACACCCACCAAGACTGCCCTGGAAAGGTGCCTTCACAGCAAAGGCTGAATAAATACTATGACTGGGATCACTAAGCCAAACCAAACCAAACCAAACCCCTTAAAACTCCAACACACAATGGTGAAAAAAGGAAATAGAGATCTGGAGGCCAAGGCTGAAATAACAGTACCAGTATCCAGAGGGGGACAGTTACCTTAATGCAGGGATTCTTCCGCAGGGCACTGCTGACATTAGGGCTGGGTGTTCCCTGTGGGGTGGTATCCTGGGCACTGTGGGGTTTGGAGCAGCATCTCTGGACCCCACTCATTCCACGCCAGGAGACTCCTGGTTGTGACAACCTGAGATGTTATTGTCAGATAAGAGAACACTTCAGACATGGCACATAGTAGGTCCTCATTAAATTTTTGTTGCATGAATAAATAATGACTGGTCCATGGGGAAACGTGTATCAGGATGTGAATTTCGTGAGTCTAAGGAGGGTGCATGAGTTCCTGCATAAACCTGCATCTAGCATCGTGCCCGGCACACTGAAGGATTGATTTAGTCACCCATCCACTAAGCTTTCAACAGTTTCCTGCTGTGTTTAGTATAAACCGTTTCTTGCCACAGCCCAAGAGACCCTGCATGACCTGCCCTGTCCCCTCCCTTCCTCCCCCCCCCACCCCGACTCTGCTCCAGCCACACAGGCTTCCATACTGTTCTTCCAACGTGGTCCTGCCCCAGGGCCTTTGCACCTGTTGTTTCCTTGGCCTGAAACACCCTTCCACTAGACCTCCTGGTGGCTGGCTCTGTCTCATCAGTCAGGCTGTACTTAAAAGTCATTTTCTTTCTTTCATTTTTTCTTTCTGTCATTTAGGGCTGCACCCGCAGCATATAGAGGTTCCCAGGTTAGGGGTACAATTGGAGCTGCAGCCACCAGCCTATGCCAGAGCCACAGCACTGCTGGATCTGAGCCACGTCTGTAACCTACACCACAGCTTATGGCAACACCAGATCCTTAACCCACTGAGCAAGGCTAAGGATCGGACCCACGTCTTCATGGATGCTAGTCGGGTTTGTTAACCACTGAGCCACGATGGGAACTCCAAAAGTCATTTTCTAAAAGAAGCCTTTGGCAGTCCTCTTTTGCCCTTTAAACATGGTTACATATAGTTTTTTGGTAGCATCTTCCATTTGTCAGTTTTCTGGTATGTTTATACACTAATAGTCTAGATCATCCTGTGCCTTATCACCAGGGCCTAAAATAGTGGCTGGCATACAGGAGGTGCTCAATAGTAAAAGTTGATTGAGCATCCCCTGTGTGTCATGCCTTTCTAGATGCTGGGGATCCAGCCGACAATAAAAGAAGCTCTATCCTAGCCCTGAAGCGCTCACATGAAGGGGTGGGGGAGGAATGAAGGATGAGGATAGGCAAGGAGACAAGAAAATTTTAGAGGAGTTCCTATTGTGGCTCAGTGGGTTATGAATCTGACTAGTATTCATGAGAACATGGATTCGATCCTTGGCCTCACTTAGTGGGTTAAGGATCCGGTGTTGCTGCAAGCTGAGGTGTAGGTTGAGGATGCAGCTCTGATCTGGCATTGCAATGGTGTGGCATAGGCTGGCAGCTGCAGCTCTGATTTGACCCCTAGTTTGGGACCTCCCATATGCCACAGTTTCGGCCCTAAAAAGACACACACACACACACACACACACACACACACACACACACACACCCCCCAGGAATTCACCTGGGGTGCAACAGATTAAGGATCCAGCCTTGTCACTGCAGTGGTTCGGGTTCACTGTGGTACAGGTTTGATCCCTGATGGAACAGGGATCATTCACATGCTGTGGGTGTGGCCAAAGAAAGAAAATGAAAATTTCAAATAGTGAAAACAGCGATGTGACCTTCCTCTCTGATGGACAGTCAGAGACAGCCTCTCAGTTGTCTGGGCTGAGATCCATGAGAATCAAACATTTATGAATAGGTGAACACAGTGTCAGAGTCAGGGTGGAGGGGATAGGAGTTCTAGGCAGAGGGAGCAGCCAGTGCAAAGGCCCTGAGGTAGATAGATATACGTGTAGCTCCATAATATTTATTGAGAATAAATGAATGATAGAAGATTCTAGAAGGAATTGATCACTTTGGTTTGGCCAGAACTTGCTTGGGGGTTGGGGAAGGTAGAGGGTTGCCAGCTCTGATGAGGGAAGGAAATTCCTGGCAGAGGGAGGGGCTCCAGCAAAGGTCTGAGCTGCACTTGGTTTTGTTCTGTCCTGGGAGTGAATAGGAAGTGGCCAGGGGCTCTGAATGTCTTCTGGAGCTGACATTCAGGGAATATGGAAAGAAATAGTCCCTGAAAGTAGGGGAGAGGTCATGCTAGAGCTACAGCACCCCAGACTTTGGCCTTTGCCCACTGGCGGCTGGAAAAGTGCAAAACATCTGAGATAACGGTCTCTCCTCCCCTCCCCCAGCCTGCCCCTGTGTCACTGGCCCTTAACCCTGCCCATCTTGCCTGTTCTCCAATCAGCACCTGGGGGTGGGCTGGGAGTGTGCCAGGACTATTTCAGCATCTTTTAGGGGTGGTAACAGAGACATAGAGAGGCTGGGAGCCCTGGTGGTGGGGTGAGCCTCTAGCTTGGAGCATACCAGAAGTCGGCTGGAGACAGAACTGGCTGGGCTCATGAATGGGGATTTAGCCATTGAAAAGGTGAGCCCTATACAGGTTCATGGGGGAGGGAGGGTTTATGCCAGGAGCCCTCCCTAAGCTTCCAGAGTTGACAGGAACCTCACACCCCATTGTACAGATGGGAAGACTGAGGCCCAGAGGGGAAGGCAATGACCAAAATCATGCCTATCTCCTGGGGTTGCTCTTGGTCATCCTTCCAGGTTCCCCCCGCACTCTAGAAGCAGGAGCTTTGGGCAGGAAGGGAATATAAGAGAAGGCTGGCTCCATTGGCCTCATGGGAGCTGACCAGGCTGATCATCCCCTGGTGTATCTGTCTAGTGCTTTTTATAGCAGTTGGCTCTCAGGCCTGGGGAGTCTCTGGGTCATCCCCACTGCACAGATTTGGAGACTGAGGCTCAGCAAGTGGGAGCAGCTGTCCAACCTGAGGGCTGAGCTG
Organism: Phacochoerus africanus; assembly: GCF_016906955.1. Classification (NCBI taxonomy): domain Eukaryota; kingdom Metazoa; phylum Chordata; class Mammalia; order Artiodactyla; family Suidae; genus Phacochoerus; species Phacochoerus africanus. The sequence continues at coordinate 74,735,465 of NC_062547.1, read as the reverse complement.
GGATTGAATTGGAGTGGGACAGACCTTACTTATGATGGTGTGTGGATGGGTGGTGGGGAGGGGAGGGGCTTCCTGACCCACAAATGTCCCCTCCTTGCCCCAGATGGCTTCCTCTGCCAGTCCTATGGGCCCTATTGACAGCCTGGAGCTCTTGGATCTCCTGTTTGACCGGCAGGACGGCATCCTGAGACACGTAGAACTGGGCGAGGACTGGGGCCGCATCGAGGACCAGGTGATAACATATCGTGGACACCCCAGGGCCAGAGCCAAGACTCTGCTCTGCTCTATGCATTTACCACTCACAGTGCGTGATTTTTAGCACAGCATGTTATTGTGTCAAATCTTTCAGCTCCCCTAAGGGGCAGGTAACATCACCTTTTTCTTAAAAGTGGCGAAACTGAGGCCCAGAGAGGGTTGATAACTTGTCCTGGGTCACACAGCAGTTTGGAGTTGGGTTCAGACTTAAACTCGGGGCTCATGCCTCAACATGGTTGGATGCTGTTCCCATGCTCCACGGTTGTGCTCAGGCTCCAACAATGCTGGGACAAGAAGCATTAATGCTTTCCATCTTGCAGAAAGGAAAAGCAAGCTCCAGAGAGGGTCAGGGGCTCACCTAGAGACACACAGCAGTCCAAAGCAAAGCATGAATTAGGCCTCCTAATTCCCACCAGTCCTCTCCGTCCCAACAGGTTTTGCCTGGCCCGGACTCTGATGATTTCCTCAACTCCATCCTGGGTTCTGGAGATTCAGTGCCCAGCTCCCCAACCTGGTCTCCTGCGGCCAGTGACAGTGGCATCTCAGAAGATCTGCCCTCCGACCCCCAGGACACCCCTCCACGTAGTGGTGTGGCTGCCACCCCGTCCAGCTGCCATACCTCAGAGTCTGGCAAGGGACCCTGTCCCTCCTACCCTCCTGGCCCTCCCTGCCCCGCCAGGCACCTTGGGCCAGTGGCCTCTGTGGCCATAGACCTGGGTGAGTCCTTGTCTTTGCTAACTACCCTCACCTTGTCCGGGGAACTGCACATACCTACCCACCCTTTGAGATGGGTATTGGGGGGCTGTTGTGGGCCCATTTTCCAGCTGGTTAGGAGATGAGTCAGAACCGCAGAGCTGAGGTGCAACCCTGGCAGCCTGGCTCTGTCCCGAGACATCAAGCTGGCAATCTCATTTTTGTACCTCCCACCCCTGGGTCATAATAGACACTCAATGAAACAGTGTGAAGTTTAGGGGTTCCCAGGCTTTGGGGTGCTCTTCCTGGATCTGGGGAATAGGCCTGAGGCAGAAGACACCTCCAGCAGGGCATTCTTTGTCTCTTGAGCCTTGCTGTGGGGTGGGAGCTCTTAGTAGTCCCATGGGAGACTTGAGGCTCAGAGAGGTTTAGTCACTTACCCAAGGTCACACAGCTCCGCCCAGTCAGGATTAGAACCAAGGGCTCTCTAACTCTGAGGTCTGTGCTCTCCAGAGCAGCTTACCTATGGTGTGCCAGGTACTTGGTGGGAGGGAATCTCAGGTGAATCAGACCTGGTCCCTGCCCCGATGGGGGAGATAAGACAGATAAGACCAGGTCTTCCGATCTAGCCTCTAATCCTGGGTGATAACGGCTGCTCCCTCCTGGGTTGGCAGTGGGTTCCTGGCAATGTCCTAATGAATTTGGTTTCCATTTTATGGCAGAAGTGAGACTGAGGCACCAGCTGGGGCTCTCCCCTTCAACCTAGGTCTTGGGGCCCCAAGCTATACAGTAAGTCCCTAGCATATCAGGGTTGAGCCTGGGAGCTTTGCTGGAAGAGGCAGGTAGAAACTGGGAGCTCAGGGGAGTTCCCACTGTGGCTCAGTGGTAATGAACCCAACTAGTGTCCATGAGGATGCAGGTTTGATCCCTGGCCTCGCTCAGTGGGTTTAGGATCCGGCTTTGCCATGAGCAGTGGTGTAGGTCTCAGACACAGCTCAGATCTGGCATTGCTGTGGCTGTGGCGTGTGCTGGCAGCTGTTGCTCCTATTCTACCCCTAGCCTGGGAACTTCTATATGCTCTAGGTGCAGGTGTGAAAAAAAAGAAAACAAAAAGGAAACTGGGAGTTCATGGTCCCCCATCTGACCCCCTCCCTGTCTCTATCCCCATGTGCTGTGTGTCAGAGATGTGGAGCCCAGGCCTGTACGCCAAGGAGCAGGCCGAACTGGCTGACTCACCCCCTCGCTGCAACCTCACGGTGAAAGATCTCCTCCTCTCAGGCAGCAGTGGGGACCTGGTAAACCACCCCTACCGACCCCCTGGAGCATCTGAGCTGGGAGGGCACTGGGCTTCATGGTGCCGCAATACCCCAGAGACTGGAAGACAGTCACAGGGGCTGATGTTTGTCCAAGGTCACACCCAGAGCAAGTCAGTGGGTCTGGAGTTCTCTGTCTCCTAGGCTTGGTTGGCACTTTTTACTATAGTGGTAGTTGAAAAATAAAAAAGCTAAAACTTACCAGGCACCTCCTATAAGGTCAGGCATACTTATAAATGCTTTAATATATCCTCTTTTAATTCACAGCAACCCTGAAGGCTCTTATGTTAACATATGAGAAAATGGACACAGAGGGGTTCAGTAATTTGCCCTAGGTTGCACAGCTGCTGCAGGCTCAATCCCTGGACTGGTCAATTGAGCCTATTTTGCCCATTGTACGCTGATGGAGGACTATCTATCTTATTAAGTGCTTCCACTACTGGCAAATCAGACTTAACAGCCCAATTAGTGCTCCCATTTTGCAGACGAGAAAGCCAAGGTGGCCCAGAGAGGTTAAGCCACAAACCGACAGTCACACAGCAAGCATGTGGCTGAGTCAGGGTTTGAACTCCAGTTTGCCTGATGTTCAAAGTTGTCTTGACAACCTCTAAGCAAGACCAGAATGCACCTCTCAACTTGAGAGACATGAGGTGAGCACCAGCTGTATGTTCAGCCTCTGGGGACCTCATGGTCAAGAGAGGACAGCTGACCACTCATGAAAGTGTACCCATAAGGGAGAGAGGCTGGAGGGGCATTGCAGGTCCAGGAAGGCTTCTTGGAGGAGGCAGAGCATCAGCAGTTCTTAAAGGACAGGAAAGGGGTATGACTGCTTTGGACATGCACACTGGCTTTTGTAAGGTCATCAAGCTTATTATTCTGGGTGTGAACCACCTTGGAAAGTGGGAGACCTTTTCCCCATTTTGCAGATGAATACACTGAGGTTTGGACCCTGGAGAGAAAAGGTTAGGCTGATCCACAGCCTGGAATTCTAAGGAATGGAGTTTGATCTGAAGAGCTGCAGGCCACCCCAATCTCCACCTTTATTCCTAAGCCTCCCATTCCATGATGTGACATTTCTAAGACTTGGCACACTGTTGACAGCTTCTTTCATTTTCAATGTTACTGTTTCACAATTTAAACTTAATTAACATTTTTTTGGAGTTCCGGTTGTGGCACAGCAGAAACAGATCTAATTAGGAACCATGAGGTTGCTGATTTGATCCCTGGCCTTGCTCAGTGGGTTAATGATCTGGTGTTGCCATGAGCTGTGGTGTAGGTCGCAGACATGGATCAGATCCTGTGTTGCCGTGGCTGTGGTGTAGGCCAGCAGCCTAGCCTGGGAACCTCCAGATGCCGTGGGTATGGCCCTAAAAAGCAAAAAAATAATTTTTTGAATAGGCACATGCATTCACACAGTCCACATTCCAGAGGTAAAAATGGGTATATGAGGAGAACCACCCCTTACCCCCATTTCCTGGAGGCTCACTTATTTAACCCGTGCCCTGTTTGTTGAATTTTTCTCTTCAGTGTTGCTGATCGCAGTGTGACGAATGTTCAGAGCCCAGAACAATGCCTGGCATGTAGTGGGTGCTAAATACAGAGCTGTCAAATGACTATTAGTGAGCCAAATGAAAAACTTTTATCTGTAGGATCAATTCCTGGATGTGCAATTGCTGGGTCAGAGGGCTGTGCTCTGCATCTTTGGAACTCTAGTGTCAGTTGGGACTATAGCAGATGGATTGATAATTTCTCAGACCTGATGCCTCCTTTCATTTGTCGCTCTCCCTTGCCCCTAAAGCAGTTCTTCTGGTTATCCCACAGCAACAGCATCACTTGGCACCCCCCCACCTGTTGAGACCTGGGACTGGGCACTGCCAGGAGCTGGTGCTGACAGAGGATGAGAAGAAGCTGCTGGCCAAAGAAGGCATCACCCTGCCCACCCAGCTGCCCCTCACCAAGGTGAGTCGGTGAGACCCCTGGATCCAGAGTTGCCCTCTTTCCCACAGTTAGCTGCCCATGAGTCTCACCTTCAGGTCTCTGCGCTAGAATGTTAAGATGTGTCTGTTACCAGAGCCAGAAAAATCATCCTCAAAGCCACCTCAGTGAGGATTCTCTAGCTGGTCACAGTCCCTACCCAGACTGTGGGTATCAATAACTGAGTTTGCCTTTTCAACTTGAAGACCTGAGTCTTGATAACTGGCCCTGGAAAGGGGCTATTCCCACAGATGACCAGAAGGTGGTGCAATCGCACCAGTGCCCAAAGTCTAGTAGCCAGTGATGGACAGGGATTAGGAGCTGGGAAGACAATCAGGACCCAGGACTCCCCTAGAGACTCTGCAAGAATTTAGGGCCATAAAATCTGGTCTTACAGTCATCAGGGGTCTACCCCAAGGACCCTGGGTCTGGGATGGCTCCCTTGGGAAGATAATGGGGTAAAGTTGCAGGATCCATGCAAGAGAGTGGACCTTCCGGACTGACTCAGTTTCCTCCCGTCACTCTGCAGTATGAGGAACGAGTGCTGAAAAAAATCCGCAGGAAAATCCGGAACAAACAGTCAGCCCAAGAAAGCAGGAAAAAGAAGAAGGAATATATTGATGGCCTGGAAACTCGGTAAGACCTGGGGCCTGGGATGCCACACTCGCTGGGGCAGGGGGCAGGCAGGCCTGAGAGAGGGATGCGAAGGGGCTAAGGTCACAGTTTTCAGGACCTGACAAAATTACACTTGTTTCCTTCTCTGGGAGACACTATTTTTCATGTCAGTTTCAAGGATGGAAAATTCCTAGAGGTGGTACAGGACTCAGTTTTGAGGTCCTTTTATTCTCTAGAAGATGTTATGCCAAGAAGGGAAAAGCGATCACCCATCTCGTCCTGGCTCTCTGCTTGAAGATAGGACACTTGGCTCCTTAGTCTGAGCATCACTGATCCTCAGAGTTTTCGTGGCTTCCTTCAGTGGGGGAGAAGGAAGGCAGAACTTCCTCAGCTTAAGAACCGTGCACCCCAATCTTAGCCAATCACCTCTCTCAACTCATTTATGATACCGAGGGATAGGCTTTTCTGTATTCTCTAATAGAAATGTAAAACTTGAGCTTACTTACTTTTTAAACCAGTAGTGATTTTATTAAATGTTATAGATCTATTTGTGTTTTCTATTTCTTTCCGATTTGGCATTGCTGTGACTACAGCTCCAATTTGATCCCTAGCCTGGGAACCTCCATATGCCGCGATGAAGCCCTTAAAAAAAATGTGTATGTTCAGCTGGTTACACATTTTCCTCTCAGCACTGCTTTAGCTGCATCTCACACATTTTGACTTGTACCAATGTCATTACCATTTAGTCCTTATGTCTTCCCTGATTTATACTGTCGATTCTTCTTTATCCCATGAGTTATTTAGGAGGGACTTTTAGTGGCAGAATTTGTTCTCTTCCCTGATTGTGATATAAGGATTAACACATCCCCTTGCCATGATTTGAGTGTTTTGACTCTAGATCTGTGTGGTCTGGGCCAATATCACATTCGTAGATAGATGCAGATGTGAAGGGTGGCCTGGAACCTGGAAACTTAGATGGAGTGATCATCACTGTTTTGTTCCTCAAATGCACTAGTCTACTAAGCTCATAATCAACTTTACTTTCTATCATTCTCCCAGCTGGTCTATGAACTAGGTAGTTGTATCTCCACTTTGCAGACGAGGGGACTAGGGTCAGACAGCAGAGTGGCTCAAGGTCGCAGGGAGGAGGAGAATTGTAACTCGAGTCTCCTTGGACTCTTAGTCACCATGCTACTGTATCTTCTCAAAACATCACTGCCTGAGTTTGGTGTTCCATTCCCAATTCTGAGGACTGAGACTGGAATAAGGCTCTCACACCAATGCAAAGGTGGTACCTAGAGCAAGGCAGAACTGGATTCAAATTCTAGCTTTGTCAGACTTGACAGGCTGGGTTTGGAAGAGTAACTGCCCCTCTCTGGTCTTGGGTTCCAGGCCTGTAAAGTGGGGACTCACAGGGCGATACTAGATAGGCCCGTTGGTGATAGGAATATTCTGAATGTCACTGTGACATTGCCCCTACAGGATGTCAGCCTGCACTGCCCAAAACCAGGAGCTTCAGAGGAAAGTCTTGCATCTTGAGAAGCAGAACCTGTGAGTCTTGGTCCAACCAGGGCAGAGGATGGGGGAGTTCACACTTGAATCCCTTGCAGGGGAGATGGACATGGGGGGACAGCCTGTGTGATGGCAGGACAGAGCAAGGGGTAAGGTGTCCACCTAGAAAGGGGGCAGGCTGCACAGAGGAGGGAATTTGGCTTTCGGCCCTTGAAGGATGTATAAGAGTTCACTAGAGGGAAGGTGCTGCCAGTGGAGGAAAGGGAATATGAATGGCCAAAGGCTAGGAGTGTGATATGTTGGACAATTATTGGGTACATCCACATAGTCAATTTTTATTTAGCATCTACTAGGTGTTGGGCATAATTCTGGACCCTGGGACCCCAATAGTGAGCAAAACAGGCACAGCCCCTCCACTAAAAGATAGTGTAGTGGGAAACATACTCAAGACAAAAATATATAAAACTTCATTCAAATAGAGGTAACCATTGGGAAGAAAAATAAACTAGGGGGAAGGAGCTAGAGAGTGAGAAGGGGGCTATTTGAGGCAGGGAGGTCAGATAAGGTAACACTGGAAATGAGACCCAACAGATAAGAAAGAAGCAGCTACAGAAAGACCTGGTGGGGAAATAGTGTCTTGGTACAGAGGGAACTGCCAGTGCAAAGGCCCTGGGGCAGAAATGCTTGTGTCTAGGAGGAACAACAAGGAGGCTGTGTGGCTGGAGCAGAGTGAGCAAGGAGGAGAGAGGGAGGCAGGGATGTGATGGGTTAGGCTGGGTCACAGGGAGGATTTGGGCTTTTACTCTCACACCCCAGGGAGGTAGGAGCTCTGAGAGGGTCAGGAGAAGTCGACTCAAGTTTCAAAAATTTGGAGCATGAACTCTAGAGGGGACAGGAAAGGTTTGGTGGGACCAGGGGCTGGGGCTGGCATCCAGATGAGTGATCATGGCAACCTGGATGGAGGAGGTGGGGTGGAAGAGAAGTGGGTGGGATGTTCAGTGGATATTTATCAAAGCAAAGAGGGAGGATCTGGGGGAGTTCCCGTCGTGGCTCAATGAAAACGAATTTGACTAGCATCCACGAGGTTGCAGGTTCCATCCCTGGCCTTGCTCAGTGGGTTAAGGATCCGGCGTTGCTGTGAGCTGTGGTGTAGGTTGCAGACATGGCTCAGATCCCACGTTGCTGTAACTGTGGTGTAGGCTGGTGGCTACAGCTCCGATTGGACCCTTAGCCTGGAAGCCGCCATATGCCAGAGGTGCGGCCCTAAAAAAGAGAAAGGCCAAAAAAAATTGTTTTTAATGGAAAAAAAACCCCAAGACAAAGATATACAGATGGGGGAAAAAAAAAAAAAAAGAGCAGCGGGGCCTTGAAGGATGGATGGAATTCAGACCTCAGCCAGGCTGAGTGACCCCAGAAATGGACAGGAAGCCAGATCAAGTTCATGTAGGGCTGAGCCAAGTCTTCCTATTTCCACTAAGGTCCCTCTTGGAGCAGCTGAAGAAACTCCAGGCCATTGTGGTCCAGTCTACCAGCAAGTCAGCTCAGACGGGCACCTGCATAGCGGTGAGTCCTGACCTCCAGCTCCAAGGGGGTCTTTGGCTTTGGCAGAGAGGCCTGTGGGGGGAGGTGAGTGTGAGGAGGAGCATGGCCCTGAGCCTCATCTCCAGCACAATCCAGTCTTCTGGGCCTCAGTTTCCCTGCCTGTAAGATGACTGTGATCACAGGGGAGAGGTAGGGATAGGGTGACCCACCCCCATCTCTGCCAGGTCCTGCTCTTCTCCTTCGCTCTCATCGTCCTCCCCTCCATCAGCCCTTTCGCTTCCAACAAAACCGAGAACCCTGGAGACTTCACACCTGTGCGAGGTAGGTGGACCAGGGGTCGCTCTTCCCTCAAAAGCCCTCTGAGATGCCCCATGGGCACACTCCCCTTGGCTCCCCAGCCCCCATACGGGGTCTCTGGGGGAGGAGGAGGGGACCCTCTCGCACTGCTCCTTGAGACTGGGGGCTAAGGAAAGAAGAGAACCAGCCCCCCCATACCATCCCTCATTATCCCCCAACCCTTGCTCAGTTTTCTCCAGAACTTTGCACAATGACGCCGCATCTCGTGTGGCCCCTGATACTGCACCAGGCTCCGAGGCTCCAGGACCCAGACCCGAGGCTGGTACACTTCAGGAAGGGTCTCCAGGCAGCCCTGGAGGGGACCAGGGATCCAGGGACAGACCAGCTCTAGACAACTCGACGGAGAATCTGGACAACTCAACTCTGGTCCAGGAAAACTCCCTGAAGGAGCTAGACCAGGCCACCCTGCTGGACTGTGCCCCGCCTGAGCCAGCACTCAGCCCAGGGCGTGTGGGGTTGGAGGCAGCAGGGGGGGAGCTGTGAGTACCACAGATACGTGCCCCCAGGCCCCTCTGCTCAGGGGTGCTTCAGGGGGTGCTGTGGTGGACAGGGATGGGCACAGGGATCTGAGGTGAGGGAGAGACCTTGGCGGAGATATCAGGATAGAGATGCACAGACTCAAAGCCACAGACTTGGGGACCCAGGCACATGCAGAAACTGATGCTCATTCACAGACCATAGTGCCCACAAGCCTGAGAAATACACACAGACGCAGGTGCAGAAGGAAACAGGAACACACAGACTGATCCACAGACCCAGCCAGACAGATGTATACACCAGGCCTCAGTAACTCCCTGCCCCGGGACTCTTCTCTGTCCCCTCCCGCACAGGGAGGAAAAAGTTGCCGAGACTGCAGGGACCTTGGCGCCTGAGCACCGGCTAAGCTCTGAACTGGGCAGGCCATGGCCCATAGCCATTCCCGTTTTTCTAAGACCGATGTGACCCTTAATAAAGTATTTTGACAGAATACCACTGTCATGGAGGTGGAGTGGAGCTGAGTTAGAGTCTGGGGCTTCCCAACCCACAGAAGAAGGGACTGGGCCGGGCTACCTTAGAGGAGTGAGGTGTTGGGGTCCATGGCCCCTCCGGCTAGAGTGGCAACAGGAGAGCTGCCAGGGCATCTTCAGCACCTCGGAGAGCGGCTGTGGGTGGAGCGCAGGGTGCGCCAAGAGTGCGAGGTCCTGGTGACTCTGGGGAGCCCTGCCAGACCCTTCAAGGGTGTCCATGGAAGGTCTGGGGCAGCTGCCTTCCTGGGGGTGGGGGGGGTGGGGGGGGCTGCCCACCTTGTTCGTTTTCTGGGTGAGGAGACTGGGGCGTTGGAAGTGATCACAGCTGGGGAGGACTAACCCCAGCTGCACCTGTGCTTTTCCTCGAACCAGTCACCCCTGCCCCACTCGCTTAGTGCAGGTGCCAGAGTTTGCAAATGCAACCCGAAGACATGGCCTCTCGTTGAGGGGCTCACAGCCCAGTAGCACATATTAAAGAATCACATGAATAATAAGTACAAACTGAGGGCTGAGGGAATGTCAGCTGCTAGTAAGGCCCTCCTTCACCTCCAGGACTGGATTGCAGAGTCATCCATGCAAATATCCCAGGGGGTGGTGGGGGTGGGGGTCATACAGTCCTGCCCCCAGGAACTAGGACCTGGAGCAAGGTTGTGGACATTAAACACAGACTCAGATGCAAGAAACATTGCTTTTTATTGCATTAAAGGCTTTTCTGGAAGCCTGGAGGAAGCCAGGTGGCCTCATCTCTTTCTCCCTCCAGCCCCAAAGGCAGTGCAAGCCTCTATTGCCTGTCCTGGCATGATGTTTGGCTCCTAAATGGTGACTCTGCCTCCCTTCCCTCCTGGAGGGACTGTGAGGCGATTCTGGGGTAGGCAAGAGATGGGGAGTGTGAGGGTCCAGAGGGCAGAGGGGGCCAATTCCTGTTTAGGCTGGAAACCAGAGAGGGCCTGGCCACACCTCCCAAAAACATCCTGAGTCAGGGCTGGGGCCTGAGGGTGGAGCAGGTGTCAGGAGTGTCAGCTCCAAGGTTAGGCCCAGGGCAGGGATGCCCCTTGCCAGGCCCCCTCCGGAGGCCCCAAGCTAAGGGAGGTGTAACGGGGGCCTGGAGCCCAGCTCTCAGAGCCCTGAGGTCTCCCCACAAGGGCAGAGACGAGTAATAAAGTGAGACAGTAGGTTAAAAAAAAAAAAAAGATTCCATGGTTTCTACAAAAAAGCCCCGCCCTCCCCAGGCCCCGGGGGTCAGCTGGGAATCACCTCCGCCTTCGCTCTTTTGGGGGGCTTGTGGGGGGAAGGACTGTCCAGCTGCTCCCTTTTGGGGCTGGTGGGCCCGGAGCCGTTGTGCTGGGCGCAGGGCTCTGTTTTGGGCTCCTGCTTGGTGCTGGCTGGTGCTGGGCAGTTGAACTGGGCGGGAGCCTCCTCCTTGGGCTCCAGCTTGGGGGCGGGTGGGCGGGGCAGTGGTGGCAGCGCCCTCTCTAGGACACGGGGGCCGTCCCAGGCCGGGATCTCCAGGCCCAGGTGCTTCATGAGCCGGGTCATGACCTCATCTACGTAGCCGTGGATACGCAGGTCTGCATGGCGGTCCTGCAGGGGTGGGGATGGTCAGACGGAGGGGGAGGGCTTGTGGGGATCTGAGGTGCTGTCAGGGGTTAAGGGTGGGGTCTGGCACATACGTGCTTGGTGGGCTGAAGGTTGACAATGACCAGCCGGCCCCCCCGGCGTTTGGTGGCGAGCGGCAGGTTCCCGCTGGGCCGGATTTGCAGGGAGGTGCCCAGCGTGATGGACAGGTCGGCGTTCCTGGGGCAGGGAGGCGGGATTAGGCTGAGCCCCTTGGCCAGGATCTGTCGGGCCCCCATCCTGCCCCAGAAGGCTGGGGGCAGGGTGATCTCCAACACACACACTCCCCTACCCTTGCTCAAACTTCCCTGCTGCTGCCAACACACTCAGGCTGGCCCTGGGAGGTCGATTCACAGGGCATCCATCTCTGCTTGGATGTCCTGCCCCAGCTGCTTCCCTTTTGCAGGAGCCACCTCCCCACCACTGTCCGGCAGAGGTAGGGTTGCTGATGTGGGTGGCACCTTCCACACTTGGACTTCTGGCTGCTCAGTCATTTCCTGGCTGGGCAGCATGGACAAAGGAGTCAACTTGCTACTGCCTTGTCTGTATAATGAGCCCCAGGCAGCACCCACCGGGGGCTGTGGTGAGGATGGGGTGTGAGGGCTCAGTACCTAGGAGTTGCCGTTACTACAGCAGAAGCAAGGCCCAGACAGGAATCCTTCCCTGATGTGCCTGGAGCTGACTGTTTCTGCCCCTCTCCCACCTGCCCGCCTCCCCCTGGGCTGGGCTGGGGTCAGACCTGCTGGCCTCGTCAGCGAGGGTGAGGTCTCGGTCAGGCAGGGCATCCTCCCAGTCTAGGATGGTGTCTCTCAGCTCCCCCCTGTGATGGAGGGTGGGGAGTCAGCAGGGAACTCGGAGCCTCTCCTGGGGTCCAGGGAATGGGAAAGGGCCACTCACCTGCAGGCCCGTAGCCCCCTTGACTTGGCCACGGTGCAGAGGCGGCCAGTAGCCTTCAGGCCCATGCTCCCCACCACGGTGTCCCGGACGTATTGCCTGTGTTAGGGGAGGAAGGAGTCAGACTACCACCTGTTGCCGGATGCCCACCTGGGTGGCTCTTGCTTTTTGCAGGGAACTGTGCTCCCAGGGAAGCAGGGGCCACATGACCAGTATCTAAGCATGAGGGGACATCTGGTAAACCCGGCATGGAGGGCAGAGGGGGCCTCCCACAAAAGAGCCAGCCTGGCTGCTTTGAAAGACCCATAGCTTGGAAAACAGAGAAAGTCAAGAACTGTTCCACAAAAAGGAGAATAATGGGGCCTTCCTGCCATGGCGCAGTGGGTTAAGAAGCTGACCTCAGCAGCTCGAGTTGCAGTGGAGGTGCAGGTTTGATCCCTGGACTGGTACAGTGGGTTAAAGGATCCAGCATTGCTGTAGCTGTGGTGTAGGTCACAGCTGTGGCTCAGGTTCAGTTCCTGGCCCAGACTTCCATACGCCACAAGTGTGGCCATAAAATTAAAAAAAAAAAAAAAAAAGAGTTTCCATTGTGGCTTAGCAGTAACAAATCTGACTAGTATCCCTGAGGATGCAAATTCGATCCCTGGCCTCACTCAGTGAGTTAAGGATCCAGCGTTGCAGTGGGCTGTGGTGTAGGTCACAAACACAGCTTAGATCTGGCATTGCTGTGGCTGTGGTGTAGGCTGGCAGCTTCAGTTCAGATTCAACCCCTAGCCTGGGAACCTCCATATGCCCCATGTGTGGCCCTAAAAAGACAAAAAAAAAAGAGAGAGCGAGGGAGACTAAAGAGATGGGACAGTGGCATACAAAGTGTGACTTTGGATCCTGGACCAGGGGAGAAACAGCAACAGTGGGAGCCCTGGGAATCTGGACTGGGTATTGAATAATTCTGTTCCGTGGTTTTTACATTTCCAAACTTTAGTAACTGCATTGTGGTCGTGGAAAAGCATACTCTGGCTTGTGGGGGATAAATGTCTTAAGGGTTCAAAGGGCAAAGAATAAGGAAATCTGCTCCCTTGAAGAGTACAGCAAATCCTAATAACACAGAAAGAGAAGGAGAAATAAGTTGTGGCAAAATGGTAACACCGGATCTGGTGTTGCTGTGGCTCTGATTCAACCCCTAGCTTGGGAACTTCCATATGCCTCAGGTGCCGCCCTGAAAAGCAAAAACAAAAACAAAAAACAAAAATGGTAACATTGGTAAATCTAGGTTGGGGTCAGCAAACTATGGCCCCAGAGACCAAATCTGCCCCTCTGCTTCCCATTTTTGTAAAGTTTTATTAGCACGTGGCCACACCCATTCCTTTATGTGCTGTCTATGGTGGCTTTCCTGCTACAAGTGCAGAGCCAGTGGTCATCACAGAGAGTCTGGCCCAAAGAGCTGAAAATATTTACCATCCAACCCAGTATAGGAAAAGTTTGTGACCCTTGGTATAGGTGAAATATGAGTTCATTGTACAGTTCTGGTGAGTTTTCCACAGGTTTGAAATGTTTCAAAATAAATTTACAGAGAAAAATGTTTTTAAAGTTGGGTCCCCGCATGTGCTCTGGTCTCAGAGATTCCACCTGCAGGGAAGCCACGTGTACCCCTTATCTCTGAGTTTTTCCCACCTGTAAGGCTGCTCACCCAGCAGCAGGAGACTCGCCCAGAGCCCATGTTCTGGGAAGAGCTCTGGCTCAGCCTTCTCAGAGCTGGGGTCCCACCCCATCACATCCATTTATGGGCTGAATGGCATCTCCCAAGTGCTTTGGAATGTGACCTTATTTGGAAATAAGGTCATTACAGATGTACTGGGTTAAGATGAGGTCACATTATGGAGTTTCCTGATAGATCAGCAGGTTAAGGATCCGGCATTATCACTGCTGTGGCTCGGGTTGCTGCCGTGGCTTGGATTGGATCCCAGGCCTGGGGACTTCTGCATGCATGGGTGTGGCCAAAAAAAAAAAAAAAAAAGATGAGGTCACATTAGAATAGGGTGGCCCTAATCCATTCTGATGGTGTCCTTATAAGAAAAGGACAGCCATAAAAAAGAACAAAATAATGCCATTTGCAGCAACATGGATGGTCCTACAGACTCTCATACTAGTGAAGTAAGTCAGAAAGAGAAAGACAAATACCATATGATATCACTTATATATGGAATCTAATATATGGCACAAATGAACCTTTCCACAGAAAAGAAACTCAAGGACTTGGAGAACAGACTTGTGGTTTACCAAAGGGGGAGGGGGAGGGAGTGGGATGGCCTGGGAATCTGGGGTTATTAGATGCAAACTATTGCCTTTGGAATGGATAAGCAATGAGATCCTGCTATATAGCACTGGGAACTAATATCTAGTCACTTATGATGGAGGATAATGTGAGAAAAATAATGTATATATGTATTTGTGACTGGGTCACTGCTATACAGTAGAAAATTGACAGAACACTGTAAACCAACTATAATGGAAAAAAATCATTTAGAAAAAAAGAAAAAGAAAAAAAGAAAAGGAGACACAGACATACAGGGAGATGGAAACATGACAACTCTACAGCCAGGGAAGGCCAAGAATGGTCAGAAACCACGAGAAGCTGGAAGAAGCAGGAAGGATCCTCCCTGACAGGTTTTGGAGGGAATGGCCCTTCCAACATCTTGTTTTAGGGCTTCTAGCTTCCAGAGCCCTAAGACTATCAGTTTCTGTTAAGTTACTCAGTTTGTGGTAGTTTTTTATAGCAGCTATAGGACAGGAATACACCTCCTCAGGAGGAGGATGTGCCCCCAGGTCTCATCCTGGGAAGGTCACACCCTCGTCTCTGGAAGCATCAACTCACAAGGCCCTTTTGTAGAGCCCAACCTCAGTGGTCCATGCCTTGTGTCCCCGCCCCCACCCTCAGTGGCACTCACGTCTTACACTTGACACATTCTTCTACGAACATGTTTCCATGAAGCTCTGCCAGCTTGTCCCTGTGGGAGGACAAGGAAGAGGCTTAGTAGAGGAGCAAGGTCCCCAGATCCCAGGCCAACTGAGATCCAGAGGGCTCAGGGCTGGAATCCCCCTAGGACCAGGATCAGGGGATCCCGATTCTCTAGATGTGCCAGGAGGCACTGACAGCCACAGCTGTGCGCCAAGCACTTTCTGGGTCACCTGGCTGAATGGCCACATTGGCCTTGGGATGGAGGGGCTGTTTATTTGCCAGATGGGGAAATCCAGGCTGGGACAGAGGGACAGCCTGCCCAAGGCTAAGTGGGGCTGGATGCCAGATGCACCTGGGGAAGCCGGATCGCACATGCAGCCCATCCACGTTCTGGCTGACCAGGAAGCGGAGGAGGCCCACGCGCTCCAGCTGCACCAGTGCCATGTGGGTCTTCGTGGGCCTCGCGTTATCGAAGGTGGTGTCGAACTTGGGGGCCAGGCCTCGCTCCTCCATTGTCCAGACGCCATGGGGACCCCTGAGGTGGCAGGTGGGAGAGACATGGTGGGGAGGGGGAGAGGGGGATAGAGAAACAGAATGGGAGATAGAGGGACACACAGAGGCAGAGAAAGAGAATCAGAAAGAGGCAGACAGAGAGAAACATAGACAAAGAGCAAGGAAGAGGGGAGAGAGGAGGGAGACCATGGTATATAATGGCAGGAATTAATTATTCAATTCAACCAACACTTACTGCTGCTACACTGAGCCTGGCCCTGTGCGGAGTGATGCTGGGGCCCTAGTGGACCCAGGCCCTGCCCTCAAGGAGTCCTTGATCTTGTGGGGAGAGACATAGGTGGACACAGACATTCCAGCCCTGTGGGGCTGGGGCAGAGGGAGGAACCCAGGGCAGCGGTGGCCAGTGCAAGCAGTGAGGGCTCTTTGTGGGACTGTGGGAGGGCTTCCTGGAGGAGGCTGAGTTGTCTCTAAACAGAGAGGAAAGGGCAGGGCAGTTCAGACAGAAAGGGTAAGCAAAAGCCACGGGGCTGGTAACAGTCTGTGAGTGGTCTGAGGGCTGCTGTGGGAGCAGCAGGTGCTGAAGGTGGAGAGCGGACCCAGGGTTGGGTCAAAAATGGCTTCGATTTCCAGGCTGAAGTGCTTGGAACTCTCCTATGTGGCAATGGGGAGCCATGGCAGGTTATGGAAGGGGGATGAGATTCACACCTTAGAGCTTCAACATTCCTCCAAAAACAAGAATCTGCTCTTCTGCTGTGAGGGTCTGTGCTGGGGGCCTAAGAGGCCTTAAAAAAAGAGTATGAGTGCAATAGGCCTGCCTATGGGATAGGGTTACAAACTCAGCACCTACAGGGGTCATCAGTTTGGGACCTCTGCTTTTCAGCAACAAGACTTGTCTAACACAGGCTGAAAGAGAAGAAGTTAAACATTCTCTGGCCTCGCACTCTCATCTACAGGTGAGGAAAGCTGAGGTCCAGATGGTTAAGCCACCTGCCCCCCCAGGTCTGATAGAAAAATATTTGTGGAAATTCCCATGTGGTGCAGCGGGTTAAGGATCCAGTGTTGCTGCAGCTGTGGCACAGGTTCCAACTGTGGCACAGGTTCGATCCCTGGCCTGGGAAGTTCTATGTGCCTCAGGTGTGGTATATGTGTGTTTGTATGTGTGTGTATATATATATATATATACATGTATATATGTATTTGCAATGAGTATGGAGCTAATTGTCTCTGATATCAATTCTCCCCTTCTCTTATGGTAATATGTTTAGCCATGCACTATGAGCACAGATCAACTACATTACTAATTGCAGCACCCCTGCAACTAGGCATGGTCAGGTGACCAAGTTCTGGCCAATGGGGTTGTTGTGGAATGTTGGGTGTAATATAAAGGGACATGCTCCAAAAGGAGGGGTCTTTCCCATCCCCAACACCCCAGGGGACTGATGGATCACCCCAGACTCAGCGAGAGGGAAGGCAGCAAGAGGGGTTCTGATGCCTGGGCATCTATGAGCTCACAAGGAAGCCCTTGGCAGCGTGGCAGGCTCTGCCTCAACTTCCCTTGCGTGCCCACAGACCTGAAGTCGGGGATGCCTGAAGCGGTGCTGATGCCCGCGCCTGTGTGGAACACCACGTTGGAGGACTGCCAGACCAGCTGTGCCAGCTCCCATACCTTCTGCTCCAATTCCTCAGGGGGGTCAAACACCTGTTGGGTGAGAAAGAGCAGGAAGGTGGGGTCAAAACATGTCCCGCAGTGGCAAGGTCACAAGCCACAGACTGAACTGCTCTGCCTTACCCAGGAACAGGAGAATGGATGGGAAAGGGCAGCTTGTCCTCATGTTCTTCCTCTGCCCAGAGCCCTCCAGGGTTCCCATCCCCCTGAGGGTAAAAGCCCAAGTCCTCCCCGAGGCCCACGAGGCCCTGCACAACCTGCCCCAACTCCCCCCATTTCTCCCTCTGTTGCAGTCACAAGGGCCTCCTCACTATTCCTCCAACTTTCCAGGCTTGGTCTGGCCTCAGGGCCTTTGCACAGGCTGTGCCCTCTGCCTGGAATGCCCTTTGCCCAAATACCCACATAGCTCCCTCTTCACTCTTCCCAGTCTTGGCTCAAGAGTCATCTCATTTGCACACTCATGATCATAGCAGCATTATTTGCAATAGCTAAAATATGAAAGAAACCCTAATATCCATCAACAGTCGAATGGATATTAACAAATGTGGTCTGGAAGTTCCTGTTGTGGCTCAGTAGTAACAAACCTGACTAGCATCCATGAGGACGCCAGTTCAATCCCTGGCCTCACTCAGTGGGTTAAGGATCTGGAGTTGCCATGAGCCATGGTGTTGGTTGCAAACACGGCTCAGATCCTGCATTGCTGTGGCTGTGGCCTAGGTCGGCAGCTGCAGCTCTGATTGGACCCCTAGCTTGAGAACTTCCATACGCTGCTGGTGTGGCCCTAAAAAGTAAAAAAAGAAAAAAGAAAAATAAATGTGGTCTATACATACAGTGGAATATTATTCAGCCTGCAAAAGGAAGAACATTCTGACACATGCTACAATATGGATGAAACTTGAGGACATTATGCTCAGAGAATAAGCCAGATAAAAAACCACAAATACTGTATCATTTCACTTATGGGAGGTCCCTAGAGGAGTCAGACTCATAGAGAAAGTAGATGGTGGGTGCCAGGGCGTGGGGGAGGGAGATGGAGAGTTAGTGTTTAATGAGAACATTAGGAAGATGAAAAAGCTCTGGAAATGGATGGTGGTGATGGTTGTATAACATTATAAATGTATTCAATACTGCTGAAATGTAGTCTTAAAATAGTTAAGAAAGTAAATTTTATATTGCGTATATTTTATGAGTATTTTTTAAATTGGGGGAAAAATAGTCATTTTCAGTGATGGCTCCCTGGCCACCTGGTTTCAATGCAGCCCTCAGCTCTTCTTATCTGCTTTGCTTTTCTCCCTAGCTCTTACCACCATCTGGTTTCTTTTTATTCTTTTCTTTTTTTTTGGCTGCAACACAGCATATGGAAGTTCCCTGATTAGGGATCCAATCCAAGCCACAGCTCCAGCAAGGCAGGATCCTTAAACTGCTGTGCCACAGCAGGAACTCCCCACTATCTGATTTCTTATACTTATTTGCTGCTCATCTGTCTTGTTCTGTGATGTGGCTCCAGGTTGGAGAAAGTGTCTGGTATAAGGTAAGTACTTGAATGTTTGTGGAATAAAGTGAAAAACACCCAGGAGGGGAGAGTGGGGCTGCACATCATCTAAGAGCTCACTGATGCCTGACTCAGAATGAACGAGCCAGCCTTTGTGGGAGGGGGGCAATCTTCTCCCCAGTTTACAGAAGGGGAAAGGAAACCCAGAAAGAAGTGACCCAGCCAAGGTCTCAGCGTACGGAGGGACTTCTTTTCAGCGTGGTTGGAGGAGTGTTTCTGATACATCCTCCAGGTTCCTCCCCAGGTCAAAACCCTTCCGCATCACCCTTAGTGTCAACTCCCCAGCCTGGCACTTGAGGCCCATCCTGGCCTCCTTCTGGAAACCTCTTTGATCTAATCTGCTCTCTAAGTTTATTTCCATCCCACCCCCCCCACCCCCGCTTTGCCCGATTAGTGCATTCTGCCTGGATATACATTGGGTGCTCCCTTATCAGAACTTGAGGACCACCCCATCGCTGGTCCTTCCCCGAGTCCCAGCCTAACCGACCCAGAGCTGGGCGTGTTCGCTTCCCCGGCCGCGCTGGGGCGTCACTTCCCGCCCCCTCCTCATTGGGAAGTCCCTCCCATTATCTAGCCTCAGTGTCTCCTGCTATTCCCACAATTCCCCGCTGCCGGTAGGCCCCGCCCAGCCCACGGCCCTGGGGGTGGCTGTCGGGATCCCGCCGCGCTCACCTCGGGGAGACCGCACTTGCCCTTGTCTGCGTACGGCGACAGCCCAGCCGCATAATTCACCGACATCCTCACCGCCCCAACGGGAACAATAAAGTTTCCCTTGTTGTGGCCGCTTCCGCCGGAAATGGGGTGGGACGGGGAAGGAGGAGCCGCATTCCCATCCACCGCACCTGGCGTCTCCTTCCAAGACGCATGCGCCTCGGACGGACGCTGTGGTCGCCATATTAACTGATGGCAAAAGGAGACCTGCTTCCAGTATCTGCTTCGTAGCGTATGCTGGGCATGTAGCGGGTGGTGGGAAAAAGGCTGTCTAGTGACCGGGCTGGAAACTGGGGGATAGCCGACGTGAGAGTTCTCTAGTCGCCTCTAAAGCGAGGGGCACGAAGATCAGTGCCCTTTTCCCCTTTTCTCACAAATGAGTAAATTGACGTTCCCCTTACTCGCCCTCCACTCTTGCAGAACAGAGCTTGAGAGAAGGGAGCCGGGACTCATGCTCCCAATCCAAGGTTCTTTCCCCTGAAAATTTCAGAATTTTCTAAATTTACAAATGTACGGTACCTGTGCGTCGTGGGGGCAATTTGGGGCCTCACTAAGGGAAGGTTGAGGACGCCACTCTTAAGATACTTGGACATTATCTAGGTGGGCGATAATCACTCAGCAGGACAGGTCTCGACTGCACCAAGAAAATGGAGAAACTGCTTCCGGTCACTGGGGCTGGTGGCCTTTAGGACTCATTTAAGAAATGTATTGCACAGCCACTAGGGGGACGCTGGAGAACAAACGCAGCATTTCATGACCTAGCAATGGTGACTTAGTGTGACCTGTGTGTAATGAGGGCATTGAGCAAGGAAGGAGCTCTGGCGGAGGCAGCTGACCCTTCCTGACAACCAGGAAGGCTTCCTGGAGGAGGAAATGTTTCACTAAAGATCTGAACAGTGAGTACAAGTGAGGTGGGGAAAATCAGCCAATTGGGGCTGACAGGAGGTACAGAAAGAGGGCTCCTGGCAGAGGAACAGCAAGTCCAAAGGATGGGAAGAGCAGAAGAGGGTGGCTCTTTCCAGAAACTGAAATCTGCCCAGTGATGTTAGGGAAAAACATCCATGTCTTCCTGCCAAAGCCTGGTGGCCAACAGACAGGCCCGCTGCCAGTCTGTCTCCTCCCTCTGCTCATCCCCTACCATTGGGGGTGGCTGCCTGTTCAGAGCTGATCAGGTGTCAGAGCTGAGTGCTGGAGCTGCTGGTGTGAGCTCGTGGCCCCGCTGGAGCAGGTAACCAGAGCCGGCAGTGGACACGGTGGCCTGGTGCTGGAGTCAGTGGAGCTGCAGAAGGTAGGGGCAGAGGAGATGAGGGAGGCCTGGGCTGGAGGCTCCCCTTAGGGCCTCAGGCCCCTTGCCCCCGGGCACTGGCATATGGGAGAATGGAGGGCTGGTGTATGCCCCAGCTATGCTGAGGCAATAGGCACCCAGACACACACACACACACACACCCATTCATGGGTGCACTTTGCACTTCTCAGCCTTTTGCCCTGGTTAGGGTACATCCCTTCTTTTCCTGCTGCTGCTGCTCAATATCCTGTCCAGCCATCAGGCCCTGTTTATATATCAACACCTCCTCCAGGAAGCAGCTCCCTAGACGCCTCTTGCCCCCAAGCCCACAGATTCCCTCCTGCCCCAGCAACTTGTGAACTTCTCTCGTGGGTGTCATTTACACCCTGCTCTGGGTGTGATTGAGTCCTTTAGACAGGAGTAAAGAAAAAGAGTGGGTGGGTGGTGAGTGGGTACATTGATTAAATGGGGTGAATTGAAGGAATGAGTGAATGGATGGGTAGTAGATGGATGGGAGGGTGGATGGATGATGGGTGGGTAGGTGAGTGTTGGTTGTGTGGGTGGCTACCTAGGTGGGTAGGCAGGTGGATAAGTGAATGGATGAGTGGTTGGTTGGACAGGTGGGTGGTGGGTGGGTAGGTGGTAGCCAGTGGGTAAATGGATACATGGATCTATGGATAGGTGAGTGGGCAGCTAGATGGGCAGGTAGGTAGGTGGATGGTGGATGGATGGGCGGGTGGATGTTGGTTGAAGCATGGGTGTTTGTTTTGTGGGTTTTTTTTTTTTTTTTTTTGCTTTTTAGGGCCACACCCGCAGCATGTGGAGGTTCTCAGGCTAGGGGCCAAATCAGAGCTCAGCTGCTGGCCACAGCCACAGCCACAGCAACACCAGATCCAAGCCACATCTGCGACTCACACCACAGCTCATGGCAGTGCCAGATCCTTAACCCAATGAGCTAGTTGGACTCCTTTCTGCTGCGCCATGATGGGAACTCCTGAAGTGTGGTTCAAGGGTGCAAGGAGAACCATGAGAAGATGCGTTGAGTGGTGGATCGTGGGTGGATGTGGAAGGGCCTGGGTGGAAGGATAGACACACAGGTGAATGGAGGGGTGGGTCGATGGCTGGAGGAATGGTCGGGCAAATTCATGGGCAGGTGGGCATGTGAAAGGTCAGGTGAAGGATACTCCTTCACAGAACATAGGAAGGAATTTGCAGCCAGACACCGGGCAAAACACCCCCTTGAGAATCCTGCCTGACTTCTATACCTTCACATGCAGGGAACACGGAACAGGCCAAGCTGAACAGACATGTGTGTACACACACCCCTTGTGCTGACGTGTGCACATACATGCATACAGCCATCACCCAGACCTCCACCCGCCTTGGGTGACTTGCCTCCTTGCTTTTACTCTCAGAAGCCGGCTGGTGTAAGGGGACTTAGCTGCAAGGATGTCCTCTCCAACCTTTCAAGAAACATGCCTCTGTGCTAAGAGGCCTCAGCTCTGGACCTGGCTCCCCAGGAACCTCTAACTATTCAGGAAAAGAGAACCAGTCCAGACACTTCCAGCCTCTGGAGCCAGGGGTGGGGCAGAGGAAGAGCTGGAGGAACCCAATTTAGGGAGTTAAGAGTTCTGGCAAGAAGCAAAACTGATCAGAACGCTATGGGGTTTTGGAACTGAGCTCTGAAGGATGAATAGGAGGTCACCACAGAATAAAAAAAAAAAAAGGCATCCTAGGCAGAAATAACTGCACATATAAAAGCTTGGCGACCAGAGGAGTTCACATTGTGGCTCAGTGGAAACAAATCTGACTAGTATTCATGAGAATGTGGGTTCGATCCATGGCCTTGCTCAATGGGTTAAGGATCCGGTGTTGCTGTGAGCTGTAGGGTAGGTCGCAGACGTGGCTTGGATCCCCTGTTGCTGTGACTGTGGCATAGGCTGGCAGCTGTAGCTCCTAGCCTGGGAATTTCCATGTGCCACAAGTGTGGCCTTAAAAAGAAAAAAAAAAAAAATCTGGAGACCAGAAAAAGCTGGATCTACTTGGGTAATGGGGAATACTGGTGGGATGCATTTATGGAGAACCTACTGTTTGTCAGGCTGTATGCTGGGGACCTTACAGAAAACTGTCCACGAGTTGGTCAAGAGAGGATTATCTCCTGGATTTTAAGAATGAGAGATGTAAAACTCAGAGACAACAAGCGACCTGCTGCAGGACACACAGCAAATAGGAGATGGGATAGGTCCTGCTGTAGGGGCTGGGATGGCCCAGGGTGGAGGAAGTGTACTTTTGAGGAGCAGAAGGCAGCAGACCCCCTTGCCCACCAGGACTAATGTCCCTTACCCCCTGACCTTCCCCAGGTGACCTGGGGAGAGGAAAAACGCCGAACACTGGCCATGAAAACCCTCCGGGCACGATTTAAGAAGACAGAGGTGAGTCTGAGGCTACTGAGCTGCCCGATGTTCTGGAGCTTTGGGCTCCTGTCCCCCAGGGCCTGGCTGGAGATCCACTGGGCCCTTGGACCACTGTCCTCTGTCCCTCTTTAGATTGTTTTGGCAGCTTCCGTATGATCAGGCTCCTCTCTGTTCAAAACTTTCCCGTGGTTCCTCACCATCCACAGGTTGAAATGTACCCTTTTAGCCTCTGGCCACCTCCCTCCCTTTCCTCACTACTGCCCCCTGCTGTCCTGATCTCCTCACTGGTTCCTGCTCAAGCTTTCCAGCCCTCCATCCCTTTGCCGAGGCTCTTTCCTCCACCTGGAATGCCCTTCCTGGTATTGCTGCCCATCAGATCCCATCCCTCACAGTTTGGTCCCAAGAACATTTCTTCTGGGAGATCTCTATTCCCAGCTGCAGTGACCACTTGCTTTTCTGGGGCCTCACTCTCTTGGGGATCCTGACTTCTTCCTCTTGAGTATTTACTCAGCAAATAGTAGGGTAGGGGAAATGATTGCAGTTTTAAAGGGGTTGTCAGAAAAGGCCTCACCAAGAAGCTAATATTAGAACAAAAATCCGAAGGGAAAGGAGGGAGGGACTCATATGTATACTTGCAGGAATCACATTGCAGGTGGAGGGACCAGCCAATGCAAAGGCCCTGAGGTGGGATCAAGCTGGCTTCCCTTGCAGCTGTCTCTTGGACTGTGAACTTCCAGGGAAGGTGCTCCTTTCTCAGTCATCCCCACTCTCTCCTGGGCCCCCAAGTCCCTGCCAGTATGCAGGCAGATCCAGGGCATAGGTTGAGAGAAGCTTAGTAAGCATTCACATGTTGAGTTAGGCAGCCAGCCTTCCTGAGCACTGGCCTTTGTGGCTTCCCTCAGTCAGGCTAGACGTCACAGTTATAGTCCAAAGAAACCATGGTCCTGAGAGGATAACTCACCTCTTCTGGTCACAAAGCAAAGTGGCCACAGCAAGATTCAATCCCTTGTGTGTCGGACTTCAGAGCCCTTGTATCTTTCTACATGACAGTCTCCCCACCTGACAGGTATGGCCAACGACAATCAGGGAGGCTACCCGGAGGAGGTGGTATTGGAGCAGAGCCTGGAAAGACAGGGAAGGTTTAGATAAGTGAAGGCACAAGGATCCCTAGCCTGGGAACTTCCATATGCCATAAGTGTGGCCCCAAAAAGATAAATAAATAAAGTCAGGTGGCCTTGGATTCTTTTTTTTTTTTTTTGTCTTTTTGTTGTTGTTGCTATTTCTTTGGCCGCTCCCGCGGCATATGGAGGTTCCCAGGCTAGGGGTCGAATCGGAGCTGTAGCCACCGGCCTACGCCAGAGCCACAGCAACGCGGGATCCGAGCCGCGTCTGCAACCTACACCACAGCTCATGGCAACGCCGGATCCTTAACCGACTGAGCAAGGGCAGGGACCGAACCCGCAACCTCATGGTTCCTAGTCGGATTCGTTAACCACTGCGCCACGACGGGAACTCCCTTGGATTCTAATCCTTCTTCTGCCACCGACTTGCTCAGTGATTTTGGGTATATCTCTGCCCTTCTCTGGCTTCTCATAATTTTCCAAATTGATTTTTAAATTTGTTGTTATTATTATTTGTTTTGGCCACTCTTTGGCATGTGGAAATTTCCAGGCCACAGATCAAATCCATGCCACATCAGTGACAACACCAGATCCTTAACCCACTAAGCCACCAGTTTATTATTTATCAATTTTAATATTCCTTCTCACTTTATTTCTTTTAATGTTTAAAGTTAATGTCATTGAGGAGTTCCTGTCGTGGCGCAGTGGTTAACGAATCCGACTAGGAACCATGAGGTTGCGGGTTCAATCCCTGCCTTTGCTCAGTGGGTTCACGATCAGGAGTTTCTGTGAGCTGTGGTGTGGGTTACAGACGTGGCTCGGATCCTACGTTGCTGTGGCTCTGGCATAGGCTGGCAGCTACAGCTCCAATTCAACCCCTACCCTGGGAACCTCCACATGCCGGGGGAGCGGCCCAAGAAATGGCAAAAAGACAAAAAAAAAAAGTTAATGTCATTGAATTCATTTTTATTTATTTCATCCTATTTTCTTTTTTTTCCCCTTAATTTTATCGCTGCAGCTATGGCGTACATCACAGGTGTGGTTCAGATTCAGTCCCTGGCCCAGGAACTTCCATATGCAACATCGGATTCTTTATCTCATTGCCCTGAGCCAGGGATCAAACCTGCGCCTCCATCTCAACTCAAGCCACAGTCGGATTCTTAAGCCACTGTACAACAGCAGGAACCCCTTATATTAGTTTTTATTTATTTGTTTTCAGACACTGTAAGGAGATTACCATGTGCCTTGCAGATGTCAGCTCATTGAATCCCCATAACAATCATGTGGGGTAGGAGTTTTTATTATCTCAGCCTTCCTTATCTAAGGAAAGGAGGCCCAGAGAGGTTAAGGAATTTGCCCAAGGTCACACAGCTAGGAAGTGTGATGACCACCTTTCCCTAGGCAGTTATTAGGTACAGGGTTGGGCCTTGGTTGAGGGCTAAGTACATTGATAGAAAAGAGAAGAAAAGGGGGAGGAGGTGGGGGGGAGAGAGAGAGAGAGAGAGAGAGAGAGAAATAAATGGCTTGTTAATCCCTACAAAACCTGGCATGGGGTCAGTTTCATTCATTGAAGAATGATCCTAAAATCTTCATCCCATTTGGAATTTGTTCCTAATTAGATTCTTCACAGTTCCCTCTAAGAATTCCAAGAAGTTGTAGCCATGGTCAACCATGTAATTGTTTAATTTCAAAAGTAGAATTCTATTGGAGTTCCCATCATGTGTCAGTGGAAATGAATCTGACTAGCATCCGTGAGGATGCAGGTTTGATCCATGGCTTTGCTCAGTGGGTTAAGGATCTGGCGTTGCCATGAGCTGTGGTATAGGTCACAGATGAGGCTTGAATCTTGCATTGCCATGACTGTAGTGTAGGCCAGCGGCTATGGCTCCAATTCGACCCCTGGCCTGGGAACCTCCATATGCCACCGGTGCAGCTCTAAAAAAAAAAAAAAAAAAAAAGGCAGAATTCTATTGAAGTCAAATCCTTCACAAAGTTTGTACTAGGGGGAAAAAAAAAAAAGCACCTAATTTGGGATGTGAGTGTGTTTTGATAGGTGCCTGGCACAGAGTCAAGATGCAGGGGTGAGGACAAATCAGTCTTGAGACCTCAACCTGGGTGTGAGGGTCTCTGGGGGTGTCAGGGGGCAGGAAAGCATTTGCTCCCAGCAGACACAGCTGAGCAGAAGAGCCAGCCAGGGCGGGAGTGGCAGCTGGGAGGCCTGGAGGTAGAAGGAGAGAAGCTGGTCCTCCATTGCCCCTCCCTCGCCCCCACCACTGCTCAGCCCTTGCACCTGCTGGGTTCCAGTTTCTCTGCAGTGGCAGCAGGAGTCAGGTTCAGCTTTTGTTCGGCTGCCCCAAGGGAAGAAAGCAAACACCCGTGACTGCAGTGGTCCCCGCCTCTGTCTCTCTGGACCTCCTGGTCTCCTTTCTCAGTGTGCAGCCCAGCCACCGCACCTTGGCTCAGCCCTTCCCTCCTGCCTGCTGTGCCCTCCCTGCTCCTTTCTGCTTCTCTAATGGTTCAGCCTTCTCTGCAAGGGCCCAGCACAGCACCCTACTTGCTCTGAGCCTTCTCGTGCCCTCTCTCTCTTTTTTTTTTTTTTTTTGCTTTTTAGGGCCACACCTGCAGCATATGGAGGTTCCCAGGCCAGGGGTCCAATCGGAGCTACGGCTGCCAGCCTGCACCACAGTCACAGCCACGCAGGATCCGAGCCATGTCTGCGACCTACACCATGGCTTACCAGATCCTTAACCCACTGAGTGAAGCCAGAGATTGAACCTACAACCTCATGGTTCTTAGTTGGATTCGTTTCCGCTGTGCCACAAGGGGAACACCTCTTGTGCCCTCTCTGAGCCTCAGTTTTTCCATCTATAACATGGGAGGTATCTGGAGCCAGGAGCCTAGTGTTTGGATTCCCTCCAACCTCCTGCCTTTATCAGCTTTTAGAAAAATCCCACAAGGAAGAAGATTGCAGATTTGTAGAAAATTTTAGAGATCTGTAGATGCTTCTTGGAAAGTCAGTCTGTCTCTCCCTCATTTTTATTCTCCAGAGTCACTGTGTCTTTAATTCTTTCAACAAACATTTATTGGGCACCTATGATATGCTGGAGATCCGGGCCAGCTTCACAGACCTCCCCCAGCACCACCACCCAGAAGGGCCCCATGTTTGGCTTAACCCTCTATTCTGGCCGTCTTGAAATTCTTTTCTTTTTTTTTTTTTTTTTGTCTTTTTTGCTGTTTCTTGGGCCACTCCCATGGCATATGGAGGTTCCCAGGCTAGGGGTCCAATTGGAGCTGTAGCCGCCAGCCTACGCCAGAGCCACAGCAACGTAGGATCCGAGCCACGTCTGCAACCTACACCTCAGCTCACAGCAACGCCAGATCATTAACCCACTGAGCAAGGGCAGGGACCGAACCCGCAACCTCATGGTTCCTAGTCGGATTCGTTAACCACTGCGCCACGATGGGAACTCCCCTGTCTTGAAATTCTTAATTTTTCAACAAGGGGCTCTGAATTTTCATTTTGCACCAGGCCCTGCAAAACCTTTATCTGCTCTCTGCTGGGGATCCAGCAGTGACTAAGGTGGACAAAAATTCCTGCCTGTGCAGAGGTGACACTCTATGGAGAGATCAAGAGGAAACAGTATTTTCAGAAAGGTACCCACTATGACGTCAGGGGGTGATGAGAGCTCGGAAGTAAAAGAACCTCCCACTAAGGGGTCAGAGTGCCTAGGGGTGGTCAGAGAAGGGCTCTGACTACAGTAAAGGAATCTGCCTTTGGACGGTAGGGGAGGGCCGGTGTTCCAGATGGAGGACACAGCAAGGATAAAGGCCTGGAGGTGGGACTGAGCTTCTGAGAACCGGAAAGGAGGCCACTCCAGCAGGATGCATTGGACTCAGGAAAGATAGGGGGAGAGGAGGTCAGGGAGTTGACAAGGAGGATTGTGTAAAGCGGGGGGTAGGCACATTTTTCCCATAAAGGGCCAGACAGTAATGTTTTTTGTCTTCATGGGCCCTCTGGCCTCAATCCTGCCATTGCAGCTTGAGAGCAGCCATAGGCTGTTTGAAAATGGATGGGCATAGCTCTGTCCCCAAAAGCTTTTTTAATGGACGCAGAAATGTGAATTTGATATAACTTTCATGTGTCATGAAGTATTACTCGTCTTTTGATTTTGCTTTTCCGCCTAACCACTTATGTAAAAAGCATTCTTGGCATGCGAGCTGGACAAAACCAGGTGGGTTGGGGTGGAGTGGGGTGGGCTTGGCCCTGGGGACCTCAGTTGGCAGACCCCTTGCCAGAACTTCCAGGGCCCATGAGCCCTTTGCATTTTATGCCAAGAGAGGTGGCTGGAGGCTTTTGAGGAGAGAGAGAAGCTCTGATGTGATGCAGGCTTTAGGAAGCAGGTGGGCCAGAGAAGGGAGCAGTAGCAGGGAGACCACCAGGGGGAGATAAGCCGCAGATGGAGCCCTTGGTGGGTGATGGGGCTAGATGTAGTTTACAGCCCGCGGGGTTGGCTGCTGTATTGGGTGTGGGGTGAGAGAGAAGAGGCAGATGATGCCAAGACTTGGCCTGAGCCCTTGGTAGGGTGGGGGTGGGGGACACCGTTGGCACGCCGCAGGGGGCTTCTGAGCTTGTCTAGCATCCAGGAGAACAGGCGAAGGGCAGCTGGAAATTTGAGGCCTGTGCTGGGAGATCCATTTCAGTCTCCTCTCTGGACATGCCTGAGAGGGTCGCCCCGCCTCTGAGTGTAAGAGGAGAGAGGCACCCTCAACACCCTCCCTCCAACTCCCCAATCACTCATCAGCAAACTCTCCATTGACCTGTCCCCACTTCTCCCTCCATCCAAAGGTGTTTAAGAATAATCACGGACAACAGCAGTGATCCTGCCCCCCAGGGACACTGGGCGCTGCCTAGGACGTTTATGGTTGTCACACTTGGGGGTGCTCCTGGACCAGGGATGCTGCTCAACACCCCACAGAATCCAGAACAGCCCCACCCCAGGAAATGACCAGGCCTACAGTGTCAGCAGTGCCTCTGGGTGGAAGAACCTGGCTCTGTGACATCTGTTCCATTATCGTTCCCATTTAGCAGTGGAATTGAGGCCCAGAGAGGGAGAGTGGCTGGCTGCAGGTCACACAACAGATAAAAAATGACCAAGCTAGGGAGTGGTTAAGGATGCAGTGTGGTCACTGCTGTAGCTTGGGTTACTGCTGTGGTGCAGGTTTGATCCCTGGCCTAGGAACTTCTGCATGTTACAGGTGTGTCCAAAAAAAAAAATAAAAGAACAAGCTGGGCCAAAGCCCCAGTGCCTGTGGGCAGTCATTGCTCTTAAATTCAGGTTCCTGCAGGCCTGTCTCCTCACACACCCCTTCTCTTCCCTGTAATCCCAGTCTTCCCCATTCTCCTGGCCCCGTGGTGAATTTTCAGCCATAACAGAGTGGACTGTCCTACCTTTGGGAACCATTTGTGGCTCTCCTGATGCCCCACATTCCTGGTTTCCCCCTCCTTCCCAGGACGCCCTCCTTTGGCTCCTGGACTAGTACCTCTTCCTCTGCCCCACCCTTAAGCATGCCCTCCCCCCACCCAGGTCCTTACGTGATGCTCTAGGAGAGTGATAATTTCATGATTTCACTTGAACATGATCCTGTTCCTGCGGTTCCTCAACTCCTGCCCATTCTTCAAGTTTCAGCTCAGATGTCCTCTCTTCCAGGAAGCTCTCCTTGCCTCCTCACATGGTGTCAGGAGGGCTCTCTGAGTTCCTAGCTCTCCCCTGTCATAGCCCTGAACTCCTTGGTTCATAAATCTGTGGGTGTGTCTGTCTCCCCAGGGACTTCAGTGACGGCAGGGACATCTGTCTTTGTCACTGCTGAATCCCAACGCCAGTGCAATACCTGGCACCTGAGAGGACAAGTGGACTGAATGAGTGAAATACACAGGGGATCAGAGGGCTTGGTCTGAGTCTTTCATTAACTGAGCAAACATTCACCAACTGCCCCACCTCACCCCGGGGTGCCACCCAGGGGTGCCAGGCCCTGTGCCCAGGAGGCCTCAGGGGAACTTTGCTCTCAAGGGGCTCCCAGTCTGAGAAAAGAACCAGCGGAATGCAAACACTCCCAGCCCCTTGGAGTTAAAGCCAAATGCTGTGTCTGCCAGTGGTTTAACTGAGCACCTACTGTGTCTGTCATCTCCAGGATTCAGTATTAGGTATGCACCCAACCACATCTTTCTTCCATGAAGGTGTCTGTGTTTGTGGTGCATTTGCTGTGTGCCAGACACCTGGAGTACTTCCATATATAGCATCTCATTTAGTCCTCCCAATAACCCTCTGCAGTAGGTATTGTTTAGTATGAAACCATTTCCCGGATGAGGAAAGTGACATCTGAAGCAGGTAAGTATCTCGGCTGATCTCCTAGGTGGTAAATGCAGGGGTGTGGGGTGGGTGGGGAGGGGGTGGGTGTGTTCCCTGGATTCAAATTCAAGTTTGTCAGATTACAGAGACCCACTGGGGATGACCGAATGAATGAGTGAAAGAATGGGTGAGTGAGAGCCCAAATGGCCCAGCGAACCTGGCCCAGAGTCACCTGAGAACCCCCATCCCCCCGCCCCCTGGGGGGCCAGTCAGAGGTGGCGGAGATGGACGCAGGAGGGACCATGGAGATCCTGGGAACCTGGTCCCCTTTGCCTCAGCCTCCCCATGGGAAGAAGGTCAGGTGCGGCCAGGGTGGCGCCCCTCACTTAGCGCCCAGAACCCCTCCCTGGCACTACCCCCCACCAATAGGGGAGGGGCCGAGGGGGGGGTGGCAGGCGGGGCGCGCGGGGAAGGGGCGGCGCTGGGCTTGGCAGGACCGAGCGGGCTTGGCAGCATCTCGCAGGCGGAGCGGCCGAGCTCAGGCATTGCGAGCCCCTCCCTCCAGCCCCTCTGGTCCCTCCGGCCGGGTCACCTCCCGGAGCCCGGCCGCCTGGCGCCCTGGACGCCATGAAGCAGCTCTGCCTGTGCGCCGCCGCCTCCTTCGCGGTAGGGCCGGGGGAGGGGGCGCGGGAGCAGGCTGGCGGGCGGGCGCGGGTCCTTCCTCCCCTCCCCGCCCCCTGACCACGCAGTGTCTAGACCCACTACCCCCAGACCCGCGAAGGATGAACTGGGAGGAAGGAGGGGGCGGGAGAGAGATTGAGGGGATGGATGGGGCATTGGGGAGACAGTTTGAAAACAGATGGGGACACTTAGGGGGATTTAGAGGGCATTTAAGGGGACAGTTTTGAGGAACAGTTTTGGATGGGATCATTTTGGGGGAAAGATACTGACATTTGGAGAACAATTTTGGAGGACATTTGAAAGATTTATGGGGAGGACACTTTGGGGACAGATGATGGGGTCATTGAGGGGATGATTTTGGAGAACATGCCAGGAATTTGGGGAAGACATTATGGACTGTATTTCAGATCTTGGGACATTTGAGGGACAGTTGTGGCATCTCAGAGCAGTTGAAGAGGGATTGATGGCAGAGGGTGGTGCTGAGGGACATTTAAAGGAACCCTTTGGGGTGTTTCTCTGGGAAGACCATGGGGGGTAGTTCAGAGAGACATAGGATGAAGTAATATTGGAAAGATCACTTTTACTAAGGGGGAAGCTGGGGGCCTAGTTTCGGGGGACAGCTTTTTGGAAAAATGCTGGCTGCCCATCTGGGGATAGTTTAATGCTGGCAGTGAGGGTGTTGGATGACAGCTGGGGCGACGGGCCTGGGGGCATTTGCTGGGGACACAGGCTTGGGGAACGTTGTCTCAGGCCCCCACCCAGGACCACTTCCCCTGGCAGCTGCGGCTCAGCCCCAATGACCTCGGCTCCTGCCCACCCTGCGGCCCTTGTCCCATCCCGAAGCCGGCAGCCAGAGGCAGGCGCCAGGCAAGTGCCCAGGGCCTGCGATGAGAGCCCGGAGCCCCTGCCTGGGTAGCGGGGAGGAGCAGTGGCCACCAGCCCCACATTGCTCTGGATGTGCCCAGCAGAGCCAGGACTGGGGCAAAAGTGACGAGCGGCTGCTACAGGCGGTGGAGAACAACGACGCTGCTCGGGTGGCTGCCCTCATTGCCCGCAAAGGGCTGGTGCCCACGAAGCTGGACCCTGAGGGCAAGTCCGCGTGAGTGCCCATGTCCTGGGGGTGTGATGGCTGAGGGGTGGCCACCCTGCAACTGATCCCTGACCTCTGGCCTCTAGATTCCACCTGGCGGCCATGAGGGGTGCAGCCAGCTGTCTAGAGGTGATGCTAGCACACGGCGCTAACGTCATGAGCACAGATGGGGCAGGTACTACCCGCTGGGCTCTGGGGGAGGGAGGAGGAACAGACCAGGTGCCCAGCCTGAGGGTCCATCCAGGCCCTGCTTCATGACCTCAATGTCCTGCTGAAAAACCAAGGTTCCCTTCAGTGCCCCCAGGGAGACACAGGGGCATATCAGGCTGCGGTGTCCAAGGATGGAGACTGTGGCTGGCACCAAACAGAGTGAGTCAACTTGTAGATGGGGAGAGCTGGGACTCAGATAGTGGTTGAGTCAGAGGAAGTAGCTGAATCAGAGGAGTATCTGAGCTTGAGAGCATCTGGGGGCATGAGATAGGCAAGGACAGTTTGTGGGGGAGTATCTGAGGGTCATGGAGTAGCTGGACTTGAGAGGTAGCTGGAGCTCTGAGAGTAGCTGAGGCAAGAGGAGAATCTAGGTGTGTGACTTAACTAGGGAACTGAGGGATAACTGAGATAGAAGGCCTGGCCGGAGGGAGTTGTTGGGACTCAGTAAGAACTAGGCATGGGGCATAGCCATGTCTGAAGCTTCAGGGCAACAGGAATAGTAGCCAGGAGGTAGAGAGTGCTGGGGATTTGTAGAGTATCAAAGATAGGGTGTGGCTGGCACTTGGGCGTTTGTAGTTGAGCTGGGAGGGTAGCTGGGGACATGGGGGGAAGCTGGGACATGGGGAGGAGCTGGGGGACATGGGGAGAAGCTGGGACAAGGAGAGTAGCTGGGATGAGAATGTCTGAGCCCCAGACTAGCTGGGGCTTGGAGAGTCTCTGGCTCCAGGGAGTAACATGGTTTTCCTGAGAAATACCTGGGTTTGGGGGACTTGCTAGAAAGAGTCATCACAAATACTTGACACCGGCTCAGGGGGCAGCTAGAAGCTCCTTGAGTATCTGGAGCTCTGGTCCGTCCTTTCTCCCTTTCAGGTTACAACGCCCTCCACCTGGCTGCCAAGTATGGGCACCCACAGTGCTTGAAGCAACTACTACAGGTCATTTCCTTTCGTGTCTCAGATACTTCCCTTGCCCTGACTACTCCCAAGTTCCAGCAATTTCCTGAACCTCCAGATACTCCCTGAATCCTAGGTATTCCTTGGCCCCTTTTACTCCTGAGTACCAGCTACTCCCTGGACAACCAGATACTTCCTGAGTGCCCAGCTACTTCCCGCACCTAAGATATACTCCCTATATGAGATATTTTCTGAGCCCAGCTTCTTTCCAAACCCTAAATACTATCATAGTCACAGCCACTCTCAGAGCTCTCACCTACTCCCCAAACCTCAGCTGCCCCCGGCTCCCAGCTAATCCTCTTTCTCACAGATTTTTATAAAAGCCAAGAGGGTCACTTGGGGGCCTGTGAGGAGGTGGGTTCTGCAGAGCAGGTGGGTGGGAGGGGAGGAAGGGGTGAGGCAAAGGGCCTGAATTTTAAAAAAATACTAAAAAAAAAAAAAAAGCCTGAAATGCAGCAAAACCCATGAAGGGGCAATACCTAGAGAAATGAGGCAACAAAGAGGGTGGGTTCCACCTCAAATGACCCGCCCCCTCCCCCCCAGGC
Organism: Phacochoerus africanus; assembly: GCF_016906955.1. NCBI lineage: Eukaryota > Metazoa > Chordata > Mammalia > Artiodactyla > Suidae > Phacochoerus > Phacochoerus africanus. The sequence goes on along the minus strand of NC_062547.1, from coordinate 74,701,645 downwards.
ATCCTGCGTGGTGGACACTGTGGACAGTAGTGGGTGGACGGCCTTGCATCATGCAGGTGGGTGCAGCCCAGCCTTGCCCTGGCCACTGTGGCCCAAATATTGCTCACCTTGGGAGTTATCCTCCCTGGAGCCCTGGGAACTTGCCTGGAACGTTCCCCTCCTTCCTCCTTCTTCCTCGTGGAGCCCCTACCCTGTGCCAGGCACTGGGCTCAACATTATCCTCAGTGATCCCCCTGAGCCATGGATGATGGCCATTCGACAGACAAGGGGATTTCTTACCAACATGAAAAGGGGAAGGATCCAGGCTGTCTGACCCCAAAGCAGAGCCTACTGTATGCCAGGCCCAGTGAGGATGATCATTCTAGTGATCAGAATGTAATTTCCTTAGAGGAACTCCTAGGGAATCTCAGGAAGGACTAAGGTCCTGTCAGCCTTCATGATCATCACATCCAAACTCTTTTCCCAAGGGAGGGGAAAGGACCTACCCTCTTGAGCCAGAGCCCAGCCCATCTCCCTTTCCTCCTGCCCTTGACATTTGGAGGAAAGTCTTTTATTCATGAGTCTGTGCTCCTCTTGGGAGCACAGAATGCATTTGTTTTGGAGTTTTAGTCAAGGTGGAGACATTCCCTGCAGTTGGAGTATGCTGCCACCTAGTGGTGACAAAGCCTTTGCTCACACTACAGAAGCTCAATGGCTTTTTTTCATTCAGTAAATACTTATTGAGTATCTGCTCTGTGCCAGGCTCTGTTCTGAGCAATGGATTCCAACAGCAAAATCCCATAAGCCCTTGGGCACACAGCAGGTAATCATATAGAGTTTTTTTATTTCTCCAGCGACCCCTTCTTGCACAAAGCCCTCCCTTCCCTCTCTGAGGCATTGGACATACACACCTTATCCTACTTCCTTAACCACCAAGTGCTTCCAAGCTCCTTCCCACTTCAGGATCTTTGCCCCTGCAGGGACCTCTGTCCTCCCCACCTTTCAGCATCAAAACTCACAGTTCAGATCAAACCCCAGGAAGCCTGCCCAACCTCAGCAGAGGTGTGATCTCTCTAGTAATCATTAACCCTCCTTGTGTGAGGTTTTGGTATACAATCAGTACGCAGCAAATGCTGGTTGAATCAAAAGGGGATAAATACATGAAAATCAGTCTAAAGTTCCACCCTAAGAGGGACTCAGTGGAATATGGGAAGAGCTTGGGACTGGGAGTTAGCAGACCTGGGTCCTTATCCCAGCTTTTTCTCTGACCCCCCCTGGGTGACCATGGGGATAGCTGGGCCTCAGTTTCCTCATCTGTAAAATAGGAGTCATGCCTTTGTTATTGATCTTCTGGAGGAGGTGCGGGTGGGAATTTCTCATGAAATAAAGGCTTAAGAATCACCTTCAGGACTTCCCATTGTGGCTTAGTGGTAACGAACCCGACTAGTATCCATGAGGATGTGGGTTCTATCACTGGCCTAGCTCAGTGGGTTAAGGATCTGGCTTTGCTGTGATCTGTAGTGTAGGTCACAGACATGGCTTGGATCCTGTGCTGCTGTGGCTGTGACGTAGGCTGGCAGGTACAGCTCTGATTTGAGCCCTAGCCTGGGAACTTCCATATATGCTGCAGGTGCGACTCTAAAAAGATTAAAAAAAAAAAAAAAGGTCAAAGCCTTGCCCTCCCTACCCACCCTTTTGTTTTTTGTTTTTCTAGCGGCTGGTGGCTGCATCTCCTGCTCAGAAATGCTCTGCTCCTTCAAGGCACATCTGAATCCCCGAGATCGGGTGAGCCTCTGGGATATTTTTGGGAAAGATGCTGCATTTGAGGTGGCATCCCAGACACTCTGAAAACTGTGAAGATTTGGAGTAGAGCTTGGGGGTGTTCATAGGCTTCCCTACCTCCCAGAGTCAACCTCTTACACCTTGTCTCATCCCTCCCCCACCCCCTCAGTTGGGTACAACACCCCTTATCATAGCAGCTCAGATGTGTCACACAGATCTGTGCCGCCTCCTCCTGCAGCAAGGGGCTGCTGCAAATGACCAGGACCTGCAGGGCAGGTGAGCATCTCCCCTCTCGGCCAGTCCACTGTGTGTGTGACCCTGGGCAAGTCTGTTAACCTCTCTGGATGTGGAATCTAGTTGGCTTCCTCCCCCTACCCAGCCTGGGTATTGAGGAGGCTGTGGGGGTTTGAAAATGTCCTCATCCCCTCAGTAGCCTCCTCTTCTGGTAGGACGGCCCTGATGCTGGCCTGTGAGGGAGCCAGCCCCGAAACAGTGGAGGTGCTGCTGCAGGGTGGGGCCCAGCCGGGCATCACTGATGCGCTGGGCCAGGATGCCACTCACTACGGCGCCCTGGCAGGGGACAAACTCATCCTGCACCTCCTGCAGGAGGCAGCCCAGCGCCCCTCACCACCCAGCGGTATGCAAACCCCATCTCTAAATGAGCCCCTCCTCTGTCTTCTAGGTAGTTTCTTATCACCCCTTTCTCTCCCTACTGCGGACAGTTTCAAGTTATCCTTATTTGCATTCTAGGAGGTTTCAGGGCTCCCCTCACACTACTTAGGACAGTTTTGAGGAACCTCAAAGCTTTTAGAATAGCCTAAGGGGTCAACTCTGCTTTCTTGGGTCATCCATATGCTTGAATCTTTGCCTTTCCTAAGAACTGACACTCCCATTTGCCTCATCCTGAAACTGCCGCTGTTTTCTCTTTTTGAGAGTTTCAGGTCCTTTCAATTAGCATTCTGTCAAAATGGTTGATTCCTACCTTAAATGTCCTGATTCTGGGGGTGGTATTGGGAACCCCCTCAAGTCCCCTGGGCTCACTAATGCCCTTCCTAGGGCTAGGAATGGAGTCCCTAGAACAGTGCCTGATCCTGCTTCCCTCTCTCCCCTGCCCTCCTAGAGGATGATTCAGGCGAGGCATCATCTCAGGTATGGTTCCCTAAGCAGCGAATGAGTCCCCCTCCTTATACACACACTACCTTCCCCCTGCCCCAAGCTCCCTGGGAGAAGGGAGAGATGGACCCTAGATCCAGAGTTAATAACCTGGAAGGACTTGTTTGGAAAGAATGATACCTTCAGGGTATGCTGCCACCAAGTGGCAGCTGCATCCACAGCATAACTTCCAGAACTGAGAACACTAGGGAGATGGGGCCAAATCATGGGGCTATGGTGGGATGGTAGAGGGGACTGAGATTGGTGAGGGCTGGGTTAATCAGGGAAGGAGGTAGGTCTGCCTCTTTCTCTCTCGCAGCATCTCAACATCACAGGGAAAAGAAACTTACAGGTAAATGGGTATAGCTGGGGAAAGTACCAGGGCATGGAGAGGGGCAGAGGGTAAAACATAAGATCTGGAACCCTCAGGTAAAGTGATCTTGTCCCCTTTTATGCTGGGATAAGTGAGGACCAGAGAGAGGACTCACTCAGGATCACACAGGAAGTGAGGGCAGACTTTGGCTAGTGACAGATTGTGGACTGGCTATGTTGGTTTATTTGGGTGGGAGACTAGCATGTCCCCATGTGCCCCCTCTACCCCTACCCCCAGAACTCTGTGTCCAGCCATGAAAAGCAAGGGGTCCCCAAGAAGCGGAAGGCACCTCAGCCCCCTGCCAGTATCCCTATGCCGGTGAGAGATGCCCTGGCCATGTGGGCAGCAAGTGGGGCCCCCCAGGCCAGACGGGGAGAAAGCTCTGGCTCAGGTATGGGTGGGTACAGGCCTTGGGCCTCATGTAAAGGTGGTGGGTGGGGGGACAGGATGATCAAGATGCCTATGAGGAGATCGTGCGGCTGCGACAGGAGAGGGGCCGCCTTCTGCAGAAGATCCGGGGCCTGGAACAGCACCAGGAACAGAGGAAGCAGGAGGTGAGGGGCAGGAGAGACAAGGGCTGGGGCTAAGCCTAAGCCTGGAACAGGTGCAACTCTGGGGAGAAGACTCCTCTGCCTCTCCTCCCTCCCTCATCCCTCTCTCCCCACTGACTCACTCTGGTCCAACCACACAAGCCTCTTCAGCTCTTCCTCCAGTACACCCTGCATGGTCCTGCCCCAGGACCTTTGCATGTGCTGTGCCTGCTGCTGGGAACACCTTCTCACAGATGGCCCTTTGACTCCCTCCCTCCCCTCCTTCAAGTCTTTGCTCAAAGGCAACGCCCCTACCCAACTTATTTAAAATTGTCACCTTCTCACTTCCCAGTTCACTTTATTCTTATTCTTATTCAAAGCACTTATTGCAACTGGGATGTACCATATATTTTATTCATGTTCACCCATTTGACTGTAAGCCTATGAGGGCAGGCATGGTTGACAGTGCCTGGTTCATGGTAGATGCTTGATAAATATTTATTGGATGAATGAGTATTCGAGTGAGTGGGTGAATGAATGAATATATGAAGTAGTGGCCCCATATGGGGGTCTGGCCAAAGCAGGCACTCAATAAATATTTAGTAATGATGAGGGGGCAGAGCAGTGCTGGGTGTGCAGTGGCTGCTCAGAGGGCATCGGTGCTTGGGATGGAGGGTCACTGAGCAGGAGGGAGCCTGGGAGGCCCTCCAGCCCATATCCAAGCCCAGTCCCGTCCCCTCTTCTTCTGTCAGCTGCCAGAGGCGGAGGCCAGCTCCCTCCACAGCCTGGAGAGACAGGTAGGGCTGGAGGTGGGAGGAAGCTCAATCCCCCAGGTGCCCAGTGTTTTCTCTGTGAAGCCAGCTGTGCCCCCCCACCCCCTCCTTGCAGGTGCAAGAGCTACAGCAGCTGCTGGTGGAGAAGCAGGAGGAGAAGGAGAGTCTGGGACGGGAAGTGGAAAGTTTGCAGAGTAGGCTCTCCCTGCTGGAGGTGGGCCTAGTGGGAAGTTGGGAGGGGGTGTGGCTAATAGGGGCGTGACCGTTGGGTGGGGCAACCAGGGGGTGGAGCTTCTGCTGCTACATGATAACACTAATAGACATACAGTCTCAGGCACATGCACAACAACAGACAAATATAATCACATGTAGATAACACACAAAACACACATAACGGACACTTTTATTTTTTATTTTATTTATTTATTTTTTGTCTTTTTAGGGCCGCATCCATGGCAATGGAGAGTCCCAGGCCAGAGGTCCAATCAGAGCTGTAGCTGCTGGCCTACACCACAGCCACAACAACGCAGAATCTGAGGCGCGTCTGTGACCTACACCACAGCTCAGGGCAATGCCAGATCCTTAACCCACTGGACAAGGCCAGGATGGAACTCGCGTCCTTATGGATACTAGTTGGGTTCATTGACTGCTGAGCCATGATGGAAATTCCCATAATGGACACTTTTAAATACACACAGACCCATGTACATGCACAGTTGGGTAACCATGCTTGTGTACGTGGAGTCTTACACATACAACAGGCGAACATACAACAAATGCATCTGTGAGTGTATACTCACACAATAAATACTTGTGCACACACGACAGATATTTCTCATTCAATCACACTCCTAGGCAACAAAATCCATAAATACATGTACACACACAAATACTTCTCAAAAAACATAATGAGACAAACTTACACATACACAATCATATTTGTGTGCACACATACACACATAAATACAGTCAGAACAATCACACTACAGGCTAAAATACAAGTGCAAAATGACACACAGTCATAGGAATTCACACAGGGGAGGCGCATGTACATGCTCACCACAGACCCACAACTCTGAGCCACTGTTGCAGGTACTCACACATGGGTGGACACAGGGCCCCACATGGCCCTGATGCAGAACAAATGCACCCTTGGAAGGGCACCCCAACATTCCTCACTCAGCCCCATGTGCCTGAGCAGGACATACAACCCTAATCATTGGGTTTATGGTCACACACTTGGACAGTGACTGGGCTGTTCACTGCCTTTACTGAGGAGCTCTTCATGGCTCCTGGCACACAGTTGGTGCCCAATAAATACTAGTGAGCCAAACACAGCCAGTCCAATGCTTGTGGGGAGTCATTCCAGATTCTTGGGGGGAGACACAGGAACTGAAGGGAGGGCAGGACCCTGAACCAGACCTCGGTACCCACCCCCAGAATGAACGGGAGAACACCAGCTATGACGTGGCCACCCTGCAGGATGAGGAGGGTGAGCTGCCTGACTTCGCAGGTGAGCCCCCACTGTCCTCCCCCCGCACACCCCCACCTCTTCATGTCTGGGGCCCCAGGAGTCAGAGCCTTGTCCCATAGGAGTGGAGAGAGGTTAAAGTTGGGAGGGAGCTTGACCCGCATGCATGATTTATTCCATTCATCCAAGCCGGACTACCCCTGACGCCACCGCTCCAGACCCCCAGCTCCCATTCCGTATGGCCTGGGACCCTGGGGCCTGACTCTGTGTCCCCTGCCAGGGGCTGAGGCGCTGCTCGCCAAGCAGCTAAGCCCGTCGGCCCAGGAGCTCCTGGCTTCACTGCAGGAGCAGGTGGCTGCGCTCACCAGACAGAACCAGGAGCTGCTGGAGAAGGTCCAGGTGGGGAAACTGAGGCCCAGGGGAGCAGGGTGGGGCCAGATCTGAGGACCAAGGGGCTGCTTCCTGGGGGATCAGGTGGGCCTGTGACTGAGTCAGACAAAGAATGTGGTATGACTGCCCTGTACTCTCCAAGGTCCCTTCAGCTCTCTCCTGGCTCCCCTGCCCCCACCAGATCCTGGAGCACTTCGAGAGGGACGAGATGGAGGCAAACGGTTTGGCCGAGGTCATCCCTCTAGCACTCTACGACTCTCTCCGGGCTGAGTTTGACCAGCTCCGCAGGCAGCACGCCAAGGCCCTGCAGGCTCTGGAGCAGCAGGAAGCATGGGAGGCCCCCAGAGAAGAGGAGGCAGCCCCTGGGGACAGCAAGGGCCTGGGAGCCAAGACCACCAGAAACGGGCCAATGGAAACAGAGCTTAACAGCAGTGCAGCTCCGGAAACCAGAATTAACGGGGCAGAGGCCACAGATGAGGAGGCTGCAGGAGTGGAGACCACGGGAGCAGGGGCCCTGGAAACAAAACCCACTGGCGTGGAGGCCACAGAAACAGATGGTGTGGGCGCTGAGACCTTGGAAGCAAAGGCCACAGGGGCTGAGGTCACAGAAACAAAATCTCTAGAAGGAAACCCGGAGCCAAAGGCCACAGGAGCAGAGGCCACAAACATGAAAGCAGAGGAACCAGAAAGGAAGGCCAGTGGAGTGGATGCTGTGGGGGGAGAGCTCACGGACACAGAGACCACAAAAACGGAAGCCATGGGAGTGGAGGCCACTGCCCTAAGGGTCTCTGCAGGCCCCGTCCTACACCCTGGTGCTGCTGAGGCCTCGGAGAAGTTGCAGGCAGAACTGGAAACCAGGATCCGCAGCTTGGAGGAAGCGCTCCGGCAGCGGGAGCGGGAGGCAGCTGCGGAGCTGGAGGCAGCCCACGGCAAGTGTGAGGCCGCAGAGGCTGAGGCAGGCCGGCTTCGGAAGCGGGTGCGTGAGGCTGAGGGTGGCGGCGTCAGCGGAGGTGACATGGGCCAGCTTCGGGCAGCACTGGAGCAGGCCCGGGAGGACCTCCGAGATCGGGACAGCCGCCTCCGGGAGCTGGAGGCGGCCTCGGCCCGGCTGGATGAAGCTCGGGCCGGCCGACTGTTGGCAGAGGAAGAGGCCCGGGGTCTGCGGGCAGAGCTGGCCCGGCGAGAGGAGGCGCGGCTGGAGCTGAGTCGGGAGCTGGAGGCGCTCCGAGAGCAGCTGGCTGCAGCCACGACCGCCAGGGAGCAGCAGCGGGCCGCGGCTGCCGAGCTAGGCCAGGCGCGGGATGCAGCGGAGGCCCGGGCCGCTGAGCTGGCCGCGGCCTGCGAGGAGGCTCGGCGGGGCCTGGCGGAGCTGCGCGAGGCCTCCGAGATGCTCCGCCAGTCAGCGGTGCCAGCCTCTGATCACCTCCGGCTGCAGGAGGAGGCCCTGGAGCTGCGGGGCCGGGCGGCCAGCCTGGAGCAGGAGGTGGTGGCCACGGGCAAGGAGGCCGCGCGGCTGCGAGCCGAGCTGGAGCGCGAGCGCATGGGCAGTGTGGCCCGCCTGGAGCACGAGCGCATTGTCGGTGTGCTGCAGGCCGATGTGGCCCGCCTGGAGGGGCAGCTGCAGGAGCTAGGACGCCGCCATGAGAAGACCAGCGCTGAGGTCTTCCAGGTGAGCGTGGTGGGGGCCCCCATGAGGCACACTTGGTGGCTGCTTGGCGGTTTGTTTCGACCCTGCAGCCTTGCAGTGTTTGGCCCCCATCTGTTTCAGTCCTGCAGACACTTGACCCTGTGGTGTTTCCAGGTGAACCTTTGACACTGCAGCCATTCTGACCTCCAGGATGTTTCAACTCGTGTTTTCATTTTAAAATCCTTCTGGCCATTTTGACCCCATCATTTGTGATCTGTTTATAAAACTTATGTGTATTCCAAGGTTATAGAGATATTCTTGTATGCTTTCTTTCAACACCTTTTTGGTTTTAGTTTCACAATCACATTGATGCTTCGTCTAATTTGTGTGTGTGTGTGTGTGTGTGTATGTGTGTGTGTGTGTGTGTGGTGTGAGGTAGGGATCAACATCCACCCATTTTTTTGGTAAGCAGTGAATTGGGGTTTTTATCCTGATGTTTTCACCTAATGTCCATTTTCTCTGCTGGTCAAAATGACCCTGTCGGTTTTTTCAGATAGCTGTTTTGAGATTGTCATTTTAACTTATTATCATTTTTGATGCTTTTTTGGGGGGAGGGTGCCCAAGGCATGCAGAAATTCCCTGGCCAGGGATCACACCCCCACCACAGCAGTGACCCAAGCTGCTGCATTGATGACATCAGATCCTTAACCCACTGTGCTGCTGGAGAACCCCTCATTTTTGATGCTTCAATCCCAAAGTAGGAGGATGTTATGTGTGGGGAATTCTGATGTAATTATTTTGAAAGCAGTAGATTTTGATGGTTAGTTTTTTTTATTTTTTTTTATTTTTTTAACCCAGGGAATATTTTTTGCACCCCAATGGTGGATCTTTTGACTCCATTTCTTTTCTTAATAATAAAAAATAGGTGGAGTTCCCGTCCTGGCGCAGTGGTTAACGAATCCGACTAGGAACCATGAGGTTGCGGGTTCGGTCCCTGCCCTTGCTCAGTGGGTTAACGATCCGGCGTTGCCGTGAGCTGTGGTGTAGGTTGCAGATGCGGCGCGGATCCTGCGTTGCTGTGGCTCTGGCGTAGGCCGGTGGCTACAGCTCCAATTGGACCCCTAGCCTGGGAACCTCCATATACCGTGGGAGCAGCCCAAGAAATAGCAACAACAACAACAACAACAAAAAAGACAAAAGACAAAAAATAATAATAATAATAATAAAAAATAGGGATGTCCCGTTGTGGCTCCGCAAAAACGAATCCAACTGGGAACCATGAGGTTTCAGGTTCCATCCCTGGCCTCGCTCAGTGGGTTAAGGATCCAGTGTTGCCGTGAGCTGTGGTATAGGTCATAGACGTGGCTCTGATCCTGTGTTACTGGGGCTGTGGTGTAGGCCAGCAGCTGTGGCTCCAATTAGACCCCTAGCTTAGGAACCTCTATATGCCATGGGCGCAGCCCTAAAAAGCAAAAAAAAAAAAAAAAAGTAAAAAATAGGAGTTCCACTGTGGCACAGTGTGTTAAGGATCCGTCATTTCCACAGCTGTAGAACTGTAGAACTTGGATTCAATTACTGCCCCAAGGAATTTCCATATGCTGCAGGTGTGGTCAAAAATAAAACAATAATAATAATAAACAAACAAAAACTCTAGCAGTCATTTTAACAAATGTGTGACTAAGAAGCCATTGTTCATTAATTGTTATCAAGAAAGCATTTCCCTCTCCATGCTTCTGTCTATTCACCCATATAATGGAGATAATAATAGTTCCTATTTTTGCACGAAAATTAAAAGTTTCTTTTCCTTTTTGGCTTTGCCTGTGGCATGCAGAATTCCTGGACCAGAGATTGAATCTGTGCCACAGCTCTAACCAGAGACAATGCCAGATTCTTAAGCTGTTGAGCCATGAGAGAACTCCACTTTTTAAAGAAAATTAAATGTTTTAATTTATATAAATTACTTAAGACAGTGATGGAACAAGTGATTAACAAATGGCAGGTATGGCGTTCTCGTCGTGGCTCAGTGGTTAACGAATCCAACTAGGAACCGTAAGGTTGCGAGTTCAATTCCTGGCCTTGATCAGTGGGTTAAGGATCCAGTGTTGCCGTGAACTGTGGTGTAGGTTGCAGACTCGCCTTGGAATCCCGCGTTGCTGTGGCTGTAGTGTAGGCCAGCGGCTACAGCTCCGATTAGACCCCTAGCCTGGGAACCTCCATATTCCTCGGGAGTGGCCCTAGAAAAGGAAAAAAGACAAAAAAACAAAAAACAAAAACATGGCAGGTAGGATCATTCTTTTCCCGAGAACATGCTCTTTTTTTTTTTTTTTGGCCACCCCATGGCACATGGAGTTCCCAAGCCAGGGATCCGATCCAAGCCGTAGTTTCCACCTAAGCCACAGCAGTACCAGATCCTTAACCCACTTGGACAGGCCAGGGATTGAACTTTCAAATCAGCACTCCCAAGATGCTGCCAATCCTGTTGTGCCACAGCGGGAACGCCAAGAACCTACTCTTTTAAACCAGTTAAATGTTTGATCTACTTCCTAGAGTTCTCAGTCCAACCTAAGTATGCCCATCTTTCATACCTATTTTCTAAATTTTACCTTCCCTCATGATCTCTTCTTTTGGGGTTAAATTTTGCAAGTCTCATCTGATACATCAATCAGTTTAGGGTTTTTTTTTAATTGTTGATGTGTAGCCAGTCTAAACCAAGTAGAACATCTAATTATTATTTATTTGGCTCAGGAGATATAATTTCCCTAAGGGCCAATGTTCCCCCAGGATCGATGTTTGCATATCTAACATTGCTCTGATCTTGATATTTTTGCAGTCAGCAGTCTACATGTAGTCATGTAGTTATCAGTTTTTGGACATTTGTTTCCTTTTCATCCCAATTTGTCTGTTTTTCTTTCATTTTGTAAGAAAGCTACAAACCTTCACATCACCAGCAAAGAACATTAGTTGTATTTTTATATAACAATAATAATAGCTATTTAATAACAACATCACAAACTCAAATATGGCAGTTAATGTGTGCCAAGCACTGTTTTACGTATATTCCATGTATTTCCCCATTGTATCCTCACAACCACTCTGTGACATGGGCACTATTATTATCCTCGTTTTACATATAAGGACACTGAGGCACAGAGATCTTATGTACTTGTCTAAGGACACACAGCTTGGCACAGTCACAGTGCCTACAGGAATTCAGAACTTCCCTGAATCAAATTCTTTGAGGTCAAATGGGCTCAAATGTCCTCAGGCAAAAATAGAAGTGTCAGAACCATTGGAGTCCAAACCTTCTCAAGGTCACACATGGGCTTGGGCTGCAGGTGCAGCGGGAGGCGCTGTTCATGAAGAGTGAACGGCATGCGGCCGAGGCCCAGCTGGCCACCGCAGAGCAGCAGTTGCGGGGGCTACGTACTGAGGCCGAGCGGGCACGCCAGGCCCAGAGCCGTGCAAAGGAGGCCCTGGAGAGGGCCAAGGAGAAGGACAAGAAGGTGAGTCTCCTTTTCTTATGCTCAGTTGGTGGGGGGGGGGGCGCCCTACTCGACCAAGGTTGAAAGGACTGTAAAGAATGTCCAGCTGAAAGCATCTTGGAAAATGAGCCCATTTTCCAGATGAGCGAACAGAGGCTCCAAGAAATAACCAAATAGCTCCAAGTCATACAGCACATCACTAGACAAGGGATGTAACCCTCCCAGAGCCCCAGGTGCTTTAGCACACACCAAGTCATGGAGCCCCAACTTGCTGTGTGATCTTGGACAAGTCACTTGACTTCTCTGAGCCCCAGTTGCCACCTCAGTAGCATGCGGATAAAATCACGGTAGGGATTATGGTTTATTTGTAGCAGCATTCCTCCCCCTCTGCAGTAGCGGCACTTGGGGCTTGGTCATTCTTTGCGAGGGTCCATCCTGGGCACTGTGGGGTGTTGGGCAGTGTCTTGCGCTCACCCACTCCATGCCAGGAGCACAACCAAAAATGTCCCCAGGTATCTCCTGGCGTCCCCTAGGGGCAGGACCACCGCTGGTTGAGAACTCCTGATCTATAAAAATAATAATAAAGCCCAGCATTTATTGCGTGCCTGCTGTTTGTCAGCACACTTTAAACTTAATCTCTGTCAGAGTAACAGCAACCTCCCGAGGTGACAGCTGTAATTCTCCTGACTGTACAGATGAGGAAACTGAAGCTCAGGGGGGTTAAGTCACCTTCCCAAGATCTCCTGCGAGGAAAGGAGGAAGGGACGCAAACCCAGGCCTGTCTGACCCATCCCCTAGTCCAGGATGCTTTTGCTCCTCCTCTTCTGTCTGCCTCCACTTTCACTTTGCAGAGATCTATAGGCAAGATTTTTCTGGAAAGGGCCAAACGGTCCATGATTTTGGCCCTGCAGGGCCACCCTACTGGGTTCTGCTTTGCTACAGGAGCCATTGTTGACGTTAAATGATGTAATATATGACCTAATGACGTGCAGATGACTTGTGATGCGTGGGCGCGACCGGGCGCCAATCAAATTTAACGTTTGAACATGGAAAGGTGAATTGGGTTTAACTTTTACGTGTCATGAAATATCATTCTTCATCTGACTCCCTCCTGCCCAACCATTTAATGTGTAAAAATCATTCTTAGCCTCTAGGAAGGACTCGGCCTGTGGGGTAGTTTGCTAACCTCTAGGATGTGGACTTTCCTGTGAAAGCCTGTCCCTCACCTTCTGCTGTAGCCGGGCTCAGGGTGACAGCTGACCTCTCCCGCTCCCACCCCAGATCACAGAACTCTCCAAGGAAGTCTTCAGTCTTAAGGAGGCACTGAAGGAGCAGCCAGGAGCCGCAGATGCCTCGGAGGTGGAAGCCCTCCGCGGCCAGGTGAAGACTCTGCAGGAGCAGCTGGAGGTGAGCAGGGCTCAGGGCAGGGGTCCCAGGAGAGGGACAGGCAGGCAGGAGGGGTGGCACATGGGCCAGGGGTGGGAGGAAAAAATCCAGTATTTGAGCAAGCAGCCCTGTCACACTGGTACGTGCCATAAAAAGAGGGGATCGGGTACAAAGGGGGCTTTGGGACATATCTTGGGGGAGCATCAGACTTTTCTGAGCACCCCTCCCCCACACCCACAGGAGGCCGCCAGGGATCACAGTGCAGTGGTGGCCTTGTACAGGAGCCACCTCCTCTACGCCATTCAGGTAAGTCACCCTGGCTTTGGGTGCCTTGCTGTTCATCTCTGGGCCTCAGTTTCCCCTTCTGTCCAGTGGGAGGCTGGTGGAGGGGAGAGGTTCATGGCCTCCAGGGGTGAAGAGGGAGGGGAATGGCAAAGCTGGGGTGGGGGAAGCACCCAGGCTCTCTGCTGCTCCCTCCACCCCCTGTCCAGGGTCAGATGGATGAAGATGTGCAGCAGATTCTGAGCCAGATCCTGCAGATGCAAAGACTCCAGGCCCAGGGCCGCTGAGATCTGAGCCCTGCCCTCCACCCGCCAGGCCCCGCACAGGAGTGTCCAGACTCCCTCACTGACCATCCCCTCACTACCTCCCTGGCCCCACTGGTCCCTGAACACACTGGTCAGTCTAGACCCGGGCCCTGACTGAGCCCTCCTCCCCCACACCAGAGAATCTATGAGTCCTCTCTCCCATGGCCAGTCCATGAGGTCCCCCTCCCCAGGAATAAAAGCTTCCGGAGCAGAGGATGAAAGCATCATGTGGCCTGATTGCTGGGCCCCCACCACAAGGAGGGGAGAGGGTGGCCCACTGCAGGGATTCAGGACTAAGGTGAGGAGAGCAAGGCAGCCCCCAAGAAAAATACCATGTTACTGCTGGGTTTTGGGGGGTTTTTTGGCTTTTTTGGGCTGCACCTGCCTGTGGCATATGGAAGTTCCCAGGCTAGGGATCAAATTGGAGCTACAGTTGCCAGCCTACACCAGAGCCACAGCAACGCCAGATCCAAGCCAAGTCTGCGACCTACACCACAGCTCAAGGCAACACCAGATTCTTACCCCACTGAGAAAGGCCAGGAATCAAACCCACAATCTCATGGTTCCTAGTCAGGTTTGTTTCCACTGCGCCACGACAGGAACTCCACTGCTGTTATCTTATTTTATTCTTTTATTTTTATTTTTGGTCTGGCCCCAAGGTAAGTTCCCAGGCCAGGGATTGAACCTGAGCCACAACAGCAACAATGCCAGGTCCTTAACCCACTGAGCCACCAGGGAACTCCTTCCCCCTGTTATTTTAAAAAATCAGAATGGGTGCCAGAAAGCTCATGATGACATCATCACCCTAAACCCAGCCCTAGTGGGACTGTCCCAGCCCTTGGGCCACCCCCCTGAAAACCCCTGGGGGTTCTTGGCTCTTTCCCACTCAGGCAGGGAGGTGGCTCCACATCCAGCCTGTCCCTGGTCAGTCCCTTCGAGGATGTCCACGGGTGGGGGCTACCTCCCCAGAAGCTGAGTTTTGGTCTCTGTGGCCTGGAGCAAGGAGGGTGGCTGGCAGGGAGTGGGGTGTGTGTGTGCGTGTGTGTGCGCGCGCACGCTCGCGTGCGCCCATCGCTGTGGTTCACAAGTATACAGGCATTTTCTGTGTTGGTGCCTGCGTCTCTCCACCTCTGTTACTCTCTCAGTCTCTCTCCTCCCTGCTCTTTCTCTTTCTCACTGTCATCATCCCCCTCCCCAGGGTTCCCCCTCCATGCTGCAGCCGGAAGGAAGGCCCTGCTTGGAAAGGCCACAGGGTCACCACTTCTCCCTTTCGTGACTCTTCCCCCTGCCCCCACCTTTGGGGCCTTCTGCACCCGAGCCTGGGGTGGCTGGTGAAGGGCCTGGGGGCTCCTCCTCTGTCCCTTCCTGGCTCTTCTGGCCCCACGAACCAGGCAGTGAGTCAGAAGGGGAAGGGGAAGTGGGGGGCCTCCACCGGGGGCTGGGCTTTCCGCTGGGTGGGACCCAAGTCCCCTGCCTCCCTGAGGGTGCTCCCTGCCCCAGCCCCTGAGAGCAGAGCGGGCCAGAGCCATGGCTGTGAGACTTGTCCTGGTCCTTGCCCTTGCCCTCTGGGTGAGCAGCCGGCCCTGCCACGGGAGAGAAGGTATGTGGGGGCTCCGGGAGGTGGGGGAGCCAGGGCAGAGGGACATTATCTGGGGACTGGACTTTGTCTGCCATGGAACATTCTGGGTGGGGTGGAAGCTCACACAAGGACTGTATGCCCACTGGTGGGAGGGGGTTACCATCCCGTTGCATGGATGGGGAAATGGAGGCATAGAGAGGACAAGTCCTACTCTAGAGTGACCAGAAGTGGCAGCCACAGCCTGCAGAGAGCGAGGGACAGAGGGGGAGAAATCAGGACTGTATCCATTTACTTCCTGTGATTCAAAACAAAGCCATCACGAATAGGGGGTCCAGTAAAAATATCTCCCTCCCACCAGAAATCCCCCCCACCCCCAGGTCCCCTCTGTGGCCCCTTAAACCTCAGTTTCTCTAACCGAAAGATGGGCTAATAGTTCCTGCCTTGGTGAATTGTAGCGGGGGTGGGAGATGACATAAGTGTCTTTCATTCATGGACTCATTCCTGCCACAAGCCTTGATTAGCAGTGAGGTGGGGGCTGAGCCACCATAGGGCTTTCACAACCCCGGGTGAATCAGAAGCTCACACTACTCCCCTCTCTGGACCCCCCCAGCAGCTCCCACCCAGCCCAGGCTGCGGTGCCAGGCCTCCAGGTACCCGATCGCCGTGGATTGTTCCTGGACCCTGCCACCCACTCCAGCCTCCACCAGGCCCACATCTTTCATTGCCACATACAGGTCAGAGAGCCTGGAAGGGTTCCTGGGGATTCCACAGCTGGGCTGACACACCAGGATCAGGATAGCCAGGGACTTAATGAGAGCCTGAAATGCTCAGAATTCTAGGGCAGCACCAACCCTTGGAAATATACTCCCTAAGTTCCTATTATGGCTCAGCAGGTTAAAAACCCAACATAGTATCCATAAGGATGTGGGATTGATCCCTGGCCTTGCTAGGTGGGTTAAGGATCTGGCATTGCTGTGGCTGTGGTATAGGCCAGCAGTTGCAGCTCTAATTTGACTCCTAGCCTGGGAAGTTCCATATGCCACAGGTGCAGCCATAAAAAGGGAAAAGAAAAGAAAAGAAAAAAAAAAAGGAAATACACTCCCTAAAATACATACTACAAGCCACACGTGGAGGGTAAAATTTTCTAGAAGCCAGCTTTAAAAAATAAAAAGAAATAGGTGACACTGGTTTTAATACTGTATTCGAATAACATTTAAATATTCCACATATTTACCATTTAACATGACTGAATGTAATGTAATTATTTTTAATGGCTGTACCAGTGGTATGCAGAAGTTCCTGGATCAGGGACTGATTCCGAGCTGTAGCTGTGACCTATGCTGCACTGCATCAATGCTGGATCCTTAAACCTACTGCACCAGACTGGGGATCAAACCTGTGCCTCTTCAGTGACCCAAGCAGCTGCAGTCAGATTCTTAACCCACTGTGCCACAGTAGAAACTCCTGAATGTGGTGTAATTAACCTGCTTATATGTGATTTATCTACTTAAATTTATAGCAGAAAAAATTTATAGTAGAAACTGATTTAATATCATTTAATAAGATTATCTAAAGTATTATTTCAACATGTAATCAATAATTTAAAAATTAATGAGAGGAGTTCCCTTGTGGTGCAGTAGGTTAAGAATCCAGCATTTTCACTGCTATGGCTTGGGTAACTAATGTGGTACAGGTTCAATCCCTGGCTCAGGAACTTCGACACGCCACAGCCAAAAAAAAAAAAGGTAGTTTACATTCTGTCTTGTTATACTAAGTTGTGGAAATTCCATGCGTTTGTTTGTTTTTTGTTTTCATTTTTGTTTTTTTACTGCACCCCAGCATGCAGAAGTTCCTGGGCCAGGGATCAAACCTGAGCCACAACAGTGACAATGCCAAATCCTTAACCACTAGACCACCAGGGAACTACTCCCTGTGGGTTTTATGCCTATATCACATTTTAATTCAGTTGCTAAACATTCATTGGAAATTCTTGATATTTGATTATATTTCATAAACTTTCTGTTTCCGAGTTCCACAGCAACCTTCACAAGTTTGGATGCTGTGGAAGTTTCCCTGGACAGTGAGCTCTGGTCTCTAGGGTCTGAAATCTTGGGGTGTCAGAATCGAGAGAACTGGAATCTTATTATTTCAGATTCCAGAACATGTTGTAGACCCAGGACTGTTGGAAACCTAAGGCTGGAACACTGACGTTCTAGAAAGCTTTAGAATTTGGACTCTTGCATCTCCCTGTGGGGTATTACCCCCCATCCTGGGTCAACCAGGCTTTGTGATGTTGGGGTGAACAGCTTTCTGAGGGTCATGCTGCCAAGAGCAGGACTCCTGGCTTGCTGTCTCCACTTAGGGTTCAGGGCACATGTGGGCCATCAGGAAGTACTGGCACCCTCACAGCATCTACTCTGTGTCCAGGCTTGGCATGGCTGCCCATGGGGAGAGCTGGCCCTGCCTCCAGCCCACACCAGAGGCCACCAGCTGCACCATCCCGGATGTCCTGATGTTCTCCATGGTGCCCTATGTGCTCAACGTCACAGCCATCCACCCCCAAGGCAGCAGCAGCAGCTTGGTGCCCTTTGTCCCAGAACACATCAGTGAGTGGAGGTGGTTGTGGGGGAGGGCCCTCAATTTGCTCCTGCTCCTTCCCACCCAATACTCCCACCCCCCCACCTGTCACTCATCCTGTTCATCCATCATGGATCCTGTGGGCTCTACTTTCACAGTTCATCAAGAATCCACCCACTTCTCCCCTCTCTTCAGCCCCCACCTGGTCCGCCTCCATCATCACCCACTTGGACCAGCCCAGTAACCTCCATCCTGGTCCCCTGGCTCCTACCCTCCCCCTCACAGTTTGTCCTCCCAGCAGCAGCAACCAGAGAGCATATATGAGCACCAGAGTCAGGCTTCCCCCTTGCCCCCATGGCCTCTCTTCCCTGCAGCTTCCACAGGTGGGAGCTTATGAGCACCTGAGTCAGGTCACTCGCTTGCCTCCACAGCCTGTCCTCACCACGGCAGCCACCAGAGGACGCCTGTGAGCACTCTAGTCAGATTCTGCCTGCAGCTCTCACTCCCATAACCTGTCCTCCCTGTAGCACCCACAGGAGGGCGCCTGTAAGTGTTATAGTCAGGTTCTGCCCTTAGCTCTCCCTCCCATACTCAGGTTCAGCCCTTAGCTCCCAGCCTCCCCCCAACAGCCCGTCCTCCCTGCAGCAGCTGCAGGAGGATGACTATGAGCATTTGAGTCAGGCCTTGCCCTCTCCCCAACAGCCTGTCTTCCCCCAGCAGCCACGAATTGTGCTTGTGAGCACCTGAATCAGGCCCCTCCCTTGCCCCCACAGTCTGTCCTCCCTGTAGCAGCCTGTCAGGAGGGTGCCTGACAGGTTCTGCCCTCAGCTCTTTTGTTCCCATAACCTGTCCTCCCTGTGGCAGCCACAGGAGGGCGCCTGTGAGCACTTTAGTCAGGTTCTGCCCTCTCACTCCCATAACCTGTCCTTCTGGCAGCAGCCACAGGAGGGCGCCTGTAAACACTCTAGTCAGGTTCTGCCCTTAAGTCTCATTCTCATAGTCTGTCCCGCCCGCAGCAGCCACTGGAGGGCACCTGTGAGCACCATAGTCAGGTTCTGCACTCAGCCCTCACTCTGAGAGCATGTCCTCCCTGCAGCAGCCACAAGAGGGTGCCTGTGGAGTCAGATTCCACCCAAGGTGCCCACTATAAACCCCACAGTCTGTCTTCCCTGATAGCAGCCACGAGAGGGCACCTGTGAGCACCTTAGGCAGATACTTCCCTCTCACCCCCACAACACACAGCCCTCCAGGGGTCCCACCTTCTTCAGGGTAAAAGACTAAGCCCTCTTTGCTGCTCAAGGCCCTGCACAATCTGCCCTGTCCCCTCCCTGCCATTACCTTCTTCCTCTTTTCCCTGGCTGACTCTTCTGCAGCCATACTGTGGCCTCTCTGCTGTTCTCCAACAAACATTCCTGCCCCAAGACCTTTGTACTGGCTGCTTCCTCTTCTCTTAGATCTTCAAATGGTCCACTCCTTCACCAACTTTAGTTCTCAACTCAAATGTCATCTGAAGCCTCCCCTGAGCATATTTTTTTTAAATAGCAAACCATCATATATTGCTAGTGGTTACCACAAAAAAAAAAAAAAAGTCTGACAGATCTCAAAGAATTAAACATAGTTTTCCAAATAACCTGGGAATTCCAGTTCTGGATATATATGTAAGAGAAATGTGTACCCAAAAACTTGTGTGTGAATGTTCATAGCAGTATTATTCATAATAGACCAAAAAATAGAAACAACAAAAATGCCCATTAACTGATGAATAGGTGCACAAAATGTGTACACCTACACACTGGAATAGTATTCTGCCATGAAAAGGAGTAAAGCACTGATGTGCGCTACCACGTGGAGACCACAATGCTCAGTGAGAGAAGCAGACACAGAAGGACACACAGGGTGTGATTCCACAGATGCAAAACGTCCAGAGCAGCCACATCCACAGACACAGAGTGAATTCATGGTTGTAGGGGCTGGGAAGGGAGGAATGGGGGTGACTGCTATTGGGGTTTCTTTTTGGGGTGATGGAATGTTCTGGATTAAATAGTGATGATGGTTGCACAATAGTGTGAATGTACAAAGCCAGTGATCTGTACACTTTAGAAGGGTGAGTTTTCTGGTATGTGAATTATGTCCCCCAAATCATTGTGACCCACTCTCTGTCTTGCCCTCCTAAACTTCTTTCCCTTTGCTTTATGCCCTTCGGATTTGCCTCTTGTCTCTTATCTTCTGCCCCAGTGGATTGACAGAGCTCCAAGAGGACAGGGCTTCTGTGTCCCCAGTGTCCAGGACATCGCCAAACACTCAGTGGACCCTCAATTAGTATTTATAGGTTGGTTGAATGAATGAACTGCCATCTGCTGACCCTGCCTCCTGCTTATGCCTCAGTCAAACCGGACCCTCCAGAAGGCGTGCGCCAGAGCCCCCTCCCTGGGCAGCAGCTTTGGGTGCAGTGGAAACCCCCCCGCTCCTGGCCCTTCCCGGAGATCTTCTCCCTCAAGTACTGGATCCGCTACAAGCGTCACGGAGCTTCCCGCTTCCGCCAGGTGAGGAGGATGAGGGCAGGGAGAGTGGAGGAAAGAGCGCATGCAGAGGTGCACTGGGGCCGGGATGCTGGTTTGCGCCATGAAGGCGGCCCCAGCAGTTCTGCTCCTGGGCATCTACCTGGAAGAACTGAAATCAAGGTCTCCAACAAATACTGCTACACAGATGTTCACAGCAGTGCTGCTCACAGCAGCCTCCAAATGGAAACTACCAAAGTGGCCATTAACAGTTGGTGAATGGATACACAAAACATGGTCCCTCCACACTCGGGAGCATCACTCAGACTGCAAAGGAGAGGAGAACGGACACTCCCACCACGTGGACGAACCCAGAGACCATGATGCTCAGTGAGAGAAGCAGACACAGAAGGACACAGTGTGGGATTCCATGGATGGGAAACGTCCAGAACAGGCACAGCCACAGACAGAGAGTGGATTAGTGGTTCTCAGGGGCTGAGGGAGGAGAGAGGTGATGCTAATAGGGATGGGGTTGCTTTGGAGCATTGGAGTGTTCTGGAATTAGAGGTGATGGTTGCACACTCTGTGAATGTACTAAATGCCACTATGTTGTCCACCTTAGGATGGTTAATTTCATGTCTTGTGAATTGCATCTCAATTGAAAGCCATATATATATATATATATAGCCTTTTTTTTAGAGCCACATTCACAGCATATGCAAGATCCCAGGCCAGGGGTTGAATCAGAGCTGCAACTGCCAGCCACAGCCACAGCCACAGCAATGTAGGATCTAAGCTGAGTCTGTGACCTACACCACAGTTCATGGCAACGCCAGATCCTCAACCCACTGAGCGAGGCCAGGGATCAAACCTGCATCCTCGTGGATACTGGCTGGGTTTGTTACCATTGAGCCACGATAGGAACTCTTATATTGTTTTATTTTATTTTATTTTATTTGTCTTTTTTTTTTTTGCCATTTCTTGGGCCGCTCCCTCGGCATATGGAGGTTCCCAGGCTAGGGGTCAAATCGGAGGTGTAGCCGCCGGCCTAGGCCAGAGCCACAGCAACGCGGGATCTGAGCCACGTCTGTGACCTACACCACAGCTCATGGCAACAGCGGACCGTTAACCCACTGAGCAAGGGCAGGGATCGAACCTGCAACTCATGGTTCCTAGTCGGATTCGTTAACCACTGTGCCACGACGGGAGCTCCCCTCTTATATTGTTTTAAACCTTTTTTTTTTTTTTTTTGCCACAGTGAGCAGTGGCTTGATGTGGGATCTGTGTTCCAAGATCAGGGGTTGAACCTGGGCCACAGCAGTGAAAGCACTAAGTCCTAACCACTACACCACCAGAGAACTCCCTTAAATTCTTAAAAAATAAAAAAAATTAATGGTAGGTACCGTGAGCATCTAGGCAGGTTGATTGTGTCCTGGGCAGCTTTGAATGCTGGGCCAAAGAGCTGAGTCTTTGCAGGATTTAGGTTTTTGCAGTCCTGTCTTAGAGAAACTTCTGCAATGATGGAAATATTCCACATCCACGCCACCTAAAATTGCAGCCCCGAGCAGCAGGAGGCTGCTGAGCAGCTACAGTGGGGCAAGTAGCCAAAGAATTGGCTTTTAAAGTTTATTTGGTGTTCATTAATTTAACTGTGTAAATATTGCAATTTTTATTTTATTATTCTTATTTATTTTTTAGGCTGTGCCCTTGGCATGTGGAAATTTCCAGGTCAGAGATCAAACCCAAGCCACAGCAGTGACAATGTGAGATCCTTAACCCACTGAGCCACCAGGGAACTCCAATGTTTGCAATTTTTAAAGTGAGACAGAATTCACCTGCCATGAAACTCACCATTTTAAAGGGCACAATCCAGGAGTTCCCATCGTGGCTCAGCTGAAATGAATCCGACTGGTAACCATGAGGATGAGTGTTTGATCCCTGGCCTCACTCAGTGGGTTAATGATCCAGCACTGGCGTGAGCTGTGGTATAAATCAGAGGCGGCTTGGGCCCCGAGTTGCTGTGGCTGTGGTGTAGACCAGCAGCTTCAGCTCTGATTTGACCCCTAGTCTGGGAACCTCCATTTGCCATGGGCGCGGCCCTAAAAAGCAAAACAAAACAAAACATAAGCCATCACATCCAGCTGCCATATGGGTTGGCTTGGGCAGAGCAAGGAGGGAGAATCAGACCTGGGTTGGGGAGCTGCTGTGGTGGCAGGCATAGGACACCTTTGGATGGCAGGTCGAACAGGAGAGAGAACAGGAAAGGAGCTGAGGGGGCGCCTCATTGGTGCTCTGGGATCTTAACCTGTGAAGGTGCCTGAGTGGGGACACAGAGAGGTCAAGCTGTTAAAAGAACTGGTTACATTTCCCTAGAGAAGCAGACATATGATGCCACACAGGCAGCATCGGGACATCAGGGCAGAAGCAGGAGCCAGGGGAGGGCCCAGGCCAGAGCTTGCTTGGAGTTTCGGTGGAAAAGGGGAGGCGGGGCAGGTGAACCACTCGGGATTGGCGAGTTTGCATGACTGTAGTGGGCTCTGGGCGGCTGGAAGGTCTCCAGTCACCAGGCCTCTGGCCCTGGGGTGATTTGGGGGTGGGGGACAGGCTAGCCTGTGAGAGGTAGAGAAAGGGGTTGGATAGTTTATATATGACAGGCGAGCTTGGAATTCCATGGTGGCCTAGTGGTTAAGGATCTGGCATTGTCACTGCTGTGGCATAGGTTTGATCCCTGGCCTGGGAACTTCCAGGAACTTCTGCCACAGACATGGCCAAAAAAAAAAAAAAAAAAAAAAAGCCTTGCTCTTGGTCTTCCAAGAGTTGGCTAATCCCAGGAGGGGCAGTCTCTCCCGGGTCAGACGGCAGGCAGGGGGCTGCAGAGGGCACGTCCTTTTGGATGGACACTTGGTGCCTGAGTCCTGATGTAATAGCCAGACAGGGAGACAGAAGGCAGGTCACACAGCCTCCTTGTTCCCACTGACCCCGGTCTCCTTCTGCTTTCAGGTGGGGCCCATTGAAACCACATCCTTCACGCTCAAGGCTGGGAGGCCCAAAGCCAGGTACTGCATCCAGGTGGCTGCTCAGGACCTCACCGACTATGGGGAACCAAGCGCCTGGAGTCTCCCTGCCACTGACTCTGTGACCCTGGGCAAGTAGTGGGGGGCAAGGGGCTGGGCCCTTGACATCCACCTAAGGGTGAATGGGACCCATCTGATCTGGGTTGCTGCTGCTGAGTTGCTGAGTGCTGCTGCCGAGTTGCTGAGCCACCTTGCACAAGTGACTTTGCCTCTCTGAGCCTCAGTTTCTCAATCTGTGAAATGAGCATGAGCTCCCTCCTTCGACACAGAACAAGGCTTTGGGAACTGTGACCATGAAATGTTTTTGTTATTTAATTAAAAAAGGATCATTGTCACTGGAATCAGGACTCTTTTTTTCTTCCTGCCTTCGGCAGATCCCTAGGAAACTCAGGGAGGAGTCTGAGAGGAGAGGACAGACCATCGCAGACACAGTGAATCTCCATTCCCACGTGGGGTTGGGGCTGGACCAGAGGAAGAGAATGGGGCTGGGGGAGTCAGGGCAGGGGTCGGGGGGTTCTGCCTGGGATGGGGTGGTGGAATTCATTCAGCTCTGCAGTTTGGTTCACACACCTCCCCAGAAACTGCCCTGTTGTAAGCCCCACTGTTGGGGGACACAGATGGGACCTGAGTTTGGGAAGATTTCTCTGAGGAGGGGGCCAAAGAGCCAGGTTCTGAAGCATTTTCTCAATCCAGGGGCTTCTCTGTACATTTCATTCAGGTCTAAATTCACAGGTCAGCAGAGTTCCCTCTGTGGCAGTGCGGGTTCAATCCCTATCCTGGCAGCATGGGATAAGGATCTGGTGTTGCCACAGCTGTGACATAGATCACAGCTGCAGCTCAGATTTGACCCCTGGCCTGAGAACTTCCATATGCCACAGGTATGGCATAAAATAAAATAAATTCAGGGGTCCCGTCATGGCGCAGTGGTTAACGAATCCGACTAGGAACCATGAGGTTGTGGGTTCCATCCCTGGCCTTGCTCAGTGGGTTAAGGATCTGGCGTTGCCGTGAGCTGTGGTGTGGGGTTGCAGACGTGGCTCAGATCCTGCGTTGCTGTGGCTCTGGCGCAGGCCAGCGGCTATGGCTCCAATTCGACCCCTAGCCTGGGAACCTCCATATGCCTCAAGAGCAGCCCAAGAAATGGCAAAAAGACAAAAAAAATAAAAATTAAAAATAAAACATTGAGCTTGTGGCAGTTTGTTACAGCAGCCATAGGACACTCAACTTTCTCAAGTAGCCCCTTCTCATCACTTTGTTAACCTGTTGTTTTGTCTTCAAATCACTTACCAGGACCTGAGTTTTTGTGTGAGTGTGTTTATTGTCCATCAGTCCCACTACACAGGCAGTGATCTCCAGGGGGCAGAAATCTTATGTCTTGTTCTCTGATGTGTCCCCAGTGACCAAGCACATCTCCGATACAGAGCAAACATTTGTAAAAGGAAGGGGGAGGCTAGGGAAGGGATGGCCTCTTTAGAAAGATGAACACAGAGGCAAGCAATAGGGAGACATAAGGGAGTAAATATGTGTGTAGGAGGGAAGACTCGCTGTAGTACAATGGGATCAGTGGCATCTCTGAAGCACCAGGATGCAGGTTCAACCCCTGGGCCTCCACAGTGGGTTAAGGATCCTGCATCGCCACAGCTGAGGAACAGATCACAGCTGTGGCTCCCATTCAATCCCTAGCCCAGGAACTTCCACATGCTGCTGGTGTGGCATGGGAAATAACAAACAGGAGTTCCTGTTGTGGCTCAGTGGTAATCCGACCAGTATCCATAAGGATGTGGGTTCGATCCCTGGCCCCACTCAGTGGGTTAAGGATCCAGCATTGCCATGAGTTGAGGTGTAGGTCGCAGACAATGCTGGGATCTGGCGTTGCTGTGGTGAAGGCCGGCTGCTGCAGCTCGGATTGGACCCCAGGCCTGGGAAGTCCATATGCCTCAGGTGCGGCCCTTAAAAAACCAAAAAGAGGAGTTCCTGTTGTGACGCAGCAGAAACGAATCTGACTAGTAACCTTGAGGTTTCAGGTTCCATCCCTGGCCTCCCTCAGTGGGTTAAGGATCTGACATGGCTGTGAGCTGTGGTGTAGGTCGCAGACGCGGCTTGGATCCTGCGTTGCTGTGGCTGTGGTGTACGCCAGCAGCTGTAGCTCCGACCTGACCCCTAGCCTGTGAACTTCTATATGCCGCGGGTGCGGCCCTAGGAAGAAAACCAAAAAAACAAAAAACGAACAGGGAATGTCGTGACCGGCAGCCCCATCGCCTCTAGGGGGCGCAACGCCTCCTTGAAATTTCAAATCCTGACCAACGCCGGAACTCTGATGAGCGCCCCCAGGGTTGCAACCAGGGAGGGAAGACCGAGGGACTCGGATGTTGACAGGCGGAGGCTGGAGCCAATGATAAAGGCAAGCTGTATACGCTGCAGCCAATAACAGCGGCTGAAGGAGTGGCGTAAGCGGAAGTACAAAGGATAGACGGTCGGGAAAGTTCGATAAGCACCGAGCCTAACCAGTACTCTCGTGCTTGTGAGAAGACTAGGAGGCAAAGATGTCGGAGCGAAAAGTTTTAAACGTAAGTGTTGGGCGACTAAGGCTTTCCACCAGTGGTGGGACCTCTCGTAGCCAACGGAAGTGGGCTAATTATACCCTTCTAGTGGGACCTTTGCCTTGTTCCCAGCGGTCTGCACACTCCCCCCAATCACCTTCCGCGGAGGGTGGGCCTTCAGCTAAACCTCATCCTTGAGCCTGGAGTGTACCCCATCACCTTTGGGGGCGGAGCTTGGGTGTATTTACCAGATCTCTTCTCCTGATTGGATCTTCTCAAGGGAACTATCCAATCACTTTCCTTGGGGCGGAGCTTTCTTAAAATCGTGGTATTTCAGCTCTAAGCACCGCCGGCAGGGGGTCTATTTTAGCCAGTTCTGATCTTTGGGAAGGGTTAGGCTTATCTAAATTCAGCGTGCGGCTGGAGACTTTTCCAGTTGCCTTAAGTCTGCCAGCTCTTTTGGGGAAAAAAAAATCATTCCCTAACAGAACTGGTGTGTGTGTTGAGGGGGGGGCGGGGTCTGGAAAGCAGCATTCAGCTTCTGGAGAAGAAAACTCCGGAATTCTGAGTCCCTGTCCCCCACCGTCCAAGAGGGTGTGTGCTCCCAGGAAAGGAGTGAGCTCACCGGCCTGGGAGTGTGTAAACCCAGGATGTCAGGAAGGAGTAGAGAAGAGACCTCCAGACTGATGGCTCCGAGCCCAGGTTTCCAAGGTCAGTTTGATGTCTCTTTCCCTAACTCAGTGCTCTAATCTTTTAAACACCTGTGGTAAGAATCCAGCCACTGGAGTTTCTGTTGCAGCTCAGCGGCTTAAGAACCCAGCTAGTGTGCATGAGGATGCGGGTTTGATCCCTGGCTTCACTCAGTGGGTTAAGGATCCGGCATTGCTGCAAGCTGCGGCGTAGATGAAGGATGCGGCACAGATCGCAGATGCAGCTCTGATTTGGCAGCTGCAGCTAGGATTTGACCCTTAGCGCGGGAACCCCCATATGCTGCAGGTTTGGCACTGAAAAAAAAAAAAAGAAAGAAAGAAAAAGAAAAATCTAGCCCCAGTCACCTCACATTCCAGGACTTCATATGGGTGAAAGTTCTTCCATCCTGAGGATCTAACTGGGAGGCCATCTATTCCCATAACTTTCTGGTAAATACTTGTGTTTGCCAGGTACTGCTCTAAGTGCCATATTCACGAAGTCCTTGCAGGTGAACAAGTTATCCCTCCATCAGATGAGGAAACTCAGGCCCAGAGAGATTATGTAATAGCCAGAGAGTGGTGGAGTCAAACCCAGTACCCCCAGCTCTGTAATGTATGCTCCTAATCATGACACCAGTTTCCCCAAAGTCGTGTCCCTGGCTTTGCTTCTCACACTGTGTGACCTTGAGTAGCTGAAACCACCAGGATTCAGTTTCCTATGGGTATTCTGCTGTCTGTCTCAGGTCTTTGCAGGGATTGCATAAAGCAAGGGATGTAAAGCTCTAAATAGTATGTGGCACCTCGTAAGTGCTCAGAGCTCAAAGTGCTTTATTTTCTGTTTATCCTGCGTGGTGATTTTTAAACATAATCCAAACTCACCTTCCCCACATTTTCCATCTCAGGCTTCTGTGCAGAAAGAGTTAATACAACAGGCCTGAGGCTGCTGTCCTTAGAAAGGCCTGCTTGTGAGGAGTCCCCGTTGTGGCTCAGCAGTAATGTACCCGACTAGTGTCCATGAGGTTGTAGGTTCGATCCCTTGCCCTGCTCAGTGGGTTAAAGATCCGACGTTGCAGTGAGCTGTGGGGTAGGTTGCAGATGTGGCTTGGATCTGGCGTTGCTGTGGCTGTGGTATAGGCTGGCAGCTACAGCTCTGATTCAACCCATAGCCTGAGAACTTCATATGCCCTGGGTGAGGCCCTAAAGAAAGAGAAAGAAAGACCTGCTTCTGGAGTTCTCGTTGTGGCTTAGTGGGTTAAGAATCCAGCATAGGAGTTCCCATTGTGGCTCAGCGGGTTATGAACCTGACTAGTATCCATGAGGATGTGGGTTCGATCTCTGGTCTCGCTCAGTGGGTTAAGGATCCAGTGTTGCCACAAGTTCTGATGTAGGTCACAGATGTGCCTCGAATCTGGTAATGCTGTAGCCATGGTATAGGCCTCAGCTGCAGCTCTGATTCAATCCCTAGCCTGGTACTTCCATATGCTGTAGGTGAGGCTATAAAAAGGAAAAACAACAACAACAACACTATAAGGCCTCCTTGCAATGTTGTGCCTTGGCTGGCATCCAGGAACTTGAATTTCAGGGTGGTTCTCACTGTCCCTCGAAAAGGATGGCTCCATGAGCTTAAACCATTTGAACAAACCATGTGGTTATGCTGAGCACCTGCTCACCTCCTGGAGTCATCATCCATGCTGGGCAGAGGTGCCTGCATGACAGTCCCCAGTGAAAACCCTGGATGCTGAGTCTCTATGAGCTTCCCCGGGAGACATTTCACACGTGTTGTCACAGTTCACTGCTGAGGGAATGACTCCGTCAGGAAAAACTGGGAGCTGTTTCCGGTCTCCCTGGGCCCCACCCCACGTGCCTTTTCCCTTTGCTGGTTTTTCTCTGCATCCTTTTGCTGCAGTGAATAGTAGCTGTGAGCATATGTGTGTGCAGAGTCCTAGGAGTCTTCCTACCAAGTCATCGAAACTGGCAGTGGTCCTGGGGACCCAGACACAGCTCCCTGGGGCCCCTTCCCTCTACCCTGCCCCTGCGTCTGAAAGCAACTCCGCTGACACTTCTTCCTCCCCACAGAAATACTACCCACCTGACTTTGACCCGTCGAAGATCCCCAAGCTCAAGCTGCCCAAAGACCGGCAGTACGTGGTGCGGCTAATGGCCCCCTTCAACATGAGGTGAGCATCCCCGCGGGGCCCAGCGCCTGGCGTCCACAGAGAGCGGCCATCCCCAGTGCCCAGACCAAGGCACCAGTCCTGGCTCAGATGTGGACCCAGTGAGCCAGTGATCAGGCCAGACCTGGCTTTCCTGCCGTTCAGGATTAATCTCCCTGGCCACTCGGAGCTCCCAGCCAGTTCCTGCCTCAAGATCTGGATCACTGGTAGCAAAAGTGTGAGCACAGTGTGGGCTCCTGGACATACGTTCACTTCCTCCAACGGCCCTGTCCCTTCTGCCCTAGCACCTTTGCCTGGGCTCTTCCCTCTGCCTGGAACACCCTTCCTTCTGCCCTCACATGGCTGGCTCTCGTTCACCTTTCAGGGCTTGGCCTAAACCTCACCCCCTCAGAGAGGCCCTCCTATCTCCAAGCCGTCCCCCTCCATCACCCCCGCCCCTGTCCCCCAGTCCCCAGACCTGTCCTTCACACCTATCGGAATCATGTTATCTTGCCGATTCGAAGCCCCACAGTTTTTCACATCCTAGCACATCTGCGGTGAAGTGGTGAGCAAAGACAGCTTTGTTGGTGAAACTCGGCACGTGTTTCCATGCTGTCGGTCTCCTCCTTTTCTCTCTGTCCCTCCTTCCTTCATTTGTCTCCCTCAGCAGCCATTTATTGAGCATCTATGGGGCACCAGGGACACTGTAGGGATCAAGACTTGACCCCGTGGCGCCCCAGTCTGGCGGGGAGTAGAGGAAGAGCTCAGGAGTATTCAGGAAGGGCCTATGCAGGGCCCATAAACTGTCCCGGGAGAGTGTGACTGGATGGTGGCAGGAAAGGGAGGGGACTTCACTGGGGCGGCGGGGAAATTTTGGGAGCAGTGCCTGCAGAGCCGGGGACTGAAAGGAGGGAGGGGGTCACAGGCTGTGGGTCTGGAGGTGGGACCAAGCTGGGTGTCTGTAGCTGGGCCCGGGGAGCCCGGGGGCTGAGTGGGAGGGACCAGAGGTGGGCAGGGTGCAGGAGCTCTGCGCCACTGCTTGCGTCATCCCTCCTGGCGGAGTCTTCCCACTGGAGGTCAGGATGCCCCATGAACACCAGGCTTGCTTCTGGGAGTATGTGACAGGCAAGTCTCACCTCTGGGTAGTCTGGGTAGTCTAGCTTCCCAAGAAGGTGCCACTTGGATGGAGACCCAGACAGCTGTTAGTGAGAAGAGCACGCCTGCTCAGGGGAACCCGTACACACGGTGGGGCAGGCTTCTAGGGAGGGAGTTCCCCATCCCTGGAGGTATGCAAGCCCCTGGAGGTATGCAAGCAGCCATCTGCCAGAATGCTAAAGCATCCTACTGGTAGGAACCAGGGTCCTGGAGATATGCCGTCTTAAGTCCCTGTCCTGTCGCACAGGTGTAAGACATGTGGAGAGTATATCTACAAGGGCAAAAAGTTCAACGCCCGCAAAGAGACGGTGCAGAACGAGGCCTACCTGGGCCTACCCATCTTCCGCTTCTACATCAAGTGCACACGCTGCCTTGCAGAGATCACCTTCAAGGTAGGCCGGTCCTGGAGTTCCCGTTGTGGCTCCGTGGTTAACGAATCCGACCAGGAACCATGAGGTTGCGGGTTTGATCCCTGGCCTCGCTCAGTGGGTTAAGGATCCAACGTTGCCGTGAGCTGTGGTGTAGGTCGCAGAGGCAGCTTGGATCTCGAGTTGCTGTGGCTCTGGCGTAGGCCGGCAGCTGCAGCTCCGATTAGACCCCTAGCCTGGGAACCTCCATATGCTGCGGATATGGCCCTAGGAAAAAAAAAAATGCAAAAAAGACAAAAAAAAAAAGGGTAGGCCGATCCTGCCTCCTCTGGGGGTCACCACTCCTGTCCTCCCCACCCAGGGAAACTCTGCTTCACCTTCTCCCCAGGAAACAGCGCATGTTTGGGGCAAAGTTCACCACAGTGCTGGCTCTAGAGGCGGAAAACTGGAAGCAACCTAGATGTGCAGCATCGGGGGGTTTGAGGGAGAAGCTGGTATGCCGTGGAGTATCGCACAGCTGACAGCCATCACGTTTTCACTTTGTTGCCCCACGGGTGGTATTACATATTTGTGGAAAAGAGGAAGAGAACTTACAGTTTCCTCGTCACATATTTTCATACTGTTTGAGTACATTTTTTGCCAGAGGCTTTTTTCCTTCAGTTGAAAATCAGAATTTAATTAAACAAAAAGTATACTTTTATGTATTATTAATTATGTATATGTGATCTATATGCCATACAGTTCTCTCTCTTTTAAAATATATAATTCAGTGGTTTTTTAGCATATTTCTAAGATACTAAGCTCTCTATCTAATTCCAGGACATTCTTATCACCCCCAAATTAAGCCTCATCCCCATCAGCAGTCACTCCTCACCCCTCTCCACAGTCCCTGACAACTGTGAATCCACTCTGTCTCTGCATTTGCTTATTCTGGACGTTTCCCATCCATGGAATCCCACACTGGGTGTCCTTCTGTGTCTGCTTCTCTCACTGAGCATCATGGTCTCCAGATCCGTTCACATCGTAACAAGTGTCAGTGATTCTCTCCTTTTTTTTTTTGCTTTTTAGGGCTGCACCCATGGCATATCGAGGTTCCCAGACCAGGGGTCCAGTCAGAGCTACAGCTACTGGCCTACACCACAGCCACAACAACTCGGGATCCAAGCTGTGTCTGTGACCTACACCACAGCTCATGACAATGCCGGATCCTTAACCCACTGAGTGAGGCCAGGGATCGAACCCACAACTTCATG
The DNA here is from genome assembly GCF_016906955.1 of Phacochoerus africanus. Lineage (NCBI taxonomy): Eukaryota > Metazoa > Chordata > Mammalia > Artiodactyla > Suidae > Phacochoerus > Phacochoerus africanus. The sequence continues at coordinate 74,670,227 of NC_062547.1, read as the reverse complement.
GCTCCTAGTCGGATTCGTTTCCACTGCACCATGACGGGAACTCCTCTCTCCTTTTTAAGGCTGGATAATATCCACTGTATGGATGGACCACATTTTGTTTAACTATTTGTCAGCTAATAGATATTTGGGTTGTCTCCAGAAAATGATTTTTTTTTACCTGAATTAGGAAGTATACATATATTTGGAAATTATGAAAACACATGAATTTTTTAAAGACTAGAGAAACTATGGCAAAATTCATGAATTGGCCTTCCTGGTGAAGAATTTCAGCTGATTAAATAACTAGGATTGTATGTATATATATATATACTTATATATGTCTATCAGTCTATGATAAAAACAGAATTCAAACAGTACTACAGGATTAACACTGAAAAATTAATTTACTCTTCCTGGAGTTCCCATTGTGGCTTAGTGGAAACAAATCTGACTAGCATCCATGAGGATGCAGGTTCAATCCCTGGCCTCGCTCAATGAGTTAAGGATCTGGTATTGCCATAACCTGTAATATAGGCCAGTGGCTATAGCTCCCATTTGACCCCTAGCTTGGGAACCTCCATATACCATGGGTGCAGCCCTAAAAAGACAAAAAAAATTTTTTAAATAAAAGATAACCATCCATGATTTACCATTCCTCTCTGCCCAGCCAGCCCCCATGAATAGAAACTTATAACAGGGAGTTCCTGTTGTGGCGCATTGGAAATGAATCTGTTACCCATGATGATGTGGGTTCAATCACTGGCCTCGCTCAGTGGGTTAATGATTTGGTGTTCCCATGAGCTGTGATATAGGTCGCAGATGTGGCTTGGATCCCGTGTTGCTGTGACTGTGGTATAGGCTGGCAGCTACAGCTCTGATTGGACCCCTAGCCTGGGAACCTCCATATGCTGCAGTTGTGGCCCTAAAAAGACAAAAAGAAAAAGAAACTAACAGTGGATCAGTGCTGTTAACCAAATTCCAGACATGATGCAGATTTCACTTTTCCTACTAATGTCACCTTTCTGTTCCAGGGTCTCATCCAAGATAGCAGGTTACATTTTGCCTGTCCATTTTATACACGCAAATAGGAGCATGTGCTGTACACACTGGATGTGTAATTTATAGTCAAGGGGGAAGTGTTCAGTACGCGTGCACACACACATATGACAGAAAAGATGTGTGTGGAGCCCCAGAGACTTTTATTTACAAACTTGTGGAGGATGAAGGGCAGCAGGGTGGCAGTGGGCAGGTGGAGAAGGGTCTGGAAGTCCACACTGGGGAGTCCAGGGTTTCTGGAGAAGGGGGCAGGAGCACTGGAGAGAAAGAACTGTAGTCATGCTCGAAGCAGTAAGACAAGAAAAAAAGGCTCTGTGTTAGGGGGAGTGAAATACGGGCAGAAGGTGTTCCAGGCTGCTGGCTGCTGTTCAGCAGAAGCTTCCAGTGCCCCGGGACGCAGGAGCTGATGTCTGCCCTTCCTCCCTCCCAGACAGACCCCGAAAACACAGACTACACCATGGAGCACGGAGCCACTCGGAACTTCCAGGCCGAGAAGCTCCTGGAGGAGGAGGAGAAGAGAGTGCAGAAGGAGCGGGAGGACGAGGAGCTGAACAACCCCATGAAGGTGAGCCGGGGGCCGCCTGTGCATGTGTGGGTGCTGATAGAGTCGGTGCCCCTTCCTGCATCGGGCATCTGGGCAGGGTGATGGGGTAGGGAGTGTGGTCGGCGGAACTCTTAAGATGTTCCCAAGACCCACCAGCTCCTGGTCACCTGCTCGCATTGTCCCAGGACTGTGTATTCAAGAAGCTTATTCCAGTGATCATGTTATGTTAGATTAAACTGTGGTGCGGTCAACCTCTTGGGAGGGGAATTATCCAGATGGGCCCATTAATCTGGGTCTAGAGTCAGAGACAGAGGATGTCAGACATATGAGGGAGGGACATTGTAGAAGGGGCTGTGTGGCAGGGAACAGCAGGCAGCCCCTCTGAGCTGAGACCAGTCCCCAGTCAACATCCAGCAAGAAGGCAGTGCCCTCAGTTCCACAGCCAAAAGGAACTGAACTCGAGTTCCCGTTGTGGCTCAGTGGTTAACAAATCCGACTAGGAACCATGAGGTCGCAGGTTTGATCCCTGGCCTTGCTCAGCGGGTTAAGGATCTGGCATTGCCATGAGCTGTGGTGTAGGTCACAGACGCGGCTCGGATCCTGCGTTGCTGTGGCTCTGATGTAGACCAGCGATTGCAGCTCTGATTAAACCTCTAGCCTGGGAACCTCCGTATGCTGCAGGTGCGGCCCTAAAAAAGGCAAAAAGAAAGAAAAAAAAAAGGAACTGAACTCGTCAGCCTGAATGAGCTCGGAAGAGGGCCCTTGACCCTTGATCTGAACCTGGTGAGACCCTGCCAGAGAACCCAGCCTTGCCAGGCCAGACTCCCAACCCACAGAAACCGTGAGAGAGTGAATTTGTATTGTTTTAGTCCACTGGGCTGGTGGCAGATTGTTGCACAGCAAGAAAAAACCAATATGACGAGGCAGGAAGTTGGACTTCAGAACATAAGGAGCTTCCTGCTGCTGGCTGCCCTGCAGTTTCCTAAGGATTTTCCCGTGACTCACTAGGCCAGTAGAGGGGTTAAGACTAGAAACACGGATGGAAAAGTTTTCTTGACCATTTCCTGGCTGTGTCACCTTGGCCAAGGCACTTGGCCTCATCTATAAAATGAGATCGAAATTGCACCCCCGGATGCACTGTGGTGAAGATTAAATGAGTTCATACACACACAACTCAGAATGGGGCCCGGCATGCTGGAATTCGTAAGTGCTGATGCTGTTGTAGTTCTTCCTTAAAGGAGTTATTTTTATCTTTAACTGGAAATTTGTGTTGTTTTTCTCAGAAATAGTAGGCTGTCCACGTTCCTTCCCCTCTCCTTTCACCCCCACAATCCCCGTCTGTTCCTGGACCCTCATGCCTCTGCCAGCCGTGTTTTCTGAGGAAGCCAAGTCAGAGCTGATCTGACTTTTTTAGTGGCCGTGCAGAGCCACAGGGAAGGAAATAGGCCTTAGAGACACAATTTTCTCTATTCCCGGAACTGCCTCAGGTCTGTCCATGTGCTACTCTACTTCTTGCTACACTGGCCAGCACAGGGGTATTACTCTGGTATTGGTTAACTGTCACTGTGTAACAAGTTGCCCCCAAACTTTGTGACTTCAAGCATTTATTATCCCACAGTTTCTGAGAGTCAGGCATCCAGGAGCAGCTTAGCTGGATGATCCTATCTTGGGGTCCTTCATGAGATCACATTGAAGCTGTGAGCGGGGGCTGCCTCATCTGAAGGCTCAACTGGGGCTGGAGGAGCCACCTCCAGAATGGTTCCCACATGTGGCTCTTGGCTGGAGGCCTCAGTTCCTCTCGACAGGGGCCTTTCCACAGTTCTCCTTGAGCCTCCTCACAACATGGGGGCTCCCCCCACCCCAGTAAAAGTGCTAGAGAAAACAAGGAGGAGCCCAGGGCCTTTTATGACCTGCCTCAGAAGTGACACACTGTCATTGGTCTGTTCAGAAGTGAGTCCCTAAACCCTCCCGCCCTCATGGGGAAGGGCAATGGGCTCTACCTTTGGAAGGAAGGAGTGTGAAAGAATTTGTGGGGAGTTCCTGTCATGGCTCAACGGAAATGAATCCAGCCAGTACCCATGAGGTTGCAGGTTCGATCCCTGGCCTCGTTCAGTGGGATAAGGATCCCTGCTGCGAGCTATGGCTTAGGCCGGAAGCTGCAGCTCCGATTCAGCTCCTAGGCTGGGAACTTCCATATGCCACGTGTGTGGCCCTAAAAAGCAAAAAAAATAAAAGAAAAGAATTCATGGACATGTTTTCAAATCATTACAACTGCCATTTCCCAGAGGGTTAATTTAACAAGGTCACACAGCCAGGAAGCAGCAAGGCAGGAGTCATACCCAGCCCTGCCTGACTCCAAAGCCGTCTCTGAGACCTGGGTCTGCCAACCTCCTCTCTCGGCCCCTCAGTTTCCTCATCTGTAAAATGGGGGTTGCTGCAAAGATTCAATGAGATTATGTTTGGAAGCATCTTAGCCTGGGTCCTGGCACATAGCAATTGCTCAGATCCTTTTCAATCTTACTGTTATTTTTACTAAGGGATGGAGCCAGGCTGGAAGTCCAGGCCATCTGGCTTTATCCCTGAGCAGCCATGTGGCCTTAGGCGATCACTTTCCCTCCCTGAGCCTCTGTGTTCCGAGCTGTGACATGGGTGCAGCTCTGGGGTTCGAGGCACCGGGGTAGGGGGTCATACCCTGGCCCTTGGCGACCCCCAAGGCCAGGCCGGCCTCATGGAGGAGTGAGGTCCTAGCACACTCAGCCCCCCATCATGGTCCCTGCCAGGTACTGGAGAACAGAACCAAGGACTCCAAGCTGGAGATGGAGGTTCTGGAGAACCTGCAGGAGCTCAAGGACTTGAACCAGCGACAGGCCCATGTGGACTTTGAGGCCATGCTGCGGCAGCACCGCCTGTCAGAGGAGGAGAGGCAAAAGCGGGAGCAGGAAGAGGACGAGAGGGAGACGGCGTGAGTCAGGGCGGGCGGGCAGGCTGGAGGGTCCCCGGTGCACCCCCCTGCCACACAGCCTTTGTGGGGCCCTTCCCTCTGGCTGGAATCCCCCCTCCAGATCCTTCATGGCTCCCATGAGTGTCACCGTCTCAGGGAGGCCTTCCCCACGCCCTCTCCCCATCTCACGTTCTCTCTCTTGGTGTCAGTAACCACCCCTGGGTTTGATGGTTAATTACAGAGGAAAAAGGTTCATGGGACAAAGTCAGGGCCCAGGCGCAGACTTTGTGTCCTCTCCTGGTGGATTCCCACAGGACAGGATTAATTAGCCCAGAATGAGACATGATAGCACGGGTGGGGTGGGTTCCTCAGGGAGGTGCATGAGACCCAGCCCCCAGCCCAGGTTCTCCTTGGGGCCAGTCGTGAAGGCGCCTCTGCCTGGCAAGGCCAAGACTCCAGACTCCAGGAGGAGAGCAGGTGCCTGTGGAGACCCATGTTTGCACAGACAGTGTAGGGTCAGGGAGCGCCCCCATCAGTGAGGGTGGTCGAACCCCCAGAGTCCAGTTCCAGATGCCCCCCAGAGCCAGCCTGGTGAGTGGCCTTCCCAGGATGTGGCCTCAGACCTGCATCTGTGTTCAAGCTTGTCCATGACACCTCCCACTCTCTGGAACCTTCTTGCTGATTCCCCTCTTTCTGAATTTATCATCTGTCCTCCCTTGTTGAGAGGCCAATCAGGGACTTGGTTGACCTTTGCATCGGGGCCTGAAACAGGGTCAGGTGCATAGTAGGTGCTCAGTCAGCATTACTGGGTTGGCAGGTCAGTAATACTGTAAATAGTGAGAGGAGTCTGCATTTATCGAGCTCCCTCTGGGTACCAGGCACTGTTTTGAGTATGGCCCCATTGTGGTGATTGAGAGCACTAAGATTTGGGAGCTCCAGGTAAGGCCGTGACCCAGGTGCCCCAGCCAGAGTTTGAATCCAGACAGGCTGGTTCCAGCCTCCAGGCGCTAAACCACCCCACTGGGCTCAGTTGCCGAAGATCTTTTCCTAAGAATTATTTGTGTACGCCCATCCCCACTCAGCACAGTCAGGAGGGGGTAGCCATTTGGTGCACCTCCGCAGGGGTGTCCCGGCCACTGTCCCCCCACAGAGCACATCTGCAAGTCCCACATTCTGTCCCGCAGGGCCTTAGTGGAAGAATCTAGGAAACGAAGACTCCTGGAAGACTCTGATTCAGAGGAGGATGCTGCTCCCACCCAGCCCTGGCCTGCCCTCCGGCCCAACCCCACCGCCATCCTGGACGAGGTGAGTGGGGCTGCCTGCATCTCCATGTGCTCTCAGGAGAAGCAGGGAAAGAGTAAGCCAGGGGTTGGCTTAACTTCGTCTTGAAAGGCCAGATAGTCTGTGCTCAACTCTGCTGTCGTGGTAGCACAAACCGGCCATAGATCATGTTTAGCTAAGTGGGCGTGGCTGTGTGCCAGTTAAACTTGATTTACAAAGACAGGTGGCAGGCCTACAAGACTAGTTTTCCACCCCTGCTTCAGCTGAAGAAACAAGGAGAGAGACTCCCCAAGATTAGAGCCATCAGGCAGACATTTATTTCTCAGTCCCATAATAGTCCTGGGCTGGACTTCCAGGCGGCCCTGGTCCATGCAGTCATTCAGGAATCTAGGCTCCTCCCTTCTCTTTGTTCTGCCCTGTCCCAGAACATGGACTCCAGCTCTGTGGTCTTGTAGCCAAGTTGAGCTACAAGGGAGGCTGAGAGCTGCCCAAGTGTCCTCATTGTCGTGCTGTCCTGAGGATGAAGCCCTCACTGCAGTGTCTGCATCCTGGCCAATGGAAAGGGGTAGGGCGGAGGAGGACATGGAGGGGTCACTCTACCTATTTGGTTGAGCACAACCTTTTGCTCACATCCCATTGGTCAGAATTGAACCAACTGATCATCCCTCTGCAAAAGGGGCTGGGAAACATAGTCTTTCACAGAGGCAGCCATGTTCCAGCTGAAAATTCTTTAACTGTCAGAAGAGAGTGGGTTTGGGGGTCATGTACTGTCATCCATTAATCTTTTTATGTGGAACCAAGATGTTAGAGCAGGAAGGGGCTGTCAGGAAAGGAAGGGGGAAAGAGAGTGAGAGAAACAAGAGGACAGGAGAGATTTTTGTGGAGGGGTCACCACGACCCCTCCTGGGGAAAGGGCTGTGGGGTCTTGGAGCAGAAGTAAATAGAGGCGGAGAGTCTGGAGCATTGAGGCTTCAAGTAGGTTTATTGATGGCCAGGAGCACTGAGAAAAGGTTCAGCCTCTCCCTTGTTAAGAGGGTAGTTAGTTTTGTAGGGGCTCGTGTCAGGGTTCCTCTTTTTTTTTTTTTAATTTCAAGTAGAGCAAAAGATTGAAGTTACTTTTTTTTTTTTTTGTCTTTTTGCTATTTCTTTGGGCCGCTCCCGCGGCATATGGAGGTTCCCAGGCTAGGGGTCGAATCAGAGCTGTAGCCACTGGCCTACGCCAGAGCCACAGCAACGCGGGATCCGAGCCGCGTCTGCAACCCATACCGCAGCTCACGGCAACGCCAGTATAGTTAACCCACTGAGCAAGGGCAGGGACCGAACCCGCAACCTCATGGTTCCTAGTCGGATTCATTAACCACTGCACCACGACGGGAACTCCTTTTTTTGCTTTTTAAGGTCACACCCATGGCATATGGAGATTCCCAGGCTAGAGGTCAAATCGGAGCTACAGCTGCCAGCCTACACCACAGCTCACGGCAACGCCAGATCCTTAACCCACTGAGCAAGGGCAGGGATCAAACCCACAACCTCATGTTTACTAGGAGAATTCATTTCTGCTGCTCCACAATGGTAACTCATGAAGGTGCTTTCAAAGCAATCTGACCTTGAATGATTTTCCCCCTAGTCTTTCATAGTTATCATGCTGTAGCAAAAATATTTTTCTTATGGCCTTACCCATGGCATATGGAAGTTCTCAAGCCAGGAATTGAACCAGCGGCTCCACAGTGACTTGAGCCACTGTAGTCAGATTCGTAACCCACTAGGCCACAGTGGAAACTGCTCATAGCTAATCTGACAGTGGACTTTTCATTTTATTTCGCTTTACACAAAGTTCACCATAAATTTTTGGAGTTCCCTGGTGACCTAGCAGTCAAGGATCTGGCGTCATCACTGTAACGGCTTAGGTCGCTGCTGTGGCCTTGGAACTTCCAAATGTCATAGGCACAACCAAAAAAAAAAAAAGTTTCACCTTGAGTTTTATGGAAGCGTCTCCCTTTCCATCCCTCTATTCCCTTTTTCTATTCCCTTGTTTTAGTTTAATGATGAATACAACTGGCCTAAACAGGCCTGGGACAGATACATATGACTCTCAGCACCCAGCCTGCTATCATGAGTGTTCGATAAAAGGTGAAGGACAGGAGTTCTTGTTGTGGCTCAGCAGGTTAAGAACCCAACGACTATCCATGAGGATGAGGGGATGAGGGTTTGATCCCTGGCCTCTCTCAGTGGGCTAAGGATCCAGCATTGCCGTGAGCTGTGGTGTAGATCGCCTAAGTGGCTCGGATCCCACATTGCTATGGCTAGGATGTGGGCCAGCAGCTTTAACTCCTATTCAACCCCTCCCTAGCCTGGGAACGTCCACATGCCACAGGTGCAGTCCTAAAAAGACAGAACAAACAAATAAAAGATGATGGTGAGCTGATCATCTGCTTGCTCATCCACCCTCCCCCTTCCCCAGATGGTGAGCTCTGTGAATGCAGCTTCCTGCCAGCATGCTGTCCCTGCACCACGAGCTCCCAGCTCCACCAGGGCCTCCTGCATCTAGTGGTTTCCTTTATTTATTTATTTATTTTTTATCTTTTTAGAGCTGAACCTGTGGCATGTGGAGGTTCCCGGGCTAGGGGTCGAATAGGAGCTGTAGCTGCTGGCCTGCACCACAGCCAGAGCAACGTGGGATCCAAGCCGCATCTGCAACCTACACCACAGCTCACAATAATGCCGGATCCTTAATCTACTGAGCAATACCAGGGATTGAACCCAAGTTCTCATGGATTCTAGTCAGATTCGTTTCTGCTGAGCCACGATGGGAACTCCAGTTCCTCTGTTTAAACATCAGACAAATAAAAGGGGTCCCTCCTGGTGTGATTGAAGAGCTGGAGGTGCAACCAAGTCCCTTTCTGCCTCCTTCTAACTAGTCCTCACAGCGGGTGCCTGCATCTTCCTTCATTCCTTCAAACACATTGATTGGGCACCTGCTTGTGCCAAGAACCTTGTGCTACACTGCAGCCCCAGGACTGAACAAGACAGGACCCTACAGCGTAGCTGGGGAGGCAGTTAATAAGGCAGTAGAGGGCACTGTGGGCACAGACATGCAGCACTCACTTGAACTGTGAGGGAAGGCTTCTCAAGGGAGCAGATGCTTGAGATGGGTATTGAAGGATGAGTAGGAGTTCACCAAGTGAATTAGAAACAAAGGGAACATTCCAGGTGGAGGGAATGGTGTAGGTAAGATGCAGAGGTGAGCAGCCATGGTGTGATTTAGGAAATGTAAGTGTGTGTGGGATAAGTGCAGGGTGTGTGGGATAGAAAATGGGCAGAGGCCTCGAGTGCCAAGCTTAGGGCCATGGGGAGCCACAGAGGAATTTAGAGCAGGGGAGAGAGTTGGTCAGTACAGAAGAGGGAGTGGGAGTGGTAAAGACCTTGATTCAGCAGGAGGTTAGGAGCCTGGAGGCCAGAGAAAGGGTGGGATCTGAGCCAGACCACCCAGTCATGCCATACACCTGCCTCCCCACCTGCAGGCCCCAAAAGCCAAGAGGAAGGTGGAGAGCTGGGAGCGCAGCGTGGGCACCCTTGGCAGCAGGCCGCAGCTGTCAGGCTTAGTCGTGGTGAAGAAAACAGACTTGGACCGCAGCATCCAGCGAGGCCTGGCCCCACCAAGTAGGTTCCCTGGGTCTGGGAAGCTGAGTACAGTGCCATAGAAGGCCACTAGGTGGCAGCAGTGCCCCCAGTGTGGTTCCTGATCCTCTGGAGTGCAAGGGCCAGGCCAGGTGTGCCTTCAGCTGGGTGTGAGGGAAGAAGAAGCTGGGGCTTCGTTTTTTTGTTTGTTTTTAGTTTTTTTTTTTTGGTCTTTTCAGGGCCACACCCGTGGCATATGGAGGTTCCTAGGCTAGGGGTCTAACCGGAGCTGCAGCTGCCAGTCTATACCACAGCCACAGCAATGTCGGATCTGAGCCACATCTGCGACCTACACCACAGCTATGGCAATGCCGGATCCTCAACCCACTGAGCGAGGCCAGGGATCGAACCCGCAACTTCACGGTTCCTAGTCAGATTTGTTTCTGCTACGCCATGACGGGAACTCTTTTTTTTTTTTTTGTCTCCTTTTTTCTCTTAATTACAAAAGGAGCAAGTGTTTGCTTTCAAAACCCAAGTCTGGTAGAGGTGTATAAGATAAATTGTGTGATCCCGCGACTGCCCGTACTCCCATCTTCATTGTCTGTAGACATGCACCCCAGCCTCCCCAGCCAGTTCCTGGGCATCTGCATTTCAGTGGTTATGTCAAGGATGCTCTGTGTGTGTGGCTTCCCTGGACCCTCAGGAGTTGGAGAACTAGGGTGGGGTTGGCCCAGTGAGCTAGAAAGAGCAGGATTCCAAGGCAGACAGCCTGGGTGCAGATCCCCACACCTCCGAGTGCTCATTCTGCCCTTCATCTTCCTGTTCTGGAAGATGCGAATGACAGGACCAGCCTCATAGGGCCTGTAGGGTTTGGGGCTGATTCCATGAGCCACTGCATGTCAAGCACCTGCCTTAGATCCTGGCACCCAGCTGGCCTTCTGTATGCCCAGGCCATTGTATCAGAACACTTATTACCCCGTTTAATCAGAGGATGAGACCGAGGCCCAGAGAGGCGAAGCCACTTGCCCAGAGCCACACAGCGAGGGTGGGTAGTGGAGCCAGGATCTGCCCTTCTTGGTCACTGTGGTACACAGTTTCACTTGGGACTTGGAACATTTCTGTTTTCTGTGTGGCACCCCGGCACGGGTGCCCGGGTCGCTTTTCGGAAGTGGAGGTGCTGGGCGTGTGGGTTTAAGCTGCGATGGAGCCACCCGGCATTTTCCACAAAGGTTGCAAACAGGGAGGAATGGCCAACCCCACTCTCCAGACCTCACCCAGCCCTCCCCAAACTGCCCTGAGGTGGACGCCAGGGACAAGGAGCCACTGTGGGCTAGCTCTCACCTCTCCCCCAGGCACAGTGATGAACGGAAAGACAGCCGAGCCTTCGCCCCAGGCGCCTGGCCCCTCCTCCCTGAGCCAACTGGGTGTGTATTCCGACAGTGAGGACAGTAGCGGCAGCAACTGAGCCCTGCCCCCAGGCCCTTCCTGGGTCAAGGCCACAGCCAGCTCCAGCCTTCCCTTGGGACCAACCAGAGTCACTACCGGACAAGCATGAGTGTCCTTCAGAGCTGGCGGGGCCTGCAAGGCATCATCTGAGGAACTCAGTTTCTCTCCTGCCCCCACCCTCCAGCCCTCCCCAGCTCACCCCTGGACAGCCCCGGAGCAGCTGCCCGCAGGCTTCACGGTCGTCTCTAGGACAGTCCCGAGATGTCGGCTGTTTGTTGGGCACATGAGTGAGCCCATCCACCAGTGGTGGTCTGGTTGCATCCCTTCCCACCACAGAACCACCTGGAACCAATAAAATGAACTTGTAGTCTGGCCTGGGCACCGTCTCTCTGCCAGCACCTGAGGAGAGGGCTGCAGAACCACACAACCCCGTGGGTCCTGGTGTCCTGACTCGGAGAAACTACGAGATAGTAAACATTCACCATTGAGTGTGTCACTTCGGGGATAATTTGTGAAACAGCAATAAAAGGTTAGTATGGTCATATGACCAGCAAGTCTGATTACAAAGCTCACGTTCTTTCAAGGTTGCCAGACTTCAACTTGCGCAGTCCCCTCCAACCGCAGTATTTTCTAGTTGAAGGTCCTGTGCCCCTGTCAGACGCCTCCACAGCCTGATCATCCCTGATCTCTCCCACCCCTCCCAGCGTTCCAGACATCAGCCCTCTCTACACACACACTCACAGACTTCCATCTGCCATCCGCACATGAGGCTCCGGGTTTTTCACTGCCACAGTTTGGGGAATAAGATGCCCCCACTTTGGGGATCTGCTTTTCTATGATGATTTCCCTGGTTAGGGACGGCATGCAGAATGGACAGCATCCAGACAGGACCCGGGGGCCTGATTCCAAAGTTCTGATATGGGGACAGAAGCTGGCTCACACTGGCAGCTGGTGAGACCTGTCGCCTCCTGCATTTATTTCTCTTGCACTTAGCAGCATCGTGTGTGTGGCTTAAAATCGGCCATGGCAGGACTACTTACACCATGGAAATCGGCAGGTGCTGTGAATCGGTCCCCCACGCCAGAGCCAGTTCTGAAGCATGTACCAGCCCAGCACTGCCTGTTGTCCCCCAACTCAGCCTCCTTAGTCACTGCCTGGAACTGGGGCCATTCAGAGATTCTGGGTTAAGATAAGTCATCTAGCTTATGTAGTTGCAAAAGGAGATTGAGGGGTTGGGGGTTCTTTGGTTCATTTTGATTAATTCTTTCAGATTGTTCCCTGAACTTCCTTTGCTCTTGATCCACTGCCATTTTTGCCATGTATGTGCACCACTTGTTACTATTATCTACTTAATATTATTGTTTACCTAACTCCTTTCTAAAGCACTTGTCACCAAACTATGGTCCGCGGACCAAACCTGGACCATGGTCTGCCTTTAGAAATCAAGTTTTGTTGCCACACTAACATGCCCACTTGTGTGCGGGCCATCCATGGCTGCCCTCACTCTCTGGCTGCAGAGGTGAGTGGTTAAGACAGTGATTCTGTGACCGGCAGAACCAAAATATTTACTCTCAGACCCCCTATCGAGATGGCTTGCTGCCTCCTGTCTAGGTCACCCAACTGCTCCCCGCAGCCTCCAGTGGGAGGTGGCCAGGACAGCCCCGACCCCAACTTCTAGGCTCATGCTGTTCTGCAGCTCTGCTGGCTGAGCCAGCTCCCCTCTCCTTCGTGTGACACAGTGGATAGAGTACACAGGGTCCATTTATACAGTGATGAGAACAGCTAACATCAGTGAAGCACAGATACCTGCCAAACCTCTGCTAAGCTCTTCATGCAAACTCATTTGTTTCAGTTTCCCAATAAAAACTGGGAAATAAGAAATCCATTTGCTCATTCCAAACAATTATTGCCCAGCTCTGTTTTAGGCACTGAGGCTACAGCAGTAAAGAAAGAGTTCCCGCTCTTAAAGGTGACATTCCCATTGGAAAATGGGGGGTAATGGACTAAACATATCTAAATATCATAATGTTATAAACAAATGATATTAAAAGTGGCGCGATGGGACTGGCAGCATCTCTGGAGTGCTGAGATGCAGGTTCGACCCCTGCCCTGGCACAGTGGGTTAAGGATCCAACATTGCTGCAGCTGCAGCATAGGTCACAACTCTCGCTCTGGCTCTGATCTGATAACACCATGTGCTACGGGGCAGCCAAAAAGGAAGGAAAAAAAAAGAAAAAATGTGGTGCCAATGATGACGAATTAAAGCAGTGTAGGATTAAAACAAAGTAGTATAGTTCTGAGGAGATGCCTTAGGTGGTATATTTATTCCCTGTGGCTCCCTGTATTGGTTACCTAGTACTGTGTAACAAATGATCCCTAAATTCAGCAGTTTATAACAACAGGAATTTGGATGTGGTTTCACTGGGTTCTCTGCTTCAGAGTCTGTCCCAAGTGCAGTTGTGATGTTGGCAGGGTCAGCTCTCATCTGAAGGCCCACCTGGGGCTGGATCCACTTCCAAGCTCACTTACATGGTTGTTGGAAGAATTTATGTCCTCATAGGCTCTTGGCCAGAGGCTGGCTGCCCTCAGTTCCTTACCTGTAGAGACCTCTCCAAGAGCTGGCCTCACAAGGAGACTCTCCTAGAAGTGACATCCCATCACCATTGCCATGTTCCACTGGTTAGAAGCAGCCACAGTCCCTCCCATGTTCCAGGGGAGGGACTTACTTGGGTGTGACCACCAGGAGGTTGGGGTCATGGGGGCCACCTGAGGGTCCACCTGCAGAACAACCCCCCCCCCAGCAGTGACCTTTGCAAGAATCCATGTATTGATGAGTGTTTCCCCAGCACCTAAGACCATCCAAGCACTTAGTAGGTGCTCAGTGAGTGTGGTATGAGTGGGTTTCTCTCCATTCATAGATAAGGAAATTGAGGCCCGGGAAGCCCCATGCCTCTGCTCGCTCTCTGCCACCCTCCCCTTTCCTCCACACTCCACTGGAATGGTTTCTTTAATTCTTATTTAACCTGCAACTTTTATGCTTTGTCCTCCCACTGGTACCCTGGAAACAGTTGGGCTCTTAGTCCCCAGTTTCCTTGCAGGGGTTCCCAGAGCCAAGTGGGCAGAGGAACAATGCAGCAACATGTTGGGGTCTGTCACCTCCAGGGCCTCAGCCCACCAACCCCCTTGCTCTCTGCCCAGAGCCCACCTCCCTAAGACCCCCACTTTTGCACTCCAGAGTCTGCCCTTCCCCCCTGGCTGCTGACAGTCCCTGTCCCCACGAGCGCCATGTCTGTCATCCAGTCCTTGGGAGCTGTCAGGCCTCATCCAGAGTCTCCTCCATCAACTCCCCCGGGGTCTGTCTGGCTGCGGAGCACATCAGAGGGACTCGGAAGTGGTGGCCTCCTCTCCTGCTGAGCCCCTCCCACCTGAGCCTGGTACTCACAGAGGAGACAAGGGGCTGCTCCTGCTGGCCCAGCGCTGCCCGAAGCTCCCTCCACGCCAGAGCTCTGCCATCCATGCCCCATTTTACAGATGGTGGGAGGCTCTTTGGCCAAGGGCTCAGGCTGGGTGAGGGGCAGGACCTGGGTTTGAAACTGCAAGGCTCCACGGCTATACCTTTGCTCACCTTGCTCTGTAGACTAGGAGCTTCCAGGGACTGGTCTGTGCCTTCCCAGTTAGTTGAGGGCCCTGGAAGGCAGGACCACGTCTCCTCCATTAGACCAGGAGCCCCTGAAGGCGAGCAGGTATTTCCTCCATCCGACTGGGTACTTCAAAGAGCAGGGTCGCACCTCTGCTATCAGACTGGAAGCCCTTTAAGTCAGAGCCATGGCTCCTCCATCAGACTGGGGGCTTCTGAGAGCAAGACCTTGTCTCTGTCAGACTATGAGCGAAGAAAGGCAGGACTGTGTCCAGGAGCTTCTGAAGGCAGGGCCACGTCTCCATCAGATTGGGAATTTTTAGTCCCTGCCACGGGTCATACCCACCTGGTCCCCTCCTGTCCTGATGCCTTGGCTCCCATCCCTCCTGCAGACACAGGGATCTTCAAAACAAGAGAAGACAGGAGTTCCTGTCGTGGCTCAGTGGTTAACGAATCCAACTAGGAACCATGAGGTTGCGGATTCGATCCCTGGCCTCTCTCAGTGGGTTAAGGATCCAGCGTTGCCATGAGCTATGGTATAGGTTGCAGACGCGTTGCTGTGGCTCTGGCGTAGGCAGGCAGCTACAGCTCTATTCCACCCCTAGCCTGGGAACCTCCATATGCCGCGGGAAGTGACCCTAGAAAAGGCAAAAAGACCAAAAAAAGAAAAAGAAAAAGGAAAAAAGAAATGAGAAGACAGGCACAGTTCCCAGCCAGGGACCTCCTCTGGCTTCTTCCTGAGGTCCCATCCACTCTAAGCATATATTGTGCACCTATTGTGTGCCATACAAGAAAATACTATTATTCAGCCCTAAAAAGTGACGAAACACTCACTGACATGCTACAATTTGGGTGAACATTGAAAACGTGATGCTCAGTGAGAGAAGCCAGGCAGAAAAGGTCACATAGTATGTAATTCCATTGATATGAAAGGTCCAGAACAGGCACATCTACAGAGACAGGGAATGGGCTCTTGGTTGCCAGGGGCTGGAGATTTGGCAAGAACGGGAAGTGACTGTTCTTTGGGTACAGGGTTTCTTTGTGGGGGGATGAAGGTGTTCTGGAATTAGTGATGGTTGCATAATCTTATGAACATACTAAAACCCACTGAAATGTGCATTTTAATTGGGTAAGTTATGGAGTGTGTGACTTATATCTTAAAAACAACAACAACAACAAAATTTTAGAAGCACCAAAAACAGTGCCAGGCAGTGGGCTCTTGACTGAGAGTAGCTGTTGTTCTCCCATTTCACAGGTGAGAAGGCAAACCAGGTCATTTACCCAAGGTCAGGTGGGCTGAGGAGTTCCCATAGTGGCTGAGCAGTTAGCAAACCCGACTGGCATCCATGAGGACGCCGGTTTGATCCCTGGCCTCGCTTAGTGGGTTAAGGATCTGGCATTGTCGTGCGCTGTGGTGTAGGTCGTAGATGTAGCTTGGATCCTGTGTTGCTGTCGCTGTGGTGTGGGCTGGCAGCTCTATCTCCTATTTGACGCCTGGCCTGGGAACCTCCATATGCCGTAGGTGTGGCCCTAAAAAGAGAAAAAAAAAACAAAAAACAAACCTGTCTCTCAGACCATGAGTTCTGGGGGAAGGCAGGTCCCCTCAGCCCAGACTCCCCCAGACCACGCACCTCCTTCCCCTTATCCATGCAATACTGGCAACCTGGCTTCACTCCCTTGCTCCCTCTCCCCTGATGGGAAATCCAAAGCCCAAGAGGTTAGGTGACTCTTCAAGGTCACAGCACCACGGAGTCTCTGGACCCCCAGCTCACTCCCCTCCTCGTCCACCACCTCCTGTCCCTCCCACTCTCTGCTCCTGGAGTAGAGTGGGGGCAGCCCCAGGAGAAGCCAGCTCAAAAGCACAGGAAAGTCAAACGCCGTTTGATTCTGCCTCCGGGGCTTCTAATTGCTATTCCTGACACACACTGTAATTAGAAGGCCCCTTTCAAATATTTATACCTTAGACGTCGCGTATTTATCTGACAGGGAGAGGACTTGGATTTGATGAGATCTGTCAACAGCTCATCCTCGAGCAGGGAATTGCCTTGCAGCTGACAGAAAACAGGACAATTACCCGCTGTGCTCCCTGGCAGTCCCCAGGGATGCTGCTGCCTGTCGCTGATTGCAGAGGGCGGGGTGGGGTGGGGGGCTGTGTGAAGGCTCTTCTGGAGGGAGGACTGAGTTCAACAGGTTCGTGTTGGGCAGCTCATCCAAAGCAGAAGAGGGGTGGGGAGGTGGGGGCACGTACGAATGAGGAGCCTTGTTTTGTCAGCTCCAGGCCTCAGTTTCTCTATCTGGAAAATGGGGCTAACAGTGGAGGGGAGATGGAGAACCTCCAACTCTGTGAAGAGACCTGGTGGGTGTCAAACGCCACTCCAAGTCAGGCCATATCATGGCATCCAGTCAGAAATGAGCTGTGGGGTGTCCCTCCCCCTCTGTGCCTCCATTTCCCCAAGGGGAAAAAACAAGTCACTCCCTCTTGGCGATCCTTCCTCGAGCTTTCTGGGGTTTTCCTGTTAGAAGCCCATTTTTCAAACCAGGAAAGCAAAGTGCTTTCATGGCCCCCAGCCCCACTATTCCTGGGGGTGGGGTCAGCTCTGACTTGCACTCCAAGCCACAGGCACCTACCCACCTCAGGGGGCCTGGAGAAGGGAATCTGGGGTCCAGTCCTTCCTGACCACCCATCTTACTCCTCTATTAGGGGGAACTGAGCAAGCCACCTTATGGAAAAAGAGAAAATGTGTTTGCTCTGGAACTGGCCAAGATTCCCTTTGCTTCTCTCACTGCCCCCAACCCCTTAATGTTCTTGCCCCCAGACAGCTGCAGCTGCCAACAGGCAGCCAGGCCAGGCGAGACCCCTCTCATTTCCGTTCCCCCCCCCCCACCTCCACCCCCAGAAACCACAAAAGGACAGATGCTGAAGACACACGCTAGGCACAGATATCATCTCCCTTCCCCTGGCCAGCTGCCCCAGTCCCCTTCCCCCATTGCGCAATTAGTCCCCTGGGGAGAGGGGACGGGAAGAGCCCTCTTGGGGGAGGGGAAGTCAGAACCCCTGTCCCTTCCGTTGTCTCCCCCCTCCCTCCCGCTGCGTCAGTATCCATTTTAGCCAGTGACCTCTGGGACAATTTCCACACCCCCAATCTGGTCAGTTTCGCCACCAGATCCTGGTTCAATTTCAACCCTCAATGGTGGTCCCTCTCACCCCCTCTGCTGGTCAGTTTTACCCCTTCCCTCGTTCAAGTCCAGCCCCCCATTTCCCGGCCAATTTCCACCTCCCCTCCCTCTCTCACTCCTCAGCACCTCTCGCTCTCAGGAGCAAGGTCAGCCCCGGTAGGTTCCCACCTTCTGCTCTCCTCGCTCGGTCCTGCCAGCCTCGGCCCTCCGGGTCACTGTCCAGCAGCCGCGGCCTCGGCCCCCCGCGACTCCCGCCCCGCATCCCCCCTCCCTCCGCGGGCAGTGGCTCCCCTCCCTCCCCAGAACAGCTGAAGGTCTCTGTCACCTCCGAGGGGCGCGCCAGGGGAGGAGAGGGGGCGGGGGAAGCCGCGGAGTGGGAGGCGGGGAAGCCTTGACGTTGCTTGCTGCTCGGGACCCGGCCCGGGGCTGGTAGGGGCTGGGGCGTCAGTCTGAGCGCCCCCTCCCCAAAGTCCCCCCTCCCAGCCGTGCGCCGGCTGCGGCTAAAGTCTCTCCGAAAGCGTGAAGGGGGATTGGAGGAGATTTTATTTCCCTTTGTGCCCGCGCCTGGGGCCGGATTGAGGCGGCCGGGCAGGGGGCTCCGGGATTGGGGCTCCCCCGAAGCGGCGAGGAGCGCAACAAAGGATGCTCCACACCAGGGTCGCCGTCCCTGCAACCCAACTTTGCGCGCGGCGCCCGCGCCCCCGGGGAGCCTGCCCGCTGCGCTGAGAACCCAGGCGTCCGGGCTGAGCCAGGGCTGGGGGCGTCGGCTCTGCAGGCGGCGCTTTCCCCGGCCCCCGGCTCCCACGAGGGGATCCCGGATCTTCCCGGAGGCAGCGGGCTACCTAGCCTCGCACGGAGACCGCGCTGCCGGGGGAAACTCCGCGCGCTTCCGCGGATGCCCCTCGCTCTGGCCGGACGACCCTGTGCTGGGCGTTCAGGGCCCTGCCGGGTGCCCTCTTCCCCCGCCGTCCTCCCAGAGCCGGGCTAAGGTGCGCTTTTGCTCTTCCTCCTTCCTCCGTCTCCTTCTCCTTTTTTTCCCCTTTTCACCCTCCTCTGAGCTCAGCCAAGGAGCATACTTGATCTTTCTCCTCCTTCTTCCTCTCCTGCCCCTCCTTCCTCCTACTCCTCCCCGGGGACTCTGCGGAGGTAGGGGGTCCAGAAGGGAGCATGTGGGTCCCCCTCTGACAGTGGCCAGGTTTGGGGTGACACGAGCTCAAATGGCCAAGTGGCTCCGAGACTACCTGAGCTTTGGCGGTCGGAGGCCCCCTCCACAGCCGCCCACCCCCGACTACACGGAGAGCGACATCCTACGGGCCTACCGGGAGCAGAAGGATCTGGACTTTGAGGACCCCTATGAGGACGCGGACAGCCGCCTGGAGCCTGATTCCGCGGGGCCTGGGGACTCCAAGGGCCCTGGAGACGCCAAGTATGACTCTCCAAAGCACCGGCTCATCAAGGTGGAGGCAGTGGATATGGCCAGAGCCAAGGTCTTGCTGGGCAGTGCCTGCGAAGAGGTTCGTGGCTAAGTCTGGGTGGCCCCAGGAGATGGGATGAGGAGGGCCAGGGGCAGGACTTTGGGGAGCTTGTTTTATGCATGACCCCAGGGGCAAGCCAGGGCACCAGCCAGACACATCCTTGGCCTGCTTGGCAGAGTGATCTCTGTCCATTTTCAATGCACAGCACTGGTTGCCCTCCCGCCTCTCAGACTGGCCCTGCCTTGTGCCCCCCTTCCAAAATCCCGCCTGCCACATCTCTCCCCCTCCATCTTCCCTTCCTCTTAGCCATGGGAGGGATCTTCCTAAGAGAGACCTGAGTGAGTCAGTTCCCCACCAGGCACTTGAACCCCCTCACCGCTGCTTTCACCCTTCCTCTGTTCTTCCTCCGTTTCATAGAAGTGGAAATAGGCTCACAGAAGAGAAGCAGCTGGCCCAAGGTCACATGGCTCTGGCTTGTCAGAACTTGAACCCAGACCCACATCCAGTGCCCATGCTTTTTTTCTTTTTTCTTTTCCCTAGAGGATCAGGGCATCCACCCCAAACCCTCCGTGGAGACAGAGAAGGCTTTGTAGAGGGTTACAGGAGGCTGTGCTGGGTAGTAGTTAAGGCTTTGTGGAGGGTTACGGGAGGCTATGCTGGGTGGTAGCACAGAGAAAAGTAGGAGGAGGCAGGGACTCGGGGAAGCAAACAACCTAGGATCAAACCCTACCTCTTACTTAGCTGTGTGACCCTAAGCGAGTCACTTACCCTCTCTGTGCCTTGGTCTCCTCATCTGTAAATTGGAGATAATGTACTTACTGAACTGAGTGTTGGTATTACAAGTAAATATACGTGAAGCCTTTAGAACGGTACTGGCACCTGATAAACATTACAGTTATGGAAGGAAGGAGATCAGGGTCTGTGTCAGGGAGAATTAGATTAACAGGGAGGAAGAGAGCAAGGAAAAGCAGGCATCTGTCTGCAGACAGTTGTGGGTGGAAGAGAAGACCGCTTGCTTGGAGGGGATGTGTCAGGTGGCCCAGAGACAGCAGGCAAGAGGTGTACTATCACCCAGTAGGGGTATCCAGAACTAGGCTTGGTCCCCACGAGCCCTTGACCCCCTCCCCTTCCTTTCTCTCTCCAGTCGGAAGTCGATGCCGAATACTCGGACCCCTTTGATGCTCAACCTCACCCGCCACCCCCGGATGATGGCTACATGGAGCCCTATGATGCCCAGCGAATTGTGAGTGGTGAGTAGGCAGGGCTTAGGGGAAGATGATCGGGTCCCAGGTGGGGTTAGGAGCTGACCAGTGTCCTTGCCCTCCCAGAATTGCCATGCAGAGGGTTGCAGCTGTATGACACTCCCTATGAGGAGCAAGACCAAGAGCCGGGAGATGAGACTCCTTCAGGTCGGAAACCTCGACAGAGTCGGCTGCCCCAGGAGGATGAACGGCCAGCAGATGAGTATGACCAGCCCTGGGAATGGAAGAAAGACCACATCTCCAAGGCATTTGCAGGTGCTTCTTTGACTCTGACCTCTGAATGCCTGCCTCCCTCTATTCCTGCTCTGGTCACGTCCCCTCTTTCAATTTGCAGAGTAAATCCTCATCACCTGTCACTTTGGTAGTTTGTTAATTCTCACTAAAGTGTGAATGATTGATAGTCATAAATTCCTCTTCCCAGGAGAACCTGTATCTTGCTTGGAAACTGAAAACTCCCCCCCCCTTTTGGTTTTTTAGGGCCACATCTGCAGCATATGGAGGTTCCCAGGCTAGGGGTTGAATTGGAGCTACAGCTGCCAGCCTACACCACAGCCACAGCAATGCCAGATCCGAGCCACATCTGTGACCTACATCACAGTTCAGGGCAATGCCAGATCCCCGACCTGCTGAGTGAGGCCAGGGATCCCCTGCATCCTAATGGATACTAACTGGATTCATTTCCACTGGGCCACAAGGGGAACTCCCGAAAACCCTTTTAGATTGCAACAGAACCTACTCATTCTGCTCAGTATAGTGCAGGAATAGGCTTTAGTGTCAGATTAGACCTGGGTTTGTAGCACTTACTTTATCTCCCTAAGTCTCAGTTCCCTTACCTGTAAAATAGGGGTCATTCTAGTACCTGTCAAATAGGGTGCTTGTAAAATGAGCGCTAAAGTGCTCAACTACACAGGAGCTTTTGAGGAAGAGGGTAGCATTTCTAGGAGTGAATTCCTAACTGACTTGGGTAAGATTGGACAAGTCTCTGAACCTCAGTTTCCTCTTCGGTAAGAGGTCAGCTTTAAGGGAGTTCCCATCATGGCTCAGTGATAGTGAACCCGACCAAGTAACCATGAGGATGTGGGTTTGATCCCTGGCCTCACTCAGTGGGTTAAGGATCCAGCATTGCCACGACCTGTGGTATATAGGTCGCAGCCGGGGCTCGGATCCTGCCGTTGATGTGGCTGTGGTGTAGGCCAGCAGCTGCAGCTCTGATTCAACCCCTAGCCTAGCAACTTCCATATGGCGCAGGTGCGGCCTAAAAAGACAATAATAATACTACTAATAATAATGCCAGCTTTAAGAAACAAAATAACTTGGATCAGGAAGAGTCGTACGAACATATATCTGCCCCAGAAGTTATATAACTGTGAGGGAAATTGGGACTTACTGCCTCAGTCTACCTGTCTGTATATTGGGAGTGGTTTTCTAGCTCTATGACTTGGCCAAAGTCAGGCAGAACTTTCAACCCAGTGGACTAGCCATGCCCTACTGCCTATCACTCAGGGACCTGCAGGTCTTTCCATGTCACCAGCTTTCTGAATTACCGCACCCCTTTCTTCTCAAGGCTAATTGGTTCCTCATATACCAGTCTTGCCCCAGCCTTAAATACAACCCCTCCTCTCCTGGATTCTGATAGGTTGTCCCAAGCTGGCACCGCCTTCCTACTCAAAATCCATTGGCTTATCGCCACCCCCGCCTCTTCAGGTAGGCGGGCCTTACTCCTTTTCTCTCTTAAATCTTCTCCAGTGCAGTTTGACAGTCCTGAATGGGAAAGAACTTCAGGGTCAGCCAAGGAGCTCCGGAGACCCCCGCATAGAAGCCCCCAGCCCGCAGAGCGTGTGGACCCGACCCTGCCCCTGGAAAAACAGCCGTGAGTGGGGAAGTTGAAGATGGAAGAGCCCGGTTGAATCCCTCCCTGCCCCCATACCAGCCACAGATTCTTCAGACCGGGCGGGGGGGGGTGGGGAGGGGCTGGAGTAACTTTCATTCATTCATTTCATTAATTTTTTTCAATTAACCTTCACTGGGTGCCAGCCTGCTGTGGGCCATTCACCCAGCTCTGTGCAAAGCAGAATCAGATGGCATCTCCGTTCCCTCCTTCATTAGATTCAGAGTTCAAATCCCGTCTCTGTATCTTTTGGCTGCGTGACTTTGGGCAAGTCACTTAACCCCTCTGAACCTCAGGCGTAATACCCCAAAGATAGTGCCTGCCTCGAATAAAATTAAAGGGTATTTCCTTCCTTCCCTTGGGTAGGGTTTTGTAAACCCCTTAGAGACTAAGAGCAAAGAGGCAAATATTATTCTCACCTCCAGGAGATCTTATGATAAAAGTGGGATTGGCAGGATTTGGGAGTCCCAACTTTAGGCTGGAGCAAGGCTCACAAGCTGGGCCTGGGGATTCTCTGTGTCCCTTCAGCCTAGGAGCTCCTTGGGGAGTTCATTGAGCACCCAGAGCCCAGCCCTGTGAGAACCAGGGTGTGTTTATCACAGTCATTCCCAAACTTCTTAGGTGGGTGGCACAGAACTGCCTAATTAACACTGAAGCACGGGGTATTTTCTTTCAGTACAAACAACTGGTGCTCATCTGTCTTTGATACCTTTCTTGTACTGCTAACCTCTCTGAGCACATTAAAATTTTAAGTAAAGAATGGTACATGTGGGTGGGGATGCAGGATGTGGCAAATCTCATGAAAGTGATATATGCATGTGATTCAAGTTGGGGGATTAGGGAGAGGTTGAGGACCCTTGGGGACCCAGCAGAGGGAGGCTATAAAGGTCAAGGTCAGGAGTCTGTGGTGAATTGGAAGGAGCAGCTCCAGGTTGACCTGGGCTCAGCTGTCTTCCAGGGAGAAACTCGTCTGCCTGAAAACCAGGCTCCTTTTGAGAAATCCAAGCGAATTTTCTTGCTTGTTTGTCACAAGTCCTTGAACGAGCTGTGCCTACATCCAAGTCCCAGGATGTGTTGGAAAGGGGATGGCTCTTCAAGAGACATCTGTCCCCACCCCCACTTCCAGGTGGTTTCATGGCCCGCTGAGCCGGGCAGATGCCGAGAATCTCCTGTCGCTCTGCAAGGAAGGCAGCTACCTTGTACGGCTCAGCGAGACCAGCCCCCAAGACTGCTCCTTGTCCCTCAGGTGAGACCCCAGCCCCCTGGAGGAACAGAGGGGCACAGTACTGCATGCTTTCAACTGTCACGCTTTTGGCTGAACTCAGCGGGAGCAGAGGGGTGTGGCTCCAGCAGCCAGTGGGCGGTACTTCCAGGACTGTGGACTGGGCTTCTAGGCCAGAGGGCGGGGCTTTCAGGGAGGGCACCGACTTTGTTCCGACTGAGAATGAGCTACCTATCACTAGAGATAAGCAAGAAGATGGAGAGGCAGCCATCCAGTAGATTTAGAACTTGAGCGAGATGCGGAACTGGGCATCTGCCTTTCCTCGGACTCCCCCCAACCCGAAGTTGAAACATACCCATCTGTGTCTATCCAGGGCCAGAATCTCAGAGTGGCCCTCTAGACATCTGAGTTTGAGACCCCAGTTCTACATGCCTCTCTGCCTAAGAGTCTAAGTGTCTCTGATTTAGAAAACACTCCTAAGATTCTATCAGGCTTCTGAGTGTGAGATTCCTAAAATGTCAAGATTGAAAAGAGATTGGAAGCAGGTTCACATCCTGTCTTTGCCACTTTTCTAGTTACGTGACCTCAGCTTAATCATTCAGCTCTCGGGACCTCAGTTTCCTTATCTGGGAAACGAGGATAATAATAGAATCAACTGCATTGTAACAGTACTCTTGTGGCACAGCAAGTTAAAGATCTGGCATTGTTGCTGCAGCAGCTTGGGTTGCTGCTGTAGCGGGGCTTCGATCCCTGGCCCAGGAACTTCCTCATAACTCCGGGGGTGGCCTCCCCCCAAAATAGCATCAACTTCATTGTAATACTATGATGATTAAATGGGAAAAAAGTGAAAAAATGTTGAGAAGAAGGCCCAGGAAAGAGGAAGTGCTTCATTCTTACTGATGATGATGATAAAATAATTTCCAGGTTCTTTGTCATTCCACCCACCAGAGATGGAGAGAAAGGAAAGAGACCCTAGGCTGAGGAGCCCAGGATGGAGAGCATAGGGGTCAGGAGGTTTGGAGAGAAAGTGCCTGCCATGTTCCCAGAAGGGACTTCCACCTGGATAGGAGCTCCAGCCTGTCCTGATAGGGGACCCTTTATTGTGGAACTAGCTACAGCTTAACACCAGTGGCCGTTCAGAAATATTTGGGGACGCCAGCCCCTAGCTCCTGGGAGACATGAGAGGGTGACTTTAGGCTTGGAGAGTGCAGGTGGGTCTGGAGCACTGGATACCCTCCCATCCCTGTCCCCCAGGAGCAGCCAAGGCTTCCTGCATCTGAAGTTTGCGCGGACCCGAGAGAATCAGTTTGTGCTGGGTCAGCACAGTGGCCCTTTCCCCAGTGTGCCAGAGCTGGTGCTCCATTATAGCTCCCGCCCACTGCCCGTGCAGGGCGCCGAGCATCTGGCCCTGCTGTACCCCGTGGTCTCACAGAGCCCCTAACAGAGAGCCTCAGCCCCTTGCCCTGAGCCTGGAGGACCCAGAATCTCTGGCTGCAAATGTTGGAAATCTTTCCAGTCCTGGAGGAGGCTGGATGGAAAGTCTCCCCACCCCTCTAGGCCCTGAGTCTTATTGGAGCTGCTCTGCTCCACCTCCTTCTGGGTCCTGGAGCCCAGAATTGTGTCTTGAAGTCCTCCTCTGGCCTGGAAAATAAATAAGTTATTGTGTGTTTCAAGTGTCCTTTCTGGGAGGTGGGGATCCCAGCTTCTCAGAGGGAAGAGGGGAGACAGGCCCTGGGAGGTGGGGAGAGCATTCCTAGCTCCTTGTTTTGGGAATGGAGTTGGGGTCGGAGCCTGAATTGCTCACAGGAAGGGACCCAGAGGTAGAGACAGGCAGGGAGAAAGAGGTATGGAGGCAGATAAAAAGCCAGAGACATTGGAGACCGGCAGATAAAAAAAGATAGAGAAATGGAGGGGACAAGGCTCTCAGGCCAACCCCGCCCCCATCCCATTGGGGCGGGTGGCCACGGGCTGATGCTGCTGCAGAAAGGACATCTGTCCCCATGGAAACAGCAGAAGTGGGGGAGGGGAGCCAGGCCCAGCTGGTGTCACTTCAAGGTGACAGTCAGGCAGGAGACCCGGGGGGGGGGGCAGATAAAAGCCAGGAAGCCCCAATCTGGCCCCTCATCCCCCAACTCCAAGCCTGCCTAGGAGGCAATACCAGCTGGGGAGGGGGATGCCTCCAGCTCAGGGCACTGTTTGGAGGCTAGGGGCATCACTTGTCTGCTAATAAACACACGCCTCCAAAGATAAGAACGGGGGAGCCAGCGAGTCATCACGGAGCCCCCTTGTCACAGTGGACCTCTCCGGCCACCCTTGGGGGCTTTGGGACCCCCGAGATGACTCCTCACATCTCTTCAGCACTCCCAAATTGCCACACATTCTGGCTTTGCTTTCTTCGTGAGCCTTTATTTGGTGTTCTGGGGATAAGGGAGAGGAAGTGAGCACAGGGTCTCAGGCTGGACTCCCTGACCCCCTGGAATCAGTTGCATCTTTACGTAGCCGCTGGGGGGTCCTCTCTGGGTCTCTGGGGGTTCTGATTCCTTTTCTCGCTTCAAGGAACTCTCTTGGCTGCCCAGAGGAGCCTGAGGCAGGAGAAACTCTGAACACAGAGATGGGGGGACTGGGCCTGGGGCAAGATTTGGGAGCTAGATGCTGCTTGGCAGTGGGGTGCTGGGGTAAAGAGATCGAATAGAAGCTTTGGCCATTCTGATCCTCTCTGGGGATGTCCAGCACCTTCCCCTCCACAGGCCATGCCTCACTCTTCCTTGGGGCCCTCCGAGGCTTGTATAAGACGTTGCTGTAGAGTGGATTCCCTGCATTGGAGGGAAGCGGGTATGACACCAAGAGGGGACAGTCACTAAATACAGCCCACTTCTGGGGGGTTTGTCTATGCTTCTGAAAAACATGGGTGTAGGGGCCAGCCTTCTCCATCTGTTCCCTTTCTCTGCCCCCCCAGCTGCATCCTCTCTCATTCCAAAAGGGGCAGGTATCAAAGTCAGATGCTTTCGGACTTTGTCTGGCAGCTGCAGTTCCCATCTTCGCCACGCGGGGGCAGGGTGGCCAGGGGACGGCGGTGCTCGTGGGAACCCCCTGCCCTCCACGCGGCTACCTGCGCAGTTCCTTACCTGCTTCCCTATGCCGACGGCAGCAGCGGGCCCAGACCCAGGCGCCTAGAGCGAAAGCGGCAACGGCCACAACCCCGGTCACCAGCAGCGCGAAGAAAATTCCTGGGAGTTGGGGTGGAGGGAGTTGTGGTTGGTCCGATGGGGGGCGGGCCCGGGGGGCGGGGCCAGAGCGGAGTCACGTGGTGGAGCTCACCTGAGACGCCCTGGTTCAGTAGCGAGCCGTCTGCAGAGAAGAAAGGTGCGTTTTAGGAGTGGTCACCTTCGAGCCAGCTTCCGGCACCCCTTCAGGGTAAGAGCCCCTCTACCCGACGTGGGACCTCAGGGTTCTTGCCCCTGCCATGCAGTGTGAGTTCAGACAGGTTTTTGCTCTGAATCTGTTTGCTCTTCTGATGCGACCAATCATTCCTGTCTTGCAGGGTTACTGTGAAATAACTACCGACAGGATTTTTCCATCAGCTCCATCACCCTGGTCAAGAGCTACATCATTCCCACCATGAGCTCCACCATCCTTGCCATGGGCCTCATCGCTCCCATAATGGGCACCATCATTCCAATCACAAAATTTATCACCCCCCCACACACACACCGCCCCAAGCCTCTTCACTCTGAACTCCACCATTTTGAGCTCCACTATCTTCACCATGAACTTCACCAACCCCACTATGAGCTCCATCATCCTGGTCATGGGATCCATCAACCTCACGACTCTTGTTTTTTGAGCCTCTACACCGTGTCCTTCCCATTTTTACATGCAAGAAAACCAAGGCTCAGAGAACCTGAGTCACCTCCCTGGGGTTGCACACCCAGGCAGCAGCTGGGCCCTTGCTTCCCTCAACTTCCCCCACTCGAGCCCAACAACTTCCCTGATTCAGAAAACAAAACTTACACTGACCTGAACATTTGAGTCTTGTTAAATAATCAGCATCATAGACACAATAACAACCATTTATGTTTATTGGAGACTTACTATGTTTCAGATCTTGTAATAAACTTTTTTTTTTTTTTTGTCTTTTCTAGGGCGGCTTCCCGCGGCATATGGAGGTTCCCAGGCTAGGGGTCTAATCGGAGCTGTAGCTGCCGGCCTATGCTACAGCCACAGCAATGCAGGATCAGAGCCGCATCTGCAACCTACACCACAGCTCACATCAACGCTGGATCCTTAACCCACTGAGCAAAGCCAGGGATCGAACCTGCAACCTCATGGTTCCTAGTCGGATTCGTTAACCACTGGGCCACGACGGGAACTCCTAAATTTTTTTTTCTTTTTTTTCTTTTTAGGGCTGCACCTGTGGCTTATGGAGGCTAGGGGTCTAATCAGAGCTGTAGCTGCCAGCCTACACCACAGCCACAGCAACACAGGATCCGAGCCGCATCTGTGATCTACACCACAGCTCACGGCAATGCTGGATCCTTAACCCACTGAGTGAGGCCAGGGATTGAACCCGCAACCTCATGGTTTCTAGTCAGATTCGTTTCCGCTGCGCCACCATGGGAACTCTTTTTTTTTTTTTTTTAATGGCTGCACCTGCGGCATATAGATGTTCCCTGGGCCAAAGGGATTGAATCAAAGACGTAGCAGCTGCTGTAAGGCCAGATCCTTTATCCCACTGTGGTGGGTTGGGGATCGAACAATGCCTCCATAACAACCCAAGCTACTATAGTTGGATTCTTAACCCACTGCACCACAGCGGGGACTCCATGTAATAAGCTCTTTAGGTGTAATCACTTTATTTATTTGTTTGTTCGTTTTTATTTGGCCGCACCCACAGCATACAAAAGTTTTCAGGCCAGGATTAGAACCCCAAGCCACAGTAGTGACAATGCCAGATCCTAGGCAACCAGGGAACTCTTAGATGTAATCACTTTAAATTCACCTAACCTGATGAGGAAAGCACTATTAGCTGTATATGATAACCAAGTAAACAGGCACAGAGAGGTCAAGTTACTTGCCCAAGCTCACACAGCAAGTGAATGGCAGAATGGGGATGTGCTTTCAGAATCTGTGTAACTGACAAGAACCCCAGCCAAAGGTACCTTCTCCTGTGCCTAAGATGAGGCCCAGCGTCCCCGACCCCTTCCTCTTGCAGGTTCTAAAGTTGGCAGTGTTCCCCAGGGGCTGCCAAGCAGCTGTTCATGGTTGGGGGAGCCAGCTGTGTGGAGCTGGACTTGTGCCCGCCTGCTCCCACTCCCTCGCAGCTGCCAACAACTCACAGCCTTTGCTAATTGGTAATTGGCCCCCTTGTCACTGGAGGGGTGGGGACAGGCAGGACAGCCATAACACTCCACCCTGGAGGCAGTCGGTGGGTGGGCCCTACCAGCTGGAGAGAAATGGGCCTCTTGGATCGGGTAGCCTAGACGGTGCTTCATTCTGCCTAGCAGGGGCCAGGCATGTGCCCTAGGCCCTAGGGAATCCCCCAGAGAGCAGAACCCCATCTGGGTTAGCTTTTTCCTCCCACCCTTGTGCAAAGTTTGGCTCATAAGGGGGTGTCATGCAAGGTCACAGCAGTGTTTGAGCTGGGCTCAGGAGAAAGCTGGCCACATCCCTGGTTGTGTGTGTCTTGGCCTTCACTGCCCTTGGCTTTATCCTCTGTAAAACAAGGCAGCTGGCTTACTGATCTGGAAAGTTTCTTCCAGCCTTGAGAGTGGATGGCTTTCAATTCTAGGTTCTGGAATTCTAGAATTCTCTGCTCTTATACAGTCTGTGATTGCAAAATTCTGAGAGTCTCTCTTTTTAAAGTATTTAAGATACTACCATTCTAAGGTTCTAGAATTGTTCATGCCTTTATTTCAATGTTTCCCAACTTTTCTTCATTATCACTTCCCTAAGGAGACTTTTTAAGAATCTTAATTTGTTCCCCCATGAAATGTTAATACCACAGATATCCTGTAAATCTGTTTATGTGCTGTCTGCATATCTATGCTAGATACATAAAGAGTAGGATTATCTTTGCTCCCCAAGAACCGATTTTTTGCCCCTTTCAAAGTGACAGTCCCAGGAGTTCCTGCTGTGGCCCAGTGAGTAAAGAACATGACTGCAGGAGTTCCCATTGTGGCTCAGTGGTTAACGAATCTGATTAGGAACCATGAGGTTTGATCTCTGGCCTCACTCAGTGGGTTGAGGGTCCGGTGTTGCTGTGAGCTGTGGTGTAGGTCACAGACGCGGCTCGGATTCCGCGTTGCTGTGGCTCTGGCCTAGGCCAGTGGCTACAGCTCCGATTGGACCCCTAGCCTGGGAACCTCCATATGCCGTGGGTGTGGCCCTAAAAAGCCTAAATAAATAAATAAAAATGCAGGGAGTTCCCACTGTGGCTCAGCAGTAACGAACTTGGCTAGTGTACATGAGGACCCGGGTTCAGTCCCTGGCCCTGCTCAGTGGGTTGAGGATCCAGCATTGCCGTGAGCTGTGGTGCAGGCCACAGAGGTGGCTTGGATCCTGCATTGCTACGGCTGTGTTGTAGCCCAGCAGCTGCAGCTCCAATTTGACCCCTAGCCTGGGAACCTCCATATGCCACAGGTTCAGCCCTAAAATGACAAAAAAGTAAATTAATTAATTAATTAATTAAAATATGAAACAAGTCGAGATAGATTTATGTTGTTAAAAGTCAGGATAGGAGTTCCCATCGTGGCGCGGCAGAAACGAATCCAACTCGTATCCATGAGGATGTGAGTTCCATCCCTGGCCTTGCCCAGTGGGTTGGGATCTAGTGTTCCCAGAGCTGTGGTGTTGGTCACAGATGCGGCTTGAATCCCACGTTGCTGTGGCTGTGGTGCAGGCCATCAGCTGTAGCTCTGATTCAACCGCTAGCCTGGGAACCTCCATGTGCTGTGGGTGTGGCCCTAAAAAGCAAAAAAAAAAAAAAAAAAAAAAAAAGTTGGAATAGTATGAGGGTAGGGCAGGGACATGAGGATGGCAACTGGGAGGCAAATGTGTCTTGAGGAAGGTGGTTGGTCCCAGAGTTTGCTCAGCCTGTGAAAATCCACTGCTCTGGTTTTCATACATCCCTCCCAAATTCATATGAATTTTAACCCCCAATGTGATATATTACAAGGTGGGGCCTTTGAGAGGTGTTTAGATCATGAGGGTAGAGTCTTTGTGAATGGGATCAGGGCTCTTATAAAAGGGACCCTGGAGGGCTCCCTGCCCCTTCTTTTTTTTTTTTTTTTTTTTTTATCTTTTTAGGGCTGCGCCAGCAGCATATGGAGGTTCCCAGGCTAGGGGTCATCAGAGCTGTAGCTGCTGGCCTGCACCACAGCCACAGCAACACAGGACCTGAGCCGCATCTGCAACCTACACCACAGCTCACAGCAATGCCAGATCCTTAACCCACTGAGCAAGGCCAGGGATCAAACCTGCATCTTCACGGATGCTAGTCAGATTCCTTTCCGATGAGCCACAAGGGGAACTCCTCCCCTGCCCCTTCTGCCACAAGAAGGTGTACGCTGTGAACCAGGAAGAGGATTTTCACCAGGATATGACCTTGCTGGTGCTTTGCTCTTGAGTTTCCAGCCTCCAGAATTATGAGAAATAAATCTGGGGCTTATCAGTCACCCAGTCTATAGTATTTTGTTATAGCAGCAGTTGAACAGATGAAGACATCCATTGAGCTGGCCACTTATGGTATGTGCATTTCTCTGCATGTAGAATATACTTGAATTATACCATTTATGAGATTGTTTTGAATCAAAATCCAGAGTTCTATATATTCAAGTCTTTAGGGAGTTCCCTGGTGGCCTAGTGGGTTAAGGATCCAGGATTGTCACTGCTGTGGTTCAGGTCACTGCTGTGGCACAGGTTTGATCCCTGGCCTGGGAACTTCCATACGCTGTGGTCACAGCCAAAAAAAAAAAGTCTTTATGGTTGTAATAGTCTATAACAGAGATCAATAAACAAGCCTCTGGGTCAAATTCGGTCCACTGATTGTTTTATTTTTTAAATTTTTTTGCTTTTTAGGGCCACACCATGGTATGTGGAGGTTTCTAGGCAATAGGTCTAATCAGAGACACACAGATGCTGGCCTTTGCCACAGCCATGCCAGATCCGAGCCGCACCTGCGACCCACACCACAGCTTATGGCAACACCAGATCCTTAACCCACTGATCGAGGCCAGGGATTGAACCTGCAACTTCATGGTTCCTAGTCAGATTCGTTTCCACTGTGCCATGATGGGAACGCCTGACTGTTGTTTTAAATAAAGTTTTATTGGCACATAGGCCTACCCACTCCTGTATGTGTGTCTATGGCGACTTTCACGCTATAAGGTCAGAGTGGAGTAGATGCAACAGAGACTGTCTAGACTACAAAATCCTTGCATTTGCAGACTTCCTGTTCCTAGGAATCAGATTTGAGAAATTTATGTTTCTAGGAGCTTGAGATTCCAAAAGTCTTAAGATTCTAGAAGTTCCAAATCCCCGCTTGTCCCTGCTTGTCCTCATACCTGTCTCCACCAGGAGCTGCGTCCCGTTGCCCTGGGCCTCCTCTAGCCCAGGGATCTCCACAGTTGCCCAGCACACATAAAGCCCACTGTCGTTAAGACTCACAGGATCCAGCTGCAGGGTGAGATTGCCAGGCTGCTGCCAGGAAAGCCAGCCCCGGGGCCCGCAGACACCCACGCTGAGACTGCCATTGGTGACCTGTGTCTGGCACAAGGTGTCACCATCCTTGGTCCACTCAACACGGAGCTGCTCCCAGGCCTGGGCCTGCTCCACCTGGCAGACCAAGGTCACCTGGCCGTCCTGCCGTGCCTGCAGCCACTTGGGTGCCTGCTGCACACTCAGGCCTGTGGCTCCTTGTGGGGCTGGGGGACAGAAGAGGTGAGTGAGGCCTTTTTCAGGGTGGGTACGTGTGAGTGTGTGACTTACTCCCCTAGACAGCCCACAGAGATGAGGCAATGAGCGTTTGAAAGCTTGCTGTCTCTCTAATTCTTGCAAAGTCACCTCTTGCTCAATGGCCTCGTCTGTGAAATGGGTATAAGTCTCTTGGCACCTTTTCAGATATCAGGTGGACTCTGCCATGCCCAGCTCTCAGCCACACAAATATTGCTTCATGTGTGCCAGGCCCTGATCTGGACACTGTGGACACAAATACAGAGGTGACTGAGCCAGACAAAAATCTCTACCCTCGTGGAGCTCTCAATCTGAGGGTAGGTAGCAGGGAGAGACACAGGAAGTCAAGAAATGAGAATCATCATGGAGGGAAGAAATGGGGAGTGGCAGTAAAATAAGGATGACGTGCGAGGATCTGCTTATTGAAGGCGGTCAGGGAAGGGCTCTCGGTGGAGGTGACATATGAGCAGGGATCCGAATGGTAAGTAGTCAGTTATGGGAAGGAAGGGAGATATGGAGGAAGAGCACCCAGACAGCAAGAGCCCATACAAAGTTCCTAAGGGTGGACCATACCTGGGGAGTTGGAGGAACATCGGAGAGGCTCATGTGACTGGGGAAGACAGAGAGGAAGTGGGATCCGAGAGACCCACAGCCTATGGGGGTGGGGTGTGGCAGAGGTCAGGAGGTGTGGGTGGAGAAAGGGGAGCCGTTTACTTTTTTGGTTTTTTTTTTTTTTTTTTTTGCTTTTTAGGGCCTCACCCTTGGCATATGGAGGTTTCCAGGCCTAGGGGTCGAATCAGAGCTACAGCCACCAGCCTACCCCACAGCCACAGCAATGTGGGATCCCAGCCACGTCTGCGACCTACACCACAGCTCATGGCAACACTGGATCCTTAACCCACTGAGTGAAGCCAAGGATCAGACCCACATCCTCACGGATCTCAGTCAGGTTCGTTAACTGCTGAGCCATGAACGGAACTCCAGCCATTTACTTTTGAATGTAAGTGTAATGGGAAACCAGGAGAGCAGGAAGGAAATGTGGTCCAATTTAAGTTTTAAAAACAGCACTCTGATCTGGCGTTGCCGTGAGCTGTGGTGTAGGTTGCAGACGCGGCTTGGATTCTGCATTGCTGCAGCTCTGGTGTAGGCCAGTGGCTACAGCTCCGATTCGACCCCTAGCCTGGGAAACTCCATATGCTGCAGGAGCGGCCCAAGAAATGGCAAAAAGACCAAAAAAAAA
Organism: Phacochoerus africanus; assembly: GCF_016906955.1. Taxonomy (NCBI): domain Eukaryota; kingdom Metazoa; phylum Chordata; class Mammalia; order Artiodactyla; family Suidae; genus Phacochoerus; species Phacochoerus africanus. The sequence goes on along the minus strand of NC_062547.1, from coordinate 74,636,512 downwards.
AAAAAAAAGGTTTAAAAAAAAAATAGGCGTTCCCATTGTGCCTCAGCAGGTTAAGAACCTGGCATAGTGTCCATGAGGACGCAAGTTCAATCCCTGTCCTCGCTCATTGGGTTAAGGATCTGGCGTTGCTGCAAGCTGCAGTGTGGGTCAAAGACACAGCTCAGATCCAGTGTTGCTGTGGCTGTGGTGTAGGCCTAAGCTGCAGCTCAGGTTCGACATCTAGCCCAGGAACTCCATGTGCCACAGGTGCCACCAGAAAAGAAAAAATTAATAAATAAAGAAGGTCACCCTGCCTGCCATGGCAAGAACAGCTATGCCATGGGGGTGGGGGTGGGGGATCAGGGCAGCTGGGAAACCAGGGTTAAGGAGACCAGTGATGGGGGCCAGACCCTCGAAAGCAGTAGCCAGAATCTGAATTGGTTGCGAAAGTTGCCCCCAGAAGAACTATAAGAAGAATTAAATTAGGAGAGAGGAAAAGAGGGACAGTGACAGATATCCAAGCGTTTACCCTGAGGGAGTATGTGAATGGTTGTGGCTTTTGGCCAAGATGGGGGACAATGGAGGGAGAAGCAGGCAGGGAAAGAGTTTGCTTTGGGCCACGAGAGATCTGGGGTGCCTGTGAGCCCTCCCTCCCCCAGAAGGAGTGTGTGTCAGGTTCCTAGCATTTGGGGTGCCATTACAGTGTCGCTAGAGAAAGAAGATCCAGGGAAGTGTTCCAGGCAGAGGGAACAGCAGGTGCAAAGGAGGTGAGATCAAGTTTGATATGTCGGGGGTGGGGGGTGGGGGGACAAGCCAGCAGGTTGGATGGGAGGAGAGGGAACGCAGAGGAGGTGGGGGGAGATAAGAGAGGCCAGCAGAGCCAGGTGACTCAGGACTCGGTTTCAGGTCATGGGGTGAATTTTATCCTATGAGCCCCAGGTGTGGATCCTTGCTAGACCCCTTCAACCCTTGTCAACTTCGGAGTATCGGAGAAAGAGACGGGCCTTGTTTGGCAGAGCAGAGCGACTAAGGTTTTGAGGGGCTCTGAACAGGAGGGGTAGGCAGCAGGGTGATGGATCACAAGAAGATGGGGGTAGAGGGGAGGAAGGCCCAAGTACTCACCCCAGAACTGTGCTAGGAAAATCAGCGCCGCACCCAGGAACCCCATTCCTGGCCACTGAGGCCCCTGTCTCCCAGCTGTTGTCCTGCCACCCCCTTCCCCCCTCCTTCGACAGACTTCCTGCCACAGAGGTATATGTGACACTCCGCCCCCACCACAGAGGCATATGTGACACCCAAGCCAGACGGCAGACGTCCGGTGGCCACTGCTGCCTGGGGCTCCACTTCCTGTCACCTTGTGCCTCAGTTTCTCCAAAGTTCTTTTTTTTTTTTTTTTAATCTGAAAGGCAGTGTGTGTACGTGATAGAGATGATGTGATTGAAAATCTTACTAAAAGACTACATGAACACCCCTAGGCTGGGGGAACACATTGGAAGGGCAGGTGAGGCAAGGGTGGGGGAGGGGAGCAGGCACCTAAGGCTTGAGCAAAGGATTGAATGGCAGAATCTCAGCCCCAATTCTCTTGCCACCAAGATGTCCTCCTTTGTGGTTCAAAGGAATGGCTTTCTACTAATGGCTTTGAGTCCTGCAACAGGGAGCGGGATTTTCCTTCCCCCATAGACTGGGGAGAATTTGGGGGACCCAGGTGAGGGGGTTCACAGGCTGTGGACTTTCTCTTAGCCCTGCACCCATCATCCTGTGGCTGGCAGTACCTACCCCTGGAAGAGGAGGCAGACTCCTAGGCCTCAATATCTCACCCCCAACCACAGTGTGACCTCCTTTTTCAACCAGAAAAAAGAGGGTCAGTGTTTTACAGAGTTGTTCTCACAATTACAGGGAGGCCCCTGTAGTGGCTTTCTGCCCACACTTTCCCAGTAGATACACACAGCTTCCTGGTCTCCCCCTACCACTCCTCCCCCTTCTTTTTGCCTTTTTTTTTTAGGGCCACACCCTGACCATATGGAGGTTCCCAGGTTAGGGGTGGAATTGGAGCTGCAGCTACGCCACGGCCACACCAAATCAGAGCCACGTCTGCGACCTACACCATAGCTCACAGCATTGGGGGATCCTTAACCCACTGAGCGAGGCCAGGGTTTGAACCTGCGTTCTCATGGATACTAGTCAGATTTGTTTCCGCTGAGCCGCGACCAGAACTCCTCTTCTTTGAACTTTCTGGAGGACTTTTCCAAACTCCACTCTTCCCCCACCCACTGCAAAAGGCAATGCTGGAGATCCTGGGTAGATTGAGCCCCAGGCTGACCCTGAAGACAGAGCTGCACACAGTCATTCCTAGACCTAGGGATTCTGGGCAGGCTGAGAGGCTTCTGGAGAAGAAGCATAGGAGTGATATGGGGAGGGAAAAGTGGTTTCCAAAGCTGAACATCCACTGGGCAAAAGCCTGGCTTTTCAGTAAATGCAAGACGTAAATAGTCAGTGGCCAGATTTCAGGGCCTGGCTGTGGGATGGTGGTTGTGGTGAATTTCAGTTTGAGTGGCAGCAGTGAAGTTTCGTCCCTGAACAATTTGGGAGACTGAGGCACTAAGAGGACTAGGAATGAGCTCGAGGTCACACGACAGTCGAACCCAGGCACCCGGCCTCTCTGTTGCTGACTCTCCAGCACAGACATCTTTAGCCATGTTGCCTGGTGCCACCCAGGCCCTCGGGAATCCCTGCGACCCCGGGGCAGTAAGGACTACATTTCCCAGATTGCCGCGAGAGGCGCGCCTGCGCGTTACGGCCAGTGATGGAGCGCTGACTGGGGGCGCGGCGGCGGCGGCGGCGAGGGCTCGGCGGGCCATTGGCTCCCGGCAGCGGCAAAGACAGCTTGAGGACTAGAAGAGCAAGCGGGGCCCGCGGGTCGGGCTTGGGACAACCTGGGCTGCAGCCATGGAGGACCAGAGGGTAAGACCAGGGCGGGGCGGGGCGTGGCCCACGTTGGGGGTGGACAAGGGGACGGGACCAGGTGATGCCGCAGCGCGATCCCCACCCCCATCCCAGTTGCTTCTGGGCGGAAGCCCCACCCTCGCGGCAACCCCGCCCGAATTAACCACCATTGTGGACACAGCCCTCCCACCCTTGCCCCGACCCAACATCGTCTTGGCTTGGGTTCAGGCACATCTCTGAACCCCCACGCCCGCCCAGTATTCCCGGACCCAGCCTTGATTACATCCCCCACGCCTTCCACCCGGACTGCGGACCAGGTGTCCCGGCCCTCGCCCCGCATCGGAGGATGCTCCGCCAGCTTAGCACAGGTGACCCCACTAATCCCTCGCCTCTAGGAAAAGGACCTGTCTGAGGCCTGGGTTAGGGCCACAGGCCCCCAGCAGCATCCTCCCACGCGGCCTCCTTCCCTCCCGGCATCCCCTCCCCCAGGCCTCCCTTGCCCTTTTCTACTTACCTGGGCTCTCTCACCCACTTCCTCAGATACCTCCTTTCTCCTTGCTATTCCCTTTTCCCGTGTATCCACTTCCCCAGATGAGCCCTTGTTCTGCAGGTGTCCTTTTCCTCTGGGGTTTCTTTCCCCAGGCTAGCCCCTCACCCCAGAGCATGCCCCGCCCTCAGGATACAGGTACCTGGTTGAAGGCTTTGTGCTCAGGCAGACCTGGCTCTTCCTGAGAAGCTCTCTGGGAGCCTCAGTTTCCTCTGCTGTGAAACGGGCATGCTGACGGCACTCGCCTGCTCTATTAGGAGTGTAGGGCAGGCCTGCTCTTGGCAAGTGTTCAAGCTCATCTGCCTGGTGGCCCCTATAGCCACTCCCTGGATCCCTGGAAGGCAGAAAGGGGAGACTTAGGTCAGGGAGCCTGGCCAGAATGAGTGGCTTATCTGTGTGTGCACTTCCCTGGGGGCAGGAGGCTCTACGCAAGATCATCACGACACTGGCTGTTAAAAATGAAGAGATTCAGAGTTTCATTTACTCCCTCAAGCAGATGCTGCTGAATGTGGAGGTGAGAAAGGCCGGGGGCGGTGGGGGTGGGGTGAGGTGGGGCAGCCATATGAACTAACCTGTTGCTGCTAATGTCCATGGGACTCAGGGTCTGGCTGCTATTGCCAGGCTCGGTTCCCCATCTGAGCACAGGCTTTGCCAATGCTGGCTATTCTGACCCCACAACATTTCTTCTCTTCAAGGCAAACTCGGCCAAGGTGCAGGAGGACCTGGAGGCTGAGTTCCAGTCCCTCTTCTCTCTCCTGGAGGAGCTGAAAGAGGGCATGCTTATGAAGATAAAGCAGGACCGGGCCAGCCGAACCTATGAGCTGCAGGTGTGGGGTGCGGGGGGTGGGGGGGTGGGGGGGAGGCTCTCCTGGACCCCCACCAGACGCCATCTCCTACCACACCCCTCACACTGGTCTCTTCCTCCAAACCTGCCCCTCCTCCCTTGCCCCTTCCCAGAGATGCCCCCAAGGGTCCCCGGTGTCCAGAGCGAGTGGTTTTGGTGTCACCTCCTCCTTCCTCTGGCTTTTCCCATGGAAGGGCCCTGGCTATGACCTAGCAGTCCCCCCCTCCACCTGCCCTCCCCCTTAATCCCTTCACCCATCCACCCCTCTTCTCCATGGCCAAGGCCCCACCCCTACATCTGGCTCTTCTTCCACCCCCACCCACCCCCAACCTTTATCCAGTGCTTCCAATTTCTCAGCTCTTCCTACTGGTCCCCCAGATCTGGCAGCATCACCACTTGCCAAACAACCCCCATGGCTCCCAGGGGGGTCTCAGATTCCAAGTTGGGGTTGCTGGGGCTGCACCAGAGCCTCTTGGGTAACCTCCTAATGCCCCAGATTCCCATCCCCAGGGAACATGGTGCCCCCGGGCTCAGGTATGGCCTGAGCATGTGCGTTTCTAAGGAAGGGATCCCCAGGTGCTTCTGATGCCCTGCCAACAGCGAGGCCCAGCCCTCTCCAGCCTCCCACTCCCGCCTGGACTTGGAGAAGGGGCTGGTACCCTGGATCCTGAAGGCAGTGGGGATCCCTGGGAGGGTTTGATGCAGTGGAGTGAGGGGTCTCTTCTCTTGGTGCCATGGCATCCACAGAACCAGCTGGCTGCCTGCACTCGAGCCCTTGAGAGCTCTGAAGAGCTTCTGGAGACAGCCAACCAGACCCTGCAGGCCACGGACAGCGGGGACTTTCCTCAGGTGGGTGCCTCTGAAACCAGACTGGTAGGGCTGCCAGATAAAATACAGGACATTCAGTTCCATTTGCATTTCAGATCAACCACAAGGAGTTTTTTAGTATAAGTATGGCCCGTGCAATATTTAGTCTGAGTATGTCCCCAAGATCACATGGGACATTCTTAGACTAAAAAAACACAATTCTTTGTGGTTGATCTGACATTCAAATTTAAAAAGGAATCATTTTTTTCTTTTTTGGCCACCCTGCAGCATATGGAGTTCCTGGGCCAAGGATCAGGTCCGAGCTGTGGTTGCAACTCACACTGCAGTGACAACGTCGGATCCTTAACCCACTGCACCACAAAGGAACTCCAAGGATGAATAACATTTTTAGTATATCTTATGCAAATGTTTACTTATTTATTTACTTTTTTGTTTTTTTTTTTTGCCTTTTAGGCCCGCTCCTGTGGCATATGGAGGTTCCCAGGCTAGGGGTCCAATCGGAGCTGCAGCTGCCAGCCTTCTCCACAGCCACAGCAATGCCAGATCTGATCTGTGTCTGCCATCTACACCACAGCTCACAGCAACGCTGGATCCTTAACCTGCTGAGTGAGGCCAGGGATCGAACCTGAAACCTCATGGTTCCTAGTTGGATTCATTTCTGCTGTGCCACAATGGAAATGCTCAGTATAAGCATTTCCAATGTATTGTGTTGCACATATTTATACTGAAATACTTATTCATTAGCTGAAATTCAAATTTAACAATGAATAACAATGAATTTTCACAAATTTAACAATGAATAATTTTACTGAATATCACATGCAGTACTTAGTATATCCAAAATACTGGATGAGACCTAGTTATATTGAAAAATCACTTATTTTTTGGAGTTCCCTGGTGGCTCTGTGGCTTAAGGATTTGGTGTTGTCACTGCTGCGGCTGTGGTTACTGCTGTGGTGTGGGCTCAGTCCCTGGCCGAAGAACTTCTACATCCCAGGTGTAGCCAAGAAAAATCATTTATTGTTTATCTGGAATGCAAATTTAACTGGGCATCCTGTATTTTTATTTGCTAAACCAGCCAACTGTATGTACTGGGCACTGGGTGGGAGGTTGGGTGGGAATGGGAGCCTGTCTTTGCCCCCGTCCCGGTCCCTTCAGGGCATGGCCAAGGGTTTCTGCCCCAGTGTTGGGGCACTTTGCCACATAGTGCCTGGTTGGGCCTCAGTCTTCCTGTCTGTGTAGTAGCTTTCTGATTGTCAGCACAGTTCTGTGGATTTTATTCTGACTCTCTTTCTAGGCTGCCAAGCAAATCAAAGATGGGTAAGATGCTGGAACCTGGTTCCCACCCCAGTGCCCCACCCCTCTTGTGAAGGTGGGGACGCCCAGGTGAGGGTCCCTTGGCCCAGAGCACTGGATGGGAGCAAGGGGGAGGGGGGCCTTACACACACCTCAGAGGACTAGGCCTGGGCGTCCACCTCCTTCCCTGCAGTGTGCAGGCTGCCTCCACCTCCTTCCCTGCAGTGTGACAATGGCCCCAGCCTTCCGGCTCTCATTGAAAGCCAAGGTCAGCGACAACATGAGTCACCTCATGGTGGACTTTGCACAGGAGCGGAGGATGCTACAGGCACTCACATTCCTGCCTGGTGAGAGGAGAACCCTCGGAAGGGCCAGGATTCCAGGGCAGTGGCCTGGGAGTCTGGGGGAGCCTGAGACAAGACCTAGAGTAAGGCTGATAACCATTTGTAGAAACCCCAGAAGGCCCCACCCTGGGGTGGAGCCCTGAGATACCTACCCCCACTGGGTGGAGCCATGAGGAAGCCTCAACCCTGGGTGGAGGCACAGCAAGCCACACTGTTGAGTAGAGCCTGGAGGAAGCCCCACCTCCTGGCAGATCCCTGAAGAGGCCCCACCTACCAAGGGGTGGAGTCCTATGGAGGCCACACCCCCAAGGGGTAGACTGTTCCACATGTTCTACCCCTAAATGGTGGAATCCAGAGAAGGCCCAGTTATTTGTTGGTTGAACCCTGAGAAAGCTCACCTCTCACCCTTTGGTGAAACCCAGGAGGCTCCACCCCCAGGCCCCAGAACCTAGAAGGGCCCCACCCCCCAACCTTGGGATCTGGAGGACATCCTGCCCTCAGAAAAGTCTATTAAGTTGGCAGGGTTATGACAAGGCCCACCCCTGCTGGCACAGCCACCTGACCTCCCTCTCCCATTTGTCCTGGGCAGTGCCTAGTGCCCCTGTGATTGATCTGGCTGAGTCCCTGGTGGCCGATAACTGTGTAACCCTGGTGTGGCGCATGCCAGACGAGGACAACAAGATCGACCACTACGTGCTGGAGTACCGGCGGACCAACTTTGAGGGCCCACCCCGCCTCAAGGAGGACCAGCCCTGGATGGTCATTGAGGGGATCCGGCAGACGGAATACACTCTGACCGGTAAGGGCAGCTCAGCCTTCCCCCTCAGTCAACCTGGAGATTCTGGGTGAGCCTCAAGGCGCATGGGGTGTGAGAGCAGCCTGGCTGGGCTGATCAGGAGTAGCAGAAATGATAATAATGAAAATGAAACTGGTGATAGCCGCTGCATTGTGTATTGAAGGCTTACTATGTGCCAAGCATTTTACCTACGTGTAATGGGCAGGCTTGTTGTCATTTTATAGATGAGGAACTGAGTGAGGCACAGGGAGAGAGGGCATCCTCTGTCCCTGTTTTGTCTCTGTGATCCAGCATTCATTCCTTCATTCGTTCATTCATTCATTTTGACTCACAGAGCACCTGCTGGGTACCAGGCACCATCCTTGCAATAGTGAGAAAAGTGGGAGAAAATCCCTCCCCTTGTGGAGCTGGTGTTTGGGGGACCATCCTCCCAGGATCTGGGGATTCCCTTGGTAGTTATGAGAAAGCAGAAGGCCTGGGGGAATCCATCCAGCTGGTAGGGGAGGGTCTGAAGGAGGAGAAAATCAGGGGTCCCTAATGCATTAGGAAGCTGTCCTGAGCCAGAGGAAACCCTCTGCGGTGGGGAGAGCCTTGCTGACAAGATAACTATCACCACAGCTCTTGGGCTGTAATCAGCCTGCTCCTTATCTGTAATTAGCATACATGGTTAATAATGAGTATGTTAATTGCAGGAAAGGAAAGCTAGCAGCCTCCAAGAGGGCCTGGGAAACTCTTGGTTCATCCTTTCATGGGAATCAAAATAAACACATATTTTTTTTCAATCTTTTTTTATTCTGATAAAATACACATAACCGAAAATATTTTTAAGATTTTTTTATTAGAGTATAATTGAGGAGTTCCTGTGTGGCTCAGCAGTGATGAGCCCAACTACTATCCATGAGGATGGAGGTTTGATCCCTGGCCTCACTCAATGGGCTAAGGATCCGGCATTTCTATGAGCTGTGGTGTAGGTTGCAGACTCAGTTCAGATGCCAAGTGGCTGTGGCTCTGGTGTAGGCTGGCAGTTGTAGCTCCAATTAGACTCCTAGCCTGGGAACTTAGATATGCTGTGGGTGCGGCCCTACAAGGCAAAAAAAAAAAAAAAAGAGTATAGTCTATTTACAGTGTTGTGCCAATTTCCGCTGTTTATCAGAGTGACCCAGTCATAACATCTATATACATTCCTTTTCTTTTTATTTTTTTTTAGAGCCACACTTGCAGCATATGGAGGTTCCCAGGCTAGGTCTAATTGGAGCTACAGCTGCTGGCCACAACCACAGCAATGCCAGATCTGAGCTGTGTCTGTGACCTACACCGCAGCTCATGGCAATGCCACATCCTTAACCCGCTGAACGATGCTAGCGATTGAACCTTCAACTTCATGGTTCCTAGTTGGATTCATTTCTGCTGAGCCATGACGGGAACTCCCCACATTCCCTTTGTTATTAATTTTTTATTTTATTTTTATTTTTGCTTTTTAGGGCTACACCTGTAACATATGGAGGTTCCAAGCCAGGGGTCCAATTGGAGCTATAGCTCCGGGCTTACACCACAGCCACAGCAACATCATATCCAAGCCGTGTCTACAGCCTACACCACAGCTCACGGCCATGCCGGATCCTTAACCCACTGAGCAAGGCCAGGGATCGAACCTTCATCCTCATGGATCCTAGTCAGGTTTGTTAACCGCTGAGCCACGACAGGAACTCCCACATTCCCTTTTTTAATATTATCTTCCATCAGGGCCTATCCCAAGAGACAAGATAGTTCCCTGTGCTGTACAGTAGGATCTCATTGCCTATCCATTCTAAATGTAATAGTTTGCATCTACCAACCCCAGCACATAATGTAAAATTTACCACCTTAACCATTCTTTTTTTTTTTAAATAATGATTTTTTTTTGTCTTTTTGCCATTAAATAATGATTTTTATTTTTTCCATTATAGCTGGTTTGCAGTGTTCTGTCAATTTTCTATGGTACTGCAAATTGGCCCCGTCACACATACATGTACACATTCTTTTTTCTCACATTATCATGCTCCATCCTAAGTGACCAGACATAGTTCGCAGTGCTGTACAACAGAATCTCATTGCTTATCCATTCCAAAGGCAATAGTTTGCATTTATTAACCCCAAATTCCCAGTCCATCCCACTCCCTCCCCCTCCTCCTTGGCAGCCACAAGTCTCTTCTCCATATCCATGATTTTCTTTTCTGTGGAAAGGTTCATTTGTGCCACATAGTAGATTCCAGATGTGTGATACCATGTGATATTTGTCTTTCTCTTTCTGACTTACTTCACTTAGTATGAGTCTCTAGTTCTATCCATGTTGCTGCAAATGGCATTATTTTGTTCATTTTTATGGCTGAGTAGTATCCATTGTGTATGTATACCACATCTTCCTAATCCAATCATCTGTCTATGGACATTTAGGTTGTTTCCATGTCTTGGCTATTGTGAACAGTGCTGCAGTGAACATGCAGGTGCATGAGTCTTTTTCAAGGAAAGTTTTGTCCGGATATATGCCCATGAGTGGGATTTCTGGGTTATATGGTAGTTCTATGTATAGTTTTCTAAGGTACCTCCATACTGTTTTCCATAGTGGTTGTACTCTTTTGTCTTCTTAGGGCCACACCTACGGCATTTGGAAGTTCCCAGGCTCGGGGTCGAATAGGAGCTGTAGCCGCCCGCCTATGCCACAGCCGTAGCAACCAGGGATCCAAGCCGTGTCTGCAGCCTACACCACAGCTCATGGCAATGCCAGATCCTTAACCCACTGAGCAAGACCAGAGGTCGAACCCGAATCCTCATGGATACTAGTCGTGGCTCAATTCTTTAACTGCTGAGCCACGATGGGAACTCCCACCTTAACCATTCTTCAGTGTACAGATCAACTCTTCGGTGCATCCGTTATGTGCTACCATCATCCCTACCATCCTTCTCCAGGACTTTTCATCTGGCAAAATTGAAACTCTTCCCCACTAGACACTAATTCCTATTCCGCTCCCCCAGCCTTTGCCACTCACCATTCTGCTTCCTGCCCCTATGACTGTTACTGCTCTAAGTACTTAACATAGGTGGAATCAAATAATATGTATCCCTTTATATCTGGCTTATGTCACTGAATGCAGTGACCTCAAGGTTTACCATGCGGTATTGTGTGACTGTGTGTTAGAATTTCTTTCTCCCTGCTTTTTTTTTTTTTTTTTTGGCCTTTCTTATGGCACGTGGGAGTTCCTGGGCCAGGGATCAAACCCATGCCACAGCAGCGACCCAAACCCCTGCAATGATAGTGCCAGATCTTTAACCCTTTGTGCCATGGGAGAACTCCCAGAATTTCCTTCCTTTTTAAGGCTGAATAATATTCCATTGTGTGTATATACCTAGCTTTCTCCTGTAGTGGCAGCTTACATGACTAGAGCTCAGTGTCAGAACCAGGAAGCTGATGTGTGGACATTCTGCAGTGTTAATTCACTTTTCACCAGTTTTACACGCACTCATCATGTGTGCGTGTGTAATCCCATGTGCAGTTTTATCCCATGTGTTGTAGATTTGTATAACCACCACCACTATCAAAGTTCTTCATCAAACTTCTCCATCATGGGATTCCTGATAGAATCCCTTCACCTACCTGGCCTTTTGCAAAATCTGTAGAGAGTAAATTCCTCAGGGCAGGAAGTTGAATCCCTCAAAGGACCTGCGATATTGAAGATAATGATGCATGTGCTCATTCACGTAAAGAACCTATGTGGTTATTTGCAGTCTACGTACTGTTTTGTTGATTGCTTAGAAAACAGGATGGTTTGGGTTAAATATTTATCACTTACATTCCTCATCCTCATCCTCACATGAACCCTGCTCAGTGTGGGGAATATGATTGCTGGTTCACAGAGTAGGAAACTGAGGCATGTGTGAGTCCAGATCCTCAATAGTCAGATGGGTTCGGTGGTTCTCAAACCAAGCCTTCTGGGTGGTAGTTTTAGCTCTGGGGCGGTAGATGGAGATGCTGAGCAAACTATAGAATTCTCAGAGAAGGGGATCTAAAGAAGAATGAGGTGATCTGGGTGGGCTGGAGGAGCTAATAGCCAGATTGAGGCTCGAAGGAGAAGGCAGGAAGAACAGCCTGCTAGGCAGAGGAACAGTCTGATCAAGGACTCAGAGGCCAGGATACTGAGCCTTTGAGTCTGGAATGAGCTATGTTTGCAGAGAGAACAACCTCCATGGGGAGAGGGGAGAGGAGGAACAGGGACTTTATCCTAAGGGCACGGGGAGCTATGGCAGGTTTCAAAGTAGGGTGTGCCCAGCATTATTTGGGATGCTCAGAGAATGGGCATCTTGCAGGGGATTCTTGGGAGGCAACTGGATGTGGTCTGGGCTATGGGTGCCGTGGGTGGCCAGTTGGTGTCTGAAGGGTGAGAAAGCGGAGTTCCCGTCATGGCTCAGTGGTTAACGAATCCAACTAGGAACCATGAGGTTGCGGGTTTGATCCCTGGCCTTGCTCAGTGGGTTAAGGATCCAGCGTTGCCGTGAGCTGTGGCGTAGGTCGCAGATGTGGCTTGGATCCCACATTGCTGTGGCTCTGGTAGCTACGGCTCCGATTAGACCCCTAGCCTGGGAACCTCCATATGCCACGAGAGCAGCCCAAGAAATGGCAAAAAGACAAAAAAATAAAATAAATGAAGGGTGAGAAAGGGACAGCGAGCAGAATGAAATGAGCAGGGGTCCCGACTGAGCCACCTGGACATTTGAGGGTAGAGAAGAGCCTGCAAAGAAGACCACAGGGAAGCAATCGGGGCAGCCAGGAGAGGGCAGTGCAGTAGCTGCCAAGGAATGAGAATGTTCCATGAAGGAAGGAGGGGGCAGCTAGGACATGCTGCAAGATGAGGACTAAGAAGGGCAAAGGAAGGAGAGGGAGTGAGGCAACCGAGAGGGTGATGTGGATAGTTCTCCAAAGAGGCTTAATTTGAGGGGGAAGACAGCTTGATACTTGGCTTTACTGTTTAAGGTTAGAAGAAATTAATAAGAATTTTTTAAAATGATATAAATGAAGGGAGGGCTCTATCCTAGTAGTAGGGAAAATTGTTAAGGAACCAGATAGGGTGAGATCCAGGGGTTCCAGCAAATGACTTGCTCAGCTCCATTCCCTCTACTTGTTGGCTCTAGGGGCTGCATTTTCAAGGCAGCTGGCCAACGTGCTGGCAGATTTGCCCAGGAGGAGCTTCCTCCTAGCTGGCCAAACCAAAGGGAAGAGGGACTCTGCTCACTATAATACCAGCCAGTGTCCCAGGGCATATTCTGATTGGCCAGTTTGGGTCATGTGCCTATCCCTGGACCAATTGCTGTAACTGGACCATAAAGCATCCTGATTGGCCAGTCTTTGTTGGAGGCAGAACCAAGTAATCCATACCTCCACAGGTAAACAAGGGCAAGGATGGTTTCTCAGGGATAAGACATCCTTTATAAGGTGCCCTTTAGGGAGTTCCCATCTTGGCGCAGCAGAAATGAATCCAACTAGGAACCATGAGGTTGCAGGTTCGATCCCTGGCCTCGTTCAGAGGGTTAAGGATCCAGCATTGCCATGAGCTGTGGTGTAGTTTGCAGACACGGCTCAGATCTGGCATTGCTGTGGCTCTGGCGTAGGCCTGCAGCTACAGCTCCAATTAGACCCCTAGCCTAGGAACCTCCATATGCCGTGGGTGCAGCCCTAAAAAGACAAGACAGAAAAGAAAAAGAAAAAAAAAAAGGTGCTCCTTAGAATGAGGGGTGGTGGGATTACTGTGGGACAGGGGGGTGCCTCTAATCTATTGCTTGAAGTGTATACAATGTTAAGATCCCTCTGTTGCCTCATAGGTCTCAAGTTTGACATGAAATACATGAATTTCCGGGTGAAGGCCTGTAATAAGGCAGTTTCAGGCGAGTTCTCCGAGCCAGTGACCCTGGAGACACCAGGTGACTGGCTCCCACCCCTACCCTAGCTGTGACTCCATAACCCCTCACTCCCGGGGCTCCAGGGACTGGTGTCTAATGAGAATCTTCTAATCAGACTTCTGTGGCCCTTTTTGCCTTGGTTGGCCAGGAGGCTCAGTGCTCAGTCGACAATAGATTCCTTACCCTGAGTCTCTGGTATAAACTTTGATATTGTTTTTTGCATTTGCAGTTGATCCCATTATACCTGGATCCCATTATACCTACACACACACACACACACACACACACACTCTCTCACACTCGCGCTCTCTCTCCCTCCCCTTCCTCTCTTACTCTCTGTCTCTCTTCCAAAAAATAGCTAAGTGCTCTTTAGACTTGGGAATGGGCTATCAATAGTGAAGACAGATTTCTTAGCTTCCCACAGTGACACCTTTGCATGTCCTGATAGGAAGTCCTTTTGCAGTCTAGCTTTACTCTGTCATGCTGCAGCCGGGCCCTTTTCCTGGAATTAATCTCCAGTGGAAGCACAGGGCAGCACAGTGGTTTGAAAGTGGCTTCAGACCTGGGAGATTTTAGGCATCATGCCCTTGGCCTTCACTCCTCTGGCTACAGGTTCTGCCCCCTCCACTCTTCCTCACCTCGTCTCTCAGTGTCTTTCTACCTCTTATCTCTCTCTCTCTGAACCTGTGTCCATCAGTCTCTTTCTCTGTCTTAGTCTGTTTCTTTGTCTCTTTCTCTCCTCTGTCCCTGTTATGGTCTGTCTTGGTCACTGTCTGTCTCTCTCTGTGTCTCTGGGTTTCCCCATCTCTGTGACTCCCGCATCTGCCCAACCCCAGCGTTCATGTTCCGCCTGGATGCGTCCACATCCCACCAGAACCTGCGGGTGGATGATCTCTCCGTGGAGTGGGACGCCATGGGCGGGAAGGTGCAGGATATCAAAGCTCGCGAGAAAGATGGCAAGGGGCGGACGGCGTCTCCCGTCAACTCCCCAGCCAGGTAGCCTGTCCCCTCCCCTCCCTGAGTCTCTGGTGGAGGAGATCAAGCTGGAGGTGGACACACAGAGCCCAGTGGGGTCAAGGCTGGGGTGGAGGGAGGGATGTGGAGCTGGAGGAGCCCAAAGAATGAATGAAGGGAGAGGAGATTTCGAAATGGGTTTTGATGGTTGAATAGAAGTTTTCCGGAAGAGGACAAGCACGAGTATGTTCTGACACGAGAAGCTTAGTGTACGAAAACAACCACATACAGTTAATGAATGATGAAAAGTTCATGGTGGCTCGGGTGGACCGGGGAAGCCCTCCTGTGGGAAAGGTGAGGTCTGAATTGAGACTTCCCTCTCCTTGCCATTCACAGAGGTATTCCATCTCCCAAGAGGATGCCCTCAGGTCGTGGGGGACGGGATCGCTTCACAGCTGAGTCCTACACAGTGCTGGGTAAGGAGTGGGGAAGCTGGGAGGAGAGACAACTCTGGGCAGGGCCCTGATGTGGGGGTGGTAGGAGGGAATTCCTTTGGCTGGGCAAACTGAGGCCGCTGTCGACAAGGCTTCTGTGGGACTGGTCCCCAGAATGTGTTATTGTGACACTGGGGGAATGGAAAGCTAGATTGAGGGAGGAACGATTATTGAGGGGAGCCAGAGCTTAAGGATGCTCTGGACTCTGGGAGTGGCTGGGCACTCGAGCTTGAGGAGGGATTTCCTGGAGTGGCCGAGACTTGAGGAGTAGCTGCAAAGAACAGTTTACCCGAGGCGCTGCTGGGTTCGTGGAGGAGCCTAAGCATCACTGGAGCGTGGGGAAGTGGTTTCAGAAGAGTCGAGAAGCCAGAGCTGGAGAAGTGGCGAGAATGGCTAGGATTCGCACCGCAGGAGTGATTGGACCCTGTGAAGGAAAAGCTGAAGTCCAAGGAGGAAGTGGAGTTTGGGGGAATCACCACTGTCCAGAAAAAAAGCTTGAAAAGGGGGATTGGGGTATATGCGGAAGCCAGTGTGGTCTGTAATATCTGGTGGGTGTGTGTGGAAGGGGCGAAGTTAGGGAGGAGCTGGTTTCTGGGGATGAGTGAGGAAAGGAGCTTGAGTCTGGTGGGCAGGAGTGCATGGAGACATTGCAGCTGGATCGGGGAGTAGCTAAGGTGGCAAGAATCTGGATCCCAGGCCTGGGGAGGACGTGGACTCGGGGATTAGCTGAGATCTAGTTGAGGCTTGGAGAGTATCTGAACTTAATGAGTACCTAGAGGGAGCTGATAAAGCCCGGGCAGTACCTGGAGGGAATAGCTGGGCTCTGGCTGCCCCTTCGTGAAAGGGCACCTGGGACCCGATTCTACCCAGTACCCGCTGCCCACCCCGCCCCACAGGGGACACGCTGATCGATGGCGGGGAGCAGTACTGGGAAGTGCGCTACGAGCCGGACAGCAAGGCGTTTGGCGTGGGGGTGGCCTACCGCAGCCTGGGCCGCTTTGAGCAGCTGGGCAAGACGGCCGCGTCCTGGTGCCTGCACGTCAACAACTGGCTGCAGGTCAGCTTCACTGCCAAGCACGCCAACAAGGCCAAGGTGCTGGACGCCCCCGTGCCCGACTGCCTGGGTGTGCACTGCGACTTCCACCAAGGTGACCCCAAGCCCCCGATGGCCTCTCCGGCCACCTCTGTCCACTGTCCCTCTGTCCAGACTCCTCTTACCAGGTCCCCCTGTCTCTCTTACCCCTCACTCCCACCCCAGGCCTTCTGACCTTCTACAACGCCCACACCAAACAGCTGCTGCACACTTTCAAAGCCAAGTTCACACAGCCGCTGCTGCCAGCTTTCACGGTGAGGCCTCCTTCACGGCCCAGGGATAAGAGGGGGGTGGTGTGAGTGCTGGCTGCACTGCTGAGTCTCTCTGTTTCTCATCACTGTCCCCCAGGTGTGGTGTGGTAGCTTCCACGTGACAACAGGCCTGCAGGTCCCCAGCTCTGTGCGCTGCCTGCAGAAGCGGGGCAGTGCTACCAGCAGCTCTAACACCAGCCTCACCTAGGACCCTGGACTGCCCACCGGCTGGGCTGATTTGGTGGGCCACCTCCAGGCCCTGGCTCTTTCAGCTGGGCACTCTGCTCTCACTTGCTGCTTGGAGCCTTAACTCCTGATGGGAGTCACCAATGGGGAGCGGGCCCTGGGGCGAGCCCTCCTCCCCACCTCATCTCCCAATAAAGGTCAAACACTGGCCAGGCCAGTGCTGCTGGTTCTTTGGGGCTGGGTGGCACTGGGTGTGCCTGGCCTCCTCTGACCTCAGCTTTCCCAGCTGTAAAATGGGCTTTTCTTGCAGGGTCAGGAGGCAGGTTTTGCTGAGCTGAGGACCACTGGGACTAGATGGGGCCAGCTGTGGGCAGCCATCTGAGACCCCGCACTGCCCCACCGAGCCACACCAAACACACAGGCACTGTGGTGACTTGGGTTTTAATTCTGAGAGGAGGGATCTGTCTGGCTGTGGTGCCACGCTTGGTGACTGGCCTACTGGTCCCCCGTGCGCCCAGCTGCCTCCTCCAGTGCCCGCCTCCTCTGCAGTTTCTCTTCCAGCTCTGCTGTCACGTCTGCCAACCCTGGGGTGTGGGGGGGTGTCTGAGGCTTCAGTGGCGCCAGGGATCCCCAGTCCAGGCTCTCCCCAATTACATCCACCCAGGACCACTGCAGAATTTTTGAGGCCCAGAGTAAATGAAAATGTGTTCAATGGGCATGAAGAATTTCAAGAGGAACATAGCAGAGCATTAAGCCAAGTGTGGATCGCTTCAGGCTATGAGGTCCTGTGTGACTGCAGGGGCCCCCTATTTGTGAAGCCCACCCTGCACTGACCCCCTGCACAAGCAAGCCCCTTACCTGTTGTGGGGAAGAAAGCCTGTGCTGAGCTGACTGCCAGCTTCCTGGCCAGGCCACTGTGGAGGACTTTGGGCTCTGAAGGAGAAGACAGATGAAGGCTGAAGCTGGCCTTCCACTGGATGGGGGAGGGACTGGGAGGAGGGGACCCCCCCCGCCTACCTGGCCTGGGCACACTGGGCGGCTTTGGAGGCTTTGCCTGAAACTTGGCCAGCTTCTTGGGCTTCAGAACAACTGGCCGACTAGGGGAAGGCACTGCATGGACAAAGATGTGGCGTGTCACATCTGGCCATTAGCCCGCCCCTGTCCCCAACTCTCGACCTCCCCTGGTCCCCCACCCACCGTCCTCATTCATGTAGTTTGCAGCTGGAGTGTCTCCAATGGGGATCACATAGTTCTCGTCCTGGTGCAGGAGCGGGGGCAGCTTGTCCTGGCTGGACACAGGCATGGGAGGCAGTTGCTTAGGGCCACCTTTGAGGGGTGCAGGACCTGGTGAAAAGTCATGGTCACTGTCAGGGCCGACATGGTGCAGTGACACCTCAGGGTGGGGATGTGTGTGTGCTCACCTGGATATAGGCATGTGTCCCTGCCATCTGTCTGTGCACATGCCTGTTTCTGAGTCTGTGTGTTTGGGTCTCTGTAGCATAAACATGTACCCTGGGCTCAATTTGCAGAGGTGAATATATGTAAAGGGCTTATTTATTTTTTGGCCATGCCCACAGCATGCAGCATTTCCCTGACTGGGGACCGAACCTTCACCATGGTAGCGACCCGAGCCACAGCAGTGAAAAAAACACTGGATCCTTAACCCACTGAGCCACCAGGGAACTCATGTAAAGGGTTTATGCACCAAAATGTGTGATACTGCATGGATGTTCAGGTATGTGCTTGGTCACTTGTCTTTATTAGTGTGTAGGCTCCTGTATCTCTGATGGTCTGCGTTTGTGTGTACACATGTGATTGTGGCCTCAAGGGTGTATATGGATGTGTGCTTCAGGGAACTGGACTTAGGTGACACCCATATTCCTGCATGTGTGGAGCTGAAATCTACACAGGACCTTCTGATTATTCGGGTGGACACTGTTCATCTTCGTGAGTGTGGCATGCCTGCATTTGTGTATGTGTATGCTCATCATGCCCGAGGGGTCAGCTGCATCTGCCCAACCCAGGGAGGACCATACTGCTCACCGCACAGACCTTTCCTATCGCTTCCTCTTGCTTAATATGCTGGACCACTTCCCACCCCAATTTCCCATCTCTAGTTCTTGAAATACTTTGAGACCTTCAGCAAACACTTCCTTCTCCAGGAAGACTTACGCCTACCCTACTCGGCCGTGTTGCCCTATTTCCCCAACTCTCCAACCCCAGATTCAACCGCATGGGGCTGGGAGTTGTTTGTGCCCAGCCATGTCCATCCCCTCCATAACCTGGAAGCCCCTAGAGGGCAGGGTCTGAGTAATTTCTGCAACTCTGGATATAAGGTCGGGCACACGTAGTGCCATGAGGGTCTGGGTCTCTCCCCAGTCTGCCCCAGGGGCAGCCGCGGGGAGGGTGCATCACCTGGGCCGGGGGCCGAGGAGGCAGAGGAGGCCGAGGGCGCCACCCACACACTTTCGCCATTCTCTTTATCCGCCTCCACGTAGCCTGGAACAGAGAGGCACGGTGGAGGAGGCACTGCGGCTGGGGGCTGACCCAGGGGTGGCCCCTTCGGGTAGGGTTTGGGAGAGGCGTGCACTCTGCCCCCGCCCCAGTTCCCTGAGGCTGTACGCACCTATCACTTTCTCATAGTCCTCATCCAACAGGAAGGGCACCAGAGCCTTATTGGTATGCGACACGAAATAGTTGACTACTGCATCGATTGAGGTGCAGGAGAACTGAGGGCAGATAGGGGATCGAGTCAGGACTGATGAGGAAGAGGCACAGATCTGGCCACTGTGCTTCCTGGGACCCTGTCCCAACGCTCACCGGCTCCTCCACATCGATCACGTACTTGGGGCCCTCGCGCTTCACCTTGTAGTGCCGGACCACCGGAGTCCTGCAAGGGCAGTGGGCAAGCAGGTGGTGTGGCTAAATGCAAGGCAGGGCTGCTCCCCGCAACGCCTTGTCCTGGCCCCGCCCCCGTGGAGGGCCTGACCGCTCTCCTGCACACTGACCACGCCCCGTCCTGCCGTGGTTCTTTGAGAGGGACCAGGCCTTGGGCCGACTCCATGAAAGACCCTGCCCCGGGTCCTGGCACTGCCCTCCAGGAGGAGTCCGCCCAGGGAGGTGCCCTGCCCCATCCTGGCTCAACCCCTGGGTTCCGCTCCACCTTCGACTTGGCTCTGCCCCCTAACCACGCCCCGCAACGCCCCCCACCCCCGGCTCCGGCGTCACGCATGCGCACCCGTTGAGTGTCTGGCGTGTAGTGACCGACAAGGCGCCGGTGCCGTCGCCGCTGGGCCGCAGCAATAGGTTCCCGCACTCGGGATAGCGCTCCAGGAGCAATTGCGCCTCCAGCCGACTCACCTTCAGGAAGCACCTGGGGCGGGCCCCGTCACTCACCAAGACAGGCCCCGCCCCTAGGGGCACAATCACGCCCCTGAGCGTAACCCCGCCCTTCGGCGCCCAGCCCCATGCCCTCCTGCCCCTGGAGACCCTGCCTAGTTCCCCTGGCTCAAGCTCTGTGTCTGCAGCTTCAGGTATGTCCTCCAGGCACAAAAGCCTGCACTCGGAAACCCCGACCTCCCTCCCAGGCACCTAAACCCACTCCTAGAGACCGTCCGTCCTTAGAGACCTAGAGCCGCTCTAAACAGCTAATCTCCGCTCCTGCCCAGGTGCGGCCCTTAACTCAAGCTCTGAGGCCTGGAGACCCCGCTCAACTGCCTGCCCTCAGCCCCGTGCTCTCCAGCTCTCCCCCATCCTGGAGACACTCGGGCACTCACGAGGGCATCTCGAGCGCACGGCGTGCTTCCTCTTTGGCCAGGGCCTCGGCCATCATGTACAGGTGTCCGGGCAGCAGGGTCAGGTTGGACGGCACACGGAGCTGAGGGAGGATTGAGGCATCCGGAATGGGCGGCTGTGCCCACGTCAGAGGGGCAGACTGAAGCCAGAGTGTGTATAGAGACAGGGTGGGCACCCAGATTTGGGACTCCAGAGCCACCTGACACCTCAGAGCAAAGAAGGCTTAGAGAGTATTCCAAGAAAGAGATTTTGGTAGTGGGGCAGAGGACCAAAGTAATACTAGAATGTAGAGACTCAAATTCAGTGGTCGGCAGGGGCAGGCCAGAGAACAAATGAGTAAAATAGAAATCAGGAATGTTGACTAAAACTCCTGGTTTTTAAAAGTTCCTGCTCTGGCACAGTGGGGTAAGGATCCCGGGTTGCCACAGCTGTGGCCTATGTGGCAGCTGCGGCTCAGATTTGATCCCTGGCCTGGGAACTTCCATATGCGCTGGTGTGGCCAAATAAAAGAAAACAAACTCCTGGTTTTTAAATGATAGCTAATTTTTAAACTTATAGCACTTTGTTGGCAAGACAAAAGATGTTTGGGGGCTACGTCTGGCTCATAGACCACCAGTCTGAGGCCAGAGCTTTGTTTGGGGAATGAAGGATGGGTAGGAAAAAAAAAGAGGATTTCTGAGCAGGACTAGTGGGGAGTAGGATAGAGAGGGGCCAAGGAGGACCACTCTTACCTCCACCACTGTCAGGATGAAACCTTTCCACCTTTCCCGAGACTCCAGGCTCTCTACCTAGGCAGAGAAAGGAAAAGTTGCTGTGCTGATGAGCCTTGGTCTATCTATCTGTGATATGGAAGTGGGGAATAAGAGCCCGTTTCTTAGGGCTGCTTTGAAGATTAAATGAGTTAGATTAATTTAGGATGATGTCTCAATGTAAGTCCTCATTTATGTAGTGTATAATTATTCTTTAATGGTTATGAACATTTTGAAAAACATAAATCAGATCATGTATCTCCTATGCTAGAAACCCTCCCTTGACTCTTCCCTCCCCCAGCATTGAAGCCCAAGGCCTCTTGTGACCCACAAGGTTGCACGACCCCCCCCCCCCCGCTCCCCTTTCCTCCTCGTTCCCTCCCCGGCTCACTCTGCTCCAGCCACAGGGGCCTCCTCACTGTTCCTCCAACATGCCAGGCACAATCCTGCCTCAGGGCCTTTGCATATGCTATTCCCTCTGCTAAAGAGCTGCTTCAGCAATATCTGCACTACTGGCTTCCTTACCTCCTTTGTGAGGCCTTCTCCGATCACACCTCTTAACATTGCAACCCTAACCCCTCATCCCCTTTCCCTAGCACTTGTTTCCATAGCATCTACCACCATTCATCCTTTATATGTTTTTTACACATTTGTATTTGTGTGTGTGTGCCTCCACCACTAGACTGTAAACTCTACAAGGGGAGAGATGTTTATATGTCTTATTCACTGCTTTGCAACTAGGAGAGTATCTTCTGGCACACAGGAGGTGCTCAGTAATGTTAGCTGAAAGACTGAATGATGGCAATGATGATCACTGTGGATCAGATCCTGTCCTGGACACTTTACACATATTATCCCATTTTTCAGTTGAGACTGAGGCTCACAGAGGTTAAGTGACCTGCCCAGTGTCCCCACATCCATGCTAATATGTATTAATGGTTGGGTACAACAAGAATGAAAGGTCTCCAATCAGCCCCACCTAGAGACCTACCTTGAACTTGATCTCCTGGTTCCGCAGGACCAAGCAAAAGTGGGTGCCAGGATCATGGGAGCTCCCCCAGGGAGCCTCATCTGTGAGCTTCACAAATGCCCCTAGGTCAAGCTTCTCCACATGCTGGGGGCACAGAAGTGGGGTCTGAGCACCAGGCCTGTGGCCCCTCAGGCCCCCCAGCTTGGCCATACCATCCACACCCTTTGTTTGGTCCCTGGGGTCAACGGTGGGCTAGTTCTTGAGCCTTCATTTCTGTCCTTACCTGGGAGTCCCGATTGCTATTGTAGAAATAGAGAGTCAGGCCCTGGAGGCCTGCCCAGAACTTCTTGTAATCCTGTGGACCAGAGTGGAGAAAGAAGAGATGAGGTGGAAAAGCTGGGTACCTTCATCATACTTTGCCTCAGGACCTTTGCACTGGCTATTCTTTCTGCCTGAGCACTGTTCTCTCAGGTCTTTACATAGTTTCCTTCATCACCTGCTTTGAATCTTTGAACAAATGTTGGCTTCTCAGGGAATTCCTTCCCATCCATGGCCCAGCTTCTGGGGATCTGTTCTGAGAAAGGACCAAAGAGAAACTCCAGAGGTGGGAGATTTAGGAGTAATTTGTGCTAACTCACTTTATGGTGCTCCAACTATCCACCCACCCAACCTTCACCCCCCGCCCCCAACACTGACACATACATACAACTCCCTGTCCCCTTACCCACATCATAAATATTTATTGGTATCACCTAGGGGTCAGGAGCTGGGCTCAGTGCTGAGTCTACAGTCAGAACTTCACAAGGCTCTGGGCACTAGAAGGTCTGCATATTCAGGTATCCCCCTACCCCCACCCCAGGATTCTGAATTCCAAATGTCCTCCATCTCCAGAGGTCTAAGGGGCTGATACAGTAAGATTTTAGGACTTTTTTCACCAAACATTCCCCAAGCACCTACCTGCACCTTGCAAAATAATATATGGGACATGGCTTCTGTTTCTAAATAGATGATGTTCCAGAAGGAGAAAGAAAGCATAGATACTAAAATCTTCCAGAGAAAAGAAGTTAGCACACTCAGGGAGGGACAGACCCTCAGCCGAGAGATCACAAAGAAGAGAGGCCCTCAAACTGGGAAATCTGGGAAGACTTCCTGAAAGAGGAGGTACTTTAATTAGTCCATAATGATAATGAGATAGCTTTTTGTGGCTGCACCTGTAGCATGCAGCAATTCCTGGACCAGGGATTGAACCTGTGCCACAGTGCTGACCTACATGATAGTGGCGATAACACCAGATCCTTAACACTCTATGCCATCAGGGAACGCCCATTGTTTTTGTTTGTGTTTTTTTAAGATATAATGATTTTGCACACTTAATAGAATATGGTCTGGTTAAACATAACTTATATGTGCATTGGGAAACCAAAAAATTCACAATTCACTTTATTGCAATATTCACTTTATTGTGGTACTTTGGAACTGAACCTTCAGTATCTCTGAAGCATGCCTGTGTGTTTAACCATCCATTCGCCTATCTGTCCATCCACCCACCTATCTGTCCATCCAGGGTTAAATCCTAGATACGTACATATATTTAATTAAAATTTACTGAAGACCTAATCTGTACCAGGAACTGGGAATAGAGCAATAAGTGATTAAACTCAGCATGGTCAGGGACTTCCCTAATAGTCTAGTGTTTAGGCCTTGGCATTTTCACCACTGTAACCCAAGTTCAGTCCCTGGTCTGGAAACTGAGATCTCATCAAGCCACTGCACATTGCAGCCAAATAAGAGTAAAAATAAACTAGGCATGGTCAGACCTGCCTCATCATGACCAGGTCTATATCATCCACTGCATGTTATTTAAGCACTTTGTGCCTCAGTTTCTCCACCTATAAAATGGTGCTAATAACAGTACCTGCCTTGGAGGTTGTTGTGAGAATTGGGTGAATTAATATATACATGCAAAGCGCCAGTTCTAGCACTGAGTCACATCCTCCTCATGCTAAGAGCTCCTCCTCTCCTGTAACCATGCCTATAGCCTTCTTCAACCCATTTTATCATAATTTTTTTTTTTTTTTTTTTTGCCTGCCCAGGGCACGCAGAAGTTCCCGGGCTAGGGATCAAACCTGCACCACAGCAGTAACCAAAGCCACAGCAGTGACAACACCAGGTCCTTAACCTGTTGGGCCACCAGGGAAGTCCTCAACCCATTTTATTTTATTTTATTTTATTTTTTTGCTATTTCTTGGGCCGCTCCCACGGCATATGGAGGTTCCCAGGCTAGGGGTCTAATTGGAGCTGTAGCCACTGGCCTATGCCAGAGCCACAGCAACGCAGGATCCGAGCCGCGTCTGCAACCTACACCATAGCTCATGGCAACGCCGGATTGTTAACCCACTGAGCAAGGGCAGGGACCGAACACGCAACCTCTTGGTTCCTAGTCGGATTCGTTAACCACTGCGCCACGACAAGAACTCCTTTTTTTTTTTCAACCCATTTTATAATAGAGGAAAACTGAGGCACAAAGATGCAGAGTCACTTATAAATGGCCTGGGTGTCAGGACAGCGAGGAACAAGGATGTGAACCTGCATCTTTCAGTCCCCCCCACCCCCTGCTGTGCTCTTTCTTAACCCTTGTGATCTCCTGCCTCTGTGTGCTTTCTAAGCTGGGGAGGATTTGGATGCCCAGAGGCGCAAGGAAAGGAGAAAGAAACTGCCATGTCAAAGACAGAAAAGCATAGGGAGTTCCCGTTGTGGCTCAGTGGTTAACAAATCTATCTGACTAGGAACCATGAGGATGCAGGTTCGGTCCCTGGCCTTGCTCAGTGGGTTAAGGATCTGGCGTTGCCGTGAGCTGTGGTGTAGGTCGCAGACACGGCTCAGATCCCGCATTGCTGTGGCTCTGGCATAGGCCGGCAGCTACAGCTCTGATTAGACCCCTAGCCTGGAAACCTCCATATGCCTCGGGAGCTGCCCTAGAAAAAGGCAAAAAGACAAAAAAAAAAAGACAGAAAAGCCTAGTTGGTTTGGAGTCCTAGTAGAAGATGAGTATGGGGGATTGGGGGGGAGACTGGGAATCGAGGGGCTAGACTTTATTCGGAGGAACACACACACTGAGCACCCCCCCAGCCAGCATTTGGTTCTGTGGGATATAGCCCCCATTAACTCTCACTGTCTCAGCTTGCAATCTGTGCCGACTTTGACCCCTGTGGCTGAGGTTCAGAGAGTCAGCTCAGGGCTGGGGGAGGAGGGAGGAGTGGGAGTCAGAAGGCTCCCCATTTCTTAGAGGAAGTCGCTGATCCTGTTCAGATCTGAGACAGAAAGAGACTGAGACAGACGGAGCCAGGCAGGGAGAAACAGAGAAAGAGCTCAAATCGGTCAGAGAGAGATGAACAGACAGAGGGTTGGAACCTTTCCCAGCCCCCAGTCCCTGTCCTGTCCTACCCAGAACCCACCCGACTGCGCTTGACTAGATGGGGAAATCTAGGCTCAGAGAGGTGCCGCACCTGCCCAGGGCCATCCAGCAGCTCCAGCTCCCTGGCTTGCCTTACCTGGTCTCGGGGTCCCTTCTTCTCCAGAAAGCTCTCGTGGTAGTGTGAGGGCAGGGCGCCCTTGGGCTTGGGGACCCGGGGTGGGCTCAGGGCTGAGGCCATGGCCATGGCCAGCCTTGGTCTTTGGCCCGGCCTCTCCCTCCAGTGGGTGCCCCAGCTGAGCCAGGAAGCAGAGAAACAGGTTCCAGGGGAATTTCCTCTCTTCTGTCAGCTCGGCGAGCTCCCTCCCCTGTCAGCTCTGGGCGGGGGCTGGACCTGGGCAGGTCCAGGGATCCCAGGGAAATCCCAGCCTCTCCAGTCCCTGCAGAAAGACAGGGAGGCCTGGCAGGAGTAAGGGATGGCGGTTAGGGCTGCTGGGAGGCTTTCAGTGCAGGAGGGGTGGGGTGGGGGTGGGGAACCTAGCTAAGCAAAGGCCTGGAAGGGAGAAAGAAGAATGGTGCCAGAGTGGCAAGGAGATATATGACCAAAGAGTGACAATGTTCTTTAATAAAAATGTTAGAGCAATTTTTTTTTTGTATCTACCAAAAAGTCTTGCAGGCGCTTTGATAGGAACAGCATGAAACGTGTATATCAGTTGAAGGAAACTTGATGTCTCTGTACCGTGTAGTCTTCCAACCCACCAACCCACAGACATGGTCTTTCTTTCCCTTTTTTTTTTTTTTTCGCTTTTTAGGGTCGCACCCATGGCATATGGAAGTTCCCAGAATAGGAGTGGAATCTGAGCAGTAGCCTCCAGCCTACACCACTGACACAGCAACCAGCAACACGGGATCCAAGCCTCGTCTGTGACCTACACCACAGCTCACAGCAATGCCGCAATGCCAGGGATCAAACCAGCAACCTCATGGTTCCTAGTCGGACTCTTTTCCGCCACCACGACGGGAACTCCTCTTTTTTTTCCCTTTTTTTTTTTTTTTGGCCGCACCCGAAGCATGCAGAAGTTCCCAGGCCAGGGATCAAAGCCTTGCCACAGCAGCGACCAGAGCCACAGCAGTGATAACACCAGTTCTTCCACCCTCTGAGCCACCAGGGAACTGATACTTTCAGGTTCTCTTCATTTATTTAAATCTTTGATTTCTTGGAGTTCCCGTCATGGCGCAATGGTTAACGAATCCGACTAGGAACCATGAGGTTGTGGGTTCAATCTCTGGCCTTGCTCAGTGGGTTAAGGATCTGGAGTTGCTGTGAGCTGTGGTGTAGGTTGCAGACGCGGCTCGGATCCCGAGTTGCTGTGGCTCTGGCGTAGGCTGGTGGCTACAGCTCCGATTCGACCCCTAGCCTGGGAACCTCCATATGCCGAGGAAGCGGCCCGAGAAAAGGCAAAAAGACAAAAAAATAAAATAAAATAAATAGGAGTTCCCGTTGTGGTGCAGTGGTTAACGAATCCGACTAGGAACCATGAGGTTGCGTGTTCGGTCCCTGGCCTTGCTCAGTGGGTTAAGGATATGGCGTTGCTGTGAGCTGTGGTGTAGGTTGCAGACAAGCCTCGGATCCCGCGTTGCTGTGGCTCTGGCGTAGGCTGGTGGCTACAGCTCCTATTAGACCCCTAGCCTGGGAACCTCCATATGCCGAGGCAGCGGCCCAAGAAATGGCAAAAAAGACAAAAATAAATAAATAAATCTTTGATTTCTTTCATCAGTGTTGTATAGTTTTCAGTAACCAAGTCCTGTACCTGTTTCATTAGATTTATATCCAAGCATTTCTTTTCTTTTTTTGGAGCAATTAAAAGTGACATTGTATTTTTTTTTCTTTTCTTGTTTGTTTGTTTGTTTGTTTGTTGGCAGCACTCATGGCATGCAGAAGTTCCTGGGCCAGGGATTGAACCCATACAACAACAGTGACAACACTGGATCCTTAACCCACTGAGCCACCAGAGAACTCTGCAGCACTATATTTTTTAATTCCAGTTTTCACATATTCATTGCTGGTATACAGGCATGCTCTTGATTTTCATGTGTGGACTTCTCCTATAACCTTGCTGAACTAAGTCATTTCTTAGTTCTAGGGGTGTTTGTTTGTTTGGGTTTTTTGTTTGTTTGTTTGTTTTGTTTGTTTGTTTTGTCTTTTTAGGGCTGCATCCAGCATATGGAAGTTCCTAGGCTAGGGGTCAAATTGGAGCTGCAGCTGCCGGCCTACACCATGGCCACAGCGACATGGGATCCAAGCCGCATCTGCGAACTGCACAGCAGCTCAAGGCAACGCCGGATCCTTAACCCACTGAGCAGGGCAAGGGACTGAACCCCCATCCTCATGGATGCTAGTTGGGTTTGTTACCATTGAGCCACCACGGGGACTCCTCTAGAGGTGTTCTTTCGATTTGGTACACAGGCCATTATATCATCTACAAATCAGGTGAGTTTCATTTCTTCCTCCCTTCCAATTTGTACACCTTTTATTTTCCTAACCATTAAGTATGATGTTAACTAAAGGTTTGTAGATATTCTTTACCAAGTTAAGGTAGTTTCCTTTTGTTCCTAGTTTGCTGAGAGTTTTCATCATGAGTGGGTGTCGAATTCTGTCAAAATGCTTTTTCTGCATGAATTGATATGCTCTTGGGAACTTCCTTTAGCTTGTGTGTTAGTTTCCTATGGCTGCAAATTATCCTACATGTAGAAGCTTAAAATAACATAAATGCATTATCTTACAGCTCTGTTGGTTAGAATTTCTTTCTTTCTTTCTTTTTTCTTTTTCTTTTCTTTTCTTTTTTTTTTGTTTGTCATTTTAGGGTTCCATCCATGGCATATGGAGGTTCCCAGGCTAGGGGTCAAATTGGAGCTGTAGCTGCCAGCCTACACCACAACCACAGCAACGCCAGATCCAAGCCATGTCTGTGAGCTACACCAGGCTCATGGCAACAGTGGTTCCTTAACCCACTGATCGAGGCAAGGGATGAACTCGAGTCCTTATGGATACTAGTTGAGTTTGTTACCGCTAAGCCACACGGGAACTCCTTATCTGGTTTTGGTATCAAGTTAGTTCTAACTTCATAAAATGTATTGGATAGTAATCCCTCTTCAATTTCCTGGAAGAGATTATGTAAAAATGGTGTTAATTCTTCTTCGAACCTTTGTAGAATTCTCCATTTGGGCTTGCAGGTGTCTCCTTTGGGACTTTTATTTATTTATTCATTTTTTTCCAAGCAAAGGAATACTTTTTCCTTAATATCATAAAGTTTTTTAAACACATGATAGCAGAGTTCCCATTGTGGCTCAGCAGGTCAAAAACCCGACTAGTATCCATGAGGATGCAGGTTTGATCCCTAGCCTCGCTCAGTGGATTAAAGGACCTAGCATTGTTGCAGGCTGCAGCCTAGGTATGGCTTGGTCTGGCATTGCTGTGGATGTGGCATAGGGTTTTGACCTTAAATATTTGTTAGGTCTGCTACTGAAATGAACTTATAGATTGGCAACTTGTGAATCTAAAAGCTACCTAGCCCCCTTTCTGGGACTTTTAACATTACAAATTCAATTTTTTGGAGTTCCCATTGTGGCTCAGTGGAAATGGATCTGACTGGCATCCATGAGGACACAGGTTCGATCCCTGGCTTCACTCAGTGGGTTAAGGATCTCGCATTGGTGTGAGCTGTGCTGAAGGTCACAGACGAGGCTCAGATCTGATGTTGCTCTGGCTGTGGTGTAGGCCAGTGGCTAAAGGTCCAGTTTGGCCCCTAGCCTGGGAACCTCCATATGCCACAGACACAGCCCTAAAAAGACAAAAATTAAAAAAAAAAATTGGAGTTCCCGTCGTGGTGCAGTGGTTAACAAATCCGACTAGGAACCATGAGGTTGCGGGTTCGATCCCTGCCCTTGCTCAGTGGGTTAACAATCCGGCATTGCCGTGAGCTGTGGTGTGGGTTGCAGACGCAGCTCGGATCCCGCGTTGCTGTGGCTCTGGTGTAGGCTGGCAGCTACAGTTCTGATTAGACCCCTAGCCTGGGAACCTCCATATGCCAAGGGAGCTGCCCAAGAAATAGCAAAAAGACTAAATAAATTAATTTAAATTTTTTTAAATTTCCTTAATATTTGTAAGGTTATCTGGACTTTATACACATAGCAAAGAAGAGCCTTTGGAGTCCACTCAAGAACTTTGTGACTCTGGGCAACCTCTTTTCCAGTAATGTTGATTACAGTACCTGCCATTTAGGGGTGCCATAAATTGTTAATGGTTAATGAGGTCACAGTGAAAGTTCCCCAGGCCAGGAATCAAACCCGTGCCATTGTGCCAAACCTGATCCACAACACTGGATCCTTAACCTACTGAGCCACCAGGGAATTCCTCACAGGAGTTAGTTTTAATTTTATTTATCAGAGGCAATAGGGAGTCAGAGAAGGATTTAGAGCAGGGGAGAAAGGTGGTCCTAGTTGCATTTTAGAACGATCCCTCTGGGGCCAGAGTGGGAAATGGATGGGGAAGGGGTGAGTATGGAGACCTGAGACCCTGGGAGATGGCCAGGGTCCAGATGACAGAGGCTGGAGGTCCAGCCTGGGGTTTAAGGAGAGTTGACAAGAGAGTAGGCAAGGATACAGAGGAATAAACTGAGGGCCAGTTTGGGCTCTGCAGAGTCTGAGTGGCTGGGGGATGCCCGGTTGGTGGCTAGACCCTGGGTGAGCGATGTGATGACTCCATGAGTCTTGGGGGGAAAAAATTGAGTGTGGATGAAAATTCAATTAAGTATCATATTAGGAAGGGAGAAAAAAAGGAATTCTACTTGAGCCAAATTGAGGATTATAATCTGAGAATCTGCTTCTCAGAAAACTCTGAGAACTGTTCCCCCTGTTAGAAGTTGAAGGTACAGTCATATACATTCTCAAGCCAAGGATCATACATCAAGATGACACACTGATATTTTACATAAAGCTCACCAAGGATACACAGTCCAGGTAAACACATATAAAGCAAGAAGCAAATCAACATGACCTCCTACAGAGCTGGGAAAGAATATTATTAAGTAGTCACACTGCTAGCTTTAGAAGAAAAAAAATTGATCTTCACTCTCAAGCAGGCGTTCTCATCTTTGAGGATCTCTAGAGGATAATGTGTAGTGCAGATGCTCATTACATCTGGGAGGGATGTTGGAAAGGAGGGAGGGAAGGAGGAAGGAGGTGCAAAGAAACAGAAAATTTTATTTTTTTCTTGTCCTTCCTTTAGATACAAATTTTATTTCATCACGTGAAATTTTATTTCATTATGTGTAATAATCATTCACATTCCCCAGCTCTTACTACATGTCATGCTCTGTTCTTTAACAACTCTGCGGCAGGAATTAGTCATCCCACAGGGAAACAGAGAGGTGGAGACACTTGGCCAAAGTCACAGAGCTGGTTAAGTGGTGGAGCAGGACCTGCCAAGTCCAGTCTGAGTCCAGACCACCCTACCTGGGAACCCCCGCCCCAACCCGCAGTGGTCTCTCACCTCTTCCACACCCATCTGAGGTTGAGCCTGGACAAAGGTGCCCTGCACCTTGGGGGAGACCCCACCTCCGGCTTTCAGCCCTGCCAGAGACTAGGGAGTCCCAGCGTTGGGAGGCAGCTCTGCACCTCGGGGCAAAGGTCCTGGGACAGTGGCCAGGGTCAAAAGAGCAGCAACCCTCCCGTGTACTCCTAGCCAGACTCCAGCCACGTGCACCGTGTTGGTGGTGGTGATGGCGGGGGCGGGGGCGGGGTGTTGGTTTGGGGTTGGCCCCATAGGCCCGCGAGGCAGGTTTTACCCGCGCGCTGTTTGGCCGGCTGCGGACTAGACCCTACCATTGATTGGATGTATCAGGGCCACAGGTTCCTGCTGATTGGCCGAGGAAGATGGCTGTCTTTTAGTTTAACACTGTCTATAGGCTGAAGATGAAATCCCCCTCCCCTTATAATTGGTTGGCGGGCTTGGCTGTGATCCAGTCATAAAATCAGTCGAGGGCTGCTGGGGAGGGTGGGAGTTAACCTCTTAGAGACCGCCGCCCGGCTTGGACGCTTTACATCTGCTGTGCCCGGCTGCTTCCCCACATTTTGGCCTACAGCCCCGGGGCACTGTGGCTTATTCTCCCAGGGCTTACTTTCTCCCGTGGTCCCAACAGCCGAGGCCTGTAGGTCCCTCGAGAGGGGTGGTTGCGGACCTCAATTTCTCTTTTCTCCCCTCTCCAGGGCTGAATCCAGTAGGCAATGGTCACAGGTGGAGTCATTAGTTCTCCGAAAGCGGAAGTCCCCGGCCTCAGTTTCCCCAATTGCACTATGAGCTCTGCGTTACCACCCCATTCCCACGGAAGGTGACCTCAGGCCTCAGTCTCCAGAATAGTCCCAGAGGGCTGAGCCCCCACCTCCTTTTCCCTCCTGCGCAGGCCGGAGGCCTGTTTCTTGGTTCGCTCCAGCAGGCCGAGCCCCCGCCCGCCCACTGGAAGCGGCCAATGGCTGGGGCGCTCCCCCCTCGGGGCGGAGTTGCGTCACGTGCGGGGAAGAAAGAGCCGGAGGCACACAGGGCGTGGGGCGGAGCGGCCATGGCAGGTACGGCGAGTCTTGAGGGGGTCCAGCGAGGCGCCAGGCTGGGGGGCTGGACCGTGGACCGGCTCGGGGCGCGCGGCCCCTCTGCAGCCTGTTGCTGCCTGCAGCTCCGGAGTCGCTGTCCCCGGCGGGCGGCGCGGGCGAGGAGGCGCCGGATGACGACGAGGACGAGGCGGAGGCCGAGGACCCCGAACGTCCAGGGGCAGTCGGCGGCGCGCGCAGTGGCGGCGGCGGCGGCGGGGCCGGGGCGGGGAGCTGCGGCGGGCCCGGGAGCGCGTTCACTAGGCGCGCGGTCACGCTGCGCGTGCTCCTCAAAGACGGACTGCTGGAGCCCGGCTCCGGGGTGCTGTCCATCTACTACCTGGTGAGCGCTCCCCAGCCCCAGCCCATCCTAGCTGGGGCCAAAAGGGGAAACCGGACTCCAGAGTGCTCCTTTGCTACAGGCCGAGCCGCAGCGTGGGGAGGGGAAACTGAGGCACGGAGCATCCTGACCTTCTGGGCAGGAGAACATTGTTCACCAAACACCCAGTTCCACAAAGGAGAAACGCAGGCTCAGAGAGGGCACTAGTGCTTTCCTGGCTGTGTGATCTCGCTCAGCCTCCTCAAGTCCTAGTTTCCCCATCTGTAAAACGGGATTTTTTCCCTCCCGTGTGGTCGTATGAGGATTCAGTGAATAAAGTGCTCAGCAGTATGCCTGCTACACAGTAAGTGCTTTATAAGTGTTTGCTGTTATTACTGTTGTTATTAATATAGTTTTGCTCTTTGTGAGTGGGAGCAATGTGTGAATTGAGCACCTGTTGTGTGCCAGGCTGTGTTGGGCATTAGGGACACAGCATAGAGCAATACAGACCCTGTTCTGTCCTTTGTGGCTCACAGTCCAGTGAAGGGAGTGGAGGACAGACACATAACTGGAAGTTTCAATCCAGGCTGAACAGGACTAGACCATGGATATCTAGGTATTGGGAGGCACCTAAGCTAAAAGGCTTTGTGGAAGAAAGTGGGAAGTAGGTGCCAAACTCTGAGAGAGTTAGGGAGGATTTTCTGGAGGAGGGGTCTTGATGGGTATCAGCTCCTGGGCCCAGCCAGCCCACTCTCACTGCAGGGGAAGAAGTTCGTGGGAGACCTGCAGCCCGATGGGAGGATTGTGTGGCAGGAAACAGGGCAGGTGTTCAACTCACCCAGCGCCTGGGCCACCCATTGCAAGAAGCTGGTGAACCCAGCCAAGAAGTCTGGCTGTGGCTGGGCCTCCGTCAAGTACAAGGGCCAGAAACTGGACAAGTACAAGGCTGCCTGGCTCCGGCGAAACCAGTTCCATGTGCCTGCAGTTGCTGCCGATGAGGTGCGTCTTTTAGCCTCCCTGACTCACTGCTGCATAAAGAGTGCCCTGAGACAGAGTACTGGAGCTGGGGCCTTGAGGGATGAATAGGAGTTTGTCAAAGCAAGATGAAGGGAAGAGCTTTCCAGAGGGGGGAATGGCATATGCAAAGCCATGTAGGCATGAAGCAACACATACTGCTTAAGGAACCATTATTGCCTGAGATAGCTGAAGAAGCAGATGCCTTGGTATCTGAGAGAGCTGGAGACGTTGGCAGGGACCAGATCTAGGACGGTCTTGAATGCCATGATAATAATAGATGTTCCTTGAATGATCACGAGCTTGGGAAACTTGGCCAAGAACCCTCTCTGGGTTCTCAGTCTTTTTTATGTGTAAAATGGAGATGATAACGGTACCCATGTGTATCAGGTACAAACACACAGATTGGCTGGAAACTCAAGCAGGAGTTGATGCTGCAATATTGAGGCAGATTCCTTGTTGTTCAGGAAACCTCAGTTTTTACTCTTAAGGCCTTTCCACAGATTGGGCGAGACCCACCAACATTTTCAAGCATAATCTTCTTCATTGAAAGTCAACCTATTGTAGATGTGAAACACATCTATCCAACACCTTCACAGCAACCCCTAGACTATTGTTTGATTACATAACAGTACTAGAGAGCCTAGCTAGGTTGACTTAACAAAACTAATTTTCACACTATGCCATAGGGCTGTTCTTTGAGTGAGTATTTATTAAATGCCAGTGATGTGTCATGGTTTGGAGATAAAGCAGAGAACAAAATGAGAAGAATCCCTGCCTTCATGGAGAGAGAAACAAAAAATAAGTCCATCTTACAGTATATTGGAAGAAGTGAGCAGGGGCAGGGGATGGGAAGGGTGGGAGGAATTGGGTGGTCGGGGAAGGTCTCACTGAGAAGGAGATGTTTGATTAGAGAACTAAAGGAGGGGAGGGAGGGAGCTTTAAAGATTTCTGGAAAACAGCACATGCAAAAGGCCCTGAGGCTGGACTGTGCCTCGTGTAGGGAAGGAACAGTGAGACTCCAGTATGGCTGGAGCAGCGTGAGTGAGGGGGAGAGAGAGGAGGCGGACAGGGAGGCGACCGAGGCAAGTCACGCAGAGACTTGTGGGTCCCAGGGAGAACTTGGGCTTTTACTCCGGGGGAGGTGGGCGGGAGGGTGCCAGACCTGACTCAGGTGCTCAAGCCCCCCTCCAGTGGCTGCTGTAGAGAGGACAGACTGGGCGGGTGTGAGAGCAGGAGTCAGGGCATCAGGGTTCAGGTGACTGTGCAGGTCCAGGTAGATGATGACTGGTGGACCAGGCAGGCGATGGAGGAGGGAGGAAGTGGGCAAATTCTGGTTAATTCTAGAAGTGGATCTGTCAGGATTTGCTGATGGAATCTGGTGTTGGTGTTAGGAAATAATTTTGTTCTGAGCAAGTGGGTGAATGGGGTTGCCCTCATCGAGATGTGGGCCTTGGGCAGAAGCAGGTTTGGGGAGATGATCAGATGCAGGGTGGCCATATTGAGTGTGAAGCCCCGTGAACTCCCAGTGGAGATGTCGAGGAGCAGCTGGACCTCCACTCTGAAGCCCAGGGGACGTGCAGGCTGGAGTCAGGACTGTGCGCAGTTGACCAAGGGGCAGATGGGGTTTGAGCCCTGAGAGACAAGGCAGTCCGGGAGGGTTGTGGACGGGGGAGGAAAGATGCCTGAGGACCCAGCCCTGGGCTGGCCAGGGAGAGGGGGGAGACTAAGCAGGTCCAGGACAGGTGGGAGCGAAGCCAGGTGAGTATGAGGGTGGGAGTCCTTAAGGAGTTCCCAGGAGGAAGGGGACTGGACAAGTCAGATGCTGCCGAAGCAGGGGAGTGGGGGTAGACATGTGGCCATCAGGTCTGGGCATGGGGAGGTAATTTTGTCAAGGGCACTTTAGGAGGAAGCAGGAGAGGTTATTGAGACAGATAAAATAATACATGCAAAGTGTTGCTTGTTGAATGAAAGGAGCAACAGGGCATATGCTAAATGCTCTTCAAGTGTTATCTCATTTCACACTTCTGCCACCCCTATGGGGTTGGAGATCTTTGTGCCGTTTTACAGATGAGAATAAAGAATAGAGTGTTTGTAATAGGCAGAGGTGGGATTCAAACCTGAGAGACTAGTCCAGAGCCTAGACTACCTCTCACTCCCTCTAGTGGGCACGTGGAGCAATGACAGGAACCGAAGGCTTGGGCCCGCCAGAGGTCTCAGTGGAACTTGGGAGGGTAGGGAGCTTCCAGCTGAAAGTCCTGCTGTTGCCCGCCCCAACCCTAACCCCGCCAGAGCCCAGCCAGCGAAGGGGAGGAGGAGGAGCTGCTGATGGAGGAAGAGGAGGAGGAGGTTCTAACAGGAGTTTCAGCGGAGGATAAGAGTCGGAGACCACAGGCAAAGGGCCCCTCAGAGCCCGTCCACCCAGGTGAGATGGGTAGGGAAGGGGAGAAAGCAGGGCGGAGTGGACAGAACTCAGGTCGGGGAGGAGGCTGGGGGCAAGCCTGGCCTTTCTTTTCCTTAGAACCCCCAAGATAGCCAGCTGACTTCCCAACCCTGCTGCCTAATTTCAGTGTCACTGCCTGACTTTTTTTTTTTTTAAGGGCTATACCTGCTGCATATGGAAGTCCCCTGGCTAGGGGTCAAATTGCAGCTGCAGCTGCAGGCCTTCACCACAGCCATGGGATCTGAGCGGCATCTTCTTTTTACACTGCAGCTTGTGACACCTTAATCTGCTAATCAAGGCCGGAGATCAAACCCACTTCCTCATGGATATTAGTTGGGTTCTTAACCCACTCCACCACAATGGGAACTCCCTCACTGCTTGAGTTCTTAAACTTTGATACTATATTTCCTGGTCCCACTGCCCAGTTTCTTTATCTGTTGCCTGATTTCTTCACCATGATGCCTGATTTCCTTGCACTCCTATAGGATTTCTTTGCCCTCTTGCCTGATTCCTAGCTCTGCTGCCTGATTTTTTTGGCCCCCTGCCTGGTTCTCACCTGATCTCCTGAGCTCTTCTCTAATTTTTTTTTAGGGCCACACCCATGGCATATGGAGGTTCCCAGGCTAAGGGTCAAATTGGAGCTGTAGCCACCGGCCTGTGCCACAGTCACAGCAATGCGGGATCCCAGCTACATCTGCGACCTACACCCCAGCTTACGGCAATGCCAGATCCCTGACCCACCGAGTGAGGCCAGGGATTGAACCTGCGTCCTCATGGTTACTAGTCAGATTTATTTCTCCTGCGCCATGACAGGAACTCCATCTCTAATTTTTAAAATTTTTCCTGTCTGATTTGTTAACTTGCCACCAGATTTCCCAGTGCAGCCCCATGATTTTTTTGGTTTTTTTGGCCATACCCATGGCATATGGAAATTCCCAGGCCAGGGATTGAATCTGAGCTGCAGGTGCAACCTCTGCCACAGCTGTGGTAATGCCAGAACCTTAACCCACTTTGCCACATTGGGAACTCCAGCCCCCTGATTTTTAAGGCTGCTCCTGGAGTTTTTTCTTTCTTGGACTTCCTGGATTTTGTTTTCCAGTTCCTGGCTGGGAAGGGACTGACACAGCCTTTTTTTCCTTATCCCCCACCCTGCAGAGGCCATACCCCCAGGGAAACGAGTAGAAAACAAGACCCGGGTGCCAGTGCGCTATTGCATGCTGGGTAATCGCGACTCTGCCAGGTCAGACACACCCTGTGCCCTCCAGGATCCCCAGCCCCATCTCCCTTTACATGAGCTCTTGCTGGTGTTGGGGGAACAAGAGCAGGGGTCGGGTGGAGACAAGGCCTCAGATCTGCAGAGCTGGCCTTGGGGGGCTGGGGAGCCAGCTTGGGAGTGAGGGAAGAGCCAGCATGTTCCTGAGGCTGTGGGATGCCCTGGCCCCCACAGGAACCCCCACACCCTGGTGGAAGTAACATCCTTTGCAGCCATCAACAAATTCCAACCTTTCAACGTGGCCATCTCCAGCAACGTGCTGTTCCTGCTGGTGTGTACCTAGCTCCCACCTTGTCCTTTAGGGGCCAGGGTTGTCCTTTAGGGGCCAGGGGCTCCCAGGCCTGGGCGGGGGTTTGGCCACCTATTCCTTCCCTGCTCTGCTGCTCCTTGCCTACTCCCAGTACTGCCCCATTCCTGGAATTTTTTAGCTCCTTGAGGGCGGGGACCTTTTGTGCTCTGTTCACTACTGGTAAACAGTTGGCACTCAGTCCGTGTCTGAATGAAGAAGGAGCGGGGTGGGCTGACCCTTGCACAACACAAGGGCTCTGGCCTCCAGGGCGGTATTGGGCCTGGTGCAGTCTGAGCCGGTCTTCCCCTGTCCCTCCCCTCCCTAGGACTTCCACAGCCACCTGACCCGCAGCCAGGTCGTGGGGTACCTGGCGGGCCGCTGGGACATCAACAGTCAGAGTGGGTATTTGGGGTCTGTGGGCAAGGGGGGGTGGTGTTTGGGGCTGGGGTCTATGTCCTTGCCTTCTCCTGCCTCCGAGCAGTGCTCACCGTGCTCAGAGCCTTCCCTTGCCGGAGCCGGCTAGGGGACGCAGAGACCGCAGCCACAGTGGAAGAGGAGGTGAGGGCGTGCACGGCAGCGGTGGGGCATGGTGGGGAGGGCTGGCACGGGGCACAGCTGTCCTGGCTACCCTAGCACAGTGTCTTCACTCAGCAAGGGTACAAATGAGTGTGTGAGCGAGCGCCTGTCCCCACACCTGTGACTCCCACTGTCATTCTTCCTCTGTGCAGATGCTGCCAGCCCACAGCCTGCCTGGCACCTGGTAAAGGCCGGGTAAAGATTGGTTGCCAGTCTTAATATTTTCATACTGGTGCTTAGTGCGTTCCCGGCACTGTGCTAGGTGCTCTCCACCCTCCTTCTGGAGGAGCAGCACCCACCTCTTTCTCTATCCCCGCTCTTGCCTTTCTACTTGTTCATGGCATCCAGGAATACCTGTTCTTGCTCAAATGCATGCATATCACTTATGTCTTTATTTAACTACTTGTTGTCTGCTGTGTGCCAGGAATTGTTCTTTGAGCTGGGGATATAGCAGTGAAGAAAATAACTTTGCCTTTATGATAGGTGCAATTTTTTTTTTTGTCTTCTTTTGCAGGGGTGGGGGCTGCACCCACAGCATATGGAAGTTCTGGGGCTAGGGGTCGAACTGGAGCTACTGGCCTATGCCACTGCAACTCCAGATCTGAGCCCACTGAGGGAGGCTGTATCCTCATGGATACTAGCCAGGGTCTTAATGTGCTAATGAGCCTCAGTGGGAACTCCAGGGGCACCTTTTTAATGTGTTTGTTGACTGTGCCCCCACTGGACCCACTGAGGGTGGAGCAGGGTCTGTCCTCAGGTGGAACACAGCAGGCACTCTTGTGGGCTGCTTGTGGGCTGGATGGGTGCCGGATGCGCGGCGTGCCGGGAGTGATGTGAGCGCACTGGGGCTGGCGGAGCCCCTGTCCTGCACTGGCCCCAGCCTTGTCTCTACCCCCAGATCTACCAGAGTCTGCTCCTGCGGGGCCTGTCTCTGGTGGGCTGGTATCACAGCCACCCGCACAGCCCGGCACTGCCGTCACTGCAGGACATCGACGCACAGATGGACTACCAGCTGCGGCTTCAGGGCTCCAGCAACGGCTTCCAACCCTGCCTTGCCTTGCTCTGCTGTGAGTCCCAGGAAAGGGGCGGTCGTGGGGTCGTGCCGGGCCACCTAGACTCCTCAGGCCTAGCCCCTGCTCTTTCTCTTGTCCTTAGCCCCTTACTACTCTGGCAACCCAGGACCAGAATCCAAGATCTCGCCCTTCTGGGTGATGCCACCCCCTGAGGTAGGCAGGGCTGAGGGGGGGAGGTCCGAAGGTGTGGGCGGGGCCAGGCCTTGTGGGCATGGGTGGGCCGTGTGGGCAGTGTGGCACCCGCCCAGGAGGGCTCCTGGGCAAGTACACGGTAAGACGGTTGAGTGCTCATTTGGGGAGCTGGGGCCTGTTTCATCTGTGAAATGGGAACACAGAGGATCTCTCCAGGGCGTGGATGTGAAGGATGTTGTATAGGTGGGGGGGATCCACCCTTACCGTGATTTTTCTACCAACATGGCCACCTTCCTGAGCCTTATTTGTTTTTATTCCCCAAGTTCCTCTTGGGGTCAGAAACCAGCTCCTGGGGAGTTCCCGTTGTGGCACAGGGGAAACGAATCCGACTGGTACCCATGAGGATGCGGGTTCGATCCCTGGCCTTGCTCAGTAGGTTAAGGATCTGCCGTGAGCTGTGATGTGGGTCCCAGATGCGGCTCAGATCCTGTGTTGCTGTGGCTGTGGCGTAGGCCAGCGGCTACAGCTCCGATTTGACCCCTAGCCTGGGGACCTCCATGTGCCGTGGGTGCAGTCCTAAAAAAGTAAAACAAAAACAAAACAAAAAACAAAACAGCTTTGGAAAGGAATTCTGGAGCTATGGACACTTCTCTGTGTTTGTGGTGAGGGGATGCCACCCTGCCTCCCTAGCTGCACCTCCCTAGTCACATTGCTGGGGTCCTCTGAGGTCACACGTGGCTCTGTACCTGATTCCAACGCAGAGGCAGGCCTAGAGTATCGACTCTCAGATTTTTGGTACAGGGCATTTCCCAGTGATCACTGTTGTCTTGGGATGGTGTCTGAGGGGAGGGCTAGTGGTGACCTGCTCTCATCTCTGCCAGCAAAGGCCCAGTGACTATGGCATCCCCATGGACGTGGAAATGGCCTATGTCCAGGACAGCTTCCTGACTAATGACATCCTTCATGAGATGGTGAGCTCAGTCCTGGGTGGGGGCCTCAGGGAGAGCAGAGGGCGGGGGGGAAGGGACTGAGGGGCCCCAGCTGGACAGACTACACTTTAGGACTTGGGAAGCAATGACTAGATGCCCACATCAGGGGAGGATTAGGCTTCTCTTCCACTGCTGAAAATGACAGCCTTTAGCATCGTGGCTCAGATCCTTTTCTTGGCTCCTCCTGCCTCTTTCCCCTCACCCACCTGGCTTCCTTGCTGTTCTAGAACATGCTAGGGACGCTCCTGCCTTGGGCCTCTGCACCTGCCACTGATTTCTCCAAGTGGAGACATTGTGAGAACCTTGGGTGTTACCCTGAAGAATGTTCTGTAATGCCTGGCCTTTAACAGGCAATTTAAACAAATGGAGCTACTTCCTGTGAACCTGTGATTTCACAGGTGTTTCTGCTCAGGATGAGGTTAAAGCAGGGAGCCATGTTAGGGCTGATGGGTTTTGAGTCACATTCAGTGTGCCTCCCTCTGCTTCTGGGGGAGTTGTCTCCCCCTCCAGGGCCCTCCTGCCAGGCTCCCTTGTTTCTCCTGGGTGGCACTGCTCAGCGGGTTACCTCTTGTGGATATGGGTAACGCCTGTGTGCTGCACTGTGTTACACTAGAAGCTCCTCAAGCATCTGTCCCACCCCCCACTGTATCCTGAGTGCCTGGCTCATCAGCCCCCTGTCCCGCAGATGCTGCTGGTAGAGTTCTACAAGGGCGCCCCTGACCTCGTCAGGTTCCAGGAGCCCTGGAACCAGGAGCACACCTACCTCGACAAGCTCAAGGTGAGACACACCCCGAGTCCTGTGCAAGCCCTTCCTTTTACGAGGATGACCTCGGGAAGGCCGCAAGAATATATCCATGGGCAGCCGGAGAGTGAGTTCTTAAGTGGGCCTGTACAAAAACAGTACGGGCACGAATGACTGCTGCCAAAGAAAAAGTGTTTTGTCACAGGGGGTGGTGACAGTGGTGATCACCATTCAAATGCATGAAAATGTAAAAGCCCTGTAGACCTCACGACCCGTGGGACATCCCAGTTGGAGATGCTGCTTTGAGCGCTGTTTATCCCTTGGCCGCCCAGGGAGGTGCAGAGGGGTTCACGCCAGCAAAGCTGAACCAAGCAGAGGGGCCTGGGAGCGGCCCAGTGACCCTAGAGTTGGCAGGATGTGAGCAAGTGCTTGGCAGCCTTTTCAGTGCTTCCTTATATCCTGCCTGAGAGTCATGCTCAGAAGACACTCCCCACTCTTGATTTGCAAAGAAATGCAGTTTCAGTTTGCTTTTGTTTGGACTTGACAGTGACCAGGGCTTAAAGCTGCTACTGG
Organism: Phacochoerus africanus; assembly: GCF_016906955.1. Lineage (NCBI taxonomy): Eukaryota > Metazoa > Chordata > Mammalia > Artiodactyla > Suidae > Phacochoerus > Phacochoerus africanus. The sequence continues at coordinate 74,595,038 of NC_062547.1, read as the reverse complement.
TCACCTCCAACCCTGGTGCTGGGGGTGGGGGGCAGGCGCCTGGCATCTGAGGCGGGTAATGTGTGTAAGACAGTATGGCGGGGGGACCCTGCCCCTAAATGATGACATACTTGGGCCTTCAAGTCGAAATGTACTTCTCTTTAAAAAGAAGGCATGTCCTGGAGTTCCTGTCTTGGCTCAGCAGAAACTAATCTGACTCGTGTCCATGAGGATGTGGGTTCGATCCCTGGCCTCGCTCAGTGGGTTGAGGATCCAGTGTTGCTGTGAACTGTGATGTAGGCCACAGACGTGGCTTGGATCTGGCGTGGCTGTGGCGTAGGCCAGTGACTACAGCTCTGATTAGACACTAGCCTGGAAACCTCCATATGCCGTGGGTGCGGCCTTAAAAACACCAAAAAATAAAAAGAAGGCATGTCTTTAAGCAGGTGCCTAGGTTAGGACAGCCCCTCTGCCGGGCTGCAGCCCTGAGGCCAGGCCTGCTTGTTTCAGATGTCCCTGGCCAGCAGGACGTCCAAGGACCAGGGCCTGTGCCACGTGCTGGAGCAGGTTTACAGCATCCTCAAGCAGGGGAGCTGAGGGCACCAGCTTCCAAGGACCTGGGTGACCTTTGGTCATTCTTGGTCCCCGGCAGCTCTGGGTGAGGGGAATGGGTTCAGGGCCTTTGTCTGCGGCTGTGCTGCTCTGTTCCTGTGTGACTGAGTTATGTGACCACAAGAGCTCAGATAATAAAGGAGAGAAACGGCCCAGGCTTGTGTCTCCCAGGTGCAGGCGGGGACGCCGTTTGTGCAGCCGTGGCTGTGGGGAGGGGCCTTTCAGGCACATACTGCCAGTGCCAGTGACTGGGCAAGCGAAGGACATCCCTCTTGGGCTCACTGTGGGCTGGTGCCCACATGGGCCCTGCTCTGGCTGGAGACCCCTCAGGAGGGCCCACCCTGCCCTGCAACCAGACAAAAGGCTGTAGAAAGAGACGTTTAATACTTCTTTTTTTAAAAAAATCAGGATTACATTTCAGTCTGCCCTAGGCCGTGATGTCTGTGCCTCCTCCATGTACTGGCAACCAGGGGGCCTCGGGGGTGAGCAGGGAGAGCCTGGTGTCCTTGAGGGCTTTACCAGGTCACCAGAGGAGGGGAATGTGAATCAGGCCCCGGGGTCCCCTGTTTAGCCAGCTTTTGGACTAGGCAAGAGAGGGAGTGGGTGCAGGGCTGGGGCCCTGCTGGTCCGGGCAGCTGCCTACCTTGGTCTGGAGGAGATAGCCTGGACCACTGTCCAAAGGGGTAAGGTGATTGGCTCAGGACCAAGAGATGCCCGTGACTTCCCTGCAGGGCCCCAGGGGTCCTGGGGACATTCACTTATCAAAGCCTTTGTGCTTGACCTTCCACAGAGTGGATGCTGGGCTCCCGTGGTCCCGTGTGTGTGTGTGTGTGTGTGTGAGAGCACGTGCTGGTGGTGGTAGGTTGTGCTTGGCCCAGTGTGGGGTGTGGGACTCAGCAGCCTGCAGGAGGGAGACATGGCCACCTGAGTGTTGCCGAGAAGGCCCCTGAGGACCCCAGGCTCGTCTCTCCCCAAGCGCCTGGCCTGGAGGGAAAGGGTGAGGCCTTCCCAGGTAGGTGGCATCTGTAGGTGTTCAGGGGCCCTGGGAGGAGTTTCCTGGGGCAATTTAAAAGCAGGGTGGTGAGTCTCAGCCAGGGGTCCCACCCAGACCAGCCATCATACAGATGTTCAGTTCCATCCTGTTGAGGGCAGGTCTCCAGACGGAGGAACACAGGGTGGCAAGAGGACAGTGTGGGTGCGAGTATGTGAAGGGGGCCCACCTGGCGTTACCAGTCCCTGGAGGGAGCAGGAGGAGTTAGTGTTTCTAAGAGCACCTTAGTGTGAGCCCCCTTGGGTGGGGCTGGGGGGCAGTCAGCGAGCAGCAGGAAGAGGAACACTGCCCAGCCCCCAAGATGGCCATGTGGAGTGGGGAAGGGAGCCCCCACCGGGGGTGATCGCTAGTGTAAACAGGGGCCCCATGCCCCTGGTCCAGGCGGGGAGGAGGCCACCCTGCAGGCTGCGAGCCCTGCCCTCGCCACGGGCCTGTGGAATGCAGAGATCTGGACGGAGGGGCAGGTGGGCCAGTGTGTCACCGAGACGCTGTCACTGGGGCAGTGGCACCAGCACCTCCACGTAGCTGAGCGGGAAGAAGCCAGACTGGCCATGGAGCATGCCCTCGTACCAGTTCTCGTCGATCTGGTTGGTCAGGGTGATGATGTCGCCCTCGTGGAAGCCCAGCTCCCCGTCATTCTCAGGCTCAAAGTCGTACAGGGCCTTGCAGCTTGGCTGGTCCAGGGGCGCTGGGGGCGGGGGAAGGTCTGGCTTGTCACCTGCCCCTGCAGGTGTGCAGCGTGACACCGCCTCCCTTCCTGCCCAGGCCACTGCTCCCTCCTCTATGGCTCCCAGAACTGTCAGAGGAGCAGAGGAAGGAAAAGGGCTCTGTGAGTGGTCATCAGAACGCTCCCAGGAGGAGCTGGGGTCACCTGGTAGCATCAGGATGACAGTGACCACAAGGGCACAGGGTGCCACTCAGAGCAGAGGGAGGCCCAGCTCCACTTCTACAAGAGACAGGGAGGAGGAGAAAGATCCTTCTGGAACATACTAGCAGGCCACATCATAAACACAGGGCAGGGCCAGCACCTGCTGGAAGATACTCACGCATGCTCCTGCTGCTGGGGGTCCGGGTGGGCTTGTCAGAAGACCGGAAGGATGATGAAGCTGCTTGCAGACAAAGCACAGAGGCGGGATGAGAATGCAGGGCTGGGGCCTGGGGCCCATCCCAGGGCCCTCTCGAGAGAACCAGCCCGTGGTTGGATGGATGGTGGGCTCGGGCTGCCCTGGACGGGCCTGGGACAGAGTGCGCCCTCCTGCTGGTTACCTGTGATCTTGGGGGCCGTGGCGCAGGGGAAGCCCCCATTGGACTGCTCAGGCTCTCCCAGGTCCAAGGGCTCCCGGGGCTTGGGCTTATACTCCCGCTTGGGGCGTGAAGAGGCTTCTCGCATCCTGCATGGAAGGGAGCAAGTGAGCAGCTGCAGCTGTAGGGCTGCGTCCTGACAGCGCTCCCAGCTGTTTATGCCCATGGGAGGTTGTGAGGGCGAGCACTGTGCACGGCGGAATGCTGGGACCAGCTGGGTCCTACTGAACCCTGAAGCCTCCTCAGCAGTGGTGCCTGGGAAGCCAATGCCCACAGACACCCCCCTACCACCAGGGACTACTACCCACAAGGGCTTCCACCTCAGGTCCTCGACACTGCCTGACTGCAAGATCCCCCTCAGAGAGGAGCCCAAGTGCCCCTCCAGGAGACAGGGAAGGAAAGGAAGGGGCCAGGGTCAGGGGACACCAGCCTGGACAAACCCTCCCCTCAGCGGACCCCCCCAAGCCTCTCCTCTGGGGACCAGGATAAGTGAGAGGAGGTCCTGCTTCCCCCTGAGGCCCCCCCACCTACTCATGCAGCCTGGGGATCCTTTCTGAAAAGGAGGCAACCCCACTGCTCTGGAAGGAATGTGCTCACAGCAGGCTTAGCTGTCTAGAAGCAGGCACATCTTCCAGAAGGGCTGGCGTGGGCACTGGGCCTCCTGGGCAGCAGAGCGGGTGGGGGCTCCCACAGGGAAGGCCAGGAGCAGGGAACTGGCTCACCTTCGTTTGAGCTTGTCTGCCAGCTCGTCCAGGATCTGCACGGCCTGCCGGTGGTAGTCCAGCTGGGCATCCACCAGGGCGGAAAGCTGGCTCACCTGCTCGATCTGCAAGGGACCAGCCAGGACTGAAGAGCTGCCCTCTTTCTGACCCCCATCTCTAGGCTGCCTCCTGCAGGGAGCCTTCCCAGACTGTTCCAGACACAGAAGCCTGGCCCCGTCCTGTCCACCTAACCCTTGAAATACAGCCAAAGGAGGGTAAAGGGCCTGAGGAGACCCCAAAGCCTCAGTGGGCTGGTCCCTACCTTCCTGTTCCCTCTTCCTTCATGCCCTAAACAGGCGCTGAGCCTGCCCACCAGCTGGAGGAAGCTAGCGCCACCACTGGGCTCCTTGTTCTAGGGGCTTTCAGCCCAGTACGTACATCAGTCTCCAGGAGGTTGTGCATGCTGGTCTCAGCCACCTCCTTGGACTCCTCGAACTTCTCCATGGCCTGACGCAGCTCCTCGTCGGGGATCTTGCCCTGCCGCTTCTTCTTATAGTCAAAGTCCAGGCGGCGGCCTTCCAGCTTCTTCAGGTGGTGCTAGGGGTCAGGGACGCAGGTCACACTGCTGGTGTGGGACCTCGGGGAGGGAGGGCTGCCTGATTCCCCTCAGCCCTTCCCACTGGAAACCTGGCCCAGGCTGGGCTGTCTGGGGGTGGAAGTGAGGGCGGGCCTGGCACACCTGGATCTCCTTCAGGTCCTTGTCACACAGGTTCTGGAGGGGATCGATGAAGTTCTGCTTGACCTCTATGTCCAGGGAGTCCTTCACCTCAGCCAGGCGCTTCATGGACTCCCCGGCGTCCAGCAGGGCATCGCCTGGGGGAGGAAGCTGTCACAGGAGGCCTTGGCCCCTAGGGTTGAGATACCCCATGCCAAGGACCTAGACACCAGAATTGAGAACAAGGGACCCTGAAATCTGACACAGAGCCACAGGGGCTGGTGATGATGGGTGTTCACAAGCTACCTTCCCACCTCTTCAAAGGCACCCAGGTCTGCCCTGACCCAGCTGTGGTGGGAGGGTGGCCTCCCCACAGCCATGATACTGTAGGCAGCACCTGTTGTGGACCAGAGGGGCTTTCTCAGGAGCTTCACCGCCCTCGTCCAGAGGACTAGCCAGCCCTGGAGAAGACCTTGGAGCTATGGGGGAAGGGCCAGCCTGCCCGCTGCGCAAAGATGCTGTTGCCCCATGTTCTCAGGCCCTCCCCACTCCAGCCTTCCCTCGGCCTCACCGAAGTTGGACTCGCCACCCAGCTCCTTCCCGTGGCGGATCATGCACTCGCCCAGCAGGCCTTCTGACTGCGGGTAGCCGGGGTTCTTCACCTGCCCACGGATCTTGGACACCGTGTTGAGCATCGTCAGCTTGGCCCGAGAGGCTGGAAGAGGATGGACCGGGTGGGTGTGCAGGTGGTCTCTTGAGGAGCCACCAGGCCTGTGCTTGCCAGTACCACCAGCTACCCACCTCTGCCTGGGTATTTATTTCTAAAGCACTCCCTTGGGCTGAGGAACAGGAGTATGAGAAGAACCCCTGAACAGACTTCCCCTCCTCTGCTCTCACGTGTATGAAGGAGCACTGGCAGTGGTCAGGAGAGGTGACTGGCTCCTTGAGGCCCCCAGAGAAGCAGGGCAGGTAGGTGTAGGTGCAGACAGGTACAGGTGGCCCCAGCACAGGTCTCTGCCCAGAGGGGGGTGGGGGTGTGTGTGCTGTGCCTGAGCCTCTGCTAGCTCCAGTCTGTCCCGGCACAGGCCTCAGGGGACACTGCTGCCTTTGCTGCTGTCCTGCATCTGTCACCTTTCACTGCAAACCAGAATTTGGATTTTCCTTGGGGAGAAGTCCCCACCTCATGCTCCAAAGGTAGGCATGTGGCTGGGGCCTGATACTTGATTCAAATTGGGTTAGGTGGGGGTAAAAAGATACTCTTTCTACTGGGACCATTAGCTGTAAGGACAGTTTAAGGCTAGGACTGTTGTGAGAAATGAGAGCTGACAGATGACACAGAAGGGAAAGGCAGGGCCCTGAGGACATCCTTTGGATGCCTGGATCCAGCCATGCCTGAACCTGCCTATCCCTGGGCATCTCAATTCTGTGGGCCCATACATTCCTTCTTCATGTTCTGGTGACTGGAAGATTCCCAACAGAGAGCTCAAAGAGTTGGGGTCAGACCCCTCACAGCAGGCTGGCTCCTACCTGGGTTGGGCTGCAGGTACTCGATGGTTCTGGCCAACACTTCTGTCACAGCCTTGCTGGTAACATCCACCTTCTGTAGAGAAAGGCCATGTGTGGGGTTTTGAAACTGCTGGGGCACCCGAGGCCAAACCAGGAGCCCCTGGACAGCTCTTGCCCTGCTTAGAGCCCACACAAGAACTGCCCGCTGCTTCTGGGGGCTCCCTGGCCTCCGTGTTGTTGGCCATGCTGTGCCCTCACCACTGCCTGCCCAGGACTAGGGGAGCTCTGTGACCCGCCTAGACCCTCCTGGTGAGCCTGGCCTCCCGCCAGCTGTCAGGGGCAGGCCCTATGGGGGTTGGTAACGCTGCCAGGCATGAGACGGGCACCACCTCTCCCGTTACCTTCTCCATCTCCTTGAAGTCATCGTCAAGTTTGGTCCCTTCAGCCCCTCCGACCTTCTCGCTGACCAGCTGGGGTACAAAGGAGGAAAAGTGTGTGAGCCTCAGGGGAGGAGACTCCAGGCTGCCTTCCTGCCCTGTCCGCTGAAGCGAAGCGGGGCAGGGGCTCAGGACATCTACCATGGCTTCCCAGGGAGGCTGAATGTGGCAGCCAATGGCAAAATGAGGGGCTGAACGATACCCCCCCGCCCCAAATCTGCACGCTCCTGGAAACCCAGGGCAGGGGGCTCTTCCTGCTGGAAGCCTTCCCTGGCCGAGCTACCTTGTTATGCCGCACTGGCGGCTCCACAATGTTCCCCAGTCTCTGGGTTGTGCAGACCTGCCTGGGCCCAACCATGGCCCAGTGATGTCCTCTCACAGGGCTGAGGCACCCATGCTCACAGAAGCCCTTTCATTCAGGGAACCGTGACCCTGAAGTCCTGCCTCTCTGGGAAGGAATCTCGGACTGTGGGTCTGCATTCCCCAGGGGCGCCCCGAGAGGCAAGCAGGTTCCGAGGCTGAACAAATATGCAGACTGCCGTGTGGGACAAGTGCTGAGCAAGAGGGAAAGACCTGCTCGACAGAAGCCAACTATTGTGGTGCCTGGAAGTGACTTTTCATGCATGTGTGTGAGCATGTGTGTGAACCCATGCACATGAAACTTCCTGGCAGCCACCTGTGAGGACTGCTCCCGGGGCTAAGGGCACCAAGGGGCCCACCAGCTGGCAGGAGTGTCGGACCACTATCGTTCAACAACTGGTCCACTGCCTTCTATCTGTGTGGTCTTGGGCAATCAGCCTCGCTGGGCCTCAGTTTTTGCTTCTATAAAGTGGAGTGACAGGTGTGCACTCGTAGGGCTGTGGCCAGGCTTCCGTGGGCGCTGCATGCGCATGTGTGCTCAGGGTACTCCCCCTGCCCACACCCATGACTGCAGTTATTCTCCCTGGGCATCTTGGTCCTCCAAGTGGAGCACAGAACTGCAGGGCAGGCCTGGCCTACAGGTCTTTGTCACCCCCAACCTGCATGTCCCTGTGAGTCAAGTGTTCTCACAATGGCTACGTGTCAGGAGCCTAGGAGGGGACGGGGTGGGGGGCACAGGTGAGAGATGAGACCCTGCGGTGGGGGCACAGGAAGGAAGCAGGGCTGGCTCAGGGCCCACTCAGTCATGCCCCAGCCTTTGAGGGACCTCCAAGGTAGGCAGGGGCTGCCCTCCTGGTTCTGACTTTATAAGGAAAGACACTGGTCTCTCCTAGGTGTTTTTAGGGCGTTCCACTTTATTTCATGGCATGGTTTCACTTCTTTTGATTATGGTAAAACAGGACGTTCTCAGCTTCGGTGGTTGCCACAGAGGGAAATGAGTTAGCTGCCTGACATGAGACTAGACTCTTCTGGTGAACTCAAAGGGCAGCCGAGGCGCCAGGGCTCAAAAACCACACCTTCCGGGCCGAGGGCCTGCTCAGTGCAGGGAGCACAGGTGCTCCCAGGGAGCAGCCCCTGCTGGCAGGCACCATGTCCCCTGAGGGGCAAGGGCACAGGCAGACCCCATAGCCTCTTCCAGCCCCGCAGGAGTGTCACCTTTCTGCCTCCCCTGGGAGCCCTGACAGCTCCACAGGCATCTGTGTGCCGGGCCGCCCTCACTCTGGCACCTGGGAAGCCATGCTGGAAACATCTGGGACCCTACCAGTCCCCCAGCTCCACCCCCACCTGGGAGCTCTGGGCTCCAATCCCTTGGGCTGATCACTCCCACGTCCCTTCTCTCCAGGGCTTAGAGTCTCAGATATGGCACAAACAGACAAAAGGATGACAAAAGACCAAAAGGGAAAAAAGGTGGGAAAAAACAGGCCACACGCCAACCGCAGCAAGAGCATCAGAGAAGGGACACGGCACTGAGGGCAGGGCTCCTGGGAGATGCCGACTGAGCTCCAGAGGAGGAACTGGGGGATCTCCCAGCAGAGCTGGAAGCCACGTGAGTTTCCAGGAGGAGGCTCTACAGGCAGGGCGGGGAGTGCCTGTCTGTGCTGAAGGCCAGGACCCCGACACACACCTTCTCAGACGGGGCAAGAGCAGCGTCACCTATAGCATCTGCATCTCGCACTCCCTACAACCTGGCGGTGTTCCCAGGCTGCATGAGGAGAGAAGTGTGGGCCTGGCTGAAGCCCACTCCTCCCTGCATCTACTGAGAGCCCCTCGCCTCTGTCCCACACACAGCACAGAGGGACCAGCCCTGCCGGCTGAGGCCTGCACAGTTGTGGTACGGCCCGTGTGGATGTCACTCCCCACTCTCTCGCAGGGCCGTGACTGCAGTGGTATGGAAACCATGGCCTCCTGGGCCCGCCCAGCTGGGTCAGAGCCTGAGTCACCAGCATGGGCCCACACTGGCTGCCACTGTGAAACCCAAGACGGTGCCTCCCTGGGGAAACATGGGGCCCAGCCCAAGCCACAGCTCCAGATCAGGTGCCATCGGGACCCTGCCAGGTAAGACGCAGAGCTGAGGAGTTGCTGTGGGAGAGGATGAGCTCAGCCAGACGAGGCAGCAGCCTCCAGAGATGAACGTAGATCCAAGGCCTGGGCAGTGGGACAGTCCACAAACAGAAGACGCTGTGTGCCAAGAGCTGGAGGGCAGCTGCTATGGGAGTTGAGCAGAGAACAAAAGCAGAAGAACCTTCTTTCCCTGGGGAGAGGTGCAGGGTCGGATGGCTGCCCCACTCCAGGCAGGCATGCCTGGAGTGGGCCCTCAGGGGCAGCAGAAGTTCCAATCCTGCCGAGTGGGACGTGCCAATGGGATGCCTTGTAATTGAATCATCTCGGCAGGGAAACCTGATCAATGTGACACAGAAAATAAATGGCTGATCTCCAAGCTCAGTGACCCAGGCAGACAATCTGCTTTGATGAATTCAGAGTTTAAGAAGGAAAAGCAGCAGGAGGAGCTGGGGGCGGGGGGCAGAGAAAAGGCAGGGGTACTCAGGGCCTTGAGTTCTAGGATGGATGCTCTGCATGTTCTGCTCAGTGTCCCTGCACCTTGTCATTTGTTCTGAGGGGGCCACTTGTTGCACTCAATGACCATCTTCCAGGTTCATAGTGGAGGTCCCCTCCTGGCCCTCTGCCTGGCTAACCTCTCCCTGCCTGTGTGACTACTAGGATGACACTTCCCACCCTGAAACACAAAACAGCCCCTGCCCTCTCCTCAGGCTTGGGTCAGAGGGGAGAAGCCACTCAAGGGCAATGGCCAGAGAACTGGACTAAAAGACACAGAAAAGGGGATGGGGATGAAAGGGCCTTGGGGTCCATCCTGGCTGTGTGGCCCCACAGGGGCCATCCTTGGGTCTGGACCAGTGAATGGCCCGTGGCTGAGGTGCTATAACCCAAGGCTCTCAGGTATGAGCACTTCTGGCTCCAGGGAGGGGAGTGGGCAAGCCGTTAGAGGCTGTCCTGGCTTTGAAGCGCACCCCTCTGGCGAGGGAGATAATAATGTCAAGCAGAACAGCAACACAGTGATAAGAGATAACCTCCTCTTAAGGGAGGTTTAAATGTGCCCCAAAACAGCAGTGGGACAGGCTTCTGGTGGGGTGAGCTGCAGAGCCCAGCACTGTCCGAGCTGGACCTCAAAGGGCAGGGCTTCAACAGGTAGAGCCCGGCCAGGCAGGCAGATGGTGTCCAGGTGAGATGCAAGTTTGGGCTCACAAGAGCTGACATTCCTGGTTCTCCACATGCCAAGCACTGTGTGGGCACTTTCTAGACATCCTGCCACCAACTGTCACCTCTGTGATGACAATGCAGGGAGTGACCGGTGTGCTCATTTTACAGATAAGGAAAACCTGGGTTGAGAGGCAAAGGATAGAGCTGTAATAGAGGCTGGGATCTGCGCCCAGAGCTGTCAGATGGGCTCTTCATCCCTCACTGTGCCCCGTACTGGAGGATGATGACACCAGGCGCCTGTGCAGGGCCTGGCCGGAAGGGCGTGGGGCCTCCAAGGGCCGTGGGGAGGAGGCAGAATGCCTAGACATGGGAGGCCTCAGCAGGCGACTGCGATGATCCTGGGCAGCTCTGAGAAATTCCTGAATGAGGACGACTACACAGGGATGGGAGGGACACAGGGATGGATACATTTGTTTCTAAATCCCTTCCAACTGGGACTCCCCTCCCTGCTGGCCTCCTAACATCTGGGAGGCGCTTGCTAGATACCTCAGAGCAGCCCCTTCTAATTCTCTTTACAGTCTCCTGTCTCATGACTTGGAGGGCCCAGGACACAGGCAGAGCCTGGTTGGTCTGCTGCCCAGGCGACACAAGAAGCCACTGGCCTTCTTGCGCTCTGGGCCTCTGACTCAGAGGTGCTGGCAGAGACACTAGCTGGTGCACTCTTGGGCTAAGTGGAGAGTCTTTCTGGAAAGATGAGCTGGGGGAGCCTCTAGGGAGGTAACATGCGCAGTACACAGCTGCCCTGAAGCCTCCTGGCCATCCCTGCCCAGAAACTTCCAGTGGCCCCCGCGTTGGGACGACTTCCAAAGCGTGAGCTTCCATGAGTCGCTCAAGTATGAAATGCTTACTAACGGGGGCGGCACTCTGATTCCAGGCAGCCTGAAGCTCCCACGTGGCTCTGACTGTAAAGGCCACGAGACAAGGGGGCTGGGCTGCACCTCAGGAGAGGTGCCACCAAAGCAGAGGCCACAAAACCACCACTGGTACCCAGATGAACCTTTACACCCCGACCAGGAGGAATCGGAGGGTAGAAATCAACTCCTTAGCCCAAGGAGACAGGCCAGCAGGAAGCCTGAGGGCTCTGGCGGCAGGAGAGCCCTGTCTGTCACAGATCTTTAGTAAATATTTGTGAGCTGACAGAGAATAAGTCACCACCCTCTTTGTTAAGCCCACAGAGGGAAGTGTCCTGACAAGTCAGAACTTCCTTTAGCATACTGGGAAATCAGAAATTTCCCCGGTTTGCTGGTACCCTTCAGGCCTCCAGGCACACACTTCCTCTCCTCCTAGGGATCAAAGCTACACATTTTTTTAAAAAGCAGCTTTATGAACAGGAGCAGAAATGATCAACCAGGAAAAGGCTTCTGAAGTTACTTTTCCCATGGAAAACCAAAATCAGGCACCACAACCTCGAGATCTGGCCCTGAGGGGCAGACACAATCCACAGACACCCATCAGGGTGGCATGTCTGGGATTTATCTGGAACCTAGTTCTGGCAACAAAAGAACAGTGGCTTTGAAGCCCAACGCATTCTCTCAGCAGAAGGGGCTGCACCTTGGGCCTGGGGCTGGCAGGTGAGAAGCTGGCTCAGGAGCAGAACCCCTCACATCCCTGAAACTGCAGGGACAAACCAGCTGCAGGGTCCCCAGGCTGGGGCAGGAAAGGGGTATTGGCCATCACTGTGGAGAGGAGCCTGGCCTGGGGCCCTTGGTCAGACCTGGCTTCTTGCAGTCTGAACCCCCCTGGCTCTCTGCCCTCTGTGATGCTCCTCAAGCCTCCCACTTCCCTGCATAAGCCCTCTCAGGACTGCTTGGCTTGAGAACGTGACTCGGCTAGCTTGGTGGGCAGCGAGTGGAATGCCACAAGTCCCAGTGGCCACTTCCCTGCGTGGCACATGCTGCTAAAATGAGGGGGGAAAACCTTGCACGAGAAAAATCCCTTCAAAGTCACATCTGGCTTAATCCAAGTCTGATCTCAACATGGCACAGGCACTGGGAGCAAAGCAGAACTGTCTGTCTGAAAGGACAGGCTAGAGGAGGCGGCAACAGTAGATGAGGACAACTGCTCAGTGACTGTCAATGCAGTGATGAGCTGGAGGACGAAGCTCCTGAGATGAGCAGGGGTATAGCTGAGGCCTTGTCTCAAAGCCCCGACCTCCACTCTGGGTCCCAGTACCAGCAGCCAGAGGCTCCCTGAGGGCGGACACCCAGAGAGCTGCTCCTTCAGCCCTAGGCTGATGACCAAGGTGCTACCATCACAGTGCTTTCCCAGCAGGGCCTCAGACGGCCTCAGACTTCACAGCAAGCTTTAAGCGCCCCAGACCGGTCACAAGGGCCCCTGTGTACCTCGGAGTCCTCTCCACCCACCTAAACCAGGCCTGCCCTGCCCTAGCCCAGACTTTCCTCACTTCTCCCCAGGACACCCTCCTTGCTGGCCCAGCCCATGAGGGTTGGGTGGGTTCAGAACTCTCTGTGCATCAGGGACTGCTATGCTCTCCAAGCTCCTGCAAGCCCAGAACTGCTCCTCTCCTCCCCACTGCTCCTGCTCCAGCCTAATTCCTTTTTTTTTTTTTTTGGCCTTTTTAGGGCCACACCTGTGGCACATGGAGGTTCCCAGGGTAGGGGTAGAATCGGAGCTGTTGCTCCCGGCCTACGCCACAGCCATAGCCACGCCAGATCCGAGCCGCATCTGCGATCTACACCACAGCTCACAGCAATGCCGGATCCTTAACCCAATGAGCGAGGCCAGGGATCGAACCCAAAACCTCATTGTTCCTAGTCAGATTTGTTAACCACTGAGCCATGACGGGAACTCCATCCAGCCTAATTCCTGCTGGAGCTGGAGGCCAGGGCCTGGCCTGCCTGCCACACATCCCATGCTTGTCTCCTGTAGCCAACGGCGAGCTTCCAGGCCACAGGACCCAGCCCAGTGCATCTGACCGAGTGCCCAGGCCCCTTCCTTTTGGGCTTCCCCTCCTCTCCTGGCCTCCCAAAGGAATGGCTAACAGAACAGGTGCGGCAGCTCAGAAGGACCGGAGGCCAGAGGAAGAGTGAAGGGCTGAGTAGACAAGGTGTCTGTGAGGTGCCTTTTCCTGTTCTAGTCCCAGCTGATAGGAAGATATGAGGACAGCCTCAGCCCTCTGTTGAAGGAAAGTGCCTCCCTTGACCCCAGGTGACCTAGCAGTCCTTGGAGAGGGGTGACAAGGAACCCACTCCCTGCCTGGCCAGGGTTTCCCCTCAAAGGCTAGAAGCCACAGGTCCAAGTGCCCACCCAGTGCTCTGTGGAGGGGCAGGTGCCCGAGGTCAGGGCACCATAGCTCCTGGTCCCGCCTCCTCCGGGGACCCCCAGGGATTGGCCCAAGCTCAACTCTAATGATGGTTGGTCCTGGGATTCCCATTAAGAGGCCTAGTTCCTCTAAGAGAAAGCAGAAGTACTTAATGACAACTGTCCCCCACTTCCATTCATGGTTAACCAGTTCCCCAGTTAATCTGGTAGAGTCTGGGGCAGGAAGTGGGCCCTGCTGGGTGCTGGGACGGCTCCGGAAAGCCAACTTCTGGTTGGAGCACTTCTGGCTTGCAGGGGGAGGTAGGACTGCTGGAGGGGGAACAGGCCACAGAATGTGCACCTTTTAATGTTTCTACAAAACACAGCAGAGACTGCCTCGTTCCTTGTACCTGCTGCCATGCCAGCCTTTTTGCCAAACTTGAGAGCCCCAAGAGGAAGGGATAAAGCCATTGAGAACCTCCAGCACCCCCCTGGGCCAGTCTCGGACTCTAGGCAGGTATCTCCACCTCATAAAGGGAAAAAACTAACTCCCCAGGAGGTGACATGCCTCACCCAGGGCCAGGCAGTGGTGTGGGTGTGTGTGTGAGGGAGAGAGAGAGAGATACCAAGCTAGACAGGAGGGGTTACTGGCTCCCAAAAGTCTTAAATCATCTTGCTCTGGAGGCTGCACCCCTGCACCTCTCTGATTTGCTTCCTCATTTTCAGAGACCGGCCAGGGCTGTCAGGGTGCTGGGGAGACGAGGGCCAGCACTCAGCACTGGGCTGCAAACCTCGCCCCTCTTGCTTGGCTGGGGAACTGTCCCTGCGAGTGTGAAGCCAGAGCCCAGCCCTTGGGAGCAGACAATCCAGAGGACCACAGCTGTTCCTGGACAGTGACAGTGGGGGACAACTACCCAAGACTATACCCTACACCATGCCGCATGCACCAGCCTGGAGGCGGAAGACCTGTGTTGGAGGACTGGCTCTGCCTAAGCCTTCAGAACTCTAGTCTCTCACATAATACCCACCACTCCAGGATGGCATGAGGCTAAAGCCCCTGGAATATTTTTGAGCTTTCTCCGAATACTAACGGCATAATGGACCAGGAGCTGCTCAGAGGGACACCAGTCATATTCACGTGAACCCCTGCCTGTGGCATGGTACCCAAGACTCAGATGGGTCCTGCCCCAAATGTCATGGGGAAGGCGAAGGGCAAAGCGACGGGGCCCCACTGAGGAATCCGGGCAGCAGACTGGGGCGGGGGCTCAGGATCCTGCCTCCTCTGGGAGAGGGGGTAGGAACAAGGCCTGCTGACAAGGGGCTCTGAGGCGGGCCTGATCCAAGCAAGTGCCCCTGGCTGTGCCAAGGGGTTCTACCCAATGACTGAAGTGCCAGTAACTGCCTGAGGCTCATCTCTTAGAACAAACCATATCTGGAACCCTTGCTAGAGCTGAGAAGCTCAGGTATAAATCGGCCTCATGCATTTCAATTTCTCATCTTGGGGATGAGGCAGGAAGGCTGCATGTCACATAACCGGGAAAATCAATTTCAGATGAAAACTTATAAAAAGAAACACCCAACCCACAAACAAATGAGGTAATAAATCCCCTGAGTCCTGCCTGGCAGGGCCGCGCCCGCTTCGCACCACCAAGCACATGCTGCATGCGTTGTGGGGGAGCTGCCGGCCACAGATCTGCTGTCAGGGCGGCAGAGAAAATTCTGTTATGCCTATGTGAAAAAATAAGGTGTTTTGCAAACTCATCTTTTGTCAATGACGCAAGGGCAGCCCTTCAGGAAGAGACAGGAAATGGGGGCTTGGAAATCCCATGAGGTGCAGAGCTGCTCAGCCTCAGGAAGGCACAGGAACAAACCTTGCATCCGACACCATCCCTGCAGCCTACCATGCCAGAGGCTGTGGCACCTGGGCACAAGTCTCAAAGAGAGTCCACGTGTACCCCAGTGATGACAGCTGAGGTGACGACTAACCTCAAAGTCCAGAGCCCCTATCTCCTAGAATACAGATGCTTCTCTCTAAAATCACTTCCATGCCGAAAGGCCTAACTAATGTGAAGCCACCTCTTCCAGGAAGCCCTCCTGATTTTCCATCAGCTGCTTCCTTACCAAGGTGAGATTGACCTGGCCACTGGCCACCTCTCCCATCACAATACTGGCATCTCCTCTCTCAAGGCTGGCTCCCTTTGGATGAGGCTGTTTCAAAAAGGTCCCTACCTCATTCCATATAAGAATCTCCACCCTGCTATCCCTTCTGCCCCAGACCTTCCTAAGGCTGGGTCCTGTCTCACCTAGCATCCTTTCTTCAGAGGCGCCGTCCCTGACCCACCCAACACTCATATTTCTCTTGTAAACAAAGTCCTCTTGTTTGTTTACAACCCTCTTCCTACTGGACTGTGAACTCCAAGTGAGCAACCCCAGCACTGCCATACCCACACTCAGAATGCTGAGACTAGGAAGTGCTTAGTTGATACTTAGTGCCCATGGGAGGAAGGAATGACCTCACAGAGGTCTGACTTCATCACTCCATGGCATCTAAGCACTGGGAGGACTATGGACCCGGGAGCCCAGTGATGATAGCACTCCCAACCCCCAACTTTCTTTTTGTTGCTTATGGCAAGTTCGAGTTAGGCTGCCTCTGTCTGGGGGCTGCAAGTCTAATTCCCTGTTCTCCACCTAAGGTCTAGCCCCCTCACCAGAGAGCAAAGCAAAAAAATCTGAGCAAGCTGGGCCCATCCAGAGGACCCCGCTTCCGGATGGGGGTGGTTTCCTATCAACAGGAACCCCCTGTGAAAGGGATGGCTCTGCAGTTTGGGAGAACAGGACATGGGAAAGGAAGGCTGACAAACAAACAGGCTCTGAAGGCCAAAGGGAAATGGCCCCCAAAAGGGCCACACTGGAGTGGGTAGGGGCCTCACACCCAGGCTCTCCGCAGACCTGTGAGGGCTATCTCGCAGGAGGGACAGAGCTCAGGCTTAGAGCTCCTCCACAAGACCGCTCCAGGCAGAAGCTCTGAGTGGACATGGAGGAATATACCCTCACCTGGCTCCACCGCTTCCCTGTCACACCGGGGTGGTGACAACAGGTGACTCAGGGCACCAAGGCCAGTTTATTCAGGTGTGGCTACCAAAAGCACCCAGGCAGATACAATCCTGGGACAGCACACCGAGAGCTGGGGAAGTGAAATGGTCAGTAGGCCTTGGCACAGCTAGACCTGCTCCTCTGAGGGTTAGTGACAGGCACTGTGAAACACTGCCACGTGTCTGATGCTGGAGCCCTGTCACCCTGCACGGCTGCTCCTCCCTCTGTACCTCATCCTATTTGGCCAGGGACACCTGCCCTTCTAACCTGCAAAATCAGTCTTAGAAACCTGGAGCTGGAAGGAATCTCGGCACCCAGATGAGGAGACCAACACGGGCTGCCAGGGCCAAGTGGGCCTTTCCCATCTCAGGCCTGTCACACATCAGGCCTGTCACACATGCTCCCTGACATTACCGCCCAGGCCCCAGTAGTAGGTGAGAACCTGAGTGAGAGGTCCCCAGGGACCTCACCCTGGGCCACAGACAGAGGAGAGCAGTTCTCAGGGGCCTTGTCTCCTCCACCACCAGTCACCTCCATTCCAGCAATGGCACCTTGGAGAAGAGCCTCACCTCCCCATCCAAATGCACCCTGTCCCCAAACATTAACTTCCTGTCAGGAGCCAGCTGCCATAGTGGGGCTAGGAGAGCACCAGGGGGTCTGACACCCAGCAGGTGATGGGCAGTCAATATTTGTTGAGATAATAGAGACCCTGCCCTCCAGGAGCTCACGGAAGAACACCCCCAGGTGTGTTAGTAACAAGTGGGATCAAGGGTGTGCCTGTGAGCTCCTGAGGCAGGCCTGGGATGCAGGGGAGTAGTGGGGGTCTGGACAACAGCATGGGGACGGGATCCAACCCTGTCCACCTTGCTGTGACTTAAAGCAAGAACGTGGCCTCCTCTGAGCCTCGGTTTCCTCAATAGTAAATGGGGTACTGACAATGACATGCTGTGGACCCGGGTGTGAACATGCTCCAAAACCCACAAGCTGCACTATGAAGACGAGCCTGCTATTCCCTGCGTGATGTGCGTCCCAAGGAAAGAATGAGGCCAGGAGGGTTGCATCCAGGGTGCTCAAAGTGGGGTCCACGCACAGGCAGGGTTGAGAGGCACATGTGCCAAGTGCCCTGGATGACAGGGGCATTAAGAATGCCAGTGTCTCTGGAGAAAAGACCCTCCTGTGAGGGATCTGTGGTTCTGCACAAATCAAAACATGTAAAAACCATGTAAAGTGCGTTGATGGACGGCTGTGTCACACGATCTGAAGCTCTTCTTGCGGGAGGAAAGGAACAAAACTCCAAGAGATGAAATGACAGGGTGTGAAGATGATGGGTACATACTCCCCCTTGCCTGGGCCCCTGCCAGTCTCTGAGGCGCCCCTCCTTCTCTGGCTTCTACCCAGCCAACTGATTCAGCCTGCTGGCTGACCCTCAACACCCTGAGTGGCTTTCTGCCCTGTTCCTGGCTAACTCGATCCTGCCCCTCTGGGATATCCCACCCTCTCTCCACCTCAGTGTATCAATAGTCTGCCTGTCCTTTAGGCACTTCCGCTCTGGGCGTGGGAGACCCCACCCCCCATAAGCTGGGGGTCCTGCTGCATTTGCCAAGATGGCTGGGCAGTAGTGATTCAAGGGATGCCCTTTTTAAACCTCTTTCTTTTTTTTTTTGGCCATGGCATGCAGTAGCTTTTGATGTGCCATCTCAGTTCCCAGACCAGGAATTGAACCCAGGCTGCAGTGATGAAAGCACTGAATCCTAGCCAGTAGACCACCAGGGAACTCCTGGTGACTTTTTCTTTTGATTTTTGCAGGAGAAAACCAGCCCTGCTCTCATCCCCAGGTCTTGCTTCCCTGTTGTTACCAGGTGAGGCGTGTCTGGTGTTGCCACTTCCTGAGCTAAGAGCTGTAAGAATATTCAAATCTCTCTCCACCTGAGGATGATGATCTAGTAACCAGGGCCTCCCCTCTGCACTCAGGGTGGCTTCTGCTCCCTGGAAGGACTAAACCCACAGATAGGAGGCGTCTGGGCTCCTGGGTGAGGAATAAGAACACAGCAGCACAGGCCAGTGACCCTGAAGCCCCGGCACTGGGGGCCTCGCTCCAGCTGCCTGCTGGGGAAAACCTGCATCATCCTTTCCCTTCTTCCTATGTCCACATTCAAAGCCAAGCTCCAGGTCATCTCCTCGTGCGTCATCCCTGGTTTCATCGTACAAGGTGCTTGTCATAGGACCCTGTGTCACTGTATCCACCCCACTTCAATCGCCAAGCTACTGTGCATGTCTGGGACATTCTCCTGCCCTGAGCTGAGATCAAAGTCAGCAGGCCTGCTCCCTCCTTTTGAGAAGGTTGCCCTTATTCACTCAACAAACATTTATTATTTGTATGTGCCAGATATAACAGAGGGAAAAAAAGATGGAGGCTATAAGCACACACAAAAATGGTAATACAAGGACCTATGATGAGGTCCCCCTTCTTCCTTATGGTGAGGGAGCCAGGGAGGAGTCACAAGTAGATGTCCTTGGCTTTAAAGGATGGGTTGACTTGGATGCAAGAAGAAGAAAAGGACATGATGTGAGGAAAGGCAGAGACAGGGGATGTGGGGTCTGCACCAATGCAGAGGGCAGAGGTGCTAAGGGCTGGCTTGGAAACTGATTCCCAGGAAGTGATTTTGAAGTGTCCCCACTGAAGGTGTGGGGGGTCATTAGTAAAGGGTGTCTGGCATGAGCCTCCAGGTTCCATGACGGGAAGAAAGGTGCCATTAGACTCAAGGAACTGCTGACCTCTTTTTACTGTCAATGGGAAGCAATGCAGGTCAAAATCCCACTGTGGTGTTTGCTTCCCAAAGGTTTACACAGGGAACAGCATTTTTTTTGCAGAAAACTTGAACACAGAGTCAGTTTTTAAATTGACGATGGAGGATTTTCCATCAGTCCACTAAGGTTTTTTTTTTTTGCTTTTTAGGGCTGCACCTGAGGCATACGGAGGTTCCCAGGCTAGGGGTTGAATCGGAGGTGTAGCTGCTGGCCTGCGCCACAGCCACAGCAACACAGGATCCAAGCCATGTCTACAACCTACACCACAGCTCACGTCAACACCGGATCATTAACCCACTGAGCAAGGCCAAGGATCAAACCTGCATCCTCATGGATGTCGGTCAGATTCGTTAACTGCTGAGCCATGATGGGAACTCCAGTCCACTAACTTTTAAGTCACCAAAGTGGGATTCCAGAAACTAGAGAACAACTTCCACTGAGCTCTGAGATGAAGACCGCTCAGTGGGAGGCCGCTCTTAGCACAGTACACATTAGTTAACTTGGCAAAATCAATGACTCCTATTTTCTTGTTGACTTCAGCCACTGAGCTGGAGGTGAGAGCTGAGGAACACACACACACACACACACACACGCGCACACATTTATGTGCGCAGGCACATGTGCACGCACACCCCCTTCCTTTAATGGTGAGCTGAAAACCTTTATCTGAATGGGGCTTTAAGGCAGTGTGGACCTGTATGAAGTTTCCTATGGCTGATGTAACAGATTCCCATAAACTCAGTGACTCAAAACACAAGTTTCCTAAACAACACAAAAATGTCAAAGAGGGCAGAACTCTGACATGGATCTCCCCAGTGAGGACCAAGGGGTTGGCAGGGCTGCGTGCCTTTCTGGGAGCTCTAGAGGTTTCCTGCCTTTACGGCTGTTAGAGGGGACCTTGCTCCTTGGCTCATGGCCCCTTCCTCTGTCTCCACAGCCAGCAGCATAGGCCTGTTGTGCTGCCTGCTCTCTAGTTCTCCTGGGTTGCGCCTCCCTCTGACCAGGCAGGAAGTTTCCAGACTAAGGGCCATTATGATGAGACTGGGCCACCTGGTCATCCAGGGCAATCGCGCCACCTCCAGGTCCATGCTCTAATTCCATCCTTTATGCCAAGTAAGGTCACACATTCGCAGGTTCCAGATGGGGACCAGGACAGATGGGTGGGGCCTGGGGGCATCCTGCCTGCGTGGGAAGAGTCAGTTCTCAGGGTGTCAGAACTCAGGGTGGTTCTGTGCTATAAAGCTGCTGGAACACTGAAATCAGTAAATACTGAGCCACTGCTCCTGGGGACACAGTGTCAGGCTCCTGTGAGCCTGTGGTCACAATGCATTGTGTGATGTGTGTCTGTTTAAAGACACATTATTTAATATACACTGTTGATTCACCAGCATTGAGTGCAAGGCCAGCAACACCTGAACCCTCCCCTGAATGAAGCTTTTTCTGTGAGCAGGCTTTTTCTATAAGCACAGCCTTCCTGTGCTTAGGACACTAGCCAACACTTCAGCTCTACGCTTGGGACCAATTTAAAGAGCGAAAACACCCACAAGAACAAAAATACTACATGCGACACTAAACGGGCTGTGGAAAGGACACTGAATTAGTCTGAGCTGAAACAAGAAGGCAGAGCCCTGTCTTGTTTCCACTTCGGTGGGAACAAGCACATCGGGAGACTCAAAAATCTGTGCCACTCTGGCCATGTCCATGAATGTGTGTCAAAATGCTGCAAGTACTGATTGGGGATTACAGACACACTTCAGGGAGCAGGGTGAATACGAAAACAGAAATCTGCCAACAGTGAGGATGGACTGTACACACTGGCCCGAGCAGCCCTCTGGGACTTCACAGGCCTAGATGCAGGGCCAGTGCTTTCAGCAAACTCAGTCTCTCCGTGGAGACCAAAAGGGAAAACCCAGGTTCCTGAGGAATGCACAGGCTGGCAAAGACATTAACCCTGTGAGGACCGGGGCAGAAACAGGGCTCTAGGTGCTGGCAGCAGCTGGGGCCTCCCAGGGTCTCCTCCCTACTTGTGCGCCTACCCCTCACACACAGAGTGGACCCTGTGCCTGGGGTGCCCCCACCCCACACACGTATGGGCAGTACAACCGAGCAGCTGAAAGGTCACCCTTGATGAGGGCCCCGAGCAGGACCCCCACCAGCTCCGACCAAGACTTTGGTCATGCAGACTGAATAGGTGGTGGTTTTTTCCCTGGCTGTGCTCACGGAAAATGGTCACATCAAACAGGCAGAAGTCTAGAGAAACTCTTGGACTTTGCTGAGGCGGGGGGCATGTACAAGGCTGCCCACTCCATGTTGAGAGCAAAAATGTGGCTATGTCCTAAATGCCCACTGGCAGGGGAGGGACAACGCGCTGTGGTCAGTCACACAAAGGAAAGCCAAGGCGCTGTGGAAGCAAACTTGAGCCACTTGCTCTCTGTGGACAAAGTACGCCAACCGTGCTGAGCAAAAAGCACAACTAAAAACAGCCATGTGACACCATTTTCGTGAGGTGTAAACTTGCAAAACAAAGCCATCGTGTGCAGATGTTTGAGGGGAGGCCTTCGACTTGGACTGTGCTGCCTGTGTTTATGCGAGCTCCTGTGAGCGCTTGGCTATCGCCTGGTCATTCTTTACCTCTGGCTCTACATTGGAGACACTTTAACACAAATTCAAGCGCCTGGAAAGGGATGTGCCCTTCACAACGTGCTGGCACTGCCTGGCCCATGGCTCGGGGAACGTGGGGGACCTCGCTGAGAGCAAACTCCCCTGGAAGGCGGTCAACTCTCCTCTAGGCACTACTGAGAGCTGGCTGAGCGGTCTCTAGGACTCAGATGAGGAAAAAGGTCCTCCTCCCCACTCTCCTAAACCAGCACATTCGCCTCTCAGGTCCCCAATGTGCCCTGTTTCCACAGCTTCACACAAAAGACTCCTAAACCTGGCAGTCTGGAGACGGCAGAGGGACTTGCCCAGCCAGTGCCTCCTGCCCACCCTGGGCCAAGGCCAAGGGCACAGGGTGCTCTGGAGCAAAGCGGAGAGAGTGAGTGCTCAGCTGCCCTGAGTCCACAGCGGGCAAAGGAATGGTGATGAGGAACTTTCCAGAGAGCCTGGGAGAAATAATCCAAGGCTTCTCAGCTGTGAAGTAAAAGCATCAAGTCTGGGGGAGAAAGACAACCCCTGGGCCAACCTCTAAGGGAACTGAAGGGTAGGAGAAGTAGCAGGGGCCATCAGCAGGGAGCTGTCCTCAGGGGTGAAATGCTGATTGGGTGGGACAGTAAGGGTTCTAAACCTCCAAGGAAAGGAGGAGACGCCCCAGGGAGAGTAAATAAAGGACAGTCACAGCCAGGACGTCAGGGTTAAGGGATGGAGAAATCCCATCCCCTGTCACTGTCCCTTCGGCTGCCTTCTTCTGGACAAAGGCTGGCCTTCAAGGGCCAGGGCTGCCGGGCCTGCCCTCAGACAATCACGGCTCTGATGAGTGGAGGCCCTGGAGATGATGGACGCCTGCCTGAGGCAGGCAAGAGGCCTCATCCTGGGGAGGTGGGTGGCAAAGGATGAGGAGGGGCCTTGGGTCCTTAGGGATGAGAAGGGACAGGAAGTTCCCAGTTTCCTTCCTGAGGGCCCTTCTAAGACTCCACTCACTTGTGGGGCTGAGACCCACAGGAGAGCAGAAAGTCATCAGTCAAACGCTCCACTTTAAGGAACATGGGACGGGACTGAGGTGTGCTGACCAAAGGTATCTGAACTACCAGCCAACGGGACATCGGGAGATTAAGCACATGGACTAAGCACCACGGGGCTACGTACTGTCAGGCCTCTCCCCAGACACTCAGGAAATCCACCCTCACCCCAAAGCTCTCTTCTGAGCCTTAATTCAAGTCCGCAGGATTTCCTGGTTCCAAGTGAAGACCAAGAGGGGCAGGGGAGGGGGTGCCAAGACAAGAGGTAACAGGGACAATTGAGAAAGATATTCCCACCACCATGCTCTTTTGGTACCCCTCATTCTGGCAAGGAGACACTTTCTGGTAGGCACTTGTGGTTTAACAAGAGGGACCAGACCCCAGGCTCAGAGGTGAGGAATCCAGGAGAATCAATTACACTGCTTTGTTTCTGTTATATTTGGTGATCCAGTTAGTATGATTTTTAGCAAGAAATAACATCAAGATCCCTTTAAAAGTTTTAAAATGAGCCTATTTAAAAGTCAAGTTAATTAATTAATTCAAGCCATAGGCTAGGTAGTTGGTTTGAGGTATTTACAGCAGGCCCAGAGGCTGCTGTGAAAGACACAGAGCCCGGGGGAAGGTGAGAGCTCCCTCACCCCAGGGCAAGGACAGGGAAGGTTAGGGTGGGCAAGTGAAGAGTCTGTTATATTTCCAGTACCAGCCAGGCGGTCAGGGACCACCATCTAGAGGGCAGTGGGGAGTGTCACATCTAAATGCTGTGACTGGGGACGCAGATCTGGAAGACAGGTGCACGAGGGGTGATGGGTGCCAGGGAGGTAACTGAGATCTTGAAGAGAGAGAGCCCAGGGGCAGGGTGGCAAGTTCACAGACAGAAACAACCAGGCCAAGTGGAGGAGGGGGAGACAGTGCTGGGCAGCTGACTAAGGAAACGGAAGAGGAGGCAGAAGAGTGGCCAGGTGTGGAAGCTGGGGAGGGGGCTGGGAGCTGGGGCTGCACACAGGACCCAGGCCAAGGCCCATCAAGTCTAAGAGGTCAGAAGTCCGGAGGGCCTCAGCGACAGACTTCTGAGACCAGGAGGGGTCTGGCCTGGGGAAAGTGGAGCCGGGGGAACTCCTCCCAGCAGGCTGGGCACCTCCCGTTAACTTTGGGCCTGGCTGCGGGGTCTAGAGGACAGACTGCCCGTGACACAGTTCAGGTCCCTGGGGGCCTGGAGCCCTCAAGGCAGATCCTAAACCAAAGGGAACAGCCTCTGAGCTTTGATTTCTAAACCAGTCAGACCTGTTCCTGACCAAGGCCTGGCCAGCCACCCTGCTTTGCAGAGCACTGTCACTGGCACTGTACAGCTCCACTCCCACCCTGAGAAGGCGTCTACCATTTCTGACAACTTGGCCAGCAAGCCATGACCTGTGGGGACCCAGGCCTGTCACAAGCCACCAGGCAGCCCGCTCCCTCAGGAGCCCACACCCAAAGAGAAGAAAAGCACACTGGATGGGAGGATGTGCTTGGTGTGTGGCACATGTGCAGAGACCACCAGGACAGACGCTGGGAGGGCAGAGAAGTATTTTCTGCAGGCAGTGCTGGGAGATGGCAAGGATAAAGGAAGATGCACATGAGGCTCTGACGGCAAACAGGAAGTGGACCGGCAACCCTGGCCTAGATGGGGATGGAGGCGGGAAGGCATGAGGCTGAGCAGACCTACCCAAATGGAGTGTGCTGCCTGCAAGGAGGAGGGTGCGATTGAAGGCTGGGACCAGGGTGGGGGCTCCAGAAGGTCCTGAATGCCACGTTGGAGCCGAAACCGCACTCCAGGTCAGTGGGGACCCTCCTCTCACCAGGCCCCAGCTCGGCCTTCTCTGGGTGCACCCACGACCGCCCCGCTTCTGCACTCTGACAACCCAAGATGGGGGCCAAACATCCCTTGGTCCACCTGACATCTACTGAGATCCCGGGACAGCCCCTGGCGGGCAGCTTACATGGCCAGGCTGTCTCACACCCCTGGCATGGCGCCGCGGGAGGGGTTTCATGCCCAGGTGTGGAAACCTGAGCAGCCAGGCAGTGGCCCTTCCCAGAGTAGTGCGGCTGATGCTGAGTCAGGCCCTTCCGAGGAAATCGCACGTCTGTTTTCCTGCTGTGGTTGGGAGTCTCTGCATGACCCTGCTCTCAGGCCCAGTCAGCAGGTTTTTCCAGGAGCTGAGTGGAAAAGGAAGACGAGGCTGTCCTCTGGGAGCCCGCGTTCACAGTGCCCTGGTTACTGCTTAACAGGAAATGAGCAGAATTGGACCCAAACTGCAGTGCTCAGGAGAAGTGGTTGCAATCCAGCCCTGGGGAGGTGGGGTGGGGAGAAAAAAAAGAGGGGGATAGGGGAAAGAGAGGAGGAAGAAGGAGGGGGGGAGGAGGAGGAGGAGGAGGAAGAGGGAGATGAGAAAGGAGGGGGGCGGAGAGCAGAGAGGAGCAGAGAAGAGAGGAACCAGCTGTTGCCACAGTCTGACACATTCTTCCATCCAGCTTTCCATGGACAGCTTTGAAAAAGAATGCCCCTAACACTTCCCCAAGCACTTAAAAGCCAGGAGGGTTTGAGCATGGGGGTTAAAGATGCCTCAACGGGCCTGTGAGATCCTAACCCCTCCAGTGGCTCGAAGGCTCCAGCAACAAACCCAACTTAAACCTCGGAAACCTCACCCCTACCCCTCACCTCAGAAACCAGAAACAGAAGACAATTTGACTTTCCTCTGCCACTCCCCTCCACCAACGGCAGCACTGCAGTGTCAAAATATGCAGATGCCTCTGAAATCTTATGGAGGAAGTTGGCTGCACACCTCAAATTAAAAAGTAAGTTTCCCAAGATTGGATCAGTTTCAAAATATTGACAACAAAGAGAGGGCTGAGATAGGGGCCAGGGCAGAGCTAACTGGGACCCATGTCCCAGGGTCAAAGGCCACGGGACACATACAGCAGAGGCAAATGGCAGGCCTGAGGGGCCTAGTCATAGCCTGTCGGTTTGTCTTCTGAGGGCAGAAGCAAACAGATGTGGAGAAGATACCTGAAGGGCAGGCAGAGAGTGTAGGCCCCCAAAGGCACTCAGCGCTTGCTCTCATGTTGGGTCCAGAGGGAGGCTGGGTGGATGGTGGATGGGTAAACAGTATTATTTCTTTGGGTCACTTGCTAAGTCTTTGACAGTTTCAGGGTCTCAAAACTATGATAGCACCTGATTTCTGAAACTGGACAGGAAGATACTGTGAAACCCCTAACCTCACAGGCTGTTATTAAGTGGCACACAGAATATAATTAAGTATCCTACAGCTTTGCCTCAAAACACACCCAGATAAGCAGGGCGATTAGCTCCCACAGCACTCTTTAATAAACTGGTCTTTAATATACACAGGATTCTGAGTCAGAGGTGAACTTTAGACCTGATACATGGCAGTCACGGGCAGCAGCATCAGATGTGATGACCCTCTGGTCTAGTGCGTTAATAACAAGAATATGCAGAATGCTGTTTGGTTACAGGGTGCCTCCCTAATTGTGAACTGTGGGTCCTGCCCAGGTCAGGTTAACCTGGTTTTGCAGACAGGCCTGGGAAGTAGGGGTTTAAAGAGGCCCCTGATTCCTTTGGGGAAGGGCAGTCTCAAATCTCTTCTGTAGTGCCACAGTTCAGCCTAAAACACCAGTCTGGTTACTCCAACCAGCAGGCTGGTGATGGAATGCCAAGTGGGGACAGCAGCCCAGATGGGCCACTGATGGAACAGGATGGGATCATCTCTGCCCAGGGTCCTGCAGGGACACCACTAGGTCAAGGGTCTTCCTACAGAATGAGTCAGCAGAGTGGCTTCCTGTAAGAGTGGACTTAACCCAGTTTCCACTGCACGTGGACGTGGTAATGGTCAAAAGCCCTTCCCACCTCTGCTGCTCTGAGGCAGAAGGTCTTCCGGAGGTTGGCCTGCAGCTGCTGAGCTCAAGGGCCTGTGCCAAGGACCCCTTCCCCCAGACCTTGCCTGACACCTGTCATTCCCAGCTCATGGGTTCCACACTTACGTCTGCACTGAGGCTAAGGGCTTACAAGTTCCAGATGTTTGTATAAGATCACTGCATGTCCATTATTTAGCAGGCCAAGAACTCTGCTGGGAAATCAAAAGCAAGATACCACAAATGAAGTTTAAAAAATAGGTCAGAGCAGGCCAACACTTCGGGGTCTTGGGTCCCCCAGCCCTCTTTCCACCGCACGTGTCTCACAGGAATTTCAATCTTTCCTCCTAGACACAAACTGGGGAGGTGGGAGGGGCGTAGTGAGTATCCAACAAATTTTGAAGCTATGGGATATGGCGGCCATGAACTTCCCTCCTGGCTCAGATGGAACCAATCTTTCAGTTCAGACTCTCTTGCTCCTTTCAGGCCAAAAAAAAAAAAAAAAAATCAGGCCAGCATTCCATGCAACTGCCAGATCTATCCCTAGTTACACTCTCAAATCTCCACACGGCCCGGCCACAAGCATCATCAGGAAATCAGTTAGCAGCTTAAGTCAAGTCTGGAAATTAATGTCACCCAAACACACCACAATGAGAAGTGAACTTTCGAGCCCGATCTAAGTAGTGGGTTCCCTTACCCTCCTCAGTTCCTCAGAAATACTCATAAAAACATCTCCCCCAATTCTAGATGTGCATAAGTACCAGATGGCTATTAAGGGAATGGAATTACTTGGGGAAGCTGGAGGGGACCAAAACCATGGGTCTGAGGCAGATGCTTACTTCTTTTGCTTTACTGTATAAATTCTTCAACTTTCCTCAACCCAGTCCCTGGGCTGGTATGTGACCAGTTCATAATAAGAAGTAAAAACTCACAGACTTCCTACTCAAACTCAAATTGAATAAATACTTTATTTATTCATTTTGCTTTTTAGGGCTGCACCCACGGAATATGGAAGTTCCCAGGCTAGGGGTCAAATCGGAGCTATAGCCGCCGGCTTACACCACAGACACACCAGATCCGAGCCTCATCTGCGACCTACACCATAGCTATGGCAATGCCAGATCCTTAACCCACTGAGCAAGGCCAGGGATCACACCTGCATCCTCGTGGCTACTAGTCGGATTCATTACCCCTGAGCCACACTGGGGTATCATCAGCGAGACAGAAACTTTTCATTAACATCACAGCCTCACCTGCTAGAAAGCAACCTCCTCCATTCCCGGCTCTCGCTCACATATCCACCTGGTTCCTATTTCTTAATTTAGCAACGGTGCTGTTACAAGCCTCTGAAATCAAGAACCTGTTTCAAAAGCGGTTTCTCAACTTCGGTGCTTCTGTCATTTGAGGCTAGATGATCCTTTGTGGAAGGCTGTCCTAGGTGTTGTAGGATGTTTAGCAACCACCTCCAGTCTCTACCTACTGGGTGCCTAGCACCTTCTCCCCAAGGTGTGACAACCAAAAACCTTCTCAGATGCCGCCAAATGTCCCTGAGGTGGAGTATGGGGCGGCGGGGGGAGCGGAACAGGGAAGGGCAAGTTACCCCTGGTTGAGAAGCGATGATGTAAGCTTATACCTTCTTAAAAATACCAGAAGCCAAAAGACACTCTGGAGGACCTGGGAGGGGGACACTTGGCGTCTGGGTGCTAAGTATTATGTACATGTCTACCTGTGCATAAGTGGTTATCCGTGTTTTGAGAATTAAGAAAAGCAGGCAGCTGCCCACAAGGATGCCCAGGAGGAATTTGTTTTGTTTGGGTAAAATTATCCTCATTTTTCCCCTCGTTTTTCCCAGCATGCAGAAGTTCCCGGGCCAGGGATTGAAACCAAGCTGCTGCAGTGACAATACCAGATCCTTAACCTGCTGCGCCACAAGAGAAGTCCCTATCCTCACTTTTCTCAAACCTTAAAACAGGGTTTCTCAACCTCAGCACCGCTGATTTTGTGGAGAGTGATTCTGAGTTGTGTGAAGCTGCCCAGGGCACTGTAGGATGTTGAGTAGGACTCCTGGCCTCCACTCACTAGAAACTACCAAGCTGTGGCAACCAAAAATGTCTCCGGATATTGCCAGTGTCCTCTGGAAGGTGGGATTGGTCTGGCTGAGAACTACTGTTCTACAGGAAGACAAATGCCCTGAAACTCTTTTCATGTAAAAAGAGGAATGCATTTACCTTTGGGCCAGATAAGTGAGACCATCAGAGACTGACTGGTTTAAAGCATATCATCTGTTTACACAGTGAAAACTCAATATATATCATTACAAGGTAACAAGAATGTTACCCTGGAACAAATGACCCCAAGGACATAAAAGAGGATGAAACAGTGTCCCTAAGACTGAGAAAAGAGACACACAAAGAGGAGTTCTGTGGTGCAGTGCGTTAAGGATCCGAGTGTTGTCACGGTTGCTGCTGTGGAGCAGATTTGATCTCCGGCCCAGGAACTTCTGCATGCCATAGGCACAGCCAAAAAAAAAAAAAAAAAAAAGCACACAAAAAGGTGGACACGTCCAGATAAACAGTGGAGATGTTGGAGGTCTATGGAAACTATTGCAGAAGAGAATGGAACACAGCCAAGGTGAGTCTTGAGAGCACAACTCAACACCAAATAGGTCAGGAGACCAAGACGACTCTCTCAGAGGAGAATGTGGCCATTGCAGCAGTTCTCTGGGACTGAGCCTCAGGTCAAGATAACAAATTGATCTGAACCACCAGCTTACATTGCACTGAGCTTTCCAGGATTCAAAGTGCTTCCCACAGGTCTTGATGCAGGCCATCCTTCTTTCCCCTTGAGAGACCTAGCTAGTTCCTCTAGCACAGTGTGTCTGGTAGGGACAGCATGGGCCACCAGCATAAGCCCTAATGGCTGGGGGCGGGGAGGGCTTCCACAGACCTGTCTATATGAAAGAACAAAGTGGCCCAGGAATTCTTCCAAGACCTATAGTTCCAGTAAGAGGGACTACATCAGGACCCGAGGCAGTGATCAGCATGCCAAGGGGCTCTGGTCAAGTGTGTGGGGGCTCTTCGGCCTGCTGGGCAAAGTCTAACGTAGGGCCAGGTCACTTAGTTCCATCCTGCTATGGCAAAGGGCTGTACTCTCAGAACATCCTAGAATCCCACTATATTAAGTCTCTCTTCCTCCAGGGTTTAGCCAGGAGTCTAGAGATAGACCCCCAATATCTTTAGCCCTGGACAATGCTAGGGTCATTACTTTTTCCCTCAAGGGGCAAAAGGTCCCAGCTGTGTATTACTGGACTTCTCCAAACTGTGGGTAGAATCCAGTTGGCCAGTACGGCCCAAACAATTCCAACAACCATTGCTCATTCCTTCCTGGAGGCTATCCACACAAACTCCAGAACTAAGGTTCTTATAGGATCGAGGAATCTGGGTCTTCTTGGATCTGAAATTATAAACTAAATTTTGCATTTGCCCAATTTTCTGAGGAGTGGAACCACTCAGCTTTCACCAGACTCCTGAGCAGCGGGGCCTGGACTCTCCAAAACACCTATTCTGTCTGTTACAACATAAAATGCTTAATTCTTGGACTCAGCATTCCACTTCTGGTAACCTACCCTACAAATCTAATCCCACCTGTGGGCAGAGACAGACCCTGGCTATTTACTACAGTATTGGTTGCAGCAGAAAACCCCTGGAAACAACATCCATTGATTAACAACTAGTTAAGTTATGACAGACATCATGGAATGGAAAACCACATACTCATCAAAAATCCAAGCGGCTCTAGAGGTAGGCTCTAGTGCTGTAGTTCTGGGGGAGGGGAAGGGAGGAGGTTCCCCTAAGGACTTTCGGTAGCATCTGGAGACATCTGCGGTTGTCACAACTGGGGGATGCTCCTGGTATCGAGTGGGTCGGGGCCAGGGATGCTACTGAACTCCCCAGACTGCCCAGGACTGCCACCACAACAGAGGATGATCTGAAGTGGAGAATTCTGTTTCTTGTGTGATCTCCAAAACACATTTAATTAAAAAACACCAAGAACATGGGTCTATGTAGACTATGTTACCACTGCTTGTGTATTTTTAAAGGAAAGGAGTACATTTATACACTTATCTTTTGTTATTGGTGACAGTCCCTGTCTCAGGGGAGAGGGGCTGGATGCCTGAGAGACTGAAGTGGGAGACCAACTTTTCAGTCTACCATTTCAACTTTGCAACGGGCCAACTGAAAAGGTTTTTTGTTTTTTAAAGACTCTAAACACAAAATTTCCCTGCCCTTGGGCTCTCTGGCAAGAGTCCAGTGTCGACAGCCTCGGGACTGCTTCCCCTTCTATCCCTTCCCCCTTCCTGCCCTTTCAGAGGGGAGGACAGGAGGAGAGGGGTCCTCGTCCGGAGCCAACCTCTGGGAGCACTTCTGCTCCTCTTAAAGGTCTGCCCACTCTCCTCGTGGAGACTGGAGTCCACATGGCGGTCAGGGCCTGGGCCACCTCGCACAAGACCTCATTCCTTCTGGGCTGTCCCCATCCTGCCGGGGGACACGTGCCAACGCCGCCCCTTCGGTGCCCCCAGTCTTCTCCCGAGCCAAGACCAAGCCTGGCCTGGTCTGGCCCAGCTCCGAACAGCGTGGGGCCCGGAGTTCACCCCCTGCCTCGGCCTCTGCTCACCTGGCTCGCCTTGTAGAACTGCTTCTTCAGCCCGGCTACCGACATGCTGCCTCCTGACGTCGGGCCTCCCGCCCGGACCCAGCGAACCGGAGGGATCGCGCAAGCGACAGGCTCCCGGGCGCCGCCAACCCCCCGCGCGCCTCAGCGGGCCCCTACGGCACCGCCTCCGCCGTCCCCTCGCCAGCTCCGCGCCCGCCCCGGCACCGCCTCAGCCCTTTGCGCGCTCGCGCGGCCAGGATATTACATGGCAACCGCACACTTCCGGTGCCGGCCTCCGCGCGCGCGCCCGCGCTGCCCCGGCCCCATATGCGCACGCGCGCCCCCTGCCGGCCGGGTGGCGCAAGCGCGCTCTTACTGAGGCCGCAGAGGCCTCCTCGGTCAGTGAGTGGGCCCAGGCAAGCCTAGAGGAGCCTTAGCGACTGCAGCGTCCCCTGGACTCCCGGAGGTGGGCCTGACTTCTTAAGAAAGGCGGTTAGACCTTTCTGCAGAGGTTGGGGAGGTCAAGGGACAAGTAGAACTCCAGAAGCTAAGTTTACAGAACTTTGGATGCCTGTTCGCTAATCTCAGCTATAGCCAGTTCTTCTGTGCATCTAGTACCTTCCACCATCATCGCGGCCTGCCCAGTGTTCATCTATTCAGTTGCCCAAGTCAGACATCAGGGTATCTCTTATAGCTCCTTTCCACTATCCCACCCCCAACTCTCTTCTCTGCCCTATCAGACCATTCCACTAGCCTCCTCTCTGATGTGCCCACTTTCAGGTTCTTGCCTCCAATTCATTGCCTACAAGGCAACCAGAAAGATGCTTCTATGACACAATTCGGATCACATCAGCCCCCTGTTTAAAGTCCACCTACTGGCCTTAGAATACACTACCAATTTCCTAGGATGGCCTACAAAGCTTGCATAATTTGGCCCCCATCATCTTTTCCGGGTTTTTGTTTTTGTTTTGTTTTGTTTTGTTTTTTTAGGGCCACACCTGTGGCATATGGAGGTTCCCAGGCTAGGGGTCTAATCGGAGCTGTAGCTGTGGACCTATGCCACAGCCCATGACAAAGCCGGATCCTTAACCCACCAAGCCAGGCCAGGGATTGAACCTGCAACCTCATGGTTCCTAGTCGGATTCATTTCTGCTGTGCCATGATGGGAACTCCCCCATCACCTTTTCTGATTTCAGCTGTCTTCATCTATAATCCATGTGTTTTGCTAACATTGTTCCTCTCTTGCATATTCTTCCCCAATCTTTTCCCTTTTCCTTGTGCCTAAGAGGACTCTTTGCAATGGCACCTCCTCCAGGAAGCCTTCTCAGATTGATAAATGTTTACTGATATTGACCTTTTTGTAACCGACTGTTATTTTATTGAATGAATTGGAAATTAATAGTGAATTGAAGTGAATAAATGAATCCAAAAAGAAGAATAATAAAATGACCAGAGCTAAAGTGCTTGCAATTTCATTCCCAAAATCTCTGACAGAGTTGAGTGCTTTTGTAAAGCAGAGGATTGCTAGAAGTTTCCAAGTGCCTCAATGGTAGGTCCTGGGCTAGATTAGAGGATTGCTTCAGAATAGGCAGGCTCCAACCTCTTTCCCCAAGATCCTGATGAGGCTATTATTAATAGTTTGAAATTTTTTCCATGTGATTCTGATGGGCATCCTGAAGGGTGATGCACTAGTCTCAATCATTTCAGATGTCAGAATGTTAGAGAAGGAAGGGAAAACATCCTAATGGTTCAGAGGGAGAAACTGAGGTCTTGAGTAAGACACGATTTACTTGCCTAAAGCGATGTCCTCGAATTTCCTATTTTTCCACATGATTTACAACAATCCTACTGATTTAATTATCCAATTTACAGGATAAATAGAATTCCAAAATTGGGCTAAATTTTACTATTCTCACTTCTGCTCTGCTTGAGCGATAAATAGATGCTGAAGAAAACCTGTTCTAAGGCTCACAGACTGATTCTGAAGGTCTCTGTTCTGTGAGAGGCTTTTAACTTATCCGGTCACAGTTTAATCAAATGGTATTTAATGTATTCACTCATATATATATATATATTGGGTACCTACTACTGCATAAGTCATCAATAGGTCCTGAGGATACCATGATAAATGATTTTTGCCTTCATGGAGCTAATGATAAAAACAGGAATTAATTCATTAACCAATAACACGCTAATAAATAAACACAAGGTGTAATTACTCCAAGAAAAATGACTGTGTTGTAGGAACTTCATGTTGTTGGGGTAGGGGAGAAAAGGCTTCTCTGGGGTTTTGATCTAAGATCCGAAAGTTAGGTAAAAATCAACCAGGAAAAGAGCTGAGGAAAGAGTGTTCCAGGCGAAGAAACAGCCTATGCAAAACCCTGAGGATTAAACCAGAAACATTCATTTCATTCGTTCCCTCTGAATATATTCACTGCATCTCAAATGCTTCTGAAGCGATGCCTAGAGTTTATTTATTCTATTTTTATTATTAGTATTAAAAGAGTTCATAATTTTAATTTCTGTTGCTATGTGTGCAGCCTATATCCAATTACGACTTAAAAAAACCTTCATTCTTCAGCAAAATCGCAGTTTCAGGCTATCTCCGGTGCCCCGTGTAAAGCGTTTTGTCACGGCGTAGGAACCTGGCCCTCCCTCCTCCCACCCTCCCACCTCCCACCCACATACCCCAGCAATCAACCAATAACAGTGCCGATACTCAGATTGACATTACCCTCCCCCAATCACAGGGCACATGTTCACCGCCAATGACAGGCTGCCGAGGGGGACACCCCGCCCTCAGCGGGAATATCAATAGGGGAGCCCTGGGAGTAATGGAAGCCTCGGCTCTCGCGAGGATTCTCCCGGAGCTCCCCTCTTCCCGAGGAAGCGCGTCACGTGACGCGGCCTCACCCAATCGGCGCATCGGCCGCGGGGGTCGCCGCGGTTCCCGCCAAATACGAGCGCGGCGGCCGCGGTAGCAGCGGCGCGGGAGGGAGGGCGAGCAGCAGCGGCCGCCTCAGCGGAGCCCGCGCCTCCTCCGCCTGAGGGGAGTTCGAGACGCTGCCGGGACAATGCTGGAGGAGCCGGAGTGCGGGGCGCCAGGCGCCCGGGGAGCCGCTGCAGGTCGGTTCCGGCACGCGCGGAGGGGAAGGGGGGGCGCGGCGTGCGGCCTGTGAGGGCCGAGGCGGCAGTTGGGGGCGGACGGGCCTCCAGTCCCGGGCCCTCTCCTCGGCTCCTCGCGTTCGGTCCGTGGAGCTTACAGTCCCGAGGAAGGGCCTTGGGACCCAAAGGGCGCTCTTCTTGACGTTATTGTAGCCGCGACCATTTTCTCCCGGCGCTTTTGCCGTCAGTTCGCCCTTCCAGGGCGCTCTGCGGTGACGGGTGTGTGTGGCCAGGAGGGGAAACGGAGGCCCAGAGAGGCGAAAAAGCCGGCCTTGGAAGTTACCGAGTGCGTTTGTGTCCCTTGATAAGTTGGATCCTGCAGCGGCCCCAAAACTGGGTGTAGAAACGGAGGTCCAGGGTCACATAGGGCTCGGGGACCAGAACAGTTGCGTCTGCGGGTCAGGGCAAGCCCAGGTAAGAGGCCCGGATGATAAGGGTCCCCGGTTCTTGATGCTGCCGACCTGAAGACCTGTCTTTCTCCTTACTCTGTCTTGGGAGGGGGCTTTCTGGCAGGTCCTCAAAATGGGGGGTGGTGAACCACGGAAGACCAGACGACTTGACTCCTTTTACCCCCAGCACTTGGCAAAATGTTTGGCATGTAGTAGCTGCTCAATAAATGTGGGTTGTTTGAATGAACTAAGGGTTGGCAGGGACCTCAACTAGACTAGTCCAGGGTTTCTCAATCTCAGCACTATTGACATTTGGGGCCGTCCTGTGCATTGTAGGGTGTCTAGCAGCATCCCTGGCCTCCACCCATTAGATCTCAGTAGCAACACTTCCTTCCTAGTTGTGACAATAATGTATCCTAGGCACTGTCAAGGGGCCCCCTAGTTGAGAACCACTGTGCTAATTGTTTCCAGACTTTGGGATTTTAAATAGACATAGAATTTATGAAATAAAGTTGGGACCGATTGTCATGGACAGTCATTTGACCGAGTAAGGGTCAATTAAATGGTTAATTAGAAAATTTTAAAAGCACCATCTGTTATGATCATAATACCATAAAAGAGAAAGATGTCTTAATGCTAAATAAAACTAGAAAGAAAATAATTTCAATAAAGAGCAGTGGTAAGTTTATATACACAAATGTGTTAATTGTTATGTATATGTTTGAACAACCTGGGTCCCTAGATGAGATCCATTTTACATCGACCTGAGGTTGCTTCTGGGCCCAGGTCACTTTTGCTGCACTTATATTAAAGCTGGTGACTCAGGGACATGCCAATAAATCCTGTAGTTATACTAAAAATAAATTTAAATTTAAGTGGC
This sequence comes from Phacochoerus africanus, assembly GCF_016906955.1. Lineage (NCBI taxonomy): Eukaryota > Metazoa > Chordata > Mammalia > Artiodactyla > Suidae > Phacochoerus > Phacochoerus africanus. Next base: position 74,559,210 of record NC_062547.1, on the reverse strand, counting down.
TAAAGTTAATGTATCCTTTAGCTAGCAGTGGGAAGGTTTTTTTTGTTTGTTTGTTTTTGGTAACTGAAAACTTGAGAATGATATCTTGAAATGGGTGGAGAGGATATGTGAGTCTTCTGGGTACCTTTCGTATATTCCAAGCTTGGAAAGGGGATAGGGCAGCTTCATCTAACGGACAGTTGAGTTTTTAGAAAGCCCCAATCTGCTTTTTAAAAGTACTCATATATATACATATATACATACACACACGCTACACATATATATTTTAACTTATATTGGCCAGAATAACTAAATTAGACTTTTCTAAGCCAAATCTAGCAGTTGTCAGCTTCTAAATTTATTCTAGCCATTTCAAGATACCTATCCAAAGATTTGTTTCTATTATGTGCATTTCCCCATCAGCTTTGATATTGTTAGATACTTTTTTTCCGAAGCGTGTGTGTGCAGGAAAACATTCCCCTTGTCATTTCCTTTTTTTTTCCTTCTCTTTACGGCCGCACCTGCCCCACATGGAAGTTCCTGGGCCAGGGGTTGAATTGGCGATGCGGCTGGGACCTACACCATGAGCAGGGAAACATGGATCCAAGCCGCATCTGGCTCTGTAACCCCCTGAGCGAGACCCAGGGATCAAACCTGCATCCTCACAGAGACAACATGGGTCCTTAACCCACACCTGTGGCATAGAGAAGTTCCCAGCTGCTGGCCTACACCACAGCCACAGCAGTGCAGGATCTGAGCCATGTCTGCAACCCGACCTACACCACAGCTCACGGCAACGTTTGTTCCTTAACCCACTGAGTGAGGCCAGGGATCCTACCTGCATCCTCATGGATACTAATTGTGTTTGTTACCTCTAAGCCACAACGGGAACTCCTCCTTGTCATTTCCTGACAGTACTTTAGCTCCAGTCTGGCAAGCTCTGGAAATGCTTTAGTTATATTACCTTTATAACTCTGTTTTAAAAGAAAATAAGCCTTATTCTAATTGTACAGATTTGTTTGTGGGGATTAGAGGGGGTTGTTTTGATTTGCGGTCATATTAATGGTGAAATCCATGATACAGTGTTTTTTCTCATCTCTACTTTTATCCAGTCCTCTTTTCATTGTCCTTTTTATTGTGTTTGTTGATTTCTCACTGTGTGCCAAACCCAAGCCCGTGCTACAGATACAGTTTGGAACCAGTCTCTCTGCTGTCACAGAACTGGCTTCTGTTGCAGGAAGACATAAACACAAAAGTCTCAGAGTGATAATTGCTCAAGGAAGATAAAACAAGATGTCACATTGTCCAAGGCAGAATTTCTCAACCTCTTAACATTTGGGGCCAGATAATTCTCTGTCGTGGGGGACTATCCTGTGTATTGCAGAATATTTAGCAGTATCCCTATCTCCTACCCACTAGATGCCAGTAGCACCATCTCTCCAGTCATCACAACCAAAAATGTCCTTAGACATGGCCAAATGTTCCTGGGAGTGGGGAGAACAAAATCAACCCCCTGAACAACCACTTTCTACATAGCAGGTACTGTATATGTATTTGCTACTTTATTATTTCCAATATTTAATAAATTACTCTTTGCCACTTATTTCACAGCCATGGACTGCAAAGACAGACCAGCTTTTCCAGTCAAGAAGTTAATACAAGGTAACTTTCTGGGGATGGGTTAAATATTTGGTCCTAGTTTATATCCTTCATTGTCTTCTCCATTGCATTTTTAATTCCCATTGAGCAGAGGCCTTCTCTTGGGGTTCTCAGCAGAAGTATCAATGGGCTGGAAGGAAGAAAACAGTTGCATCTTACAGCTGGAAGCTAGGAAACCCATTTCATTACACCTCTGCTCCCTGGAGCAAATCCTTTATAATTGGGTTTCTCTAAGCACTATTGACGTCTTGTAATTTTTTTGTCATGAGGAGGCTATCTTGTATACTGTAGAGAGTTTAGCAGCATTCCTGTCAACCAGTAATGGCTCCAGACATTGCCAGATGTCCTCTGGCAGGCATAGCTACCCATGGTTGAACCAGTTTTTATGAAAAGTGTCCCTAATCCCTTTTGTGTGGGGGGGCGGGGAATGGGTTTATCCTTAGGCCAAATTAGTGGTTAGATTGTATTTTTAAAAGGAAGGTTTCTGGTTTTTTAAAGCTTGATTATTTGGTTCCCCTGTAGCAGTTTGCCTTCTCCTGTGACAACTGAGTTTAATATTGCTGAAAATCATATTAAGGACAGCCATCTTCTGGGGTTAAAGGATTAGGGGCAAACTACAGAATTTTGAGGGTAAGATTATTTTATAAATAGCTCCAGGACAAGTTTATTTGTTTAGTCTATTACATTAGAAAACAGTTAATGAGATGTTTTGGCATTTGAGTAAATGTGGGCTTCTTGGGAATTCACCCATTTCAGTTTCCTTATCTCCTGAGCTGTTGCCATGTGTCTCTTAGAACCAGAAGGCTGGCATGCAATAGGAGGATACTTGTTTCATTGAGAAGAGAAGCTAATAGCCTGGGATGCTAGAGGTGGAGAGAAATCTTTCCATAAACAGATCAATCTCTTTTGCTTTTCAGAATCGAGGCACTATCTTCAAATGGGTTTTCCACCCATATTATATAACTTTGGAATTTAAACTGGATCTTGAACAGATCAGGAAATTTCTCTTTCAAAATTCTGGCAGTGTCCTTGCTGTGAAAACTTGTCAGTTTGGGGCCTTTTAAAAAATTAAGATGTTGGGGGAAAAAATTAGGATGTTGGAAATACATGTAATGAAAATATACCCCCTTTTGGAGTTCCCTTCGTGGCTCAGAGGTTAATGAGCCCAACTAGGATCAATGAGGATGTGGGGTCAATCCCTGGCTTCACTCATTGGGTTAAGGATCTGGCGTTGCCATGAGCTGTGGTGTGGGTCGCAGACGTGGCTTGGATCTAGCATTGCTCTGGCTGTGGTATAGGCTGGCAGCTGTAAGTCTGATTTGACGCCTAGCCTGGGAACTTCCATATGCCGAGGGAGTAGCCCTAAAAAGTAAAAAAATAGAAAAAAAGATAACCCTCTTTTAACCTTTAGAAATTCCCCCTGTCCCAGGCACACCAAAGTCGATCATTTTTTGAGAATGTGGAATATTAAAGTATTGACTGTCATTCTTCACACTCTCACTAAAAAGATGGTCTCCTTCTCTTTTGGTTTCAGCCCGTCTGCCTTTCAAGCGCCTGAATCTTGTCCCAAAGGAGAAAACTGACTTCGGGTTGGACAATACCGGAGGTTCTCAGAGTGCTCCTGTGCAGAGTCAAGTCCCCGATTTAGAAACCTCTTTGGAACACTTGGAGAACAACTGTCACATGGGTTCCGACATAGATTTTAGCCCAAAACTTGTCAATGGGAAGGGTCCCTTAGATAGCTTTTTAAGAAGTCAAGTTGAAACCAGTGTTGACCAGAGCATGGTCATAATCGATTTGTCGGAAGACTCAAGTGACCCACCAGACAGCACTGCGGGCCACAGTAAACTAAATTCTGCAGCCTTTCCCTCTCAGGAGAATGTAAATGGAGTCACAGAAGAAGCTGGAGATGACAGGAGGCTGCCAAAGGCCAGTCAGAAGGACAGGCTGGCATTTCCTGAAGAGGCCCTTTCAGCCATTCCTTGCGAAGCAGAGGAGAGGAACACTGACTCAGGAGGCGCAGAGAGGAGTGAACTCGTGCAGAAGGCCTCACCCCAGTGCTGCCCAGAGCTGCCAGGTGGTCTAAGAACACACTCCAAGAAGGAACAGGATGGCTGGAGTGGAGCCGGGGGCATCCTCTTCAAAGGGAAGGTGCCCGTGGTTGTCTTGCAGGACATCCTGGCCGACAAACTCCCAGCCAAGTCTGCCAAGACACCTCTGGGCCAGGGTGTGCCATCCGAGGGCGAGATGCTGGAGTCCAGCCCCGAGGAGGACTCTGTCCTGAGCCATTCGTCCCTGAGCTCCTCCTCTCCTACCAGCTCGCCTGAGGGGCAGCCTGCTCCCACAAAGCGCAGCAGCCCCAGCCCCCTCCCCACCTCCACACCCATCCGCCGAGTGAGTATCTTCCCTTGAATCAGTACCATAGGAATACAGAGGCAGTATTCTGGGTCAAGCCTCTCACTCTTCACCCAGGGACACTGTTACCCAGATGGCCAGTGGCTGAGTGAGTGAGGCCACAGAGCCGGGTCTGATGCAGAATTCTTTCTGATAGCCATTAGGGGTATTCAGTTTATTGTACACTGGGATGTTCTGGTGGCTCCATTAGTCACTGGTGTATTGGCGCCATCCCGGTAGCCTTGTTCACATCCAATTAACGGTGCAGGTCACCTTAGCTACTACATTAATGACTAATGAGCATGAGCAGGCGGCTGTGACCCTCCAGTCAAGCTTTAGCTTCAGCTCCCTGAACAACTCCTGTTCCAGCACAGACTTGTAGGGCCATTGCTGGTAAGCAATCAGTAAGTGTTTGTGAAGAGACCCTGAGACAGCAGGAAGAATAAAGCAGGGCATTCTCTAGAGTCAGCTCTCAGTTCAGCATGGCCGCCCATTTTAAAAACCTCACCCAATAAAAAAATAAATAAAAGGAGTTCCCATCTGGCACAGTGGAAATGAATCTGACTAGGAACCATGGGGTCACGGGTTCGATCCCTGGCCTCACTCAGCGGGTTAAGGATCCGGCAGTGACGTGAGCTGTGGTGTAGGTCGCAGCTGTGGCTTGGATCCCGTGTTGTTGTGGCTGTGGTGTGGCATAGGCTAGCAGCTACAGCTCCAGTTAGATCCCTAGGCTGGGAACCTCCATATGCTGAGGGTATGGCCCAAAAAAGTGAGAATAAATAAATAAATAACCTCACCCAGAGCAATGAGAACAGGAAAGACCTGACACCATGTTTAAGGGCCCCAGAAGGGTGACTTTTGAAATGTCTGTTGCTGTTATTGGCTTCCAATTGGCATAGTGGCAAGTGTCTGTTCTCACCTGTTCTTGGGGTCCTGTGGGTAAAACTGATGTAATCGGTCAAGAATCCCAAAGTGGGAGTTACTGTTTGGCGCAGTGAAAACAAACCCACTAGTATCCATGAGGATGTGGGTTCGATCCCTGGCCTCGCCAGTGGGTCAAGAATCCATCGTTGCCGTAAGCTGTGGTGTAGGTTGAAGATGAGGCTGGGATCCCTCATTGCTGTGGCTTTTTAGGCTACGGGTGTAGCCCTTAAAAAGAAAAAAAATCCCAAAGTGCTTTGATTTTTTGGTTTTGTAGCGCTTGTGTGTGTTCACATCAAGTTTTCACATAAGATTGGATCCTGGAGTGGAGTCTGTCTTTGCTGTACCTGCTTAATTTGACCATAAACCACCAACCTTGATTGCTTTCCAAAATTTGATCTCGGAGGGACAAGTTATTTTTCCAGAAGATTCCATTTCTTTTACCTCCTGAGGAGATTATAGAATGGGAAAGATGGCTTTCTTCTTTTTTTTTCTTTTCTTTTTTTTTTGCCTTATCTAGGGTCGCATCCGTAGCACATGGAGGTTCCCAGGTTAGGGGTCTAATTGGAGCTGTAGCCGCCAGCCTAAGCCAGAGCCACGGCAACGCCAGATCCAAGCCACGTCTGCAAACTACACCATAGCTCACGGCAACGCCGGATCCTTAACCCACTGAGCAAGGCCAGGGATCGAACCTGAAACTTCATGGTTCCTAGTCGGATTCATTAACCACTGAGCCACGATGGGAACTCCAGTGGCTTCCTTTTTAGGTTCACAGAGTATCAATCAAGAGTGGGGTCATCTTTCTTTCTATTAAGTTTCCAAATGTGGCAGACTGGGATAGTCACTTTTAAAACTTCCATCTGAACTGTTAGTCACCTTCTAAGTCTCTTGCCGTCAGCTATCTTATTCTGTTTTGTCCATCCAATTGCTCCAAATCCTTCCAGGCTGCTGCTTCTCTTTTCCAGAACTACTTGGTCACATGCCTTGTGACAACCATTGAGTCTGGAGTACAGAACATGTACACATGTTTCCATTCTCCTTAATAGCTTCATAGTTCAAGTTTGTTTTTACACCATAGCCAAGCCTGATGATTGGGAAGCCACATAGTTGGACCTTGTCACTAAACAGTGTTCTTGTCTTCATGTTCTTGTCTACTGGTCTAAAGGCCATAGAACAGCCAAGCACATGTAGCAAGTGTGTTGAGTTTAGGAAAGCCTGCCTCTGAGATGCTAGGTCTGAATCTGGACACAGGCTTGGCATTGTTTTTTTATTTGTTTGTTTTGTTTTGTTGTCTTTTGTCTTTTTTTTTTAGGCCCACACCTGAGGCATGTGGAGGTTACCAGGCTAGGGGTCTAATTGGAGCCGTAGTCGCTGGCCTACGCCACAGCAACACCAGAACTGAGCCGCATCTGCGACCTATACCACTGCTCATGGCAATGCCAGATCCTTAACCCACTGAGCAAGGCCAGGGATCAAACCTACAACCTCATGGTTCCTAGTCAGATTGATTTCTGCTGAGCCACGACGGAAACTCCTTGTTTTTTTGTTTTGTTTTGGTTTTTTACAGCTGCACCTGTGATATGTGGAGGTTTCCCAGCTAGGGTTCAAATCAGAGCTTCAGCTGCAGTCTACGCCACAGCCATGGGTCACTGCAGATCCTTACCTGCTGAGCGAGGCCAGGCGTCAAATCTACATCCTCACAGAGACAATATCAGGTCTTTAACCCAATGAGCCACAATGTGAACTCCAGGCTTGGAGTTTTGAGATAGTCTAGAAGACAGAACATATCTCTGTATATAATTCACACTGCAGATGGTGGAGCCTTCAGGCCCCCCAGAGTCTGTAGCAGGAAATCACCTACAGGATGGGAGTAGGGCCCCCTGATGCCAGGCAGTACCAGATATGAGAATAAAATGAAGTGGCCACCAGGAGCCTATGAATGCTATGAGGGTGAGACTGCCTCCAGCCTCAAACACTCAGCTTTCTAACTTATCTCCATCTTTCAGGAGTACTGGGTTTCCTGGTTGGTTGGTTGGTACATAATACCTTTCCCTACGTGGTACCCAAATTTTTCCTTACTCTGCTTACTGTGGAAAATACTTTTGTTTTTCCTTTTTCCACTCTCTACGGCCTCTTCCATTCCAGTCTGTAGGCAGAAACTCCTTGAGGGCTTACAGATTGTTTCCTATTGTTATGCCTTGTATGTGGTTCTTAGTAGGCTCAGTTAGTACTGGATTGAGTGCCATAATAATCTCTGTATTTGGAACCCCTAAGCATTTGCTGGTCCTCTGGTATGTGTGTTGGTTTTTTCTTCAGGAGATCTTGTTAAAAGGCAGATCCTGCTGTCCCTTCCCATAGAGCCTGATATCGTCCCTTGAGAGAGCTTTATTTTGTTTTGTTTTGTAAAGTACTCCCAGGCATCTAGAGAGTCTCTCCTTGAAAAGTAATTTAGGAACACCTCTTTTAGATAATCCAAGGTCTCTTGACTAGCCAGAGTTGCCATTTAGGATCAGAGCTGTTTACCACCTAGGTTAAAACAAAAAAACCCCAAACAAACAGGTGTTCCCATTGTGGCGCAGTGGAAATGAATTCGACTAGGAACCATGAGGTTGTGGGTTTGCTCATCCAGCGTTGCTGTGAGCTGTGGTGTAGGTCAAAGACACAGCTTGGATCTGGCATTGCTGTGGCTCTGGTGTAGGCCGGCAGCAACTGCTCGGATTAGACCCTTAACCTAGGAATCTCCATATGCCTTGGTTGCGGCCCTAAAAAAGACAAAAAAAAACAAAAAACATTGAAACATTTTTTTACAATCCCTATAGACTTTTTTTCTGTCTCCCAGGTTCTCAGTATTGTCTGTCATCTTTTTTTTTTTTTTTGGCTGCCCTGTGCCATGTGAAGTTCTCTGGCCGGGGATCAGATTTCAGCTGGAACTATGCCATATCCTTAACTCACTGTTCTGGGCCAGGGATCGAACCTATGTCCCAGTGCTCCAGAGATTCCACTGATCTTGCTGACCTCCCTGATCCTGTTGTGCCACAGTGAGAATTCCCACTCTTGTCATCTTAGGTTTCTCTATGTGGTGTGTATACTAGGGCCCCCTAGGAATACACAGTATCATTTTGTTTCCTTAGATGAGTAATGTGCTATAAATATGTTTCTGTTTCATTCCAGGGTGCCTTAGCTATTTTTTTACCTTTAGCTGTTACATACTGATGGTGCAGAGGTGTGGATATACTGCAGTTAGCCAGTCATTCTCATTGACAGATGTTTCCCTCCTCTCTTAACTCTTAGCCTTGACAAACGTTAATTGTCATGAACTCCCCTGGGCTGTTAAGTAGAATGGTAGGCTCATAGGAGTGGGTGTGTCAGTTTTTGCCTGCTGGGGCAAAAAAAAATCCCCATGTGACTGGTCCACCTCCTCTCCCCTGCTGTCAGATTTCTACCTGTTGTGGGGCCCAGCCACCTTTCGTCACCTCAGTTGCTGCTTACTATAAGCTCTGCACTCAGAAATTAGACCTCCTTATGTACCACAGAGTGGGTGGACTCTCAGATTCCCCTGAATAATGAGCAGGAGTTTTACTGTACAGAGTGGTTATATCTGCCTTGACTCTTTGGGGTAGTTGATGTGTGTGTGGTTTTGGTTTTTTGGGGTTGTTTTTTTTTTTTTGGCTTTTTAGGGCTGCTCCCTCGGCACATGGAAGTTCCCAGGCTAGGGGTCGAATCGGAGCTACAGCCACTGGCCTCCACCACAGCCACAGCAGTGCCAGATCTGAGCCACGTCTGTGACCTACACTGCAGCTCATGGCAATGCTGGATCCTTAACCCACTGAGCAAGGCCAGGGATCGAACCCGAATCCTCGTGGATCCTAGTCAGGTTCGTTAACCACTGAGCCACAGAGGGAACTCTGATGTGTGTGTTTCAATTTCATTCTGGACCTTCTTTTTGGTAGCTGAGTTCCACATAGGTAAAATGTGTGGCCTCTATTTTGAGAGAGTTCTATAAATACTTGGGCCAAATGTCAAGAAGATATAATTATATCTGTTCAGTAAAGTTCCAAATGTCTAGTAAAGCAATAGAGATACTAGGTTTAAATTAAATCATAGTTGCTCTGGTTATTGGATATCATTAAGCCAGCCGCTGGTGGTCATGTCAACTCTTGTCCTTGGACACATAGCAAAGGGGACAGTTGTGAAAGGCACATCATGATTCTGCTGCTGAAATTCAACAACTCTGGGCAAGACTGAACAAATGTGTCTTCCTACCCAGATACTCTCCTATAGTAGCCTGGCAATCCCAAATACAGCACCTTACAAATCCTGCTGTTGAATCATTCATTGTGGGGGTGAAGTCCACAGGCTTGGCAGGCAAAGTGGATTCTGGAGAGGCAGATGCCTTTTCTTTTTACTTATTTCTTTCTTTCTTTTTTTTTTTGTCTTTTGTCTTTTTGCCGTTTCTTGGGCCACTCCCACGGCATATGGAGGTTCCCAGGCTAGGGGTCGCCAGAACAACAGCAACACGGGATCCGAGCCGAGTCTGCAAACTACACCACAGCTCACGGCAATGCCAGATCCTTAACTCACTGAGCAAGGCCAGGGATGGAACCCGCAACCTCCTGGTTCCTAGTCAGATTCGTTAACCACTGAGCCACGATGAGAACTCCACAGATGCTTTTTCTTAAGCACTTGGTAAGACTGCTTTGGTAGCTGGCATTTCTGTGGGCACCTCCTCATTGAGACAGGGTTGAGCGCTCTGCCAGTCTCATGGCTTGCTTTCTTTTTCTTTTTCTTTTTGCTTTTTAGGGCCACACCTGCAACACATGGACGTTCCCAGGCTAGGGGTCAAATAGGAGTTGGAGCCGCCACCCTACACGACAACCACAGCAATGTAGGATCCAAGCTGCGTCTGCAACCTACGCCACAACTCACTGCAATGCCAGATCACCAACCCACTGGGCGAGGCCAGAGATCAAACCTGCATCCTCATGGATACTAGTCGGATTTGTTTCCACTGAGCCACATCAGGAACTCCTCTCACATGGCTTTCATGATCCTGTTTGGCCCTCTCTTGAGGGAGGGTTTAGTTCAGAAAGGACTTAGCATGTCCTGAGTCCAAAGGATGTCTTAACCTGTAAGTTTCAATTGGTCTTAGTCTGGTCGAAGCTTTCCCAGATAGCAAAATCACTGTTTTTACATTGTTTTGTCAGTACGTCTATTTAAAGAGAGATGGGCTTTTGGTTTTTTCATCTCAACTTTGCCCTTTTTTTTTTGGCTGCCTCCTGGAGTCTAAAATGAGCCCAGGCGGTTATTTCTTTCAGCCTGAATTCTCCCATTCTCCCCATTGCTTTTCCATGTAACAAATGGTTTCATTGCCTGAGTTCCCTGCTCTGGAGACAGCTTAGGCCAGGAGTCTGGACTCCTTGTGCAGATTCCTACCTGGGACCATTTGGCCAGCATGACAAGGAAGTCCAACTATGTGTCTTGGTCAGTCCTTGTTACCCCACGCTCAGTTTGAAACAGAGCGATAGGGTGCTGTGCTCTGGAACATGGGATTCTAGACCAGATTGCCACCTCTGGCAAGCTGACCTCTTTTCCTGGGTGTTCCCTCCATGGTCTAAGACGCACAGCTGTGCTGGGCAGAGAGTACTAATTGGTGGCTCATGGGAATCCAGCTCATGGACATGTCTTAACTTGATTCACATGGTGTTGATTTTTAGACATTACAGGCAAACTTAGGCGATAGTATGGGTTTGGTTCCAGACCCCCACAATAAAGCAAATATCATAATAAAGCGAGTCATACAGGTCTTTTGGTTTCCCAATGCATGTAAGTTATTTTACACTATACGGTAGTCTGTTAGATGTGCACTAGCATTATGTCTAAAAAAAGGTCCATACCTTAATTTAAAAAGGCTTTATTGGAGTTCCCGTCGTGGCACAGTGGTTAACGAATCCGACTAGGAACCATGAGGTTGCGGGTTCGGTCCTTGCCCTTGCTCAGTGGGTTAACGATCCCGCGTTGCCGGGAGCTGTGGTGTAGGTTGCAGACGAGGCTCAGATCCCGCGTTGCTGTGGCTCTGGAGTAGGCTGGCGGCTACAGTTCTGATTAGACCCCTAGCCTGGGAACTTCCATATGCCGCAGGAGTGGCCCAAAGAAATAGCAAAAATACAAAAAAAAATAAATAAATAAAAAATAAAAAGGCTTTATTGCAAAGAAATGCTGTCGTCTGAGCCTTTTGCAAGTTGTAATCTTTGCAACAGTAACATAACAGATTATTGACCACAGATCCATAACAATATAATGAGGAAAAACTTTGAAGTGTGAGAATTGCCCAAATGTGACACAGAAACACAAAGGGAGCAAATGTTGATGAGAAAATGGTACTGATAGACCTAGTGGATTCAGTGTTGTCACAGACCTTTCAACTTGTTTAAAAAAAGAAAATGGATGAGACAGGTTGAGTGGAGGCATGCACTGAGGGTTTGGAATGGAAATGCTATAAAATTTGGTTGTGATCGTTGTGCCACTATAAATGTAATAACAATCCATTGAGTAATAAAATAATGCAAAAAAAACCCCAAAAACCTGGGAAGTACAATTTTGTAAGTGCTTGTACTTATACTTCAGAGAAAATTCCCACTGTCAGCCTCTCTTGGGAAAATCAGAAGGGGCCTAGTGTTGGGCTTCGAGCCTGTAAGACCATGTCCTCTCCAGTTGGCTGCAGACCTACCAATCTGTGTTGTCCTCCTGATGCCAGGGCCACTGGCCTTTGCTTTGTTTTCAAGTGTAGCCTCCTTTTTGCTTCTCTGCCTCCTGTTTTCATTATCTGCTTCCTGGTCTCCTCTTTTATCTCCAGATGCAGGTGTGTGCTCAATCATTAGAGTTTATGACCCAAATAAGATGTTTTGGTCTTGTTTGGTGAAAACTGGTCACCTGGAAGTTTTCTTTGTTGTCATTTACATAGTGTTTCCTCCTTCCCCTTCCCAAGTACTGTGCGATGAATTAGACATGTTAAAGTAGTTGAAACAATCTGTGTTTACAGATCAATGTCTTTCCTTTCAGATGAGTAAGAAATTGGTCAAAGAATCCGCAGAGAAGAACAAGATGAGACTGCAAAGAGTAAGATGTTTCCCCTGAAATAGTTCTGTTGTGCTTTTTGCAATACACAGGAAGCAAAGCCGTTTGCACTTCTTTGGTCCATTTTTCACTTTCGCCTGCCTGTCTTGACCATCACTTTGACTCTTGCTTCAGTTTACATAGCTGGGTCCCATGCTTATGGATTGCATCATTTTTAGCTTTGCTGAATCCTAAGGCTTTGCATGAAGTCTTTTCTAAGCTTTTGTTACTACTGTCATAGTAGTTGGGCATTCCATTGTGGTTCATTAGCACCACGTTCTAACTGAGCTTACTGGCCCTTCCATTGTAGTTTAAAAAGAACCCAGTCCTGAGTTCCCATTTTGGCTCAGTGGTAGCAAACCTGATTAGCATCCATGAGGACGTGGCTTCGCTCCCTGACCTTGCTCAGTGGGTTAAAGGATCTGGCATTACTGTGATCTGTGGTATAGGTTGCAGATGTGGCCTGGATCTGGCGTTGCTGTGACTGTGGTGTAAGCTGGCATCTACAGCTCCGATTTGACCCCTTGCCTGGGAACTTCCAAGTACTGTGGGTGTGGCCCTAAAAAGATACATACACAAGGAGCTCAGTCCTCCCTGCACAGGCTCCTATGCATAGATCGAAGTTCTCGCCTTCCCAGGTGCTGTACCTTGGTGGCCTCTACGCCAGATGGGTGATTATTGTTTAATGGTTCCCTGCCAAGTCTTTGATTCTGTTATCTGGGGGTTACCACGTTTCACACACAGCAGTGAAAGGGTCTTTCTATTGGGTGAAGGGCAGAGAAGGCCCTGGATTTTTTCCCTCTGCCAGCTCAGGGAAGGGGTGTTAATGATAGCTGTGAGTTCACTAGGTGCTTCTTGCACCATCCACCATATGGTTGTATTCAATTTTTGTGGGTCAGATTTTGGTGGCTCTTTAGAATTTATCTCATTCTTCATTGGAATTTCAAAGATAGGCCCCTGGGGGACAGGGATGGGGTGGGACTTGGGTGTGGCTGAAGAGATCTGATTTACCCATGATTCCAAAAGCCTTCTGTCCTCTTAGGAGCAGAGATACTCCTTACCACCTGCACTGGTCCAGACCAGCCCTTCTTCAAGTATCCCATGTATCAGGTGTGGAAGGTACTTGGCAAGAATGTTCGCATACTTCTAACTGCATGCCTCCATAGCTTCTGAGAAAGGGAGCAAAGGTTGATCAGGGCAGAGGGTAGAATATTCTCTAGGGACAAGGAGATAAGCACAGGTCCAGACCAAAAACTGCATTGTCCGGCTCTTACCAAAGGTGGGAAGCCCACCTCTGATGATTTTGGTCCTTGAAAATTACCCCCTGCCGTGTTAGGAGATTATTCCTTCCACCTGGGAGGTGAAGCTTATTTCATATAAATTCAAGATTATATAATAACTCAATGCCCCGGGCCACATATGAATTCTTTGGAATGAAGATCTGATGTGGTAATAAAATGAAACGTTCCTGCTTTAAAGAACATCTAAGAAACCAGCTATTTCCTCCTGCTGGTGATGAAAGGACGCTACTGTAGTCAGAGATCACTTTTGGTCCCTCCTTAACATCTGATCTTTTTTTTTTTTTTTTTCTTTTTCTTTTTAGGGCTATATCCAAGGCATATGGAAGTTCCCAGGCTAGGGGTCTGGGAACTACATCTGCAGCCTACACCACAGCTCATGGCAACTTGGATCCTTAACCTGTTGATTGAGGCCACAGATCGCACCTGCATTCCTCATGGATACTAGTCGAGTTCATAACCAGCTGAGCCACAGTGGGAACTCCTTAACATCTGATCTTTCAGATCCCGAGAAATGTTTGTTTTTTGAGAAATTGTTCTAAAGAGAAAGAATTTTTTCATTTGAGAAATGGTTTTAAAGATTTCAAAAAGGTTTTTTTTTTTTGGCTTTTAATTTTTATGTGTTCTCATTTTTCCCCAGTGTTTTAAGACTTACTCCTCAAGATCCCCATCCTTGCCTTATCCCACTCTCCCATTTCAAAAGAAAGAAAAGAAACCTGGAATAGTTTGGAGGGGGTTGTAAATGTTTTTGTTTTGAAGGTAGGGAGACAACACCTGTGGGTGTTTTGTGTGTCTATTTCACCATGGCGTTCTCATCAAATAAATTCCGTTGAGACATAATAGCAGGTATCCTGGTAGGCAGCCCAGAGGTACTTAATCTTTTTTAATTAAGTAAAAATTGACCCATATCCCACATTTAAGGCTGTTGTCTTTTTTTTTTTTTTTTTTAGGGCCACACCCATTGCATATGGAGGTTCCCAGGTTAGGGGTCTAATCAGTTACAGCTGCCAGCCAACAGCACAGCCAGAACAATGCAGGATCCGAGCCGTGTCTGCGACCTACACCACAGCTCATGGCAACGCCAGATTCTTAACCCACTGAGTGAGGCCAGGGATCGAACCCACAACCTCATGGTTCCTAGTTGGAATCGTTTCCGCTACACCACGACAGGAGCTCCTGTAAACACATCTTATTTTGAATTGCCCATGAAGCCATGTGGCCTAATCCTCATCCCCTTTCTCGCCCAGAAAAAAATACCATGGACTGAAACTTCCCTTTTGTGGAAGGGCACTGACCAGCAGGGCTAAGCTGTTGCCTGTCCCTGTTGCAGGATAAGGAACGTCTGGGCAAGCAGCTAAAGCTCCGGGCTGAGAAGGAAGAGAAGGAGAAGCTGAGGGAGGAGGCCAAGCGGGCCAAGGAGGAGGCCAAAAAGAAGAAAGAGGAGGAGAAGGAACTGAAGGAGAGGGAGCGGCGGGAGAAGCGAGAGAAGGATGAGAAGGAGAAGGCAGAGAAGCAGCGGCGCAAGGAGGAGCGGCGCAAGGAGCGCCAAGAGGCCCTGGAGTGCGTGTTGCCCCTTCCCCGACCCAAGCCCAAACTCCCCTCCCTCTCCCAATGCCCATCCCCTGTCTCCCAGGGACAATTCCCCATGCGCGGGCTGTGCAGGTTGCCTAAAACTGAGTTCAGTGTCTCACAGGGCTAAGCTGGAGGAGAAGCGGAAAAAAGAAGAGGAGAAACGGTTGAAAGAAGAAGAAAAGGTAGAATCTTCCTCCAGAACTTGCACCTTCCTGTGTGTTGAGAAGTGGGGTTTCCACCTGGTTGCTGCCTGATAAGAGTCCATGAGGTGGGAAGCCAGTGCCCCCAAGGACTGACGCGTGTGTGTAAATAAGCTGTTTCTCATGCCGGCCTGTCATGAGCTTGCTGGCTGGATGCCCTGGTCCTTCTGCCACAAGACCAGCTCTGACATTTTGAGGTTGCCTGCTTGTGGGCTGATGGGTTTTGAGAACTAACAAAAATAATGCTTTCAACTTGGGGTTCAGTTCTAGAGGCTTCTGCATGTTTTAAAACAGTTTCTCCTGGGAGTTCCCTGGTGGCCTAGTGGTTAGGATTTGGTGCTTTTGCTGCTGCTGCAGCCTGGGTTCAACCCTGGTCTGGGAACTGATATCCCCTATTAAGCCACTGCACGCCATAGCCCCCCCCCCCAAAAAAAATTCTCTTCGTTTCTTCCTTGTCCTCATCTTCTCTTATATTGCAGCGCATTAAAGCAGAGAAGGCTGAAATCACAAGGTTCTTTCAGAAACCAAAGACTCCACAGGCCCCCAAGGTGAGCAGTTGGCTTTCTTTGGCTTTACTTTTGGTCTTTTTCAGGCTATTCCTTTTGAAAAATGAAAGGATGTCTTCTGACCCACTGGCTCCCCTTTCATCAAGAGGGGTCTCTGCCTGCCCAGGGAGCTTTGATCTTTGGTAGAGTCAGGAGGTTGAGTGTCTTGTCATTCACCGTGTCCTTGAAAAGGCAAAAAGTGAATCATTTTCCAAGTGTTTAGAAGTTGCTTCATGAATAGTTTTTGCTGGGAGCTGTGTGGGAAGGTGTAAGAGAGGAGGGGTCCTCACGCTGGAGGGTTTCTGCTTAAGATGGGAGGCATAAAACAGCACTTGGAATTCAGCACATAATTCTGTGTCCCCCGTTGCCATCCAGTCACCTTCTAAACCAGCCCCTGCCAGTAGAGACCCCTTCATCCCCCTCCTTCCATCCTCCAGAGGTAACTCACCTCCTCCAGTGCAAGGGTGTCCTTCCAGATCTTTCTCTGGACATTTACATCCCTTTGTATATTTGTGTATTTATGTACATGACAGTTATGAATTTACTGTGTTACCACTCTGTTCGCTTAGCTGTATCTTGGATTCTTACCATGTTGGCCCATCTTCATACTTTTTCGTTGCTGTGTAATGTTTTGTGACGTGGTTCATGGTTTATATCCCTCTTCCCCTGTTGATCCCCTCTCCAGAGAGGTGTGAATGTCACCAACATGCCTCTGTAGAGGTAGTCTTGCCACTGGGTCCTGGGAATGAATGTTCACAGAGTTGTATTTGTTATTGTCCAAGTGCCCTCCCCTCAGGAAATGCCAGAGGAAGGTCCCAGTCCTCCAGGGCAGGAAAATATGTCCTCCCTGCCTGCCAGCTACCAGCACTAGACAGGATGAGTTTTCTTGTAACCGTGCCAACCTGATGGGTGGGAAAACATCTTTGTTTCACTTTGTTTTTCCTTGATTCCCAGTGCAGTTGAACATCTTTTTGTGTTATTCTATTTATTTTTCTGCGACAGGTCAATTTGTTTCTTACCCATTTTTCTACAAGACTGGCTTTTTTCCCCAGATCTCTGAATTTTATATAGTCTAGGTTTTCATTCTTGGTGGGGTACACTGCACATACTTTGCCTCAGTCCATTACTTGCCCTTTGACTTAGCACAAAAAAAAAATTTTTTTTTTTCTTGGTATTTAGGGACACACCCATGGCATATGGAAGGTCCCAGGCTAGGGGATGAATCAGAGCTACAGCTGCCAACCTACGCCACAGCTCACGGCAAGGCAGGATCCCTGACCCACTGAGCGAAGCCAGGGGTTGAACCTGCATTCTCATGGATACTAGTCCAATTCACTTCCACTGCACCATGATGGGAACTCCCAGAAATTTTTCATTTTAATGTCAATATTTTTATTCTTTTATGGCAGTATGGCTTTGGGATGGAAAGCTTTTTGTATCCTGTGATTATAGACACATTCTAATTTATGTCCAGGTTTTTTGTTTTAGCTTGTTTTGTTTTTTATGCTTAATTCCTTAGCTTAGTTGGAATTCTTATGCCCATGGTGTGGAGTGTGGCCCTAACATTTTCCCCCATGGATACCCGATGTTCCCAGCACCCATTTGTAAGAACAGTCTGTTGCTTCTTGATCTCAGCTGCATGTGGGACTCACCAGGGAACTTTAAAAAAAACAAAAAAATCACTGGGGCCTGGATCCCATCCCAGAGAATCCAACAAGCCTGGTTTGGGCATTGGGATTTTTAATACCCCCCGGATGAGACTGCCACCCAGCGCACAGTGGAGGATGCCAACCTCAGCCATTATTTTCTCACTGGGGTGCAAGGCTGGCTTTCTTACACCCAACCTCAGAGGCGTAGGCTCTCCTCCTAACCCCCTATGTTGTCCTCCTGTGCTGCCAGCTTTGGGATCCACGAACACAGACATTCACGATGCTGAAGGAGCTTGGAGAAAGGAACTCAAACCTACTAGGGTTTACTGAGAATGATTCTTAGGACACAGACACCCATGTTTCAGGTTCATGGCAGGCTTTGGCTCTGTGTCCAGTCATTTTGTACTGTAACAGTGTGGCTCTGGTAAGCTGGTCACCTTCCTAGGCCTTTTCTAGAAACCCAAGTAAATGGCATCACAACACTTCTCCTTTGACCTACCGACTCAGGTGACTGCAGAGTACTAGGTTGCATGTCTGGTGGCTCCTCCTCGCCACTGCTGAGCCTGCGCTATCATGTCCCTTCTCCATTTCAGACCCTGGCTGGTTCCTGTGGGAAGTTTGCCCCTTTTGAAATTAAAGAGCACATGGTCCTCGCCCCTCGCTGTCGTACCACCTTCGACCAAGACCTCTGTGATCAATTAGACCAGCTCCTGCAGCAGCAGAGTGGTGAATTCTCCTTCCTGAAAGATCTGAAAGGCCGACAGCCCCTGAGGTCTGGACCCACAGTGGTTTCTAACCGGAACACAGACCTCTCTAACAGGTTAGTGCTGCAGGAGACTGCTGTGTGCCCATTGGTCAGAGCCCTGGGTTCTGATTGCTGCTGAGTCCTGTGGCCTTGGCTCGTCACCTCCCTCCCAGGCCTCAGGCCTCAGACTTGGGTGTTTCATCAGACCTCTCTTCCGGCTTCCTGTGAGCCTCCAAAGCCTCTCAGGCATAGTGGCCTTGCAGAAAGCCACAGCTTCGGAGTGCAAGCTGCCTGTCCTGCTTCCAGGCTCTCCCAGGACAGCAGCTTCCCTGGCTGTTGGTGATTTACTTGTTCTCCACAACCCCACTTTTGAATATTTGCTATGGGGCAGCAACTCAGCAATTGGGTTTTTCCCTCCTTGTGTCATGTCCCTGGAATAAATGTTAGCCTGCTTTGGGGGCAGATGGTGCTGCTGCTTCAATGCTACCCCTCTCTGTAGTGTTTATGGCCTGCTTCCCTAGGAGGAAGGACTCTGGTGAGGGCTGAGCACGCACATAGAGGGCCTTCCTAAACAGATGCTTCTCTCCTCAGTGACGTGGTGATCGTGGAGAGCGGCAAAGTGGATGGTGTTCCCGAAAGGAGGAAGTTTGGCAGGATGAAGCTCCTGCAGTTTTCCGAGAATCACCGACCAGCATACTGGGGGACATGGAACAAGAAGACGACGGTCATCCACCCGAGGGACCCCTGGGCCCAGGACAGGGTGAGCATTCGGACAGCTGCTCCGGACCCTCTGCACTTCCTTCTCTGTGCCATTTCAGCTGGGCTTGTGGTCCCATAGTGTTCTGACTTTTCTGCTCTGCCTTTCCCTTTCAACCCTGAAGACGACAGTAACCATTGGGTATTTGTTTTCTTAGAATCTCCTTGACTATGAAGTGGACAGTGACGAAGAGTGGGAAGAAGAGGAGCCAGGGGAGTCCCTCTCCCACAGCGAAGGGGTGAGTACAGCCAGAAATACTTGTGGGTTCCCACCAGAGGACCTCGATAGCCCTGGAGCGGACTCCCTCTCAGACGGTGTCCTTAACACCTGGATTTCCAGCTGCTTTTAGAAAACCTTTATACAGGGCAGTGCCCACCTACTTCTAGATGGGCCCATCTGCTCCCTGCTTCACCAAGGTCCCCACCACTCCCTCTGCCTTACCTCTGGGCCCTGCTTACTGGGTTCTGCTCAATACCTCTGCCCCCGCAATGGGATTAGTTAATGGGATTTTGACTCGTCCCTTAGGGTGTCTATAGGAATGACTCTCAAAGAAGTAGAAGGCTTTTTCTTTCTTAGATGTTCACAGATTAAAATTTTAAATGAAGCACCTGTTGCTTTCACACATTATGAACGTACTTTTTCTCTTTTTGAGGATGATGACGATGATGTGGGAGAGGATGAAGATGAGGACGACGGTTTCTTTGTGCCCCATGGGTACCTTTCTGAGGATGAAGGGGTAACTGAGGTGAGGAGTGAGCCGTGATGGGTGCGTGGAGCTCATAGCTGCTGCTGTGGGAGTGGTGACATAGATCCCAGCTCACCCCAAGGCTGATTGCACATGGATCTCGTTCCTGACAGCCCCAGAGGCTCAGCCCCCCTCAGCAGCTTTCTGAGTCTGCCAGATTGTGGAGCTTTTGAGGGAGCCTTTTCTAGGGCTACAAAGGCCTGCCAAATCATGGTTATGGGTAGTGGGGAAACCGTGACAGGTTCAGCGCCACTGGGGGAATGATTTTGTCTCAGAGGCAGACTTGAAGGGCCTGTGTTCTTCATATGTTTCCAGCCAACAAGGCAGACAGGTGTTGTCGGGCCTACAGCCTGTATCTGTCTTAAACAGTGGCATTAGTCTGGGGTGGGAAAGGCCTAGAATGGCAATTTCAGCTCCAAGATCACATGTTAACTAGAAAATCCGAGAAGTTCTCTGGTGGTCTAGTGGTTAGGACCTGGTGCTTTCGCCACCGCAGCCCAGGTTTAACCCCTGGTCTGGGAACTGAGATCCCATGACAAACCATTGCACACTGTGGCCAGGAAGAAAAAGTCCAAAGTGGCGTTACGAGGCTTACTGGCAAGATAATAAAAATACCTGTGACACTCCAGTGGTGGCCAGAGGGGCAGATGCACCTAAGACGCTGAAAGAGTGAAAGTACCGTTTGTCATTCAATCTAAAAATGCTCTCTGCCCATTTCATCGCCTATCAGGGCTTGGAAGAGGGACAACTAGATGTGAGCCTGGGGAGCTGAGCGGGTGCCCTTCTGCACTGGCCCTGTCTCTGCAAATAGCTTTGCCCGCCCCAGAGGCCAGGGCCGAGGGTGTCGGGATGCGAGGGAGTGAGGACCCTGAGCGGGTCTCTGCTCTCTAACTACAAGGAATGTGCTGACCCGGAGAACCACAAGGTTCGCCAGAAACTGAAGGCCAAGGAGTGGGACGAGTTCCTGGCCAAAGGGAAGAGGTTCCGCGTCCTCCAGCCCGTGAAGATCGGCTGCATCTGGGCGTCCGACAAGGACGGTGGCGCTGATCTGAAGGTGCTGCAGCAGTTCACAGCCTGCCTTCTGGAGAGTGTCCCTTCCGAGGAGGAGCAGACGCCCAAGGCCTCCAAGAGGGAGAAGAGGGACCAGCAGAGTGAGTGCCAGCTCTGGGCGGGGTGGGGGGTTGGGCTTCCACCTGCTCCAAGGCCCAGGTACTTCCCAGGCCGGATGCAGGAGTCTTCTTAGGCAAGTAGAGTGGTAATTTAAAAGTTCTTTAAGGAGTTCCCATCGTGGCGCAGTGGTTAACGAATCTGACTAGGAACCATGAGGTCGCAGGTTCGATCCCTGCCCTTGCTCAGTGGGTTAATGATCCGGCGTTGCCGTGAGCTGTGGTGTAGGTCGCAGACTCGGCTCTGATCCTGCGTTGCTGTGGCTCTGGCGTAGGCTGGCAGCTACAGCTCCGATTAGACCCCTAGTGTGGGAACCTCCCATATGCCGTGGGAGCGGCCCAAGAAATGGCAAAAAGACAAAAAAAATAAATAAATAAAGTTCTTTAGCAACAAAAACAGCAAATGCCAGTGCTTGCTGAGCACACCTGTCGTTTCTGTGGTTCTCACGAGTGCAGCGTGGGGCGGCTACTTCAGTCAGCCCGTTTCAGCGACTGGCACACGCACCCCTAGCTCTTCAAAGCCAAAGAGGGCCTGCCACTCAGAATGAGAACGTGATGACTGTTACTAAGGAAACGGGCGCCTGAACTAAGGCATGAGTTTATCCAAACGAATCCTGCCCAGTGAGGCTTTGGCTTCTCAGAATCTCTTCTGGAGCGAGTTCCTGTGTCTTAAATCTGCTGGGAGAAGGTGGTCCACACTAAACCTATCATAGTGGTTATTTCGTGATGTGTATATGTCATGGCATTATGCTGTTCACCTTAAATTTACACGGTGCTGTGTGTCCATTATATCTCAGTAAAACCTGATGGAAAATAGGCTTCCCGAAGCTGACCATGTCCCTCACTCAGTGACAGATTGAGGTACCGGATGCAGTGTTTATCCCTGTTCTCCCTGTGTCTCACACCCCCCATGTCCCCCTCTCCCCGCCAGTCCTGGCCCAGCTGCTCCCGTTGCTGCATGGGAACGTGAATGGGAGCAAAGTCATCATCCGGGAGTTCCAGGAGTGCTGCCGCCGAGGACTGCTCAGCAAGGACTCCAGCAGCCCTGAGCGCACCTCCGCCAGTCCCCCAAGCCCCGGCCCTTCCCGCCCACAGACCCCCACTGCCGGCGAGGACACTGCCATCCCCTCCAAGGCCAGGCTCAAGCGGATTATTTCTGAGAACTCGGTGTATGAGAAGAGGCCTGACTACAGGATGTGCTGGTACGTCCACCCACAGGTGCTGAAGAGCTTTGCCCAGGAGCACCTGCCCGTGCCCTGCCAGTGGAGTTATGTTACCACAGTGCCCTCGGCCACCAGGGAGGACAGTGGCAGCGTCCCCACTCCAGGGCCCAGCCAGGGGATGCCCATCTCACTCAAGAGGAAGTCAGCGGGCAGCATGTGCATCACCCAGTTCATGAAGAAGCGTAGGCACGACGGGCAGGTGAGTAGTGGGCTGGGGAGACCCTGCAGCGGCTTTGTTAATTTGAACTTTCTTTTTAAAGCAGTTTTAGATTTACAGCAAAATTGAGGTGACAAAACTGAGGGGAAGGTACAGAGATTTCCCATATGTCCCCCCTCCCATGCCCAGCTTCCCCCACTGTCAGCGTCTCTAACCAGAGGTGTGCATCCATTAAAACCAGTGAGCCTTTGTGGACACATCACTGTCCCAGACCCCACCATTTACTTCAGGGCTCACTCTTGGTGTTGTGCATTCTGAGTTCGGTCAAATATTTAAGGACATGTTTCCACCATTACAGTGTCATACAGAATAGGGTATGGCCCTAAAAATCCTTTGTGCCCCACCCTTTCATCCTTCCCTCCCTCCAGCCCCTGGCAGCCCCTGATCCTTCAGTAGTCTCCATAGTTTTGCTTTTTCCAGAATGTCCTATAGTTAGTATCATGCAGTATATAGCCTTTTCAGATTAGCTTCTTTAACTTAGTAATGTGCATTTAAGCTTTCTCCCTGTCTTTTCATGGCTTGATAGCTCATTTCTTTTTAGCACTGAATAATGTTCCATACGGCAGCTTTTAGTTTTTGCATCCATTTAACATAGTTACTAAGAGCTTATTCTGCACCAGGTATCCTGCTAGGCCTCATAGACAGTTGATGAGCAAATAGGAGACAGAGACAGGGGTCCATGAAGCAAACAGTCGCATAGTTGCAGACTGACAGCACATGGAAGCGGGAGGGCATGGCCCCGCCTGGAGGTGGGCAGGCTTCCTGAGAGACAGACACTGGTCCACAGAGTGAAGTCACCAGTGTTGCCTATATCCAGAGGCAGGGGCCCCAGCCTCAACCTTGGTTAATATTTGATTGCGGCATATGGAGGTTCCCAGGCTAGGGGTCAGATCGGAGCTGTAGCTGCTGGCCTATGCTGCAGCAACGCCAGATCCAAGTCGTGTCTGCAATCTACAACCACAGCTCATGGCAACGCTGGATCCTCAACCCACTGACCGAGGCCAGGGATTGAGCCTGTGTCCTTGTGGATGCTAGTCAGATTTGTTACTGCTGAGCCACGATGGGAACTCCCTGATTGTTCTTTTTCTTACTGGAATACGGATGTAAGTGAGTTCATCTCATATCTATTCTTACTAGAAACCTGGTTTATGGTGTGAGCACTGGGTCCTCGTTTTAGGCAGGCATCTCACAGAGCTAGGATTTGGGGAAATTCAGTTTTAGAAGCATGAGACAGGTGCAGTGAGAGGTAGATCCCCTGCTCACATCCAGGGCCCTCCTCAGGAGGGCGCTGCCATTCCCGGAGCTGCTGCTGAGGAATGGGTGGTGACTGAAAAAAGGGAGCCAGAGTGTGCACCCCCTTGGCCCAGCTCCCCTGCCTGCTCCCTGACATTGGTCGTTTCGTGGCCACTGGGATGAGGCAGGAGAAACGGCCCCTAGTTTGGGGTCTAGCCTTCTCCCTGCGGCCCACAGACAGCTGATATCTCTGATGCGTTGGAAATCTTCCTCAACTGTCACAGCAGGAAGGACTCTCAACAGTCTGGTGTGGTCGGGTTGGCTGTTCCTGTCACTCCTCAGACCCTGTCCCCGTGAAGCCTCTGGGCAGGGCTTGGTATGGGGTAGGGGGAACCCACCTGGTTAGGAGTCAGTGGTCCCAACCCCACAAGCAATTTCCTCACTGGGCCTCCACCCAAGATGGTCTGTTATGTGTTGAAGCTGTGCTTCAGATGGTCTTAGAGGGACTGCAAGTGTGGCTACTCCATTGAAACCAGCTGGGGAGGAGTTTAAAATGGCCAGGACTGGAAGACACCCACCCCTTTGTCTAGGCAGAGTTCTCGGGCTCCTGCCCCCATGAGTCCCCCTTCAGGTTCTCGTATGAGGGACACAGCGGTTCTCTTGGTGCTGCTCGTCCTCATGTGTTTTCGTGACCTGTGTTTGTCCACATGGAAAATGGCGATCTAGTCCACATAACCTGATTCCTCACGCGAGGTACTTGACGTGGATCCTTACATTTCACTGGTACCTTGTTGTTTACAGAGCCACCAGGAGAGAGAAAATACTCCCCAAATAAACTGGGTGCCTCTTCCCCGGGTGAGAGGGGTTGATTTGTGAGTCAGTGAAATGGGGCGTTTTATCCCATGAGACACTTGTGAACAGCAGTCAGTGTGGTGAGAACTCACCGAAGTCTACACAACCAGTGAGTTGCACCCCAGCCTGGGCTTGGGCCTTCACTGCTGCACCTGGGAGCCTAACTGTTCTAGGCATAAGCATGACTCAGAGAAGAGGTTAAAACCTTCACAGTTCTGGGTGTGCCGGCCCCAGTAGTTCTCATTCAGTGGGTCTGAGGGTAGGTGCTGAAGTCTGTTTGAAAAGCCCCTTCTCGGAATCCCATGGAAAGGGCCCCAGGACCACACCATAGAGAGCACAGTGGCTCAAGGGAAAGGAAGCTCAGCACTGGTTCTTGGAGTGGTGGGGGTCATCCTTGCTGTTCTGTCAGGGCTTGAGGTGGGACCCCCCTGCTTGTCGCAATACTTGGTCACCTAGGACTGTGGGCTTCAGGTACAAACCCCCCTGTGTCCCCTTAAATGCATGGGGTTTGTCTTTAGCAACATGTCCTGAGCATGTGAACACTGTTGTCCAGGGCCGGGCTCCCCCTGTCTCCGACTCCCTCCTGCTTTAGTTTATGGCCTTGTCCTCCTGGTCGCAGAATGGCTGCTGCACCTCCAGGCAGCAGGACAAGGATAGCCAAGCCCTCCCAGGGGAGCACGCTTGTTTAGCTGGAAGGGGAAGCAGACTTCCACCTCTGTCTTTCCAGCCAGAAAGCTCTGGCACAGCCCCCCCCCCCCCCCCCCCAGCTGCAAGAGAAGCCAGGGCAACAAGACCTTGACCACCACCACCAAGATTCTGGTTGTTCCAGAAGGGCACATGGGAAGATAGCTCTGGGTGTGCATGGAGCAAGCCTGCTGCCGCACAGCACCTGGGTCAAACGGGGGTCACAGGTACAGCTTTTTGAAGGCAGGATTAGGGGCCTGGGAGCAGGCAGGATGCTTCCCTTTGCATTTTGGTAAAGCCACTAACTGATACTTCCTTGGGGATAATTGTTGCCAAACTAAATGTATGTGAATGTTTTAGATGGGGTTGGGCTTTTTTTTTATTTGTGGGAATTTTTTAATATTTTCATTCAGAGTTCAAATGTGCTTACAAGGTACCATGATCTAGTGAGGCAGACAAGCGGATGTTAGGTGCCAGTTCTGCCACCAAGTTATGTGTGCTCCCATGGTGACTCAGCTTTTTGGCTTTGCTTTTATTTTATTTATTTATTTATTTATTTTTGTCTTTTTGTTGTTGTTATTGTTGTTGTTGTTGCTATTTCTTGGGCCGCTCCCGCGGCATATGGAGGTTCCCAGGCTAGGGGTTGAATCTGAGCTGTGGCCACCGGCCTATGCCAGAGCCACAGCAACGCGGGATCCGAGCCGCGTCTGCAACCTACACCACAGCTCACGGCAACACCGGATCGTTAACCCACTGAGCAAGGGCAGGGACGGAACCCGCAACCTCACGGTTCCTAGTCGGATTCGTTAACCACTGCACCACGACGGGAACTCCTTTTTGCTTTTATTTTTAAATGGGGAGGGGCTCTGTTTGCCTCTTCCAGCCAAAAGTATCCTGTGATCAAAAGGACAACAGTGTTATCCAGTCTCAGTTCTTTGTGGTTGTTAAGTGTCTCCCTAACTCCTGAGGCTCTCTCTGCAGCTTTGCACCCTCTGCCTGTGGTAGCAACAGCAGCAAGTAGAGCTGTCCCATTGCAACAAGCTGCTGATAGCTCTCAGCACGGAGGGACTAGGGACTCAGTCCCCAGGGACAGGGAGGGCCGTAAAGAGATCCATCCGTGTGTCTGTCCTGTTGCTCCCCCAACCCAAACCTCTAGGTCAGTGTGGTTGAGAGCTGCTCTCTCTGCTCTGGGCCAGTCAGTTCTACCTGTCTCAGGTAGAAACTGCCTGCAGCGTCGTCTCAGTGATTCGGGGCCATTCCTGCCTCAGTGGCTCCCAGCCTGAGGACCCAGTGCTGAGCTCCTATGCTAGAACTGGGGGCTGCGGGTGTGAGCCCAGTTTGCCGGCCAGGCCAGGCAGCCCAGGTGCAAAGCAGATGGTCTCCTAGTGCTGTCATCCCCTAAAGGCAAAGGGAGTTTTCTTTGCAGAGGAAATTCCGGAAGTGTTTTGAGACATAGCCTAGCACCACAACCTCTGCTAGTTCTTTGTTCATGTACAGAGTGTTTGTGAGGATGGTCAGTGTGTAAAGTTGGTTCCGTTACTTTACACATTCTGTCTCTGTTCCCTCTGGTGAAAGCCAGTGAAAACAGCTTGGGAGGAATTCTCATTGTTATTCAGTGGGTAAAGAACCCTACTAGTATCCATGAGAATGCATGTTTGGTCCCTGGCCTTGCTCAGTGGGTTAAGGATCTCGCGTTGGAAGCTGCAGTGTAGGTTGTGGATGCGGCTCAGATCTAGTGTTGCCATGGCTATGGTGTAGGCTGGCAGCTGCAGCTTCGATTTGACCCCTGGCCTGGGAATCTCCATATGCTGTGGATGTGGCCCTAAAAAAACAAAAACCAAAAAACACCTTGGGGATGTCATTGGAAATTCTACCCTCAGTAGAGGACTTCCTGCCCCTCCTGACCTCTGACCACACGGTGCAAGTGGCATCCTCATGGGCCAAACTGGCCTGAGCATAAATTAAATTATTAAAGAATTAGCAAGCTTCAGGCAGAGGGGACTAAGCTGTTGGGCAAAGAAGAAAACATTGACCAACTAACTTCTCAACCACTTATTCCAAACAATAATTCAGAGAAGGTGTGTGCCTTATCAATCTCTTTCAAACCAAACCAGAAACACAGAATTCTAATTCAAAAAGGATAAACAAACATGAGTTCCCATTGTGGCATAGTGGAAACGAATCCGACTGTTATCCATGAGGATGTGGGTTCAATCCCTGGCTTCGCTCAGTAGGTTAAGGATCCAGCACTGCTGTGAACTGTGGTGCAGGCTGCAGACTCGGCTCGGATCCCGAGTTGCTGAGGTGTAGGCCAGTAGCTGTTCCTCTGATTTGACCCCTAGCCTGGGAACTGCCACATGCTGTGGGTGCAGCCCTAGACAGCAAACAAACAACAACAACAAAACAATAAACAAGCCACTTTTTTAGTAAGGTAAATAACGATGGGCATAGTTTTCAGACATCTGAACATAATTAGTTCATTTGAGACAAGCATCCCCAAGGTTTCCTTTGATCATAACCTTTCAAACAAACTCCTCAAATTTTGTTGCCAAAATGGGTAGAAGAGGTCAGGCGTATAGAGGCGGGTGTTGGGAGGGTCACACCGTCCCCACCTGCTGCTGATGGCTGTGCACCCTTGTCTGTTCAGGTCGGAGCTGGGGACCTAGACGGCTTCCAAGCGGACACAGAGGAGGAGGAGGAGGAGGAAGGCGACTGTGTGATCATGGACATCTCGGATGTTGGGGGTGAGAAGGGTCCCAAACCCTCTTTTCCTTTAAGCTGGCAGGAGAGGGAAGAGCGGGTACTGCTACTCCCCCGCTTGCCTCTTGTGACTAATGAGGACTGAGTGAGGAGGCCCTGGAAGGCCAGGGCAGGCTGGTCTGATGTTAGTTTGGGCAGAGCATTTGCCCTGGTCTGAAAGCTACGTGTAAGAAACCAAAGACCTGAAAGTTGGTGGTGACGAGCTTTGTCAGGGAGGGAGGGTCCAAAGGGTTGGGTGACCAGCAGTGCTGAGGGGAAGCCTCTGAACCCAGCTTCCCCAGGGGCAGGGAGCCCAAGACCAGCAATTCTCATCAGTGTGAGCTCCAGCACACCACTGGTCCTTGCTGCCCACTTTCCTCATCTTTGCCATGGGCAAACCTGGAGGTTCAAGTGTAAAGTCTGCTGAACAGTGCTACAGAAAGCACACAGGCACGAGGTGGACAGCCTAAGCATTAGTGAGGGGGCAGGACCGCCCACTTAACTGCCCACCCCGACAGCCAGCCGGTGGCTGAAGTCCCTCCCTCTCTTGCCTTGCAGACATCCAGGCCCCGTGTGGAACCACTTCTGGAGCTGGGGGGTCTGTGGCAATGGACACCAGTGAGAGCCTTGTGGCTTCCAGCTCACTCGGCCCTTCCTGAGCACCAGGACTGGCCTGTGTATGTATGTAGAATGGTTAGGGTATTCTCAGATACTTGAAAGTCCTGATTCCTATTGTAAAGAGCACTTTGTCCTGCTTCACAGACCTCCCTGGAGGTTTGGAAAGTTTTATATAGGATGCTTGATTAGTTCTTTTTGATATTTGTAAAAATCTTCCCCAAAAGCTGCATATTAATCTGCCCTTTAATAAAGCATTATTGTGATGTGATGACCTGCACAGGGAAAGCCTGGTTGTGCCCTGGACCCCTGGCAGGTGCTGTGACAAAACTCTTGTAAATGAATTGAAGCCCCACAGGTGCGGCGTGGCACCGTACCTGACATGGATGTGTATAAACTATTGTCTAGCCTGACCTGGCAATGTCTGTCATCTTTTCGAACACATCGCTTCTGTGAATGGTGTGTCCTTTGTCCTGGGTCCAAGCCTGGGGCTCTGGGCTGTCCAGTGTCTGCTCCCCCCTTCCCCATATGTGGACCTGTGGCATCTGTAAAGCTTTACACTTTGCATAAGTGCTGTCCCATCTCTTTGTTGTGAAACCCTCAGCCTCCCATTCACCTAGTTCAAGGTGAGGACTTCCCAACAGCTACCTATGCCAGCTGATCCGTCCTGCTCCTCAGGTAGGTAAGTATAGGATATTCCTGATCTCCAGCGAGCCAACTTCTGAGTCAGGCCACACCTCAGGGAGTGTTGAAACTGAAATGTGTGGAGCCAGCCATCACACCTGCTGAGCCCTGGTCTCAGGCTCAGAGCCAGCTCTACCCTGTGGCCAGGCTAGGCCCCGTAGAGGCATCCCATGCCAAAAGCCAGGGGCAGCTGAGATTTTGGCAGAGTTCACAGACTGTCAGAAGTGGATTCCTGTCTTGTTGGCCCCTCACGTGTTATCTTTGTCACATGCTGCTGCTGTTCCCCAGGGAGAAGAGCCTGCTGACTCTTCAATGTGAAGGAAGAGCTGTTCAGCATCAACTAGATACAGTCAAGACCCCACCAGGCCTGCCTCTCCTGGCAGCACCCTAATCCTCCCGCAAGAGTCCCCTTCCTCTCCAACTCCACATGGTGGGGTAAGGGTCCTGGCCCCACCCAGGTGACTCCATCTGGGGACGTGACCACCTGCACCAGCTGAGTCACCTTAAGCCCCCCCCCCCTTTTTTAATGGCCACACCAGCATATGGAGGCTAGGGGTCCAATTGGAGCTGTAGCCACTGGCTTACAGCACAGCCACAGCAACGTCAGATCCGAGCCAAGCCTGCCACCCATACCACAGCTCACTGCAACGCCAGATCCTTAACCCACTGAGTGAAGCCAGGGATCAAATCGGTAACCTCATGGTTCCTAGTCAGATCTGTTTTCCACTGTGCCACGATGGGAACTCCCACCTTAAACCCATTTTAACGCTACCTGACAATGTGCAGTCAGCTTCTAGTAGCTTCTGAGGGCAGGACATGAGAGCAGGGTGACAAGCCAGGGCAGTGGTGGAGTTCCAGTGATAAGGCAGCAAAGAAGAGTGGGCCCAGGTCCTGCGCCCATACAAGAACAGAGCTGCTGGTGGCCCAGCTGTGAGACAAAGCATGTATGAAGGCCGCTTACTGACTGAGGGGATTACCAGAGGGTTCTATTTTTAATCATGTTTGGGTCTTGGAAGTTTTAATCTCACAGCAGCCAGAGGACCAGCCACCACAGGCTCCATGCAGGTAAGCATCCAAGAGGGACTTGAGCCAGGGGCCAGCCTGAAGGTGAGAGTGGGGACAAGTCAGGTGAGTGGTTAAAAGCATGGGCTCAGGTGTCTCCTGGTGGGGGGTGTGACCAGGGGCAAGTGCCTCCCACACTCCAGGCCTTGGTTTCCCAATCTGTGTTATTAGTTCCCTGTGGCTGCTATAACAAATGCCAAACTTAACAGTTCTGGGCACAGAAGTCTGACAAGGAAGGACCTTATTGGGTTATAGTCAAGGTGTTAGCAGGGCTGGTTCCTTCTGGAAGCTCTCGGGCACAGGGAGGGGGGGGTCCATTTCTGTGCCTTTTCCAGCTTTTAGAAGCCACCCGATTTCTTGGCTTGTGGTCCCTTCCTCTCTTTAAAACCCACATCATCACGTCTCCCAGTCTTTCTCCCACATATAAAAACTGTGAGGACACCAGGCTCCTATCTGTGGGGAGTTTGTCCTGCTGGGCCTGTAAGGCTCTGGCTCTCACAGCCCCAGGGCCCTGGGAAGCCCTCCCTCAGCATGGTTGGCTTGTCTAACAAGCTGGGACAAAGGTTAGGGATTCCCTGCCCAGGAAAACTCAAGAAGTGAAGAACTTGCCTCAGACATGCAGGGCTCCTGGGCCCCCAGATACCTTCACGAAAGCAAGTATCCATCTGGTCCCACTTCACTGGCAGGGTGGGGGGGGGGCATTGGGCCATCCCTGCTACAGGTGGCACTGCAGCTATTGACCCTACCCTGCATCCCACAGCTTAAACTCACCATTAGGAAACTAGTCAAACATCCTATTTATTCAAGTTTACAGTTTTATAGAATTATGTCCTTGACAGGCCCAGTGTCACCCTCATGCCAGCTGCAGCCACATGGGCCAAGTACATGGGGATGGGGCCGGAGCTGCAGGGAGTGCCCACAGATGACATGCCCAGGGGTTCTGTGAAACAGGTTAGTCGTGGCTGCCCTCTCCCAGAGGCGGTCACAGCATGTGTCTGGGGCCAGCTGGCATCCTCCCCATGTCTCCAGAGGAAGCTGGGAGGCCTGGTAGTGGCAGAGGGGCCGGGACAAAGGGAATGTGGAGAAAGCAGGAGAGCATAACACAGACCCACAGGAGCTGAAGCCAGCCCTGCTTTTATTTCACGAGAGCTTCTCGATGGCCGACAGGAGCTCAGGTTTCAGGATAGATGTGTCTGGCTTGGCCCCTGCAGCCTTGATGTCCTCTAGCACAGCTGCGTCCCATGAGAAGGTCAGGAGGGCCGAGGGTACCTGCAATGGGGTGAGAAGCCTCAGCATCACTCTGGCTCTGTCTGGGAAAACAGAGCTCCTCTCTTCATGTTCAAATCTTTGTGCTAGAGCCAGGGCAGGGCCATTCTCCCCTGTGGCTACTTCCCACTGGTGACATTGCACATGCAGTCAGTCCATTCCTTTAACACAGGCTCCTCTGACTGTGACTCAGGCTTGGGGAGGTCTCCTGGCCTGCCTGAAGCAAACTCAGTCTCAGGCAGCAATCAGGACTTCCTGTCCAGGCCTCCTTGCCGGGCTCCCTGAATCAGTGTCTCACTGTTCTCTGGCCCCTTCCTGCATCCTTCCCAGTAATTCCTTGTTTTTTGGCCCCTTCCTGCATCCTTCCCAGTAATTCCTTGTTTTTTTTGTTTGTTTTTTGTCTCTTTAGGGTCACACCCATGACATATGGAAATTCCCAGGTTAGGGGTCGAATTGGGGCCGTAGCTGCTGGCCTACACCACAGCCACAGCAACACCAGATCCAAGCTATGTCTGTGACCTACACCACAGTTCATGGCAACGCCAGATCCTTAATCCACTGAGTGAAGCCAGGAAGCCAACCTGCATCCTCATGGATACTAGTCGGGTTGTCAATCCACTGAGCCACAATGGGAACCCCAATTCTTTGTATTCTGAATGCCATCTTGGTTCTGCTCCTCCGAGGACTCTAAGAGACTATGATTTCCCATTTTTATAGACACAGAAAAGTTACTCAAGGTCACAGTGCAAGGAAGACTTACACCCAGGGAGCCTGGCTCCAGGATGCCTTCCCCTAATGCCATCCCAAACTGAAAAGCATGCCCCTCATGAGGGTAGGGAGTATGTACCAATTCAACAAGAACCCAGAGCCAATCTGGATCTGGGGAGCCTGCCACTCACCAGCCCACACTCATTGAAGGCCAGGTTCTCGTCCTCCGACAACTTCTGCCCTCCTGAGGCCAGCAGCTCAAAAGGTAGCCAGTCATTCTGCAAGGCCTCACGGACAAAGCCGTACAGTGCCGCCACCCGCTCCCGGGCGTAGAAGGTCCCTGGGGGGTGAGGGGGGGGACAGTCAGAGTGGCGCTGAAGCCTGTGGGAACCACCCTGGGCCCACCGGAGCCCCCAGGGAAGAGCCCAGACCGGAGGCTGTGGGGATCATGGTGCCCAGAGCCCAGCACGCACCCTGCAGCAGGCAGCCATCAGGGAAGCGCACACGCAGCACTGTGTACGTGTATTTGCGCATCTCCCTCTGCTCCTCCCTCTCACGCATGGCCTTGGTCCGCAGCACGCTCAGCCGCTCCACGGCCTCAGACCGCAGCCTCTGCTCCCGCTTTATCTCTTCAGCAGTGAGGTTGAAGAAATCCGCGGGCAGATCGAACTGGGAAGCCAGGGGCGAGGGCCGGAAGACCCGGCACTGACGGGCCAGTGTGGCCCGCACAGGCTCAGCGTGCAGCAGCTGCTCTTTATGCCGCTCCAGACTCTGTAGCTGGGCCAAGGCCTCCTCGCTCAGCACGTAGAACTCTTCAGGGCCCTCTATGACACACAGGGACGTCAACTCTGAGCCAGGCCCCTCCCACCACCCTCTTTGGGCTCAGCCAAGGCTCTTCTCTATTCCTCTTACCCTGGTCAGGGACTGGAAGCAGTGCCTTCTGGAAGCCGATGGCCTCAAAAAACTCATGGGTCCCTTCCAGGCAGTTAATGCGCTCCTGAGAGCAGAACCAGAGGTCATATGGGACCTTGGAGGCCCCTGTGCACCCCACCAGCCTTGCTGCTCACCCCATCCTCCTCCCAAAGTCCCGGGTCTCAGAGCTGCTCTGTCCCCAGAGAAGATGAACCCCTGAAGCTGTCTGTGGGGCTTAGCTTACATAGGGCCTGGGACCCTGAAAGGTCAACACCAGAGCAAAGGAGGCTGTGGGGCGAGGGAATCCCCAAAAGTGAGGGAGGTGGGCTGTGTGATGCTGGGCTTCAGAGGGGGCCACCAGGAAACAGTGGAGCCCTGCCAGCTGCACAGGTACCAAAGGGCCAGGGTGGGAGGCCCTTTGATTTCTCCACAGAAACCAGAAGTCTGTGAAAAATCTACCCAGTGCTGATGTGTTTCCAATGAATTCAAAGAAAAGCCAAAACATGCTGTGGCTGGTGGGGAGAGCAGACACTGTATGCATACTGTACACAACCTGTGCTTAGGAATCCCCCTCTCCACCTGCCAACTCCCAACTCCTGCAGGGGCCTTTCTGCAGCCTGGCTCTGGCCCCCTCTGGCTATCTGCAGGCCACCTGCTCCTACTGCTGGACTGGGTCCTGGGTGGCCTCAGGCCTGGCCATGCCAGCCACACCAGGCTAAGTCTAGTGGCAGCCCTCACCTGGAACACCTTGTTCTGCAGCTTGATCTTCCGGTATTTCTCCTCCTCCGGATGCAGGTGGATATTGTCCAAGTACCTGGGGTGAACAAGGATGGCAGCTCACAGCCACGTCAGCTTGTACTACGAGTGACCCAGGAAAGCCTGCCATCATACCCTGGACACCCACAGAGCCCAACCCCTGCTGCCCCCATCACTGGGCCTCCTCAGTCTAGGCTCTCCCATTGGGGGCACTGAGGAACAACCACGGTGGGGTGGAGTAGGCAGAGACAGAATAATGGTGCCCAGAGCTAGCTCAGAGGCTCCCGGGCAACATGGACCCCTGGGCCCCTCTGGACCTGCTCAGTCAGAGGAACTGGGGGCAGGGGAAAACCCTGCCTCCTTCATGTTCTGATGCTCTGGGAGGGAAGTCAGGGTTGGGAACCCCTAAATTGGCAAAACTCTTCGTTTTAGAGATAGCTAAACTGAGGCCCAGAGAGGCCAAGCCCCTTCCCCAAGGGCTTAGGGGAGTGAAGGGTGGGGCCTGGCTGCACTCCCAGGGCCAGGCTCCCTCAGCAGGTTGCAATGGAGGCCTAGGAGCTGGGACCCTGGTGGGAGGGGTGGGGTCCACCCACTCACTTGGCAATGGTGTCCACGCCCAGCTTCACCCGGTCACGGTCCTTGTTGAACGTGTGGATCTTCATGATAGAAGCAGCCACTGGGTCGGTGGAAAAGTGCTGGGAGGAGGGAGGAAAGCGAGTCAGAAAGGGCCCACTGGAGTTCATGTTGTGGCTCAGCGGTAATGAATCCAACTATGAGGATATGGGTTTGATCCCTGGCCTCGCTCAGTGGGTTAAGGATCTGGCATTGCCGTGAGCTGTGGTTGTAGGTAGAAGATGTAGCTTGGATTGGCCTTGTGTCTGTGATCTGGGCCAGTGGCTACATTTCCAATTTGACCCCTATCCTGGGAACTTTCATATGCCGTGGGTGTGGCCCTAAAAGAACAAAAAAAAAAAAGGAAGTGCCCATCTTGGCACCTGGAGGCCATGCCAGCCAAGCAACTGGGTCTAGTGACACCAGTGATAACAGAACTTTCTCACAGCAGGCCCTAGCATGTGACCAAAGCAAACTCGATCGTGCAGGCCCAGCAGAACAAGGAGAAAAGCCCTTTTGAGAACTCCAGCCTGGGCCTCACCCTCCCCCCACCTCTAGGAAAGAGGGGGCATTGGCAGCCTGGGTTATGCCACCCTAGGTTATGCCACCCTAGGTTGGTCTGACACACATCTTTGCCTTCTGCTCTGGAGCCCAAACCCAGCACTAAGCACCGCCAAGGGCGCTGCAGCCTCTAGATCCGGAACCTGCTGGCCACCGTGGACACACCATCCCTCCTAATCCCCCAGCCCACTGAGGGACATTCTAGGGATAGACTGAGGCAGCAGAGACAGGATGGATGCAAAAGAGGTCTGTGACCTGTGGCTGCCTGGTGCACAGCTGGGGGAGGCAAAATAGTGGAAATCTAGTCCCTGTGCTTCTGGGGTTTCACCTGCTTCCCTGGGGAGGGGCAGAACTGCAGAGGTCACATGGCCCCCATTTGATCCCTCAGCCAGCCTAGCCTCCAGGCACCTCCAGGGACTCTCTCAGCTTCCCAGTGGGAAAAGGCTATGAATGGATAACTAAGGCGAGGAGCATATCTGCTCACGCTCTAGATGGCCACTGCGCACAGCCACACCGTGTTGTCTCACAAGCAAGGCTGGCACCTGTATCTGACCCAAATTCATTTGTTCTGCTGTGTAACAGTGGGGGGTGAACAGTTGGGTTGCCAGAGGTGATGTGGCAGAGCACCAACGACCCAATCCATGCAGATCTACCTGGGCAGCCTCAGTCTGGCCCGGGAGTGCTCAGAGCTCCTGGAAGGCAGGGTGGGGCTTCTATCCCACCCCAGCCACCTTCCCTCAACTACACAGGCGTGAGTCTTCAGCAGCCATGGGTCAGACAGCTGATCCAAAAGGCTAGCTCAGCTCTGCCAGCGCAGTCTGGAAGTTTAGTTACCAGGGTAGGACAAGAGGGCCAGGAAGGGCAGAGAAAGCAGGTCTGCAGACCAGTGTCAGTGAGATGGAGGCCTCCTTAGGACAAGCGCACCCACCCCACAGGGAAGAGCTGAAGCTCCACACGCTGTTCTCAAATGTTTCCAGGCAGCCTGCAGCCTCCTTTAAATTAGGACAAACAGACAACAGACAAAGAAACAGAATGTCCAAAAAGGACAGATTTCACAGCTGTGGCCAAAAGATAGATGTTTTCAATAAATGGGGATTGGAGAAAACTGGGTAACAATCTGGGGAAAAAACAAAAAAAACCATACTAGCTCCATGCCTCATATTCTACACAGGGATAAATTCGAGTTGGACCAAAGCTTTAAACATTAAAACAAAACAAACAACAAAAGGCAAAACAGAACAGCACTAGAAAAACCATAGGAGAATTGTTTCAATCCCAAAGTGGGGAGGACCTGTCTACGTATGCCACAAAACCCGAAATAAGACTGACACATTGAATTACATAAAGATCAAAAACTTCCACATGGCAAAGTGACCAAAAACAAGTCTAAAAGTAAACAACTGAAAAAATAGTCACAAATCAAATCATAGGCAAAAAGCTAATTCTCCTAATATGTAAACAGTGCCTACATATCAATAAGAAAAAAAAAGGAGTTCCCGTCGTGGCGCAGTGGTTAACGAATCCGACTAGGAACCATGAGGTTGCGGGTTCGGTCCCTGCCCTTGCTCAGTGGGTTAACGATCCGGCGTTGCCGTGAGCTGTGGTGTAGGTTGCAGACGCGGCTCGGATCCCGCACTGCTGTGGCTCTGGCGTAGGCCGGTGGCTACAGCTCCGATTCAACCCCTAGCCTGGGAACCTTCATATGCCACAGGAGTGGCCCAAGAAATAGCAACAACAACAACAACAACAACAAACAAAGGCAAAAAGACAAAAAAAAAAGAAAAAAAATACCACTACCTAACACAAAAATTGGCAAAGAATGAACTCTTATGTGAAAACAGCTAACCGGACCCAAAAAAGGGAAAAGCAAATTAAAACTCTGCTGAGATCATATTTTTACCTAGCAATGTGGATAATAAAAAAAAGCTTGATAATCCACAGTGATACTAGGGAGACAGGAAAATGGGTACCTTCTCCCACACTGCCGGTGGGAATGTGAATCCGGACAACCCCCATGGAGGTTCATCTGCTTACAACTATCCAAAGCTTTTAAATACGTGTCCTTTCACTTCTGGAACTGACCCTAGAGCTCAAAGTGATGTACAGACAAGGTTTTCATCATATAAACCATTCCCATTAGCAAGAGACTAGGAACTTCCTACGTGCTCATCAACATAGAGCTGGTTAAATAGGGAAGAATTTACAGTGAATCATGCAGTCACTACAGAGAAGGCGGGTCTTTCAAAGTGCTCAGAAAAAAACAGAGGGGTGATAGAGCAAATGGGGTAAAGATGTTAACAACTGGTAAGGCTGGGTAAGATTAGCAGAATGACAGAGCTATCTGGGTCCTGATCCCTGGAAGCTGGAAATATGTTACGTGGTGGGGGTGTGAACGTGGCAAATGGAGTTAAGGCTACTGATCAGCGACCTTAAAATAGGATTAGCCTGGATTATACAGGTGAGCCCAATGGAATCATAAGAGCCTTTAAAAGGGGGGAGAGAAGAAAGAAGCAGAGAAAAGCAGGGAAATGGCAGCTGAGAAAGACCTGCCTTGCTGTGAAGACGGAGGAAGACATCCTGGAAGGTGAAAAAGGCCAAGGAACTGACCTCGAGCTCTCAGAAGCACACAGCCCTGGGGCCACCTCGATTGTAGACCAGCAAGACCCAAGTCCCACTTCTAACCTCCAGAACTGTAAGAGGAGAGGTGTGCTGCTGGAAGGCACCAAGTTCGGAGTAATTGTCAGAACAGTAATAGGATACTCAAACCTGGGTAAAGAATAGTCAGCTGTTCTTTTTGTTATTCTTGCAGTTTTTCTTTAGGTTTAAATTATTCCCAAATACAGAAGGATTTTTTTTTTTTTAATTTTTTGTCTTTTTTTCCCCCAAGGGCCTCACCCACAGCAATATGAAAGTTCCCAGACTAGGGGTCGAATAGGAGCTACAGGTGCCAGCCTACACCAGCCATAGCAACGAGGGATCTGAGCCACATCTGCCACCTACACCGCAGCTCATGGGAAGGCCAGACCCTTTAACCCACTGAGCGAAGCCAGGAATAGAACCCGTAACCTCATGGATAATAGTTGGGTTCACTACCACTAGGCCACTTCGGGAACCACCTAAAAAATTTTTTTTATGATTTATATTTTTTCCATTATACTTGGTTTACAGTGTTCAATTTCTACTGTACAGCAAAGTGACCCAGTCACACACATACACACATTTTTTTTCACATTATCATGCTCCATCATAAGTGAGTGGACATACTTCCCTGTGCTATACAACAGGATCTCATTGCCTATCAACTCCAAATGCAATGGTTTGCATTTATTAACCCCAGACTCCCAGTCCATCCCACTGCCTCCCCCTCCCCCAAGTTTTTTTTTTTTATTATGACTTTGGCTCTCCCAGAAATGGAATCTTTTTGATTTTCATTTATTTTTTATTTAATTTTGGGCTATGCCAACGGCATGCAGAAATTCCAGGGCCAGGGATCAAAACCAAGCCATAGTTACTGTTATTGCTCAGTGGTTAACGAACCCGACTAGTGACCATGAAGTTACAGGTTCAATCCCTGGCCTTGCTCAGTGGGTTAAGGCATTGCCTTGAGCCGGGGTGTAGATCACAAAGGAGGCTCAGATCTGGTGTTGCTGTGGCTGTGGCAGAGGCTGGCAGCTGCAGCTCCAAATCTACCCTGGCTTGGGAACTTCCATATGAAATGGGTGTGGCCCTAAAAAATAAAGCAAGCAAAAACAAACAAAGAACAAAAACACAATTGTGAAGGATACAGATGCACTGGAAGTTTGCCTGTAATTGGAGCTTTTTTTTTTTTTTTTTTTGGCTTTTTAGGGCCACACCCGCAACACTAGAGGTTCCCAGGCCAGGGGTACAGTCGGAGCTGTTGCCACCGGCCACAGCCACAGCCACAGCAATACCCGATCCGGGGCCATGTCTGCGACCACACCACAGCTCATGGCAATGCCGGATCCTCAACCCACTGAGTGAGGCCAGGGATCGAACCCACAACCCCATGGTTCCCAGTCAGATTCGTTTCCACTGTGCCACGACAGGAACTCCAGAGCATCTCTGAAAAGAGACTTCAACTACTTATATCAGCTACCTCGAGGAGGGTGGCTGTGAGGTGGGTGGGAGGCAGCTTTTCCTAGCCTACCCTTCTGTATTTTGTTGGGTTTTTGTTTGTTTTTGCTTTTTAGGGCTGCACCTGTAACATATGGAGGTTCCCTGGCTAGGGGCTGAATCAGAGCTACAGCTGCCACCCTACACCATAGCTACAGCAACACCAGATCTGAGCTGTGTCTGCCACCTATACCACAGCTCACGGCAATGCCGGATCCTTAATGCACTGAGCAAGGCCAGGGATTGAACCCCCAATCTCATGGTTCCTAGTTGGATTTGTTTCTGCTGCACCACAATGGGAACTCCCCTTCTGTATTTTGAAGTCTATCCCACAAGTTAGTATTCCCTCATTTTCCCTCATTATTTTATTTTACTTTTTTGGTAATGGAGCATGGCAGCTTGATGGTGGAATTTCAGTTCCCAGAACAGGGATTAAACCCAGCCACAGTGATACGAGTGCCAAATCCTAACCACCAGACCACCAGGGAACTTCCCGAGTATTCCCTCTTTGGAGAGGTTAAAACAGGACCACAACTGGCGTTCTCTTGTGGCACAGTGGGTTAGAGATTCAGCGTTGTCACTGTAGCGGCTTGGATCACTGCTGAGGTGTAGGTTCACTCCCTGGCCCAGGAACTTCTACATGCAGTGGGTGGGTGCAGCCAAAAAAAAAAAAAAAAAAGAACAGGACTGCAACATAGGCAGATGGAGAAACTACAGGGGCTCTGTGCCACCTGGGCTTCTGGGGCTGGCACTCACTGAGAGAATGGCCTCTCTGATGCGGGCATCCCTCTGGTCCTTCCTCAGGATGGCCCCCGTGAGTGGGCAGGTGAAGTACACTCCAGGTACCGCTAGGTGGGCTGAGCCTTCTTCTTTGGGCTCGGGCACCTGGAAGGATGGGTGAAGGTATCGGAGCCTGGACTGTAAACAGAGGCCTCATTGAGCCACCCTAGTGCCACAGGACTGAGAGTGTGGCCCTGGGAGGCAGAGATCCCTGGTCCCAGGACTGCTCCTTCACCTATCAGCCATGGGATACCTTGGACCAGTGGCCGACCCCTCTGAGCCTGTCTTCTGATCTGTTAAGATGTCCCCTAGGGACCAGCTCTGAATTATACAAGGAACAGAAAGAATGTAATAGCTCTGGACAAAGAATTAGTGCTCAATTGATGGCTCCTGCAGTTCCCATCCCCCTATCTGGTGAGGAAGGGGCTTTGGTAGGAAAGGTGGGAGTCACAGTGCCCTGGACAAGTCCTGGCCTCACTCTGGGCCTCCAGTCTAGGCAATCTCCAGGGTCCCTTCCACTCTAAAACTGAGGGAGGCCTTACAGGTGGTGCTGCTCAGAACACCCTTTCTGCCAGGCTCTTTTGAGGCCCACCTCCTCCAGGAAGGCCTCCCTGATTACACCAATTTGCATGGTGCCCTCCTACCTCCAAGGAAGGCAGCAGAGGTAAGGCTAAAGGTGCCACTAAAGGTAAGGGCTTTGGACTCAGCCAGACTGGGGTTCTAGTCCTGCTGCTGGTGGCTTCGAGGTACATGACCAAGGACAACTGGCCTCACCTTTCTGAACCTCAGTTTTTTCCTTCAGAAAAGTGGGAACTACAATAGCACCTACCCTCATGGTGTTAAGGGGAGTGGGTTGGGAACAACTTAATGGAGGTGCAATCCCTCTCCCAGTGCCTGGCATCATTAGGTGCCAAGTATTCAGGTCCCAGAAGGCACCATGCTCAAGAGAGGCTACCTCCACTTTTTAAGGGGGAGTTCCCAGAGGTGACAGTAACCTCAATCCACTCCAAAATCTCTTTTGTGTCTCCCCACCCTCCCCAGCACCTGAGGCGCACAGCCCAGGGCTAGGCACCAATCAGACCAACACAGGAGAGGGCTCAAATGGGCCCTCTAAGGGCTCGCAGGTCTCTCACTCC
Organism: Phacochoerus africanus; assembly: GCF_016906955.1. NCBI lineage: Eukaryota > Metazoa > Chordata > Mammalia > Artiodactyla > Suidae > Phacochoerus > Phacochoerus africanus. Next base: position 74,518,293 of record NC_062547.1, on the reverse strand, counting down.
CCGGGGGCATCATGTTGCCACCATGAGGCTTTGCCACTTTTACCGTGTTGGTCCCTGGGGCCTCCTGGTTCCCACTGACAGTTGCTTCAGCTCGAAGTTCTTTTCTCACTGGAGGGAGAGACAGAGATGGGTCAGTATGTGGCCCCGTGAGCCAGGCATGCCATCTCTGGCCTAGAGCCTCATGTGAGTCAAGTTCTGGTCCGTCCAGCTTGAGATCTGCCCAGCCCACCGTCTCTCCATGCCCCGCAGGCTGCACCAGACACATGCTTCTCCTCTGAGCCCCTGCTCCCATTTCCCTCCCACAGCTCCCCTGACATGCATGTCACCCAGACCACCGCAGACCCCTCTGCCTTTTCACCTTCGTTTCCCTTTGTGGACTTGCTCACAATTGTGATTTAAAAATCTCTCCCACTCCAAACCATCAGTTACGTAGTTATTTTCATCCAGAGCCAAGCAAAGGGTCTGGGACCCATGAACAGTGGAAGATCAGCCTCGAGGATGGAGGGGCAGAGGCCCGCCCTGCCTCCCCCACACACCCCAGCTGTGGCTGGAGGATGGTGGAGGCTCACCCTGGTTCCGGATAGAATCCTGGGATGTGGGGCCCCGCGCCTTGGGTTGCTTTTGCTCGAGCCGGGCCAGGGCCGCCGCGGCCGCCATCTGAGCCTCATCAGTGGGTCCCTGGCGGGGCTGCCGGAGCGCCTGCTGCTTGGGCTTTTCCTTGGGGGCCTTCTCCCTAAGGAGGAATGGAGGAGCAGTGAGGTGACACGGGACAGGCAGAGGCGCTTCTGCCCCAGCAGACAGACTCATGTCTGTTCCCCATGGGCCACCATGGCCACCAGAGGGTCCTAACACAGATGGAGGAGCCCCTAGAAGCAGATGGTGGTCTGGCTCCCAGCTCTGCCCCTTCAGGCAAGTCTTGCACCGGCTTGGGCCTCAGAGTCATCTGTCAGGTAAGCATGCCCACCTGGGCTTGCAGGGCCATGGAGCAGGCAAGAAGGCAGCTAGAGTCCACAGGGGCTGATGCGATGCACAGACCTTGCTCCTCTTCCACTCCCTTCCCTGGGCAAGTCTCCATCCTTACTGTCTACAATGGTGAGACACTGACGCTTCATCTATTGAGCACCTATTGTGTACCAGGCAGCACGCCAGGAGCTAGCTGTTCCTCCAAGGGAGGTTCCCAGATGCCCCTTCACAAGCCCCAGAGGGGCATGGACGCTCAGGCAGTGTGCCCGGCCACAGGCAGGCTCTATGTGGAGTGTGTGACAAAGAGCTGCTTTAATCTCCCTTCCACCCCGGGGAGTAAGTAAGGCGATCACCCCATGGGATGGGCGGCTGCCTAACCCGACCAAGCATGAAAAGGACCTGGACTTGACGTTCCAGCAGAGAAGTCCTTCCTCCCACCCTGGTCTGACTCACCTACCTCACTCTCCTCCTAGCCTCAGGACACTCTTCCAACTCCAATAGTTGGAATCACCTGTGCTCTATTTCTAGAACCTTCTCAAGAGCCAAGACTCTCAGTTCACAGGCCTCAGGCTCAGACACAAGACATGTAGCTCCACCCCCACTGCATCTTTCCATAAAAACGCCATTTTTCCAAGACCCCTCACCCACCCCCTTCATGACTCCTCTGGGCCACCAGAGGGATCCTTGTAAAACCCAGGCCAGGGCTAGTGACTTCTCGATGCAAAGTGCTCCCACGGCACGCACGACAGATTCCTAGAGCCTCTGCGGCCTACAGGCCCTTCACAAGCTGCCCCGTTTACCTCCTTTGGTCCTGTTTACATTCCCTGCTGTTCTCTACACAGGTCCATCCTACCACAGGACCTTTGCACTTTCTGTGCCTTTTGCCTGAAGCGTTCCGCTGGGATGAAGCAGGGGCTGCATCAAGGGTATGTGCGTGTGCGTGTGGATAGGGGTTGATTTCCACATGCCTGACTCTCACCTCTTCCAGCTCTCAGCTCAACATCACCTCCTCAGAGAGGTATTCCCAGGCCCTCTGACAGTCCCCAACATTGCTCACTAACTCCACCCTGTATAATTTTCTTTGCAGCCTATCTTTCACCATTTCTGTATTGGTTTACTTGTCCACCTTCCCCCTCTGAGAGGGCAGGGATTTTCACGCTGTAACAGTGTGGGACACACACCCTCACACATACCCTGAATCTCCCATCTTGCTCCAGACACGTCACAGAAGCCTGGATTTGCACATGAAGTCCCTCCCCTCTCCTCCCAGGCCTCCAGTCTGACACAACCATCACCCACTCAGCCCCCACCTCCTTCCTGTCACTCACTGTCCCAGCTGCACCAGCCCCCCACCTCCACCACTACTTGTTTAACACATGAATGGACCCCCTTGTCTGCCCCACTGCTCTCCCCAGGCCCCCCTTAAGCTGCCCTCCTCTTCCCTCTCAAGCTTCCAGGAATTGCACTTCCCTCCCTTATTCATGGTTTGGGCCCTCATGGGCCTCCTTCATCCCACTCATCGATCCCCTCCCAAGAACCTCAGGAACCCCCAATCCTCGTGACAGATGCCCTGATGTGCCTGCCACGCACTCGCCCTCCCTCACCCACCCCCAATGCCTCATGAGTCCCTCACCACCCCCTTCCTGCCAGCCTCCCTGCTTCTCCTCCAAACCCCTCCTAGCCCCCACCTCTTTACAATCCTTCCATTATTCCTCGCAGACCCCTCCCCAAGCTGACATCTTTCTCCAGTCCCTCCCAAGCCTAACCCCCCTCAGGTCCCCCAGCCCCTCTGCTTGTCCCACCCACCAGTGAAGCCTCCTTCTCAGCCCACTGGCCCTCAGACTGGCATCCTCACCTGCTCTAGCTCTTCACTATCCTCTACACAGCAGTGGCCCCTCGGCCACCTCCCTACGGAGTTTCCTGTGGGTCTCCAGGCCCTTCTCTCAAAGTCCTCACCAGATAAGTCTCAGAGGCCTGGAAGTGCAGGCCAACTTCTCCTCCCCTCCCAGGTCTCCCCCAGGGGATCCAGGCTGGCTCAGCCATCACTCAGGAGGCCCCAGTCTCCTTCCAGACTCCTCCGGCTCCTCACCTCCACCCACCTGCCCACTTTCTCCTCCCAGATCTTCCTCAGCACCTTCAGAACAGCCCCTCCCAATTCACCCAGACCTCCCAAGCCCCTCCCTACCCTTCCAACAATGCCTCAGGCTTCCTGGAGATCCAGATTCTCACCCCATTCTCCCTCCTGCTCCAGAACCAAAGCCCAGACCGCTACTGCCATGAACTCTAAGCCTCACGACTTTTTGCCACTCCAGTTCTACTTCTCCAGGCTCAGTCCCAAAGCTCTGGTCACCTAGATTCCCCCAAATCTTAAGCGATGCCTCTTTAGGGTCCCGTCTCCACCTCCCCGCCTCTCCCTTTACCGCCCGCGCTAACCCTCTAGGGTCTCTCCACTGACCACTCAAAAGCTGCAGCCCCGCCCCCTCCCTCCTGCCCCGCCCCCGGAGGCTTCCCCTCCCCCTTACTCCCACCCTCCTCTTGACCCGCCCCCCCGAAGTCTCTCCCGCTCCTCAGACTCTCCGCCGCCCCTCCCCACCTCTCGCCTACTCTGCCCTACCTCCACCCAGCCCGCCCCCTAGCCTCAAGGCCCAGCGCCCGTCACTAACCCGACCGACTCTGTAAGCTTCTGTCCCGGGCCCGCGCTCTTGAATTTGATGTCGGCCTTGATCTCCTGGAAGAATTTCTTCATGGTGGCGGCGGCCCGGCGGCTGGGAGCCCCGGGGGGGCGGGGGGCGCAAGGCCCAGTCCGGGAGGGGCCGGCAGGAGCCAACAACCGGAAAGAAAATACGTCCTCGCCGGAAGTCCCGCCTTCGCGCGACAAGCCACGTGACAATAGGACCTGCGTGCCTCTAGCTCTCATCCGCTCGCTAGCCTGGTGTGCCCGCTCTACACTCTGGCGCTGCGTCTCGGTGGTTCTCCAGGAATCTGTTGCCCGGGGCAACGAGGGCGCTTCCAGAGGGAGACGGCTTGGGCACCTTTCACCGCTTTTCCTAAAGAGTGACAGGAGAGGGAGGAACGGGCCTACTTTTTCTCTGCTCAAGAATCTTCTCTGGCTCTCCAGCTGTTACCTGATAGTCTCAATTCAATATGGGGGCCTTTCAAGACCCCCAAAGCCCAGCCCCGTGGTCAACACCAGTAGTCCCCCCACACACACTGTGGAAGAGAATGAAGAGGATGCACAGAGCAGGGGCTTGGGGATCCATGATGCCATGGATCCCAGAGGGGTTTGAGTTTAGGGGATTGGAGGTTATTCTCAGAGCGTTGACAGAATTTAAGGAAAAATCTAATGCAGACCAAACTTTAACCTTCCTGAATTGTTTCCTACCTGTGAAATAGGAGTGAAGAATAGCACCGGCCTAGTAGGATTGTGAGGATGAGGATGCAACTCGAGAGCCCTCAATAATGGCAGGGGTTAAAAAGATTTACTCTTTCAGTAGTTCTTGAGCGTCACCTCTGTACCAGCATTGAAAAAAACAAACCAAATTCCCTTTCGTGGAGAACTCTTGATTATTTTTTTTTCTTTTTGATCGGGAAAAGAAGCAGGTGATTTGATTAAAACTACGGCGGTTCAGTGCTATGGAGAAGAATTTTGTAGAAAATAGGATTTAGGGGAGGGGAGAGTGGGAGCAGTCTATAACCTCAAATAAGGGTCAGGCACAGGAAAACGGCATGTTTGAAACCGCCTGGGCAATCTGAATGGGTCTGAGCATTAAGTAATATAAAGAGATTGTTGATTTTGCTAAGAGTGGTAATGACAAGACAGTGATGTTTAAAAATAAGTTTTTAGGGAGTTCCCGTCCTGGCGCAGTGTAAACAAATCGGACTAGGAACCATGAGGTTGCCGGTTCGATCCCTGGCCTGCTCGGTGGGTTAATGATCTGGCGTTGCCGTGAGCTATGGTGTAGGTCACAGACAGGCTTGGATCCTGCGTTGCTGCGGCTCTGGCGTAGGCCGGCGGCTACAGCTCTGATTAGACCCCTAGCCTGGGAACCTCCATATGCTGAGGATGGGGCCCTAAAAGGACAAAAGCCAAGAAAATAAAAATAAGTTTTTACGGAGTTTCTGTGTGGCACAGCAGAAACGAATCCTACTAGTATCCATGAGGATGTCAGTTGGATCCCTGGCCTCTCTCAGTGGGTTGGGGATCCAGTGTTGTGGTGAGCTGTGGTATAGGTCACAGACTTGGCTTGGATTCTGCATTGCTCTGGCTGTGGTTTGGCCAGCAGTTGTAGTTCCCATTGGACCCCTAGCCCAGGAACCTCCATATGCCTCAGATGCAACGCTAAAAGAAAAAATAAAAAAAATGTTTTTAGTCACTCCCTGACAGCTCAGCAGTTCAGAGATCCAGGATTGTCACTGCTGTGGCTCTAGTTACTGCTGGGCATAGGTTTGATCCCTGGCCTGAGAGTTTCTGTATGCCGTGGGTACAGCCCCAAAAATAATAGTTTTTACCAGTTAGAGATACTTTGAGGTATTTGTGTATGAAATGACATCTCAGGTATGTTTTTTAATTTTTAATTTTTTATTGAAGAACAGTTTATTTATAATGTGCCACTTTCTGCTGTACAGCAAAGTGACCCAGTCATATATATAGATATAGATTCCCTTTTTTTTTTCTTTTTGTCTTTTCAGGCCCCACCCGCAACATATGGAGGTTCCCAGGCTAGGGGTCCAATGGGAACTACAACTGCTGGCCAAACCACAGCCAGAGCAATGCAGAATCCAAGCCAAGTCTGTGACCTATACCACAGCCTACCACAATGCTGGATCCCCAACCCACTGAGTGAGGCCAGGGATCCAACTGACATCCTCATGGATACTAGTAGGATTCATTTCCGCTGCGCCACGACAGAAACTCCGTAAAAACTTATTTTTATTTATGTATTTTTCTTGGCTTTTGTCCTTTTAGGGCCCCATCCTTGGCACATGGAGTTTCCCAGGCTAGGGGTCTAATCAGAGCTGTAGCCGCCAGCCTACACCACAGCTACATCAACGTGGGATCCAAGCCTCGTATATGACCTACACCATAGCTCACGGCAATGCCGGATCCTTAACCCACCAAGCAAGGCAAGGGATCGAACCTGCATTCCTCATGGATGCTAGTCAGATTTGTTTCTGCTGAGCCACAACGGGACCTCCATACCTGCCTCTTTACGGATGCTATATCAGACCCTTAACTCACTGAGCCACAATGGAAACTCCTGTTTTTTGTTTTTAGCAAGTAAATTCTGGGGTAATTTGTTGGGCAGCAATAGCTAAGTAATGGAAGAACATACTGTATTCATAGCGCTAACCTTTTCAACTTTTCTAAATGTTTGAAATATTGACAAAAAAAAAAAAAAAAGGAGTTCCCGTCGTGGCGCAGTGGTTAACGAATCTGACTAGGAACCATGAATGAGGTTGCAGGTTCGGTCCCTGCCCTTGCTCAGTGGGTTAACGGTCCGGCGTTGCCGTGACCTGTGGTGTAGGTTGCAGATGCGGCTCGGATCCTGCGTTGCTGTGGCTCTGGCATAGGCTGGCGGCCACAGCTCCGATTAGACCCCTAGCCTGGGAACCTCCATATGCCGCAGGAGCGGCCCAAGAAATAGCAAAAAGGCCAAAAAAAAAAAAATTGAAAATAACAATTTATAAGGGTTATATCCCTTATAGTCTCAAATGAAGATAAAGAGACTGGCCCCAAATCACATAGCCAGACAATGATATATTCCAATCTTCTTTCTCCAGGAAGCCCTCCTTTAGTACCTTTCTTAAGCTAGATGTAGTCTACTCTGAGCTCCCAAGGCACCTCTCTCTTATAATAATCACCGGTGATATTTGGTGAGTGCTGTTTACATGCCTATATTTGTGTCATCTTCATAGACTTAATAGCAGCTCGGTTGATAAATCAAACACTGCTGATTCTCCAATGTTGCAGATGAGTAAACTAAGACCTAGAGAAATCAAATCATTTGCTCAAGGTTGTTGAGTTTTTACATAGCTTTTGATTTTTGCATTCAAAGATATTCCAAAGTTTGAGTTGCCATCGTGGCTCAGCAGAAATAAATCTGATTAGTATCCATGATGATGCAGATTCAGTTCCTGGCCCGGTGCAGTGGGTTAAGGATCCGGCATTGCCATAAGCTGTGATGTAGGCCTTAGACACAGCTTGGATCCTGCATTGCTGTGGCTGTGGTGTAGGCCAGCAGCTGTAGCTCCAATTCAACCCCTAGCCTGGTAACCACCATATTCCATGGGTGTGGCCCTAAAAAGACAAACAAACAATAACAACAACAAAAAAGATACCCTAAAGTTGCAAAAACTTTCTCTTACGTTTTCTTTTCTTTTCTTTTTCCTTTTGGTCACACCTGTGGTATATGAAAGTTCCCCAGCCAGGGATCTAATGCAATCAGAGTCACAGCTATAACCTACACCGCAACTGTGAAAATGCCAGATCCTTAACCCATTGCACCGGGCCAGGGACTGGACCAGTACTTCAGCAGTGACCCAAGTGGCTACAGAGACAACACCAGGTCGTTTAGTTGTTGTACCATAATGGGAACTCCTTTCCTATATTTTCTTTTCTTTTTTTTTTTTTGTCTATTTGTTATTTCTTGGGCCACTTCCGAGGCATATGGAGGTTCCCAGGATAGGGGTCTAATCGGAGCTGTAGCCACCGGCCTATACCAGAGCCACAGCAACTTGGGATCCGAGCCGCGTCTACAACCTACACCACAGCTCATGGCAACGCCGGATCGTCAACCCACTGAGCAAGGGCAGGGATCGAACCCTCAACCTCATGGTTCCTAGTCGGATTCGTCAACCACTGCGCCACGACGGGAACTCCTTCCTATATTTTCTTCAAAATGTTTTGTAGTTTAACTTTTACATTGAGGTATATGATTAATTAAGATTTCTTTTTTTGGCCACGCCCACAGCATGGGGAAGTTCTAGGGCCAGGGATCAAACTGGCACCACAGCAGCAACCAAAGCCGCTGAAGTGACAATGCTGGATCCCTAAACTACTGATCCACAGGGGGACTCCAGGGTAAGCACATTTTAAAAATAAGTTGCTGGGAGTTCCCATCGTGGCTTGGCGGTCCCAACTAATATCCATGAGGACATGGGTTCAATCCCTGGATTTGCTCAGTTGGTTAAGGATCATTTCCGCTGAGCCACGGTGGAATTCCTGTGGGGTCCATACTTTTAATCTCTGCAGTCAGCAGAATAGTGCACCTTAAAGATGACCATGTTCTGGAGATACCGTCATGGCACAGTGGTTAACGAATCCGACTAGGAATGCCACAGATGTTACCATATTCACAGGTTCTCAGGATAAGAACATGGTCATCTTTTTTTTTTTTGTCTTTTTGCTATTTCTTGGGCCACTCACATAGCATATGGAGGTTCCCAGGCTAGGGGTCTAATCGGAGCTGTAGCCGCCAGTCTATGCCAGAGCCACAGCAACGCTGGGTCCGAGTCTCGTCTGCGACCTACACCACAGGTCACGGCAACGCCGGATCGTCAACCCACTGAGCAAGGGCAGGGACTGAACCCGCAACCTCATTCATGGTTCCTAGTCGGATTCGTTAACCACTGCGCCACCACGGGAACTCCAAATATTTCTTAATCATAGGATCGAGGAGTTCCCGTCGAGGCGCAGTGGTTAATGAATCCGACTAGGTACCATGAGGTTGCAGGTTCAATCCCTGGCCTTGCTCATTGGGTTAAGGATCCGGCATTGCCGTGAGCTGTGGTATAGGTCCCAGACACAGCTCAGATCCCACGTTGCTGTGACTTTGGCGTAGGCCGGCAGCAACAGCTCTGATTAGACCCCTAGCCTGGGAACCTCCATATGCCGCAGGAGCAGCCCTAGGAAAGGCAAAAAGACAAAAAAAAAAAAAAGAAAATCATAGGATTGAAAGCTGATGGCCCAGGCAATAACTGGAGATCAAGCCTGCGGCGCACAGTAGGTACTTATGTTACCTGCTGATTAGTAGGGGATGTTTCTTTTTTTGCTTTTTCTTTTTTTGCTTTTTAGGGCAGGACCCACAGCATATGGAGGTTCCCAGGCTAGGGGTTGAATGGGAGCTGCAGGTGCCGGCCTACACTACAGCCACAGCAACACTGGATCCTTAACCCACTGAGTGAGGCCAGGGATCAAACCCGCAACCTCATGGTTACCAGTCTGATTCTTTTCTGCTGCACCACAACGGGAATTCCTGGTAGGGGATGTTTCATGCAGTTCTAGGTGGAGAATGAGATAGCAACTTCCCTAGTTTGTTACCTACTCTGGTCAAGTAGTAGGTCCTATCGCAAGGAGGGAACAGGAAGCAATGTCATCTCCCTAGGTAATGACTAATGGCTCAACTATTGGCTTCACTGGCCTCTGATTTGGTGGGAATGTGTGGATCCTCTCCTCTTCCTGCCCAGCCTGCCACTTTGGGGACCCTCCTGTCCCACTTGGTGAATTCTGTCCTCTGGCTTCCAAAAGAGCTTGATCTTTGTTCAGCTGCTCAACGTGGCACAGCCAGGTTTTCTGCACTGGTTCAGGTCTGGGGGAAAAGAAGTTTGTGCTGAATCAGGAGGGCCCTGGAGATGGGGACCTGCAGAAATGGTTTTTTTTTTTTTTTTTTTCCCTGTGCCTACAGAATGGGGAGGTTCCTGGGGCAGGGATGGAACCTGCACCTCAGCAGTGACCCAACCCACTGCAATGACAATGGTGGATCCTTAACCTGATGTGCCAAAAGAGAATTCCTAGAAGTGGCATTCTTGCCCTCAGACTGACTGAACGTATGACCTCAGGCAAGCAGGTCCCTCTTTGGGCCTCAGTGTCCCCATTTGTACTCTGGCCTAGTCTAGACTCCTCTGCACCAACTTCCTTGATTATGGTGCAACTTCTACCCCAATGTGAGGGAGACCAGTCTTAGTAAAGAAAAATACGGGGAGTTCTCGCTGTGGCGTAATGGGATCAGTGGCATCTTGGGAGCATTGGGACAAAAGTTCCATCCCCAGGCTGTCAGAGTGGGTTAAAGTGGCTTGGGTCCTGACTGTGGCTTGGATCTGATCTCTGGCTGGGGAACTCCATATGCCTCTGGGTAGCCAAAAAAAAAAAAAACAAACCCAAAAATGGAATGCCCAGTTAGATCCAAATTTTAGATCCAAATACTTTACTGTTTATATATATGATTTATTGTTTAATTTACTGTTTAAATATATAATTTAAATTGACAATCTTAATTTTTTTTTTCCATTTTGGGGCCACACCCTCAGCATATATGGGGGTTCCCAGGCTAGGGGTCCAATCAGGGCAATGGCTGCTGCCCTACACGACAGCCATAGCAATACTGGATTGTTAACTAACTGAGCGAGGCCAGGGATCGAACCCGCACCTCATAGTTCCTAGGATATTTCTCTTGGATAGACACCTGGTTGGAATTATTGGCTCATATAGTAAGTGTCGGTTTAACTTTGGAAAAAAGAAAGAAAACTCGTCTTTTTGAGATAGATTTCACATGCTTAGGGATGTTTCTTGAAACTAAAGTATTATATCCGTACCCTGGGATCAAATCCCTCCATTTTTTTCATAAAGTTTTTTTTTTTGTCTTGAGGGCTGCAACCAAGGCATACGAAGTTCCCAGGCTAGGGGTAGAATCGGAGCTATAGCTGCCAGCCTACGTCAGAGCCATAGCAACGCCAGATCCAAGTCGCGTCTGCGACTTACACCACAGCTCATGGCAACGCCAGATCCTTAACCCACTGAGCGAGGCCAGGGATCGAACCCACAACCTCAAGGTTCCTAGTCGGGTTGGTTTCTGCTGCGCCTCCAAGGGAACAAATAAAGTTAAAATAAAACCCAAACAGGCCATCGATATTCACAAGGCATACAGTAGAATCCTTCTGCCCCAAATGCCCTTCCAGCACCCACTGGTCTAATCATCTTTGACCTCTGGTTAAACTATTTCTTCAGAGAAAAACCTATTGGTTCCCCAGGATAGAGAAAGTTTCCGCCATTACTCAGCTCTTTCTCAAGAACTCTATTTTACTTTTGAGTTATTTAGAAAGAAATGAACATTTCCTTGCCCTGCTAGACACTGAATTCTCAAAAGCAGGGTTAATAGCACTTAGTGCTTCAAGTACTTCCTACTGCCAGGCACAGTTTCTGGAGCCTTAGGGGTGGTGATGTCATTTAATCCTTACATAGGATCCCTACCATTATGAATCCCATTTTACAGATGGGGATACTGAGGCAGAGATTATAGTAATTTACAGTAACTTATCCATGGCAGTGCTCAATACATTTTTCTCCACTGAATTACTATGTATATTACATATTTTGTGGCTCTGGCACATGGCGCTCAATAAACTTGTCCTGAGTGAAGAAATAAGTGTTTCGTGCCCTTTTTTTTTGGCTATTTTTCCTCAGAACCCCCCATACCGCCCGCCTCTACCCAAGCCCCACCCTCTCAAGCCTGCAACGGCGCGTCCCTATTTTGAGTTGAACCTTGTCTCTCGATATCCAATGGTGGACAGGTGCTTCAGCTCCTCCTCCTGTGATAGCCAATGCCCACTCTCTACCTTGAGCCGCTTCTCTCGTGGTATCCAATGGCCTGCAGATCTATATTAAGCCCCTCCTCAGGGTACCAGGCTACCAATGACCCTCCCTTTACATTGATTGGGCCTTCTTTCCTATGATATCCAATAGCATGCTGGCTACTTAAGGCTCCTCCTCCTATGGCCGTCTAATGCCCTCCCCGCTACCCTATACCCCGCCCTAAACGACTCTGGCTGCCCTGCTTCTTCACTTGCTGTCCGCCTGTTTCCCTCCTCCCACCTTTCCTCTTTCACCTCCCATAACCTCCGTCCCCTCCCATTAGGCCTCCACGTCACGCCCCCTTGCCTGTATCCGTTATCCAATCCCGTTAACTTGCTCTGCTCCAACCCCTCTTCTTATTGGTCCCCATGCTCCTCCATCCCCGCACGTGGTCCTGAGCGACGGCGTCGCCCACCCCTGATGATCGGAGGGCGGGACTTCCGGCGGCAGACAAGCCAATAAACACGCTCCGACTCGCTAACCAGGCCGCCGCCCCCGCCCCTTCGGCGCCCTGCTCCCGCCCCCAGCTTCGCCTCCCGCTGCTGCCGCCTCCGCCGCAGCCGCTGTCGCCGCCGCTGCCGCTTCCCGCGGCCTGGGCCTCTCGCCGCCAGCATGCCGCACGCCTTCAAGCCCGGGGACTTGGTGTTCGCCAAGATGAAGGGCTACCCTCACTGGCCCGCCCGGGTGAGGCCGCGCGGGAGATTGGCCAGGCGACAGGGGGGTGGGGGAGTGGGGCTGTAAGGGGCCCCAGGCCTGAGGGACCCGCGCGCCGGGGGTCTGGGAGTACCCCTCCTTGAGGAACCCGCTTGCCAGGAGTTTGGAGGCACCCAGGCCAGGGGTACTCGCGTGCCTGGAGGTCTGGGGGTCCCTAGCCTGAGGGATTCTCCCGCGTGAGGTATGGGGGAACTTGGGCCTGGATGTCTGAGGGTCCCAGGCCTGAGGGACGCACCTGCCGGGAGTTTTGTGGGGACCTGGGCTTGAGGGGCCCGGGCGCCGGGGATGTCGAGGGCCCTGAGATTAGGGGACCCTCTGGGGGCTCCCAGAGCCGAGGTATATGGGTTGAGGGACTTGGGGTCTCAGGGGTCAGGGTTTAAGTTTGAAGGAGGTCGGTAGCTATGACTGGAGCTGAGGAACCTTGGATTTGAGGAGAGGGCTCAAACTGATGAGAAGGAGGTGCTCTGGACCTCTTTGGGGGGGCAACAAGAAGCCAAATTCTGAGGGCCTGGGGGTCGAGGTGGGCCTAGGATAAGGGTTCCAGTAATGGAGAAAAGTAGAAGCTCGAGGTTGAGAGATGCTCAGGAGGGTCAGGGCTGGAAATAGGGCTGGGGGCTATATTCACAAGGTCTCTGGAGCTAAGAGGACTCTGTCTGAAAATGTGGGACATCAGAGACCAGAGGTTGGAATAATACTTGTTTGGGGGTGTCCTGGAGACTAGGTGTCTTGTGAGGAGGCTGGCCCTGGTGGAGGAGGCTGGTTGGGTCACAGGGTGGAGGGAGGGCTTGGGGGGAGTGATGCTTGAATCAGAGACAAGCCACTGGGACTTCAGCTGGAAAGAGAAGAGCATCTGAGGGAGGGGGCTGGGCCAAGGGGACTTTGGAAATCCCCTTTGAGGAAGCTGGCATCCAGAGGACTCACATGAGGGGTCCAGGTCTGAAGGACATCTTGAGAAGGAGTCTCATCTGCAGAGGGGAGTCTCATCTCCAGGCGGTGTCTCTGGGGCAGCCCAGTGTGGAGGAGGGGCCAAGAGGTGGTTGTCATCTCCAGGTCCCAGGCAACCCAGGACTGAGGTTGGTGGAATATACATGGTAGGACTGAAGGAGTTTGGGGGGTGGGAACCCCAGGCTGCAGTAGAGCATGAGGGACAGTAGAAGGACGAAGCTGAAAATTTGATTAGAACAGAAGAACAGGAATTGCCTGGGCCATACTATGGGGTGGCTGGAGAGTTCAGTCTCACTCCCTGCCAGACCCTCCCTCCCTCTGGGTGGAAGTAAGCAGAAGGGCACCGCACAGAGCTGGGTGTTTGTTTGCAGAGAGGCCGCCGCAGGATTCCAGGAGTGGGCCTGGGGACTGCTAACCAGGCAGCCCTGAGAACAGTCCACAGCTGGTGCCGCCGCTAGGATATCTGGGCCTCAGGCTCAGAGGCAGGTCCTGGGTGAGGTCTGAGCAGAACCAGGTCTGGAAGACATGGCAGGCTGGTCCTCAGGGTGATGGAGTTTGGGGATGCTTCTGTGCAGGAGTGGGATGCTTGGGATGGATGTCTGCAGCCCAGAGCCCAAGGACTTTGAAAAGTAGCCCAGAGAACTGAGGAAGGAAGCTGGGGGGCGGGGAGGCAAGATTCCAGCAGCCCCCAGGCTTTGCAGAGCATGGGAGGGAAGTAATGGGGACCAGAGAACCCACTCTAACTTGATTTGCTTGGGCTTACTTTCTTGGGGGCACCGGAGTGATAAAACTTTATGGGCACTTCCCTTCCTCCCAGAGTACCAGCTTCTCCCTCTCCGTCCCCCCTCCTCCTGCCGGCTCTCTAAGCCCAGAACACTTCCAAGCACCTGATTGGAAGTGAAGGGGCTGCTAGCCTCCTGTAGGGGGGTGATTGACAGCTGCCGGAGCCCATGGGCCTATAGGGAGAGGGTGGGACTTCCTGGATGCTCTGGGCCTGTCTCCTGCAGCCCACCCCCCACCCTCTGCATCCTTGGAGCTGCCAGCTGCTGCCTCTAGGAGAGCAGTCCCCTCACTGATGGCCTCTTTGCGGGTGGGGGTCCCGTGGGAGTGTCCTAGGAGTTCGTAGAAGCTGGGCTTGGCCCCACCCCCTGGCTGCTTAGAGGACCGTATTTGGCTTTCCCCAGGAGAAACTCCTAACCTGAGGGTGGAGAGAGCCCCCTGGGGGGAGGGGACAGGTATGCAATTAGGGGTTCCACGGAAGAATGCAGATGCCTAATTGGAAGGTGCTGCGTCTTCTTCCTTTGAAGGCTGCCCTCCTCCCAGCATGCTTTCTTGATTTCCTGGGTCAGTGGGTGAAGCTGCCCCCAGCCACCCCCTGACTGACCTCTCACTGCAGATCGATGACATCGCCGACGGTGCTGTGAAGCCCCCACCCAACAAGTACCCCATCTTCTTTTTTGGTACACACGAAACGTAAGTGTCCCCCACTGGGGCTGGATTTTCCCTCCTGGTGCCTCTGGAGGTGGCCTGGCTCACCTGGGCCCGGCCCGTGATTCCTTTCTCCAGAGCCTTCTTGGGACCCAAGGACCTGTTTCCCTACGACAAGTGTAAAGATAAGTACGGGAAACCCAACAAGAGGAAAGGCTTCAATGAGGGCCTCTGGGAGATCCAGAACAATCCGCATGCCAGCTACAGTGCTCCTCCGGTGAGTCTGTGCAAGGGGAGTGTGGTCGTGCAGGGTCTGCAGAGCCCAGGGCAGGTGAGCACATTGGGGACCAGAAGTGGTCTTAATTTGTCTCATAGAAAGAGAAGAGGCATCTGGAAAAGGCTCCTCCCGCTCAGCAATGCTGACTTTTGAGACTTCATCATTCTCTATAGGGGGCCATCCTGAGCACAGCAGGGTGTTGAGCAGCATCCCTGGCCCCACCCACTCCTTTCTAAGAGCTCCTTCACCCACTTGTGACAGCCGAACATGTCTGGAGACTTTGCCAAGTGCCCTGTGGCTCAGTGGAGGGGTATAGAATCACCCCTGGTGAGACTCACTGCTCTAGGATTAGCCTCTGTGCATGACAGTGTTGTCACAGCTTCTAAGAAACCTTATGTTTTCTAAGGAAAGAAAATTTTTTTCTATCAATAATACCCTCTTTTTCCCTCATTATTGCCAGATTTCAGATCTGGGAAAAGGCTGCAGTTAGTAGATGGGAGAGTTCTTGCTTAGGTAGGAAAGGAATGCCAACAATCACAAAGATGATATCTCTGTGGCAAATCAGTGTCTGGAAACATTCAGGGAGAAAAAGGAATATAGAGGGAGTTCCCACTGTGGCACACTGGGTTGAGGATCTGACTGCAGTGGCCTGGGTTGCTGCGGAGGTTTGGGTTCAATCCCTGGCCCAGCACGGTGAGTTAAGGATCCAGTATTGCCGCAGCTGTGGCTTGGATTCAGTCCCTGGCCCAGGAACTTCCATATGCCGCAGGTGTGGCCATAAGATTTTAAAAAAGGAATTTAGGAATTCCTATCGTGGTGCAGTGGAAACGAATTTAACTAGGAACCATGAGGCTGTGGGCCTCGCTCAGTGGGTTAAGGATCTTGAGTTGCCGTGAGCTGTGGCATAAGTTGCACCTTGGACCTGTCGTTGCTGCACCTGTGGCATAGGCCAGCAGCTGTAGCTCAGATTAGACCCCTAGCCTGGGAACCTCCATATGCTGCAGGTGGAGCCCTAGAAAGACAAAAGACAAAAAAAAAAAAATTTACAGAAGCTGAAGTGAAATTCATAAAAAGCCGTGGAAAGATGATAGAGGGGTGCCTTGCTCTGGGTGTTTTGGGGTGAGATGCAGATGAGGGGAGACTGATCTGAGTTTCCCCACTCTGCTTTTCACCACCGCTCTTGGGGTTCCCCACGGAGATGCGGGGAGGTGCAGTAGCCTGGCCTCAGGAGGGGCGAGCTCAGGGTTGGCTGGGAGGCCAAGCTATTTGACTTGGAACTTGGCTGTCAGGGAAGAAACAGTGTTCCTCATGGTCTGTGGGTGGGGAAGCAGGAGTCGGAGCGGTCTGGTTCGTGCAAGCAGAGTAGTGCTGTAGCATTTGGTCCTGCTGGAGAGCTCGGCATCCTAGGACTTGGGTCTGGTCTGGGTGTGCCTCTCCTGTGGCACTATTACCCACTAATCTGTCTACCCACTGATCCAGCAGACACTCCTGTATAGACCCCAGCAGTGCACGTGCGAGTCACGGGCCGTACTGGGGACCAGGAATCCTAGCTGAAGCCGACACACCTTTTGCCTTCTGGGAGCTCACGATCCAGAACTTGGAGTCCATTGAACAAGTCTCTCAAGCGCTGAGGGTTTGGCAGCCCCTCTTCAAGGGGCTCAGCTCACTTTCCATGCTTGTGGGTGGTGTCGTTCACCTACCATGATGGTTCGGGGAGTCAGAGGTTCCCCCTGCTTTGATCCCTGAAGTCTCTCTGGGCTTTGCACGTTCCCGACTTGGGTAAACAGATGGGACGTTAAGGTAGTTGAGTTTCATGAGATCCTTTTCTGGCTCCAGCTCAAGTTCTTTTTAGTCTAGTCCTAAGCTTATTGCCTTGTGGTGAATCATCACACTACTTAATATTTATTACACACCTTCAGCCTGCTAAGTACCGTGTAGATGCCTGCCCTCGAGGAAATGAAACCCAAAAATGGTGTAACCTTGACATTAAACCAGCCCTGTGCAGACTCCCCAAGTTGAGAAGTAGTTATAAATGGGAGAGTACAGTATTACTCTTTGGTTTTCTGACCCATCTATGTTCCAAACCCGACATCGGTTTACAAATGCAGATCCTGGAAGTTTCTGTTGTGGCTAATGGGTTAAGAACTCAACTAGTATCCATGAGGATGTGGGTTTGATCCCTGGCCCTCCTCAGTGGGTTAAAGGATCTGACGTTGCTGTGAGCTGTGGTGTAGGTCGCAGATGCGGCTTGATCTGCTGTGGCTGTGGTGTAGGCTGCCAGCTCCTGTTTGACCCCTAGCCTGGGAACTTCCATATGCCACAGGTGTGGCCTTAAAAAAGAAAAAAAAAAAATGCAGATCCCTGGACCCCACCCCTAGAGACGTAGGTGTGGTAGTTTAGGGCTGAGGCCTGGGCACCTTGAAGTATTTGATCCCACACGTTATCCTAGATGCTTCTCCTCCCCCCCCACCCCCCATTTTTGGCCGCCCCTTGACATATGGAGCTCCTGGGCCAGGGATCAGATCTGAGCCGTAGTCTTAACCTAAGCTGCAGCTTTGGCAATGCTGGATCCTTAACCCACTATGCTGGGCAGGGGATGGAACCCATCTCTGAAGATGCTGATGACCTCGTTGAACAGTGGGAGCTCCCTAGATGGTTCTGATGGAGCAGGTCCACCGCAGACTTTCAGAAGCACTGCTTTGAAGGTTCCTGGGCAGTTGGTCTTTTCATCCTGTAAGGTTTTAGTTTATTTTTACGTTTTCGAGTGGGAACACAGACTCATGGTACAAGACTACCAAGTACAAAAGGGCATATGGTGAGAGGTCAGTCCTGGCTCCCAGCTGCTCTGTTTCGACTTCCTCTCAAGGTAGCCCCAGCTCCCACTTCCTTGGGTTTCCTTCCAAGATTCTCTATTCACATAAAACCCTGCATAGCTTGCTTTTTTAAAAGCATATAATTCTCTGCTTTGCTTTATTCCCTTAACAACGTGTCTTGCCAGTTGGTCCCCTTTGTGCAGAGAACAGCTTCATTCTTTTCAACAGCTTTAATTCAGTGTGCTCCCCCTAAGGGATGTAGGGCAGGTTCTGTTACCATGTCCCCCTGCCAAGCCAGGACGGTATGTCATTGTGGTTCCAGCTGCTCACAGTAATACTGACGTGGGCTGGGCAGGTGACATCTTTTCCATTTTACAGCTGAGCATACTGAGGCCTGGAGCGTTTGCTTAATTACCTAGAGGGACCTCCTAGACCTCTACCAGGATTTTTCAACATTCGGGGCTGAGTCACTCTCTGTGGAGCATCCTGGGCGCTGTGGGCTGAGCATCCCTGGCCCCACCCCCTCGGTGCCAGGACCCCCACCCCCACCCTTGCCCCAGTCTTATACGCTGCATGTCTTTAGACATCGCCAAATGCCTCCTGGGGGACAGAATCAACCCTGGTTGAGAACCACTGACCTAGAAGGATCCAAGCTGATAAATACAGCCTTGTGGCCTGAAAGGGGAGGAGGTAAACGGACCTGTGCCAGTAGCTGGTTGGAGCTGAGATGGGACTGAAACCCAGGCTTCCCGTCTCCCAGGCCAAATTTCTTTTCTAGTCAGTACAAGCTGGGTAGGGTCTTGTGGGGGAGGCGGGCTTGAAGAGCGACCTATACACAATGTAACCTGAGGGTAAGAGCCCTGCCATGTGGGCGCGTGGACCTGAGTTCAAGGCTGGCTCTTCCTCCTGCTGACTCTGCACCTTGGGGATTGACATCTCCTCATCTCAAGCAGGCTCAAGGCGGAACCAGCTCTCATGGGGCTGTTGGGAGAGTGCAGTGAGCCATTGCCCATCAGGCGCCTGGCCCAGGGCCCACAGCAGTGCTCAGTAGGTGAGGAGGCAGTGCTGTGACACAGGGAGACCAGGCCAGGGGTTTGACCTTCATTTCCACCTCAGTCACCCTCCTAACCCATTACAGTAGCGAGAGAAACTAGTGCTTGTCTCACTCAACCGGTGGTCACGGGATGGTGCGGGTTGACCTTAATTTCCCAGTTCCCTTCCAAGGTACCAGCATTCCTGTCCTCCAGTTGTTTCCATGGGGATTGGATTTCCCAATCCGATTTTGCTGGCAGGTAGTTAGATCTTGTGGGCCGACCCCAGGAAATCTAATCTCTGGCTTAATCCACAAAGCACAGTGGAGGGCAAGTCGCTTACCTTCCAGGAGACTCAGTTTCCCTACTTGTGGGACATGCCCGTTTGTCTCAGGTGTCTGTCCGGGCCGTCGAGGTACAAATAGGGTCACGATTGGTTAAGAGCTTGGCAGAAGCAAAGGAGGGATTTTTACCAAGCAGTGGCTGTGTCCTGTGGGCCAGGCTTCAGGGTTGAGGCTAAGCTGGCTTGCACCCTGGCTCTGTCTCTTACCCTTGTGACTTGGCGCTGTCATGCCACCTTTGTGTGCAGAGTGAGGACGACAACTCCCACACGTTACACAGAGAAAGGTGTCATGCTGGTCCAGTGGCTCGCACCTAACTAAGCCTAGTTCTCACTGCCCTGGGGAGGACCCATTCCCCTGTAGGAGATCAGGAGGGTCTTGGCCACCCATTTAGCGCCCACTCCCTGAGCTGCTGTTTGCCCCGTGAAGACCTGGGGGCGTCCTCTCCCTTCGCCACTTGCAAGGGGTGCCCTGAGGAGCAGCAGCGGTGCTTGGAGGAGAGGCATGAGGGAAATCCAGCTGGAAGCCTGATTATCGTCTCCTATCCTGGCGTTTCAGGTTTGGGGCTTGGCCTGCTTCATGTGGCACTTTTTATTCTTGTCACACATCCATCACACAGACGAGCCCGCCCACTGTGCCTGGGGACCCTCAGTCACAGTGACTCAAGGGTGTTGAGTGGTGAGGTCCTGGACCTTGAGGTGGATTCTATTAGCCTGTGTGCACAAAGCCTGTGGCGGGCTCATGACCTCTCAGTCAATGGGGAGATCAGGGTGGGCACAGAGTTGGGGGAAGGGGCAGCCCCATTCCCTCTGCCCATGTCCTCCGCCTGAAGTGTCCCAGGCTTGACTCTAGCGCCCACTTCTCCTCCCACATTTCTGTTCCCTCCTGAGCTTTTCTGCTTTGATGTGCTGCCCAGGCCTTACCTGGGTTCCGTGCCTTCCTCCAGCCACCCGACACACACTCCTGCCTTTCCGGGCTCCTCGTTCCTGGCCTCACTTGGTGCATCCCATCGCTGAGGCCCTGGAGCCCCTCCCAGATGCTCCCATACACTTCTGCTCTTCCTCCCTTTTTTTCTCAGCCAGTCAGTGTGCATGCCCTGTTCCTGTCCATCGACCCCCTTGACTGTAATCACACCTGGGGGATGTGGCTTTTTTTTGGGCGGGGAGGCACGCCCACAGCATATGTAAGTTCCTGGGCCAGGGATCAAACCCAAGCCACTGAAGTGACAATACCGGGTCCTTAACCTGCTATGCTACAAGGGAACTCCCTAAATTAAGAGGAAATCTCCATGGCATAAAATTCACCATTTCAACCATCTTAACACATACCCTACAGTGGCTTTCAGTACATCCACAATGTTGTGCAACCGCCACTACTATCTAATTTCAGAACATTCACATCACCCCATAAGAGAAACCCCCTCCACATTTTTCTCTTAAGTTTCCCTTCCCTCCTACCCCTGGGAACTACCAGTCAATTTTCTATTTCTATGAATTTGCATTTTCTGGACTTTCATATAAATGGAATCATTTGTTAGGTCCCTTGTTTCTTTCACTTAGCATGTTTTCAAGGTTCATCTATGCTGTGGCATGTATCAGAGCTGCCTTCCCTTTTTTTGGCCGAATGGTATTCTATCCTATAGCTGGTGACGGTTTGTTTATTCATCGGTAGATGGACATTTGGGTTGTTTCCAGAGAATGTTGCCTTTAAAAGTCTCAATCAATCTCTCTTCAAAAAACAAAATCCGGGGAGTTCCCTTTGTGGCTCAACGGTTAGGGAAAGTGACTGGGAACCATGAGAGTGCATTCGGGTTCGATCCCTGGCCTTGCTCAGTTGGTTAAGGATCCGGCGTTGCCTTGAGCTGTAGTGTAGGTCGCAGATGTGGCTCAGAGCCCAGTTGCTGTGGCTGTGGTATAGGCTGGCAGCTGTAGCTCTGATTCGACTCCTAGCCTGGGAACCTCTATATGCTCTAAAAAGCAAAAAAAAAAAAAAAAAAATCCGTCGTTTAGGAAAGAAGTACAATGAAATAAATACTGGGGTCAGATTTTACGCTTGGACTCGGCAGGGCTGGGCACCCTGAGTGGTAGTGGCTCCCCCATCACACCAGGTGGTAAATGCATTTACTTGTCTGTCTCCCATTGACTGTGAGCTTCTGAGGGCCAGGGACCCTTCTGTGTTGCTCGTCTCTAGTCCCAGCACTGGCCCGGGTGCGTAGTAGGTATTCCTCGATGTTCATGGGATGAATAAATAATGGCAGGATATGACCAGGGCTCACCTATTCTTCCACAAACATAGAACATCCAGGACAGGTTCAGAAACAGATCTGAGTTCCTGTTTGTGACTCATGGGAAACAAATCTGACTAGCATCCATGAGGACCCAGGTTTGATCCCTGGCCTCGCTCAATGGGTTGAGGATCCTGCGTTGCTGTTGTTGTGGCTCTGTGCTGTGGCTGTAGTGGCTACAGCTCTGATTCGACGACTAGCCTGGGACTCTCCATTGGTCACCCATATGCTGCAGGGGCAGCTCTAAAAAGCAAAACAAATAAAAAACACAGATCTGAGAGGGAGTTCCACAGTTGAACAATGAGTTAAGGATCAGGCTTTGTCATTGCAATGGTGTGGGTTTGATCCTTGGCCGGGGACTTCTGCATGCAGAAGGTGCGGCCAAAAAAAAAAAAAAAAAATCAAAATCAAATCCAAGAAAACTCTGTGGCTGGACTCGTTGTGCTGTCTGCCTGATCTGGACCCTCAGTCACTCCTGTGTGATCTGGCCCCAGCCTACTTCTCTCTGTCCTCTCTCCTGCCCCTTTTTTCTCTTTTGCTGCACCTCAGCCACACCCACTATCTGGTTTCTAAGGGGACCTTCACTCATGCTGGTCCTGCTTTCTGGAGGCCTCTAGCTCCTACCCCTTTGCATGCTGGGGACAGCTCCTCAGCTAAAATGTCACACCATCCAAGGGAGCCCCCCATTTCAGAATATGCCTGCCACTTCACGCCCACCTCGCCCTGATTTTTTCACACCTACATCCACAGCGTCACACTGGTCTGCTTTTATTTATTTTTTAAAATCTTTTAGATGTTTTTTTTTTTTTAAGGGCCGCACTGTGGCATATGGAGTTTCCTAGGCTGGGAGTCAAATCAGAGCTACAGCTGCCAGCCTACACCACAGCCACAACAACACCAGGTCTGAGCCACATCTTCGACTTACACCACGGCTCACAGCAACGCCAGATCCTTAACGTACTGAGTAAGGCCAGGGATGGAACCCGTATCCTCATAGATACTAGTTGGGTTCTTTATCCCTGAACCGCAGTGGGAACTCCAATGCCAATCTGTTTAAATGGCCACAGTTGGTCTCCCACCGGATCGTAAGCTCCCCAGGGGCAGGGACTGTGCCTCGTTCATGTCCTGGTGCTCACCAGCTACCTTGCATGGTGCCTGGCATCCGGCCTCTGCTCACAGATGGCAACTATGTGTGTAAGATGGACCTGGCATGCGGCTAGCATGGAAGAAATGCTGTCTGATTTTTTTTTTTTCCGGATCTTTTAGGGCCGCACCTGCAGCATATGGAGGTGCCCAGGCTAGGGGTCTAATCGGAGCTGTTGTTCCCAGCCTACACCACAGCCATAGGAATGCCAGATCCGAGCTGTCTGCGACCTACACCACAGCTCACGGCAATGCTGGATCCTTAACCCACGGCACAAGGCCAGGGATTGAACCTGCAACCTCCTGATTGGATTCATTTCCACTTTGCCACGACGGGAACTCTACCACCTGCTTATTTGCTACTTTCGTGGCTGTTACTGCCTGACTGGGCAGTTTGGGTAAAACAAGTAGAAGCACCTGGCAGTTCAAGTCTAGAGGCCCTACCCAAGGTGGTTTTCTCTCTCATAATGATCGAAATAGGAGTTTCTGCTGTGGTACAAGGAATTGGCGACCTCCCTGCAGCATCAGGCTGCAGGTTCGATCCAGAGCCCAGCATAGGGGTTAAAGGATTTTGTGTTGCTTCAGCTACGGTGTAGGTCATTACTATGTCTGAGATCTGATTCTTTTTGGTTTTTTTGTCTTTTTGTCCTTTTTAGGGCTGCATCCGTGGCGTAGTTCCCAGGCTAGGGGTCTAATTGGAGCTGTAGCCACTGGCCTTCGCCAGAACCATAGCAATGCTGGATCTGAGCCGCGTCTGCAACCTATACCACAGCTCACAGCAACGCCGGATCCTTAACCCACTGAGTGAGGCCAGGGATCCAACCCACAACAATGGTGCTTAGTCGGATTCATTAATCACTGAGCCATGAAGGGAACTCCTGGGATCTGATTCTTACTTGGGAACTGCATATATCACAGGCTGGCCGAAAAAAAAAAAAAAATGGAATAATGATTTTTTTTTTTTTTTAGTTTTGTCTTTTTAGGGCCACACCTGTGGCATATAAAGGTTCCCAGGTTAGGGGTCTAATTGGAGCTGTTACCACTGACCTACGCCACAGCCACAGCAATGCCAGGTCCGAGCTTTGTCCGTGACCTACACTACAACTCATGGCATCGCCAGATTCTTAACCCACTGATCGAGGCCAGGGATCAAACCCGAAACCTCATGGTTCCTAGTCAGAATCGTTTCCGTTGCACCACGATGGGAACTCCCGGCATAATGATAGTTTTATAAAAGCAAACCTTGATGGACCTCTTGCCAGTCTGGGCCCTGTCCTAAGTACCTCACTTCTGTCTCATCCTCACCACAGCCCTGTGAGGCCAAAATGGCATCACCCTCCTTGCTCAGACATGGGAGCTGAGGCACAGAGAGGCTGAGTCAGTGGCCCAGGGCTTGTCCTTGCATCAGCAATGCTTGAATCCTAGCGCCCAGCACATGGGTGTCCATCTCGCCCTCGTGCCTCAGTTCTTGGAGCTTTCTGGGCCTCAGTTCCCCATGTGGAAAGCGAGTAGGTTGACACTTAAGAACCCGCCACCACTGCTGATGGATGTCATCCTGTGGGTCACTGTCCTGGCTGGGAAACCCAGCCAAGCCTGGGGGGTGACCCGCTGTCTCTGCCTCTGTCCCCAGCCGGTGAGCTCCTCAGACAGCGAGGCCCCCGAAGCGGACCCGGCAGGCGGGAGTGAAGACGACGAGGACCGGGGGGTCATGGCCGTCACAGCTGTGACCGCCGCAGCTGCCAGTGACAGGATGGAGAGCGACTCAGACTCGGACAAGAGCAGTGACAATAGTGGCCTGAAGCGGAAGGCAGTGGCCTTGAAGGTAGGGGCACAGGGGCTGGCGCACCTGGCTTGCGTAGGTAGTGGGGTGGGGGGCTTCCTCCTCCTGATCCCACCCAGCAGCCTGCTCTCCCTCGGCCTTTCTGTCTTTCTTTTTTTAAAACATGCTTTTTTTTTTTTTTTTTTTAATCAAGCTACCAAATCACATACCATGAAGTTCACCCTTTCAAAGTATACAATTTGGTGATTTTTAGTACATTTACAAAATTGTGCCATCATCACCTCTATCTAGTTCCAGAACTTTCCATCACCCAAAAAGAAAGCCTATCCCCATTGGTAGTCTCCCCCCTATCCCCATCCCCATCCCCTTACAACCCTGAATCTGCTGTTTTTCTCTCTTGTTGTTCTGGACATTTCCCATCCATGGAATCACACACTGTGTGTCCTTCTGTGTCTCTTTCTATCACTGAGCATCATATTCTGAAAGTCCATCCACGTGGTAGTGAGTTGGTGTTTCTCTCCTTTTATCTTTTTTTTTTTTTTTTTTTTGTCTTTTCAGGGCCGCTCCTATGGCATATGGAGGTTCCCAGGCTAGGGGTCCAATTGGAGCTACAGCTGCCGGCCTACACCACAGCCACAGCAACGCAGGATCTGAGCCTCGTCTGCAACCTACACCACACCTCACGGCAATGCTGGATCCTTAACCCACTGAGCAAAGCCAGGGATAGAACCCACAACCTCATGGTTCCTAGTTGGATTTGTTTCTGCTGCGCCATGGTGGGAACTCTGCTTCTCTCCTTTTTGTGGCTCAGTGATATTCCAGTGTAAGGATGGACCACACATTGTTTATCCATCATCCATTTATGGATATTTGGGTTGTTTCCACTTTGGGGCTATTACAAACTCTGTCGGAGTTCCCATCGTGGCACAGTGGAAACGAATCCAACTAGGGTCCATGAGGTTGTGGGTTTGATCCCTGGCCTTACTCAGTGGGTATGGCCCTTAAAAACAAAACAAAACAAAATCAGTTAACACCACTGTGAATATTCATGTACAGATTTTTGTGTGGGTGTGAGTTTAAAGTTCTCTTGGATAGATTCTCTTTCTTGCCTTTCCCTACTACCCCTGCCTTTTGACTGCTTCTGAATATTTGGGTGTAGAATGAAAGCACCAGGATTTAGCAGGAAATTCTTTTGATGGACTAAGACATTCTTCTTAGGATTTTAAAAATAACATGTACTTTCAGTTCCAATTATAACAATAAGCCTATGCTCATCATAGATAAGTTAGAAGGTGCAAAAAGTGTAAAGAAGCTAGCAAAAAATGTTCGTCTATCTGAGGAGGTTTCTGCACCAAGGACTAGAAATATCCTGATGTGTTTCTCTTTGATCCTATATGTGCTTCATGTAGAGGGGTGTGTATGTTTGTGTGTGTGTGTGTGTGTGTGTAAAATACAGAATTGGTAATCATGCATACAGTGTGTGTCTTGCTACTTTTCCTCCCATATGTGTGCAGCTTGATGTAGAACCTCAGTTCCCAGACCAGGAATTGAACCTGGGCTGTAGCGGTTAAAGTGGAGAGCCCTAATCACTAGACCACAGGGAACTCCCCTTTATTATTATTATTTTTTGGATGATTTATTATGAATTATTATTAGTAGCCTTAGTAGTAGTAGTAGCTAAAATGTACTTTTTTTTTTTTTTGGTCTTTTTAGGGTTGCACCCGTGGCATATGGAGGCTCCCAGGCTAGGGATCTAATGGGAGCTGTTGCCACCTGCCTATACCAGAGCCACCTGCCTAGGTCCGAGCCATGTCTGTGACCTACACTACAACTCATGGCAATGCCAGATCCTTAACCCACTGAGCAAAGCCAGGGATCGAACCTGCAACCTCATGGTTCCTAGTCAGATTCGTTTCTGCTGCGCCACGACGGGAACTCCTCCTTAAATATTATTCTTTTTTTTTTTTTTTGGTCTTTTTGCTATTTCTTGGGCCGCTCCCACGGCATATGGAGGTTCCCAGGCTAGGGGTCGAATCGGAGCTGTAGCCACTGGCCTACGCCAGACCCACAGCAACGCAGGATCCGAGCCGCGTCTGCGACCTACACCACAGCTCATGGCAACACCGGACCCTTAACCCACTGAGCAAGGGCAGGGACCGAACCCGCAACCTCATGGTTCCTAGTCGGATTCGTTAACCACTGCGCCACGACGGGAACTCCTAAATATTATTCTAATATGCAGTTTTCACTTTTAAGATTGTTGGGCATGGAATTCCCGTCGTAGCGCAGCAGTAACAAACCTGACTAGGATCCATAGGATGTGGGCTCGATACTTGGCCTCACTTATTGGGTTAAAGGATCCAGCATTGCCGTGAGCTGTGGTGTAGGTCGCAGACTTGGCTCGGATCCCAGGTTGCTGGGGCTGTGGCGTAGGCTGGCAGCTGTATCTCCGACTCGACCCCTAGCCTGGGAATCTCCATATGCTGTACGTGAGGCCCTAAAAAGCAAAAAAACCAAAAGATTGTTGGACATCATTTAGCTTTTGCCCCCAATTTTTTCTTGTGTTTTGGCTGCCCTGCAGCATGTAGAGTTCCTGGGCCAGGGGGGATCCAAGCCACAGTTGTGACTTATGCTGCAAACCCACTGTGCTGGGCTAGGGATTGAACCTGCATTCTGGTGTTGCAGAGATGCCACTGATCCATTTGAGCCATAGGCAGGACCCCTCTTCCAACTTTTCATGATATACTTGGTATTTGTTTGGCCCCACCTGTGGCATGTGGAAGGGATCAAACCAGCACTGCAACAGTGACTATGCTGGGTCCTTATCCCACTGAGCCACCAGGGAACTCCCTAGCATTGATTTGTGTGAGTGCTTTTTAGGGCCACACTTGGGGCATATGGAGGTTCCCAGGCTGGGGTCTGATCAGAGCTATAGCTGCCAGCCTTCACCACAGCACAGCAACGCCAGATCCAAGTCGCATCTGCGACCTACACCACAGCTCAGGGCAACTCCAGATCCTTAACCCACTGAGCAAGGCCAGGGATCAAATCTGCAACCTCGTGGTTCCTAGTAGGATTCGTTTCTGCTGTGCCACAACGGGAACTCCTCTTTAGCATTGATTTTTGAAGTGTCTGTTGTTTCTGTTTACAGTTGTTGGAGAAGTCGAACAGGAATATGTAGAAAATGACCCCCCATCCTACCCCTTAGTCAGATAGTATGTATTCAGTTTCTGGTTTTCTCTTTTTGGCCAACTTTGCATTAAACAAATATAAGTCATTACAACACCTTTGAACCAGACCAGGGAGACACTGGGGGGCTATATGGTTTCAGCTCAGCTCTGTGCTCTCTCTCCAGTTAGTGTTATTTTGTTGTTATTTTTCTGCGTTATCCATGGGTCTGGTCTTAGTGTTTACCCTTCTCAGTGGCTCCCAGAAAGGCCTCCTATTGTTGGGGCTTCATGGAGGATCCCTCTGCAGCCTTGAGAAGGGGGTCCCTGGGGCCCGGTGGGTGGGTTGCTGAGCCACTTGCCAGCTCTGTTCTCTCCGGGGCTATGGGCTCTCACTGCTTGGGGCCCCTCCCCCACAGTGGCCGGGAGGGAACATCCTGCCTGAAAGGTCCCCCAAAGTCCTCACAATTCCTGCCCTTTTATCTGAGGACCGAGGCTTCACCCCAGCTTGAAACACTTAGTCTGGAACTGCTTCGAGCATCTGATGGAACTTAAATGTGCAGGGAGACAGAAACTTCCTGGGATTCTGGTGGATTCCCTGAGTGCCTGGGTTGAGCCCCTTTGCTGTCAGGTAAGAAGGGAAAACACACTACCTCTTCCTCCCCAGGAACTGGCCAAGGGTCCTGCTCATCCCCGTCATCCTCCTTTTAAGAGGGAGGGTGCTGAGATGTGAAGAGTGCTGGGCCTCAGCTTGGCCATCTGGGAAATGGGACCAGACTCCAAACACAGCTGCACAGCCCTGCAGGCCTGGCCCCATCCCCTCCCTGATGGCTCACTGCCACCTCACCCCCCACCCCTCCAGCCCCCTGCTCCTTTCCTCCTGGGGGCTTTGTACTTAATGTCTCCTCAGGCCCTCCTGCAGGCCTCACATTTTCTTCCTCAGACCATCCCCCTGCAGCCCTCACACGCCAGGACTTACTCTTCTTGAAGCATCCTCCTTGATGTTCCAGTTTGTGACTAGAGGATAAGTTGGGCCAGGTAGAGTCCTCACCTCTTGTTGGCGCTTCACTGGGCATTTGCTGGAGTTGCCATGACACAGTCCCACAGACAGCACCTTAAACAACAGTCATTTACCCTCTCACAGGCCCGCAGGCTGGCTGTCTGAGATCGAGGTGTCAGTGGGGCTGGTTCCCTCTAAGGCCTCGTTCCTTGGTGTGTGGATGGCCACCTTCTCCCTGTGTCCTCACGCGGTCTCCCTCTGTGCATGTCTGTGTCCTCATCGCCTCTTCTAAGAACTTCTCCTAACATGTTGGATCAGGGCCACCCTGATACCTCATTTTACCTTAATTATTTCTTCAAAGACCTTGTCTCCAGATAGTCACATTCTGGGGTCCTGGGGGTCAGGCTTCAGTGTGCGAGTTTTAGAGGAACACCGTGCCGTCCTTTGTGCCTTGGCTTTTGAAAGGCCCCGGGGTGGGGGGGGGGAGATGCTCAGTAAGTGGTTGTGAAAAGAACCAGTGAGTCTTGGCCATGACAGGGCAGAGACTAAGGTGCACCGTACCAGGCAGTCAGTGGGCGGAGACCTGTGGCCAAAGTGCCGTCCTCTTTGCCTCTTCAGTTTTTTCTTTGTGTGATTTCTTCCTCTTCTTTTTAACTTTTTCTATTTTGGCTCCAACATGCAGAAGTTCCTGGGCCAGGAATCAAACCTGTGCCACAGCAGTGACTTGAACCACAGTAGTGACAGCGTTGGATCCTTAACCAGCTGAGCCACCAGGGAACTCCCTATGTGATTTCTTTCTTCCTTCTTTCCTTCATTCTTTTCTTTCTGTCTGTCTGTCTTTTTTCCTTTTTATAGGTGCACCTGCAGCATATGAAAGTTCCTAGGCCAGGAGTTGAATCGGAGCTACAGTTGCTGGCCTACACCACAGCCACAGCAGTGCCAGATCTGAGCCATATCTGCTACCTACACCACAGCATGTGGCGACACCAGTTTCTTAACCCACTGAGCGAGGCGGGGATCTGACCACATTCTCATGGATAGTAGTTGGGTTCTTAACCTACTGAGTCACAATGGGAACTTCTATATGATTTCTTAGATTGGCTTCTTTGGGTTGGCATCTGTGGGAGTAAGTGAGCCCCTGAAACTGAATTCAGAATTGTGTGCGTATGTGTGTGTTTTGAAAAAAATCTTTTTTACTGAGGTAAAACTCATGTCAAAAAATTTAACTGTTCAGGGAGTTCCCATCATGGCGCAGCAGAAACAAATCCGACGAGGAACCATGAGGTTGCTGGTTTGATCCCTGGCCTCCATCAGTGGGTGAAGGATCAGGCGTTGCTGTGAGCTGTGGTGTAGGTCACAGATGTGGCTTGGATCTGGCATTCCTGTGGCTCTGGCATAGGCCGGTGGCTATAGCTCCGATTCGACCCTGTAGCCTGGGAACCTCCAAAGGCCATGGGTGAAGCCATAAAAAGACAAAAAAAAAATTGTTCTAAAATGTGCAGTTTAGGGAGTTCCCGTAGTGTATCTGGAAACAAATCCTGTTAGTATCCAAGAGGATGTGGGTTCAATCCCTGTCCTTGCTCAGTGGGTTGCCACGAGCTGTGGTGTAGGTTGCAGACACTGCTAGGATCCCACGTTGCTGTGGCTGTGGTGTAGGCCAGCAGCTGCAGCTTTGATTCAACCCCCTAGCCTGGGAACTTCTTTATGCCATGGGTGTGGCCCTAAAAAGCAAAAAAATAACAAGTAAGTAAAATAAAATGTACAGTTTAGCGGCATTTAGTACATTTGCAAGATGGTACAACTATCACCTCTGTGTAGTTCGGAAACGTGTATGTGCTTTTCTGGGGAAAGAATCTCTGAGGGTTTTTTCTTTTTTTCTTTTTTTTGATTGTAAAATGCACTAGCATGAAATTTATCGTCTTAACCATTTTTAAGTGCACAGTTCAGTAGCATTTTCCATTCATTCTCTTGTGTAACCATGTCCACTGTCTTAATCCTGAACATTTATCTTCTCTGATAAACTAAAACTCTGTCCCTCTGAAACACTGATGCCCTTCCCCCCAGTCCCTGGCCCCACTGTCTACTTCCCATCTCTGTGGATCTGACTGCTTGAGGATCTCCTGTGATTGGTATCAGACAGTATTTGTCATTTCGAGCCTGGCTTCTTTCACTGAACATCATGTCTTCTAGGAATTATTCCTGGTTTTCATCAGATTCTCAAAGGGCTCCCTGCCCCCAAAGTTTCAGAACCTCAACTTTTCCCAGGCTGTGGCTGTTCAGGAGGGAGTTGGTTCTCCCGGGCACATGGCTTTCTCAGTTGCTGATCTGTTCTGGCTGTTCCCCTTCCAGATGTCGGTCTCAAAACGAGCTCGAAAGGCCTCCAGCGATCTGGATCAAGCCAGCATGTCTCCCTCTGAGGAGGAGAACTCGGAAAGCTCCTCAGAGTCAGAGAAGACCAGCGACCAGGTGGGGGCAGCTGGCCGGACCCAGGGCAGGTGCACGAGGAGGGATGCGCAGGCGGGGCCACGTGGTGGGTGGCAGGCCAGTGGGCCTCGCATCCAGCTCCCTTCTCTTCTCCCAGGACTTCACCCCTGAGAAGAAAGCTGTGGTCCGGGCCCCGCGGCGGGGCCCCCTTCCCGGCCGGAAAAAAAAGGTACTAGTATTTCGTTTTATTTTGTTCCTACCCACTGGCCTCTGAAAGCTCCTCAGGCATCTGTCCATGGTCACCAGCCAGGGCCCGCGGTTAGAGTCAGTGTGTTTTGGAGGAGGTTAGGCCATAGGCCCCCAGGGAGACCCCGGGGACCCCTGACTTGGCTCCACCTCACTCGAGGTTTTGATCCATAGCTTCTGAGTATTGCGTGTGCGGAGCACCTCTCGGGAGCAGGGGCCACCCTGCTACTGCTGTCTCCAGGAAGGACTTAGAGGCTGGTTTGGAGAATGGGATGCTGGGCTGCTGGAGCTGGAAGGGATCGAAGCATTCCTAGGGTCCCCATGAAAAAGTGTGTGTGTGTGTGTAGTGTGCATGTGCAAGTGTACCCTGTGTGCAATGTGTGCACAAGGGTACGGGTATGGTATGTGCACATGGGCACGTAGGAGTGTGTGTTGTCCACATGTAGAGGAGAACATGTGTTTTGTGTGTACGAACATTGTGTATGAACATGTGGTATCAGACTGCATACGTACGAGTGTGTTGTGTTTCAGTGGGTGTGCATGTGTTGTGTGCATGTGTCTGCAGGTACGAATGTCTGCCTCCTGCATTTTGCAGAGGAGGCTGCACGGCCTAGGGTAGCTTGCACCCTGTCCTAGGTGAACGGGTGGCAGCCACAGGCACAGCTGGGCTGCCCGGGGTCCCAGGCCAGAAGGAAGCGTTTCCAGTTTGGGGGAGATGGGGTGCTTGGGGCTGCCCTCACCCTGGCTGCTCTCACCTCCACCTGGCTCTCCCAGAAGGCGCCATCGGCTTCCGACTCGGACTCCAAAGCAGACTCTGATGGGGCCAAGGCTGCGCCGGTGCCCGTGGCGAGGTCGGCGTCATCATCGTCCTCCTCCTCCTCCTCTTCCTCTGACTCGGATGTATCTGTAAAGAAGCCTCCTCGGGGCAGGAAGCCAGGTAGGCTCACCGGGGAGGTGGGGCCTGGGGTTGGGGGGAGCGTGGCGAGAGGCCACCCCCTCCTCCTCTTCCTTAGCGGAGAAGCCTCCCCCGAAGCCCCGCGGGCGGAAGCCGAAGCCTGAGCGGCCACCGACTAGCTCCAGCAGTGACAGGTGGGTGCCCGGCCCTTGGCGGAGTGCAGGTGGAGGGCAGGCCCAGCTAGTGGGCCCCGAGACTGGGAGCCCTAACCGGCCTGCACCCCCAGCGACAGCGATGAGGTGGACCGCATCAGCGAGTGGAAGCGCCGGGACGAGGAGCGGCGCCGGGAGCTGGAGGCACGGCGGCGGCGGGAGCAGGAGGAAGAGCTGCGGCGGCTGCGGGAACAGGAGAAGGAGGAGAAGGAGCGGCGGCGTGAGCGCGAGCGTGGGGAGGCCACCCAGGGGGGCAGTGCAGGCAGCAGCGGCGACGAGCTCAAGGACGACGATGAGCCTGTCAAGAAGCGAGGCCGGAAGGGCCGTGGCCGTGGCCCCCAATCCTCCTCTGACTCTGAGCCGGAGGCTGAACTGGACAGAGAGGTAATGTTCTGGGGAAACGCAGCAACTCCCAGCCCCTCAAGGGAGGGAGGCTGGCAGCGGTCCATCACAGTGGACGGCTTGGGGACTGTGTGGTGTGGTCCAGAGTGTTCACTGCCAAGGAAATGAAGCCAAGGGGTATGAGCCAGTAGGGTGGGTAGGTTTCCATCTCAAATCGGGTAGACCCAAAAGGCTTCGTTCGGGTGAGGGGTCTGAATGAGGTGAGATGAACTAAGAGGCAATCTGAGGGAGAGGCTTTCCATACACCATGTGCAAAGGCCCTGGGGCAGGACCCTGCCTGTGTGTTGGAGGAACAGTGAGGAGGCCTGTGTGGCTGGAGCAGAGTGAGCGAGGGGAGGAGAGGGAGGAGGGGAGGGCTGAGAGGTGGTGCAGGACCCTGTGAGTCCTGGGAAGGACTTGGGCTTTTATCCACAAGGAGATGAAGCCTTCGAGGGCTGTGGGCAGAGAGGCAGGTGCTCTGGGGCTGAGGGGGAATGGCTTGTGGGGTGAGCATGGGAGTAGCTGGGGGGCCTCGGGTGAATGTTGGGGGTGACCGTTAACATGTGTGCCAATGAAGCCCTGTCAGCTCCCTGTCCTCATGGGGCTCACAGTCCAGCCTGAGTTCAGGAATCTGAGCTCCCAGAAGCATCACCTTCTAGACTGAGCCCAGGACTTCATGTGATAGGGGCTGGGAGAGCAGGACATTGCCTTGTTCTCCACCCACTGCTCTCCCTTTTGTCACAAAAGGGGAACCAAGTTCCCTGGTACAGGAAGTGTCTTGCTTGGCAAGAGGTGTGCATTGGGGCCATCCCACCATTGGGTGGTCCTTTCCAGGCCAGAGAAGCTGCTGCTTGGAGATGCCCTAGACACGGGGTCCTTTATCCCATCCCTGCTTGTTCCACCAACTCCCATCAGGCAAAGGTGGTGGCAGGGAGTGCGGGGTCCGGGACAACCCCACACTGCCCATCCCTCTAGCCCCTCCCTTGCTCTGGCTGCCACAGGTGAAGAAATCGACTAAGAAGTTGCAACCACAAAGCACAGAGCCCGCAAGGAGACCCAGCCAGAAGGAGAAGAGAGGGCGCTCCGAGGAGAAGCCCCGAGCCAGGTCTGTTACCACACTGCCTCTCCTCCCGCATCCCTCCAGGGGCCCCCATAGCTCACGGGAATTCAGTCTTGGAGATGGATTCCATTGACATGTCAGATCTTGGGTCCCCATCAGATTGTGTAGGAGCTGGGGCCCAGGACTGCGGTTCTTCCTGTAGTGCAGGCCTCTCACCCAGGCACATGTGGAGATACCTGTGACTATTGCATGGGCGATGCTCCTGGCATCCAGGGAGTAGGGGGCCATGTACAGCCCCCCGCAGAGACTATCCTGGCCAGATATCAACAGTGCCGAAGATGGGCTACTGTCCCCAGATCCCGCCAAGCTGGGGGCCGGAGCTCATCTCCCAGATGCCCCCCTCTATGTGGAAGCTCATCTAGGAATGAATGAACTTGCTCGCCTGCAATGGAGCGGCCAGAGTACCATGGTGACATGCCTGCTAAATTGGAGCATCACAATGGAGTGCCTTTTTTTTAATTAAAAATTTTTTTTTTTATTGGGCTACACCCAAGGCACATGGTAGTCCCCAGGCCAGGGATTGTATCCCAGCCATAGCTACAACCTACATCACAGCTATGGCAGCACCAGATCCTTAACCTACTGGGCCACAGTGGAACTCGAGGAGCACCATTTTTAATATCTCATGCACTGGGGTTTGCATTAACTAGCCACTGACCCTTCGCTTCCTGTTTAAAAAGGAAAAAAAAAAAAAAGCATTCTGGACTTTTACATTGTTTGCTGGAAAGACCCAGAAGAAATGCTGACATCTCTGGTTCCCTTGGGTGCTGCCCGAGACCAGCTCACGCCGGCCCTGAGGCTCCTCCAGCTTCCTGGG
This sequence comes from Phacochoerus africanus, assembly GCF_016906955.1. Taxonomy (NCBI): domain Eukaryota; kingdom Metazoa; phylum Chordata; class Mammalia; order Artiodactyla; family Suidae; genus Phacochoerus; species Phacochoerus africanus. The sequence goes on along the minus strand of NC_062547.1, from coordinate 74,483,685 downwards.
CCTCCTGAAGGTTTCCTTCCACAGCGTGTGCAGGTCCCCCCACAGGTCCTCTGCCCCCCATGGGGAGGATGATGGCTGCGGGGATGTTGGTCAGGGGCCATCTAAGGCACACTTCTTCACAGGGCCATGAAGGTGGAACGGACCCGGAAGCGGTCAGAAGGGTTCCCGCCTGACCGGAAGGTTGAGAAGAAGAAGGGTAAGGGACCAGCTGCCCAACCCTGCCTGGCTGTAGCCTGAGGTTGCTGGGTGGGAGGAGGGACCATTCTGGAAGAGCTCACTTCTGCCACCAGGGTGGTGCTGGGGCCATCTCCCGGGAGGGGCTGCGGGAGCACGCGTGGCCTGGGACTGCAGGACCCTGCTCAGGCCTGGACATTGCCTTCTCTCCTGGCCACAGAACCTTCCGTGGAGGAGAAGCTTCAGAAGCTGCACAGCGAGATCAAGTTCGCCCTGAAGGTTGACAATCCGGTGAGACCTTCCTCAGGTTGCAGAGGTCACGTCAGGCCCCCCCGCCCCCTTACCACTAGAACTTCCTGAGAAGTCTTGGGAAACTGAGGCAAATCCAGGCTCCACAGGGTATGTGGGGCAAGGTCCTCGTGCACGAGGCCGTCCACCAGCTGAGGGCCCAGCCTGGCTTCCTGAGTGCAGTGCTCTGCATCCCCACCAGATGGTGCCATGTGAGGCCCCAAGAGCCTTCTCACCGTCCCAGGGTTCCCTGTCACTCAGCCCTCCCCTGCAGGGAGAGCCCAGGCATGTCCTGCTCTGCCCCATCGGGCCCACAGGACCCCCTCTGTGAGGTGCTGTCCCTTCTCACTGCTCTCCTTGTCCTGCAGGATGTGAAGAGGTGTCTGAATGCATTAGAGGAACTAGGGACCCTGCAGGTGACCTCACAGATCCTCCAGAAGAACACAGATGTGGTGGCCACGTTGAAAAAGGTACAGTGGGAGCCCAGGGGTTGAGGGGCTTGTGGCAGGGGTGCAGGACTGCTCGGGGAGCTGGCTCCCAGCCAGAGTAGCCCTCGGTCAGTGAGGGGGAAGCCGTGCTCATGGAAGGGCCAGGGGTGGTGGTGACGGGAGGGTCTCGGGCCAGGGCGTGAGGTGGCTGCACCTCCTGAGCCAGGCCTCTTGGTGGGCCAGATCCGCCGCTACAAGGCCAACAAGGAGGTGATGGAGAAGGCTGCAGAGGTCTACACCCGGCTCAAGTCTCGGGTCCTGGGACCAAAGATTGAAGCCATCCAGAAGGCCACCAGAACCGGGACAGAGAAGGAGAGGGCCGAGGTGGAGAAGGCCGACGAGGCTCTGGTCAGAGAGGAGGCCCCGACAGAGAGAGTGGAGGACAAGACGAGCGCTGGTGAGGAGTGGGCAGGAGGAGCAGAGCAGCCGTCCGGGTCCTGAGCAGAGCCCAGAGCTCCTCCCCAGACAGCTCAGGTGGCGCCATCCTGGTGGCACACTTGTGCAGCCTGGCTGTGTCCCCAAGGCAGCTAGCGCCTGGCCCACACACCCCTCCACTGCCCAGGGACTCTAGAGCCTCAGAGCCAGCCAGCAGCATAGGAGGCTGTGTGCACGTGGCCAGGTGTGCACGTGGACCCAGCATGGGCTGTTGCGTGGAGGTTCGGGAGGACAGGGCCACACATGGACCTAGAGGAGAAAGGGTGTCTCCAGCCGGTCCAGTATCTGTAGGGGGACAGGAGGGCATTCCCTCCTGCCAGGGTCACACAGTCCTATGAGAGATGCTTGGAGCAGCCCTTCAGGTTGGCATTGAGACGGCTTAGCCGCAGCCACCACCGCCCGAGGGAGGGGTGGGGGGGCATCTCTCCTCATGTCTGTTCCAGGCTTTTTCCTGTGCTGCCCACGGCCCCTCCCTCCAGGCTGTGTGGTCAGGGGGCCTAGGCTGGCTGGAGAAAGGAACCGTAGGCAGCCAGCTGTCCCCACGTGTTGGAGGCTCAGGGGTGGAGGTGGATGCAGGTGCAGTAGTGGATCGAGGGCCCTCAGGATCCCTGGCCCAAACCAGCTTGCCTGCTGCTTGCTCTCCCCGGGCAGAGTTAAGGCCCCCGATGACAGCCCCAGAGTGTCCCACAAGCCTCTCTCCCCTCAGATCTCTCAGCCCCCGTGAATGGCGAGGCCACATCCCAGAAGGGGGAGAGCCCAGAGGACAAGGAGCAGGAGGAAGGACAGAACTCAGAGGAGGGGCCAGGGGGCGGCTCCTCCGAAGACCCATTACACAACGAGTAAGTGTCATCTTCCTGAAAAGGCATCCTGTGTCTGAGTGGCTCCCACTGGGGAAAGGGCCGCAGGGACTTCTGCCCCCACACCCCAACCCTTTCGGCTGAGCCCCAGAGCTCCGTTGAGGGATTCTGAGTTCAGAGCTGCCCTGGGAGGGTGGCTTCCTCCTGGTGCTGGCCATGCGGAGCATGGTGGGACCTACCTGTTTGTCGTGGGGCTGTGGGCACGGTTGGGCAGCGCGTGTGAGTGTCGGGGCTCTGAAGGCAGTAGGAGGGATACAGGAGAGCGGCTTGCTCACTGCTGCCCGTGCTGTCCTCCGCCAGCAGCGCTCGGGAGGGCCCTGACCTGGATGGGCCCGGGAAGGAGCGGGTGCGGATGGACTCGGAGTCCCTGGATGACGAGGACAGCTGAGTTGGGCAGCCTGCGGCCAGGCCCCGCCCCACACACAGGTGCCCCGAGGCTCACCCAGCTCCTTCGCGGCGCTCAGGGAGCAGAGAACTATTGGGGAGACCCCGTGCTATTCGTTTGTATTTGTTCCCCTGGGGTTTTTTTCCTGCCTAATTTCTGTGATTTCCAACCAACATGAAATGACTATAAAGGGTTTTTTTAATGAAAAACGTCGCTTTTATTGACTTGGTTTCTTGTGTTATTGGTTGGCAGGCTGTCAGGGGCCCATCCAGGGACAGAGTTTTAAGCCATCGGGTCACCATTAACAATGAATGAGAAGTTGGTTGTGAAGGTGCTCCTGGCCCTGCAGGCTGGCAGGCAGTGGGAGTGGGGCAAGGCCTTTTCAAAAGGAGGAATGAAAACCTCTCAACTTACCATGTCCAAAGAAGGCTGTGGTTTGCTCTCTTGTTTGCAGCCACTGCCTCACTCCATGGGGTCTACCGTTTCCTGCTCGTACGCAGGCTGTGGTGGCTCTTGCACCCCCCTACACACTCCGAGGCCAGACCCAAAGCCCCAGAGGCCCCCAACTCAGGGTCTTCAGGCCAGGAGTGTTCTATAGGCTTCTGTTGTCCTTAACATTCAGAGAGTGTAGACATTGAGGGTGAGTGGCACCCCCACTCTGGGCTTCTCACCCGTCACATGGACTCAGATGGGCGATGTGCATGGCACCTGCACACATCAGTTGCTGGTTAAACAGTGGTTCCTTCTGTATCCCTTGTCCTGGCCTTGGCTGCGCCCCCCTGTCCCGGCTGAGAGAGAGGTCAGGGTGTGGTAGGACATCCTGGGCCTGGCATTCCCCATTTGGTTTGATTGGCCTTGAGGTTGTCGCTGAGCTTGATTTCTGTGAACAACTGTTTCCAGTGTTGCCACCTCTGATGATGGAACGTGATGGAGAGCGAGGAGGGAAGGGCCGGGAGAGTTCTCGGACGGGTCCCCAGGGTCTCACCTCGGCTGGGGCCCTTGGCAGCTGTGGTGACTCTTGGTGAGAGCTGGCCCATCCATCCAGGAGCTCTGAGTACCTCCTCATTTCTGAGAAGAGAGGGTGCTTCAAGCCTTCTGGCACGGAGAGAACCAGATGGGGGGTTGCTGGTATGATGGGGACTCTGGGAAGTGGGGGCCCAACCAGGCTCGGGCTGCTGGCCTTCTGATGCAGCAGCTCCCCCAGCATCTTCAGGTGCCCCAGGGGGCAGGAGCTGGGGAATGGACCGCCGCTGCCGAGGCCCCACCTCGCAGGTCACCCTGAGGATCAGGGAGAGCGCAGCCAGCCTTGTCCAGTGGCCGCCATCCCAGCCCCTGGCCTCCAGCCTGGAGCACATGACCAAAACCTGAACACATGCAGGGCACATTTGATCACAGGGCCCTGTCCCTTGTGAGGAAGCCCTTTTATTCCTTCATTGGCAGCCTCTGCCCTGGGCACCCGAGAACCTCTGCTCTGGGATCGTTGTGATCAGCCATCACCTTGGGCGGAGCTGGCAGGCAAGCAGGCTGCTGCGGAAAGAGACCTGTTCTCATCCCCTGCCTACTCGCTTAGTCCTCAGGCTGGGTCAGTGCCAGCTCCCGGGTGGTGGCTGCAGCAGCTTCACCTGCACAAACCTCTTGGCCACATGGGGCTCGGCAGAAGATGGTGGGAGCCTATCTGCTTCAGGATGATGGTGACGTTCTAGTACCTTTTGATATGAGCTGTTTGCTGAGTGACTATGCTTTCAGAGTGAGGATGGAGCTGCCTGGAGCCCAGGCTGGAGGAGCAGGACCACTGCGAGGATGGTAGCTAAAGGGCTCAGACTTGGGGGGGAAGACCCCGCAGAAGTGAAAGATAAAAGGGCTCTAGTGGGGGTGCTGAGCAGAGAAACTTCGAGACAGGCTTCTTTTCCACTTCTTATTTCCTAATTGGAGTGCGTGCTGCAGGTCTTCAGCCGAAGGCCCCCTGTCAAAAGGGTCTTAGCAGCCCTGGGCTCCTTGGCCAGGAGCAGGGCCAGCTATGCTGGGAGAGGAAGGTGGATGGTGCAGGCAGGCCTAGAGCCGGAGCTCTGGGGGGTTGGAGCTGGTTTCAGGCCGGGGAGAAGGCTTGGCCGAGGGCTCAGGACAGGGGAGGGGCTCCTACAGCTGCTGCCCACCGGGGTGCAGGGTGAAGGGCCCCACCAGCCAGCCAAGCGGGGGGCTGTGCTGCACGCTCTCCAGCAGCTGCTCCAGTCCCTGCCATGCCTGGCCTACGCTCTCACGGCTGCGGGCCAGACATTCAGCTGGGAGCTCCTCTACAGAGGCGGCCGAGGAGATGACGCCGTAGAGCTTGCAGAGGCTGTGCCTTGCCTGCCCAACCGGCCTCTGGAGCTCAGCGGGAAGGCCCTGGAGGCCGGAGGCCAGAGTGCTGTAGGCCACATGGAGCTGCTGGACGAGGCCGCAGGCCCTGGACAGAGCCCCAGTGCCTGGCACCTGTGGGCAGAAGGAGCCAGGTGAGCGGGGCTGGAGGGGAGGAGAAGGCAGGGGCCGGAGCGCTGGTCCCCTTGTACGCACCTCTTGGCCACCGGCTCCTTCCACCGTGCTGCTCAGATCCTGGTTTGGCAATGGCTGCTGGTCTGGAGCCTGCTGGGGCTTCTCAATCTGGAGAGAGAGAGCCCAGTAGAGATGTGATGGCTTCTTGGCAGAGACCTTTCCCTTACTCTCTCCCTGGAGTGGCAGTCCAAGGGCCTGGCCCAGAGCCTCATGTCCCCCTTGCCCGTGGCATGGTGGAAAGGCCTCAGGTACACAGCCAATTGCACCAGGATGGTGCATGGAAAGAGGCAATAATCCACATTCCTCATGAAGTTGTCTGGGAGCTCAGCTAGCACAGTGTCAGTGGTCCTACATCACATCCAGGCTCAAAACCCTCTCACGTCTCCCAGGGACCTTTGAACCAAATCCAGCCCCTCACTATGGCCTGTGTGGTCTGCCTGGCACTCATCTGATCTCATCACCTGCCAACACCCCCATCATGTTCTCCGCTCAGGACACGTTGGCCTCATTTTTTTTCCCCCAGCCATGTCCAGCATGCTGCCGCCTTAGGGCCCTTGCACATGCTACCCACTCAGCCTAGAGCATTCCTCCTCTGGGGTGGCCCCCAGTCCCTCCACATCAGATAGCTGTTAAATAGAGTTCCCATCGTGGCACAGTGGAAACGAATCCAGCTAGGAACCATGAGGTTGTGGGTTTGATCCCTGGCCTCACTCAGTGGGTTATGGATCAGGCATTGCTGTGAGCTGTGGTGTAGGTGACAGCTGTGGCTTGGGTCCTGCGTTGCCGTGCCTGTGGTGTAGGCTGGCGGCTATAGCTCTGATTCGACCCCTAGCCTGGGAACCTCCATATACTGTGGGTGCGGTCCTAAAAAAAAAAAAAAAAAAAAATCAGATAGCTATTACTCTTTTCAGAGGCATATCGTTGTCGAGTTAGCATGTTTCTTTGTTGTTTACCTCCCCCCTTGGGTGGGAGCTCTGTCGGGACCTTTTCCTCCTCACTTTCTGGGTCTTGGATTATAGGACCCCCCCCAACCGAGTTCCTTTGTGGCTTAGTGGGTTAAGGATCTGGCATTGTCACTGCTGTGGCGTGGGTTTGATCCCTGGCCTGGGAACTTCTGCATGCTGCCAGTGCAGCCAAAAAAAAAAAAAAAAAAGAAAAAAATGGAGCCCTTCACTGCCCACTGACATTTCTTATCCACCTAAGAGCTAGGGAGGGGGTGGCACATGGACCAAATATTGACTCCAAATATCAACTCCAAATATCGCCCTCCTTGCTCTGGCTCTCACCCCTGCAGTAGATTCCATCAGGAAGCCTGCTAATCATCTACAGCTTACCCTGTCCAAGACCAAGCTCTTTTTTTTTTTTTTTTTAACAGCTACACCCTCAGCATATGGAGGTTCCCAGGCTAGGTGTCAAATTGGAGCTGTAGCCCCCAGCCTGTGCCATAGCACAGCAATGCCAGATCCTTAACCCACTGAGCAAGGCCAGGGATTGAACCCCTGTCCTCTTGGATACTAGTCAGGTTCGTTACCACTGAGCCACAATGGGAACGCCCAAGAACAAGCTTTTAATTATCACTCTCTACCTACCTACCTGACATCTCGAAGTGTCCCCTGCTAAAAGTCACCGATGCCGCATAGGGTCTTCTTTCTCTCTCACTTCCCACATCCAGCCTGGCCACAGACCCTGGCAGCTCTGCTTTTGAAACACATCTAGAACTCAACTGCCTCTCGCCACTGCCAGCGCTATTCCCAAGGCCCCATTAGCATGTGCCAGGACTTTTGCACAAACCTCATTCATCTCCCGGCTCTGGTCCATGAGCCCTGTGGCCAGTCCTCCCCACAGTATCCAGAGTGACCTCTTTGAATAAAACCTCTTGGATCGGGTCACTCCTCGGGGCTCACAATCCTGCATGCTGTGGGGTATGGAGCCCCTACCCACTGGATGCCAGGAGCACCCCCAGGGTGACAACCACAGATGTTCCCGGACAGTAGCCAGAGACAGGGTGGTGCTGAACTTCCCACTGCGCACAGGCTTGCCCCCACTTCCACAAGGAGTGAGTGTCGGCGGTGCTGTGGGGGTGGAAGCCTGGGCCAGAAGCAAGCAGGGGGTGGCCAGAGAGCAAGATTGCGCTAGCCCGGCTCCTATCCCCAGGGTGGCATTCAAGTCACCTTCCATTGGGCCCTTTCTTGCATCACTAAACCCCACCTAGGTTGCGTGGGCTCCCCAAACCTGTCCCCCCCTTCACTTTACCCTCCCTGCTGTGGCCACACTTTAGTGCCTTGTCACACACCTAGCTTATTCTCAGGTCGTTGTCTGTCCTTGTGGTCCCTTTTTCCCCGACTCTGCACAAATTGGCTCAAAGGGACATGCTCCTGCCCAGCCCAGCGCATCTCTGCACACCCCACCCCCAAGATTCTTGACTGCAAGTACCTGGTCCCATGAGAGCAGACACATGGCTGTCTTAATGGCCAATAGGCAGTGTCTGCTTCATGCTGAGTATGTCTGTTGAGTCCCCACACACGGCTGGGGAGGGGAAGGCTCTTACCAGTCTGAAGGCATCCTCGAGCTGGGCCAGTGCAGCCCTGGCTTGGAACTGGCCGTGCTGCAGGTGGCTCAGGGCATGCTCAAAAGCTCGCTGACGGAAGCTGGGGGCCAGGTCGCCCAGACGCACAAAGTAGCTGCCCTGGTCAGCTGCAAGCACCCTCGGCCCAGACTGGGAGGCAGCCAGCCGAGCTGCAAGGGAAGACAGGGTTGCTCAACCCAAGAGGTCCCTTTGGCACTGGGGCACGGGTTGTATAGCTGACCAGCCCCCTGAGAGCTGGGACCAGCCATCTTGTTCTCACCTTGTTCCTCAGCGTTCATGGGCTGGAAGATCTCCCCCAGTTCCTCCAACTCATCCCGGAGCGTCACAAAGCCCTGGACTCCTTCGTGGGCACGAGCAGTGGCTCCATGTCCTGCCTCCTCCTTGCCCAGTTCAGCCCCTTGGATGAATGTCGCCTCGGCTGACACAAGGCCCTTGGTGCCTGTGGTGACTTCCCCAGCAACCTCCAGGCCTGCACAGAGAGTGTCCGGGTGCCTGGAGACCTCATAGGACAGAGCCTCGGGAGGGTTTGGGAGGGTTTGTTCTTTGTCTGGGGCCCTAGAACTGGCGAGTCCACCTGCAATGGCATCCTGGGGACCAGGTAACCAGTTCTGGATGGTGCCAAGACCAGTCTGCACATCTCCATGGGCCAGGTTCCCTACCCTGTTGAGCCCAGTGGACATGGCATCTTTGGTGCCCATGAGGAGAGCCTTTGAGGTGTCCAGACTCCCCTGGGCAGCCCATTTGGCCACATTCACTGCCCCAGAAAGCCCCGTGGACAAGGCATCTTCAGTGCTGGTCAAGACGGTCTTGGTGGTGTCCACACCAGTCTGGACAGCCCCCTTGGCCACGTTCATTGCACCTGTGAGACCAGTGGACACTGTGTCTTTGGTGCCAGTGAGAACGGTGTTGGTGGTGTCCATGCCAGTCTGGACAGCCCCCTTGGCCACATTCATTGCACCTGTGAGACCAGTGGACACTGTGTCTTTGGTGCCAGTGAGAACGGTCTTGGTGGTGTCCATGCCAGTCTGGACAGCCCCCTTGGCCACATTCATTGCACCTGTGAGTCCAGTGGACACTGCATCTTTGGTGCCAGTGAGGACAGTCTTGGTGGTGTCCACGCCAGTCTGGACAGCCCCCTTGGCCACGTTCATTGCACCTGTGAGACCAGTGGACACTGTGTCTTTGGTGCCAGTGAGAACGGTGTTGGTGGTGTCCATGCCAGTCTGGACAGCCCCCTTGGCCACATTCATTGCACCTGTGAGACCAGTGGACACTGTGTCTTTGGTGCCAGTGAGAACGGTCTTGGTGGTGTCCATGCCAGTCTGGACAGCCCCCTTGGCCACATTCATTGCACCTGTGAGTCCAGTGGACACTGCATCTTTGGTGCCAGTGAGGACAGTCTTGGTGGTGTCCACGCCAGTCTGGACAGCCCCCTTGGCCATACCCATGGCGCCAGTGAGTCCAGTGGACATGGCATCTTTGGCGCCGGTTAAGACGGTCTTGGTGGTGTCCATGCCAGTCTGGACTGTGACCTTGGCCACGTTCATTGCACCTGTGAGTCCAGTGGACACTGTGTCTTTGGTGCCAGTGAGAACGGTCTTGGTGGTATCCACGCCAGTCTGGACTGTGCCCTTGGCCATGTTCACTGCCCCAGTGAGCCCAGTGGACACTGCATCTTTGGTGCCAGTGAGGACAGTCTTGGTGGTGTCCATGCCAGTCTGAACAGCCCCCTTGGCCACATTCATTGCACCTGTGAGTCCAGTGGACACTGTGTCTTTGGTGCCAGTGAGGACAGTCTTGGTGGTATCCACGCCAGTCTGGACTGTGCCCTTGGCCATGTTCACTGCCCCAGTGAGCCCAGTGGACACTGCATCTTTGGTGCCAGTGAGGACAGTCTTGGTGGTGTCCACACCGGTCTGGACAGCCCCCTTGGCCATACCCACTGCTCCAGTGAGTCCAGTGGACACTGCATCTTTGGTGCCAGTGAGAACGGTCTTGGTGGTGTCCACGCCAGTCTGGACAGCCCCCTTGGCCACGTTCATTGCACCTGTGAGACCAGTGGACACTGTGTCTTTGGTGCCAGTGAGAACGGTCTTGGTGGTATCCACGCCAGTCTGGACTGTGCCCTTGGCCATGTTCACTGCCCCAGTGAGCCCAGTGGACACTGCATCTTTGGTGCCAGTGAGGACAGTCTTGGTGGTGTCCACGCCAGTCTGGACAGCCCCCTTGGCCATACCCACTGCTCCAGTGAGTCCAGTGGACACTGCATCTTTGGTGCCAGTGAGGACAGTCTTGGTGGTGTCCATGCCAGTCTGAACAGCCCCCTTGGCCACATTCATTGCACCTGTGAGACCAGTGGACACTGTGTCTTTGGTGCCAGTGAGGACAGTCTTGGTGGTATCCATGCCAGTCTGGACTGTGCCCTTGGCCATGTTCACTGCCCCAGTGAGCCCAGTGGACACTGCATCTTTGGTGCCAGTGAGGACAGTCTTGGTGGTGTCCACGCCGGTCTGGACAGCCCCCTTGGCCACATTCATTGCACCTGTGAGTCCAGTGGACACTGCATCTTTGGTGCCAGTGAGAGCGGTCTTGGTGGTGTCCACGCCAGTCTGGACAGCCCCCTTGGCCACATTCATTGCACCTGTGAGTCCAGTGGACACTGTGTCTTTGGTGCCAGTGAGGACAGTCTTGGTGGTATCCACGCCAGTCTGGACTGTGCCCTTGGCCATGTTCACTGCCCCAGTGAGTCCAGTGGACACTGCATCTTTGGTGCCAGTGAGAACGGTCTTGGTGGTGTCCATGCCAGTCTGGACAGCCCCCTTGGCCACGTTCATTGCACCTGTGAGTCCAGTGGACACTGCATCTTTGGTGCCAGTGAGGACGGTGTTGGTGGTGTCCATGCCAGTCTGGACAGCCCCCTTGGCCACGTTCATTGCACCTGTGAGTCCAGTGGACACTGCGTCTTTGGTGCCAGTGAGGACAGTCTTGGTGGTATCCATGCCAGTCTGGACAGCCCCCTTGGCCACACCCATGGCTCCAGTGAGCCCAGCGGACATGGTCTCTTTGGTGCCAGTGAGGACAGTCTTGGTGGTATCCATGCCAGTCTGGACAGCCCCCTTGGCCACACCCATGGCTCCAGTGAGCCCAGCGGACATGGTCTCTTTGGTGCCAGTGAGGACAGTCTTGGTGGTGTCCACACCAGTCTGGACTGTGTCCTTGGCCATGTTCACTGCCCCAGTGAGTCCCGTGGACACGACGTCTTTAGTGCCCGTCAAGACAGTCTTGGTAGTGTCCACCCCAGTCTGAACAGCCCCTTTGGCCACACCCATTGCCCCTGTCACCCCACTGGCCACAGCATCCTTGGTGCCTGTGAGCGTGGATCGGGTCATGCCCAGGCCTCCCTGGACGACGCCTTTAGCTGTGTCCACCATGTTGGCCATCCCAGAGGAGATGGCATCCTTGGTCTTGGTCATCTTGGAGCACACCATGTCCTTGGCCCCAGAGATCACCTGATGAGGAAGAACACTCATGGTCAAGCGGAAAGTTGAAAGCCACTTGACCACCCAGACCTCCTCCACCTGATCCCTGGTGGGCCCTGGGGCAAGGAACCTCACCTCCCACCCCAGCCTCCCTCCCTCCATGGCTTGGGTTCACCTAGCTGCTGAGTTACATGTTCTCTTTGTCTTGCTTAATCTTAGTGGCAAGTTTTGAGCCTGGTTTCCCCATCACAGGGAGAAATTTGAAGAGAGCAAATGCTTCTTAAAATTTGGAGTTTCCATTGTGGCTCAGCAGTAACGAACCCTACTAGTATCCGTGAGGATGCGGGTTCAAGCCCTGGCCTCGCTCAGTGGGTTAAGGGTCTGATGTTGCTGTGAGCTGTGGTGTAGGTCATAGATGCAGCTAGGATTCCCGCATCATTGTGGCTGTGGCATAGGCCACCAGCGATATCTCCAATTCAACCACTAGCCTGGGAACCTCTATGTGCCACAGGTATGGCCCTAAAAAGCAAAAAACAAACAATCAAACTCATCAACAAACAAGCAAAACCATGTTTAAGTAAAAGAAGGGGATCTATGTTTAGAAAAGTAATAACTGGAGAACTACAGGACCAACTATATACCAAATAGGTGTTTGTTGATAACTCGAGTCATTTCTGACCTACCAAAGGGCAGTTTTCTCTAGCCCGTCCAGCGTGCTGAAAGGTTGTGGGGACCTCAGGGTAGCCGCCACTCAGGTTCAACCATGAATGTGCTGTTTCCACTTCAGGGGTTCTTAACCAGGGCAGCCCTGCCCCCTAGGGGACACTGGGCCATGTCTGGGGACATTTGTAGTGGTCATAGCTGCAGGGAGAGGGGGCTCCTGGCATTGAGTGGGTGGCGGTCAGGAATCCTGCTCAACACCCCACAAGGCTCTGGACAGCCACTTCCCCGAGAGGCTGACCCAGCCCTGTGTCATGCCAGACTATTCAGGTTGAGAAGCCCGGAAGTGTTATTCTCACCCCCTGCCTCCTGCCCAGCATCATCTCAGGAGGGCATCTTGGGCTCTGTGCCCACAGAGACCTGAGTTCGAATCCCAGCTCTACCACATTGGCTGTGTGACCTCAGGCAAACCACATCCCCTCTCTGGGCCTCATCTGAAAAGTGATGAAAGCAGCACCTCTTTCTGGAGTTCCCATCATGGCTCAGCAGTTAACGGACCTGACTAGCACCCATGAGGACACGGGTTCAATCCCTGGCCTTGCTCAGTGGGTTAAGGATCCGGCATTGCCGTGAGCTGTGGTGTAGGTCACAGATGTGGCTCGGATCCTGCATTGCTGTGGCTGTGGTGTAGGCAGGCAGCTGTAGCTCTGATTGGACCCCTAGCCTGGGAACCTCCATATGCTACAAGTGCAGCCCTAAAAAGACAAACAAAATAGTGCCTCTTTCCAAGATTGGCAGAGGAAATGAGTCAAGGCATCTGAAGCACTTTGCAGGTCATAGTTTCTCCACTAATGTGAGTGAGGAGGAGTGGAGAGCAAGGAATGAGAAAATGAGGAGGGCCCTCAGCTGCCGGAGGCTGTTTGAATTTGGGCCAGAGGGTGAGCCCGGGGGTCCTTTGCCTTCCAAGGTGCTCAGATCTGGCTAAGCAGAAGGCAGAGGGGAGTCAAGGAAGACTCCAGAGTAGGGCACGTGCTAGGCAGAAGCGTTGTATCAGGGCTCCGTCCCCCTGCTGTGGCCTTCATATCAGCCACTCCACCTGCCCTAGCCTTGGGCACATGGTAACAGGGGTGATCCCCTTTAATCCAGGGCAGAGGGGAGATGCAGCGTCAGCCATCATTCAGCCTCTGATGGCCCAAGGTTTAAATCCTACGCTCCCATGTCCTGCTGTGTGACCTTTGGTAGATGGCTTAGCTTCTCTGTGCTTCAGCTTTTGTGTAGAGGGCTATCACTCCCTTCTTTCCAGGGTGGTTGGGAAGACTATTAAGCAGCATGTTTAAATCACTTAGCCCAGAGCCTGACATGTGGCGAGTGAATCACCACTGTTTCAACATCGTGCTAGGCACAGAACCAGGGGTGGAGGTCTTTAGGCCATGTGGAGCCTTACTGTGCTGGGCAGAAGTGGTACTGCACCCATTTCACAGATGTGTAAACAGGCTAAGGGGGGAAGACTACCTGGGTTCCCACAGCAGGACACAGAGGGGTGTCTGCTCTCTCCTGGGCCTATGACACCCCACCCCCCAGTTGTCAGGAACCTAAACATCCTGGGAAGAGGTACCCCAGAGGGAGGCGGAGGCCATCAGACCAGGCTCTGCCAGCCGTTCTCACCTTGTCTGAAGGCGACAGCATCTCTGTCCCCCTGGCCGTCTGCTCCAAGTCGGTGGCCGCTGTGGGGACAAGAGCCAGTCAGGCAACCCAGGGAGGACAGCCACCCTGGTGTCCATTGCACAATCAGTGGGCATAGCCTGAAAGGTCAGGAATGTCCAGCTTCCCTGCCAGGGACAGCAGAAGGTGACATCCACAGCCATGGGCCTGGCTTAATCACTGGCTACACCAGGGGCTTCCTTAACCCCCAAGATCAGTCTTCTGGAACAGGGGTTCTCTGGAGTTTTCTCTGCCTGGGTCCTGGGTGCTGGACACACACCCAGGGAGGCTGTGGGGAGAGGAGTCGGGGCCTCACCCGGCCCCACCCCCACCACAGCTGGCAGCTGCCTGCCGAGCCTGGATATATGGAGCAGAAGTCAGGTGCCTGGGGCTCCGGGCCCAGAGCAGGGTTCAGCCCGGGCAGCCCGCCCCAGATCGGTCTCATCTACACCAGCCTCTCTGTGTGCATTGGGGCTGGGGCTGCCCCAGGCACCTTGGCTGAGCATGAGCAGTTGGAGAGAGGGGAGCCCCCCAGGCTGTGTGACCCTAGGGAAGCCACTGCTCCTCTCTGAAACCAGGATCAAAATCTTTGATGAACTTAGACATGCAGAATGCCCAGTCCCTGGTCCTCTGGGCATCTGAAACGAGGTGAGGGAAGGTGAAGGAGGGGTTGAGAATGCGGGAGGAGGCGTTGCCGCGTCCACACCCCCAGGCTTGCTGGCTGTACTGCCTTGGGCCACTCACCTTCCTTGTTTATACCTCGGTTCCCTCTGGCACTAAAGGAGTGTGCCAGCCTTGTAGGGTCTGTTGAGATGCCGCAGGTGCTTACAAAGCGTTCCCAAGAAGTCCCAGTGCTGGGGTCCACCCCCAGAGCCCCTGCCTCCCATGGAGCTGGCCACTCACCCTGAGCCTGGGGCTGGGCGGCTTCGGGGGCTGGAGCGCCTGCGGGATCGGCGGCTGGCCGAGCCTCTCTCGCTGAGCTGTGGGCGTTGGCCACTAGGTTCCGGGCAGAACTGAAGCCAGGCAGGGACCCAAAGAAGCTGCTCAGGGTCTGCATAGGGTAGGGGACAACGTGAGTAGGGCCAGGCTGTGGCGGAGGCAGGGTGAGGGGAGCATCAGATGGGCCTGGCTTCCCAAACCGCCTTGGGCCCTTGCTCCAGAGTGACCTCAGGAAAGCATCCCAGCCCCTCTGGGCCTCGGTTTCCTCACCTGGGCAATGGGCAGATTCAGCCTGCCTCCCGTGGACATAGGAAAAAACTCATCCTCTGAATCTCCAAAGACCTGTTCTTTCCACGGCCCATGTTTTACAAATGGGGAAACTGAGGCCCGGGGAGGGGCTGAGGTAACCCAGCGGTGGGGGGAAGCTGAGGTTTGCTTCATCCCCCCACCCCCACCCTCCGGCTTGGGACTGGAAGGAAGATTGGCCCCATGGCCCTCAGAGCCCTCCTACCCCACCCAGGAAGCCCCTCCAGCCCCCAGGATGTGGAGGTCACCTTTCTATGGATCTGGGGGCTCTCCAGGCCCCATCTGGAGTCTTTCCTTCCCACACCTGCCCTCACCTTGCCCTTGGGTTTGGGGGCCTCCCGGCCTCCTTCTTCTTGTGCAGACATGGTAATCCTCTAAGTGGCTGGAAGGAGGCAGAGAGGGTGTGTGAACGGGGGCTCCCGGGCCTCCTGCCCCCACCCCTAACCCCGAGCAGTCCCCTGAAACCCACCTGCCTGCAGGCTGGTCTCACCCCGACAATGCTCACCTGGACCGTGTGAGGGTCTCCTGGAGTGACGAGTGGCGCAGCTGGCAGCTGGCTTTGCTCTCAGCTCCCTGGCCTTATAGGGTCTGGGGCGGTGCAGGCTTGGCTGGCAGAGGCAGGCAGCCAGTGGGCCGGGGGAGGGCCCTGGACAGTCACGTGCTTGCCTGCCAGGCCCGGCGTGGGCCCTGGGCCCAGCACCTTTCCCCTGCTCTCAGCACTGAGCAGCCTCTGCCCGTGGCACCTGCCCTAACCAGGCTGAATGATTCATGGGCAATCCTCTACCCCCAAGGCACAGCCCGCATACTCTCTTGGCCTCTGTGATAGGCATGGTTCTTATCTCCACTCTGCCCTCCCTCCTTCTCTCCCCCTCACTCACTGTGCTTTGGCCACACAGGCCTCCTCTCTGTTCCTCCAAATCTCCAGGCCTGGAGCTGCCGCAGGGCCTTTGCACCTGCTGTTCCCTCTGTTGTCCCCCCCCACACACACACACAGCCTCCTCCCACACCTCCACCAGGTCCATCATTTGTTCCCTTTTATGTCCCCAGCCATAGAACAATCCCTGGCACACAGTCGGTACTTAATAAATGTTTGGCTAAATGGACCATAGGGTGATTGTGAGTGTGAAATAAGGTCAAGCATGTGCCCTGTTTACCCCAGTGTTTGGTACCCAGCAGGTGCTCAACAAATAGCAGCTTAGCACTGCCCAGGCAGAAAGTGAGGAGCAGCATCTGTCCTGAGCAGAGAAGGGGATGTCACTTTCCTGAAGGGACCTGCCTTGAGAAAGGGCCGAAATACAGACCAAGACAGGGCACCAACAGAACTAGGGGTGACTTAGGAGTGAGATCCAGTCCCGGTGGGCTGGGGCCAACCCAGGGTGGCTTCCTGGAAGAGGTAACCAGTGCCTGACACCATAGAGCTAGGAAATAGCAGGGACAGGAATTGAACCCAGCCCCAGAGCCTGAGCCTGTGTGCCAAGCAGGCTGTCTATGGGTAGGGGTACAGGCAAGTAGAAAAATAACCAGCTGTGCCCTCCCTGAATGCCCCCAGCCTGCTCCTGGCCAGGGAGCCCAGCTATGGGCTGGTGGGGCTGACAGGACAGGAGGACAGTTGGTGGCCCTGGGCTGTAAGCTGGGAGGAGGAGGGTCCAGCCGCTGTGATGACCCCTGGGTGGTTTCCTTGGAGCTATCACTCTGTTTACCAAACAGTTGGGGAACAAAGCAGGGGTGTCTCCCGAAGTCTCTTCTCCAGCCAATGCTTCCCAAAGGTGGCAAGCAGTGGCCAGTGGGAGAGGGGTTGGGGAGGTTGGGAAACCCTGGGAGCGCCTCTCACCTCCCCACAGGGCCGCCACAGCACAGCAAGGAGGGAGAAACCCAGCAAAAATCATAAAAATGACCATAAACATCAAATCAGCTCCTGTCCCTCCTCTGCCCACAGCCCTCCAGGGCTCCCACCTCCCCCAGGGTAAAAACCTAAGTCCTGGGGTTCCCATTGCGGCTCAGCGGAAATAAATCTGATTAGCATCCGTGAGGACACAGGTTCAATCCCTGGCCTCGCTCAGTGGGTTAAGGGTCCAGCGTTGCCGTGAGCTGTGGGGTAGGTCAAAGACAGGGCTTGGATCTGGCGTGGCTGTGGCTGTGGCATAGGCCGGCAGCTGTGGCTCCAATTCAGCCCCTAGCCTGGGAACCTCCATATGCCGCAGGCGCGGCCCTAAAAAGAAAAAATCAACAACAAAAACAGGAAAAATAACTAAGTCCTCCCTGTGGCCCTCAAGGCCCTACATGAACTGTCCGTCCCCTCCCTGCCCCTCCTGTTTCTGCTCCAGCCACACAGACCTCCATACTGTTCCTCCAACACACCAGGGCCAGTCCAGCCCCAGCGCCTTTGCACAGGTTGTGCTCTCTGTCAGGAATGCACCTCAGTCTTCACACATATGTCATCTCTTCAGAAAGGCCTTCCTTGGACCCCTTCTCTCCTGTTTTAAAAAATATCATAGGAGGAGTTCCCGTCGTGACTCAGTGGTTAGTGAATCCGACTAGGAACCATGAGGTTGCGGGTTCGATCCCTGGCCTTGCTCAGTGGGTTAAGGATCGCAGATGCGGCTTGGATCCCGCATTGCTGTGGCTCCGGCGTAGGCCGGCAGCCACAGCTCTGATTCGACCCCTGGCCTGGGAACCTCCATATGCTGCAAGAGCGGCCTAAGAAATGGCAAAAAGAAATAAATGAATAAATAAATAATAAACAAGTAGTTTACTTATTTTTCTTTTTTATATTCTCTCTCTCTCCTAGAGGGCAGAATTTTTATCCATTTTGTTTACTGGTGTGCCTTCAAGGTGGAGGAATACCTGGCACACACAGCAGATATTCAATAACTTTTTTTGTTTGTTTGTTTGTTTTCTCCTTTTTAGGAGAAAAAGGCCTAGGCCAGAGCCACAGCAACTCCAGATCCGAGCCGCGTCTGCGACCTACACCACAGCTCACGGCAACACCAGATCCTTTAACCCACTGAGCAAGGCCAGGGATCGAACCCGCAACCTCATGGTTCCTAGTTGGATCTCTTTCCGCTGCGCCACGACAGGAACTCCGATATTCAATAACTATTAGTTTTTGTTTTGTTTTTGTTTTTGTTTGCCACACCCTGGCATACAGAAGTTCCCAGGCCGGGGCTCAAATCTCCTCCACAGCAGCAAATGACAACGCCAGATCCTTAACCTGTTGTGCCCCAGAAAAACTCCAGTAATTATTTGCTGAATGAACAAATGAATGAGTGAATGGTAGCTTCTGTGAGTGAAGCCCTGCTAGGATTAAGCACACTGCTTTATTGCTACTCTCATACCCATTTCACAGAGGAGAAAACTAGGTTCAGAGAGGAGCAGTTGCTTACCCACCCATTTGTAGGCAGGGCAGGGCCTCAGTCCCAGGGCCTCAACTACTGCTCCCTCCTTCCCCCAAAAGTCTAGGCCTTACCTCATTCTCTTTCATCCCCCTCTGTTCCAGCCATACTGATTCCCCACTGCGGTGCTTTTGCCTGAGCCGGTTGGTCCCTCTGCCAAATGCCCTGTGTGCCATTATCCTCATCTTCACCAAGCCTGGCCCTCTGGGAACCCCCAGCCTCGTGGCAGGAAAGAGAAGGCAAGGCTGCCTGTGGTTTGTCTGGGCAGGGAGCCCCAGGGCTTGGAGCCCCAAGAAGGTGGCCTGTGGAGGGTCGGAGCTATCCGGTGGGGGGAGAGTCAGGGAAGGCTTCCTGGAAGAGGTGGCATTAGGGCTGGGCTTGGGGATGGATGAAATATATCTGAGATGGCTGGGAGGGCTGGAGGGAAGGCATTCCAGGCACAGCCTGAGCAAAGGCCCTGAGCTGGGGGACTGGGCAGAGTTCAGTGGGGCTACAGCCGTGTCTGTGTTGGGCCTGAGAAAGAAACTGGGAGTCCTCAAGTGCCAGGGTGAGGGGCATGGATATTGGGTCTGAGGGCAGCAGGGAGCCATGGATGTTGCTGAGCAGGGGCAGGGAGGTCCGTCTGGCTGGCAGAAAGTGGGGACTCCCAAAGCCACCCTGGACTAGATCCCAGGGAAGCCAAGGGCCACCCTGACCTCACCACAACAGACTATGGTTTCCCAACAGCCCGTCAGAACACAGGAGAGTCAGGGGCAGCCAGGAACACGGTCAGAGGACGGGAGAGCTCCCACGAGACTGGCCTGTGGCCCTTGCCCTGCCTCTGTCTTCCCTGTCCTGACCGACTGGTGTACCCAGAGAAGCCACAGCAAGCTCAGCTCCTGCAGGTCCAGGGAAAAGGACAAAGAAGGGGCTGCTCAGAATTTCCGTTGTGGCGCAGTGGAAATGACTCCGACTAGTCACCATGAGGATGTGGGTTCGATCCCTGGCCTCACTCCGTGGGTTAAGAATCCAGCATCGCCATGAGCTGTGGTATAGGTTGCAGTTGTGGTTCAGATCCTGCGTTGCTGTGGCTGTGGTGTAGGCCAGTGGCGGCTACAGCTCAGATTCCACCCCTAGCCTGGGAACCTCCATGTGCTGTGGGTGTGGCCCTAAAAACCAAAAAAGAAAAAAAGGGAAAAAAAGGAGGGTCTGATCCCCCCCTCCTCCTGCTCCTGCTCCTTGCAACTGCCAAGAAATTCATTTATACTAAAGTGTGAATAGCTTCCATTCCAGGAAGTTACCTCTGAATGCTTAACTAGTAGGGTGGGTGCTGAATGCTACCTGGCTACCTAGTGGAACTCCAGACAGGACGACAAGCTGGTCAGGAAGGCATGACTCCTCTCAAATCACAAAGCCTGGCCTGCACCATGCAGTCCCACATCTCTGAGGCCCCCAGCACCCTGCCATCGAGACCCACCTCAGCCCAAACAGAGGGCACTTGGACAACGCACAGCACTTTTATTCTGGAGATCAAATTCCAAGCGGCGAAGCAAGTGGGTGTGGCAGGTCCAACAGTTGCAGCCGGGCATCTTTGGGGCCCCCTCAGTCCAGGATAGACAAGCTGGGGGAGGAAGGGGGGCTCACTTTTCAGAGCCCCAAAGAGAAGCACATGTTCCTATGTGGGCAAAACCTGTGCTTCTCTGGGGAGTTTTGACCAACTTCTTGGGGGTGGGGCAAGGGGACCACAGGCAGTGAGCCCAGCTGGGGGCTCGTCTTGCCTGAGTTGGGTTCAAGTCCTCATATGTCCAAGGGAAAGACTGGGGATGTTCTGCTATCATGAAACTGATCTAGGATTCTGAATCTGGCCCCCACCCCCCAAATCCTTGCTGGGCAGGGGCCAAGGCCAAGACATCAGCTGCTAGAAGCGGTTCAAGGCCACTATGGGGCAGCAGAGTTCTCGAGGTGCGTGACCACCTCCTGCTGCCTCTGCTGCCCTAGGGTCCTATCGGATCAAAAGTCCAGCTCTGGCATCAGGGTGTGCTTGGGGCGGCTGGGAGGCTCAGGCTCCTCCTTGGGAACGTCCCCCGGGAGGCCTGTCCCATCCCCGTGCTGGGCCTCCCAGGCTCTCTGCTGGGCCGGCCAGTCCAGGTGCGCCCAGCGGGGGTCGGGGCCCCCCACGACCTCATCCACCAGGGCCTCCAGATCAGGAGGGGGCTCCAACCGCTCCACCAGGATGGGCGCGAAGGGCCCGACCAGCCAGGGCAGGGGCATGGCCTGCACCACCAGCTCCAGCAGCTCGTCCACACAGGCGTGGGCCCGGGCCATGCTGCCCCGGCCCTCGGCCAGCACAGCAGCTGGCACATCCCTGAAGCAGCGGGCATCGGCGAAGGCGGCCTGCAGGGCGTCCACGCTGCGCCGCACCTCAGCCACCTTCTCCTGGGCGCTGGGGGGCAGGCCCCGCACGCTGGTCTCCAGCAAGTCCACCGTGCTCTGCAGCTCTCCCATCAGGTTGCGGGACAGCACCAGGGTCTCCAGCTCTGCCTGAGGGGGAGGAGTGGGGCCTCAGTGTCCCGGATGGACTCCCGCCAGATCCGCCGCCCTGCCTCAGTTTCCCCACGGTCCCTCCAAACCGCTGACCTCTGCACCAGGATGGAGGTGGCTAGAGCCTGGCCCCTGGCAACCCTGGGTGCCTCTAGAACACCCTCCCTCCCCCCATCCTCCACGCCATCTTACCTGGCTTCGGCGGCGGCAGCGGCGGCCGTTCTCTGGGGGGTGCTGGCTCCAGTCCTCCCACAGCTGGTGCACCTTCCCTGGCCGGCCTGGGGTGATGGGGGTCACTCCGCACTGCATGTGGTTGATCTGTGGGGACCAGGACGGTGGTGGTACTCAGAGCTGGAGGATTGGGAAGGGTTGGGGGAGCCAGGGCCCTAGCCTGGATCTGGCCTCAATAAGCATTTAGGGAGCATCTGCTGTATGCAGCCTTCCACTCTTGCTGATCCAGCCTGGCCAATCCACCCATTCTCTCCTCTGCCCCTTGGCCAGACTTTGGGACCTGTGGTTCCCCTGAAGCTCAGACTCAAGGTCAGGCTTTTGCTCATGCTAGTGCCTCTGCCAGGTATACTCTCCTCTTCTCAGCATCCCCCTGCTTGATTCTCTCAAGTTCAAGTCTCATTGTAGGCGTCTCCTCCTCCAAGATTTGCTGGCTTGGCAGATCCCTCCCCTGGGTCCCATAGCACTCAGCATGCTCTCCAGTCATGACCCTGATCCCCCTACTGGACTGTGAGTATTCTGAGGGGGCTGCTGTGCTTTCAGTGCCCAAGACAGGGCAGGATTAGAAGATTAATAGAAATAAACTGTGGTCCATCTATGTAATAGACTACAGTCTGCCCTCTATATCCATGGGTTTTGCATCCATGGATTCGACCAAGATCCACAGGGACAAAACTGTACTATGCCATTTTACAAAAGTGACTTGAGCACCGAGGGACGACTGTATTATTCAGCCTTAAAAAGGAGGGAAATTCTGGAGTTCCCGTCGTGGTGCAGTGGTTAACAAATCCAACTAGGAACCATGAGGTTTCGGGTTCGATCCCTGGCCTTGCTCAGTAGGTTAAGGATCCGGCGTTGCCATGAGCTGTGGTATGGGTCGCAGACACGGCTCAGATCCTGCATTGCTGTGGCTGTGGTGTAGGCCGGTGGCTACAGCTCCAATTACACCCCTAGCCTGGAAACCTCCATGGCAAAAAAAGACAAAAAGAAAAAAAGAAATTCTGACGCATGCTACAACATGGATGAACCTTGAGGACAATGCGCTCAGTGAAATTAGCCAACTCTGGTGCTCACAGGTGCCCTCTGGTGGCTTCTTCAGGAAGGACAGACTGTGGGTACAGGATGGGAGGCAACCAAGTGAGCAATTGTGGGAGCAGGATCCAGGTGAAGGAAGAGGAGGGAGGCAATGTTGGTGGGTTGAGGGTAGACTTTGAAGGAAGAGCCAGCAGTACTGGCCAATGTGTCAGATGTGGGAGAGGAGGAGGAGAAGGGGTTGAAGATGGCTCCCAGGTTTTAGCCTGATCCTTGGAAGGACAGAGGTGCATCAGTGGAGAGGGGGAGAGGGTTGGGGGCATCTGAACTTATAGAGACCAGCAAACAGGAGCTATTATGTTCCTCTGGAGCAGGGAGGGGTGTACAGTGGGGGAAGAAGCTGAGTTATGAGCTAAAACCAAAAGTCTGGGAAAGATTGGGATTGGTGATGAGAGAGCCTGGGAAGAGGTACCTATACTCTCTTCTCATCTACCTTAACTGCCTATAAAATCCCAGCTCCTCATTCTCCTCCCCTGCAAAACCCCTTCCTGACTTCCCAGGCTGAGCCTGGACCCCTACTAACTGCCCTCCAGCACCCAGCTCCTTCCTCTGCCCCAGCTCTGCCTCCTGCTTCAGACTGGCACAGGACCAGGTACTCCCCTGGCACTCAATCCACACTTGCTGGCCTGCATCACGGGATGGGGGTGGGGTGGGTGTGGGCATGGAGGGCTCTCACCAGCTCTAGCGTCTCCTGCAGCTGGGCCAGCGTGTCCTGGGCATGGTGCTTCCTCTGCCTCAGTTTCCCCAGAGAGTGCTCATATGCCAGGTGGCGGAGCCGTGCTGACAGGGAACCCAGGCGCACAAAGTAGCCCTGTTGTCTCCTCTGCTCTTCCAAGGAGCCCACTTCCGGGCCCTCAGCCTCCGCTGCCAGTGCCGCTGGGGGGTGGGATGGGGGTGGGAAGTTAGCATGGCCACACCCTTCGCTTCTGGGTGAACAAGACTATGGGCTCCCGAATTTAGGGTTTCCATTTACAATATAAATTCATTCGACCTTTTCCAAACCTTATGATATAGGCACTATTATTAGTACCATTTTACAGATGAAGAAAGCCAAGGGAAAGAGAGGTGAAGCCCCAGAGTTCCCGTTGTGGCTCAGTGGTTAACAGACCCAACTAGTATCCGTGAGGACACGGGTTCAATCCCCAGCCATGCTCAGTGGGTTAAGAATCCGGCATTTCTGGGAGCTGTGGTGTAGGTTGCAGATGCAGCTCAGATCCTGTGTTGCTATGGCTCTGGTGTAGGCCGGTGGCTATAGCTCTGATTAGACCCCTAGCCTGGGAACCACCGTATGCTGGGGTGCGGCCCTAAAAAGACAAAAGAAAAAAAAAATAAAAGAGAGGTGAAGTCCCATAGCGGTCAAGAGGCAGACCCAGAATTTGAACCCAGGCAATCTCCCCCACACCCGCCTTTTTCAGTTGCACCTGCAGCCTTGGAAGTTTCCCTGCCAGGAATTGAATCTGAGCTATATCTGTGGCCTCCACTCCAGCTGCAGCAATGCTAAATCCTTAACCGACTGTGCAGGGCCAGGGATTGAACCCTCAATGCCACAGCGACAAGCCAGTTCATTAACCTACTGTGCCACAGCAGGAACTCTGAACTCAGGCCCTCTTCTTAACTACTCTACTGACTGCCTCAGTTCAAATCCCGGGTCTCTTTATGTCCATTTTCCTTATCTGCAAAGGGAGCTCATAGGAGTGAAAGCTTGACACTCAGAGTGTGAATGCTTGGCACACAGTAGGTGCTTCAAAAATGCCTCAAGCCTTTCTATCAAGGAGGGAGAATGTCCCCCTGTTGTTCTAGTGCCATGAAGCAGGTTTGAGATGTCAGATTGTCTCCAGGGCCAGCTGAGAAGATGGGGAACACTGGAGAACAGAGGGGTTTAAGGGAACCCTGTAAAGGGGAGGATGCTATTCAACCCAAGTACTTGGTTTTTCCAGGCAAGTTAGAAGTCAGCATTTGTAGGATAAAATCTGATTTTTACATGCATGTGCTGAATTCAGCCTTTTTTTTTTTTTTTTTTTTTGGTCTTTTTAGGACCACACTCACAGCATATGGAGGTTCCCAGGCTAGGGATCCAATCGGAGCTACAGCTGCCGGCCTCCACCACAGCCACAGCCATGCCAGATCTGAGCTGCATCTGTGACCTACACCACAGCTCACGGCAATGCTGGATCCTTAACCCACTGAGCGAGGCCAGGATCGAATCTGCCACCTCATGGTTCCTAGTCAGATTCGTTTCCACTGCACCATGACAGGAACTCCAAATTCAGCCATTTTAAAGACATTCCACGGGGAGTTCCCATTGTGGCTCAGGTGGTCAAGAATCCAACTAGTATCCATGAGGATGCGGGTTAGATCCCTGGCCTTGCTCAGTGGGTTAAGGATCTGGCGTTGCCGTGAGCTGTGGCGTAGATTGCAGATGCGGCTCGGATCCCAAGTTGCTGTGGCTGGGGTGGAGGCCAGCAGCTGTACCTCCTATTCGACCCCTAGCCTGGGAACTTTCATATGCTACAGGTTAAAAAAAAAAAAAAAAAAAGACATGCACTGGCAGGCCAAATACTACAATATAGAGGGCCACCAGTTTGAGTCCTTAAGTCTACAAGGCCTATGCACTCTTGGGGGTCTGGGCAGTCAGATTTCTAGTAGGATGCAGTTCGGGGGCGGTGGAAGTGGAGGACAGGCCTAGGCTGGAGTTCTGTGTTTCCTGCTGTACTGCTGTGTGGCCTTGGGTGAGTCCCGGACTTCTCTGATCTGTAACCTCCAGGAACAGAGACTGGGCAGGAGGGGCCTGAGGGGTGGGCGCCGGCCTTACCGAGCTCCTCCTCAGTCATGGGCAGGAAGTGGTCCACCAGCTCCTCTGACTTGCCCAGCATGACGTCCACCGCATGGCTCATGGATCGTTTGAGCTCCACACTCCAG
Organism: Phacochoerus africanus; assembly: GCF_016906955.1. Lineage (NCBI taxonomy): Eukaryota > Metazoa > Chordata > Mammalia > Artiodactyla > Suidae > Phacochoerus > Phacochoerus africanus. Next base: position 74,458,706 of record NC_062547.1, on the reverse strand, counting down.
CGGCGGCCCTGCCGGGCCAGGCCCACCATGCCTGTCATGCCACTGGCCATGGCATCCTTGGCTGAGGTCACCACCTGGCAGGAGAGGACCAGGGGCTATTGGTCTCTGGCTCCCTTCCCCTGCCCCTAGCTCCCTGGGGCTGCGAGGCAAGGGTCCTGGCCCCTGCCTGGACCTGGATGCAATTTGCCCTTTATAAAAGGGAGGAAAAGCCAATCTCTTCCTCATAGGGTTGTTTTCTTGGTTTTGGGGTGTTTTTTTTGTCTTTTTTTTAGGGCTGCACTCGCAGCATATGGAGGTTCCCAGGCTAGAAGTTGAATCGGCATTGTAGCCGCCAGCCTACACCACAGCCACATCCATGCCAGATTCAAGCTGTGTCTGCAACCTACACCACAGCTCATGGCAAGGCCGGATCTTTAACCCGCTGAGCAAGGCCAGGGATTGAACCCACATCCTCATGGATACCAGTTGGGTTCATTAACCACTGAGCCACGAGGGGGACTCCCTTCGTAGGGTTGTTAAAAGGATTCCTGGCACCAGCTAGCACATATTAAGTGCTCAGTAAACATGGGTGGCCATTATTTTCATCTGGCTGGTGTTTTCTGAGTTGCCCAAAGCCTGACTCTGCCCGGGAGTCCAGCTGGCCCTGGCGATCAGGCCGGGTCTGGGGGGAGGCTGCATTCCTCACCCCCACCTCCACCCCCTACAGATGCCCATGGGCTGGTGGTGCCAGGTACCGTCTCTGAAGGCTGCTGAAGAAAGGGCAGCTTCTCCTCCAGCTTGTCCAGGCCCCTGCAGACGAGATCATTCACGGTGGCCACTGGAGACAGAAAGGCAGGGAGTGAGAACCGGGCAGATGGGAAGGGAGCTACGGACACAGAGAGGGACATAGAGAGAGGGGATGCTGGAGGGAGAGATGGAGAAAAACGGTGAGACACACACAGAAGGAAAGGGAGAAAAAGGGAGCTGGGGAGTTCCTGTCGTGGTACAGTGGTTAACGAATCTGACTAGGAACCATGACGTTGCGGGTTCGGTCCCTGCCCTTGCTCAGTGGGTTAAGGATCCGGCATGGCCGTGAGCTGTGGTGTAGTTTGCAGACGCGGCTCGGATCCAGCATTGCTGTGGCTGTGGCGTAGGCCGGTGGCTACAGCTCCGATTAGACCCCTAGCCTGGGAACTACCATATGTCTCGAGAGTGGCCCAAGAAATGGCAAAAAGACAAAAAAAGGGGGAGGGAGCTAGGAGGCCTGGACCACAGGGGGCACCTGGCTGGCCCCCTGCAAGGGGCCAGGGTCCTGAGGGTGTGGGTGGGCCACCAGGCTAGACCCCGCCTCTCTGCCCTTCCTTCCTCTGCCCTGGCACTGGATGCTGCCAGCACCAAGGTGACTCCTCATCCATGCCCAGCTCAGATACCCTGGTGAACAGGCTCAAGGTCACACAAGCCAGCTGAGGAGGCGGCGGGTGAAGCCCTGGGTTGGGACTCTCAGGTGATTCCCTTCCTCAGTCAGATGTGAGGCCACGGGTGTCCCCCGCCCCTGCCTCGTCAACTCTCTCTCCACTGATAGGCTGGACCCCTGAGCTTGTCACAGACTCAGGAAAGGTGGAGGCAGGGACAGAGGGGCAGACAGGGGAGGGAGGTTGGACAGGCAGGCAAAGGGAGCCAAGGCACATTAGGCCGGCCAAAGGAAGGAGAGGGAGACAAAATGGGGACAGAAGGGCGAGGGGAGGGGCACAAGTCAATTGTTAAGGGCAGATGTCCAGGTGATCAAACTAGAAAAACATAGTAAGCAGAGATAGAGGGCAGGAGAGATGCACGTAGAATGGCAGGGGCGGAAGGACTGAGTGAGGGTGACACAGGTAGATGGGGGACAGACTAGAGGTACACAGGACAGGTATGACTGAGGAGCGACATAGACTCAGGGGATCCCCTGCAGCACAGGTCACACAGATGGAGAGCTAGAAGGTGGGGCAGTGGGACAAACCACAGCACTGAGGACACAGGCCAGGGGGACTCACACTGGGGCTGCAGGTGGCTGAGCAGTGGCTGAGCGTGGTCCAGGGCGCGGGTGGTCAGGCCGCACACGCAGTGCTCAGCCAGGCGGCAGGCGGAGCCCAGTAGCGGGTGCCGGTCCTTGGCGGCGCTATAAGCATCGGAGACTGCGGTGCACGTGGTCCTGACCAGGGGCAGGGCTGCCACGCGCTGCACCGCGTTCTGCAGGAAGGGGTGGCATCAGAGGGGCCCCTGGTGGAGGTGGGGGGGCTCAGCTAAATGCTAGAGAGCCCACTTGAGGGGTGGGCGAGAGGGTTGGGACACAGTTTTTTGAGAGCATCTGCGTACAGGCAACAAGTACAGGCAACGCGTCCCACTGGGGGACGCGTAGGGGGTCTGTTCTCCAGGGAAGAGCCAGTAGTGTCTGGTCATTAAGTCCTGGTTTGATTGCTTCCGAGCTGCGTGAGCTTGGGCAAGTGAGTGAAATGCTCTGGGCCTCGGTCTCCCCATCTGTAAAATGGTTTTCTAGGGCTGTGCTGGGCATCCAGGAGCCATTGTATGTGAAGTGCTTGGAAGAGTGAATGATGCAGAGTCTAGGCTGTGACTACTGTTGTCATTGTTGTTGTTAGGGGTGTCAGGATGGTGGACACAGAAACAGAGAGATTCAGACAGAGACCCAGAGATGGGAGAGAGAGTTGGGCAGAGGCCAGCTAAGCTGGCTGGGAGTGTCTGGAGAGACACTCTCTTCTCTGGACCTCACTTTGCCCCTTTGGGAAATGGGTACAATATGCCCTCCCCTGACTATGGTCCAAAATGTACTCAGAGTAAGGTGCTTGCAGCAAGGAAGGGGTGGGGACCCTAGTCTGAAACTGTCCCAAGAGGGACTGTCCCCCCACCCCTCCCCAAGCCCTGCTCCACGGGAGGCACAGCCCCTCACCTGCTGGTCCTGCTCCCACAAGCTGGGTCTGGGGGCCTGAGCCCCCTCCTCTTCTGACATGCCTGCTGAAAACAGGGCCACCCTGTGGGTAGGACAGAATGACGGGCCCCTACATGCCAGACCTCCCGGCTCCCACCCAGGCCCTGGCTTCTGTCCAGCTGGGCTTGATGACCTGGGCAAGTCTCATTCCTACTTGGGCCTCAGTTTCCTCACCTGCAAAATGAGGTAATGGTAATACTGACCTCAGACATCATGGGCAGGGACAATGCATGCACAGGGCTCTGCACACAGTAGGTGCATACTAGAGAACCTCAGGGAGTTCCTGCAGTGGTACAAATGGATTGGCGGCATCTTGGGAGCTCTGGGATGCAGGTTTGGTTCCCAGCCCAGCACAGTGGGTTGAGGATTCGGCGTTGCTGCAGCTGTGGCTTAGGTCACAACTGCAGCTCGGATCTGATCCCTGGCCTTGGAACTCCATATGCCAAGGGGCAGCCAAAAAAGAAAAAAAAAAAAGAGGGAAAAAAAGAAAGAAAAAAAAAGAACCTCTGGCAAGGTGTGGATACTACGGTGATTCAACACATGGGCTCTAGGAAGAGAGACACCTGAATTCAAATTCTACCATCAGGTGCTGTGTGACCTTGGGCAAATGCCTTCACCTGTGTGGGCTGTAACCACCTCTGCTGAGTGAGGGAGACCCCTGTTGCCCGCGGCCTGGGACAAACCATGTGAGCAGCCCCCTGCAGGGATGCAGGTGGTAGCTGCCGAATCTCAGTACACCCGCAGGCCAGTTTGACAGACAAGGAAACTGAGGCACACAGGAGGTCCATGCTGAGCCCAAGGTCACTAGCTAAGTAGACCCAGAGCGGGCGTTCAACCTCAGACTCCCTGCCTGCCATTCTTCCTCTGTCCCCACCCAGGGCCCTCAGAACCCTAGCCCTTGCCCAACTAGGTCCTGAACTTTTGCCAACTGGGCCAAGGGTCTCAACCACCTGCTCCAGCCTGTCACAACCCTTCTCCCCTCAGGCCGCTGGACTCTCGCCCGTCCACCCACCCACCAGGCCCCCGGGCCTGCTGGGCGCTCCTGGACGCAGCTCGCAGGGCACTCACCTGGGCGCGTTCAACCACAACCGGGCCGCAGACCCCAAACTCCAGCTCCAGTCCCGGCCCCCAGTCCGCCCCGCCCACCTTATAGCGGCTTGGGGGCGGGACGGGCGGGGACCAACCAATGGGGAGAGGCATGTAGGGGGCGTGTCCCAGGGCGGGGCTCCAGCCCTCCAGGCTCTCCCAGGGGGCTCCCAGAGCGCTTCGTGGTTGCCATAGCAACCAGGGGACTTTGGATACCGAAGGATTGAGCTACTTTGTTGGCCAAGGTTGGCCACAAGTCACCCTCACCGCTGTTGCCGCAGAGACAGTGGAGGGCGATCACAGCCCCCACCGCCTCTCCCAGTAATCTTGAGCAAACCTCAAGGTTTTTTTGGGTTTTTTTAATTTAAACTTTTTCATTTTATGGCCTCACCCGTGGCATGTGGAAGTTTCCGGGGCCAGGGATTGCATCTGAGCCACAGCTGCGACCTACACCACAGCTGTGCCGAACCTGGATCCTGTGACCCACTGAGAAGGGGCGGGGATCGAACCCGTGCCTCTATAGCGACCGAAGCAGCTCTCGTCGGATTCTTAACCCACTGCACCACCGCTGGAATTCCTTTCTTTTTATTTTTTTATTTTTATTTTTCGCTTTTTAGGGCCGCACTAATGGCATATGGAGGTTCCCAGGCTAGGTGTTGAATCAAAGCTACAGCTTGCTCACCTAAATCCAGCCTCAGCAACGCCGGATCCGAGCCTAGTCTGCGAACTACACCACAGCTAATGGCAATGCCAGACCCCCACTGAGCGAGGCCGGTGATCGAACCCCAAACCTCATGGTTACTAGTTGGATTTGTTTCCACTGCACCACAATGGGAACTTCCTCTCTTTTTATTTTTTAAAAAATCTGCCACTTAACTAAGCCAGGAGATAGGCCAGCCCATCCCCTCGGAGCCCCGTTTTATAGATGAGCAAAGTGAGGCTCAGAATACTTAAACCACTTGCCTTGGATTGCCTGACGATTGAGGGATCTGACTCAAACCCAGCTCTGCCAGACTCCAGAAACCTGGCTTTCATCACCACACCTGGAATGACCATGAGCATGGGCAAATCCAGGGAGCTGCAAAACCCAGCATGCCCCCAACATCCCAGGGTTCCCCCAATCTGACCTTGACCCCAACCATGCCCAACATTGTGTTGGCAGGTGGCCCTGGGTTTCTGGACCTAGGAAAACACAGCCCCCCTGGGCCTCTGCCTAATAGTTCAGCCCCATCCAGCCTGCCCAAGCTTGCCCTGGGAGGGTGCCCCCCTGGTTATCACGGGCCAGCGTGAAAAATGGTTTGGAGCCCTGAAGCAATCTGGTTTAATTTAAACCTTCCCCAGGACACAGGCCCTGGCAGGAATCCACTAGTAAAATGACACCCTGGGCAATGGTCAGGGTTTTATTTGTAGTTAAGTCCCAGGATGGGGGAGGGGGGGAGCAGTCAAGGCCATCAGATCCCAATTGCTCTCCCTTTGGGGTTTCATGGCATGCGTCTTCTTTCCCTCTGCTTCATCCTGGGGACCTAGGAATTCCACTTGGGAAATGCAAAGGAACAGCAGCAAATACCTCCCATTCTGTTTTACAGCAATTTATTAACCCCTTCTGGTCTGACACCAAACTGAGTGATACTGGGTAAAAGGGAACACGGCCAGCCCCAGGCCCTGCACTCAGAGAACCCCACAAACTGGGGGAGACGGAGCCAGATTGAGACAACCCCAGTGTGGCCAGGGCCAGCTGGAGAAGCCGGAGACCAAAAGATCTGGGAAATGGAGGAAAGGCATTTCTGGAAGGGGATACAGCTTGAGCAACAGCAAGGAGGCAGGAAGAGGCCAAGGTGAGCGACAGGGGCCCCAGCAACTATGGGTGGTCCCAGTCTCACACCCTTAGAAGGTGGAATTATTTAAGCGGGTGTGGTGTTCTGCCAAACCCCGCCTCCCCACCCTAACCCTAGCCCTAGGCCTCAAGGGACGAAGCCACTGCCAGGAGCTTCTGGCCCTCCAAGGCTTTGGGGCCAGCACAGCGAGTGTTGTTCCGGAAAAACATCTTGTCTTCGTTGGCCACAAGCCACCGATAGAGTTCGTCTAGTTTCTGGTCACAGATCCAGGGGTTCCCTGAGATGTCAAAACCGACCTTCATGTTGCCGGCAGCCTTTCCCAAGGATGCCCAGAGCCCCTCGGGAACACTGGTCAGCGAGTTGTTGGAGAGGTCCAGCATGTCCAGCACCTGCAGACCTCGGAAGGCACCAGCTGCCAGCGTGGTCAGCTTGTTGTTGTTTAGAAAAAGGTAGCGCAGTTTTGGCTGGGGCGCCAGAAAGCCCTCTTCGAGCACCTGCAATCTATTGCCCTCAAGGTGCAGCCATTCCAACTTCAAGGGGCCCCTCAGGAGGTCAGGGGGCAAAGTCTGCAGCTGGTTATTGCCAAGGTCAAGGATGTGCAGGTCAGTGAAGTTGGCCAGCAGCTTGCGGGGCAGTGTCCGGAGCTGGTTCCCTGACAAGTCCAGATACCTGAGGGCTTTCAGGCCATGTAGCCACGAGGCGTCCAGAATGTCTAGCCGGTTTTCCTTCAGCACCAGAGTGTGGAGGGCAGCCGAGACCTTGAAGAGGCCAGGGGGCAGGCGTTTCAGGGCGTTGCGGGTCAGATCGAGCACCTTTAGCTGAGGCACAGGCAGCAGGAACTTGGCTGAGAGGTCCTCCAGCTGGTTGTTGGAAAGGTGCAGTTCCTGGAGGTTAGGGATGCCCTGGAGGATGTCAGCAGGCGGCTGAGTCAGGTTGAAGAACTCTGTGGCCAGGTAAATGGTGTCAGCTGGGAGATAGTGGGGGAATTTGGCAGGTCGTTGGCAGGAAATGGAGCTGCCATTACTCGAGTGGAATACCAGGCAGGCGTTGGGATCTGGGGTGACTCCCTTGGCTGAGACCACAAATAGCAGCAGCAGGAAGAGGATTCTACAGAGATGGGGTTCCCAGCTCCCTGGGCTTCAGGCAATGACAGAAAGTGCTTAATAAGTCAAAATAAAGCTATCATATACCCAGCTGGGTGAAAACATACCCAGAATCTCTACTGTCACCACCCTGGACCATGCCACCACATTGCTAGCCTGGACTAATGCAGTCACTTCCTCCTCTTCTCTTGGCTTCTACCCTTGCCCACCCCCCCACCCACAGCTGCCAGAAGGAACTCCTGTCCCAGGAATAAGTCTATGAAACATGAATTTCTTATTCTGAGCCCTAAATGCTACACTTCCCCACTGCCAGCCCAGCCCCAATGTGCTATTAATTATTCTCAGTCCAACGTGCTAGTTTCTTCCACTCTCACTTGTTTTCTGGGACATTTCTTAGCTCTTTGTCTCTATGTTTTGAAGGCAGAGCCCACAAACTCCTACTCATCCTACAAAGCCCGAGCTCCAATGTCCCAATTCCACGAAGCTCTCTTTGACTTTCCCAAAACAGAACTTTGTTTCCCACTCTGGGCTCTTCCTCTTTCTGTCTAGCCTTAACCAAACCAGGTTAGTATTATCTGGGTCCGGCCCCACCTTTTCCCAAAGTGCTAGGGTGCAACCCAGGGCTCCAGAGACAAACAAGATTCTGAGCATGAAAGATGCATCCTGCTTTGCACAGTCCAGAGGCAGGCATTTGGCTCTGGGATGGGGTGATTTACAGTTGGTACTGGAACTCTTGGAGGGCTGGGGCTTCTGCTCCTCCTAGTCCCTCCAGCAGTAGTACCCTAGCTTATTAGCACCAGGGACCACCAAACATCCTCGGTCACTGCAGTCTGAGGACCACCTGGGGCTTCTGCAGTGAGTGTGTGCAGGGGAGGAGTCTGTCCATAGTTAGAGCCCGAGGGTCAGTCTGTTTCAGACTGCAGGCCTATGTCTGGCCCTGTGACTTCAGTGGGTCAGACAGAATGTCCATCTATCTCTGCACTGCCTGGTGTCCAGGCCTGCTCGGGATGGGCGGGGTGGCCACCTACCTCTGTTTTCCTTCTGGGCTCCAAGAGGACATGGTGGGCTCTCCCTTTTCCATCTAGGCTCCCTTGGTCTGGCAAGGTGGCTTTATACCTGCCTGGGCTGGGGGCAGGAGCACTAACCTTAGGGAAGTCCCCACCCACATCCTGTTCCCGTTAGGGGCTGGACCTGGGCCACGCAGGGGAAAGGGAGGGGTCAGGATTGCAAGATTGGATCATGGCAGGGGGAGGGCACGACGGGGGTAGGGGCTACCCACCACCTTCGCCTTCTTAACCCTGCTACTACCCAGTTTTTCTTTACCCTGAGTTTTGCTTTTGGGAGTGGGTACCCAAAAGTCTCTGAGGGTGAGTCCCCACTTCTCCCAACCTAGTAATCAGGGGTCAAGTTGCAAGGCACCAGTCCTGGGGGATGGGGACAGCTCTTTGAGGAAGAAGTGCTGTTTATAATATATTTAAGCAACCAGGAAGCTGAGTGACAAGAACAATAACAAAAAATTGTCCTAAATTTATGACATATTGTTGTTGGGTTTTTAAAAATAAAATAATGAAAAAAAAAAAAAAAAGAATTCAAAAGCAAATGACGCCACAAGTCTCTACAGTCTTTGAACAATCCAGGAGGGACTAAACCTGTTTCTGAATCCCAGCTCTGCTTTAACGGTTTGCTTTGTGAACTTGGGTAAGTGGCTTAACTTTTCTTGGCCTGAGTTTCTCCATCTGTGAAGCTGAACTCAGTTTCCAAGGGCCCCTTCTGTTCTTTCTTTCTGCAGCAGAAGCTGATGTGTTATTTGTTGTTCTGGATCTCTCTTGGTTCCTAACAAGTACATTTGGAGGGTATATATTTCCCTTTGAGAACTGCTTTGACTGCATCTCACAGGTTTGGCTATTCCAGTGCTTTAATTCTTGTTGAAATCTAAACATTCAGGTGTGATGAATCTTTTTATCCTTTTCTGCATGCCTGGCCATGACCTCTTTTCCCCAGCCCAATCTCTAAAGGCTGTTGTCCCTATTCAGCTGCCAGGGTGACTAAGAGATCTTAGTAGACACATGGGCTGAGAGGTAAACCTGCAGGCTGGTAGAGATAGGCACAGATAAAGACAACCACCTACATGAATACACAGACATAGATAAGGACGTAGAGAGGAAAATACATGGAACCAAGGACAAAGAGGGAGCAGGACACAAAGCAGAGAACACCAGCTCTGCAGAGATGGACACACAAAAACAGACACACACAAAATGCACAAAAGATCTGAACAGACATTTTTCCAAAGACAACATACAAATGGCCCAAGAGCTACATGAAAACGTGCTTAATATGATTAATAACCAGGAGAATGCAACTCAAAACCACAATGAGATGTTACCCACACCTGTTAAAATGGTTTCATCAAAAAGACAGGAGAGTCCCATAGTGGCTCAGTGGGTTAAGGAGCTGGTGTTGTCACTGCAGCAGCTGAGGTCACTGCTGCAGGACGGTTTCGATCCCTGGCCTAGGAACTCCCATTATGCTATGCTCATGGCCAAAAATCCTGATGAATGGAAAAAGAAGATGTGGTATACGTATATGTATCTATATATAATGGAATACTATTCAGCCATAACAAGGAAGCAAATCCTGCCATTCGTGACAAGATGGATGAAACTTGAGGGTATTGTGCTAAGCAAAATTAAGTCAGGCAGAGAAAGACAAATACTGAGTGATCTCGGTTATATAAAATAACCAAAATCAGAGTTCCTGTAGTGGCTCAGTGGAAACAAATCTGACTAGCATCCATGAGGACACAGGTTCAATCCCTGGCTTCGCTTCCCTGGCCTCGCTCAGTGGGTTAAAGATCTGGCCTTGCCGTGAGCTGTGGTGCAGTTCGCAGACATGGCTCGGATCTGGCGTGGCTCTGGCTGTGCCGTAGGCCGTTGGCTACAGTTCTGGGACTCTCCATATGCCGTGGGTGTGGCCCTAAAAAGACAAAAATAGAATAAAATAAGAATAAAATACCCAGATTCAAAGAAGCCGAGAGGAGGATGGTGATTGTTAGGGCTTGGGGGGGGGGTGGAACGGGGAGATTATTGTTCAAAGGGTACAAACTCCCAGCTAGAAAATAAGTCCTGAGGATCTAGTGCTCAGTCTGCTAATTACAGCTAACAATACCGTGTTGTTACATTTGAAAGTTGCTAAGAGAGATCTTTGTATGTGTTTTTCTTGAGAGCAGATCTGAGATGTTTTCACCACATATGTACACACACACACACACACACACACACACACACACACACACACACACACACACTTTAAGTAACTATGTGAGGTAATGGGTATGCTTACCTTCTGTAATCATCTTATAATATGCATCAAAAGATCAAGTCATCAAGATGTGCACCAGAAACCTACACAATGTTATGTCAAATATATTTCTTCTTCTTTTTTTTTTTTTTGGTCTTTTTGCCTTTTCTAGGGCTGCTTCCTGTGGCATATGGAGGTTCCCAGGCTAGGGGTTGAATCCGAGCTGTAGCCACCACCCTATACCACAGCCACAGCAACGCCAGATCTGAGCCGCATCTGTGACCTACACCACAGCTCATGGCAACAGATCCTTAACCCACTGAGCAAGGGCAGGGATCGAACTCGCAACCTCATGGTTCCTAGTCGGATTCGTTAACCACTGAGCCACGACGGGAACTCCATGTCAGATATATTTCAATCAAGCTGAAAAAGCAGACACCCAGGATCAGGAGGAGCTGCTAGATGCCATCATGGGTGTTCTGCGCTTCTTTGTTTAAATCGGTCTCCCCTTAATAAGGGGCGATGGGGTCTGTCCTGTTCATCACTCTCTCCCCAGAGCTCAGCACACAGCAGATGCTTCATCAGCATGGGCTGGAAGGAAGAGTGGTGAACTAACTGTAGTGACATAACACTAAAGCAATCTCTGAAAATGAAATCAGATCAGGTCCCCTGCTTAAAACTCTCTAGTGGCTTCATGTCCCACTTAAAATTCATAAGGCTGGAGGGAGGGAGGAGTGGGGAGTTAGCATTTATTGGGGAAGGAATTTCAGTTCAGGAAGACGGAAAAGTTCTGGAGATGGATGAGGGTGATTGCACAACAGTGTGAATGTACTTAATGCCACTCACTGAACAGGTTCAGTGGTAAATTTGATCTTAGATGTTAATTTTTTTTTTGGCTGCACCCACAGTATGTGGAAGTTCCCAGCCAGGGTTCAAACCCATGCCACAGATTCAGGAAACTCTGATCTCATATGTTATTTACCACGATTAAAAAAAAAAAAAACCTAGGAGTTCCTGTCGTGGCGCAGTGGTTAACGAATCCGGCTAGGAACCATGAGGTTGCGGGTTCGATCCTTGGCCTCACTCAGTGGGTTAAGGATCCGGTGTTGCTGTGAGCTGTGGTATAGGTCACAGATGTGGCTTGGATCTGGCGTTGCTGTGGCCATGGTGTAGCGTGGTGGCTACAGCTCCAATTCGACCCCTAGCCTGGGAACCTCCATATGCCACGGGAAGCAGCCCTAGAAAAGATAAAAAGACAAACAAACAAACAAAAAAACACCCAACTGTAGGAGTTTCCTGGTGGCTTGATGGGTTAAGGATCTAGCATTGTCAATGCTGTGGTTCAGGGTGCTGCTGTGGCATGGGCTCAAATCCTGGCCCAGGAACTTCCATATGCCGCCAGGTGCTGCCAAAATATATATATATATATATATATAGTACTCCTCACCGGTGAGGACTTGCTTGAGGTCCTGTATTCCTCTCCCTCCCCATCTCCAGCTGTTCCCCTTTCACCCAGCCTGCTCCAGGCACACTAACGGCCTCCTTCCTCCTCCAAGCTTGGTCCTACCACGGGGCCTTTGCATTGGCTGTTCCCTCTGCCTGGAACATTCTGCACATCTCCCCACAGCTGCTCCTTCTAGCCCATCCCATATCAGCTTAAATGTCATCTCCTCTGGCAGGCTCTCCTCAACTTCTCCCCGCCCCCATACTCAAGTCACCCCCTACCTAGCACACTTTCTGTTTTTTTCTTCATTACACATATCGCTAATTCAAACTAAATACTAATCTGCTTGTAGGTGGTTGGTCTCCCCAGTGGGCTGTGAACTCCATGAGGACAGGGGTCTTTGACCCCACACAGTGCCTGGCACATAGTAGATGCACAGTAAATATTTGCTGAACATCCAGACACTGGCCCCCACCCAGATGAAGAGGGGCCCCCACCCTGCAACTCTCAGAATTTCCACACTCGTTTCCCCAGAATTCTATTGGCTGCTGTGACCCAGCAGTGAGTTGGGGCATTGCTGACTGTCCCAGGCCACGCCACTGTCCAAGTCCCACCCCAGGAGACAGAAGAGACCCAGAGCCTTGGGAGCCGGTGGTTGTAAACAGTTTTATTGATGGGGTGGGGGTGGGGGAGGCAAACTCCAGAGAGGGTCCAGGACTCAGCTGGCCACTCAGCTGGCATGCATGGTCAGCTAGAGGTCAAGGGGGAGGTCACAGAGGACGGGTGGCACAGGACCCTCTGACAACCCTGGGGCCATATTTACAGGGGGGCCCCCGCCGGCCTTCGCCGTCCCCCCAGACCCGAGCCCTTAGACAGCTGCCAACTTCTGGGCAGGCCTTCCCGACCCTGCGCCTGAAACCCCCTCCTCATCTCCCCTCAAACTCCTAACCGGCACCTCGGAGGCCCCCGGCCCTCTGGAAGCCCCAGCGTCGGCTCAGCCAACGCCCAGGCCGCTGGGGCCTCCGCGCTCGCACACAGACACGCACACGCGGCAGCAGCCCGCGGGCTCACACGCACGCTTCCCTCCCCTTCCCGGCCCCTTGCACACGGACACGGCATGCACACACGCACACACACCCACACACGCCAGGGGCTCGGGTTGAGGAGGGGGTCTCTGGGTGGGGGGGAGCTTGGGTCTGCCGCTGTTCCCCCGCTTCCCACGCCTCCAAGCCCCCGACCGCCACCCCGAGAACGGAGTTGTGCAATTGGTTAGAAAACTGCAAAAGAAACGCAAATTGGAAAACAAACCAAAATCCACGCGCAGAAGGTCAACCTCAAATCCATAGCACATTCCGCCCGCCCGCCCCAGACTGCCTCAGTAACCTGCGGCCCCTGGGGCGGGGCTGGCCCGGGCCGAGCCAGTTGTGCTTCGGTGCGGCGGAGGGGGCCCCCACGCGGCTGGGCGGGGGAGCTGAGCACCCACTCGGAGCTGGCCCGGCCTCTCGCTCCTGGTTCCCGTGGCTGGCACCGCCGAGGCGCGGGGCCCCGACCTAGGGCACGGGGGGCGCAGTCCTGTCCGGGCCCCCGTACGAGAGCAGGTGGGCCAAGTCCGTGCTGGGTCGGGCGTGGCGGCCGCGAGGCCGGGCCTCGCCGCTGTTGATCGTGTGCGTGCGGCGCAAGGCGGCGGCCGGCGGGCCGTGCGTGCCCGGCCTCCGGAGGCTGCCCGTGGGCGGCGGGCTCCAGGGCCGCGGGAGGCCGTCGGAGGCGGAGATCGGGTCCGAGGGGCCCGTGGGCGCCGACACCACCCGCCGGCGGTCCGGGCTGGCGTGGGGGGTGAGCGGGAAGTCGCCGTGGGAGGCGCGGCCGGGCCGCGCGGTGAAGAGGCGGGCGTCAGGGGCCGGCTCGCCCGGCGCCGGGGGCGGCTCGGGGGCGCGGGCGGGGGCCAGCAGCAGGAGGGAGGACGAGGCTGAGGCCGTGAGCAGCGCGTGGCCGTGGCCGTGCTCCCAGGCGCGGGGGCCCAGGGCGTGCGGGTGCGGGGTGGGCAGGCGCTTCTGGGGCAGCGGCGTCTGCTCGGGTGTGGGCAGCAGCCCCGAGTCCAGGTCGTGGGGGCCGCCCTGCAGCAACGTGGCCTTGGCCCACCCGTTCTGCATCAGGGGCGCCAGCAGGGCCTCGGGGGGACCCCCGGGCCCGCCGGTGCCGCTGCCGCTCCGGCCCCCGGGGCCGCCGGCCCGGCGCTCGCCCAGGCGGCTCACGCTCAGCACCGCCTCGCCGCCCCCATGCGCCAGGATGGCCTCCTTGTCCTTGCGGCGGGCCAGCTCTCGCCGCTCGCGGAGCCCCACGTACCAGCCCACGCTGAAGCCAGACACCACGGCGCCCACCACGAAGGCCGCTACCGACGACGTCACCAGCAGGTTCACCGACACCAGCCCCGCGCGCTCCTCTGACAGGCTGGCCCGCAGGAGTCCTGGCCAGGAGGGCCGCGTGAGAGAGGCGGCCAGGTCAGTCCCCTGCGCACCTCCCAGGGCCTTGGGATTGTCTGTCCCTCTCTCTGCTTCCTGGTGTCTCTCTGACCCTTTCAGAGCCTGCCTGTCCCATCTGTCTGTCCCCTGGCATCTGTCTTCTCTCTTGGTCTCTCTCTGCCCCCACCAGGCCCCCTACTCGGAAGCGGGGTCCCCTGCCCTTCCCAAGCTCTGATGGAAGCTAGTCCCCCCGACCTATCTGGGCATGGGCAGCCCAGGGTGTGAGGACCCCAGAGGACCAGGACTCAGGATCCCCAGGCCTCCTTCTCCCTTGTCCCCCTACTCACCTGTGCAGTCCCCTAAGCCTGAGGTGCTTGCCCCGGACACATCCTGCTCAAAGGTGGCTCTGGTGGGGGGCAGAGAGGTACTGTCAGCAGGAATCCCCTCACAAGGCTGTGGTCGAGGGTGAGGGTCTGTCACCCTCCCCCCACCTCCCTCTCCCCCAGTACCTGGTGCCGGGGCTGAGGAAGATGCAGGAACCGTCGGGGGCCCACCCGCAGTAGGGGTCCTGACTGCCAATACAGTTCCTGGAGCAGACAAGGGACCCGGTGGGCAGATCAACCACACTTCCTTCTGCCGCACCACTTACTGTCAACTCTGGGAGATCTCAAGGCACATCTTTGCAGTGGGGGCTGTTCTTTCCCCATTTCACGGATGAGAAAACTGAGGCTCGGGAACATTTACTTTTGCTCAAATGACAGAGCCAGGATCGGGGCCCAGTCAGGACTGTCTCTGAATCTATGCTTTAAATCTGTGTGGTGTCATTACTGCCATGGCCAGAGGGACAGGGTGCTCCGTGGGGGGGGGGCTCACACTGAGTAGAGGTGTGCCAGTATGTTTTCTGCATCTGATTTTCCCACCCATTTTAGAGGCAGGCAAACCGCTGCCTACTTCTGCTCCTGTTGCTCTTAAAAATGTTAGTCAGATCCCATCCTGCTCTGCCCACAGACCTCTTGGGCTCCCACCTCACTCTGGGGATGGGGAAGGAGCCCAAGTCCTTCCCATGGCCCACAGACCCTGAAGGACCTGTCCTGTCACCTTCCTCTCTCCCCCTTGCTCATTCTGCTCCAGCCATGCGGCATCCTCGCTATTCCATCAGCATACCAGGCCCAGTCCTGCCCCAGGGCCTTTATACATGCTATGCCCTCTATCCTGCTCATCATTTAGTGAGTCAAAATGTTATTGGGTCCTGCACTTGAACCTGACTCTCCCTCTCCTCCTATGCTCACCTCCCCACTTCCCCTGCCCACACTTGGACCCGGGGGGCACTCACTTCATGCATCCTGAGTACTGCTGGCAGCGCGCCACAGGCACTCGGACCACGCAGCGGGGGAAGGCTGCCAGCAGGCCACCTGAGGCCACGTCCAGCTCCAGGCTCAGCAGCCGCTGCCCTGTCTCAACGCCGCCACCAAACCGTCCACACCTGGGGGTGAGCAGATTGGGAAAACTCATGGGCTGGCCCTATGTCCCTGCCAGATGACCCTACCTCTTGGCCTCTGCCTGGCCTCACCTGTCCGGCCGGTAGGTCTCAAACTCCTCCAGGAAGACACTGGGCCCTGCGGTGCCCGAGGTGCTGGCATTGGGCCAGACAAGAAACTTGAGGACGGTGCCCACCTCAGATCCCAGGAAGACGACAGTCTGGTTGCCCCAGGGGCCGGCGCCCACATCTACCGCCACGCGTGTCAGCTGGTGCCTGAGGCCAGGGTGAGGCAGAGGTCAGGCTGCCTCCCAGCCCCTGAGGTCCCCTGGGCACACTCAGAGGCAGCACCACCAGTCAAGGTGGGTATGGACGTGGCCCCACGGGTGCACGTCGTAGAGGGAAACAGACCCCTAAGTCTGGCTCCTTCCAGCTTGCCTGTCTCTCTCTCCCTGTCTCCCTCCACCTCTCCATCCCTCTGTCTCTGATGGTCTCTCTCCAGCTGTGTTCCTCTCTGCCTCCATCTTTCTGCGCAGCCCTGGAGCCACATGCTCAGCTGCCCTGAGCGCCTGGCTCCATCTTCCCCTGGTGTTGGAGGTTGGCCTTGGCCTCCTTCCTAGCCTGCCACCCTGGACCCCAGCCACGTGCAGGGACTGACCGCATCAGAGTCCGAACAATCCAGGGAGCATGGCCCAGTGAGGGCACTGCCTCGTCCATTAGGGGGTGCGTCTTGACAAAGTTGAGGATCTCATCGGGAAAGGCGCTGGAGGCATTGTACTGCATGCCAGGAGCTGCACAGCACCCAGGCCTGGGTGGGGGCAAGAGGGTGGTCAGGAAGGACTTGGAGGCTCCCCACAGAGGATCTGATCCCCCAGGGGACCTGCCGCCCCGCCCCAAGGCCCTCAGTTTTCCCCATCTGCCAAATGGGTACAGCTGAACTCTGCAACAGCTTATTTGCTGCCTAGAAGTCCCAGCCCTTGGACCCAGGGTCAGGATTCTACCCAGGCACCTGACTCAGGATTGCGGGGGGGGGCCTCTTACCGGGGCCGTGGAACTTGGTCCTCTGGCACGGGTGTCCAGATGGACTCAGGGGACTTCTGCTCACGGAAGCGGCCCTCAAACACGGCAGCCACCTGAGTCATGTCAAAGGCGCAGACGGCCGAGCCGGGGATGCTGTGGGTGGGGGTGGATAAGAGGGAGCGGTGAGCGTGGCACAAGACAGAGGGTGTTGGGGGGGGGGTGCCGAGGGCAAGTGTGTGGAGGAGTGTCTGTCCTCTGGAGCTGCCAGCTGTCCAGTCCCCTGGGCCAGGGACTGCTCTCTGTCCAATCCAGTCACTCCACCTCCTGACCTGTCCTCAGACTGGCATAGTTCAGCCCCTCCACAGCCAGCCGTGTCCAGGCCCCACTGTCACTTGCCTGGACATCCAGTCTCCCAGGTGCTACTCTTGCTCCCTTTCAACCCATTCCCTGGTGAGTTTTCTAAAAACATAAACCTGATCTTGTCTCTCTTCTGTTCTTTACTCTCCCTTAGCTCCCTTGTACTCTCAGGATAACATCCAGGCTCCTCCCAGTCCTCATATCCTCCACTCTCCCCCTTGCTCCCTCCTCTCCAGCCACACAGGCCTCCTCCCTATGGTTTAAACATATCAAGCTCATTGCAGCCTCAGGGCTTTTGCACATGCTGTTCTGCCAACCTGGAACACGCTTCCCTTTTCCTCCATCTCACATCCATTGAGGCCTCTAGGAAGCCCTCCTTGACCTCTCCTCCAAAGGCAGAGGATGGATGTCCCCCATCTGCCCAGTTCTGGCCAAGGAGACTTGGAGGGTCCATGTCTGGTTAGGTCCGGCCCTAGCCTGGGACTGAGGCATCCCGGGAGTCCACTGTTGCTCAAGTGGTGGGGGAATATGGGACCTTTCCACCCACACCCACCCCATGCCCCCAGTTTGCTCCCATCGGAGTCCCCTGACCTGTTGCTGGGTGTGGAGAAAACAGCCAGGACCACGGGCCGGCCCCCCAGGCTGACCACTCCCGTGACGGCCCGCAGCACGTTGAAGTAGAAGTGGGAGTCCCCAGGCACAGAGCAGTTGAGCCGTGCCTTCAGGAAAGATGTCCACTGCTTCTCCAGCACACGAGGGGAGCCGCCCACGTCGTTCTTACACACCCGGGCCACGCGGGACACCACCACCTGGCACATCAGTGGGCAGATGGGGGCTTAAGCCCTGTGTCTGGTAAGGCCTGCCCGCAGGTCACACTGTCCACCACCCAAGATGGGGTAGAGGAGCCAGGCCCCAGCTGACTGTGGGCCCCCAGCTGGTCACCCAGTGGGGACTGGATTCCCCAGCAGAAATATGTAGATGGCGATGACCAGAGCCACCATGACAATCATAATCCTAACTGCTTCCACCTCTGAATCACTCACTATGTGCCAGATGCCTCATTCTCATCATCTCTCACGTTCCTCCCAAAGCTCTACAAAGGAGGGCTTGCTGGTACCCTATAGTACAGCTGTGGAGACTGAGGCACAGAGAAAGGAAAGTGACCAGCCCAAGGTCACGCTGGTAGCAAATGGCAGTCTGTGCACTTAACTGTCTGCATGGATTGAGGGATGGGATGGACGGCTGGCTGGAAGGATGGAGGAGTAAATGGATGAGTGAATTCATGGATGCATGAATGAATTTGAAGAAGACAATGATGGACAATGATGATAACGAAGCAGGAGATTATTGATGAATAGGTATGTGGATAGATGGATGTGTGGGTGGGTGGACAGATGAATGGGTGTGTGGATGGATGGATGGACAGATGTGTCAATGAATAGATGGGTAGATGAATGGGTGGGTGGATGGATGAAAGTTTGGACAAGTAGATGAAGGGGTGATTGCATGGAGGATGAGTGGATAGGTAGGCAAATGAAGAAGGAGATAACGATAGATCAATGGATGGGTGGATCCATGGGTGGACAGAAGGTTGAATGGAATGAATAAATAGATTATGAGGAGGAGATGGGACTAGATAATTGGATATATAGAAGGGTAGACAGGTAGACGGATGAGTTGATCAGTAGGAGAATGGATTGATGGATGGTCAGGTGTATGAATGAATGGGCAGGGAGATGGATAAATGGATGAAGAAGTCAATAAGTGGGAGGTGAGTGGATAGATATATTCACGCATGGAAAGGTGATGAGTGGATAGATGGATGAAGAGTGGCTGAGTCAAGGGACGGGCAGATGGATAGATGGATAAATGGTTCAATGGAAGTGTAGGTGGGCTGAAAACAGATAGATGGGTAAGCGAGAGGGTGGTGGTGTGGGAGGGTGAGTGGGCAGACGGGTGGGCAATGGATGAACGATGGATAAATGGATGGTAAACGGGTGGGTGGACAGGCAAACAGCAACAGTGCCAGATCTGGAACCAGGGGTGTATCTGACTTCAGACCGGGGACCCTCCCCAGGGCTGCTCCAGAAATGTCTTCATCTCAGGGTCCTGGTCCTGGCTGGAGGGGAGGGACTTGGGGATCAGGTGGAGATTCACAGACCCATCTCCGCTCCCCACTTCCCGCCTCGGAGGCTCTCAGCTGCATGCCCCATCTCACGGGCCTCTCTGGGAGGGGAAACAAGGGCCTCACCTTCTCCAGGTAGTTAAACTCCATGGCGATCTCCCGGAAGAAGAAGTAGATGTGACTGCCCCACTCCACCGCGTGGACAAAGTAGGGCTCTGTAGGAAGGGGGGCGGGGTCAGAACCCAGCCATGAGAAAGGAGTTTCTGGGGCTGGGAACACATTAGCCTGGGTAGATGCTTTTACAGTGAAGGGGGGACATCAGCTGATTACTCAGGCAACATAAAAGACTCAAAGTTTTTTTGGGGGGAGGGACTGAGCATCAGAATCCTATGATCATTGTGTCTACTCTGCACAAACAGCAACATCTATTTTGTCACCTTCCTCTCTCGGCTCCTGCCGTATCCCTCATGTCGGGCTGCTAAGCCACCCATTTCCAGCAAGTTAACTCTTTAGATCCAACTTAAATCTTTTCCTCTAACTTTATCTTCAAAGAGACCAGTAAGTTCCAAAGATGAGAAGGGAGTTCCCTGCCTGCCCTCTCTAGGACTATTATTCTGGTGGGGGAATATGATGGATATCAGCCCTGGAAGGTTGGCCCCTATGGCCCCACCTTTGAACCACTTGGAGTCGTGTTTCACAGTGCGGAGAGTGGGCCGGTCCCCGAGGCTGCGGTAGATGACAGCGTCGATGGCTAGGAAGTCGGTCACGGTGGCCGTGAAGAGCATCCCTTCTGGATGGGGTTAGTCCGGAGAGGCAGGTAGGAGATTAGATTGTGGCGGCCAGGGGCCGGCTGGGTCAAAACTTGATCTTTGAGACTGAGCCCTGAGCTTAAGTGAGCCCCAAGCCCCAGGCTGAGCCCCAACCCTGCTGAGGCCCTGACCTCAGGCTAATCCCCAACTCCCCAGCTGAGCCCCCTCGGCTGGATCCTGACCTTGAGATTCTGCCTGTTTCACAGCTGGACAGATGGTCTCCCAGCCACCTTCAAAATCACCCAACTACAAGAGTGGGAAATGCCACACCTTGCTTGGGGCTGGGGCCTCGTCAGATGCTCAGAGCTGGGGGATACTCACCAGAGAAGAGGGCGACATTGGCATGTTTGGGGTCGTATGGGCAGCGGGCCATGCCGCTGATGTTGTCCCCGAGGGGCTGCAGTGTGTCCATCTGCAGGGGGGACAGACAGGGCCTGAGCGACAGAGCTCCTGGCTATGCTGAGCAGCCCCCTGGCTCCCCCAGCAGCCCACTCCATGGGGAATACTGAGTCCAGCTTGGCTGTTGTGACTTGGTCTGTCACTTAACCCCTCTGGCACTCAATTTACTGATCTGTAGAGGGGTCTAAGAGTTGATCCTAGTTAATCCTAAAACTGACTTGGAGTTCAAGGAGCTGCAGCCTGCATAGGACTCCTTTGGAAGCCTCCTTGGAACTGGTGGGGGTAGGGCATATCCAGTATGGCTTCCAGGAGGAGGTGATGTGGTCTGGGGAAAGGGCACGACCAGTGGAGGGCCAGTGAGCAAGAGGTTGAACCTGGGGCGGGTAGGACTCCAAAGGGCAGGGACTCACGCTGTAGTTGGCACACACGGGGTTGAAGGCATTGGAACCACACACGAAGAGGGTGGATTCGTCCCGAAGTAGAAGCACCTTTACAAAATTTCGACACTCTCCCTGGGTTGGGGCGGGGAGGGAGAGAGCAGCCAGGGGGCGTGGTCAAGAGTGTGGGTGGGGCCAGGACTGTAGGACACAGAGGGCTACGGAGGAGGGCGGGGTCAGGGATGTGGGTGTGGCCAAAGCAGGAAAGCTAAACTTGGACCCGGCTGGGGGCGTGCCCTTGACTAAGGGAGGGGCCCAGATAGGGAAATAGGGCATTTGAAGGGGTGAAGCTAAGGCAAGAGGAAGTCTAGGGGAGTGGCCGCTACTGGGGACCATTTTGGGAGAGTGGCCAGGCTCAAGCTGTAGCCATGGCAACACCAGGGCCCAGGCTCTGCAGGAGAGCAGAGGAGGATTTGCCCTAGGGGTGGCCCGGATGGATTGGGGCGTCGTTGGAGGGGTTGCCAGGGCTGATGGGGGCGTGGTAAGGGCCCACTTACCTCCTGCTTGCCCTTCATCCGACACACGTTGATATCGCTGGGGTTGGAGCGCCAGGTCAGCTTCTGAGGACACAGGGAGCTGGTGAGGGGCATGGGGTCCCTAAAAACAGCCCTAGGAACCCCTCTAGGCTGGTCAAAATCCACCTTGCTCCCCAGCGCAGTGTCAGGTTCCCCTGGTGGGAGCCCCAAGCACCACCCTCCCGCTCCCGTCTGCACCCGCTCCTCACCCGCTGGTACCGCAGCTCTGTGGACATGGGGGGCTCCAGTTCCACCCTGTACAGGTTGTCCCTGGAGGAGGGGGGTAGTTAGAGAGCGTGGGGGGCCTCCCCCCATACATTCTATTCTCCTGGCTGTGATGTCCAACACGGACCACAGCCTCTGCCATGCGTAACTCTGAACATGCCTTCGCACGGAGTGCATGTCCTAACACACCTCCTCGTGCCCTAAAATGAGCCACAGGTTCAAGCACACCCCACACGCCTTACCAGGCCACCTCTTCGCTTACACACCCCATAGCCTTGGTCTACACTCAACACGATGAACTGTCCGATGCCCTTACATTTCAGGTCCCCTCTCGGTACCCCCTCAGTCTTCCACAGGCTCTCACCCCTCCCCCCACGCCACAAACACTGCCCTGGTCAAAGTCACTGGCCACTTTAAAGTCCACTGGTCACTCCTCTGTCCTCCTCCCCCTCTCCATGGAGTCTTACAGGCCAGTCCTCCCTCCTCCTGGGAATTCCATCCTCACTGAGTCCCTGGACCTTGCACTCGCCTGGCTGCACTCCCACCTCTCTGGGCCCTCCTCTCTCCTCTCCCTGGGTCTTCCAGCCCCTTCCCTCTCTCACCCATACTCCTCCTGGGTGGCCTTGTCCCCCCTCAGGGTTGGAAACGCATCTCTGCCCAGACAAAACCCACCGTCCTAACTCTAGCTGGGGCCTCCCCTGGGCTCTAGACTTGCGGTCCAGCGAACCCTTGAGGCTTCTATGAAGGGGGCTCACAGGTGTCTCACACTCAGCTTGGCCACGCTGCACCCAACCAGCCTCCAAACCTACTCCTGCCCTGTCCCCCATCTCAGATGAGGCAACTGTGACCTTCCAACGACACAGGCCACCACAGGGGAGTCACCCTCAAGTCCCCTCTTCTTCCCCCACATCGGCCAATACTGTCACCCTACCATCAGTATCCATTGAGAGTTCGCCCACTTCTCATGCCCTCTAAGGTCATCAAACGTAGGCCAGCCTGCATTATTGCCCACCTGGACCAGCAGAGTCCCCTCTGCCCTAAGCTAGAGGCTCCCTGTCCTCGGCTGTCTGTCCTTCCCCCAGCAGCCACTGGAGGACGCCTGTGAGCACCTAGTCAGGTCCCACCCTCGCCCCCACAGTCTGTCCTCCCCAAAACAGTCACCAGACGGCAGCTGTCAGCACCTGAGTCCCATCCAGTCCCTCTTCTTCACACAGCCCTCTAGGGTTCCACCTCTATCAGGCTAAAAGCCCAAGTCCTCCTCAAAGCTCCCAAGGCCCTGCATGACTTGCCTCTGTCCCTCCCTGCCCTCACCTCCTCCCTCATCTCACTCACTCGGCTGCGGCCACAAAGGGCCCTCTTACTGTTCCTCCATCACGCCAGGAACCTTTCTGCCCCAGGGCCTTTGCACAGGCTGTGTCCTCTGCCCTGATTTCTCCCTCTTTCTCAGATTTCCCCATGGCTGGCTCTTCATCATTCAGGTGTCAACTCAAATGTCCCCTTCTCAGAGAAGCCCTAGAGGTGTCACTTGAGCACCTTGTGTAGCACCCAGTTAATTCTGACCAACCTGACAATACACCAGAGCAGGCTCTGGGCTCCTACTACACCCATCCCTCAACACCCTTAAAAGTTCCACACTCCAGCCAAACAACAGGCCCTATCATGCAAACTTCCCTAAAACACTATCCCCCTGCTTCCTACACCTCATCCTGCACACTCTGTCCAAAGCCCCTCATACCTATCCCCGATGAACAGCGTCCTGTTGACCCGCAGAACCCGCTGGATGTTGAGGTCGTCAGCGCCCTCTGCGGGGGTCAGGTGTCCTGGCCCACTGCCCACGAACACAGGATAGTGGTTCAGGTCTGAGGGAGGACCGGGAGGAGTGTGATCCAGAGCCAGGGTGACCTGGCCTGTTGAACCCCCGGGGGAGGGGGCAGCAGATCCAGCTGGGTTACAAGACCCTCTCTGGGGACTTCCCCTCCCTAGGAACTCCCCCTTCCCAGGAATCCCACTCACAGTCCCTGGGGGCTACGCTGAGTGGCGGCGGTTCCTCGGGGAAGAGGCCATGGGCGCCTCCCAGTAGCAGCAGTAGGAGCAGTAGGGCCGGGCAAGGAGAGAGTGCTCGCGGGGTCTGCATGGCGAGGTCAGGGCGACTGGTGGTGATACCTGTGAGCAAAGGGCCCGGCAGTGAGCGGCGCTTCTTGCAGTCCCAAATGTCGCCAGCAGAGGGCGATAACAGCTGGGACCCTCAATGCCCAGAAAAATTCCCCATTGGGAATAATTTTCAAATTTTTAAAATTTATTTTTATTTTTCTTAAGTTCAGCGGCCAGGGGTCCCTCCCGGCCTACACCAGAGCCACAGCAACCTGGTATCCAAGCAGCATCTGGAGTAGCTTGCTGCAACGCTGGATCCTTAACCCACTGAGTGAGGCCAGGGATGGAACCTAAATCCTCATGGACACTAGTCAATACTACTAAGGTTCTTTTCTTTTCTTTTTTCTTTTCTTTTCTTTTCTTTCTTTCTTTCTTTCTTTCTTTCTTTCTTTCTTTCTTTCTTTCTTTCTTTCTTTCTTTCTTTCTTTCTTTCTCTCTCTCTCTCTCTCTCTCTCTCTCTCTCTTTCTTTCCTTCTTTCTTTCCTTCCTTCCTTCTTTCCTTCTTTCTCTCTTTCTCTCTTTCTTTCTTTCTTTCTTTCTTTCTCCTTTCTTTTTTTGCTTTTTGAGGCTGCACTTAAGCATAAGGAAGTTCCTAGGCTAGAGGTCGAACAACTCAGGATCCAAGCCACGTCTGTGACCTACACCACAGCTCACCGCAACACCAGATTCTTAACCCACTGAGCCAAAACAGGGATGGAACCCGAGTCCTCATGGATACTAGCTGGGTTCATTACAGCTGAGCCACAAGAGGAACTCCACTAGTCAGGTTCTTAACCACTGAGTCACAAGACGGGGAAGTCCTAGGACAATGATTTTTAAATAACAACAATCATGGCAATAACAATAATAATACCACTGCTTATTCATTACCAGGACAACTTTCTGACCACATTCTAGTGAAAGCTCAGGAAACAGGCTAACAAAAATTAATAATGATAATATTTAAATAATTTATTAAATGATTTTAAATTCAAACCTAATATATATACAACATTTCAAAACATATATTTAAAAATTCAACCTCAAAACACTCATTAAGATAATTCTTGGAACGAAAATGAAAGGTTCGAAAAAAATATTCTAGGAATTTTGCAAACCACAACCCAGGAACTGCAGTACCTCAGAACCACAGAATATTCCAGTTGGCCAGGGACCTCAGAGGCCCCGGTAAGTCTGACTTCCTTCCTGAGTCCAGCCTTTGTGTCCTCAGCTGGAATACCTCTGCAACTGGAGCCTCACGACCTCTCCAGAGGGCCTGTTTCCTGCTCCCATTCAAGAGAATTTGAAGAACCTTCCAGGTATGTGGAGAGGAGACCCACCCCCCGCCCCCCACCACAAGTGATGATCTGGTTGATTGTGTGAGCAGAACTCACCCTCTGGAACCCAGCCCTCCATGCCCCTTCCAGGAGGGGTGCAGTCCGGAGACCCCGATAAAAAGCCCGAAGCTTCGTCCCTCGGGGAAGTCCCAGGCAAGCCTCATGCCTCAGTTTCCCCAACTGAGCAGCGGGGCCATCTCTGAGCCCTGCCCTGGCCTTGGGGCTCAGGGATTCCGAGCCCATGGAGATGGATGTGAGGCAAGAACCTTGGCCCTGAAGTGCCCGCCTCTGAGGACTGGGGCCAAAAAACAGGAAGGCTTTGCGTGGGCCAGCAGAGTTTCCTCTCTATGACCCTGAACTTCCGGGATTTGTGACTCAGAGGATGCCTGGATCCCACGTGTGTGGGGATCTGACTCTGCTTCCTTAAGAGTTTCCTTCCCCGGCTCCTCCCCTGCTCCACAACACCCCGAGGCTCCCACTGACCCCTGATCCAGGCTCCAGACACTGCCTGGCATTCAAGGCCCCCATCTCCACTGCCAGCCCCGTTGCTGCCCACCTCAGCCTGCAAGCCTCCTCCCCACACCTGCCAGGTCACCCTGGCCTCTCTGGTGTTCTCTTTGTTCTGTGCCTTCTTTTATTTTATTTTATTTATTTATGTATTTTTGTCTTTTTCTGGCTGCACCCGTGGCATATGGAGGTTCCCAGGCTAGGGGTCTGGTTGGAGCTGTAGCCGCCAGCCTACACCACAGCCATGGCAACTCAGGATTGGAGCCGCATCTGTGACCTACACCACAGCTCACGGCAACGCTGGATCCCTAACCCACTGAGCGATGCCAGGGATCGAACCCGCAACTTCATGGTTCCTAGTCAGTTCACTAACTGCTGAGCCACGACGGGAACGCCTGTTTTTTATTTTATTATTAGGGCCGCACCTCTGGCATATGGAAATTCCCAGGCTTGGGGCTGAATCAGGGCTGCAGCTGACAGCCACAGCCACAGCAACGCCAGATCCAAGCCTCGGCGATCTGCAACGCAGCTCAGGACAATGCCAGATCCTTAACAAACTGAGGGAGGCCAAGGATTGAACCCAAATCCTGTGGATACTTGGATACTCGTCAGGTTAATTTCTTTTTTCTTTTTAGGGCCGCACCTGCGGCATCAGAGCTACAGCTGCCAGCCTACACCACAGCCACAGCAACGTGGGATCCAAGCTGCATCTGCGACCTACACCCCAGCTCATGGCAACTCCAGATCCTTAACCCACTGAGCGAGGCCAGGGATCAAACCTGCATCCTTATGGATCCTAGTCAGGTTCATTAACCGTTAACTGCTGAGCCATGAAGGGAACCCCACTAATTGGGTTCTTAACTGGCTGAGCCACAATGGGAACTCTGCCTTCTTTTATTTTTAAACATTTTTTTTTTAACATTGTGGTTCAATGTATATAACATAAACTTTGCCGCAGTAACCATTTTTAAGTGCACAGTTCAACAGTGGCACTAAGTACATTCATATTCTTGTGCGACCATCCCCACCATCATCTTCAGAACTTTCTTATCTCCCTAAACTGAAATTCTGACCCCTTAAAACATGAACTCCTGGAGTTCCCATCATGGCGCAGTGGTTGACGAGTCCGACTAAGAACCATGAGGTCGAGGGTTCGATCCCTGGCCTCGCTCAGTGGGTTAAGGATCTGGAGTTGCTGTGAGCTGTGGTGTAGGTCGCAGACGTGGCTTGCACCCCGCATTGCTGTGGCTCTGGCGTAGGCTGGCAGCTATAGCTCTGATTCAACCTCTAGCCTGGGAACCTCCATATGCCACGAGAAGCGACCCTAGAAAAGGCAAAAAGACAAAAAAAAAAATTAAAAAACACTAACTCCTCATCCCTTCCCCCAACCCCAGGCCCCAGCCTCTACTTCCAGTCTCTATGGATTTAACTAGAGTAGGGACCTCACTTAAGTCGACACACAGTATCTGTCCCCTTGTTTCTGGCTTATTTCACTGAGCATCAGTCCTCAAGGTTCGTCCCTGTTGAAGTGCATGTCAGAATTCCCTTTTTTTTTTTTTTTGACCGCACTGGCAGCATGTGGAAATTCCTGGGCCACAGGATTGAACATGTGCCTCCACAGAGACCCTAGCCACTGCAGTGGGATTCTTTTTTTTTTTTTTTTTTTTTTTATCCTTTTATGGCCGCCCCTCAGCCTACAGAGTTCCCAGGCCAGAGATCAGATCTGACCCATGGTTGCAACTTATGCTGCAGCTTTGGCAACACCAGATCCTTTAACCCACAGTGGCAGGACAGGAATCAAACCCGTATCTTGGTGCTACAGAGATGCCACAGATCCTATTGCACCACAACGGGAATTCCTGCAGTCAGATTCTTAATCCATTGTACCACAGCAGAAACTCTTGAATTCCGTTACTTTTTAAGCCCAAGTGATATTCCACTGTGTGGACAGACCACATTTTTTATCCATCACCTGTCAATGAACACTGGGGCTGCTTCCACATTTTGGTTATTGTGAATGGCTATGAATATGGGTGTGCAAGCATTTCTTTGAGACCCTGCTTTCAATTCTTTTGGGCATATACATAGGAATTGAATTGCTGAATCATATGGTGATTCTATGTTTAACCCCAGCTCTGCCATGTACATGCTGTGTGACCCCAGACAGGTCACACCACCTTTGTGGGCCTCAGTTGCCTCATCTGTGAAATGTGCGTGGGAACAGTATCAACCTCACAGGCCTATGGTGGGTGTTGGAGCAGCGACTGGCAAGCTGTAGGTGCTCAATAAATGCTAATAATTATCATTGTTGTTGTTACTGTTGTATATTAAGTACCAGAAGCCAGGCTGGGTGGTTTCCAATGGCTCTGGAAACCCACTTTGCAGATGAGGAAACTGAGGGGCTAATTCAGGGGCCATGACCCACCAGAGAGGGTGTGGCAGCTGGACTGAACCAGGGTTCTCCGGCTCTTAGTTATTGCTGCTACCGGTTGAGCATATGAACAGGAATAACAAGAGGAATAATGACCCACTCCCTCATCCCTCCAGCCAGCGAGGCCAGGAGGAACTTAACACCCAGTTCACAGATGAGCAGACTGAGGCCCCAGGTCAGGATGGGACCTCACAGATTCTTTTTTCATTTTTTATTTTTTAATTTATTTTTTACTTTTTAGGGCTGCAGCCGTGGCATATGGAGGTTCCCAGGCTAGGGGTCTAATTGGAGCTGTAGCTGCTGGCCTACGCCAGAGCCACAGCAACACGGGATCCGAGCAGCTCACAGCAATGCCGGATCCTTAACCCACTGAGGGAGGCCAGGGATCGAACCAACGTCCCCATGGATACTAGTGGGTTCATTATTTTGTTACTGCTGAGCCACGATGGGAACTCACAGCTCCTTTTTTCTCCTGGTTTTGGCACCTCGGAGGTAGAAGGATGTTCATGTTCTCTCTCTGCCCACAGCTGCCCCAGCCCCACAGAAGCACCCTGGGGCCCCTGAAACCCAAACTGCGCTTTTCTTGCCTTGAATTTGCTTCTCTTATCAGATCCCCAACTTACGGATGGCACCATCGTCCCTGCGCCAAAGACCAGGATGCTGACCTCCCAGACCCCTCCCTGCCACCCCAAAAGCCCCACAGCCCAGCTTTCATCTCCTACCTGGTCCCCCGCCTCCAGTCCTGCCCCCTTGTATCCTCCTCAAGGTAGCAAAGCAGCCTTTCCAGAACCCAGATCTCATCTGTTTCTCTCCTGCTCTAAACCAGGGTCTCTCCACTTCAACACTGTTGACATTTGAGGCCAGATCATTCCCTGGGGTGGGGCCATCCTGGGCATGGTGGGGTGTGGAGCAGCCTCCCTGGCCCCACTCACTCCATGCCAGGATCCCTACCAGTCGTGACAACCAAATGTCCTCGGACTCCACTCAGTATGCCCTTGGGGGGTACAACCACCCCCATGAGAACTGCTCTAAAGGCTTCTAGGCCCCCCAGTGCCCTTGAAATGAAGCCCCCTCCCTTTCACTTCCACCCCTGGCATCTGCACATGCTGTTCCCTCTGCCTGGAAGCCCTTTCTCCTGCTCCCAGTAATCTGCACAGTTATTCCCAGAAACCTCTCAGACATCTCCTCCAGGAAGACCTCCCAGATCAGCCCAGACTGACTTCCTCCAGACTCCTGGAGCAACCCCCACGAGTGCCCGCTTACCCTGTCTTCTAAACGCCTGATTGTCTGTTCATCTTCCCCACTGGACTCTGAGACCCCCGAGAGGGCAGGGCTCAGTCTGTCTTGATCACCAGTGTGTCCCCACCACCCAGCACAAGGCCTGGCATATAGGAGAAGCTCAATGAATAATAAAAGTAGCAAACACCAAGTATGTGCCATGTGCCAGGTTCTGTTGTAAGAATTTAACTCATTAAATCCACTCAACACACTTGAGAGGTGGGTGCTATGAATATACCCTTTACATAGATGGGGAAACTGAGACACAGAAAGAAGTCATTTGCCCAAATGGAAATGGTGGCACCAAGAGTGAAACCCACTCAATCAACATTCGCTATTATTATTTTTTTTATGGCTGCACCTGGGGCATATGGAAGTTCTTGGACCAGAGATCAAACCTGAGGCAAAGCTGTGACCTATGTCACAGCTGTAGCAACGCTACAGATTCTTAACCCACTACACTGGGCTGGGGATTGAACCCGTGCCGCTGCTGCAGACAACACTGGATCCCTAACCCACCGCACCACAGCCAGAACTCCCAACATTTTTTATTTTGATGATCGGGCAGAACTGAACCCCATATGCTTTTCTTGGGGAGTCTAGGCTGCTTCAGGGCCAACCCACTGCACCTGGCCTCAGTTTACCCCTGTGACCTGGGGTTATTGGAGGCCTCAACACCTCCCCCACTCCCCCTAAGACCATCTGCTTCTCTCCATGAAACTCGAGGCGCCTTTGCCAGCAGCCGCCCGGCGCCCGCCTGCCCGGAAGCGGCCCCACCACCTGCCCCGGCACCTGGCCACCGGGAGCCGGCCCGGAGCGGGGGTGGAGAGTGGGGGTGGGTTAAGCCGCGTGGCTGGCGTGTGCTGGGCATCCATGCACCCATGTGCCTCCTGTCTGCAGCCCTGGGGACATGTATTTACGCCCATGGGAGTGGGAGGGATGGCTATAGGGATACAGATCCAGCTCCTATCCAGGAGGGTCGTCACCCCCAGGATGGCACAGCCTCTCTGCCTGACCCCCAACTGTCACTCCAAGTCTTGGCACAGTCCCACTGCACAGATGAAGAAACCGAGGCACAGATGGAAATTCCCTCCAGGACACCCTGCTTCAGCCTCACATCCACCTTCCCAGCTACCATGTGGCTTTAGTGACTGTAACTTCGTCAGAGGGTCACATTTCCTTCTGGAACCTTTCTCCCACCTGGCACTTCTTCAGACCAGGGTGTCTGGGCCACTCTTGGCCCCTAGCCCTTCAGCATGAATTTTAGGATCAGATGGTAAGTTCCAAAACAAACAATATAAAGCAGGAAACCTGTTGGGATTTTCCTTGGCATGGTGCTGAACACATAGATCAAATTGATCTGCTGACTGATGGACTCCCTGTCTCCACTGATGGCTCAGGGCACACCTGGGGGTCATCCCCAACTCCTGCCAGCACCCCCCACATTCTATCACCCTCTCATACAATGCAGCAGGGTCTGCTAAATTCCTCCAGAATTCCCACCCCTCACCAGTCCATTTCCTTATCAGCCCCCAGTATCTCCTGCCTGGACCCCACAGTTGCCTCTGTCTGCTCAGTCCTCAGCTCCCACCTTTAATTTCCAGTCTGTGCTTCCTTAAGTAGCCACCAGAGGGCGTGTGTGAGCACCTGAATCAGCCCCTGCTCCTCTTCCGCCCACAGCCCTCCAGGGCTCCCACCTCTCTGGGGGTAAAGCCCACAAGGTTCTACAGAGCTGACCTACCTCATTCCCTCCCTGCCCTCACCTCCTCCTTCTCTCCCCCCTCGCTCACTCTGCTCCAGCCACACTGGCCTCCTTGCTGTTCCTCCAACCCACCAGGTCCAGTCCTAACCCAGGGCCTTTGCACAGGCTGTTCCTCATCAGTGAAAGCCTCTTCTCTCAGACACCTATAGCTCCCTCCTTATTTCAGGTCTCCATCCCCACCCCCTGGACTCCAGCAACCACTCCCCTCCCCATGAACCCGCCTCTGGCCCCCTCACCACCCGGTGTCCAATGACACACTCTCAAAGCTTCCTCTAGACCTTCTTACTCTGAATATGGTCCTTTGACAAGCAGCTGCAGCAGCCTCCACTTGAGAGAAATTAGAAATGCTGAGTCCTTGGAGTTCCCACTCCAAGGGATAGGCGGCATCTCTGCAGTAACAGGACGCAGGTTCGACCCCTGGCCTGGCATAGTGGGTTAAAAGATCTGGTGTTGCCGCAGCTGTGGCATAGGTCAAAACTGCAGCTCAGATCTAATCCCTTGCCTGGGAACTCCATATGCCGCAGGGTGGTCAAAAAAGGAAAAAAAAAGAAAAGAAATGCTGAGTCCTGTGTCCACCCCAGACCTGCATTTTAGGCAGAAGAATCCTGAGAAGCTCAGCTTATGCACGGATCTCACCAAATAAAATAACCACCCACGTAACAGACTGTTCAGAGCCCATCTGCCATCCGGATGGTGAGCCCTGTGAGGGCAGGCCTGGTGTGTCTTGGCCAGTGACAGGTCCCCACAACCCCTGGCACACCACTGGTGTTCAATAATGGCTGGCTGTAGGAGTTCCTGTCATGGCTCAGCGGTTAACGAACCCGACTAGCATCCATGAGGATGGGGGTTCTGTCTCTGGCCTCGCTCAGTGCGTTAAGGATCCGACGTTGCTGTGAGCTGTGGTGTAGGTTGCAGATGAGGCTTGGATCCCGCGTTGCTGTGGCTGTGGCTGTGGCCGGCAGCTGCAGCTCCGATTTGACCCCTAGCCTGGGAACCTCCATATGCCTCAGGTGCGGCCCTAAAAATAATGATAATAATAATAATAATAAAATAATGGCCTGATGTAAGGGAATGAACTCCTAATGTAAGTGTCAGCATTAGGAGTTTAACCCAGACTAGACCTCTTTCCTGGTTCACCCTCACAACACGCACGTGTGGCCACAGGCCACTGGGTCCCCTCACCAACCCCCGCAGGCCCTGGCACCTGTGTTCACACCTATCCATAGATGCAAGTGCAGTGCACGTGTGTGCCCCAGCAGGGGAGGGCTGGCTGCACATGTGTGCACATGCCTATAGGTGTCAGAGCCTGTATACAACCCCTCATGAAGCTGCTGCCCACAGCCCCCCATGGATGGCTCTCTGGCTATGAAACAGTTTCCAAGGACCTCAATTAGCTGCGGGCACCAGCTGGCCAAGCCCATGTCTACAATCCCTCTAGCCTTGGTCAGCCCAATCCCTCTGGTGACAACGAGAAACCGAGGCCCAGAATGAGGGCTGGACAGACAACACTGAAGAGCCCTGAGGTGACAGCTCAGTCTCTGGAATCTTTTTTTGTGTGTGGCTGCATCCGCGGCATATGCAAGTTCCTGGGCCAGGGATTGAACCCTCGCCACAGCAGTGAGTGACCTGAGTCACAGCAGTGACAACGCCAGATCCTTAACCACTAGATCACCAGTCAACTCCAATTTCTAGTATCTTGTAACCCAGGTTCAAATTCAAGCTCTGCCTCTTACCAGCCTCCAGACCTCCAACAATCACTTCCTCTGTCTTGGCCCCAGTTTTCCCATCTATAAACTGTTGGCAACTATATAAGCCCAACCTTAAAACACTGCTATGAAGATGCAAGGACATAATCTAGTCCAGAACCATCCAACAGACAACCACCCACACACATATGTGGTTTTAAATTTCCTGGTGGCCACATTCAAAAGGTGAAATTTCCTTTGTTGTTGTTATTGTTGCTGTTGTTGTTCTAGGGTCGCATTCTCGGCATATAGAAGTTCCCAGGCTAGGGGTCCAGCTGGAGCTGCAGCTGCCAGCCTACGCCAGAGCCACAGCAACGCAGGATCCTGGCCTCGTCTGTGACCTACACCACAGCTCACAGAAACACTGGATTCTTGACCCACTGAGCAAGACCAGGAATCGAACCCTTGTCCTCATGGATACTCGTCAGGTTTGTTGCCACTGAGCCACGACGGGAACTCCCTGAAATTCATTTTATTTTATTTTAATTTTTTTTGGTCTTTTTTGCCTTTTCTAGGGCCGCTTCCTGTGGCATATAGAGGTTCCCAGGCTAGGGGTCTAATCGGAGCTGTAGCCGCTGGCCTACACCAGAGCCACAGCAACGCGGGATCTGAGCCACGTCTATGACCTACACCACAGCTCACGGCAACACCGGATTCTTAACCCACTGAGCTAGGCCAGGGATCGAACCTGCAAACTCATGATTCCTAGTAGGACTCGTTAACCACTGCGCCACGACGGGAACTCCGGAAATTCATTTTATTTTATTTTATTTATTTATTTATTTAGTCTTTTTGCCATTTATTGGGCTGCTTCCGCGGCATATGGAGGTTCCCAGGCTAGGGGTCGAATCAGAGCTGTAGCCGCTGGCCTACACCACAGCCACAGCAACACGGGATCCGAGCCGCATCTGCAACTTACACCACAGCTCACGGCAACGCCAGATCATTAACCCACTGAGCAAGGGCAGGGATAGAACCTGCAACCTCATGGTTCCTAGTCGGATTCGTTAACCACTGGGCCACGACGGGAACTCCCTGAAATTCATTTTAATGATATGTTTCGTTTAACCCAATAGATCCAAAAGATTGCTATTTCCACCTGTAATCAACATACGAATGATTTTTTTTTCTGTCTTTTTAGGGACATGCCCTCAGCATGTGGAAGTTCCTCTGTAGGGGTTGAATCAGAACTGTAGCTGCTGGCCTACACCACACCAGATCAAGCTGTGTTTGCAACCTACACCACAGCTCACAGCAACGCAGAATCCTAGGCCAGGGATCGAACCTGCATCCTCATGGATACTAGTCGGGTTTGTTGACCACTGAGCCATGAAGGGCACTCCAACATACAAATCAAATGGTTAACAAGACATTCCACATTCTACTTCTTGTACTTTTTTTTTTTTTTTTTGGCTGCAGCATGGAGTGGCTCAATGTGGGATCTCAGTTCCCATACTAGGGATTGAACCTGGGCCGTAGCAGTGAAAGCAAAGTCCTAAGTACTAGGCCACCAGGGAGTTCCCTGATTCTCTTCCTAAATCTTTACAATCTGTGCTTTACACTTATGGTGCATCTCGACTGGGACTGGCCACATGTGATTCCACAGCCACACGAGGCCAGTGGCCACTATTTTGGACAACTCAGATATAGAGGAAGGGCTGGGCGAGCACAGGACTGGCACATAGTAAGCCCACAGGAGGCATCAGTTATATTATTACCATGATGTTGCTATTATGCAAAAAATATCCAATTCCATTTCATGTTCCAATTTTGTGCTGAAGAGTCTAGCCACAGGCTCCCCAGAAATAAGCAGGCAAGTAGGGAGGATCTTACATATGCCAAGGGAGCAGTTACAAAAAATTTCCTCGGAGTTCCCATCGTGGCTCAGGGGTTAATGAGCCCAACTAGAATCCATGAGGACTCGGGTTCGATCCCTGGCCTTGCTCAGTGGGTTAAGGATCTGGCGTTGCTGTGAGCTGTGGTGTGGGTCCCAGACATGGACCCGCATAGCTGTGGCTGTGGTGTAGGCTGGCAGCTGGAGCTCCGACTGGATCCCTAGCCTGGGAACCTCCATATGCTACAGGTGCAGACCTAAAAAGACAAAAAATAAATAAATAAAAATTAAAAAAAATAAAAAGTTCCTATGCAAGTTCCTCTCTGCCTTAACAAGTTCTTTATTTCTTTTCTTTCTTTCTTCCTCCCTTCCTTCGTCTCTCTTTCTTTTTTCTTTTTAGGATTCTCATCTGCAGTATATGGAGGTTCCCAGGCTAAGGGTCCAATCAAAGCTGCAGCTGCTGGCCTATGCCACAGCCACAGCAATGCCAGATCCAGGCTGAAACTGCAATCTATGCCACAGCTTGCATCAACACCATATCCTTAACCCACTAAGTGAAATGCATCCTCATGGATACTAGTTGGGTTCTTTTTTTTTTTTTTTCTTTTTTTAGGGCCACACCTGCAGCATATGGGCATTCCCATATGGAGTTGAATTGGGGGGGTCAAATCGGAGCTACAGCTGCCAGCCTACACCACAGCCACAGCAACTCAGGGTCTGAGCCACATCTGCAACCTACACCACAGCTCATGGCAATGCAGGATCCCTGACCCACTTAGCAAGGCCAGATATTGAACTTGAATCCTCATGGATACTAGTCAGACTGTTTCCACTGCGCCACAATGGGAACCCCGACTAGCTGTGTTAACCCACTGAGCCACAATGGGAACTCCAGGAAGTTCTACTGTCAATCTGCCATAAATCCTTCTTGTTTCCAGAGACTGCCAGAAGTGAAAGATCTGGGGACTAGCATTTTGGTCCCTTTGGCCTGGGCATTCCTAACCTGGACTTCTGAGAATTTGGGCTTGAAGGGCAATGCCCACCCTCCTCTCTAATCCTCCACCCCCACTAACAAGCAACCCCTTTACTGTATATCACAAGCTCAGCTCAGACCCTGCCACTCCCCAGCTCAAAGCCCTGCTGTGGCTCCAGAGTGCCCGCAGGGGAAAGAGCCAACTTCATAACTTGATTTTTTTTTTTTTTGTCTTTTGTCCTTTTAAGGCCGCATCCTCAGCATATGGAGGTTCCCAGGTTAGGCGTCGAATGGGAGCTGTTGCTGCTGGCCTACGCCACAGCCACAGCATGCTAGATCTGAACTGTGTCTGCGATGTACACCATAGCTCAAGGCAATACCGGATCCTTAACCCACTGAGCAAGGCCAGGGATCAAACCTGCAGCCTCATGGTTCCTCATCAGATTCGTTTCTGCTGAGCCACGACGGGAACTCCATATAACTTGATTTTTTTAAGGACACCTCCCACCCTGGGAATGACTTTTACCTTCCACTTGCCCTCACCTCCTGGCAAGCAGGCTCCAAATTCACAAGTCCCATGGCCAGGCCTTTGCTTAGGCTGTCCCTTCTGCCAGGGGGACCTTTTCAGACTTCTTAAGCCACAAACTTCCCTCAGAAGGCCCTCTCAATCACCCAGACATCGTAACCTCGCTTCCTCTCCTTGAAACCCGAGTCAACTTCTGCTCTCCCATCAAGTCTACCTGTGAATGCCTCTTCCTCCAGGAAGCTTTCCCTGACTGCTTTCCTGGGGGAGCTGAGTTTCTCGGGGCTTTCCCTGCCACCACTCCTCCCTTGGCTTCGCCCTTCCTCACCAACTTGGAAGCATCTTTGGCCAGCTCTGGCTCCTTCTATCCCAAATTGGAAGCTATTCATTCACTCACTGGATGAGCAATTATTGAGTGCCAGATGCTATTCCCCACATCAGGACATAGCAGTGGCCAAAACTGCAAAACCCTAATTTTTGGGGACTCCCAGTCCAGTGGGATGAGGGTACACACATTACCAAAAAACCAGAACTTAGGCAACATTGTATATCAACATTGTAACTATACTCCAATAAGAGTTAAGTTAAAAAAGAAAAGCTTAGCAAAAAACAGCCCATCTCTGACAATGACGGCAAAGCTTAAAAGATGAAAAGGCAGAGGATGATGGGAAAGTGATGGCAACGGGGCTGCTTTAGCCAGTGCTCAGGGGGACCTCCTGGAGGAGGGACATTAGAACTGAGGCCTGGGAGTTCCTGTTGTGGCTCAGTGGTTAACAAACCTGACTAGCATCCAGGAGGACGCAGGTTCGATTCTTGGCCTTGTTCACTGGGTTGGCGATCTGGCGTTGCTGACATGACTTGGATCCTGAGTTGCTGCGGCTGTGGTGTAGGCAGGCAGCTGCAGCTCCGATTTGACCCCCTAGCTTGGGAACCTCCATATGCTGCAGGTTCAGCCCTAAAAAGACAAAAAAAAAAAGAACTGAGACCTGAAGGTGGAGGAGGAAGCTGTGGGGAAGAGGTGGGGAAGGGTGCTCCAAGTGGAGGAAACTGAAAAGGTAAAGACTTGGAGGCTGGAACCATGAGAGGAACAGTAAGAAGATGCTGGCAGGAGGGGACCTGCCATATCATAAGATTATGAGGACCCCTGGGACTTCCCCCTTTTCCAGATAAGACCATAACATAAGGCACTAGGACAAAGTCTGGTACATGTGTTTGCTCTATGGGAAGTGACCTTGCTGGGTGACTGTGGGCCAGCAGCTCGCCCTCTCTGGGCCTCTCTATACCATAGCAGGTGGCTTGGTGACCCCGGGCCGGGCCTGGAGCTGTTGTTTCTCCATCTGCCATGGCAAGGATGGGGGCGGGATGCCCGTCTCTGGTTCCATAGAAGGAGCTCCTGTCGGCCCAGCCGCCCCAGGATTCCAGCTCCGGGGCCCAGCGTCCCTGGGGGGATCGAGTAACCCTGTTGGGCAGCCGGGCCCCTGTGCCATCCAGGTCTAGTTACCGGCTCTGCTTACAGCTGCCTCCTCCAGCTGCCTTGGTCGCCCCCGGCGCAGCCCAGCCAGGCTCTGGGGCTGTCTAGGAACTTGGCAGAGTGGCCAGAGGGAGTCCCTTGGGCCCTGGGCCATGGGGGCGCCGACGAGAGAGGCCCCTCACTCTCAATGCTCCCTCCGTGCTGGTGAGCCCATCCCTCCCTAGCCTAGGGGGCCAGCCAGTGCTCCCACGTCAGGCCTCACCTTCCTCCCAGAATTCTTGCTTCCTGGAGACCCCTTTCCGCACTGGTGCGCCGAGCATGACAACCATTCCCAGTGGGTTATCATCGTGGGCAAATGAGCTACACAAAAAGCAGGTGCTTAGTAAACTGCATTTTCTGCTGTGCAGCCAAGGATTACACCCTTTCCCTCTCTGGGTTTGCTTCTGCCTCTGTAAATTGGGGATGGAATGCCGGCTCCCTGGGGGCAGGGGGTCTGGCACAGAGTAGGTGCTCAAGAAATACCAGCTGAATGAACATCCCACAAATGGTCCTTACTTAGGAAAGAGCTACATGGGGGTTTGTTCCAGGATTCCTGAGCACCTACCGTGTGCCAACATGGCCAGGGACTCAGCCTTGACCAGGATCATGTGTGTCAAGGGCTTGGCCCAGAGCTGGGCATGCAGTAAGCACCCAGTTAATGCTGAGCGTCTCATTTAAAGAGGATGGTACTCAAAGTACCCGAGCTGTCTCCCGGGTATACTCCACAGCAGCCCAACAGAGAAGGGATTTAGGTTCTCATGAAGCCCCTACTGTGTGCCAGGTGCTGGGCCAAGCCCTTTACATGTCTGATCTTGTTTCCTGCCCACACCTATGGAGCGGAGACCAGCACTATTATCCTCATTTGGCATAGGGAAAAACTGAGGCTCAGAGAGGTTAAGACACTTGGCCAAGGTCACACAGCACAGAATGGTGCAGTCGGGATTCGAACCCAGGCCATGTGGCTATACTGCCTCTTGCTGACATTCACTGGGCGCCCAAGATGTACCATCTGTCAGCAAAGCTGAACTACCTAAATGCGCATTTTGCAGATACACAAGCAGAGCCCCAGAGAGAGGCTGCTCCAGTCCCAGGCCACTCAGGGAGCCAGGAAGGGGACCAGGTGGCAGAGGCAGGACCTCAACTGGGGGACAGGACAGGTCTCCAGGGCTCCAAGCCCAGATGGGGGGGTGCCCTCCCGGGTAATTAATTTTAATCACTGTTTGGAAATTGGGCTGCCAGGAGGCAAATCAGAAGCAGCAACTTGCAATTAGGAATGGGGGAGGGGGGGTTGCTTTCCTCATGATGCGGCGACCATTCCAAGGAAATTAAAGTGTCATTTATACCCAGCGGGTAATTAGGGGGCCTGGGAGGGGGCCACTAGAAGGAGCTGGGGACCCCTAGGAAATCCAGGCTGGGGCTTGGGGGTCAGGAACCCATAGATTCCCAAGTTGGGGGCTCGGAACAAGCCTGGGGTCAAACAGACCCTGGTCTTGCCCCCAATTTGCAAAAAATACAGAAGAGTCCTTCTTGCTCTTAGGGCCCAGTTTGGGGGGCAAAGAGGGGTGATGGGGTTCCACTATAGGGAGGAGAGACAGATCTGGTCCCTGCCCTTGGGGTCCTTGACCTGGAAGCAGAAGATGGTGAGCCTGGCCCCCCTCACTTGACGTTCTGGGAGCCATCCTGTCCTCCAGGCTGATTCTCCCACCCCAAATTCCTCATCACTGCCCCTCCCTAGAGGCCCTGTCCAGGGGGCCATGGGGATTCTCAGGTGGGATGAGACCAGAAAGGCAGGTCTGGAAGGGGGCAACGCTGGAGATGCTGGGCAAGAGGCAGGTGGGCCATGCCAAATGCTGCTGGGCACAGAATACCTGGCGATCGATCTTGAGGAAGACAAAGGCAGGAAATAGGTCCTAGGGGATGGCCCTGGGGTCACAGTGGACCACAAGTCCTGGTGAGTCAGGGCTGAGGAATGGCAGAGATGCTGGCAGAGTGACGTGGGTTCTGGGGGATGGGACGTGAGAACTGTGCATCAGTGGAGAACAGTGAGGGGCAGCAGCCCCTGTTTTGCTGAGTGAACTCAGGGAATTTGCCACCCCAATCTGTGCCTCATGTCTTCTCAGAGCCTGGGGCTTAGACATTCAAAGGCAGTAATAGCTGGGAAGTTCCCTGGTGGCTCAGTGGGTTAAGGATCTGGCATTGTCACTAATGTGGTTAGGGTCAAGGCTGTGGCATGGGTTTGATTCCTGGTTCAGGAATTTCCACATGCCATGGGAGTGGCCTCTCAAAACAAACAAACAAACAAACAAACAAAAACCCACAAAAGGGGATAATAGCAAACATTTATGGAGCACCTACTGCAGAAAGTACTGTTGGGGTAGGGAGGAAAGGTTTCCTCGCCATTTTATAGGTTGAGAAAATTTAGGCCTAGAGTGGGCAAGTTAATATGACCAAGATTGCACAGCTAGGACATGGCCAAACTGGGATTTGAACCTAGGTGTTATGGTCCAGACATCAGACTCTTAAGCAAAGCACCACCTGCCTCCAGAGAAAGGGGCTCTCAGTCCCTCTGCACATCTAACAAGTTCAAAATCTACCCTGATTGATAAATTATGAGTTTGGGATGAGCAGATACAAACTACTATCCATAAAATAGATAACAAGGTCCTAC
This sequence comes from Phacochoerus africanus, assembly GCF_016906955.1. NCBI lineage: Eukaryota > Metazoa > Chordata > Mammalia > Artiodactyla > Suidae > Phacochoerus > Phacochoerus africanus. Next base: position 74,418,455 of record NC_062547.1, on the reverse strand, counting down.
TGTGAAGCACAGGGAACTATGTTCAATATCCTATAATAAACCATAATGGAAAATAATATGAAAAAGAAGGCATATATATGGATAACTGAATCATTTTGCTATACACCAGAAACTAACACAACACTGTAAATCAATATACTCCAGTTTAAAAAAAAAGAAAGAAAGCAGGGGAGTTCCCTGGTGGTCTAGCAGTTAGGATTCAGTGTTTTCACTGCTGCAGCCCAGGTTCAATCAATGTGAGAACTGAGAACCCACATCAAGCTGCTACATGACATGGCCAAAGAAAAAAAACAGCAAGGTCTACCCTGATCTGCCCACTTCTTTCCCCCTCTACTGCCTCAGCCTGGCTGGCCCCCATCATTGCTCACCTGGACCAGAGCAGTCCCCTCCACCCTGATCCCCCAGCTCTGGCCATTGCTGCCCACAATCTGTGTTCCCTGCAGCAGCTAGAAGGTACCTGTGGATACCTGAGCCAGGTCCCACCCATCTTCTGCCCACAGCCCTCCAGGGCTCCCACTTTCCTCAGAGTAAAAGCCCAGGTCCTTCCCTGTAGCCACAAGGCCCTGCATGACCTGCCCCCATTCCCTCTCTGCCCTCCCCTCCTCCCTCTCTCCCCCTCACTCACTCTGCTCCAGACACACGGGCCTCCTTCCTGTTCCTCCAACACGACAGGCCCGGTCTTGCCCCAGGGACTTTGCACAGGCTGTGCCCTCTGCCTGGAATGCTCTTCCTCCAGTTCTCTGCATGAGTAGCTCCTTTTCCAAGTCTCAGTTCAAATGCCACCTCCTGGAGTTCCCGTCTTGGCGCAGCGGTTAACGAATCTGACTAGGAACCATGAGGTTTGATCCCTGCCCCTGCTCAGTGGGTTAACGATCCGGCGTTGCCGTGAGCTGTGGTGTAGGTTGCAGACGCGGCTCGGATCTGGCATTGCTGTGGCTCTGGTGAAGGCCAGTGGCAACAGGTCCGATTAGACCCCTAGCCTGGGAACCTCCATATGCCACGGAAGTGGCCCCAAAAAAATAGCAAAAAGACAAAAAAACAAAAAAACAAATGCCACCTCCTCAGAGACATCCTCCCTGACATCAGCTAAAACAGCCCCACCCTTCTCAGCAACATCATCCAGTGTCATCCTCAGGGCATTTGTTATACTTGATTTACTTTCTGACAAGGGAAGAGCCTGGTTTGCCTTGGTCATTACTGATTTCCCAGCACCTGGCATGCAGTAGGCACTCAATAAGTAACTGTCAACTCATGAAATGAGAACTAAGACCCTACAGCTCCCAGTGAGATCAGGGCCAGGGGCCACAAGTTTACGCTTTTCAAAAATATTCCTTTTTCTAGAGTAAGAAAAGAACAGGATCAGGCGTTCCCATTGTGGTGCAGCGGAAATGAATCCAACTAGGAACCACGAGGTTGTGGGTTTGATCCCTGGTCCTGCTCAGTGGGTTAGGAATCCAGCATTGCCGTGAGCCGTGGTGTAGGTCGCAGACGCAGCTCGGATCTGGCATTGCTGTGGCTCTGGTGAAGGCCAGTGGCAACAGGTCCGATTAGATCCTTAGCCTGGGAACCTCCATATGCTGCAGGTGAAGCCCTAAAAAGACAAAAGACAACAGACAAAAAAAAAAAAAAAAAGAACAGGATCAAGCCTGACATTTTGCCTGCATCCTCTTGCTTAAACGTTCAACTCTCTGAGAGAAAGAATAGCATCCATGCTTCACAGAAGAGGGAATCGAGGCTCAGAGAGGAAGCATGATGAGATATATTCAACCCCAGGTAAGTCTGATCCAACCACTGTGGTAACCTCCAAGGGCAAAAATTCAGAAGGGCTGTCTTAATTGCCCCCATGGGATTGTGACTGGGCCTTCAAGGAAGGGAGAAGGTTCTGAAACTATCAGAAAATACGTGGCTTTTCCCCCACTCCCCAGTGAACTCCTACACATCCATCATCTGCAATGCCCCTTCCTCAATTGCATCTTCCCTGATCCACTGGGCAGAGCCAGCTTTCCCCAGCCCCATTTTGCCCCAACTCTAATCCCACATAGCAAAGAGGGCCAGTGTCTGCCTCTGTTTCCCCTCCCCCATCCTGGAAGACACTTGAGGGCTGACCAAGCACTAGAGTTAAACCTCCCTCTCTGGAATTCCAGCATCACCCAGGACAGGGTGTGACACATGGTGGTGGTGGGGGGGGCATTGGGAGCATTTGTTCAGTGATTGATCTTCCCAACTGCTCTGGACCAGGTGTTCCCCATGGCCCTCCTGAGAACCCACGGACCCACAACCTTTTCTGGGATCCTGAAGTTGGGAAGTTCTCTCCTAGATCTGCCCTTGGAAGTCAGGCTCAGCCTGGGACAAGATGCATCCTGGGAAATGTAGTCCTTACTAGACTAGGTTTCCCTCCCAGCAGGCCCTGGGGCGGCCACCTTTGGACTCTGGGGCCAGTGAAGGGGCAGCAAGGATGGCTGGTCGGGGAGAGGCCTGTAACCCTGCCCAAGGAGAGAAAAGAGGGGTCCTTGGCCTTCCAAGTCACCTCCTTAGTGCATTATAATGTCTGCCACTTCATCTGGACATCCCTCAAGGGCAGGTGATGAATGACCGTGATAATAAGAGAGAATTATGTGGCTCAGGCCCAGACCTCTCAGGCCACACACCAAACCCTGTCTCTGGCAAACCAAACCTGCACCATTCATGCTGCTGGGGGTATCCAGCGTGGGGGTCTGTCCCCTGGGCCCCCTACCCGGAGGCCAGCTCCAAGATAATTTGACCACAGGATGTGAGGAGGTGGCTGGAGCCCCCTCCCCAGTTGCCTTGAGCCTCCATGTCCCTGTTTCTCCTGAATGAGGCCCCATCCAGTTAACCCCAATCACACTGGGCTTGGATGAATCGGTCTGGGAATCTGCAGCCCCTTTAAGGGCTTAGAGTTTCAGATTCACTGAATCTTAAACCTTTGTCCACGATTCTGGAAAAATGGCTGCCCAAACCCACTTGCCTGCCTCCCAGGATGGGTGGCTCTCCACCCCTCTGAGCAGCTCACTTGGTTTCCAGGAATCTGTCTCCTAGTAGCTACCTTTCCTCATGGCTGCTCTGAAACACTGCCCATTCCCTCCTCTGCTCTAATATCTTTCATGACTCCCTGCTGCCCTAGGGATAAGACCCACTCCTCAGCTCGGCATCCATGGCCCCTGCCACCTCTCAGACCTCATTGCTTACTACTGTCTCCCACCCTTAAAATAGAACAGCCATTCAGGGCTCCCCCAAACACTCCTCCATGGCTATCCTCACTGCTCCCTCCACCCGGAGTCCCTGTGCCCCTCTCCTCCTGGAAACAGACTTCTCATCCTTCAAGCCCAAGGCCAGCATCTCCTCCAGGCAGCCTTCCCTGCTTCCACCTGTCCTGACCCTGGCTGAATCTCCCCTGGGTCTCCATCATCACCTGGCAAAGGACTGGGCACACAGGACAGAGCCACACCTCAGGGTCAGCTAGGGACACCTTCCTTCCTAGGAGATGGTCATCGGCCAGCACATCCTTCAGCCCGCAGGGACCCAGCTTACCTGTCCTGCCAGCTGACGTCAGGGTCACCTTTGCAAGGACAGTTTCATTTCTATCTTCCTGGTCCAGCCCCAGGTAACCCCAGCAACTCAGATCTCAAGCCCTGAGCACACTACAGATGCCAAACCCTCCTAAAGCCCAAACCTCCAGCACCTTCTTTACCCAGTGGACAGAGGTAAATGGTCCCTTCCCTCCCAAGTGACTCAATACCTCCGCTGGGAGACACCATCTTACCACAAGGCAGACGAGGCTACAGGAACCCTGCCGGTGCTCAGCCAGGGCAGAGGACACGTGGGGACTAGAGGGGGGGGGGGAGTCACAAATCCAGGGTATTCCTTGGGACCTCTCTCTGCTGCCTCACCTCCCCTTACTCAGGTCCTAAAACCAAGAGCACCTTCTAGGGAGATTGAAGCCCAGAGAGGGCTAGGAATCTGTCTGAGGCCACACAGCAGCACCTCTCCTCTCAGTCCCTGACTTCTCAATGCTGCGTTTCTGTTTTTTTCTTTTTGGAGCCAGGTGGGGCATTGGAAGCTCCAGGTCTAATTTCCGCCCTGCCCAAGTCCACAGGGTGGTGGTGGGGTTGGGTTTCCAAGGAAACCTTTGGGCTAGCATCTGGGTTTCAGCTGATGAGGGGGCTCCTTTCCTCCTTGACCCTATCTAACAGCCCCAGCAGCAGAGAGCCCTGGCTTCCCTCTCTGCCCATTCTGCTGCCTCCCTGGGCCTCAGTTTCCCCCATATGTTCTTGGGAAGGGGCCAGTTCAGGGTGGACAAGCTACAGTTTAATGACTTCCTGCCAGGCTGCCATCTACCTGATATCCAAGGGGTCTCCTATGGGCCACAGGGACCCCCAGCTACCTTCCCCAAGAGCTCAGGACTCCCTCTCAGGAGAATCCTGACCCTATGCACAACTCCCAGGCATCCCCCCACAATCCGTACTCTGTCTAAATGGAGTTTCGGCAACTGCCCAGATATACCAAAATCTCATCCTTGAATGAAACCAAATCTGCTAGGATGTGAGAAAGGGGCTGGCTGGTGTCTGTAGGAGAGGGGCTGGCCCATGGGGACTCTACTTTGATTTTGGAGAGTGCATTATGCCTCTTGAGAAGCGAGGGAACCCAGAAAAACGTGAAGCCATGCAATTTTGCAAATTAGGGGGCCCTTCTGAAGCTTCAGTCATCAGTTCCCTCTTCTTCCTTAAACCACCAAAGAGATCCCCTCCCCAAATTTGAGGGCCTCCTCCTCTAACCCCAAGCCCCACTTCCCCTCCAGTCTGGGAGTCAGAGATGACAACCTCAGAGGGAGGATGTGAAAGACCTCAGTCGGAAAGAACCAAATCGGGGCTGAAGGTCTAGGAGTCACCCCCAGCCTCAAGACTCTTGCAGATACTCTCAGCTCCAGTGTCTATAGCCCCAGTTAGGGGCTGAGGCGGGGGCGAAGGTTCCCTACGGTGGCAGCGCCCCATCTAGGAGGTGCCCCAAACTCCGAGGGTGCCAGGAGGCGGAGAGTGGGACAGGGGGGCACGTGACCCCCGCCCCAGAGACCAATCAGCGCCCGCAGGAGGGGGGCCACACTTGGCACCCCCCACCCCTCCCGGCGCGCTTGGAAAGAGATGCTTTCTTTGTCCCTTTGTCAGCTCTTGGGGGGGCCCCCGAGTCCCTGGGCCCCCATTGCAGCGAGGGCAGACGGACCGGCCGACTGTCTCCCCCCCCACTGCAGCCCCTCCCCCGCGGCCCGGGCCCTGGACTGTTCTGGGCCGGGCGTGAGGCTGGAGAGGGCTCAGGGGCGCCCAAGGTGCGGCGGCTGGACCTCGGAGTGGGGCGGAGGGGCCTCACTGCGCCGGGACCCCCTCACCAGCCCCTGGTCGCCCTCGACTTAGCTCTCAGGGCCCCGCCCCCCAACACCACCCCCACCCAGGGCTAGCAGGCCCCCTGCCTGTCCTGAACCCCCTACCTGGGCCCAAATCCAGCTCCCCAGCGGCGCAGCGGCGAGCTCCCATTATTGTGCCTCCTACAGCCCCCCCCCCCGCCCCGGACAAAATCTCCACCCGCTGCGGTGCCGACTGAACCCCCATTATAGCTACACATACAGGCCCCCAGTCAACAATCCAGCCCCCCCCTAGCTGCAGTGCCATTAGACACCCCCATTATGGAGTCTCATTCAGCGCCCCAGGCCCCAATCCAGCTCCTTCAAAGCGCTGTTCCTGGACCCCCATTATACCGCTCCATACTGCGACTCCCCTAAAACCTAGCCCCCTCCTCAGCTGCGCTGCTGACAGATCCTTCGGTTACAGAGCTCCACAAACCCCCTCTCCGGCCCAAATCCATTCCCTTCCCAGTGGCGGGGCCCCCAGACCCCTCATTACAGCGCCTGACCCGGCCACCCCTGCCAACAATTCAGCCCCCCAGCTGCGTGCCGACGGACACCCCCAGGATAGCTCCTCCCCAGCCCCCTCTCGCAGACGCCCCGGGGCGCTTACCTCGGAGCCGCGGCCGCCGCGAGTGCGCGGGAGGGAGCGCGAGGGCGGCAGGGCGCGGGTGGCGGGGCGGGGGGGGGGGGGGTCCGTGCGCGCACCTGTCCCGGCCCGGCCGACTCAGCCAGGCATCCCCGGGTGGGGAGGTGGGGGGCTGGGGGCGCGCGCTCTCCCCGCCCCCGGGCCCACGGCGCTGCGCTGGGGGAGGGGGCTCAGCCCCGGCCCCCCGCGCGCTGGCGTCGGTTCCGGGGGAGGCGCTGCGCGGCGGCCGGACCGGGGGCGCGCCGCGGCCGCATCTCCTCTGCCCGCCGCGGCCGCCGCTGCGACTCGCGACTCCGCCACCTCCGCCCCCCCCCACTCCGCGCCCGGCCACCCCCCACCTCACCGAGCCGGGCGGGAGCCGCGCAAAACACGGCCGGGAGCAAAGGCTGCGCGGAACGGAGGGCGGAGCCGGGTGGGCGGCTGGAGAGACGCTGGGGGCGGGGGCAAGGCTTGGGGGTGGAAGAACGATTGAAGAGAAGATAACCTGCTTTTGTCCAGGTGGAAGCCTTAACTGTCGCCCCCCTCCCCGACTTACTTCGCCAGTCCACTCTGGCCAGACCCGCATCCCCAAGGATCCGTACCCTATCAGATTCTCGGGGTTGGTGGGGACGCTGTGGCGTCAGGAACCCTGGGGATCCACAAGGCCCTCTTCATTTATGAGGTCATATATTCAACCCACAAGCATTATATTTAACAACACTCAGTAGGTAGGTAAGGAAACTGAGGCAGAGTGGTGGTGGGGTGGTCTTGTCCAAGGTCATCTAGTTAGAAAGTGGCAGAACTGGGATTTGAACAGAGCAAGCTGGCTGCAAAGACCATGGTACACAGGCCTTAAGGGTACCTACCAGTGGCCAGTGGGGCCTGAATGGGAAAACGTTCCCCCCGGGGGGAACTGCAGTCCCAGTCTTCTCAGCCTGTGGAGAGCACTCCTGCTCCTAGCCTTTGGGACTTCAAGACAAACTGGCCTTCCTGTTTCAGAGACCTCCCTGCCCCTCTGTGACCTGGAATGGCAAGAGCCCCTCTCAGGGCTTCAATGTTCCTCTCTTCCCCAAACACCTCCCCATGTGGGTGTGACCATGTGTCACGCTGGGCTATGTGCTATCCTAGTCCCTAGGGCATCTCTAGTATACAGGAGGTGTTCAATAAATGTTTTACTACTGTGTATTTATCTAGTGGCATTTCTTGCACATCTACTGTGTGTTTATGTTCAATGCACAAATCAAGTCATTCAGTCCTCAGGGCAACCTCAGGAGCTCCCCTAGATGGGAAACTGAGAGGTCGAAAGTTTGCCTTGACCCTCCTGCCTCCAGTTACTGAGCACCTCTGGGTGTGTGCCTTACCTGCTGAGTCCCACCCAGGGCTCCCAGCAGTCCCAGTCCTGGGGCTCAGGCAGGCTGTGTGGCTTCCCAGATGCAGTGAGGACGTGGGAGTCAGAACTTGAACCCTGCTCTGCAAGACACTCTGGGTCCTGCCAGGGCCAAGTGCAGCCTCCCTAGCATCCATGGAGACAACCCGGTTCTTCCAAGCCCCAGCATCTGCCCAGGGGCCATCCCAGAGACCACAAACCTCCGCCAGCAGCCATGCCTTCCTGTCAGTGGTTTTTGCTCTGACCTGCTTTCCGGCTGAGCCCGAGTGCCAGGCAAATCAGCCAGCACCTGCCTGCCTCTGGACTCCGTCCCTCTGGGGAGACTGAGGCCTGCCCCAGCAAGGCAAGGGAGGGGGGCTAAATCCCAGCACCTCAGCTTGGCATCGAGGCTCTGCATTATCTTTCCACCTCCACACCAGTAGGCATGCTGTTCCTACCCCCGGGATGCCCTCCCACCTGCAGCCTTGGCCCAACTGGGTTCCTCTGCAACGCCATCCTTCAACAAACTTTTATTGAGCATCTACTGGATGCTGGGTCCTGCAGTGAGCAGTCAACAAGCAAACTAGCTTCCTGCCTGTAGTTTAGTAGGGGAGAGAGAAGAACCAGTGGCTGCAGAACTCAAGGTAGAGATACCTGCTGAGATAGATGAAGGCATTGTGGAGGTCCAGGAGGAGATGTGGGGGCAACAGAAGGGCCATAGGCAGATTTGGCAGAGCACTTCGGGTGCAAGGAGTAGTGGGAAGGGTATACTAGCCAGAGGGACAAGTTGGGACAAAGGCCCTGAGGGAGGCCCCACCTCCACGGACCGGCTCAGCTGCCACCCAGGCTTCAGCAGTCATGAATGGGTCTTTCATGCCCTGGACCAGAGCAAGGTCAGACCGGGCTGCTCCTTCCCCCACCCTGGGCTCCTGACTGTCTGAGCCTTGACCTGAAGGAGGGTGGCAGGAAGTTCACAGCTTGCCCGCCGGGTAAGCCAGGCAGTCCAGGGAGGGGCAGGGCCTCGCCCGAGGTCACCAGGGCCAGCAGTAAGGTCCTAGTTGTGTGACTCTGAGCAAAGCTTCGCCCTTCTGGGCCTCAGTTTCTCAGGCCGGGTGGGGCGGCGCTGCGCTCCCATCCAGCTCCGGCCCGGGAGGAATCCGGTGCAGGTTTTGCCAATGCCCGAAGCCACCAACACTTTCCTCTCAGAGCGTCGGGGCTGCGGCCCGGAGTCCGAAGGGTCCTGGGAGACCTGGAGCGAGTCAAGCGGCCGTAGGGTCCCCGAGAATGGGCTGAGGTTAAGCCCAGCCTGGGTGCCTGGCGCCTTCAGGGAAGGGAACCCGCCTCCCCACGCCGCCTGCGCGCCCCCATCTGCGCTCCCCGCCTCGCCGCCCCGCTGTGTGACTCCCGCGGGTCCTTGCCCCTCTCTGGGCTCCGCCGGAGCCAAACCCGTGGGCAAAGGCTAGGAAGAGTCAACGAGGACCCTCCCTCTTCTTGGAGGGTCCCAGCCTTGGTTTCCCCAGTCTGGGTCCTCTTTTAAGCCCAGGTTGGGGGCGGTCATAGCTTCCTGGTTGCGCCCAGGGTCCGAGCTCGGACCTGGGAATCCCCCCGGGGCTCGGAAGGGGCAGCTGCGATTGGTTGAGGCCGCCTCTGACGTCAGGGCCTCCCCGACGCCCCCTCCCCCAGAGGCACGTGGGGGCGGCCTCAGTAGGGGAGGGGCCCAGGGTCCTTGCGGATTCGGGGTGTCCCCCTAGTCTGAGCCGGCAGCTGGGCAGCGCAGACGCGATTCTCCTCGGACAGATTTTTCCCTCGTCCCAAATCCCCCTCCAGCCCCCCCAGAAAGGCAGCTGTTCTGGTGGCAGATGCGCTGGCTAAATCCGCCCAGCTGGTCCCTCCGCAGAGCTAACCGCCTAGAGCCCACGGTGGGAGGGTAGGGGTGTGTGTGTGTGCATATGTGCGTGCGTGCGAGTGTGTGTGTGTGAGAGAGAGAGAGATGGACCTGACCCACCCCTGCCCCTTGCCCTTTGACCCCACCTGCTTGCAAGACAGGCTGAGGGTCTCCTTTCCTGGACCCTTCCCCTGGTTCAAAAACACTCCTGGGGCCCCTGGAAGATTTGGGGGTTCTGATGGCCAGAAAGGGGTGTGGCCTTTTCCAGAGACTACACAGCACCCCTGGGCCTGCAGCCCAGAAAATGCCCCATATTGTGCATATGGTAATGATTATAATGATGAACTAACATTTACTGAGCACCTTCCTTCTGTAGCCCCATGACTCTAGAGCATAGCTACTATTATTATTATCCCATTTTCAGTTGTGGAAACTGAGGCCCAGAGAGAAATGGCTTGGCCACTCACACAGCCAGGAAATGAAGCTGGAATTTGAACTCCATGCTTTGAATCATTGCCAAGGGCTCAGAGATCTCCTAGCTTGGAAGGTTCTTCAGGCAAATGACTTGGTGTCACTCACCTGGGCGAGTGGGGTCCTGATGACCTCCTCTTTGCCTTTTGCTGGGCACCTTGGAGCCTGGCACAGATCCTCTTTCTCTTGCTTCTTCAGCCACCTAATGGCTGCTGCTCTCATCTGGAAGTGCTGAGGATCCAGGAGGGCTTCCTGGAGGAGGAGGCAGCTCCACTCTGAAATGCTAGGGGCATAGCTGTTAAGGGTTTGAATATGTCTCAGACTGGGTAGTTTTTGTACTGAGCCTGTCCTGCTGAGGGCCTTTGCACTTGCTGTTCTCTGCCTGGAATGCTTTTCCCACAGATATCAAGTCTCAGCTCAAATGTCACCTCGACAGTGAGACAGTGAGGCCCCCCTGATCCTGCTCCTATAGCAACATGCTGTCCCTTTCTATCTTCTTACTCTGCTTTAGTTTTAATTCACTCTTTTTCACACTTGAACATTGTTTATTGTCTCCTCCACAGAGCCGTTTTGTTCCCTGATGAGTCCTTGTTGGCTAGAACAGCACCTGGCACACAGTAGGCACTTGATAAATGCTTGTTATCCAGAAATCTCAGAGACCCTGGCACCAATGGGGGCTAGAGGGCAGAGGGCAGCCATGGGGAAGGCCTATATGGTAGTTAGGTCTTGGTGTGTGTCTAGGAGCCTAAGCCATGACCTTGTCCTGTGCCCCCTTCATTAGGTCCTTCCCTAGGCCCCACCTTCTCCCGCCCCCCCCCACCATCACTGTTTCAGCCACACTGAACTCCTCCTTCCTCAATGTTGATGATGTTGACTGTTGACGTTCCTCCCACATGTCAGACACAGTCTAGCCTCAGGGCCTTGGCACTGGCTGTCACTGCCCCAGAGAGGTAGTCTTGCCCCAGATCTCTGAATCGCTCCCTCCCTCACCTACTCCAGGTCTCAGCTCAAATGTTCCCCCAACACCCCCCCCCTCATCTAAATAATCATCCCCTTTTCTCTCTTAGGATTGCTTTGCTGTACTTTTTTTTTTTTTTTTTTGGCTAGACGTATGGATCCCTAACCTGCTGAGCCACCAGGGAACTCCTGCTGTACTTTTTACCAATAGGATTATTATTATTTTTTTTTAGGGCCATACCTGCAGCATATGGAGGTTCCCAGACTAGCAGTCGAATTGGAGCTGTAGCCTCTAGCCACAGACACAGCAATGCCCGTTCCAAGCTGCTTCTGTGACCTACACCACAGCTCAAGGCAATGCCAGATCCTTGACCCACTGAGCAAGGCCAGAGATCAAACCTGCATCCTCATGGATGCTAGTCAGATTCCTTTCCGCTGAGCCACGAGGGGAATTCCTCCTCGATAGGATTTCTTTTATCCATTTACTTGTTCCTTTTCCATTCCTCGTCCCTTTTTATCTTCCCCACAAACAGCTCTGCCAGGGCAAGGCCACAGTCTGCCTTGGTCTTGGCTCTGTCCCTGGGTTCTAGAATGGGCCTGGCACACAGTAAGCACTCAACAAATGTGTCAAATAAAAGAAATGAATGAATGGATGGATGGAGGCCTGAGAGCTCTTGAGTACCTGCCTTCATTGTACCAATAGAGAAATTGAGGCCCAGCTGGGCAGAAGGTGAGCCCAGGGTCACTAGTTTCTTCAGCAGCAAAAGGGGACAAACTAAGACACCTCTTCAGGCTGGGAGGGTGGTATCCAGTGACATAATAACCTCAGGAACACTTATTAAGTGCCTACTGTGTGCACTGCACAGCTCCAAATACTGCACACATTTTGAGCCAGAACAGGGATTCAAACCAGGATGCCCAAGTTCCCCTCCATTGCAGTGGAGAGGGTGAGTGTGAGGCCTGGGCGCACAGCAGGCCTGCAGCCAGGCAGCCAGCATGGACAGCTAGGGGCTGCCCAGCCTGAGACCCTCTTCCAGCGCCTTGGACCCAGTCTTGTGGCTTCAGCTGACTATAGCTGAAAGCACCACACATACCCTCAGCAGACAGTAGAGAAGTAAGCAGCAGTGTCCACTGTCTGATTTATGAGTGGAAATTAGAGCAGTTGACAGCACTTCCTCCAGCTCAGAACCCCAGAAAGGCCTGGGTGTGTCCAGGGTCATCCCAGAATCCCCTGCCCCAAGACTTCATCTACATATGCAAATGAGGTAAGGGGTACCCCAGTCCCCAGAAGGGAGAAGTGGTGAGGGACCCAGGGACCTTTGAGCTCCCTGGGGTCTATCCTAGGTGTGTACAGAAAACCGAGGCTCAGAGAGGGCAGGGAACCAGCATCACTTAGGGGGAGGGGGAAAAGTGTCAAAATCTCCCTGTTCAAAATCTGCCCTCCCCTAAGCCTCCTGTTCCAGCCTAGCCAACATATGGAGCTCGACCCCATCTCAGGGCCTTTGTACTTGCTGTTCCCTCTTCTTGGGAATATCCTCCTGTGTTTGGCTAATGTTTTTTTCAATGAGAGTCCTTTTGTTAATTCTTTTTTTGGCTGTGCCCACAGCACATGGAAGTTTCAGGGCCAGGAAGTGAACCCATGCCACAGCAGCGACCTGAGCCACAGTACTGACAACACTGGATCTTTGACCAGTGAGGCCACCAGGGAACTCCATTATTTCATTTTTTAATCAGTGATGGAGTGATGAGTTGCCCATCATCAGAAGCAAACAAGCTGGTAGTGGAATGGGCATGCTTTCTGCAGGCAATTCTTTTTTTTTTTTCTTTTTGCTATTTCTTTGGGCTGCTCCCACGGCATATGGAGGTTCCCAGGCTAGGGGTCGAGTTGGAGCTGTAGCCCCCAGCCTACGCCAGAGCCACAGCAACGCAGGATCCGAGCCGCATCTGCAACCTACACCACAGCTCACGGCAATGCCGGATCCTTAACCCACTGAGCAAGGGCAGGGATCGAACCCGCAACCTCATGGTTGATTTGTTGACCACTGCGCCACGACGGTAACTCCCTTTTTTTTTTTTTTTTGTCTTTTTAGGCTGCACCCAAGGCATATGGAGGTTCCCAGGCTAGGGGTCTAATGGAGCTGTAGCTGCTGGTCTATGCCACAGCCACAGCAATGTCAGATCCACGCCACTTCTGTGACCTACACCACAATTCATGGCAACGCCAGATCCTTAACCCACTGAGCAAGGCCAGGGATTGAACCCGCAACCTCATGGTTCCTAGTTAGATCCGTTTCTGCTGTGCCATGATGGGAACTCCTCTGCCGGCAATTCTAACACCTGCTGCAACATGGATGAACCTGGAGGATGTGATGCTGAGTGAGAGAAGCCAGACAGGAAAGGACAAACATAAGATTCCACTCATAGGAGGTCCCTAGAGGTGTCAAATCCACAAAGACAGAAAGTAGCTGGTGGGGACCAGTGGATGAGGAGTTGGTGTTTCATGGTGATAGGGTTTCAGTTTGAGAAGATGGAAAAGTTTGGGGTCTAGATAGTGGTGATGGTTGCACAATAATGGGAATGTACTTAATGGCACTGAATTGAACACTTAGAAATGGTTAAAACTATAAATATTACATTTGGCATACTTTATCACAGTAAAAAAAAATAAAAACTGTTATAGAGAAAAAAAAAGCCACAGTAGAGGGTGTGTGTGAATGACATCAGCTGGTGGCGATTCCATCATTGCCACTAAGGCTCTCGACTCAAGTGACGCTGATGTCAGCGTGAGGAGGAGTAGTTGGTGGGCTCTGAGCTCACCCTCCACACCCAGGCTGGTTACCCTTCAGGCCCCACCTTGGACAAGCTCAGCACAGGCTACAAAACATCTGGTGTCTTTAGGAAGTAGAGCTGAGCCCATGGTCTATTTACTCAGCAGACTTTACTGAGCACCTACTGTGTACCAGGCTCTGCTGGGCAGTCCTGGGGACACCATGGTGACCAAGAGAGAGCCAGCTTCTATCCTGGCAATGCTCACAGCTCAGGGCAGAAGATGAACTTATTTAACAAGTATTGCTTGATGCGCAGTATGTTCTAGTCATTGGGTACACAGCAGTGAACAGAATAGATAAAAGTCTCTGACCTTGGAGTTCCCTTGTGGTTCAGTGGGTTAAAGATCCAGTGTTGTCGCTGCTGGGGCACAGGTTCACTTTCTGGTCCCCGAATTTCCACATGCTGAGGGCACGGCCAAAAGAAAAAAGCCTCTGGCCTCCTGGAGCTGATGTCCCAATGGGGTTGACAGACAAGAAGCAACATAAATGAGTGAGGTCTATTCCGGGCCAGATGATGCTACGGGGAAAAATTAAGCAGGGAAGGAAGTTGGGGAGTGCCCAAGTTGGGGCAGATGGTCTGGGGAGGCCTCATGGAGGAGGTGATACCTGAACAGAGGCCTAAAGGAGGTAAGGGAGAAAATCAGGCAGGTATGTAGGGAAGAACAGAACATTTGGGATGGGGAAATAGCCAGTGCAAAGGCCCTGGGGCAGGACCATTCCTGACCTGTTAGAAGAGGCCCTTGTGTGAGCAGCCACGTGATGGGGTTTGGGGAGGGAGGCCCCGAGCTGTCTTAGTCAAAGAACTTGGTTTTGGTCCCAGGACTGCCCCACACAGACCTGGCACACAGTGGGCACTCAATAAAGACAGTGGAATATTGGCTGAGGGTCCAGGCAAGTGTCAAGGAGGCCTCTTTGCCTCCAGGGTCCCAGGGAGCCAAGGGTCAGTTCTCATCCCTGCCCTGCAAATGCCAGTGAGGCCAGCAGTTCTCCTTGTCCTGCCTTACTTTCCTCTTCCAGGAAATTCAAGTGTGTGGTGGGCAACATGTCCATCCGCAGCACACACTCATTACTCATTACTCCTGGTCTCCCTCTCTGCTTCTCTCCCTATTTTCGCTGTGTTTCTCCATCTCCCCACCCTCTTCTTCATCTCTCCATCTTTTTAAAAAATCTTTTTGGCCACGCCTGCAGCATGTGTTAGCTCCTGGGCCAGGGACTGAACTTGTGCCACAGCAGTGGCCTGAGTTGCAGTAACAATGTTGCATCCTTTTTTTTTTCTTTTTTTCTTTTTTTCTTTTTAGGGCTGCACCCGCAGCACATGGAAGTTCCCAGGTTAGGGGTCAAATCAAGCCTTAGCTGCCAGCCTAGGCCATAGCCACAGCAACACAGGATCCGAGCCATGTCTGTGACCTACACCATAGCTCACGGCAACACCAGATCCTTAACCCACTGGGCGAAGCAAGGGATTGAACCCACATCCTCATGGATACTAGTTGGGTTCTTAACCTGCTGATCCACAACAGGAACTCCAAATGCTGGATCCCTAACCTGCTGAGCCACCTGGGAACTCCTCCATCTTGCTCTCTTCCTGTCTTGGTCTTGATCTTCTCCCAGGTCTCCAGATTTCACTCCTCGCCTTTTCTTGCCTGCCTCCAAGACTGCAACCCTACCCCCAAAGTTCCCCAAGGGACGTGGGCTGAGACAGCTACCCACCCTCCAGCTTCTGGGTCCCTTAGACCAGTTGGGAATTTGGGGGGGGGGGCGAAGAAATAAATACTTGTGTCATTTACACAAAATCCACATAATTTGCATATCAATTACAAGCAGTTTGTAAGGGAAATAGTAACTTTAATAACAAATGAGGCAGGCAGCTTGTCACAAGCCCACATGTTGTATAGACAGGGAAACTGAACCTCACGGAGGTGAGTCTCTGGCAGGGTCTCTATCCTCTGGGGCAGACAATAAATGAGTAAATGACTAAAATAATTCCAGATCATTGTAAAGGACAGGAAGAAAAGAGAATGAAGAGCAGCAGCTGTCTGGAAGCATCAGGGAGGGTTTCTCAGAGGAGGTGACATTCGAACTGAGACCTGAAGGAGAAGTAGGAGTAAGTCTGGGGAAGAAAGGAGAAGGGCAGAGGGAACAACATGTGCAAAGGTCCTGGGGCAGGACCTTCAACAGGAGGCCCCTGTGGCTGGAGCAGAATGAGTGATGGGGAGGAAGGGAAGAGGGGAGGGGAGGGAGGTATTGGGGAAATGCAGAAAAGATTGGATTTTATTTCAAGGGCACTAGGGAGCTATGGGAGAGTTTATAGTGAGCAAGTGAGACGATCTGATTTAACTTGGAAAAGTCCCACTGGCCACCTTGCAGAGACCCATGCACCCAGGGCAGGAATGGGCCCAGGGGGATGAGGGAGGAGGTGACTGCACTAGTCTAGGGGAGCATGATGGGGGCCTGGATCAGGGCAGGAGCTGAGCAGGTAGAGAGAAAAATGCAGATTTGGGAGGCATTTGGGATGCAGAGACATGGGATTTGGGGAGCAAGGAAGAGGGAAGAATCCGGGAGGACTCCGAATCCCTTCTCCTACAACCTCTTTTCTTGCTTGGCTCTTCACCCCCTCATCTCTCCCATCTTCCACTGCTTCAGCTCATGTCACCTCCTCCAAGAAGCCCTCCTGCCTGCCCTGGCCAAGTCTAAACTGTCTGCCTTGCCAGCCCCCCAGCACCCAACACAGCATAGAAGCCCGATATGTTCCCTGAGAAGGAGGGAAGATTCTGAAGTTCTGGAATTCAAAGATTCCTACCAGCCAGCAACCCTCACCTCTGGACTTAGAATCTTTTCTGCACCTCCCAGCCTTAGGCCCAGTGATGAAAAGAGGCAACCCTCTTTTCTGGGTCGCCCGGCAGAGGAAGGGGAGAGAAGACGACCTTGAGGTCTTTGAGGAAATCAAGTCACGCAGGGGGCTTCCCCCACTGTTTTCCAGTAGGGGCCCCTGGGGCTGGGGGCTTTGGCCCAGCTACCAGAGTGGGAGCCTAGCCAGGAAAGATCTGGAGTGGGAGAAAGCCAAGGCCGGGAGGGGCTAGCAAAGTGTCTATTTTTCCTCCTGCAGCTGTATTTATAGATTCCCTTTGATGTCCCAGCGGTTGGCTGACCTGGTTCTCCGCTGCTGCGGGAGGAAAGACAGGTTCTCTGCGCTGCTCCTGAGAGCCAGGCGGGGGTGCCTACATGTGGAGAGCCAGGTAGGGGCTCCAGTGACTAGGTCCTGGGGCTTGGACACTGGCTTCAGTTTCCCCATTTGCAAAATGGGGCTGTCAATGGCCAGCGCTCAGAAAGTTGAAAATGTGACTCATCCCCACACAGAGTTAAACTCTCGTCAATGATTAATTAACTCATTATTCCGGGAATCGGTTAAATAGTCAAGCTGCTTCTGAGAGCACTTAAGCAGCTGAGTATTTCTTAGGATTTTTCTTTCTTAAGAATGTTAGAATAGGATTAGGCTAGATACAAACTAGGGAGTGTCCTACATGCAACAAAACCATAATTGGAGTTCTTTTTTCTACCAGACAGAAACCTATAAGTTAACTGTAACTTCCCAGGGCCTGGGCTCCTACCAGATAACAAAGAGCAACGTCAAATAGAAGCATTTTCTCAGAGAGCTGTGCTCAGCAATTGAACTTTCTGTGATGAGATATGTTCAAACTCTGCACTTTCTAATACAGCAGCCATCAGCCATGGGGCCACTGAGCACTTACACTGTGGCTAGTGGGAGTGGAACTGGATTTTTAATTTGATTTCATTTCAATTGATTTCAATTTTTTTTTTTTTTTGTCTTCTTGCCTTTTCTAGGGCCACTCCTGCAGCATATGGAGGTTCCCAGGCTAGAGGTCGAATTAGAGCTGTAGCTGCCGGCCTACGCCAAAACCACAGCAATGTGGGATCCGAGCCTCGTCTGTGACCTACACCACAGCTCACAGCAACACCAGATCCTTAAGCCACTGAGCAAGGGCAGGGATCGAACCCGCAACCTCATGGTTCCTAGTCGGATTCGTTAACCACTGTGCCACAACGGAAACTCCTTAATTGATTTCAATTTAAATTGAGAGTCGCAGAGTTCCCATCGTGGTAACTCATCGTGGTTCCCATCGTGGCAACTGTAGCTCCAATTTGACTCCTAGCCTGGGAACCTCCATGTGCCACAGGTGTGGCCCTAAAAAGCAAAAGTAAATAAATCAATTGACGGAGTCGTATGTGGTTGGTGGCACCATTCTGGACAGTGCAGTGAAAATGAAATCATCACCTATGGTGGTTGTTTTGGACAACCCCCCAGGGGAACATGGGAGGCCCTGCCTGCACTCCCTTTTTCTTCATTTCCAAGTTGTTTCTAAGTTTTCTTAACGGGTATAACAATGATAACGTGGAGTTCCCATCATGGCTCAGGGATTAACGAATATGACTAGCATCCATGAAGACGCAGGTTCGATCCCTGGCCTTGCTCAGGGGGTTAAGGATCCGGCGCTGCTGTGAGCTGTGGTGTAGGTTGCAGACGCAGCTCGGATCCTGCATTGCTGTGGCTGTGGTGTTGGCCGGCAGCTACAGCACCAATGAGACCCCTAGCATGGGAACCTCCAAATGCTGCCGGTGCAGCCCTAAAAAAGAAAAAAAGATAATGTAAGAGCAGCAGCAATAATAATAACAGTCCTAATCACAGAGTATTCCCAATGGGCTATGCGTTATTACAGAGGCACGAGAGAAAAAATAAATTGTTGACCCCAGGTGATCCCTGTTATACAGCTTTGTGGCTTTGGGCAAACTGCTTACCCTCTCTGGGACTCAGTTTCCACATCTGTAAAAAGGGACCTCTACTAGCAGTTCCCACAACCTCACTTGGTTTGGGGGAAAAATAAATGACATAATGCATATAAAGAAAGCATTGAACACAGTGAACACACAATATGTGTTTTTTTCCCCTTTGGCCGCACCCATGGGATGCATAAGTTCCTGGGCCAGGTATCGAACCTGTGTCACAGCAGCAACCCAAGCCACAGCAGCGACAGCACTGGATCCTTAACCTGCTGCACAACCAGGGAACTCTACTATAAGTGTTATTGTAGTTATTACTGATTGGGTTTTTTCACCCTGTAAGTCATATAAACTTGCTCTCTGCTTCAGTGTTCACATCTATAAAATGGAGTCAACAATACTTGGGAACTCAGAATCCTGCTAGAAGATAGAGTTCATTCAGAGAAAGGCTCTAAGCACCGCTGTGGGCATAAAATATGCACTGAGGATGTATCAGCTGTTATTATTATTGGTGGTGGCAGTGACCAGAGATGTTGACAACTTTCCCAAAGCCACACAGCCAAACAAGGGCAGAGCTAGGAGCTGAAGTAGGGTGTTTCCCGCTAAGGTTGGGAGTGATGCCAGGGCTCTCCCTGGGGTCAAGGGGGACAACGTTGGGCCTCTGAAGACCCGGTGCCCAGGCTCCAGGGTTAAGCCCCTGTGGCAGCTGAACTTCCGTGGATCTATCCTCTGAAATCCCTGGGCAGCAAAGCATCAGGTGTTCCGGAACAGGCGCCTGCTCTTGACAGGCGGGTGCACACATGGAGGAACAGCTGGTGGAGGACGGGTGGGCTGGGGGAGGCAGCCCAGGAGAAGGGGGCACCTTGGCCAGAAAAAAAGGTCATAA
Organism: Phacochoerus africanus; assembly: GCF_016906955.1. Classification (NCBI taxonomy): domain Eukaryota; kingdom Metazoa; phylum Chordata; class Mammalia; order Artiodactyla; family Suidae; genus Phacochoerus; species Phacochoerus africanus. Next base: position 74,399,227 of record NC_062547.1, on the reverse strand, counting down.
GCTGCCCCAACCCACCCACCCCCATACAGGGGCCACAAAGCTTCTCTTTCACGACACCCCTCTAGAACCTCAATTCCTCCATTAACATTTGGCAAATATTTATAGACTGCCTGTTGTGTATCAGGTGCCTTGTTGAGTCCTACATCGAGCACTGGGAAACTAAGGCTTGGAAGGAAATGATCACTCGTCCAGGTCAGGCAGCAAATGAACAGTAAAGCTGGGACTGCAAGCCAGGGGCTCTTGCTCCTGCCTCAGGGCCTTTGCACTTGTCCTCTCTGCCGGGAACACTCTCTTTTGGCCCCTAATGATATCTTTAGCCCTCAGTTTAGATGACATCTCCTGTGGGAAGACTTCCTTCCCAGACCAACTAGCTCCGTAACCCCTTTAACTGCAGGTGTGCCCCCATCACAGCCCTTTGACCCCCATCACCCCGCTGACCATCTCTCCCACCAGACTGAGCTGTATCCCCAGGCCCCAGCACAGGCTTGCAGACAGGAGACGCTCATTAAAAGTTTGTTGAATCATATGAATGAAAGATGAATGAATGAAATCAGAATTTCTACCCATCCTTCATTTCAGAATTGGCTCCTAGATCTGGGAAGTGAAGGCTGGGAGGTCTAAGCTGGGGTGTGAAGGGAGTATGCATTCATGTTGGTCTTTCTGGCAGTTTGAGATGAGGCGCCAACCGGGGGACTGGGTGTTGGGGGGGGGGTGTCTCTGCAGGTATTTGCTGGATAATTCGGCCTGCAGGGCGCCAGGGGAGGGCGGAACTTCAAAAAGCTCTGGTTGTTCCAGTCACAGACCATGACGGGGCTGCTGTAGTGAGGAAGAAGCAGGGAAGCCCCCACCAGCCAGGGAGTCAAGTTTCCATTCTGACTGCTCGAAGGGGCTGTCTCAGGACACCCCTACCCCCAGGGAGTTGAAAGATGAGAGGGTAGGACGCTGAAAGAGGAGTGGGCTAATAGAAGAGGGGGCTCAGTGAGGGGAGGGGCTTACGGAGCCGAGAAGGCAAAGGAAAGAGGAGGGGCTGAGAGAGTGGAGGGGGCTCAGCGAGGGGCGGGGCTCAGAAAGGTTGTGGACCTGCCCAGTTCTGTCCTCTGGGGCCCCAGGATGCCAGGGTCCCAAAGGTATCACGTCACCCAGAAACTTGGCCGCGTCCCATCCCGCACCCTACCTCTCTTTTCTCGGGTCCTTCAGGTTCCCTCTGATGCCCCCTCCCCCCAGCCAGCTGTGTCGGTATTTATAGCGGTGCGGCCCGATGTCACTTCACTTCCGAAAGGGATTGTACCCCTATAGTCCTGCCTTCAGAACCCCCCACACCTGTTCCCGGCATGAGCCCCGTGGCCTGGGGGAGGGGGCGGCCCCTTCTTCTGGAGCCTCTGTAGAGGAGGGGGCTAATCTCCCTCCCCTCCCCCCTGAGATCCCTTCTCGCAGGGGCGTCTCCCGCCCCTCTCTGAGCCCCCCCCCCAACCTCCGTCAGATCTCAGGACCCCCTCCCTGCACGCCTACCCCAGCCGCTGCCGCTGCGTTCCCAGGCTCCCCAAGGCCCCAGCCCCGCCTGCCCCTCTCCTCTCCTGGCCTGACCATTGTTCTGGATCCGGGGTCCTGGGGGCCGGGCGGGCAGGGTTCTGCGTGCAGGGGGCGGGGCCTGCTGGCTGCCCACCCGTCTCTGGGCAACGCTGACAAACCTGGAGCGATGCTGGCCCCGTGCCGGACACAGAGGCGGCGCTGTTCCCTGGGAGGGGTCGGCGGGCACTTAGGTGACCGCCAGGAAAGGGAGCAGGGTGGGGGGAGGGGGGCTCAGGCTCAGCGATGGGGGAGGGCAGATCTAATTGCTCCAGGTTGGAGAAAGGTTGGTAGAGGGAGGGATGGGAAAGCTTTTTGTCCCCATTATGTCCCCAGCTCATCAACATCCCTCCTTCCAGTTCAGACCCTACTGTTTGGCCAGACAGCCGGTGCTTTACAAGCTTCCTCACAGGTGGTCCTCAAAAACCTGGATTCTGCAATTAAACCCACCTTATGGATGTGGAAACGGAGGCCTGGAGAGCCTTTGGCGACTGGAGTGGTTAAGAGACCAGATTCTGGGCACGTGGCTTAGGGCTGGGGCTCTGCTGTCTCCTCCCAGCACAGCCCAACAGTTCCTCTGAGCCTCGGTTTCCTCATTTGTATAATGGGCGAATAACAGTACCATGTGGCGCATGGTTCTGTGGATTCCAAGGCTCCTGTGGGGGAAGTGAGATACTGAGCACAGGCTGTGCCTCTCAACTCAGAGGGTTCAAACTCCGGTGGCCACTTACCAGCTGTGCGACTGGTCAGGCCACACGACACCTCTCTGTGCCTCCGTTTCCTCAACAATAAAATGGGGACTGTAATAGTATCTACTTCACATGGCTGCTGTGACGATTAAAGGAGTTAATACTGCACATACCCACCAGCATAAAATCAACCCTTCATAAACGTTAGCTGTCACTCCTGTTTTCCCTCTGAGTCTGTTTACTAGAGGGGCTGGGGCTGTGTGGGCAGGAGGTGGGGGTTGTGGTGGAGATGGAGTGGTTCGTATTCCTAGGGCCTCCCAGACCCCAGGCTTGGAGTCAGGGATTGAGGTAGGTGTGTCTGGGGCTGCCCCCCCCACCCAACTCTTACAGTGGATTGTCCCACTCCTCCCCCCATCTCCTCTGCCTGAACCTTATAGGCCACCCAGAGCCAGCCAGCTGCTCCCCACCCTTCTCCTTCCAAAACAGTGTGGGTGGCAGCTTCCCCCTCCAGGTGCCCGGAAGTCATCAAGGGGGGGTGCCCCTGCCAGTGGCATCCTTTCCAAAGTGCAGTGGTTTGGCGTGGGGGCCCCTGAGAGCCCCATTCGAGCAGATTCCGGAGGATATGGAAGAAAAGGTTAGTGTGGATAGCTGACTCTCAGAAACTGGGTGGTCACCAGAGAGGAATGTAGAATCAAGAAAATGGTTTTAAAAATTACCTTGGAGTTCCCTGGTGGCCTAGTGATTAGGGATCCAGCATTGTCACTGCTGTGGTACAGGTTCGATCCCTGGCCTGGGAACCTCTGCGTGCCACGGGTGAGGCTAAAGAAAAAGTGCCTTGAACAGTGTAAATGCTCACAAAACGGATACTGCTAAATATACTTTTATTAGATAATAATTAAAATCATTATCCTAATGATGGTTATTACCAGTTCCTGATGCTCTGGGCTCCAAAGTCTGTCATCTCCTTCAGCTTACAAAGGAAGGGCTAAAAGCGACAGCAGGCGGCGAAGGGCTCGCAGCCCCAGGTCTAGGCCCCAGGGTGTCCACGTGGTGGCATTGATTTCTATTTTAATGCGATGCTTTCAAAGCCCAGGAGGCTGCAGATTCCTGTCTCTTGGGCTGGGAGCAGTAATGAGGCCTCTCTAGGGAGGATGAAAAGCTAGGAACAGGTTCTAGAAGCATGGTAGCTGAGGTAGGGGACACCCTGGATCTTGGCTGAGAGGTGGGAGGCCCCCAGGCTGGCCTCCCCCAGCTGCCAGTTTGTAGGTTCTGTCCGGGAGAGGCTGTGTCCCAGGGCAAGCACACATTTATTGAGCACCCACTGAGCCAGGCTTTGGGAACGCAGAGGCATCTGACAGATATTAACGAAAGAAGCTCCCCAACCCACATGCAGCTGCAGCCAAGAGAATTTCAAGGAGTCGGAGAATTTCAGGGGAGTGAGGGAGTGGAAGGGTTGGCCTGAGGAAGTAAGATTCGAGCTGAGAAAAGAAGGCTGTGGACAGGGAGGGGTGCCCAGGCCATGGAACAGCAGGGCTAAAGGCCTTGGGGCCACCAGCAGCATAAACTGTTTCAGAAACTGGGTGGCCCCAAACAAGCCCATTTTCCTTTTGCTTCAGAATCTCATTTACTCCATTTGTGAAATGGGAATAATCACAGGACCTTGAAGAACGTGCCTCTCCAGGTGTGTGTGTGTGTGTGTGTGTGTGTGTGTGTGTGTGTCCTCCCAGCATACTCCAGCATTTACTTTCTTTCTTTCTTTTTAGGGCCATACCATGGCATATGCAGGTTCCCAGGCTAGGGGTCAAATCGGAACTACAGCTGCTGGCCTACACCATAGCCACAGCAATGCTGGATCCTTAACCCACTGAGTGAGGCCAGGGATTGAACCCGTAACCTCATGGTTCCTAGTCAGATTCATTTCCGCTGCGCCACAATGGGAACTCCAGCATTTACTTTCTTATTAGGCCTACTCTCCTCTTTCCCATGCAGATGGCAGCTCCCTGGGATAGGAATGTATGCATATCTCGGTCACAGCTGTAACCACTGCCTAGGCCTGGCATGTGTTAGGTGTTCAATCAATACCTGTCAAATGCATACATATAATAAGAATTACATGACACTGAGTATGCACCAGGCCCTGTGTTAAGCATTTTCTAATTTTTCTTTTTTGTCTTTTTAGGGCCGCATCCATGGCATATGGAGGTTCCCAGGCTAGGAGTCGAATGGGAGCTGTAGCTGCCGGCCTATGCCACAGCCACAGCCCTGTGAGATCCAAGCAGCATCTTCAACCTACCCCTCACTCACAGCAATACCAAATCCTTAACCCACTGAGCAAGGCCAGGGATCGAACCTGCATCCTTATGGATGTTAGTCAGACTTGTTTCTGCTGAGCCACGACAGGAACTCAAAGCATTTTCTAATTATTAACTTGTTTAAATCTCCTGGAAGCCCCATGGGTGTGTGTGTGGGAGATGATCATAATCCCATTTTACAGATGGGAAGGAAAACTGAGCCATGGAGCGGTTATGTGTGCAGGTGTCTCAGCACCACGCTACACCACCTCTCTTTCTGGATTTGTGGGCTATGGGTTTGCATGTGTTCACATGTCCGTGTGCATCTCAGTGTGTTCTTGGTATCACCAAGCATGTGAAGATCAAACATATCAGGGACTTGCATGGGCCTGGGTGGGGATCCAGAGCCTGAGGTCACTGGGTGCCCCAGGCCTGGAGGCTGGAGAGGGAGGGCAGGTGGACAGGAGACCCCCTCCGGTAAGACAGAAGGTCCAGCCATCAGGCCTTGTTCCCAGTCTTGGAGCGGGTCTCCCTCCCACCTGCCGTGGCCTGGCCCTGGCCCAGCTGCCGACCTCGGGAACTTGAGTCCCCCCGGGGATGCAGGCAATCAATTAGAACTGGCAGCGCCCGCCTAAGTAAAAGGCCTGGTTTAATGAGGGGGCCATAAGGGCTGCTTGGAGCGGCAGGTGCTGGGCTGAGCCAGGCTGGGCCAGGGCTCTGGAGTCCTGTGGTCACCAGTGCCCACCTGCCTGCCAAGTCCATGAATCCCTGTGTATGCTCTTATGTTTATCATCACCAGGCCAGACCTATTTACAGACATAGATTCTGTGCTAGGTACAAGGACACATTAGGGGCAAGACACATTTCCCAGGGCCTCTCAGTCTAGTGGGAGTGACAGACACAACCAGTTAACTCACACAGGACTGTGATGATGACACACAGGTGGCAGTGAGTAGGGACCAGAGGAGGCATCAAGGTGGGCTTCCTGGAGGAGGTGACCCATGAGCTGAGACCTGAAGGATAAACATAAGCAAGTCCCAAAAGAGAGCAGGGAGGAGGAATATCAGGGTATGATTAAGAATGATTTTATGTGTTCCAGTGTCTAAAGTTGCATAACCAATTGTGGAAGGGAAAATAATGCTCCCAAAGCTGTCTGTGTCCAAATCCCTGGAATTTGGGAATAGTTCACGTGATATGGCAAAGGGGAATTATGGTTGCAGACGGAATTAAGCTTGCTAATCAGTTCACAGTTAAATTAAAGAGTTTATCTTCGATTATCTGAGCGAGCCTAGTGTAATCACAGGGATCCTTATAAAAAGGCAAGGAGAGAATCAGAGTGATGTAATGCGAGAAAGACTCCCCTGGTCACTGCTGGCTGTGAAGATGGAGGAAGGGGCCGCCCCTGAGCTGAGAAATGCAGGTAGCCTGTGTGTGTGAATAGCCCTCTGGCTTGTCCTAAATCCAGATGATTTCATGTTGGGATCCCTAATTACATCTGCAAGGACCTCACCTGCCGAAAAGGTCCGATTCTGAGGTTCCAGGTGGGCATGAATGTGTTCAGAACAGTGGGGTTGGAGAGACGGGCACTGTTCAGTCACTACAATGTGTGTTTGGTTTTGGTCTGTTTTCCTGCTCTGGAATGTCAGCTCCCAAAGGGCAGGAATTCTGCCCATCTTGGACCCCACAGCATTGCCTATGCCTAGAATACTGCCTGGGACACAGTGAGCACTCAATAAGTATCCATTCATTCAGCAAACAATTATGAAGCAGCTACTGTGTACCAGGCCTGCCCCCAGGGATCAGGTTCCTGGGCTGTGGTCTTTTCTCATGGAGAGAGAGTTTTTTGTACCTTCTCTGCAAAAGAGAGAACATCTGATTCTCCATTGTTCCAAGGGCCTGGGGCAAAGTGAGGGACAGAGAGTCCAGGGGACCTGACTGTGGTTCCTCACTGCACAGCCTTGGGCACTAGCAGCAACAATGCAGGATGTGAGGGCAGGAGGAGGCTCCCAGCGCCCCGCCCCGAATTGTCCTCTCTGGGCCAAGGGTGCTAGTCCTGTCCTGCCTCCCCTCCCTGGCTCCTCTAGCTGTTGAGATCCCTCACAGCTCCTAATGTTGGGTCTCTCCACAGCAGAGGCCCTAGGCTCACCTGCGAGACCCTCTTAATCGGAATCAAGACCCTGATCCCCACTCAGCCAAAGCTGGGCACCAGAGACAGGGACACTTGTGCTCCTAAAATGGGAGGAGTGGAGTTCCCACTGTGGTGCAACAGGATTGGTGGTGTCTGCAGCACCAGGATGCAGGTTTGATCTCTGGCCTGGCATAGTGGGTTAAAGGATCCAGTGTTGCCACGGCTGCAGCTTGAGTCACAGCTGTGGCTCATATTCGATCCCTGGCCTGGGAATTTCCATCTGCCACCTCCTACAGTTTGAGGCGGGATCCAAATAAGAATTACACACATAGTTGATTTCTCTTTGCATTTCCTTATGTCTCTTTCTTTTTTCCCTGAAATTTATTTGTTGATGCTACAGCATTCCGTTTTAGGTGTGTGTCCTCAAAAGAACATAGAGAGAGATTTTGTTTCTTTGCTGCTGTTTCTATGGATCTAATGTGAGAGTCTATGTCTTTTCAAATAGTGAGTTTAATCCATTTATATTTACTGCATTTACAGATGCATTTGGATATATCTCCATCACCTTCTTTTACTGTGCTTTCTGTTAAATGTGATTTCTTTCCCTGTTGCTTTTTTTTTTACCTTCTCTTCAGCCTTCTGAATTTGTGGGATTTTCTTTATTTCTTTTTTTTTTTGTGCATGGTGTGAGGGTGTGTTCTAGTTTCTTTGCTTTGCATGCAGCTTTTATTTCTTTATTCCCTCTAGTGATTTGGAAAGTATTCATTCTATTTCTAGCCTCTGAGTAGTCATTCTTATAATACTTTTTAAAAATCACAAATACTTAGCCTATCATAGCAGGAAGTTAATCAGTGTGTCTTTGCCTCTTTCTTTTTCTTTTTGTCTTTTAGGGCCACACCCATGGCATATGGAGGTTCCCAGGCTAGGGGTCTAATCGGAGCTGTTGCTTTCTGCCTACGCCAGAGCCACAGCAACGCCAGATCTGAGCTGTGTCTGCAGCCTACACCACAGCTCACAGCAAAGCTGGATCTTTAACCCACTGAGTGAGGCCAGGGATCGAACCCGCAACCCCATGGTTCCTAGTCAGATTCTTGTTTCCGCTTCGCCAAGACAGGAACTCCCTCTTTGCTTCTTTCAACAATACAAGATTTTAGGATTCATGTATACCAGAGCTTATCTCACCCCCTCCCCAACACACACACACACACACACACACACACACTCTGCATGTCACTCCTGCTTGTCTGGCATTTGAATCCTGTCTTGGCAAACCCATGCGAGGAGCTAGAAAGCGTTGCCCATGTGGGTCATCAATGCAGGAATGGCAAAGTGGTGGAGGTGGATTCCAGAAGCTCTAACTCTCTTTGTGATAGATCTAGCTTTTGAGCCTCAGTTTCCACATCTGCAGGAAAACATTGAGTCCCTTCTGTGCTAACATCTGAGGATTCTGAACATGCCCCTTTCAACCTTTGTTCCCACCACTCAGGTAAAAGACGGTGCAGGGAACTAGAGTGCAGTACTGAAATGGGGGTGGGGGGCTCCAGGAGCTTGCAGGAGATGCTAATGTCATTATTTACTTCACTGAGCTAAATAATCTCAGGAATTGCTCATCAGGGCCTGATAATTCGATTGGATTTCACGCACAATTAGGCCTTCAGAGCTAAGGCATTCGTTGTTGAGTTCAGGGAAGACGCTAGGCTCCCTGCCAGAGAGGCTCAAGGTGAGGGGGCAGCAATGGGGCCACCCAGCCCCAGGAAAGGGCCAGATGTGCAGACCAGAGGGAGGCCCTGATGTCCCAATGGGTCCAGCTGGAGCTGAAGACCCACCAATCAAATTCAACTTGTCATTGTTCATTTCTTGACTCATATTTGGGGATGTTTTCTCTCTCTTTTTTGGCAGCACCCATGGCTTGTGTAAGTTCCCAGGCCAAGGACAGAACTTATGCCACAGTAGTGATCAGAGCCACAGAAGTGACCATGCTGGGTCTTCAACTCGCTGAGCCACTAAAGAACTCCATTCTTTCTCTCGCTCTCTCTTTTTTTCTTTTTCAGCTGCATCCGAAACTTTCAGCGACTTTTGGCATATGGAAGTTCCCAGGCCAGAGCTGCGACCTATGCCACAGTTGCAGCAATGCCAGCTCCTTAACCCACTGTGCTGGGCCAGGAAATAAAACGGCACCTCCACAAAGATAAGCTGGATCATTAACCTACACTGCCACAGTGGGAACTCCCTGTTCTTTCTCTTTTTAAACATAAAATCCAAAGAATATTATCACATAAGAACCAACCTCGGAGTTCCCATCATGGCGCAGCAGAAACGAATCCAACTAGGAACAACGGGGTTGTGGGTTCAGTCCCTGGCCTCCCTCAGTGGGTTAAAGATCTAGCATTGCTGTTGCTGTGGTGTAGGCCCGCAGCTGTAGCTCCAATTAGACCCTTAGCCTGGGACCTTCCATATGGCACTGGTGCAGCCCTAAAAAGCTAAAAAAAAAAAAAAGAACCAATCTCAGTTTTTGAACACAGATAATGTTTTGTCACTTTTGCCTGAGATTTTTGTTTTCCTTCTGTGAAAGAATTCAGAATGATCAAGCTTGAATCTGTCAGATCCATCTCTCCTCTACCTATAGCCCTCCAAGGCTCCCACCTCTTTTGAGCCAAAAAACCCCCCAAATCCTTCCCAAGGTCCACAAGGCCCTGCACAACTTGCCTCTCCCCTCCCTGTCCTCACCTCCACCCTCTCTTCCCCTTGATCACTCTGCTCCAGCCTCACAGCCTCCTGGCTGTTCCTCCAACACCTCAGGCACAGTCCTGCCTCAGGGTCTTTGCACAGGCTGTTCCCTCTGCCAGGAATGCCTTTCCCCCAAAGTCTTTTGTTTCCAGTGATTGGTCACTTATTCATCCTTTAATGCCCCTATTCTAAGTCCTTCTTTTGTGCAGCCTTCATTCTCTCACCAGAGCCTCCTCTCTCTGTTCCCCTCTGCATGCTTCCCACCCCCAGCTCCCTTCCACCCTAGCCTGACCACGAGGCCTGCGGGTTGGTCTATGGGCAATGGCCTGGGCTCCAGCACCTGCCCAGGTACCCAAAGATAGCTGCTGAAAGAAGACAACACAGCAGTTGAAATACTTATGATCTTATTGTCACTTTGAATCTAAGCCTGGCCAACTGGGTCTCTCTCGCTCTGAGTCTCCTTCCCACAGGGCGCCCTCTTCATTCACTGCCTCTCTCCCTTCCTCCCCCAGCTTCCCTCCTCCTCAGCCCCCTCCCTGCCCTTTCTTTTCCTCTCCTTCACCCCCTCCCCCCCCACTCTGGTCCCCCTTTTCAGCTTCCCTCTCCACTGCACCTCCTTCACTTCCCTTCCCCTCTTCTGGTTTCTCCCCTCCCCCTCGCCACTGGGGACCCACACACCCCTCTGTCACGGGTCACAGGTGGGGGAATGATCTGGTCTCCCCCCCATCTCTTTGCCTCTCCTTTCTCCTCTGACCTTCTATTTCAGCCTTCCCTAGTAGGGATCTCAGATGTGCTGGGCACCTTCCCAGTCAGGGGGACCACTATAGACTTTGATGGTCCCAGGAGGGGGAGGGGGAAGGGAGAGGGGCCAGCCTGCTTTGGGACCCTAACCCAGGGGCCAGTTTGGTTCAGAAAGGGTGGCCAGGGGTGCTGAGGCTTGGTGGGACAAGCTGATCTGTTCTACCCTGAGAAAAAAAGAGTGTGCACTGGAGGGCTGGAGGGGAGTCCAGAGTATTGGGTTGCCTAGCAACCAAGATGACACTGACAGACAGGGTCAGGACCACTGACCTCCCTGGCTCTTGGGCAGGGGGTGGCATTTAAGAAAAACAGTTGATATTCAGGACTGGGGGGGCAGACATTAATTAAAGTATATGTGGAGAGGAGGCACATGTGTACAAATTCATTTGTTTAATCCATCTTTATTGAGCACCTACTGTGTGCTAGGTGATAGGTACACAGCCATGAACACAACAGACAGAAGTCTCTGCCTTTGTGGAGCTGACATCCCAGTGGGAGAAATGAAGGACTCACAAGATAAATACATAAGGTCAAGTGGTGAGCTGAGCTTCGGACAGAACAAAGTAGGGCAAGGAGTCAGGGAATGGGGCCACTTTAGACAGATGGTGGTCAGGGAGGGCCTCTCTGAGGAGGTGATGTTTGAACACAGACCTGAAAGAGATGAGGGAGGGAGCGACACAAAGATGTGAAGGTAAAGAATTCCAGGCAGAGGGCACAACACATACAAAGGCCCTGAGGTAGGACCATTACTAGATTATGAGGGATGTGTTTATATATATAGAATATAGGGATATATATGTGTGTGTGTGTGTGTGTGTGTGTCTGCAGCTGTGGCAATGCCAGGTCCTTTAATACACTGTGCCAGGCTGAGGATTGAACCTGTGTCCCAGTGCTCCAGAGAGGATGTGGATCGCATTGTGCCACAGTGGGAACTCCTTCCTCTCACTTTTAATAGCTATGTAGTATTCTAGAGCATAAGCCTAAAGTGGTATTCTCTCTCTCTCTCTCTTTTTTTTTTTTTTCCACAACAGCACATGAAAGTTCTCGGGCCAGGGATTGAACCTGATTCACAGATCTGACCACACCAGATCAAACCCACACCTCTGCAGTGACTTGAGCCACTGCAGTTGGATCCTTAACCCACTGCACCACAGGAGGAACTCCTGAAGTGATATTCTTAATGAAACCACAGCTTTAGAATGGCCTTCCAAGGATCCACATTTCTTGCTTTATCACACTTTGTATAATCCCCTCCAACTGGGTGTGAGTGAGGCTTGTGATTCACTTCTTTTTTTTTTTTTTTGGTCTTTTTGCCTTTTCTAGGGCCGCTCCCATGGCATATGGAGTTCCCAGGCTAGGGGTCTAATCGGAGCTGTAGCCACTGGACTTCGCCAGAACCACAGCAACATGGGATCCGAGCCACATCTGTGACCTACACCACAACGCCAGATCCTTAACTCACTGAGCAAGGGCAGGGATCGAACCTGCAACCTCATGGTTCCTAGTCGGATTCATTAACCACTGAGCCACGACGGGAACTCCATGATTCACTTCTAAACAACACGATACTGGGAATGCCTGGTGGTCTAGAGGCTAAGATTTGGTGCTTTCACCAGTGAGGGCTGAGTTCAATCCCTGGTCTGGGAACTGAAATCCCACTTTAAGCCACTGCATGCTGAGGCCAAAATAAATAAATAAATAAATGAACAAAAGAATATAGCGAAAGTGATGGGATGTTACTTCTGAGTTAATTTAGGTTATATGAGATTGTAAATTTCATTTTGCTTTCTCTCTCTCTCTCTCTCTCTCTCATTGGCTCTTCTCACATGCTTCTCCTAATGGAGAAGGGCACCTGGAGAGACGCTGAAAGCCACCAACACACACCTGACCAGCCTGGAAAGCTGAACCTGCCCCATTCGTGCCTGTGGATGAGACAGCAACCCCAGCTGTCTCCCTGAATGTGGTTTTATGAGACTCTGGGGCAGGGTGCCTGGCTAAGACTTGCTAGGATCCTAACCAGCAGAAAATATGGGTAGTGATGTGTGTTGCATGTGGTCTTTAAGTCTGGGGTTAGTTCTTGTGCCACCAGAAATGACTAAGCTCACACATGTGACTTCTTCAGGCTGGAAGGTGGTTTTCTTGTCGGGAGCATGGTATGGGGTAGAGGGAGAGAAGTTTGTGTTTGGCTGGCAGGGCAGTAGGGAACCATGGGCATGGGTGTTTGGCGGCAGCATGGGATGGGATGAGTGTGGGTTTTATCTTGGTTGACCTGGTTGTGGCTGTGTGGGGACAGAACTGCCAAGGGGCAGGACTAGAGGAGGTGGGGGGCCCGGAGATGAGACCCCAGAAGTCTCCTCCTGTCCCAACAGCCTAGACTCCATAGTTGCCCTGAGAGTTTTACATTTTCATCCTCCAAATCCCTCCTCTCTCTCTGCCCCACTCCCTGTGCCACTGTGATGGAAAATGGAATTGTATTTTTATAACTTCTTGTTTTTCCCGAACTGAGTTCCATGTGCACTGGGCTAAATTTAAAATCAGATGGATGTAGGGTGATCGTGTTCACTCTTGCTCCCCTTGGAAAAAAATAAACGCCTCTCTTCAGGTGCTGTTTCTCTCAGGGATGTCGGGGGAGGAGAGGGAGGGGGCATTTTTCCCAAGGAGAGACAGGGCTGAATTGCCAGCTCTGGAGTCCCCCATCACAGCCCTGGTCACCCTGTGCTGCAACCACCTCAGGTCCTCTGCTTCTGCTGTTCCCTCTACTTGGCACACCTTTCCCACACATCTCTAGGGCCAGCTCACCCTTCAGGTCTCAGGTCAAATGTCATCTCCTCTGAGAAGCTCTCCTTGACCAACAAGCTAAAAAAGCTGCTCTATTGCTTCCTACCCACAACATCTTCTTGCATTTTCTTTATAGCACTTGTCATTACCTGGAATTCTCTTAGGCTAATGATGGCAATTCATTAAGTGCAATTAAGGGAACTGAATCTTTGGTTGTCCAACCTTCCCCAAGTCCAAACAACAGGCCGGCAGAGCCCTGCCCATCCCCCTCACCTTCGCTACAACTCTCTCCAAATAATTCATTTACCACTTAGCAAATATGTAGTAAGTGGCTACTGCACTGGACCGTGTATCCAATGGTCCCCAATACTGTATCTTTTTTTTTTTTGCCATTTCTAGGGCCGCTCCTGCGGCATATGGAGGTTCCCAGGCTAGAGGTCGAATTGGAGCTGTAGCCGCCAGCCTACGCCAGAGCCACAGCAACGCAGGATCCGAGCTGTGTCTGCAACCTACACCACAGCTCACGGCAACGCCAGATCGTTAACCCACTGAGCAAGGGCAGGGACTGAACCCGCAACCTCATGGTTCCTAGTCGGATTCGTCAACCACTGCGCCATGACGGGAACTCCCGATACTGTATCTTAGAATCACCTGGGAAGCTATTAAATCCTGCCACCATCTTTCACCCAGCCACTCCTGCCCTGGTCTGGAGTTGGAGGCTAGTTACATTATTCAAATGTGCCACTGGGCTAGAGAATGACTGTTCTAGGTTTCCTCATTTCCCCAAATGGCTAAGCTCACCGCTGCCTCCAGGTCTTTGGGAACCTGGAGCCTCTGCCTAGAATGGCCTCTCGCTTCCTCCCCACCTATTTAAGTCCTCCACGACTTTCTCTCTTCCTTATAATCATTTATTTTTAATTTTGAGAAAAGTGAAAAATAGAGAAAAGTGCAAAGACGAATATAGCAAACACCTGTGTATCTTCCACCCAGGGCTGACAATGAATGGTTAACACGTGTCATATTTGTTGCAGGTCTTTTTCATTTTTAAAGAAACAAACAAAATGTTAGAACATTTATATATGTGCAGACTCTCAAACACATATATCCATGAACAGTGAACAGGCTTATTTTGTGCATTAAAGAATCATTAATGTACTCATGTGGTATATATAATTCTGCAACCTACTTTTTTCACTCAGGGTTGTATTTTTGCCTGCCTAGGTTCAAATTCAAGCTCTGCCACATGAAGGCTCTGTGACTTTGAGAAAGTTACTTCATTTCTCTGTGCCTCAGTTTCTCTACTATCTACTGCAGAATAAATACTCTGAAACGTAACGGTTTAAAACCACAAATATTTATTTATTTATTTAGCTTTTCAGGGCCACACTTGTGGCATATGGAGGTTCCCAGGTTAGGGGATGAATCAGAGCCATAGCTGCCAGCCTACACCACAGCCACAGCAATGCCAGACTGGAGCTGTGTCTGTGACCTACATCACAGCTCATGGCAACGCCAGATCCTTAACCCACTGAGCAAGGCCAGGGATGGAACCCACAACCTTCATGGTTCCTAGTCGGATTTGTTTCTGCTGTGCCACGAAAGGAACTCCAAAACCACAAATATTTATTATCTCATAACGTTTCTAAGGGTCAGAAATCTGAGAGTGGTTTAGCCAGATGGTTCTGGTTTGTGGTCCCTCATGAAGTTGCAGTCAAGATACTGGCCGTGGCTGCATCACCTGAAGGCTCAAGTGGGGCTGGAGAAGCCACTATCAAGGTGGTCCACACACATGGCTGTTGGCTGGAGGCTGCAGTTCCTCACCATGTTGACCTTGCCATAGTGCTGCTCGAGCATCCTCACAATATGGTGGCTGGCTCCTCCCTGCCTGCTCCCACTCACTGAATAATCCAAGAAAGAAACCAAGGAGGAAGCCAGAGAGCCTTTTACAATCTAAGCACACATTGTCATTTCTGCCTTATTCTATGCATTAAAACTAACTCACTAAGTCAGCCACCCTCAAGAAGAAGTGAATTAGGCTCCACCTCTTGAAGAAATTGTCAAAGAAATAATGGGCAGGGAGTTCCCGTCGTGGCGCAGTGGTTAATGAATCCGACTAGGAATCATGAGGTTGCAGGTTCGGTCCCTGCCCCTGCTCAGTGGGTTAACGATCCGGCGTTGCCGTGAGCTGTGGTGTAGGTTGCAGACGCGGCTCGGATCCCGCGTTGCTGTGGCTCGGGCGTAGGCCAGCGGCCACAGCTCCGATTCGACCCCTAGCCTGGGAACCTCCATATGCCGCGGGAGCGGCCCAAGAAATAGCAAAAAGACAAAAAAAAAAAAAAGAAAAGAAATAATGGGCATATTTTGTTTGTTTGTTTGTTTGTTTAGGGCCACACCCACAGCATATGGAAGTTCCCAGGCTAGGGGTTGAATCAGAGCTGTAGCTGCTAGCCTATACCACAGCCAGAGCAACCAAGGATCCGAGCCTCATCTGCCACCTACACCACAGCTCACGGCAATGCCAGATCCTTAACCCACTGAGCAAGGCCAGGGATAGAACCCGCATCCTCATGGATACTAGTCGGATTCGTTTCCGCTGCACCACAACGGCAACTCCCAACAATGGACATATTTTAAAACTGCCACATTTGGAAAATATAGATATTAAATGCCCTCTCCTTTTTAGTAGTTACTTTGTAGTAGTTGTTTTAGGGTTGTTTTCTAAGGGATGCTATGTGTTATCACACACTAGAGTGCTTAGCACAGTACCTGGTATACCATAGGTGCTCAATAAATGTTAGAAGTTACTGTATAGCTCTAATTACTTCTTTTTAGACTGTTCTATTCCATTGTTTGAATATGCCTTAATTTATTTACCAGTTCTCTCAGTGGATTTTTTTTTCTGTCTTTTGTCTTTTGTTATTGCTATTTCTTGGGCCGCTCCCACGGCATATGGAGGTTCCCAGGCTAGGGGTTGAATCGGAGCTGTAGCCACCGGCCTACGCCAGAGCCACAGCAACGTGGGATCCGAGCCACGTCTGCAACCTACACCACAGCTCATGGCAACGCCGGATCGTTTCAGTGGATTTTTAGGTCAATCCCTGCCTTTTAATTTTGCAAACACTGCTACTGAGCAGTCTTTACACATCTCTTTATGCGCTAGGTGAAGTATTTCTCTAAGGACTATGATTAAAAATGGTATCACTGGGTCACTGGATGGATGCACTCAGCAGCATCAATTCTCCTCCATAGTCTCTCCATCTGTCCCCAAAATAACAGCTCACCAGATTTAGTGCCTCAGGGCCTTTGTATGTGCTATTGACTCTGCCTGAAATGCTCTTTCCGCAGATATCCACCCAGCTCCCTCCTTACTTCCTTTAGGTCTGTGCTTAAATAGCACCTCCTCAGAGATGCCTTCCATGAACCTCCTTCATTTTTGGCAAGAGATCTTACCATCTGCCATTATACTATGCATTTTATTGGATGGCTTATCATGCTCTTCCCCTCTGTAATATCAGCCCCATAAGGACAGGGATTTGTGTCTGTTTCCTCCACTGCTGCATCCCCAGCATCCAGAACAGTGCCTGGCACACAGCAGGCCTGCAGTAAATACTGGCTGAGTGGACAGCAGGTCTGGGTGGAGCTCTCCGGGGTCCTGATTCCTCTTCTCCCCACCTTTGGTTCCCTCCTGAGCTCTCCTCAGCTGAAACTAAAGATTTCACTCCTCCTAGCGGCTCTAGGGAAGATATTTCCTACCTTTTTCCAGTTATAGAGGCTGCCTGCATTGCTGGGCCCATGGCCTCTCTCTCCATCTTCAAAATCAGAGGAGGCTGATAAAGTCTTTTTCAAACTGTTACCACTCTGCCTTTTTTTTTTTCTTTTTTGTCTTATTGTCTTTTCTAGGACCAAACCTGTGGCGTATGGAGGTTCCCAGGCTAGGCATCTAATTGGAGCTGTAGCCACCGGCCTACTCCAGAGCCACAGCAAAGCGGGATCCGAGAAACATCTGTGACCTACACCACAGCTCATGGCAATGCCAGATCCTCAACACACTGAGCAAGGCCAGGGATCAAATTCGCAACCTCATGGTTCCTAGTCAGATTCGTTAACCACTGAGCCTTTTTTGCTTCTGTTCTCACATCGCCTTCTCAGACTCTGGCATATCTGCCTCCCTCAAAATCACCCTTGAGATGACACTGAGCTCATCCAGGTAATCCAGGCTTACTTCCCCATCTCAAGACTTTTGTTTTTGTTTTTGTTAGGGCTGTACCCTTGGCATATGGAAGTTCCCAGGCCAGGGACTGAGTAGGAGCTGCAGCTGCAGCCTATACCACAGCCATAGGAATGCAGGATCGGAGCCTGCAACCTACGCCTTAGCTCATGGCAACGCCGGATTCTTAACCCACTGACTGAGGCCAGGGATCAAACAGGCATCCTCATGAACACTACTCCAGTTCTTTACCACCGGACCACAATGGGAACTCCCCCATCTCAAGATTCTTAATCACATTTGCAAAGTCGCTTTTCCCACAGAAAGTGACACTACATAGAAATTCTGGGGGTTAGGATGTGGATATCTTTTTATTTTATTTTATTTTTCGCTGTTTAGGGCCACACCTGTGGCATATGGAGGTTCCCGGGCTAGGAGTCAAATTGGAGCTACAGCTGCCAGCCTACACCACAGCCACAGCAACATCAGATCCAAGCTGCACCTGTGACTTATACCACAGCTCATGGCAATGCCAGATCCTTAACCCACTGAGCGAGGTCAGGGATCGAACCTGCAACCTCATGGTTCCTAGTCGGATTTGTTTCCACTGCATCATGATGGGAACTCTGGATGTGGACTCCAGATGTGGACATCTTTTTTGAAGAGGAATTATTATTCTGCCACAAAGAGATGTGGACGTGGATACAGTCATTCATTCCACAAACATTTATTGAGCACCTACTGATGCTGAGCTGTCCTAGGTGCTGGAGACAGCAGGGAACAAGGCAATCATTCTGGCCTTCATGGCACATACGTTCTAGTGAGAGTTTCAAAGAGGAAACACAATTGATGAAGCAGACAGAACATCTGATGTTGGCTGCCAGGGAGGGTGTGCCTGAGGGTGATGTCTCTGCACCAGGCCCTAGAATCTTGTGGCCAGTGTTGCTCAAAGCCTCATGTCCCTTGTTCAAAAATGACTTCAGAGGGTGCTTGGCAGGGTATTAAATAACCTCAGACTCCAGCTGCAAAGAGACTCCTCTTAAATGTCATTTCCATCTTCCTCAGGCCTCAGCTGGGTCCTGGGGAATGGGTGTCTGTAATGCCTTTTCCACCTGCTAATCCCATCATGGTGGATCAGTGCTTCTGCAGGCAGCAGTAACCGATGAGATCCTGATTAAATTGTGTTTTCAGATATCTTCTATCTATGATGAGAAATGCCGATTTTTCTTTCACATTTGTGATTATGAGAAAAGGACTTGCAAAAACCCATACATGTATTGATGTTCCACATGTGAGTGGGTATAAAGGAAAATATGAATTAAACAATTACACGTGTGGGGAGAATGGAAAATATAAGAAATAATTGGCGCAGGTTTGTGAAGTGTTACCTGTCCACTTTATAGACTGAGAAAAAGTAGCCTGGGAAAGAGGAAGGATTCCCATGACGCCAATGCACTGGTGGGCTAAGATCTTTCTCCAGGAGAGGAGATGAAGGGAGCATACGTTCCACCATTTCCATCCCTTTGTCCATCTGTGAGCAGGAGGCTCCTCCACCCTCCTCACACTCAGCTGACGAGAAGAAGCCCTACAAGATCTTCAGGAAACAGCATCCCAGGAAGAGGGCACAGCCTGTGCAAAGGCCCTGAGGCAGGACTGTGCCTGGCATGTTGGAGGAACAGCCAGGTGGCCCATGCAGCTGGAACAGAATGACCGAGGGGGAGACAGGGAGGAGGGGAGGGCAGGGAGGAGATGAGGAAGGGCGTGCAGGGCCTTCTAGGACACAGGGGACTTGGGATTTTATCCTGAAAGAGGTGGGAGCCCTGGAGAATTGTGGGCAGAAGAGGGGCAAGCACTGACTCAGGTGCTCACAGCCGCCCTCTAGCTGCCACAGGGAGAAGGCATTGAAGGGGGAGTGCAATGGCCAAGGGGAGATCAGCCCCAGCTCCATCTCTCACTCCCTGTGTGTTCCCAGACAAGTGAATTCCCTCTCTGGGCTCAGTTTCCTTATCTGCTAAAGATGGACCTTAACAACTCCTTTTTCCTGGGGCCAAGGCAGGGACTGTGAGAAAATGTGCAGAAGGTGCCTGTTGCCCCAGATTCTGGCTGGGTGTGCTGCTGCTGAGTTATTATTCTATGGTGTCAGAGTTCTGCTCGCACACCCTCCCCAAGGTGGGAGGATGAGGTCAGCAGCACCCCCAGCTCAGGCCCCAGTGAAGTCACCAAGACAGATGGGTGGGTGTGAGGACTGCGGTGGAAATAGATTTCCCACTTGCGCCCTGAGCCTCCTGGAGAGGTGAGGATGAGCAAGCTAAGGGGAACATCACACTTCCCAGGCTGTGAGACGCAACTCTCAGCACTGTTGGCCCCCTGCAGGAAGCCCTCCCAGATTGCCTTGACTCTCTGGGGTCTTGCAAGCAACTGTTGGGGGAGGGTCTCAGGAAAATAGGGAGGGGCCCCAGAGAGGCTGGCCAGGTGGAAGGAAGGATAGTACAAAATGGCTGCAGAAGTCCCCAAAGGGTGCGGGAAAGTGCTGAGCAGGACGGGGCGGCAGGCTGAGTCCTGACTCACACTCATGACTCTAGACGAGTCCTTTCTGGGATCTGCTTTCTCAAATACTTAGTAAGCACCTACTGCGTGCCAGGCTCTGTTTGGGAACCAGGGACACAGCCGTGAACAAGGTAGACCTGGCTCTGCCCTCTCAGACTCTCAGGCTGAGGGTGGGGGGTGGGAGACAGACGTGGCTGGGCTGCTAAGATGCAAGGGGACCATGGCTGTGGTGGGGGGGTACTGAGGGCTCTGTGAAACCCTGAGGAGGACCTGATTCAGCTTGGGATCCCTGGGGAGTAAAGACTTCCCCAGGTAAAGGGGTGAGGGAGAGGGTGCCAGGCAGCAGGCTCAGCATCAGCAAAGGTCTGGACAGGAATGTGGGGATGCGAAGACAGGGCCCGCCTGGAGAATAATGGATGCAACTATGCCTGCTCATGGGACAGGTTAAACACAAAAATCATCTTAAACTGCCTGGTTCACATCAGCAGCCCTAGTTTCTAGGCTGTGAGCTTGCCAAGGGCAGGGACTGTTCCCAGCTGTACCCCTAGCCAGTACAGGACCTAACACCCAGTAGGTACTAACTGCACAGATGACAAATTTGAGGCTCATAGAAGGCAAATGATTTGTCTGGAGTCACACAGCAGGTAACTGGCAGAGCAGGGATTTGAACCCACCTAGTGAAGGTTGATTCAAAAAGTACACGATTACGGGTTCATGGTAGGGTTCTACTTCCACTGGAACTCCTTTGTGGCTCCCTTTTGTGTTGGGATTAAGTCTCCGGTCTTGATTTTCATGGTCCCTGTGGATCCTTCAATTCAAATCCCATCCTTCTCCGCCTATCCAACTCCAACCAACTCAACCATTGTGAGTTAATTGCTGTTTTCACACTTCTAAGTCTTTGCCTGGGATGTTTCCTCTTCCTGAAACACTCTCCTCTTCTGTTTTTGTGCCTGGAAAACTCCTACTCAGTCATCAAAACCCCAGCTCCAATGTCCCCTATTCCATTCAGGCCACTGGGACCCTCACAGGCAAACTCTTTCTCCATTCTGCTGCCTAGCTCTGGGAACCCCTTTGGCCGGGAGGGTCTGGATAGAGATCTGTTCTTCCCAAGACTGGGGGCTCCTGGAGACTCATGTCTGGAGAATGAGGTCACTCTGTCTCTCTAATCTTCCAGCTCAAGGCTGGCACACAAAGGGATGGGAGAGTTTAGGGTGTGGAAATGAAATGAATAAACACATTTTTAAGGTTTTTTTATCCTGGAGGTCTGTGGCACCATGAGACTTTTTTCCTGACTCACGGCCTCCACCCTCTTCACATACAACCCCTGAATACATCCTGTGAAGTGCTAGGAAGGAGATGTCTTTGGCTGGATCCACAGCTTCTAGAAGCTAGAAAGTTCAGCAGGTAGCTGGCAGATAGTTTATCTGGGAGATTGTGATGGTTTTTAAAATATGCCCACAAATTTTTTGACACTCTTCCCTTCAAAAAATGAAGCCTAATTCCCATCTTCTATTTTTTTCTTTTGGGCTGCACCCATGGCAGGTGGAAGTTCCCAGGCCAGGGATCGAACCCATGCCACAGCAGCGACCCGAGCTGCAGCAATGATGATGCTCAACCCACTGAGCCACAAGGAAACTCTCATAATTCTTCTCCTCTTGAGTGTAGGTTGGACTGAGTGACTCACTTCTGAAAAATAGAATATGGGAGAAGTGACAGCGTGTGACTTCTGAGACGAGGTCATATGAGGCATGTAGCTTTCTCTTTGCTCTCGCTCTCTCTCTGATCATCCATTCGGGGGAAAGCCAGCTGCCATGTTGAAAGGACAGTCAAGCAGCCCAAGGTGACGCCCAAGTGGCAAAGAACTGAGGCCTCCTGCCAATAGCCAAACACGGGAGCCAGCTTGGAAGCACCCAGCAAAGACATGGGCACATGCACACCGGCCATGTGACACACCCTCCTGTGTGCATACTAGCCAATCCCAGCCTCATATCCACCCTACGCCAGAGATGTGTGGGATAGTTAAAAACCAAAGTGGCCCCGGCATCAACTACGCAGATAAGGGGCTATGGAGAGGTCTGGAAGTCCCAGAGGAGCAGCTGGCATTGAAAGCTGAGCATGTGCCAGGGACAGGCAGGGGGACAGATTAGTATCGGTGCTCCCTGCTAAAAGTACTCACAAATGCCCTGCTCTCTGCCTTTCTCTTTCTCTTTTCACATAATTTAGACTGACAAAAAAGTTGCCAAGAGAGTCCAGAGAGTTCCTAGCCCTCATCCAGCTTCCCCTAATGTTAAAGCCTTACGTAACCACAGCACACTTGACCAAATGAACAAACCGGCGTGGGCATGTTTGGATGACTTTCTTTGGATGTCTCCTGTTTTTTTCCATAAATGCCCTTTTCTTCTGTTCTGGGGTCCAACCCGGGACCCCACATTGCACTGAGTGTCCACTGCCTTTTAGAACTGCACGATGGCAACTTCAAAATGATTCGCATCATTCCTGTTTCCCTCTGGAAAGTCAGCTCTGTGAAGGCGGCGGATAAAAGAAACTGAGACTGACTGACAGACAGCAAGTCACTGGGGCCTGAGCCTGAAAGAAGCTCATCTGTGTGCTTTAGACTATCTCGCTGGCTGAGTAGAGGGATGCGAGGAGGGTTCTGAGGGCAGAGGGAACAGTGTGGTCCTTGAGAAACTAGGAAAACATTGTCAGAAGGGAGGGTGATGGGGATGGGGGGGGAGCCGGGGTGACCTGCCAGGTGCTCCAGGATAAGGTCTGGCACAGCCTGTTAGAGCCGCTGCAGGTTCTGGAGCAGGTGATCCCAGGGGACATTGGGAGTTTCTTAGCCTCTCGCTGAGCAAGGGCCAGTCTGGGCTCTGGGGGAAGGAAGGGGCTTCTTTGAATGTGGGGTTGGTATAGTCACAGAGAGAGGCAGGTGGCCTGGGGGAATCCAGAAGAGAAGCATCAGCCTGGGGAGACTGGAGGCTGTGGGATCTGGGATCCCTGGAGCCTGGGGCCAGGAGGGGGCAGGGAAGTCATGGAGAAAACAGGCTCAGCACGAAACTCTGCCCTTGACCCTCTATTTGCTCTTCCCTTATCCTCAGCTCCAGCCACGTCCCCAATCATCTGGACTCTGAATCCTGCCAAGGACCCCCACAACTGCCCCCATACCAACTATCTCCCCTAGGAAAGACAGCTCAGCCAGGCTGTCCGCACTCTGGCTCTGCCTGTGATCCAGTCTTCTCAAGATCCCCCACAGCTTCGTCTCCACCCTCTGGTGCAACTGGGGCAGGGCATCACAGGGCACCCTCCTCCTTCCCCACAGCCCCCTCCTCCCTGGCTTCCCAGCTCTGGTTTTCCCCACTGCTGTCCACAACACTGGTTACTAGAAAAAGATTCCAATACGCTAGTTTCACTCAAGCTCTAACACACTCTGAGGCATTCCTGATGCTCTCAGAATGAATTGGTTGATTGATTGATTGATTGTCCTTTTAGGGCCACACCCACGGCATATGGAGGTTCCCAGGCTAGGGGTCTAACCAGAGCAGTTGCTTTCCACCTAAGCCAGAGCCACAGCAACGCCAGATCTGAGCCGCGTCTGTGACCTACACTACAGCTCACAGCAATGTCAGATCCTTAACCGACTGAGGGAGGCCAGGGATCAAACCTGGTGGGGGCAGGTGCCCAGTCTGGGCTCCCACAGCTGCCTGTGTGTTCCCCCATCACAGCGCTGACATGACTGCTTGGCCTCTTGTGGAGGCAATTACTACATGCATATGTGCCAGTCCTCATCTAAGCATCAGCACTGTGCCCCTGAAGTTTTACAAATCTCAATCTGACACTATGACTGCACCCATCTTCCAGATGAAGCAACTGAGACTCCAAGAAGTGAAGTTTCCTCTTGTCAGGAACGATGGAGGTGGGGGTAAGGGGGAGCGCAGGTTCACTACTACTGCCATCCCCTCCCCAGTCACACGGTGCACCCATTTGCACACCCACACCGGGCCACACCTGGCCATTTATCTCCCCAGCTGCCAGCCTCCCACACACAGGAGGCCGGCTGGCATCTGCACCGGCTGGCACTTGTAAATACATCCTCCGCTGGGGCCGGCTTGCTCCTCCGCTCCTTCGCTGCCACAGGGAGGGAGATGGGGTAAACGGGGGTGACGGAGGCAGAGGACCAAAATTGTTCTTAGGACCTTTTGGCCTCACTTTCCTTCTGCCTCCATGTTAGTGGGGGGAGAGGGGACTCCAGGACTGGACCCCCACTCCAGGCTGAGCCTGACACTGGGATGAAGACAGCAGCATCCCTACCCACCCGCCCCCACGCTCAGTGCCCTTGAGAAAGTTCCAAGAGACCCTGGGCCTGGCCCGTGGTAGGTGCTCAAGCAAGTTTCACCCCCTCCTCCAGTCCTCCATCTGGGGCCCCACCACCCACTCCCTTTCTTAAGTGGCCTTGGGAAGGGTCTTGCGGGAACAGACAGATGGCCTGGGGACAGATGGATCGAGGCACGTGGGAATAACGCCTGGGCTTGGGGCGTGGGAGGAGTTGCTCTGGCCACTGCCACCGCTGGCCCCCCCCAAAGCGCTCCGGCTGTGCGGAAGCCGCCAGGCGGGGGAGAAGGGGCCCACGGAGGGTAGGCTTTCCTACCTTCCATCTCCCCTGCCGCCGCCACCACGGTGGTCCCATTACGCAGGCGCGAGAAAGAGGCCCAGAGAAGGGGGTCGCTCTCTCCCAGTCACACAGCCCCGCCGGCTGCGAGGTCTAACCTCAGGGTGCGGGTAACCCTGGATGGGTCTAGCGCCTGGGGTGACTTGTACTTGGGGACCCCGCCCCGCATGCATATCCCTCCCGCCCGGGCTACCCATTCCTGGGAAAGCAAGGGCGCCGCCAGCCCTTGCAGTGGGTAGTGCACGCCCTCTGCTGGACACGTCCTGAATTGGCGCAGCCACGCACCCCGGGACCGCGGACTGAGCCCCACTATGAATAGAGCACACGCCCAGCTCTGGCTCCCGGGTTAAAACTGACCCCCGATGGAGCTCTTGACGCTGCGCTGAGCCCCATTCACACTGTTGTGCAATCATCACCACCAAACATCTCCACAACTTTTCCATCATCCCCAACACAAACTCTGCCCCCATTAAACTCTAACTCCCCATTCCTGTCCCCCCAGCCCGAGGTCACCTCTATTTTACTTTCTGTCTATGGATTCGGCTATTCGACGTCCCTCATAGGAGTGGAATCATACAATACTTGTCATCTTATTAAACCGACATTTTCAAGGTTCATCCCTGCTCTCTATATAGCATGAATTTCCTTCCTTTTTATGGGTGAATTATATTCCACTGTGTGGGTTGACCACATTTTGTCTACCATCCCTCTGCTGATAAACATTTGGGCTGTTTCCATCTTTTGGCTATTGTGAATCATGCTTTCAACACTGTTGTACAATTAGCTGTTAAAGTCTCTGCTTTCAACTCCTTTGGGTATACCTAGGAATAGAATTGTTGGATCCTATGGTAACATGAGGAACGACCAAGCTAATTTCACAGAGGCTGCACCATTTTGCATTCCTACCAACAAAGTACGAAGGTTCTAATTTTGTGACATCCTTGTGGGCACCCTTTGTTCGTTCTTATTTGTGGACCTGTAGGCTGGCTTATTCCCATGTCACAGATGTAGAAACTGAGGCTCAGAGAGATGAACACATACAGGAAGGTAATGACAAAATTGTGTTTAAACCCACCTGGGTCAGACTCCACTCAAGCGCACCCTAGATTCACTGAAACGACCTGCTGTGGTTTGATGAGGTGCTAAAAACAGCCCCTATAACCTCCATTAGAGTCTCCACTAGTTTGGGGCTTGGGAGCATGAAGAGATGGATCTGTAATAGTGGATCTCAACTGGGGGCTTTTCTGCACCCCCCCAAATTTGGCAATGACTAGAGACATTTTTGGATTGTCTGACTTGGGGGGTGGTTAACTACTGGCATTGAGTGAGTTACTACTGGCCAGGGATGTCACTCAACACCCTACAGTGCATAGACATCATGGGCCCCAAATGCCAATACAAAGTGCCTTCAATGAGAAACACTGAACAAGGGAGAGGGTAGGACCAGGCTGTGTATGGGAGCAGATGAGACAAGCACTCTTGAGTTTGAATCCTGGCCCTGCCACTGCATGTCCTCAGGCAAGTCACTTCCACTCTCGGCCTTAGTAAACAGTGGGTTGTTTTGTTTTGTTTTGCCATTTTCTTGGGCTGCTCCGGTGGCATATGGAGGATCCCAGGCTAGGTGTTGAATTGGAGCTGTAGCTGCCGGCCTACGCCAGAGCCACAGCAACACGGGATCCGAGCTGCATCTGTGACCTACACCACAGTTCACAGCAACGCCAGATCCTTAACCCACTGAGCAAGGGCAGGGACCGAACCCGCAACCTCATGGTTCCTAGTCAGATTCGTTAACCACTGAGCCATGACGGGAACTCCCTGTTTTCTTTTCTTTTTAAGGCTGCACCTGTAGCTTATGGAAGCTCCCCCAGGCTAGAGGTCGTATCAGAGCTGCAGCTGCCAGCCTATACCACAGCCATAGCAACTTGGAATATGAGCCACCTCTGTGGCCTCCAGCACAGCTCATGGCAACATTGGATTTTTTTTTTGTCTTTTTGCCTTTTTCTAGGGCTGCTCCTACGGCATGTGGAGGTTCCCAGGCTAGGGGTCTAATCGGAGCTGTAGCTGCCAGCCTACGCCACAGCCACAGCAACTCGGGATCCAAGCCGAGTCTGTGACCTACATCACAGCTCATGGCAACAACGGATTGTTAACTCACTGAGCAAGGGCAGCGATTGAACCCACAACCTCATGATTCCTAGTCAGATTTGTTAACCACTGTGCCACGACGGGAGCTCCTGGATTCTTAACCCACTGACAGAGGCCAGGGACTGAATCTGCATCCTCATGGATGCCAGCTGGGTTCTTAACCTGCTAAGCCACAAAGGGAACTCCCCTCAGTTACCTGCTTTTGTTTGTTTGTCTTTTTTTTTTGTCTTTTTGTCTTTTTTTTTGTTGTTGTTGTTGCTATTTCTTGGGCCGCTCCCGCGACATATGGAGGTTCCCAGGCTAGGGGTTGAATCGGAGCTGTAGCTGCCGGCCTACGCCAGAGCCACAGCAACGCAGGATCCGAGCCGCGTCTGCAACCTACACCACAGCTCACGGCAACGCCGGATTGTTAACCCACTGAGCAAGGGCAGGGACCGAACCCACAACCTCATGGTTCCTAGTCGGATTCGTTAACCACTGCGCCACGACGGGAACTCCCTGTTTGTCTTTTTGGCTGCACCTGTGGCATACAGAGGTTCCCAGGATAGGAGTCAAATGGGACCTTTAGCCACTGGCCTACACCACAGCCAGAGCAACGTCAGATATGAGTCTCGTCTGTGACCTACACCACAGCTCACAGCAATGCTGGATTCTTAACCCACTGAATGAGGCCAGGGGTTGAACCTGAGTCCTCATGGATGCTAGTCAGATTCATTTCCTCTGAGCCATGATGGGAATTCCCAGTCACCCGCTTTGGAAAAAAAAAGGAAAAAGAAGGGATAAAGAGACACTTCATTACTTTTTGTTTTATGAGGTCTGTCCCAGGGTTGTGTGTAGGACAGGACTCGACATACATTGGTTGTCCAGCCTGCTCTGCACCCCCCGCCCTGTCCTAGCCACAACTGGGACCCAGCGCTAGGGCTGCAGGGAGGAAATGGAGCAGCATGGGAGCTGGGAGCCGCTCCAGGGCCCAGTTCCCAGGACTCACAGCTGCATCCTCCGGGGACCCCAGCTGGCCCCACCGCCCTACCCTGGCGGCTGCCAGGAGGCTCCAGCATATCTTGGTGGCTCATTCCCACTGAAATAAGAGGCTGAATCTGGGCGTCCCCTGGTGGAGTCTCTAGGGTCCGTCCACGCAGCAACTGCCTCAAACTTCATCCAGATCATTTATCTGCAACCCAGAAAGATTTATCTTCAACCTCAGGTCAGATTCAGGAACATGCATTTTAAAGGGGCTCCCAGGTCCTTCTGATATAAAAGGTTCCCCGGGGCCATACTTTAAACTTAGTCGGGGATGGGGTGGGAGGAAGAAGGGACTTTCCAAGGGCCGCGTGGCTGTTCAGTTTATTTTAGCTCTCTTTCTCTCCCTGACCCCCATCTCTCTCTGTTTTTGACTCTTAAGTCTCCTTCCTCTTCTTTCTTTGACTGGGCTCAGGATTAGCCTGGCCCCCGGCATCCGGCCTCCTTCGCGATTCCGGAGGAATTCCCCCCGCCAGTCCCGAGCCCAGCCGCCTGGCCCTACCCCTCCCGCGCAGCGGCCTGCTCCCACTGGACTCTTCGTACACCGCCCGCACTACCATTGGCTGAGTCCACGTTTCCCCGGATCCGGCCCGGCCCCTCTTTGGTCCTCTCCGCGCGGGTGGGGCGGGGGCGGGGGCCGCCCAGAGCGGGGCGGGGCCAAGCTTCCTGCCCCGCCCCGCCGAGCCCCAGTCCTCAGGCACGAGTCTCGCGGCTACAGAAACGGCCCCTCTTGAGGCGGCCGAACAGAGCCCCGACGGTCGGACCGACGACAGGGTCCCAGAGAGCAGGTGAGCGAGAGGTGCCAGGGCACCCCCATCTGGGAGAATCTCGGGGGCCACTTGTCTTCTCTGTTTCTCTCCCCCCCATGCTCCTGCACCCCCCTTTCTAACTGTATTCCTGCCTCAGTTTCCCTCCCCATTTCTCCCTTTCCTGCTGTCTCTGTCACTCTCTTGCTGTGTGGGCTAGGCGGTAGCAGACCGGGTCTGAACTGACCCCCACGGCATGGGGTGGTGCTCTGGGACCAGCACCCTCCTCCCCCCAACACGAGGACTCTGATGGACTCTGCCCCTTTCACAGTGCAGGGCACCAGGTGCTAGGGCTAGATTCCAGAGCTAGGAGGGCAAACCAGGTGGTGGGCAGCCAGGCCAAAGGCGTGGAGGTGACAATGAGTGGGACTTCCGGCTGGTCCTGGCAGCTGAGAGCCAGGGTCAGACCCACCCGAACTGGCCACCTTGGAGCTCCCCAATGGCCTGAAGCCATGGCCTTAGTTTTGCCAGCTGTGAATTGGGACCTTCATCACTGAGGTCTGGCAGTTGACCTGACCCAGATCTGCATGCATCACCACCTCCTCTATTCCGGGGGGCCTGCCTGGAGGAGGGCAGCCCTGCCTGTAAACAGGCCTCTGTTACTTCCTGAGCAGGGGGGAGAGGTGAATGCCCTGGGGTGCTACAGCCAGGGCCAGGGTAGTTTAGCCCAGTGGTTGGGGAGCTCAGACTTTGGAATAAGACAAACCTGGGTCTGCTCTGCCATTTTCACGATGGTACCTTGAACAAGTGATTCGAACCTCCCAGCCTCAGTTTCCTGTCGGAGGGACATAACTCCCGAGGGGTAAGGGCAGCTTCCAGGATTAACTGCAGGAATGTGGACCCTGCATGTCTCCTCCTGGCCCCCACCTCCTCCACCTTTCCCCCTCACCCCACTCTGCTCCAGCCACACCAGCCTCCACATTCCACCAACACACCAGGCACAGTCCTGCCTCAGGGCCTTTGCGTGGGCTGTTTCCTCTATCACCATGCCAGGTGCACAGGCGCCAACTTTAAAACACAACAGGTTGTCTAGATGGGCCGGGCCAAGGGACTGGCAAGGCTAGGGCTGGGCAGCTGGGAGGGGCCGAGGAGGGGCAGGCCCAGGGACGCTGTACCTATGGAAACCAGAACAAAGAGCTGTCACCCCAGCCATACAAACACCTGGGCTGAGCTTCTCTTGGCAGCCTTGGTGGCCTGGGATGCCGGTTGTGGGTGAGTGCCCAGACCACTGCAGGGGCAGTTTGGGGGCCCAAACCCCACTCGGGTGGGAGGTAGGTGGTCCCTAAGCAAAGAGACCAGTCAAGTAGGTACAGACTGGAGGCCCCACAGTTTCCTCTCCCACTGTGTGGCCTTGGGCGGGTCAGGTGAGGCCTGGGCAGGTGAGGGAACTTTTGGATGCTTGGCGATCCGATGTGGTAGGTTCAGGAGGACTCAGTGTCCCCTGACTGTTAACTTGGGCCACAAGAGGGTACCTAGGACAAAACTCGAGCTATTGTCATGGAAACAGCCCCAGAGGCAGATGTTGCATAAATGACTCATGCTGGTGCAGGTTCAGCCCCAGGTACTAAGGGCTGAGAGGTGGGGACATAGAAACGGGCAGGACTGGGCCCAGTATCAGAGAACTTGGGCTTTTACCCCAGAATCACCCCTCCATGAGACCACTTTCCCTAGAATCCTGCCACCTGAGCTTTCACAGCGGCACCTCTGGCTAAGTCCTTGGGATCTTCTGAGGTTCCATCCTCAGTTTTCCCTTCTGTCCAATGGGGTAGTGGAGTTTGGGGAATGTCTACCTGGGGGGAGGGGGGCTTCCAGAACTGTTTGTGCTGTGCTGCTATGTGACCTTGCGATATCTGTCTCTCTCTGGGCCTCAGTTTCCCTGGCTGGACATTGGAGCCCTTGGAGAAGATCTCTGACTCTGTGCCCCTCTGGTGCTGGGAGGTTGAAGGAATCTATTCATTCAACAAACAGGTTCTGAGCACTATTGTGTGCCAAGCATGGTGCAGGACCCTGCAATGACCAAGGTTAATCTGGTGTCTCTCCTCCCCCCAACTCAGCTCACAGATGGGAGTTGGGAGAGATAGACATTCATCCAGAAAAGCCATTAGGCTTAATTGGTTTTTTTTTTTTTTTTTTTTTTTTTTTTTTGTCTTTTTGCTATTTCTTTGGGCCGCTCCTGCGGCATATGGAGGTTCCCAGGCTAGGGGTTGAATCGGAGCTGTAGCCACCGGCCTACGCCAGAGCCACAGCAACGCAGGATCCGAGCCACGTCTGCAACCTACACCACAGCTCAAGGCAACGCCGGATCGTTAACCCACTGAGCAAGGGCAGGGACCGAACCTGCAACCTCATGGTTCCTAGTCGGATTCGTTAACCACTGCGCCATGACGAACTCCAGGCTTATTTGTAATTGTATGAAAAAAATGGAGACAGACGGATAGGGAAGTTAGTTAAGATGGGGGATCTGGAAGAGCCTCTTAAGGAGGTGACATCTGAACTGAAGCTCACAGACTAGAAAAAAACAGCCGTGTGGAGACTTTGGGGGAAAAGCAATCCAGGCAATGGGGACAGCTCATGCAAAGGCCCTGGGGCAGCACCATGCCGGGTGTGTTGGAAGAACAGCCAGGAGGCCACGTGGCTGGAGCAGAGCGAGCAAGGGGGAGAGAGGGAGGAGGTGGGGGCTGATAGTGGCCAGGGGCAGGCAGTGCAGGGCCTGTGGGCCACTGGGAGGTCTTGGGCTTCTACCTGGAGGAAGTTGGGATGCCTGGAGGGCTGTGGGCAGAGGTCCAGGGCCTGACTTAGGTGCTCACTGGTACCCTCTGGTGGCTGCTCCAGAGAAGACAGACTGTAGGGGGTGAGGGCAAGAGCCAGGTGACAGGCATGGAGGCTAAGCAAGAGGTGAGAAGTGGGTGGAGCCCAGACTCATTTAGGGGCTGCATCCACATTCCTGCTGAGTGACCCAAGCCTCCTCTACCTTTTGTTAAAAATCTTTTGCTCAGCCTAGTCCCAGCCTGTCTTTCTCTGCAGTGGGTTGGGCCGTGGTTTCCAAGTATTCATTTTTGCCTACACCCACTATCCCAGCTCCCACTGCAGCCTGGCAGGCAGCCAGACCGTGCTTGGGATGGCCCCCAAGGGCTCTGGGGACCCAGGTTTGAGGACTGCTGGTATCCACCCCCCACCTCAGACACGAAGGTCCTCCCCCCTCCCCTTTGGCCATATCAAACTGAGCACCGACTGGGAGACCTGAGTGAGGTTTGATAAAGAGCCCGAAGCAGCGGGTGCCCTGATGTTGGCAGGGGGTACAGTGCAGGGGACAAGGGCCGTGGGGGCATCTGCCACAGTGGGCCACCCTGGGGTGGGCTGAGAGAGGAGAGGAGGGCCGGCTTGGTCTTGCTGAATGGGCCCATCAATTATTGACACCCTTCACTGGGGCATGAAGAATTCATGCGGAGGCTGGGCTGCTCCATGGACCAGAGACATGCCAGAGCCAGCTCGCCCCCTGGCTCATGAGAGCCACTTGCTATGTTGTCAGGAATTTTGTGATCCGCTTTTGTTAACATCACCATTATTTCAAATGATAGATTATCAATACAAGTGGAAGAAAAAAATCCATTTTTTTAAAATGACAGGCTAAATTTACAAATACATTATATTTAAAACAAAGGTATGGACTATCATTCAGCTATAAAAGGAGTGACTAGCACTTGCTACAACATGGATGAATCTTGAAAACATGATGCTCAGTGGGAGAAGTCAGACACAATCACACAGTGTGTGATGCTTTTTATATGAAAAATAGGCAAATCCATAGAGGCAGAAAGTAGATTAGCGGTTGCCAAGGGGCTGGGGTTGAGGGATGGGGAAGGATTGCTAATGTGGATGGGATTTCTTTTGGGGGTGATGGAACATTCTAGAATTAAACAGTGGTGATGGTTACCCAGCTCTGTGAATATATAAAAACCACTGAATTGTACACTTTGGAAGGGTGAATTTTATCCTAAGTGACTTATATACTTCAACACATTATAAAAAAGCCTAGGACATAAATCATCAAAAATCCCAACTTTTGGTTTATTTTACTGCTTTTTGCGATGCTCTTGAGGTTATTTTTTTGATGGAAATGGTGAGCAGTTCTTCCCAACTCCATGTTCAAGCTGGAAGCTTGAAATTGGCTGTGGTGGGAGAATTTACACCATGGAAATTGGCAAATGCCACAGATCAGGGCTTGATATATTGTTCTGTTGATCATCTAATCCAGAGGTTGGCCAGCCTTTTTCTATAATGGGCCAGATAGTAAATATGATTGGCTTTATAAGCCATATGGCCTTTGTTGCTTCTAGTCAAGGCTGTGCTCCAACATGTACATGAATGGGTGTGTGTGGCCATGTGCCAATAAAACTTTATTTACAAAAACAGGCGGTGGGCCAGAGTTCGCCACCCCCTGGGATAATTTTAGGAAATGTCAACAATGAAAATTAAGTTGTAAAGGGTGGTATGTCTCTAGATGCTTCCTTGTACAGCACAAAAGCACTGAGGAACAATTCTTTGAGTACTGACATCTGATTCGGCAAAGAAGTTGCTCACTTAGAGGATGAAGGCATGAGTGAAATCTGAATTCTCCTTGTTCATATAAGATATCACCCAGGGAGTTCTGTGGTGCAGTGGGTTAAGGATCTGGCATTGTCACTGCAGCAGCTTGGATTGCTGCTGTCACAAGGGTTCAGTCCCTGGCCCAGGAACTTCCACATGCCATGGGCATGGGAAAAAAAAGAGAGAGAGAAAGAGGGACTATCCAGTGACATCCGTGTCAGAACTGCTCGTTTGTTTGTCGCAACTATAGATCAGGCTGTTGGTATCAGTTTGGCAAAACTCAGAACATTTAATGAGCATCAGTTGGTTGTGTGGAGTTTCCAGAAAGGTTTACTATCTACTTCCTTATGTCTATAAGCTGCATGGCACACATCCCTTATGTCAGGAACATTTGTGATAAACATATGTATGTACCAATGTGCCTACATTCATTTTTCCTGGAGGGCTGGTGGTTGAGAATTTTCTAGCACATGGCTAACTGGATGGGATGCAGCATTCATGGCACACCTGGGGCAGTGGGGACCCTGGGAAGCAGGATTTCCTGCCCTGTGGAACCCCCATCACCCCCACACACAGCACCCAGGACCAGGACTGTGTGGGTTGAGGGGCCTGGCTGCGACCTGGGTTGCCGTGTGCTCAGCTCGGGTTGGGTGGGGGGCAGTGGGCAGGGTCTCCCCACCTGGGTTTCCCAACCTGCAGGGTGTGGGTAGAGGCCCTAAGGCTGGACCATGCCCAGCGTGCCGCAGAGACAAGGAAAGGAGAGACGGTAAGGAGGGGAGGCCGGTGATATGATGGGAGAAGCTGGCCCTGCTCCAGGGTTTGGGGACTGAAGGGATCAGGAAGAACAGGGTCCACCGGGCCACTGCCATCCACTGCCGTGTCCCCTTTCCCTGGGGGTGGGGACACGGTCCTGCCTCCCTGCTTTTGCCCGGGCAAGTGAAGGATGCTGTCATATCTAGAGCAACTTGAGGCTCCATTATCAAGTCCTGTGGGCCTGAGCTTTTAAGGAGGGAAATTCTATTTAATCAAACATGTACTGGAGTTCCTGTTGTGGCTCATCAGGCTAAGAGCCCGACTAGTATCCATGAGGATGCAGGTTTGATCCCTAGCCTCGCCCAGTGTGTTTGTAGCCACTTGGGAAGATGGAGTGTCCAAAATGGGGACGGGGACAAAGGTCAGAGTGAAAAGACGAAGTAGGGTTGGCAGAGGGTGAAAGTCTGAGGTAGGGATAGAGGGCCGGGGTTCTGCTGAATGTGGGGGCAGGGCAGGAGTCAGCAGAGCCAGGGATTCAGCAACTAGACACCCATTTCACAGATGGGCAAGATGCCCCCAGGGACTGAGGCTCATCTGGAGTCATGATGGGGAGGCCCCAGGGCTGTGGGAGGGCCTGGACAGTGGCTTTTACGGGGCCTGTGGATTGGCCTTCAGTCTTCGACCCATCTGCCCCAGGGTCTTTGCACCAGCTCTTCCTGCTGCCTGGCTCACACCACCCCAGACCCTTTCCTTTCAGTCCCAACTCCAGGGGCTCCACCTCAGAAAGGCTTTCCTGACCACCTGGCCAAAGTCACCTGCTGTCCCCAGTTGTCACTGCCCCCCTGTCCTCAGGCCTTACTGTCCCTGAAATTATCTAATTTATTTCCATGTTCATTGGTTCCTGGTGCCTTCTTCTAGCAAGGGTGACACTTCTTAGGTAGCCACTTTGGAAATTTGGAGAGTTTTCCCACTTCTGATAATAACAGGATGTGCTAGCATTTAGGGGGCAGGGACCAGGGACACTACATGTCCAGCCATGCTCAAGGCAGCCCCTCAGCCCTGACAACTTCCTAATGTCCTGCCAGAAACATAAACCGATGACTAGGGTTTTAATATTCAGTGCATGTTCCTGAAACGCAACTTCTGGGTAAATCAAGGGAAGATGGAGCTCTTTTTTTGGTTTTTGTTTTGGTTTTTTGGCTGTACCCAAGGCAACTGGAAGTCCCTGAGCCAGGGAATGAACCTGCACTATGGCTGCAACCTGCGCCACAGCTACTGCAACACCAGATCCTTAACCTGTGACACATGGGAACTTCCTGGAGCTCTTTTTTATAGGAATTTGTGGCCACATGTTAACCCCAATGCCCTGTATGGGGAAAGCCTCTGACAGATTCACTCCATTATCAAGTGCAGTGGGCCTGAGCTTTTAAGGAGGGAAATTCTATTTAATCAAATATGTATTGGAGTTCCTGTTGTAGCTCATCAGGTTAAGATCCCAACTAGTATCCATGAGGATGCAGGTTTGATCCCTGGCCTCTCCTAGTGTGTTGAGGATCCGGCGTTGCTGTGAGCTGTGGTGTAGGTCGCAGACGTGGCTCAGATCTGGCACTGCTGTGGCTCTGGTGTGGACTGGCAGCTACATCTCCAATTAGACACCTAGCCTGGGAACCTCTATATGCCAGAGGTACGGCCCTAAAAAGACAAATAAATAAATAAATAAATGTCATCAGACACGGTGCCCTTTTGTGTCTGGCTTCTCTGAGCATCATGTTTCCAAGGTCCATCCTCATTGTAGCAACTATCAGTACCTTATTCCTTTTTATGACAGAATAATATTCCAGTGTGTGGATGCACCATGTTTTGTTTGTCCATTTATCTGTTGATGGCTGTTTGGGCTGTTTCTACCTTGGGGCTATGTGTGTGTATAAGTTTTTGTATGAAGGTATATTTTTATTTCTGGAGGGCAGATGCTCAGGAGTGGAATTGCTGGGTCACGTGGTAACTGTGTGTTTGAAGAACTGCCAAAAATCTGTTTTCCATTGTGGTTGCACCATTTTCCCTTCTTTTCAGCCTTGTATGAGGACCCCAGTTTCTCCCATCCTTGCTAGCCCTTGGTCTCGTCTGTCTCTTTGGTAACAAACTTCCTAGTAGGGGTGAGGTGATGGATCATTATGATTTTGGCTTCTGTTTTTCTAGTCGCCGATGATGTCGAGCATCTTTTCGCCTTCTTATCGGCCATTTACATATCTTCTTTGGAGAAATGGCAGACATTTTTAATTGAGATATAATTCACTTGCCATAAAGTTCACACTTTGAAAGTTTCCAATCTGCTGGGTTTTAGGGTATTTACATTGCTTTGTAACCATCTAGCTCAATGACTTTTTACATTCATGTAGACCCAGATCAACACATAGGACATGAAACATTCTGGAACTCTTCCCTGTACAATCCCTCTCACCTTTATCACCCTCTGTAAATTGTACTTTTATACCAGTGGATGGAGGTAGATGACACTGCCTGCAGACTGTGTTTCAGGGAAATGGGGGCAAGTTTTTTTGTAATAGGGAGGTGGCATGGGGTCTAGAAGGCTGGGACCTCTTGAAAGGCAGGGACTGTTTGGGCTGTTTCTACTTTGGGGCTATGTGTGTGTATAAGTTTTTGTATGAACGTATGATCTCTCTTGGTCACTGCTATATCCTCAGTGCCTGGGACACAGCTAGCGCTCCATAAGTGCTCACTGAGCAACTAAGTGTTCCAGCCGAGCCTTTGTATGTTAGTGGACTTTTTTGGCTTGTGATGACAGTGGAGTATTCTGGCATTTGGTGGCCAGGGACACTGGCCATCTGGATGCTGGGCCCCTCAGCAGTCTGGGAAGGCCCTGCCCCAAAGGGCTGACGTGGTACAGCCCAGCCCCTCCTGGCCTGCCTGCCCTTGGACCTGGATGAGTGCGGCTGGCAGGAAGGAAGTCTGGGGATTATTTTGGTCCCCAGTGTGCTCCCTTGGGACAGCAGTCATCTCCTTGTGTGGCTGCTTGGAAGGGGGTGTTTCTGGTAGAACAATGGGTGAGGGAGGAGGTGTGAGGAGCCATGCAGCTGGCCTGGTCCAGGTGCCACAGGTCTGGAGAGGGCCCGAGGGGCTAGGAGTGTGGAGCCCAAAGGGGAGGCCACAGCTGCACTCACTCCCACCCCTTTTCCTTCTGTGCTTGGCAGGGTGGGGGCAGGGCGGTGCTGCTGCTGAGGGCCCAGGCTCTTCCTGACTCTGGTAAACAGGACCAGCTTCCCCCGAACCAACATGCAGACTTGCAGATGGGAAGGTCAAGGCCCAGACCCTGCCTAGGGTCACAGAGCAACTGAACAGGCAGAAAGACTTAGGCTCCAGGGTCCTTGGGCTCCAGGTGTTGGGAGTTCTCTTTGGGTTCCAATGTTTGCAGCCCATCCTTTCCCTTGTGCACTCGACAAACACTTATGGGGTACCTGCTATGTACCAGGCGCTGGGCTGACCACCACAGACATGATGTGAACAAGAAAGATGCAGCCCCTGCCCACATCATCAAGCCAGGGAAACGGGCACTGAAACCAAAGTCAGGGCCGTGATGGAGGATGCTCAGGTGCTATGGGAACCGAGGGGGCACCTGGCCCAGGCTGGGGCATCTGGGAAGTCTTCCAGGAGGAGGTGACAGTAATGCTGGGACTTGAATGAGGAGCAGGAGTTTAAGGGATGAGTGATGGGGAGGAGGGGTGCAGGTAGAGGGAATGGAATAGAAGATTTTATTTTTTGTCTTTTGTCTTTTTAGGGCCACACCTGTGGCATATGGAGGTTCCCAAGCTAGGGGTCGAACCGAAGCTGTAGCTGCTGGCCTATGCCACAGCTGCAGCAACACCAGATCCAAGCCGCGTCTGCAACCTACACTGCAGCTCATGGCAACGCCGGATCCTTAACCCACTGAGCGAGGCCAGGGATGGAACCGGAAACCTCATGGTTCCTAGTCAGATTCATTTCTGCTGTGCCACGACAGGCACAGCATATTTTAGAGAACATAGTGAGAGGCACGGGTGTCCCTTGGTGCTGCTCTTTTTTCCAGAGAACTTCACAGAGAAATTGGTCTATACATTCAGGGAGCTGAATGGTATAGGGCTTGAATGGTGGAATTTTAGTGGCACCCAGCCTCTTGCCCAGGGAAGGCTCAGAGCATGGGGAACAGGCTAGTCACAAACTTCTGTCCCAGGATGGAGTTAGTTCTCTGACCTAACAGTCATCGTCTTCCATTTTACAGGTGGGTAAACTGAGGCACAGGGAAGCTATGTTGCTGGACCAAGTGGTCAGAGCCAGGAGCAGGCCCTAAATATTTTGTCATGGGGGACAGCTCCCAGCCCCCAGGACTCAGGGCAACTAGCAGGCATCAGATAGGGAAGGCAGAGGGAGTTAGGTGTGCAGAGGTGCTGGGGGCAGGCAGTCCCTGTGCTGCTGTGTGGCCTTGGGGAAATGGCTCAGCCTCTCTGAGCCTGTGTAATTTCTTCTGCAAATGGGCAACCAGCTCAGTACCAGGTAAACACGATGAAATGGGCACATGCTGCTGGCGCAGGCCCTGCCACGCGGCGCTGAGTCAACTGCACCCTTGCTCTGGCCCCAGCCTGTGTACAGGGTCCAGGGCTGGTACAGGGGGCAGGGAAGACTGGTTCATTAATCTCCAGGCCCGCCCTGACCTCTGTGGGCAGGGAGAGGGCGGCTGAGGCTTGGGACTTCTCCCGGGGTCTGAGTTTACACAAAGATAGGCTTTGTGGGGGTTCCTGGGGTTGAGTGGGTGCCCATGTGGCATTCCTGGTCTGGCTGGCCTACAGCTGCAGTGGGGGTGGATTCTGACCAGAGTCTGGAGCAGCAGTGGGTGAGGAGGGCTGGGGGTGGGTCTCGGGCTCCCTCATTCATTCAGCAGGCAGATGTTTCTCGAGTCTCCAAAGACACCACGGACAAGGGATGAGGCCCATTATCTCTACTGTGGCCTGCTGTGAGGCAGACCACTGAGGAAGCAAAGCCAGGGGGACAGGGCAGTGATGGGGGGACCTGGAGGTGTTATGTGGCTTACAGGAGGTGCCTCATGGTCAGTGTGGCTGTTCAGCTATGGTTTCTGAGAGAAAGTGGTATCCAGGCTGAGCTGAGGGATGAAACTGCAAGGGGGAGAGGTGGGGACTTAGGTAGGGGTCAGGGCTTTGGGGGATGTTTATGAGTCCACCAAGGAAGAGGCAAGGGTTTGGGGGCCAAGGTGTTGGGGGATGTATAGGAGTTTACCAGGGAAGTGCAGGGGCTGGACTGAGGTGTGGGGCTTGGTCGTGGGAGCCATGAGGAGCTGCTAGCTGGTTCTTAGAAGGGAAAGGCCAAGCCCAGATGTGCACTTTAGGAAGAATTCTGGTGCTGGAGGAAGCTCCAGAGCCTGGAGAATCTGGAAGACTGTTATGGCAAGAAGGACAAAAGGAGATAGATTTAAGGGACAGACGGAGGTCCAGGCTCCTGCGGTTGGAGGCCTGGTCACTAGAGAGCTGGCCTGCCATTCACCTTGGCCACCTTCCAGGCCCTTTCCTAGGTGGAAGCTATTGCAAGTCAGTGTTTCTGTGTCAGAGGAATCATTGGAGCAATGGGTTTCCAGAAACCCCACAATGGCCCTGGGGAACCCCCACCCAGGCCACTGCCCACCTGACTCATTCAGGGACTGACTTAGGGCCCAGAGACATCCACCATAAACTCACGGGGCTGGTGAGGCTGGCAGGATTGGTAGCTAGGCTCCTCCACCCTGAACAGCCCAGGGGTTGGGGCTAGGACCCTGTCTCATGGAACTTTGGCATGAGGGTGGGGGATGATAAGCTGCCCCCCAGTGATAACTCACTTTGAGCCCCTTCTCAACTCACAGCAAGGATACAGTGGGTTTGAGGGCTGGTGCCAGGGCCCACAAGTAGTGGGATTCATCAGGCTCTGCTCATTAATCTCCAAAATATACAAACAGCTCATGCAACTCAGTAACAAAAAACCAACCCAATCAAAAAATGGGCAGAAGACTTAAACAAACATTTCTCCCAAGAAGACATACAGATGGTCAACAGGCACATGAAAAGATGCCCTAATTATTACAGAAATATAAATTGAAACTACAAGGGGGTATCACCTCACACCAGTCAAAATGGCCATCATAAAATCTACACATAAATGCTGGAGAGAGAGTTCCCCGTCATGGCTCAGCAGTTAACGAACCCAACTAGTATCTATGAGGATACGAGTTCAATCCCTGGCCTCATTCAGTGGGTTAAGGATTCAGCTTTGCCATGAGCTGTGGTGTAGGTCGCAGACATGGCTTGGATCCCACATTGCTGTGGCTGTGGCGCAGGCCAACAGCTACAGCTCCAATTCGACACCTAGCCTGGGAACCTTCATATGCTGTGATTGCGGCTCTAAAAAGACAAAAAAAAAAAAAAAAAGAAAGAAAAGAAATGCTGGAGAGGGTGTAGAGAAAGGGAACCCTTCTACACTGTGAGTGGGAATGTATACTGGTGTAGCTACTGTGGAGAACAGTGTAGAGGTTCCTCAAAAACTAAAAATAGAGTTGCCATAGGATCCAGCAATCCCACTCCTGGGCATATATCACAACAAAACTATAATTTGAAAAGATATATGCACACCTATATTCATAGCAGCACTATATTCAATAGCCAAGACCTGGAAATAACCTAAGTGTCCACTGACAGATAAATTGATAAAGAAGATGTGGCACATATATACAATGGAATATTGCTCAGCCATAAAAAAGAATGAAATAATGCCATTTGCAGCAACATGAATGGACTTGGAAATTCTCATCCTAAGCAAAGAGAACAATAAATGCTATACAATGCCATGTATATGTGGAATCTAAAATGTGATGCAAATGAAGAACTTATCTACAAAATGGGATCAGATCCACAGACACAGAGAATAGACTTTTGGTTGCCAAAGGGGGAAGAGGGGAGGGATGGACTGAGAGTTTGAGATTAGAGGATGCAAACTAGTATTTATAGGATGGATAAACAACAAGGTCCTACTGTATAGCACAGGGAACATACGATATACAGTAATAAACCGTAATAGAACCCCCTACCCAGATTTCACCATTACACATTAACTCCTTTGACCTTTTTTTTTGTTTTTGTTTTTGTCTTTTTAGGGCCACACCCGTGGAATATGGAGGTTCCCAGCCTAGGGGTCGAATTGGAACTGTAGCCACCGGCCTACGGCCTATGCCACAACCCACAGCAACACCAGATCCAGATCCGAGTTGCATCTTCGACCTACACTGCAGCTCATGGCAACGCCAGATCCTTAACCCACTGAGTGGGGCCAGTGATCGAACCTGTGTCCTCATGGATACTAGTCAGATTCATTTCTGCTGAGCCACGAAGGGAACACCTGACCTTTTTTTTTTTTTTTGTCTTTTTGCCATTTCTTGGGCCGCTCTCGCGGCATATGAGGTTCCCAGGCTAGGGGTCGAATTGGAGCTGTAGCCACCGGCCTACTCCAGAGCCACAGCAACACGGGGATCCGAGCCGCGTCTTTAACCTACAGCACAGCCCACGGCAACGCCGGATCCTTAACCCACTGAGCAAGGCCAGGGATCGAACCCGCAACCTCATGGTTCCTAGTTGGATTTGTTAACCACTGCGCCACGACGGGAACTCCCACCTGACCTTTTTTTTAAAGAAACAAATTCCCTTAGGTCGCTTAGAGTCCCTTGGGTCATCATATCTTTGGTGTGAATGGTATGTTTTTTTCCTTGGCCGCACCCACAGCACATAGAAGGTCCTGGGTCAGGAATGGAACCCGCACCAGACACTGACAGGAGCCATAGCAGTGACAAGACCAGATCTTAAACCTGCTGAGCCAGCAGGGAACTCCTCAATGCTATTTGTTTCCAAACTTTTCCTATGTAGGTTTTTGCCTTCTGTGCTCCAGCTACACGGAATTTCCCTCCTCTAGGCCTTGGAGCACGCAGATCTCCCCCCCCCCTCCCCCCCGCGGAAGCCGTCCCCATTTTCTTACCTGTCCCTTTCTCCAGGAGGCCTGCCCGGTCCACCTCGATCTGCTGGGGTGCATGCACCATGGGCTCTTGCCGCTTTCCGGACAATAACACTTGCTACGTGTTCCTGGGGGGCTCACTGGTCTGCCACACACACCCGTCCTGGCACGCAGAGTAGGTCTGTGGAATGAGCACTCGGGAGTCCATAGACTCCCCTGGAGATAGGCTATTGGCGGGCGCCCATTTCCCGGATTGGGAAGACGGTGGTCACCAACGTTAGTGGCCCACCCAGGTTAGGCCCTGGAGGCCGGGCCGTGCGCACCTGAAGGCCGGCTTGTCTGTCTCTCCCCAGCAGGGCGGATGGACACCTTCAGCACCAAGAGCCTGGCCCTGCAGGCCCAGAAGAAGCTGCTGAGCAAGATGGCGTCAAGGACGGTGGCAGCCGCATTCATCGATGACACGAGCAGCGAGGTGCTGGACGAGCTGTACCGCGCCACCAAGGAGTTCACTCGCAGCCGCAAGGAGGCCCAGAAGGTGGTCAAGAACCTGGTCAAGGTGGCCGTGAAGCTGGGCGTCCTGCTCCGCGGTGGGCAGCTGGGCGCTGAGGAGCTGGCGCGGCTGCAGAGCTTCCGCCAGCAGGCGCGCCGCTTAGCCATGACCGCTGTCAGCTTTCACCAGGTGGACTTCACCTTCGACCGGCGCGTGCTGGCCGCCTCCCTGCTCGAGTGCCGGGACCTGCTGCACCAGGCCGCGGGCGCGCACCTGACCGCCAAGTCCCACGGCCGCATCAACCACGTGTTCGGCCACTTTGCGGATTGCGACTTCCTGGCCGCGCTTTACGGCCCCGCCGAGCCTTACCGCTCCCACCTGCGCAGGATCTGCGAGGGCCTCACCAGGATGCTGGACGAGGGCAGCATCTGACCTCCGACCTGGGTCTTCCCGCTGGGGGCGGGGCTTGCGGGCTTTTTTAACTTCTTTTCTCCCGGTTTGACTCTGGCCAACTTCCCCCCCACCCCTTCCCACACGTACACACACGGGTGACCCGTACCTTCTTGGGGAACTCACGTCACCTCGGCTCCGGCCCAATCTACATGGGGAGAGGAACTCAGCGTGGAGCCGGGCACAGCCTGCCTGCGCCAGCGGCCTCCCCGCACACCTGGAGACCCCTGTCCCTCGGGTGCAACCTCTGAACAGTGACCCTTGAGTGACCCATCTGTACCCCTCAAATCACTCGGTGTCTCTGAAAGCTGGTGGCTTCCCACTTTAATGTTGTTGCCTGGGCTTTTTCATTCCTACAGAAAGGGTCCTGAGGGACCAGGAGAAAGGGGATGTTATGGAGTGAGCTATGTCCTTGCCCCCAAGTTCTTCTGTTGAAGTCCTAACCACTGGGCCCACTGATTATGACCTAATTTGGAAAGAGGGTGATTGCAGATGTAATTAGTTAAGATGAGTTCATACTGGAGCAGGGTGGGGCCCTAAGCCACTGTGACTGGTGTCCCTGTAAGAAGGGGACATCTGGACTCAGACACAGAGGAGAATGCTATGTGAAGATGGAGGCAGAAATTGGAGGGATGTGTCAGGGAGACAAGGAATGTCAAGGATGGCCTGCAACCAACAGAAGCTGGGAGAGAGCCTGGAACAACACTCAGAGGGAACCAGCCTGGCCAATGCCTTGATTTCAGACTTCTGGCCTCCAGAGCTGAGAGTGAACAAGCTTCCCTTGTTTCAACCACCCAGGCTGGGGCACTTTGTTCCACAGCCCAGGAAATGAGCCCAGGGGGCCATGGTGTGGGCTGTGGTGGGTGCAGGCGTCTGGGTGAGGGTGCCTCCTCCCTTTGGTTGGCATCACAACCCTGACTCCTCATGGGAGGAGATAGAGGCCCCCCTCCGCTTGCCCCATGCAGGGCACCAGGGGGAATCCATCTGAGATGTGGGCATATTTTTAAACGATCATTTCATATTTGGAAAACAAACACAATTGTTTTTCTAGGACAGGCCT
Source organism: Phacochoerus africanus (assembly GCF_016906955.1). Taxonomy (NCBI): domain Eukaryota; kingdom Metazoa; phylum Chordata; class Mammalia; order Artiodactyla; family Suidae; genus Phacochoerus; species Phacochoerus africanus. The sequence continues at coordinate 74,355,488 of NC_062547.1, read as the reverse complement.
TAGAAACAAAGCTCTGCAAATCCTGGCTTTGGTGACACCCAGCTGAAGTGGTGATTCTTTTTTTTTTTTTTTTTGTCTTGTCTTTTGAGGGCTGCACCCGTGGCATATGGAGGTTCCCAGGCTAGGGGTCTAATTGGAGCTGTTGCTGCTGGCCTACGCCAGAGCCACAGCAACCCGGAATCTGAGCCGCGTCTGCCAACTACACCACAGCTCATGGCAATGCTGGATTCTTAACCCGCTGAGCAAGGCCAAGGATTGAACCTGCAACCTCATGGTTCCTAGTTGGATTCATTTCTGCCGCTCCATGACAGGAACTCCTCCTGAGGTGGTGATTCTTAACTTGGGGAATGGAGGGGGCACATGGGGGTATGGGAGAGTATCTGTGATTTATTTGTCAGAAGTGGGCATGGATTTTAGACGATTACAAGATATAGCTGCAGGTCTGACCACATCAGGGTGGGAAGGTTACTCTGGTCACCCTCAGGGGAGTGGGGAACAACGTCCCATGACTGTTCTTGCAGAACCTGGTCTGTTTAAGGGCAGAGGTTGCAAACAGGAGGCCTGCAGGCCTTATTAGGTGAGAAGATGGGTTTGCTTGGCCCCATCCGTGTTTGAGGCATTTAGAATTAGTTGCCAAAACTTAAAACCAAGGAAATTACCCCTGCCAATCTACAATGGAAGTTCCTCTAGAAAATTTGCCTGCACTGCCTGCTGGTGAAGCTGCATAGAGGTTGCCCATCTTTGCCACAGTCCCCACCACTCCTTTTTGCCTCTCCATGGCATGCTGGGCTGGCTGATAGATTAGGACCCCAGATTCAGGGCAGTGTCTCTGTTTGGTTTCCGCTGCCCTGCAAAATCCAAAGGCTTTCACCCAAGAGCCAGTGGTCCTATCTCTCTCTGCCCTCCATTCCTAAGGCAAACTTACCCTCTTATCTCAGGTCAAGAAACAGATCTTCAAATTCGAGTACAAACATGCATTCTGGTTATGTCATGAAGCCCAAAATGAAATCCTTTGCTCTGCTGATTGAATAATATCCATGTGATATGGCTTTGTACTTGTTCCCTGCTGGGCTAGCCAGCCTGTCTTGACTCTTTTTATACATTTGAGGTTTAATTAAAAAAAAACAAACAAACAAGTGGCGCTATAGAATTATGTAAATAAAAACATTTGACAGTTTTCTCTCACCTGCCAAGGTTGTCTGCCTTTCGAATGGAAGCTGCACACAAAAATGTCACTTGCCCACAGCCAGTTGGCAGACCACAGACCAGCAGGCGTGGCAGAGGTTGGTTTCTGCAGCCCAAATGGCTTGGTCCAGCCCCTCATCATGGCCAAAAGTCCTGAGGCCAGCTGGCTTCACTCAGCAGAAAGCTACATTCAGAGATGCCCTGCTGTCTCCCAGCACACTGCACTCCCTGCTCTGCCTCCTTGCTGGTGCCCAGCACTCAGAAGTGGTATGTGACTGATGCCAGGCTGGCTGGGGTCTGACCCTCACAGGCCTCAGGGCTCTGGGCCCACTGTTGCTTCTGCCTGGGTCCGGCTGCCTGGTTTTTGCAAGAGGCCCTGGGCAGTCATCTCCTAGGCCCTGTTGAGACCTGCAGGTGCCTGTGCTTGGTGGGGATGAGCCTCCCCGTGGACACATGTGCTCCAGAGCTTCTCAAGAGGCGATGCAGACTGTGTGCACTTGACTGTTAAGGCTGCTGGTCCCTCCCCCAAGTATCTTGGGCCTGAGGTCCTCCTTAGTTGTTACTGGCTCTGAGAGCAGCTGTCTTGTGCTTTCCCTCGGGAAGGCTCCTACGGCAGCAGCATTGTGGCCCTGAGCCAGGACCCTGTGCCCCTGGCCACTTTCTTTTCTGATGGGCAGGGCCACAGCATCACCTGGCTCCTCTGTGACACAAGGGAGGGACAGGTGAGTGACAGCCATGGAGAGGCCTCAGACCACCAGCAGCACAGTGATTCTGACTAGTGAAGACCTGCTTCAGAGTCACACGGTTCCTTCCCCCACAGGCAGAGCCAGGCTGACGGTCAAGTGGTGGGGGGGTCAGACTCCCAGCCCCCACTGCTAGGAGACCCAGCCCCCTGAGTGGCTGGGGATTTCAGTTATCTATTTGTTTCCCTGTGGTGTTTTTTTTTTTTTTTTGCTTTTTGTTTTTTTTTTAAGTTCACTGAGCTGCAAAGCCAATCACGGGGAGCAGAAGAGGTCTGCCGGGGAGTGCTCACCCTCTGCTGGGCGTGGCCAGCTCCGCCCCGAGGTCCACAGGCAGTTGTGCCTGGAGGTTCCCTGTGCCTGGGGCGACACAGCACACCCATCTCCAGCAGCCAAGGGAAATGGGGACCCCTAGCACTGCATGCCCAACCAGGTAGGCACTAGCCAAGATTATGTTTACTTTTTTTTTTTTTAAGGCCGCACCCACGGCATATGGAGGTTCCCAGGCTAGGGGTCGAGTCAGAGCTACAGCTGCCGTCCAACACCACGGCCACAGCAACATGGGATCCAAGCCACGTCTGTGACCTACCCCACAGCTCACGGCAACACTGGATCCTTAACCCACTGAGCGAGGCCAGGGATCGAACCAGCATCCTCATGGATATTAGTTGGGTTTGTTACCACTGAGCCACACCAGGAACTCTCTGTTTAATTGTTTTATTTATTTAAATATGAAAACATTTCATTTCTTCCCAGTTAGTCTGAAAGATGGTCCCCTGGGGAATTAAAAGATAATGCTCGGCTTGGGGGTCAGAGGGCAGCAGGATGACTCTCCCTGGAGCATCCAGGGTTCTGGCCTGATCCCAGGGGAGATGCCTCTGGTTTTAGAAAAGCCGTGACTCCTGTCTGCCCCACCTTGTGCCTTGATGCCTCTTCTGCTAAGAGGAGCAGTGGGGGCGGGGAAAGTGGGAGCCAGGGGAGAGGTTCAGCACCACCGTGGTCCTGGCCCCCCAGACTCCGCTCCAGGCCCTCAGCCACCCAGTGAACCCCTCCAGACAGGGCATCATCAGCCAGGGCAGAAAACCAACAGCCCCCTCCCCCCAAAACCAGTACTGGGCCCTCTTGGGGCCTGGCTCCTTCAGTGGAGATGAGGAAGAACCGCCCTCAGTGGGGCTCCTGGTCACAGCTCACTGCGTGTCACCTTGGCCACGATCACCAGCTTGGACAGCTCAGCCTTGAAGGCCCCAGGCCTGTGGGACACTGCAAAAGAAGAAACCCATGGTTGGCCCTCGCCTTCACAAATCCTCCGGGTCCTGAGTGGGGTGGGGCCCACACTGGGAGCAGGGGAGGGGAGGGGTTGTCATGTGGACTCCATGTGGAAAGGCCCCCAGCACCAAGGTCTTACAGGTGAGGGACAGCGAAAGGGGGAGAGGCAGTGGGCCTGTCCTGAGGGCAGCGGAGCCTACAGCAGAGGTCAAGCTGGGAAGAGCCTGGTCATCTTGTCACGCTGAGAATGGACAGGGGTTGGAGCCTTGCACTAGCGAACTTGTCTGATGCTCCAAGCCTGCCCCAGCACCCCGACTCCCTGTCCCTCCTCCCCATCTGTGCTCCCTGGGGCAACCCGACCCCGTGTCCTTGATCTCCACTAGGAAGGGCCCGGTGCACTGGGGACCTGTGGGCCTCCTTCCAGTCCTAGGTCCCTCTTCCTGGAAAGCCCCGCCCGTGCCCCACCCCCACTTTGGTGCCTGGTGACGTCCATGGCCATGTGGGTTCCTCATCTCATCACTCTCCCGTCCCTCAGGACCCTTGGAGCTCCCGGACTCAGCTCAACCCATGTCCATGGTTACACTCACTCATCCTCTCCCTCCCTTCTACAAGCTGAGCCCCAACTCAGGGACCTCATGCCCCTCCTCTGCTCAGCATGTGGCCTGCACAGAGGAAGCTGAGCATGGATCAGAGGACACACGGGTCTTGGGGCCTCAGGAGGTGACCTCCACCTCCCCCGTCATGCGCACATGAGCTCCTGATCTCGATGCTATGCTGATATCTTCTGCTTGAAGTATCAATGCTGTTCCTGGTCTTGGAGCCCAGGCCAGCCAGGCTGTGGGGGCATCAGCCCTCTTCACCACCGCCCCCTAACCATGGAGCAGGCCCGCAGAGCACCCCAGAATGCAGCGCTCTGAGGACGGACTTTCATGCTCTCCGTTCTCTACCAGGGATTGGCAGTGCGCCTGCCGCCTGTGAGCTAAGGGTGGTTTCTACATTTTAAAATAGCTTTCACAGCAATCAAGGGCAAAATGCTACCCTGTGATATAGGAAAGTGATACGACATTCACATCTCAGAGTTCAGAAAATAAAGTTTTATTAGAACCCAGCTCTGCCCATTCTCTGACTAGCGGTTTATGACTGCTTTCACCTGGATTTGATCCCTGGCCTGCATGCTGCAGGTACAGCCAAAAAAAAAAAAAAAAAAAAAAAAAAAAACCTAATAATATTTACAATGTGGTCTTTTACAGAAGCCGTTTAGGGGTGGCGGTCCCCCCTCACTACAGGGCCCCCAGATCAGCCTCCCACAGGGGTCTTATCCCCTCTGCTCCGCTCCCCTCCCTGCCTAAGAACCTGGCTTCCATCCCCATGATCCCTCTACGCACCTGCTGTTTTGGTCACTTCAAATTCCTCACTTTTCAGGGGCACTTCGCTCTCTCTTTCAAAAGCGGCTTTCGACTGAAAGGGAACAAGTGGAAACTTTTCTAAACGGGAAAGAACACTACTCGGTTTGCTTCCCAGAGAAGCAGAGACCAAAGCTGCGCGCTTCTACTGAAGAGCCGCACGATGCTTTTTTAAGCACATAAAAGAGAATCCAGTTGAGGCATTTGGTTAATCCACTTAAGAGATTGTCTGTTGGCTTAAAATTTCATGCCTTCCCTGTAAATCCTAGGAGGAAGGTATTTAACTCAATTTTTTCCTTTAGTTAATTTATGGAAATGATACTAGCATGGCAGTCTCTTGAATGCAATTTTTTTTTTTTTTTGGCCATGTCCATGGCATGAAGAAGTCCTGGGGCCAGGGATCAAACCTATGCCACAGCAGGGACTCGAGCTGCAGTAGTGACAATAACTTGCTGAGCCACCAGGGAACTCCTTGAATCCAACTTTTAAAAATCAGAATTGGGAGTTCCCGTTGTGGTTCAGCAGGTTACGAACCCGACTAGTATCTATGAGGATGTGGGTTCAATCCCTAGCCTTGTGCAGTAGGTTAAGGATCCAATGTTGCCATTAGCTGTGGTGCAGGTTGGCAGCTGCAGCTCCAATTGGACCCCTAGCCTGGGAACTTCCATATGGCGTAGGTTCATCCCTAAAAAAGACTTAAAAAACAAAAAAAAAAAGGAGTTCATGTCATGGTGCAGTGGCTGATGAATCCAACTAGGAACCATGAAGTTGCAGGTTCGATCCCTGGCCTTGCTCAGTGGGTTAAGGATCTGACGTTGCAGACGCAGCTTGGATCCTGTGCTGCTGTGGCTCTGGTGTAGGCCGGTGGCTACAGCTCCTATTAGACCCCTAGCCTGGGAACCTCCATATGCCACGGGAAGCAGCCCTAGAAAAGGGAAAAACAAACAAACAAACAAAAAACCAAACAACAACAACAACAAAAAAGATTAAACAAAACAAAACAAAACACCCCAGAATTGTATCTTGCTCGGAGTTCCCCTCATGGCCTCGTGGTAACGAACCTGACTAGTATCCATGAGGACATGGGTTCAATCCCTGGCCTCGCTCAGTGAATTAAGGATCTGGTGTTGCCATGAGCAGTGGTATGTATAGGTTTCAGACATAACTTGGATCCCATGTTGCTGTGGCTGGGGCTGTGGCCAGCAACTGCAGCTTCAATTCAACCCCTAGTCTGAGAGATTCCATATGCCACAGGTGTGGCCCTAAAAAGACCAAAAAAAAACAAAAACAAAAACAAAAAAAAACAACCCCCCACACAAAAAATGTACCTTTCTCAAACCAGTTAAAATAATAGAGTTTTAAAGTAAGAAGGGACCCCAGAGAGTGATTACTTTAATGGTGTGATAGTCAGTTTGACTTGCCAACTTAGAGCAGCCATGGTCCCCAGTTACACAATCTGACACTTGCTGAGTATTGCTGAGGGTTTTGTGGATGTGACAGAGGTTCATCCTGAGCTGACTTTAAAGAGACTACCCTCAGTGATTTGGGTGCACACCTCATTCAATCAGCAGAAGGGCCTTCAGGACAGAGCTGAGGCTTCCCTGGACGAAACCCTGCCCAGGGAGGCAGCGCTGACAGTGTGCAAAGTGCCAGCCCTTCCTGCCAGCCTGGCCTTGGACTCGGACCTGCCTCACCAGGGCCCCATGGAGGAAGCCAATTCCTGGCAGTAAGTCTCTTAAGGCCTGTCTCCTACTGGTTTTGCTTCTTGGACTGATGGTTTTCAAACAGTTTCTGACCCAAACAAAGCAGGGGTGGCCTCTGCAGAGGGGCTGGGCTCTGGAGGGGGCTGTGAGGGTCAGGAGCACAGCAGGAGGTGCTGCCTGGGCTGTGAACCACAGGTTGCTGGGGCCAAGGGACATGGGGCCTTTCTGACACCTCCCCTACAGCCCCCCTCCGCCCTCGCTGTCCCTGTTCTCGTTCCAGGGGTGGGCCCCCTTGCCCCCTGCCTTCCTGTCAGCTTTGCCAGTCGGGGGCACTGTTGGGAGGGAGGCCAGGGCTCCAGCAGTCAACCGGGACCCCCCCTGGGCACTTCCAGGCCTGAGGTCGGCCTGGTGTCCCGTGTTCTCCCAAGTCACAGGGCTTAGTGCCCATCTCCTCGTTTTGTCACCTCCTTCCACCACCCCATGGTCTCTAAGGCACAGTCCATGGAGGGCTGCCAGGTGGCCACCCTCACATGCAGGCGACACTCACGTAGGCCATGCCATATTCGATCTCGGCGCCCCGCACCTCTGCCTTGAATTGCGTGAAGTACAGGTAGGACTTGCCCTGGGGCCTGCGAAGAAAGGTCGGGTAAGGGGGTCAGCCCAGGGCTGTGTGTCCCCTGCTCAAGGTGGAATCTGCTGCCAAGTGTGTCTGAAGAGGACAGATGGGCCCCCTCAACATCACCCATCCCTTCGTCTTTGCCAGAAGGTTCTTCTGGCTCATTTTCTAGGTGCTAGCTGTTCTAGGCTGGGGAGCCTCCCATTCACTCACTGAATGCTTCTCATCTAGCGGACAATGTTCCAGGTAGTGCAGTGGGGGTGGAGCCAGGCAACATCCCGGGGGTGGGGGGGGGATACAGGGGTTAACTAGGAAGGGGAGGGTGTCTGGGCTGAGCATGTCCTTGGGGGCCTCTGGGTGGGTTAGCTAAGAGGCTGCGGGCTGAGGACCCTGCTCTGGCCTGTGCAGCCTGCGTCTGTGCCACCTCACAAGGCCCACGAGAGACAGTGATCTAGAGCCAGAGGGGTGCAGCCCTGATCACTAAGCTGTAATTAGGCTGCCCCACTTGGCTCCTCGCCACTGCGATGCTGCCCTCAGGAGCCAGGAAGGGGCACAGACAGGGTCTCCTCTCAAGGGGGCTGGAGGGGGCCTGATGAGAATGTGGGGTCCCAGGCCTGTGAGAATCTACTTGGTACTCAAACACCTACTGTTTGTAATGCACCGAGCAGGAGCCCGGGACGTGCGCCAATGCCTGCGAGTATGCCCTTTAATTATACATTCCCATCGCTGCTCTCTTACTGTGTCCCATTTCTTGACCCTGTATTGAGACTGGACCCCTGAGGATGTGAGAGCACAGCTGGGACTTCTATGTGAGGCACACGATAAATGCTTGAGAAATGGGTGCAGGCCATGGGCCCGGGGAGAGGGGTGGGGATTTGGTGAAGCTCTATCACCCTCCTTCCCATCAGAGGGCCGGCCACACCTTCCCATCATCCCTTCTCGGGCTCATGGAGCTGGGCGCCAGGCACTGTGATTATGAGAAGGGGGGTGGGAGGTTAAGACCTCAAATGATTAATGTGACTGAGGGTGACAAGGAAGGGGGTAGCATCTGGGGAGCCCAGCCCCTCTCCCGGCGCTGTGGCCACTGCTTGGCCCCTACCTCCCAGTCTCCCCACCTCCCCCCTGCCTCTGTGTGGATGTGCTTCCCTGGGGAGCCCCCAACTCCCACACAGTGCAGCGCCCCCCTCTCCTGCCCAAGTCCCTCCAGGGTGCTGCCTGGAGCAGCGATGCAAACGGCCGTGAGCGAAGAAGGCACCTTGTCTGGGGGAGACCCTCGCTCACCTCCAGATGGTGCAGGTGAAGTGCTGGTGGTCTTCACTGGTCCCCAAACTCATCTGCCACTTCTGGGGAGAGAGGACAGACAGGTGAGTCTGGGATGCACAGCCTCGTCATCATTATGCATCCCTTCAAGCCGACAGCCTGCACAACACCAAGAGTGTACCCTAGTGTCAACTCTGAACTTGGGGTGATGGCGTGTCATGGTTCATCGACTGGCACCAACGTCCCACTCTGGTGGGGGATGGTGGGGGGGGCAAGGCATATGGGAAACCACTGTGCCTCCTGCTCAATTTTTCTGTAGAAAATAGTTTACTGAGAAAAACAAAAACAAAAATAATAGAAGGAAAGACAATATGCTCATGCTTGCTTGTATAAGCACAGAGCAGTCCTTAGAGGAGACGCAAGATTTTAACAACCGTGCTGACTTGAAGGACGTGGGTGGGAACTGGACAGATGGAAAGCCTCAGAGAGCTTTTAAAGTTTGTTTCTTTTTGAATGATGTATGTTAGCTTTCTAAAAAAAAGTTTAATTAAAAAAAAAAAAAAGCTTTTAAAATGGCTCCAGGGGAGGAGCTCCCATTGTGGCACAGCAGAAACGAATCCGAGAAGTATCCATGAGGATGTGGGCCCAATCCCTGGCCTCATTCAGTGGGTTAAAAATCGGTGATCTTGGAGTTCCCGTCGTGGCGCAGTGGTTAACGAATCCAACTAGGAACCATGATGTTGTGGGTTCGATCCCTGGCCTTGCCCAGTGGGTTAAGGATCCGGCGTTGGCATGAGCTGTGGTGTAGGTCGCAGACGTGGCTCGGATCCCATGTTGCTGTGCCTGTGACGTAGGCCAGTGGCTACAGCTCCGATGAGACCCCTAGCCTGGGAACCTCCACATGCCATGGGAGGCCCTAGAAAAGGCAAAAAGACAAAAAAAAAAAAAAAGAATTGGTGATCTGTGGTTGCAGATGCAGCTCAGAGCCGTGTTGCTGTGGCTGTGGTGTAGGCCAGCAGCTGCGGCTCTGATTCAACCCCTAGTCTGGGAACTTCCATATGCTGCAGGTGTGGCACTAAAAAGAAAAAAAAAATTACATAAAATGGCTTCAGGAGTTCCTGCTGTGATGCAATGAGATTGGTGGCATCTTGAGAGCAGTGGGACACAGGTTCCATCCCTAGTATGGTAGCAGTGGGTTAAGGATCCACCGTTGCCATAGCTGTACCTTAGGTGGCAACTGTGGCTCAGATCTGATCCCTGGCCCAGGAACTCCATATGCCATGGGGTGGCCAAAAAAAAAAAAAAAAAGAAAGAAAAAAAGGCTCTAAAACCAGCTTAGTCTAATTTTCAGGACCTCTGAAAACCTGGCCAAACACAAACACAAGGTCTGGCAGCCTGTGGCGGTTCTGCGTTTTTCCCAGTAAAATGAGTGTCCTGTCTTCTCCCAAGAGTAATGATGGACTATGATTGCTGGTATTCCAGTTAAATGTCAGAGCTTTTCCATTAATAAATACAAGGCCATTTAAATGTTAATTATAAGGGGAGTAAATGGCCACTTAGAAGCCTCCTGCCAGCAGCACAAAGGTAGGAGCCCATTAAGCAGGCAGGCAGGCAGGCCGGGCATGGCAAGGGGACGGCTCCAGACCAAACCTGCCCTACATACTTATTGTCTATTGAAAAGCACCTGCCCACAGCTCCAAGGAGTCTGAGCTCCTGGGAACAGTTTTATGCTGTGAAATACATCTGGGGAGGTGTTCATAGCTCTTCTAATGTTCATGAAAATGAGGCAAACATTTTTTTTTTTAATTATGAAAGCAAACAAAATTAAATCCAAGAGTTTCTTAGCAATAGGGTCAATATCTCTCTGAGTGATTTTTCTGTTGTTGTTGTTTTTGGACCTTGCCTGCAGCATGAGCAAGTTCCCAGGCCAAGATCGAACTCTCACCACAGCAGTGACAATGCCAGATCCTTAACCTGCAGAACCACCAAGGAACTCCTAAGTGGTCTTGTTATATGAACCTGACTGTGGTCTCAAAGTGACAGGCCAGGTTAGGCAGTAGGTAGGGCTTGGGAGGGCCCAGGTTTGGCATCAGACACTCACACAAGTGTGGTTTTTGGGGTGGCCTCTCCTGCTCAAGCCTCTGTGACCTTTTCTGTGAGGCGAGGGGGATCAGGATCTAAGTGGCTGGGCGTAATAGATGTCAGGTAAATGGTAACTGCTGTAATTCTTTATTAAGATATAAGTTAAGAGGAGTTCCCTGGTGACATAGTGGGTTAAGGATCCAGCGTTGTCACTGCTGTGGCCCAGGTTTGATCTCTGCCCCGGGAACTTCCACATGCATAGGGCACAGCCAAAAAATATACATATATAATTAACGGATGGTGAAATTTTACCCACTTCAGTGTCTGTCCCGTGAGTTTTCTTTTCTCTCTCTTTTTTTTTGTCTTTTTGCCTTTTCTAGGGCCACTTCCTGCGGCATATGGAGGTTCCCAGGCTAGGGGTCGAATTGGAGCTATAGCTGGCGGCCTACACCAGAGCCACAGCAATGCCGGATCCAGCAATGGGATCCGAGCCGCGTCTGCGACCTACACCACAGCCACAGCAATGCCGGATCCTTAACCCACTAAGCAAGGCCAGAGATCGAACCCACAACCTCATGGTTCCTAGTTGGATCCGTTAACCACTGCGCCATGACGGGAACTCCTCTTTTCTCTCTCTTTTTTTTAAGGGCCGTGGCGTATGGAAGTTCCTGGGCTAGGGGTCTAATCAAAGCTGCAACTGCTGGCCTAGGCTACAGCCACAGTGAAGCCAGATCCAAGCCACATCTGCGACCTACATGGAAGCTTGCGGCAACGGTGGATCCTTAACCCACTGAATGAGGCCAGGAATCAAACCCACACTCCCATGGATACCAATCAGGTTCCTGACCCCTTGAGCCACAGTGGGAACTCCTGTCCTATAAGTTCTGACAAATGCACACAGTTATGTATCCACCACCCAATCAAGTACAGATCAGTTCTATCTCCCCCATCCCTCTGGAGTCCACCCCTTCCTGCAAATTCCTGGTAACCAATCATCTGATCTGTCCCTGTAGTTGTGCCTTTGCAAAATGTCATCTGAGGACATGGTCTCCTGTGTCTGTCAGTCTCACTCAGCCTAAAGCATCTGAGATGCACCCACTTTGCTCCATGCATAACAGTTCACTTATCTCTCAACAGCTTTATTGAGAAGTCATTTACATACCATACAAATCATTCTTTTTATTTATTTTATTTTTTTTTTTTTGGTCTTTTTGCTATTTCTTGGGCCGCTCCCGCGGCATATGGAGGTTCCCAGGCTAGGGGTCGAATCGGAGCTGTAGCCGCTGGCCTACACCAGAGCCACAGCAACGTGGGATCCGAGCCGCATCTGCAACCTACACCACAGCTCACGGTAACACCGGATCGTTAACCCACTGAGCAGGGGCAGGGACCGAACCCGCAACCTCATGGTTCCTAGTCGGATTCGTTAACCACTGCGCCACGACGGGAACTCCCAAATCATTCTTTAAAGGTGCACTCTTCAGTGTTTCCTAGTATATTCAGAGCTGTGAAACCATCACCTATATCTAATTCTCACCCCCAAAAGAAGCCCTGTCTCCATCAGCAGTCACTCCCCACCCCTCTCCTAACCCCTGGCAACCACCATTCCACTGTCTTATCTCTGTGCATTTGCCTGTTCTGGATGTTTCCCATCCATGGAATCTCACACTCTGTGGCCTTCTGTGTCTGCCTCTCTCACTGAGCATCCTTTTCTCAAGGTTTGTCCCCGTGGTGGTGTCAGTGCTTCTCTCCTTCCAGTGTGTGGAGGGACTACATTTGCTTATCCATCATAAGTCGAGGGACATCTGAATTGTTTCCACTTGGTGATTATGAATCACGCTATGAAGTCATGTACAAGGTCTGCGCGGATGTGTTTTCATTTCTTTTTTTTTTTTAGGGCCGCACCTGCACCATATGGAAGTTACCAGGCTAGGGGTCGAATTGGAGCTGCAGCTGCCAGCCTATGCCACAGCCATAGCAGCGCAGGATCTGAGCCTTGTCTGTGACCTACGCTGCAGCTTGCAGCAACGTGGATCCTTAACCCATTGAAGAGGCCAGGGATCGAACCCCCATCCTCACAGAGACATCAGGTCCTTAACCTGCTGACCCACAATGGGAATTCCCATAAGTTTTCATTTCTTTTTTTTTTTCCTGTGTTTTTAGGGCCACACAGTGGCATTTGGAGTTTCCCAGGCTAGGGCTTGAATTGGAGCTGTAGTTGCTTGTCTACGCCACAGCCACAGCAATGTCAGATCCAAGCCACTTCTGTGACCTACACTATAGCTCATGGCAATGCCGGATCCTTAACCCACTGAGAGAGGCCAGGGATAGAACTTGCGTCCTCATGGATGCTAATCGGATTCATTTTCGCTGAGCCACGACAGACACTCCTAAGTTTTCATTTCTAATGGGCAGATACCAAGAAGTCGAAGCATAGTTGGATGTTTGTAAGAAATGGCCAGTCTTCCCAAGTAGCCACATTCCTGCCAACTGTGGACGAGATCTCTGGCTGTTCAGCATCCTGGCTGGTGATGAGATTAAATAACCCTGTGCCTGTTGTCACCTGGCACCAGCTGGCCTCTCAGGTGGTCCTCTGGAGAAACGAACCACTGTCAGCAGTCCAGTCTCCCACCCTCCACAGGCCCAGCCTGTGTCCTGGGCCCCCTGGGAGCCCAGACTCAGACCTGTATCTCTTCTGCTGATGCTGGCTCTGGAGGAGTGTTCCCTTTCCAGTTGCTCTGAGGGGCATCCTGGCAGGGCCCCCCATATGTGGCCAAGCTGACCTGGAGAACATCCCGACCTTCCCTGAATGTTTGCTGACAATCTGGCAACTGTTTGCTCATGAGGCAGCAAGCAGGCAAGCAGCCAAAGAGCCTGTGGGTAGCACTGCCAGGTTCCCACCACAGCCCTGGCCTGCTAGCAGCCCACGGTCTCTGGCTGTCAGTTCTAGGCCCGTGCTGACAGAAAAAGTCTGTCCCAGATACATCTGCTCTCACGTGTCTCCTTTGGGATGAATCCCCGCATTGGAAACAGAATAAAGCCTGCTGATAGTTTTATGGTTTGTGATCTGGCTACTGTTCCAAGAGTAAACCTGGCCCTTTCCCTGGTGCTGCTGCAGGCTGTCCACCTGAAAGTCCCAGCAGGGAGGCGCAAGCCCTCTTACTCAAGCTGCTGGCAAGGCTGGGCGTGTTCTGGCTCAGGGCGGCAGTTAGGGGCCTGCGCCTTGGGGACCTCAGTCACGTCCCAGCTGGGGGTGCCCCAGCAGTCCACAACCTATTGGCCACCATGTTCTCTTGTATGAAGGGAGGATCAAGACCGAAGAGAATCGCCACTATCCTGGCAGCAGGGAAAGGGCAGTGATGCCCCACAGTAGAGCTGCAGCCCCTGCTACCACTGGGGGGAGTGTCACCAGGTGTTTGCCACATTTTGCTAAAACATTGTTTTGGGGAATCATTGGCTTTTATTTATAAACTGGAAATAGGAAAGTGATTTCATGTCACTTGCCCAGCAGTTTTCTTTTCTTTTTTTCTTTCTTTTTAGGGCCACACTCGTGGCATATGGAGGAAACTCCTGCCCAGTGGTTTTCTTTTCTTTCTCCTACTTTTTTTTCAGCTGTGCCTACAGCGTACAGAAATGTCTGGGCTGGTGACTGAACCCGAGCCACAGCAGTGACCATGCTGGATGCTTAAACCACTAGCCACCAGGGTCCTCCTATTTTTTTTCCAGCGGTTTTCAACTGGGGATCATTTTATCCCCCAATGGACACCAGGTGACATCAGCAGACATTTCTGGATGTCAGGACTGGGGGCTCTTGGCATCGAGTGGGTGGGGCCAGGGTTGCCGCCCATCCCCCACAGCACCCAGAACACCCCCAGAGAGAGCAACCCCACCTCGAAAGTCAGCAGCAGTGTCCAGGGAGACTGTGCCCATTTTACTGTACTGTCCTGAGTCTGGGGGAAGAGACGGACTCAGAACCAGCCTGCTGGGAGGGCCAGGTGCCTGAGAGGCAAACACAGAGTGGTTCCCAGGCAGCCTGTATTTCTAGGACCGTTGTTATGGGACACAGTGCCATAGACTCTTCTGGAAGGAGAGCGGTGTTCCCTATAGTCTGTGGAAAAGCACAATTAGGCATACAAAAGATGCTTTATGCTGATTTTTCCAGTGACAATTAATTCTTCTTTTTCAATTTTCTTTCGTTCTTTTTAGCAATGATAAGGAGAAAGTCTGCTTTGTGTCTCTTTTCGAATACGTGTGCTGCTCTGCCTTCAGACAAAACCAAGCAGCGGTGTCTAGCCAGAATTTAATAACAGTATTTTATCCTCAGAGTATTTATCTATGATGGTGCATTACTGGCTGTAAAAGGAATATATTACTGTGTGTATTCATTTCCTTGGGCTGCTGTAACACACCACCACAGATTTGGAAGCTTCCAACAATGGAAGGAAATCCATCCTCTCATAGTCGGGAGGCCAGAAGTCCAAAATCAAGGTGGGGGCAGGGCCGTGCTCCCTCCGAAGGCTCTAGGCCTTCCTGCCTCTTCCAGTTTCTGGTGGCTCTAGGTGTCTCCCTTGGCTTGTAACCACATCCCTCCATCTCTGCCACCATCTTCACATGGCCTTTTCCTCTATGTATCTTTTTTTGTCTTTTTTTTGCTTTTTAGGGCTGCAGCTGTGGCATATGGAGGTTCGCAGGCTAGGGTTCCAACTGGAGCTGCAACACCACAGCCACAGCAACGCCAGATCCGAGCCCCATCTGTGACCTACAATCTGGCTCACCGGCAGTACTGCATCCTTAACCCATTGAGCGAGGCCAGGGATTGAACCTGCATCCTCATGGATCCTAGTTGGCTTCTTTAAATGCTGAGCCACAAAGGGAATTCACTTTTTTTTTTTTTTTAAATGGCTACACTTGCGACATATGGAAGTTCCTGGGCCAGGGATCAAATCCAAGCTACAGCTGTGACCTACACAGCAGCTATGGCAATGCCAGATCCTTTAACCCACTGTGCTGGGTCAGGGATTTAATGCATGCCCCTGTAGCAATCAGAGCCACTGAGTCAGATTCTTAACCCACTGTACCACAGTGGGAACTCCTGTCCATCTTTTCTTTTTATCAGATCTCCCATGTGTGTCTTTTACAAGGATATTTGTCACTGGAGTTAAGGCTCACCAGGTAATCGAGAATGATCTGTTCATTTCAAAATTCTCAACTTGGAGTTCTTGTTGTGGCTCAATGCGATCAGTGGTGTCTCTGCAGTGCCTGGATGCAGATTTGATCCCCGGCCCAACAGAGTGGGTTAAAGATTCTGATGTTGCCACAACTGTGGCACAGGTTGCATCTGTGGCTCAGGTTTGACCCCTAGCCTGGGAACTCCATCTGCCATGCTGAGTGGCAGCCAAAAAAGAAAAAAAAAAATCCTCAACTTAATTACAGTTACAAAGAATTTTTTCTGTGGGTTTTTTTTCTTTTTTTGGTCACACATGGCATGTAGAAGTTCCCAGGGCCAGGGATCAAACCCACGCCACAGCATCATCCTGAGATACAGCAATAACACAGGAGCCTTAACCCACTAAGCCATCAGGGAACCCCCAAAGACTTTTTTCTAAATAAGGTCATAGTCATAGGTTCGAGGAATTAGGATATAAACAAATCTTTTTTTGGGGGGGAGGGTGGGGGGCATCATTCAAGCCACTAAACCCTCTAACAAATTAGCACAAATTCAGTAGCTTAAAAGCAATGCTTATTCATTAGCTCACACTCCCCTAGGTCAGAGATCCAGACATGACGGGGCTAGTGTTTGACTCAGTCTCAGAAGCTAAATCAAAGTGTCAGTCATATTGCCTTCCCACCTGGAGCTTGGGGTCTTCTTCCAACTCATGTAGTGAGGCAGAATTCAGTTCCTTGGGGTTGTAGGACTGAAGCCCTCGTTTCCTTGCTGCCAACCAGAGGCTACACTCACCCCCTAGAGGCCACCACCTTCCTCCCACATGGTTCCTCAAAGCCAGCAATGGTGTACAATGTCCTGCTCATGTTTCCAATCTTACTTCCTCTTCTACCACCAGCTGGAGGAAACAGCCAGCTAGGAAGTAGGGACCCCAGTTCCACACAAAAAAGAACTGAACTCTGCCAACAGTTTCAATGAGATTGGAAGAGGTTCTCCCCAGAGCCTGCAGATGAGATCCCACCCCAGCTGCCACCTTGACCTTGGCTTTATGAAGCATCCTGCTGAGCTGACTGGGACTTCTGATCTCCAGAACCATAAGATAATAAACAGGTGTTGTTTTAAGCCGCTCAGGCTGTGATGATTTGTTATCCAATACAGAAAACAAATACAATACCCCTCACAGAGGCCTGTGGGAATGGCAGATTCATGTCTCACACCTCTCCTTCTGTCCAGACTTTTGCTCACTCTGTGGAATTGAGTGGGATCTGCCATCCCTATTTAACTGAAGCACTCTGTTTTATTGATTAGGCAAGAATTGCCCAATATCCGGTGTCCCCTAGAAAGTGTCTCTGTATGACAATGGGTATTGTACTAAACTACATGGAATTTTGAACAACTTACCTCATTCGTCCCTCCTTGGGATGCATAGGTGAACACACAAGTATATTTGTTCTGGAGAACAGAAGAGAAAAAAGTCTTAGTAGGAGATAATCATTAGCACTGAAGGTGCAGGGTCTCAGGATGTCCCCCCAAGATCCAAAGTCAAGAACCTGGGAATTCCTGTTGTGGTTCAGTGGTAATGAAACTAACGAGTATCCATGAGGATGGGGGTTCAATCCCTGGTCCTGCTCAGTGGGTTAAGGATCTGGTGTTGCTGGTAAGCTGCAGTATAAGGTTGTAGAGGTGGTTTGGATCTGGCGTTGCTGTGGCTGTGGTGTCAGGCCGGCAGCTGCAGCTCCAATTCAACCCCTAGCCTGGAAACTCCCATATGCCACAGGTGTGGCCCTAAAAAGACAAAAAAAAAAAAAAAAGAGAGAGGATCCTGCTTTTGAGTATTGGCACTAAGGGGATGGAAGTGAAATCATATCCCTCTGGCTGATGTCCTCAGAGGCCAGCCCTGTGAGGCCTTCCAGTGTCTACAGACCTGGAACTCTCCCACCTGCCTCCCTACTTGTGAGCTCCTGGGTCAGGACATATAACCCACATGGCTTCTGGAGAATGTAAAACAGGAAGGGGCAGGTCACATTCCCTCCAGGATGTCTAAGAACAGGAACTTTGGAAGCAGGGACACCTGTTCCAAAGGTGGCTCATCTCTGCTCCACAGGAGGCCTTGGACAAGTGCAAAGCTTTCTGAGCCTTTGTTTTTCATGTGTAAAGTGGACCTAACATAAAGATTTTGACACAATATCTGGTCACAAGGAAGTACTCAACAATCAGTGACACTGTTACAGAGAAAAGGAGAATGGGAGTTCCATTTAGGTCAGTGGTAACGAACCCGACTAGTAACCATGGGAATGTGGGTTCAGTTCCCGGCCTCGCTCGGTGGGATAAAGATCCGATATTGCTGTGAGCTGTGGTGTAGGTTACAGACATGGCTCGGATCCTGTGTTGCTGTGGCTATGGTGCAGGTCAGAAGCTGCAGCTCCAACTGGACCCCTAGCCTGAAAATTTCCATATGCCACAGGTGCAGCCCTTTTAAAAAAAAAAAAAAGGACCAAAAAAGAAGAAAAGGAGAATGGGAGAGGAAGCCACCTTTCCAACAAGTTGGGGATGGACTAGCCTGGACCCAGGCCAGCTGCCTCCAAGTAAGGAGGGCCTGGCCCCACATTTCAGTGAAAAAGATGGGGGACCTGATGCAATGGAAGGAAAGAGCAACATCTGTCCACTTCCTCCTTGGGCACAGCTGCAGCAAGATGACCTTCTGCAGGGTCTGGAGGCACATTCCTCTCAATCTCCAGTTCCCCTCTCCCCACTTCTGGGCAGGACAAGCCCTCCAACAGCTAGGAACACACCTGAGTCAGAGGAACAGGGCTGCTTAGGCACACTGGGCACACAAGAAGAGACAAGGACTGAGGCTAGCGACAAAGTCCCCTCAAAGTCGCCAGCCCCCAGAAGCCCGCCTCCTATTAATTCAGTCCTGCCTCAGTGTAGACCTCACTACCACTTCCCGTCGCCCCTCCTCAGGCCCCGCCCCCGCCGGTGCGCTCCCCCTCAGGCCCCACCCCCATCAGTCCAACCTTCCACCCCCTCTCCAGGATCCGCCCCACCGGTCCGCACCCCATCCCCAGACCCCGCTGTTACCGACACCATCCCTCCATCCCCCGGGGTGGTTGAGACACGTACCCCAGGGCCCACGTTCTGGGAGAAAGAATGAACTACGCCGCCGGGCCGCACGTCAAAGGCCACCGTCGTGGGCTCGGACACCGTCTCCGCCGGCCTCAGGGCAACAGCCGCCAAGAGCAGCGCGGCCCACAAGCTCCCGCCGCCGCCGCCATTCCTTCTTCCGCTGGGCGCCGCCATCTTGGGATCAGGTGCGCGGGGCAGGGACGGCGGACGGAGCGCCGCGAGGGACACGTAGGACGTCTACCAGAGGCCACGTCAGCGTCAGCGCGGCCTTGTGACCCCTCCGCTCCCATCGCCATCTTGAGGGCGGGGCTTGTAAGACCAGGGGGGATCTGGAGTGGTTGGAATTGGATTCTGTGTTTGTACTCTGGGTCCAGTTTTCCTTCGCTAGGCAAGTGACTGACCTTTCTTCTTTTCCAGTTAGTACATGTACAAGGAATGAAGGATGTAAAAGTTCACCACTGAAATTCAGCCTTATCCATGGGGCAAACGCATCATGATTGTTGTAGCCAAGACCTGTGGCTCAATGCTAAAAATTGGTGGGGGAAATGTATGGTGAGAAACAGCATATTTACATTGTCTCAAAATATTTCTCCCCAGGATACAGGATACGTATTAGTTACAAAGAGAGAAGTAGTAATTTTGCAGTGGAAACACCATCTTTACTTCAATGATTGTAGTCAGTGTTGTAAAAATGAGACATCATGGAGCCGCTGATGGGATGCAGAGAAGGAAGTTCTTAGTGGCCTCTCAATGGAATTCCTGTACAAAGTGCACGACCTCAATCTATTCCAAGCAAATATGAGAGGAACCCAGGTTGAGGGGAATTCTACCAAGATAACTGGCAATACTCAAGAAATGTCTTGATAGACAAAGGCTGAGGAACCATCACAGGGTGAGGAGACCAAGACGTTGAAAGGCAATGTAGCATCCTGGATTGAATCATTTCCTTAGTCTGGGCTGTTGTAACATAGGCCCAGAAGCTGACTGGCTTAACTAAACAGCGCACATCAATTTCTCACAGTCCTGGAGGTTGTAAGTTCAAGATCAAGGCTCTGGCAGAATTGATGTCTGGGGAGAGCCCATTTGCTGGTTCACAGACTCCATATTGCTATGTCTTTACATTACGGAGGGATCAAGGGAGCTCTCTGGGGTCCCTATATAAGACCACTAATCCCATTCATGAGGGCTCAATCCTCATGACCTAATCACCTCCCAAAGGCCCACCTCTTCATACCATCACACTAGATGTTAAGGTTCTACATGAAGGAGTTCCCGTCATGGCATAGTGGAAACAAATCCAACTAGGAACCATGAGGTTGCGGGTTCAATCCCTGGCCTTGCTTGGGTTAAGGATCCAGCGTTGCTGTGAGCTGTGGTGTAGGTCACAGACACAGCTCAGATCCTGCATTGGTGTGGCTGTGGCATAGGCTGGCAGCTACAGCTCCGATTGGATCCGTAGCCTGGGAACCTCCGTATGCAGCGGGTGTCGCCCTAAAAAGCAAAATAAATAAATAAATAAATTTAAAAAAAGGTTCAACATGAATTTGGAGGAGGGGAGACAGAAACCGTTGGTCCATAGCAGTCCTAGACCAGAGAAGTGACATTAGAGGGAGAAATGCTAAATCTAAATAAGGTCTGTTGCCTTATTTGAGGCGTTTGCCTAAATATTTGATAATAGGATTGTATTTATGTAAATTTCCTGGCTTCAATAACCTGGCCTGTACCATGGCAACATACAATGTTCACATTAGGGTGAAGGGCATTAGGAGACTCCACTATTCCTGCAACTTTTCTGTTAAGCCTAAAATTATTTCAAAAAAAAAAAAAATCCTTACCTCAAGAAACTGTCAGGGGGATTAGCTGATGGACATTCAGGTGAAGCTCCTACAAGTGAGAACTCTAATTCTAGTGTTACTAGCATCAGATGCCAATGAAGAAATCCCAGACTTTTAACTATAGGAGAAATCTTTTGTTCTTCCTTCTTCCCACCCTCCCTCCCTTCCTCTCTTCTTTCATTCCTTCCCTCCCTCCCTTCCTTCTTTCCCAAATTGCTTAATATTTT
The DNA here is from genome assembly GCF_016906955.1 of Phacochoerus africanus. Taxonomy (NCBI): domain Eukaryota; kingdom Metazoa; phylum Chordata; class Mammalia; order Artiodactyla; family Suidae; genus Phacochoerus; species Phacochoerus africanus. Next base: position 74,334,881 of record NC_062547.1, on the reverse strand, counting down.
GAGAAAACATCAGCGGCCAGGTCTGGAGTGTCTAGAATTAAGTTGATTGTCCTAGTCTTTCCTGACTTGAAAGATCAGAAGACAGAGAGAAAATGTCACAGGTAACTCCTACGCTGAGCTCTGTTGACTTCGTGAGGAACACAAATCTCCCTACCCCCCAGACACGGAGAATGAAGGTCAACTTCAGATTGGTTGTGAAGATCCAATAGGAGGTTGACTGTCTCCCAGGTAACCCTAGCCCCAGAATTCACACCTTTCTACAGCAGCAGCCTGACCTAAATTGGGGCACCTGCTTATGTTAAGAATGGCTTCCTCCTTGCAGCTGGCTTCTGTGGACCCATTAGGAATTGGCTCCCTAAGTTGGAGGACTGCTGGAGTTCCTGTTGTGGCTCAGTGGTAATGGACCCAACTAGTATCCATGAGGACGCAGGTTTGATCCCTGGCCTTGCTCAGTGGGTTAAATATACTGCGTTGCTGTGGCTGTGTGTAGGCCAGCAGCTGCAGTTCCGATTCGACCCCTAGCCTGGGAACTTCCATATGGTGCGGGTATGGCCCTAAAAAAGGAAAAAAGGAGTTCCCATTGTGGCGCAGTGGTTAACGAATCCGACTAGGAACCATGAGGTTGTGGGTTCGATCCCTGGCCTCGATCAGTGGTTAAGGATCTGGTGTTGCTGTGAGCTGTAGTGTAGGCTGGTGGCTACAGCTCTGATTAAACCCCTAGCCTGGGAACCTCCATATGCCGAGGGAGCGGCCCTAGAAAAGGCAAAAAGACAAAAAAAAAGGAAAAAAAAATTGAAGGACTGTACACCTATTTGGTGTTTTACACAGCAGGGTTCTGTTAATGTTTGCATATCCTCACCACCATGTTTGACCTTCAGCCTGTCGAGATGAAGGAATTAATTAGTGGTCAAGTGCTGTTGCTGACAAAATATTTTAGTTGTGAATGGTCTGAGTGTCTTACTCAAAAGGGTAGGTGTGTGTGTGTTTTCTTTACAGAATGACTGAGTCTCAAGCCTCCGGTTTCTCCTTTTCCTTTTTGCCTCAAAAAACCAAAAAACAGGAGAGCTCTCGCTGTAGTGCAGTGGGTTAAGAATCTCATTGCAGTGGCTCAGGTTGCTGTGGAGGTGCGGGTTCAATCCCTGGCTGGGTATAGTGGGTTAAAGGATCCAGTGTTGGTTGACACTCCCTGCACTATTTTTGCAACTTCCTATGTGTCTAAGTTAAGTTGATTTTTTTTTCTGGCCAGGCCTATGGCATACAGAAGTTCCCAGACCAGGGATCAAACCCACGCCACAGCAGTGACAATGCTGGATCCTTAACCCCCTAGGCCACCAGGGAGTTCCATTAAAAAAAAAAAAAAGTATATATATATATATATATATAGAGTTCCCGTTGGGGCTCAGCGGTTAATCAACCTGACTAGCATCCATGAGGACTCGAGTTCGATCCCTGGCCTCGCTTAGTGGATTGAGGATCTGGTGTTGCTGTGAGCTGTGGTGTAGGTCACAGACATGGTTTGGATCATGCTGTGGCTGTGGCATAGGCTGGTGGCTACAGTTCCGATTTGACCCCTAGCCTGGGAATCTTCATATGCTATGGGCACAGCCCTAAAAAGAGACAAAAAGACCAAAAAAAAAAAAAAAAAGGGTAGTTCCTTGGCTCACAAGTTAACAACCTAACTAGTATCCATGAGGAGGTGGGTTCGATCCCTGGCCTCACTCAGTGGGTTGAGGATCTGGCATGGTGTAGGTCTCAGACGCGACTCAGATCCAGCTTTGCTGCGGCTGTGGTGTAGGCCTGCAGCTACAGCTCCAATTAGACCCTTAGCCTGGGAACTTCAATATGCTGTGCAGGCGTGGCCCTGAAAAAAAAAACATAAACATGTTCGAAAGGCAAATGGCAAACTGGGAAAATATCTGCAATCAATTTAACACAGGAGTTTATGTCACATGGGTTCTTGTCAGTTAGGAAAGAGATGAGCAGTTCTACTGGGAAAGGACTTGAGGATGAACCCAGGTGACCTGAAACAGCAACTGGACCCTCTCACAGATGAGCCCCCCGCTAGTGGTGGAGAAAACAAGTGGCCCTCTATCAACCTGAAAGAAACAAAGGCCTCCTAACCTGCCACCTCTGAGACTGACCTTGTGCTAGCAGACACTTATCCTTTTGTAGCTGCTCCCCTCCATCCCCCCATGTCCCTTCCCAGGCTTCCTTGTCAGGGTGGGAATACAACTGACTGAAGTTTGGCTCATGGATGCTGAGTGAAGCCGGGGTAGTAAGTTTTGATGAAGAGTTCCTGCTTGAAACAGTTGCAGGGTGCCAGCTGCCAAGCCTCCCAGGTCAACCCTAGTGCCCCCTTTCTGTCATTGTGACTTGTAATTAGTTGTCTCTTCGCTTTATTTCACAGCAGAGGGAGGGAAACACATCGTCTTGTTCCTGAGATGATTTTAAACATTCCTTGGCTGAGCTTCCTACTCGGAAAACATTTTGAAATCAGCAACAGGATTCAATTTGCAACATGTATGGCATGGAGCTGATTTCCTCACATGTAGTACTGACACATCAATGAAGCCAATAGATCAAAAGAAAAGTTGGCAAACGATTACTAGTAAACAAGTGTCCTCTTTAAAATTTTCTTTCTTTGGCTGCACGCTCAGCATAGGGAAGTTCCTGGGCCAGGGATCAAATCCAAGCCACAGCTGCAACCTAAGCTGCAGCTGTGGTAACACTGGATCTTTAACCTACTGTGCCAGAGCAGGAATTCCTAAAAAAGTGTCTTGAAAATATTCAGACATAAAATAAATGTGTGTTTGGAGTTCCCCTTGTGGCTCAGCGGTAAGGAACCTGATTAGTATCTATGAGGATGCAGGTTTGATCCTTGGTCTCGCTCATTGGGTTTAGGATCTGGCATTGCTGTGGCTGTGGTTTAGGCCAACAGCTGCAGCTCTGATTCGACCCCTAGCCTGGGACCTTCCATATGCCGCAGGTGCAGCCCTAAAAAGCGGGGAAAAAAAATGTGTTTGAATTACAGTGAGAAGCCATGTTTCACACCTAAGATTGGCAAAAATAACACAGTACTGAAGGGATGGAGAAATAGGACATTTTGCCAAGAGGTGTGTACAATGAAGCGCTGTCTCTTTTAGGCTGCGCCCATGGCATTTGGAAGTTCTGGGGCCAAGGATCGAGCCTGAATCACAGCAGTGACCTGAGCCACAGCAATGACAACACTGAATCCTTAACCTGCTGGAACTCCCTGAGGCATTCTCTTTAGAAGGCAATTTGGCAATATTCTTAAAAATTCAAACTGAATGTGCCTTTTGAGGAGTTCCTTGGTGGCTCAGTGGGTTAAGGATCTGGCATTGTTTTATAATTGTAGGAATTTACACTATCAATTCATATATATGCCCCAAACACATACAAGGCTCTATGTTGCAGGATCCTTTATACTGGAGGTTGGTCAATTACACAGCTGCATGGTTTTGTAAATAACCTTCTATTGGCACACAGCCATGCCCACTCATTTCCATATTGTCTGTGGCTGCTTTTGAGGGGCCAGAGTTGAGCAGTTGTAAGAGATCATCTGAACCACAAAGCCTAAAATATTTACTGTCTGGCTCATGACATGATTTATATGAAAAGCCCAGAATAACCTATATTATCACTTGTTAAGTGCCTGGCAAAATAAACTATGGCACATTCACAGGGCAGGATAGAAGGCAGGTATTTAAGAGACTGGGGTACCTCTCCAAAGGCATCTTTTCCCTCTATGTATCCTTTTGTACTCAAGTCTGTTTTATCCTTTAAGCCATTCAAAATAAAACTGGATCCTCCCAAAGGATGGAGAGGGTGATGGCATGGGGAGAGCCCGTTATGCTGTTGGAAACGCAAGCACCACAAAGGCCCCGCACAGGCACGGCCTCTGGTCTCCTAGTCTCTTAAATGTTGGGACAAACGTGAAGATGGACATAGCCGGCCCTCCCTGACCAGTGCATCCTGATTCTTGAGCCACTGAGTCAACTCTCTGGATGAGGAGAGGTGCAAAAGAAATAAGGGCCAGGCCAGCCAAGACATCCTGGACAGTGTCCCTCAGTGGTACCCATGGGCCACCTCAGGACTTCTGGGACTGTCCTTACTGGGTCAATCCGCTGAGGGACGAGGCATCTTCCAGCCACAGCACGGAGGCCCCCCTCTTTTGTGCCTTCGCAGCACCTCTGAGCAAGCAGTCCTGTCAGCATCCCCCCCACCGCCTTGCCACCAGTGCAAAGATCACCATGCCCTTGGCTCAGTGGCCTCCCAGGAACCCTGATCACCAGCCCCAGGGTTTAGAAGGAACCTCAGGCAGGTGGCAACACTTCCATCTGGAGTCGTTTAATAAGTCTACTTCTTACACGCATAATTATAAAAGAATAAGAATCGACAAAAATATTTTCTTTCCATAATATGTAGAGGTGGTAGGGTTTTTTTTTGTCAAACCTGCCCCTGGCAGAACTCTTGGTGGGGCAGGAAAAAGGAGTAAGGAGAACCCTGAGGCGGGGAGGGTTCCACTCCCAACCCCGGAGCCCCGGTCTGTGCCGGCCAAGTAGAAATGTGTGGCCGGATGGCTGGGCTGGGGAGGGGGCAGCAGCCGCTGACCAGCAGAGAACGGGGCGGGGCGCATTTCAGAGCCTGCCTGAAAGCTGGGGGAAAGGCAGGCCAGAGGGCTGCCAGTCAGACTCCCAAGTTGCTCACGGCCTGCTAGGGACACCCCCCCCCCCACTGCTGGCTGGATTGAACCCCCGTGGCCCAGCAGCGGACCCTGATTCTAGATTTAGGCACCCCTTGCTTCCTATCTTTTAAATAATTAAGAAAAACTGCCCCCAAACAGAACACAAGTATGAAGTGGGCAGGTGGGGGAGAAAAGGCAATGGCATGCTTCTGTGCCGGTGGCCCCTGGGCTAAGGCCCGATTTCTCCAAGTCTCTTCTGGCTTCCAGCTCCCCGTGGAGCTTAGGCTCTAGCTCCTGGACCATGGGGAGCAGAGGGATGGGTTGAGGAAGTGCCTTGAGGATGTCAGCCTTATCTCTCCATCCTGGCAACCAAGAAGCAGCAGGCAAAAAACCCCCAGGAGCATTAAGAAAAAAAAAAAGAAAGAAAAGAAAAGAAAAAAAAGGCGTTGGGGCGAAGGCGGCAGCTCCGGGGTGGATGGTCCAGTGGGGGCGTGGGAGGAGGCGGTGCTCGGGATCTGCGGGGCAACTCAGTCTCTCCCGCTTCGTCGTCCCCCCACCCCTCCCCACGATGGCGGCAGGGAAGCCACTTGTGCTCTGACTGTGCGGGCCCCCGCACATGCCGGCCCTCGGGGCTCAGAGGTATTCCTGTAGAAAGTGCAGCAGTGTGACTTCATAGTGCTCGCCGGACTCCGGGCAGCGGATACTGTGTCTCTCGTTGGGGTAGATCTGAGTGAACAGAGAAGGCAAGGCTGGTGGCATCAGGGGACCCTCATCCACTCCTGCACCCTGAGCCTCTCTCTGATTCCAGCTCAGAGCGTCCTCCTCCAGGGCCTCCACCCCCGCCCCCAACCCCACCCCCTGGGGGCTGGTGCAGAGAGGCAAGAGGATGTGTTCTGGAACTGCTGGAGCCAGGTTCGAATGCCCCCTCCACGGCCAACTGTGCTGAGTAATTCTGGGCAAATGATGGCCTCCCTAGCTGCATTTCCTCCCTTGAACACTGGGTGAAAAATTCAGACCACTGGGAGTCTTTGTGATGGACCCCTCAGAAAGCTAAAGTCTCTAAAACACAGAGCACACGCACGCTGAAAGCCTTAAGAAGCTGTGCTGCTGCTCTAGTCCCCAAACCTCTAAGCTTTGCCAAATGTCTTCTGGGTCCTCTCACCACCATCCCCAGAGAGGGGCCGCAGCATGCTGGCGCTAAGGGCCATGCCCAAGGAATCACCCAGTCCCCGAGACCTGGCTTAGTTGATGTCCAGGCCCTTGGGTGGTCTGTGACATGATGAAGGTTTTTTGCCTCTGACCATGAAGTGAGGGCTCCTGCACCCCAACAGTTCCTGGGTGAGCCCTGATGGCTCCCAGGACAGGCGTAAAACCTGTTCCAGACTCTAAAAATGCAACACCCTAGGAATGCACCGAACTGCCCAGAGGTCTCTCCTCCTCCACCCTTGCCTTGATTAATCCATCTTGGTCAGTTCACATTGTCCCCAGGTCATACTGTCCACAGCTAAGAGATCGGCAAGGACTTGCCAGCCTGAGATTAAGGCCAGGATTCCTGGGTCCTGCAGCCCCTACGGCCTCATGGGCCCTCCTACTCCACCCAAGGCAGTGGCACTGCCTGGGACAGACCCTGCTCCCCCACTCCTTCATGCCACTCTGGGTCCTGGGTGCCTGGTTACTTCCGCCTCCTCCTGGGCTGAGGGTGGGGAGAAGTTCTGTCTGGCTTCCCACTCTGTTCTCTGACCCTGGCCTGGACATGGTATGTGGCAACAAATGTGATGCACGAACAAGCTGGGGCTGTCAGGCTCCGGTCCAAATGTTTCCCCCAATCACTGCCTCAGCTCCCACCCCCAAGGGAGCGTATTGTCTCACCTTCAGCTTCCTCTAGAGAAGTAGAGGCACAAGCCTCTGAGCCACCATGTGCTAAATGCTTTTCCTCAAAGAACTCATTTGACCCTCACAATCCCTGGGACACAGGAGTTATCATGCCCATTTGATAGATGAGGAGGCAAAGCCCAAGGTTAAAGGGCCTGCCACTTACTGCCACACGGGGAGGTTGCAGCTAGCCCAGTCATGAGGTTCAGAAAAGCCCTGTGAGGCTTCACCCTGACCCCACCAGCCTCCTTTGCTCTGATCTGCAGCTGCCTCCGTCCTGTTTTTGAGGAGCATATGCAGTTGGAGTGGGGCTGCCTAAAGGCGCCCATAGCTCTCCACCCCAAGACGGAGCTCCTCCTCCTTCCTGCCCTATCTGGCAAATGCATGCCTAGCCACAGACCTTGAGGCTTGTCCCTCCCACCCTCCTCCCACCCTCTAACCCCCAGTTTCCCCCTTCGATGAAAGGCAGGATGGGGCTCTCTGACAGGACAGAGCGTGTGCAGGGATCGAGGAGCAGAAAGACTGCAGTGGCAGCATGTCATAAAATCTGTTCCTCTAATCTCAAGCACACCTCCCAAATCCACCAGGCCTCTTGCTCCCCTCTGCTGACTCCTTTCCTACCGGGACCAGTGACTGTGGCTCATGTCCTGCTGGCCCCATGGGCCTCTGTCTACAGTGCTGCTAGCGGGATGCTGCTCACAGCCCTCACACCTCTCCTCAGCCGAGGCCACGCCCATCCCGAGGCCCACCCCTTCCCACTGAAGCCCCACCTTCTCACGAGACCCTGCCTCATGAGACCCCGCCCCTTACGGCTGTAGGCCCACCCTCACTGCTGAAGCCCCGCCCATCAATGGAGGCACAACACTGGTCCCCAGCTCTTTCCCTGGCTCCAGCCACCCTGGTCTCCAGTCCTGAAACTGCTCCCTCCCACTAATTTCCTGTGCCTGGTGTCCTCCAGAGCCACCACCTGCCCCAGGCCTACCTGACTCCCCAGCCACTTTTTAGTACCCCCCCATTTTTTTGCTTTTTAGGGCCACACCGGTGACATACAGAGTTCCCAGGCTAGGGGTCCAATTGGAACTGCAGCCGCCAGCCTATGCCATAGCCACAGCAACAAGGGATCCCAGCCACATCTGCAACCTACACCACAGCTCACGGCAACACCGGATCTTTAACCCACTGAGCAAGACCAGAGAATGAACCTTCGTCCTCATGGATGCTAGTGAGATTCGTTAACTGCTGAGCCATGACGGGAACTCCTCTCTTTAGCACCCTTAAATGTCACCTCCTCAGGGAATTCTTCTCTGACCGCCAGCCACGGTAAACCCTTCACCGCTCCTCATGCTTTCAGCATTCTGTACAGTTCTTCCAAAGCAAAGTTCTTGGTTTAAAATAAGATGTGTATGTGCAGTAATTTTGGAAACGTCAGCCTTCCTCAACCAGGCCCATTTCCCGGGTGCTGCCAGCAGAGGGCAGTGCGGGTCGGGAGCAATCAGCGCGAGACAGTGGTAAAAGGTGGGGGGCGGGAGCGGACAGGTGTGGGAATGGGGGCGGGGCTACAGGTGCCCCCTTGTGGGCTCCTCGGAGGAGCCACCCACCTGGAGCTGGTAAGGCTTTCCTGCTCGGATGAGTTGGGAGACGAGGAAGTTTGTGTGGAAAAAGTGCACGTTCTCATCCAGGAAGCCGTGCAGGATGAGGAGGCGGTTGGGCCTGGAAGACAAGGTCAGGATGAGGGGCTGGGGCTGGGTCCCCTTCTCCCACCCCGAGGTTGTTGCACCACAGCCTGGGCTTGGCCCTAAGTGAGGCACCAGGCCCAGGACCCAAGCGGCAGCTCAGCAACAGATGGTGGTGGAACTCAGAGCTGGGGTGGGACTGGTGGATCCGGGAGACCCCCTCATATTCTTCCAGGTGAGGAGGGGAGGAGTGGGCCCTGAGCTCAGAAGCTTCTGGCACAGTGCTAACTGTGGCACTCAGGGAGGATGGAATGTTCTAGACCTGCCCGACCCGACCGGATTGCCATCATCAATACCACATTGGTTAACTGAGTTCTTGAAATGTGGCAGGAGTAGTTGAAGAACCTTATTTTTAAAATTTTTGATTTATAAAAATAACTTACTGGGGTGACAATCACATAACCTAAAATTAACTCATGGGGCACCTGGTGCATTCACAAGGTTGTGCAATCAATCAGCACCCCTATCCAGTTCCAGAACATTTCATCACTCTGAAGCAAAACCCTGTGCCCAAGAGCAGTCACTCCCAGCCTCGGACAACCACTAGTGTCTGTCTGTCTTGATGGTTTCACTGGTTATTGTTCCGGTGAACTGGAATGTATGTAGATGAAAATGGAAATGGCCACATGTGGCTATGAGCTCCCACAGTGGATGGCACAGGCCCAGAGCAGGGGGTTCTGGTCTTGGCTGCACAATAGTAGCCCCAGACCACACTCCATACCAGAGAGCAGCCTCATGGGGAGAAGGGCCCAGGTGGGGTCAGCCTGTGACTAGAACCCTGGCATGGGGCCTGGGATGGACAATGACCAGCAGAGTCACACCAGCAAGTGGTCACCCCATCATCTTTCAATCAGAATCAGAAGCCAATGCCAAAAACATGACATTGGATATCAGAGCTGGTCCAACATGTCTAGATGTGACAACCACTGTGGACCTGTGTTCTGAGCCGCAATGTCTAAACCGCACGAGACAGGCCCTTCGAGTTCAAGAATGACTCTCAGGGCCTACAGCAGACCACATGCTTGGGGTGCAGATGCTGAGGGGAGCCAGCATGTCCAAAGCGGCACAACTCTTGATCTTTCCTTCCATCTTCCTGGGGGCAGGGCTGGGGGGCTTCCCTCCCTCTTCCCTCCCAGAGAACCCAGGCACCTGCTGTGAGGAGCAGGGAAGAGGGAGGGCAGCGGGAGGAGACGCAGGGTGCAGGGAGAGAGGCAGGTGCAGAAGCCACGCCCACCCTGGCCACAGTAGCATCGCAGCTTCAGGGATGGCCAGCCTTCTGGTGACCCACGGTGACCCAGGAGGAGTGTGGGTGGGAGCCTTACTCATTGGGCAGCTTTTCCACATGCAGGGCCACAGAACCCGCCTCATAGCCAAGCTGGTTGTTCTCTGGGACATCCATGTAGCGTTCCGTGTACCCTGTGTCATAGGCCATCCAGACTGTGACCGGGGCGCCTGCGATGGCCACCTGGACGAAGTGGGGGGAGAGAGACACACACACACAGAGTTCAAGTACCAGGAGCCTGAGCCTGGCTGGCTGTCCCAGGGCCTCCCCCAGATGACGTGAGGAGTGGGCATGCACAGAGGGGCTGGCAGGGGAGGGGCCCTCGGATGTGTCTCCCCCGTGGCCTGCGCATTGTCGCGGGAAGTTGGGTGAGCGGAACCAGCGTGCTCAGGCCGGGATCGGCCCCTCCCTGGGCCCACTGCCTTCCTGCCTCCTCCTCCTCATCGCCGCCCCGCGGTGCCCTGACAGTGCCGCCGGCCTGGGGGCCCCTCCCCCGACGCTCTTCACACCATGCCCCACCTCTGCCCATCCGAGGCCGGGGTCCCGGGCTCAGCCTCCCACAGAGAGCTGCTGGCGGGGTTTTGTGCAGCCGGATGCCATCCTGGGGTCAGCAGTGGCGGGCAATGAGGAGGGGGGCTCGGCCCCGTGGGGCTGCTGCGGGGAGAAACAGCCACGTGGCAAGGCCCCTGCCAAGATGCCTCCCCCGGGGGGGCGGGCTCCAAGGGGTGCGGGTGGGCGCTGGCAGAGAGGAGGGAAGAGATGGGGCGGGACCCACCTTGAACACTTGGGGCTTGTGGATCAGCCCCATGAGTGAGAGGAAGCCTCCGTAGGACCAGCCATGGATGGCGACCCGGCTGAGGTCAATGAAGCCGTACTTCTCAGCGACAAACTGCAAGCCCTCTACCTGGTCCTCGATCTCCACCTGGCCCTGGGGGACGAGGCCAGGCACCTCTCAGTGGCCTCCTCCCAAGCACATGCCCTGCTGTCCCACCTCTTCCCTCACAGGGAGCCCTCTCCCTCTTGGATCAAGAGCCTCTCTCTAGAAGCAACCTTTCTCTCCAAGCCCCACTCAAACCTGCTCTCTGGGATGGGGATCAGACTGGCCTGGCACCAGCCCTGCCTTGCCATCTCTGGGTTGACCCTGAGAAAGTCACATCCCCTCTCTGGGTCTCAGTTTCCTCATCCCCAAAATGCGGCTATTAACACGCACAGGACCATTGCTACGGTGGGTGTGAGGAGGAAATGAGGTGCTGAATGTCCTCTTCTCAGAGGCCTGGCACATGCTGAGGCTCTATGAACAGCTGGTGTCATTACCACCATCACTACCACCAGCACCACCATCTGCATCCTCACTGACACCCCCATCCTCATCATCCCCATCCCCTCCATCCTTACCCCATACTCCTCATCCCCATCTTCCTCATCCTCATCCCCATCCTCCCCACCCTCCTCATCCCCTCCATCCTCCCTCTCACCTCATCCTCATCCACACCATCAACATCCTCCTCCTCCTCCCTGCCACACCATCACTACCTTCACGGTCAGCACCAGGGCCTGTCGGGCCCAGCCCTTGGGACTTCCGGCTGATGGGGCTTATACTGATGTGTCTGGCTGCACATGGGCCTCAGGCACCCAGAAGGACAGGTGTATAGCTGTCTCCCCATGTGGCACAGCCCAAAGCTGAGCAGCAAAGTGTATGTTCCCTCTGGTTCCAAAGGCCACCCCACTTATGACATCCTGGCCAAGACTGTCTTTGAGGAAGGTGCCCCAGAGCCGTCCCCTATCCCCAGGTCTCCCCTCGCCACACTAAAATGAACTGGGAAGTGATGTTACCATTTGGTTTTTCAGGGCCCCTTCAAATCGAAGCCCTCGCTGACAGGAGCCCCGGCCATCGATCACGACTACAGCGTAGCCCAGAGACGCCAGGGTGTTGAGCCGCAAATACTTGATTCCTTTGAAGGAGTTATTCACCAGCTGCACCTAGGGGCGCAGGGGTGGGGGCGAGGTGAGCATGAGAAGTCCACTGGCAGGATGGGCCACATGGGCCTGATGGGGTCAGGTCTTACAGACCCCTGGGTGGGGTCTTACAGCCTAAATATGGGGCCTGTGCTCTATTGGGAAGGCTCTGGATGGGCTCTGGACGAGGGGGGAGTGGAACGTCAGACAGGGGCCCAGTGTGCACCAGGCCCTGTGCTGGGGACACTCTATAGAGAGGGAAGCCCTGGTCAGGCTCCCTTCTCAGCCAGGGCCTCTGCCCCAGGCCCTCCCTGGAATTACTCCCTTATTTCTTCAGCCACATTCTATCTCCTTTCTACCCTTCAGTTATCCTGAAACAGACACAGGAACTGACAGGGGAAGGAAGGCCAGCTGGTGGTGGGAAGTTTTGGTCCCCAAGGAACTTGATTAAATCAGTCCCATGGAGTTCCCGTTGTGGCTCAGTGGTAACAAACCCGACTAGGATGCATGAGGACGCAGGTTTGATCCCTGGCCTTGCTCAGTGGGTTAAGGATCCAGCATCGCCGTGAGCTGTGATGTAGGTCACAGATGCGGCTTGGATCCTGCATTGCTGTGGCTATGGCGTAGGCCGGCAGCCGCAGCTCCGATTTGACCTCTAGCTTGGGAACCTCCATATGCCGAGGGTGCGGCCCTAAAAAGACAAAAACAACCAAACAAATGCAGTCCCTTGCTCTGGCTGTTAACGTTGGGGGCCCAATCATCTTCTGGGGGGGAGGGGCATCCTAGTCACTGTAGGGTGTTGACAAATGCCAGAAGCCCAGCTGTGACAACTACAAATGTCTCCAGGTATCTCCAAGTGTCACCTGGGGGGGGGTGAGACCACTCCCTGCTGAGACTCGAGATCTTAGATGCACCCCCTTGCCAATCTGCCTGCCTGGCCCTGTCCCCTTCTCACAAGACTGGGCCTAGGGCCCTTGGCCACTTCTGTCACCAACTTAGTGAGAGTCATTGCTGAGCACACGGGGTCTGGGGGGCTTCCCAGAGGGACAAAGGAGTTATTAGTGGTGGGAGGGGAAGGCTGTGTAGGAGGACAGGGAGTGCAGAGACCCACCGGCAGGAGAGCGAAGGACCCCAAAAACCCCATGTGGTCAGGGGGCTGGGGAGGAGCACTGGGAGGGGGGCCCCCTGAGGTCTGGGTGGAGGGAGGAGGGTGTGGGGAGCAGGGCATTGCCCACCTGCGGGCCTCCATACACGAAGAGGACGGTGGGGTGCTTCTTCCCTGGCTGCACGGCGTGCGGCTTGTAGATCATGCCATAGAGCCGCACGTCTGACCGCGTGTGGAAGTGGAAGATTTCTGGAGGCACGTAATCCGGGGGGCAGCCTGTTGGAGACACAGGGGCTGTGGCTGCCAGGGCCAGGGCTGGCCCGGGAAGCCCAGCTCTGAGCAGGGCCCAGGCTGGGCTGACGCCATACCCGCCCAGACTCAGAGGGTGGACTGGAGGCCCCCCCCCGCCGTCTTCCGTGCTTCCTGATGGTTAAGATCAGAGTCTGAGGGCTGGAAGTGACCCTGCACGCTGTGTGCCCGCTCATGCCAGGCTGAAGTCTGGCCGGAACCATCTCCAGAGCCCCCTGGCGCATACTCATCTCCTACAGGGTAACAACCTAGAATGTAATTAGCAGCCAATTTTAGTGGGGGCTCCTCGCTGATCTTTACGGTTACCTTTATTTTTGCAAAGGCAACACTGGTTTTCTAGGCACAGAGGTGAGAGCTCTTTCTTTCTTTTTTTTTTTTTTGGCTGTGCCCGTAGCATGTAGAAACTCCTGGGCTGGGGATTGAACCCGTGCCACAGCAGTGACCTACCCCGTAACTTGGGGCAACGCCAGATCCTTAACCCACTGACCCACCTGGGAACTCCAAGGATGTCAATTAATTGCAAAGGAAAATAAGTAAATAGTGATGTAGGCTCTGGGTCCACAAATGTTTACTGTAAAAGGCCAGGTAGTAAATATTTTCGGCTTTGCATGCAGAAGAGACAGTATGTGTCTCTGGGTTGGAACCACAGTTGTCCCTTGGTCTCCTTGCAGGCTTGGTTCCAGGTTGCCCCTCAGATACCAAAATCCAAACATGCTCAAGTGCCTCATATAAAATAATGTGATGGAGTTCCAGTTGTGGCTCAGCAGGTTAAGAACCCGACACAGTGTCTGTGAGGGTGTAGGTTTGATCCCTGGCCTTGTTCAGTGGGTTAAGGATCTGGCGTTGCTCCAAGCTACGGGGTAGGTCACAGACTGGGCTTGGATCCTGTTGCCATGGCTGTGATATAGGCTGGAAGCTGCAGCTCCAATTTGACCCCTAGCCTGGGAACCTCCATATGCCACAGGTGTGGCAGTAAAAAACAAACAAACAAAAAAACAAAACCAGAATTAGATTTAATTTTAAAAATAAATAAAATGATGTGGTACTTGCATATAACCTATGCACATCCTCCTGCAAGCTTTAAGTCATCTCTAGGGGTTTTTTTTGGTTTTGTTTTGTTCTTCTTTGGCTGCTCCAAGGCATATGGAGTTCTCAGGCCAGGTATTAGATCTGAGCCACAGTTTCAACCTATGCCCCAGCTGTGGCAATGCTGGATCCTTAACCTACTGTGCCAGGCTGGGGACTGAACCTGCGCCCCAGAGCAGAGACGTCTCGGATTCCATGGCACCACAGTGGGAACTCCTGGTTCTGTGTTATCAACTGAGATAACATTAAGCGCTATGTGAACAGGTGTAAATACAATGCAAGTGCTATGTGAAGAGCTGCAGTGCACGACGCTTCAGGTTTTGCTCTTTGGAACTTTCTGTGATGTTTTTTCCTGAGTATTTTCAATCTATGGTTGGTCAAATTCATGGATTTGGAATGTATGGGTATGGAGGGCTGACTGTACTCAACTCTGCTGCTGCTTCAGCCCTAAAGCAGCCACAGATGATCCCTAAAGGATTGGGTGTCACCAGCTTTGGACCAGGGGTGGGGCTGGGGGGGGGGGGCGTTTGCCAGCTTCTGCAAAAAATAGTGCCCTCATCTGCCTGCCTACACGCCCAAGGCTGGGCATCAGGACACCGAGCTCCCAGCACTGCCCCCCTGCTTGGATGCTCTGGTGAGACCCTCCCTCCCTCAGTTTCCTCCTCTGTGAAACCACGGCCAGAGTTCAGGTTCTATCATGTCTGTGGGGACGTGGGGAGTCAGGGACCAAGCTGTCAGATGGAGGAGGCTGCTTTATCTTTTTAGGTTCCAGGAGGCGATGATAAGAAAAAAAACTGCTTTCCAGAGCATGAAACACCCACCAACTCCAGGGCTCCCTATTTCCTATAACGTTCTGGAAACCTACAGTGGCCGGGCTGGGGTCAGGGAAGGGCATCCGTTTTAAAGTGAATGATTCCCGAGCTGGGTGCTCTGCGGAGTGTTTGGTTTACTTCCTATGGGCTGCTGTGGGACTATTCTTAGATCAGGAAACATTTGAGGGAGACCAACTGACTTGCCTTTGGTCCCACAGCCAGAATTCGAATCCAGGGTCATCTAAGCAGAGTCCTGGCCACCCCCAGGCTCTAGGGCAAAGTGACTCCCTGAGGTCCCCACACACCGACCCCCAGCTCAGGACATCTGCTCTGCACAGGCGTCCTTGGAGACGGCAGCCCCCGAGGACAAGGATGCCCAGTGTCGGGACACCCTCCATCTGGCAGAGCCGGCTCCTGCACTTGGGACGTGCTCAGTCCTTATCAGCACTCCAGGAATTAGACTGTCTTGGAGGCCAGGGCTGACAGGACAGTTGGGGCTCCCGGGAGAGGCCTTGAGCTCTGCGGGGCAGCACCCCTCTCGCATGGTATGTGCCAGAACCATGACGGGCAAGCTGAAGCTCTGGATGGGAAGGACCTGGCCAAGGGCCCGGGGCTCTGGGGCTACTCACTGGCCGCCTCCATCATGCTGGCCCAGAAGCGCGGCTGCTTGTGCAGGGGGTCGTCGTCGGGGCCACTCAGCTTGTAGACGTGCACACAGGGCGGCGTGCTCACACTGCTGTAGTGGCTGATGAACATGTCGAAGTTCTGCGGGTGGGACGGGGCACTGAGACTGTGGCACACCTGGCCTCCCCTCGACTGCTCCGCTCCTCCGCCTCGTCACCCCCTGCTTCATCACCACGTGCTATCTTTACCCTGAGCGGTGTGCTCCCTCCTCTAAGCCTGCTAGTACCACCAGCCTTGTCTTGCAGCCACAGAAACTGGGGTAAGAAGAACCTGTCCCCTGGTCAGGGGTCCTTGGGTGGTGGCCGGTGGGCCTCGGGGTCAGGCCCAGACTTGCCCGATGCCACAGCCTATCCACCTTGCTGGTTCTGCAGCAAGCGAACTGCCACCAGATGTATGTCCAGGACTGGGGTGGCCCCAAGCTCCCGTTCTGGAATGCTGCCTCATGTTCTAGCATATTCTGAGGGAGTGGGCATGGGGGAGTGCCCACCTGGCTCATGGAGCAGCTGTGTGAGAAGCCGGGCGTGGTGAGGCGCACGATCTCGCCGGCCATCTCATAGCTGACGACGTAGAGGTGGTGCTCCAGGGGCGTGTCCTTCGTGCCTTGAAAGTACACCAGCTTCGTCTCCTCATTGACCCAGATCTGGGGAGGGTGGCACAGGGGCTCCTGGTGACATGGCCTCCCAGGCCTCCCTCCCTGCCCCCAGGGAGGGCCCTGCATTCTGTGGACAGGACAGTGGTCTTCCTAAGCTGGCTTTGGCCTGCTGGCTGGAGAACTATCTGAGATACTTCTCTGACTCCGTGGGGGCAGAAGCAGACCCTGACAGGGCTGAGCTAACCACATGTTGTCTGGTGCAACTTAGAATCTGAAATCCAAGCCTGGACAGCTCCTTCTGGACCTGCCCAGAGCCGTGGGTGGGGGGCTGCTGAGGGCACACTGCTGGGACAGAGGCTGAGGAAAGGGCTGTCCTGGACCTGCCAGTCCCTGGCTCTGATCCCCAGTGGCTCAGCCATCCCTCTGGTCCAGGTGCTTGGGGTTAAGAAGTGGCAACTTCCCACTCCACCCGTTTCCTGGGGGAACCTCCTTCCAACCTTGGGGTGCTTCTTAGGCAGCATCTTCAGAAGGAGCAGGAAAGAACCTTGCTGTGGGGATGGGAACAGGCACTGCCTTTCTGGAGTTGATCATGCAGCATGGACGCTTAAAAAAGGCACATTCTCTTTTGTTTGTTGTCTTTCTAGGACCGTACCCGTGGCATATGGAGGTTCCCAGGCTAAGGATCGAATCAGAGCTGTAGCTGCAGCTGCTGGCCTATGCCACACCACAGCAATATTCAGATCCAAGCCACATCTGCGACCTACACCATAGCTCACGGCAACACTTGATCCTTTACCCAATAAGTGAGGCCAGGGATTGAACCTGCATCCTCATGGATACTAGCCAGATTTGCTTCCACTGAGCCACGACGGGAACTCCAAAAGGTGCATCCTCTGAACTGACATTTACACCCCCAGGAATTGTCCTTGAGAAGTGAATTCAAAGTGAAGGCACAGGAGTTCCCATTGTGGCTCAGTGGGTTAAGGACCTGATCATGTCTCTGTGAGGATGCAGGTTCAATCCCGCCTCACTCAGTGGGTTAAGGATCTGGCATTGCTGCAAGTTGCACTGTAGACTGCAGATGCAGTTTGGATCTGGTGTTGCTGTGGTTGAGGTACAGGCTGCGGCTGCAGCTCCAATTTGACCTCTGGCCCTGAAGTTCCATATGCCGCAGGTGCCGCCATAAAAAGAAAAACCAAAACCAAAACCAAAATGAAGGCACAGGAGTTCCTGTAGTGGCGCAGTGGTTAACGAATCCGACTAGGAACCATGAGGTTGCGGGTTCGATCCCTGGCCTTGCTCAGTGGGGTAAGGATCCGGCGTTGCCGTGAGGTGTGGTATAGTTTGCAGACGCGGCTCGGATCTCACGTTGCTGTGACTCTGGTGTAGGCCGGAGGCTACAGCTCCGATTTGACCCCCAGCCTGGGAACCTCCATATACCGTGGGAGTGGCCCTAGAAAAGGCAAAAAGACAAAAAAAAAAAAAAGGCACAAATGGTAGTTCCTTGGTGGTTGGTGGTCTAGTGGTTAAGATTAGGCGCTTTCACTGCTGTGGCCTGGATTCAATCCCTAGCCTGGGAACTGAGATTCCATAACAGGCTGCTGTGCACAGCAGCCAAGAACCAAAACCAAACAAAACGAAGGCACAAAGATGCTCCAAGTGTTCTCAAGACTCAAGTGGTGACACCCTAAATGTCCAAAAGCCAGACTACTTCCATAATTGTGGCACAATGCTCAGTGGTCAAATAAAACTGTACTGTCTAAAAAAATCCCTACAAATCCTCTAAAATAATGATGCTCCTATGGAGACAGGTGCAAACAGGAAAGATGTGCAGTGATTTCCCACCGTGGTCATCTCTGAGGTGGGGGGAGGTTACGCAGGTCTAGGGTGAGGAGGGACAGAGATTATTTAGGAAAATTCGATTTTTACAACAAACAGTGCAGTGATGTCATTATCAATGTACTTTTCTTTTTTCGTTTTTGTCTTTTGAGGGCCGTACCGCGGCATCTGGAGGTTCCCAGGCTAGGGGTCGAATCAGAGCTATAGCTGCCAGCCTACGCCACAGTCATAGCAACGTAGGATTCGAGCTGCATCTGCGACCTACACCACAGCTTATGGCAATGCCGCATCCTCAACCTGCTGAGTGAGGCCAGGGATGGAACCTGCGTCCTCATGGATACTAGTCATTCGTTTCCACTGAGCCATGACGGGAACTCCTATCACTGTACTTTTCGAATACAATAATAAAAAAAAAGTACATGCCCAGAGCCATTGTGCCCTCCAGGGGACATCTGGCAGCCTCTGGGCATCTGTGGTAGTCACACTTGGGGTGGGGGCCAGAGAGGCTGATCCACACCCACGGTGCCCATAACTGGCCCCGAGTGTCCATGGCACCGAGAGAGAAAGTGCTGTGAAGATGAGAGGATCAGAACTATATGATTATCCCATGTCACAGGTAAGGACACTGAGTCTTAGTACCCAGTTAGAGAGGTGCTGAGCTCAGCTAGGAGCATAGGGGTGTCTCCGCCGAGATTCAACCACAGCCGAGCCACTGAGTAGGGACAGTTGTGCTCACAGTGCAATTGGCACAGTTACCACAGAACCCAGACACAGCAATGTCGCTTCTCTCCCCCTGGAGCATTTACTAATCGTTAGTTCCCCCTGTGAGCGCAGCGACACACACTTGTGTGTTAACCTCTCAAGTGGGCCCTAGGGTGGCTTAATATCCACACCTAGAACTGGGGTTGCCTGGTCAGATGAGACGTGGTTGATGCGCTAACAGGTGCCGCCTCTGTCCCCCAGAAAGGCCAAGCCATGCTGCCTGGCTGTGTTGCCTGTCCAGGGGTGCCCGGCCCCGTTCTCCTGGCAGCCCCGGGCAGCACACTGCCCCCTCCCAGGCCCCACCTCTTAACTATAAAAGAGTTCACCTATATCTCCTCCTGGTCACCTGTGGTTTAGTTCCTTTTTTTTTGGACACCCTGCAGCATGCAGAAGTTCCCGGGCCAGGGATCATACCCACACCACAGCAGTGACAGGAGATGCTGCAGAGATAACGCTGGATCCCCAACCTGCTGCACCACAGTGTGAACTCCTGGTTTAGTTCTTTATGTATGTCTAAATCTTTGGTCCAGGAGGCCTTCCTGCTGGTGTGAGGTAGGGATCCAGGACATTTGATTAAAGGATCTCTGTGAAATATGGAATTTTGTAGACCTGGACCCCAGTGGAGATGTTCTGGTCACCATGTTTTTATGAAGGAGATTTGCATCAGGGAGTGGAAGGTCCACCTCTCAGCTCTGCTGCTGCATCCTGGGCAGGCAGGGGTGGGCCCTGGCGGGAAGCTGTGGGACAGTGTCCTGCACACTGCTGACCTGGGGACAGGTAGTTTCAGGGAGCAGGAGGCTAAAGCGAATGCTCCAGGGGGCACTGTGAACCCGCCGGGCCCCATCCACCAGGATCCAGCAAAGGCTGCTCAGAACCACTCTGCCTCTCAGATCCCGGGCTACAGCTGGTGGGAAGCATAGCCCCCATGGCCTTCAGTGAGCAGAGCAGGAAGGAGTGGTGGGGGGTGTGGGGGCGGGCGGCGGGAGTGTGTGCGCGCATCTGTGCCCACATGTGCGTATAAGCATGCATGGAGACGCTGGTACCTTGGAGCCGTGCCTTGCCAAGACCTCCCATTCACCACTGGTCAGTGCGATCTCCTCCTTGATAGAGCATTTAAATTCATCTGCAAGTAAGGAAAGGAAAAGAGGTGAAGGGAGCCTGGAGTGGTGAAGGGGACTCAAAGCACAAAACGAACTTGCCAAGGCGCCTGAGCAGCCAGGTGATGGGCCCCAGGCATGGTACAGGGCCCTGCCACACCATGGCCCACAGAGCGGGTTTCCCACTATGTGGATGGTGGACTGGCATTCCCCCAGAAAAACCAGGGACACGCATTTTGTCAAAAACACCCTATTTTAGTACTCTGCAGGGCAAATCACCACCTTCTAGGCCCTAGACCTGTGACCCCTTAGGATGCATTGCGTCCATGGAGAGCCAGAGCTTCGTTAAAATAGTGGGTTCCTGCTGTGGTACAGTGGAAACGAATCCAAATACTATCTATGAGGATGTGGGTTTGACCCCTGCCCTCACTCAGTGGGTCAGGGATCTGGAGTTGTTGTGACTGTGGTGTATGCAGGCTGACAGCTACAGCTCCGATTCAACCCCTAGCTTGGGAACTTGCATGTGGCACAGGTGCGGCCCTAAAAAGCAAAACTAAATGAATAAATAAAAATAAAAGCTGAATAAAAATAAAATAGCAGGGTGGCGCAAGGTCTCAGGTGAGTTACCATAGGTTTTTTGGGAGAGGATAAATCTCTCTGTTTTTTTTTTTTAGGGCTGCACCTGCAGTACATGGAAGTTCCCAGGCTAAGGGCTGAATTGGAGCTGCAGCTGCTGGCCTGACACCATAGCCACAGCAATGCCAGATCTGAGCCACGTCTGCGACCTATACTGCAGCTCATGGCAACACTGGATCTTTAACCTATTGCACGAAGCCAGGGATCAAACCCACATCCTCACGGATACTAGTTGGGTTCTTAATCCACTGACCCACAATGGGAACTCCTGGGAGTAGGTCTCAATTTTAACTTTCTACCAGGTAAATGACAATACAGAACATTTATGGACGTGTATGAGAAATGATTAGACAGTTTATAAGCAGTGGCTACCTTTTTTTTTTTTTTTTTGGTTTTTGTCTTTATAGGGCCACACCTGCAGCATATGGAGGTTCCCAGGCTAGGGGTCTAATCGGAGTTGTAGCCGCCAGCCTACACCAGAGCCACAGCAACGTGGGATCCGAGCCGCGTCTTCGACCTATGCCACAGCTCACGGCAACGCCAGATCCTTAACCCACTGAGCAGGACCAGGGATTGAACCCGCAACCTCATGGTTCCCAGTCGGATTCGTTTCCGCTGCACCGTGACGGGAACTCCCAACCCTTTCCTTCCATCCTATCAGGTCTAAGGCAAACTGCTGTCCCCGTCACCTGGGGAGAGCCAGGTCCTACACACATTCACAGGGTGCACAGACAGAAACTTCCAGGGCAGAGACCTGATCTAGGTGACTAGCCACTAGAAGACTCAGGAGGGAGAGACGCTCCACTCTCCCCGCACTCCCAGTGGCTGGACAGGCGCCTCTCTACTCACGCTGAAGATGCCCTTCGGAGGAGTGAGCAGGTAGGAGCTGAGTCTCACACAGCTCTACTCTGGGGCCAGCCCCAGTGACGTGCCTGTTCCCCATCCACAACCTCTGTGCCCCTCAGTTCTCCTGCTGCCCCCACGAGGCCCACAGAAGGCCTGGGCCATGGCTCAGCCTGCTGGCCCTGTCTCCCTCCAATTTGCTCTGAGTCTCCTCGGCCTTCTGGGCTCAAGTCCACACTCCTCCTGGCCTGAGGGTCCCGCAAACTACACCAGGGCCCACTGTCCTCCTCTCTCACAGGCCCCTTGCCATGGAGTGACCTGTGTCATTGGGACACACTCCTCCTGCGGGCACTGGCACCATCCCTGCTCCTCTTCCAGCCCCCCTGCCTTCTGACCACCCTCCCACTTGGCCGGGACACCCTAAAAGAACCCATTCCTTTGGTAAGGAAGTGGCTGGGCCTCGCCTTCCTGCCCATTCAGTCTCTGTCCAGCAGGCAGGAGCCTGAGGCAGGAAGGTGGTGAAGGACACAGGGAGAACGGACAGCCCACCCAAAGGCCAGAGACCCCGGGGTGCTTGCTGTGAGCGCCACACGACAACTAGCAGGCAGGATGAGAACTCAGGGTGGCCCACGTCAGGGGGCAGAATGAGAAAAGAAAAAGGAAAAGAAGGAGTTTCTCAGTGGAAATGAATCTGACTAGTACCCATGAGGATGCAGGTTTGATCCCTGGCCTCACTCAATGGGTTAAGGATCCGGCGTTGCCATGAGCTGTGGTGTAGGTCACAGACATGGCTCAGATCTGGCATTGCTGTGGCTGTGGCGTAGACCAGCAGCTGCAGCTCCAATTCCACCCCTAGCCTGGGAATGTCTGTATGCTGCAGGTGCGGCCCTAAAAAGACCAAGAAAGAAAGAAAGGAAAGGAAGAAAATAAAAAAGATAGAAAAAAAAAGAGAGAGAAAAAAAGGAAAAGAAACAAAATGAGACAGAATGAGGATTTCTCCAGCAAAATCTCCAACAAGAGGTGGTTTCCAGACAAACTGAAAAGCAAACGCCAACAAGCTCCTTTGAGACAGCTCAGTGAGCCTGTGATGGGCCACAGTCAACCCCAAAGGTCAACCCCAGACGGTGGTCATTCCTCAGTCCCCAGCTCACCTGACCCCTCGGTAGCTTGTGGCTTGGCCAGTTCCTAACCCTCGGGCTCCTTGGGCCCCCCTAAGCGCCCCCACCGGCACCACCCTCAAGTGACTGTCTCCACACCGGTGACGGCCTCAGGCTCCGTGGCAGACACAGCCTCTAAGCCCTGGGACTCATTGGGGACAATCTGGATGACAGGAGACAAGGAGCGATGGCTGAGTACATCCGTGGTGGTCAGGGCCAGGGGGCACCTGGCATGGAGTGGGTGGGGTCAGCAATGCTGCTCCATATCCCACAACCCAATGGGGGCCAGGACACCCCACAAAGTAACCTGACCCTGATGTCAGCAGTGTGGGTGGGTGGAGAGACACTGCTCCAAGCTCCAAGATCCCTGGCTTGTTGCTCAGGCCACGCCCTCCCGGCCTAGCTTGTCCAAAGGCCATGACGCCCACATCCCCACCTTGGCTCCACCTGCTCCACAGAGCTGGGTGGAGCGGTCCTGCCAATCAGGTGCTTCAACTTGAACACAAAGCCCAACTCCATTTTCCTCTCCTGCACCATCCCTCTCGGTGTTTGTGTTAGGCTAGATTCCCAGAAACCTTTCAGATGTCCACGCACTTCCTCTCTCTGCCTCAGCCCCCAGCCCAATCGACCTGCAAACCGAGTCGGCTCAGTAGTCAGAGCACATCCGGAGTCGGATCTCAGCCCCTCTCCCTGACCCCGGGCCTTATCACTTTCCCCTCACCTTCAGGTTCAGCTCCATGAACAACCACAGGACACACTTAAAACCAACGTAAGATCAATGGTGGAAGCTCTAGTCCTCTTCCCGGCCCACAAGGCCTTGCTTGACCTGGGTGTCCCCTCCTTGCCCCCTGGCTTCCCACCTGCCCCCCCGTTACCCCCAACTGCTCCAGCCACACAGGCCTCCTCAGTGTTTCTCCTGCCCCAGGGCCTTTGCACGGGCTGTGTCCACAGCTTGGAGGCTCTGTATGGCTGCCTCTACCACCTCCACCAGGTCTCTTTTCTGGCACATTATCCAGACGTGCTCCTGGCCTCCCTTTTGGAAAGAAGGGCCCCCTCTCCCTAACCTCTCACCCTGCTGCATTTTCCCTCGCAGAGCTCATCACTCCAGAGACAGCATCTTCCACTGTCTTTGGATGCCTGCCTGCTTTCTCCACTAGAGTAGAACAGCTTTTACCATAAACAGCCAGACAGCAAATATTTTCAGCTTGGGAAACACTGTAACTGCTTGCCGTCAAGACATGAAAACAGCCAGACAACACGTCAATGCATGTGCGTGACTGTGTGCCAATAAAGCTTTACTTACAGAAGACGGGCGGTCGGCCTTGGGGTGCACAGGGCCTGGCATGTAGTAGATGCTTAATAAATACCGCTGCCTGAATAAACCTGCTGCTGGCTGTGATGATGCTGCCAGCCCAGGAACGGCTTTGGGAAAGGCTGGCCTCTTACTCATCAGCACCGCTCCCTCTGGGACCAGCAGGCTGGGTGGTGGGGCGGGACCCGTGGAACAAACCGTGCACTGAGCCACAGGTGGTGACTGCTGAGAGAGGCATGAGTCAGGCTGGCTCACCTTCCCCAGGGTTGAAGGGCTGGGTCCAGTCGTAGCCGTGGGGCTTCAAAACAGCAGTGACTTTGTACAGGTGGCAGAAGCCGGTCTTGCACTCGTTGGCGCGGATGAAGCAGAGCTCGTCCTCTCCCTCTGGTTGGGGGAAGGGATAGAAGATGTCGTGAACCTGTCCGGGCAGAGAGAGGACGCGTCAGGAGGTGGGGAGCGGAGCGGGGGAGGCGGACACAGGGCCCTTGAGGAAGGGGCGGCTCCGAGAGCCTGGCGTGGAGGGCAAACCCCAGGGGCGCTCGCTCCCGAGCTGGCTTCTCCATGTCACCAGCCCCCGCCCAGCTGGGGACCTGGGGCCGGGGACAAGGGACGCACACCCCTGCCCTTACGTTGATCCACACGTCGGTGACCTCCTCATACACGACATACGGCTGGACGTTCCTGGGCACGGCTCTGGCGAGGGCTGCCCGCTGCTCCTCACTCTCGGTGGTGGGGATGAACAGGGCTGGGGGCAGGAGGACAAGCTGGAGCCGCTGCTGGGGCCGGTCCAGGAACATGGCCCAGGCACTGGAGGGCGAAACGAGAGAAGATCCAGGCCTCTGGGGCCAGCGGGGCACCGATGCCCTCCTTTCCAAACTTGTGTATGACCAGAACACTCCTCCGTTGCCTCTTCACTGACAGCTGAGCAGGCGACCCTGCCGCACACAGAGGCCTCCTGGCTGGCCCCCGGCTCGGGGGGTGTGGGGTGCGGACGCAGCTGGAAACACCTCCCATCACTAAGTCTTAGAGCAGCGTTTTGTAAACTTTGGCAACTTCTGCCAAATCCTCAACCTTTATCTTTTGTTTCATATTTTGCTCTAAGTGGACAGTTAGTTTCTTTCTCCCTCCCTTCCTTTTCTTCCTTCCTCTTTCTCTCCTTCTCTCTCTCTTTCCTTCTTTTCTCCCTCCTTCCTTCCCTTTTTGTTTTTTGTTTTTGGTCTGCGGCATGCTGCAGCATGTAGCAGCCTGATGTGAGACCTCAGTTTCCAGAGCAGGACTGAACCCAGGCCTCAGGGGTGAAAGCGCCGAGTCCTATCTGCTAGACTACCAGGGAACTCCTGAGAGTTTCTTAACTTAAATGTATTTTTAATGGAGACCTGTCAGGGTTACAGGCGGAAAAGCCCAATCTCAACATAAAGGCAGGACAAGTAGAACCCTATCTGAGCAGCACCATGGGGATGTGAGACCCAGTGAGAGCCCAGGGGCTGCCGAAGACTGGAGCCTTGGTCTGGGCGGTCTCTGCTCTCTCAGGAAAGGGGCCAGTGGGGCCAGAAGCCCACTTCGTGGGCCACCATTTCTTCCAAAACTACTCAATCTTGCCGATGTGGGACGAGCAGCCACAGACGATTCTTAAACTGTGTGTGGCCGTGTGCCAATAAAACTTTATATATGGACACGGACATGGGGATGTCCTATCATTTTCACGAACGATGAAGTAGTTTCCTGTGGATCCCGTGTCCACCCCCCCACCCCCCGCCACATACATCATTTGAAAAGGTACAAGCCAGAGAGCTCCCTGGTTGTCTAGTGGCTAGGATTTAGCCCTCTCACCACTGCAGCCCAGGTTCAATCCCTGGTCTGGGAACTGGGATCCCACATCATGCCACTGCTTGCTGTGGCAATCAAACAATCAGAGCAATCAAAACGTACAGGCCATTCTTGACTTGTGGGCTTTAGAATAATGGGCAGAGGGTTGGATTTGGTCCCTGGGCAGTGGTATGGAGCCCTCGTTTAGAGCCATGGACCCCTAATCTGGGCAGAAGGGGTAGAAAGTGATTATAGGAGTTCCCTGGTGGAACTAGTGGTTAAAGAATCCGGTGTCATCACTGCTGTGACTGGGGCTTGATCCCTGCCCTGGGAATTTCTGCATGCTGCAGGTGCAGCCAAAAAGAAAGAAAGAAAATGAAAAAAGTGACTGCAAAAGGATGCCTTCTATTTTGTGAGGGAGACACTCACTACTTGCCATCCCGGGTCCAGCCGGCCCTGGCGATGTACTCCACCTTCGGGAAGAGCGTCCTGAAGGGCTGCACCAGCTCCTTTTCTTGCGTCGACACGATCTAAAAGAAAAGCAGACCTGGGTCACAGTTGGCCTGGCCACATGCTGCCCAGGAGGAGGTGGCCACTATTAGAGGGGCACTATGTTCTCACATGTAGGGGTCCCCACTCCTGGTCCCTGAGGACGGGGCCTTACTTGGAAACTGAGTGCCTGCAGTTGTGATAAGATAAAGTTGTACTGGTGGTGGTGGTGGGGGAATTCAACCGGACAAAGTCCCTATAAAAGGGGGGAAACATGGACACAGGCTCCTCACAGGCAGAGAATGTCTTGCAACGAGACACAGGGAGAAGGCAGCCGTCCACAAGCCAAGGAGGGCGGCCTGGGATAGGTCCTTCCCTCAAGGCCTCAGAAGGACCAGCCCAGTTGACATCTTGATTTCAGACTTTTAGCCTCCAGAACTGGGAGGCCATAAACTTCGGTGGCTCAAGTCTCCTGGTGGTACTTTGCTAGGATAGCCTGTTGGCAGGAAAATAAGGGAACATCCCCTCCCTGTGCCTCGGGACCACCTGGTGGCAGGTGGGACAGGGCTCAGAGGGCAGGCGGCAGGGCCCAGAAGCTGGGGCTCTGGATGGTGCCCTCTGCAGGTTCAGTTGGCCACAAAAAAAACCCTGCCCTGGAATGGCAAGCAGCCTGCTGATGCTGCCCAGCTGTCAACCATCTCCCGACACGGATCCTGGCCTTCCTTTCCGCATGCCCGGAGTTGGCGCCCTGGCCACTCTTACCTTGCCCTGACTGTCAGTCTGAAACTCGGCCAGTTTCAAGGCGATCTTGGGATTCTTGCTGCCTGTGGAAACAAAGCAAGGTGGACCTGGTGGGTGTGGCCCAGAAGGCTGACGGCAGATGTTGGGGTGGCAGTTGGGGGGTGATGCTCACTAGACGGTGACACAGATGGCATGTAGGAGGGGAAGGCATCGGGTGTCCAAAGGTCTCTCTGGCCTGGGCCCAAAGCCCCCAGGCAGGACTTTCTGACTTTGGGTCTGGACCTTGGTCCCAATGGTGATGTGGCAACATCTTTGCTGTTTAAGAACAGAGGTCAGACCTGTGCTGATGAGGGGGCCGTGGGGAGTTGCAGACATGAGGAAGACACCCTCTCCCAGCCTTTCGAGAGCTTGAAAGCTGGCTGCAAAGACAGCACATGCCCACAGAAAAGCCACCAATGATGCAGGAAGGTGGCCGGTGTCCCAGCGACACCAGTGGTCCTCAGCTGAGAGGACGCAGGTGCTCTATAAACTGGGGCCACCACAACACACTCTCCAGGGGATTCAGTTCAGGCCCCAGTTATTTCTATGACAACTCCCAACTCTGGCCCCCATGGCTCTAGCGCCCAGGCAGGTAGTGTCTTGGAGGCTCCGTTTTCTCGTCTCTGCAACAAGGGAAGGGAAAAGACTTCCCCACTTACACCAGAGACTGGAAGTTTCCATGGGAAGGCTCTGCCTGGCACAGCCTGCAGTTAGCAAGAACGAGTCTCTTGTATGCTTCCAGAGAGGTCCCAAAGACATGGAATCTGGCCTGTGCATGTATTTTGTGTGGCTCGCTAAGCATTTTTAAATGGTTCAAGTGACTTTAAGAACTGGGAGGTTTCTTGGGTGAGTCTGGACTTCTGGCTTCTCTCTCCCTCTCTTTTTAAAAATTTGGCTACGCCCACAGCATGTGCAATTTCCCAGGCCAGGGATCAAACCTGGGCCACAGAAGCGATCTGAGCAGCTGCAGTGACAATGCTAGAACCTTAACCCACTGAGCTATGAGGGAACTCCTTCTGGCTTCTCTGGAGACACTGGGCAGACTTTGTCTTCTCCCAAGGCAGGGAGTGTGTGATGTACCCTGGGATGGCACCTCCACTGCCTCCCCTGAGCTCCTACTGCGTCCTGGGCCCCGAGGGAGGACACTGGTCACCACTGAGGGTGGCACTGGCCCTGCTGTTGCTTCTGAGCCCAGACTGCTTCTCCATCCCAGCCTGGGTCCTAGGGGCCCATCCTGCTTGGTGCCTCGCGGTGTTCTGTGAGGCTTCAGACCACCACTCGGCCACCCGCACCTGTCCTGGGCCCTCACCTGTCCTGGGGTATCGGTAGGAGTCCGTCTTCCTCTCCTCTAGCGCAGGAGAGGGCACGTGAATGATCTCCACCTCAGACTCGTCGACCTCCTCATACAGGATTCGCAGCGTCTTGCAGCCGTCTGAACCTGGCAGGGGACAGGGGAGCCGCTGAGGGTGCCGGGCGTGCCTGCTGTCACCCCACACCCCCCGGCCCACATGGAGCCTCTGCTCTGTCACAGCAGGGCACAGGTGAGAGCAGTCCCTGGGGGCAGGAGCCCCAGCTCTAGACCTGAAGTCTGCCCCACTTCCTCTCGGGGCCCGCTTCCCTCCCTGTACAACGGGAACGAGAACTGAGCTCCTCCGAGAGCAAGGCAAGAGAGGTGGCACTGCAGGGGGCAGCTACGGGCTGAGCTGCCACCCCAGCCAAGCCCCACATTCCAGCCTGAACCCCTGGACTTCAGAACGGGGCTGCATTTGGAGAAGAGGTCTTTACAGGGGTGAGCAGGTTGAAATGAGGCCCTGAGGGTGGCACTGGTCCAGTATGTCTGTGAGCCTAGAAGAAGAGATTAGGACAGACACGCAGAGAGACACCACTGGAGGATACGAGAAGCAGGCGGCCGTCTGGAAGCCGAGGAGAGGGGCCTCAGAGGCCAAACCTGCCGACACCTCCATCTCGGAGGTCTGGCCTCCAGACTGCAAGCCAGAGAATGTCTGTCTGAGCCGCCCCGTCTGTGGAACTTGGTGACGGCCGCCAAGCAGACTTGCACTTGGGGCTCGGAAGGGATTCGAGTGAAAGTTGTCATGAGAAATAAGCAGATCACTGGGAGCTGACAGCTTAGCAAGGGGCATAGAGATTGGCAATACCAATGTCAAGGGGACAGAACCCACGGCCGTTCTTTCCTTGGCAGCTGATAAAGGTCCCCACCTGCCTCTTGTACCCTTGCCTGACTCTGGACAGACCAACCACATCCGCAGACCTCGGGCAAGCTCACCCGCCTGCAGGCTGCCATCTCCACACCCACTCTGTGGGGCACTGGAGGTGGGGGGGCTAGAAGCCCATGGTGAGGGAGTGGCAGTGCTGCGGCTCCCATTTGGCACGGAGGGCTCATGTGCCTGTCCACTGGGCTCAGGTCATTCCAGGGTCCTAAGCTCATCAACCAGTGAAAACTCTCGGGTTGCCATGGTCTGTGTGGGATGAGGAGGGGGGACAGGACAAGGGGTGAGCATCCCCTGGCCACAGCACTGGCGGTTCTGCGCTGCCTTAGAATAGCAGAGTTTGTATCCTGATGCCATCGAGACCAGTGGGTCTCAACCAGGGGCCATTCCGGACCCCCAGGGGACATGTGGCAATGTTCAGAGACATCTGTGGTTGTCACAACTCAAGTGACACTGAGTCATCATGGCCTTCACAGAGAATGATCTGGCCTCTGCATCTACAGGGCAGGGGAGGAGAAACTTCATTTTACAGACCAGGAAGCCAAAGTGGGACAGTCACTTGCTTCAGGCAAGCAGAGGGTAAGAGTGATCTGATCCAGGACCCTGACTCCTGACTGGGAGCCCTTTTCCCCAGAGATACAGACCATGGGGCACAGGCAGTGCCGTTGTGGTCGAAGACCCTGGCGCAGATGGAGGAGTGCAGGAGGTGTCCTCCCCAGAAACATGCCAATTCCATCTAGGTGTCAGCAATGCCAGCAGCACTTAGACAGCTGATGCCGACAACTCCTTCTTTTCTTGGGTGCCAGGTACAACGTATGGTGCTGCTTTCTCTTCATTGCACTTTTTTTTTTTTTTCTGGCCGTGCCTTCAGCATGCAGAAGTTTCCAGGCCAGGGATCGAACCTGTGCCAGGGCAGTGACAACACCGGATCCTTAAACCACTGAGCTACCAGGGAACTCCTCCACTGCATGGTTTTAATGCCTAGCTTCTATTTGTGGTAGGCCTATAAAATTATCTTTTCAAATCAATTTAAGGAAAAGGCGAAGTGATGTAAAGGCAAGAGCGAACAGCAGGCGAGGTGGCCCTTGGCTGCAACAGTGGATGGCCCTTGGCTGCAACAGCTTGATACCTGGGAGCCTGGCTTTCGAGGCCACACACCTCACTGACACACACAGAGGCACGAAGGCTGGGGATGAACTTTGTGAGCCGTGGAGGCCTGGCGCAGGGCAGAGGCTGAGGGAGGGGTGCTCCTGGCCAACAAGGAGGCCTCAGGGCCGCTCCTGCTCACGCAGCTGAAAGCCTGACACTACTCACATGCCCTGGGGAAATGACTCTCCCCAGGCTCAGAAAGCAGACTGAACACAGACTGAACACAGGCTGAACAGGGAGCAGGTAAGACCCCTCCGCCTTATGTGCAGGGCAGAGAAACAGATACGAAAGGGACTGCTGATCTGGCTTCTTTCATAACCTGTTGGCAAAATCCATCAAGCTTGAAGATGCATGTAGCCTCAGCTTCTCTTACAGCTGGAACTTGCTCTAAGGCAGGATCTCCGATACTTGGCACTGTCGCCCTGGGACCGGGTCGTTCTCGGTGGGGGGCAGTCCTGGGCCCTGTGGGGTGTGCCAAGAGCATCCCCAGCCCCTAAGCCCCTCAATGCCTCAATGTCAATACCTCCAGTCATGACAACCACAGATGTCCCCACATACGGCCCAGTGTCCCCTGGAGGAGCATAACCACCCCAGGTTGAGAACCGTTCATATACTCCCAGGAGGTCATCAGGATAAACATATGAAGGTTCCCTGGAGTATTATTTCTAACATTGAAGTAGAACCAAAACCCCAAAGTGTCCATCAGCGTGGACTTGTTAAGCCGACGGTGAAACAGCCAAGCCCCCCAGAATGGAAGGATTCTCTATATGTTGACCACAATGGACTGAATGTCTGTGCCCCGCCAGGATTCACATGTCAGATCCTACCCCCCCAATGTAGTGTATTTGGAGGCGGGACCTTTGGGAAGAGAGCCGGTTGTGAGGGTGGAGCCCTCAGGAAGGGGGTCAGTAGTGCCCTTTTATAGGGACCCCAGAGAGCTCCCTGTCCCTTCGCCACATGAGGACAGGATGCTAAGACAGCACCTCTGAACCAGGGCGAGGCCCTCACCAGACACCAAATATGCCTTGGTCTTGGACCTCCAGCCCCTGCAATAGTGAGAAATAAACACCTGCTGCTCACAAGCTGCCCTAGCTGTGGAATTCTGTCACAGCAGCCTGAAAAGACTGACACGGATGTCGAGAGGAAGGATGCCGAGGTTTATTTTAAGTGAAGACATCAAACAGCAGACGAACACATAGACTGTGACTCTGTTAATAAAAAAAAGTGTGTGCAGAAGCATTTTTAAAAATGGAAAGACACTTACCTTCCCAGGAGGCTGTGGGACACCACCAGTAGCCAGTGAAGCGGTCAAATTCTTCCTGGATGACAAAGGTGGCTACACCCGCAGATTTGGGGTCATCAAGGACACTAGACAAGCCTGGGGGCGGGGGGAGGAGAGAGAGCCGGATGAGAGATGAGGAGTCTGGTTTAGAGCAGGGCTTCTTCCCCTTGCACTGCTGACATTGGGCTGGGCCATCCTCTGTGGAGCACTATGGGGTGAGAGGCAGCACCCGTGTCCCCACTCATTCTATGCCTGGAGCACCCTCACCCAGCGGTGACTGCTCAAAATGTCTTGACACAAGGCCAGTGTCCGAGTGGCCCCTGGCTGAGAAGCTCAGGTTTAGAGAGGAGGCGCTGGGGCCATGGGGCAGGACGGGAAGCAGGGGTCAGAGGCCACGAGCGGCACAGTTCCGCAGATATCCATAGGAAGGTGATGTCACTTCTGGCAAGCAGGGGCCTCAGGGAAAACCAAAGTCAGTTGAGTTCTGAGTCTGACAGGAGAGTAGAGGCAGGAGGGGCTGAGATGAACAGAGGGGCACAAACAAGCGTCTGGTGGGGACGTCAGGCACCGTGGTCCGGCAGATTCAAGCAGAGGAAAACCAGTCGCCGGTCAGCTGGACTCTGAGGCCAGATGAGGGCCACGGGAAGGTCTAGGGAGATGCCCGTGGTCCAGCAGAGAGTGCAGTCAGGGGCAGGGGTCTGTCTAGAAGCTGGACTGGTGTCTGTGACGGCTATCCACAGAAGTGCTGGCCCAGGTCTGGCCCACAGACCACACGGGGTGCAGGTTCCCACCCACCCCGGGCCAGAAGCGTGGCGTCCTCTGCCTGGCCTCACCTCTGTGACAGAAGGTCAGCCGCTGCTCCTCGCCCGTCTCAATGTTGGCCACCCACAGGTCACTGTTGTTGATGAAGGAGAAGAAGGCGGGGTCGGCGGGGCAGATCTTGGGGTCCATCCGGGGCCCAGAACACTGGGTCTTGATTTCCAGGGGCTTCATGGGGGACACCTGGGGACAGAGAGGCCTGGCTCAGGGGGGCAGGATGCCGCCCCCCACCTCGTCCCCCCGCCGCCAGTGAGCAGGGCTCACCATGAAGCCGTTCTTGCCGCCATCCCGACAGTGGAAGAGGCTGTTGCTGGCCTGGAAGAGGAAGAGGCCGCTCTCGCTGTGGAAGTCGTAGGAGGTGATGCCGAAGACGCCCAGGCGCTTCCGCTCCCGCAGGAGCTCCTCTTCCCGGGAGTAGACCCCGTGGTGGGGCGTGGCCTGGGGACACGAGAGGGGACGGTAGACCCACATCAGAGGCCCCAGTACCCTGGCCACAGTCCAGCACAGGGGGAGCTCCTCCCCCTCTGCCCCATCATTCCCCACCTGATCTCTCCCAGACAGGGGGGTCCAGAGGGACATCACTGGGGCACTCCTCACCTGTCCCCAGTGCCATCCTACAGACCCCCTCCCTCTCGTCCTGGTCACAACCCCTTGCTGGGAGAACAGTCTCTCTGAATGCACCCACTGCTGGGCTTTCCTACTCTCTGCATGGGTAGGGATGGGGGCAAATGCAGGACCACCTGACCACTGGAACACCTGACCTTGGGTGGGGTGGGCAAACTATGGTGAATGCCATGCAGCTGCCCTGAGAATTCTGAAGATGATACAGACACGCTGAGGAAGGATAAAGGGGAGAAGTGCATTTTTAATTTTTTTTGCTTTTTTTTTTAGGGCCGCACCTGTGGCATGTGCAGGTTCGCAGGCTAGGAGCTGAATCACAGCTATAGCTGCTGGCTTACACCACAGCCACAGCCACACCAGAGCAGAGCTGCATCTGCAACTTACACCACAGCTCACGGCGATGCCAGAGCCTTAACCCTATGAGCAAGACCAGGGATCGAATCCACATTCTCATGGATACTAGTGGATTTGTTTCCGCTGCACCACAATGGGAATGCCCAAAAAAATGAATTTTTAAAAAAAAATTGTATTGTAGTACAGTTGAG
This sequence comes from Phacochoerus africanus, assembly GCF_016906955.1. Taxonomy (NCBI): domain Eukaryota; kingdom Metazoa; phylum Chordata; class Mammalia; order Artiodactyla; family Suidae; genus Phacochoerus; species Phacochoerus africanus. Next base: position 74,301,380 of record NC_062547.1, on the reverse strand, counting down.
GGATGGATAAAAAACATATCGTACACTGGAGTTCTCACTGTAGCTCAGTGGTAACGAACCCAACTAGTATCCATGAGGACGCAGGTTTGATGCCTGGCCCCTCTCAGTGGGTAAGGAGGTGCCATTGCCATGAAATGTGGTGTAGGTCACAGATGCAGCTTGGATACTGTGTTGCTGTGGCGTAGGCCGGCAACTGCAGCTCCGATTTCACCCCTAGGCTGGGATCTTCCACATGTGAGGCCCTAAAAAGCAGAAAAAAAAATGTGGTACATATACATGATGTAATATTACTCAGCCAAAGAAAGAATGAAATAATGCCATTTGCAGCAACATGAATGGACCTAGAGATTTTCATACTAAGTCAGACAGAGAAAGACAAATATCTTACAAGATCACTAATGTGTGCAATCTAATAAAAAATGATACAAAAGAAATGTGTTTTTAAAGAGCAGAATCCAAATCAAAACTAGCCCCATGCTGCAAGGAAAGCTATGTACAAAGGAGTTGGTTGGCTTGGTTGCTGTCTGGCACAGGGGACAGGCAAAAGGGTGAGTGGTTGCATGCACAAGGCACCCCTGCTATGGACAACTTATATTTATGGTCAAAAATTAATCAATGTTGGGAGTTACTGTCGTGGTTCAGTGGAAACAAATCTGACTAGCATCCATGAGGATGCAGGTTTGATCCCTGGCCTTGTTCAGTGGGTTAAGGATCCAGCGTTGCTGTGAGCTGTGGTATAGGTCGCAAATGCAGCTCATATCTGGTATGGTTGTGGCTGTGGCGTAGGCCAGCCCCTACAGGTCTGATTTGACCCCTAGCCTGGGAACTTCCATATGCTGTGGGGGCAGCCCTAAAAAGCAAGATAAATAAATTAATTAATATAAGCCAGTGCAAAGGCACTCTCACCGCTCACCGGCCTTCTCTTCCCGGGAGGTGAGGCACCTTTGGACAGCATTCACTATTAGCTAAGTTTTCATAAAAGGGTCTTGGTCCAAGTCACTTCCATGCCTTTGGTGAGGCATTTAAAAGGAAGAGGTGCTTCTGATATAAGCTGGCGTGGGTGTGGAGTGAGAGAGGAGAGAGGGCATCATGTAGGTATCCAGGGCCGGGTCTTCTTCTCTGTGGGACAGTGGGCTGGGGCCCCTCAGGGGTTTGGGGCCCACAGAAGCCACCTGTGGCCTGATGGAGGGGCTGTGGGCCCACCTGCCTTGCCCACAGGGAGGGCCCGACACGTGCAGCTCACCTGGAAGTGATCCAGCATCTGCTTCCAGGACAGGAGCAGCAGCGCCTCCTTGCGGACCTTCCTGGGGATCTCGGAGTAGAGGAGGGAGTTCTCTCGGCTGCCATATGGCATGCCTAGTGGGAGAGAGAGGAAAGCCGGAATGGGCGCCCTTGTCCGGGTTGCGGCGAGGGTCTCGGGCACTGTGGCCCCAGGCCGTGACTCTGGCTCTCAGCCGCTGGGCCCAGCTGGTTCCTCTTGCTTCTACAGAATCCTGGAGGTGCACCCCTCCCTGGAGAAGCCACGGGCTCTGGGTTTACACCTGCCAGCAGGAGCAGCAGGCTCTTCCAGCTCTGAGATGTTAGTGCTGAATATCTTAGCTTCAGTTACTGAAAATACAGTGCACAAGGGGATAAAAAAATGGGGGACAGTGATCCCCAATTCTCCACTAGCTAAGCTCCAGTCCAGTGGCCTACTCTATTAAGGGCTTTTGGAAAGGCCATGAATTAATCTAGGATTGGTGGAAGGGCAAAGCCACGGCCAGAAGTTGGGAAGTGTATATCCGATACAGCCCCTCTCCCTTCCACACTGCTGACACCAGGCCGGTCATCCTCCGCAGGGCCATCCCAGGTGCTGTAGCAGGTGGAGCAGCCTCCCTGGCCCCCATCTATTGGATGCCAGTTGTGACAACCCCAAATGTCCCTAGACATCGTCCAGTGTCCCCTGGGGTGGGGGTGGGGATCACCCCAAGAACCACTTATCTAATCTAACTTTATCTGTAAAATACAGTAGCTGCCTAGTGAGGATTCTGTATGGATTAAGTGGGGTAAGAAATACAAAGTGCTGAGCACAGAGAATGGCGAATAATGGGAGTTCCAGTTGTGGCACAGTGGAGACGAATCCGACTAGGAACCATGAGGTTGCAGGATAGATCCCTGGCCTCGCTCAGTGGGTTGAGGATCCGGTGTTTCCGTGAGCTGTGGTGTAGGTTGCAGACGCGGCTCAGATCTGGCGTGGTTGTGGCTGTGATGGAAGCCGGCAACTACAGCTCTGATTAGACCCCTAGCCTGGGAACCTCCATATGCTGCAGGAGCGGCCCCCCCCCAAAAAAGACAGAAAAAAAAAAGAAGAATGGCAAATAAAATAAGGCTCTATTTTTCAACCGGTGTCTCTGCCTCCATGGATAATGGTATGGATGCTGTTAACAAAGTTAAAGGGGGGAGCAGAACAGCTCTCTCAGGGTACCAGGGCAGCACTCCCCAGAGCATGCAACCCTCTGACAGCAGTGGCTAAGAGTAGGTCACAGAAAGCAGGCATTCCTCTTTGACCTCTTTTAATCCCAAGTTTCTCCAAGAGGGAGCCCTGGTTTGACACTGGCCTCTTTTCTGAGGCTGACCTCCTTGTAGGCGCTCTCACTTCTAAGAGTGGAGGACCCTGGGGTCCCCAAGCTCACCCCCTTCCCCCCCAGAACTAGCTAGAGTTCAATGAATAACACCCATTCCACCCATTCCTTATAGGTAGCTTCTCAATATGGCAAGTCACTCATGTATTCACCTATGACAAAGTCTGCTTATGGGGTATAGTCCATAAAAGAAGTATGAAGATGCAAAGCCAACTTAGACTTTGCAGGAGAGAAGCAGTCACAGATTGATTTCTAAGGACCATTTAAGCTGCTGCAGCTGAACTCATTCCCAGTTAGAGGCACAGAGGTGACGTCCATGGGGCCGTCCTCCTTCCCAAGTTCACAAGGCAGGTCATGTGGTGTGTGATTCCATTTACGTGAAATGTCCAAAACAGGCAAATCCAGGAACAGGAAACGAGTTGGTGGTTGCCAGGGGCTGGGGAAGAAGGGCTGGAGAGTGACTGCAAATGGGGACACTATTTCTTTCCAGAGGGTGGAAATGTTCTGGAATTAGACTATGGTGATGGTCGCACAATGCTGTGAATATACCAAAAACCACGGAGTTATCCACTTTTTTTTTGTCTTTCTCTTTTTTCAGGGCTGCACCCACAGCATATGGAGGTTCCCAGGATAGGGGCTGAATCGGAGCTGTAGTTGCCAGCCTACGCCACAGCCACAGCAACGCAAGATCCGAGCCAAGTCTGCAACCTACTCCACAGCTCATGGCAATGCCGGATCCTTGAATCCTTGACCCACTGAGCGAGGCCAGGGATTGAACCTACGTCCTCATGGATGCTAGTCAGATTTGTTTCCGCTCAGCCATGATAGGAACTCCCAGTGTTGTCCACTTTTAAGAGAGGGAATTTTAGGAGTTCCTTGGTGGATCAGTGGGTTAAGGATCCAGTGTTATTGCTGCTGTAGCTCTGTTTACTCCTGTGGCATGGATTCTATCCCTGACCTAGGAACTTACATATGCTGCAGACGCAGCTGTAAAAAGACAGGGAGGGAGAGAGAGAGAAGGAAGGAATTTTATGGGATGTGAATTACATCTCAATTTGGGGGGAAAAAAAAAAAAGCCCAGCACGGAGGGCCCGTATGGAGCACTGGGAGGGAGCAGGTGGCTGTTCTCAACCGAATGCTGTGTGCTCCGGCCAGCCTCTGTCCGCAAGCTCTATGGCCGACAAGACCCTTCCAAACAGGAAGCCAATTGTGTGGCCTTGCCAAGGACATCAGAGTCGCCTCCTCTCACTACCCATTAATAAGCAATGACAAGAAATGGTCCAAGTCCACACATTCCTTGGAGGAGCTGCCCTCGGCACCTGTGACAGTGGCACCTGGTACGGAAGGCAAGGCTCTGGGATGGCTGACCACGGCCGATGGTTTCTGCTGAAACTGTCCCTCCGCACCTTCTCTTAACAGCTCCACTCCATCTCTGCGGACAGCATCCAACCCCAAAGCCCTTCAGCATGGCAGGTGGCCCAGGCCTGGGCGAACATCACATGGCCTTAGTGATGGGCCTGGGGGCATGTGACCCTGGCCTGGACACAGGACACACAAGGTCTCACTTTCCCCAGAGGAGACTCCCAGTGCTGTCTGGGGCCCTGTGTCCTCCTCCAGCAGACACAGGATGTCCATTAGCAGGGGAAGAGCCCACTGAACTTGAGCAGTCAAGCCTTGGAACCTGAGCCTGTCTTCTGGGGACAGCAGTAGGCACATTTCTTTCGCTGTTCCATCCCATTTGCACTGGGCTCCACAAGAGCCTTCCTGGAGGACCATCTAGGAGGCAGGGGTCCCAGGGAAGTAGCAGGGCAGGCGGCGTGCTCAGAGCGGCAGCGTGGGCATTGCCCCCGGAGGTCCTTTCTGTTCAATCTATAAATGTTTCTGGCTGCCAGCATTCTGCTGGCACTGGGCTAGGACAGACAGATTATGAATACATGCGTGTTCCAGAGAGACCTGCCCCAGGATCTTGGACATGAAGTGAGGTCAAAGGTACTCCCAATAGCGGAGTTCCTTGGTGGCTCAGTGGGTTAAAGATCCAATACTGTCACTACTGTGGTGCAGGTTCAGTCCCTGGCCTGGAAACTTCCACATGCCATGGGCATGGCCAGAAAAATAAAAGGGTACCCCCAAGGCTGAGTGATGCAGGCCAGATCAGCTCAAGGGTGAGCAATGTCCCCCCAAAGAAGCAGCATGGCTGGGCTGTTCTCAGCATGTTTTGGGGTCTCAGTGAGTCCACAGCCCTTGTCTCGATCTGCCCCTACCCACAGGGGTGGGCCCTTGGAGCCTCCTATGGACCACAGGGACCGCCCACCCCAGGCCTACACACTGGCTAATGCTGAGTAGACGAGTGGACATCTGACCTATATTGAGCTAATCACACTCATTCCCCCAGAAATTTAAAGAAAGCTGGTTGGTTCTTACTAGTGGCTAGAACCAGACATGTGGCTTGGGAGTGAGACAGTGGAAGGCAGGTGGGCAGTGAGCATGGATCCATGGAGAGAAATACAGAAGGGCAGATGCCTGGGCTCTGTGGCTCTAGCTTCTCAATGCTGGTGAAGAGGTCTGGTGGGGGTTCCCGGCGACCCCAGTGTCCTTACTATCAGGGGCCCTTGGTGGCTTAAAGCAGCATTTCGGCCCCTTTCAGCAGCTCTGTGGTTGGCTTGACAAGGGCTCCCAGAGATGCCCCGTCCTCATTCCTGGAACTGGTGACTATATTCCCTTCTTGGGCAAAGGGACTCTGCAGATGGGATCCAGTTAAAGACCTCGAGCAGGGGAGATTCATGTGGATCATCTAGGTGGGCGCTAAACATGGTCACTTGCCTTATTAAGAGGGAGGCAGAGAGATTTCAGACACACAGAAGAGGAGGAAGTGATGTGTCAAAGATCGCAGTGATGCAGCCATAGCCAAGGAATGCCCGTCGGCCACCAGGAGTCACAAAAGGCAAAGAACAGACTCTCCCCTAGAGCCTCCAGGAGAGGACTGGCCCTGCTGATGCCTCGATTTCAGCCCAGAGAAACCCACCTCGGACTTTTGGCCTCTGGCACCGAAAGAGAATATATTTCTGTTTTTGTTTTTTTGTCTTTTCTAGGGCTGCACCTGTGGCATATGGAGGTTCCCAGGCTAGGGGTCTAATAGGAGCTGTAGCCACCAGCCTACACAACAGCCACAGCAACTCGGGATCCGAGCCGCGTCTGCGACCTACACCACAGCTCATGGCCACGCTGGATCCTTAACCCACTGAGTGAGGCCAGGGAACAAACCCACAATCTCATGGTTCCTAGTTGGATTCGTTAACCACTGAGCCACGATGGGAACTTCCATTTCTGTTTTTTTAAACCACCAAGCTGGTTTCAGTAGTAGTCCCAGGAAACTCATACAAATACCTTCACCGGGATAGCAGCTTAAACTTGAGCATATGCATGGCCCAAGACAGACTACATTGGGAGAAGGGGCTCAGGAGCTATGGAAATGCAGAGAAAAAAAAAAAAAAAAAGGGAGGCAATGGCTCACCATAGACTTAGAGTCTTGGCTGCTTTCGGTCCTAACAGCCAGTGCTCCCTTGGGTAAATGAAACTTGAAGCACATCCTAATCTCTCCTAGGCTAGAGTTGGCAAACTTGTTTCTGCAAGGGGCCAGACAGTAAATATTTTTGGCTTTGCAGGCCATATGACCTCTGTTGCAATTACGCTCCAAAGCAACCATAGATGGTCTGTAAAGCAATGGGCGTAGCTGCGCACCAGTAAAGCCAGGCTTCTAAAAACAGACGGCCGTCACCTGCCGACCCTTCTAGACCATTCCTTTCTCTGACTCCTCTTGCCAAACCACCATCTGGCTTCATGTGGGTCTCTGTGGGAAGGGACTGTGGGAAAGGGAGAGCGCTTTGGCATCCATCTCGGTCACTGTCACAGTCCCTGGCGAGGGGTCAGTCCAAGTAGGGGATGATCTTCCCCCATTGGTCCAGCCCTGACTGAGGGCTCACCAGGTGCGGGTTGAGGATACACAGCGGACCATCTGGCCCCCACTGCCCAGCGCTGAGGTTGAGAACCTACCCTGGGTCAACAATCATGAAGGAACACACCTGGCACCGTTCTTTCCTGCCCCAGAAGACCTTTAGGCAACACTCATTTGTTCAACAGATGTTTGCTGTCCACCAAGCGGGAGCCAGGCCCTGCTGCTGAGACCACAGGCCTGCATGAGGCCTAATCTCTGCCAGAAGACCCTCATACGGTCCAGCAGAGAACACAAAGGCAGCCTAACTGCCGATGATGTAGAAAGCGCCTCTCACAAGGCATGCGCGCGCACACACACGGATGCAGAAGTGATTAGTAATTACCATGCTTATCCCGGGATCTAGGGCAGGGAGAACAAGCCTGTGGCAAACCACCCCCCACTGTCAGCCCACGACAGGCACAGTTATGCAATCATAGCAACTTTCCTTGAGCCTCAGGATCCTTCTTAACATATGGTTCAATCCTTCTTCCCCTACAAGCACCTACCGGAGTTACTTTCAACTCCGACAGGGGGAGAAGCCAAGTTGTTTCTTAGCCAGGCCAGGCCCAGCCCAGCCCAGCCCAGGTGGCTGGGAAATGACTCAGGGGGCAGGCCTGGCTGACGGGGCCTGGAAACAATCTCAGGGCCTCAGGCCCACATACCAGGCTCGAACCATAGCACTGCCGCAACACGGATGGGGCAGGGCGGCCCTCTGCTCCACTTACGCACACACCTGGCCTCCTTGGGAACCTTGCTCCTGACTTTCATTATAAATAGATGTCAACCACGGGTGGCATCAAGACATGTCACTCATGGGACAATTTGCGCAGGGCTGGGCCCATGGCTTTGAAACTTCTACCTGACTGGACTGGCTAACTTCTCAAGACTAGAGGACAGAGGAACTGCTGTACCAGAAACATGGCCCTGCTCGAGGGTCAACTGGAGGGCCTGAGGGGAGCTTACCCAGGTAGTAGAGGCGGTGGGAGTGGGGGCCTGACTCGTCAGTCTTCTGCACAAACTGGAAGTCGTGTGGAGCCTTGTTGACGATCAGACCTGAGTTCTTGCGGCTGCCGTGGATGATGTTCCGGAGCTCATCCCATGAGTGCTTCTGCACCTGAAATCGGGAGGCTGGGTCCTCCATCTCAACCGCGTCACCCCGATCGCCCCGGTCGGACGTGGGCGCCCCGGTGGCCATCCTCTCTGCCCCCTCGGAATTCAACGAGAAGCTAGAAGGGGGAAGGGATGGGCAGGAAGGATGAGAAGGGGGGCGATACCCGAGTTCCACTCACCAGTTGCCCCCGCCATCATACTCTCTGATGACCCCAGCTGAGGCACACCACCGGGCAGCCTCCCCTGTCCCCCTGAGTATTTCTCAAACTGGTCCACTTCTCTCCAGCCACAAACCCTAAGATCTAAGCCACCGTCACCTCACAGCCAAATGACTATAACCATCTCCCAACTCAACGGCACATCCATAAAAAATCCTAGGAGTTCCCATCGAAGCTCAATGATAATGAACCTGACTAGGATCCATGAGGACAAAGGTTTGATCCCTGGCCTCACAGTGGATTAAAGATCCAGCATTGCCGAGAGCTGTGGCGTAGGTCGCAGACGCAGCTGGGATCCCAAGTGCTGTAGCTGTGTCTTAGAGTGAAAACCAGCGCTCATCACAGTCTTTGGTGCTTTCTGTCCTCTGATCTCTGCAGGGCCCTCAAACCTCACCTCCCTTCATCAATGGGCCTCTGGCAAAGTGGCCTTCTCTCAGCTCCCCAAACAGGCCAGACTCCTTCCCACCCCAGGGCCTTGATGTGTGCTGTCCCTTTTGCCTGGAATACTCCCCACCCACCCCCACCTCCCCGCCTTTACTGAATTTTTTTTTTTTTGGCTAAGTCCATGGTATGTGGAAGTTCCCAGGCTAGAGATCAAACTCGTACCACAGCAGTGACAACACCGGATCCTTAATCTGATGCGCTACCAGGGAACTCCTATACTAACTTCTAATCAGATCTCAGCTTAAATATCTGCTAGGTCATCCGAGGACCACCTGTACCAAAACTCGCCTCTCCACTTGTCTTTCACATGCCACCTGGTCACCCCTGCCCTCAGAGCATTCGTCACCATGGTTGTTCATGGATCCCATGTCTCCCCTGCATCTGTCCCATTCAGGGCGGTATCCCTAGAATGTCACATGGCCCCAGGCACACAGGAGGCCTTCCGTGGGGAGCCACAGAGCACTAGACTCTCGGGAAGGCCCCTGGGAGACATGCTCATGCACCAAGAATGGAGCTTAAGGAATGGGTCGGCCAAGCTCATCACCCATGCCGTCAGCTTGCTGGCCAGTGGGGGAACCTTTCGTTCCTCACCAGAGGTGCTCAGAGACCTGGGCAGACGTCCGCTGGACATGGGGAACTCCAGGTGAGAGGACTGGCGTGCATGCCCTTCCCCAGAGGCCAGCCCCCTCTCCCCTCCCACTCCAGGGGCAGCTACCGCTGCGATGGCTCCCTCGCTGCCCCTCCCCCTGATCGTGCTTGGCGCACTTCTTGGCTGAACTGGCTTGGCCAGGCAAATATTTGTTTTAGGGAAATCTAAACACAGCCACGGTGACCCAGGTCTAGAAGAGCTGGGGTTGTCTAGGGAGGCCTGAAGTGAGGCCAGCCTGCGTGAGCAGGCCAGCCCCCCTTTCCTGTGAGGGCACCGAATGGGCAAAGCAATCCCTCCTCCTCCGGGATTAGTAGCTTTAGGGGCACAAGTCCGTGTTCCTTTGTTAGTAAGGAAGTTGAAACAGTTACACCCCCCCGTCCCCAGGCGGGACAGAGGAGGCCGAGGGACGGCTTCAAAGGAGTCATGGACACACTGGTGCTCCCTCTTCACGTGGGTGCCTTAAGACTCCCAGAGGGTTTTACCTCTTGCCAACCTGAGACCCCACAGAGTGACCACCACAGGACAAAGGACCCCTGCCCACTCTGAGAGGCAAGGGGAGAAAGATGGGAGGAGGTACCCACGGCTTCTGAGCAACTGCTGCGGGCTGATTCTCTGAGTTTCCTTTCCAGGTTGGCTTCCCGCCACGCCCCCTGTTCTAACCCAGCCAGGCTGGGGGGCAGAGCTGCCCACTCCCAGCTCCCCTGACAGTGGCTCTGAAGATGGAGAACCACAAGCCAGTAGAGCCTTTGGCCCCTTGGGTCAAATAATGCAAACCCTGGGAGGACAGGAACATTGCCGAAGGTCACACAGGTAGGTCCTGGCCTGTCGCAAAGCTGTGTCTCATCCTTAGGGTGGCAGCGGCCACAGTGGGACCGGCAGAGCACTGCAACCCCCATGGCCCCACAAGCTGCTGGCAAGAGGCCTGGAGAACCAAGCCAGGGGATGTCCTCTAACCCACCAAGCTTCCCGCCCCCCCGCCCAAGTCTGCTGCCACACTTCATGAGCCACGTGCTCATGGCAGAAAAACTAGACCATGGCCTCCAGGGCTCCCACAGGGGAGCCCATAAGCTGAGAGCCTGGCAGAAGCACTCATAAAATCTCATGGCTTATTTCCACAGCAAAGAACCATAAAAATGACCTTGCCTCCAATCAGCACAGAGAGCCCAAGAAGCAAAAATCCGATCCAGGAGACGAGAAACGAAATGCAACATCAGGAGAAACTTCTAGGAATCTTCTGGATGTCACCAGGCAGCCTGAGAGCCCGGACAGGCCAAGGCTTGCCGCTATACCCGAACCCTCCACTCGCCTCTCCCCCCGCCAGCGGCAGGGAGAGGCGCAGGGAGAGGAACAGGTGAACGAAATGCTGCCCTTCCGAAGGCAGCCTGCGCCAGCCCATCTCACCCGGCGCCAGCTGCGGCTTGGCTTCTTGAGTCAAGGGTTTACACAGCTGGGGAAATGCAAGTGGATTCCAAGCCACTTAGGCCACATCCACCTACACTTTCCTTCTGCCAATTGGTAGGATGCCTCCCAGCTGTGACACTGCCAGCCCACAGCTCGGGAGCGGCCGGCCAGTCACTGTTAAGGTCAGGGGGCATTCTGTGATTTCTCTGTCTGAGCTGGAGCTTCATGAGCTGGGACCACCCACCCTCAGGGGGGCAGGTGATGAGGGAAGCAGGGCAGAAGGTAAGAAGGAAGTGCACATCCTCAGCATGGGCTGCAGGCTGGGAGAGTTCAGGCCGACCATGGAGTGATAAAGGCAGGAACTCGCCGCGCCCCTGCAGGCAGGGGTCCCCGGAAATGGCCAGCCACCCCCTGCCCCATGGGGCCGCCCGGCACCACCTGGCCTCCAGCTCCTACAACCAGTCTCACACAGTCCGTGTGCAGCCCAGGCGGTACACACCCGGGACCTAGAGCACATGAGAAAGGAGACTTGGGCCCCATCCCTAACCGACCCCCCAACGCAGAGACACGGCCCGTTTTCAGAACCTGCGTCTGGGAAATCACCGAGTTTAATAACATCAGCCCCGTCTTCCAGGACCAGGACCTTCTTCCATTCTCTTCCCACCTCCCCGACTGCTTGTGCTCACGAAAAGCAGAGTCTGAGCATCAGAAAATTAATGGTGAGATAGATCAGCTCTATCAAGGAATTCCTGTGGCCTCTTCATCTCGCGCCAGGCCCCACATGTGGGATTTACGAGCACCTTGGGCCTTGTGTGGATAATTACGTGTAATCCTCACTGCAACCTCACTGACCCAGCCTGTGTCAACAATGCCACAGCTGAGAAATCCCACACTGGCCCACATAGAACAGCCAGGATGGCTCCTTGGGGAAATGCAGGAACACGAGGACGGCGAAGGGGCCTGCCCAGACCTAAGACTCCACTGGAAATTTGGGAACTAATGCAACATCCCCACTGCCCAAGGCGCCCAAGGTGTGCCCCTTACCTTCTCCAACGTCCTGTGTTCGCGTTGTCCAGCCGCAGTTTCTTAACCTTCCGCATTAACCACTCGGCTGACCTCTGGGTGGGTGAGCCTGCTGGTGGAGAGATGCAGGGCTGCTGCTCTCACAGTGTAGGGGTGCAAGCCCTGGCCTCGCTCCCTGCTCCCATTCCTCGAGGCAGCCCTCCCGCCCATGGGGCACTCCCAAAGCCAAGGGCATTCTCATGAGGCAGATGGTTCAGGCCCTGCCCTGAAATTCCAAAGGCTGCCAGGCATTTGCCAGAAATCAAGCCACTCTCCCAAGGGGAAAAGCCCTGAGAAGACGGGAGTTTCAAATGAGTCAGGGGATGCCACTCACAGGCTCTTGCTGGAAATCAAGTAAACCCAAATTCCCTACTGTGGTTGCTCCCTGATGGCCCTCCTGATCCCACCTCTCCCCCATCCTTGACCATGATTTCCAGCCACAATGGCCTTAACCTCCCCTTACACACTGACTCCCTCTCACCTCAGGGCCTTTGCACTTACCAGTCCCTCTACCTGGAACACCTCTGCCCTTTGTGTTTTTTCTTTTTTTTTTTTTTAGGGCCACACTTGCAGCATATGGAGGTTCCCAGGCTAGGAAGGGGTCCGGTCAGAGCTGTAGCCACCAGCCTATGTCACAGCATCGCCAGATCCAAGCCACACCTGCAACCTACACCACAGCTCACAGCAATGCCAGATCCTTAACCCACTGAGGGAGGCCAGGGATCGAACCTGTGTCCTCATGGATACTAGTCAGATTCATTTCCGCTGAGCCACGACGGGAACTCCTGCCCTGCTTTTTGTATGACACGGTCCCTCTTATCCTTTGTATCCCCATATCACCTCTTCAGGGATCCTTCCTGGCATGCAACGCAGTTTTGACCTTGTCACCCCCATTGCAATGCCTGGCCTTTCTGCACAGCACTCAGTGTAGGACAGTAGTTCTCAATGGAGGTGATTCCTCTCATCCCAGAGGACGCTTGATGTCTGTAGGTATTTTTGGTTGGGGTGAGGGGGTTGCTACTGGCATCCAGTGGGTGGGGCCAGGGATGCCACCAAACACCTCCAGTGCCCACAATGGCCCCACCCCTGAGGAGGATCCGGCCACAATGTCAGCAGTGCCCAGGGGAAGAAACTCTGTGTTTATTGTTTGGGGAAAAAAACCTGAGTTAGATCCTTAGGCTCACACTAGATACCAAAACAAACAAACAAACAAACCCAGTGGTTCAGATGGTGTGAACCTGGGTGGTGTCTGTGAGTTGCCTCCTCTCCCTCCCTCTGGTTCGTATCTAAATGGGTGCAGCATCCTGGGACCTTTATAGGTCAGATGGTTATGGAACAGAGAGTCTTTTGGGGGTTAGTGGAACCCCCTAATCCAGGGGGTCTCAATGGAGGCCAGCTCTGGCCCCCAGCGGACATTTTTGGTTGTCACAACTGGGAGGCAGGTGGCAGGCATCTGCCTGGTGGAGACCAGGGATGCTGCTAAGCGCCCCACAGTAAGCAGGATGGCCCCCAACTACAAAGAATAATCTGGCCTCAAATATCACTAGTGCTGAAGCTGAGAACTCTTCTCTGGGTGGGTGAGCAGCCCCCCACAACAGGATGTCTGCTTCACAGAGGCAGGTGCTTATCTGTTCCCACTGTGGCCCCGGCACACAGGCAGCACTCCTTAGACACCTCAGGTGGAATGAAAGAGTCCCTGTCCTGAGGCGAATGCTGTCTAAAGTCAAAGGGAACCCTGGTAACTTCTTGGTGAGACAGATGCCCAGATGTTCTGAGAAAAATAAAGCAGCGCCTGGTCCCAGGACAGAGTTCTTATGGAAGAAGTGAAACAAAATATCACCACAAAGAAGCACTGATTTCACTCTCAGTCCAGTGGTGAAAACTGAGGGCTCTAGTATCAGAGAGATCTGGGTTCAAATCCTGACTCTGCCACTACTGGGTTATGTGACCTTGGAGAAACCACCTAACCTCTCTGTGCCTCAACTTCCCCACCTACAAAATGGAACTACAGTGCCTATGCCTAAGGCTACTCTGAGAGTTAAAGGAGACTGCACAGCTAAAACAGCTGACAGAGCAGAAACTACAGGGCAGCTAACACTGTCATCTAAAAAAGTTGCTTAAAATTACACCAAGGGGGAGTTCCTACTGTGGTGCAGTGGGTTAAGGATCTGGCATTGCTACTATGGCTTGGATTCAATCCCTGGCCTGGAAACTTCCATATGTGGCCAGTGGCCATTAAAAAAAAAAAAAAAAGTTACACTAAAGTTGCTTTTAAGAGCCAGAATCCACACCATCTGCAGATTGAGTGCCAGGCACAGTGTTAGGGGTGCGAGGTGCAGGCACACATCGGCCAAATCCAGCTGGAAATCAGCAGGCCCTCCTTTTTCTCCCCCAGTCCTTCAGGGGCAGCTAGAGTGGGATGCTGAAGAGAAAGAAAACTCCAGCAAGAGCACACAAAGCTGCCTCCACTGGGCTGGCTCCCCCACCAACTGTCCCCAAGGGCAGTGACCCCAGGACTGCAGGAAACCACTTCTTGCCAAATGCTGTATTCTAAAGCAGGCAAATGAATCCCACCAGCCCACACCTGGCCTTCCTGGCCACCTCGCCCCAGCACCACTGACCTTCTAAAGGGTCCAGAAAGCCTCCATTCCGGCTGCAGATGTGACACAGACCTTAACAGAGTAAATGTGCCATTAACGGGGCAACTTAATGGAGAGACTGGCTAACCACTCACTCTCCTTCCATTCAGGAGTCCTCAAGGGTCGGGCCTGATTCTCTGTACCCAGTATATCCTAATGATGCCTCACAGCCCTGCAGTGCCGTCTGCATGTCCTGAACCATACCCTACATGCATGACCAGCCACTGGGCCCAATTCGCCCAGGATTCAGCAGGGCACTACAGGGATTGGTGACTACAGGGCACCCCTCCTGGGCTTAAGTCCCAGCTCCTGGAAAGATTTGTTCCCGTGGTCAAAGCAAGTGACTTCCTGGAGTGGGGGCAGGCGGAGATGGGGGCGGTGGAGAGTCAAAGGGAACTAGCTGGATCAAAGGGAACTAGCCGCTTCTGATGGCTTAGCTGCTACATGGATGGGAAAGTGTCAAGACTGGGCTAAGCCTATGTAGGAAAAGGTGGGTGGCTGGAGAGGCCTGGGAGGGAAGCTGAGAGAAGGGGCTGGACCTTGTGAGGATGCGGGTGAGGAGGCCAAGCGTTGGGGAGGGGTGAAAAGGTGGGGGTCAGGACGCAGGTCAGGGAGGTGGCCTCTGTTCTCAGATAGGTAGTATGTGTTTGCATGGGGAGGGGGAGAAGACGGGGCCCTCCACAGCCTGCAGGGAAAGGAAGGTGTTACCAGGTGCGGCACCCCCGGAAGGAGCCAGAGCTAGGTGGCCTGGGCAGCAAAGGGATGGGAGAGGAAGTCGGGTCGGGCCGGGCCGGGCCGAGAAGAGGCTGAGAGGTCGCGCGGCAAGCGGACGGGTCGAGCGGGGAAGATGGGATGAAGAGAGGCGGGGACTGGAGGAACCGCGAGTCTGGTCAATGGCGGGGCCAGAGTGCGCGGACCGGGGCAGAGGGCACCCGTCAGGCGGGTGAATGGAGAGTCCAGGGTTGAGGCTCAGGCGGGCCCGGTCAATGGTGGGTTCAGGGTCGCGGCCGGGGCCGGACGGGGCGCGGGGACGCAGCTCACCAGGGCTCGGGGCCGGTGCAGGGCGGCGGCCGGGCTGGGCAAGGTGTCCCGGGGCCAGCGGCACCTCAAGCTCGGGGCTCCATGCCCGGGACTGCGGCCCCGGAAGTGGCGGGTGCGGGGGACAGCAGAGGCGGCGGACACTGGGGTACCCGGCAGCTCAGGCCCCTTTGACCCGGAAGTCGAGCGGCCCAGGCGGCGGCCTGGGATTGGCCACCGCTCGGCCGGCACCAAAGAGGCCGGAGCACTGGGGGGGGACACGCCAGCATGCCCCTGCATCAAATGGAGTGAAACGTCCCTTGGGTTGCTCCTTCCTGTGCCGGGAGAGCTATTAAAGAGAAAGACACCCCCTCAAGTAACTTGGTATCACCCAAGTAAACGTAATACTTCTACTAAAGAAACCTAAGAAAACGTCGTCTCGTTGTCGCGTTGGTGGTATAGTGGTTAGCATAGCTGCCTTCCAAGCAGTTGACCCGGGTTCGATTCCCGGCCAACGCACGTAGTCAAATAGCTTTTCCTTTTTTCCCTGCTCTTACGGTCCATTTAAAACTTTCTGATAAAACGTATAGCTAGTATTTGTACTACTTTGCAATAACTTATAAAATCCCATATCTACAAAGACTAGAGAAATTAAAAAAAGAGCATAGAACCTGAATTTCTACTGCAGTTATTTTGAAGCAAATTTTAAAATTCTATAATAAAGAAATGATAAAGGGAATGTTTCCACCCGGGATCAAATAAGGGACCTTTGATGTGTTAGGCGAACGTGATAACCGCTACGCTAAAGAAACCAATATGGGTCGTATTTTTTTGGGCTTATTATAGACAACGTTACAGGACTTGTTACATTATAGCTCCCAATATGAACATTTGGTTCTGTCAGCCCAGGTGATTCTCGTTCTTTCTGAATATCCATCCCTCCGCTTGACGCGGTTGGAAGCTGGAAAAACACAGAATAAAAAAATCTAATAACCCCCATTCCCAACGCGCGCGCGCGCGCGCGCGCACACGCACACACACACACACACACACACACACGCACACACACACACACACACACACACGATTAAAACAGTCCAAGACAAAAACTGTTCACAAATCCATCCTGAGGGCAAACAATGTTTCTTTAGTTTGTCTCATGCATAGATTCTTTATTTAAACTCTTACCTGTATACAAATATACAAATATTAACTATGTTGCTTCAGCCCAAACCACTTTCTACGAGAAAGAAAGGTCTTTCTGTAAAAGACCTGTAAAGGACATTAGGTACAACTAATTTGGAAGGGGAAGGAAAAAAAAAATCTCGACATAGAAGATGATGAAAATGACTTTTCATCTCATAACCCAAAGTTAACTCAGTTTAGGCCAGTCTGTTTTTTTGTTGGTTTTTTGTTTTTTTTAAGAGAGATAGGAGGAAGGGAAATGGTAAGAATTTAGGATCAAGCCTAAAAATAATAAATAATGGAGAGGGTGTGGAGAAAAGGGAGCCCTCCTCTACTATTGCTGGGAATGTAAACTGGTGCAGCCACTATAGAGAACAGCATGGGATTTCCTCAAAAAAACTGAAAGTAGAGCTACCATCTTGCAATCTGAAAACCTGCATATGGTCATATGTCATGAGAAAATCATAATCTGAAAAGATAAATGCACCCCAATGTTCACAGTAGCACTATGTACAATAGCCAAGACATAGAACCAACCTATTAGACTAATAAGATGTGGGGGAGTTCCTGTTGTGGCTCACAGTAGGAAAACAACAAGTATCCATGATTACGCAGGTTTGATCCCTGGCCTTGCTCAGTGGGTTAAGCATCTGGCGGTGCGTGAGCTGCGATGTAGATCACAGATGCGGCTTGGATCTAGCCTTGCTGTGTCTGTGTTGTAGGCCAGCAGCTGCAGCTCCAATTCCATCCCTAGCCTGGGAACTTCCATATGCCATCAATGTGGCCCTAAAAAGCCAAAAAAAAAAAAAAAGTGGTATACGAGTTCTGGCTGCATTGCAGTGGGTTAAAATCTGACTGCAGCAGCATGGTCACTGCGGAGGCTCAGGTTTCATCCCTGGACAGCATAGTGGGTTAAAGGATCCTGCAGTAGGTGGCAGCTGTGGCTCAAATTCAATCCCTGGCCCAGATTCAATGTGGTATATATAGACAATGGAATATTAGCCATGAAAAGAATGAAATACTGCCATTTGCAGTTTCATGGGTAGACTAGAGATTATCATACTAAGTAAGCCAGATACAGAAAGAGAAATGTCATATAATATCTCTTTTATGTGGAATCTAAAAAAATATAAAACAGGGTTAAGGATCTGGCGTTGCTGTGAGCTGAGTTATAGGTTGCAGACATGGCTTGAGACCTGTGCGTCGCTGTGGCTGTGGTGTAGGCCGGCAGCTATAGCTCCAATTTGACTGCTAGCCTGGGAACCTCCATATGCCGAGGGTGCAGCCTTAAAAAGCAAAAAAGAAAAAAAAAGAATTTAGGGGACTCCCCCATTGTGGCTCAGCACTAATGAAACTGACTAGTGTCCATGAGGATGTGGTTCAATCCCTGGCTCCACCACTCAGTGGGTTAAGGATCTTGTGTTGCCATGAGCTGTTGTGTAGATCAAAGACGCGGCTCGGATCTGCCATTGCTGTGGCTGTGGCATAGGGCAGCAGCTGCAGCTCCAATTCCACCCCAGCCTGGGAACTTCCATATGCCACAGGTGCTGCCCTAAAAAAAAGTTAGGATTGGATTGCTGTAAAGTCCACTTTTTTCCCCTACAGGGTCAGTATTAGGGTGAAGAGAGTGAGACACTGACTTCAGGTCAAAAATTAGGGTGGCTCCAAAAAAAACCCCCCAATAATCAAAATGAATGATATTTGAACGCACTATTCTAAAATATCAAGCAATCCCAGACCAGGGCAGTGGGTTAAGGATCCAGCAGTAGCTGGCATAGGTTGCACCTGCGGCTGGAATTCTAGCCCCCCCCTCCCCCCAGCCCGGGAACTTCCATATTCTGCAGGTGCGGCTGTTAAAAAAAAAAAGAAAAAAAAAAATCAGGCTAATGGCAAAAAGCAACCCCATAGCGAACAAAATACTAAAATCTTCAATCAGGACAGGTTTTGACAAGGTCTTACTGAGTCATGTTGGAATCTGAGGCAAAAGCAAAAATATTGTCCCTATGTGTCCGTTTTTACGTTTTGTTTTTTGGTTTATTTGTGTTTGTCAAGCATTTGTCGTGGGGAAGTTCCCAGGCCAGGGGCAGGGATCAAACCCCATTCCATAGCAGTAACCAGAGCCACAGCACTGACTACCAGCTGGATTCTTTACCGCTGAGCCACACAGGAACACCGCCCTCTATGTATTTATAATGGCAATCCCCCCCCCTCCCCAGAACATTGTTGAAAATATTGACACTTAAAAGTAGATATATTAGGAGTTCCCTTCATGACTCAGTGGTTAACAAGCCCAACTAGGATCCACGAGGATGAGGGTTCGATCCCTGGCCTTGCTCAGTGGGTTAAGATTTCAGTGTTGCCATGAGCTGTGGTGTAGGTTGCCAGTGTGGCTCGGATCCAACATGGCTGTGGTTGTGGCAGTAGGCTGGCAGCTGAAGCTCTGATTGGACCCCTAGCCTGGGAACTTTCATATACCGCAAGTGCAGCCCTAAAAAGAAAAAAAAGTAGGTAATTAAAATTCACAAGCTTTTTACTTTTCTGTGTTTAATGGAAGCAGAAATATCAATAATATTTTCAGTAAATGCTTTGGGGGATTAAAAATTTTTAATTACAAAAAACATTAAGAAGGAGACAGTTTTCCTTTTGCCTCAGGTCCCAACACAGCTCAGCAGGGCACTGTGACACTGTAATCTATCTTCTGTATCAGTTTCCTACTACTGCTGTGACAAATTACCACCAACATTGGCTGAAAAGAACACAATTTTATCATCTTCACTTCTAGAGGTCGGAAGTCCAAAAATTGGTGCTAGAGAGCTAAAATCAAAGTTTTGACTGGGCTGCATCCCTTCCAGAGGCTTTGATCCTTGAGAATCCAAGAGAAATGGTTCCCGGCCTTTTCCAGCTTCTAAAGGCTGCCCACACTCCTTGGCTCACGGCCGCATATCACTTCAGCTTCTGGTTCTGTCTTCACATTTCCTTCTTTGATTTTGATTTTCTTGCCTTCTTCTCACGAGGACTCCTTTGATTATACATCAACCCCACCCAGATAATGCAAAATAAGCTCCCATCTCAA
Organism: Phacochoerus africanus; assembly: GCF_016906955.1. Lineage (NCBI taxonomy): Eukaryota > Metazoa > Chordata > Mammalia > Artiodactyla > Suidae > Phacochoerus > Phacochoerus africanus. The sequence goes on along the minus strand of NC_062547.1, from coordinate 74,281,970 downwards.
AATCCTTAACTGAATCCCACCTGCAAAGTCCCTTGTGCCATGGAAGGGAGCATCTTCCCAGATTTTAGGTGTTAGGATGTAGACATTGTGGGGGCCATTATTCTGCTGACCACACCTTCCTTTGTCATTAAACATTCTTATGTGATATTCTTTTTGACAACTGTATATTATTCCACACATCCATCCATTTATCAAATAAGTATTTACTGACCCCTTACTCTGTGAACAGGCAAGGGGAATGATGAGGCAGAAGTCAGGCCAGCCTGGAGCTGGCCATGAGTGAGCTGATCTGAGGAATATTTAGAACCCAGTGTTGGCCAGACCTACCACTTTGCCGCCACTAAAAGAGCTGTAATCAAGAAAAACAATAACAACTGTTGAGGAGAGTGTGGAGAAACTGGAACCCTCAGACTTTGCATGTAGGAGGGAAAAATGAGGCAGGTGCTGTGGAAAGCCATCAGGAAGTTCCTCAAATGGTTAAATGGATTATCTGAGGCTGCAATTCTACCCCTAGGTATCAACCCAAGAGAACCGAAACCATACATCCATATTAAAAAAAAAACCCTGTACACATACATCCATAGCAGCAGGGTTCACAATAGCCAAATCTGGAAACAACCCAAGTGTCCACTAATGGATGGATGGTTACATACAGTGTGGTCCAACCAGACAATGGAATATTATTCAGCCATAAAAAGGGAAAATGTATTGGTGACTTCATGTTAAGTCCAGAGGTCACTTCTCTGTCCTCCTCCCCCTTGGCAGCATGTGATCCAACCACTGCCTCCCCCTGGGAACTTTTCAAGGTTCTCAGGCCTTTCTTCTCCCCACCCCCCGGTGGCCTCCTGACTCTGAGGTCTCTAACCCCATCTACACCCCAATGATGCCTACAGTCCTGTCTCTAGCCCAGGCCTCCCCTGAGCACCAGACATGGGTCCAACTGCCCTTGGAAGTCTCCACCTGAAGGGCTCATGCGGCTCTCCCACTTATTGTGGCCCTAACTGAGCTCCCTATCTTCCCCACCCTGCTTGCTAAGCACTGACTGTGTGTGTCTCCCCAAAGTTTATATGTTCAACCTACCCCCCAGTGTGATGTATTAGGAGGCGAAGCTTTTGGGAGGTGATTCAGACATGAGGGTGAGGGTGGAGTCCTCATGAATGAGACTGGTGCCCTTAGAAGAGAGACCCCCAAAGGTCCCTCGCCCCTTCCTCCAATAGGGGCACAGCAAGAAGACATCATGTATGGGAGTTCCCGTTGTGGCTCAGTATCCATGAGCATACAGGTTTGATCCCCCTGGCCTTGCTCATTGGGTTAAAGATCTGGCATTGCCGTGAGCTATGGTGCAGGCTGCAGAAGCAGCTTGGATCCTTCATTGCTGTGGCTATGGTGTAGGTCAGCAGCTGCAGCACCAATTCGGAGAACTTCCATATGCTGCAGGTGTGGCCCTAACCCACCGAGCAAGGTCAGGGATTGAACCTGCAACTTTAACCCACTGAGCAAGGCCAGGGATCGAACCTGCAACCTCATGGTTCCTAGTCGGATTCGTTAACCACTGCGCCACGACGGGAACTCCCTGAGCTTCTATTTTGGAAACCATTCCAAACCTACAGAGAAGCTTACGAGATAGTACAATCAAGGCTCTAATACCAAACCTCTTTTCTACTACAGCTCATTAAAAGAATGGAGCCCCCTGATCTCAGGGGAGTTAGGGAGAGAGCAGAGCAGATGTGCTGATGAGGAAAAAAAATTTAAAGTTCAAAAGAGCTGGAGTTTCCGCTGTGGCTCAGTGGAAACGAATCTGACTAGTATCCGTAAGGATGCAGGTTTGATCCCTGCCCTTGCTTAGTGGGTTAAGGATCCGGCGTTGCTGTGAGCTGTGGTGTAGCTCACAGATGCGGCTCAGATCCCACGTTGCTGTGGCTCTGGCCTAGGCCGGCAGCTACAGCTCCGATTCAACCCCTAGCCTGGGAACCTCCACATGCCACGGGTTTGGCCCTTAAAAGACAAAAAAAAGTAAAGTTAAAAAGAGCTAACGACAGGTGGGTTTCTGCTTGGGCAGATAAGTGAAAATAGACCTGCTTCAGAAACCGCTAGAATCATATAGGCAAAGGTAATTTCTGGTAGTAACTAGACTAGACTGCCTTCCACATAGATGACATTCAAGGTCATCAAGATAAGCTAAAAATAAAAGAAAAGCCTTCGGATCTTTTTCAGAGGGTGAGAGAGAGCTTCGTTTTTTACAGCATTCCCTTGTGCACTGCTGAATTTGGATGAGCCATGTTGTCGTAATTAAAACCGATTATAAACACGGTAAGAGTATAGGATATTTGCTTTCAGTCTCTTCAAAGCAATAAGTCATTTCTGATACAGTTGATTTCTTCTGTGAATGATATCATCTTTTCAATTAAACATTACTTGACGGAGTTCCCTGGTGGCTCACTGGGTTAGGAATATGGCATTTTCAGAGTTCCTGCTGTGGCACAGCAGAAACGAATCCACCTAGTTTCCATGAGGATGTGAGTTCAACCCCCGGCCTAACGCAGTGGGTCTGGGATCAGGCATTGCCATGAGCTGTAGTTTTGGTCACAGACGTGGCTCAGATCCTGCATTGCTCTGTCTGTGGGGCAGGCCAGCAGCTGTAGCTCCGATTTGACCCCTAGCCCGAGAATTTCCATATGCTGTGGAGGCAATACTAAAAATTTGATAGTGAACTACCAGTTAACTAGTAGTTAAATAATGATAGTTAGGTTGCTGAGTCCTGCACTAGGTCTTTTAATTTCTTCTTTATCATAACCCACTTTTATTGGGGGGAGTCAAGATTCCTATCATGCCCATTTTATAGATGGGAAAACTAAGGCTTGGTGATTTAACTTACCTAAGAAGCTGTGTAGTGGAGAAGTATGGGGGGAGAGAGAGAGAGATTCATTTCATAAAAAACCTCACTCACTCCATTCCCATTCTGGTCTCCTGAAGCACAGCTATTTCAATACAAATAATTTTTTAATTTTATTTTTGTCTTTTGTCTTCTTAGGGCCACACCCACGGCATATGGAGGTTCCCAGGCTAGGGGTCTAATTGGAGTTGTGGCTGCCAGCCTACACCACAGCCACAGCAACGCCATATCCAGAGCTGCATCTGTGATCTACACCACAGCTCATGGCAACACTGGATCCTTAACCCACTGAGTGAGGCCAGGGATTGAACCTATAATCTCACGGTTCCTAGTCAGATTTGTTTCTGCTGCGCCACGATGGGAATTCCAACACAAAGAATTTTTGCTATTGAGAAATACTTTTAAGTTAAACTGTTTATTCCCTTGGTGTCAGAACCACAATAATCATGTTTGAATGAATCAATTCTGTGATTGATTACCTGGAGAGGTTTTCAGTGGCTGGGAACTCCCGTCTGCTTTATATTTGCAATCTTTTTTGGTTTGCCTATTTTGGTCTTTTTAGGGCCACGTCCATGGCATATGGAAATTCTCCATCCAGGGGTCTAATCAGAGGAGCTGCCAGCCCACATCACAGCCACAGCAAAGCAGGATCCGTAACCCACTGAGTGAGGCCAGGGATGGAACCCACCTCCTCATGGATACTAGTTGGGTTCCTTACGCCTGAGCCACAATGGGAACTCCCTATCTTTGAGATCTCCATTGATTTATAAAATAATGCCTTTGTCTGCAGCCCATGCTGGAGTTCCTCATCAACATACACACAACTCCTGGCATTCGGCAGGGGGTCCTACAATTCTGTCTCACACACCACCATCACCACGACTGTAACAATAGACAACACTAATGAAAGACCGCCTGGGCGCTGGGTGCCCTGCTCATGTATTTCACCCCAACAACTACACTGTGAAGTGTGATCTTAATTCTATTTTATAGACAGGGAAACTGAGGCCAGAAGGAATGAAGCCAGCTGGGGCATGGGCATTTTAACCCTGGCATTTTGACTCCGGAAGACACATCTCTAAACCTTTCCACAGCTAACCTATAAATGTAGAAAGGGCGTTCTCAATCAAGAGATGATGACAAAGTCGGCTTATTTTTATCTCGGGCATGCAGGAATGGTAGAGAAAAACAGCAGAAGCCCTGGGCTGTTGGCAGAAGCTGCAGGAGGGGGAGCCTTGGCGCGGGGGTGGGGGCCCCCGCTTGGATGAGATCTGCCTCCCCCCTCACCTCTTCGTTCCATCTCTGCCGCCCACTTCCCTGCATCTCCAGGGCCCTTTGCAGTTGAGGGATATTCTTAGCTCTGCACAACAGACCCGCACTGTCTGAAGGCTAAATGTAGGAGGGGATGGGACATGGCTGATGTAACTCTCTCTTCCCCAACAGACACAGACACACACACAGACACACACACACACACACACACACACACACACACAAGGGGCCTGCTGGAATTTCCCCAGGACTGGGTTTCTCTCTCATTCTCTCAGGCAGCCTGATGAACTCAGCCCCACTCTGTGACATGGGGCAGGTAGCTTTCCCTTTCTGAGCCTCAACTTCCTCATCTGTGAAATGGGGATGATAAGCATAGTGATATCTCGTGGAAGGTAATGGGAGGATTAAATAAAATAAGGGCCAGAGTTTCCTGGTGGTTAAGAATCCAGCATTGTCACTGCTGTGGCTCTGGCCACTGCTACAGTGTGAGTTCAATCCCTGGCCCTGGGACTCCTGCATGCCTTGGGTACAGGCAAAAAAAAAAAAAAAAAAATGGGGGTTATAATAGCACCTGCCTCCTGGGGTTGTTCTGAGTCTTTTTTTTTTGTCTTTTGTCTTTTTAGGGCCACACCTGCGGCATATGGAGGTTCCCAGGCTAAGGGTCGAATCAGAGCTATAGCCACCAGCCTATGCCACAGCCACAGCAATGCTAGATCTGAGCTGCCTCTGAGACCTACACCACAGTTCATGGCAACTCGGGATCCTTAACCTGATCACAAGGCCAGGGATGGAACCTGCAACCTCATGGTTCCTAGTCGGATTAGTTTCTGCTGCACTGCGGTGGGAACTCCTGTTCTGAGTCTTAAATGGCTCACAGCAGTAATGCACAGAAAGGGTTCCTCCTCTCGGATCCTTGAGTGAGTCAGTGGTGCCCTTTCTCCTCCTGCTCAGCCTGGCCCCCTCCCCAGTTGTCCTCTGACCTTTGTCCTCTGACCTGTCCCCACTCAGGTAAAGAAATACTTTGGTTTTCAGACTGTCCCTTCAAACACCTTGCTGTTTCTGCTTTTCCCCAAGCTTGGTCTACCATTTCCACCACTGGTCTGTCCACAGCACACTACCTGTGGTGTTCGGGAAAAGACATAAATTGTGTGAATGAAGGAAGGAAGGAAGGAAGGAAAAGGTCATGTCTTTCTTCTAGAAATTTCTTTCCTTTGAGGATGATCAACTTGCCCAAGAGTCTCTCATATTCACTCAAAGTTCATCCCCTAAGCTAAGTTCACCCCCTCAACCAAGCTCATTCCCCTAAATTATGATTGCCTAGTGGTTAGCCACACAGCATTGGACCCAGAGGCCTCAGTTATAATCTCAGCCTTGCCACTTAGTTGCTGTGTGACATCAGATATGCTAGTGACCCCCTCTGTGCTTCAGGGAAACATGAAGAGGGTTTTTTTGTTTGTTTGTTTTGTCTTTTTAGGGCTGTACCCACGGCATATGGAGGTTCCCAGGCTAGGGGATGAATCAGAGCTGCAGCTGTCGGCCCACACCACAGCCACAGCAATGAGGAATCCAAGCTCCTCTGGGACCTACACGGCAGCTCATAGCAACTCTGGATCCTTAACCCACTGAGCGAGGCCAGGGTGGTTTAATGTCAGGGTCAGTGTTAATTTATGTGTTAACTTGACTGACCCACAGGGAGGGGAGGGCTGGGAGGGCTGGGAGGGCTGCCCATCTAGGAGGCCCACAGTCCCTTGCAAGAGTCACAAACCTTGACCTTGAATTGGGGGGCGGGGAGTAAAGAGAAAGACAGGAAGACTGTGGCTGGGTTAACAAGACTGTGTCTCTAGGACACTGGAGGGGAGGAGGATGATTTGAGCAGCCTGCTGCCCCTACCCCCATCCCCACAGTGTAGAGGAAACAGGTAGGCACCAGTTCCTATAGCAGGGGCCACTGCCATAACCATTTCCTAGATGGTAAAACTGAGGCTTGGCAGGCCTTTCTGTTTTCCTGCCCTTTCCTGGCTCGGGGAAGAGAAAGAAGTCGCCGGCTGGGGGAGGGTGGAAGCAGGATGCAGGCTGATGAGACAAAGCAGGGTTGGGGTCTGTTTATTAGCTCTAATCACTGTCTCCTGGGCTGAATTAGACCAAATTACAGCAGCCCGTCCTTAAGGACAGCGGGCTCCCAGCATTGTCTGCGGGAGTGCAGGCGGCTGGGGGGGCCGGCTCTCCACAATGCGGCCCCCCAATTAGCCAGGCGGGAGACAGAGAGAGCTTCGGGCCAGCCCCACCGCAGGGCTGTGCAGCGTCCCAATGAATTCAGCTCCACGAAAGCCAATTAAATACCGCAGGGGGCCCAAGTGGGCTGCAGGGGAATGGGGGGGGGAGGGTGGAGGAAGAAGGGAGGGGGAGGGGAGAGAGGAGTCGAGGGCACCTGAGCTGGGGTTGTCAAGCCCACGGAGACTTGTGTGGATAGACGTGCTGCTGTGGGGGCAGCTGGGCCCCCCTTACCCCCGCAAAGCACAGGAGGGACAAAGTTTTGTCCTTAGCCACATCTGTCCGTCCCCTCCCCTCCCAGGCTGATTAGGGGTAGACAGAGACGCCTAAGGGATCCAGAGGGGCAACAGGCCTCTTAGGGGTAAAGTACACAGACACTTTACCCCTAAGGAAGGGCTACACACACACACACACACACACACACACACACACACACACACCCCAATGGCTTGCTCCCCCCACCCCCACCTCTGGAATCTGAACAGGTAGCTGGCTTTCCCTCTTCGGCCACTCATGGTGTCCACTCCTCCAAGTGGAGAGGTGGGGGTAGGAAAGACCCTCCCATGGGTAGGCAGGCCAGGCCTCCTGGAAGCCCTCCAGGATTGCTGCAGGCCCCTCTCTGGGGATTCCTCAACTTCTGTGCCCTCCCCTCCTCCCTTCTCTGACTGCCCCTCACCCCCCCTCCCCTCGATGAGCCCCACCTCTGAAGAGCCCCCTCCCCTTTTCTGAGCCACTCTCTGATCTCCCCTCCCTCTGCTTGAGCCCCCTTCCCCACTCTGAGTCCCCTCTCCTCCCTGAGCCCCTTCCCCCCACCTCCTCTTGAGCTCCCCTCCCCCAGCCTCCTTCCCTGGGGACCTGGGAGTGGGCATCCTCAGATGGGCCTGGCTGGAGAGGCCCTATGATTCTTCCTCCACCAGGTTTTTGGGGCCCATTCCCAGCGTCAGAGCAGCTGCTTATGGGTCTGCTGTCCATGCTTGGGTGAGATGGGGTGGGGGCTGCCAATTGGGAATACGCTGTGGCTGTCAGCCATGGAATAGGTGGTCCTCCTGGGATTCATTTTGTGTGTGGGGCGGGGTGGGGGGGGGAACTCTGATGTGAATGAGTGTGTGTGAAGCATAAGCTGCTGCCATGGGGACCCTGCCCCCAGGAGCTGCCTTCTGTACCCACGCTCACCCTTTCCCCCACAGCACCTGCTGCCAGGGAGACGCAGAGATGGAGACTCAGTGACAGGAGACAGAGAGACTTGGGAAAAAGCTGGGGGACCCAGAGTTGGGGGTGGGGGGAGAGGAGGGAGGATGCTAGGATTTGCCCTAGGGCCAGAGAGCTGCACCCATGCAGGGCCTCTCTCACGCGCATGTACACACACGCTGGTGCATCACAGTGCCTTGCCCACGTGTTTGCCCAGGTGTGCCTGGGTTTGGGGTCTTGCAGCTTTCTTCCCTGCCCCGATCCATATTGGGGTTCCACGCTCTCAAAGGTGGTCCCCCGGCTGTGCGCTTACAGAGCACCCGCTGGGACCATCATCAGTTTGTCTCCATCTGCCTCCAATGATCTTTATCTCTGTTTCTCTTTCTCTGCGCTCTCTGTGGCTCTTTTTACTTCCACCCTGTCTCTGTCTTTCCCCATCTCTGGCCCCCTGTCCTGAGCCCCTGACTTCAGATTGTGGGAGCCAGTGGTCACAGGAGGTGACATTCAAGCACACACTTGTGTAATAAGCAGCAGCCGCATGACTATCGGGAGGTGGGGTTGGAGCCAGATGACCTGGCTTCAAATATAGCCCAAATGGCCTCAATGCTCCATGCCTTTTCTTCCCCATCTATAAAATGGGTATAATAAGAGTACCTGGAATTCCTGTCATGACTCAGCAAGTTAAGGATCTGACGTCTTCTCTGTGAAGAAGTAGGTTCGATCCCTGACCTTGCTCAGTGGGTTAAGAATCTGGTGTTGCTGCAAGGTACAGGATAGGTCATAGACGCGGCTCAGATCCAGTGTTGCTGTGGCTCTGGTGTAGGCTGGCAGCTATAGCTCCGATTCAACCTCTAGCCTGGGAACTTCCATATGCTTCGGGTCTGACCCTAAAAAGAAAAAAAAAAAAAAAAAGAGTTCCTGTATCTAAAGGATGTCAGGAGGGAGAGGCAGTCCATACAGACAGGCTCTTTGGAGTAGCCTGAATGCCTGCTATACAGTGAGCGCTCACCTCGCTGTTGTCCTCAATCTAATTATTATGAGTTTGATCTTCTTGGTGATGGGACTCGTGTTAAGATTTCAGGTGAGAGGACAGACTTACCATTTTGAAAGATGTCCTTGGAGCCCTCTGGGGGCCTGGAATGTTCCATACAAACAGCTGGATAATGGGTACACACGTATAATCTCTCAGTGCACCGAGCACGGGAGATTGGTCTGCTGCTCTTGTGTAGGTGAGATCTCCATCAAAAGCAGAAGAAATACCATGAAAGGTCCCTCTGGTGACTTCATACAAAGAGTCTGGGGGGCAGCAGGGAGGGAGGTGGAACAAAGGCCTCTAGACTCCCAGTGTCCCTGCCCTGCTTGGCTGCCTTTGTATCCCTATCCTAAGCCTGGCTGCGAGTTGAAAGTATCAGAAAGGCACAGCGCAGAGGCCTGGAGCCTTGAAGACTGACTCCCTCCCTGGCAGTGTCACCAGTGATCGGGGGCCAGCTGTCCACATGCCCCATCTCCCACAGGCTCTGCCCCCTCAGCCCAGATCCTGGGCCCCATCCTGGCCAGAATGGCGAGGCATAGAGCCCTTAGGGCATCAGCCTGTAGAAAGTGAGTGAAGGGTCTTTCTTTCTGTCTTTTTTTTTTCTTTTCTTTTCTGGCTGCCCCGTAGCATATGGAGTTCCCTGGCCAGGGATCAGATCCGAGCCATACTTGGGACCTAAGCCACAGCTCTGTCAGTGCCAGATCCTTAACCCACTGTGCCAGGATGGGGATCCAACCTACGTCGCAGTGCTCCCAAAATGCTGCTGATCCCATTAAATCACAGCAGGAATTCCTCCTTCCTGCCTTTTTGAGTCTAAAAAGCTAACCCTATGTAGTGGGTTCAAGGTATCCCCCCAGATTCACAGCCACTGAAGCCTCCAAATGTCACCTGATTTGGAAATAGGGTCTTTGCAGATAGAATTAGTTAAGATGAGGTCGTGCTAGGTTTGGGGCCCCTAGATCCGATGACTGGTGTCCTTATAAGAGGAGGGAGACACCCAGGGAGACAAAGGAGAAGGTGATGGTGAGATGGAGGCAGAGATTGGAGAGATAAATCTACATACCAAGGAATACCCAGGATTTCGGGCAACCACCAGAAGCCAGGAGAGAGGCAGTTTTTCCCCCAAAGCCTCCAGCAGGAAGTGACCCTGCTGACACCTTGATTTAGGATTTCTGGTCTCCAGAACCATGACAGGAGAAATTTCTATTGTTTTAAGCCACCGAGTTTAGGGCAATTTTTTACAGCAGCTGAAGGAAATGAATGCACCTTCCATTATCTTATCCCTAAAGTCGTGGATATCTGTTAGAATCTTTAGAAAACAGGAGCTCCCGTCGCGGTTCAGCGGAAACAAATCTGACTAGTATCCATGAGGACGTAGGTTTGATCCCTGGCCTCCTTCAGTGGGTTAAGGATCTGGCGTTGCCATGAGCTGTGGTGTAGGTCGCAGAAACAGCTCAGATCTGGTATTGCTGTGACTGTGGTGTAGGCTGGCAGCTACAACTCCAATTAGACCCCTAGCTTGGGAACCTCCATATGCCGTGGATGTAGCCCTAAAAAGATAACCAAAAAAAAAAAAAAAAAAGAATCTCTTTAGAAATATAGGTTGGTTTAGAAATTAATATTTTTTTGGCTGCTTGCAGAAGTTTCCAGGCCAGGGATTGAACCCATGCCATAGCAGTGACCCAAGCCATGGGAGTAACGACACTGGACCACTAACCTGCTGCACCACAAGGGAACTCCTCATTGTAGCCATTTTTAATTGTACAGTTCTGTGGTTCGTGATATAATAAAATGCAATTCTCACGCTAACTACCTGGATTTAAGGCAGACGCCATAAGTTAAGGGCCCAGTCTCCAAAAAACTATCTTCACTTCAGATGCATTCACCAACCAGGAAGATCTGCTGAGATTTGGTGCCAGAGTTTTTATTGCAGTTTCATTACATAGGTATGATTGATCAAGTCATTGGCCATGAGATTGAACTCAATTTCTAGCCTGACCTGTCCTTCAAGGTTAGGTTGACAGTTAATCATAAGGTCAGTGTTTCCTGCTGATCCGTCCCCATCCTGAGTTACCTCATTTGCATAAACTCAGGTGCAGTCAAGCCTCACCGTGAACAACTGACCCTCTTTTTTTTTTTTTTTTTTGTCTTTTTGCTATTTCTTTGGGCCGCTCCTGCGGCATATGGAGATTCCCAGGCTAGGGGTCCAATCGGAGCTGTAGCCACCGGCCTACACCAGAGCCACAGCAACGCGGGATCCAAGCCACGTCTGCAACCTACGCCACAGCTCATGGCAACGCCGGATTGTTAACCCACCGAGCAAGGGCAGGGATCGAACCCGCAACCTCATGGTTCCTAGTCGGATTCGTTAACCACTGCGCCACGACGGGAACTCCTGACCCTCTTATTGATTGGGGAAAATCCAAGGATTATAGAGGTTATCTCCCTGGAACCTGGGACAAAGACCTGGGATACGTGCTCTGTAAAACAACAGTTGATTACAAATGAAGCTGCTGTGAATATGCATGTAAAACAAGTCTTTGTAGGAATATAAATTCCCTCTTCCCTTTGGTAAATATCTAGGAATAGAAAGGCTGGGTCATGGCATTTTAACAGCATTTGATTATGGGAACTTTCAAACACAAAAGAAAAAAGAATAGGAAGTTCCACTCCCCACCCCCTCATTTTTGTAGCCCTCCCCAGACACTACATCTCATTCGCAAATATTTGAATGGTCTCTAAAATATAAGGACTCTTTCAAAAAAGTATAATCCTAACATCATCACCACTCTTTCAAAAACTAGGAATAGTCTTTAATAAAATTAGTAGCATGGACTAGTAGCTTGTCAGGGCTCATAACATTTTTGCACAATTGGTTTGTTCAAATAGCCCACATGTGGTGCTAGAATTCATTTTTTTCTTCCTATTTTTTCTCATCTAAAAGAATATTCACCGAAAAGTTACCCTGTGGGGAGCAGAATTAGGAGTAACGGCTATTTTCTTCTTCTTATCGATGGTAATAATAACCATTAAAATTTATTTTTATTTTTATTTATTTATTTTTTGGTCTTTTCTGTTTTTTCAGGGCCGTTTTCAGGGCCGCTCCTGTGGCATATGGAGGTCCCCAGGCTAGGGGTCCAATCGGAGCTGTTGCTGCTGTCCTACAGCACAGCCACAGCCATGCCAGATCCGAGCCACGTCTGCGACCCATACCACAGCTCACAGTAACACGAGAGCTCACAGCAATGCCGGATCCCCAACCCACTGAGCGAGGCCAGGGATCGAACCCGCAACCTCACGATTCCTAGTCGGATTCGTTTCCACTGTACCACGACAGGAACTCCTAAATTTATTTTTAAAATATGCTTACCTTGGAATTCCCTTGTGGCTTAACAAGTTAAGGATTTGGCATTGTCACTGCTGTGGTGCGGGTTCGATTCCTAGCCTGAGAACTCTTCCACATGCCTAGGGTGCAGTCAAAAAAAAAAAAAAAAAAAGCAAATGGCTGGATTCCATTTGTAGAAGACTCCAGAAAGTGCTAGCTCACCTATAGTGACAGTTAACAGGTCAGTGGTTGCCTGGGGTCAGGGAGGGGTAGGAGGGAGGGATGACCGAGAGATGACAAAGGGATAGTAGGAAACTTTAGGGGGTAACAGACGTGTTCACTATCTATATGGTGGTGATGGCTTCATGGATGTCAATGCCTAGCAAACTGTATGCTTTAAATGTGTGCAGCTCATTCTATGTCAATTATACCCCAATATAGCTGTTTTAAAATGTATTATCTGGGAGTTCCTGCTGTGGCTCAGTGGTAATGAACCCAACTAGGACCCAAGAGGATGTGGATTTGATCCCTGGCTTGCTCAGTGGGTTAAGTGTCTGGTGTTGCCCTGAGCTGTGTTGTAGGTCACAGACATGGTTCAGATCCTGTGTTGCAGTGACTGTGGTGTAGGCCGGTGGCTGTAGCTCCAATTTAACCCTTAGCCTGGAAACTTCCATATGCCGAAGGTTCAGCCCTAAAAAGACTTATGCAAAATAATAATAATAACAATAAATAAAATGTATTATCTATTCTTTCTTTGTCCATCAATAAATTATTTATTGAGCACTGGCTGTGTGCCAGTCCCTCTTTTTGGAGCTGGGGGACACAGCCGTGAACCAGAGAGACCAAGACCCCTGTCCATGTGTTATTTTAGTTGAGGAATACAGACAACAATAACGAAATTTAGGAGTTCCCGTCATGGCGCAGTGGTTAATGAATCCGACTAGGAACCATGAGGTTGCGGGTTCGGTCCCTGGCCTTGCTCATTGGGTTGAGGATCTGGCGTTGCCGTGAGCTGTGGTGTAGGTCGCAGACTCGGCTCGGATCCTGCGTTGCTGTGGCTCTGGTGTAGGCTGGTGGCCGCAGCTCTGGTTGGACCCCTAGCCTGGGAACCTCCATGTGCTGCAGGAGCAGCCCAAGAAATGGCAAAAAAAAAAAATTAATTTAAATATATATTCTCTAGATATTCGATCCTCATTATTTGCAGATTTGGTATATGCAAAATCATCTCATTGCTAACATTTATTTGTAACTGCAAAATGAATACATCTGGCTTGCACAGTCATTCATGGACATATGCAGCATAGTGAAAAAATATGTTTTCCCTGTTGAGGCAATGCCCTTGCCTCTGATTTCAGCTCAGACTATCAATGTGTCCTTTTCAGGGTGTTTTGAATGTCGTGGGTTTTTGCATTGGTGGTGGTGGGGGTGGTGGTGATCTGGCTGTCTAAAATGGCCCCCAAGCATTGTGCTGAAGTGCTGTCTAGTGTCCTAAGCTTATGGGGAAAATGCATGTGTTAGATGAGCTTCATTCAGGCATGAGTCATACCGTGAGGCTGGTTGGGAGTTCAATGCTAATAAATAGGCAATTTATAGTAAATGAGGAGTCCTTCAACAGAAACACACTTAAACAAGGCTATGTACTGACTCAAAATTGATTTTTGATGAAAATCTTATGACCAGAAGCTTGCAGGAACCTAAGTCCATATTCCTCCTAGGAGCAGTGGTCCAGCATTGGCCAGATCAGTGTTTGTGGTGAATTTGTACAGAACCCCTACAAATAAGTAGAATCAACTGTCACACAACGGGTAGGAGTAAGTGAAGGGAGAAAAATTGAGACCAGGCAAGATGTACTTTTTAGAGGGTTTCAGGGAAGATCCATTTGTGTGGAGGAAATGAATGAGTTGTGTGGGTCTCTAGAGAAAGGCAAAGGCCCTGACGGATGTATATGTGATTCAAACACGTGTCAAAAGAATCAACTGGGAGTTCCCATCATGGCTCAGTGGAAACAGATCTGACTAGTATCCATGAGGACATGGGTTCAATCCCTGGCCTCACTCAGTGGGTTAAAGGATCTGGCGTTGCCGTGAACTGTGGTGTAGTTTGCAGATGTGGCTCAGATCCTGTGTTGCCATGGCTGTGGTGTAGGCCAGCAGCTTCAGCTCCGATTTGACCCCTAGCTTGGGAACTTCAATAGGGGCAGCTGCAGCCCTAAAAACCAAGATAAAACAAATATATATATATACTGTTGATTCATTAGCAGTGACCTCCCAACCCATAGTGCTATCTATAATGCATGCCTCAAAAGATTAAACATAGATTGACTGCATAATACGGTAATCTCATTTCTGGGTATTTACCCAATGAAATTGGAAGCAAGGGCTCAAACAGATATTTGCACACCTATGTTCATAGCAGCATGAGTCACAAGCCAAGAGGTGGAATCAACCCAAGTGTCCATTGACAGATGAATGGATAAACAAAACATATTATATATACAAGAATGGAATGATATTCAGCTTAAAAAGGAAGGAAACTCTGACACACCCATCTGCATTGGTGAACATTGAGAACATGATGCTGAGTGAAATAAACCAGATACAGAAGGACAAGTACTATCTGATTCCACTCACAGGAGAGCTCTAGAGGAGTCAAATCCACAGAGACAGAAAGTAGATGGTGGGGGCCAGGGGATGGGGGTGGATGGAGAGTTAGTGTTTAATGAGGATTGGCATGGCTGCAAGGTGGTGGCTGTTGAAATTTTCCAACCCCCCCCCCCAAAAACCTGGCTTTTGATGCATGGCTATTTCAGATTCTGGATGATAAAATGGTGATTTTCGGTCTAGTCTCAACAGAGACCATGAACTTGTGCCAGAAAGTTAAGTTCTTAAAAAGATCTGTGAGAATTCCTGTTGTGGCTCAGCGGTAAGGAACCAACTAGTGTCCATGAGGGTGCAGGTTCGATCCCTGGTCTCACTCAGTGGGTTAAGGATCCAGCGTTGCTGTGAGCTGTGGTGTAGGTCACAGACACAGTCACAGACTCAGACCTGCAGCTACAGCTCTGATTTGACCCCTAGCCTGCGAACTTCCATATGTTGCGGGTGTGGCCTTAAAAAAAAAAAAAAAAAAAGACAAAAATTAAAAAAAAAAATAAAAAGAACTGTGTTCCCCAGGGCTTACCTGCCCCATTCAGGGACTTAATTAGCACACCAGAGACACCTCAAAGTGGCCTAAAAGAACAGTGGCTTGGGAGGAAACCTGGGAAAGCTCTTCCCACTTGGAAAGGCATGTTCCCAGGACCCAGATGTCCCCTCAAGGAGCACTGTGTTGATCATGCCTTTTAATTTCTTTTTTTTTTTTTGTCTTTTTGCCTTTTCTAGGGCTGCTCCCTGGCATATGGAGGTTCCCAGGCTAGGGGTCTAATTGGAGCTGTATGCCAGAGCCACAGCAACGTAGGATCCAAGCAGCATCTGCCACCTACACCACAGCTCACGGCAACGCTGGATCCTTAACCCAATGAGCAAGGGCAGGGATCGAACCTGCAACCTCATGGTTCCTAGTTGGAGTCGTTAACCACTGCGCCACGACGGGAACTCCAATGACTTTTAACTTCTGATACTTTGACATCTGGGGCCTCATAGACCCTGGAGAATGGCCTCTCCCAGGGCCAGCTAATTCCTGAAGATGGTAAACGAGTTGCCCGTGAGGGCGCTTTTCCAAAACAAGCCAACCAATCCAGAGCCCACATCCTCAACCTGCTCCTCTATGGGGCTCACACACTCTGGGTCACGATTCCCCCTGCCTTAATCCCCCCCAGGGCCAGGTACCAGACAACCAGGGACAGCCCCTCTGCCCCTCTGCCCCAGAGCCTACTGAAATTATTCAAACTAGCCCATCCCTAGCATGCTTATCTGCTTTGCCTGTTCCTTCTCTCAGAAACCATGATAAAGGTTCTGGCCCATGGTTTCTCCCCCTCTTTCTGCCTCCTGACTGACCCAGGTATGTCCCCACATGGCTCTGCTGGGTATGGAGTGCCCCCTCCTCTTGGGAACTGCAACAAACTCTCTTCAATGGCAGTTGTGCCCTGATCTGTTGGCCTTAATATGCCTCAAGTTATCTCTCTCTCTCTCTCTCTATATATATATATATATATATAGTCTTTTAGGGCTGTACCAGCAGCATATGGAGGTTCCCAGGCTCTATTTTTTTTTTGTCTTTTTTGCTATTTCGTGGGCCGCTCTCGCGGCATATGGAGGTTCCCAGGCTAGGGGTCGAATCGGAGCTATAGCTGCCAGCCTACACCAGAGCCACAGCAACGCAGGATCCAAGCCGTGTCTGCAACCTACACCACAGCTCATGGCAACGCCGGATCGTTAACCCACTGAGCAAGGGCAGGGATCGAACCCGAAACCTCATGGTTCCTAGTCGGATTCATTAACCACTGCGCCACGACGGGAACTCCTCTATTTTTTTTTTAAGTCAGAGTTACAACATTTATTTCAGGTTCTTTCTTGTTTGGTTGGTTTGGTTTGGTTTGGTTTTTTTTTTTTTTTTTTTTTTTCCTTTTTTTGCCACACAGGCAGCATGTGGAAGTTCCTGGGCTAGGGATTGAACCTCCACCACACAGCAGCAACCAGGGCCACAGTGGTGAGAACGTCTTAACCTGCTAGGCCATCAGAGAACTTCCTCAAGTTCTCTATTAATGCATCCTTTTAAAACATTCTTAGGAGTTCCCATTGTGGCCCATCGGAAATGAATCCAACTAGTATCCATGAGGATGCAGGTTCGACCCCTGGCCTCGCTGAGTGGGTCGGGGATGTAGCGTTGCTGTGGCTGTGGCATAGGTCAGAAGCTGCAGCTCCTATTCAACCCCTAGCCTGGGAAATTCCATATGCCCCTGGTGTGCCCCCCTCCCCCAAAAAGATGCAAACAAAAATAAATTAAAATAGAAAATAAAATATTCCCTATTTTTACAAAATTTTGGTCAAATGTACATAATGAAATTCACTTCTCATAATCATTTTTAAGTGTGTGGCTCAGTGGGATTAAGTCCATTCATATTGTCGTATAACCACCCCATCATCCATCACCCGAACTTTCTCACCCTCCCAAACCGAAACTCTGGTCCCGTGAAACAACTGACTCCTCATTCTCCTCTTTCTCCAGCTAATACACCATATTTTAACACACCTGAAGGAGGTGTTCCATGCACATGAGAAGGTGTGGTGCCCTGGATGTTGTTACAGCAATGTTCAAAAGCCACCAAAAGTCCCCTCATAAGGAATTAGCTAAATCAATTATAGGATATCTGGAATATTGAAAAAATGAAGAGGTTATGAAATAGGAAGCAGGAGGCTCTTGTTGAATGGATCTGGAGAAATCTGCAAGATGGATTGCTAAGTAGGAAAAAAAAAAAAAGCAGAGCACAGAATGTGTAGAACATGCTGCCTTTTATGTAAGAGTGAAACCAGCAGAATGCATCTCAGGACTTAGTAAAGTGTAGGTTCTTCCGTCTCCATGCAGAAGGAATTCAGCAAGAGGCAGGGTGACAGGAAAGGAAAGAATTTATTTGTGTAGGATGCTGTGAAAAATACAAGAGGGCAGGCAAGGGAGTGCAGCGCCCTGAGAACTTAGCGGGCTACAATTTTATAATCAAAGGAAAAGTGGGAAGTGGGAGAAGACCACATTCATTCCTCATTTTTTGTTTTTGTTGTTGTCTTTTTAGGGCCCTGTCTGTGGCATATGGAGGTTCCCAGGCTAGGAGTCGAATTGGAGCTGTAGCCACCGGCCTTTGCCAGAGCCAGAGCAACGCGGTATCCGAGCAGAGTCTGCGACCTACACCACAGCTCACGGCAACGCCGGATCCTTAACCCACTGAGAGAGGCTAGGGATCGAACCCGCCACCTTGTGGTTCCTAGTCGGATTCGTTAGCCACTGAGCCACGATGGGAACTCCCACTTCCTCGTTCTTGAGTGGATATCAACTTCCATCATCAGCTTCTCCTCCATGTCTGGCAGGGTTTTCTTGCCTCTACCTGTCAAACTGGGACTGTCACGGTGCAATGGAAATGTAGCAAAAAGGCAGTAACATATACTAAAATATGGTAAATCATCTCAGGTTTCAGTATAATGCCACCTTTTCCTATAGCTTTATTTTTCTAGTGTGAGCAGAGAAACATATCCTAAGAATCATTAACTTACTGACCTCACTGGGTAGGATGTGGGTCTCATTCCACCATTGTTTTAGTTTTGGGACATGTCTCATGCCTCTGTTGAACGGTTTTGTTGCTAATGATCAATAAGCAAGAAGACCATGCCTTCTTTCTTGAGTGATCATTAATTTACAGGGGTCTACCATACTTTTTCCTACTTACAATCCCCTAGTGGGATTAACTATTTAATCTCCTACTTTGGCCCTTTACTCTGTCCCTTTAAAAAGGATGGCAAACTTAAAACAATCTCATATACATATAGACTCATATCCAAACTTCAGAATAACTGCAAACCAAAAATACAATTGATACACAAACAAGGAATCTCTGGAGAAGAAATATATCTCACGGTAAATAAGTGCATAATCCACCATAAAGTGGGTCATTTGACATCATTCTTGGAATGCTGAAGTCTTCTTACATCTGATTCTGATTTCCTCTCCATCAAAGAATTTATGATAATTATAATTAAATAATGCAACTGTACAATTAAATAATACAGTTCTACAATTGTATTATTAATAACCATTTCTCTCCATGGTACAATGTAAGGTCTATAATGTCTTGTTTATCACATCACCTAGAATGGTGTAATGCCTATATTGAAGAATCAATAAGATGTAACAAATTGTGAGGACATATTTATATAGTTACACTGTTTTTTAACCAATTTATGCATTTTATATTTTACTTATTTTCAGAGGGTATATTATTTTTGTTATTCTTACCAGTTAAGTTATTCTTTTTATTATGCTATATAAAATATTTAATGGTGTATAAGGTTTTCTTTATAAATTTTAGTTGCATAATATAACAATTTTAATATAATGCTAATTTTTAAAGAAAAATTGAAATGTAATAGATAATACTAAATAGTAAGGATGAAAACCATACAAAATGGGATAAAGTATAGAATAAATTTCCTATTTGTCTCAGTGTAAAAAAATAAAAATGAAAAAATAAAAAATAAAAAGGATGGCAATACTGTATCAGATATTGGAAAAATTGCTAAGGGAGTTGATCTTGAAATACTCATCATAGGGGCAAGTGTTTGTTACTATGTGAGGTGACAGATGTTAGCCAAACGTATTGTGGCAATCATGTTGCAATATATTCAAATGTCAAATCATATGTTGTATGCCTTACCTTAAGACAAGGTCATATCTTAATAAAACTGCAAGGATCGGAGTTCCCACTGTGGCTCAGGGGGTTAAGAGTCTGACTAGTATCCATGAGGATGGGGGTTTGATCCCTGGCCTTGCTCAGTGGGTTAAGGATCTGGTGTTGCCACAAGCTACAGATGCGACTCAGATCCCGTGCTGCTGTGGCTGTGGCACATGCCGGCATCTGCACCTCTGATTTGACCCCTAGCCTGGGAACTTCCATATGCTGTGGGTGTGGCCCTAAAAAACAAACAAACGCAAACAAAAAAATGGGAGGAAGAAAGCAAAGGGGATTATATGCATTCCCCAGCCCAAAGTAGGATGGAAAGAGTAAGAATATGTTTTCCCAAAAGCTAAAAAAATTCCTACCTGGGAACTGGCAAGTGAGGACGGAGCTGGAAGCCATGTCACTCACTGTCTCTCTTTCTCTTTCTATGTAGAGATGAATTATATATCTTATATAAAATTCTGTTATATTTAATGTAATATATACATATATTACATGTGTATCTATCTTCTATATGTACATATTCTATGTATATATTACTTCATATATTACATAATATATAGGAATATACATCTATTATATATCAAATAATACACAGACCAAGAGTGTATATTTCTATGAACATTTGCCCCAGTAAGACTAAAATCTCAGAAGACAAAAGAAACCAATAGCAGCGGTCCTCCAAAAAATGCCCATGATGCTCTTCATTGGTGCTCTTGGTTCCTGGTGGTGATGGAGGGAAATCTCACTCCTTAATTTAAATGCTTTAAACAAAGAAGAGAATATGTTGACCTTACAGGTAATTTTTATACCCCTTTCCGTGCTTGTAAATCTTTTTTTTTTAATTAAAAAAAATTTTTTGGCTATGCCTCACATACAAAAGTTCTCAGGGCACAACAGCAACAATGCGGAATCTTCAACCATTAGGCCACCAGGGAACTCCCATACCTTGAAAATCTTTGATGATAGATATGTTGCTTCTGTAAGCAAGATTGGTAGAGTTTCTAGAGTTGTAGGGTCCCCTGCAGGTGTCACTGGGTTCCATGAATCATGCCACTAGGAACACACTTGTACGGGTTGTTTCTGTGTGGATGTATGTTTTCATCTCTCCTAAGTAGGTAAGTACGAGTGGAATTGCTGGGTCATGTAGTGATGCTATGTTTAACTTTTGGAAGAGCCAAAAACTGTTGTCTACAGTGGCTCCATCATTTTTTGTTCCTAATTTCCTAATTTTTGATGTCCAGCATCTAGCTTTTCATGTGTTTCTTTGCTGTCCGCATACCTTATTTTTTTTTTTTTCTTTTTAGGGCTGCACCCCTGGCATATGGAATTTCCTGGTCTAGGAGTCGAATCGGAGCTACGCTGATGGCTTACACCACAGCCACATCCTTATCCCACTGAGTAAGGCCAAGAATTGAATTAGTTGGGTTTGTTACCGCTGAGCCAAAACAGGAACTACTGCACACCTTCTTTATAGACATGTCCATTCAAATCACTTGCTTTTTAGATTCTTTATTCTTTTCACTGTTCTTTTAATGTTCATCATCAGCCTGCCTGTTACGGAACTCTCCTCCTCCTGGCTTTGCAGATAAGGAAACTGAAGGTCAAAGCAGGGTAATGACTTGCCTAAGGTCACAGAACAAGAACCAGTGGCACCCAATATGATCCAGCAATCCCACTTCTGGGCATATAACCTGACAAAACTATAATTTGAAAAGATGCATGCACCCCAATGCTCATAGCAACACTCTTCACAATAGCCAAGACCTGGAAAAAATCTAAATGTCCCTTGACAGATGAATGGGTAAAGAAGATGTGGTACATATACACAATGGAATATTACTCAGCCATAAAAATGAAATGATGCCATTTGCCACAACACAGATGGACCTAGAGATTCTCATACCAAGTCAAGTAAGTCAGAAAGAGAAAGACAAATGGCATAGGATGTTACCTATATGAGGAATCTAAAATATGACATAGGAACCTATCTACAAATGAGAAAGAGACATAGAGAACAGACTTGTGGTTGCCAAGTGGGAGAGGGGGTGGGTGGGGGAGGGATGGATTGGGAATTTGGGATTAGCAGATGCAAACTATTACATATAGAACAGAGAAACAACAAGGTCCTACTGTGTAGCAGAGGAGATGAACCATATTTAATATCCTGTAATTAACTATCACGGAAAAGAATATGAAAAAGTATATATATGTGTATGTATATATATATATTATATATATATATATAAAACTGAAACAGCTTGTTGTGAGGCAGAAATTAATATTTTGAATCAACTATACTTCAATTAAAAAAAAAAAAAGAACCAGTGGTACCCAGAGAGGGGAGAGGGGGTTATGGGCTCTTGGGATGGGAACCTCATCCACAGAGGAGGGATGGAGGGGTCTCTATTGGAAAAGACAAAATGAAGGAGTTCCCGCTGCGGTGCAGCAGGTAAGGATCCAGCATTGCCACAGCTGTAGCATAGGTGGCAGCTGCAGCCTGGATTTGATCCCTGGCTCAGAAAATTCCATATGCTGTGGGTGCAGCCGAAAAAGAAAAACAAACAAACAAACAAAAATCCAAAGAAGACAAAATGAAGACCCAGTTCAGGCAAAGTCGGGTCTCAGAGCTGCCCCACCCCATCCCCTACCCCTAACATCCAGCCCAGGCCACAGAGCCACACACCCATGTGTCACCTCATAGCTCACACCAGCAGCTGAGCAAAGGTACACACACAAAGGCGGGCACGCCAGGCACCCTTGTTCATGCAGACAGGAGTGTGTGCATACACACTCGCGTGCGCACGCGCACGTGCACACACACACACACACTTGCAACCTTTCCTCTTCAGATTCCTCAAAATCAAAACGCCTGTGAGAACCCAGCTCATCCCTGTGGCCTCCCTGCCTCCTCCTGGCTGGGCCTCCAGGCCACTCGTGTGAATGTGTGTGCGTGTGACAGAAAGACAGAGACAGGGCAAGGCCCACCAGGGGAGCAGAGGCAGGCAGAGGCGGGGAGATGAAGAAGGCAGGAGGTCCTCCCTCTGTCCCCTGGCTGAGCCGGCTTCATCCCTAAGTCCTCACAATAGGCTCTGGAGAGGAGGACCGTTCTGATGGAATTTTCTAGGCAAGAAGGCAGAGGCTCAGAGAGGCCTAGGGCTTGCCCAGCTAGTCACAGTGTGGCAGGGGGCCCTGTGCAAAATGGGGGCTGAGGTCTAGACCCTCAGTTCTGCTGGTTTGCGCTGCACGCTCTTTTTTTTAATGGTTTCACATAAAAATCCAGATCTCTTGCTTCTCTGGAAAAAATGAGTGGATCAGGCTTGCTTTCCTGCCTGGCCACGAGTGGTCATGAGCAAAGCCTGGGGTGGACCGACCGACGCAGCTGGCTGTGGTTGTGTGTGTCATTTGTCATCATTGCCGCTGCTGCTGCCTGTGCTCGTGTGTTTGTGGATGTGTGAGTCTTTGGAGGGCGGACTGTGGCTGGCCACGGGGGTGAGGGTGTGTGAAGTGGATTTTGTGGCCCACATGTGTGGGATGGTGGCTGTGTCCTATCTGGGCATCTGCATCTGTAAGCATGGGCCTGGCGGAGAGTGAGACATTTACCTGTGAGTGCGTGTCCTTTTCAGTTCTCAATGTGTCTCAGGGCTCTGTGTGCACTGCGATCTGTACACCTGTAACCACAGGTGAGGGTCTGTATGGTCGTGCTGATGACAACTCTGATCCTGGGGGGTGGGGGGTGGGGTTTCCCTGAGGGTGAACTTGTGGGTGGTACCCTCTGAGGTGTGCATGTGTACAAGGAGGGGGTCCTGCTCCTGGGGTCCAGCCTCTCCACCCTTCCTGGCCAGCCCAGTGCATTTTCCCAGGACACCCCAGGCCTGAAATGGAGAGGCATCCTCCTCCCACCCGGCCCTCCCCTTCTCACTTCCTTCCCCTGTCTCTCCCTCCCTTCTCCTCCCAACTCCCCGCCTCTCCCCCTTCACTTCCCACTCCCAGCTCTGCTGCTTTTACAGCAGGGAGAAGTGGCCTCAGGCTGCCATCAGCTCCAATAGGCTTAAGTGGCCCATTTCCTGGGCCGGCTGGGCGCCCACCACAGACACCATTAGGGTAATGAGTCCACAGCCCCTCCCTGGCCCCATTGCCTTGGCAACCAAGGAGGGGGTGTCCCTAGATCCACGTCGCTGCCTGCACTTAAAGGGGATGGGGGCGGGGAGGTGGGTGGGAGAGCCCCAGAGAGAGGCAGAGACAGCGGACAAAGATGCACCCAGGGTCCGATGGGGCAAAAAGATGGAGAGGAAGGCAGAGGGAATATAGAGAAAGAGAGCCAGATGCACAGAAGGTCAGAGATGGAGAGATAGAAGGAAACAGAGGGGAAGAGATGGAGATAAAGACAGAGCAAAAGCCCGGGCGGGAAGGGAGAGGGAAATGAGATACAGGGGGAAGACACTGACAAAGACAGATACCCTGAGACACACAGACAAAGATGGACAGACACAGAGTCTGTGTAACAGAGAAGGCGAGAGCCCCAGAGGACCTGGGGAGACTGGGCAGGGTGGAGGAGAGACACGAGAAATAGGGGTTGTGGCAGGGGGAGAGACAGAGACACAGACAGAGACACAGAGATAGAGAGAGGCAGAGAGGAGAAAGATGTAAAGAACCAAACATAAAAAGAGACAGTGGTCCAGGCTGGTGAACCAACAAGGGACAGCCCTCAGAAAGGAGATGGAGGAGGTCCCGTTGTCGTGGCACAGCAGAAATGAATCTGACTAGGAACCATGAGGTTGCAGGTTTGATCCCTGGCCTCGCACAGTGGGTTAAGGATCCGGCATTGCCCTGAGCTGTGGTGTAGGTCGCAGACGCCACTAGGACCTGGTGTTGCTGTGGCTGTAGCGTAGGCCGGCAGCAACAGCTCCGATTAGACCCCTAAGACCCCTAGCTTGGGAACCTCCATGTGCCACATGTGCGGCCCTCAAAAAAAAAAAAAGAAAGGAGATGGAGAGGATGAGAGAAACCCTGGCCAGGGGAGAGGGCCGGGGGAGGGCAGACCTCCAAAGGAATGAGGCAGGAGTAGGGTGTCGGGGGAGACCAAACACAAACTCAGGTGGGGAACAACAGACAGAACTGGTCCAGGCCTCTCACACTGCCCCCCAAGGCACTTTGGCAGTAAAACCAGTAGTTACATGTACCTTAAGTTCACTCTTGGCCAAGCCCAGGGCTAAACTGCGGATGGGCCTCATTTTAATCTATAACTTATTTACCCAGCACCTGCCAAAGGCCAGGCACTGAGTTAGACCTTGGGGAGACCTCACAAAGGGAAACCCCTATCCTGGTGGGGCTGACCTTCCAGTGGGAGAGACAAACCAACAATTCCACAAGAAATAGGTCATCCGAAATAGCAGTTACAACTGCCCAGCCCAGGGGCTCAGAGGATGCCCCTCCTTAATAAGTCGCCACACGGTCCAACAGTTCCACTCCTGTCTACGGCCAAGACCAATTACAACCTATGTCTACATGCAATGGATACACCAGTGTTCAAAACAGTATTATTCGTTATAGCCCGAAAGTGCAAGCAATCCAGGGGAATTCCCGTCGTGGCACAGTGGAAATGAATCCGACTAGGAACCATGAGGTTGCAGGTTCAATCCCTGGCCTTGCTCAGTAGGTTAAGGATCCGGTGCTGCCATGAGCTGCAGTGTAGGTCCCACACACAGCTTGGATCTGGCGTTGCTGTGGCGGTGGCGTAGGCCGGCAACTATAGCTCCGAATCGACCCCTAGCCTGGGAACCTCCATATGCCGCTGGTGTGGCCCTAAAAAGCAAAAAAAAAAACAAAAACAAAAACAAAAGGCAAGCATTCCACATGTCCATCCATGGATGAAAGGATACACAGGGGAGGGTTGGACCGCGGGTTTGGGATTGGCATATGCCCACTGAGGTACCAAGAATGATTGGCCAACAGGGACCTGCTCTGCAGCACAGAGAACTCTACCCCGTATTCTGTGACAATCTATGCAGGAAAAGATTCTGTGAAAGAATGGATATGGGTATATGACTGTTGTACAGCAGAAATGATCACAACCTTGTAAATTAATTATGCCTCCATAAAACTTAAAAAAAAAGAAAGAAAGGATACACAAAATGTGGTCCACCCATAGAATAGAACATGTAGGAACGAAGCACTGGTTCATGTTACCATGTGGAGAAATCTTGAAAATGTGATGCTAGCAAAAGAAGCCAGACACAAAAGGCCACATAGTACCTGATTTCCTTTACATGAAACATCCAGAACAGGCAAATCCACAGGGACTGAAAGTGGATTAGTGGTTGCCAGGGGCTGGTGGAGGGGGGAGATGAGGAAAGACTGCTGAGGAGGACAGGGTTGTCTTCTTGGGGAGTGAAAATGTCCTGAATTAGATTACGGGGATGGTTGCACAACTCTGTGAATCTACTAAAAACAGATAGGAAAAAAAACCCCACTATGAACTATACACTTTAAAGGGGGTGAATTGTATGGCACGTAAATTATATCTTTTATTTTTCTTTTTAGGGCCACATCTGCGGCATATGGAGGTTCCCAGGCTAGGGGTCCAATCAGAGCTGCAGCTGCCGGCCTATACCACAGCCACAGCCACATGGGATCTGAGCCACGTCTGCGATCTACACCACAGCTCACAGCACTGCCAGATCCTTAACCCAATGAGCGAGGCCAGGGATTGAACCCGTGTCCCCATGGATACTAATTGGGTTCGTCTTAACTCACTGAGCCACAATGGGAATTGCTTTTTTTTTTTTTTCTTTTTGGCTGCCCTGTGGCATATGGAGTTCCTGGGCCAGGGGTCAGATAGATCCAAGCCACAGTTGCTACTTACACCACAGCTGTGGCAACACCTGATCCTTAAATCTACTGTGCCAGGCTGGTGACTGAACCTGCGTCTGACACTGCAGAGATGCTGCTGATCCTGTTTTGCCACAGCGGGAAGTTCTGCGAATTATATCACAATATAGCTCCCCTCCCTTTAAGCATCATCAATTCTGGAAAGGGTGTGAAGAAAAGGGATCCTGCCTACTATTGGTGGGAATGTAAACTAGGGGAGCCACTATGGAAAACAGTATAGAGGTTCCTCAAAAAACTAAAAATAGAGTTGCCATAGGATCCAGCAATCCCATTCTTGAGAAAACTCTCATTCAAAAAGATACAGGTACCCCAATGTTCACTGCAGCACTATTTACAATAGCCAAAACATGGAAGCAACCTAAATGTCCATTTACAGATGACTAGATAAAGATGTGGTCCATATACATAATGGAATATTACTCGGCCATAAAAAAGAATGAAATAATGCCACTTGCAGCAACATGGAGGAACTCAGAGATTCTCGTGATAAGTGAAATAAGTCAGAAAGTGAAAGACGAATACCATAGGATATCACTTATATGTGGAATCTAAAACATGACACAGGGAATTCCCATTTTGGCTTATCAGTAACAAACCCGACTAGTATCCATTAAGCCTCGGGTTTGATCCCTCAGTGAGTTAAGGATCTGCCGTTGCCATGAGCTGTGGTGTGGGTCACAGACATGGCTCAGATCCTGTGTTGCTATGGCTGTGGTGTAGGCCGGCAGCTGTAGTTCTAAGAGGAGCTGTAGCAACCTCTAGCCTGGGAACTTCTAAACACCATATGTGCAGCCCGAGAAAGAGAGAAAGAAAAAAAGGCACAAACGAACCTATCGACGAAACAGAAACATACTCACAGACATAGAGAACAAACCTGTGGTTGCCAAGGGGGAGAGGGTTTGGGGAGGGATGGGTTGGGAGGTTGGGATTAACAGATGCAAACTACTACATGTAGGATGGATAAACAACAAGATCCTACTATATAACACAGGGAATTATATTCAATATCCTGTGAAAAACCATAATGGAAAATAATGTAAAAAAGAATGCATATATTTGTATGCCTGAATCACTTTGCTATACAGCAGAAATTAACATGCCACTGTAAATCAACCACACTTCAATAAAAAGAAGAAAAAAAAAGCATCCTCGAATCTCAAGCCCAAGCTGGAGCTCATGAGAACACCTTGAACACCAGCTCTTTATAGCTCCAGAGACAAGATCTGGGGACTGATAGTTTGTGTAGGAGAAGAGGGGGCTCCAGGATCAGGGAGGGAAGTTAGAGCAGGGAGAGAGCAATGCAGAAGGTGTTCTGGTAGGACACACCTCAGGTTGTCTCTGCCTTTATCCATCAATACCTGAAGGTCCCTCCTAGGTCAGTGGCTCCCCCACATGCTGACCAAGTTTAGCACCTGGACCAGAGATCACCCTCAACTTAAGATTCAGGAACTGACAGCAGGGAATATCTGCGGTGGGCTGAGGGGATGTAGGTGGGGCACCAACTGTGCCTAAATTAGGGATTGTCCTCTTGGTTTGCCTGGCCACATGACCTGTTCATAGGCTAAAATCAGTGGGCAGACATTTGAGAAGAAGCAGGGTATGTGCATCATCGCATTGTATCTCCCCCGAAGATACTTACAGTGAATTACAAAGGGGGAAATGGTAACTTTTCAGTGGCAACTCCTGGCTGGTGCCGTTGTAACCAAGTGGTCTAGGTTGGCATCACTAGTGATGAGACACGTTGACATCAGTACCTCCCAAGATGCACTGAGAACCCATCACTTCTATGGCATCCTTCCTCCAAATGCCTAACTTCAATCTAATTATAAGCAAACATCAGACAAAACCAAACTGGGGGACATTCTACAAAATATTTGACTAGTGCTTTTCAAAAGTGTCAGGGTTATGGAGTTCCCGTCGTGGTGCAGTGGTTAACGAATCCGACTAGGAACCATGAGGTTTCAGGTTCGCTCCCTGGCCTTGCTCAGTGGGCTAAGGATCCGGCATTGCCGTGAGCTGTGGTGTAGGTCGCAGATTTGGCTCGGATCCCGCGTTGCTGTGGCTCTGGTGTAGGTCGGTGGCTACAGCTCCAATTAGACCCCTAGCCTGGGAACCTCCATATGCTGTGGGAGCGGCCCTAGAAAAGGCAACAAGAGAAAAAAAAAAAAAGTGTCAAGGTTATGAAAGAGAAGATTGGAGGAGACAAAATGCCTTGAGGGAGCCTGGAACAGAAGCCTCTTAATAATTAATAGGGTTAAGTTAATAATTATAATGGTAGGATTGATAGTTTAATAATTTAATCCCATTAAGAGGAAAAATTGGTGAAATTTGAGTAAAATCTATTGTCCAGTTAAATAGTCTTCAATAGGACAATCAGGGAAACTTGGATAAGGTCTTGGGGAGGGGGATATGCCCACAGCTTGCAGAAGCTTCTGAGCCAGAGAGCAAACCCATGCCACAGCAGTGACCTGATCCATAGAAGTGACAATGCCAGATCCCAGGCCACCAGGAAACTCCTTGAATAAGGTCTTAAATTAGTTCATTGTGTTGTATCAATGTTACTTTCCTGTGGTTATCAACAATATTAAATTAGAAGAAGATTGGTCAAGGGTAGGTGGGAATTCTGTGTACTATTTTTGCAATATTTTATGTCTAAAATTATTGAAAAGTAAAACTAAAAAGAAAAAAAATGAAACAAAATCTGACTTGAATCCAGCCTCCTGCTAACAGCTATATGAGTGATCTCAGAGGCAGTTCCTCCAGCCCCAGTCAAACCTTCAGATGATAAAGCCCTAGCCCAAGAATTTGACTATAACATCACAAGGGACACTGAGCCAGAACCACTTAGCTAAGTAGCTCTGGATTCCTGGCCCACAGAAGCTTTGAGATAATACACAGTTATTGTTTTAAATGGATACACTCTGGGGTAATTTGTTATATAGCAGTAGCTGACTGATACACTAGGAAATGGACCACTGCAAAGGAAATGTCTTTCAAAGGCAGGTTTTAAGAGTTTGGGAACACTTAAACACTCAGTTATTTGTGGCAGTCCATATAGAACATGCCTGTGGGCAGCTTCAGACCTCAGAGAGAGATCTACTCCCTTACTTAACAAACATTTATTGAATGTCTACTGTGTGCCAGGCACCATTACAGGAATAAGAACACAGCATCACTAAAGCAATGAAAAAAAAAGAAATCACTGACCTGGTGGAGTTCACACTGTAGTGGGGGAAACAGTTAAGAAAGAGTTAAGAGGAGTTCCCGTCGTGGCGCAGTGGTTAACGAATCCGACTAGGAACCATGAGGTTGCGGGTTCGGTCCCTGCCCTTGCTCAGTGGGTTAACGATCCAGCGTTGCCGTGAGCTGTGGTGTAGGTTGCAGAGGCGGCTCGGATCCCGCGTTGCTGTGGCTCTGGCGTAGGCCGGTGGCTACAGCTCCGATTCAACCCCTAGCCTGGGAACCTCCATATGCCGCGGGAGCGGCCCAAGAAATGGCAACAACAACAACAACAACAACAAAAAAGAAAAAGACAAAAAGACAAAAAAAAAAAGAAAGAGTTAAGAAACAATATTGGAATGGACAGAACACTGTAAACAAACTATAATGGAAAAAATAAAAATTATTTAGATAAAAAAAGAGAGAAACAGTATCAGTACATAAACAATATCATATTAGATGGTGTTAAATGCTAAGGAGAAAAATAAATCAGTGAAAAGGGATGGGGAATATAAGATGGGAGGTGCGTGAAAAATCTTAGATGAGGTGCTCAAAGAAAGCCTGACTGAGAAGTCAACATTTGAGCAGAGGATTAAAGAAATGAGGGAGTGAGCCATGTAGAAATCTATGGGAAGAAGCATTTTACTTTTAGGACTGAACCCACAGCATAGGGAGGTTCCCAGGCTAGGGTCCAATAGGAGCTATAGCTGCCGGCCTATGCCACAGGCTCTCCAGATCCGAGGCACGTCTGCAGCCCATACCACAGGTCTTGGCAACGCTGGATCATTAACCTGCTGAGTGAGGCTAGGGATTGAACCCGCAACCCCATGGTTCTTACCTGGACTCATTTCTGTTGCGCCACGACCAGAACTCCCGGGAAGAGCATTTTATGCAGAGCAAACAGCCAACACAAAGAATCTGAACAGAAACATATTTCACACACATGCACATACACTTGTGGTCAATTGGTAACACATCATTATACATTTTGCTTTATTCATTTAATAACAACATCCCGAAGGCATTTTTTATTTGTTTGTTTTTTTACGGCTGCGCCTGTGAATATGGAGTTTCCCAGGCTAGGGGTCAAATCAGAGCTACAGCTGCCAGCCTATGCCACAGGCGCAGCAACACAGGATCCGAGCTGCACCCAAGGTCTACACCACAGCTCACAGCAACACCAGATCCTTAACCCACTGAGTGTGGCCAGGGATCGAACCTGCAACCTTATGGTTCCTAGTCGGATTTGCTTCCGCTGCACCACGGCAGGAACTCCTCCTAAAGGCGTTTATATCTCAAACATAAAGAGCTTTCTTGCTGCATTTACCTACTATATAGTATTTCATTGTATGACTTTTTCATAATCAATTTAACCGGCCCTCAGTTGATGGACATTTACATGGTTTTCACTCTTTTGTTATACACACGAACAGTGCTGTGAGAAACATTCCTTTACGTGTGTTATTTAGCTCATGTGTGGTTCCATCTGGAGTGTAAATTCTTAGCAGTGGGATTACAGAGTCCAAGGGCAGGCTTATTTGTAATTTTAGTGGATGGCATCAGATTGCCCTCATGGGAAGTTATTTTAAAATAGCTTTTTTCAACTGGCGATTACAAATAAAGCGGCTATAAACATGTATGGACACATCTTCATATGGACATATGTTATCATTTCTCCTGGGTAAAGGATTGGAATGTTTCCTACGGGACGTGAATGTTTAATATTTTTAGAAGCTGCCAAGTGGTTTTCCCACAAGGTCGTACCACTTTATTCTCATGAGAACGTTTCTTTCTTTCTTTCTTTCTTTCTTTCTTTCTTTCTTTCTTTCTTTCTTTCTTTCTTTCTTTCTTTCTTTCTTTCTTTCTTTCTTTCTTTCTTTCTTTCTTTCTTTCTTTTTCGGTCACACCTGCAGCATATGGAAGTCCTTGGGTCAGAAATCAAACCCATGCCATAGCAGTGACCCAGGCAACGGGAGTGACAATGGGGATCCTTGACCACTAGGCCACCAGGGAACTCTCATGGGAAGGTTTTATACAGGAGAGTGACTTGCTCAGGCTGATGTTTCCAAGAGCTCCTTGGGGACACAGGACGGGGGAGGTGGAAGTGGTCACGGGGACCCAGGAGGAGTTGGGGACGTCATCCAAACAAGTGATGATGGCATCCTGGTCCATAGCTGTGGTGAGAGGTTGGAGAAGGCATTGGGAGGGGAAAGGAGAACCCTGGGCAATGGATGGAGACTCAAGCTCTGATTCTGCTAAAGGTCCATGGCAGAGATGCAGGTATTCCTTGCCCCGTTGGCTACTCTGGGAAGAGCCAGATAAGAAGAGGGAAGCCAGGTCCTTCCCGGACTCTTGAGGGCAGGTGGAACAGCTGGGCTGGGCTGCCGAGCAGCAGGCCATCACTTCAATGACAACCCTGTGTGCAGTCACCATTATTTCAAGATGGAACATTTCATATGGCACAGGCAGCCCTGGCCTCCTACTGGGAGGCTGTCCTTGACTGGCTTTACCTGAGATTCAAAGATAGTATCCCATGGGTCCATTTCGACCTACCTGACTCCCACTTCCCCTGCTCCAGCTAGACCTGGCTCCCAAATCATTCACTAATCCTGAAGTTTAGCCCACATGGAACCCAATCCTCTTCCCAGTATACTGGTTATCTACGGCTGTGTAACAAATTACCCCTAAATGTAGAAGCTGAAAAAAAAAAAGTCCATTATCTTGTTTTTTTCTGAGGGTCAGGAGTCTGGGATGGATGCATGGGGTGATTCTGGCCTCTTGTGAAATTAGATGCAGTCAGATTGTCAGCGGGGCCTGAAGAGTTGGCTGGGGTTGGAGAATGGTTCCTTCACATGGCTGTTGATGGGATGCCTCAATTCCTCATCATATGGGTCTCTCCAAAGGGCTGCCTGAGTGTCCTCAGGACAGGAAAGTTGGCTTCCCCCAGAGGGAGGGGTGGGGGTTCTACTAGTCACAGAGACCAACCCTAGTATAGTGGGGAAGATGCGCATCCAACAGTATAAACACTAGGAGGTGGTGGGTCACTAGGAATCATTGGAGGTTGGCTACCACACCTACCAAATTTGAGGATTTGAGTTCCCTTCTCTGTGGCACAGGCTCACCAGCATCTATGATATATTAGAGGTATATAGGGTTCCAGGATGCTAGGATCTTTTCACTTTGAGCCAGCTTCCTAGGGGTCTGCAAAAGGATGCCTGTACCTTTAGGGGTCTTTTGGTTACAAGTAAAACAACTCAAACTGCCCTGAAAAAAAATATGATAAAGGGAAATTTCTGGCTAATGGAACTAGGAAGTACAAGATTAATTCACTTCAGACATAGATGGATCCAGGGCCTCAAACACTAGCACCACCGTCTTTTTTTTTTTTTTTTTTTTGTCTTTTTGCCATTTCTTTGGGCCGCTCCTGCGGCATATGGAGGTTCCCGGGCTAGGGGTCAAATCGGAGCTGTAGCTGCCAGCCTATGCCGGAGCCACAGCAACGCAGGATCCGAGCCGTGTCTGCGACCTACACCACAGCTCACGGCAATGCCGGATCGTTAACCCATTGAGCAAGGGCAGGGATCGAACCTGCAACCTCATGGTTCCTAGTCAGATTTGTTAACCACTGCGCCACAACAGGAACTCCATCACCACCATCTTTCAATTCTCCATGCAGTCACCCACTCACCAGACATACAGCAGTTCCAGTAGACACAGAGAATCTATCCCATTAGATCCAGCAAGGAAGTCCTAGGTAAGTATCTGATTGGCTCAGCTTGGACCATCAGCCCATCCCTGAACCAATCACTGCAGCCAAGTATATAGGATATGTGGATGGGCCAGGTTGGGTCTCATGTCCCACCCTGTGACCCTGAGAGGAAGGAGCATCTTAAATGATACCCTACAATGTGCCTATTTTATTTTAGTGTTTTTTTGTTTTGTTTTGTTTTGTTTTTCTCCTAAGGCTGCATCCAAGGCACATGGAAGTTCCCAGGCTAGGAGTCAAATAGGAGCTATAGCTGCCAGCCTTTACCATAGCCACCGAAATGAAGGATCTGAGCCGTATCTGCCACCTACACCACAGCTTGCGGCAGTGCAGGATCCCTAACCCAATGAGCAAGGCCAGGGTTTGAAACCGCATCCTCAGGGATGCTAGTTGTGTTCTTTACTGCTGTGCCACACGGGAACTTCCCCCATGGCCTTTTTTTTTTTTTTTTTTTTAATTTTAATTTTTTTGATTTCTTGGGCCACTCCTGCGGCATATGGAGGTTCCCGGGCTAGGGGTTGAATTGGAGCTGTAGCCACCGACCTACGCCAGAGCCACAGTAACAGGGGATCCAAGCCGCATCTGTGACCTACACCACAGCTCACTGCAATGCCAAATCCTTAACCCACTGAGCAAGGCCAGGGATTGGACCCGCAACCTCATGGTTCCTAGCTGGATTCGTAACCACTGAGCCATGACGGGAACTCCCCCCATGGGCCTTTTGAAAAAAGAAAATATGCCCTGGTCAAACCTTGAACTGCTAGTGATCAGAAAGCATGCCCTGCTTTCACAGATGTTAAAAAAATGCATGGCTTAGAATTAATGAAATGTGTAATATTATCCCCATTTTACAGGTGAGAAAGCTGAGACACATAAAGGGTAAGTTGCTGACCTGAGGTCCCTCAGCCATGAGATAGACAAGCCAGGATATGTGGTCCAGAGCCCCTTTGTCTAACCACAGCCCCATGTTTCAGGGTCTCTTGGCCCATGGCCTCTACGCTAATGTAGTCCACATCTTCGATGAACGCAGACATCATCGCACAGCTTTCCTGTGGCTGCACTGCTCAGAAACCCTTCAGTGTTCCCAGAGCCCCTTTAACATTCTCAAGTGTGCTTCCCTTGTCACTGGAGTGGTTGTCACTTTGAGAGTCCTTAGGAGTTCCTATATGGTCCAGCAGCCACCGACATTTCTTGGCCTCTTTTTTCTCCCCTCCAGAATCTTCTCTGTATTTGAGGCATTATCATGTCATGTTTAGGGAGTCCCCATTGTGGCTCAGAGGAAACAAATCTGACTAGCATCCATGAGGACACAGGTTCGATCCCTGGCCTTGCTCAGGGGGTTAAGGATCCGGCATTGCCGTGAGCTGTGGTGTAGGTCACAGACATGGCTTGGATCCCCGAGTTGCTGTGGCTGTGGTGTAGGTCAGCAGCTGTAGATCCAATTCGACCCCTAGCCCGGGAATCTCCATATGCCTTGGGTGCAGCCCTTAAAAAGACAAAAAAAAAAAAAAGAATGGCATGCTTAAACTCATCAGCTTTAGAGTCGCAGTACCTAGGTTATAATCCCTACCACTGCTACTTCAGAGCTTGGGCTAACCTCTCTGGGCTCAATTTCCTAATAGGTCAAATGGAGTTGTTGTGAGGATTAAATTAGTTAAATCATATCGAATGCTTAGAATAATGGCTCCAATTTGACTCCTAGCCTGGGAAACTTCATATGCCACGAGTCTAAAAAGACCAAAAAAAAAAAAAAAAAGTTAACGGTCTGGGAAGGGCCAACTCTGAGAAAGGACAGAGAGATGGACAGACATCAGGGCATATGTGGCATAGACGATAATTTTTTTTTCTTTTTCAGTGTACCCACAGCATATGGAATTTCCCAGGCTAGGGGTCCAATCGGAGCTGTAGCCACCAGCCTATGCCACAGCCACAGCAACGCCAGGACGGGAACTCCAGCCACAGTGGGATCCTTAACCCACTACACCAGGCTGGGGATTGAACCCACACTGCCTCAGAGACAATGGCAGATCCTTAACCCACTGTGCCACAGCAGGAACTCCATAAATGAGTTTTTTCAAGCCCTCAATTCAGTCTCTGAATTTCTGGATGAAGAACACACAATGGCTGATGTTGCCGGGGTCCCGGGGTGCAAAAATTACCTCTATTGTCCTAGGTGGGGGAATACCAACAATGAAGGCATGGCATATGGGACCAAGTAATGCAAAATCTCTGCTTATATCTGTGTTGGGAACAATGAGATTCCACCAAGGGTGTATCAGTTAAGGAAGGCTAAGGTTATACGGCAGTAACAAACATCCCCCAAATCTCAGTGGCTCAAAACCCCAAGATGTATTTTGTGCTTTTATAGCCCCTCTCCTTGGATTTGGCCAAGGGCTGCACGTGTACTCCTGCAGGATGCAGGTTGATAGAGTCACCATTAACTCAGACTTTGCTGGTCACTACAGCTGAAGGAGAGACAATGGGACAAATTGTACCCAAGCTATTAAAGTCTCCACCTAGAAAGGGCACATGTCACCTAAGCTCATATTTAATTGGTCAAAGCAAATCTCATGGCCCCCAGCTAACTTTGTGGGGAGCAGAGACGTGTAGTTCTGCCTGGGGAGAAGACTGGAAATTTTAGGGGGATAGTATTAATGGCCAACTTGGGGGGGTAGGGGAGAAGGAATTTCTCTAGAAAAGGAGACAACTCTTACCAGCTTTTTTTAAAAAAAGAACATACTGGCACACTAGCAAAGACAAACTACCTCTAGTGGGACCTGAGCCACGTCTGCAACCTGCAGCTCACAGCAACCCTGAATCCTTAACTCAGTGAGCGAGGCCAGGGATCGAACCTGTGTCCTCATGGATTCATTTCCTAGTCAGATTCATTTCTGCTGAGCCATGATGGGAACTCCCCAGTGACATTTCAAGGCTTTATCTCTCAAACATCTTTCTGATGATTCATTTTTTATTCCTGTTCTAGTAGCAATCCTGCACACAGAGAAATTTTCTCCCATTTCCTCCTACACCTTTCGCCTCCCCCTAGCCATCAGCAGGAAAATAGCTTTATCTGGCATCACTGTGTGATTCTGGGCAAGCCCTTCTGCCCCTGCTGGACTCAGTTTACCACCCTGTGGCTCAAATCATACCTTTTATTTATTTATTTTTTTTGGAGGGTTACTCTGGCTCTGCTATTCCAGGTGGCTCCAGTATTTTTGCTTTTTGCTTTGGTTGAGCTGGGAATCTGACCTCACGGAAATCATTTTCTCTGCTTCCTTCGGTATGAAATATCTATCCATGAAGATTTCACCTTCCTGACCACATCGGTTAGGATTCTTTGGGTTGCCAGTAAAAGAAAACCCATCTCAAACAGGTTGCTGCTGGTCAATGACAACAGCAACAAAAATGAATCCCCTATGCCCTGCCTTTCAATGCCCACAATAAATGGTCCCTGGATCCTCACACCCTTGTTCATATCATATCACCACCCTTCTTGCCAAGAAATACAGCACAAATGTGGCAGAAACACAGGCTCCGCACCAAACACTGCATGACTGTATTCCCTTAACATAATTTAGGGAGTTCTAGTTGTGGC
Organism: Phacochoerus africanus; assembly: GCF_016906955.1. Classification (NCBI taxonomy): domain Eukaryota; kingdom Metazoa; phylum Chordata; class Mammalia; order Artiodactyla; family Suidae; genus Phacochoerus; species Phacochoerus africanus. The sequence continues at coordinate 74,245,140 of NC_062547.1, read as the reverse complement.
TCAGTGGGTTAAGAATCTGCCATAGTGTCTGGGAGGATGCGAGTTCCATCCCTGGCCTTGCTCAGTGGGTTAAGGATCTGGCATTGCCTCAAGCTATAGCATAGGTTGAAGGCATGGCTCAGATCCCACATTGCTGTGGCTGTGGCATAGGCCGGCAGCTGTAGCTCCAATTCGACCCCTAGCCCAGGAACTTCCATATGTCACAGGTATGGCCATAAAAAGAAAAAAAAAATGGAATTTAAAAGTTTAGCTGCAAGGGTCTGGGAAATGTGGTTTCTAGCATTACAGCACGTAGGAGAGAGATTCTTGGTCTTCCACACACCTCATGACACCCCAGACATGTGGATGTGACCATCTTGGACCTTCTAGCCCAGCTTTGAGCCCTTTGAGCCCAGTTACACAAACGAGCCCAGGGAGAACCACCCAGCCAGACCAGAGAATCATGAGCAATAATAAACTGTTTTTGTTTAAGCCTTTAAGTTTTGGGGTGGTTTGTTATGCAGCAATAGGTAACTGATACATCACTGGCCTATTGAGGGAATGCCATTCATGGGCAAATTAATTGATCCATCCTTTTAAGCAAGCAGATGAAGGCTCCACAGAGGTATTAAAGGCTTAGTTTCTGTCTCTCTCTCCCTCCCTCTCTCTCTCTCTCTATGTATCTGTCTGTCTCTCTCTTTCTGTGTCTCTATCTCTCTGTCTCTCTTTATGTCTCTGCCTCTCTGTCTCCATTTCTCTGTGCCATCTGTCTCTCTCTACCCTCCGTTGTCTGTCTCTCTCCCTCTCTCTCTCTGCTTTGCCTGGCTTCTGTCTCTCTTCCTCCCTAACTCAATCTCTCTCTGCATCTCTGTGGCTCTGCCTCCCTCCCTGCCCCACCCCCACCCCTTCAACTGGGGACCCTGGTGTTTGAGGAGGACCTGCACAGCGGCAGGTGGTCAGACAACCTGAAACCCAGGGATTAGCTTCTCTGCCCTTCCCTCCCCTGCCAGCCTAAGAGATTTGATACTGCTGACTTGTTCTCTCCACCTTGATTAAATTTCCTCTTCTTCACCTGTAAAGTCCCACACATTTGCCGATAGGGCCGATCCTGCCCTTCCTTCTGCATGTTCCCTGTTCCCTCTCGGGTCTGGGTCTCCCGGGGTCACCAGACAGCCACATGCTTGCTAACACCAACTGCACCTGCCTGGGTCCAGCCTGAGCCTCCCTTCCCCACCCCCCACCCCGCCCACAACACACATACGCAGATCGCCATCCATACCCGGGAGGGACCGGGGGACAAGAACCATGTTCTCAAATAAAAAGCTTACTTAAAAGAAATCAGTCTGCTGCTTAGATTTTTTTCCCCCATTTTTCTCCTGCATGTTTTGAGGAGACACGAAAATGTGTGAAATTCATGTTTCTTGTCCTCAAATTTTCTAACTTTTTATGTTTTTAAATAATGATAGGGTCTACAGGAAGTTGCAAAAATAGCACAGACGGTCTAGTGTACCCTCCCTCCAGCTTCCCTCAGGAGTAATATCTTACATAACTCGTACATTCTCAAAATCAGGAAATCAACATCGGGACCAACTGTTAAGTAGACTCGAGGTCTTCATTCTTCAGATTTTCTTTTTTCTTTTTCTTTTTTTAAAATTTTTATTTATTTTTATTTTTTGTCTTTTGTCCTTTTAGGGCCACACTCACAGCATATGGAGGTTCCCAGACTAGAGGTCCCATTGGAGCTGCAGCTGCCAGCCTACGCCACAGCCACAGCAATGCCAGATCCAAGCCATGTCTTCGACCTAAACCACAGCTCACGGCAATGACAGATCCTTAACCCACTGAGCGAGGCCAGGGATCGAACCCGCAACTTCATGGTTCCTAGTCGGATTCGTTTCTGCTGTGCCATGATGGGAACTCCCAATTCTTCCGATTTTCACTTTAAGCTCCCCTTGAGCTCACACAGCTAAGCATGTTCATACACACTGCTGAAGTCACACATGCATATCAGACACACACGGAGACACGCCTGCATCCAAGGGCATGAGTTACTCTCAGTGTTGCACACGCACATATGTGTAAGCTGATTCAGATGCCTTCAGAAATGCACACGTGCACACAGCCGATGACAGAAATGCATGGAAAGGGGCACTTGAACACACAGGGAACTCTGTGCAACTATATAAAAGCGCATGACGAGCAGTCACACCCACGCACAACCCACAGACAACTACATACCTGCACTCCACCACCTGCACAACAATCACACACACAGCCAGACCCATGCATGCATGCATGCACGCACACACGTACATGCACACACACACATGCAAACATGCTGCCTTGCCTATACAATAACACATGCTGGAAAAACCCACATAGTGAATTATTATTAATATCATCAGCAACCCCCTCCAAAGTCATACTGGTCACCATGGTTTCAGGAGGATATTGCCTGGATTTGCCAGTTCTCACTCTCTCTCTCTCTCCCCCACCTCTCTCCCTCCGCCACCTCTCTCTCTCCCCTCTACTCTCTCTGTTTAAAGAAAATGTTTACTACCTTGGTATAAGTTTTACTGGCTTTGGACTTACAGATATAGACATATATTCAAAGTTCTTGTTGTGGGGAGAAAGGAGGCTGTACCAAGGCCTGCAGTTTTAACCTTTACAGACCCCACCCCATTATCCATGCCCTATAAACTTGGCCCTCATCAAGCCTCACCATCATCCTTCCTGCCAGAGTCCTGCGAGTGCCCTCAACACTTCCTCTGCTCCCACCCCACACGCAGCTTAGTCTCAGCCAACATCAGAATCAGGACCCTGCCAGTGACATCTCCCATCAGGATCCCCTGACTCTGCTCCACCTCAGGGCCTTTGCACATGCTACGGCCACCTTCAGGAATATTCTCTCCTCTCTGGGTCTCTTAGTCAGGCCAATGCACCCTTCTGTCTCAGCTCACACATCGCCTCCATAGAGAAGCCTGCTCTGGCCCCGTTACCTGCTCACTCCAATGCCCTGCGTTAGAAGTCTTCCTTGTTTAGTGTCTGTCTCCCTTTCCGGGTTATAAACTCTGTGAGGGCAGGGACGTTTGTCTGTATTGTTCACTGCTCATCTAGAACAATGTCTGGCCATGGAAGATGCTTAATAAATATGTGCTGAAGAAACGAATGAATGAGGAAATGTTCAACCCTCCAGTCACAACACTTGAGAAACGTGAGAATCAGATGAGTCTGTGCTTTTGATGTGATTAGAACAAGAAAAGGAGGAAATGGAGATGGTCATAGGACGAGTTTTAGAGTTCCCATCGTGGCTCAGCAGTTAATGAACATGACTAGGATCCATGAGGTTGCAGGTTCGACCCCTGGCCTCACTCAGGGGGTTAAGGATCCAGCATTGCCATGAGCTGTGGTGTAGGTCACAGACGCAGCTCAGATCTGTCATGGCTGTGGTGTAGGCTGGCAGCTGTAGCTCTGATCGGACCCCTAGCCTGGGAACCTCCATATGCCGCTGGTGTGGCCCTAAAAAGCAAAAAAAAAAAAAAAAGGAGTTTTATATATTTAGGAACAGAGTGGGTTCATATTTTGTAGAACTGAAATTCAGTAAAAGAGGTTTGTGTCCATTAGAAAAAGCTCTGGCAGGGTGTGCTCCAAACTGTTGAGTGAAATCAGTATTGAGTTGTGGGGCTAGCTGAAATGTTCACTTTTTCTCTTCACATCCTTTTTTAACCTTTTTCATGAAAAGCATTATGAAATTGCATTGTAGTGAATAATGCAATTATCAGCTGCAGTTATAGCTGATAGATAACTAGACATTTTAAAAATACTTTAAAATTGAGCATGTTTACTGATATGGCAATTCTGGCTCACCAACCACTTAAGGAAATAAACAGGAATCTGCACAAAGGGTTAGTCCTGAAGGGCTCTGTCACAAAAGTGTTTTAGGGAGTTCCCGTCATGGCTTGGGGGTTAACAAATCTGACTAGCATCCATGAGGATGCAGGTTCGATCCCTGGCCTCGCTCAGTGGGTTAAGGATCCGGCGTTGCTGTGACCTGTGGTGTAGGTTGTAGATGCAGCTCGGATCCTGCGTTGCTGTGGCTGTGGCAAAGACTGGCAGCTACAGTTCTGATTCGACGCCTCGCTTGGGAACCTCCACACACAGGGGGAGCAGCCCTAAAAAGCAAAAAACAAAAAGCAAAAACAAAGATTCTTTAGCCTTAAACTGTGACCAACCAGAATGTCCAATGATGGGGCACTTGTGACTTAAACTGTGGGGCAGCCATATCAGGAAATATAATGTAGGAGAGAATTTCAAGACACAAAAAGACTTTCGTATCTACTACGTGAAATAATGTGCCCAATGATTCCATTTTTGTAAATATACCAATGAGAACACAGATGTATTAAGGCGGGGAGGATATTACAAACAGCCAGCAGCAATTCCCTCTGCATGGGGTAGTCGTGGGTGACTTTTATTCTCTTTGTTGTTTTTCTCTAATCTTTAAATTATCTGCAGGGAATATGCACTCATGTAATAAGGAAAAGACAACAAGTAAGATTAGTTTTGAAAAGATGAAATGAAACAAATCCCTTTCCACTGACACTGATCAGGGTTTGTCCCCCTCAGCTCTACTGACATTTGAGGCCAGATGAGTCCGGCTTTGAGGGGTGGCCCCATGCATTGTAGAATGTTTAGTGGTGCCCCCGGCCTCTACTCATTACATGCCAGCAGCACCTCTATCTAAAAATGTCTCCAGAGGGAGTTCCCTGGTGGCACGGTGGGTTAAGGATCCAGCATTGTCACTACCATGGCTCTGGTCACTGCTATGGCTTGCATTTGATCCCTGGTCTGGGAACTTCTGCATGTCACAGGTTCAGCCAAAAAAAAAAAAATACATACATAAAAATAAAAATAATTTTTTAAAAATTAAAAACGTCTCCAGAGGTGTTCCTGCCATGGCACAATGGGATCGGCGGCACCTTGGGAGCCCTGGGACACAGGTTCCACCCCCAGCCTGGCACAGTGGTTTAAGGATCCAGAGCTGCCACAGCTGTGGCTTAGGTCGCAACTGCAGCTCAGATCTGATCCCTGACCTGGGAACTCCATATGCCTCAGGGTGGTCAAAAAAGAAAAAAAAATAATTCTCCAGACATTGCCAAATGTCCCCCGGGGGGCAAATCCCCCAACCCAGCTAACTGCCACTGACCACCCACCTACACAGACTCCTCCCTGTATTTCAGGTCCCGGAGCCGGCTCTTACAGGTGAGCAGAGAGACAAGAGTGATTGAGGGATTATCAGGCTCCATCCTCATCAGTGAGGCCTCACTCCCAAGTCCCTCACCTGCCCTGGGCCTCCCAGCAGCTGCCCTTAGCAGAAACCTGAACCTCTCTTCACATGGCTGGGCGGACGGGCACACCCAGGCCCACAGAGACACAGCAAACGAGCCAGCGGTGGAGCTCTGGGGCCTGGCGGGTTGGGCAGCAAGCAGAGTGTCTGACCACAGCTTGGGAAATCCTCCCTTGTGAAACCAGAGACCCTAAAATGTTTAGAAAGTGACTTTAGACTTCTTAGCCTTGCCACCCCTTGGTTGGGTAGATGCAGAGTGCTTGGTCTCCCAAACGTGGGTTGCATCAATCATTGTCATTCTTTAAAATCACTTATCATAGGAGTTCTTGCTGCCGTGCAACAGGACCTGTGGCATCTTGGGAGCACTGCGACGCAGGTTTTATCCCTGGTCTGGCACAGTGGGTTAAAGATCCAGTGTTGCCCCAGCTGTGACTTCAGGAACGACTGTGGCTCGGATCTGATCCGTGGCTCGGATCTGATCCATCCACATGTCAAGGGGCAGCCAAAAAAAAAAAAAAAAAATCACTTATCGCAGATCAGTGGTTCTCACCCCAGGGGTGGGAATTCTCCTCCCCAGACAACACTAGGTGATATCTGGAGACATCTGCGGATTTCATGACTGGGGGGCTCCTGGCATCGAGTGAGTAGGAGCCAGGGAGGCTGCTCCACAGTCTTCAGTGCACAGGATGGACTCAATACAGAGAATGATCCAGTCCCAAATATCAGCAGTGCGGAGGATGAGAGACCCTGACCTAGATTCACAGAATAATAAAAACCGTGAGTACCAGCCTCTCCATATGTGGTCCCATTGAATTCCCTGAAACTCCAGTAAGTGGCAAAGACTAGCCTCGGCAATGTTTTCCGCATGAGAAAAGTGAAGTCCAGAGAGGGAAAGTGTCCAGTACAAAGGCATACAGCAAGTGAAGGGTAGAGCCAGATGTTTGGTCAGGAAGGGCTGGAAATCTCAAAGCATCCCTACAACCCATCCACCTGATGGTTTCATTACACAACTAGGAAGTCTTGTTTGCTGTCTGAGGCCAGCACCTGGCCACCTGGCCCGCAGGAGACAATCCATGTTTGGATGAATGAAACGAATGAGAGAGACCATCAGACAAACCCAAACCCAAACCATCTACAAAACAACTTCTCTGCTCTCTTCAAATGTCATGGAAGATGAGAGCCAGTTGAAACAGGAACAGCAAATACAACATATGATTCTGACTAGATCCTAGATCGGAAAAGAAAAGAGCTCTAAAGTACGTAATGCTAGTAATTAAAAAAACAAAACAAAACAAAACACAATGCTGACGCTGGAGAAATTTGAATATGGATTGGACAGTGACATCAACTCAATGCTAAATTTCATGAATTTGTTGTTCCCTGATATATAAGGGCCCAGCCTTTTCCTTAAAGGTAGCGAATCCTTTAAGGGGCTCGGTGATAATGACAAGAGGTATATGTTAAAATGTGAACAACAAAATGTAAAGGGGAGTGATGGGTCCCAAGAGGATTTGGTCAAAAGTCTTGTAATTGTGCTACTCTTTTCAAAATAAGAAGTCCGAAACCATATATGGAACCACTCAGCAGTTAAAAGAAACAAATAACTGATAATATGCAACAGCCTGAATGAGTCTTCAAGGAATTATGTGGAGTGAAAAAGCCGATTCCCAAAGCTTACATCCTGTATGTGGGCCTTTATAGAGCATTCTTGAAGTGACAAACCTGAATTAGTGGTTGCCAGGGGTCGAAGGAGTGGAGTGGAAGGAAAGGTTTTTTTGGCTTTGCATGCGGCGTGCCGAAGTTCCCAGGCCAGGGACAGAACCGGAGCCATAGCAACTGGAGCCACAGCAGTGACAATGCCAGATCCTTAACTGCTAGGCCACAGGGGAACTCCAAGAGAGGAAAATGAAGGTGGCTATAAAAGGGCAACAGGAGGGACCCCTGCAGTGACAGAAATGTCCAGCATTGCTATTCTGGATGTGTGGAGTTCCCATCGTGGCTCAGTGGTTAACAAACCCGACCAGTAGCCATGAGGACACGGGGTTAGATCCCTGGCCTCTCTCAGTGGTTAAGCATCTGGCGTGGCTGTGAGCTGTGGTGTAGGTTGCAGATGAGGCTCGGATTCTGCATTGCCATGGCTGTGGTGTAGGCCAGCAGCTACAGCTCCGATGGGACCCCTGGCCTGGGAACTTCCATATGTTGCGAGGGCAGCCCTAAAAACACAAAATAAATAAATAAAAAGAAAAAATATTCTGGATGTGTATTTATTATACCATAGGTTTAGAGGATGTATTATTGAGAAATTTGGATAAAGGGTACATTGGTTCTCGCTGTGTTATTTCTTCCAACTGCATATGTATATGTATATTTTTTTTGCTTTTTAGGGCTACACCCACAGCATATGGAAGTTCCCAAGCTAGGGGTCAAATCAGAGCCACAGCCATAGCCACGCAGAATCCAAACCACATTTGCGACCTACCACAGCTCATGGAAATGCCAGATCCTTAACCCACTGAGCAAGGCCAGGGATGGAACCTGAGTCCTCATGGATACTAGTCAGGTTCGTTCCCACTGAGCCACGAGAGGAACTCCATCTTACCATTGCATTTGAATGTACAATTATCTCAACATTAAAAGTTTAATAAAAGGTATACAACATAGCTAAGATTTTCTGGGCATTTACCATATTCCCAGCAGCGGTTAAGCATCAGATGTGTGGGTTTCCAAAAAAAGGTACGCACCACAAACTGTTGAGGAGGTCCTATCACAGTGGCCACTATACAGAAGCAGAAACAGAGTTTCCGAGGCATAACGGGAGTTTTTGGATCAGGAGGAAAGCATATCAGAATCTCTGGGGGGCATTTGAGGGGCAATGTGAAGGTGTACAAAAGCCTGTGTGATGTGACATCTTATCATCATAAAGATCATTGTAATCATGGTCACTGTCATTTCTTCAGTGGTAACTATAAGCCTGGCACTGTCTAGGTGCCCTTCCTGTGTTAACATCCCAAGGAAGTTGATGCTCTTAGTAGCTCTGGTTTGCAGATGAGCAAACTGAGGTGTGGACTTTATCCTGAGGGCAATAGGGAGCCATGGAAGAGGTTAGAGCAGAGAAAAAAATATGGTCAACCTTGCTGCCAAGGTATGTGCCCCAAGTGACTCTCACCACAGAGACTTTTCTCCTGGATGGGAGGGTTATTGTCCAATGCCTGAGGCCCTGAGGTCTTGTTCATAGTGAACTGGTGGGTTTTGAGGGTTGGTAGCACCCCAGTTTACTGCTAGGGAACACCTCCTTCCCTAGGTGCTAGGTGTTGGGTGGACAGTCAATCCACACATCCCACTCGTTCAGGGGACAGTTTCATGACTCTGAGACAACCAGAAGAACTTTCTCAGGGTTTCCTGCCTGAGTGGGAGGAGGTCAGAATGAATGATGCCTTTGCCCCAGGCTTTGAAGCTCCTTACAGGGGTCATCCATTGGCTCCTCCTTCCCAGATCCCCAGAACTGCCCTGGGTCCTATATTCAGCCCACCCTGTGAACAGTCCCAGTTCTTCTATAAGGCTCACTGGTGTCACTACTGTTGCCGGCAACCAGCGTTCCTTCACTGAAACTCCATCCGAAAGAAAAAACACTCCTGTTTCCTCTCTACAACTGCTGTTAATACTGCAATTCTTTTTTTTTTTTTTCTCCATATGCATCTGCGGCATATGGAGGTTCCCAGCGAGGGGTCAAATTGGAGCTGCAGCTGATGGCCTATGCCACAGCCACAGCAACGCCAGATCCAAGCCCCATCTGTGACATATACCGCAAGCTTGTGGCAATGCTGGATCCTTAACCCCCTTAGTGAGGCCAGGGATCGAACCTGCCTCCTCATGGATATTAGTCGCAACCCACTGAGTTGCACCAGGAACTCCCAATACTTCAATTCTAACATCAGAATATGTAGGTTTTTAACCCACACGAAACAATTCTCAGACACTAGCTGGGTGCCGTGATTTCAACTCAATTCTGGCACTCTGAACCCTGAGATACTATCAGATCCCACAGGTTAAGGACCCAATCCCACAAGACTGCCCCCACTTCAGATGCCAGTTGCAAGTCTGAATCATCACCTGTGCCTCCGACTGACCAGCTATAAATGGGAAGATCCACCAATGCCTTCTGCAGGTTGGATTTGCTAGAATGGCCTATAGAACTCAAGAAAAGAGTCTACTTACTGGATTACTCATGTATTACAAAAGAAAACAACTCAGCAAGAGTTGGAAGAGATGCACGGGGCAAGGGATGGGGGCAAGGAGCTTCCATGCCTTCTCTACGTACCAGCCTCCCAGCACCTCTAGGTTCAACTTGGAAGTTCTCCAAACCTATACCTTAGGGCTTTTTATGGATGTTTTATTATGTAGGCACAATTGATTAAATCATTGGCTATTAGATAACAAATGACACCCAGACTTTATTGGTCTTATCACGTAGGAAATTCCAGGGTTTTAGGAACTTTGTGCCAGGAACAGGGAAAAAGACTAAAAATATCTGTATCTCTATCTTATTGTAAATCACAACATCACACCACTCCAACAAGCTCTTCCAACAGCTTTTCTCTCTGCACTTCACCCTCTAATCCTCTGGAGATCCTTTCCCATGACCCCAGGTTACGGGTGAACCTGCAACTCCCATCTCATGACAAACACATTGATTGATTGGGCCCCACGGTCCTTAATCATTCGTTGTCCTTCAAGCCTTTCAAACTCACCTGGCCAGACCTTGATGCTAAATGTACCTAATTGTCACACCTATTAGAGTATAAAAAAGAAAGAAAATAGCAAGTGTTGGTGAGGCTGTGGAGAAATTGGACCCCTTGCGTACTGTTTCTGGGAACATAAAATGGTACAGCCACTGTGGAAAACTGGTATGAAAAGTATGTAGGCTCTTAAAAAACTAAAAATAGAATTACCATATGATTCAGCGATCCCACTCCTGGGTATATATTCAAAAGAACTGAAAGCAGAGTCTTAAAGAGAGATTTTAACACCCGTGTTCATAGCAGCATTATTCACAAAAGCCAAGAGGTAGAAGCAACCCAAATATTCATTGACAGATGAATGGCTAAACAAAATGTAAGCCATCCACAAAATGGAATATTATTCAGCTTTTAAAAGAAAGGGAATTATGACACAAGCTAAAACATGCATGAATCTTGAAAACATTATGCTAAGTAAAATAAACCAGACACAAAAGGTCAAATATTTTAAGATTTCACTTACAAAAGGCACCTATAATAAGAGCCAAATTCATAGAGACAGAAAGTAGATTTAGAGGTTACCAGGGACTGGGGGGAAGGGAGAAAGGGGAATTTTTTGCTTAATGGACATGGACTTTCTGTTTGGGATGATGAAAAACTTTTGGAAATAATGGTGATGGCTGCACAACATTTTTTTGGTTTGTTTTTTGGATTTTTTTGTTTGTTTTTGTCATTTGACATTTTAGGGCCGCACCCGGGGCATATGGTGGTTCCCAGGCCAGGGGTCTAATCGGAGCTACTGCTGCCGGCCTACACCAGAGCCACAGCAACACCAGATCTGAACCACGTCTGTGACCTACATCACAGCTCACAGCAATGCCAGATCCTTAACTCACTGAGCAAGGCCAGGGATAGAACCCGCAACCTCATGGTTCCTGGTCGGATTGGTTTCTGCTGAGCCACAATAGGAATTCCTGCACAATATTTTGAATGTACTCAGTGCCACTGAAATGTACACTTAAAGTGGTTAAAATGGCAAATTTTTTACCTTTATTTTGCCACATTAAGCACACACACACAAAGTAATGAGATGTAATCTCCATGACTAGGTTATAAAAGATGTGACTTCCACTGTTGTCTCCTGGGCAAAGAGGCTTTAATGAAGCAGTCCACCACATGGGGGAAACCCACAAGGCAAAGAACTGAGGGCCACCTCCAGTCAACAACCCTCTAGGAAGTAAATCCTGCTAAGAACCACGAGTTTAGAAGTGGCTCCTTCCCTGGTCAAATCTCAGATGAGAACACAGCCCTGCTCAACACACTGAATTCAGCCAGAAAGGCTCTAAGGCAGAGTACCCAGCTAAATCACTGTCAGATTTCTGACTCCCAGACACTGTGAGATGATAAATATTGTTTTCGACTACTAAGTTTTGGGGTAAATTGTTACACAGCTAATTAATATGTTATTATTACTACTATTATTAGCTGAAGTTTTATAAAGTGAATAAGATATGTGGGCTTTAGGGTGAAGTCCCTGCCTCCTGGCAAGTTGTTGGCCAGGTTGTGAGCCTCAGGTTTTTCATCTGTAAAACCGGATTAATGAATGAGGATGAAAAGCAGGTACAGTGCTTAGATGAGGCCCTCCAAGTAGGAGTTCTCAGGTACAGAGCTTCTGTGATGAGGATGAGGACTGGGAGCACAGGGACTGTCTCATCTCTGCCTTGTCCAGTGTCACCCTCTTTGAGCGCAGGCTCTGAGGCTGGTGGGCTTTCAACCACTATTTGTTAAGGGCAAGATCTGTGCCTCTCTGTTCTACTTGTACGTCCCTGTCTGGGCATGGGGGTTCCCTAGCAAGGGTTCTGCGTTTGCCCCCCTGGTTCTACCTGTGACCCTGAATCTGCTGTGTCCGCCTTCGTAGATGACATGGCCACGGGGTAGCCAAGGTCAAAACTGGGTTCAGGAGGCGAGATCTGGGGAGAGCTGGGGGGGAGGGAGGCAGCTCGCTTAGTTCTACGGATCCGCACCCGCCCCCCGCACCTCGCCTCCCACGAGTCTTGAGACCCTCCGCACAGCCAATTCTCCCCGCCCTTGGCGGAGAGGACACGCGGCAGGCGTTGCCCTGGCAACGCCGGGATGCCCAGCAACAAGTCCAAGGCGCTTGTCACGTGCCCGGAGCAGACCAATCGTAGCGCCTGCCTGGAAGCAGGTCAGTCTGGGCCAAAGTCCGCCTCCCTCCCTCCCTCCTTCCTCCCCCTTGAGCAGCTCCGTGCTAATTACCGTAATTGCTGTGGGAGAGCTTCCGGGTACACGGTGGGCTGGGGCTGGGGGCTGGGCAGGCCCCAAGGGGTTGAGTGGGGAGGGCAGGGAAGCAGGACCCTCTCAGTCCCGCAGCCTCGCCGTGGCCTCCATAACCACCATTAAGGCGCTCATTAAGCACCTACTGTGTACACCCACTGTAGAGGAGGAGGGTTGGAGAGCTTGCAGTAGGGGTGGGGAACCCTAGCCTCCTGCTTGGGTATTTCTGGGTTTGGGGACGAGATTCGGATCAATAGGTTTGATTCCTGAGATTCAGGGTCTCCAAAGAACTGTTCAGTCGCCTTTGGCTGTATTGAATCACTCGCACCCTGAGTCTCCCTTCCTACTTTTCCTCCCTGTTAGGAAAATATGCTCTTGAAGGGAGTGTATAAAGACTAAGCTCTGGGTAAATGGGTTCGAATCCCATCTCTACCATTGTATGACCCTAGGTGAGTCCCTTAGCCTTTCTGAGCCTGATTCCTCATCTGTTAAAAAACAAATATGGAGATCCCAGTCAGTATCCATTAGTGGATGTTGTATTTATTGAAAGAGTGTATGTGAGGCACAGAGTAGGCATTCAATAAACAGAAGCTAACTGGCATCATAGTCCCAGCTCTCACTTAGAGGCTGTGAGACCTCCCAAGCGTCATTTATTGGCTCTGAACTCAGTTTCTTCCAAGGACAAAATGAAGAGATTGGATAAGGGACCTCATGCCTATTTGGCTGCCTGACTAAATATATATATTTAGTCTTTTTCAGGGCGGTACCCGCTGCACATGGAATTTCCCAGGCTTGGGTCAAACCGGAGGTGTAGCTGCCAGCCTAGCCACAGCCACAGCAATGCGCGATCCAAGCCTTGTCTGCCACCTACACCACAGCTCAGGGCAACACCAGATCCTTAACCCACTGAGCAAGGCCAGGGATTGAACCTGCGTCCTCATGGATGCTCGTCAGGTTCATTTTGGCTGAGCCATGATGGAAACTCCTATATATATTCTTTAAGAGCCCAAATCGGGGGCTTTCATGCAAACCGCTCTTGTGGGCATTTGAGTTTTTGATTCTTCACCTGGCTGGTTTTCAAATCCCTTCCAGTTCTTTGTCCCGTTTATTCTTTCATCAACAAACATTAATTGAGCACCTGCTGTGTACCGGGCTCTGCTGTGGGTCTGAATCCCCCCTCAGCTTTATTATAGAGAACATGGGCTCCAAGGACCTACTATATCACTGACCACTGGAAGTGGCCCAGGATCTCAGTGGACAGGAGGGCATATCTGGCTGCTTTGAGTTCCTCCCGGGCTACTTCACACCTCTAGGGCTTCGCACCTGCTGTTCCCTCTGCCTGAAAAGCTCTTTCCACCGACTGGCTCTTTCTCACTTTTCTTGTTCCTACACACATAACACAGCCTCAATGGGGCCTCTCAGATACGTGCACATCTTATCTCTGCCTCAGCTAGGGATGTGCTCCCCTTCACCACTGCGGCTGCCAGGAATTCTGTTCCTGTCCCCATCCACTCCCCCCCCCCGCCGCAACCCCCTGCCACTCAGATGGGCAGTCAGAGGGAGGACAGTTGCGGGGGAGGGCTGTGCCGGAAATTTTGTCAATACTGCTTCTGAAGCACATCCGAAAGCTGAGAAGGAAGAACACAGCGTTCTTTCAGGACTCAGGGCTGTGGAGGAAACCAGGTCTATACAGATTGGGCTTTCCTCTTTGACACTGCACCCGGGAGCCACACTAGAGACAGGAGTGGGGTGGGGCAGGGAGTGGGGGGGGGCTAGTTCATTCAGGACAGAGACCCCAATCACAGAATGTGGCTACAAATGGGGGCTCTGGTGTCAAATGGCACCTCTCCCCACTTCCCTGCTATGCATACTTGGGCAAGTGTCTCAGCCTCTCTGTACCTACTTCTGTCTCTGGGCAAAGGAGCTTACAGCAGGGAGCTTGGGATGGTAATGTGAAGATAAGATGAGGTAGAGAGACCCCATACCCAGTAGGTGCTCAGTAAATAGGAAACTGGTTTTGAAAACAGGCAGATACTGAGAGCGGAGCCATTCAAGGGAGCGGCAGGATAGCATGGGAAGAGACATCCAGCCCCAGCCAACACCCCCCGCCCCATCCCCTTAATGTGACCTTAAGCTAGCAGTCTGACCTCTCTGGGCTTCCCTCTACACTTATCTTTCAAACAGGGACAAAACCCCAAGTTCTGGCCTCTTAGAGGGCAAGGGTGTGAGATCAGAGCAGATAACAACCTGAGAAGGGTTCTGGAAGATTCTGGAAGGCCCGAATCTGGTACCCAGAGCATCACTCACAAATATCTATTGGTGCCCCATGTCTGTGAGACACTGTGCTTGGTGCTAGAACTACAAGGAACTATGGGAGGCCAAGGAAAAGAGTGCCTGGGAGTTCTTGTTCTGGCTCAGGAGGTATCGAACCCTACTAGTATCTACAAGGATGTGGGTTTGATCCCTGGCCTTGCTCAGTGGGTTAAGGATCCAGCATTGCTGCGAGCTATAGTGTGGGTCACAGATGCAGCTTGGATCTGGCATTGCTGTGGCTGTGGCATAGGCTGGTGGGCTGCAGCTCTGATTTGACCCCTAGCTTGGGAACTTCCACATGCTGAGGGTGCGGCCTTAAAAAAGAAAGAAAGAAAGAAAGAAAGAAAGAAAAGAGTGGTGGCTGAAAGAGGGGTGAGAAAGCCAGATTCTAGTCCTGGCTGGGTCCCTGACCTGCCGTGTGAGCTGGAGAAAGTTACATGCCCTCTTTGGACCTCATCAAAATGACTGGTGTCAGTCTCTGTAATAGGAAGACCTCCTTTCAGATCCCTCCTCTGTCCCCTGCTTGCTGGGTGTCCTTGGAGAAATCTCTCCACTTCTCCAAGCCTTGGTTTCCACCTCTGAAAAGTGGAATTCAGTTATTATGCTGCAAGGTGGCTGTGAGGAGGAAATGAGATCATTTATTCATTGACTCCATGGTTATCAATACCAAGCATTGGGAAATACAGTGGAGATTAAAATGGGAGGAGTTCCCATTGTGGCTCAGTGGTTAACGAATCTGACTAGAAACCATGAGGTTGCAGGTTCAACCCCAGGCCTCGCTCAGTGAGTTAAGGATACAGTGTTGCTGTGAACTGCCGTGTAGGTCACAAACATGGCTTGGATCCCGCATTGCTGTGGCTGTGGTGCAGGCTGGCACCTGCAGCTCCGATTAGACTCCTAGCCTGGGAACCTCCATATGCTGCAGGCGCGGCCCTAGAAAAAGACAAAAAAAAAAAAGGGCATGATCTTTGTTTATATAACCTAGAAAGCTCTAAGCATATACTGAATGACAGATAAGTGAGCATTAATACCATTGTAACGATTAGACACGAAGTGCTTCAGTGCGCACCTGTTACACATATAAAGTCTGCGGTGCTTGGCACAAAATACATGCTCAGGAAACACTAGGTCATATTATTGCACTAGTTCCAGGACACACACTGCAAGCGGCTGCTCCCTCTCACAGGGCCTGAAGTGTTAAACAGCTTGGCCCTTGGGGTGATTCGCCCTCGGGGAGCAGGGGACTGAGACCTTCACGAGGGATTCCCTGGCGGCCTCAGGTGGGAAGGGCAAGCTGTGTGTGGTCCTGTTTGTGTGCTCTTACCCCTTTGGGGTAAATGCCTCTATTAATCTCCCCCTGCCTGGGCTTGAGGGTCAGGTTTCAGGGCCCTTGGCAGATGTTGTCCAGAGTAGCCCTGTTTCCTTAATCCTCAGGGCTCCAGAAACTGTCCTTAGAAGAGAGAACAACAGGCCTGCTGAGGCCACCATCTGTGCAGTCTCGATTTGTAAATGCTCACGAGGGTGGCAGGAAGGAGGTCTCTATAGTAACGGCTGAGGAAGGGGCTGGTGTGTGCTGTGTGTGTGTGTGTGTGTGTGTGTGTGTGTGTGTGTGTGTGTGTGGAGACAAAGAGGAAGAATCATTCCAGACCCTTACTTAACCCTTATTCCCAAACCTTTATTTCTGCCCTAATGAGCTATTAATTAATACTGCTGGCTTATTATCCCCAGAGATAATTAGCTACTATTCCTAACTGGAGTCATGCGGGGAACATTTTCTAAAGAGATTCATTCATTTTCTGCCTACCTGCACCTGCCTGGGACACAGGCAAATGTTGCAGATCCTGGGAACCCAAGGGGAGCAAACTGAACAAAGGGGACGCTCCATGAAACTGAGATTCCCAGCGAGATGACAAGGGCAGAGCATGAAAATTAGCAAAGGCACAGGAAGTGATTTTTAAATGCCAGCTATGATGATTCTGGAAGGGGGAATGGAGCCTCCTACACGGTGCCAGTGTTTGCAAGGGAAAGTCACCCTCTGTTTCAATGGATCAGTCAGACCCAAAGGCAGGCATAAAGGGGCAAGAAGAGGAAAGACTCTGCAACCGGTGGTCTGACTCCGAATGTACCAAATCCAGATTCTTCTCTGGACTTTGCACATGCTGTTCCCCCTGCCAGAAACATACTTCCTTCAACGTGACTCAGCTTGCTCTTCCTCAGCCTTAGGTCTCAGTTTAGCCAGTAGTGCATCCTCCAGGAAACCCTCCTTGATTTACTCCTCCTTCCTCAGACTGGATGGGGGTGGGCCACTTCCCTGGGCTCCCACAGTGCCCTGAATCTCCTCCATCTCAGCTTTGTTTGCTTGAAACTGTAGTAGCCTGGGACTGCCTGTCTCTCCAACTAGACATTTTGTCAAAGACTATGTAGGTCTTGTTCTCCTAAACAGACTATTAAATGAAGAAAGAGCATTTCGCAAGGTGTGAAGAGAATGCTTCCTTATGTATGAAAACGGAGAAGACAGCACATACCTATTAGGTGGCTAAAAAAGAAACCAGCAATACCAAGAGTTGACGAAGATGCAGAGCAATTGGGACTTTCATCTGCTACTCACAGAAATGCAAAATGGAAAAAAAAAAGTTTGGCTGTTCCTCATAAAGTCAAACTTACACTTACCCATGATCCAGCTATACCACTCCTGTATTTACCTGTATGTGAATTAGTATTATTATTTTTTTGTCTTTTGTCTTTTTAGGGTCGCACCTGCAGCATATGGAGGTGCCCAGGCTAGGGGTTGAATCCAAGCTGTAGCTGCCGGCCTACGCCACAGCCACAGCAATGCAGGATCTGAGCCGCATCTGCAACCTACACCACAGCTCATGGCAACACCGGATCCTTAACCCCTTGAGCAAGGCCAGAGGTTGAACCCACGTCCTCATGGATATTAGTCGGGTTCGTTAACCACTGAGCCACGATGGGAACTCCTGTATGTGAATATTTATAGCATCTTTTTTCATAATCTCCAAACCTAGAGCTGTCCCTGCACCCATCACGCCTGCACTGGTGAATCATTTAGCTAAATGTACTCCATCCACATATTGGAATGCTACTCACTAACAACAAAAAAATTAATTCCTGACATATAAAACAACATGGGTGACTCTCCAATGCATTATGCCTGTGAAAGAAACAGTCACAGAAAGCGTGTGATTCCATATAAGTGATATTCCAGGGAGATCCAGTTTTGGCTCAGGGGGTTACAGACCCAACTAGTATCCATGGCAATGTGGGTTTGATCCCTGGCCTCACTCAGTGGGTTAAGGATCCAGTGTTGTTGTGAGCTGTGCTCTAGGTCACAGATGTGGCTTGGCTCCCATGTTGCTGTGGCTGTGGTGTAGGCTGGCAGCTGTAGCTGTGATTCCACCCCTAGCTTGGGAACTTCCATAAGCCATGGGTGTGGCCCTAAAAACCAAAAATAAACAAACAAAAGATTTTCTGGAAAATGCAAAACTGTAAAGATGGGATCAGATCATCCATTACCAGGAATCAAGGGGAGGGAAGAGGACGGACTACACAGGGGGCACAAGGGAAATTTTGGGGGTGATGGAACTGTTTTGTATCTTGACTATGGTGTTGGGTATATGTCTTTGTCAAGATTTATAAAACTGTGCACTTAAAATTATACAAATGAACACCTAAAATTTATAGAACTGTATACCTAAACATGTGGATTTTACCACATATAAATTATATCTCAATATGCATGGCTTTAAAATGAATTATTTAAAAGGTTAAAAAAATAAATGTGTGTGTGTGTGTGTCTGTAGGATGTTGTATAAACTCAAATACACATAAAGAACCTCTGGAAGGGAACAGAATGGACAGCTGACAAGAACTTGATCTTGGAGTCAGCAAACTGGGGTCCCCTGCTTACTGCAGTCTATGGAGAGAGGACTTGCTTCTGCCACATCTGAAAATGGGGCACTTCATATCTGCTATACAGCTTAGAAGAACTGGCAGGAGAATCTCAAAATCCTAGGTGTAAAGGCATTCTTTGCTGGCCTGGAGGTCCAAGGGGGACCCAAAAGAAGGCAATGCGGGGGGCAGTGATGAGGGGCATGAGCTTTGGAACAAAGACTCAGAGCTGTGTTCGCATCCCAGTTTGGCCACTTGCTCACTTGCTTTCTGGGTAGCCTTGGGTTAATTCCCTAGCCTCTCCGAGCCTCAGTTTTCTCATTTGCAAAATGGGGACAACAATGGTAGCTATCTCAGGGGTTGCCCCAAGGTCTTGGGAACACTTGGCATGTAGAGTGTTTGGTATGGAGCCCAGCACAGAGTAGAAGTTTGGGTGGGAGAGAAAGTAAAGGGGAAAGGTTTTTCTGTGTGATTTGCTCCTGTCCTGAATGACAGAACCCTGGCCACCTCTCTCTGACGAGGTGTATCTCCTGTTACCTCCCTTGATCATCCTCACCCCCCCATCAGGGCCTGTCCCCCTGCCCCCAGGGATCTCACACCAACAGTTCCTTCAGCTCCATATTTGTCCTTTAAATTTTCCCGCAGCAATGTCCTTCCCACCTTTCAAGTCTCCAGTCAGGGGGCCCCGCCCTCAAGAAACCCTCTCCAGCTCCCGGCCTAGAGCAATGTCCCTCTCACCAGCCAATCCCATTCTACCACAGGGGCCAGCAAACTATGGCCCTTGGGCCCAATGAGTTGCCACTGTTTTTACAAATAAAGTTTTATTGGCACGCAGTCACGGTCATTCATTTATATGTTCTCCAAGGTTGTTTCTGACCTACAACAGCAGAGTGGAGTCGTCGCAAGAGAGACTGGCTGGTGTGCAAAGCTGAAACTATTTACTTTCTGGTCCTTTACAAAAGTGTGCTGACTCCTACACTATCACAGCCTCCCTGGTCTGATTTTTTTCATAGCAGTCATTACTGTGTGAGGCTACCTTGTTCCTTTATTTGTTTACTTTTTTTTTTTGGTCTTTTTTGCCATTTCTTGGGCCGCTCCTGCAGCATATGGAGGTTCCCAGGCTAGGGGTCCAATCGGAGCTGTAGCCACTGGCCCACGCCAGAGCCACAGCAACTCAGGATCCAAGCTGCGTCTGCGACCTACACCACAGCTGACAGCAATGCTGGATCCTTAACCCACTGAGCAAGGCCAGGGATCGAACCCGCAACCTCATGGTTCCTAGTCAGATTCGTTAACCACTGAGCCACGATGGGAACTCCTATTTGTTTACTTGTTTATATCTTCTGCACAAAATGGAGGACAAAAATCACATCAGCTTGGTTCCCTGTTGTATTTCCAATGCCTGGCACTTGGCAGATATTCACAAAAAGAAAATTTGGGGAGTAAATGAATATATAAAGTAGGCTTGGAGGTGCACGGATCTGGCCATAGCTGTCTAGAATGCCAGAGGAGGAAGGGACCTAAGAAATCCTCTAGGACTTCCTGCTGTGGTACAATGGGATCGATGGTGTTTCTGCAATAACAGGGATGCGGGTTTGGTCCCCAGCCTGGTGCAGTGGGTTACAGATCTGGTGTTGCCACAGCTGTGTTGTAGGTCACAACTCTGGCTCAGACTGGATCCCTGGCCCAGGAACTCCACATGCTGAAGAGCGGCCAAAAAAGAAAAAAAAAAAAAAAGAAATCCTCTAAACAAACTCTTGCTGTAAATAAGGGAGGCCATATCCTGTGTAGCGTGTACACCCTTGTAGAAGACAGTGAGGGAGCCTGATATCAGGGCTGAAAGGAAGATCCTGGGGTCTCAGTCATCTTGTTACTGCAAAGCCCACCCCTCTGCAAACGACATGGAAAACATAGATAATGCAATGCAATGCATGATCCTAAATTGGATGGCAGGTTGAGAAGAAATGCCATAAAGGACAGGATGGGGACAACTGGTGAAAATGGAATGTGGGCTCTGGATTAGACAACGGTATTGTTACACATTTAACTTCTTGGTTGGGATTATTGCTTTATGGTTACATAGCAGAGCAGACCTGACCTTGGGAAAGGCGTGCTGAAGTATTTAGGACTGAAGAGGTAGCAGTGTGTGCAATTTATATGACTGGGGCAGAGACACAGTTCTCTGCAGAGAAAAGACAAGGAGAAAGCAGGTGTGGCCAGATGTTAATGATGGGTGGGTCACTCTAGGGAAAGAAGATATGGGAGTTCATTGCACTATTTTTGAAACTTTCCTGTGGTTTGAATTTCTTTTAAAAAATATTAAAAAAAAAATGAGGCCGCCAACCCCAGGCTGCTTCATTGTTTCTTTCTCTTCCTTTTGTCGCAGGCTCCCTGCTTCTCCTTTGGAGCTGGGAAGCCAGAACTGATTCCTGTGTGGGAGGCAGAAGAGAGGAACTAAGCCAGAGTGTTTCAGATGATCTCCCACAAGTCACATAGCCGACAGTGAATTTATTGAGTACCTACTACATGTCAGAATTCCATGTAGCTTCTGCACCCATCCCTACGGGTTTGACTGAGCTTTCTCCCAGTGTATGGGTGGACTTTTTCCTGGTTTGGGCACTCTGCTGACAAATGCTAGGTGCCTTATCTAATGCTCCTGAATCCATGGGTGATCTGCAGGCAGCTCACTTGTGAGCTCAAATTCCACAAAATGAGCAACTCTTTCAGGGGACGTTCATACTAGGGAGAACATAAGCTCTAACACTAATCTCTCTATCGCCACACATACTACATTTGAGTATAGTTACATCTTCATATCTTCGGCCTCCCTAAAGGCAAAGCTGGTTGCTGAATTCATGTATGTGGCTCCAGTGCCTAATACAATAAAAGTCTGTTGACTAAATAAATGGCTGGAATGTCTCAAAAAATAATAATAGTACGTTACTGGGAAACTTATCATGTTCAGACATTATTTCTAGTGCCATGCTAACTGCATTGGAGCCTGAGGCAAAAGGAAAAAAATCAGTAATGCTGATCCTGTCTTTACTTAAAGTTTGATATTTTGTTCACTGTGGATTTTTTTGCATTTATTTTGATCTCTTAAAACATTGCCTTGAAATATTATTATTACTATTATTATATTTTTGGCCACACTAGTAGCATGCAGAAGTTCCTGGGCCAGGGATTGAACCCACACCACAGCAGTAAACTGAGCCACAGCAGTGACAGTTCCAGATCCTTAACCTGCTAAGCCAGCAGGGAACTCCAAAATATTACTTATCTTGATTACTGAGGGGTTTTCTTGTGGCCCCTTAAATTTAGCACCTGAGGCCAGTGCCTCCCTCACCCTAGTCTCAGTCCTGATTATTTATTTCCAACATGTAACTCACACCATAGCATTAATTCCTCATCACAGCATTCTGAGAAGCTCCTACCATCATCGCCATTTCACAGTTGAGGAAACTAAAGCAAAGACATTTGATTATACCCAAAGACCCACAGCGAGGAGGAGGAAAATCTGAATATGACCCAAGTTTGTATGGTTTTTGGCACAGAACCTGCCTGAGTAAAGCAAAACAATAAACTAGGTATGAGCTGGGTTTTAAGTCAAGGAATCAAAAAATCTTGGCTTGAGTCTCATCTTGGCCCCAGCCCTTCCCTGAGCCTTCCATTCCCAAGGACCTCAGTTTCCCTATCTGCAATTCTACTTAAATATCCTGAACCCTGCTGTTCTCCCCCTCCACCCGCATGGTTTACTAGCTTTCTCTCTCCTGATCCAGCAAGAGCGCAAGCTGGGGCTTTGGAAGAAGCAGTTACCAACTGACACAGAGCTCAGAGACCTAGGCAGAGGTTGGAGCCGGTGGGAAGACCCAGGGGAACACAATGAGTACCCCTTCCCCCTCCAGAAAACCCCTAACCCAGGTTTTGGGCAGATGCCAGACTTTTATTCTGAAGCCGAGGCCACAGCCTATGAGGTAATCTTTGGAGTTGCATTCGAGGCGGAGTCCCATTGGCAGGCTGGCAAAGACCCTCCCAGGGTTCCCGGTGCCCCGCCTTCCCTGAAGCCCATAAAAGCACATGTCCCCGCCTAGGCAGCCACTGGACACCTGCATCTGCCGGCAAGACTGGAAGCAGGTGAGACAGAGAGGAAGGGCCAAAGCCGTGTGGGGGAGGGGTGGTCTGAGGCACCCGCGTCCCCTCGGATGGGGCTGGTTTGCAGGTCAGCGCATGGACATTTTCCCAGAAAGCGACACAGACTATGAAGTTTGGTGGTCTGGAAAACGGAGACCAACCGCGCTGACTACCTGGGAGGTAAGTTCTGAGAACGTGCCTCGAGGTGCGGAGCTGGTTTGAGTCCTAACGGCAACCTCTCCGTGTCTCCCCGACCTTGCCCCAGGAGGCATATCTCGAAGAGGATCAGAGGGGAACGAATTGTAGTGGAGGAGGGTTCCCAAGAGTGAGAAGAACAGAGAACGGAGGGATTGGGGTGACCTGGGGAAGAGGGGGAGCCAGTCAAGTTTTCTTCAGTACCGAAGCGGAGGACAGTTCTCCGACAACCAGGGAAGGAAATTGCTATTTGTTTCAGCACTGAGACTCCGGACAGCGCCTCTCAGGGTCCAGGAAAGGCACCGCGATCTGCTTCAGCACCAGGGCTCCGGACAGCTCCTAAGGCTCCCCGGGGGCGACCTCATTTCAGAACCAGGACACTGGACAGCTTCACTGCTACAGGGAAGCCCTTGTACCCAGATGGGGGAACAGGGTGCTCTGAAGTGCCTGACGCTTTGGGAGACTTGCCCCTCGTGTAGTGGATTTTTCAGTGAATTAATTTCCAGATAAGCAGATGAGAAGAAACCACCCACAGAAATCCGTAATTCCTAACAGGTGAGATGGCCAATCAGTAGGACTCTGAGGGGTCGGCACCTGCCAAGATGACATTAGTATGCTCTTTCCAGACTTCTGTGAGAAACATTGTGCCAAGCGTTTTATATACATTATATCACGACATTGTCAGCCCTAAGACATGGGTGTTATTACAGCAAGGTGACAGTTGAGAAAACTGAGACCCAGAGAGGGGCAGGGGTACAACTAGCCCAAAGGCTCTCAGCTCAAGGGTGAAGCTGAAAGTCAACCCCACATTTGTCTAATTCCAAATTCTGTTACTGACATGGATGGGTGGGAGCTGAGCCCTTGGAAATCAAACACTGCCTCTCTCCAAGAGGACCAAGAACAGAAAACAGGAGGCAGTGGAGAAGCCCAGGTGTTATGACTTAGCCCAAATGAGGGGAAAGAGCTGGGTGGGGGCTTCAGACATGGGGCAGAGGGTGGTGAAGAAGACTGGAGTGGTTGTGGTCTAGTGCTGTGTGGAAGACTAGTGATTTTGTTGTTCTGACGTACTATGACAACAAGTCACAGCTTCCTCACAGCGTGGACTCCCATCGACCTTCGCCCAAGACGGACAAGCAAGTGTGTGTGTGTTGGGGGGGTGTTCAGGGAGGAATTGCTTCTATTCAGGGGTTGGGCTGACTAATTCCACGGGACAAGAACAGGGGAGAGAGCAAAATAGAGGCATGCACCCCATGAACACATGGCGATGTGCTGCATATGATGTTGGCCATGTCACTCTTATGCACCCACAGGTTTGGAAATACAAATATCTGACTCTGAACCCAGGAGGACTCTTAACTGTCTCACTACACTTTCCTGGGAGATCAATGAGAAAATCATGTTTGAAGCCCTTCCTTGATCAGGATTCTATGGAGACTTTTCAATAAAAGTTCTGGGGAATTTTTTACTCCCCCACCTCACCATCAGTTTCATGAACCAATTACAGGACACGTGTAAACTTGTGTCTGGTAGGTGTGTTGTGACATCATGGAGGCTCAAACTTAATTCTCTATGACATCCTAATCAAGTTGGAGACATGACATCCAGCTCATTCCAGCCTCAGAACAGCCTTTTGCCTTTGCTCTTTCCTCAGCTTGGAATGCTCTGTCCCCACCCAGAGTGCCCCAGGGCTCATTCTGCCCCTCACCCAAGCCTTGTTTCATCAAGGGAAACTGTCTTTGTTGCCTCGCCATTCCCCATGTCACACCTACACTCTACATTCTCCTAGACCTGGGATATTTTCTACTCCACACTGAGTGTAATTATTTTTGTGTTATGTATTTACAGAACTGTCTGTCTCCCCCATTACACTGTGCACTACATGAAGGCAGAGACTGTATTTGTATCTTCACTGCTGTGTCCCCAGCACCTAATCCAGGACCTGGTATACAGCAGATGCTCAATAAACATTTGTTGCCTCAATAAAAGCACCAGGGAATAAACTAATACATCAATCAATAAGTGAACTGATGGTTTTGGCACACACATGAAGACCTTGCTGCTTCTTGGTCTCCCCCACAGAGATACCATAGGGGGATGGTTGCTGCAGGTGTTTATTGGGGAGCATAATTAAATTTGTGGACACTCAAGGGCCAGCCAACCAACTAACAGCCCCAGGAGAGAGCCAGGCTCGTTTAATTAGCAATTACGAGGCATTGATTCTTCATTAGCTCTGGCAAACCCCATCTCCCTCCTCAGTCCCAGACAAATGAAATCCTTCCCCCTCCCAGGAGTACTGCCTCAGTGGGTCCATTAACAAGCAGAGCAAATATGATTACAAGACACCTAAATGCCAGAGGCTCTTCATGAATCGGGAGAAGAGAGTTCAATGTCTGGGTTAAGGCTAATTGTGAGAGACTTTCTGGTATATTTAGAATTGTTCTCTGGGAATGGGACAGCTTTCAGATAGGAAAAGCACCCAGATACTGCACTTTAGGGACGTCAATAAAAAAAAAAAAGAGCTTCTGTCCTGGTATTTCTCTGAATATTTCTCCCTGGGTGTCTCCCTATCCCTCCAAATTAATCATTTCAAGCTGAACACTCACTCCAGCCAGCCCCCAACTTGCCCCTCCCTGCATGCCCCCATCACGTGACAGGCTCTCCACATCCCAGAGATCCTCCCCCTGCTCATCTACTTCCTGTATTCCCCAAGGCAAGTCATTCTCATCAAATCTGTCCTCGTCTCCAGCTCCCTACCTCTATCACTGCCTGATCACTTCATGGTCTCTTCCCTCCTCCCTCAAAACACGCACACAGGCAACTCATTCTCCACATACAGGGGGTCTTTCTAGAACACATATCTGGTCAAGTCCCCCCCTTCCTTCAACCCTTCTAAGACTCCCATTGCCTGTGGGATAGAATTCAAATATCCTCACACAACTTGCATGATCTGGCCCCTCCCTGCTAAGAGCAATTGCCTATCATTTTCCTACCAGCTATACTCAACAATTAGCCCACACAAGACCACCTCTTGCTTGACTTCTCTGACTTCCATATGATTCCCCTAGGAATGCATAGAGAATGAAGATTCCCAGGACCCTCTGACTTTTAATAAGCCAGAAGGGGGCAGGTCCAGGAATCTGCGTTTTGACCAGCATCCTCAGTGACTGTTATTTAGGGGAATTTTTCTTTTGCTTTAAAAAAAATACCCGGAGTTCTCTTGTGGTGCAGTGCATTAAGGATCCAGCATTGTCACTGAAATGGATGGGGTCACTGCTGTGGCATGGGTTAAATCCTGGATCCAGGACTTTCACATGCCACAGGTACAGCCAAAAACAAAACAAAACAAAACAAAAACAAAAAACCTCACCAACCTTTTACTTCTCCCAAAAACCACTGAAAGGAAGGGAAGCTCAGTTCATCTTACCGGTTTCATCTTTGTACTCTGCTATACCCAGCTCAGTGCCAGCACCTAATAAATATTCAGTTGAGATACAAATGCTAATGTCTGAATCTCTGTCACCTTCATCAGACACAGAAACATGGAGGCCACGTGTACCTGTAATGATGAGCCATCACCCACAGAGGTGCTGTGGACATCTGAACTGAGGGTACAACCCAATGAGCTATTTTATTATATTTGGTCAGTGTCCATTTATATTAATTTGGGAATATATGAAAGCAGGGTCTGAGACAAGTTTGCTTTACTTGGAAAGCAGAAGTGAAGAAAACAATGAGCACGGCAAAGGAAGGAACACCAATATATGAGGATGTAGTGGAGTTACTCTAACAGACTCAAAATAACAGTGGCTTAAACACTGAAAATGAAAGTTTATTTTCTCCCCTTTGACTCGACAACTCTATGCCTAGATCTACATAGGGGAGGCTATTTCCACAGAATGAATTTCACTAAAACAGTCACAATGGCTTTGTTGATAATAGCCAAAAACTAACTGGCAAATGGATAAACAAACTGTGGTATATCCACACCATGGGCTACATCTTAGGAGAAAAAAACAAAAACAAAAACAACAAGCCAATGATACAAACAGTAGCCTAGATGACAGAAGGTCATGCTGAACAAAAGAAGTTGGACACAAAAGAATATATACTGCATTTATATGACATTTAAGAACTGGCAAAACTAATCTATGTTGACAGGAATCGAAACTTTGGGTGCCTCTGGGGTGGGTAGGAATTAATTGGAAAGAGGCCCGTGGGAACTGTCTCAGGTTCTGAAAATATTATTCATCTTGAATAAGGCAGTGACTCTATGGTTGTATCATGGATCTGGAGTTCCTGTCGTGGCTTAGAAGAAACCAATCTGACTAGCATCCATGAGGACGCAGGTTCAATCCCTGGCTTCGCTCAGTGGGTTAAGGATCCAGCGTTGCTGTGAGCTGTGGTGTAGGTCGCAGATGGATGAGGCTTGGATCTCGTGTTGCTATGGCTGTGGTGTAGGTAGGCCAGTGGCTACAGCTCCGATTTGATCCCTAGCCTGGGAACATCCATATGCCGTGGGTGTGACCCTAAAAAGACAAAAAAAAAAAAAATCATGGATCTGTACACTTAAGGTCTATGCATTTTACTATATGAAAGAAATCAAGCTCAATTTATTTAAGTAAACAACACCTAATACATATATTTTATGTCACATAAATGAGTGTACACGGTTCAGGGCTGGCTTGGTGCTCCATGATGGCAGGATCCAGACTCCTTCGGCATCATTACTCTATCATTAGTGTGTCTTACTCATCCACATAGTGTGTGGTACACCATTTGTTAAAATATTGTCTATATTTTACAAGGCCAGGTATTTTACAAGGCAAGGCTTAGATAAAAATTGGGAGTTCTAGTGCTGTCAGAAAGGAGAGGACAGTTGTTGAGGACAGCGTGCAATCTCTGCTACAGATAACTCAAAAAGTTGGAAATCCATCCAGTGTTTTTCATATTTTCCAAGCCAGTTTCCACCTATAAGCTTACAGAGTCCTCCTGTAATCCTGTATCTCCAGGGTCGTATTTCAGAATAGAGACATAAGCTCCTGAAGAGGGAAGCTTATGAATGGGCAACATGGCACATAAGCAGAGCTATGTAAAACACCTGTGTCCTGGCAGCTGCTTCAAGACCCTGGAGAGACAGACAAGGGCAGAGCAAAAAGGCAGACCAACCAGCCCACAGTGAGGCAACAGTTTCAAAAGCTAAAAGCACTTGTGGGAAGACAGGGAATTTGAAATATGGTGTTACCACTCAGGTAACACTGCAGGAATGAAACGCCTCGGAGGCTCATGGGGAGCATATGAGATTGTGCCTTTGAGGCACTATATGGGTTGAAAGCTAAAATCAGCCAAGCTTGCTCCCTGAATGTTTCTTGGTGCCCGCCATTTGAACGGCACCTGTGGATGATGAAGAATCTGAGTTCTGTTCTTACCATCCCTTTCCAGGATGGGGAAGGCTGGAGACTCACAGGCAGTATTTTGTTTTTGTTTTTGTTTTTTGGGTTGGTTTTTTTTTTGTATTTTTGCTTTTTCTAGGGCCACTCCTGTGGCATATGGAGGTTCCCAGGCTAGGGGTCTAATCCGAGCTGTAGCCGCCAGCCTACACCAGAGCCACAGCAACGCCAGATACGATTCATGCCTGCAACCTATACCACAGCTCATGGCAACGTCGGATCCTTAACTCACTGAGCAAGGCCAGGGATCGAACCTGCAACCTCATGGTTCCTAGTCAGATTTGTTAACCACTGCCCCACAATGGGAACTCCATAGGCAATGTTTTGAGCACCAGGAAAATGGGTGCAAAAATAATTTATAGTTCTTTGAAGGAATTAGAGACTTCCAGGGGCAGTGGGGCAGGGAGGTGAAGAATATTATGCAGGGACACTGGGCAAGTGCTTCTGCTTTCTCAGCCTCAGTTTTCCTGTCTGTAAAATGGGGTGATTACGGCTTCTCTGTTGTAAAGATCAAGGAGAGAACGTATGTAAATGTGTGGCACCACCAATAGTAAGAGCTCAGGAAATAATGGTGATGAAAAAGTATAAAGGTGGATAAATAATGCACTGATAGACAAGTGAAAAGGGAGGGTGGGAGGGAGGATGGAAGGAAGGAAGCAAGGAAGGAAGGGAGGAAGGAGGGACAGGAGGGAGGAAGGGAGGGAAGAAGGTGGGAAGATGGAAAGAAAGAAAGAAGGAAGGGAACTATTTCTGAGGCTCTGGCCAGAGGCTCATCAGTTCCTCTTGAGTAGCTGATTAAGTCCATACATGGACCACTTTCCTTATTGGTTCTCATGCTCAAGGGTCATCATGCACCTACTCTGACTGCCCAAGGCCTTGGACCAGGGTACTCAGGACAGCCCCATTGCCTTGTAGCCCAAGAAATTATTCAAATTAGCCAATCCTGGGAAGCCTGGGAAACCTAGCTCACCCCACCACATGGCATACGTGAGCTGCCTCCTACAGCTCCAGCTTGCTCTCACCCTCTCTCCTGGGACAAGTCTTATATCTTCTTGCTTGGAGCTCCAAGTAACAGAGTTCTACCTTTCTTCAGTCTGAGTGTCATTGTGTTTTTCTCACCATCCGAAATGAAAAATCGTTGTCTTACAAATCAAATACACATAACATAAAATTTGTATTCCAACCATTTTAAAGTGGTAATTTAGTGGCATTTAGTCCATTCACAGAGTACCAGAACCATCACCACAACCACCTACTTTCAGAACATTCCGTCACCTAAAAGGAACCCCATTCCCATTAAGCAGTCACTCCCTATTCCTCTCTCCCCACAGTCCCTGGCAACCATTAATCTCTTTTCTGTCTCTATGGATTTTTCTATTCTGGATATTTCACATAAGCGATATCACACCCCATCTGCCTATTGGGTGTGGCTTTGTTCACGAACATAATGCTCTCAAGGTTCCTCCACATTACAGTGTATGTCAGTGATTTGCTCCCTTTTCATGGCTGAATAATATTCCATTACATGAATAAACTACATCTTCTTTATACAGACTCTTTTTTTTTTTTTGGCTTTTTTAGGGCCGGACCCACAGCATATGGAGGTTCCCAGGCTAGGGGTCAAATCGGAGCTACAGCTCAGCCTACACATAGCAACACCAGATCTGAGCTGCATCTTTGACCTACACCACAGCTCACAGCAATGCCAGATCCCTAACCCACTGAGCGAGGCCTGGGATCAAACCCGCAACCTCATGGTTCCTAGTTGGATTCATTTCCACTGTACCATGACGGGAACTCCCAGACTTTATTTTTTTTAATGAAAGTATAGTTAATTTACAATGATGTGCCAATTTCTGTTGTACAGCAAAGTGAGTCAGAGATAGATACATACATACATACATACATACATAGGTACATATATACATACATATTTTGAATACATTATTTTCCATCATGGTCTATCCTAGGAGATGGGCTATATTTCCCAGTGCTATACAGAAGGATCTTATTGTCTATCCATTCCAAATGTAATAGTTTGCATCTATTAACCCTAAACTCCCAGTCCATCCCACTTCCTCCCCCACCCCCTTGGCAACCACAAGTCTGTTCTCCTTGTATCCAGACACTGCTTTGATAGATTATACTCCTTTTTAGAGGAGAGAAATCTGGGGCCCAGAGAAGTAAAGCAAGCTGCTCAAGGTTACACAGCTAGTAGGTGGCAAAGCCAGGATTTGAATCTGGGCACTCTGCAGTCAGGGTGTGCATATCGAAACACTACCTCACACCTCTATCCTAGTTTGCTACTCAGAGACAATGTGGTCATTGTGACGTGTCCCTCTGTCATTTCTAGAGGGGAGGACGCTCTGAGGTGCTGACAGGAGCAGAGAGTGTGGTCACACAGGGAATCAGCCCCAGAACTCAGATGCTTCATCCTCCAGGGGTGCTGTTCCAATGGTGGGTGCCCCTACCAGGGAGGGTGGGGGTCCGCCACAGAGAGTGCTGATTATATCTCGTGACTTAATGGGTCCTTCAAAAGAGAATGGCTTGAGTTTCCATGACAACAGGCAAGCAGCCTCACAGGGAGATGGCTGAGTTTCCTCCCCCAACCCAGATCTGGCTCTAGAATCTGTCCCCTTCCATCTCTGCCTTTCTGGGTCCTAGAAACCCAGCGGGTGCCCAGCCCGGACAGCTGAGTGGGTGGTTGGTGCTCACATCCCAGGGTACGTTCAGAGCTCCCTCTCTTTGGCCCCAGCCCCATCATGAAAGGATGGATAGAAACACCACATGTACAAAGCAGAAGGGACAGGGCTCGGGGAGGAGGTGATCCCAGGGGCCTGACACCCCAGGGTTCCCAGATACGTCTAGCCAGCCAAGGGGATGGAGAAAGCTCAGAGGTGGAAATGTTAACAGGGCCGAACAGGGTGAGAATATTTAAGTGACAGTGACCAGACAGGTTACAGAATACATTCCTCAGGGTAGACAAAGGATATTTGCCGACCCCAGAATAAAGGTTGCTAAGATTCCAACTTTTTCCTTAAGTTGTTCAGAAAACATTATACATTGTCGATGTGTGTGTATATATACTTGTGTGTGTGTGTGTATATGTGTGTGTATATATACACACACACACAGAATATATAGTATATATCTATACAACATATAAATTTATTTTATTTTATATAAGGTTGTATGAATTGACAACATATTTATGCACTATATAATATTTTATTTATACATATTATGTAGTATAGTATTTATAATATATTTTGTTATTTGTCATATAACATTATGCATTATATAATATGACTACCATGGGTCATATTATATTTATATACTTACAACATATTATACATAATAAATATATATTATAGACATAATAGTCTATATGATTAAACTATACAATAGTGTGTGTGTATACGGAGAGAGCATGAAAAAGCAACTGTGACAAAACTGAGGAAGCTAAGTAAAGAATATACAAAAACACCTCGCCTCTTCCTACAACCTTTCTCTACGCTTGAAATTATATTAAAATAAAACGTTACAGGAGTTCCCATTGTGGCGCAGTGGAAATGAATCCAACTAGGAACGATGAGGTTGCAGGTTCCATTCCTGGCCTTGCTCAGTGGGTTAAGGATCTGGCGTTGCCCTGAGCCATGGTATAGGTCACAAACGTGCCTCAGATCCTGCATTGCTGTGGCTGTGGCTGGCAGCTGTAGCTCCAATTGGACCCCTGGCTTAGGAACCTCCCTATGCCGTGAGTGCGGTCCTAAAAAAGCAAAAAAAAAAAAAAAAAGGTTACAAAAAATGCAAGGTTGGCTTGACATTTGAAAACCAATCAATCAATTTAATTCATGATATTAAGAACTAACTTCCCCCCACAATCATCTCAATAAGTACAGAAAAATATTTGACAAAATCCAACATCTACTCTTTTTTAAGTATTTTTCTTTTTACGGCTGCACCTGTGGCATAGAAGTTCCTGGGCCAGGGGTTGAATCAGGTCTGCAGTTGAGGCTTATACCACAGCCATGACAATGGCAATACCAGATCCGAGCTGCATCTGTGACCTATGAAGCAGCTTGCAGCAACGCCAGATCTTTAACCCCCGAGCAAAGCCCAGGATCAAACCCACATCCTCACAGAGACAACATCAGGTCCTTAACCTACTGAGCCACAATGGGAACTCCCCAACATCTATTCTTGATTTGTCTTTTTTTTTTTTTTTGGCCTCCCTCCAAGGCATGTGGAAGTTCCCAGGCCAGGGACAGAACCTGCACCACAGCACTAACCTGAGCCACAGCAGTGCTAACACCAGATCATTAGCCTCCTGAGCCACAAGGGAACTCCTTGATTTTTTTTTTTTTTTAAGTCTCAGGAAACTAGTTATAAAGGGGAATTTTCTCAACCCAATAAAGGGTATCTATGAAAACCTACAGTGTACAGTATGTCCTCTGGAAGGAAGATGTAAAACTGTCTTTATTCATAGATGAATGATTGTGAACTTTAACTGTGTCTAGTTTATGTTCATTTTTACCTCAATAAAGCTGTCTTCTTTTTAAAATCAAAGACACAGGAAAATAGTGTGGTGATGTTTCAAAAGTTAACATGGAGTTCCCATCATGGCACAGCAGAAATGAATCCCACTAGGAACCACGAGGTGGCGGGTTCAATCCCTGGTCTCTTTCAGTGGGTTAAGGATCTGGCGTTGCCATGAGCTGTGGTGTAGGTCGCAGACTCGGCTCGGATCTGGCATGGCTGTGGCTCTCGCATAGGCTGGTGGCTACAGCTCTGATTCAACCCCTGGCCTGGGAACCTCCATATGCTGTGAGTGCAGTCCTAAAAAGAAAAAAAAAGTTAAACATATAATTACCATATGATCCCACAATTCCAGTCCATACCCCAAAGAACTGAAATCAGGGACTAATACAAATTCTTACAGACAAATGTTGCCTGCAGCAGTAGTCACAACAGGCAAAAGGTGGAAACAGCCGACATGTCCATCAACAGATGAATACATAAACACAATGAGGTCCATCTATATGGTGGAGTATTGCTTAGCTATGAAAAGGAGTGAAGCACTGACACTTGCTACAATGTGGCTGGACCTTGAGAACAGGATGCTCAGTGAGAGAAGCAGACACAAAAGGACCCATAGCGTGTGATTCTATTTATCTGAAAGCTCCAGAACAAAGCAAATCCACAGAGACAGAGAGTGGATTCATGGTTGTTAGGGGTTGGGAGAGGGGGTGTGGACTGACTGCTGATGGAGATGGGGTTTTCCTTTAGGGTGATGAAAAGATTTTGGAACTAGATAGAGATGATAGTTGCACAACATTGTGAAGGTCCTAAATGCACTACATTTTACACTTTAACATGCAGGGAGTGGTCTTTGGAGTTTAGTCTTCCACAATAAGAAAAGAAAGACACTTCACCAATGACAGCAAGGAAAGCAGTGTGGATGATGTCTGCCTGTTACTCAGCAAGGTTGTATCTTGGAGGCAAAATTACGAGGACTTTGTTGAGCAGTTTCTCTTGTGGTTCAGTGGTAATAAACCCGACTAGTATGCATGAGGATGCAGGTTCGATCCCTGGCCTTGCTCAGTGGTTTAAGGCCCGTGTAGCCATGAGCTGTGGGGCAGGTCACAGACGCAGCTTGGATCTGGCCTTGCTATGGCTGTGGTGCAGGCCAGCAGCAGCAGCAGCTCCAATTTGACCCCTACCTTGGGAACTTCTAGATGCCACAGGGGTGGCCCTTAAAAAAAAAAAAAAAAAAAAGAGGACTTTGTTGAAATGTCCTTTTGATAGTTGTGTTTAGCTCTGAATCTCTCCATCACTGTATTACTAAAAGAACTGTGTAATTAATTTAGGGAATTTTAAGGAGAAGGGCGTGTTCCCTCATCCTTGGGAGAGAATTCCCCTGAACTGTTGTTTTGTAGGCGTGGGGTGATTCAAGGAGACACTAAGTGCACAGCACCTACCTTGCAGTCTGTCCTCTGGGTCTTTGTTCCCACGTGCGTGGCTTTAAATCCTACCTCCCAACTTACTGACATCCCTCCCACATCTAACGCCCTTCCCTCGAGAGGGTTATTCTCTCCCCTTAGTGACTTCCTCCAGCAAACAGAACAGGGTGGATGCTGAGTGACTTCCGAGGCGTCCTGATTCCTCTCTCTGCAGATGCAGTCGTGTTGGGAGTGAGGGCTTCAACATGTGAATCTGAGGAGGACCCACTAAGCTTGTGTGTGTCTCGCTCACTGCTACATCCTCAACTTCCAGCACGTGGATCAGTATGCAGGGAGTGCTTAGAATACAAATAAACCTGGCTGAATGACTGACAAGAAGACACATACCAAGACCCCAGGCTGTGTGAAACAACATCCATCTATCTCTCCCTTCAGGGAAGGGAGCTACATTGAGGCTGTTTCTTAGAAACTAAACTATGGCATTTTCCCCAGTGAATAGGCAGTTCCCCAGAGAGGGCACAGACAGTAAACAAACTCTTGGGGGAAGTGTGTGATTTGGTTAGTAATTATAGACATGCAAATTAAAGCCACAAGCCACATTTAACGCTGTTTTAGTTATTACTGCTGCACCAAACCATTCCAAAACGTACAGGCTTAAAACAATCTTTTTTGTACATCACACCGATTCTCTAGGTCAGGACTCTGGGCAGGCTCAGCTTCTGGGGCTTGTGAGTAGGGGCTCCCTTCCCAGTAGGGTCTGGGAAGCCCTAGGTGGCTGCACATACCTGGAGGACACCCTGGAGGGAAGGGCTGAAAGGCAGGGCTCAGCTGGGACATTGGACCAGAGGGTCTACATGTGGCTACAGCATGCTGGTCTTTGGGTGGGTGACTTCTACCATGGGGGCGGACTTCCCAGAATGGGCACCTCAAGAGAGCCGGGGGAAGCTGGTGACCTTTTACACCCTAGCCTCCAAAATCCCAGCGCCACTTCCTTATTGTAGAAGTCAGAGCAGTCATGTGTCAACCTACATTGAAGGGGAGCAGTAATAGGTCTCACCTCTCGATGCAAGAAGGCTCAGAGAATATGGGGGCCGGGTTTCAAAAGTGTCACACACACACCTATTCAACTAGCAAGGAAGGAGGAGGAGGAAAAGCAGGAGGGAGAGAGGCCTCAGGAGAAAGCAACCCTCCGACACCTCGACCTTGGACTTCCAGGATCCAGAAGGTGAGAAAATAGACATGGGCTGCTTAAATCACCCAGTCTGTCTTAGGCAGTTGGGGCTGCTCTAACAAACTGCTGAAGACCCTGTAGCTTACAAACAGAAATCTATTTTTTTCACAGTCCTGGAGGCTGCAAAGTTCACAATCAGGGTGCCAGCATAGTCCAGTGAGAGCTCCCTTCCTGATTCATAGGCAGCTGTCTTCTCGCTGTGTCCTCACTGCGCAGAAGGGGTGAGGGAGCTCTCAGCGGTCCCTTTATTTATTTATTTTTTTATTTATTTACTTACTTACTTATTTATTTTGCCTTTTGAGGGCCACACCTGCGGCATATGGAGGTTCCCAGGCTAGGGGTCTAATCAGAGTTGTAGCCACCGGTCTACACCACAGCCACAGCAATGCAGGATCCAAGCCACATCTGCAACCTACGCCACAGGTCACGGCAACACTGGATCCTTAACCCATTGAGCGAGGCCAGGGATCAAACCCGCAACCTCATGGTTCCTAGTCAGATTTGTTTCCGCTGCACTATGATGGGAACTCCTCAGGGGTCCCTTTATAATGGCACTAATCCCATTAGGGAAGCCTCCACCCTCAGGACCTAATCACCTCCAGAGGCCCCACTTCCTACTACCTTCACCCTTGGGGGCTAGGATTTAAACATATGAATTTTGGGGCAGACATGACACAAACATTCAGCCTGTAACACAGCCCTAGCAAATGAATACACTTCTTTTTTTTGTCTTTCTGCTATTTCTTGGGCCGCTCCCGCGGCATATGGAGGTTCCCAGGCTAGGGGTTGAATCGGAGCTGTAGCCACCGGCCTACGCCAGAGCCATAGCAACGCGGGATCCGAGCCACGTCTGCAACCTGCACCACAGCTCATGGCAACGCCGGATCGTTAACCCACTGAGCAAGGGCAGGGACTGAACCCGCAACCTCATGGTTCCTAGTCGGATTCGTTAACCACTGTGCCACGACGGGAACTCCGAATACACTTCTTTATTGAATTTCTTACCACCTCCCACCACCAAATTCCAGAGTTAAGGGAGTTTTGGCTCTTTTCTTCCCAGTTCTATCCCACCTCCTAAAACAGTGCCGAACACACTCTGGCAACCTCATGAAATATTTAGGGAATGAATGAGGTCACCTAATCTTTGCCACTGCTATCCTGAGGTCTATTATATTATTTCCTCTATTTTTCTGAATATTTAAAACAGTGTTTATTGCTACAACAGTGTCCATCAACTATACTTTAATACTTTAAAAAAATGTTTAAAGCACCCTATGATGCAAGCCCCCCACCTGGGGTCAGCCGACCCCAGGTGTCCCCAAGGCCTCCTTGGCTCTCCCTGGCTCTTGGTGCCGTGTGCCTCAGGGCGCAGGTGGCCCAGCCATGACTCCGCATTGGCTGCTGCGTTTAGGAGGCACAGGAGAGGAAACATCACAGCTGCTGGCACCCTGCAGTGTGCACCTGGCGGGTGGCCCAGGATGTGCCTGGGCACAGGGGCCGGACATTTGCAGCTTCCCAGACCTGGCGTAGGACAGGCTCCCAGAGGCAGAGGGGCTGGGAAGGGTGCTGTTGCCTGGATGGGCGGCAATTATGGCCAGATAGCGGCCCCCACCGCAGAAATGAATCAGAATGGAGGAGGAGGTAGATTGAGGCCGAGCCAAGGAATGTTGGGCAGGGTGGAACAGTGGTTAAAATCCACTTCCCGGAATGACCCCTTTACTCATGCCACCCATATTTATTGAGCACCTACTGTGTGCAGGGCACTGCTAGAAACTGGGACACAACAGTGAACACAACAGATCAAACTCGCTGCCTTGTCCAAACTGACATGGTAAACAGACTGAGAGTAAACATCAGAAATACCTAAATTGGGAGTTCCTGCTGTGGATCAGCGGGTTACAAAGCCGACTCATATCCATGAAGAGCACAGATAATAGTAATACTGAGTGGAGAACTAGGAGGTAATGGGTTTTGATTATTGCCTCTGTCTTTATATGATTCATTGTGTTAAATTTCTAGAATTTTGGCATTCTCATGGTGGCATAGTAATAACGAACCCAACTAGTATCTGTGAGGACACAGGATGGATCTCTGGCCTGGCTCAATAGATTAAGGATCCTGCATTGCTGTGGTTGTGGTATAGGCCAGTTGCCACAGCTCCGATTCGATCCCTAGACTGGGAGCCTCCATGTGGCACAACTGCAGCCCTACAAAGAAAAAAAAGAAATACCTAAATCATATAAGAAGTTAGGTTGATGTGTGCTGTGGGAAAAAACAGAGCAAGGTCCGGAGGCCTTGGGAGGAAGGTTGCAAAGGATGCAAAGGATGCAGACACTTCCGTCAAGGATGGTTTTGAGCATCCAGGTAGAGTCACAGAACGGGAAATTGGGAGGAGACGGGCAGATCCACATCATCATATGGTATTTCCACTATGTGGATTCATAAACATCAGTCATTGGAGCTGCAGCTCTGATTCGACCCCTAGCCCATGAACTTCCATATGCTGCAGGTACGGCCCTAAAAAAATAAAAATAAATAAATTTCTAGAAATCTTTTTTTTTGGCTGTGCCAGTGGCATGTGGAAGCTCCCAAGCCAGGGACGGAACCCACGCCACAGCAGTGATCCAAGCCCCTGAAGTGACAATGCAGGATCCTTAAACCACTGCACCACAAGGGAACTCCAAATGTCTGTAATTTAATATTCAGTACTGGCTGGGTTTAATATCTGTTTATCAAAAATCCTGAAAATTTAACAGTAAGCTCCTGTAAGCCAGTGCACGCCTGAAGGGGAGAATTCTGAAATAGGACTGAGGTCCTCTCACGAAATTGGGAGCAGGGAGCAGTGAAATTTGGACTTGCTTGGGTGCATGAGTCCTCCTGTCTGCAGCAGAACATGACTGGAGACGCCCAATGACAGAAGATCCTCAAACCTCCCCATTTCCATGCCCACATCCTGTTCTCCCTCTTTCCTCTGGAAGATGATAAGTCCAAGGGGAGCTCCTCCCACTTTCTGGATCCCGCCCCAATTCCTCTGCTATCTCGCCCTATCAGTTATCCCCAACCTCTTGCTAACTCTACCCTCCCTCTCCCCAGCTGTCCTCTCCTAAGATTGGCTGGGTAAGATACATTCCCATTGTGTGTCAGAATATCCAGAATTAAAGCAGCTTAAAGAGGATCTAGGCTACAACGTGGATGGACCTTGAGGACGTGATGCTCAGTGAGAGAAGCCAGACAGAGAAGGGCAAAGACTGTCTGACTCCACACCCAGGAGGTCCCTAGAGGAGTCAGATCCACAGAGACAGGAAGGAGATGGTGGGGCAGGGGCTGGGGGAGGAGAGGCGGAGTCAGTATTTCATGGGGACAAGAGTTCCAGTTTGGGAAGATGACAAAGTTTTGGAGATGATGGTGGGGATGGTCGCAGGTCAGCATGAATGTGCCTAATGCCATGGAAGTGTACGTAAAAAGGGTTTAAAAAGCTAATTTTATGATACGTATATTTTACCCCATTCTAAAAAAAATAAACACAAAAATTTAGCTATCAGCATATACACACTAGAGTGGAAGGGTTTTTTTGCTCTCCATTTTTTTTTTTCTTTTTGGCCACATCCATGGCATGTGGAAGTTTCTGGACTAGAGGCTGAGCCCACGCCACAGCAGAGATCTGAGCTAAGGCAGTGATAACATACAGGGAACTCCTGAGTGGAGTAGATTTTTTTTTTTTTTTTTTGCTTTTTAGGGCCGCACCCATGGCATATGGAGGTTCCCAGGCTAGGGGTCCAATTGTAGCTACAGCTGCCGACATACACCACAGCCACAGCAATGCAGGATCTGAGCCGCATCTTCGACCTACACCACAGCTCATGGCAATGCCGGATCCCTAACCCACTGAGCGAGGACAGGGAACCCGCAACTTCATGGTCCCTAGCCAGATGCGTTTCCCCTGGACTACGACGGGAACTCCATGGAGTGGAGGTTTTAATAGCAGGATGGCGTCTACATAAATCATGGCACAACTCCACACCATAGGATACAATATAGCAATGAAAAATACTGTCAGGACATATATATCATTAGAATATGAGCTTGGCCATGGTAGGAAATTTTCTTTCTTGTTCAAGATTGTACCTCCAGTATCCAGAGTGGTACCTGGCACCTAGAGAGACCCAGGAAATGTCCACTAACAGGAGACTGTCTACCCAAAACATGGCACCTGTTGAGTGAATGGAAAATATTCAAGCTATACCATCAGAAAGAAGGTAGTGTAACACCTGTATTTCCTTGATCCCTCAAATGATCACTTTTCCATATTTTTGTCTTTCTAGAGTCAAAAAAGGCCTGAACTATATTCAACTTAAAGCCGTGCATGTATTTAGCACAGTATGGATTTTTGCTTGTTTGCTTCTGAAGAGCTGTTTTTAATCGAAGTTGTTTTTT
Source organism: Phacochoerus africanus (assembly GCF_016906955.1). Lineage (NCBI taxonomy): Eukaryota > Metazoa > Chordata > Mammalia > Artiodactyla > Suidae > Phacochoerus > Phacochoerus africanus. Next base: position 74,205,160 of record NC_062547.1, on the reverse strand, counting down.
CAACAATCAGTGGCAGGTAAGAGTGGATCAAATTCAGGTATGTGACCAGAAAGTATGCAAAAGGAAAGCAGTGCTTGTAGGTCACTGATGGTTTTGTCTCTGGCTGGGGGGAAGGCTTTTTGTAATTTTTCTTTCTCATTTGCTTGTCTGATTTTTTTTTTCCTGTAGAGAGTACATAACATTTGTGCAACCAGAAAGAGAGGAAAAACTAAGTGCAGTCAGTGACATTAAAGATTTCAGTTTTGGGAGTTCCCATCATGACTCAGCAATGAGGATGTCGACTAGTTTCCATGAGGATGAGGGTTTGATCCCTAGCCTTACTCAGTGGATTAAGGATCTGGTGAGCTGTGATGTAGCCTGAGAACTGCCTTATGCCACAGGTGGGGCCCTAAAAAGCCAAAAAAAAAAAAAATTTCACAGTTTGTCAGGACCTACAGTGCCATGGCTAAGGACACAGGCTCAGGGGCCAGGCAGCCTGGGTTCAAATCCTCAAAGCACCACTTATGAATTAAGGGGCATTCCTAGCTGCCTTTGCCTCTCGTGTCCACATTCATGCCTGCTCCCCTCTTCCCGAAGAAACCCACCCTACCAAGCCTGTGGGAGGGGTCTGTCCTCATCTCTCTCTCCTTAGAGCTCTCCCGATCCTCCCTCCTTTTTTTTTTTTGTTTGTTTGTTTGTTTGTTTTGTCTTTTTGCTATTTCTTGGGCCGCTCCCGAGGCATATGGAGGTTCCCAGGCTAGGGGTCCAATCAGAGCTGTAGCCACCGGCCTACGCCAGAGCCACAGCAATGCAGGATCCGAGCCACGTCTGCAACTTACACCACAGCTCACGGTAACGCCAGATCCTTAACCCACTGAGCAAGGGCAGGGATCGAACCCACAACCTCACGGTTTCTAGTTGGATTCGTTAACCACTGCGCCGTGACAGGAACTCCCCGATCCTCCCTCCTTTGTGATCAACAATTTAGGAATTCCTTTGACAAGCCCTGAATCTCAAGAAGTCACTCTGGGAGTTCCCGTCGTGGCGCAGTGGTTAATGAATCCGACTAGGAACCATGAGGTTGCGGGTTCGGTCCCTGCCCTTGCTCAGTGGGTTAACGATCCGGCGTTGCTGTGAGCTGTGGTGTAGGTTGCAGACGCGGCTCGGATCCCGCATTGCTGTGGCTCTGGCGTAGGCCGGTGGCTGCAGCTCCGATTCAACCCCTAGCCTGGGAACCTCCATATGCCGCGGGAGCAGCCCAAGAAATGGCAACAACAACAACAACAACAACAAAAAAGACAAAAAGACAAAAAAAAAAAAGAAGTCACTCTGGAGCATGCCCTGGACCCAATGCTTGCATCCCCCGCCCCCGCCAAATCCATATGCAGAAGCCCTAAACCTCCCTGGGATGGTATTTGGAGGTGGGAACTTTGGGAGAGGATCAGGTTTCAATGAGGTCATGAAGGTGGCCTTATAAGGGGATGAAGGGAGCAGAGCTCTCCCTTTCTGTCTCCTCCAAGTGAGGCCACGGCAAGAAGGCAGCTGTCTATACACCAGGAAGACAATCCTCCTCAAAAGCTGACCATTGAACTTCTTAGCCTCCAGAACTGTAGGACATAACCCTTTGTTGTTTAAACCATTGTGATGGTTAATTTGATGTGTCACCTTGACTGGACTAAGGGAAGCCCGGGGAGGGGGGGGGCAGATAAAACATTATTTCTGGGGGTGCATGTGAAGGTGTTTCTAGAGGAAGCTGGCATTTGATTCAGTATAATAAGTACAGAAGATGGCCCTCACCAATGTGGGCATCACCCTATCCATTGAGGGCCGGAGGAAAACAAAAAGGGAGGAGGAAGGGTGAATTCTCGTTCTTCTTGAGCTGGGACATCCATATTTCCAGCCCTTGGACATCAGAGCTTCTGGTTCTTAGGCTTTCAGACTCACATTGAAGTTTTAACACCAGTTCCCCAGTTTTTCTTTCTTTCTTTTTTCTTTTTGCTTTTTAGGGCCGCACCTGGGGCATATGGAGGTTCCCAGGCTAGGGGCTGAATCAGAGCTACAGCTGCCAGCCTAAGCCACAGCCACAGTAATGCAGGATCTGAGCTGAGTCTGTGACCTATACCACAGTTCACAGCAATGCTGGATCCCTGACCCACTAAGCGAGGCCAGGAATCGAACCTACATCCTCATGGATACTAGTCGGATTTGTTTCTGCTGTGCCACAATGGGAACTCCCTATACCACCAGTTTTGCTTGTTCTCCAGTTTACGGATGGCAGATTACAGAACTTCTCAGACTCCATAATCACATGAGTAAATTCCTAATATATATATATAGAACTGAGCAGAACTCTGCAAGGCCCTCCCAAAATACAAAGCCCCTACTGTGTTCCCTGGCTCTTCTCTGCAGAAAAGCTGAAATCTCCCAGACCTCCCAGAGCCACAAAAGAGTAGGCTCAAGCAGTTAATGATTAGGACAATATTGTCACAGACTCAGTGTCTGATGAAAGAATGGGATTAACACTATTGCTCATAATAATCTATCTTTGTGGCCCTTAGACTAACTGCAGCTTTCTCTGCCCATGTATGCAAGCAGGCAACTAAAACCGTCAACAAACAGATGCTACAGACCCATGTCGACATCTACTCTGAAAATGTGGCACCCTGTGTCTGCCTGAAGTTACAGAGGACTAACCTTCACCCATACTCCCACAGAAATGGAACGATTTTCTGATAAGGGGGAATTTGTAAGCAGCTATTTTGCCCCTTTCTTGTTTGTCTATTTCTTTTCTTTTTTTTCCTTTTTTTTTTTTTTTTTTGGCCTCACCCATGGCATGTGGATGTTCCTAGGCCAGGGATCAAATCTGAGCCACAGCTGCAACTGATGCCACAGCTGCAGCCACGCTGGATCCTTAACCCACTGTGCCAGGCCAGGGATTGAATCTGAGCTGTGGCAGAGACAATGCTGGATCTTTAACACACTGCACCACAGCGGAAACTCCTGTTTGTCTATTTCTGTTTCCCTTAAACCTCAATAATAAAAATGAGATCACTAGGAAACACCTCACCTAACTTCCGATTTTTGTTTGACTGAATGTACACGATGCCTTGCCTAACCTGTTGATTCCTTTCCTGGATTGAAGGAAAAATGAAATAGTTAAAGAATGACTTATTCTCTGCCCCCAGCTTCCCCTTAGCAAATCTGGAGGCCGACCACGTGAGCAAGACAGCACCCAAAGGAAGATCAGGAGAAGTCGGCAGTCTGCATGCAATGGAAAAATGACAAAGAATGCTTAACTGAGACCTCGCTCTCTTTTTTTCCTTTAAAAATTGTCACGGCTGATGGAGTTCCCATTGTGGCGCAGTGGTTAACGAATCTGACTAGGAACCATGAGGTTGCAGGTTCGATACCTGGCCTTGTTCAGTGGGTTAAGGATCTGGCATTGCCCGTGAGCTGTGGTGTAGGTCGCAGACTCGGCTCGGATCCTGCATTGCTGTAGCTCTGGCGAAGGCCAGTGGCTACAGCTCCAATTAGACCCCTAGCCTGGGAACCTCCATATGCTGCAGGAGTGGCCCTAGAAAAGTCAAAAAAAAAAAAAAAATGTCACGGCTGAGCAGAATCTTTGGAATTGGTCTCTAGACATGAGTCCACCTTCTCCCCCAATTACTGGCTTTTCTGAATAAATTACCTTGTCTTTCTACCAACACTTGCCCCTCGATTATTGCCTTCTGAGTGGTGAGCACCTGAATCCAAGTTCAATAGCATATGTTTATACATATACACATGTACACATAATATATAAATATATCTGTTATATGCATCTATATATATATATGTATATATATACATATATAAAGATATAACTCCCACTGGGATAAATCCCACTGGGTTCTGTTTCTCTGGAGAATTCTAACATAGCCACCAGGCTGCGGTATTTGTTACAACACACTGAACTGACTAAAACAGAGTATTTCTCAAGATTCATGAAGAACGGGGTACCAGGGAGGGCACCCACTAAGTGGCCAAAGAATCATCCACAAAGACCTGAAGTCTCAGCTGAGACCTGAAGAAGGCCCAAGAGGCAGCCAAGTGAAGAGGGTATGGAACAGTGTTCCAAGCAGAGGGAATGACACACACAAGAGTGTGGAGGTGTAGAGAACAGTATGCATTTCTCAAACATTCCTGGAGGAAGGACCCCGTTCTTCATCCTTACCATAATCTTCAGTAACCCTGGGGCACAGAGCAGCAAAATGGTGGCAAGAGTGTTAGGGGGAGGGTCTGACTTCAGGGGTGGGGTTCAGGCTTCACTGGAGGTGTCCACCCGTGCAGTCAACCGGAAGGGCCCCACACTTGGTTTAATGTTCTGCCATCCCTGTTGAGAAATTCTGAACTACTTTTAGACAAGAAGTTCAACATTTTCCTTTTGCACTGGGCCCTGCAAATTACATAGCCACTTCTGCCTGGGTTCAAATCCCAACCTTGCCATTTACTTGCCCTGTGCCCTTGGGCAAGTTACTGAAAATTTCAAAGCCCCCAACCCCAAATGATACGCACAATGATAGTAGAGAAGGGCTGAGGCAAATTAATTTAGATTTTGTATTGAGGATGTTGAGGGTTGAAGGAGAAAAACTAAAATTTTAACTGGGTATTAATGAGTGAGTAAATAAACATATGAGTATGTGAATGAGTGAGTGAATGAATAAATGAATGAATGAATAAGAAGGGGAGGAGCGCTAGACACCGACCCTTACGGTCACCTCTAGTCCCTGCTTCCCTAACATCCCCACCCCTCCTCACTTTCCTGCCTCTCCCGAGCGCCCCCTGCCGTTGCGCCGCTCAGCCTCGCCAAGCTCGAATCAGACCCCGCGCCTGGTTCTCGAAGCCGGTTGGCTCCGAGGCTGGCCTTTCGTGGAATGTAGTCCTCTGCCCCGCGTCTGCGTTTCCTATCGGCTCCGGTACTGTGACAGCCACAGGAAGTACGTAGGGAAACTTTCTCCAGGTCCCACAAGCCATCGCATAGCACTGCATGACGGGAGTCGTAGTCCTCGCCTCGCTTATTTCTGACGCCACTCACTCTGGTTGGAACTACAATTCCCGCCATGCATCGTGTCCTCACGTCATCGCATCGTGTCCTCACGTCATCGCATCTGACCCTCGGCCTTCTGGGAGTAATAGTCTTAGCACCTCACCGTTCCTTTTCTGTCCTACGGAGCGGGCTGGCTCAGAGGACTACATTTCCCAGCATGCTCCATTCGCCCACGGCACCAGGCCACGGCAGCCATTTTGTTCCGCCCGAAAAGCCCCTAAAATGGCGCCGGGGGAGACGGTGAAGGTTGCCGCCTGCCTGAGTGGGCTCTAGTCCGCCGTCACCCCGTGCCCTCTTCCCCCGGCGGCAGGCCCATGGCCTGGCGGAGGCCCGGACCATGGACCTCCATACCGCCGTGTACAATGCCGCCCGCGATGGCAAGCTGCAGCTGCTTCAGAAGCTGCTCAGCGGCCGGAGCCGGGAGGAGCTGGAGGAGCTGACGGGCGAGGTGGCCAGCGGGGGAACACCACTGCTAATCGCCGCCCGCTACGGCCACTTGGACGTGGTCGAGTACCTGGTGGACCGGTGCGGCGCGAGCGTGGAAGCAGGCGGCTCGGTGCACTTCGATGGCGAGACCATCGAGGGCGCGCCGCCGCTGTGGGCAGCCTCTGCTGCGGGCCACCTGGACGTGGTGCGGAGCCTGCTGCGCCGCGGGGCCTCGGTGAACCGCACCACACGCACCAACTCGACGCCCTTGCGCGCCGCCTGCTTCGACGGGCACCTGGAGGTGGTGCGCTACTTGGTGGGCGAGCACCAGGCGGACCTGGAGGTGGCCAACCGGCACGGGCACACGTGCCTTATGATTTCCTGTTACAAGGGCCACCGCGAGATCGCCCGCTACCTGCTGGAGCAGGGCGCCCAGGTGAATCGGCGCAGCGCCAAAGGCAACACGGCCCTGCACGACTGTGCTGAGTCTGGCAGCCTGGAGATCTTGCAGCTGCTGCTCGGGTGCAACGCCCGCATGGAACGTGACGGCTACGGTATGACCCCGCTGCTGGCGGCCAGCGTGACGGGCCACACCAACATCGTGGAGTACCTCATCCAGGAGCAGCCTGCTGGGGAGGAGACCCGGCCAGGGCTGTCCCGAGAAGGCCCCACCGCCAGCCCGGCGTGCGTGCAGCCCCAGAGCCCCCGCTGCTGCAGCGCCTCCCCAGAGGAGCCGCTGAGCGGTGAATCTTCCGAGAGCTGCTGCCCCACCAGCCGGGAAGCTGCCGTTGAAGCCTTGGAATTGCTGGGAGCCACCTACGTGGATAAGAAGCGGGATCTGCTTGGGGCCCTGAAACACTGGAGACGGGCCATGGAGCTGCGTCACCAAGGGGGTGCGTATCTGCCCAAACCCGAGCCCCCCCAGCTGGTCCTGGCCTATGACTATTCCAGGGAGGTGAACACCGCTGAGGAGTTGGAGGCACTCATCACCGACCCGGATGAGATGCGCATGCAAGCCCTGTTGATCCGCGAGCGCATCCTGGGGCCCTCCCACCCGGACACTTCTTACTATATCCGTTACCGGGGCGCGGTGTATGCCGACTCGGGCAACTTCGAGCGCTGCATCCGCCTGTGGAAGTACGCCCTGGACATGCAGCAGAACAACCTGGAGCCTCTGAGTCCCATGACCGCCAGCAGCTTCCTCTCCTTTGCCGAACTCTTCTCCTACGTGCTTCAGGACCGCTCGGCCAAGGGCAGCCTGGGCACGCAGATCGGCTTTGCAGACCTCATGGGGGTGCTGTGCAAAGGGGTGCGGGAAGTGGAGCGGGCCCTGCAGCTGCCCAAGGAGCCCGGGGACTCGGCGCAGTTCACCAAGGCCCTGGCCATCATCCTCCACCTGCTCTATCTGCTGGAGAAAGTGGAGTGCACTCCCGACCAGGAGCACCTGAAGCACCAGACGGTCTACCGGCTGCTCAAGTGCGCCCCCCGCGGCAAGAACGGCTTCACCCCTCTGCACATGGCCGTGGACGCGGAGACCACGAACGTGGGCCGCTACCCGGTGGGCAGATTCCCCTCCCTCCAGGTGGTCAAGGTGCTGCTCGACTGCGGGGCTGACCCAGACAGCCGGGACTTTGACAACAACACCCCGCTGCACATCGCGGCACAGAACAACTGCCCCGGGATCATGAACGCCCTGATCGAAGCAGGAGCCCACATGGATGCCACCAACGCCTTCAAGAAGACGGCCTACGAGCTGCTGGATGAGAAACTGCTGGCTAAGAGCACCATTCAGCCCTTCAACTACGTCACCCTACAGTGCCTTGCAGCCCGCGCCCTGGACAAAAACAAGATTCCCTACAAGGGCTTCATCCCTGAGGAGCTGGAGGCCTTCATCGAGCTGCACTGACGGGCTTCCACGAGGAGACCCTGGGAGGGGCGGGGCCCAGTCTGTCCCCGCCCCCTCCTGGTGAGCACTTCCGGTGGCACAAAACAGGAGGAGGGCCTCCCGCCCGCACTGCCCTCTCACCTCTGTAGGGAGGAGGAGAGGAGTTAGCGAGCTGTTGGTGCTAGAAGCCTTCTGGATCACGTGCTCTGGGATCGGCCTTTCTCAAGAGCCGGCGCTTCCATCCTTAACCCGAGAAGACGCTCCACTTCCCACGCGTCCCATCTGCCTGGGTTTCGGAGATTTTTTTGCCTTCTGACCTGGAGGCAGAGGGATTGAAGCCATCGCCTTCCTCCCCCCAGCTGGAAACACAAGAAGCAGCTGAGATTTGGGTCGGTCCTCGGCCTCTTAAGTGGCCAGATAGACCCAGCCGCCGAATGCAGTGTTAAGACTGGGGGCCTCAAGGAAGAAAAGTGGGAGACCTGCTTTTTCGTGCACACTCGCACCTGCTTCCTCCAGCCCTGCTGTGGGTGGGGCTCTCTGCCCAGGACGGCCTGCCCCTCGCGTGGCTTTTGTGGTGTGGTGTTCTGTTTATTTGCTAAGTGGGGCAGGTTACACGTGTGGTGCAGGAGTCCTGAGGCTTTGCTGCCATACACTTTTTTTTTTTTTTTTTTAAGATTTCGGTTTGTCAGACTGAATGAGCTCATTTCATGCAGCGAGGGTTTTGTGGGGCCTGAGCTGGCCAAGGCCAGTAGGAGTAAGCTTTCTTATGTGAAGAATTTGGTGAGGGAGGTGCCAGTCCATGGTATCAGTCCCCAAAACGAGGGTGACTGTCCCTTTGTCCAAACCTCACTCGGTTGCCTTTTTCTTGGGCCGCCCGACTTCCTGTCGCAACTAGAAAGAGAAGTTATTTTTTCAAACGAGGAGCCGGGCCCTCGGTCCACTTCCCGCCCAGCCAGAGCTCACCTGGTGGGCTTGGGGTTTGGTTTTCACAGTTTCCGAGTTAAAACTGCAGGCCACGTCCACCTCCCAGATCACCCACGAGGGCATGGCGAGCATCCTGAGTGGCCATAGGCATTTTTTTTATTAGCAGCTTGAAGACCTGGATCCAGGTGTCCCCAAGAAAACTCCAAGTTCCCGGTTAACTCAGTAAGTCAGCCAGCTGAGAAGACGGTGAATGTCCAGAACAAGTTGCCAGCTGAGGTGGCACAAAATCGTGGTCTCCCCTCACTCAGGGGACAGAGTGCTCCTGCCAGAGGCTCCGCCCCGGTGACATTCTCTGGGCAGTGGTCCTCCATCTGCCCTGTTCTTGGCCCATGTGGAGAGCAGTGAAGGAACCGGGAGCTACTGCCCCCTCTCTGCTCAGGAGAAGAGTCTCCTCACCCCACATCTGTCCGCCCAGCCTCGTCTGGGGCAGCTACACAGAAGCCTCCAGAAGCCACAGTGGGTCCCTGGATGTTCCAGCCCACTGAGGGAACGCGGTCTCATTTGGATTTGCAGTGTTAGTTAGGACCTTCTTTATTTACACGACCAGGTTTTTGCCTTCCATCAAGGCGTGAAACTCCATCACTGTCGCTCCCGAAGCCCAGAATAAAGAGGCGTTTTAAGTGGCGAGTCTGGCGCTGGTGTTAAACAACATCGTCGTTGAAAGGACGACACTGGGCGAGAGCTGCCTGGCAGTTCTGTCCTGGGGGTATGGGGGAGAAGGTGGGGAGGGGGGGTGGCCCAGGAAGGACGCTGGCTCCCACTGGAGTTTGTTTCTGTCCTTTGGCTGAGTGCCAGATTTCTTCAAGAAAATAGATTACTGCAGGAAAAAAAAAAAGCAAAACAAAACCCGCAAACCACTGGCTTAGTCAAAACCTTTGCTTTGTGGGAGGGCTGCCGCAGGAAAGAGGATGGCTTGAGCCTCAGGAAAGGTTCAGGAAACAGGAGGACCCCTAAATCAGCCCTGCTTTGCCACGACCCCAGGATGGAGCCCATGGACCCTGTGGCCCAAGAAGTCTGCATGAACTGGATGCATTTCCTGGGGCTCGCTCAGGCGTGGGAGGAAATTCCACCCTGCCCCTTCTCTTCCTCCTGCCATCTTGCTGGTTAAATTCTGGTTTTGGCCATATTAGCACAGTCCAGCCCCTCCCCTACAGCACTGCCCGGTAGATGGTCATTTATTTCCTGAGGGCCAGGCAGGGTCCAGGCACCCTTAGCAGGCAGGAGCAAGCCAACTATACCTGAGGTCTGTCACCTCCCCAGGTCCTCACCTCCTATGACAGTGGGGAGGCCATGCTGTGAGGACATTTCATTCACTTCCAGTAGCAAATTGACCTGGAGGGTTCTCCCTCTCCTGGTTTCATTGGGGGGCTAACAATCCTTAACAGTTAACACCCCCTTAGCTGCGGTGTAAATACGGTTGTCGCCCCAAAGGAATGGGCTTTGAGCCAGCAGACGCGCTCCACAGCCTCCCAGGAGACACCATCAGCATTTATTGAGCCCTGACTGTAGGGTGGGCGCTGCTCTGTGCTGAGCCAGGTGCCCTTGCTCATTAATCACAACAGGCCTGTGAAATAAGTAGCATTCGCTCTCTCTTGCAAATGCGGAAAATGGAGACGATTAAGAGATTCCATTCTAGGAAAATTGCCAGAGTCACAAGGCACTTTGGCCTGAGACTCCAGGAAAAGCCATGTTAAAACAAAGCTGAGGCAGGTTTCTGGTGAAGGTTGACCCAGCAGCTCAAAACTCTTAGGAATGACCTTGTTCCTATGGGGTCCTGAGGTGACAGCCATCAAAATGCCATATGCCAGCCAAAGTCCTGAGGGTCACTTAGCCTGGAGCAATCATTGTAGCTCAGGAATGGGTGGTACTGCCTGGTTCACCCTGAGTTGGTTGCTACCTACCGAGTTAACGATGAAGAGAAAAGCTCAGAGGGGTCAAGTAGGCTGCCCAAGGCCATGGCCAGGATGACGACCCACCTTGCTGACAGATGAGCAGACTGAGGCTCAGGAGAAGTGTGCCTGAGCTCCCAGCTAGGAAGCACCAAGGTCAAGACTAAGACCCGAGGTTGAGGGTGTCAGAAAGTGTGCAGCTCACCCCACCTCTGGGAGCCACTGCCCCACTCACTGTCTCTTCCTGCCTCCGAAGAACTGAAATCAGGGCCTGAAGTCCTGCGCATTCCCTTGCCTGCTTAGTTAATGCCTTTCTCAGACCTTGGGGAGCCCTAGGAAGGTCTGTGTTGGTCCCCACTGAGTGACTTGTGTGGTGAGTGAGCAAACCAATGCCTCTTGCCTCTGGGGATTTCTGGTCCCCCTCTGACAACTTGGGGAGTAGCCCCTGATGGCTTTGCCTCGCTTGGAGACTGCTGCCCCTGTGGGATTCCAGGACTGTCATCCGAGCAGTGTTTACAGGGAGCAGAGCGTCCCAGCCCAAGGTTAAAGATAGCACCACTCAGGGACTCAGCCCCGAAAGGCGAGATGACCAGCCCCCAGGACCGTGGCACTTGGCTGGCACCATGGGGCACTAACTGTCCCTAGAGAAAGGTTGGGTGGGGGTTTGGATTCCTTCAGGCGATTGAGTCAGGACTGGACAAAAGGTGTTTCCGCCCAGCAGTTGCCACAACATGTGTTAGGCAAGACCCAGCCCAAGTGCAGGGCAGCACCACCCCTCCTACAAGCTGGGGTGAAGTGTTCCCTCCCCTGACCCTAGCAGTCTTGTTTCTCGAAGGTGTGCAGAAGCGACAGTGGCTCTCGGCACTGAACAGGACATTTGCGATCCCCCAGTGCAACCCTCGCCCCCTGCCCTGAGTCCTGATGTTTCTCTTAAAAGCCCATGAAGCAATGGCCTTGATCAGATGTCACCTCCTCCTGGAAGCCCGCCCAGATCGTCATAAAAAACACAGCCCCAGATGGCCTCCACCACATCCTCCTGTCTACTTCCTTCTTAATCTTTATCACCGTAACTCCTGTCATCTTTTTCTTTGTGTGCTTGTTTTTTCAGTGTGTCCCTCCCTTAGAATGTCAACTACTGAAACTCATTTCCCCACACCCAGAAGAGGGTCTGACTCACAGCAGCTCATTAAGCATTTGTTGAATGAATAAATGATCTCTCTTGCTCATTCAAAGAAGAGTGAGGCGGCCTGTGTAGCTGGATCAGAGGCTGTGAGGGGAGACACAGGTAGATGGTGCAGGGCCTTCAGTCCCTGAAAAGCAGTGTGGGTTTTATCTTTAGGGCGATGGGCAGCCATGGCAGAGTTTCACACCAAAGAGAGATGTGACCTTATTTATTTAAGCCTTGAGTTCACTCTGGCTACAGCGAGAGGAACAGATTGGAGGGAGGCCATGGAATGGAGAGAAGTGGACAGATTCCAGATCTGCTTTGGAGTAGGGCTGGCAAGACTTGATGAATTGGTCTGGGAGGAAGGAGGGGAGTCTAAGATGGATTCCTAGGTTTTTGACCAGAGCCAGTAAGTGGATGGCTGAGGGGGCTGTTTAATGGGCTGGAGAGAAATGGAGCAGAATTCCTGACTTCAGGGGACTCTAGGGCATAATGGGAGCCCTGTGTAGGTGCCTCATTCACCACTGCAGAGCCAGTACCCAGGAAAATGCCTGGTGTGTAGTAGGAGCTCAATCAGTGTGTGTTGACTGAATTGAAGGCTTTCAGTGCCAGGGAAGGTAGGTCTGAGTTGCTGAAGTGGCTCAGGGTTGACTTCTAAAGAGCCTTAAACTCGGAGATCATTCGGGGCTGGCAGGTAACAGGTAAGTGAGCTGGCTGGTGGGCAGCTGTAACAGCTTCAGCTGGTCACAAGAAAATTTGAAAGCGCTTTGAGCATAAAACACATGAAAACTTGTGCAGTGCAGCTAAACCAGTGCCTAGAGGTCAGTGTATAGCTTTAAACTTTTTTTTTTTTTCTGTCTTTTTAGGGCTACACCTGCCGCATATGGAAGTTCCCAGGCTAGGGGTCAAATTGGAGATAACAGCTGCCAGCCTACGCCACAGCCACAGCAACACAGGATTGGAACTGTGTCTGCAACCTACACCACAGCTTACGGCCATACCAAATCCCTGACCCACTGAGTGAGGCCAGGAATCAAACCTGTGTCCTCATGGATACCACTCAGATTTGTTTCCACTCCCAACGTATAGCTTTAAATGCTTGCACTGGAAGACAGGAAAAAAAGAATCTGCAAACTGTGTCCTATAGGCCAAATCCAGCCTCATTTTGTAAATAAAGTGTTACTGGCACAGCCACCCTCCAGAGCTCACAACTTCCTTGTGGCTGCGTTCAAGCTGCAATGGCAAAATTGAGCAGTTGTAACAGAGACCATCTGGCTCCCAAAGCCTGAAATATCTGTTTAGCCTTTTACAGAAAAAGCATGCCAATGCCTCATCTAAAGTTTCACTTTAGGAAGCTGGAGACATCAGTGCAAATTAAATCCAAAGAATAAACACTGCAAATCAGGATTCCTGTCATGGCGCAGTGGAAACAAATCCATCTAGGAACCATGAGGTTGCAGGTTCGATTCCTGACCTCACTCAGTGGGTTAAGGATCTGGTGTTGCTTCGAGCTGTGGTGTGGGTCACAGGTGCAGCTGGGATCTGGCACTGCTGTGGCGTAGGCTGGCAGCTACAGCTCTGATTAGACCCCTACCCTGGGGACCTCCATATGCCTCGGGTGTGGCCCTAAAAAGACAAAAAAGAAAAAAAGAATGTAGATCAATAAAATAGAAATGGACAAATGATAGAGAAAAAAGCGATGAAACCAAAGGTGGTTCTTTAAAAGGTTTAATAAAGTTGAAACATGCTGGTGGGGGTCGGGTGCAGCTCTGGATCCAACCCTGGGGCCACTGCCTTGTAATTAATCCTCTCATTCAGTCCAGTTTCCTCATCTGTAAAATGGGGTTGATGGTAGCAGCTGCCTAACAGCAATCATGGATCAAATGAGTTTATCCATGAAAACCTGGCACACCGCTCCATGGATCTGCCCTTGCCATAGGCCACACTCGTTTATACATATAATACATGGGTGAACTTTAAAAAAATTTAAGTAGTTGTGTATTAAGCATCACTAGGCCCCCTGCTCCCAACATGTGTGAGTTCACAGATGTTAATACTGAAAATAATCCAGGTTTAAAAATAAAGACGAGTTTGTATTTTTTACCATCTTTTCCAGAGATAAAGTTTACCATTTTACTATTATTATTTTGTCTTTTTATGGCCACACCTGTGGCAGATGGAAGTTCCTGGGCTAGGGGTCAAATAGGAGCTGCAGCTGCTGGCCTACACCACAGCCACAGCCACGTGGGAACCAAGGCGCATCTGGTGACTTAAGTGGCAACGCAAGCTTAACCCACTTAACCTACTGAGTGAGGCCAGGGATTGAATGCACATCCTCATGGATATTAGATTCTTAACCCACTGAGCCATAAGGAAACTCCCTATTATTATATTTTTTTGGCTGCACCAGCAGCATATGGATGGTTCCAGGCCAGGGATCAAATCCTAGTCACAGCTGTGACCTACATCACAGCTCTGGCAATGCTGGATCCTTAACCTGTTGTGCCACAGTGAGAACTCCCAAAGTTAACCATTTTAAAGTATAAAATTCAGTGGTTTTTTATAATCTCAGGATTGAGCAACCATCACCACTACCTAATTCCAGGTGGGAGGGGGTGGAGAAGAAAAAGGGCTGCCCCCCCCTCCTTTGCCTTTAAAGGCCATACCCAATGCATATGGAGTTTCCCAGGCTGGGGGGTGGGGGGAGTTCAATCGGCACTACAGCAGCCGGCCTACACCAAAGCCACAGCAACGCCAGATCTGAGCTGCATCTGCAACCTACACCACAGCTCACGGCAATGCTGGATCCTTAACCCACTGAGCAAGGCCAGGGGTTGAACCTGCAACCTCATGGTTCTAAGTCGGATTCGTTTCCACTGAGCCACAACAGAAACTCCAAGAATTGCTTTTAAAACATGTTTAAAAAAATAAATATTAAACAACTCAAGGAACAGAAAAAAAAAATTGGAGTTCTCTGGTGGCATAGCAAGTTAAGAAGGATCCCACATTGTCACTGCTATGGCATGGGTTCAGTCCCTGGCCCGGGAATTTCCACATACCACAAGTGCAGCCAAAAAAAGAAAAGAAAAGAAATTAAGTAAATGAGAGGGCAGATGGTCAGCAAAGATGCTGAGGACAGTAAACAGGTAAGCAGAGTGTGGGAATCAGCAAGAGGCTGCTAGGAAGCATGACAGAAGGGGACTTAGACCCAGCGAGGGGTGGGAACAGGTATAGCACCTGGTAAGGGGTTTGAGGGACCCCAGGGAGCCTCAGGGAAGACAAGAGACAGGTTCAGCCCTCCTATCAATGAGAGGTCAGGCAGTTCCTTTTCTTGGGAAGAGAACTTTAAAAACAAAAAAACAAAAAGCAAACTTCCCTTGGAAATTGGAAACCCTGGACACATCCCAGGGCTATAAAAAGGCGGTGTTCACTGACCAGGTTAAAAATAAAAGATCCCCACCCAGGGGCATTTCAGGTTGGGAGGAGACGCTGTAGGCCAGGCAGGGGTAGGACTTGCTGTGTGACCTAAGGCAGGTGTCCATCCTCTCTGAGCTCTGGTCCCCAACAGCTATAGACTCAACGATTTCCAAACACCCAATTAAGGGAGCTACTGATATGGCTGCTGATATTTTTATTTACCAAGGTTATAAGCAGGGAGAGAGTGGCCTTTGGCATGGCCAGGAACTTGGCACTCTCTGGGGGTTCCATTGCTCTGGGCTCTCTTAGGAGGAAACCACTCCACAGCCCCAGGCTGCTGGTGAAGAGGTGGGACCCGTTGTCCGATGGCGCCCCCTGGTGGCACCGAGTGCTCGAGTGCTCATCGCAGCATTTTCCGGGTCCCCCTGGGACACAGGTCTTACTCACACTGGCTCCTCCCCACCCTTCCGAGGGGCCAAGCTCCCTCCTACCACGGGGTCCTTTGCTGGGCTGTGGCCCCTGCCTGGAGTACCTTCTCTCGGGAGTGATCCCTTCCAGGAAGCCTCCCACAGCCACTCCCCCTCCTCCCCCACTGGCCCCCATCACACAGGGACCACCTTGGTTGTCACCTAGTCTAATGTCTGTGAGCCCCCAAGAGGGTAGAAACAGGGTCTGTTTTAAGCAACAGTGTGTCCCCTGATCTGAAACCATCCCTGGCACACAGTAGGTGCCAGTATATACTGTTCAGTGAATGAATGAATGGGTGGCAGAATAAATGAATGAAACATTCACCTGCAGGCAAGAAAAGAACATGGAACCAAGAGGTTGTTTTATACAGCAAAGGAAACCATACAGAAAACAAAAAGACAGCCTACAGACTGGGAGAAAATATTTGCAAAAGCAATGCAAGCAACAAGGGTTTTATTTCCAAAATATACAAACAACTCATATAACGCAATAACAACAACAACAACAAAAGAGAAAAATGGGCAGAAGACCTAAATAGACATTTCTCCAAAGAAGACATCCAGATGACCAACAGCCCATGAAGAGATGCACAACATCACTAATTATTAGAGAAATACACATCAAAACCACAATGAGGCATTACCTCACGCCAGTCAGAATGGCCAGCATCAAAAAGTCTACAAATAACAAATGCTGGAGAGGGTGTGGAGAAAACAGAACCCTCCTACACTGTGGGTGGGGATGTAAATTGGTGCAGCCACTATGGAGAACAGAATGAAGGTTCCTCAAGAAACTAAAAATAGTGTTACCATATGATCCAGCAATCCCACTTCTGTGTATATATATCCAGAAAAGACAAAAACTCTAATTTGAAAAGATACATGCAGCCTGTATTCATAGCAGCACTATTTACAATGACCAAGACATGGAAATAACCTAAGTGTCCATCAACAGATAAATGGATAAGAAGATTTGGTGCATATATACAATGGAATATTACTCAGCCATAAAAAGAATGAAACAATGTCATTTGCAGCAACATGAGTGGATCTAAAGATTTTCATACTAAGGGAAGGAAGCTAGACAGAGAAAGACAAATATCATGATATCATTTACATGTGGAATATAAAACATGATACGAATGAACTTAATTTACGAAACAGAAACAGACTCACAAACATAGAAAGCAAACTTATGGTTACCAAAGAGGGAAGGGATGGGGGAGGGATAAATTAGAAGTTTGGGATTAGCAGCTACAAACTATTGTATATAAAATATGTAAACAACAAGGACCCACTATATAGCACAGGGACCTATCCTCAATATCTTCTAATAAATCATAATGGAAAAGAATCAGAAAAAGAATACATACACATAACTGAATTACTTTGCTGTATACCTGAAACTAACCCAACACTGAAAATTAACTATACTTCAATAAAAAACAAAATAAACAAGATCCCGCTGTATAGCACAGGAAACTATATTCAGTATTCTATAATAAATTAATGGAGAAGAATATGAAAAAGATTACATATGTATAATCATTTTGCCGTACACCAGAAACTAACATAATATTGCAAACCAACTATATTTCAATAAAAATAAATAATTTTAAAAGAGGTGTTTTGGGGGTTTTTTTGGTCACACTCCAGCATGTGACCAAAGCCACAGCAGTGACAACGCCAGCTGTCCTTAACTCGCTGAGCCATGACGTAACTCCGAAAGATGTTGTTTTAAAGGTAAAAACAGACTTAAGAAGTAATTCATATTCAGGCAGACCTCCGCAGTAATGTGGTCAGGTCCAGACCATGGCAAAAAAAAGTGAATATAATAAAGTGTGCACATTAATTTTTTGGTTTCCCAGTGCATATAAATTATGTTTGCACCATACTGTACTCTAAAAGTGTGCAGTAGGAGTTTCCGCCGTGGCGAGGCAGAAATGAATCCGACTAGGAACCATGAGATTGAGGGTTCGATCCCTGGCCCCGCTCAGTGGGTTAAGGATCTGGCATTGCCATGAGCTACAGTGTAGGTTGCAGATGCAGCTTGGATCTGGCGTTGCTGTGGCTCTGGCGTAGGCCGGCAGCTGTAGTTCCAATTAGACCCCTAGCCTGGGAACCTCCATATGCTGCAGATGTGGCTCTAAAGCATGATAAAATAAAAGTGTGCAATAGCATTATGTCTTTTAGAAATGTACATACCGGAGTTCCCATCGTGGTGCAGTGGTTAACGAATCCGACTAGGAAACATGAGGTTGCGGGTTCGGTCCCTGCCCTTGCTCAGTGGGTTAACGATTCAGCGTTGCCGTGAGCTGTGGTGTAGGTTGCAGATACAGCTCGGATCCCGTGTTGCTGTGGCTCTGGCGTAGGCTGGTGGCTACAGCTCCGATTGGACCCCTAGCCTGGGAACTCCATATGCTGTGAGAGCGGCCCAATAAATGGCAAAAAAGACAATAAATAAATAAATAAATAAATAAATAAATAAATAAATAAATAAAAGCTTAAAAAAAAAAAAAAAGAAATGTACATACCTTGGAGTTCCTGTCCTGGCGCAGGGGTTAACGAACCCAACTGGTGTCCATGAGGATGCGGGTTTGATCCTGGCCTCGCTCAGTGGGTTATGGATCCTGTGTTGTAGAAAGCCGTGGTGTAGGTTGAAGATGCGGCTTGGATCCTGAGTTGCTGTGGCTGTGGCAAAGGCCGGCAACTACAGTTCGGATTTGACCCCTAGCCTGGGAACCTCCATATGCCTGGGTTATAGCCCTTAAAAGACTAAACATAAAATAAAATTTTAAAATGTACATACCTTCATTTTTAAAATGCTCATCATAATGCACCTTCAGCGAGTTGTCATCTTTTTGCTGGTGGACTGTTGATGGCTGTTGGTCCATCAGGGTGGTGGTTGTGACAATTTCTTAAAATCAGACAATGGTGAAATTCACCGCATCAGTTGACCCTTCCTTCCACAATTTCTCTGTAGCTGGTGCTGCTGTTCAATAACATTTTCTCCACAGCAGAACTTCTTTCACAATTGGAGTCAATCCTCTCAAACCCTCTCCTGCTTTATCAACTAAGTTTATGTAACATCCTAAATCCTTTGTTGTCATTTCAGTACTCTCCAAAGCTTCTTCCCCAGGAGTCGATTCCATCTCCTGAAACCACTCTCTCTGCTCATCCATAACAAGCAACCCTTCATCTATTAAAGTTTTATCCTGACAGGGCATCAGCTCAGTCCTCTCTTCGGGCTTCTCTTCTAATTCTAGTTCTCTTACACTTGCCACCACATCTGCAGTTCTTCCTTCACCAAAGTCTTGAGCCCCTCAGAGTTCATCCAGGACGCTTTGGAGCCGACTTCTTCCAAATTTCTATGAAGGTTGATATTTTGACCTCTTCTCATGAACGACGAATGGTCTTAATGGCGTCTAGAACAGTGACTCCTTTCTGAAAGGTGTTCAATGGACTTGGCCCAGCTCCATCGGAGGAACCACTGCCTATGGCAGCTATTGCCTTACACAATGTATTTCTTAAAGATAAGACATGAAAGTTGTAATTGACTCCTCGATCTGTGGGCGGCAGCTTGGCTCTTTTGTTACCGAGTTCATACTGCTCACGACCGGACAGGCCAATAAATCCAGAGAGGAGGTGTTGGGACAAGAAATAGCGACATTATTTGGAAAGCCAGTGGACGGAGAAGATGGTGGATTAGCGTCCCAAAGAACCACCTTCTCCAGTTAGAACACAGGCTGCTTTTATCCTAGGAGGGGAGGGGGTAAGTTCCGGTTCCGGGTTCTTGTTAATTTCTTCCTCCCTGCAGCCACTCACAGGTGGGCCTGGTCAGGAGGGTTCCTGCCAGTTAACAAAGGTGTTTTAGCTTAACACTCATTACATGGGAAGCAGGGTTCCCAGAGATGGGTCATTATGTGCAATTTAAGCTTATAAGCAACATAACTTTAGTGATTAACTTGGACTAAAATACAAAGCATCTTCCATATTAGTGTGTTAACAGGCAAGAAAACGACATGAATCTCATTGTCTATCTCCACCAGAGCTCTTGGGTGACCAGGTGCATTGTCAGTGAGCAGGAATATCTTGAGAAGAACCTTATTTTCTGAGTCGTCGGTCACAACAGAGGACTTGAAATATTCAGTAAACTGGGAGTTCCCTTCCTGGCTCAGCGGTTAATAAATGTGACTAGGATCCATGAGGATGCGGGTTTGATCCCTGGCCTCGCTCAGTGGGTTAAGGATCCAGCATTGCCATGTGGTGTAAGTCACAGACACTGCTAGGATCTCATTTGCTGTGGCTCTGGCGTAGGCTAGCAGCTACAGCTCTGATTGGACCCCTAGCCTGGGAACCTCTGTATGCCTCAGGTACAGTTCTAAAAAGAAAAAAATAGAAAGAAAGAAAGAAAGAAATATTCAGTAAACTGGAGTCCCTCCTGTGGCTCAGTGGTAATGAACCCGACTATTATCCATGAGGATGCAGGTTTGATCCCTGGCCCCACTCAGTGGGTTAGGGATCCAGCATTGCTGTGGCTATGGCATAGCCCAGCAGCTGTAGCTCTGATTGGACCCCCGACCCAAGAACTTCCATATGTTGCAGGTGCAGCCCTGAAAAGACTAAGGAAAAAAGTAAGAAATATTCAGTAAACCATGTTGTCAACAGATGTGCTGTCATCCAGGCTCTGTTGTTGCATTTATAGAGGACGGGCAGAGTAGATTTAGCATAACTCTGAAGGGCTCGAGGATTTTAGGGATGCAAATGAGCGCTGGCTTCAACTGAAAGTCATCAGCTGCATCAGCCCTAACAAGAGAGTCAGCTTGTCCTTTGAGGCTTGGAAGCCAGGCGTTGACTTCTCTCAGGCTGTGAAAGTCCTGCATGGCACCCTCTTCCAACAATAGAAGGCTCTTTCACCTTTACTGAAACTCTATTTAGTGGAGCCACCTTCATGGATGCTCTGAGCTGGATCTTCTGGATAAACTGCTGCAGCTCCCACACCAGCCCTCACTGCTTTCCCCTGCTCTTTTCTCCTAGGGAGACAGCTTCCTTCCTTCAGCCTCATGATCCAGCCTCTGCCAGCTTCTCACTTTTCTTTTTTTTTTTTTCAGGGCTGCACCACGGCTTTTCCCAGGCTAGGGGTCCAATCAGAGCTGTAGCTGCCAGCCTACATCACAGCCACAGCAATGACACCAGATCCGAGCTGTGTCTGTGACCTATACCACAGCTCACGGCAACACCGTATCTTTAACCCACTGAGCGAGGCCAGGGATCGAACCCACAACCTCATAGTTCCTAGTCAGATTTGTTTGCACTGCGCCAAGATGGGAACACCTATTTCAAGCTTTTGATTCAAAGTAAAAGATGTGTGCAATAAGATCCTACTGTAGAGCACAGGGAGCTATATATCCAATCTCCTGGGACAGACCAGGATGGAAAAGAATATTAGAAAAATGGATGGGAATTCCCCTCATGGTGCAGCGGAGGCAAATCCAACTGGGAACCACGGGGTTGTGGGTTCCATCCCTGGCCTCGCTCAGTGGGTTGGGGGCCTGGTGTTGCTGTGAGCTGTGGTGTGGGTCGCAGACATGGCTCAGATCTGGCGTGGCTGTGGCTGTGGCTGTGGCTGGCAGCTGTAGCTCCGATTCGACCCCCAGCCTGGGAACCTCCATGTGCCTCAGGGGTGGCCCTAAAAAAAAAAGAAAAAAGAAAAATAGATGTATGTATATGTATGACAGTCACTTTGCTGTACAGCAGAAACGGGCACAACGTTGTAAATCGGCTATACTTCAACAAAATAAATAAAAATAACGTAAAACATGTGCAACTCTTCCTTTCACTTGAACACCTAGAGGCCACTGTAGGGTTATGAATTGGCCTGACTTAATCCTGCAGTGTCTCAGGGACTAGGGAAGCCCAAGGAGAGGGAGAGAGATGGGGGAATGACCTGTAGGTGGGGCAGTCAGAAAAAAAAAAAAAAAAAAAGCACACACAACATCTATGCATTAAGTGCACCACTTTATTTTTTATTTATTTGTTTTTTGAGAGTTAGGTTTTATTTGGGGCAAAATTAGGACTGAACCCAAGCCTGGGAGACAGCATCTCAGGTAGCCCTGAGAAACCGCTCCCTAAGTGCACCATTTTTTTTTTTTCTTTTTTAGGGCTGCACCTGCAGCATATGGAGATTCCCAGGCTAGGGGTCCAATCAGAGCTGTAGCTGCTGGCCTATGCCTCAGCCACAGCCACAGCCACAGCCACGCGGGATCCGAGCTGCATCTGCAACCCACACCATAGCTTATGGCTGCTCTGGATCCTTAACCCACTGAGCAAGGCCAGGAATAGAACTCTCATCCTCATGGATGCTACTCGGGTTCGTTAACCACTGAGCCACGAAGGGAACTCCCAGTGTGCTTTTTTTTTTTCCACTAAGTGCACCATTATATATGGGAGCGATTTGTGGTTCCCCCCCCCCAAACAATTACAATACTGACAGCAAAGGCCACTAATCACAGGTCATCATAACAAATATAGTCATAATGAAAAATTTTGAAATTGTGGGCAATTTACCCAAATGTGACACAGAGACACGAAGTGAGCAAATGCTGTTGGAAAAATGGCACCAACGGACTTGCTCAACGCAGAGTTGTCCCAAACCTTCAATATGTAAAAAACACAGATAACTGCAAAAGGCAATAAAATGAAGCACAGAACAACATGGTGTGGTGTGCTGATTCATTTATTGAGCGCCTACTGTGTGCCAGGCACAGGGATCCAGCAATGAAGTCAGACAAAATGCATGTCCTTCCCAAGAAGGCTGATAATAATCTGTGCAATGAATAAGTGACTTACATTTGCCTACAAGTACTAAGTGTTATGGAAAAATAGAGCAGGGAGATCTGTGGGTGCCTTAAAGAAGCCTCTATTGAGAGTGTGACACCTGAGCAAAGACGTGGAGGAGGTGAGAGAGGGAGCTATGGAGGAATCTGGAGGAAGGACATCATGCAGCTAGCACAGCCCATGCATAGGCCCTGGGGCAGCACCATGCCTGGTGTGTTGGAGGAACAGCAGGGAAGCCAGTGCGGCTGCAGCGGAATGAGTGAGATAGAGGAGGTGAGAGCTAGGAGGCGACAGGAGCAGGTCGTGCAGGAAGACATTGTGGGCCAAGGAGAGGACTTGGGCTTTTCCCCCTAGGAGGCTGGACCCTGGAGGGCTGTGGGCAGAGGAGGGGCGGGACCTGACTCATGTGCTCACACGCGCCCTCTGGTGGCTGCGAGGAGGACAGACCGTGGGGCGAGGTCGGGAATCTGGGGATCAGGGTGTGGGTGACCTCGCTGGTACAGGTGCAGGAGGAGAGAGCAGTGGGTGGCTTCTGGGCAGATTTTCTTTTTTTCTTTTTTTGTCTTTTTTGCTATTTCTTTGGACCGTTTCTGCAGCATATGGAGGTTCCCAGGCTAGGGGGTCTAATCGGAGCTGTAGCCACTGGCCTACGGCAGAGCCGCAGCAACGCTGGATCCGAGCCGCGGCTGCAACCTACACCACAGCTCACGGCAACGTTGGATCGTTAACCCACTGAGCAAGGGCAGGGACTGAACCCGCAACCTCATGGTTCCTAGTCGGATTCGTTAACCACTGTGCCACGACGGGAACTCCAGGGCAGATTTTCGAAAGCAGAAGCAGGAGTGTTGGCTGATAGATCAGTCGAGGGTGACTCTCAGGTGCGAGTTGAGCGATTGCCAAGATGGAGCTTCCATCAGCAAAAATGAGACGCAAGAGGTGCAGGTTAGGCGGGGAGGGTCAGACACACCGTGGTGTCCTTGAGTGTGAGACCCCCATGGATTCCCCACATGGAGACGTCAAGGGGTAGCTGAACTCCGAGTCCAGTGCTCGGGGAAGGCCCGGGCTGGAGACAGGACTGTGGACGTCATAGGGGCATAGATGGAGTTCAGTCCCTGAGAGGGGACAAGGCCCTGGTGGGCGGGGGGGAAACCAGAGAAGGCCTGGGAGAAGTGAGAGGGAGGGAGGGGGCGTATGGAGCCTGGGGGCCGCATGAGGATGGAGTTTTTAGGAGGAGGGGGTCTGGCCTGGTCAGAAGGCTCTGAGAGAGGGAGGAGGATAGAGAAGGGACCGCTGGGCTCAAAGTTAGGGATGACATTGACGAGGAGGGGGCTGAGGAGTCGCTAATGGGAGAGGGATGAGAGGATGAGTATCCCTGAGGACTTTGTAAATTCCATCCTGGGAGTTCCCATTGTGGCTCATCAGGTTAAGAACCCAACTAGTATCCATGAGGATGTGGGGTTTTTTCGTTTGTTTGTTTTTTATGGCCACGCCCGGGCATATGGAGGTTCCCAGGCTGGGGGTCGAATCAGCTACAGCTGCCAGCCTGCACCACAGCCACAGCAATGCCAGATCTGAGTCACGTCTGCGGCCTACACCACAGCTCACCGCCATGCTGGATCCTTAACCCACTGAGGGAGGCCAGGGATGGAACCTGCAACCTCATGGTTCCTAGTTGGTTTCCTTTTGGCTGTACCACAACGGGAACTCCGAGGATGCGGTTTTGATGCCTGGCCTTGCTCAGTGGATTAAGGATCTGGCATTGCCCTGAGCTGTGGTGTAGATCACAGACGTGGTTCAGATTCTGAGTTGCTGTGGCTGTGGTACAGGTCGGGGGCTGTAGCTCTGATTCAACCCCTGGCCTGGGAACTTCCATATGCCATAGGTACAGCCCTTAGAATTTTTTTTTTTTTTTTTCATTAGGGAACAAACCCTTCAGGAAAAACCTCACCCTGGCCCCCTCAGGGCTGACCCTACCTTCCAGAAGGCCCTTTATTTGCAGGGGCAGAGGAGGCAGGGGGTGGGTTGCTGGCTGTGCAGCCAGCAGAAACTTCCTCCTTCTAGCCCCATTGGACTTTCTGTTTCCCGAGAAGCCCCGCCTGGCCAGGGTCTGGGTCATGGTAACTCTGATCTTCAGTGTCAGAGCAATTCCTGGCAAAGACCCAGCACAGTGCCAGTCCCTGACAGGAAGCAGATACTTTTAGAAGAAGCAAAAGAAACAGACACTCACTGACTCAGCAGCAGCCATCTGCAAACTTTCACACCAGCACCCAGGTGAGCAACTCCACCCATGCGTATATTTGTTCATTGATCTCACCCACCTGAGACCCTGAGCACACCTCCACCCCCAGGAATGATGCAACTGGAAAATAAGAATAAAAGTAAGGTATCTCATATTTTCCTTCTGCTGTGTAGTTGATTGCCTAATTCCTAGGCAGCCCACTGCTCTGGGCTGGAGACAGGACTAGGGGCATTTCTCATACGCCAGGTCCTAGTGGCATCTGCGACCTACACCACAGCTCACAGCAACACCATATCCTTAACCCCCTGAGCGAGGCCAGGGATCGAATCCACAACCTCATTGTTCCTAGTCAGATTTGTTAACACTGAGCCACAACAGGAATGCCGAGAAGAGCAATTTAAAACGGATTTTAAATAGGCTCTTCAGAGAAGATTCCACCCAGAAAGTGACATTTGAGCAGAATCCTGAAAGGAGTGAGAGGAGTGAGCTATGTCAGTATCAGGAGGAAAGACGCACCAGGCAGTGGGCAGCGGCCATGCAAAGGTCCTGGGGCAGGACTGTTCCTGGTGTGTTGGAGGAACAGAGAGGAATGCCTGTGTGGCTGGAGCAGAGGAGGAAACAGCGAGTGAGGGAGGGGACAGTGGCAGGTTCTGTAGGGCCCTGTGGGTTCCTGGGAAGGACTTGGGATTTTACCTGGAGGGCTGTGGGCAGAGGAGGGGTTGGCCGGACTCAGGTGCTCACAAGTGCCCTCTAGTGGCTGGTAGGGCAGACTGTGGGGTTGGAGGAGCGGCTGGACAGGCTACAGATCAGTCACACTGGTGTCTCTAGGTGATTGGGGAGGGAGAGGGACAACTTTATCCGGATCCTTCTATGGTGCCTTTTGAATTTTGAACCATGGCAATCTATTTTCTGTTCAGTAACTTTATCTTAATTTTATGTATTTATTTTGCTTTTTAGAGCCACACCCCGGCACATGGAAGTTCCCAGGCGAGGGGTCTAATCGGAGCTGTAGCTGCTGGCCTAGCCACAGCCACAGCAATGCTGGATCCAAGCCGCTTCTGTGATCTACACCACAGCTCGTGGCAAGGCCGGATTCCCAACCCACTGAATGAGGCAGGGATCGAACCCGCATCTTCATGGATACTATCTGCACCACAACCAGAACTCCCGGAAAATAACTCTAAATATGTCTCTGTTGATAGTGCGTTTGTGTGCAGTGCTACAATGATTGTTGGGGAGGCCAGGCAGGTGATATGTGGGGGTCTGTCACCTCTTCTGTGTCTCCCCCAGCAGTGGAACAACCAGACTGCACTGGAGAATCAGATTTTGGAGATTCAAACACAACGCCCCCCTAGTTCTACCCAGGCCAAGCTGCAGCCGAGCATGCGCTGTGCGACTCTGGGCACAGCACTGCCCGCTAAGCAGAGAAAATTTCTAAAAGATCGAATCATCTCAGACATCATTCTAAGCAGGAATGATGCTTACAGAGGTATAGCTACTGACCCCTGTAAATAAAACCTCTGTTATTATTCAAGTTTCAGGGTTTTTTTTTTCTTTTCTTTTTTTGCTGGTCTAAGACACATGGAGTTCCCTGCCCGAGCCACAGTTGCGACCAACACCACAGCTCCTGCAAGCTGGATTTTTTAACCCCCTGTGCAAGCTACTATCGAACCAGTGTCATGGCACTGCAGAGATGCCCCAGATCCTGTTGGGCCACAGTGGGGACTCCCCTCCATTTTTCTTTAAAGCTGTTGACTTCTTTAAAGTTGCCTGGAGGACACATGTGACTTCTTCCCCAGGAAACACTCCAGGCCCACAGGACATTGATGTGAGAGGGTATCAGGGAAAGTGGTGGCCACCAGGGGGCGCTGGGGCAGCCAAAATTGTGGGGGAGCCCCTGCCTCTGGGTTCTTGTGGCCCCCGGGAAGTTGCCCTTCCCTAAGTGGTCTCCCCTCCAGGCCTTTGCCCATGCTGTGCCCAGCTCCAGGGACACTTCCCTGACAATGGCTCATTCCAACTTCTGCCTCTGGTGTCAGCTTACTTCCTCCTTCAGAAAGATTCTCTTCATCCTCCCAGGCTGGTCAAGGGTCCCCTTCAGGCCTCTGAGGCCTCCTACATTTCATCACTGGCCTGATTGCCCCTTAACTATCTCTGTCTCTGGCACTGGACCATGAGCCCTAAGAGGACAGAACAGGGGTGTCTTGGGTCACCTGAGGGGGTGACAACTCAGTCTTCACTGTGCCCAAGGACCTGCGCACAGTAGGAGCTCAATAAATGTTGGTTAGCCGAAAGGATGGAGGAATCTACATCCTCTCCATTCAGTGCCCAGTGAGCTCCATGGGGGCAGGGACCAGGTCTGTGTCCCCAGTGCCCATCACGGCCTGTACACAGTAGGCACCCACTAACTGTCAAAAGGGTTTACTGAGCAATTATTCTGTGGCACATCTTGTGCTGGCTCCCGAAAATACTGCAGTGACCAAGACAGATTGGTCCCCAACTCTCTCTGGGTGGGTAGAGTGTGGACAAGAAGCCATGAATTAACAAGTAACAAAATGAACTGGAATAGGAGCTCCTGTCGTGGCTCAGTGGTTAATGAATCTGACTAGCATTCACAACGATGCAGGTTCAATCCCTGACCTCGCTCAGTGGGTTAAGGATCCGGCATTGCCATGAGCTGTGGCGTAGGTCGCAGATGAGGCTCGGATCCTGTGTTGCTATGACTGTGGTGGAGGCTGGAAGCTACAGCTCCAATTAGACCCCTGGCCTGGGAACCTCCATATGCCATGGGTGTGGCCCTGAAAAAAAAATGAACTGGAATATTGCAAAGAATTTTAAAAATCAAGACAATATGCACAGTCTCCATATGGGCTAGAATCCATGGAGAGAGCCCCCTGGCTCCTTCTCCTGTCCCAGAAGGCTACTTATGAGCTGTGTGACCTTGGATAAATGATGTCACCTCTCTGGGCCTCAGTTTCCTCATCTATAAACTGGGGACATTGCTTCTGGCTCCTGGGGTTGTAGATGAAATGAGCTTATCCAGCACATAAAGCCCTCAGCTCAGGGCTTTAAATATGCTGGGGTGACACAGGGACAGACCCAAGGACACTAGGGCCATTGTACAGGTGGGAAAGATGTGGCCCAGAAAAGGGCTATGACTTGTGACTATGATTGGGGGATGAAAGAGGGACTCACATTCTGAATGTGCCCACTCCTCCTCTCTCCTCTGCCTCTGCCAGGTCCAGCCCCCATCATCACTGGCCTGGACCAGTTCAGCAGACCTCCCCTGGCCCCCAGCTTCTGCCCTCACTCCCTAGTCAGCCTTCCTTGCCCCAGCCAGAGGGCGCTGGTGAGCACCTGAGTCAAGCCCCGCCCCTCTTCTGCCCACAACCCTCCAGGGCTCCCACCTCCCTGGAGGCAAAAGCCCAAGACCTACTGCACCCTCCCCTCCCTGGCGTCACCTTTTCCCTTGCTTCCCCTCCCTCTTTCTGCTCCAGCCACAGGGGCCTCCTTACTTCTCCTCTGACACACTAGGTCCAGTCCTGCCCCAGTACCTTTGCACTGCCTATTTCCTCTGCCCATAAGATCACCTTCCTTCCCAAGCTCTTCCAATCATGACCACCCCCTTCTCTTCCTCCCCATCTTGACTCTAATGCCACCTCCTCCTCAGAGAGGCCCTCTCTGGCCACCTGGGCCAGAGGCACTCCCTTCACTTGCCCTGTTTACTTCTTCCCAAGTCTCTTCACTTTCTGAAATGATCTTGCTTCCTTGTTTGATGACATATTCATCAACCATGAGTTTGATGCTCCCTCCCCTTGGCCTGAGCCTCCGACTGAAAAGAGAGCAGGGCACAGATCACAACTGTCTTTGCCCCTACTGCACCTCTGGGTCTGGGACAATCCTGGCACACAGTAGGAGCTCCATAAATGTTGGTCGACTGAACAAATGGCCTATGCCATGGCAACCGTCCAGTGAATTGCAGCCGACTCTAGCCTCCATAATCAGAAACTGGCTGTTTCCATGACATCACCCCACCCCACCCCACCAGAGAATCTGATCTCTCCAGGTTTCACTTCAAGGTGGGGAGGCCAGAACACAACAAAAATCTGAGCCAGCAGCTCAAAGAGCAAGTGGTGCACGACAGGCTGGGTGACTCACACCAGGCCCGCCCTTTGGGGAAGCTGGCAGCAGAGGAAAGGATACACGAAGTCAATGTTCAGATCACACTGTGGAGCAAGAAGAGGCTTGCAGCTTCCTGGCTCACCTGGCTCTTCTGGGCTGGACCTTCATTCCCTCCCTTGGAAATCCAACTACTTCACGACAATCTCCCCACTTTCGATCTGTGTGACTTTGGGGACCAGAATTCACCGTTTTGGGCCTTGGTTTTCCCCATATGTAAAATGGAACCAGCAATAGAAGCTTTTCCCTGGGGAGGACAACAATACATTTATTTATTTAGTCTTTTTTTAGGGCCGCACCCAAGGCAAATGGAAGTTCCCAGGCTAGGGGTTGAATGGGAGCTGTAGCTGCTGGCCTACCCCACAGCCACAGCCATAGCCACGCATGATCCCAGCCACATCTGTGACCTACACTACAGCTCACAGCAACACGAGATCTTTAACCCACTAAGCGAGGCCAGGGGTCGAACCCACATCCTTATGGATACTAGTAGGGTTCATTACCACTGAGCCACGACGGGGAATCCCTGAAAATACATTTAGATATTTAAAGCCTCCAGAATGGATAAATGATGAGTGTTTGACAAATGTTAAAATTCTACTCTTACTCCATCCTGACCAATGAAATGAGAGCAAATGTGCACAACTATGGCTCATGTCATTCGAAGTTCTCGCTTTAGGTTTGCTTTTATGGCAATAGTAGCCCAGTTTTTATCTTGACAAAGGGCAAGGCAGAGGTCCCCCAGAGGACAACGGCACTACTGAAGCATTCAATAAATATTTATTACAATTAAAACTCCATTCTAATACCCCCCAGCCCATTCCCCACCACCACTCTCCAAAAGGAGAGAAAGAAATGTGTAAACTCACATCCAGTTCTGGCAACCTGGAGAACCAGAAAGGCAAGAGGCCCATTTTGCACCATTTCCTGAGACCCAAAGGTCTCCCCAGCAGTGTCCTGAAAGTAGCGGATGACCCCTGTTCCACTGCCTCCTGGAGATGGGGGTGGGGGAGAGGCAAGGCTGAAGTCATCGGGTCCAGACATTTGGTCATTGCGTTTCTGGTGACTTGTCCTCGGGCGCCTGGGTCCCTCTCTGGTTCCACATGTGGTTATTGAGCCCCAGTTGTACCATTTGAGCATGGTGGATGATGAGAGGCTGCACCCCAGGGCTCTGAGGGTTCACAGGGGAGGACTGTGATGCAGCCGGAGGCTGTGGGAAGGCAGGAGGCTGTGGGAAGGCAGGAGGCTGCGGGAAGGCAGGAGGTTGCGGGAAGGCTGGTGGGGGCATGCCTGCCAGCCACGGAGACACAGGCGGTGGCTGAAGGCCAGGCCAGGTGGGAAAGGGTGGTGGGGCTCCCAGGGGCCCCTGTTCTCCAAAAGGCGCTGGGGGTGCAGAGGGCAGCTGAGCCCCAAATGGCATGTAGCTCGCGAAAGCCATATGAAGCTTCTCCATCTGCGTCTGGTAGGACAGGTAGCTATGGATGTAGGCTGAGCACGCCGCACCCCACGCCGCTGCCTGCTGCCGCTCACCCTCCAGGTGCTGGCTCTGCTCCCGCAGGGCCCGGGCGTCCTGTTCCTTCCTCCACTTGGCCTTGCGGGCCCGCAGCTTCTGGGGCTTGAAGGTGTTGGCCACCTTCCTAGAGAAGATCTGGGAGTGCTCGTCCAGCCACACCAGGCTACTGAGCAGACTGGATGTGCCGGGGCTGAGCTGGGCCAGGGAACTCTCCAGGGGCAGGAAGGGGATCACGCAGTCCTGCCACCCGGGCCGCGTGAGGCTGCTCATCAGAGACTGGTTTGCCTGGTGCTGGCTCAGACGGCAGTCGAAGTTGGGGGTAAGCAGCAGGATGGTGAAGGCCGAGTGGTCCAAGGCGTCCTGCAGGCAGCGCAGCTGGCCGCGCCCAGGTACCTGGAAATCCTCGCAGAAGGTGGCTCCATCGCGCACGCCCAGGGACTCCAGCTTCTCGCGCACGCGCAGAGCGATGTGTTCGTCCGCACCCGCGTGCAGAACCACAAAGTTATAGAATTTCTGTTCCGATAACTCCAACTCGGGAGCAGGGGGACTTGGGTTGGAGACGGTCGGGGGAGCTGAAGAAAGGGTCGACGGAGAAGGAAAGGAAGGGGACGTCTGTGGTACCGATGGAGTCGGTGGGTGTGGCTGGGCTGTGGGGTAAGTGGTATCTTCTTCTGAAAGGTGGAGGGGCGGCTTCTGGTCTGTGACGTCAGGAGAGGCGTTTCTGGAGTGCGAAGGGAGAGATTTGGGGGCTGCGGGCTCTTCTGTGCACTCCACCGGGTAGTGTGTGCTGGTTTCTGGAGCTTCGGGGGCTTCAGGCAGGCTAGCGGGGCTTGCATCTGCCGCCACCTCGAGATCCCTGGGGACTGGGCTGTTTGACTCCACCGGAGAGTTGGCACCCTCCACCGATGGGGGCCAGCTTATCTCCTCGGGTTCCTGGCAGCCCATAGGGGCAGGCTCGGGAACCGGACTGGCCCGGGGCTCGTCACACAGCTTGCTGGGCCCATGGGGACTGTGGTGCAGGCTGAGGAGCGCCATGGTGGGCGACTGGCTAATTTCCAAGTTGCTGGCCAGGGAAGCCGGGCTGCCAGTGGACCTCAGGGAATGCCCTCTGCTCCAGCCAGAAAGGTCCTCGATGGGCCGCGGATGGCTGCGCGGCGGAGAGGGCAATGCTGAGGACAGCCGGGAGCAGCCCAGATCGGATCGGAGAGCCTGGACGTCCTCCAAGTCCCTAAGGATGTCCCACCCGCATCGGTCCCGGGCCTCTTCCTGGAGCTCCCCCAGCTGGTGGTCGTCCCTGGAGCGGAAAGCCCGGAGGGCTGCCCTGTAGGCCTCCTCCCGCATAGAGGCAGGGCACAGTTTCTCCTCCACAAGGAGGTGGTACAACCGGGCAACGGCCCAGGACACGTCTGCTGGCTCCTCTGGGGTCTCGGTGCTGTCCACACCAGCCCACTGGCGGGCCACCAGCTGGGCCACCGCGTCCGCCTTCAGTGCCTCCAGGGAGATCCTGGCCTCTGTCTCCTGGCCCAGTTTTAGGAGCACCATGGCGTGCAGGAGGTCCGCCCCCTGGCAGCCCAGCCGCAGGGTCTTCAGCTTGTGTTTAAGATACAAGAGCTTCCCCTGGCCTGCTGCACTTAGAATGTTGAAGGCGCCAGAGAGTGACGGGCTCGTGTTGGCCATGGGCACAGGTGGGTGCAGCCTCCAGCGGCAGGAGATGCACTGAGTGATGGAGGCATGTTCCACCTGGCGCCTCCCTGTGCTACAAGCCCGGCAGCCCTACCGGATCACGGTACCAGGTCTCCTGGGGGCTGCAGAGCAGACCTGTGAAGCAGAAAGACACAGTTATCACCAGAAAGGGGGTCTCCAGGAGGCAGCCCAAACCTCCCTCCACAAAGTCATACAGCCAGTGACAGAGCTGGGATTTACAATCCGAGCTATCTGGCTCTAGAGTCTGAGGCTTGTGCTTAACCACAAGACTACACTGCCTATTAGGATGATAATAAGCCCACTTATGGGATTGTTTTAGGGAATGAACTGTGTTAGCATAGGGAATGTTCTGAACCCAAAGGCTGGAAGCCAACAGGCACTCGATACATGTTTGCTCAGGAAGAGGCAGCCTTCTAGATGTCCCCAGTGACCCCACATCCTGGAATTCACAGCCTTGGGTAATCCATCCAATGTTGTTCCAGAGTTCTTATGGCAGAAGTGACAGGGTTATCACTTGTGACGGTGGGTTTTAAAAGACAATGACTTCCTTATAGATGGCCAAAAAACACATGAAAAGATGTTCAACATCACTCATTATTAGAGAAATGCAAATCAAAACCACTGTGAGGTACCGCCTTGCACTGGTCAGAATGGCCACCATCAAAAAGTCTACAAACAATAAATGCTGGAGAGAGTGTGGAGAAAAGGGAACCCTATTACACTGTTGGTGGGAATGTAGATTGGTGCAACCACTGTGGAAAACAGTATGGAGATTCCTCAGAAAACTAAAAATAGAATTACCATTTGATCCAGCAATCCCACTCCCAGGCATTTATCCAGAAAAAACCATGACTCAAAAAGATACATGTACTCCAGTGTTCATTGCAGCACTCTATACAATAGCCAAGACCTGGAAGCAACCTAAATGTCCATCGACAGAAGACTGGATAAAGAAGATGTGGTACATATAACACAATGGAATATTACTCAGCCATTAACAGGAATTTGCAGCAACATGGATGGACCTAGAAATTATCATGCTCAGTGAAGTTAGATACCAACATCATATGCTATCACTTACATGTGGAATCTAAAAAAAGGACACAATGAACTTGTTTGCAGAACAGATACTGACTCACAAACTTTAAAAACCTTATGGTTTCCAAAGGAGACAAGTTGGGGGTGGGGGAGGGCTGGGGGTATGGGATGGGCTATAAAATTGGGTTGTGATGATCATTGTACAACTATAAATGTAATAAAATTGAGTAATTTTTAAAAAACACAATGGCTTCCTTCTTGGTCACTCTCTGTCACTCTGTTGGGGGCGGGGGTGGTAAACCACTGTTGTAAGCTGCCCTCTGAAGAGGCCCACATGGGAGAGGAACTGAGGCTTCTGGTCACCAGCCACATGGGGGCGCCATCTTGAACTCCAGCCCCAGTTGAGCTTTTAGCTGAGACAACCCTGGCTGATTGTCTGACTGCAACCTCATTAGAGACCTCCAGCCAGAACTATCCAGTGCTTCTGCCCCCAGATTCCTGATATTCAGAAAGTGTGAGATAATAAATATTTATGGACTTCCTGTTGTGGCTCAGCAGTAACAAACTCAACTAGTATCCATGAGGCACACGGGTTTGATCCCTGGCCTCGCTCAGTGGGTCAAGGATCTGGCATTGCCGTAAGCTGCAGCGTAGGTCACAGACATGACTCAGATCCTGCATTGCTGTGGGTATGGCATAGGCTGGCAGCTGCAGCTCTAATTGACTCCCTAGCCTGGGAACTTCCATTTGCCGTGGGTGCAGTCCTAAAAAGAAAATAAATAAATACAAACATGCATAAATAAGTAGTTTTGAAGCCATGAAGTTCTGGGGTAATTTGTGATGCAGCAGTAGCTGATACAGGTAGCATTTATTAATGTGATGAACCCAGCTCTACACCTAATACTGCTGCCAAGCGCTTCCTCTCTTCATTTCTCTGGCTCCCACTTCAGGCTCTTTGCCTGTGCTGTTCTGTCTGCTTGGAACACCTTATCCCCAGACCTTTGTCTGGCTGACGTTAAGGTCATCCTCAGCCCTCCAGTACAATGGTACCACCTCAGGGAGCCCTTCAAGACCACTCCAGTTCTCCATCCCAGTCTTTCTTGCCCATGTCATCCTGTTCCCCCAACAACAGAACTGGCAACGGGGTGAATTTTTCTGTGTGTTAAACTTTTCACATTTTCTTTCTGTCTCCCGACTGCCGTGGGCATCAGAGGGTGTAGGCTGAATCTTTCCCTACACTGCAGGGTTGTGGAACCATGGAACAGAAGCCTAACAATTACTTTTTTTTTTTCCTTTTTCTGGCTGCCCTGCAGCATATGAAATTCCAGAGCCTGAGTGAATGCAGCTGCAGCCAACACTGGATCCTTTAACCCACTCTGCCAGGCCAGGAATCAAACCTGCATTCTGGTGCTGCAGAGACGCCAAAGATCCCTGAGCCACAGTGAGAACTCCCCAACAATTACTTGTTGAATGAAAGACTCAATGCATGTGTGAGGCAGACATGCATATCCTTCCAATAGTGCCAATAAGAAAACAGCCACAGGAGTTCCCTGGTGGCTCAGTGGGTTAAGGAGCCAGCATCACTGCTTTGGCTCAGATCATTACTGTGGTTTTGATCCCTGGCCTGGGAACTTCCACATGCCTTGGGTGCAGCCAAAAAAGAAGAAAGAGAAAGAAAACAGGCATGGAGAGAAGGTCTTTCCCAAGCGCACAGAACAAAGACACCAGGGAGCATGTCCCCCCTGCCCAGGTGCTCAAGGACCATCATGTTCAGACTTGGGAAAAGCACAGCCTCACGCCAGATCCTGGAGGCTGAGAACACTTTCTGTCTCTCAGCTGGGCTGGGCTGAGGTCCATTGCCTTCTCTGTCCGGGTGCCCACAGGAGACCACTGGAGCCAAGAACAGTGCTCCTTCACTGGGGATAGTTCTATCCCCCCAGGGGATGCTTGGTGACATCGGAGGATGTTTCTAGTTGTCAAGACTGTGGGGGAGTTTCCATTGTGGCGCAGCGGAAACGAATCCGACTAGTAACCATGAGGTTGCGGGTTCGATCTCGGGCCTCACTCAGTGGGTTAAGGATCTGGCGTGGCCGTGAGCTGTGGTGTAGGTCGCACATGCAGCTCAGATCTGGTGTTTCTGTGGCTGTGGCGTAGGCCAGCAGCTGTAGCTCTGATTCGACCCCTAGCCTAGGAACCTCCATATGCTGTGGGTGCAGCCTCAAAAAAAGCCAAAAAAAAAAAAAAAATTCTGTGGGGAAAGGTGCTCCTCACAGAAGTTCCTGCTGTTGGGGTAATGGGATCAACAGCATCTTGGAGGCACTGGGATGCAGGTTCGATCCCTGGCCTGGCATAATGGGGTAAGGATCCAGCGTTGCTGCAGCTGTGGCTGAGGTCACAACTAACTGCTTGGATCTGATCCCTGGCCTGGGAACTCCATATGCCTCGAGGCAGCCAAAAAAGAAAAAAGAAAAAAAGAAAGTGCTTTTGACATTGAGTGGGTGGGGGCCAGGGACACCCACAGTGCCCAGGATGGCCACCAAGAGAATGACCTGGCCCCAAACATTGCTAAGTGCTGACGTCAAGGGATCTTGGTCTAGACCACGAGCTGATTCACGTGCATCAACCTCCCATGCTATCACATCACAGACCGCACAGGATAAATGACTCAGCGTTTTTTAAAAATTCGCTGAGCATTTGTCATGTGGCTTAGACCTAGATAGATGACTCTAGGAAGGCCAGAAGCCGAGCAGAGAGAGCCTGGGAGAGCAGGTGCCAGGGGGCGGAGGCATGAGGGGAAGGTGACTGAGCAGAATGAGCAGGAGAGAAGCAGCCAAGAAGGGGCAGGGAGAGAGGCAGCTTGGGGGCAGGGGGCACATAAGGAAGTGAGCGGCTGGCTGTTTCGAAAATGGAAGCTGCCCAACATGCTGAGCTGTTGATTGTGGGGGCTGGGGGAGAATGACGGAGACCCCCCCCGCCCAAATGGAGCTGACTTCCTAGCATGGGGAGCAGACGGTCACCAAAGACATGAGTGAAATTCATGGTCTATCACAGTGTAAGCACTCTGGAGAAACAAAAAGAAAAGGAGCGTCGTGGACTCTAAGAATCATGGGTGGGTGCAGGCAGGGTTAAACGATGCAGTTTAGGAAGGCTTTGATGAGAAAAGAGATTTCAATAGGACATAAACATGGGGAGAGAGTGGGCACATCCTGAGGGAAGAGAGATACAGGCCAAGGGATCAGCATATGCAAAGGCCCTGGGGAGGGATGGTGCCTGGCCTGTTGGAGGAACAGGAGAGAAGCCCATGTGTCTGAAGCAGAGGGAGTGAGTGGGGGCAGAGGAAGGAGCAGAAGGCAGGGAGGGGATGGGACAGGTTGCGCAGGATCCTGTGAGCCTGGGGAGAGTGGGGGGCGCAAGGAGGACACCTGGGCTTTTACCTAAAAACCCAGAATCACCTCTACCTGTATCAAGAAAGATACCTGTTGCCAAGAAAGAAAATGGTGAGACCACATCTGCTAATTATTTAAGAGAAGCCAGAAACACATTTTTTCCAAGAATCTGCTCAGTTGTGTCACATTAGCAATCGATTCGAAAAAAATTTTCTGTGGCTGCGCCCGCAGCACACAAAAATTCCCAAGCCAGGGATAGAACCCATGCCACAGCAGAGACCGGAGCCACAGCAGTGACAGCGCCACTGAACTTATTAGGAGAGAGAGAATAAAACAAGCATACTCTTCCCTTTAGGAACTGGCAGTCCAGTATATTAATTTAATCTACCTACATAATACATATGTATGTCAACAAAGTGGGTATATGATTTTAGGGCCACGTCCTCGGCATATGGAGGTTCCCAGGCTAGGTGTCCAATCGGAGCTACAGCTGCCAGCCTACACCACAGCTCATGGCAATGCCGATCCCTAATCCACTGAGTGAGGCCAGGGATCGAACTTGAAACCTCATGATTCCTAGTCAGATTAGTTTCCACTGCGCCATAATGGGAACTCCACATTATGCCTTTTAATTGGCCCACTGGCCTTCTTGCTGTTCTTCAAACTTGCCAGGCACGGTCCTACCTCAGGGCCTTTGCACTGGCTGCTCCCTCTGCCTGGAACAGTTTCTCTCACAAGTCCTCACAGCTCACTTCTTACCATCCTTCAGATTTTTGGTCAAGCCTGCCTTGATGACACTGTGCACAGCTGTTCCACTAAATAATGTTTTCTTGGAACACAAGCGTGTTCACTCATTTACACACGGTCCTTGCTGCTTTCAGGCTACAGTGGCAGAGCTGAGTAACTGCAACAGAGACCACTGTGCCACGAGGGAACTCCAACATTTTTTCGTTTTTAATTCATTAAAATGGAAAAGCTGGAGCAGCCTAAAATATTTCCCCCCTGTTAAAACCAGCTTTATTTTGGTAGGATTGGATGTCACTTAACGTGTTAAAACTGTAGCATTTGGGAGTGGTGCAGTGGGTTAAGAATCTGACTGCAGCAGCTCAGGTTATTGCTGAGGCTTGGGTTCAATCCCTTGCCCAGTGCAGTGGGTTAAAGGATCTGACATTGCTGCAGCTGCAGCGTAGGTCACAGTTTGGGCTTGGAGTCAATCCCTGGCCTGGGAACTTCCATACGCCTCAGATGCAGCTTTTTTTTTTTTTTTTTTTTGCTTTTTAGGGCCATGCCCGAGGCATATGGAGGTCCCCAGGCTAGGGGTCGAATCGGAGGTGTAGCTGCCTGCCTACACTGCAGCCACAGCAATGCAGGATCCGAGCCGCGTGTGTGACCTACATGACAGTTCATGGCAATGCCGGGTCCCTAACCCACTGAGCGAGGTCGGCAATCAAATCCTCAACCTCATGGTTCCTATTTGGATTCGTTTCCGCTGCGCCACAATGAAAACTTCGGATGCAGCCATTAAAAAAAAAAAAAATGTAATGTCTGAATTGAGATCTGAAAAAAATAACATACCAGATCTTGAAGAATTGGTACCAGAAAAGGTATGTAAGGGGCACTGCTATTTTGGAACCAAAGCCGCTTGGCTCTAGAAGGTCTCCAAAGTGTATCATCAGAGAGTCCAGCTTATATGGACTGAGAAACAACCTTATCTAATTTTTGTTTGTTTTTGGCCATGCCCAAGGCATGTGAAAGTTACCAGGTCAGAGATTGAGCCTGTGTCACAGCAGCAACTCGAGCCACTGCAGTGACAATACTGATCTTTAACCTGCTGAACTACTGGGGAACTCCTTATCTAGCTTCAGCTGAGCCAGCTCTGGTGAAACGAGCTCACAGCCAGAGTACTCCTGGAGGAAAACGGAAGACAGAAGACGCTGCCATAATGCAGCAGCAAGAGAAAGGCAAAGTGTATAGTTTTTCCTATCTCTGATGTGAGCTGGCTGTTAGCAACAAAATGGGATAAAAACAACAGTGATCTTATGTTCAGGTGGGACCACAAGTCAGCCAAAACTTTTTGAAGTATCAGAACTACTTGAGGAGTCCCATGCTGTGGCGCAACGGGATCGGTAGCATCTCTGGAGCTCGGAGACACAGGTTCCATCCCTGGCTCAGCACAGTGAGTTAAGGATCCTGTGTTGCTGCAGCTGCGGCGTAGGTGGTAACAGTGGCTCAGATCTAATCCCTGGTCTGGGAACTCCCTACGCCATAGGGCACTCAAAAAAAGAAAAAAAGCAAAGCATAAACCTATTTGAAATATCAGAAATCTCCCTCTATAGCAGTGAACCTCAGATCAACTTTTTTTTTTTTTTTTTTTGTCTTTCCAGGGTCGCACCGAGGCATATGGAGGTCCCCAGGCTAGGGATCCAATCGGATCTGTAGCTGCCAGCCTACACCAGAGCCACAGCAGTGCTGGATCCGAGCCGCATCTGTGACCTACACCACAGCTCAGGGCAACACTGGATCCTTAATCCACTGAGCAAGGCCAGGGATCGAACCTGCAACCTCATGGTTCCTTGTTAGATTTGTTAACCACTGCACCATGACAGGAATTCCATCGGATCAACTATTCTTTCCACCTCTCAATGGCTCCTAGGAACAGCTCTGTGTATAGTAACTTTTTTTTTTTCTTTTTATGGCCACGCCTGCAGCACATGGAAGTTCCCAGACTAGGGGTTGAATCGGAGCGCAGCTGTCAGCCTAGGCCACAGCCACAGCAACACTAGATCCGAGCCACATCTACGACCTATACCACAGTTTGTGGCAATGCCAGATCCTTAACCAATTGAGCAAGGCCAGGGATTGAACCTGCAACTTCATGGGTACTAGTCGGGTTCTTAACCCACTAAGCCACAATGGGAACTCCCTATAGAACTTAAAAAGAAAAAAATCAGGCGTGTTGACATGCACCCTCCAATTTTTTTTTTTTTTTTTTTTTTTTTTTTGGTGTGGCTGCACCTATGGCATATGGAACTTTCCAGACTAGGGGTCAGATCAGAGCTGCAGCTGCCAGCCTATGCCACAGCCACAGCAATGTGGGATCTGAGCCATGTCTGAGACCTATACCACAGCTCACAGCACTGCTGGATCCTTAACCCACAGAGTGAGGCCAGGGATAGAACCCACATCCTCAAGGATAGTAGTTGGGTTCGTAACCCACTGAGCCACAACAGGAACTCCACACCCTCCAATTTTTAACTAATAAAGAGCACAGCTCAGAGTTCCCATTGTGGCTCAGCAGTAACGAATCCGACTAGTATCCAAGAGGATGCAGTTTTGACCCCTGGCCTCACTCAGTGGGTTAAGGATCCGGCACTGCCGTGAGCTGTGGTGCAGGTCACAGATGCGGCTCAGATCCCACACTGCTGTGGCTGTGGCGTAGGCCAGCAGCTGCAGTTCCAATTCAGCTCCTAGCGTGGAAACCTCCATATGCCATAGAAATTAAAAACCCTAAAAATTAAAAAAAGAAATTTAAAAAAGCACAGCTGATAAAGGGT
This sequence comes from Phacochoerus africanus, assembly GCF_016906955.1. Lineage (NCBI taxonomy): Eukaryota > Metazoa > Chordata > Mammalia > Artiodactyla > Suidae > Phacochoerus > Phacochoerus africanus. The sequence goes on along the minus strand of NC_062547.1, from coordinate 74,165,415 downwards.
AAAGGACAAGCATGAGTGGAGCTGGACATCAAGTTCTGTTTCCCAGTGTTCACTCTGAAAATTCAAGCTCAGTACTTAGGATCCAAGTCCTATTGTCAGGTTCTACATCAATAAAATCTTAAAAGTGGAGTTCCCTGGTGCCTTAGTGGTTAAGGATCCAGCATTGTCACTGCTGTGGTGCAGGTCTGATCCCTGGCCTGGGAACTTCTGCATGCCATGGGCGCAGCCAAAAACAAACAAACGAAAAAACAAATAAAAAGTTAAAAGGACAAAAGTTCAGACTGTGAGAAGCAAACTTAACTTAGCTGCCAACATTGAACAGAGGAGTCTGTATGAAATTTTCATGTTCTGAGTTCTCCTGGAATCCAGGTATTCAGTGAGAATGGAGTGTCAGCTGCCCTTGTCGAGGAGCCAAAAGCTGCCCCCTCTATGGGACACCCACCTGAAATGACTCCCCTCCAGGGCAAGAGAGGAGTTGGTGGGAGCATGCCCGTGGGGTACAAATCTCAGTTGTACTGCTTCCAGGCTACCTGTACACTGGGGCCTCAGTCTCCTCATCTGTAGAATGGGTACAAGGATTAGCCCTCCCTTCGAGGGCTGCTATTAGTTGAGTTAATCCACATAGAAATGTCACAGAGCAGTGCCTGGCATACCATCAGAGCCTTTGGTGACTGATAGCTGCCCACCCCCAGCAGGCACCCAAGCTGGAGTCCCCCTCGCTGGACATCCCCACAACAGAGGCTCAGGGCTGGGCTTGTGGAAAAGTAAACAGAGCCAGCAAGACTCAGAATCAGTGAGGCAACCCTCTCCTCACTGGGTATATATCCAGACAAACCTATAACCCAGTGTTCACAGCAGCACTATTCACAATAGCCAAGACATGGAAGCAACCTAAATATTTACTGACAGATGAATGGATAAAGGAGATGTGGTACAGATACACAATGGAATATTACTCAGCCATAAAAAAGAATGAAATAATGCCATCTGCAGCAACATGGATGAACCTAGAGATTATCATACTAAGTGAAATAAGTCAGAAAAAGACAAATATCATATATAATATCTAAAATATGACAAAAATAAACTTATCTATGAAACAGAAGTAGAATCACAGACATACAGAATAGATTTGTGGTTGTCAAGGAGGAGAGGGAAGGGGGGAGGGATGGAGTGGAACTTGGGGGTCAGCAGATGCAAACTATTATATACAGGATGGATAAACAATGAAATCCTACTATATAACACAGGGAACTATATTCAATATACTGTAATAAACCATAAAGGAAAAGCATATAAAAAGAATATAGGAGTGCCCGCTGGAGTGCAATGGGATCCAGGGTGTCTCTACAGTGGTGGAGACATGGGTTTCATTCCCAGCCTGCCACAGTGGGTTAAGGATCCCAACATTGCCATAGCTGTGGGGTAGGTTGCAACTCTGGCTCAGATTCGATCCCTGGCCTGGGAACCCCATATGTCATGGGGTGGCCAAAAAAAAAAAAGGGAATATATAGGAGTTCCATTGTGGCACAACGGACAAGGAGTTAAGGATCCAGCATTGTCACTGCTGTGGTGAGGGTTTGATCCCAGGTCCAGGTATTTCTGCATGCTGCAGGTGCAGCAAAAAAAAAAAAAAAGAGAGAGAGAGAGAGAGAACATACATATGTATAAATGAATCACTCTGCTGTACCGCAGAAATTATCACAACATCGTAAATCAACTATACGTCAATAAAATTAAAAATAAAGAATCAGTGAGGCAGGACCGCCCCTGCCTGCACTCCTGGCAAATTACCTAAAGTCACACAGTGTTTCTTCTCCATCTCCCCGCCTGCCAGCCTGAGCCCCGATGCAGTGACTGTGCCAGCTGTGGCCCCCTCCCCAGATGCTGTTCCCTGGTGTGTCCCCTGTGCATTCAATCTGCCCTGGCTAGAGGCCACCTCAAGCTTCCAGAAACCTGGCTCCACCTTCCATGGCCTCCGGGACAAAGTCCACTTGGCATCTGACAGTGGGTGCCAGGGCTAGGGGAGGGGAGCACCTACAGGGGTGGGGATCTGGGTCCACCCCCTGCCAGCTGGCAGGACCTGCTTCTCAGCCTCTGTTTCCTTGTGCATAAAACGAGCAGAAAAGCAGCCCTCCTCATGAGTGACAGCTCAGTGTAACAATATAAAAAAAGCCTACGAATCAGAAATAAATACTGGCAGAATCTCTTTTTTTTCTTCTTTTATATTAGTTCACCACATTGGGAATATGCCCACACCTTCCTCTCTTATCGATACTCTTGTGTGGAGTGGATATTAACTGAATGCCTACTCTGTGCCAAGAGCTGTTCTAGATGCTGCTGAGCCCCCCGCCCGGCCCTCTCAGAACTCCAGAGACCAGGAATGAAGGAGAAAGTAATTTGCAGAGAATAGAAAGAGCTGTTGAGGACATGAGCCAGGGTCAGGGAAGGCAAAAAGGACTGGGGGAAAGGCTGCCAAGGACTGGAGATCAATGGAGGCCTCTGGAAGTGACAAGTGAGCTGAGACCTGAAGGAAGTGAGGTTGTAACTCACATGCAGGCAGATCCAGGGAAAGAAAGTTTCAGGCAGAGAGCTGGGCATGTGCAAAGGCCCTGGGGCAGGACCATGCCTGGTATGCTGGAGGAACAGGGAGGAGGCCAGTGTGTCTGGAGCAGAGTGAGGGAGGGGGAGAGAGGGAGGAAGGGAGGGGTAGGAGGGGACAGGGCAGGTCATGCAGGGTCTTACGGGCTATGGTGAGGACTTTGACTTTTACCCTGAAGGAGATGGGAGCCCTGGAGGGCAGTGAGCAGAGCAGTGATGGAAGGGACTCAGCTGCTTACAGGTACCCTCTGGCTACTGCAGGGAGGACAGGCTATGGTGGGGGCCAGAGGGCGAGGGCAGGAGAGCTGGATTTTGTGGGAGGACCAGGGTGGAGGGGACCACTGGCTCTGCTAAGCAATGATGGGAGCCAGACTGGATGGTGGTCTCCAGGAAGGAGATCCAGTGGATAGATGTGTGGATAATTTGGAGACACAGGAGGGGAGCAGGAGGGGGAAAGGATTCCTGGACATTTGAATGTGTGAGATGAGGAGGACATGGGAGCGGCTGGTTTGGGATTGGGGGAAGAAATCAAGAATTGTTTTTGGTTTTTTGCTTTTTTTTTTTTTTTAGGGTGGCACCTGCAACATATGGAGGTTCCCAAGCTAGGGGTCCAGTAGAAGCTACAGCTGCCTGCCTACACTATAGCCACAGCAACACAGGATCCAAGCCACGTCTGTGATCTACACCACAGCTCACGGCAATGCTGGATCCTTAACCCACTGAGTGAGGCCAGGGATTGAACCCGCAACCTCATGGTTCCTAGTTGGATTCGTTTCCACCGCACCACAATGGGAACTCCAAGAATCGTTTTTGACAGGAGTCACTTGATCAAGTCCTCCCTGTAGGCCCCCATCCCTCCCACTGCCCCCCTCACTTCCTCTGATCCAGCCACACTGTTCCTTCAACACACCAGGCATAAGCCTGCCTCAGGACCTTTGCACTGGTTGTTCCCAAAGCCTAGAGTACCTCTCCCCAGATATCCACACTGCAGGCTCCCTCGCCTCCTTCAGGTCTGCCTGAAGGATGTCACCTCCTCACCAAGGTCAACCGTGGACACCCTGCTTAAAACTGAAGCCCATCCCCACACTCCTTGCTTTATTTCTCTCCTTTCAAATTCCAGCCACCTGACACTATGGATTTATCCTATCAACTCTGTTGACTGTGCACTGCCTCCTACCAGAGTGAGCACCACTAAAACAGGGACGTTCATCAGTCTTGTTCCCAGCTGTATCTCCAGGGACAGGCACACAGTAGGTATACTTACATAAATAAATACGTATACCTTATAAATACTTATTGGCTGAATAAATGAATAAGTGGATGGAATAGTATCCGGCACACAGTAGGCACCTAATAAATGTTTCCTGTTTGACTCCTCCCTCCCCAAGAAGATAGTCTAATCTGCTCCCACCAGGACTGGCATATAGCAGGGACACAATTCACTCCTTTTGGCTAAAAAAGAAATGTTCCAATGAGACCCAGAAGCCAAAACATAGCCAGACTATCTCTGAAAAACATGCAGGAGACTGAAGGGCATTTATTCAATAAATGTTTGCTGAGCACCTACCATGTGCTGGGCACTGTGCAAAGGAGGGGCAAGGCTGTGAGCTAAGACTATTTTGACTGCCTGTTTACCAGTGGGAAAGGGAGGCACAGAGAGGTAAAGTGATTTCGCCTGGGATCACACAGGTAGAAATAAAGCATCAGGAATTTCAACCAGGCAGCCTGGCTGTGGGGCCCCTGCCTTTACTCACTAAGCACCTACTATGTGCAGTCTCCTTCCCAATCCTGGATCTGAGGAATCCTCAAGCCTGGCCAGTGGAGATGGCACCAGATATCTGCCCTCTGCGTTTGGGCACACACCCCTGTGACAGGCCACGCTTTTTGCCCCATGTGGCTCCATGAGGACACTATTTGGCCCCTACTGTGTGCCCAGCATACTGAACAGTGTCTCCCCCGACACAGCAGGTGCTCCATAAACGTTCTTTGAAGAAAGAATGAACGTCCCTTATTTGGAAGACACAGAGGCCCAGGAAGGTTCGAGAGCCTGTAGCACCCACCAACCCCTCCCCCCAACTCTGGAACCTAGACACCAGGCTTCCAGCTTTCCTGGGTCACACTGGGGTGCCCCCTCCCCCAGACCCCTGTCTCAGCCACAAGGAGAGGGAAGGAACGCAGGTGCCAAGAAGAAGGCCTGGGGCCACCGGGCTCCGAGTGGTGCCAGAAACCAGTCCTGGATAGTCTGTCTCCTGGGCAGGTACCGACCAACCCAACACCGCAGGGGGAGCACCCCCCCCAACCAAGGCCCCGGAGGGGCTGGGGGAGGGGCAGGGGGGGCGGCGATCGCAGGCGAGAGGAACAGGGGCTGGAACAGACAGAGCGCCCAGCTCGGGGAAGAAATCAGAAATGTGGAGGAGGAATAGGGTGTTGGAGGGGAAGACCTGGGTGTTGGGGGAGGATTCGGGGTGACGAGGAAGAGCTGGGGGTCTGGGGAGGACTTAGGTCAGGGAAGGGAACTGGAGTATTGAGGGGAGCACTGAACACGCGGAAGGAGGCCAGCAGAAGTTCCAAGTGGGGGCAGCTGGCCTCGAACGCCGGCGAGGGGCACCGGGCCCCCTGTTGGCCTGCGGGGGTCCCCCGCCCCTCCCCGGCAGGCCCTCACCCCTTTCTCACCTACCAGGGAACCATGGAGACGGCCGCCGCGCCGCTGGAGTCCTCGGGGCTGGGGCTGGTGGCCTGACGGCCCGACGGCCCGACGCCCAGACCGCGGTGCGGGCAGCAGCCGAGGGCGCGCCGGAGGTTGGAGGCGCGCGGTCCCCGCCTGCAGCCTCCGCCTGCCCCTTCCGCGTCCGGGGAGGAGAGAGGAAGGAGGTGAGATCACGCTTTCCCAGCGGGACCGGGAAAGTCCCCGAGACACCCCAAACGACACCCTCTCTCCCTCTGCCCGCTGCCACGTTGGGCGCTGGGGACCACAACAGGGGCCCAGAGGGACAAAAGCCCTGCCCTCGGGGTCGCACAGTCTAGCAAGAAAGAACCACAATTTAAAAATTAGTTCATCTCAATTAGTAGTTAATGTTTACCAGGAAATCGAACAGAGGGGATGGGATAATTGGGGTGTGGAGGGGTGCAGGAATCATGGCCTTCCCGGAAGGGTTTGGGGACGCCCATGTCGTTGGAAGAGGGGCAGCAAGATGGCATATCTGGTTTGTTGTTGTTTGGGCCTAACCTTTGCAAGTGGAAGTTCCAGGGATCGAACCTGGAACCTGAGCCACAGCTGGAGCCACAGCAGTGGCAATGCAAGACCCTCAACCCAATGAGCCACCAGGGAACTCCAAGATGCATGATGGCATATCTTTTTTTTTTTTGGACTTTTTGTCTTTTTTAGGGCCACACCCACATGGAGGTTCCCAGGCTAGGGGTCCCTTCGGAGCTACAGCTGCCGGCCTACACCACAGCAACACAGGATCCGAGCTGCATCTGTGACCTACACCACAGCTCACAGCAATGCCAGATCCCTAACCCACTGAGCAAGGCCAGGGATCGAACCCACAACCTCACGTTTCCTAGTCAGATTTGTTTCCGCTGCGCCACAACAGGAACTCCCAAGATGGCATATCCTGAAGCTGCAAACAACCACTCCTAAAATTCACAGGAGGAGTTCCTGCTGTGGCAGAATGGGATCTGGCTCAACGGGATCTGCCCTGTCTTGGGAGCACTGGCACCTGGGTTTGATCCTGGCCCACCATAGTGGGGTAAGGATCTCATGTTGCCGCACCTGCAGCTTAGGTTACAACTGTGGCCTGGGAACTCCATATGGCTCAAGGCAGCATATGGAAAACAATGGAGAAAAAAAATTCATAGGAGTCTTAACCTTTTGGGGGTCCTGGACCCAGGGCTTGCAAATACATTCAGCATAATTAAGCCACAGTGCACCGAGTCCAGCATACTTTTAGGGGCCTGAAAAAAGAATTTTTTTTCATTTCTTTTAAAATCAGAAAAAAAAAAAAATGAATATAAGCCAACCTGGATTATATATGTCTTTATACCAACGCAGTTGTAAAATGTAACTTAATATTTTTAAATGCAGGAAGGGGGCCCACAAAAGACATAAGTAATGTCTTTGGGCCCCTTTGTCATCTGGAACTTCTAGTCAAAATACTATTTGTAATGGAAAACAAATTTATGGTTACAAAGGGGAAAGGGGGTGGGGGGATAAATTAGGAGTTTGGGATTAATAGATACACACTATTATACATAAAATTTTAAAAAATGGAATAAACAACAAGAGCCTACTACTGTAGAGCACAGGGAACTATATTCAATATCTTGTAATAAACTGTAATGGAAAAGAACCTGAAAAAATATGTATGGGTGTATAACTGAATCACTTTGCTGTACCCCTGAAACTAACACAACGTTGTGAATCAACTGTACTTCAATTTTTTAAAAAAAATACCATTTGGTAGATGCATAAAACCCAGTACAAGATGTTACAAGAAAGGCCACTGTGTTGAAATACAGTTATTAAAGTGTTTTTAAAAAACTGCTTAGCAATCCATCCTTGGATGGATGGGTAAACAAAACAGGGTCCACCCACACAATGGAATATTATTCAACCTTAAAGAGGAAGGAAATTCTGACACATGCATGAAACTTGTGCCCAGTGAGATGAGCCAGACATGGAAGATCAAACACTGATTCCTCGAATAAAAAGTCCTTAGAGGAGTCAGATCCAGAGAGACAGGAAGTAGATGGTGGAGCCAGAGGCTGGGGGAGGGGAAGGGGACAGAGTTTCAGTTTAGGAAGGAGATGGAGATGGATAGTGGGGATGGTTGCACGACAATATGAATGTACTAAATGCCGCTGAGCTGTACTCCTTTTTTTTAAAAAAAAATTATTATAGTTGATTTACAATGCCAATTTCTGTCGTACCGCAAAGTGACCCAATCACACATATGCATATATTCTTTTTCTCAGTTGTTCTTCCATTATGTTCTATCCTAAGAGACTGGATAAGCTATACTCTTAAAAATGATTAAAAAGTAAGTTTTATGTCAAGAATATTTTACCACAACAAAACATTGTTTTCAAACCCTTGGCGAGACAATCATTTCAAAAAGACTCTTGAGGAGTTCTCGTTGTGTCGCAGTGGTTAACAATCCGACTAGGAGAATTCCCGTCGTGGTGCAGTGGTTAACGAATCCGACTAGGAACCATGAAGTTGCAGGTTCAATCCCTGGCCTTGCTCAGTGGGTTAAGGATCTGGCATTGCTGTGGCTCTGGTGTAGGCCGGCAGCTATAGCTCTGATTAGACCTCTAGTCTGAGAACCTCCATAAGCCGTGGGAGCGGCCCAAGAAATGGCAAAAAGACAAAAGACAAAAACAAAACGAAACAAAAATGAAAACAAAAAAACAATCCGACTAGGAACCATGAGGTTGCAGGTTCAATCCCTGGCCTTGCTCAGTGGGTTAAGGATCCAGCATTGCCCTGAGCTGTGGTGTAGGTCACAGATGCGGCTCGGATCTGGCGTTGCTGTGGCTCTGTCGTAGGACAGTGGCTACAGCTCCAATTAGACCTCTAGCCTGGGAACCTCCATGTGCCTTGGGTGCGACCCTAGAAAAGGCAAAAAGACCAAAAAAAAAAAAAAAAGACTTGAAATAGCACTATCCCAAAACAAACATAGCTTAGGGTTGTTTCTCTGTGTGTCTCACCAAATAAGCTAACAAGGGCTATTAGTCACAGCGATTTCTCATCCCCTCAGTTCAGAATTGAGAAAATGGGAACTATCGGTCAGAGCCAGAGAAAACAAAGATAGGAGGGTTTTTTTCCCATCCGTTCATTGGACACCCTGAATTTTATCAGTGGGTGCCTGGATTCCAGTTCAAAGTTCAAAGTTTCTTGGGAGGAAAATGCAAATAGAAGTTATCTGGATGCAAAATGCTCCCGCCCTCCCCAGCCTACCACGGGGCCTCACTTAGTGCCTGTCTCCTGCAAGGGAGAGACTTTATTGAATGCTTACTGTATGCCAGGCAGGCATGGCTAGGTTCTGGGGATGTATCGGGGTTGGGGTAGGGGAGAGAAAGAAGTGGTGATGCCTTTGGAGCTGGAGAGGGAGAGGGCATTAAACCCACCTTCCCATGCCTCCCCCCTCATCACCAATTTTGGAATGTCCATTACATACGTGTCCCCATGCCAAACACATCTTGGTGGCCCTCTGATCCTTGTCTTTTTTATAGCTGCTCCCATGGCATGTGCAAGTTCCCAGGCCAGGGATCAGCCCTGAGTCACAGCAGTGACTATGCTGGATCCTTAACCCACTGAGCCACCAGGGAACTCCCTGATCCATATCTTAAAACAATCCTTCCAGGTAAGTTTGAACATGCCTGTTTTATAGGTGAGAACACTGAGGCTCGGAGAAGGTATGAGGGCTGGAGCATCCTCGCTTCCAGGGGAAACCAGGGGCTACAGATGGATACATTTGACCACCTGCAAACAGGTGTAGTTGTGCATCTCCCTTCTTCAATTAAAGAAATAAAAGTTCCAGTTGAGGTCCACATTCCTGTCCAGTTTCTCTCCTTCCTGCTCTCACTTGGGAGCCCATTCAGTCTCTTTTCTGCTTTTCACACATGGATACATTTCCCTGAAAGTCGTCTTTTGTATTCTTTGGTCTGGCTTTGCTTTTTATGCAGACTGGCCAGAAGTCAGCAAATTTTTTTTCTGCAAAGGACCGGAGAGTAAATATTGCTGATCTTATGGGCCGTAGTATCTTTATTACAATCACCTGACACTGCCTTTATAGTCCCAAAGCAGCCACAGGCGATGTCAATAAATGGGCGTGGCACTGTCCATAAAACTTTTTATCAGTGTCTTTTTTTTTGTCTTTTTGTCTTTTCTAGGGCTGCACCCTTGGCATATGGAGGTTCCCAGGCTACGGGTCTAATCGGAGCTGTAGCTGCCAGCCTACACCACAGCCACAGCAATGCCAGATCCTTAACCCACTGAGCAAGGCCAGGGATTGAACCCACAACCTCATGGTTCCTAGTCGGATTCGTTAACCACTGAGCCATGATGGGAACTCCTCAATTTACAAAACCAAGTGGCAGGCTAGACAGTGGCCACAGTTTGCTGACCCCAGACAGATAGTTTCTATATTTAGCTTTATTCTGTTGACGACGTCTCCAATATTTTTCCAAGCCAATAAATATAGCCTAACCTTGCTCTTTGGCTTGTTTGGTGGCCGTGCCTGAGGCATGCAGAAGTTCCTGGGCCAGGAATCAAATCCGAGCTGTAGCGGTCACAGAGCCACAACAGTGACAACCTAGATCTTTAACCACTGGGCCACCAGGGAACCCCCAACCTTGTTCCTTTTTAAGTGTGTTATGGTCTCACTAAGCGTGGCTGTATTACAGTTGCTGAGTCCACTATCACTGGGCACACTGGTTGCTGCCACTCTTCCCCCCAAGCAGGCATCGACACATTCTAGGGAGGTGGTTATGAACACAGTTTGGGGGAAGGGGGAGCCTGAGTGCTGGGTTCAGATCCTTTCCTTACTCTGACACTTATCAGCCATGAGGTGGGATGACAAGTGAGCCGGCTGAGGCGGGCCTCAATTTCCCTCCCTCGTAATCTTCTTCTTGGGCTTGATAAAAGGATTCAGTGACTTGGTTGACAGTGTTTCTCAAGGGTGGCTTCGGAGAAAGGGAACTTCTGGGACTTCTCAGACGTGGAGAAGACACATTCTCACTCTTACTAAACACTGACGGATTGCTGTCCAAAATAGTGTGGCTATTTTCACTCCCATCCCCCGGCTGGAAGTGAACAAAAAGGCCCATTTCCTCCCTCATTGACCGCGTGTTACTTTCTCTTTCTTGATTTACGCTGAAGTGTCATTCATGGGCACCAAAGTCTATTAAAGCTTCACTGGACAGCTCAGTGGGTTTTTGCATATGGACACACTCCCTGTAGCCATCTTGATGTATAGAGGTCATTTCCAGCCCCCAGATTCCCCGAGGGTCCCTTCTCTGTCCCTACCCACCAGGCAACCTCTCTTTTGGTTTCTGTCCTCATAGTTTCATTTTGATTTGGAAACGTCATCAAAAGAGAATCAGTGTGTGGAGTTCCCTGGTGGCCTAGTGGTTAAGGATGCTGTGTTGTCACTGCCACGGCTCTGTTTGATCCCTGACACAACCGAAAAAAAAAAGTAAGCTGGTGGAGAGTTCCTTGATGGTCTAGAGTTTTCACTGCTGTGGCCTGGGTTCCATCCCTAGTCTGGGAACTGAAATCCCACATCAAGCTGCTGCATGCTGGGGCTCAAAAAGAATAAGAAATACACAAAATGTGTTCTTAGCTCATGAGCCATGCCAACAAACAAAAAGTCCTTGGATGGTATTTGGCCCTCAGGCCATGGTTTGCAGACTTTTAGTCTAAATCACAGTGCCTGATACACAGCAAATACTCATTACTAAGTGTCAAGAGGCAGGTTTTCTGTAGCATCTAGCTTTTTTTCCCACACCAGCAGCCTGCAGAAGTTCCTAAGCCGTGGACCGAACCTGCACCACAGCAGTGACCCAAGCCACAGCAGTGACAACGCTGGATCCTTAAATGTTATGCCACCAGGGAACTCCTGTGGCATCTCATTTTGAATTTGTAACTGCACCTTCTTTTTCTTACCATTTCCTTCAAATGTTTAATCTTTTTTGAGATGTAATTGACATACAACATAGTGTTCATTTTAAGTGTACAACATAATAACTTGATGTATGTATATATTGTGAAATGATCACAGTAAGTCTAGTTAGCATCCATCACCTCTCATAGCCACAGATTTTTTGTTTCTTGTGATGGGAACTTTTAAGACTGAAGTTGGTACAACATTGTAAATCAACTATACTCTAATAAAAAAGAAAATTTTTTTGGAGTTCCCCTCGTGGCCCAGTGGTTAACGAATCCAACTAGGAAACATAAGGTTGCGGGTTCGATCCCTGGCCTCGCTCAGTGGGTTAAGGATCCGGTGTTGCCATGAGCTGTGGTGTAAGTTGCAGATGAGGCTCAGATCCGGCGTTGCTGTGGCTCTGGCGTAGGCTGGCAGCTACAGCTCTGATTAGACCCCTAGCCTGGGAACCTCCATATGCCACAAGTGGGGTCCTGGGGGAAAAAAATCTTTTTATGTCTTTTTAGGGCCGTACCTGTGGCATATGGAAGTTCCCAGGCTATGGTCAAAGCGGAGATGTAGTTGCCGGCCTATGACACAGCCACTGCAACGCCAGATCCTAGCCACGTCTGCGACCTACACCACAGCTCACGGCGACACCAGATCCTTAACTCACTGAGTGAGGCCAGGGATCAAACCTGCAACCTCATGGATGTTAGATTCATTTCTGCTGAGCCACGACGGGAACTCACCAATAAAATTATTTTTAAAAAAAGAACTTTTAAGACCAACTCCCTTAGCAACTTTCAAATATGCAGTGCAGTGTTGTTAACTGTAGTTACCATGCTTGTACATTACAACCCCAGACTCATTCACTTTATATAACGAAGTTTGTAGTTTTTGACCCCCGCCACTCATTTTCCCCATCCCCACCCTAAATGTTTCATCTTCAGATCCAACAAAAGTGGATACATCCAATTATTTTAACCATCTACTGTGTATATGTTCACCACACACTAGGCATTAAGAACACTAAAAACAGGAGTTCCCATCATGGCTCAGCGAAAACGAATCTGACTAGTATCCATGAGGACGCAGTTTCAACCCCTGGCCTTGCTCGTGGGTTAAGGATCTGGCGTTGCCATGAACTATGCTGTAGATCACAGACGTGGCTCGGATCTGGTGTTGCTGTGGCTGTGGTCTATGATGGTGGCTATGGCTCCGATTGGACCCCTGGCCTGGGAACCTCCATATGTCGCGGGTGTGCCCCCTCCCAAAAAAGAAAGAAACGGTGCCATTTGCAACAGCATGGATGGACCTAGAGATGATCATACTAAGTAAGTCAGAGAAAGACTTATATGTGGAATCTAAAAAACAACACCTATAAAATATCCACAAAACAAAAGCAGACTTGCACACATAGAGAATAGACTTGTGGTTGCCCAGGGGGAGAGAGGGTTGGGGAGAGAAGGATTGGAAGTTTGGGATTAGCAGATGCAAACTATTACATATAGGGAGGGTAAACAAGGTCCTACTGTAATGCACAGGGAACTACATTCAATACCCTGTGATAAACCATAATGGAAAAGAATATAAAAAAGATTGCATGCATATATGTATGTATGAATGACTCTGTGTGTGTATTTATATATATATATATATATATATATGAGTCACTTTATTGTACAGCAGAAATTAAAGCTAGAGAGGCAAAGGGATCACACGGAAGGGACTGAGGAGCTGGCCAGTGGACCCAGGTTCCATCACCAAGTTGGAGTTCAGTGTCGCCAGGCCAGCTGCCTGTAAAGTGGGGATACCTAACTCGCAAGACCCAAAGGGTATGTGTGTGCGGCGGGTGGAAAGGCCCTGGGCCACAGTGGGTAGAGAATTCAGTTCTAGTGTTTTCTCTGTGAATATTAGCACAGCAGTGGAACACGGCCAGAAATGGACCAAAATTCAGGAAAATCTTCAAGCTGGGGTCTATTCAGGGCAGCCTTGAATTCCTTGAACCTCATACGAGTTCCCTGCTGCTGCTGTAACACTGGCCACAAACACGAAGGCTGCAAACACCACTCGCATACTCATTGGACAGTTCTGGACATCGGAAGTCTGACGTGAGTCTTGTGGGGCTGCTCAAGGTGTGGGCAGGGCTGGTTCCTTCTGGAGGCCCTGGTGGGGCCAGGAAGAGCTTGTGAGGATACTTAGGGCCCACCCGGATAATCCAGGACCATCTCCCCATCTCTACATCCTTAAATTCTTTTGGGGGGGGCACACCCTGCAGGCAGCTTGATGTGGGATCTCAGTTCCCAGACCATCTATTCTCCTTGTCTGCAAGTATGCTTTTGTTTTGTAGATATAGGTTTCATTTTTTAGATTCTACATATAAGTGATATCATGTATTTGTCTTTCTCTGACTTACTTAGTATGATCATCTCTAGGTCCATCCATGTTGTTGCAAATGGCACTATTTTTTTTGGGGGGGGGCACCCGCAGCATGTGGAGGGATCAAAACTGGACCCCAGTGGTGAAAGGGCCAAGTCCTAACCACTAGGCCACCAGGAAACTCCCTCCAGATCTTTCGTTGAATCCCATCTGCAAAGTGCCCTTTGACACATGATGGAACATAGTCACAAGGCCCAGGGATCCAGTCGTGGACATTTTTGGGGGGTCATCTTGCCACATGGTGCCCCCACACAGGGGGTAGGCCCAATCCAGGAAAAGCAACAGACTTCTCACTTTTGCTGGCTTCCCAGGATGAGACACAAGGAAAGACTCTGGCATGTGGGCAGAGGGAGATGAAAGACCCCTCAGGCCAAGCAAGATCATCTCTGACAACCCAGATGAGCCTTCTCCGAGGCCCTGGGCACCAACCTTCAAGCCCAGTAGCAGGTCCAGCCCTGTCCTGTTCATGCCCTTGGGAGCAAAGCAAAGAAGGGGCTGAGGTGACCACACAGATATCGGAGTTGCTTAGCTGCTGAAAGAAAAAGACACACACACACACACAACCTGGATTTCGCTGCAAGTAAAATTTATTAAGCTCCAGGCAGCCACCTGGCCAGGCAGGCCTTAGCGCTCTTCTGTTCTAGAATGAATGTCAGCTGTTCTGGCCCCACCCCATCCCCAGGAGGCCCACTTTGGAGAAGCTCACGTCCCTTAGCTAAAAGCTGATATCCAGGGCCCTTGACGTAGAAAAGCAAGTGGGATATCAAAAGTATACCCCTGGCTTTTAAGGGAGAAAAAAAAATTTGACAGGGGGAGCTTCTAGAAAAAATTTTTATGGACCGCTCATCCTAATGACTGCTGCGGGGCTTAGGATGTGCTTCCTCCAAGCTCCAAGAGGGTGAGGGACTGGTCAGTTTTAAGGACCTCTGTTTTCCAAGGTGACAGCTGCGATGAGCTGGGAGGAATGCACAGAAGCCCGTGTTCCCAGTGGGGTGTCCCATGCGGCCTGCCAGCCCCTCAGGGAGGACTGGGCACTCCGAGCCCCTCTCCTGTCTCTTCTACTTCTTCTCTTCTGGAGCTTTCTCCACAACTCCGGGGGCAAAGGGTCCCACCAGCCACATGACAGGTGTGTTCTGAGCCACATAATCCACCACGTGGTCCAGGGCCTCTCGGGCCCTGGCCACCTGCTCGCGGCTCTGCATCAGGACATTGCTGGACAGGTCCTGGAAGGAGTGCATGCCGGAGAAGGTGGCCTGGAGGTCCTCCACTTGGCGGCGAGCCTGCAGCGCCTGCTCCTTCACGTGGGCGGGCAGCCCCTGGAGGCTGGCGCCCAGCGAGGCGCAGGTGGTCTGCAGCTGCTGGGTGACGTCACGGAACATGGTGAATGTCTGGGACTCAACCTGCTGGCAAGGGGTGGGGGCGACAATCAGGACCGTCTGAGTTGGGGGTAACTGGATCCAAAGCCTGGGGCAGGGAGAAAAAATGGGGGTTCTACTGCCCACCTTGGAGAGGCCATCGAGCCTTGGGCTTCAAAATATTGGTATTTTTTTTTTTTTAATTTTATGGCCTCACCCATGGCATATGGAAGTTCCCAGGCTCAGGGATTGAATCTGAGTCGCAGATGGCGACCTATGCCGCAGCCACAGCAATGCCAGATCCTTTAACCCACTGAGCCAGCGGGGATTGAATTGGCACCTCCGTAGCTACCCAAGATACTGCAGTGAGGTTCTTAACCCACTGCACTACGGAGGGAATTCCCAAAACCGGCTCTTTGAGCTGCAAGAAAATCACCAAATTGCAAAACAGGCATAGACATTTTTCCAGAGAAGATATACAGATGGCCAATAAGTGCGTGAAAAGAGGTCCAATCTCATTAGTCATCAGGGAAGCGCAGCTCAAACCCACAATGAGAGAGCCCCTCGCCCCTACTGTGATGATTAGAGTCAAAAAGACCGATAACAGCAGGTGTCGGTGAGAATGGGGGAGAAACTGGAACTCTTGCACACTGCCTGTTGAGTGGTCACTTTGGAAGATGGTCTGGCAGTTCCATGAAATGTTAAACTGTGGTGTTAGCACACCCACTCCTAGAGACCCACCCAAGAGAAGTGAAAACACATGTGCACGCAAAGACTTCCACACAAATGTTCAAAGGGGCATTATGGACAGCAGCCTCCAAGCGGAAACAACCCAAACGCCCACCAACTGGCCAGTGGAGACACAAAATGCAGTCCATCCACACATTGGAACATTCTTCAGCAATATTCTTCAGCCATAAAAAGAAGTGAAGCACTGACGCTCACTACAATGTGGACAGACCTTGAGAACACGATGCTCAGTGAGAGAACACACAGTGTGTGTTCCCTTGAAATGAAATTCCCTTGAAATGAAATACTCATGGAGACGAAGTACATTTGTGGTTGTGGAGGAAGGTGGAAATGGGGCGTAACTGCTATTGGGGGCGAGATCTCTTTTTGGGGTGATGGGAATGTTTTGTTTTGGCCACCCTGAGGCATAAGGAGCTCCTGGGCCAGGGATCAGATCCCAGCCACAGTTGCAACCTATGCTGCAGCTGCAGCAACACTGGATCCTTTAACCCACTGCCAGGCTGGGGATCGAACCTGCGTCCTGACATTGTAGAGATGCTTCAGATCCTGTTGCACCACAACAGGAAGTCCCAGGGAATGTTCTGAATGAGTTGTGGTGATAGTCACACAACCTGTGAGTATACCAAAAATAACAACTACTGCCTTGTACACTTTATTTTGGCCAAGCCGAGGCATGCGTGCAGAAGTTCCTGGGGCCAGGGACTGAATTTGAGCCATAGTAGGGACCCAAGCCACTACAGTGATAGTTCTGGATCCTTAACCCACTGTGCCACAAAAGAATTCCATCAATAAAACTGTTTTTGGAGTTCCCATTGTGGTGCAGCAGAAACAAATCTGACTAGGA
Source organism: Phacochoerus africanus (assembly GCF_016906955.1). Lineage (NCBI taxonomy): Eukaryota > Metazoa > Chordata > Mammalia > Artiodactyla > Suidae > Phacochoerus > Phacochoerus africanus. Next base: position 74,148,772 of record NC_062547.1, on the reverse strand, counting down.
ACCATGAGGTTGTGGGTTTGATTCCCGGCCTTGCTCAGTGGGTTAAGGATCTGGCATTGCCATGAGCTGTGGTGTAGGTCATAGATGCAGCTCGGATTCTGCATTGCTGTGGCTGTGGTGTAGGCCAGCAGCTGTAGCTCTGATTCTGCCCCTGGCACTTACATGTGCTGTGAGTGCGGCCCTAAAAATCAAAAAATAAAATAAATAAACAAAACTGTTTAAAAAAAATTTTTTTGGCGTTCCAGTTGTGGCTCGGTGGGTTATGAACCCAACTAATATCCATGAGGATATGGGTTTGATTCCTGGCCTCGCTCAGTTGGTTAAGGATCCGACGTTGCCATGAGCTGTAGTGTAGGTCACAGATATGGATCAGATCCTGAATTGCTGTGGCTGTGGTGTAGGCTGGCAGCGGTAGCTCCGATTCTACCTCTAGCCTGGGAACTTCCATAGGCTTCAGGTGAGGCCCTAAAAAGCAAAAAAAAAAAAAAAAAGGGGGAGGGAAGAAAAGAAAAGAAAAAAAAAAGTTTTTTAAAAACAAGAGGCCTGGAACAACTTTCTAGGCAGAAGATGGAAGCTGTGAGGGAAACTGCAGTTTAGATCAGGTCCTTGACGCCCTCAGTGCGGGAGGAGATCAGAGCAGGCTGGGTGGCAAGACTGTGCCCTGAGTCCTGTCAGCTGAGGGCTCTGACCTTGAACTTGGCAGGCAGGTGCCTATAGAACCAATATCTATTTTCTGGCTGCTGCCTTTAGGAAAGGGGGGAAGGGAGGCAGTTTTAGGCGGTTTAAGTCTGAATGCTGAACAGTCTTGCATTTATAGAGATATTCATGATATCTTTATAAATATTATTTTTGTAGCACTTAGTATGTGCCTTATACATCAACTCCTGTGTGTATATGCATATATATCTAAATAACTCACATACCAGAAAATTCACCTTAAGTGTACAGTTCAGTGATTTTTTTAGTATATTCATGAGGTTGTGCAAGTGCTGCCTCTACTTCCCGAACATTCCATCCCCTCAAAAGAAACTCCCTCCCCATTTCCCCGCTCCCAGCTCCTAACAACCACTAACCCACTCTCTGTCTCTCTGGATGTGTCTGTTCTGGATGTTTCCCAGCTGTGGAATTGCACACTGTGTGTCCTTCTGTGTCTGCTTCTCTCACTGAGCATCATGGTCTCAGGGTCCGTCCACGTGGTAGGGAGCATTGGTGCTTCTCTCCTTTTTCAGGCTGAGAGATGCTCCCGTGAGTGGAGGGACCACATTTGTTTATCCGTCATCTGTTGATGGACAGTTGGGCCATTTCCACTTTTTTGGCTGTTGTGACTTGTGCTGCTGCGAACACACATGTTCGTTTCACCTTCACACCCCTGCAGAAGGTCCTATATCCCATTCACAGACAGGGAAACGAGGCCTAGAGAGGTTAAGCTGAGAAGCTGTAGTGCCAGGACGGTCCCAAGAGTGAGAGACGATGGCTCAGAATGAGGAGGGAAAAGTTACATACAAGAGGCTGATGCTTGGGATAGACTGGAGGGGCCAGAGAACGTTCATTTGTGAGAAGCTGTCACCCAGAGCTAGGCGGGCGACTATGAAGAATGCAATGGGATGCTGGGATGGGGGAGAAGAGGAGTAAATGGAGCATGGCTTGGAATTCAGCAGGTTACGATGCATCCTGATCAAGTGTCTCATAGTTGAGAAGCAACACCTGCAACCAAGAGCAGCAATCCAGGTGGGCTTCCTGGAGGAGGAGTCACTGGGTCCTGAAGGCAGTTAATGGGAGCTCGTGAGGCTGGGGAAAGCATGCCAGGCAGGTAGGTCTATTGATCGGAGGTGGGGAGAGGGAAGTCAGGGCCCTCAGCACCCTGTGCCCCCCACCGGCCGTGGGTACCTCTGGCTTGGCTGGGTCTTCCTCCCCGCCCTGAAGCTGCTTCTGGTTCCAACTGAGCCACATCTGGTGTAGTTTCTCCTGACCCTCCACCAGCTTCTGATCAACTCCTTGCTTGACAGTTTCCATCTGGAGCAAAGAGAGAGCAGTGAGAAAGAGTGGCTGCCTTGGTGCTTGGCCAAAGCCAGCAGGGCCCCTGGGAACCCACGGGGATCCTGGGAGAGGTGGGATTCCAGGCAGAGCCTGGGGGACCTCCTTTCATCCAAGATGGGGAGGGACACTGCTGTTCTCATAAAGGGTCCCCACTGGCTGTGGGCTTTAGGGTCACCAACATGCTTTGCGTGTTCATGGAGTGGTGGTCATGAAGTCTCTGCAGCTCCCCCCACGTGGCCTATTTCTCCGCCCCCTGCAAGTGGGCCCGGCCACATGACCAGCTACGGCCAATGGGACACGAGCAGGTAAAGTGTAAGCACAGGCTTAAAAGGCAGTTGCAATGGAATATGACTCAGCCTTAAAAAGGAAGGAAATTCTGACACACGCTACCACGTGGATGGACCTTGAGAGAAGCAGACACAGAAGGACAAATACTGTCTGATTCCACTCCCAGGAGGTACTTACAGGAGTCAGATCCACAGAGACAGAAAGTAGATGGTGGGGGCTGGGGGTGGGGGAGTGAGTGTTTCATGGGGACAGAGTTTCAGTTTGGGATGATGAAAAAGTCCTAGAGATGACGGTGGGATGGTTGCACAACAAGGTGAATGTGCTTAATGTCACGGAGCTGTGCGCTTAGACATGGTTAAAATAGTGAATTTTGTTATGTACATTTTACCACAATTAAGAAATTTCAAGGAGTTCCCTGGCAGCCTAGCAGGTTGAGGACCTGATGTCACTGCTCTTTTCACTATGTCACTGCCAGGGTCAATCCTGGCCTGGGAACTTCCGCATGCCATAGGGGCAGTCAAAAAAATTTTTTTTCAAGAAAGAGATAGTACCTAGCAGAAACTAAGGAAAGAGAAGGGAAAAACCTAGCTCTTTAAAGGACAGAAAAATTAAAAACCTCAGGGGGAAAGATTTGACTGCAAAGAGGCAGGAGGGAATTTCTGGGGATAATGGCAATGTGACACAACTTGAATGCAGCGGTAGTCACATGCCTGTTTATATTTGTAAAACTCTTCAAACTGTACACTTTAAAAATGGTGATGTTTACTGTAGTAAATGACATCTCAATAAAAGCAACTTTATTTTTGCCTTTTTTGGGGGGGCAGGGGGAGGCCCACACCTGCAGCATGTGTTTCCAGGGTAGGGGTTGAATCAGAGCTGTAGCCACTGACCTATGGCATAGCCACAGCCATACCAGATCCGAGCCGTGTCTGCGACTGACACATCACATGGCAACGCCGGATCCCCAACCCACTGAACGAGACCAGGGGTTGAACCTGAATCCTCATGTTTACTAGTCAGATTCGTTTCCACTAAGCCACAATGGGAACTCCCAATAAAAGCAACTTTAAACAAAGTGCTCATGTATTCGCACTGTACCTGAGTCTCTAGGAGCCTGGCGGGGGGGCGGGGAGCCTGAGGCGTCCTGCTGGAGGAGGCACCCACCCTGCGAGATCCGGCCTCCAGCTGACCTGTCATGGACTGAACTGTGTCTTCTCCTAATCCCTGCGTTAGAGCCATAGACCCTAGGACCTCAGGATGTAACTGGGTTTGGAGATGGGTCTTTAAAGATGTTACGAATTTAAAATGAGCTTCTTAGGGTGGGCCCTGACCCAATACGACTGGGGTCCTTATGAAAAAGGGAAATTAGGACACAGACACGTGTGGAGGGATGACAGGGCAAGGACACAGAGGGAAGGCAGCCAGAGTTCCCGTTGTGGCACAGTGGTTAACAAATCCGACTAGGAACCATGAGGTTTCGGGTTTGATCCCTGGCCTTGCTCAGTGGGTTAATGATCCGGCGTTGCTGTGAGCTGTGGTGTAGATTGCAGACAGCTCGGATCCCAAGTTGCTGTGGCTCTGGCGTAGGCCGGTGGCTACAGCTCCAATTCGACCCCTAGCCTGGGAACCTCCATACGCCATAGGAACAGCCCAAGAAATAACAAAAAAAGACAAAATAATAATAATAATAAAATAAAAGAGGGAAAGCAGCCGTCTACATGCCAGGGAGAGAAGCCTCAGAAGGAAAGAACCCTGCCGACACCTTAGACTCCAGGCCTCCAGAACTGTCAGGCACAAACGTCTGTTGTTTAAACTGCCCAGTCTGTGGGACATTGTCACAGCAGCTCCTAGCAAACACAGGCGGATGTGTGGAATGGGGAGGAATAAGCTGCTAGGTTTGGGGAGGGGTTCATTGGCACTGCTGGCCAGTTCCCCGCCCCCACCCCCATCACCATGGGCCTCACCAGGCTGAGTGCTTGCGACAGCTGCAGCAGGGCCTCCTGGGCTCTCTGCCTGGTGTGCTGTAGTTTGCCTAGAGAGTGTTTATAGGCCCGCTGGCGCAGCCTCTCCGACAGGGAGCCCAGACGCACGAAGTAGCTCTGATCCTGCCGCTGCTGGGCCACCGAGGCCATGTCAAAGCCCTCCAGGGACGTGGCAAGGTGGGCTGTAGGGGAAGGCAGGAGAAGCACCATAAAGGCCTGGGTCTGTAGTTGTAAAAGAATTTCCCTGCCTTGGTTTTCCCCATCTGCAAAATGGGTATGATGGTGACCAAACGTCCCAGGGTTAAGAGTCCTTAGACTAGGAATTTCCTGGTGTCTCACCGGGTTAAGGACCTGGTGTTGTCACTGCTGTGGCGCAGGTTCCATCCCTGGCTGGGAACTTCTACATGCTGTGGGCACAGTCACATCCACCCCACCTGTGGTTTTGGTATGACCCCTGAATACAACCATTCACATTCATTATACATTGTCTATAGCTGCTTTCAAACTGTAGCAGTAGAGTATGCGGCCTCTTGGCCTGCAGGAGATGAAAATATTCATTACCTGGTCCCTTACAGAGAACAGTTAGCCAGTTCTACACTAACACTCAGCATAAATTAATAAATTAATAGTGGCCAATCTCAGAGGCCTCTGGTGGCTCAGCAGGTTAAGAATCTGGCATTGTCACTGCTGTGGTTTGGGCCATTGCTATGCTGTGGTTTGATCCCTGGCCTCAGAATTTCCTCATGCTGTGGGCATGGCCGAAAAAAAAATTAGTGGCCAATCTCTCACAATGTTCTAGGTGCTTCACGTGCATTCTTGCGAAATCTTAACTCTATGAGGGAGGCAGTGTTACTCCATTCTTACGAATGGGGGAAACTGGGGCTCAGAGAGGTTAAGCAACCTACTGAAAGTCACACAGCTAGGAAGTCACAAGTCAGGATTTGAAGCCAGGCCCCACATTCTTAACCATGATACTTGATGGGAGAAGTACATGAGAACCATCTTCACAGCAGTGAAGGAAAAGTCAGGACTATCTAGTCCAGAAAGTGCTTATGAAGTTACAACAGGATAGAAATCCATCTGCCTTTATTTGATCCTATCTTGTCCCTCTCCCTCTATATATACACACACACATATATATTTTTTTTGGCTGAGGCATGAAGCAGCTTGATGTGGAATCTCAGTTCCCAGACTACGGATTGAACCTGAAAATGGTGAAAGCGCCGAATCTTAACCACCACACCACCAGGGAACCCCCCTGCTCCCTGTAGACTTTAATATAGTAGTTATTAAAGTTTCAGTTTGTAGGTAACCCATCTGGATTTGAATCCAGCCCTACTCATTCACTGGCTTCTTGAATGGCAGGAGGGTCTACAAACTGGGCCAAATGCCTTTAGCAATAACATTTTACTGACACACAAGCACATCACCCCCATTCATTTTCACATTGTCTGCTTTTGTGTTAAAACAGCAGGGCTGCATGGTTGCGACAAAGACTGTGTGGCCCCAAAAGCCAAAAATACCTATTACCTGGACTGTGAAGAAAATGTTTGCAGGAGTTCCCGTGGTGGCACAGTGGAAAGGAATCCGACCAGGAGCCATGAAGTTGCGGGTTCAATCCCTGGCCTTACTCAGTGGGTTAAGGATCTGGTGTGGTGTAGGTAGCAGATGTGGCTTGGATCCTGAGTTGCTGCGGCCGGCAGCTGCAGCTCCGATTGGACCCCTAGCCTGGGAATCTCCATATGCCGCAGGTGCAGCCCTTAAAAGCAAAAAAAAAAAAAAAAAAAAAAAGCAAAAAAGAAAATGTTTGCAGCGCCCCTGGATGCAGAAGTGATTTGGCCAGTAAGCCTCAGTTTCCTTTCTGTATCACCTGGAGTCAGAGCCACCTAAGATGTGGAATTTGGACTATGCTGTGTTCAAAAAGGCACACAAATGAACAAATGCTTAGCTGTATTTATTATTTGCAATTGATCTGTTTATGGTAAGTGATAAAGTTCCCCTTCTAAAAGTATCTGGGAAGGTTGAGGGAAGGGAGACTATCAAATAAACAGAACAGGGAGTGTGAACACATGACCAAGATAACTCGAGGAAAGTTCTATGCAAGATCTCTACTTTAATCACCTACATGTGCCTCTCCCTTGCACTGGGCACTGTTCCGGAAATGAAAGACAGGGAAAAATCAAGCAACATAATCCTACAAGGGCTCATCCATCCCCCACTTGATCAAGGTAAGCCTTCAATCAGGGGAATTCAGTTTTTTCTATAAACATTATGAAATTCTGGAAGGACACACTCTAATCCAGGATTAATAAACTTTTTCTGTTATGGGGCCAGCTCTATCAATACTTTCAGCTTTGCGGGCTATACTGTGCCTCAATTAATCAGCCTTGTCATCATTGTCCAAAAGTAGCCATAGGCTAAACGTAAATGAATGGGCATGGATATGTGCCAATAAAACTTTATTTACAAAAGCCAGGAAGAGTCATTTCATGATAATATTTTAAAAACTGAACAAGGAGTTCTTGCTGTGGTTCAATGGGTTAAGAATGTGACTGCAGGAGTTCCCATTGTGGCTCAGCCGTGAGCTGTGGTATAGCTCAAAGACACAGCTCAGATCCCAAGTTGCTGTGGCTACGGCTGTGGCACAGGTCAGCAGACACAGCTCTGATTCAGACCCTAGCCTGGGAACTTCCATATGCCACAGACGCGCCCTTGAAAAAAAAGAAAAAGAAAAAAGATTTTAAAAAAAGAATGTGACTGCATCAGCTTGGGTCTCTGCAGAGGTGCAGGTTCAATCCCTGGCCCAGCACAGAAAGTTAAAGGATCCGATGTTGCTGCAGCTGCAGCTTGGATTCAATCCCTGGCCTGGGAACTTCCATATGCCACAGATGTGGCTGTAAGACAAAACAAAACAACCTGAACAAAATAGATAACCAACAAGGACCTACAGTATAGTACATGGAACTACACTCAGTATCTTATAATAACCTATACTGGAAAAGAATCTTGGAGTTCCCTTGTGGCACAGTGGGTTAAGGACCCAGTGCGTCACTGCTGTGGCTCTGGTTATTGGTATGACGCAGGTTTGATCCCTGGCCAGGGAACTTCTGCATGCCACGGGCACAGACAAAAAAAAAAAAAAAAAAGACCTTAGATTGTAATGTGTTGTGTTAATCTGCGTGTTCAAACCTATGGGTAAAAACTCCCTCTTTGCTGGTGGAGGGTGCTGGTGAACCAGCCCATGATGCCAAAATAAATAAAAAGGGGGAAAATTAGCCACTTTTACTGCTTTTCCTCTATAAATGGTACTTTGGGCATCACAACTGCAACAAAGCACTTTGTCTAGGGACATTTTCCAGCTAACAGAGAGACAAGTGCTACTTGGAAGAGCCACACGTTGCAATCCCCATGGGAAAAAAAATAGAGACTGGAGATAAAGATCAGGAGATGAGCACCCATCACGAACCACATTTATATGAAGTTCCAGAAGAGGCAAAGCAGTGGTTCTCACCCAGGGCTGATCCTGCCCCCAAGGGACACTGGAGACATCTGTGGTTGTCACAATTGGGGGTGCTCTGGCATTGGTAGGTGGGGGCTAAGGATGCTGCTCCATACCCCAAAGTGCCCAGCATGGTCCCCACAGAGGATAACCCTGCCCCCACGGCCACAGTGCCACTGTTGGGAAATCCTGATCTAGTCTGTCTTCAGGTTTTTCCAGTTGCCCCAAATGTTTGGTTCCTCTTGGCCAAACCCCTGGCCAAGAGGCTGCTCCCTCTGGATGGAGCATGGTGTCTAGTAATGTATGGTGGGCAATGGAGTCTGCAATGCTGGCACAGCTGGAGGTGCCAAGCATGTGTGCAAAGGATGGCCATCTCCAAAAGGTGAGGCCAAGGCCAACTGCCAGAGCTGCGGGTATGAGACTGCCTGACTGGCTGCTTTGTCTCAACAGTTTCATCCCCAGTTTGTTTAATTCTATTCATTCCTGCCACCATCTGGTCCAGCCCCGTCATCACTCCTCTGGGCCAGCACAGTGCCCTCAGCCCTGGATCCCCAGCTCTGCCCTCGCAGCACGGTTTGTTCTCCCTGCAGATGCCACCAGAGGGCACATGTGAGCACCTGAGTTGGGTCCTGCCCTCCTTTGCCCATAGCCCTCCAAGGCTCCCATCTCTCTCTGGGGAAAAGCCCTGCAAAGCCCTGCTCAACTTCCCTCCCTCCTCCCTCTCTCCCCCTCCCTCACTCTGCTCCAGACACTGCACAGCCCCCTCACTGTTCCTCCAACACCCCAGGCAGGGCCCTGCCCCCAGAATCTCTGCCCTGACATCAGCATGCCTCCTCCACACACATCTGGGCAATCGTCACCTCCTCCAGAAACCTCTCTCCTTTAACACTGATGTACCCCTAGGACCTAGAAGAGAGCTTGGCAGCTGGTGCTCAAGGAAACTTGGAACAAACAAATAGATGCCCAGGGTGGGAGGATGATAGAGGTGTCTGAGTGATTTTATTTGGGGATCTGAGCACCTGCTGCACGCCAGGCACCGATCTAGACATGGGATACAACTTTTACTTTGTGGACTTGATGACCAGTGCCCAAGAGAAAAAAACAGAGCTGGGCTGAGGAGGTTTCAGGACCCTATATGACTAATGGATGGTGTGATCTTAGAGGCATCTTAGAGGCATCGTGGGGATGTGGCATCTGAGCACAGGGCTGGAGGTGAAGGTAATGGGTATCTGAAAGTCATGGGAAGGGAGATCCTGGTAGAGGAAACAACCAGTGCAAAGGCCCTGGGGTGGGAACATGGTCAAAGATGGCCAAGGAGGTCAGTGTGGCTGGAATAGAATGTACGAGGGCAGGATGGTAAGTACAAGGTGGCCTCATACAGGATTTGGGCTCTTATCCCTGAAGGCTGGGGGGGGGGAGGGGCTGGACCTGAGTGCTCACCGGCACCCTCTGGTGGCTGCTTCAGGGAGGACAGACACTGGGAATCAGAGCAGAGGGGATTTAGCTGGTCCGGCCTGGTGAGTGACAGGGCTAAGACGGATGGGGAGAGGTGGCAGGAAGGAGATGAGAGCATGTGATGAGAGGGACCCCGTGTCAGGAAGTCTGGGGAGGGGTCCCAGGCCCGCAGGGTGTACTCACCCAGCTCAGCGTCCGTCATGGGCAGGTGGTTGTCCACCCACTCCTCCGACTTGCCCAGCACTGTGTCCACCCCGCTTAGCACCATCTGGCCCACGCGGGAGCCCATGACCGAGTGGACGCTGCTGGTCACCATGGACTTGGTCAGGTCCACGCCACTCTGCACAGCACCCCGGGTCACATCCACTGCCTCAGTCACCCGGGAGGCCACTGTGTCCTTGGCGCTGGACACTGTGTTTGACACAGCTTCTCGGGCTTCAGACACCTTGGACGACACAAGCTCCTTGGTGTCTGCCAGGACCTATGAGAAAGGCCAGCCTCAGCATCTCCATTCTCCCTTTGTACCTGGGTATCCCTACGCCTGCACCCCAACTTCCGATGGGCTGAAGGGAGGAGTTCCAGCTCTGGGGGGGACACTGAAGGGTGAATGCAGTTAAGGTCACATGCTCTGGAGCTGGACAGCCTGGTGAGAGTCCTTGGCTTGGAATGTCCTAGCTGTGTGGCCTTAAGCAAGTCACCCTACCTCTCTGTGCTTCTCTTTCTTCTTCCCATGGTGTTATGGGCTGCACAGAGTTGAAGCCCTAACCCCCAGGACCTCAGGATGTGACTGTATTTGGAGAGAAGATCCTTAGTAATTAAGGAAAAATGAGGCCATTAGAGTGGGTCCTAATCCAGTCTGACTGGTGTCCTCATAAGAAGAGGAGATTAGGACACAGGCACAGAGGGGAGACCACGTGAGGACACAGGAAGACGATGGCCATCTACAAGCCCAGGAGAGAGGCCTCAGGAGAAACTGGCCCTGCCGACACCCTGATCTCCGACTTCCAGCCTCCAGACTTGTGAGGAAATCAACATCTGTGGTTTGAGTCCACACCCCTGCCCCCGGCTGTGGCACTCTGTCACAACTGGCTAAGCCCCAGGGCTAGAACAGTGCTAGGCTGAAGCACAGAATCAGCGCAACAGCAGAAACTAGAGACACACCTGAAAGAGACCACTCTGATCCCACACTAAGAACCATAATCTTGTCTGGGTAGGTGGTCAGGGTGCTAAATCCCCCAGGACAGTGCTACTCATCCTGGTGATTCTGTCCCCAGGAGACACTGGGGACATCTACGGTGGTCACAACTAAGGGTATCAAGTGGGGGGGGGAACAGGGTGCTAAGTCCCTACTCATCCCAGATGGTTCTGCCCCCTGGGGACAGTGGGGACATCTTGGGACATCTATGGTGGTCGCAACTGAGGGTGCAACTGGAATCAGGTGACTGAGGGTCAGGGATGCTGCTCAACACCCCTCAGTGCCTGGGACGGCCCCCTACAGAGAATGACCTGGGTACCCATGGCATGTGGAAGTTCCCCAGCCAGGGATCAAACCTATGCCACAGCAGGAACAATGTCCAGTCCCTAACCACTAGGCCACCAGGGAACTTTCACATTAGCTACCTTAAACTCCCCATAACAAATGGGTGATGTGCCCAAAACATTAGTCTTTTCTGGATCCCTGAAACTAGCATTAAAACATTAAGAATCTGGAGCTCCCATCATGGCGCAGTGGTTAACGAATCTGACTAGGAACCATGAGGTTGTGGGTTCGGTCCCTGCCCTTGCTCAGTGGGTTAACGATCTGGCGTTGCCGTGAGCTGTGGTGTAGGTTGCAGACGCGGCTCAGATGCCGCGTTGCTGTGGCTCTGGTGTAGGCCAGTGGCTACAGCTCTGATTCGACCCCTAGCCTGGGAACCTCCATATGCTGCGGGAGCGGCCCAAAGAAATAGCAAAAAAAGACAAAAAAATAAAAAATAAAATAAAATAAAACATTAAGAATCTTACTATGATAGGAGTTCCCACTGCGGCACAGTGGAAACAATTCTGACTAGTATCCATGAGGATGCGGGTTCGATCTCTGGCCTCGCTCAGTGGGTCGGGGATTGAGCATTGCCATGAGCTGTGGTGCAGGTCTCAGATGTGGCTCAGATCCCGTGTGGCTATGGCTGCGGTGTAGGCCAGTAGCTGTAGCTCCAATTCAACCCCTAGCCTGGGAACTTCCATATGCTGTAGGTGTGGCCCTAAAAAGCATAAAAATAAAATAAATAAAATAAAATCTTACTATGACAAACAATAAAGGAAAAGAATTTTTTTAAAAAAGGGAACGATAGCATAAAAAAAAAAAATCAATGAAGAGTTCCCGTCATGGCTCAGTGGTTAACGAATACGACTAGGAACCATGAGGTTGCGGGTTCGATCCCTAGCCTCACTCAGTGGGTTAAGGATCTGGCATTGCTGTGGCTGTGGCGTAGGCCAGTGGTTACAGCTCTGATTAGACCCCTAGTCTGGGAACCTCCATATGCCATGGGTGAGGCCCTAGAAAAGGCAAAAAGACAAAAAAAAAATCATTGAGATTCAACACTTGGTATGAACCAGGCACTATTCTGAATCCTCCAGTGATGACCCCACTTCAGCAAAACTCCATGACAGATGAGCATACCCATTCCGCAAAAGAAAGCAAGGCTGAACAGCTTATCTGAGGGCTGTCCAGCTGCTAAGGGGCAGAATCTGGATTTTAACCTGGTATTTCAATTCCATCGCCTCTCGACTGGTTAAAGAGGGTCAGCAACTTTCTCTAGGAAGGCCAGATAGTAAATATTTTTAGCTTTGCAGCCAGAAGGGCTCTATCCCAACTGCCAAACGCTCCGGGGTAGAGCACAAGCAGCCATGGATGACGTGTAAGCCACTGTCTGCACCTCTGTGTGTGCCAATAAAACTTTATTTACAGAAACAGGCGGAGGGCCTCTGGAATGGCTTTGCATTGCATCCTTGGGGAAGCAGCTCCAGCATCCAGCAGGTACTCAATGATGCATTCCTGGTGTTCTTGAGTCTAAGTCCTTAAGCAGATCTCTATGCCTAGAGCATCCTGGAAAGCTGAAAACCATGATCTTATCCTAAGTCGGCACTCCCCTCACCACCTAGATCCTCCTACTTGTGAGAATCAGTCTCTTTTGCAGGGAGAGGATGTGACTGTCAGGTCTGAATGCCAGCACTAAGCTCACTGAGCACACAGTGGAGCTGCTCCCTAGCTCATGCTGGCCTGGGTTCAAATCCCAGCTCTGACAACACCACTGTCCCTTGAGACCAGGGAGAGCTACCTCTGCCCAGAGGGGGACCTCACAGGGCCCAGAATCAAGAGTGCCTCCTAAGCTTGTTCAATAAGCGGTGCTGGGAAAACTGGACAGCCACATGTAAAAGAATGAAATTAGAACACTCCCTAACACCATACACAAAAATAAACTCCAAATGGATTAAAGACCTAGATATAAGACCAGACACTGTAAAACTCTTAGAGGAAAACATAGGCCAAACACTCTCTGACATAAATGACAGCAACATCTTCTCAGATCCACCTCTTAAGAGTTTTGACAATAAAAACAAAAATAAACAAATAGGACCTAATCAAACTTAAAAGTTTCTGCACAGCAAAGGAAGCCCTAAACAAAACGAAAAGACAACCCACAGAATAGGAGAAAATCTTTGCAAATGAATCAACTGACAAGGGATTCATCTCCAAAATTTATAAACACCTTCTGCAGCTCCATACCAAAAAAACAAACAAACCTATCAAAAAATGGGCAGAAGATCTAAACAGACAGTTCTCCAAAGAAGACATGCAAATGGCCAAAAAACACATGAAAAGATGTTCCACATCACTCATTATTTGTCAAGCCACATGACTGACAAATCCAGATCCTTAACCTGCTGCCACCTGGGAACTTCTAAAGTCTTTAAAATAAGGGAGTTCCCTGGTGGCGCAGTGGCTTAAGGATCCGATGTTGTCACTGCTGTGGCTTGAGTTACTGCTGGGGTGTGGGTTCAATCCCTGGCCCTGGAACTTCCACATGCCATAGGCATGGCCAAAATAAATCCAATCCAATCCAATAAAATAATTTAAATTAGTGATTGAGTTCCTCAGTCACACTGGCCACATTCTAAGGGCCCAGCAGCCGCATACAGTTGTTGGTCTCTGTGTTAGAGGATGCAGAGAAAGAACATGTACAGAGAAAGTTCTACTGGACAGAGCTGGGCTAGGAGGATCTTCTTTAAGGGGAAAGGGTAGGCCTCTGAAGAGGTGAGTTTAGAACTGAGACCCGAAAGATTGGTCCATGAATAAGGAACAGCACATGCAAAGATCCTGGGGTAGCACTGAAATGCATGTGGTCACTGAATGTGCTGCTCTCGCCTCCCCAGAATGAAAGTTCCATGAGGGCAAGGGCTCTGTTTCTATCACGAAGTCTGGTACTCATGGGCACTGGTGTGACTGAGCAGGAGGACAGAGGCCAGCGCAGATGGAATGGAGCAAGTGAGGTGGGGGGGGGGGGTGCAGCAGCAGCAGGGCCAGATCTGGTTGGGGCCATGCCAAAGGCTTTGGCTTTTGCTCTGAGCAAGGTGAGAAACAAAAGGATCTGGGGACACCTGCCTGGCATTTAGAATGTTCCTCCAGCTGCCCAGTGCAGGCTGCGGGGTGAGGTGGACAGAGGTGGGGTGGGGGTGCAGGGGAAACTGTCCCACTTATCTGCTCTGGTTAAGGTGGGTCCACAGACAGGACCCAGGTAGGCCCCACCTCGGTTGAGCATCCCCTCCGCCCCCCAGGGCAGAGGTCAGTCACCTTCTCCGATGGCTGCTGCAGGATGGGCAGATTTTCCTCCAGCTTGTCCAGTCCCCTGTGGGCGTATTCACTGGCTGATGTGACTAGGATTGGGGGTGGGGGCAAGACAGAGTAGCTGATAGTTACTGCGCATGTGGGGCCCTCCTCCCCGGGGGTCCAAGAAAGCCCACAGATCACACCCCCCCGCCCCGCCCCGCCCCGCCCCACTACAGCCCGGAGTGGGGGGGGGGTCGCTGCTCTCCCCAGGCTTCACTCACGCTGGGGTTCCAACTTGGACAGGATGGGCTGGGCCCCGCTGACAGCAGCCGCCGTGAGGGTCTTCACGCCCTTCTCGGCCACGTCGCAGACGGTCTTGACGTGGGGGTGGCTCTCCTTGGTGGACGTGTAGGCGGCAGACACCATGTGGCATGTGGAGCTGATGAGTGGCATTCCAGCCACGCGGTCCACCACGCTGGGCTATGGGAAGAGCAGCTCCAGCCTGAGCTGCCGGGGAACTGCGGCCTCCCCCGCCCCCCGCCGCCTTGCTCTGTGCCCACGCGGTGGAGCAAACCAGGAACGCCAGGGCTGCCTTCATCTGGGCCCCACAGCCCCTTTGTTTGACTGTGACCTTGACATCCACTGTGTGCCAGGCAGTCGCAAGACACAAGAACCCCAGTGTTAAGAAGCTCAGGGTTTAAAACGGAAGTCAGGAAACTCTGGCCTCCAGGCCAAGTCCAGGCCACCACTTGATTGATTTTATTTTATTTCATTTAAGAAATTTTTTTGGCCACGGCATGCAGAAGTTCCCAGGCCAGGGACGGAACCTGTGCCACAACAGCGACCCAAGCCACAGCAGTGACAACGCAGGATCCTTAAACCACTGAGCCACCAAGAACTCCCATTTAATCCAGTTTTAAGTGCCTAACTTAGTGGCATTAAGTCCATTTACATTGTTGTGCAGTCATCCCCACCATCCATTTCCAGAATTTTCTCATCGTCCCAAACTGAAACTCTGTCCCTATTAAACACTGACTCCTCATCCCCCTAACCCTGTCATCTACTTTCTGTCTCTATGGATTTAAGTCCTTTAGGGACCTACTAAGTGGGGAATCACACAAGATTTGTCCATTTGTGTCTGGCTTCTCTCACTAGCCTGTCTTCAAGGTTCAGCCACATTGCACTGAGTTTCAGTACTTCACTCATTTACACGTCCAAATATAATTCCATGGTACCTGGCTTTAAAAATAAAGTGTTAGTGGCACATGGCCATACCCATTCATTTACATACTGAATATGGTGCCTCTTACCCTACAAGAGCAGAACTTAGTGGTCAGGACAGCCCTTCTGAGCCTCAGTTTCCCCATCCATAAAATGGGAAGTCATTTCTGTCCTAAAGGAGTGGCAAGGATGACCTGAGTGAAGATGTGGGCAAGATGTAACTCTCACAGGTGCTACTTGTACAGCTTGTGCATTTTTTTTTTTCATTTTCTTGGCCAGAGATCAAATTCCCACCACTGCAGTGACAATGCCAGATCCTTAACCCACTGCACCACAGGAGATCTTCTACAGCTTGTGTTTGAGTTCACTTAATTGCCAGTCCATGGAGATGGGAGTATTTTTCCAATTTTACAGAGGGTAAACCGAGGCTTAGAGAGGCCAAGAGAGTCACCCAAGGTCACAAACCCAGCCAGTG
This sequence comes from Phacochoerus africanus, assembly GCF_016906955.1. Classification (NCBI taxonomy): domain Eukaryota; kingdom Metazoa; phylum Chordata; class Mammalia; order Artiodactyla; family Suidae; genus Phacochoerus; species Phacochoerus africanus. Next base: position 74,133,008 of record NC_062547.1, on the reverse strand, counting down.
GTGAAGTTAGACTTTGGATGCAGGCAGTCCTCCTCCAGGGTTTACCCAGGAGGTCTCCTCAGAAGTTCATCACAAATTTCCCATGCCATCCAGCAATTCTGCTCATAGGAGTCTACACTAAAGACAGGAAAACACATGTCCACGTAGGACATGTATACAAATGTTCACAGCAGCCTTATTCATTATGGCCAAGAAGTGGAAACAACCCCAATGTTGACCAATTACTCTGTGGATTAAAAAAAAAATGCGAGGAGTTCCTGTCATGGTGCAGTGGTTAATGAATCCGACTAGGAACCATGAGGTTGCGGGTTCGGTCCCTGCCCTTGCCCAGTGGATTAACGATCCGGCATTGCCGTGAGCTGTGGTGTAGGTTGCAGACGCAGCTCGGATCCCACGTTGCTGTGGCTCTGGCATAGGCCAGCGGCTGCAGCTCCAATTAGACTCCTAGCCTGGGAACCTCCATGTACCACAGGTACGGCCCTAGAAAAGGCAAAAAGACAAAATAATAATAAAATAAAGCACCAGGGAAATGCAAATCAAACTACATGAGATACCACCTCATACCCCATACTTGTTGGGATGGCTACCATCAAATAAACAGAAATTAACAAATGATGGTGAGGATGTGGGGAAACTGGAACCCTTGTGCGCTGTTGGTGAGAATGCAAAATGGTGCAGCCACTATGGAAAACATTATGGTGAGGCCTCAAAAACTGAAAATAGAATTACCATATGAGCCAGGAATTGCCCTTTGGGGACTAGACACAAAGGGACTAAAAACAGAATCTCAAAGAGAGATTTGTATACCCATGTTCAAAGCAGCATTATTCACAGTAGCTACAACGTGGAAGCAACCCAAGTGTCCATTGACTGATGATGGATAAACAAACTGTGATCCACCCACACAGTGGAGTATGGTTCAGCCTTAAAAAGGAAATGCTGACACTCACTACAATGTGGATCAACCCTGAGGACATTATTAATGGGTACAGGGGTTCCATGTGGGGAGATGAAAAAGTTCTGGAATTAAATAGTGGTGATGGTTGCACATGGTGAATATACCTAATGCCACTGACCTGCCTACTATAAAATAGTTAAAATAATTTTGTGGTTTTTTTTTTTCCCCCTCCCATGGCAGGTGGAAGTTCCCAGGCCTGGGACTGAACCCACACCACAGCAGTAACCAGACTCCCAGTAGTGACAACGCTGGATCCTTAACCCACTGAGCCATCAGAGAATTCCCAAATAGTGTATTTTTATCTTAGCACAATTTTTAAAAAGGAATGAAGCACATGGGAGTTCCTGTCATGCCTCAGTGGAAATGAATCTGACCAGCATCCATGAGGAGGCACGTTCAATCCCTGGCCTCGATCAGTGGGTTAAGGATCCAGCGTTGCCGTGACCTGTGGAGTAGGTCGCAGACACGGCTCGGATCCTGAGTTGCTGTGGTTGTGGCATTGGCTGGCGGCTACAGCTCCAATTTGATCCCTAGCCTGGGAACATCCACATGCCACCAGTGTGGCTCTTAAAAAAAAAAAAAAGAAAAGAAAGAATGAAGCACAAATACATACTACAACACAGATAAACTTCAAAAACATTATGCTCAGTGAGAAAAGCCGGATACAAAAGGGTCTCATGTTGTACGTTTCCATTCACATGAAATGTCTAAAACAGGCAGTCATAGAGACAGAACCTTAATGAGTGGTTCCCAGGAGAAGGGGAAATGGGGAGTGACTGCTATGGGGTCTCTTTTGGGGGAGATGAAAAATGTCCTGTGTGCCGGGGATGGCTGTCTAACTTGATAGTTTTCTAAAAATCATTGAATAGGATTCTTCAAAAGGGTGATTTTTTTTTTTTTGTCTTTTTGCCATTTCTTTGGGCCGCTCCCAAGGCATATGGAGGTTCCCAGGCTAGGGGTCAAACCGGAACTTCAGTTACCAGTCTACGTCACAGCCACAGCAATGCCAGATCCAAGCCATGTCTGTGACCTACACTGCAGCTTGCAGCAATGTTGGAGCCTTAACCCACTGAGCAAGGTCAGGGATTGACCCATATCCTCATGGATACTATATCAGGTTCCTGAGCCACAACAGGAAATCCAATGATGAATTTTATGGTGTATGAATGATAACTTATTTTTAAAAGGCTGTTCATTTATTTAATTTTTTTGGCCATGCCCTCTGGCATGCAGAAGTTCTGTGCAGGGATCGAACCCATGGCCATAGCAGTGATCCTAGCTGCCACAGTAACAACGCCAGATCCTCAGCCCACTGTGCTACAAGAGAGCTTCAAAAGGCTGGTTATTAAAAGCAGACTTTAGGAGTTCCTCTGATGGTGCAGCAGGTTAAGGATCTGGCATTGTCACTGCTATAGCTCAGGTTCAATCCCTCGCCCCCAAACTTCTGCATGCTGCAGGTGGGCCAAAAATTTTAAAAATAATAAAAAATTTTAAAAGGGGAAGGGGCTTTGGAGTTCCCACTGTGGCCTAATGGGATCAGAGGCATCTCTGGAGCCTGGGATGCAGGTTCAATCCCCGGCCCAGCACAGGGGGTTGGGGGTGGATCTGGCATTGCTGCAGCTGCAGCCTATCAAACTCAGCTCAGATCTGATCCCTGGCTGCAGAACTCCATGTGCCTCAGGGCAGCCAAAAAGGAAAAAATAAAAGGAGGGGGGCCTTTATTTAAACTGGGGAGAAACAGTGGAAGTAGAAACTGACCTCCTAGAAGGAGGACCCAAAGGAAAGCTGCCAAGAAGGTCTGCCTGGGGGGAGCCAGGCAGTTTCAAACAGAGCTGTACCCTTGTTCTCCCAAGAGTCCCTGCAATCCCCAGTTCTCTCACGGCCACCTGTTAGTGGGGCGCCTGTGAGGGGCTGGCACAGTGGCTCTCCCCAACCCACTTGGAAGGGTATCTCTGCCAGGGCACCACCATGTGGGAAGCCTCAGCCCATAGCTCCCAGACCTTCCTCACCTGCTGTACCGGTTCTTCCGCGGTCACCTGGGTGCTGCTGGCACTGGCTTCTGTCTCGCTGGCAGACATTTCTCAGAAGCAGGTCCTGTGGACAGAAAGACTAGTTAGGGTACAGCCTGTTCTGCCCTTCCCTCCAGGGGGAAGTCCAGGTTCACACCTGCCCTCTGATCACCCTCCACCCCCATTTCCTAGAGCCCTGCCTTTCCCTCCTTAACACACACCTGTAAGCCTGTTCAAAACAGGTGCTGATTCATCGGAGCAGGGTCGGGGGGGGGGGGGGGGCAAAGTCTGCATTTCTAACAAGCTCCCAGGTGCTGCTATGCAGCTGATCCCAGGGCCACGTCTCAAGGGGCAAGGTCTGCTCACAGCCCTCCAAGGGCTCACCTATAGTAATACTGTGGGGAGACACCGATGGTGCAAAACCCCTGGAGAAGGCAATTTGTCCATTGCCACTGGGCTGCAAGAAGCATCTTCCCTTTGACCCAGAAACCTCACTGCAGGGACAGTTCCACACCTGTACTGCCACGTGGACAGCGGTGTCAGCCACAAGGCACTGGAAACAACAGGGTTGCCCAACAGAAGGGGACTAAAGAAAATAACTCTGGTACCTCAGGGCAATCAGCTGAAGACTGGAAACTTACATGTAATTGACACAGAACAAGATATTATTACTATTTTTTTGTCTTTTTGCCTTTTCTAGGGCCGCTCCTGTGGCATATGGAGGTTCCCAGGTTAGGGGTCTAATTGGAGCTGTAGCCGCTCGCCTACACCACAGCCACAGCAACGCCAGATCTGAGCATTGTCTGCGACCTACGCCACAGCTCACAGCAACGCCAGATCCTTAACCCACTGATCAAGGCCAGGGATTGAACCTGCAACCTCATGGTTCCTCATCAGATTTGTTAACCCCTGAGCCATGACGGGAACTCCAGAACAAGATACTATTAAGAGAGGAAAGGTGTGAGCGGGGCTAAAGTTTTTGCTTGTATTTGCACAGAGTCTTTAAAGAGACACAAGAAACTGTTAACAGTGGCCACCTTCAGGTAGGAAGATCGGATAACTGGGGCAGGCCTCTGACTTTTAAGCCAGCAGATAGTATTACCTGTTCAAAAAACAGTTAAGCTTAAAAAAAAAAAAAAAAGGAGTTCCCTGGTGGCTCAATGGGTTAAGGATCCAGATTTGTCACTGCTATGGCTCAGGTAGCTTCTGTGGAGCAGGTTCAGTCCCTGGCCTGGGAACTCCCACATGCCACAGGAAAAAGTTAGACCATGCTTGGCCCCTCTGCAGACCAATCAAGTCAATCTCAGGGAAATGGGAACAACAAGGGAGAGCTCCCTGGGTGAGCCTAATGCACACATTTGCAGGCTCAATGGCCTCAACAGTTGTGCTCCATTTTCCTGGCCAGGTGAGATGAGATGGGCAGAGTGTTGTCAGATTAGATTTCAGGAGTCCCAGCTCTACCCATGCTGTGCTACATTGGGCAAGGAAGGTCCTCTCCCCTGCCTCAGTCCTTTTGTCTGTAAAATGGGGCTAAAGGTAGTACCTGCCCTAAGGCTGGTTCCTCAGGTCGTTCTGGTATGAGCCTGTGGAGAACCCCTGACCTTGAGTCTGTGAATTTCCTCCCAGACTCCATGTTTCACCATCCTGCAAGTGGAACTCAGCTAACCGAGCTTTTGAGAGCACCAGTTCTGGAGTCTAAATGGAGCTTTAGGAGTTCCCTGGTAGCCTAACAGTTCAGGATTTGGCATGGTCACTGCTGTGGCTCAAGTTCAGTCTTCGGCCAGGGAACTTCCACATGCCGTGGGTGCAGCCAAAAGAAAAAAAGTAAACTGGGTTCTAACCCTGGATTTGCAACTCTGAAGCTAGAAGTTGGGAAGGCAGCCTCCTCTCTCTGAGCCTCACTTGCCTCACCTGTGAAATGTGGATAATGGTTCCTAGCCTAAAGTCCCTGTGGACTGGAGGAGAGGCTGCACATGCGGCACTTAGCTTGGTGTCTGGCACATAGTAGGTGCTCAATAAACAGATCCATTTCACACCACTCTGTCTGTCCCATAGAAATGGGTGAAGCCAGCCAGGAATGAGCTTCTGCTTGGTAAGAAGGACCCCCCCCCAACTGGGAAGTGGGGCAAGGAGGCACACCTACCCCTGGTGATTATCACCTGAACCCTGTTCTCCCCCTCACCTTCCCTTGAGCCTCAACTCTCCTGGGCAGCTCAAAGGTCCTCTTTCCCATCCCTTTTTTCCATCAATCCCTCTGGAACCAGTTGAACCAAGGGCTGCCGTTGCAGATGTCAGCACACCCATTTCAAGTCCTGGGGATCAGCAACGTGCCTGCAGCTGACTCCAGCTGCCAGAGGGAGAACTGGCCGAAAGTGGCGGAAGTCACATAGCCCTCCAGCCGCAGCCAGGACATACTAAGATCCAACTTCCAAAGTTCCCAGAGACTGCGGACGTAGGCTCAGGCCCTTCTCTCACAAAGGTCGCAAGGATTCAGATAAGGGGTAGGGAACTTCCCACTGCTACTTTGTGCAATCCAGTGGCCACACCCACCCAGGAGAAGGGGGCGGAATTTGCCCAAGACCTCGCCAGGGTCAGCTGGGAGGCCAGAAGGAGGGCTGGGGAGGGGCTAAGTCCCCAGGGGGCAAAACCACTTGGAGGGGAGGGGGCTTTGCCAGGCCGAGGGATTGGCACCCGGTGCGGGGAGGAAGGGGGCCCCTCTGAAGACCCAGGGAGAGCGGAATTCCTGTGCGGAACCGGCTGCAGCCTGTCTCCAAGGTGCGTTTGTAAAGCAAGAGGATGTGGTTTGGGACGGACTTAGCCCCCTCTTGATCCTGCCACTTCTAGTGTGTGTGTGTGTGTGTGTGTGTGTGTGTGGAGGGGGGCGCTCTTTCGTGCTCCCTCGCCCCCACGAAAGTCCTATATATTGAGAGGGAAGAATCTGAAAGTCTGAGCCTGTTCCAAAAGTTGGATTCTTCTGATGGAGGCCTGCTCAGCCCAGGTTGGAGACCCCTCCCCAGGCCGCAGAGATAAACAGAGATAAACAGAGCCCCCTGGGAAGGCCCTCTCCGCCCCTTCCTCCCCAGAGGCGCCCCAGGCTCAGCAGCTCCCAGCCTCCCCACCCCATTCGGGGACCCCGCCTCTCACCGCGGTCAGCTGGACGTCCAGGGTGCAACAGCAACTACTTCAAGGCCAGCTCTAAAACCGTCCTGTGCCAGGACAAGGCGGACCTTTATACTCGGGGGCGGCGAGGGGGGGAGGGGGCGGTGAGCGCCCGGGAGTGACGGGCCGGAGGACCAATCGGTTGGGGGACTGCCCACCACCAGGCCACGCCCCTCGCCCCGCTCTAGATGTTGGAGGCTCAAGTGTTGCCTGAGAAGGGACGGACGGACCTGGCGGCTGCGCGTGCCCTCCCAGCAGTGTCTCCAAGGTGGGGAACGACCCTAGTACGACACCGGCTCCAGCCAAGGGACGCGCCCTCCCCACCAGGGACCTTATGAACTCTGGGAGTTGAGTGCAGTCCTGGCGATCCCCACCCGCTTTCTCCAGGGACCAAACTGAGGCTGTGAGAACTCAGAGATCATTCAGTGATGCTTCCTTCGTGTCAGGGACCACACCCCACCCCTGGGCGCGAGGAAGATGGAGCCGAGCCAGACCCAGCATTATTACCAACGTGCTCTGACCTGCGTCGTGCCACTTAATCATACCAACACTATGCATTCCTTTATTATCCCCATTTTGCAGATGAGAAAACTGAGGCCCAGAGACAGCCCAGAGCAGTGCAGAGGCCAACTCACGGATTTCTGACTCCTGGATCAATCTCTTTTTTTTTGTCTTTTTTTATTTTTATTTTTATTTTTTTTGCTATTTCTTGGGCCACTCCCGCGGCATATGGAGGTTCCCAGACTAGGGGTCTAATCGGAGCTGTAGCCGCCAGCCTGTGCCAGAGCCACAGCAACGCAGGATCCGAGCCGCATCTGCAACCTACACCACAGCTCAGGCAACGCTGGATTTGTTAACCCACTGAGCAAGGGCAGGGATCGAACCCGCAACCTCATGGTTCCTAGTCGGATTCGTTAACCACTGCGCCACGACGGGAACTCCTGGATCAATCTCTTACTGGAGTTGCTTCACTTGGATTCCCGATCCCCTCCAAAAAAAAAAAAACCTCCTTTATTTTCTTGGTCTGTAAACCAAGGTCTCAAATTCAGATGGCCCCAGGGGCCAGACAGGAGGTAAATGCCTCTGTTAAAAAAAGTGGCAGCATGCCCCGCCTAGAGGGAGCAGAGCCTTACCGTGGGGGAGACTCACCCAGAGATTTACAGAGCCACAGGTATTCCAGACTTTGGACAAAGTAACTGTTCAGCCTCTTAAAAAAAAACTTCTGGGGAACCAAATAAAACCCAATGGAGCCATGCAGTCTAGGGCACCAGTTTGCCACCTCTGCTGAATTATGTGGGTTGGGGTGGGACTTCTAGAACTTCCAGAAAGAACATGGAAAAAACTACTGTCTGTGACTAAGTGCCTTTTTTTTTTTTTTTTTTAGAAGGTCTACACTAGTGCTGTGTGACAAGCTTTCTGAGATGTGGGGAATGTTCTAGAACTCTGCACCACCCAATTAGTGACCATTGGCACATATGGCTGTTGCCCATCAAGAAGCTGAACATACATACTTAAGTAACACAGCTTGTCAGATTCCTAAGTGAATCTGAGGCCCCCAAATGATTAAAGCAGATACACAGAATTATAACAGGTAAAATTTTCGTATTTGTGGGCAGGCCTTTTTTCCTACTCATTTGTTCATGTTTCTACTTCATTCAGCAATTCCTACTGAGCTGCTGTGCTGAATGAGAGCACAAGAGTGAATAACATAGATTCTGGCCTTGTGACACTCACCACCCAGTGGAGGAAGGGCAAACAAACAAGAAAAATGAGTGGAATGCATAATGGGTCAGGAGATGGTAAATGCTACTGAGAAAAGCAGAGGACTAGAATTGAGAATGTGGGGACTGCACTTTTTAATAGGGTGATCAGGGAGGCTTTTCAGAGTGCCGTTTGAAAACAGAAATGAGGAGTCCCCATCGTGGCTCAGCGGAAACGAATCTGACTAGTATCCATGAGGATGCAGGTTTGATCCTTGGCCTCGCTCAGGGGGTTAAGGATCCAGCGTTGCCGTGAGTTGTGGTGGAGGTCGAAGACGTGGCTTGGATCCTGTGTTGCTGTGGCTACAGTGTAGGCCAGCAGCTATAGCTCTGATTGGACCCCTAGCCTGGGAACCTACATATGCCCTAAAAACTGCATATGACTGCAGCCCTAAAAAAAAAACCAACAACAACAAGAAAAAAAAAAAACAAAAAACACAGAAATGAGGGGGAAGGGAAGGAAAGGAAAGGGAGCCACATAGAGGTCTAGGGAAGAGTGTTCCTGATGGTGGTAATAGCTTGGGCAAAGGCCCTGAGGCTGGTCCATATGCCTGGTGAGTTGAAGATGCATCCAAAACCCAAAATGGCTGAAGCAAAGTGAGGAGAGAGGGAGAGCAGGAGGAGAATGAGTCTGAAATATGTAGAGCTCAGAGAGGTGAAGTGACTTGTCCAAGGTCACACAGCTGGAAAAATCACCTGGAGATATGCCTAGTAGCCTTCTGCTTCCCAGTGGCCTTCAGTGCTGGGATGTGGCCAAAATATCCCTGGTCAAGGGGATGCAACTCAGTTCTGATTTGGAGAAATCAAGTCCTGGTGATTTTGCCCCACATCTTCTGAACAAAAGGAGACTAGCCATGCTCACTGTCTGCCCTGGTATCAACCCCACCTCCAGTCCCTTGTGAGCAAGGTCAAGGGCACATGTGTGCGTGGGGGAGGGGAAAGAAAGATTACCACACCTTTGGCTCTTAGGAACACTGCCCCTTCCTCCTGGAAGCCTTCCTGCCTGCCTTAAAGCTATGACTGCCAGATAAGATACAGGATGGCCCAAGGACATTTTTTAAATTAAATTTTTTCTTTTGAGATAAAAGTTATGCAAAGAGAGCCCATGTACCTCTTACCCAGTTTTCCACAGGGGGAGCATCTTTCAAAAGTAGTGCTGAACAATATCAAAATCAGGATATTGGCACAATCTGTCTATCTTGTGTAGATTTCCCCAGTTTACTTTTGCGTGCATGTGAATGTATGTTTTGTTCTATGCAATTTTATCATGTATGAGGGTTCACGCCTCGACCATCACTGTAACTATACAGAACAGTTCCTTAACTCTAAGGATCTCTCATGCAATCCTTTTTTAATGACACTCACTTCCTTCTCTCTCTCCCTCATTAACACTTGGCAACTACTAATCTGTCGTCTCTTTCTATAATTTTGTCTTTTTGAAAATGTTATACAAATGGAATCATGGCGTATATAACCTTTTGGGATTGGCTTTTTCACTCAGCATCATTCTTTGGAGAGTCATCCAAGTTGTTGGGAATATCAAGTGTCAATAGTACCTTGCTTTTATTTCTGAGTAGTGTTCCTTGGTATGGGTGTACCACAGTTTATGTACCACTCAGCCATGGAGAACACCAAGGTTTCCAGTTTGGGGCTATTAGGAATAAAGCTGCTGTTAATATTTGTTCACAGCTTTGTTTGTTTGTTCTTTTTTGGGCTGCACCTGTGGCGTATGGAACTTCCCAGGCTAGGGGTCAAATAGGAGCTACAGCTGCCAGTCTATGCCACAGCCACAGCCACAGCAACATGGGATCCAAGCCGCATCTGTGAACTACACCACAATTCACCACGGCAACACCAGATCCTTAAACAACTGAGTGAGGCTAAGGATTGAACCTGCATCCTCATGGGTACTTCTCAGGTTCATTACTGCTGAGCCAAGACCCGGGGAACTCCCTTGTTCATAGGTTGTTGTGTGAACAAAAATTTAGCTGGGATAAATGCCCAAGAGTGCAATTGCAGGGTTGTATGGTAAGTGCATATGTAGTTTTCTAAGACTCTGCCAAACTTCTCCAGAGTGGCTGTAACATTTTACTTTTTTTTGTTTGTTTGTTTGTTTTTTTGCCTTTTCTAGGGCCACTCCCACAGCATATGGAGGTTCCCAGACTAGGGGTCTAGTCGGAGCTGTAGCTGCTGGCCTACGCCAGGGCCGCAGCAACACGGGATCCGAGCCGTGTCTGCGACCTACACCACAGCTCACGGCAACGCCGAATCCTTAACACACTGAGCAAGGCCAGGGATCGAACCCGCAACCTCATGGTTCCTAGTCGGATTCGTTAACCACTGCGCCATGATGGGAACTCCACATTTTGCATTCTTATCAGCAATTTATGAATATATCCAGTTTCTCTGCATCCTCGTCAGCATTTGATGTTATCGCTATTTTTAATTTTAGCCACTCTGACAGGCATCCCAATTAAATTTGAATTTCAGGTAATCAACAAATACCCTTTTAGGGGGTTTAAGTGTATTTTATGCAATATTTGGGAATACACTGATACTAAAAAATAATTCGTTGTTGGGGTTCCTGTTGTGGCTCAGTGGGTAAAGAACCTGACTATTATCCATGAGGATGCAGGTTTGATCCCTGCTTAGTGGGTTAAGGATCCAGCATTGTGGCAAGCTGCAGTGTAGGTCACAGATGCAGCTCAGATCTGGCGTTGCTGTGGCTGTGATGTAGGCTGGCAGCTGCAGCTCCAATCCAACCCCTAGCCTGGGAACTTCTATATGCCAAGGGAACATTCCCCCCCCCCAAAAAAAAAGATTCATTGTTGCTCTGAAATTCAAATCAAGCTTGGCATCCTATTTATTTTGTTATTTTTGCTAAACCTGACAACCCTACCCCCAAATCCATGTCCTTTTCTCTGCCCTTTCTCTGCCCCAGACCTTGTAAAAACTCTGTCGCTTTTGAGGCTTGGAAGAGGAGGGGACCTTTAAGACCAAATCTTTCCAAGAGCCCTCAGGTGGGAGGTAAGATATAGTTGCTGCTTTTCTAAGCCATTTCATTCTGTTATTCAGAGGCTTGATGATTTTGATTTTTTTCTTTTTCTTTGGAAGCTGAGGATTCAAGAGGTGATATAATTTGCCCTGGGACGCAGGGCCAGAAATGGGTGCCTGCAGAATTTGTTTTTTGGGGTTTTTTTTGGGGGGGGTTGTCTTTTTTTTTTTTTTTTTTTAGGGCCACACTTGCAGCATATGGAGGTTCCCAGCCACAGGTTTGGATCAGAGCTACAGCTGCCAGCCATGGCCACAGCCACAGCCACACATCTGTGACCTACACCACAGCTCAGGGCAACACCAGATCCTTTAACCCACTGAGAAGGGCCAGGGATCAAACCCGTGTCCTCGTGGATACTAGTCAGGTTCATTACTGCTGAGCCGCAAGGGGATCTCCTGGCTGCATGATATGGATTCAAAGTCTTTGTTTTGGGATCACTGCCTGCTGCCTCCTCTTCCTTCTCCCCTTCCTCCTCCTCCATTTCCTCCCCTCCACACCCTTCCAGTGGAAAGGCTCTGACAAACCACCGGATCTTTCCCACTGAAGCCTAGGAGAGGGAAAGGCCGACAAGCATCATGCCACAAGGTGGCACTGCTGGTCCCAGATTGGTATCTTGGTCAGTCTGCCCTCTGACCCTTCCATCCATTCATCTATCCACCCACTTATCAAGTAGCCCCTATTATGTGCGAGCCAAGCCAAGCCTGGCCTGGTGGTGAGGACCCAATGATTCACTAAATATTCAGTCATTCAGCAAACAATTAATAAGTACCTGCTGTGTGCCATGATGGTGCTGAGCAGCCATGGGGACCCAGTCTTGACCTTTGCCTTCATGGCACTCAGAGTCTAGTGGGGAGACCTGTATGGGAACAGCAGGGCTCCATTTGGACCTTCATAGGCCTGAGGCACTTGTGCCATTGCAGACACCTATCTTCATGAGAAAATATTACAAATGATCTCTTACAATTGTGTTGGCATTATTTTATTCATTTTTTCTTCTGACTTTAAGAGAAATTAAAATGAAACGATTTTCAGAGTTCCCTGGTGGCTCAGTGGGTTAAGGATCTGGCATTGTCACTGCTGTGGCTCAGGTTCAAAACCTGGCCCAGGAACTTCATGTTGTGGACATGGCCAAAAATGAAACCTTTCCATGGGTTCCAGAAAGTGTTGTGGGGAGTTCCCTTGGTGGCACGGTGGGTTAAAGAACTGACATTGTCACTGCTGTGGCTCCCATTCAATCCATGGCCCTGGAACTTCTGCATTCCCCAGATTCAGCCAGAAAAAAACCAAAAAACAAAAACAAAACAGAGGAGTTCCCGTCGTGGCGCAGTGGAAACAAATCCTACTAGGAACCATGAGGTTGAGGGTTCGATCCCTCGCTTCACTCAGTGGGTTAAGGATCTGGTGTTGCCATGAGCTGTGGTGTAGTTCGCAGACGCGGCTCAGATCTGGCGTTGCTGTGGCTGTGGCATAGGCTGGAGGCAACAGCTTCAATTAGACCCCTAGCCTGGGAACTTCCATATGCCGCAGGTGCAGCCCTAAAGACAAAAGACAAAAGACAAACAAACAAACAAACAAAAAAAAAGTGTTGTAGACCATAAGTCTCTTGTGTCTGATGACAAGTCAGCTGTGGTAACTGGGTGGAAAAAAATGCAGGTGGTCAGGGCTGTGCTGGGGGTCCACAGGCATGGTGAAGCCCAGAGGAGGTGCTGGACTTAGGTGTAGGGGTGGCCTTGGAAGCCTTCTAGGAGGAGGTGATATCTAATCTGAGGCCTAAGAGATGAATGGAGTCAGTCAGGTGAAGATACTGGGGAGTCGTTCCAGGCAGAAGGAACAGAGAGAGTGACGGTGCAGAGGGTACAGAGTGAGACCTGGGGGTAGAATGTGGCCAGGGGCTGAAGAGTATCAGGGAGGAGAGACTGAGCTAGACAGGTTGGCAGGGTCAGACTGACAGAGTCCTGAGGACACTGGGGAGCTTGAGATGGTTCAGGAGCAGGGTCAGCAGAAGCATGTTAGAGCATTCAAAAGTGCTCTTGGGCCATCCTGTGGATAAAGGAAAGCTTGGCGAGAAAAACAAGCTCACCCGCTTCAGGTAAGTCTTAAAAGGTGGAAAGCGGGGGTGCAGGAGGACATTCCAAGCACAGTGATGGTTATTTATCCAGAAAGTATTAATTAAGTGCCTCTGGTGTGCCCTGCCTAGGGTACGGCAGGCAGTGAGCCAGACAGAATATCCCTACCCTCATGGAACTGACATCCTTGTCGGGGTAGCAGACCAACACTCAACACACTCAACCCAGGGTGTATTAGAAGGTGATAGGAGTTGTAGAGAAAAATAGAGCAGGAAAGAAAGATGGAGCGTTAGGATGATTTGAATTTTTTTTTTTTTTTTGGCTTTTTAGGGCCGCACCTGTGGCATATGGAGGTTCCCAGGCTAGGGTTCCAATTGGAGCTGCAGCTGCAGGCGTACACCACAGCCACAGCAATGCCAGATCCTTTTACCCACTGTGCGAGGCCAAGGATTGAACCCTCATCCCCATGGGCACTAGTCGGTTTCATTACCGCTAAGCCACAATGGGACTCCCAGTTTGCAATTTTACATAAGGGAGACCTCATGGAGGAGGTGACAGCAGAGACCTGGGGGAGAGGAGGCTGTTGGACTAACTGTGTCGCTCTTGGGAGGAAGTATGCTCTGGGCAGCAGGAACGGCCTGTGCAAAGGCCCTGGGGCAGACCCTGCCTGGTGTGTTGGAGGAACAGCAAGGAGCTTGTGTGTCTGGAACACCAAGTGAGGGGGAGTGAGGGAGAGGGGAGGGCAGAGCAGGGACAGGGACAGTTGGTGCAGGGCCTCATGGGCCACGGGGAGGACTTGGACTTTTACTCCCAAAGGATGAGGGATGGAACCTGACTTGGGTTGGGGTGATAGGCCATACCTGGGGACCTCAGAGAACAGGTAGTTTTGGGGAAACCACAACACAGTTGAGGAGAGGGGGGCTGGAAGTTGGGAGCAGAGGTCAGAGCCGGGCTGGGGAAGGGGCTTCCAATGTTAAGCAGAGGTTTTAGGCCTTTACTGGGAGCAGTGGGAAGCAACTGTCAGATTCAGAGCAACTGTTCAGGTCTCTGAGGATGGAGGGGTGGAACCTTTGAGAAGAAGGGTGGCGGGAGGTAACTGGGGGGCAGGCAGGAACTCATGGCCCTGTCTGCTGGCATGGGGGCAGAGAGGGATTAGACAGGTCATGGTTTGGAAGGTGAGGCTGACACGGGCTTCTGGCTGGGAGTCCTGTGTGAGGGTTGACAGCTGGGCCATCGCTGAGGCTGGGACTAGCAGAGGAACAAGTTTAGGTGGACCCCGGTAAGCAGTTTTGCCTCCCCCCCAAGCCACTGGCCTAGGATTGCAGTTAGCAATTAAAAATATAGGACCTCTGGGAGTTCCCTGGTGGCCTAGCAGGTTAAGGATCCAGTGTTATTTCTGTGGCTTGGATTCGATCCCTGGCCCAGGAACTTCTGCATGCCATGGGCAGGGCCAAAAACATTGGACCCTCAGTTAAATGTGAATTTTAGATGCTCAGTGAATTTTTTTTGAGCATAAGTATGTCCCAAGGATTGCAAGGGACATACTTCCACTGAGGAATTACTCATTTACCTGCATGACCTGTATTTTTTCTGGCAACCCTACCCCAGCCAGGACAGGCCTGCCCACATCTTCCCTGACATCGCAGCTCCGGCCAGTGGATGGACAGCCTGACCAACTGTGGCCCCAGTGAAGGCAAGGTTTTGTCTCCTTGGCCCGCTCACCACGGGAAGCTGGGGGTCTTTTTACATGCAGGCCCTGGCCCGTCCCCGCCCCCCAGCCTGCGTGGCGCCAGCTGTCCACTGCCCCCTGCGCTGCTTGGGGGAGGGGAGCTTCTCCCAGAGCCACTGCCCCCTGGGCGGGCCCCTTGCAAACCAGGCGAGTCCCACTGGACGCCCCAGCCCCAGAATGCAGGGCCAGGAGTCCAGGCAGCAGGAAGGTCTCCACATGGCCTTTGTCCCCCTCCATCCTGGTGGCCCATCCAGCTTGGAGGCGGACATCAGACATCCCCTGGCCTTTCTGTGAAGTTCTGCCGGCTGAGCGGGCAGACTTCCTTGTCAGAATGTACCGGAAGGACAGATGCCTAGGAGCGGCTGACCGGGAACCAGATCCTTCAGGGCCCACAGCCGCCACCACCCCCACACTGAGTGGCCCTGTGTGGGATGGCCAGGCCCAGAGGCTCTGGCCCAGCCCTCTGAGTGCCAGCTGCCAGGATGTGCCAGTCACGTTGGCGGGCAAAGAACACACAGTCCTTGGCTCTGCCGGCTGCCCCTTTGTTCCCAGGCGGAGGTGGGGGGCTGTTGTCCTGGCAACCAGCCCCTTCCCCCTCAGATGGTTCCTCGAGGTGAAGACTGGAGGCACCTCGGGTCTGGGGGTTCTGGCCACAGAGGGTCCCCTGTCACCCAGGGCAGTAGAGAAGCCCCCTTCCCTCAGCTGGCCCTGCCTGCTCAGAGTTCCTATGTCCGGACCTTGAGGCGGGGGGCGGGGGGGGGGGGGAGACAGGTCACCCCCTTGGGATTGGAATTCCGGAGGTGGAAGCAGCAGGCTGGGGGTGGTGTGACACATTCCCAGCGGGGCTGGTGCCCTGCTGGCAGCTACTGCCCCCCGCTCCCACTGCCTGTCTTGCGTCTCCGTCCCCCACATTGGAAGCTGCAGCTGGTGCAGGTTGGGGGGGGATGTTATTTTGGGGGCTAGGGCAAAGGAGCCAGAGAGGCGCCTCCACCCGGCGCAGGAAGTGGGGCAGCCCAGCTGCATTCTCCCGTTGGCCCACCTGGCGCAGCAGCCACCACTGGCCACCGCACAGGAAGTGTTCCCAGCGTCTGCTTGTGTGGTCCCCCCTACCAGCATGAGGGGAGGCAGCCAGCAGGGAGGGTGCAGGGGCCACTGTTGTGGGCCAGAATCTTTCAGAAGACCCCAGCTGGGGTGATTCTGATGCCTCTGGGTCATGCTTACTGTGGCCTGTGGCCGATACTCTTTATAGATGTGGATGAAGAGACTTCGGGAGGGAGGGGCTATTGATGAATCTGACTGCTGGAGGCTTTCAGAGGCTCAGAAAGGGAAGTGACTCCACCAAGGTCACACAGCATATAAACCGCAGAGCAGGGAATCTCGGTGGCATTCAGAAGCAGATACACTAACCTGAGTTGTGGCTCAGCGGTTTATGAACCCAACTAGCATCCATGAGGACATGGGTTCGATCCTTGGCCTCACTCAGTGTGTTGAGGATCCCGCGTTGTAGTGAGCTGTGGTGTAGGATGCAGACACACCTCGGATCCCACGTGGCTGTGGCAGCTGTAGTTCCGATTGGACCCCTAGCCTGGGAACCTCCATATGCCATGGGTGCAGCCCTAAAGACAAAAAAAAAAAAAAAAAAGCAGATACACCAACTCGACATAGGCTTCCAACCCTATAATGTGGACAGGGGGTCCCAATTAGAGCAATCCTTGGGGTGTCTGGAGACATTTTTGGTCATCTCCACTTGGGGGGCTCCTGGCATCCACTGGGTGGGGTCAGAGAGGCTGCTCCACACCCCACAGTGCCCGGGACGGCCCCCCACAGGGAACAGTCCAGCCTCAAATGTAGAGCCTTACTGAGGTGAACAATACCACTAAAATTAATAATAATGAGTATTATTAAATATAATCTTCATTTTATTTTATTTTTGGCCACACCAGGGCATACAGAAATTCCCTGGACCAGGGATCCAAGTGGTGCCACAGCAGTGACCCAAGCCAACACAGTGATAACACCGGATCCTTAACCCAGGAAGCCACCAGGGAACTCCTTAATCTTCATTTTAAAGTTGAGGAAACGAAGGCCCAGAGAGCCTGTCTTTTGGACTCCTGGGTCCAGAGATCCATTCCCCTTGGCTGCTTCCTTAGCATCCTTTAAAGCTTTGCAGTGACGGAAAATGAGGCCCAGAAAGGAGAGATAAATGAAGCCCTGAACCTACAACCCCAGCACAGGGCCCTCTGCTCCTTTTCACAATTCAAGCCTGCGTAGCTATGTGGGCTCAGACCCTCCCAGGTCCCTGTCCGAGCTTGGCCACTCACTGACACTGAGGGCCCTTGGCTGGTGATGTCAGTGACCTCAGCTTTGTGTTTCTGTGACAGGTTTCTTCCATCTTAGCTGAAGAGTGTCGTAACCAGTGTGGTTGACAGAGAGGCAGTATGTACAGGGGTTAAGGGAGCTAATCCTGGCTGCAAGCCCTTGGGCAAATCGCTGCTCCTCCCTGAGCCTCAGTGGTCCCATCTGTAAAATGGGGTGATGATTGGAGTGTCTGTCGTGGCTCTGTGGTTAATGAATCTGACTAGGAACCATGAGGTTGCGGGTTTGATCCCTGGCCTTGCTCAGTGGGTTAAGGGTCCGGTGTTGCCATGAGCTGTGGTATAGGTTGCAGACGTGGCTTGGATCCCGCATTGCTGTGGCTCTGGTGTAGACAGGCGGCTACAGCTCTGATGAGACCCCTAGCCTGGGAACCTCCATGTGCCACAGGAGTGGCCCTAAAAATTACAAAAAGACCAAAAAAAATGGGGTGATGATCATTGTCCCTAAACTACAGATGATGGAGAAGATTAAATGAGGTAGTACATCGCTTAGCATAGAGCCTGGGCCACAGTAAGCATCATATAAGGGCGGATGATTTTGTTTGTTTGTTTATCCTATGGCATATGGAGTGTCTGGGCCAGGGGTCAGATCTGAGTTGTGACCTGTGCTGCAGCTGCAGCAATGCCAGATCCTTTAACCCACTGTGCCGGGCTGGGGATTGAACCAGCATCCTGGTGCTGCAGAGATGCCACTGATCCCATTGTGCCACAATGGGAACTCCAGAGTTGGATGTTTTTTAAATTGTTCAATGTGGTTCAAATCTACATATTAAAAAAAAAAGAGAGAGGAGTTCCTGTCATGGCGCAGTGGAAATGGACCCGACTAGCAACCATGAGGTTGCGGGTTTGATCCCTGGCCTTGCTCAGTGGGTTAAGGATCTGGCATTGCCGTGAGCTGTGGTGTAGGTTGCAGATGTGACTCGGATCTGGCGTTTCTGTGGCTGTGGTGTAGGCCGGTGGCTATAGCTCCGATTAGATCCCTAGCCTGGGAATCTCCACATGCCACAGGAGTGGCCCTAAAAAGCAAAAAAACAAAAAAACTACACATATATATACCATAAATTTTACCATTTAAACCATTTTTTAAGTGCACAGCTTAGTAGCATTAAGCACATTCATGCTGTAGCATTCCCACTATCCATCTCCAGGCCTTTCTTATCTTCCCAAAGCCAAACTCTGTCCCCATTAGACACTGACTCCTCATCCCCCTCTCCCATCCCCTGGCCCCACCATCCACTTCTTGTCTCTATGGATGTGACTCCTCCAGGGATTTCTCATGAACAGAATCACACAGTACTTGTCCATTTGTGTCTACTTCACTGAGCATGATGTTCTCAAGGCTCATCCATGTTGTAGCATGTGTTAGAATCCCTTTCCTTTTTAAAGATGAATAATGTTCCATTGTATGGATGGGCCACATTTGTTATCCATTCACCCACTGATGGACACTCAGGTTCCTGAACCAGGGTGGTGATAAGGGAAGGGTAACCGTCGAGAAGGATTTTGAAGGTGGATTCAGCAGAATTTGCCAACGAATTGGCTGGGGAATGCGGTTTTTAAAAATATGTCAACACATTTTTAACACTGCTTTAAAAATGTGGAGCCTAATTCTCTTCCCTGTGAGCGTGGGCTGAATTTAGTGACTTGTTTCTCACAAACAAAATATGGCGGAAGTGATTGTGTCAACCACCTGTGAGGCTTCTGAGATTGGGTCAGTAAAAGGCACCATAGTCTCCTTTCTTTCTCTCTCACATCACTTGCTCCAGGGGGAGCCAGATACCATATTGTGAGGACACCTAAGAAGCCCACATAGCAAGGACCTGAGGTCTCCTGCCCATAGCCATGTGAGGGAGTCATCTTGGAAGCTGTTTCTCTAGCCCCAGCTGAGCCTGTAATCACAACTGCATTTGGAAAAGCTGTCTCTTTGGTGACTGTATGAAGAATGGATTGTAGGGGGCAGAAATAAAAGCAGGACCACCTGGGAAGTGGCTACTGCAATAGTCCAGGCGAACATTGATGGTGGCAGGGGAGATGGAGCAAAGTGGATGGATGGGTTTCATAGTTATTTAGGAAGTAAGACAAACAGGAGTTGGGAGAATAAAAGGTCAGTGATGAAAAAAAAAATTTGTAGTATAGAATTAGCAAATTTGAAACAAAACAGAAAAAAAGGTCAGTGATGATCCTCAGGTAGGATCTTCAATGAAATGAGGAGTTGGTGGAGGCAGGGATGGGAGAAGATGAGATGGTAGGTTTAGCTATGGACATGTTGAGTCCATGTCCCTAAACTGTTCAAGGGCCTCCATACATGTATGAGAGACTAGAAGCTCTCAACTGGGGGGTGATTCTGCCCACCCAGGGGACATTTCACCATATTGGGAGAAATTTTTGTTGTCACAACTGGGGGATGGGAGTGCTACTGGAATATAAAAGCCGGAGGGTAAAAGCTGGAGATGCTGCTCAACATGCTACAATGCACAGGACTGTTCCCCATAGAAAGAATTATCTGACCCCAAAAGTCAATGGTGCAGAAGTGGAGAAATCCTAGGGTAAACCAATCGCTGGAATAGGAAAAATCCCAACTTCAGTAGAGACCATTTGTTCAGTAAAGTTTTATTTCTTGGATATGCAACAATCAAGCACAGGTCGAGTTTTCTGGGCAGCTCTCCTCCAAATAGTCCTCTCCAAGAAGCTGGCAAATGGGGAAAGCTTGAGCAAGGCTCTCATGAGAAATCTTTAAAGGCTCAGGCCGGAAGTGACTTATATCATTTCCTCTTATGCCCATTAGTTAGATCAGTCACATAGTTTTGCCTAAGTGCAAGGGATTCTGGGGAATGTAGTCCAGGCACATGCCCAGGAGGAATAAGGAAATCATTTAATGAAAAAGGAGCCAGTTTGTGCTACAGTATTATTATTGTCCTCATTATTTGTTGTTATTCAGACCTAACAGCTTCCTGAACTTATTTCTACTTGTGTTCTCTTTCAACTCTATCCCATCCATAGGGTCAGTGGAGTGACTTTTTCAAATCTGTTTTCTCAAACCCTCACACTTTAGCCAATCTTCAAAGGAAAGCATTCTAACCATTTCCCCATAAGCCATAGGATCAAGTCCAATGCCCTTGATGCAGCATTTCTAGAGTTCAAAATGTTGAGCAAGCAGTAGGATGGGCAGGAATGAAATTTTGAGATCATCCATGTTTCAAGACTTTGCAGAGGAGGGTGAGAAGGTCTGTCCTGGCATTGCTGAAAGGCTTCCTGGAAGAGGTGGCATGAGGGCTGTGGCTTTGAAGAAAGCAGAAGCTCCAAATGCGAAATCTGAGAAGTGGGAAAAGAAGGGTGTGGCATCAGGGAAGTCAAGGGGAGAGATCATATGAGTAAAAAGGAAATGGTCAGCTCTAAGGAGTGCTGGGGAGAGGCTAGAGAGGTAGCAGGGGTGAGGGAATGGAGTAGGGAAGGCCCCTCCTTGCAGAATAATGCAGGTAGCAAATATAGGATTCTATAGAATTAGAAAAATCACTGTTTGGGGGAGTTCCTGTCTTGGCACAGCAGAAACGAATCCAACTAGGAACCATGAGGTTGCAGGTTTGATCCCTGGCCTCGCTCAGTGGGTTAAGGCTCTGGCATTGCCATGAGCTGTGGTGTAGGTTGCAGATGCAGCTAGGGTCTGGCATTACTGTGGCTCTGGCATAGGCCAGCAGAAACAGCTCCGATTAGACCCCTAGCCTGGGAACCTTGATATGCCGTGGCCCTCAATAGCCAAAAAGAAAAAAAGAAAAAGAAAAATCACTATCTTGCAACTACCAGTGTAGTAGCTGATTCAAGCAAGGGGTATCCACCAATACAAAAACCACTGGGTGAACGTTTACAAGATCCTAGGTGGTCACACAGTCTTGGAATATCTTTCCCCCAGATTGCTCATCAATTACAAAAGGGAAAAGGCACCTGTAATAGGGAGATCTGGTCAATACCGTCAGAACCAAGTGATCAAGATTCCCATCATCAACAGTAAGGCAACAGGATGACATCATGTGCCTCCTGGTACCTTGCACTGAGGAGGACTCAGCATCACCTATGAAATCTCACTGCTTGGAATGCGCAACCTGACTCTCATCATGAGAAAATATCAGACTGGGAGATTCTACAAGACAGCCAGCCCTTGGAGAATGACCATCGTGAAGCAAATAAAAAGACAGAGAGATGCTCTAGATTAAAAAGAAGACTTCGAGGAGTTCCCATTGTGGCTCAGAGGGTTAAGAACCCACCTAGTATCCATGGGGAAGAGGGTTCAATCCCTGGCCTTGATCAGTGGGTTAAGGATTGGGTATTGCCGCAAGATGCAGTGTAGGTTGCAGATGTGACTTGCATCTGTCATTGCTGTGGCTGTGGCTGTGGCAGAGGCTAGCAGCTGCACGTCTAATTCGACCCCTAGCCTGGAAACTTCCATATGTTGCAGATGTGGCCCTGAAAAAAAAAGAAAAAAGAAAAGAAGACTTCAAGAGATGTGACAAGAAAATGTCATTCCCAGGAGTTCTCTTGTGGCTCAGCAAGTTAAGGATCTGGCTTTGTCAATGCTCTGACTTTGGTTACTGCTGTGGTGTGGGTTCAATCCCTGGCCCAGGAACTTCCACATGCCATGAGTCAGGCCAAAAAAAAAAAATATATATATATATATATATATATATACATATATACATATACACTTTTCCATAGGAATTGGAATATTCTGAGGTAGAAAGTCCAAGACAATAAAAGAAGGACAAGGACAGTTAGGACACGAAGGTCACTGGGACCTTACTGGTGAGCTATCAGAATTGGAGAAGCCCATGGAAGGGACACATACTCTACAACTCATAATTGGCATCTGGCCGGCACTTGCTGTGTTCCAGAAGTTCTTCTATAATTGGTGCATGTACTAGCCCTTTTAATCATCTCCAGACTCTAGAGATGAACACTATTCTTCTTTCCATTTTACAGATGGGAAAATTGAGGCCCAGAGAGGAGAAATCCCTTGTCCCACACAGAGGGAAGTAAGGATAGTATAGTGAGGTGGGAAAGAATCTGAGTGCCCCAGCCCCATTCACAGGGGCTGCAGCCTGACAACACCCCAGCCATGAGGGGCAGTTGCCAGCTGGCTTGTGATCCATCTCTGGCATTCCTGAAGTGCTTTGTCCCACCATCTAAAATAAGCAGAGCCCTGAACACTGTTGTTGTAGGTTAACAATCACTCGCTATATATGTAATAAGCTCTCGGGTGCTGGGGCAATGCTGGAGCCCTAAGGAGGACTCCCCTGCGGTAACCCCACCTCAGATTCCTCCAAACATGGGACAGAGCTGGACAAAGGCCTCTGGAGTGCAAGTGGTCAGGACCAGATGGAGGAAGGCACTGGGACTGGAGAGCCCACTGGAGGGCAAGAAGCATGGCTGGAAGGCTTCCTGGAGGAGGTGGCATTGGCTCTACCGCTTTGAAGAACACAACCCTTTTGGACCTAGTTCTGGGGATGTGGGGATGGCCCACAGCTGGCCTCCAGAGCCTCAAGAATGCTCAGGTTAAGGACACTAGGGTAAGGAAAATCATTCTCACCCCTCCCCAAAAAAGTCTTTCTGAGTTTTGAGAAGTAGATCAGATGAAGGATACCACCTCAGGGTTGGATCCTTTGGTCCAATTCAAAGGGAAGATCTCATACCCAAAGCAACAGAGGTACCTCCCCACCCTGGCCCAGTAGTGACCCCCTTCAGGGAGCCAGGACCCCCACCCAAGCTGTTTTGGAGATGCCCTAAAAACATGGATGAAAGTGAGAGATCACTCCCATAAAAATTTTGTTTCAAAGAGAGAATCAGGGAGTTCCTGTTGTGGCTCAGTGGTTAACAAACTGACTAGTATCCATGAGGACTCGGGTTAAGGATCTGGTGTTGCCATGAGATGTGGTGTAGGTCGCAGACGCAGCTTGGATCCAGCGTTGCTGTGGCCGTGGTACAGGCCTGTGGTTGTAGCTCTGATTGGACCCCTAGCCTGGGAACCTCCATATGCCTCAGGTGCAGGCTTAAAAAGACTACAAAAAAAAAAAAAGAGAGAGACAGGGAGAATCAGAAAATAATTAAATCTATGCATTCTATCCTCACTGCCCCCCCCCCAAGAAGTTTAATCTAAAACAGTATCTCTGGGCGTTCTCATTGTGGCACTGTGGGTTATGAACCTGACTAGTATCCATGAGGATGCGGGTTCGATCCCAGGCCTTGCTCAGTGGGTTAAGGAATTGTTGGCATTGCTATGGGTTGTGGTGTAGGTTGCAGACGCAGCTTGGATCCAGTGTTGCTGTGGCTGTGGTGTAGGCCAGAAGCTGTAGCTCCGATTGGACCCCTAGCCTGGGAACCACCATATGCCATAGGTGCAACCCTAAAAAGCAAAAAATATATAAAATAAAATAAAAAATAAAACAGCATCTCTGGAGTTCCTACTGTGGCACAATGAGATCAGCAGTGTCTCTGGGGTCCCAGGACGCAGGTTCGATCCCTAGCCCTGCGCAGTGGGTTAAAGGATCTGGTGTTTTCGCAGGTCACAACTTCAGCTCGTATCTGACCCCTGGCCCAGGAACTCCATATGCCACAGGATGGCCAAAAAATAAAATAAATAAAACAACATCTCTGCATCTTCCAGGATGCTGGGATGCCGCAGGGCCCACCATTCACGTATATATGCCTCCTGTCTGCAAAGTGATAGAGGCCCCGTGGCAGGTGAGGATTATTTGGTGCACTGGGGGTGCCTGAAGAAATATTTCAGAGTCATTAGCCCAGAAGAACTCTGGCCTATTCCTTCATTCCTGACTACACAGGATGTAGTGGGCCAATGTAGATGCTTTGAGGACCTAATGGAGTTTTAAGATTTAAAATTGGGGAGTGTGATGGCCTAATTTGTGCAGAGTCTTTTAGTTGCTCAGGGAATCAGTTTGCCAGGTAAAATAGAGGGTGCTCAGGAGTTCCCGTCCTGGCTCAGTGGTTAACAAATCCGACTAGAAACCATGAGGTTGCAGGTTCGATGCCTGGCCTCGCTCAGTGGGTTAAGGATCTGGCGTTGCTGTGAGCTGTGGTGTAGGTTGCAGACGCGGCTTGGGTCCCGCGTTGCTGTGGCTCTGGCATAGGCCGGCAGCTACAGCTCCGATTCGACCCCTAGCCTGGGAACCTCCATATGCCGCCGGAGCGGCCCTAGAAAAAGCAAAAAGACAAAAAAAAAAAATAGAGGGTGCCCAGTTAAATTGGAATATCAAATAAACAACAAATGATTTTTTTTTTTTCTTTTTAGGGCCGCACCTGTGGCCTATGGAGGTTCCCAGGCTAGGGATCTAATCGGAGCTGTAGCCACCGGCCTACACTGCAGCCTCAGCAATGCAGGATCCAAGCCGCGTCTGCTACCTACACCACAGCTCACGGCAATGCCAGATCCTAACCCACTGAGGGAGGCCGGAGATCAAACCCGCAACCTCGTGGTTCCTAGTTGGAGTCGTTAACCACTGAGCCACGATGGGAACTCCAACAAATAATTTTTTTAAAGCATAAGTATATCCCAAATATAGTGGGGGGTCATACTTATGCCAAAAAAAAAATTGTTCTCAGAGGTCCCTGGTGACCTAGGGGATCTGGTGTTGTCACTGCTGTGGTGTGGGTTCGATCCCTCGCCTGGGAAATTCTGCATGATGTGGCCGAAAAAACTATTGCTCTCCTAAAAGTTGAGCTTAGCTGGGTGTCCTGAATTTCTGCTTGCAGAAAGGATAGAATGTGGAGTCAAGTTCAGGAGTCAGAAGACCCAGGTGCAGGTGAATGCACTGCTTCAGCTGATGGATGGTTGCAAGGTGAAGGCAGAGGAGGAGAGAGGAACAGGAGTATTCCAGGGGAGGGGGTAGGAGAAGATTATGGCTTGTTGATGGATACGATGTGGGTGGATGAGACAGGACATCTTGGACTTTAACCTGAGTGAAATGGGGGAGTCCCTGGTGGGGGGTGTGAGCAGAGAAGGGATGTACTTTAACTTGGGTAAGAGGCTGGAGACCCAGCCCAAGGACCCAAAAACCACCCGTCCCCATAAATGGCCCCAGCCTGGGTCTCTCCCACCCCCCAACACTGTTAATATTTGGGCCATTCTCTCTTGGGAGCTGCCCCGGGCACTGTGGGGTGTGGAGCATCCCTGGCCCCACCCACCGGATACCAGGAGGCCCCCCCTCTTGCATTTCCAAGGAGCAACAGATACAACCAGACTTTGCCAGCATCCTCTGAGGGCAGGGTCCCAGTTGGGGACCCCTGATCAAGGCACTGTAAGAGCCAGCAAAGAGATGGGTCTGGGGTGCTAGATGGTACGGGGTCTGAGAAGGATTTGTCACTTCCCTTTGTCCTTTCCTAGCATTTAGTGATCTCTCTCTGTCTCCATCTCTATCTCTCTCTCTTTTTTTCTTTTTAAAGCTGTACCTACGTATGTGGAAGTTCCCAGTCTAGGGGTTGAATCGGAGCTGAAACTGCTGGCCTACACCACAGCCACAGCAACTTGGGATCCAAACCTCGTCTGTGACCCCATGGCAACACTGGATCCTTAACCCACTGAGGGAGGCCAGGGATCAAACCTGGATCCTCATGGATACTAGTCAGGTCCTCAATCCACTGAGCCACAGCAGGAACTCCTAGTGATCTCTCTCGGGATGGGAGAAATGAATGCCTGCCTGGCTGGAGCTTGGCAAAGTGCAGGGCACAACACACGCTGCCATGCTCGGACTCATCAGAAGGCCAGTTGTGAAGACAAAGAAAGGCCCTGCCTTAGAGTCTGATAAAGCTTTTAATATGTATTTGTTTGTGCATTTAAATCTGACGATCCATCTGGGCTCTTGGGCAACACCGCCCCCTCCAGCAATCGACAGCTGTCTGCGTCCACAGGGGCACTGGTGATGATGATGGGCACCTTGGCCTTGACACTGGTCAGGGACCAGGGCAGGTGGATGGTGCTGATCAGCTCGTAGTGGGTGTTCATGATCTCGTTG
This sequence comes from Phacochoerus africanus, assembly GCF_016906955.1. Classification (NCBI taxonomy): domain Eukaryota; kingdom Metazoa; phylum Chordata; class Mammalia; order Artiodactyla; family Suidae; genus Phacochoerus; species Phacochoerus africanus. The sequence continues at coordinate 74,106,883 of NC_062547.1, read as the reverse complement.
TCCTGAGCGCCGCCGCTCACGGACAGCACGGGTGGGAGGTGGAAGGTGCTGACGATCTTGGTGGTGTTGAAGGGCGTGATCTGGGTGTTGGCCTCCTGCCGAAGCAGCTCGCTGCTGTCCACCTTTGAGCGCCGCTCGGCCTTGGGCGTGAAGCCCTCGTACTGCACGTGGGCATAGAGGGCAAAGATGACTGTCCTGATGCACTTGCTCGTCTGGTTGTTGATCTCCGTGGTGAAAATGACCCTCTCTCCCGGCACGAAGGTGTTCTTTTCCATTTGGATTTGCAGGCAGATGGTGCCCTGGCTGCAGCAGTTGTAAGAGATCTTCTTCTCAGCCTCCACGAACAGAGGAATCTAGAAGAGGTTGGATGGGTGGGGGGGGTGGGGGGAATGGGGAAGGACAACTGTGAGGGATCCAGGCCAATGATCCCCACTCGCCTGCCTGACCATCCATAAGCCTTGATCCTCGGGCCTCCCCAAGTAAGAGGCATTAAGGTGGAATATGGAGTCTTGGATTTTGCAGCCCAAAGCTTGGAGTCATCGCTCAGCTTTGCAGTTTAATCACAGCCCTTGGCCATTCTGAGTGTCAATTTCCTGGTCTGTGAAATAGACCTGGGAAATCTGCAAGATCCTGGCTTTATCCCCAGCTCCATGAGTCCCTTGCTGTGTGACCTTGAACCTGTGGCTCGACTTCTCTGAGCCTTAGTTTCCTGAAAGGCAGGGAATGTCTTAGAGTTTAAACCCAAGGCCTAGGGCTTGCCCAAGTAGCTCAGACTTAAGGAGACTTACGGGCTTTGAATCATGAAAAGAAAACTGTAGCGTTGAAATTTTGTAACACGTTTAATTAAAAGCCTCAAAATGCAGCTTTTATAATATTGAGTCAGCTGCTAGATTGCAAATAAAATCACATATACATAATATTTAGTGGGTGACCTGGATAACATTTGACTCTTTATTTGTGGATACTACTTTAAAAGATTTGATGTGATGTGGGGTGGGCTTACAATGATTCCCTCTCCACTTTTGCTGACTTCCTGTGTCTGCTTCCAGAGGAACTTGATACTTGCGTGTGTGTGTGTGTGTGTGTGTGTGTGTGTGTGTGTAAGTGTGCCCACATGTGTTTTCCTTTTTAAGTATGAGACAGAGAGTAGTGTAATAAATACTTCCAAACTCCCTTCCCATTTCGTGTTGGGGACATCAAGTTGGTAACTTGAAATTGGATATTGATTGGTATCTTGAAATACTCATGATGGGAATATTTACACCGTGGAAACTGGCAAAGATTACAGATCAAGGCTGCCCTGTACCCTAGCTGATTCTTGACCATTTACCAGCATACCTAGTACCCGTTTTATCAGAATGTAGGTTGTCTCTCAATTGGGTTATATCTCTCTTCACTAAGGAAATAAAATATCAGGAGTTCCTGTCATGATGCACTGGAAACGAATTCGACTAGGAACCATGAGGTTTCGGGTTCGATCCCTGGCCTCGCTCAGTGAGTTAAGGATCTGGCATTGCAAAGCACTGTGGTATAGGTCGAAGATGTGGTTCAGATCCTGTGTTGCTGTGGCTGTGGTGTAGGTCGCAGCTGTAGTTCTGAATGAACCCCTAGCCTGGGAACCTCCATGTGCCATGGGTGTGGCCCCCCCAAAAAAAATCAGAGATCTAGTTGAAGCCCCTGTGGACCCCTCCCCAGAGCCATTCCCCATTCTTCCTCCATGGAAGTAACCATTATCCTGAATTTGGGGTTTATCATATCTATGCAATGAAAAAAAAAAAACTCTTCAAATATCTGGTGCTGTCACTGTGGCAGCTTGGGCGGCTGCTGTGGCCCAGTTTCGATCCCTTGCCCCGGACTTTCTTTATGCCAAAAACACCCCACAAAGAACGAGCAAACAAACAAAACCTCTTAAATGTTATTAGGAAGTATAGCTCAAATATAGAAACCCCCAAGAAGCAATGTATAACTTTGTGAGTTATTATAAGGCCAACTCTCTCATAACCTCCACCCACGTCGAGAAGTAGAATTTTGCTGGTTTTTCTCCAAAATCGCTCACTTGTGCTCAGCCCCACCCCCCACCCCAAAGGGCAAGTATTCTGAATTTTATAGTAATCACTTTCTTGTACCTACACATTTATTCTTTTACTACATACATGTGGGGACCTAAACAAGACATGTCGATCTAGAAAAAAGGTGGGGCACGCATAGTAGAACAAGTTCACATGTATCTTCCAGGCCAGTTTAAGAAATCAAACATTATTACCAATTCAACTGAAATCTTGTGGATTCCATGTGTTTTGCCTCTTTGTTCCCAGTCCTTCTCTGAACAGGTAGCCATCAACAGAATTTGGCATTTGGCATTCTCACGCAAACATTTATATTGTTTAGGAAGACATCTATTTGCAGTCGAAGTATACAGTACTGTTTTATAAATTTGAAGGCCTTAAATAAATCAAGTTTTAGGAATTCCCATTGCAGCTCAGCAGAAATGAACCCAACTAGTATCCATGAGGATGCGGGTTCAATCTCTGGCCCTGCTCAGTGGGTTAAGGATCCAGCATTGCTGAGAGCTGTGGTGTAGTTTTCAACTGCAGCTCAGATCTCTTGTTGCTGGGGCTGTGATGTAGGCCAGCAGCTGCAGCTCCGATTTGACCTCTGGCCTAGGAACCTCCATATGCCGAAAAAGCAAATAAATAACTAACTAAAGAAAGTTTCATAGGTTTTCCAGCAACTTGCTTTTCCAGCATTACGTTCTATGACATTCTGTATTTGAAAGGCACTCATGTTGCTGCCTATCATTCTGATTTATTGGTTTTCATGATGGCAATAGAATATAAAACAAAATAGGTTATTTACCCCCCCCCATGCTGGACAATTATATTGTTTCCATGTGTTTGATATCATAAAAGAGCTAGGAAGTGCGTTGTGAAGACACTCTTCTTGGGCTCACACATAAGAAAGAGTTGCTCTACCAAAGAAGATATACAGGTGGCCAACAGGCACATAAAAAATGCTCAACATCTCTAATCCAAGCAATGCAAATCAAAACCACAATGAGCACCTCACACCTGTTAGAATGGCTATCATCAAAAAGTCTACAAATAACAAATGTTGATAAGGATGTGGAGAAAAGAGAACACACACACACACTGCTGGTGGGCATGTAAATGTGTGCAACCACTAAGGAAAACAGTATAGAGTTTCCTCAAACAGCTAAAAATAGAACTATATGATCCAGCAGCTCCACCCTTGGGTATATAGCCAAAGAAAATGAAAACACTAATTCAAAAAGATACATGCAGGAGTTCCCGTCGTGGTGCAGTGGTTAACGAATCCGACTAGGAACCATGAGGTTGCGGGTTCGGTCCCTGCCCTTGCTCAGTGGGTTAACGATCCGGCGTTGCCGTGAGCTGTGGTGTAGGTTGCAGACGCGGCTCGGATCCCATGTTGCTGTGGCTCTGGCGTAGGCCAGTGGCTACAGCTCCGATTCGACCCCTAGCCTGGGAACCTCCATATGTCGCGGGAGCGGCCCAAAGAAATAGCAAAGACAAAAAAAAAAAGATACATGCACCCCAATGTTCATAGTAGTATGATTTACAGTAGCTAAGATGATTGTAAGCAACTGAAGTGTCCTCAACAGATGAATGGATGAAGAAGATGTGGTGTACACACACACACACACACACACACACACACACACACACACGGGACTACTATTCATCCATTAAAAGAAGGAAATTCTGTTATTTTCAACAACGTGGCTGAACGTAGAGGGTAGTTCGACAGAGAAAAGACAGATATTCTATATTATCACTTAAATGTGGAATCAAAAGGAACAAAATAAATGCATGTATATAACAAAACAGAAAAAGACTCACAGATGTAGAGAACAAACTAGTGGTTACCAGTGGGAAGAGGCATGGTAGGGGGTGGGAAGTAAGAGACACAAACTACAATGTATAAAGAAAATGAGGAACAAAGGATACAGTATACAACACAGGGAATGTGGCCATAATTTTGCAATAACTTTTTTTTTTACTGCTCTGCAGCATATGGAGCTCATGAGCAAGGGATCAGATCCAAGTCACAGCCGCGAATAAGCTACAGCTGTGGCAACGTCACATCCTTAACCTATTGTGCCAGGCCTGGTATTGAACCTGTGTCCCAGCGCTCCCGAGATGCTGCCAATCCCATTGCACCACATTGGGAGCTCCTATTCTGTAGTAACTTTCAATGGGGTATAATCTATAAAAATTTTTTTTTCTTTTTATACCACACCTGCTGCATATGCAAGTTCCCAGACTAGGAGTCAAATCGGAGCTGCAGCTGAGGCCTTATACCACAGCCACAGCAATGTTGAATCAGAGCTGCATCTGCAACCTACACTGCAGCTTGTAGCAAAGCCTGATCCTTAACCCACTGAGCGAGGCCAGCGATCAAACCTGCATCCTGGAGTAGCTGTTTTGGTTCAGCACAAACAAGCTCGTCTAGTATCCATGAGGACTCAGGTTTGATGCCTGGCCTCACTCAGTGGATTAAGGATCTGGTGTTGCCATAAGCTGTGGTTGCAGACATGACTCAGATCCTATGTTGCTGGTAATTCTGTTTTCCTTATTCAATACCATTGTATCAGTCCTGCACACTGATTTTGCAAAAGCAGAGTTTATTGCAACCACCACTACAGCTCCAACTTGACCCCTAGCCTGGGAACTTCCATATGCCACTGGAGCAGCCCTAAAAAGACAAAAAAAAAGAAAAAGAAAAAGAAAGAAAGAAAGACAGACAGACAGACAGACACAGACAGACAGACAGACTCCAAAAGTCCTGGCATCCTCACAGAGACACCATTGGGTCCTTAACCCACTGAGCCATAATGGGAACTCCTAATCTATAAAAACATTGAATCACTATGTTACACACCTGAAACTAATACTGTAAATCAACTATACTACAGTAATAATAATAATAATAATGAGTTGCTCTAGAATTTTTCTTTTGAAAAAAAATCAAGACTTGAAATTCTTTCTGTTAAGAGCCTGATAATAAATTTTTTAGACTTTGTGGGCTACATACAATATTTGTCATATATTATTTTTTTTTCTTTTTTTTTTTTTTGCTATTTCTTTGGGCCGTTCCCACGGCATATGGAGGTTCCCAGGCTAGGGGTTGAATCGGAGCTGCAGCCCCTGGCCTACGCCAGAGCCACAGCAACGCGGGATCCGAGCCGCGTCTGCAACCTACACCACAGCTCACGGCAACACCGGATCGATAACCCACTGAGCAAGGGCAGGGACCGAACCCGCAACCTCATGGTTCCTAGTTGGATTCGTTAACCACTGCGCCACGACAGGAACTCCTGTCATATATTATTTTTTAAATCACAACTCATAGTTAAAATGTAAATTTTAATATTGTGGCAGAAAACACAAATCTCTATGTCCATCTACATCTAGATCTATGATAGGGAAATAAGTTTCATGATATAATGCTTATCCTTGCTATATGCCTGCTAACAATTCCCACGCTACTCTATTCTATTTAATCTATTTGTTTAAAAAGTGTTGGTTGGACCCTCTGAATTGATTTTTCTATTATTTCTAGCCTACTTTATTCTATTATTTTGTTTTATATAAAACAAAAATGTCATAATTCACGATAGTAGTTTTTTCTGGTAATTCTGTTTTCCTTATTCAATACCATTGTAGTCAGTCCTACACACTGATTTTGCAAAAGCAAAGTTTATTGCAACCACCGCATTTATACTTTCTGACATACATGGCATGCAGAGGTTCCCTGGACTAGGGATCGAACCCTCGCCACAGCTGTGACCAGAGCCACAGCAGTAACGATGCTGGATCTTTTACCCACTGAGCCATGAGGGAACTCCACTATTCTATTCCTTCATTTAAAAAACCGAATTGCAGAAGTTCCCGTTGTGGCTCAGTGGTTAACGAATCTGACTAGGAACCATCAGGTTGCATGTTCGATCCCTGGCCTCACTCAGTGGGTTAAGGATCAAGCTTTGCCATGAGCTGTGGTGTAGGTTGCAGATGAGGCTTGGATCCTGCATTGCTGTGGCTCTGGCATGGGCAGTGGCTGCAGCTCCAATTAGACCCCTGGCCTGGGAACCTCCATATGCCGCAGGAGCAGCCCAAGAAATGGCAAAAAGATAAAAACAAAAAATGAAAAAAACACCCTGAATTGCAGCCCACCAAATGGACTTTCTCTGATATTTTCTATTCTTATTTTATTCTCTATCCTATTTTCCTATTTTATATTAAAAACAACAATGTGTGGAGTTCCCGTCGTGGCGCAGTGGTTAATGAATCCGACTAGGAACCATGAGGTCTCGGGTTCAGTCCCTGGCCTCACTCAGTGGGTTAAGGATCCGGTGTTGCTGTGAGCTGTGGTGTAGGTTGCAGATGCGGCTCAGATCCTGCGTTGCTGTGGCTCTGGTGTAGGCCGGTGGTTATGGCTCTGATTCAACCCCTAGCCTGGGAATCTCCATATGCCTCAGGAGTGGCCCTAGAAAAGGCAAAAAGACAAAAAGAAAAAAGAAAAAGTGTGCAATCCACAAAATTGACTATTTCTGATATTTTCCATTTTGGGCTTGCCTATTCTTTCCTTTTGTAAAAATATGCTTTGCAACCTGCTAAATGGATTTTGCACCCCACTAATGTGTCCTGACCCAAGATTTGAAAAACACTGCTCTAGGTCCAATGCATTTCCTCTTGGAGACCTCAGGCCAACCCCTGACCCCTTCAACCTCACCTCCTGCCCTCTGCCTCTGGCCCTTGCTTATCTTTAGCCTTCCCAAGCTTTCCCTCCTCTTGGAAGGCTAATGGCAGGCCATTTCATTCTAAATCCCTCCAGTCTTATTCGAAAATTCAAAATGCGCGTGCGTTAGGATCCCAGGCCATTAAAAGACTTGCTGCCCTAACTTGAGACCAAGCAGGCAGTTCTGTCCTTGTCCTGAAGGAGGAGCTGGAAGCCATCAGCGATGGCTCAACAGAGACCCCCCAACACCAAGCCAGATGGGATGGCCAAAGGGCCCTGATGCCCAAGAATGTTGGGGTGCCAACTCAACACTGGTTTTTCGCACCTGGGAGTTTCTTGGGACCCCCATATTCCTTTGGCATAGAGGAAACTTTGGGGGGATTCATTCATTCAACTAGTGTTCGATTGCATCAACTTAGTGCCAAGTTCAAGAAAAACCCACAGCAGAGAAGACCAGCCCAGTCCCTGCTATGGTCAGGAAGACACACATATAACATGTTCTGTTTCTTCTTTTTTATTTTGCTGTGCCCCCAGCACGCAGAAATTCCCAGGCCAGGGATCAAATCCCCATCGTAGCAGTGACCTGAGCCACTGCAGTGACAGGCGAGCTTCTTTATCCGCTAGGCCACCCAAGGAGCTCCCATAAGTGTTACTTTTCTTTTTCTTTCTTTCTTTCTTTTTTTTTTTTTTGTCTTTTTGCCGTTTCTAGGGCCGCTCCCGCGGCATATGGAGGTTCCCAGGCTAGGGGTCGAATCGGAACTGTAGCTGCCGGCCTGTACCACAGCCACAGCAACGTGGGATCCGAACCATGTCTGTGACCTACACCACTGCTCACGGCAACGCCGGATCCTTAACCCACTGAGCAAGGCCAGGGATCGAGCCCACAACCTCATGGTTCCTAGTCAGATCCGTTAACCACTGAGCCATGACGGGAACTCCAAGTGTTAATTTTCTGATAGGGACAGTGATGAGACTGTGGCAGGGGGATGAGATAAGGGGAGTCGAGGTGGGGGACACCCTCAGACTTGATGGTTGGGAAAGGCCTTTGGGACAAGCCCTCTACCCAGTGGCACTACCTGTTGGAAGAGGCAGTGGGTCTCGTCTTTCAAAATGCTAAAGGTACACAGAGGGGAGGGGACGTGGGAAAATTAGAATCATTGAACATGGCTGGCGGGAATGTAAAATGGGGCAACTGCTGTGGGAAGGAGCCTAGCTGTTCCTCAAAAGGTAAAACATAGAGGAGTTCCTGTCTTGGCGCAGTGGTTAACGGATCCGACTAGGAACCATGAAGTTGTGGGTTCGATCCCTGGCCTCGCTCAGTGGGTTAAGGATCCGGTGTTGCCGTGAGCTGTGATGTAGGTCACAGATGCGGCTCAGATCCCGAGTTGCTGTGGCTGTGGTGTAGGCTGGCAGCTACAGCTCCAATTAGACCCCTAGCCTGGGAACCTCCATATGCCTCAGGAGTGGCCCTAGAAAAGGCAAAAAGACAAAAAAAAAAAGTAAAACATAGAGTTACCATTGGACCCAATAATTCTGCTCATGGATATCTGCCCAAGAAAAATGAAAACTTTTTTTTTTTCATGGCCACGCCCCCAGCATACGGAAGTTCCTTAACCTACTGTGCCAGGCCAGGGATCAAACCTGAGCCTCTGCAGAGGCAATGCCAGATCCTTAACTCCCTGTGCCACAGCAGGAACCGCAAGAAATGAAAACTTACTTTCACCCTAAAAGTTGGATGCTTGTAACAGCGTAATTCGTAATAGCCAAGGCGTGGAAACAACCCAGTGTCCATCAATAACAGATGAACAGATACCCAAAATGTAGTCCATCCTTGCAAAGGAATATGATTCATCCTTAAAAAGGAACAAAGCAGTGACATATACAACATAGATGAACCTTGAAATCGCTATATTCAATGGAATAAGTCAGGCACAAAAGGCCCACATAGTGTATAATGACACTTCTGTGAAGTGTCCAGACCAGGCAAATCCACAGGGACAGAGGGTGAATCGGTGGTGGCCAAGGGCTATGGGGGGGGGGGGGTAGGGAGGCTTGGGGGTGACAGCTAAGGAATGCAAGATTTCTTTGGGGGGTAATAAAAGTGTTCTAAAACTGATGGTGGTGAGGGCTGCAAACCTCTGAGAACACACCAGGAGCCACTGAAGTGGAGGAGTTCCATTGTGGCTCAGTGGTAACATACCTGACTAGTATCCATGAGGACATAGATTTAATCCCTGGCCTCACTCAGTGGATTAAGGATCCAGAGCTGTCCTGAGCTGTGGTGTAGGTCGCAGACGAGGCTCAGATCTGGCATTGCTGTGGCTGTGGCGTAGGCTGGCGGTTGCAGCTCCAATTTGACCCCTAGCTTGGGAACTTCCATATGCTGCGGGTGTGGCCCTAAAAAGACAAAAAAAGGGGGGGGTGTCATTGAGCTGGACACTTTATTTATTTATTTACTTTGTCTTTTGTCTTTTTAGGGCTGCACCTGTGGCACATGGAGGTTCCCAGGCTAGGGGTTGAATCAGAGCTGCAGCCACCGGCCTACACCACAGTCACAGCACTGCAAGATCTGAGCCAAATCTGCAACCTACACCACAACTCAAAGCAACGCCGGATCTTTAACCCAGTGAGCAAGGCCAGGGATCGAACCCGCAGCCTCATCGTTGCTAGTCAGATTCATTTCCACTTAGACACAATGGGAACTCCTGAGCTGGACACTTTAAAGGGGATAAATTAGAAGGTATGTGAATTTATCTCAGTAAAAACTTAAAAAAAAAAAAAAAGCTGAAGGGGAAACGTTTCTCTCCTCCCCTGTTCCCCTCCCAGGAGGCAGGATCTGTTGTGAGTTTCTGCGGTCTCTGGAAAGAGACGTTTGTTTGTTACACCTGCAAGGAAGTTCTATGCATTTCTTGTTTTTACCACCAACGGTGCAAACTACACTTGCTGTTCTGAACTTTGCTTTATTCAGTCAGCCCAGTCGATTGGAGGTGCCAATAATGGAGAGCTGCCTTTTTCTCTCTTTGTCTATCTTTCTCTCTTTGCTGTATCTGTAGAGTTCGCCTCTGCCTGTGTACTGCTACTTTAATTCCCTTAGCAACAAACATTTAAGCTGTTTCCAATTTCTTGCCACTACAGACAGTGCAGTGAGAGGTCACTTCACACACCTGAAAAAATAGGGGGAGGAGAATTTTCTAGAAGGATAAAATGGCTGGGGCAAAGTGCACGTTCCTTTGAATTGGGATAGATAGGACTAAATTGCCCTCTGTGGGGGTTGTTCTTCGAGCCATCAGCAGTGCAGGTGACCAAAGACGTGGCTTCTGAGCAAAGATCTGAAGGATAAGTGGGAAGGATAGGAAGGTCATATCACAGTGTTCTGGGCAGAGGGCACAGCCTGTGCAAAGGCCCTGGGGCATGATTGTGCCTGACCTATTGGAGGAACAGCAGAGTGAATGAGGCAGAGGGGGACAGAGGGAGGAGAGGTGAGCAGAGAGGGGAGAGGGGTGGGAGGTTGTGCAGGGCCTTGTGGGCTGAAGGGAGGAACCAGGTTTTTACCCCAGGGGAGGTGGGAGCTCTGGAGGGCTGTGGGCAGAGGAGGGCGGGGCCTGACTCCCTTCAGCGCTCTGAGAAGGACAGAAGCCTACTGGGGGTCGCCTCCGCCCTGACCCATCACTGTGCCCCCTATAATCTGATTAAAACTGTATCGAGTAGTTGAAAAAACACAATATTAACAAAAAACGATATATTCTTACTCTCAAAATGTATATGGGAATTCTCTTGTGGTGTAATGGGTTGCAGATCCCGGATTGTCATTGCAGTGGCTCAAGTTGCTGCTGTGGCGTGGGTTCAATCCCTGGCCAGGGAACTTCTGCATGCTGTAGGCATGGCCCCCAAAAAACCCCCCAAAAAGCATATCTGTAATAACTCCCTATGCTGATCTAATAGTGATTTTAGTTCTTCCCACTTATCAGGCATCTCCTGTGTGTAGACATTGTGCTGAGCGCTTTGCAGCACTTATAAGCATCCACTGAGGGAGGTAATATTATTATTTTTTAAAATTGTTTTTGTCTTTTTAGGGCCGCACCCATGGCATATGGAGGATATGGAGGTTCCTAGGCTATGGATTGAATTGGAGCTGTAGCCGCTGGCCTATGCCACAGCCACAGCAATGCCAGATCTGAGCCGCATCTGCAACCTACACCATAGCTCATAGCAACACCATATCCTTAACCCACTGAGCGAGGCCAGGAATCGAACCCGCATCCTCATGTGTCCTAGTCAGGTTCGTTTCCGCTGAGCCATGACAAGAACTCCAGTATTATGAGTATTATTATTCCCATTGTACAGATTAGGACAATTGAGGCTCCAGGAGGTGCCGGTACCTGCCCAAGGCCATTAGCTACTGCAGTGTCTGGCGGCAGAGATCTTAAGCCAGATCGGATCCTCACCAGCATTTTGCCCCAATTCCTGACTTGTGCTCCCTGAACTTTTGCTCTCAACGGAGGGCCAGAGAAGGGGCAGAGCCTGCTCAAGATCACACAGGGGGCAGGTGCCCAAGTGGGTCTGGAGCTTAAGTCTGCTCTCCTCTGATCCACCCCCCTGGAGCCCTCCCCTGAGGTCAGCTGGGCTAGAGATGAGCCGTATTGCACAGAAAAGACTACGGGTGGCAGCAGAAGCAGTGACAACATTTGTGGCAGGGGCATGAATACTCTGCCCTCCCTCCCCAGGCTTGCATGAAGTCCACTCACTGCTCCTTCGGAGACCTGGGGGACAGGCAGCGTCTTGATGCCCATTCAACAGATGAGGAAATGGCGGCACAGAGAGGCCACAGCACTTGCAGAGGATCACACGGCAGGGAGGTGGGGACACTGGGTTTTTTGGGTTTTTTTGGTTTTTTTTTGTGTTTTTTTTGTTTGTTTGTTTGTTTTTGCTTTTTAGGGCCACACCTGAAGCATATGGAAGTTCCCAGGCTAGGGGTCCAATCAGAGCTGCCGCAGCTGCTGATCTACACCAAAGCCACAGCAACGTGGGATCCGAGCCGCGTCTGCAACCTGCACCACAGCTCACGGCAATGCTGGATCCTTAACCCACTGAGCGAGGCCAGGGATGGAAAAGGCCTCCTCATGGATCCTAGTTGGAATTCATCTCTGCTGAGCCACTATGGGAATTGCCTTTTCTTTTTTTTTTTTTTAATTTTTTTGATGCTAGGATTTTAACTGGGATCTCAAAAACAAAAATGCCAGCCCTCTCAGCCACCAAACTCTGATGACAAATGAGGCCCAGGGAGGTGAAATGACTTTGGCCAAGGAAACTCCACCCTTCCTAACTTCCGCCTTTGCACCTGGCCTTCAGAAGCCATACAAAAACCACCTCTGCTCAGGTGACCGATGCCACAAGGCCCTTCCTTCTCCCCAGGGACAGAGGCCACCCCCTTTCCTTGCTTCTCTCTGGGGGGCACCATCTTCATTATCAAAGTTCCTGGGGAGTCACTGAGGGCCCAGGACTCCGTCTCACTCAGGGGGTCACAGCAGAACCCCTACTGTGGGGTCAAGGGCATTTGGGGCCAAGGTCATTCTCTCTGTGGGGTGCTGAGCAGCATCCCTGGCCCCCACCCCCTTGATTCCACTAGTTCCCTCCCCAGTTGTGACAACCACAACTGTCCCCAGACGTCTCCCAGGCAGAATCACCTGGGTTGAGAGCAGCTGGCTGAGTTCCTGCCCTGGTTTCTGATTCACCTTTTGTGAAATCACTGGGCCGGAAGAACAGCCAACACCTTGCCTTCTTCCGGGTTGGGGCCTTCTCTGTCCCTTGTCTGCCCGCCTCCCCCTGTTCCCAGGAGCTTTGAAGACAAGCCTTAGCCCTGATCCTCCCGCATCACTACCTGCGATGGGTTTTCTGCGTGGAAATCCGAAGTCCCTTGAATCAACAAGTACATTCTCTTCTTGGCTAGAATGTGCTCCCGACCCATGCAGGAGGCCTGAACGAAGTAAAAGACGTGGCAGATTTTGCTGGTGAAGGTAGAAGGGAGCCTGGGAGGTAAGTTGAAATGGAAGTCAAAGGTGTGGCTGCCTGCACTTAACCAATTATCTGAAAGCAAAACACACCGATGCCATCAGAAGGTTCTAGAATCTCTTTTTCTTTTTTTTTTCCCCTCTTCTCTTTATTTATTGTTTTGGCAGGGAGCTTGTTCTGGGCCTGGCCTGTCTGTTCCTGAGCTTGGCTGAGCTCTATGCTTTTAGGGATCAAAAAAGCCCAGGGCCAGAAATATTAGGCTGGAGCTGGGCTGAAGAGGGATGGCCTAGGTGGGTGATGGCGGCTGGGGTGATTACCCCAAGCCACCAACTGGGACTTGCTTGCCCCCGGCTGTGTGCTTAGGAACCTGGAAGTGCAGCCTGCAGGATTTGGACACACATTCATTCAACAAACATATCTTGGGTCCCTACCATGTTCTAGAGGCTATTTTAGGCTGTGTGTGTACAGCAGAGCCCAAAGCAGGCAAATCTCTGCACTGGCAGAGCTTGGCCTTCCGTGCACAGCATACAGTAGGTGCTTGATATTTGTTGATTGGCTGAGTGATGACTGAGGTGAGGGAGGGGAAGCATTTCTCCCAAACTCTCTTATTACCGTGTCTTCCTTGCCTGATGGCAACCTCAGTGACACCAGGGACCCTGTCTGTGTTGTTCGCTGTTGCATCCCCAGCACCTGGCCCAGTTGTTGAGCACAGTGGGTGCTTAATGCATGTTTGTGAAGAAAATGAATGGCCTGATTTCGGGCTTGAGGTGGATGTCTCTCGGGGGAAATGATGCTTCTCTTGGAAATTGGGAAGGTGTTCCCTGATGCCGTGGATGGTGTGGGGGTTGGGGGTGCGGGGGCAGGTGGTGGAGGGGGGAGTGTTTTAATTGAAAAAACTAACACCTATCAAGCCCTTACTGTATGCACCCATCCCCCGCCCCTTCTGAGCCCTCTGCATGCCATTAAATCATTAGGTCCTCAAGACAATCTTAGGAGGCAGGACTTTTCCTTATTCCCATTTTCCAGATGGGTTCACTGGGACCCAGAGAGATGACCCATTGCTGAGTATTGCTGCTGTCCCTTCCTTAGATATCTGCAAGGGAGGTACCCTTTCTGTCACCAGATCTGAACTTGGTAGTCACCTCTTGAGAGAGACCTGCCTGGACAACTCTATCTAAAATAAAATTTTGTTCAGCCAAGCATTGGCCAAGCGTTCTGCTCAATTGTGGAATATCTGGAAACAGCTCCATGACATGTAGTTCCCTGGCAACTCAGGCTCCCTGATGACTGTCCAGAATTTTGATCTGAACCAGGAGGGGGGGGTTGTTGACTGACTAACAGATGTGTTTACCTTCCAGACCCAGGTTCCTATTCTGGCTAAGGCTGGCTGCTGGCCTCGTCCTTACCCTCCACTGGGAATGTCTTTGTCTTGTGCACGTAGTCAGCTTTGTTGTTGCAAATAACATCTCGGCTATAATCCCGGGATGCTCCAGTTTCTTCATTCCACTCCACGTAACCTCTTCCCACGAGCTCCACCTTCACTATGGGGTCCACCAGGGTACTGTTCAGGGTTAGGACCACCTGCCCTTTTATGCTGGAGCCGGCCAGGTAGACCGCATCCTTGGGCAGCACTAATTCAATCGACTTCACCACAGACATGGGGGGTTGGGGTGGTGGAGAAACATCCTCCCCCCTCCCCCATGTCACCGAGATTCCGGGTTCCTTGGCCACAGTGAGGTCACCTGTCTGTGACATCATCCAGCCAGGATTCGGGGAAGGGGTTCCCAATGACCAAGATGGGAGGCAAGGTTGTTGTCTGGGGGCGGGTGGCAGCTTGGGAATCCCCAAATCTTCATTGTTTCCGGAAATGGTAGCCCGAGCTCTTTTTCGTAGGAGATAACAAACAAGAAAACAGCATGATCCCAACATTCCTGCCAAATAGAGAACACCTGTTACCCTGCCAGAGGCCACTCTTGTGAGGCAGACATTATGGGCTCCGTTAACAGATGGAGAGGCACAGGGGAGGAGCCTCGCGGTATTTTCTGTCCCGTCAAAGGTCCCCTAAGTGTGGCATGTGCACCCTTTGGGGCTCACACATTGATGCTGGGTCTTACGCAAACACTCGTTTTCATTTTAATGGCTCTCTATTTATACCAGTCTGTGTTGGCAGGCAAAGGATAGCTATGGCCAGAACATGGAATCTCAGAGCACTGCATGCCCCACTAAATATGGACACCATCTCCCCTCATAGCTAACATTTGTCTTTATGCCTGCATCTCTTCCATTGGGTGCAAATTCCTGCTAGGGCAGAACATTTTTTTTTTTTTTTTGTCTTTTTGCTATTTCTTTGGGCCGCTCCCGCGGCATATGGAGGTTCCCAGGCTAGGGGTCCAATCGGAGCCACAGCCACAGCAACGCGGGATCCGAGCCGCGTCTGCAACCTACACCACAGCTCACGGCAACACCGGATCATCAACCCACTGAGCAAGGGCAGGGACCGAACCGCAACCTCATGGTTCCCAGTTGGATTCGTCAACCACTGCGCCAAGACAGGAACTCCACATTTTTTTTTTTTTAATTGGGGCCACACCTGCTGTGGCCTATGGACATTCCCAGGCTAGGGGTCTAATTGGAGCTGCAGCTGCCAACCTACACCATAGCCATAGTAATGCCAGATCCAAGCCGCATCTGCGACCTATGCCACAGCTTTCGGCATCCTGGGATCCTTAACTCACTGAACGAGGCCAGGGATTGAACCCACATCCTCATGAATACTAGTCAAGTTTTTAACCCATTGAGCCACCAAGGGAACTCCTGGGGCAGGATTTTAACTGCTGGACCCAAGGCCTGGTTCAGACAAGTTTGTTGAATGATTTAATAACTGTTGCATGCATATCCTTTTGCAAAAGGGAAATTGAGGCCCTCTGCACCCTAGTGGTTTATTCCTGTTGCCCGGTTTGCACGTGGGCCAGTGAAATTAGGATACTGGAGCAGAAGAGGTGCTAGGAAGTGTCCATTCTCCACGCTCCACCAGGCCTCATTTACTGTCTTTGTTGTATATTGCTTTATTTGATGTGATATCTTTAGTGGACATCAACATCTTGTTTTCCCAACTGGTTTGCAAGCTTCTTTTGGAAATGCTTGGCATGGTCTCTTATTCGAGGTTGTTAACTGACCTAAGCAACCCCTCTGACTTTTTCAAAATGACTAGAGAAATGGGGCCCTGTGTCATCACCCCTCAATGGCTTTTCTGTAGGGAAAGCCAGACACCCTTCTTTTTTGTTTTGTTTTGTTTGCTTGCTTGCTTTTTAAGGCCACACCTGCAGCATACGGAGGTTCCCAGGCTAGGGGTCAAATTGGAGCTACAGCTGCTGGCCTACATCACAGCCACAGCGACACCAGATCTGAGCCACGTCTGTGACCTGCGCCAGAACTCAGGGCAACACCGGATTCTTAACCCACTGAGCGAGGCCAGGGATCGAACCCTGTAACCTCCTGGTTCCTGGTTGGATTCATTTCCGCTGTGGCCAGGGATTGAACCCGTAACCTCATGGCTCCTAGTTGGATTCGTTCCCGCTGCACCACAATGGGAGCTCCCAGACACCTTTTTCTGTGTCATTCAACTTCAGATATCCAAGGAACCTGAGCTGTGCTCTGCACCAAATGTTCATGAAGAAGATAAGGCCTATTTCCTCTTTTGGCCAGCCATGTTGAGTTTTTGCAATAGCAGGCACAGATGGTGTGCTCTCGCCAGGAACAGGCGCGTTCTTGGGGCAGGTGTTGTCAACTTGGAAGATTTCATTTGCCTCACAAGCTGGGGGAGGCCTGCCTGATACCTGCTAACACCTGGGACGTGGTCTCTAAGTGGCTGATGGCAGAGCGTCTAGACATGAGTTCAGTAGCATGGATGGAGTTTTGAAGCTGCAGCAGCTTGGCTTTGTGTACTGGAGTGTATTAGTTCCTTCTGGCTGCTATGACAAACTACCACAAATTCCATGGCTTAAAACAACTCAAATTGATTCTCTTATAGTTCTGGAGGTCAGAGGTTTGAAATGGGGCTAAAGTCAAGGTGTTGGCAGGATACTGATATAAGATTCTAGGAGAGAATCCGGCTCTTGCCTTTTCCAGCTTCTAGAAGCTTCCCCCATCCTTTGCCTCTTGGTTTCATCATTCCAATCTCTACTTCTTTCATCACTTTTCCTCTGACTTGATCCTCTCTTTCACTTATTAGGACCCTTGTGATGACGTTGGGCCAGCCCAAATAATCTAGGATAATCTCCCCATCTCCTTAATTTATCTTTAATTCCATCTGCAAAGGCCCTTTTGCCAGGGAAGGTACTATATTCACAGGCTCAGGGGATTAAAATGTGGACCTCTTTGCAAGGGGAGGGGGGCCTAATCTGTCTACCCACCAGGGGAAACAAAAGCAGAAGTACTAGTGCCAAGCTAGAAGGAACTCTCCATGTGGCCAGAGAAACCTTGTAAAAACATAGATTGGAGCTCATCGCTTTTCTGCTCCCATTCCTCCCATGCTACCCACTGCCCTCGAGAGAAAAGACCAAAGTCATCCTGGTGGCCTGTGAGGTCTTCTACGACAGACACCCTTCTGACCTCATCTGCTCCCGCCCTCCCCTTTGCTGCATCTGTCTGGCTCCACGGGTTCCTAGCTGCTCTCTCCATTTCTCAGACTTTTCCGGTCTGGAGCCTGCCAGTCCCTCCTGGACCCATCTGTCCTTGGTTTCTCATCTCAGATCTCAGCTCAAATGTCATCCGCTCAGAGAGGCCCACCTCTCCACCTCAACCAGAATATCCTCTCTCCCTGCCCCCCACAGGACTGCTAGTCACTCTCCACCTTGTGACCTGTCTTCATTGCATGTGTGGTATCTGAAATGATTTGCTTTATTTATTCATTTCTTGCTTGTCTCCCCAGATGAGAATTTAACCTCTCAGAGACCACGGACAGGGTCGGTCTTTGCCCACTCTTGAGCCCCTAGCTCTGAGCACCCTGTCCAGGCACTTTGTAGGTGCTCGGCATGGGTCACTGTGTGCCCGCCAAGACTGGCCAGAGCATAGCAGGCAGGGCCGAGGGGGCAGGGCAGCCCTGCCCGCCTGGACAGCTCTGAGAAGGCGGGAAAACGAGGCGGGAAAACCCAGCAAACAAGCCCTGCGGGTGGGTAGGGTGGGGAGCGCTGGCGAGCCCTGACGCTAGGGAGTGGGAATAGGGGATCAGGCCCATCATCGGGGTGTAGGCGGTCTCCTGGGGGGGGTCCCCTCAAATTCTCCTGCATAATTTGGACACTGATTCCCGCCTTCCCACTCTACTGGTCAATGCAAGCCTGGTGAGAGAGGCTGAAGGAACAGGCTTAGGAGGTCAGGGGTCTCTCTGGGGGTCCCTGCCCCAGGGGGTCTCTAGGACCCCTGGAGGGCAACCCATGGTCAGGGGGCCCAGGTCCCGCCACTGGGCCCGGTTGCACGCTGGGCGCGCCCAGCAGAGCGCGCAGGGCTGGGCGGGGCCGTGGCCCGCTGGGCGGAGGGGGGGGTGGACAGAGGCGGGGGCGCCCCCCACCCCCTTTCTCGCTTCCCGCCACAGCGACGGCCAATCACTAGGCAGGCACCCGCCCCCGGCGCGGCCTCCAGTGGCCCCGCAACTCCCAAACGCCAAGTTTTCGCGGGAAAAAAATCAGAGCGGCTGGCAGCGCGGCGGGCAGTGGTAGTCGTCCGGGCACTCCGGATCGTACACAATTCCGCCTGGGGTCCTGGCCACACACGCGACTCCTTTGCCATCTCCAGAAGGGCCAGCGCGCAGGCAAGCAAGTGGATCCGGGAGGCTAGAGAGGTGAGCGGCCAGGCTGATCTAGGTGCCAGCCTGGGCCGGGGCGCGGGGGTGGGCATGTGTGTCGGGGGTAAAGGACCCGGCGGGTTGACTCTGCAAAACTTTCCGGAGCGGCCCAGGACGCTAGCCCAGCACCGACGCACGCGTTCCCCGCGCCAGGGCTGCCCCACACGCGGTTTCGGGGTTTGCCCACCGCCCTGCCGGCCTCTGGGAGTCGTCCCTGGCAGCCCCGGTTCTGGCAGAGGCGAGCGGAACATCCCCGGCGCCCAGCGGTGGTCGCGCCGGCTGGGTGGGGGAGGGCCCGGCGAGCCGCGGGGGAGGATGTCAGGCTCCGCGCCTGCGCGCGGGGCGCCCCGCGATTCAATTGTCGCGCCCGAGCCCGATTTCGCGCGCCCTTAGTTCCCCGGGCGCGTCTGGGCCAATGGGGAGCGAACAGGGCGGAGCGGTCGGATGCAGCGGAGCCAATGAGAGAGGCGGCTCAAGTGAAGGGGGCGGGACTTGGCGCGCGGGCCCCTCGGCCCGTCCCGGTGGTGGGGGTGGGCGTGGGCTCGCTGGCGTGGCCCGCGCGGGCGGGCGGGAGGAGAAGAGGGGCTCAGTGGCCCTGCGTCGGGGTCCGAGAAACGGACGGGAGCGCTAGCCGGCCGTGGGGCCGAAGTGAGTAGCGCGGCGCTCGCGGGGGCGGCCGGGACGGGACGGCCGGTTGCCATGGCCACCGCGGGGCCGGTGGCGTCGCGCAGGCGCGGGGGGTGGCGGGGCGGGGGCCGCGGGCCCCCGGGGTCCGGAGCTTTCGGGTCTCGGGTGGGGTCCTCCCCCTTCCGACACACTTAGTTGAGTTCCTTGGGACTTCTGAAGTTCTACCTGGAGCGGGACTTTGGGGTTTCCCTCTTGCGTTAGTATTAACCACGGGAATGAATGAATGAATGAATGAACAAACTCGGCCCTTCAGCGTTTGACTCTGTCCCCTTTCCTCCTCTGGTTCTGGGTGGTTTTTTTTTTCCTTTGTGCAAGGATGGGTTGCCTGAGTGGTCCAAGGAGCCTTTTGCTCTCCCTTAATTTCCCCTACCTCAATCCTCCACCGGTGCTACTCATTAATTAACTCCTTAATTGACTCTGGACCAGCCGTGGCAGTCTATGGGGATTAGGGCGCTGGGAGGGCGTTCTGGGAGTTTCCCGGTGTCCAGAGTCTGGACAATAGCAAGGATGGCCCGTGTATGGCACGTCTGGCGGTGGCAGTGACGGCGGCACTGACCTAGGACTCCGGCTCTCTCCTCCTCAGCACCAGCAGACATCATGTGGATCCAGGTTCGCACCATGGACGGGAAGGTGGCCCACACTGTGAACTCCCTGTCCAGGCTGACCAAGGTGGAAAATCTGAGGAGGAGGATCCAGGAGGTGTTCCACGTGGAGCCAGGACTGCAGAGGCTTTTCTACAGGGGCAAGCAGGTAAACCCGCCCTGCAGGCTGCCCGCCTGCCCGCCCAGGACCTTTGTTCTTGCCTCATCCAGGCACCGCACACACACTCTTCCCCCCTCGTCCGGTCTGCTTCGCCACAGAAACCTCCATAGCCTGAGCAAGGAACAAAGGCTCGACTCCCAGACTGACACACCAGGCGGGCAGCCGGCCCTCGAATCTGTTGCATTTGGGGGTTTTTAAACTCTCAGCTCCCTTTTGTTTTTGAAGCTCTCCTCAGAGTAATTTCTAGAAAAAAAGAAGTTCGAGGTGGCCCATGAAAGGCTGATGAATTTCGAGGAAGAGCCTAGACTCATTACTCAGACATTACGATGGAAGCGACTGGGTCTTTCTTTGAAACAGACACCGATGACCCACGCAGCCTGCACCTACGGAGCTTCCGACCCCCACAGGGTTTTCTAGAAATATGGATCAGCTTATTCAGAGTTGGAGATGGCGCTTGCTAATCAGGAATTTCCACCACTCTGGGCCTGCTCTCCGGCCGCAGCGGCTACCCCTGTTCAGGGTTTTGTGCTTTCTGAGGCCTCTGCTGGCCCTGCCCCTCTGTCTCCTCTCTTCCTGATCGCCCCCAGTCACTGTAGCAATTTAAGATGGCCACCCTTGTTTGAGCGGCTGCCCACTTTGGGGGCGCTTTCTCCAGTGGCCCCCCCGGGGGTTTCCATTTCTGTCGGTGTCTTGGGGAGGTGGATAGCAGGTCAGGCTGTGATTGGGATTTCCCTGAGTGGGGAGATAGTACCACAGAAGGAATCGTCCCATTTGCTGGGGCCACCCTGGAGTTGAGTGGACTGGAGGGACCTTGGCGGCATAGAGGCTTCACTGGATTAAAAGTGTGTAGTCTAGCTCCGTGCAGACTTTGTTGTTGTCGCGTTTTGAACCGGGCACTGCCGCCATCTGCTGTCTAGGTTGAAAAATAAACGCTCCCCGCCAGACCAGGATTTTTGGGGGCTGGGAGGATCCTGTGTCCCTACTGGAAATGAGACCTGATGATTAATTCCCTGGGCTTGCTGTATCCTCACAGACCTTTTGCCTCTTTCCTCTGAGAGATTTGATGGCTTGAGTGTCTTAAGAATCTTGACTTAAGGCGCCCTACCCAGGGAGGGGAAGCTGATCCCAAGAACTTGGGGATTTGGCTGCTGTCATGTGTGCGCCTTGGGGAGTGAAGCTCCCCTGGGATGCTGGCGCTCTCCTCCTCCTCCAGCAGTGGCTCATTTTTCAGCCACCAAACTGATTTTTTTTTTTTTTTCCTGCATCCACGGCATGCAGAAGTTCCTGGGCCAGGGAGTGAACCTGTGCCACAGCAGTGACAATGCCAGATCCTTAACCACTAGGCCACCAGGGAACTCCTTCCAAACTGATTTTGTTCTTCCCCTCCCCCGACCCCTGTCTTGGTGTTCAGGAGAAGGTCCTTCCACAGAGTTTCTGAAGACCCCCCCACAGGCACCTGGTAGAAAGTTCATTCAAAGGCGGGTTGGATGGAGTCCTCTTAGGTTAAAGAGAGTGAATATTTTTGAGAACCTGCTGTGTGCCAGGCACTGCATATTTTAATTTTTACGTTCAGAAGCATGCAGAAAAGTTGGAAGAGCCATGAATGCCTGCACACCTACCCGTGGCTCTGATCGCTGACATTTCACACAGTTGCTTTATAAACGCAGTTCCCTCTGCCTCTGTCCATCCACCAGCCCATCTTATTTTGGGGGATGCATTTCAGACTAAGTTGCAGACACTGGTTCATGTCTCTCCTTAAACCTTTCAGTGTGCCTGTCAGCTAGAGTACAATATTTATTTGTGGTTCTTGTTTTTTAAGAAAAAATTTGCCTATAGCGAGATACACGTCTTGAGCGGACTGTTTGGAGTTTTGATAAATGCCTACACTCGTAGCCAAACCCCTGTCTCTCTGCCTTGGTAACGTAATACCTGATCCATACAGAAGACTTTGTGATGTTCGTGTGAGCTGTAAACTGTGCTCATAACAGCAGCGCCTAAATGTGTTACACATGGGCCTCGTGACTTTATCTTCAGAATGTCAGCAATGACAGCGCTCAACTCTGCCTTCTCGTGGTGCATCTTTGGAAGTTCTGAGAAGGTTCCGTGTTCCCACGTAACTTCTAACTGCTGCTCCTTCCCTTCTCTGCGCCCAGTCCCCACTCAGCCAGCTTGTGCCCTGTGTGGAGCTCTTGGTAGCTTTTCATAGCTCTTTCTGCCTTCCTCCCTTCCGGGTAAGGAAGCCAGGCCTTCGTGTGATGCAATTTCCCCAGGGTTGCATGACCAGGAAGTGGCCCGACCTCAGGGAGGTGTGCACAGGGCCAGGAGGGTGGGGGACAAAGGCACACAGTGGCACCTCGAAGCAAGTCAGGTCTGCATACAGACTAGGCTAATCGCGACAGAAAGTCGTGCAGTTTCCAGCGAGTGCACAGGAGCTGTTTTTACAGAATGTTCTAGAGAGTGTTCGCAATCCTGTCCCCCTTTTTTTAAGGAAACAGGGCTTCACAGTCCCAAGGTCTGTGGTGAGGCTGACTGGCGATAAAGCAGAAGAGAGTTGCGTCTTCAGGATATGGGAGGGTTTCGAGGCTGGCTTGTCGAGGCTGAATAGGTTGGCGGTTATGTCGCTTGATGGCCGGAAATGCAGGGAGCCCAATGGGGGAAGGGACTCTGGGCGGCTGGCCCAGGCTGGGCAAGGGCGAGAGGCATCTGGTGCCTTCTTTTTGGGTGCTGGTAAAAATAACAATAGCTGTCACTCGTGGTGCCTCTGAACGTGTTCAGGTACCCTGCTGGGCTTTACATAATGTTCCCAAGGGCCCTGGCCAGGGACGCTGTCCCTGCTTTGCCATCAGACAGAGGTCATTGTGGACCCACCGTGTACACGCTTTGAGAATTCAGGGAGGCCTCCCGCCTGGCTCATGGAGAAGGTGCAGTACCTCAGTGAGCGCAGGGCCAACCCCCAGCGAGCTCATCCTCTGCGGGGGGCCTTGGGCGCTGTGGGGTGTGGAGCTGCCTCCCTGGTCCCACCCACTCGATGCCACTCCAGTCGAAACCACCACAGAGTCCCCCGACTTTGCCAGGTGCCCCCGGGGGCCAAATTGTTCCTAGTCGAGGAATTATTTGGTAGGTAATTGCCTTTAGGAAAACGGTCTGGAAGATCAGTGGAAGTGGCATCCAGGGTCCCTCATGTCACAGTGCCCTGCCAGATGTCCCTGCCCCATGGGCCTTTTCTGAATGTCTGCTTGATTTTCCCAAAGGACAGGGTCAGGCGGCATATAGGACAGACAGGCTGAGACCCGTCCTTCAGGCTGTGTGAAGGAGATTCCTTTCCTTCCTTCTCCCCTGGAGGGCTGGAAGCACACCCTTTAGGACAAGGACTAGCAAACCCTTTCTGTTAAGGAGCCTGAGGTGTCCAGCGGTGGGCTGTGGGGTTTTAGTGAGTCTTAGTAAAGTTTATTTGCAAGGAAGTTCCCTTCGTGGCTCAGTGGTTAACGAACCTGACTAGGATCCATGGGGTTGCGGGTTTGATCCCTGACCTCTCTCAGTGGGCTAAGGATCCAGTGTTGCTGTGAGCTGTGGTGTAGGTCGCAGATGTGACGTTGCTGTGGCTTCAGTGTAGGCTGGAAGCTGTAGCTCCAGTTCAACCCCTAGCCTGGGAACCTCCATATGCTGTGGGTGCAGCCCTAAAAAGAAAAAAAAAATTATTTGCCAAAGGGGAGGCCAGAAGTGTCCTGCTGGCTGGAGTGTGATAGTTATACCCAAGCCTCATCCTGGGTGGCAGGTCTGGGTCATCCCCTCAGGTTAGTCTGGCTGCCCTGGGATGCACTGGACCGTGTCCCCAGGCCCTGGTGTTGCAGGTGTCCTCAGGGCACGGGTGCTCACACTGTTCTCGGGACCCCTTTCCACTCTCCAAAGTGAGGGGGAATGCCAAAGAGCATTTGTGCCCGTGGATCATGTCTTATTTTTGTTGTGGTAGCAGTTGGAAGCCTAGAAAAGTTGACAGCTCGAAAACATGCATGTACATTTCCTGAGGGGCAGGCTCTTTACCCCGCCAGACTGTGATAGTCTGAAAAGGGCCAGTGGCATCACGATGTCACTACACAGTAGCCTGAGCCTCACAGACCCTCCCCAAATGCCCCTCCAGCTGTGGCCCAGTGGGGTCAAAGGGCAAAATTCACTTGTTGGGACCAATCCTATCTGTTGGGGAGGGGACATGAAGAGACAGTCACGCCTGTGCTTGAGATGCTGTGCGCTATGCTTGCCCCTCTCTGTCCCTCCACCAGGGCTGGGTCCTGTTTGGTGTCTTTTCTTCCCTCTCCTCTCATCTGTCTGGCCTGCACCTCAAGTTGCTGTGGTGGCCTTGACAGGAAGGCAGGGGCTGGGGCTGCACCCTCAGTGTCTCACTTGCTTACTGTTCAGGCTCTCACAGATGCCCCACCCTCCTCGGGGCCCTGCTGTCTGCCTTACAGCCCCTCCACCTTTCCCCAAAAATTACTGCCTCTAAGCCACCCGGAGACCCACTCCCAACCCAGCCCGGTGGCATTTCTTTCCTTTTGTCTTTGGGCAGCACTCAGCACCTGAAAAGTCACCCCCCTCCCCCAGTTTCCCTGAGGGGACAGAAAGTGGGCAGGGACTGTTGGCTGGAGAGCTTTGATTCCAAGCTTCCAAAGGGAAAGGGCACTTGTCACACGGTCTGTGTGTTTATTTCACTTCACACACGCGCATGGCCCAGAATGCCAAGTGTCCAGGAAGCGCAGTCGGATGAGAGGAGGTGTGATCTAAATGCCGCGGGCGGTTTTGCCTTTACACCTGAAGCTGCCCTGCAGGATCCTCGGCCCCAAACCCTGGGTGCGTGTTTGACTACAGGCAGTTTAAGGGATATTCCCTGGGAATTTTGGTTATACAGGATTTTAACTGTGAGGTTTAATTTTAACAGAAGAGCCTCTAATGTAAGGTGCAGCTCGCCTGTCACTCGCTATGTCTAGCTTTTTTAGGCACCAGTTGGAATTTTCAGATCTTAGAAGGAATGCGGCCATGGCTTGTCCCCTCGCTGGGCCCAGCCCTCTGCCCTTCACTTCCTGGCGGTCTGTGCCCAGCTTTGGGCAAGCAGGGTCAAGACAGGGGCACCCGGGACACCCACCCTCTCGCTGTAATAAGTGGTTGTGCAAGCTCCTTCCTGCCCTCTGAGGGGCCCTTCTAGAACGTTCCACAAGTGGCCTTAGGAAGCAGTCAGACCAGCTTATGCATTCCGTCCTGGAGGTGGAGCCCCAGGCCAGCCTGGCTCAGCATGCTCACCCCCTCCTGTGCCCAGCTGGCTCTGCCTGTACCTCTGTCCAGTGTGCCCAGAAGGGAAGCCCGGCTTCCCAGCCCCGCACAGCCTCTTGGGTAGAAAATGCCAGGAGGAAGGAGCTGAGTGGGTGCACTGCCTGGCTCCATCAGGATTCTTCCTATTGCCTTCAGCCACAGCCCT
Organism: Phacochoerus africanus; assembly: GCF_016906955.1. NCBI lineage: Eukaryota > Metazoa > Chordata > Mammalia > Artiodactyla > Suidae > Phacochoerus > Phacochoerus africanus. Next base: position 74,081,345 of record NC_062547.1, on the reverse strand, counting down.
CAGCCCATTCCTTTCCTGCAGCCTACACACACACCCTCCCCACAAGCTGCTGTTTTGGTGCATTCTGCTCCCTCCCTTATCTCTGACCCTCAGCAACCCCCCCCTCCAGCACTCTTTGTATAACAGAAGTCCCACCATGTGCTCCCTGGCCACCCCTCCCGCTGCCTCCCCCTGTCCCCTCTCCCCTCCACTTGGTTTATTTCCCATCTTCTGAAGTCGTCCCGCTTCCCTTGCCATGTGTGGGAGACACATCTACATTTCTGCCTTTAACTGTCACGCACAGTGGTGTGATATGTCTTGGCAGAGACACACAGTCTTGCTTGTGAATGATGTGGCTGTGAGCCTACTGTGAGCGCAGGGGTCCCTGTACTTCGGGTACTCTCCAGAGGGTCCCTGGGGATGATTTGGCCCTACTGGAGACACTGGGCAGTGTCTGAGGACATCTGTGGTTGTCATGACTGGGGTTGGGGGGGTGGGCAGGACCCCGCAGTGCGCGGGCCGGCCCCCTACAGAGAAGGACTGCCCAGATGTTTGCAGGGTTGAGGGATGTCTGCCTAACCGTGGGGATGCTGGGTACCAGGTGCTGGTGTCTTGCTTATCCTTTTTAATGACATTTGGCTTGCCCTCTGCTGGTTTCTTTGTCATCGTGCTGCTGGGAACATGTGTCTTTCTCCACTTTTTTTTTTATTAATTATTTTTTAGAGCAGTTGTAGGTTCACAGCAAAACTAAGAGGAAGGTACAGAGAGAGATTTCACATGTACCCCCTGCCCCCCATCGGTACCCCCCTCCTCGCCCCCGCACACCTGTCTCTCACCACGTGGTGGATTTGGTACAAGTGATAAACTTGCACTGACATTAACACCCAGAGTCCATATGTATAGTGACACGTGTCCCCTTTATAGTAGCCTGCAGAATAGTGTCACTGCCCTAAAAGTCCTCTGTGATCCACCTCTTCATCCCTCCCTCCCTCTAATCCCTGAATGGCAACTACTGACCCTTTTCTATTGGCTTCTTTAAAACAAAAACAAAAAAAACCTTCATTGAGATATAATGCACATACCATGCAATCAGCCCATTTAAAGTCTGCAGTTCACTGGTTTTCGGGTGTATTGATGGAGATTTGCAACCATCACCACAGTCAACTTGGGGACATTTTCATCACTTCCAAAGGAAACCCTGCACCTTTTTTCAGTCATTTCCCTTCCCCCATCCCCTCCCCAGCCCGTGGCTACCTACCACGAATCCACTTTCTGTCTCTGTGGCTATGGCTCCCTCGGGACCTTCTGTATTAGAATCACACAGTGTCCTTCTGTGCCTGCTTCTCTCACTGAGTGTCGTGTTCTCAAGGTCCATCCACATGGTAGCGAGTGTTGGTGCTTCTCTCCTTTTTAAGGATGAGTAACGTCCAGCATGAGGATGACAACGCCGTGTTGATCCATTCATCCGTCAGTGGACCCTGAGTTGCTCCACCCTTGGGCTCCTGTGCTCATGCCACTGTGACCACGTGGGTCACCTCTCCCTGGTCACCTGTGGGCCCTGGCAGTGCTGGGGAAATTGGGGCTGTTGCTGGGCTCTGGGTGAACCGGTGGCGTGGGTCAGACCTCCAGGGTGGGTTTCAGAGGGCCCTTGTGGCCCCTGCAGCTGCAGACCACTGTTGATGTCTTCAGATGTGTGTTTCTCAGGGAGAGAGGCGGTCAGCCCTCAGATTCTCAGGTTTTTGATGAATAAAGGTTAACACCCACTGTGCCCTGGGGCTAGCCTTCACTGTGACCCCAGGTGCTGTTTGCATGTTAATGGCAATTAGCCCTTTGAACCATCAGCTTTGGGTTAAAAATTGGGAGGGAGGGAAAGTTGATATTTGGTGTATTTTTCTTCCTTCCTTTAGGGCAGTGCTTCTGAACCCGGTGGTTCTGCCCGCAGGGGACACTGGGTGACCACTGGCGGTTGTCATGACTAGGGATGCTCCCAGCATCCAGAGGGTAGGGCCAGGGATGCCCCCTGTGCTGTCCGTAAAGCCCTGCCCCCATCGGAGAGTGAGCCCCAGCTGTCTGCGGTGCTGGGGTAGAGCCTACCTTAGGGTCATCTGGATCCAGCAAAATGTGTAAAATGAGGGTCCCTGTTGGGTGTTGGCAGTGTGCCCTGGGGGGCTCCCCGTCAGCGAGGACAGTGTGGGTGGGATTAGGATAGAGGAGTTAATAGAGAGGTGGCCTGGAGCTCCCGTCGTGACTCAGTGGTTAACGAATCCGACTAGGAACCATGAGGTTGCAGGTTCGATCCCTGCCCTTGCTCAGTGGCTTAAGGATCCCGAGTTGCTGTGAGTTGTGGTGTAGGTTGCAGATGCAACTCGGATCCCGCGTTGCTGTGGCTCTGGCGTAAGCTGGCGGCTACAGTTCCAATTGGACCCCTAGCCTGGGAACCTCCATATGCCAGCGGCCCTAGAAAAGGCAAAAAGAGGGGGGAAAAAAAAAAAGAGAGAGGTGGCCTGAGTGGATAAGGTTTGAGCTAAAGTCTCACAAGGAACCTGGTGGATGTCAGGGGGCACGTGCCCTTCGTTCACTCAGGTCAGGACTCCCCTGACCCACCTGCCAGCGCTGTGGACATTGGTTTGAGTCACCCTCTGTGGGGGCCATCTGGGCAATCCCCACCCTGTCATGACAACCAGAAAAGGTCCCCTGGGGGCAGGATGGCCCTCGGTTGAGCACCAGTGTGTACAGGTGACACCTGTTACAGTAACAAAAGTTTTAAAGCCCATAAAGTATTAAACCCCCCTGACACCCAGGATGGACATCCGAGACACAGCAGCAGTGACAGCACTCACTCAGAGGACCTGGGGAATTTGGGGGAGGGGTGGCTGTAGCCCCAGGAGCCGTCTGTTGCAGCTCAATCTCTCCACGAGGGTGGATTCGGTCCTTTGTCCTTGGCGCTTTCTGTGTCCAGTTACCTCGCCTCATGTCCCCGCAGATGGAGGACGGCCACACTCTGTTTGACTACGACGTGCGCCTGAATGACACCATCCAGCTCCTGGTCCGGCAGAGCCCCATGTTGTCCCCAGGTGGCGGCGGCGGCAGTGGTGACAGCAGCAATGGTGGTGGTGGCGGTGGCAGCAGCAGCAGCAGCAGCAGCAGCAAGGAGAGAGACTCAGAGCTTTCTGACACGGACTCGGGCTGCTGCCTGGGCCAGAGCGAGTCGGACAAGTCCTCCAACAGCGGTGAGGCCGCCAATGAGCCCGAAGTGAAGGCAGATGAAGATACATGGGACGAGACGGAGTTGGGCCTCTACAAGGTGAGGCTCCAGTGGGAGGCTGCGGCGCCTCTGCACGCCAGGAGTGTTCCCCTGTCCCTTTGGCCCTCATCCCTGTGGCCGGGCATCCCATCCTGCTGTGAACATCTCCTCCAGGTTTCCTGGTGGAAACATAAGTACTGGGGGATCCTTCCTGCCCTTACAGCTGAGTCCCGTGTCCAGGCCTGCAAGAGGCTCTCTAAGATCGTGAAGTTTCTTGGAAGGACCTGGCCTCCCCGCTGCTCTGGGAAAATGGGCGATTCTGGCCTCTGTGGGCCCCATGGCAGGGATGGTTCTGCGCCAGAGGACACTGGACAATGTCTGGGGAAATCTGGGGTTCTCATGATTGGGGGGCTCCTGGCATCGAGTGAATGGGGGCTGGGGATGCTGCTCCATCCACCATAGCTCCCAGGACAGACTCCCCCAGAGCGCTGTGGCACAAAGCTCCACGGCCCTGGAACAGAGCCGGCCCTTGGTGGGTTTGCCTGCCAGAGGTGCCTGCCTTGGGTCGAAGGAGAGTTTTCCCCCCTCCCCCCGCCCCCCCCCCGTAGGCCGGCGAGTATGTGGATGCACGGGACACAAACATGGGTGCATGGTTCGAGGCCCAGGTCATCAGGGTGACAAAGAAGACAGCTGCCCAGGACAGGCCCTGCAGCTCCAGCTCCAGCTCCAGCTCAACGCTGGAGGATGATGTCATCTATCACGTGAAATACGAAGAGTAAGTACCCCCGGGGTGGCTCCACGGACGGAACCTGGCGCTAGAACTGCCTGGGGGCCATGATCAGGATTTGAGGCCCCACCATCATGATCCCCAACCACACAGAGGTCACCCTCCAGGGACCAGTGTCATGGGGACCTCCTCGGAGAACTCCTCCCTGGTCGTCCGTTTGGGGTTCAGGTCCCCCGTTTCCTGCCTCATCTTAATTCACACCACACGGCACCCTGTGAGACTGTGCTATGCAGCCTCGATCTCCCTCGCTGGAACGTCCGGTATTTATAGTGCACTAATTGTGCAGGCCCCAAGGTAGGCATGGGGCAGTCTCGTCTGTGAAAAGAGGGTGTCTGAGTGGGCTTGAGTGGCCGTGACAACAACCACAGGCTGGGCCGCCTCAACCTCAGCCATTTCTCATGGTTCTAGAGGCTGGAAGCCTGAGATCCGAGGGCTGGCAGGGTTAGTTTCTGATGAGGTCTCTCTTCTTGGCTCGTAGAGGACCACCTTCCCACTGCCCTTCACGTGGTCTTTCCTCTGTGCACATGAAAGAGAGAGTGCCCTGGGGTCTCGCCCTCCTCTGATGAGGCCACTGACCCTCCTCTGATTAGGGCCGTGCCTTGATGACTTCATTCAACCTTCTTGATGCTTCCCTACAGGACCTGTTTCCAAATACAGTCACATGGGGGGTTAGGGCTTCAGTGTATGAACTTGGGGGATACAGTTCAGTCCATGACAGGACAGGCATGTGGCCTGCAGGGAGCTAATATTCTGTAGGGCACGGGGACTTCATCTGGTTCTCTGCTGGGTCCCTTCTGCCTCCACAAGCATCTGGCATATCCACGGCCTCAATCGAAAGATTTTTGGAGTAATTGGATGAGTGAATTGCAGTAGGTGCAAGGGTCCCATCCTCAGGGTCAGGGACCGCTCTTTCTGGCCCTCAGGCCAAATCTGGCCCACAGCCTGTTTTTGCAAATAAAGCTTTATCAAAAGAGCGTTTTGATGTGCAGCTTTATATGACCACGTTTACATCTTGTCTGTGACTGCTCTTGTGGTAATAATAGCAGACTCGAGTATTCACAGCTGAGACACTCTGGTGCACAAAACTGAAGATACTATTTGGTCCTTCCCAGGAAAAGTTTGGTGACCCTGGTTCTTGGTGGTTTATTAGCAAAAACGAGCACCAGTTTAGATTTAGGGGGTCCAGTAGACTTGGAGTTGTCCCCCTCACAGCTGAAGCTTAATTTTCTTGCTGATGGAGTTTGTTTTTTTTTTTTTTTCTGTCTTTTTAGGGCTGCACCCACAGCATAGGGAAGTTCCCAGCTAGGGATCAAATCGGAACCTCAGCTGCCTGTCTACACCATAGCCATGGCAACTTGGGATCCATGCCGACCTACACCACAGCTCACAGCAGCACTGGATTCTTAACCAACTGAGTGAGGCCAGGGATCAAAAACCCTTGTCTTCATGAATACTAGTTAGGTTCATTACTGCTGAGCCACAACGGGAACTTCTGGAATATTCTTACATAACCAGAATATGCCTTCTTATCATCTGTGGTCCAGTATAGTGTGTTTACATAAATGAAATAATATCTTTCTATAAAAATTACTTTCAATACATGTATGTGGGAAGAGTTGTTTTTCCCTGCCTTGAGTTCTCTCTCAGTTTCCTAGGGCTGCCATAACAAAGTACCACTACTGTTGCTCAAGTAGTTTATTCTCTGACAGTCCTGGAGGCCACAAGTCCAAAGCCAAGGTGGTAGCAGGGCAGTGACCCTTCTGGAAGCTGGTGGGGAGAATTTTTCCTGCTGCTCCCAGCTTGGTGGTGGTGGTGGTGGAGTGGGCGGCGGCTGTGGCAAATCCTTAGCTTGTGGCCGAGTCACTCCAGCTTTTGCCCCCTGGTCCCATGTCCTCCTCCTCTGTCTGAGCCTCATCCCCTCTTCTTAGAAGGACACCAGTCACTGGATTTAGGGTCACCCTATTCTAGCATGACCTCCTTTTAACTCCTTACATCTTCAGTGACCCGATTTCCAAATAAGGTCCCACTCCCACATACCAGGGGTTAGGACTCCAACATACCTTTTCTTTTTCTTTCTTTTTTTTTTTTTTTTTTTTTCTGGTCTTTTGGTCGTACCCACAGAGTGCAGAGGTGCCCATGCCACGGATTGAACACTGCCACAGCAGTGACAGCACTGGTTCCTTAACAACTAAGCCATCAGGGAATTCCCAACATAGCTAGCTAGCTTGCTTGCTTTATTTATTTATTTATTTATTTATTTATTGGCCATACTTGTGGCACATGGAGGTTCCCAGGCTATGCGTCAAATCAGAGCTGCAGCCGCCAGCCTACACCACAGCCATAGCAACCCCAGATCCCAGCCTCATCTGCGACCTTCACCAAAGCTCACAGGCACACTGGATCTTTAACTCCCTGAGCAGAGGCCAGAGATCAAACCCGCATCCTCCTGGATACTAGTTGGGTTCATTACCACTGAGCCACAACAGGAGCTCCTCCTTTTTCTATTTTTTGTTTATTTTTTATTTTTGTTTAAGGCCACACCCGTGCATATGTAAGTTCTGGGCCGGGCGCTGAATTGGAACTGCAGCTGAGGACTTTGCCAGAGCCACAGTAACACTGGATCTGAGCTGCACCTGCAACCTACACCTCAGCTGAGTGAGGCCAGGGTGGAACCTACCTCCCACAGATGTCAGGTCCTTCACCTGCTGAGCCACAACATGGCTTTTTAGGGGAGGCACTTACCCCGGTGATACCTTCTGTAATTGGAATGTGTCTCCATCCCTGTGTGGTTTGAGGCCAGTGAATGAGATCATGGGGGAGGGGAAAGCACCAAGGAGGGGCCTTTCTGTGCCGCTAGGATGAGTGCAACCCAGTCCTGGGTATTTGGGTGGCCCTCTCTGCCTGGCTCCCATCATGGGAGAGAGGTCCACTGGCACGTGGGGTCTAAGTGCGGGCCTTTCCTTCCAGCTATCCCGAGAATGGAGTGGTCCAGTTGAGCTCGAGGGACGTCCGGGCTCGGGCCCGACAGATCCTTAAGTGGCATGAGCTGGAGGTGGGCCAGGTGGTCATGCTCAACTACAACACCGACAGCCCCAAGGACCGCGGCTTCTGGTACGACGCGGAGATCTTGCGCAAGCGGGAGACCCGGACGGCGCGAGAGCTGCACGCCAACGTCAGGATCGGGTGAGTTGGTGGCCCAGCTGGGTCCTGTCCCTGGGTCACCATTCTCCCTCCCCACCTCACTTCACCTTGCCTGGGGAACCAGCTCTGGGCCACCGGTGGAGGGTTCAAGCTTCCTTGTTCTCTTGTGTTTATTGTTCTGAATTTGGCAAACGGGGGAAAAGTCCAAACATGGCAAAATCCAGACAGTAATGAAGGTCAAACTCTTAATATGTAAATATTCTTTGTCTTTGTCCCTTGGTCACTGGGTTCTCTTTTCTGGAGACATGACTGTTCCTGGTACCTTACAAGGCCACTTTGTGCACAGGCAGGCGTGAACATACACAGAGTAGCAGCACATGTGCATACACACAGACACACACACACACCCACACCCAGGGGCCCTCCCTACGGGGATCATCAGGCTGCCTGTGGCCTTCGCCTTTCGGCAAATAAAGTTTTATTATCACAGAGCCTTGCCCATCTGTGTACTGATGCCCTATGGCTGCTTGGTGGTAGCAAGGCAAGCTGGGTAGCTGTGGAAGGGACTGTGTGGCCTACAAAGCCGGAAGTATTTACTGTCTGGCTCTTTGCAGAAAATATTTGTCATGCTCTGTTGTACTTGCCTCTGTGCTTGTGTTCCTGTATAGAAAACAGACCATCCCGGGCAGACACCCATCCCCACTGTCATCTCTAGGACTTTCTCATCTTCCCAAACGGAAACTCTGTCCCCATGAAACACTGATGCCCCACCATCGACTCCCTGTCTCTGTGGATTTCATTCCTCTAGGGACTGCCTGTGTGTCTGGCTTTCACTGAGTACATCCTCAGGGTTCATCCATGTTGCATGATGAACTTTCTTATTTCATGGCTGCCTAATACTCCACTGTATGTATTGGCTATAGACACGAGTATCTGGGCAACAGTGTCCTGAGTGCAGCACAGCAATTGCAGAGGCCCTGGTGTTTGTGGTCCCACAAGGAGGCCAGTGGGCTGGAGTGGAGGGAGAAAGGGAGGGAGGAAATATTCAGAGCATGGCCAGGAGTGGTGGGCAACTGGTGTGTATTTTCTTTGCTGACAGCAGTGGGAGCCTGGGAGCACGAGAGCCACAGGCTTCAGCCTTCAATTAGGAAGATTGAGTCAGGAAATTGACTGCAGGGGGCAGCATGGCAGCAGGGAGACCAGGAGGAGGCCGATGGGGGCATCAAGGGGCAATGTCCCTGGGCTTGACCATGTGCAGTGATGCCATTGTTAGAAAATAACCTGCTTTTAGTTTCATTGCTTTTCTGTGTTGTTTCCCTGTTTTTCATATCATTGATTTCTGCTCTCATCTTTATAGTTTTTTCCCTTCTCCTTTCTTTGTTGATTTTGCTCTTCTAGTTTTTTTGAGATAGCAACCTAGATTATTGTCAGTCTTATTTAAGCATTTAGTGTTGTAAATTTCCCTCTCAGCACTGCCTTAATTGACTTCACATATTTTGGTACGTTATGTTTTTCTTTTTATTCAGTTCTCTTTTTTAAAAAATTAATTAATTAATTTTTTTTACGGCCACACCAATGGCATTTGGAAGTTCCCAGGCCTGGGGTGGAATCAGAGCTGCAGCTGTGACCTACATTGCAGATCTGAGCTGCATCTGTGACTCACATTGCAGCTTGTGGTAGCATTGGATCTTTAACCCACTGAGCGAGGCCACGGATCAAACCTGCATCCTCACAGAGAGTGTTGGGTCCTTAACCCTCTGAGGACCCAACAGTGGGAACCACAGTGGGAACTTCTATTCAGTTCTATGTTTAAAATTTTCTTTGAGACGTCTTCCTCTTTGGCTCCTGGCTTATTAAGAAGTATGCTATTTAACTCCCAAGTGTTTAGAGGTTTTTTTTTTTTTTTTTTTTTTTTTTGCCAAACTATTCCCAGGCAGAAGTTCCCAGGCCAGGGATCGAACCTGAGCCACAGCTGTAACCACAGCCACAGCCGTGGCAACACTGGATCCTTAACCTGCTGAGCCACAAGGGAACTCCCTAAGTGTTTAGAGATTTTTGCATTGTCTTTCCATTGTTGATTTTTAGTTTGACTCTGTTACGGTCAAAGAACAAAATCTGTGACTTCAGTCCTTGTCAGGGTTTGTTTTATGGTCCAGAATGGGATCAGTCTCGGTAAATAGTACACGGTTGCTTAAAAAAAAAAAGTATATTCTGGAGTTCCCTTGTGGTGCGGTGAGTTAAGGATCCAGCATTTGTCACTGCAGTGGCCCAGGCAGGCGAGGCCAAAAAGAAAAAAAAAAGTGTATTTTGTTGTTGGCCAGAAGGTCATATTTACATCAGCTAGGCTGTGTTGGTTGACTATTGTTCACGTCTTCTAACTCTGTCTAGTACTTCTGTCAGTTGCTGAGGGCATGTTGCGGTGCCTGGCTGTGACTGGACTTATCTATTTCTCCTTTCAGCTTCATAATCACAAGGATATATTGTTTGGTGCAAACACACTTTTGTGTGTTATGTCTTCCTAGTCCTGATGTTAATGTCCCCATTTGTCTCTAGTAATTTTCTTTGCTCTGATGTCTACTTTACTGAGACGTGTGTGTATATTGACACACTTTTTTTTTTAAGTAAATGTTTGCATGGTGTATCATTTTTCAACCTCTGTGGTTGAATTTGGAGCTTCGTGTAAACAGTGTATAGTGGGGTCATTTTTTTTATCCACTCTGTTAAGTCTGCCCCCCCCCCTTTTTTTTGGTCTTTTTAGGTCTGCACTGTGCACTGTGACATTTGGAGGTTCCCAGACTAGGGGTCCAGTCGGAGCTACAGCTGCCAGCCTACACCACAGCCATAGCAAAGTGGGATCTGAGCCACATCTGTGACCTACACCACAGCTCACTTCAACACTGGATCCTTAACCCATGAGCGAGTCCAGGGATCATTTGAACCCGAGTCCTCATAGATACTAGTCAGGTTGGTTACCCACTGAGCTATGATAGGAACTCCGGGAGTCTGCCTTTTAATTGGCATACGTTACTGACTCTTGAAAAACGTAGGGAGTTGTGTAGAGGTACTGACCCTCTGCAGTTGAGAGTTAGCCCTCCATCTCTGCGTTTTCTTTGAATCTGAGGATTCAACCAACGAGGGATTGTGTGGTACTGTAGTTACTATTGAAAAAAAATCTGCCTATAACTGGATTTGTGCAATTCAAATTCATGTTGATCAAAGGTCAACTGTGTCTAGATCAATTACATTTAAGATAATTATTGAAGAGTTCCCATCATGGCACAGCAGAAACAAAACTGACCAGGAACCGTGAGGTTGCGGATTCGATCCCTGGCCTTGTGCAGTAGGTTAAGGATCCAGTATTGCTATGAGCTGTGGTGTAGATCACAGACATGGCTTGGATCCCACTTTTCTGTGGCTGTGGCGTAGGCTGGCAGCTGTAGCAACGATTAGACCCCTAGCCTGGGAATCTCTACATGCCGCGAGCGAGGCTCTAAAATGAAAAAATAATAATAATAATAATTGGTATGTTAGGGCTTGAGCCTGCCATTTTATTTATTTATTTGTCTTTTTAGGGCTGCACCCACAGCATGTGAAGGTTCCCAGGCTAGGGGTCCAATCGGAGCTGTAGCCTCTGGTCTACGCCACAGTCACAGCAACATAGGATCCGAGCTGCATCTGCTACAGTTCACGGCAACGCGGATCCTTAACCCACTGAGGGAGGCCAGGGATTAAATCTGCAACGTCTTGGTTACTAGTTGGATTTGTTAACCACTGAGCCACGGCAGGAACTCCTGCCATTTTATTTTTATTATCATTTAGTTATTTTTCTTTTTTGGCCACCCAGGGCATATGGTATCTCTGGGTCAGGGATCATATCTGAGCCAAAATTGCCTCCTAAGCCATAGCTGCAGCAACGTCGGATCCTTAACCCACTGAGCAAGGCCAGGGATCGAACCCTCATCCTCATGGATGCTAGTCGGGTCCGTTAACCACTGAGCCACAGCAGGAATTCCAGAACCTTGTTGTTTGTCAATTCTATATTTACTAGTTTGTATCAGCTAACCCTGACTCCCAGTCCTTCCCTCCCCACCTTCTACCTCCTTGGCAACCGCAGGTCTGTTTTCTGTGTCTGTGAGAACTGTTTCATAGATAAATTCATTTGTGTCATATTTCAGATTCCACATGTAAGTGATATCATATGGTATTTGTCTTTCTCTTTCTGACTTAATTCACTAAGTATGATCATCTCTCAGTCCATGCATAAAAAAACCTAATTTTAATGCTATTATCATGACATAAAAATAAACTAATTTCTTAGCACATATCCAGTCATTGTTTGGTCTTCAGTTACCTCACTTTTTTTCTGGCCATTTATTTAAGGTCTAAGTAATGTCCACAGATTTCAGTTAGGTCTCTGGTCTCTTTTCAGTCCCTTTTATATTTCGGTTTCCTGTTCTTTTTTCTCCCTTTTCCTTAATTTATTTGCTGGGGAAGACTGGTTGTTTGTCCCATAGAACCTGCAGTCTGGATTTTGGCCTCCTCGGTGGTGTCATATCCTCTGTTCTGCTGTCCCTGGGTTTCCCATGAACTGGTGGGTAGATCAGGACCTGTGCCATCTGGTCTTGTAGCCACGAGCCACACATGCTGCCAAGCACTTGAACTGGGGCCAGGACACACCAAGATGTGCCATGAGGATAAAATACACACTGGATTTCAAAAACATAGTGCTGAAAAAGAATGTTAACCAGCTTGTTAATAATTCCTTAATGTTCAGTACATGTTGAAATGATACTTTGTATACATTGGGTTACATACAACTGTCTGATTGATTCTGTCTGCTTTTACTTTTTAAATGTCATTCTTAGAAAGTGTGAAGTTACATATTGTGACTCACATTCGCTTCCCCTGGGATGATGTTGCCAGTGTAAGTGGTGGGGTGATCAGATGGAGATGGGGTCATTTTATTTTATTTTTTTGCTTGTTAGGGCTGAACGAGCAGCATATGGGAAGTTCCCAGGCTAGGGGTTGAATAAGAGCTGCGTCTGCTGGCCTACATTACACCACAGCCACAGCAACACCAGATCCTTAACCCACTGAGAGAGGCCAGAGATCGAATCTGCGTCCTCGTGGATGTTAGTCCGGTTTGTAACCAGCTGAGCCACAATGAGAATTCCGGGTCATTTTCACTTAGACGAGTTTTGTTGTTTTTTTGTTTTTGCCTTTGTAAGGCCGTACGCATGGCCTATGGAAGTTCCTCTGGTAGGGACTGAATCAGAGCTGTAGGAGGTTTTGTGTTTTGATCAGACTTGACTTTACAGTTTGTGCCTTAAAACTGGGACTTGCCTGCCTGCAGGTTAGAAATTATTCTCAAAGTTCTCATGCAGTGAAAATCTGGTTTATCTGTTGTTTTTGCCTTGTCCCTGATCTGGTAGCACTGAAATTGGCAAGGGGGGCAGCTGAGCGAGTGTAGGAGGCCCTGGGGAAGCCTCTCCACTGATCAATTCAGAGGCAGGGGGTGGGGGGTGTTCGTGGGCTCTGAGGGGTTGAGGTGGCGGAGTCTCAGGCACGTGCCTCGCAGGGCTGGCTGCTGGAAGGTCATAACGGCTGGTCTCTCGCAGGGATGATTCTCTTAACGACTGTCGCATCATCTTTGTCGACGAGGTTTTCAAGATCGAGCGCCCGGGGGAGGGGAGCCCTTTGGTGGAAACCCCCGTGAGAAGTGAGTTCTGATCCTGCCCTGAGTGTCGGCTGGGGAGGCGGGGCGGGGGGGGGGGGGGCTCCTGCCTGAGCTGACCCCACCCTCCCATGTCCAGGGAAGAGTGGGCCCACCTGTAAGCACTGCAAGGACAACCCGCGGAAGCTGTGCCGCATGTGCGCCTGCCGCCTGTGCGGGGGCAAGCAGGACCCCGACAAGCAGCTGATGTGTGACGAGTGCGACATGGCCTTCCATATGTATTGCCTGTGCCCGCCCCTCAGCAGCGTCCCCAGCGAGGCAGAGTGGTGAGTGGACGGAGGGTGGACAGTCTGTGATGACAGGGCAGGGGTGGTGCTGAGGGAGGCTTTCTGTGGCGCACGTGGCCTGGACCGAGGGGAAGGGGGCTTGGCAGGCAGGAAGCAGAGTGGGTATCCTGGCCTGTCCCTGGTGCAGGGCCCTGGGCTGCGATGCTCTGGGCACTGGAAGGGAGGCTGGAGAAGCACTCAGCTCTGGTCTGACGCCCCTCAAGCAACGAACAGAGGTGGCTGTTGTTTGCACCGCCCCCTCCTCTCAGAGATCAAGAAACCCGAGTCCATGGCAGTGTGATGGTGCCGTCGAACTTCCCCATGTGTTTGCCATGTGCGGGCTGAGGCACTGCCATTCCCTGGGGGGTAGGGGGCGGGTGTCAGGGTCTGCCGTCCTCCTTGGATGCTCCTCGCCACACGTGGCTACTGAGCACTTCATACAGGATCCGTGTGATTGGATTTCTTATGTAATGTTATGGACTTCGCTTTCAACCCCCCTGCACCTATCTTGGGCATGCAAGGTGGCAGGGGACCGAGAGCAGGAAGAAAGTGACATCCCTGTGGTCGCAGGTACTGCCCTGAGTGCCGGATCGATTCCAGCGAGGTGGTGCAGGCGGGGGAGAAGCTGAAGGAGAGTAAGAAGAAGGCGAAGATGGCGTCAGCCACGTCGTCCTCACAGCGGGACTGGGGCAAGGTGAGGCGGCTCTGCACTCCCAAACCCCATGCCCTCCTGGCCTCCCATGGCTGCTCACACTTCTCTCCCTTCTGTTTCAACTGGACAGGGCATGGCATGCGTGGGCCGCACCAAGGAATGTACCATTGTGCCGTCCAACCACTATGGCCCCATCCCGGGCATCCCCGTGGGCACCATGTGGAGGTTCAGAGTCCAGGTACCTGCAGGTGCCCGGGCCCTGGGGCTCAGGCTATGAGGGCAGAGGTTCTTAGACCCAGCATGATGCCTTTGGTGGGAGAGTTGGGTGCTGGCTCCTAAGGCGGGAGTGAGGAGAGGGGCCGCGCTTTCCTGCAGTGGCTGGCCTAGAAGGTGCCTTTCATGCTTGGTGGTTTCCGCAGGTCAGCGAGTCGGGAGTCCATCGACCTCACGTGGCGGGCATCCACGGCCGGAGCAACGATGGGGCATACTCCCTGGTGCTGGCCGGGGGCTATGAGGATGACGTGGTGAGTGTAGGGAGGTGGCTTCATTTTTATTTCATGGTGGGAAACACATAACATAAAACTTAACATTTTTTTGTGCACAGCTCTGTGGCATTAAGTGCGTCCACGTTGTGCAACATAGGATTTTCCCACCTTTTAAAGCTGAAACTGTCTCCATTAAACCCTGACTCCCCAGCCCCTGGCCCCCACCATCCTACTTTCTGTCTCTATGGATTTGACATATAAGTGGACTCATCTATTTGTCCTTTGTTTGGCATCTCTCACTGAGCATCATATCCTCAAGGTCCATCCATGTTGCAGCAGATGTCAGAATTTCCTTCCTTTTTAAGGCTGAATAATATTCCACTGTGTGGCTGGACCACATTTTGTTTATCCAGTTGTCCATCAATGGCCACTAGGGTTGTTTCCATATTTTAGCTACTGTGAATAATGTTGCTATGAACATGGGTCTGCAAAATCTCTTCAAGTCCCTATTCTCAGTTCTTTTGGGTATAAACCTGGAAGTGGGATTGCTGGATCATGTGATTCTGTTTTTATTTTTATTTTTTTGTCTTTTTTCTTGCCTTTTCTAGGGCCGCACCTGCAGCATATGGAGGTTCCCAGGATAGGGGTCTAATTGGAGCTGTAGCCACCGGCCTATGCCAGAGCCACAGCAGCGTGGGATCTGAGCCACATCTTCGACCTACGCCATAGCTCACAGCAATGCTGGAACCTTAGCCCACTGAGCGAGGCCAGGGATTGAACCCGCAACCTCATGGTTCCTAGTCGGATTCGTTAACCACTGAGCCATGACAGGAACTCCGTAATTCTGTTTTTAAATTAAATTGTTTTTGGCCACAACTGTGGCATGCGGAAGTTCCCAGGCCAGGGGTTGAGTCCACACCACAGCCATAACCAGAGCCACAGCACTGGCAACTTGGGATCCTTAACTCACTGAGCCACCAGGGAACTTTTCTGTTTTTAATTTTTTTTTTTTTGTCTTTTTGCCATTTCTTTGGCCGCTCTCGCAGCATATGGAGGTTCCCAGGCTAGGGGTTGAATCAGAGCTGTAGCTGCCAGCCTACGCCAGAGCCACAGCAACGCAGGATCCGAGCCGCGTCTGCAACCTACACCACAGCTCATGGCAACGCCAGATCGTTAACCCACTGAGCAAGGGCAGGGATCGAACCTGCAACCTCATGGTTCCTAGTCGGATTCGTTAACCACTGCGCCACGATGGGAACTCCCCTCTTTTTAATTTTTTGACAAACCTCTATACAGTTTCCCACAGCAGCTACACCATTTTGCCTCCCCTCCAGGCATGCACCGGGTTTCAGTTTTGCCATATCCTCGCCAATGCTTATTATTTTCTGTCTCTTTGACAGCTGACATCCTGATAGGTGGGTGTGGGTTAGTTTTTACTGGGTCTCCTGCTCGGCGTGGAGGGTTCAGCCTGCCCTCATGTCTGTTTCAGGACCACGGGAACTCATTCACGTACACCGGCAGTGGTGGACGAGACCTTTCGGGGAACAAGCGGACTGCGGAACAGTCTTGTGATCAGAAACTCACCAACACCAACAGGTTTGCAGAATCTTGTGCTCCTATTTCTTCACCAGCCTGTGTCAGCCTCGTCTGCCAGCAGCTCCGCAGGGGTGAGGGTTGGTCTGGGGTTAGTCTGGTGTGGGCATGTCCTATGCAGGAAGTTAGATGCCCATTGAGAGAGTGGTGGCACCTAGAGGTCGTGGACAGCCATCTCTTCCCTGCTCTGTCCACTCAGGCCTTGGGTCATCCTGATGCATTGAGGCAAACTTTCTCCCCACAAAGGCCAGATAATAGATATACTCCGCTTTGCAGGCCACATGGTCTCTGTCGCAACCCCTCAACTCTGCCGTTACAGCACGAAAGCAGCCACAGAGCACACGGAAAAGAGTGTGCACGGCTCCATTCCAATCAGACTTTTTGCAAAACCAAGCCGCAGGCAGAAGTTTGCTGAGCCCCTATTCCAGGAAAGCGTAAACGGCATCATAAAGCCCAAAGGAAAAGACAGAAATTTGATGACCTAAATATTATAAATTACACCTCTAAAACCTGTAAGTAGAATGAAAAGGCAGCTGACGATTTGGAGGAAAAGTCTGCCACAAACACACCAGCTGACGATTATATCCTTATATATAAAGAGCAATTCCAAATCAATAAAAAAGAGCAAAGGACGTGCAAATCATGCCGCAGAAGAATGCGGATCTCCAGTGACCATGAAAATTTGGTCAGCTCCAGTGATCAAAGAAATAGACATTGAAGCAGTGATGGAGGCACTCCTTACCCAGTGAAGTTGGCCCCTAATTCTCCAGTACTGAGGAAGGCCAAGGCATAGCCTAGCGTTCTGCTGATGGTAGAAGTACAAGTGAATCCCATCTTCCCAGAAGGCTCTTTGCCCGTGTGTAGCAAGAGCCATGAACAGGTTCATCATGACCCTGTAATCCTGCTTAAGCGTGTTTATGAGACACAGGGAAGTGAACATTTATGTGTGGTGATGTTTATCATGCCGTTATCTGAACCAGCAAAATATCAATAACTAAATACCTTTTTGCCAAAAGAGGCAAGGGTTATATTTATTTGGTGGAATATTTAAATTTTGGGAGCCGTTTAAAATCCCATTTTTGGAGGAGATTTAATGGTGTGAGGAACTGCTCATGAGGTAATATGAAGTGATAAAAGCTGGACTTAAAACTGAGAAATCCGTTCTTGAATGGGTGCATCTGCACAGGGGGACAGCTGCATAGCTGCAGCTGTCTTTCCTGCTCACTTGAGGAAGACGGCATCGTTGCACTAGGCGCTGGGCCCACTAACTTCTGTACCCCTTGTCAGGACAGACCTGCTGGCCCAGCCCACAACTGAGTGCCAGCTCCTTCTGGATGGCATCTTCCCCGCATATTGTGTCTTGTGGCTTCAGTGACAAAACACCACAAGTTGGGTGGCTTAAAAAAATAAGACTTTGGAGTTCCCTGGTGGCTGAGCACATTCAGGATCCAGTGTTGTCACTACTGCGGCTCAAGTCACTGCTCTGGTGCAGGTTCAATTCCTGGCCCAGGAGTTTCTGCATGCCTTGGGAATGGCCAAAACACAAACAAAAAACACTAGGGACTTCTTGCATAATTCTAGAGACCCACTGTCTGAAATCAGGGTGTCGAGGGGCCGTCCTCCCTCTGAAATGCCTAGGGGAAGGTCCTTCCTTGGTGTCCTTTGGCTGGTAGACGGGACACTCCAGCCTCTGCCTTTGTCTTCATGGGGCCCTGTTCCCTGTGCGTCTCAGTTTCCCTTTTCTCAGAAGGACGCTAGTCCTTGGGTTCAGGGCCACCCTAATCCACTCTGACCACCTCTGAACTTGACTCCATCTGCAAGCACCCTCTTCCCAAAGGTCATGGGGTCTCGGCAGGTTGGGACTCAACTCCCTCTCTCTGGGGAGACAATCCGGCCTACAGCATGCGGGCCCGGCTCTCTCCACAGGGCGCTGGCTCTGAACTGCTTTGCCCCCATCAATGACCGCAAAGGGGCCGAGGCCAAGGACTGGCGGTCAGGAAAGCCAGTCCGAGTGGTGCGGAACGTCAAGGGCCGCAAGCACAGCAAGTACGCCCCTGTCGAGGGCAACCGATATGATGGCATCTACAAGGTGACTGGGGACCTCCCCCCACCCCTCGTGTCCCCCACTCCCTGCACCTGTCCCTCCGCCAGGTCACTGACCACCATGCTTCCTCTGGCAGGTGGTGAGGTACTGGCCCGAGAAGGGCAAGTCCGGCTTCCTGGTGTGGCGCTTCCTCCTGCGTAGGGACGATGTCGAGCCGGGGCCTTGGACCAAGGAGGGGAAGGACCGGATCAAGAAGTTGGGGCTGACCATGCAGGTGAGTCGTGCACTCCCAGCCCCTCTGGCAGATTGCAGCCCGGCCGGCCCCAGGGCCTGGGCACTGGGTGTCCGGCCAGCTGGGTCCTGCTCTCCAGGTTCCTCTCATCCGGAAAGATTTCCAGGCTCTGGGCTGGTGGCACCTTGCTGGCTGTACCACCCGCTTCCTTTAGCCAGTGGATAGCGGGGCGGGGGGTGGGATGCAGGAACCTCGAGCGTGCATCTCTGCTTTCATGGTTTTAGAGCTGAGAGCCAGACTTGCTTAGCTGAGCCATGTTAGAGGAGCTCATCCAAAATCAGTTTGGAGTCTGGTCTCTTCTCTGCTAGCTCCTCCCCTCCTCTCGCCTCTCTCCCCTCCCCCCTCCCGTCCTCTCCTCTCTGCTTGTCACCCCTCCCACTTCCCAAAAGCAGAAACAAGTCAACAGAATTGGTCTAAATATAGGCTATGGAGAGGCCTAAATGTAAAGATGAGGTGGAGTGATCCCCCGGAGCAGTCACTCCCCTCTTTGTAGCCAGGAATCTTCCATCTCCAAGGGTTCACCCAGTGCATGTGGAATACAGCTTTTTTGCACTGTAATTATGATGTTTTCTATACTTTATGGGGAGCTGCTTTACAGCTGATACGTTGTGGTGGGACTATTTAAGGAATCTTAATTGCTATTGAGAGTCTGATAGCACCTACCCCCGTGGGGGGGCCACTGAGAGATGTGTTTTGAACACACTGTTTGAACCCCTGGGAGTTTTAGCAGCTGAGGAACTGGGGAGAGAAAGAGCCATGGGTCTGGAACGTTGATGTTTGGTGGGAGAAGGATTTTTATTTGGGACTTAAGTCTCGGTTGCAAGTTAGTATTATTTGAAAAGCTTTCGCCTTTCTGGAGTTCCTGTAGTGGCTCAGTGGGTTAAGAATGCGACTAGTTGGGAGTTCCCGTCGTGGTGCAGTGGTTAACGAATCTGACTAGGAACCACGAAGTTGTGGGTTCGATCCCTGGCCTCGCTCAGTGGGTTAAGGATCTGACATTGCCGCGAGCTGTGGTGCAGGTCGCAGACGTGGCTTGGATCCCAAGTTGCTGTGGCTCTGGCGTAGGCCGGTGGCTACGGTTCTGATTAGATCACTAGCCTGGGAATCTCCATATGCCGTGGGAGCGGCCCTAGAGATGGCAAAAAGACCAAAAAAAAAAAATGTGACTAGTGTCCCTGAGGATGTGGGTTCGATCCCTCACCTCGCTCAGTGGGTTAAGGATTTGGTGTTGTGGTGAGCTGCAGTGTAGGTCACAGATGCAGTTTGGATCTGGCCTTGCTGTGGTGTAGACCGGCAGCTGCAGCTCTAATTCGACCCCTAGCTGGGGAACTTCTATATGCTGTGGGTGTGCCCTAAAAAAGAAAAGAAAAGCTTGAGGGTTTCTGTACAAAACATTGGAGGATCAGACATGATTATAGGTGCCTTAAAAGGGGGGTTCAGAAGTTCCTTGGGTTAAGGATCTGGCATTGTCACTGTTGTGGCATGAGTTCGATCCTTGGCTAGAAAAGTTGGCCTGCTTCTCATCAGAATAGGTAAGAAGACCGTTTTATTCTCTGGATCTGATGCTAAGCATCTCACCTGTGTTATCTCGCTTACTGCTTCCCCACGCAGGCCTTTACTCCAGGTGAGTAAACTCACAGAGGCTCCTTGGCGTCTCTGCGAGAGGCCTTCTGAGCTGAGGCTGCGTGAGGAAGGAGCCTGTCTGGGGCCAGGCTGGGGACCAGGGAGGGTGACCCTCCTGTCTTCTCCCGGCAGTACCCGGAAGGCTACCTGGAGGCCCTGGCCAAGAAGGAGAAGGAGAAGGAGAACAAGAACAGCAAGAGGGCGGCTGTGGAGGAGGAGGAGGAGGAAGGCCGGGAGGACTTCGAGACCCCCCGGAAGGGCAAGCGGAAGAGCCAGGTGGCTGGTGGGTGTCTCCGCACACTCAGGGTCCTCGAATGTGGGGCTGTGCTCCCTGGGGTGTCCCCACCCTCACCCTGTCCTTTTCCTTCCCTCCTCCCTGTTCTGTCTCAGGAGGCGGCAAGGTCAGCGACGGGCCCTCACGAGGGGCGCCCAAGAAGACCAAGGTGGAGCCCTACAGCCTCACCGCGCAGCAGAGCAGCCTCATCAAGGAGGACAAGAGCAACACAAAGCTGTGGACGGAGATCCTGAAGTCGCTCAAGGACGGGCCGGTGAGCTCCCTGCCTGGTCTGGGCCGCTTTTCTTTGTACTGTGATAAAAATTGAGGGAGTTCCCGTCGTGGCGCAGTGGTTAACGAATCCGACTAGGAACCATGAGGTTGCGGGTTCGATCCCTGCCCTTGCTCAGTGGGTTAACGATCCGGCGTTGCTGTGAGCTGTGGTGTAGGTTGCAGATGCGGCTCGGATCCCGCGTTGCTGTGGCTCTGGCGTAGGCTGGCAGCTATGGCTCCCATTCGACCCCTAGCCTGGGAACCTCCATATGCCGCGGGAGCGGCCCAAGAAATGGCAAAAAGACAAAAAAAGAAAAAAAAAAATTGAGATGCCTCAAAACTGACCCTCTTAACCGGGTCAAGTGCACAGCTCTGTGGCACTGGGCTCATTCACCGTGTTGTGCAACCATCCCCACCATCATCTCCAGAACGTTCTCATCTTCCCAGACTGAAACTGTCCCCATGAAACACTGACTCCCCAGCCCCCGGCCCCACCATCAACTCTCTGTCTCTGTGGATCTGACTCCCCTAGGTCCTCCTCTGGGTGGAGTCAGGCAGTATTTGTCCTTCTTTGTCTGGTTTGTCTCACTCAACATCATGTCTTCAAGGTTCATCCATGTTGTAGCAGGTGTGTCAGAATCTCCTTCCCTTTTCTTCCCCGCCTGGCCCCCCAACAGCCGGGCTCCTGGCATGCGGAAATTATTCTTGGGCCAGGGATCAAACCCAAGCCATGGTAGTGACAATGCCAAGTCCCCAACGACCAGGGAACACCCAGAACCTTCTCCATTTGTAAGGCTGCATAGTATTCCACTTCGTGGATGGAACCAGTTTATCCATCCTCTGCCAGTGGACACTTAGGTTGTTTCCTTCTTTTGGCTGTTGTGACCGGTGCTGCTGTGCACGTGGGTGTGCAGCTGTCTCTGTGACCCTACTCTCAGTTCTCTTGGGTATAAACCCAGAAATGGGATTCCAGGATCATCCGGCCATTCTCTGTTCAAATTTCTGAGGAACCGCCAGCCTGGGGCTGTCTCTTTTTTTTTTTTGATCCTCCTGCCTCAGTGGGGTGAGTGACATTGATGGGTCACTGCATGTGAGTGGCTTGGCATCTTCTGGCTGTGCTCCCTGCCTAGTGGGGGACTGGCTCTCCTTGGCTCAGTCAGAGTCAGACCCAAAGATCCTGAGCCCTCAGTGAGCTGCCGTTCCTGCCGACACCCTCTTCCTGGACTCTTCTCCTGCTCCTTCCGCTGCATGGCCTTTGCCCTTGTGGGTTTCTCTGCCCCGAGTCCCTTTCCCCACAGCCCTCCTGGCTCAGTCTTCCTCCTGCACAAAATCACTGTGGCTGCCCTAACAAGTGAGCCTTTAGGGGCGAAAATCCAGAGGTGGGCAGGGCTGGCTCCTCCGGAGACTCCAGGGGAGAGTTGGTTCCTGTCTTTTCCAGCTTCTGGAGGCGCTGCATCCCTGGCTGGCGGCCCCTTCCTCCATCCTCACAGCCAGCAGCGCAGCATCTTCCGTCTCTCTCTGCCTCTGACCCTCCTGCCTCCCTCTTATGAGGGCCTTGTGATGACACTAGTTCCCTGGGGAATCGAGGGTCATCCCCATCACAGGGTCTGGGATTCAGACGTGGATGTATCGAGGGCCGTCCCCACGTCCATCCATTCTCGGATGATGGGTCACCTTCTCCATGGAGGGCACTGACCTCCCTCCCCGGCTCCCTGCTGTCCTTTCCCCAGCACTGCTGTGATGTTCATGTCTTTCCCCTGTTTTATCTTTGGTCTCCTCCACTGAGCCCCAGGCCCCAAGAGGGCAGCCCTTCCTGATGTCTGAGCAGTGGGCGGCAGGTGGGCAGGACCATATGTCACAGGGCTGAGCCCTGAACCCGAGAGCAGCACTGACAGAGCGTTGTCTTGACTGTGACCCCGGGTGCGCTCTGTCAGCACCGGGGCCCTCTGTCTTCTCACTGCTGTTCCTGCCTCCCAGTGTTGGGGTGGGAGGATGAGATCTGGGGCCGGGGCGAGTGCTAAACCGGGAATCTGAGGATCTGTCACTCCTGGTGTGGGGAACAGAGCCTTTGCTGGGCTCAAGCACCCTCCCCTCTGTCTTTAGAAATTCCTGAGCAAGGTGGAGGAGACGTTCCAGTGTATTTGCTGCCAGGAGTTGGTGTTTCGCCCAATCACGACTGTGTGCCAGCATAACGTGTGCAAGGTGAGCATGTGGTTGTGGCAGCGAGGCAGGAAGTCCTGGAAAGGTGATCTGACCTGGGCTTGTCGCTTTGCTTCTGCACCTCCAGCCTCTGGTCTTTGGAGGGGCCTCAGGCTCTGTTATCCCAGCGGCCTTGGTTACAGTAGCCTCCTAGCCTTTATCACAGTCTCCCATCACCCCACTCCCTGCTTCCCACCCTCCTGGTGTTCTGCAATCTGATGCAAACTCCTCATCTGGCCACTGCCTGCCTGGCCACCACCCCAGACCTCCAGCACCACTGGCCCTCTCCTGTGCCTTTAACAGGCTGGCGCCTGCCTTCCTCAGGAATCACGCGCTGGTCCTCCACTGTCTCGTATGCCTGGGGGGCCAGGGTTGGGGAGGATGGGTTGTTGTCTTGGCCTGGGATCTGGTTGTGGTAAATGATTAAGTGGGTGTGGGCCAGGCTGGAGAGGCACGAGGTGCTTATCCCCTAGGGGAGTGGGGAGGAGGGCTTCCTGGAGGAGGTGGCATTAACCTGCCACCTGAGGGGCCTTGGCAGCATCCCGGGGAGGCAGAGTGGCATGTGCAGAAACCAGGACAGGCAGGCATGTGGGAGTAGTCAGGGCCCTTGGGGGGCGGGGTGGGGGCTTTGGTCAGTGGTCAGACTTGGGAAGGAAGTAGTATCTGATCTGATGCTTTCAAAAGAGAGATCTTGAGCCGGCCCAGCATCTCTCTTCCAGCAGAGCTGATGTTTGGGGGTGGCTCATTCTCTCTTGTGTGGGCATCCTAGGCCCCACGTACTCGGTCCCAGGGGTCTCCCTAGTTGGGACGCGCTGGTCTGCATGCGTGGTTTTTTGGAGCACCTTCTGGCCAGGGTTGGTCGGTCAGAAGGAACTTAGGGGCAGTGCAGGCAGGCAGGCAGTTTAGAAGGGACTGTTCCTGCCTCCCAGTCACCCTGGGTGTCTACACTGTTCTCTGGCCTCAGGGCCGTCTCGGTCCAGGGCATCAGGGCAGTCAGAGCAGGCGAGGGACTCTGAGGACACAGAGCACAGGGACAGCATCTTCTGCCACGTAACCTGACCGAGGCCCTTCGTCTGTGTGGCTGGGAGAGACACCCCCTGCACGCCCGGGGCTGTGTGGGGCCCGAGGGGGCTCGGGCTTGGCAGAGTGAGCATGCGCCTTTGGGGTCAGGGGCCAGGGTTTGATCTCCAGCTCTGGCTAGAAAGGCCCTCTCTGGCCATGTGACCTTGGAAAACCCTGTGGCCACTCTGAGCCCCGTTGCCTCAGTGGAAAGGGGGCACTGCAGCATCTTTCTGGCTCCAAGGGGTGTTGATGGGGTCTAGCCTGCCAGCTCCATGGATCTGGGCCCAGCGGCAGGGTGTCACTACACCTGCAGCTGACGAGCTGGCACTGGGAAGGAGGTGGCCCTGGCCCGTGTGTGTGTTTGTGTGTGTGTGTGTGTGTGTGTGTGTGTTCTCTGTCCTCACACTATCATTCTGTCTCCAGCAAGCTCAGCATCTGAGGGGTTGTGGGGGAGGGTCCTCCAAGGAGGGGACTTGAGCCGAGGCCCAAGTGACGAGAGAGCAGGGGGACAGACGTGTCAGGTGGTGTGGCCTGCAAGGGCAGAGGCCCGGCAGCCAGAGGCCTGGTAGCCAGGATGACCTTGGAGCCTGGGGGAGCCAGGCTGGGGCTGGGCGGCCAGTGGCGGAGAGTAAGACCGAGGCTCAGGAGGGGCCTCTGGACTCCTGACTCCGCCCCGGGGGACTGTGGGTTGTCAGGAGCACCTCTCACCTGCCCGCTTTCCTGCAGGACTGCCTGGACAGGTCCTTCAAGGCCCAGGTGTTCAGCTGCCCCGCCTGCCGCTACAACCTGGGCCGGCACTCCACCATGCAGGTGAACCAGCCGCTGCAGGCCGTCCTCAGCCAGCTCTTCCCCGGCTACGGCAACGGACGGTGATGCTCAAGCACTTCTCGCCAGTGTTTTTTAAAAAAAGTATCTGCAGGGCCTCTGGCCCCCATCTTGTTTTTAGTGAGCTTAACTTAAACATGTAGTTTGTCCTCCACTCCCTTAAAAGCCTCGTCTTCCCAGTTTTATTTTTTTAATCCATAAGTTTTCAGCAATTTGTATTATGGCTCAGAGGAAGGAAAAAAGGTTGGACTTCTCAGTTTTTGTTGTTGTTGTTTGGTTTTTTTTTGTTTGTTTGGTTTTTTTTGTTGTTGTTGTTTTTAAATACAAAGCCTGCAATTTATCAGCCAAACAAATTTTTTTTTCTTCTGAGGATGGGATCAGAAACGACTTGGCGGGAAGGCGGCTTAAGTTCCCAGCATCAAGTTCTCAGCCGTTCTCGCTGCCAGCTCGCAAGAAGGCGCCGGGCTGCCCAGAACAATCTTTTCAAGGTTGGTGGGTTTGGCCCCCAGAGGTGAAATTTTGTGGCGCCTGGCGGTGGCCCTGGGTGTGGTGCAGCCCCATGTCACCGCCAGGAAACTGTGCAAAGGAAAATCGGAACTGTCCAGTGGGGTCCAGGTTAAACTCTGGCCTCCAAGCCACCCCTGACCGGTCCCCTGCACACAGAGGCCCCCGGCCGCCGGAGCAGAGAGTTGGGCCACACCGAAGCTACCTCTGCCAGACTCTCCCCTCTGCGGGAGCCAAGTCCGGCCAAGTGCTGACCCACCTGGACGCCATGGAAGCCAATGCCCGGGGCCACGTTCAAGTGCCTTTGGTTCCTCCTCCCTTTTTCAGCGTGGGGCCCTTCCTTAGCACTGAATCATTGACACTGCCAACCAGATTCTTTAAAACCGTGGTCCGCCAGCGCTTCCCTGGGAACCCTGGATGAGTGAGTGGGGACAATTTTTATCTGACCTTGAAATTGAATTTTCAACTCGCCAATTGAGAACGACAAGAGGGAAACTTTTTTTTTTTTTAATAAACACATTTTTTTTTTCAATGAAATTTTTTTGTAGTTACTGTATATGTACCAAGAAAGCTAATAACTTAGGGTTTGGTTGGGTTTGGGGGGGTGGGCAGGGGGGGGAGTTTTGTATTTTTTGGAATGATTTGTTAATGTTTCTAACTTTACCAAAGTTTGCAGCTTATACCTCAACGGAACAGGGATATTTTAAATCACAACTGCAGACAAACTGGAGCAATATTATTTCTTAAAGTTTCTCTTTTTTCCTCATTATTAGGTTGTTAATGTATTAGGAAGAAACAACGAAATCCTGTGTAGGCTTTTTCTAAGAAGTTCCATATTCTCTGTCCAGGTTTTAGAGTCTCAGAATAAATACCTTTTACAGATGCACCTGGTTGTGTCTTCTGTGTGCCAATCACCCTGTAGCCCACCAGGCATTTCTATGCCTATTATTTCATCTGCTCTTTACAAAAACCCCAGGAGACAGACTGGTTAGGTAACATCATTCCCACTTTGCAGATGAGAAAACTGAGGCCCAGACAAAGTGTCCAGCAGTGGTTCTACCTGCCGCTCAGGAGGAGTTGCACTTTGACCTTTCCCGGGTCGGGGAACTACAGGCCAAAATGGGCCTTTCACCTTGGAACCAGAGGTCACTCACTGTTACCAGATGGGTGGCACTGTTCCCATTTACATCTGAAGAAACTGAGGCTGTGGTGGTCCCCCACTGGGAGACTGGCTCTGCCTGGAGAGGGTGTCAGCAGCCTGAATCAACTAATTTGCTGCTTGACCCTGGGCGACTCTGCAGGTCTGGGGAGATTAGGGCACGAGGGGTGTGGAGACGGGTGACCTGAAATGCTATTTCCAGGAGTTGCCATTGTGGCTCAGCAGTAACAAACCCGATTAGTACCATGAGGATGCAGGTTTGACCCCTGGCCTCACTCATTGGGTTAAGGATCCAGTGTATCCGGTGTTGCCACAAGCTGTCATGTAGGCCACAAACGTGGCTTAGATCTGGCATGGCTGTGGCTGGCAGCTACAGCTCTGGTGTGACCCCCAGCCTGGGCATTTCCATATGCCGTGGGTGTGGCCCTAAAGAAAAGACTATTTCCAGGGGGGGTCAGAGGCCGAGGATGAGGCAGGCTTAAAAACTCCAGGGGAGTTCCTGTCATGGTGCAGCAGAAGCGAATCCTACTAGGAATCATGAGGTTGCAGGTTCTATCCCTGGCCTCTCTCAGTAGGTTAAGGATCTGGCGCCGTGAGCTGTGGTGTAGGTCACAGATGAGGTTCAGATCCTGTTGCTATGGCTGAGGTGTAGTCCCGCAGCTGTAGCTCCGATTCAACCCCAGCCTGGGAACCTCCATATGCCACAAGTGTGGCCCTAAAAAAGCAAAAAAAAAAATTGACTCCAGGGAAGGAAATAGTGCTGAATTCTGCACACTATTACTGACATCTTTACTGATGATTAGGTAATGATGTGGGCAGATCTGGTTTATTAAAAGTTCTGCCTCGGAGTTCCCGTTGTGGCACGGTGGTTAACGAATCTGACTAGGAACCATGAGGTTGTGGGTTCGATCCCTGGCCTTGCTCAGTGGGTTAAGGATCTGGTGTTGCAGTGAGCTGCAGTGTAGGTCGCAGACGTGGCTCGAATCCCTCGTTGCTGTGGCTCTGGCGTAGGCCAGTGGCTACAGCTCCAATTGGACCCCTAGCCTGGGAATCTCCATATGCTGTGAGAGCGGTCCTAGAAAAGGCAAAAAGACAAAAAAAAAAAAAAAAAGTTCTGCCTCTTCTGGACTTTCAAATGTGTCAGGTGTGTCTTTGAGAACATGATGAGCAAAAGAGGTCAGTCACAGAAGATCATATGTGATTTCATTCATATGAAATGCCCAACACAGGGATCTATAGAAACTGAAAGATGAGTGTAATGATGCTTAGGGCTGGGGGAGGGGGTGAGAGCCAACCGGGGAGGGCTCTTTAGGGGTGATTAAAGTTTCTAAATTTGGTGATGGTTGCATATATCTGTGGGTATGAATTATATCTCAAAAAATGTCAAGTGTAGGAGTTCCTGTCATGGCTCAGCGGTTAAGGAATCTGACTAGCATCCGTGAAGAGGCTGGTTCCATCCCTGGCCTTGCTCAGTGGGTTAAGGACCCGGTGTTGCCATGAGCTGTGGTGGAAGGTCGCAGAGGTGGCTTGGATCTTGCATTGCTGTGGCTGTGGCGTAGGTCAGCGGCTACAGCTCCAATTTGACCCCTAGCCTGGGAATCTCCATATGCTGTGGGTGCAGCCCTAAAAAGCAAAAAAAAAAAAAAAAAAAAGGGGGGGGGGGGTTCCCGTCATGGCGCAGTGGTTAACGAATCCGACTGAGAACCATGCGGTTGCAGGTTCGATCCCTACCCTTGCTCAGTGGGTTGACGATCCGGCGTTGCTGTGAGCTGTGGTGTAGGTCAGAGACACGGCTTGGATCCTGCGTTGCTGTGGCTGTGGTGTAGACCTGCAGCTACAGCTCCGATTGGACCCCTAGCCTGGGAACCTCCGTGTGCCACGGGAGCGGCCCAAGAAATGGCAAAAAGACCAAGAAAAAAAAAAGAAAAAGAAAAAAAGTCAGGTGTAAATATGAAATAAAAATAGGAAAGGTAGAGTTCCCTAGTGGCTCAGCAGGTTAAGGACTTGCTGTCACTGCTGTGACTTGGGTTCAATCCCTGGCCTGGGAACTCTTACATGCTGGGAGGGGAGGTGCCAAAACAAATAGGAAAGATGCCCAGGTGTGGGAGCAGCCGAAACTCCATAAATGTCCTTGGGTGGGCCCTACACAGGGGTACAACATGGACCTGCATTAATTGTGGAGATTGTGGAATTTTTTAATGCTTCTCACATAAAAGTTAAAGATGATGTCACTGTCAAAAACTAGCAAGCCCCAGTAAAGTGTGACACTGCTATGCAGAAATAATCACAGTATTAGGTGTATTAATTTCCTGGTAGACTTTTGGTATTTTTTTAAATAGCAATTTTATGGAGATATATTCACATACCACAACACCCATTTGAAGCATACAGTTCAGTGGGTTTGAGCATATTCACACGGTTGTGCAATCATCACCTCTAGTTCCAGAATTTCATCACCCTCAAAATAAGCCTGATCCCCATTAGCAGACACTTCCCACTTCTCCCCCAGCCCCCGGCAACCACTGATCCACTTTCTGTCTCTGAATTTGCCTATTCTGGACAGTTCATATAAATAAATTAGTAACAATGCAGAGTCTCTGTGTCTGGCTTCTCACTGAGCT
Source organism: Phacochoerus africanus (assembly GCF_016906955.1). NCBI lineage: Eukaryota > Metazoa > Chordata > Mammalia > Artiodactyla > Suidae > Phacochoerus > Phacochoerus africanus. Next base: position 74,052,588 of record NC_062547.1, on the reverse strand, counting down.
TCGTGTTTTCAGAGGCCATCCCTGTGGTGGTGAGTGTCAGCATCTCATTCCTTTTCATGGCTGAATAATATTCCATGGGATGGGCAGACCACAATCTACCTGGTTGATTTTTGTTGTATATTTGTTTTTCCTTTTTCGGCTGCACCTGTGGCATATGGAAGTTCCCAGTCCAGGGGTCAAAACCAAGCGCCAGCTGTGATCTCCACAGCGCAGCAACACTGAATCCTTAACCCACTGTGCCACATTGGGAACTCCCTGGTTGACTTTCGTAATGTAAAACTTTCTTTTTCCACTCAGTTTTATAAAATTAGTACATAATCCCTCTAGAACACTGAGAAACTAAAAAATGGAGAAAAAGCCAAAACATAATGCCACCCCCCAGAGGATTAGCATATAGCAATATTCAACCTCAGAACAACTGTGTGATGGAGGTCCCCACCGCCACTCCCTGCACCTGCAGCATGTGGAAGTTCCCAGGCCAGGGATCAAACCCGCACCACAGCAGTAACCCGAGCTGCAGCAGGGCAACGCTGGATCCTCAACATACTGTGCCACCAAGGAATTTCTATATGTTTTATACGTAATTTTTATTTTTTTATTTATTTTTTGTCTTTTTGCCTTTTCTAGGGCCACTCCTGCGGGATATGGAGGTTCCCAGGCCAGGGGTCTAATCGGAGCTGTAGCCACCAGCCTACGCCAGAGCCACAGCAACTCGGGATCCAAGCCGCGTCTGCAACCTACACCACAGCTCACAGCAACGCCGGACCCTTAACCCACTGAGTGAGGCCAGGGATCGAACCCACAACCTCATGGTTCCTAGTCAGGTTCATTAACCACTGCACCATGATGGGAACTCCAATATATGTAATTTTTAAAAACAGCATTAGGATGGTTGTGTGTACAGTGTCTTGTGCCTGTTTTTTATTCGGTTCAATGATGGGGTGGATGCTTTGTCTTAGCATCTCAGTAAACATGTGAGTTGTGGTCTGGAGTATGTATTATCTTTCTCTCTGTGCTCCTAAAGGTGAAATGTGTTACATGTGTGTCTAGCAATATACGCTTGGCATGAAATGGAATGTCTGAATTCCTCAAATGTGTGTGTGTGTATATATGTATTTTAATGGCTGTGCCTGGGCCAGGGATTGAATCTGAGCCACAGTTGTGACCCAGGCCGCTGTAGTCAGACTTTATATATATATATATATATATATATATATATATATATATATATATATATATATATTATATTATATTATACATATTATATATTATATATATAATGATTTTTAATTCTTTCCATTATAGCTGGTTTACAGTGTTCTGTCAATTTGCTACTGTACAGCAAGGTGACCCAGTTACACATACATGTATACATTTTTTTTTCTCACATTGTCATGCTCCATCATAAGTGACCAGACATAGTTCCCAGTGCTACACACCAGCATCTCATTGCTATGTAGTTGGATTCTTAACCCACTTTGCCACAGTGGAAACTCCCCCAAATGTATTGCTAAAAAGTTACTTTTTAAGGACATAGAGGATTTAGTCTATCCATATTTTTTTTTTTCCTTTTTCTTTTGAGGGCCGCACCTTTGGCATATAGAAGTTCTCAGGCTAGGGGTCGAATTGGAGCTGCAGTTGTCAGTCACTGGCCTCCGCCACAGCCATAGCAGCTCTTCAACCTACACTGCAGCTTGTGGCAGTGCTGGATCCTTAACCCACTGATCGAGGTCAGGGATCGAAACTGAATCCTTATGGATACTATCTTGGGTTCTTAGCCCACTGAACCACAAGGAGAACTCTCATTTCTGTCTTTTATGCATCAGACTAGCCCTTAACGGAAGCTGGAGGGGGTTTTTGAAAAGCATGGGATATTTCTCAGCTCCACACCTTGCCCATTCTGGGAAGGTGGAGACCAGTTAGAAACCAGCTAGCCCTGCGTCATCTAAGGCCGGTGCCAGAGGGCCTGCTGGTCTGTCTTAGGGACAGATGCCCCAGCCCTTTGTGAGATCTGTACCCGTCCGCAAAGATTTGAAAACCAGGACAAGTAGGTTGAGTTGTTCCCAAGTTAATTCGTCTGTCCATTGGAAAATTCTGAGAGTGTGTCCTTTCTGCTTTACCTAGGACACCTTTTAATTAAATGACAGTGATTATAGTTTCTCCCTAACAGCTTGTTATGAAAACATTCAAACAGAAAAGTTGAAAGAACTGTTTCATGAACCCTCAAATATACTTGCTGTCTGGGTTCTACAGCTGTGAAGTTTATTTACATAAACAAAATCGGAAAGCTGACAACCTATTTAGGACCCTCGGTTTAAAAAATTCCAGTAGTTCCCATTTTGGCTTTTCTGGTTAAGAACCCGAGATAGTATCCTTGAAGATGTGGGTTCGATTCCTGGACTTGTTCAGTGGGTTAAAGATTTGGCATGGCTGCAACCTGTGACTTAAGCTGCAGATGTGGCTTGGGTCCGATGTTGCTGTGGCTGTGGCTGTGGTGCAGGATGGCAGCTGCAGCTCCGATTTGAAGTTCCAGCCCAGGAGCTTCCATATGCCGCAGGTGTGGCCCTAAAAAGAAAATAAATTAATAAAAATTTAAAGAAACTCCAGGGTCTAGGAGCTTCCCTGTGGGTTATGGACCTGGTGTTGTCACTGCAGTGTCTTGAGTCGCTGCCGTGGAATGTTTCGGTTCCTGGCCTGGGAATTTCTACATGCTGTGGGTGTGGCCAAAAAAGTCCCGAGCCTATTGAATCCAATCAACTGGAATTCACTGTGTTATAGGACAAACTAGGAAGTAGAAAAAGAAAGGTTTTGAGGTAGGGGGATCCCTTCATGACGGCATTTTTTTTTTTTTTGGTCTTTTTTTAGGGCCACACCTGTGGCATATGGAAGGAATTCCCAGGCTAGGGTTCCATATCAGCAATGCTGGATACCTAACCCACTGAGCGAGGCCAAGGATTGAACCCAAGTCCTCATGGACACTAGTCAGGTTCGTTACCTCTGAGCCACAACCAGAACTCCCATGATTGCCCTTTTTTCTTTTTTTTGCTTTTTAAGGCTGCACCCACGGCGTATGGAAGTTTCCAGGCTAGGGGTTGAATCAGAACTATAGCCACGGGCCTATGCCACAGCCACAGCTACGCAGGATCCAAGCCGGGTCTGTGAGCTATATACCACAGCTCACGGCAATGCTGGATCCTTAACCTACCGATCAAGGCCAGGGATCGAACCCTTGTCCTCAGAGATACTAGTAGGATTCGTTTCCATTGAGCCACGATGGGACTCCCCCATGATTGCACTTTGACACTGTATTACTGCTACCAAATTACATGTCAGTTCCCCCCTGCCCCCGCCCCCCCCGCGGTTCAGGGTGTTCCATGGGAGCAGTTACTACTTCCTATTTTTTAAGTTAAATTTTAACTGCATGAGGAATATCCAAATATGGCCCCATGAGAATGTATAACACACTAGAACAGATGGAAGTCCTTACCAATTACGCTTTTTACCAATGCAGATCCCTCCTCTCCCCAAAGATTTAGTTTTCTCAGTTTAGGGGTGGCCTTGTTTTGCGAGGGGCCACAGGTACGTGCCCTTAGAAACCACACAGCGTTATTTGCTGAAGGTTCATTTCCATAATGTTCTGTTCAGAAATCTGGACCTTTCTGCAGCTCTCCATGGCTTGTAGACAAATCATTCTCTGACTGTACCTGTAGATCTACTTCTTTTTTATTCTTTTTTTAATTTTAATTTTTTTGGCTGTACTGGTGGCATGTGGAAGTTCCTGGGCTGCGACCCAAGCTGCTGCAGTGACAACCCCAGGTCCTTAACCCACTGAGCCACAGGGGAACTCCAATCTGTTTTTAATTGCTATAAAGTTAAAAGTATTCTAAAGTACCCAGTGCCACAGGCTGCTTATTTCCTAGAGATAGATATTTAGAGCAAAATACTGGGAACAATTGGGTACAGTGCTGCAACATCATCCTTGAACTGGCAAGCTTGAGTTTGGGAGACTTTCTCAGGGTACATGACCTTCAGGAATAGAATGTAGTTACACTTACCGCCTTATAAATCAGTTGCCTGTTTTACACTCCTGCCAGCGAAATGTGAGTGTACCCACTCTACTGCCTGACCGCAATTAATCACCGAAACGATGTTAATGATACACCTTAGCTAAATGCTCACTTTGTGAAGTGACATGGTCAAATTTTACGTGCCTGTTTTCACTTAACTAGTGCAAACTCCCAGGATAGGAGCAGACCGTGAGGGGGTGTATCACCATCATATCCTTTTCACCGGAGAAAACAAGCCCAGTGAGGTTACTTTGCTTGAGGCCAACCAGTGAGGCACCTGGGCCCAGCTGAGCTTTGAACTGGTCAGGAAGCAGCGAACTCCTCTCTTCCTTCACGTTTTAGGGAAGGTTACCTCATTTTTAGGGGACGTCACCTAATTTTATCAGGGAGGCCTTGCGCCTTTGCAAAGTTATACTGTTTGTGATGGAAATGAACATTTTTTTGAAGGGTCTGGAGGAAAGGAGAGGCAGGGGCGCTTCCTGCTTGACTTTTATTTCTCCAGTTCTCCTCCTTTACAAATTGAGTTTGTTCGTGCTATGTTTCCTAACTCCAGACTTTGCGAAGTGGAGAACGCTGCTCCCAATTTCCGGCTCCGGGTCTCGAACCCACCGCTACGACTCCCAGGCGGGGTGCTGATGTTGTGCTGGGTCTCACGTACTCAGCTGCAGCCTGATAACCAAGGCGGGGCCGGGGCCGTGATTGGCACTCGCCCCAGCCAGTCCGCTCTTGGGGCTGATCCAGTAAGCCAATATTCTCTTGCCCCCGTGCGGTCGTTGGGCGGTCCCCTAGGCGTCCTTGTCAATCCGAGGCCCAGGGCCGTCGCGTTGGTCGCGGCCTCTTGGCTGGCGTGCGCAGCCTGCAATGAGAACCGAGCCGGTCAGCGGGCACGTGGGTGGGCGCCGGCGTGTCCCGGCCGGCAGGCCAATGGCGAGGCGAGACCGGCGCCTGCGCCCGCCCAATAGAGGCGCGCGGGGGGCGGGCCGTGAGGTGTTGATGGGCCCGGTGGAGGGGAGGGGCGGAGCTGTCAGCGTCAGCCAATGGGCGTGCGGGCGTGGGCTAGGGGGCCAATGGCAGCCGGGGCGGAGCTGGAACGCAGCCTTATAAGCCCCACCCGGGGCGCTCGCGGAGGGCTCGGCCGCCAGCGACCGAGCGGGGCCCGGCCCGAGCGGGCCTGGGGGTGCGACGCCGAGGGCGGGGGAGCGCGCGCCGCTGCTCCGGACCGGGCCGCGCGCGCCGCCTCAGGTGAGCCCGCGGGGAGGCGGCCGCCGCGTCCGAGCGCGGGCCCCGCTGCGGCCGCCGCCGCCCCCGCGCCGCGCCCGGGGCTGCGGGCGGGCGGGCGCCCGGGACTCGAGGCCCAGGCCTCGGGCGCGGCCTGCTCGGGCCGCAGCCGCCGCGCTTTGTCCCGGCCCGCGAGGCGGTTGGGGGCGTTAACCGCTTGGCCCCGGGCGCCCGCCGGACCTCGGGCGGGGGCGGTGCGGCTGGACAATGGCGGGGCCGGGGGCGGGAGGCGGGGGCGCCCTGCCCGGGCCAGGGGCGCGCGGGGGCTGGGCCAGGGCGTCCCCGTCGGCCCCGCACAAAAGATGACAGCGTGGGTGGCCCGGCCCGGCTGGCCCTGCATGGCAGGGCCCTCCCCTTCTATTATTCACAACAATCCTAATGATTTAAAAAATAATAATAAAGAGAAAGAAAGAAATCCCAGGCCCTGGTTGAAGCCCGCCTGCATTTCCAGCCCTTTGGGCACCGGTGGGGTTAATGAGGCGCTTCCCAGTGGTGCCCCCCCGAAATGTCCATCATTGCATCCCACCCATCTCCCCGAGTCAACCCGCCGTTCCATCGCGGCTTCCAAACTCGTCCCCCATTTTCCTGAGCCCCCCTAAATAAGCATGCAACCTGGATTTTTTTTTTTTTTAATGTATCCAGTTGCTATGCATATAGCAGCTTCCAGACGCGTGCCCTCAGTGCCTCACCCTGCCGGCCCGAAAGCCATCTCGAAGCCCCCCTTCTCTGTAGAAATAAATCGTAGAGTCCCTCCCGCGGAGACCCCTTGGGCTGTCCCATCCAGCCTCGTGGGAGCTGGGGGACGGATTCATTCTGAAAGGAACCTACTCCAGATCTGCTGGGGCCTGGGTCTCCACCCAGTGGGCGCGATGACACCAGACAGAATGGGGTGCACCTCCGTGGGGCCACATGGAAAGGTTTTACAGAGGACTTTCTTTCCCCTGGGGGCAGGGGAGACATGGACTGTGCCTTGGTGTGTCCCATCTGCTTGGTCGGGGAAGGATGCTTTTGTTTTAATAATTCAGGTGCACCTGGGGAACTGTTTCCCGAGTTATGAAACTATTGAGAAGGTTGTTCTGTTCAGTGGAGCCCAGTGATCCCATCCTGTAATGTGTAAAGAGTGTGTCCTTTTTTTCCCATGTGTTTCTATCAGAGGCATTTATTCAGCCAGCTCCTTTGGGTCAAACTGGGTGCCAGCAATGTTTTAGGGTCTGAGAATGCCTGCCCCCTCCTCTGCCTCGACAGCCATTTATCCCGCTGTCCCCAGGTTGGAGAAAGCCCCTGAAACGGTCTCTTTACATGACTTCTGTGGGCTTTCCTTGTCGCAAGAGCTGATGACTCCCCTAATTCTCAAATAATAGCTTCCTTCTGAGGCATCAGGATAGCTTATCAACTCATGGGTCAGCCTTCTCTCTCCACCCTTGCAAGAACAGTGGGCAGCCGCTCTGTCTTTGCAGTTAGTTTGTTTTTTGGAACCCCAAAGGACGGAATGTGAAAGTCTGGAGTCAACTTGTGCTGATCTGAGTGGAGGGTTTCTGAAACTCGCTGGCCCTCTTTATGTGTTTCTGATTGGATGCTGGGCAAATCATGATGCTCCCCATTCGTGCCGGGGGCACCTCCTCGGTCAGACTGCTCTGCCCTGGGGGAGGGCAGTGCCAGGAGCAGAGGTGCAGTTGCTTGAATGCTCCCAGGTTTTGTGGCGATTCCAGCAGATACAGTGTCACATGCTGTGTGTGTGTGTGTGTGTGTGAGTGTGTGTGAGAGAGAGAGAGAGAGAGAGAGAGAGAGAGAGAGAGAGAAAATGAGTGTGTAGTTGTTGAGAGGAAATGTATATAGGTCTTAGTAACAATTGATTCTAATCCTTGTCGCTTTGGGGAAGTGGGCTGCTAAGGAGATGTTAAATACTAGAGCTTAAAGGTATGGCTGATCGGTCATTCCCGACTCCGCCCTGCCTTTGTTGTACTTTTCTGTCTCCTAGGAAAGACCCTTCCCCAGTGCCTCTGGGGCTGTTGGGGGCCCTCTCTGCCCCTGTCTCCCACTCCCGCTGCTCTGCTTGATCCCGCGTTTCTCTGCCTCCTCTGCTGGCTTCTGTGCCCTGCCCCTTCCCCTGGCCAGCCCTGCGGAGCCTCAGTCCTTGCGTCCATCCCACACTCACCTGGCCTGGGAATGTTGGGTTCGTTGAGCTCTGGGGCAGGTTTCGGGGAGTCTCTAACTTCGGGGGGCTTTGGGTCTAGTGGGGGAAGGGGAGGGATGGGTGTCTAGGGCTGTGGGGCACAGCTGTGCTGGCGGGGTGGAGGCCTGGCTCAGGGGGTGGGCAAATGGCCCACAGTGTAGGCAAACAAGCATTTCTGGGTGGCTCTCTTCCCCGGAGTCTAGAAGTGTGATGGACAGGCTCCAAGCTGTGAGATCTTGTGCCCATCACTTGCTCCAGAGCAAAGCTGGAGGGGTGGGGGTCACTAAACTTTCCCAAGCCTACTAGGAAGCTGGGGTGGGGGAAAGCAGAGGAACTATGGGCCATTGCCTGACCACGAGGGCCCTGCAAAGCAGCCGTGAGGTCACCCCATGCTTCTCCAACAGCCTGGGCCTGGTTCCTGGCTGTGCTCCAGAGACCTGCCCCAGGGCTGCTCAGTGGGGACTCACTGCCACAGCTCTTACCTGCCCCAGTCCTGGTCCCTTGCTTCTGGCCTGAGTACCCAGAACACCAGCCAGGCGGGGAAAGGGGCTGAACGTGAACTCCCTTTTGACCTGTGTTCTTGGTGGGGTTCCTGAATGCCTGTCCTCCCCTCCATTCCCCAAATGGAATCTGAGAGACCTGGGTTCAGATCCCTCCTCTGGGTCAGGTCACTTCATCATTCTGGGCCTTGGTTTCCACATCTGTATGATGGGTGTCATAAGAGCCCATCCTCGGTTATTGAGATCAAAGGAGATGAAAGTCTCTGAAGTGCTTCGCACAATGCCGAAGTGCTTCGCACGATGCCGAGGTGCTGGATTCTTCCTGCTCTCAGGGTCCCTCCCTACTCTGCCCTGTCTACATCCAGGCCCAGGTTGTTCTCTGGGGATGGCAGGCACGTCCCAGGCACTGTGAGGTGTTGAGCAGCATCCCTGGCCCCCTATCCCATTGATGCCAGGAGTAACCCCTCCCCCCCAGTTGTGACAACCACAATGTCCTCAGACAGCAACCAGTGTCCCCCAGGCGCACGGTTTTCCCCAGGTGACATCCCTCTCACTTAACCTCTAACCCCACAGCAGCCTGGTATTTAGCCGTGACCCTGATCCACCTCAAATTCTGGGTCCCTCTGTCCCCTTCCTCTTTGCTGCCCCATTTAAAAGGGAGGGGCTCACATTTGCAGACTCTCATTTCCAGCCACCCTGGAGCCAGCCAGGCGTGGTGTGGAGGGGTCTCCGAAGCAGGGCCCCTACCCAGGCTCCCAGGACCTGGAATTGCAGTGGGCAGGCTTAGAGCTGTGTGAGCTGTGCCTGTCAGTTGGCTTTCACAGTTTTCTTCAAGTCGGCTCCGAGGTGACTCACTCTTCATCTTCGCCTCCTCCTGAGCAGTGATGTCCGTGGTCACGGGACTTTTAATGCGCCAGCTGCAGATGCTTTTACACAGTGAAATGCATTTAACTACGATACTTAACAGAGTCTGTACCACCCCAAGACTGAGGCCACAGCGGATCTGTGCGTCCACGTTGTGTTTAGATGGCTCGGATTTTGGTTACTCGCTGCTGCTTTGACTTGGCCTGTTCTGGGGCATCTCGTTGGTTAGATAAAGCGTCACAACTCGTCTGTCCATGTTCAGTCCTGCTCCCTCGAGGGGCTTTTACAGACTGGAAAAACGGCCTTCCTTTGCTCAGGACCCTCCAGTGGCTTCCTGGTGTCCTTGGGAAAAGTTGCAGACCCTTCCCGTGGCCTCTCTCTTCTGTCCTCCGGGGTGCGCTCCTCTCCCACCATCCGCGACCCCTCACTCCTTTGCCTCCTCCCTTGGGTCAGAAACCACTTTCCCTGCCTCCTCTTCTCTGCCTCAGGGCCTTTGCATGTGGTGTGCCCTCTGCCAGAACACTGTTCCCTCAGGTCTCCCCCCAGCTGGCTCCTTGTCATTCAGGTCTCTGCTCAGAGACACAGTCCCTGACCCTCTGCCTAAATTCACCCTTCCGTCCACCTGCTCTCCCTAGCCTATCCTTTCTTCTTTGCATTCTGCACTACCAGAAGTGTTTATTAATCTCTTTATATATTTATAGTCTGTCTCATCCACTGAGGCAGAAGCTTTTCTTATGAAGGGTTAGAGAGGAACTATTAATGGCTTTTTTTTTCAATCTTTTGTCTTTTTTTTTTTTTTGTCTTTTTGCCGTTTCTTGGGCCACTCCTGCGGCACATGGACGTTCCCAGGCCAGGGGTCTAATCGGAGCTGTAGCCACAGGCCTATGCCAGAGCCACAGCAACACGGGATCCAAGCTGCGTGTGCAACCCACACCACAGCTCCCGGGAACGCCAGATCGTTAACCCACTGAGCAAAGCCAGGGATCGAAACCTCATGGTTCTTCGTTGGATTCGTTAACCACTGCGCCACAATGGGAACTCCTCAATCTTTTGTCTTTTTTTTAGGACCACAACCATGGCATGTGGAGATTCCCAGGCTAGGGCTCGATTCCGAGCTGTAGCCACCGGCCTATACCACAGACACAGCAATGCCAGATCTGAGCCGCCTCTGCGACCTACATACAGCACGGCTCACGGCAACACCAGATCCTTTAACCCACTGAGTGAGGCCAGGGATCAAACCCATGTCCTCATAGATCCTAGTCGGATTCATTACCACTGAGCCAAGATGGGAACTCCTGTTTACTGCTTTGCAGGTTGCAGGTGGGACAGTCTCTGTCCTGACCACTCTGTTCTGCCCTCGTAATGCAAAAGTGCGGAAGCTAATGAATGTGCCTGTGTTCTGATAAAACTTTATTTAGACACAGAAATGTGAATTTCACATGCTTTTCACATGTGATGAACTGTTTTCCTTTTTTTGATCCCCCCCTCACCCCGCCGAGTTGTTTAAATGTCAAAACCATTCTGACCTTGTGGGTCATACAGAACGGGTGGCGGGCTGGATTTGACCTTTGGGCTGTAGTTTGGGAGCATCTCTATGAGGGTGTGAGGTCCCCACTGCAGGAACAATGTGGATCTTGGTCACTGCGCGTATCCCTAGCACCTAGGGCAGTTCCTGCACACAGTTAGGTGTTCAGTAAGCATTCATTTGTTGAATGAATTTCCATCTTTCGTACATCAGAGTATTTAGAATCATATCTACATTTTATTTTTTATTTTTTATGGCTGCACCTGAGGCATATGGATGTTCCCAGGCCAGGGATTGAATCTGAGCTGTGGCTGTGGCAGTGCCAGTTCCTTTAACCCACTGTGCTGGGCCGGGGATTGAACTCGCACCTACCCAGTGACCCGAGCCACTGCAGTCGGATTCTGTTTTTTTTTTTTTTTTTTGTCTTTTTGCCATTTCTAGGGCTGCACCCGCGGCATATGGAGGTTCCCAGGCTAGGGGTCTAATCGGAGCTGTAGCCGCCGACCTACACCACAGCCACATCAATGCAGGATCTGAGCCTTGTCTGTGACCTAGACCACAGCTCATGGCCACGCCAGATCCTTAACCCACTGAGCAAGGCCAGGGATTGAACCGGAAACCTCATGGTTCCTAGTTGGATTCATTAACCACTGAGCCACAACGGGAATTCCTGTAGTCAGATTCTTAACCCACTGTGGCATGGCAGGAACTCCTTTATTTTATTTATTTATTTTTTGGCTCTACTAACAGAAGTTTTGTGGCCAGGGATTGAGCTTGCAATGACAGTGCTGGATCCTTAACCTGCTGAGCCACCAGGGAACTCTCATACTCTATATTTAAAAAAAATAGGTCCTGGTTGTTGTAATGAAATTTAAAGTGCAGGGAATGTAAGAAAATGTTCTGGGAGTTCCCTGGTGGCTTAGCAGGTTAAGGATCTGGCATTATCACTACAGTGGCGCAGTTTCATCCCTGGCCCAGGAACTTCTTCATGCTGAGGAAACAACAACAACAACAAAAGAAAGAAAGAGGGAGTTCCTGTTGTGGCTCAGCTGAAACGAAGCTAATGAGTATCCATGAGGATGCGGGTTTGCCCTGGCCCCACTCAGAGGGTTTTGGATTTGGCATTGCCCTGAGCTGTGGTGCAGGTCGCAGACAAGGCTTGGATCCTGTGTTACAGTGGCAGCAGCAGCTCCGATTCGACCCCTAGTCTGGTAACTTCCATATGCCACACTTGGGGCCTTTAAAAAAAAAAAGGAAAAAGAAAAGAAAATGTTCTGACCTCATCCACCAAAACAATCTCAAAATTGAGAAAAGAGTAGATTTAAACAGGGGCAAATATTTCATCATTGGCAATGCCCAGCCGTTCTTGATGCCCCCTTGGTATTGCACCCCACCAGGCACCAGAAGATTGGGAAAGAGTGTTCTGGGCCTAAGAAGTTTGTTTTGACCCAGCAGAGGGTTTAAAAGGAAGATGCTCTTTCTCAATCGTTTTGTTTTGTAAGCATCTGACCCAGCCTTTTTACCAGCGCCAGCGCTCCTTCAGAAGGGGCAGCATAGTCCTGGTAGGAGGTTTCTGCGGCCACGCAGCCACAGACCTGCACAGGGACACTCGGGAAGAGGTGGCCTTTGCGGATGTGCGAGTTCAGCTTTGCGGGGTGATCAGGCCAGCCTCTGTAGGGTGTGGGGATTGTGCTGGCTGCGTGTCCTTGGCCTTGCTCCTCCATGGTGACTTTTGGGAGCGGAGACTGGCTGAGTATGATTTCTGAGCCAGTCAGATCTTTAGCTTCTTAGATTTGGGTCTGTCCCAGGAACATTCTGACTTGTCAAGGAAGCATACCTTAATTTACAATCGTGCATTCTCTAGCTAATTGAAATAAACAATCTGGAGAGGGTTACTCAGAACCTCTTGGCTTTGCAAAGTTGCTGTCCTTTTACTTTTTTCTTTTTTTGCTTATCTCTGTCTTTTTCTGCCTCTGCATTGTCTCTCCCTTCCTTCCTCTTTCCCTCCCCGCTTTTCTTTTCTCATCCCACTTCAGTGGCTCCCGTGGATGCAAGGGCACTGATGAAGAGTTTGCATTGCTGTCTTTGCCCCATGGCTGATCTGTGGCTCTGGCAGTGGTCACTTGGAGTCTCTCTGAGCCCTTGGCCTTGGGTATGTTTGTTCAGTGGACAAAGAATAAGAATCAGAAAGCAGGAGTTCCCTGGAGGCTCAGCGGGTTAAGGACTCCGTGTCGTTACTGCTGACTCTGGTTACTGGTATGGTGTGGGTTTGACCCCTGGTCTGGGAACTTTTCCATGCCACAGGCGCGGCAAAAAAAAAAAATATGTGTGTGTGTGTGTGTGTGTGTGTGTGTGTGTGTGTATATATATGTGTGTGTGTATATGTGTGTGTGTGTGTGTGTGTGTATATGTATGTGTGTATGTATGTATGTGTATATATATATCGGAAAGCAAAGCACCAAGAGCTGCTGCGTCCTGCATGGGTCTCTGGGTGCAGAGCAGAATTGTAGCTGACGTAGGTTTGGCCCCAGTTGCCGGGACTAGTGGTCACAGTTCCTTTTCTCAGACAACCCGTACGGGGAGGAAAGGTGATGTGTGAAGAAGTGATCTGGGGGTAGGGTAGGCAGGCCTTGTCCCAGGACCCATTTCCTTTCTATGTTTGCAGTTGCCCCCAAGAGAGGGCACCTTTGGGACAGGTAGGGGCAGAGGTAGGCCCCCTTTGGTGGTATCATGGCTGCTTGCTTGGGTCTCGGGGAAGAGGATGCACGGAAGATGAGTTGGCAGGGGATCCGGAATTTTGCTTTGTGCAGAAGAAGGAGAGGATGGATCCTGGAGGCCTCCTTTAAGCGAGAGCCAGCAGGCGCAGTGATGACAGGAGCTCCCCGGACCATGAGTGGGGTGGAGACAGGCTATGTGTGTGACTAGAGCTCCGGGCCCCGGCCAGTCTGGGCAGCCCATTTGGAAAGGGGCAGCCCAGGAGCTGCCCCAGGATGTGTGCGGGGCCCTGGCTGGGCGGCTGGACCGGGAGCTGCCCCTGCCCCCTTCAGATCCTTGTTCCGTCCTTTCAGGCCCCCTCCATCAGCAAGGCCAGCCCCCGTGGGCAGGCCGCCTCTCTCGGGCCTGGAGCTGCATGGATCTGATTATTTCGGTCACGAGTTGAGAGAGGCTTGCCGTCTCCAGCTTGCGTGTGAGCAAAGGCCCTGGAGTTTAAACTCCTGATTCACTGCTTCATTCCAGCTTCCTCCCCCAAGGAAGAGGAGGGAGCCGGTGGAGGACTCGTTGGAGGAACCGAGTCCTCTGACACCCCCTTGGGAAGGAAGGCGTCTGGTTTCGCTGCTGAGGCGGGCGGCCTGTGGAGCCACAGGCTTTTGGGGCCGCCTGGCATCCTGGCTGCTCTATGGGCAGCCTGAGCCTCTTCTGAGCTGGAGCCCAAGGGGTAGCGTCCTCATGGAGAAACCGGCCCCCCTGCACGTCCAGCCCTTCTTGCCGGACCCTTCAGAAAGAAAAGTGGTCAGAAAAGTGGTCGCATGACTGGTGGATGAGCCAGCCGCAGGTCCAGGCTGCCCGGGGTGGGGAGTGAGGGCAGAGTGGCCTCTGCAAATGTCCAGCTGTCCTCTCTGCCAGTGTCAAGGCAAAGATGCGGAATCAGGAACCCTTGCAGGCCCCTCATGTGGCTCTTGGCCTGGTGGTCAGCAGCTTGGTTTCACCAGCCAGCGGGTCTAGCTTTACAGCAGACACATGGCCGTCGGACATGCGCCCCGCCTCGTCCCAGTGGTGCGCGTCTGCTGTCACCCAGCTGAGGGTGACAGTAGTTGTCTAGTCTGCATGCGCATCGCCAGGTGAGCCTGCCTGTGAGGGTCACAGCCTGTAGCATGGTGGAAGCGTGGAGCAGGCCTCCCGAGAGTAACCAGATGGCAGGGGCCGGGGACAGAATTGCTGAGACAGATGCAAACCAAGTCCATGGATGCACAGGCCCTGGGGCAGCACTTGCTGGCTCTAGTGGTGGCCAGGGGGTGGCACAAGCGTGGCCACGTGGGCTGAGCCTCTTGGTCCTGGGCGAGGTGAGCAGCAGGTGGAGCAGGAAGTGGCCCTCAGGGCCGTGGTCCGGGAGACCCACCTGGGGGAGGCAGGGGAAGCCAAGGGAAGCCCCCATGCCTTGGACACCTTTGGAACCCCCTGCGCCAGGCTTCAGGGGTGAGGGGAGGGGGCCGCAGCTCTGCCCTCGGGGGCATAGAGTCTAGTCAGTGAGGCCGGTCCAGAGTTGTTCCAGTCACAGGGGAGCCATGGAGGAGACATAGCTGCTCAGCAGTTGGCTCCAGTGTGCTGACTGACCAGACCCTTGAGTTTTCTAGGACAGCCCCTCTTAAAATGTCCTGCTCTACATTTTTTATTTTATTTTTGGCCATGGCGTGCAGCAGCTTGATGTGGAATTTCAGTTCCCAGACCAGGGATCGAACCTGGGCTGCCAAGGTGGAAGCGCTGAATCCTAATCCCTAGACCACCAGGGAACTCCCATCCTACTCTGCTTTTTAAAAAATATATTAAGTTGCCGTATTCATAAACCATAACATTCATCCTTTCAAAGGGGACAGTGCAGTGGTTTTTAGAACATTTACAGAGTTTTGCAATCTCACCTCTAACAAATTCCAGACCTTTTTTGTCACCCCAAAAGGGAAGCCCATACCTGTTAGAGAGCCACTCCCCATTCCCCCCTCCTCCTTGGCAACCATGAATCTACTCTCTAGCTCTGTGACTCTGCCTGTTTTGGATGTTTCTCATCCAGGGACTCGCATCTTCTGCGGCTTACTGCGTCTGGCTTCTCTCACTGAGCATCATGTTTTTCAGGGTTCACCCCTGTGGTAGTGAGTGTTGATGCCTGGCTCCTCTTCATGGCCAAGTGATATGCCATTGTGTGGGTGGACATGTGTATCCACTGGCTGCTGTGGATCTAGTAATTTCTATTTCTCCCTGCCTCTTCTTTGCCCAGTCACAGAGTTCCAGGATTCCAGGGCTGCGGTGCAGAATGCTCAGCCAGCCGGGCCCCTGGGCAGAAGCCACCCAAAAACCCTTTGTGGGGTTAGATTTTAGGGGCTGGGGTAGGAGGCATCAGAGAGGAGGCCAGGGTCAGTGAGGACTTGCTGTCACATGTGCTGCCCTGCTTGCCTATAGGAGGTGCTCAGGCCACCCTTTTTGGTCGCATAGGTTCTGGGCTCCATGGTTCAGTGCTTATGCCTGCCTCTCCGCACCCTCCTCTTCCTCCATATGGATCCGGGCAGGGTCCACATGGGGTGGGCTGTGCTGGCCCAGCCTCGCCTGGTGGGTCCCCAGCAGGACCTCTCCTGCGTCCACCCCAGGAGCAGGGTGGCCCTGACAACCCACTCCTCCGGCTTGTCTGTTTCCTGTACGTTCCCTGGTGGGCGGGGCCGGGCCCTCCTTCCCTTGAAGTCCACCAGGGCCAAGGCCAGAAGGGGTGTCCTGTTTCCTGCCTGCCTGGTGTGATTCCCCCCCACCCCCCGACTGGCCTGGTTGGCTGTGCTTGGTCCCTGCGTCGAGCGGAGCCGGCTCCCTGAGAGCTTCACGTGGCTCCGGATTAGACCACACGCGCCCTCCTTTCTGAGCTGCCCCCTCCCCCAGCCCCCATATGTCTGGCCAGCAGGTTTGCACACAAGCTGCCTCCTGGGCCGCTTCCCTTTCCTGGCCTGCCTGGCCTCAGCCCTGACAGGGTTGTGGCTTGTGTCTTTGAAAGCAGCCACTGGGTTCTAAGCATCCTTGTAGTCTCCCCTGAGACCCTCCAGCCGCCACTGAACAGAGTCGTGCAGGTGACACTTGGCTCCTGCCCAGGCACGCGTTTCCCCCCCACCTCCAGTGGATAAAGAGGCAGGCATTGCCCCCTTGCCCTTTGGGGAAGCACTGTCACCACTCTGGGCCATTTGGCAATGCAGCTGGGCTCTCTGGGGACCAGAGGGGATGGGTGGGGTGTGACTTTGTCACAGCGCACAGCCCACCCCAGCCAGCTCTGATCCTCCCACTGGCATTGCTGGTGTCTTCCCTGTGGGGACAGTGACATGTGTGTGATAGACTTGGCAGTCCCCTTGGCAGACACCTGGAGGATCTTGAGTGCCGTGGAGCTGTGGCCCTGGGAGGACCCCATGGGAGACAGGCAGGAACACTCATGAAATGTCACCTGGTGAAACATCAGGTTCTGTATGGTGCCCCATGCTGGGCACCAAAACAGACACTAGCAGATCCAAGACCTGAATGTGAGAACCGAAACAACCAAACCCTCAGAAGAAAACAGGCGAAAGTGTAAACTGACAGTTTTTCTAAGGCAGCACCACCCAATAAAGATGCAGAGCAAGCCCTGTGTGTCCTTTAAAGTTTTCCAGAAGGTAAAAAAGAAGCAGGTGAAATTAATTTGAATCATGTCTTTTATTGACATTATACCCCAATATACCCCGAATGTTGTCATTTTAACGTGTAATGGTTATAAAAGTTGTTAATGAGATGTTTTCCACTCCTTTTTGCGGTGTGTCATCTACATCCTGTGTTCATTTCACACCTATAGCGCTGGCCCTGGGTGAGCCAAGGGCTGTGATAGGGTCGGGGATGCTATACAAGGGGGTGACTGGTGCTCGGTGGAGGCTGCCCCCCAACTCCCATTCCTACCTGTCTGCCCAGCCCATCAGAATTTCTGGATCTGTTAGCCTCTAGCTGGGGAGACAAGACAGACCCAGCATAAACTAGTTAGGGCCATGTAAGGGGTGAGTGAGCCAGCCTGGCCTGTAGCGCTGCCTGCCGCTCATTCCAGGATGTCACTGGAGGGTCAGCTCCAGTGGGTGGGGTGGCATGGCTGTGGCTCTGATCCTTCCAGCGGACCCTTGTATGCAGCCCCTTATCTTAATTAATTAATTAATGTCTTTTTTGGGCCGCACCCACAGCATATGTAGGTTCCCAGGCCAGGGGTCGAATTGGAGCTACAGCTGCCGGCCTACACCACAGCTCACAGCAATGCCAGATCCTTAACCCACTGACCAAGGCTAGGGATTGAACCTTCATCCTCTTGGATACGAGTCAGGTTCGTTAACCACTGAGCCATGACGGGAACTCCAAGCCCCTTATCTTTAATGGGAGCTCAGAACCTTGTCCTGGCCATGAGGGCTGATGCGTCCTGTGACTGAGCCCAGGGCAGGGCATTTGTGGTGTGGCTGCTGGTTGTCCTTGGGGGGCTTTGAATTTGGGACTCGAGATGTTGCCGTGAGGGGAATGACAGGAACTTGGGATGCTTCTTTGGCCAAAAAAAAAAAAGATCAAGAGAGAGACTTGTAGAGTTCCTGTGGTAGCTCAGCGGAAATGAGTCCAACTAGGAACCATGAGGTTGGGGTTCGATCCCTGCCTTTGCTCAGTGGGTTAAGGATCTGGTGTTGCCATGAGCTGTGGTGTCGCTCGCAGATGTGGCTTGGATCTTGGCGTTGCTGTGGCTGTGGTGTAAGCTGGCAGCTACAGCTCTCATTGGACCCCGGGCCTGGGAACTTCCATATACTGCAGGGATTGGCAGCCGGAGGTGGAACCCACACCCGTGGCCTGCCTGGCTGTGGATCCTGCCCCTGCTGGGTGTGTGTCTTCATCTCCAAATGGAGATGACCGTCTCTGTTTCGAGGGTGGTGAGATTAACTGAGCTCATCTGTGAAAAATCCCTTAGTGAAGTAGTTCCCACTGGGGGCAGTTCTGTCCAGGGCACACTGGGTGGTGTCTGGGAACATTTGTGATTGTCACGACTAGGGGTGTACTTGGCATTGAATGGGTGGGGGCCAGGGTGCTTAGCACCCAGGACGCCCCTCCACCCTCCCCAGTGACCTGGCTCTGATGTACTCATGTCTCCCAGGTCCAGGGAGAGTGTTCAGAGATCACAGCAGCGATTTTTCTCTGCGCCTCCATCTTTCCTTGACTGGGAGTCAAGGTGTTGCAAGAGAAGTTTCTAAATCACTTTCCATTCCAGAATAGCCCATGGTTTTTATGCTGCTCTTCCACGTTAGTGCCGGGAAGGAAGTTCAGGAGCAATTGAAGTTATGAGAAGGCACTTTGAAAATCAGCAAAATCAGAGTTCCTGTCATGGCACAGTGGAAACGAATCCGCCTAGGAACCATGAGGTGGCAGGTTCGATCCTTGGCCCTGCTCAGTGGGTTAAGGATCTGGCGTTGCTGTGAACTGTGGTGTAGGTTGCAGACTCGGCTCAGATCCCGCATTGCTGTGGCTGTGGTGTACGCGGCAGCTACAGATCTGATTCCACTCCTAGTCTGGAAATCTCCATATGCCGTGGGTGTGGCCCTAAAAGGCAAAAAAAAAAAAAAAAAGAAAAGAAGCTGTTCTTCTCCTGGGGTGTCTTTATTTTAAATGGGTGTGTTGGAGGGTTTGGCTGAGGTTCTAGGGGCCAGGCAGCCAGGGTGGTGTTCCTGGCGGCAACTGAACTGGAAGCAGCCAATCCAGAACTGAGAGCCCTGCAGCCTGTTCCACATGCCTCGTCTGGGGTCCTCCTCCTGCGACTTGGGTTTTTCTGGGAGCCACCTGCGTAAGGACTGTGGTTCTGGGGTGAGCAGTGCCCTAGGCTCTCGCTAGGGCCCTGGTAGGACTTTGTAGAGTGGAGTTTGTAGATCTCTGGGAAGAAGGACTGTGTTTGGTATCTTTGGTCTAGCTGCTGAGACACAGGGGGACCAAGAGCTGCTGCCTTGGGTTCCAGCACCTGCTCCTGAGGCCCCAGGTCTCTTCATGTACATTAATTTGGCCTTCAGCCAAAAGAAGACCAGAAGGAGTTCCCTGGTGGCTCAGTGGGTTAAGGATCTGGTGGTGTCACTACTGTGGTTCGGGTCACTGTTGTGGTGCAGGTTTGACCCTTGGCCTGGGAACTTACAGTGTGGCCAAAAACAAACAAACAAAAAACAAAAGAAGGCCTGAAAACTTTGAATTGGCCAAGCTGCATCAACAGTTTTCCTAACAGACGTCCTAGAGGGATACTGTAAAAAAAATAATTTCTCTTCCTGGCATAAAAATCAGCAGTTACAGCGATGCCAAACCGAGACAGTGTAGTCCCTAGGGAGCATCTGATGAGTGTGTGTGTCCAGTGTGGAATTTGTGAGGGTCTCTGTATGTTCCTGGGGTTCAGTGGTTGGCTTGGGGGTGACAGGACATTCTCCTGACCCTGGGAGGCTGATGGGATAGTTGTGGAGGGAAGGACCCCCATGTGGGACTGGCGATGTGGCCCTGGGACCGACAGGCCCTGAGTCCTGTCACACAGGCTGGGCGTCTGGGAGGCTGGGACCTCAGTGTGGTCAGGATGGTCAAGGGCAAGAGCGTGGGGGTTGCTGAGTGACCTGACCCCACCCCACACACTGGGCAGGGGTGAAAGACTCAACCCCGCACTCCCCTTCCTCTGCCTGTAGTGTTGGCTGAGAACCTTCATCTCCCTGGCCTGTGGTTTCACCTGAGCCTTGCTGGGCTTGGGGTGTAGCCTGCAAACTCAAATCAGGGCTGTGGAGATGGCCTGGCATGAGTGGGTTTCTCGGGAAACCGCTGGAACCGTTGGCTCTTTGCTTCAGAGGAATCTGCATTTAAGATGTCCTCCCTGGGCACAGAGCAGCCCCATGGCCCTTGCTGGCGTAGAGAACACCTGGCTGGTGTCCCCTCACTGCTGACGTCACACCCTGAAGCTCACCCCCTTGCGGCTCTCTCGGGGGGAGGCCAGCTGGGGGGAGGCAGTGATGGCCTCTGTGGGACGATCAGAGATGGATCTGATGGCAGAACCTGGGGAATGGTGCTCCCTTCACGGGGTAGACAGTGAAGGCCTCTCCCAGGTGACGTTTGGACAAAGGTTTGAATGATGTGCTGAACCCAAGCAGCTCTGGGATAAGAAGCTTCATAGGGACAAACAAAGAGTATATGCCAAGGTCCGGGGGCAGAAATGAGCTTGTCCTGTTTGAGGATCAGAAGACAACCAGTGTGGCTGGAGCATGATGAGCTAGGAGGAGAGCAGAGGTTCACAGAGGCCAGACTGAGTGACTCTGCCACTTGGGCCACAGTGAGGCACTGGACCCCATTAAAGGCAGAAGCCTTGGGAGGCAGTGATGGTATCTGAGACTTATGTGTTTTAAAGGACTCCTGTGAAGGCTGTTGGGAGGGAAAACAGGGAGAGGACACCAGCAGGCATCAGTTGAGCCATGACAGTGGCTCAGAAGGTGGTCTGGGCTGGGCCCGAGGACGACCAGACTTGGGGTGGATTTTGGAGGCAGACCTGCTGGGCCTCACAAGTGGATTGGATGGGAGGGAGATAGGAACCTGACTCCCAGGTTGGAACAGGGGGTTTCAAACCCCAGCTTCATCATTCCTCTCCAACTGTGTGACCTTGGGCAAGTCACTTAACCTCTCTGGGCCACCTCCTCTTGAGCTGTGATAAGGTGACACAGGCTAACTGAGAAGATTGCTGTGAGTGGAAGTGAGTTCATATGCCTGGAACAATGGGCACAGTTCCCTGTGAATGGTCATGTTGTGGTTCGCGTGCCTGAGGAGGGACCATGTCCCGCTGGTTGGGTCAGCCAGTCTTCCTGTCCTTTATTGTTCTCCATTTTTAATCCTCTCGTTTGGGATGAATTGAGATCCCTATGATGGAGCAGACCATTTCCACCCAGAAACAGGACTTTGAAATGGGGAAACCTCTTGCAGAGCCCAGGGCCCTCGAGGATTTGTGCAGATCCCCTCTCTGTGAGCAGCTTGGGGTTTCCGCACTGGGAAGAGGGCTGGGGGCAGGTCAGTCCTGGTGAGAGTCGTTTCTTTGGTCTGAAGGAGGAAGTAGGATTCTGTGTGGAAGCCTGGAATCCTGGCGCCAGGCAGGGCACAGTGTGGAGATCATGCCTGCCAGGCAGATCTCAAATGCTGGTGATGTTTTTGTTTGTTTCGGCTTTTTAGGTCTGCACCCGAGGCATATGGAAGTTCCCGGGCTAGGGGTCCAATCAGAGCTATAGCTTCTGACCTGCGCCACAGCCACAGCAATGTAGCATCTGAGCCGTATCTGCCACCTACACTGCAGCTCTTGGCAATGCTGGATTCTTAACCCACTGAGTGAGACCAGGGATCAAACCTGCATCCTCAAGGATACTAGTTGGATTTGTTTCCTCTGAGCCACAGTGGGAACTCCATCAAATGCTGTTTTTAATACTGTCATTCTTCAAAGTGGGGTTTGCACAGTCCTGTGTCTTTTTATGATCTGTGTTATGAAAACTCTGGAGCAGCCGTGGTCTCCTCTCTGGCTTTGTTTCAGGGAGGATATCAAACGAGATAGCATGTGGTCCTGGTGATGGAACTTTCTGAAGGATATTTGTAAATTTAGATGGGGAAGGCACTTGTTAGTGACTGTCGTTGTGCTGGTTCCCTTTGTTTTCTTTTTTAAACCTTTTATTAGGGAAAATTCAAGCATACACACAGGTGGATAGAATAGGATAAAGAACCTTATGTATTCATCACTCAGCCCCAAACCATCAACCTATATGGCAATTTGCCCTTTTGCCCATGATGAAATATCCCCCATATTGCTTTTTAAAAATTTTTATTATTATTATTTTTTTTGGCTGTGTCTCCAGCACATGAAAGTTCCTGGGCCAGGGATCAAACTTGCACCACAACATCAACCCAAGCCACAGCAGTGACAATGCCAGATCCTTAACCTGCTGTGTCACCAGGGAACTCCTGAAGCTTGTTTTATTTTTTAATTATTTATTTATTTATTGGTCTTTTTGCTATTTCTTTGGGCCTCTCCTGCGGCATATGGAGGTTCCCAGGCTAGGGGTCGAATCGGAGCTGTAGCCACTGGCCTACACCAGAGCCACAGCAATGCGGGATCCGAGCCGCTTCTGCAACCTACACCACAGCTCACGGCAACGCTGGATTGTCAACCCACTGAGCAAGGGCAGGGACCGAACCCGCAACCTCATGGTTCCTAGTCGGATTTGTTAACCACTACGCCACGACGGGAACTCCTAAAGCTTGTTTTATAGCTTAATATGTGGTCTATCCTGGAGAGTGTTCTATGTGCATTGAGCAGAAAGGGTGTTTTGCTGCCATTAATGGGTTTATCTATAGATGTCTGTTGCTTTGTAGTGTTGTTCAAGTCTTCTGTTTTTTTGTTGATCTTCTGCCTTGTTCTATCCATTACTGAAAGTGGGACCTTGCTGCCTCCAACTATTGTTGAATTGTTTATTTTCCTCTTCATTTCTGGCAGTTTGTGCTTCATGTATTTTGGGCTCTGTTATTAGGTACATATAAGTTTATAGTTGTTATATCTTCCTGATGGATCGGCCCTTTTGTCAGTATAAAATGGCCGTCTTTGGAGTTCCCGTTGTGACTCAGCGGTAACGAACCTGACCAGTATCCATGAGGACTCAGGTTTGATCCCTGGCCTTGCTCAGTGGGTTAAGGATCCAGTGTTGCCTTGAGCTGTGGTGTAGGTCACAGACGCGGCTCGGATCTGGCATTGCTGTGGCTGTGGTGTAGGCTGGCAGCTGCAGCTCCAATTTGAGCCCTAGCCAGGGAACTTCCATAGGCCACAGGTGTGGCCCTAAAAAGCAAAAAAAAAAAAAAAAAAGGCACCATCTTTATCTCTACTAACACTTTTATTTTATTAAAAAAACTTTTTATTTAATTTTTTTTCTTTTTTGATTGTCCCACAGCATGTGGTATTCCTGGGCCAGGAGTCAGATCTGAGGCACAGCTGCGATCTACACCACAGCAAGGCCAGATCCTTTAACCTTCTGTGCTGGGCTGGGGCAAACCTGCATCCTTGTGCTGCAGAGATGCCGCTGATCCTGGCTGTGCCACAGTGGGCACTTTTATTTTAAAGTGTATTTGGTGTGATATTAGTATAGCGACTCCTGCTTTCTTATGGTTGCTGCTTGCATGTTATACCCTTTCCCATGCTTTTATTTTCTATCCTTTTATTTTCAGCCTACTTATATTTTTGAATCTTAAGAGTGGACCGCATACAGTAGAATCTTTTTTCTTCCTCCAGTCTGATAATCTGTCTTTTTTTTCTTTTGGCTTGGGCTTTGGCATGCAGTGATGTGATATGGGATCTCGGTTGCTAGGCCAGGAATTGAACCTGGGCCACAGGGGTGAAAGCACTGAGTTCTAACCGTTAGACCATCAGGGAACTCTTCAGATAATCTGTGTCTTCTGATTGGATTGTTTAATCTATTCACAATTAAGTCATTATTGATATAGTTGGATTCATGTCTGCCATTTTCCTTTTTTTCATCCGACATCTTTTGCTCCCCTCGTCCTCCTCTAGTGCTTGCTTTCTTTTGCAGTAAGTGAATATTTTCTAGTGTAATGTGTAAGTTCCTTTAATGGGCAGTTCCTGTCATGGCTCAGTGGTTAAGAACCCAACTAGTATTCATGAAGATGCAGGTTCGATCCCTGGCCTCGCTTAGTGGGTTAGGGATCCGGCATTGCCGTGAGCTGTGGTGTAGGTGGCAGATGCTGCTTGGATCCTGCATTGCTGTGGCTGTGATGTAGGCTGGTAGCTACAGCTTTGATTCGACCCCTGGCCTGGGAACCTCCATATGCTGCGGATACAACCCTAAAAGACCAAAAAAAAATTCCTTTAATGATTTTTTTTCATTATATTTTTGGAAGTCTATTCTTAGTGGTTGCTCTAGGTCTTATATACATCTTAACTTATCAGAATCTACTTTTGATTCCTAGCATTATTTGAAGCAAGTCTATACGGATTCCATTTGAATTGTGATTAATCAGGATTAAACTCCTTTGATTCATTAAGTGGCTTAGGTGGCTTGGGTTTTTCAAGGATGCTGATGCATCTGTTTGCCTGAATGGTGCCCTTCTTTTGTTTCTTCCTCTTCACATTCTGTGAAGGTTTCAAAGGACCCATAATAACCAAAAGTATTTGTGAAGCTCTGCCTTTCCTGGATCAGGCTTGGGAAGGCCCTGCCTCCTGTGTCATCCCTCTCTTGGTGGTTTTGGCCTCTTTTCTTCTCCCTTGCCCTATCTAAGCCGACTGGCTTGAGGCCCTGATCCTGCCTCAGGATTCCAAATCTGGGTCAGTGTGTCATGCCCCCTTGGAGGCAGATCTTCGGGCCTCAAGGAGTCCTGGGTGCAAAGAAGTCCCAGGTCAGCCTCGGATCAGTGCGGAAGGCCAGCAGGACAGTTGATGCTGTGACTTGGTTGTTTACCGTGGGTCTTTCTGTGGGAGCCTAGGTGGGCAGCCTGAGGGACAGTGGTCAGGATGGCACCAGGCAGGGAGTTAGGGGCGGACAGAGTGGGCGCCTTTGGTCACTGACAGCGTGGGCAGCCACAGTGTTCCGGGTACATTTAGTTGAAACTTCAAAGCAGCATGGAGGCTTTTTTTTTTTTTTTTTTCTTTTCCCACCTTACAATTTTAATCATTCCCTCTCTCTCTGTTTTTGGCGGTGACGTGCAGTGGCTTGTTGTGGGATCTCAGTTTCTAGACTAGAGACTGAACCCCAGGCTGTAGCATCGAAGTGCTGAGTCCTGTCCACTAGACCACCAGGGAACTCCCAGCATTGAAATTTTGATCAGAACTTTGGGAGCTGCTCTTTATTTTCTGGCTTTTTTTTTTTTTTTTTTTTTTTTAGTGGCAGCTTTCTTTTTTTTTCTTTTTTCTTTTTTGGCCGCTGCATGGCATATGGAGTTCTCAGGCCAGGGATCAGATCTGAGCCACAGTTGAGACCTATGTCACAGCTGTGGCAATGCAGGATCCTTTAATCTGCTGTGCCAGCCAGGCCAGGGATCAAACCTGCGTCCTGATGGTGCAGAGGTGCCGTTTGTCCTGTTCATAGCAGGAACTCCAGTAGCAGCCTTATTATGTATAACTCACATGCCCATACAAGTCACCCTTTTCTTTTTTAAATTTATTGGGTTTTTTTGGTGGCCACTCCTGTGGCATGTGGAAGTTCCCGGGCTAGGGATTGAACCTGTGCCACAGTTGCAGCAGCCCTGGATCCTTAACCTGCTGCATGCACCACATGGGAGCTTCTAGCAAGTCACCCTTCTGAAGTGCACAGTTCAGTGTTATGAGTGTATTTACAGGGGTCACCTCCATCGAATTCCAGAAGGAAACTCCATACCTGTTAAATAGTCACTTCCATTTCCCAGCCCCTGACAGCCAAGAATCCACTCTTTGTCTCTGTGGATCTGCCTGTTCTGGATGATTTATATAAATGGAATCATACGCTGTGTGGCCTTTTGTGTCTGGCTTCTCTTCCTGAGCATCGTGTTCTCAGAGAGGATCTGTGCTGTAGCCAGTGCTGGTGCTTTGTTCCGTTCTTTTTTGCTTTTCTGGCTGGCCCGCAGCATATGGAGTTCCTGGGCCAGGAATTAGATCTGAGCCACAGTTGCGACCTACGTCTTGGCAACGCCGGATCCTTTAACCTGCTGGGCTGGGCCAGGATCAGACCTGTGTCCTGGTGCTGCCGAGGCGCTGCCCATGGCCTTGCGCCACATCGGGAACTCTGTGTTCTCCTCTTAACATGCACTTAGATTATCTGTGTTTTTTCTCTTTCAACAACATTGCCACAAGCATCCTGGCGCTCTCCTTGAGGTGGACTTGTGCGAATGCGGTTGCTCGGAATGTGGGCTTTTTTATTTTGAGGGTGTTGCTCAGTGGTCCACAGAAAGGTGGTCTGAATGGATGTCTCTGCCATCACACCGGCAGCAGCCCCAGCTTTTGTCCCTCCTCATCTGTCACCCCCTAGTCACTACGTTTTCGAATGGCTATTTCATAGCTATCATCCATGTGTTGAACTGGGGTGTGTGGTTTTTTTCTTGACTTATAACAGGGTTCCTTTTTTTTTCCCCCCAACAAGAAGCCTTTACATTTTTATTACTGAGGCAAGCACTATGCAGAAGCACCAACACAAAGAGGACCCATTTCCTGACACATCAGACTGTGGCTGTGCTGTTTTCAGAGTGATATGGTAGGATGCAGGCGACCGCCGCACAGCGTCAGTATCTGCGCCACCTAGCGTGCCGATCGCTCCTTACAGACCCAGTTTGCTTTTCTCCAATGTCTTCTTTTCGCGGTGTACCTGATTTTATTACTGGTATTATTCAAATCCATTGGGGGCTGGGATGATCTTGCTTTTGTTTCTTGACCAGGCATCGCTTGAGCCTCAAGGTCTAGTGAGAAGACATGGAGAGGACATGGTGAGGAGCTAATTCATCCGCAGATGGGGTGGCGGAGAAGAGAAGACTAACAGGGTTCCTTGACCTGAGCACTGTTGATATCTCTGAGCTGGATCCTTCTGGGCGAGGCCGCCCCACCCCCGCCCCCTCGATGTGAGGAGCCCCTTCCCTCCCCCAGTCGTGACAACCACAGATATCCCCAGACATTGCCAAGTGTCCCCTCTGGTTGAGAACCAGTGCTTTATAATAACCCTTTCTATATAGGGCTATTAGCATCTTTTGTTGTGTTACATCTCTTTCTCAGTTTCTCATTTATCTTTCAGCTTTATTTTTGGATATGCTGTGACATAGAATATTTTAAAGTTTATTACCAGATTTTTCATTTCCTTTAAAGCACCTGGTCTTGTGACCTGCCCAGAGAGGTCTTCCCTTCCCTAAGATCATCCAGACTTTGGCCTGCTTCTTCCCTCTGCGCTTTTATGGCTGGAAGCACCGGGCGGAGACAGACAGATGTGTGCTTTCCGTGTGGCTCCTTGCTGGTATGCTCAGGCTGGTGAAGCTAGTGGTTAGGCCACTGATCTTGAGCTGGGCTTCCCTGTCGCTAGGTGTGTGATCACTGCTCTGCGCCTCAACTTGGCCGTCTGTGAAATGGGCCATGAGAACAGTACCTGCTTCCTAGGGCTTTAGGGCTGATGGGACATGCTGGGTGTTTAGAGCTGGGCTCGCACACGGGTTACCTGTGTCCCCCATCATTGGCCTTTTTATCGTACTGGTCATCCCTGGTCCTTGAGCTAACTCTGAGGGACGCCCCAGGCGAGCTCTAGAAGGAGGATGCTGCTCAGGGCTGGTGAACCTGTCCAGTGTCCCCAGGGCTGTGGGTGAGGGGCAGGGTCCTCTCTGGGCTCAGAACGTGTATACATGAGCATCGCCTGGCCCCACCCGACGCCTACCCAGACGCCCACAATTAATTACGAGGCACATTCGTAGAGGAATAGGAAGATTATTTTGTTAATGATTATGGTTTTAAAGGGTTAGTCATGGAACATCCAAGACCTATACACACGAGTAAAGAATGGACTGGTGTTTTGAGCGTCTGCCAAGACCGGCCTTCTGACTGGGTGGGGAGCCTGCTGGGGTGCCCCTCCCAGGGCGTTGGCATCTGCCCCTCTCTACGTGGTGGCAGCTCCTTGCCCGGGCTGTGGGCCAGGGGGACAGGTGGACTTTGCCTAGGCTGCTTCCCTGACCCTCCAGGCCTAGTCAAGACGTAGGTGGGCTGGCAGGCTCTGTTCTTGTCCATGGTGCTCCGAAAGCAGGTGCTGGCAGCCTCCTGGCTCCCTGGCCTTTCGCCCACGGGCTTCCTTTTATTTTTATCTTTGTAATCCAAGTGCTTCTTTTTTCTTTTTCTTTTTCTTTTTCTTTTTTGGGCTGCATCTATGGCATGCGGAAGTTCCGGGGCCAGGGATGGAACCTGCGCCACAGCAGTGACAGTGCCAGAACCTTAACCCACCGAGTCACCAGGGACATTCTTCTTTTTCTTTTTTTTTTAATTTTCCTATTTATTTATTTATTTTTTGCTTTTTGCTTTTTAAGCCTGCACTCGCGGCATATGGAGGTTCCCAGCTAGGGGTCCAGTTGGAGCCACAGCTACCGGCCTACACTGCAGCGACATCAGATCTGAGCCACATCTGTGACCTACACCACAGCTCATGGCGACGCTGGATCCTTAACCCACCAAGTGAGGCCAGGGATCAAACCCGCAACCTCATGGTTCCTAGTCGGATTTGTTTCCGCTGCGCCATGACAGGAACTCCCTTTCTTTTTATTTTTTTGGCAATTTTTAAAATTTTATTTTTTAATAATGATTTTAATTTTTTCTATTATAGCTGGTTTACAGTGTTCTGTCAATTTTCTACTGTACAGCAAGGTGACCCAGTTACACATACATGTATGCTTTCTTTTTTCTCGCATTATCATGCTCCATCATAAGTGACTTGATATACTTCCCAGTGCTATACAGCAGGATCTCATTGCCTTATCCATTCCAAAGGCAATAGCTTGCATCTGTTAACTCCAAATTCCCCCTCCATCCCACTCCCTCCTCTTCCCCCTTGGCAACCACAAGTCTGTCCTCCATGTCGATGATTTTCTTTTCTGTGGAAAGGTTCATTTGTGCCGTATATTAGACTCCAGATATAAGTGATAGCATATGGTATTTGTCCCTCTCTTTCTTTTTAAATAAAAATTTTTGGGAGTTCCTGTTATGGCTCAGTGGAAACCAATCTGACTAGTATCCATGAGAACACAGGTTTGATCCCTGGCCTCGCTCAGTGGGTTCGGGATCTGGTGTTGCCGTGAGCTGTGGTGTAGGTTGCAGGTATAGCTCAGATCTCATGTTGCTGTGGCTGTGGCATAGGTTGGCAGCTACAGCTCCGACTGGACCCCTAGCCTGGGAACCTTCATATGCCGCGGGTGCGGCCTTAAAAAGATGTAATTTTGGCTTCACAGAAAAGTCGCGAGAGTGGCGCCAAGAATTCCTAAGCACCTTCTCACTCGGTTCCCCGGTTGACTTTCCACTTGACTTGCTTTATTCCCCTTTTCTCTGCACGTGTTTTCCTGACCTGTTCTAAAGGGGTGCCCCCTTCACCTCTAAAATCTTCAGTGGTCGTCTCTTCTGAGCAAGGGGTTTTCTTATCAAATTATCACAATCAGGAAGTTAATTCCCAAAATTCTCAGAGGAAAACCCAGGCTCACAGCTGGTGCTCAGTCCTCATGTTGCTTTCATGTCTGTTAATCTGGGTCAGTTCCTGGTCTGCCCTTGGAGCGCATGGCCTGGACACTGGAAGAGAGAGACCCACCTCCGTGTGCGATGTTGCACAGTGTGGGTTTGGCTGCTGGTCCTCACACGTCGGGCAGGAATCCCCCAGAGGCGATCTCAGGTCCTTCCCGGTGTATTGCACCTGGAGCCCGATTCTGGTGACGCCCGCCTCGCCCCCTTGGTTCAGGGGGTGTCTGCCAGGCTTCTTCACCCTGAAGTTACTGTGGTACCATTTGTAACTGCTAAGATTCTGGGCGGAGGTCCTCAGAGACCACGTCGGCACCCTGTTGCTATTCCAGCTGTTTGTTGGAGCAGCCATTGTCGATGGATCCGTGTCCAGCGGGGTTTGCCTAATCCCACCATTCCTTCTGCAGGTACTGGTTGCCTTTCTATTCTGAGGAAGAAACAGCTGTGTCTTCTTTCTTGTTTGTTTATATCAGTGAGGATACACACATCCTTACCTGCTTTGCCAGATTGTATAATCCATTGCTCTTATTGTTTTTAGCCCATTGGTCCCAGGTTTATCCAGAGGTTCCTTATGTCCTTCTGGCCTGTCCCCGCCAGCCTCTGGGTGCTTCCCTACCTTTGGGTAGAGTGAGGTGCTCCAGGCCCGTCCTGTACTCTCCCACCCCAGCTCTGGGCTTGACCGCGTCTGCAAGGAGCCCCTGGTTCTTGTGGGCAGCGCATTTAGAAACCAAGTTCTGAATGTTCGGTGTGCTCATTGCCGGGGGTTGGGGGGTGTCTTTGCTTCTGGGTCCTCCCTTCTGGGAAGGAGGTGTGTAAATAAATCCACATGTGCATACATTCCTGTGTCTGTGTGTACAGATGACACACAGACACCCACATCCATTCCTGTCCACATGTACACACAAGTGCCCATGCGTTCGCACCCACACCTCCACCTCCAGCCCCTCATGCGGTCTGCTTGCCGCCGTCCCCTTTCCTTTTCTGTGACTCCTGCTCTGTGTTGAGAACCCTGTGTACCCACCATCTAAGAAGCCTCCGGAGTACATTAGTGTTTGTTTCATCTTTATCTCAAAGGCATATACTTGAAATATGGTTTGGTTTGTTTCTGTTTGTATTTCATTGTGGGTTTCCCTTCCCCCTCAACTCTCGTAGATTTCATTCATTCCCTCCTTCCTTCCGAATGTGGGACAACCACATGGCTCTGTTCCAGGGTGGAGACTGCAGAAAGGTGTCTGGAGAGAAGTGTCATCACCCAACCCTACCCTCCCTCTTGCAGGGAACGATCTTGTTAGTTTCTGTCTCAGAGGCGCGGACATGTGTATTTCCTTTTATTTTTTTTACTTCTTTTTTTTTGAATTTTACTATGTTTATAGTTATACAGTGGTCATCTCAACCCAATTTTAGAACATTTCTGGCCCAAACCTCCAGTCCATCCTCGACTTTTTATTTTTAGATTTATTTTTCATTGAAGTAAAATTGATTTACAGTGTTGTGTTACTTTTTGCATACAGCAAAGTAATCCAGTTAGACATATATATACAATCTTTTTCATGTTCTTTTTCCATTATGGTTTATTATAGGCTATTGAACATAGTTCTCTGTGCTGTACAGTAGGCTCTTGTTTATCCATCCTGTATCCAGTAGTTTGCATCCACTAATCCCAAACACCCAGTCCACCCCTCCCCTGTCTCTTTTCCCCCTTGGCAACTG
Source organism: Phacochoerus africanus (assembly GCF_016906955.1). NCBI lineage: Eukaryota > Metazoa > Chordata > Mammalia > Artiodactyla > Suidae > Phacochoerus > Phacochoerus africanus. The sequence goes on along the minus strand of NC_062547.1, from coordinate 74,021,483 downwards.
CAAATCTGTTCTCTGTGTCTATGAGTCTATTCTATAGATAGGTTCATTTGTGCCACATTTTCGATTCCACACATAAGTGATATCATATGGTATTTGTCTGTCTCTTTCTTTCTTTTTTTTTCCGTTCTAACAACCTTCTTTGGGACACCCTTGATCAAATCCCCTTTCAGAAGCCTAACACTTCCTTTCTTTCTTTCTTTTTTTTTTTTTTGTTTTTTTGCTATTTCTTTGGGCCGCTCCCATGGCATATGGAGGTTCCCAGGCTAGGGGTTGAATCGGAGCTGCAGCCACTGGCCTACGCCAGAGCCACAGCAACGTGGGATCCGAGCCGCATCTGCAACCTACACCATAGCTCACGGCAACGCCGGATCGTTAACCCACTGAGCAAGGGCAGGGACCGAACCCACAACCTCATGGTTCCTAGTCGGATTCGTTAACCACTGCGCCACGACGGGAACTCCTGTCTGTCTCTTTCTGACTTACTTCACCTCATATGATAATCTCTCGTTTCATCCATGTTGTTGCAAATGTCATTATTTTGTTCTTTTTTATGGCCAAGTAGTATTCCATTGTATGTGTGTACCAGTCTTCTTGATCCATTCATCTGTTGATAGACATTTAAGGTGTTTCCACAGACATGTGTACTGTCTTATATCCCCAGCTTTGTTACGTGAAAGGTGACGTAGTGGGGATCACTCTTGCACTTTGCTCCTTTCACTGTGTAGCGTAACCTGGAAACTGCTTTATCTGGCCATAGAGATGTGTGCTCTCCTGCACAGCTGCATGGTGTCCACGGGGGGGGGGGGGCACAGCACAGTTAACCTAGCCTCACCCCTGAATGGGGCTTGGGCTTGTCTCTTAACTGGTAAAGACACTGCTGCCGTGAATACCCTAGCGTAGAGGTATTCTTGGAAGAGTATCTTCAGGCTCAGTTACTAGAAGTGGGATCTCTGGGTTGAAAGATAAGTGCAAATGTGTTCTTTTAGCTTCTGCCATGTTCCCTCCCAGGAGGTGGAATCACTTTACTCACAGCAGCACCAAGAGGGCCTGGTCCCTGCAGCCTCACCAGCAGGGCATGCTGTTTTATTTAAAACATGCGGATCTGAGCGGTGAGCACTGGAGTCTCAGTGTAGTTTCAGGTGGCATGTCTGAAATTAGGAGTGAAGCTGAGCATCATTTAATGTGTCACAAGCCAGTTTTAGATCTTTCCTGTGAATAGTCCGTTTATGGTTTTTGCCCACTTTTTGGTTGGATTTTTGACCTTTCCGCTTCTAATTTTTAAAGCTTTTATGTGTCTTAGGAAAAAGAGCCCTTTGTAGCATGCATTACAAGTATTTCCTCTCAGTTTCCCTGTGCATTTTGACTTTTTTTTGGTGTTGAAAAATTTTTGGATATAGTCAGATTTATTTATCTTTCCTTTTATTGCCTCTGGGGGTTGAGCCATAGTCGGAAAGCCTCAATAAAGTTTCCTCCATGTTTCCTGCCAGAGCTCAGGGTTCCTTGTGGCGAATAGTGGCAAATAGTCAGGTGAATGGACCTGACTTGACCCTTTCCTAAATGGCGACCCACCTGTCCCAGCCCCGCTGATTAAATTCGCCCTTACCCTGTGCTTTGAGATGCCACCCTCATCTCCCCCTCTCCCTGATCTACGGTCCCCCGGTCCTGGAGAAAGTCACCCTCCAAGACAAACACATGCACTCACCTTCTTTTGTAATGTGCTAAGTATGTGCCATGTGCCCTGTGGAACTTGGCAGATTGCTTCCAGGCGTCTCAGGTTCTCTAGATCCAGCTGGAACCTTCTGGTCCCAGGGCTCTCTGGGAAGCCTGTTTCTTTAGCCCACCCCCGCTGCCAGCCTTTCGTGCTCCGGACCCTGCAGAGGCAGATCCTGCGGAAGAGTCAGGGTGGATGGGTGGGTCGTGTGTCTGGAAGGGGGCAGGTGCTTTTTAAAAAAGAGAAGATGTTGGCCACATTACCTTGGGAGAAGTCCTGGGTGGCCACTGGGAGCCGGCCATCAGGTCTGCCTTCCTTGCCCATGCGAGGCTCTTAGATGACAAGGCCCATGACAGCTGCTTTACTGTGTGCCAGGGTCTCCTGGGGATGCTTCTGGCCATGGCCGGGTATGGTGACCTCCACTTCACAGATGAGGACACCGAGGCACAGATTAGGAACTTGCCCCAGGTCACACGGCTGGGCTGGGGCCTGTGCTGGTCCCCACAGCCCCACTATGGTCTCCAGAGAATGGAGGAGGTCATGCCATGGGAAGCATGATCACCAGAACTGTTTGTGAGGCTCTGCCACCCTAAGCCCCTTGCTGGGGTTTAGCCTCTCTCTGCCACTGTAACCTTGAGCATCTTCTCAGGTGCTTGTTGGCCACTTGTATATCTCCTTCAGGGAAATGTCCATTCAGATCTTTTCCCCACTTGTGAATTAGGTTATTTGTCTTTGTTGTTGAACTGTAAGAATTCTTTATGTATTCTGGATATAATTCCCTGTGCAAATATCTTCACCTGTCCTGTGGGTTGTCTTCACTTTCTTCATTATGTCCTTTAAAGCACAAAGTCACTTTATCTATTTTTCCTGTTTTGTTGTTTGTGCTTTTGGTGTTGTATCTAGAAACCATTACTAATCCCAGCTTGCAAAGATTAATTCAGGTGTTTTCTTCTAAGAGTTTTAGAGTTTTAGCTCTAACGTTTAGATCTATGAGTCAGTTTTGAGTTAATGTCTATCTGTGGTGTGAGGTAGGGGTCTGGCCTCATTCTTTTGCATGTGGACAGCCAGTTGGCCCAGCACAGTTGGTGAAAAGACTGTTCTTTACCCATTGAACAGTCTCGGCAACCTTGTTGAAAACCAAATAACTTTATTTATTGACTGATACTGTAAGATCATTTTTGTTGTTGTTGTTGTTGTTGTTGTTGCTATTTCTTGGGCTGCTCCCGCGGCATATGGAGGTTCCCAGGCTAGGGGTCTAATCGGAGCTGCAGCCACCGGCCTACGCCAGAGCCACAGCAACGCGGGATCCGAGCCGCGTCTGCAACTTACACCACAGCTCACGGCAACGCCGGATTGTTAACCCACTGAGCAAGGGCAGGGACCAAACCCACAACCTCATGGTTCCTAGTCGGATTCGTTAACCACTGCGCCACGACGGGAACTCCTGTAAGATCATTTTTAATTTTTCATTATTTTTTTTTCTCCTCCCACTTCTGATAGGGAGTTCCTCGGCCAGGGATCAGATCCAAGCTGTAGTTATGTTCCTTAACTCACTGTGCTGGGCTGGGGGTCTAACCATTGTCCCAGTGCTCCTAAGACACCACCAATCCTGTTGTGCCACAGTGGGAACTCCCAAGGTCATTTTTTAAATTAAAGTGTTGTTGATTTACAATATGTGCCAGTTTCTGCTGTTTAGCAGAGTGACTTAGTCATACACACATATATACACTTCTTTTTTTTTTCATATTATCTTCCATCATGGTCTATCTAGGAGATTGGATATGGTTCCCTGTGCTGTACAGTAGGACCTCATTGTTTATCCATTCTAAATGTAATAGTTGGCATCTACCAACCACAAACTCCCAGTCCATCCCACTCCCTCCCTTCTCCCCCCTTGGCAGATCTGTTCTCTATGGCTGTGAGTCTGTTTCTGTTTTGAAGATCAGTTCATTTGTACCGTATTTTAGATTCCACATATAAGTGATATCATACAGTATTTGTCCTTTTTCTGACTTACTTCACTTAGTATGTTAATCTCTAGTTACATCTGTGTTGCTGTAGATAGCATAATATTTCATTCTTTTTTATGGCCGAGTAGTATTCCATTGTGTATAGATACCACATCTTCTGTATCCATTCATCTTTCCATAGATGTTGAGGTTGTTTCCATGTCTGGGCTATTGTGGCAGTGAACATAGGGGTGCGTATATCTTTTTCTTTTGCTTTTTTAGGGCCACACTTGCGGTGTATGGAAGTTCCCGGGCTAGGGTTGAATCAGGGCTGCACCTGCTGGCCTATGCCACAGCCACACAGCATCTGAGCCAGCACCATAGTTTGGATCATGGCAATGTCAAATCCTTAACCCACTGAGTGAGGCCAGGGATCGAACCCACATCCTCATGGATACTAGTTGGATTTGTTACCGCTGAGCCGTAGTGGGAACTCCAGGGGTGCATGTATTTTTGAATTATAGCTCTGTCCAGATATATGCCAGGAGTGGGATTGCTGCATCATATGGTAGTTCTATATTTAGTTTCCTGAGGATCCTCCATACTGTTTTCCATGATGTTGGTACCAATTTACATTCCCACCAACAGTGTAGGAGAGTTCCCTTTTCTCCTTACCCTCGCCAGCATTTGTTATTTGTAGACTTATTAATGATGGGCCTTCTAACCGGTGTGAGGTGGTAGATACCTCATTATAGTTTTGATTTGCATTTCTCTAATAATTAGTCATGTTGAGCATCTTTTCATGTGCCTACCGGCCATCCATATGTCTGTCTTCTTTGGAGAAATGTCTATTTAGGTCTTCTGCCCATTTTTCAATTGGGTTGTTTATTTGTTTTTTTTTTGTTGTTGTTGTGTTGAGTTGTATGAGTTGTTTGTATATTTTAGAGATTAAGCCCTTATTGGTTGCATTGTTTGCAACTGCTTTCTCCCATTTCATAGGTTTTCTTTCTTTCTTTTTTTTGGTATGGCTTCCTTTGCTGTGCAAAAGCTTGCGAGTTTGATTAGGTCCCTTTGTTTATTTGGGGTTTTATTTCTATTGCCTCAGGAGACTGATCTAAAAAAAACACTTATATGGTTGGTGCCAGAGAATGTTTTGAAAAACCCACAAACTTTAAATGTGTAGGTTTCTTTTCGGACTGTCCACTGTCTTCCATTGAGCTCTCTGTCCCGCTTCGGCCAGGACCACACTGTCTTGATCACTGTAGCTTTGTCACCCTGAGTTATTTTATGTCTAGTCTTAGGGATGGACATTAAAGAAAAATGACGTGGTTCTTACATTTCCAGGTAAGGAGATCAGAGCCTTCTTATTCAGGATCCAAGCAACCTGGGGTGCCTGCCACCTCCCTGACCGAGCCATTGTGACTTCCGCAGTTGGATTTTGTTGTCCATGCAGGTATGGAGGGTTTGGTGAGATATTTGCAACAGGAGGCTTTTTTCCCAGGATGGAAGGGCTGATGAAAATGTCAGTTTTTCAGGTCTTTCAAACGGGAAGCACTTGTTCAGCAGGTTGGGCCTTTAATGGATCCTGAAACTGGATGGCTGACTGGCTTCAAGTTGCTTTTTCTTTTCTTATCGGTTTGGATCTTTTTACAGCCGGACTCTTCTCTTCCAGCTCGAACCTGCTGTGCAGTGAGGTTCAGAGGACAGAGATAGCAGTTGTTTTCTTTGTTTTGTTGTTGCTTTTGGCTTTTGATATTTTATTTTGAAATAATTGCAGAGGCTTGGAAATGTTGCAAAGACAGAACAGAGAGTTTCCGTGTACCTTTCAGCCACCTCCCCCCCAACCCCCACCTTAGCACCTAACAGACTGCAGAAGCACCACCCAGAGTAGGCAAGGAATGTGAAGGAGTCAGAACTGCAGATTTTATTAGGATCCTACCAGTCGGCCCCCTTAACATACCTTTTCTGCCCCAGGACCCCATCCTGGACCCCACAGTGAGGTAGGCGGCAGGCTTGAACTCCTCTGGTGGGCTGGGGGTGGGGGCGGGCGTGTTTCTCTTGTCTGTCTTGACCTTGACACTTTTGGCGAGCTCTGCTGGGGAATTTTCTAGCGAAGGTTATGCATCTAGGGGAGGCTGCCCCAGGGCGAGGTGTCCTCAAAGCTGCTGCTGTGCCTCTTCATAGGTTGGGATCAGCCTTCACCCTTTGGTTAAGGTGGCGCCGCCCCGGGGTCTCTGCCAGGTTACAGTTTTTGTCCCTCTGGGACCTTGAGACAAGGCACCCTGTTTCTCCTCAAACGTTTGCCTGGTGAGTCCATCCTCTGCAGAGGGTCTTTCCTGCTGCAGTGGTTACTGTGCAGATCTCATGTTGCCTTTACTCCTGTGTTGATGAGCTAGAATTGTTTGCAGGAAAGAGCTGTCCCTTCTCCCCTCCCTTATACCACGTTGGGAATTCCAGGAAAGACGGGGTATGTTTATGGCATCCTGTGGCTTCTGGGCTGGGACTGTCACTCCTCATCCTGTTGACCCAGTTGTCCTTGCATTGGTTGTCAGTCGCCCCTTCGCCAGGCTCCTCCCCTTCCTGGGTGTCCCCATCCTTCTCCGGGGAGCGCTGATTCCTGGACTTGGGGAAGGATGTTTATTTCTTTTTTCTTTTTTTCCTTTTTTATTACAGTTGATTTACAATGTTCTGTCAATTTCTGCTGTACAGCAAAGTGACCCAGTTATACATATATACGTGGATATATTCTTTTTCTCACATTATCCTCCATCATGTTCCATCACAAGTGATCGGATGTAGTTCTCTGTGGTGTACAGCAGGATCTCATTGCTTATCCACTCCACATGCTATAGTTAGCATCTACCAACCCCAAACTCCCAGTCCACCCCACTCTCTTGGGGAAGGATGTTTAAAAGCTGAGATTGGAGCTCCCTGGAGGCTCAGTGGGTTAAGGATCTTGGGTTGTCAGTGCTGTGGTGCAGGTTCGATCCCTGCCCTGGGGACTTCTGCGTGCTAGAGGCATGGCCAAAAAAAAAAAAAAAAAAAAAGCTGCGATCTCAGTGCTGATGTGTTCAGTGCTGGGGGTGGGGTGGGAAGTGTGTGCGTCCTGCTTCCTGGCCTGTCAGTCCACACAGCCTGGAACAGAGAAAGCTGATCCCTGCACACAGGACATCTGTATTTATTTCTTTGTCTCTGTCTGTAGTTTTCAGAAACCCACATATTCATGCTGATTGGATAATAGAGGCTCTGGGTGGCCTCCCTGCCTCAAGAGGGTCACACAGAGCCCCCACAGGCCAGGCTGGGCGGGAGGAGGTGCCAGGCCCCTTTTGAGGGCCACTTGGGGTATGTGAGTGAGAGGAGAACAGGCTGAGTGGGGTGCTGAGCCCCCCTGGGTCGGGTAACACACACAGGCGAGGGCTCTCTTCCTTTTTGGGCAGAGGACACCCATCAGCTCTGCACCTCTTGGACCCCGGACCCAGATCCAGGGCCCCCGTGGACCATGGGAGTAGTGTGAGTGGACCCCCTCCAGGGTCAGCCATGGGTGGCCTAGAGTTGATAGGACCAGGGACCCAGTAGACCCCACCTGGGCTAGGGGGGCCATGCCCATGGGTCCTTAGAGATGCCAGCAGCCGGCGGCAGTTCCTGGTGCCTCAGCATGGAGGGACAGCTGATGCTTTTTCTCTGTTCCTGCTGCTTCTTCCTGGCCCACCTGCCTGCCCTTTGCAGACGTGGTGGAGGAGAAGGTGGAGGAGCGGCAGCATCTGTGGCCTGGCGGGCACCTCGGAATAACATCGTCTGAGTGTCAGGTGGTGCTTTTTTAAAGGAGAAATGGTCTAGCTGCGCCTTTTCGGGCTGGTGGTCTGAGGCCTTACGCCACTAGCCTGTCACCTTGCTGCAGCTGGATGCCCCCCCCACCGCCCCGAGTTCTGTTCTCAGTGCCCGGCTTTCCCAGGACCCGCTGCCAGGCCAGCAAGAGGCACCAGCCCTGGGCCCTTCTATTTTGTTTGCCTTTTTAAAATTGCTTAGACTTTTTTTTTTTGTCTTTTTGCCTTTTTCTAGGGCCGCTCCCGCGGCACATGGACGTTCCCAGGCTAGGGGTCCAATCGGAGCTGTTGCTGCTGGCCTACGCCAGAGGCACAGCAACGCGGGATCCGAGCCGCATCTTCGACCTACACCGCAGCTCACGGCAACGCTGGATCCTTAACCCACTGAGCGAGGCCAGGGATCGAACCCGCAACCTCATGGTTCCTAGTCAGATTCGTTAACCACTGAGCGATGATGGGAACTTCTGCTTAGACTATTTTTAAAGTGGTTCTAGATTTACAGAGAAACTGAGGCTGGTAGGGAGAATTCCCTACACCCTTGACCCCAACACCCAGTCTCCCAGTATTACGTTTTACATGAGGCTGGAACATGCGTTGCAGTATTGAGCCAGGATGGCTACACTCTCGTTAACTGGAGTCCGCCTTCATTCACGTTGCCGTGTTTCCCACCCCCCCATCCCACGTCTTCTGTCCCAGGCCCCCGTCCAGGACCCACGGGCCATTCAGCTGTCACATCTCCTCAGGCTCCTCCGGGCTGTGACCGTTCCTCTGACTTTCCTTGTTCCTGAGGCCCTTGGCCAGTTGGAGGAGGACGGTGGTCAGAGGTTTTGGAGAATTTCCCCCAGTGGGAATTTGCTGTTTTTCTCCCGGTCAGAGTGGAGCGCTGGGTGCTGGGAGGAGGACCACACGGGAGGGGACGTCTCATCCATCGTATCGGGGTGCCTGCTGTCAGCCTGGCTCGTCACTGCTGGTGTTGACCTTGGGCCCCCTGGCTGCTTGAGGTCATGCTGGTCAGATGTCTCCACTGTAAAGTCACGCCTCCCTGCTTTCCATGCTGTCCCCTTTGGGGGATGTCACTGTGGCCAGCCCACACTGAAGGGCCCTCTGATTCCTCAGCCCTGGCTGCCCTGTGCTGAGAAGGTTGTAACCAGGGAGCCCAGGCCTCCAGTATCTCCGAGCCCCCAGGGTGGGGATAAGCTGGCAACAGGGGCTCTCAGTCTCCTCGCGGGAGCAGGGGAGACAGATGAGCCTCGCCCTGTGTGGACAGCGGCCTTGCCGTGGTTCTTGCCTGAGAACTGAGCCTTGACCTCAGCCCCCGAGCTTCCAGCCTCCTATCCTGGGGTCAGTGCTCTTGTCCCCCAGAGCTCAAGGGCAGGAGACCTTCCGGTCTCTGTGGCCCCTCAGCCCCAGGCAGCAGCAGATTGGGGTCTGCCAAGCCGAGGACCATAGGCTTGGGTGGTCTCTGCCTTAACAGCCCATGGTCCATCTGGGGAGACAGCATGCAAAGAGGGCATGACAAGTGACGAGGGAGCGTGGTTGCATCAGACATGAGTGGATGATGGGCTGCGGGCAGTGGGCGTTAAACAGTCCCTCTCCTCTGCCATCAGGGAGCTGCACGTGGCAGCCTCCTTAGCAATCTTCTTTTGCTGCTGTGACAAATGACCACAGACCCGGTGACTTCAAACGACGCAGTCCTCATCTCTCTGTCCTGGAGGCCAGTGGTCTGCCATGGGTCTCATGGGGCTAGAGTCCAGGCGTGTACAGGGCCGTGTTCTTTCTGGAGGTTCCAGGGGGAGAATCTGGTCTTTGTCTTTTCCACCTTCTAGGGGCGCTGCATCGTCGGCCGGTGGCCGTCCTTCTGTCTTCAGAGCCCAGCACTTTGCCCTCTGCCTCTGGCTTCCGTTCGTCTCTGACTCCGGCCCCCCTACCTCCCTCTAGTGATGACGCTGGGTCCCCCGATAACCTAGGGATCGTCTCCCATCTTAGGATCCTTCACTTAATCCCTTCTGCAGACTCTTTTGCCACAAAAGAGAACATAGTCACAGCTCCTGGGGATTAGGATGGGGACCTCCTTGGGGGCCATTAGTCCACCGGCCGCAGCCCCCTGGAGAGGTGCCAGAATAATTGGATCCCCGGGCTTCATTCAGCTCTTGTCTATTGGGCTGGCGGGGCCGTGGGGCTGGCAGCAGCAGCACCTGAGGCCCAGCATTTCCACAGCTCAGCGTGGCCTTTCAGCCCAGGGCTTGTGACCTGTTAGAAAACAGTGAAGTCATGTCCAAGCATTTAAAAAACCCGATTAAAATAAGATAGACGAGGTCAGCACAGGTTGCCTGTTGAAAGGGTATTTGTAAAACTCGTGCTATTTACAGTGCCTGGAGAATGGGGAGAAAGGGTGTGGGGACCGAGTTCCACACCCCCAGGGCCCCAGGGGCAAGCTGCCCTGCCCAGAGGCTCGGCCCGCAGCAGCCACTTCCAGCCCAGGCAGCATGTGCAAAGGCCCAGGGTCCTGCAGACTCCAAGCCACTGGGAGGTCAGGTGGCCGGGAGGTGGGGGCAGGGAGGGCAGCTGGGGCCGGGCAGCCGGAGCCAGATTGTCAGAGCCCAGGGGCCACACCCTGCCTTTAGAATCTGTCCTGCAAGTGTCCCCTGAGCCCAGCTGTGAATGACCCCTGGCCACACTCTGTCCTATGCTCTCTGCCTCCTAGGGGTGTAGGTGGCGGTTACTTCATAGCATTTTCTGTACAACTGTCCTCTTCAGAGGACACCTGCCCTGCTTGCCGGGGCGTGCGGAGGAGGCAGAGCTTCTTGTAGTCCTCCCACCTAAAGGTGTGCCCCTAAAGGTCTCCAGAAGCTGCTGCTGCTTCTTTTTTTGTCTTTTTAGGGCCGCACCCACAGCATGTGGAGGTTCCCAGGCTAGGGGTCTAATCGGAGCTGTAGCTGCCGGCTGACACCACCGCCATAGCCATGTGGGACCTGAGCTGCGTCTGTGACCTACACCACAGCTCAGGGCAAGGCCAGATCCTTAACCCACTGAGCGAGGCTGGGGATCAAACCTGCATCCTCATGGATGCTAGTCAGATATGTTTCCACCGAGCCACAACGGGAACTCCTCCAGAAGCTTCTTTGGGTTGATTTGACTGTTTCTAGAGACTCTTGCTTCCTCAGCTACTGATTTTTAGGAGCTGAGCTTAAGACAGGCATCATGAGAAGGACTGATTGGGGAAGGTGCTCCTGGTGATGGATTTCCTGGCTCTTGGACAATGGCGAGGATTTGGAATCATCCGAACAGAAGCCAGGATCCCTGGGCTACTGCAGCTGCTAGGGGCGTAATTTGGAGTGAAGACTTAAGCATGACATCAATTTAGTTAATCGAGCTTTTGTTTTATGCATTTTAGGAACCATCGCCATTGTTAGAACCCGATAGAAACCCTAGCCGGTTATTGGACTATCTCTCCCTGCAGCCTCGCTACCCGCTAGGAACCAGGAACTTTGAAGTAAGTGCATGCGCGCCCTCAGCCCCAGGGCTGCTGGTGGAGAAGGTGGCCCCATTTGGTTCTGAGTTCCTGGGGTGTCCAGAGAGCAGACGCCCTAGAGGAGCCTGGACCCTTCCGGGTGGTTCTGCCAGACGAGCCTTCCCTGTCCATATGCACCACTGTTGCACTCTGGCCCCTTAGCATCTGAACACCTGTGCCTCACTTCTAGAAGCCCTGAGAACCATTGTGTATTTGGGGGGCCACCAGGGTAGCCCAGGAAGAGCTGCCCTGTCTGTCATGTGGAACAGGCCCTGGACAGCGGGACACCACTTGTGGCCTCACTGAGGGTTATATATCTGCCACCCTATGTTCTGCTGGAAATGACAGCCAGTCGCAGCTGGAGGGGAGGGTCTCTAAAAAGGGAGCATTATTTTACTCTTTTATTTTTTTTTGGCTGCACCCATGGCATGCGGAAAGTTCCAGGGCTAGAGATTGAACCTGCGCCGTGGCAGCGAGCTGAGCCACAGCAGTGAAACTTTGGGTCCTTAGTCCGTTGCGCCACAAGGGAACTCCTCTCCTGTACTTTTCTAACTAACCAGGGACAGAGGGTTTTCCAGAGGTGGTTTCTGATGGTGGCCTAAGGTGGTCACTGGTAAGAACAGAGGGAGCAGCCTCGTGGTCAGCACCCGAGGGACATGGTGACTAGGGTAGAGGGGTGGGACAAGCTGTCCCTGTGTTCCTGGCCACTCCTGGTGGCCTGAGAAAGGCTGGCTGGGTGAGAAAGGTGCATGTTCAGTGCTGATCTTGGACAGAGGCTCCTCCCAAGGCCATGTGGCTCACGAGGGCCGAGTGTGAACTGGAACATGGCCTTTTCTATTCTGCCAGGATTTAGAAACCCAGGAACTGGGCCGTGGAGTTTGGGTTACCCTTTCCAAGCGGTGGAACAAAGGGTTGGCTCCTCAGTAGGGTAGACTTCAGGCATCTGGGTCTGGGGCCGGCAAACTGTGACCCGAGGGCCAATCGGCCACCTGTCCCCGTCTGTTCTCATAAGTAGGGTTTTATCAGCACAGAGCCCAGGCCCACGCCCTTCCCTCTCCCTCCACACGGTGGTGGATTTGAGTAGTTGCGACAGAGTCTGCATGGCCTGCAAAGCTGAAGACATTTACTCTGCGGTCCTGCCTGAAAAAGGTGGGCCAGCCCAGTCCCCACCGGCTTGGCTTGTCGCAGGCTGGGGCTGGGTGGACCAGGCCCTTCCTGACTGGTTTGGGAGTGGTCAGTTCTGACTGTGTCCCAGAGCACTGCTTTCCCCTCAAAACTCAGGCTCTCATGCAAGACACTCGGTTCCCTGAAACTGGTTATTCTCCTTTTCTTTTTAAAAAATTTTATTGGAGTACAGTTGACTTCCAGTGTTATTTAATTCCAGGTGTACAACCAAGTGATCCAGTTATACATAGACATACATTCATTCTTTTCAGAGTCTTTTCCCATATAGGTTATTACAGAATATTGAGTTCTCTATGCTATACAGTGGGTCCTTGTTGGTTATCTATTTTTTTTATAGGGTAGCGTGTTTATATATTAATTCCTACCAATTTGCCAACTCCTAACTTCTCTTTCCCCCCACATTTCCCCTTTGGTAATTGGAAGTTTGATTTTGAAATCTGTGAATCTATTTCTGTTTTGTAAACAAGTTCTTTCATATCTTTAAAATTAGATTGTACATATATAAGTGGTATCTTACGGTATTTGACCTACTTCACTTAATATAAGAATCTCTAGGTCCATCCATATTGCTGCAAATGGCATGATTTCATTCTTCTTTATGGCTGAGTAATATTCCATTGTCCATATGTACCACATTTTCTTAATCCATTCATCTGTCAGTAGACATTTAGTTGCTTCCATGGCTTGGCTGTTGTGAATAGTGTTGCTGTGAACATTGGGGTACATGTAGCTTTTTGAATTATGGTTTTCTCTGGATCCAATGTGGTTGCTGGATCATATGGTAGTTCTGTGTTTAGTTTTTTTGACTTTTTTTTTTTGGCCGTGCCCATGGCATGTGGAAGTTCCTGGGCGCTGGAACCCACACCACAGTGGCAACCCAAGCTGCTGTGATGACAATGCTGGATCCTTAACCTGCTGCACCTTAAGAGAATTCCTGTATTTAGTTTTAAGGAACTTCCATTCTGATCTCCACAGTGGTTATACCAGCTTACAGTCCCACCAACTGCGTAGGAGGGTTTCTTTTTCTCCACACCCTCTCCAGCATTTATTGTTTGTAGACTTTTTGATGACAGCCATTCTGACTGGTGTGCGGGAATATCTCATTGTAGTTTTGATTTGCATTTCTAGGAAAGCCCTTTACCCTGAGCAGCATGACATGTTCTGTGGACCTAGCTCGCAGTTACCTTCTTAGTAATCCCTCATAAGAATGCTTTCCATCCCTCTCTATCAAAGAGATAAGAGCTGGACAAACTGAGCTCTGGCCCTGGATGGCGTGAGGACGTTTTCTGGGGCAGGTGGTGGGGGGAATAGAAATGAATGAGGTCACAGGCTCCTTCCTCCAAAGGCCTTAGGTGTGCTTCAGGTCACAGTCCTCATGAGAAACCAGATGGGTTGACTGTGGTCTGGCAGGTCCCAAAGAGACTGCCTTGGACTTCATGGAATTTAATTTTTATAGAGAAACAGTTTACGTGTCATAATAGTCATGCTTTAAAGTGTCCAATTCAGGTAGTTCCCATCGTGGCTCAGTGGGTTAAGAACCCGACTAGGATCCATGAAGATGCAGGTTTGATCCTGGCCTCACTCAGTGGGTTAAAGATCTGGCTTTCCTGTGAGCTGCGGTGTAGGTAGCAGATGAGGTTCGGATCCTGTGTTCCTGTGGCTGTGGTATAGGCTGGCAGCTGTAGCTCCGATTTGACCCCAAGCTTGGGAACTTGCACATGCTGTGTGTGCGGCCCTAAAAAGACACACAAAAAAAGTATACAGTTCAGTGATTTTTACTGTGTTCACAGAGCTGTGCAACTATTAACCATATCTGGTTCCAGAACACTGTTACCACCCCTTAAAAATCTACTGTACATTAAGCAGTCACTCCCTTTTCCTCCCAGCCCTTCACAGCCATTAACCCACTCTCCGTCTGTGGATGTGCCTTTTCTGGATGTTCCCCATCCATGGACTCACACACTGTGTGTCCTTCTATGTCTGCTTCTCTTACCGAGCATCGTGGTCTCAAGTTCCATCCGTGTCTGGGCAAGTGTCAGTACCACTCTTTTCATGGCTGCGTAATGGTCCACCACATGGATGGACCAAGTTTTGTTTATCCATTCATCCATTGAAAGACCCTCGGCTAATGCCCACTTTTTGGGTCTTATGAATGAGGCTGCTGTGAACAGTTGAGTACAAGGATCTTTGTGGATGTGTGTCTGTGTTTCTCTTGGGTTGATGCCTAAGGGTGGAATCGCTGGGCCATATGGTAATTCCGTGCTTCACCTTTCACGCTCCCCCCACCGTGGTTGGTTTCCCGTGATTCTGAAGAAGCATCCGAGCAGTTCCCATTCCTCTCTTTCTCTGTAGGAGCAGGATCTGAGCTGGAGATGCGCTGGTTCAGTTCTGAGCAGAACAGCTCCACATGGGAGGGAGGGCGAGGGGCACACAGGCTAAGTGTGGCCTTCCCACCCTGCCCCTCCCTGATGCCCCCCTTGCTTATTTGTTCATTTACTAAGTTGTAAGGATTTCTTCCTCTTTCACATATGCTTGATCTGCTTCCCCCCCACACCCCCAGATCTGGGGGCTTTTTCCTGCATTGTAAAAAAAAAAGCACCCTTAGAACCCAGTTTTGTATCTGTGGGCACAGACAGGTGATGTCTGTGGGCTGATAAAAGATGCCCTTGTCATGGGCTGTGGGTGGCTCCACTGTGATGGCACAGGCCACTGGGGCACTTCCTCCGGGAGGGTTGGGACAAGGAGAGCTTCTTTTTTTTTTTTTAGGTTAAAACGTATATTGAAGATCAAGAAAAGAATGTGGCCTTAGCACAGGTTTCAGGTGGAGAGGCTGGATAAATGGTTTCTGTTTGCCTCTGTCCATTTTGAGCCAGGCCATCCACCTTGGGGGACATACATGGCTGTTGATTTGTTTGCTCTCTGCAGTTTGGGGGTTACTTAGGTGGAGGATTGGGGGTTGAACTAGACACTCTCATTTTTGTCTTTTTCCTTCCTTCTCCCTCCCTCCCTCCCTCCCTTTCTCCTTCCTTCCATCCTTCCTTCTACCCTTTCTTTCTTTCTTGACGCCCCACAGCATGTGGAGTTCTCCGCAGCAGTGCTGCTCCTTCAACCCACTATGCTGGGCTGGGGATCAAACGTGCATCCTGGCCTGCAGAGACACCACCAATCCCATTGGGCCACAGCAGGAACTCTTAGACACTTACTTTTATTTTATTTTATTATTTTTTTTTTGTCTTTTTGCCATTTCTTGGGCCGCTCCCGCGGCATATGGAGGTTCCCAGGCTAGGGGTCTAATCGGAGCTGTAGCCACCAGCCTACGCCAGAGCCACAGCAACGTGGAATCCGAGCTGCGTCCGCAACCTACACCACAGCTCACAGCAACGCTGGATCGTTAACCCACTGAGCAAGGCCAGGGATCAAACCCACACCCTCATGGTTCCTAGTCGGATTCGTTAACCACTGCGCCACGACGGGAACTCCGCCTACCCCATCCTTTTTACCTACTGTGCTGGGCAGGGGATTGAACCTGCGTCCTGACACTGCAGAGATGCCGCTGGTCCTGTTGTACCACAGTGGGAATGCCATTTGTGTGATGACTTTTTCATGCTGCACTTGAGCTAGACTGACTAGCATCTGCCAAGCTGCTCACGCCCTGACCTTGGAACCCGTGACGATGCTCCCTTCTGTGGGGAGAGGGACTCTGCACAGGATTACGTTAAAGCTGGGATTAAGTTAAAGATCTTGGGGTGGATGCCTCTTCTGCATTGGCTGGGTGTTCTGATGTCATCCCAGAGGGCCTTGAAAGAGGGAGGCAGGAGGGTCAGGGTCAGAGAAGGAGGAGTGGTGATGGGAGCAGAGGTCGGAAGAGAGAGTGAGAGATGGAGATGCCGTGCTGCTGGCCATGAACATGGAGGAAGGGGCCTTGAATCCGGATGTGGTGCCTCTTGAAGCTGGAAAAGGCAGGTATCTTCTAGGAGGAACATGGCCCACGTGAGATCCAGGTGGGCTCCTGGCCTCCGGAACTCTAAGCATTTTTTTTTTGTCTTTTGTCTTTTTAGGGCCGCACCCACGGCACATGGAGGTTCCCAGACTAGGGGTCTAATTGGAGCTATTGCTACTGGCCTACTCCACAGCCACAGCAACGCCAGATCTAAGCCATGTCCACGACCTACATACACCACAGTTCACGGCAATCCTGGATCCTTAACCCCACTGAGCGAGGCCAGGGATCGAACCCCTGACCTCATGGATGCTGGCTGTGTTCCTAACCCACTGAGCCACAACGGGAGCGCCTGTTAAGAAAAAGGAAAAGCTTGGAATTCCCGTTGTGGCTCAGTGGTAACAAACCCCACCAGTATCCATGAGGACGTGGGTTTGATACCTGGCCTCGCTCAGTGGGTTAAGGATCCAGGTGTTGCTGTGAGCTGCAGTGTAGGTCACAGATGTGACTCAGATCTGGCATTGTTGTGGCTGTAGTGTAGCGGCAGCTGCAGCTCCGATTCGAGCCCTAGGCTGGGAACTTCCATATGCCTCTGATGCGGCTCTAAAAAAAAAACAAAAAAAACAAGCTTTACTGTGAGGTAATTCACATAGCACACAGTTCATCCATTTGGAATGTGTCAGAGCAGAGCACGTTCAGTGGTCGGAGCATATTCAGATGCCTGCTCTTAGCCTTACAACGAGGAGCGGGTAGAAAGGGACCCTAATCTTTCCTGTTATTGGTTTTGGGGGCTGGGCCAGGAGGAGCCCACATGTCTCTGGAGGCTGCATTTCCTATCTTAGAAGGAACCCAGCAGATGCCTCTGGGGCCAGGCTTGGGGGTATCCTCCTTCTGTCATGGGGTGTTGGGGTCTCGGGTCTGGGGGAGCCCTCTTGCGAGCTGAGATGAGGGCTCCAGCTACCCTTCCTGCCAGGTGGCCAGAGGTTTTTGTTGATTGTTTTTGTTTGCTTGTTTGTTTGGCAAGTGTAGAACTTTCTTCTTCTTCTTTTTTTTTTTTTGTCTTTTTGTCTTTGTTGTTGTTGTTGTTGTTGTTGTTGCTATTTCTTGGGCCGCTCCCGAGGCATATGGAGGTTCCCTGGCTAGGGGTTGAATCGGAGCTGTAGCCACCGGCCTATGCCAGAGCCACAGCAACTCGGGATCCGAGCTGCGTCTGCATCCTACACCACAGCTCACGGCAACGTCGGATCCTTAACCCACTGAGCAAGGGCAGGGACCGAACCCGCAACCTCATGGTTCCTAGTCAGATTCGTTAACCACTGCGCCACGACGGGAACTCCAGAACTTTCTTCTTTGCTTCTCCCCCACCCCTTTCTTTTTTGAGGGGTAGTAGCATATCCTAATAAACATTAGGATAGAATCTGCCAGCCACCCACTTCCCCCACTTAAAGCACACGTTTTCGGGGCTTTTAGTGGATTCAGAATTAGGCAGCCCTCACCACAGTCCACTTCGGAACATTTCCATCACCCCAAAAACAAACCCCAGACCTGGAGTTCCTGTCATGGCGCAGTGGTTAACAAATCCGACTAGGAACCATGAGGTTGCGAGTTCGGTCCCTGCCCTTGCTTAGTGGGTTAAGGATCTGGTGTTGCCGTGACCTGTGGTGTAGGTTGCAGATGAGGCTCGGATCCCTCATTGCTGTGGCTCTGGCGTAGGCTGGCGGCTACAGCTCCGATTCGACCCCTAGCCTGGGGACCTCCATATGCCTCGGGAGCGGCCCAAAGAAATAGCAAAAAGACAAAAACAAAACAAAACAAAACAAAAAAACAAAATGAAACCCCAGATCTTTTAGCCTACAGGGCATGCGTGGCCTCTTGTGTCTGCTTCTCTCACTGAGCATCCTATTCTCAAGGCCCATCCACATGGTAGTGAGTGTCAGTGCTTCTGTCCTTTCCTGGCTGGGTGATGCTCCCGCATGAGGAGGGACCAGTTTGTGTGTCCATCGTGTGTTAACGAACACTTGGGTTGTGTCCCCCTTTTGGATGTTGTGAGTCATGTTGCTGTGAACATTTATATACACGTGTTTGTGTGGACATATGTTTTCATTGCTCTGGGTGTATATCCAGGCCTGGGGTTGCTGGATTACCTGGTAAATGCCATGTGTAACGTGTTGTGGGACTGTGGGACTGTCTTCCGCAGTGGCTGCCTCGTCTTACCTTCCCACTGGTTGGGAGGCAGGCTTGTGGTTTCTCCACAGCCTCACCAACACTTGTTATCATCTGCATTTTCCCTCCTACCGTCTCAGTGGGGGCGAGATGCGTCTCACTGTGGTTTAGATTTGCATTTCCCTGATGGCTAATCACCTTGAGTGTCTCTTGTGCTTATTGGCCATTTCTGGCTCTCCTTTGGAGAAGTGTCTTTCAAGTTGTTTGCCTGCTTTTAGTTTTTTAATTTTAATTTTATTATTGTTACTATTATTATTATTTTGTTTTGCTTTTTAGGGCCGCACCCTCGGCATATGGAGGTTCCCAGGCTAGGGGTCGAATAGGAGCTGTAGCTGCCGGCCTGTGCCACAGCCTCAGCAACACAGGATCCGTGCCCAGTCTGCAACTTACACTAGAGCTCATGGCAACACCGGATCCTTAACCCACCAAGCGAGGCCAGGGATTGAACCTGTGTCCTCATGGATGCTAATCAAATTCGTTAACTGCTGAGCCATGTGAGGAACTCTGTTTTTTTAATTTAAAAAATTCTTTTTCCTTTATAGGGCTGCACCTGCGGCATATGGAAAATCACAGGCTAGGGGTAGAATCAGAGCTGTAGCTGCTGGCCTCCACCACAGCCACATCAACGCCAGATCCGAGCCATGTCTGCAACCTACGCCACAGCTCACGGCAGTGCCGAATCCTCAACCCACTGAGCAAGGCCAGGGATCGAACCCCTGACCTCATGGATCCTAGTCAGGTTCGTTTCCCCGGTGCTACAACAGGAACTCCTTGCCTGCTTTCAAATTGTGCTTTTAGTCTTTTTGCGATGGAGTTGTCACACCCCTGCTTCTTTGGCATGTTGCTATCTGGTGAAGAGCACAGCACTCTTTCTGGATTGTTCCTTGATTCCCTCATTGGTGGTGGTGGTGGTGGGGGGTGTTCCGCTGTCTCTGGTAAACCAGAAGGTTGGTTTCCAGTAAATCAGAAGGTTGGCCCAGGGCTGGATTTCAGTCAGATTCCTTTTTTTGTTTTTTAAGTATGTGCATGTACGATTTTTATTTGCCCTCCTTCAAAAAAATGTGTCAAGAATCATTGGAGTGTTGGGATTATAAATCATTTTGATTTTCTTCTTTATATCTACCTACTAAAAACTTCATTGCAAAGGGCATGAATAAGAGAGAAAAAAAAACCACACATGATCCACTGATGCTCCCCTGAGTATTGGGGTCAGGCCTGTCCCCCCCTCCCCGGGCCTTGCGTGCCCTCCAGATAGAAGAGGCCCCAAGACAACCCAGTGTGGCCACTTTGGGGCTGGAGGGGAAAGGGTAGCTGTGTTGGAGGCTCAGGTGAGGTGAGTAGGGGGTGGCAGGTGGAGATTAAGGTACCGAGCGAGGTGGGGGGCTGGGGACAGCCTGGTGGTGCATCCCTGGGACTGGTCGTCCTGGCTGCGGCCTGGGCCCTCTGGTGCCTGCTGCTCTGGGGCGGGGGGGGGGTTTGTGGCAACCCTTCTCCTTCATAAGCCTGTGTTTTCTTGGTGGTTCCCTGTGATCCTGCTCCAAGCATTGTTACCTGGCCCCAGGCGCTCATGGCCTGTGGTGTAGACTGCGCCTTTGGCTGCCCTGGGAGGAGGGAGAGGCTCCTGTGCACACAGGCCAGAGGGTCTCAGGGGGTCCCAGTCTGGACGCCAGGGCCTTAGGGTTCTCACCAGTCCAGCTGTCAGGTGTGACTCTGAGAGCCAGGCCTGAGCCACCCGCAACTCCCATCAAGTGCTCAGCCCCCCACCTGCTGCAGGGCCTGGACCTGGTGCCTGGACCTCCAGGTCTGTCTCAGCTCCTTCCTGGGCGCTTGCTGCCCTCTAGTGCCCGCCAGGGGGAGCGCCTTTGGGGAGCAATGGTCCCATCTTGGCGACATGGACCCCTGGTTCCACCTTCTGGGACCGGCAGGCTCCCTGCCTTTCTCACTCCTCAGCTCACTTTGGGCTGCAAGGAGATGGACTTGGTTAATTTCCCTCCAAGATGTGCACTTGGGTTCTGACCTTCCCCACATCCTGGAGGGGGTCTGGTCTTCTCTTGTTGGAGAATTTAATCTTCCTATAGGGACCCTTCCCCTGGAGTCTGTGCCCCCAGCCTCTTCCTGACTGGGGCGGGCCACCTGCCACCCCGCTGGGTCCCTGTAACTTGAAGGACAAGATGGGTCCTCTCCAGCCTGCCGCCTTGTCACGAAGAGCCCGATCTCCGTACTCTTCAGGGGCCGGCCCTGAATGTGGGCCACCAGACCCGCCCCGCCAGCCCTTCCTTGTTTGGGCTTGGTTATAGCTCAGGGCAACCTGGCGGGAAGCTGGCCTTCTGCTCTTCTGGTTACAGATTCTGGCTTCGGGCAGCCTGGGTTCTTGACAGCAGCCGGGCCAGGGCTGGAGGGACCTGCTTGCTGACCAAGGAGGGGCTTGTGAGTGTGACCTTCAGAGCCTTCAGAGCTTGTGAGTGTGGCCTTCAGCGTTTGCTCGTGCAAGGCTCACCCACGGCCTCACGCAGCTCCCCAGCCCGCCCATGCTGCCGCCTCTGGGTTCCGGCTCCAAGGCAGATGAAGCCCTGATAGGAAGAGCTTTTCTTGCCAAGGCCCCTTGTTTGGAATGGGTGCCCTGGCTTCCAGCCTCGTGTGGCCTCTTAGAACAGGGCCGCCTCTGTTGGTAGTTATTGGCAGGCCCTTGGTCTCTGGTGCCAGGGGCAGTGGTGTAGTGAACCCCAGGCCCTCCTCGCCCCTCCTCCTGCAGGTGGAGGGGTTAGGGTTAGAAGGGAACCGGCTGGTGGCGGTGGTGGTGTTAACACTCTCTTGTGTCCCTCGCAGGTGCGGCCGTGTCTCCACTGCAGCCATGGGGTCTGAGGATCACGGGGCCCAGAACCCGAGTTGTAAAATCATGACATTTCGCCCAACCATGGAGGAGTTTAAGGACTTCAACAAATACGTGGCCTACATCGAGTCCCAGGGAGCCCACCGCGCAGGCCTGGCCAAGGTGAGTGATGCCCTGGCCCCATGCAGCTCTTCCCAGCCCCTGCCCTGTGCACATCCCAGGGCACGGGGCCTGTTGCTCTGTGCATGGGGCCCCTCTGACCTCGCTTATCCACAGACACAGGGATTTGTTCCCCCATGTCAGGCATTGTCCTGGTACTGGATCCCTAGCATCGCTGATGCTGGGTGGGGCACAGCATCGTGGTGGCACCCGCAGCCTTTTTACCCTCCCTGGGGGCTTCCCGGGGAGTCTGTGGTGGGGTGTGTGTGGGGTCGTACTTTTTGTCTTTATATTCCTAGTTAAACAGATTATTTAAAAAATTGAAGTATAGTGATTTACAATATTGTGGTAATTTCTGTATGACAAAGTACTTCTGTTATATGTGTACATACACTCTCTTTTGAAAAATAATTCTTGTCCATCGTGATTTATCAAAGGGCATTGAATATAATTTTCTGTGCTGTACAGTAGGACTTGTTCTTTCTTTTTCTTTTTGGCCTTTTTCTAAGGGCCGATCCTTCGGCATATGGAGGTTCCCAGGCCAGCGGTCTCATCGGAGCTGTAGCTGCAGGCCTACACCACAGCCACAGCAACGCAGGATCCAAGCCGCGTCTGCGATCTGCACCACAGCTCACGGCAACGCCGGATCCTTAACCCACTGAACGAGGCCAGGGATCGAATCTGCAATATCAGGCTCCTAGTTGGCTTCGTTAGCCACTGAGCCACGACGGGAACTCCTGGTAGGACTTGTTCTTTTCCCCCTCCATGTATAAAAGCTCCATGAACAGATTTTTGGAGACTGTAGGGCACACCAGGCAAGTTTAAACAGGGTAGAGAGGAAAAAATGTCTCCTCTCCACCTGTGCCGTCCCCCAGCTCCTCTTCCTGGAGCAGTGCATCACCGATTCCCGTGTCTCTTTCCACATTGCATTACGTGTGGACATGAACATGCGTGCGTGTGTGTGTGTGTGTGTGTGTGTGTGTGTGTGTGTGTGTGTGTGTGGCAGGCAGCAGGCCTGTGGTGCTTTTGACCAGCGGTGGCCGCATCCACCTCTTCTGTGCAGACGTCAGGTCGAGAATGGATGCCGCATTTCCCCGTGTTCACGTGAACCTGTGCGTGTGTGAGGCTTTGCTCACCACATACTCTGGCAGATTTGTAACCTGTTTGGGTTCTTCTAGTGGCTTCCTGGGTGACTGTCACTTTAACCTAATACCCAGTTCTCTTCTTGTTTAAGCAGGGGGTCGGTAAACCTCGTCTGCGGAGAGCCGGGTAGTAAATATTTCAGCTTTTTGGCCTGGACCGTCTGTCGCCCCTGCTTGGCTCTGTGGCTGTAGATACTTGTAACCCCATAGGTGTGGCCATGCGCCTGGAAAACTTGATCTGCAGACATTGAAGTGTGCATTTTGCAGAATTTTCACCTGTTCTGAAAGCTGTTCTATGTTTATTCTTTCCTCCCAACCAAGCCTTTAAAAATGGGGCAGGGGAGAAGGCTGGACAGCATCTCAGCCTCACAGATGAGGAAAGTATGGGCCCACAACATCTTCCCTCCCCTCTCCTTGATTTTTGTCCCCTGGGCACTAAGGCAGCATAGACACAGCGGAACCTTCTCATTGGGGTTGGGAGCCGTGGCTCTGGTGGCTCCTGGCCTGGCTTCTTGCAGGCTCACAGCCTCTGGGGCTGGGCTGATTGGCGGGGGTCCGTTGTCAGGTGACCTTCCCCCCCCAGCAGGTGCCCCAGGGGGCTGGCATGGGGGGCCCTCCCTCTATTTGGAGTGTCTCCTGGCCCTGACCTAGTTCTGCCTTTGCCGGGTCTTAGCCGCTGGTTCTGTTTTTGGAATCAAGTCGTCCTTGTTGCCAGGAATCTTGTTAACATCATGGAGCGATCTGTCAGCAGTACCTGTAAACCCCTCCCCCTGCCCCTAACCTCTCTCCTCCTTCCCTCTGTCATCTCTGGCTCTGGCTCCAGCATCTTCTATTCTGGGGCTGCTCTGAGTCCAGCCTTGTATGGGGTGTGACCGTGACCGAGTCTCCCAGGCGTGTCCTGCCTCCATCCCCTCCCTCCCTTTTCTTCTTCTTGGCGGCCAGCGCCTGCCTCTCCTTTGAGCCCCGCAGCTCTGCTTTAAGCTTTTCATTCCCACGGACCAGTTCTCGGCTCACTTGCTGGCAGGAATGGGAAACCATTCGGACCAGATATTTCAGTGAGGCCAGGGTTTTCAGGGAAGGCTTCCCCCTTGCCCTTTGTTTGCGCACCTCTCAGGTGCTGTTTTTTTTTTTATGGGTTCTTTTCTCTGCGGGGCAGGCGGTTCTCTCTGGAAGGGCGGGCACAGGCTTCTGGGAGCAGTTTTCCCGCTGTTGCTGAGAGACCCTGTGGGCATAGTCATGCTGGCACACACGTGCATGTGTGTCCCTGTCCTGTCCTGATGCCTCCCTGCTGCTGCGGGGACAGACGGGTCCAAGGAGGCAGGCACCTCGGCCTCGTGTTTTGCCTTTCCAGCCTGGTGTTTTAGTTCATTGCCTGACTCTCAGATTTCTCACCGCAAGTCTAAGAAAGCTGTTGACCAGCGGGCTGAGCCCAGCACCCTGTTGTCACTCCAGGTGCTTGTAGCGTCATAACTGAATGGCCATGTGCTCTGGGAGGGGTCTAATCCTCATTTAAATGAGGGTTCCGGAGTTCCCATCGTGGCGCAGTGGTTAACGAATCCGACTAGGAACCATCAGGTTGCGGGTTCGATCCCTGCCCTTGCTCAGTGGGTTAAGGATCCGACGTTGCCGTGAGCTGTGGTGTAGGTTGCAGACGCGGCTCGGATCCCGCATTGCTGTGGCTCTGGCGTAGGCTGGCGGCTACAGCTCCGATTAGACCCCTAGCCAGGGAACCTCCATATGCCACGGGAGTGGCCCAAGAAATAGCAAAAAGCCAAAAAAAAAAAAATCACACACACAAAAAAATAAATAAATGAGGGTTCCCCCCCTGCACTGCTGATGTTGGGCTTGGGTCATTCTCCCCAGGGGGCCGTCCTGTGGGGTGTGCAGCAACCTCCCTGGCACCCCCCGCCCCAGTGCCAGGGAACTCCCGTTGTGACTACCACAGATGTCCCCAGACATCACCCAGTGTTCCCCATGGGGCAGGAGCGCTGACCTTCCAATTGTAGCTGCTGTTGTTATTACCCAGTTATACGGCTGGGCACCCCCATCGTGCTGGTGCTGGGCAGCGCCCTTCTGTTAGTCAGCAGCTGGAGAGTAAGTATTTTCATTGCCAAGCGAGGCATCTTGCCACCCTGGGGATCGAGAGTGGGGCTGCGGACCTCGGGGTCGTGTTTTTCCCTCGTGGCCCTGGTGAGCATTCCTCTGCCCCAGGGTGCCTGGCTGACACACCCAAAACCAGTTGGTTTAGTTCCTTTACCCAGAGCAGTTGGCTGGCCCGAGGGGTGCCCTGGCAGGAGGCTTGGGGCTTGCAGACACCCCCCAGGCCCCGTGGGCCTGCGCAGAGGTTATCAGCAGAGAGGAACCAGAGGGTGAAGTCGATTCATGGAACCCTGTGTCCCCTCCTGGAGTGGGACAGGGCGCCCCAGATGCTGGTGAGGGGTGTGGTGACTCCTTCTGGGGAGGGGACTGCTGTGTGACCTTCTCAGGCCCTGTCCCACTTGGAATTGTCCCCCTCCCTGCCCTCTGCCTCTGGGCTGCTCATCCAGCCCTGCTTTGTCCTGTATCCTTGGGACTCAGAACTTGACACCTTCCTCTGGTTTCCTTACCTCGTGCCAGAATGTGTCATCTGCTTGTTCCAGTCAGGACCTGGGCCCTTGTGGGTCTGTTCCCTGACGTCTCCCCAGCGCCTAGAGCTGGGATTGCCCCAGTAGGTGGCACTGAACAGTGCTCCCGGAATGAGTGTGCGCTGCAGTATTTGTGTCTCTGCTCTGGGGGGTGTCCTGAGCCGGTCACGTGGCAGCCAGAGGACGAGGGAGCAGAGCCCTGAGACAAGGCGAGTGTGTTCTGTGCCGAGTGGGGCCCCCAGCCCATCCCTGCCCTCTGCTTGGTGGTCTTCAGACAGGAAGCCGGTGCCCCTGTGCCCCCACGCTCCGCACCCCGCCTGGCGCCAGGTCCTGAGCGGCCAAGCCTCTGGAAGGCGCCGCTGATTCCCTTCTCTGTCCCGCAGATCATCCCCCCGAAAGAGTGGAAGCCACGGCAGACGTATGATGACATCGATGACGTGGTCATCCCGGCCCCCATCCAGCAGGTGGTGACGGGCCAGTCAGGCCTCTTCACGCAGTACAACATCCAGAAGAAGGCCATGACCGTCGGCGAGTACCGCCGCCTGGCCAACAGCGAGAAGTGCGCGGGCGGGCCTTGCGGGTGGAACCCTGGCTGGGGTGGGGGTGGGGAGCCACACCCGAGGCGGAAGCCCAGCCTGCCGGGGACTGGGGGTGCAGAGGGCGAGGCACACGCAGCTCCCCCAAAGCCCACTCTGTGTGCCCTGGGCGGGTCTCAGCACCCCCATGCTCACAGTCTCTGACCCCGGACTTAGGAGGCAAAATCTGGACCCTTCCCCAACCCGGGGCCACGCTGTCCACATCACGCTGCCCTTGACACTGTCCCCGAGTGCTTAAAGCACCCCTCCCAGGATGTCTCGGCTCTGATGGCACCTCCTGAGACAAGGGCTCCCTGGCATGTCTCCCCGTGTCCTGGTTCCACACAGCACACATGGCACACACAGCCCCGGAGCTCATGGGCACTTGGGCACACTCCCCTGCACATACCAGCATCGTTTATGGCCCCCTTTCTGTGTGGCTCCCAGGCTCCTTTGCTCTTTGAAGTCATTTGTGCATTTCTGGTGGTCTCTTTGCTCCCAAACAAGCATCCTGGGAGGACAGGCATTGTCTGTCCCCTCACCCAGTCCTTGCCCCTGTGGCAGCACCTGGCCCATCGTGGGTTTATATCTGCAGAGCCACAGGAGGATAATAACCTCCAGAGCCTGTGTCCCTCCTGCTCCCGTGTCCCTCCTCCTGCTTCCGTGTCCCTTCTCCTGCTCCTGTGTCCCTGGTGGTGGTCTGACCCGGGGGTCCCCAGCCCCAAGAGCTGGCAAGATGGACCAATGGCACTGTTCCAGGTGGGGGCTGCCCACCCTCCTGTCCACCTCATTCCCTGGTCCGTCCCCACACCTCATCTGTGTTCTCTGAGGCTGTGCCCACAGGGACAGCAGGTGTCTGGGCAGAGCTCCTGCCCTGGTGTATTCAGCAGGCACCCCACACGCTCCGTGTGCTGTTTGTCCCCAGGTACTGCACCCCGCGGCACCAGGACTTTGACGACCTGGAACGAAAGTACTGGAAAAATCTCACCTTTGTGTCACCCATCTACGGGGCAGACATCAGTGGCTCCTTGTACGATGACGTAAGTACTGTGGCCCCTTGGC
Organism: Phacochoerus africanus; assembly: GCF_016906955.1. Taxonomy (NCBI): domain Eukaryota; kingdom Metazoa; phylum Chordata; class Mammalia; order Artiodactyla; family Suidae; genus Phacochoerus; species Phacochoerus africanus. The sequence continues at coordinate 73,994,748 of NC_062547.1, read as the reverse complement.
ATCCAGACCAAGGGACTCTGGGAGGACAGGGCTCCTCCGGTAGGTGGTGGAGGCTGGGGAGGGGGTGCGAGCGGGCCGGGCTTGGAGGATGGAGGCCAGGCTCACACGGAAGGCTCAGCTCCGTTACAAGTGCCGGCCAAGCTGAGGACGAAAAGCAGGGGTGGAGAGGTTTGTGGAATCTGTCCTGCCAGTCACGGCGCTGCCCCTGCCCTGATCCCTTGCTCTGCAGCTGACCTAGTGGCCCAGCCATGGAGCGGTTTTCAAAAGATGATATTGAGCATTCCACTCCTTCTCCCAAGGGCCTCTCTAGATTCTTGGTTTTCAAGTGCTTCTCTCGTCAAGTTTTATCACTTCAATCTCCTGGGAAACCCGGGAGCATGAGTTCTCAGCTGGCCAGGCTGCTCCTGGTCCGGCTTCGGGCCTGCGCTGGCCGGGGCCTGTCCAGGGGCAAGACCAGGCCCTGGTCAAGGCTTGATGCTGAGACCCCAGAAGAAGGGAGGTTTGAGAGGAACTTGTTTTTTTAGGAGACCTCAGCTAACCCTGGGATGGATCTGCTGGGGTTAATCTCAGCCCTTGGAAGTGTCTCTCCTTGGTGTGTTCACAGGATGCCCTGGCCTTGGACCCAGCCCTTCCCCCTACCGCCGCTTCCCCCAGCAGCCCCACCCCCAGTCGTCCCTCTGAAGGTCATCTGCTTGGGACACTCGTATCCACTCAGCCCTGCTCCCCTGAGGGCAGCCATGGACGCCACCTGGTCTCGGGCAGGAAGGGAATAAAGTCCCTTCCCGAGAAGGGTCGTGACCCTCTCGGGCGCCCAGGGGAGGAAGCTGTTAGAACAGGTGGCTTGTGTTTCCCAAAAGGTGTGGGAAACAGCTGACTACCGCCTGGGTCCCGATACGAATCACTGCCACCGTTTTGGGTCGCTGGCTTTGCGGAGCTCGTCTGACCAGGCCCGGCTTTTCGCTAGTGGGTCTGCTTTGCGCTGTGTGGTGCTGAGGATGTTAGTTTCTCACCTGAGACGAAGGTCAGGCTCAAAGTGAGCTCGCCTGCCACCCCCACCCCAAACCGTAGGGAGACGCCCTCGCTCCGGGTTCTGACGCTGAGTTTGCCCCAACCCTGCTTCTTCCTTTCTGGGCCTCTCTTTCCCCATCAATAAAATGGGGCTCATGGTAGCCCTTCAGCGGGGGTGACCCGGACTCTGAGCTCGTCGTCCACTTGGCCTTGTTCCCAAAGGGTCAGATGACCTGCAAGGCCAGGCCTCGTCCGGGTGAGCATGCAGCCCCTGGGAGCAGGGCTGCACCTGCTTGGAGGATGCCAGCCCAGGGGTCCTGTCGCACACACTGCAGCCTAGGCCTTTAACCACTGCCACCTCCTTGCACCCCCGCTGGTGCCCCTTGCCCATCACCTGCCTCGCACCTCTGAATGCTGGGAGCGGTCACCTTGTTCATGGCAAGTTTTGAGGTTACATGGTGTAGTTTTTTTTGGGGGGGGAGGGAGAGACCATGCCTTGGGATTGAATCCGCGCCACAGCAATGACAGTGTGGATCCTTAAGCACTGGGCCACCAAGAAACTCCCTACACAAGTGGATTTTGGCACCGGAAGTTAGCTTGCCCTTGGGCCAGTGCAGAAGTTCCTATGGCCAGTTGGTGGGGGTGGGGTGGGGGGCTGGCTGGGCTGTGTCCCCCAACGCTTCCTGGGGCCTTTTGAAGCCCATCCACCTGGGTGGTGGCTGCAGGTCCTGTGCCCATCCATTGCTTCCCCTTGTTTCTCTGCCTTCTTCAGGGGTCTCTGGGCCCAGGAGGAAGAGACCAAGCCTCTAAGCTCTTCATTTCCCACATCAGGCCCCTATGAGGCCCAGAGCGGCCCTCTCTGGTGGCCTGGGATCAGGTTTCATCTGTGCCTTCTGCTCCTTCAGGAAGCTGCTCGGACAGGACAGCAGTGAATATGCCCATGGCCACATGTGGTCTCCAAACACAAGGAGGGCGCTTTTCCCTGGGACTCTGCAGGCAGGGTCTGGGGTGCCCCTGGGCAGGAAGGCGCCTCTGTTCTTTAACCATTGAGTGATTCTCCCCCAACAGCAAGTGGGGGCATTGAAGCTCTGTGGCTGGGAGCCTGGTCCCCTCCACTCTCTGCGTCCAGTCCTGAGCTGGCCTTAGAACCCCAGCCGACTGGCAGGTGGCAGGTGACCCCTGTGACCCCGGCTGGCTGCCCTCTTGACTCAACTGCAGCGTGGGCCTGGGTCCCCAGCAGGCAGTGTTAGTCGCTCTCACCAGCCTGATCCCAGCTTGCTACTCTGCTGCCTGGTTTCTGAATCGTGACTTCTAGGATGGGAAATTTGACCCCCACAGGCTGACAGGATGGAAGAACTGAAGTTCATGTGCTTGGGTATAGGATGGGTGTGAACTCAGATGCCTGATTGTCCAGTGATCCATTATTTTCCACGTAGCGTTTTGGAAAGTTGGTGCTAGTTGCATAGTGTTTGCTGATTATCTGACTTACTCTTTTCTTTTTTAAAGGATTATTGAGATGTAATTTACATGTCATACATGTTGCCCATTTAAAGCATACAGTTCAGTGGGTTTTGGTGTATTCAGATTTGTGCAGCCAATAGTCAGTTGTTGAACATCCTTTTTTATTTCTTCTTTTTTAATGGCCGCACCTGCAGCACATGGAAGTTATTGGGCCAGAGATTGAATCCAAGCTGCAGCTGCAGCAGTGCCGAATCCTTTAATGTATTGTGCCGGGCTAGGAATCAAACCTACACCTCTGCATAGACGAGCTGGATCCTTAATCCACTGAGCCACAGTAGGAACCCTCTGGAACCTTTTTTTTTTCTTCTTCTTCTTCTTTTTTAGGGCCGCACCCGCAGCATATGGAGGTTCCCAGGCTAGGGGTTGAATCAGAGCTATAGCTGCTGGCCATGGCCACAGCAACATGGGATCTGAGCTACATCTGCAACCTATATACCACAGCTCATGGCAGTGCCGGATCCCTGACCCACTGAGTGAGGCCAGGGATCGAACCCGCATCCTCATGGCTGCTAGTTGGATTTGTTTCCGCTGAGCTATGACAGGAACTCCCTCCCTAGAACATTCTTATCACCCCAGAAAGAAGCCCTGTCCCCATTAGCAGTCACCCTTGTCCCCTTCTCTGGCCTTGGCAATCATGAGCCCACTCCCTCTCTCTGTGGATGTGCCTGTTCTGGACGTTTCCCATCCCTGTGGGTCCTGTGTCTGCTTCTCTCACTGAGCATCATGGTCTCAAGGTCCATCCACATGGTAGCGAGTGTCAGTGCTTCTCTCCTTTTCAGGCCGAGGGATGCTCCCGTGTGTGGAGGGACCACATTTTCTTTATCTAGTCCCAAGTTGATGGACACTTGGGTTGTTTTCCACTTTTGGCTGCCAGGAATAATGTAGTGATGAATATTCACGTACAAGTCGGTGTGCGGACCTGTGTGGTTTTCATTTCTCTGGAGCGCATACCCAGGAGTGGGATTGCAGGGCACATGGTAACTCCTTGTTTAACTATTTTGAGGAGCTGCCGGACTGTTTTTCCTAAAGCAGCTGCACTGTTTTGCATTCCCACCAGCAGTGCACGAGGGTTCGGATTGCTCCACCTCCTTGTCCACACGTGTTAGCCTGTCTTTTTGACTTTACCCGTCCTGGTGAGTGTGAAACGGTGTTTCACTGTAGCTTTGATTTGCATTTCCCGGTGATAATGATCTTGAGCCTCTTTTCGTGTGCTTGTTGACCCCTTGTCTACCTGCTTTGGAGGAAGGGCAGTTCAGATATGTCACCCAGTTTGAATTATTTGTCTTTTTATTATTGTGTCTTAAGTGTTCTTCATACATTCAGGATACAAGTTCCTCACTGGAGAAATGATTTGGAAATATTTTCTTCCGTTCTGTGCGTTGTCTTTTCACTTTCTTGATTGTGTTCTTTGAAACAGAGAATGAAAAAAAAAACTTCTATTGTGGTAGAGTTGATTTATAATGTATTAATATCAGCTATACAGTTAAGTGACTTAGTTATACATATGTGTGTGTGTGTATGTATATGCGCACTATATATTTTTTCTTTTTGGCCACACTCGAGGCATGTGGAAGTTCCAGGGCCAGGGATCAAATCTGAGCCACAGCAGCGACAATGCCAGATCCTTAACCCAGTGAGCCACCAGGGAACTCTCTATGTACATTCTTCCTTATGCTCTTTTCCGTTATGGTTTATCCCAGGATATTGAATATAGTTCCTGTGCTATACAAGGAAGTAGGATCTTTTTTAGCCATCCTATGTATAATAGTTCGCCTCTGCTAATTCTAAACTCCCAATCCTTCCCTCCGCCTTGGCAACCATAGATTTATTCTCTGTATTGGAAGCACAGAAGTTTTTAACTTGATGAAGTCCAGTTTATCTGTTCTTTTTGTCTTATTGCTTGTGCTCTGGGTGTCTTATTTAAGAATCCTTTGCCGGCAGTTCCCGTCGTGGCGCAGTGGTTAACGAATCCGACTAGGAACCATGAGGTTGCGGGTTCGGTCCCTGCCCTTGCTCAGTGGGTTAACGATCTGGCGTTGCTGTGAGCTGTGGTGTAGGTTGCAGACGCGGCTCGGATCCCGCGTTGCTGTGGCTCTGGCGTAGGCTAGTGGCTACAGCTCCGATTAGACCCCTAGCCTGGGAACCTCCATATGCCGCGGGAGCGGCCCTAGAAAAGGCAAAAAAAAAAAGAATCCTTTGCCAATTTGAAGGTTGTGAAGACTTGTCCCCATGTTTTCTCCTAAGAAGTTTATAATTTTTGGATTTTTTTATTACTCAGTGAATTTATTACATTTATATTTGTACAGTGATCATCACAATCCAGTTTTATAGGATTTCCATCCCACACCCCAGCGCATCCCCCCACCCTGCAAACTGTCTCCTTTGGAAACTGTACGTTTCTCAAAGTCTGTGAGTCAGTATCTGTTCTGCAAAGAAGTTCACTGTGTCCTTTTTTCAGATTCCACATGTCAGTGATAGGATGTGAGGTTGGTGTCTCATTGTCTGATTGACTTCACTTAGCATGATAATTTCTAGGTCCATCCATGTTGCTAAGAATGCTAAAACTTCACTTAGCGTGATAATTTCTAGGTCCATCCATGTTACTAAGAATGCCATTATTTCGTTCCTTTTAATGGCTGAGTAATACTCCATCGTGCATATATGTACCACATCTTCTTTATCCACTCCTCTGTCGATGGACATTTAGGTTGTTTCCATGTCTCGGCTCTTGCACGTAGTGCTGCGGTGAACATTGGAGTACATGTGTCTTTTCGAGTCATTTTGGATTTGATATGTATTTCCCTGATGACGTAGGATGTGGAGCATCTTTTTTTTTTTTCTTCTTGCTTTCTTTTTTTTCCATTTTCTTTCTTTTTCCCAGGCTAGGGGTCAAATTGGAGCTACAGTTGCCAGCTATAGCCACAGCCACAGCAATGCCAGATCCAAGCCACATCTGTGACCTACACCACAACTCAAGGCAATGCTAAATCTTTAACCTACTGAGCACGGCCAGGGATCGAACCCACAACCTCATGGTTACTAGTCGGATTCATTTCCGCTGCACCACGACTGGAACTCCTGGAGCATCTTTTCATGTGCTGATTCACCATCTCTGTGTATCTTCCTTGGTGAGATGTCTGTTCAGGTCTTGGGTCCAGTTTTTAAGGTATTGTTTGTTTTCTCATTGTTAAGTTTTAAGAGTTCTTTATGTATTTTGGATAACAATCCTTTGTCAGATATGTCTTTGACAAATATTTTCTCCAAGTCTGTGGCTTATCTTCCCATTCCCTTGAGGACCTAAAATTATCGTTTTTGAATACAAATTCAACAATTGGAGAGAGTTCCCATTGTGGCACAGCAGAAACGAATCTGACTAGTATCTGTGAGGATGCAGGTTTGATCCCTGGCCTCGATCAATGGGTCAGGGATCCAGCATTGCTGTGAACTGTGGTGTAGATCACAGACCTGGTTCCGATTCTGCGTTGCTGTTGCTGTGGTGTGCAACAGCTTCAATTTGACCCCTGGCCTGGGAATTTCCATATGCTGCAGGTGTGGCCCTAAAAAGCAAAAAAAAAAAAAAAAAAAAAAAAGGAGCCTCTATGTCTTCTTTGGAGAAATGTCTGTTCAAAAAAAAAAAAGTTTGGAGCCTCATCCACTGGGAACTTCTAGGTTTGCTTTTGTGTGCTGCCCACAGTTGGTTGTGTTGATGGCCCTGAGGAGGGCTCCTCGGCCAAGTTCAGGCTCAGTGGGGCCAAGGAGAAGAAGCTCAGTGAGCGAGTCTGCCGTAGTTTCTGGAAGAGACCTTGGGGCTTTGGTTCCACGTGTCTGCCGTGCCCGACTTAGTGCAACAATCTCCTTGGGCAGATGGGGAACCTGAGGCCCAGAGCAGAGAATGACTCAGCCCAGTCACAGGATGCATTATCATCCTGCTCAGTCGAGACAGTGGAGCTGATAGATGGGCCTTTGGGGAGGTGACTGGATGCTGGTGATGACTGGGCAGCTTTTCCTCGAGGTGACCCCGGGCTTCTCTGGCTTGCAGCGAGGGTCTGATCGCTGACCTCCCCCATGTCCTGGGGTTGGCCATGGCTCACCTTGCATGGACTGACTGCCGGCCCTGCCGAGTCAGGGGCCTGGAACGTGGACCCACGGGGTGGATATGGGACGTGAGGGAACGCAGTGTGCACTCAGTACCTCAACAGCCCCGGGGGTGTTTTGGGGACTGGAAGTTGATGAATGCGTGTTTTAGGAGCTCTCATGACAAGACAGAGTTTGTTTGCTTGTTGTGCTAGCAAGAGAGGAGTGTGCCTGCCTGGTCCTGAGTGCCGTCTCTGACTGCCCCGTGGGAAAGTGCGGGAGGGCTGTCTGGCACCATCCCTGGAGCCCAGCTAGCTTGCTCGACCTTCCTCCTTCCCAGTCATTGACCTCAGGGCATGTTAATTATTCACAATCAACCGTGGCCTTCACCTCCGTGTGAAGTAGCTCAGCGTGGGATCCGGGGAAAGCCACGCCTGACCAACCACCCAGCACAGGGCACAGGGCTGGGGTCTGCGGGTTTGGGACCCCTGGGGTGGGTGAGGCTCTGAAGTGGGCTGGTTCAGGGGCAACCTCTGACTCTCGGGCCCTCTGCCAGGGTCGCAGTGCAGCCCGGGGCTTGGAGGGAATGACACAAGTGCCTCACTGCTGGGGGTAGGGGGCAGGGGGAGGCCGGGAGCCTGGGCCAGCCAGTGGCCTGACCGTGTGCTTGCCGCCCTGCAGGACGTGGCCCAGTGGAACATCGGGAACCTGCGGACCATCCTGGACATGGTGGAGCGCGAGTGCGGCACGATCATCGAGGGCGTCAACACCCCCTACCTGTACTTTGGCATGTGGAAGACCACCTTCGCCTGGCACACGGAGGACATGGACCTGTACAGCATCAACTACCTGCACTTCGGGGAGCCCAAGTCATGGTGAGGGCCAGCTCCGCCAGCCACTTCTGAGGGAGGAGGAGGGGCTCCGTCACCCTCAAGGCATCAGGAGAGGCTGCCCTGCTGGGCAGGGAATCCCTTTTGTGTGGCTCCCAGGGGGTGTGGCTCCAGGGGATGTGGCTCGGGCTGTGGCTCTGGAGGGGCAGGCAGAGGTGGGGGGACTCTGGCTGCTCCACCTGCTGGCCCCGCCCCAGCTAGATGAGGGAATGCACGCCCCACCCGCCACCCCCTGACAGTGGAGCTTGTGCTTTGTGTCCGGGATATCTCATGGTAGCGCCTCCTGGAACCGAGGCTGTTGTGCTGGGGGCTCATGGGGCCGAGGGCCTGGGGAGTGGGTGGCCTTGTGCATGGGCCTCCCCTCTCCTCCTTGCTGGCCTGCAGGTTGGGGGAGGGGTTAGCAGCTCCCTCCCTCCCCCACTGTGGGGGTTCTCCTGCTGTTTGCAGGGCAGGGTGGGCAGGCAGCCCCGAAGGGCACTCTTCTGAGCCAGGGGCCCCGCAGGCTGGGTTGGATCTGGTGTTCTGGAATCTCTGAGCTGAGCACTCCCCTGGCCGGCAGCTTCTGCCGGCAGGGCGACAGGAGGCCGTCTTTGTTCACTGTGGTTTCCAGCAGAGCCTTCTGCTGGGGACTTTGCATCTCTCCCCAGCCCTTAGAAAGTTCTGTTGTCACAATAATCGCCACAGCTCAGAGGGTTGCGGGCGGAAGGGAAGGCAGGGTGGGGCTCAGCCAGTGAGCCCTCTCCTTTGTACGGGGGGCACCCTGTCCAAGGCGCCCATACTTTGTCATCCCAGCAGAGAGCTGAGCCCCCATTGGCTGAGCCTGTGCCTGCCGGTCTGGGGGTCCTTTGCCTGGGGGTGGGAGCAGGCCCACTGAGCGGAGGGCTCAGCAGCTGGGCCTCCCTGTTGGCTGTGTGACTACCCTCGCCTCACCTCTGGCGTGGGCAGAGGAAGGCCCCGGCCCACTGTCTGGCAGCAGTTCCCACTCGGACGGCAGGGGAGGCTGGAGACGAGTTGGGGACCAGCATGGTGGGCTTTATGTGGGTTTCCCGTGGCTGCTCTAACAAAGGACCACAGGTCACGCTTGCTCTCTGCCAATTCTGGAGTCAGAAGTCTCGCCTGGTCTCACGAGGCTAAACCCAGGTGTGTGCAGGGCTGGTCCTTCTGGAGGCTCCGGGGCAGAATCAGTTTCTTCTTTTCCAGCTTCCGGAGGTGCCACATCCCTCGCTCCATCCTCATAGCCAGCAGTGCGGCGTCTTGAGTCTCTTATAAGGACCCTTATGATGATTCTGGGCCCCCCGTTATCCGGGATCCTCCTCATCTTAGGGACCATAACTTAATCCCTCCTGCAGACGCTCCCCTGGCACGTGAGGTGCCATGTCCGCCGGTCCCGGGCTAGGTTGTGGTTCTTGAGGCCATTATCCTGCTGGCCATGGGCCCTCTGACCTTTGAGTTGTGCTCTTTTGTGTGTTTGTTGGGATCCTGGTGCAATTTCATGGGCTTCCTGATTTCAATCCGCTTCTCTACTTCATGGCTTTTCATAAGCCCTTGATCAGCAGAACCTCTAGGCTAGGAGGGATTTGCCTTTGGGAACACTTTAGAGAGACTGAGGAGGTTGGTGATGGTGGCTGAACAAAGGACTGAATCTCACATCTGATGTGTGGTCCAGAGCACCCAAGTGAGTGTTTCCTGGTCAGGGTGCCAGCCCAGCGCTGTCCAGGGGTAGCGCAGCTACCCCGTCCCCTCCTCTCTCCACGGGGACACAAGGGTGGGCTGGGACTGCATGGAGGGCCCTGGTCAGGCCTGGCCGGGAAAGGGTCATGTTTGGCCCCAGGCCCGCACCTGCAGGGTGAGGGGGTTGGCTCCTTCCCTGGGGGGCTCTGCCCACCATCTCCCCACCGGCGGCGTCTTTCCCATGGGTCTGGTGGGCTGAGTGTGGATGAGTGGCCTTCTGGCTTCCCATACAGGTAGATCCACAGGCTGGGGCTGTGTGTGTGTGAGAGAGAGAGAGTGAGTGTGTGTGTGTGAGGGTGCGTGTGTGAATATACATGTGTATTCACATGTATATATACATGTATATACTGTGTCTATAAGTGTATATCTGAGTACGTGAGTGTGCACTTGCTTTTGTGTGTATATACAAATAGATGTCGGTATATGTGAATGTATATATGTAAGTGTGAGTGTATACGGTGTATACACATGGGTGTGTGTGTGTGTTGTGTATGTTTGTTTTTAGTGTGTATCAGGTGCTCACGTGTGTGTTGTGCATGTGCGTGACTGAGTGTGTACAGGTGGCCCAACTCCCTGGCCTGGGCAGTGTCTCAGGGTGAAGGCTGTGCTGGGAGGGACAGCTACCCTCTGGCCGCAGGAACTGGCCCTGTCCCAGTCCCGTCCTGGCGCAGCTCCCCCAAGGGCCACTAGGTGGCGCTCCCACCCTTCCCACCGGGCTGTGGCACCCTACGAGGCGGTGGAAATTTCCCAGGTTCTTTCATCCTTTTATGGACTCCTCACCTGGCAGTGGCATTGGCCGTCCCCTGGGAACAGCAGCAGAAGGAGAGGGAGCCTCTGCCGGGTGGGTGGGCGGTGGGAATGCTTAGCCCTAGGTTTGGTCAGGGTCTTCCAGCTAGAGAGGTTCTGAGGGGAGAAAACTCACCTCTTCCTTTGAAAAGAAAGAAAAAAGTAAAGGAAAGCAAGCAGTCATTGCTGGATCCCAGCCCGTGCTGGCCAAGGAAGCTTTCAGGTGTGGGAGGCCTGAGGCGACTCGGGGCTAAGTGTGTTCTGGGGACTGGGTGGGTGGGTGGGGGGGTAGTCAGGGCAGGGAAGGTGCTGTGCAAGGAGGAGTGGGCGTCTGGGGCCTAGAGTGGTTGGAAGACAGTGGGACTGGGTTTGTGGAAGGTCCCTGAGAAGGGACACTGGGAACTTGAGGAGCTGTAGGCCCTGGGTGACAGGGCAGGGCTGATGCTTGGCTCTGTTCACTCATCTCCTGTCACCAGCTCCCCCCAGGACAGCCCCAAACACCCCTGTCCCTGCGCTGTACCCTGGATTGCTTGGGGCAGCCCCCACTATCCACCCACCTCCACCTTCCCCACAGCCTGATTCCTCAGGTGCTGGAGGAAGCAGCCCAAGCTTCCTTAGAGGAAGAACATTCCGGAAAGGCCCCTCAATCCAAATCTTGGTTTCTGGTCCTGAAAGGGTGGGATAGCATGTAGGGGTCCCCTCAGGCTGACCGAGTGTGGCTGGTGGAAAGGGGCTCTTCCGGGCACCATGCAGGATTCAGCTTCAGGGGCTCTGGGCCGCCCACCCTCTCCCCTTGGCCCACCCAGCTCAGCCATCATCCCCACCAGACCTTGGACCCCACGAGGGCAGGGTCCTTGGTCCCCCCAGCAGGGGCTTGGCACTGAGGGGAGCTCAGAGACAGTCAGGAGACCTGGATGCTGGGAGCACAGCAACCCCGTAGTTTCTGGGAGCCCTGGCGCAGAGGTCACATCAGATGGAGCTGGCCCTTCAGGCTGCATTCCCTCTTGGGCCAACACATGGGGAGGAGGGTGGCGGCAGGGGTGGTGTCCTTTTGTTCCTGGGCAGGGAGGGTGAGGCCCCTGCTTCCTGCCCTTCCCCTGGGCCGGGGGTTGGGGGGGGGGTGCTCTCCTCCAGCGATCATGCTCCCACGTCTGTTTCCCTAATTACACTGTTCCTCTTGCGTCTGCAGCAGCTTAATTGCAACCACTTCGGAGTATTTCCGTGACAGTTTTTTTTAAAGTGTCGACTTACTCAGGTTTACGGCGTCTCATGGAGGCTTTCCGGGTCTGCTGCTACTTGGGTAATGTGATTTGTGTGTCAAAGTGACGTGAACAGCCTGGTGTCGATAAAAGCATGGAATTTGCTCCAAAAGCCCGGCATTATGCGGCGCTCTCAGGCAGCGAGGCTAAGAATATCTGAAGCGTTTGAGTGCTTCAAAAATCCCTTTTGAGATGGGGCTTTTGAATCAACCCGGGCTTCCCGTGGCCCAGACAGTCAGTCAGTGAGGCCAGGAGGTTGTGGGCACCAGGAAGCAAGCTGAGTGGTTCTGCCTGAGCCTCTGCCTGGCTCAGGGCCTCCTGCAGGGACTTACCGGGCAGCCGGGGCTTGGCCGGACACCTTTCCCCCCCTGTTCCATTCTTCCCCAGCAAGGCCCTCCTGGAACCCAGAGGTGGTGCTGGGTCAGCCGTCCCAGGGGTGGTCCGACTGTCAGCCTCCCTGGACATCTGCCTCTGGTAGGGCTTCTGTGGGTCCCTGCTGGCAGCATCTAAAGAGGAACTTTAGATGAGCCTGTGACACACCCGCGGCTGTTGTTTCATACTGTTGCCCAGACAGTAGGGCCCCGTATCCACAGGCAGCACCTACTGTGTGCCCAGTGGGGGTGGGTGGAGGACGAGCTGCTAGAGGGACAGTGTTCCCTATGGGATGGTCCGGGCCTGAACCTTAACCTTCAGGCAGACCCTAGACTCTGCAGTTGGTTTATTTCCAGCTTCCTCAGCTCCTCCCGCCCTCCCCCCTCTATTTGCCTGGCATCAGGCTCCTTGAATCAGGGGCAGGGGGAGAGGGTCCCTGGGATTTTGTTCAGGGGTCCTGGGGTGCGATGGGCGGGGGAGGGGATGCGGGTGGGAGAGGCAGGGAGCCCCAGAGACTCCAAAGCTTTGCTCCTTCCCTGACCTTTAAGAAGCCCGAGCAACGCGGCTCTGGGGCGTGTAGAGAATTTCTCCTTTTGATTCCGTGGCACCTACAGTTTTTCTTTGGCATCTCTGCTCAGGGGAGTTTCATAGGAGCGGATTGCGCAGCCTTTCTTTTGCTGCTGGGAAACTTGACACACAGCAGGCAGTCGTCTCTGCCTGCCCTTGGTGCTCTAGAGGTGTGCCTGTGCGGATGTGAGTGTGCATGTGTGTGCGTGTGCAAGCAGCCATGTGCATTGGAGTGTGTGTGCTCCCTGCTGTGGGGCACAGGGAGGGAGGCGAGCCAGGGTGCAGATGCTGGCTGGCTCCCATGTTACCTGCTTTCTGGTTGCAGCTTAGCGGAGAGGCTGGATGCCCTTGGCTCTGGATTCATGGGTCTGTTGCCCAGGGAGGCAGGGCAAGGCTCTTTGGGGGGAGGGGGCTGCTGGGCCCCTTTCCAGTACCTCAGGACCTCCCTGCAACCCCCTAGGCAGCATCAGCCCACTGCCCCTGCGGGCACTGATCAGTTCCTCCCAGTGAGCCTTGGGGACAAGTGCCTCCCTACTCCCCCACAAAGGCTCCCCAGGTCTGGCTGCAGGTGGCACTGCTGGACTGCAGTTGCAGACTGGCCATGAGGGCCTCTGCTTCGTTGCCAGCAGCAGAATTGGAAATTCTGGTGGTTGATGGAGCCAAGCAAAGCGACCCCCAGGCAGCAGCCTGAGGCCTGTGGTGGAGAGCGGAGAGCGCTGTGGGGACCAGGGGCCCCCTCCTCCTGCAGTGCAGGGGGGCCCCTCCTGGCCGCCTTGCCCCTTGGTGGCTGGGAGGGCTGGCTTGGCGGTCATCTGAAATGGAGATTAGTGGCAGTCTGACAGCTTCACAGATTGGCTTTAATAACTCAGCTTCCCGGTACCGCGCCCTGTCACCGGTACAAGACCCAGAGTGAGATGATGCATTTCCGCCTCCCCTCACTCGCCAGCCTGGCCCCACCGGGCTCTGGGGACAGAGCTGTGGCGGCTCAGCACAGCAGCTCCTTGCAGCCTCAGCACCAGGGGGTAGGTGGAAGAGACCCACCGGATAGAAACACGCTGGGGAAACCAGCCAAGGCTCCTCCTTACTCAGCCCCAGGACCTGAGCTAAGAGGACCAGAAATACAGCAACCAAGAGAGTGTTTTCGTGCAGAAGGCTCCCCCTGAGAGCAGATTACCAGCCAGCAGAGAGGCGTCGGGACTCCTGCTTATTCAAAGATAACGATTAAGGTGGCAGGGTCCCACTGTCTAAGGCCCTGGCGTCTGTTCCCCGCTGGCTGGAATCTGCTTGCTCAGAGGGCGGACCCTGCAGCTCCAGGCGGAGGCCACCCTCGGCCCACAGCCCACCCACACCGCCCTGCCTGAGGCTGGTTGCTGGGGGTTTTGCCATGGGCGGTGGCCCCATCTCTGCAGAAGGACCCTCCTCCTATGAGAAGATGGTTGTTTTCCCAAGTGAGGTCGAGGCTGGTGAGCAAGACCAGCTGAGGCCCCTCTTCCTGGGCTGTTGGTTCTGGTCCTAGCTCTGTGGCCCGTCGCTAGGCTCGTCGTGGGGTCGTGGGCAGCAGGGAGCGCCTCTCTGTCTTCTCTTTTGACACCGTCTGTGGCCAGGGCAGCCTCTACTCTTGTGCGCCCACCCCTTGTTGGTTGCGTGCCCATTAGTGCATCCTTCAGGGTGCCAGGTGACCTTGGTATTGGGGTGACCAGTGCAGCTTTCCTGAAAGTCCTGCATCCTGGAAACTTCTCCGGCCCAGGTGGGTCATGGTGCTTGGTCACCCTGGAGTGTGCGTGGGTGTCATGCACACACATGCGCTCTTGTGTTGTGTATGTGGCAGTGCATGTGTACGGAAAGGAAGCGTCTCTCTCCGCATGGGCAGTTTGTGAGTCTGGCCTCCAGGGCCCACCCCGCACCCTGGGGATTGTGCCCAAGAGACAGGACACTGGCGTTCCACAAGGCGACCGGGAGCTGACTCAGCCACAGAGCCCCCTAGAACCTGGCCGAGTGGCCAGGAGGGCCTGAGCACTGGGCACTGATGGGAAGGACAGCCCTGTCACCCCTGGCCTGGGTCCCCTCCCCGTCCTCCTTGTAGAGCCCTCAGCCCGCTCTCTCGGGACTGCTCTGTCATTCCCCAGTGACTGCTTGTCAGGATTGTGTCATAAATCTGAAGCCGAAAGCTGGCTTTGGCCTTCGAAAATTAACTCCTGATGCCGGAGAGACTTTTGAGTCTCACATGGAGGCCCCAAGTGTCACCACACCGTGAGGATAGGATTGCGTCGTTCATGACCATGGTGGGCACAACAGGCAACTTCACACAGTGCAGTTTGAATCCCAGATCAGCCCAGACTGCTTCTGGCCGGTCTCACCCATGCCAAACTCTTAGGGGCCTGGTGCTGCTCCAGCAAAGCTGGACGCTTGCATCACGTGACAGTCCATGCCATGTGCGCCTCAGGGTGGCTTGGGGACCTCGGAAACCCTGCATTCGCCCAGGGGCTGCTACTTGACGGCAGGAGCTGGCTGGCTCCTTGAATCTCATGGCGCTGGTGGGGACAGACACAGTTGGTGTTTGTTCAGGGAATGCAAAGTGGTTTTAACATCACGCTAGCAGAGGAAGGTCAGCCTTCTGCTGAGGAAGAGTCTCGCCATATGCTCTCCTCCAGAGCCAGCAAAGCTGAGTGGGGGGCTCCGGTGATGCCCTGGATGAGCTGAACTGGAGCCGGGACAGCTGGGTGTCCCTGTGGCCAAGGGAGTTTTGGGAAACAGCTTCTCGCTGAGCAGGGGCAGGAGGGCAGGGTGACGGAGGGGGCCCAGTGCTGACAGTCCACCGCAGCCCTTTCCGGCTTCCTTCCATGTTTGTCACAGGCTTGTCTGTTTATCCACTGTTTCAGTGGCATCCGCTCTCTCTCTTTTTCAGAGTTTATTTTTCAGAGCTGTTTTAGATTTACAGAAAAAACTGAGAAGACAGTACAGAGAGTTCCCATGCACCCCACACCCAGCCTCCTTAGGATTTTACGCGAGGCTAGAACATGTGTTGCAGTGAATGAACCAATGTGGCTATACTCCCGTCAACTGGAGTCTGCCTTCATGCAGTTCGCCTTACTTTCCCTCCGTGTCCTCTTCTGTCCCAGGCCCCCGTCCAGGACCCACGGGCCATTCAGCTGTCACATCTCCTCAGGCTCCTCCGGGCTGTGACCGTTCCTCTGACTTTCCTTGTTCCTGAGGCCCTTGGCCAGTTGGAGGAGGACGGTGGTCAGAGGTTTTGGAGAATTTCCCCCAGTGGGAATTTGCTGTTTTCTCCCGGTCAGAGTGGAGCGCTGGGTGCTGGGAGGAGGACCACACGGGAGGGGACGTCTCATCCATCGTATCGGGGTGCCTGCTGTCAGCCTGGCTCGTCACTGCTGGTGTTGACCTTGGGCCCCCTGGCTGCTGAGGTCATGCTGGTCAGATGTCTCCACTGTAAAGTCACGCCTGCCCCCTTCTATTCTGTCCTATTTGGAGTGTATTCTTTTTCTTTTTTTTTTTTTTTTCCTCCTCCTCTCTCTCAATACTTCAAATATGGGGAAAGGAGACAGAATAATTAACAGAGCCTCATGCTCAGAACCCAAATTGGACAGATGTGGACAATCTGGCATCCTTCTGTCAGATATTTCTGATCTTTCTTCCTTCCCTCCAGCTGGGCAGTCTTAGTTTTCTGCTGCTGCACAGTGATTCCCGCAGGCGGGTGGCTCATGGTGATAGGTGCACAATACCCAGGCGGGCCAATACCCGGAGCCCCGGTTCAAGGTCTCAGAGGTGGAGTCAGCAGGCTGGGCCAGTACCCGGAGCCCCGAGGAAGGTCCATGCAGTGCTGAGATCCCCTCACATTTGGCCCCTCTGACTTAGAGAGGGCCCAGCACCTTTCCAGGGCCCACCTGATTAGGTCTGGCCCACCCAGGGTAACCTCCCTATTTTAGGATCTGTTGATTTGGGGCCTTTATTTACAGCAGAGCAATCTCATCACAGCCCCAAGAGGGATGCTGGAATGACCAGAGCAGGTGTGTGAGCCCCAGGGGCCAGGAGCCTTGGGGGGCATCTGAGGGCTTGTGCCGGTCACATTGTGTCACGTTGCGTTCACTTTTTCATAAAAGTTTTTATTGTGAGATGTAACATGGTGCAGAAAAGCGTGCCAAATATGTACTTGCCCCCAAAGATCGACATTTGCATGCAGTTTATGGAACGACTGCCCAGTCCGCCCTGTGTGACTCTCCAAGATGTGTGATGTTGGGAAAGTAACCTCCTCATTCCCATCCTGGGCCCCTTCCTCCACAGCCTCCCTCCCCACCCCCCAGAGCTGTGACCGTCCTCCTGACTCCGATGACCCTCATGTCACTGCTTCCCTGGGCCGCTTTCTGTGTGCGTCTGCGTCCCTGGAGACACGGCTGAGTGCTGGCAGGTTTGGGGTCCACACACACGGACTGACTTGTGTCTTATGTTTCCGTTCGGAGTCTGTGAGGAGGAGTCATCTGTGGCACGTGTGGTGCTGGCTTATCCATTTTCACGGCTGTAGTGTTTTCTGTTGTGTGACCGTACCTCCGCCTCTTTATCTGTTGGTGGATGTTTGGATTGTTTCCAGTCAAGGGCCGTTGCAAACGTCACGTCATCTTTCACCTGCCACTTGGGTAAGAAACGTGATCAGAAATAGCCATGGCCGTGACCACCTTCGGATGCTTCTTGTGTGCCAGGCTGCGCTTGGAGTGACTCCTGGTCTTGTCCCACATTGCTCTCCGCCACAGATGGGTTACGGACCCATCTGGGGCCGTGGTGGGGCCTCAGAGCCAGGGAGCAGTGGGGCTGAGCTCACGTGACTAACCACTGCTCAGCCCCACCCCTCAGCATCATCCTGTAAGTCAGAAGGGGTGGCGGGTCCTGGGAGCATGTGCCCAAACAGGCACTCCCCTTGGGGACTGGGTGCGTCTCCGCTGGCAAATGTGACCCGAACTGAAGCCGTGGGAGAGAGTGGACCCTCTGTAAGAAACAGAGTCCCTGAAACATCACAAATCGCAGGTGTTGCTGGCCTGTTGCACAGCCTGCTGGCTTGGTCTGGCAGGAGCAGATGGCCCTTCGTTTTGGCATCTTTGGTTCAAAGTGGGTGTTTTGGAGTTGGAGCAGTAAAGCACTGTGCTGGCTCGAGCTGCTTCTGAGACTGCAGGTCTTTTGCTTGAGGGCCACGGGAACCGACCAGCCTGTCTGGCGGCCCACCTTCCTGGCTCCAGGCTGGAGCGCCAGGCCAGTCACTGGAATCCTTCCCCTGCCTGTCTGCCTGCTGCTCTAAGAAATTGTGTGTCCTTCTGAGAGGAGTGTCATCGCTGGGCATTGTGCCCCTTTGAGATCCTCCCACTGGCAGTGTGTGGATCAGGGGCTGATTCAAGCTGTGGGGGTCTGTGGCCTGCTGTGGGGACCACTCCCGCCGCAGAAGCCGGAGGGGCTAGAGTCCCTCACCACCCCCACCTGGCCTGCAGATGAGCCATCAGGGAGTCCGGCTCTGTTTGCAGGGTCTGGTTTCCATGGCAAATTTCTCTTGAGATAGAGAGGTTGCTGTCGGCAGATTTCAGCTCCCCGGAAGGGAGATTCCTGCAAATCTGTGAGTAGAGGGACCCTTCGTTAGCTTTGCTTCAAAATCTGGCTGAGGATGTGCTTTCTGCTCACGTGGGCACCGCAGCAGGAGATGGGGAGCCGGGCAGGTGGGAACCGGCAAGGCTGCATTGGCGAGAACAGACCTTCTAGAGGCAGGCCCTCTTTCAGAGGCCCCCCCCCCCCCACCCCGCCCCATCGGGCTTAGGTCTCTGCTCTCTCTGGCTTACCTGTGTGTGACTTTAACCCGAAGCACCAGGGCCCAGAGCGGCCCCGGGAGTGACCCCGAGCACCCTGTGCCATTCATCTGCTGGGCAGTCGGCTGACACCTGATTGTCTTAATACGTGGCAGCTGGAACCCCTGGTGGTCGCAGAGCTGCTTATAACCTTTTAACCTGCACACTTTCCAGAGTTGGTCCTGGAGTTAAGCGAGCAAGTCAAGGTCGCTTAGGGCCACCCTGAGGGGGCCAGGAGAGCCCAGGGCCCGTCCTTCTGTTGGCCAGGGGCCTCTACGGTCTATGTGTCCATACAAGGTTCATAAGGCCTGGCGTGTCTGTGGGTGTGGGTGATAATGAGCACAAACGTGTCAAGGGCATGGGAAGTGATTTCACAGGCCTGGGGCCTTCCAGGCCGGCTCTCCCAGCCCAGGGACAGACCTCGACTCCCAGCCACGACCCCGCCCTCCACCCTGCCCTCAGCTCACCCCACACCTCCCTCCTGTCCCTGCAGATTTGGGCACTCTCAGTGAACCTTCCTCTGTTCTTTTCTGTTCAAACCTTCCTGTGTTTCAGCAGAAATAAAATCAAGGCGCGGGGGGTTGGGGTGGGGTCCCCGCTTGGCACAAGCCCCACTAGAGGGGGAGGTCATGGGCCCTAGACACAATGGGAGGCCGCCTCCCTGTTGTTTTCAGGCCAGTTCAAAGAGGGGGAGAAGGCAAGGGGGAGAAGGTGGCTGCTTTAGCGAGAGTACAGAGCGCTCATGGCCCTGCTTCCCCCACGCTGACCCCACCCCCGTGCTGGCAGTCCACGAGGCCCCTTCCCACCTCTGACTAGACGCTGCATTGATCAGCGCCCGACTTGTAAAACCTCACCTGAGAAAGGGCCCCCCACGGCTTCAAAAGCAGCATTAAAACCCAGCGCACATGTGACCCTGCGCTTTCGGTCCTCTCACACGACAGAAATAATTCATGGGCCTGAAATAAACCAGGGGCTGGAATCAGGCGCTTCACTGCCGCGCCACCCCACTCACTTTGTAGTCTGTTCCTTAATTAAAGGGGGTCGGCTGGCTGCTGGGGGGGCCTCAGGATGCTCACCCCTGTTCCCCTGGGAACCCAGGAGAGGTGGAGGCAACCCAGGTCTCTGCCCACCCCTCCCCACCCCCTCAGAGTACCCTGTCGTGCCAGCAGGCTGGTCGTTTGGTGCCCCCCCACCCCTGTCAGCTGTCATCCCCACCTGAGACGCCCCGTTTTTCCCTGAGCCAAAGCTCCCAGGCCTCTGTTTATCTCATGCGCGTTTCAATAAAAATGTCATTATATGAAATCATTGACACTGCTGGTGTGAGATACCAAATTCCACCATCTATTGTCCTGTAAAACGATCCATTAAAGATAAAAGCGCTGCAGCTCAATAAGGTTCCATCCTGGGAACAAGCTACCCTGGTCCCAGGCTGATCCTATCTCCCCAGCAAGTGTTGGTATCTGTTGTCACATAAAGGACCCTGGTGCTGGGGACAAATGAGGGAGGCTGCCTCCCACGGAACAGGCTCCTCAGAGGGCGAGATGGGATTTCCTGATAGAAATAGGGCAGGCGTCCTTTCGTTCTTTCGCTGTCAGACAGTTTCAGGCACTCTCAACGAGGGAGCCACGCTGCCTGGGCTGTGCTCCTTTGTGCATTGGTGGCCAAGTCGTAGGTGGAGGGGGTGGTCGTTGGCTAGTATCTTCAGTGTGGCACTGAGGACTGCCTTGCCCCAACTTTCAGCTATGCCTCTCCTGCCTCTCCAGGAGGTGTGACCATGGGAAGGTCCCTCCTTGTCCTAGATGGCTAAGAATTTTTATACCGAATGGTTTGGGAATTTCTGTAAATGCTGTGCATGGAAGTCACCCGAAGTGCTTGGGCATGCGAGTTGAGCAAGTTGACATGGCTCATCTCTGTGATAATCAAATGAGCAGTGACTCCTTGTGACCATGCTTCTCGGAGCTCTTCCGCTCTGCAGCGTGGAGGAGCGGAGCATGGAAGAGTGGAGCATGAGGCCACTCTGGCCCTGCTCATGTCTAACCAGCTCAGAACTGGTGTCTGGGCACCCGGGGGGTGGGGAGCCCACTCTGTGACCAGGTCGTTCTGCTTGGCCCACCCAGACTATGGGGCAGCGTGCTGGAACTGTCCCCCTGCACATGGCTAGAGAGGGTGTGGGCCAGGGGCTGCAGGCAGGGATGGGCTTTGTGTGCAGGTCGCAGTAATAACAGCTTTTCCGTATGCCCTGCACACAGGGCACTAGGGACCACTGGCATTTGGAGCTTCCGTGGCCTCCTGGGCAGCTCACTCGTGCCAGGTGGCCTCCAACGTGACATGTGGTCTCAGCACTTCCCGTGGACTCTGCCTTCTCGTTTCTGTTTCTGTAATTATAGCATGTTAAACGGCGAGGGGCCCGTCTGCCCCGGCCTTGTGCAGACACTGTGAAATTAACTTCCTCACCCTCCAACACGCGTCAACTGAACTGACATTTCCAAAGGGCTCCGGGCTGGACCCCTGCTCTTGGCACGCGTTCCTTTCCTCGGCAGAGGGGAAGGGAGGGGAGCCGTGCCTTGCGCCGGTGAAGCTGTCAGGCTGGGCAATGGGAGAGACCCCGAGTGCCGTTGTCACCTGGTGGAGAGTCATGCGCGTCTTGGGGAGGACATACAGACTGTGTTCCAGTGCTTCATCCCTGACTCCCAGCAGGGCGCTTCTGGGCAGGGCACTGGCTGAGCTGAGGGGGCCTTTCGGGGATGGGCAGCTGGGGCTTGGAGAGGCAGGCCCCCATCCAGTCTCATTACCCTTGCAGCTGGCAGGACCGGGCAGGAATTACATTTCTATGGCAACACACCCTCCTCACTCGGAACTCAGTCCACTGTGATGGGCCCTGCATCCCGGGGTGGCCAGCCAGCCGAGCCACCAGGTCCCAAGGGGATGCGATCACTTCCACTGGCATTTCCTGTTCCTTGTCCTGAGCATTTGCCCCAGGACCACAGGTTTTCTTGCTGGCCTGGGGGTGGGGGGTGGTCAGCAGGGGGCAGAGGTACCATGACGCAAGCCCCCCAGTACAGCCCTCCCCCTGGGAGGTGGTCCCAGGGCACCCATTCCCTGGGCCAGAGGGTGCGCTTCCACACGCAGAGGCCTGGGTGCCACATGACCCGAAGCCCCTGGCTTTGCTGTCAGAACCAGTGGCTCCCACGCAGGTCCTTGCTCTCCAAGGCGGCCTGTGTTCCTCCTCTTGATACACTCATTTAATTTTTAACTCGCGAGGCATTTGCTTATTTATTTTCATTGTTCTTGATAATAATTCTAAGCCATTAGAGGGGAAAATTATATTCAAAAATGCTGTTTCACACTTTATTTGTTTGATGATTTAGAGCGATAGAAAATAGCACATTTGCTGGCTTTTATAGTCTGATAATTATTCACATCCATCAAGCCATTCCAGGGGAATAAACAAAACACCAAGAAAATGACACTATTAATAGCATCCTCCGTTGCGGACAGGAAGATTTTCCTGGGCCAGCATCGCCAGAAGGTGGAGGCAGCCTGTCCCCTGCCCGAGGTGAGCGCCTGCGCACAGAGGACGTGTTTCCTTGCAATTAGCTGCTCCATCCGGGCCCAGAAGCTGCCCTCCTGCTGGGCTGAGGCCCCTGCCTGCCCAGCACCCATGACCCGCCAGCTTTGCCAGTTTCTTCTTTTAAAAAAAAAACTTTGTTGAAGTATGGATGATTTTCAATGTTGTGTTAGTTTCAGGTGTATAGCAAAGTGACTCAGTTGTATACATATCTGTTCTTTTTCAGATTCTTTTCCCATATAGATGATTACAGAATATGAGCATAGTTCCCTGTGCTATCCCATGTTGATTATCTAGTTTCTGTAGAGTAGTATATATCTGGTAATTCCCAACTCCTACTTTATCCCTCCCCCCAACCAAGTTTCCCCTTCGAAAACCTTAAGTTTGCTTTCAAGATCCGTGAGTCTGTGTCTGTTTTGTAAATAAGTTCATTTGTGTCATATTAGATTCCACATATAAGTGGTATCATGTGATATTTGTCTTTGTCTGACTGACCTCACTGAGTATAATAATCTCTGGGTACATCCATGTGGCTGTAAATGGCATTATTTCATTCTTTTCATGCCCAAGTAGTATTCCATTGCATATGTACCACATCTTTATCTATTCATCTGTGCATGGACAGTTAGGTTGCTTCCATATCTTGGCTGTGGTAAACAGTGCTGCTGTGAACATTGGGGTGCTGATATTTTTTTCTAAATATGTTTTTCTCCCTACAGAGGCCCAGGAGTGGGATTGTTGGATCATGTGGTAGTTGTATGTTTAGTTTTCAAAGGAACCTCCATAGTGGCTGCATCAATTCACTTCCCCCCCTCACAGGGTAGGAGGGTTCCCTCTTCTCTACATCCTCTCCAGCATTTTTTGTTTGTAAACTTTTTGATGATGGCCATTCTGACTGGTGTGAGGTGATACTGTAGCTTTGATTTGTATTTCTCTAATAATTAGTGATGTTGAGCTTCTTTTCATGTGCTTTTGGGCCATTTCACCAGCTTTTTTCTGGGCTCCATCCTGGCCTCAGTAGGGCCTTAGAGATGCCCCCCTCTGGCTATGTTCATGGCCCCCAGTAATATGTCAGACTGTCGCCTGAGTGTCAGGCTGCAGGTTGTGGACACGATTGCTGGCTGCTCTGGCCCAAGACCTCCCTCTCGCCCTGTGCCAGGTTTGTGGGTTGCTGCTTTGCCTTTTGGGGGGTGGCCGTCAGTGGAGAGGGTACATCTGCTACTGAAAATACCTCAAGTGTAGAAGAAGAAGCGGAAAAAAAAAAAAAAAAAGGGGAGTTCCTGTCGTGGCTCAGTGGAAACAAATTTGACCAGCATCCATGAGGATGCAGGTTTGATCCCTGGCCTCGCTTGGTGCATTAAGGATCCTGCATTGCCGTGAGCTGTGGTGTAGGTTGCAGACTCACTCAGCTCGGATCCTGAGTTGCTCTGGCTGTGGTGTAGGCCAGTGGTTCCTGCTCTGATTCAACCCCTAGCTTGGGAACCTCCATATGCCATGGGTGTGGCCTAAAAAGACAAAAAAAGGGGGGGGGCAGCCTGAAAAGGAGAGAAGCTGGAAGCTGGGAGACACACCTTGCGAGGCCAGCTCACCCATGTCTCCTGGGACCAGGGGTTGCTTCCTTTGGAACATGACGTCCCCACCCTGGTCACCATCGTCCCCCTTCCAGTCAGCCTGTGGTTTAAACGGTGAAACTGCTGGACTGAGATTGTCTCTTAACCATCCTGTAGCTCCACACACGTCTCATATCCCCACCTAGGGACTGGCTCCTAGTCCTGATCTCCCCCGTTACCTCCTGGGCCGTACACCTAATGGAAAAATGTTTTATTTTCTCACCGAAGCCCCTGATGTTTGCAGATGGCTGCCTTTCCAAGAAAGGCGTCTGGTGAATGAGGCCCGAGTTTCTCTCTCTCGGCCTTCTCGGCGATTCCACGACATTAAACCCGGAGTTATGGAGCCTGTCCAGTCCTGCCGCAGCCTCTGCAGGGTCACCTGGACCGGCTGCCAGGGACAGTGAGCCGAGAGTGCCAACTCTTCCACGACTTTCAGGTTTAGTGTCACCTAGAAGTACTTTGTATCAAATGTTCACAAGCAGAGAGAAAGGAGCGGAGGAGGGACACGGAGCACAGGCTGCGAGAATCTGGAGATGGGCTGACCAGGCAGAGCGGCTGGGGGGAAGGTCCAGAGGGGCGACTCCTGCAGCCCGAGGCACCTGAGTGACCCTGCACAGGTGGCCTGTCCCTCCTTCGGCCTGCCCCATGGGGTTTCCCCTATTTCTGACTCTGCCCCCTGAAGCCCCCGGTCTGTCCTCCCTCCGACACTCCCCAGCTTCTGGAAGTTACTTTGCCCATTCCATTACCCCCATGGTTCTAGATTCTCCTGCTGGGACGTGTGTGCTGGCCTGCAGTGACTTGATCCCCCAGGAGGGCAGCCAGATGCAGCGCAGTCCCCGGGGGCAGAGCGTGGTGACCAGGGCTGCTGGGGGTGGGGGTGGGGAGGCGTGGCCGGCCCTGGACGGGGCACTGGGGCTGTGGGACCATGGAGCCGTGGGGGCCGATGTGTAGCAGGGTGGGTGAGAACCCACCTTGCTGGAGATGGATGCTCAGGCTGGCAGAGGGTGGGCTGGGGGAGCCATGGGGGGCTGTTGGTGGCAGGGCTACCTGCCTGCTGGGAGACCTCGCACTGGCCCAGTCATGAGATGGACGTGGACCCGGGGCGGCCGTCTGTCCAAGGAAATGTGCCGGAACCCTTCATCACCTGAGCGACCAGGGCTGCCATGTCCAGAGAGCGGCCACCCAGGGTCTCAGGCAGGCAGAGCAGATTGATTTTGGCCTCGGGATTTGACCTTGTGATGGGGGCAGAGTTCCTGAGGAGCAGGACAAACTGCCACCATGTTGGTGACTGATAAAACGACTCTGTTTTATGGCCTGAGAACACGATCACTAATGGCCAGACAGATGCTTGTCTGCCTCGAGGGTTAGCGAGCAGACCTACTCAACCCAAAGAGCTGCTTTTCCTTCTTGCTTGCTTTTTTTTTTTTTTTTCTTCCCTCCCAGAGCCAAGCCCGAGAGTTGGGAATGTCCCAACCTGGTAGTGTAACGCCGGGCAGGACTGTGATGAGGTGACTCACGCCGGGCCCTGGGCAGGAGACCCCACAAGGCTCTGCCTCGAGGGCCACCTTTGCCCCTCCTAGCAGAGCCTGTGGGCTGGGGACTTCTCTCCACTGGTGGATGTCAGCCCTGCTGGGAGGCCAGCTCTGTAGCTGGAGCCCAGGAGGGGAGGGTTGGTGTCGGGAGGAGGGGCTCCCTGGGAACCTGCAGCACCCAAAGTCCAGCGGATATGGGGTGCGCCTCCATAGCGGTTCAGATGGTGCCTCTGCCGCCCTCCCTTCCATCTCTGAATGGATGGCGCACGCCCAGCATTTTGTGTCACTAAGGACCAGCACCCCCTTACAGCCCACCTTCCTTAAAGACTGAGGTTTTCATTTTCCCGAGTCCCTCGGGGTGGGCCGGGGAAGCACTGGGCTTCTTAGCCCCTTCCAGGATGTCCCTGTTCCAAGCCATGGGAGGCGCAGCTTGCTCTTGGCTATCAGAGCACAGGCGTCCCCTGAGGCTGCCCGCTTCCCGTCCAAGAGTCCTTTGTCATCTCTCCCGGGGCTGCTCTTCTGAACACAGCCCAGCGTCCTGCAGCCTGGACTTTCCGATAACAGAGGAGCCACGATCCAATGTATTAAACTTTTAACATCCCCCAGATTCAATTAATCTTATCTTTACAACTCCCAATTACAGGCGGTAATTAAGTGAAGGCAGCATTGTAGGCTGGGGATATTGCATTAATCATTACAGCCTTGGAGCTATAAATTAGTTCCTTCCCCATCCTCGAGCATCTTCCCACAAGGGACAGGATGTTTCATTGGTGGGGAACAATAATCCCACAAAGGTGCTCTGGATTGGGATTAACTTCGATCATCTTTGTGTAAATGATAAGAGGCCACTTAAAAAAGAGTCACCTCCTCTTTGTCTGGATAATGGGAAATTTTCTGACGACAGCAGAATTAAAGGTGCTGCGGAGCATGCTCAGAAATTAATTATTTTTAGCCTGTTAGATTAGAGACAACACAATGTTCACCTTATCTCCTACCCTCACCCCCTTTTACTTGATAAACCTCTTGACTGCAGTAGGCTCACCCAGCTGCCACACCTGGGCCCTCTTCCCTGTCCCCAGCTTCCTGCCCTGTGGGGGAGGAAGCACTGCCCTGGGCATCCACCCGGGACTCATTCTAGGATTTGCTATCCTGCGGTCGTTATTCTGGAGCACAGCCTCCCCCTGGAACTGCAGACATCGGGCGGGACTCTGGACGCTGTCCTGGACACTGTGGGGTGTGGAGCGGCCTGCCTGCCCCCACTCCCTTGATGCCAGGATTCCCCCAGTCTGTGACAACTAGAAATGTCTCAGACATTGCCAGGGGAGACGGGCCCTCCCCTCAGTTCATCTTGTTGGAGTCCCCTCAGTTGGGTCGGGATTCTGGACCCCCGGCCCAGGCCATTTCTCCGGGCACCGCTCTCTGCCAGGAACGTGTCCCAGGCACATGCCCCACCAGCTCGGCATGCGGCATTAGTGGATGACACGCTCACTTCGTCTGTTTGGAAACTTTCACCGTTACATCTTTTTTATTTAGGATGGAGCCACAGTCATCTTTCAAATGTAAAAACGTGTGAAAATGAAACTTAAGAAGTGGTTGACAAATGGAATCTCTCTTCTTCCCAAAGCTTCTTTCCCCTTGGCTCCTGGGGCTGGGAGAACAGTCTGGTCCTGCCGAGGGCTGGGATGCTTCCCATCCTCCGCCGTTCCAATTCAGTGCTCTTTATTTTATTTTTTGCTTTTTAAGCCTCATCGAAGTTGAGTGCCGTTTAACTGGGGATGTCTCCACTCCTGGCATTCCATGAGTGCATCACCCCTCACTGACCACAGCCACCCAGCTCTGCTCTATGCAGGGCCCGGGTCCCTAACCTGAGGCCATGGCCGTGTCCCTGGGAGCCCTCAACTATGCAGCGACCACACGCTCTCGCCTCTGACGCGTCTCTCTTCTCTTGTAGGTATGCCATCCCGCCGGAGCATGGCAAGCGCCTGGAGCGACTAGCAATCGGTAGGTGTCTGGGGCCAGGGTGGGTGGCAGGCCGGCAGCCTCCTCCTTCCGGCTTCACGCTCTTGTTTGGGTGTCGGTGTCTGGGAGGGGCTGTGCTCCATGTGTCCTGTGCCGTTCCACTGCCTTCCCCCGTGTTCCACTTGTCGTCCCCACGCTGCGGGTCTGTCATTTCACAAATGCCACACAGAGAGTTTCCTGGTGGCTCGGCGGGTTAAGGACCTGGCATTGTCACTGCTGTGGTGCCAGTTTGGTCCCTCATCTAGGAACTTCTGCCTGCCTTGGTTGCAGCAAAAAAAGAAGGAAAAAGAAAAAAAAGAAAGACGGACACAGATGCTGTCACTTCCTCACTATCGTTTCCAGCCTTTTGGCACAGAGTTCTTGTCCCCTTCGTGCCTGGCACTGGGTCATGTACGTGCTTTTGTGTCTCTGTGCAGTCTGGGTTCAGTCTGGAACCCGGGAAATCCAATTAGGAGTTCCCCACCTGTGCCACACAGCCGCATGGGGACCGCAGGGCCGTCTACTGTCCCTTGCAGGGTTGGGTCACCTGGGCTTTCTCAGCAGACATCCCACCACTTGGATTCATACCCTCACTGAGGCCTCCTGGGCTGAAGAGATTTGTCAGAGAGGGTGCCAGGCTGCATCCAGAGAGGGGGCACTGACCATCTGGGTCAAGGCAGGCCTTCAGGTCATGGGCTCCTTAGAGACAAGCCCGACACCCAGGCTGGGGGGTGCTGAGGTTTCTGGCCGCCCTGACCCGCATCGGTCCCATTGCATACCTGCCCTGTCCCAGCAGGGGCTCTTTGTGTCCTGAGTGTGGACAGTTGTAAGTGCCTGGACAGGTGTTAACAGATTTTACTGGCCCAGTGGTTGGGGCCTCACTTGGTAGCCAAGAGCAGCCACCCCCTCGCAGGCCCTGACTGGGTGGGGGGTGAAGGTCTGTCACTCAGCACAGGGCCTCTGGCCACCCCACACCCCGAGGTGGCCACAGAATCTTTCCAAGCCGCAGCCTGGCCTTGGTGAGGCTCCCTGACTGCTGGCCGCTGGCTTCTGTGTGAGCCTCCCTGCCTGCACTTGCCTTGCAGGTGGGAACGGCCCATTCTCTGCCTGGCAAATTCCTGCTGCACGTGAAACAGGTTCTCATGTGGGAGGGAGGGTGTCTGAGGAGAAGGACCAGTTCCAACGAAGAGGCTGTTGTGTCCCATTTTCTGTTGGAAACCTGAACCCTGTCCTCATGGGCAGGGCTGGACCCGCTCTTAGGAACATGCTTCTCCTGGTAGAAATTCCAGTCCTGGAATTGCAGGCGGTCCTGGCAAAGGCAATTTCATTTACTTGTTAAGCTAAAAAATAAAAACCAAGGAGTTCCCTGGTGCAGTGGGTTAAGGATCCGGTGTTGTCACTGTTGTGACGTGGGTTTGATCTCTGGCCCAGGAACTTCTGCGTGCCATGGGCGTGGCCAAGAAAAAAAAAACCAAAAGAATTTTTTCCCGTTACATTAAAAAAATGCAAATTAAAAATGTCTTTTTCTGTAGTATCGGTTTCCTGTTGATTTAACAAATTACCATAAACCCAGTAGCTTAAAGCAGCATGGATCCCTTCCATTGTGCTGTGACTCTTAAACTGCTCAGAAAAAAGTCCCAACTAAAAAGCCCCACAGGTTGATTTTCTTACAGTTCTGGAGATCAGAGGTTCACAGTGAGCCTTTAGGGGCTAAAACTAAGGTGTCGGCTGTCATTTTGGGGGAGAGCCCGATTCCTATCTGTTCTGTCTTCCTGGTCTGTGGCTTCCCCTCCTGTGGTCGAGTCTCCCCCTGCCCCCCTCTCATAAGGACCCTTGGGATGACACTGGCCCCCTGGGTGATCCAGGCCCATCCCCATCTCAGGGACCTGAACTTAATCCCATTGGCAGAGTCCCTGTCCCCACGGTTGTGAGGGTCAGCACATGGAACATCCTGGGGGCCACTGTTCAGCCCCCCACACCTGCAGAGCCACAGGGATTGGTGTGGACGCTCCCCATGGACCACATCACTGGCCTCCCCGGGGCCCTGCCCACAGCTTCTCTGCTCTTCTGGCTCAGAGGGGAGTTTGCAGTTAGCCACACCCACTGTTCTCTCTCACTGTGCCTTTTCTTCCCTTGTTTTGTTTTTTTTTTTTTGTCTTTTTTGGCTGGCCTGCAGCATAGAGAGTTCCTGGGCAAGGAATCGGATCCCAGGCACAGCTGCAACCTATGCTGCAGCTGTAGCAACCCTGGTTCCTTAACCCACTGTGCCAGGCCAGGAATCAAACCTACGTCCCAGTGCTCCCAAGATGCCTCAGATCTTGTAGTGCCATAGCAGGACCTCCCATTGTGCCTTTTCTGCTAGAAAAGTTTGGGGTGACCTGAGCAACAGCTAGAGAAGCTGGACTTGGGACCCTGTGGGGCCCTCCCACTGCCCCTGGACCATGCCATGGCCACTGTCCCTGGAGCTCGTCTCGACCTCTACGGTATTCCCGCCAGGTCCTTTCTGACACCCGGACCTGGGTGCAGGCTCACTTCCTGGGCGTCTGCAGCGGGTCGGGCCATGGGGGCCTGATCCTTCCTCTGCAGCCCCCTGCTCAGACCTGCTCTCTGCTCCTTGGAGGAAGGACGGGGCGGGGGGAGGCTCCAGGGCAGGTGACTCACAGCCCTCCTAGGCGTCCCTTCCCAACTTTCTGGGGGCGTGTGTCCCAGTCGCCATTATTGAGATGGGTGGAATGAGTTTGCGAGTAATACGGAAAATGAATCGCTGTGTGTGGAATGGGCTCGCTGGGAGAGTTGTGCAGCCCACGGGGAGAGCATTAATGTGTTGGCGCGTTATTGGTGCTAATCACTTAAAATGTGTGCCTTTATTAGAGCTTTAATGAGAGCCACTTAAACTGTGCATTAAAAAGAGGAACTGCAGAGAGGCCGGCGGGCCGGGCGGCAGGCAGCCATAACTCTAATTGAAATGCTTTTAGTGCAGAGGAAAGTTGCTGGATTCAGTCATCCCTGGCACTTTCCAGAACCTCGCCTTTGTGTCCTTTGTGTCACGAGCCTCCTCCAGCTTGGACATGTGGGTGGGGCCGCGAGCACAGGAGCACACATGTGCGTGCCCCCCCCAGACACACACACACACACACACACACACACACAGAGTGTGCCCTCTTTATCAGCAGCTCATCAGTGGTGTGCCCTGGCCTGGAGGCCGGGGCCTGGTCTGGATCAGCTTCTAGAAGGGTCCTGGGGCTGGTCAGCCCTGAGGGTAGCCGCATGCCTGGGAGCGTGTCCCACACCTCACGGAGCCGTGGGACAGCCGTTTGGTGCTGGCCATCTGTGCGGGTTTGGGGAGAGGAGCCCCTCGGGGGCAGGGGGTACTTAACCCAGGACCGCCTTTTCCTTAACATGCGTGTCACAGGTTTGGGTTTCAGCCAGCCAGTGGTTTGGGAATACCCCTGGACTGTGTTAGTTAAGCAGGGCTTCGGGGCAGGTAGAGCTGATGTGGATCTTCCGCTCCCTCTGGGACACTATCTTAAATTAGTTACGAGGTGCGCTCTAGCCAGGGAGCATACTGACTGAGCACCCAGACAGGGGGTTAGGGACAAGGCTGAGGGCACAGGCATGGGTCGGGCCACCCTGCCACTGTCCGAAGGGTTTGGGGCCTTGGGCAGGTGGGTTGTTGGCCCAAGCCTCCGTGTCCTTAACTGCTTGGTGGCCATAGGACCACGTGGGTGGAGAGCCGAGGCAGCACCCAAGCAGGGTCAGGCCGCCTTCCTCTTCGCTGGGGACTTGGCTGGCGGGAGCAGGGCCAGGGCGCCCCCCTCCCTCCTCGCCGGTCGCAACTTGTCTGGTTCTAGAGCATCAGCTCCCCTGTCCTATCTCCAGACTGTGTTCTCATGTGGCCGAGTGACCGTGTGGATGTACTGCAGTGTTTTGTTCTTTGTTTTTTTGCCCATGCCCATGGCACACGGAAATTCCTGGGCCAGGGACTGAGCTCCCACTGCAGCAGTGACCTGAACTGCTGCAGTGAGCCTTAACTCGCTTTGCCACAAGGGAACTCCAATAGTGGGTTTTTGCTTAGGGGGAGCTTGGTGGGGGGGGCAGTCTCTGGGCAGTCATGCCCCTACCCTGTACCCTGGGGCATGAATGTATGCCCTGCGTGGTGCACCTTGTCACTCAGGACCCCATCCCCTGTGTGTTTCATTTCTCTTGGGGGCCACGGGAGGAAAGAGCTGCCCAGAGAGACATCCCAGCCAGCCGCCCACCCTGTCCCCGCAGGCTGATGCAGATCTGTCCCGTCTGACTGACGCTGTCTTCTCTGCTCTAGGCTTCTTCCCCGGGAGCTCCCAGGGCTGTGATGCCTTCCTTCGGCACAAGATGACCCTCATCTCACCCATTATCCTCAAGAAGTATGGGATCCCGTTTAGCCGGGTAGGTAGGGGCTGGGCACAGACCACCTGCTCCTAACGGGGCTTCTGGGGCTTGGGCACAGGTGACCATGAACACCCCAGGAAACTGGTGTCTTAACCTTGGAGAAGGTTCTAGAATGAAGGTAAGCCGGGGCAGGGCCACCCTAGCTGGTCCACCAGCCCCAACTCTTCTATGGTGGGGGGTGAGGATGAAAGAGGGGCAGTCAGGAGGAGCCCAGCCCTTCCTTCCCGCTCCCTCCCAAAGCCCAGCCTCTGCAGGTCCCTCAGGTCAGATTGGAGCATGCATGGCGGGGACGGGAAGCTCTGAGGAGCTGGGGCACCTTCCGGCCCCACCTGCACCCAGGGCACAGGGCCTTTGAGAGAAGGGGAGTACCTGTTTAGAAATGAAATGTCTGGTGTAAATCAACTACACTTCAATAAAATAAATTTAAGATAAAAGGAATGTCTGGCTCTCCCGCAGCGTGAACGCTGCGAACTCATTCAATTTCCTGCTCCAGAGGCTGCTGCCCTGATCCCCGCGGGGCTGTGAGGCTGGAGGCTGAGCCAGGAGCCTGGTTGGCAGAGACCCCACCACCTGTGGAGGGTGGGCAGGCGGTGGGGGCCGTCATTCATTCCAGGCCAGTCCTTCCTGCACACAAGTCTCCTGGGAGACCCTCTCTTTGGAACCCAGGAGAGTCGAGGCCTGGGTCCCCAAGTCGGTCCAGGCCAGAGGCCCTTGCCCGGAACTTTCCGGACAGGTGTGTGGGCCATGGCACTGGGGGCAGGGGGCAGAGGGGGACCCTTCCGACACCCGGCTTCTGTAGGTTTCCCCGAAGAGCGATTTGGCAGGCGCAGGAGTGAGTTCTGCGAGCCGACCCGTGTGCTTCCCCCTTGCGGAGAGTGTCAGCCAGTCGGAAATTGCTTCTGACATTTCAATCACACCGCCCACAGCGTGAGCACGCAGATCAGGGACTTGGCCTTTCTGCTGGGGCCGCAGCCAGGAGGCTGACTCCTAGCCGTCTCTCCTGCTCATCCGATGGCAGGATGTTAGGCTCTGAGACCTGCCACTTGCTGTGCTTCCCTCTTCTCGCCTCTGTCTGCTGGCTGGAACAGCATTCGTCACCAGGAACCTCCCATACAGATCACAGCATTGCTCATGGACGTGAGAAGTATTTGCTGTCCGTCCGTGTGTTGAGAACATTCTCCAGGGTGGTGCCTTCTGAAGAGGAATGCCGGTTGCAGGAGTCAGCTGGGGGCACCCTCTGTTCTCCCAGGTCAGCGCCAGTGAGGCCCTGCAGTTTGGATGGGAAATGCCTGAGCCTGACCCAAAGGCAGTGGCCTCTTGCCATGGACAGGCTGCTGGCAAATCGATTGAGGCTGGGTCGGCAGCCGCAACCCCCACACCAGAGGCCTGGCTCAGGCCCGGCCTCCCGGCTGCCCACAGAGCTTGGCCCCTGAGGCCTTGGTCTGGCCGGCAGAGATCCCTCCGTGTGCCGCTGGGACTGGGCACCAGGCCCTGAAGCGTCAAGCTCCAGCTGAACTCGGAACCCCTCATCTGAATTCCTGGCAGCCTTCAAAGAGTGACTCCCCGCACTCCACTTATAAATCTTTGTAATGGTATTTACTTCTAGAAGAAAAAGCAGATCAATAGCAGAGCTTTTTAATAATTAAAAGTGTGTATTTCTGTAATCTGCCACGGACTTCCTCATTTATTCTTGGAGAGCTCGCAGAAGCAGCCGAATTCCGGGCTCCCTCCGTGACGGGCGTCTGGGGCTGGTGCTCCCTCCACTCCTGATTACTTTGCTCCACAGCCTATCCATCATCCCCAGCGCCTCTAATTTATTGTCGGGATAATGTTGACAGCGGTGACATGGAGGATAGACAGCGCAGGCTTGAGATGGAGCCACCAGGATGTAGATTTTCTGACGGGAACATAATCTTCCTGTCGCTCTAAATGAGCGCCTCTTCCGTTCTGGGCCTTGATTTATGGGTGGGGTCCCTCTGTGCCTCCCCACACCAGGGCGTCAGGCTCAGCGATGGCAACCCTGCTGCATCCCTGGGGCTCAAGCAGGCCAGCCTGTGCTCTGGCGAAGATTGAGACAGCGCTTCCCAGGATCCGCTCCAGTCGGATAAGAAGATCAGTAATTGTATTTCGAGCCACATCCCCAAACCCGACTTTTATTTCCCTCCCTTCATGTGGCTCCGAGGCCTGTGGCAGGAGCCGGCCGAGGGGACCCTTCCTGAGGACCCAGCACTCTGGCCGCCAGACCCTGGGGATACCACGTGTCCCCTCCTCCCTCATCTCCTGCCATCGCTTCATCCCGGCACGCGGCTGTCACTTGGACAGGAATTTTAAAATACAGCTTAATGCACACTGACTTCCCTTGATTGGTGCAATTCATTATTTGAAAAGAAAAATATCTCCGTGTTCTTAAGGACTGGCTTTTCTCCAGGCTACGTCAGTTTTGATTGATTTTTGACTCCGTGGCTGGCTTCTGGAAGTCTCACTCCCCCTGTCTCCTGCCGCCCACCCTTCCCTGCCAGGGTTTGACTCCACATTGCTTACTTAGATGAGTCTACTGATTTCTACTCATCTCTCTGGGGTTATTAGCAGGCCTGAGAACTACAAATCAGTGACAAAGCAGCAAACCACCTCTTTAGTAGGAGCAGAAGGCTTGAACACACGCAGTTTGCAGAAGGAGGCAAACGCAGGCGCCAGCAGGACGCCTGGGCGGCATCTGCAGGCCTTGGGGAGGAAGCTGGCACGGCACACCCGCCAGGACAGCTCCGTCCAAATGCCCCGAAGGCCACCAGGAAAGGGGGCAGTGGGAACGTGCCCTCACCCCTGCGAGTGGGTGCAGAATCGGCAGTTTCCTGGGGCCCCCAGTGTCTCCTCCGTGTCTGTTTACTCCAGAGACACGTGAGCACTGCCTAGAGAAGACGGGTCCCCAGCTTCCCCACCGCTCAGTTCACAGAGCCCCAGACGGGGAACAGCCCGCGGGCCTGTCAGCAGGAGGCTAGATGAGCAAATTAGTGACAGCCACATGACAGGAGACCGACGTGCCCAGCGGGACAGATGAACCCCAAGGACGTGCCGAGTGGAAGAGGCTGAATGCAGGAGCGCAGACGGGTGGTCCGTGTCTGTGAAACCTCGGAGAGAAGCCTTATCGGTGGGGTTGGGAGCTGGGGGGCGGGGCCTCTGGGGCCACAGCTCTCGGAACTGCAGACCCCCTGATCTGCGTTCCACCGAGCGTTCAAGCTAGGAAAAGACCCACCCGACTCCAGAGGGTCACTGCCCTGCCACAGCCTCCACATCCACATCCGTGCATTGGCCAGCAGCCCCACCTTGCGTCCCAGGACACGAGTGGGGACGGTGGCCACTGTTGTCTGTCACTTGTCCTTTGGGACACTTGTCTGTTGGAGTTCTTCTCATGGGACTCAGCGTGGGGTGGCGGGGGGTGGTCAGTGTAGAGTCGGGGAAGGGGGTCTAGGCCTTGGGGCAGCACTTCTGGAAGTCTCAGTCTGGGGTTGTTGCAGGCCCCCAATCCTGTCACTTACACCTAGCTCCTTGGTTTGGGGTATCTGTTGCAGAGGCCGGACCAGAGTCATCCAGACCATTTTGAATAGATCTGGAAACATCAGATTGTTTAAGGTTCTGATCTTAATTAGTGTCCTCCCTGTGGGCTGGCTGTGCCTCTTCAGTCGCTGCCCTCACTTGGAAGGACCTATCTCGGGATGTAGTGGACAGAGGCCCCGCTCACAGTGGTGGTGGTGACTTAGGTCAGCTTGTGGGAACGTTTCGTGCGTGTGGCTGGTCCTCTCTGGCACGAGGGCAGGCTGCTGTGCTGCCCTGCGCACCTGCCCTGGGCTCCAAGAGCTGGGCAGCTGCTGCCATTGCTGACCCGCCCTCCTCGCCAGCCCCGCTGCTCTGTGGCAACATCTCACGGTGGACGGGAGGCGTGACAGGCCACCTGCCTCCAAGGCAGGAGGCACCCCCCTCCCCCAAACGAGAAGCCCCTAGAATCCCAACATTGAACAGCCCCTCCTCCTGCAGCTCACCCGTCTGGAGCGTGCAGACTGTCTGTCACCTTGGGGCCTGGCGGGGCCTCCGTGAGCAGCAGGGCTGGTAGCCAAGCTCCCAACCTGGCCTCTTGCCTTGCCTGCTTTACCAGCCACAGTGAGCACAGCCTGCAGCCTGTGCTTCGGGGAGCTGCCTTTCCCTCCATTGGCTCCTAAAGTCAGGCTCCCTGGCCCTCCTTGGCAAGTCCTCTAGCCCGTGTCCCCTGCCATGCTCCTTGGTGGCTCCCGTGGCTTTGCCGCCAGCCCATAATGCCCTGTGGCAGGTGTTGCTTCTGGAAGGCAAGCCGCGCACCAGTTCCCATCTTTTCCAACTCCGGGTCTCGCGCCGCTGACCTGTTGGCCTCTTCTTCCTCAGATCACGCAGGAGGCGGGAGAATTCATGATCACCTTTCCCTACGGCTACCACGCCGGATTCAATCATGGATTCAACTGCGCAGAATCTACCAACTTTGCCACCCTGCGGTGGATTGATTACGGCAAGGTGGCCACGCAGGTGGGTGCGCGCACCCCGGGAAAGGGACTCAGAGAGGCCAGGCCCCCCGCCGGCTTCCTCAGCCCAGAGCCCAGGTGACGGCTGTTGGCATTTGACCAGGCGCCCGGGCTGTCCCCAGGGTCTGTGTCTGGATCCTCAGCAAACTTGTCCCCAGCATGTTCTTCACCTGGAGGCACGAGGAGGGGGCGCAGGCAAGTCGGGCAATGTGGGGAGCCCAGGGTCTGGGCAGGCCTGAGGTTGGGGTGCCCCCTCTCCTGGAGGACCCCACATGCACTCCTGATTGTCTGCAGATCAGGAGAGATTTGCTACTTGTTAGTGGATACTTAGGGCCCCGGGGCCTGCTTTCACTCTCCTCTGGCTTCCTTGCTACGAGGTTTTCTGCTATGGTGTGAACAAGCGAGAGAGAGAAAGGGGGGCAGAACCCCAGCAGAGCAGACTGTTCAAGCCAGAAGGCTTCTGGCTGCCTCGCTGTCCCTAGAGGACCCTGAAAGGCCAGAAGACTTCTTTGATTTTCTCAATAATTTGCCATTCTGGTCCCCGAGGGCTGATTATCAGCCAACAGATTTGACATCTGAACAAAGTGCTTGTTCTCCAGATCCTTTAGCCCCGCACGCACCGGTCCGTGGTTTTGACGGACAGCTTGGAGGGACACGAGGCAGGTCAGGGAGCGGCCGGGCACTGGGCAGGGCACCCTGGGTAGGAAGCTACAAGGAGGGCTGATGGGTAGGCAGCAGGCCCAGTTCTCCGCCAGCTACCCGGACCAGGGGCCTTGTTCCCAGGACTGGCACTGGGCTGCCCCAGTGGAAGCTGGCAAGCTCTGCGCATCAGGCTGGGCTTAGGCCGAGTAGCCCTGACTTGTAGGTTTCAGCCCCTTTCATCTTCTGTCTCCACCAAAAAAGGCTCCTGGCCGTTCACGAGCATCTCACTCTGGCGCTGGGGTCATGGGACAGGAGAGGCCCCTTCAGCTGGGCCTATACAGGTGAAAACAGGGTGATTCCCACCAGCCTCCTGAGCCGGAGTCTTGAGGTTCCTGGGGAAATGGCTCAGTCGGTTTAGAGTCAGGGCCCAGGATCAGGGCACGTGGGTTTCTCCCAGCCCGGAGGTGGGAGCCGTGTAGACCAAAACCCACCAGTTCATTCAGCATCTCCTAGACCTCAGACCTTTGCAAAATATGGTCTAAGGCTGCAACGATCAGGTGTCATGGCCTGGAGATACAGCCTACTGGAGGGGAGGGGAGTGGAGTGTGAAACCCACCCCTCCCCATTCCCAAGTCCAAGGCACAGCACATGGCAAAGGGCAGGAATCCCCTCACCAAGGTTGGTCAGGGAGGTTACAGACTGGTGCTTTGGAATAGACGGGGTTAAAAAAAGGGTACATCCTTAACGTGAACATTGTCTGTTTCTTTTCACATTCGGATATGGCAGAAAGCTAAGATTAAAAAAAATCAAGGTGGTTTTGTGTTACCTCTCCGCTGGGCAGCAAGGTCTGAGTGAGTTGGGCTCATCTCCGTCTTCCTAATGATCTGTTTCTCTGACTTGGCTCCATCAGTGCACTTGAGGAAAGGCACCGGGCTTTGTAGCCGGAAAGACTGGAGAGGCGCCCCAGGATTTAAAGTGTTGGGCTCTTTACACTTAATTCGGAAAATTGTGGTGGGATTGTCTTTGGTAGAGACTGGCTCTGCTAGAAGAGGAGAGATGGGCCCTTAGATCCAGAGGAGCAGTTCCACATCCTGGGGTGTTTTTTGTGTTCCTGTGGGCCTACGTGTACCGTGACCATGATTGAGTTGTCAGCCCGGCCCGGGGCTTGTCCTGGAGGAGCCACCAGAGCCAACACCACAGCGGGGCCGGCGGGGCCCGCCCGGATATTAAAAGCAATTTTGGGTTCAGCCGTGTGTTCACAAACAAGTGACATTTGGGAAGCGCAGCTTTTGATTGGGCCTCCACGCTTACATTGCCAGGCAGCGTAGCGTGAAATTACTGAACAAGTGATGTGCGGCGCTCCGAGCCAGCCCGGGTTCCAGGGGGCATCAGGTGCCAAGAGGCCCCCTTGTAGAGCCACCCCAGCTGCCCGGCCTGGCGGCTGGAGACCGGGGATCCACCAGGAGTGGCTGTTGGCTTGGGGCACCCGTCTGTGGCCATCTGATGTCAGCTCCCAGGCTTTCAGGTGGTGAAGTGGGCCAGCAGTTCCCGCCTCTCCAGGCTCCGCTGCCGCCCCCATAAGCAGTCTGGGCTGGAGGGGCCGCTGAGGATAACAAGCTGAGGGCATCGGAGGCAGGGGACTGTTCAGGTCCATGGTGCTGGGGCCTGCAGATTTAAGGGAGAGGGTGGGGTGGGGTATGAGGAGGACCCAGGGTGCTCTTCCCACTGAGCCGGGGCTTTTCCCTGCTGCCTGACCTCATCTGCGTCGCCTTCCAGCACATTTCATCGGAACACAGTTGGGGGTCGGGGGGCAGATCTTCCACCTCCCAGATTTTAAAGATTTTTTTTTTCAGCCTCACCCATGGCACATGGAAGTTCCTGGGCCAGGGATCAAATCTGAGCCGCAGCTGCAACCTATGCTGCAGCTGTGGCAACACCAGGTCCTTAACCCACTGTGCCACAGCAGGAACTTCTAGAGCTTTTTTTCTTGTTGGTTCATTACCTCTTTAGGCAC
The DNA here is from genome assembly GCF_016906955.1 of Phacochoerus africanus. Taxonomy (NCBI): domain Eukaryota; kingdom Metazoa; phylum Chordata; class Mammalia; order Artiodactyla; family Suidae; genus Phacochoerus; species Phacochoerus africanus. Next base: position 73,956,367 of record NC_062547.1, on the reverse strand, counting down.
CCAGCAGGCCCCCTCCTCCCCTTAGCATCCCTTATCCTTCACTCTCCTTCTGCTGACATATGAAATTCTCAATTCTCATGCTTGCTAGCCTGAATTTCAGGTGTTTGTGTATTTTTTTTTCCTAGAGCAGGGTCAGCAAATGAGGACCAACAGGCCAAACCTGGCAGGCTGACTGTTTTTTTATGGTAGGCAGACACAACCATTCTTAGACTTTTAAAGAGCTGGGGGAAAAAAAAATCAAAAGAAGAATATGCAGCACGTGACAACTAGATGAAACTCATGTTTCATGTTGATAAATAAAGTTTTATTGGCACAGATGTGCCCATTCATTGGCATGCTGTGTGGGGGCTGCTTGCCCTCAGTGGTGGAGCTGAGTAGCTGTAATAGGACCATCTGGCCTGCAAAGTGGAAAATAGTTGCCACGCGGCCCTTACCAGGACATCTGCAGCCCCTGATCTAGGATGTGGGCAGCCCTGGCTTTGGCCAGTTGGGGCTAAAGAGCTGCCTCCTTCACAGGCCCCAGGGTCTCTGGCATTGGTGGGGAGGTGCTGTTCTCTCTAGCAGATTGCCCCCCAGCTACTGCCTCTGGTGGTTTTGGAGCCCGTGATGCAGGAGGAAGCCAGTGTGCCAGTGGATTCATGTCTTTTACCCATGTGGTTGGGAAGGGGGTTTTAGAACCAAGAGGCCCCTCTGTGGGCTGCTGGGGGGATTCCTGGGGACAGTTCCCAGAAGGTGTGTACCCTGTGTCTCTGCTGAGCTTCCTCACACAGGGGGATAGTCATTGTATCATTAATTTTAATAGTGGAAAGTTTATACTCTTCAGGCGGTTAGGTGAATTGTGGAATATTATGCAGCCATGGAAATGGGTTGCTGTTGATTGGCATGGACAGATGGGTATAGCATTTTGAGTGAAAATTTGGATCACGACTATGTAATCCCGTGTGTGTGTGTGTGTGTGTGTGTGTGTGTGTGTGGTGGATTTGCCCAAAGTTTGGTCGATGCCCAAAGTTTAGTTAGCTCTGTGGGGTGGAATTTGGGATGCCTTAAAAACACACCCTGACTTTGTACCATTTCTATTTATGCAACTTTTTTTTTTTTTTTTAAAGCTGGTTGTTACTTTTGGGGGAAGAAAGACATGATCTTGGCCTTCCCTGGGACTTCTCCTGTAAACTCCCTGTAGCCCCTTGAGGAGAAAATTTGGCTCTTGCTTGTCATCAGTGGTGCTGCTTTTGTTGGTTTGTTTTTAAAATAGGAAGTAAGTTGGAGTTCCCTGGTGGCCTAAGAGGTTCAGGATCTGCTGTTGTCACTGCTATGGCATGGGTTCGATCCATGGCCTGCGAACTTCCACATGGCTGTGGATGATGTGGACAAAAACAAAACAAAACACTAACATAGGAATAAATCAAACAAGCTAAAATTGTGAGGACCTCCTGGCAAGGCCAGCCTTCATGCTAGGAGCCGGCTTCCTTCCTTTCTTCCTTTCCTGCCTAGGGGCTCACGCACAGCTGGTCCGGTGAGCTCTGCTGAGCACCTACTGAGTGCTTAGAAGGAGCCCCAGCTGGCTGGGAGGGGGAAAGGGTGCAGAGCTGATGGTCCCAAGGACGAGGACTCCACAGCGCCTGAGTCAGACCAGACAGCAAGCATGTCCCTGACCGGCCATATTTATCCTTCCGGCTACCTCTGATCAAGTACTGCTGCTTTTGTTTTGAGCATCCTTTTCCTTGGGTGGGAGAGCTCTCTCTCTTCCTCTGCCTCCTGGGCTTCACCCCTACCCAGCTCTGTCTCTCCAGCTTTACAGACAGTTCTTGCCTGTATCAGGCTCTGACTCTGGGCCTCGTGGCCTTCAAGGACCAGAGAGAGGTAAAGTGCGCCTGCCCGGGGTTCTGGGAGATGTGCTCCTGCCCCTGGAGGTCTCCCAGGCTGGTGGCCTCCTCCAGGTGGCTGTCTGGGGCTTGCCTGAGGCAGCAGGAGCAGAGCTCCCCCGGGCACACTCTCAGCCAGGCTGGCTTTGTTGTGGGACGACTAATGGGGGAGATCAAAGGGCTGCTGCAGCCGCTCCGCAGAAAATAAAGTGTGCGGCACCGGCCTTTTTAGGGCTGAGCTTCGAATTAGTCCTACAAGGCTGCACGCCACATTGGATTAGCTCACTCGGCCCTCGCTGCTCCCGCGGTGGGTGGCGACGGGGTGAAGCCTGACATGGGCCTCTTCCAACATCCAGGCCGCTCCAAGAGGCGCAGGAGTTGACTTGAGATTAAACAGAGCGAGAGAGATTTAGAACCCGGCTCGAACGGCTGGGAGCCCGGCTCGCTTAGCTGGTGTTCCACCAGCTGTCTGGGCCGCTCGGCAGCCCCCTCGGGAAGGTGGCCCTGAGCAGGGAGGCTTCTGTGGCACATGGACAGTGGGGAGAGTCCTGTCTCCAGATGCCCTGCTTCTAGGGGCAGCCCCACATCCAGACTGGGGGGCTCTTTCCTGAACACCCCTTCCCCAGCCTGGGCTACCTTGAGCTTGACCACTGTGAGATGTGAACCAAATTGTTTCTGCTGCCCCCGAGAGCAAGAACGCCTGCCTTCTGTTTGGTAACCCGCTGCCTGCTCTGGGCGATTAGCTGGAGCCCAAGGGGAGGTGACAGAAGGTGGGGTGAGGGTGGGGGTGGGCGGTGGGCCGGGAACAGAGCTGCACCCCTGGCGCCTCTCTGGGCCTCCTGCATCCAAGGTGCTGGCCACGCTGGTCCGTTCCACGCCTCCCTGACCCCCTGATTTATAGCACTGGTTGTGGCTGGTGCGTGGGGGTCGCAGTCAATTGCCATATAAAATATGCTTTCCCTGCAAGCCTCCCCCAGAGCTTCCTGTCACTCTGTCCTGTCCCTGGCAGCAGCTGTAAGCCCGTTTCCCTGCTCAAAGCCCAGGATGCGCACAGCAGTGCATGGAGGGCTGGAGCCCAGAGCTGTCTTCCTGCTTGGTTTCGTTTCAGCTTAAACGCTGACCTCGGAGAACAGGCGTGACCTGATATGGAAGGACAGGTCTCAGGCAGGGTCTCCCTGAGGCACCTCGACCCTGGGGGTGAAGGTGAGGGGGCGGTGCAGCATCCCTGACCCCCACCCCCCTCCATGCTGGGAGCCCCTTCCCTCCCCAGTCGTGAGAACCACAGAGGTCCCCAGTATACCCTGGGGCCGGTCCCGGGAGAGAGCCTGGTCTAGACGGTGGGTTATGGGCAGTTCTCCCATCTTTTTCCTTTTATTTTTTTTTATTTTTTATTTTTTTTTATTTTCCCACTACATGTATACATTACAATTATATTTTTTCCCCCACCCTTTCTTCTGTTGCAACATGAGTATCTAGACAAAGTTCTCAATGCTATTCAGCAGGATCTCCTTGTAAATCTATTCTAAGTTGTGTCTGATAAGCCCAAGCTCCCGATCCCTCCCACTCCCTCCCCCTCCCATCAGGCAGCCACAAGTCTCTTCTCCAAGTCCATGATTTTCTTTTCTGAGGAGATGTTCATTTGTGCTGGATATTAGATTCCAGTTATAAGTGATATCATATGGTATTTGTCTTTGTCTTTCTGGCTCATTTCACTCAGGATGAGATTCTCTAGTTCCATCCATGTTGCTGCAAATGGCATTATGTCATTCTTTTTTATGGCTGAGTAGTATTCCATTGTGTATATATACCACCTCTTCCAAATCCAATCATCTGTCGATGGACATTTGGGTTGTTTCCATGTCCTGGCTATTGTGAATAGTGCTGCAATGAACATGCGGGTGCATGTGTCTCTTTTAAGTAGAGTTTTGTCCAGATAGATGCCCAAGAGTGGGATTGTGGGGTCATATGGAAGTTCTATGTATAGGTTTCTAAGGTATCTCCAAACTGTTCTCCATAGTGGCTGTACCAGTTTACATTCCCACCAACAGTGTCTCCCATCTTTTTCATTGTCGCCCCCCCACCCCCACAGAACGCTTCCACATTTTTTTTCCCCAACTGCCCCGCCGTAAGGTTCTAACACCACGGATACACCGCTTGTCTGTTCACCTGCTCTTTGTGTACCTGTGCATCACACACAAGAGAGTGAGGCCTTTCTGCCCCTAAGAAGGAGCCTTCACTCCCTCAGGGGCAGTGTGGCCCCAATGAGTGCACCCCAGGAGGATGGGTCTAGGGAGCAGCCTTGGAGGCAGAGAGAGGTGCCCCCGCCAGCCCAGACCTGTGTTTTGTGAATGAGCGGGACTTGAGCACTTGGTGGGCTCCCTTGGGGGGGGACTTCTCTCTAGCCTGGGGGTTCAGAGGCCACCTGTCAGTCCCCAATTTATTTCTCGCCCTCCGCTCTCTGCTGCTGTGGCTGGGAGGGCAACAGAGCTTTGCTGCCCGCTTGTCCCCTCAGGAAACCATTGCAAAGAATCACGGGTGTGGTCCCAGGCCCTCTCCCCGCCCCGTGAACACGCCAGCCTGTCGTGTCTTCTGCCCTCCGCTTGCTTCTCTTAATCCCCTTCACGTGGTTCCTTGCAAGCCAGTGGCTCAGCGTGCAGGCCTCCACTCTGCTCCTTGCTGCTCTCCCGAGGCTGGTGGTGGGCAGACCCCCCCCTCCTCCTGGTGGCCCAGAGCCCCGCTATCTTCCTTCTGTCTTCTTTTCGCTCCTGCCCCTGCACCTGGGCTTGTGGCCTGGCTTGCAGGCAGCTGTGTTCAGGCTTCCTGCTCAGAGGGTGAGCTTTAGCAATGCTGTTCACCTGTGCTTGCACCCTTGTCTCTCTGGGGTGGGGGCTTCCAGACGCCATGTAGGGTGCTAGCCACTCGTCACTGTGCTGCTTCCGCTGGCCATCTTGCTCGTGGGTCCCCCGATGCCAGGTGCCAGCTCTGGGGGAAGGATGCTGGCCGTCAGGGGGCTCACTCACACCCATGGGCCTGCAGCCCCTTGTCATTGTGGCTTAGTTGCTTTTCCCAGTAGAACTGGGGACCGGTGATTCTGATCCGCAGACCAGAGTTTCTCCCCTTCAGCTCTGTGGACCCTGTAGTTGAACCACCTCTGCGGGTCTTCTGGGCACTGTCGGGGGTGGAGCAGCCTCCCTGCCCCCACCCACTCAACACCAGGAGGCCCCCAGTGTGGCAACCACAGATGTCCCCAGACATTGCCCAATGTCCCCCGGGGTGAGGACCCTGGGCTGGCGAGGCTCTTCCAGGAGTGTGTTCCTCCAGCTGAGGTCCCCAGCCCTTGTCATCTATGCTCCCTCAGGCACACTCCAGAGGGCAGTGGCCACATCTGGCCCAGAGGAGAGATTGAAGCCTTTTGAGATGAGGGTGTGGTCTGGACCAACTTCATGACCAGAGGAGAATCCAGGTTTTTCCATCATCCTGCCTTGGATGGAGTTTGTTTCTCGGTCATGGGAAACGCCGGGCAGTGGGGGATAAGGTTTTTATGGAGGTCAGGTGGGCTGGCACCCCTACAGCCTTAGAAGAGGGAGAGTGAGTCCACTGGGTCCTGGTCAACAGGAGAGGCCGTGGGTGAAGGGCGGCCTGGGATGAAGAGAGCTGAGGGGCTGGCGGGGGTCCTCAGGCAGAGAGTGCAAGGGTTGCGGTAGATGTCCCCGGGGGTGCCCTTGGAAGGGCCTGGCACAGAGCGCCTGGGTTTATTATTATCCATGCAGAAGGGGAGGTGGGAGGGCCCTGTCACAGCAGGCAGGAGCACCATCTAGGCTGCATGGTGCCACACGGATGAGGCTTCTTCTGTGTAGAGAAAGAAAGGGGGTGACCTTGGAGGTGGGGTGGGCAGCATCCTGCAGGTTGTAGGCCCGTGACCTTGCCTGAGCCTGGGAAGCAGCCGCCCCTCCCCCAGCCAAGGATGGAAGGAGCCCCAAGAGCCCTGTGCCTAATTGTTTTGTTTATGAAGCGCTTCCGAGGGCTTCCAGTGGATTTCCTAATGAACTGGTTTGTTATCGCATCTCGCTGCAGTGCTGGTAATTACATCAGAAACGGGGGGCCAGCGTCTGTGAGCCATCCCCAGCAGATGCAGGCTCCTCAGCGGGGTTTCTGCCCCCCTTCGCTGGGTGTTTAACACTTTTGTGGGCTGAAGTGCCTCCCGGCCCCCGGCTCGTTCCCTAGGAAGAGTGTGTCGTGTGTTGCAGTCATCCCCTATGTCGCTGGGAGGCGGAAATGAGGTGCTGGCAGCATGCTGGGGAGCTCTCTGACCTTCGGGGGACCACCAAAGGCACAGTGGGAGGTTCAAGACCCCAGTGTGTCCATGTCACAAAATGCCATCAATGGGGCGGGGCACCCGGAAAGCAGGGGGAAGGAGTCCCCACCCAGTCCTGGAGGCTGAGGTCTGCGATGCAGGGGAGGCAGGACCGCTTTCCCTCCCAAGGCTCCATGGGAGGGTCCTCCTGCCCCTTCCAGCCTCTGGCGTGGCCAGCAGTCCTTGGTGTTCCTGGTTTATTGATGCATCGCTTTAGTCTCTGCCCATGTTCATGTGGCCCTGTCCCCCGTACCTGGGTCCAACTTTCCTTCTTTTTGTTTGCAGCATGCACAAGTTCCCAGGCCAGGGATTGAACCTGCGCCACAGCAGCAACCTGAGCCACAGCAGAGACAGCGCCGCGTCCCCAAACCACTAGGCCACCAAGGAACCCCTAACTTTCCCTCTGCTTAAAAGGACACCACCAGTCACTGGATTTAGAGCCCACCCCACCCCAGTGTGACCTCATCTTAACCAACTCCATCTGCAAGGACGCGCTTTCCAATAAGGGCTCGTTCTGAGGTCCCTGGTGAAGATGAATGGGGGGTGGGGGAGTGTGGTAAGCTGTTTAGCCCCGCCCCCTGGAGGAGCACTGGGGGGAGGAGTGTCAGTCCACACTGAGGAACAGGAAGTGGGGTGGAGGGGAGGGACGGGGGAAGGGTCTGGCTTTTAGGGGAAGTGTCTGTGGGACAGGCCCTAGAGGGGATGTGGGCATCTCCAGCCGCACTGTCCAGCACTAAAGCCATCAGCCTGTCCGGCCCGTTAACCCTAAGTTAATTAAAGCGAAGTCCTATGCCTGGGTCACACGTACTAGTTAATGGCCACAGGGGGAGTTCCCGTCATGGCTCAGTGGTTAATGAATCCAACTGGGAACCACGAGGTTGCGGGTTTGATCCCTGGCCTTGCTCAGTGGGTTAACAATCCGGCATTGCCGTGAGCTGTGGTGTAGGTAGCAGACGCGGCTCAGATCCCTCGTTGCAGTGCCTCTGGTGTAGACTGGTGGCTACAGCTCCGATTAGACCCCTAGCCCGGGAACCTCCATATGCCGTGGGAGCGGCCCTAGAAAAGGTTAAAAAAAAAAAGACCAAAAAAAAAAAAATAGCTGCGGGGGCTGGTGGTGATCTCACATGGACACAAGCATGGGCAATAGGACATTTCTGCTGTCTGGAGGACACCCTTCTGGCAGCCAGCATGCTCGGGTCTGCAGCTCAGGCCTGGCTACAGCGAGCCATGGGCTGGAAGGCAGGCCTGGCCTGGCCTCCTACATGGAGTCTGCGCTCCCGAGGGCCCCCAGCCTGGCCTGCCCTCACCCTGCACACGGCAGGGCGGCACGAGCCGCTGGCTGAGTCCCTGTGGAGCCCCGCATGCTCTGCCCTGATTCCCGACCCAAGTCAGTGCTATGGCCTCACTGACCACAGAGCAGGAGGGTCCTGTGGGCAGATGCCATCAGGGATGCCTTCAGTGAACCTTGTTTGATAGTCTTCTCCTTAGGCTGGTTGCTGTGTCTCCTCTTTCCCTCTTTGGTATTTGATACAAGCAAACCCTAATGTCTGTTCAATGTTTTTTGTTTTTTTTTTTTTTGTGGAGGCTCCTTGGGTCAGGCATCAAACCTGTGCCACAGCAGTGACAATGCCATGTCCTTAGCCCACTAGGCCACCAGGGAACTCAACCTTTTAGAAATCTTTCAATCTTTTAGAAAGAGATGGCCTGTGATTAAAGCTTGTTGCTATTTAAATCAGGGGGAACCGGCAGGTGAACCCTGGGGCTCCGGGGCAGCTCAGCCTTGTACTCCATACCGAGCTACCTGCCCAGGACAGACCTCGATGAAGGGGGTGCAGGGGAGGGGTCAGGCGCAGCACAGCTCCCAAGAGGGAGTGCTGGTGTTCCTGGTGTAGCTGTTGGTCCTGCTGTGGCACTTCCATCTTAGCAGAGGCGACCAGTGGCATGTGCCTCAGCACTGCATGTGTCACAGCTCAGATCAGAGCCTCATGATCCCCCCTACCACCCACAGCGGGCTGGGAGGGGAGGGGGCCTGGGGCCAATGGGGATGGGGGAGTGGGTGTGGGCAGAGGAGCAGGGATATGACACAGACACTCTGAGGATGCTATTGGCCCTGTTCAGCCTGGATCAGGAATTCTCCAACTGGGGATCCCAGGAGGCTGGACGATCCCGACAGATGCACTGCAGACTATGTGCCTTCCCCCGGGAACCAGATTCCTGGCGGGAGGGGGCAGGGCAGGTGCCCACAGAGGAAGGCTGACCTTCTAGGCCAAGTGGAGTGGTTCCACAGCGAGCTTTTTTTAGAGGGTGGTAAACATTTTACTGAAGCAGAGACCACCTCCTGAAACACATCATAAGCCTGCAACACAGTGAGTCTTCACAGAGTTCCTCCAGGGCCCTCCCTCTGAAGCACGGTGGTCTCATTCTCCATGGCAGGGGTGGGGTAGGGAGGGGGCTAGAGCTGTGGGCTTCTTGCCCCTGCTGCAGCCCCAGACCCGGCTTGTCTGCCTCCTCCAAACAGGGCTTTCTTACACCTGTAGTTGGCTGGGGGTTGGAGTCACTTCAGTTGTCAGGGTCCCTACAGGCAGAGTTCCTCTTCCCTCCTGATGGCTCCTATACCCAAGAGATTGAAGGAGATCTGTAGTCAGCTATTCCATGCATCCAGGGCCGTAGGGATGCTGAGAGGGTTTCCATCAGAGTATTTTAGGTTTCCAGCAGGTATTTCAGGAGTTCCCTTGTGGCCGAGTGTGTTAAGAATCCGGCATTGTTACCACAGCGGTCTGGGTCACCACTGTGGGGCAGGTTTGACCCCTAGCCCAGGAACTTCCACAAAGCCAAAAAAAAAAAAAACCAAAGTCGCTATTTTAAAGACTGTGGATTCAACACGTGTGGTGTAAAGCAAGTAGAACAAAAAGGGAAAAAGCAGGTCATGCCCATCAGGAACCATGGAGACGGCTGCCATCAGCAAAGAGGCAGCTGAGGGAAGCGAAGTTAATCAGTCACTAAAGCCGGGATTATATGAACTTAATATATGCAGGTTCCTGAACGTGGAGAAACGATGCAAAGGCCTGCACGCTCGACCGGCCATTGGGGCCTGGGCACTCCGTGCACACGGGGTGTGAGAGCGCCTTATGTCCTCCATCCCCGGGAAGAGGCATCGTGTGAACAGTGACTGCAGGGGGTCTTCTCCAGAAAGGGAAGGACATCTGTGTTGTGTGTCGGAAAGCAGAGCATGTGCCTGGAAGGAGCTGGAGAAAGTGGGAATAGCGAGTGCGGGACGGAGAGGGTGCCTTTTGCTCCTCAGACGTCTGCCCCCTGCGAAGTGGTGGCTGTTCCCTCAGTCCATCCCAAGCTTCATCTCTGTGTGTGGCTTGGGGCTCTCCATGTGGCTGTTGGTGGTGGGGTGAATAGCTGCCAGGGGATGGGAGCCCTCACTCTCCGCCTCTGGTGAGGATCCACTTGGGGACCCTCAAGTTCTTTTTTTTTTTTTTTTTTTGACCATGGCGTGTAGCAGCTTGATGCGGGATCTCCGTTCCCAGGCCAGGGATTGAACCCAGGTTGCAGTGATGAAAGCACCAAGTCCTAACCATCAGGTCACCAGGGAGCTCCCCTGAGGGCCCCCAGGTTCTTTAGATCTCAGGCATTGGGGGCCCATGTGTCAGTTTGGAGTTGTCAGGCTTCCTGGAGGGTTTGGGGGTGTTTGCTCCCCATTGGAGCCCCAGCTTGAGATGAATACAGAGCCCCTGTATGGGCTTTGGGGGGTTCTTGTCTGAAGTCCAGCCCAGGAAGCCCTGCAGACTGAGGCTTTGAAGTCACTGGGAAGAGGCTGAGGTTTGAGAGGGGGTGTCAGCCAAAGCCCCTGTCGTGGCTGCAGGGCTCGGCAGAGGGGAGAGTTTTCCTTTTGTGATAAGATGTTAAAGCACGGTCTGGCTTTCAGTGTCTTCTTCGTTTTATCTCCTACTACGCTTTCCAAAAGCAGGTACTATATACGATTTCACTTTTGCATGGGGTTATTATGGTTGGTAAAGCATAATTCCTTAGCCATTGAGAACAGAGTACCAGGCTGGAGAATCACACCGAGAGCAGCCCTGATGCATCTCACTGTCCAGATGAGTGGGAGGGGAGAAACAGATGGAAGGGGGCTTGTTTTAGGGCCGGAACGCTCCAGTGCTGGGGGCTTTGCTTGCATTATCTCATGTCAAACTCAGAGAGCAAGAGGCTGGTCCCGTTTCCCTAGAGAGGCTTATGACAATGGCTTCCTCACATCCTGCTCCAGCCCCACCTCCACAGGCAAGACGGCGCCAGCCTCCCCTCTCCTTCCCCCCGCCCCCAGGAAGATGCAGGCGCACATCTGAGCCTGTGGGCTGATGCTTTCTTCAGTTTAGTGCAATACTTGCCGAGAGGACCTTGGATCCAGTGGGACCAACTCCAGCACCATCAGCGGCCCGCCACAATCTCCAAAGCAATGGGGAGGGATGGTGGGTGCTGGAAAGAACATTCGTTCCCTTTCTTATTAATAACACTCTGCTCTGACCTTATGTTGGAAAGATGCATTCTCTGAGGACTTCTGAGAAAGGAGCAGGGCAGTGATGTTTTCTGAGACTTTCCATGTCTGGAAAGAGGGAACAAATAAAGAGAAGAAAAACACCTCAATGGAAAAAGGCTGACCATGGAATTTGAAGGGCTCTCCCAGAAATTGCTGCTCCTGATGGTGGTTGACACTTGGGCTGGGTGTGGACATCTCCGTGGCAGTGGTTTTCCCTCACAAGTTCGAGGGCCTGGCTTACCTGTGGTCTCTATTCTCTGTTGTGGCAAAAAGTCAGCCACTCTTCCGATTCCCAATCTTTGGTATGTGATGTGCATTTCTCCCTTCTAGAAGCTTCTTCTTCTTTTTTTTTTTTTTTTGGTCTTTTTTAGGGCTGTACCCACGGCATATGGAGGTTCCTAGGCTAGAATCAGTACTGCAGCTGCCAGCTACAGCCCCAGCCATAGCCACACCAGATGCGAACTGAGTCTGTGACGTACACCATAGCTCACAGCAGTGCCGGGGATCAAACCCACGTCCTCATGGATTCTAGTAGGGTTTGCTACTGCTGAACCACAATGGCAACTCCCCATTCTAGAAACTTCTTGAATCCTCTCTTCAGGTTCTGATGTTTCCCTCTTATATATCTGGTATGAGTCTGATTTTAGCCACCTGACACTCCCTGGAACCTGATGATTCCAGGATATTTCTTTACTTCATTGATGGCTTTCTTTTCAGTCTCTCTTCTCTGTTTCAAGCTCCTGTCATTCTGGTAGATTTTCAGATCTCATGATCCAGTTTCTTTCTCTCTCCCCCTTTTCTACTTTGTTTTGTCTTTTTTTAATCTGTTTTTTTTTTTTTTGAGGGAGTTTCTTTACTTCTGCTGAAGACTTTCTATTAATGTACTAAAACTTTCTATCAATGCATTTTTTAAAATTTCTGCCCTTTTTGGTCTTCTGGATATTCCTTTTTTATAGGCTCTGTTCTTGTTTCATGAGGCTGTGTCTTTTTTTTGGACGAACCTGTGGCATATGAAAGTTCCCAGGCCAGGGATCAAATCTGAGCCAGAGCTACGACCTGCGCCACAGCTATAGCAACACCAGATCCTTAACCCACTGCATTGGGCCTGGGATCAAATTTGCCTCCCTAGAGATAAGCCAGATCATTAACCCACTATGCCACAGTGGGAACTCCGAGGCTGTGTCTTTTATTTCTGAGGATATCAATGATTATTTTAAATTCTTCTTAAAATTGGCTTCTCTGTCTTTTCTTTCCAGTTACTTTTTTTCCATTTGCTTCGGTCTCCACAGGTCACAGAAGATACTTAACACTAATAATTATGAGTGGGAACCCTGAGGCTGGCAGCAGCTCTAGACACAGGGCAGGTCTTTTTCACCTGAAGCTATACCACGGGGTGATCTGAGTGGGCTGGGGTACTAGTGTCTTTGATTCCCTCCCTTTGGGGAGGATGTGGAAGGGGGTGCCAAGGGCAGCTGGAGCCTGTACCTCCAGGTTCCGTGATGATGTGGTCCCTTCCCCCAGTCCCGGGGCTGGCACCCACCTCCTCCCCACCCTGGTCTGGCATCCCTATGTCGGTGAAGCAGGTGGGGGAGCAGGGCTTGGCTTCTTCCTATAGCCCTGGCCCTGAGGTCTGTAGTTCAGTGGTGCCCCTGCCCCCAGTTTCCAGAAGACCCAGATGTGCATTGGCTGTGGTGGCCCGTTTCTCTGCTGACCCAGCTCCCCTCCATCCATGTTCTCCTCTTCACCTGCCACTTGCATTGGGGCATTTCTGTGTCTCTTTCCCCCCTCCCCGTCCTTGAAGATGCTCCTGTCTTACAGGTCCCGTAGCCGTGGTTTCAGGAGCAAAGGAGATGGTGTGTGCCCTCAGCCCGCCTGAAACAGGCAGCTGTGCTCAGGCTCATTTAGACCCCGAACGACTGGCACGTGGTGCCTGCCTGTCCCCACAGTGCTGTCCTCTGGCCTGGCAGCGACAGGCAAGGGGTGGCTTAAGGGTGGGGCCTTTATGGGCTCCTGGAAGGGTCAGCAGGTGCGAGAGGATGTCGCCAAGGATCAAGGCCAGAGCTGAGTGGGGTTGGGTGAGGGGAACGGAGGAACGGGCCCCGGGGCTCGGGGCTGAGAGGCCGGCCCCCCCAGTAGAGGATCCAGCCGTCCCTGGGAGACGTCGCTGCCCCTTGCTGTCCACGGGCTGCTACAGGCCCCCGCCCTAGCATTTGGAGCTGCTGGAGCAGAGCGCTGCTGGGCCCCGGGGGCCACCCACTCTGTGCCTGAGAACATTCCAATTTCTATTTTTAAATGCTTTGGAAAGAAGAAACCTATTTGTCTCTGCGTGGAGCCCCTGCTCTGATAACCAGAGGCAGACCTCCGCTCTGCCCTGTTTTCTCATTTTCCTCAAACTTCACGGCAGGTCCTGAGAGACCCGAGCTCGGATGTTGGCGGTTTGATGTGTCAGTCCACCAAGGCGGGGCGACAGCCCCCCTGCTCCTGGCCCGGTGCTCGGATTAGACCCAGGGCTCCTGAACTCCACGGTCGTAGCTCTCGTCATTTGTCATTTAGAAGTGACAAGTGTGCATCTCATTGAGCCTCTCGCTGGGGCTGTCAAGACCCCTGACCTTTTGTATGGGGCTCTGATGGAGCCATGGGGCAGGCAGGTCACATAGACCTGTGCTTATGTGACAGGGAGGGTTCATGTCAGGGGCACCCTGTGTGGGGATGGCGCAGCCGCAGGGGCCAGGGTTCTGCCTTGTGAGGCTCCTGCTGCCCCTGGACTCCCTCTGCCCGCTCCCTTCTCACCCCCTCTCTCCCCCCATATTCTCCCCACTGCCCTCTCTGCACCCCACCCCCACCCTCAGAACTAGAGCAGGCCAGCCACATGCACACTGGTGTCCTTGGGGCCCGTGGTGAGTCTGGGAGCTGCAGTGACTGGGGTGGGGGGTAAGGAGGCAGGAAGGGGGGCCCTCCCTGCCCCAGGGCCTTATCTGGGCAAAAAGCACCCAGATCTGGAGGGGCAGGGCCAAACTAGCACATAGTAGGTGCTTGTCCCTGGCAGCCATGGGGAAGGCTCTGGCAGACCTTCAGGGGCCGTGGCCCTTCTCCCCAAGTTCCTGCCCCCTTGCAGGCATGTCTTTTCTCCAGACCCCCCCTTGTGAACTGCTGCAGGGCGGGGCCCCGCACTGGGCTGTGGGACCATATCCTTTTAGCCTGATTAGTTGGGAGCGTGTCGTGGTTCTGAGGAGGGAGATGGAGCTCTCTGTGAGCTGAAAGTTGGAAACCATTTGGCTCTGGGATTTTATGGCTTTAATTGCTGAATCTAATCTAAGATCAGTGCCTTTAAAAAAAAAAAAAATCCAAAACCTTGGGAAATTGAAGGCCTTAAAATATGCTTCCACTCCAGGCCAGACCGTTCTCAAGCTCTAGCAAGTTTTCTGCATCTTTCCCTGTTGTGAGAGGGAGCCCGCGGGGCAGCGGTGCCTAGAACTTGGGCCTCCTCTGAGGTGTGTCTCAAGCTGCATATAGAAAGTTACTGCTGGTCGGTATAGCATATTGGGATTGATTTGGTGAGAAAAGGGGCTTTCACTCACACACCCACCACCAAGAAAAATAGAGCAACTCACCCCCAAGGCTGGCCCTTTTTCCTCCTGGCGAGGTAACCGAGGGTCTGAGCCCTTTATTCCTTAGGTGTTGTTTCAGGAACCTGGATTCCTGTGTTCCTCCGTGTATTCTTTGAAACCGGAGGCCCAGGGCACTCCCAGGTGGCAGGTGGGAATCTGTGCCTGGGGTTAGAAGCTGGCGCCTCCCCCAGGAAGGAGACTTCACGCCGCCCCCCAGGATAGTGTGGGGCTGGGCCTGCCCGTGGGTGTGTGCAGCTGGCCTAGGCTCCCGGAGGTCCTGATGGGCTATAGGGGCCACATTCCCCCAGGGTGGCTGGCTCGGGCTGGAGGTGCAGAGGCAACTGGCCCAGAGGAAGTGGAGCCTGAGGCCACGCCCCGTGTGCCAGACTCTGAGTGCTTCCTGGCACCTGGCAAGAGTCGGATTCTGGCAGCAGGTGGAGGGGAGTGTGCGGCTTGCCATGCTCAGTACAAAGCGGACGGCAGTAAGTTTTCCACGCAGACACCTGTCCTCATCAGCCCAGGCTGCTAAAACCTGGTACCAGAGACTAGGTGGCTTGAACAGCAGACACGGATGTCTCACACTCTGGAGGCTAGGAGCCTGAGATCAGGGTGCCACGCACAGTCAGCTTGCAGGTGCGGACTCTAGTCCTGGCATGCAGAAGGCCAGCTTCCTGCTGTGTCTGCCCCTGGGGGCAGCGGGGACACAGGAGCTGGATCTGTCTCTCTTCCTCTTTTTATTTAAAAAATTTTTTTGACCATATCCGTGGCATGCAGAAGTTCCCTGGGTGGGCCAGGGATCAAACGCAAAGACACAGCAGTCACAATGCTGGATCCAGGGCAGTGCTGTGCCACCAGGGAACTCCTCCTCTTCCTCTTCTTACAGGGACACTCATCTTACGGGATTAGGGCCCCACCCTTACGACCTCAGTTAACTTTGCTATCTCCTAATTCCTTCCTTCTCTACAGATACAGACACACTGGAGGTCAGGGCTTCAAGATTACCTTGTAAAAACACGATTCTGTGACTTAAATCAAGGTTCAGCAAACTTTTTAGAAAGGGACAGTGGATATTTGTGGATGTGGGGGCTGTCAGTCTCTGTGTGACTGCTCGGCTCTGCAGTAGCAGCATCAATGCAGCTGTGGGCGGGGCCGTGTGCCGATAAAACTTTATTTACAAGAACAGGTGGCAGGCCAGATTGGGTTCCCCTTTCCATCATCTGCCCACCCCCAGCCAACTTAAATGATATCCCTGCTCGATGAAGAGATGTAGAAAAAATAGATACCACAAAATCGACCCCTAACCACCCCCTCATTGAGAGAACTGTGGTTGGACCATGGTTGGTGTTTGATGGATGTCCTTGGCTTTCTCTAAAGATTTTTGCTCGTGATTGAGGCTTTGCTGTATTCTTAACTGTGTGTTTTGTATTTCTTCTAAGAACAGATCCATCCTAAGAGCATTTCTGTCATTGAATTGGTTGGTGAATCAGCCCCACGCAGGGCCGTGGTGTGCCTGTCACTCATCCCGTCTGTCCCGTGATTGTTGAACAGCGTGGGTAGAGTTTTCCCGAGGCGTGTACGGGTGGTGTGTGTGTGCATGTGTGTGTTTTTCTCGCTGTCATGAAGCAGAGATGGTCTTTGTCTGGATCTCTCACTTCCTCGGGAGAGAACCCCAGGAGGGACAGGAAAGGGCCTGGCTTACAGAGCCCCGTTAGAGGCTTGTCAGAGCTGCGCCCTCACCCTCGAGGCCAGCCCCTCGGTCTGCAGGCAGCTGGGGTCTGCTTATCCAGGGGCCTGGCCTCCCTGGAGACTGTCTTGTCCCTCCTCCTGGGGAGGGGTGTCGCTGCAGGGGTCAAGCTGTTGTGTGTCCTTTCTGTGCTGTCACCTTAAACCGCCCCCATTCCTCCCATTCCACTGGTTAATTAACTTGGCGCCTGCAGCTCCTTGAGTGAGTGGCGCAGTCAAGGGCTCTTTGAAGGGCTCTTTTCGGGGCTGTCAGGCTTCTTCGGCTCTGTGTGTCAAGGATGCCAGGAGGGGCCCAGCCCCAGCTGTGCTGTCTCCCTCTGTTCCCGTCACCAGGGGAGGCCACCCAGCCCAGAATCTTGGGGTGGGAATGAGTAGATTGGGGGGGCTGAGAGCCCTCAGTGGACAGGCACACCCTGTGGACAGAAGGTCCCCCCCCATTCCCCTGCTGCCGCAGGCAGGCCGGCAGGCCCAGGGTCTGGAGCCACAGATGTCACAGCTCATCTTGGCACAGACTGTCCCGCAGAGGCTGGTGGTGGGACCCAGGCCTCTACTCCTTCTGTCCCCAGATGGCCCCTTTGCACTAGTGGGATCACCAGCCGCCTGCCGTGGTTGATTTGAACAGGATGTTCACGGCCTCATTACCTAGTTCCTCTCAGAGTGGGAGCCCCACCCCCCATGGTTCTGGTGGCTGAGTCTTTAAGGTACAGAGGGCCCTAGGGTGTGCTCAGGCCACAGGGGGCCCTTTGCCCTCCTCCCTCCTCTCCGAGTCAATTTCTCCATCAGAGCTAACTAACTCATGCCAGCTAGCTCCCTGCAAGAGCGCACTTCGCCTGGCGTTGGTGCTGACAGTGCTGCTCAGGAGCTGGAGTGACAGCCACAGAGACTGTCAGCTCTAGGGACTCAAGCAGGTGCTCAGGAAGGTCTGGGAGCTGGCCGGGGTGGAGGGGAGAATGTGAGCCTTCCCCAGGCGATGTTCGGAGGCTGCCCTGCGCCCCCTTCCCAGCATGGCCCTGTAGCACGGAGCCCCTGTGCTTACTCTTGGGCCTGAAGTGAAGCAGCAATGCTCGCAGTTCCACTGTGCAGGGGCTACAGATCAGAAGACAGCTTTGCGGGGGCTGTGGGGAGTTCTGGCTCGCTCAACCCCTGGAAGTTGCTTTTAAGAAGTTGGATCTTTTCGCTGGTCTTAGCAAATTTCACTGCCAGACTGCACTGAGTCAAGGTGATGGGTCTGTAGTGTCTGCACCCCCAAGCTCAGCTGCTCAGCCCACGAAGGTGACTGTTGCTGTGTCCTAGACAGGGGGCTGTCCCTCCTCTCCCCCAGGACCCACAGGGCCTTGCCTCCTTCCTCTTGTGCCCACCCATGCTCCCCACCCCTCCATCCCCACCAGCAACAAACCCCACCACAGCCAGAACCCTCATGGAGAGGTGAGGATGGCTGTTCCCAGTGCTTCGCCCGGGCCGGGCAAGAGGTGTGGGATGGGCTCCAGGCCACGGGCCATGGGCTCCGTGTCCCCTGCAGGCCGCACACAGGTGCTTTTTTTAATTACTTAAGGAAAAGCAATTGCACAGCCGCTCGATACAAATCCCTTAAGCTGCTGTTGACGACGACGCCAGGGAGGCCGTGGCCGGGCAGGAATCTGGAGCATGGGTGCCATCTGTCCTTCCCACACTCTGCAGCCAAATTACATCGCCAGCCTTTCTCTCCTGTGCAATTTTTCATTAAATGAATTGAGTTTGCTGGGAATCGCTGGGTCATAAATATTCCCTCCTACTTGGCGTGGTCGGGTTGTTGCTGTCCCCAGCCTGAGGTCCGGGATCTGGCCTGGGAGCGGGCAGGGTGGGGGCACTGGGGCTGCAGAAAATGCCATGTGCCCCTCCACCCTGCCCCCCACTAGCAGCCTGAGATTCTGGGTCATAAATATTTCCCTGTTTCCCGAGCCAACTGAGGGAAGTTGCAGAGGGCTCGTCAGGGCAGGGTACATAATTGCCGCACTCAATTAAGTCTTTTCCTTCCGTTTCCTGCATTTCCATTGAGAAAGTGGCAGTGATGGAGGTGGTTGTAAATGGAGGCGAGACATGCATTTAAAACAGAAACGCACTCATAATGTCTTTTGAAATTGTATGGGATGAAAAATAAATGCATGTGCGATTCTAAGTACATCCACACACACATCCACACGTATACATACACACAAACATCTGCACGCACGCACACACACACATCCACACACACACACACACACACACACACACACTCTTGCAGTCTGGGGAAAAAAAGAAAACAGATGCTTTTTAAGCCAGTTTTGGGAACAGGCATCTCCTAAGCCTGTTTATTTGTTAGGAGTGAGAACTGCAGGGGCTACAGCACAGGTGTCCCTGAGGGCCTCCTGTCACATCTCTCACGACAGATGTTCCCATAAGGAGGCGAGGACCTTGCCCCTTCAGTGGGAGGTGAGTGCAGCCCCCTAGGGCTGCCCACCCTGGAGGCCATGGCTGTGCCATATCCACCCCCCTCCCCCCCCCCTGCCGCCCCCCCCCCCCCCCCCACTGCATATGGAGTTCCTCGGCCAGGGTTCAGATCCAAGCTGCAGTTGCGAGCTAAGCTGCAGCTGCAGAGATTGGACTTGCACGGAACTCCAAAGACACTGCCAATCCTGTTGTGCCACAGTGGGAACTCCTGCCTTTACTTACAAAAAAGCTTTATCAGCACTTCCCCCGATATGAGAACATGAGTTGGTCTTGCTGCTTCCGTGTTACAGCCAAGCTGAGAAGTAGTAACAGAGGGTTGGACCATAGAGCTGACAGCATCTACCATTTGGCTCTTTGTGGGCAGCTCACCAGCCTTGGGACAGTGGTCCCTCCATTCCTCCTGCCCTCTCTTAGGTCCTCCCTCTTGTTCTTGGCCTCAGCCGTCAGGTAAGCAGACCATGGCTGCCTGGGCTCCTCCCTGTTGACCAAGGGCTCATGGTCCTGGGCCAGGCTTCTGCCATGGTCCTTGGCTGCCTTCTCTGGCCCCAGACTCCTCTGGGGCATTTGGAGGGCCTCCTGCATGGTGCCTGGTCCTGGGGGCCACCGTGATGACGTGACACTTTTTTGTGTGTAGGGTATTTAAGGTCTAGACATCAAGGGGTGGGGAAGGACCCCATTTCCTCCTGTCCTCATCGTGCTTGCTTGGGCCTTGCTTGAGGCTCCCAGACACAAAGGACTCTACTAGCCAGGCCGGAGGCCCTGTGAAGCGGGTTCTGCCCCGCCCCCTGCCCTGGGGGCAAGTGGCTGAGCCTCCCGAGTCCTCAGCCTCCTTTCCCAAAGCCTGAGGCAGGGACTCGGGGGCTTGGGAGCACCCGCTGAAGACCACATTTGTTTCCCTATTGGCTCTTTGGGAACTGACAGCTTTCTCCCTCTTTGTAATCTTGGGAATTACTGCTGTTATAAAACAGTCCATGTGCGTGTTCCCTAGTCGGGGGCACGTGTGTCTGACTGGGAGGGATTTTGGTTGGAAAGATGCAAGGCAGCCGCAGCTCAGAGCACGTGGCCTCCTGGCTCCTCAGTGGGTCGGGGCGCTGTGCCGGACCACGCACAGATGGGGGTACAACTCTGAGGGGAGGGCCAGGGGTTCATCACTGGGGCGGGGGTGCAGCAGCCTCCCCCTGACTCCGGGAAGAGAAGACGCCCTTTCCTGTCACTAGAGAGTGGTTCTAGGGAGGCCGGGTGGGCTCAGCACGCCCTGCGTGTGTGGAGTCACTGCCCGTGGGCTCAGTGGCCTGTCTCCTGCCCCCGCACAGTGCACATGCCGGAAGGACATGGTCAAGATCTCCATGGACGTCTTTGTGCGCATCCTGCAGCCGGAGCGCTACGAGCTGTGGAAGCAGGGCAAAGACCTCACGGTGCTGGACCATACCCGGCCCACGGCCCTGAGCAGCCCCGAGCTGAGCACCTGGAGCGCCTCCCGGGCCTCACTCAAGGCCAAGCTCCTCCGCAGGTGAGTCACCCAGCGACGACCCCTGCCCGGCGCTCCCTGATGGCAGGGGCTGCAGGCTGTCCCTCTACCATCCCTCCTCTCTTCCTCCTCCTGCTCTTCCTCTTCCTCCATCTCTCCCTGCTCTGGAGACAACATGTGTTTCTCAGGCCTGACTTCCTCCGAGGGCATCTGGAGCCTCACCATCAGCGCCGTGTGGTCTGGGCCTCGGGCTGTCGTCTGCTCCTGGGAGGTGGGTCCTTTTGCCCTCTCAGGACCACACACTGTCCCTTTCGGGCTTTTGGCTCTTGATCCTGGGTGCAAGAGCCCTGTCTCTGCATCTGGGCTGCTTGGCCCTTCTTGGTTCTGAGTGATGGTGGGAGCCATGGGGAAGGCCCCCAGCTCCCTGTGCCTGGGCCACACGCCTACCTTTCAGGTTTTCAGCTGCTTAGTTCTGGCACCTCCTATAATATGTTGCTTGGCTCCACAGTCATGGAGGTGATTGCAGAGACCCGTTTGCTGGATGCCCTCTGCCACCCCATTCCATCACGGGGGCCCCGTTGTGACCCACCTTCCACCTTTTGTGGTCCCTGCCTAGCTGCTGCCTGGTGTCTGGTGAGGAAGGAGGGGGCAGAAGGGCTGCACCCTCTTGGCATCCACGCGAGGCCGTGGGGGCACGGGTGGCAGGGCTGTGCTGGGCTGGAGGAGAAGAGGCAGCCTCTCTCTTCTGATTGCTTTTGTTGTGGGAAGCATCAGTCTCCGTTGTGCTCTTTCTCTAGGAAATGTCCAGGCTTTTTGGTGCCAGAGGAATGGTCAGCAGACCCTCACTGGGCCTGGTGTGTGGCTGGAATTGGGGGGGCGGTGCAGAGCAGGTGGCCAACATCCTGCGTGTGTCTGTGTTAGGGCTTCGCGGGCCTGGTGGGCTCTCCTGTGACCCCTCAGCTCCAGAGAGCCTGCCCCGGACAGTAGATGTTCCATAAACAATGAGCGTGGCATATGCTAAATAAAACTTTTATTTATGGACACTGGAGTGGGAATTCCATATTATTTTCACGTGTCACAAAATGTTATTATTGTTTTAACTTCGGAACCATTTGAAAATAGAACCACCACTTGAGCTTGTGGTTAGCGCCAAGACAGGCGGCAGGGTCTCTGGGCCTCTGGTGCAGGCTTCCTCCTGCAGCCGCTTGGTCACTGCTGGCAGGTCTTGGCCGCAGTGGCCGCGGACAGCGCCTCCCCTTCCTTGGCGGCACCCCCATACTCTGCAGAAACTGGGGGAGAGTCAGGCTGGTGGAGCGGTCATGCTGCCTGCAACCTTCTCTCCCGTGGGGCTGTTTTCCTATCCACGCGCCCTCATTAGCTTGTTCTGCCCACCCCGCGGCCCCTCTCTGAGTATGTTCTGACCTGCTTTCACCTCTGCTCCCCACAGCCCGTGTGAAGGTGAGTCTCTCTTCTGATTTCTTTGGTTGTCTCTCCCTTCGATCCCCCACTCTCCCGTGTATTCCTCACGCAAAGCACCTTCTTGGTGTGGCCCATCTGCGGCGCTGAGCGCAGAGGGTGAGCACAGAGCACAGAGCGAGCTTTGCTGACCTGCCAGCTCCCGGCATTTGCATAATGGTTGATTGGTTTGTGGCTCAGGCTAATTGGTCAACAGAGCCGACTGCCAAGGAGCTGGGCCTCATTCCAGGACGGAATGGGATTAGAGGCTGACAGGAACCTGCCTGGAGGATGGGGACCTGGCCGCCGGGCCTTGGCTAAACCTTCTGTGCGCAGGGGAAGAGCTTCAGACTCCCCCTGCCCCCTCGTCCTGCTGCACTGCTCCTGTCTGGAGTATCCCTCTCCCCTCCACCCCTCTTTTGTGCCAGCCTGGGACTGAATAACAGGTATTTCATTGTTCCCAAAGACATAATCTTCCTTATAGCCTTTAGCGTGTAGAGTAAAGCAGATTCCCCTCTTTTTAAAAAAGTCACTTGGAGGGGGGCTTTCTCTAAAGAGGCTGACTGGGGACTCACATTTGAAGGCCCAAGGCCAGGCTGCCCCCCACCCCCCGCCCCAGTGGCAGTGGCCCTCAGAAGTCCGTTGTGACTTTCTCTCCTGGCCACACGGCCAACCTGCTCTCAAATTGCTGTGCCTGGTCTCCGAGGCTGCCCGCTCCCCTGAGCCTCCCTTGTGGGAGGTTTGGTTATGGGGGAGCAGTAGCATTACCTGAGCACCCTGGCTTGGGCCAGATGTGGGGGTAGGATCTTCCCTGGGCACTGCTGACCTCCTCTGTGGGTGGCCCTCCCAGGCACTGTAAGGGATTGAGCGGCATCCCTGACCCCACCCACTCAATGCCAGCTCGACCCCCTCCCCCAGTGTGACAACACCAACATCCCCAGACATCTCCTAATGCCCCTGCCCAAGGACTTGGCGTTGGGGTGGGCTTGCTGCCTGCTGCCCCCACTCCCCCCATGTCCCTGCGCAGCCTCGCCTCCTCCGGGACACTGCGCCAGCTCCCCGGTCCTTGCTCAGATGGGCTCAGCCAGGCCCCCTAGCCCTGCCCCTCGAGGACCCATCCTTCCAGACAGCCCCCTGCCCCTCGCCCCACGTGTCATCTCAGGGCAGAGACGGGTGTTGGCCCCTCTGGGAGAAAACGATGCCTTCCTGTGGATGTTCTGTCCACACCTGAAGCTGACTCCATCCCGTGGCAAACAGGGCCCATAACCTGTGACCTTCTTGTCCTTGCCGTGTGACCCCTGCCCAGTGCTCAGTGGAGCCCGGCTCTCTGCCTGTGTCTTCGGCAAGTTCCCCCTCCCCGCTCCTGCCCGAACAGCCCTTTGCCATATGTAGACTGTCTTTCCTCTCGTCTCCTGATTATTTCCAGCGGGAGCTTTAAGGAGCGCTCTGCGTCGCCCACGTGTTCCAGCAGGTGTGTGTTCTGCACCCCGTGCAGAGCAGCTGAGCAGCTGCTGCTGCAGCCTCCACACTTGGAGCAGAGGGTAGTGGGGAGACGTGACATGCTCCTCCGCATCCACAGGGCCATCCTACGTGGGCGGCCAGAGCCTGCCAGCCCTGCTCGCCCCCCCTTGCAGCTCCCACTTGCCACCTTTCCGCCCGCATTCCTCATTTACCACGGAAACGAGGAGCCCAAGAGCCAGGGAGCGGATCCCCACCCACTTGGCCCGCCTCCAGACCCAAGAAGGGCCGACCTGGTCTCCCCTCTCCTCCCCGTGCCTGATGCTCTGGCCAGGCTGGACACCAGTGCCTGCCTCTGACCCCGCTCCCGCTGGGCACCCTGACCTTGCTGGTCCCCGAGCCCACCACCCTGCTCAGCCCCTGGCTGCTCAGAAGGGGCTTGCCAGCCCCCATGGCTCCAGGAGCTTGTCCCCGTGACTTCCGCAGAATATGCTTGGTGCTTTCTCAAAGGTGATACCCACTCAAGGACACACCTACTTTCCATGGGGTTTGGAACCCTGGGAGGAAGGGACTGTGACTCTGGGCAGGGCCGCTGGAGAGTCAGAACTCCTGGACAACAGCCCTGCCTTGGGGTGCCTGAGGGGCTCTGAGCCCTGGGGCCCTCAGTGAGCCCTCGACTCTGCCCTGCCTGCCACCTGAGATCTAAGCATACCTGCTTCCATCTTGGGAATACTAGGGTAAGGATTTGGTTCCTGTCATCTTAACCAAATGACATCCTATTAGGCCTGGCAGGCAAAGTGCACATGTATCTCCACCCTCCCCAGAAATGCCACAAAAAACAACTAGAAAGGAGGAACAGAGAAAACGAGGGGGTGAGGAGTAGACTTTGAAGTAAGGAAAAGATAGGCCAGCAAGGAGTTCCCTGGTGGCTTGGCAGGTTAAGGAGCTGATGTTGTCACTGCCATGGCTCTGGTTGCGGCTGTGGCACAGGTTCGATCCCTGGCCCAGGAGCTTCCACATGCTGTGGTGAGGTTAAAAAAAAAAAAAAAGGAAAAGATGGGCAAGTAACACTTGGCTTTGCAGCACAGAGAAAACTTGCATCCATAGGCCTACAGATGGAGAGTGGGCTGGTTCCTGCCACAAGGCCTGGGATTCAAGACACGGGCACCTCCTGGGACGGAGACTGCAATGGATGGGGGGCAGGTGAGGGAGGAACTGCTGGGCTCAGGCCCCCTCCCACTACCCCATCTCCCAGCAGAAGGTGGTGGCCCCGCTCCGGGGTGAGGTCGAACCTGGCAGCCTTGTGTATCCCCAACCCCAGGGCCAGGTCAGAGCAGCCCAACAGAACAGACCGTAGATAGGACATTGAGGATCCTCTCTGATGTGACAGAGTCCCTGCTCTTCCTGTCCCCTTCTACCAGCGCTGCTCACACAGCCACCCCCAAGCATTGTAGTCCCTTGTACATCACAGCCAAGGGGGTCCCTAAACCTCTGAGGAAACTCAGAGTGAAAGGCAATCTCAAACACAAAAGGAAAGCAGGACCCCAGGGAAGGGGCCATGCAGGGAGTGAAAGAAAACCTATTTCTCCTCCCAAAGGGGAGGTGACTTGGCATTTATGGAAGAAGGCCCTGTGTATTTAAAAAAAAAGACTTTTAGGAAAGGGATGGCTCTTGGACATTTCAGCAAGAGCAAAGAAATCTAAGAGGCGAGTTGAGAGATGGCTCGAGGAATCTACAGCGTAGACATTTCACAGCTCGGGTTAAACAGAAGTTCCTGAAGCTTCTGGAATGAACAAACAGATCAACATAAAGAACCCTGGTGGTCTTGTGCTTAGGATTCTGTGCTTTCACCACTGCAGCCCAGGTTCCATCCCTGGTCTGAGAACTGAGATCCCACATCAAGCCGCTGTATGCTGTGATCGGAGGGAAAAAAAAGAACAAGGGACCAAAAAGGGACCAGACTTGGTGATAGTGATGCTACAAGCTAATAGACAAAGGACAAGGGCTCAAAGGTCAGAAGAACGATCATTTCAGCCCAGACGTGTACACTCAGCCAAAATACCAGCCACATATGGGAGGAGAATAAAAATCATTTTAGACAAGCAAAGTCCCATGTTCCCCCTCCTTTCTGAGAAGGCTGCCAGAGGATGTTCCCCAGCCAAACAAGGGCATCAACCAACAAAGACATGGGATCAAGGAAATCGGATCCAACCCAGGAGAGTCCAAAGCAGTCTCAAGATAAGGGCAGGCCCCAGGGTGTCATTGAGGAGCCAAGGAGTCCACATCGGGAGCTGGGAGATAACCAAGAAAGCCAGGCTTCTGAGAGAGGTCACTAACTCTGGTTACTAACTCCAGGAAGAGCAAGCAAAGAGAGCCATGCAAGCAACTCTGTTGCTCGGGGATGTGCAATTTTACTGGTTAAGAAAAATGTAACATGGAATTTTGCCACAACCGAAGATGGTGGCAGATGCAGAGAGAGAAGCCAGGAGGGGTAGAGGCAGGCAGCCTAAGTGTCTGGGCTGGCAACTCATCAGAGAAGCCAGAACCAAAAAATGCAACAGTAGCAGCGTGAGGAGACACAGGGAAAATGCAAGAAGAAATGGCTAAAAGAGGGAACGGTGTTGCGTCTAGAGAGTGGGCCCAGCGGATGCGTTTATGGCAAGGCTGTGACAAGGGTGTGTAAGGTCGACACTCCTTCCACCAGCTGTCAGCAACCACTTATTTCCCAGCTTATGTTGTCACGAAACAGAGTCTTCTTTGCATTTGGATGTTCAGGCTGCTTTCTCCTCTGAGGTTGGACATGGTCCCTGGTCTACGTCTCTGTGCCTAGGTGCCCCCATTCTGAGCGGGGAGGGGGACCCTGCATTAGCAAGGCCCGGCAGCTACTAGGGCTTTGGTGCTGGCGCTTGGGGTTAGGAGTTTGGTGTGTTGGGGGCCAAGGAAGGCCTGAGCTCTCTGGGAACCCTGAGAGCAGGTGGGGCAGGGTCAGAAGTGGCCTCAGGGCCGGTTCCTCTGGGTCGCGGGAAACTGAGGCCAGGTGAGTTGGCAGTAGGAAGACGCCTTCTGCTGGGTGCTGCCTGGGGCCAGTGAAGGGGGGTTCACCTGTGGGCACCTAGCCCTGCAGCATCCCTGGATCTGGAGACAAGCCTCTGGGTGACAGCCCAGAGCTTCCCATCTGTCTCTCTAAGTCGGGACTGTACCTGGCATTTCCCAAGCTCACCCAGCGTGAGGAGGGTCCCCAGGGAGGCCTGAGCCTCTCGTGCCCTCTCCCGCCCCCCATCTGTTGCCGACCCACCCCACCCTGCCCCCACCCCCCCGCACCCGTCCTCCCACACCCCTCCCCTCGCAGTGAGCCTGCATGACATGCTGTGTGTGATGCCATGCCTCTGCCCATGATGCGCCCTCCCTGGAATGCTCCCCGCTTTCTGCGTTTGGTCATCAGGGTGGTCCATGCTGCAGACATCAAGTAGGGCTTGTCATGTGCCAGGCATTGCCTGGGCTCAGGTCACCGAGCAGCCACAAGCCAGGGGCCCCCCAGGTAGGCAGCTGAGCAGCGAAGGACCAGCAGTGGTTAGTGGTTAGGGTTAGGGGCTGGTTAGAAGGAGGCACCCCAGGAGCCAGCAGCGTCAGGCAGGGAGGCAGCAAGGAGGCTGTCAGGTCCCAGCATCCTGCACGGAAGGCAGAGGTGCTGCAGACGCCCCTGGGGGAGGTGGCTCCAGTCGGTCGGCCCTGCTCCTCCTTAGCGAGCACTTGATCCTTGGAGGTGCCGCTGCCAGGGACTCCGCAGGGTCTCCTGTAAGGTCTTAGTGTCTGACCCCACTGGGGCCACATAGAGAGCTCCCCAGGGGAGGGCAGCCCCAGCCAGTGCCAAAAACCCTCCCCCAAAAGCTAACACTCTCAGCTGCCTTGGCTAAGAGTGTCCTGGTGACAGCCTGTGGCTGTCCTGGTGCCCCACCTAGGGCTAAGACTCTCCACGCTGACCCGGCTTTTGCCCCTGCTCCCTGGCCGGTCACTCACCTCCTGAGACCTAAAAGCCACTGTCCCCTCCCTGGAAAGGCACTGGACTGGCAGGGATGCCCGCCACTAACCTGCCGCCCACCCCTCTTTATCGCTTTCCTTTCTTTTTTAACTCTGATTCCTCCCCCCCTCGATTTTCCCTCGTTTTCACTAAGAAGCCACAGCTCAGCTTCAGCAGGGAGTCTCCCTTGGGGCCCAAGGGGTGCCCTCTCTTTGGGGACTGTCACACCCGGAGCCCGGCCCCGGCCTGGAGGCCGCGTGGGCAGCGGGTGAGGAGGGCCTGGGTGTAGCTTAGAGAAGCGGCCGCCGCGGGCTCTGGGCTCGGAGCCGCTGCGCGTGGAGAGGACGCAGGGAGCGCGGGCCGGGGCGAGGCCCCGCAGCGAGGCGTCTGGGGCAGTTAACGCGAGTCCTAGAGAAAAACCCCCTGACGTTTACATTCTAGACAAATTAGTCTGAAAGAAAACAGACACTGGAAAAAGACTGAGGAGGAGAGAAAACCCAATCTAGAGAGGAAGAAAGAGCAGACCAGGAAGCCGGGGCTGTCGTAAGTGCACCTTTTGTCTCGTCGTCGTCGTCCAGGCATTTTCCACCAGCTGCTGTTTCCATCCGAGTCCGCGCTCCCGTCTCTCCCGCCCCCACCACACAGAGGCTCCCGGAGCCACCCTGTCCCGCCATCCCATCTCCAGCTGCCATCAGCACCCGCTTGACACAGGCCACCCTTGCCATCCCCCTCCCCTCCCCCAAGCCTCTGCGGCCCCGCCCCCCTGGCCCCAGGAGCCAGCCTCAGCCAGGGCCCCATGTCCCCCTGCCCTCCTGGGGGCGCTCGTCTAGGGGGGCTCCATCTGCCGGCCAGCCAGGGCGTCCGGCCTGGGGGCTTCTCCCCTCTGTTGTTTGGCCTCCTGCCTGACAAACCTCTCTCTCCAGGTCACACCGGAAACGGAGCCAGCCCAAGAAGCCCAAGCCGGATGACCCCAAGTCTCCTGGCGAGGGGGCAGCTGGGGCAGCCATCCTGGAGGAGACCGGTGGCGGAATGAAGGAGGAGGCCGCACTGGAGGCCGACCCCGAGGAGGAGGAGGAGGAACCCCAGTCGCTGCCGCAGGGCCGGGATGCCGAGGGCGCCGAAGGTCAGTGCCACCCCGTGTCTGCACCGGCCCTTTCCTGGCCCCCAGCTTGCCAGGCCAGTCTCTGCTCTTGCAGAATCCAATTCACATGCTTTGTTGGCAGCGTGGAAGTTTTATAAAAAATACCATCTGGGGGTGCTGCCAAAGTCCCTCTCCTCCCAGAAACCGAAGAGAGGCTGTCCCAGCCCATCCTGCTGCTGTGACAGAACCCACAGGCTGGCAGCTTGAAACAACAGGCTTGATTCCTGGCTGTGCTCGGGGCTGGGAGATCAGGGAGCTGGTGTGTTGAGAGCCCGCCTCCTCGTTTGCATGTGACCCTCTGTTGCTGTGTCCTCGAGCCCTCTGGCCTCTATTAGGAAGTCGCTGCTCCTTCACAAGGGCCCTAGCCTCGTGACCCAGTCACCTCCCAGCACCGTCCCACTGAGGAGTAGGATTCAGCGTGAATTTGTGGGGACACAGACTGTGGGTCCATAACAGGTGTTATCTGCTCAGCCTGCTGTTAGTGGCCAGAGGCTGGATGTGCCTGAGGTGGGGACGCCCCATCCACCCACTGGCTGGTGTTAAACAAAAGGGTATATTTGGGCGCCGGGGTGGGGGTGTCTCAGAAACGTGCCCTTTACACGGCCTGGGGACCATTAGCTGTGGAACATCACTCCATGAGCGTTTGAAGGTTCCCCACTCCCACGTTTTATGGTGCTGCTTTTACTTTTCCATGGCTGGTTTCATTTTCCTAATTTGCAGCTTCAGCTGCTCACACGTTTGCCGCAGCAGCTGCTCCCTGGGCGTAAAGGAGGGGCGGGGGTGGTGGCGGCAGATTGCCAGGCAGCAGCACCTCAGGCCCCTGTCACAGGCCATGGATCGGTTCACTCGGGTCCTCATTCTCCTCTTCGGGGGCTGCGTCTTGGACCCGGCTGGTGTCACAGATGATATGGCATTTGAGGTGACTGTCCATGGGGCAGGGCAAGCCTGCTCCCCAAATGTTCCCATGTGTCCCTGAGGGGGTTCCCCAGGGGGGCTTGAGACAGGGAAGCATGGAGCATTTCCCAGGTAAATCGTGTGCTGGGGTGTCCCCAGAGAGCTGGCATGCCGTTCACCCAGCAGGCATCACAAAACTGCCGGGCATTGCACAGGAGGGTCTGGATGATAGAATTTGTTCTAGAATGATAGATTTGCATTGTTTCCTCCCTCTCCGCCCTGCCATGTCATGGCATTGACATGGTGGGCGTGTTACAAATTTATTAAAGCAAAAGTAACATTTTCAGAGGGAGAGAGAGAGAGAAAGAATGCACATGAGGGTAAAAAGAGGGCTCGTCTTGCTTTACAGTTGTTTTTATGTCCACATGCTGGATACCTTATTTGCGTGAGGAACAGGTTCTGTAGAGGCGGGGTGAGGATTGGGTGACCTGCCTTCCCCAGCAGGGAGGGAGCAGCCCAGGCTGGTCAAGGTGGCAGAAGGGGCATTGCTATGAGACATGGCCAGAGGCTTTGGGGTTTAATCTCCTTGGAGGGGACTTGAAGTCTATAACATGGACAGCCCAGGGAGACAGGACAGAGAGAGGAGAGGCAGCCGGGTGAGGAAGAAGCCCACATCGCCACTGTCGCACTTGGAAATGGACCTGAGGGCTCTAGGGGTGCAGGGATTCAGAAGAGTTGCCAGAGCCCAGCTTGACCCACGCAGCCACATCACACTTCTCTTGTAGCGGCTCTTACCAGAACACGTGGTTTCCAAGAAGATCCTCCTAATAATAAAAGTGACCAAAGGGTGAGCCTCCCTGGAACAAATCTAGGAGTCGGGGGGCCCCTGGCCTGACCAGTTCAGAAGGTCTCAAGAGACGGGGGTTTCACTGGGGCCTCTCCTGACAAGAGGGGGAGAATGCTCTTTGACCACAGGCATCTCTTTTCATTTTGAGCAGCTGCTGGCCTGAGGCTGGGCGTAGGGCAACCACTGAGAATAGACACTCTGTTTACCCAACTGCTTACAGAGGACTAATGGCTCTCTTTTCCTTCACTGAATGAATTTCAAATGAATCTTTGCCCAGACCCATTGACTGCTTAGAGACAGCTGCACCCCCCACCCCACTCCTCTCACCTCCTTCAGCCTTGCTGGCCCAGCCCTGTCACAGTGACACGCACCCTGGCCCTGGTATCTCGGGATCCTGAGAGCTGGCCTTGCGCTCTTCCCTAGTGAGACCCTAGTTCCTCTCCAGTTTTTCCTTTTATTTTTTGGCCTCACCCTCGACATGCAGAAGTTCCTGGGCCAGAGATCGAACCTACCCCACAACGGCGACAACACTGGATCTTTAACCTGCTGAGCCACCAGGGAACTCCCGGTTTTCCCTTTTCTAAGCAGGTTCTCACCTAAACAGGGGGTATCCATGTCCTTGGAGAGTAAAATATGCATACTATAGACAAAAGCGTGTAGGACGCAGGCCTCCATTCCCAGCATCCGCAGTCACTCTGTTCCTCTTCCTGGGGTCTATCCCCGAGGGCTTCTCCAAAACAGCTGCAGGGTCCACGCTGTGTGATGGGCTTAACGTTCGGTGGCTGGGCTGCCCTTCGGCCCCTTGGGGCTGTGGCTTCCATCGGCTTCCTTAGGCTCAGGAAGAGGGAGGACATTCCCGGGGTGGCCTCTTTGCTCAGGGCTGGCAGTGCTCCCCAATTCCGACACCCTGTCCCCGTTCCATACCAGAGCCTGGTTCTCAAGGCGGGGTTGGGGTGTGGGGCCACTGAACCTGGAGGCCACAGCTGAGGGAGCGCCATGCTCCAGGCAGGGGCTGTTCCTCGAGCCCCTTGGAGGGAAGCTTCCTCTGAACGCATCAAATAAATACATGCTCACAGTCAGGGGTGACAGCAAAGGCATCCAGGGAACAAGTGGAAGATTTTAAAGTGGTTTCTAGATTTCCTTTAATGCTAGCTTAGTACCCCTCAAAGCTGTGCATGTAAGGACTGTGTCTGGCGTTCTTCAGGCTAGGGCACTTCGTGTTTGCTGCTGCTCACACACGGGGTTCTCCCCGATGGAGGAGCCCGGACTCTGAGGGGATGGGAGGGGACCAGGGCCGGCTGATGTGACACTTGGCCTAGGGAGGGGGGCTGTGTCCCCTCCTGGCTATCAGCATCCCCCTGCCCCTGCTCCTACTGCCAGAGCTCCGCAAGAGCTGCTGCCCCGTGGCCTGGCCCAGTGGACCAGCAGCCTCCCCCGCACTCAGCCCTGACCCTGGGAGGGGCCCCTTGTCCGGCACCCAGCACAGCCTCCTCACTCTCCGGCTTGGGCTCTACTTGGGGAGGGATGTGGTGCCGGCGGGAGCGGCCATGGGGACCAGGACCAGCTGGCCCAGGCCAGGGAGGGTGGGGTGGGAAGGGTCCCTAGCCAGGCAGCAGCCCTGTACCCAGTGCCCTCCCCTGAGGAAACTTCAGTGGGAGAAGAGGTGTTGGGGGCCTGGGAAGCTGGCGGGGCCATGACATCTACTGTTGAGGGGTTCTTGGCTGTGACTCCGTGCTGAAATAAAAGTGCGCCGCCGCCCCCCCCCCCCCGCAAAAAAAAAAACCAACCTTGGAGTTCCCTGGCGGCTCAGAAGGTGGGGGATCCGATATTGTCACTGCTGTGATGCAGGTTCAATCCCTGGCCCGGGAACTTCCATGAGCCACGGGTGTGGCCAAAAATGAAAGTACCAGAAGGACTTCAGCTTATCTGCTGGAGGAGGAGGTCCCTGCTATTCTGCCTACCCCACACCTGGGCACCAGGGAGGTGAGAAGCCCTGTGTGCTGGGGAGGGACCCCGCTCCGAGCCTCAGCCCTTTCCCAGCCACCCTCTCAGCATCGTTCCGAAGATTCTTCAGGCAGGCCAGCCAAGGGGCTTTCCAAGTACTGCCCTGCCCGGGGCCTGCGGCGGTCACCACAGCGTGAGGACAGAGCCTGGGCACCTTGGTGTCCTTCCTGGCCTTGGAAGGGTCCCCAACAGGGTTCTCTGGGTGTGCCTCCCTTGGCTTCCCAGAGCCTGGGAGACATTTAGAAGAGGCTGGGGACTGTCCTTCTAACAGCAGCTGCGGGAGCGGGAGCAGCACATAGGCTCTGGCAGTTGGAGGCCAAGGCTGGGGAGGCCACTGCTTGGACTTCCATTTGCATGTTCCTGCTGCCAGGAGGGGACATTCCTTAGAGAACAAAGCTGTTTATCTGAAAGAGCCTTTTACACAAGTAGGACAGGACTCTGGGCAGCGCCATTTCTATAAATTGGTAGAAGCGGCCAGGAAGAGCCTGATCTCCTGGGTCCTCAGTCACCTCCTGGGCCGGGCGGCTGTTACCGAGCATTAGGAGCAGTGCTCCCCCCAGGTCTCTTTCTCCCCATCCCCCGCTCTTCTCCCTCTCTTCTCCCTCCTTATCCCTCCCCTCCTCTTCTCCCCTTCTTTTCCATCCTCTCCCCCCGCTCCCCTCCAATCTCTTAACCTCCACATCTCCTGGGACAGGGAAGTGACCTTTTGTCACCAGGACTGTCCAGCTTCAGCATCCGTAGGGAAAAGCAGCTCTGTCTACAGAGTGTCTGTGTCCTTGGCCGGGTAACTGTTCCTGGGGTGCTGGTGGAAGGGGTCATGGGGAGCTTGCCAGCCTCCTCCAGATGGGTGAAGGTGCAGGAGGGATCCTGATGGCACCCTTGGCAGGCTCAGGGCCTAAGGGTGTGAGGGGAGTCGGAGAGCGCTCCCTCCTCTGGGCACCTCTTGAAATGCACGGCTCCCTGCCCAGGAGCCCGCCCGAAGTGGGCACAGGGCTGCAGCCAGCAGCGGCCAGTGGGGGCCTTGGGCAGGAGTCAGCCCCCTCCCAGCACTCAGGGCTGGGGGTCTGCCTGGAGGAGGGGAGGGGAGGGTGCTTGCTAGATCCCTTCCCCGGGCAGCATGGGTCAAGGACTGAGTGATGATCTCACTTTTGGGAGCGTCGTCCCACTCACTTCATCATCTTTGGCTGAAGGATGGTGTGACACTTGGATGGGTTTTTTAATACCAAGATGCCGTGGATGCTGTGTGGCTGACCGGACCCTGTCACGCATCACGTTGTCACAGGTTTAGCAAGGAAGGGACCGCTCCTTTCCTTTGAGTCCCTCCTTTCCCAGCCCGACTGATGGCACCAGTGGCTCATGGTTGCCATCAGCAGGACGACCAACCCATCCTGAGTATCAACCACTGTTGCACCTCATGTGATGTCCTGAACTTGCGGGGACCCTGGGGCCTGGTGGTCCTTGTGGGTGGAAGTCCCTGAGGCCCTGCATGCCTTACCCTGAGCACAGCAGGCCTTGCATGAGTGGCCTCTGTGACACAGCCATGGACTTGGTGGCTAAAAGCAGCACTCTTATTCTCCTTCATTTCTGGGGGTCAGGAGTCTGACACGGGTCTCAGTGGGCTGGAATCCAGGCGTGGGCGAGGCTGGTCCTTCCGGATGGGCCAGGGGAGAATCATTTCCTGGCTTTTCTGGCTTCTAGAGGTGCCACATCCCTGGCTTGCGGGCCCTTCCTCCCTTCTCACAACCAGCTCTGCAGTGTACCTTTGGCTTCTTCTGTAACCCCAGCTCCCCGCCCCCCCCACTGTCCCAACCCCAGCTGGGAAAGGTCTTCTGTCTTTAAAGATCCTTATTAGTACACAGGATCTACCTCGGGATCCTTAGCTCAGCCCTATCTGCAGGGTCCCTGCTGCTGAGACAGCCTCTGAGACCCTACCAACCACACGGCCCATCTCAGTTTATTTGGTGGGCTACACGCCCTAAATTAAACTTCTGCTGAAGACACTCCCTGCCTGCCTCCCTCCCCACCCTGTTCCTGTCAGGAACCCCCCCACCCCTACTAAGCCCAGTGCCCAGGCCCTCAGCATGGAAGGGTGCTTCTGGCCACGCGGGCCCATCTAGCACTTCTGCTCCACTCAAGCGGAGTCGCTTCTTTATGGTTTGTTGTTTAAGGTTTTGCTTTTTAAAAATGCCACAAGTTGGAGCTCCCGTCATGGCCCAGTGGATGTGAATCCGACTAGGAACCAAGAGGTTGCGGGTTCGATCTCTGACCTCGCTGAGTGGGTCAAGGATCTGGTGTGGTGGTGAGCTGTGGTGTAGGTCGCAGACACGGCTTGGATCCTGCATTGCTGTGGCTGTGGTATAGGCCGGCAGCTGTAGCTCCAATTCGACCCTTAGCCTGGGAACCTCCATATGCCAAGGGTGTGGCCCTGAAAAAGTAAAACAAACAGCCAAAAAAAAACAACACCCAACAACAAAATAAAAATGCTGCAAGTTGCATGTTCTAACTAGGAATGGATGAAACTCAAATTCATGAAAAGAAAGCACATCCCACCTCTGCCCTCGGTAAGGATGTCCAGAGCAGGTCTCTTCCCAGCTGCTTTTGGACAGCTCACCTTGGTGCCCAGTGCTCATTCTAGAAGGTTCCTTGAGCAAGTGGCAGAACTCTGAGGCCAGGGTGCTGTTGTTTGATGGCTCAGCCGCCTGGCAGGGGAACCTGGCAACAGTTAGAACTGCTTGAAACCCAGAATCCTTGGGGGAAGGCCTCTTTGGGCAGGAGGGGCCCTCAACCACCCCAGCGGGCCCTTGCTCAGGCTGGGGGGCTCAAGGGGGGGCACCTGGCCCCTGGCCCCCTTGGGTGACCCGTCCCCCACCTCTGACTCCTCTCTCTTTCCCCACAGAGGACGGGAGGGGCAAGCTGCGGCCGGCCAAGTCCAAGAGCGAGCGGAAGAAGAAGAGCTGCGGCCCCCTGCACCCCTACCAGCTGCCGCCGCCCCCGCCCCCCCAGTTCCCCATGGAGGAGGCACCCCTGCTGGAGTCCCCCGCACCAGCACCCGGCCCTGAGGCCACTGAGGAGAGCCCCCCGCCACCGCCCCTCAATGTGGTGCCCCCCGAGGCGCCTGGCGAGGAACCAGAGGCGAAGCCACGCCCCATCATTCCCATGCTGTACGTGGTGCCACGGCCCGGCCCCACGACGGGTGACAAGGGCCGCGTGTCCTGCCAGCAGGCCTCTGAGCACTTTGCCCAGAAGGGCCCTACCTGGAAGGAGCAGGTGGCTCCCATGGAGCTAACAGGGCCTGAGGAGGAGAGCGGAGCTGGCGAGGTGCAGGTAGGGTGGCAGTGGGCACTGGCCAGGGTCCCCGGGTGGGGGCCTCCTGCCTTCATGTGACCCCCCCTCGTCTCAGACGGCACCTGTGGCTCTCATCCCAAAGGCCAGCAGCATGTCCATGGTTTAGAAACCGTGGTGGCGAGAGTTGCCTGGGGGCCTAGCAGTTAAGGATCCTTCATTGTCACTGCTGTTGCTTGGGTTTGATCCTTGGCTCAGAAGGGATCTTCCTGGGACCTCACGACCATGACTGAGGACACAGAGGTCCCTTGGAGCTGCCCCCGCAGTGGCTTCCTGTGCTGTTTTAGGCTCCAGGGACCTTTTCCAAGTTGAAGATGGAGATTAAGAAGAGCCGGCGCCACCCTCTGGGCAGGCCGCCCACCCGGTCCCCGCTGTCTGTAGTCAAGCAGGAGGCCTCCAGTGATGAGGGTGAGTGAGGGTGTCCCCAGCTCTGTTGGTCCCCGGGCAGTGCCCCTTCCCTTGGCTGAGGTCAGTCTGCAGACCCAGCCACCAACCAGCACAGTGTCAGACCCTCTCCCCAAATGCCATGGAGCCAAGCTGCCCCCTTCCCAGCCCACAGCTCCTGAGGTCAAGCCCAGCTGCCCCCAGGAATGCCCCCAGCCTCTGGCCCACCCTCAGTTGTGCTGTTTCCCCTGAGGGTGCTTGCTTTGCTGGCCCAGGTCCTGAAATGTCTAGTGGGGTCCCTAAGGGGCAGGTGCTGCTGCCTGGGTTCAAACCTCAAGGCCACTGCCAGGAGCCCAGGACTGTGGTTGGTGTAGGTTGCCTTTCTGTGACTCAGTTTTCCCATCTGTAGAAGGGATCTGCTGGCCCCCTGAGGGGTCCTGCCAGGGAGGTACATGGGACTAAGGCCTGTGAAGTGTATGGGCTGGTGCCAGGCACACAGCAGGTACCAGGAATGCAGACCATTTGTTACCTGGGCCTCCTGGTATGACGCTCTCACACTCTCCATGGTAACCTGTGCCCCCTCCTCATCCTGTGAGAGCCGAGAAGCTGCTGCTGCTGCCAGAGGCTCCTGCCCATGCTACCCAGCACAGCCCCTTCCTGGCCCCCCAAGTGGGCAAGGGCCGTGCCTCATCCTCTCTCATGGCCTCCCGATCTGTTCGGGTCCCTGGCGCAAAGTGGGGCTTCCCAAATGTTTTTAGAGGCTGCTGGCAGTGAGTGCTGGTGGCGGTGCCAGCATCACCAGGGGGAGGTCTGAGAAGTGAATTCAGGGTTAGAGGATCACAAGGCCGGAAAACTCACCTGTTTCCAGCGGAGACGTTCTGGCCCTGCAGTCCCCTCACTTGTCCCTGGAGACGGCACTGCAGGGCCCCGGGTTATGAGTGATGCTCCAGACTCTGACCTGCAGCCCGGCTGCCCTCAGCCAACGATTAGCACTGGGCTGGGGCGCGGCCAGTCCCAGCAGAAGTGACTCTTGTTGCCTGAGCCCAGCGTGGGCCTGGGAGAAGTTGGAATAAAAGGCTGTGGCAGCTGGAGCCGGAGGCACGGCGATGAAGAAGCGTCTATTTAACACTCAGCTGAGAGTCAGGGTTGCTATCTCGTGTGCAGAAATCCTGCTAAGCCAGTTTTTCATCTTCCGCTTCAGCCTTCTATTTAAGATGCATGTGGAATTTGAAAACTGTCTGGATGGCTTCTTTCATTCTGAATCTAATTTGAGCATGAGGACGAGGCAGGCTCTCGAAACGCTATGGATCTTGGGCCAGAGCACTGGGAGTGGGCAGGACCTCTCTGGAGATCAGCTGCAGCCCCGGGGTCCCTCCGCACTGAGGTGGCCTAGCCTTATACCTGGGAAGCTTGGGGCCGCAGCAGTGAACACCCCACTTCTGAGGCAGGTTCCTGGGGACCACCGGTGCTCATGCCATGGCGGATGGCACCCCACGTCCTCAGGAGACACAGGAGTGGGACATGGGGGATCGGGGACAGCTGGCTGGGACCCAAGACCAGCAGAGGCCAGCCCGATGACAGGTGACGGGTAGGGCAGGAGGGACGTCTTCAGTGGCCTCCATCTTATAGGATGTTGGGGCGACATTGCCCCCACCCAACTCCCAGGGGTCCGTTCCTGACCTGCCAGGGCCTGGCCACCCCATTTCCTTCCCCGGGTAGGACTGGCCCTGAACTAGGGCAGCCAGGGCGCTACCCAGCAGAGGGGCTCAGGGGCTGAGAAGTGGGGACCTCCCCTACCCCGAGCGTGCACTAGGTTGGGGGGGGCGGTCTTCAGTGCTCAAGTTGCTCCCTCCTCCCACTTTCTTCCAGAAGCCTTCCCTTTCTCTGGGGATGAGGACGTGGGTGACCCTGAGGCCTTGAGGTCTTTGCTGTCCCTGCAGTGGAAGAACAAGGCAGCCAACTTCCAGGCCGAGAGGAAGTTCAACGCAGCGGCCGCCCTGACGGAGCCCTACTGCGCCATCTGTACTCTCTTCTACCCATACAGCCAGGTGAGCCTCTGCCACTGCTGCTGGACCACACCGGGCCTGGCAGCATCTGCCTGCTCCCACTGGCGCCAGAGTCTCGCTCGGCTTGAGGGGAACCCCTTCCCTCCCAAAGGGAGACTGATGGGGACCAAGAGCCCGCTTGCAGTCGGAGCCGCAGTGGGCTGGGTGGGGAGCCCCAAGGCCCACGAGAGGCCTGCGGGGAGAGAGCCCCGGGGTCTGAAACAGCCCCTTGGAAAGTAAACTTATCAACGTGCATAAAAATGAGGCCATGAGGAGTTCCCATTGTCATGCGATGGGATTGGCGGCATCTTGGGAGCACTGGGACAAAGGTTTGATTCCTGGCCTGGCACAGTGGGTTGAGGATCTGGCGTTGCTGCAGCTGCAGCTTAGGTTGAAACTGTGGCTCAGATCTGATCCTTGGCCCCGGAACTCCGTCTGCCACAAGGGGGCCAAAAAAGAAGAAAAAAGGCCCTGAAAGAGAAGCAGGGAACGTGAGGCTCACACAGCTGTCCTCTGAGTGTCCCCTGGGCTGGGAGGGGCCAAGGAGGGGCCCGCAGCAAGAACAGGGGCCTGGAAGCCTGACCAGTGTGGGGCTGGCGAGGGCGGACTGGGGCCGGGAAAAGACCCCTGCGTGGCCTGGCCCAGACACAGCATCTCCCATCTGTCCCTAGTTTCCCTAGCCATGAACCTGGCCTCTCCCGGCATTCCATTTGGTACTGTCAGCTGCCAGGCCCTCCCGGTTTCCTTCTTATTTCTTCCTCTCTCCCCCTACCCCGTCCCTGACCACTGCCTGCTTTCCAGCCCTTTCCCCCTGCCTGCCTCCTGCCCTGCCGGTTGACACCTCACTACAGCCACGCACAGCCTGGCTGGAAACCCCTGCAGGCTCCATGCTGTGCCCCAGCATCTCACATGCACCCACTCAGGCCCCTGGGCACCCACCCAGATCCTCTTGCCAGGTGGATTTCTGTTCATTCTTTGTGGCCACTCAGTGGCTGGCCACCTCTTCTGGGATACCTTTCAGGACCTTCCATCCCAGGCTGACTCTGGCCCCCCAGGTTTCTCCGCCCGCCTCTGCTCTTAATCCTGCCCCCTGTTTATCAGCCCCCAGAGGGCAGGCCAGGTCTCACTTGCTTTGGGGTCCCCGGCTACTAGCCGAATGCCTGGGGTTTTCCACACGTTACCTGAGTGGTCCGAGGTCTGTGCTCTGTGCCAGGGCAGCATGCCCATCTCAAGGGCCCTGCTGCTCAGCTGCCTGGTCCTGCTGTCCCTAAGCGATTCCACGTTGGGTGGTGGAAGTGGATGAGATGAAATGTTCAGACTTCTTCAGGCAGGACCCTCCTCGGTGCTGCTGGGAGTCAGCTGGGAACGCCGGCTTAAGAGGCCAACCTCTTTAATCCTGGTTGCTAAGTGAAGCATCATGACTCAGTTTAAATCATGCCCACGGCACCAGTGGGCCTCGAGGGGCTTTGGCTTCCGCAGTCTGGAGCCCTTGGAGTCAGGGGCCAGGCCTCTCTTGTCCTGCATTGCAGGAATGGCTGTGGCTGGAAATTCTGCCTATTTGGAAACCAGCTAGCCCCCTAATCCAGGGTGCCAGGTGGGACACCCTAGGTGCCCCCCCCATGGTACATCAGGCTGGTGACCCCCCGTGACTTCTTTGCTTCCACTGGGAGCGGGGCAGTGTCCTCCCATCTCTCTGGGTGCCCGGGAGGCTCACCTGGGAGCCCTAA
Source organism: Phacochoerus africanus (assembly GCF_016906955.1). Classification (NCBI taxonomy): domain Eukaryota; kingdom Metazoa; phylum Chordata; class Mammalia; order Artiodactyla; family Suidae; genus Phacochoerus; species Phacochoerus africanus. The sequence goes on along the minus strand of NC_062547.1, from coordinate 73,917,005 downwards.
CAGCCTGTGACAGGTCCGGGGATCATGCTGGATGCTGGTGTCGTGGGCAGGACTTTTCATCACAGTCTCTTCCTCTGATCGGATATGGGGGGTTGGGGAGGACTAGAGTACAACCATCACGGGGTGCAAGTCAGAGGAGAGGCGAACACCCCACATAGATACATAGATGACATGGTGTCACACGATGGTCAGAACCGTGAGGCAGACAGAGCAGGCGGAGTCCTGGAGACCTGCTGGTCATGTGGGCAGGGCAGGGTCCAAAGCACAGTGAGCAGAGATCTGAGTGCCCCAGGCCACGGGAACAGTGCATGCACAGGCCCTGGGGCAGGACCGATCCTGGCTTTGGGGATGTTGGAGGAACAGCAGGAGGCCCATGTGGCTGGAACCGAGAGAGTCAGGGCAATGGGGATGAGGGGGACGAAGGTAGCAGGGTGGTGTCTATGCTGCGTCTGGACATCAACCTAAGTGGGAAGGTTTGGGGGCAGGCCGGACCGGATCTGTCTTTGGAGAGGCTCTATCAGGGACTTCCAAGCAGGTTGGGGGCTGGGAGGGCGTGTCATGGAGACCCGTCATGGGGCGGCTGCAGGTGTCCTGGTCGAGGAGGTATGAGTGCAGCCAGGAGCTGGCTGGGGATATACATGACAGATGGAGGCTGCTGGACCAGTGGGCCAAGGGCAGCGTTAGGGATGCCCTGTCCCTGCCCAGCCCATGCCGGGCTCTCCCTTGAAGGCAGTCCGTCTCCCGCAGTCCCTACAGACCGAGAAGGAGACTCCCCAGGCCTCCCTCGGGGAGGGCCCTTCGGCCACACCGCCTTCCAAAAGTGGCCAGAAGACACGGCCGCTGATCCCCGAGATGTGCTTCATCTCCAGTGGCGAAAACACGGAGCCACTCCCCGCCAACTCGTACATCGGTGACGACGGAACCAGCCTGCTGATCGCCTGTGCCAAGTGCTGCCTTCAGGTCCACGCCAGTGAGTGCCGGGCCCTGGTGGCGGGCAGCCCCCGAGGGAGGGCTATGGGCCGGACAAGAGCCGTGGGGTCTGCCACATGCAGCCCCACTTTGCCCTCCGAGACAGCTGCCTTCACGTCTGCCAGGCAAGGAAGCCGCTTCCCATGGCTGCTCCTTAGGGCCCATAGCAGGACCTGGTGTCATGGAGCAGACGTCCTGCCCTTCTCACTGGCCACGGTGGGCTTGTCTGGTCAGCCCCGTTCTGGAAGGGTCTGCCAAGGCCTTCCCTCCGCACCAGGGCCTGGGAGGCAGCAGGAGATCAAGTGCCCATCAGGGGCCGTGACGCTTTTAAACTCTGCACTTTTGGGGCCAGAGTTGGAATTGATGGTAAAGCTGAGATGCTGGAGTGGTCCAGGGGTCTGATTTATCTCTGCCGTCGGCAACTATCCTCCCCCAAATCCTGAAGGTCGGTAGCCCGAGACAGGAAGATAGATGTCTGCCCCTCTTTTTGGTGGAGGGGGGCCAGCGAATGTGATATTGAACTCCTAGGACGGGAAGGCTTCTGGAGCCACTTAATTTCGTGTGCAGCCTGTGCAGGAAGGTGGCCGTAGATCTCTGTCCATCGTCTGCCCCCGAGGAGGCCTTCCCCTGGCTCGCTTTTGTCTCTTGGCTGGGAGCCTGTTTGCTCTGCCCAGCTGAGCCTGGCTGGGAGACCTGCTCCTGGGGTTGGGAGTCAGGGGGATGGCAGCAACCGAGCCTACTGCCTCACTGCTCTCGAGGGGCTTGAGGTCCTCTGGAGGGGGAGCCCCCACTTCCTCCAGGAACCAGGACTCTGCGCCCACTGCCCAGGGCCTGGGCTTGGCTGAGTGCCCCAGGGGACAGAGCAAGCAGCCATGGAATGGCTCTCAGGGACCTTGAGGCCTCCATGGGGACACAGAGCCTCGTTTCTGCTTCCCTGCTTTCTCTGTGGTCTCTCCAGGGACCCCTCCTCACTGGCCGATAACCACCCCAGCCAGCAGGGCCCCTGTTGGGCCGCAAGCCTCGGCTGGCTGAGGGCCCCTGAAGTACTGCTGAGTGGTGACTCTGGGGAGGTGGGGTCCTGGGGTGGGTGGTACCTTCTCCCCTGCTTGGGGACTTGGCTCTCCACTCCCCCTTCGGGCCCTCTCCCCACTTGTAAACTGGGACCACGTCCTAAAGCCAACCCGCCTTGGTAACCTTGAGCGTCCAACTGTGCTGCCAGGAGCGGTGGTTCTGCCCTGCCCAGCTCTGCTGCTCTGGACTCTAGGCTCTCTGAGGCCCTCTTTGCCTCCCACACACCCTCTCCACCACCTTCCTGGCTCTCAGGTCAGAGAGGGTGGGGGCGCTCCTAGACCGTGGTGGGGGGAGGGGGTGAAGGCCAGACTGAGCCTCCAGACCCAGTGGGGCTTCTGCTTTGGAAACCTGCTCTTCTTCCCCGCGCCTGTTTCCACACTTTCCCCGGCTCTGCGTGCAGTGGCCTGGATCGAGGTAGAGCGGGTGGCGAGAGCAATTACCCTCAATACCGCAGCCACACCCCAGGGGCCCGTCAGCCCGCGCGCAGCTGTGGTGACAGATGCCGCCCGCCCTTGTTTTCCAGGTTGCTACGGCATCCGCCCTGAGCTGGTCAATGAGGGCTGGACGTGTTCCCGGTGCGCGGCCCACGCCTGGACTGCGGTAACTCGCCCCTGCAGCTGGGGTGGTGCTCTGAAAGCCATCACGGCCCGTGGGGGAGCCGGGCCCGGGCCCGGGGCTCACCCGATCCCGCAGGGTGACCTTGGGCTGGCGGCCTCACCTCCCTGGGCCTCGGGTGGAGCCCGACGCACTCCTGGCCCATCACTTCAGTGGCCGCTAGTTTGAAATGTAAGGACGGAGGGAGGGGGCCGGACCAGGTCCCAGAGCAGCAGGCGGGCGGCCCCACCCTGCACACCCCTCACCCAGCGGTTGTCTGCTTCCTGCAGGAGTGCTGCCTGTGCAACCTCCGCGGAGGAGCCTTGCAGATGACGACGGACAGGAGGTGGGTAGAAGGGTCCCTCCTCCTGGGGTGTCCCGAGGGAAGATAGGGGGGTGGGCGGGGGCAGGAGCAGAAGGAGTAGATGAGGTCCCATAGGCCCAACTACTGGGCTGGTGCTGGTACACCCATGACCCCACCCTCTGCCCCCAGGTGGATCCACGTGATCTGCGCCATCGCCGTCCCGGAAGTGCGGTTCCTGAACGTGATGGAGCGCCACCCCGTGGACATCAGCGCCATCCCCGAGCAGCGGTGGAAGCTGGTAAGGGCCCTGGAGTCCCACCCTGGGCATGCAGGGTAGTGGCCAGGGAGCCAGACCTGATGATTTCAGTTTGGCCTAAATAGGCCCAGAGGTGCCTGAAGAAAAGCAAGGCTCCCCTCTCAGTCTCTGTTTCCAGCTTTTTACACAGCAGAAGCCACCATGGGCACTCTGCCGCATTCTTTCTTGCTTAACCATGTTGGTCTGTCACCAGAGTTTTCCGTACACAGTACAGTCACAGTGGTTGTACAGCAGAGTTCTAGAACATCTTCATCTTGTGTAGCTGGCATGTTAAATAGCAGCTCCTTGTTTCCTCTCCCTGACCCCCTGCAATCACTACTCTCTTCTCTGATTCTGTAAGTTTGTTTTAGATTCCTCATGGAAATGGGTTTCCTTCTGGGTCTTGCTAATGTCACTGAGCATAGTGTCCCCCAACCTCCATCCATGTTGCCGCAAATGACAGGATTTCCCTCTTTTTCACGGCTGAATAGTATTCCTTTGTATTACTGCACCACATCTTTTTTATCCATTCAACTGTCTGCCAGCAGTTAGGTTGTTTCTTTTAAGTTTCTGACTCACCAGACTTCTAAGTCCTGGCTCTTGTCTCCAAGCCAAGTCTTGGGTGTTGTAAATGATGTTGCAATGAATGTGGGGTGTGCCTTTAGATAGAAGGCCAGGAGTGGGATTGCCGGATCACATGCTAGTTCCAGTTTTAGTATTTTAAGGAACTGCCATATTGTTCTCCATAGCGGCTGCATCAATTTGCATTCCCACCAATAGTGCACGAGCGGTCCCTTTCCTCCACACCCTCGGCAACACTGGTCGTCTCTTGTCTTCCTGAGGATAGCTGTTCTAACAGGTGGTTTTGATTTGCATTTCCCTGATGATTCGTGATGTTCAGCATCTGTTCGTGTAACTGTTGGCCATCTGCATGTTTTCTGTAGAGAAATGTGTATTCAGGTCCTTTGCCCATTTTTAAACTGGGCTGTTGGCTTCTCTGCTCTGGAGGTGCGGAAGCTCCCTAAGTGACCTCTCTTGATGGCTGGTGCACTCTCCCTCTAAAGAGCACGGCCCTCCTTAGGCAGGTGTGGCCTCGCCAGGCCGGCCTCCTGCTCTTGCTAAAAGCAAGACACCCCTCAGGGGAGCCTTCCAGGTAGTAGGCAAGACAGTGAGCAAAAGCTGGTTTCCATTCCAGCTCAGCCACCAGCCAGCGGTGTGGCTCCAGACAGACTCTTTGACCTCTCTGTGTCTCAGCCTTCTCCTCCATTAAAAGGGGTGCCAACGCTCCCCTGCGTTGTGAGCACGGGCTGGGCCGCACCAGAAAGCACTGATCATGCTGTCTGAGCACCAGCGCCTGCTCCCGGGTCATCACCTGTGAGTTTGCAGGTGGCCTTGTGGGGGACATGTGGGTGACAAGATGTGTTTTGCAGCCCCCTGGGGAGCTGGGTCCCTGGCCAGGGGCTCCCACCTGGTTGATTTCCCAGCTTCCTGGAGCAGTACCTGGGTATTGACGCTCCTCCTGGCCTACAGTGTGCCTGGTGGTGAGTCCCCAGCAAAGGAACAGAGACATCCACCACGGAGCCCAACATGCAGGGCCCCTGGGCAGGACTGAGTGGACAGGAGCCGTGTGGGAGGGGAGGGGGGCCCTGGCCAGCGCCAGCCCTGCCCAGCCTGGAGGAGCATCAGCAAGAGGCCGGTGCCTGCTGGTGATTCCTCCAGGAGTGCGGGCATAAAAGGCCTCATTATTCAGGTGGAGCGATGGTGCGGTGCGCGGGACCGTGATAGATCCTCCCTCCCAGACGCTTTATGGATCATCTGACATTTCCAGCTTGCAGCCTCTTCATTACCGGCACTTGTAACGATGAATTAAAAATCCTTTTACACGAGGCTCGCTTGTACTGCCTAATGGAGCTGTGCAGGGAAGCCAGCGGTTAACTCCTGCTTGCCCAGCCGCCCGCCTGCCTTCCTGGGGCCACGCAAGGGCTGCAGGATCGGTCCTCTGCCATCCTTCTCTCCCCATGACTCCCTTGCTGCTGGCTCTGGGTGCCTGGCAGTCCTGGTGAGTGGGGGCTGGCCCCACTGGCTGGCGGCCTGAGCCTCGAGCTCGGTCCCTCACCAGGCCAGTTAGTTTTGGGGGGCTGGTGGAGGCAAGGCTGTTGAGGTGCTTTGAACTGGTCCTGCCCTCTTATCGGCCCTGCTTTGAGATGTAGAGGGCTGTTTTAGGTCCTGATGGGAGAGAAAGCAGGGGGCACAGGTAGTCTGCGCTTAGGGTGGCCTGGAGCTCACTCCTGACGCATGGCCCAGCAGAGGCCTGACCCACATCCCTCATGACGCAGAAACACAGAATCATGAGCTGTCACTACGTGCTGGAGTGGATGAGCTGTGTGCCATGCTCGGCCTTCGGGTTTCAGCTGTGGTGTCAAGGCTGGGTTTCTGGGTGGGCTGTGCCCCACTTTCCACTCCCCATGGAGGCAACCGGAGCCCCGTCCCTGAGGGCCATTGTGTGTCAGCACCTGTCCCTGCGGGCCAGCGGAGAATCAGGCATTGACAGTTTAATAATGAGATCTCATTGCTATCGATTAGTGCTGGGCCCGTGATTGTGCAGCACCTTGGCTATGGGACTTCTCTGGCTTTTGAATATGGTTTATAGAGCGATAAAGGCCTACTTATTAAATGTACAAGAGTGATAGGCTGGTAGCTGCTAAGTAGTGGCTGGATGTGGGCAGGGGCGCAGCATCCATGGCCCTGGAGCTGTCACCCAGCAGAGCAGGTCAGCCCAGATAGGGTGTTGCGATGGTGTGGGCCCTCTGCCCCTCCTTACAAAGGGGCTCCACTGCAGTGCTCTTCATTCAAAAGTAAGAGAAAATCCGCCTTTTTTTTTTTTTTGGCTTTTTGCTATTTCTTTGGGCCACTCCCACGACATATGGAGGTTCCCAGGCTAGAGGTCGAATCGGAGCTGTAGCCACTGGCCTACACCAGAGCCACAGCAACGCGGGATCCAAGCCGCGTCTGCAACCTACACCACAGCTCACGGCAACGCCGGATCGTTAACCCACTGAGCAAGGACAGGGACCGAACCCGCAACCTCATGGTTCCTAGTCGGATTCGCTAACCACTGCGCCACAACGGGAACTCCAAATCCACCATTTTAAAGGGAACATTGCAGTGGCTTTTAGTACATTCATGGAGTTAGGCAGCCATCATCTCTGTCTAGTTCCGGAACATTCCATCACCCCAGAAAGAAACCCAGTCCCCTTTAGAAGTCACTCCCCCCCCATCCATCTCCCCAGCCCCTGACAACCACGAACCCACTGTCTCTCTGGATTGGCCTGTTCGGGACGTTTCTCATAAATGGAATCACACACTGTGTAACCTTCTGTGTCTTGCTTCCCTCACTGAGCCTCATGGTCTTGAGGTCCATTCACATGGTAGCAAGTGTCAGTGCTCCTCACCTTTTCATGGATGAATCATGTTCACTAGTGGTTCCCGGCAGCTGTGTGGAGGGGTGTGTGGGAGAGTCCTGGGAGTGCTGGGGCAGGCAGATTGGTGAGTCTGGGAGTGGTTTAGGGGGAGGCTCCTACCTGCCCTGTGGTCAAGACTCCCAGCCAAGGGGAGCTGGGCCAGCCTCTCCCAGGATGCCTCCATCCAAGGCCAGCTGCCGGGCCTCTGCGCTCCAGTCCTAGGTCTCAGAGTCACCCCCAGGAGATAGACCCGAGGGTGTAGTAAGGGGGCTCCCAGCCCTGGGGACAGAGGTGGCGGCCAGAGCCCCATTCCTGCTGCCTGTTTTCCGTAGAAATGTGTGTACTGTCGGAAGCGGATGAAGAAGGTGTCTGGCGCCTGCATTCAGTGCTCCTGCGAGCACTGCTCCACCTCCTTCCATGTGACCTGTGCCCACGCCGCCGGCGTCCTCATGGAGCCAGATGACTGGCCCTACGTCGTCTCCATCACCTGCTTCAAGCACAAGTCAGGGAGCCACAACGTGAGTGCCTGCCCCGCCCCTCCAAACCCCCCTTCCCACCCCCGACCTGCGCCCAGCCTCTGACTCCCCTTCCACCCCCAGGTCCAGGTCCTGAGGGCCGTGTCCTTAGGCCAGGTGGTCATCACCAAGAACCGCAACGGGCTTTACTACCGGTGCCGCGTCATTGGCACCACCACGCAGACCTTCTACGAAGTGAACTTTGACGATGGGTCCTATAGCGACAACCTGTACCCAGAGAGCATCACTGTGAGCCATGTGGGGTGGGGCAGGGGCGGGGCAAGGACAGTGGGTGGGGCAAGGGGCGGGGTGGCGCAAGGCGGCCACCACCCTTAGAAGCTGGGAGTGGCTGCATCCCTTGACCTGAGTCCCCAGCATCCAGGGTCGCCTGTGTTCCTGCTGGACAGGCCCAGGCTGTAGGTCCCCTGCTGGAAAGCACCCACCATTTCTGCAGAAACAGCCCAGAGCGGGGCCAGTCTAGGTACGCCCAGAAGGAAGGTGAACCAGGGCTTGGAGGGCTTCGAGCTCCCGCAACCCCCCCTGCCCCAGCCTTAGGTGGGGTCTGGCCTTTACAGTTCAAGCAGAGAGCTTGGCCTTCCTCCTGGCTGCAAAATCTACCAAATGAGACCTTTCTTAGCCCAGGCGAGCGTGGTAACAGAGCCTAGAGCACCCCTCACCCCCCGCCCATCCTTCTCTCCACAGAGTAGAGACTGTGTCCGGCTGGGACCCCCACCCGAGGGCGAGTTTGTTGAGCTCCGGTGGACTGACGGCAACATCTACAGGGCCAAGTTCATTTCCTCAGTGACCAGTCACATCTACCAGGTGAGGGAGTCCCCGTGGCCCAGGTACAGGGACACGTTTAGGGCAGGGCCGTCGGCCCGGTCCTGCTGGGTGTGACTGCGCTTGCCCACTCACTGAGGAGGTCAGCACAAGCTGGAAGGCCCTCCAAGCGGCTTCCCCTGTAGAGATGTTTTCCTGTTTTGTTTTGGTTTTGGCTTTTTTGGTGGTGGAATATACATGAAGCTTACGGTTTTAACCATTTTTAAGGGTGCAACTCAGTGCCCCCGATTTAAAAAAATGGCAAGTTGGTTGTGAGTGTCTTCCCATGATTACAGAAGAGAAATTATTTAAAAAGTGTGAAATGGGAATTCCCGTCATGGTGCAGTGGAAACGAATCTGACTAGGAACCATGACGCTGCGGGTTTGATCCCTGGCCTCGTGCAGTGGGTTAAGGATCCAGCGTTGCTGTGAGCTGTGCTGTAGGCCAGCAGCTGTACCTTCAATTAGACCCCTAGCCAGGGAACCTCCGTATGCTGCGACTGTGGCCCTAAAAAGCAAAAGCAAAAAAAAAAAAAAGGTGTGAAATCTTAGAAGGAAAACCACCTGTGTCCCTGTGACAAAGTTGACGGCTGCGGAATGCAGGTTGTTTCCTGTCTGTCGCTCACGTGGGGCGGAAAGAGAGTGGAGAGTGACAGGGCCTCGGCCAGGAGGTGCCGGCCAGGAGCTCTGAGAACTGCGTCCCCTTGGCAGGTGGAATTCGAGGACGGGTCCCAGCTGACAGTGAAGCGTGGCGACCTCTTCACGCTGGACGAGGAGCTTCCCAAGAGGGTCCGGTCGCGCCTAGTAAGTGGCCAAGCGGGGTAGGTAGGGAACGCTGCCCCCAGGAGCCCTTAGTGGGCCTTTAGGAGTGCCCGGCCAGGCATCCTTGACCTCCTGCCTCGGCCTTTGCCTATTCTGGGGCCAGAGGGGCGGTGGGAAGGTCAGCCCGGCTGGCGAGGAGGCAATACCTGAATGTGGATCTGAGCTGCAGGTTGGCTGTGCAGAAAGGAACTGGGGAGATGGCTTTCCCTTATTCTTTCTTTCATGTTTAATCCAAAGGCAAGGTTTTGGGGAGCAGGGGCTCTGGCCGTGGGTGGAAGAGCTGAGTCAGAGCTGGTGGGGGTCTCAGACGCAAGGTTTCCTTGTGGGGCGGGGAGGGGGGTGGGCAGACAGGAGCTACCAGGCAGACCACCACCCAGGGTGTGGCCTGACCTTGCCTCCCACGCTCTGTGGACAGCAGGGTGCCTGCCCTGCTAGGGGGCCAGTGACTGGGAGGTTAGGGCCCCTCCTCCGCCTACTGGGGAACTCACTCCCAGGACAGGGATTCGTGAGGTAGACGTGGCTGTCGCCAGGGAGCGTTGTCTCTCAGAAGATCATTAACTGAGGGATCCAGCAGCCCAGATCCGTTGGTCCCAGCAGGGCGGGCATTTGCTCTAGCCAGGCCCTCAAGTGGAGCCCCGATTTCAGTCCATTCTGGCCGCTGTAACAAAACACCCTGGACTGGGGGGCATTTAAACCACAAGCAGTTTCTCCCGGTCCCAGAGCCCAGAAGGCCAAGATCCAGGCACCGGCAGATTGGGTGTCTGATGACGATCCTGGTTTCCAGACAGCTGTCCTGACGTGGTGGGGGAGGGAGGGAGCGCTCAGGGTCCTTCCGTTCCGAGGGCTCCACCCCCACGATCGAATCACCTCCCCAAGGCCCCGCCTCCTGTTCCCATTGCTGGAGGGCTTCCGCGTTGGACTTACAGGGTGACCCAAAGCTCGAGTCTGCAGCCCCCCCGCCCCCCACCACTAACCCCCGTGCTGTCTGGTCTCCTGCAGTCGGTCAGCACCGGGGCCCCGCAGGAAAACGTCTTCTCGGGAGAGGAGGTGAAGGCCGCCAAGCGCCCGCGGGTGGGCACCCCTCGCGCCGCGGAGGACTCGGGGCGGAATCCGGACTACCTGGCCTTCATGGAGAGCCTCCTGCAGGCTCAGTGCCGGCCCGGAGCCTCCTTCTAGGCCAGCCGGCTGCCCAGCGACCCCCTCGGCCCAGCAAGGCAGGCGCGGCGGGCCCTGGCGTTTGCTTGCTGTGTGAATCCCTGTCCTCGCCTCCCCCGCCCGAGAGCCTACCTCGGCGGCGGCGGCGACAGGAGCGAGCAGGACGCCGCACGCGCCCCCGGACTCAGGGAGCAGGGCCCCGTGGGCTCTGGGGGGCCAGCGGGGGCACGCGCCACCCCTTCGACCCAGATTCGTAAACCATGTAAGCTCTTCTTCTCGAAAAGGTGCTACTGCATTGCCTGCCCCCTGAGCAGCCTTGGAGATTGTGACTTCTGTATATAAATCACCTTTGTGAGGTTCTTTCTATAAATACCTATTGTTTAAAAAAAAAATGCAAGAAAAAAAGGAAAGAAAAGGAAAAAAAAAAAAACAAACCCAAAGTTGTTTTCTAGATTTGTGGCTTTAAAAACAAAACGAAACGTCCTTTTTCTCAAAACCGAAATGGCTGCGGGAGATGAAAGCAGCTCTTGTGTTTATGTTTGTCGTGTTTTCGGGTCTTGCTCCTCCATGAGCCACAGGGATGTGCTGCAGCTGCGGCGAGGCCTGGGGGAGCCTGGAGGCCAGGGCAGGATGCCTGGGGACCTGGGAAGGTGGCGCCTGGTCCCTCGAAGGTCTGGGCGGCTGGCACCGCCTCCTGGGCCCTCGGAAGGAGGCCAGCAGCTCCCTGGGGGTGGCCTCCCCCCCGCCCCCATGTGCGTGGCCTTTTGCAAAATAAATGCTCTCTCTTCTGGTAGCTCCATCTTTAGCTTCTTTCCCTCTGGAGGCCCATTCCCCAGCCGAGGCCTCGGATGGGAGGTCCTTGGGGGTCGGGCTGTGGCCCGAGTGAGTGAGCCAGTGAGCCGGGGGCTCTTCCCCGGACCCCTAGGGGCTGGCATATCCTGTGTCCTCTGCAGCGCAGGGATTGGTGCGTCTGGGAGAGAGAGCACGAAAGGGAATCTGCTGCTTTCAGCTCGAGGGAGATCTGCCTCTTAAGGGTTGTGGGCTGAATTTCTACACAAAAACGTGCTCCTCGCGCCCTTCCCCCCCCCCCCACCCCGGGCTGGGGAAGGAGCTAGCCCGGCTCAGCCCGCCCCCACCCGCCCCTGTCCCCTGCAGAGGGATGGAGAGCATCACTTGCTTGTATAAAAAAAGAAAAAAAAATTTTTTTTTTAATTTAAAAGAGGCTCTAACGGTCGCCAGGCCAGAGAACCACGTAAGGAAAGTGGAGAGTAACTTCATTGGTGGGGGAAGGGGCAGGTGCCCTGGAGGGGCGGGCGGGGCGGGAGGTACCAGGGGAGTTGGCGAAATGTGGGGGTTCCCTCTGCATGCAGCAGCCCCCCACCCCGGGCGCTGTCCCTGTGTTCATATGTAGTTTGAAAATGCTATTTATATTGTAAAGAGAATAAAAAGGAAGCGGCCAGACGCCCCTCTGGCCGCATGGCCAGTCCTTCTGGGTCGCACCCGGTCGGTCGTGGGTTCCCAGACTGGTGCAGACAGGTGGCGGCACAGCAAAGGGAAATGCACTTTCCCCACGAAGATATATCTGTGTCTATGTGCGAAAACGGCAAGAAAAAAGAAAACCCACCCCCTCTGATTTTTTTCCTACCCGAGATTAAGGATGCGCTGTATTTTTGCCTAATTCCCCTGCCTCTAGGTTCATAATGAATTAAAGGCTCGTGAGCACTGCGAATTACAGCTCCAGGTCGTGGCAGTGTCTTCTTTTCTGAGCGGGTGCCGGGGAGGTGGTCAGCGGTCTCCACTCAGGGGGTGGGCTCCGGTTGCCCCCACCCCCAGGATACAAGGGGCGTTGGCGGCCGTGGCATCTCCTTCCCCCACCCCCACCAGAGGGTGGGCTGGGCACACATTGGCCTGGCCCCATGGTCTCTCCTCCCAGCCTCCAGAATGAGATTTACCTACCAAGCTGGACATATGGCGTTTGTGTCTCCATAAGACTGCCCCCATTAGAGGCTGTCAGGTACCCCTCTTGGGCTGGCTGAACCAGAGGTAGCTGTGGCAGCAAGTCCCTTCTGCTGGGGTGGGGCCCTCTATCTGACCCCTTGCTCTCTCAGCCTTGACCCACTCAGTTCCTGTCATATCTGTGGAGTGTGTCTTTTCCCTTTCACTTTTATTAATTCTTTTTTTTTTTTTTTCACTTTTTTTTCCGGGGGGGAAGCTGTGCCCACAGCAGGCAGAAGTTCCCCAGGCCAAGGATCAAACTCACGCTGCAGCAGTGACTACCCTGGAACCTGAACCTGCTGAGCCACCAGAGAAATCCAGGGGAGTGTATTTTGTAGTGAGCAGCCGCTGGATGTGCGAGACAGTGGGTCTCACGCAGTGGGATGAGATTGGGTCCCCTGTATTTAGAAATGTGTCAATGGTCCAGCCAGTTCTGGGGATACAGCAGTAGTTGGGACCCTCGCCCTCCAGGGCTGACACCAGGGGGAGCCACTGACAGTACATAAAATGTATGAAATGGCAACTATGATACAAATAACAGGGAGTCCTGGAGGAGCTGAGAGGTGAGCCATGGGGGTGTCTTGGGAGCACGGCCAAGGCAAAGGCCCTGAGGCGGCACCGTGCCTGGCATTTTGGAGGAACATTGAGGGGGCCCATGTGGCTAGAGCAGACTGAACCTGAGGGAGAGAGGGAAGACAGTGGGGCAGGGAGTGCAGGGCCTTACCGCAGAAAGGCAGGAGCCCTGGAGTGCTGGACCATGGGCCATGGACGGTACTCAGTGCTCACAGGCGCCCTCTGGCTGCAGAGAGGAGAACAGACCCATGCAGAGACCAGGGCAGAGGGGGCTGAGCTGGGCGTCTGGAAAGATGACTTTTGCCATGATCTGGGATGGGTGGGTTAGGAGTGGGGAGAGGCCAGCTGCTCTCCAGTCAGTTCTGAGCACAATCCCCGCACAGGAAGGTAACGGCTGGACACGGGGCTGAGGGTCAAGGGAAAAGCTTTGAGGAGATGTACTTACTGGACAGGTAGGCCCTGGGTTGTCTGTGCAGAACAGTGATGGGGGGAAGCTGAGAGTGAGGGGCTGTGGACAGGGGCTCCCCCTCTGGGCCTCAGTTTTTCTTCTGCAGTATGAGCATCCTAAAGGATGCTGTGTCTGGAGCAGATTTCCTGGAGCAGATTTCCTTTGATGAAATCTCCATCCAGCCACTGCCACCATCACCCACTTCTCAGACCCCTTTTTGGGGAGATGGGCCTGTGGTGCCCTCAACACAGCCAGGACTCAGTTTCCTCGTCTGTTACAGGGAGCCCTCTGTGGCACTGACGAGGTGGGTCAGCATCCTCTGAGCCTGCCTGGGGCCGGGTAGGCCTGCTTGCTGTCCTCCCCCACCCCAAGTTGCCCCCCTCCTCTGCTGGCCACCCCACCCGGCCATCTCCCTGCCCCTTCAAGGGTGCTTAGGGACACAAGTCATAGCCCTGAGATCATCACCAACCAGAGAAGTTGCCAAAGCTGAGTGCTGACTGCCCTATGGCTCACCTCAGCCCTGGCACCCACACCCCAGAGCATTATTTATGGATTAGATTTCCTTTGTGATTTTACTCCCTTAATGGGGAAAATAAGAATGATTTGCTGCCACCAGCAGCCAGAGAGGGTGACACCATGACAGGAGGAGTGGGTGTCTGGCATCTCCTTGATGTGGGGTCTACCCACCACTCACGAGGTGGCAGGGACAGATGGTCCCCCTCCCAGCAGCTCCCCAGGGTGGCAGGGAGGGGCCTCCCCAGCCAAGACAGCCTCCCTCCCCACTCCCCCCAATAACCCTGGCAGCTGCTTCACTTTAGAAACACAAAACCTGGGAGTTCCCATTGTGGCTCAGTGGGTTAAGAATGCACCTAGTATCTACAAGGATGCAGGCTTTGATCCCTGGCCTTGCTTAGTGGGTTAAGGATCCAGCGTTGCTGCAAGCTGCACTGTGGGTTGCAGATGTGGCTCGGATCTGTTGTTGCTGTGACTGTGGTGTAGGCCAGTAGCTGCAGATCCACTTTGACCCCTAACCTGGGAACCTCTGTATTTCTTCTCTGTCCCAGGGGCCAGAAATCCAAGACCAAGGCGTCACAGGGCCACATTCTCTCCATAGGCTCCAGGGGAGGCTTCCTGCATCTCCCAGCTTCTGGTGGCCCTCAGTGTCCCTTGGTTTGTGGCTACACTCCTCCACCCTCTGTCCCTGTCTTTACAGAGCCATCTCTCTGCCTCCAGTGTCCCTCAGCCTTTCTCTTATAGGGACACCTGTCATTGGATTTAGGGCCACCCAGATAATCTAGGATGTCCTCCTCATCTCAAAACCTTTCACTTAGTTACATCTGCAAAGCCGCTTTTTTCCAAATAAGGTCACAATCACAGTTTCTTGGAGGTGGGATGAGAACATATTTTGGGGGGAGTCCCCAGGAGCCTCCTTCCCTCACCACAGCCTCAGTGACCCAGGACAGAGTGGTCCCATGACCATCCCCTGACTTGACTCTCAGCCCCGTGACCATAAGGACACAGTCTTGGTCCCATCAGCAACCCCCCTGGTCAGTGGTGGTGTAGGTCACAGCTGTGACTTGGATTCAGTCCCTGGCCTGGGAACTTCCATATGCAGTGGATGCAACCATAAAACAAACAACAAATGGCTGTGATTCTTACAGTCACTATTCTGTTTCACATACCCTGATCCATAACTAATTAAAACCAACCAGAACATGGTGGGCACCCCAAAATGGAAAGCAGATGGTAATACATGAACCCAACTACAAATGAAGGGGGAAGAAAAGAGCTGACCTAAGTAACTCTTGAAAACAGTGTTTTGACCCGATACTGTCAGGCTGGAAACAAAAATACCTAGACACTACTGCGTACTCCGCTAGAAGCTGCTTTTCACAGGTAGGCTATTCTGTAGCTACTTTATGTGAATCCTAGGATTGAACAAATGGGTAAATAAACTAGATGAGAACACCTCAGAAAAAGAAGGATGCTCAGAGAAAGGTTCCTCTCAGAGAAAGAAATTACAGGGAGTTCCCGTCATGGCTCAGTGGCTAACGAATCCGACTAGGAACCATGAGTTTGTGGGTTCGATCCCTGGCCTCGCTCAGTGGGTTAAGGATCTGGTGTTGCCGTGAGCTGTGGCATAGGTCACAGATGTGGCTCAGATCCCTAGTTGCTGTGGCTGTGGCGTAGGCTGGCAGCTACAGCTCCAATTAGACCCCTAGCCTGGGAACCTGCATATGCCTCGTGAGCAGCCCTAGAAAAGGCAAAAAGACAAAAAAAAAAAAAGGAAAGAAATTACAAGTAAGTCAAGAGGGTGGAGGAGTTCCTGCAGCAGTGCAATGGGTTAAGAATCCAACTGTAGGAGTTCCTGTCATGTCTCAGCAGTTAACGAATCTGACTAGTATCCATAAGGACGCAGGTTCGAACCCTGGTCTTGCTCAGTGGGTTAAAGATCCGGCATTGCCATGAGCTGTGGCATAGGCCGGCAGCTACAGCTTCGATTGGACCCCTAGCCTGGGAACCTCTGTATGTGGTGTGTGTGGCTCTAAAAAGAAAAAAGCATCCAACTGTAGGAGGCATGGGTTTGATCCCCAGCCCAGGGCCGTGGGTTGTAGGATCCAGATCCAGCATGGTCGCAGCAGTGGCTCAGGTTTGATCCCTGGCCCAGGAACTTCCATATGTATGAAGGCCCAGGCCTTCAATTTGTACAGCCATTAAAAAAAAAAAAAAAAAAAAAAAAAAAAAAAAAAAAAAAGAAGAAGAAGAAGAAGGAAACTAGAACAAACAGAATCCCCCTGTTTTTTGGTAAAAAGTAATATCCCATTGTACAGATGGACTGTCATTTGTTTAATTGATCCCCTATTGGTGGACATAGAGGTGATTTCCCAGTTTCCCCAATTATGAGCAATGCTACAGCAAAGCAGTTTTCTTGGTATTCATGTATTCATGCTTCTCTAGAATAAATTCCTGAAAGGGGTCTCAGGGAGGGGGGGATGGCTGGGTGGAAGCTTCTGTCATTTTGCCTTTAATTCCTGCAGCCAGATGACCCCCAATGCCTTGTGCACCTCCTCTAGATAGAGGAGCCTATCTGCTGCCCCTTCACCCTGCAGGACCAGGGCTCTCACCCAGCCTGTGATCCCCATCCATCAGATGGGTGAAAACTGTGTCTGCTCATGAACGAAACATTCATTCCTCTTTTAATGAGTCAGATTGAGCAGCCTGTCAGATGATGAAAAGCCTTTTGTCAGAACCGTCTTAAAACATGTTATTTAAAAATTCCCCGATAATTGTTTCCCGCCAGCCAAGAGGTTGATTTGATGTTCAGTCTTTCTCCGTGCTGTATCCATCCTGCTCCCGTCGCTGGCTGAGTTGTGGGTCAGGGGCCACATCCCAGGCTCACTCGTCTCTGATCTGATTCTGTGAAATTCGAAAAACTAAGCCTATAATTACTGAGTAGCAAGGTCAGCAGCAGGCGGCAGGAGGCTCGACAGCAACTCAAACGAGGACTGGGAAAATGCAGGCATGTCTCGCCAAAGACCCCTGCCCCTCCCTGCAGCCTGGAAAATTGGTCCTTGCCATTAGGGAAGAAGCACACACGCCACATCCAATTTCGGTTGTGTTAACATGGCAAAGAATCCCGCATTGGTGTCTGCTGAAGCATTTGGGTGTAGTTTTCAAATATATCCCACGATGAATCATTCATCTCCAACAGGAAAAGAAAATCATCACGTGCCCCATCACGTGTGAAGGGTCAGACCTCTGGTGACGAAGCTGCATTTTCCTAAGAAATCCCACGGAGTTCCCTGGTACAGTGGGTTAAGGATCAGCGTTGTCCTGGCTGTGACAAGAGTTCCCTGGCCCCGGAACTTCTGTAGATGTGTCAAAGGGCAGGGGCTGGGGGGTGAGGGAGAGAAAGAAATCCCAATTTGTTCTGAGTTAGGGATGTCAGCCCCAAAGAGATGGCCCTGGGCCTTCCAAGTGGTTGAACACCTCCCGGCCCCACGGTGAGCAGCTGAGCAGCCGTCTGAGATAACAGCTGTAGAGATGGGCAACATGAGGGTGTCACAAAGAAACGTTATCTCAAAACGCATGTTTCAAAAATGTGTGCAAGCACCTTTTCCCAGGGACGCCCACATCCTTCAGCAGGCTAGCCTGTCACTGCTGCCCAGCTTGAAGAGGGCGATGGGGCTGTTGTCATAATATTCATCATTTTCTTTCTTTGCTCTGTCCCCAAAGGAGGCAAACCACTGCCCCTGGCTGTTCTTGATGTACAAAGCTGCATGGAATTTGTAATTTACAGGCAACCTCGTCTTTCTGCAGCAATGGCTCATCCTGGTTGTTCCCCAAGCTGGTGGCCCTTCAGTACTGACCCCATCTCGCCTTCCCAAAGCGACCCTGAGGCTCACGAAGAAATGCTTAACGCTCTACTTTAGGGTTTTTGGTTTTTGGGGTCTTTTTTAAGTAAAAGGAAGGAAGGAAGAAAGGAAGAAAATAAATGCTTAACGGTAAAGATCCTCTTCCCTGGAGAAAAAAAATCAGTAATTAAGTGGGGCAGATGCTATTGGTGGAAAAACCCAGAAGACATCCCCAAGTGCTTCTCCCTTGTTCTCCTCCTTTCCACTAAAGGCTGGGAAATCCAAACACTTGCCTTCCTAGCCTCCCTTGCAGGTATATATGGCCGTAGGACGTGGTTCTGAGCAATGAGACCTAGGCAGTTGGGGAATTCTGGGGAAGTTTTCAATTGCCTCAGGAAAGGGACAGTCAGGTCTGGTGCTGCCCCTTTCCCCAGTCTTCTTACCTCTTCCTCCCATGTGGAATGTGGGCATGATGGCTGGAGCCACAGCAGTTACTTTATAATCACGAGTGGCTGAGAGATGTCCCTGACATCTTTCATTCATTCACTCACTGGGCTGGTAGCACTTGCCTGTTTACAGTGTGTAAATTACTCTCCTTGTGGCTGATTTCAAGCTATCAATCCGATATCACTGATTTACAGAATCAGAAAAAGAAGCACAGTAGCCCACCATTAGATAATGTTTCCACCAAACAGATACAATAGATATTAAAAAAAAAACTCAAGAGCATAGATGATAGCAAAATGTAGTAAAAAAAAAAAAAGTACCAAGTGATGACTTGAATATTTATCATTTGGGTTTTAATATAATTTGTTTCGTATATAAAGTTTCTATAATTTTATTTTTCATAATGGCTGTGTTTAACAACCAGTTCACAACACGAATTGCATTATTTTGCTCAAGTTTGGGAGTGGGATAAAAATATTTGGTTGAATCCAGAGGTCACTGGCTTTTGTTTGAAAAATATTTGGTCCGATTCTGTTATATTTTTTGCAGCTCAGATTGCCAGTAGCCCCGTGTCACCTTTCAAGAGCGTTTCCTAACTGTTAATGCACCAGGAACAGAGCTTGTGTGACCATAGAGTTGATAAATGCCAATTGATTGCTGTGTTTTCCATTCACACCCTTTCCGGTGCTTGTGAGAATTCCTCATCCTCACAGTTTAACTAGTCCCGGCACGTACAGATTCTGTGTTTCCAATTCGTGCCGACCTGTAGGTACTTACTGCTCACATTTACAGCTTATTTCCAGACATTGACCTTATGATTTGAGCATGGCTTTTACACCTCAATGAACCACTTCCAAAAGTTTTTATGGAAGTAGAACACACATACAGAAAAGCACACATAATGAATAATGATGAATATCTACGACTTGATCACCCATGTAATTAGCCCCAGATTGAGCAGTGAAACATGTCCAGTGCTCCCAGGAAGCCCCTGTGTGGCCCCTCCTAGTCACTCCCCCACAAGGGGGCACCCATATCCCATTCTTATCCATCGTCATAAATTGACTTTGCCTGTTTTGTATTTCTTCTCTCTCTCTCTCTCTCTCTTTTTTTTTTTTAGGGCTGCACCCAGGGCATGTGGAGTTTCCCAGGCCAGGGGTCTAATCGAAACAGTAGCCACCGGCTTATGGCACAGCCACAGCAACGCTGGATCTGAGCTCCTTTGCGACCTACACCACAGCTCATGGCAACACTGGATCCTTAACCCACTGAGCAAGGCCAGGAGTCGAACCCTCATCCTCAGGGATGCTAGTCAGATTTGTGTACGCTGAGCCACGACAGGAACTCCCGTCTTGTATTTTCTAGGAATGGAATCATGCAGTATAATATCTTGAGATCTGACTTCTTTCCACTCAAAATTATATCTCTAAGGGTCATCCATATTGTCTATATCTGTAGTTCATTCAAAAAACCCTTTTTCATAATTATACGCACTATTCCAGTATGTGAATAAACCGCGGCGTTCTCTGCTATGTATGCTACGCTCTCTGTGCTCTGTGTGCCTGGGGGCTCAGACCCCAGGAAGATGCTCCAATCGCCACGTTGTTACCAGGTGAATTTCATCCCCTCAAAATTCACATGTTGAGGTCCTAACCAGGGTACCTCTGAATGTGACACCCCCCCACCCCCGCCTTGGGAATAAAGCCTTTGCAGATGGAATTTAAGATGAGGTCACACTGGAATGATTGGTGTCCTTATAAAAAAGGGGAGATCTGGAGTTCCCATCTTGGCTCAGCAGTAGCGAACCTGAGTACTATCCAAGAGGATGCGGGTTTGATCCCTGGCCTCGCTCGGTGGGTTAAGGATCTGGCATTGCCGTGAGCTGTGGTGTAGGTCGCAGACACATGGGCTCAGATCCCTCTTTGCTGTAGCTGTGACATGGGCCAGCAGCTGAAGCTCCGATTTGGCTCCTAGCCTGGGAATCTCCACATGCCGCAGGTGCTGCCCTAAAAAGCAAAATAGTAATAATAATAAAGGGAAATCTGGACACAGACCCACACATCTTGGGAACATGAAGCAGGGGATAGAGTGAGTCCTGGGAGGGTTCTAAGTGGGGAAACCATAGAATCAGCCCAGAGTTTGCTTCAGGGACAGGAGGGGAAGTCAGCAGAACTTGTGAGTCCCCTGAAAGGCCAAGGCCTGCGAACTGAGCGGGGCGGACGGGCCAGCTCTCAAACCCCTGCCTCCGCTGGATTCCACGTGTTGACACCAGGGCCACGGCCATCTGATAATAGAATCTGTTCAGAGCAGCTGCCTGGTGACAAGTATAATAAAGCGTATTAATGAGGCCATTATTACTCCCTAATTAAAAGCTAATAACGAAGAGTTAATTGCCTTTAAAAGATGAAGCCAGGCTGGGCTGGGATTTATCTCTGTTTGCCTTCGCTTGCCTGGATAGGCTGATATTTGGGAACTAATTAATTGAATCAAATCTTACAGAAAACTAATAATCTCCTTGTGCCTTTTGGGCCATTGAATTAAAAGGTGTTTGCGGTGCGTCTGGGTTTCTTTTGGGGCGTGGTGAGGTGTTTTCATTTTAAGGGGTCCTGGGCTCTCTGTTCCTGCGGGGCAGGGGGTAATCCTAGGAGGGGGGTTGGCGAGATGACAGGGGTCTGGGGGCCACTCGTCCTCCTGATTCTGGTTCACCCTCAGTTACCCAGAGGCTATTTCCAGGGAACAGACAGACTCGGCCAAATTTCAGATTCATCTCCTTAATAATAATAGTAGTTATTATTACCTTTTATTTTGAAATAGCTTGAGACTCCACAAGAAGATCCCCAAAATAGTACGGAGAAGTTCTGTGCAGCCTTCGCTCAGGCTCCTCTATAATCTGTTTTACACAACCCTTCTACCTTATCCAAACCAAATTGGTGTTGTACGAATTTACACAAGCCTTAGGCACCAGCCTTATTCTGATTTCACCGTCCCTGCCCCCTTTCTTTTTGTCTTTCTGTTCTTTCTTCTCTATTATGTATTTCTCTTTCTTCTGGGAGGGAGGAGGGGGGAGGGGGGGAGGGGAGGGAGTGAGGGAGGGAGCGGGGGGAGGGACAGGGGAGGAAGGAAGAGAGACGGAATGAGGAAGGAGGAAGAGGAGGGAGGAATTGAGGGAGGATTCTTTTCTTTCTTTCTTTCTTTCTTTTCTTTCTTTCTTTCTTTCTTTCTTTCTTTCTTTCTTTCTTTTCTTTCTCTCTTCCTTCCTTCCTTCTTCCTTCTTTCTTTCTTTCTTCTTTCTCTTTTCCTTCCTTCCTTCCTTCTTCCTTCTTCCTTCCTTCCTTCTTCCTTCCTTCCTTCCTTCCTTCCTTCCTCTTTCCTTCTTTCTTCTTTCTTTCTTTCTTTCTTCTTCTTTCTTTCTTTCTTTCTTTCTTTCTTTCTCTCTCTCTCTCTCTCTTCCTTCCTTCCTTCCTTCCTTCCTTCCTTCCTTCCTTCCTTCCTTTCTTTTCTTTCTTTTTTTGTTTTTTAGGGCCACACCCAGGGCATATGGAAGTTCCCCGGCTAGGGGTCGAATCAGAGCTATAGCCGCTGGCCTACATCACAGCCACAGCAATGCAGGATCTGAGCCCATGTGTCTGCAACCTACACCACAGCTCATGGCAACACCACATCCCCAACCCACTGAGTGAGGCCAGAGATGGAACCCGCATCCTCATGGATCCTAGTCAGGTTCATTAACTGCTGACCCATGAAAGGAACTCCACCTGCCCCCTTTATTTGGCTTTGGCTTCTAGCAGACTGATAGGGGATATCGGTTCCCAGACTAGGGATTGAACCTGGGCTGAAGCAGTGAAAGTGCAGAGTCCTATCCACCAGACCACCAGGGGAACTCCCATCCTTTTAAACTTTATATGGGGATATGTCACATACCAGCAAGTTCATCCTTTTCAAGTGTACATTTCAGTGGCTGTCACTGTATTTACAAGGTGGTACAATCATCACTTCTATCGATTCCAGAACATTCTCTCCACCCCAGAAAGAAACCCCATCCCCGTTATCATCCCCCCATCCCCTCACAACCATGAATCCACCCTCTGTCTCCATGGATCTGTCTATTCTGGACATTTTCCATCCCTGGGCTCACACACTGTGTATCCTTCTGTGTCTGCTGTCACTAAGAACATCTCAGTCACAAGGTCCATCCAGGTTGTAACGTGTGGCGGCGCTTCTCTCTTTTACTGCATATAAGTTTTTGTGCGGATGGATGTTTCCAATTCTCTCAGGTCTGTATTCATTTTGAATTGTAAGGTTTTCTTTTCCTTTTTTTTTTTTTGGCTGCCAGGTCCTTAACCCACTGAGCCACCAGGGAACTCCCTGTAGGGTGTTTTTTTTTTTTAATTGCATGCCTAAAATGCAAATACACCACTGGCAATAAAGCTAAATATTTCTCCATCTTGTGCCTCTTTCCTAAGCTCAGACCCTCCTCTCAGGGGTAAAATCCCACTGCATGTGGGAGCCTCCTACACACCATTCTCTGTGCATTTACAGATATCCACGTGTCCCCAGGGAGATGGAGATGCATCCACTGACTTGCGAGTGTTTTCACAAAGATGAAATCTCAGTTCTAATGAAATTTGGCTGTGTGCCTTGTTTGTTTTTCTAAGAAATCCCCATAGAATTACCTGTGTTTATTTCTTCCTTTTGCTCTTATGAATTGAGTTATAACTCAGCTACAAAATGACGCTCCAAGCTGAAGAGCACAGCTTCATGGTTTTGCATATATAGAGACACCTAGGTTATTCCCACCCGAAAAAAATAGGACAGGGTTTGGCAAACCCTGGCCCAATGGCCAGATCTAGCCTCCTGCCTGTTTTGGGTGGTCTGCAGACCAAAAATGCTTTTACTTTTTTTCTTTTTTGTCTTTCCTGGGGCCACACCCACAACATGTGGAGGTTCCCAAGCTAGGGGTCTAATCGGAGCTGTAGCAGCCAGCCTATGCCACAGCCACAGCAACGCCAGATCTGAGCCGTGTCTGCAACCTGAACCACAGCTCACAGCAACGCCGGTTCCTCAACCCACTGAGCAAGGACCAGGGATTGAACCCGAAATCTCATGGTTCCTAGTCGGATTCGTTAACCACTGAGTCACGATGGGAACTCTCTGTTTTTTGTTTTTTGTTTTTACCACACCTGGGGCACACAGAAGTTCCTGGGCCATGATCAAACTTACATCACAGCCGTGACAATGCTGGATCCTTAACCTGCTGAGCCATCAGGGAAATCCCACTTTTTTTTGTGGCCACACCTGAGGCATATGGAAGTTCCAGGGCCAGGGATTGACTCCAAGCTGCAGCTACA
This sequence comes from Phacochoerus africanus, assembly GCF_016906955.1. NCBI lineage: Eukaryota > Metazoa > Chordata > Mammalia > Artiodactyla > Suidae > Phacochoerus > Phacochoerus africanus. The sequence goes on along the minus strand of NC_062547.1, from coordinate 73,893,834 downwards.
GCAATGTCAGATCCTTAACCCACTGCACCAGGCTGGGGTCTGTACCTATGCCTTAGCAGTGACCAGAGCCACTGCAGAGACAACATGAGCTCCTAACCCACTGCACCACAGCAGGAGCTCTGGGAATTCCTATATTTTTTAACTGAATTTTTAAAGGCCAAAAGAAGACTAATATCTCATCACACATGAAAATTGTACCGGAGTTCCCATCATGGCTCAGTGGTTAACAAAACCGACTAGTCTCCATGAGGACTCGAGTTTGATCCCTGGCCTTGCTCAGTGGGTTAAGGATCTGGCATTGCCATGAGCTGTGGCGTAGGTTGCAGACGCGGCTGGGATTCCACGTTGCTATGGCTGGGGTGTAGGCTGGCAGCTGTAGCTCCAATTTGATCCCTAGCCTGGAAACCTCCATATGCTTCAGGAACATCCCTAAAAAGAAAAAGAAAAAAGAAAGAAAGAAAGAGAGAAAGAAAGAAAAAATTGTACAAGATTCCCACTTCTGTGCCATAAAGAAAGTTTTATTGGAACATGGCCACGCCCACTTGTTTCCACCTTGTCTGTGGCTGCCTTCATACCACAGGGACATTGCTGAGCAGTTGTGATAGGCCCTCTGACCCACCAAGCCTGAAGTATTTATTCTCCGACTCTTTACGAAAAAAGCATTTGCTGATCCCTTCATACTCTGGGGCTCAGAGAGGTCAAGAACTATGTCCCAGGTACACAGCTAACACTGTGCTCCTTGGCTCACGCTTGATCAGAGTAAAATTTCTGGTCAGTCATTTATTCATCCAGTAGATATGTAACAGTGTCCCCCTGTCCTTCCCGAGCTGGTTGAAACTGGGGCCTCAGGCTGGCTTTTAAGGAGCCCCCAGATGCATGGGTATCAAGGCAGAACCAGATACCCCTAGGTAGTCCTTTGGGGTCAGAGCTTGGATAGGCCAGAGTGGACTGGAGTGGAGTCAAGGCTGCTTGGGGAGCCGCTGATGGAGCCAGGCTTTGATGGACAGGAGGAGTTCTCTGGGGAGAGGGGTGTTAAAGGTACAGAAACGCCACCATGTCAGGTGGCATGAGGCAATCAGAACTTGAAGCAGCCAGGGATGCAGCTCTATCTTGAACCCCATGCAAGAGGTGGCACTATAACACCAGAGGGACAGAGATCCATCTAAATCACAAGCTGGCAGTACCCCCTCCATTGCTATATAACCTCCCATGGCTCCCCATTGCCCCCAAGATAAAGTCTAAACTATTATGAATGTGGCTTACGAGGACCTTTGGCATCTGATCCCTACTGACCTCCCCCCCACCCCACAGACTGTTTTTAGTCCATTTCCATTTAAAATCACTATTAACAGGTAAGGGCTTACTGTTGCCATTTTATTGTTTTCTAGCTCTTTTTTTTTTTTTTGTCTTTTTGCCTTTTCTAAGGCTGCTTCCCGAGGCATATGGAGGTTCCCAGGCTAGGGGTCTAATCGGAGCCGTAGCTACTAGCCTACACCAGAGCCACAGCAACGCGGGATCCGAGCTGCGTCTGCAGCCTACACCACAGCTCACAGCAACGCCAGATTGTTAACCCACTGAGCAAGGTCAGGGACCGAACCCTCAACCCTATGGTTCCTAGTCAGATTCGTTAAACACTGTGCCACGACGGGAAGTCCTCTATTTTTTTTTTTAATTTTTAAAAAAACTTTTGGTTTTTTAGGGAGTTCCTGTCGTGGCTCAGAGGTTAACGAATCCGACTAGGAACCATAAGGTTGCGGTTTCGATCCCTGGCCTCGCTCAGTGGGTTAAGGATCTGGCGTTGCTGTGGCTGTGGTGTAGGCCAGCAGCTACAGCTCCGATTAGACCCCCTAGCCTGGGAACCTCCATATGCCACAGGAGTGGTTCAAGAAAAGGCAGAAAGACAAAAAATAAAAAAATAAAAAACTTTTGGTTTTTTAGGGCCACACCTGTGGTGTATATGGAGGTTCCCTGGCTAGGGGTCAAATTGCAGCTGCAGCTGCCGGCATATACCACAGCCACAGCAATGCTGGATCCAAGCTCCTTTGCGACCTACACCACAGCTCTTGGCAAGGCTGGATCCTTAACCCACTGAGCAAGGCCAGGGATCGAACCCGTGTCCTCATGGATACTAGTTGGATTTGTTAACTGCTGAACCATGACGGGAACCCGTCTGGCTCTTTTTCAGATCTTGCTTCTTGTCCTGTTGTCTCTCTGTGTGTTTTGATGTCTTGGTATCAATATACTTTGATTTCTTTATTCTGTTCCTTTGTGTACTCCCTACAGGTTTTTTCCTTTTAATGACCACGAGACTCACATAAAATGTCTTAAAATTGTAAGATCTGCTTTTCAACTAATGACTGAACCTTGAGTACATTCCTAAGCTGTAAACTTTACTTCTCCTCCCCTTCACCTTTCAAGGTACAGTTTACATGTTTTTATATTGTGTGTCCAATAACCGTTTATTGTGGTTGTAGTTATTTTTTACCAGCTTTCCTTTTTAACTTTTCAGTTGGAGTTGTGTGTGGATTACACAGCGTTACCATATCACAGAATCTAAGCTTGACCTTGTGTTTACCATGACCAGTGAGTTTTAGGCTACCTCCTTTTTGGGGGGAGCAGTTCCGGGGCAAGGAGTCGAACCCGAGCCACAATAGTGACCTGAGCCGCAGATGTGACGATACTTGATCATTCACCTGCTGAGCCACCGAGGAATTCCAACCTTCTTAATGTTCTAATGATGTTAATTAGCATCCTTCTGCTGCCACTCAAGAATTCTCTAACTTTTTTTTTTCTTTTTTGGCTGCAGCAAGCAGCAGCTTGATGTGGGATCTCCGTTCCCAGATCAGGGATTGTACCTGGGCTGTGTGGTGAAAGCACCAAGTCCTAAGCACTAGACCATCATGGAACTCCCCCTTTTAACGTTTCTTGTAAGACTGGCCTTGTGATAACTCCCTCCACTTGTGTGCACTTGGGGGAATCTTTATTTTGCATTCATGTCTGAAGGACAGCTTTGCTGGATACAGAATTCTGGGTTGATGATTTTTTTCTCTTGATGTTTTTGAATAGATCATCCCATTCTCTCCTGGCCTGAAACGTTTTTGTTAAGCTAGTCACCTGTAGTTTTATGGGGGCTCCCTTGTATGTAGGTATGGGGCCACTGGCTTGGCCCTGCAGACAGACCATCAGCTCTGCCTGCCAGACTCTGCCTTCCAGCCGTGCTGGGCTACACAGCCCCCAGCTGTTACCATTCAGGCTTTCTGGTCCAGAGGGGGCCCAGCTACACTTGGGAGTGGGCGGGGCTATCAATTGGCATGCGGGGGCGGGGGCGGGGGCGGGGGGTGGGGTGGTGTGGACCAGGCTGCAGGGCGGGCAGGGCTCTTCCTCTGAGGGCAGACCTGTGTCCAGCCAAGTTCGCTCTTCAGAGGGTGACCTTCTTGGCTCCACACATGAGCAAAGCTGCTGGCTGAGACGACTCCGTGGATACTGCAGGTACGAAGTTGTCTGAGGAGATCCTAGGGCTGGTTGTTGCAAGCTCCTCCCCCCTCCCCCATGCCCCCTCCTGCTCCCATTCCCGGTGGTCTGGCCCTGGAGATTCCCCTGCACTCCCAGTGGGGTGAGACTAGAGCGGAGAGTTCCCAAGAAGCGACCCACAATGTTGGGGGAGTTGGCTGTCCACCCTGAGTTCACTTTGCCCCCTGGAGGAGACCTCGTGGTTGGTGCTGCGCCTGCTGGGGGAGAGGCAATGTGGTCAGTACCGTCACAGTTTCTCTTACCCTCTGATGTAGCCTGTCTTGGTCATTGGGGTACACGGGATGCTCAGCCTCATCCTCATGTTCTAGGATGTTCTCAGTGGTGTCTTGTCCATGAATAGTTGTTGCCATTCCTATGGGGGAGGGGCCAAGTCAGGAGCCATGTTTGTCACCATCTAGGTGGCATCATCTCCCTCTTCCTCTGCTTTTATACTCCCGGGAAGAGTTGCAGGTCCCCAAACTCATCTCCTCCGGATCTTTACACTTGCTGTTCCCTCTGCCAGGAACATGGGGCCTCTCTCCCTTACCTTTCCTTCTTCTGTTTATCCTTTGGCTCTCAATTGGAGGTCAACTCCTCCAGGAAGCCCTCCCTGCCCCCTATTTTTTTTCTGGATTATGTCCCCTTCTCTTTGTAAGCTCTGATTGCCAAGGACAGCTTATATCTCGATCTGTAGGAGTGTGCTAGAGTAGTCTGAAATCCTTGGAGGATTCATGGGTGGGGGTGGGGGAGACATGTTTGTAGACCAAGATGCAAGCCAGAAAGGGCTTGGCAGGGCAGGGGAAGGGCTATCAGAAAGAAGGACCAGCCCGTGCAAAGGCGTGGAGGCAGGACTTACCAGAATGGGTTTGTAGGGCAGCAGGTCCATGCTGTCCAGTGTGTCTGGGGTCTAGCACTGGTGGAGCATCAGAGGTGCCTGTCACGTTGCTTCATCACACTACATATGTGTGTCTCGTGGCCACTGCCAGGGCCGGGAGGACTGCAAGAATAATCAGCAAATAGATTGTGCTTCTGCTCACCCTGTGGTTGGCAAGGCTGATTGTTTCAATACGGCTTTCACCAGGGTCATGGACAAATGCTGGCTGCTGTTTCTATCTCTTGGCTCCAGAAGTCCCATGCGCCCTCTTATGGGCAGGTGGGGCAGTGGCCTCTACAGAGGGGCCCAAGCTAGCTAGCTCTTAGTGCCAAGGTCTCTCAGGAAGTCATGTGATCTTTTTTTTTTTTTTTTTTTGTCTTTTTGCTATTTCTTTGGGCCGCTCCGGCGGCATATGGAGGTTCCCAGGCTAGGGGTCCAATCGGAGCTGCAGCCACCAGCCTACGCCAGAGCCACAGCAACGCGGGATCCGAGCTGCGTCTGCAACCTACACCACAGCTCACAGCAACGCAGGATCGTTAACCCACTGAGCAAGGGCAGGGACCGAACCCAAAACCTCATGGTTCCTAGTCGGATTCATTAACCACTGCGCCACGATGGGAACTCCCCAGTCATGTGATCTTGATTTGAGTCACTGTTGGGAAGATTTATTGTAGGTAAAACCAGAGACCTCAATCCATTTTTTAAAAAAATCTTTATTTTGGAATGATTTTAGATCCATAGGAATTTTCCAAGATAGTACAGAAAGATAACTGTACGATTATCTGAATATGATTACATGCATCTTAACCCACCATTAGTATAATATCAAAACCAGGAAACTGACATGGGTACTTCCTATCTCATTTTGTGCAATTGTATCACACACGTGTGGACTCTTTTTTTTCTGATTATAGTTGATTTACAACGTTGTGCCAATTTCTACTGTAAAGCAAAGCGACCCAGTCATTTGTATATATATTCCTTTTTTATATTATCTTCCTCCATAGTCTTTCCCAGGATATTGGATATAGTTCCCCGTGCTATACAGTAGAACCTTATTGTCTATCCATTCTAAATGTAATAGTTTGCATCTACAAACCCCAAACTCCCAGTCCATCCCACTCCCAACCCCTGCCCCCTTAACAACTACAAGTCTATTCTCTTGAGTCTGTTTGTGTTTCATAGATAGGTTCATTCGTGCCGTATTTTAGATTCCACATTTAAGTGGCATCATTTGGTATTTATCTTTCAGACTTACTTTACTTAGTATGAGAATCTCTAGTTGCATCCCTGTTGCTGCAAACGGAGCAGTGTTAGTGTAGTAGTGAGCATAGCTGCCTTCCGTATTGTGGCAAATGACATTATTTCATTCTTTTTCATGGTTGAGTCGTATTCCAGTCTGTATATTTACCACATCTTAATCCATTCATCTGTCCATGGACATTTAGGTTGTTTCCATGTCTTGGCTATTGTGAATAATGTTGCTGTGAACATAGGTGCATGTATCTTTTTGAATTATAGTTTTGTCCAGATATATGCCCAGGAATGGGATTGCTGGATCATATGGTAGTTCTATTTTTAGTTTTCGAGGAACCTCCACACTGTTTTCCATAGTGGTTGTACCAGTATATATTCCCACCAACAGTGTAGGAGGGTTCTCCTTTCCCCACACCCTCTCCAGCATTTGTTATTTGAAGACTTATTAATGATGGCCATTCTGACCGGTGTGAAGTGGTACCCACACTGTAGTTTTGATTTGCAGTTCTCTAATAATTAGTGATGTTGAGCATTTTTTCTTGTGCCTACTGGCCATGCATATGACTTCTTTGGAGAAATATCTGTCTAGGTCTTCTGCCCAATTTTCAGTTGGGCTATATGTTTTTGTGGTTGTTGAGTTGTATGAATTGTTTGTATATTTTGGAGATTTAGCCCTTGTTGGTTGCATCATTTGAAACTATTTTCTCCCATTCCGTAGGGTATCTTTACCTTTTTTTCCTTTAAATTGTTATTTCCCCAATACAATATTTTTTTCTACTGTACAGCATGGTGAGCCAGTTACACCTACATGTATACATTCTTTTTTCTCCCATTGTCATGCTCCGTCATAAGCGACTAGACATAGTTCTCAGTGTTACATAGCAGGTTCTCATTGTTAATCCATTCCAAAAGCAATAGTTTGCATCTATTAACCCCAATTTCCCAATCCATCCCACTCTCTCCCTCTCCCCCTAGAACAAGTCTATTCTCCAAGTGCATGATTTTCTTTTCTGTGGAAAGGTTCATTTGTGCCATATATTAGATTCCAGATATAAGTGATGTCATTTTGTATTTGTCTTTCTCTTTCTGAGTTACTTCACTCAGTATGAGAGTCTCTAGTTCCATCCATGTTGCTGCAAATGGCATTATTTTGTTCTTTTTTTGTGTGTCTTTTTACCTTTTCCAGGGCCACTCCCATAGCATATGGAGTTCCAAGGCTAGGGGTCCAATCAGAGCTGCAGCCACCAGTCTACACCAGAGCCACAGCAACTCGGGAGCCGAGCCGCATCTGCGACTTACACCACAGCTCACGGCAACACTGGATCGTCAACCCACTGAGCAAGGCCAGGGATCGAACCGCAACCTCATGGTTCCTAGTCAGATTCGTTAACCACTATGCCATGACGGGAACTCCTATTTTGTTCTTTTTTATGGCTGAGTAGTATTCCATTGTGTATATATACCACATCTTCCTAATACAATCACCTGTCAATGGACATTTGGGTTGTTTTCATGTCTTGCTATTGTGAATAGTGCTGCAATGAACATGCGGGTGCATGTGTCTTTTTTAAGGAAAGTTTTGTCCGGATGTATGCCCAAGAGTGGGATTGCTGGGTCATATGGTAGTTCTATGTATAGATTTCTAAGGTACTGTAGGGTATCTTTTCTTTTCTTATGGTTTCCTTTGCTGTGCAAAAGCTTGTAACTTTAATTATGTCCCATTGGTTCATTTTTGTTTTTATTTCTTTTGCCCTGGGAGACTCACCTAAGAAAACATTGGTACAGGTTATGTTAGAGAATGTTTTGCCTATGTTCTCTTCTAGGAGTTTTATGGTGTCATGTCCTGGTATTTAAGTCTTTATCCATTTTGAGTTTATTTTTGTGCATGATGTGAGGGTGTGTTCTGGTTTCATTGACTTACACGCAGCTGTCTAGTTTTCCCAGCACCACTTGCTGAAGAGACTTTTCCCCATTTTATATGCTTGCCTCCTTTGTTGAAGATTAATTGACAGTAGGTGTCTGGGTTTATTTCTGGATTGTCTATTCTGTTCCCTTCTGTCTGTATGTCTGTTTTTGTACCAGTACCACACTGTCTTGATGACTGTGGCTTTGTAATACTGTCTGGTCTGAGAGAGTTTTGCATTCTGTTTTTGTTTGCTTGTTTGTTTTGGTTTGGTTTTTGTTTGTCTTTTTAGGGCTGCACTTGTGGCATATGGAGGTTCCCAGGCTAGGGGTTGAAATGGAGCTGTAGCCACTGGCCTACGCCACAGCCACAGCAACACTAGATCTGAGCCACTTCTGGGACTTACACCACAGCTCACGGCAATGCTGGATCCTTAGCCCACTGAGCAAGGCCAGGGATTGAACCTGCATCCTCATGGATACTAGTCAGATTTGTTTCTGCTGAGCCACAATGGTAACTCCCTGTTTTGTGATGTTTTGTTTTGTTTTTCCCTCAGGATTGCTTTGGCAATTCTGGGCCTTTTATGGTTCCATATAAATTTTTGGGTCATCTATTATAGTTTGTGGAAAATGTCATGGGCAATTTGATAGGGATCACATTAAATATGTCGATTGCTTTGGGTGGTATGGTCATTTTAACAATATTAAGTCTTCCAGTCTAGGAGCATGGGATATCTTTCCACTTCTTCGAATCCTCATTAGTTTTCTTCATTAGTATTTTACAGTTCTCAGCATATAAATTTTTCACCTCCTTAGGTTTATTCCTAGTTATTTTGTTTTGGTGTGATTTTGAAAGGTATTGTTTTTTAACATAGTAGTTTCTGTTATTATAAAATGCAACTAATTTCTGAATGTTAATCTTGTATCCTGCTTTGCTGAATTTGTTTATCAGATCAAAATGTTTAACTGATTTGTTTATCAGTTTTTGCCTGGAGTCCTCAAGGTTTTCTATATATAGTATCATGTCATCTCTATATTGTGACAATTTTACCTCTTCCATTCCAATTTGGATACCTTTTCTTTTTCTTGTCTGGTTGCTGTGACCAGGACTTTCTATATTATAGTGAATAAAAGTGGTGAGGTGAGATTCCTTGTCTTGTTCCATACTTTAGTGGAAAGTTTTCGTCTTTTCTCTGTTGAGTGTTATATTGGCAGTGGGTCATGTCGAGTCTTATAACCACTATCCAGACATAGACCTGTTCCATCTCCACAAAGATCTCCCTAGAGCTACACCTATGGAGTCACTTCATTTTGAGCCCCTGGAGACCACCCACCTCCCTTTCACCTCTATAATTTTGGTTATTTCAAGAATGTCTTATAAAGGGAATGGTACAGTAGGTTGTGTGTTGAGATTGCTTTTTTCACTCAAATTCGTGCCCTTGAGATTCGTCTAAGCATTACGTGATCAGGGTTCCTTTTTATTACTGAGTAGCATTTTTTGGTAGATGGACCACGGTTTGCTTAATGGATGAATCCCTGTTGCAGGACATTGGAGTCATTTCCAGTTTTTGTCTATTATGAACCAAGCTGCGACAGACACTCGTGTCCAGGTTTTTGCAAGCACATAAGTTTTCATTTCTCTGGGATCAATGCCCAGGAGTACAATTGCTGGATCGTATGGTAAGTGTTTAGTGTTTTAAGAAACTGCCAAGCTAAGTCCCAGAGGGGCTGTACCATTTTACATTCCCACCAGCAGACCATGAGATCCAGTTTCTCCGTTCTCAGAGCAGCTTTTATCTTCATTCAGGCTGATCCTGGTAGCCCCACAGCCCAGACTTTTTTTTTTTTTTTTGGAAGGATAGCAGCCATTGAAAAAGAGGGAAACATGGGCTCATAATTCTATTTCAGGGGGAATTCTACCAATGAATTTTTGTGTCTCCCCAGAATCCCTACTTTGAAGCCCTAATTCCTGTAATGGCATTTGGTGGTGGAGCCTTTTGGAGGTAATTGGGTTTTGATGAGGTCAGGAGGGTGGTGCCCGCATGACGGAATTAGTGCCCTTATACAGGGATGAAGGGACCAGAGCGCTGTGAGAACATGGCAAGAAAGGGGCTGTTTGCAGGCCAGGGAGAGGGCTCTCGCTAGAACCTGACCACACTGGCACCTCCCTGATCTTGGACTTCTAGCCTCCAGAAGTGTGAGAAATAAATTCCTGTTTAAGGCACCCAGTCAACAGTATTTTTTTTTTTTAATGGCAGCTCCCGCTGAGGAAGACAAGTTAGAAAGCTCCCAGGCCCCAGAGCTCTGAGTCTTCCTAAGCTTAGGGGAGCCAAGATTCTATCAACTACCAGACAGAACATCCACACAAATCAGGCGCCAGAATTTGAAGCACACATTGGAGGTGTTCACAGAGGACTTTATCTTGAAAGACAAAATATGTGGTTTGCTTTATTTTATCCTGTGGTCCATACAGTTTAATTTACTCTTGCAGCCACGTGGGAATCTGCAAATATACAGAAGAAACTGTCAAGTGTTTGGGACAATGTGAGCATATTTTTCTCTCAACAAATTGTACTCTGGAGTGACATACACCTCTCTGCCCTTTTGATTTTGCAGTGCTAATAACCACAGGGGCTTTTAAGTGTGCACACACACACACACACACACACAAATGAGGTTCTATGAGTTCTGCCAAGAGCTCTTCTCTCTTAATCCATTGCCAATCAGATCTGTCTCTTTTGGTTTTTTAACTTTTTATTTTGAAATAATTATTGATGGATAGGAAGCTTCAAAAATAGTAGATAGAGTCCTGTGTACCCTTCATCCAGCTTCCCCCAATGACAGCTTTCATGGTTATAGGACAACATCAAAGCCAGGCAATTGACATTGGGATAGTACTGCTAGTTACATAATAATATTAAGATTTCATTTTTTTTAACTTGCCTGTGTATGTGTATATATGTGTGTATTTCTTCTTCTTCTTCTTCTTTTTTTTGTCCCCCTGAGGCACATGGAGTTCCCAGACCTGAGTCCACAGTTGCGACCTACTCCGAAGCTGTGGCGATAACACTGGATCCTTAACCCACTATGCTGGACCAGGGATGGAACCTGCATCCTAGTGCTCCAGGGATGCTGCCAATCCTATGGCACCACAGCAGGAACTCCATATGTGTGTGAGTTTCTCTTCAGTTTTATTCCATGGATAGATCTGTGTACCCACCATCACTGCCAAGATCCAGGACTTCTCCATCTCCAAAAAGCAATTCTCTCATGCTAGTTCTCTATATTAGCCCCACCTCCACTTCTCTGCCCCCAGGAAACCACTAATCCACTCTCTATCTCTTTCGTTTGGTTGTTTTGAGAATATTGTATGAGTGTAATCAGACAGCATGTAATCTTCCCAGATCCACCATCTTTTGGGAGTTCCTACTGTGGCTTAGTGGGTTAAGAACCTGACATGTATCCATGAGGATGTGATTCAATCCCTGGCCTCACTCAGTGGGTTAAGGATACGGCATTGCCATAAGATGCAGGGTAGGTGACAGATGCAGTTCAGATCCTGCATTGCTGTGGCTGTGGTGTAGGCCAGTGGGGCAGCTCTGATTCAACCCCTAGCCTGGGAAGGCGCAGGCTTATAAACAAAACAAAACAAAAACAAACCAAAACCGTCTTTGTTCTCAAGGGGAGCTTTGATCTCAAGCTCCCCTTGAGATCTGTCCAGGTTCCTGTGTGTATCCATTAGTTTCCCCCTTTTCTGGCTGAGTAATATTCCATGTATTGGTTTGCCAATGTTTGTCCACCCATTCAATCACCAAAGGACGTTTGGTTTCCAGTATTTTCCTCTGATGAATGGAGCTGTTCTGAATATTTGTGTACACTTTTTTGCATGAACATATGTTTTCATTTTTCTGGGATAAATGCCCAGCAATACATTTGTTGAGTTGTATGGCGGCTCCATGTTTGGTTTTTTAAAAGAAACTGCCATTCTGTGGACCAAAGCTTCTCTACCATTTTATATTTCCACCAGCAGCATGTGAGAGTTTCTCTGTATCCTCTCCAGTATCTGGTGGTGTCACCATTTTTTGCTTGAGCGCTTTTACTAGGTGTGGTGGTATCTCATTGTGGTTTTCGTTCACAAATTCCCTCCTGGGTAATGATGTTGAACATCTCTTCATGTGCCTTTTTACCCTCAGATCATTCTCTTCCCCCCCAAAAAAAATTATTGAGGCTTTCCATACATTAAAGAATGCATATATTCAGTGTATATCTTGATGAATTGTTACATTTGCATGGAGTGTTGTAACCACTGCCCAGATGAAGACATACAACGTGACCAAAAAGGACACCAGAAGATTCCTTCATGTCCCCTTTCAGTTATTATCTTTTCTAGCAGCAATCAGTGATTTGATCTGGGGGACAATGGAATACAAAATAAAGGCCCCTGAAGAGGTCTACATCCTAGTCCCCAGAAGCTGTAAAATGTTAGTTGACATGGCAAAGGGGAATTAAGTTTGCAGATGGAAAGAAGGTGGCTGGCTGGTCGGCTGACCTTAAAATAGAGATTATCATGGATTATACAGGTAGGCCCAAGGAATTAAGATTCTGAGAATGGAGGAGAGAGAGAGAGAGATGACTTGAGAAGGACTTGATCCACCATTGCTGGCTATGAGGATGGAGGAGAGGGCCACAAACCAAGGAATGTGGTTACCTGTAGAAGCTGGTAAAGGCAGAAAAGGATTCTCCCCTGGAGACTCGAGAAAGAACCAGCCCTGCCCACACCTGGATTTTAGCGCCATATGAAAAACCTCTAACCAGCAGAATTGTAAGGGAAGACATTTGCGTTATTTTAAGCCATAGAATTTTGGTTAACACATTCCAGTAGCGATACCTGCTAGAGATGAGTTTGTTCTGTTCTTGAACTTCATCTAAATGCAACCACAAAGAAAGTGATCTTTTGCATCTAGCTTCTTTTGTATACAAGGTGTTTGAAATTCATCCATGCTGGCTGTAAAAATATTGTATTCCATTTTATTGGTAAATGGATGGACCATCTTATGGATAGACCAATTTGCTTATGCATTCTTAACTTGGTTTTTTTTTTTTGTTTGTTTGTTTGTTTTTAGGGCTGCACCCATGGCATATGGAGGTTTCCCGGGCTAGGGGTTGAATTGGAGCTGCAGCCGCAGGCCTACGCTACAGCCACAACAATGCCAGATCTGAGCCGTGTCTGTGACCTACACCACAGCTCACAGCCACGCTGGATCCTTAACCCACTGAGCAAGGCCAGGGATTGAACCTGCACACTCATGGATACTAGTCGGGTTCGTTAACCACTGAGCCATGATGGGAACTCCCTGCATTCATTCACTTGTTGATGGACAACTGGGTTGTCTTCAGTTGGATGCTATTATAAATAAGGTCCCTGTAAATATTTGTATAGAGATGTAAACATATGTTTTCATTTTGCTTGGGTAAATACCTAGGGCAGGATGATTGGACCCTGGCAATATCATCAACTTTATAAAGATCTGCCGAACCCTTTTCCAAAGTGGTTTTACCCTATCTTTCATCCCCACCAGCAATATCTGAGCATTTCAGTCGCCCCACAGCCTCACCAACACTTGACATTGTCAGGCTTTTTAAATTTTAGACACTCAAGAGCCACGCTGTCCATTGCAGTAGCCATTAGCCACATGTGGCTACTTATTTGTTTATTTATTACTTTTAATTGTAGTATGGTTGACATACAATATTATACTGGTTTCAGGAGTATAACACAGTATTTTGATATTTAATAGATTATATTCCATATAAAGTTATTATAAACCATTAACTGTATTCCCTGTGCTGCACATGTGACTATTATAAATTCGAATTTATTCAAATGAAATAAAATTGAAAACTCAGCCCTTCAGTCACATTTCACCTGTTCCATGGCCACATGTAGCTAGAAGCTACCATCTTGAATGGTACAGATAGAAACCATTTTCACCATTGCAGAAAGTTCTAGTAGATAGCACTTTGCTAGTGAGTATGAAGAGGTATCACATTATGGCTTTAATTTTTTAAATTGAAGTATAATTGATTTCCAATGTCATGCTAGTTTCAGATGTATAGCAAAGTGATTCAGTTATACAGATGCACATATCCATCCTTTTTCAGATTCTTTTCCATTATAGGTTATTACAGGATATTGAATATAGTTCTCCATGCTCTATAGTAGGTCCTTGTTGTTTATCTATTTTATACATAAAAGTTTGTATATGTTAACCCCAGACTCCTAATTTATCCCCCCCTTTCTCCTTTGGTAACCATAAGTTTTCTGTATCTGTGAGTCTGTTTCTATTTCATAGATAGGTTCATTTGTGCCATATTTTAGATTCCACATATGAGTGATATCATATGGTATTTTGTCCTTTGCATTCTGACTTAGTATGATAGTCTCTGGTTGCATCCACGTGGCTGCAAATGGCATTATTCCATTCTTTTTTATAGCTGAGTAATATTCCACTGTACATATGTACAACATCTTCTTGATCCATTCATCTGTCAGTGGATATCTAGGTTTTTTCCATGTCTTGGGTATTGTAAATAGTGCTGCTATGAACATAGGTGGTGCATGTATCTTTTTGAATTACAGTTTTCATCTTTTCTTGAATCCCAGGACTGAGATTGCTGGATGATATGGTAACTCGATTTTTAGTTTCTTAAGGAACCTCCATACTGTTCTCCATAGTGGCTGCACCAATTTACATTCCCACCAACAGTGTAGGAAGTTTCTCTTTTCTCCACACCCTTTCCAGCATTCATTATTTGTAGAATTTTTTTTTTTCTTTTACAGCCGCACCTGGGGCATAGGGAAGTTTCTGGACCAGGGGTGAAATCAGAACTGCAACTGAGGCCTACAGCCATGGCAACAATGGATCTGAGCCACATCTGCGACCTCCACCACAGCTTGTGGCAATGCTGGATCCTTAACCCACTGAGCAAAGCCAGGGATTGAACCTGCATCCTTACAGAGACAATGTTGGGTCCTTAACCCACTGAGCCACAATGGGAACTCCTGTAGACTTTTTGATAATGGTCATTCTGACCAGTGTGAAGTGATACTTCATTGCAGTTTTGATTTGCATTTCTCTAAAAATTAGTGATGTTGTCCTGTTGGCCATCTGGATGTGTTCTTTGGAGAAATGTCTATGTAGATCTTCTGCCTATTTTTTATTGGATTTTTTTTTTTGATATTGAGGTGTATGAGCTCTTTGTATATTTTAGAAATTAAGCCCTTGTTGGTTTCATCATTTGCAAATATTTTCTTCCAGTCCATTGGTTGTCTTTTCATTTTGTTTATATGGCTTTAATTTTTATTTCTCAATGTCACTTTGTAAACCTCTCCCCCTTTTTGCTTAAAACCATCCAGTGTTGGATTCAAGAAACCTGGCTGATAGCCTTCTCCACAGAGAGGAGGGACCATAGTTGGTGATCTCCCCATCAGATCTTCACAGAGCAGCAGCCTGTGTGGTTGGCTGTAATGTGGGGGGAGGGGCAGATTCTTGGGCATGGCCTTACTTTCCTACCTCCTCTCTGGGCCATGACCAAGGACCCCCATCTCTCTTGCCACCCCCATATCCAGTCCCTCACCACATCCTTCATTCCATGACTCTCCTCCCCCACTCCTCCCTGATAACTGCCCTCGCCACCTGCTCCCAGGGTCCCCCCCCCTTTAGCACCTTCTCCATGCAAAATGATGGAGAATGATCCTTGTAAAACATATATCCAATCATCTTTATTGCGAGAATGTCAGTTTCAGGAGGGTAAGGATCTTGCTCTGATTTGATCACTGCTGGATATCAAGTGCCTGGTATACAGTAGGCGCTCAACAAATGTTTGTTGCATAAACGAATGGATGGCTGACAACCAGTACAACACAAATTGTGGGTGGCCCACCCAATAACCATTCTCCCCCTCTTCTTTGGTAACAGAGTCTTGGTTTAATTTAGGGCACCAATGCATCAATTAAAAGACTCCTTTACAACTAGATGTGATCTTATGACTACATTCTGCCCGATGAGATTCTAGCAGAAGTTTGTCTGGGATTTCTGGCTCCTTTAAAAGAAGCTGATTCTGGTGGAATCTACATTATTTTATCCTTCACCTGCCCCCAACCGCCCCTTTCTCCTTCCTGCTGCCTGGAATGCAAGACGGCTGGCTGGGGCTCTGGCAGCCACTTTGGATCCTAAGGTGACTCTGGGAAGGGTAGAGAGAGAAGAGGGAGGAAGCCTGGGATGCTGATGTCCATGGATGTGCCGACGAGCCCAGAATTGCTCACCTCCAAATATCTTTATCTTATTTGAACCATCACTTTGGCATTTACTTTTTTTTTTAATTGTTATTTCCCCAACACATTTTTTTCCCCCACTGTACAGCATGGGGACCCAGTTACACATACATGTATACATACTTTTTCCTCCCATTATCATGCTCTGTCGTAAGTAACTAGACATAGTTCTCAGTGCTACACAGCAGGATCTCATTTTTAATCCATTCCAAAAGCAATAGTTTGTATCTGTTAACACCAAGCTCCCAATCCATCCATTTACTTTTTATCTTAGATTGGGTTTCCTGAAATGAGTATGTAGGAGCAAGTAGTTTATGTGGGAGGTGATCCCAGGAAGCCCTGGAAGTAGAAGTGGAGAAGTTAGATGCAGAAGAAATGAGCAGATCCAACACAAGAAGCATGCATAAGTTGGAGACAGTTTTGGGTAACTGGGGCTCAGTCTACCTGATCCCCAGAGACAGCAGAGAACTCAACCTGAGTTGTCCTACTTGAAGGACAAGGGAGCTAGGAAACTAAGGTACCCAAATCCTTCTGTCCTTGTAAATGAGGGATGAATGAGAGGCAAGCATCAGGTGAGAGCCCATAAACCCCCAACACCCCAGGTCACCGTACACTGGGCTGGGCTTGCTCTGGCAGTCGGAGAAGACTCCCACCACAGAATGGGGGTTTACTTCCTACAGCCTTTGGTATGCTGAGGTGAGCCCGAGGGTGTGGCGGGGTGTGGCCATCTTCCAAGTCCCCCTGTTCTTCTAGGACAGGCTCCTTGGGGTGGATCAAGGTCCCGCATCCCTTGCCTCCACCTCCTTGGACCTTACTCCTTGCTACACTCTCCACCTCCAGATTCGCCCGAGGTATCAAGCCCCTTCTGCCTCTTCCGCCCAGCAGGCCTCTCCCCAGGCTGCTCCCTGGAACACCCTCCTCCCCCACCCCCACCGTGGTCAACTCCTGTTCATCCTTTGAGTCTCAGCTTAAATGCTGCCTTCTCCAGGAATCCTCCCCTGATCTCCCCACCCAGTTTGAGTCCCCCCTCCCCCCTTGCCAGCTTCCTGAACTTTCCTGCACTTGCCTTTGGAGAGATGCTCATAGCCCTATTGATACAATTATTTGTACCTGATTTAGGGTTTGTCTCATGTGCCTGTATCCCTAAAACCGCCTCATTGTATCTCAGGCTTCCAGCCTGGGGCTTTGGCACACAGCAGATGTTTGGTATCTACAGGGAAATTCATGAGGGCAGACCTTCCTCTGCCAGGGGAGTGACGTGTGGCCGGGATCACACAGCAGGGCCTGCTGGCATCCTTCCTGCCGCTTCCACGGTCCCCCTGGGAACTCCCTTGGTCCTTTACTCCAGAACTCCTGTAATTGAAAGCAAATGTTCCCTCCAGAAGTTTACCATATCTGTGTTCATCTTCTGTGCGGGCTAATTTTATTAAAGTTCCCCAAAGAGAGAATTGTAAATTCATTAGCGCACATCTTGGACCAGACCCTCCTGTAGGCCGGGTAAAAAAAAAAAAAAAATTAGAAGTCAGCTGGGCCTGATGATAATGAAACAGAAGATGCTCAAACATAATTCTTAATTAAACTGTAATGAGATAAGAAGTTGTCGCCGTCTTGTGGGCCTGGCCTGAGTCGCCCATGTTCTCATCATAATGCTGTGATTTATGGACCTCCTCCCTCAAAAATGTAATTAGTTTTTTCTCCCTGCTTAAAAAAAAAATCCTAAACATTATTCAGATTATTAAAAACAAAAAACAAACCCTGGGCTGCAATTGGGGGGAGGGTGTTTATCCTGGTGGGATATTGGTGTCAATTTAGAAAAGAATAAATGTAGGCAGCTGAAGGGGGTGGGGGCAGTTCAAGATGAGAAAATTCAGCGTGAAAGCAGGAAGCAGTATCCAGTTCTGTCCAGAGCCAGCCTCTTGAACGTGGGACTGGCTGGTTCTGCCTCCAGGGGGTGCCCATTCTTCTCTGCAGATCAGGGTCATTTAGGGCCTCCCTCAGAGGGAGGGTTCTGTGTCCTGGTTACTGAGCCCTGTGATTGGGGTGGGCATGTATCTCACAGGATTGCCTGGTGGCAAGTGACAGAAACCACTTTTGGCTGCCTCAGAGGGAGTGGGATTGAGTGGCAGGATATGGGGAGGGGGGGACTTACAAGATGAAAATTGGAGGACAGTTGGGCTGCATGGCCTCTTGCCACCTCCCTCTCCTCGTGTCACCTGTTCCAGTTTCAAAGCCCCAGGAGAAGGGTGACTCAGCCTAAACCCAGGACTGCCCCCCAGGTATCTTTGCACCAGAGTTGGGGAAAGACCAGTCCCTTCACCAAAAAAGGGCATGATGACAGTTGAAGCCGCATGCAGGGGGAGCTTCCCTGAAATAAAAGCCAGGTGCAGTTAAGCATGGCTGCTTAGGCCCCAAACGATGGCTGTCTGCTGTGGCACTTAAGGCAGGTTGTTTGAAGAGATGATTGTGGGGTGGGGAGGTGGGGGCTGTTGTCTGGGTCTCCAGCTAGGACATCTCATTCCTCAGGTGTAGGTACATCACTGCCACAATGACAGGAGTAATCCAAATCACTCACATTTGTTGAGCCCTCTCCTGTGCACATGACACCACGATCACCCAATGTATCAGTCAGCTGTTGCTGCATAACAAGTAATCCCAGCACTTAACTGCTTGGAATGACAACATTTATTATCCCACAGTTTCTTTGAGCCAGGATTCTGGGTGCAGCTTAAGTGGATGCCCTGCTTGAGGGTCTCAAAGGCTGTAATGGGGTGTTGGTCAGGAGCTGCAGCCTCATCTGAAGGCTCAATAGGCAAGGATCTGCTTCTAAGCTTCCTTTATAGCTGGTGGGCTGTGGGACTGAGGGCCTCAGTTCCTTGCTGGCTGAGGGCCAGGGACTTCCGCCTGTTCCTTGCCACATGGACACTCCATATGGCTGTTTGCATCATCACAGCAAGCCAGCAAGACTGTGAACAAGATGGAAATCCCAGGCATTTACTACCTAATCTCTGAAGTGAATTTCATAACTTTTGCCTTATTCTGTTTGTTCAAAGTAGGTCACCACATCCTGCCCTCACTCAAGGAGGGTTCACATAAGGGCATGACCACCAGGAGGTGAAGATCCTCAGGGGCCATAGCAGAACCAGCCCAACCATATTCTTTTGAACTTACTGAAGTATTGTTTAAGCTATTATTACTTTCCTTGCTTAACTATTTTTCCTTTGTTTCAGTATTCTCTCACTTCCCTAGTTAATAACTGCCTATGCTGCTCTTTGAAACTTGGGGAATGTCTCGGAAACCAGAGGTTTTCCTTTTCTTTACTTTTTTTTTTTAGCATTTAAAAAAATTTAAGTATAGTTGATTTACGATGTTGTGCCAATTTCTGCTGTACAGCAAAGTAACTCAATTATATATATGTGTGTATGTATATATACATATTCCTTTTCTTATGTTATCTTCCATCAAATCTTGGGTCTATCCCAAGAGATTGGATATAGTTCCTTTTGCTGTACTGTAGGACCTCATTGTTTATCTATTCTAAATGTAATAATTTACATTTACTAACCCCAAATTCTCAGTCCATCCCACTCCGTCCCCCCTCCCCCTTGGCAACCACAATTCTGTTCTCTGTCTGTGAGTCCGTTTCTGTTTGTGGATAGGTTCGTTAGTGCTGTAATTTAGATTCCACATATAAGTGATATCATATGGCGTTTGTCTTTCTCTTTCTGACTTGCTTCACCTAATATGGGAATCTCTAATTGCATCCATGTTGCTGCAGATGGTATTATTTTGTTCTTTTCTATGGCTGGGTAGTATCCCATTGTGTATATGTACCACATCTTCTGTATCCATTCATCTGTCACAGACATTTAGGTTGTTTCCTTGTCTTGGCTGCTGTGAATAGTGGTTCAGTGAACATAGAGGTGCATGTATCTTTTCCAACTGTAGTGTCATTCAGATATATGCCCAGGAATGGGATTGCTGGATCATATGATAGTTCTATTTTTAGTTTTCTGAGGAACTTCCATACAGTTTTCCATAGTGCTTGTACCAATTTACATTCCCACCGACAGTGTAGGAGGGTTCCCTTTTCTCCACACCCTCTCCAGCATTTGTTATTTGCAGACTTTTTGATGATGGCCATTCTGAGCAGTGTGAGGTGGTACCTTATTGCAGTTTTGATTTTCATTTATCTAATAATTAATGATGTTGAGCATTTTTTCATGTGCCTGTTTGCCATCTGTATGTCTTCTTTGGAGAAATGTCTGTTCAGGGGTCTTCTGCCCATTTTTCAGTTGGGTTGTTTGCATTTTTTGTTGTTGTTGAGTTGTATGAGTTGTTCGTATATTTTGGAGATTAAGCCCTTGTCGGTTGTATCATTTGCAACTATTTTCTCCCATTCCATAGTTTGTCCTTTTTTTTTTTATGGTTTCCTTTACTGTGCAAAAGCTTGTAACTTTAATTAGGTCCCATTGGTTTATTTTCGTTTTTATTTCTATTGCTTTGGGAGACTGACCTAAGAAAACATTTGTATGGTCGATGTCAGAGAATATTTTGCCTATGTTCTCTTCTAGGAGTTTTATGGTGTCATGTTTATGTTTAAATTTTTAAGCCATTTTGAGTTTATTTTTGTGCACATATGAGGATGTGTTCTAGTTTCATTGATTTACATGCAGCTGTCCAGTTTCCCAAGCACCACTTATTGAAGAGACTGTCTTTCCCATTTTATACTCTTCTCTCCTTTGTCAAGGATTAATTGACGGTAAGTGTTTGGGTTTATTTCTAGGTTCAGTTATTCTGTTCCATTGGTCTGTATGTCTGTTTTTGTACCAGTACCACACTGTCTCGATTAATATAGCTTTATAGTATTGTCTGAAGTCTGGGAGAATTATGCCTCCTGCTTATTTTTTTTTTCCTTCCTCAGGATTGCTTTGGCAATTCTGGGTCTTTTATGGTTCCATATAAATTTTTGGATCATTTATTCTAGTTCTGTGAAAAACATCATGGGCAATTTGATAGGGATTTGCATTGAATCTGTAGATTGCTTTGGGTAGTATTGCCATTTTAATGATATTAATTCTTCTAATCCAGGAGCAAAGAATATCTTTTCATTTCTTTGAATCCTCTTTAATTCCCTTGATTAATATTTTATAGTTCTCAGCATATAAGTCTTTGACCTCCTTGGTCAGGTTTATTCCTAGGTATTTAATTTTGGGGGGTGCAATTTTAAAAGGTATTTTTTAATGTTCCTTTTTAAATATTTCATTGCTAGTATACAGAAATGCAACAGATTTCTTTTTTCTTTTCTTTTTTTTTTTTTGTCTTTTTGCCTTTTCTAGGCCTGCTTCCCACAGCATATGGAGGTTCCCAGGCTAGGGGTCTAATCAGAGCTGTAGCTGCTGGCCTACTCCAGAGCCACAGCAATGCAGGATCCGAGCCACGTCTGCAACCTGCACCACAGCTCACGGCAAAGCTGGGTCCTCAAGCCACTGAGCAAGCCAGTGATCAAACCCACAAGCTCATGGTTCTTAGTTGGATTCGTTAACCACTGCGCCATGAGGGGAACTCCAGAAATGCAACCAAATTCTAAATGTTGATCTTATATCCTTCTACTTTGCTGAATTCATTGATCAGTTTGGGTAGTTTTTGTGTGGAGTCCTTAGGTTTTTCTGTATATAGCATCATGTCATCCGCATGGGGTGACAATTCTACCTCTTCTCTGCCAATTTGAATGCCTTTTATTTCTTTTGTCTGATTGCTGTGGCTAGGACTTCCAATACTATGTTGAATGAAAGTGGCGAGAGTGGGCATCCTTTTCCTGTTCCAGATTTTAGCAGGAAGGCTTTCAGCTTCTCTCCATTCAATGGTGTATTGGCTGTAGGTTTGTCATAAATGGCTTTTATTATGTTAAGGTATGTTCCCTCTATACCCACTTTGGTATGAGTTTTTATCATGAATGGATATTGAATTTTGTCAAACGCTTTTTCTGCATCTACTGAGGTGATCTACTGTGGTTTTTGACTTTACTTTTGTTAATGTGGTGTATGACGTTGATTGATTTTTGTATGTCGAACCATCCTTGTGAACTTGGGATGAATCCCACTTAGTTGTGGTGTATATCTTTTTTATATATTGTTGGATTCGGTTGGTTAAAATTTTGTTGAGAATTTTTGCACCTATATTCATCAAAGATATTGGCCTATAATTTTCTTTTCTTTTCTTTCTTTCTTTTTTTTTTTTGTTGTTGTCGTCTTTTTGCCTTTTCTAGGGCCGATTCCTGTGGCATATGGAGGTTCCCAGGCTAGGGGTCTAATCGAGCTGTAGTCGCTGGCCTATGCCAGAGCCACAGCAGCGTGGAATCCGAGCCGTGTCTGCAACCTGCACCACAGCTCATGGCAACGCCAGATCCTCAACCCACTGAGCAAGGCCAGGGACTGGACCCGCAACCTCATGGTTCCTAGTTGGATTCGTTAACAACTGCGCCATGATGGGAACTCCTATAAGATTTTTTTTTTTGTCTTTTTGGGGCCACACCCATGGCATATGGAGGTTCCCAGGCTAGGGGTCGAACTGGAGCTATAGCCGCTGGCCTACACCACAGCCACAGCAAATGTCAGATCCTTAACCCACTAAGCGAGGCCAGGGATTGTACCTGCGTCCTCATGGATGCTAGTCAGATTCGTTTCCACTGAGCCATGACAGGAACTCCACTTTTCTTTTTTTGGTAGTATCTTCGTCTGGTTTGTATATTAGGGTGATGGTGGCTTCATGGAATGTCTTTAGGTTTATTCCTTCTTCTTCAACCTTTTGGAAAAGTTTAAGAAGGGTGGGTATTAGTTCTTCTTTGTTTGGTATAATCTGCCTTTGCAGCCATCTGGTCCTGGACTTTTGTTTGTAGGGAGCGTTTTTATTATATGTTCAATTTCATTTCTAGTGATTGGTCTGTTCAGTTGTTACATTTATTCTTGATTTAGTTTTGGCAGGCTGTATGTCCCTAGAAAGTTTCCATTTCCTTTAGGTTGTCAAATTGGTTGGCATATAATTGTTCATGGTATACTCTTATGGTTTTTTGTATTTCTGAAGTATCTGTTGAGACTTCCCCTTTTTCATTTCTTATTTTGTTTGAGTTCTTTCTCTCCTCCTCTTCATGAGTCTGGCCAGAGGTTTGTCAATTTTGTTTACCTGTTCAAAAAACCAGCTCTTGGTTTCATTGATTTTTTCCTATGGTTTTTTAAATCTCTATTTTACTTATTTCCTTTCTGATTTTTATGATTTCTTTTCTTCTGCTGACTTTAGGTTTTGTTCGTTCTTTTTCTAATTCTTTTAGGTGGTAGGTTAAATTGTTGATTTGAGATTTTTCTTGTCTTTTTGAGGAAGGCCTGTATTGCTATGAATTTCCCTCTAAGTACTGATTTGCAGCATCACATAGATTTTGAATGGTTGTGTTTTCATTATCATTTGTCTGGAGGTATTTTTAAATTTCCCTTTTGATTTCCTCATTGACCCACTGGTTTTTTTAGTAACATGTTGTTTGTTTAGTCTCCATGTAGTCAGTTTTTTTCTCATTTCTTTTTCTGTGGTTGATTTCTAGTTTCATGCCATTGTGGTCAGAGAAGACACTTGAAATAATTTCTATACTCTTAAATTTGTTGAGATTAGTTTTGTGCTCCAGTATGTGGTCAGTCTTTGAGAATGTTCCATGTGCACCTGAAAAGAGTTTATATTCTGATTTTTTTTTGGATGTTATGTCCTAAAAATATCAATTAAGTCTAACTTTTCTATTGTGTCATTTAGGATCTCTATTGCTGTATTGATTTTCTTTTTCTTTTTTTTCATTACTCAAATGAATTTATCACATCTGTAGTTGTATAATGATCACAGGATTTCCATCCCACAGCCCAAGCACATCCCCCCATCCCCCAAACTGTCTCCTCTGGAGACCATAAGTTTTTCAATGTCTGTGAGTCAGCATCTGTTCTGCAAAGAAGTTCCGTCTGTCCTTTTTTTCAGATTCCACATGTCAGTGAAAGCATTTGATGTTGGTGTCTCATTGTATGGCTGACTTCACTTATCATGATAGTTTCTAGGTCCATCCATGTTGCAAAAAATGCTGGTATTTCATTCTTTTTAACGGCTGTGTGTCCATTGTGTATATGTACCACATCTTCTTGATCCACTCCTCTGTCAGTGGACATTTAGGTTGTTTCCATGTCTTGGCTATTGTAAATAGTGCTGCAGTGAACATCAGAGTACATGTGTCTTTGCGAGTCGTGGTTTTCTCTGGGTTAGATGCCCAGGAGTGGGACTGCTGGATCAAATGGTAGTTCTATGTTTAGTTTTCTGAGGAATCTCCATACTGCTTTCCACAGTGGTTGCACCCAATTTACAACCCCAACATTGTACTAGTGTTCCTTTTTCTCCACACCCTCTTCAGCACTCATTGTCTGTAGACTTTTGGATGATGGCCGTTCTGGCTGGTGTAAGGTGGTACCTCAGAGTGGTTTTGATTTGCATCTCTCTAATAATGAGTGATGTTGAACATCTTTTCATGTGTTTCTTGGCCATCCGTATGTCTTCTTTGGAGAACTGTCTTCTGCCCATTTTTTGATAGGCTTGTTTGTTTTTTTGGTATGGAGCTGCAGAAGTTGTTTATAAATTTTGGAGATTAATCCCTTGTCAGTTGATTCACTTGCAAAGATTTTCTCCCATTCTGTGTGTTGTCTTTTTGTGTTGTTAAGGGTTTCCTTTGCTGTGCAGAAACTTTTCAGTTTGATTAGGTCCCATTTGTTTATTTTCATTTTTGTTGTCAATACTCTGATAGGTGGATCTGAGAAGATGCTGCTGTCGTTTATGTCAGAGAGTGTTTGGCCTATGTTTTCCTCTAAGAGTTTTATAGTGTCTGGTCTTATATCTAGGTCTTTAATGCATTTGGAGTTTATTTTTGTGTATGGTGTTAGGGAGTGTTCTAATTTCATTCTTTTCCATGTGGCTGTCCAGTTTTCCCAGCACCACTTATTGAACAACCTGTCCTTTCTCCATTGTATATTCTTGACTCCTTTGTCATAGATTAGTTGGCTGTAGGTGCATGGGTTTAATTCTTGGGTTTCTATCCTGTTCCACTGATCTATATTTCTGTCTTTGTGCCAGTACCATGCAGTTTTGATGATTGTTGCTTTGTAGTATAGTCTGAAGTCCGGGAGCCTGATTCCTCCAGCTCCTTTTTTTCTTTTTCAGGATGTCTTTGGCTATTCTGGGTCTTTTGTGCTTCCAAACAAACTTTAAAATATTTTGTTTGAGTTCTGTGAAAAATGTCCTTGGTAATTTGATAGGGATTGCATTGAATCTGTAGATTGCCTTAGGTAGTGTAGTCATTTTGATAATATTAACTCTTCCAATCCATGAGCATGGTATATCTTTCCATCTATTTGTGTCATCTTTGATTTCTTTCATCAGTGTCTTATAGTTTTCAGAGTACAGGTCTTTTGTCTCTTTAGGTAGGTTTACTCCTAGATATTTTATTCTTTTGGATGCAGTGCTTCCCTAATTTCCTTTTCTGCTCTTTCATTGTTAGTGTATAGAAATGCTGTTGATTTCTGTGTATTGATTTTGTATCCTGCAACTTTTCCAAATTCATGGATGAGCTCTAACAGTTTTCTGGTAGAGTCTTTAGGATTCTCTAGGTATGGTATCATGTCATCTGCAAATAGGGATAGTTTTACTTCTTCCTTTCCAATTTGGATTCCTTTTATTTCTTTTACTTCTCTGATTGCTGTGGCTAGGACTTCCAGAACTATGTTGAAGAGTAGTGGCCAGAGTGGACATCCTTGTCTTGTTCCTGATCTCAGCAGGAATTCTTTCAGCTTTTACATTGAGAATGATGTTTGCTGTAGGTTTGTCGTATATGGCCTTTATCATGTTGAGGTAGGTTCCCTCTATGCCCACTTTCTGAAGGGTTTTTATCAGAAATGGGTGTTGGATTTTGTCAAAGGCTTTTTCCGCATCTATTGAGAGGATCATGTGGTTTTTATTCTTCAGTTTGTTAATGTGGTGTATCACACTGATGGATTTGCGGATATTGAAGAACCCTTGCATCCCTGGGATAAATCCCACTTGATCATGATGTACAATCCTTTTAATGTATTGTTGGATGCGGTTTCCTAGTATTTTGTTGAGGATTTTTGCATCAATATTCACCAGTGAAATTGGCCTGTAGTTTTCCTTTTTTGTGGAATCTTTGTCTGGTTTTGGTACAGGGTGATGGTGGCCTCATAGAATGAGTTTGGGAGTATCCCTTCCTCGGCAATTTTTTGAAATAGTTTCAGGAGGAGAGGTGTTAGCTCTTCTCTAAATGTTTGATAGAATTCGCCTGTGAAGCCATATTGTCCTGGACTTTTGTTTGTTGGAAGTTTTTTAATCACGGTTTCAATTTCAGTTCTTGTGATTGGTCCATTCATCTTTTCTATTTCATCTTGGTTTAGTCTTGGAAGATTGTACTTTTCTAAGAATTTGTCCATTTCTTCTAGGTTTTCCATTTTATTGGCATATAGTTGCATATAGTAGTCTCTTTGATCCTTGGTATTTCTGTTGATGCGTTGTTACTTCTCCTTTTTCATTTCATTTATTGATTTGAGTCCTCTCTTTTTGCTTGTTAAGTCTTGTAGGGGTTTATCAATTTGTTGATCTTTTCAAAGAACCAGCTTTTCATTTCATTGATTTTCTGTGGTTTTCCTTTTTCTATTTCATTGATTTCTGCTCTGATCTTTATGATTTCTTTCCTTTACTAACTTTAGGTCTTATCTGTTCTTCTCTCTCGAGCTGCTTGAGATGTAAAGTTAGCTTGTTTATTTGAGCTTTTTCTTGTTTCCTGAGGTGGGCTTGTATTGCTATAAACTTTCCTCTTAGAACAGCTTTTGCTGCATCCCATAGGTTTTGGAGTGTTGTATCTTCATTGTCATTTGCTGCCAGGTATTTTTAAATTTCCTCTTTGATTTCTTCAGCGATCCATTGGTTGTTTAGTAGCATGTTGTTTAGTCTCACACGTATTTGTGCTTTTTGCAGTTTTTTTCTTGTTGATTTCCAGTCATATAGGTTGTGGTCGGAAAAGATGATTGATATGACTTCAATTTTCTTAAAGTTACTGAGGTTGGATCTGTAGCCCAGGATATGATCAATCTTAGAGAATGTTCCATGTGCACTTGAGAAGAATGTGTATACTGTTGCTTTTGGATGAAAGGTCCTATAAATATCTATTAAGTCCATCTGGTTTAATGTGTCATTCAGGGCCTGTGTTTCCTTATTGATTTTCTGTCTGGTTGATCTGTCCATTGCTGTAAGTGGGGTGTTAAAGTCTCCCACTATGATTGTTATTGTCGATTTCTCCTTTTAAGGTTGTTAGCAGTTGCCTTGTATATTGTGGTGAACCTGTGTTGGGTGCGTAGATATTTAAAATTGTTATATCATCTTCTTGGATTTACCCTTTGATCATATGTAATGTCCTTCTTTGCCCCTTAAAATATTCTTCATTTTAAGGTCTATTTTGTCTGATATGAGTATTGCTACTTCAGCTTTCTTTTGATCCCTGTTTGCATGAAGTATTTTCTTCCATCCTTTCACTTTCAATTTGTATGTGTCCCTAGAAGTGAAGTGGGTCTCTTGAAGACAGCATATATATGGGTCCTGTTTTTGTATCCATTCAGCAAGTCTATGTCTTTTGGTTGGGGTGTTTAGTCCATTAACATTTAAGGTAAATATTGATATGTATGTTCTTATTGCCATTTTATTAATTACTTTGGATTTGTTTTTGCTGCTGTTTTTTCTTTCCTTCTTCTCTTGTTCTTTTCTGCCTAGAGAAGTTCCTTTAGTATTTGTTGTAAGGCTGATTTAGTGTTGCTGAATTCTCTCAGCTTTTGCTTATCTGCAAAGGTTTTGATTTCTCCTTCAAATCTGAATGAGAGCCTTGCTGGGTAGAGTAATTTTGGTTGGAGGTTTTTCCTTTCATCACGTTAAGTATATCATGCCACTCCCTTCTGGCCTGAAGAGTTTCTGTTGAAAAATCTGCCAATAACCTTATTGGGGTTCCCTTGTATGTTATTTGTTTCTTTTCCCTAGCTGCTTTCAAGATTTTCTCTTTGTCTTTAATTTTGGTCAGTTTGATTAATATGTATCTCGGGGTGTTCCTCCTTGGGTTTATTTTATATGGTATTCGTTGTGCTTCCTGGATTTGAGTGAGTGATTCCTTCCCCATGTTAGGGAAGTTTTCAGCTATTATCTCTTGGAATATTTTTTTTGTCTCCTTCTCTCTCTCTTTTCCTTCTGGCACCCCTATAATATGGATGTTGGTGCATTTAACGTTGTCCCAGAGTTCTCTGAGACTCTTTTCATTTGTTTTCAATCTTTTTTCTCTTTTCTGTTCTGCATCCGTAATTTCCACTCATCTGTCCTCCACCTCACTTATTCGTTCTTCTTCCTCCTGTATTCTGCTGTCAGCTGCTTCTAGTGAATTTTTTATTTCAGTTATTGTATTTTGCATCTCTTCTTGTTTAAGTTTGATATCTTGTATCTCTTTGGTCAGTGTTTCCTGTAAGTTATCCATCTTTGCCTCCAGTTTATTTCCAATGTATTGCATCATCTTCAGCATCAACAGTCTAAAATCTTTTTCCTGGAGGCTAAGAATCTCCTCCTCACTTAGCTGTTTTTCTGGGGTTTTCCTTTCTCCTTCATCTGAGTTATAGTTCTCTGTCTTTTCATTTTTATAGGTTTTTGGTGTGGTGACCTTCTTACAGATAATAAGAGTTGTAGCCTCTCTTACTTCTAATGTCTGCCCCTCTGTGGCTGAAGTCAGTATGGGGGCTTGCTGTAGGCTCCCTGATGGGAGGGGCTGATGCCTGCCCCCTGGTAGGTGGACCCAATTCTAATCCCTCTGGTGGGTGGGGCTTAGTCTCTGGATGAGATTAGAGGCAGCTGTGTGCCTGAGGGGTCTTTAGGTAGCCTGTTTACTGAGGGGCGGGGCTGTGATCCCACCTGGGTTGTTGTTTGCCCTGGGGCTTCTCAGCAGCTGACTGATGGGTGGGGCCAGATTTTCCCAAAATGGCCACCTCCAGAGAAAGCCACTGCTGCTGAATATTCTGAGAGCTTTGCTTTCAATGTCCTTCCCTCACAACAAGCCATGTTCACCCCTGTTTTCCCAGGATGTCCTCCAAGAACTGCAGTCAGGTTTGACCTGGATTCCTATGGAGACTTTGCTTTGCCCTGGGACCCAGTGCACGTGAAAGTCTTTGTGTGCCTTTAAGAATGGGGTCTCTGTTTACCACAGTTCCGTGGAGCTCCTGTGCACAAGCCCCACTGGCCTTCAATGCCAGATGCTCCGGGGCTCTTTCTCCCGATGCCAGATCCCCACACGTGAGAGTTTGATGTGTGGCTCAAAACTCTCACTCCTGTAGGTGAGTCTCTGTGAACCAGTTAGTTTCTAGTCTGTGGAGCTTCCACCCAGGAGGTATGGGGTTGTTTACATCGTGAAATTGCCCCTCCTACCTCTTGATGTGGCCTCCTCTTTTTCTTCTGGAGTAGGGTATCTTTTTTAAGGCTTCCGGTCCATTTGGGTGAAGAGTGCTCAGTCTTTAGTTGTGAATTTTGTTCTTTTTAGGAGAGAAGTTGAGCTACAGTCCTTCTATTCTGCCATCTTAATCCCAACTCTAGCTAAAGTATTAAATGAGTGTATAATGAGGCTCATGGTCTACTGGAAGTTGAATCTCCCACCATCTTGGACCTAGTTGGTTCTCACCAGTTTACATCATGTCCTCAATGCCTGTATTGATTTTCTGTATAGAGGGTCTGTCCATTGATGTGAGTGGCATAGTAAAATCTCCTACTATTATTGTATTCCCATCGGTTTCTCCTTTTATGTCTGTTATTATTTGTTGTATGTATTTGGGTGCTCCTCTATTAGGGACATATATATTGTCAAGTGAAATATCCTCTTCTTGAATTGATCCTTTTATCATTAAATAGGGTCCATCTTATCTTTCTCTATGGCCTGTGTTTTAAAGTCTATTTTGTCTGATATGAGTATTGCAACTCCTGCTTTCCTATCTTTTCCATTCGCATGAAATATCTTTTTCCATCTCCTCACTTATAACTTATATGTGTCCTTTGCCCTAAGGGAAGTCTCTGGTAGGCAGCATATTGTAGGCTCTTGTGTTTTTATCCAGTCTGCCACTCTATCTTTTGATTGGAGCATTCAGTACATTGGCAGTTCAGGTAATTATCGATAAATATGTATTTATTGCCATTTTAAAACTTGTTTTCCAGTTGATTCTATGTTTCTCCTTTTTTCCTTTTTTTGTTTGGATGGTTTCCTTGTATTTTAGGCTTGTGTCCTCTTCTTTTTAGTTTTTGTGAATTATTGTTTGGTTTTGATTTGCAGTTGCTCTGTTTCTCTCTCTCTCTTTTTTTTTTTGTCTTTTGTCCTTTTAGGGCCACACCCACGGCATATGGAGGTTCCCAGGCTAGGGGTCTAATCGGAGCTGTAGCTGCTGGCCTATGCCAGAGACACAGCAATGCCAGATCCGAGCCACATCTGTGACTTAGACCACAGCTCATGGCAACATCGGGTCCTCAACCCACTGAGCAAGCAGGGATCGAACCCGCAACCTCATGGTTCCTAGTTGGATTCGTTAACCACTGAGCCATAACAGGAACTCCTGCCCTGTTTTTCAAGTATGTTAATCCCTTTCTATATCTGCTTGCTTTAGCCTACTAGTCATATGGCTCAAACATATTCTTAAAAAAAAGTCTAGATTTTTTTACTTTGCTTCTCCACATTTTATGATTTTTATGTCCTTTTTAAACATCTTCATGTTTATCCTTTTGCTGTTCCTTGTGTTTATCATCGCTTTTATGATGGTTTTTTTTTCTTTTAGATCTATATACTGGCTTATGTAAGTTATTACTTTCCAATTGTGGTTTCCTCCATCCTATTTCTTCTTACTTTTATTTAGATGAGCCCTTTCAGTATTTCTCTTAGAATGGGTTTAGTATTGCTGTACTTTTTTAGTTTTTGTTTGCTGGAGAAATTCTTTATTTCTCCTTCTATTGTAAATGATTTTCTTGCTGGGTAGAGTATTCTAGGCAGCAACACTTCCCTTTAAGAAATTTGAATATATCTTGCCCCTTTCTTCTGGCCTATAGTATTTCTCTAGAGAAATCAGCCAATAGCCTCATGGTGGTTCCCTTATAATTAACTGTTTGTTTTTCTCTTGCTGCCTTTAGAATTCTCTCTTTAACTTTTGTCCTTTTTGTTATAATATGTCTTGATGTGGGCCTGTTTGGGTTCAACTTGTTTGGGGCTCTCTGTGTTTCCTGTATTTTGATATCTGTTTCCTTTATATTTGGAGAGTTTTCAGCCATAATTTCTTCAAGTATATTTTCAATCCCCTTTTCTTTTTCTTCTCCTTCTGGAATCCCTGTTATGCATAGATTGGCCAACTTTATATTACCCCATACATCTCTTATATTGCTTTCATGTTTTTTCATTTGGTTTTCTATCTGCTCTCCTGATCGGGTGATCTCCATTATTCTGTCTTCCAAGTCACTAATTTGTTCCTCAGCATTATTCATTGTGTTCTTCAGTGTCTTTAACTCAGCTTGCATCTCTGCAAATGAATTTTCTAATTTTTCTTGGGTCCTCTTTATATTTTCTAGTTCCTTTCTAAAGTAATCTGCATTACTGTTCATATCTACTCTTAATTCATTCATATTTACTCTTTCAGTAAATTTTTACTCTTCAGTACTGAAATTCCTTCAGTAATTTCACTATGTCCTTTTTGAGCTTGGTGTCTGTTAGACTAACAGAGGTCTGTTTCATTGTTCCTTCAGGTGAATTCTCCTGTTCTTTTAACTGGGAATAGTTCCTGAGCTTCTTCATTTCACTTATATTTTTCTTATTCCGTGAGTTTAGGGAAAACAACTACTGTAGTCTTGAGGGCTATTTATGTGCCAGAGTGCCCCTGGATATTTTGTGAGGGCTTACTATTTATTTTTGCTGTGAGGGCAGCTTTGGGTTTGGATGCTTGCTGTCTCTTTCCTCAGTGTGTGCAGGCTATTCTCCCCTTGACAGGGTGCTTCCAGGAAGATGGAAGCAGTGGTCAGGGCAGAGCTAGTAGCCAGTTCCTGGTTGCTGGGCTCTTGACTGTGGCAAGGACCCATGGGAAGGTGGCACAGGCTGATCCTAGTTGCAGGGCCCTAGGAAGTGGCAGTGACCCTCAGGCAGGTGTAGGCAGTGCCCAGAGCATTTGGCAGTGGCAGTGGCACAGCATGTGCCTTCTTAGGGGAGTGACAGCAACAACAGGTGGTGTTTGGTTGCAGTGCCCTCCTCTGTGTTGACATCTTAGGTGACTGGGGTCACGGGTGGTGTCTGTTCATGGACCCACCTACCTTTGGAATCTGAGATGACTGAGTTTCTCCCACTGCCTGTAGATTGCACAAGAGGTGCCCCATCACTGCTAGCCTGCACAGGAAGTGCCACCACCCATAGCCCAAGCAAGAGGGTCCTGTGGCCTGTAGCCCATACAAGAGGTGCCTTGCCACCCATAGCCCCACCCTCCAAGAGTCCATGCATGGGAAGAAAAAGATATTCTTATGGTGGTTCGCCCCTCCTCCTCTTGCCCTCCCCAACAATGGAGACTTGCTTCTCATCTGGGTGCAGACCTCCTCCAGGGTTCCCTCGGCTGTGGTGCTTTTCTCTCCAGCCCTTGGAGTCCCACTTCCTAGCCCCTCAGCCTGTCTCCACACAGCCAACCCTAGTCCTCTCCCAAAAACTAATATTCAGAGCCTGAGTCTCAGGACCTAGCCCCCCTCTGAGTGTCTCAGGCTGTGGTGTCGTGGGAGGTGGTACAATGATCTGTGCAGCTCTCTTTCTGCCTTGCCTGCCTTAGTCCAGCTGCTGCACTTTGCTCCAAGGCTTTGAGGTCCCTGCATCTCAGCTGATCTCCCAGTCACTTAGGTGGCTTCCTAGCGTGTGGATTCCTTTCCTCTTTCAGAGCTTGCTCTCATGAGTGCTAGTCCCTTCCTGATTCCTCTCTCTCTCTCTCTTTTTCCTTTTGTCCTGCTCAGTTATGTGGAGGGTTTCTTGCCCTTTTTGTAGGTTTAAGGTCTTCTGCCAACATTCAGTAGATGTTCTATGTGAATCATTCTACAGGTAGGTTTTTTTTTTTTATATGTTTGTGGGAAAACTTCTTACTCCCCTGCCATCTTGATCCTTCTGTCTCACATTGTCTTGATTACTATAGTTTTGTGGTATTGTCTGAAGTCTGAGAGAGTTATGCCTCTTGCATAGTTTTTTTTTTTCCTCAGAATTGTATTGGCAATTCTAAGTCTTTTATGGTTCCATAAAAATTTTGGATTATTTGTTCCAGTTCTATGAAAAATGTCATGGGTAATTTGATAAGGATCTCATTAAATCTGTATACTGCTTTGGGTAGTACGGTGCTTTTAACAATGGTAATCCTTCCAATCCAGAAGCATGGGATATCTTTCTATTTCTTTGAATCCTCTTTAATTTTCCTATTATTTATTTTTTTGTGTGTGTCTTTTTGCTTTTTCTAGGGCTGCTCCCATGGCATATGGAGGTTCCCAGGCTAGGGGTCGAATGGGAGCTGTAGCCGCCAGCCTATGCCAGAGCCACAGCAATGCAGGATCTGAGCTGCATCTGCAACCTACACCACAGCTCACAGCAATGCCAGATCCTTAACCCACTGAGCATGACCAGGGATCCAACCCGCAACCCCATGGTTCCTATCAGATTCGTTAACCACTGCGCCACGACGGGAACTCATTTAATTTTCCTATTAATGTTTTATAGTTTTCAGCATAAAGGTATTTCACCTCCTTGGTTAGGTTTATTCCTAGGTATTTTATTTGAGGGAGGGTAACAATTTTAAAAGTTATTTTTTATACTCCTTTTCTAATATTTCATTGTTAGTATACAGAAATGCAACCAATTTCTAAATGTTCATCTTGTATCCTGCTAACATTGCTGAATTTGTTTATCAGATCAAGTGGTTTTTGTGTGGAATCCTTAGGGTTTTCTATATATAGCATCTTGTCATCTGCATGGAATGATGTTTTACCTCTTCTCTTCCAATTTGGATGCCTTTTATTTCTTTTGTTCGTCTAATTGCTCTGGCTAGGGTTTCCAATACTATGTTGAATAAAAGTGGTGAGAGTGGGCACCCTTTTCTTGCTCCATATTTTAGCAGGAAGGCTTTCAGCTTTTCTCCATTCAATGGTATATTGGCTGTGGGTTTGTCATAAATGGCTTTTATTATGTTAAGGTATGTTCCTTCTATACCCACTTTGGTATAAATTTTTTCATGAATGGATATTGAATTTTGTCAAATGCTTTTTCTGCATCTACTGAGGTGATCTACTATGGTTTTTGACTTTTCTTTGGTTAAGGTGGTGTGTCACAATGTTCAATTTACATATGCCGAACCATCCTTGTGAACTTGGGATGAATCCCACTTGGTCGTGTTGTATAATCTTTTTTATATGTTGTTGGATTCAGTTTCAGAGCTTTTTCTACAAACAAGAAGCAGGGAACACAGAGGGGCTTTTGTATTTGGGAGGGCCCTGCAGAGTCCTGCTTGGTTTCCACTATAGCTCAGTAGACTGGCTTTGCTGCATAAGGGTGATAAGTCCTAAAGTCAGTTTTAGAGGTTACCAAACACTTATTGAGCAACTACTATGTGGCAAGCCTCTGCTGGCTTCTGGACACTCAGCAGTGACCAAGAGAGACCAAATCATTGCCTTTAGGGACCTCACATTAGTGGGGGTGAAACCAACATTCAATAAATAACTACAGACCAAAATATAAAATCACAACTGTTGGAGTTCCCACTGTGGCTCATTGGGTTAAGGACTCAACGTTGTTTCTGTGAGGATGTGGGTTTGATCCCTGGCTTCACTCAGAGAATTAAGAATCCAGCATTGCCACAAGCTGTGGCCTAGGTCACAGATGTGGCTCAGATCTGGTATTGTTGTGGCTGTGGTTAGGCCAGCAGCTGCTGCTCTGATTCAACCCCTAGCCTGGGAACCTCCATATGCTGTACATGTGGCCATTAAGAAAGAAATCACACCTGTGATCACTACTAGAAGGAGCAGGGAGCTAGGAGGTTGGTTTTAAGGGGGACTGAGCTAGTCTTGGGGAGTCCATGAAGGCTTCTGGGAGAAGTTTGAGCTGAGAGCTGAAGGAGGAGTGGGCAATTTGAGGCCAGAAAGGGCATGGAGGAATATTCTAGGCAGAGGGAACATTGCCTAGAGGAGAGGCAATAGCTTGAGGAGAGGCCCTGAGGTGGGACAGGAAGAGGGGCTGGAGGGAGGCTGAGAGTGACGAGTTTGCCCCAAAGATTAAAAACAGGTTTGTTTGGTTTTATTGGCCATACCCACAACATACAGAAACTCCCAGGCCAGGCATCAAACCCAAGCCACAGCAGTGACAATGTTGGATTCTTAAATGCTAGGCCACCAGGGAAATCCCCACCCCCAAAAAAGTTTATCTTAATTGAGTTAATTGCATAGCCTAAAACTCGCTACTTTAAAGTGTACAATTCAGTGGGTTTTAGTATAGTTACAGAACTGTACAACCATCACCAATGTCTAATTACAGAACATTCTCTTCAGTCCAGAAGGAAACCCTGTCCCCATTCCCCCTCCTCAGCCCCTGACAACCATGAATCCACTCTCTGTCTCTGTGGATTTCTCTGTTCTGGATGTTTCATATAAATATTATCACACATGAGGTGGCCTTTTGTATCTGGCTTCTCTCACTGAGCATCATATTTTCGAGATCCATCCACATTTGAACAAGTGTTAGTGCTCCACTCCTTCTCCTGGCTGAATGGTATTGCATTGTATGGTAATCCCACATGTTGTTTTTCCATTTGGCCTTGATGGGCATTTGGATTATTTCTACCTTTTGGTAATTGTGAATTGTGCTGCCATAAACATTTCCATGTGAGTTTTTGTGCAAACATATGTTTTCAATTCTCTTGGGTAGATACGTAGGAGTGGAATTGCTGAACTCTAGGATAATTCTATGTTTCATCTTTGGAGGAACTTCCAGGTTGTTTTCCTAAGTAGCCATACTTTTTAATATCCCACCGGTAGTGTATAAAGTCTCCACTTGCTCCACATCCTCATCAACACTTCTTATCATATTTCTTTTTTTAAGTTAGCTCTCTTGCTGTATGCAGTGTGAGGTTGCTCACTGTGGTTCTCATGGGTTCCCAGCCTGAAGGAACATTGGTTGTAGGAAGTCACTGCAGAGAGAGCTCAGGTCTGGTTGATAAAGACAGTGGACTCTGAGAGAGGATGAAACTTACAAGTTCCCCCATCTCTCTGGTATTTACTTTCCTGCCCAGTGTCTGTTGTGAGGGTGCCGAGAGTGGGAGAGAGGGGGTTAAGCCAAGCCAGTCATCCCAGGACCAGGAACCATCAGCAAGGCCCCAAGACAGCAAGGTTTGCTATTCAGGAGGCTCATTCAGCTGGAGCCCCTTTCTAAAAGGGCCAGAGTGGGAGGAGGCCTGGCCCCTGCTTGCAAACAAAGCTCTGAGATAGAGCGGCCTCATGCATTTCTTTGTAGGGTCCATTGCTGCTCTCCATCTGGGGGTGGGGTGGGGGTGGGGACAGCCTCCCCTGAAGCCCTCCGGTGGCTGCAGACGCCCATTGTCTGCCCTGATTGAAATGCAAAGAGAAAATTAGAATTCACCAGCTTTCTTTCCCCTCTTTCTTCTGGATTTTAATGAATTCTGCAGTTACAGGCCAAGCAGGTGAAGAAAATGGCTTTTGAGATGTTTTTCAAAAGAACAATTTTCATTTCCAGGCTGGTCCTCACATTCAACTTCGTTCAGCAGGACGGTCCCCCAAAGTTTAGGGGTCTGAGCAGACTTTTTCCAGATTTTGAGCTGGTCTACCAGGGTTCTCCCCACCAACTCACTTCTCCTGATTCACAAGCTGACTTTGTAGAGCCACAAATGGTGTCACCTGCTTATTAGATCATCAGGGAAATAAATATATGGGAGAATATATTTGCAAAAGACACAGCTGACCAAGAATATACAAAGAACTCTTAAAACTCAACAATAAGGACTCAATAAGGAAAAGCTTGCTTTTCCTCTAAGATCAGGAACAGGACAAGGATGCCCTATTTTTGCCATCTCTGTTCAACATAGTCCTGGAAGTCCTAGCCAGAGCAATCAGGCAAGAAAAAGAAATAAAAGTCATCTGCATTGGAAAGAAAGAAGTAAAATTGTCCCTTTGTAGATAACACGATCATATATATAGAAAACCCTAAAGACTCCAGCAAAATCTGTCAGAACTAATAAACAAAGGCAGTATAGTTGCAAGATACAAAATCAATATACAGAAATCACTTGGGTTTCTGTACACTAACAGTGATCTATTTTTTTTCTTCATTAAGAAAACATCCCATTTACAATAGCGTCAAACAGATGAAAATCTTAGGAATAAGTTTAACCAAGGAGGTAAAAGATCTGAAAACTGTAAACCATTGATGAAAGAAACTGAAGAAGATGCAAATCACTGGAAAGATATGCTGTGTTCATCATTTAGAAGAATTAATATTGTTCAGATGTCTGTATTACCTAAAGCGACCTGTAGATTCAATGCAATCTCTTTCAAAATTCCAGTGGCATTTTCCTCAGAAATAGGGAAAACAGTCCTAAAATTCATATGGAGTCACAAAAGACCCTGCATAACTGAAGCAGTCTTGAACCTGAAGAACAAAGCTGGAGGCGTCACACTTCATGATTTCAAACTGTATTTCAAAGCTACAATAATCAAAACAATACGGTATTGGCATAAAAACAGACATATAGACCAATAGAAGAGAACAGACGGCCCAGAAATAAACCTATGCATCTGCGGTCAACTGATTTCCAACAGGGAGGCTAACAACACACAGTGGAGAGAGGAGATAAATTTAGTTATCTTCAATAAATGGTTTGGGGAAGCTAGATGTTTACATGCAGAAGAAAGAAACTTATTTCACAGCATATACACAAATCACCTCAAAATGGGTTAAAGACTTAAAATTAAAATACTTGCCAACAATACATCTGATAAGGGCTTACTATCCAAAATATATAGGGAACTTAGCTCAGTAGCAAAAACACCCAAATAATCCAATTTAAAATGTGCAAAGGACCAGGAGTTCCCGTCGTGGCACAGTGGTTAATGAATCCGACTAAGAACCATGAGGTTGCGGGTTCGATCCCTGGCCTTGCTCAGTGGGTTAACGATCCAGTGTTGCCGTGAGCTGTGGTGTAGGTTGCAGACCCGGCCCTGATCCCACGTTGCTGTGGCTCTGGCGTAGGCTGGTGACTACAGCTCCGATTCGACCCCTAGCCTGGGAACCTCCATATGCTGTAGGAGCAGCCCAAGAAACAGCAAAAAAGACCAAAAAAAAAAATAGTGCAAAGGACCTACATAGACATTTCTCATGACCAACAGGTATAAGAAAAGGTGCTCAATGTGACCAGTCTTCCAGGAAATACAAATTAAAATCACAATAAGATGTCACCTTGCATTTGTCAGAAGGGCTATTATCGAAAAGTCAAGAGATAACAAGTGCTGTCAAAGACGTTGGGAGAGGGGAACCCTTGTGCACTGTGGATGGGAATGTAAATTGGTGCAGTCATTATGGAGAACAGTGTAGAGGTTCCTCAAAAAAAATTAAAATAGGACTGCTGTGATCCAGCAGTCCTATCTGGATACATATCCAAAGAAAATGAAAACATGATCTTGAAGACATGTCTGTACCCTCCAGATTCGTGCAGCATTATTTGCAACAACCAAGACGTGGAAAACAACCTAAGTGTCCATTATGGACGAATGGATAAAATGGATGTGGTGAATACGATGGAATAGGAGTTCCCGTCATGGCGCAGTGGTTAACGAATCTGACTAGGAACCATGAGGTTGCGGGTTTGATCCCTGGCCTTGCTCAGTGGGTTAACGATCCAGCGTTGCCGTGAGCTGTGGTGTAGGTTGCAGACATGGCTCGGATCCTGTGTTGCTGTGGCTCTGGCGTAGGCTGGTGGCTACAGCTCTGATTGGACCCCTAGCCTGGGAACCTCCATATGCTGCTGGAGCGGCCCAAGAAATATCAAAAAGACCAAAAAAAAAAAAAAAAAGAATACAATGGAATATCTTTTAACCTTAAAAAGAAGAAATCCTGCCATTGGGAACAACATGGGTGGTTCCAGCCTTTTTTTTAAATCAGTGGTTGTTCAGCAGTTATGATTTTGGTGTGATCATGAGAGGAGGTGAGCTCAGGGTCTCTCTATTCCACCGTCTTGCTCTAGATTCCTGGAACAGCATAAATGGACCTTAAGGACATGATGCTAAATGAAATAAGCCAGTCACAGAAAGACAAATACTGTATGATTTCACTTATAAAAAAGTTGAACACATAAAAGCAGAGTAGAAGAGTGGTGCCCACAGGGGCTGTGGTAGGGAGGGGAATGGGAAGATGGTGATCAAGAGGTACAAAGTTTCAGGAGGTCCTGTCGTGGCGCAGCGGAAACGAATCCGACTAGGAACCATGAGGTTGCAGGTTTGATCCCTGGCCTCGCTCAGTGGGTTAAGGATCCAGCGTTGCTGTGAGCTGTGGTGTAGGTCGCAGACGCGGCTCAGATCCCCTGTTGCTGTGGCTGTGGCAAAGGCCAGCAGCTGTAGCTCCTATTCTACCCCTAGCTGGGAATCTCCATATGCTGCAGGTGTGGCCCTAAAAAGCAAAAAAAAAAAAAAAAAAAGGTCCAAAATTTCAGTTCTTGAGGATAGGTAGGTTCTGTGGATCTAATGGCCCAAGTGGTGAATATAGATAGAATTACTGTATTATATACTTGAAATTTGCTAAGAGAGTAAATTTTAAGTGTTCTCATCATACACAAAAAGGCAACTATGTGAGGAACTAGATATATAAATTAGCTTGATTGCTATAATCATCTCACAATGTAACATGTGTCAAAAACTCACATTGTATACTTTAAAATATACAATCTTTGTCAATTATACCTCCATAAAGCTGCAGGGGGTAGGGGGGAAACAGAAAATAAACAACCTGGTTAAAAATGGGGCCAAAGACCTGAACAGACACTTTACCAAGGAAGATAACGCAGATGGCAAATCCACACATGAAAAGATGCTCCATATCGTATGCCATCAGGAAAATGCATATCAAATTATAATGAGGTACCACCACACAAAATCCAAAACACTGACAACACCACATGCTGATGAGGATGTGGAGAAGCAGAAACTTGTTCATTGCTGGTGGGAACACAGAATGGCCCAGCCACTCTGGAAAACAGGTTACAAAACTAAACATACTCTTAACTATAGGGTCCATCCATCATGCTCCTTGGTATTTATCTAAGGAGTTGAAAATGTATTTCCACAAAAAAACTGCACATGGATGTTTATAGCAGCTTTATTCATAATTGCCAAAACTTGGAAGATCATACCGAGCTGTCCTTCAGTTGGTGAATGGATAAATAAACCCTAATATATCCTGACAATGGGATGTTATTTAGTGCTGAAAAGACATGAGCTATCAAGCCATGAGAAAACATGGAGAAATCTTACATGCACGTTACTAAGTGAAAGAAGACAATCTGAAAAGGCTGCATACACTATGAGTCCAACTATTAGGAATTCTGGAAAAGGCAAAACTAAGGAGCCAGTAAAAAGATCGGTCGTTGTTACGGGTTAGGTGGGGAGGGATGAATAAATGGACCACAGGTCATTTTTAGGACTGTGAAACTATTCTGGATAATACTACGATGATAGATACAGATGGATACAAAAAAGAGGGAATCTCATAACAAGATCAACACACAGTGGCATGTGTGAATCTCCTCATCAAAACAAGGAGAGAGGAGTTCCTGTTGTAGCTCAGCAGGTTACGAACCTGACTAGTATCCATGAGGATGCATGTTCAGTCCCTGGGCTTGCTCGGTGGGCTAAGGATCTGGCACTGCCGTGAGCTGTGGTGTAGGTGGCAGATGTGGCTCGGATCCCACATTGCTGTGTCTGTGGTGTAGATGCAGCCCTAAAAAGCAGCACAAAACAAAACAAAAATGGAGAGAAAGAGGAGTTCCTGTTGTAGCCCAGTGGGTTAAGAATCTGACATGGTATCCATGAGGATGGGGTTTTGATCCTTGGCCTCTCTCAGTGGGTTAAGGATCCAGTGTTGCCATGAGCTGTGGTATAAGTTGCAGATGTGGCTCAGATCTGGCATTGCTGTGGCTGTGGCATAGGCCAGCAGATGCAGCTCTAATTCAACTCCTAGCCTGGGAACTTCCATATGACAGAGGTGTGGCTGTTAAAAAAATGAAATGAAATGAAATGAAAAACATGGAGAAAAAGAAGCCAGACCTCAAGGAGAACATGCTACATGATTTCATTTCTATGAAGCTCAGGAACAGGCAAGACTAATTTATGGTGATATAAATCAAAACAACCATTCATCCTGGGGTGGGGGCATTGCCTGGGAAGGGATATGGGGGAACCTTCTTGGGGATGGTGCTGTCTTGATCCATTTGAGCTGCTATAGCAGAACACCAGAATGGGTGGCTTATACACAACACACATTTATTCCTCCAAGTTCTAGAGGCTGGGAGGTCAAGATCAAGACTCCTACTGTGTACCTGGCACTTGATATCCAGCAGTGATCAAATCAGAGCAAGATCCTTACCCTCCTGAAGCTGACATTCTAGCAACAGAGAAATATGGTTCAACTCATGTTTTTAAAAGCTCATTCTGGCTTTTGCACAAAGAAAGTATACTAGAGGTGGAGGTTGAAAGCAGGCAGTGGGGACAGTTATCAGGGAGTCGTAGTTATGGAGAGTCATGGGATGAGGAATGTTATGAAGGGCCGGATTGGGGGGTGCCAAGGGAGAGAGGATTCCCTGGTCATGGCCCAGAGAAAAGACTGGGAGTCCAAGATTAAGGCACTGACAGATGAGTGTCTGATGAGTACTTGCCTCCTGGTTCATAGCTGGCCATCTTTGTTCTGTGCCCTCATGTAACAGAAGGGGTGAAGGAGCTCTCTGGGCTCTCTTTTATAAGGGCACTAATCCCATTCATGGGGGCCCCACCCTCATGACCCAATCACCTCCCAAAAGTTCTACCTCGTTATCCCATCACCTTGGGTTGGGGTTCAACATATGATGGGGTAGGAGTGGGCACAGACTACAGCAAGCTGGAAACCTTCTATTATCTTGATCTGGGTGGGTAAACAGATGTAAACATTCATCTAGCTGTACACTCAATATTTGGACTTCGATGATGTATAAATTTTAATTTTTTTAAGAGGTGGGAGGAGGTTAGCAAGGGGTGGTTGGGTGGTTGTTCAGTAATGCTCAACTGAGTCTTTTTGCTTGGATATGAACAGAGGAATTGAGAGAGAAAACATAATATCCTTCTTTTCTTTTTAGAATATTTATTTACTTATTTTGATTTAATTTTTAGTCTGTATGGGAATAGAGTTGACTTACAATATTGTGTTAGTTTCAGGTGTACAGCAAAGTGACTCAGATATATACATTTATCGATTCCTTTTCAGATTTTTTTCCCATATAGGTTATTATAGAATATTGAGTAGAGTTCCTTGTGCTATACAGTAGGGCCTTGTTGATTATTTTATATAGAGTAGTGTGTATCTGTTAATCCCAAACTCCTAATTTACCCCTCACCCTGTTTCCCCTTTGGCAACCATAAATTCATTTTTGAAGTCTGTGAGCCTATTTCTGTTTTGTAAATAAGTTAATTTGTATCATTTTTTAAAGATTCCACATGTGAGTGATATCATATATTTGCCTTTCTTTGTCTGGCTTACTTTGCTTAGTATGATAATCTCTGGGTCCATCCATGTTGCTGCAAATGGCACTATTTCCTTTTTTTATGGCTGAGTAATAATTCCATTGTATATATGCACATCTTCTTTTTAAAACTCTTTTATAGTAAAAAAGTATAGTTGATTTACAATGTTGTACCAATTTCTACTGTACAGCAAAGTGACCTAGTACATATATAACATTCTTTTTCTCATATTATCTTCCATCATGTTCTATCCCAAAAGAATGGATATAGTTCCCTGTGCTATACAGTAGGACCTCATTGCTTATCCATTTAAATGTAATAGTTTGCACCTACTAACCACAAACTCTAAGTCCATCCCACTCTCTCCCTCTCGGCAACTCTAAGTCTATTCTCTACATCTGTGAGTGTGTTTGTGTTTCACAGACAGGTTCATTTGTGCCATATTTTAGATTGCACATATAAGTGATATCACATGGTATTTGTCTTTCTCTTTCTGACTTCACTTAGTATAAGAATCTTTGGTTGCATCCATGCTGCTGCATATGGCATTATTTCATTCTTTTTTATGGATGATTAATACTCCATTCTATAAATGTACCACATATTTTTTTTGTCTTTTTGCTATTTCTTTGGGCCGCTCCCGCGGCATATGGAGGTTCCCAGGCTAGGGGTCGAATTGGAGCTGTAGCCACTGGCCTACACCAGAGCCACAGCAACGCGGGATCCGAGCTGCGTCTGCAACCTACACCACAGCTCATGGCAATGCCGGATCGTTAACCCACTGAGCAGGGGCAGGGACCGAACCCGCAACCTCATGGTTCCTAGTCGGATTCGTTAATCACTGCACCACGACGGGAACTCCATGTCTGTGTCTTAATCCCCTTTTCTTATGAGGACACCAGTCATATTGGAGTAGTGCCACCCTAACACCTCATTTTAATCTAATCATCTCTTTAAAGACACTGTCTCCAAACACAGCCACAATCTGAGGTCTTGGGGATTAGGAATTCAACATATGCATTTGGAGGGCCAGAGTTCAGCCCATGAACAGCTGGTTTAACTCAGTGTAGAGCCAGAAGAAAGACTCGGCTGGCTGGACAAAGGCCTGAGCAGGGGTCATCTCCAAATGGGTGGAGAAAATTGTGTTGGCAGAGCTTCCCTTCCTCTTTATTTATTTTTTTTGGTCTTTTTTGTCTTTTGTCTTTTGTTGTTGTTGTTGTTGTTGTTGCTATTTCTTGGGCCGCTCCCGAGGCATATGGAGGTTCCCAGGCCAGGGGTTGAATCGGAGCTGTAGCCACCGGCCTACGCCAGAGCCACAGCAACGCGGGATCCGAGCC
Source organism: Phacochoerus africanus (assembly GCF_016906955.1). NCBI lineage: Eukaryota > Metazoa > Chordata > Mammalia > Artiodactyla > Suidae > Phacochoerus > Phacochoerus africanus. Next base: position 73,849,721 of record NC_062547.1, on the reverse strand, counting down.
GCGTCTGCAACCTACACCACAGCTCACGGCAACGCCGGATCGTTAACCCACTGAGCAAGGGCAGGGACCGAACCCGCAACCTCATGGTTCCTAGTCGGATTCGTTAACCACTGCGCCACGACGGGAACTCCATTTATTTATTTATTTATTTATTTATTTTGTCTTTTTTGTCTTTTGTCTTTGTTGTTGTTGTTGTTGTTGTTGTTGTTGTTGTTGCTATCCCTTCCTCTTGAAAGTGCTGGTTTTGTAGTAGACAGAATAACAGCTGAAGGTTGACACCCCATGGAGCTGGTTCAGGAAGGCTCTATCATCGCCTGAGGATTCTCTGGAGGACGAGTCTGCAAGTTGGGCCTGAGTGGAATTGCTGAGATAACAGCTGTCAGTCAGGACACAGCCCTGTTCTTCCTCTGGAATCAGTGTGCAGCTCCCCCAGACCCCAGTCTGAGCTGCATGGATGTTAAAACTGTCCTTTGGAGGGGAGGGTCGGTCGTCAGACTATCCGGGCCCCTCACATCAATAAAAATGAGGTGAAAGATTGGGCCGGTGAGCTGACATCTGCCATGCTGTTCTCAGATACCATGCTCTCTGACTGCTCCTTGCATGAGCTGTGCCTTCTTCCAGGAACACCCTTTCCCCTCTACCATGAAGAAATTAAAACACTTCTCACCTTGATCTCTGGAAAGCCTTTCTTTACCACCCTCCCATCTATGTGTGTATATATAATCTATATCTATATATATAATAGATATATGCATATATATAGATACATAGATATGCATATCTATGTATATGAAATACATTGGCCCCATGTATGTCACTCAGCAGAAGAGAATAGAAATTTCCTGTTTATGGTTTGTCTCCCCCACTCAGCAACAAATCTGCTGAAGGCAGGGGCTACGTCTTGTGCACTCTTAAGTATCCAGTTCCTGCACAAGGTTTATTCGACACTGTGAACACTGTGAGGCCAGAAGTCTCAGGTTCAAATCCTAGCTCTGCCATTTTCAGGCTGTGTGACCTTGGGCAATTTACTTAACCTCTCTGTGCCTCAGTTTTCTCATTTGTAAAATGAGGGTGCTAAAACTACTTTATCACAGTGGTTTAAAAACACCATGATAACCACTTGATTAACAGGAGCCATTTTTTAAAAAAAATTGATTGTGACAGGGCCCCCAGGGGAGATGGCATAGTTCTAAGATTCAGCTGTGCTCTTGTGGGCTGCTGCTGTCTGCCTATGATGAACTAAGTCTTACATACCTTATAGTGGATGGGAGGGCTTCCTTTCTTTCTTTTCTTTCTTTCCCTTCCTTCCTTCCTTTCTCTCTCTCTCTTCTTTCTTTCCTTCTTTCTTTCTTTCTTTCTTTCTTTCTTTCTTTCTTTCTTTCTTTCTTTCTCTTTCTTTCTTTCTCTCTCTCTTCCTTCCTTCCTTCCTTTTTTCTTTCTTTCTTTCTCTTTCTTTCTTTTCTTTTCTTTTCTTTCTTTCTTTCTTTCTTTCTTTCTTTCTTTCTTTCTCTCTCTCTCTCTTCCTTCTTTCTTTCTTTCTTTTTCTTTCTTTCTTTCTTTTCTTCTTTCTTTCTTTCTTTCTTTCTTTTCTTTCTTTCTTTCTTTCTTTCTCTCTCTTTCTTTCTTTCTCTCTTTCTTTCTTTCTCTCTTTCTCTTTCTCTCTCTCTTTCTCTCCTTTCTCTCTTTCTTTCGGCAGCCCCCATGGCATATGGATGTTCCCAGTGCGGGAATCAAACCTGCACCTGTGCAGTGAACTGAGCCACTATAGTCAGATTCTTAACTTGCTTCATCACAGTGGGAACTCCAGGAGATTTATCTTTTAAATTCATTTTTAATCACAATTACTATATAAACATTTTTTTTGTCATAAAAACAAATTTTACCATAAGAGCTAAAGTTCTCTTTCACTCCTCTTTCATCCTGGTCTTGTCTTTGCCTTCTGTTCTAGTTTATATTGGTGGACAGTCTCCACCCCAGACTGTCTCTTCTAAGCAGCAATTGTTTTATTATGCTTGTGGGTCACTCATTTGGACCAAGTGTGATGGGGATGACTTGTGCCTGTTACATGATGCCTGGAGGCTAGGACTGCCGACCAGGGCACCCACAAGTGACCTTTCCGTGTGGCTTGAGCTTCCTCACAATATAGTGGGGATCCAAGCAAGGATCCTGAGAAGCTTCCAAGAAGTGAATGTCTCAAGGGAGCCAGGTGGAAGCTGACAGGCTTTGATGACCTGGTCTTGGGGACCACCCAGCATCACTTCCCCTGTATGCTCTAGGTCCAGATAGTCACAAGCAGATCCAAATGGAGCAGGCAACGACTCTACATCTCCATGTCAAAGAATTTGTGGTCCTGTTTTAAAACAGCTGTACTTGGAGTTCCCACTGTGGCACAGTGGCTTAAGGACCTGGTGTTGCCGTATCTGTAGTATAGTTCCCAGCTGCAGCTTGGATTCGATCCTGGCCTGGGAATTTCTACATGCTATGGGTGTGGGCCAACAAAACAAACAAACAAAACAGCCATACTTCGTAGAGGTATGTTATCAGTTTAGACGTGTAGCTTTCCGATCTCCCTTTCCTACATATTTACAATCGCCTATCTGTCTGCAAGAAAAGATCCATAATCTTTCTTTTATATTGTTAAAATAATAGAAAATTTACTGTTCTAATAACCTTTAAGTGTACAGATCAATGGCATGAAATATATTCACATCATTGTGCAACCATCACCACCATCCGTCCCTAGAACTCTTTATCTTGTAAATCTGAAATTCTGACCCTATCCAACACTAACTCCCCATTCTCCCGGCTTCCCAGCCTCTGGCAATCATGCTTATGCTGTAGGGTTTTTTAAATGTAAGGTTTCTAATTGGTTACTGCCAATAGTACAACCAGCCAATGACTTTTAAACAAATTATTATATTTTTTCATTTTGCAATAATTTTAGACCCACAGAGAAGTTGCAAAAATAGTACAGGTAGCTCCTGGTGTATCTTTCACCCAACTTCTAATGTGAGCATCTTATATAACCATAGTACCTTTATTGAAATCAGGAAACTAACATTGATACAATCCTAGTAGCTTACAGATCTTATTCAAATGTAAGAATTTTTTTTGGTCTTCGCTCCCACGGCATATGGAAGTTCCCAGGCTAGGAGTCGAATCGGACCTGTGGCCGCCGGCCTATGCCGCAGCCACAGCAACGTGGGATCCGAGCCGCATCTGCAACATACACCACAGCTCACAGCAACGCCAGATCCTTAACCCACTGAACAAGGCCAGGGATCGAACCCACAACTTCATGGTTCCTAGTCGGATTCGTGAACCACTGAGCCACGACGGGAACTCCTCAAATGTAAGAATGTTTGCTTCTCCAGCTCTTTTCTGGTCCAGAATGCAATCCAGGATCCCATAGTACTTTTAGTCATCACATTTCTAGGTGTTCTCTGGTCTGTGATAGATTCTCATTCTTTGTCTTTCATGGTCTCAGGTATGCTAAAGGGGAACCAGTTATTTTTTAGAAAGTCCCTGAAGCTGAGTTTGTCTGAGGTTTGCTCATGATTAGACTGAGGTTGTGCATTTTGGGGCAAGACTATCACAGAAGTGGTGGTGTGTACTTCTTAGTATATCAGGAGGTACATTATGTTGATATGTCTCATCACTGGAGACCTTGACCCTGATCATTTGATTAAGGTCCTGTTGACCAGATTTCTCTATGGTAAATTTACCGTTTTACCCTTTGTAAAAGTATCTTGTGTGGAGATACTTTGAGACCATGCAAATACCCTGTTTTTCATCATTAATTTTATTATTAGTATAATTTCCTTCCTTGCTTTCTTCTTTTCTGAAAAATGTGTTTCATAACTAACTTATGCCAGGTAATACTTGTGCATACCTTAGTGATACAAAAAATGACTTAAAGAACCCTTTCCCTCAAACAAGTAATTGGAACCCAGAAAGAGAAGTCTAACTAACTCTGGCCTTTCAAAGGACAGAAAAAAATATTGACTCTGCCTGACTTTGTGGGGAGAGAGAGAATAAGAGTCAGATTCAAGTGCCAAGTGTGGGAGGGTGGGGGACCTCTCTTTTATGTGCAAAATTCATTTCATCTGGACTGCGAGGATATGGCCACAAAGGTTTAAATATGAAAGTGTAAAGTGGTTGATAAGAAATTGGATCAGAGCTTTTCATGGCTGAAAATGTTTTCAGTTGTGCTGTACCTAAGAAATAGGCCAGTGACTTTTTATGATGGCTTTGTAACTGGTATTTTGTTGGATTTTCTTCTTACTTATAGCACAATTTAAGATGATTTTTTTTTTTTGTCTTTTGTCTTTTCTAGGGCTGCACCCACGGCATATGGAGGTTCCCAGGCTAAGGGTCTAATTGGAGCTGTTGCTGCCAGCCTGCTGCATCACAGCTACAGCAATGCCAGATCTGAGCCGCTTCAGTGACCTACACCACAGCTCAGGGCAATGCCGGATCCTCAGCCCACTTGAGCAAGGCCAGGGATCGAACCCGCAACCCCATGGTTCCTAGTTGGATTCATTTCCTCTGTGCCGCGACTGGAACTCCTTAAGATGATTCTTTTGAGCTGTCTAGTAGACAGTCATATTTCTTGCAATAATGAAAGCTTTGTCTTTTTCCATACTTGTATTCTTGTTCTTATCTTATTTCTTGTTCTTATCTTACTGCATTGGCAGGGGTCCTGAGTATTACATAAAATGGTAATGGACATTCCTTGCCTTGTTTCTGAATTCAGTGGACATGTCTCTAGTTCAGAGATTGGCTAACTATGGCCCGTGGGCCAAATGCATTTCACTCCCTGTTTTTGTAAATAAACTTTTTTGGAACACAGCCATACTCATTGGTTTTGTCTATGACTGCTTGTGTGCTGTGGCAGGCCAGCCAAGTAGTTGTAACAGAGAGCTTCTGGCCTGAAAAACCTAAAATATTTTGCCAAATTTTGTTCTAAAGGTTTAGCATCATTGAGCTACTTTTTCAAATTATGGAGCTGTGGTTTATTTTTTAAAATCAAATGCTTTGCGATGATATTTCTCCCCTTTTCCCTAGATTTATTATTTCCTTATTTTGAATATACAAAAGTGAATAATAGATATGATATTCTTAACACCTAAGTAATTTGCTGTGGCTGTGGTGTAGACCAGTATCTGCAGCTCTGATTTGACCCCTAGCCTGGGAACTTCCATATACCACAGGTGTGGCCCTAAAAAGAAAAAAAAAATTAAAACATACACATCAGGTTGAATTTACATGTATACCCTTTGTTGAATGTATTCCCCTTACTTCTGCCCAGAGGGCACAATTACCCTGTTTTTGGTTTTGTTTTTTTTGTCTTTTTAGGGCCGTATCCATAGCATATGGAGGCTCCCAGGCTAGGGGTCAAATCGGAGCTGTAGCTGCTGGCCTATGCCAGAGCCACAGCAATGCCAGATCCTAGCTGTGTCTATAACCTGCACCACAGCTCTCCAAAACAGCAGATCCTCAACCCACTGAGTGAGGCCAGGGATTGAACCTGAGTCCTCATGGATACTAGTCAGATTCATTTCCACTGAGCCATGGCGGGAACTCCTGAATTTGTTTATAGATGAGTTTTTCTAAGAGTTTTATAGTTTCGGAGTTTCCATCGTGGTGCAGTGGTTAATGAATCTGACTAGGAACCATAAGGTTGTGGGTTCGATCCCTGGCCTTGCTCAGTGGGTTAAGGATCCAGCATTGCCATGAGCTGTGGTGTAGGTTGCAGACGCAGCTCAGATCCTGCGTTGCTGTGGCTGTGGCATAGGCCGGTGGCTACAGCTCCAATTCGACCCCTAGCCTCCTGGGAACTTCCATATGCCGTAGGAGCGGCCCTAGAAATGGCAAAAAGACAAAAAAAAAAAAAAAAGTTCCCAGGCCAGGATTGAACCTTAGGCACAGCAGCAACCAAGCTGCTGCAGTGACAATGCCGGATCCTTCATCCCCTGCCCCACAAGGGAACTCCTAAAATATCTCCTTTGAGAGTAGTTGGTTTCTCTGTCATCCCTACTGTTTATTTGCACCTTCTGTCTTCTTGCCAAAAGTTTTCCTCTTTTATGGGTATTTCTAAAGATCCAGCTTTTTATAATGTTGTTGCTGCTGCTTTCATTTCTCATTTTATTAATTTCTGATTTTTACTTAATAATGTTTTCCCTTGACTTTCCTTGGGTTTATTTGTCCTTTTTGTGGACGCTTCTATTGAAAGCTTAATGGGTTTATTTTCAGTTATTTTCTTCATAAATCCATATAAAGCTATATATGTGCTTATTTCCTTTATACTCAGCAATCTCTCTCCCTCCATAAATGCACTGATGACTTTAAATTTACTTCTGAGTACGTTTTGTGTTGCATCCCAAAGCTTTTCATTTGCAGTGGTCTTATCACTCAGTTCTAAATACTTTGTGATTTGTGTATCTTAAACTCATTTAACACTTCCTCCTCTGTGGATTTGAGGAGCTACATGTCGTCGCTGATTTGTAATTTTATTGCATTGTGCCTAGTGAGTGAAATCTGAATGTTGAGCTTTTCTTTATGATCTAATTCATGGTCCTTTTTTGGTGACAGGCTTTAAGTGTTTGGACAGAGTGTACATTCTTCATTTGTTACGTACAAAATCCTGTACATATGTATTTGCTCAAGTTCAGTATTACATTGTTCAGATCCTCCAGATCCTTATTGTCAGATTGGTCTTTCCATTCCTGAGTTTGCTTCAGCATCCAGCATCACTGTAGTTCTGCTCATTTCTCCTAGTAGCTATTTTATTTTGCTTTATTTTTATTTTATGGCTGCACCCAGGGCATGTGGAAGTTCCTGGGCCAGGGACTAAATATGAGCCACAGCTGTGACCCACGCTGCAGCTGTGGCAATGCCAGATCCCTTGACCCACTGCACCAGGGATCAATCTTGCACCTCTGCAGCCACCAGAGCTGCTGCAGTTGGATTCTTAACCCACTGCACCACAGCGGGAACTCTGGATACTTTAGCTTTAAACATTTTAAAATGATGTTGTTAGGGTCAAAATATACATTTAGGATATTTGCACTGTCTGGAATACTAGATTGCTTTGGCCCCTGACAGTTCCTTGGTGATGAGTGGGGGCTCTGCTCTAGGACTCTGTCCCTCCCAGCACGGGGCCAATGCTGACTGTGGGCAGGAGGAGCTCAGATGCCTTGAATTCCCTTGTCACAGCAGGAACTGAGCAGATCTGGGCCGACATCTAGGTTCCACTACTTACCACCTTTGTAATCTTGGGTGAGAGACCTGACCTATTTCAGCCTCAGTTTTCTCATCGGTCCACTGGTGTATTGTCAGAAGGCTTAAATGAGATTGCATGAGCATACAGTAAGTGCTCAATAAATGGGATTAGGTATAATGGAATCCTCTGGCAGGGCCAAGGCAACTGGAGATGCTTAGAGCCTTGATGGTCATGTCTATGGGTTGAGGCAATTCCTTAGGGCCCTCCTTTTCCAAGAAGCCTTCAGATAAACCCCTGTGTGCCACCACCTACTCTTAACTATAGACAGGAACATCTCAAGGGCTGAATCACAGAGCAGAGGGTCACACATTCGATAACACTCCCTGAAGATCCTCTGTCTGGTTTTCAGTAAGGGGGGCAAAGTAGATCCTATCCAGACACCTCAGCCTCAATGGGCTTTTGCAAACAGAGAAGTGAAATTAAGAGATAACCTTCTTAGAGGAGCTTTTAGTCCTGGGCTTTGAGGACTGAATAAGGAGTTCTGTAGGCAGAGTGGCCTATTAATAAAGTCTTGGGGAGTTCCTGTTGCGGCTCAGCAGTAATCAATCGGATTACTATCCATGAAGATGTGGGTTTGATCCCTGGCCTTACTCAGTGGTTTAAGGATCTGGCACTGCCATGAGCTGTGGTGTAGGTCACAGATGTAGCTCAGATCTGGCGTGGCTACGGCTGTGGCGTAGGCCAGCCGCTACTGCTCCAATTTGACCCCTAGCCTGGGAACTTCCATATGCTGTGAGTATGTCCCCCCACCAAAAAAAAGACAAAAAATAGTCTTGGATAGAACCAGGCTTGGGTTAGAGTCTGGCTTTTCTGTCCCTTTTGTCACACCATTTGTTACAAACAAGATCCCTCTCCTTTACTTCTTGCATTCAGAACCCAGGAGCTGTTATTTCTTCATCTTTCTCTCTTCACTGTCTGTTCTTTCCACCATCCCACAGGGGGAAAGTAAGGGAATTTTTTTCCCCATGCCAGCTCTACTCTCCTTCCCTCTGTGGTCTCCTTCTGGCTTGTCTCCTCTGATAATCATCTTGTAGTTTTTTAAAAGTCTCAATCTGTAGTTGATGTAATTTTCCCCATTTCCCTGGATTTGGATGCTTTCTCTCTTTTCTTGTTGTACTTGCCCAAGACTTATCTACTTAGATGTTTCAAAGAAAGTTGTTTGTTAATGCAAAAGAACCACCTCAAAAAGGTCCAAGTCGAGTAATTTAAAGCTTGGTTCATGTCTTTTAAAAGTTGACTTATTCTCAGAATCTGTTTTCTTAGCAACATGCTTGAGGCTATACATTTTCCTCTGGGTACCCCTTTGGCTGCATCCCACAAGTTTCATTCCATAATGTACTATTTATTCAGTTTTAAGAACTTCATAATTTCTATGTTGATTCCTTCTTTAACTCATGCCTCATTTGAAAACGTGTTTCAAAATTTCTCATTGTTGGCCTTTTTTATGGGAGGCTATTACAGAAACTACTCCTGGGGCCAAGATCAGGTTATCTTATCTAATATTCGTTTCTTAAAATTTATGAAGATCTCCACAGATGTTTTTTATAAATGCTAATTTTTATAAATGTTCTATATGTATTTGAAAATTTCAGGCATGGGGGATGTAGGATTTGATATATCTATTTGAGTAAGATTATTAATGGTGGTAATCTATTTATTTGCTTACTACTGGTCTGACAGCTTCTAAGTAGGATAACGTCACTCCTTCCTAGACTGTGCCCCTGCCCTAAGACCCTCTTCTCATCGCTGGAGCAGCTCTGTGAGGGTAGGGGGAGTCTCTCATCCCATCTCTGGGTCTTAAGCCAGAGGGAGTAGGGACCCAGGCAGGGGTGTAGATACAGAATGGTTCACCTTCCATCCCCCAGGGTCAAACTTTGCATTGGGGGCTGCCCCTCTCTGAGCCTCAGTTTCTGCATCTATAAATTGAGTTGATTCCTATCTTAAAGGGCTGGTCCATGGTAGAGGCTCGGTGGTGGTCACACTTATCAATAGGTAACTATTATCAATGAGGCACTCCCTGCAGGGCCAAAGCTTGGGTTCTGGGTTCCAATTCCATGTGGCCCCTTAGATGCTGTGTGATGTTGGATAAGCGATACCACCTCTCTTGTCCTCACCCCCACCACCAGGGACAAGAAATAAGATAGGGGCGTGACAAAGACTCCACCACTGGCCGGGGTCGGACAATCTTCCTTTAATACAAAGTTGATATATCTACATACACAGGGGTGGGAAAACCACCCGGCTGCTTCCGTTTGAATAAACAGTGTTGAAAGCAATGGCAGATTTGCTCTCATACAAAGAGAAAAACTCACTTGCTCAGGGGTTGGCGGGATCCCATCCTTCTGCTTTTGCCCCAAAACTGCCCCATGGTCCCAGTGGGGGAAAGGGTCCCTGATCCAGAGCAGCACATAGCCTCTCTCTCCCCGAAGTGGGAACCTCCTGTTTTGTTCAGTCTTTCTCCTCGGGGTGGGAGCCGGGGTGGGGGGTGGGGTTCGGGCTACGGGGGGATCACTGCCAGCTCCTCTGTGGCAGTCCCTACCCCGTGGGCTCGAAACCCTACGCTGGTGGGCCCGAGTCCCTCCCCCCACTGCCCCTCCCCCCTCAGAACAGTCCTTGATATGTCTGAGAATTGAATTTAAAATAGAAATTAAAAAAAGGAAGAAAAGAAATCAGGAGCAAAAAGGTCCTAGTCTTGAGCGAGGCACACCTTCAGATGGTAGGAAAAAAAAAAAAAAAAAGCAAGCCACAGGGGCAGCCTAAGCCCGAGCGTGCCTGGGAATACAGCCATCACACAAGAAGGTATGCTACAGTGAAAAAATAGACTGTCGGCGAACAGAATAGGAATAAGCCAAGTTTTTCTTTTTAAGTTTGTTGACTTTTTTTTTTTTTCCTGTTTGTTTCTTCTTTAAAAAAAAATGGAAAAAAAAATACGCTATTTAAAAAAAAAGGAAATGTCACTGGATACAGTTACACCGAGTCTGAAAGAAAGCGGGATCCGGCCCCCTGCTCCCTGCTGCCCCAGCCTGCCCCAGGCTGTGGGGCGGGAAGGCTCCGAGAGGGAGGATGAGGGGCCAAGTTTACAGCCCCCGCCCTCCTCTGGTTCTGGGGAGAACCCCTGTTTGTTAACCGTCCCCCCACCCCCCACCCCGGAATCTCTCGGTTTTGGAATCAGAAGGAAATGAGGAATGTGCCAAGTATCAAAGGCGGCGGCCCGTCCAGGGAGGTGGCTGGGGCCGCGTGGGGGGCTCGAGGGGCCGCGGCGTTCCTGGAGACCCGGCGGAAACTTGGCCGCCGCCTCCTGCCCTGGCTGCCTGGGTCCAGACCTCGGGGCCCACCCGGCACGGGAGGCGTCGGGGCCGGCGGAGTCCGGCCGGGCCGACTTGGCTCTAGGTTGCATAGTGGTCAAAGCTCCCGAGGTACTCCAGCGCCGCCTGGTAGCAGAACTGGTACTCATCCTGGGGATGGAGAGGGGCGGGGCTCTGTCAGTGCCTCTGGCGCCTGAAGCCTCTCTGGGCCCCCTCCGCCCAGAAGCCACGCCCCTCAGCGGTGCTCTCCCCGCCCCTATCTGCTACTCATTATTCAGGAGGTCCTACTCATTATTCAGGATTGGCCATCCCTGACATTGGCCATCCCTGACGCCTGCAATGTTCCCCTGGGGCTATGAGGCTGCCACGCCAGCTTTGTCTCCCTCCCTGGAGTTGGGAGAGTTTGGAGGACTTTGTTAAAATACCCCAATGTGAATGTGATGGCACCAAGTCCCTTCTGGCTCTGGGCCTCACTTCAGGATCTGTGGTCCGTGCCAGGGTCCTAGCTGAGCCTGAATTTGTTTTGACTCTGGGCCCGGGATGGACCCATCTCTGCCCACCTCTCAGCTCTGGATTTCAGCTTTTTCTCAGCCCAAAGCCGCGGCGGCTGAGTGCCTTCACCCCCAACAACCCAGAGAGTAGAGGGTGGCTGCGTCTGTCCCACAGAGCAGGAAGCGGTGGCTCAGGGCAGCAGAGGCGCGAGTTGGGGCCACTGCCTCCCGCCCCGTCCTCACCTCCGTCTGCACCATGGCTGGCCTCTGGGTCCGCAGCATCTTCACGGTCTGGAAGATGTCCACCACGCCTTCGTACCGCATCCGCTCCAGCACGATGCTGAGCGTGATGAAGACACCCGTCCTGCCCACACCGGCGCTGTTGAGGTGAGCATGGCAGTAAGAGGTGAGTGCTTGGGGGGAACCCCAATGGACTGCCCGATTCTTCGGGGATGAAAAGAGCCCAAACTGGAGGGCCCAAGGAGCAGCTCACCTGCAGTGGACAGAGATGGGGCCGTCCTGGCCGAACTGTTCCTTGGTCTTGTGTACTTGGCCAATGAAGTCAATGAAGCCCTCCCCTGACTTTGGCACGCCCTGTTCCGGCCAGTCCGTGAACTGGAACTGCCGGACAGTCCGGGACTGGCCGTCCTAGAAGGGAGAGAGTGCCCAGTCTTGCTCTGGAGGTTAGCGGCAGTCATGGTGGTTTCCCACCCCCACCAACCTCTAGTCCCAGCCTCCATCGCCAACACCACTCCCTGTTCTTTCCTACCCTCAGCCCCCTTTTCCACCATCCCCTGATGACTCCTTACCCTTCACCATCTAAGGGCACTGTCTTTCACTGAGATGCTCCAAGTTCATCTTTACCATCCAAGGATGCCAAGAGCACCCTCTCACTATCCTCTAACTTGGCCGTCCAGAGACACCATCTTATGTGGCCAATGTCCACCCCCCACCACCTAGCTGGTCTTCTCTCCACCTCTCCAATCCCATCCACCACAATCAAAGTGACGGCCAAGACCACTGTTGTTTGCCATCCTCCACTCCTTCCCCATCCCAGAATGCACCCAGCATCTGTCCTTCTTGGTCCCAATCTCCAGCTCTGTAATCCTGTCATCCTTCACTCCGCATCACCTCAGAATACAGCATTACCCCACGCCATCCCCTTCCGTCCTTCACCATCCAACAGTGCCATCTTCCATTCCAATGACTAGTCATCATCTTTGATCATCCACCAGCGCCATCATCTTCTATCCTTCACCGCCCAAGGGCACCATCTTCTACCAGCCACCACTGGAAACTCATCATCTTCTACCAGTGCTACTCAACACCATTACCTTCTATCTCTCACCATCTGCTTCTAGGAACTCATGAGCCTTGACCATCCAATGATAGCACCTACCCCCGACTTTCTCCATCTCTATCACTCAACCATCCTTCTCTCCAGTCCTATGTTCCCACTACCCAACATCCAACATCATTGCTTTCTGCCATTTTCCACTTATCATGACCCTGTGGTGTACCACTTTCCACAATTTGTCCCTAGTAATTCGTCCCTCTTCACCATCTAAGGGCCATCTTCCACTGACATTTTCCACCCTCCTTCACTCATCGTCTACCTTTCACCAGTCACACTCTCTACAGCAAAATGGTGCCATCCAGTGATGCCATCTTATCCTGATGGTCTCCATCCCCCACCACCTAACACCTCCTTTCTCCAATCCCACCTTCCTCTGCCCTGTACCATCAACAGCACTATCTACCACTGACCACTGAATGTGCATCATTCTTTTCTGTTCCAAGTCATCTCCCATTGATCTTCTCCATCTGCCACTGGCAAACATTTGCCCTCGCCAATCTCATCTTCCACTATCCAGTGCTGATAACACATCACCCTTTACCAACCTATAGTAGTATCATGTTCTACTGGCATTCTCTGTCCTGTTTTCCACACATTCTAATCTCCAATCCCATCTTCCCCCTATCCAACACCATCCTTGTTTACCACACTTTTCTACCTCCAACAGAAACATCTTCTGCTGATTCTCCAATCCCACGTTCCAACAACCCAATGACACCATCTTGCACTACCCATGCACAATGATCAATGATGCTGTTTGTCTATTGGGCTTCACCATCCACTGGCAACATCTTGACTGATATCCCCCCACACACCATTATCCCACCCATGAGTTCTCCGATCCCCTCTCCCACCTCTAACTTTAATCCTCTCTCACCCAACAAGGGCACCTTCTATAGTCTTTATCAGTCCCCACTGAGTACCCTCCCTTCTGTCATCACCCAACACTACCTTCCTCCGTTGTGTCTTTACCAGCCAACACCGTCCACTCTCCATCTCCTTCTCTCTCTACGTGATGGTGCCAATTCCTACCATCTGACCCCCACCGTGCACCACTCTTTTTTCCACATCTACAGCTCCAGTTTCCCCCACCTGGCACCATCAGTCCATCAAACCTCCCCCACCATGCTTTCGGCCTTCTAGTACTATCCTCTGTGGGTTGCTAATTCCAGAAGAACACAACTCCCTCCCTTTTACATGATTGCCCTGTGTGCCATGTTCCTTAGTGAGTAGCATTACACACATTCCAATGGGGTCAGTACATAGACGTGGCCCTCCCTGCTACCCACTTGGTGGTGGGAGTGATGGTACAATTGGCCAACTAACTCCTCTTCCACCCAGCCACCAATGCTTATTCCAGCTCCTGGGTCTTTGCTTCTATCCCCAGCTAGGGAAGCCGTCTCCAGATCACTAGGGGAACACTGAGCAGCCTACAGGGTCCAGCCTGGGTTCTGATCCTTCCCAGCGACCCATCCCCCAAGCTTACCCGGGCGTCTGTGACCTTGAACTCCCGCAGGATGTACTGAGGCATGTTATATTCTGCCATGGGATCTACCACGAAGTACTGGTAGCGGGCAGAGCGCTCGGCTGGCCAGTACTGGTGACATTTTTCCTGTTGGGGGAGATGGCCACTGTGGTCAGCCTGGCCCCTGGCCTGGCCCCCGCCCCACCCTCCATGGTGCCCCGCTCACCCGGCCCATCTCCCGCAGCTTGGTCAGCATCACCACGATGGTTGAGTTGTTCTCCCAGAGCATGCGCCAAAAGTCCTCCGTGGTTTCTGCCAGCGGCCCCTGCGTGGCAATGTAGGCCTTCTGCTGCCTGCAGGGCGGGGTGTGTGAGTCCAGGACCGCAGGGAGACTCAGGGACTGTCTCCTTCCCTGTCTTGTTCAACCCTCCAAATGTTCCCATTTTGTACATGGAGAAACCATCAGCCTCAGAATACACGCCAGCTCCTCGAGGAGGCTGCAGGACCGTCCACTGACCTCTCTTGCCTTCCTCCTCCACCAAGTGCTATTAAACGCAGTTCTATTGTTTGCAAGGACAGCACCCTCTTCCTGGAACACCCTCCCATGGTGAGGGTTTCTCAACCTCAGCACGCCTGTCATTTGGGGCTGGAGCGTTCATTGATGGCACACTATTCTGGGCACTATGGGGCACTGAGCAGCCTAGCCTCCCTGGCCACGACCCACCAGATGCCAGCAGAAGTCTTCCTCCCTCCCTCCCATTTTAACAATCAAAAATGACCCAAGGCATTGTCAAATCTCCCCCGGGTGGCAGAACTGCCCACGTTGAGGACCTCTGATGGAGAAGGACAGATGCAACCATATTATGGACAGCAGCCATCTGTTAAATACACATCTAAAGATTCCCACCACCTCAGCTATAACTGTACTGGGCTGGCAATGTCTGTCTAGCTCTCTCTCATGCAACACTGGAGGCCCCCTGAAGGCAAGGCTGGGACCTCTGTGGAGGCCCAGCATTGCCCAGCAAAGACCGGGGCCCCACAGTGGCCAGGGGAAGGTACCTGTAGCCATCGATGAAGCTGGCGTTAATGTAGTCAGAGCCCTCCACGCCCCGGATGGGCTGCAGACAGACCCGTGTGCTCTCGTAGGGCATGATGTTGACCAGGCGGTTCTTGAACTTGTTACAAGGCAGATTGGCACTGATGAAGCGGGATGTGTGGGCTTTGGAGTTGGCCAGCCGCTGTGGGGACCAAGAGATGGGGCGCCGCCATCAGGACAGTCTCCAGCTGGGGACCTGCTCTCCCCAGGGATGGGGAGGGCTGTGTGTTTTCAGCCAGAGCCTGGACAGTGGAACGGCAGGCGGGGGAACACCAATCCCCACCCTCTGGTCTCCTGCTCTGTTCCTCCCCCATCCTGCCCACATCATCCTCTGGCCGACTCCCACCTTGAACTCGAGCTCCATGCCGGTGACATGCTCGCCAGGCTCCACCTGGGTCAACTTCTGGATGTAGGCGTAGAGGCTACGGGCAGGCACCTCCGTGTTGCCGCAGCCCACGGCCTCCAGCAGGGCCTCGTGGATGAAGCTGTACTGGTCCTCTGTCTGCACCATGTAGTTGCGCTGGGACCGCATGAGCGTCACGTGGCCGTACACGTCCACCGTCTTCTCTGGCTTGATCCGCTCCAGCATGGCGTCGATGACGATGAAGCAGCCCGTGCGGCCCACGCCGGCACTGCGGAGACAGGCAGGACCATCAGGTGTGCCCCGAGGTGCAGAGGGGAGCCAGGAGCGGAGGATGGGGGACAGGGGTACCTGCAGTGGACCACAATGGGGCCCGCGTCCGGTGGGTTGCAGGTCTTGACTCTCCGCAGGAAGGCCAGGAACGGTGTCGGGTACTCAGGCACCCCATGGTCCGGCCACGCTGTGAACTGGAACTGGCGGACCTCACGCTTCTCGCTGGAGCCATTCTGGGGGCCACAGGGACACCGCGTATCATCGCGGCCCCCCACTCATGGGCTGGGGTCTGAGTTGACACCTCCTGACCACGTCCCCGAGCACCTGACTTGGGGCCAGGCTGCCCCTGGGCACAGGCGTGTCTCCATGTGGGAGTTTCACCAGCGTCTCACGTTTAATGCGACCAACACTATGCCCCCACATTCTCCCAATCCTCCTCCCTGCCTTCGGGCTCTGGCCAGAATTTAGGGGTGACCCTTGACTCCCCTCCCCTGCCTTCCCACATCCAAGACATCCGTCAGCACCATCAGCTCTGCCTTCAACGTCCATCCTAAGCCCGCCCATTTCTCACTCGCCCCCTCCATAGCGACCACTCTGGTCTGGCCCCTTCATCACCCATCCAGACCGGAGCAGTCCCCTCCACCCCGGGGGCAGGGCTCCAGCCCTCCCCCACCACAGTCTATTCCCCTAGGGGCAAGCAGAGGGTGCTAGTGAGCACCGGAGTCAGCAGTCCCTGTCCCCCTGCACCCCTACCAACCAGCCCTCCCTGAATGAAAAGCCCAAGTCTCTCCTGAAGGCCCCAAAGTCCTGTACAACCTACCCCTGGCCTCTCTCTGCCCTCACTCAGCTCCAGCCACACAGGACTCCTCACTGTTCCTAAAACATCCCAGGCACAGTCCAGCCCTGGGCCTTTGTACGGGCTGTGCCCTCTGCCTAGAATGCTGTTCCCTCGGATCGGCTCATACCTCCCTTCCCCACCAACTCCAGGCCCTTCGCTACGCACTTTATTTTCCCCTGCTTTACTTTTACGTGTAAGATGTCAAGTCATTTTATATGTTTATTGTTTCTGTCCTGTCCGCTAGACTGTAAGCCCCACAAGAGCCAGATATTTTGTCTTTCTTGGTTCCTGCTGTGTCCTGGTGCCCAGGTCAGGGGCTGATACAGGGTGTGCTCAATGTGTGAATGAACTGAAAATTCTCACTCCCTCTTGTCCATCTACTCAGTTTTCTGGCACCTGGGCCAGGTGTATCCCTAATGTTGAGAGGACCTGGCTGGCTGCCAGGGGAACACTGTGGTGCCAAAAACATCTCCCTTCACCATCATGACAATAAAAAGTGTCCCCAGACATTGAAAAGCGTCCCCTGGATGCCAAAATGCCCCAACTGAGAACCACTGATGCAGAAGAACACATGGAAACATGTTATGGACAGAGGCCATTGGTTAAATGCAAATCTAAAGATTCTCTCTGCCCCTGTCCCAAATGCCCACTGTGTGCATATCTGAAACTGGAGGCCCCTTGAGTGCATGGCTGAGACCCTGCCAGGACCCTGTCATAAACCTAGGCTGGGTGAAGCCAGAGGACAAGGAAGAGCTGGGAGTGATTGACAGCAAGGGGACAACAGGTTCATGGCTAAGTTGGAGTCTGCTGACTTGTCTTCCTGCTATGGCTGGAGACAAGAGCGATTCCCCTGAGTCTCAGTGTCCCTGTCCATGAGAACGTGGTCCGCCTTGGTCAACACATTTGGTTTTTCCTTTGTCCCGTGGGGAGCTCCCTGGGCCCTACCTTGTGCAAGGAGAATGTCCGCACACAGAATGTGGCCAGCTCAATGGTGTCCAGCAGCGTGACCTGGATAAAGCCATAGGTCTCCGTGCCCCTGTTGGGCCAATACTGATCACATTTGATCTGTACCAGGTAAGAGAACAGAGGTGAGTGTGGGCTGGGGCTGGCTAAGGGCTTGGGGGCCACAGGGTCCAGGCCTCACCCGTGACTTCTCCTCTAGCCGCGTCATCATAACGATGGTAGCGGAGCGCTGCTCCCACACCATACGCCAGAAGTCACCAAAGGTCTCAGGCAGTGGCCCCTGCGTGGCAATGTATGCATTCTGCCGCCGGTAGCCATCCACATAGTTGGCGTTGATATAATCGCTGCCCACGATGCCTATGACCAAGGCAAGCCAGAGGTCAGTGGGGGCCCTCTGTCCTTTTAGGCTGGCTGCTCCTGGCCCACCACTACCTGGAAACCCTCCTGGATTGCCCCAACCTCTCTCCAAGGAAAGCGGGGGCATATCCTTCACGGTTCCTCAATCTCAGCATTACTGCCATTTGGGGCCAGATCATGGTGGGGGCTGTCCCGGGCTCCGCGGGTAATTGAGCAGCACCTCTGGCCTCTACTCTCTAGATGTCACTAACACTCCCTCTTCCAGGCTGTGACAACAAAAGTATCCCCAGATGTTGCCAGATGTCCTGAGTGGTCAAGTGTTCCCTGACTGAGAACCACGGATACAGAGGAATCATTGGAAGTGTGTAATGGATAGCAGCCATCCGCTAAATACTAAAACTTCCCCAGTGGTTTCTGGCTATTGGTGGACCAGGCCTGTGACCAGAATCAGGCCTCAGTTTCCCCACCAGTCCCCCAGAGGGTCCACTCTGGCCTTGCCCCGTGGCCAAGAGGAAGGGTGAGCTGGAACCTGGGGCCCCCACGTGCTATACCTTCAATAGGCTGGAGGATGACGCGAGAGTGGTCGTAGGCGATAACGTTGGCATAGCGGTTCTTGGGCTTGTTCACTTCCAGGTTGGAGTGCTCCCACGTGAACTGCTGGCCCGGGTCGATGGACTGAGGGGAAGGGGAGGCGGAAGGTGTCAGGGTGGGCATCTGTGGGCCCCAGGAGGGTGGGAGGCAGGGGCCCGCTCACCTCGTACTCCTGGGAGAGCTTGAGGCTGTCATTGGCTTTGAGGCGTTCCGTGTGCTCTGCCATGTCCGCGATGGGGATGGGCGGGTGGCTGAGCATGCCTGCGGGGAGAGCAGACCCGCCGGCCGGGTGGTCACTTGGGAGGCCAGCCCATGGGCCGGGGAGAGGGCGGGGGGTGCTCTACAGTGTCAGTCTGCGATGGACGAGCTGCAGTTAGAGGGAGTGGCGGGGAAGGGGAAGGTTCAGGGTGGGCACCTGTAGGGGCCCAGGACCACAGGCCTGCAGGGCTGGGGGAGGGGCACTGAGGCTGCAGCTCCTGGCTGAGCCCTGGCTCCCGGTGACCACCCTCCTCCGTCCCCCCCAACCAGCTGAGGGTGCAGGGGCTGGGGAAGGGTCGCCCTGCAGGATTCCAAGCTCCTAGTGCCTCGTGGCAAGAAGCAGGCAAGTGACACAGAAATGAAGAAGCAGATGCAGCTGGCTGGACTTTCAAAAATATTGCCCTGGGGAGGCAGGTAGGGCAGGAGGCCAACACCCCTTTCTGGCCCCCGCGGATCAGAGGGACTGAAGCAGTCCTCTGCCGGGTGGAGCTGAGGGCCTGGGGAAGGAGACATGGGGTACGTGTGTGTTGGATGGTGGAGCCCCCATCTGTCTGTGCACCTGCCCCTGACCTCTCAGGGTTCATGTTCTCATCTGGTGCATGAAATGGTGACTTCTCTTATCTTTGGAGGCCCCAGGGGGGTGGCTAGAGGTACTGAGATGGGGGACTTTGCTCTTTCTCCCCAATATCTGAGCCTGCCAGACCCCTCTCCTCTCCTGGAGCCTGGTGGCCACACATGTGCTCCCACATTCACTCTGCAGCTACTGAGATGGAGAGCTATGCGCCAGCATCCACGTACCAACGTGAAAGCAAAGGATTTGCTAAGCCGATTGGTAAAGAGCTGATGTTCTGGGTCCCTGCATGCTCCCCACCACCCCTGGTGCTCCTCCAGAGCCCACCTCTAAGGGCATGAGGCTAGTGTCCATTTGACGGATGGGTCCCCCTGCCAGTCACACGGGTTGGCTGTTCTCATGTATGTACTCTCTTGCCTCTATCCCGCCCCCAACCCCTCCCTGCTCCACACACGCACGCAGTCACAACCCATGATCTAAGGGCCCGGTGGACCAGACTCCCACCCGCCTTGAGAAGCCAGCGCAGGACAGGTGGGCAGAGAGAGGAGGCGGGATGGAGAAACCAAGGATGAAAACAAACAGGGGCGAAAGAAAGCCAAGAACAGAGAGACACAGAAACTAACTTTCAAAGTGAAACCCCGGCTCCCTGAGGGGGCTGCTGAGGCCTGAATCTGCAGAAACAGCAAACAATAAATAAATGAAAACCCGTGGGGAGCCCACCTCCCCCCAATCCCTTGCTGGGTGCACGTACAGCAGCTGGTGGACAGACGCAGAGGGCAGGGACATTTCAACAGTGAGGGACACGCAGCCGCCTGGGCCCCAACCAGAGAACCTATGGCAGTTGCTGTGCATCCCTCTGACTGGACACCAGCCAGTCCTGGTTTTTGGCTGTGACTCTGGAAAGATCTCAGAGCTTTAGGTTCCTCTATAAACATGTCCCCTGAAACCAACCTGGCCTTGGGGTCCCCTACTGGGGTCTGCAGAGGGGATTTTGGAAGGAGATGCAGGATGATGAAGGTGAAACTTGGGGGCAAGGGAAGGACATGTGGTCCCATGACAGGAGCTTCAAGAAGGACAGCAGCCATCAGTTAAACCCACAGGTTTAAAATCCTCATTTGCATGGAAACAGAATTGACATAAGCTAGTCAGTCCAGAGACAGAAAAGAGAAGGGACTACTACGTTAAGGGCTGCCATGAGCTCTTATGGAGGAATGTGTCAGTTAAATATAAATGATCAAAACCCTCATTTGGATGTTATGGAACTGACATGAGACAGTCCAGTAGTAGAAAAGAGAAAGAAATGTTAGGAACAGCATGCAAGCCTATGCATGAAACCCTTCAGGAGGACTGCAGCCATCAATTAAATATAAATGTTAAAAATCTCCATTTGGTTGGAAACAGAGTTAATATGAACAAGTTCAGAGACAGGACATGGAGAGCAGGGTGTAGGTACGGAACAGATGGCAGCATGCTTAGAGCTCATAAGGAGAACAGCAGCCACCAGTTAAATTAAAAATTCCTTATTTGGTTAGAAGCAGCTGGCACGAGCCCATTAAAGAGGGAGGAGATGGGGGAATGAGAGGATCACTGTACATGAAGATCAAGGGCAAGACCCTGATTCAGTTCTCCCACCAGGCATGGCAGGGGACTTGGCTGAATCCTATTAATCGACAGGGAACTATCAAGAGGCAAGGCGAACATGAGCATCTGTGGCCGTGGAGGGGAGAGAGACGCAGCATGGCAGAAGCGGGGGAGTTTCCGTGCCTTGGTAAGGGTACATCCCAGGGGAGTACGGAAAAAACCCTAACACCCATCACTGGGTGGCCTTAAGACTAGAAGTGTGAGCAGAAGCCGATCACTTTCTGTCAGAAGAAATGAGGATTTAGAATTTTTTTTTTCTTTTTGTCTTTTTTTTTGTTGTTGTTGTTGCTATTTCTTGGGCCGCTCCTGCGGCATATGGAGGTTCCCAGGCCAGGGGTTGAATCGGAGCTGTAGCCACCGGCCTACGCCAGAGCCACAGCAACGCAGGATCCGAGCCGCGTCTGCAACCTACACCACAGCTCACGGCAATGCTGGATCGTTAACCCACTGAGCAAGGGCAGGGACCGAACCCGCAACCTCATGGTTCCTAGTCGGATTCGTTAACCACTGCGCCACGACGGGAACTCCCAAGATTTAGAATTTTTTTTGCTTTTGTCTTTGTTTTTAGGTGTCCTTGAACCTCCCGGAGAAGACAGCAACCACAATGAAATGCCACTTTTCGAAAGCCTCCCTTGGTTGCAGGCAGAATCAACCCACGACAGTCCCCCGAGAGCCACAGAGGAATTTGGGAATCAGGAATTTAACTGCACCCAGCACAGTTCAGTGGGAGCAGATGGGGGTCCACCAAGCTTTCCGTCCCATGCTATCTTCCCCATCGGTGTCACCCCTGGCACCTGGGATAAGCACATACCTGGCGTCTGGAAGTTAATGCGCCGCATTTCCACGGGGTCCTTGGGGTGGTGGGGAGCAAGGTCAGCATTGTTCAGGAGACATTTGGTGCGGGGCTCCGAGTCCTTGCGTTTACTTTGTGGGAGCAAGCAGACGTACAAACACGTGACCCAGCCGCATGCAGCCGGGGTCCCCAGGACCATGCACAGACATGTGTACAATGTTGGCGCAGCCGGGCACCCCCTCACCCCACGGAAGCAGCACCACCCCAGATCCCCTCCTCAGCCTCCAATGGGCAGGACCAGTCCTTACCTGTCAGGCTTACTGCTCCCGAAAGTAGACCCAGGCGAGGAGGAGGGGAAAAGATGACAGGTGAGGGCGTGCTGGCCATCAGGGGCCCCTTCTGTGACTGTGGGTGGCTTGCTTTCCCTGAGCTTTGGTCTCCTCCAGAAAATGAGGCTAATCCTGCTTGGGTCCTCCACCACAAGGAGGAGTGTGCTAGCCCTCCCTTTCTAAGCTGGGACGTGTCCCCTGTGGCCACTACAACGACTATCCTCACGCAACTGGACAGAGGCAGCCTCCATCCCAAACCCTGCCGAATGGCGTGTGGGGCTTAACAGGAGTCATTGGCTGGGCTCCTATTTCCCAGGATGTGTGACTGTGAGCAAGTGGCTTAACTCCTCTGAGCACTGGGTTCCCTGTCTGTAGCATAGAGGGCTTCCGGGACCCTCCTCTGAGACCACCCTTCCTTGGACCTTTCCAGACCCCACCCCCCTTTTCGAGGAAGCCTCCCTCCTGTCAAGTGGGGGATTGCAGGGAGCTCACTTCTTGTAGAGCAAGATGGCAATAACGATGCAGATGATAAAGACGACAGCTAGCACGGGCCCAATCACCCAGATGAGCCCCTCCTCGCCGTCCACGATGGGCTGAGGGTCTGGGTTATCCAGCTGGAAGGGGTCTGAGAATGGGCTGGCCGCAAATGTCTGCAGGAACAGGGTGGGGGGAGACCCCCATCAGTGCCCATCCTCCTCACAGGGGCAGATGGGCCAAGCGGGCACAGATGTGTGTCCATCCCCTACTCAAAACCCTTTTATGGCTCCCAAGAACCCTGACCCTGGTGGCCTGCGTAGCCTGGCCCAATTGTCACTCGCCCCATCCCTCACTCTGTTTCAGCCTCTCTGTGATCCTTTTTATTCCTCTTGCACTACAGACCTTTGCACTTGTACATCCTGGGCTGCCCTTTCTTTCTTTTTTAATCTTTTTAGGGCCGCACTTCCGCCATGTGGAGGTTCCCAGGCTAGGGGTCAAATCTAAGCTGTAGCTGCTGGCCTATGTCAGAGCCATAGCAACACTGGATCCAAGCTGTGTCTGCAACCTACACCAAGGATCATGGCAATGCCAGATCCTTTAACCCCACTGAACGAGGCCAGGAATTGAACCCACATCCTCATGGATACCAGTCGAGTTCTTAACCCACTGAGCCACAACAGGAAGTTCAAGGGATGCCTTTTCTTTATTGAACTCCTACACATCCATCAAAGCCTCAGTTCCAAAGTCCCTTCTGCCAAAAAACCTTCCTCTGGGGATTCCCTCAACCTCGAATCCTTCCCTCTACCCAGCCCTGACCACAGGGAGCTGGGAGGATCTGTATCTGGCTCTGAGGTCAGGGCCCTGGGAGCTGAGGCCACACTGGGGCCTGCCTCACTCAATGGGTATGGCTGGATGCGGGCAGACACAATTCAGGACTCACAGGCTCGCTCTTCTGCAGCACAGCAAGCACAAAGAGAACATATCTGTGGCCAGGCTCCAGGCCCCTGTTGTCAAAGCCACCATACTGCTTCTGGTCACCAGGATGGAAGGTGGGTGGCAACACTGAGAAGCGAGCAGCAATGTAGGGCCGGGGCACCTCCAGCTGGCGCGAGTGCCGCAGGCTGCGCCTCTGCAGCCGTGCAATGTCCTGGATCAGCTGTGGGAACAGAGGTGTGGGCCGCTCAGAGCCTGGCTGGGAGTAACTGGGCTCATGAAAGCTGGGACATGTCTGAGCCCCACTGGCTGGTCCTCCAGCCCTTACCTCCTCCAGGTCCATGTCCTCTGGACTCCCCAGTGGGGTCAGGAACTGGCCGCCACGAGATTTGCGCAGTGGCACCATCACGATGTAGTAGTTCCTGTTAGGAGACAAAAGTCACGAGGAGGCTGTCTACAGGCATGGCCAAGGGATGTGACCTGGGGCTGAGTGGGGGAGTCACCCCTCTCTGAATCTTCCCTTCTGCTCATACAATGGGTATACAGCCCTAGTCACATACAACTACACTTTCTGATTCAAGCCTCCAGGCTTTTGATTATGCTGTACTTTTGGCCTGAAAAGCCCACCCCATGCAATTACATACAGTTGTCCCTTCAACAATATGGGGGTTAGGGGTGCTGAGCCTCTGTGCAGTCAAAAATCCACATATAAGTACAGTCACCCCTTGTATATGTGGTTCTCCATCTGTGGAGTCAACCAATCCATCTGTGGACTGGGTGGTACTGTAGTATGCATTTGTTGAAAAACATCCACATAGAGCCACACAGGCAGCTCAAACCTGTGCTATTCAAGGGTCAACTGGATAGTTCTTGAACGTCTATACATCCTTCAAAGCCTCAGCTCTCATGCCCACATATTCTTGTAACCCTTGATTTTTCCTCTGCTTCCCAGAGTCCTCCTCTCCTCTCTGAGGACTCTCAGCCCCGGTGCCTCTCACTGCCATACCACGGGCCTGAGAGTGTCTGTGTCGTAGTTCTGTCTCCCCACCAGTCTGGGAACCCAGAACCAGCAGAAGGTTAGGCATATGGGGGTGTCAGGGAATGCTGGAGGAGCAGACACAAGGCCACATTTAGTGACAACATCTGTGAGAAGCACTGGACCTTCAGGGCAACCACGTGGGACAGGGCTGATGTGATCTCTGTTTTACAGACAGGCGAGGAAACTGAGGCCAAAGAGGTCAGGCGGCTGGCCCCAGCTGGCTAACGGAGGGGTGCGAAATCCCTGAGGACGGGTGGGTTGAGCGTACTGGACGGGCACAGGGCTCTGGCCATCGGGCAGATACACCACGATGAAGCCGTCGGAGTCAGGCTTGGGGGTCACGCTGGGCTTGGAGCTGAGCAGGTTGAAGGCAGTCCAGGCAGTGACGGTCTGCTGGAGGCCGCCCAGGCTGCTGCCGCGGTTGGTCAGCACGAAGTTGTAGAAGGTGTTGGGCTTGAGGTGCGTAATGAGTTTCTTGGTGGTTCGGCCATCCACGTCCAGTGTGAGCCCGTTGTACTGGATCTGTGGGCCAGGGCCGGCTCAGTGGGGCTCTGGGCTGAGCCCCTGATCCTGACTGAGCCTCCATCCCAGGCTTAGCCCTGACCCCACCAACCGTGAACCCAGACTAGCCCTCAATCCCAGCTGAGCCCTGACCCCAGGCTGAGTCCCAGCTCTGATGGAGCCCTAGTCCCCTACTGAACCCCAAACCCAGACTCAATCTCAACCCCCTGCTGAGTCCCAACTGAGTCCCAATCCTGCCTGGATCTGAAATTCCAGCCAAAACCGGATCCCTCTCGGCTCTGGATCCAGCTGACCCCTAACCCTGGACCAGGTCCCGACCCCAGACTGAGCCTCGGCCCCTGACGTGGCGGGAGAAGTCACCTTGTAGGGTGTGGGTGAGTTGTAGTTGTCGGGGAACTCCCAGCTGAGCAAGACTGATGTCTTCATGATCATCTTCACCTTGAAGTTCTTGGGCGAGACTGTGCCAGGGAGCAGCGAGTGGGAGAGAGCAGAGGAGAGGCTCTGTGAGTGCTGGGGGTCGGGCAGGATCGGATGGGGTGGGGCGGCCCAGGCGCTCCCTGTCGTCCGCTGTGCCCGTGCCCGTGGCCTTCCTGTCTGGCCCTGGCCCGGCCCTGCCTGGCCCTGTCCCAAGTCCCTGCTGCGGGAGACGACGCAGCTGCAGAGAGAAGGCGGAGCGGGTGGGGAAGGGTGGGGGGCGGCGGTGGGGTCGGCGGTGCCACCTAGGCACGTCCCACCTTTGCCAACGCCAGAGCCTCGGGGTCCGGACTCGCCTTGAGCGTCCACGAGGAAGCAGAAAAGTGACCACTTACCTGGGCGGGGGAGAGGGAGGGGGCTGGGGTGGGGGTGGGCGCGAGGCCCGGTCCGGCTCTGGTGCGGGGGTCACCGCGCGCCTACCTTGGTCCCGCAGGAATGTCCGGTAGCGGACGGGGGGGCTGTAGGGGCCGGGGCCCCGGCGCGTGTGGGCCCGCACTTGGAGGTCATAGGCTGTGTCGGGCTTGAGGCCCCGCAGCGTGAGCACGTTCTCGGCGCCCGGCTCGGCCGCCGCCGGCAGCTCAGTCTCTCGGGCAGGGCCCAGGGCGCCGGCCTCCCTCACGGCCACCGTGTACTTGACAATGGCCCCGTTGCGCTCGGCAGGCACAGGCGGCAGCCAGCGGAGCAGGACGGTGCCGGCTGAGGCGTTGCCGGCCGCCTCGAGGATCTGCGGGTGGCCGCGGGGCGTGTCCTCAGGGATGCTCAGGACCTCAGCCGCCTCCTCGCCCAGGCCACCTCGGCTCCGGGCCGCCAGCCGGAACACGTACGTGGCCCCCTTGTGCACGCCTGACGCCGTGTAGTGGTCCTCGGTGGGCGGGAACTCCAGTGTGGCCAGGGGTGATGAGTCCTCGCGGCCGAACTGCAGGCGGTAGCCCAGCACCTGGTCCTCGGCGGTGCTGGCCGGGGGCTCCCAGCGTGCCAGCAGGCTGCCCTCGGGGGTCTGCTGCACCGACAGGGTGGGGCGGCCCAGCACTGTGGGGGACATGGGGCAGGAGTCAGGGCCATGTGACCAACACCTCAGCCAGGGAGCACGGGGTGGGGTTGCAATTTTTAACCTATTTTTAATTTAATTTTAATTTTTTTCTTGGCTGTGGCATGCAGTGGCATGATGTGGGATATCAGTTCCCAGACCAGGCATGGAACTCCAGCTCCAGAAGTGAAAGTGCTGAGTCCTAACCACTAAACCACCAGGGAATTCCTAGAGTTGAAAAAAAATTTTTTTTTTTTGATCTTCTTTAGGGCTGCACTGGCGGCATCTGGAAGTTCCCAAGTTAGGGATCAAATTGGAACTGCAGTTGTCGGCTCACGCCACAGCCACAGAAACTTGGGATCCATGCCTTGTCCTACACCATAGCTCATGGCAACGCCACATCCTTAACCCACTAATGGAGGCCAGGGATCAAACCTTCATCCTCATGGACACCAGTTAGGTTCATTACTGCTGAGCCACAAGGGGAACTCTTTTTTTTTTTTTTTTGTCTTATTAGGGCCGCACCTGCAGCATATGGAGGTTCCCAGGCTAGGGGTCAAATCAGAGCTGTAGCCACCGGCCTACACCACAGCCACAGCAATGCTAGATCCGAGCCACATCTGTGACCTACGCCACAGCTCACGGCAATGCTGGATCCTTAACCTACTGGGAGAGGCCAGGGGTTGAACCCATGTCCTCATGGATAGCAACTGGGTTCATTACTGCTGAGTCACAAAACGATCTCCTAAGGTTGCAATTTTTAAAAGCAGTCTTGGGAAGGCCTCATTCAGAATAAAGACTTGAAGGAGCTGAGGAACGGAGCCGCAGGGAGGTCTGCAGGGAACAGTTCAGTCAGAAGGAGCAGCCAGTGCAAAGACCCTGAGCTCAGATCGTGCTGAGAGAGTGCAAGGAACAGTGAGGAAGTAGTGGACTCAGAAGACCCGATAAGGGAAAACATCTACGGATGTCAGGGCAGGTCCTTGTCTTTGTACTTTCTCCTTTGGTTAATATGTCACTCATCTCTTGCCTCATTTATTTGCCCAATGACTCCTGCTGGCACATGATTAATACCCATGGAACGCAGGGGTGTCCAAGACCCTGCCCTTGCCCCACAGTTCTCAATCTGGGTAGTAATCAATGTGTCAAGGTCCTGAGAACTCTTGCAGTGCAGAAGCTCTACACTTGAAACCAGGCTTTTCTACTGCAGGACTTATCAGGACCTTTAATGGACTGTGGCATAAACAGTCAGTGTATGCAGTGGGTTCTGCTTAGCAAGCATAGCTCTAATGCAACATCCCTGAGAGAGGAGGGAGAGATCATGGGAAGCTTCCTGGAGGAGGTTACATGGGTGCTGGAGGACACAGAGACTAGGCAGGTGAAGGGAACAGAAGGAGCACCCTGGCGGTAGGGTGGAGGGGTGTTGTGTCCAGCTGCGAGGACTTGAACATCAGAGGCATGCTCAGAGGTGCTGAAAGGAGGGTGTGGGAGGTGGGATGGAGGCCATAGGGGCCCTTCATCCCTTGAACGCACCAAACTTATTCTCCTCTCTGAGGCTTTGCTCAGGCTGTGCCTTTTGGCTGGAACACCCTCCCCCTTAGATATTTACCGTTGCCTTTCTCTCACTCGGCTAATTTTGCCTGGTGAAAAAAACAGTCTCTGGGGACTGAGGCGAGGTCCCTGAAGGGGCCAGAAGGGGAAACTGAGGCAGGGCTGCCAAGAGAGGAGGCTTCATGGTGCAGCAGGGGAGACGGACACACCACTCTGAAAGGACAGCCCCCCTGGGGTGATCAGACCTGGGATGGGGGCGGCACAGGGTGCCGGCAGGTGGGAGGGGTGCAGAGGGGATTTCTGACCAAGACGGTGGGGTCGGGGTGCGGGATGGGGAGGGCTCCCCGAGGAGGTGCAGATTAAACAAAGACCCAAAGGAGCAGGAGACAGTCAGGCTGGAGAAGGGTGTCTGAGCAGAGGATGAAGAGTTACAGCTGGCGGTTAAAGGTCTCCATCTGGCTGGAGCTGAGCAGGGCTGGACCACGCTGGCTCTGAGTGCCCTCTCCCCGGCCCACACACACCTCTGTTCTCTTTGCTCTTCCTGCCTGGTATACCCTCCCCCTGCATGGGCTCAAAAACTCCCTAGGGACGCTCTGGAGGCACAGGGGCCCTAGAGGGGGTCTCCTACCTGCTCCCTTGGTCACCACCACCTTGGGTTTGCTGCGAGCGCCATCGCCTTTCATGGTGTAGGCGGCTACCGTGATAGAGTAGGCGGTCTCAGGCTGCAGGTTTGTGATGATCATCTCCTGTGGGCAAGGGTAGGGATCAGTGATGCCACCAGGGCTGCCCGCCCTCCTCCCCATGCTGGGACAAGCCAGGCGGACACGGGGCCCAGTCTGCGGGCAGAGACGTGCACCCGACCTCATGCACAGACCCCAACACGTAGCACATTCATGCTGAGATGGGCACACGTGGCCTGACACCTGTCATGGCCCACCTGGAACAGGGCAGTCCCCACCCCTCTGGTCCCCGGCTACCACTTTTGCCCCCATCTGTCCTCCCTGCAGCAGCACCCAGAGGGCACCAGTGAGCACCTGAGTCAGGTCCCAACCCTTTTCTGCCCACAGCCCTGCAGGGCTGCCACCCACCTCCCTGGGGGCTAAAGCCTAAGTCCTCCCCACCCTCTGCCCACAAGGCCCTGCACTACC
Organism: Phacochoerus africanus; assembly: GCF_016906955.1. Lineage (NCBI taxonomy): Eukaryota > Metazoa > Chordata > Mammalia > Artiodactyla > Suidae > Phacochoerus > Phacochoerus africanus. The sequence goes on along the minus strand of NC_062547.1, from coordinate 73,820,579 downwards.
TGCCCCCATCCCCTTCCTCACTCACTCTGCTCCAGCCACATAGGCCTCCTCGCTATTCCTCCTACACACCAGACACGGTCCTACCCCGGGGCCTTTGCACTGGCTGTCTCTGCCTCAACTACACCCAATGGTGTGCTGGAGGTTCCTCGTACCAGCTCTCAAAAGCCGATAGTCAAAATTGCAGAAAATGTGCAAGCCAGTTATTAAACACAGTCATTACTAAAAACTAAATTATATAAACATACGATCAAGTAAGTAATGGTAAAACAAAGGTAATAAGTACTGAAACCCACCCCTCCCTAAATCTTTTGCTGTGTTTACTGTTATCTATGTTTTCGAGGTTATTCTAGTCTGTCTCTTGTACCTGTGTGACAGAAATACCACACTGTGACAAGCTACCACACATCTGGTAGGTAGCTTGAAATTGACATGGTGGGAGTATTTACAACCATGGAAAAGGGCAAATGCTACCAGTGAGGACTGCACCCACCCAGCTGACTATTCAAGCATTTACACCACTGTCTACTCTCCATCCCTGCCAGAGTTGTAACTAGATACATATTTGTGCTTCGTTCTGATTAACATCTGTCTTCCCAGGACCATGACCCCAGAGGAGGCAGGCTCAGGTCTTGGTTTCTATCAGGCCCACAAGCACCTAGCACAAGATCTACATACCATAGGTGCTCAGTAAATCACTGCTTGTTGAGTGAATGACAGAGCAGCTTAACCCTCACACGGTCACACGTGTGCCCATGTCCCAATGCATGCACTCCCACGAACACCTCTGGCATGCCTGGGAGCTGTGGGGTAGGTCAGGGGCATGAGGAGGGGGCACAGGATGCACGAACAGAGGGTCTCCTGCCCCTGAGCCTCACATTCAGTCCCTCTGGGGTCTTGATGGGTAGGAAGGGCTAAGCTGGAGCCGCTAGGGAATCTGCCCCCCGCCCCAGGGTTGGGAGTGGAAGGAAGCAGAGTGACTGAGTGGGCAGGGTCATGTCTCTCTCAGGAGAGCCTGTGGACCCATCTTAGGGCCAGAAAGACAGTCCAGTGAGAGGCAGTCCCAACCCTGGTTAAGGGCCTCCTGAGAAAGCTTGGAGGGGTCGAAACAGGGGTCCTGCTGGCCTCCTTTCCCAGCCGGGGCCCACTGACCCCTCTCATGCCATGGCTAGAATGAAGAAGGCATGTGGCCAGACAGAGAAGTTTCAAGGGCAGTGAGGGAAAAGCCAGGTGACAAAAGGGTCAGGTTCGCCTGGAAAGTGACCCAGTTCTGATCTGCCAGGCCTGGGTCCAACAGTGAGAGGGCCCACTGACCCCTCTCATGCCATGGCTAGAATGAAGAAGGCATGTGGCCAGACAGAGAAGTTTCAAGGGCAGTGAGGGAAAAGCCAGGTGACAAAAGAGTCAGGTTCGCCTGGAAAGTGACCCAGTTCTGATCTGCCAGGCCTGGGTCCTACAGGGGTGGGGGCAGTAGTTAATGCTGTGGGAAAGGCTTTCCAGGCTGTGGGACAGCTCGAGCAAAGCTGTGAGGGTGAAGATAGCAGCGGGCAGCAGGGCCGAGGCAGGGAAATATGGAGGCATGAAGCCGGCAGAGTCCAGGGCCATTCAGGTAAGAAGGGCTAATGGATCCTCCTGGGGACCCTAGCAGGTGCCATTTGTCTGATGCAAAATCAAGGCTGCAAGCTCCAAGAGGTAATTAGATATGCAGCGGGGGCCCAGGGGAGGAGACCCTTTTACAGGGGCGTGCAGGGCTGGGGTGGGATCACAGCACCTCACGGCCCGCGGGAAGAGCCCTGGCCATGGCTGGAAGGCACTACTTACATATTCAGCGGTGTCATCCATCTCCCACTGAGCGCGGGAGGAGGCGGCAGGGGAAAGAGGAGTAGGTGAGCAGAGTAGCCGGAGAGAGGGACAGAGGAACAGCGAAAGGGCAGGAGCGCAGGGGCCCGGGCCCCGCCCCGCTCCCAGGCCCCGCCCGGGAGCCCTGCCCACCTGGGCATCAGCCAGCATGACGTCCTTGATGCGCGGTGGCCCTCGGGCCTCAGCGCCCTCCATGCGCACGTAGTGGACCTGGTAGCCTCGGATCTGGCCGTGCTGCCGGCCGGGCGCGGGCGAGCGCCACAGCACGCGGATGGCCGTGGCGTTGAGCGCCTCCGCCTCCACCTTCCGCGGAGGCGCGCTGGGCACTGGCAGGGGAAGGGGAGGGGAGGGGCGGGCGGGGCCGTTACTGGGGCGTCCAGCCCTGCCCCGGGCAACGCCACTGCCCGATGCCAGGGTGACTGTCGATTAACTGGGAGCTCTTGAGTGCTCACCACTGGTGAGGAGGGAATACCTCCTGCAGGCCTCTCATAGCCCAGGGAGGGGTCCCTGACGGTGCACCCCATTTACAGACGGGCAACAGAGGTCCCCCAGAGCCTAGGCCACCTGCCCAGGGCCACAGACATAAGCAGGCCGTGCATGCCCCATTCTAAGCACTTTACCCACACTGCCTCCGTCTTAACTGCAACCCTTCCACACAGGGGCTCTTATACAAACGCACTTTACAGACAGGGAAGCTGAGGCACAGAGAATTGATTCCGAGACCTCGGGGTTATCAAGAGGCAAAGCCGGGATCTGAACCCAGGCAGTCCAGCTGCATGGTCCTATACACTCCAGGATGCAGCCAGCCCACTCTGAGCTGGGACTCTTTCTAGCCAGCCCCCAGTGAAGAGCCCTCTCCACCCCCACCCCAAGGTCTAACGTGAAGAATGGCTTCATTTCTGCACCACGCTTAGGGAAAAATGTGGGGTCGCCAACCGAACCTTCTAGGCCAATGGCTCAGGAAAAAAAACTGACCTAGGCTGCTGGGACCAAGGGGCTGAAGTTTTGTTTGGGAGGCTGCTTGCTCCATTTCTCCCCAGGGTCTCAGCTTCTACTGCATGGCCAGTGCCTTAAAACGGCTACAGCAGGAATATTTACACCAGAGAAACCGGCCAGCACTACAAATCAGTCTCTGTCTCTGTCTCCCAGAGAGCTGGCTGTTAACCAAAATCAGCACGTAATCTGACTTTCTAGCTAGGGTGGCTCAGACCCAAGGGGCTCCAAATCTCAGGTCATCGCAAGAGTCTAAAACCTGGGTTTTCTGGGCTCAGGGACCCTAATTTTGTTGCACATGCTGCTTGCTGTTTCTTACACTCCGTTTCCAAGGTTTCCACCACTGGACCAAAATACAAGGCTGCCAGCTTAACTTTCCAGGCCCAAGGATCAGAGAGAATATGCAGCCCCGAAGGTCCAAATAGATAACTCCAAGATCAAGGACCCGGAATGGCTTGGGGAGGCTGACAGCTGCATGTCTCCCTCTCCTGATTGTGGCTTCTACCTTCTGACCACCAGCCAGCCCAGTTTTCCAGGGACGGAAGGCTCCAAAGCTGGGGAGGGGGGCCCAGGCTGGGGCCTGTGGGGTCCTGGGCCCGGGGCCGGTGCTTACCGTCCTCGTCGGTGCGGACGACCACGGGCGAGCTCTCGGGCCCTGGTCCCACCTCTGTGTGAGCGACAGCCGTGATGCGGTACTCAGTCCACTTGTCCAAGGCCTCCAGCAGGATCTGAGTGGTGGTCGGGGGGATGCCGTTCACCTCCTTGGGTTGCGGGTCCTCTGAGCCCAGCGGTCGGTAGCGGACGCTATAGCTCACCAGGGCCCCGTTGTGCGTTTCCGGCGGCGGCGGGCGCCAACTTACCAAAATGGCCGTGGAGCGCGTGCTGACACATTTAACGTCTTGAGGGGGGGCTGACGGTTCTATTGGAGGGGGGGAGAACGTGGGGGTGGGGAAGGGAGGCGGGATGGGCAGGGAAGGGGGTGGGGAAACAAAAGATGGGAAAGAGAAAATAAAAAAGAAGATGATAACAAACAAAACAGAACCAAACCAAAGAGAAGTCGAACCCAAAAGAAGCGGGTGTCAACCAAAGGTGAGATGGGTGGGTGGGCAGGTGGGCGGGGATGGGGGCTGGGAGGGCTGGCCAAGAACGCTGCACTCACCAGGAGGGGCACTTGGCACACAGTAGGTCTTGGGTAGAGGGTAGTCACAGTCCTCATGGAGCGCATGTGGGTGCCAGGCACTGTGCCAAATGGCATAGCAGTAAAAGCCCTATTTTCCAGCACCATGTGCCAGGCATGGTGACAAATGGAATAGCAGTTAAAATCCCCATTTATTGAACACCTATTACGTGCCAGGCACTGTGCCAAGTAGCGCAGTCATAAAAGCCCCACTTACTGGCACCTACTATGTGCCAGGCACTGTGCCAAGTGGAATAGCAGGAAAAGCCCCATTTACTGGTCACTTACTATGTGCCAAGCATGGCAATCAATGAAATAGCAATAAAAGCCCTGTTTATGGGGCACCTACTGTATGGCAGGCATGGTGCCAAGGGCTTCGCAAAAATAACAGTAAATGTACTCATTTACTGAACACCTACTGTGTGCCATGTATAGCACCAGGAATGGAATGATAGTAAATATACTTATCTATTGAACACCTACTGGTGCTAGGCACTGTGCCAGAGAATAGCAATAAAACCCCCAAAATTGGGGGCACTCACTACGTGCCAAGGGCTACGCAGAGTAACAGTAAGTGTACTTATTTGCTGAACACCTACTGTGCACCAGGCACTGTGCCAGAGGACTAGCAATAAAACCGTCACTTGTTGAAGCACTTATTTTGTGCCAGCGACTATGCCTAGTGTAAAAGCCATAAAAGCCCCATTTAAGGGCTTCACAGAATTAGAGTGAAAAATTTATTGCATACCTACTGTGTGCCAGGCACTGTGCAAAAGGAACAGCAATAAGACTCTCAACTATTGGGCACTTACTATGTGCCAGCCACTAGCCAAGTGCAAAAGCAATAAAAACTCTATTTACTGCCAGGGACCCCAGAGGGCATTCCAATGGTTACTTCAACCAGGACCATCCTCTTGGCTTCTCCAAAGAAAATAATGCCCATATACTGAGCACCTACTATGTGCCATTTAGCATGTCAAGGGCTGTACAGAGTAATGATAAAAGTCCCTGTGTACTGGACACCTACTGTGATGGCACTAGGCCAAGGTTTTACATGTAACCCAGCCCATATTTAGCACCTATCGTGTGCCAAAGTTTTTAAAGATCATACTTCTCTTTTGAGACCCTACTGTGCACCTGATGCCACACTTAGCCCATTACAGATCAATATCAAGTCTCACTTGTTGAGCACTACTATGGGCTGGTCATTTTATCTCTGAAGATAAACACAGCAGTTGCCATTTATGCAGTGCCTACTGCAGGCCAGACACTGTGCTAAGGCCTTTATCAGATTAATAGTAACAGTCCCCACATAATAGCACCTGTGTGCCAGCCATTGTCTAGGGGCTTTATTGAAAAAGAGTAACAGTTCCCACATACTAAGTACGTGCTAGGTACTGTACTAACGGTCCTGTAGAACACTAAGTTATTTCTTAAGACCTACTAGGTATCAAACACTGTACTAAGAGCTTTATTGGATAACAGTAGTCATCCTCATGTATTAAGCACCTACTATGTGCCAGGCTTTGTTATTACTGGATAATAGTAGTACTTCCTACATATTAAGTATCTACTATGTGTCAAACACTGTGCTAAGGTCTTCACTGAATAACAGTAGCCCCCACATATTAAGCACCTACTATGTGTCAAACACTGTGCTAATAGCCTTATATTTTTAAAAAATGGTAAGAGCTCGTACTTATTGAGCACTTACTATTTACACACAGTGCCAAGAACCTGGCAAATAATTCCAAACAAAAACTACGCCAGAAAGCATGCTAGGCCCTTTTAGATGGATGGTGGCTCCCATCCTACTATGAGCACCTACTATGTGCTTAGCATCAGGCCAACCTCTTTAAAGCACCACTTATTGAGTATTTACTGTATGCCAGACACTGTGCCACGGGTTTTGCAGAGCAATAATCATAGTGTCTATGTTTCAGGGACCTACTGTGTGCCTGGCACTAGGTCAGGCTTGTTACAAACTACTAATAGCTTCCATTCATGGAGCGCCAACTATGTGCCCAGGCCCCTGACCATCCAAGTTTAGACTGAAAATAGCAGCTCCATTTACGGAGTACCTACTGTGTGCCAGGCAGCATGCTGAAGGCTTTGTTAAGTAACAGTGATACTTTGTACACGCCAAGCACTTACTGCGCATGTGAAGGGCTTTATGGAATACCAGTAATAGTCTCCTACTATGGGCCAGGCTCTGTGTTAGGGCATTGCTGATAATAAACCTTATGTTCTATGCAACTTCTGCATGCCCAGCACCCAAGGCCCTTTATAGACTCAAAATGCAGCCCGCTGACTGAGCCTCAGTAATTCTCCTCACCCCTTAGGTAGCCAGAACTAACACCCTCCACCCCCACCCAGTGTTCCAGCTGGGGAAATGAGTTTCAAAGCCCACCTGGTTTGCCTGGCATTCTTTCATCATTGGTTGTGGACCTACTGGGTGCAAGGCCCCACCCATTCTGGGTGCTCACCTCCCATTTTAGAGGTGAGGAACCTGAGACCCAGAAAAGGCAAATGGTGTAAATAAGGGCACATGACAAGAGCCAGGACTTGAAGCCAGGCTCAGCTGCTGTCCACGGGCTGTCTTGGTTGAGGCTGGGGATTCAGATCTCAGCCTGTGCCTTTATTGGTTCAGGCCAGTTGATGGTGGCTGGTGCCACTCAGCCACCCTTTCCCCCACTGGCCATGACCCTAGAGTCTGACTTGCCTCTAGAGGGAGGCTCAGAGAGGTCACCAGCCTTGCTTGAAGTCAAGGCAGATAGAACTGTCACCATCACGCCAGTCCTATTTGTTTGAGTGTGTCTATAAAGTAGTTACTATGAGCACACCCCATTCCAGGGTCTGGGACCCAAAGATGAATCAGAGGCCCCATCCTCAAAGATATCAGGCTACCAGAGACCCTGGAGGCCACGCCAATGGCTTACTGCAGCCAGAATGGCTCTCTGGCCTTGCTTAGAGTGAAACACGGGAGTTCCTTCCTCTGAAACTAGACACTTGGGGGTCCCTTCCCTCATTTCTTGACCAGCCACCCCAACCAAAGTGCCCCAGAGGATTTGGGCAGGAGGGAAAAACCAACTGAGGAATGTGCCAAAAAGGAATGGATTTGCTGAGAAAAGGGGAGGAAAAATAAAACCAAAATCATAATAAAAGAAGAAACAACGATGATGGTGATGATGATGAGAAAAACCATAATAAAAGAAAGACGCCTTCCAGAAAACTCCCAGTCTGGTTACCTACCTTCCACTCTTCAACTGCTAACTTAAAAGACTTTCTTACGAGGGAAGGAATGGCGGAGTGCTGAGCTACAAGGCCAGACCGAGCTCTGGGTGGGTCTCCGGATGTGAGTGGGCTCGCAGCCCTGCTCTGGCCCTAGTGCGGGCACGCTGCAGTTCCCAGCTGGCGCGGATGAGGCGGGAACGTGGGACGGTGTCTGGGGAGACCCACGGCTGAGTGGTCTGGCCTCCACCTACCCTTGAGTTCAGCCTAAGAAGCCCGCACTCCCTGGGGTGGGGTGGGGGGTATACGCCTGGCCCTGAGTCTTGGCTGCCAGTTCTCTCAGGCCCCACCCATCTCGGGGTGCGAAGTGGGGAGTCCCTTCTTCCCCACTCCCTGTCCTGGGCCGCCCCGGAGGTTCACATGGCTAGGCCAAAGTCACTTTCTTGCAGACCTTGGAGGCCACCTCCTTCACAATCCAGCCCAACCTGCGTGACATCTCAGGAGGGGGCGGGGTACATGGATGTGCACACAGATGCGCGCATGTGTGAATGGGTGTGGTTCCGGATTCCCAGTTTCTGGGCAGCTGTGCCTCTTGGCAGTGGGGTGGAGAGTTTGAGGGGACTGAATTTGGGCTCTGGACCATCTGCACAGCCCAGGGCTGCTGGTGCACATGGGGTACAGGCTAGGGGGCACGCAGGGTGGGCCGTTTTTGTGAACCCGCTGGAGACCAGCGTGTACTCACCTTCGCGGCACCTGTGCCGGGCTCTCACGTGGCCACCCAAGCCACAGGACACCCTCACTGATCGCCTCACGCACAAACACGCCTGTGAGCTGTGGAGCGCTTGGCTTGGCTCGGCCCCAGTAGGGTAGGGAGGAGGGTAAGGGGCTGGGGGTGATGGGGGTGCTGCGTCTCCAAGGCCCCTCAACCCAGCAGCCCAGACTCTCCAGCCCAAGTTGCTGTCACTCTCAACTAACCCGTGACCCCCTGTGTGCACACACCCAGGGAGGGGCTTGAAGGTTTGAACACCGGCGGCTTCCAGAGCAAGGTCTGGGGTGACTACCCGATTGACTGACTGAACAGGGGGAGGGGAGGACAGGGGGTCCATGGCGGTGGTCACACGGGCCAGGCTGAGCAGAGAGGAGGGAGCAGAGAGAGGAGGAGGAGGCAGGGGAGGCAGCGGGAGGAGGGGCCTGTGCAGGCCCTGAGCTCAGAGCACGGAGTGGCCCAGAGCCGGCTGCGGTGTTCTGGCCAAAAGGTGACCTTTTTGTGACAGGGAGGCCGGGCGGGCACAGCGAAGAACTCCAGCAATTCGAGAGCCCTGACTTTTGGAGGCCCTGCTCTCCCCCCAGAATCTGGCATCAGCTCCAATTTCCCCCCGCCCTGGCCCTCGGCAATGAGGACCCTGTCTTGGGGGCAAAAAGGCCGTTTAGGGAGGTGCGATTATCTCTGCGCCCTCTGCTCTCTGGGAGGGATGGGTTGTGAGCTGTGATGGCCTCACGGACCCCTCCACAAGCCTATGAAATGGGCCATTCCACTGGCCCCAAATCCGGGAGAGAGAGAGGAGAGCAAAAGTACCCTCAACCTCCACTCCCCAACCAGGGGTGAAATCTTGGCCACGGCTGTGTCCCAGAGAGATGGGGAACCTGCGGGTCCCCGCGGGCAGCCCCTCACTGCACTGGCAGGAGAACTGAGGTGCAGCACGGGTGCTCGCGTCAGGGGCGGAGGAGCGAGGCGGGACCAGCAGCGGCGCCCCCACCCCCACCCCCACCCCCACGCAGGCCCCGCCCTGGTCAGTGCGCAGGACGCCTGCGCTGGCCGGGTCCCCCCCGCAGGTCAGGGCGGGGTCGGCGAGACACCTACTGGACTGCAGCGTGCGCTGCCGCACCACCGAGGTGAAGGCGCCCAGACCCTGCGGGGAGCGCGCCGCCAGGCGGAAGGCGTACTCCGTGTTGGGCTTGAGGTCATCCACCACGAAGGCTGTGGCCGGGTCGAAGGTCCTCCCGACCTGGGGGCGGGGAGGGGAGAGAGACAGAGATGGAGAGACACAGACACATGGAAATGGACAGAGCAGAAGGCGTGAGAGGCGGACAAATCAGCAATGAACAGGGGCAAAGAGAAGGGGAGACAGGCATTTTGGCACAGAGCCGGCCACCCTGAGAGGGTACCAGGGGTGAGAGCCAGCGCCGCCTACCCCACCAACGCACCTCCCTGCCGTGGTCGCCTTCCCGGTACAGGAGCTCGTACTTGATGATGCTCTCTTGCCGCGGGGGGCTCCAGGAGAGCCCAATGCTCGTCTCTGACTTGGCCTCGGCCCGGAAGTTCATGGGCTGGCCTGGCACTGTGGGGAAGCGGGGTGGGGGGGAGAGGAATGGCCATGGTGGGGGAAGGTGGGATGGGGGTCCACCTGCATAGGGACCCACCAGGTCCCCATTCTCCCAAAAAGAGCCCCGTGAAGCTCAGCACTACCCTGAAAGGAAGAGTTGTTCGGCTCTGGATGCTTCCGGAATGTTCTCCACTGTTCTTATTTCTCTTATTTACAGGGACCCCCCTACTGCCCCTTGTTGCCAGTTGTCCACTTCAATTCCTCCATCCTCTCTGCTGCCAGTGGCAAAACATTTAAAAACCCCCTTTTAACACACCCCAGTGCCCTGCCCCCCCACCAAATTAAACAGAAAATTGGAGACCATCATATGAAATATGGATCTCCAGCCGGTGTCTGCTTTACTATAGCAGAGTTCCAAACCTCTTGTCCCTTTACTTGGGCAGCTGCCTGAGTCTTCCTTGATTTGAGGTTCTGGAAGCCTGAGCTGGTGAGAAAAAGCCCAGAAGCCCATAGAGAGCTGGAACCCCATATACCTAAGTGCCACGCACCCCCCCACCTCCAGTCCTTCAGTCCCCCCACCCCCAGCAGGCAGGAGACCAGCCTGCTGCCCTTGGGTGGATGGCTATTATTTCAAAACAAGTGGCATGGATCCCTCCCTTAAGAGGGGTTCTCAAACTCAGATGTTGATGGGGGCTGGGCAATTAACACAGAAGGAGGTGAGGGGGAACCATGCCCCTCTACTCAGACAGCCACCCGCATCTATCTGCATATGCCCGGATGACTGACGGTGGCCCTGTGGGCTTGCCACATCGGACTTTCCAAGGGTAGCCAGAAATCTGGGTTTTCTAGGACAACTTCCTGCTTTGCAACGCTGGCAGGAAAATATCTGAAAGCACCATACAGGCCAAATAAATCCAGGTAAGATCAGCCCGCTGCACACGCAGGGGACACATCCTTCCACCGCTTCCTCCTTCCCTCTTGTGAGATGAGCCGAATCCTACTGCCCCGCCCTGGAAACAGTACCTCCCACAGGCATCTCACCTCCTTGCTGTGTCTTGACCTGGATGGGGTCCGAAAGGGGCCCGTCACCCACAGACGTGAAGGCCAGCACGCGCACAGTGTATGTCTCGTCCTCCAGAAGGCTACCCACAGTGGTCAGCAGGCTGTCGTCCACGTTGTGCTTCTGCCAGTTGCCCACGGGGTGCTCGGGCTCCATGGTGTAATAGATCCGGTAGCCCCGGATCAGGCCATTGGGTTCCACGGGCTCCTCCCACTGGATGATCATGGTGGTGGCGCTGAGCATGCGGGCCTGCACATTCCGCGGTGCACTGGCAGGGGCCTGCTCGCCTGTGCGGGTGACCACGGACTCGCTGGGTGGACCCTGGCCAATGGAGTTGACGGCTGACACCCAGATCTCGTACTCCGAGTTGGGGCTCAGGCCACCGATGCTGTACCGCGTTGTGGTGATGTCCTCTTTGATCTGATATGGCCCATCCTGGCTCTTGGATTTATATTCGATGACGTAGTAGGACACAGGGTCTGGGTTCCCCGAGTCCCACGTGATGGTGATGCTGGTGGCTGTGTTTTCTGTCACCACAGGAGTCCCGGGGGCTTTAGGGAGAGCTGTGGGCAGGAGGCAAGGTCACACACAGGCACCCTGGCTGCAGATCCTGAAGGCTGTGTGACTTTCTATCACACAACTGCCCTCTCTGAGCCTTCATTTCCTTGGTGGCGACCGCTGGTTTAATGTCCCCATCCCATCATCTACAGCAGGTGTTCGCAAACTCCAGCCTGAGGGCTGGCACCTGTTTTTATAAATAAGGTTTTATCAGCACTTGGCCCTGCTTACACATTGCTGATGGCTGCTTTTACACTGTGATGACAAGAGTTGAACAGCTGCAGCAGAGACTAAGTGGCCAGTAAGAAAAATACTGGAGTTCCCCTTGTGGCTCAGGAGAAACGAATCTGACTAGCATCCATGAGGACACATGTTTGATCCCTGGCCTCGCGCAGTGGGTTAAGGATCCAGCATTGCTGTGAACTGTGCTGTAGCTCACAGATGCGGCTCAGATCTAGCGTTGCTGTGGCTGTGGTAGAGGCTGCTGGTTACAGCTCCAATTCAACCCCTAGCCTGGGAATATCCATATGCCTCAGGTGTGGCCCTAAAAAGACAGAAAGAGAAAAAAAAAAGAAGAAGAAGAAGAAAAGAAAAGACAAATGTTTATTTCTGAAGGAAACACTGACAGCCCCTGGGCTATAGCTCTCTCTGGGGTTTACTCCGCTTCACTCTGCTCAGCCACTGAGCCCTTCTGTCTGTTCCCACTTCACACCTACTGTTCCCTGTACCTGGAATGCTAAGACAGCCAGATGGCTGGCTCCTTCTAAAACCACTCCTAAGGCCCTCCTGGCTAGAGGTGCCCTTGCCTAGTTCTTATCACTGCCTGACATCATTTCATTTTCAGGTATGTGTGCTTTCCCCACCAGCAGGGATTGAGTTTGGTTTATGCCATGTCCTCACACCTGGATGATCATGACTTTCTCTCCCACTTGCCCCAAGACCTTACGCTACACGGGCCCCAGGAAGCAGTTCAATCCCTCAGCAAAATGACAAACATGCCAGCTAATGCTGGCACTTTCTAGAGCCCTTGGGCAGGCTTGGCAAACTTTTCCTGCAAAGGGCCACACAATAAATATTTTCAGCTTTGCAGGCCAGGTGGCCTTTGCTGAGAATTATTCAGCTCTGCCACTGTGGTCCAAAAGCTGCTGCAAGCCAGGCATGAACAAATGGGCATGTGTCAATAAAACTTTATTTATAAGAACAAGTGGAGGGCTGGATTCAGCCCATGGCTTGTGGTTGGCTGGCCCCTGTTCTAAAGCTAGGAAAAATATTTGGGGGCACCCTTCTCTGAATCTCACCACAAACTTGAGACGTCCCTCTCCACCCCACCCCCATGCTTTATCTCCCCGAGTCTTCACGCAGGCTGTTTCCTTTTCTTAGACTTGTTTCCCGCCTTTCTGTGGCTCATTCCTGTTCATCTTTTATCTTTCCCTGATTGAGCCTTCCTGGGAGCTGGAACCTTTATTGCGAAGGTCTGAGTGGGGTACATGGCCCCCATCACTGCTGTAATCAGCCTGCATCACAGCTGCCAGGCTCTGTGGCATCTCCCACTTTGGACTCTGAACTCAACAGAGCAAGACTGGGTCTCATTCCACGGGTACAGGCTCAGAATAATTAATCACCAACAAATAGCTGTTGACAGAAGAGTTACTCAGAGGTTTTCCACCTGTACACCCCACCTACAGTGAGGTCAGGGGGCAAATTGCCTCTGCCACGGCCCACAGCCCCTGCTTACATTTCACAGTGATCTGGGCCACCGCCTCAATGACACCCAGGCTGGACATGGCCACACATGTGTAGTTAGCAGAGTCCTTGACATCAGTGAGTTCCAGCACATTCCGGCCCACGGGCATGTCATCCTCAGGCGTCAGGTCCTCGGCCCCCTGCATCCACTTGACGTATGGCATGGGCGAGCCCACGGCCACGCAGGTGATGTTCACGTTGCCACCTGGCATGATCTCGTGGCTCATGGGCAAGATGGAGAATCGTGGAGCCACCCGGCGGACTGGGGAGGGTGGGGGGGAGATGTGGGGGGGTGGTGAGGGAGGGTAAAGGGGGAGGGGAGGGAGATGCACGGGGTTTGGGGGTTGGGGAGACGGAATGCAGAGGAGAAAAGAAAGAAAAGCAGGAAGAAAGAAAGAAGGAAAGAAAGAAAAAAAGGAAAAAAAAAGTGGAAAACAATTTAAATATAAACAGGGCTGTTTCCTTCCCCCCAGTTGATTTTTTTTTTCTTCCAAATGAAAGAAAACAACAACAAAAGAAAACCAAATTAAAAAACCAAATTCCAACACAAAGAAACCAAAACTTCAAAGGAAGGTACTTCACAAACAATAAAGAGAGAGATATATCGATATATAATAAAAGAGACATGAAGCATTATTTCATAGCAACAGGGTTTCAGAGACCAGAGTGGCTGGTCCACAGCACAGTTAGGAACACAAAAATTTATCAGCTGTTTCTCATCTTTGCTGACAGATGTGCCTTTGGGGAGGCAGCCCCTCTGCCTGGTCCCCCAACCGGGAGCTTTGGAAGATTCAGGCTGCAGGAGTTGAGGGGGTGCTCTGGGTAGGTTGGAAGGGGGCCTGGGGAGGTCAGGGGGAGAAGTGGGACCAGGAGACAGAGGGGGCTGGGACCCCCCCCACGCTCACCCCCTCTGGGGATCCAGGGGCCCCACCCACTTCCCAGGGAGGCCTCAAGGAAAAGATGAGAAACTCTAATGAAATTTTTGTGGTTTTGGGGTATAGAAACCCTTCTAAAAGCTTCTGTCGGATCTGACAAGTTTCCATTGATAGATGCAGCTCTCAGAATCACAAACAGCATGCAAAATAGGTTGGTTGAGAGAGAGAGACAGAGAGAGAGAGAAAAGAGAGAGAGAGGGAGAGAGGAGGAAGGAAGAAGAGAGAGGTTAATGCGAAGAGGCCTGGATCTCAGGGGCCTTTAGTGCACAATCATGGAGGGACCAGAGAGAAGAGACAGATGGGCCGAGAGAAAGACAGAAAACAGGAACACAGAGAGGGAGGGACAGAGAAAGAGAGAGAAGGGGGGGAGGGGGCCCACTTCAATGCTGCGTATTAATTCTAGCGGATGCGACCCAATGTGACATGTCACATTGTCACATCACAGCCCTGGCAGAATAATAGGATATTAATAATAATAATAACAATAATAATAATAATAAACGAGGGAATGAACTTGAACGTTGAGAAAACAGGGACATGTTCTGTGCATTTCTTAGCGGGGAAGCGGATGCAGCCTTCTGTCCCAATCTCACAGACCACGAAGGCAGCAGGATGCATTTCGGGGGCTCCATTTTCGGAAGTTGGACAGGGTTGCAGGCGGCAGTGCAGTTAGAGGGGAGGGGAGGATGCTAATGGACCGGGACTGTCAAGAGGCATGGCTGCCCCGTAGGCGATGTCTCACTGGCACGGAAAGGACTTGGGTTAGCTGGTAAAAAGCCCTCCTAGCCAGAATGAGGTTGTCCCCGGCTTTGAGAAGTTCCGTGGACACGCCCCCCGCTTTGGGCAGGTCAAGGAGCCTTGTCTCAAACTGTAAAGATGCCACATTGAAGGCTTGGCATAAAGAGGACCATGAAGTGACTTGCAGCAACCTGACCTGTCTCTAATTTTCACATGGGACTGGGGGTGCAGTTGCGCCCCTAAGAGGGCAGTTGTAGGGGGTCTGGCCTGTTCTTTGGAGGAGGAGGGCTCTGGGGCAAAGAAGGGCAGCTTGGTTCCCTCTCAATCCCTGTTTCATAATTCCTGCTGGAGGCAGAGGAGGGGGAGCTCCATGGAGGTGGGAGGTTGAGCCAGGAAAGCTGGCAGCCCTTCGGAAAAGGAAGCCCCACGAAAAGTCCAGAGTCACGTTGGAGACAGGATGAAGTGGAAGGTATCGGCAGAGGGGAGGAGCTGGGGGGGTGGGGGTGGCAGGGAGGGGAGACAAAGGGGCCATGCAGACAGACTGGGGGTGAGGGGCAAGGTGGGGTGCTGAGATGGGGGGCGGCTTTCTGGCAGGACTGGGTGGAGGGCGAGGGAGAGTCAGGGGAGAATGGGGTCCGGCCAGCCAGCGGACGCAGTCCAGGCCAGCCACCGGCATCCACAGCGAGGCACGAGTGGGATGCCCGAACCGCTGCGTTGTCATGGAAATGGAACACGATGGGGGATGAGCGTGGGGGAGCTAATTAATCAAGGACAGAAAACAGCATCGACGTCCAAAACAAAACCTGGAGAAACAAATGAAAAAACAAAGCGGGGGGGGGGGGGGCGGGAAAAAAATCCCCAAACCAACCAACCAACCAAACAAACAAACAAAAAAACCCCTCCAAAACACCCAAAAGCAAGAAGAAAAAAGAAAACCAAAACATGGAATGGGTGTGGGGCTGAAAATCGGGGTCTGAAAGGAGGAGGGCTGTGGCTTCCCCAGGGAGGTGCCCCCCCCACCCTGGCAGAACACAGCATCTGGCCTCCCCACCCAGCACCCAAGGGCCCTGGCAGAGGCTTGAGGCAGCCACAGAGGTGAGATCCTCAGCGAGAAAGAACCAACCTTTGGAGCAAACCAACCCAGCCCCACAGGAGCCCCATCAGCCCTCTTCTCCATAACACCCTCTCTGGTCCTCATTTAGGGCTGAACAGAGACCAAGTCCCTTTAACCCACAGCAAGGTGAACTCCTCAAGGCCTCAGGATTCCATAGAAAACCTTTTTGAGGCAGAGGTTGGGAGGGCAGTTGAGGCCGGATGAGCCCCATGGCCTCGGGAAGGGCCCTCCTCCTCCCAGAGCCTCAGTTTCCTCTTTTGTGAAATGGAGGCCATCAGTGATGTGTTAAGAAGGCCATTAAACTGACGAGGGCAGTGTTCAGCACACAGGAGATGCCCACCCTGGTCATGGGGCTGGTGAAGTTTCCTTCTGGCCTTCTAGGGTGCTGGTAAGATCAACTAGGCACTCTATGTTAAAGGAGTCTGGGGATGAATTAAGAGTCTTGAAAGGAATAGAAAGAATTTCTATTGAATCCAAATTTATCACTTCTAACAACTTTGAGAGGCCAATGACCTCATACCCATTTTGTGGATGAGGCAGTAGAGGTCCAGAGAGGAGCTAGGGCTAGCTGAAAATACAAAAAAAAAAAAAAAGGAAATGGTAAGGCCAGACCTCACTCAAAGTCAGGTATGCCTTATCCCGACCTCTCGAATAAAGTGAGCCTTTTCTCACCATGGTAATTAGCAGGAATTATAACCCCATGCCTCTTCTTGGCCCTTTCAAACGTGTGTGTCTTTACCCTCTGGGGATTCCAAAGGCAAAAGTGCCCATCACCTATATATACCTATCAACTGAATAATGCCCAGAAACCATCAGTTGAATAATATCCAGCAGCCATCATAACACATGTCCCAAAGCCATCGGTAAAGGTTCTTACTGAAAGGGATTGTTGGAACATCAAAGAGATTAAGAGCTTTTTAGGATTTAAAGATTAAATAAGAGCCCAATTCATCCCTGTGTAATGCTCAACATCATGTCCCAAAGACCCTGTTCACATCTGATCTTAAAATATCTTCCTTTAGGAGTGTCATAATTTGGAAGGTATCTCCAACACTTTTCACAAGTAGACACGAGGCATACATCTCGAACACATAAAAGGGCTGCTGTACAGGCTTGTTAACTATAAGTCAGTTAAGAGTGGGAGGACATTTATCAACAACTGTAATTTTGGTGCTCGCAAATCCCCAACGTGGCCGGTAGCCATCAATTAAATGGATGTGCCAAACATGCTATAAAGGCTGACACCCAAGACATGCTGCCCACTTGCTTTCTCACTTATCCCATTTGGGTGTGCTGCAGGAAGAGGGCTGGTTTGCCACGGGTTAGGAGAGGACCGTGCCCATGAGCACTATGTGCCTTAAAACCCCCGGGGCAGGGGGGTCGCATAAGGCCTCTGGGCATCCTCCCAGCTGGCAAGGGCGGGCGGCTGACGCTGTGTTCTGCCCAGTTTGGTGCTGACTCCCACCCACATCATCTTTCCACCCCTGGCTGCAAGCTTGAGGTGCAGGTTAGAAAATAAGGTGGGCGCGGAACCCACGGGACGGAGTGGCCCCGCGGGACCCCCGCCCCCAATTACCGACCTGAATGGAGGGTCCAGGCGGGTTATAAGGGGACCACACCAGCCTTGGTCCTCAGCACGCTCCAGCTGGCTCTTGTTTCCAGCTCTTCTCGTCACCGAGTAGCCGGGGGGGTCCCAGTGGGGGGGACCCGCATGGGTGAGGGATTCAGGAGGGTGGGCGGTGGGGGGGGTGGCGGGTTGGGGGGGGTTGGGTCGCTTCAAACCCCGATTCACATGGAAAAACAACTCAAAAGCCGTCAAAGCAACTGGGAGACGACCCCTCCCCCAGGCAGGAAGAGGCAGAAACTCAAAAACCAAAAAAGGGGGAGGGGGTTTCCAGGGGAGAAGGGGTTGGGAAAGGGTGAGGGAGAAACTCAAAGTGAGGTGATCTGGTTGAAGCACTAGGTAGGGAACTCAACAGTGTCAGACATCTCAACGATTCAGCAAGCCGCAGCTCCGAGGTGGGGGGTGGGGGGGTGGGGCTCTGCTGGGCATTTTGGGGTGAGAGGAGCTGCGGGGTGCTCCTCCAGACTCCAAAATGAGGATGTGGATGGGGAGGGGAGGGGAGAGGTGCCAAGAAGTTCTGCAGCCTCCACGGGGTTTACTTAAGCTTAGATTACACCTGTCAGGGGAAGGGACGGGGTCCAAGGCCTAATTCCAAAGCCCGTTTCTCAGCCCCTCCATCGAAACCCAGCCTGTGGCCCAGGGAGGTGAGGGTGGAAACCACCCCACAGTCTACCCTGTGCACCTTCCTTCCCCTCTCATTTCTCCGCCATCCTGCCTCCTCCATCCCACCACCAGCTCCCTCCGCCATCGAGATAGCGTGCAAGGCCTGGAGGGACCTGGCTGGACACCTGGGCCCACAGGCTGACCAGCGGCCTTGGAAAGCTGTTGGCATTTTAGGCTGGACGTTTTGCTGCACTGTAGATACTCTTTATTATTATTATTTTTTTTTTTGGATACCCTCTCTCTCCCAACTTTTCTCCCCCAGTTCTAGCGAAAAATGGGATGGTATCTTGCCAATTGACTGACTCCCCTTGCTCCCTCGCTGTGGCCGCCGGAGACACGGGGCTTTCCAAATGACAAGGTGTAATCTAATGGTCCCCTCACCCCCAAAAAACAGAGGAAACAGCAATGCAAAGGGTGTGAGGCAGGCAGCAGGCGAGAAGTGTCTAGAGCTCAGTGTTCCTGCAGAACGGCCCCACCCCCACCCGCTGTGCCCGAATAGAGGAAAGCCTGCCTCCCCACCCATGGAGCCCCCTCTCCCCTCGGGATGAGGGTGGGATGAGGAGAAGGGCTGGGTCCTGATCTGCCACTGCCTACTACCAGGGTCAAGTCAGGGGCTTTGGGGGGTGGGGGCTGAGGTGGGAGGCATGGCCAGATGTGATGAGCAGGAACTGGGGAGCTTGCCAGCATACCCCAGTGGCAGTTGTTCTGGAGATACAGGAGGTGGGGGGGGGCTCCAGGCCCAATAACTGTACCCACTCCTGTTTGGGGGTGCCAGGAGGGAAGGGGAACACCTAGAGGCCATATCTGCCAATTATACAGCTCGGGTACCAGAAACTTAATTTTAAAAACAAGTTGTCTCATAAAATGCCATGCTATGAATTGATCTGAAGAGGCCTGGGGATGGGTTGTAGATAAAAGGTTCTGAAGAATACCTGGAAATTGGGGCAATCTAGATCTCCCTCTGGCATTGGATACTGATCTCTTAGCTCAGCATTGGAGACCTGACTTTAAATTATCCCCCATCTGGCCTCCTCCAAAATCCTGACCAATATCCTAAGTCTCCTGAAGGTGGAAAGCTCTTTCCCATGTCTCCAGCTCGCTCCAAGTTCCTCCTGCATGTTTCCTATGTCATCAGGCAGGTGGCACACCATTTAACTGGGTCCTGTGCACCATGGTTCAGTAATGCTATGCTGCTAGACCAAGTGGTAAAGACACCATCTTCAGCCACTAATTTGCACCTTAAAGGCTGATGATTTTAAAGGGACAAAAAAAGAAAATTAACAGCCAGGGAGAATATAGTCTGATCATCTTCCCACCTTGTCAAAAGTTGGAGCTGCATCTTTGCTGGGGGAGTTGTGGGAGTATAGCTGACAGGTGCATTAAAAAAATGGGCTTGGTTTTGACTGTGGCCCTTTGGATCTCAGAAATAAAGTTCAAGAGAAGGGCAAATCTGAATACTCCACCCCCTGGACCACCCAGGGTCAACAGAAGCTGGATGTTGGGAACTAAAGGAAGAGTTAGGTTAAGGGTAGGGATTCCTTGCAGCTAACTCCCAGGACTGGTTGCCCTGGCAACAATGGAAATGTTTGAGCAGCTGGCAGGGCAGAACATGCTAGGTAGCTCATCTCTTCTGCGAGGCTGGTACTTATCTGCAAGGGTAGACTAACACCCAAACTGGGCTTTTTGTTTTTCCCCCTCTTTTGCCACTCTGGCCATAAAACTTCCTGAGGGAGTGACAGGGAATGAGATGAGAGACATACCTCTGGGGAGGCCAAATCTCATGGGAATGGGGTTGGAGCCAGGAGAAAATGGGACTGGCTCATAAAGCACCAGTTTAAAAAAAAAAAAAACTGAGCAAGCGAATTAATATCTCCCTCCAATTATTTTTCAAAGCAGTTTCCCATAAGCCGTCTTATTCAAACAGATCTATGAAATACGTGATGGGGAAACTGAGGTCCCTAAAGGGAAGGGACTTGCCCAGGCCATTTATTTGAACTCCATTTCTCTGTTTTATAACAATCTTACTTGCAATTTCTTGTGTGCTACACAGGGTACTAGACAAGAGTTAATCTGTTCTATGGAATTCTCTCAACTATCCTGTGAGCTAGGCATATCGATGCTTCCTGCTGTTCAGATGAAGAAAGAGGGACTCCAAGCAGCCAAGGTCACACAGCCAGAGAGGGACACAGGCAGGATTTGAATCTGGGATGCCCCAAGCCTGTGTTCTCACTTCTAAACTATACTGCCCCAAAGTTCAAGTGGTTATCAGAGACCCCCCAGTCACATCAGTTCCAATTCACTGGGACCCAGTTTTGGTGGAGTAGCTGGAAGACCGCTCTCCTCCACCTCTCAGGGAGGTTCTGCCTGGCAGTTCTCACTCTGGATTCAAAAGAAGATAGGAAAAATGAATCCCCTATTATCACATTTCAAGTGCTCTTGCCAGCTTGGCCCTGAACTTAATAGTTTGGAGTTTAGTGAAGGCAGGTGAGGGACAAGAGAGAGACAAAGGTGACCCCAAACAGGCTGGTCTCTGCCCTCAACTATCATCTATATTGGGTAATAAGCTGGGGGCTGGCTCATGGCTAAACATCTAAGTGGATATGGTATTGGGAGTTGTTTTTTATTTGGGGTTGGAATGGGGCTCTCAAGGGCTTGCCTGTCCTCAGGGAGGGAACAGAGGATGGGAGCAAGCATCACCAAAGGTTTCAAGAGTGAGAGAGACACACAGAGGAGAGCTGAAAGAGAGAGAGAGAGGCAGAAGGAGAGTTGGGGAAGCAGAGAGAGAGAGAGAGAGAGAGAGAGAGAGAGAGAGAGGGAGAGGCTGCGTTCAAAGTTCCCCAGGGTTTTCTCCAGAATTCCACAGTTCTGATGCTCAGGTACTCAGAAAGTGACCGTGCTGTGTTGCTGGACAAAAATAGCCTGTGACTGGGCCTGGAGCCTATGAGGTGGTAGGAGAAGCAGCCAACATCATCTGGAGAGGCAGAGGCATAGCACTAAAGGGTAGAATAATGGGTCAAGTATTTCTCCCAAAGTCTGTCATGCTACATTATCTGAGGGGCAGTTCCATATTGGTGCCCAGCCAGGATGCAAAAAGTCATCACACTAGCTACTGTTTTTAGCATTGCCTATATTACCAAGCATGCATTATCTGGGGAGGATGGTCCATTTAAAGGTGGCCACTTCTCATATTTGGATGTATTTCTCTCAGAATGCTGCCTGCCCATTCAGCTGTGCTTCAAATGCCTGTTTGGAGGTTGTTTGGGACAGTGGGAGATGGTCTTATGCTGAGGCCTGCTTAAGCTCCCTTCCATCGTGGCCACCCCATGGAGCTGAGGCATCAGCTCTGGGTAAAAGAGAGCTGGCCAGGCAAATTGGGCTGCTCTCCCCACACACCCAACCCAGGCTCTGACCTCCCGCCATCTGTCTACACCACCTCCCTTGTGCCCTTGAGCCTGGGCGGTCACTTTCTGCCCCAGCATCCCAGCTGTGGGACCCCTTCTGCCCTCCTGGATGGTAGGTGGGACAGGAACACTGGCTTTTAAATCACAATGCGTTTGGAGAACAACCACACAACAGCTCAGCCCAAGAAACCAAAACCAAAGATCACGGAAACACAAGACAGAACCAAAGACAAAACGCTTTGGGGGAGGAGGGGGCCGGGGAAGGAGGATGGGAGGGGGAAAAAAAAACGAACTCATCGGTTTTTTCCCCCCAAAAGGAAACAAAATCAGGAAATTCATAAGTAAATAAAAGGAAGAAAGAAAGAAAAAAAAACGAAGGAAACCAAAGGAGAAAAACAGAACGGAAGACGAGAAACACTCCAACAGAAGGCGTTGGGAATTCACCAAACCGAACCGACAAGAGTGGCATGCAGAGAAATTTTTACATTCTCCCAGCATGCATCAGGCCCAAGTTACCATGACGACGAGGAGTGCAAAAAACTTAGCAACAACATTACCAAAGGA
The DNA here is from genome assembly GCF_016906955.1 of Phacochoerus africanus. Taxonomy (NCBI): domain Eukaryota; kingdom Metazoa; phylum Chordata; class Mammalia; order Artiodactyla; family Suidae; genus Phacochoerus; species Phacochoerus africanus. Next base: position 73,798,597 of record NC_062547.1, on the reverse strand, counting down.
TGCATAGAGGCGACCACAATGCAAGCATCGCATGTGTGCGGCCGGCCCTAGGCCGGGCTGGGCGCGGCTGAGATTTTCGTGTCTTTCTGGGTTTTTGCTCTGGCTTGGCGGTTTTTTTTTTGTTTTGTTCACTTTGAGCTCGTTATTTGTATTCCATCATGTATTCTTTTAAGTTTGTTTTGCTATTATTTTCCATGTGCATGTCTGCATGTGTCTGTGTGCCTGTCTGTATGTGTTTCGTGCGTGTGTGTGTCACTCAGAATGTAAAAATGTGGGTAAAGAAAGTAAAAAAGAAAAAAACACACCAACCTTCTCGAAGCTCTGAGGGATGTAAAGGGGGTTTGATGCAGAACACAATGACATGGGGAGAAGAGAAAAAATAGGGGAGATACAGAGAGTAAAAAGAGGACTTCCCAAGGCTACAAGCTGCAATAGTTTGTTGAATTTTTTTTCTTTAAACCAAAAAAAAATTAAAATTAAAAAATAAAAAGAACAGCAACGACCTTTTAGTCTTTCCTCCGCTCTTTCCTTGACATACAAGATCTACGTTCACCTTCCACGATTTTTTAAAATTCAATTTTGGAGCGTCTGAGACCCAGGCAAAGAAAGGGAGGCTGGACCCCCACAAGAAAGGACCCCACCTCCGGGGGGGTGGTGCTGAGGACACAGAAAGCCCCCCTCCCTTGTCGCACCCTGGTTAGAGGCCCCGCCCCCGCCCGGCCCCACGCCTGCTGTCCACACTTGAGCTCTGCCAGCCTTACAACCCCCCATCCTGGGTGTTGGCAGAGAAATAAGCAAGTTAGACGAAGACTGGTCAGCTGGGAGTCGTGGACGCACTATAACTCACCAGAGGTGCCATGGCAGCAGATTGGATGTGTGTCCCCTGCCCACCCACGCCCCTGCATCCCCGTCCCCTCCCCCCCAGGCGGCCTCCTCCTCCTCGGAGACCGAGACGAGATGCAGAACCCAAGCGCAGCTAGGGCGCTGCGTCAGGGCTGGTGGGAGGACCGAGGGGCTGAGGGTCTCTGCCTGAGGGAGGAGCCTTCTGGCCTCCCAGCAGGGGCTGGGTGCGTCGAGTGGGGGAAACGGAGGCCCGAAGAGCGGGAAGGGGGTCAGGTAGACAGAGCCCATTGCGGCAGCCCATTGGGTGGTGGTGGGGAGGCTGTTTAATGGGCCTTGTTTCCTGGCAGGCAGAAGCTGTTTCTACCACGAAGCTGGTCAGAAACAGCCTTGGGGATGCAGGGAGATGGAGGAGGAGGAGGCGGACTGAAATCTCTGAAAGGGCGAAAGAGGACCAGCCTGGGGATGAGAGGGGGGGCGACAGAGGTATCTGGGGGCAGGCACAGCCCCCTCCCACCTGGCGTCTTTGAGAGGACACCCAGGGGCTCAGAAGGAAGTCTGTGTAGCTGCTTCCCAGGCCCTCCGGGGGTAGGGGTGGGGGGTGCAGGATCTCAGCCCGAGCCCAAGCCCAAGGGCGTCTGCCTAAAGGAATCCCTCTCTGAGGGTAACTGAGAGATCAGGGGCTCTGGGGTGGCCAAGGGGGTGGGGCCGGCGGGGGGGGGGGGGCAGCCTCGAAGACCCCTCCCCAAGCCTTAGATTGAGGGCGCTGAAGGGGGTGGTGAAGGGGTGGGGGAGCTACGAGGCCACGAGTCTGGAGAAGCAAAGCAAGCACACAGCAGGGGGAGGCACCGCACAACACACCACAGAAGCCAACTCGGATGGGTGGGCGGGCGGGGTGGGGCAGAGGCCTGCAGGCTCCCCCGGCCCTGTAGGCCCCTGACGGACCCCCGCCCCCGTTCCCTCCTGCCGCCCCCCCCCCAAGTTCTGCAGCCCATGGGGCGGCCATCACAAGGCACGGGGGTGGGGGGTGGAAGCTGCCCCCATTTTACAGGCGAGGAAACTGAGGCCCAGAGATACACCGCCTGGCCCAAGGTCCCACGGCCCCCAGCGGGGGAGGGCCTGCCTGCTGGGGTCTGCAGGGGACAGGGGAGCCCGGAGGCTGTGAGCCCAAGGGAGGGGAGACAGGTGGGGCGGGTCCCTGTCTTTGACCTGGACGCAGTGTTCCCTACCTCGCACGTAGAGGTTGGCGGGTGACGAGTAGCGCACGCCGGCGCTGTTGGTGGCCACACATTCGTATTTGCCCTGGTCAGTCTCCTCACTGCTTTCGATCTGCAGGGCTCCTGTGGGAAGAGGGGACAAGGCCTGTCCTGTCAGGGGAGGCCCCAGGGAACGGGGGCAGGCAGGACGGCTGTCCCAGGGCCCTGTCCAGCCTGTCTCTTGGGTGGGCTGGGCCAGAGAGGCAGATGAGAGAGCTGAGTCAGCCTAGAAGCCTCTGCTAGACCGGGGCCTCCCTGCCTGCGGCGCCCCCCACCGCAAGCCTGACCACACTGCATGCCCTGCAAATCCTCCATCCTCAACCAGGACCTCACACGCGACTGCCAAGTTGAACGACGAGGCTGGGAGAAGTGCGTGCCAACAGAGGCGTGTTCAAGAAATCACCCAGGAATGCTCCCCTGGTGGGGGGTGGAGGGCAGGTTGGCTGGCATTCCCAATGCACAGCAAAGACCCTGGCGTTGAAGGGGCCACCACAGATGATGTGCCATCTTGGGGAGCTGGTGGTCGTTCTCTGGTTTCAACCAGCGCCCACGTGTCAAAATGAACATGGGTCTGCGTTCCTCAAGTTATGTTTGAAATCATAAGTATCAAGGCCCACAGTGTCTGTGATCGGAGCCAGGGTTGTGTTTCTTCAAGGTCATTTACAGTTCAGGACTGGGTTACCCTCCGCCAGAACAAAGGCAGGGAGTTCCCGTGTGGCTCAGGGGTAACAAACGCGACTGGTATCCGTGAGGACTTGGGTTCGATCCCTGGCCTCTCTCTCAGTGGGTTAAGGATCCAGCATTGCCATGAGCTGTGGCATGGGTCACAGATGTGGCTCGGATCCAACATTGCCGTGGTTGTGGCGTAGGCCAGCAGCTGCAGCTCTGAGCTGGGGAACTTCCATATGCCTCGGGTGTGGCCCTAAAAAGGAAAAAAAAAAAAAACAAAAAACGAAGAAGAAGAAGAATGAAGGCAAAGGATGCTGAAAGTAACACAGGTCAAGTGTGTCTGAAATCAAAGGCCTGGATCCAAGCTTTCTGTACCGGAAACTGAAGGGGACTCTGAATTGCCCCAGAGATTTAAAGGCACCTAAGTCAGTCTGTCTGGATTTAACCAGGTCTGGAGTCAGGATCCTGGTGCTTACCAGTAACCAAATGAATTTTCTCAAACGTGTTTGCAATCACGAAGGAAGACCCAAGTCCAAGGGGCTCAAAGGTTAGTGGGGAGAATTTTCTTTTTTTTTTTTTAAAGGTTGCACCTATGGCATATGGAAGTTCCCAGGCTAGCGGTCGGATCAGAGCTGCAGCTACTGGCCTACACCATGGCCACAGCAACACTGGGATCCCAGCTGTATCTGTGACCTGTACTGCAGCTCACGGCAAAGCCAGATCCTTAACCTGCTGAGTGAGGCCAGGAATCCAACCGGCATCCTCATGGACACTACGTCAGGTTCTTAACCCACTGAGCTACAACGGGAACTCTGAGAATTTTCAGAAGTGTTTGAAATCAGCAGTCTGAAGGAAGACCTCAAATACCCACAAATATAATTGAGGTTCTCAGGCCTCCAGTGGGTTTGAAATCACAAGCCTTTATCAAAGAATTTTTTGGTCATGAGTGAGCATTTAAAGAAGGGGTCTATTTTCCCAAGCATATTTAAAAATCACAGGCCCAGTCAAAGGTCTTGGTGCCCACGAGTAAATGAAAACAGGGCTGATCCCCATCCCTTCAATATGTTTGAAATCACAGGCTCAGATGAAAGACTTAACTTGCCATGAGCATGTGAATATGAATGAAACTTCTTAAGAATGTTTGCAAGTACAGAGCCTTGATTAAACACTACAGTGCCCACGAGTAAATGAAAACATGGCTGAGATTTCCCTGAAGATACCTGGGACCACAGGCCTGGAACGAATCATTTTCACAAGTAGGTGAAGTCAAGCGAACATCTCTAAGTATGGCTGAATCATGAGTCTTGATAAAATACTCAAGTGCCCATGAACAAACAAAAATGAGGCAGAGATTGCCACAGCAGGTTTGAAATCAAAGGCCTGGCCCAAAGTCCTCATTCTCCTAAGCAAATAAAGCTGCATGAATATCTTGGTATATGTTAGAATCACAGGCCTGGACCCCGTCACTTGGTACATGTGAGTAAATGGAGGTGAGGGGAGAGCTCCAAGTTTGTTGGAGTCACAGGTTTTGATCAGAGTCCCTGGCACCAGGAGTCCAAGAAATCCAGTCCAGAGTCCCAAGCAGACCCCACTCCACCACCCAGCTTTGTTTGTGGTTGTCCCAAGGAAGTGAAAGGGACCCACACATTGGGAAGTTCTCTCTGGCGGGGTGGGAGGGAAGGGGGGTCCTCTGCGCTAGGGTTCAGTTCCCATCAACCTCAAGGCTCCAGGAGAGCAGGCAGCCAGGTATTACTATGGAGGCCCAGAGTGGGCAGGGAGACTGTTCAAGGTCACACAGCATTTTGTAGCAAAGTCAGGACTAGACATTGACTCTTCCCTGAGGCTCCCACCCAGGCCTGTTCTAGTCCATTCTCTGGGGCAGCACCATGGGGCTGCCTTTGTGACTGCCTGTCTCTCTGCTCCATCAAGCTGGACCCCATCCCCCACCACCACCCTCAGGGCCCAGATCAGAGCTTTAGAGCTGGGAGGCGCCCTCTGCTCACTCATTGTACAGATGGGGAAATCGAGGCTAGAGATGGCTGACGGCTGTGTACAGGGCACTGGTCAGGGGCCTGGCCCCCAGAGCTCTGGGTGGGGATGGCAGGCACTGCCCCTTCCAGAGGACACAACCCCCTGACTGCAGCCAGGTGACCCGAAGGGCCAGCATGGCCACACTTGGCCCCTAGCCACAGACAGTGACGTAGACACAGAGACTGCACGGACACTGGGCAGGGTGGCGAGGAGGAGGCATGTGGAGGGGGGCCTGGCGGCAGCCCCTCATGAAGCCTGGGAGGCTGGGTGGCAGTGAGAGAGAGCGTGAGTGGGTGGGTGGGTGAGGAAAGAGCCTCTTACCTCGGATCGGAGTGCTTTCTGTAAGGGAAGCAGAGAGAGTCAGGTGAATGTCAGAAGGCAGTCCTGGGGGGCCGGGGGGCCCCAGGGAGGCGGGGCCAGGCCACCAGCCAGACCTGTCCACTCTGCCCGGGGGGAGAGGGGGACATGGGGCAGGGGCAGCCCTGGGTTTACAGGCTTGCTGAGGAAGAGAAGGCCAGGCTCCTAGGAGCAGGGTGGGGTCTGAGGGCTTGCCAATCCGGAGGGCTTCCTAGAGGAGGTGAGGAGACTCTCCTGGGGAAAGATGGGCTGAGTCTAGAAGCCCCTCTGGACAGGCCTGAGGGGCGTGGCGGTGCCCCACGGAGATCCATGGCCTGGCCAGGCCCTGTCAGCTGCCCTCCTTCTGGGTCGAGGGAGGGAGGGAGGTCCATGACCTCTACTCTTTTCCTTCTTGGGAGGGACAGGGAATGAGGGGGATGGGTCTTGGGAATCTTGTTAGAGACGGGGGAGAAGGGTTAGTGCCCCAGGACCGGGCATTAATAAAGCCAAGGGAAGGTTTTAGAGACAGGCCAAGTGGGAGGGACAGGGGAGGGCAGTGACAGGGGATGGAGGGCACAGGGAGGGCGCCGCAGCCTCCTTAACTTCCAAAAGGAAAAGAGGAAGAGGACTGTGTCTGTTGAGATGGGCCCTGGGGGCAGGGACAGTTCAGGAGACCAGAAAAGGTGGCCCCGGGCTGGAGTTGCCCACCTTCTGCTCACGCTCCCGGGGGCCATCTGGGCCCCCTCTACCTGTGCTGATCACAGCTGATAACTGAGGACACGGGCACCCCAAGGCCAGGGCAGAGAAGCTTTGAGAAAGCAAGGCTCCTTCCGCATTCAGGCCCATTTTGCAGACGGGCAAACTGAGGCCCACAAGGACTTGTCCCACCATGAGGCAGAGGCAGGGATGGGCCCTTAACCCGCACTCCAGCCTCCCAGGCTGGGGCCCTTCTAGCCTGAACTTTGGGAGGACCCTGTATGATCTCTTACAAAATCTCCAACCCAAAGGGGCCACTCCTCCTCTTCACATGAGCCGGAAATGGAATTTGCCGAAGGCTGTACCATGGAGAACAAAAATCCAGGTCACTGGGAATCTAGGTCGGCCCCTGCTCAGGCTGGTTCATTGAACTATTATGCTAAGAGAAGCCAGAGGCAGAACTTCCCACGATGGCCCAGTAGCCCACGGCCCCTCTACAGAGAGGAAAGGACACACCGCCTTGGGTATTAAAGGTGAGAGGTGACCATTATAGGCCATTATCATTCTCACCTTAGTAAGAATGAGCCTAGCAGCTGGTTTCAGGGGATTCAGGGTAGATGCTGGGGAAAAGAATGAGATACACCCAGGACTAGCCCAGCGGGAACACTCCCCCTCCTTCCCTTATATCCAGCCCCCCCCCGCCCCCCCCCCCCCCGACTTCTGTAATTTCACCATTTTCCAGCTGTGTCGAGGCCCAGGATGGGGCAGGGGCAGGGGTGGCTGTTACATGCGGAGCTCCACCAGCCCCCTTGTGGTCTTTGTTCCTCTTTTCCGTTTGGGCTCCTCTCTCTGCAGCCCCCTGGTGCCTGGGTGGGGAGGGCTGGGGGGCTGGGGGCGGGGACGGTGGGGGGAGGCGTTAGTACACATGCCACGTAGAGTGGGTCACAGTTACTGTCACGGTGGCTGTTAGTCTGAGGGGAGGGGACGGCTGGGAGGCGGGGCGACATGGGGGAGGAGGGGGCGTTAGTGGTTGACGTGGTGAAGAAATTAAACTTACCAAAGGTTTCTGAACGTTTACAACGGAGGGACAAGAAAAGAGAACAGGAACATTAACGGGTGGTTATGCAGAAGCCTGTATCCTCACGGGGAGGGGTCAGAAGACAAATCAGGTTGATTATGGTGATTAAATCAGCTGCCGTTCTTGGAGCACTGAGGACGGGCCAGGCCACCCGTCAGGGGCCCCTCGCAACAACACTCGGGGGTGGGGGGGGCACGTGTTCTGAGGACACTGAGATGCCAAGAGGAGGGCATGCCCCGGCGCACACTGGACAGTCGGGTGCTGAGGTCCACGCTCTTTTTGTTTGTTTTGTTTTTTGTCTTTTTGCCTTTTCTAGGGCCATTCCCGAGGCATGTGGAGGTTCCCAGGTTAGGGGTTGAGTTGCAGCTGTAGCTGCCGGACTACTCCAGAGCCACAGCAACGCGGGATCCGAGTCATGTCTGCGACCTACACCACAGCTCACGGCAACACTGGATCCTTGACCCACTGAGCAAGGCCAGGGATCGAACCTGCAACCTCATGGCTCCTAGTCGGATTCATTAACCACTGAGCCATGACGGGAACTCTGAGGTCCACACTCTTGATCATTTTGCTATATTGGGGTTGTGATGGCAGAGACCATCAAGGAAGAAATTGGAGTCCCAAGCCTGCCATCACTCCTCCAGCTGAACCCCCCCACAAAGTTGCAAATATCCTCAGAGAGGTGGGGACGGGGAAGGCTACTTCTCTCCCTGGTGCAGGGGCCAGGGTCGCTCCAGGGAAGACATTCTGGGCTTAACATCTGCCCCTTTTCAGGGTCTGGGTCTTCGCTAGAAGGAGCAGAAAGCAGAGGATGGGCAGACAGACTCCTCAGAGGACGAGGCTGAGCAGTGAGTGGGGATGGGCAGGGAGCACTGAGAACAATGGAGAGGCCTTCAGGTAGGGGTGGCTCCGGGGCGGGGGTGGGGGAGTCCTCATAGGAAGGGGAGAGAGAAAAAAGGGGGTGCACCAACACGTGTACTCAAAAGTGGACGAAAACATGTGTGAGTGCCCGTGGGCACATCCTGACCACACATGCGTCCACCCACAAGGAACAGACATGCACACGGGAGGGACTGTCACTCAGACATATGTGTGGCTGAGATGCACACAGACAAGCTTCGCTCTGGGAGGGAGAAGGTGACCCGTGTGCCGAGGGCATGGCCTGTGTGTGCCCACTGGTGGGGAGCAGGTCAGGACACATGGGGATCCACACGTAGATGTTCGTGAGGCGGTGGGACAATCGACACAATGCACACACAGCCCCTCAGATGGACGGACTCACGGAGGGGGCACGGAGGTGCTAAGCTGAGACACAACTGGAAGTTGTGTGTATGTGCCTGGCCCAAGGTGGCCAAGGTTTTATGCTCTGTTCCAACCCCCCCTCCCCGCCCTCCAAGTCTGGCCAGGACCAGGACAAACAGGCTGGACTGCCTGTCGGTGCCCCATGGTGTCCTTATTGCTGCAGGCTCAGAGACCATCTCTCCCTGCAGCTCTCTGGGGCTCCCCATGGCCTCAGCTGCCTCCGCCCACTACCTCCTCTGGAGACACCCACTGTTTCAGCACTGGAAACACTTGCCTTGGCCTAGTGCTCTCCTCTATTCCTACCTGTCTGGACCCCCTTACGTCCTCACTGGACATATCTCCTGCTTCAGCATAGAAGAAACCCTCCCTCTGCCACCTTCCGGGGCTCCCCATTATCTTGACTGGGCCCCGATAGATAGCCAGTGGTTAGACACTGAAGATAGCCTTCCCCCGCCACCCTCCGTGGCTCCCCATCACCTCTGCCTGTCTGGCCCCCACTGTTGGGGCACCATGGACACCTGCCGTCTATGCCTGTCTACGCTTCATGAGGACAGCAGTGCTTTGGGTATTGGAGACACTGCTCCTGAGGCCTCGGTGGCTCGCCATCACTGTGCATTTCTGGGTCTGTTATGTTCCCACTCAGGCACTGAAGAACTCTCTGCCTACCACCCACTATGGCGCCCCATGACCCCTGCCCGTCACGCCCTATCACATCCGCATGGGTTCAGCGCTGAAGACACACTCCCCCAGCACCCACGGCCTCCGAGGCTGCACGTCAGCTCTGCCCTTCTGTCTTCCACTAGCCCCCAGGGCTTGGGTGCTGGAGAGGGTGCCCTCCCCGTGCTGTCCTCTGTGGCTCCCACATCTTCCCAGCCACCTGCACTCACCTGATCGCAGCTGCTTGATGCGCCCGTTGCTGGCACTGGGGTCCACGGGTAAGAAGTCCTTGAACCAGGTGATCTCAGGGTCAGGGTTGCCGCTGGCAGCACAGAGCATCGTCGCCGTGCGTGTCCGCTCCACCACCTTCAGCTGGGGGCCCATGTCGATGTTGGGGAACCCGGGGGGCAGCTGGTCCTCTGAGGGTGGAGATGGCAAAAGCAAAGCCAAGGCCCAATTACTGCACGGCCATCCCTCCAGGGCGCTGGGTCCAGCCCCCGCTGGGCAGTGTGACCATTTGTAGCCTGTTTCCTCTTGGTCCGTGGGAAACATCACTCTCATGTGTGGGAACTGGTGGGAAGACATCAGGCCAGACCGGTGCCTTTGACCCGGGGTGATCCTGCCCCCAGGGGACACTGGGCCATGTCTGGGGAAATCTGTGGTTGTCAAGACTAGGGGACTCCTGACATCGAGTAGATGGGGATTGTTGCTCTACACCCCACAGCACCAAGGATGGCCCTGCAGAGGACCGTCAGGGCCGAGGTTACAAAACCCTTGAGTTGCTTTACAGCAGCCAGAGGGCACTTTTGGGGGCGGGGGGGGGGCACACCCATGCAGAGGCGACACAGTGTGACAATGACAGATCCTCAGCTACCAGGGAACCCCAGAGGCAGCTTTTCGAAATGTAAATGAGACCACACCACACCTCTCCTGCCTGCCCTCCCCACCACTCCCCAGAGGAACCCAGGCTCCCCACTCAGCGCTGGCCCCCACCGGCCTCGGCAGCTCCATCACAAGCCAGCCTCACGCTTGCTTCTTGCTCTGTCTAGCCACACTGGCCACCTTGCTCCCTGATGTCATCATGCTCCCTTCTGCCTCACACCCTGGGCAACGTGTCTATGTCACCTCAGCCTAGCTGACGGCCCCAAGTTTGTTTTTTTTTTTTTTTTTTTTGCTTTCTAGGGCTGCACCTGAGGCACATGGAAGTTCCCAGGCTAGGGGTTCAAATCGGAACTACAGCTGTCGGCCTCCACCACAGCCACAGCAACATAGGATCTGAGACGCATCTGTGACCTACACAGCAATACTAGATCCTTAATCCACTGAGTGAGGCCAGGGATTGGACCTGTGTCCTCATGGATACCACTGAGCCACAATGGGAACGTCTTTTTTTTTTTTTTTTTTTGTGGCCCCAACTTATAAATCCTCCCAGACTCCAGAACATCTGAGCATTGAACTCCACAGAAAATGATTTATCTGTGTCCCCACTGCCCCATGCAGGTCCTGGCATGCAGTTGGTGCTCAATAAGTACACAAATGATTCACCCCTAGTTACTGCCAACCTTTGAGAAGCCTCATGTCTCCCAGCCTCAGGCTCCCCATTCTCTGGCAAGCATCCAATAAAAGGGGGTGGGGGGGGTGGGGGGATACAAAGAGAAAAACATCCCTCCCTGGAGACTCTTGGTCCCCACATCCAGTGATGGAGAATGTGGTTCTGGGCTGGGGTGGTGAGGCAGGTGGCCTCTGTTTGTGTACCCTGCAAATGGCATCATGGACTCCTTGGCCTGACTTATCGGGTTGATGCCAGTGAGGGGGATGCAGCTCGAGGGTCTCCCACTAGGCCCTACCCTCTCCCACACCTTCACCCGCCACCTCCAGCACCTGGACCCCTGGCTCCTTTGGCTCTGACCTCTAGTGTCCCCAGCTCTGGTCTGGCCTGAAATCCACAATGGACAAAGGGTCCCCTGGGGTGGGGCAGGCTTCCTCAGCTAAAATTGAGTCACTAGTGGGAGTTCCCATTGTGGCTCAGCAGGTTAAGGACCTGACATTGTCTCTATGAGGATGAAGGTTCAATCCCTGGCCTCACTCAGCGGGTTAACCATCTTGCTATGGCTGTGGTGTAGGCTGCAGCTGCAGCTCCAATTCAACCCCTGGCCCGGGAAGTTCCAAATGCTGCAGGTGCAGCCCTAAAAAGAAGAAAAAAAAAACAGAAATAGCCACTAGCCCCCTGTTATGTGTTCCTTACCCCCAATTCCTTTTTTTTTTTTTGGTCTTGTTGCCATTTCTAGGGCTGCTCCCGAGGCATATGGAGGTTCCCAGGCTAGGGGTCGAATCAGAGCTGTAGCTGCTGGCCTACACCACAGCTCACGACAACACCGGATCCTTAACCCATTGAGCAAGGCCAGGGATCGAACCTACAACCTCATGGTTCCTAGTCGGATTCGTTAACCACTGAACCACGACGGGAACCCCATTCCCCCCGATTCTTATGTGGAATCCCTGATCCCTGAGACCTCGGCTATGACTGTGTTTGGAGACAGGGTCTCTACAGAGGTCATGAACATTAACTTAAAGGAGGTATTAGGCAGACCCTGACCCAAGAGGACTCATGTCCTCATAAGAAGAGATGAGGACCGACACACACAGACGGGAGACCATGTGGACACTGAAGACGGTTGACAATGAGCCAAGGAGAGAGGCCTCAGAAGGAACCAAGCCTGCTGACACCTCGATCTTGGACCTCCAGCCTATGCAAAGAACACATGTGACTCAGGCTGCCCAGACTGTGGAGCTGTGTCACAGCAGCCCTTGCAAACCAACAGTCCCCACCCCACCCCTGGTGGTGGACAAGTGACAAACTGTGATCACACACAGGGCCAAGATGGAGAAGAAACAGGCACACTTGTCTGCAACCGGTAGGGATGCTCATTGGTACAACAGGACCAGGAGGGGTGACTTGGTGCCCTGAGACCCCGGCACCCTCAGCCCAGCAGCTGGCACTAGAGAAGGAAGGCAGAGGTATTCCTGAGGCCCTAACAGCAATGGTAAAAGCCTGGTGACAGTCTCGACACCTGTCAACAGAGACTTATTACATATTGGCCAGGCCGTCCATGGACCAGGTCCCCCAAACAAGCAGAAAGAATCGCCTCACAGAGAGATTTGGAACAAAGTCCGAATCTGAACAAAGTCCAAGATGTGTTGCTAAACGGCAGAGTTCAAAGTGAGAGATGGTATAGACCAAAGATTGAAAACTATGGCCTCTGGGCCAACCCTGGCCCCGCCCCTTGTTTTTGTGGATAAAGTTTTATTGGCACACCAGCCGCATCCATTGGTTTCCTCATCACCTACAAGAGCTTTCCTGAACTGAGAAGTTGCAACAGAGATTGTCCAGCTTGCAGCTTCAAAAGCATTTACCCTTTGGCATTGTAGAGAAGAAACCTGCTGCCTCCTGGTACAGACAACGCTGCCGTTTGTGTTAAAAGGACACAAAACATGGGTATTTGCTCATAAATGCCCAGGAGGGGCACTGGGCATGGCGAGGGTGTTGGGTGATGGACAGGAGGGCTGGGGAAGAGGTAGGTCTGAGGCCACCATGCAGGGAGGGAACAGAGCTGCAGGTGCGTGGAAGGGGCAGAAGGCCAAGACTGGGCACAGGAGAGGCGGTAGAGGTGGGTATGGGGGTGTAGCATCACCCCGTGTCCCCAGTTAAACAAGAGAGCTGTGGCTCCAGCCCAGGCAGGGATCCCTTGGTAAAGGAAACCGGCTGCACATCTAAGTCCTGAGCACTAACTAGGTACCAGGCACTATAAGGCAGCTTCCTGTGCCCTCCTCAGCGATGGGATCCATTCCACAGTGGGGGAAACTGAGGCTCAGACAGACACACACCTGCCCTAAGTTGTACAGCCGGGACACAGCAATACCGGGCTTTGAACCCCGGCTGGGCTCAGCCTGGAAAAAGCTGGGAGGAGCTTGCGGCTGCAGAACCCCCAAGCCCAGCCGGGATCTGTCAGGTCTGAGGGGTGGCTGCATCCTGTCTGAGCTGGTTCACGCCCCCGTTTGCTCTTCCCAGGCCCCTGAGGCCTGGACCACCTCACACATGGTTCTGATTGGTTACTGATGACATCACCAAAGGTTAGGGCAGAGTCTCAACTCTTGGTGCTCAAAGCTGACCTAGGCAGGCTGGGGGCCTGGGTCTGCTGGTGTCCCTCTGTGCTCCCATTTCCTGTATGTGTGTTTGTGTGTGTGCATGGGTACACTTGTATGCACACGTGCTCACCCAAGTATGCACCCGCAGCCCACACTTGTCCTCACGTGAGCACTTCCTGGGTGCATGCAGCCCCATGGGGGGAGAGGGGGATTGAGTGCACGGCAGCCAGCCAGGGTAGGGGAGGCGGTGGTCACCTGATGTTATGGAGAGCTCCTAATTCAACAAAAATGTTCATCGAGTACCACATTGTGCCTGGTTCCTCGGAATTTAATTAAAACAACAGTGAGGGAGGCATGAGCGGGGGCCACAATCAGATGGCGGTGGTGGAAGGGAAGATCCCCCCTCCCCTGCAGCCCAGACCTTCCCACTCAGCCAGGGGTCCCTGGGGCTGGGGCTAAGTGGAGAAGGGGACAGACACTCCAGGTTAATCGCTCTGGGCTGGGTGCCCAGCCCCAGCATCATGCACCCGGAGAACAGAGACACGGGGCGCCTTGATGGGGAGCAGGGAGGGGAGCTGTGTCTTTCCCAGACTCCCGGAGACCAGGCACTTAATAGATTCACAGCTTGTCCTTTTAACTCTCTGAGCGCTTACAATGGGAGCTAGCGCGGGGAGGGGGTGGGGCGGCGGGAGGTCAGGGCAAAAATATCTGCTGGGAAGAGGCGGGCTGGGCACGCGGGCTCCTCCCCTCACTCCTCCTGCCTCCATGCCCCAGCCGGATGGGCTCCAGGACCCACGCAAATTGAAACTATGGGGCCTCTTGTTAAAAAAAATTACTAGGAATTTCCAGGCGGCAACCACAGAGCCTTCTGAGTGCGAGCACACACCAGGGTCTGGCACGAAGTGCCCCCACAGCCGATGTGACAGCTCCTCCCAGGGCTCCAAGCTGACCATCGCTCTGCCACCTGGGGGGACGCTGGAACACTCCCCCCCTCAGAGCCACATGGCGGGGGGGGCACCAACCCCCTAATGGCTGGCTGTGGCTCCTACTTATAGATCACAGAGGGTCAGGGTGCCCCTACAGGTGAAAGACAGGACCCACCCAGCCACCAGAGAGCTGGAGCATGGCCGGTGGCAGCTGTCTTGTTACAACCAAACTAACAGCAATGATGGTCATAATAATATCAGATAGGCAGAACCAACCAAATCCTTGTCCCCGTGGAGCATCACGAGGGTCCCCCACCTGTAATGTCTGTTTCTCTGGTTCATGATCCCTTGTGGTGAACACCATTATCATCCCACTTTGGAAGTGAGGAAACTGCAGCTCAGAGAGGTGCCCAAGGTCACACAGCTACAGAGTGGCAGCGCCAGGATGTACACTCAAGTTGCAGGCCCCTGGGTTAAAACTACCTTGCAATGGAGAGGGAAGTAAGGAGCAGCAGGTGTGGGGGTCCAGGGGTGGGGCAGGTTTGTGGCAACACTGAATGATGCTGGTTTACAATAAGGAAGCAATTTCCTGGTGCCCCAGCCCACCTGAATGAGGCCAGGGTGTGAATGTTCAGGGAGGTGGGAGTGAGCTGTTTCAGCCTAGTCAGCCTCTATCCCTCCTTTGTTCCTTTGGGGGAACCACCCCTTTTTGACCCTTTGTGGGCTGACACGCCCTTGACTCCAGGGAGGACTCTGCCAATCAGAGTTATTTGTTCCTCCAGCCATAGTGACCAGCTCAGGGATGGTCGTCTGACCCAAACAAGGCCAATGAACAGCAGTCCTGGGTCACTGAGTCCTCTCTTTGTAGTGGGGGCCTGGGAAGCTGAAGCTAAGTGGAGGTGGGGGGGGGGAATCTCACTGAGGGTATAGTTGACATGGAAGAAAATAAACCCGGAGGCAGAAAGTGAGCGCTGAGAACACTGTATCAGCTCCTGGATCCAGCTGAACCTGAAGCTAAATTACTCCATAGACATTTTAATTACAGGAACCAATGAATTCTCAGTCTGAGTTGGATCCACCTCGTGGAATCACAAGAGCATGGTTAAGATGACAAACAGGGATGATTCTAGCCCTTAAAACTCCTCTTTTCTGCAAAGGCTCAATAAATTCCTACCAGAAGACCATGGACCCAGTGGTATTATGGACTAGAAGATGTCCCCCCTAAAGAAAAAAATCCCAAGTGAGACTTTCACAGATCCCTTTGGTGTTTGTCCCCAAAGTCCAGGGCCCGGGTCCTGCCCACCTATCCTGGGAGGTGCCATACCTCGGAGGACAGTGAGCTTGGCGTGGACAGTGATCTCCCCAACTGAATTCTGGGCCACGCACTCGTACACGTTTTCATCCCGGGGTGTCCGGAGTGGCTGGATCCTCAAAACGGCCCCCGCACTCCCATCAAACTCGATCGTCTGTTTGGGAGAAAGGCCAGGGTGAGGCTGGGGTCCCAGGGGTGACCAGGAGATGAGCTGGGAGCTGCCTCGCCTGTGTGTATACGTCTGTCAATGCAGTGGAGGCAGAAAACTGGGTCTGCACAAACAGAGGGTACTGTGTGTGAGTGGGTGTGTGACATGCACACGGAAGTGTGTGACAGGTGTGCAAAGGTGTACTGGATATGGAAATGTGCACAGAGTAGGGAATTCCCTTCTGTGTGAAGGGGTGAGATAAGATTCAGAGAGGGCAGGGCATTGCTTGAGGCCACACAGCACAAGGGTGGGAGAACAGCTGAACCTGGCGGGGCCCTCATGGAGCAGGCAGGGAGGGTGCAGGAGGGGAAGGGGGCCGCCTAGACGGGATGCCCAGCCCTGGCTGCCCATGCGCCGTCTGGGGAAAGTTTTCAAGTTTCCGTGGCTCCGTCCAGGGGGTGGGGCTGAGCCTGGGCTGTCTCTCCTCCCCCATCCCCCCAACTCACCTCGAAGCGCTGCGAATTGACCTTCTTGCCTTTCTTATTCCAGGTCACGCGTGGCTTGGGATCACCTGTGGCCTGACAGACGAAGGAGGCCACGCCCCCTGACACACCAATCTGGTCCTTGGGTTCTTTGATGAACCTGGGGGGCTCTGGGGAAAAAGCAGGAAGAGGAGGGGCTCTGGTGGGCCGGGGCATGTGACCAGGACCCCACGGGCCACGCAAACACGATCTCCTGTCTGCCCAGAGAGGTACAAGAAGGACCCAACAGGAAGGTTAGAGAGAAGGAAAGAGAAATGTGGGGTTCCGTGATGGCCTAGTAGTTAAGGATCCGTCGCTGTCACTGCTGTGGCGTGGGGTTCAATCCCTGACAAGGGACCTTCCACATGCCATGGATGTGGCCAAAAAAAAGAGAGAAATGCTACCACTGGATGCCCCCTTACTGGCACTTGTGGGTATTCCAGGGCCTGCCCAGCACCCTCACTCCCACCCCTACCCCCTGGGGACTAGAGCCACACCACCCACACAGGGATGCAGCCTCACATGGGCACACCTACTCAGGCCCAGTGCCACAGGGGATGGCAGGAGGGGAGATCCCTGACACTCAAGGGTCCTCAAATTCAGCACCCGGAGGCCCTCAGTAGTGATCAGCCAAACCCTTGAGTCCTTGGCCCTAAAAAGATGTGGGAGGTGATAACTTGGTCAAAAGCCCTGGTGGCACACATGGGGAGACTGAGGCATCAAACAGGGAACAGGGGGTGACCAAGGGACCTGAAGTCAGAGCCAGATTCAAACCCAGGGCTCCAGCCTCTTTAATCCATGAGGGGTGTCCAAACGCAGTGGGGCAGAGCTGGAGGACCAAACTTAGAATGAGTGCCTAGTGAATGCCAAGTGCATGCAGAAGGTATACACTTCTGACAAGGCTGAGGGTCAGGACCATGGGCACACGTTCACACATGGGCACACGGAGGCACAGACCAGACAAGGCATTTGCTTCAACACACAACTGGCCAGTGGCTGAGCAGGGATCTGACCCGGGCTGGCTCCTGTGCCCACATCCTTGTCCCTCCCGATGATCTGATATGTTAAGTCTTCCCAGGAAAGTCTAAGGGGGAGCTACTATGTCTTTAACAGCTAGACAGTCTCAACTCTGCGCCTTGGACAACTATAGGACCCGGTGAGAGTTTATTAACATTGTTTTCTTTTTTATTGACTTTTCACAGTAACCTTTGAATCACCCAAAGGGATGCTGGATTGCCATCCACAGCAATGCTACAATTAGCCTGTAAAATGAATTCAGTTACTTCTGAGAGTTTTACCCATAAACTCAAGAGCTGCGACATACATACAAGGTCCTGAGTGAAACAACCTATCCAACAAAAGGGGATAATTAAATGAATACTGGGCCACCAATGAAGTGGAATACTATGCAACTGTAAAAAGGGACAAGGATGCTTTTGTTATGAACTGCTAGAGAAGGACTAGAAAGATACACTGTGAAATGGACAAAAAGTGAAGGGTAGGAAAGTATAGCAAACGCTCCTGTTTGTGGGATGGGAAAAATGGAAATGGGGAAAGTGTGTGTGTGTGTAAACAACAGCTATCTCTGGGAAGAGAAATCAGGCGGCTGGACACAGGGAGATGGAGGCTTCATATCTTGGTACCTCTTTTTTATTTTTTGGCTTTTTTTAGGACCGCACTCCATGGCACATGGAGGTTCCCAGGCCAAGGGTCTAATCAGAGCTGTAGCCACCGGTCTACACCACAGCCACAGCAATGCCAGACCTTAACCCAGGGATCGAATCCACAACCTCATGGTTCCTAGTAGGATTCGTTTCTGCTGTGCCATGACGGGAACTCCATATCTTGGTACCTGTTTAGATTTAGAACTATCTGAAATTACATTTTTTTTTAAAAAATGTAAAATTAAATTGAAATTACATTTTTTTTTCCAGGGCTGCAGGTGCAGCATATGGAAGTTCCCAGGCTAGCGGTGAATTGGAGCTACAGCTGCCGGCCTACGCCACAGCCACAAAGCGCCAGCTCTGAGCCATGTCTGTGACCTACACCACAGCTCATGGCAATGCTGGATCCTTAACCCACTGAGAGGGGCCAGGAATCGAACCTGCATCCTCATGGATACTAGCTGGGTTCGTTTCTCCTGATCTACAACGGGAACTCCCAAAATTATAATTTTTTAAGGTTTCAACAGAAAGGTAAGCTGACTAAAGAAAAATATTAAGTAAGTAAAAGTTTGGGGTCTGGGGAGAGGCAGACAGAGGATGTACAACTTATGCTTGAGCAATGCCAGGTCTCTGAAAGCTGGGCCATGCAAGAGTTCACCTTGAGAGTTCTGGGTGCTCAGGAGCACTGAGAAGTTTAAAGAGGCCTCAGGTTCCCAGTCTGGGTGCCCAGAGACCCCAATTTCTCCCATCCATGGCTCATGGTGGACTTTGAACAAAACAGAGTCCCCATCCCAGTGGCTTGACTGGCCTCACCTCCCTCCTCCAAGGCTATGCTCCCATTGATATGACCATCTCAGTCTACACTAGCCATCTCTCTGGAAAATCAGTAGACCTACTGTGTTGTGCAGGCATGTGTAGCCTCATTCAACTCCTGTGTATCCTACTGAGGCAGTGATGATTAATCTCACTGTACAGATGGGACAGTACAGGTTCAAGGAGGTTAATGAGCTTGCATGGGGTATGCAGGGCAGAAAGGAGAGCACCAGGATTCGAACCTGGATCTAACTGGATCTAACGTCCCCAAGCCCATGTTTTATGCTATCAGCCATTTTTTTTTTTTTGTCTTTTTAGGGCTGTACCTGCGGCATATGGAAGTTCCTAGGCTAGAGATCCAATCGCAGCTGTAGCCGCCGGCCTACACCACAGCCACAGCAACGCGGGATCTGAGCCACGTCTGCAACCTACACCACAGCTCACGGCAATGCCAGATCCTTAACCCACTGAGCGAGGCCAGGGATCCTGTGTCCTCATGGATATTAGTCGGGTTCATTAACCACTGAGCCATGATGGGAACTCCTATCCTATCTGCCTTGAGCTTGATTTACATGTTTTTGCTCCACGCTGGGACTGGGGGCTGGGCCTGCCTCCCTGGGTTATTCCTCTTCCAAGAATGGTGACAGGAGCCATACGGGTCCTCAGCCAAGTTCATGGGGGGGAAGCCACTGCAGCCGGGTCAGGAATCTTGCTTCTGGGAATACCCTCCCTCAGGAGTCGCTGGAAGGAAGGGCAGAAGCAGGCTGTGGGGAGTGAGCAGCATCCAGCTGCCTGTTTATGGCTTAGAGCTGGGGACACACCCTGAGCACCCTGCAATCCAGGGAACAAGACATGATGGGAGCCCGTGCTGTTCCTCCTCCCTTCATCTGGCAGCTGCAACCTCAGTTGGGCCAGCACCTCCCCTGGGGAGCCTTCTCGGATGACCTCTGGCAGGGTCGGGACCCTCTCGGTTCCCATCCTTCCCTGGGCGTCCCCCATCACAGCCCTGATGGCACTGGGCTGAAATACTGGTGCCACCCGGCAGGCTGGGGGTGGGACAGACCCCACTCCCCGGGACCCCATTACACCTCCTCTCCATGCCCCGTGACCCTTGAGAAAATGGGGCTCTAAACCTCGATGTCTGTTGGACGGCAGGTCCAAAGAAGCTGCCCACTGCTTCCCTGGGTCCCCCCACCGCTCTGCAGGGCAGACAGCTCTCAGCCCACCTCCAGGCAGCTCTGAGAGCCCAGCTGGCCCCAAAGAGCTTTCTCAGCCGGCTGCAACCCCCATTAGAATATTTATTATAAATCCTTGGATTCTCTCTCATTTGGACAAACTTTCCCCTCCTCTTCTTGGCAAAGGGGCCCTGGACGGGAGAAATACACACTGGGGTATGGCTGCAGCTTGTGGCAAGCAAGCGCGCTTTTTGTGCTGGGTCTCTTCTCACACTTGGCACCATTCTGAGGCTCAGAAAGGGTAGGTGACCAGCCTCTAGTCACCCAGCTTGCGATGGTCAAGAGCTAAGATTCCACCCCAGTCGCATCTGGCTCCCAAGGCCCTGCAAATGGTACCCTTGGCAAACAGGGTGGTGGGTTTTTCAGTGACTGAGAGCACCTGGGGTGTTCCCATTGCTTAGATGAAGAGACTGGGGTTCAGAGTGGTGAGGCCAACAGCTCGGAGGCTGGGAGGGGCTTGGCCCCATTTCGGTTTTTCCACTTCAGATTCTGCGGGAAAGGATCTGGTGCCAGAGCTGGAGACCCACCCACCCGTCCCCTCCAATCCAGTCTGGGCCGGCCGCACAGCACTCCGGGAAGGCCCCATAGGACCGAAGCTGTTTCTAGGACAGAAAACACTCCTCCCAGTTCTGGCTGGTGGACACTTCAGCGGCCGTCCCCAGGCTCCCTATGGCCCGACAGCCCCCACCTGAAAAGCTCCCTGAGGACGTGGGCTACTCCTTGAAGCTGGCAGTGCCAACCACGGTGCCCACAGCCCCTCCCCCCCCGCTGGCCCCCACGTGCCAGGGGTCCTGCTAAACAGACCATCTACTGGGGTCAAGGTGCCCCAGCTGTGGAGATGGAGACTTGGGTTTGAGTCTAGGCCACGACCAACATCTAAAGGAATACAGTAAAAACAATGACAGGGCTTACTGTAGGGGACCGGCCGAGATAGCTCCAGTTACATGCCCGGTGCTGATACCTGGGTTGCCCCCCAGCCCTCCCACGGCTCACCTGGACCAGTGCAGTCCCCTCTGCCCTGGCTCTGTCCCCCTCTACAAGTCTGTCCTCTCTCGCAGCCAGAGGGCACCCGTGAGCACCCAAATTGGGTCCCACCCCTCCTCTGCCTACCGCCCTAAAGGGCTCTCACCTCCCTAGGGGTAAAAGACCAAGTCCTTCCCTGTAGCCCACAAGACCCTGCACAACCAGACCTGTCCCCTTCTTGTCCTCCCTCCTCCCTCTCTCCCCCTCGCTCACTCTGCTCCAACTACTCGGGCTTCCTTGTTCTTCCAACATACAAGGCATGGTCCTGCCCCAGGTCCTTTGCACGGGCTGTGCCTTCTGCCTAGGATACCTCCTCTCCGACCCGACACCCGCGGGTTGCCCTCCTCAGCTCCTTTAGCTCTCTGCTCAGTTGCCACCTCCTGGCTGTGACCTTCTCCGATGTCTAACAGACCTATTTAAAATGCAGCCCCCAACCCTCCCCCTTTCGCCCTCATCTCCCTTCTTGCTTATCTTGCTCCTGGGCATGCTCGGTGTCTCTCCCTCCGGAGATTATCAACTCCACAAGGGGGCAGGATATCTGTTTTGTCCCCCAGGTATAAACCAGTGCCTGGTGCACGGTAGGTGCTTATTTAAAACCCACAGGGGAGTTCCCTGGTGGTCTAGTGGTTAGGAATTGGTGCTTTCACTGCTGCGGCCCAGGTTTAAGCCCTGGTCTGGGAACTGAGATCCTACAACGAGCTGCTGTGCCGAACAAAACAAAAATTAAAAACCCACTGAATGAAGAAGAGCACAGAGCCACCCACAGTCACACCACAGAGCCAGGATCTGACCAGACCAGGACAGTCTCCAAACTCTGTGATCTCCATCCCTGCATCACAATGGTCTCTCTGCAGCCTCAGTTTCCTCACCTGTAAAATGGGAAAAATCCCAGCTCTATCCTGCCCAAGGCTGATAATCATCACTAGAGCAAGATGTCAAAATAGAAAATATATTATTTATTCCATCCGGGTATTAATTAAATCATCAGTGGTTTTGGTCTGGGGATGCCATCGAGGGGGTGGGGCCAGGGAAGCTGCTTCACACCCCACAGTGCCCAGGACAGTCCCCCACAGGGAATGATCTAGCCCCCATGTTAAGTGTCAAGGGTGGGGTATTAAATAAATGAAAAACTACAAATGCTCAGCACCCTCTGGCTGCCATTCCACGGTGGGGAACACAGCCCAGAAGACCCAGGCCCTGGCAGGTGACTGGATGGATCATGGTCCAGTCATGCCTGGCTGCTGGTTAGCAACTGGGGCTCTGGCACCAGACAGCCTGGCTACTTCCTGTCTATAATGTAACCTCACTGTGTGCCTCAGTTTTCCCATTTGTACAATAGGGGTGGTGATAATAGCCTTCTTCTCATCAGGTTGTGGTGGTCTATCCGAATGTGTTAGGCATGTACTAAAAACAATATGAAAACAGGAGTTTCGTTGTGGCACTGCGGAAATGAATCCGACTAGGAACCTTGAGGTTGCGGGTTCAATCCCTGGCCTTGCTCAGTGGGTTAAGGATCCAGTGTTGCCGTGAGCTGTGGCGTAGGTCGCAGACGTGGCTCGCATCTGGCGTTGCTGTGGCTCTGGTGTAGGCCAGAGGCTACAGCTCCAATTCGACCCCTAGCCTGGGAACCTCCATATGCTGCGGGTGGGGCCCTAAAAAGACAAAAAGACAAAAAAATAAAATAAATAAAAAATTAAAAACAATATGAAAACAAAAAGCAAAGATGGACAAGGCAGGTGCATGTCTCCTCCAGCGGCAGGAATTATTATGCATGTGGTTAACTTTGTATTGTGGGCCCACTATGTGCAAGCAGCATGCAAGGGCTTATCATGTGTCCTTGTCCCAGGAATACTGGGAGGGGGAATGATACTGAGTTTCATTCAGAGTGGAAATAGCTGCTGAGAGAGGTTCAATCACTAGCCCAAGGTCATACAGCAGGTTAGCAGCAATCAGGATTCAAACTCAGCCTAACAGCAGACCCCAGTTTCTTTCCCTGTTGGCCTGACCTTTGGGATCCCTATGGCCCTAAATGACACCTCCTCTAAGCCCCTCATGGTGGGATAAACCGTGGCATTATCGGCCCAGGACTGACCCCCATCCTCTTCCATGTTTCTGCCGGAAACGCAGCCTTGCCAATCCCCAAACTATACCAACCTCTTTCTTCACCTCCAGGTCTTCCCATGAGTTAACTCCTTCACTGGTAATGCCCTTTCCATCAGCAAACTCCTATACACCCACAAAACCCCAGCTCCAATGCCCTTTCTCCCTAGCAGCCTTCCCTGGCTCTACCTGGGAAGGTTTGATTGCCTGTGGGTCTACCAACTGGGCACTGGGGTTTCTACCTGTGGTAAGGGAAGGCAAATTCTCTGGCTCCCTCAGGAGTGACTTCAGGTAAGTCCCTGCCCCCTCTGAGCCTCGGTTTCTCTCACTGAAAAATGTGGAGTAATGCAACCAGCACGCTGGGTTCTGTGAGGCAGAGGGAGACAGAGCAGGTAATGTGTGTGTTTAGCACCGGACTTGGTGCAGAGATGATGCTGGGGAAACAGACATCATCGTCAGCGTTACTAGGACTGCTTTTTAATACCAGCCTTATTATTTACCTCTGAATCTCAGGACCCAGTGCCCAGCAAGCACTCTACTTGGCCTCTTTCATGGAGCACAGAGGCTCCATTCGGCAAAACCGGGGGCCCCTGGGAGGAGGTGGGGACATGTGTCCCCACGAGCACACACAAAGCCAGATGCCCATGCTTACCTTCTGCAGTACAGCCTCCGATCAGCAGGACCACGAGGAGGCCCACGGGACCAACCACAGTTGCCACGCCATGGCCCCAGGCAGGCGCCATGCTCAGCAGCGACCTGCGACCTCCGCTCTGGAGCGGGGATGGCCCCCCAGTCCCTCACAGAGAGGCCTCGAGCCAAGCGTCAGACGGGGCAGCGTCTGCAGAGACAATGGAGGGGCCGTGAGAGGGGAGCAGGGGAATCCGGGGGGCCTTCATGAGGGAGGTGGCAGGAGGGAGGCAGAGGGGTAGAGGAGAACCGGGGGATGGGAGGGAGAGGGTTAAAGGCCCAGGGGGAGAGTCACAGGGTGAAGAAAGGGCAGGAAGTGCTGAGCCCCAACTATAGATTGAATGCATGGCTCCAAAATTATGTGGAGACCTAACCCTCAGGGTGATGGTACGATCAGGTGGGGCCTTGGGAGGTGGTTAGGTCATGTGGTGGCACCCTCGTGAGTGGGATTAGTGCCCTTATAAAGGGACTCAGAAGGCTCCCTCGCTCCCTCCCTCCGCCATGTGAGGACACAGCAAGAAGATAGCTGTGAACCAGGAAGTCGGCCTCACCAGATGCCCAATCTGCCAGCGCCTTGATCTTGGACTTCTGGCCTCTGGAACCGTGAGATATGTGTGTTGTTTACAAGCCCACAGTCTATGGTATTCTGTAATGTCAGCCCGAACTGACTGAGCCAGTCCCCACCCCCCAATCCCAGCTCAGCCCCGACTGTGATGAAGCCCAGACCTCAGCCCTGACCCCAGGCTCAACCCCAAACAGGGCCCGGCTCTCAAAGCTGTTCTGCGCATCCAATTTCTTTTTCTTTTTCTTTTTTAGGGCTGCACCTACAGCATACGGACGTTCCCATGCTAGGGGTCTAATCAGAGCTGGAGCCAGAGCCGCCACCTACACCACAGCCACAGCCACACGGGATCCAAGCTGCATCTGCGACCTACACCACAGCTCAGGTCAATACCGAATCCTTAACCCCCTGAGTGAGGCCGGGGATCGAACCTGCATCCTCATAGCTATGAGTTGGGCTTGCTACTGCTGCCACAATGGGAACTCCTGAACATCCAATTTCTCCCCCTCCCGAGCTAGGGCTCCCGAAGGACAAGAACCCAGCTCACACGGCCAGCTGTCCCCACAACCCGGCCCATTTGGCCACCAGATGGATCTTCCCCCCATCCCTGCCCGGCCACCACCCATGGCTCCTGTCACCCCCAGAGGAAGCCACTCTTGACCTCGGCCCCCCTCTCGTGGGAGGTGCAGCCACATGGCCCCAGCTCAGTCCCACCTCCAAGCCTCTGACCTCGCTGTGCTCTCTGCCGGGAATGCTGTCCCCTCGCTCCCGCGTGACACGTCTCAGCTCCCCTGCCACTTCCTCCGGAAGCCCTCCCTGCCCCTCGAAGGTCAGCCCCCACCCCCATTCCACATCCCACGGCTCCAGAAATGACTAAGATCATCCTCCATGGCATTTACCCCACTTTGCAAATCAAGTGCGAATGCTAATCACTCAGCGTCTGTTGCTCCCACGAGGATCCAAACTCCTCCGGGACAGAAGGGTCCCTCGCGGGGGCCAATCCCTGGGACGGCCCCCTCCCCAGTTTCCACTTTAGCCAGAGCCAGGCGGAAGGGAGAGGCCCAAGGATGAGGCCCTGGTGGTTGGGTCGGCCCCACAATCACCGCAGGCAGTGCCCAGGGCGGGTCCAGGCTATGGCCAAAAGGATGGGTGCCATGTAATGATGGGGCAGCCCCTGTGATTCTGGCTCCCAAAATACCCAGCTGCGGTCACCTCGCCCAGCCTCAAAGTGGCCCCAGGGGAAGGCTGGGCTGGTGGTGGCCGGGTCATGGCCCAGGGTGAAGAGTGGGGAAGCCGAGATGAAGAAGGTGGGAGTGTGGGGGAGAGGTCTCAAGAGGCACACAGTCAGGCCGGACAGAGAAGGATGCTTGCATACAGTCAGGCCACAGACAGACCCAGACCCGCAGTCAAACCGCAGAGAGACAAACAGGGAGATCAGACAGAGTCACAGATGTACAGGCAGGCAATGAGAGAGGTCCATACACGTAATCAGGCTAAAGAAACTTACATGGACAGGCACAAAATAGACCCCAGACAGAGTCACTCAAGATAAAGACACAGGGTCACAGTGGGGCAGACAATGCGCGTGCAGTCAGACCACAAGCACAGGCAGACCAGAGACACACACGGGTATACAGCAAGAGGAAACATCCACACAAGGTCACGGTCAGGCAGGCAATACATATAAACAATTGGGCTGTAGATCAGAGATCCATGAGGCACGGCAGCTGAAAAACACACAGCCCAGAGATTCGCATGCCCACACACAGTGGGGCTACAGAGCAGGCCACAGGTGCACCCAGTCCAACCACATACACAGACACGCAAAGTCAGAACCCTTCACCCACACGTGCGAGTAGAGATAGGCACACGCATAGTCAGACCACAAATAGACACTGGGACACAACCGGAAGCCTAGAGCCGCCTCCTTGCCCTGTGCTTCCACTCTGGGCCCTTTAAGAGCAAAAGTGGCCAGTGAGGAAGGGGAAGGCCCCACCTCGGGGGAACAGCCCCCAGGGCAGGTGGCCCCACCCATAGATGCACAGGGGCTTGGCCACATCTGGGGAAGGGGGCTCTGGCTCAGACCACTTGGATGGGCTGGCCAGGTCCCCCCTCAGACAGCCTCTGGGGAAACCAAGGCAGCACGGCAACACAGAAGGCCTCAAACCCAGGGCTGCCAGGCCCCCCTGGTGCGGAGGGTATGACCTCCCTAATTCAGTCTTGGTCTCCTCACCCATAACACCAGCTGGCCTGGGCGGGGGTCACCTGCTTGAAGGCCCGGATGAAGTTGATGCATGTACGGGCCCTGGCCACAATGCCTCCCCCGCTCCCTGCCTTCTAAACAGGGAGGCCCCTAATTACCCCTTGGCTCCTGCATCCCCGGCCTTGCTGAGCCCATGCCTTCTCAGTGACTGGGCAGGATAGGGCTGATCCAGGCTCAGGCAGGGCCCAGCCTCAAGCTCCTGACTCCCCCAGAGACGCCGAGCCAGCTGGGTTGGAGCAGGACACGGCCTCGGGGGCTGCTCCTGGGGCAGGAGTGGGGGTGGCAGGCGTAGGACAGACTCAGGGAAGAGAGGTCCTCCCTGAAGGAACTTGGCTGAGGGAGGACCCTGCAAAGTCCAAGGCCCTCCGGCCTCCTCTGGCTTCCTGCAGGACCTGGGTGTGGGGTCTCCAGCTAGGGATCGGCAGAGAACATATGCAGATTCTGTCAGCTCTGCCGTCAAAATTTAGCCTGAATCTACTTCTTGCCCCTTCTTCTGTCTCTACCTGGTCCAGCCCCCTCATGACTCACCTGGACCCAAGGAGTCACCTCCTGCCATGCCACCTCCATCCCTGGCTGGTGTGTCCTCCCCCCAAAGCCAGAGGGCGCCGGTGAGCACCTAAGTCGGGGCCCATCCCTCCTCCTCTGTGGGTAAAAGCCCAACTCCTCTGACCTGACCCTTCACAACCTGCCTGGTCCCCTCCCTGCCCCCACCTCCTCCCTCTCCCCCTGGCTCACTCTGCCCCAGCTATTCAGGTCTCCTGGCTGTTCCTCCAAGACACCAGGCGTGCACTGGTGCCCACTGCCTTGATCTTTCTGCCTCCAGATTTAGATTTTTTTTTTTTTTTGTATTTTCTAGGGCCACACCTGCAGCACATGGAAGTTCCCAAGCTACGGGTCTAACTGGAGCTGTAGCCGCCAGCCTATGCCACAGCCCACAGCAACGTGGGATCCGAGCCCCGTCTGCAACCTACACCACAGCTCATGGCAATGCTGGCTCCTTAACCCACTGAGTGAGGCCAGGGATCGAACCCACAACCTCATGGTTCTTAGTTGGATTCGTTAACCACTGAGCCACAACAGGAACTCCTGCCTCCAGATTTAATGTCAATATTATTACTTGGTTGAGAATTAAAGGATGAATGGGAAGGGATAAGGGTTGTCTCCACAGAAGGAACAGCATGAGGAAGGGTCCTGGGGATGAGCTGGGAAGAGATTAGAGCAGAGTGGGAGATATGGACCAAGCCCGCAAGGTAAGGGGCCCTAGGCAGCTCTGAGCAGTGAGGGGCATGGCCAGGCCAAGCCTTTTCCCTGGCCCTCCTGCAGTAAAGCAGCCTGGGCCACCAGCCTCACCATGGCTCAGAAAAGGAAAGTAAGGTAGGCGCCCTGGGATTGCACAACACAGCAATCCGTAAGTGTCTGAAGGATGGCGTGGCCATTAAGAGAGGAACGGCCACCCCTGGGAGTCAAAGGAAATAGCCTGGGTGGCAAATGGGGCTGGGCAGGGCATAAGGAGGAGGGAAAGGAGTGGCCTCCAGACAGACCTGGAACCCAGGGCCCAGAAAAGGTCCCCACCCACCTGGGTGTCAGGCGCTGAGCCATACCACCTGCCTCCTAGCAGCCGAGCAGAGGTGGGTGCCTGCCTTGCACAGATGGGGAAACTGAGACCCACAAATGAGCAGGGACTCTGCCAAGGCCCCCAGCTGGGTGGGGGCTTGGTCCTAGAGTCCACGTGATCTCAGGAAAGTGGACGGCCCTCTCTGGGCCCGGTGAGGCCTGCTGGATAGCCTCTGGGGGCTTCCAGGCCACGCTCAAGGGGGTGAGTGGGCACCCATTCCAGTCGGGCACCAGGGCACAGGTCACGTGATCCTGGAGCCAGCCTAGTGTGCCCACGCGGCGCAGGGAGCATAAAAGGGTGATTATGACCCAGGACTGGGCAGCAAATAGGCTCTGTGTCACTGGCACGAGGCTGATTCTCCTGGGGCCAGAGGAGTCCCCACTGCCTCTCCCTGCCCCACCTCGAGGTTTGGTCTGTCCTGCGGGGCCAGGGGCTTATCAGTACAACCTTGACCCTCAGGGACTTCCCAGGGCTGGAGGCTGGCAAGAGTGGCAGCCAGGCTTACAGAAAAGCCCCTGGTGATGCACAGCCTCTCCACTCCGCAACACCTCTCCAGCCCCACTGCCTCCCTCTGGGCCCAGGGACTTTCCTGCTGCCTGGAACCCCTTCCCAGGGCCCCAGAGCCCATTGAGGGCAGGACCCGGGCCTCCAGCCTCCCTGGGTTGCTGTATCCCCCAAAGTTTTTGTAAAGCAGGAACTAAGCTTGAGCTCTGGAACCCCTGGTGGGCTCTATGTGGCTCTAGCCAAGCCCCTCTCCCTCTTGGGCTGTCAATGTCCCCCCCAAACAAGAAATGGGTTCAGGGTGGGGCCACCTTCCCAGAAAGGGCTAGGACCAGGGCCGAGGGATCCACCTTTAATTGACTATCGATTTGTATTGCACGCTGTCCCCAAGGGTCCCCACGGCCACAAGTGATGGGCAGGGCAGTTGGGGAGCCAGGAGGCGCAGCCTCAGAGGGCATGATGGGTTAATGCCAGCTGGGTGCCCTCCTCTCCATGTGCCGAGCCCTCTTAAATGCTACTTGTGCTTCCCTCTGTTTGACAGAGGAGGAAATTGAGGCTCAGAGAAGGCTAGCTGGCACATCGAGGGTCACCCAGCATGGAGGGGCTGGGCTGGGTTACTATGTGAGGCCAGAGAGCAGCTCTCAATCAAGCCCGGGGTCCATGCTCCCTGCCAGCAGCACGTCCCCCAGGCCGGGGAGCCCCAGACACCAAGATCCAGGTGCGCTCTTACCCTGCTCACACCTGCCAGGGCTCCCCCAGTGCCTCTGTGTGGTGTCCTGCACCTGCCCTGCCTCTTCCCATAGGTCATCACAGTTCTCGGCATGCACCCGTCCACCTTGGGCCTCTGTGTACACAGGTCCTCCTTCCAACGGACCCACCTACCTGCTCATCCTTCAAGCTGCAGCCACAGGTCATCACTCCCTCTATAGACTCTTCCCCTGGCCCCGGGACCCTCCTCTGCCCAGCCCTGACCCCCTACCCAGAGGCTGGGAGTAGCTGTGTTCGACTTTACTCCTCCTCTGTGCTAAAAACCTTCCATGGCTTCCATCAAAGTCCATTAAAATCTAGACCCCTAACGTCAGCCTCCAGAACTGCCCACCCTATCATGCTGCACCCTAAGCGCCTTGCTTGCCTTGTGGGTGCCCCACTCACTGCCTTCTGGCTCCCTTGGGGATATCTGTGCACGGGGTTTGTCCACACCACACACCCTTCCTTGACTGCCATCAAACCTCAGCCTTCTCACTCATCCTTGGGTCGCAGCTGAGCCATCACCTCCTCCAAGAAGCCCTCCTGGATGCCCCAGGCTGGATCAGGGCCCCCTCTGAGCTTCCCCAGCACCAGTATCTCCCATCACAGGTCTGCTCCCCTCATAAACCTATCATTCTCCAGGAGAGTCTTCTTCCCACCTGAGGAACAGGCATTTATTAGACACCTACTTCATGCCTGGCCCCACTTAGCGCTTTATCCACATCATTCTTGTCATCACATCCATTTCAGAGGGGGAAACTGAGGCCAGAAGGAGCCACCGCAGGCAGGGAAGGCCAACCTGGGCGCGGCCTCCAGCTGCAACTTACATTTACTCTTGGGTAGAGGGAGGTCTGCTCAAGCCTTAAGGGATGGAGGGGAGACTCAAGGAGGAGCAGGCAGGACTTAGGAGGCTCAGCGCCAACCCAAGGGTCACAGGAAGCCCCTTTGAGATGGCCCAGGACTCTGAGTAGGAATCCCAGGAAGCAGGACTCTCCAGGCAATAAAGGAGGGTACGCAGGTTTGGTGTCTAGGGACAGGAATGGGAAGAGCGAAGGTGGACGCTGATATGCTTTCCCCAACCCTCTAATTTATTAAAGCCCCCACGAGGCACAGCATCCATCTGAGGTCCATAAGGCTGAGGGGCTAAGAGACAAATAGAGGAAAACTTCCAGTGAGTTTGGGGGAGTGGCTAAACGCAGGGATGCCAGCCACTTATCCCCAACTCCCACCCCACCCCCACAGTCCTGCCACCTCTTCTGCAAAGCGTGTGTCCCCAGCGGGAGAATGCCCAAGCCCCCTATCAGAAACCTGCTACCAGAGCACCCCGGGGATGGCAGAGAAGGCTGCCCCAACCTGGCTCCGCCCCCAGGAGGTGGGGGAGGAGGTCAGGCTGGGGGCCAGGCGGGGGAGGGGACCCCACGGAGCATAACGGTCTGGAGTTTTCCAAAGTGCAAGCGACTAGCCCGAATGGGGGGCGGGGGGTAGCGCAGGGCAGTGGCAGGCTTGAGCTGTCTCTGCAGGGCCACTGGGCCAGGCCGCGAGCGGGGCGGGAGTGTGGGGGGAACCTGGGGACCCCCTTCCTGGAAGCCTGGCGCGGGGGGGAGAGGGACAAAGCCCCACGCATGCTGGGCCTTGAGGTGGAAGGGGTCCCAACGCACTCACCCTGCGGCTCAGAGGTCGGGGCCCAAGCCCCGCGCTGCCTCGGCAGGGCCCGCTGCAGCCTGTCCCTGGGTCCGCCCGGAGCGCTGCGCGCAACGAGGACTCGGAGAGGCGAGGCCGAGGCCCAGCGAGCTCGGCCTGGGGGCCGGCCCGGGGGCGGGGCAAGGGGCGGTGCGGCCAGGGGGCGGGCCCGGGGAGGGGGCACCAGAGTGAGCCTCGGGGGAGGGCCCGCCGGAAGTGGGGCGGGCGGGACAGAGGGGAGCCAAATCGGCGGGCACTGGAAGCCTACATGGATGGGGGTCCCGTGCCTGGGAGGCCTCCAAGGGGGGTTCTGTGCCTCCCGTATGTGTGCACATATATGAGGGGGCAGCCGAAGAGGCACAGCCCAAGACCCTCCCTTTGGAAGCCTGATGCCTGAGACAGCCCCTTCTCTTCTAGGCACGGATTGTGGCCATGGCAACGGATGAAGGGGCTGGATGCTGGACAGAGCGGCAGAGAGCTCCCCAAACACACCCAAATACAGGAGGTCGGAGAAGGGGCAGAAGATCCCCTCCCAGTCTGGGTTGGATGGCAGA
Source organism: Phacochoerus africanus (assembly GCF_016906955.1). NCBI lineage: Eukaryota > Metazoa > Chordata > Mammalia > Artiodactyla > Suidae > Phacochoerus > Phacochoerus africanus. Next base: position 73,767,235 of record NC_062547.1, on the reverse strand, counting down.
GGCCGCGCCCCCTACACTCACAGAAACCCAGAGGGTGGGGGAGGGGCACGGACACAAAGAGGCCTCCCTCCTGCTGGGAGTCCAGTAGAGGTCTGCGGGGGTGATGAACGGGGACACCGTGGCAGAGGCCCACACCCTAGCCACAACCGTGAGGAGGGGGCAGAGAGCGCAGGGTCAGATTGGAAACAGATGGGGCCACCGTGCCAGGCCCAGAGACACCCGATCCGAGGGGGGCTTAAGGGAGGGGGGAGAAGGAGGGGCGGCCCCACCCAGGCAGCCAATCCCGGCCGGCGCTGCTGCCCCGTGCGGGTTTGAAAACTCCAAGGGAGAGGCAGGGAACGCGGAGGCCCAGCAGCTCTGGGGAGCTGGGGAAGGCGGTGAGGGAGGGGCAGGGACCCCCAGCGGAGACCCAAGGGCCTCCGCAGTGGGGCGGGGGTGGTGTGATTCCCCCATCTAATCCCATCCCTCGTGAATTGGGATCAGTTCCACCGTCCGTGCACAGGGAAGACTCCCAGAGCCAACATAGCCTTGTATTCCAAACGCTGCTACCGCTCCCATCACCCACCATCAGTCGCCCCCGTTTTCCAAAGCGGTTAGGGAGAAAGAGAGAGAAGAGAGAAATTACCAAGGTCAGGAAAAGCTGGGATTCAAACTCAAGTTTGGGTCCAGAGACTCAGCGCCCTGACCCATAAAGATACAGGAGGCCTGGGGCCAGAAAACGACAAAACCACTCTAAAGGTAAAGCCCAGGGGGAAAAATCAGTGCTGGAGACAGACAAGCCCCAGCCTCTAGAAGCTCACCACCTGATGGGACAAAGAACATGGGCGTGGGGGGGGGGGGGCGGCAAAAAGGGACAAGGACAACTCACTTCCCAAGGTGGCCCACCCATGCTTTGGCAGGTCCAACCAACCCCCACCTCTCCCCAGCATCCAAGGCACCCTCCCAGGCCCTCCTCCTGGGTGATCTGCCCCTTTCCTGTCCCACACCTCAGTCCCCCCATTTGCAAAACAGAACATAAAATCCTACCTCCCCCAGCACCAGGGAGGTCTCAAAGCACCAGGGACACAGTAAGTGCTCTGTGAATGTCTGCATGCAGACTCACCACCTACCCCTTTTACTTGGAGCACACAGTAGGTGCTGTTAAGCAGGAGACCTCTGACACTTCCCCTCCCCCACAGGGCCCTGAGCCCTAACCTTGGGAGGCCCACGGTGGATGTTTCATGGAGGCCCTCTGGTGCCCCAACACCACGTGGGCAGCACACAGGAGGTGCTCTGTGTCAACATGGGGGTGAGATTGAGCTGCGGAAACTCCCCCTGCAACAGCACAGCAGAGCACACAGTGGGCCCTCAGAAAATGTCCCCAGGAGCGTAGTAGGTGCTGTGCTTGCACCTGCAGGATGATGGCCCAGGCCAAGGGCTCATCCAGATTGGGGTTTGAGGCCAGGTCCACCCACATTACCTCAAACAAGAACCTGCCCTTTTAGGGGCCTCAGTCTCCCCGGCTGAAATACAGAACAGGCACTCCATGAACCCACATCATCCTGACAACCAGGGCTGTGCGACCTGGGGCAGAAACGCCTGGTTCTAGGTTGCCTGAGACCCAGAAGACTGTGGCTGAGGAATTGCCACCCCCTCCCAGACTGGCCCTGCCCTGTCTGGGCCTCTTGCCTGTGTCTTCGTGGAAGTGACCTCCTGCTTCCAGGCGATGGAAGTGACCGCAGTACACTGGGAACACAGCCACTCCCATGGTAGAGGGGAGGCAGAGATCTGGAGCTGAACGTGGCCTGCATCTGGCCGCCCCTAACTGGTTGGCCCCATCTACTAAATGGCCTGAAGTGCCACGCCCCCGCCACCATCATGGCTCTGATCACCCCGCATGTGAACTCTCTGGTTCCAGGTCTGCCTCTCCCACCAGACTGGGACCTTGGCAGGCCAGGCGAAGTTTGTCTCTGTCTTAACCAGAGTCAAGTGCCCAGCGCACAGCACCCAGTAGGTTCTCAGCAAACATTTCCATAACAGCCGGGCCAGTCCTCACCCAGGAGGGCCCTCTCCAACTTTATTCTCCCCAAGAGGCCACACTGTGCGGTGCCCTGGTCACAAAGCAGGTGTCTTTATCTTTTTTCTTTTTAAGGCCGCACCCAAGGCATATGGAAGTTCCCAGGCTAGGGGTTGAATTGGAGCTGCAGCTGCCAGCCTATACCACAGCCACAGCAACACGGGATCTAAGCTGCAGCAACAGTAGATCCTTAAGCCACTGAGCAAGGCCGGGGATCAAACCTGCATCCTCACGGACACACACTTGTCAGGTTCTTAAGCGAGCGAGCCGCAAACGGGAACGCCAACTAGCCATTTTTTTAAAACACACATTTCTTAGCACCTAATGTGTGCCAGGCCTGGCTTGAGGCACTGGAGACAGAGCAGTAACTGAGACTGACAAAGATCCCTGCCTTCAAGACACTGATGCCAGTGCAGGCAACAGATAGGCAACAAAAGCAAGAAAATACACCCAGGGGCAGCTGGTGCTAAGTGCTGTGAAGAAGGACAAAGCAGGGGAGGAGGGGACCCATGGGGTGGGATGCAACATTAAACAGGAGGGTCAAGGAGAGGGGAGGTGATATTTGAGCTAAGAGCTGAGGAAGTGCGGATGTTTGGGAGGAGCAATTCACACATAGGGCACAGCCTATGCAAAGGTCCTGAGGCAGGACAATGCCTGACATGGTGGAGGGACAGCCAGGAGGGCTGTGGGGCTGGAGCAGAGTAAGTAAGGGGGAGAGATGGAGAAGAAGAGGCCAAGGAGGGGACAGGACTGATTGTGCAGGGCTTTGGGGGCTTCGAGGAAGACTTGAGCTTTTACCCCCAGGGATGTGGGAGCCATAGAGGGTTGTGGGCAGAGAAGGGATGGGACTTGATGCTCAGATGCTCGCAGGTGCCCTTTGGGGAGGACAAATGGGGGGCAGGGCAGGGGTGGGAGCCAGGGGACCTGGGCCGAGGTGACTGCACTGCTTCAGGCAAGTAATAAGGGGACAGAATAGGCAGAAGCAAGGAAGCGGGCAGAAGAGGGCACATTCTGGACAGATGATAAAGGCAGAAGCAAGGGAATTTTCTAAAGAACTGGTTGCAGGATGCAGGTTAAAGAGGGGATTCAGGAAGAGCAACTGGAGCACTCCGGCCCGAGCATCGTGAAGGTTAGAGCTGCCACCTCCAGGAAGCCCTCCCTGACTGCTCTGCCCACCCTGTGTCCCTGAGGGCTGACCCTAGAGACCCCCCTGCCCCAACGTTTGGCTGCTATGTCCTCTGTATATACCCAGGAGGCGGCTGCCCTTGGGATGGAGCCTGGGGCTAGATCACGTCAGCTCCCGCAGCTGGGACATTTGGGAGGTAATTTTTTTTTTCAAAATAACTTTTCTTCTAATTATAAAATAGGCGCGTGCAGCAGAAAATTAGGGAAAATCAGCATAAAGGAGAAAATAAAAATTGCCCACAATGCACCCTGCTCCTGGGGGGAAACTGTTCATATGGGTCATTTTCATTCTTTTCCAGAAACACTTACTGAGCACCTACTAAGTGCTGGGCCACAAGGGACACAGTGGTGGGACAATAAGCGCCCCTGCCCCCACCCAGGCCTCACACTGGAAGAGACAGACACCCACCGAGAAACAGACACTGTCAATAACTTAAGGCTGGGAAGTACCCAGAGATGGGAAAGTAAAAACAAAATGAACTGTGAGGCTCTAGAAGCACAGAAGGGTCTGAGCGGATCTCTCAGAAGACCATGAAGTGAGCAAATCAGCAGGACAAACTCCTATGGGAACAGAGTTTCAGGCAGGTGGAACAGTAAGTACAGAGGCCCTGAAGCTGACTGCTTCCTTCCCAGTCTTTCTTGGATGTGTGTAAGCGGGTACTTTTAAAAACAGAGATCACCATGATGAGATGGCTCACCAGGGTCCATCCCAGAGAGTTCAGTGGGTCCCCCCTTGATCTCCAGTATAAATAACAGAAGGAGGTCCTCAGACAAAGCTGTGACCCATCATTTCCAAGCAAAGGGGGACTCCGCTGGGACAGACAAACCTCTGCAACCTGCACTGATGTGGCTCCCGTAGGTAAAACAGCATCCCTGGGCAAGACCCCTACTCCCCTCCCTCTGCTGACCACACATTTAGGAACAAAATCCCTGAAAATTTCATTGAAAGGCAACCACCAAACTCCACACCCTTGGTTTTGGAAGCAAGAGAGAAACTGGTCGGGCAACTTCCTCCTTCCTCAGGCTCCAGGGCTCCAGGGCCCCAGGTTACCCAATAGGACCCCCTCCCCACCCTGCTTGGCATTCATGCCCTGGGGCAGCAAGCATGTGCAGACCAGCCAGGAGCCCGCCTCGCCCACACTCATCAGAGCTGTGGTGTTGTGTCTGCCTGCCAGCCACACCGCAGCAGGCACACCACAGGCACGCACCAGCCCCTCGCCTGCCTTGTTCACCTTCGGGTCCCCCCAAGCCCAGCTACCATCCTCTCCTTCTGGACAAATCTAGGATGCTTTCAGGTGCAGCTGGATCCAGCAGACCTGCTCTTCCCTCTGTCCTCCCCTGCTCAGCTGAAGGCAGCTCCGTGCTTTCAGAAGCTCAGGCTAGAACTTGGGGGCTGGTCCTGACTCCTCTTCTTCCCTCACCCCCACATGCTGCCAGTCTGGAAATACTCTCAAGTTTCGCTCCTAAATTTCTCTTGAATTTGTTCATCGCTCTCCATACGCCTGCCCTTCCCATCCTGTCTAGCCCCTATTATCACCTCCGCCCTGGTCCCCATGATCTGCCCACCCCACAGTAGCTAGAGGATATCTGTGAGCACCTGAGTCAGACCCCACCTTACCTCCTCTGCCCACAGCCCTCCAGGGCCCCCACTTTCCTCCCGTAAAAATCCAAGTCATCTCTGCCCCCCACAAGGCCCCAAATGATAGGCCCCTGTCACCAAACTGCCCCTGCTCCCTCCCCCTCCCCCATTGCTCACTCTGCTCCAGCCACACAGAACTTCTCCTGCTTGTTCCTCCAACTCCCCAGGCACAGCCCTGCTTCAGGACCTTTGCATATGCTGGTTCCCTCTGCTTGAAACACCTTTCCCCCATCTTTTCATGGCAGTTTCTTTCTCTCCATTCAGATCTCCCTCAAACATCACCTGTTCAGAGAAGCCATGGCTAATCACCCTAGCTCAGGCAGCACCTCCATCAGCCTTTATCACTCATTCTTTCTCCAGCTTTTTTTTTTTTCTTTTTTGGCACATATTTTCATCTGAAATGATCTACTTCTCGTTTACTGTCTCGATCTGTGCTGTCCAATAGGAGAGCCGCTAGCTACACGTGACAAAATTAAAACGAAGTAAAACTAAACACAATTCAAAATTCAGTTCCTCCATCACAGCGGCCGTGTTTCTGGTGTGGCTCATGGCCACGGAAATGGCACGGAGAGAGCATATTTCTATCAGCGCAGAAAGTTCTGTGGACAGCTCTGCTGGAGGCTGTGGGAGCTCGAGAGGGGTGGGGCCTGGTCAGTTTCAGCCTCTGCTGGGTCCTAGGGCCTGGTTATATGGTAGATACTCTATAAACACTTTGTAAATGAAGGAAGGAACAAATGGCTAAGAGGCCTTGCGAAGTCTGAAGGGGCTGGTTTGCAGGACTGGACAGAGGTCGGCAGGCATCATCTGCAGCCACAAGCCCACACAGCTGAGATCTGAACCTGAGTCTACCTGGCTTCCATCCCAGGCACCCGCTGGGGGCTGCTACTCCGGCCCCAAGGGCAGAAATTTGTAAAAAGCTGCCCCGACCACAGCCAGACTTGGCTCTGCAGCCCAGCAACAACTTGCTGACTCAGCCAGAGGCACAGGGTGGGAGGGGCAGTGCCAGGCCAGGAGCAATCCTCCAGGCAGGGCCCTCACCAGCCCCCCACCCCTGCATCTCCCACCTTGAGCTAGCTGTGGCCACTTTAATGGATCTGGCCACATCCTCTCTGTAAGATGCCTCTGCGCTTGCCAGGTTCCCAGTGGGGATGTGCGTGGCATTCCCCCAAAATCCTCCCCTCCTTGTTCCCGACTTCTGCCACATCCCAATAACCCTCATTAAATCTTTCATTCAACTGGCTCACGCCGTTCTCTTAAACTAATTTACTTTAGAAACTAACTCTATAATGCACGGCTCTAACTGCCGAGCCTTGAAAGTCACCAGAAAAATTATTACAATGAAACCATGTACTGAGTTCTTCCATTTTCCCTGGATACTGTTGCTAAAGCCAGCAGCAGCATGGGATTTGGTTAGAGAAGAGATTGGCAGGTACTGGTGTTCAAGCTCCCCCTGCACCCGGCTGAGGCTTTCTCCTGGACATGTTACAGACCAGAGAACAGGGTTGTCGCTGGTCTGTGTAGGTCTGTGCTGCCAGATGCCTCCCCCACAGGTCACCCCAAAACAACCTCACCCTGGGGGCGGGTCCCCCACTTTAGGACTCATGGCTCAGAAGAAGTAGGAGGCCTAGAATCTCTTCCCAGCTCTGTCCCCAGGAAGCTGTTTGGCCCTGAGCAAGTCCCTGTCCCTCTCTGGGCCTTCATTTCCTCCCCTGTGCACAGGAGGATTGGGTTTTTTGGTGCCTGCAAGCTGATTTTTGTGGGTTCAAGGCCTTTAAAGATAGGGAAATTGAGGCACTGGCCAGAGAGTTCCCCAAGGCCAGGCTTCACGGGGCTCTTGACTGACTTGCCTTAGCAGGGCGGTCACAGCTAGAATTTCAGCATCTCTCCTGTCCAGTCGCTACCTGAGTTCTGGGGACACAGAAGAAACAGGGCAGGAGTTTCCGTTGTGGTGCAGCAGTTAACAAATCCGACTAGGAACCATAAGGCTGTGGGTTTGATCCCTGACCTTGCTCAGTGGGTTAAGGATTCAGTGTTGCTGTGAGCTGTGGTGTAGGTCGCAGACATGGCTTGGATCTGGTGATGCCGTGGTGTAGGGCAGCAGCTGTGGCTCCCACTTGACCTCTAGCCTGGGAACCTCCATATGCTGTGGGTGCAGCCCTAAAAAAAAAAAAACAAAGAAAAAGAAAAAAGAAAGAAAAGAAACAGGGCAGACAACCTCCCAGGGCTTCTCTTCTAGGGAGGGACTGGGACAGATGAAGGCAGCCATGCAAAGATGGGGAGGAAGGAATTCTAGGCAGAGGGCACAGCACATGCAAAGGTCCTGAGGTAGGAACAGACACACTAAGTTCTAGGGAACAAGAGAGAGATGGGACTAGAGGGTGCAAGAGAGGATGTCATTTGAGGAATGAATATATTGACACACGAACGATTACCACACTTCTGCAACAATTCTCTTTTCACACACACACTTGCATCTATAGAGCGCCTGCTGTATACCAGGCTCCAGGCTGGGACACAGGATGACCCAGGCAGACCTGGCCCAGAATTAGGGAGTTCATGGGCTGTAGGGAGGCAGACAGGGGCTCTAGCAATTAAGGACCAGAGGTGTGATGGGGGATGCGCCTGGCACAGGGGTGGGGCAGGCTTCTGGGAGGAGGTAGTATCTAAGATGTGAAAAAACGGGCGACTGGGAGAGAAAACCTAAGTGGTGCTGGACCAAAGGAGAGAGGCGAGAATAGGAACCTTGGGCCAAGTGCATCTCGTGGGTGAGAAGACTTAGGGACCAGGGGGCTGCTGAGGGGGATGGGATGGCAGAGCCAGGTTCCCTGCTTGGCCTGAACCTGCTGTGTGAGCTCAGGTGTGGGCCTGTCCTCTCTGGGCAGCTCCCCGAGCTCTCAAGCCCTGGGTGAACAGAGAGAAGGTGACATCTCTGGACCCGGGTTTGGACCTGGACCCAAATCCCACCTACCCTGAGAGGCGGAAGATGGGGGTGGGGAGCAAAGTGCTCCAAACAAAGCCAGGCACACAGTAGGTGCTCAGTTTGTACACTGCTACTACAATTGCTCTCCCTATGGGCCAGGCATCCAAAAAGCAGCTCAGTTAACCTCCTCAAAGACTGATGAGATTATTCTCCCCATTTTTCAATGGGGAAAACTGAGGCCCGGAGGTGGGCCCAAATTCTCACCGCTAGTCAGTGGCAGAGCTGGGACATGAACCCAGGCTGGTTCTCAACTCCCCACCACCACCACCACCACTCATCCAAGCCCTGGCTTCCCCTCCCTAACCTCTGCCCTCCTGCCTAACTGGAGGTCACCCAGTTGTGGAATTTGCAACATTTTAAACCTAGCCCATCTGTGATTTTGAGGTCTATACATGGGCTGGGGCTGGCTTCCACTTGGAGGCACGAGGATGGACCACTGGCTCCCAAGTCTATTAGCTACTATGACTACTTATGAATTATTTCCCAGAAGTGGCCCCCAGTAAGCAGTGCTCATTGAAATGACAGAAGAGGCATGGTTTTGGGTAAGCACAGTGGTCTGGGATCAGCAACTGTCCCGGGAAGTCTCAATCCCTGGCCTTCACACTCTCTTGTCCCTCTGCTATGCACACTCTTCCCTCTGAAATCTACCTGGCTCCCTCCCTCACCACCTCTGTTCAAATGTCACCTTTTCAGTGAGGTCTTCTTGGGACATCATCTTGAAAATTTTGCCTCCCACTCTGAGTGCTCCCCAGACCCTTTCTCTGATTCTTTTTTTTTTTTTTTCTCCTTGAGCAACATACCACTTTCTGACATTTGATGTGGGGTTTTTTTTTTTTTTCCTGTGCTTTGTTTATTCTCCAACTCCCCAACTGGAGTGCTAGCTGCAAGAGGGCAGGGGTTTTGTTCTTTCAAATTCTTCCTGCCGAGAACAGGGAGCAGCTGGTACATAGCAGATCCAAACATTTGCAGAAGGGAGAGTCGCTCTTATCTGCCCCAAGAAGCAACCTCTGTTGCTGGTTTGTGTCAATCTTTGCATATCTTTCCCAAGCAGTTACAGACCAAAGGTAAGGCTAGAATACTGAGTGGGAGCCACACGGGAAGGGACTTGGAGAACAGACTTGTGATTGCCAAGGGGGAGGGGGAGGGGGAGGGAGTGGGATGGACTGGGAATCTGGGGTTAATAGATGCAAACTATTGCATTTGGAGTGGATAAGCAATGAGATCCTGCTGTACAACACAGGGAAACTGTATCTAGTCACTTATAATGGAACATGATGGAGAATAATGTGAGAAAAAGAACGTATATATATACGTGTGACAGGGTCACACTGATGTACAGTAGAAATTGACAGAACACTGTAAACCAACTATAATGGAAAAAATAAAATTAAAAAGGAAAAAAAAAGGAGGAGTTGCCGACATGGTGCAGGGGAAACGAATCTGACTAGGAACCATGAGGTTGTGGGTTCGATCCCTGGCCTCAATCAGCAGGTTAAGGATCCAGCGTTGCCATGAGCTGTGTGTGGTGTAGGTTGCAGATGCAGCTTGGATATGGTGTGGCTGTGGCACAGGCCAGCAGCTATAGCTCTCATTTGACCCCTAGCCTGGGAACCTCCATATGCCGCAAGTGCCGCCCTAAAAAGCAAAAAAAAAAAAAAAAATACTGAGAGGGTTTTTTTCCACCCATGAAACTGTATCATCTTGTTTGTATCATTTCCCAACTTGCATTCTTTCACTGACATTGTATCTACTGAGCACACACATTTGCCTGCTGAATATAATCTTCTGCTACAATGCCGTACCAGGTTATCACAATCCCCTGTTGATGAACACTTAGGTTAGCTCCTTTTTTTCCCTCTCTCTCAGTCTCCACCCATGCCTGTGAACCTCTGTGTCCACACCCGCCACATCTCAATGCTGAGAGGTGTGCAGCTGGGGCATCTCCACCTTCCCTTTGGGCCTAACATCACCTCTAGGAAATATGAAAGAAGCAGTCTCATGAAATGAGGCATATAGAAAGTCCACCTGGCCAAAGACTTGAAGCAACCTAAGTGCCCAACAGCAGAGGACTGATAAATGCATACCAGTGTAAGGGACCAAATACTGCCACAAAAGATTAGTATCTTTTAGTATTATGAGACCAGTATCACAGCTGTGAAAGGGAAAAACCAGATGCATAATTATGAAATTACCTTTTAAGATACTACATTTTCAAGAGGGGGAAAGAAAAACCACCAAAGTACAGAACAGCTTTTAAAAGATGCTATCATTTTGCGTAAACAAAGAAATACACACCTAGCTGCCTACTGAATGTTCACTGAAGATGTCTAGATAACTGCGCTGCCCGAAACGGTGGCCACGAGCCATGCAAGGCCATTTACATTCGAATGCAATAAAATGGAATAAAATTTAAAATGTGAGTCCTCATTTGCACTAGCTACATTGCCAATGCTCAACAGCACATGTGGCTAGAGGCTATTTTATTAGAAAGCATGGGTACAGCGTGTTTCTAACATCAAACCGAAGTTCTGCTGGACAGCACTGATACAGAGAAGGGGCCAGCAAACTACAACACATGGGCCAAAGCTGGCCTGCTGGCTGTTTGTGTCAATAAAGCTTTATTGGCACTCGACCACAGCCCTTCATTCATGGAAGTCTCTGGCTGTTTTCACGCTACAAGGGCGGCATGCTGAATAGTATTGAGAGAGACCGCTGTCCGGCAGGGCTGAAAAGACTTACAGTCTGGCCCTTTCCAGAAAAAAAACCGCGGTCCTAGAAGGAGGCTGGTGGCTGCTTCTGGGGAAGAAGAGGGGAGGGAGACTGAGGATGTGAGGGAAGTAGGGGTAGAAAGGCTCTCCACTGTGTATTCTTCCGTATATCCTCAAGTGCTTCCCACATGTATGTGTTATCTGGCCAGAAAAGGAAATTAAAAATAAAAAGATGTTGCAAAGTGGCGAAGCTGATTTATTCTCCTGCTGGTGACGCCCAGAGGTCTCTCTCCCATTACCACTCTGGATATCATCAAGCTTCAGACATTTTTGCCAAGCGGATGAGCAAGAAATGGATCTTGTTGTTTCAATTTGCATCTCCTGGGCCAGACTTAGGGAATCTTTAAATATGGATAAATGCTTGTCTGTCTACTCATCCATCAGCCCCCAGACTCTGAAAAGGCAGGGACCCCATCCATCTCAATCACCGCAGCATCTCAGCACCCGCGGGGGGCCAAACAAACAGTTGGGAGCCCAATAAACGTGTGTTGGGTGGATGAATGCAGGCCTGAGGGACTTGGGCCCAGGGATGGCGCTGCGTTACAAAGCCTGGGGTCCTTGGAGAAAGCCGTGAGCATCGAATGCTAAGCCCGGTTTCTTCCAGGCAGGCTCACCAAAGGACCATGGCCGGCCTGGCTCCTGAGCAGGCCACAACTGCCAGCCCCTTGGGCAGGATCCTGTGGACATCCTTCCTGGGGGCTATGCTGAGCAGAGGGGGTACGGGCAGGGTGGGGAGAACCTCAGGCTCCCCGGCAAGAGAGAGATTATATATTCATCAGAATCTTAAACAAAAGCCCCGCGGCCGCCTGTCAGCCAGGCTCTGGCTTTTATGGTAATCGGCGATGAATTACCCACAATGCCCAGCCAAGCGCAAGTGGTTCTTGGCCCAGATCCTAAACTAATTTTTGTATGTTCATGTGTATATAATTTCACTCTCTCCCTCCTGTCCCACTTCCATCATTAGTGGGAGGCTTGGGGGAGGGGCTGGTGGGGGCAGAGGGAACCCTGAGTGTAAAGCAGAGGGTGCTCGTCAAGACCCCCAGCCCTCGAGCCCACCTGGCACCAAACCCTGGGTCCAGAGTGTGTGGAGGTGGGAGGTGAGTGCCAAGCTGGAGTCAAGGGGAGCCTGGAAACCACCGAGAACTAAAGCTGGCAGCCCTGGGGGTGGAAAACACACAGAGAAGAAGAGAGAGGAGCAACGTGGGGAGGGTGTGTGGGCCCATAAGAGCTGTGCCACACATGCTGTGTGGTCTGAGATGAGTGCCCTAACCTCTCTGGGCCTCAACCTCCTGGTCTACAAACTGGGCCTCCTCCATATCCTGAACTGGAGACTTGTAGCAAATCTCAGAATTTCTGCCCCAAGAGCCCCAGTGGAGCTTGGCGTTGACAAAACTCTGGCCCCAGTCCCATCCAAACCCAAATGTGTAGCTGGCTGTGTTCTAAGTGCTTTGTACATATTAACTCATTTTGTTGCCTTCCGTTATCATCTCCACGATACAGATGGGGAAACTGAGGCTGAGAAAGGGATGTGCCTCAGGCAGAGGCCACTGACTTATCTGCACCATGAAATACCAGCTCCAGATCATATCCAAGGGCTAACTTAGGAGCCACCAGCTTCAGGAGGCCCCTTCCAGCACCTGTAGAGAGACGCAGTCCTTTTCCCTTCTGGGAAACTTGGTGGATGTCTGTAACCTGGGGGCTCCCCATGCCGGTTCCTCCGTCCTTATAGGTTCTCAAGCCAGAGACCTAGGAGTTATCCTTGATTCCTCACAACCCCACCTGGCACCCATTGTGCCACCTACTTCTCCTCCCTCTGCCTCCACCTAGACCAGCCTCATCATCACTCACCTGGACAGGTACAGTCACCCCCAACCCTGGTCCTTGGCTCCTGCCCTCACCCTCACGGTCTGCCCTACTTCAGTGGCAAAAGGGCACCTGTGAGGATTGGAGTCAGGTCCTGCTTCTGCTCTGCCCATGGCTCCCTTTTACTCCCTGGGGCAAAAACTCAAGTCCTCCTGCCACCCATGAGGCCCTGCACAACCTGCCCCGTCCCCTCCTTGCCCTCACTTGCTCCCTCCCTTGCCACTGCTCCAGACACATGGGCCTCCTCACTGCTCCTCCAACATACCAAGCACGCCCCTGCCCCAGGGCCTTTGCACAACTCTTTTCCCCACCTCAGGAACGCTGTTCCCTCAGACCACCACTTAAGTCACTCTCTCACCTCCTGCTGGTCTTTACTGAAATGTCACCTCCTCAAAGAGGCCTGCCTTGATTCTGTAGCTAAAACAGCACCTCCTTATCACCTACCCCTTTCCCTGGCTTCGTTTTTCTTAAAGGCATCTAGTATCCCCTTAATAAATATTTAATCTATTTAGTTGTTCTTCTTTTCCTCTGTCTTCTTCACCACTCTATTCCCAGCACCCGGGTCAGGGCCTAGCATACAGCGGAGGCTCAGTAAATATCTACGGATGAATCTCTAAAACCCCCAGCAGGGTCCCAGGCCCCGAAGAAGCACTTTAATTGCTATCTCAACACTCTTAGTGTTTGAAAGAAAATTTTAGATCTGAAACCAAGGTGGGCAAGGTAGACTCTTGCAACTGGCCCAGTGGGAGCAGTCAAAGAAAAAAAACAATCCTATCCCCCTAAACTGTCAAGGGGAAGCCTGCACTCAGATGGATGAAGCAGAAATTACAGACACTCTGCAGGGTGACCAGGTGAGATCCAGCACATGCTAAAACATGCATTCCACAAAGACACCTGTGTGTGAACAAACACTGCAGCTCATCTCATGGGAACCTGAGACAGAGAGATGGATGGACATGACCATCAGGAGGAGGCTGGGCATGTCAATGGCACAGTATGCAGCCCCCCAAAAGGCGATGAAGGCTCTGTACATACTGAGTCTGTTTGTGGAAGAGCAAGGCATGCAACAGTGGGTGTCGGATGTATGGATAAAGGGGGAAGGGACCAAGAGACCTATATTTGCTAATGCTGAAATAATAACAGCAATAACAACAATACATGCTAATATTTTAAGACCATGGATTACATGCTAGACCCTTATTTCACACAATTCTCTCCATTTTACGCAAGACAAAACTGAGCCTCAGAGAGGTCAGGCCACTTGCCCGAAGTCACACAGCTTGGAGATGGCAGGTCGGAAATAAGAGTATAGGTCACCCAGTCCCAGAGCCTGACCTGGGATGAGGTGACAAAGCTCACTGGCAGCCTCAATCTCAATACCTGGTACACAGTAAGTGCCCCCCAAATGCTGCAGAGATGTCCCAAGGCAAAGTGAGCAGAGGCAGGACTATGCTCGGGTAGAAAGGGCAGGAGTTCCTGAGCAGTGGGTCCAACGTCTGCTGGGGAGAAGGGATGAGGGCTTGAGCAATCAATGCAAACATGTTGGAAACTCGGCATTGGGGAGCGAGGCGGCTGGCTCGGAAAAGAACAATTGGCTGCCAATCTCACTTCCTCCTGTGACAGAGATGGGCAGGCCTGGCCGGGACCCATGCCTGGCACAAAGCCAGGGCCAGCGGGGACCTCCCCACCTGTCATCCCTGATGTGTTCATCAAGAGCAAGGGCAACGTCATAACCATCCATGGTGGGTGGCAGGAGGAGGTATGAATGGAGGGGAGAGCCTGGCCCAAGGTCACGGTGGCTTCTGGCAAACCTTTCCTCCACTTTGCCTCAGTGGGACTAACTCACCATTCAACTTGTATTGACAGAGAACTATATGGTATGAGGTCCAAGACCACGGGTTTGACGTGTGTTTGATCCCAAGCTCTACTCATTGCTTACCCTGTGACCTTAAGGAGTCCTTTCCCTTCTATATAACCTCGGTTTCCCCATCTGTGAAGTGAAATCATCAGCCCCAGCTCGGGACGACATTCCCAAGCCACGGGCTTTAGATTCGGAACAACCCCAGTTTGCATTGTGGCTTAACCTCCTTCTAGCTGAGTGGCCTTGGGCAAGCAGTGTAAGTGATCTGGGTCGATGTCTCTTTATCTTTAACAAGGAGTTAAAGGCTCCTTGTCTAAGCTCCTGGATCAAGTCATGCCTGAAGCTAAATCTGTCCCAACATCAGCCTTCTCAGTTAAAAGACTCAATCACTTTATCTTTTAAAAAATAAATAAATACAAAGAAAAAAATAAAGTCAGTTTGATTGGGGTTTCTCCTCCTTTCAACCTGCATGCCCACTCTTCGCCTGAGGATGGACCCTTCTTAGTAGCAGGGCAGGGAGCCGAGGATAACCTTCAAGGCTATCTCTGCTCAACAGCCAACCTGCGGAGGGACTTGAAACAGACCCGAACCTCTGGGTCTCAGGTCTTTCAGAATGCAGATGGTGGAAAGCAACACCCTCGTGGCATCTGGGTCTGGGACTGAGGGCAGTGCCCATTTACTGAGCACCTGCCTCATACCCATTCACTGGCTGTCTATTATGGACCCATTGTCTACGATCTCACATGATCCATTCAGTGAGCACCTACTATGTGCTGGGCCTTGTGCAAGACACAAGACTTCATTACTGCACCTGGACAGCTCACAGTGACTCTGTGTCGGATGTCTTTGCCCATGCTATTCCCTCTGCCTGGAACCCCATTCCCTCCTCTCTGCCCAGATAGCTCTTACTCCACTGTCCCATCTTAGATCAGGTGCCAGCCCCTCCAGGAAGCCTTCCCTGACCTCCCCTCCCATCATTCGCGCTTGGAGCCCTCCTCCTCTCCCCGTCCCAGCTCCACATCTGATGATTCCTGTATTTCATTGAGTTCAGGATGCATCACTATTTTATGTGTCAGTAACAAAAGAAAAAGAGCTGCCAGTTAAATTGGACACGACTTCCTCATCACACAGAATTATCTACTACGACCACTACTGAAAGAGCTTTTCACAACTTCTTTGGACATAGATTTTGATCACCTTTCTCTCCTGCACAGAAATGGAAAGTGGAAGTGAAATATACAGTTGAAGTTTTCCTAAAACTCTTCTGTGATCCAAACCCAGCTCTTCTGAATTGCTTTTGGCCCCAGAGCTGTTGATTTGGGGTTTCGCACATGACACTGGTTGCTGTGCTGCCAGGCCCCAGGCACCTAGCATTTCCCACCGGCAGCTGCCCCAGGATTTCCCCCCAAGCCTCTAATACACTACGGAACCCACGGAAAGTAGTGACAATCCACGGAAGGCTCCCATCCACTCTCACGTGGCCCGAGCACTGTGCTTTGTCAACTGACATTTTGGGGGTCACATTGGTCAGGACGGGAACAGCCAATCTGCCTAAAACTGCCTGGTGCATAACTGGAGCTCAGAAAATATTACTGGGATGACAAGCAAATAGCTGAGCCTGATTTCACAGGAAACGAGAGTTCAGAGAAGTTGGACAAAAGCCATAAAGTCATACAGCTACGTAAGAGGTGGGCGCAAGTTCAAATCCAGGATCCGCAGCTTTGCCCTGGTCTACCTGCCTCCAGCATTTATAACATATTTTCCTAAAATGGGGCAGAGCAGGGATCCAAGCCAACCTCCTGATGAAGAGAACTCAAGCTCACACAAGCCTTTAAATGCATGTAGTCAATCTCTATATAAATTAGGAAGAAGTGATGGCTGTTAAATGCTTAGGGAGCAAGCTGCACACCAGCCAGGTCCAGCAGCGGGTCAGCCCGGCCGGCCACTCTGCCACTGTGTGGCTGGGCAGATGACTCAACCTCTCTGGGCCTCAGTTTCCCCACCTGCCAAATGGGTATGAGTCCCAACCTCATGGAGCTCCCATGAAGATTAAGCCTATGAAAACTCTGCCTCCAAACTCTATCCCAAATCTGCCCACTTCTCCCTGGTCTTCTGTCTCCATCTGGTCACCCCATCATCCTGCCCGGACCAGTCCAGTCTCCTCTGCCTGCTCCCCACCGCCACTCCCAGTCTGTCCTCCCTGCAGTGGCCAGAGGGCTCCTGTGAGCATCTGAGGGACCCATCAAAAGCCCGGTCCTCCCGGGCCCACAAGGTCCTATACAACTTGCCTCCACCCCTGTCCCCCTCCTCCCTCTCTCCCCCTCACTCACTCCTGCCACATGAGCCTCCTCACTGTTCTTCCAACATCCCAGGCACGGTCCTGCCCCAGGGCCTTTACACATGCTGTGGTCACTGCCCAGAACATTCTTTCCCCACATATCCACTCGGCTCCCTCCCTCACATCCATCTTGGCTTTACTCAAATTGTCAACTCCTCAATAAAAAGCCACTAAAATAACAGCACTGAAGTTCCGGTCATGGCACAGCAGAAATGGATCCGACTAGGAAACATGAGGTTGCAGGTCCGATCCCTGGCCTCACTCAGTGGGTTCAGGATCCGATGTTGCCGTGAGCTGTGGTGTAGGTCGCAGATGCGGCTCGGATCTGGCGTTGCTGTGGCTGTGGTGTAGGCCGGCAGCAGCAGCTCCGATTAGACCCCAGGTCAGGGAACCTCCATATGCCGCTGGTGTGGCCCTCAAGAGCAAAGAAATAAAAAATAAAATGACAGCACTAAAAAATAAATAAAAGAAAATAGAATTCCCTCTGGTGGCTCAGCAGGTTAAGTACCCAACTCGTATCCATGAGGATGTGGCTTTGATCCCTGGCCTTGCTCAGTGGGTTAAGGATACAGCATTGCTGTGAGTTGTGGTGTAGGTCACAGATGGGGCTCAGATCCCACTTTGCGGTGGCTTTGGCGTAGGCCAGCAGCCGCAGCTGATTGGACCCTTAACCTGGGAACCTCCATATGCTGCGGGTGCAGCCCTAAAAAGCAAAAAATAAAATAAAATAAAATACAGCCCTCATCTCTCCACTCACGTATCCTTTTTCTCCTTCACTGTGTTCTCTTATCACCACCTAACATCACACATATGTTGCTTGTCATCTCTTTCTGATCAGAATGTGAGCCCCACAAAGGCACACACTCCCTCCCCCGCTGGGTCCCAGTAGAGAGCTCAGCACACAGTAGGTGCCCAGATGACAGAAGGCACAGATGTGGGGGCGGCGGCAGTGGCCGCAGCTAAACTAGCCATGGACTGGCAGCGGAAGCATCCACGCCTCCTCCAGGGGGCCTTTCCTGTCCCCATTGCAGCGCCATCCCTGGATTCTGCCCTCTGCCCTCTGCCCCCTTTCCTGAGCCTCTAGCCAACACCTGCTGAGCCAAGGCAGGAAGCAGGGGCAGCCTCCGGGGGCCTGTGGCCGGGGCTGGGCACGTTCCTCCACGTTCCTCCGGGCAGTTTAATCCCAGCCTCAGTGGGAGGGAGGGGCCAGAGGCTGAGCCAGGACCTCCCAGCCAAACAAACAGATCAACTCTGTCTCCCTGATACCCCTCCCACGAAGAGTCGGCACTCTGGAAAGTGCCTGATGACTCTTTAGTGAGCAGAAGTATTACTGTTGTTGTTGTTGTTATTATTTATTTTGGCCACACCTGGGGCACGTGGAAGTTCCCAGGCCAGGGATCGAACCCACACCATAGTAGCAAACCCAGCTGCTGCAGTGACAACATCAGATCCTTAACCCACTGTGCCAGAAGGGACTCCATGAATAGACGTATTATTTACGGGCACCAGGTCACCCACTCTGAGTCCAGCAGTAAGGCTTTACCCTTACTAACTCATGGGACCCGGAGGGCGGGGTCATCATTTTCCCTATTTAACAGATAGGGACATAGAGGCCAAATGATATCACAACAGATGAGGAAACGGAGCTGGGACTCGAACCCAGGCTTTCTGGTCCCAGGGTCTGGTTCTTAACCACTAATCTATGTGGCCTCAGTGAACACAAGCATAAAAAACAACAGGAAAACGTCTCCACATCTAAGGAGCATTTGCTGTGTCCTCAGGCTGGGTGGAGCAGAAAACAGCAGATGTGCCTCATCTGGCCACCTGCCAACGATCTGGTGACGTGGGCCCATTCTAAGGATGAGGAAAACTGAGTCCCTGAAGGAGGAAATGATTTCCTAAAGGTTCCCAGAAGCAGCAGTGGCCAGAGTTGGCACCAAATTCACTCCATCCTTCCCCAGGATGGGGGATGGTGGCCATTTCAGAGGGGGCTGAGGGCTGCAACGAAGTCAGCTCCCAGCTCGAGGACACCGGCTGGGCTGGGCCCTGAGTGGAAAACTCTCACGGGGTCTCAGTTCCAGGTGGGTAAACAGGTTCAGAAAACTTCAGCCATTTGCCCAAGTCCCGCAATGTCCCCATTTCACAGCCTGGTGAACCAAGGCTCAGCAAGGTCCCCCCACATGCCCAAAGCCATGCAGCCAGCAAGAGGCAGCACTGGGACTCGAACCCAGGGCTCTCCAACCAGAATCAGAACTGTGAGTGACAGCACAGCTGCATGAGCCTGCAGCAGAAGCTCTCAGTGCTGCAAACCAGACGGCCAAGACATGATGGAATATCCGTGGGGACCCACAGCATGAAACCCCAAATGACAAATGTCGGGATGGAAGCAGCCTTGTGGGTGGCTGGGCGGGGCGGGCGGTGGGTGGGGTGGGGAACAGGACACCTAACACCAACTGTATTTTTAAAAAATCCCACATCAATAAGGAGGCCGGCCCGTCAGCACAGCGTCACATCCGTGGGCGGGCAGAGGCCCCAAAACGCAGGGATGCGGCTATTTTAAAGGGGCTATTTCTGGAGGCTGAGGTGAGAACACGGGGGCGAGAGGAAGGAGCAGGAGCAGCCGCTGGGACTGACTCGGCGGCCCGAACTGGCCGGCTGCGGGGAGGGGCAGTGAAAAGGAAGAACTCAGGAGCCACCTGCTTAGTGCACATGCGGGCACGGCCAGCAGCCAGCTGGGAGACCTCGGGCGTCTGAGCCTCATTTCTTGCCCTGTGAGTGGAGATCTTTGTGTGTGCAAAACATGCATGGAGCCCAACTGTGTACGGATGCTGCTGTGGACACGGCAGAGGCGGCAAAAAGGAGGCAGAGGATAAGATGCGGACGACGGGGAGGTGGTGACAAGGGCTTCCAGGAACAGCAGAGCAGGAATGGGGAAGAAGGGGAGCCAGGTGGAGAGGCTGGTTTTGCAAATAACAGTTTTACAAATCATTTTGCAAATAACGATGTTGTGGATCTGAAAAGGGAGATCAGGGGAAGCCTCACTTTAAAATGAGCAGAGCCTTGAGGAGGGAAGTACAGCAACTGTGTCCTGAGGCTGACCTACTGCCTCAATTAGGATCAAGTTGGGCTGCGGATGCCAAAAAGGGCACAAGAGGAGCGTAATTTCTCTCTTCACGTAAAAGAAGCCCCAGGTTGGCCTATCAGGGCTATTTTGCCCACTCCATCATCAACAGGGTCCAGGCACCTTCCATCTCTTTGATCCCTTATTCTTAACCATGACACCTGCTTCATGGTCCAAAGTGGCTGCCTGGGTGTGAACCATCACCTCCGTATTCCAACTGGGGGGGCGGGTAGAAGGAAGCACGCACTACTTGCCTTTGAAAGCATTTCCAGGACATTCTGTTCATGTATCCCACTGGTCAGAACTGTGACACAGGCAGCTGCAAGGTACACGGGGGAGTGTTTAGGGGCTTTTTTCGGCAGAGAGCCATGTGCCCAGATAAGTCAAAGGGTTCAACAGCTGAGGAGGAGAAAGCAGGGATATTGGGAGACTCCACCACAACCACCTAGTCCACTGGGGTTGGGTCTTGGTTTCAAACCCGTGTATCGGAGACTTTGACCTGGGCAGAGGGGACGGATGCCATCGGGGCCAGTCCCCGGCCTCTGGGCACTGGATGCTTTTCACTCATCCCAGGCTCTGCCTCCACCAAAGACCCCAAGGTCAGAAACGGTGGCCAGCCCATGGCCTAGGTTCAGGCTGTGCATGGTGGGAGGGTGGGGGCTGAAGGCAGGAAGCGGGTGATCTGCACCTGATAAGCCCCCCGGGGCCCAAGGCACGCCCCTCGCCACCTCGTGCCTGCCTGGTGAGGATGCCAGGCCCATTCATCTCCTTCTCCTCAGTAAACAACTGTCAGGGAAAATAAATAGTTTTTAATAGGCTCATTAATTGAATTCAGGGAGAAATAACCTTCTCCCCAGGCTGCTGAGAAGGAAAACTCAGACACACACGAGGAAGTCCGAGCACCCAGTCTGAAGGTAGAGACCCCCGCACAGTCTTGGTTTCGTTCAGCCACGCAGTCCCGACCAGCAAGGGGGCCCAACCCCTTTCCGACTTTTTCCAGCCTTTGTAGATTGGAAGTCTCTGGTGGGTGTTAACTCGGCTTTAACGCCTCAGTAGCCCTTTGCTTCTGCGCTAAGCCTGTGGTGGCAGCAGGATGATTTAATGTCATTTCTTCCCTCTTTTTGTGCTCTCATGACATTGATTTTAAAGGTTCTGCCTGCAGAGGTCAAGGACGTACCAGACTGCCCCTTCATGGGAAGAAGACAAAATTTTCTCCTTAAAGTTGTCGAAGAAAATGGGTTTCAAGAAAACTACCAAGTCTGGAGTTCCCGGTGTGGCCCAGCGGTAACAAACCCAATTAGTATCCAGGAGGACACGGGTTCGATTCCTGGCTCTGCTCAGTGGGCTAAGGATCTGGCACTGCTATGATCTCGGATCTGGTGTGGCTGTGGCTGTGGTGTAGGCCAGCAGCAGCAGCTCTGATTGGACCCCTAGCCTGGGAACCTCCATATGCTGTGGGTGTGGGCACCCCCACCCAAAAAAGAAAATGACCAAGTCATGAGGAGGACCAGGAAGGTAGGGCGAAAGTCACAGGTCATACCACGTGACTGTAATGTGGGCGGTGTCAGGCCAAGCACTGGACAGGGATGAGGCCTGCAGGGCGACCTTGGCACAGAAGCAGAAGGTCAGGACTGACCCCGCCACACACCAGCCAAGGGCTCTGGCCACTCAGGCATGACTCAGTTTCCCCCCTGTGGCCCAGATGGCCCTTGGGGCAGGCCTCTTGCCAGAGTGGATCACGGCGCTGGTATGGCCTGTGGTTTTGTCTGCCTGGGGCTGGGAGACAACACCCCTGAGAGAAGCCAGCCTTGGGTCCAACTTGCTCCCAGGATCCCCAAACCCTTTGTCCCCCCAAACACTGTATACAGGCCTGTTAATTTGCCTCCAGAGGGCGCTGATCATCACACTATCTTGTGTGATGTTCAGCCACTACATACATCTTTGCCACGCCAGCTCGGTACAGGCCCCTCTCATCATCCCAGAGACAGTCTCGCTCCCATTGTACAGACTGGGAGACTGAGGCCCAGGCAGGAGATTCTTCTGGTCCAGGGTCATGCTGCTCAAGAGGCCAAGATTCAAACGCAGGTTCTTCAAATGCCAAGTGTTAGCCCCCAAAGAAAGCCTAGCCCGTTCCTAGGGGCTCCTCGGTGGCTTCTCCACTTATCTGGCCAGAGACACGGGGTGTCACATGAACATTGGGACTAGTTGAGTCTTAAAATCCCCCGGCCCAGCCACGATGCCCTCTGGAGGTGCCCTGCTCCTTTGGGCTTCTCCTCTGCTCCCCAGGAGACTGGGGATAGTGTGATCATCACACTATCTTGTGTGATGTTCAGCCACTACATACATCTTTGCCACGCCAGCTCGGTACAGGCCCCTCTCATCATCCCAGAGACAGTCTCGCTCCCATTGTACAGACTGGGAGACTGAGGCCCAGGCAGGAGATTCTTCTGGTCCAGGGTCATGCTGCTCAAGAGGCCATGGACTGACCCCATGGACTGACCCCATGACACCATCCTCAGGGCCCGTGGTTCTCAAAAGCCATTTGTCATAGAGCTTGCTGCACCAGACAACTCAGACAGGCAGAGACTCAGAGAGGGCAAGTGAGTGACTGAGGTCACACAGCACCTCTACTGGGGACTTGGTCTCCTGGCCTCCCTGCCCAGGGCAGAGGGAGCTGAGCCAGGGCCTTTGAGCTGCCGATGTGCGGCTTTCCCGGCCATGACCTGCCTGATCTGGACAATTAGACATGCTTCCAGCGCGGGAGGGCGGCGGCTCTCAAAAGCCAGGCAGGCTGGTCTATGGAAAGGGAGCCTGATGGAGCTGCTGTCCTGGGAAGGGAGGAGGGGGGCGGATTGTAAAACAGCAACTGAGGAAGCACAATCAAAAGAGTGCCGGGGAACACTGGCCGGATGGGGTTGGCGTGGCCAGAAACGGAGCTCCTGGCAGAGGAAACAGCAAGGACAAAGGCCTAGCGGTGGCAGCAGAAGGAAGGTCAGTGTGACTGGTGCAGAACCAGTGAGGAGGGAGTGGGTGGAGAAGCCGGTAGGGGCTTGGCTGGCCAGAAAGATTTGGGTGTGCCACCCAGAGAGGCAAAGACACTTCCCTAAAGTCACACAGCTCCTAAGAGGCAAAAACAGATCTCGAACCCAGACCAGCCAACAATGTCCCTCTCTGTGACCCCCCTTTGCTGGCTACATAACTGCTACATCATCCAGATCTGCAAAATGCAACCGCTGAGGGAGTTCCCGTTGTGGCGCAGTGGAAACAAATCTGACTAGGATCCATGAGGCTGCAGGTTCGATCCCTGGCCTTGCTCAGTGGGTTAAGGACTGGGTGTTGCCATGAGCTGTGGTGTAGGTCGCAGAATCCGATGTTGCTGTGGCTGTGGTGGAGGCTGGCAGCTATAGCTCCGATCTGACCCCTAGCCTGGGAACTTCCATTTTAGGGCGGGCACGGCCCTGAAAAGCACATGCGCACAAAAAAGAGCAACTGCTGAGCCTCTCTGTGCAAAAATTATGAAGTATTTCAAGAAAGCACTAGCAGATCACTCAACCAAGGGCAGACCTCTGGACGTCCACTAGCACAGAAATGCCACCTCAGTTCAGCTGTGGGCGCACAGGTGGCCATGGGAAAAGGCTGCAGTGTAACAGTTTCTCACCCTCATTCTGTGCCTCGGTTTCCCCATCTGCCAGATGGAGTGACAGTTGCCACTTGTCAGTGCTGTTCTAAGGATAAAAATTCAAGTGAAGCTGGAGCCCAGGGCCAGACACACAGTGTAGGCTCCACAACAAGGGACTCAAGGCCTTGCTGGGTTATTGCCCCTCCGTTGCAGTCGTTTGGGAAATTGTGGGGGTTGGGCCCCATCGTTGTCCCCCCTAAATTACTCATGAGGACTGGGGGTGAAGGGGAACACATAGTCATTTAGCCCCTGCTTGTTGCCCCTGAGTGCCTGGCCCAGTATCAATGTGACCGCATTTAACTCTGAGTGACGCAGCAGGCAAGATATGTTCCCATTTTACAGACATGAAGAGCGAGGCTCAGGGGAGAGACGGAGGGGTTGCCTCCTATAGCCGAGGAGAACTTAAGTTAGGATTCAAACTTAGTGCTCAGGCCTCCAAAAGCCAGGTGGGAAAAAAGGGGAAGGACCCAGATGTGGCAGCTCTTCCATGTCCCAGATCCAGCCTTGTCACCAGAAACCCCAGCCCTTCATGTTTCCAGAATCCATGCGTCAGGGGGAGTTACCCACTTCTGATAATCAACTGGGCAGTGGGGCCAGGACAACGGTGCAGCAGGAACCAGTTAGGAATGTCAGCATTTGAGTCCAGCAGGACAGTGTAGAGCGAGGGAGGTGGACCTTCCGCCTGATTTCTCTCGCTGCCTGGGGTCTGGGGCATGCATAGGGTTTTCGAAAGCTCAGCATTACATTTCTCTGTGGGGGAGGCCATCCTGGGCACGGTAGGATGTTGAGCTGCATCCCCAGCTACTCGTTCGATGCCAAGAGGTTCCCCCCCACCGCCATCATGTGGGCCACAAATGTCCCCAGACATCGCCCCGTGTTCCCCAGGGAGCAAAATCGCCCCCAGTTGAGAACCGCTGCAATAAACTCTACAGATAATGCAGGTGACCGGGTGCCCTAGCCACGCGAGCAAACAGGTACGTTCCAGAAAATCCAAGAGGCGAGGAACGGGTCCTGCAGCCAGAAGATAATTCACTGCCCTGCCCCGCGGGACGAGCGGCTTCCTTCTGCACAGCATTTAATTTAAGTCAAGTTTATCATTATGACCAATATTAATATAATCAGAGCCAACGTTTATCGAGCGCGGCCACTGGCCCAGGCCCTGTTCTCAGCCCTCCCCGTGAGTTATCGCACCACTGCCTCCAACGAACCCCCTCGAGGTGGCTGTGATTCGTAAACCCATTTTACAGCCCAGGAAACTGAGGCTTGGTGACAGCAGATGAGGTGCCCAAGTGATTCAATAGACAAACAGAGGCGTTTTTTTTGTTTTTTGGTTTTTTTTGGGTTTTTTTTTTTTTTTTTGCTATTTCGTGGGCTGCTCTCACAGCATATGGAGGTTCCCAGGCTAGGGGTCGAATCGGAGCTATAGCTGCCAGCCTATGCCAGAGCCACAGCAACGCAGGATCTGAGCCGCGTTTGTGACCTACACCACAGCTCACGGCAACGCCAGATCGTTAACCCACTGAGCAAGGGCAGGGACCGAACCTGCAACCTCATGGTTCCTAGTCGGATTCGTTAACCACTGCGCCACGACGGGAACTCCCAGAGGCGTTTTATGGAAAAGGACAATCCAAGGATGGAAAACAGGGCCATTTTGCGGAAAAATCTAGATTTCTGATTTTTCTTGGAAAAACAGGCAGATCTGGCAGTGGGGCCACTTGAGGGCTGCTGCCCAGGAGGCTGGAGGAGCCTGGCCGGGGCCCACCACCCCGAGGTATTACGTGCCCAGCCCTGATGGGCACTGGGATTTATGGCTGGTTTTCCTGCCACGTCTCCCCGCCTCGGTTTTCCTTCTGGAATGATGTGCCGGGATCCAGCCCACCTTGCAGTGAGAAGCCTGGCCCAGCACGCAGGCAGAGGCAGGCAGGCAGGCCTGGCTGGGTGGCTTTGACCAAGTTCCTCTCCCTCTCTGGGCTTCAGCCTGACAGCCATTCCCAGAGGTGTTTCCCAAGCTCCCAGGACTCTGCTAGCAACAATTTTTGCACCTAAGCTCTGGGGGCTTTCAGCAAACTCTAGCAGCAAGTGTGGGAGATGCAATTTTCGGGGTCGGCACCCCACCCCACATGGTCACCTGCCTCTGACTTCTGCTTCCCTCACCTCCTGCCAGAGCTGCAGGTGCCCCCTCTCAGCTTTGCACTTACTGTTCCCAAGTTCAACTCAGAAAGCCCCCTCTGCCTCTCCATCCCTCCTAGACAAAATAGTGGCCTGGTGACCTGCTGGGGGGCCACTGGATTCCTAGTCTCCTGCAAACCCCTACTGCAGTTGGTATTTTTCTTTCTTATTTATGTACTCACCTCCTCCCCCAATAGGCTGCAGGGTCCAAGGGATGGAGGAAGGAGGCTGCCTTGTTTACTGCTGTCTCCCTAGAATTCCATTTTCATTTGCTTTCACTAAAAACAAACCAAAACTATTTACTGTGGCTTGGGTTAGACCCCTGACCCAGGAACTTTTACACAGCACAGGCATGGCTAAATAAATAAAAAGAAAAGGGGGAAAAAAACCCCAAAACCCCCACGCTTTCTGTCTACCTGGCATATATCCTTCATAATACCTCTATAATGAAGGAAGCAAAGTCAAAGCACCCGTTTTAAAGATGAGGAAACTGAGGCACAGGGCAGACAGGTAACTAGTCCAAGGCTCCATGGCTGAACTGCATAACTAGTCCAAGGGCCAGCAGCCTGTGCGTAGCAGAGCTGGGTTTTGAATCCAGAGTCTGGCTCTCGAGTTCTCTGGCAGCCGGTATTAAACAAATACCAATTGACTGAATGAATGAATTGGCAAATGAGTGAGTGAGCGCTCACACACCAAGCTTATAAACTGACCGCTTTTCCTGAGCACAAAGCTGAGACCGCACAGCCCTGTATGCTCACCGACCTCCTCACCAGGGGTTCACTCAGATCCACCACAGACTCTGGAAGGAGGGGGAGGGGGCACCACTGAGGGTCTCAGGAGCTCCTGGAGCCTCCCGCCTGGAGCCTCCCTAGGCAGCCACTTGCCCTTCCGCCCGCCTGGCCTGGCCTCCCTGGCCTGGCCTCCCGTGGTTCAGATCCTGCCAGGCGCCTGGGCCCGGTCCTGCCGCAGAAGTGGGGCGGCCTTGATTAGGCAGCCAGTGACGGGGAACGCCCCAGTTTGCAGTGGCTGAGTCATCCTGACATTTTTCCCATGCTGGACCCCGTGAAGGGTTGAGGGTTGTGGGCATTGGGGGAAGGGGGTACTGGGGAGCCCCCACAGGGCAGGTCTGGCTACTTAAGGCATCACTTTACATGCATTCACTCATTTATCCTCTCAACAACACTACAAGGTAGACAGCATCACTCTCCATTTTACAGATGTGAAAATGAATTGCACAG
This sequence comes from Phacochoerus africanus, assembly GCF_016906955.1. NCBI lineage: Eukaryota > Metazoa > Chordata > Mammalia > Artiodactyla > Suidae > Phacochoerus > Phacochoerus africanus. The sequence goes on along the minus strand of NC_062547.1, from coordinate 73,740,338 downwards.
AGAGGTTGAGCAACTTGCCCCAGGTCACACAGCCAGTGAGTGGCAGAGCCAGTATTTGAACCCAAGCAACCTCGGACTAGCATCCCCACTCTTACCTTCTGAGGAAGACATCTGGGAGCCCTAGAGTTTCCACAGTGACTCTCAAGTGTCCCAGCAGGTGAGTGGTCATCAAAGCCACTTCTGTAACAAGTGGGCAGAGCCCTCACTCCTTCTCAGAGGCTAAGACCTTTGAGGTTCTGGCAGCCGCTGGTCCTGGGTAAGATTTCCAGTTCTGTCACTTGTGGGCTGTGTGATCTCGGGCCAGTGAAGACCTCTCTCTGTGCCTCAGTTTCCCTGTCTGCCGAATGGGCTTCCAAGAAACTGCGCTAACAGGAGGGATGAAGGTTAAAAGGCGAGAAGGATGCTCCCAAGGTGCTTACTCAGCTTACTGGCATGGGCACCGACTCCAAATAAGTCGAAGCAGCTATTATTATCCCCCGACATCCCCTCATTTGCTGATCACGGGGTTAATTATAAGCAGCATTAAATTATACACACACAGACACGTCAACCTCCCTTCCCCAGAACCCCTGAATTTCCACCAACACTCAATTACCCACCCGACAGCACGGCAAGAGAGCATTTCCCCGGCCCCTCTCCAGCAGCCCCGCCTCTATCCACCTCCATCCGAGGGTCCCAGGCCTCTGGGGCTTCGGTGGCTACACACTTTCAGGGGGGCCAGGCGTACAGGACAGATGCAGTAGGCGACAGAGAGCTGAGGGAGGCGCTTAACCTGCGGCATCTCCTGGCCTGGCTCGCCATGAAGCAGGCTGTGTGATGGCTCTGATTTTAGAGATGAAGGAGCACAGAGAGGTGGACCAACCAGCTCAAATGTGCACAGCTCCGGTAGGGTAGGTACTGGAAGTTAGGACCCCCTAAGCCAGAGGAGTAATCTCATTCTGCAAGCAAGGAAGCTACCACACAGAGAGGTTAAGGGGCAGAGCGACGGCACACAGAGAGGGAGAGAGGAAGGAGAGAAGGGGGGTAGGGGCAGAATTGAGATCTTCGGTTTTCCTAGGAGGAGACACAAAACAACAAAGACTTCAAAAAGAACAAAAAAACTCCAAAGCCGCAGGGACCACCCAGGGAGATCTGGACAAAACCTGCCCCTTCAAAAAGGGACATTTATGAGAGTGGGGTCACCATGACCCAGACACTCAAGTTCCAAGCCCCCCACCAGGGTGGAATCCATGGGAATGAGAACAGGGATCTCGGACAAAAACCTGGGTGTATTTTCAGGTACTGGAATCCTTTTGGACTGGGAGGGATGCCTCTATTCCACGGAACACAAGAGGGATTCCACAGCCAGCCCAGAATAGCACCAACCCCCAGGTCCAGCTTGGCCAGGCCCGGGGGAGGGGCGAGGGGGACCAGCAGCTCAATGGAGGAGGGGAGGGAGAAGAGAGACAAAAATAAAGCGACAAGAAAGTCGGGGCCTGTCCGTGAGTCACTCCCACCCGCTCGTTAATTTTCGCCTTTGCAGAAGTGTAAGCCAATTGATTTTTCATGTTCCCCACGCACAACCCCAACCCCCCCCCCCCCCCCCGACGCTTCTGAAATATCAGCCAGAGACAAGACAGAAATGGTTTGTCGGGATTCTTTTTTTTTTTTTTTTTTTGAGTGTCTTTTCTTTCCTTAAAGAAAAACGAGAGAAGGGCAAAAAAAAAAAAAAAAACCTTCATACTACACTCAAAACCCAGGAGCTTTTAAAAGGCCAGAGGGGGTAATAAATTGGACCCTAGGGTGGGGAGACCCAGGTGTCACCACTTCCTGTGCATTTCAAGGGCTGTCCGTCCTCCTGGTGACAGGGTCACATGCATTTGAAATTCAGTCCCTTTCAGCTCCCCATCCTCTCCGGTACAAGCCAGGAGCCTTCTGATTCCAGGCTGAATTCAGATGAGAGTAAGACCAAATTTAAAAACCAACTGAAAAGCCCTCGTTCTCTCCAGCGCAGCGATGGGACTCTGGCCACAGACCCATGCAGGGTTTTGTCGGCTTGGCACCTCAATCCTGTATGGGCCTGGTGGTTACGCCTGAATAGGGCCCTTTCCTGTCCCCACTGGAGGCTGAGCCACCCTGCCTGATGGGCAGCTGGGGTCTCCCCACATATCCCTGGCCAGGCACCTTTCCCGGTGGGGAAGGACAGCGCAAGGGCAACGTGTACCAGCTTTGCCAAGAGGGGCACCTCCTCCTTGCAAATTCTGGGAAACAGGACGCCCACCCACAGAGGGTGTGCCAGGAGGCTGTCCTGAATGCAGAGGAAAGCTGGGTGGTGTCTCAGTGACCCTGCCTCCCTCCAGACGCACAAGCCACCCCTCAAAGGGAGCCATGGTCCGCAACGTGCCGGCCAAGCCCGCTGCACTTCCAAAGAACCTTCCGCTGGCTCCGGATGAGTCTACAAATGGAGTCTAATGCAGTGGGGGATGGGGGAAGGGATCACTTTCAGCTGAAAATGTTAAGCTTTGTCAATTATCCCCCAAACCTGCGGGGTTTATAAATATCCATCTTTATTTTTAGCATTTTCTTCCCTGTCCTGAACTCTGTGCTCCCCCCAACCCTCCCCACAGGCAGCGGTTGCACTAAAGTCATGGGAAGCAGGTGAACTCAGAGCGCCTCGGAGCCACGTTGTCCCTGCCCATCCGTCCCCAGCCACCTCGCTGACCATCATTCAGGCTGGAGTCATCAGCAAAGCCACAGGTTTCCCGGCGCCTGGCTCCGGGAAGCAGCAGTTGGAGGTGCGCTGTGCTCCAACACCTGTCACATGCTGTTCAGTGATCACCTAGGTGGCAGGAGGGGAAACCGAGTCAGCCCAGGAAAGCCGTTTGCTGAAGGGAAGGCCCTGCCTCCCCAACAGGTCCTGGGTTTAAGGAAAGCCAGCTAGAGCCCCATGCTCCTTGTGGCCCAACGAAGAAGAAAATGGGTGGAGAAGGACGGCTCCAGAATTGTGCCCCCAGATGCCACCATTAAATCCCCAACACACAGGGAGCTTCTGCTCTTCCACCTGCTTCTGACACATCAGCCCAGGGCCAACAGCCCTGGTACTGGCAGAAAAATACCTCCTGTCTCTGAGTGGGGCTCAGACATATGAAGATGCCCAGGGGTCCCCGGGGAAGCAGGAGAAAAGCAGAGCGCTTGTAATGCTCCAAAGGGATACAAACAGAAGCATGGTCAGTAGGCGACGGATCCTGTGTGGGCAGCAGGCAGGCACCTGCCTTGCAGGGGCCCCTTCTCTGTGCCCACCACACCGCAAGGGACCCTGGGGGAGGACGGTTCTCCCAAGGAGCCCAGCCTGCACCCCAGCAGCGCCCTCCAATGCCACACCCGGCCACACCAGAGTGACCCCCCCCCCGCCCCACCCCCAGTCTCCTACAGAGGGCGGGGAGTGGGCCAGGCATGGCCTCTCCTCTCAGGACAGTCACTGACATGACAGTACCAGCCCCCCCATCACCCCCTGGGGGGCCCGATGTCATCGGCTGGGTGGCAGGAATAGAAAAGCACATGAGCTCACCAGGCAGGACCGGGTCTCCCGCGACGTTTTGTTTCCCTGAGCCCAATTATACCAACTCTCAGGGCAATCGCCGTATGGCGGGTGGCTGCTCCCAGGGGGCTGGGGGGGCCCAGGCCCCATGCAGAAGTGCACCGTCATGGTGAAGGTGCCCCCCCCCCGGGCCCAGGCACAGGGCAAGGTGCAGCTTTCTGGAGGGGAAGGTCGGAGAGCCGAGAGCAGGCATCAAGAGATGCTCCCTCCGTGGGCACCACGGGGGGCGGGTGGGGAGGGGGAGCCAGGCAGAGACCCAGGCCCAAGTGGGTGGGCTCTGGGATCTGGGGGTGGGAAGCAGCCGCCCCCAGCCCCAGCTGCCTGCCTTCGACAGCCAAAGTATCAGCTGGCAGAGGAAGAAGAAAACTGAGGGACAGAAGGCAGGCGAGATTGGCAGGGGGAGGGGGGCACAAAGGAAGGAGACCCTGGGAGGGGGAGGGAAGCTATGCAAATGGCAGAATCGTCTGAGTCCCTTGGCCATTAATAAAAGCTCCAGCAGCAGCTGGTATCACAGGAGTAGAGGCGCGGGCTGGCTCTCTCTTCGCACTGGTGGAAGGCGGCTCAGAAGAGGAAGCAGGGTCCCCCAAACAAAAGGGACCCTGGCCCCTGGCACCTCAGGAACAGCAACAATGGGGAACATCAAGGGAAGCCCAGACCCTCAGCAGCCAAAGGCTGGGATGGGGGGAAACTACACGGGCCCAGAGTGGGTGGGTCCCTGTCCTTGGGACCCCTGGGGACCCTGCGGCTTTGTCCCCACTACTCAGAGTCCTAATGCCCAGCCTGGATGCCTCAGACACCCCCCTTCACCAGTTGATGGCCAGGCTGGTTTTTCAGGGGTTTAGCCAGAGGCAGAAGGGCCCCGCGCTCAGAACGAGGACTCTCTCAGATGGAGATGGGGGGACAGGGGAATCCCAGTTGAGCCCGCCACCCCTCTGATGGAGGCGCTGGAGAGGTTTGTTAATTTGGAGCATTAGGACACCTGGGAGTGGCTAAATTTGAGGAAGGGTTGCCGAGGAAAGGGTACTCTCAAAAACTGCATGTTTAGGTGTCCACTAGACATTTTGAAATCCGGGGGAAAGGATCACTAAGGTACCAGATTTGGGAGGGGGTGGCTGAAAATAAGATTCCAGACAGGGGGGAGAGGTTCTCTGATTTGAGAATTTTGGAGAGAAAGCAGCCTAAGGGGAGTTCTCTGATTTAGGGGTAATTTCATGGGGTTAGTGTCCAGGATTTTGTAGGGAGGATCCTAAATTTGGGAGAGGTTTCCATAAGGAGCAGTGAACTTGGCTGCAGCCTGGCCGAAACCCTAGCGCTGAGAGTACCGGCGCTCCAACTCGGGGGGCTCCCCTCAGGGCACGGCGCCCCCTTCAACCCGGTTCCAACGGCTCCGCCCCCGGGATGACGTCACTGCACCTCCCCCCGCCCCAGCCCCCGAGGGGGCTCCCGGGGCGTGCGGAACCCATGAGGCCGGCAGCTCCAGGGGCGGCTTCCCCTCTCCCGGGATCCCCAAGGGGCCCCCAGCGCCGAAGGGAGGTCAGGCGCCGGGAACGTGCACCCGCCCGTCCGCCAGTCCCCTGGGGCTGAGGGCTGAGCCTTGCCCCACCTGGGGGGCTGGGAAGGGGCGCTGGGGCCGCAGAAGGGTGGGGCAAGGCCAAGGTAGCAGAGGGTTCCCCCAAAGGACAGACGAAGCTGGACGGGCACTAGGGGGAGATGGCATTGAATAGGGGGTCTCTGGGGAGGGGGACTGGAAAGCAAAGGCGGCAGGCTCAACAGCTGCCCTGGGCGCACCATCCAGTCAGTCCCCCCTCGCTCCCACCTGGAGCCACCTGTCCCAGGCTGGTTTCCACTCCGGGGCGCCTGCGCGCCCCCCACCCCCAGCACAGCGCCCCCTGCCTCCAGGACCTGCCCGGGGAGCCTGGCCAGGCGCCGCCGGGGCCAGCTCCCCCTCCACACACACAAGCGCGTCCTCCCTCAGCGCCTTTGCCCCGCCCGCAGCCCGGGGTGGTGCAGCCGGCGGCGCTGGGCAGCTTCCAACGCCGCGCTCCGGGCGAGTCCAGCCCAGCCCCCTCCCCCGCCGCGGTGAAGCCCCCAACCCCGCCCTCCAAGCCCTCCCGGCGGCCCCAGCCCGCCCCGGCCCAGCCCCTCGGGGCATTGTTCGGAAGCCGCTAGCCGGGCGCAGTGGCTGGGCGTGCAGCCGGCTGCAGCGGAGCATCCTCCGAGCACAATGGCCGTGCAGGCTTCCCCGGCACAAAGCGGGCGCGCTGCCCACTCCACTGCCTCCGAGACCCCCACTGGAGCGCCTGCATTTTTTTAAATCGAATTCATAATTTCCCCCTCTCCCTTTACCTGGAGGCTGGCTGGGCTGGGCTCCCCCGGCTCTGCTCCGCTTCACATCCTGACTGTTACATGGGATCCGAGCAGAGCCCGAGCGCCAGCGGCTCGCGGCGTGCGCGCGCCGGCCGGGCTGCCGGGCGGGCGGCGCGAGGACACTCACTGCGGCTCGCGCTCCCCTCGCGCCGGCTCGCGCGCCCCCCCAGCCGGTGACGTCATCCCTTCCGCCAGCGCCGCCGGCGCCGCCGGCTGGGGGCGGGGCCGGGGCGGGGCTGGCCCGCGCGCGTCACTGCGCAGCCGCGCAGTTGCCACGCCCCCCGCCAATGAAGCTGCTAGGCGGGGGTCACGTGGCCCGGAGAGTTTAAAGGGCTGCGGGAGCACGTGGGGCGTGGAGCTTCGCGGGACACGTGGGTAGCGGCGTCAGCGCTGGGGGCCATCTGGCCTCTAGCCACCCGCTAGCCCCAGGGCGCTTGGCACTAAGGCCACGGTTCCTGCCATGCCCTGCTCTAAACTCTGCCGTGGCTCCCTAGTGCCCTTCGTAGAAAATCCAGACTCCTCTGTGAGGTCCACCCTTCTGCTTTCGCACCCACCACTCTGCCTCCAGGTGTCCATACTCCAGCTAAGCTGGCTTCTTACAGTCCTAACAGTCTGCTCACTCCTGACCCAGGGCCCTTGCCCCCACTGTTCCTTCACTTGGAATAGTCTTCCCCAAGATCTTTCCCGTCTCAGCTCAACCAGCAGCTCCCGGGAGAAGCTTTCCTTGACCACCACACGCCATTCTCTCATCATCCTGATTTTATTCTGGTCGTGTTAAGATGTGACCCTGTAGAGCCTGAGATCCCTGTGTATTGGTTGCCATGATGAGGGAATAGGCGAGGAGCATTTCCTGAAGAGTAAGCACTTTACAAACATCTTGCCTAATTGCCATCACCTGCTACCCTTGAGTCAGGACAAACCACAGCAGGAATCCCTACTCAGACACTGATTTGCTGTATGGGGCTCTGCCTCAGCCTTCCCACTTACAAAATGGATTTGCCTCTCTGGTTCTCAGTTTCTCATCTGTGAAATGGGGCAAGGTGGCCGCTGCTCACAAGACAGTGTAAGAACAAAGTGTGATACTGTGCCTGCATGGCCTGTAGTTGGTGCTTGAAGATGGGATGAGGAGTTTCCGCTGTGACACAGTGGGTTAATGATCTAGCTTGTCTCTGTGGCAGCACTGGTTCAATCCCTTCCCAGTGTACTGGGTTAAAGGGTCTGGCGTTGCCACAGCTGCTGCATAGATCTCAGCTGTGGCCCGGATTCAGTCCTTACCCTGGGAATTTCCATATGCCATGGGTTCAGCCATTAAAAAAAAGGGGGGTGAGGGGGATAATGAGAAAAAAAGAGATAGAAAAATAAAAGGGAAGGATTACCACGGAGGATGGAAAGGCTCAAAGACACCAAACAAGATTGCTCATCAAATGGGTATGTTCTGAACGTATTGGAAGTGTTTTATTTCTTCAAGGTATATGTTTGGAGAGGGCCTCACATGCACAGAAGGACTTGTTTAACATTTGGGGTTTTTTCCTCCAAAATCTTTGATTCATTCATTCCCGGCCAAAGATGCAGATATAAACAAAAGGCATTAACCCAGGGAACAAAATGAGAAGGCGGAAGTCATAAATAGGAGAAGAGAGAGGAAAGGATGAATAATTAAACAAGAAACCTAAATTAAGCTCGGAGTTTCCCAGTGGCCAGTGCAGCGGCCAGGTTTGCAGAGCTTGTTCTGTCCTCCTTCCTGCCTGTGTGACCCTAACCTAGCCATTGACAATGTGACCCAGGCAATGGGGACACAACCTCATCTCGAAGGGTCAAATCGGAGGCTTAGGTGATTTGAGGTTCACAGGAGGTGTTCAAGCCTTGCATGCTTGATTGAGGCAGAGTGAAATGAAACTGCTGGCTCTGGAGGGGCTGGCTGTGGCATAAGCCACACTCAGCCCTGCCACCTATTAGGAGAGGGACCTGAAACAAGTCACTCTGAGTCTCGCTGTTACCATCTGTGGAGAGGGTACAACCACATCTACCTCAGGGAGTTCTTGTGGGTGGTAAAGGAAAACAAATGTAAAATACAGTGCAGTGTGTGCAGTGTGTGCTCAGGAAACCCATCATTCAGGCCATCAGTCTGTGACAGGCTGTTTTAAGGGCTGGGACACAGAAATAAACAAAAAATTCCTGTCCGCTGAGAATTGAGTCCAGTGGAGGAAATAGACAGTATCTCACTCAGGGTGAAAATCCAAGTCCTTTCAGCCTACAAGGTGTGGCACCGCCTGCCACCATCACCTCCTGGCCCTTACCTCCTCCACCTGTCCCCCTTACTCACTCCACTCCACCCATACCAGTCTCTTCACTATTGCTTGCAAACCTCAAGCATAGCCCAGCCTTGGGGTCTTTGCACTGGCTATCCCCTCTGCCTCAGGTGCTATTCCTCCTGCTCTTCCCAAGGCCAGATTTTCCTCATCCTTCAAATCTATGAGACTGCCCCCGCACCCCCACTGACCACCACCACCTCCATCCTGCCAGAGTTCATCTTCATCTCAGTTCCAGATTACTTATTACAATTTGGAGTGGTTTATATTGGGAACAGTTTACTCATTTTCTGCCTGCCTCCCCACTTTATCTGTGCCTCTGTTTTCCCAGCTGCCAGGCGGGGTGGGTAGTAAAGTCTCCATCTCCTAGAGTTGTTGGGAGGGTGAAATGAGTTGCATCATCGAGGGGTGTGGTGGACTCTAGAAGAGACTGCTTGATAAATGTGACCACTGTCATTGGGGAAACCAGGATGGCTAGCCAGATGATCATAAAAAATCAATACAAGGAGAACAGAACATTCTAGTCTCCTATTGTTGCCGCCTCTGGCCAACCCCAAAGAGTTGACAAGTGTCAGAAAGGCATTAGGGATTCTGTAACACCAAACCAAGACTTCCTGCAAGCTGAAACTTGAAGAGAAAAGAGGAGGGAATGTTCTCCCTGGGGGCATGGCTTAAGCCTCAAAGATCCACACAGTGGAAAATAATAGAGTTGGGAGGCAGGGCGTGGTGGGCTCTGGGTCTCTTTTTGTGTCTGCCAACCACAGGGACTGGCAAGCTGTGGACGTGACTCATTGTTTGTTGGGTGAAAAGTTCAGTCAATGAACATTTCTACCTTTTGCAGGAGAAGGGTGGGCTTTCTCTGCCCTCCACACTCCTCCTCCCTCCCTGCCAGTCCAACCTCCACCCCAGCATCACCCAGAACCCAGTAATTAGCTTCATTGTGTTTCTGTTTAGACAGCACCAGAGGAACTGCCCATCATGGTGTATAAACAGGACTCCTCATGCCAAGTTCAGGATTTTCTACACAGAACCCAGCCTTAAATTCTTGCAAGCTAAGTCAAAAACTTTGCCCTATGCCAGAGAATCTGCTATCTTTGTATATTCCTTCAAATTAAACATTTCCCTCTCTCTCTCTTTCTCTCTCCCTAAGTTAATTTCAAATGCCAAAGAGAAAAGGCAGATGGAAATACCCATTTGCTGACCGTCTGCTCTTTACTGGATTCAATGTTGGGCTCCTTTGGGGTCCCCTGATTTAGTTTATCAGGTAAGCACTGGTGTTCTAGAGTCAGAAAGACATGGTTTCATATCCTGGCTGTGAGACTTAACAAAGTTCAACAGCCCTTCATGATAAAACACTCAGAAAACATAGAGGGTACTTCCTCAACCTGATAAAGGGCATATACAGCTAACATCATACTTAATGGTGAAAGATGAGATATTGTCCCTCTAAGATCAAGGACAAGACATGACCTATTCAACGTTGTGCTGGAGGTTATAGCTAGGAAATTAGGCAAGAAAATGAAATAAAAGGCATCCAGACTGCAAATGAAGAAGTAAACTATCTCTATTTGTATATAGACAGAAAATCATAAGGAATCAACTGAAAAAAAAAAACCCTATTAAAACTAGTAAACAATTCCAGCAAGGCTGCAGGATACAAGAACAATACATAAAAATCCATTGTATTTCCTAAGCAGTGGCAATAAACAAATAAAATGACGTTAAGAAAGCAATTCCCCTTGCAAATGATCGAAAAGAATAAAATACTTAAGGATACATTTTCTGAGAAAAGCAAAACTTATACTATGAAACCAATAAGACATTGCTGAAAGAAATTAAAGACCTAAATTAATGGAAAGACATCCTATGTTCATGGATTGGAAGATAATATTGTTAAGAAGGCAATGTGCCCCAAATTGATCTGCAAGTTCAACCCAATCCTTATCAAAATCCCAATTGGCTTCTTTGCAGAAATTGATAAGCTGATTCTAAAATTCATATGGGAATTAAAGGGAAACAGAATAGTCAAAACAATCTTGGAGGAGAACAAAGTTGAGGGGCTCACACGTCCCAATTTCAAAACTTATTGCAAAGCTGCGGCCATCAAGACAGTGTGATCCTGGCATAAGAATAGATGATCAATGGAGTAGAATTGAGAGTCCAAAATATACCAGCCCATCTCTGATTGGTTGATTTTCACAAGGTTGTTCATTCAGTGGGGGAAAGAATGAGCTTTTTAACAAGTGACACTTGTAAAATAGTGTATCTGCATGCAAAAGAATGAATTTGGACTCCTACCTCACACCATATGTAAAAATGAACTCAAAATGGATCCTAGACCTAATTATGAGAGGTCTAGGATTTTACGACTGTAAAAATTTTACGACTGTAAAAATGCTTGGGCACAAATCTTCATGATTTTTGACAATGGATTATTTGGGGGTATTGAAAATATTCTAAAATAAGGTTGAATGTGATTGGTGATGATTATGGTGGTTTGTAAATACACTAAAAACTATTGAAATATGCACTTAAAATGGGTGAAATTTATGGAGTGTGGATTATATCTCAATAAATTTGACATTAAAAAATTTTTTTCTATGCCATTTCTGTATTATATGACTGAGCAAGCCATTGTGTCTCCTGTTGTTCTCATTTTCTTTGCTCAGAAATCAGGTATAATTAGACCTACGCCACTCAGGCTTTTTGTGAGGGTCAAATGAGCCATTTATTTTGGGAAATGTAAAGAAATGCTTGAATCCAAGTATCCAAGAGAAGGGAACAAGCACAAATTAACCAGGTATAGCCCCACTGGGGAATAGTATACGACTATGAAAAAGGATTAGTAGCATGGGCCCTTAAGGAAGACTCTCCAGGATAATTTGTTAGTTTGTGACAAAATGCAAGTGGAGAGTCTTAATCATCATGCACCTGCTATCTAAGTTTACGGCTTATCCTTCCTTATTTTAATATGTGCAAATGCATATATTTGCATATATATAAACCCAGGTCACCACTACCATCCCAATTAAACAAGGGGTGGGGTGGATGGCCCATTCAAATAATTCTCTTAAAATGACATCTTTCTCTGTATGGTGACAGAGTAGTTCTGAATCTTGATTGTGGTTGTGGTTACACAAACCTGAACCTGTGATAAAACGGTAAAGAACTACATGCATACGACACACACATACAGACACATATACAGGAATGCATGTAAACCTGAAAAGTCTGGAAGAGATCAGTGGATCATAGAATGTCAGTTTTCTGATTTTGACAATGTTCTATGATCATAGAAGCTGTGACCACTGGGGAAGCTGGGTGAAGTGTACACAGACCTATCTCCATGTAAATCTATAACCATTTCAAAATAAAGTGCTTTTCATGGAGCATATTGGGAGGTGGAGAAGCACTTTGTGATATGTGTGTTCTGTCTGCTCCCTATGGCTAGGCTGGGTGTGGGTGTTGCTTACCATTTAGGGTGCCCATGGACAGCACTATGCAAAACATTTGGATTCTCACCCATCCACGCAAGCTGCTTTCCCTAACTCTCCATCAAACCCATCCCTTCCCCATTTAATGTCTTATGGAGATCGTCTCAATAGATGCAGAAAAAGCATTTGACAAAATCCAACATCCATTCACGATAAAAACTCTTACCAAACTGGGTATAGAGGGAACATAACTTAACATAATAAAAGTCATTTATGACAAACCCACAGCCAATAAAATCCTCAATGGAGAAAAGATGAAAGTCTTCCCACTAAAATCTGGAACAAGACAAGGATGCCCACTCTCACTTTTATCCAACATAGTATCGGAAGTTCTAGCCACAGCAATCAGACAAACAAAAGAAATAAAAGGTATCTAGGAGTTCGTGTTGTGGCTCAGCAGAAATGAGTCTGATCAGTATCCATGATGACACAGGTTCGATCCCTGGCCTCACTCATTGGGTTAAGGATCCCACGTTGCTGTGAGCTGTGGTGTAGGTTGCAGACACAGTGTGGATGGTGCATTGCTGTGGCTGTGGTGTAGGCCGGCTGCTATAGCTCTGATTGGACCTCTAGCCTGGGAACCTCCATATACCTCAGGTGCAGCCCTAAAAAGACAGACAGACAGAAAGAAAAGGAAGGAGGGAGGGAAGGAAGGAAGGAAGGAATGTGTAAAGACAGAAGAGAGATAGCGATAACGAGATAGAGATAACGAAAGAAGTAAGAAAGCAAGAAAGAAAGAAAGCACGAACTCCTCTAACGTCTTGACGTACATTCCGTACTCCTTCACTCTCGTGCTATCCCTCAGAGGACCTCGCTCCGAACGACCATCACTCATTCATTACCTCCCGGCAGGTTCCTCTCTTTCCCTCCTCTCCCCCCTCCCTCCTCCCGCACTCCCCCACTCCCCTCCCTCCCTCCCTCCCTCACTCCCTCCCTCCTCCCTCCCTCCCTCCCGCACCTCCTCCCTCCCTCCCTCCCTCCCTCCCGTCCCTCCCGCCTCCCCTGCCCCTCCCCCTCCCTCTGTCGCCTCCTCCCTCCTTCCTCTCTTTCCCTCTCTCTTCTCCCTCCCTCCCTCCCTTCTCCTTCCTTCCTCCCTCCTCCCTCTCTCTCTCCATCCCTCCCTCCTTCCTTCCTTCTTCCTCCCCCTTGATAAGAGGTAAAATTGTCACTCTTTCTGATGATTTATACTGTATATAGAAAACCCTAAGGACTCTGCACAAAACTACTAGAACTGATCAATGAATTCAGCAAAGTAGCATGGTACAAGATTAACATTCAGAACTTGCATTTCTGTATACTAACAAAGAAATATGAGAAAAGGAATGTAAAAATACAATATCTGGATTTCCCATTGTGGCTAAGTGGTTAACGAACCTGACTAGTATCCTTGAGGATAAGGGTTCAAACCCTGGCCCAGCTCAGTGGGTTAAGGATCCAGTATTGCTGTGAGCTGTGGTGTAGGTCACAGATGAGGCTCAGATCCCGCATTGCTGTAGCTGTGGCATAGGCCAGCAGCTATAGCTCCTATTCTACCCCTAGCCTGGGAACCTCCATCTGCTTTGGGTACAGCCCTAAACAAACAAACAAACAAATAAAAACAATACCTTTTATATCCTTCAAGCATATAAAATGTGGAAAAGTCTCTTCAGCAAGTGATGCTGGGAAAACTAGACAGCTGCATGTAAATCACTGAAACTAGAACACACCCTCACACCATGCACCAAAATAAACTCAAAATGGCTTAAAGACTTAAACATAAGACAAGACAACATCAAACTCCTAGAAGAGAACGCAGCCAAAACATTCTCTGACATCAACCATACAAAGTTTTTCTTAGGTCAGTCTTCCAAAGCAATAGAAATAAAAACAAAAATAAACCAACAGGACCCAATCAAACTTACAAGCTTCTGCATAGCAAAGGAAACCATAAAAAAAAGGACAAACTATGGAATGAGAGAAAATAGTTGCAAATGATACAATCGACAAGGGCTTAATCTCCAGAATATACAAACAACTCAAACAACTCATCAACAACAAAAAACCCAAACGACCCAATTGAAAAATGGGCAGAAGACCTGAATAGACATTTCTCCAAAGAAGACATACAGATGGCCAACAGGCACATGAAAAAATGCTTAACATCACTAACTATTAGATAAATGAAAATCAAAACTGCAATGAGGTACCACTTCACATCAGTCAGAATGGCCATCATCAAAAAGACTACAAATAGCAAATGCTGGAGAGGGTGTAGAGAAAAGAGAACCCTCCTGCGCTGTTGGTGAGAATGTAAATTTGTACAAGCACTATGGAAAACAATATGGAGGTTCCTCAGAAAACTAAAAATAGAGCCAGCATATGATCCAGCAATCCCACTCCTGGGCATCTATCTGGACAAAACTTTCCTTAAAAAAGATACATGCACCAGTATGTTCATTGAAGCACTATTCACAATAACCAAGACATGGAAACCACCTAAATGCCTATCAGCAGGTGAATGGATTAAGAAGACATGGTACGGATACACAATGGAATACTACTCAGCCATAAAAAAAGAACAAAATAATGCCATTTGCAGCAACATGGATGGAATCGGAGAGTCTCATACTAAGTGAAGTCAGAAAGAGAAAGACAAATACTATATGATATCATGTATATCTGGAATCTAATATATGGCACAGATGAACCTATCTAAAGAAAAGAAACAAACTTATGGACATGGAGAACAGACTTGTGGTTGCCAAGGGAGATGGGGAGGGAATGGGATGGGCTGGGAGTTTGGGGTTAGTAGATGCAAACTATAGCATTTGGAGTGGATAAACAATGAGGTCTACTGTACAGCACAGAGAACTATATCTAGTCACTTGTAGATGGGACATGATGGAGGATAATGTGAGAAAAAGAATGTAAATATATGTACAACTGGGTCCCTTTGCTGTGCAGCAGAAACTGACAGAATGTTGTAAATCAATTATAACAAAAAAATTTCTCATAGACAGGAAGAAGAAATGCAGGCAGCCCTAAATCTTTGGAGCATGAAGACTAGGGGGCATTAGAGTTCCCCAGCGACTCCTTGGATTAAGGATCCAATGATGTCACCACTGTGGCTTGGGTTTGATCTCTGACCCAGGAACTTCCGCATGCCGCAGATGTGGCTTCCCAAAGAGAACAGGGGCCTATATGGGGTGGAGCCCAGGCATCTATGTCTGGACCGCTCTACTTCCCTGGCCCTTTGAACCTATATTAGTTTTCTAGGGCTGCTGTAACAAAGCATCACAAACTCAGTGGTTTAAACAAAGGGATTCTATTGTCTCCCAATTCTGGAGGTTGGAAGTCCCAAATCAAGGTGTTGGCAGGACTGGTTCCTTCTGAGAGTGGTAAGGGGAAGCCTCTGTTCCAGACCTTTCTCCTTGGCTTATAGATGCCTATCTTCCTCCATATTGCTTCAGATCACCTTCTGTCTGTGTATGTCTGTCTCTGTGTCCACATGTCCCCTTTTTTGTGATGACACCAGTCATTTCCCCCTTATGTAAGGATTAGGACCAAAGTTGATGATCACATTTTAACTTGATCACCTCTGGGAAGGCCCTATCTCCATATAAATTCCCTTTTGAAGGTCTTAATGGTTAGGAGTCCAACATCTCTTTTAGGGGGACAGAATTCCATCCAGAATAGCCTCGCCCAGGAGGTGACTCAGCTGAAATCCATTTAGGTCTTCAGCAGCTCCTGGGTAATTGAGGGGCTTGGCATATCCAAGACATACGACTAGAGACATTAGACCCTGGCCTGTACATCAGGAGCACCATTTGCCGATGGCAATAAGATGTAGGCTTTGGGGAGGCTGGGAATGTCATGGCTCAGGTCAGCTCCAGGGTCTGCCCAGCCCATGGGAAGGTCAAGGGGCTTTATCACACCACTTGCCTTGGGACCCAATGCCAATCTTCAAAGCTGGCCTCCATTATTTCCTCTCTGGTATTAATGGAGCCCCTTGTCAAACCCATTTTCAGGGAGAGAGACCTGGATATTCTACCAGATGGGGGTTTGCTGGGTTTTGAATCCAAGGTCCAAGAGATATGCCTGGTGTTGCCATCCAGACCCCTAGCCACAGCCTCACCAACACAGAGGCCTCCTACCACCATCACCTCAGGCCCCCAAGTGTAGCACCTGGATACCTCAGAGGCACCAGAGTGATTTTTAAGTTCTATATCCAGAGCATGAAACACCATGGCATCGCTGTGGGCCAAAGCTATTCACTTCTCGATTTTCTTTCCAGGAGAAAGACTTGGGTGGTGCTAGCTGAGTCATGAACGCCTGCCTGCTCACATTCCCTCAACACTTTTGCCAAGAAGGAGAAAGCTGGCCTGGCTTGGAGTCTGTGCCCAAGAACAGTGGTCATAGCTGAGATTGGATAATTGCCCTTAATTTGGTTTATTTCGTGACTGGGTCTTCATTATTTTCTCTGTAAACTTTGGCTTTACTTATTCATTGGACTTGTTACTTTTACTTGCCTTTGTGTTTTCATTCCATTTACCCTAGAGAGGTGTGACCTAAAGTTTCTTTTTCCCTTTTTTTTTTTTAATGGCCACACCCAAAGCATATGGAGAGAATCTGAGCTGCAGCTGCGACCTACGCCACGGCAATGCTGGATCCTTTAACCCACTGCACCAGGCCAGGGACCCGAGAAGCTGCAATGCGATTGGGCAGCTGCAGTCAGATTCTTAACCCACTGCACCATAGCAGGGACTCCTGAAGTTTCTGTTTTTCATTACCTAGAAACAAATAAGTGAACACAAAGAAAATATTAAATAACAAATGATCAGGCTTGACCAGGCCCCCGATGTCTGAGGAGGACTGAAGTTAAGGGCAGGTTTTATCATCTCAGTGAAACTTGGTGATGGCTGAGCAGTGTGGGTCTCCATGAGACCCATTATACAGATGAGGAAACTGAGGCTCCAGAAGGTGATATCAATCAGAGTCAAGTGTGGAACAAAAATCCAACCTGACTACAGAAGCTATACTCTTTCCTTCCCCAACAGTCCTCCCTCCGGATGTTTCCCAGGCTGTTCCCACCTTTTCTTTTTTTTTTCTTTCTTCTTCTTTTTTTTTTTTGCCACTGCACATTTTGCCAACTCTTGCCCACCACCTGCAAGAGGCCCTCCTGACTTTTCCAGCCTCCAACGCTTGGTCTCAAGTCACTCTGAAAGGTGACCTGGGAGCCCAGGTGTCATCAACCCATCTCACAGAGCGAAGCCCACCCTGGGGCTTGCCGAATACCTGCAGAGAGTGTGGGACCTTCCCTGTGTGTGGAAAGGGTTAACTCACTTTATTTGCTTACCATACCCTGATGCATTTTGGGAATAGACTGCGGCACTGCTGCATGGGCTTAGAGGAGTGGTCCTGGAGCACTGATAAAGGTGGATTAAAGGGATAGAGATTCTTCTGGGCAGAGCTAGAAGCATCTGAGCTGGAGGTATGGGCAGGAGTGAGGCACAGATGACCCTAACTGCTGGGGTGGGGTCAGTCAGAGTGATATCCCTTCTCTGCAGTGAACCAGTCAGAGGTGCAGGCATTCAGAGGTGGGTTGACCCTCCCAGGAGCTGTCCCCAGTCTGCCTACCTGCAGTTTGGACATACACTACATTGCTCCAAAGATGTAAGCAGTGGAGCAATTCAGTCCAGGCTGGGTTAACCACTGTGCTTTGACTTGAGTCACATGCATAGTAGGCACTTAATAGATATCACAGTGTTGTTGTTGTTGTTGTTTTCCCCCACACCTCAAAAGGCAGCCAGGCTTTGGAGAGAGGATGAGGCTTAGCCAGGACACCCAGTGGGCAGGACACACAGCAGGTATGGATGTCCCAGCAGGGTGGAGCTTAGCCCTCTCCCTGCCACCCTTGCTGGCTCCCACCCGACCACGAGTGGGATGGTCCTGGCAGCGGAGATGTGGCGCAGGATAAAACGGGAAGTGCTAAATAAATCTGTTCGCCTGGCGTCCCAGTTACCCGTGGAGCTCCTCTCCTGGTGCCTGGCACTCTGGGGCCCTGGAGGGGGATGCTTTTCCCATGCCCATGAGACTCAGGGTGGCTGCGGCATTTCAGACACTGCCCATGGGTCCCCCAGGCTGTGTCCACTGCCCTTGCCCCCCAGTATTGTTGTGAATTTTCTTAACTGAAAGAAACCAAAGTATTGGGCCATTTCTGAGCTGGGAGCAGGCTACATGCCCAGGGAAAGGGGAGGGTCACGGACACAGGATAACACAATCCATCTGCTGAGTGCCTGCTATGTGCTGGGCTCTGGACTGAAAGCTTCCCATGTCGCTGAGCGGCATGAATCATCTCCGCCCATTTCACAGCGGAGCAAATTGAGGCTCAAAGAGAAAAGGGATATACCGACATTCATTTACCTTGGGACAGGCAGGGCTGGGTTTAGGGCCCCAGGCTTGACTCAACTCATGCATCTGAGAGATACCTACTGGGCCCCTACTATGTGCCAGGCACTGGGGGACACAGCAGGGGACAAAATAGGCAACAGTCCGGGGCTGACTTTTTAACAGAAGAGATGGATATGAAACCAGATAAATAAATCTATGGTGGGAAGTGCTAGGGGAAAAAAGGAAGCAGGAGCGAGGAAGGGTTGGGGGTGCCAATTTAAAGTGGGTAGTAAGGGAAGGCCATGGCATGATGAACAAAGATCTAAGGGCATTGGACAAAGCACACCCCAGGCAGCAGGCACAGCTTGTGCAAAGGCCCTGGGGCAGGACCATGCCTGGTGTGTTGGAGGAACAGTAAGGAGGCCCATGTATCTGGAGCAGAGTGAGCAAAGTGGGGAGAGGGAGGGGGTTGGGGCAGGGAGGGGACAGGAGCTGGTTGTGCAGGGCCTTGTGGGCCACAGGGAAGGACCTGGGTTTTTACCAGAGGGATGTGGGAGCCCTGCAGGGCTGTGGGCAGAGGAGAGGCAGGACCTGACTCGGGGGCTCACTGGTGCCCTCTGGCTGTTGCAGGGAGAACAGACTGTGGAGGAGGTGGGAGGGAGCTGGGGGACCTTAGGGAAGTGACTCATGGTGGCAGGCCAGACCAGAGTGCAGGCAGCTTAAGGAGGGAAGTGGCCAGACAGGGGACAGACTTGGGAGTTAGAGTAACCCTCGGCCACACCTCTCTTTCAGTCTTTCTTGGACCTGGACAGCTGCAGGGACCGCATGAGGGCACATTCACATCATGAACCCAGATAATGGAGGCCTAGCAAGGCTGTGGCTGCCTACACCTGTCAGGGGTGGTGCCCGCAGCCCTGAGTCCTGGCTCCTACAGCTGCTGCCCCAGGTGTTGTGTGACAAGGTTGAGGGGGAGGAGACCCACAAGCCCAAGCAGGGCAGCCTGTACCCCCAAGCCACGGTAAACAGGCACCCACTCCACCCTGAGCAGGAATCCCCAGAGGACTGAGTTGGAGACACCAATGACATCACCAATGACTCTGTCTGCTGCCAACCACGCCCAGTGATGCCAGACCCTGCCAAGGCTGCAGTGATGACCACATCCCTCCCAGTGACCAGGGCTGGAAGCATCACCAGAAATGGCATTTCCTGGGAGTTCCTGTTGTGGCTCAGAAGTAATGAACCCAACTAGTATCCTTGAGGATGCAGGTTTGGTCCCTGGCCTCACTTAGTGAGTTAAGGATCTGGCATTGCCATGAGCCATGAGCTGTGGTGTAGGTCACGGATACAGCTTGGATCTCAAGTTGCCATGGCTGTGGCGTAGGCCAGCATCTGCAGTTCTGATTCAACCCCTAACCTGAGAACTTCTGCACATGCAGCCCTGAAAGAAAGAAAGAAAGAAAGAAAGAAAGAAAGAAAGAAAGAAAGAAGAAAGAAGAAGGAAGGAAGGAAGGAAGGAAGGAAGGAAGGAAGGAAGGAAGGAAGGAAAGAAAGAAAGAAAGAAAGAAGAAAGAAGAAAGAAAGAAAGAAAGAAAGAAAGAAACAAACAAACAAATGGCATTTCCGGAGCACACTCTCTGTTCCAGACTCTGTTGCTGGTGCTTTCTGGTGACCCTCCGCAGCCCTGGGAGGTGGGCACTGACACTGCCTTGACTTTACAGGGGAGGCATAGAGAGGCTGAGGACAGCCCAGGCTCCACTGAGTCAAGCCAAGCCAAGGCTACCCTGGGGTCTCGGGGGAGGGGTCTCCCCGGCACTTGCATCGAAGGCTCTTGGAGAGGTGAGGGCCCTGGAAGGTCAGTGGATTTCCCAGAGCTGGACCCCCTCCCTGACACAGGCCAGTCTTGCCTGCTTCCAGTGATGGGACCACCACTCCCTTATGGGAGAGCTGCCTTGGTTTGGGGCAATGCTGACAGGCAGTTTTTCCCTTTAATCCAGCTGGTATCCATCCTCTTCCTTTAACCTCCTTCCTTTGGTCCCAGTCCTGCTCTCTGGAGGCTTCTCAGAAAATGTGCCCTTCACCCCCACCTCCTCTGCCCTCCCTTTCCCCACTTCATCTCCTCCCCCTCCAGGCAGCCCTTCAGCTTTCACTCTAACAGGCATAGTTGGAGAACAGACAAATCCCAGGGGGTTAGAGTTCGACACATCTGCCTCTCGGCTAGTTCTGTGGTCCTGGGCGAGTCAAGTCATCTCTTGGAGCCTCCCTTTTCTCATTTGTAAAAAAGAAGGCAAGGAGTTCCTGCTGTGACACAACAGGATGGGGGCATCTCTGCAGCACCAGGATGCATGTTCAATCCCCAGCCTGGCACAGTGGGTTAAAGGATCTGCCGTTGCTGTACCTGTGACGTAGGTTACAACTGTGGCTCAGATCTGATCCCTGGCATGGCTCAAAAAAGAGAAGGAAAAAAAAAAGAGGAGGAGGAAGAGGGGGAAGGAGGGGCAGAGGAGGAGGAGAAGAAGGAGGAGGAGGAAGAGAAGGAGGAGGAGTTCCTGCTGAGGCTCAGCAGAAACAAACCTGTCTAGCATCCATGAGGGCACAGTTTCTTCCCTGGCCTCGCTTAATGGGTTAAGGATCTGGGGTTGCCATGAGCTGTGGTGTAGGTTGAGGATGTGGCTCAGATCTGGCGTGGCCATGGCCAGTGACTACAGCTCTGATTCAACCCCTAGCCTAGGAACCTCCATATGCCATGGGTGCAGCCCTAAAAAGACCAAAAGAAGAAGAAGGAGGAGGAAGAGGAGGAAGAGGGGGAGGGAGGAGGAGGGGAGGGGAGAAGGAGGAGGGGGAGGAGGGGAGGAAGAGGAGAAGACGGCAGTATCCTCCATCATGATCACCCAGCTCAGGGTCTGGCACACAGTGGATGCTCAATAAATGTTTCTCAATTGAATGTTTTGCCTCTCTATTGGTCCCCTGATTATAGCTCATAGGCTCCAAATCTGACCTTTCTTAAGAGCACCCTAGGGTTCCCCAGAGTACCACTCACTGTCTCACCAGGACCCAGCCCAAATCCCTCTGCTCTGTCCACTCTCTCAGCCTCCACACCAAGCTCCTTCCTGACTCACGGCCTTTGGGCGTGCTGTTCCCTCTGCCCAGAATACGCTTCCCTTGTGTTTTACTTTTCATCTTTGATATGGCAGCTGAGACGTCCTCCTCCCGGCTCCCTCCCTTCTCAAACAGTTTGCATTTAAATCATTAACTGTGATCGTTAATTATGTAATTAACCGCTTAACATCTGCCTTCCCACACATTCTGCCACCACGGCAGGGCCTTTTAATCTGCTTTTTCATCCTTGTAGCCCCAGCACCTTGGACAGCACCTGACATATCCTAAGTGCTTGATAAATGCTTGGAATGAAAACAATGAAGGACGCATGCGATACCCCCATTCTGCCTGCTTCTTCCCCTTGCTCCAGCTTACTAGTTTTTTTTCCCCCTTGAATACATTCCTCCTAGTGAGGCTTCAAATAGAGAAAGTGGCCCCATCACCTCCCTGTTTTTGCATTCCCTACTCCTATTAATACAATCAAAGTGTTTCCCCTCCCACTGCCCCTTTTCGGCTGTTCTCATCCAGGAGTGGAAAGTGTCAAAATGTGTTGATGTAGTCAGATGAGTTTTAAGCCTTCAGACAATTCCGACTTGAGAATCAAGTGATGGCGGAAGAGCTAAAAAAAAATACATTCTCGTATATTAGGAGGAGAACGAAAATGCCGTTTCAATATGATGAAGGCTCGTTAATGCTGGGCTATAAAGATAGACACTTCCTGTCCTCGAGGCGCAAACTTTACCCACAGCTGTGGATGCCAGGCCCTCCAGAGTGGCTGGGGCAGGGCAGCCACAAAGAGACTGTAATTGCTCCCGCGTTGAAGCCCTACGTGTTGGAGGAGCCATGCCAAGATTGAATGAAGGTCACAGAGGATGTGAGATGCTGTGCAGAGAGAATTGTCCTTGGGGCCCTCCCAGAGGATAAGAAGAGGAGGGGGCTCTTTGGCCTTCTTGTCTATGACACATGGGGTCATGTCTTGGGCAGGTCTTGCACAGCTGTTTATCCTTCTGGGGAGGGAGGTTTCTCACGAACATCTGTGTACCCGCTGTGGGACCTTGGGCACACTGCACATCCTCTCTGTGTCTCAGTTTCCCTACTTGCCAAATAGAGATAAAACTTTGGGAGTCCTGCCATGGCACAGTGGGTTAAGGATCTGGCACTGCCATGGCTGTGGCATAGGTGGCAGCTGTGGCTGGGATTTGATCCCTGCCCCGGAAATTCCATCCATTGTGGGTGCGGCCATTAAAAAAAAAAAAAAACCTTTAATATTAGCTATGATTATTATTTGCTGTTATTATTTGCTGTTCTGCTCAAGCGTCTGATCCTCAGTCCCACTAATGCAGCATTTCATGCCTCATTCCATGTTACCCCACCCTCCTGTCTTAAGAGATTGGACCAGGGATGCAGACTGAGCCTATCAGATTCTTTCCTCTGGGAGTTTGGAGTTAGGGCCCCAAAAGACTCATTCTGGACTCTCGACACTGCAGACCACACTCTTGCCTCATGGGAGGGAAAAGCAAACTCAAGAATAAAGATGAGAATTGTGGATTGTGAAAATTTCTGCAGAGATAAAAGCAACAT
The DNA here is from genome assembly GCF_016906955.1 of Phacochoerus africanus. NCBI lineage: Eukaryota > Metazoa > Chordata > Mammalia > Artiodactyla > Suidae > Phacochoerus > Phacochoerus africanus. The sequence goes on along the minus strand of NC_062547.1, from coordinate 73,717,545 downwards.
AAAAATAACAATGATAGAGGGGTAGATGTGAAAAAACTTTAGCCAAGGAGGGTGTGTGTGGGGGGACCTCTCTAAAGAGTGAAAAAGTGGCATAGAAGGCAGAGGGAACAGCAAGGGCGAAGGCAGAGCAAGGGATTTGGATTTCATCCTTGGGCCAATGAAAAGAAACTGAAGAGATTCTTAACAGGAAAGGGATCAAATTTGTGACTTAAAAATGTCAATCTGGAAAATGAAGGAGCAGCATTTCCTGAAAAAAGCCAGTCTGTGTTTACCCAACAATTCCACTCTGCTCATTGATGGGAAGTTGCTGCTTGGGGTCTGTGTTAAGAAGGATTCTGAGGCTGAGTCCCAGTTTTGTAGAGAAAGGGGCACTGAGCTCTATCAGTGATGCCTGAGTCCTCTCTCCTTGTGAGAGAGTTCTGTTATTAGTTAGTGATGCCTGTCACAGGCAGGTGAACAGACTATGGTGGTCTGTATGTTACATGCTTACTGTCCAGGGATAACACGCCACTTCTGCTCAGAGAAAATTCTCCACCTCTTTCTGGGAAGGACAATAGGATGGATTATGGACCCAGACAGACCAGGGTTCAAATTTTGGCCAGACTGCTTCCTCCCTGTCCAACTTTGGACGAGTTGTTTTCTGACCCTGAGCTTCATTCCCTCCTCTGCAAAGAAAGAAGAGAATTCTCACCCTATGGACTTATTCTGTGGATTGTACAAAGGGGTATGTGTGACCTGCCTTCCATGCAGTAGGGCTTGGCTGTGGCCGATGTTGGCCTCTCCAGGGCCACCCTGCTGAGGCCCAGGTTCTGAAGCCAAATCCATTTTATTTCCAGATCCAACTCCTGAGTTGGCTCTACCTCTGCCCTTCAGACCCTAGTGGATACCCTCAGCTGCATCTTGCACCTGGATTCTGTCCCCAGAGCTGCCAGAGCCTTGGCTTCCACCACCGACAGACATGCCCCCACCTGGTGGCAGTGTGCATGAATCAAAGTGGGCACAGGGATAGAAAGCCTGGAGCTCTCATGGAGGGAGAGTCCCACACCTGGCCTCCACTCACGTCCCCCCTACTTGGGCCTGGCAGGGAAAGTGCTCCTTGCCAATTGGAGTGGGAACAGTCCCTATGCCTGGCTGCCTCCCAGCTCTTGGCCTCATGTCCTATCATCAACATTTATGTCTGCAGGTGGCTGGGACCGCTTTGCCTCCTCCGTTGCCTGGCATGGACTAGAGGAACCTTGGGGTACTGGGATGGGAGGGGGACACCTCAAACCCATATTGCTGAGGCCTGACCAAAGGGTAACTTGGGAAAGCAATTAACACACAGGGTGAGGCAGAGTTAAACCAACCTGGTGAAGAGAAGGAAAATGCAGCCTCTCCCAGCTCCGTCCTTACCCCCAGCCCAGTCCCTTGACTCCAGCCTCAATACTCCATCCTCCACTCAGCAACATTTAAAAACATCCAGAGCAACATTTAAAAACACAAACCCTGGGACCAGCAGAAATGGGTCTGACTGGTATCCACGAGGATGCGGGTTCAATCCCTGCCTTTGCCCACATGGCTGTGAACTGTGGTGTAGGTTGCAGACTCTGTGCTGCAACGCTATGGCCAGAAGCTGTAGCTCCCGTTTGACTCCTAGCCTGGGAACTTCCATATGCTGCCGGTACAGCCTAAAAACAAAACAAAACACAAATCCTATCCTCTCCTGCCTCTGCCTGGGTCCTTCTATAGCTGCTTTTGCCCCCAAGCTAAATCCAACTCTTTTCACTGCCTAGGAGGCCCTCACAGCCTCTGAGCCCTCCTATTCCTCTTCACTTCCCCTGCTGTCTGGCCCCTGTCAGTGCTAAGCTCCGTGCCCCTGAACTTGCTCCAGGCTTCACAAAGGCCATTCTTGGTCTCACCTCTAGGCCTTTGTGCATGCTGTTCCTTCTACCCCACATGCTTTTCCCTCCCCCTCGCCTGGCTGACTCTTCAACCTTCAGGTCTCAGCATCCATGTCACCTCTTCCAGGAAGTCCCCCTTCATGCCACCAAGCTGGGTCAGATGTCCCTCCCCTCTGCATCCACCATCAAAGCTTGGATCCATCAACTGTTGAGCTCCAGGTCTACAGCAGATGCCCAGCTCCTCACATGTATCATTTTGTTGCAATTCTCACCCCTCCAGGGAGTTGCCTCCATGAGGGTTCTCATGACTCAGGTACCCAAACCCATGTCTGCCTGCCTGGGCCTGGGTTCGAAACCCAGCTCTGCCACCCATGTACCATATGTGACTTTGGATTAGTGACCCCACCTCTCCTGGACCCTGATCCCTCATCTGCAGGTCATAGTGGGGCTTGCAGGTGGGGCTTGTTCAAGGAGTGAATCAAGAATTTACTGAATAAATGAATGACTTGTGCCTGTCAGCCTTTTTCACACGTGGCAGCCAGAGGAGTCTCTAAAAACTTGAATCAGATCAGGCCAGTCCGCCAAACCCTGCTGTAGGTCTCCAATGCCCTTTCAGTAAAGTCCCCACTCCTCCGCCTGCCCACAAGGCCCTGTATGAACTGCCCTGTCCTTTCCCTGCTGTTACCTCCTCCCTCTCTTCCCCTTGCTCACTCTGCTCCAGCCACAAGGGCTTCCTCACTATTCCGCCAATATTCCAGGCACAGTCTTGCCCCAGGGCCTTTGTACATGCTGCATCCATTGCCTGACACATGGTTCCCCAAACTCTTGGCCGCATCTAGCTTCTCAATACTGAACCCTCGACCTGAATGTTGCCTCCACTGAGAAGCCTTCCCTGATTGCCCATCTGAGTACATATTCAGTTATTCTCTGCCTCTCTTCATTGTCTGCTTAGCTCCAGTCCCTATTTGCTAACTATCCCTGCATTTGTCAGGGATTATTTACCTGTTCAACGTCTCTCTCTCCTGCTAGACCTGTGTCACCTTGAGCAAGCCCCTGCCTTCCTTTGAGCCTCAGTTGTTCATCTGTCTAATGGGGAAACAAGCCAACAGCCAGTGAGCCCATGATTGACTATCTCATTCCCTACTCTGTCCCAGCACCTAGAATAGCACCCTCTCATGGACCTAGCTTCATCCCACTCAGCCCTCCTCTAGCTGCCTCCCAAAGCGCTGTCTCTCTGGGGCCAAGGGCTGGGTGTCAGTGAAGAAACACAGGTGTCACTGCGGCACTTGTTTGTACCTCCCTCCCCCACCCCTATCTCCCATGGTGTCCCTGTGCCTGCATGTGAGGGGAAGCGCCTTATAACATCTAACACGTCTTGGCCACTACATCTCTACCAAGACACATGCCCAGCCATCAGAGGGCAGCCCTTGGAGTGTTTGCAATTTTCCCTCTAGTGGGTCAGGCCCCAAGTGGCCACCTGGGACAGCATCATTCCTATAAAATGCCAACCCACATACCTCCAGCACGTTTTTCCTCTTCCCTCCCCGCCACATTCAATCAGCAAGACGCCTCCTGGCTCTGAGTTTCCAAAGCTGACACTGTGGAGTCAGGGCAGGAGGGTGAGGCACTTCCAAATTTCCCAGGAGGTCTCACGTTAATTGAGCACTTACTGTGTACCAGGCTCCGCTCCAAGGCTTTTATTACAGTTTCTGCAGCTAATCTGCTCACAATCCTATGAGGTAGGACGTGTGACCAGCTCCGTATTACAGCTGGGGAAACCCATGCAGCAAGAGACAATGCGACTTGCCAAAGGCACAGAGATGGTAAAGATGTTTTATGCAAGCACTTTCTCCAAAAGCATAAAGAACATGGAAGCAACATGCACGTCCACCCACAGGGACTGGTTACAACAGTCAGGCTTAATATTCCAAAGAATTGCAAACAGGTGTTCCGACAAAAAACTTGTACATGTGTATTCATAGCAGCACGATTCACAGTAGCCAAAACGTGGAAACAGCCCAATTGTCCATTGACAGGTGATGGATAAACAAAATGTGGTCCCTTCAGACGGTGGAATTTTTTTTTTTTTTTGTCTTTTTTTAGGGCCACACCCACAGCACAGGGAGTTTCCCAGGCTAGGGGTCAAGGAGGAGCTGTAGATGCCAGCCTACACCACAGCCACAGCAACATAGGTTCCGAGCTGTGTCTGCGACCTACACTACAGCTCATGGCAACACCAGATCCTTAACCCACTGAGTGAGGCCAGGAATCGAATCCCATGGATGCTAGTCAGATTCATTTCTGCTGAGCCACGATGGGAACTCCAGATGGTAGAATGTTATTCATCTAAAAAAAAAAAAGAGGAGGAGGAGTTCCCTGGCGGCCTAATGGGTTAAGGATCTGGTATTGTCACTGCTGTGGTGAGGATTCCATCCCTGGCCCAGGAACTTCCACATGCCATGGGTGTGGCAAAAAATAAAAAAGAAGAAGGAAATTCTGATACATGCTACAATATGGATGAACCACAAAAAAATATGAAAAACAAAACAAGCCAGACAGAGAAAAGATAAATACTCCCTGACTCCATTTGTAGGAGGTCCTGAGAGGAGTTAAATCCACAGAGACACAAAGTAGATGGTGGGGCCAGGGGCTGGGGGAGGGGAAGGGGGAGGGGGAGTCCGTGTTTAAAGGGGACAGAGTTTCAGTTTGGGAAGATGAGAAAGTTCTGGAGCTGGATGGTGGGGATGGTTGCACGACAATGTAAATGTGGTTAATGCCACTGAATTGCACACTTAAAAATGGTTAAAACAGTAGCATTTATCATATATATTTTCTCACAATCATTGTTTAAATTTACGAAGGCACAAAGCACTGGTACATTGTACAATGTGGATGAATCTTGCAAACATGATGCTCATTGAAAGAAGCCAGACAAAAAAGGCCACATGATTCCAAAGAATGGAATGGCCATAAATGATTCCCTTCATGTGAAATGTCCAGAACATGCAAATCCACAGAAACAGAGAATGGGGTCGTGGTTGCCAGCAGCTGCGGGAGGGGGGGTGAAAGTGAGTGTTCAGGGGGTTGGGGTTGCTTTTGGGGGTGATGAGAAAGTCCTGGAACTAGATAATAGCGATGGTTGTACAACCTTGTGAATATATTTGCTGCCACAGAATTGTACATTTTTAAGTGTTTTCAATGGTACATTTTATACCACGTATATTTCACCACAATAAAAGAAAAGACAGTCTGGTCTATCCTCTCAGTGGAGCAGTAGGCAGATGTAGAAAATGTGAGAATCCACGTACCAGTAAGAAATGATCTCAAAGGCATATTGCTTTTTGGTTTGGGGGTTTTGTTGTTTTGTTTTTGAGGGCTGCACCTGCGGCATATGGGAGTTCCCAGGCTAGGGGGTGAATAGGATCTGCAGCTGCCAGCCTACATCACAGCCACAGCACCACAGGATCCGAGCCACAACTGCGACCTACACCACAGCTCACGGCAACACCAGATCCTTAACCCACTGAGCAAGATCAGGGATCGAACCCACAACCTCAAGGTTCCCAGTTGGATTCATTTCTGCTGCACCATGACAGGAACTCCTCAAAGGTATATTGTTAAGTCATAGCAAGAAAAGTGTAGGATAGGGTTTGAGTACACAAATGTGTGTGAAAAAAATCCGGAAGGGAAGACACGCACACACAGGTGTTTCTGTGTGCACATGCTGCCTCTGGAAGGAACACAGAAATGTAAACAATGGCTGCCTCTGGGATGAGAACTGGATGACCCATCCCCAGAGGGGGAGTCCCCCCACCCCCTGCCCAGGAACTTCTCTGTACTCAAAAGGCAGAAAAGCAAGATGGTTAAAAGCCCAGGTCTGCCTTTGTGATCTTGGGCAAGTTACTCAACCTCTCTGTGCCTCAGTGGCCTCATCTACAAAACAGAAATGGTGATACCCACCTCAGAGGGCTGTTTGGACAAGGATACAGTGAATGAACACCAATCAGGTGCTGAAAATGGGGCTTGGCATAAGGCAGGTGCCATCTAAACATTGTTCTAGACTGGTATACCCTGTTTCAACTTTATCTATCCAAACAAAGAAACATCTAAGACTAAAAATTTAAAAGAGTGAATGGATGGTGCATGGAGAGTGCTTAGAGCCTGGCACCCAGCCCATGGTTGGCATTCGCAATCTCAGAGCCAGTGAGCTCACCCCTTCTCCCTGTTCCCATCCTCAGCCCCCAGGGACTCAGCCTCATAGCAAGTGACGCAACCTGGGGAAACCGAGTCCCTCTGGCCATAGGCATTCCCTGCAACACCTTGCTGGCACGGGGGCAGGGGAGGGGAGCAGGCCCTCCTGACATTTAGATCCCAGGGGAGGATCAAGGGTGGGAATCTGCTCCTATTTGCCTTAATTAGCATCTCGAAGGAGTGGGTTGCCATGACTTCCGGGAGGAAGTTGCCGGCTAGGGTGGAGCCTGGCCCAGGGTGCCCCTGGAGGCACCCCTTTCCTCCCCTGGTGGCTGGCCTGGCTGACCACTCAGCCTTTGAACTCAGGTCCACATCCAGACTTTCTTCTCACCATGTGACCTATTCTTCTGTGAATGAGGACTAGCAAAAAACCAACCAACCCACCAAATAAACAAATAAACAAAAAAATTGCACTCCTTTCTAGGGCTATTGGGGGAATTTAACAGGGCATAAAATGTCCAGCTCTGGATTAGGAGACCTAACAACTGTTATTTCATTGGGAGAAAGTAGTTTTAAATATGCTCCATTTGAGATTCCCAGATCAATTCCATGCATAGAAACTTGAAAAACACACATCACAACAAGAGCATTGGTTATGTCTGGGAGCTGCAATATAAATACTAATAGTAGCTGGTACAGATGAAGCACCTACTATGTGCTAAGCGCTTTAGATGCACAACTCCCTTAGTCATGGAGGGGAGATGTAGTCTCACTGTACTGTTAAGGAAACTGAGGCTCAGACCTGGGACAAGACTCCTCCACGGTGGTCTCCACTTCCCCAACTAACCATTCTGGCCACCTCTCAGGGGATGGTGAGTCAAAGAAAAATAAGACAATGATTCTCAAACAAACAAATGCCTGATACTGGCGCTAAGGAGGTAATTGGTGAGCAGAGTTCAGGGTGAAAGGGGAGGGTGGCTTTTCCTAACTTTGCTCCAAGACCAGAAGAGTCCCCCCAAAGAGTTTTTAAGCTGATGTGAATGTTGTGGCTCCTGAGACTGGGACCCCAGAACCAGTCCTTCAGAGAAGGGCATGGTTGTAGGAAGCTCTGCTCGGTCCTGAGCACAGTCTGCAGCTGAAGAGTGGGGAGGTACAGCCTGGCTGGCTCTGGTCCATTCAACAAACTCAGGATGATGATGGTGGGCAAGGCCTAGGGGGAAGGGGAGGAAACAAAGGAGGCAAACTAGAGCTAGTTTGGGGATCTCAGAAGAATGGCCCAAGGGAACAGGAGAGGTAGCAGGACAGGCCTGGAGACTGAGCAGAGCATAGGGTCCAGCATATGTAGACACCAAAGGGATGGGTAGAAAAATGGATAGTTAGAATGGATGGATAGATGGATGGATGGATGGATGAATAGATGTTTGGATGGATGGATGGATACATGAATGGATGGATGGATGCATGCATGGGTGGATGGATGGATGCATGGGTGGATGGATATAGGTTTGTGATTGGATACACGTACAAGTGGAGGTTGGATCAATAGGTGAGTGAATGAATGGACGGGGAAGTCAATGGTTGGGTGAGTGGATGGCTGGGTAGATGGCAGAGGTAGATGGACAAATGGGTGGATAGATGAGTGGATGAATGGTAGATGGACAGATAGCACTCCTAACTGTAATGACATTAGTCCAGGGATACCATCTCTGCCTTACCAAGCAGACTATGTACTAAGCACATGACCTCACCAAATCCTCAGAATAACTTTGATCGGGGTGGGAGGTCTCCACTGACACTTCACTCCAGAGTTGAGGGTATCTGAGGCTTAGAGAGGTAAAGTCCTCCCTAAAAATCTCAGTGGAACCCTTCCCACCACTGTCTGGACATTGCCCTTATCGAGGTAATATCCCAGCTGCCGGGTCTCAATCTCTATCCTCTTCTCACTCTCAGCAGCATCTCACCTGGCTGGTCTCTTATCCTCCTGGTAACAACATTCTCATTTGGCCCCTGGGTGCCTGCAGCCACCTGGCTCCCTTCCTCCTGATGGACCTTCTCAGCTTCTCTCCTCTGGTCAGGCTCTAAACACAGCACAGCCCTCATGTATCTTCCCTCACCCTTGCCTCTTATCCAGCTCCATGGATTCAAAGATTTTCTTCCATCATTGACCACCAGATTTATGTCTTCAGAAGGCATCTCTGCCCCAAACTCTTAATGTTCAGCTGGCCACCAACATCTCCATGTGGGCATCCAATCTTAGGTCAAAGCCAAATCTTGATTCTCACGCCTCCCCCACCAACCTATTCCTCCCTCATCCTTTGGTCTCAGCTGATGGCAGCTCCACCTGCCAGCTGCTCAATTCAGACACATCATCCCCAGCTAGCATCATCCTCAGCTTCCCTCTTTTCCCCACACCTCACAACCAGTCCTTTAGAAAACCCCTTTGGTTCTGCCTCCACAATCTCTCCAGGAAGTGCCCACTTCTCCTTCTATAACCTCTGGTCCAGCTCCGTTGCTGCCAACCTGGACAGGTGCAATTGACTCCACCCTGGCCCCTAGACTTCTACCCTTGCCCCTCAGTCTGTCCTCCACAGATGGTTCCTGTGAGTACCTTAGTCGGGACCATCCCCTCCTCTGCTTGCAACCCTCCAGAGCTTGAACCTGGCTTAGAGTAAAAGCCAAAGTCCTCCTCGAGACCCACAAGGCCATATATGACCTACTCCCATTCCCTCCCTGACCTCTCTCCTCTCTCACTCTGTTCAAGCCACATGGGCCTCCTCACTGTTCCTCCAACAGGTCAGGCACCATCTCTGCCCCAGGGCCTTTGCACATGCTATGCCCTCTGTGCCTGCTCCCCACCCCCAACTTTAGTCTCTGCTCAAATGCCACCTTCTCACCAGGGCTTCCCCTGACCACCCTGTCTAAGATGTGCCTCTCTATACATCCTCATTCTCCTTTGCTGCTTGATTTTTTCCCCTTAGTTCTCACTACTGTCTGACCCACTGTACATCTTACTTGTTTATTTTTTAATGTACAAGGTCAGCTCTTGGAAACCGAGACTTTCATTCTCTTCTTTTCACTACTTCCTCCCAGCACCTAGGACAGCATCTGACATACATGTAATATTTGTTGAATAACTAAATGCTTAAGGGATGTTCCAGACCATTGAATGAGCACCTGCTATTTCCAGACCCTGGAAAATTTGTGCAGGAAAAAAAGAAACTACAATCAAAGAAAATACAATCAGGGTCACCCGTGAAGAGACCACACCCATAACGAGTGCAGTCCAGACTTTCCAGACCTCAGCCCCAAAACGTGGCAACCAAAAAGAAAATACCTTGCCCCCCGGCTCTCCCTGGAGGCTGTGACATGCCTCCCATCCCATGAACTTGGACCTCCACCCTTGGCCTCGCTCTCCCTCTCACACCTGGAGTTTCTGACTTGGAGGACGATTCTTTTCTGAGACGTTCACGGAAGGCTTTCACACTCTGGGCCAGCAGCACGTGAGCCTGGGAAGAAAATGTAAAGGTCAATGTCTATAATTGAATTTTCCCCAAGATAAAAATAGCATCTTTGTAATGGTTTAAATGGTTCTGAGGGAAGTGAGGAGAGACAGAGCGTGAGAGTGCACGATGCCTACAGTTGAAAAATTACAGGCTCTAGTCTCAAGCCCACCTGAGTACCAACTACCCCTAGCTAATGAGCTTCTTCCCTAGTAACCTAGGCGTGTGTGTGTGTGTGTGTGTGTGTGTGTGTGTGTGTGTGTATTCATGTGTGATCACAGGAAGCTCCAACTGAATACTGACTGTACTCAACTAGAGACGGGGCTCGGCCAGGGTCAGGAGCTCTGCCTGGAGAAGGAGGCGGGGCTGGGATCAGGGATTTCACCTGAATGAATGGATCCCGCATGGAAGACCCTAATGGGTGACAAAGGGAGGGGTGAGGTGGGTCTATGCCCTCTTTTGGGGGCCTTGATTTCTCCTCCCTACACAAGTGTAAGGGACTCTGTTCTACCTCTGCTCTTCTATTGAAAACATCCCATATGTTGTTGCATCTGGGCTCCCCATTCTGTCCCCATTCTCAATCTTGGGGGGAGGGGAGGAAGAGGTCCACCAGGTGCCACTGAAATAAATGTCCTCCTATTAACTTATTATTATTGTTATTATTGCTTGTTAGGGCTGCACCTGCAGCATATGGAGGTTTGGGAACCTCCATCAGGTGCCACTGAAATAAATGTCCTCCTATTAACTTATTATTATTATTATTATTATTATTATTATTATTATTATTTTTGCTTGTTAGGGCTGCACCTGCAGCATATGGGAGGCTAGGGGTCAAATCAGAGCTATGGCTGCCAGCCTGCACCATAGCAACACAGGATCTGAGCTGAGTCTATGACCCACACCACAGCTCATGGCACTGTGGGATCCTTAACCCACTGAGCAAGGCCAGGGATCGAACCCACAACCTCATGGTTCCTAGTTGGATTCATTTCTGCTGTGCCATGATCGGAACTCCCCTATTAATTTTTGATGCAGGAAGATTTATCATCCTTCCTGCCTCGCTATGGAGTTGACATTGAGTCAAAGAAACTCCCTCTGGGAATGGAATGGGGGAGGGTGGGAGGGATCGGGGGACTGGGGGTGAGATGCCTTGCACCTGAGCCTCTCCCTCTGCTCCACTCTCCAGACCTCAGATTCCCGGCTTGTGCAAGTTACTTCGCTAAACCAAGCTTCGTGTCCTCACCTGTATTGATTATTTCACGCCCATCTCAGAGGCTCACCAAGAAGGTACTATAATGTCAGCATGTTGGGTTAAAAATAAACCAAGTCTTGGTATATTGCTCCTGAATTAATTCAACATGTACTTACCGAGCCCCTACTGTGTGCCAAGTTTCTAGGCATCAGAAACACTGCAGAGATACAAACACCACAGACAGAACCCCTTGGCCTCGCTTTGGCAATTAACCAAACTGAATTTATAATGGGGGCAGAAGCAAAGCCAGTGTGGAGAGAACGTGGGCCCATGTGCATAGAAAAAAGACAGAAAGGAAAAACCATCAAACTAGTAACAGTAACTTGAATGTCTGAAAACTGGTGATCTGCCTCAAATGGATGCACGCCCCTCCCAAGGATATATCCCAAACCTCATGATCATTATGTGACTTTCCTCTCAATAAAAATGAAATCGATGAAGGTAAAGAGAGCGCAACCCCTGAGGCTAATGATGATAGTGAATTGATAGAGCAGATAAAAATCTCAGACCAGGAGCTTCACCAGGAGGATATCTAAGGTACATCTGAAAATCCAGAATCAACAAGTGAACAATATATTACTAACGATGAAAAGGAAATCGGGTCACCTCATTCAGTGAGTGACTTTCAGGAAGAACTTAATCACACCGTATTTTGCATCAAGAACATTCATCATCCCACTTTGCTAAAAGGATGTGTCCATTGCTTTCCTTTTTCTTTTTTTTGCTGTTTGTGTATGAAAATTTACTTGATGTAAAGAGGTTTATATGGATACTTCCAATAAAGATGTTTTTTAAATTAGTGAGAGAAGGAAGGTCACTCAGCTGTTGAAGTGCAGATCCTGGGCTTGAACCCGGGATGGTCTAGCTCTCAAGGCTATGTGCCTAACTGCTGCACCACCCAGCTTGCACCCATCCCCTCCCTGCCCTCCCCTCCCCTCCTCCCTCTCCCTCCAGCCCCAACTCACTCTGTTCCAACCATACAGGCCCCCTTGCTATTTCTCCAGGCAGAGTCCTGCCTCTGGGTCTTTGCTCAGGCTGTTCCCTCCACCAGGAATGCTTTGGCCTCCCAGAGACCCACCTGGGTCTCTCCCTTTCCTCTTTAACTCTTTGCTTACATGTCACCTCCTTTGAGAAGCCCTCCCTGACGATTCCACCTAAAGGAGCCACCTCCCAATAACCCTCCACTCTTGCACCCTGCTTAATTTCCCTTCGCAGCCCTTTCAAAACCATTCATTATTGTCAACATTGACCGTCCTTGTTCCCAGCAGATAGATGGTGGGCACCTAGAAGTTGTCACTCTCACTGCTGTAAACAGCATGGCATAGAACAGGACTTGACACAGAGTAGTTGCTCAATAAACATTTGGATGGATGACTGAGTGAATGAACGAATGAATTCTAGGAGATAGGATGTTTTGTTCACAGATGTGGATGGAGTGGTTTGGGAAGGGGACATCACCCATGCCAGGACCCATGGCGGTCCGTGCAAACATTGGGACTCAAGCCCAGCTGGCCCATCTTGGAGTTCTCATAGTGGCCCAGTGGGTTAAGAACCTGACATAGACTCTAATTGGCCCATATTTTGGTCTTTCTTCCCTCACACCCAAGTCTGAGGAGGTCTTAGGGGGGCTGCTGGGCTTCTGCTGGCAATCTGACCCCAACCTCCCTACAATCGATCCAGTAGAGGAAACTCCATGGGGCTCACCTCCTGATGTAACTAGGACACACCATTACCACTATGGCGGTGGAGGAGAGGGGTCAATGGCCCCACTGCCACTCACAGCCCCCAACATGGACACATACACACTCCAGCTTTCCTCCAGTCCTCCTATCCTTCATCACTGGGCTGAGCTGCCCTTGCTGGCAGGTAGTATGTGGGGCACATGTTGTGTGTTGTGGGTGGCAATGGCTGCATCTCTTGGGCACATCCATTCTACCAAGCAAAGGAGCAGGGAAAAAGTCACTACAGTCGAGGGAATGGAAAATCAAACCAGAACAAGATTCCACTTTGCACTGCTCAGATTGAGAGAGAACTGGGGGGGGGGGGGGATAAAATCAAGTATTGATGAGGGTATGGGGAATGGGACTCACATACAGCTGCTGTGCAGCCTGATGGTGTCAAGTAAAACCCCAGAGCTGCAACGCCAGCCCTCAGCTGTGAACTCAAAGAGGCATCTGCACATGTGTGCAAAGACTCAAGTTCAACTCTGTGCCTGGTGGAGCTGGTGATCTGTGTCCAGCAGGTGGGGACATGGTAGACGAACAATGGATGAGCATCTTCTGGAAATGCCTGCAGCCATTAAAAAAAGAAAGAGTCAGACACAACTTAGAATAGATTTACAAGGAGATCCTGCTGAATAGCGTTGAGAACTTTGTCTAGATACTCATGTTGCAACAGAAGAAAGGGTGGGGGAAAAATGTAATTGTAATGTATACATGTAAGGATAACCTGACCCCCTTGCTGTACAGTGGGAAAATAAAAAAAAAAAATTATAAAAAAAAAGAAAAAAAAAAAAGAAAGAGGCTGGTCCCCATGTTCCAACCTGAAGAGGTCTCTGAGTTGAAGGTTATTTGGTCTTACAAGTTGGATATTGTCTGTCCTGGTAACAGTGGCTCAATTAGGGAAGACTTAGGAGCTGATGGACCCTGTGCAAGCCACACTGTGTGAATGATTTCAGTAGACCCTCCCATTTCACAGGTGGGAAAATGGAGGCACAGAGAAGTTAAGCAACTGACTCAGGGTCATACAGCCTGTGCATAGCAGAGCTGGGAATTAAACATGAATTCTTTGATGTCCATCTCTTTGTTTTTACCTTCTCTGCCCCTGTTGGCTCATTTATTCATTCAACAAACATTGCTGATCACTGTGTGCCCAGCCCTCTTTTAGATGCTGGAGATCCAGCAGAGAACAGAAGCGACAATATTTTCCACCCTCCTGGAGCTATTGGAAGCTGAGAGGGACAGAGACAATGCAAGTAAACCAACAAAAGATGGTTGTTTCAAATAGTGCTAAAGGATAGGCAGAAGTGAAAGAGAATGATGTTGAAAAAAAAGTGATGGGGTGAGGGAAGCCACTTTAGCTAGGATGATCGGAGAGGGCTCCTCTGATGAGGTGGCATTTGAGCTGAGACCTGAATGGTGAGGGGGAGGGAGCCATGGGGACATGTGGAGGATGGATTTCCCAAACAGCGGGCTTAGCTTGTGCAAAGGCCCTGGGGTTGGACTGTGCCTGGTGTGTTAGAGGAACAGTGTTAGAGGCTGGTGTGGCTGGAACAGAGGGAGGGAGGGAGGAGAGGAGGGCAGGGATGGGATGGATGCAGAATCTTGAGGGCCACAGAGGGACTAGGGAGGTGGGAGTCCCCGAGGGCTGTGACTTAACGTGCTTTCAGGCGCCCTCTGGCTGCTGCAGGGAAGATAGACCATAGGCGACGTGGGCAGGAATGAGGGTTCTGTACTGGTCCAGGTGGTGACAAAGTGGCTGGACCCAGGTGGATGCCGAGGATGGGAAAAAAGTTATAAATATTCCAGCTTCACCTGCCACCACCTTGAGGGCGTTATTCTCATGACAGTGGCATGTTCCCCCCCGTCACCACCTGCTTTAGACAACCACCACTATCAGCTGCAGCTGCCAGACCCTCCCAGCCAGCAGTGCCCTTTGGGGGCCAGAGACATCCAGCATGCTCCCCAGGTCACACAGCAAGCCGGACGCAGGGCCAGACCTCCAGCGCCCAGTGCCGCCTCTCGGCTGGCTCAGCTGTGCTCTCCCTCCTCTTCCAGGGGCAAAGATTAGGAGCTTGTTTACTGATATTATTTTTATTGATTTTTTTTAACAAGTGCTCAGCAAAAAAGACATACTTGGCTCAGCTGCTTCCATGACATATAAATGGTTCATTTAAGTGGTACCGGGTGTGTAGGGGGGGCACTAGGTGCAAAAAGCCTATAGTTTGATCTTTTTAGATTTTTTTTTTCAAGCTGTCATATAGAGTCACCAACTCATCTTGGTTTGCCCAGAACATCCTTGGTTTTAGCCCTGAAAGTCCCTCATTGCAAACCAAGATGGCTGATCATCTTACTATGATGGGAAAACAATGAAATACACATACACTGTAGGTGGATGGGATGCGGATTCCTCAAACAGCGTTATAATAGTTCCTGTCTTATTGTGACTGTGTGACAATAAGTGTCCTGGTTTTGTTTGGGGCTCTGTAATAAAGTATGATCTAGTTGGACCTTACACTTGGATCTGAGTTTCCTACTGGCAAGAGGGAAAAGGGAAATTTTTTGTATCTGGAAAAAAATGTCCTGGTATATAGTGAGTACTCAATAATTTCTGGCTCTTACAGGGTAGGTGAAGGACCTGAAGTTTCTCATTAAGAGCACCTATTTGGGGGAAAGGATGCTTCAAACTCCTCCTAAACTGTATTAACAAAGCAAAAGTGACCTCGGATATTTCTGTCCAGCAGACAAAGGAAGCTCATGGCAAGCTCCAGCGGGTCTTCTGGATGTCGTAGTCAACCCTTCTTCTTCTTTTTTTTTTTTTTTTTGCCATTTCTTGGGCTGCTCCTGCAGCATATGGAGGTTTCCTGGCTAGTATTGAATCACAGCTATAGCCACCGGCCTACGCTACAGGTGCAGGAACGTGGGATTCAAGCTGTGTCTGCAACCTACACCACAGCTTAGCTGATGGAGGCCAGGGATCGAACCTGCAACCTCATGGTTCCTAGTCGGATTTGTTAACCACTGAGCCACGACAGGAACTCCTAAAGTCAGCTCTTCTATTGCTTTACAACCTTCTATGGCTCCCACTGCTTTCTGGAGTCCATCCAGGCCCCTCCCCTCCAGATCACCATGCCCTGTGTGACTTAGTACCCCTACCCCTGAATCGCCCTCAGCATTCACTCCTGTTCCCACCTCCAGACATTTGAACGCATCCAGAGACCCTCTCTCTTTCCCAAATGCCCTTCTTTGCTCATCTGGAGAACCACTTAGGGCCAGCCCTGTGCTGAACATTCTGGACACAGTGGCAAAGGAGACAGACATAGTCCTATCTTCACAGCACTCTTGGATTCAGCAAAGGAGACAGGGAAGAAATAAGAATCTCGGGTTATGAGATTAGCCCACAATGCAGGTGCTCACAAAAGATGGCTGCTTTACTTTCCATAAATCATCCTAATTTCTGATTGAGAGACCCCTCTTTCTTCTGGAATCAGTTCCTCTCGGGGGTCCACTTGCCGAAGCCATGCTCTACTTCTGGGTCTTCTCCACGGCCAGGGAGGGATGGATGTGCCCCATTAGGTCCTTAGCCGTTTCTCAGCCCACACAAGTGGCCTCGCTGCCCTTCCCCGCCTCCCCCAGCTTAGAGTGATAAATAGGATTATAATTGGAAATTTCTATACCTCAAAAGACACCAGAAACCAAATTAAAAAAGAAGTGACAAAACAGTATGGTAGTCCCTCAAAAACAGGAGTTTCCCTGGTGGCTCAGTGGGTTAAGGATCCAGTGTTGTCACTGCTGTGGTGAGGATTCGATCCCTGGCCCAGGAACTTCTGCCTAATACTTGCGCAGCCAAAAAAAAAAAAAAAAAATTAAACGCAAAATCACCATTTGATTGAGCAACTCCACTTGTGTGTAGATACAAAAAAGATTTGAAAGCAGGGACTTTCAAAGAGCCACCTGCACATCTGTGTTCGTAACAGTATCATTAACGGTTGCCAAAAGGTGGAAATGAACCAAGTATCCATGACAGATGATAGATAGACACATTGTGGTTTATCCATACAGTGGAATGTTATTCGACCTTAAAAAAGAAGAACATTCCAACACACTCCAACATGGATGAACCTTGAGCACATTATATTGGATGAAATAAGCCACAAAAGAACAGATATTGTAAGATTCCAAGAGGTAGATGGCCTGGCCAGGGGCTAGGGGAGGGGGATGGAGAGTCAATGTTTAATTAATGGTCCCTCCCTGCCCTGACTCCCACTCTCTCCCTTGTCCTCTCTCATCCAGCCACCCAGCCTCCTCACTGGTATTGTTTTTTTATTTTTTATTTTTATTTTTGTCTTTTAGGGCCATACTGGCTGCAAATGGAGGTTCCCAGGCTAGGGGTTGAATTGGAGCTACAGCTGCCGGCCTCCACCACAGCCACAGCAATGCCAGATCTGAGCTGTGTCTGTGACCTATACCACAGCTCACAACAACACTGGATCCTTAACCCACTGAGCAAGGCCAGGGATTGAACCTGTATCCTCATGTATGCTAGTCAGGTTTGTTTACCACTGAGCCACGATGGGATCTCCGCTGTTGTTTTTATTATTTATAACTCATTTTATTATTTATAAGTCATTTTATAACTCATTTATTGGAGTTCCCTTCATGGCTCAACAGTTGATGAGCTCAACTAGGTAGGAGCCATAAGGATGTGGGTTCCATTCCTGGCCTTGCTCAGTGGGTTAAGGATCCAGTGTTGCTGTGAGCTGTGGTGTAGGCAGCAGATGTGGCTTGATTCTGGCATTGCTGTGGCTGTGGTGTAGGCCAGCAGCTGTAGCTCCAATTCGACCCCTAGCCTGGGGACTTCCATATGCCATGGGTGAAGCCATAAAAAGCAAGAAAAAAAATTCATTTATTTTATCATGGTAAAATATACATAACATACAATTTACCGTATTAACCACTTCTAAGTGCACAGCTTAGTGGTATTAAGTACACATTGTGGTGCAACCACCCCCACCATCCATCTCCAGAACATTCTCATCTTCACAAACTGAAACTCTGTTCCCTTTAAACACGGACTCCCCCTCCCTCTCCCTCAGTCCCTGTCCCACCTTCTCCTCCATAGAGTTTGCTGTGAGTAATCCGAGCCTGCTTCTGCGTCAGTCGTCTGCCTTTCTGGTCATCACGTGTGCTGTCTCATTCTCACATAGTCAGGGCTGGGTGGTGAGTACCTCCCACCATCCAGGACTTGGCGATGCCCACCTCCCTAGCAGTACGCCTTGCTGCCATTTGCGATGATGCACGTTGTCCATGTGGCCTCACTAAGCCACTTGGGCGGGCACCATGGATATCCCCATTTTACAGATGAGAAGAATGAGATGAGGGGAAATCTCTTGCTTGAGGCCCTGCAGGAAAATTTTAGTCCAGGCAGCCAGACTCTGGTCTCCAAGGCTGCGCCACCTGGCTCTGTGCCTGGCTGCATGGTGGCATTTTGCTTTATTATTTCCCAGGCACCCCGTTAATCGTCCGAACCGAGCGATTAGCACATCCTTTATATACGGCCTGATGTCTAATTGTCCAGACCATGGAACCGGTGACTCAAAACCTCCCTCCTTAATTGTCTTTCCTGCACAATTAGTACCTTGTTATATATGGTTCTGTGGTTGTCTGCACTTCTGCAATCTACCGGTCTGGCTTCTAATCATCCAGACTCTGTAATTAATGCCTTGTACTAGGGTATCCTCTCTGCATGTTTAGAGCCATGCGCATTCCTGGGGTGGGGATTGGCAGTACCCAGAAGAGGAAAATGCAGCCCCTACCTACAGGGAGGTTATTATCTAGTTGGGAAGACAGCAAGCGAATATAGGATTGGCATTATGCTCATGGGAGCTACAAATCCCGGTCACAGAGTGGGGCTCAGATCAAGGGTGCCCTCTGCTGGAGGAGGAGCAATGGAGGCTGGGTTGTGCAGGATGCATAGGAGTTTGTGAGGTGGAAAGGAATTCCAAACATATGAAACACTGGGATGTTGGAAAGAGCTGGGGATTTGGGTGGGGAGTTAAGAATTAGTGAAACAGCCTGGCTGGAGTGTGGGATTATGGCAGGGGAGAATTTAGGGAGAAAGAGAAAGACTTAATGGGAGTCCTGAATGAGGACATTGAGGAGCAAGTTGAGGGGCTTAGATTTTATGCTCTGGGAATTCATAAGGGAGTTTGAGCAGGAGACAGATTTGATCAGGTTAAATTTTTTTAAAAATAATTATTCTAGTTGCTGTAGGGAGAATAAATTGGAGGCAGAGAAAATGGAGTCCATAGGACCAGGAAGGAGGTGATTTCTTCTGTCTGGAGGTTAAAATTAAAGTGGAATTGAGAGGGTCAGAGGCTATAGGGATGGAAAGGAGCAGACAGATAAGAGAGAAATTTAGGACGTAGAATGGGCAGGATGTGGAAATTGACAGGTGATAGGTGATGATATGGGGGGAGGGAAAGCAGATGCCCAAGTCTTTGATGAAATGCGACAAGATGGGTTGATGGGGTCATTCCCAAGACAAGGACAGGAAGGTTTGTAATGAAGATTCAAACCTCCATTTGAGTCCTATCTGCTGGAGGAAATACCTGGCTCTCCTGGTTTGGAGCACAGAAAGCTGTTCAGGATTTGGGATCAGACTTGGAATCTCCAAAGCTATAGGAGTGAGTAAATTCACCAAGAGAAAGAGCAGAGACCTGGAAGCAAGAAACCAGAAGAAATGTTTGCTGTTAAAAGCTACCGAGATTCCGGGGATGAGGGCGGCGGGGGGGGGGGGGGTATTTGTTATGCGGCACCATCATAGCATTAGCTTGCTGATACAAGTCTCCATAAACAGACTCTGAGCCCTCTGAGCTCAGGTCCCTTTAGACAGACATGAAAACATATCCCATCTGGGGCAGCTCCATTCACACATCTCAGAAATCCCCAACTAGACGGGAATCTAGCCTCCTGCAGCTGCTCCCTGAATTAAGAAACTCAAGGGGTTCCAATAGGTTCTGTGGTAAATTACCCATGAAAGTACCAGGAAAAACCTAGCTCGGGTGGGTGCAGGGGGTGGGGGAGAAGATTAGCGATGATATATCTACAGGGAAAAAAAAAAGATTTTGGAGCTCAGTGGCGGAATATTCTATAAGAATGCTTTAAAAGCAAACACAGGAGACATGAGCAGTTTTTAAAATGACAGACAATACAATGGAAGATAATATATTTAAAACCCATATCAACTGTTAACAGACCATAAAAATACAGCTACATTAATCTGAGCTGTCTGTCACGGGCCCTCGGAGCAGCTGTGTGATTTTATAGTTTTGCTCCTGGAGGTTTCCTTGACACTTCCACAAATACATCTCAATTTATTTAGATAAGGACAATAGAAATATTGTGCTTCTTCTCCCCCCCCCCTTCCTTCTTCCCTTCTTCTTCCTCTGCTGCCTCCCCAAACAGCTGAGAAATCTGACAGAGCTGGCCACAGAGTTTTTTTTTTTTAAGTTTTTTTTCTTTTTTCTTTTTTTTTCTCTTTAGGAGCACACCTGCACTATATGGAGGTTCCCAGGCTAGGGGTCAAATCGAAGCCACATCTGCTGGCCTGTACCACAGCCACAGCAATGCAGGATCCGATCTGCATCTGCAACCTACACCACAGCTTACAGCAATGCTGGATCCTTAACCCATTGAGCAAGGCCAGGAATCAAACCCACAACCTCATGGATACTAGTCGGGTTTGTTTCCGCTGTTCCACAATGGGAACGCCCTAAAAGTTTTTAATTTTTAATTTAATTTTTTTTTTTTTGGCTGGGAGAAAAGTTCCTATTGGGTTCTGGGACCCCAAATATCAGGGTGATGGGGAAAGGCCAGGTTGGTGCCTTTTGCCGCTGTATGTCTGTAAGCAAAGTCTCACCCTCTCTGAAGTCTGTTGGACACCTGCTCACACACCTGCTCCTCCTCCTGCACCCTGTCTGTGCAGAGAGCACCCCTCACACATGGCTAAATCCATGCTCTTGTAGGATTGTCCATGTCCCATCATCGCTGTTGCCACCTCCTGCCTCCCCCTCCCCAACTCAGTTCCCACCACAAGGGTCCTCCTCCCTGCTCTGCCTACCTGCTGGCCATGATCCTGCCCCAGGGCCTTTTCACTTGCTGTTCCCTCTTCTTAAAAGGACCTCTCCTCATTCTCCACATAGCTGGCTCTTCTTCGTGTTTCAGCTTAATGAAACCTCCTCCCAGAGGCCCTCGCTGACTACTCCTAGATAAAGAAGTTCCCCTGGTCCTTCTTTTCACATCACATCATATTCCGTTTCCTTTCTGGTACTTACCGTCTCTGAAAATATTTTATTTGCCCATTCAATTGTTTACTGTGTGTCTCTCCCACACAGAGCTCCATGAGATCAGGGTTGCAGCATATGAAATTTCCCAGGTTAGGGGTCAAATCAGAGCTGCAGCTGCCGGCCTGCACCACAGGCACAGCAAATCGATATCCAAGCTGGGTCTGCCACCTACACCACAGCTCATGGCAATGCTGGATCCTTAACCCACGGAGCGAGGCCAGGAATCAAACCCACAACCTCATGGATACTAGTTGGGTTCGCAACCCGGTGAGCCACAGTGGGAACCCCATGAGATCAGGGTTTTGTTTGTTTAATTTTGTTGGTCTGTTTTGGCCACTGCTGTCTTCCTGGGGCCTGCAACAGTGCTTGGTACACAGTGGGTGTTCAGTAAATACCAGCTGAGGGATTGAAGGAAACAGGGAGTGACCAGGTCTTTTGGAGGGAGAATTTGCAATTGACCTGTGGGACCCGAGGTTTCTCTCCTTCTGCTGGGGCAGGGTTCCCACCTGATGGTTCAAGACCCCACCTCCAGTGCCAGGCCAGCCACTATGAGTTCTGCTGCCCATGTGTCCCCTCCCCGTAAGAACTCCTGGCCAAGAACGAAGCTCCTGTCTTAGGCCCCTGGCCCTGCCCTGCCTCCTCCCTATCCAAAGCATCCCAGACAAGCAGCCCAGAAATCGTCGCTGCCACAGATGAAACTTGCCTGCTGCTGGGAAAGGCCCGGCACAGATGTCCCCAAGATGGAACATCTGGGCCACGTGTTACCAGCAGCTGGTGGGAGCTAGGACGCCACAAGGCACAGTGACATCTCTGGGAGGCTGGGTGGCCCTAAGTTGCCTCCCAGTCCCACCATCTGTCTGCAGTCGAAACTTGCCTGCTGATTTCTTTGGGCCAGGGAGGAGAGGACCCCAAAGCTGAAACTGTCATGCTTAATTCTTTCATTTCTCCCCTCCCCATTTTCACCAATCAGGGGGATTTGGGGATTTATGTTTTTATCTTGAGTCCAGTCGCTTTGCTCCATCCCACTCCTGCTGCCACTGCCTGGGCCAGGCCACTGGCCTCAGTCTCCTGGACAAGGGCAATAGCATCTCTCGGGTTTGGGCCCTTCTCGCTCCTTGCCCTCACCTCCTCTCACTCTTTTCCAGCCACACCAGCCTCCCTGATGATCTTGGAACATGCCAGATATGGTTCAGCCTCAGAGACTTGGCCCATACCATGCCATTGGCCCAGGACATTCTCCTCTCCAGATCTACCCAAGGCCTGCTCCTCCTCCTCCTCCTCCTCCTCCAAGTCTCTGCTCAAATGTCTGCTCCTCCAAGAAGCCCTCATGATTTCCCTCACGAAGCCCATCTTAGTCCATTTGGGCTGCTATCGCAGAATGCCATAGACTGCATGGCTGATACACAAAACATTGACTCCTGACAGTTCTGGAAGCTGGAAGGACAAGATTGAGATGCTGGCAGATCTTGGGTCTGCAGAGGATGTGTTTCCTGGTACATAAATGGCCATGTCCTCACTGTGTCCTCCCAAGGTGGACTGAGCTCTCTGGGATCTCTTTGATTTATTTATCATTTTATTTTATGTTATTTTATTTTTTGTCTTTCTGCCTTTTGAGTGCTGCTCCTGTGGCATATGGAGGTTCCCAGGCTAGGGGTCGAATCGGAGCTATAGCCACGGGCCTATGCCACAGCCACAGCAATGCCAGATCCGAGCCGTGTCTGTGACCTACACCACAGCTCACAGCAACGCTGGATCCTTAACCCCCTGAGCAAGGCCAGGGACCGAACCTGCAACCTCATGGTTCCTAGTCAGATTTGTTAACCTCTGAGCCACGACGGGAACTCCTGGGATCTCTTTTGTAAGGGCACTGATTCTATTCATGAGGGCCCCATCCTCATGAAGCACCTCCTGCAGGCCCCGCCTCCTAGTACATTCACACTAAGGATTAGGTTTCAACGTATGAATTTGGAGGGACACCAAAATTCAGCCTATAGCACTCTCCGCATCTGCCCTGACCCCGTCTCCTCCACTCGTCTCCCACTCCGTGGGTCACCTTCTCTCTGCCCCAAACTCTCTTCTCTTTGCCTGGCAGATTCTTGCTCACGTTCTTAGCTCATTTCTTCCAACCTCCCAGCCCCAGGGCCCCTTATCCGGACCCCCTTGACCCCGAGGGACTAGGTGAGTCTGCACATAGCTCTGTGCCCAGCCATCCTGGGGTCCCTTGGGAAGCTCTCAGCAGAGGGCTGGACAAACAGAGGTTATCATAAAATATCTGCTGCTCTGTCACTTTTTCGCCTCAGGCCCCTCTTGGCCAGGGTTTACTCCCAGAATTTCCATGAAGGAAAGGTTGGCTGTAGCATTGGTTTGGAAGGGACGGGGTGGCTGGGGATCCGAGGGACCGACTTGAAGCTGGATTTGCACAGCACACTCACTTCTCGAACTTGGGTTTTCAGTTTCTTTGGGGTGGCTCTCAGCCCCTGATGGAGACTTTAGAAGGGTCTGAAGTCCCCCCAAACTACCCCTTGGCTGTTCCTGTCTCCCCTTCTGGCTACCCAAGTGCCCAGCCCCCTCCTGGCATTTCTCTCTTGCCCCTGTTGTAGATGGCAGATATCACCTCACGATATTCAATCACATTATCAGAAGCACCAAAGAGACTAGCGATGAAAATTGTTGACTCTGTAACACGTGACCTGAGTTCAAATCCCAGGTTGCCATTTGTGTTCATTTTGTGTGACCTTGGGAAAATATTTGCCCTCTCTGAGCCTCAGTTTTCCCATCTCTAAAATGGGGATAATGGTACCTACCTCTTACACTTGTTAGAAGGATTCAATGAGTTCCTATGCCATTTATTTCTAAAACCAGGCTGGGCGCACGGGAATTTCCCTAAGAAATGTGTGTTAGCTGTTTTTACTGTTATTACTTTTATTTTTTCAATCCCCCAGGGCCCATACCCAGCACCTGAGTACACAGGTCCTGCACCCCCTCCCCAGCCCCTGCTCTATGCTGAGAGAAGATTCTAGAAGAAGGGGAAAGGGCTGCCTGGTGGGTCATCTCAGCACCACATTTGCAGAGAGAGCCCAGTGCGTTGACTTAGAACAGAGCTTTGTGTTGGGGACTTTTGGGAGTTTAGCAGGGAGGAGCTGAAGGTCCCAGTCCACCAGGTGACTTATACTCTCAACCGCCCCAGGGCCGAGTGGGTTAAAAATTAAGATCTCAAATGGGACAGCCTCTTCACAAGCCTAGGGACCTTAAAAAAACTCAGTTCCAGTCCCTAGCAGTGACCCTGGGGGTGACCTTTGCCTGAAGGCTCAGCCAGCCAATGAGGAAGCCCGCTGTGGGTGCCTGGAAACCGTTTCCATGACACCCAGGAGCTGTGGTCCCTCTAGAAGGGCCTGGTCTGAGAGTAAGGGGCTGGGGGGGGGGAATGCTTGCTCGGTAACCATGGCAACACCAGCAGCTGCGGGAGGCAAGCCCAGCTGGCAAGGAGGCACCTGCCCCCTGGACCCCAGTGCTGCCACTGCCCCCAGGGCCCTCCTCCTGGTGCAGGCAGGGAGAATGAGGCCAGAGACACCTGTCATCCATTCTAGGTGGCCCTTCAGAGATGAAAATTGCACCCTGCCTGTGCTAAGGTGAGGGTCCCTCATGGGAAAGGGTGGGGCCTTGGGAGGCAAAGCAGAGATCCTGCAGGCTTGGCCAGGGGGGCAATCCGGAAGGGCTTCCTGAAAGAGGCTGCCCTTTTTCAAGCTTCATTGGTAAAGGCTGTTGCCACGTCAGCACCCCACCTATTCCACGATTTATTTAATATCTGCCTTCCACTGACTCACGTCTTCTCAAGTAAGTGTATTTAAAAACAGAGTCTTCGCTTCCCTACTGCAAATGGAAAGCTCGTTGCACCTGCCCAAACAGAAGGTGGGCGGCAAAACACACATAATGCAAACAAAACATAGTCATTCCATCTAGCGAGGATTCACTGCCCACCCAAGCCTGGGAGCCTGCAGCCTGCTTTCACTTTGCTTACAAGACAATGAGTGAGAGAAAAGGTTTAAAACCCCCTGAGTTCCCACAACACGCTCTCCTTTACATCATCAGAGGTAATGAAAGCTTGGAAAGGGAGATGTTTCTCACTGTGGGAATGAATGCTACATATTTAATAATCCAGAATCACTCTGGGCCCCAGCATTGAGGGGACCTGCAGAATGAAATTCCATTAGGCGGAAAGGAAGGGTGTTCTAGCCAGGAGGGCACAACACAGGCAAAGGCTCAGAGGAAGAGGAGAGTGCAGCTGTGAGAGATTTTTCTCCCCAGGCCAGAAGGAACAGAGTCTTCTGGTTTTTCTAATGTTTTCCAATGGAGGAAGGGGGGAAAAAAGCAAATGAACAGTGGGGTGGGTCTTAGTGGGAGAGGGCTTGGGGCTCTGGTTCTGAAAGAGTTCTGTATGGGATTGTTTGGGAGGAAGAAGCATTATTTGGGTGGTGATTCCAGGTAGCAACAGAGAGGGAGGGGAAATGGAGACTGGCAAGGGAAGGAGCCAGCATGGGGGCATCGATGAGCAGTGACTGTTGTGAGCATCTAGGACACAGTCTTGCTGGGGACTCAGGCAGACTGTGCAGAGCAAGCCTCAGAGTTGTCCCACTTATATATTAAAGGCTCTGACAAGTCCTGCAGAAGAGATATCTGTTGAACACTTTCCCAGATGAGCTTAAACATAAAAGCTTTATCCACAGCAGTTTCCCAGATATATTGTTTTTTGTTTTTTTTGTTTGTTTGTTTGTTTTTCTTTTTAGGGCCATGCCTGCTAGGGGTCGAATCAGCTAGGGGTCAAATCTGAGCTGCAGCTGTTGGCCTATGCCACAGCCACAGCAACGCCAGATCCAAGCTATATCTACAATCTACACGGCAGCTTGTGGCAAGGCTTAACCTGCTGAGTGAGGTCAGGGATAAAACCCTCATCCTCACAGATACTAGTCAGATTGTTAACCCATTGGGCCACAACGGAAATTACCAGACATATTTTTTGAGGCATCGCATCATACCACTGCCTTGTCTTGGCCTCCTCTTATATCTAGGTTGTGACATGAGATAGAGTTAAGTTAACAAACTGACAATAAAACAAAATTAATAATAATTATTATTAGTCTTTCCTCAAGAGGACGTATACTGGCTTAGGTATCTGAAAAGCCCAAAGTTCCCTTCTTTCAGGTATGGCTGGATACAGGAGGTGAAATGATGATATTGATGCTATTTTTAAAAACATACACCTTTTTTTGGAGTTCCCGTCATGGCTCAGTGGTTAACGAATCTGACTAGGAACCATGAGGTTGCAGGTTCGATCCCTGGCCTTGCTCAGTGGGTTAAGGATCCGGTGTTGCAGTGAGCTGTGGTATAGGTTACAGACATGGCTCGGACCTGGTGTTGCTGTGGCTCTGGCATAGGCCAGTGGCTACAGCTCTGATTCGACCCCTAGCCTGGGAACCTCCATATGCTGTGGAAGTGGCCCAAGAAATGGCAAAAAACAAACAAAAAAAAACAAAAAACAAACAAACAACAACAACATACACTTTTTTTTTTTTCTTTTTAGGGCTGCACCTGTGGCATATGGAAGTTTCCAGGCTAGGGGTCGAATTGGAGCTATACCTGCTGGTCTACACCACAGCCACAGCAACACCAGATCTGAGCTGCATCTGTGACCTACACCACAGCTCAGGGCAATGCCAGATCCTTAACCCACTGACTGAGGCCAGGGATCAAACCTGCATCCTCATGGATGCTAGTCAGATTTGTTTCCGCTGAGCCATGACAGGAAGTCCTAAAAACATATACATTTATTGAGGCATAAGTGACATATAAATAGGCGGAAGTGTATACTTTGATGAGTTGCAACATGCGTATATGTCCATGAAACCAGCACCATGATCAAGAAAATAAATATATCATCCCACAAATTTTTCTTGTGCCCTTTTAGAATGTCTGCCTGGCATTGTAATAGGGCATGGAGTTTGAGAGATAAAATTTAGTGCCTTAGTCAAGGCTCTGTTTTGGTTGTAAACATGGGAATTTAACAAGTCTGGGGGGAAAAATCATACAAACAGGTATCAGCAACTGCAAATTCCAGGGTCCAGCTTCAGGCATAGCTGGATCCAGAAGTTGAGCTGATGTTATTGGATATCTCTTTCAGTGTCTCATCTTGGCTTTCCTCTAGGCGGACTTCATTCACAATCAGACCCCCTATTCTTAGAGTCAAAAAAGGCCCCAAACTCAAGGCTTATTTCTCTTTCCAGTCAGCCAGGCAAGCCAAAATAGTAACTCTCCTGCCTATTGGTTCCAGCAAAATCCAAGACTAATTCTGATTGGCTTAGCTCATATCATATGGCCACATCTGAATCATTCACCACAGTGGCTGAAGGATGTGATGCTCCCACTAACCAGCTCAGGGTCACTCCAGAGTGAGAAATGTGCCAGGGTGGGTTCAGGCTGGTGGTAGGGAGCATGGTCAGCATTTGTCACCCATAGCATCCGAACTAGCCCAAACATCCAGGGTTTAAATCTTAAGTTCACCATGATAGGCTGTGTAACATTGGAAAAATGACCTGCCCTCTCCAGAAGTCTGTTTCTCCATCCACAAAAAAAGACCTATGGGGAGCCCATGACTGAATCCTCGAGACATGGGGCTGCAGCGTGTCTGAAACACCCAGGAGCCTGGATAGGACCCTGCCTCCCTCTGACCTCTATCCTGGGACTCCAAGGCCCCAATTACTGAGTCCTTACTATATTCCATGCCTTATCACAGGGATCCATGCCAGCGACCACCCCAGTCTCAGCCCATCCTAGAGGAAAATTCATAGACAACATAACCGATCTACACAGGTAATTTCAAAAAACATTAACTTGCTACTTATAATATAAAGGAGAAATTAAAAGAATATTCTTTATAATAAAAATTCTACGTATTTAAATATGTAAATGCGCCAGCAGCACCATGATAAAAGATACAGCAAAACCAGCAGAGGCAGCCTCTGCCTAATGGGCTACCACCATTGCTTCTCTGGACCAGGGCAGTTACCTCCACCTTGGTCTTCTGCTTCCCTTCTTCGCTCCCCATAGTCTGTCCTCCCTAAAGCCACCAGAGGACCCCCATGAGCACCTGGGTCCTCACCCACGTACGTTCCCCACCCCCTCTGCCCACAGCCCTCCAGGGCTCCCAACTCCCTTGGGGTAAAAGCCCACATCCTCCTATGTCCCACAAGGCTCTGCACAGCCTCCTACCCCCACCCCACCTCACCTGTCCCCTCCCTGCCCTCACCTCCTCTCTCTCTACCCCTTGCTCACTCTTCTCCAGCCACGTGGTCCTCTTCCCTGTTCCTCCAACATACCACAGTCCTGCCCCAGGACCTTTGCACGGACTTTGCCTGGAACACTTTTCTCCTAGACACATCCTTATCTGGCTTCTCCTCACCCCTGAAGTCTCAGCTCAAATGTCACCTTTTCTCAGAACTCCTCCCTGACCCTCACTTAAATATACCCCCAACCCTTCCTTTACTCCCTATCGCATCCCTCCCTTTGCTTTTCTTCTCTGAACAACACTTTCTGACTTTTCCTTAATTCAGTTGTTTCTTTGTTGTCTGGTCTAGGAGCCCTGTGGCAGCTGCCAGTGCCTGGCACATGGCAGTCTTACAAAAGTGTCCATTCCACGAAGGTTTAAATGAGTACATTGTCTCATGCCCACTTTCTGGATGAGGAGGATGAGGCACGGAGAGGTAAGTTTGTCTGGAGGCAGAGCTGGGCTTGAGAGAGTCCAGAACTAACACTCTTAACTCTGATGCCCAAATCCTGGTTCCTTGAGGAACCAGATGGTGAGTAGAGAGGAGCAGGAAACAGCAGTGAAGGGGTTAACCGCCCCCCCCCCCAACTTGAGTCACCAAGCCTGGGTCACTTTGTGCCGAATTCACACATCCACACGCGGTTTCTGGCTCCCTTGGCTCACTCACCACCCCCCCTCCCAGGGGGAAGCATACTCGTTTCCATGGCAACCATGTTGTCTCCTGGTCTGACTGGGGCTGAGTGACAGTCATTGGGGCCAGATGAAGTCACTTGCCACCCACGCCGGAGAGAGAAGAGCCGGCCCAGAAGTGCCAACAGCAGGGACGAACTCAGAGGTTCACTTCACCCACCAGCAGGCAGGAGCTGAGAGAAAAAATCTGCCCACTGCCCACCATTCCACTATTAGAGCTTCATGCCTTGGTGTCTTAAAGACTTTGCTGGTGCTGGGGCTTCCGAGAGAGCTTAAATCCCCAGGGTGTGGGACTGAGTGTCCCAAAGGAGCAATTGCATCTGATCCATTCCCAGCACTGAGCCTGGCACACAGTAGGTGATCAATAAAGGTTTGGGAAGGAAAGGAGGGAGAAAGGGAGGGGAAGGGATTGTTGGCCAAAACACTTTAGTCCTTACCTAACACTCTAGATTTCATCTAGGATTTTGTTTATCCACCCACACTTCCCTTATCAGTTAACCTCTCTGTTATCAGCTCAGGCTTTTAGTTATCTGCTCACACCTTAGTTATCAGCTCACACTTTAGTTATCAGCTAACACCTCAGCTATCATCTTTGTCAGAAAGGTTCAGGGAAGGCTGAAGAATCAGGGACCGAGCCTCCGAACACAGGATTCTTGCCCTCAAATCCCTTCGTCCCCTCCCCACCCAACTCCTAGGGGAGCAAACAGAGTTGACTCTTTGCAGGAAGCTGGGTAGGGACAGTTCTGAACCTAAGGGAATCGCAAGGTGAAAAATGTGGGCTCAGTTCTTGAGGGAGGATTTTCCTATCAGTGGAACTATCAAAAATCTGAATGGCTTAGGTAGTAATGAGGTCCCCATCACAAGAGGTCACCAAGGCAAGCTAGCACCTGTGCTTGGGCGGATGTGGAAAGAATTGGAATGGGAGGATGCCGAGAGTCCTTTATTTTCAATTCTAAAATTTGATGACAATTCTAAGTTTCTGTTCCTGGAATTCAACAGTAAGCCACAAGCTTCCAAAATGTGAGAGATCTGGGCAGACATTGTAAAATCTTCTGATTAGCTGTATGATTCACTGATTCCACAACATTTACTGACCACATGCTGTGAGCCAGGCCCTGTTCTGAGGACCAGAACACAGCAGGGACCAAAACAGACAATGCATGACAGTTTTGGGTGGAGACAGGCAGAAAGAGTTAAAGCAATGTGTTATAATCTATTTGGATGTGCAATGATGGGGGGGCAGGGGCGGGGACACAGCAAGGAGGAGGGGCTCTATGAGTGACTAGGGGCTGGAGATTCTAGCTATTACAGTGACATTTAAGCTGAGACCTGATGAAGATGAAGGAAAAAGCCATGTGGACAAAGAGTGTTCCAAGCAGAAGAAACAGCCAGGGGAAAGGTCCTGAGGCAGGAATGTGCCTGGTATATTTGAAGAACAACTAGATGATAGAGGAGGATTGGAGGGGAGGTAGATGTGCCTGAGGTTGTGCCATCTGAGCTGAGAAGAAGCTATACCTGCAAGAGCCAGAGGCTTCCCAAGCAGAAGGAGCAGTACATGCAAGGGTCCTGGGGCAGGAATGAGCTTGGAGAGGGAGAAAGAAAAGGGCACACAAACACAGAATCAGAGAGAGCACCAGATGGACAGAGACCAAGAGACAGAGAGAAACCGAGACAGAGGCAGACACAGAGAATCTTCCATTGATAGGTGTTATGGGTTGGGTTTCACCCTCCCCAAGTTCATATGTTGAAGTCATAACCCCCAGGATCTCACACTGCAATCTTTTTTGGAAATAAGGTCATTGCAGATGTAATTAGTTCAGTTAAGGTGAGGCCGTACTGGAGGAGAGTTGGTCCCTAATGTAATATGATTGGAGACCTTAAGAAAGAGAGAAATTTGGACACAGACAGGTATACAGGGAGAAGGCTTTGTGAGCAAGTAGATGGCTGCTTTCAAACCAAGGAGAGGCACAGAACAGACACTTCTCTCACAGCCCTCACAACGGACCAACCTAGGCAACACCTTAGTCTCAGACTTCCAGCCTCCAAAAAGGTGACAATGCCTGCTTAAGCCCCCAGTTTTTGGTATTTTGTTACAGTGGCCACAGGAAAGCAGTGCTCAGGATGAGCCAGTGCATTACCAAATGACTGGTTTGTTGGGCCACATCCACAGCAGCAGAAGTTCCCAAGCCAGGGAACAATCCCAAGCCACAGCAGCAACCAGAGCCACAGCCATGACAATGCTGAGTCCTTAACGACTAGGCCACCAGGGAACTCCATGAATGACTGCATTGGAAAGTCAGGAACTGTTCTGCAAATGTGATGTCAGCCCTGATCAAGCTCACCCCAGATGGAGGGATAGACTACAGGGAATTTCTAAGTCAGGGGTTCAAATCTCACACTTGCATCTTCAGGAGTTGGTAGGTCTAAAGACTACGGCCCAAACCTATGATTCATTGCACAGAATTCTCCCCATGGACACCCTCTCCCACTCTGCTCCCAAAAGTAGGGACTCGCTGTCCTTTTTACAGATGAGGAAGCTGAGGTTCATAAAGGACACAGTTTACAAAGATGTCCCCAGGGATCCTTGCCTCTTGGTCCTCCTGCCCTTGTGTAATCCTCTCCCCCTGTTTCTAATGAATAGAATACAGCAAAAATGATGGATGTCAGAGTTCCCGTTGTGGCTCAGTGGTTAACGAATCTGACTAGGAACCATGAGGTTGCTGGTTTGATCCCTGGCCTTGCTCAGTGGGTTAAGGATCCGGCGTTGCCGTGAGCTGTAGTGTAGGTTGCAGACGCGGCTCGGATCCTGAGTTGCTGTGGCTGTGGCGTAGGCTGGCGGCTACAGCTCTGATTCGACCCCTAGCCTGGGAACCTCCATATGCCACGGGAGCGGCCCTAGAAAAGGCAAAAAGACAACAACAAAAAAACGATGGATGTCACTTCCATGGAAGGGTTATAAAAAGACTCTGACTTCCATCTTGACTCTTATCTTCTGACTCAGTTTGGATAAAGCCACCTGTCATGGTAGGGAGGCTCATGTGGCAAGGACCTGAGAGTGGCCTCCAGCCAATAGCCAGTGAGGAAATGAATAATGCGGTTGACCACAGGAGCTTGGATGTGGATCCTGCTCCAGTCAAACATTCAGATGAGACTCCATCCCCGATACCATGTTGTAGCCTAAAGCACAAGACCGTGTTCAGCAATGCCCAGACTCCTGATCCACAGAAATAGATAGTAAATGTAATTTCATTTTTGTCTTTTTAGGGCCACACCTGCAGCCAATGGAAATTCCCTGGCTTAGGAGTCAAATCAGAGTTGCAGCTGCCTACCTATACGGCCACAGCAATGAGAGATCTGAGCCACCTCTGCAACCTACACTGCAGCTCACAGCAATACCGGATGCCCAACCCACTGAGTGAGGCCAGGGATCGAACCCGAGTCCTCGTGGTTATCAGTCGGGTTTGTTACACCTGAGCCACAATGGAAACACCAGTAAATGTCATTTTTTTTTCTTTTTTCTTTTGTCTTTTTAGGGCTGTACCCACGGCATATGAAGGTTCCCAGGCTAGGGGTTGGATTGGAGCTATAGCTGCCAGCCACAGCCACAGCAATGTCAGATCCAAGCTGTATCTGCGACCTGCACCACAGCTCATGGCAACACTGGATCCTTAACCCACTGAGTGAGTCCAGGGATCAAACCCACATCCCCATGGATCCTAGTTGGGTTCATTAACCACTGAACCACCATAGGAACACCATAAATGTCATTTTTAAGCCAAAAAGTTTTGGGGTAATTTGTTATATGGCAACAGCTAATCAAACAGACAATCCCTCACCTAGGTCACATAGTAGAAATGAGGAGCAGAATTTGAACCCAGGACTCCATAGAGACTTGTCCAATATCTTGCTCTCTACAATGACCAATGAACCCTTTCCTAGATTTGCTGTGTGAGTAGTGCTTTGAACTCCCCCCACCAAAATATATATATGGAGTTCCTATTGTGGCTCAGTGAGTTAAGAACCTGACTAGTATCCATTAGCATGTGGGTTCAATCCCTGGCCTTGCTCCGTGGATTAAGGATCTTGTGTTGCTGTGAGCTGTGGTGTAGGTCGCAGACATGGCTTGGATCAGGCATTGCTGTGGCTGTGGTATAGGCCAGCAGCTGCAGCTCTGATTTGACCCCTAACCTGGGAATTTCCATATGCTGTGGGAGCAGTGCTAAGAAGACAAAAAAAAAAAAAAAAAGTTGTGGGTCCCACTTATTTGAAAATTCCCTTGAATTCTGTTTGTGTTCTTTCTGTTTCTTGAATTCATCAAGGTTTCTCCAACCCCAGGGCCTTTGTACTTGCTATGCCTTCTGCTTAGAGCAGCCTCCCCCTGACTTGCTCCCCCACTTGCTTCAGGTCCCAGCTCAAATGTCACCTCCTCAGAAGGAGCCTCCCTCATGCCCCCTGCCTAAACTAAAGTTACCTCTTAGTCTCTCTCTAGCACATTAGCCCACATTTTATTTTCCAGGGAATCCTCGTCAGAAAGTATTTCAGAAAAAAATATGAAGAAAAAAAATGTTTGCTGTTTTATCAGCTGTCTGATTCATGGAGCAGGGATTTTTGCCTGCCTTAATCACAGCTGTGATTAACACCTAGCCCCTAACACCCAGCACAGGATCAGGCACACAGTAAATGCTGGAGTAAACCCACATGGAGCTGGTTTGGGACCTTGCATATGTGCCTTCACAGCTTTGAGATTCAGTTTTCATGTCAATGAAAGGGGACAATCCTCTTCCCTCATAGAATGGCTGCTGACCCCCTTGAGGAAGTGGGAAAGCCCAATGGGGTCACAGACCCACCCAGGGATGTCCTTTTCAGGTCACAGGGGCACCTCGCTGTCCATGGTGCTGAATCACGCTGGTGTGGGCATTTCCTGTGCCCTGCCTGCTGCAGCTCCTTGAGAGGAAATCTACACTGTACACAGTCCAGGCTGTAGAATCTGGGGTTTCAGAAACCCACATGGTCCTTTCACAGAACTAACACCCCAGCTACTATCTGAGCACCCTAAACACCCAAGCCCCACCTGGCCCCAGCCTCAGGTCTATTTCCCCAAGTGACAATTCCAGGGATCATGGGTTAATAGCTGTAATTTCTAACCTAGTCTCTCAGTCTCCCTTTCTCTCTTTCCAGGCATCTGTCTCTTTCTATGTCTCTAGGTGTCTATCTTCTTTGTCTGTCCATGTCTTTTTTTATTTTTATTTTTTTTGCTTTTTAGGACCACATCCACGGCATGTGGAAGTTCCCAGGCTGGGGTGTGAATCGGAGCTAGAGCTGATGGCCTACACTACAGTCACAGCAACTCAGGATCGAAGCCACATCTGTGACCTACACCACAGCTCATGGCAACGCTGGATCCCCGATCCACTGGGTGAGGCCAGGGATCAATCCTGCCTCCTCATGGATACTAGTCAGATTTATTTCAGCTGTGCCACAACAGGAACTCCCTCCATGCTTTTTTTTTATCTCTATCTCTCTCTGCCCCACACCCCCAATCACTCCGAAGCGCCAAGCCCTTCACACTGTCTGCAACAGACTCAACTTTCTCCAGCCACCTGGAGTGGGGGGTGAGGAAGAAACAAAGTGAAAACTCACACCTCTCTCGCTTCCTGAACATCAGCCATTACATGCCACAGAGCATGGGGGCATAAATGGTCATTGCGTCCTGCCCCAGTCCTGGCTCCTGTTACCTCCCCCTGCCTCAGCCTCCATCTATTCAGTGATGTGATTGGTAGATTACCTTTTAGCACCTCCCCAATTCCCAAGGGCCACTCCCTGCTCCCCACCTAAAAAAAATCTCATTAGTCCCTGAACACCTGGAAGTGGAACATGAGGTGTGTGAATAATTTATTTTGTGAGTCATTTTAATATTTGATAATAATTGTGATGATCTGTTTGGCTTTATGGCGCTGTTTGTGTGTCATTAAGATAGAGCCAGAGATGGGCAATGCCACTGCAGTATCTCTGAATTAGCGGAGGTGAATTGTCCCCGTGGGGGCACAGAGCAGGGGCTCTAGGCTAGGAGAAGGAAGCAGTCTTGAGGAATATTGACGCAAATTGAGTATCACAAGTGGTCAGTGGGCTTAATTGTACCAAGACTGCAGCTACAGATCAGCCTCATCTGCTTTTTTCTTTCATTCATTCATTCATTCCCCCAAACATTTACTCGTTTATTCAAAATCTCTGTTAGGACAGAATGTTTATGTTCTCCCCCCATCCCCAGTTCATATGTTGAAGCCCTGACCCCTGATGGAATGGCATTTGGAGGTGGGGCCTTTGGGAGGTAATTAAACTTAGAGGAGTTCCCAAGAGTGGGGCTCCCATGACAGGATTAGTGCCCTTATAAGAAGAAGGAGAGAACAGAGTCCTTTCTTCTCCATGTGAGGATATAGTGAGAAAGCAGCTGCCTGCAATCCAGGGAGAGAGCCACAAGGAACTGAATTAGCCACTACCTTGGTCTTGGACTTAGGAGTCTCTAGAGACTCTAGGAGAAATATCTGCACTTTAAATTGCCAAGTCTATGGTATTTTGTTATAGTAGCCTGAGAAGACTATGATTGTCCCCAAAGGTCTTCGTTGCACTTAAGTTAAGCTCAGATTCCCCACTGTGATCTACAAGAGTCCTCCAAGTTTAGCCTCTTCATGACCTTTCTGCTCTCACCTCCTTCCCTGCCCCCCTACTCTGCTCCAGCCACACCAGCCTCCCTGCTTTTCTCCAATCCACAAACACATCCCCACCTCAGGGCCTTTGCACTTGCAGTGCCCTTCTCCTAACATATGCCCTATCCCAGTCTCTTCCTGTGAGGAGCTTCTCTCCTTCAAGCCTCAGCTCACATGTCACCTCCTAGATCTCACAGTGGTAGGATTTGGAGAGGGGGTGTGCTTGGCTGGGAGTTCCATGTGGTCAAAGACTTGGTGCCAAGACTTGTTGAGACTGAATCAGCTGAACATAAGGATGTGCAGGTGGAGAGGTGGGCAGGGCTGGGATAACCAGGTTGGGAGAAAAGATGCTGGAGTAAAAGCCTGGGAGCTGGGCTGGACAGGGTCTTGAAAATCAGGATAATAATTTAAGCTCCATGCTAGAAGAAAACATTTTAGCTCAATCTTAGTCAGAGTCACCTGGCCACTTCCTTCCACCAGAGTGCATCCCTGTGACCCTCTGGTTTGGTGCCTCCCACATCTCAGCATCTCACAGGGAGTACCATCCCATCCAAAGTGAGAGATGAAGAAACCCACGCTTGGCATCCGCAATGGGCTGGCCAGACTCTAAGGGGAACTCAAGATAACAGGTCCCAGGAAGGCTGGAGCTCTAGGTTTCCACTAGAAATTCTCTAGTTGCCCATGTTCCTCTCCAGAAACACTCTTCTTTCTCATCCTTGCCCAGGCCCTTGAAGAGGCTCATCTGCATAAACAGAGTCCATGGTCTCCCACTGGCCAAATCCTGTTGGGTTCAACCAATGTTGAAGCAGTGGTGAGTGACCAGGGAAAGTGGTCAGGGTATTTGTTCTCCCAGCTCCCATTCTTCTGCACTACTGTGGAGCACCCGAGCCCCTTGCAAGCCTATCTCCCATTGGATTCCAACAACCATATTCTCCCTTCCCTCCTCAGACCTAGACCTGATAATAGCTCCCCATGTTTGCAGCCCCTGGGTACCACACTATGCCCTGAGGGTTTCCCATTACCCTGCCTACCCCTCTGTAAATAATCCTCTGTTAAATGTTGACAACCCTGTTTGAATGACTGTCCTTTTTCTCCAGGACGGTGAACTACTCAGTTATGGAGCAATAAGCATCTGAGCCCTCTAATCATATAAGGATTAGAGCCTTATATGACAAGCCATAATGTTATTGTAACCAATTAGGACCCTATGGGGCCTTCCTCAGAGACCCCTCCACCATGTCCTCCATCTGCCTCTTATCTGTAGAGAAACTAAGCCTCTTAGACCTTTGCTGAGTTTCAAATCATAAAATTAATCAGAGAATTGAGAAAATGCAGAAAGAAAGAAAAACAATCAAACAAGACAAAATCATAATTGTTTAGCCATTGAACAGAGTCAAGGACCTTTAGTTCCTCCTCAAGGGCTGTGGATAATATTCTGAGCCATCTCTTTTGAGCTGTTTTCTAGATACTGAAACCCCCACCAGGTAGAAGTTAACTGTATGCTGCCCACAAACATGGAGATCCCAGACCAGTTGGAACCAGAAGGTTGATGATGTTGACTCCTGATGACCTCACCACCAACCAATCAGAAGAATGTCCACCAGCTGATCACACATCCCACAATCTCCCTCCCTCACGCTGCCTTTAAAAACCTTTCCCTGAAAGCCTTCGGGGTGTGTGGGCCTTTTTTTTTTTTTTTTTTGGGCCTCCCCGCAGCATATGGAGCTCCCAGACCAGGAATCAGACCTGAGCTGCAGCTGTGAATTAAGCTGTAGCTGCAGCAATGCCAGATCCTTAAACTACCATGCTGGACCAGGGATTGAAATTGCATCCCAGCACTCCCAAGATGCTGCCAATCTAGTTGTGCCACAGCAGGAGCTCCTTTTTTTAGGGGCCGTGGTTTTGGCCTTTTAAGTACAGCTACCTGAACTCCTTGCTTGGTGCCCTACAAAAAATGCTGCATTTTCCTTCACTACAACCTGGTGTCAGTAGATTGGCTTTCCTGCGCACAGGGAAGAAGACCCCAGTTTCATTCAGTAACATTATCAGACGCTATCAAACAATGACCCCCTATTTCAACTGGAATCTTGGGACATCTCCACAAAGTCACAGACAATGTAATTTCCAGTGTGGTTAACAGCTTGGATTAAACCACAGAAATCCAGGATAAGGAGCCTACAGCAGGAAGGGATTTTGGAAGAGTTTTTACCATAACATCTCCAGGTAATGGACAGCGTGATGGAGAGGGTCTAGCATCCACCCAAAAGCCATGGCCCCCACCTCCTATAGTGTGGAGCCCTCCCCCCAACACCCACCCCTGAAAAGGCAACCCAGCTGTGGACTATGTTTCCCAAACACCCTTGCAGTGGGTGTGGTGATGTGCTCTGGCCACTGGGACACGAGTAGAAATGATAAGCATTATTCCTGAATGGCTGTCTGTCTTGTTTTACTACTGCTGCAGTAACAAATTACCACAAGCTCAGTAGCTTAAAACAATGCAAAGTTATTATCTTAGAATTCTGAAGGTTAGAAGTATAAAAAGCATCTGGAAGGCTGTGTTCTTTCTGAAGGCTCAAAGGAACAAGTTTCCTTGCCTTTTCTAGCTTCAGGGGCGGCTTCTGGGCTCATGATGCTTTCTGGGCTCGTGATCCTCAATCAACACAGATCTCTTCTGACTTTGCTCTCTGACCCTCTAGCTTCTCTATTAGAAGGAGCCTTGGATTACATTAGACCCACCCAGACAAGCCAGGATGTCTCTTGTCTCAAGATCCTTCATTTAATCACATCTGCAAATCCCTTTGCCATGTAGGGTAATATGGTCACAGGTTCTGGGGACTAGGACAGGGACATAGTTGAAGGGCCATTATTAAGCCTGTAACAGGTTCTTTAAGAAGAAGATACTTCTTGCCTACACTCTCATTCCCATCTATAAGCTGGAAGAGGTGGCCACTGGAGCCCTGGGAGAGGGCAGATTCACAAGGGTTACAATCCCACAAGCAGTGTGTGAGAATTACAACTTCTCCACATCCTTGCCAACATTTGTCTTTGTCTTTTTTATTCTAGCTGGAATGTGACCGTACTTAGAGATAGGGATTTTATTTTATTTTTATTTTTTGGCTACCCTTCAGCATATAGAGTTCCTGGGCCAGTGATCAGATTTGAGCCACAGTTGTGACGTACACCCAGCTGTGGCAACACTGGATCCTTTACCCACTGTGCTGGGCTGGGGATTAAACCTGAGACCTGGTGCCACAGAGACGCCACTTATCCCCTTGCACCACAGTAGGAACTCCAGAGGTAGATTTTAAACAGGTAACTGAGGCCAAGTGAGGTCACATAGGTGGGCTTTAGTCCAAGATGACTGGCATTCTTATAAGAAGAAATTAGGACACAGAGATAATGAGCAAAGATCATGTGAGGACATAGGATGAAGGCAGCCATCTGCAAGCCAAGGAGAGAGGCCTCAGAGAGAACCAGCCCTGCTGACACTTTGATCTTGGACTTCCAGCCTCCAGACTGTGAGATTATATCTTTCTGTTGTTTGAGACCCCAGGTCTGTGGTATTTTGTTATAGCTGCTGAGTAAACTCATACACGTTCCTTATCTTTTCCAGTGGCTGCCAGCATTCCTTGGCTTGTGGCCATAACACTCCACTCTCTGCCTTGGTGGTCACACAGTCTTCTCTTCTTCCATGTAAAGTCAAATCTCTTTCTGCTTCGCTCTTATAAAGACATATGTGATTGCATTTGGTACCCACCTAGATGATCCAGCATAATCTCCTCATCGAAAAACCATTAATCATACATACATGCAAAGACCTTGTGTGTGAGTCTGTGCTTGTGTGTGTGTGAGCGCACCTGTGTGCATGCACACGCATGAGTGCATGCACACACCATAGTTGGAAACATTCACAGGTTCCAGAGATTAGGACCTGGATCTCTTTGGGGGACCATTATTTATCTTACTACAGCCACATAAAGGAAATAAAACAGTATGTGGTCTTCTGTGCTTGGCTTCTTGCACTCAGCATAATGCCTTTGAAAATCATCCAGGGTTGCATATATTGATAATTCATTCCCTTTTATTACTGAGTAATATTCCATTATATGGATAGACCACAATTTGTTTCTCCATTCATCCTCTGAAGGGCATTCTTTTTTTTTCCTTTTCTTTATTTCTTTTATTTTTATTTTTTTATTTTTTTTTGCCACATCATTCCCAGGCTAGGGGTTGAATTAGAGCTGCAGCTTCAGGCCTATGCCAAAGTCACTATAACAATGGATATGAGCTCCATGTGACCTATGCTGCAGCTTACAGCAATGCCAGATATTTAACCCACTGAGCCAGACCAGGATAGAACTCACATCCTCAGGGACACTACGTCAGGTTCCTAACCTGCTGAGCCACAAGGGGAACTCCTGAAGGGCATTCTAAGTGTACCTAGTTTTAGGAAATTTTGAGTAAATCTATATCTTTGTGTGCTATAAACATTTAAACATGGGTTTCTGTATGAACATAAGTTTTCTTTACCTGGGTAATTCATATCACTTTGGAATGTGATCGCTGGGTCACATGGCAAATGTTTGTTCAACTCTACAAGAAACTGTCAAGTAGTTTTCCAGAATGGCTGAGCCAATCCCTCCTGGAGACTGAAGGATGACTATATATGATTTTCAAATATTTTCTTTCAGTCAGTAGGTTGCCTTGCCATTTTGTTGATGGTTTCTTTTGCTGTGCAGAAATTTTTAGTTGGATGTAGTCCCATTTGTTGGGGCTAATGCTTTTGTTGTCTTTGCTTTTGCTGTCAAATCCAAAAAGTCTTCACCATGACTTATGTTAATGAGCCTTTATCCACTGTGCGTTAATTTTTGTGTATAGTGTAAAATACTGGTCCAGTGTCATTCTTTTTCATGTGGCTGTCCAGTTTTCTCAACATTATTTATTGAGGAGACTGTCCTTTCACCATTGTACATTCTTGGCTCCTTCATTATAAATTAATTAGACATATATGCATGGGTTTATTTCTGGGCTCTCTATTCTGTTTCATTGATCTATGTCTGTTTTTATGCTAATACCATACTGTTTTGGTTACGATAGCTTTGTAATACAGTTTGAAACCAAGGCATGTGATACCTCTACAGGATTTTTTTGTTTGTTTTTTTGGTGAGGTGTTTTGGGGGTTTTTTGTTTTTGCTTCTTAGGGCTGCACCCATGGCGCATGGAAGTTCCCAGGACAGGGGTCGAATCAGAGCTGCAGCTACCAGACTATACCACAGCCACAGCCACAGCAACCCTAGATCCAAGCCATGTCTCATGATCTCATGGCAATGCTGGATCCTTAACCCACTGAGTGAGGCCAGGGATCGAACCCACATCCTCATGGATCCTAGTCAGTTTTGTTAACCACTGAGCCACGAAGGGAACTCCCTACAGGTTTTTATATCAAGATAAATTTTTGTTTCTCTGGGGTAAACACCCAGGCTTGTAATTGCTGAGTCATATAGTAAGTGTGTGTTTAGTTTTGTAAAACAAATCAAAAAACCAACAAAACTCTGCCAACTTTTTCCAGAGTGACTTACCATTCTACATTCCTACCAACAGTATATGAGTGATTCAGTTTCTCTGCATCTTCACCAGCATTTGGAGTTATTGCTATTTTTTTATTTTACCCATTTTGACAGGTGTGTAGGGATATGCCAACTGTGTTTTTAATTTGCATTTCCCTAGTGGCTAATGATGTTGAACATCTATTCATGTTCTTATTTGCCATCTGTACATCCTCTTCAGTGTAATGTTTGTTTCTGTCTCTGTCCATTTTTTTAACTTGGTTGTTTATTTTCTGACTGTTGAGTTGTCAAGAGTTCTTTATACATTTTAGATACACATCCTTTGTCTGATATTTGCAAGCATCTTTTCCCTGTCTGTGGTTTGTCTTTTCCACAATGTCTTTCATGGAGCAAAATTAGTAATTTTGATGAAGTCCAGTTTATCCATATTTTCTTTTATGGATCATCCTTTGGTGTCATGCATATGAACTCTAACGCCAGGGTCTTAAGGATTTTCTCCTATGTTTCTGTGTCAGTGTCTAACGGTTTCACATTTTACATGTTGATCTATGGTCTGTTTTGAATTCTATTCTGAGTGTAATATAAAGCCTGAAAGGGGAGTTTCTGTCATGGTGCAGTGGAAACAAATACGACTAGGAACCATG
Organism: Phacochoerus africanus; assembly: GCF_016906955.1. NCBI lineage: Eukaryota > Metazoa > Chordata > Mammalia > Artiodactyla > Suidae > Phacochoerus > Phacochoerus africanus. The sequence continues at coordinate 73,675,733 of NC_062547.1, read as the reverse complement.
AGGTTGAGGGTTTGATCCCTGGCCTTGCTCAGTGGGTTAAGGATCCGGCGTTGCCATAAGCTTTGGTGCAGGTTGCAGATGCGGCTCAGATCTGGCGTGGCTGTGGCTGTGCTGTAGATTGGCAGCTGTAGCTCCGATTAGACCCCTAGCCTGGGAACCTCCATATGCTGCAGGTGAGGCCCTAAAAAGGAAAAAAAAAAAAAGCCTGAAAGGGTTTTATCCTGGGGACCCTAGGAAGCCAATGAGGGTTCTAAGTCAGAGGAGGTATAGACAGAAAGAAAACTTAGACAGGTAGACTCCACTAAATCATGACAGCCCTGCTCTAGGCCTCAGTTTCCCCCATCACTAAACAAACTGATCAGACCAGAAGATGTACCAGGTCAGCTGTAATGAAATGAGGCCACGTCTCTGGATATGTGACTCCACACTTCTCAGGCCTCAAGAGTCCAACTCCATCGCCTCTAGAATGTGCCTGAACCTGGGTCCAAGGGTTTAGATTTGAAGAGTCAACTGGAAGAAGAGTGACTCAGTGGGATGGAGCAGGACTCTGGAAGACCGTGGCTCCTTTCTGCCGGGATGGCAAAATCAGGTCATTTTTCAATTCCAGTCATTCTCCTTCATACATAAAATGTGCCAAGAGCCACTTTCCCGAAAATCTAAATTGAAAGTAAATAGCACGGGGACAATTCTCAGTGATAAAACCGCCGATTCTGGAGCTTCTTGGGATAATATTTATTCTCCCCTCTCGCTAATGGCTCCAGCCGCCTCCCCAGGTTATTAAAGTAATGGGTTTGCTTAACCTGACTGGGGCCACAGTCCACCCGGGGCTGATTGGACCCCATGTGGAGCACCCCCACCCCTCCCTCCGCTGGACAATTATATTAACCACTGCTGCTTTGCAATGACTATAAATCAGAAAGTGCGACTGCCTGGGTTGGTTTTGCTTTATTGAAAATGTTTAAACTTCATGCATTGCAAATGTCACCTCCCCAGATTGGGTTTAACTCTTTCTTTAAGACTTAGACACTGAGCTCTCAAGGGACTCTGGGGGTAGTACTAGGATCACCCCCAATTTCCAGGTGAGAAAAGAGAGGGTCAGAGAAGGATGCTACCTGTCCAGGGTCACACATCTGGTGGGTTACCACACTGAGGGTTTTTTTTTTCTTTTTCTCTTTGTGTGTGTGTGTGTTTTAGGGCTGCACCTGTGGCACATGGAAGTTCCCAGGCTAGGCATCTAATCGGAGCTACAGCTGCTGGCCTACACCACAGCCACAGCAACGCCAGATCCGAGCTACATCTTCGACCTACACCACAGCTCACGGCAACGCCAGATCCTTAACCCACCCAGTGAGGCCAGGGATCAAACCCACGACCTCAGGGATACCAGTTGGGTTTGTAACCTGCTGAGCCACAATGGGAACTCCCACACAGGTTTTTTTCTGCTTTCTGTGCCCAATGGAGTCACATTCTTTGAGGTAAAATTAGAATACAGGTAAGTCTCCAAGAAGCATCAGATGGTTTGTCATCTCAGGGATAGCAACAACCAAGTTTGGGGGGTGAGGGGAACGTATGTCCTTTCAGAGTGATTTCCTATGCATAAATAGGAATTCATGCACCAAAATAGGAATTCATGCACCAAATGTTCATTGAGCTCTTATTATGCCAGACACTGTTTCGGGTACTGGGGATATGACAAGAGACAAAGAGACTTCCAGGAAGATCATTCTGGGCAGAGGGGACAACCCGTGCAAAGGCCCTGAGGCAGGACCATGCCTGGCGTGTTGGAGGAACAGTGAAGCTGGAGCAGAGTAGGTGCAGGGGTGTAGGGGTGGGAAATGAGGTCAGCAGGGGGGCATGCAGGGTGGAATTAGGGAACCAGGAGAGAACTTCATGTAATTATTCAAGGTGGCAGGCCACAAGCTGGGGAGGTGGGCTGACAGGGTGACTCAAATCCTGGCTAAGCAGCTGCAAGGGTGGGGCTGCCTCAGGCCGAGATGGGGCCAGGGTGGTTGGAGCAGGTGTGGGAGATGGTGGGGTACAGGGTGGTTAAGTTTGCCCCACCCCCACCGTGAGCCTCTTGCGTGGAGACTTTAAGGGGAAGCTGGACCCTGAGTCGGGAGTGGAGGGGGTTCCATCCCTGAGAGTGGATGAAGTCCTTGTCCTTGGAAAGGAGTGATGGGGGGAAGGGGCAACCGATCTAGGAGGGGCCGGGAGAAGTGGAAGGGAAGTGGGAGGAATTAAGTGGGTCCCTGAAGGAGGATCCGGCAGGGTCCCTCTGACCCAGGAGGCTGAAGAGGACGAAGCAGGCATCACTGACCATGAGGAGAGTGAGGCCGGTAGTGGACAGGGAAGGTATGAGAAGCTGATTAGAGAAGGTTCTGGGCAGAGCGACAGAAATGGAGACTGCGCATGCAGACAACCCTCAGGAGTTTTGCTATCAAAAGAGGCCAAGGCACCCTCCTGCACTGTTGGTGGGAATGTAAACTGGTACAGCCACTATGGAGAACAGTTTGGAGATACCTTAGAAATCTATACATAGAACTTCCATACGACCCCGCAATCCCACTCTTGGGCATAGAAATCTATACATAGAACTTCCATACGACCCCGCAATCCCACTCTTGGGCATATATCCGTACAAAACTCTACTTAAAAGAGACACATGCACCGCATGTTCATTGTAGCACTATTCACAACAGCCAGGACATGGAAACAACCCAAATGTCCATCACAGATGATTGGATTAGGAAGATGTGGTATATATACACAATGGAATACTACTCAGCCATAAAAAAGAATGACATAATGCCATTTGTAGCAACATGGATGGAACTAGAGAATCTCATACTGAGTGAAATGAGTCAGAAAGACAAAGACAAATACCATATGATATCACTTATAACTGGAATCTAATATCCAGTACAAATGAACATCTACACAGAAAAGAAAATCATGGACTTGTAAAATAGACTTGTGGCTGCCTGATGGGAGAGGGAGGGAGTGGGAGGGATCGGGAGCTTGGGGTTATCAGACTTAGAATAAATTTACAAGGAGATCCTGCAGAGTAGCATTGAGAACTATGTCTAGATACTCATGTTCCAACAGAACAATGGGTGGGGGAAAAAATGTATACATGTAAGGATAACTTGATCCCCTTGCTGTACAGTGGGGAAAAAAAAAAAAAAAAAAAAAAGCCAAGGCATGGGCATCCGCCAGAGAGGGAAAGCCGGAGTTGAATTCCCCTCCCCTCGTAAGATGAGACGCTGTGATGGAGGAGGAAGTGGCCGTTTCTGGAGTCGGGTCCTCCAGTGGGGATCCGTGCCCGCCCCACACAGTATTCACGCTCCCTCGGTTGCCTCGTCTGCAAAATGGGCACCAGAACAGAATCTACCTCTGGGGCTGCTGGTCCCAGGCAGCCCTCGGAGGTCTAGGCTGGCGTTAAGCCGCTTTCTTTCCCCAGGGCTGCGTCTGGGAGCTGGTCGCCCCCAGCCCAGGGACCGCGACCGACGACTCAGCACCCCCACCCCCACCCCAAGAGCAGCAGAGCGTCTCGAGGAAAAACTCGTTGCGAGATCCCCCGCCGAGAAAGGGCCCCACAAGTCAAAGTGCTTTTTCAAAAATAAATAGCCTGATTAGCATAAGGTATGCAAATGTATGCTAATGTGACAACTATTAAAAGATTCCAAATGTCATCGAGGGAAAACACACCGGTCCGGGCTGAGGTGGGGGTGGGGGTGGGGCGGGGGGATGGGAGGAGAGGACGCAGCCCGGACTCTGCAGAAAGGTCGGCGCGCTCAGCCTGGGTGTCAGCAGGTTGGACACACAAGGGTTATTCTAGGGTGAGCCACATCTTGTACTGGGGAGACCCACAGAGCTTTCCTCTGAAAGTCTGCACCCCGAAAACACTGCCAAGCTCGTGAAAAACTGTCTATTCCACAGGTAAGCTTAGGCTTACCACTTGCTGGGAGAAGGGATGGGACCCCAGAATCCTTCTTACCAATAGGTTAAAAACAGAGTCTTTCCCACAACAAAAGGCACCCCAAAATCTCCCAAGAGAATTTTGCTGCCCATAACCAATCCGTGAGTAGCTTACCTCCCTTCAGGAGAAAATTTCCATCCCCAGCTTGCTTTCTGCATCAGGAAGACAAAATAAGAGCCAGGCAGGGGAGGGACCTAGTCCCAGGGTCACACAGCTGTGCCATCTCACCTAATCACCAAAACTACTTAAAGCATTTTCAGATGAGCAAACAGCATCAGAGAGGCAAAGTGACTGGCTCTTAGGCACACAGCAACTGTAAGGCTGCAGGAGCCTCAGAGTCCCAAACAGCAGTCCTTCCTACCACCTCTGCTGTTCATTCCTGAATGCTTCCCTTCAAATGGACTCATGTCTTAAAACCTTAAATCTGTTGAAAAGGAAATGGTTTATCATGTCTGTAAATGAAAAGCCAGCATCACTGACCATAAGTAGAAACTAACTCAATGAAAACAAAATCGTGTTATTAATTTCTGAGTAGAGATAGTTGTCTCTGAGGCTCTGAGCTGGGGCCACTTTTTCCCTTTGTCCAAGAGGGAAATTCCCAGGTGTGAGAAAGGTGTTAAAGGCTGATTAGCATCCAATTAAGACTTTTTTCTTCAAAAATAAGTGAAAGGAAGAGCTCTCTCACTATGCGATTCAGTGGTATTTATAGCAGTTTTATGTGTCACCTAAAACCATCTTATGGCCACCAAGCTGGCGTCCATTTCCTGAAAGTCAGGAAAATGTCCCAATACTCTAGGATTATGGCCAGGGATCCACTGGGGATTCATACTATCAGCATCCACAGTCATATCAGTGAAGCTCAAAGATGAAGAGATGGTTTCACTCATAAATTGTTACCCCTCCATCTACCACCTACCCATCCATCCATCGTACTATCCACCCACTCAACCATTTATCCATCCACCCAGCCACTTATCCATCCATCCACCCACCCCCTCAATCTATCCACATCCACCCACTTCCCATTCACCCACCCATTCACTCGTCCATCCACGCACCCCCATCCACCCATCTACCCATTCATTCACCCACCATCCACCAACCCTACTTCTACCCACTCATTCATCCATCCATCCATTCACCCATCAATCCTCCCATCCACTCACCCACTCATCCATCTACCCAATCTATCCATCATCTACCCACCCAATCATTCACTCCCTTATCCCACCTAGTCATCTATTCACCCATTCAGTAAATATATATCCAGCACCTAACTGTATGCCTGGCACTGTTCCAGGATATGTGGACACAGTTGTGACCAAGACATATCTGGTACCCATCCTCTTGGAGCTTCTCAACTAGCAGGGACATTTTCCATTTCTTGTACAACATCATGAAGTGGAATGAAGAACTTCTTTTTCAGTGGTTAGGGTCTTTCTGGTGGACATTTCTGGCTTTTCCCAGCCTGCATTCTTCCCCCTGCCCCACCTTCAGGAGGCAGTAGTACTCTGGTTTTGCTGCTGCCTGAGGTGGGGGGGTGCTCTATCACATATTAGAGATTGTCAGGGCCTTTGCCAAACCCACGTCCTCTTTCTTCTGGGCATGCAACAAGACTACATTTCCCAGCACCCCTTGCAGTTGGGGATAGTCATGTGACAGAATTTAGCCAATGGAATTGGGCTAGTTCCAGTACTAGCCATGCTCTTTCCACCTAGATGATGAAGGAGCCACAAGAAGATGGGGTTTGTCCCTGAGTTACCAGGTGGAGAAATCTACCTGCCCATCAGGAACACCTGTTTGCATTTTACTTGCACAACTAACAAACTCCTGTTGTGTCATGTTATAAAGATGTGCCAGTTTATTATAGCAAGAGTGGTATCCTGACCAATCCACACCCTTTCCCACTTTCCAATGCTGTGGTTTAATTGGCTCCACCCACAGTTCTTGGGGTGGGGCTTTGGGGACTTCAGCCAATCACTGAATCTTATTCTTACTGGTCTCCTGATTGAGTCAGCCATGGTCACATGGTCAAAGGATGCAGATGGAGAGATCTGATGGGTTTCCAGGGACTACCATATTGGGAGTGCTGAGGCTGATGGGCCAGTGAACCAAGCCAGAGAACTGAGCTTCTAACATTTGCTCCTTGGAGAGAAAAAAGAACTTCATTTTTATTTTTAATGCTCTGGCCTTCTTCCTGGATGGTCCAAGTTCAGAAACTTGTTTCCCTAGGTTTAGTCACTTTGATGATGCCCAGACCTCCATCATCAACTAGACTGGGCCCCAGTACTCAAGCTAGTTCCTCTGGGTTGCCTCCTTTTGGATGTCCACCAGGTATAAGCAACCCCTAATGCATCAGTTCACTGCCTTCACCAGCTCTTCTTTCTTTGCCCCACCTCAACAGTGGCTCCAGCATTTTTATGAAAAGCTGAAAACAAGACTCAACACCTCACTTTCTTATCCCCACCTCCCCAATTCCACACTCCCCAAGCAACTGATTTTGCTACTATTGTCTCCAGCCCACCCCCCCCCCCCTTTCTATCTCTACCTACTTTGTTCAGACAAACCCCAGCTCCTGCAACAGACTCTTTGATGGTCCCTTGGCATTCACACAGCAGACAGAATGATCGATCATAAGTGTAAGCCTGATCCCTCCCCTCTCCTCCTCTCTAGCTTGCCATGGCTCCCCAGTGCCCTTCAGAAGAAGTCTAAATTATTTTTCAAAATTCCTCCTAGTCTAGCTACTCCATTCTTCCCTGCCCCAGCCCTCCTTCCCCTCATTCATCTAACAAATACTCATCTTTCGATGTCAGCCCTCCAGAAGACTTCCTCTGCACACCCGCCCCCGAGTGCTGAGAGAGAAGTCATGCCTCTGAGCTGCCACAGATGCCCGTGCTTCCCCCATCACAGATCTGACCACCCGATGCTGTAGATGCCTAGATATGTGTCCTTGAGTTCCAGGAGGACAAGGGCTGAGTCTGTCTTGTCCACAACCATCCCCAGTCCCTAACAAAGCACTGGCATCCAGCGGGGGCTTAATAAGTCTTTTTGTTTGTTTGTTTGGTCTTTTTGTCTTTCTAGGGCTGCGCCTGCGGCATATGGAAGTTCCCAGGCTAGGGGTCTGTCTAATCAGAGCTGTTGCTGCCGGCCTATGCCAGAGCCACAGCAACGCCAGATCCCAGCCGTATCTGAGACCTACACCACAGCTCACAGCAACGCCGGATCCTTAACCCACTGAGCTGAGCGAGGCCAGGGATCGAACCCGCAACCTTGTGGTTCCCAGTCAGACTCGTTAATAAGTCTTTTGGAATGACTAAATGGAGGGAGGAAAGAGAGATGTCATGAATGCCACTGCGTGAAACAGATGCTGTGGGTACCCCACTGCATGCCCTCAGCACCCACGTTTTGGTACCAACCAACAGCATCCTTCTGCACTCACCTGCCTCTCCCTAGCCCAAGCTTTCTCAGCCTGGGTGAGAAGCAGGTGGGATGTGCCAGGGAGTTGATACTTCCAGAGACAACTCTTGGCCACTGATGGACATGAGCTGATGCATAAATAACCCCAGCTTCTTGTCCCTCTGGAGGGACAACGCGAGTGCATGCTCTCTGCTTTCTCCCAAGTGTCCCCAGTGGGACTGAGCCCCAGTTACCCTATGTGATCATCTGCTCATAAATATTGAACCCTTCCCTTCCCTCCTTCATGTCCCCACACCCCTCCAGGGGCTTTCTGGGATCACTTCCCATATAAACGACTTGCCCCCAAATCCTCATTTCAGATGCTGCTTCCAGGGAGCCCAGCCTGAGACAGTGCAATGAAAATCTCTCAACTCTCTCACCCAGTTGCCAACACTTCCAGGAGAACTTTGACATGCTTTGGGGCGGGGGAGGAACAAAACAAAACAACGAAAACCAACAAAAACCCAGCGCCTCTTGCTCTCTGTCGGCTGTGGACCTTGCTGTCTCCATACAGAGACTGCGACATTTGCAGTTGTGTATTAATTGCGTGGGTTGTTTTTTTTTTCCCCTGAGGACGAGATGCTTTCCTGCACTGTGTGTGTGTGTTTAATGACTTTCTCATTTTGAGATGGGGCCAGATAGCTTTTTGAAGAAAGTCTGCCCAGATCCTGGAACATATAGAAAATTCTCTCAGCTTAATAGCACTCCCATCCGCCTGCCCATCCATCACAGACGCACCGCAGAATGAAAACCAAGCACATTGATTGGATCTATTTCTAATCGACAGCCTAAGATACTGAAATCTGCCATTAGATTGGAAGACGTGGGAAATGGCTTTGTCTCACGGTCTGGTCTGTGGGGGAAGACAAAGATTCAAGACAGTGGTGAGCAAGCATTTATTGAGCACCTACTGTGTACTGCATCCCAGGCTGGGTCCTGGGGACACGGCAGTGACCAAGACAGACCCAGCCCTGTCTTCTCTGTGTTGGAGACAGACAGGTCACCTGTGGCCATGATCAGGGCCATGATGGGGTATGCTCAGGCAAACCGGGGTGCCCAGAGGAGGTGCCTGATCCAGACTGGGAGATCAGTGGGGGTTTCCCAGAATCAGAAAGAGCTGAGAGCTGAAGGCTGAGGACGAGTTAGATGTCAAACCAAAACAAGAGCACTCCAGGGATGGGGGAACAGCATGTGCAAAGGTCCAGGGGCAAGTGAAGGTAATTTGGTATGGCTGGAAGGTAGAAAAGCAGTGAGAGAGGAGGAGTAAGAAGTTGGCAGTATCAGGAGTTCCCGTCGTGGCTCAGCGGTTAACAAATCTGACTAGCATCCATGAGAACACAACTTTGATCCCTGGCCTAGCTCAGTGGGTTAAGGATCTGGCATTGTCGTGAACTGTGATGTAGGCCGCAGACACAGCTTGGATCCTGTGTTGCTGTGGCTGTGGTGTAGGCCGGCAACTACAGCTCTGATTTGACGCTTAGCCTGGGAACCTCCATATGCCGCAGGTGTGGCCCTAAAAAGCAAAAAAAAAAAAAAAAAGTTGGCAGTGTCTTGAGAAGATAGGAAAGTGTTTACCTTTCCTATGGAGAGTAGGGAGCCATGGAAGAAGGTAGACCAGGGAAGCGAGTGCCATTTGTTAAAAATAATTTTGGTGTAGAATTATCATATGCCCCAGCAATTCTGCTCTTAGGAATATCCTCAAAAGAACTGAAAGATGAGACTCAAATAGATATTTGCACACCCCTGGTCACAGCAGCATGACTCACAATAGCCAAAATATGGAAGCAACCCAAGTATCCATTGGCAGATGGATGGATAAACGAAATGTGATCCATCCATACAGTGGAATATTATTCGGCCTGAGAAAGGAACGAAGTACTGATACGTGGTACAACATGGCTAAATCTTGAAAACATGATGTTCGGTTAAATAAGCCTTTTTCCATGAAAGGACAAATACCGAATGAGCCCACTTATATGAAGTGCCTAGAACAGACAATTTCATAAAGGCAGAAGTGGATTAATGTTACCAGGGGCTGAAGAAGGAGGAATGGGGAGTTATAGCTTAATGGGTATGGAATTTCTGTATGGGGTGATAAAAACTTTTTGGAACTAGTAAATTGTGATGGTTACACAACATTGTTGAATTTTTATTTTTGGTCATGCCTACCTGCAGCACACTGAAGTTCCTGGGCTTAGGGATCAAACCCAAGCCACAGCAGTGACAATGCTGGATCCTTAACCCACTGAGCCACCAGGGAACTCCTTGTTGAATGTATTTAATGCCACTGATTTGGACACTTAAAATGGTGAAAATGGGAGATTTTTAATTTTTTTTTCTTTTTTAGGGCTGCACCTGCGGTGTATGGAAGCGTTCGAATCAGAGCTGCAGGCCTTTGCCACAGCTGCAGCAATGCCATATCTGAGCTGCGTCTGTGATCTACACCGCAGGTCCCAGCAACACTGGATGTTTTAACCCACTGAGGGAGGCCAGGGAGCAAACCCACATTCTCATGGATACTAGTCGCGTTCTTAACCCACTAAGCCGCAACGGGAACTCGTGAAAATGGTCGGTGTTATGTATATTTTACCGTGTTAAAACAATTACAATATAAAAAGAAAAAAAAATCATTTGAGCTGCAGGTGGAGATTTAGGATGAAGCAGCGAGTCTGGACAAGCCATGAGAGTCCAGGCCAGCATGGAGGAGGCAGGCAAAGGCGAGTAGTGGGCGGGGTGTGTTATGGAGGCGGGGCTAAGAGGATGCTGGGGGAGGTGCCATGTTAATTTCCTGTTGGCCTCACCTCCAAGGGTGGCCTTTGCAGACCCCTGGGTTTATTGCACCCATTCTCCGGAGGCCGAGGCACCCCACCTCATCAGCCAGGACCTACTGCTTCTCCGCTCTCTAAACCCCACCCCTAATGATCCAGCCCTGGGAGACCCCCAGCAAGGAGTCCCAGATGGGAATTAACGCCCCCTCCTCAGTACAAAGTTCGAGGCAACACTGGGTAAAAACACTCCCTCTCGGCAGTAAGTTCTCCACCCGCCTTCGCTTACAAGGTGCAGATGTAATACCTGCTTTTAAATTCAATTAAGTCAGATTCAGTTCTGCTCCTGGAATACATTACCCAGCCGGAGACAGCAGGGGGGCGGGAGGAAGACAGGAAAAAATACACACACAAAACACAACACAGGCCTATTTAGAGATTTCCCTCTAAATGGATTTTAATTCTCTCGATTTGTCAGAGGCCAGAGGAGCTGCTGACAGCCGACTTTCGAGTGGCATCTGTGAACCCAGTTTCAGCCACAAGGAGGTGCGAAAAGAGGCTGAGCTTCTGCTTTGACATTTGCTTCCAGTGGGGGAGGAGGGGGGCATCTGGGGCCACTCAGATCCGAGTTTGAGTCCCAGCTCACTGGCTCCCATGTGACCTTGAAACAAGTATGGCACCCTCTATGGGCCTTGGTGTACTCGTCTATAAAATGGGGACAGTGGTTGTGCCTGTCTTCAAAAACTGGCCAACAAAAAGAGGATTCAGGTCAAGTGAGAATCCTGGGCGCAGACAGGATCACACAGGACTACATTCATTTTTCAGAAGCCCCGCCCCCACCCCATCAAAATTTATCCTTCCTGTATCCTATTTCATCAGGGAAAGCTCTGCCAAGTCCATGATGCCAGAGTACCCGTAGGAGACAGTGTATAACCTTCTCTTGCTTCTGGGAAGCCTACATTTGGTCCGGGGCTTTACAGACATCTCCCCACCCCACCAACCTACCATTGTAAAGTGTCCTGAATGGGGTAGATGCCAAGGCCTCGGGACTCACAGCCCAGAGACCAGCACCCCCTGGCTCAACCCTCAGCCGCCCACTTCATAGATGGGAAAACAGGCTCAGGAAGGAGGAGGAACCAACCACCCTGAGGCCTCAGAACTGAGAACTATCCCCAGGAAGCCTGGGTCCTAACCCAGCTGGGTCCAGACTCACCCTCTCACCTTGAAGAAGCATTCATGCAGGGGCTCAGTTTTGCCCATCTGCCCAGGAGGAGGAAGAAGGAAGGCCCCTTTGGGTCCTTCAAGGTCTGCTGTGCTAAAAGGTCGTCTGGGAATTCCCACTGTGGTGCAGCAGGATTGGCAGCAGCTTGGGAGCACTAGGACGCAGGTTCACTCCCCAGTCCAGCACAATGGGCTAAAGATCTGGCGTTGCCATTAGGTTGCAACTGTGGCTCGGATCTGATCCTTGGCCCAGGAACTCCATATGCTGCGAGGCGGCCAGAAAAGAAAAACTAACTAACCAACTAAATTCTAGGTGTAGTTTCAGTCAAATGGCACTGGGACCTCCAGGAGGGCCTCTGTCTTCATAGGAGCCTGATCAATGGTAATGGACATTGAGTCTGTGGACAAAGTGGGTCCTGGCTACCCAGGGATGTCCTCTATTGGGTTTTGACCTGTAATGTTCCTTGGGGGCCTCAGTGGGACACACTTGGTTTCTTAGAAAGGCCATTTCATCCACAGGAGGCCTCCTGGGATCCTAGACACACAGGCCCTCACCTCGCTCTGCCCTGCAAGGGCCGCGAGAGCTACTGAGGAGGGCGGAAGGTGTAACAGGTACTCTGATCTCAGGATCAGGGGAGCAAAAGTGAAAGAAAAAGACCAAATACATTTACCCTTGAGGGCACCTGACTGGGAGGGGGAACAAAAGGGGCTTCTGAGGACTAGAATATTCTGTCTTGACCTGGTGGTAGCTACATGGATTTATATCCAGGTAATGATGCCTCAGACCACACATTTAAGAACAGAGCAGGAGTTTCCCTCATGGCTCAGTGGTTAACAAACCCCATTAGGATCCATGAGGATGTGGGTTCAATCCCTGACCTCGCTCAGTGTGTTAAGGATCTGGTGTTGCCGTGAGCTGTGGTATAGACCAGCAGCTGAATCTCCAAATTGACCCCTAGGGTGGGAACTTCTATATACCACATGTGCAGCCCTAAAAAGAAAAAAAAAAAAGAAAGAAAAGATCAGGGCATTTAGGAGTTCCCTTGTGGCTCAGTAGGTTAAGGGTCCAGTGTTGTCACTGCTCTGGCTCTGGTTACAGCTGTGGCTTGGGTTCAATCCCTGTCCTGGGAACTTGTATACTGAGGATGCAGCCAAAAATAAAATAATAGTGCATTGTAGAAAGTACACTGGACACAGATAGAAAGGAAAGAGAAGGACACTGAGAGACTGGCCAAGACAGAGACAGAGAGCCAGGTGAAGAGAGAAAGAGATGGAAACAGACATTGAAACAGAGACAGAAAGACACAGGAGAGAGAGAGACTGACATGAAGAGAAAAATAGAAAAAAGAGAGAGGAGCAGGGGAAAAATGAAAGAAAACCAAAGCAGAGGGGGGGGGGAAGGAGGAGGAAACAGGCAAATGGCCCAAGAGAGGGAGGGAGGCTGGGAAGCCAGAAGCCGTCACATGCGAACATGTCCTTAATTGTAATTACACAGGAACATTTAGTTTGTAGATGCAGCAGAAAGCAAAGCGCTGAGCCTCCTCCATTAATCTAATGGATGTTCGTCAATCACTCTTCAAAAGGGGCTCTGGCTGTGGCTGCGTGGGGGGTAGCCTGTGGGTAGCAGATCAGAAGAGATGGTTTTAAACTAATGATGCCCTTAGAGAGAGCCTGAGGGGCAGTTCTGCTGAGAACAAAACTGGGCAAAAGTCTTGGCTGGTAAGTTTCAGAACCCTGCAGGCAGCTTCCAGCCCAGAATCAGAGGCTGGCTGGCGAGCAGGAATTCTAATTTGCAAGGCTGGGTCAGGGGAGATATAATGTATCCAAGAGGGAGGGAGCAGTTCTGTAACTCACCCTCTGGGGCAAGAGAAAGCTTCCTAGATGGGCCGGTCTGGAAACTGTGCTTGGATTATAGAAAGAGGCCAACGAGCAAAAATGAAAGGGAGAAGGTCCGTCCAAGTAGAGAGAATGCCTTGTGCAAAGGTTGACAAGGAAACACATGGATAACATTGAGTGTGATTCGGAGAGGTGAGCTGGAGAAGTCAGCAGAGACAAGACTACACCAGGCCTTATAAAACATACTGATGAGGGAGTTCCCGTTGTGGCGCAGTGGTTAACGAATCCGAATCCGAATTCGACTGGGAACTATGAGGTTGCGGGTTCTGTCCCTGGCCTTGCTCAGTGGGTTAAGGATCTGGTGTTGCTGTGAGCTGTGGTGTAGGTCGCAGACACAGCTAGGATCCCGAATGGCTGTGACCCTGGCGTATAGGCTGGCAGCTACAGTTCTGATTCGACCCCTAGCCTGGGAACCTCCTTATGCCGTGGGAGAGGCCCTAGTAAAGACAAAACAAAAACAAAAACTGTACTGATGGGAAGTTCTCTGGTGGTCTAGTAGTTAGGATTTGGTGCTTTCACTGCTGCAGCCCAGGTTCAATCCCTGATGTGAGAATTGAGGTCCCATATCAAGCCACTGCACTCTGAAGCCAAAAAGAAAAAAAAGAAAGAAAAAAACACTGAGAGAGAGGGAAGGAGGGACAGTATAGAGGTAGGGGATCAAGACGTACAAACTTTTATTATGTATAAAACAAGCTAGAAGGATATATTGTACAACACATGGAATGAAGCCAATATTTTACAGTAACTATAAAAGGAGTCTAACCTTTAAAAATTGTGAATCACTATATTGTACCCCTATAACTTATATAATATTGTACATCAGCTCTACCTCAATAATACAAAAAAAAAATACTGAGATTTTGTGGTTCTGAGGGTAATGGGGAGCCTTTGAGGGTTTACAGCGGACACACACAAGTTCAGATTTATATTTTAAAAAGATACCCATGTCCTCAGAAAACTAAGTATACAACTACCATATGATCTAGCAATCCCACTCCTGGGCATATATCTGGACAAAACTTTCATTCAAAAAGATACATGCATCCCTACATTCATTGAAGCACTATTCACAATAGCCAAGACATGGAAACAACCTAAATGTCCATCAAAACATGAATGGATTAAGAAGATGTGGTACATATACACAATGGAATACTACTCAGCCATAAAAAAGAACAAAATAATGCCATTTGGAACAACGTGGATGGAACTAGAGGAGTCTCATACTAAGTGAAGTAAGTCAGAAAGAGAAAGACAAATCATATGATATCACTTATATGTGGAATCTATAAAGTATGGCACAGATGAACCTATCTGCAGAATTGAAACAGACTCACAGACATAACGAACAGACTTGTGGTTGCCAAGGGGGAGTGGGAGGGAGTGGGATGAACTGGGAGTTTGGGGTCAGTAGATGCAAACTATTACATTTAGAATGGATGAGCAATGAGGTCCTATTGTATAGCCCAGGGAACTATATCCAATCACTTGTGAAAGAACATGATAGAAGATAGTATGAGAAAAAGAATGCATATATCTGTATGACTGGGTCACTTTGCTGTACAGCAGAAATTTACAGAACACTGTAAATCAACTATAATAAAAAATTTAAAAATAAAGGGGAAAAAAAGATACCCATGGAGTTCCCTTGTGGCACAGCCAGTTAAGGATCCAGCATTGTCACTGCAGTGGCTCAGGTCATGGCTGTGGCCTGGGTTCAGTCCCTGGCCTGGGATTTTCCACATGCCATAGGCACAGCCAAAACCAAAACCAAAACCGAAAATGATAGCCTTGCCTATGGAGGCAGATTTTAGGGTCAATCATAGGTTTTGTTTGTTTGTTTGTTTTAGGGCTGCACCAGAGGCATATGGAAGTTCCCAGACTAGGGGTCAAATCAGAGCTGTAGCTATCAACTTGGGATCCAAGCGATGTCTGCGACCTACACCACAGCTCACGGCAACGCTACATCCTTAACACACTGAGCCAGGCTGGGGATCAGACCTGCATCATCATGGATATTAGTTCAGTTCATTATTACTGAGCCACCATAGGAACTACCAATCACAGTATTTTTTATTCTCACAAAAAGAGTGAGCTTCCTGGTCCTGGGGGTATGTAAGATAAGGTGATGCTAATAACCCTTGGGGCATCAGGTGGAGGCTGGGATTACAGAATTGGGGCTCTCAGCTCAGAGGGTGAGAGGACCCTGCAGAGAGAGATATGATATGTTACTAATCTCACTTGGGGCCACGCTTGGACACGCAGTGGGGGGAGGGGGTGTGA
Organism: Phacochoerus africanus; assembly: GCF_016906955.1. Lineage (NCBI taxonomy): Eukaryota > Metazoa > Chordata > Mammalia > Artiodactyla > Suidae > Phacochoerus > Phacochoerus africanus. Next base: position 73,660,133 of record NC_062547.1, on the reverse strand, counting down.
ATGATTCAAAAAGGCCTGGGTGGGAGGCTTGAGTCAGCACCTAGTTTGTACCTCTCCCCACCACTCTCAGGCAGGGGTGACTCACTCATTCACTTGGCTGGGAGCAAGGAGGTCTGACGGGAGTGGAGGAGGAAAAGGCCACTCAGTTATCCTGCTGCAACTCACTCCTGCTCACTGGGTGCCTATGGTGGCCCAAGTGCTGTGCACAATCCAAGACTCTGCCCCTCCCCTCAACCCAATACCTCTGGAATGAAAACTGTTGGCTCCAAAAATACAGCCCGACCTCATCCACTTCGCACTCCCTCCATGACTCCAACCCTGGTCTGGCACTGTCTTCACTCACCTGGACCAACACAGAGCCCTCTGTCCTTGCCCCCCTTCCCCCATGCCCTGGTCCCTGGCTCCCACGCTGGTCATCCAGTCTGTCCTCCTCGAAGCAGCTGGAGGGCACCTGTGAGCACCTGAGTCAGGCTCCACCCATCCTCTGCCCATAGCCCTCCGGGGCCCCCACTCCTCAGGGTAAAAGCCCAAGTCCTCCCCATAGCTCCCAAAGCCGTACAAGACCTGCCCCAATACCCCCACCACCCACCCCAAACGGGGCAGGCACAGTGCTGTCCCAGAACCTTTGCACTGGCTACTCCCATCTGCTATTCCTCCAGATCTTCTGATAGCTTCTTTATATTCTATCTAAAGATCACCTCCTCAGGTAAGCCTTCCTTGGTTGTTGGGCAAAAGTGATTCCAACCCACTCTCCTTCTGCCTTCTCATCTCGCTTTTATTTTCCTCCAAGCACCATGCTTCTCTGAAATGGATGGGTTTCTGTTTCTGTTTGTTTCCCTCATCAGATCTTAAGAATCTGGGCCAAGGCTTGCCTTGGTCAGTCCCGGATTCCCAGTACCTGGCACAGGGCCTGGTACATAGTAAGTGCTTAATATGTGCTTGTTGGCTGACCAAATGGACCTTTGCAGCACCTCCGGATGTGGGGATTTTATCTACCCCATTTCACAGCCGGAAACTGAGGCTCAGAGAGATGCAGCCTTTGACCTTTGGGTGCTGCAAGGGCGCCTATGGCTGGAGGGTGTGCCCTGAACTCTCTGGGATGAAGGGTGGTGTCTCAGGCACAGACCAGCAAACTGAGGTCCTCTCTTGACGGTGGCGGGGGCGGGGGGGGGGGGTAAGGTGTCTGTCCACGCTTGTCTGTATGTGTGTTTGTAGGAGACCCAACTTGGGGAGGGGGTGTCTTCTAATTTAGCCATGGGGGAAATTTTCTCATTCCCCTTCAGCTTCCCCCCTAAAATCGGCCTCAGGATGGCCAGGCGAGGGGTCCCACGTGGGGAGCTACACAGGGCTTCACGCTTATTATAAAGACCCACTCACAGTCCCGCAGATAGTGCAATCCCTCTTCCATGCGCTCCCTCCCCTCCCTTTCTCTCCACTCCTTTGCCCCCCTTTCTCCTTCCTCCCCGCTGGGCCCCAGCAACCTCAACCCAGTCCCCAAGAGCTAGTGCCCGGCTCCCGCCCACCGGAGCCCGCAGCCAATGGCCGCGCTTCCTGATGAGGTAATGCTTCTCCTCAGCGTTCCCATTGGCCAGCCTAGAGGCCGTTCTCGCGTCCGCGCCCGCAGGAAAATTCAGACCCTGTGAGACGTTGTCTCGGGTCCTGAAGTCTTTGGGCACCTGCATTTCCCTCCTGACTCTGGGAACCCCACCTGCCCCCGCCCCTCTCTGGGCTCAGGCCCTAGCTAGAAGGTGCGGGCTGGACTTACAGACCCCTGCCCCTCTCCTTCTGCCCCCAGGGGCGCCCAGTTCTCCCGTCTGCGCAGGAAGGAAGAAAGGACCCCCACTTCCCCGCAACAATCAAAAGACCTTAGAGCTTTGGTCGACCTTTCAGGACAATTGCGCATTAATTGAGCACCCACTGCATGCCAGCTTGGGACCCAGCGGGGATACTGAGGTAGTGACATTGCACCCAGGCTCACAGAATGTGGGGAAGAGGGACACACCATCAGACAGCCAGTCCCCTCTCCCTCCCTTTCCAGCCCGTGTGGCTGCGGACTGTTGGCAGAAAGAGTAGGCAGCGGCCGGCAGTTTCCTGGCAGCCGGTCTCCGCAGCCGGCGCTGCCAAGCCGGGCAGGGATGGCAGAGGCGGCAGAGGGGGAGGCAGGGAGGGGCTCCCCTCTTAATTATCTTGCTCACTTGTTTATTTAGGGGGAGCTCTGGGCGCATTGGGGGCTGTGCCTTCCTGTTCACTGTGTATTCATTCAACAAATATTTATTTGATTATGCTCCTTCCCCCCATTACTGGTTCTTGTTTTAAGTACTTTTCCCCTCCTTTATCCCCTTCCCCTCCACAACCATTCTAATAAGGCTTTTTTTTTGGGGGGGGTATTCTTGAGACTAGATAACGTTGTTTTGTCTGCCCCCCTCTCTTTTTAATGTTGCTGCTTTTTTTTTTTTTTTTTTTGGCCGTGCCGGTGCCCACAGCATACTTAAGTTCCCAGGCCAGGGATCAAACCCCAGCCACAGCAGTAACTAGAGCCACAGCAGTGACAACGCCAGACCCTTAACACACTGAGCCACCAGGGAAGTCCTTCTTAACCTTCTTATTGAAGTGGAAAGCACTTTTTTTTTTTTTTTCCTTTTTGGTCCACGCCCTCAGCATATGGAAGTTCCCAGGCTATGCTGCTGGGCCTAGGCCACAGGAGTGCTGCATCGGAGCCTCCACCATAGCTCACGGCAATGCTGGATCCTTAACCCGCTGAGTGAGGCCAGGGATTGAGCCTGCATCCTCACGGATACTAGTCCAGTTCATATCCCGCTGAGCTACAATGGGGAACTCTGGAAAGCACAAATCTTTAAGTGCACGAGTGGATGCATTTTTACCCAAGCTCAGCACCCAGGGGGTGAGAATCAGGGTCTGGGTTACAGGAGAGAGGGAAGTGGAGGTGAGTCTTACAAGTGCAAGGTCAAATCTTGCCTTTATTTGAAATTTTGATATTGTGTTCATTCTAGATTGGGGTGGGGGCACATTCATTTCTTTTCCAAATATTACAGTCAAACGTTACTTCCCTGATTGCTCAGTTTTTCAGTGTTCTCTTAAACTTTGTTGCTAAGGACCATGCCTTCCTCCAGTTACCCTAGGTCTGACCCTTTTATTTTTTCTTTTTTGGCCACCTCATGGCATAAAGTAGTTCCCCCAGCCAGGGATCAGATCAGAGCCACAGTTGCGCAGCTGTGGCAATGCGGGATCCTTAACCAGCTGTGCAGGGCTGGGGATGGCACCTGCGTTCCTGTGCTCCAGAGACTTCACCAACCCCTTTGCACCACGGTGGGAACTCCTAGTTCTGATCCTTTATAGAATATTCCATCACACTCAAGTCTTGGGGTAGGGGCGGCTCCCAGCAGATGTTTCCTCCCCAGGTAACTTTCTCCTCTCCATCATCATAGTTTGCCCATTTTTTTTTTAATTGCTATAAATAGAACCATACAGGACATAGTCTTTGGAATCTGGCTTCCTTCACTCAGCATAATGCTTTTGAGGTGCATCCAAGACGTTTCGTGTGTGAAGAGTTTATTCCTTTTCATTGCTGGCTTATTCTAGTATCTGGATGGACCAGAGTTTATCTGGTCACCAGCTCACGGGCATTTGTGTTGTTTCCTGTGTTTGGCCATTCCCAAAAAAGCTGCTGAGATCATTGTCACACACATCTTCGCGTGGACATATGCTTTTCATTTCTCTTGGGCAAACACCCAGGGGAAGGATGGCTGGGTCATATAGTAGGTGTGGGTTTCACTTTTTAACAAACTGCCAAATGGTTTTCCAGGATGGCCAGGCCATTTTGCATTCCCACCAGCAGTGGAGGGGCGCACCCATGAGCCTGCGTTTGGGGCAGTCACGTTTTCGGTGCCTTTATTGAGGTGTCATTTAAGTATACAGTTCGATGACTTTGGACAAATATATACACCTGTGTAACCACTACCTCGATAGATATTCAGTGAGTCCCATCACCCCAGAAAGTTCCCTTGGGACATGTGCTTTTAATTTACAAAGAGTGAGGGGGGAGAAAAAGAGAGAGTGAGGGAGATCTCACTTTTTTTTTCTTGTTTTCTGTGCTTTATTGTGAAGTTCCATCCATGTGCTTTAAAATGAATATCTTTGCCTATTATAAGGTTCTTGGAGAACAGGGTGCCTGTAATCTTTGTCCTCCTGAGTCTTCTCCAGTTTATTTTTTTTTTTTATTTTTTTTATTTTTCTTTGTCTTTCTGTCTTTTCTAGGGCCGTACCCGTGGCATACAAAGGTTCCCAGTCTAGGGGTCTAATTGGAGCTGTAGCCATCGGCCTATACCACAGCCACAGCAACATGGGATCCGAGCCGCATCTGCGACCTACACCACAGCCACAGCAACGCCGGATCCTTAACCCACTGAGTGAGGCCAGGATCGAACCTGCAACCTCATGGTTCCTAGTCAGGTTCGTTAACCACTGAGCCATGACGGGAACTCCATATTTTTTAAATTGAACAAATAGCTAGTGAGGATTTGCTGTAGCCTGATGACATTCCAAGCTCTTTATATCAATTAAATATAAACAAAGTTATTTAATCCTTTCCCATAGCACCACTACAAATTAGGCACTTATCATACTCCCCCCTCCCCCGCTTTTTTGAGCAGAGAAAGGTTTTTATGGCAGGGCCAAGCAAGAGGACGGGTAGCTCATGTTCGAAAACCTTGAACTCTATCATCCCCATTTTTTTTTTTTGTCTTTTTGCTATTTCTTGGGCCACTCCCGCGGCATATGGAGATTCCCAAGCTAGGGGTCTAATTGGAGCCATAGCCACCAGCCTATGCCAGAGCCACAGCAACGCGGGATCCGAGCCACGTCTGCAACCTACACCACAGCTCACGGCAACGCTGGATCGTCAACCCACTGAGCAAGGGCAGGGACCAAACCCGCAACTTCATGGTTCCTAGTCGGATTCGTTAACCACTGTGCCACTACGGGAGCTCCAATCTTCCCCATTTTAAAGAAAGGAAAACTGAGGTACAGAAAGGTGATGATGTAGCTTGCTCCCATCCCAGAGTTCCAAAGGGCACAGAGCTGGGATTTGAAGCATGGCCTCTGCCCATGGCACACGCTGCCTGCAGGCACCAGGCCAGCAAAATCAGTCAACAAACATCGGCCGCAGGACCACCCTCCCTCATCCACCATTCTAACACCTGAAAAGCTCCAAAAGTGGAAAATTCTCATCAATATGACTCTAAAACTCATTGAGAATCAAGAGTTAATCACCTTTGGAACTCCCTGGTGACCTAACAGTTACGGATCTGGCATTGTTACTGCTGTGACACAGGTTTGATCCCTGGCCCGGGAACTTCTGCATGTGCAGGCATGGCCAAAAAAAAAAAAAAAAAAAAAAAAACCTGATAGCCTTCAGCTTTTACTAAGCTTTATTTATCCCATTTCTTGGGTGTCAATAGTCTGTCTATTGCTACTGTGTTTGATTGGGAGGGGAGGATGGGCTGTCCCAGGCTCTGCTGGAGGGCGTTATCTAATATACGCTGAGTACATCTTCATAATGTCCTAAAATCTAGGACTTACTCTGTTCCAAAACACATCTTGCCCCAAGGGTTTCAGATGAGCTCTGTTATTTGTTACTATTATTTATTCAGCTACTGTGTGCCACCAACTCTTCTAGGCAGTGGGGACACGGCAGTGACAAAGCCAGACCCAGCCCTCACAGGGTTCATAGTCCAGCAGGGAAAGAGGACAAACATGGTGCCAGGTGGTTACAACACTGAGTAACTGAGGCCACGGTGGGGGAGGCAAAGACTTTGTGGGTTCCAGAGGAAGCACTTGACCCGGGCTGAGGCATTCGGGGAGGCTTCCTGGAGGAGGTGATGCCTGAGCAAAGACCTGAAGGAGAAGAAAGGGGTAGTGAGGGAAGGCAGACAGGGTATTCCTCTCCACAAGCAGAAAATACAGCTTGTGCCAAGGCCCTGAGATCTTCAAGGGCCTGCAAAATATCCTCGGAGGGGGAAGAACACAGAGCTCCTTGCTAGCTTTCCTGCTGCCTGATGAGGCTCCCATAACACTCCTCTGTTCTCAGGGTGTTGGGGCTGAGCCTGTGATGCTCATGGACATCTGGCAGGCACATCGCTGGTCTCTTCTTGTCTCCTTGGGCTAGACTCTGCAGCTCTCAGGATCTGATTATGTCCTAATCAGTTCACCCACATCCTTGATGCTGAGGAACACCCCCCACCTCCAATATCCAGGGGTAACTATAGTGCAGACACCTGGGCTGGGGCTCACTCCATCCAGCTACATTTCTTGGGCCTGAGTGATTGACCCGAGGCTGAAGACTTTTCTTTTGCTATTTTACTACTGCATCTGCGGCATGTGGAAGTTCCCAAGTTAGGGTCCAATTGGAGCTGTAGCTGCTGGCCTACGCCACAGCCACAGCGACATGGGATCCAAGCTGCATCTGTGACCTACACCACAGCTCATGCAATACCAGATTCTTTAACCCACTGATCAAGGCCAGGGATTGAACCTGTATCCTCACGGATGCCAATCAGATTCTTCACCCCCTGAGCCACAATGGGAACTCCCTGAAGTTTTTGTTTTTTTGTTTTTTTGTTTTTTTTTAGGCTTTGCTCTGTGGAAATCTGGCATCTCAGTGGATCAACAGTCCATTTCTACTATTTCTGGGTCAGAGATCTGGGAGTCTGTTGTTCCCTTATTTCCCCCTTTCTTCCCCTTCCCCACCCATATGATATGCAATTGTCTCCCCTTATCTGAGGGAGAAACATTCCAAGATTCTCAGTGGATGCCTCTAACCACAGATAGTACTAAATCCTACATATATTATGTTTTTTCCTACACCTATATATCTGTGATTAAACTTATACATAAGTTTAATTTATAAATTAGAAACAGAGACTATCCAAGTTGCCAACATCATGACTCTTGTGCTTTGGAGACATTATTAAGTAAAACAAGGGTTATTTGAACACAAACACTGTGATAATGTGGCAAGTCAATCTGATTACTGAGACAGCTACTAAGCCTCTAGCAGGCAGAGATGCTGGACAAAGGGATGACTCAGGCCCCACATAGGACTGAGATGGACTGTGCAAGATTTCATCACACTGCTCAGAGTGATGACAATTTAAAACTGAGTTGTTGATTTCTGGAACTTTACATTTAATATTTTCTTTTTTTTTTCTTTTTTCATGACACTGACTTTTTTTTTTTTTGCCATTTCTAGGGCCGCTCCCGCAGCATATGGAAGTTCCCAGGCTAGGGGTGCAATTTGAGCTGCAGCTGACGGCCTACACCACAGCTACAGCAACACCAGATCCAAGCCATGTCTTCAACCTACACCACAGCTCATGGCAAAGCCAGATCCTTAACCCACTGGGTGAGGCCAGGGATCAAATCCACTTCTTCATGGATACTAGTCGGGTTCATTACCAATGAGCAGTAATGGGAACTCCCTAAAATTTTTAATTTTTAATTTTCCTGGCTGTACCCATCACATGTGGAAGTTCCAGGCCAGGGATTTAACCCAAGCCACAGCAGTGACAATGCCAGATCCTTAACTGCTAGACCACCAGGGAACTCCCACATTTAATATTTTTGGATTCTGGTTAACTGTAGGTTACTGAAACCGCAGAAAGCAAAATGGCAGATAAGGGGGAACAACTGTGTCAGCCAGTCTTATCGCCTGTGCCTGCAAAATCTATCCCAAATCTGCCCACTTCTGCCCCCTCATCTGTTTCTACCTGGTCCAGTCCCTATCACTATGGGTCCTGCCTCAGGACATTTGCACTGGCTGTTCCCTCTCCTTGAATACTCTTCCTCCAGCTATAATAATGTCATCTATTTCCTTTGCTTTTAAAAATATATGACAAAGATGTAAGTTCCAAGATGCCAGTGGCTATGTCTATCTCTATCACTTTGGGTCCCCAGCTCCTAACAGTTTCTGGCACACGGTGCTCAATAAAAATTCCTTCATGATGGAAGGTGTTAATACATGGGACCTCAAAAAACAGCCTGGTTATATTACCAAGTCCTGGATGGAAGCATTTGGCCATGGATACTGATAGAGATTTAGAAAAGAAAAGGGAAAAAAGTCTTCAAATTTTGGTTGCCTCCCTCTGCCTTTAATTATTTTGTCGACAAGGCTCACAATTCAGCAAGTCAAGGTGGCATTTGAGAGGGACGGTTCCCTTTAGCATAGCTGACAGCTAATTTGTGGGAAGTTTAATTACAGGCGGCGTTAATTAACTGGCAGAGCGCTGGGCGAGGAAGGCAGCCATCTGTTCCTAAAAACATCTTCCCCTCCTGGGCCTGGCTGGGAGGCTGTGAGGGGTGGGCTAGGAAGGGGACAGGGTGTGGGGAGGAGGCAGAAACAGGAGGAAGAAGAAAGAAGGGTCAGCTGATGGATAACAGCCTTCGCATTCCCCTTCCAGATGCCCTCAGGATTGAGATCTTGGCAGCCAACCTCTTTGTGGCCTCTATCATTATGCAGTTGCCTCCAGTGGCTGCTGGGAGTAGCAGTAACAGTTACTGGGAATCTTCTCCTCACTGGTTGTATCATTAGGAGTAGAAGGTGTGGAGTAGAGGAGGTGAAAAATACAGTAATCAGGCCACATTGGACTGGGTTGGCACCCACCAAAGGAGGTTGGGAGGGGAAGCTGGGTCTCGGAGCCAGGGTTGCCCTAAGCAACCAGGCCTGAGAGTAGGGGATCACTCTGCCTCTCATTCCACCATTTACCCAGCTTTGTCACTGCTGTGGCTCTGGTTGCTGCTGTGATACAGGTTTGACCCCTGGTCCAGGAAATTCCACATGCCGTGGCCATGGTCAAAAATAAAAATAAGAGTTCCCGTGGTGGCTCAGCGGTTAGCAAATCTGACTGGCATCTATGAGGACACAGGTTCAATCCCTGGCCTTGGTCAGTGGGATAAGGATCTGGCGTTGCCATGAACTGTGGTGTAGGTTGCAGATGTGGCTCAGATCCTGCATTGCTGTGGCTGTGACATAGGCCAGCATCTTCAGTTCCAATTGGACCCCTAGCCTGGGACCCTCTATGTGCCATGGCTGTGGCCCTAAAAAGACCAAAAAAAAAAAAAAAGAGCAAAAAAAATAAAATAAAAAACAAAAATGAGTACGCATATTGGGGAGGGAGTACGTCTGATAATGTTGAGAGCCCTTGTGCCTTTTAGGACTCTGGGTGCTTGTATATATTCTGTTCCCTCCTTCTGGAACACCCTTCCCACCCCTGCCCAATTGTTTCTGTCCTATCTTTCAGGTCTTGAGGTAGATGCCCCCTGCCTGAGAAGCCTTGATCCTCCAGGCTGGGGCAAGTGCCCCTGGGGACATTCTTAGCCTCTGTGCATCCCCTTGGTCACCCTGCCATTGCCTTGTCACAGCCCAGTCCTCCCACTAGACTAGGAATGCCACGTGGGCAGGGACTGGGTCTGTCTTGGTTACTGCTGCATCCGGGGTGCCCAGCACAGACCTGAACACATAGGTGGTCAGCACACATGGTGGTACAGACACACAGCTGGAGCTATGAGCCACACATGGGGAGGCAGAGACCAGCAGAATACAGAAAGTTAGAGCCATTTAAAAACGGAGAGGGCTAGCTTGGATGTAGGCGTGAACCCCTCATCGCCACTGGCTCAGTCAGCTCCCAGGAATGTGGCCCAGGGCAGGCCACCTCCTCTTTCCAGGACTCAGTTTCTTCCTGTGGAAAATGGGTATATACAGGAACCTGGCTCAGGATGCAAGGAGTCAGTGCAGGAGAGAGCCTGGCCAGGCACCCACCATGCTGTGTGCGCTCCATAGTCATGCTGGCGGCTGTTGTTATCCCTGAGTCCATCCTCATCTCTGAGGTTGGTTCCCTGTCCTCTCAACCTCAGTTTCCCCATTTGGCCTCAATCTCCCTTAGACAAACACAGCCAGGGCACTTCCTGAATGAGCAGGGGCAGCCTCCGCTGATGCCTTCCTAAAGCAGCCACCAAGGCAGGGCTGATGGGGCTAGCATGGGCTGACCTTGCTAAGCTGGTGGTCCTTGACAGCGCTCACTTTCCTGGAGGCGGCTGGAGAAGGGCCCAGACCTGGTCATTGGGGGACCAAAGAGACTGGGATGATGCTGAAGCCCCTTCTCAGAGGGCACTGGATCTGATTGGATCTCTATGTACATTGACTAACCCCCCTATCGGATGCCAGACTAGGCTGCTTGGGGCTTTTGTTCATGCTGTTCCAGCTGCCAGGAACACTTTTCCTCTTCATGGTGCTTACTCCTGCCCTTTCTGCTCTCAATCTAGAGGACACTGCCTCGAGGAAGCCTCCCGGATTCTCTGAATTGGGTCAGACACCTCGCTTTGGGTTAACAATGTGCCTGTTGCTTCCCCCATTATAGCTCTCATCATCCAATATTACAGCTGGGCAGTGGGAAAGTCATTGAGTCAATCAACAAACACTGATGGAACACTTAGTAGGTGAGGCCCTGTGCATGCTGTCCTCATGTTATAGGTAGGGAAACCAAGGCTCAGAGAGGTTTAATAGTGGAAAAAAGCCATGTGGTTTGGGGCCTGGAGGACAGTAGGGCCTCAGAAGAGTTGGGTTTACTCCCTAGTGATGGTGAGCTCACTCCTTTTGCTGTCATGGTCATGAGGAAAGTCATCTGTCTTGTGAACTGGGATGTGCTGGCTCCCCATGTGGTGCCTATGACCTTGAAGGAGGCTCAAGCTAGAGATGTGGGGATTCATTCATTCATTATTCACTTATTCAACAAACAAGTATTGGGCAGATCTTGTGGTCCAGGTACCACAAATGTGTCCAGTGGCAGGCATGCTGGCCACCCTTAATATCTGTTCTCTCCTCTTCCATGGTGATAGAACTCTTGGGTTTTCAGCTGGACCATTGATCATTCAGAATAAAAACTACATTCCCCAGCATCTTCATGGGCAAGTATGGCCACATGACTGAGTTCTGGCCAATGGGGTATGAGTAGAAGTGGTGTATGGGGTTTCTGGGAAGTGTCCTCAAAGGAAAAGGCCAGCTCTTCCTCGCCTCTTCCTCCTCAATGACTGGAATGCAAATGTGATGGCCAGAGCTCAAGCAGCTTCCATGTCCCATGAGGAGGTCACTTGCTGAGGAGGTGAAACAACAAGATAAAAGGAACCCAGGCCCTGGGGCCTTCATGCTAGCCCTGAACTGACTACTCATGTACATGAGCAAATAACTCTCGGTGCTTAAGCTGCTTTGGTTGGGTCTCTGATCCCATTGCCAGCTCCAAGCCTGACTGTTACACATGTCCCTCCCTGTCTCACGTCTCCATCCTCATCCCAGCCCACGCATGCTGGACAGAGACACCTGTCCCTGCTCGGCAGCCCTGGCCTCTTAGGGCCATCTGCGGTGACCAAGGCAGTGTCCTCTGGATAACATAATCTCTGCTTGTGGCCTTAGGGTCACCAGGCTGGGAGCAGAGTCCCTCAGAAGGTGGGTGGGAGGTCTTTACTCTCTCCCAGGGATCCCGTTGAAGGACCTCCGTCTCTCTCGTCTCCATCTCCCAACACACACACACACCAGAGCCATGACCAAGGCTCCATCCTTTGCCATTATGAACCCAAGAAGAGAGACCCTTTCTCTGAACTACCTTGGAGGTTCCCAGCTACGTCGTGAAGCAGACAGCAAAGCACAAATGGAAAACTCTCCTGAGTGTATAAAATATTTGACTAAACTCAGATAATGACCCATGTACCCAACAAGACCAGACTACCAGGTCCAAAGCCCACCATCACCCGTATGCTGTGTCCTCCAAGACAATGTTTCCTCCTGGAACACCCTGATCGTGCCTGCCCCACAGCCAAGCATCCTCCCATTCATTGCCTGGAAGACCCCTTCATGTCGCCCAGCCCTTCTGAGGAGGGAATACACTGGGGGTGTATGTGTGAAGAAACCCCTTATCTGTTCCCTGTAAAATTAAGCCACATCTGAGCTGGTCTCTGAATCCAACCATAAATTAACCGAAGCTACAGGGATGGAGGAATACGTTAAATGTCACCATAGGGACACCCAATAGGCAAAAACCCAGATCAGGAACACCTCAGCAGGGTGAATGACCCAGTGGCCTTAAATAAATCCACTGCAAAGAAAACTTAAGAGAGAGATGGGAGTTCCCGTTGCGGCTCAGCAGGTTAAGAACCTGACTAGTATCCATGAGGATGCAGGTTTGATGCCTGGCCTCGCTCAGTAGGTTAAGGATTGGGCGCTGCCAGGAGCTGTGGTGTAGGTCACAGACATGGCTTGGATCCAGCGTTGCTGTGGCTGTGGCATAGGCCGGCAGCTATAGCTCTGATTGGAACCCCAGCCTGGGAACCTCCATATGCCGCGAGTGCAGCCCTAAAAAGACGAAAAAACAAAAAAAGAGAGAGAGAGATGGAGGGAGAAGCTCTTCATTAAGACAGACAGGGGACTGTCAGGCGATCTAGACAGTATATCCTGATTCAAACAGTCTAAATAATTATATGTCATGAACGTGTACACTAGTTCCTGTTGTGGTTCAGCAGGTTAATCCGACTAGTGTCCATGAGGATGCGGGTTTGATCCCTCGCCTCACTCAGTGGGCTAAGAGTCCAGATCCTGAGTTGCTGTGGCTGTGGCATAGGTCAGCAGCTGCAGCTCCAAATCAAACCCTAGCCTGGGAACTTCCATATGCCACAGGTTTGACCCTAAAAAGAAAAAAGTGCATATTTCTATGCTCAACTGGGGTGGCTATTTGATCTTAGTAAGGAACCACTATTCTAGATGTGATATTGGAGTCTGCAGGGTTTTTTGTTTGTTTGTTTGGCTGCACTGCAGCATATGGAAATTCTCAGGCCAGGGATCAAACTCGAACCACAGGTGTTATCAGAGCCACAGCAGTGACAACACCAGATCCTTAACCTACTGAGCTATGAGGGAACTCCTGCAGGGTTGTTTTTTAAGATGCCTTTTTTTGTTTGTTTTTAGGTTTTGGTGGTTTTGTTTTTCTTTTTTTTTTTTCTTTTTGGCAGAGCCTGTGGCATCCAGAGGTTCCCAGGCCAGAGATCAAACCTCAGCCACAGCAGTGACAACACTGGATCCTTAACCACTAGGCCACCAGGGAACTCTTTAAGATGTCTTATCTTATAGAGCAGGGTCTCTCCCCTGGCACTGGAGACCTTCAGGCCAGATCATTCTTCTAGGTAAGACCACCCTGGGCGCCTTGGGGTCTGAAGCATCATCTCTGGCCCCTACCCACTCAATGCCAAGCCCCCACCCATGTCTCGATGACAACAGTTGTCCCCAGACATCACTCGTTGTCCCTTGGGGACAACATCCCCATCAGTTAAGAACTACTTTAGAAATGCAGACTGAAATATTTACAAATGAAAAAGCATCTTGGATTTGCATCAAAATAGCAAGGGAGGGGTGGGGTTGGGTGGGGTAAAGGAGACCAGAGTTGCCCTGAGCATTCATTGTGGATGGGGACATGTGGGAGGGTCATTATTCCGTTTTCTCTACTTAGGTTTGTTTGACATTTCTCAATATAAAAAGTCAGGATGGAAGTTCCTGATGTGGCTTAGTGGGTTAAGAATCCAACTAGTGTCAGTGAGGATGTGGGCTCAATCCCAGGCCTTGCTCAGTGGGTTAGGTATCTGATGTTGCCATGAGCTGTGGTATAGGTCACAGACATGGCTCAGATCTGGTGTTGCCATGGCTGTGGCTGTGACCTCAGCTGCAGCTCCGATTCAACCCCTAGTCTGGGAATCTCCATGTGCCGCAAAAAAAAAAAAAAAAAAAAACCTGGAGTTTAGTTCATTGCAACCCACCACGTTGCTCTCTTGGTTGAGCTGAATGTGCCACGTTGATGTAGACGTGAACATTCAGGGGAAGCCGGGTGAGGATCCGGGTGAGGATCTCTCGTACCTTTGCCATTTGTAACTAAGCTAAAATTACTCGGAAGTAACAAGTTTATTCTCTTAAGGTTTAAATGAATAATAAGTATATAAAGAATCAGCCGATCAGGTGCTCAGGATTGGAACCCAGACACCTTGCGCAGTGGCTCAGGGAATCCCTGTCCCCTCCTCCACCCCCACATCCCCTCCCTCATTCACAGACGCTAGGACCCAGCCTCAGGCTCAGCTGGGCTTTGCCATGTGGGCATCCCCACAGCAGCCAGAGCAAGAATCCGCTTTCAAACCCACTTTATTATCCAGTTCCCAGATGAGAAACACTCCTCACCTCTACCCTCCCTGCCCCAATCTCCATGGGCCTCAGTGGGGCTGTGCGGGCCCCCCCTCGGATGCATGGGCTTCGGCTGCCCCCACAGAGGTGGCACTACGGCTGCGGCTGGGGCCGGCTCGGGCCAGGAGCTCCAGCCTCCGGGACCGCAACCGGGCCTGGATGGCCCAGATCGGGGGGTGGTGGCCAGGCAGCGAGGAGTCCTCCTCATCGCCATAGCTGTTGATGGTGGAGTCAGAGCCATCCTCCGTGCCGGCCACCGACTGCTTGCACATGGGGCAGGAGTGCCGGGCAGCCTGGGAGAACCAGGGGTCGATGCATTTGCAGTGGTACGTGTGGGAACAGGGCAGGATCTTGAGTCGGTCACCCTCCTCATATTCGTCCAGGCAGATGGCACACAGGTCATTGCGCCTGGTGAAGGTACGCACCTGGGCCCTCTGGCCAGCTGGTGCCTTGACGGGCGGCTCACGGGTCCACCAGGCCCAGAGCCAGTTCCATAGGTGCCGCAGGACAAAGACGGCGGACGTGAGCAGGGCCAGGGTGCGGCCCAGCACCCAGGAGACAGCCAGCACAGGGTGGCAGTCCAGGTCCGGGCAGGGTGGGTAGTTGGGCAGCAGGAGGACATGGGCAGATTTGTCGCAGCGCACGATGGCCCGCAGGTCCTGCGAGGCAGCCTCGCCCATGAACACTGAGGGGATGGCGGAATCTGGCGCCGCAGGTCCTCGTAGACGTGGCCCATTCGCACCAGGTCATCGGAGTGGACGTTGTGCACGATGGCTGCCTCGAAGCCAGCCCTCTGGGCATGCAGTACCTTGAGGTCAAACGTGCAGTCATAGCGGCGGATCAGCACGATGGCGCCGAGGGAGCCATTGCCCAGCTGTGGGCCCTCGATGGGATGGCATGCGTTGGCTGGCTTGGCCTCTATCAGGTAGCCCCGCACGCCCTCGGGGGCCAGGGGCACCCCAAACAAGGCCGGCAGATCTGCAAAGTCCACTGTGCTCGAGTTGCCATCCAGCACGGCCCGTACCACCGCCTGTGCTGGCACCAGCAGCCCCAGCAGGATCAGCGAAGCCCTGACCGCCCCCAGGGCCAGGGCTGGCCACCGCTGCCGCCCCATGGCCAGTCTCTCCTTCTCTGGCTGTGGTCTGGAGCTAGGTCCCGCTGGGGACTGGAGACGGGAGGCCTCTGGGCATCTCCAGGGCCTCCCAGGGGGGCCGTGGCCAGGGTGGGAATGGAGGTGAGCTTGATCTAGGGCTCAGAGGCAGTTAGGCAGAGCGGCTGGGACCTGGGCGGCCCTAAGTGGAAATGGCTCCTGGTGGCAGCCCAGCGTGCATTGTGTCTTTGAAGGCTGGTCCGAGGAGGAGCTGACCCACCCAGGCAGATTTCCTGGCAGATGATGCTGAGGCCAGAAGACTCCAGGGTTCTAGATGCCCCCCAGCCTCTGTGACATCGTCCTGTTACATCCTGCCCACCCCCTCCCCAAGAGAATTCCTGGGGCTCCGACCTGGGGGCGCTGGGCAGCCTTTGAAAAAACTTCTAAAAGTCTCAGAGCATCCCCAGCTCCCAGGCCTCCGAAGTCCTGGGGGTGCCACAGAGTGGACTGGGCGCCCTCATGACATGGATCCAGCCCTCCGCCATCATTTCCCCAAGCCTCTCAGGGACCCACTGAGGAAGTAGTCAACACTACCCCCTTTAGAGATTCTCAGGGGACACAGACTTGTTCAGGGCACCTTCTGTCCATGAGGTCAGTTCTTTTTTTTGCTTTTTTGCTTTTTTTAAGGCCTCACCCGTGCCAGATCACAGCAATGCAAAATTCTTAACTCACTGGTTGAGGCCAGGGATCGAACCTGAATCTTCATGGATCCTAGTCAGGTTTGCTACCATTGAGCCACGATGGGAACTCCAAAGTCAGTTCTTAAAACCCAAATTCCAGACCTGCTTCCTCTCTCCCCCTCACTCTCTCTGCCCCAGCCATGTGCTGTTCCTCCAACACACCAAGCACAGTTCTGCCCCAGGGCCTTTGCACAGGCTGTGCCCTCTGCCGGGAATGCCCTTTCCCCGCAGCTGGCTCTTTCTTAGCACTCAGGTCGAGTTCATATGTTTTGAGTCGAACTGACTTGATGTGGGGGGAGGGGGGAGTGCCAAGGTCAGGGTTGGACTGGCAGGAATGTGTGGTCCCAAGTCGTCAGCAGCTGGAAGTCCTCCAGGACCGCACTAGCTTGTTCTCTTAGCTCAGACCTTCCTCTTTAGCCAGGTCTCCAACTGTCTCCCATTCCTCAGCCAGAGCCCAGGCTATCAGCCTCATATCCCCTTGACTCCCCACCCCCAGATCTCCCTGTGAGTCTATCTCAGGGACTATGCAGCCTGCTCTGTCCTTATTCCTGGCCCTGTCATTGACAAGCTGGATGATGCCAGGTAAATCCCTTAACTTCTCTGAGCCCGCAATTTCCAGATCTGTAAAATGGGCATAATGATGAAGAACTTGTCTTATAGGGCATATAAGAGAATGGTTTGAGACTTAAAAAGGATAATGCCCAATTGACATTCAGCATAGGGTCTGAATTTATCATTCTCCCAGGACAGACCTGCCTCCAGTTCACAACCCTTTCAGCTCATCACCACGTGGCAGTCAGGAATATTTCTAAAATCTCAATCCTCTGGTCTCTCTCATGCTCTAAACTCTCCTGTGGCTCCCCATTGCCCTCCAGACAGAGACCACCCTCCTCTCTGTGGCCTACAAGCTCCTCCATGGTCAAGCCCCTGCCAATCTCTTTTTTTTTTTTTTTGGTCTTTTTGCTATTTCTTGGGCCGCTCCCACGGCATATGGAGGTGCCCAGGCTAGGGGTCCAATCAGAGCTGTAGCCACCAGCCTATGCCAGAGCCACAGCAACGAGGGATCCGAGCCGCGTCTGCAACCTACACCACAGCTCACAGCAACGCCAGATCCTCAACCCACTGAGCAATGGCGGGGACTGAACCCGCAACCTCATGGTTCCTAGTTGGATTCGTTAACCACAGCGCCACGATGGGCACTCCCAATCTCTTTTTAATTTTCCTTTTTTAGGGCAGCGTCGGCAGCATATGGAAGTTCCTGGACTAGGGGTCAAATCGGAGCTGTAACTGCCCGCCCACACCACAGCCACAGCAACACAGGGTGTGAGCTGCATGTGCAACCTACCCTGCAGCTTGCAACAATGTTGGATCCTTAACCAGTGAGCAAGGCCAGAGATCAAACCTGTATCCTCATGGATACTAGCTGGGTTCTTAACCTTCTGAGCCACAAAGGGAACTGCAAGCCCCTGCCAGGCTCAAAACCTTCAGTGCTTTTCAGTGTTCCAAATACTTCATGATTTGCTGACCTTTAGAACTTTGCAAATGCTCTTCCCTCTGCCAGGAACAGAATTCTCTCTCCTCGACCACACTTTGCCAGCCTGGCTGCTTATTCTTTAGGTTTTCTTCTTTGGTCTAATACCTCCCAGGATAGCCCTCAGCCAGTGACAAAAGAGACACAGAGCCAAACAGGAAGAAGGCCATGTGATAGCAGAAGCAGCGATTAGGGTGACGTGTCTACCGGCCAAGGAATGCCCAGGTGACAAGCAACCACTGCAAGCTTGGATCGATGCACAGAACAGATACTCCCTCGGAGCCCACAAGAAGGAACCAACCCTGCCAACAATTTGATTTTGGACTTCCAGCCTCCAGAACTGTGAGGGAATAAATCTCTGTTGTCCTGAGCCCCCTGATTTGTGGTACTTTGTTACGGCAGCCGTGAAAATGAATACACGATGGAATCCTTATCCTAGGGCCTGCATCTGTGAAGCCAGCAAGGTGTTACCATGCTGAGACTGAAGGGTAAAGAAGAAGTTGGTGTAAGAGGGCAGAGAAGAGCAAATGGCATATGCAAAGGTCCTGAGGTGAGTGGGAGATAGAGATGGCTATGGAGTTAGAGAGAGAGTTGAATGGTTGGATAGGGCAAGCCATTCAGAGCAGCTAAAAAAAGGGTCTTATTCAAGGATGGGAGAGAAACAGGGGAAGGGCAGGCAGGGACAGACCCAAACCTTGAATGTTCATGGCCTTGGGGTTTACACAGAGAATGACAAGGAGCCATAGACCAGTTTAGAGCAGAGACAAGATATGGTCGACCTGCATTTCCCATTTCAGCTCTATAAATTTCTGCACTGCTTGGATCTTTTACCATGGGAATGAATTCACTTATTCCTCCTGAAATAAAAAGAGGTTTATGTTTCTGAAAGAACTCTGTGATTACTGGGTGGAGGATGGGTTGGAGAGAGACAGAAAGAAACCAAGAAGCCACGGAAATAGCCAGAGACTCAGAGAAGGGACTGGGGACTGCGACACAGAGAGACTAAGAGGGGATGAATGATGGCACTGAACGAGTGGGTGAGTGTGAAGGACAAGAGGGGAGGTGGCCGTGAATGGAGCCAGTCATAGGACATAGCAGCATCGCTCCCCCATAATTCTCTTCCCCAGGGATTTCTTCAAGAGAATCTTGCCCGGTGCTACCGTCTTTAACATCTTTGCGGCAACTGCTAATTTCCCTAAGAGACAGGTCCTTGGCCTCACTGCATTTTATTTTTATTTTATTTTATTTCTTTTTATGGCCACACCTGTGGCATATGGAAGTTCCCAGGCTAGGGGTTGAATCAGAGCTGCAGCTGACGGCCACAGCCACAGCAATTCCAGATCTGAGCTGCATCTGCCACCTATACCGCAGTTTATAGCCACGCCAGATCCTTAAGCCAGGGATCAAATCTGCATCCTCATGGGCACTATGTTTGGTACTTTGCCCACTGAGTCACAATGGAAATTCCCTTGCTGGCATTTTATTTATTTATTTTATTTTTTATTTATTTTTATTTTTTGTCTTTTTAAGGCCACACCTATGGCATATGGAGGTTCCCAGCCTGAGGGTTAATTTGGGGCTGTAGCCACTGGCCTACGCCACAGCCAGAGCAATGCCAGATCTGAGCCACGTCTGTGACCTATGTCACAGCTCATGACAATGCTGGATCCTTAACCCACTGAGTGAGGCCAGGGATCAAACCTGCAACCTCATAGATACTAGTCAGATTCATTTCCCCTGAGCTACAACAGGAACTCCCCTCACTAACATTTTAAAGCATCAGTTTGTTTTCTTTGTTTCTTGTGGATCTCATCCCTTTGTGGCAAGAGATATGGGTTTTTCCTTCGTGACTCTCTCAAAGTTTTTACTTTTTTTTTTCTTTTTGCTTTTGTTTTTAAGGCCACAACTATGGCATATGGAGGTTCCCAGGCTAGGGGTCCAATCTGAGCTGCAGCTGCTAACCTACACCACAGCGACAGCAATGCCAGAGCCAGAGCCAAGCCGCATCTGCAACCTACCCCACAGCTCATGGCAACCCCAGATCCTTAACCTGCTGAGTGAAGCCAGGGATCAAACCCACATCCTCATGGATACTAGTTGGGTTCATTACCATTGAGCCACAATGGGAACTCCTTTTTTTTTTTCCTCATTCCTCGGCATGTGGAGTTCCTGGGCCAGGGACCAGATCTTAGCCACAGTTGCAACCTACACCGCAGATGAGGCAACACTAGATCCTTAACCCACCATCCCCTACTGGGGATTGAACTTGTGTCCTGGCACTGCAGAGACACTGCAGATCCCGTTGCACCATGGTAGAAACACCCAAAGTTTTCTTTTTCTTTTTTCTTTTATTGTTTTGCTTTTGCTTTTTAGGTTCCCAGGCTAGGGGTCCAATCTGAGCTGTAGCCATCGGTCTACACCACAGCCACAGCAACACCAGATCCAAGCCGCATCTGCGACCTACACCACAGCTTTGGGCAACACTGGATCCTTAACCCGCTGAGTGAGGCCAGGGATCGAACCCACAACCTCATGGTTCCTAGTCGGATTCATTTCTGCTGAGCCATGACGGGAGCTCCCAAAGTTTTCTTTTTAAAGGAAGATAAAACTTGGATCTTTAGGGAATATTTGGTAAATAAAGGAACAGGTGCATGATAGGAGGGGAAGAGGTCAAGAAAGAGTTCTCCAAAGACAGGCACTTGGTAGATAGAGCATGTTTGTTTCCTGGGGCTGCTGTAACAAAGTACCATAAACTGAGTGGCTGAGAACAAGAGATGTCTTATCTTGTGGTTCCGAAGTCCAGAACTCCACGGTCAAGGACCCACATGCAGGGGAATCTGGGTGTGCCAGGGAATTAACCCCCTGGGGAGTAGCCCAGAAGCAATAAAAAGATGGGAGAAGGTAGACACACGCCCCATCTCCCTTGCTCCTCAAATGAAATAACCCCGGCTTGCATATCCCTCACTATCTCCTAGAGAACCTAGCGGAACTGGGCTCCAACTGCCCCACGGATAACTTGCTCTGTACAATGCTTCCTTCACTGGTCACCTTTCCTTTCCTATTCCTGCCCCCCACTCCCCTCCCATTGTTTTCTGAGATCACCTCCAAAATAAATGTCATCAAGTCCTTGTCTCAGGGTCTGCTCCTGGGCAGATCCCAGCAAAGATGCTGCCTGAGAATAGAAGACTGCACAAGAAAGCAGAACAGAGAGACCGGGAGAGACCAGGTCCCAACAATGGCATCTGAGCACCTCCGTCCAGATGAGCCTGAAAGCCACACAGCACCTGAGGCCCTAATGAGCCAGTTATATTCCTTTTTTGGCCCTAGACAGGGTTTCTATCCCACACAGTCTCAAAGGGGAGTGGCAATTCTTCCAGAACCTCATGGGAGAGGAATTCCCTTGTGGTGCAGGGGGTTAAGGATCTGGTGTTGTCATTGCTGTGGCTCTGGTTACAGCTGTGGTGTGGGTTCAGTCTCTAACCCAGGAACTTCCACATGCCTCAGGGCATGGCCAAAACAAAGCAAAACAAAACCACACAGACAAAACCTTATGGGAGAAGAGACACTGGGCACAATTGGAAGTTTGTCTTGTTTTGTTTTTTCCCTGCTCCATGCTGCCTCCTTCCCCAAATATTTCTAGCAGGGACCCTCTTTGTGGTGGTGGAGGGCACATAACATAGACGACTGGTTCCTCTGTTAGATATAAAGCACTTATCAGATGGGGTGATGACATGGGAGTCACATCTCCTTCCTTCCTGGTGGCACCTCCTGCAAATTGGATGCTAAATTTGCATATACATGGGCAGGCATGCAATACACCTGCCCACCCAACAGGACTGCAATTTAGGAGAGCCATGTGGCTTGGGAAGGGGGGTGGGGTGCTGGGGCTGGACCTGGGTGGGGGCAGGGGGGATGGATTTGGATATCTATGAGGGGTCCTTGATAGATTGCCAGTTAATCATCCATGGGAAGGGTGCCCTGGGACCCTCTGTCTCTTTCTCTCTCCTCTCTATGTATCTCTATTGTCTCTCTCTCTGAATCTCTGACTCTTTCTTTCTTCCTCCTCTATTTTTACATTTCTCTACCATTGTCACTTTTTGTTTTAATTTTATGGCCACACCCATTGCATATGGAAGTTCCCAGGCCAGGGATTGAATCTGAGCCTCAGCTACAACTTGGGCCACAGCTATGGCAACACCAGATACTTTAATCCACTGCACCGGGCTGGGGATCGAACCTGTTCCTCTGCAGCAACTGGAGCTGATGCAGTCAGATTCTTTTTTCTTTTCTTTTTTTTTCTTTTTAGGGCTGCAACTTTGGCACACGGAAGTTCCCAGGCTAGGGGTCAAATCAGAGCTGCAGCCACTGACTACACCACAGCCACAGCAAGGCAGGATCTGAGCCACATCTGGACCTATACCGCAGCTCATGGCAATACTGGACCCTTAACCCACATCCTCATGGATACTAGCCAGGTTCTTAACCCACTGAGCCACAGCAGGAATTCCTGTCCATGTCACTTTTTGTCTTTGCCTTTTTTGTTTCTGCCTCTATCTCTGTCCTTCTCTCTCTTTCTCTCTAACTCACTCTTTCTGTGTCTCTGTTACTATAAGTCTCCATCCTGAGATGTCTCTGTCCCTGACCCTCTATGTAAGTTTCTCTTGGTCTCTGTCACCTTGTCCCTGTGTCTCTTTGTCTTCCTCGTTTAACCTCTCTTATCTCTCATGCTACTTTCTGTATGTGTCTCTGTCACTCTGCGCCTTTCTGCCTGCCTCCCCGCCCCCTGCTGTCCCAGCCCCACGCCTGGCCTACAGCAGATATGCAGTGGCTTTTGTCATCTGGAAACCAAAGGCACATCTTTGTGATGTGGTGAGAGGGGGGAGCTGGCCTTAAGGCCCAACATGCCCTCACTTACTGGCTGAGCGTATCCCTCCCCCTCTTAGCATCACACCTCCTCATCTGTAAAATGAAGCGGGTGGAGTTCCCATTGTGGCTCAGCAAAAACAAATCCGAGTAGCATCCATAAGGACTCAGGTTCTATCCCTGGCCTCGCTCAGTGGGTTAGAGATCTGGCGTTGCCATGAGCTGTGGTGTAGGTCTCAGATGCGGCTTGGATCTAGTATTGCTGTGGCTCTGGTGTAGGCTGGCAGCTACAGCTCCGATTAGACCCCTAGCCTGGGAACCTCCATATGCCGCTGGTGCTGCCTTAAAAAAAAAAAAAAATTAATTAAAAAAATAAATAAAACGAAGAAGGTGGATGCAGAGCCAACACACTCTGAACACAACTGCCCACGGACCCTCCCTCCTCCTGTCTTTAGAGGTTGGAGTTGTGCATTTTCCCTACCTTTCCCAGGAGGAAGCTGGCAGGCAGAGGGGGCACCATCCTCCCCAGTGCCATAGCCAAGAGGAGGCTGGACCACTGTCTCCATCCCAGGCTCCCCAGACCTCCTGCCCCCACCTGGCCAGGCAGCCCGCTGCCCATCACAGACCTGCTATCTGAGGTCATGGCTTTATGTGTCTTCCTTCCTTTCCTGCTCCAAGGTCCCAGTTTTTCTGATGGGATAGTTAAATTTGTAGAGACAGAAAACATGGCTGGGAAGAGGCATCTATCTGCAAAGGATATTGTGCCAGGTACTGGGTACACAGTAGTGACCAAGATAAAACTCTTGACCTCACAGGGATTATGTCCTAGCTGAGAGGATGGGAGACAGCCAGGACACTAATTAACTGAATGAAGAATCTAAATATCAAATGAAATAATTTTTTTATACAGATTTTTTTGGGGGGTCTTTTTTGCCTTTTCTAGGGCCGCTCCTGCGGCATATGGAAGTTCCCAGGCTAGGGGTCGAATCAGAGCTGCAGCCACTGGCCTAGGCCAGAGCCACAGCAACGAAGGATCCAAGCCACGTCTTTGACCTACACCACAGCTCACGGCAACACTGGATCCTTAACCCACTGAGCAAGGCCAGGGACTGGACCCACAACCTCATGGTTCCTAGTTGGATTTGTTAACCACTGTGCCAAGGCGGGAACTCCAAATGAAATAATTTTAAGGTGGGATGTGTTGTAAAGGAAATCAGGCAGGCATTTCAATCAAGAGAGGAGCAGTATTGGTTGGGGCACTCAGGGAAGTTCTCCCCAAGGCGGGGACATTTGACTGGAAGCCCAAAGTGAGGGAAGGTTTATGCTTCTAGAACATTCTTGGTATAATGGCCACCAAATCATACTTCTGGAGCACCTGGGATTTGTTGATTGGTATAATTTCAAATCAAATATTTCCTAAGCACCTACTGTGTGCTGTGTGTGTGCCAGGTCCTGGGCTGGACACCAGGGACACAGAAGTGACCAGGACAGGAGTTCCCATCGTGCTGCAGTGGTTAACAAATCCGACTAGGAACCAGGAGGTTGCGGGTTTGATCCCTGGCCTAGCTCAGTGGGTTAAGGATCTGGTGTTGCTGTGGGCTGTGGTGTAGGTCGCAGACGTGGCTCAGATCTGGCGTTGCTGTGGCTGTGGTAGCTACAGCTCCGATTAGACCCCTAGCCTGGGAACCTCCATATGCTGTGGGTGTGGCCCTAAAAAGACAAAAAAAAAAAAAAAAAAAGGAATCCGCATTCATATCCCGTCGTGCCGCAGTGGTTAACAAATCCAACTAGGAACCATGAGGTTGTGGGTTCAATGCCTGGCCTTGCTCAGTGGGTTAAGGATCCGGCATTGCCGTGAGCTGTGGTGTAGGTTGCAGATGCAGCTCGGATCCCACGGTGCTGTGGCTCTGGCCTAGGCCGGTGGCTGCAGCTCTGATTCGACCCCTAGCCTGGGAACCTCCATATGCCGAGGAGAGGCTCAAGAAAACGCAAAAAAGGACAAAAAAAAAAAGAAAGAAAGAAAGAACCGGCTCGGAAAAAAAAAAAAAAGGTAAGAAGGCAAATTTCCAGGGTGGAAATCTGGAAATCATAAACACGTGACCAAGGATGACATAACCAGTGCAGAGGGATGACATCATCACCAGTGCGGAGGCACAGCAGCTTCCTGTGTCTCCTGACATCCTACTCCTACAGCAAGGAGAATGCAACATCACCCCTGATCACCCCTGTAGGATTCTGGGCAGAAACAAACGACCCCAGTGCAGAAACAAACAACCCCAGTGCAACTCTGAGCTAACTCTGAGCTGACATCAGACACACTGGAATTGAGGGACTCTATAAAATCCCAAGCCAGTGCCCTTCACAAATGTCTTCACAGAAGACTAAGGAACTGTCCCAGAGTGAAGGATGTGTGATGACAAGATTCCATGAGTGACCTTGGATGGGATCTTGGACCAGGGAGGGGACACTCATGGAAAAATTGGTGAAACTAAAATAAGGTCTGTAGGTATGTAAAATAAGGTATGTTCGTTAATAATAATGTACCGTATGAATTTCCTGGTTTGGGTCATTGTTCCAGGTTATATACTATGTTGACATTAGGGGAAGCTGGGGGAAGGTATATAAGAACACTGTGCTTCCTGTCACGTGTATTTCTGCAAATTTTCTGTAAACCTAAAATTATCCCAAAACAAAACATTTTTAAAAAAACCAAAACAACTCTCCTGCACTGTTAGTGGCAATGTAAATTGGTGCAGCCATTAAGGAAAACAACATGCAAGCTCCCTTAAAAACTAAAAAATAGGAGTTCCCATCGTGGCGCAGTGGTTAATGAACCCAACTGGGAACCATGAGGTTTCAGGTTCGACCTCTGGCCTTGCTCAGTGGGTTAAGGATCCGGCGTTGCTGTGAGCTGTGGTGTAGCTTGCAGACATAGCTTGGATGCTGCATTGCTGTGGCTGTGGCGTAGGCTGGCAGCTGTAGCCCCGATTAGACCCCTAGCCTGGGAACCTCCATATGCCATGGATGCGGCCCTAGAAAAGACAAAAAAATTTAAAAATAAAATAAATAAATATAAAAACTAAAAAATAGAGATACCATATGATCCAGTAATCCCACTCCTAGACATAAATCTGGAAAAGATGAAAGCTCTAATTGGAAAATATTCACTCCAATGTTCACAGCAGCACTATTTACAACAGCTAAGA
Organism: Phacochoerus africanus; assembly: GCF_016906955.1. Taxonomy (NCBI): domain Eukaryota; kingdom Metazoa; phylum Chordata; class Mammalia; order Artiodactyla; family Suidae; genus Phacochoerus; species Phacochoerus africanus. The sequence goes on along the minus strand of NC_062547.1, from coordinate 73,634,422 downwards.
CATGAAAGCAACCTAAATGTCCATCAAAAGAAAAATGGGTAAAGAAGATGTAGAACATATATGGGATGGAATATTATTCAGACATAAAAAAGAATGAGATAATGCCATCTGCAGCAACATGGATGGACTTAGAGATGATCATATAAAGTGGAGTAAGTCAGAGAAAGACAAATACCATATGATATCACTTTTTTTGTGGAATCCAAAAAAAAAAACCCTGATACAAATGAGCTTATTTACAAAACAGGAACAGACTCACAGACATAGAAAACAAACTCATGGTTACCAAAGGGGAAGGAGGGAGAGAGGGAAAAATTAGGAATTTGGGAATTCACATATACATGCTACTATATATAAAATTAGATAACCAACAAGGGCCTACTGTATAGCTCAGGGAGCAGAATTTGTAGTAACTTGTAATAGAAAAGAATCTGAAAAAAAAATAGATTTATGTCTATATATTTACATGTACATATATATGTGTGTAACTGAACACCGTTGCTATACACAACATTGTCAATCAACTGCATTTCAATAAAAATTTTAAAAAACAGCCAAAGAGGCTTGAGGCACTAAAAAGAAAGAGGAGGAAGCAGGGGAGGAGAAAGTCTAAGAGGGAGACAGTGGCTGACATCAAGGGGTCCGCTGTGTCCTCTCGGACCGGGTTGGCATTTAAACCAAGACTTGAAGGGTAGGGAGTTGGCAGAAGGAGACAGAGCTGGGGGAGCCCAGAGTCCCAGGGGGCGGGAACTGCATGAGCAAATGTCCAGCCAGGAGGGGTCGGATGTATGAGGAAGAGCCAGAGGACAATATGGTTGGCGTGGAGGGCAGGGAAGGAGGAGATAACAGGCTTAACTACAGAGGGTCTTGCAGCTCAGAATGAACAACTTGCATTGTATTATAAATGCCATGCAGAGTCTGGCCTATCTGGGCTCACCGCAAGGAGCCCTGAGACAAGGTTTTGGGTGCAAGCATTGCATGTGGGAGGTGATCCCAAGAAGCCCCCGGGGAGTGAGGGAGTGTGGGAGGGATGAGAAAGAGCCAGTCTGGGTGCATCCTTGAGTGACTGTGGTGGGTAGATGAGGCTCAGTTCCACTGGGGACCTCTGGGGGGTGCTTCAGAGCATGAACTTCAGAATTGCCTAGCTCCCAGGATGAGGGAGCTGGGGTATGTATGCACCTGCTCCTGCGAGCCATTGGTTGGAGGTTGCTGGAGCGAATAGCATAAACTCTGAGATACTTCTCGCCTGCCACGGTTGTGAGCAGAGCAGGCTCAGGCAGAGAGTCAGAGCTGGGATGCCAGCCAGCAGCACAGAGGACTGATGAGAGCCCAGAGGATCTGGCAGGGCCGCCTATAGCAGGAGCTGAAGAGGCTTTTGACCTGCACTGACCAACATGGCAACCACCAACTACCTGGCCATATATAAATTCATGAAAAGGAAAAGGAGTTCCCATTGAAGGGAAATGGAAACAAAATCTGACTAGTGTCCATGAGGATGCGGGTTCAATCCCTGGCTTCCCTCGGTGGGTTAAGGATCCAGCATTGCCATGAGCTGTGGTGTAGGTTGCAGACGCAGCTTGGATCTGATGTTGCATGGCTGTGGTGTAGGCTAGCAGCTGTAGCTCCTATTCAACCCCTAGCCTGGGAACCTCCATATGCTGTGGGTGTGGCCCTAAGTAAATAAATAGATAAATAAATCAATTCATTAAAAGAAAAGAGAATTAAACATTCAGTTCCTCACTCACACTTGCCACGTTTCAAGCGCTCCATAGCCACGTGTGTGTGGCCGTGTTTGGTGGCATGGGTGTATAACATTCCATCGGTCACAGAAAGTTCTACTGGACAACCCTGCATTGGAGGATTTTGAGAGAGTGACATAATCCAATTGAGGCTCTAGGAAAATCCCTCTGGCTGCTGCGGGAAAACAGCTGGCTAGGGGTAAGGGTGGAAGCCAGGAGCCCAGGGGAGGAGCCAGGCTGGAAGTAATGGAGGCTTGGACTGATGCAGTAACATTAGGCGTGGAGTGAAGCTGTTTGGAAGGGGTACCACCAGTGAGTCCTTGGACATAAGAGGTGAAGGGAAAGGAGGAAGGAGGGTGAGATGGGGACTCTGCTGTGAGCAGCAGGTTCGGTGGGGGGACTTGGGAGGGAAAGCCAATTCAGGTGTAGATACTGAGCTTTGTTTGCCCCCCCCCCCCCGCGCCCCGTGGCCTGAGGGGCTCAGAGAGAAATCCAGGGGGACATCCAGTTGGCAGCTAGACTCTAACAGCAGAGAGCAGGGTAAACACAGGAATCTGGGCCCACAGGCCATTCTGGCCACCAGCCCAGCTGGCAACCACTGGGCCGTGATCTAACTTGTCAGGCGGAAGCCGAGCCTCGTCCCCAGGCTCGAAGGCACAGCTTGCCTAAATGCTAACAAGTTTTGCCTCCAAATGGTGGCGGGGTATGCGTGTGTGTATGTGTGTGTTTAATTCTGGAATGAATTTAATTCTAATTCCGCCGACTTTGGGGATGGGAAACAGCTGTCTTAATGAGTTAAACAGTGGGTTTAAAATAGCGAGCATCTGTTCACCGTCTGAGCTAGCACCCGCCGAGGCTGCTCGGAAGCTCTGGGGCTCAGGGTTTGGGGGGTTCTGGGGATGGTGCAGAACCTGAGGCCCCTAGGTTCAGGAAGCAGGTTCAAAGCTAGCCCTGTCACCAGGTAAGTCACAGCCTCCTGAGACTTCTGCTGTTTCCTCTGTAGAAACAAGAGGCTGTTCTCCTGCCACACAAAGCCCTACATACCCTGTGCTGGGACCAGGTGCACAGCTGGGGATGGCTCAGGCCAGTCCTGTGGGGTGACATGTCCTCAGCACTAAATGTTTCCTGGCCGTGTGGCCTGAATCTCTCTGTGTCTCAGTTGCCTCATCTGTAAATGGAGATAATGACATTACCCAATGTAGAGAGAGTCACTTATAAGTTTAGATTAATTAAGATATGTGAAGTGTGTGCTTAGAACCAGGCAGAGCAGCCAGTGAGCGCTATGTAAATGTGGAAGGAGGGGGTTTTGTTCTGTTTTGTATTTTGTTTGTTTGTTTGTTTTAAGGCCAAACCAAGGCATATGGAGGTTCCCAGGCCAGGGGTCGAATTGGGGCTGTAGCTGTCGGCCTGCACCGCAGCCACAGCAATACGGAATCTGAGCCGAATCTGCAACCCACACCACAGCTCAGAGCAATACCGGATCCTTAACTCACCGAGCAAGGCTGGGGGATCAAGCCTCAGTCCTCATGGATCCTAGCTGGGTTCATTACCACTGAGCCACAATGGGAAATCTGAGGGGTTGGTTTGTTTTTTTTCAAGTAAATAAACATATCATAGGCTCACAGAGAGAAAAGAGGCTGGTGACAGGAAACAGCAGGGTGATAGATGTCACAGAGGGAACTGGGTGGAGCTGAATTAGAAAGGGAGTTCAGGGAGGGCTTCCCTGAGGAGGTGACTTTTAAGCTGAGACTCGAAGGAAGAGGAGGAACTGCCCATGTGCAAGTCAGGAGGAGAGCATTCCAGGGAGAGGGAAGAGCAGATGCAAAGGCCCTGTGGCAGGACTGTGTTTTTACAAATAGCAAGGAGGCCAGCGAGCCTGGAGGAGAAGTAGGGCCAGAATGTCAAAGAACCGGGAAGTTGCATTATGGACTTTAAGCATAATCCTAAAGGCACTGGGGAGCCACTATGGGTTTCAGCTTGGGGAGGACTGAGATCTGATTTGTAGCCAGACTTAGGGCTCTCATCTCAGTTTCTGCTTGCATTTATTAAGCAGCTACTAGACACCTGGCTCTCGTGCAGAATCAGAGTTGCTCACGGCCAAGTTGAGAAAGAGACACTGAAACACCACATGCTTCTATTCCAGCTTGTCACGGTACAGCCCCTGGGTGATGCTCTGGGCACAGACAACCCTGGGTTCAAGCCCCAGCCACATGGCCTGTCCTCAATCTACCCTTCCCTGCTTTTTTTTTTTTTTTTTTTTTGGTTGCACCCACAGGATACAGAAGTTCCCCCAGCCAGGGATCAAACCTGAGCCACAACAGTAACACAAGCCACAGCAGTGACAACACCAGATCCTTAACCACTAGGCCACCAGGGAATTCCTCAATCTCCCCTTCCTCTGACTGAGTTGTGTCCCGGATGGAACAAGATGATCCATGCCCTGCACCGCACGAGTGCTGTCACTGCGTTTCCAATGCTTAAACCAATTTCTTAAAAAAGCGAAAGGCACACCTACCATATGATCCAGCAATTCCACTCCTAGCTATTTGCTCAAGAGAAAGAGATCACACATCCACACAAAGACTTGTACCCAGGAGTTCAGAGCAGCCCCCAACTGGACACCACAAACTGTCCGTCAACAGTCGAATGGATAAACATGTGAACCCCGAAACCTTCCTCAGCGGTGGAAAGGAATGGAGCATTGAGACACGCCAGCTAGAAGACTGCACACCACGTGATACGCAGAAAATGCAAACTAAGGCATAGTGACCGAAAGCAGATCAGCATTTGCCTGAAAAGGATTGGGGGAGGGCAATAGGGAGGAGTTACGAAGGGACCCAAGGGAACTTTTGCGGTTGATGGATGTGTTCACGCTCCCGGCGGGTTTATGTGTGTGCGCATGCGCGAAAATGCATCCAACTCGCACTTTAAATATTTGCAGTTTATCGTATGCAAACTATATCTCCATAAAGCTATAAAAACAAAATGAAATAACCAAAAGCACTTAGCCCAAAGCCCTAGGTGCAGAAGGGACCGGCTGGGATGGAAATTGCATAGGTGGCCATAATGGGGGTGGGGGACAGGCGTGGGATCAGGGCAATTTAGGAGAAGCTTCAAAGAGGCCGCAGTCCCAGGGCCACAAGCGTTGCCCCAGATCCCCCTCCTCCCTGTCCTCGACCTCCGCATGCATCCTTGGAAAGAGCCTCACCAGCCCGCACTTCACCCAGGCCGGGGAAAGTAATCTCTTAACATTCTGCTCTCCGCCAACGAGACACAAGATTAATTACTGCCATAAACACGTTGGGCGCCGCCTAAATATTTCATAGGTCTGTGCGCGCGCACACACACATATACACACACACAGCTCTCTCTCCCTCTCTCTTTTTAATATTTTCTTTTTCTTTAAAGGAGGCTGCAGGTGAACCTATAGGAAGATTTCTCTCCCCTCCTCCCTGGCCCCTCCCCTTCCCCCTCTTTCTTTTCCCTCCCATCCTCTCTGGTCTTTTTTTCATTCCTTCCCCTTCCAGAGGGGCCTTAAGGAGATGGAGAGGCTTCGGCAGGGGGTTAGTGGAGGAGTGGGTTTCCCTGGCTGCCTCTTTGCAAGGGGCAGCTGTGCTGGAAGGATGTAGGGAGTGGCAGAGGGTTTGGGCCATTACTCTCTAGGGAAAAACTGAAAGCCCCTATGTCATTATGGAAAGTGGCCAAGAGCCCTTTCCTCCTTCTCAAAGGACCAATCAACACTCATTTGCTCATTCATTCAACAGGTGCTTCCTAGGACTGAAGAGTGTGGCAGTTTAGAGCACAGACTTGGGATCAGAGAAACCCAGTCCAGTTCAGCCTCAACTATCTCTTGGCTGTGTGGCCTTGGGTGACTGTCTTCACCTCTCTGAGCCTTGGTTTCCCCATTTGCAAGAGGGGGATAATAATAGTATCCTATATCACAGGGCTGCTCCAAAGCTTAAATTAGATCTAAAACACTTATAATGTTTTCAGTGTGGGGCCAGGTATACAGTAGGTGCTCAATCAGTTAAACGTTCATGAGGTGGGTATAGTACTATTTGTTGAGCTCTAGGCCCTGTCCTGGGAGTTGGCAATGGAGTAGCAAAGGAGAATGATGGTTTTCTCCCTCCTTATGGTCACACCTCATTTCTTCTTTCATCCTGACAATTTACATATGGAGGCTCAAGCCATGGAAGGGTTTGGTCAGGGACTCAGTGCAGCATATGGCTAAAGGAACTCAGAGATGCTTCAATGATCTCAAGGCTTCTTCTTTTTGCTGATGGGGAAACTGAGATACAGAGAGGGGCTGGGAGGGTTCCCAGGCTTCCAGCTCTGAGCCCAGCCTTGGGTCTCAAGAGGGACCTAAGCTATTCCAGTCACATCCCTGACTATCTTCAGCACTGCAGCCACGGAAACTGCCTCCCTGCAATTTACCAAATGTGACAGTGTCTTGGCCCCTGAGGTCCAGCCTAAGCCAGTGGCTTCTGCAGGACTGTCACTTCCCACGCCAGCTCTGAGCAATGGACTGAGGGAGCAAAAGTCAGGCTCTTATCCTGTGCCAGAGCCCAGCCAGCCCAGCCCTTCTGCAAACTTGGGGGGATGGCTAGGAACTCCTAACAACCTGATGGATGGATGGATCACAACCCCATTAGATAGATATGGAAACTGAGGCTCCAGGGTGGAAAGTAAGTCACCCTGCATCACACAGAAGGTAATTATTGGAGTTTCCATTGTGGCTCAGCATTAGCAAACCTGACTGGTATCCATGAGGTTGCAGGTTCCTTCCCTGGCCTCGCTCAGTGGGTTAAGGATCCAGCCTTGCCACGAGCTGTGCTATAGGTTTCAGATGCAGCTTGGATATGGTGTTGCTGTGGCTCTGGTGTAGGGCAGCAGCTGCAGCTCCACTTCAACCCCTAGCCTGGGAACTTCCATGTGCTATGGGTGCGGCCCTAAAAAGACAAAAAAAAAAAAAAGCTAATTATCTGCGTCTCTCCTATTGCTGGCTCTGGACTGCCGGGTGCAGAGAAGCGATTACCAAGACAGATCCAGGCCCTGCCCTCTCTGGGCTCATGTCCAGTGGTGAGGATGGGCAATGAGCAATAAGCACTGTAACTGTGTGCTGTGTTGTGTAATGAATGCTACGAGAAAAACAAAGAACCAGGGAGAAGGTATAATATATCAGGGTCGGAGGAGGGTGAAGGTATTAGAGAGATGCAAGAGCAGATCCCTGAGGGAGGTGAGGGAGGGAGCCATGGAGGAATCTCGGGGAACAGCATTCCAGGCAGAGGACACAGCCCATGCAAAAGTCCTGGGGCAGGACTGTGCCACGCTTGCTGGAGAAAGAGCAAGGAGGCCCATGCAGCTGGAACAGAGCTAGCGAGGGGGAGAGAGGGAGGAGGGGAGGGCAGGGATGGGATGAAACAGGTCATGCAGGACCTTATGGGCCTTGGGGAGAACTAGGGCTTTTGCAGGTGGGAGGTGGAGCCCCCTGGGGTTGGGGGGGGCAGGAGGGGCAGGCCCAACTCAGGTGCTCATGGGCGCCCTCTGGCTGCTGTGGGGAGGACAGACTGAGAGATGAGAGTTGGGGCTGAAAGACCCAGGCAGAGTTACAGTTAATAAAAGGCAATGGGGTAGAGATAAAGGGGATGAGATTGAGGCCAGGTGGTCTGGGAATGCATTTCTAAAGAGGTGAGCTTTGAGTTCTAAGCGAGGAAGAAAATCTAGGGCAAGAAAGGACATTTCAGGCAGAGGGCATAGCCAGTGCAAAGGCCCTGAGGCAGGAACAAGCCATGCCTGTGTGGAGAACAGCACAGAGATGGAGTGAGATAGGGAGAGGGAGATGGGTGGAGGAGGCAGATTCCAGACAGGGCAGGGTCCTGTGGGCCTCAGTGAGGAGTTTCACTTTTCCTCCAAAGCAGTGGGAAACCATGCCTTTGAGTGGGAACGGGACACAGTGGCATGGATGACGTGGGAAGCAGAATAAATTTCCCCCAGAGATGTCCTCATCCTAATGCAACCTGTGAATATGGTTCCTAATATGGTATCCCTCTAGGAACCATGAAGTGGCAGGTTCGATCCCTGGCCTCGCTCAGTGTGTAAAGAAAGGATCCAGCATTGTCATGAGCTGTGGTGTAGGTCACAGACGTGGCTCAGATCTGGCACTGTTGTGGCTATGGCATAGGCCAGCAGCTGTAGCTCTGATTAGACCCTGGGTAGTGTAGTGGGAAGGATAGTGCCCCCCCAATTCATGTCCACTCAGAACCCCCAAAAGTGATCTTCTTTGGAAAGAGATTCTGCAGGTATAATTAGTTTAGGATCTGGAAAATGAAATCATCCTACATCGAGGGTGAGCCCTCAATCCAATACTGGTACCCACATAAAAAGAAGAGTGGGAGTTCCCTGGTGGTCTAGGGGATAAGATTTGGTGCTTTCACCACTGCAGCCCAGGTTTAATTCTTGGCCTGGGAACTGAGATCTCACATCAAGCTGCTGCATGCTGGGGCCAAAAAAGAAGAGGAGAAGAAGGAGGAAAAGCAAAGAGAGAAGATGGAGAAAGAGGTTGGAGGGGTGGTGCCACACCGCAAGGAACACCTGGGCCACCAGGAAAGGGTGAGGGTTATGTGTATTTAGCTACAATAAAAAATATTTTTTAATTTAAGAAGTAACATTATTGGGGAGTACTGGATTTTCTTTGGGGGTGATGAGAAGACTCGGGAACTAGAGAAAGGTGGTGCAACATTGGGAGTCTGCTAAATGCCACTGGATTGGTTAATTTTGTGTTACGTCAATTTCACCTCAAATTTTTTTGGTTTGTTTTTCGGCCACACCCCTGGCAGGCAGAAGTTCCCAGGCCAGGGATCAAACCTACACCACAGCAGCAACCCGAGCCACAGCAGTGACAATGCCAAGTCCTTAAACTGTTGTGCCACTGGGGAACTCCAATTTAAAAAGTAATAATCAAATAAAACCCCTTTCCTTGGGTGCCCCCTGTTGACATTCTGATGCAAATGCTTCCAGAACTTTCTCTTCCCCATGTCATTCTCCTGCAGCTTCCTCTTGCCCCTGTCTCTGTGTCCCCAGTGTCAGTCTACACCTGCTCACATAGCTGGCCTCATCCTTTGTCACTTGCCTTCCCTTATCCAAGTAGCAAGAGCCACCCCCCCGGGGAGGTGGGCTTTGGGCCATTTCTGGTTATCTGTCCCTTAGTGCCAAAGTGAAGGTGACTAGACCTCTCTCTGTGTCACTCTAGAATGGAGGCAGAGGCCGAGTTTGGTTTATTTTGAATTTCACTGGATGCAGCCATCCATTCTCCACTGTCCCCAAGTATACAGGGGTGTTTTTTCCTCGCCCTCCTGCCCTCACCAGTGCCCTCAAACCAGAATGGATGGGTTAGGACTCTCTTCTTTGGCCTCCAGGCCTCCACTGTGCCCCTCCAACTCATTCCCAGAGGGACCTACTTATACATAAAGAAATCACCACCCTCCCCTGCTCAGCATCCTCCCAGGTCTCCCATCTCCACTGAATTAAACCCTACCTCCCTGTGGCCCCCAAGACTGTACATAACCCACCCCTGTCCCTTCCCTGCCCTCCTCTCCTCCCTCTCTCCCCCTCGCCCTCTCTGTTCCACACAAGCCTCCTTGCTGTTCCTCCAACACACCAGGCCCGGTCCTGCCCCAGGGCCTTTGCATATGCTGGGCCCTCTCTGCCCAAGGTGTTCCTCCCAGTCACCCCCCTTCTCCAGGTGAACTCATTTCTCAAATCACAGCTCCAGTGTTTTTTCCTCATTCCAAAGTCACAAGGGGGTCTGAGAGGGAATGAGAGGCTCTGGGGGAGAAGCCAGGCAGAGATGGGGAGGAGGAGGAGGGGATCTGGGCTTGGGGAGGATTGGGGGAGAGGGAGTTGGAGGCTGAAGAGGATGCTGGGGCTGTGCTGGAGGCGCTGGTCCCTGCTACTTGGAGCCCCCCACCCCCCACCCTGGGCACTGGCTCTTACACATCAACACTCGCCAGAGATGCAGGAAATATTTTCTCACTGGCTGACACTTTTGGCAAAATACAAATCCTCCAGCTTTTTTCCAGGCAAAAAACATGTCCATCAAAACCTTCCCCGCAGTGCCTGCAGGAGAGGGAGGCCGCTGGATTTGGTCCGGGGATTGAGGAAAGGGCTCTGGGGAAAGAAAGAAGCAGAGGCCTCGTCTCTCTCTGCAGTTGGAGGGCGACATAAAATGGTAGTAAAATAGTAGTAAAATGGCCCCATTTGCTGGGTGCTTGGTCAAGGCTGGAAGCTTTGCTACCTCCACTTGTTCTGTGTCAACATAGTTCCACGATGATCCTCATTTTTCAGATGAGGAAGCTGAGCCCAGAGAGGGGAATACACTTCCCAAAAGTCACACAGCTGAGCCAGGATTTGAACCCACAGGCTACTCAAGTTGCTTAGTTTGCCTAGAAGAGCCTCTACCCAGAAGGGAGAGGAGAGGAAAGGCAACAGAAACCAAAGGATCAGCATATGCAAGACTTCAAAGTAGGTGCCATTCGACAGCTCCAGCTGTGGCCAGGAGCCCTCAGTTAAATCAGTCTGTGACTGTGGAGAGCCTAGAAGGAGGCATACCAGCTGGGTCCCCAGCCAGGGCTCTGGCCATAGCGGTGATGAGGACAGGGTGTTCCTGATGTCTCCTAGTTGGCTGGTCATGTCTTCCTTGTCTGCCTACATCACCCTTGTATATCCTAGTCCCCTCGAACCCCAAAGCCAGTGGAAAGTGTAAGAGTAGCAGCTGTGCAGCCCTAAGCAAGTTGCTTAACCCCTCTGTGCCAGCTTCCCTGTTGGTTAAAATAGACATAAAAAATAATCCCTAACTCCCAATTAAAACCATTAATGTTCTCAAAACACATGGCACACAGTAGGTGCTTATAAATGTGGAATAGATTTAGGCAAGTGGTTCCTGACTAAGGAGCAGATGAGCCGGGGGTGGAGGCATCTTCCTTCTGCCTTGCCCACCCAACCCAGGGAAAGGTGCGACCTCTAGAAAGGCAGCAGGAAGGTGGCTCTGGTCCTGGAGCCCCAGCTGCCGCCTGTTCCGTGGCAAGGGACTGACTTTTCTAGAACGTTGCCCCTCCTCCTGGTTTCCATCCGGAGCCAGCGCTGCCGCATAAATCCCGCTTTACGGCTGTTATTGACGGGGAGCGGGGAGAGCAGCCCTAGCAAGGCCCAATTAATTTTCCCGTCTGGCATCTGTGCGCCGGGCGAATTTCTGAGCTCCTGGAGGGAGGGGGCAGAGCCAGCTGGGGACAGGCCAAGTTGAGGACAAGGTCATGGGCAGGCTGGGACATTCTAGACCCCCAGCCTAAGAGTACTGTTCAGGGAGTTCCAGATTCTGAGCCCTAGACTCTTGTCTGAAGGGTAGGCTAGGAGATGTCTCTAAACTGAGTAAACTCTGCAATTTTTAATTAGGATGAAAATGAGGGTTTCATCAAGGAGATTTCCCCCCCTTTTTAGGGCTGCACCCATGGCATATAAAAGTTTCCAGGTTAGGAGTTCCCATCATGGCTCAGTGGTTAACAAATCCGACTAGGAACCATGAGGTTGCGGGTTCGATCCCTGGTCTCCCTCAGTGGGTTAAGGATCTGGAGTTGCCGTGAGCTGTGGTGTAGGTCACAGACACAGCTCAGATCCCGTGTTGCTGTGGCTGTGGCTGTGGCCAGCAGCTGTATGTAGCTCCAATTAGACCCCTAGCTGGGAACCTCCATATACCGCGGATGCGGCCTTAGAAAAGGCAAAAAGACACACACACAAAAAAGTTCCCAGGCTTGGGGTCACATTGGAGCTGCAACTGCTGGCCTACACAGCAGTCATAGCAATGACAGATCCAAGCTGTGTCTGTGACCTACACAGCAGCTCCCAATAATGTCAGATTCTGAACCTACTGATCAGGGCCAGGGATCAAACTCGCATTGTCAAGGATACTAGTCAAGTTCATTACCTCTGAGCCACAATGGGAATTCCTCAAGGAGATCCTGGAGCAGAAACCCAAAGGAGGTTAGAGAGGGAGCCACGCAGGTTTCTGAAGAAACAGCCTGCTAGAAGAGCACACTGCTGGTGCAAAGGCCCTACAGCAGGACTGTGCCCAGTGTGTTGAATGAACAGTGTGGCTAGAGCAGCATGAATGAGAGGGAGAGAGGGAGGAGAGGTGGGGAGGGAGGGAACAAGGCTTGCGGGCCACAGGGAGGACTTGGGCTTTTACCCCAGGAGGTGGGGAGGTGGGAGTCCTGGAGGGTGTGGGCAGAACAGCTGACTCATGTGCTCACAGGCGCCCTCTGGTTGCTGTGCAAAGAACAGCCAGAGGTCCACAGTGGAAAAACAAAGCCCAGTTATTAAAATCTCCGTGCTGCCAGCCTCAAGCTGTGAGCATGAAGTCTCTTTGCTCTTTAAGAGGAAAATTAGTGCATGTGAGGAGACATTAAAACACTCTCGATGAACTATCTGCCCTGTCCAATATGGGCGCCACAAGGGACAATGTTTCCAGGGGCACTGTGGAAATGCATTTCAAATTCGCTTAATTATTTCAATTTATTTTTATCTTTTATTTTATTTTTTGTCTCTTTAGGGCCACAGCCGAGGCACATGGAGGTTCCCAGGCTAGGGGTCAAATCAGAGCTGTAGCTGCTGACCCACACCGCAGCTCAGCAAAATACCAGATCCTTAATCCACTGAGCGAGGCCAGGGATCAAACCTGCATCCTCATGGATGTTAGTCAGATTTGTTTCCACCAAGCCATGATGGGAACTCCCTAATTTATTTCTTAAATTGAGGTAAAATATACGTAACGTAACGTTTACCATTTTCACCATTTTTTCCTCTTTTTTGGCCACCCCGTGGCATATGGGGCTCCCAGGCCAGGGATCAGATTCAAGACGCAATTATGCAGCTTGGGATCCTTAACCCACTGTGCCAGGCTGGGGATCAAACCTGAGTCCTGGTGCTGTGGCGAAGCCATTGATCCTGTTGCGCCACAGTGGGAACTCCCATTTTTCCATTTTTCAATGCAAAGTGCCCTGGCATTGAGTACAGTCACACTGCCAGGTGACATCCCCACCATCCATCTCCAGAATTTTCTCATCTCCCCAACTGAAACTTTGTCCCGGTTGAATATGAACTCCCCAGCCCCTCCCCCAGCCCCCGGCCCCACCGTCTACATCCTGTCTCTATGGATCTGACTCCTACAGACTTCGCATAAGTGTGATCACACAGTATTTGTCCTTTTGTCCCTGGCTTACTTCTCTGAGCATCATGCCCTCAAGGTTCATCCATGTTGTGGAATGGGTCCGAATGTCGATCCTTATTTAAGGCTGAATAATAATCCATTGTACAGATGGGCTGTATTTTTGTGCATCCATTCATCAGTCGACAGGCACTGGGGCTGCTTCCACCTTTCAGTTCTTATGAACAGTGCTGCTCACAACGTGGATGTACAAATAACGCTTTGAGACCCTGCTTTCAATCAAATTTTATTTTATTCTGATTAATTTACATTTAACTAGCTAGGGGTAACTAATGGCTACTATATTGAACACTGTGGCTCTAAAAGGATTCAAAAAGACTTTGAGAGAGTGAATTTTCTCTTTCTTTGGTGTCGTTTAGTGCCCTGTCTAAGCCAACAAATGACGTCTTATAAGCCACCCATGCTTATTAGCATCCCAGACTATAACCCATTGTTCAAAATGGGACACAGCCCAAGAGCTTTGGAAATAACAGAAGAGCCCTTGCCTGGGATGAGGTATCCTAGGCCCCCTGCCTCCTCCTCTCCAGAGGCAGGTGGCCTGGACCCCACAGGCCTGGGGATGATGGCTGTTGCTGCCCAACCAGCCCTGCCTGCAAGAGCCTCAATATGGCCACATCCCACCCCATAACCCTGGGCCTCATTAGAGTGGTGCCTACGGAGATAGGATGGGGAATATGGAGCTCTTTGAATGTTTCCTGAGCCATAGGTGAGCCCTGAAGAAAACATCTAAGTGGAAATGTATCCGTCAGCTATTGCTGTGTAACAAAGTACTCACAAACATAGCATCTTCAAAGAAGACATTTACTATCTCATAGGCTGGGTGTCATGATTCAGGGTTTCTCATGAGCCTGCAATTTTGGTGTCCCTGGGATAATACTCCCATGAGAGGCTCAACTGGGGAAGGATCTGCTTCTAAGCCACTTCAGCTTGTTTGTAGGATTGATTTCCTTGCAGCCATAAGCCTAAGGTCCCCAGTTCTTTGCTAACTGACAACTGGATATTACTCTCAGCTTCTAGTGGCCAAACATGTTTCCTTGCCACATGATTCCCTTCATAGCCTGTTCCCAAATTCGCTGGTTGCCAGTAAGAGACAAAAAGAGTGGAAAGGAGTTCTCCTGTGGTGCAGTGGGTTAAGGATCTGGCTCTGTCACTGCAGCAGCTTGGGTCACTGCTGTGGTGAGGGTTTGATCCCTAACATGGGAACTTCCACATGCTGTGAGTGTGGCCAAAAAAAGAGAGAGAGAGAGTGATGAGACAGCTAGAAAGTTAGAGTCTTTTTTTTGTCTTTTTTTGTTTGTTTGTTGTTGTTGTTATTGTTGTTGTTGTTGTTGGCTATTTCTTGGGCCGCTCCCACGGCATATGGAGGTGCCCAGGCTAGGGGTTGAATCGGAGATGTAGCCACCGGCCTACGCCAGAGCCACAGCAACGTGGGATCCAAGCCACGTCTGCAACCTACACCACAGCTCACGGCAACGCCGGATCGTTAACCCACTGAGCAAGGGCAGGGACCGAACCCGCAACCTCATGGTTCCTAGTCGGATTCGTTAACCGCTGCGCCACGACGGGAACTCCTAGAAAAGTAGAGTCTTAAATGAGGTGGCATTATCACAGAAGTGACTTCCTATCACCTCTGCCATACTCTATTGTTTAGAAACAGGTCACAAGCCCCACCTACATGCAAAGGGAGGGAGCCACACAAAGGTGTGAATGTTAGGAGGTAGGAATCATGAGAGCCACGTTATGGTCTGTCTGCCACAGAAGGCAAAGGGAGGGAAAAGTTGCAATGGCTCTGGGCCCTGAGAGTTTTCTGGGAGAGAAAGAAAGAAAGTAGGAGGAGGGAGGAGCTGAAGGTAAGAGAGATTGGGAATTGGGAGAATGACATTAAATTGAAGCCTTCTTTTTCCCCAGTCTTGTACACAGAAAAGACATAGCCCTGAGACCTTTTGGTCCAGCCTGACGTCACATCTGCCCTAATGGATGAGAGGGCTGCCTCAGACTCTGAGAGAGCCCAGAGAAGGTTCCTTCTCCATCCTAGGGGTTTGCAAGAAAAGGTTCCCTGGAGGGGGCAGTCTCTGTGTTGACCCCCAAGGAGAGGCAATGGGTGAGTTGGAGCAGTGTATTCTAGGAGGAAGGACCAGCAAGAGGAAAGGCCTAGAAGCCCAAAGGAGAGAGATGTACACACCTGGCAGAGCAGAATTATCACAAAAGGGGGTGAACAGATGAGTTGTCACTTTGCCTCTCAGGGAGGTAATGCCACACCTGCAGATGGGGAGATTGAGGCTCAGAGAGGTGAAACCTCATTTGTCAAATGGATATTCAAGGTCCTTCTGTGCTCACACCCCAACTCATATCCTCTTTATGGCCTCCAGATTCAAAACAACATGAACAGGGAGTTCCCGTCATGGCTTAGTGGTAACAAACCCAACTAGTATCCATGAGGATGCAGGTTCAATTCCTGGCCTTGCTCAGTGGGTTGGGGACTGGTGTGGCCATGAGCTGCGCTACAGGTCGCAGATGCTTGGATCCTGAGTTGCTGTGGCTGTGGCATAGGCCGGTGGCTATATCTCTGATTCAGCCCCTAGCCTGGGTACTTCCATATGCCACGAGTGCAGCCCTAAAAATACAAAAAACAAACAAACAAACAAACAAAAACAAATAATAACAATAGTAGTAGCATTTATTGAGCATTTTCTAAGTGCTAAGTACTACTATAAATGCTATATATACACATCAGGAGATAGCCCGGGGCCAAATATGACCCAACAATTGTTTTGTACATTTTTAAATGGTTGGGGGAAAAAAAATCAAAGAATAGTATTTTTTGGTCATGTTTGCAGCATACAGAAGTCCCCAGGCCAGGGACCAAACCTGAGGCAGAGAAGTAACCCACTCCACAGCAATAACAATGCTGAGTCCTTAACCACTAGGCCACCAGGGAACTCCCAAAGAATAATATTTTGAGACATATGAAAATGATATGAAATTCAAACTTCAGCATCCATAAATAAAGTTTTATTGGCACATGGCCACACCCATCATTTACCTATCACCCACAGTGGCTCTTGTACAATAATGGTAGGGTGGATTATATGGCCCACAAAACAGAAAACTTCTACTTTCTGCTCTTCATGGGAAAACTTTGCTGGTTCCTGCTGCTGGCATATTAACTCCCTGCAGTAGCTCTATGAGAGAGATGCTCTTGCCTTCATCAGTTTATACAGACGGGGAAACTGAAGCACAGGGCTAAGGGGCTTGGCTAAGGTCACAGTGGATAATGGCCAAGCAGGGATTTGAAACCAAGTCTGTTGGACTTCCCATAAAGTGCTCTCAGCTCTGCACCACACCTGCTCATGCCCTCTGGCCTGGCCTTTGGCACTTAGGGTTGGGAATGTCTGGATCCAGCCTGGGGAGGAGGTGGGCAGTCAGCAAACTTCCAGGACAAGCATTCTGATTTCACCCTGCCCACTCTGGCTGGGACTCTCTGGAAAGGAGGCCACTTTAGAGCAAATCAATTAAACAAACTCCATGCAGGCTGTGCCCTGTTTTTCTGATTTCAGTCAAAATCTCACATTCCAGGACCTGGCCGACTTGGGTTCAAGGAAATGTACTTGTGGGCAGAGCTGAGAAGGGGCTGCGGGATCAAGAATCCACACAAAGAACTCTGGCCTGGTCCCCTGGGAGCACACGATATTGGACTGTATAATCTGATCCCCCCTGGGGAAAGTGGCGGGGAGGGGACTGTGTGAGCAAATGGTGGGAGAGAAGAACCTGTGAAAGGGGAGCCTGTTCTGCAGAAGATGAGCTTCTCACTGTGACCGGGAGTATAAGAGGAGCAGCAGGAAAAGAAGGCTATAATTTGCTCATTTGACCTGTCAATCAAGTGATGAAGGTTGCTGTTTCTTTGTCGCATTCTATTTGAGAGATGTGACACCTGAAAAGGGAGTGTCATAATGCAGGCTCTTCCTGCTGGGCTCAAAACTGGAACTATATGAGATTAGACATCTTACAGCAGACCTCTTGTTATGCCTTCTATGTGGAGGCTGAGAATAGAGTAATGTAGAGAAAGCAGAGCAGAGAGACAAAGAGAAATGAGCTCCTGGATTCAGCCACACCTGAAGTTCATGTCCATCTAGTCTTTCCACTTACAATCTGGGCATTCATGTACATGGTTTACACATAGTAACTAATAATACTCTTACCAAATATTTCCTATCTCCACCTTCTCAGTTACAGAAGATTTAATTATTATTCAGCAAATTCCAACTGATGCCCAAATTCCATAGGAGAAATATACTCCCCTGACCCACTGATGTCAGTCCCGGCCAAGGTAATGTGAGCAAAAGTGAGAGTGCCAAATCTGGGCCAAAGCCCAAAGAAGGACTGCATGTTTCTGCATGCACTCTTGTGCTACTGCCTTTGGCCATGACACAAATATATCTTGAGTAGCCACTAATCCAAAGAAGATGAGAAACCCATGGACCAGAGCTAGACATAATTCACAGATTAGCACTGAGCCCAGCAGATGTGTGAATGAGAGATAAATGCTTGTTGCTGCATACCAAAGAGATTTCGTGGATGTTTGTTACACAGCAATAACTGACTGTTACATGAGCATGTGCTAGGACTGCACTTTCTGGTTTCTATGATTGGTTGGATTGGGTGGGGCTCTATGACCAGCTTGGGCACAGAGACCAGGAAATGACCTGTGTCACTTTCAGGCCAGAGCATTTTTTGTTTGTAAAAGACTCTCCAGAGTTCTCTTTCCCTCTGCCACAGAGACAGACAATATTTCAGACAGTGGCTGCTCCATCAGCCAGCATTGTTGAATCACATGGGGCAGGCCACAGTGAACATACAATGAAAAACCTCAGTGGATATATAAACAGTGAGTGAGAAATAAACCTTTGATGTCATTAACTTCTGACACATAGAGGCTGTTTGTTACTTCAGCGAAACCAAGCCTGTTGCAATAATGGTCTGTGAGGGAGTTCCTGTCGTGGCTCCCCAGCTAGTATCCATGAGGACACAGGTTCGAGCCCTGGCCTTGCTCAGTGGGTTAAGGATCTGGCATTGCCATGAGCTGTGGTGTAGGTTGTAGACATGGCTTGGATCCTGAATTGCTGTGGCTGTGGCATAGGCCAGCGGCTATAGTTCCCATTCGACGCCTAGCCTGGGAACCTCCATGTGCCACAAGTTCAATCTAAAAAGACAAAACAAAAACAAACAAAAAGAATGGTCTGTAAAACAGAGACAGTATCAGTTCTTGCCTGGAAGCCTGGTTTTGTGGGTTAAATGAAATCACCATCTTTTCTTTCTCCCCTCCATAGCTTTCCTCACTTTCAAACACCCACTGTTACTTTTTTTTTTTGCTTTCTTTTTTGGCCGCCCCATGGCATATGGAAGTTCCCAGGTCAGAGGTCAGATCCAAGTTGAAGTTGCGACCTACACCACAGCAACAAAGGCCATGAGGGATCCTTAACCCACTGTGCCAGGCCAGAGATCGAACCTGCATACCAATGCTCCAGAGATACCACCCATCCCATTGCACCAGAGCGGGAACTCCCTTCCATGTGCTTACTTATAACCACATTCCCCCAGACTCTGAGATTCTATCAAAGAGAAAACCCACCCTTATTTTAGATCCCGCTAAGGATGACAAGAACCTGGCCGGCAGCAGATGGAGAAGACGCACCCTGATTTCAGAGATGGTAAAACAAGAAAATTGAGCATCTTAGAATCAGTGAGATGTGGTGAGTTCATTGCTTGGTGACTGTCTCTTCCGCTCGACCCATAAGGCAGGACATCATTTGTTATGGTCCTTGCTGAGTTTCCGGTGCCTAAAACAGGACTTGGCACCCAGGAGGTGCTCGATCAACATTGACTGAGTGAATAAATGAATGAATAAATGAATGAATGACCTCTTTGAAATTATGCTAAGAAGTTTCCAAGCATGATCTCATTTTATCCCCATCATGAAGACATCATCATCCTTTGCATTTTTCAAAGGGGAAATTGAGGCCCCCAAAGGGCTGGTGACTGGCCCAAGCCACAAGGTCCAGCCTGAGATTGACCTCCCTGCCTGAGGCCTGGCTCTGGCCCATCGCCCCCTGCCGGCCAATTCCCACATCGACGCTTCCAGGGCAGCCCAGGTCCAACTTGGCCCCAACATCCTTCTACACTTCCCCAGAACCTGTTTTGTGAGAACCTAATCACGCCTGCCCGAAAAGTCGACATCGAAATTACTGCAGAGCCCTTGACTCGGGGTAATTAAGAGCATTTTGGGACGCCTTGCTTGATTAAAAGCAGATCATCCGTTCAGAATGAAAATTCAGAAGGCAAATTGCTTTTGTTGCCGCCGAGATGCTATTTTAAACCCACACGGCTCTAGAGCTAATAACGGCCCGTCACTCGTCACTCGGGCTGTCGGCCTGCTCTGGACGCATTTGCATGGCTGCCGACCGATGTTTACACCATCAATTCCCCACCCCACCCTGGAGGGACCCCTGTCAGGACATCAGAGCCAGTGGGGTCTAGGGTGGTGTGGATGTTGCCTGCAAACCTGCTTCCATCTCAGGGGCACCCCTAGATTTGCCTGCCCCCCCCAACTCTGTCCCCACCCCACCCTCTCCGCCTGGACCCTGGCCTCTGCTCCTCCGTGGCTTCTCCATTCTCAGTCCCAAGCCCCTTCACCCTGCATTGTCGCCCAAGTCACCTCCCCTGGCTTTTCCAGACTCAGCTTGGAAGATGACCTGATCTCCACGCCGGCTCAGGGGCCTCCGCTGGCACTTTCAGCTGCCTGCACACCCTGCTCATCACCCAGGTTATAACAGCCCGGTTGCCTGTCCATCTCCCCGCCTGGACTGTGAGCTCTGGGAGGACAGGGCAGGGTCTGCGTGGCCACCGCTGTGTCTCCAGCACTCAGAACAGGTCAGGGCACTGAGAAGTGGCAAATAACGAATGCATGCATGCATGCATGAATGAATGAATGCACTGGAGCAAGAGGTGCTAGGGGCCCGTGGATCTTGCGACATCAGGCCTTCAAAGAGCCCCTGTCTCTGCTCTGAAGCCCACCATCCTGCAGGCCCAGAGCCCTCCCGCCTGTTGCTTTGGCCCCTCCTTCCCCATCTCATCAGATCCTCCACTAAAAATCCACTCACTGCTTCCCCATTATTGTACCATTGAAGCCAGCCCCTCATTCCAACTCCCTCCTGGACGGACAGTGTCCAATATAACCAGGTAACACCAGGTGGGAGTTCCACCCACCCCCAGGGTAAGGGAGGGGTGTAGGCTCGCCCTCTGCAGAGGCTGGTACTGGGGTGAGGGGCCAAAGGGCAGTTTCAGTCCAGAGTTGGTCAGAGCTGCACTGGGAAGTCCCTCCTGAAGTCTCACCTTGGGCCAGGGAGCCTGCAGTCTCTTAAATCACCAGCTACAGGGAGGGTCACAGTTACGACTTGACAATATTGCCATCAAATGCAAAGGACCAGCAGACAACATCTATCAATGTTTAAAAGTACAGGCATGTGCTCTGGACCCCGCAAAGTCACTTCTAGGAATTAATAATAATAGAAAGCAGGGGTGTTCCCCCATCCCAAGGGTGATCCTGCCCCTGGGGGGACATTGAGTGTTATCCAGAGACATTCTGTGGTTGTCACAACTCGGGGTGTTCCTGGCATCAAGTGGGTGGGGGCCAGAGATCAGCGGAGAGACCTCTCTGCTGTCCCCCTCATGTCCCTGCAGAGCCCGGGGCTAGGTTCCTTTGGGATCCAGGAGGCCGGGGCTGAAGCTTAACTTCCCTATTGTAGCCGCTGAAAAGGGAGCAGGTGTTGGCAGCTTTGCTGAGGAGGCCCCGCTCGACCGCCTTTGTGCCCAGAGCTGGTAGAATCCTCGTTTGCACTAGCCTCCATTCAACCCGCTGAATCCCACATTCCACCTTCGCAGCCACATTCTCCGCCCCGAAAATCCCCCATTCTGCCCAGAATGCGGGCGTCTTTGTTCATCTTTTCTTGGCCTCCTCTGCCTTTAATCGCTTCCTCTCCAAGCGGCTGGGCGGGAGGAGGGAGAGAGAGGGCAAGAATAAATAAATATGGAGGGAAAAATAAAAGCGAGTCTCCCAGTGTTCGTCGGAGGTTTCCACTGAAGGGGATTTTCGCCTGGCACTTTGAGATATTGACAAAGACGGGCGAGGCTCTGGGCGGGCGCACTTGGCCGGGGTGGCTGCATTGAGATATTCACAAAAACAAATTCATCGCGGCTGTCTTTATGATGGTCTGGCTGCCAGACATTCATTAACTCATGCCAGGGTGACCGCCTTCAACACTCCTCATCCAGAATGATGGGAGGCTGGGGAGGGGGGGTGATCCGAGTCCAAAGTTGACGGGGAGACTGGGAAGCAGAGACCACCTGCAAACCAGATCCCTCTTTCCCCTTGACTTGCTGTGTGACCTTGTGGAATCCGCCTGCTGTCTCTGTGCCTTGTCAGTAATCAGACCTTTATGTTCCTACCGTGCGGGGGATGTAGGATCTGGGGGTTGCTCAGAGGGTAGCAGTCACCCAGCCTTCAGGAGGCAAGCTCCTACTGTGTGCCAGGCTGTGCATGGGACACAGAGGTGACCAAGGCACCCAGCCCTCACAGGGCTCACAGGGGGTCACGTGATCAGGCAGTTCCAGTCCCAGGGTGATGGGGGTTTGATGGGTGACTCAGAGCCCACATTAGCCGCATCACAGGATCCATGGCCAAGCCTGGTTGTTTCTGTCTTTGAGGCTCTCTACCACCCAGCCGGATGGGAGATCACATCTGTTCCCATTTCTCAGATGATAAAACGGAGGCTGCCCCATGGCAAGCTTGGTTGGCCCAAGGTCACAGGGCAAGTGGGGCAGGGTTGGGATGAGAGGTAATCAGGTGACCAGCAGCCTCTGCACATTTCACACTGAGATGTGTTGAGATAAATGCAGTGAGGCTTCAGTGATGCTTCCAGGAGAAAGGGCTCGTGTACGTGGAGTTGCTGGCATGTGCGTTTCCTTGGCGGCTGTAAGCAATGATCACAAACTTAGTGAAACCCTTAGGAGAGCAGCACAGATTTATTATCTGACATTTCTGGAAGTCAGGAGTCCCACATAGGTCTCATGGGGCTAAAATCCAAGAGTGGGCAGGGCTGGTTCCTTCTGGAGGCTCCAGGGAAGAATCTGTTTCTTGTCTTTCCCAGCTTCTAGAGGCGCCTGAATTTTTTGGCTCTGTGGCCCTTTCTTCACTCCAGCCTCTGCTTCGGTGGTCACATCTCCTTCTCTGGCTCTGAGAAGGACCCTTGTGATGACATTGGGTCACTCAGATAAGCCATGATTGTCCCCCCTCCCAGGGTCCTTAACTTAATCCCATCTCCTGTGCCCTTTTACCATGGAAGGTATCATAGCCATGGGTTCCAGGAATTAGGGTGGGACGTATTTGGGGGACCGTGATTCTTCCTACCACCACCACTCTCTGGGGTTCGTGGCCCAGAGGGGCCAGAATGGAGGACCTGGGCAAAGGCTTGGCATTGGTGGGGGTGTGAGTAAACCTCAGTGCCCCCATATCTTTCTTTTCTTTTCTTTTCTTTTTTTTAGGGCCACACCTGCAGCATATGGAAGTTCCCAGGCTAGGGGTCAAATTGGAGCTGCAGCTGCCAGCCTACACTATAGCCACAGCAACGCCAGATCCAAGCCACATCTGCAACCTACACCACAGCTCACGGAAACGCTGGATCCTTAACCCACTGAGCAAGGCCAGGGATCGAACCTGTGTCCTTATGGATACTAGTCAAATTCGTTTCCACTGCGCCACAGTGAGAAACACCCTCACCCGCCCCCGCCACTGACCATCTTTCAAATGGGTATCAATCACAGGTCTTGACTCTGAGGGTTGTTGCAAAGCTTAGCTCAAGCCAAACTTTAATGCCAAATATTCAGCAGCAGCCAAGATCAAGCACAGTGCCTGGACCTGTGGGCAGGATGATGGACACTAAACATGAGGGGATATTAACAATGCTGGTGGGATGGAACGTGATGGGAAGCTGGGGAAGGCTTCTCTGAGGAGGGGAACCTGTGAGCAAAGAGCCATAGAGAGAAGTAGGGAAAGGGGGGGTTCAGGAAGTGGGAATAGCAAGAGCAAAGGCCCTGAGGCAGGTTGGCGCCTCGTGTCTGTGAGAACCAAAGGGAGATGGGAGAGACTGGAGAGGGTGGGAATACCCAAAGAGTTCCTGGAAGATGTGGGGCTGCAGCCAGGGCAAAGATCAGGAGACTAAGCAGCCCAGAGGGAATGGGACAGGTCAAGGGCAGCTGGTGAACGGAGCAGAAGGGCCTGAGGCAAGGTGACAAAGCTCCAGCATTCAGAGCCTTGACTTTGCCGTGGGGGCCCAAAGGAAACCCCAGGAGGGTTGTGAGAGGGAAGGGAACTGTCAGAGCCAGGCACCCAGCCTGGTGTTTGAGAGCCAGCCTGCCTGCCTATGTTCGAATCCCAGCTCTGCCAGTCTCATGCTGTGTGACCTTGGGCAAATCACCTTCCCTCCCTGGGCCTGGTTCCCCATCTGTCAAATGGGGATAACGGTAATGCCAGCATAGCAGACCTGCGTGAGGATGAATGAATAAACTGGTGACCAGCTCTGGGCTCGGAGCCCAAGAAGGCAGAGGCCAAAGTTTCATACACTTGGAGGAAAAACTCGCCCCTAAAGATGCTGCAGCCACCTCTCTGCCAGCCTCGGGTTTTAATTTTCTTTGATGACACATGTGCCGGTGTCCCCTGCTATTGTCAGGAAATGAACGTCCACCTCCCGAGCTTGATTGTGCATCATCGCCCCCCTCCCCCCGTCAGGATCCACTCACGACAGGGGCAGTGGCGGGGGTGGGGGGTGCGGAAGCCCCAATGAGGGGGCAGAATTAATCACAGCACCATTCGTGGGAGGCACCTCGGTCATTGCAAACGATTTAATAAAAAGAAAGAAATGTTCTCCTTCCCTGGGAATTAGAGGGAGACAACTTGCATCAGGATTGTGTTTTTATTTTGTTTAAGAAGAAGTGTATACGGGAGTTCCCATCGTGGCTCAGTGGTTAACAAATCCAACTAGGAACCATGAGGTTGTGGGTTCAATCCCCGACCTTGATCAGTGGGTGGAGGATCCAGCGTTGCCGTGAGCTGCGGTGTAGGTCGCAGGCGCAGCTTGGATCTGGTGTTGCTGTGGCTGTGGTGTAGGCCAGCGGCTACAGCTTTGATTAGACCCCTAGCCTGGGAACCTCCATATGCTGCAGGTACGGCCCTAAAAAGACCAAAAAAAAAAAAAAAGTGCATAATATAATCCTGTTGTTCCTGAGCCCTGGTCCTGGGTTTGAGCCACATAGAAGTGCTCCAAGGAAATGACATCTCTTTGGGAGGGGTCTTCGCTGCCACCCCCCCACCCCCAAGTTTCAGAAGTTCTCTCTGAGGCACTTCCCAAGTCTTGTGTTCTGCTGTCACACATGGCTTGTCATAGTTTCCTCCTGGGTTTCCCTTGCACACTGTAGGGACACAGAGATGCTGGTTCAATGGAACTGAGTGGCTACAAGGAGCTGCAGAGAGGTGGGAGGTGGGGACTCTGACCCAAGCTGTCATGTGAGTATTCTTCCTCAGTAAATGTTTACTGAGCACCTACTGTGTGTCTGAGCCTGTGCTGGGCACTGGGGACACAGAAGAGACCACAATAGATTTTGCTGTTTTTTAAAGCTTACTCAGAGTTCCCACTGTGGTTCAGTGGAAATGAATCTGACTAGCATCCATGAGGACGCAGGTTCGATCCCTGGCCTCGCTCAGTGGGTTAAGTTGCCATGAGCTGTGGCATAGGTTGCAGACTCGGCTTGGATCTGGCTGTGGCTGTGGTGTAGGCTGTCAGCTATAACTCCAATTGGACCCCTCCATATGCCTTGGGTACGGCCTCCATATGCCTTGGGTACGGCCCTAAAAAGACCAAATAAATAAATAAATAAAGCTGACTCTTGTGGAAGGATTTGAGCAGACTGAAAACAGGTAATGGGTTATTTGGGGGGTGTACAGGGTGAGGGGGCCTGAGCCAGCAGGGGGAGGCATCATGGAAGGCTTCTTGGAGCAGGTGACCCTGAGCAAAGACCTGAAAGATGCAATGGGAGGAGCTCAAAGAAAGAATAGGTTGAGGCATGCAGCAAAGGCCTTAAGGGGAGACCACAACACCTTCTGACAATTGGAGGGTGCATGAGGGATGCTGGGGAACCAGAGAGGAGGTGGAAGTAGGGCTACAGCTGAGGTAGAGCCATGGGGCAGAAAGGAGAGGACAGATGGAAAAAGAGAGACTTTGCAGGGAGAGCGGGCAGGACTAGGAACTCACAGGCTGTGGTGGGAGTGAAAGTGAGGTAGGGCACAAGGCCAACATCTGGTCTCCAGCTCGGGGATGGGGACATGGTGGGGCCACTTCAGAGATGAGGACCCAAGAGAAGGAGGAGGTTTGTGGGGGAGACACTGAGGCCTGATTGGCCCTGAGGATGGAGACCCTGCCGGCCATCCAGGGAGAAGCCTAAGGTTGCAGCTGGTCCTGCAGGGAGGGGGCTGAGCTAGAGTCCAAACGCCGCCAGCATCAATGGAATTCTGCTGTTCCCCCTACTTAACACGCTTCCCTACAGCCTCTACCCAGCTATAGCCTGGAAGCCACCTCCACCCAGAAGCCTTTCTGGGTTCCCACAGAGCCTGTGCATCCCCCTTAACAGCTAGGAGCCCATGCTTTGCTGTCACTGCCTAGTCACAGTGAGCCCTATAAGGGTGGGATTGGGGTCATCTTAGTTGGCTGTGTTCTCAGCACCTGGTCAGCTCCCATGACGTTGTCTGTTACAGGAACATGTGTCTATCATTTTCACCATGATGTGCTCAGCCCCCAGCAGTGCTCCTGGCACATGGTTGGCAGCCCACCCACCCCCCGTCCTTTTTTAATGGCAGAACCCATGGCATCTGAAAGTTTTCAGGCCAGGGATTGAATCTGAGCCTCAGCTGCTACCTACACTGCAGCAACACTGGATCCTTTAACCCACTGAGTCGGGCCAGGGATCAAACCCATGCCTCTGCAGCAACCTGAGCCGCCACAGTCAGATTCTTAACCCAATGCACCACAGCAGGAATTCAGTGATCGGGTCCTTTGAGCAACTCCCTCCCCAACCATCCCATCTCAAGCGGTTCTTTGAGGGCTTGACACACAGGGAAGTCACCGCAAGCAGGCGTCTCAGAGGCAAATGAGCGCTGGGCTGTTTCCAGCTGCCAATAGCCCAGGAGAAAAAGCAAAAACAGAAGAAGCAGCCAAAATGCTGGTTTATTTTAACAGAGAATGTCTCACAAATAGATGCCTCGGCTGCATGCCACACACAATCCAGTACACGCCACCGGGCTCTTCACAAGGTCATGACACAATTTATTTTGAATTAATAATTCAAGGTACACTAGAGGTGGGACTCACCCATCCACTGACTGGTAGGAACTGAGCATCAACTATATGCCAGTGTACATTCTAGGCTTCATGATGCCATGGTGACCATGACAACCCCATTGCCATCCCTCGTACAGTTCAGGGAGAGAGACAGATAAGAAATGCTTCAGCAAATAAACAGGAGTTCCTACTGTGGCTCAGTGGTAATGAACCTGATTAGTACCCATGAAGACTCAGGTTCAATCCCTGGCCTCATTTAGTGCGTTAAGTATCTGGTGTTGCTGTGAGCTGTGATGTAGGTCACAGACAGAGCTTGGATCTGGCATTGTTGTGGCTTTGGCATAGCCCGGCAGCTACAGCTCCGATTCAACCCCTTGCCTGGGAACTTCCATATGCCGCACATGCAGCCCTACAGAAACAACAAAAAATTTTTTTTCCAGGGATTCCTGTGTGGCTCAGCAGGTTAGGGATCTGGTATTGTCACTGCAGGGGCTCGGTCACTGCTGTGGTGTGGGTTTGATCCCTGGCCCAGGAACTGCTTCATGCCACAGGTGTGGGCAAAAAAAAACAAGAAAGAAAGAAAAGAAAGAAAATGTCAGGCAGTGATAAGATTGGGGCCAAAATAAATAGAATGACAGGATTAAGAAACCCAGGGGTGCCATTTATGCCGGAAAAATCAGGGAAGGCCTCCTAGGGGGGTAAGATTTGAAAAGAAAGGTTTGAAAGTTGACATGGAGCCAGCAGTGTGGATATTTGGGCAGAGGCCACCGCATATGCAAAGGCCCTGAGGCAGGACCAGACCTGGCCTGATGGAGGAATATTCCATTCCTCCCAGTGTTTGTTACTGTCATACCCACAACCCCATATGGAAAGATGTTCGAAAGAAGCCCTTTGAGGCCCCCTGGGAAGGCAAGATGATCCTCAGCTCTGACATGGCCCTGACTAGACCCTGGCACCCCCTTCTTGACCACGCCCCCACCCTGAACCCCAGGATGGTGCCTCATCATCCAAGGATCGCTTGGCTGCACCCCCGCCCTTGTCCCGCCCTTGTCCTGGCTCTGCCCCCAGACATCAAGAGCTCCGACTGGAGCCACTTGTCTTCCCTCCCAACCCCACAGCTGTCTCTACCATCCCCCACCTGCCAGGACTGGGCGGGGGGGGGGGGCTCTGGGAGAGAAACAACCCAGCCTTAGAGCCTCCACCTGGTTTCCCGGCACCTGGAGGAAGAAAGGTCATAACTACATCCACCCCACAGGGGGTTACATCTGCAAGGAGAACCAGGGTGACCGTCACCGTGTCTGGACTCCACCCCTGTGGACAGTCAAACACTGGCCTCGTGCGTGCCCCCTTTGTGATTAGTTTAAACAGGCTGAGCCCCAATCCAGGCTGCATTTTTAGATCCTGCCCCACTCTGAGCCTCCATCTCCACATCCTTTCCCGGAAGAAATAGGATTCCTTCCAGTCCTGCCACTAAATCCTAAATCCTAAACCCAAACCTGACATCCCACAGCAGGGCGTGGCTGCCGACCCACACTGGTTTGGTTGGATCTGCAGAGCAGGGCTCCTGCCCCATCTTTACCCCATAGAGCCCCCGGGACTAGAGGTTTCCCAGAGCCTAGGGCAGCGCGTGGCGCATGAGCAGGTTAGGGTTAAGGCCCTGGCAGAGGATGGGTCTCAAACTGCTCTAGTCTTGGAGGCCCTGCCGGGTGCTCCATCTTCTGCCCAGCGGGGGCCGCATTAGCCGCTCAAAACCCATTCGGGGAAATTAGAGCAGAGGCCTCTGCGACAATCATGGGTCATTCTCGTCTCCTGTTCCCAGGCTCTCCTGCAGTGATGATAGCCCAGCAGCGGGTCTGGGGAGGGGGGGACACAAGGAGATTGGTGGGTCCCAGCCAGCCGGCTCCAGCCCAAGGCCTTTTCCAAGCCAGCCAGAGAAAGAAGAGTACAGCCACTGAGATTTTTAAAGGAGTCAGTTCTCTGCTCCAGCACTTTCAGTGGCTCCCAGTTCCAAATAGTCCAACCTGCTCAATAACAGCAAGTCTTGACAGCACCAGGGGAGAAGCCCACTCTGCCAGCTCTTCCTATTTTTTCCCATAGAATTTGTAGGTTCCATGAACATCCTCCAGCCTCAGTGGCTCAAGAGGCAAAGGGGGGCAGCTAGGTTTGCTTTAATTCAGAAGTAGAGTGGACCTAAGGAATGGTTTGATCCAGTCTTTGAATTGGTCATTAAGAATAAAAATTCACTGTCTTTTCTTCTTTTTTTTTTTTTAGGGCCACACCCACGGCACAGGGAATTTCCCAGGCTAGGGGTCAAATTGGAGCTGCAGCTGCTGGCCCACGCCAGAGCCACAGCAATGCCAGATCCAAGCCACATCTGCAAACTATGCCACAGCTCACAGCAATGCCGGATCCTTAACGCACTGAGCAAGACCAGGAATTGAACCCGTGTCCTCATGGATACTAGCTGGATTCATTTCCACTGCACCACAATGGGATCTCCCACCCTGTCTTTTGACATCTCGTCCCAATCTCTTCCCCAAACTTTTCCACATCAGGTTTTTTCTCACACCTGACTGGCTTGTTCCATCTCTCCTAGCTAACTCCCATCCATTTCTTGGCCCAAATGTTGTGCCCACGGGCAGCACGCAGTAGAGTCCCTGGAAAGAAAGATCAGGAAGTTCACTGCTACCCAAGCCAAGATTTCCTCTGTCCCACCTGGAATATGAAAGGACTTGAATGCAAGGATGCTTAGAACCTCTTTCAACTCTGAGGTTCAATGAGTCTGGGACCCTATAGGAGGTGCTCACCAGGGGTTAGTTCTCTCAGTGGCTGGTTAAGTCATGATTATAGCAGTCAACATTAGCACATGCTTCCTATGAGCAGGCTCAAAAGCAAAGACCATGCTAGGTCCTGTGGTCAGTAATGAGTTAAGGTTTCAACCCTCACCTCCCATATGAAGTAGGCACTAGTGTTAGCTCCATTTTACAGATGAGAAAACTGAAGCCCAGAGAGATCCAGCCTCTCGCTAATGGTCACACAGCTGGCAGACAGTAGATCCAAGACCTGTAGATCTCATTCCAGACTCTACAACCTCAGACACCTCTGGATCTCTGGGACAAGATTTCTGGGTTCAAATCTTTAATTCAGACAACAAGCAGGGGGGTAGAAGGAGGGCTTTTCTCCCATGAACTCTGTGAGTCTCCCAGAATCAATGAACTCGGTTTACTTCCTAGGAAGTCACCCTTCCCACCCTGCTGACAAGTGAACAAACCTCTTCTCTTACAGATGTGGAAACTCAGGTACAGAAAGGAGGAGAAATTCTTCTAAGGTTTCCCAGCCAGGCAGTGCTATGGTGTCTTCTATCTGTCAGGATGGGCTGGTTGTGCAGTTACAGCAACCTTATGGAGTCAGCCCCCAAGATGGGCCCCGGGGCCTCACCTCCTGGAACTCACGACTTGTGGAGTCTCTCACATCCTGAATCAAGGCTGACCCATGTGGTCAAAGAACACAGTGGATGTGACTGTGACTAACTTCTGAGGCTGAGATGTAAAAGACACTCCAACTTCCTCTTTGCCCTGTCTGGATCACTCACAATGGGGAAAACCAGCTGCCATGTTGTGAGGGTGCTCAAGCTGAGACCTCCCCCCACCAACCACTAGAGGGAGCCACCTTGGAAGTGGCTCCTCCAGCCCCAGTCGAGACTTCAGATGATGCAACCACAGCTGAGAGCTTATCTGCAACCTTGTGAGAGATTCTGAACCAGAGATGCCTGGCTAAGTTGTCCCCAAATTCCTGACCCACCATGGTTATTACTTCTAACCATGAGAAGTAATAAATTATTATTTTTGAGCCACTAAGTTTTCAAGGAATCTACACAACCATAACAACCGTAGCAAATCCCAAAGTCTTAGTGGCCTTAAGACAACCAAGGCTAATTTATCAGTCACACTATATGTCCAACACAGCTTGGCAGAGAGCTCCTGTGTCCACTGTATGCAGGCATCAAGGCCAATGGGTGGAAACATGGTGGTCTCTGAGGCAAGGAAGAGGATATGGAGAACTGCACACTTGCTTTTAAAGGATTCCACTTGGAAGTAATGCACATCAATTCTGCACACATTTTACTGGTCAAAGCAACTGGTGGAGCCATGCCTCACTTCAAAAGTTATGTGCATTAGGCTGCTAAGGCTGCATAATGAAGTACCACCAACTGAGTGACTCAAACAACAGAAATTTATTGTCTTACAGTTCTGGAGGCCAGAAGTTTGAGATCAAGGTGTTGGGAGGGCCATGCTCCCTCTGAAGGCTCTAGGGAAAGATCTGTTCCAGGCATCCCTCCTAGCTTCTGGTGGTTTCTTGGCTTGTAGCAGCATAACTCCAGTCTTCACGTGGCATCTTCTCTGTGTGCATGTGTCTCTGTGTCCAAATGTCCCCTTTTTATAAAGACATCAGTTATAGTGGATTAGGAACCCACCCTACTCCAGCATGACCTCATCTTAATTAAGTACATCTGCAATGATCTTATTTCCAAATAAAATCACCTTCTGCAGTACTTCAGGGTGAGGACTTCAACATATGATTTTGAGGGGACACAATCCAACCCCTAACAGCAGGGGAGTGCAACGGTAACACTTTCCTGGCAAGAGGAGAACTGGCATCCTGCAAATAGCCCTAGTAACCACAAGAATCCATTTATTGAGCCCCTACTGTGTGCTAAATCTTTTCCCAGGGTCCCCACATATGCTTCCTTAACCTTCTTTCAGACAACCCTGTCAAATAGATATTCCCATATCATTTTATGGTTGAGAAACCTGGGCTCAGAGATCACAAGACACTTGCCTAAGGTTACACAGTAAGCCAGAGGCAGTACCAGAGAGAAGTCTATTCCATTATCTCATCATCCTTCTTCCCACAGAGTTTGTGGATTTCCTGAATTTCCTCCAGCCTCAGTAGCCTACAAGGTGAAGTGGGGCCATGCTGGAGTTTAAAGCAGAAGTATAGTGGACTTTAGGAAGGGTTTGATCCAGCATTTCAACTGGTCAGCAAGAATCTAGGTTTATTGTCTTTCCCCTGCCACATTCATCTTAAGTCTGGTTCCCTCAGGATTGAAGGGAGGCTGTTAACAGTGATAGCTGGTGGCATGGGGGGTAGGGGGGAGAGAACACAAGATAGAAAGAGAGAGAGTAACTTCATAAACTAAGCTGCATTTGAATCCACCCTGCTCTACCTATTTTCATCATACTTATCATCTATGCCCAATATTAATGCATTATGTTTATTGTTTTATGTCTCTTTCTTCCCCTCCACTGGATAATCAGCTTATGAGGACAGAGATATTTGATGTTTTGCTCTATATGGGTATCCTACGTGCTCAGAACAGTACCTGGCACATAACAGATGCTCAGTAAATACCCAGTGAATGAATTAAAAAGGCAAGATCATGTTTCGACAAATCACACTTCTCTCCTGGGATTGAAGGTTGGGTCAGCTTCCCTGGAGGCATGAAGCATATGACCAAGCAAACTTGGGGGTTCTGTTAGGTAGGATGCAGAGGGCTGGGTATATATTTCCCTGGCTTTCTCCCTGAAGGGCTGCTGTGTCCCTTTCCCAAAAATCCAAGTCTTGACAGATGGCCCCTTTCATACAGCTCTCTCCAGGGTCATCCTCAGATCTATGGGTGGTAAGATCTCCCAACTGTTTCTAGCCTGGGTGCAGCCCTTATGAGTTTCCCTTAACTTCACCACACTTCCTAAAATAGTACCTTTATTCAACTTAGCACAAATTATCACAATTCGGGCTGACCATTTATGTCCTACTAGGACCCTATTTTTCTCCATCTTCCCCCTTGCATCCCCTATATCCTCACCAAACTCCTCACTCCTCCCCCAAGTTACAAAAGAGCCTAGTGAATGTAGAGATAAAAGGGGTTGTCTACACTAGCAGATGCTCCGTTTACTAGGAATATACTCTGCCAGGCTCTGTAATATCTGCTTTTACCACATGGTGCATTTAAGCCTCATGGAGGTTCTTATCAATCTCATTTTCTTTTTTTTTCTTTTTCTTTTCTCTTTATGGCCACACCCACAGCATATGGAAGATCCTGGACCAGGTGTTGAATTGGAGATGCAGCTGCCAGCCTATGCCACAGCCACGGCAACACCAGATATAAGTCACATCTGCAACCTATGATGCAACTTGCAGCAATGCCAGGTCCTTAACTCACTGAACAAGGCCAGTGATCAAGCCCACATCATTATGGAGGCAACATCAGGTCCTTAACCCACTGAGCCACAATGGGAACTCCTCAATCTCATTTTATAGATGAGAAAACTGACGCTCAGAGAAGTCAAAGTACACTGGCAATAAAGGTAGCAAATCCTAAAGACAAGTGTTATGGGCTGAATTGTGTCTCCCACAAAAGATATGTTGGGTCTTAACACCTGGTACCTGGGGATGTGACCTTATTTGGAAATACAATTTACTTAAGATGAGGTCATTAGGTGGTTAAAACCAATATGATTAGTATCTTTACGAGAAGAGGAAAATTTGTTTTTGTTTCTGTTTTGCTTTTTAGGACTGCACCTGTGGCATATGGAAGTTCCCAAGCTAGGAGTCCAGTCAGAGCTGCAGATGCCGGCCTATACCACAGCCACAGCAACACTGTGGGATCTGAGCTGTGTCTGTGACTTACACCACAGCTCACAACAACACTGGATCCTTAACCCACAGACCAAGGCCAGGGATCAAAGTTGAGTCCTCATGGATACTAGTCGGGTCTGTTACCACTGAGCCATGACAAGAACTCCAAGAAGAGGAAAACTTGATCCACACAGAGAGAGGACAACTCCATGTGCAGACACAGACCCAGGGGATGGCTGGCCATGTGAAGACAGATAGAGACTGGAGATTTGCCACCAGATGCCTAGGGCCACAAAAATCTGGAAGAAGCAAGAAAGGACCCTCTTCTAGAGGCTTTGGAGGGAGCATGACCCTACTGACACCTTGATTCTGTACTTCCAGCCTCCAGAACTGTGAGAGAATAAATTTCTGCTCTTTGGTGATACTTTGTTACAACAGTCACAGGAAATGTATACATAAGGCTTCCACATTTCATTTCCCTTCCTGACTGCCCATTACATATGATTCGCCCAACTCCAACCTCCCCATAGATGCCCAAGCCTGGAAAATCAAATTAGTTTATTCCTTATCTAAGGAACTTCTAGACTTCACCTTTTCCCCCTCTTCCCTTTATCTTGCACCAAGTCTAATAGAGGAAGGTTGCAATGTCACCTTTAACCTGTAGAGGTCTCTCTCATACATGCACACAGGAACACAGGTCTTCTCACCCACAACTACGCATGCATCCCTGCCCTGGTTTGCAGTGGAGTGAAACTTAAAACCATGTAGGTGATCATCTGGGAGTCAGGGAGACCTTGGCATATTCACATGGGTGTGGGCTCATGGAGCTGGGTCCCTAGTGGTTGTTGATTCTAAATTTGTGACACACAGCAAAGGAAACCATAAACAAAATGCAAAAACCACCTATGGACTGGGGGAAAATATTCACAAATGATGCAACTGACAAGGGCTTAATTTCCAAAATATACAAACAGTTCATACAACTCAATAACAAGAAACAAACAACCCAATCAAACACCGGGCAGAGGGAGTACCCATTGTGGCTCAGCAGATTACCAACTCAACTAGTATCCATGAGGATGTGGATTCGATCCCTGGCCCCAATCAGTGGGTTAAGGATCTGGCATTGCCATGAGCTGTGGTGTAGGTCGCAGACACAGCTCCCACCTGGTGTTGCTGTGGCTGTGGTGTAGGCTGGCAGTTGTAGCTCCAATTCAATCCCTAGCCTGGAAATTTCCATATGCCACAGCTGTGGCCCTTAAAAAAACAAAAATGGGCAGAAGACCTAAATAGACATTTCTCCAAGGAAGACATAAGGATAGCCAGTAGGCACATGAAAAGATTGTCAACGTCACTAATTATCAGAGAAATGAAAATCAAAACCACAATGAGGTAACACCTCATCCTCATCAGACTGACCATCATTAAAAAGTCTACAGATAACAAATGATGGAGAGGGTGTGGAGAAAATGGAACCCTCCTTCACTGTGGGTGGGAATGTAAATTGGTACAGCCACCATGGAAAGCAGTACAGAGGCTCCTTAAAAATTAAAAATAGAATTACCATATGATCCAGCAATCTCCCTCCTGGGCATATATCCAAACAAAACTATAATTCAGAAAGATATATGCACCCCTATGTTCATAGCAGCACTATTCACAATATCTAAGACATGGAAGCAACCTAAATATCCATTGACAGAGGAATGGATAAAGAAGACGTGGCATAGGAGTTCCCATCATGACTCAGTGGTTAACGAATCCGACTAGGAACCATGAGGTTGCGGGTTCGATCCCTGGCCTCGCTCAGTGGGTTAAGGAGCCAGCATTGCCATGAGCTGTGGTGTAGGTTGCAGATGCGGCTTGGATCCCGCATTGCTGTGGCATAGGCCGGCAGCTACAGCTCTGATTAGACCCCATCCTGGGAACCTCCATATGCCGTGGGTGCAGCCCTAGAAAAGGCGAAAAAAATAAAAAATTTAAAAAAAAAAAAAACCAAGACATGGCACATATACACAATGGAATATTACTCAACCACAAAAAAGAATTAAATAATGCCATTTGCAGCAACACAGATACAACTAGAAATTATACTAAGTGAAGTAAGTCAGAAAGAGAAGGACAAATACCGTATGATATCACTTACATGTGGAATCTAAACCATAGCACAGATGAACCTATCTACAAACAGAAACAGACACACAGACATAAAGAACAGACTTGTGTTGGGAGTTCCTGTCATTAACGAATCCAACTAGGAACCCTGAGGTTGTGGGTTCGATCCCTGGCCTCGCTCAGTGGGTTAAGGATCTGGCATTGCCGTGAGCTGTGGTGTAGGTCGCAGACGCGGCTCGGATCCCACTTTGCTGTGGCTCTGGCATAGGCTAGTGACTACAGTTCTGATTCAACCCCTGGCCTGGGAACTGCCATATGCCGAGAAAAGGCCACATGCCTAGAAAAGGCAAAAAGACAAAAAAAAAAAAAAAAGAACAGACTTGTGGTTGCCAAGGCGGGGGTCGGGGCAGGGGGGAACAGATTATTTGGGAGTTTAGGATTAGCAGATGCAAACTATTATGTATGGAATAGATAAACAACAAGGTCCTACTGTAGCGCCCAGGGAACTATATTCAATATCCTATGATAAACCATAATGGAAAAGAATTTAAAATTTTTTATGAGACAGATGATATGGGCTCCATTTTATAAATTGGAAGAGTGAGGGCTTGAGAAGGGTACAGCCATAGGCCTCTTGGCTTCCATATGTGGGCCCATCTTATATCCTTAAGACTTTTTTTTTTTTTTTTTCATTTTCAGCCACACCCACAGCATATGGCAGTTCCCTGGGCCAGGGACTGAATCCGAGCCACAGCTGTGACATCCACCACAGCTGCAGCAACACAGATCCCTAACCTGTGGCTCACCCACCATCCACCACCCACCCTGAGCCACTGCAGGCAGATCTTTAACCAGCTACACCACAGCGGGAACTCCCCCCAACTAGAACTTAAACCACATGCGGCAGGCGTTTTCTCCATCTTGG
Organism: Phacochoerus africanus; assembly: GCF_016906955.1. Lineage (NCBI taxonomy): Eukaryota > Metazoa > Chordata > Mammalia > Artiodactyla > Suidae > Phacochoerus > Phacochoerus africanus. The sequence goes on along the minus strand of NC_062547.1, from coordinate 73,598,287 downwards.
TGGCTAGATCCCCAATACCTATAATGCTGCTTGGAATACAGTAAGTGCTCCATACAAGCTGGTTGGATTGAATCATGCAGGGAGCCAAGACAGGAACCCAGAGGCCCATGTGATGATGGATGAAACTAAAGACACTTTTCCCTGGACCTCTGACATCATCACCCACAGACCCAGAACTCAAAGCTGGGTCCCTCCCAGCTTCAGAATAACCAGGACACAGGACTCAGCACTGAAGATGGGGAAGAGGGCGGGGTCCCTCCAGGTGCCCTCCATGAACTGCCCTAAAGTAGGGTTTCCCCTCCTTGGCCTGCTGGAATTTGGGTCCTGATCATACTCTGGGGTGGGGTTTGGGGTGCATCCTGCACATTGTGGGGTTTGGAGCAGTCTCCCTGGCCCCCAGCTGCTTGATACCAGGAGCACACACACACACACACCCCCCCCAGTGTGACAACCAGCAATGTCCCCAGACACTACCCAGTGTCCCCTGAGGGGGCCAAATCATCCCCAGTTGGAAGCTCTGCCTCACAGAACTGACTCCTTGCCCATGTCCCTGCTCCCCCAACTGCTGTGTCTACAGAGCTCACAGGCCGGGGGTGGGGGGAGAACACGCATTCCAGCCTGGGTTCTGCCAGCAGGCGGGAGGCCGAGTCCAGCCCGCCCAGTCGCAGCCAGACCCAGGGAAATTGGATTAACTCGGAGAAGCTCGCCAAGGCGATCCGTCATGCATCTGAAGGACAGCGTATTGATCTCCAGGTTGCAAAAAAAATTAAATGATATCCCTTTTTGTTATTTAAAACGCTGCTTAAGCAATTCCGTAATGGAACAACCCGGCCCGGGTCCAGGAAGTCCCAAGTCGGCCGGCAGCCTCTCTGGATTGGGTGGAGGACGAGGGAATGTGAACTCAGGCCCTGTCTTCCCCTGGGTAATTGATGACCCCCAGAGAACAGCTCCATTTTGCCGGCGACTTGCACTACTTTGATTTATTAAAGACATAACAATTATGAAAATAGCTGATTTATAATCAACTCGCCCAGGGCCCTAATTGATTTCTGGGGCGAAATTTAGAATGGGAGATATTGACACCTTGAGAAGAGGGACCAGCCTTGGGGATGGGCTGTGATGGGGTGGCTGGCGGGGCCGGCAGGAGGACAGACAGGAGACAGAGGCTTGAGTCTGGCTGCATTCTTTGTCATCTCACGAAGTTCGGGGCTTCTGCTCAGCTCTGCCTGAGATATTCAAGCCCCAATGGACACCACCATTTCCAAACGACCAAGGCCAGCCTCGGCTCCAGCAGAGGGCCATGTGCCATTTTGCCCACAAATCCCTCAGCATTTGGAGAGTTCCTCAGTTACATCTACAGCAACCATGACAGCCTGACACCACAAATGGGAATGAATCTGCCCCATGATGTCCAGAACCTTCTCTTCCTCCAGAGCCCTGTGCTAAGACTGCCAAACGTGGCCAGTAAAAAGACAGGAGGCTCAGTTCAGTCTGAGTTTCAGACAAACAAGTGAGTTTTGGCATAAGTATATCCAATGCAATATTTGGGATATACTTACACCAGAGAAATAATTATTCATGGTTTGTCTGAAATATCCATTTAACTGGGCATTAACTGACAGTATTTTATCTGTCAAGCCTACTGTGACATTCAAGACCCCAGCTCTCAAGATCCCCACAGGGGCAAAAAGATACATGCACAGCAATGTTCACAGCAGCACAATTTACAATAGCCAAGACATGGAAGCAACCTAAATGCCCATTAACAGGAGAATGGATAAAGAAGATGTAGCACATATATACAGTGGAATATTACTCAGCCATAAAAAAGAACAAAATAATGCCATTTGCAACAACATGGATGGAGTTAGCGATTGTCATACTAAGGGAAGTCAGACAAAGACAAATACAGGATATCGCTTATATGCGGGATCTAAAAAATAACACAAATGAACTTATTTACAAAACAGAAATAGGCTCACAGGCAGAGAAAGCAAACTTATGGTTAACAAAGGGGGAAGGGGGAAGGGATAAATTAGGAGTCTGGGATTAACCAATACACACTACTATGTATAAAAGAGATAAACAACAAGGACCTGTATAGCACAGGGAACTATATTCAATATCCTATAATTAAATCATAGTGGAAAAACATGAAAAAGAATATATATACATATAACTGAATCACTTTGCTGTACACCTCAAACACTGTACATAAATTAAAAAAAAGATTCCCCCAGGGGCCCATTCACTAGATGAAGAGATTAAGCCAAGGAGATATTCAGTGCCTGCCCAAGATCACACGGTGAAATGTCTTAAGATTCAACCTGACCCTGAAGTCTGAGCCTTCCAAAGCCTCCAAAATTCCACATTGCTTTTGGAGGTAAAAGATCACAGACTTTCTTTTTGTGTCATGGCAGATTATTCTGGTAGCAGCTCTGCCTTGTTATTGCTGTATGACCTTGAAAAAAAGGGCTTGGCCTCTCTGGGCCTCAGTCTCCAACCCTGGAAAATGGGCTTAATCAGAAGATCTCCATCCCAGGTTGTTGGAGAGGAAAAAACCATTTGTGGGTGCCTACACTGGAAGAGCACATGGTATACCAAAGGGGTCATTTGGTCCCCCCCGGGTAATAACAAAGATAGAAAGAGACAGAGGGTTAGAGAAAAGGGACAGAGACAGCAATAGGAGTCAGAGACATAAAAGAAAGAGCCAAGGCACAGAGACAAAGAGACAGCAGCAGAGAGAAGGACGCACCCCATTTGGAGACAGGGTGGCCCCGGAGGGTGGCAAATAGGTCGGCAACTCAGAAGGTTCTAGTAGTTTCTGTCAGGGGAGGAGAGAGCAAAGGAAGAGCCCCAAGGCATGCGGGATCCAGAGCTCAGGGGCGGGCAGCAGCCCGTGCCCAGTCTCCGTGACGGCCCTGCTAAGCGGTTTTAAGTATCGTTAAAGATAAAATAATTTTTCCCCGTCTGAGCTGTGTGATTGACGTGGTGATGGGCCCCGCCAACAGGGAGAAGGTCAAGCTGGAATGTAATCAGTTTTTTCCAGAGCGATGCATAAACATGATAGCACAGCAGCTAGGAAAGGCGGGAGGGACCCGAGGCTGTCCTGGAACCCTTTGAGCTCCCAACCACAAAGCATGATGGGGCACGGGGGATAGTGCGGGCCAGGGGGACTTCCTGGAGGAGGCATGGCTGCTGCCAGGATTAGAAAGAAAAGGCGTCACAGGCAGAGGAGACTGCAGAAGCAAACCCGTGGAGGTTGAACATATCCCTTCAGGCATCTTCCCCACCTGATCGTTATACATTAATCCCAGCTTTGAACCTTCCATGGCTCCCAGCTACCCTCTCCATCTCAGAGTTCAAAGCCTGGTTCTCCCTATTTGCTGTGTGATCTTGGGTATGTCACCCTCCCTCCCAGCCTCCATCTCCTAATCTGTAAAACGGGGACATCACAGTACTCCCCCACCCAAGCCCCATGGATAAGGTGAAAGAACTCAAAGAACAGAACAGCAGTATCAATGCTTGCGGTTTCAAGTGACAGGAAAACCCGATTGACTTGCTCCAACGTAAGGAAAACATTTTTCATCTTCAACAACAAATCATCAACGTCTTTACTGAAAAGGCACCACTTCTAAGAGCCTTCACTTATCAATCCCTGTTCTCTCGTTTATCCTCCTTTGTTTTTCTCCCTATTACTAATCATTTCCTGATAGTACCTATTTGTTCAGTATCTGCCCCCTCCTCCCCCAAATATCAGCCCCCTGAAGGTGAGGATTTTGATCTATTTTGTTGCACTTTCCCCATAGCATACAGATGGTGCTCGTTAAGTGCTTGTTAAATAAATGGATGACTTCTTCATCCAAGGACTACTGAGTCCATTATTCAAGAACAGAATTCTGTGTCTTCCTCAGGATACCTACCATATTGCTCCTCATGGTCCAAAATGATTGCCAAAGCACCAACCATCACATCCTTGTTCTAGCAGCAGGAAGGAAGGAAGTTGGGAGGACAAAGGAGGTTTTCTCCAGTGGCCTGCCTACTATAAGGAGCCTTCCCAGAAGCTCCCCCCCCCAAATCTCATTGGCCAGAACTCAGTCACATGGCCACACCTAGCTAGTGAGCTGCAAGAGAGTCTGGGAAATGTAGTCTTCAACAAAGTGCCATCCTGTCTCTCCCACGATCCAGCAACCTAGGGGAGGAAGGACAGGAGCCTGGACATTAAGAGGCAGAGAACAAGGGACACACTCCTAACCCTCACATCTGCCACTGCCAGTTACCACCTGTATTCATTTTCTCCAGCTGCTGTAACAAATAACCACAAACTCAGTGAAACAGTAAAACAATCCAAATGTGTTTTCTTACACTTCTGGAGATCACCATTCCCACGTGGGTCTCACTGGGCTAAAAATCAAGGTGTCGGCAGGGCTGGTTCCTGCTGGAGGCTCTGGGGGAGAAGCCATTTCTTGCCTTTTGCAGCACTCCTTGGCTGCTGGCCCCTTCCTCCACGTTCACAGCCAGCATTGGCCAGTCAAGTCCTTCTCACGCCTCCATCTCGCTTTCCCTCTCCCTTTCCTGCCTCCCTCTTTCATTTTTAAGGAGATTACATTGGCCCCACCTGGACACTCCAGGCCACCCTCTCTCTCTAAAAGTCTCTTAAAGCAAGACTAGAAAGCTTCAAGCCATCGGCAACTTTAATTCCCTTTTGCCCCTTTAAGGGGATTTGCGAGGTTGGGATGACAACCTTCACCCTCCTGGACCTCCCTAACTCCTCCTCACAGCCTCCATGAAGGAGAAAATAGCACTGTGCCCATTGCCAAGATCAGAACATTGAGGCCCCCAGAGCTTGAACAACTTGCCCATGGTCCCCTGAGTCTTGTAAATTCCAAAAGTCAGAATTCAAACCCAGGCGGGTATGATCGCAAAGCCCCTGCCTGCTTCATCCACGGCGCTGTTTGTAACTACAGCTGTGACCTGTCTTGTTACTATTACTGTGGCTATTATGAGCACCTGCTACTCCTGCACCAGCCTCCAGGGAATGTGCTCTAAGTGACCCTCTAGAGAAGGGTGTTGCAAAGGCGAGCACAGGAGTTCCCACTGTGGCACAGCAGAAAAAAATCTGACTGGGAACCCTGGGGTCCTTGGTTCGATCCCTGGCCTGGCTCAGTGGGTTAAAAATCCAGCGTTGCCATGAGCTGTGGTGTAGGTCACAGACGCGGCTCTGATCCTGCATGACTGTGGCTGTGGGGTAGGCTGGCAGCTGTATCTCTCATTGGACCCCTCGCCCGGGAACCTCCATATGCCATGAGTGCAGCCCTAAAAAGAAGAAAAAAAACAAACAGGAGTTCCCGTGGTGGCGCAGCGGAAACAAATCCGACTAGGAACTGTGAAGGTTGCGGGTTGGATCCCTGGCCTTGCTCAGTGGGTTAAGGATCTGGCATTGCCGTGAAGTGGGTGTAGGCCGCAGATGTGGCTTGGATCTGGTGTTGCTGTGGCTGTGGTGTAGACTGGTGGCTACAGCTCTGATTAGACCCCAAGCCTGAGAACTTCCATATGCCATGGGTGCAGCCCTCAAAAGACAAAAAAAAAGAAAAAGAAAAACCAAAGGCAAGCATAAAGGCTTCAACAGGGAGGTTGAAGGGCATTCCAAGGTCACTCCAAGGGGTGGTAACACCACAACCTGAGCCCAAGTCTGCCTGGCTACAGACTACTGCCCTCCCTGCCTCTGGGGAGAAAGTCCCTCCTCACTGGGCCATGGAGGACCCAGCTTGGGTTTTTTGGCAACACCAAGGGTCTCCCTAAGTCCTTTCTCTTTCTGGCAGAGGCTGGAACAGCAGCAGTGGAGGGGGAAGCAGGCCAAGTGCTGAGTCTGCAAGATGACATATCCTGCAAAAGCCACCAGCCATGTGGTCACGGCGGCCCAGGGCTCTGGAGGTGATGGATCTCCCCCGGCTCCCCTGCTGGCTGCCACCCTCCCACCCCCACCCTGGCACCCTCCGTCTCCCCCTCTCCTGGACTCTGCCCAGCTTCCTGCCTGCTCCAGGAAGCATCATTCCAGAACCACCCAGGCCGGGAGGTCAAACCCCAATCATGGAAACACTCAGAGGGTATAGCACAAATCATGGAGTCCACAGGCTGAGCCCCCACCTCATCTCCTCCTCTAATGCTGCGCCATCTAATAAATCTTGCTCTGCGTCAGTTTCCTTGTCTGTAAAATGGGTTTGAGAAAAAGAATCTATGTCATAGGACTGACATGAGAGTTACATGAACTATGACAAGCACTTTGAATATTGTTGGGTTGTAGGAGATTTTAAGGTAGTCGGGAAGGCTTCCTGGAAGAGGCGATATTCAATCTGGGCCTTAAAATATGAGGAGAGGAGCTGCCTGGTGGCTCAGTGAGTTAAGGATCCAACATTGTCACTGATGTGGCTTGGGTCACTGCTGTGGTGTGGGTTCAACCCCTGGTCCAGGAACTTCTACATGCTGTGGGCGTGGCTGAAAAATATATACATGAAGAGAAATTGGAAGGACCAGCAGAAGGGAGAGGTAAGGCCCAGAGGATGGACTGGCCAGGAGTTAAAGGAAGTTAGAGCACTGAGAGGGGAGGTGGGCCAGAACCACCAAAAGGCCTCAAATGCCCTGCGGAAAGAATCAGGACTTTGCCACAGGTACTAGGGAGCCATGGAAAGTTTTCCAGCAGGAGGGTGAGAGCATCAGTGCAGCTATGATTTTAGGGTGATGAGCCCACCTTCAGATCAGGGTGGGACTAAAGATCTAACCTCCAAGGCAGAGCCCGTCAGGCCCCCCTACTCCACCCCCTGGGGGTACCTGGGGCTGGGCAGTGTCTCAGTGGGGCACCTGAGGTGGGGGAGGAGGACGATAAGCACATGGGTGCAGCTCATAAGGGGAAACAGAGGCAGAGAAAGAGGGTCACTGGCTTGCTCAGCACCACAGGACAGGCAAGTTCCAGGGCTGGGATTTGAACCCAGGCAGTCTGGCTCCAAGGCCCTCATGGTTTTTTTTTTCTTTTTTGCTTTTTAGGGCCACACCCATGGCATATGGAAGTTCCCAGGCTAGGGGTCAAATCAGAGCTACAGCCACAGGCCTATGCCACAGCCACAGCAACACGGGATCTGAGCCATGTCTGCAACCTACACCACAGCTCATGGTAACACCAGATCCCCAACCCACTGGGCGAGACCAGTGATTGAACCTGCATCCTCATGTATCCTAGTCCAGTTGGTTAACCATTGAGCCGCGAAGGGAACTCCACAAGGCCCTCATCTTTAAGCCCTTTGCAGGAAGGGCTTCTGCCTTCAGTACCAAGCTCCAGCCCTAAAGCAGCTCACTTAGACTCAGCCTCCCTATTGTCCTTAACACCTCCCAGGTATTAGCTGATCCCCTCCCCTGTCACCCCCAGCAGCCCCTGGGCCATCCAGCCTCTGGGTCCAGCCAAAGCCTTTCTGCAATTAAATAGGCTCTAGTGGACACACACATACACACACACACACACACACACATCACTTGCTTGGTGCCCATTATGGGCTGAACTGTGTTACCCCAAAATTTATACATTGAAATCCTAACCCCTAGGACCTCAGCACGTGACTGTATTTGGAGACAAGGTCATTAAGGAGGTAATTAAGCTAAAATGAGGTCATGAGGGTGGGCTGTAATCCAATATGACTGGTGTCCTTATAAGAAGAGGAGATTAGGACAGAGACACGCACAGAGGGGAGACATGTGAGGACACGGGGAGAAAGCAGCCATCTGCAAGCCAAAGAGAAGAAATCAATCCTGCAGACGCCTTGTCTCAGACTTATCTCCAGCCTCCAGAAGTGTGAAAAAATAAGTTCTTGTTGTTTGAGCCACCTAATCTGTGGTACATTGTTATGGCAGCCCCAGCAAACTCCACATTGCCCATGAGACCAGCTTCCCCAGGTCCAGAACTTCAATAGTCAGGGCTCTTTGGTCTGTAAATGACAAAATAAACAAATACTTGATTCAGACTAGCTTAAGCAGAAAGGGAGCTGTTGTAACAAAATCTATGGCTTCAGGCACAGTTCGATCCAGGTGCTCAAATCATAATAAGATCATCTGCTTTCCTCTCTATTAGTTCCATTCGCTGGGGTTGGGGGGCTTCCCACATGGTGATTAGATAGCTCCTAGGAAGACCAGGTTTCTATCAGCTCAGTAACCCTAGAGAAAGTGTGTCATTGTCCCCCTAAATTCAGCAAATGTTCAGGAGTTCATGCTGATTGGACCAACTTGGGTCATGTTGGGTGGCCTCAAGCCAAGCACTGAAGCCAGAGGTTCAGAATCCCCTGATTGGCCAGCCCCGGGTATTTTTGATTTGGCTCCTCCAGATAGACACCCTGAGGCAAAAATGAGGGGCTTACTGTATGGGCAACTGGAGCTCATTGGGGGCCTCTAGGATACCATGTAGAGCATGCCTTGGAGTTATCTCAAGACAGGGACAAGGGAGCTGCAGTATTTGTCACTGACTTCCCATTTATAAAGGCTAAGGGCTGCAATAATTCTCCTGTCTTCTGGCCTGCTCTGCCCATGGCTAAGTGAGCTCCAGCACTCACAAAGTACCATCAGAGAGATGGCTGCAAATGTTCTCAGTAGGCAGTCAGCTCAAGAGGATACAGGTGGGGTTGCTCCATGGAATCTCAGCCTCCCTCCCTGGAGCCCTGCCTGAACCTCATGAGCCAAAAGCATGACAAGGGAGCGCCCCCAACCCCCCGGCCCCAGGAAAATCTAAGCGAAGGGAGGGTGCAGGAGAGGCTGTAAAAGCAAAAAATTGTCTAAATGGAGTCAGTTTCCCTTCATTCTTCCCATGAATGTCTTATGTTCCTCATGGCTGCCTCCTGATATTTCCCTCAAATTTTCCAAGACCTTCAGGCCCCTTATCAGTTGAAAGGGGTGATCATGCTTTCAAACTATACAGAGAGGACCAGGGGGTGGGAATAGATGGGGCCATTCTACTCTTGCTTCTGCAGCTGCCACAAGGTGGCGCTGCTGAACAATGGTCTTGCACAGTCTTGTCTGCTTTCCCCTGGCTTGTCCTCACTAAGCCAAATTCTTGCACAGAACCCAGTCGAACTCCAACGTGGGTCCCCAAAGTTAGAGTCACTTGGCTTTTACTTATGAGTGAGTTCAGGCCTCAATCACCAGGACAGGGAAAGTGAATGAGCCAGGACTTCCAGCCTCCATCACATCTTACATTAGAACCAAACAGCTTCTTCCCCCAACCCTCCCTCCCACTTCCTTTAGAACTAAGTTCCCACTGGGACACCGCTGAATATCCTTGCCTTTTTGGGGTTTTTTTGTCTTTTTAGGGCCACACCCACGGCATATGGACATTCCCAGGCTACGGATCGAATCAGAGCTGCAGCTGCTGGCCACAGCCACAGCAACACCAGATCCGAGCTGCACCTGCAATCTATGCCACAGCTCACAGCAACACAAGATCCTTAACCCACTGAGCAAGGCCAGGGATCTTACCCACATCCTCCTGGATACTAGTCGGGTTCATAACCTGCTAAGCCATAACGGGAACTCCCCTTGCCCACCTCTATACCTCCCTTGGAGCCACCTCTACCTCAGAGAACCTCAGAAGGGAAGGAAAAGGAACATCAATCCCTTTGCTCCCGTGAGTTCCACCTCATCTCCACCAGCCCACTCTGCACACCAAGGAGTTTGGGGAGAGGTGTATTAGTCAGCAATCACTGCATAACAAGTTGCCAGACCCAGCAGCTTAACCTAACACTCATTTATTATCTCAGTTTCTGTGGATCAAGAGTCTAGACAGTGCTTAGCGGGTCCGACATGCTTCGGGTTTCCTGCAAGACTGCAACCAATGTGTCAGCTGAGGCCACAGCCATCTGTAGGTTCAACTGGAACCAGATCTGTCTGCATGTTCAAGAGGCCTTGCACACTTCCACTCACTTTCTTGGAGCCCAGCTGCCATGCACGTAACCCCAGGCTGGTCTGCCAGGACAGCATCCCTGCTCTTCATGGAAGAAAGCCCAATTGTCCCAGCCAACAGCCAGCTGACCCTCACATAAGGGAGCCCAGCCAAGATTCGCTGAGCCGCCTGCAACCCCAAGTTGAGTGCAGAGGCAGGAATGAGTCTGGATGAGATCAGAAGAATCACCTGGCTCATCAACAGACTCCTGAACCCCAAGGAAGGCTTAGTGCTTTCAGCCCTTGGATTGGGGGCTGGTTTGACAAATCCAATCTGCGACAGCACCATCATCACCATTCTGCCACGACCACGGGCACCCACTTAAATATGAATAAAACCGGGAGGAATCATTCAACTGACTCTCTCCCTAAATAAAGAAGTTCTACTTCATGGACTTTAGCTGTCTCAACTCTACAAAGGAAATGCGGCTGGCAGCTTCTCCTGATTAAAAAATGTCAAGTTCCACCTCGCCAGGCATCTCAATACCCTCCTTTTCCATCCACCTTCCCAGGAAGGCTCAGGAGGGTGGGGAGGCTCTTTTAGGCTTGCGGACTGGACCGGAGTTCCCGGCTGCCCAAAATGGGACCCCCTGCCCGCCCTGCTCGTCCTGGCTGCTTGCTACAGATGTCCCCTGAGGATCTGCTGGCCTTTTCTTTACAATGCCCAAGACCTACTCAAGAAGAAGAAGCCATGCTGAATGGAGGATGGCAGAACTGGCTTTGGGAAGCCTCAGACCTCAGCACCTGCAGCCGGGGAGCAACATGTGTTGCAGATTTGGCCATGACCTTGAGCTTGTCACTGTCCAGGAACCCTTGGCAAAGAAATGACATCCCTTTGTCCACTTCCCTGACCCATCCCTAAGTCCCCTAAACCGCCTCCAAGGTCTGGCTTCTGACAGCACTGCCCAGACCTGCCCCCAGCATCTCCATTCTCACTGGTCGATGTCACAGCTATACCTGTAAATAAATACAGTTACTCTCACCCCAGAAAGCAAGGATTCTCAGCCGAAGAGCTCAGTGGTCAAGAGCAGAACCTCTAGAATCAGGGACCTTCCTGGTGGTCTAAGTAGTTAGGACTGGGCATTTTTGCCATTGTGGCCTGAGATCCCACATCAAGCATCTACATGCTGCAGTCAAAAAAAAAAAAAAAATGTGTATGCAAAAAAAAAAAAAACCGCAAACAAAAAGCACAACAAACAAATAAACAAAAACCCTCTAGAATTAGACCCATGTAGAAAGCTTAGGAGAAGGGGAAGACATAAGGATGAAATGATAATCCATCTACACAAGGGAGTCCCACTCACTGTGTAAAAAAATGAGGACTCCCATAGAAAGACACCAAGATACTTGTTAAGATAAAAAAGTAAGGGAGTTCCCGTCATGGCTCAGTGGTTAACGAATCCAACTGGGAACCATGAGGTTGCAGGTTTGGTCCCTGGCCTTACTCAGTAGGTTAAGGATCTGGCGTTGCCGCGAGCTGTGGTGTAGGTTGCAGATGTGGCTCGGCTCCCCCGTTGCTGTTGCTGTGGCTGTGGCGTAGGCCGGTGGCTGCAGCTCTGATTGGACCCTAGCCTGGGAACCTCCATATGCCGCAGGAGCGGCCTAAGAAATGGCAAAAAGACAAAAAAAAAAAAGATAAAAAAGTAAAAGTAATGGATGCAGAGTTTTGGTTTGGGTAAGCTAAAAAAAAGAAAAAAACAGGGAGTTCCCATCATGGCTCAGCGGAAATGAATCTGACTAATATCCATGAGGATACAGGTTCCATCCCTGGCCTCGATCAGTGGACTAAGGATCCAGAGTTGTCATGAGCTGTGGTGTAGATCACCGCAAATGCAACTCAGATCCAGCGTTGCTGTGGCTCTGGCGTAGATCGGCAGCTGCAGCTCTGATTGGAGCCCCAGCCCTGGGAACTTCCATGTGATGTGGATATGATGTGGGTGTGGCTCTAAAAAGCGGGGGTCGGTGGGGGGGGACGAAGAAAAACATTTCTGGGAGTTCCCTGGTGGCTCAGCTAGTTAAGCATCTGGACTGGTTACTGCTGGGACTCAGGTCACTGCTGTGGTGTGGGTTTGATTGCTTGCCTGGGAATTTCTGCACGCTGAAGTTGCCGCCAAAAACACACACACACATTTTGTGGATGGATGGTGGCGATGTCTGCACAACAATGAGAATTACATAAAGCCACTGAGCTGCTTGCTTAACCATGGCTCAGATGCTTAAGTTTTATGTCACGGATGCTTGGCCACAATTTCAAAGCAGGATGGGGGCGCAGAAGGAAAGGGGTTTCTTTTTTTCTCTCTCCAAGGGTGACCCCCACCTTGGGCTTCCCACACCACAGCCCCTCACGGGAGGCTGGGAAGCAGCATTCAGGAGCCAGTTTAGAGAAAGTGAGACCCAGAGAGGGTGGGGAGCGGCCCAGGACCGCACAGCAAGGAGGACGCACAGACAGAACTTAAGAGACTCTAGTGGGGCCCGAATGAACAAGGTGAACAAGGCGATCCCTCTCTAGGGAGCCACTGATTTTGCTTAAGCTTCTGGGGGGCAGCAGGGAGGCAAAGTAAGCGGGAAGCATCTTCTTTCCTTGCTGGAGCCTTGGGAATCCCTCCCTGGGGAGGGCCGCTGCTGGGGAGGACATCCCTGATAAGTCTCCATCTGGAGATCAGGTGATTCATTATTGTCAGCAAAGTTCTCCAGAGGCTTGGGGCTTACAGATAATCACCCTTGATACAGGGCAATAGAGTTATCAAGGAGCTCAGGGGCTGCCTGGATGGTGGGGCCAAGGTATTGGGGCCAGGAAGGGTCTTGAAAATGGCCCTGCCATCATCTACTTGCAGAGAAGGGGGCACGGGAGCCAGAGAAGGGGGAATCTGGCCAAGGTCACAGGGCCAAAGAGGGGCAAGATGGTCCCCCATTGCGCCCATGGTAAACCTGAGTCAAGTCCTGTCCCCCTTCTGCCCAAGGCCCTCCAGGGCTCCCAGCTCCCTGGGGCAAAAGCCCAAATCCACCTCACAGCCCACAAGTCCTGCACAACCTGCCCCATCCCCTCTCTGCCCTCACCTCCTCCCTCTCTCTCCCTCCCGGCCCCTGCGGCACTCAGCAAAGTGCCAGACAAACACAAAAGGAAAAACACAAAAGGACCCAATGAAGAATGAATGGGGACCCTGAACACCTCTGGGTTCCGAAAGGAATTTCTAGTCCACGGCCTCTGCTTGAACTCCTCCCTGGATGGGGAGCTCACTATCTCCCAACACTCCCATTTCATCCCTGAGCTGTCTGGTCATAAGCAAGCTCCTCCTGAAAATCTGGGCTGAGTTTTGTGCCCTGAAGTGTGTGTGTGTGTGTGTGTGTGTGTGTATTTGAGGGATGAGAGAGTGAAATGAGGTCAAGAGCAGAAATTCTGGAATCTCTGTGGGCTGATCACTGTTTTGAATATTTGGAAAGCCTCCCTGCGGCCCTGGGAGTGAAGTTACTCTAGACTGACTCCCTCTCTCTTTCCCTTGCCCTGTCTCTCTCTTCCTTTCTCTCCCCACTCCTCTCTGTCTCTGTCTCTCTCTCTCTCTCTCTCTCTCACACACACACACACACACACACACACACACACAATTTCTCTATTTTTCTTTTTCCTTTCTCTTTTTGTCTCTGTGTTTCTGTTTTTCTGTCTTTGGATCCCTTGCTGTTCACAGTCACAGAGCTCCTCAGCCCCAAAAGAAAATTGCTGGCCACCCCAGCAGCAGAATAATTGAATCGGTGGGCGCCGGGATTGAATCAAGCGTGAGGGGGGAGGGAGAGAGGCAGTGTGTGTGTGGGGGGGGTGCGCTTAGCTATGAGCAGCGGGAGTGCAGCTGTAGGGGGAGAGAGGCTATGAAATCTCACCAACAGGCCCGGTTTCCCCTACAATAAACCCAAGACAATCTGACCCCTACACAAAGAGCTAGAAGTCTGTCTCGGCAACCCCAACACACAGGCTGCTCAATTCTCCGAGTCACTTGGTAGGGCCAGGATGGGGATGGGGGGTGGCTACACCAAGGTCCACTGGTGGAACAGCCACCTCTTTATTTCAAGGCGAGGTTCATTCCTGTTCATCCCTTCATCCTCAAGTCCCCTCATATCCCCTGACCACTCACAGCCCCGCCCATCCTCCATCCATCTGTCAAACACCTATGGCTCCACCCATCCTTCCATCCAATTCTCACCCACCCATAGCCCCACCCATCCTCTATCCATCCCTCACCCACCCAACCCCCCATCATTCTTCCGTCTCCCACCCTATCTGCTCCACTCACCCACCCACTTATGCATCCATCCATCTCCCCACTCACTTACCCACAGGTGAAACATTCAGCAGATGCTTATTAAGCTCCTATGGAGGGCCCCTCTCCGTACTGGGTGCCAGAGACACTGGGATAAAAATGACAGCTCCAAGCCCCTGCTCAATTGGAGCTTAGCATTTAATTGGGAAGATAAATGTTAAACACACAATTTGAACAACCCACTCCATCACTGAAATTGTGACAGTTCCTGAAGATAGGCTCAGGGTGTTCTGGGAGGTAGGATTTGGGAGGGGATGGGGGATGAGGCTACTTTGGTTGGGGGGCCATGGAAAGGCTCCCAGCAGGAATAGTGTGACATGCAGAGGGAACAGCATAAGCAAAGGAGAGGCTGATGTCCAGGGTCTGGTTCAAGGGCAGGGCACACGAAGCCACCCCTGGACATGAAGTGGGGATCTTGGATGAGAAGTGGGTTGTGGGGGGGAAGCGGCTGGCCCCAGATTGGGTGTTTTAGGGAGCGTGTCAAGGCAGATGGACAGGAATCAAAAACAGGGGACAGGAAGGCAATGGAGATGAGAAGGCACAGCCAGAGAGGTGGGAGAGAAACCAAGGGTGGTGGAATCTCAAGGCTACTTTGTCCAGATGGAGAACTTAAGGTCCAGGGATCTTGGGGCTCTGCTTCCCTCCCCAGCTCCACCGGTGACCAGTGACTGCCATATCCCTTCCTTGTGTCGGACAGCCACAGAGGCCCTGAGGACCACTGAGGGAGACCTTCCGTCGGTGGTTTCTGATCCCAGCCCTGCCGGCTCTCACTGGCCAAGCTACACAGCTAATCTAGCAGCCTCCACATTCTCAGCTGTGAAATGGGAATATTTGAGCCACTCCAGGAGGCTGCAGGAAAGCACTGAAGCCAATATGACCACAGCAAGAAGTTATTGTGTCCTATACACCCTACCTAGCATGGCCTCCTGGTCACTGCATCATTCATTCAGTCCATTAACAAAAATTTATTGAATGCCCAGATGCTGTTCACAGCTGTGAACAAAACACATACAGTTCCTCTGTCCTCAAGGAGCTGATATTAAAGTAGAGTGATACGGAGAATTAGATGCAAATACCTAATCTAATTTCGGGAAGCAATAAGAATTCTAAAGCAGAGAAAGGGGACAGAAATGGTTGGGGGGGGGGCGGTTCCCATTGTGCCTCAGCTGTAACGAATCAGACTAGTGTCCATGAGGATGTGGTTTAGATCCCTGGCCTCACTCAGTGGGTAAGGATCCAGCATTACCATGAGCTGTGGTGTAGGTTGCAGATATGGCTGGGATTCTGCGTTGCTGTGGTTGTGGTGTAACCTGGCAGCTGCAGCTCCGATTCAACCCCTACACTGGGAACTTCCATATGTCACGGATGTGGCCCTAAGAAGAAAAGAAAAGAAAAAAGAAAAGAGTCAGGGGGATGCCTGTTCTCTGGGGGTAGTCAGGGAAGGCTTCCCTGAGGAGGTGGTGAGTGAGCTGAGACTGTGGAAAGAAGCATCTACCTGGCCAAGAGTTTTGGGAAAAGCATTCCAGGCAGCAGGAACTGCAGTGCAAGGCCCTGAGGTAGGATCAAGTTTGGCATCTTAGGAATCAGCTCTGGGAGTGCCCTGGTGGCCTAGCAGTTAAGGAATCTGCTGTGGCTCAGATTTGATCCCTGGCTTGGGAACTTCCACATGCCATGGGCATAGCCAAGGGCAGGAGAAAGGGGTCCATGCCCCCAACACCCCATCCCCAGCCGTGCTTGCTTCTCTTTTGTCGCAATTCCTACCACGTGCCTTGCTATACATTTTCCTTATTTATCTTGCCTATTTTTTCTCTCTCCAACTGTCAGCTTCATAAAGATGGGGACTTCCTTCCTTCTGGCTTCCCTGTTCCCGGCTCTCCAGAGCCGGGAACAGTGCCAGACCCATAGTAGACCCTCAATAGGAAACTTTGAATGAATGAATGAATGAACGAACAGGCATCATTCCCATCACAAGGGCCAGGTAGGAAGGCAATCAAAGGCTCCGACCACTTCAAGAGGCCCCTTTAAGAGGTCAGAGCTGAGAGATATGGGGTCGGGACCTCCCTTGATTACTGAGATTCTAATTAACTCCAGGGCCGAGAGGGCCGCCCCGCTCAGAGGAATTATAGATAAGTTTGCATCCAAGTGTTTGAGCATTGGCTCTAACGGGGTGGGCAGCAGCTCCTCCTCCCCCCCCTCCAACCCCTGCCAGCCAGCTGGCCAGGGAGGCGGGCGCCGAAAGAGGTCATTTGCATAGGCAGGTAATTGGTTTTGCAAATAAATCTGGTTCTTGAAATTTGTAGATTAGCAATAATACGTCTCCAGATGAGAGAGAAAGGTCACGGATGAATAAAACAACAATTAAACTTTCAGGAGATTATGAAACTAAACAGAAACCTGGCACAGGGCGGCCGAGAGAATAGAGAGTGGGGCAGGGAAGGTGGAAGGTGTCTGCTGGGGGCGGGGGGCGGTCTGCTGTCCTGGAGAAATAGTCCATGTTCTGAACTTCCTGCTTCATAGGAGCATATGCTGTGAGTCAGGCTCTGGGCACAGCGGGATCTACTCAGGACAGTTATCAGGATCCCATTTCTCCGTAAAGAAAACTGAGGTCCAAGGAGAGAGAAGCTGATGCCCAAGGCAGCATAAGGCAGGATTCGAACCCAAGACCAGCTCTGCACTGTCCTGGGTGGCAGTGAGCCTCATTTCACAGTAGAAAGGAAGAGAAAGGGAGAGGGTGGACCACCTCCCCTCAGTCTCTCGGCTCTGTGACCAGGAGCATCCACACACAGTGCCTCAGTCTTTCCACGCCTCTGAAACTGGGGCGCAGAGCATTTGATGGGAGATTTTTAAATTTGCAAATGTTTTTGTACTTGTGCGGCAATTAAATGTGGCATAGCAGCGAATGGACCGGGCACTATGCCCGGCGTGATGAGGATGCTCCTCTGGTCATCCTGGGCTCCTGGCTGCAAGCAACAGAAATATGCTCCAGGAAACACAGCAGAACTGAAATTTATAGATAACTCTGGGGCTGGAAAGGAAAGCCGGAGGAAGAGGGTCAGCTGATAGGAAACGGGAACTCAGTAGATCACAAACACAACCATATTTTGCTCCTCACCAGCACATGACCTTGGTGAATCACCTTTCCCTCTCCAGACCTCAGTTTCCAAATCTCTAAGAGGGGGAAATCATTGTGCCTGCTTTCTTTATTCAGTGTAGTCTTTCAAAATATTTCCTGAGCCCCGAGTGAGCACCAGGCACTCTTCTGAGCACTAGGAATGCAGCTGAGAGCAAAACTAGCAGAAATCTCTGTCCTGGTTGAGCTCAAAGCCTAATGAGGGAGACAGACAATGAGCAAGCAAATCAGTAGGTCGGCAGGGTTTTAGAGAGGGCTAAATGCTAGGAAGAAAATTAGGTCAGGGAAGGAGACATTGGGAAGGAACAAGAATTGGAGAGAGAGGGCAGGTTGTGAATTTTTTTTTTTTTTTTTTTTGGTCTTTTAGGGCCTCACCCATGGCATACAGAGGTTCCCAGGCTAGGCTACGGGTGAATCAGAGCTATCGCCGCTGGTTTACGCCACAGCCACAGCCACGCCAGATCCTTAACCCACTGCGTCCTCATGGGTATTAGTCAGATTCGTTTCCACTGAGCCACAACAGGAACTCCCTTTTTTTTTTCTTTTTTTTTAATGGCTGCAGCATATAGAATTTCCCAGGTAAGGGATTGAAACTGAGCCACAGCTGTGGCAGCACCAGATCCTTTAACCCACTTCCCCAGGCTAGGGATCAACCTGGCACTTCCTCAGTGATCTGAGCCACTGCAATTGGGCTCTTAGCCCACTCCGCCACAGTGGGAACTCCAGCTTGCCATTTTAAACAAGATGTTCAAGGAAACCCTCTGAAAAGGTGATATTTAAACAGAGATATGAATGGGGGAGGAGATGTGTGGGAAGAGAATTCCAGGCAGCGGGAACAGCATATGCAAAGGCCCTGGGGCAGAACTGTACCTGGCATGTTGGAGGAACAGTTATAAGACCTGTGTGTCTGGAGCAGAGTGAGGGAGGGAAGGGGGGACAGAGGAAGAAGGTGAGGGCAGGGAGGAGATGGGGGCAGGTCATGAAGATTTCTTTGTCCAGAGGGCAAAGAGAAAGGACATTCTCCTGTAACAGTGACAAACATTCATTCCTCCTTCCATTTGGTGGTAGAGATTCTGGGCTGGTCCCCAATGTTCATGCTCTACTTTCTCCTTTAGAAATAGAACCTGCTCAGGTAAAGACTACATTTCCTAGCCACCCCAATGCTCAATGTGACCATTTGATGTTGCGGATAATAGGATGTGAGCAGTAATGGTGCATGTAACTTCCATGCTGGAACCTCAGAAGATAAGGACAGGCCTGCCTCTACCCCTTCTTCCCTTCCCCCTCTGCCCTCATCTGGAAGGTGGCAGTGAGGGCAGAAGGTAGAGCAGCCATTATGGTCCACAAGATGGACCACAACGGAGTTCCCATTGTGCCCCAGAAGAAATGAATCTGACTAGTATCCATGAGGATACAGATTCAATCCCTGGCCTCATTCAGTGAGTTAAGGATCCAGCGTTGCCATGAGCTGCAGTGAGTGTAGGTCGCAGACACAGCTCGGATCTGGCATTGCTGGGGCTGTGGTGTAGGCTGGCAGCTATACCTCCAATTCAACCCCCGGGGGTTGGGAACTTCCACATGCCATGGGTGTGGCCCTAAAAAGACAAAACAACAACAACAAGATGGACCACAAGATGGAAGTTTGGCTGAGAAGGTAGAAAAAACAATAGGAGCCTGGGTCCATGGAGGTTGTGGAGCCACCATTGCAACCTGGGCTGAGGTCCGGACTATGAAGACAGACATCATTTAACCCATGGCTTCCTCTTTTAAGTCATGGCCCTGTCATATCATAGTCATGGTCATGGTCATGGTCATGGTTCCACAAATCTCAAACAATCAAGAGTTTTGAGCACTGTCACTACCCACATTGCATTCCCCAGACTTCCTCTCTTCTCTGCTAACACTCCTCTGCTGCAAATTGCCCTTCCCTCCCCCTCCTCCTCCCAATTACCCTCTGACTCTGCTCTTGGCCTCCCAGAGCTTGCTACAACCAAGCTATGCCATGACAAATTCGCCACCTTGTGGCCAGATGGAACATTTGTTTTTCTTGGCTCTGGAAGTCTGCCTATCTGAGGTTGTCCATTGGTTCTCCAGCAGACTTAGTCTTTTTGTTGTTGTCTTTTTTAGGGCCACACCCACAGCACATGGAGGGTCCCAGGCTAGTGGTCGAATCAGAGCTGCAGCTGCCGGCCTACACCACAGCTTAAGGCAACGCCAGATCCTTAACCCACGGAGCGAGTTCAGGGATCAAACTTGCATCCTCATGGATACCAGTCAGATTCATTTCTGCTGAGCCACGACAGGAACTCCCACTTAGTCTTACTCCGAGATATTTTCATGGATATCCATATTCCCCTACATTCTCTTCACCTTCACGTCTCCCTCTCTTCCAAAATTTGGCATCTCCACCAAAGCTTTTTACCTCTAAATCCTATGTCAATGGCAATTCTGTAAGACAAAAGACCAGAGAGGGTGAGTGACCTAGCTGAGTCACAGAGTCCAGATAGCCTGTCTAAAGGAAGCAGAAGAGTGAACCTGGCTGAGAGAAGATGGCCCACTGACCTTCTGGCCTGAGAAGAGTGGACAGTGGGAACCCACTGAGTGCCTCCTCTGTCAGAGCTGGCTAATCTCATTCATTCCCCAAACACTTATTGGGCAACTGCTGTGTGCTTCCAGACACTGGGACCAAAATACAGTCATCCTCTCCTTCTCAGGGCTCAGACGTTAGCTGTGCTGGAGTCTGAGGCTTCCTGGAGGTGGTAATGTGTACCCCGAGATGTGAAAGATGAAGAGGGGAAGGCAGGGCAATCCACATGATGGGAACAGCAGGAGCAAAGGCTCAGAGTCCAAGTGCGGTGGGTGTGAGTTCCTGAGAGCCCTCAGAGCAGGGGAGAGATGAAGCCAGAGACACAGCAGGTGAAATGCTGAGGGCAAAGACAATGGGGAGCCAGGGAAGGATTTAAAGCAGTGGAGAGGTGAGATCAGATGTGCCTTTGAGAAGGTCTCAGGAGGAGGGCTAGGAGGGGCGGAGCCTGGAAGACGGTCCAGACGGGAGACGGGTGCAGGACCAGGCTGCTGCCTCCCGCACCACATCCCCCCGCAGCCTCGCTGCGACCGGGCGCGAGCAGGAAGGAGAGGCGGGAGGGGGTACCTGGCAGCCAAAAGCCCAGCGGCTAATGAGCCCGGTGCGGCGCGGGCTATTTTTAGCAGCCGCTCCTTGGGACGCCTAATCGCTCCGGCCTGCTCCCCGCCAGGCTGCCATGGAAACGCTCCGCGCCGCCGCCGGGAGCTCGGTCCCCGGTCCCGGCCTGCGCTGCCCTCCCACCAGCCCCGGCCCAGGGGGCGAGCTCTGCCATCGCCAGAGGGGCCCCGCCGTGCCCTCCCGCACCGCCGCTGTGTGACCCGCGGACACCTCTGCCCATCTCTGGGCCTTAGAGGGTAAGGTGGCTATCAGCGTGGACTCTGGAGGCTAAATCCCAGGTTCGAATCCCCGCTGAACCAGCGGCGCGGGGGCGCGCCCTCAAGCTTGACTTGGAGCCTTGGTTTCTCATCTTTAAAATGGGTGCCGCCTCATATGAGTGCAGAAACCGGTGGCCTGGAGCTCGAAGCTCAGCCGCTGGCCCCAGTGATTTCAGCCACCCATTGAACACCTACTGTATGCCAAGCATTGCCCTAAACCTTCCACACATTCGTTTTATTTGTTTAATCCAGAGGCATTTTGCAGACTGCATTTTTACAGATGGGGCTTTTGCTACAGAGAGGTTAAGTGGTCTGCCTGAGGTCACACAGCATGGACATGGTGGAGCTGGGATCTGAACCCAGGCCAGCTGGCTCTGGAATCCCAGCGCTAAAGCACTCATGGAACTGCACATATGTTTAAACTGGAATGTGGGAGGTGTGGGGGGTGTAGGGGGAGGTTGTGCTTATTCCCCAAGGAAGGCCTCAGGAGTGGTGGCCACCCAAGGAGGGACTTGGTTTTCATCCCCCACCTTGCTGGAGGAAACCAGGAGTGAGGGGCGTCACTCTCCCATAGGACAAATGGGGACACTGAGGCAAAGGATGAGGACAGCAGATTGTCGGATGCTGAGCCCAGGAGCTCAGGTCTCTCTCACCACTGAGAGCTTTTATGGGGGGGCCCTGGGCTTGTGGGCCTAGGCAGCCCGCCAGGCAGGCTGGCTGACACCAGAAGCTATTCTGGGCCCTGTGGCTCAGACAAGTTGATGGGGAGGGGCTGAGCATGAGGAAGGAGGGGTCCAAGCTGGGGAGGGGAGAACAAAGCCCAGAGCTGGCCTGGACAGGAGAGGGAAAGGGGGAGAGTGGAGAGGGAGGGGGAGTGGGAGAAGAGAGAAGGAGGAGGGGCACACTGGACAAAACAGGCCTCCAGGCTTATCCATGCCTCAGTTTCCTCATCTGTAAAATGGGGGTGTGGACCATCACAGTTCCCACGTCCTAGGGGCTGTTGGGGTGATCAGAACATCTAGTGCAGGGTCTCATCCATCTGCATTTAACGTTTGGATGTCTTGTTCTGTTTAGAGTTTTTACATTGGTTTGGATTCTTCATTTTTTATTTATTTTTATTTATTTATTTATTTTGTCTTTTTAGGGCCGCACCCGCAGCATATGGAGGTTCCCAGGCTAAGGGTCCAATCAGAGCTACGGCTGCCAGCCTACACCACAGCCACTGCATCGCCAGATCCAAGCCGTGTCTGCGACCTACACCACAGCTCACAGCAACACCTGATCCTTAACCCACTGAGCGAGACCAGGGAACTCTTGGTTTGGATTCTTTAAAATACGTCTTAAGGAGTTCCCATCGTGGCTCAATGGGAATGAATCTGACTAGCACCCAAGAGGATGAGGGTTTGATCCCTGGCCTTGCCCAGTGAGTATTGCCCGGTATTCTGTGATAACCTGTATGAGAAAAGAACCAGAAAACGAATGGATGTGTGTACACATATAACAGAATCACTTTGTTGTACAGCACAGATTATCACAATATTGTAAATCAACTATACTTCAATAAAACTTTTAAAAAATGAAAAAAATAAACACCAAAAAAATAAAATAGTACTTACCTTGCTGGCTGGATCTGTGAGGGCCTCCTTAAGGTTTGCATTCCAGGCAAGAAAGGTGCTAATATCTGCCTGGTGACAATCCTGTAAGTTGCTCAGAACTGTTCCAGGCACATGGTAAGCACCCAAGGAGCAGGGGGATGAATGTGACTAATATTTACGGAGGGCCCAAACCTGCAAACATCTGGATGTCAAGTCATCCCAGCCCCGGTTATTATTCTTCACTATTGTTAGGTACCAAGCTCGGCCCTGGGACCTTAGGCCTTGGAAGGTGATGGAATAGCCTGTATCAGCCTATCCTGATCGGTAGCAACGAGGAAGGAGGGCGGGAAGCAAGCATCCTGTAGCGTGGAAGCAGTTGCCCTGAACTAGAATCCGCCCGCCTCCTTCCCACAGCCTGGCTGGGCCCTGGGCCCGCGAGTTCAACCTGGAGCGCCCCCTCGGTCCTCTTCCGAGGTTGCACCCCGCGGGGGTGGCCGGGGTGGGGGCGCTTGGCCCAGCTGTCCAGAGCTGGGTTCAACAGGGGGTCACAGGTTCCAGTCCCCATTCCCCAGTCACCCCGGCGGCTGGAAGGGCTGGGGAGGGGAGGCCAAGGTTACCTCGCCCCTCCCCCAGACTAGCTATAATTAGCCCCGAGATGAATTAAACATGAGGCCGACCCAGCTCCGCTCTGACATTATAATTGTTCCGGGGCAGCAGGCAAAGGGTGGGGCTGCTGGGGGAGGCTGGGGGAAGGGAGAAGGTACATACCAGCCCTGAGCACCTGCTGTGGTCCACCGGGTGGCCCTTGAGGCTCGAGAAGGCGGGAGGCTCAGGAGTCGGCGCTGAAGGGGTGAAGCTGTCAGGCCTGGATCATTAAAACCTCCAGCCGGCATGTACCTTCCTGGGGCCTTTTACTTCAGTTTCCTGCTAACACACCTGAGTTTCCACCATTACAGCGTCTATCAGGAGTTCCTACTCTGGCACAGTGGCTTAAGGATCCTGCGTTTTTTTGCAGCCCTTAGGGTTTAATCCCCGCCCCCGCGCAGTGGGTTAAGGCTCACTTAACCAGCTAGGTAGCAGCTGCCCCTCATATTTGGAAACTTCAAGAGACTTCAGAGGAGTTCCCATTGTGGCTCAGTGGGTTAAGAACCTGACTAGTATCCATGAGGACGCAGGTTCAATCCCTGGCCTCGCTCAGTGGGTTACGGATCCCGTGTTGCCACAAGCTGTGGTGAAGCTTGCACATGCGGCTGGGATCTGGCATTGCTGTGGCTGTGGCTAGGCCCCCGAAGCAGCGCCTCCAATTCAACCCCCAGCCTGGGAACTTCCATATCCTGCACCTTCAGCCCTAAGAAAAAGAATGAAAAAAAAAAAAAAAAAAAGACCTCAGGCCTGTTCTTTCCTCACTGTACCTCAGTCTTCCCATCTGCGTGATGGACCTATGGTGGCCAGAGGCAGCCTTGGGGTAGGGAGACAGGCGGCAGGCTCTCACTCTGGGGGCCGCCTCTCCCTGCCCCAGCCCTGCACCAGTTAAATTAATTCCTTAGACCCTGAACCCTAGGAAAGGGTGAAATCTCCCCAAAGTTGGCCAAAAAAAAAAAAAAAGAAAGCTCTTGCAAAATGGGTTGATAGCTCATAGCCCCCAGCAATATTGTGAAATGAGCTAAGAAGAGTGTAAATATTCAGCACATACTCAGTGCTTACAGCTGTTTGCCATGGTTCCAAACAAGACCACATCATTTTTTTAACAGTTACATATTTGCTTCAACAAATAGCCACCCAAATTTATATACCATCTACTCTGCTCAAAATATATATATATATGGGTTTTCCTGGTAGGATATAAAGGTGCATTTTTTTATATAAATAGATTTCATTGGGAAAGAATGAGAAGGAGGTTTAGAGAAAAAATGATGAAGCAAATGAGGGAAGCCTGGAGCTGGGAGCCGCTTGGGTAATAGATTTCTCAGACTGTTCCTGGGCCTAGTAATTAATCCTGAGGGGCTAATTAAGTCCGGGCTTCCGCTCCAGCCACTCAGTGGCCTCCCTCCCAGCCTTCCCTCTCCCCAGGGGAGGCCCAGCCTGGCCCACCCTTGCCAGGGCCTCCCTCCTACTGTGCTGCCAAGCCCCCAGATCCCAGGGCTTAATCATCTGGAATTAAGGTTTAATCAGAGGACTTTACTGCAGGGAGGGGAGGCTGGATGGGAGGAACAGCCTCCCAGGTGCAGCAGCGCCTAGAATAGGGTGAGGCAAGTGTGCCAGTGTGAAGCCAGCATGAGTCAGAACCTGTCAATATTTAACACTTAGATACTTTGTTCACTGTAGATGTTCTTGCCCTCATTGTGAGTTTTTTCAGAGGTTGCATTAAAATAGTATTTATCCAGGGAGTTCTGGTCATGGCTTGGTGGTAACAAACCCCACTAGGATCTATGAGGAAGCAGGCGCCATCCCTGGCCTTGCTCAGTGGGTTAAGGATCCGGTATTGCTGTGAGCTGTGGTGTAGGTCACAGATGCAGCTCAGATCCTAAGTTGCTATGGCTGTGGCTGTGGTGTAGGCCAGCAGCTGCAGCTCTAATTCAGCCCTGAGCCTGGAAATTTCCATGTGCCGCACCTGCAGCCCTAGGAAAAAAAATAGTATTTATCGGGATGACTGAGGTTCCCCCCCCCCCAGTTTTATGGAGAATTAATTGACATACATCAATGCATAAGTTTAAGGCCAACAGCATGATAGTTTGATTTACACATGTTGTGAAGTGATTACCACGATAGGTTCAGCTCACATCCATCTTCTCATATAAATGCAATAAAAAGAAAGAGAAAAGAATAAAGGGGAAAAATATTTCCTCTTGTGATGAGCGCTCTTAGGATTTACTCTCGTAACAGCTTTCCTGTGTATTAAACAGCAGTGTTAGCTGCAGTCATGATCTTGTACATTACATCCCTGGTGCTTTTTTTTTCTTTTTAGGGCTGCACATGTGGCATATGGAGATTCCCAGACTAGGAACGGCAGCTGCCAGCCACAGCCACAGCGATGCAGGATCCAAGCTGCATCTGCGACCTACACCGAAGCTTGCGGCAACGCCTGATCCTTAACCCACTAAGGCCAGGGGTCAAACCTGCATCCTCATGGATACTATTTGGGATCTGAAGCTGCTGAGCCACAACAGGAACTCCCTTATTTATCTTACAACTGGAAGTTCGTACCTTTTGATCACTTTCCTCCGAACCTACTAAGTTGTGTGTGGAGGCCAGTGCCTCACTCTCCTCACCCTAATCCAGGTCCTAAGCATCCTGAGCTCATTTGAGCCTCACCACAGTAAGAAGGTGGTCTACTGTTGGACCGATTTTATGGATGGAAAACTGAGGCAAGTCACTGGCCTCAGGTTGCTCGGTTAAGGGGAGGCAGAGCAAGATTCAAACCCTTGACTCCACGGAGATGGGTTTATTGCCTGTCCAGGGACAGTGCAACCAGCCTTCCCCAGCCCCTCTGAGCATTTGCTCTGCTAAACCCACACATCCCATCCATCTAGGAGGAAAAGCCTATGCCCATCCCACAGGGTCCTGCAGGACCTGCCCACGCCCCCTCCTTTCCTCCCTCTCCCTCACTGGCTCACTCTGTCCTAGCCACACAGGCATCCTCATCCTTTCTGCAACACGCCAGGCACTGTCCTGCCTCAGGGCCTTTGTACTGGATGTTTCCTCTGCCTGGAACCCTCACCCCCATCTCCATTCACAGGGACCAGTGAAGTTGCCTCCACCATGGCCTCCTGGCTTCCAAACTCACCCACAAGAGGGCGCCCGTGAGCGCGAGTCAGGGCCTGCCCCCGCCCCCGCCCCCGCGAGCGCACAGCCATCCAGGGCTCTCAGTCCTCCCCATGGCCCACAAGACCTGGCATGACCTACCCCCAAAGCCAGTGAGATCCTGGGAAGGCTGTGGGCAGAGGAGGGGCGGGGCCTGACTCAAGTGCTCACAGTCGCCCTCTGGTGGCTGCTTCTGGAAGGAGTGTAGGGAGTGAGAGTGAGTGACCAAGGACCAGGGCAGAGGTGACTGCACTGGTCCAATAAGGGATAATCATATATCCTAATTCTATACTGTTCAATATGGGAGCCACTGGCATTTAAAATGTGACTGGTTCAAGCTGAGATGCTCTGTATGTTTAAAACACGTCAGATTCAAAAGACTTGGTATTAAAAAAGAAAATGTAAGAAAGCGCATTAATAGAGTTCCCATCGTGGCTCAGTGATTAATAACGAATCCGACTAGGAACCATGAGGTTGCAGGTTCAATCCCTGGCCTCACTCAGTGGGTTAACAATCCGGCATTGCCGTGAGCTGTGGTGTAGATCACAGATTCGGCTAGGATCCCCCACTGCTGTGGCTGTGGTGTAGGCCAGCGACTACAGCTCCAATTAGACCCCTAGCCTGGGAACCTCCATATGCCGTGGGTGTGGCCCTAGAAAAGTCAAAAAAAAAAAAAAAAGAAAAGAAAGAAAGAAAGTGCATTAATAATTTTTTATAGTAGTTGCATGTTAAAATGATATTTTGGGTGTATTGAGTTAAATAAAATACATTATTAAAAGTAACATCGCCTGTTTTTTACTTTTTTTTTCTTGTGGCTATCAGAAAATTTTGAATCATACGAGTTGGCTTTCATGATCTAAGATGTGGCAGCCTTTGCACAGCCCTCCAGAGGGCGCTGTGTCCTTGTGGTGATGTTGGGCAATCAGGAATCTGAAGCAAAAGGAAGTAGTTCACACAGTTGATCCTTTGTGGTTGTTGTCTTAGATCAGTTCTCAGCAACTTTTGTTAGGTCTGTGATCTGCCATCTCTCACTGCCGAAGGAAGATGGATCTACATCTGGGTAAGAATTCTGGCCCCCTACCTTGACCCCAATTTATTCTGCCAGGTGGGTAAAAGAATTAGGCCTCCAGAGTCAATGCACCAATTCAGCAACATTTATTGGATACCCACTGTGTGCACACTCTATTAACTCAAAGTGATTCCCCCAA
This sequence comes from Phacochoerus africanus, assembly GCF_016906955.1. Lineage (NCBI taxonomy): Eukaryota > Metazoa > Chordata > Mammalia > Artiodactyla > Suidae > Phacochoerus > Phacochoerus africanus. The sequence continues at coordinate 73,570,812 of NC_062547.1, read as the reverse complement.
CAAATTTGTCCCAACAGACAAGGATGTTTTCTCTTCCCTTTGTCCAAATGAGAAAACCGAGGCACAGAGAGGGAAAGTCGATGGCCCAAAGTGGCCCAGCAGAGCCAGCCTTTGCACCCAGCTCCATCTGGCTCCAGTGCTTTCTGGACCTGTCCCCTCAGCCAGCTGCCTTCCGACCTCTAATAAACTCCCTAGAACTATTGGGCAGACGCGGCAGCGAGGACACTCTTTATCTGTCCAGATCAGGCTGGTTCGGCGCAGCAGTCAATAATTAATTCTGAATTTCCCCCATTTATCAAAGCGGCAGGAGCCAGAGTGCCCGGAATCCCAATCCTAAGCCTCTGCGCCCTGTGGCCACCTGGAGCTGGACACGGGAGTGACAACAACTGGGGCAGCGGGTCCTCATTGAGCCTGGGGAGGGAGGGTGTTTCTGGCTACCACTCCCTTACTCTGGGTTATTAAGTGCTGCATGATCCAGCAGTGACCAGACCAGACCTCGTCCAGCCTTCGTGGTGCCCAGAGGCTAGTAGGGAAAATAATACACTGAATGAATAATAATATAAATAATTAATGCTACAAAGGAAAAGAACAGGATAATGAGTGAATGCAAAACCAAGGGAACGTGATTGTTTAGAGCCTCCTGAAGGAAGTGACATTGAACCTGAAAATCAGAGGATGAAAGATGAGGGGTGGGGAGAGAGTCCTCCAGAGGTAGAAAGAGTACATGCAAAGGCCCTGTGGCTGGAAAGAGTTTCTTCCACTTGTGGCCCTGGCACAGAGTGAAGTGGGTCTGGAGCTCAGAGCACAAGTGTGAGGCCAGTGCCAGGCCTAGAGTCATCATTGTGATGCCAGCAGCCTTCAGTAGACAGCCAGGGGCCATCAGGGGAAGAGGCAGGAAGTTTCTCTGATCTGCGGGATGGCAATGTGGATACTTTCACCCCTCATTGAGTCAGACAGCAGCCTGGGCTGGTGACTCTGATTTTGTGTTTTGTTTTTTCTTACAACTGTTTTCCCCTGGGAGGATTCTTTCAAACCATTTGGGCGTGGGGATGAGTCAGAATCTCTCTGCCAACAAACAGCCTAGGCCAAGCAAGCAGCTCCTGACCCGGCCACCCTAAAAACCTCCCTAGTTGGGTAGGTGGGCAAATGGAGGCCCAGAGAGGGGGGTTTCCAGGATCCCAAGAGCAGCCCCACCCTGCAACTTCTGTCTCTTCTGCTGGACCTCAAGCCCCATGAGTGGCAAGAGCTGTGTGTGTCTTGGTCACCATGAGTGCCATGCTGTGTATGTCCTGGTCACCTCAGTGTCCTGCAAATTGGAGGTGCTTAATCAATGATTACAGAATGCCTGGACCCAGCAGCTTTTGGAAACACCTCAGAAGTCATGCTCAGAGCATTTGGGGAAAAGGGTATCCTTTTGGAGAGGGGATATGAGAGACAGATACAGGGGTATGGAGAGAAAGAAAGAGACAGGGAGAGAGAGAAACTGCCAGAGACAGGGAGGAAAAAAGAGACAGAGGGAGAGACCCAGGTAGAGAGAGTAGAGCAGCAGAGTTCAAGAGACACAGACAGATTGGAGTTCCCTGGTGGCCTAATGGTTAAGGATCTAGCATTGTCACTGCTGTGGCACAGGTCACTGCGGTGGTGGGAGTTTGATCCCTGGTCCCAAAACTTCTGCATGCCATGGGTGTGGGGAAAAAAGCAGGGAGCACACAGAGTAATAGATGGGGGGGCAGATATGTGAAAAAGTGACTAAGTGGGACACACAGACAGATGAAGACAAAGAGAGAAAGAGAGGCAACAAGGTCAGGACCACCACTAACCCGTATAGGAGACTTTGTGTGAATTACAAAAAGATTCCCCTTCCCCCTTCCTCTCACCCCAGCTGGATGCTTTTTTTTTTTTTTTTTTTGTCTTTTGTCCTTTTAGGGCCACACCTGAGGCATATGGAGGTTCTCAGGCTAGGGGTTGAATTGGAGCTGTAGCCGCCGGCCTACACCACAGCCACAGCAACACAGTATCCGAGCCATGTCTGCAACTTACACCACAGCTCACGGCAACACCGGATCCTTAACCCACTTAGCGAGGCTAGGGATCAAATCGGCAACCTCATGGTTCCTAGTCAGATTCATTTCCACTGCGCCACGACAGGAATTCCTCAGCTGGATGCTTTTGTGCAGTGAACAACTGGCTCCACCATCTATGGCAGCCAAATGCAGGATCTGTCTTAGTATATCTGGCAGCCAGAACTGGGTACACAGAGGGCACTCAATAAATGCCTGTTGAGCTAATGGACAGAGTTAGCGAACACCAGAATCCAGCCTGGAGTCCTGGGGATGGGGGTCGGGGGAGTGCAGAGCAGAACTAAAGCAGGAAGTCCAGGTGCCTATAGTTTCTGGCTGAGCCCTAGATGTCTCCTCTGGGACCCGCCTGGATTTACTTCCCCCCAGGACAACTCCCATGGAACTTCTGGGAGCACAAAGTCAGTGGGCAGCCAAGGCAGGAGGTGGCCCCTCCCCAGACGCTGCAGGCCTCAGCGAGAGAGGGTGGCTGCCAAGTCTCACCCGAAACTCCTCGCAGCCCAGACTTGCTCCTGGGGTGGAGTCAGGACTGTGAGAGGCCATGAGGGGGGCGGGCTTCTCCCCTTTTCACAGGCCAGAAATGGGAAAGGGCTGGCTTGGGGTCCCCCAAAATAGGAGTCAAGGGAAAACCATTCCTGGCAGAGGTACAGAAGCCTGGAGGTGAGGGAGAGGGAAGGGCGAAGGGCACACTTAGGGCTGAACTGTCATGGAGAGTGAAGCCCAAGGCCAAGTTAGGGAGTGAACTTGGCTTTGTTTCCAGACACTTAATCATTTATTCATAGACACTCCAACTCAGTCCCTCCGTACCCAGTCCCAACCTGGATCATCCTGGGGCTGCAGAGGCAAGTCCTAAGACTTGAAGGACACACAGACCTCCCCGTTTCATGGGTCAGGAACAAGCCAGGAGAGCTGGAGGCTGTAGACCCAGAAGCCAACTAGGAGAGAGCTGTACAGTCTACACAGAGGTGGGCATTAGTGCCAGATCTTGAAAATGTAGGAGTATGCCAGGTGAAAAAGATCAGAAAAGATCTAGGTTTAGAATACAAGTTTCAAGGTGTATAATAATCAGACAAGTGCTGGAATCAAGCCAGAGTGGGCAGCCCTGGACCAAAAGGGTCAGCCCTGGATCAGAGAGAGAGAGAGAGATCTGGAGCAACAGAGGCCCAAAGAGAAGTGGCAGCTCTTCTTGGAGGATCAGAGATGGCTGCATAAAGAAGGGGGCATTGGAGCTAGGGCTTCAAAGGATGAATAGGAGTTTGTGAACAGAAAAAGTAGGGCATGCAAACTAAGCAGAGAGGTTGTGGGCCAAATTCAAAGAGTTTGCTGATGGAGTAGCTGGAGAAAGAAAGACTTGAGGAGTAAGACCCGTCAAGGTCAGCTTTCTCCAGATCCAAGCCTGGCAGCCTGCCCTTCAAGGCCAAGAAACCCAAGGACAATTCTCCTTGGTTCCTCCGAGCCCTGTTAGGCTTGCTCCAGCCACTGTTGTCTCTCCACCTTAGGTCACAGTTACCATCCAGTGTTGGTCCACAACAGCACTTGGTGGGGGACGCTTTCCACAATGTGGCTGTGGAATCTCAGGCCAGGCTTGTGCTTCTCTGTGTCTGTTTCCCCATTTGGAAAGCGGGAACCACAGAAGCCACTTTTGCTATTTGTATTCATCTCAGAACTGGGAGGCCTTCAACAAATAATGTAAAGGGAGTAAAGAGATAACAGAAAAAAAGGAAGGGAGGGATGGAAGGAAAGGAAGGAAGAAAGGAAACAGAGGGAAGGGAAGGGGAAGGAAGAAAGGAGGGAAGGAAAGGAAGGCTTTGTACCCCTCCTCAAGGCCAACCCCAAGGCACAGGTCCAACATTATTATTTCAGAACACGCTGGAGCTGTCGAGGTTTAAGAAATGGGTGGTGATTTGCATGTGATTTGCATGTGATTTGCATAGTGTTTGTTAAATGTCAAAACGGCCTGAAAATGCTTTCTCCCACCCCCACCTCAGCCAAGAAGCAAGAAATCCTCTCTTTTCCTCCATCATGGACCTCTGCTGAATGGACTGGGACCCCTCAATTAGGGGGCTGCAGGGGAAGTAGCCCAAAAGAGGGGGGGATGACCTTGGACACCCCATCTGTAAAATGGGCAGCAATCATCACCACCATCACCAAGCCTCTCAGTTACCAGACCAGTGCAACTCAAGGCCAGGCAAGGATGTTCCCCAGGCCCTGGCAGTGTAATAGGAGCCCAGGAATGGAGCTGTGGTGACTATTACAAACCCAGCTCTTCTGTTGGGCCCTAGGAGGCAGGTCCCCAGGGTTTGCAGGGGATTGTGCAAACAGGGGAGTCCCAGGACCTGTAGATCAGTTATTTGCATGTGGTCCAGGGACCCCCGGGGCCAAAACCAGGCAGGAGCAGGGGTCTAGGCTACTTGGCCCCAGGAGGACAGATGCCAGCCCAGAGAGGCTCTGCTGAGGGGAGGTGAGCAGAGTCTGGCAGGCTGGTGCCCTCCCCACCCCATGATAGGTAAACACACGGTCTGGGCCTGGCTCTCCCCTCAGCCACGATTTATTATCCACCTGTCCCCGCTCCGGGCCCTGCGGCCAACACGACTCTTAATTAAAACATTATTTCTTCCCAGGCTCCCCAGGCTCTGCCCTGTGACACCAACACCTGGAGGGCACTGGCAGGCCCAGTGCCTCCACCCCTGGGGTCTGCTTAGAGGATCCGACGCCTCGTGGCCACAGATCAAAAATCCAGCTGAGGCCCAGCGTTCCGTCTGGAGGGTCTTGTACCCAGAATTTCTACAACACACTGCCTGGAATAATCCCACGATTAGCATCAATGTCTCAGCTCTCTGCCAGGCACAGACCACCCCCTCCAATCCCCGCCCACTCATCCAGAGCCCTTCAGACACAGCCAGAAGACCCTGTGCAGGGGCCGCAGCTCTGGGATTTAACCTGACAGTCATTGTCGCAGGGGATAGGGCAGGGCAGCACGGGTACAATGGGTGATTAGGTTGGGGGAGGGGCCCAGTGTGACCCTCAAGCACTGAGAGAGGGTTGGGGTTCCCCAGTCTCCTCTAGTCATCTGAGATTTCATGAGTGTCTGGCCGCACCCCCAGCCAAGGCCAGTAGAGGGGTCTGGTGGGGGCCCAGAAGAGGTTAAGTTGCTCACTGGCTGGGGAGGAGGGCATCCGAGAAGGCTTCCTGGAGGAGGCTGGAATCCCAGGTGGCCTGGAGCTTGCAGAGAGGGATATGAAAGGTGCTTCAGGCAGGGAGAACAGCTTGGGCAGAGGCGTGGAGGAGAGAATGTACAGGCAGGCGAGGTGACATCCCCAACCTCCTCTCCTCTCCCCGCTGTGCTTCTCTTCATGTGACATCCTCTGGCTGTCTCCCAAGGTGGCATGATGGTTCCCACTGCAGACCCAGCATTTGAAGCCCTAAGGTGGGAGCAGTGGCCTCAGGATCAGAGAGCACAGCTAGAAGGTTGGCTGGGCCGGAGCAGCAACATCCTAGGTCAATGTCAGGGACTGGGGCTCCATCAGGAGTGTCCCAGGCAGTGGGTATCAGCTGGTCAGGCCAGTGTTTCACCATCCACCCTGGGAGCCCAGAACCTTGGAACAGCAAGGGGGGGAAGAGATAAGACAATTTTAGTCCAGGCCCCTGGGAGGGTGAAACACCAGATCTCTGGCCATTTTTCCTTCTTCCCTTTTCCCTAACAGCCCCACAGATGCAACACCAGCAGCCAGCTCCTCCTTCAGGAATGTTCTGGTGCCCTCAGTGAAGGACAAGAATTGCCCTTAGCCATAGGTAACTGGTCCGAGAGCAGGGAGCTTGGCATTTGGAGCCACCTCGTGGCAGTCACCAGAATTGCAGGCAAAGAGGATACTTAAACCAAACCTGAGACCCAAAATCCATCTTTCATTGTAAGGGGGGGGGGGTAAAAATAAAAACAAAAAATAAATCTTTTTCTTTTTTTTTTTAAGGTTGCATAAGCAGCATATGAAAGTTCCCAAGCTAGGAGTTACATGGTGGTTCAGTGGTAATGCAACTCCACTAGTATCCATTAGGATGCAGGTTCAATCCCTCCCCTCACTCAGTGGGTTAAAGATCTACTGTTGTCGTGAACTGCAGTGTAGATTGCAGATGTGGCTCAGATCTGTGTTTCTGTGGCTGTGGTGTAGGCAGGCAGCTACAGCTCCATTTGACCACTAGCCTAGGAACTTCCATGTGCTGTGGGTGCAGCCCTGAAAAAAAAAAGAAAGAAAGAAAGAAAAAAAGAAAGTTTGTTCCCAGGCTAGGGGCTGAATCAGATTTGTGGGGCCAGGAATTGAACCCGTGTCCTCATGGGTGCTAGCCGGGTTCTTAATCCACAGAGCAACAATGGGAACTCTGAAAAAAGAAAATTTTTAAAAGGATGGAGGGAGTTCCCTGGTGGCCTAGAAGTTAAGGATCCCAACATTGTCACTGCTGTGGTGTGGGTTCGGTCCCTGGCCCAAGAATTTCTGCATGTCAGGGGTGCTGCCACAAAAAAAGAAAAAAGAAAAAAGGAGGGGGGTAACAGAGCCCAGAGAGAAGGAGTGACTTGCCCAAGTGCACACAGCAATCAGAGCAATAGTACTCAGGCCCACGTGTTATTTCAAAAGGAAGGGAGGTGAGGCCAGTGACCCTGCCCGAAGGGCCAGAAGCAGAGGGGTGTAGAGCAGGGTGATGGTCATCAGAGCCCCTCCTCCTCTCTGAGCCTCAGTTTACCTGTCTGTGGTCTCCACAATCTCTAAGGTACCTTCCATGTCCCAAGGGCTGGAATGACTTACCTAGAGTGAGGTCAAGGCTCCTGGGAGATGTCCCCACCTCAGCCTGCTCCTTCAGCCAGCACCCCTGTTCCCCCTGGTCATGGCTCCATGTCCTCCAACCCAGACTACCTGATGGAGGGGAACAGAAAGACAAAGATTGTAGGGCAATGCAGCCTTTACCTTGGCACATTAGGCCTCCTGGTCTGCTGGGTGTCCAGAAAGTGCACCTCCCTGCACCTGCCAGGGCTCACCTCCACCCTCGAGACCCTCTCCCCCACTTCCAGGCACCACTGGAGCTCCAGGAAAATGTTCTGAGCATCCCCTTTCTCACCTCACAAGATAATACATTCAAAGAACATTTATTGAGCAGTTCCTGCTGTGGTGCAACAGGATCGGCAGAGTCTTGGGAGCACTGAGATGCAGGTTTGATTCCCAGCCCAGCACAGTGGGTTAAGGATCCGGGGTTGCCATGCAGCTGCAGCTCGGATCTGATCCCTGGCCCGGGAACTCCATAGGCTGTGGGGCGGCCAAAAAATGAAGGAAAAAAAAAGGAACATTTATTGAGCAGCTACTATGGGCAAGGCACTGAACTGGGGAAACAGCAGCGAGTAGGATGGACAACAACAGTGCCCTCATAAAGTTTACTATCAGGGGAGACAGAGTGAAAAAAAGTAGGAAAATATTAGGAGAAAGAATTAGTGACATATAGAGAAGTCATCTCCTGGGAGAAAGATAAAGTGGAGGTGAGGGATGGTGTTGGTGAGTTGCAATTTTAAACAAGTGGTCAGGGAAGACTGCACTGAGGAGGTGGCTTCTGAACAAAGGCCTAAAGGAGCCAAAGAAGGGAGGTGGGAAGCATTCTGGGCTGAAGGAACAGCAGTGCAAAGGCCCTGAGGTAGGAACATGCCTAGAGAGTTGTAGGAACAAGTTGGCTCTGTTCTACTTCAGCATCCACCATCACTCTCATCACTAGACATTCTCCTTGACCGCTCCCAACCCCAACTGGGAACCCTACCTGCCTCCTCCACCTTCTGTCCTCCCTGCAGCAGCCAGCAGAGGGCGCCTGTGAGCACCTGAGTCAGGTCCTCTCCCTCCTCTACCTACAGCCCTCCAGAGCTCCCACTTCCCCTGGAGGAAAAGCTACCCACAAGGTCCTCCACAACCTGCCCTGTCCTCCCCTCCTCTCTCCCCCCTGCTGGCTCTGCTCCAGACACAAGGGACTCTTCCCTGTTCCTCCAACACCAAGGCTTTCACACGCACTGTTCCCTCTACCTGGAACTCCGTCCCGCCCACTCTTGTTCTCTTTGTTTAACCAGCTCCTTCACATGGCATCCTAAAATGTCACCTTCTCGGAGAGACCTCCCCTGGCCACTGTTAATAGCGTAGCAACGTCTCTATCACTCCATCACTCTGGACCATCTTTCCACAGCACTTACTACAGTCGGACATTCTAACATTTATTTGGTTCCCTGTCTGTCCCTCCCATTGGACTGACTGTGGGCTCCATGAGGACAGGCCTGATCTGTATGGGTCACAGCTAGCTTCCAGTGCCAACCTGGCACACAGTAGGTACTCAATAAATGCTTTTTAGGGCCCTACCCGCTGTATATGGAAGTTCCTGGGCTATGGGTCCAATTGGAGCTACAGCTGCCGGCCTATGCCACAGCCACAGCAACATAAGATCTGCGCCACATCTGCAAACTACACCACAGCTCATGGCAATGCTGGATCCTTAACCCACTGAGCAAGGTCAGGGACCGAACCTGCGTCCTCATGGATACTAGTCCAATTTGTTACCACTGAGCCACAACGGAAACTCCTGCTTATTGTATGTTGAACACTGATTGTGTGGACGTCTGTGGGTCATCCAGCTGCCAGGAACATCCTCTCCCACCTCCCAGCCCCAACCCCTCTTGGTCACCAATCCACTCGTCTCCTGAGACCCTCCTTCCAGGGGGTCTGGGGAAGCGGGCCCTCCTGCCCCATCTTGAGCCTCCAGGACTGGCATCTGAGGCTACTGCTCCTGTCATCCCCGGCTTGGTGGATCAAGCCTCTAGGGCCTTGGCACGCATGATCCCCATAAACTCCAGGGTTATACAGGCAGCTCCCATCCCCCACCCTGCCCAACACCTGCACAACAGCATCAGGGGCTCTGGAACCAGCCCCGTCCATCTCCACCAACTCACTGCCCATCTTGCCAAGCACTAGCCTCTACCATTTCCCAAAGCTGCCCTAGGGCTCTGCGTGTGCTGCTCTCATGTCCCAGCTGCCCTTCTCCACAGCCCCTCCTTGGGACACCCACTCATTTTGGGCACCTGGGCCAGGGGACCTCTTTGGATACCTCAGATGGTCAGGGCAGAGGGTATGCAGCAAGTGTCACGAGGGATTGTGAGGAAGGAAGGGGTCGTGGGGGAGATGGCTGGACAGAAAAGGGAGAGAGAGGCACAGAGGGAAAAACAGCAGAGATAAAAATGGACAGAGATGCAGAGAGACAGAGACAGAAAGAAGGAAAGGAAAGGAAATAAATAGGAACAGTGTCACTGAGAGAGACAAATGTGGGAGACAAAGGAAGATCAAGAGAAAGACAGGGGAGGCTGAAGAGAGGCAGAGAGCCAGAGAGAAAAGAAAAAAGCCAGCAGGGGGAATCCAGCTGGGCTCATGGCCTTTCTCAGCGCCTGCCTCCTTTTGTCCAAGCCTGCCTTCCAACCTCTGTCCCAGCCACTTCCCACAACAGGCTGAGCTTGGAGGGAGGGTGGGGGCCGCGGACACGGGGAGGAGAGGGACCCCCAGTTTAGTCGGCTCCAAACATCCCACCCCTCCCCCAAGCCCCCCCAACCCGACCGACCCAGCTAGGTCCTCCTGGCCTCCCCCCAGCCCTGATCCATCTCCTACCTGATCCCAGCCCGGCGCTCCTGTGCCCTCCAGGCCCCAGCCCGTCCTGATCCACCCTCTGCCCCACCGGGGAAACCTGTGCCCCGCTGTCTCCTCCTAGTACGCCCCATCCAGGATGGGGCCCTCACGTCCCCGCCATCTCCTCTAGCCCTGATTCAATCAGGACCACAGCCAGGCCCCCCTATACCCCCCGAGTCCCGCCCCCGGCCACCTGGGGTCGCTGACGAGCAGCAGCACCGAGCCGTCCTGCAGGCGCACGTCGCGCACAGTCTGGTGGTCGTCCAGGCGCCGCGCGTTGTAGTAGAAGGTGCGCTTCCAGGAGCTCACGCCCTGGCCCACGAGCTGGGCGCGCAGGTCGCTGAGCGTGTCGCGCGGCCGTACGGTGAGCGGCAGCAGCAGCGCCTCGTCCGCCAGGTGCACCTTGATGTGGTAGCGCTTCCAGCGCGACAGACCCCGCCGCAGCCCCTCCATGGCCCCCGCAGGACGCTCGGACCCAGCCCGGGCCCAGCGCGCCTTCCACACCCGCCTGACCGGCTGGGCCGCCCGCCCCCGCCGCGCCCGCGCCCCGCCCGCCGGGGCACGCCCGGCTCGCAGGCTGGAGGCCCCGCGAGGGCGGGGCAAGGCGGGCAGACCCGCGGGCCCCCGGCGCCTACAGCCCCCCTCCCTGCAGGCGCCCCCTTCGATTTTGCCGAGATGTGTTAAGTGCCTACTGCGCGCCAGGCAGATGGAGGCGCCCTGGATGCCTGGGAGCAAAATGCACAAAAAGGAGTCACATCCAGAAGATAATATGCAAGTATACAGTACCTCCGAGGGTGGGAGGTGCTAGGGAGAGGCCAGAAAAGGAAGAGAACTCGAACGTTTTTTTGTTTTTTGTTTTTTGTTTTTTCCGGCCGCCCCTGGTCATATGGAGCGCCCCCCCCCCCCCCCCCCCGCCAGGGATCAGATCCGACCTGTAGATGGAACCTAAGCCATAGCTGCAGAAACGTTGGATCCTTAACCCACTGTGCCGGGCTGGGGATGGAACCTTCGTCCCAGAGCTCCCAAGACGCTTCCAATCCCGTTGTGCCACAGGGGGAACTCCTGGCCGCTATTTTAGACAAGGATCAAGGTCAAGGGCGGCCCCTCTGAGGAGGTGGCATTTGAATGGAGATCTGGAGGAGGAGGATTGAGCCAACCTCGCAAAGCGTCATCTGTAGTGCTTACTGCAGGCTGAGGAAGGAACAGCCGGTGCAAAGGCCCTGGGGCAGGACTGACCCAGGCTGTGGAAGGAACAGCGAGGAGACCCCTGTAGGCTGGAGCAGAGTGAAGGAGGGGGAGGGAGGGAAGGAGGAGGGGAGGGCAGGGAGAGGCAGGTCTTGGAGGGCCTTGTGGGCTGTGGGGAGGACTTGAGTTTTTACCTGGAGGGAGGTGGGAGCCCTGGAGGGAAGTGACTAAGGTTTGTATTTGTCACTCACGTATTTGACGCATGAACTCCCTTATGTCCTTCAAGACACACTCAACCAATACTTAGTAATTACTGTGTTCTGGCTGGGTGGGGTAATGTTAAGTACCACAGAAATCTCAACCTAGGGCCCTGCCCTCAAGGGTCACCTAGTTGAGGGTGGGGAACACAGAGCTGGACACAGATACTCCCAGGCCTATGTGGTGAGGGTTTGAGTATCAGGAGACACACCCGGCTGGGAAAGGCCAAAAGGTAGAGATGGTTTCCCAGATGGATGGGCACTGAGCCCTAGGGCTTTAGCAGATGAGTAGGAGTTCAACACTCCCACCGAGGAGATACTTGCCCCTGGTCACCAACTATATAGTTCACTATGTGCCTATTGGTGAGAAGCAAGAGTCAAGGTTTTTGACCAGTGGCAGTCAGGGGAGGCCTGTGAACCAGAGATCATCTGCCCCCAGTTCCCTGCTGTCCTCTGCCACCCTTGTAACCCCTTTCTCAGGCCCTGCCAGGCTCTCCAGTCTTACTTATCCAAGCACCTTCTTCCTGAAAGCCTTCCTTGATTGCTGCCTGCCCCTACCCACTGCCATATCTGCCAGGACAGGACTGACCAGTTCTAGGTATCCAAGATGTTGACTTGACCTCAGCGATTCAGTCTGTACCTAGAAGCTAGTTATGTACGATGGAGCCCAATGGGGACTTCCCCTTCAGCAATGGCCCAGAGAGTCGGGGGAGGAAGGCTGAGGCCAGAACAGGGCAGTGGACAGAGGGCTCTAATTCCCACCCTGACCCTTGAAACTTCCTCAGGAAGGAAGTTAAGCTCCCTGGGCCTCAATGTCCCCATCCATCCAATGGGATTGTTATGAAGAATAAATTATTGTATGTAAGTGCTTAGAAATATTCCTGAAGCACAGTCACCAGCTAATTGGCTGTGCTGAGAGAATCATTAAGTGCAATTAAACTCCTCAAAGAAAAGCAAATAAAAACAAAAAATAGCAAACAGAAAAAAAAAACACCTACTAAGTGACCGATGGCCTTCTAGATACTTGACTTTTTTAAAAAAGAAAGTTTCCATGAATTCTCATATGACACTATTATCTCCCAAATTTTTTTTTTCCTTTTTAGGGCCACACCTGCAGCATATGGAAGTTCCCAGGCTAGGGGTTGAGTTGGAGCTGAAACTGCCAGCCTACACCACAGCCACAGCAACACAGGATACAAGCCGCATTTGTGACCTACGCCACAACTTGCAGCAATGCCAGATCCTTAACCCACTGAGGGAGGCCAGGGTTGAACCCACATCCTCATGGATACTAGTCAAATTCTTAACCCACTGACCCACAATGAGAACTCCCTATTTTCTCCCATTTTACAGATGAGTAATGTGAGGCTCAGAGAGGGTGACCTCCTTGAGGATACACAGGGAAAAATGGGAGGGCCAAGATCTGAATCCTAGCCACCTGGCTTCAGCAATCATGCTATTACTATGCAGCTTCTTATACAACCATCGGATTTCAGATGGAGATTTTAAAGGAAGCTAAGAGCAAAATAATTCCAGATGGATCACAACTTCCCACAAAACCAAAAAGAGAGAGACAGAGACAGAGAAGTTATTAAACTACTAGAAAAACCATGGAAGTTAAAAATAATAATAATTCAGAGTTCTCTTTTGGTACAGTAGGTTAAGGATCTGGCATTGTCACTGCAGTGGCTTGGGTTGCTGCTGTGGCATGGGTTCTATCCCTAGCCCAGGAACTTCCACATCCCGCAGGTTTGGCCAAAATAATAATGATAATAATAATCCCAGTGTGTTGAATCATGATATGACATCTTTAATGATTTAAATGATCAACAACTGACTACATACAAATATCAAATTCCTATACACACAAACACAAATACTAGGTCCATAGACAAACTCAGGGAAATTTTTCCAAGATGTAATGGACAAAAGGCTGATTTCCTTAATATGTAAAAAGCTTCCAGAAATCAATCAACAATCCAATAGAAAAAGAGGCAAAACAGCTTTTGAGAAGGATATACAAAGGTCTTCTAAGATATGAAAGGGAGTTCCTTCTCATTCATGGTAAGCAACATATAAAATAAAACTATCATGAAATAAAATACTTTTTTTTTTTTTGCTTTTTTAGAACAGCTGCAGCATATGGTAAGTTCCAGAAGTTCCCAGGCTAGGGGTCAAATCGGAGCTATAGCTGTCGGCCTGCATCACAGGCAGAGCAATGCCATATCCGAGCCACATCTGTAACCTACACCACAGTTCACAGTAATGATGGATCCTTAACCCACTGAGCAAGGCCAGGGATCGAACCCACCATCTCATGGTTCCGAATTGGATTCGTTAGCCACTGCGCCATGATGGATACTCTACTAGTCGGATTCTCAACCCACTGAACCACAACGGGAACTTCCATGAAATACCTTTTTTTAAATAAAATCTATCAGGTGGCTAAGGATGAAAGAGTTTGATAATTGACTATGTTGTTGGGGTCTGGGGAAAAGAATATCTCATGCATCAGGGTTCAGAGTGTGAAATGGCCTAATCTCTCTGATAAGACGTCTTGAAATGAGAGGCCACTGTATTCCTTCTGGGAATCTATCCATATGCCCAAGGACAGATCATAGCACTAGGTACACACTAAGCAATTTGCATGGAATCGGCAACAAACTGTGAGGCTGATCTCCCTGAACACAGGAGGGAAACTGAGGCCCAGGGGAGGGGAAGGGACAGACCAGGGGCCCAGGCCACTGTGCCTGGGGAAGGTGGGCAGGCCGGCTCTACTGGTGGCACCAGGTCATCACGGCCCCAGCAGCATGGCCCTCCCTTGTCAGACAAAGCTTAAGTTCTCAGGCAGCATACCTGTTGGTGTGTAGAACAGGTCAGAACAAGGGCCAGGGATGCTCGGCTTTAACATATGGAGGCCAGGCCAGCCTCGCGGAGGCCTGTGAGTGCTGGGTGCCAGTTCCAATTAATTCTGACTCTCTCATTAAGCCGTTAGGAAAAGCTAGGTGGTTGTAGGCAGTAGGCCCTCTGCCTGGGCTGCTGGATTAAAGGGATCAAGGTTTCTGCCTCGAGACACTGTATTATCTGTCACAGGCAATTATGGAAGACCTAGGCGGACAGTGACAAGCTCAGAGAATCCCTGAGTTCTGGAACCTGGGAGGCTCAGAATTGCGGGATCTCCAAAATCGTGGACTCTCAGACTCTTGGAGTGCCTGGGATTCTAGACCCTCATAATAGTCTCCCCTCCTCCCGAATTTTTTTTTTTTTTTTTTTTGCCTCAATGTGCAATGGCCTGATGCAGGATCTCAGTTCCCAGACCAAGGATGGAACCCAGGACACAAAAGTGAACTCCCACTTCTGACTGTCTTACCAGGGTTGGGGTGGGGAAGAATATTGGGTCAGAATGCACAGGTCAGGGAGTTGCCTTCGTGGCTCAGGGGTTAATGAACCTGACTAGGATCCATGAGGTTTGATCCCTGGCCTCACTCACTGGGTTAAGGATCTGGCGTTACTGTGGCTGTGGCGTAGGCCAGCAGCTGTAGCTCCGATTCAACCCCTAGCCTGGGAACTTCCATATGCTGCAGGTATGGCCCTAAGGAAAAAAAAAAAAAAAAAGAATGTGCAAGTCATCAGAGGCAGAGAGATACGTGTGGCTGGGGCCTGCATCCCACCAATGCTGCAGGCAGGTAGGAAGGGAGGGTCAGGGCTGTGCCAACTTGCTCCTAACTACCCATGACCTACCTGTTGAACTTGACATTGCCAAACTCTTGAATCACAAATACTTAGCCTTTTGTGACACAGATTTCTTTTCTAGACCTATCCCCTTGGATCAGACGCCTTTCAAATCAGAAGCCCAGGGGCTGAAGCTGGGTTTTTTCTTTTTCAGCTGAACTTGCAGCATACCAAAGTTCCCCTGGCCAGGGATTGAATCTGAGCCACAGCTTCGACCTACGCCACAGCTTCAGCAATGCCAGATCCTTAATCCACTGTACCGGGCCAGGGAATGAACTCATGCTGCTGCAGAGGCCCGCTAGATCGTTAACCCACTGCACCACAGCAGGAACTCCTAATCTGTTTTTTTGCTTGTTTTTGTTCATACATTCTTTACAAGAAGAATTTGGTGAATGAGTTTTCCCATATAAGAAGGCGCAGATCCAGGAGTTCCCATCACGGTGCAGCAGAAACGAATCCTACTAGGAACCATGAGGTTGTGGGTTTGATCCCTGGCCTTGCTCAGTGGGCTAAGGATCCAGCATTGCCGTGAGCTGTGGCACAGGCCAGGGGCTACAGCTCCAATTAGACCCCTAGCCTGGGAACCTCCATATGCCTCAGGGGTGGCCCTAAAAAGACATAAAAAAAAAAAGAAAGTGCAGATCCACAGGGTCTCCAGTCCAAGTGGCAACTGAGGACCCTCCAGGATCAAGATGTGAATTCTCTATGACCCTACCAGGTCCAAATTCTTCCTTGATCCCTGGAGGGTGAGCTTGCTCTCCCTGAACCAGTGTTAATACTGACTTTATATCCTCCTTTTAAGATCCAGAAAGGGAGGGAGTTCCCTGGTAGCCTAGTGGTTAGGGATTCAGCAATGTCCACTGCTGTGGCTCAGATTTGATCCTGGCCTGAGAACTTCCCCATGCCACGGTCATGGCCAGAAAAAAAGAATGGGTAGACAATGAGATCCTATTGTGTATCACAGAGAATTATACTCAAACTCCTAGGATAAACCAGGAAAGGAATATTTATTTATTTATTTACATTATTGTTTGCTTTTTATGGCTGCACCCACAGCCTTTAGAAGTTCCCAGGTTAGGGGTCAAATTGGAGCTGTAGCTGCCAGCCTACGCCACAGCCACAGCAACGGCCAGATCTGAGCCACGTCTGTGACCTACACCACAGCTCACGGCATTGCCAGATCCTTAATGCACTGAGCGAGGCCAGGGATTGAACCCGTGTCCCCATGGATACTAGTCAGGTTTGTTACCACTGAGCCACAGTGGGAACTCCAGAAAGGAATATTTTGTCTTTTTTTTTTTAGCTATTTCTTGGGCCGCTCCCGCGACATATGGAGGTTCCCAGGCTAGGGGTCGAATCTGAGATGTAGCCACCGGCCTACGCCAGAGCCACAGCAACTCGGGATCCGAGCCGCATCTGCAACCTACACCACAGCTCACGGCAACGCCGGATCCTTAACCCACTGAGCAAGGGCAGGGATCGAACCCGCAACCTCATGGTTCCTAGTCGGATTCATTAACCACTGCGCCACGACGGGAACTCCCAGAAAGGAATATTTTTAAAAAAATGTATATATGTGTATAACCAGGTCACTTTGCTGTACAGCAGACATTAGCACAATATAGCACATAAATCAACTATACTTTAATAAAAATAAATAAATAACTTCTAAAAAGTGAGCCCCAGGGACGGTTTTTTGCCAAGGTCCCCACTCTCTTCCCAGGGAGGGGATGAAAAGCCTTTGGAAAAAGTAAATTGACATCTTTTCATGCTTTAAGGTTATTCTACCGGGTCCCTATAACCATTCTGACAAGGTCAATACTGTGGTTATCCCATTTCTCAGATGAGAACACTGAGACTTGGAGAGAGAAATCACTTCCCCAAAGCCACACCCGAAGGCAGAGCCCCAGAAACATGGCAGGACTGAGTTAAGAGAAGGATCTCCTGGTGGTGCAAACAGGAGAATGTGGTGCTTGAGGACGATCCGGGAAGGGTTCAGGGAAGAGTTTGGATTTTCCTCAAAGGGCAGTGGGGAGCCATGGGAGGGTTTGAAGCAAGGGAGTGTGTTTAATTTATGTGTTGGAATGTCCCTGATGAGGCCGAATCCATTTCAGAAGATGGAAACATTGGTTCTTACCTGAGAAAGGCTTTGTCTCAGATAAGAGTGCTCTCTCTTCCTTTCTACTACTTCTTGGATGCTTCTGTCCTCCACCACTGAATTAAAGTTTCATAAGGAATTCATTGCTAGGATGTCTAGCAAATGAGAGTTCAAGGGGTCCCTGTTGATAAATTGTGTTATTCCAGTTTAGCCCTATTATGGGCCAGGGATTGAATCTGAGCCCAAGCTTCAACTTACACCACAGCTGCATAAATGCCAGATTCTTAACCCATTGTACCAGACCAGGGATTGAACTGGCATCTCCACAGAGACAAGCTGAATCATTAACCCACTGTGCCATAGGGGGAACTCCTGACACTAGCAGGTTTTAAAGCAGCATCCTTCATATATAAATAGTTCTGAGAAATAAATGAGATTAGAGAGACATATGCAAAGAACATGGATGCCACTTTCAATACACAAAAGACATGGATGGGAAATTGTTAAAAAAAAAAAAAAAAAAAGACTTACATGAGGAGTTCCCATCGTGCCTAATGAACCCGACTAGTATCCATGAAGACTTGACTTCAATCCCTGGCTTTGCTCAGTGGGTTAAGGATCCAGCATTGCTGTGAGTTGTGGTGTAGGTTGCAGACGTGGCTCAGATCTGGCACTGATGTGGCTGTGGTGTAGACCGGCAGCTGCTGCTCCTTTTCCACCCCTAGCCTGGGAACTTCTGTATGCCTCAGTAAGATATGAAAAAAGACCTGAAAAAGTGTTTAACCACTCTAGAATATCTTCTCTAATTGTCCACAAAGATATCTGGTCATATTAGATGCTATGAAGGTACAAGGTAATTGGCATTCACCTCTGATACTGCATAAGTTAGTACTGTCTTTCCGGAAGGTAAAATGGCAAAATGTATCGAAAGCAAATAACTAATTATAATGGCTCACCTTTGTTGACTGACAAATCAACTTCATTTAATATTTCTCCCACTAGAACAGAAGCTCTGCTTGAGCAGACATTTTTGTCTGTTTTGTTCACTGCTGAGTCTCTGGCGTCTGGAACAGGACCTGGCTCTGATTTATATACCCAGCATGATCTATTCTACTCATTTTACTGTATGCTGAAGCTTGAGATCCTCTGAGCTAGATCAAAAAGGGAAGTTTTGGGCATGCAGATATCTGAGCATCTGCCTATGTGTGTCTTTAAGACAATCCTCAGATCCCTAGTGGTGAGTGGAGAATTCTCAGGGGCTCCCACTGACCCATGGGTTAATGGATGTCCTGTGGTTATAAGGATCAAAGGAAGAGTTCCCTGGTGGCTCAGTGGATTAAGGATCCAGTGTTGTCACAGCTGTGGCTCAGGTTTGACCCCTGACCCAGGAATTTCTGCATGATGTGGTCGTGGACAAAACATAAAATAAAATGAGGATCAAATGAGATGATTTCTGACACTTACTGAGTCCTTAGGCTGTGAGCCAGGAAGGGTTCAAAATGCTTTACAAACCTCAATTCGCTTAACCTCTTAACAGCAATGCTAAGAGGCTAGTGTTAATATCAGGCCCATTTTACAGATGAGGAAATTGAGTCCACAGCATGACAGCAGCACCCTGGCTGGGACCTGATACAAAGTAGGTACTTGGGTTTAGTAGCACCTAAGTCTTGCTCTGTCAACTCCATGATCAACCATTCCTGTGTCTCTAGGAAACATTTCCACTGGTGTCCAGGAGAGATTCTGGGCATCAATAGGTTTCCATAAATGTTTTGGTTCTTAAAATCCTTGGATGATTCCATGCAGAGCTGCAGGGGTAGGTGAGGGAGAGGATACTGGCAGGCTTCTGGACACTGGAGATACCAGACACACACAGGGACCAATGCAGACACACAGAGACACCTGCAGTCACACACACACACACACACACACACACCTCGAGACAAAACAAGACACACACAGAGACCAGCTAAATACACACCCCAAAACAAAAACAGACACGCCCTTCTCAAAACAGACTCAGGGACACACAAACCCAGACGGACGCAAAGACATCCCAAGACAAGCACGGATACATACAGGAGACACATATAGGGTTTTGGCGGGGGGTAGGGGGATGGCCAGATTTAGGGGCCTCTGGTCACCCTTGATACCTGTGGAAGCCCCAGATCTACATCCATCTCTACCCTAGGGTCCAGGGCTCCTGCTAAGGCAGTGGACGGATAGGCAACCATAGGCAGAGAGAAAGGGACTAGGGCCAGGCAGGGACGGCTGCTGTGCAGACCGTGGCTCTCTGGCGCCACCCGGCGGTTACCTGGGGGCAGGGGGCACTGCAGCCCCTGCTGCTCGGTTTCTGCGGCTCTCTGGGTCCCTAAGCATCCATCTATATCTGCTTTTGTCTGTACCCGCATCTGTGTGTCTCTATTTCTCTGTGTCTCAGTCTCTGTCTCTCTTTCCTTCTGTGTCTGTCTTTTCCCATCTCTCTGCAGTTCTGTCCCTTTTGTATCTCTCCATCCTTATCTTTTTCTCCCTCTCTCTCTCCAAATCTCCCCCCACCTCCTCTTCCATAATTGAGACACGTTTCCTGTGCCCTGGCCCCCCATGGCATCCTTGGCCCTTCCTGCCACCCATGGGCTGCCGCTATGACTCTGTCCTGGTGGGGCGTGATGACCAACCCATCAGCTCTGCACTACTCCTACCTCCTATATTCTAGTCTTTGGGGAGGATGCCTACATGCCTGGAGGCTGCACAGGATTCCCCTGTTGTGCCTTTGTCTGGGTGGAGCTTGACCAGGAGCCCAGCTTGGCTTGCCCCTTCCCCAGGGCTGGCTCCTGGAGGCAGGAAGTGATGGTTGCACGGGGAGGGGGAGTAGAGACAGTGAGGATTTGGATCCCCCCAACAAGGAAGAGCCCAGCCAGAGACAGTGATGGATACCCTTGAATTCTGCTAGGAACCTGGGGATCCTCTCTGCTTGACTGCTGAAACCTGCCATGGCCCCTCCATCACCTGTGGGCTGGTGGCCTGATCCCTGACCCACTGAGGGTCTCAGAGACCACTCTGACCTCAAGTCACTCACACTCCTGCTTGCTGGGTTCCTCCTAGGTGCCGGACCTATTCCTTCCTGGGGGGCTCCTGCACATTCTGTTCCCTCTTCTAGAATCCCCTTCCAGTCACCTCCTTCAGGAAGCCAGGCTCATGCTGCCTCTGACTTGAAATTCTCCCTTGCGCTCCAAAGAGCAGGACTGCTATCTCCCTGGCACAAAGGCCTGGCACACAGGAAATGCCCAGGAAGCACTGCTAAACAGAGGCGCTCTCTCAAGCCCAGGTCTCCCATCTTGCCCTGCTCGGGGTGTGGGCCTTGCTTGGCTTAATGGGATGCTTGTCGCTCTGTGCCCTGTTTTCCCAGGAACAGGGGGAGAGGGGACTTTTTCTGGGCCACTTGCGCAATCTGCCCTGCTGGGTCTCATTTCAGCCGCGTCTGTAAATATTTGGTCCACCATGGCCTGCAGCATCTAGGCAGGGGAAGCTTCGGTGCGTTTTATGAGCTTCCCCACAGGGACCCAAGGAGAGGTTTTTGTGGCTGGGTATGTGGGACGCCCGGCAGTTTCATGGCTGGTTGGCACGAGGTGGGTCTGACTGCGGGATTGGAAGCAGCCTCGAGGTGCCATCAGCGGCTGCCAGCACTTAACCCGGCAGTGTGCAGCTTTCCGGAGGCCCAAACAGGCCCTCTTGTAAGAACTGCTAATGCAATGTTTTAGATCACAGCCATGTTGGGCACGCAGGCCCAGTGGATCCCTTTTCCCAAGTCCAAAGGCCACGCTTAATTAGAGGAAGGGATTTCTAACTAGAAGGTGGAAGGCCCTGATTTAGACCTGGCTCTTATAGAAGAATTAACAGAAACCACAATAATTGGCCAAGCACCTACTATATGCTGGGTCTTGTGGAAAGTGCTCTATTTTTGGAGGCTGATTTATGCAGAGGCCTGATATGGGATCTCGGTTTCCAGACCAGAGACTGAACCCAGCTACAGTGGGGAAAGCACTAGACTACCAGGGAACTCCCCTGTGCAATTTTTTTTTTTTTTTTTTTTTTTGCTTTTTAAGGGCCACACCGCGGCATATGGAGGTTCCCGGGCTAGGGATCGAATTGGGAGCTACAGTTGCCAGCCTACACTACAGCCACAGCAATGCAGGATCCGAGCCGGGTCTGCAACCTACACCACAGCTCATGGCAATGCCAGATCCTTAACCCACCGAGTGAGGCCAGGGATCGCACTGGCAACCTCAAGGTTCCTAGTTGGATTTGTTTCCACTGGGCCACAACGGGAATGCCTGCAAAATACTTTAAATGCATCATCTGCTTCCATCCTCAGAAATTGCCCTGCTTTATGATGAGAAAACTGAGGCATTCAGGGTAACCGGCTCTAGGTCATCCAGGTGGCAAAATGTAGAGAGCTGGGGTTATTTATTCTCCAGCCTAGCTTGGTCTCACTTAAGTCACCCAGCCCTTATGGAGGCCTCCCCAACAGGGCCATGGTGAGGATCCCCTGGAAATGGCTTCTCAACAGTCAGGATCCCAGGAGGTAGGGCCTGAAACAGATCAGTAGGTCAGAGTTGGGCCCCGGGAACCTGCATTTTAAACAAGCACCTCCCTCCCTTCCGAGGTAACTCTTGCTAGAGGTGTTCCTCCATCTTTCCTCAGGAACAGCAGCCTTACTGCTGCATGCGTCCAAACGTGTTTTCACGGCTCCCTCTCAATCTCAGCAGGGATCGCCTGCCACCTGGTGTTTATTGAAGACAGCACATGAAAAAAGGACTGGGTGTTCCCATCAGACAGTCTAAACTAGGGGAGTTTTCTACTAGGCCTCAAAAGACCCAACAGACCAGATGAGGAATGAAAACTTGAAAATGATTGAGTTCTTTCTCTCTTTCTCATCTCCATAAGCGTTTACTACATGTCTACCACATGCCAGGGGTATTGACCATGTCTTTATTTCCTGACTTTTCTTTTTTTTTTTTTTTTTTGTCTTTTCTAGGACCACACCCACAGCATATGGAGGTTCCCAGGATAGGGGGCTAACTGGAGCTGTAGCTGCTGGCCTACACCAGAGCCACAGCAAGGGGTCATCCAAGCCAGGTCTGCAACCTACACCACAGCTCACAGCTATGCCTGAGCGAGGCCAGGTATCAAACCCACAACCTCATGGTTCCTAGTTGGATTCGTTAACCACTGAGCCACGACGGGAACTCCGTATTTCCTGATTTTTGACGCTTTGACATCTGGGGCCTCATTCACCCAGGAGAGACAGCCCCTCCCAGAGCCAGCTAATTCCCAGAGACTGCAAACAAGCCCCTCAGAGTGCCCTTCATATGCAAACCAGCCGATCCAGAGCTCACACCCTAACCCCCTCCTCTATGGGGCTTTCACACTCAAGAGGGAGGGCACTATCCCCCTACCCTAATCACCCCAAGGCCAGGTGTTAGGCAACTAAAGCCAGCATCTACTGCCTCAGAGCCTGCTGACATTATTTAAACTAGCCCATCTCGGGCCTCTTTACCCCCCTTTCCCTCTTCCTTCCCATAGAAGCCATAATAAAGGCTCTGGTCTACATCTTCCCCATCCCTTTGCCCCCCCACCCCAACCCTGGTGCTTCTCCATGTGGCCCTAAATAGATAGCGTGGCTTGACCTCCCCCTCCTCTTGGAAACCAAAGAAATGTTTTCAGGGGCAGTCATCTCCTGATCTGTTGGTCTGAGTAATTGTAAGACCCAGGAGAGAAGGAATGCTCGCCCCAGTGATGTTTACATTCCAGGGGAGGGTGCAGACATAAGCTCTGAGGACAGGCGGCTGTGAGGACAAGCTCTGAAGACAGTGACAGGTAAGAGGGGAGTGGTCAGGGGAGACCTCCTGGAGGAGGAGGTGGAATCTGAACACCAACCTGCGAGATGAGAAGGAGCCAGCCAGCCCACACCAGCTTACGCTTAACTCCCTGGATCCCGCTTCATGCATCGTCTGGGAAGTTTCGTGAAGAGGGGAAGCATCTCGAGTCCCCAGTGCTTTGTGCTGTGGTACCGTGTGGTCTCTGTTGTGTTGGCACTTGCTGCTGGAGGCAAACACAGGGAGGGTGCTTGTGGCTGTGGATTTGAGGTCGTGCAGTAACAACCCTGCAGCCTGTGGGCCATCTCACTGCTCCTGGGTGCCCACCTTTCCGGGAGTGATTCTGGGAGCCTCGGCATTGCCTTAACCTTCCCTGGGGCTGTTTCCAGCCGGGTTAGGGGTCTGACAGCGTCGGAGTCCACTCTAAAGGTTAGGAACACACTCAAAATAATGCAGACCACGATCTCTGAGTCTGGCTTGCTCACCGCTGCTCAAAGCAATTGTCACTTCACTAACACGTGACCTTGGTCTGGGGCTCCCTGCATCCTGGGGCGGCTGAGGAGGAGGAGGGACCTGAGGACAAGGCCCAGCCTCTCTTGGGCTCTGAGCCTGCATCTCTGATTGGCCTTCCCCAGGAATGGACTCTGCTCCCCAGAGAAGCTGTGACTGGGCATGTCTGCCTTTGGGGACACCACATGATGTCTCTGGCCACAGGTAACAAACAATGGATGGCTCACTTCCTTGGCCAGTACTCACGCCTGTGACCCCCAAGGCAGATTCAATCATACTCCAGTGGGAAAGGCAAAATAATGCCCTTCTCCCTAAAGATGTCCCCATCATAAGCCCTGGGACCTGTGAAAATGTCACCTGATCCGGCAAAAAGGACTGCTGCAGATGTGACTGAGGTTAAGGACCTTGAGATGGGGATTATCCACATGGGTCCCATGGGACCACATGAATCTTCAAAACTGAAGAAACTTTCCTGACTGCAGTTGGAGGGAGATGTGGCTATGGAAAAAAGAATCAGAAAAACACTGCTCTCCTGGCTCTGAAGATGGAGGAAGGGGCCAGGGGGCAAGGGATGTGGGCTGCTTAGAGAAGCTAGAAAAGGCTCAGAGTCAGATTGCTCCCCCAGAGCCTCTGGAAGGAACCAACCCTGCAGACACCTTGAATTTGAGGACTTCTGGCCTCCAGAACTGTGAGCTGAGGAGTCTGTGTGAATTTGTTACAGCAGCCAGAGGAAGCGCACACCCAATTAACCGGCAGGTACTGTGTGAAACACAAATCCTAATATCAGCGCACCCTCTGGGGAAAGGAGATCACTGATTCCGAGAAAGCAACATCCCGCTGAGCACATGAGGCCTCCAGCACCCAAGGCTGGACCTGATATGATCACCCACCAAATCTGTCCCGCAGCCTGGGGTGGCAGCATGAAGCCCATTTGAAACATGAGAATGCTGAGGGCTCCAGAGAGGGTAAGCCACTTTCCCAAGGACACACAGCTGATGAAAGAAGAAGAGCTGGGATGTGAACCCACCGGGCTCATCACCCTGTGATCCTGTGACCGAGGGAGGGGCAGAAATGGGAGGACCCCACCCCTCAACCCACAAACCAGTTAAAAGGCACCACCTCCCCACAAACTGACGGATCTGTGGTTGTATTTTTTAAACATCAAAAAGTCCTTTTTATAATGTTGCATTGGAAATTATTTGACTAAGAGTAACTCGTGCAATTTGAGACTGGCAATCATAGTGCAGGCTTGGGAATTCCTGCAAAGTGAGAAAATTTAACCTAGGAGCTGTTTTGAAACATAATGAAATCTGTATGAATACAAAATTTAGCAGTTGATGAAGTTGACACATTTTTGTAGATGTGGAGACATTTTATAAGATATTAATTCTGATCTTGCAGTTTTCTTTTTGTATTTTTGGAGCAGATCATTTCTTCACTCTTCCTCACCAGGCCTCACAACATTTTACAGGTCTCCTGTAAGACATGAACACCCTAGGCCCAGTTCCTATAGGTTTCCCAGAATTGATCCTGGCATACAGTAGGTGCTCAATAAATGTATATATTTTTTATTTAAAAACTTTTTTTTCACCTTTTTTAGGGCCGCACCCACAGCATATATTAGTTCCCAGACTAGGGGTCTAATTGGAGCTGCAGCTGCCAGCCACAGCCACAGCTACAGCCAAATAGGATCCGAGACACATCTGCCACCTATGCTGCAGCCTTCGGCTATGCCAGATCCTTAACCCACTGAGGCCAGGGATCAAACCTGAGACTTACGGTTTTTAGGGCTGCACCCTTGGCATATGAAAGTTCTCAGGCTAGGGGTCAAGTCGGGAGCTACAGCTGCCGGCCTACACCACAGTCACAGCAACCCAGGATCCAAGCTACGTCTGCAGCCTACACCACAGCTCATGGCAATGCCAGATCCTTAACCCACTGAGCAAGGCCAGGGATCGAACAGGCATCCTCATGGATACTAGTCAGCTCGTTACCAGTGAGCCGAAGTGGGAACTTATCTCCAGAACTTTCTCATCTCTCCTTTGAGCCCTTAGTCTCCATCCCCCTCCCCAAGCCCCTGGCCCTACCATCTACTTTCTGTCTCTACAGATCTGATTTCTCTAGGGACCTCCTGTGAGTGGACTCATTCAGTATTTGTTCCTGTGTGTCTAGCTTGTTTTACTGAGCATTATGTCAAGATCCCATCCATGCTGCAGTCTGCCATGTGTGTCAACATTCCCTTCCTTTCAAAGGCTGACTAATATTCCACTGTATGGTTGGACCACAATCTGTTCATCCATACCAATACTCCCCCATTAGAATGGCTATTATTATTATCATTATTATTATTATTTTGCTTTTTAGGGCTGCACCCATGGCATATGGAGGTTCCCAGGTTAGGGGTCAAATTGGACCTACAGCTATAGGATGGCTACTAATAAAAAAAGAAACATCAGGCTCCCTGGTTGCTCAGCAGGTTAAGGGTCTGGGTGTATATACCTAGGAGCAAAATTCTTGTGTCATATGGTGATCCTATATTTAACTTTTGAGAAACCCGCCAGACTGTTTTCCACAGGGGCATCCCCTTTTTTATATTCCCAGGAGCTGTGCACAAGGGTTCCAAGCATCTCCACATCTTCACCAGCACTTGTTTTCTGGGTTGTTTGTTCATTTTTGGCTGCACTCAAGGCATGAAGAAATTCCCAGGCCAGAGATTGAACCTGCGCCACAGCAGTGACAGTGCCAGACCCTTAACCTGCTGAGCAACCAGGGAGCCTGATGTTTCTGACCTATGCCAGATCCTTCAATCCACTGCACTGGGCCTGGGATAGAACCCTTGCCTCCTCAGGGACCCAAGCTGCTGCAGTCGGATTCTTAACCCACTATGCCATGGCGGGAACTCCCAGCAGATTCCTCTTCAAACAAAGATTTTTCCCACCTCCTTTTTCTCTCTTGAAATAAAAACCAGAGTTAGTATAACCTAACAACACATGTTTTTTTTTTAAAAAAAAAAAAACCTCAACAACACAATCATTTGATGCACTATCAGATATAAAGATAAGAAATTAAGTCTTCAATAAGTGGTGCTGGGAAAACTGGACAGCTACATGTAAAGGAATGAAATTAGAACACTCCCTAACACCACACACAAAAATAAACTCAAAAACGGATTAAACACCTAAATATAAGACTGGCTACTATAAAATTCTTAGAGGAAAACTTAGACTGAAAACTCTGACAAAAATTGTAGGAATATCTTCTCAGATCCACCTCCCGAAGTAATGAAAATAAAAGCAAAAATAAACAAATGGGACCTAATTAAACTTAAAAGTTTTTGCACAGCAAAGGAAACCATAAACAAAATTAAAGACAACACACAGAATGGGAGAAAATATTTGCAAATGATGTGACTGACAAGGGATTAATCTCCAAAATATACAAACAACTCATACAGCTCAATATAAAAAAAAAAAAAACCCAATCAAAAAATGGGCAAAAGATCTAAATAGACATTTCTCCAAAGAAGACAAACAGATGGCCAAAAAACACATGAAAAGATGCTCAACATCGCTAATTATTAGTGAAATGTAAACCATAACTACTACAAGGTACCATCTTAAACCAGCCAGAATGGCCATCTTAAAATTGTCTACAAAAAATAAATGCTGGAGAAGGTGCAAAGAAAAGGGAACCCTCCTACAGTGTGGGTGGGAATGTAAATTGCTACAATCACTATGGAAAACAGTTTGGAAGTTCCTCAAAAAACTAAAAATAGGAGTTCTTGTTGTAGCACAGCAGACACAAACCTAACTAGTATCTGTGAGGGTTTGGGTTCGATCCCTGGCCTCGCTCAGTGGGTCGGAGATCTGGCATTGCTTTGACTGTGGTGTAGGTCACGGACATGACTCAGATCCAGTGTTGCTGTGGCTATGGTGTAGGTTGGCAGCTGTAGCTCTGATTTGACCCCTAACCTGGGAACTTCCATATGACTCGGGTACAGCCCTAAAAAAAAAGAAAAAACAAACAAAAAAACCTAAAAAGAGAACTACTATATAATCTAGCAATCCCACTCCTGAGCATCCATCTGGAGAAAACCATAAAATGTGGTACATGTATACAATGGAATATTACTTAGTCATAAAAAAGAATGAAATAATGCCATTGGCAGCAACATGGATGGACCATACTAAATGAAGTTAGTCAGATAGTGAACGACAAAATTCATATGATGTCACTTATATGTGGAATTTTAAGAAAAGGATACAATGAACCTATTGTCAGAACAGAAACACTCAGACTTTGAAAACAAACTTACAGTTACCAAAGGGGACAAGTGGGAAGGGTGGGATAGGCTGGGAGTTTGAGACTGGCATATGCAAGCTGAGGTATATGGAATGATTGGCCAACAGGACCCGTGGTATAGCACAGAGAACTCTGCCCAGTATTCTGTGATAATCTACATGGGAAAGGAATCTAAGAGAATGGGTGTGAGTACATGTATGACTGAATCACTTTGCTCTACAGCAGAAATTATTACAACTCTGTAAATCAGCTATACTTTTTTTTCCCCTTTTTTGGCCACCCCGAGGCATACAGAGCTCCTGAGGCAGGGATCAGATTCCAGCCATATCTTCTCCCTAAGCCACAGCTGCAGTAACCCTGGATCCTTAACCCACTGCAACGAGCCAGGGATCAAACCTGCATCCCAGTGCTCCCAAGATGCCACCGATTCCATTGTGCCACAGTGGGAACTCCTAAATCAACTATAATAAAACTTTTTAAAATGAAAAAGAAAAGATTAAAGGGAGTTCCCTGGTGGTCTAGTGGTTAGGATTTGGCATTTTCATTGCTGTGGCCCAGGTTCCAGCCCTGGATGAGCAACAGATTCCTCATCAAGCTGTGGCACCCCACAGCTAAATGATTAAAAATATTTTCAAAAAGAAAGAGAAAATAATGTCTGATAAATACTGACTAATTCAGCCTGTAAGTGCTCAGACACTTCATTGTGTGCTTATACCACGCACACAATGAAGTGCTCAGACATGTGGGCCTCTTCAGACTAATCTCAGACAGAAACAGCAGGGGAGGTATTTTTAGACCCCAAAGGTCTGTACATAGAAATGGTGAACTCTTGGTAAGGTTCTGGATTCAACAACAAGCCGTTTCCCCTCAATTTACCCAGAAGTTGTATTCCTGAAAAATCTCTTAAGTATGAAAACTCTGAGCTGAGTTCACAGCACCCCATCTCCCCACCCTGCCCTGCCACAACTCACATGTTTAAGTCCTGGCCCCCAGGACCTCAGGATGTGACTGGACTTGGAGGCCTATACAGAGGTAATCTTTTTTTTTTTTTTGGCCATGCTCACACCACGTGGAAGTCCCCAGGCCAGGCGTTGAACCTGTGCCACAGGAGTGATCCCAGCCAATGCAGTGACAACGTCAGATCCTTAACTTACTTTGCTACAAGGGAATTCTAATAAAATTATAGAAATTATTTTTATTTTCATTTATTTTTATTTTTTAAGCTGCATCCACAGAATGCAAAACTTCCCAGACCAGGGATGGAACCCGCAGCAAAGCTGCAACTCGAGCCTCAGCAGTGACAATGCCAGATCCTTAACCAAATGAGCCACCAGGGAATTGTACAGAGGTAATTTTTTTTTTTTTTTTTTTTGCTTTTTAGGGTCACACCTGTAGCATATGGAAGTTCCTAGGCTAAGGGTTGAATTGGAGCTGCAGCTGCCAGCCTACAACACAGCTACAGCAATGTGGGATCTGAGCCGTGTCTATGATGTACACCACAGTTTACAGCAAAGCCAGATCCTTAACCCACTGAGCAAGGCCAGGGATCGAACCCACAACCTCAGGGATACTAGTTGGGCTCATTACTGCTAAGCCAAAACGGGAACTCCCGGAAGTAAAATTAAAAGAAGGTCATTAGGATGGGCCCTGGTCCGGTATGATTGTACATATAAAAAGGGGAAATTTGGATGCAGACATACAGTGGGAGAAGGCTTGTGAAGAAGGCAGAAATGGGGTGATGCAATTACAGGTCAGGGATGCTTGGGACTGTCGGCGACCACAGGAAGCTGGAAGAGGGCCTGGAATAGACACCCCCTCATGGCCTCAGAAAGAACCTTGTTGACACCTTAATTTTGGACTCCTGGCCTCAAGGACTAGGATGGGATCCATTTCTATTGTTTTACACCCCCCTAATCTTTTTTTTTTTTTTTTTTTTTTTTTTTAGGGCCACATTTGTGGCCTATGGAAGTTCCCAGGCTAGGGGTTGAATTGGAGCTGCAGCTGCTGGCCTATGCCACAACCACAACTCAGGGATCCTGGGTCAGACCTGATTGCAGCTCTTGGAGGATCTCCTGGGAAAACAGGGGGTGACAGGGGCTCATTGTGGGGGAAGGACATTGGAGGCAAAGATCTCAGGAATAATCATCGGGGTGAACTCCTCTAGAGGTGACCATTTTGGAAAAATCTGGCCCCACCAAAGGGGGCTGAGAAGCCCCATGCCAAACAAACTGGTTTCAGAACACAGCTCCACCCATCAGTAAAGAGGCTGCCTAAAGACCCGCCCTCCAGGCATATAGCCACTTCTAATCACATCCAGAGACAAAGCCCCACCCACCAGAGGGATGAGAATCAGCTCCACCCATCAGTGGGTGGGCACCAGCCACTCCTATCAGGAAGCCTGAAGCAAGCCCCTGCACCAATTTCAGCCACAAGGGGGCAGACATCAGAAGCCAAGGGAAGCTACAACCCTATTGTCTGCAAAAAGGAGACCACACCAAAAATCTATACAAAATGAAAAGGCAGACAAATATGACTCAGATAAGGGAACAAGACAAAATCCCAGAAGAACAGGTAAGTGATCTGGAGATTACAAACCTCCAGGAAAAATACTTTAGACTAATGATAGTACAGATGATTCAAGATCTTGGAAATAAACTGGAGGCAAAGATTGATAAATTACAAGAAACAGTGAGCAAAGAAATAGAAGATTTAAGGGTTAGGCAAGCATAGAGGCAAAATACTTGAAATAAAAAATTCACTAGAAACAACCAACAGCAGAATACAGGAGGCAGAAAGACGAATAAGTGAGGTGGAAGACAGACTAGTGGAAATCACTCATGCAGAACAGAAAAGAGAAAAAAGACTGAAAAGAAATGAAGACAGTCTAAGAGAACTGTGGGACAACATTAAATGCACCAACATCAGAATTATAGGGGTGCAGAAGGAGAGGAGAGAGAGAAGGCCAGAGAAGATATTTGAAGAGATAATAGCTGAAAACTTCCCTAACATGGTAAAGGAATCACTCATTCAAATCCAGGAAGCACAATGAGTACCATATAAAATAAACCCAAGGAGGAACACCCTGAGACACTTATTAATCAAACTGACCAAAATTAAAGACAAAGAGAAAATACTGAAAGCAGCTGGGGAAAGCAACAAATAACATACAAGGGAACCCCAATAAGGTTATCAGCAGATTTTTCAGCAGAAATTCTGCAGGCCAGAAGGGAGTAGCACAATACACTTAAAATGATGAAAAGAAAAAAAAAAAAAAAAAAAACTCCATACAAGATTACCCAGCAAGGCTCTCATTCTGATTTGAAAGAGAAATCAAAAGCTTTAAAGACAAGCAAAAGCTAATTCAGCACCACTAAACCAGCTTTACAAGAAATACTAAAAGAACTTCTCTAGGTAGAAAAGAAAAGGTCATAATTAGAAACAAAAATATTACAAATGACAAGGATCACTGGTAAAGGCATACACATAATAAAGGTAGGAAATCATCCACACACAAATATGTCACCAAAACCAGAAATTGTGAGGAGGGTACAAATGCAGGATACTGGAGATTCATTCACTTGCAATTAAGAGACCACAACTGAAAACAATCTTGTATATACACAGACTCCTGTATCAAAACTTCATGGTAACCACAAACCAAAAATCTACAATAGATACACAAGCAAATAAGTGAAAACAATCCAAACACAACACCAGTCATCAAATCACAAGAGAACAAGAAGGGAAGAAAAAAGACCAACAAAAACAAATCCAAAACAGTTAATTAAATGTAAGTAAGAACACACATACGGAAAATTACCTTAAATGTAAATGGACTAAACACCCCAACCAAAAGACAAAGACTGACTGAATGGATACAGAAACAAGACCCATATATTTTGCTGTCTTCAAGAGACCCACTTCAGTTCTAGGGATGTGTACAAACTGAAATTGGGAGGATGGGAAAAAATACTCCATGCAAAGGGAAATCAAAGAAAGCTAGAGTAGCAATATTCATAAACAACAAACAGACCTTAAAGAATAAGAGACAAAGAAGGACATTACATAATGATCAAATGATCAATCCAAGAAGATGTAACAATTGTAAATACATATGCACCCACCATAGGATCACATCAATATATAAGGTAACTGCTAACAACCTTAAAAGGAGAAACCGACAGTAACACAATAATAGCAGGGGACTTCAATAACACCCCACTTGCAGCAATGGACAGATTTTTCACACAGAAAATCATCCAGGCCTTAAATGATGCATCAGATCAGATGGACTTGGATATTTATAGAACATTCCATCCAAAAGCAGCAGAATACGCATTCTTCTCAAGTGCACACAGAACATTTCCTAGGATAGATCACATTCTGGGCCACAAATCAAGGCTTGGCAAATTTAAGAAAACTGAAATCATATTAAGCATTTTTTCTGACCATAACTATAGACTAAAATGCAGAGTGGTTAGATGAGGCAGAAGAAAACATGCCATACTTGCCCCAAGTGCACCATGGAGACTGTGTCCCATCAATTTGTCATTGGAAAATGACTCTAAAAGCCCCTGTGGGGAGGGAAGCACACAATGTGTTTATTTGGGCAGTTCAGACAGACAGGACGGGGGCCAGCACCAGCATGCCTTTCATGCTCTGGCTTCCATGGCACGCTGAGTTGGATTTTCAGATTGCTCTTTTAAAACTAAACACCCCATCAGGAACACAGGGGACTCCAGGAGAATTGGCAATTGTTCTAGGGCCTGTGGGGTGGCTGTCCTAGTTACGGAGAAAGAGGAGGTTTCCAGCAGGCGGCACATGGGTTAACTCTCACCTTGCCAGCCCAAGGCTGGAACTTGTGGGAAGTGAGCCTTCTCTGTGACCCAGGCCCTCCAAAGGCCCCCAGGTCACCCCTCATGAGTAGGGATGGGCCCTTTCCCTGCCCCAACATGCCTGTGGTCACCCTGTCCCTGTCAACATCAGCTCTGCTGGGGCAGCAAGTATCCCCCTGGCTGAAGAGACACTTCACTGTGGAGCCACACCAGAAGGGCCTGGCTCAAAGGGCTGGCGTGAGGCACTGCTGGCCAGACAGGGACCTTGTCTCATAGTTTTTTGCTTGTCTGCTTTGCTTCTCAGGGCCACACATGGGTCATATGAAAGTTCCCAGGCTAGGGGCCAAATTGGGAGCTGCAGCTGCAGCTGCCAGCCTATGCCACAGACAGCAACGCGGGACTCAAATCACATCTGTGACCTTCACCACAGCTCACGGCAACATCAGCTCCCTAACCCCCACTGAGTGAGGCCAGGGATCAAATCCACATTCTCATGAATACTAGTTGGGTTTGTAATCTGCTGAACCACAATGGGAATGCTCATCTGGTGGTTTTTAATGAAGAAAATTGCTACTGCTAGAAATCACAAATGACATTTCACCTAAGAATTCACATTTCCATAAAAATGGGTGGATCAGGCACCACTGGGCTCATGCCAAGCAGGGGGCTCCCCATCCCCTCTTCTGCCAGACCCCCAAACTGCATACCACTGCCGGCCACTCACTCCAAGGACCTGGAACAAAAGGTGAAGTGACTGGTCCAAGGGCCCCAAAACAAATATCCTCCCCTCAGTGAAGAATTCCTAATTCCTATCCCAGCTCTGCCATGCATGTGCTCTCTGACTTTGGGTGAGTATATGACCCCTGTACCCATTTCCTCATCTATTCGATGGGGAGACAGACACCCCGCCTCACTGAACAGCTCTGAGAATTCCCTAATGTGAGTTTGCCTCTGCTACTCAAATGTACCAAGGTGATACTGAGGGTAAACACCGCGCTCTCCTCTGTAATCACTGAGACACACACCAAGTGCGAACCATAAACTTTTATTAATGGAAAATGGAATGCCTCGTTAACAGAAACCTTGTCTTAAAAATGGCAGAACACATTTATTTTTTTTTAAAAAAAAGTGAATTCACATTGTATTGAGCTACAACATGGTGGCAGGATTTGCTTTTGTTTCTTAAAATATCCCACAAGTTCAAGGTAACCCTAAGAGATTCAACAGTCCATCTGTCCAACAGCAGGACACGCAGAGTGGGGTGGGTCTAGTAGCGGCGGGTGAAATGAGGGTATGGGTGAGGGTGAGGGTGGGGGTGCGGGACTCTGCTGCCCCGGTCCTGGCCGGCCAGTCCTCCACCGTCTAGGCCTCCGGCAGGCACCATGTGACCCTGGGAATGCCCGCTGTGTGCAAAGCCGCCTCGCCTAGGAACAAAGGCACATGTTGGTCCCGGAAGCATCTCGCATTCTGTGTCGCTGTGCAGCAAACGGCGGCTCTGAAGCCTTTAGAGCCCTTTGACTTTTTCCAGATGAGAAAAATCATAATCACAGGTTGCATCTCAGGGAAGAATGTTATTTGCATAAGTCGCCAAGAGCTACTTTGGGGGTTTTTAAAACATTCGACCCAGGACGCTGATAAAACACGCAGAAAGAGAGGAAGTGAGGAGCAAGACAAAGCTTCTTACCCCGATATTCCGCCCCGATTTGCCATGTGCCCTGGGCCCGAGGGCCCAGAAAGACCCCTCTCACCACCTGGAAGAGAAGAGTTTTGCCAATACTCCCTTCTCGGAAGCTCTGGAAAAGCGGGGGGCGGGGGGGGGGCAGCTGCACGGCTCTGGTCTCTGGAGAGCTCTGGGACTGTGGCCACCCCCACCCTGGAGCCCCTTCCCGACCCACAAGCAGTCAGCCCATACCTTGCCACCGCAAGTGCTCCCGGCCCGCCGTGCCTGCATCCACTGTGCCTGGCCAGGTGCGCTCCTGATGCTCTTCGAGCCTTGGATTGTGTTCCACCCAGTCACGTCCACCCCTTTGCCAAAACAAAAAGCAGATACACAAATGTCCCACTGGGCGGCTAAGGTGAGGTGCGGCGTGGATGATGTGCCCTACTGCCAAGGGTTTCTTAGAGAAGTGGGCAAAGAATAGAAACAGACGCTTCCCCAAAGGATACACGTGGCCAGGAAGCACATGAGAACATATTCAGCACAGCTGACATCACAACCACACAAGTGAGACGTGAGACACCACCTCTTCCCCACTAGGATGGCTGTTATCAAAAAGACAGACAATGCCAAGTGTTGGTGAAAATGTGGAGAAACACAGATGGGAACATAAAATGCTGCAGCCTCCTTGGAAAACAGTGCAATGGATCCTTAAAAGGTTAAACACAGACCATGTGACCCAGCAATTCCACTCCTAGATGTCTGAAAGAACGCTAAACACGGGTTTATACAAAAACTTGGTCACTGAAATTCCCGTCGTAGCACAGCAGGTTACAAATCCGGCTAGTATTCATGAGGATGCAGGTTTGATCCCTAGTCTCTCTCAGTGGGTTAAGGATCTGGTGTTGCCTTAAGCTGTGGTGTAGGTCACAGATGCAGCTTGGATCTGGCCATTGCTGTGGCTGTGGTGCAGGATGGTGGCAGCTACAGCTCTGATTTAACCCCTAGCCAAGGAACCTCCACATGCTGTGGGTGCAGCCCTAAAAAGACAAAAAAAAAAAAAACAATCAAAACAAAACCCAACAAACTTGGACACTAATGTTCTCAGCAGCATAATTCTCTTAACAGTCCAAGAGTGGCAACCACCAAAGTGTCCATCCACACACTGGAATATTTATCGGCCATGAAAAGGAATGAAGCACTAACACTTGCTAAAAACACAGATGGGCCTTGAGATCATGATGTTCAGTTAGAGAAGCAGACACAGAAGGCTTCCTTCTGTGTGAGATTTCACTTCTGTGATAAACTCAGAACCAGCAAGTTCAGAGACAGAAAGCAAGTTAGTGGTTGCCAAGAGACTGGGGAGTGACTGCTAATGAGGTTTTCTTTTGGTGGTGATGAAAATGCTCTGAAATTGTGGTGATGGGTGCATTAACTGAATACTGAAAGTCAACTGTACACTTTATGTGAGTAAAATGCGCAGCGTGTGGAGAGCGGTTTCTTTGGGCTACCTGAGATGCTGTCTCTGGGCTTCAGTCCTAATTTTGCTCCAAGTAAAAATTAACTCTCAAAACAAACAAACAAGTGCAGCATGTAAATGAGAGCTCAAAGGAGCTCTTTTAAAAAGTTTCAGGAGTTCCCGTCATGGCTCAGATCCCTGGCCTTGCTCAGTGGGTTAAGGATCCGGCGTTGCTGTGGTGTTGGCCAGCAGCTACAGCTCCCATTGGACCCCTAGCCTGGGAACCTCCATACGCCTCGGGTGCGGCCCTAAAAAGCAAAAAAATAAAAAAATAAAGTTTCAGAAAGAAATGCTCTGAGATGAAAATCCAAACACAGTTCCGACATGCTGGTACCAACAGCCCCTGAAGACTGTCCAGGAAAGCTTCCCAGACTTAGGCAGAGTATGGAAGGATGAGTGCACTGGCCACCAGCTGACCACCACTCCAAGGCCCAGGACCAGGAACCCAGCAGACAGATCCCCAATACCTCTCTGCAAGGGTGAGCGTGCCCCCAGGCATGTGTAGCATCTGCCATTGTGTGAAAGCCACCCAGTCACACAGTAACACTGCTCAGTGCTATGTTCTGCCTAAGCAGGTACTCTCCCATTTAAATATAAGGCAAAGCGGATTAAACGATCTTAAAGGACCAAATTTTAAGTAGACTTCTAAGGATCAGACCAGCACCCCAGTTTTAGAGTAACACCTGAAAACCCACCTGGAGATGTAATAGAAACTTCTGGTATCCCTAATGGCAGCCTTACTTATGTTTGAAGACAACTTCAAGGGGTGGAGTAAAGTTTCCCTACTACTGACAGGAACAAGTCTTAGATGGCTTCAGGGCTGTCTCCTTCAGCAGGCAAGGCTCATGAGGGGACATTCATACCTAGGGGTGAACCTGGACACATCAAGTCAGGCAGAGCAAGTTTGGGCAAGGTGACAGGTGCACATGACAAGTTCACTTTTAGATTAGCCAACCTCTGACCTGGTGCAACAGAGATGCTTGGCCCCGCTGTGGCCTGCCTGCTAACCTGGGTGGAGGCGGGGGCCCCCGGCCCTCACTTATCCTCTTGTCAGAGCCGTAGCCCCCCCAGCCGTCTCGGGAGTCCCGGCCGTGGCGCTCTGGTGGTCCTCCGTGGCCGTGGCGGTCGTCTGAATAGTGCTAGAAGACACAAGAGGGACAGGGCAACTCCAGCCACACCACTACTGGACAGGCCTGCAGCAGGCTCACCTTCTAGATCTTGCCGACCTGCAGACCCTGTCTCAGTGGTCAGTGGTATGGCTCTGCACCCTCAGCCACCCTAGAGACCTGCCCAGGTCCCTTTTGACACTTCCTAATCTCCTCCTCACTTAAAACCCCAATCCCCCACTAGAGCGCCACAAAAAGGGCCAGTGAAGGGCTCCTCCTGCTCTGTGAGCATGGAGAGCCCCCCTCTTTGGGGTCCACTGAGAAGAGTTACTTAGACCCTAAAGAATCAGGACATGTGCTCCTTGCTGGTGACAGGTGGGCTTTTCCCACACCACTAGGATGGGCCAGTGCTCTCATATCCCTCTGTTCATAGTAACATGGAGGTGGCATGGGCCTCTCACAATGACGCCCAGAGGCAAGTACCACAGGTGGGGGTGGTTCAGAACCCCTGGCCAGTGACACTATAACATTCTCTCAAAACACACACCCCTATTTTTAAAAAGCCACAATTGTGATACCGCCCCCCACCTTTCTTGTGGCGGTCTCCCACATCCTCTGATACCCTAGGCACCCCTCACAGGGTACCTGCAGACCACAGGAGACAAAGGGACCCACACCAGTACCAGAAACAAAGGAACACCCTAAAACATGAGCTAAATGACCCCTTAACATGCTGCCTTAACATGCTGCCGCTAAGCCCCCATTTGGGGGATCCAGCAGTGCCTAGACTTGAAGGCACTCTAAACAAGTAGGTAACCAGGTATCTCTTTATTCAGTTTCTCCTGAATAAAATGAAGAACATGCCCTTTGTAGACTCACTAAACAGGGAGCAATCAATTCTGTGAATACGTACTCATTAGCCAGAACTGCCATGGCCATGCTCCCACCCAGCCCACGAAAGCAGGCACCCCCCCCACCCCCGTCTTGGTGTCTGGCTTTTACTCACCTGCCCATCTCGCTCTCCCATCACTGACCTTGAACCTTCCCTCCTGCAAAAGGGAAATATCTCATTCCAATGGCAGCTGATGGCTCCATACAACATTGCTATAAGGCCACACAAAAAGAGTTCCACAATTGGGGTACTTATCCTCTTTCACCACATAAAAACTGTAATTTGCTGGCCTGAAAAAAAATGCTGGCTCACATCTAAAGGCTGTTTCCTGGGGTTGGGAATGAAGTCGGATCCTAAGAAGGTGGGAATGAAGGTTTTGCTAAACTAAAATCCCTCGGAGGGGGTCTCAGAAGTAGAGATCCACACCATGAAGCCAAGGCCTAACTTACCTATGGCCTGGTGACAAATGGGGTAATTAAGAAAGCCTTGGAGGCTCCCTAACCTCTGGTTTGACCCAACATGCATGACTCATATCACATCTCAAACCAATTCCAGCTATAATTAATTAAACAAGGGCTTCTCAGCCATCTTTCCCTTGTTCTCCCTTCCCTTATGGAGGAGCTAATGAGCAATGAAATGGCTCAAGGATATGCAGCCCAGGGGAGCCCGAAGAGAAACCTAAAGGGAGAATTCTTAAACTGGAAAATCGAGGGCTGCCTTTCTAATAAAGAAGATATAGTCCTCATTACAAAAAGTACTAGCAAAACCCAACCCAGACCTTTGAAACACAAAGAAGGCCTATCAGGACCTATGCTATGTTCCACAGTCAGCTCTCTTTACACATGCTGGTATGAACCCCTGCTGATGGCTCAGGTGGGTCATACCCTTTCTCTAAATTGCTTCCTCAACTGTATTACCAAGGGGGCCGGGCCATGCCCTCCTCCAAGCCTTGTGCTCCAGAGCAACTCATGCTGGTAGGAGGGGTAGAGAGACGGAGTGCTGTGGAGTGACCCTAGGGAGCAGTGTAACCCAGAGCCTGGGCCATGCCCAAGAGAGGTTAGTGTGGGGGATGCCAAGGCTCTGGTCCTGCCCAGGGCCCGTATGTCCTATCTGTAAGAGGACAGGGCATGAAACGAGATCTGAGGTGCCTTCCTGCTAGACAAGGCAAAGATGCCACCAATTCCCAATGTCCTGCTTAAGGTCTCTTTTTAAATCCCTTATGTGGTGGTCAGAGACGTGCACTAGGAGGCTCAGACAAGAGAACAGATGGAGACTGATTCTTGCTATAGGAGAGGAGCAGGGACTGACCTGTCAGCCACGTGATCCTGGTACTGGCCCCGGTCACGATGATCAAAGTCGTGGAAGCGGTGGTCAGGCCGAGGGAAGTCCGGGCGGTATCTGTCCTCCATGGCCATACGCTTTCCTTCAGGCCAATAGGTGTCATCTCGCCTAGTATTTATTTTAAAGAGGATGCAAATTTCATTGATGAAAGGAAACGAGAGAAAAAAGAAAGGTGGAGGTGGGGAGGAAGCGCTCTCTCCAGACCCAGTATCATTTAAAATGTCCTGCAGGGCTAATCTCTAAACATTCAATCATTATCACTTTGATTTGATAAATTAAAATCCCCCAAACTGCCAAAAGGCATACTGGCATTCTCATCTGACACTACTGAAAACAGAACTGCTGTGAACTAATTGTATCACAAGGCTGTTAATACCTTGATCCCCACATGAGCTCAATGCAAGTGAAATGAAATATTTGATTCTTCTGGAACGACATTCAGAGCTGCCACATTTTCACCTTCTCGCCTTCTATGGTAACCTGAACCTCCCTCTGAGTTTTTGCAAAAGCAAAGGAAATTAGATCAGGTGATAGCAAACTACATACAACTCAGGATGGTATCCAATTATCTTCTTCCTGATTTCTACCAGAAAATTAGGCTCATGGGTGGTGGGGTGACAGGTGACCGTCAATTAAGCAGCTCAGAGAAGCTGGAGACCAATAAACCTACTTTCTGAATCAGAAGGCAATCTCCTTTTCCATAGTGCTGACCCTGTGCCTCTCCCTCTAGGAGGACAAGCGAGCCCCACAGAGCGGTGGTGAACGCGCCCCCGCCCCCCCCACCAGCGCAAAGCTTGCCTGGTTGTTGCCTACACACTCAAACTGTGTGAGCCACGGTGGGAGTAATGGGACAACTTAAGCAAAAGCATCACAAACCCTTCAGCAAGTGGCAACTACCAAGACTCTCTGAATAAACTGGCTGGTAAAAAGAAGGCAAGGGCACGGAGGTGTTAGCAACGAGTTCTGCAAAAGCATCCAGGAGCCCAGATTCCCTCTCCAACATCTCCGACTCTCCACGCTAAGGTGGACAGGAGCAAAAGCAGCCGGTCCAACGTTTAGAGGACCACCTCCCCCCGCTGCAGGTGCAGGCGCGGGGGTGGCGTCGGGGTGGGATGGGGCTTACCGTACGTCGTCGTAGGGCCTCCTGAGCACTGGCCTCCGCTCTTGCTCATAACGTAGCTGTTCTTGTTGGCGCCGCAGCTCCTCACGCTCGCGGTGGATGCGCTCCTGCTCCTTCCTCCGCTCGCGCTCCACACGCATGCGCTCCCGTTCCAGCCGCTCCCGCTCCATGCGCTCGCGCTCAAGGCGCTGCCGCTGGCACTCAAGCTGGAGCCGCTCCCGTTGCAGCCGCGCCTTCTCCTTCCGCTCGTGGAAGGCCTCCAGGCGCTGCTCCCGCTCCCGCTGCTCCCGCTCTCTGAGGGAACACAGGAAGGCCACCCTGACTGGTGGCATCCAGTGATCCAGGTGTCTTCCTCCCGACGGTGCCTGGAAACTTCCAGCTCCCAGATGTTAAGTGGTTCCCCTCAAGCCCCCAGGCAGTGGGCACCAACCCACTCCTGCTAAGCAGGCTCTGGATAAGCCAGAAACCCCAACCTCATAACCTCATAAAAGCAAAGCCAAGGGTGAGCTGGGAGGCGGGTGTGTGGGTGTGGGTGTGGGTGTGTGTGTGGGTGTGGGTTGCCGAGGAGACAATTG
Organism: Phacochoerus africanus; assembly: GCF_016906955.1. Classification (NCBI taxonomy): domain Eukaryota; kingdom Metazoa; phylum Chordata; class Mammalia; order Artiodactyla; family Suidae; genus Phacochoerus; species Phacochoerus africanus. The sequence goes on along the minus strand of NC_062547.1, from coordinate 73,530,047 downwards.
AGCTGGGGGGGGGGTGTGGATGGGTGTGTGTGTGTGTGTGTGTGTGTTGCCGAGGAGACAACAGAACTTCAAGCCTCAGGTTCAGACCAGGAGGACCTGGCTCAAACAAACCAAAATGAAGCAGAAAAGTAAGAAAAACAAAAAAAGTAAGAAAAACAAAAGGATAACTGCTACTCAAAAAGCTGGGCACAGAGAAAATGGAGACATGGATGAGGGCAGCTTTCTCTGAGAAGGGACAGTTAGCGATGTACAACGAGCAACCTTTTTTCACCCCTTCCCTCTAAAAAGGCTGTATCTTTTTTATTTTTTGGCCGTGCCTTTGGCATGTAGAAGTTTCCTGGCCAGTGATTCAACCTGCACCATAGCGGCAACCCGAGCTGTTGCAGTGACGACACCAGATCCTTGACCTGTGGTGCCACAGAACTCCAAAAGGCTGTATTTTTAATGAACGTGTCATTTTGAAGAGACCCAAGAAGGTATGGGGATAAGATAAAGCCAGGCACAAGCAAAAGGGACCAAGGTCTCGCATCCCCGGCCACTGCACATCAAGAGCTAAGCAGGGACTGGATAGCCACTTGTCACGCCCTCCCACAGTGCCTGGAAAGGCTCTAAACCAAATGTAAGCCAGCTGAAAGTAAAAGAGTGACCAAGAAGCCTCCCAAAGTGCTTTTACTTTTGAAAACTATATGCAGAGGCTGAAGTCACACTATTTTAGAAAAGCAAATGATCCACATTAGCTCAAGGAAGTTTCCCAAACACTGCAACATGAAGCTTTTGCTTCACTGAGCAATATTTGCGGGAACAGCAACAAGGGAGCTCTAGATGGCCCCATGTGAATGAAATGGCAGAACATGAAAGTGGAAATGACAGGTCAGTTCCAATAAGCCATCTCCTCAGCAAAGGGGAGTTTGGCACAGAATGTGGCTGTGGGAACACCGCTGCCTGAAAATGCGAGGGAGCACAGACCTTTCAGGAGTGAAGATAAGAGTTTCTGCGTTGACTCACAGCTCTAAGAGGCCAGCATATCCCTGGGTGCTGTGTTTGATCTAATTTATGTGGAAGGGTTTGCCAGGGAAGACGGAGGCCTTAACCCTAAGGACCTTTCTATCAAAGCCACACGTGGGTATGCCCACTACCTGGGCCAAGGTACAACTTCAGCCAGAGGAGATACTGCTGAGCAGAAATGGGCTCTGATGAATGTCACAGGACTACTATGGACCAGTGTGAACCCTCGTCTTTCAGTCTCAGGAAAAACACAGGAGGAAGCCATCAAGTCCACGGCCACACAGGCAACTCGCTTGGGAGAAAGGACGACCATCTGGGGAGGAAACCATGCACCTGCCAGCCTTGCTTGACTCCACTCACCGTCGCCTCTCTGTCTCTCGGATTTCCCGTTCCCGCTGCCTCTGGCGTTCTCGTTCCCTTTGCTCTTTGATTTTATCAAATGACAAGATGTCTCTCTTCTCTTTGCTTTCCGATTTGCGATCCTGACTCTTAGAGCTCTGTGTACCAAAATTGGTTTATTAATGTCAGAAAAGTGATTATGACAAATGCACGATGAAAGTTAACTATGCATGTCTCAACTAGACTAAGACTCTTCAGTCCCACATTGTTTACATGCAGACCCCAGCACAGGCTGCCTCGCTCCACACCTGAGTTACACGGCCAGTCTTGCTTTCAAATGTTCAAGAGGGCATTAATGAAGACAAAAGGTGGAGTGAAATCTCAGCAGTTTTTCTGGAGTAGCAGAACCAAGCACTCTGCATTATCCAGAGCAAAACGAGGCTCCTCAGAGGCACAGGGCATGTGCACACAATGCCACAGCAGCCCAGCCGTTCAGTGGGGAAGCTGTCAAGCCAGCTGTTGGGACAGCTGGATGATGGGCTGCATTTTCTACTCCTCAACTGTTGGCTCAGGCCTCAGGCAGGTGGCCTCAAAAAAATGACAAGCCAAAGGCACTTTAAAGTAAAATAGCACTCCCAATAAAAAATAAAGCTCTAACAGGCAATTCCATTTCTGGGATAAGGGAGGAAACATTAACAACCCACTCCCATTTCTGAGGTTCTCCAAGGCTAGGACTCCCAAACTGGCCACAAACCAGATTCTCCCAGAAGTTTTTATGTACCTTAAAAGTCAGAGCTCCCTGCAGACCCACTGCTTCAGAACCTCCAGGGAAAGGGCCTGGGAGACATTTTTTAAAAGCTCCTAAGCTTATTTTCTTATTTAGCTCACAAAGGGGCAAAAACACCAATAAAAGACAAAGCAATCCATGAAAAAGTTAGGCAAAGGTCATAATCAAGTATTTTACCAATGGAGCTGGGCAAGGGGAGAGAGGGAGACACAAAGAGGACGACCTCATTACAAGGACAGAAAACCCAAACCATCACAATGACCTTCAAGATGGGCAGAGTTTAGAATCTGATCCCACATACTGCAGGATGGAGTGAGGAAGGACAGACACACCCTATGTTTCAGGGTGTGGATGCGATCTATTGGGGAGGCCAGCACGGCAGTGGAGTTCCTGAACTGGACTCCTAGGTTCACTTACTAGCAGCCTGGCACACATCACACACTCAATGAACGTTTAGTATCCTTATGGTTAAGTACTTAAGGCTAATAAGCACCTTTCTGTTAGACACTCTGATAATATCTATCACAACGAATAATGTGCTGGCAGCTTTGGACCAGCACTGCCAAGAGGCGTGCTGCCCCATCCCAGTCTCCAACAGGAGATGTGGAACCAACCAAGTGTCTTGTCACTAGGGACTGGTTAAAATGATGGCAGTGCATCCATAAACTGAATCATATGAGCTTTACAAGGAAAAGCCACACACCACCACCTGGATGGATTTCAAGGACATCACGCTGAGGGAAGAGGCCAATCTCAAGAAGTCCCAGTTCCAAGATTCCATTTATACCCAGGGATGGGTATTATACCCTTACCCATCATTTTCACAGTGATGACATGCTGGCGACGTAAAACAAGTTAAGAGGTTTCCCTGGGTTGGGGAAGGGCTCTTGGGGTGGGTATGACAATAAAGGGGGACCAAGGAGGATGGCTTTGTGCTGATGGACTAGTTCCATACCTGGACTGTGGCGGCAGCCGCACAAATCTACACTGATGATAAAATGTCCTACCTAGCACCATACACACCCCCTATGCCACTAACGAAACCAAGTGATGGATTCCCGGAACGTTCATTTTTTCTGCATTCATGAAAAGAGCACTTCTCTCCTTATTGTTTAGTTAGAGCCTTCGGCTGGGATGCAGAGGGTTTTGTTTTCCAGAGTGGAAAAAGCAAAACAGAGAAGCAATTAGCTTGTCCAGCGGTGTGTACCATGTAAGCAATGAAGCACATTCTCTAATAACATGGAGGACAGTTTTAGGGTGAACTCTACTTTTCGTTTTGGTTAATTTAATAAAAGACTAGAAAAGCAACTAAAGAAAATAAATAAAGTGCTATTAGATTAACAGAGTAGAATCTGCCTTCTGACTTGAAAAGCCCTGGGTCTTGCCCATTCTATCGGATCTGTGAAGCAGTTCTCCTTCTAGAAGATGGTATAACCTGACAGAATTTGCTGGGAGCTCTTGTGAGAGCAAACAAGGTTAAGTATTGTTTTGAAATAAGTTTTAGAATCTAATTCATGTCTGTACATATCATTTAAGTAGTTAACAATGTGCCTCTTGAGTACTTCAAAGAACTCTTAACATTGTACTCATAACATAAATCAAAGTGGTTGTTAAACCACCATCAAAAATGGCTGGACTTGAGAGGCAGAAGCAATACTTACTCTCTCTTTTGACCTGCTTGTGGTTTTCACACTAATGACAGGCTCCCCTTTCGATTTATCCATCACGACTGTTCGTTCCATTCCTCTGCTTCCTTCAGGAAAAAACACAGCAATCTATAAAAAACATGCTGACACCCTCACTTCTGATTGCAGGCAGCACCCAGCCTGACACTGCATCGACTGACTGATGCTAAGCTCTGGAGCCTCTGCACCCCATCTTTCTCTTCACTGTGACATAAAGTCAGCACTGCCAAGAGAGCAACATTGGGTTTGAGGCAGATGGTGCCCCCTGACAGGCCTTTGCTCATCTGGAATGAAGCGGCGTGATTTGCCCACATCTTAGGATGTAGATGTGAGTCAAAGTGCATTCTGCAACTTGGGCACAAACACATCCAACCTGCAGGCTGCTTTCACCCCCACACTAAATCCCAGTGGCTCCAAGGAAAATTAACACCAATCTGTATTCCTCCCACATGTTCTGGAGTGCTTTGCAAAACCTGGGCCCTTGTACTCTGAATCAGACACTGACGCTCTGAGGGCCCCCCCCAGATGGGTGGGCTGCCCTCATTCATCTACTGCAATAAAGGCTTCCAAACCAATCTTCCCCTCAATGACACAATAAGCAGGCTCTAAACACCGAAACAATTACTGATTTAGGGAGATTTACAATATTTGAGGAACATTTTAAAAACACATTCCTCTCGAGACTGCTGGTAAATTACCCCAAGCACTTAAGATGTAACTTGTAATGTGCAGAACTGAATTTCAAGGCTCCAGATGGCTGGGTTTTGTTTCTGTTTTATGGGGGGGGGGGAGGGGTTGGTTTTATTTTTTCCACAAAATGTTCTGTGGAGCCTCATGCAAATCTGAGTGTGCACAGCACAATAAACTTTGATAAAACGACAACAGAGGTGGCATGCTCCAAGTGCAACTACTTCAATAGGTATAGACATTCTAAGATTTTAGTTTTCTGTGTTTCAAAAAACTGTATCTGGTTTTAACATAAATGCAGAAAAATTTGATTACACACATGCAGAACTGCATGGAATTAGTCACAAGAACTAAGACACCTCCCTCTTGCATATCCCACACTCTCTTTTTGTCAGAGATTCAGGAAAATCAACAACCCAGGTCATGGAGCCACCTATAAACATATATCCCAACCAGAAAAGCTTCAGATTTCTTACGTCACAGAGAAACTCCTTTAAGCCATGTCATCACCTGAAGCTCTGTCATTGCCTGAGGCACAGCTCAATAAAGTCACCTAGCTTGCTGTGCTCCCTGGCTCCAAGCAACCCACTTGAAAGACTCTCATTACCTGATTTGGTGACTCTGGAGCGATTTGTAGGTCCTGGTTTCAGCTCATCTTCATCTTTTTCTTCCTTTTTAATCTCTTCAGGCTTTTTTTCCTCCTTTTTCTCACTCTTCTCTTCCTTCTTAATTACGGTTCTAAAAGAACATGGTTATCAAACTTGAGTTCCAGAGATTCTAACAGAAGCAGTTTACACTTAGACTTCCACACAAAATAAAACCTATTTGAAAACTGTGGTAGTGATTACTACTCTCTTTCTTTTGTTTCTGGCTACCCCTGAGGCATGGAGAAGTTCCTAGGCCAGGGATTGAAGCAACCACACCAACCACAGGAGCAACCCTGGCAGCAGCAGTGACAACACCATATCCTTAACCTGCTGCCTCACAAGGGAACTCTAATAATACCCTCTCTGGATAGAGGCCGTATTCCTACTAAGTTACCTGCGACATCTAGAAACATACTGGATGAAACTGCAGGCTTGGGTTTGCGGTGGCAGGGGGTGGAGGGGTGGTTTCCAAAATGCTAGAGGCACCGGTATGTCAATCAGACCCGAAAGCGTACATGAGAAATACTCCCAACTATGTAGGAAAGCTTGTTTAAAAAATGAACTTTGTTTCATTTTGCATGTGTGCAATATTATTATTATTATTATGTCTTTTTAGGGCCACACCCACAGCATATGGAGGTTCCATAGGCTAGGGGTCGAATCAGAGCTATAGCTGCTGGCCTACACCATAGCAACATGGGATCCGAGCCGCGTCTGCAACCTACACCACAGCTCACAGCAACGCCGGATCCTTAACCCACTGAGCAAGGCCAGGGATTGAACCCACATCCTCATGGATGCTAGTCAGGTTTGTTAACCGTTGAGCCATGACAAGAGCTCTTGTACAATATTATTTTTAAGTTTTGTAAGGAAAAAGTTTTTTCCTAATAAAACATTTAATATAAATAAAACAGAATGGATTTAGAAGTTCCTGCTGTGGCCCAGCAGGTTAAGTACTAGATGTTGTCTCTATGAGGATTTGAGTTCAATCCCCAGCCTCGTTCAGTGGGTTAAAGATCAGGCATTGCCACAAGCTGCTGTGTGGGTTGCAGATGTGGCTTGGGTCTCTTGTGGCTGTGGCACAGACCCCAGGTGCAGCTGATTCGACCCCTAGCCAGGGAACTTCCATATGCTGCAAGTAATGGCTGTGAAAAAAAAAAGAAGGATGGAAGCACAGTACAAGGATGGGTGGTACCCTTTACCCTGACCACCCACACACAGCTGGTAATTTCTACACATTTCAGGGGAGGTAAAATGGCATGTAATATGCCAGCAAATATGGAAACTGTTAGTACCATTTCAGCTGAAGGCAGTTTTAGTCTAACCAGTGACATAAATCATTGTGGCCATTCAAACCTGTCTCCCTTATTTCCTACTACTGTTTAAGGCAATTAAATTCCAAACTTATTAAATGCCCACTGTGTGCCAGAGTCCAGGACTGGAAAGCCATGCTCCTTGGGGTCCACTAATAAGCACTTCCTGCCCCCTCTTTGCACCACCTAAACTTCCAGAGCATGGAGCTGTCATCTTTAAAAATTGTATTTGAGAAGTATTTTAATTAAAAAAAATTGATGGTGTCTATCAGAATTGGTAATTGTAAACATCTGTAGCATACTTTCCTTCTAAAAAAGAAAACACTAATAGAGACATTTCCATGACAACCACCACGTCTTCGCTGTCAAACATTTGGTTCCACCCCTCCTGGCTTTATAGGCATGCTTGTAACCATGATGCCCACAGTGATGGGCATTTTATATTTCTTAAGGCTTACATAGTGGGAGGACACTTGTACACTGCTCTGCAAGGCCTTCCATCTCGCACTCTGCCAGGTAGGCTGTGTGGACATGGCACAGAGGCTGTGGGTCCTTTCAACTGCTGCACAACAGCCCACTGTTTCTAACCCGATTCCCTTCTGACAGGCTAGAGACTGCGCCAGTACGACACAACTGCAAATAAAGCCACCAGGAATCATCCACGGTATGCCTCTTCCAACTATTCGGGGGCAGTGCCTTCTCCCTCCCAGCAGACCTAAAAAGATGTCTTGAAAGGAGACGCCCCCTACTTGTTCCATACTCATGTGGCACCTTTGTGTTAGACACAAAGGACCTTCCTGATAACACTAAGTTAAAAGGCAATTTCTAAAAAATACATGTGTAGGCAAGAGTAGAGAGATACACACCGAAAACTGTCAGTCCTGGGTAGTGGGATTATACTTGACATACGTGTGTGCTTGCTTTTTTTTCCTCCTTGGCTGTGCCCACAGCATATGGAAATTCCTGGGCTAGGGACTGAAGGCACAGCACAGCAGCGACCAGAGCTGCTGCAGTGACAACACTTGATCCTTAATCTGCTGCGCCACAAGGGAACACCTTTGTGTGCTTTCGAAATGGCAATTACATAAAAACCACGATTCATCCAAGATAGCAAAGGGAAGCCAGCACCTTGGAAAAGTTTCTCTATTTCACTTAGGCTGACTACCAAACCTAGAAATTCTTCAAATGAAAGGTCAGTGAGTGTGTTCACTGGAGGAGAGAACAAAGTTAAAAACACTTAGCCCCCTAGGCAAACCATGAAGCAGTTTGGTTTCAAAATCCTTAGGCTCATCACCCAATTTAAGCAGCCCTGCACCAGAGGGCAGGCCTCTCATCCCTAACTCACCTGGGGCCAGGCACTGCTCCTTTCTAGCTGTCTCTCCTTCCACAGAGCACAGAGCTCATAGCATTGTTCCAGGGACTCTGGAAACCGCCCAACACACTAGTAATTTTACATCCCCTTCCTTTTCCCATAAGCATGTCTCACTTTTATGATTAGAACAACCTACGAATGAAATGCATCTTGAAACATTAAGAATACCAAGAACGGAGTTCTCTCGTGGTACAGCCAGTCAAGGATCTGACATTATAACTGCTGTGGCTTGGGTTGTTGCCATGGTGTGGGTTCAATCCCTGGTCCAGGAATTTCCATATGCTGTGGGCATAGCCAATAAAAAGAGAAAGAGATAATGGCAAGAACTCCCAACAGTTCCCTGTGTTCTGCCAATAAGGGTTTTTAGCACTACTGATAGAATTTGTCTCTTCAGAGAAGAAGCTAATAAAACCATAATCTCACCCAAAAATATAAGAAAGCTAATCTGACATTCATTTCTCACAGGTTTACAAATTCCACTCTGGCCCTGATGACGATAGACAAATACATCTTTATTTTTAATTTCTGGCTATGCCTGCTGCATGCAGAAGTTCCCAGACCAGGAATTAAACCCACACCACAGCAGCAACCCAAGCCACCAGAGTGACAACATCGGAACCTTAACCCACTGCACCACAAGGGAACTCCGAAATTACATCTTTAAAAAAGTTTAACTTATGAGTACTGTGATGCCCACAGATATGTTACTTAACTATAAATTCTCTCTTTTTTTTTTTCAGCCATACCCGTGGCATGAGGAAGTTCCTGGCCCAGGGATCAAACCCGTGCCACATCAGTGATGTCAGGTCCTTAATCCACTGGGCCACTGGGAAACCCCTAAATTGTCTTATATTAAAAAAAAAAAAAAAACCTGGACAACAAAATTACCATTAACACTGACATTCTCATCAAAGGGTTCTATTTTTTAGCGTATGAGTGGACCTAGAAATGAAAACAAATTATGCTGAGAATATAAATTTAAAGCACTCAGCATTCTGAGAATGAAACCCTATCAAGAATTTCACCAAAGCCTACCTCCTCAAAAAGACAAACCTATAGTTTCAATAAAATTATCAATAGGGAATGCCTGCTTTGAAAGACCTGTCCCCATTTTCATCCTGATTAAAGATGTATATTACCACCTTTATAAAAATAGTATAGCCAACCTGTGGTTCCCATACTACTGTGCCAAGGTACACCAGGACAGCTGAACCCACGAGTGCCCTGGGATATTTTAAATTTCTGAGAGAAAAACACAGAAATACTTGATATCTGTCAAACAAACACTGCATGGACTACTAGCTTGAGATCCCTTGTTTCAAGACTAGGTCAGGCTACATTCCTCTGGATGATGCTGTATCTTTGCGAAGCTAGGATTCTGCAGCTGCTGTGGGTAAAAGCAGGAACTACACAAAAATGAGTCTGGAGCATGAAATGATTCCAAGGTTTAAAAGGCCTGCCAGGGCTCAGAATGTCAAGAATGAAGTAAGAATACAGCCGATTCTTGAACAACATGGGGATTAGGGGTGCTGACCCTCCAGTCAAAAAAGCCACATGTTACTTTTTAATTGGCCCTTCCTTTTTTGGTGGGGGGTGGTCTTTTTAGTGCCACACCAGTGGCATATAGAAGTTCCCAGGCCAGGGGTCCGACTGGAGCTGTAGCCGCTGGCCTACACCACAACCACAGCAACACCAGATCTGAGCCACATCTGCAACCTACACTATGGCTCAAGGCAACCCTGGATCCTTAACCCACTGATCGAGACCAGGGATCGAACCTGCATCCTCATGGTTATTAGTCAAATTGTTTCCGCTGGAGTTTCCATCATGGTGCAGTGGCAATGAATCCGACTAGGAACCATGAAGTTGCGGGTTTGATCCCTGACCTCACTCAGTGGGTATGGCATTGCTGTGAGCTGTAGTGTAGGTCGCAGACATGTCTCGGATTCCACGTTGCTGTGGCTGTGGTGTAGGCCGGCAGCTGTAGCTCTGATTTGACCCCTAGCCTGGGAACATCCATATGCTGCAGGTGTGGCCTTAAAAGGCAATAAATAAATAAATAAATGTTTCCGCTGAGCCTCAAAGGGAACTCCTAATTGGCCCTTCCTAGTCAAGGCTCCTATCTGTGGGCTTTACCATCTCTGGGTACTGAAGTACTTGCTATGTACTACTGAAAAAACTCATGTAAGTGGACCTACACAGTACAAACCAAGGACATATTAGTCTTTCATTCCATGTTATTTTTTTTAACAAACAAACTTGTTTGGATATAAGTGGCAGCAAGATAAAAAAAACCTGAGATTTAAATAAGGAGCTGGTGAGGCTGTCTATGGAAAGGATACATGCTAATTTCATGAGTGATCCTGTGGCTGCCCACCTGCCCTCCTCCCAAGAGAAAGATTTTTAAAAAGCACTTTACTTTTCGATTTTGATCTCCACAGAATGATGTCTGTCAACATTGGACAATTTTTCCTTCTTCACTTCACATTCTTTTCTGTCAGATAGCTTTTTCCCAGCAGGTTCATTTTTGGCCTAAAATACAACAAAAATAAAATGGCTCAGGGACTAGGTCTTCTGGTCTATGAGCTCTGTTGAGTTACAGCACCAAAAACGGCCTCACCTTCTCTACAGAGATCATTCTTCCATGCAGCTCAGTTCTGTGAAGATGGCTGATACACTTTGTAGCCTCGTCGGATGTCGACATGGTGACAAATCCGTAGCACCGAGCCCCAGGGCTGCGGGCATTGGTCACCACTTTGGCCCCAATAACCTTCATGAGAAAGGACACTCTTATTTTCTCATATAAATAACCATACTTTGTGTCAAAAATTATGAGCAGTTAATTCAGCATCAGAATCATTTCTACTTGTTTTCACTTCTCTGGAAATTGCTGCTTCTCATAACTAACTATTAAAGTGGTTTTAATTAATCCTTACATTATCAAAATATAACTGCTTTTGATACAAAACCAGAGTGACACAATACAAACAAGAAAAGCTAAAGACAGGTAAACTTCACGAACCACAACTTGTCAAATCAAAAATCCTTCCCTCTCGGATTTTTTTCTCCAATTCCACTGTACCCATGGAAAGCTGCAGGGATACTGACTGCGAAGTACACTCCATTTTGTAGGCCCAGGCTGAGAACAGCTCTGCCACAGATGCAGGATGCAGAGGGCTTCTGCTTCCAGTAAGAATGCAGCATTTACCCTCCTGCCAGCTGAAACTAAAAACCTGGAGGAAACGTGGGCAACAAGGATTTGCAGACATAGCACAGGACAGGGACCCCTATAAGTGGGGAACACATGAGGCATGTCTCCTACGACTGCTTTGGCCCACTGCTCAGAAGTTGCAGGCCAGGGGAAGAGGAGAAAGTGGGTGAGCAGGTGGTAGGAGCCCTAAGCTGAGCAGATAGAGCTTGGAGTCTGAGGAGATAGAAGACAGTGAGCAAGCAGAGGAGAGGGCCACACAGGGTAATCCTGAGAGGGATAATACCCCTGACCACGCACTTGTGTGAGGTGTCCACCCAGGCTAGGAAGAGACCCACTGGTAAGGGGTAGAGGGACCAATCCCCAGAGCTCACTCAGGACCACAAATGGTTCACTGCTCACAGAGTGAATCCACCAGCTGGACTGGAAGAGCCTGTAACTGCCAGGCGCATCGGGCTGAGGACTCAGAAGGGTATCGCCTCAAGAATAGACAAAGCAGCCCTGAGCTAAAGGCTGCCCTGGACTAAGGAAGCCTAACAACAGACCTCAGAAGGAGCTGGTAACTGAACTGCATCCCAGGAAAAGCTCAAATGCATTTACAGAGATACAGGAGGAACCAGCACCCAATAAGATAAAAGTCATACCACCTGGCATCCCATCAAAAACAGTGAGGTAGCCAAGAAGGAGGAAAATATGGTTCTGATGAAGAAAAAGAAAAAGAAAAAGTCAATGGAAATGACACAATGATAAGATTAGTGGACAAGGAGTTCCCGTCATGGCGCAGTGGTTAACGAATCCGACTAGGAACCATGAGGTTGCGGGTTCGATCCCTGCCCTTGCTCAGTGGGTCAAGGTTCCGGCGTTGCCGTGAGCTGTGGTGTAGGTTGCAGACGCGGCTCGGATCCTGCGTTGCTGTGGCTCTGGCGTAGGCCGGTGGCTACAGCTCCAATTCAACCCCTAGCCCGGGAACCTCCATATCCCGCAGGAGCGGCCCAAAAAATGGCAAAAAAAAAAAAAAAAATTAGTGGACAAGGAGAGCCATATCCTATATGTTCAAGAAGGCAAAGCAACAACTGAGCATGTCAGGTAAGCATCTGGAAATTATTTATACCCAAATCAGGAATTTCTGCTGTGGCACAATAGGTTGAGAATCCAGCTGCAGTGGGCTGGGTTGCTGCAGAGCACAGGTTTGATCCTCGGTCCAGAGTAGTGGGTTAAAGGACCTGTATTGCCACAGCTGCAGCTCAGATTCAATCCCTGGTCCAGGAACTTCCATATACCTCAGATGTAGCCATTAAAGAAACAAAAACAACAGCAACAAGAACCCAAACCCAATTTCTGGAAAGACTACACTAGATGAAACTGACAGCCAGATGCTAGAGAAGGGAAAAATTAGGGAACTTGAAGACACAGTAAGAGAAAACATTAAAAATGAAACTAAAAAAAAAAAGAAAGAAACTGAGAAAAAAGGTAGAAAAATCAAAATGAACCAGAGCAACAGTGTCATGTGGGACAGCTTGCAGAGTCTTCACAGGCAAGAAGCACAGGAAAAAACTTAGCAAATGAAACCAAAGCACATCAGCAGCAAACAGCTCCAAACCAGTGGTAAGGAGAAAATCTTGAAGGCAGCTACAGTAAGATAAAATACATTGCACACCAAAAAGCAAAGATGGAAACAACAGCCAGCTGGCTGGAAAGAATGGAAGCCAGAAGGGGCAGAGTAAACTGTGCCATCTAGGAGAAAACCAGCCAACTTTTAACTCTATACCCAGCAGAACAAAGGGAAGAGAACAACTTTTTCAAACATACAAAAGCTGCAGGAATTCATCGTCAACAACTCTGCACTATAAGATACGCTTAAGGAAGAAGGTGAATGATATTTGGGGGGGGAACTTGGATATACAAAAGGAAAAAAAAAAAGCACCCAAAGTGGTAAACACACATGGGTAACTCAAATCCCATGGCTTGGAGTTCCTGTTGTGGCGCAGTGGTTAACGAATCCAACTAGGAACCATGAGGTTGCGGGTTCAATCCCTGGCCTTGCTCAGTGGGTTAATGATCCCGCGTTGCTGTGTCTCTGGCGTAGGCTGGTGGCTACAGCTCCAAATTGACCCCTAGCCTGGGAACCTCCATGTGCTGCAGGAGCAGCCCAAGAAATGGCAAAAAGACCAAAAAAAAAAAAAATTACTATATGCCTCTGCAGTTCTACACCTAGGCACTTCCCCTGGATAAATGAAAACTCGTGTTTACACAAAATCCTATAAAATAATGTTTATAACAGCCTGTTCATATCACCAAAAACTGGGCACAATCTAAATGTCCTTCAATGTACGAACAGTATGCCCCAATACAGTGGAACACTACTCAATAATGTAAAGGAATAAACCACTGCTACTCAGTAACATGGATGAATCGCAAAGGCACTATCCTGAGTAAAAGAAACCAGTCCTGGAGTTCCCGTCGTGGCTCAGAGGTTAGTGAACCCGACTAGCATCCATGAGGATGAGGGTTCAAACCCTGGCCTTGCTCAGTGGGTTGAGGACCCAGCGTTGCTGTGAGCTGTGGTGAAGGTTGCAGACCAGCTCGGATCCTACGTTGCTGTGGCTCTGCCGTAGGCTGGTGGCTACAGATCCAATTAGACCCCTAGCCTGGGAACCTCCATATGTCACGGGAGCAGCCCTAGAAAAGGCAAAAAGACAAAAAAACAAACAAACAAACAAAAAAAAACCATGGCTTTTTTCCTTTAAAAACAAAACTAGATAAGCAATGAGATCTTGCTGTATAGCACAGGGAACTATATCTAATCACTTGCGAAGAAACATGATGGAGGATAATGTGAAAAAAAATGCATTTAAGTGTATAACTGGGTCGCTTTGCTGTACAGCAGATACTGACAGAACACTGTAAACTAACTATAATTTTTAAAAAAACCCAAAACCAAAACACACAAAAGTCGATACTGCACTGTGTACTTTATTTAACAGAAATAAAGTATAGGTAACATCACAAAGGCTGGGAGGGGGAAATGGCAGTGTGCTGCAGTAAAGTTCTTAAACTATCCAGGAACTGGTATAAAATCAATGGGAGGAGTTCCTGAAGTGGCTCAGTGGTTAAGGAACCCAAGTAGTATCCATGAGGATGCGGGTTCAACCCCTGGCCTTGCTCAGTGGGTTAAGGATCCAGGGTTGCGTGAACTGTGCTATAGGTCACAGACGTGGCTTGAATCCCGTGTTGCTGTGGCTGTGTCGTAGGCCGGTGGCTATAGCTCTGATTAGACCCCTAGGCTGAGAACCTTCATATGCCAAGGGTGTGGCCCTAAAAAGACTAAAACAAAACAAAAAAAAAAATCACTGGGAGACAGTATGTGATAAGTCATAAAATACCTCAAGACAAATGAAACAAAGTACCAAACCAGAAACATAAAGAAACTTATGAGATGTGACAAAAGCAATACTTAGAAGTTCATAGTGGTAAGTGCCTACATAAGGAACAAGAAAAATCTCCAATAAATAACCTAACTTTATACCCCAAGGAACTAGAATTAAACAATTAAACTAGTTGTATATAGTAAATATAACTAATAAACCACAAATCTTAATACACGGAGCAGAATCAAGCAGATAAACAGAAGGAATCCAAGAAGAGACAGATACAAAACACAGAGCAAGACCACAGAATTAAATCCCCCCCCATACCAAAGCTCATTTTGAACGTAAACCTTCCTGTAGGACATTCAAAGTGAAGCTCGGGACATATAAAAGAGCCTGAGACACAGGAGCCCTGGTTCCAGCTCTGACCACCTTGACACAGTAGTCAACATGAACAAGTCCTCTCTTCTCTCTGGAGATGGGGAGGGGGATCCATGCTCCTGAGGGTCCCAGTAGATCCCGACATTTCCACCCGCGGGGATGGAGAAGCACTGCTCTGCTGGAAGAAAGCCCTGATCTATCCAAAGTACCCCATACCAAGGCGAAGGCGACAGTCTCTGCGGAGTGACCAGATGTCAATTCTTAAATGAGATGAAACTCTGCCCTCTTCCCTCTCCTCAAGGTAAGGAGGCTAAGCCAAACATGGGGTCAAGTGCCCTTTTCATCAAACTATCCCTGCAAGGGCCTCAATTCTGATAACAGAAAAAAACAAATGAGAACAGATTCCACAAAAAGCTCAGAGACCCCTGTCTGTGCCCCTTCCCCCGCTTCCTGTCCTCTGCCCTCAAGCTCCTCACAGCAACCTTTGTCAGTTCATCCAACTGCAGAGTCTTTTCCCCACCACAAGGCCTTCCTAAGTCCTGCTGCTTTGGTCCAGAGCTGAGCTCTGAAGGCCAGGCCAGGTCTAACCACTCAGCCCTCAGCCTAAACATCACTTCCTCAGCTACGTTTGCTGAACCCACCTCCCAAATCTAAATTAGGTCCTTCTACTGTACACTGATGGCACATTGTAATTTTCCTTAAGGTAAACTTACAACACATTGTATGTATTTATTTCTTAAATGACTTTCCACCAGATGTAAGATTCACGATGGTAGTGTCTTTCCAGCTTTACAATCAGTGCCTGATTCTAAGTGAGTGAGTGAACAGGTTTTGGCTTAAGAGTGTTCTATGTCCTTTGGAATGCTTTTTCTGTCCCTAACCCACTCACGAACACCCAATCAAGTGACAAAGATCTAAGCAGAGGGATGACCTGGGCAGCCAGGATGACACAGCTGCCGAGCCTCTGCCTGGAATCCCGGTGAGCAGTACTACACCTACTCCTCCCACAGGCCCCCAGACCAAGGCAGGTGCCATGGCTTCCTATGAGACTACTTCACCTCCCAAATGTTCCTCCGAAGGCTTCTGAACAATTTTCCTCCTGCCCTGTGACCAGCACGTTACTAGGTTTATTTAAGCCATTATCCTGTTCCAGTTCTCAGACTACATCCTTAAGATGACAGCAGACACATGGAAGTCAACTGCTGACTTACTGTTAAAAAGCCCTCAAAACTGAGCATGCCAGCTTTAAGTCTTTGTTCCAAATGATAGTTTCAAGAAGTTGTAACTAACAGCCAGGACATTAAGACTATCGTTTTTATACATCTTTTCTGAGCAATGTTCTTGAGGTATTTGCTCTGCCTATCACCTACTCCCAACCAGGAAACAGAGCTTACTATCCACAACTGGTTAGGCTTTTTCCTCCTTGGAGTTTTTCTTTTTTTTTATGTTTATTTTCCCCCAACCAGAAATAAGAACCAGTAAAATTAACAAAGTGAGAATTAGGTTTCTAAACTTGCATACCTTTCCATATTTGCTGAATAGGTTCTTCAGATCTGTCGCTCGAGTTGTGGAAGACAGTCCACTGACCCACAGGTTCCTTCCGGAACTGCTGCTGATGCGACCTGGAGCAGGAAGGAGAAGATTATGCTTTGCCTCAAGGCATAACAGTAAGGAAGGACCATGCCTAAGACAGCAGCCCTCTCTTACACCCTAACTAAATCCAATCTTGACTTCTCTGATTTAAGAATTTAATCACTGCCAACACTCTGGACAGAAAATGAGAAATCTGGATCACAGAAAATAAGTTTTCTTACTTGAGGAATAATCACATCCATATCAGTTACAAATTCAAATGTCTTTCAAAGATCAGCTCTCAATTAACAGAACAATTTCTAATATTCCATTATTCAACGGGTAGAAAGATTCCTGTCCTATAACAGGACTTTCACTATTCCAGAAATGACAATCCCAACAAAGACATAAAATACTGAAGCTCAACAACATTTAAAACTGTCTTTCAGGATATCATTAAATGATAGATTCCACTAATCCATATAAAACCAAATATTGGATCCAAAATGTGGATACCTGCGGGCCCCTCCCTCCCCAAATAAGGGATCCATAGGTAGCTAGCGCCCTGCCACATAAGCTAATTCATACCTTTTTCATCTTTAATGATTGGCTTTATATCTTTTTCTTCCTTAAAAGAGCTAGAGACAAAAGTTAATGTTACTCATACAGGAAAAAAACGAAAGAACTAAATCAAAAGTATGGTATGTGCTAAAACTGAATACCTACCAGAAAATTAGTCTGAAACAGAATTTTAACAGGCACCTTTACAAGCTTATATTGGAAATCTGACCCCCAAAATACAATGTCAGATTCTTAAAAGTCAATTCGATTTAGCTGAAGATGATAACACTTAACAATTTAAGACCACAACCATAGTAGGTTGAGAAAAACAAAAGGAATTGAAATCACCCATTAAAAATACACAAAGAGAAATAAAACATTCTTTAGAAGTAAACTACAATTGCAGTCTGGCTGGCCAATTGCAGAAAAAACAGCTTATGTGTGTCATTAAACGACCAATGAAAAGGAGATAGCGTCTGGTCTAAAACTGAGAAAAAACAAACCTCATTTTCTGATCAGCGCCCTCACTGGCTGAGGACTCTTTAGGAGCCGGAGGGACTTCATTACAAGCTTCAAAAGCAAACTTCTTCACGTCTTCTTTGCTATCCCTGGGCTCTGGGCTTGAGGCTTCCGGGGGCGCTTCCGCGGCCTCCTCGCTACAGGCTTCCGCGTGCTCTGAGGCTTTACTACTCTGCTCAACTGGCTTCTCTAGCCCTACAGGCTCACAGTCCGTCCTCTCGCCATCGCCTGTCTGCTCCACGGGCTCCCTTTTCACTACCGCTAACAGGGTGTCTGCCTTGCTCGACTGAGCTTGTGCTGTTGACTCGCTGGCCAAATCTAAATCACCCTCCTCCGGATGGGCGCTGCCAAAAAGGTCCTCTTCCTCCGCAAGCTTTCTGTCTGGCCCCACGCTACTTGTATCCTGTGCAAATGGCTGCTCCAGCTCGGAACCTTCTTCTTTTACTGGCTCAGATTTACAAGTTTCCCCCAAAATGTCGAGTATTTTCTCATTTTCTACGGATTTAACAGGAATAGAATGGCACAAGGTTTAATTACCAGGGAAATAAAGCAATCACAAATGCGGAACTGGCACGGCTGCCACACTAACACGAAGAGAACTGCTAGCTACACAGAGATTGGAAAACCCGCGGGTACACAAACTTACACTGGTTACACTACCTGCGCTCCAACCGACTGCTAGAGTAAGCCTCTACGCTACATGGAAGAGAAAAGGCCCCCACAGATTTAAACACCTACAACCACGTGGTTGCTTCAACAGTCTTCTTCATGTGTTTCTGTTCAAGTCTGGGTCTTCAGCTTATTTTTCCAACGTCCAAGGTGCTGAATCGAATGCAATCACCATTCACTTAACGGCTCAATTTCCAAATTTCTTTGCAATTCTTTTAACAGTAAAGTCCAATAGGAAAAGCAGACACTCTTCCGCCAGCAGGAGATAAACGCAGTCCAGAAGGGGAACAATAAGTTGGAAATTTTCATGAAGAAACTCTGTTTCCTCTTCTGGAATCCAGTCACTTCTTAGGTTGTAAGTGCCCTGACCACTGCTTTATCCTGCCTTAACTGCATTAATCAAAATGACTGCAGCAAATATCACAAGATCTGTTTCATGTGTAGAAACACATGGAAGAATCACGAAGGAGTGGGGGAAATTACTTATATGCCACTCTGTGTGGTTAGAGAGATGAAAATAATCACTACATCTCACAAATATATTTGACCTCCAGAAACCAGAACAGCACTTCCACAGATCTGGTGATACGAATGGGTTTCCAATCTCTGATCCTTGTACGATCTGGATTGTCCACCATTAAAATAATTTACAAGACCATAACACAGCTTAAAATATATAGACAGCTTGAAAAAAAGAGCGAGAAACTTTCAAACCATAACTGTCGTGTTTCTCTTATCAGTACCTGGCTCCAATAGAGGCTGTTCTTCAATATCCTATTGAAAGAAAAAAGAAGACAAAGAAAATTCACAAAGACTTTAAAAATTGGGCAGATTCCCCTAACAGATACAACTTCCAATTACGTATGAATAAATCCTTGCTCCAAACAAGATTCTCCCAATGTATTGCAATCTAGGGAGTTCTCTTGTGGTGTAGCAGGTGAGGATCCAGTGTTTTCACTGCAGCAGCTGGGACTGCTACTGTGGTGGTACCAACTGGGAACTTCCACATGCCATGGGTGCAGCCAAAAACAAACAAACAAAAAGCCCCAATGCATTCCATTCTACAAAAGTTCAATGAAGAGAAGCTCATTTTGTTGGTTTTGCCCCAACAGAAGCCTACTGGTAGCAATAATACTGCCTGCAATTCCCGTCTTGGCGTTGGTTGACTAATGACCTCCATAGCTGGCAAACACTTCCACAATCAAGACAGAGGTCACACAGATGGCCACTGCTTTATACATGACTTGCGAAAAATGTATTTCTCTCGACATAGAACTGTTCTTTATAACTGGAACCTGAAAGCAAACCCCCTTTCTCTACCCTGCTCCATACCTCACCTCTCCCTGACCCTTCCCTGTACTGAACACAATGGCTCATGGACTTTGGTAGTCAAGGCCCACCCTGCATTCTCCAGCCCTACAACAAGCCACTCTCTCTTCTGTCCCAAAGTTTCCTTTCCCCCTTCACCCAGCTAACTGACTCATCTGACCTCAATTCAAATTGCACTTCCTCTGGGAAGCCTTTCAGTGCTTTTATAGCCCAAGTGCCTGAACTTCTCCCCCATCGAACTTCTCTTCAATTCTAGTTATACTTTCTTTGGTCAAGAACACCACAGCCCCTAGGCTATAAAACCTATTGCTGACTAGTTTGGCTCAACTTCCTATCCCATCAGACAGTTTAGGAGCGATGCTCAATGATTAGTTTTTTTACATACAGGCACACACACATTCTTTTCCATGACAGAAAATTAACCACTCGCATGGTTAATGTCAGCCATGCAGAAGCAGGTGCTAAGTTACCGGAGGTACTTTGAAGTCCAACGAAGCATCCAAAGTGTTCTCAAAACCTTCCCCATCCACCTGTAAGACAAAACACAAGACTACTTTGTGGAGACAGAACTATGAATGCCAAGGCCTTTACCTCACCACCTTCCAGGCCTCTTTGGCTGCTACCACCATCTCCAAGCCCCTTGCTGGATTACAGAAGTCCCCCTAATCCCAGGGGATACACTCCAAAAACCCTAACGTCAAAAACCTCAGACAGCACCAGACCCTAAATCCTGTTTTCTCCTATCCTAGCAGGCAGTGTATATAGTGTGGGTACACTGGACAAAGGGATGATTCTTATCTCAGGTAGCATGGTTTCATCTTGCTACTCAGACAGTGTATAATTTAAAACATACAAATTGTTTATTTCATTTAATATTTTTAGACCCTGGTTGACTGCAGGTAACTAAAACCTCAGAAAGCATAACCATGGCTAAGGAGAGGACTGCTATATTCAGTTTATCACCTGCCTCCCTTCCCATTTCAGGACTAGGTGACAGCAACATCTGACAGTGGCTCAGGGGGTTAGCGTTCTGTTGGCACTGGTCAAATGAATGAATGAGCAAATTCACTTCCCAGGCAGCTTCCACACACTAGTGGTTGTCAGCATACATTGTGCAGCCTCAGAACTTCTGAAGCTGAACTCAAAAGGAAAATGAACTCTGCACTCCTCCAATTTCATTTGATAGCAGCAACTGGGCACTTTCTTATAGAGTACTTCATTTAAAATATTTAACTTGATGGTTTACTCTTTTTACTATGCAAAAGAAAAACTTTATCTTACAGATATATAAAAATTGAAGGCCTTTCACCTTTTTTTTTTTCCTTTTTTCTATTACTTTGGGCCGCTCCCATGGCATATAGAGGTTCCCAGGCTAGGGGTCGAATTGGAGCTGTAGCCACAGGTCTATGCCAGACCCACAGCAATGCGGGATCCGAGCCGTGTCTGCAACCTACACCACAGCTCACAGCAACACCGGATCGTTAACCCACTGAGCAAGGGCAGGGACCGAACCTACAACCTCATGGTTCCTAGTCGGATTTGTTAACCACTGCACCACGAGGGAACTCCCCTTTCACCTTTTCAAGTGAAATATAAAAATTTCCCTTCCTTAATATTTTTTCTTTTTTCCTTTTCTAGATCTAAAACTTATGACCTGGGAGTTCCCGTTGTGGTATAGCAGAAACAAATCTGACTAGGAGCCATGAGGTTGCAGGTTTGATCCCTGGCCTTGCTCAGTGGGTTAAGGATCTGGCATTGCCGTGAGCCATAGTGTAGGTCACAGACGTGGCTCAGATCTGATGTTGCTGTGGCTGTGGTGTAGGCCGGTGGCCACAACTCTGATTAGACCCCTAACCTGGGAACCTCCATATGCTGCAGCTGCAGCCCTAAAAGGACAAAAAGACCTCGAAAAACATACGAAAGACAAAAAAAAAAAAAGTAAAACTTATGACCTGGATGTTTCCATTAACCAAGAAGTCGGAAGTCCACGCCATGGAAATAATTAACATACACCAGGATCATGATGAAAGAGGACAATTCAAAGCTCAATGCTACCCTAGGCCAAGTTGTGGTGATATCTGGAATTTGTGACTTTTGACCATCAAGGTTTAAAGTTTACTCCTAAAAGGGCACTACCTCCCCTCCCCAGTTTAAAGCTATAATGCCTTAAATAAATGAAACCAAACTAAGGTGGCTGGGTATGTTAAGGCAGTAAGATTAAACTGGCAATTAGTTCTAGGAAGGCCACCACAGAGAGGTCTATGCCAAAAGGCTATGAGTGAAAAGCTGGGAAAGCAACACTGGTAATGGAATTAAAGCCGTCTCTGATATACAAGAAAATTAATAGTGGACCCCTTTAATTGGAGAGATTCTTCTGGAGGGACAAATACTTTTCTTCACTGTATTTCACACCTTTTAATATAACTGTCTAAACTTATGCATGGAATACACTTTTTTAAATTTATTTTTTTAGCGGGAGTTCCCGTTGTGGCACAGTGGTTAATGAATCTGACTAGGAACCATGAGATTGCGGGTTCAATCCCTGGCCTTGTTCAGTGGGTTAAGGATCTGGCGTTGCCGTGAGCTGTGGCGTAGGTTGCAGATGTGGCTCAGATCCTGTGTTGCTGTGGCTCTGGCGTAGGCTGGTGGCTACGGCTCCGGTTACACCCCTAGCCTGGGAATTGCCATATGCCACAGGAGTGGCCCAGAAAAGGCAAAAAAGAAAAAAGAAAAAAAAAAATTATTTTTGTAGGGCTGCACCTGCAGCATATGGAGGTTCCCAAGCTAGGGTTTGAATCTGAGCTGTAGCCCCCCGCCTACGCCTATGCCACATAGGACCTGAGCCATGTCTGTGACCTACACCACAGCTCATGTTAACGCCAGATCCTTAACCCACTGATCAAGGCCAGGGATCAAACCTGAGTCCTCATGGATGCTAGTCAGATTCATTTCCACTGAGCCACGTCAGGAACTCCCTTTCTATAACTTTTTTATACCTTTTATTTAAAAAAATACTTTTACCAATACCGTCAGTGTTTCATTTTATGACTTATGCTGAGAAAGTATCTCCTATCCAATTATAAAAATATTCTCCAATACCACAGGGAAGGTATCCATTAGCAAATATCCGACCTGTGTGGAATTTAAATGGATATGATTTACCCCAAGGTTTAGACATCAAATTAAGTGTTTGTTTATGTTGACTGGTGATTTAGCCCCATGTCATCAATCAACCACCAGCATGTTCTGGTACAGATGAAAAGCAAATAAGCACCAAGGAGCCCCATAGCTGCAGCGCGTTGCACCACACCTGTGTTACCTACAGCATGTCCTGTGAACTGAGCAGGGAGCTCCCTTAGTTGCTCGGCCACGTAGTCTTTGCTCTCACAAAGGGACTCGAGAATGCTGTCAGTGCCATCCTCCCCGAAGTCTGGAGCACTGCTATTCTCGACTTCGGTTTCTTCTAACACACTAACATCCATCATGTCGATGTTCTGCAAGCTCTCCAAACTTGCTTCCATATCCTCCTGTAACGAGGAACGAAAGGCGTCAACAACCAGGTGGACTAGGACACGGAGTTCCTGCCGCCTTCTCTGCTGTGACACCACATACCTGTCCATCTCTGGAATCTTCTTCCAAGCCATTGTCTTCTGTGCCTTCCTCCTCCATCTTTTGTCCTAATTATAGAATAATTGTGCAATCAGACAACACTCGGGGTTCTGGCCTCATAATCAGTGTACATAGGATCACACACAGTTCAATCTTGGAGCGAACATGGGACAAGGAAGCTAAATATGCCTGTCTTCTATCATGTATAATTTCGTCTCAACAGGAACATGAAAAAAATCTAGATTTCTGAATCCTATCAAGGTAATCTGACTTTATACCAAATATCCAAGCTTTCAAAACCACTCCAAACTAAGACTAACATCCCCCCCAAAAAATGGGCAAAGGATAAAAACAGGCATTTCCCAACAAGTATATTTAAAAATGTAATGCCTAGGAGTTCTCTGTTGGTACAGAGAGAGTGAAGGATCCAGCATTGTCACTGTGGCGCTTGTTCATTCCCTGCCTCAAGAACTTCCACATGCTGGGGGCTAGGGGGTGGGGTTCATCCATACAGTACCCAAAGAACGGCAACCTAACATCATGTGCTAAACTATGGACCTACTGGTTCCCCTAAGCTCTACCCACTGAAAGCAGGTACCCTGCCTTTCATCATTCTTCACCCAGAACTTTTTTTACAAGAGAAAAAGGCAAATACTAACATAAAGTCGATCTTCACCCTGTGTTTTGTGAACGCCATGGGACTACTGAGAGTTAATATTAGGTATTTCCAATGGAGCTGGAAGGAAAGGAAAATGAAAACTTCTAGACTTAGAAGGAAAGTGAAATATTTGGGCTCCACATGTATCAAAACCCTTAAAAATGTACACACTCTTTATTCTTGAATTACCCTTAGGACACACACTAAAATGTCTGACAAGGAATTCAAAACAAAGGTTATTTATCTCATACAACACACACAGACTAAACAACCAAAATTGGAAAAAAAACATGGCACACTTTGTTCACGTGGGATGCCAGTATGAGGAGTCAGTGGGGGCATGATGTGTAATTTGGTGATGTTTGGTGACACAGCATTATGACCAGAAGTGCTACTGGCATGTAGTGGATGGTTGGGATGCCGCCCAACAATGGGACTTGTCCTACCACAAAGCACTCCATCCAAATGGGTAAAAGTGCTGAGTTTGCAAAACTCTGCGGCATAGCACACATTTTGCACCTTGAAAAAAATTATGCTTTTAAAGGCTATTTAATAATATGGGAACATGCCCACAGAACTACCACACAGATCAACTTTTATTAAAAGGCACATTTTAGGA
This sequence comes from Phacochoerus africanus, assembly GCF_016906955.1. NCBI lineage: Eukaryota > Metazoa > Chordata > Mammalia > Artiodactyla > Suidae > Phacochoerus > Phacochoerus africanus. Next base: position 73,505,719 of record NC_062547.1, on the reverse strand, counting down.
GTTCCCGTGGTGGCACAGCGGAAATGAATCTGACTAGGAACCATGAAGTTGCGTGTTTGATCTCTGGCCTTGCTCTGTAGGTTAAGAATCCGGCGTTGCCGTGAGCTGTGGTGTAGGTCGCAGACACAGCTCGGATCTGGCATTGCTGTGGCTGTGGTGTAGGCCAGCAGCTGTAGCTCTGCTAAGACCCCTATCCTGGGAATCTCCATATGCCGCACCGTGGATGCAGCCCTAAAGACTAAAAAAAACAAACAAAAAAAAGCACGTTTACACATGCCAAGTGTTGAAGATGCAGGTGTAAAACACACAGATGAATATGGCTAAGACAATTTATCAACTGTGGTAAAGATGCTGAGCAATAAGAGGCACTTTCTTTTCATATACATACTTTATGTTTTCAAAGTATCTAAATCTATCATAATAACTTTTATAATAATTTTTAAAATGAAAAAACTGAAAGAAACCTCAATCTTTGATAAAACATGCCAACTACAATTTCTACACCTTAAGTACTGCCATTATTGTCAATGATTACTCAAGAAATGTAGTTTTATTACATGTTGGGCACCATGCTGTTTAAATTTTTTAATACTCCCTGCCCACACTAGCAGATTTTTTTTTTCTTGTCTCTTTGCCTTTTCTAGGGCCGCTCCCGCAGCACATGGAGGTTCCCAGGCTAGGGGTCAAATCGGAGCTGTAGCCACAGGTCTATGCCAGACCCACAGCAACGCGGGATCAGAGCCGTGTCTGCAACCTACACTACATCTCACGGCAACGCCTGGATTGTTAATCCACTGAGCAAGGCCAGGGATCAAACCCACAACCTCATGGTTCCTAGTCAGATTCATTAACCACTGTGCCACGACGGCAACTCCCACACCAGCAGATTTATCATGTGGATTTGATGCAAGAATTTGGGGAGTTCTCTGGTGGCCTAGCTGTTAAGGATCCAGCATTGTCACTGCTGTGGCACAGGTTGGATCCCTGGCCTGAATACTAAAAACACAGCAAAAAAAAAAAAAAAAAAGGGATTTTGGTTCCACTCCAAAGCTGGCAATCCAAAACTCAAGCTGTACCACCCCCCTTTATGCCTAAAGCCAGCATATCCCTTTGAAATACAGTTTAAAAATGTTTGGGGAGTTCCCGTCGTGGCTCAGTGGTTAGCGAACCTGACTAGTATCCATGAGGACACAGGTTCGATCCCTGGCCTCGCTCAGTGGGTTAAAGACTCGGCATTGCTGTGAGCTGTGGTGTAGATCACAGACGAGGCTCAGATCTTGTGTTGCTGTGGTGCAGGCCGGCAGTTATATCTCTGATTTGACCCTTAGCCTGGGAACCTCCATATGCCACTGATGCAGCCCTAAAAAAACAAAAGATGGGAAAAAAAAAAAAAGTTTGGTAATTGCACCTAATTTCTCAGCCTCAAAGAGTAGCCTGCAGTGTCCACAAAGGATGTAAATAGGAGAGCTGTAGACTAGAAAGCTTCACTAAGCGATACCCTGAATGGGAGTGAGATGAATGCTAGGCCTGGTCTTGGCTGACTCAAAGCGGAAAAGGGCGTGGGGAAAACTGAATAGGGGACAGGCACAGATTACAGAAAACCACATTTTAATCTCAAACATAACCTAATTCAAAATTTTAATCTTTCAAAACACACCCAGCTTTCAACCTTTTTGCCCATTTAGATAAGTTAGGGAAAATACCTCTTATTCTGATTTAGAATGGAATTTTCTCTCAGTTTAGCTACTTTTTACTTTTGACAGGCATGAATGCCTATAATTAGTCCAACTTTGTGGCAGTCTTTGGAAACCAAATTTCTACTAACATTAAGGACCTAATTTCAACCAGGACCATGAGGATCTAGCACTTTATATAACTAACCAGGTGTCCAAATACCTCCAAAGAACACACTAGCTCTACGACTTCTGCCCCAGGACCTCGACTACTTGTTTCCTCCCTGGGCTTTGGGGACTTCTCTGAAAAAGGGAAGAGGAAGGGACTAGTTCCTTCTAATCCTAAATTCCAGCTACAACTAGCTCTATTGGTATAAACACTCTCTATACCAATGGAAATAACAATTGTCAAGGTTTTTCTGACAAAATGCTAATGCAAGTAGCTCTGATTTGATCTGTGCTTTTAACCCAAACTTCCAGACAAGAATTTGAAGCAGCCAGCTAAGGTTTAGCTTTTTAATTATTCAAAGAACCCTGTTAGGAAGCAAGAACATTTTTGAAAGTAAACCTTGAACCTTAGTTTTAAATGAGCACCTACACACAAAAATGTTTTAAACAATAAGTTGTTTCACCTACTCAAAACCAGACTTTAAGAGCACGAATAACTTGACAGCAAAAGCACAAGGACATATTTATATGTTTCCTGCTAAAGACCCAACCCTCACAACCCGTATTTATTTGTGCAGTGTTTATACTTGAAATAGAGTTTCATGAGCAGCAAACACACACCAATTTTTAAAATTAAATTTAAACTTAAGTCTCTTAAATAACCTAACTCAAAAATGTAACATTCCAGAACGTGTGCACAAGATTTTAACACATGAGTTTTGGAAAAGTCCTTCTAGAAAAAGTTGTTAAAAAATGTAAATTGAGGAGTTCCCGTCGTGGCTCAGCAGTTAACAAACCTGACTAGCATCCATGAGGACACGGGTTTGATCCCTGGCCTCGCTCAGTGGGTTAAGGATCCAGCCTTGCCGTGAACTGTGATATAGGTGGCAGATGTGGCTCAGCTCCCTCACTGCCGTGGCTGTGATGTAGGACGGCAACTTCAGCTCCAATTGGACCCCTAGCCTGGGAACCTCCTTATGCCTCGGGTGCGGCACTAAAAAAACAAACAAACAAAAAAAGTAAATTGAGGTTGCTGAAAATACTGCTACAAAATCTTTTATTTCTTCTTACTTTTGAACCAGCTGTTTCCCATTGTCTGAACTCAGCACCTCTTTTTTATTCCTTTTTCCAGCTATAGGTTCCTGAATACTAAAAACATAGCAAAAAAAAAAAAAAAAAAAAGGATTTTGGTTCCACTCCAAAGCTGGCAATCCAAAACTCAAGCTGTACCACCCCCCTTTATGCCTAAAGCCAGCATATCCCTTTGAAATACAGTTTAAAAATGTTTGGGGAGTTCCCGTCGTGGCTCAGTGGTTAGCGAACCTGACTAGTATCCATGAGGACACAGGTTCGATCCCTAGCCTCGCTCAGTGGGTTAGACTTGGCATTGCTGTGAGCTGTGGTGTAGATCACAGACGAGGCTCAGATCTTGTGTTGCTGTGGTGCAGGCCGGCAGTTATATCTCTGAGGTTGAACTGGAGCTGCAACTGCCGCCCTATGGCACAGCCACTTCAACAATGGATCTGAACTGCATCTTCAACCTATGTCGCAGCTTGAGGCAATGCTAGATCCTTAAGCCACTGCGTGAGGCCAGGGATCAAACTCACATCCTCACAGAGACAACACTGGGTCCTTAACCTACTGAGACACAACGCAAACTCCTGAACTCAGCACGTCTTAAGATGAATGGACACATACAGCTTTGAAAATTTTTTTGTAGCACCTTTCAAGAGAACAAGTCCATCATATAGAAGTTTCAAATTATACTATCCTTATCACAGTAAATTTTGATAATGAGGACAACATCTAATGAGGTTCCTAAGTTTTATGAAATTAAATACTTCCAAAAATAACTGAACTCAGCCATAAAAAGGAATGAAGTACTGATACGCGTTATATTATAAATAAACTTTAAAAACAATGCTCTGTAAAAGAAGCCAGACACAAAAGCCACATGTTACATGATTCCACTTATATGAAATGACCAGAATAGGCAAATTCTCAGAGACAGAACCTTGACTACATATTGCCAGGGGCTTGGGGGAGAGGAAGATGAGAATGAGCACAGGGGGCTCTTCTTGGGATAACGGAAATGATGTCAATCTAGTGGTGACGGTTGCGTAGCCATGTAAATACTAAAAACCACGGCATTATACACTTTAAACTGGTGAGTTTTACAGCATGTGAATTAAAAAAAAAAAAATCATGCTGGTAAAATATAGCCTAGGTGCAAATAATCCAACAATCTATTTTGGACTCTAGAGAAGTTGGGTTCTATTTGGTCTCAGGTTGGTGTCATTTTCCTTGATTTGAGACCTATTTTTTGAACCAGGAAGGAAGCCAAGGAGACCAGTTGGGGCAGCTTTAAGAGTGTGCCTTACTCTAGCTCTTTTTTAATCGCAGTGACAAGAGCTGAGATGTTCCTAGTATGTATTTTAATTTAACTTGGCACCTACAGAGCTCTATTTCCCCCAGCACTCTGATGGAACCACATGTTAGGTAGTAGAAAAGTAAGCTAAATGGAGGAAAATGAGGTCCAAAGGAGCTTTTCTGACCTGGGGAGCAGGAAGACTGCTAAAAAACCAGTTCTCTACATTAGCGCTCTGAAGGCAGAGGCCCCAAGCAGCAACAAGTACAAGTGGATACCTTTAAGGCATCTCTTTGTTGTCTTCTTGCTTGTGGCTTCCAAGGCGATGCCAATTTCATCAGGCCCCTGCCCTTCTTCCTTCACAGCCTATTAGGAAGAGACAGATTTTAACATTACTAAAAACTGCAGGGCATGTACTGTTCTCTTTTAAGCAATGACTTCCCTGTGAACAAAGGTGAACCCTTCCTTGCAAAAAGCAAGTCTGGTTCTGCTATCTGGGCTGCAAACCCCAAAGGCACAGGATGATCCCAGTACCCCCTAGTTCTCTCTGGGCTCCTCACCCAAAAGGCAGACAGTTCAGAAACAGGGTCAATGACAAGTTCCAAAATGATCCCTAACCTCCAAAATGCCCCTGCTCTAAGTCAACAAAGTAACAGGCAGAAAGGCGGCAGGGGCAAAGGGCTGAGGAGCTGGTCAACCCAGCCATCTTTGACCTGAGATAGAAAAACACCCATCAACCTGGGTAGAGGAGAGGTTAGTGGTTCCACTCAACAAGTATCCCAGTGCCTTCTGGGCCTGGGGGTGCGCGGGGAACCCAGGGAACTCACAAGGTCCTGACCCTCAAGAAGCTAGTTCTGATTTGGGAAATGACAACGCCCCGCCCCAGTTTGTGTCAAGTGCCCCTGAGGTGGGAGCAATAAACACAGGATGGTGCGATATGGAGTCAGGGAAGTGCAGCAGAACTTAGGGAGGCTGGTCGGCGACTCGACATCTCAGACCCCAAAATGACAAGGCGCCAGACAGTTGTTGACCTGGGAGAGGAGCAGTCCGGGGGGAAAAGCAAGGGAGGAACAAAGGTCCTGGGGCAGGACCCAGCAAAGCACCCCCACCCCGAGAAATCTCAAAGGATCTTCAGTCTTGGATCTCCAAGAAAGAAAACCTCTCCAAGACAGAAAACCTCAAAGGATCTTTCTCTCTTGGATCTCCAAGACAGGAAACAAGAGCAAGTAACGGAAAGCACTTGTCCAAGGTCACACAAACAGTCTCCAACCCAAACCCCGGTTGCAGTCTAGAAGCCACCCTGCAGCTATAGTGCGCTTTCAGCACTCTTGAAACGACTAACTAGAAAAAAAGGACGAGGCAAGACACAGAGGAGCGGTGACGAGCCAAGGTCACACAGCCGGATCCCCGCGGTCCCTGACAGCTCGGGCTGGGTTCGGCCACGAGAGAAGCGGGCCGGAGGCGCGCCGGGCCCGGGAGTCACGGTGACAGGCCCGCTCGGGGGCGTGCCCCAGCTTCCTGCGCCACCCCAGGGCCCCTGGTTGCCTCACCTTCTTGAGCCGCTCCATCAGGACGCTCTTGTTGCCACCCGTGTCCAGGTTCCGCTTCTTCAGCTCCGCCCGCAGATCGATCACCCGCAGGTCGCTGAGCCGCCGCGTCCCGGCTTCTGAAGCGCCCGAAACGACACTGGCCGTGCCAGAACCCGAGTCACCGGACCCTGCCGGAGACTCCGCCATCCCGGGCAGCCCGTCTCCGCCACCTACTCTTCACACCGCCGGCGGCAGTAGCGGCTCTGAACACAAAATGGCGCCGCCGGCGAGGAAAACGCACTCGCTTCCTCCCGCCCAGTTTTTCCGGCAGCGCATGCGTGAGGCCCCTACCGGGATTCTTAGCAGCAAGCACGCTAGCGCGTCGACCAAACGCACGTGACCCGGCACAACGCGCAGGCGCCGTAACTGCAGTACGCATGTGTGCCGGCTGATCGCGGCGGGAGGCCAGCAAAACGCAACACGCCTGCGCGCAGTTCCCCAAGTCTCTCACCACGCATGGGCAGACGCGACCGGGAGCGTCGAACCCGCGCCGGGTGCGCCTGCGCAGGAGCGAGGCGCGCCGGGGCGGCTGGAGCGGTTCCCTCTCAGGCGGCGCCATTTTGTGCTAGAAGCCGAGATAAATCCTGCCCGGTTCTGTGTCAAGTGGGCGGCGGAGCCAGGGTCCCTGGAATGGCGGAGGCTCTGTCAGGCCTAGGCGATTCGAGTGCGGCGGGCGCAGCCGCTCTGAGTTCCGCCTCGTCGGAGACCGGGACGCGGCGCCTCAGCGACCTGCGGGTGATTGATCTGCGGGCGGAGCTGAGGAAACGGAATCTGGACTCGAGCGGCAACAAGAGCGTTTTGATGGAGCGGCTCAAAAAGGTGGAGCCGGGGCCTTGGGGGTGGGCAGGAAGTGGGTTGGGGGACCCCGGCAGCCACGACGGTGGCGTCCTGGCCTCGGGGTCCGCCCCCGGCCCCGTCTGCGGCCTGCTTTGGGCCTGGCGCTCAGCGCTTCTCCCCGCTTCTCTCTGGCTCCGACGGGAGCTCCAGGTTCAAAGTCTAGAGTCGCATCGGGCCGAGACTGGGGAAGCAAACGGGGGAAGTTTGGGGTGACGGGTGACATCGGCCAAGGCCTGTGTTTTCCGCATCATTCACTGTTTTTTAGGGATTTTTTTTCGGTTGGTTTCATCCCAGTCTGCGAAAGTGGACGCGGAACCTTGAAATCCTCATTTCTTCCGCGGCGTGGGGACTGGGCCAAGGTCATTCGACCCGAGTGGGGACGTGGGGATTTGAACCCAAGCCGGCTGATTGCCTGAGCCCGTGCGGGCCGCACGGTTCTTCTTTGGGAAGATAGATGCTCCTTGATCCGTTATGGCCTTGAAGCCTTGAATGAACTGTTAACAAAGTAATCGTTCCGAAAAAAATTTTCCAAGAGAGAGAAAAAACGGCTTAGGGACCTTCCAGCACGGACTCGGGGACACAGCACGCAAAGGGAAGTGCAGTTAGCAATCGCGAGATAGAACATAGAGGGTTGGGGAGAGGGCTCTGCCAGGCCCAGGGGCCTGATCTTGGGCATGGAAGACATTTACTACCCCTCCTCGATCCTGTTTCTTTTTGTGTTCGAAGAGGAAAGTAATAGTTCTTCCGTGCTAGGATTAAGTAAGATGGCATGAAACAGGCTTGGCGTGTTGCCTAGCACATGTAAACACTCAGAGGTAGTAGGATCGCTGTTACAAGTCACTTTTCTTTCTGTGCCACCGTTTGATATTGGCAAGAGGCAGAGGGTGGTTCTAACCCCTGTCTTGAGGGGTTCTGAGGGATGCGTGTGAAGAGCAGTGAGTTTAAGTAAATGTTGGCGCCTTTCTGTTTCACCCTATGGTTTGCTTTATTCCTGTGGCTTCTTTCTTTGCCTTTTTGCAACCTAGGGACACTTGTCTTGGGTCTTCCTTGTAATCGCTAAGCCTTGCCACTTAATCCAACACCCCCCACCCCACCCCCAAGCCCTCCAGACAGTGCGGTTTGTGACTCATTCCACCCTCCTGCCTCCCAAACAACTGAGGATTGGGGGTTTATTTATTAATTGATATTTAGAGGAAGTGGGGATTATTTTCTTTTATCTGGTTGAGAAGCTCAGGCTTGAGAGTGGTGAATTACTTCCCTTGAGTCAGTTGGGTCTAACTCGGAAAGCCTGTGTTTCTTTCACTATGGATACTAACTTCCTTTACTCAGACAGGTTAGGCATTTGATTAAGATGTTTACCTGGAAAAGATGCAAGCAGGATGAGGGTTGAAGGCACCGCCCCCTGCCCCCTGCCCCCCATCCATGTTGTTAGTAACCTCCAGAACCTCTTGTCAACAAAGCCAAACTGGGGGGGGGGGGGTATCCTTTTTCCCTTTGTCTACAAGCCTGCAATGCTGATAAGATGGCACTGAACCTTCCTGTCAGGCTGGTGAATGAGACTGGTGTGTGACTTCAGAAATCTTCTGTCACTAGCATCTCTGAGGGGACAGATCCATCTTTCTTCCTTTTCAGTTTCCTAGGGATGTGCTCAAATTACAAAAATACTATCAGTGTACACACCTATCTGCTACTCTGCCCAAGCAAATCTGGGAGTACTGATGTTTTTCTCTTCTATGTCTATCAGCTAGTTTTTCGTCCCTTTGTGTTTTTTTTTTTTTTTTTTAAGGAAGGGCAAAAGAGGGAAAGGTGGGGGGAACACACAAAGTGTAGTTTGCCGAGGCCCAAAAGAATCAGTCATAGCCTATAGTTCCCCCTAGGGATGATGCTATAAACACTACACCCAGAGATACACTGAGGGTCAAACTGGTACACCTGTCTGAGGTAGTTCTTGTACCAGAATCTTGGTGTTCCAGAATCTTCTTTCCCCAGGAAGAGGGTGAGGAACTTTCTGTGCTTTCCTTGATCCCAGGAGATAACTCAGTCTTCTGGTTCTGGCTTCAGAGAAAAGGGAGGGATTTTCTTTGTTTCTGGTAGAGATTAGGTATGGAGCCCCCTAGCCCCATTCTAAATTTAGACTGGGAGACTCCAGAGAATCTTTGAAGCTGTTTACAAATAGTCTTTGAAATGGGTTTAAACAGAACTATTGTTCACAGGATAGTCTGGTAGAGAAAGGGTTAACAAAATATAAATGTGAAACTCAGTATCTCAGGATATCAGCATTGACAAGTTCAGTTTTTTTTTTTTTTCTCCAGAGTGCCTCCTTGGTGCCTGGCACAGTGCTGAGCATGAGTGGGGGCTGTTCAAGTAAACAGTGGGCTTTTGGAGTGGGAGGTGAGACTTGTCAAGAGAGCCTCATAATTCTGTATCTGATGAAACAGGTCCCCTAGTGGCTGAGAGTGGGACCTTTGGAGTCAGTCATAAATATGTGTGATAGGATGAGGTAGTACATGTCACATCCCATCCCAGGCCACACACAGCAGGAAATCAGCCAGTGAGTGTTAGTATTCTGTCCTGACGGTGCTGAGTACAGGCATGGCAGGGAGAGGGGGTCAGGGAGGGTCAGACAGCACATTGTTGAGTGAAGTCATACATAATTGGAGAGTGTGCCTTTTCCTTTCTGAGTTCTTTTGGGCCTAGGAACAAGGTGAATCAGATTGTGGTGATAATATTAAATAAAAGCCTAAGGTTTGGTGAGTGCTTGCTTTATGTGCATAATGATAATTCTTGGAGTTCACTCATGGCTCATCGGGTTAAGGATCTGGTGTTGTCACTGCTGTGTGGCTCTGGTTAACTTCTGTGGTGCAGGTTCCATCCCTGGCCCAGGAACTTTGCATGTCATGGGCACAGCCAAAAAAAGTAAAAGAATTTTCACAACAGCCTTCCAGAGTAAAGACTTTTCTTAATTAGTCCCGTTTTCCCAGTAAAAGAGAAAATCAGAGCTACTAAGTAAACCCATCTAAGATCTGGTAGGTCAGAGACCTTAGGCCAACATAGACTGGGCGAGAAAAGGACCATTCCAGATCAGCTTCTGTGAAATTCAAATCTGGATGCTGCCTTTTTGAATGAACTTTTCTTTTGTCTTCCCTTTAGGCAATTGAAGATGAAGGGGGTAATCCTGATGAAATTGAAATTACCTCTGAAGGAAACAAGAAGACATCAAAGAGATCCAGTAAAGGTATTGCAGATTTTATAAGCATTGCTAATGTTAGGAGTTTATTTGAAAAATCTGGCTCTCTTTGCTAATGTGCCTCTGGACTGCCCTGATTTAAAGAGGACCTTGAAAGGTTTGCAGTTTCTTTCAAGATCCCTACACTATATTTTATCTCCATTGTACTTGGAAATTCAGAAGATGGAAGGGTTGTTTACACCTCTACTCATTTTCCTCTGTAGTTTTCTCAGCAGCCCTTGCTTATCTAGACCCTTAACCTTCTTTTAAAGTCAAGAGTATTTAGGATGGGCGTTCCCGTCGTGGCTCAGTGGTTAACGAATCTGACTAGGAACCATGAGGTTGCGGGTTCGATCCCTGGCCTTGCTCAGTGGGTTAAGGATGTGGCATTGCCGTGAGCTGTGGTGTAGGTCACAGACTCGGCTCAGATCTGGTGTGGCTGTAGCTGTGGTGTCAGCTGGCGACTAGAGCTCTGATTGGATCCCTAGCCTGGGAACCTCCATATGCTGCGGGAGCGGTCCTAGAAAAGGCAAAAAGACCCCCCCCCCCCAAAAAAAAGAGTATTTAGGATTACTTAAGTCTCTGACCAGTCTGACTTGTAGAAGATAACCTTGCTTTTAAATACCACATGGTCAAAACAGAGTGAGTTGTCACTTTATAGACATTGCTCTCAGAAGCTGCCTGCCACATCAAAGCGAGATTCTACGTGGCGTTAATGACCCTCACCATCTGCCCCATCTTCCCTTCCCACTTCTTCCCCAACCACTTTCCTCTGTTACATTTATCTTTTACCGGGTACTAAACACATGACTTACTTTCTTAGCCCTCTGGGCCTTAGCTTGTACGTTCCCACTCTTCCCCATCTGTCTGCATTCAAGTACTAGTTTATCGAGAACAGCTTCTCAGCCCACCAGTAGCACCTTTTCTCTCCTTAGGTCCTTTACACTGCCTTAGCCTGGGTTTTAATGCTTATGTCCTCCTACCTTGTGTCATAATTAGATTGTTGAGGACAAGGGTTGCATCTTTCTTGTCTTTCTTCTTACTTAGGATTTACTCATTGAGTTACTAATTGAATTCAGTGCCATTCAACTACTGTTTTTAGAAAGAATCAGCTAAAACCAGGCATTTGGGTTCTTCTGAAAGTTCTCTTGGTAATGGGAGAACTTTTTATTGCTCAGGCCCCAAAACAAAATGAAATACTTTCACCCGGCCAGTGGTGAAGAATTGGGCATGAAATATCTAAGAGGCAGGCACCAGTGTTGACTGCACTGTGCAGTATGGAAGCTCTGGGAGAACGGCAGTCAGTGACCTCACTTTGGAATAAAGTCAGTTCTGTGGATCATAGTACATCATGCATTTTTGGCCTTGCCCAAATAAATGTTTTTGCCAAGGCAAAGAGTACTGAAAAATCAACAGAGAAAGGCAGTCATGGAGAGAGAAAAATAGATCCTGTGGATCTCCTTTTTCATTTTCCTATTAAAAAAGGAAAGGTTTAAATGGTTTTTAGAAATACTAATGCGCACTAAGTAAAATGTTGAAATTCCTTCCTTTCCATTCAGGAGGCAACCCATTATTAAAAGCATGGACGTATTTTCCCAGGTTTGTCTGTGTGTATGCAGTTTCTGAAAATACATGCAGAAAGAAAGTTGTGTACACACCTGTGTACATTTGTTCTTTAAAAAAAAAAAAAAAATCGGAGTTTCCGTTGTGGTGCAGTGGTTAACGAATCCGACTAGGAACCATGAGGTTGCAGGTTCGGTCCCTGCCCTTGCTCAGTGGGTTAACGATCCGGCGTTGCCATGAGCTGTGGTGTAGGTTGCAGACGCGGCTCAGATCCTGTGTTGCTGTGGCTCTGGCGTAGGCTGGCGGCCACAGCTCCGATTAGACCCCTAGCCTGGGAACCTCCATATGCCGCAGGATCGGCCCGAGAAATAGCAAAAAAAAAAAAAAAATCAGTTCTACTTACACAGTATTCTCTAATGTGCCTTTTTCACTTATCCTGTTAAGGACGTTTTTCCATAGTGCTGAAAATAAAAAGACCTTATTAACAGCTGAGTAGTCATTCATACTATTATTACTATAGTTGAGCTCTTAAATCTCCTTGTTATTAGACTGGGGTTTGTTCCAGTTTTCACTTGGCATTTCCAGTTTTCAGTTTGGCCATGAACCAGAGATATCTTTGCTAAAGGCATATAATTTTGTTAACTTACTAGAAGTAAAATTCTGGAGTCAAAAGATTTGTACCTTTTATTTTAGAAATAGCTAACAGGAGTTCCCTGGTGGTTCAGTGGGTTAAGGATCCAGTGTTGTTGCTGCTGTGGCTCAGGTTCAATCCCTGGCCTGGGAAATTCCGAGTGCTATGGGTTTAGCCAAAAAAAAAGCCCTACTAACAAATTGCTTTCCTAGAGGCTGTAGTGGTTAACATTATGGGGGGGTGGCTATTTTTTTAAAATTCACACTTAACACAATATTTTTCTTTTTTAATGTTGCTTCATATATGTAAAAAAATTTCATTGTATTTATCTGAATTTTCCACAGGTAAAGCTTCCATTTAATATTTATTCACAGATTAGATTATTTCTGATAATTGACCATCTCTGTTTTCTGAACTGCCTTTTCATGTCCTTTGCCTATTTTTCTGCCTAGTTGTTGTCTTTTGAAGGCTCTCTCTCTATACAGTGTCACACTTAATTTTTCCCAGTCTGTCATTTGACTTAACTAGTTTGTGGTGTTTTGGTCACTAAAGTTGTAATCTTTTAATACAGGCAGGTCAGTCAATCTATTCTATATGGTTTCTAGACTTGTGTGTATGTGTCTTTTTACGGCTGCAACTGCCTGGAGTTTCCTTGTGGAGCAATGGGTTAAGGATCTGGCATTGTCACTGCAGTGCTTCGGGTAGCTGCTGTGGCTTGGGTTCTATCCTTGGCCTGGGAATTTCCACATGCCATGGGAGCAGTCAAAAATTTTTTTTAATTAAAAATTAAAAAATATAAAAAGTCCCTATGACCAACTCTCCAAATCCAGGTGCTGCTTCAGCCTCCTAAAGGTCATCATGTTAGGAATCTGGAAAGTATATTTCTAGCCAGTTGAAAAGCTCACAGTATACATTAAATATGGACCCACTAAAAATTATGGCGTCATCTGTGTAGCTTATTGTGGCTGTTCTTTACATAAATAGTATTGTGGAGTTCCTACTGTGGCTCAGTGGTAAAAAAAAAAAACCTGACTAGGGAGTTCCCATCATGGCGCAGTAGAAACGAATCCGATTAAGAACCATGAGTTTTCGGGTTCGACCCCTGGCCTCGCTCAGTGGGTTAAGGATCTGGCGTTGCTGTGAGCTGTGGTGTAGGTTGCAGAGGTGGCTCGGATCTGGTGTTGCTGTGGCTCTGGCGTAGACCAGCAGCAGCAGCTCCGATTAGACCCCTAGCCTGGGAACCTCCATATTGCCATGGGTGAGACCCTAAAAAGACAAGAGACCAAAAAAAAAAAACCACCCTGACTAGTATCCACGAGGGCACCAGTTCAGTCCCTGGCCTCACACAGTAGGTTAAGGATCCAGCATTGCTGTGAGCTGTGGTGTAAGTCACAGACGCTGCTTGGATCTGGTGTTGCTGTGGCTGTGGTGTAGGCTGGCAGCTGTAGTTCCAGTTCAACTCCTGGCCTGGGAACTTGCCTGTGCCCTAAAAAATAGCTAATAAATAAATGGTATTATATTATCGAGTGGGTCATTCTACTTTTTTTGTCCTTTTTTTTTTTAATGTCTGCTTTTGCGGCACATGGAAGTTCCCAGGCTAGGGGTAGAATCAGAGCTGCAGCTACTGGCCTACACCACAGTCACAGCAACTCGGATCCTTAAACCACTGAGCGAGGCCAGGAATTGAACCCACATCCTCATAGGTACTAGTCTGGTTCCTTACTGCTGAGCCACAATGGGAACTCCCTGTTTTGCTTGCTCTAGCACTTTATTTAAAACAGAACCATTCAGGAGTGCCTGTCGTGGCACAGTGGAAACAAATCTGACTAGGAACCACGAGGTTGCTAGTTCGATCCCTGGCCTCACTCAGTGGGTTAAGGATCCAGTATTGTCGTGAGCTATGGTGGAGGTTGCAGACGCAGCTCAGATCTGATGTGGCTGTGGCATAGCCCGGCAACTGAATCTCCGATTAGACCCCTAGTCTGGGAACCTTCATATGTCATGGTGAGGTCCTAAAAAAAGCAAAAAAAAAAAAAAACCATTCAATATAAACTCAATTGGGAGTTCCTGCTGTGGTGCAGCGGGATTGACAGCATCTTGGGAGTGCTGAAATACAGGTTTGATCCCCAGCCTGGCCCAGCACAGTGGGTAAAGGATCTGGCATTGCCACAGCTGCAGCTTAGGTCACAACTGTGACTGAGGTCTGATCCCTGGCCCATGAATTCCATGTGCCATGGGGCAGCCAAAAAAGAAAAAAGGAAGAAAAACCTCTTTTGTGTCTGGTTTCTTATGCTTGATGTAATTCTGTTCTGTAGTTTTACAGTACATTTTGGTATTTGAGAGGGCAAGCCTATAAGTTATACTGAATTATTTACAACTATCTTATTAGATTTTATCAAGAAAAGAAGGCATTCCCTTTGTGGCTCAGCAGTTAATGAACTCGACTAGGATCCTGAGGATGCAGGTTTGATCCCTGGCCTCACTCAGTGAACTGTGATGTAGGTCACAGACGTGGCTCAGGTCCTGAATTGCTGTGGCTGTGGTGTAGGCCAGCAGCTGTAGCTCAGATTAGATCCCTAGCAGGCACGGCCCTAAAAAGCAAAAAAAAAAGGTTTTTTTTCTGACTGGTTTGAACAGACCCAAAATGGTTTGAAATCTGATTGTTTAATCAGAATCCTAGAAATCAAACCTCAAGTAATCTCAGCATTCCTCCAGAGTAGCTTTACACACCAATACTTTGTATAGCAGAATCTTTTTTTTTTTTTTTAATAGGTCTGCACCCACGACATGAAAGTTCCCAAGCTAGGGGTCGAATGGGAGCCCTAGCCTCGGCCACACCAGATCTAAGCCTCATTCTGTGACCCACGCTGAAGCTTGTGGCAACACCAGATCCTTAACCCACTGAGTGAGGCCAGGGATCTAACCTGCATCCTTGTGGATACTAGTTGGGTTCTTAACCTGATGAGCCATTATGGGAACTCCAAAAATCTTTTAAAGTAATTATCAGCAAAGTAATTTAATTGAAAAAGCAGAGTCTGCATGTTTGTTTTTTAAGCTGTTGCTTGATCCTTTGCTGCTGGGTTGTTTTTCTTTTAACATATTTTTTTAAAAATAATCATCAGATACATTTTAACAACTGGCAAAATTTTGAACAGATTCTTCACAAGAGAAGATATATAAGTGGCTGATAACCTCATCAAAAAATGCTCAACTTGGAGTTCCTGTTGTGGCACAGCAAAAAAGAATCTGACTTGTATCCATAGTGGGGATATAGATTCAATCCTTGGCCTCACTCAGTGGGTTAAGGATCCAGTGCTGCCATGAACTGTGGTGTGGGTCACATATGTGGCTCAGATCTGGCATTGCTGTGGCTGGGGTGTAAGCCTTCAGCCATAGTTCCGATTTGACCCCTAGCCCTGGGAACTTCCATATACCCCAGGTGTGGCCCTAAAAAGCAAACAGAAAAGCACTCAACATCATTAGCTATCAAATAGATGAAAATTAAAATGATTATTAATACTGGAAAACTATTGAAAGAACAAAGATTGGAATTCTCTTGCAGTGCAGCAGGTTGGGGATCCGGCATGTCACTGCAGAGTCACTGATGTGGCATGGGTTCTGTCCCTGACCCGGGAATTTCCACATGCCGAAATTGAGCTCCCTCCCCCCCAAAGGTGCAAAGATAAAGAAAAACAAACTCCCATACACTGCTATAGAGTAAGTAAAATTAGACAACTATTTTGGGGAAAGATTTGGCACATACTTCAAAAATTAAAAATTCAGGAGTTCCCGTCGTGGTGCAGTAGTTAACGAATCCGACTAGGAACCAAGAGGTTGTGGGTTCGGTTCCTGGCCTTGCTCAGTGGGTTAACAATCCGGTGCTGCCGTGAGCTGCGGTGTAGGTTGCAGACACGGCTTGGATCCCGCGTTGCTGTGGCTCTGGCGTAGGCCTGCGGCTACAGCTCCAATTCAACCCCTAGCCTGGGAACCTCCATATGCCGCGGGAGCGGCCCAAAGAAATAGCAAAAAGACAAAAAAATAAAAAAATAAAAATTCACCGTAGTACAACCCAATTATTTTACTCATGTGTCTTTAGCCAAAATAAATGAATGCATAGATCCGCACAGAAACATGAATGTACAGCTTATCTTTTCTTAGGAGACATAATTTCTTAGTTGTTTTTTTTTTCCTTCTTTTTTTTTTTTTTCTTTTTAGGGCCGCACGTGCAGCATGTGGAGATTCCCAGGCTAGGGGTCTAATTGGAGCTACAGCTGCCAGCAGCCTATGCCGTGGCTCACAGCAATGCCAGATCCTTAACCCACTGAGCAAGGCCAGGGATCAGACCCACAACTTATGGTTCCTAGTCAGATTTGTTTCCACTGTGCCACTGCAGGAACTGCATGGAGACATAATTTCTTACTTAGAAAAGATGCAAGAATAATACAAGAAATTCTCCTATATCCATATGAGAATCCAGATCACCTAGATGTTAGCATTTTATTGCGTTTGCTTTGTCCTTTTCTTTTCCCCCTCCCTTACCCCTTCCTCCCTCTGTTTCTCTCTCTTCCTCTCCATATATGTGTGTACATGTATTTTTTTCTCCTGAACTGTTGAGAATAAGTTGCAGGCATGTGCCCCTTTGCCCCTGCATACTTCAGTATTTCCTAAAAGCAAGGACATGTAACTTCTTACCAAAATCAAGAAGTTAATATTGAAATATTGATGTAATATTGTAGTCTAACCTTAAACCTCATTTAGATTTAGTCATTTGTTTCCAGTAGTATTTTTCATAACTCATAAGGCAAAAAAAAAATCTAGGGTCATGCATTGCCTTCAGGTGTCATGTCTCTTTGGTTTCCTTTAGTCTGCAACAGTTCCTAAGACTTTCTTTGTATTTGTGACCATTACTACTAATTTTTTTTTAATTTTAGTCCTGTACTCAGAGCATATGGAAGTTCCCAGGCTAGGAGTCAAATCAGAGCTGTAGCTGCCAGCCTGTGTCACAGTCCCAAGGCCAGATCCAAGCAGAGTCTGCGACCTACATCATAGCTGCACCAATGCCGGATCCTTAACCCACTGCACCACAGTGGGAACTCCTGGAAGAGGTTTTTTTAATTATTTATTTATTTATTTATTTTTATGGCTGCACCTGTGTCATACAGAAGTTCCCAGGCTATGGGTCAAATCATAGCTGCAGCTAAAGCCTGTGCCACAGCCACGGCAACACCAGATCCAAGCCATATCTGTGACCTGTGCTGCAATTTGTGGCAATGCCTAATCCTTAACCCACTGAGTGAAGCTAGGGCTTGAATCCAAATCCTTACAGAGGTAACATTGGGTCCTTCACCCTCTGAGCTACAGCTGGGACTCCTAGAAGAGATTTTGAAATGGAGGAAAACATATGACAGTATATGATAGCCCAAGGGCCGACCAAGTGGTATTATGAAAGGCTCTTTTACTTTTTTTTTTGCTTTATGTTTTATGTCGTCATCTCTGAGGGAAAATAATGTTCCACATTTCTTTTCTAAAGAGCAGTACATTTGTATGAGATATTCTTTACCTCACAATCAAAGCCACTTAAAAAGAGTGGGCCTGAAAAAGGTCTGGTCTGCCTCTTATTAAGAATCCATTTCCAGCTCCTCATGCTTCCATAGCTAGTTGGTAAGAACAGAACCTCTTCTACTTGGCAATGGTAGAGGGTACTGCCTTATCCAGAAAGGCCTTACCATTCCGAAATTATGGTGTTCCTAAACTGGGAAGTGCCACGGGTGTTTTAGGTGTCTTATTGTAGGGCCTATGAACATGAAAGTTGTCACTCCTGGAAAATGCATATTGTTGATCTCATGCTCTAAATTATTCTTCCAGGGCGCAAACCAGAAGAAGAGGGTGTAGAAGATAATGGGCTAGAGGAAAATTCTGGGGATGGACAGGTATATGTGTGTGGTCTTGTCAGTGCATCAGTTGGGTGTGTGGACCCATGACAGTCATCTGATGGTTGTATTTTGTTTTGTCACAGGAGGATGTTGAGACCAGTTTAGAGAACTTGCAGGATATTGACATGATGGATATCAGTGTGTTGGATGAAGCAGAAATCGATAATGGAAGCGTTGCAGATTGTGTGGAAGACGAAGATGCTGATAATCTCCCAGAGTCCCTGTCTGATAGTAGAGAGCTAGTCGAAGGAGAAATGAAAGAGCTTCCTGAGCAGCTTCAAGAACATGCTGTAGGTAACTCGGCAGAGTCTCTAGAATGTACCCTGAATGCAATAACTCCTCAAATATCTTAACAGATAATAAGTCCAATATTAATGCCAGTTCAGTAGAATAGTGCTTTAATCCACAAACATGTGAAAGTCAGATGATTCTGAAAAACATACTTTGCTTCGTTGAAAGATGGTATCTTGTGAGATACACAGGTATGTGCTATCTATTTGTCTAAGGCATCATTAAACCTTTTAAAGATACTGTTCTAGACCTTCCTATTATAGGAGATTGCTCTGTGGTGTAATAGCTGGGATGCCTTCAGAATACCAAAGCAGAGGTTGAAAGTTGTTCTTTTTCTTTTGTTGGTCCTCTTAGCCAATCTTTAATACTAAGCTTTGATGTTGTATTTATTTTACTTTATTTTGCTTTTTAGGGCTGCACCCGCAGCATATGGAGGTTCACAGGCTAGGGGTTGAATCAGAGCTACAGCTGCCAGCCTACACCGCAGCCACAGCAACACCGGATCTTAACCCACTGAGCGAGGCCAGGGATCGAACCCAGAACTTCATGGTTCCTAGTCAGATTTATTTCCACTGCACCATGATGGGAACTTGATGTTATTTTTAAAGCCTTATTTTAAGTTAGAAACAGATTGTTATATGATACAATTTTATGGTCTTATTACTTACTAAATTCTTTTTTTTTTTTTGTCTTTTTGCCATTTCTTAGGCCGCTCCCATGGCATATGGAGGTTCCCAGGCTAAGAGTCGAATTGGAGCTGTAGCCCCTGGCTTACGCCAGAGCCACAGCAACGCGGGATCCAAGCCATGTCTGCAACCTACACCACAGCTCATGGCAATGCCACATCCTTAACCCACTGAGCAAGGGCAGGGATCGAACCCGCAACCTCATGGTTCCTAGTCAGATTCGTTAACCACTGCGCCATGACGGGAACTCCATACTTATTCTATTTGCTAGGCATTAGGTATTATTTAATAACAGCATGATACATAGATGCTGATAATTCCGTTTTTCATAACATTGAGAAGTAAAAAGGTAAATAAATATCTCTAGGCCACATCCAGCTTATGTGAGAATAAGGATTAAAGATCAAGCTAATTCCGGAGCCCATGTACTTAACTCGTACACTTCATTGTCTTGGTGCTATTAATTTACTAGATTACCTCATTCTGTGAGGGTGGATGTTTGTTAGGTAGACAGAAAAGGCAATGAGAAATAGAAGCCATGAGGTGTCTTTGTGGGAATTCCTAGGAATTGGTCCCTGGCAGGTGCCTTGTTTTCATAGTACTCTTCAGATCTTTTGCAGAGTGTCTCCTGAGTCGTCCTGGGGGGAAGAAAACCCTGTTCTCTCCCAGTCCACCCACGCCTGCTATTCCTGGGAACTTGTTTACATTTCCTTTTGGAACTGATCTTCAGTATCCCTAGAGACAGCAGACTATGGTCTTTGAATGGGCAGCGGCGAGGGGTGGGTGATTTTGAGAAATGACCGAAGAGTCATTTTGATACAGATAGGGTATTTAGTTGTTTTATTTTTTTGGTGAGTCTTATTCATTGGCTTCCTATAAAGGAGTACCAAAAATACAAGAGCAGTGACAGTCTTTCTTATGGGCTTATTTTTTCTTAAGGCTGTTTTATTCCCTCTGATAGAAAATATTACATTCATCAAAAGCCTGGAAGCTCCTAAATGTCTATCAGTGATGGTTAAATAACTATGAATTGGTGGAAGCAGCAGTTTAAGAGTTAATGGCATTGACTAGAGGTCTGCCACTTAACTTGCTTTGTGACCTTGGGCAAGTTACTTAACCTCTCTGGGCCTCCTTTGTGAAAAATAATAGGTTTAGAGAGTTCTAAATAGGTGAATGTTTATTGCTGGCTTAGCACAAAAGTCATTAAGCTGGCCAAAGATTTATTGGAACACAGCCATACCTATTTGTAACAACTGTCTGTGGCCAATTTCTGGGTATAACAGCTGAGTAGAGTAGTCATGACAGAGACCATCTGGCATACAAAGCCTAAAATATTTATTATCTGGCCTTTGACAGAAAGTTCGCTGACCCCAGCTTAGAGCAGTATCTTGCCTAAAGCAAGCATCGTAGAGTTACTGCTGCTATTAATGTAACATCGGTTACTATTTCCAGTAATGGTTATTGCTTCTGTATAACCATCTCAGTGAACTAAGCGTATCTACATGTGCTAAAATAATCACTAAGACAGAAGTGAAAATAAGGGAGGGTACATGATAATGTAGACAGAAAAAGAGGAGGTGGTCAATGACATGAGTGTGTGCCCACACATAAGCATGCATTGAATGGGTTGCATCAGGGGAAGGAAGGGGTGATACAAAGCAGCTTTCTAGTCAAATAAAGGTAATAACAGTACATGCTCATTATGAAACATTTTAAAAATATTTTCCCTCCCTAAAAAAATAAATGAATAAACCAATATTCAGGGCTTTATATAGCAAACTGTAAATTATGTTGGATCACAAGGATCTTATGAAACCCCTTTCTATGTTTGGGAAATCCCTCACCTTATTGGGCATAGCCCACCTCTTAGAATAGTAGTGTACCATACTGGTTATTCTTCCCCTGCAGGTGGGGCAATGATTGGTCACCTGTGCTTTACCAGTCCTGTGCTCCTCTCCCCACACTCCAGTTGATGCTAGGAGGCAGGCTTCTTGGAGATGCCTTTCCACTCTGGGCCTTAGCTGCCCCGGAGCAACAGTCCCAGCATCAGTAGCATCCAGGCTTCGGGAAGTTGTGGCTACAGAAATCCAAGAATCCACGCTGCAGCTTGATTCTAGACATTGTTCCTTGAAGAGCAGCCTCCAAACTTGGTGTTCCAGTTTACCTAGAGAGTCTGTGTACTACCCCATTAGAAATCTCTCTCTCTCTTTTTTTTTTTTTTTGCTTAATTTAGTCTTGTGTTTTTCTTGTTTGTCTTGCCTCTTGAAACCTACACTGATACCATTTTAATGGGTTTCCTAGTTTGTCTGCAGGTATGTTGTTTATGTACATTTCTTTAGTTGAGGTGGAATCTTTTTTTTTTCATTTTTTTGTATTACTCAAATGAATTTATCACATCTGTAGTTGTATAATAATCATAACAATTTGATTTCACAGGATTTCCATCCCACAGCCCAAGCACATCCCCCCACCCCCCAAACTGTCTCCTCCGGAGACCATAAGTTTTTCAATATCTGTGAGTGGAATTATCTTATAATGCTGTTTTGATTCCTTGCTGCACTGTTTAGGATTTCATCATAAGTGACCTTTCATGGCTGTAACTTTTCATTGAACAGATGTACTATTAGGTTACCTTATTATTAATGTAATAAATTATATTCTCCCTTTACAGATAGAGGACAAAGAAACTATAAACAATTTAGATACTTCATCATCTGACTTCACTATATTACAGGTAAATTGTCATATGTCTCAATAACTTTAGAGTCAAAGGTAGACAACAGTTTCTGAAAACCGCTTCAGATATTGTATGGCTGTCCCAGCTTAAAGACACAGCAAGGTTTGTTTCCTTTGTCGCCATCTCAAGAGGGGGTTCTGCTTTCCTCTTTCCCCATACATATGTGCCTGTTGAAAAGGGCTCATCATCTTGGCTTCCCCCCTACAGCTGAGAGGAGAGCATGTTGGGGGAATTCTTGTTAATTTGATTGCTGGGAGAAAGACAGCCTGGCAGGTCTGTTCTGGATGGCATCCTCTGCAGAAAGACTATTAGGTGAGACATGAGACAGCAGTAGGGCGCTCCGTCCCCAGGAGAGATGAATGGGGCACAGATGAGGATGCAGGGGCAGGGGGTAGCGGTGGGGTGGGGGTGGGCAGGTTACTGAAATCACAGCTGGGAAAGATAGATTATCAGATTCTAGTTCTGCCTTTGGGAAGTTTTTCTCAGTGCATAGATTTCTTTTGATGACCATCACCTTGACTGTTTGACTACCATCTGTGTAAAAATTAAATCTTAGATGAGAACAAATGAGATGTGGACTGACTTTCAGGTATGATTTGCATAAATGTGGACCTTGAATTTCCTTTGAATTTTTTTTTTTTTTTTTTTTGGCCGGCATATGTAGACATAAACTGTCAGAATAAAGTGTAGCTAATTTTCAGTAGAAGGTTTTATGAGGAGATGGAAATACAGTCACCTTACGTCAGTCCTTGTTTTTGTTTTAATGATGTCACCTATCACTTATGCTGCTTAATTAGAAGTCAGCTTTCAGACAAGATCTTCATTTGCTTCTGCCGGGCAGGGGCAGTTTGTTATTAGTGAGCCAGAACCACAACCTCCAGGAGGGTACAAATCTCAAGAACTCTTGGTGAAACCCAGTTCACCTTTAGGGCTGATGTCTTTCTGCAGCTGCAGAGTGACACAGTGCATTCCTGCCTCAGGGGAAAGGAGGAGCAGATCTGTCATTTTCTCCAGTGTCTTTCTAGGTCAGATGCTCCTCTGGTAAATGGGCTAATAGCCCCTCTCAGAGACAGATAGGGAGCGTATATGTGGTTCTCTCTAGGGAAAGTTAGGAGAGAATTGTTTTGCCTAAAGTGATCAGTTCCTTCAGTATGAAATCTTCAATTCCCAGCATAGAATGAAAAAAAAAAAAAAATACAGATAAACGATTAGGAAAGTGCTTTCCAGAATGTCAGGTTAGTGCCCAGTGGAAAGTGCCCACCATTCACAGTCATTCAGTGGGTATATATCCTAAGCAGCTATGATAGGTCAGGTACATGAGAAGAAAGGATGGCCTTCATCCTCATAAGACCCACCCTCCCTGCTTACACAGAGCATTGAGAAGAGGCCTGGACTGATGCACAGGCTCCCAGTCACATAGCCTTTCCTCAAATCTTAGCACTGCTGTGTGTCCTTGAGCAAGTTTGTCATCCACTCTGTGCCCATCTCTTAACTTTTGAACAGGAGGGTGATACCAATGGTACCAACCTGCTAGGGCTATGTGATGATTGATTAATATATGTGCATGTAAGGTGCTTAAATTAGTGCCTGGGGCCTAGTCAGTGCTTGGCTGGAATTTCAGAATAATGTATAGAGGGAATATAGGTGCCAGGGACCACATGCTGAGAGAAAGTTCCTTCTTTGAGTGGAGCAGTTGCTGGCGCCGTTAGGGCAAACCTTCCTGTGAAGAGGTGGCCCCTGAGCTAGATGGTGAGGAATTGCCAGGGGTCTGTAGGGTTCCGATGGAACCTTTGGGGGTGGAAGGTGGAAATGGGAACAGTAAAGCCAAACACTGCTGTAGGCTAGGAATAGCAGTGGTGTGGATTGACTGGGCTAGCTAAGAAAGGTTCGAGGGATATTTAGGAATAAGAGCTGGCTTGGAGGGTGTTGGATGGAAGACCTAAGGGAGGCGGCATGTGTAATCTTGCAGGGGGCTCGATTGACCAGGTGGGTGGAGGGTGGTACGACCAGGCTAAATAAGAACCGGGGTCAGGCCACCTGTGCCTTCGGTCAGTCTTTCAAGTGTTTAGAAACTGACGCTACATTAATTAAGTGAAAAAATGATTATCTGATCTGTATCAGGCATTCTATCAGACCCTAAGAATAGAAAAATGAAAATACTACTCTTCATGCATGTAAGAGTTTAGTTTAGAGGGACGGACAAGCATGTGATGGGTTCATCAACATTAAAAGTGATAATATTACCAGACATTGGCAAACAAGGATACCAGGCCCATTGAGAGCAGCCTGGGATGTAGGGCTTGGGGCTCAGGTGAATGAAATAGAATGCCAGCTGTGTGAGCTCTTTCTGGGAATAAGCACATCTGCTACCTGTTGTAGTTGTGAGGTTCCTAGTCTGTGTTTTTAAAATTCCCTCTTAGTGGAGTTCTCATCATGGCTCAGTGGTTAATGAATCTGACTAGGAACCATGAGGTTGTGGGTTCGATCCCTGGCCTTGCTCAGTGGGTTAAGGATTCGGCGTTGCCGTGAGCTGTAGTGTAGGTCGCAGATGTGGCTCGGATCCTGTGTTGCTGTGTCTCTGGTATAGGCTGGCGACTACAGCTCTGATTAGACCCCTAGCCTGGGAACCTCCATATGCCACAGGTGTGGCCCTAGAGAAGACAGACAAAAGAAAAAATCCCCTCCTAGTTATTACAGTTTTGGATGTTAATAAATTCTAGGTTCCATCCGTCTGGCACAGTCTTATTTATGTTTTTTGTTGCAGGAAATTGAAGAGCCATCCTTGGAGCCAGGTACTGTTAAATGAAAAACTTACCAACGGGGGCTTGGAACCATTCTAGTTTTCCACCTTCTCTAATTTGAATTCTTTAATTTTAAAAAAGTTACCTTACTGTAGTATACATTGTTCTGAAGGTTTACGATCCAAAACATACCAGGATCATAGAGATTGGAAACCCAGCCATATCACCAGATCTGTGAAAGTGGCTACCTTCTCATTTTGCAAAATGTATTGGTGAGATAAAACTGTCTCATGCCTTTTTAAGTGTACATGGCCTGAAACTTAAGTAGAGAGAGTTTGCATGCCTCTCAAGCTAATACCTCTGTACTCCACAAAACAGATCTTGTGATATTGGGCAGTATCTTAACTTTGTGGTTTATAATTCAGGCAGTGCAGGCAGTGATAGGGAGATACATTTTAAAACATTGAGACGTTACTGGATTCCAGAAGAGGAAAGAGTTTCTTCATGAGAATTGCAAAACAAATACTATTCACTTTCTGGACTGCAAATATCTCAGAGCACCGATGGAAGAGTTTCTGGTTGTCATGTTGGACTGTTCTGTTAAAAGAATTGCAAAGAAATTTGGAAATTGAGCTGTTCAGTGAATGGTGATACATTCAGTTAAGCAACTTGGACTTTGGAAGCTAAATTTGGAAGAGTCATATATAAACGACGACAGAATGAAGACTGTCAAGAATCAGCCAGAAGGTTTTGGGGGTTAAATCTCTGGGATGCTTTTCTCTTCCATGTAGTGTAGAGGCTTACTCTAGCAGTCGGTTGGAGCGCAGGTAGTGTAACCAGTGTAAGTTTGTGTACCCGCGGGTTTTCCAATCTCTGTGTAGCTAGCAGTTCTCTTCGTGTTAGTGTGGCAGCCGTGCCAGTTCCGCATTTGTGATTGCTTTATTTCCCTGGTAATTAAACCTTGTGCCATTCTATTCCTGTTAAATCCGTAGAAAATGAGAAAATACTCGACATTTTGGGGGAAACTTGTAAATCTGAGCCAGTAAAAGAAGAAGGTTCCGAGCTGGAGCAGCCATTTGCACAGGATACAAGTAGCGTGGGGCCAGACAGAAAGCTTGCGGAGGAAGAGGACCTTTTTGGCAGCGCCCATCCGGAGGAGGGTGATTTAGATTTGGCCAGCGAGTCAACAGCACAAGCTCAGTCGAGCAAGGCAGACACCCTGTTAGCGGTAGTGAAAAGGGAGCCCGTGGAGCAGACAGGCGATGGCGAGAGGACGGACTGTGAGCCTGTAGGGCTAGAGAAGCCAGTTGAGCAGAGTAGTAAAGCCTCAGAGCACGCGGAAGCCTGTAGCGAGGAGGCCGCGGAAGCGCCCCCGGAAGCCTCAAGCCCAGAGCCCAGGGATAGCAAAGAAGACGTGAAGAAGTTTGCTTTTGAAGCTTGTAATGAAGTCCCTCCGGCTCCTAAAGAGTCCTCAGCCAGTGAGGGCGCTGATCAGAAAATGAGGTTTGTTTTTTCTCAGTTTTAGACCAGACGCTATCTCCTTTTCATTGGTCGTTTAATGACACACATAAGCTGTTTTTTCTGCAATTGGCCAGCCAGACTGCAATTGTAGTTTACTTCTAAAGAATGTTTTATTTCTCTTTGTTTATTTTAAACTGATTACATAATCTTTTTTCTCAACCTATCATGGTTGTTTTCTTTAATTCTTCCTAATTATCTTTAGCCCAGCAGAATTAATTAACTCCTTTGGGTCTGAAATCTTATGGTTAGGTCAGATTTCCAATACATGTTTGTCGGGGTATCAGTTTTTCAGAACTAAATTTCGGGTAGGTATGCAACCTCAGCACGTATTTTATAATTTTGAGTTCGTTTCCTGTCTGCTTCTTCCTGCTGGAGTGACATTGTCTTTTGTCTCTAGTTCTGTCGAAGATGACTCGGATCCAAAAAGACTTTCCAAGGAGGAAAAGGGTAGGTCCTCACACAGCACCTTCCCCAGGATCGTGTTTGGCTTCATGGGCAGGGTGCTTGGTTCTAGTCCATCGTACACTGTGTTTTTGCCTCACCTTACCCTGTGAGCCCGTCATGAAGCCTGTTCCCTGATCTTCACTCTGCAGGTTCTGGGTTGCAGGGCAGAGTTGACACATTGATTTGACGTAGAGACTTGATTTTGCCAGAGTGCTTTGAGTTCATCCTTCCTGATAGACCCTCTTATTTGTAAACTCCTTGGCCTTGCAGGAGAAACACTTGCAGATGGAGCAAATGCTTTGAGACTCAGATGTCCTGGGGGTCCCTGATATTTCAGATTTATCAACACCATATCCCTTTATTAAATCACTGGTTGAGAAGAAGTTTTGCTGGTTCACATTTCTCTTTAATCATTGTTTAAAAAGAACCAAAACCAGGGGTTGTACTCTGCAAGAAATAGAAGTGTCTGAGGTGATTCTACACAGCTAATGCCTGTCTTAACATTCCAAAGTCGTCTCACTGTGTCAGGTAGTGCCATGTGGTGACTAAAGGTCCCTCTCATGGGCCTAGCAGCCCCCAACTTGCCGTAGTTAGTAGCATTGCTCTTAGTCCCATCAGGCTAGTGTGCAGCTCCAAAGGTCTCGTGAGGACAGCAGGCCTGGCCCCTCTCTCCAGCCAGCCTTGAGTGCAGTTGGCATCTGGGACAAGTCAGGGAGAGTGTCTGGTGTGGAGTGACTTTAGGCTTTTTTAAGACTTAGGATTTTGTGGGTATCCTGTTTTTGACGAGAACTTTCTTTTGAAATAGGTCGTAGCAGTTGTGGTAGAAATTTCTGGGTCAGTGGACTTTCTTCTACCACCAGAGCTACAGATTTGAAGAATCTTTTCAGCAAATATGGAAAGGTAAGACCAGGGCATCATACGGATGATTGTCCCTGCTTAGTAAATAAGAACCTTGAGTGACAATGTGCCATCGTTGAGCTCACATTTGCTCATGGCCTGAGGAGGGTCTGCCCCCTCACCCAATCCCAGGCTACTACTTCCGATTTGATAACTTCCAGAATCCGTTTCTCTGGTTTCAGACCTTAAACCCAGGGGAGGCTTGGGAGGGCTGCAGGGGTCGGAGCATAGGGCAGGGTGGGAAGATGCTGTTAGCATTTTCCTGAGGTGGTGGTGATTATAGAACCAGAGTGAAGCCATAGATAAGCGTTCCTAACAACCTGTGGAGCCAGATTGATGTGAGCAAATACAGGCCCCAGCTCTGCTGCTGACAGCTTTGTGGCCAGGGCATGTTGCCTCCTGTGTGGACCTGGTCTCTACACTGTGAGCATTCAAAGTTGGTGCCTCTTTAACGATGGTGTGTGTAGTTGTAGCAGAGCTTCTCGTGGCCCTGGGCGGGCCCCTCTACCCACCTGCTCCCACCCCTAGCCAGCTAGCTCAGGCTGCTTCTGCTCTGTCACACCTGCCTCTCTTCCCCTCTTCAGTCTCCCGGAGGGATGGCCATGCTGCCAGGTGCCCGATGCTGTTCCCCATGTGTTGCCTTTTCTTCCTCTTTCTCATTTCCCCTTCCTCCCCATCCCTCCTGGACTTGCCTCCAGATAAATGGGCCCATCGTCCTTGTCTCTCAGTCAGCTTTTACCAAGTGAGACTTAGCCAGCACAGGCCCCTCTTCATATTAAGGGTTTAGCAGTGATAATAGAGAAAACCATCATCATACCTTGGTTGTTGATGTTCAGGAACTAACAAGGAAAACTAAACGTGACATGTTTCTCAAAATAACTCACGACTCCCTGGACCTCAGTAATGCAGGTGGGACCCTTTTTTGATTCTGCTGTGGTCCTCAGAGCAGATGGATGCCCTCAGCAGGGAAATGTCAGCCTGTAGCCTGCAGTGTCTTGGGTGCACTGCAGGATTAGTGTGGCTGGAATAGGGGACCAGACCACTCTGAAATCTTCCTCTGGGGCCAAGACTCCATGTGGCACAGTGCGGATGGATGCTGGCTATGGCCACTGGTCCCATGGGCCCTCTCCTGAACTGCATTGCCTTCTGCCAGAAAAGGGCACACCTCACTTCAGCCTGCTGCGGTTGTTGGGAGAATTAAGTAGGATTTAAAGATCTATGTGTAGTGCCTGAAACATCGCCTTGAATTTTGTTTTTGTTAATGGTAGAGTAGGCTCTACTCTTCAGATCTCTATAAACCTATTATCTTGATCTACTTCTACAGATGTTTTCCTACTTTACCGCCCACCTAGTTGATTCCATATTCCGAATCATTTCTTTACAAGTTTTTTTCTTTTCTTTCTTTCTTCCTTTTTTCCTTCCTTTCTTTCTTTTCTTCCTTCCTTCCTTTCTTTCTTTTCTTTTCTTCCTTCCTTCCTTCCTTTCTTTTCCTTCCTTCCTTCCTTCCTTTCTTTTCCTTCCTTCCTTCCTTCCTTCCTTCCTTCCTTCCTTCCTTCTTGCTGTAGCTGTGGACTATACCACAGCTCGCAGCAATACCAGATCCTTAACCCACTGAACAAGACCAGGATCAAGCCCACATCCTCAGAGACACTACGTTGAGTTCTTAACTCACTGATCCACAACGGGAACTCTACATGTTTTAGAAAGTATTATAGGCAGATTGGTACAACGGTGCCTTCCGCTTCGCTTTCCTCTCTTCTCCACGCTGTCATCCTGCTTCCTTAGAGAAACAGCCAGGACGAAGAAGGAGCAGTCAGACAGTAGCATTACCCTCTCCAGTCCTCAACCTGCCACTTGTTGGGCACCTGTTCTTGGTGTCTCCCCCACAGGCCCTCATCCCAGTCAGAGGGAAGCAGTATGAACCACAGTGTTGGGGTCTGTGTCTGACCCTTATTTGTGTGCTTTCCTCCGAGGTGGTGGGCGCCAAGGTTGTGACAAATGCCCGGAGTCCTGGAGCTCGCTGCTACGGCTTTGTTACAATGTCCACAGCAGAAGAGGCCACAAAATGCATTAACCACCTGCACAAAACAGAGCTCCATGGGAAGATGATCTCAGTGGAAAAAGTAAGGGGCCATTTTCTTCCAGGGATGTGATCATGTAGGAAATAAGGTAATACTTCCACCTGATTCTCTTTTTTAGGCGAAAAATGAACCTGTTGGGAAGAAAACATCTGACAAAAGAGAAGGGGAGGGGAAGAAAGAGAAGTCCAACAATGCTGACAGGTATTACTCTTCCCAAGGGGATTGTGGCCGAGATGACCCTTTTCTTCATTTCATATCCTTCATGTTCTCCACAGATGGAGAAGGCTGTGAGGGCCTTGTCCCCTTTGCTTTTTTACATTTGTTGGAGGAAGATTTCACCACCAGTCTTGGGAGACAGTTTCCTTACTCTGGTCCCTCTTGCAGGGCTTCTTGTTTTCCGTCTTGTTGATGCCTCAGAGACAGCCTCCTCAGCACTTGTTGCTCATTGCAAGAGTCCTGTCATCATCACTGGCTTGTTTCCCTAAATATCTCATCTAACACACTTCTATGTCTGGGGTGTGATTTATAGATCTGCAAACCTTAAGAGGGAAGATAAAATCGAGAGAAAAGATGATGCTAAAAAGAGTGAAGATGGAAGTGGAGAAAAGAGTAAAGAGCAGGATGATCAGAAACCTGGCCCTTCAGAGCGTTCTCGAACCACAAAATCAGGTAGCTGACCAGTGGGTGCAGATTTCGCCTTGTGTTCTGTTCTTGGCTGATGATGTGCTTAGTTGACAATACAAAGTACATTCATTTTCCATGGAGGTGAATGTTTTTTCTCATTTGGAAGCATTGCCTCTTAACCTTATTCCTTTCTTCTTTGTAGGAAGTCGAGGAACTGAGCGGACTGTAGTGATGGATAAATCTAAAGGTGTGCCTGTTATTAGTGTCAAAACATCAGGATCCAAAGAGAGAGTGAGTGGTTTATTTTCCACCAGGGCAATTAGCACTTACTTCCTTTATCCTTTATCTTTTATTTCTATTTTAATGTGTGTTTTAGAGGATTCTTGACCTTAATTTGAGAAGAGTTGTTAACCTTTTCAAAATGTAGAAAATTTTTTGGCCACTCCCACGGCATGCAGAAGTTCCCAGACCAGGGGTTGAACCCAAGCCACAGCAGTGACAGCACTGGATCCTTATCTCCCTGTACCACCCGGGAACTCCAAAAATGTAGAATTTTTGAATTGAAAAATCAGAACGTTTAAAAGCGTTCCTTCGTAATTTGTTCTGATAAAAAAAAAATACTTTTTTTTAAAAACTCATTTTTAAATTCTATTATGGGAGTGGTTGGCTCTTTTTTTTCACCTGATCAGGAAACAGCAGTCCATTTTCATTTCCTGCCCTAAAGATTTCAGTAGCCCTTGCTCTTACATTCATAAACCCACATGTGACCCACCTAGTTTTTTCCAGCCTGCCTCTAGGCCGTCTCCACTTCATTCAGTCCACGTTCTCTCTCCTTGCAGATGTTCCATAGAATGTGGAATCCACACAATACTGGTCTTGGTTTCTTACCACATCAGTCTGCCTACCGTTAGGGTCATGGACAGCTTTTGATATTCATACATTCAACTTTTGACAGCCTTACAACTTTGATAGATGTGGGTCCAGGTCCTACCTCCATTCCAAGATCCACTCTTAGCCCACTGGACTCAGCACACAGTTGTAGTCACAGCTAAGATTGGCTCTGGTGATGCCATGAGACTATACAGCCAGGTCAGTTGGGGAAAGACACAGACAGTGTCTGGAGGGAACTCTGCAGGCTGCCTGTGTTCTCTCCCTCTGGTGATGCTCCCACAGCAGTGAGAATGCACTGCCAATGGAGGCCTTTTAGCACCTTAGCTCCCAGGGTTTTTACTGGGGGCTTATCACATAGGCACCCTCTCCAGGCAAGTACCAACTCTCTTAACTCCCAGAAGGAAAGTAGGTGTTTGGCATAAACCATGGTTTGCATGGTCTGGGCACAGTGAACCACCCTTGCCAGTTGACTGGGGACACTCTGCATGCCATGATCCCCATCAAACAGCTGTAGACTGACATTCCCATTCTAGAAGATTACATGTCAGTCTGCCTGTGTTTGTGCAAATGTTCTACTGTGTTAACATGAGCATTTTCCCCTTATTTTATTGAAAGTGATTATAAAATGGTAAAACAGACTTGTGGATTTGAGAGCCAAGATGAGTAGATTTCAAAAAATAATGCAGCTGGCATTAAGGACTCCTCAAATGTGCCAGAAGTGGCCACAGTTGGGCATCGCTGCGTGCTTAATATTATAAATGTTTTGGGGAGTTCCCATCGTGGCTCAGCGGAAATTAATCTGAATGATATCTGTGAGGATGCAGGTTTGATCCCTGGCCTTGCTCATTGGGTTAAGGATCTGGTGTTGCCATGAGCTGTAGTGTAGGTCACAGACATGGCTCGGTCCCGAGTTGCTGTGGGTGTGGCTGTGGCCAGCAGCTACAGCTCTGATAGGACCCCTAACTTGGAAACCTCCATGTGCTGTGGGTACGGCCCTAAAAAAGACAAAAAGAAGTGTTAGGATGCAGGAGACAAAGTGGCAAAAATTTTTTTATCCTAAGAAAAACTTTCTGGGAAAAATACTCATTTCCATTTTGATTATTGAAAGTACTCAGTAGGTCTTTATTTTAGCGTTAAATGGTGATGACAGTCTGTGACCTTGAATTATGAAAAGCAAACATGAAGTTTCTTAGGAGAGAACACTTTGTTACCTGATTGTTTCATGTAACGTTAATCTTCATTTCTGATCTTCACTGCTTAAACCTGGATGCACACCTGATTTCTTCTTGTATCATTTCTCCCTGAACTTCTCAATGTTTCTTAATGAACCAGGTTTCCAAGAGCCAGGATCGCAAATCTGCTAGTAGAGAGAAGCGGTCTGTTGTGTCCTTTGATAAAGTCAAAGAGCCAAGGAAGTCAAGAGATTCAGAGTCCCGTAGGTAAGTAAGGATCCAGGAATGTTGGGTGTTGCCTTAGACTGCTGGTAACTCTTTCCTGGGAGGATATTTTCCAGGCTCCCCATGGGTGGAATATTGCTTTAAACCTCTTCTCCTTAGGCTTTTAGTTCATAGATTTTGTGTGCACTGGTTTTCTTCCTGTGGCTTTTTTCAGTGATTTTTCTCATGCGCATAAGCCACCTCTTTCTGAAGATGCTGAGAGGTAGCAATGGCAGGGAGATGGAATGCCTTCTTAGAGCAGGAGTGCTAGTTAACAGAACACCCCAGATTTGCTCTAGAAGCTGTGAAAAGGAAAAAAGTGGGACAGACCCAGTGAGAGAACTGAGATCCTCATCCTTAATATTTAAGTCCAGGGTCCTCATAATTTTTTGAAAATAAAGAGAAATGGTATCATATCCTGTCAAAATTTTTTAAGCTATACTTTATAAGATTTGCAGCATCTTGGGAGCACTGGGACACCGGTTCGATCCCTAGCCCAGCACAATGAGTTAAGGATCCGATGTCGCCGCAACTGTGGCTCAGATCCTGGATTGGGAGCTCCATATGCCACAGGGATGGCCAAAAATGAAGAAAAAAAAATTTTTTTTTTTTTTAAATAACCATTAGTAAAACATCTAGTAATGAGAGTGAGAAAGGAGGGCGGGACACCATTTCAGAAAGCCATACAGAACTTTCTGCTGAGAAGGGAAAAGCAATGGGCAAAGAAAAGTGCAGCATTAGTGACGAAATAGATCAGCCGAACTGATTTGTGTGCATGTGGGAATTAAACATGATAAAAGTGGTGTTTCCCACTAGTGAGAAGACACGCTCTTCCCAAAACAGCTTCAGGTCACTTGGCTTCAGGCAGCCGTTTGGACTTCTAGTTCATATCATTGACAAACATAAACTGATGGTCGGATGTAAATATAAAAACCAAAGTTGTCCATATGGTGTGAAAGTAAATTTATTTATGAGTTT
The DNA here is from genome assembly GCF_016906955.1 of Phacochoerus africanus. Taxonomy (NCBI): domain Eukaryota; kingdom Metazoa; phylum Chordata; class Mammalia; order Artiodactyla; family Suidae; genus Phacochoerus; species Phacochoerus africanus. Next base: position 73,472,404 of record NC_062547.1, on the reverse strand, counting down.
GGCTTTTGGAAGGGCCTGAAAATGTATAAAGGAAAAGTAGAGCAAAATTTACTTTCTGTACAACGAAAGACCAAAGAAAAAATCCAAAGATAAGTGACCGATGAGAGTAAAGCTGATTTGAAATTAAAAAAAAAAAAAAAAAATTTAACCCAATGGGAAGACAGGCAGAAGGGGCCATACACATGGTCCTGAGACCTGAAATGTCGGTCAACCTTACCAGAGATGGTAAGGTGAAAACAGCAGGGAGACTGCTTTTCCATCCCTCAGTTTGATCTGAATTACAGTGTGGGAAGACTGCTTGTAGTGGTGGGAGTGGTGTGCAGATGGACACAGGCAGTGCAAGCTTCTGAATCCTGGTGTCCCAGATCTAGCAACGCCACTTCCCCCAGCCTTCATGAAAGGAACATGTGCGCAGGAAAGTGGGGACAAGGTGGTCGTATCCACGAATCTAGGAACAACCAGATGGCCCATGTCTGCAAGTGGTTTTGTAAACTGCAGCCTCTCCATTCTGTGGATTCCTTCCCCAAAGCTTTCCACATGTCTGTAGAGATTGGGATGCACAGGGTCCAGGACGTGGTGGGTTAACTGAGGAAGCTGTGGCTCTTTTTGTCCAAGATGCAGGCAAAAAGTCAGGCAAGATTAGACGTTTCTGCTGGTACAGTTGTGTGTGTATAAACAGAGAGCCAAGGGTGAACGGCAGGCAACTTGGCAGCTGTACATGGAGACAAACATGGACACCATCAGTATTGCCAGCAGAAGAAGGGCTGTCGGTGCCCTCAGCCTGGGTGGGGTGCTGCATTGCACCACCAAGCAGCCAGGGGCCTTTGCTTCTTGCTAAGTGTAACATCTGCAAGTGTAGGGGCCCCACTTCCACCTGGCAGCTATGCATCCATAGCTCCCCTGCTGGGAAAGGCCAGGCACAGTACTGCTGCAACTCAGGAGCCCTGCAGCCTCTACTTTCGTCTGCAGGGTGCGTGAGCGCAGTGAGCGGGAGCAGCGCATGCAGGCGCAGCTGGAGCGGGAGGAGCGAGAGCGGCTGGCGATTGCTCGCGAGAGGCTGGCCTTCCACAGACACCGCCTGGAGCGGGAGCGCATGGAGCGGGAGCGGCTAGAACGTGAGCGCATGCATGTGGAGCATGAGCGCAGGCGTGAGCAAGAGCGAATCCACCGTGAGCGTGAGGAGCTACGGCGCCAGCAAGAGCTGCGCTATGAGCAGGAGCGGAGGCCTGCTGTGCGGAGGCCCTATGATGTGGACGGCAGGTAAGCTGAGTCGCTCCTAGCAGCCGCCCCTTTTCCTTTAGAAAAGAAAGCTCAAAAAATTTTTTTTTAAAAATTTTTACGCACACAAAAAGAAACAAATAGGGAGTTCCCATCATGGTGCAATAGAAATGAATCCGACTAGGAACCATGAGGTTGTGGGTTGGATCCCTGGCCATGCTCAGTGGCTTAAGGATCCGATGTTGCCTATGAGCTGTGGTGTAGGTCAAAGACGTGGCTCGGATCTGGCATTGCTGTACCTATGGTGTAGGCCAGTAGCTGTAGCTCCGATTCGACCCCTAGCCTGGGAACCTCCATATGCTGCAAGTGCAGCCCCAAAAAAAGCAGAATAAAAAAGAAGAAAATAGAAAAGGAAGAAGCACAAGTGCTTGCCACAGTCCAGTTTGATATCCTGTACTTTATCCAGGAACTGGACGGAGGTGGTTTGAGATTGGTGGGTAAATGGTTGGATAAAATAGCGCTCCCAGCTTAGATACCCAGAGCAGCACATGACACACAGTTCTGGGCAGAGACCAAAAAGCACCTACTTCTGGGCACCTTCCAAGTTTGTAATCATTGCAGTAATTTGTGTTGGTTCATTCTGTTAATGAGATTGGTTTTAATTCCCAGACATGCTGATGTGACATAAGAATACTAAAATACTGACTCCCAGTAAAGGACAGGCCTGTTTCAGACCTTGCTGTCAGGAGTCTTAGGTGATCATCCTAGCATCGATCCAAGTCAGAGCTTTTCCATGTACATGGATACTTGGAGGAGACTGCATAGTGGTGTTTGTTTTACTCTTTGTACTGCATAGGTTCCTGTGTAATATAACACTGAGACATCTATAGAAGGCCTTTAAGCTGACCTAGGACTTTTTATGCTTTTTACAAATTACTGATGTAGAAATCTGCTATGGTCACAAATATTTTTGAAACAGTCTGTTTCAAGTGCTACAAAGTCCTCCCCACTGGGCGTCTGGAGGGTCAGGTCTGCATTGGGAAAGAAGGACAGCACCACACTAACTGTCCTGGTAGACGCTGGCCGACCCTCATGGCTGTGAGAGATTCCCAAAGGGAATCCGCTGGCACACACGTGCACCTGCCCACTTCACTGATGGCCTCCTGTCAGGGAGACCTAAGCTTTTCCATGGGGGATGCAGTGCATGTTGGGTAAGACAGAGGCAGTCAGTCAAATCCCTCATCACGCCTCCAAGCGCTCTCCGTTCATGTAGTGGAGAGTCTCCTCATACTGTGAAGTGATAGGGTCCAGGGACAGTTTGAGGCTTTAGTTTATCAGCTCAGATTAATAGAGGTAACCTATTTGGAGGTGAAAATGCATGTACTTCATTCTTGCTTACTCTTCCAGGCGAGATGATGCGTACTGGCCAGAAGCTAAGCGGGCTGCCCTAGATGAACGCTACCATTCTGACTTTCAACCGCCAGGACCGCTTCCACGACTTTGACCACAGGGACCGGGGCCGCTACCCCGATCACTCAGTCGACAGGTCAGTTGCTGACCCTGCCTGCTTGATGCACATTTTCTTGGTCCCAGTTCATTTGTAATGACAGAGAACTCAGGTGGCCCTTCCAGGCTCTAGGCTTCTAAGTTGCAAGCCCACTCAAACTAGCACAGTGGGTTCAACTTGGGAAATGTTTTCCATTTGAGGATCTAAGTGACCTGTCTCTTTATGGTTTCATTTAAATTGCCTTTTTCAGGAGAGAAGGTTCAAGGTCAATGATGGGAGAACGAGAAGGTCAGGTAAGTCAGAGGCTATGATTATTGCCACAGTTTTCCCTGCAGAATTGGTTCTCTTCCCTTCTGCAGCCTCCTTCCTCCTTCATCTGAGTTAGAGAAAGAACAAGTGAGGGAGTACAGCCCCTGTGATGTTTGTGGAGTGATGACGTAAATGGCCTGTGCTTTGTCTTGGCCCATAATCCAGGCAGGTGTTCTGAATCCTTGTTTGGCCTTGACCCTGAGGTTCTGTATACCTAATACCTTAGTGCCTACACTGGTACTAAAGTGCTGGGGAGCCTTGCGTGAATCTGGCGGGGTCCTTGCATGAGTCAGCCCTCCCTTCTTGAGTCTTGGGAAGCAACTCAGTCGGGCCCACACACCCTCTCTCTGTGGGATTAACACATTAGAAAATAAGCTCAATTTTCTCCTTTTCCCCTATCTTACATTTAGATTGAGCACGTTCCCAAAGAGCCTTGACTGTTTAGTGAGTTTCCTTGGAAAATGGGAGGGATGAGAGAAGGTTGTGTCAGGGAATTGTTCTAGCAGAATCGCTGCCCCATGAGTCAGTCTTTTCCCTGACTCAAGCATCGTCGTTTCAGTGCTGCCTTCCTTCCACTCCTCAGAATGTAGCTGGGGATGGCTAAGCTTCTTGGCTACGTCTGAGATGGTCTGTAACCCTCATGTGACTCCTCTTTCTCTGCTCCTGGACCTAAATCTTACATGCAGCTAAATCTAGACCCAGCCTCCTGGGTCTAGACATTGAGCACGGTGCTTAAATGTCCAGGCTCCAGAATCATGACTGGGGTCACAACCTGGTGCCACCACTTTTGCTGAGCCTATTTCTCCAGCTGTGAAATGAGGATTATTTCTGCCGCTTAGAGTAGTAGGAGTTAAATGAGATGTCGTATGTGTCTACGGAAAACGTTCATTCAGTCCTGATGTGTTGCTTTTGATCATTGATAGCTCATTATATGATTAGATGGTGCTGTTCTGAAATGGAAAGTGTTGTTTGTTTTCTCACAGCCACGATCATAAATAATAAGACATAACTGCTGACTTGAACAGCAGATGATGACATCTGACAGAAAGGGAAAAACCAACACAGACCTTCAGAACCTTTTTGCACTGATACGTGGGTGGGTTGGTTGGTTAGAAGAATGTTGGTTAAGTTTCAAAACATTTGGGAGAGAGAAAAATGGGCTTTAGTTAAAGAACTAGGTCTTGCTGAGATGAACTTGCCTATTTTAAGTGCTTCTCTGTCCAGTTTGAAGTCTTCAGAAGGCTGTTGATGGACTGTCATTCCTTTTTTTGGCCACACTCATGGCATGCAGAAATTCCCAGGCCAGGGGTCAAATCCCTGCCACAGCAGTGACTACATCAAGTCCTTCTTAACCACTAGACCACCAGGGAACTCCTAAAAGGTCATTCTTAAAATGTGCCCCAAATGAAATGAAGCTGTGTAAATCATTTGCTATATTTTTTTTAAAGCTGGTACCCCCCTGGAGTTCCTGTCATGGCTCAGCGGTAATGAACCCAACTAGTATTCATGAGGATGCATGTTTGATCCATGACCTTGTTCAGTGGGTTAACATTCTAGCATTGCCATGAGCTGTGGTATAGGTCTCAGACACGGCTCGGATTCTGCATTGCTGTGGCTGTGGTGTAGGCCGGCAACTACAGCTCCAATTCAGCCCCTAGCCTGGAACTTCCACATTCTGCAGGTACAGCCCTAAAAAGACAGCCGCCCCCCCCCCAAAAAATGGTATGCACTGAAGGTATTCGTAGAAAGAAATGTTTTGGGAATCCAGTTTGAGCTGCCCTTATTTCATTTGGCAACACTGACTTTGCTGGACATACTGACATGATTTTTGCCCCTTGAAGGAACAGTGCTGTATTTTGTCCATCTTGTGAAATTGACTTCCTTTTCTTGTGTCAAGGGAAGTGTCAGCACATGTTTGGATGTGGGTGGCCTGGGGAAGCAGACGTCTGTGCTGCCCCTTGTGCCAAGGCCCACAAAGCCAGGGCTCTCCTTGGAGCTGCTGTGTCAGAATGTGCCCTTGGCCTGGGAGATCCCCCTGGACGTGGATGGTGACAGGGTGGCCGGAGCAGTTCCCTACAGGGTATCATTACTGGGATTACTTTTTCCTTCCTGCTCATTGAGAACATGGTTCTGGGACAAAAGGCTCAAGGCCACAGGTTGGGTTTGTGGAACAGCAAGAGAACAGGACCAAGGAGCCAGAGCCACCTTGTCAGCTCCCCTGAAGGTCAGCCTGGACCTTCTTCCAGCCAGCAGGAATGGACTTTGGGTGAAGGGAAAGGAGCTAGGGTGTGAGGCTTCCGACTTCATCCTCCTGGGGGTTGTGCTGGCCAGGCAGTTCACACGGCGGTGCTGCTGAATAGAATGGGGGTTGCCAAAGAGTTGTGCTTTGAGCAAAACAGGACGAGATGCCAGGCCCTGGAGTGAGTTGTCAAAGGACCTCTGGTGGCCTTTCTGCTCTGATGGCTCTGTGTGGCTTGTGATTGTACTCATCAGGCACAGTGTGGTCTGTTCTGGTACGGAGCAGTGGTTCGGCCCCAGCACCCCTCAGTTCATCGGTGCTTTAAATCTCCGCTTTCAAATTGGGCATAACCTAATTCGATCTTCAGCTCCACTTCTCCGTAGACCGTGAGCAGGCTTCGGGGATGTAGCTGGACCACATCTGCTGAAAGGGCCTGTGTGGCCCCAGACAGCGTGCAGAACACCTGCCTGTACTGTCTCAGGCCTCCAAGCGCTTCTGAGTTATTGTCTTTCATTGTTAGTTTCCCCAAGGCCCTGGGATCCAGGGTTGTCCTGAAGGCTTTTTTTGTTCTGACCCTTTAACTTCTAGCATTACCCGGAACGCCACGGAGGACCAGAGCGCCACGGACGGGACTCTCGTGATGGGTGGGGTGGATACGGCTCTGACAAAAGGATGAGCGAGGGCCGGGGGCTGCCTCCTCCACCCAGGTTTGTGTCCTGTGCCTCCCAGTGCCCGCAAGGGTCTTAGGCAGCTGGCAGGATTGATCTGTCCAGCCTGGGGCCCTGGTCTCAGGGATAAGCTGTGTAGGCCCAGTACACTCGCCGCAACCCAAGCTGCCTTTGAGCTCTCAGCAGCACGAGATAGTGAACCAGTTCTGTCCACTGCATTGTCCCAAGGGGCAGAGGGCTGGGCTCCCAGAATGCTAAACCCACCCTCCAGAAGCTAGCGCCATTGCTCTTTTAAAAGGCAGAGATGGGGGCAATCCAAATCAGAGATGTCTTTTTCTAAGGGGCAGACGTGACTGGGGGGACCATGGCCGAAGAATAGAGGATGACCGTGCGTGGCAGGGTGCTGCTGACGGAGGCATGATAGACAGGGACCACAAGAGGTGGCAAGGTGAGGACTGGCCTCGGCTGGGGTGGGTCTTTGTGGAAAAACATCTGGGAAGCTGGAGCTGCAACTGCTGTCCACCTGTGTCTGCTCTTCCTGCTTGGCCTTGCTTCTCCTGGCCTGGGTGGGTGGGTGAGTGAGTGGGTGAGACCTGGCATAGGAGGGTTGCTATGGGTGCCAACGTTCTTCTCTGCTGTGACTTGGTGAGGACACTGGGTGTGTGCTGTGGACCTGCCAGTTATGGGTTGACCTGGTGACCTGAGAAAAGGACTGGAGTTTCCCAAGCCTGTGTCCTCTTAAACCCCCTGTCCTGTGCGAAAAATGTCTCTTGTTTTCTAGGTGGTGAGAGAAGTATGTCTGGTCACTCTGGGCCAGGTCACATGATGAACCGGGGAGGCATGTCAGGGTAAGACGTACCGTCTTTGCATGTGGGCTTGCCTCAGTGAAGGTGTAGAAATAGTCACTCCTTCCCAGCTAACACAGCCCCTGTGTGCACTATGTCCTGGGCAGTGTCCCTGCTGCCTGAAGGGTGCAGGTCTGGCCCCTGGTGCCACTGCTCCAGAAGGAAGAAGCCCCAGAGAGCACGGGTGTGGGGCAGAGCCCACTGTGTGGGGCCATGGGGACCAATCAGAATCTGCCTTTATTCCAGGCGAGGTAGCTTTGCCCCTGGGGGTGCCTCACGGGGCCATGTGATCCCACGCGGTGGCATGCAGGGTGGCTTCGGAGGCCAGAACCGGGGGAGCCGACCCAATGATGCCCGCTTCACTCGCCGCTACTAAGTGCTTGGAACCCTGTGTTACGTCATGTGGCAACAAGAACGTGTTCTGTTAGGATTTCCCTTAAACTGTGTACAATAATTTTTTTTTATCTGCTGCCATATTGTAGCTCAATACAATGTGAATTTGTTTTTTGTTCTTTTGTTTTTTTGTAATAAATGTGTTTCTGTTCACATAGCCTTTATTTATAAAGCGTCGTCTCTTTTTCTCTTCACCTTTAAGTAAAATGACATGATACTCATTAATGCCTAGCCACAGTTCTTCTTTCAGGGAAGGAGGATAGAAAGGAGCAGCTTTCAGGGTGGGGTTTCCCGAAGCTCTTTGCCAGCTGCACACACTTCCCAGCGTGTGTGAGCCCAGGCCTGGAGTTCATTGGACCAGGACTGTCTGGCTTGCACCTCCTCCAGGACTTTGCGATGTACCTCAGATATTTGTTCCATTGCCCACACTCTGCCTCCATGTCTGAGACTTGCTGAATGGGCTGTTTTGCATTTTGTGTGGTAAAATGCACATAACATCAAAGTTACCATCTTAACCATTTAAGGGTAAAACTCAGTGGCATTATGTACATTGTCAGTGCTACATGACCAACCACGCCATCCATCTCCAGGACCTTCTCATCTTCCCCAAACTGCACCTGTGCCCCATTGAACATCCACTCCCCATCCCTGCCCCTGGCCCCCACCATCTACTTTGTCTTTGAATCACACTGTTCTAGGAACCTCATGAGTGGAATGGCATCCTAGAGGAGAAGCAGATGACCGCATGTGATTGTGGGACAGGCACCACCTCCCCACATTAGCTGCATACCCTGCTTGTATGGACAGGGTGGGGACTACCCTATTAGGGGAATAGGGGTCAGAGGCCTGTCTCTTGGCTCCATGGGAAGCGGCCAGTCACCTGTCATCTCTGGGCCCCCTTCTCACGCTCAAGTAGTATCTGGCCCTGGAGGTAACAATGCAATGACCAAGGCTGACCAGGTGCCTGCTCCTCAAGGCCCACAGTCAGGGGAAGACACAGGAGCAGGCCTTCTCACCTCTTGTAATCCCCCTCACCTAGGCCAGACACTTCCCTGTCATGATCCCTACAACCTCTACACACACTTCATGTGGCAACAGGGACTTTGCAGATGGGATTCAGTTAATCTTCCCATGGGAGATTACCCAGGTCTCCAGGTACATCATGTGCTATCAGGAGGGTCCTCGAAGGGAAAAACGGAGGCAGGACTACGCTCCTGCCTGTGAGGACAGAGGAAAGGCCGCAGGCCAAGGATCACAGCAGTCTAGGAGCTAGAAAAGGCAGATTCTCCCCGGAGCCTCCAGAAGGAACCAGCCCTGCCACACCTAGATTTCAGTCAGTGAGAACCATGCTGGACTTTGGACCACCCAGGGTGAACCTGTCCCCAGAAGACATCTGGCAGTGCCAGGAGTCATTGGTGTTTGTCAGGAGTGGATGGTAAGGTGCCGCTGGCTGTTTGGGGGGGTTGGAGGCAGGATGGCCTGCCCAGTATGGCCCCATCACAAAGCCATCCTTCCTGAATGTCAGTGATACCAAACTGTGGCAGTTTGCCCCAGGTGGCAGGCGCTGTGATGGGGCCCCCACAGGGCACTCAGAGAAGGGGCTGGGGAGGTTTCCTGGAGGAGGGGGCATTCAAGCTTGGGGCAGATGCTGCCCCAAGGAGGCCCGAGGGGAGGCAGGGCCCCTCTGAGGAGTCTGGGCTCAAAGAGCCCAGTGGGGAGCCACAGGTGTTTGAACAGGGGAGACTTGGTCATCAGACTTGGATTTTAGGGAGGCAGGCCTGGAGGTGAGAGGAGCAGGGAGGTGGTCTTGGCACTGGCAAGAAATACAAGTCAATAGAGTTCCCTGGTGGCCTGGCAGTTACAGATCTGGCATCACTGCTGTGGGGCAGGTTCAGTTCCTGGCCTGGGAACTTAGGCATGCCATGGACATGGACCAAAGAAAAAGTTGATGGAGAGGAATCAAGGCGAGGTCTGACTGTTTGAGGGGACAGACACAGCCAGCTGCCTAAATGAAGAAGAGGGGGCCAGGAGTGCCAGGCATGCCTCAAGACATCTCCTTCAGACTGGCTTCCTTTCCTGTGGGCTTTGCTGGGCCAGTACTGGGCTAACAGCTGTTCAAGAGCAGGGCAGGAACGGGTGGCCTTGGCAGCTCTACCGCCTGCCTCCATAAAATGATAACAGTGACAGGAGGGTCACAAGGCCTTAGGGAGACCTAGCTTTATGCATGCCTAGCATGAACCCAGCCTATATTCGAGGCCTGGGACTAGGTCTGTGGGGGCTAGAAGGCCTGCACACCAGGAAGGGTCTAAGTCGAACACCTGGGCTCTTGGTAGACAGAAGGAACCATTAACTTGGCAGTGCAGATTTCTTCCAAGTTTCTCCATCCATAAAATAGGCCCACAAGGCTGCTGGAAAGATTCTGTGGCTGGAGTCAGGCTTAAAACCAAGCTCTGCTCTTGGCCTCCATAATGGCCAGCACCATCTCCCTCCTGGGCAGCAGAGGATCAGGGATAGGCCCTGGCCCCACCTATCCCACCCGCTTAGACCTGTTCCCACCTCCACAGGGGCTCAGCAAGGACTGGGGAGTACAGGACCCAGATGGCTTTCACGTGATGCACAGGACATGGGAGGTGCACCTGGAGACCACAATGGCACAGGTCAGTCACTCAGGGCTCTATCCCCCCAAGCTTCAGGGCCAGGCTACAGCCCTCCCCGCTCCTCCCTGGCCCAATGGATGGATGGTCACATGCTGGCTTCTACTCCCCAGCAGAGCCTATGGCATGCCCCGGCCTCCAGTCTGTTTCCCTCATCTGTCATACTGCTATGTCTTCCTGGCTCATGACCCTGGGTGAGCTCTGTCCCTTAAGCCAAGTGACCTAAACCCCAGAACTCTTGGAAACAGAGGATCCCTTGACAGCTCAGGGCACCATTACCCAGGCCTGCTCCCCGACTCCCAGGGGAGCCTCCTGAGCCAGCTGCTGGCTATCACCCAAGCCCACCTCCTAGCCAGTCTGGACAGATTCTTTTTTTTTTTTTTTGTCTTTTTGCCTTTTCTAGGACCACTCCCACGGCATATGGAGGTTCCCAGGCTAGGGGTCAAATTGGAGCTGTAGCCGCCGGCCTACACCACAGCCACAGCAACGTGAGATCCGAGCCGTGTCTGCAACCTACACCACAGCTCATGGCAATGCCGGATCCTTAACCCACTGAGGCCAGGGGTTGAACCCGAAACCTCATGGTTCCTAGTTGGATTCGTTAGCCACTGAGCCACGACGGGAAGTCCTGGACAGAGGTTCTATCCTGCTGTCACTACAGTGGGATGCCCTCTGTGGCTAAGTGCCAGGGCCTCGCAGGAACATCTCAAAGACCCACTCTCCCAGAGCTGCCACCCTCCCAGAGCTCCAGATGGGAAGACGTTTAGGTCACCAGGCAGCTGAGCCAGTGTGGGCAGGGGTGTCAGAGAAGGCTTCCTGGGGGGCAGGGGACATGTGGTGGACAGGGAAACCCCTGCACAGCCATTGCTGCCAGGTCTGTGCTCCTCAGGAATCCCCAGGCTGTAGGGAGAGGGTGGAATGAGAGTGGAGATCAGGCAAGGGATGGGAGGGACTAGACCAGGCGAGCAGATCAGTGAGCTAAGCAAGACAGCAGCTGTGAGAGCTCCTGGCCATGGAGAACAGCCCTCACCCCCAGACTGCACTACCCTGGGCTCAACCAACCATGAGCTGAGGAAACCCCCGACCCAGGTGGGCCCTCAGCACTTTCTCAACCCTTTCCTGGAGCCCCAAGCCCAAGGGCCAAGGTCTGCTCCCACCCCCCACACACCAGGTCAAGGGCTCATCAGTGGGCAGGGCCCAGACACAAAGGGTGAACCACGGTCAAGGTCAGGCTTGATGAGCCCCCAGGATCCAGAAGCTCAAGCCTTGGGGGCCAGCACAGAGGTCAGGGAACATTTCCAAGTCCTTTATTGAGCCGGCAAGGCTGGGAGCTGCCCTCAAGCATGGGGTCCAAGTCTGGTGTCCATGGTGCCTTGTTCCCACCTGGGGCAGGCAGCCTCCTCTGACAGGCTACTTGGTTCGCTCCTTCAGGTATTCCCAGCCCTCCTTGGAGTACTCTCGAGCCTTGGAGGGGGCCACAGACAGAGCCGACATCACCTTGATGATGCCTGTGGGGAGGGAGGGCCAGGTGCCTTCAGCGAGGACTTTTACAGGCAGCAGCTCTGTCAATTCCATGCAAGGAAAACAGGCAAGGGCCACACTCACTCTGTTGTGGCCCCAGGCCCTCAAAGGAGGCGCCATCTGGCTCCCACCTCCCTGGAATCTCCACCTCCTTTTCTCCTTCAGATCCACAGGAGGTGCACACAGAGTTGGACAGGGAGTGACGAAAAGGAATGGCCAAGAAGGAAGGTGGGAGGTATCTGCAGCCAACCCCCCAGGTAGATGGCCTGGGGCCTACCTGAATTCCAGTAGTCCCGTATGTGAAAGTTAAACTTTGGAGGGGCTGGGAGCTGGGAAGAGAGAGGGAAAAGGGGCTGCTGAAAGGGTAAGGCCCAGTAACCCCAGCCGCCCTCACAGGCAGGGAGAGCAGCACATGCCCCACGGCAGAGGATGCCCAGCAGGGCTGGAGGGACCAGGATCAAAGGCCACCCCAGAGCAGACACCCCAGCTCCCACCAAGCTTTAGTCTCGATCCCAGCTCGGGGTACCTGGGGTATCTTCAGGCCAGTCTGCTCGCACACGTACTGGCTGAACTGGTACACAGCAGGGGGGACCACCTCCTCGGCTTTCTGAAGGGCAGCCTGGCTCTTGTCGCTGGGCCCCAGCAGGTCCTGGTCATATACCAGGTAGATAGCGCCCCCAGCCACACTGCCCTTGATGAGGAACCTGCAGGGAAGGAAAGGAACCACAGGGTAGGGGTGGGGGCTCAAGTCCAAAGAGTGACATACCTGAAGCCAGGCAGCTAATGGGGAAGCACAGGGCACCTTGGGAGCCAAGAGGCGTGCATGAGCCCTCCCATGCACAACATTTAGAGTGTACAAAAGGCAGAGGTACTCAGCTCTGTTTAGTAAACTGAAGCCTGGAGAGGCACAATGTCACTTGAGATCCTGCAGAGGGCAGGGGTCAGTGAAAACAAGACCACTGACCGCTTTCTACCTTCCAGCCCCGAGAGGAGCCAGCGGGGGTCCCTGGTCGTTTCCTGTGTCAAACGCTGCTCTGGGTGCACATTAACTTCCCAACAAACGCATGCGACACTCCCATTTTACAGATCAGGCAGCTGAAACTCGGACGGGTCTAGTGTACGGAATGCAGAGGGAAGGAGTCGCTAGGAAGCGGGAAGGAGGCGACGGGAGGGAGAACTCGGTAAGCTCCACCCTATCTGAACCGACACGGGAGACCTGACACTACGGCAGCGAAGAGCCGGTCGTAAGCAAACCAGACGGGGGTGCCCGCAGAAGGAAATATTTTGGGGGCTTGAGGCCCGCCCAGTAGCCCCACGAACCTCATCAGCGACCACACTCGAGGTACCATGATCACTCAGCTCCGCGCGCAAGGACACTCGGCTCGCCCGCCGCTTCCGGTCGCGGCGCCGCAGAGGCCTCTGGGAAGCGTGGTCGCCTGTCAGGCGCAAAGGCCTCCGGGACGCCAGAGATGGGTTTCTGTTCCGCTGCAAAATGAGTCCTCGAACCTTAGTCTTCGGGGCCGGCAGCCGCAAAGCTGTCTGGGAAAAGTAGTTGTCACGTCCAGTAAGGCTCTGGAAAGCTAGTTTACGCGGCCAGGCCTCCTGGGAAATGCAGTTCGGAGCGGAATGGCCCTGGTGACGTGAAGGAAAGAGGAGTTGGGTGTCTGGAGTAAGGCCTGAGGGTGACACACGAGATTTCGGCACCTGGGAGATCCACCAGCGCAGGCCTGGGAAGAGAGTACCGGAAAGCCGGTTGTCACGGCAACACGAAGGCGGAATTTAGGAGATAGGCGGGCCTTAGTCACGTGGTCGAATCTGTGTGGCTTCACTACAGGGGCGGGGACAGAAGGTAGCCCGGCTGAGGCTGTTGCCCGGCAACGCCGGGCGCGGAGATTCCAAAAGTCTAGCCCCTCCCCCTGAGTAGGTGGGCTCTTGGTCACGTGACTCAGACCCTACTGGAGGGGGCGCGGTCGGCGGCCATCCCGACACCGCGGTAAAGAGAGGGCGGGGAGGTACGCGCGTGGCTCCCAAGCCCGGACCCCAGCCCCACTGGACGGCGGGAGAAACTGAGTGGGTGAGTGCGCGGTTGTGAGCATGCAGTGGGCTGCACGCCCTCTTTGTCCAGATGGGAAACTGAGGCCGGGCGAGGTCATGAGGCCAGTGGGTTCTGTAAGGATCAGGTTTCCGCTTTTCCTCCCTCTTTGCAGCCTGGGTGTTTCATCCATCCATTCATTCATCCACCCACCTAGCTATCACCCAGCCCTTGCGGGGCTGCTGTGTTCAGGACCCGGTTGAAAGAGGGCTAAGCTGAGGCCCTTCAGGGCTTTCCCTGGAAGTGGCAGATCGTCCCCTGCTGAGGGGACGCCGGCGTGACTGGGTAAGGCCGAGGAGTTCATTTTTCTGCGAACTGGAAGATTCATAGATAGGACGTAGGGTAAATGAAGATGAACAGAAAGGCGGCGACCAGACTTTCTGGGTCTTGTGGGCTAAGGTGAGGAAATGGTCTCCATTCCGGACAGTGAGAAGCCTTGGGAGGGTTTGGAGCAGGAAGGAACATTCCAGAATTTTTTTGGACAAAGATCCCTATGGCTGCTTGGAGAGAATAGAGTGGGAGGAAGGGAGTGTGAAGATGCGAGAGCCAGAGAGAAGGCAGATGGAACTTTGCAGTAGGGACAAAGGAGGTAGGACTGATTCAGTGCTTGGAGATCTGGGGGCTCTCCAAGGCCACCACCTCTCAGCCTCCTGGGTTCTAGAAGTCTACCTCTCTTCTTTGCCCCATGGAATTCACAGGATAGAAACTCCAAGATATATGATTGGCCTGTGCCCTTTTCAGGGGAGGCCCATGATCCACTGAACTTAAAGCACCTGGCCCATTCTCCCTGGAACAAGTAAATCAGCTCCCACAGCTGAAATCACATCTTAACCCTGATGTCATGGGCACATCTGTCTCCCATATCCTATTCCTTCTGGGTATCTCCAGACCAAGTTGTTTTTCTGAGCTTCCCCAGCTCTCACCTCCTACATTCCTCCTATCACTTTGGGCCAGTCTAGTATATAGTCAGCACTTACTGCATGTCTGGCAGTTTAGGACATCGAAGATCCAAAAGTGATCAGCACAGGAGTTCCCATTGTGGCACAACAGGATTGGCAGTGTCTTGGGAGCTCTGGGATGCAGGTTCAATCCCCAGCCAGACACTGTGAGTTTAAGATCCAGCATCACTGCAGCTCTGGCTTAGTTCGCAACTGTGGCTTGGAACTGACGCTGGCCTGGGAGCTCCATATGCTGCAGGGTGGCCAAAAAAGGAAAAAAAGTGAGCAACACAGAAGCAGGTTTCTGTTTCCTTCCAGCCTTCATGGAGCTGAGTTTAAGGGGAGTGAGGGATCCTAAACATGTAACAAATCATCACGGTGATTTCAGGGGATGACAAATACTCAGAAGGAGAAGAAAGTTCTACAGGTAGGGGAGAGAGGGGGACTGGGAACAGGTGTTTTAGAGAAGGAAGCCAGGGAAGTGCCCTCTGAGCAGGTGGTTTTTGCGGTGACACTTGAAAGAGCGAGCCATTGGGTTATATTTGGAAAGAGCATTCCTCACAGAGGGAACAGCCAGTGCAAAGGCTCCGAGGCAAGATGGTGACTGGCAGGTTCTGATTAACGGCGAAGAGGCTGGTGTGGCCAAGCAGAATGAACAAGAGGGGCTGGTCTAATCAGGGCCTTTTTGGTCACCGAGGCTTTTGTTTTAAATGAAAACAGGCAGGGTTTTCAGCAGGGGGAGGAGATTACTGCAGCCATTCAGGTGAACTGTATAATGCCTTTGACCAGATGGTGGCTATGGAGATGGAGAAGAGAGAGCAGAGCCACAGCCTGGGGCATTACCGCATGCTCTATAAAAAAAAAAAAGATGCACTTGGGGAAATGGGTTTAACTGGGGTGTGACTGTGGGCCAGGCCTCTCTCCCACTGCAGACCCAGTGAAGGCCATGAAGGTGCTGCTCCTCACGGGGCTGGGAGCCCTGTTCTTCGCCTATTATTGGGGTGACAATTTTGACCCAGGTGAGTGCCTGGGGTGGAGGAGGGAGGATCGGTCGGTCTGGCCGTCCTGTCCAACCCCAAGCTGACCACCCTTGCTCCCTTCCAGCCAGCCTCCGTGGAGCCCGTGTGCTGTTAACAGGAGCCAGCGCAGGCGTTGGGGAGGAACTGGCATATCATTATGCGCGCCTGGGCTCACACCTGGTGCTCACTGCCCACACCGAGGCTCTCCTGCAGAAAGTGAGACCCTAGTTCCAAGTTTTATGGTGGGGCAGGGGGTGGGGAATGAGGGCAGAGGGGAACAGGGCCTGGGTTTGAATGCCTGTAAGTGTCCAGGCTTCCTGTGTGGCCTTGGGCAAGTCACTTAACCTCTTTGAACCTTGCTCCCCTTCGTTTGCAAAACACAAATGATAAAAGCACCTTCTCCTGGGTTGTGGTGTTGATGTAGGAAGACAGTTGTAAAGCTAAGAGGTTTCCTCACTAAATGGGAGTATTGATAGAGACCAAAGGCTGAGCTGGTAACTAGTGTTCTCAAGCTCAAGAGCAGGGTGGGTAGACACTTCTAAGTAACAGCCTGATGTTACTTCAAGGAAATGTACACCTCTTAGGGATTCACCTTCCAAAATTTCAAGAGAGGCCAGAAATCTCCAGATTTATTTGAAATCTTAAGTTTTAAGTGATGATTGAACAACAGAAAAGTGGCCCTTACAATGTTGAATGTAACCAGAGGCCCACAGGAGGGGGGAGGGGGCTTCAGGCTGGGGCCCCAATGGGGCGGTCAGGTGCGGGGGGAGGGGGGTGCAATCTGGGAGGGAGGAGCCCAAGGGAAGCTCTGCCCCGCTCCCCAGGTGGTAGGGAACTGCCGGAAGCTGGGCGCTCCCAAGGTCTTCTACATCGCTGCGGACATGGCCTCCCCCGACGTGCCCGAGCGCGTGGTGCAGTTCGCTCTGGACAAGCTGGGTGAGGGGCGGGGCGTGGAGTCTGGGACCGTGGCCCAGGCCTTAGGGGCCTGACTCAAATTGGGGCGGGGGTGTGGTGTCTGAGGGCGGAGATTTATGGGTATGGGGGCGTGGCTAGGGTGGAGTCTCATTACATCCTGGGGGCGGAACTCTGGACGGGTTTCATTGCATCTGGGATGAAGCCTGGTAAGGGAGTAGGGCGGGGTCTCTTTGATTTTAGGGCCTTACCTGGCGTGGAGCTTATTGCACCTATGCTCAAGTCAGAGCTTTTGCTGGTTCAAGGGGTAGAGCTAGAGGCGGGTGTCTCATTGGGCCCGGGGGCGGAGGGGGCAGAGCCCCAAGGACTGGCTCAGGGCTGACGGGCCTTTCCGGGCCAGGAGGGCTGGACTACCTGGTGCTGAACCATCTCGGCGCCGCCCCGGCAGGCACGCGGGCCCGCAGCGCCCAGGCGATACGCTGGCTGTTGCAGGTGCTGTGCTCCTCCGCGGCTCGGTCCCCTCTTGGCCCAGACTCAGCCCTCCCGCCCCTCCTACCCATTCCCCTCGAGCTCTGCCCCGCCCATCTCCAGACCCCGCCTTTCCTGACTCTAGGCTCCGCCCTGGCCTTGGCTCCGCCCTTGACCCTGTGCTCCCCCACAGTCCTCGAGCCCCGCCCCTGCCTACCAAGGCTCCGCCCCATGCCCCCTCCTGGCTTGGGTTCCTCCTCTGCCTGGTGACTCGCAGTCGCCACCTTCAGGTGAACTTTATAAGTTACGTGCAACTGACTTCGTTGGCGCTGCCCAGTCTGACTGACAGTAAGGGCTCCCTGGTGGTGGTGTCTTCTTTGCTAGGTACGTGCACCCGGGGCGGGGAGTGGGGAAGGTACGGGGCTCGGTGCGATGCGGACGACCCTGGAGGGGACAGGAAGGCTTCCTGAAGGAGGCGCAGCGGCGTCTGGCAGCTCAGCAGCTGCCCTCCTACGCTCCCAGGCCGCGTGCCCACATCCTTCTCTAGCCCCTACTCGGCGGCCAAGTTCGCGCTGGACAGCTTCTTCGACTCTCTTCGGCGAGAGCTGGACATGCAAGATGTGAACGTGGCCATCACCATGTGTGTCCTGGGCCTCCGAGATCATGCTTCAGCCGCTGAAGGAGTCAGGTGAAGCCCAGAACTGGAGCTGGGGGGGGGGGGGCGGCGCTAAGCCTCAGCCACAGGACCCACGACACTCTGCCTTACCCAGGGGTGTCACGAGGGCCAAGGCGGCCCCAGGGCCCAAGGCAGCCCTGGCTGTGATCCGTGGCGGTGCTACACGGGCCTCCGGTGTCTTCTACCCATGGCGCTTCCACCTGCTCTGCCTGCTTCGGGGCTGGCTGCCACACCCGAGGGCCTGGTTCATCCGCCAGGAGCTCAACATCACCGCCTCTGCTGCTGCCTGAGCTCCTGGCCAGGTGCCCCTTCATCTCCCCGGAAGACTTTCCAAGAAGGCATCCTAGAGCTGGGACACCTCCGAGATAGTGGCCCAGGCTCAAGAGAAAGTCATCAAGACAGCAAAGTAAAACGGAGAAAAACCATCAGCACCTAAAAACAATCAAAACTTAAGGTGTGTCGGGCATCTTGTCAGGGATTTGGAAGGCAAGTACCTCAACCTTCCCAGCTGCATCGATGATATGATTGCTGCTTCCATTTTGCAGATGAATGAACTAAAGCTCAGAGAAACCATGTGACTTGCCCCAGGGCCCTGGCCACATCAAACAGGTCACAACACCGAGCCAACCAAGGAACCCTATCTCCGACCTGAAGCCACCTCATCCCGGCTTAGTCCCTTCAGTTCACTCAGCCTGGAAGCCTCCCCCAACCCTTGCCCCAAGCAAGGGGGCAAGAGAAGCGGTCTACTTGAGGATGGGGTCTGAGGAGGGGGAGAAGGAAAAGAACGGGTTCTGCACTGGATCCTGTCTCCTGTTTGATAATAAAAATCCCTCTTCCCTTGCAATCTGGTGTTCAAATTCCTTGGTCCTTCCAATTTGCTAGCAGTAGGCAGGTGAAGAGGGATGTGAGTACCGGCGCCAGAACTCTCAATTTCATTTCACAGGTGGAGAAATGGAGGCTGAGAGACAGGTGGACCTCATCCAGGAAGTCAGGAATGGGAGGAGAGAGGAAGGGTTTGTGGACCGAAGGCTTTATTTGCAGCATTCGAAGTACATGGTTTGTGCACCAATAATGGTAAGTGCTACCATTGTTACTGCTTTTACGGGTCAGGAAATTTAGAGGGGAAGTCAGTGACAGAAGCTGCAATTCTGACACCAGACTGTCTCTCCTTAAGGCAAAGTGTGGGCTGCATCTGCACATCACGAATATTTACGCTAATGAACTAAAAATTGACACTTTCCCTAAAATGGTAAATCAGCACTGCTTGCATAAAGGAAAAGCAACTGTAAAGATTGTAACTGAAAAGCAATTGTAAAGATTAAAACAGTAGAATGAATACAATGTTAGCTGTTAGCTGTCCTAATCTTCAAGATTAGCAGTTTGAAGGGCTAACCCCAAACAGACAAGCCCCAAATTGATACTCTCTTGAAGATAAATAGGATTGAAAAATTAAAAACCGGGAAATACTTGTTCGCACCACACCTCCCATCCCTGCGCCTCAGATTACATCAAGTTATATCAAATGCCAACAGGGGGCACAAAATCACAATGCTTTCCTTAGCTCTACCCCAGAACTTGACCTCTCACGTAGTAAAACCAGTACCTCGGTGGAAGTTTTATTTTGTCACAGGTATCGTTATATATTAGTAAAATAGTTTGGAATAGGTACTGTTATTGTCACCATTCTGCAAATGGAGAAATTCAGGTAGTGGGAGGTGAAGTCTCATTGCACAGGGACAGCCAGCTGACAACAGAAGTAGAATTCCAACACTCCACAGACTGGCAGAGGGAGGCGTCGCAACCACAGCCACGCCCACCCAGTCCGACTCCTGGTCTGGAGCGACTGGGGTAAACGCGCCACGTTCTGGGGAGTCCGCAGGGACTCCTCCAGCCGCCAGGGGGAGCCCGCGCCATTCCTGCCTCTCTGGCCCGTGCCTCCCGCCGGTGGGTAGATATCCCAGAGTTCCGCGCGGTGGAGGCCCTTCCGCCGCGGCAGCCATTGGAGAGAGGCAGGTTAGTGGGGCCTTGGAAAGGTGGGATCCGCTCCCATCCAGGCCTCTGGGCCCCAGTGCAGCCCGAGGGTGTGGTTGGGTGCGGCGAGCGAGCCCCGGGTAGCAGAGGCTCGGGGTTCCGGGCGTCAGGGGCCGAGCCGAGGCTCACCTTCACCCCTTCACCCCTTCTCCCCTTCCCCCCTTCTCTCCTTCCCCCCTTCCCTGTCTGTAGCCATGGCTCTGCGCTACCCCATGGCCGTGGGCCTCAACAAGGGCCATAAGGTGACCAAGAACGTGAGCAAGCCGAGGCACAGCCGCCGCCGCGGGGTGAGTGCTGGGGCGCGCGGTCCGGGCCCGCTGGGTGGGGGAGGTGTTTAGGAAGAGCTTTTTGGGCAGAGGGCAGGGCCTGAGCAAAGCCTCCGAGAGCTCAGTGGGGGTGTCGAGCCCCGCAGGTAGCGCGGAGCTCTCGTGGTTGGGACGCAAGAAAAGGGGTGTCGGGCTTTCCCAGAACAGAGTGGAGATGCTGGGTACCCGCCGGCCCGGCACAGAACCAGGATTCGGAAGCTAGGGCAGGAGCAAGTTGGGAGCGGGTTTTGATGGATGGGCAGGAGCTTGCCGAGTAGAATGGTGCTTGGGGAGTTCCCGCCGTAGCTCGGCAGTCTCGGGAGCGCTGGTACAGATTTGATCCCCGCCGTGGCAGTGAGTTAAGGATCTGGTGTTGCCACAGCTGCGGCATAGTTAGCGACTGCGGCTCGGATTCAGTCCCTGGCCCGGGAACTTTTATGTGCCACCGAGCGGCCACAGAAGAAAAGGAGCTGTAGCTGCACTGGGGCTGGAATGTGGAGGGAAAGCTTTGAGTGTCAACCTCGCCGGGAGTTATGTGCTGCTTCGTTAAGCGGCCCCCACTCCGTGGTGTGCAGGGGGAGGAGGTTCTGGGCCCAGGGAGCAGCCTGTGCAAAGGGCCTGGTGTGATGTGCTTTGATATGGTTTAGGGTAAGATGTGAGATTGGGGGCTGGGAGGGGTTTGGGCTTCTCTTTGATGCCAGATAGAGTGCCACCTGGAATGATACTCCTCTCTCCTGCAGCGCCTCACCAAGCACACCAAGTTTGTACGGGACATGATCCGGGAGGTGTGCGGCTTTGCGCCTTATGAGCGGCGGGCCATGGAGTTGCTCAAGGTCTCCAAAGACAAGCGGGCCCTCAAGTTCATCAAGAAAAGGGTAAGTAGGGGGTCCTTCTGTGGTGCAAGGGGATTGGCAGCAATTTGGGAGCACTGGAGTGTGGAGGTTGCATCCCCGGCCCTGCACAGCAGGTTATGGATCCAGTGTTGCGCTAATGTGGCTTGGTTTGTAGCTGTGGCTCAGTTCTGATAACTGGTCCAGGAACTTCATGTGCTGTGGGGCGACCAAAAAGGGCGTTTGTAGGACCCCCGTGGTGGGTGGGTGGGTTTGGGGCACATGTTCACGGCCCTTGTTGCTCGGCAGGTGGGGACACACATCCGTGCCAAGAGGAAGAGAGAGGAGCTGAGCAATGTTCTGGCGGCCATGAGGAAAGCAGCAGCCAAGAAGGACTGAGCCCCCTCCCCTCTGTGCGTAATAAAGCCTTTTCTGAAGCTTGGGTTTCTGTGCTGCCCCTGGGAAGGGGTCTTATCTGGTGGAAACTTCACACAGACCCACCCCCCCCAGGGAAGGGGGGCACCCTGGTGAGGGGCATGGTGGTAGACACACAGCCACATAGGCAAGCAGTATTGGAAATTGGTTTTAATCATAATTAAATAGTCTGTGATTAAGCCATAATTGAGGTCGTGGGCTCCAGTCCTCTTCCGAGCTTCCTGTGGCTCCGCTGCCTGAGGCCTCCCCTACTACAGTTTTCCTCCCAGCTTGGCCCAGTGGTGCCCAGGGCAGCTGTCACCGCTCCACGGCCAGGGCTTCAGCCTGCTCCTCAGGGAAGGCGATATCAAAGATCTCACGGTAGTGCTCCACAAAGTGCACCTCCAGGCCCTCGGTGATGAAGGCCGCCAGGTCATAGAAGTCCTTCTTGTTCTCAGCTGGCAAGACAATGCATGTCACCCCAGCTCGCTTGGCCTGGGAGGGAAGGGATGGCAGGTCAGTGAGGAGGTACAGGCAGGGAACCAGCTCCCAGGCCCCCTGGGCCTCTGCTCCAGTAACATGGGGCAAGAACCCATCCTCTTCTGCTGCGCTGTTACTCCAGAGGCCACTGTGGCTCCCCCAGCCCAGAGCAGTCTGGAAGTGTGTGAAGTGCAAGGTCTGTGGTTTCCTGGGTTAGTCACAGCCCATCCTGCTTTATATTTAGAGGTTTTGCACCTAAGGGTGGAGGACCTAGAGACGTCCACATGCCTATCCCTCAGCCTGAATGCCCCTTGGTAGACAGGGATTCCCATGTGTCACCATGTGCTGCTCTAGGAACACAGCACGCAATCACTGAACCTCCCACTTTGCAAGTGAGGAAAACTAGGTACCTGGGTTGTGGTCTGCTGGGGGTGGGGTACAAGGGCCAGAGCCTGGGGGCAGCCAGAACCAGTGGGGGCTTAGGCAGAAGGTGGGAGAGAGCAGGGTTCTGCCGTGGGCTGACTTGGCCCCCTCGATCCACCTGAGTCCAACCTACAATGCACTTGAGACCCCAGGCTCTGGGCCCCTTGGTCACCAGAGGAGCCCAGATCTTGCTCCTCTAGCCTCTGTTGCACGCATGATCCTGGGTGCTAGGTCAGGCCAGCAACCAGAGAGCAGGAGGCCCCACTCCTCCCACAAAGGAGCCCAGCTGGAGGCTCATGTCAGGTTCTCCAGAGCCTTGAAAAAAAGCTGAGAACCAGTAGCCCTAGACACCAAGCCTGTGCCCGCTGGGCCTCATTCCCCATATGTAAGTCATTCCTCCTGCCTGGAGGCAGGTGTGGCCTTGTGGGTACCTGTGTTCCTAAGCCCCAGTGGGCCACTCACCGCAATGGTCTTCTCTTTGATGCCACCCACAGGCAGGACCTTCCCTGTGAGGGAGACCTCGCCTGTCATGGCCAAGTTCTGCCGCACCGGCCGATCCATAGCCAAGGAGAGCAGGGCCGTGACGATGGTGCAGCCCGCACTCGGGCCATCCTTCGGGGTGGCACCCTGCGGGAAGAGGAGTGCTGGGCCTGCTGCAGGCAGGGGGACACAGGACAGCGGGGGCATGGGGCAGGGTGGGGGACTCACCTCAGGTACATGCAGGTGGATGTGCGAGGTCACCAGGTACTCGTTGGTGGGATCATGCTGCATCAGGAAGGCCCTGGCGAAGGTGTAGGCAATGCGGGCACTCTCCTTCATCACCTCCCCCAGCTGGCCTGTCACCTCCAGGCTCCCATCCTTGTCCCTCTTGGTGCTGTCTCTGTCCCGTGGCCTCCTCAGAGATGTCTCAACAAACAGTGTAGAGCCTCCTGGGAAACCCAGAGCAGAGCCCATGAACCATGGGACACCGCCACCCTCTGGCTGCTGGGGGGCCTTGGAGATGCCCCTCACCATGCCTTCCCCAGCTCCCTCACACCTTGTGCCCACAGTCTTGGCAGCTGCTGCCTCAGGGCTGCAGACCCCTGCCTGCCACCATGCCAGGACAACCCGGGAGGAGTTCTCTTGTGGCTCAACAGAGATGTCACAGAAACCTGACATCTCTGAGGATGTGGGTTTGATCCCCAGCCTCACTCGGGGTTAAGGATCTGGCATTGCCATCAGCAGCAGCTTAGGCAGCAAATGCAGCTCGGGTCTGGTGTGGCTGTGGTGTAGGCAGGGGGCTGGAAATGTTTGGCCTGGGAACTTCCATATGCTGCCTGTAAAAAGCAAAAAACAAAAAGACAATCCTCAGGTACAAAAGACCCCACCAACCCTTCAAAGCACCCTGGCGGTGTGAAGGCCACCAGTACAAGAAGCCCCTCTGACCCATCCCCCACGGCTCCCTGGCCTCTCCCTTGCTGAGCAGTGAGCGGTGGTCTCCAGGCCACAAGGTCACATGCTGCGGAGGGCTCCCCTCCAAGCAAACCTGGCAGTGTCATCCAAACAAAGCTCCTGGGGCGCTGCTGCCTTCTGGTCCCCACAATCAGCCCTCATGCCCTGGCCTTACTGCAGGCTGGCCCAGCGGGGGCACCATTCAGAACAGCCTGTGGTGACAGACCTCCCAGAAGAAACAACCAGGGACGGGCAGAGCCCCACCACCTCCAGGCGCAGACCACTTACCCATGGCAGTCCAGGCCAGGCCCATGACCACACCGGGGGGCGTCACGTCGTACATGCGCTCCACTGTGAACACCGGCTTCCCCACAAAGTCCTGCAGGTTCTCGGGTGTCACCTCCACAAACTCGGTCTCACCGCTGACAATCTTGTAGGCAGACTTCCGTAACACCTGCGGGCACAGTGGCAGGTTGGGGGGCTGGCCAGGCCGCAGAACCACCCCTGCTTCCAACACACCTCCACCTGCTTTTTCAATTTCTTACAGCTGTGGTAAAACACACACAACGTAAAACCATCTTTTTTTTTTTTTTTTTTGGCTTTTTAGTGCTGCGCCCACAGCATATGGAGGTTCCCAGGATGGGGTCTAATCAGAGCTGTAGCTGCCAGCCTCTACCACAGCCACGCCAGATCCGAGCTGCAACTGCGACCTACACCACAGCTCATAGCAATGCCAGGTCCTTAACCCACTGAGTGGGGCCAGGGATCAAACCCGCATCTTCCTGGATACTAGTCAGGTTTGCTTCCACGGACCCACAACGGGAATTCCTGCAGTCGGATTCAGAACCCACTGCACCACAGTGGGAACTCCTCCATCGTAACCATTTTTAAGCCCACAACCATCCTCACCATCCATCTCCTGGATTCTCATCTTCCCAAACTGACACTGTCCCCACCCCCGCTTACTTCCTGTCCCTACTGCTGTGACTCCTCTAGGGGCCTCCTGTGAGTAGGATCATCACTTTTCCTGAGTGTCGCTCACTCGTCATCACGCCCTCAAGTCCGCCTGCTGGCCAGACCTGCTCACCTTCTCCACCTGCTTTTGCAGGTTGCGGACGCCGCTCTCTCGGCAGTACTGCTTGATGAGGAGGGTCAGCACGTCTGACGACAGCTTGGCCTTGCTCTCGTCCAGGCCACACTGGGCACGGGCCTGAGGCACCAGGTACCGCTGCCAGGGAAGAAAGTGCCACCATCAGGACCCTCAAGGCCTCAGTCAAGCACCAACGCCCCTCCCATGGCCCACCCCCCCCAGCCTTCCAAAGACCCCTGCTGGGTAAACAAGGTCACCAACACAGACCCTGGGCCCGCAGAGTCCCTGTCCCCAGGGTGTCAGAAGGCTGCTCCAGGCAGCCACAGCTAAGCCAAGACCTGAAGTGAGAGAACGGCGAGGCCAGGAAGGGGCGGCAGAGCACCCAGGTAGACAGCCTGGCAGGTGCCAGGATCCTGAACAGTGGGCCTGGGACCCACCGCCCCCACCTATTCCCAAGGCTCCAGGCCTCTGCTCCTGCTGCATCCTCTGCCCAGCTCCGACTCCTGCCCACCCTCCAGGTGTCATCGTAGCTGCCTCTTCCTCCAGGGAAGGAAGGCTCCCCTGGGTCCCCTGGACTTGCGTGCTGGCTGGTTATGTGGCCGCTGCCCAGGGCAGATGGGGGTGGGGAGCAGGTCGGAGGACACAATGGCCCAGCGCCACTCCTGTCACAGCAGTCGCTGTCCCAGTCCCAAGCACTGACTGGGACAGATGCATGCCACAATTCTCACGTTCCTCCTGCTGCCACTTCGGGTGTTTGAAGGACGCCCTCCATCCACAACGAAGCCGGGCTGCCTCCATCTAGTCTCCATGCTTGTGGGGACAGAGGATGTGGCAGAGTCCCCAGGACCCCTGCGACCACCTCACCCAACAGCTCTTCCTCCTTCCAACCCCCAAGGGGATTGCAAAGGCTGAGACCCGTGTCTACCCAGGGCCGCAAAGGGCTCAAGGGGATGAGATGCATTCAGGTCTCTTCCAGAAAGAAAACAGTGCATGGGGCACACGGCTCCCCTTGGCTGACTGAGGTGAGTAAAGGCACCACACACGCCGGGCACCAGGAAAAGTGAAGGGGGCTCCCTGACCAGGGAGGCTTCCTTACACAGAAGTGCAGACAGAGACATGAATCCTGGCTGAGCCTTGGCTCAGGAAAGCCCAGTCAGGCAGCCATGTAACCCTGGGAACCAAAGCCGCTGACAGTGGCCTTGCTCTCGCACCCACAAATGTGGTGACCCAGCACCGACGCCTGGGTGACCACGAGGCAGCAGGGCAATAAAGGTGGAATTTCCTATCAGAGCTGAACTCACCATCCCAAGACAGTGCTGGGCCCTGAAGGCCCAGGTGGGGCTGGGTTCCCCTCAACACTGTGCTCACGGTGTGTCTCTTTCTGCTCTTACTGTGCAGCCTATGGTGATGGGACATGACCAAAGATTCACACTGGGTCTTCAGCCCCAGCTCCCTGCACAAGAGCTTCTAAGACCCTTAGAATAGCCTGAGGAGCAGGTGTGAGAAGAGCCACAACTGTGGCATGTGGAAGTTCCTGGACCAGGAATTGAACTGGTAATGCAGTTGCAACCTGTGCCACATCAGCAGCAACGCCAGATCCTTAAACCACTGCACCAAACAGAAACTTCCAAGAGCATCCTTTCTTATTCACACGAAGCCCCTTTTGAGAAAACCTGAGTTTGTGCCAATGAGGTGACTCATTAGTATAGCTAGATGGGAACTGGTGGCCCAAAGAACCAACCAAAAGGTTGGAGGACTAGAACATTCAGACCCCAGGGAGGGGAGGGAGCTGCAGAGTGAGCCAAGCACCAATGATCTGATCGACTGTGCCACATAAGGGACCACTCCCCTAGCCTGCCCCTCGCAATCATCTTTTTTGGCTATTCGCTAGTTGTATCCTTTATAATAAACCAGCATTAGGGAGTCAACTGTCGCCCTGAATTCTGCAGGCTGTTCCAGTGAGTTACTTTAGCAGGGCTAAGGTAAGCACAGCTGGAGACCTGTGAGTGACATCTACAGTGGGGGCAGTGCTGTGGGTCTGAGCCCTGAACCTGTAGGTCTGGTGCTGTTTTTGGGTGGTCTGTAGTTCCCACCGTGGCTTAGTGGGTGAAGGATCTGGTGGTGTCTCTGCGGCTGCACAGGGGTTAAGGATCTGGCCTTGCAGCTGCGGATCGGGTTCGATCTCTGGCCTGGAAATTTGCAGGTGCCTCACTGGGTGGCGGAGCCCAGGGAGAAGAACGGTACTGAGTTACAGAACCCCTGCCTGGAAACTGGTTGGTGTGGGAAACCCCCCACAGCGCCAGAAAGGTGACGCTGCATGAATGGCACCCAGTGGACACTCGGATATTTCCTGAGCCCAAGCGGCAGCGGGGCACCCCTTCCCAGGGCTGGGCTGGCAGGGCCGCCTCACCTCTGCAATGGCCAGCTTCTCCTGGGCCACGTAGCCCGACACATTGATCATCTCCATCCGGTCCCGCAGCGGCTCGGGGATGGTCTCGGTGATATTGGCCGTGCAGATGAACAGTACCTGGGGGAGGGGGCGGTGAGGCACTGGAGGACCAGGCTGCCCGCCTCTCCCCACCGGCCCGGCCCTGAGGCAGAACCCGAACCTTGGACAAGTCCACAGGCACATCCAGGTAGTGGTCCAGGAAGTTGGCGTTCTGCTCAGGGTCCAGCAGCTCGAGCAGCGCTGAGGAGGGGTCCCCCTGGTAACCCCGGCCGATCTTGTCCACCTGAAGAGGTGGCAGCAGGTGGGTGCTGCTGGCTCCTTGTCGGCCACCAGCACCTGCTCACCAGATACGCCAGCGGGAGCAGCTGGGCCCAGAGCGAGCCAGCACTGGCCTGGAGCAGGGACAGGAGGACTGGCCCCACAGGTGGCTGTGGGCAGGAGGGGGCCTCCAAGGCAGGAAGGGACCAGTGTTATGAGACAGCTTCCTGCAGCAAGGCCACCCACGGTGACTCAGGGAACATCAAAACCACAGGGGCCATGGTTTCACCTTGAACAGACTATCTAGTCAGGGCTGCCTAGACATGGCAGGGCCCATGTCCAACCTCAGGGGGCTTGCAGGGGGGATCCCCTCCAGGCCTCACGAACCTCATCTATGAGGACCAGGGGGTTCTCCGTCTTGGTCTTCTTCAGGCACTGGATGATCTTCCCAGGCATGGCTCCCACATACGTCCGCCTGCGGAAGAGGGCAGGCAGGGCAGTCAAGGCCTCACTGTCTAGAGCTCCAGGACCACCATGATCCCCCACTGCCGCCCAGAGGAGAGAGAGATGCGCACAGTGAGGTCCCAGCGGAGAATAAATGCTTCCACACCGTGTGGGTGGGCAGAGCACCTGGTCACCCCGACGGCTTTAGGGTCCCAAGTGTGTGTGGGGAGGGCGGGGAGACAGATTCATAGCCAGGTTCCTCCTAGACCTGTCCCCTAGCCAACACCTCCCATTCAGACGGCGAAATCCAGCCTGCACTGCCAGACCTGACAGAAGGGGAGGGGTGGGGAGCAGCTGGGGCTGAAGCAGGAACGGCCACCATGCCAGGGTGTGAGGTCC
Source organism: Phacochoerus africanus (assembly GCF_016906955.1). NCBI lineage: Eukaryota > Metazoa > Chordata > Mammalia > Artiodactyla > Suidae > Phacochoerus > Phacochoerus africanus. The sequence goes on along the minus strand of NC_062547.1, from coordinate 73,444,391 downwards.
TGGGGATCCTGGTCCTAACAGCACATCCTCAGGAGTGCCTCCTGAAACCTACTTGCTCTGCCCCAGCTCAACTGCAGGCTCCCACCTGACACTGGCAGGGAACAAACCAGACATGGGTCCTGTGCTGTGAGCTGCGCCCCAGCAGAGCAGACAGACCACAAACCAGGCAGAGGAGGAAATCCCAAGTTACAAATGACTTCATGTTTGCTACAAAGACAGAAAGCAGCCGCAAGGGATCTGAATGGCACTTGGGAAGTGGGGGGAGGCAGGCCATATTTTTATTTCTTTTTGCTTTTTAGGGCCCCATGTGTACCCTATGAAAGTTCCCACAGGGGTTGAATCAGAGCTATAGCTGCCAGCCTATGCCATAGCCACAGCAACGCAGGATTGGAACTGCATCTGTGGCCCACACCACAGCTCATGGCAATGCCGGATCCTTAACCCACTGACCGAGGCCAGGATTGAACCCACATCCTCACAGGTACTAGTCAGATTTTTCACCACTGAGCCACAATGGGAACTCCAAGGCAGGCAGTATTTTAGAGGGATAAGGAATGTCTTAGGGAAAGGCTTCAAGCAGAGGAGGTAAGGAGCAGCCATGTAGGTAAGGAGCCACCTGGGGGAGGGGCATTCTAGGCAGTGCACACAGCCCATGCAAAGGCCCTGGGGCAGGATCCTGTCTGGTGTGTTGGAGAGACAGTGAGGGGTCCTGTGTGGCTGGAAAAGAGTGAGGGGGAGAGAGAGAGGAAAGGGGGCAGGTCATGAAGGTCCTTGGGGCCTCAGGGAGGACTTGGACTTTCATCTGGAAGGAGGTGGGAGCCCTGGAGGGTGGTGGGCAGACGAGGGTTTGGCTATCACCAATGCAGCAACGGTCAGGTCCCTCTCCTTGTCTGTGTCCCAGACCAATGTCAGCACAGAGGCCCGGCCCACCTGCTCCCACCCTTCTGGGTACCGTTTCCTTGATGAGATCCCCCCAGCATCACACACCTCCTGTGCTGCCTAGAAACTCAACCAAGGCCTTTCCTCACCCCGGCGAATGGGGCTTGTTTGCAGCTCCCGGGCAGTCCCTGAACCAGGGACCCAGGCCTGCCTCTGCCTCCCCTCTGTGCCTCTCCTCCACCTTCATCCCGCTGAACTTGCCCTGCCCCCTGTCAGGCTGCCCCCCACCGGCCCCGCCACCCTCAGGGCTCACCCTGAGCCCACACAAACTCCTGCACTGCCCCACCCTGCAGGCCTCCCAGTGGCCCCGCACCCAAGGCAGCACCAGCCTCATCCTCTACTGACCCTACCACCAGCCCCGCCGCTCCAGCTCCCTTCTGCAAAGTCCTGGAGGTCACACCAGGCTCCTGACCAGGGGGGCGCAGGACTGGCCAGCTCGCCTGGGACTCAAGACAGTAAGGAGCAGAGGGGGCTGCACCAGACGAGTGCTTTGATCCCGCCCCAGGCAGCCAGAGCTGTCCATGTTTTTAGAAAAGCCAGAAAAATAACTTGTAAACACAGATTGACATCGTCTTTGAACACCACAGGATGGAAACAGGTTGCAAACCAGGCTTTTCTGCCTCACCGAGGCTTTTCAAAGAACCATTCTTTGCTGAGGCCTGCGCAGCAGGGAGCCCAGAACACCATAGCCTGGGTGCCCCACAGAAGGGAGTGCCCCATGGGCCCACTGGCCTTGGGAGCCTGGACACAGGGGATGCCAGCCTCTGCTCTGAGCCTGACGAGGGAGAAAAGAACCAAGGCCTCACTGGGGAGACCATCTCACCTCCGACTCTCCAGCGCTACCAGAGCAGGAAGAGACCCAGGAGGAAGGAAGCCTGACGGGAGGTGGGGGTGAGTCCCAGGGGAAGAGGAGCCAGGCCTACCTGTGCCCCTTGATCTCAGCCACGTCCGTCATGCCCCCGACGCTGAAGCGGAAGTACTCCCGGTTCAGGGCACGGGCGATGGAGCGGGCGATGCTGGTCTTGCCCACGCCCGGGGGGCCATAGAAGCAGAGGATCTTGCCCTGGGTGGAGCCCCGGAGCTGGCTGACGGCGATGAACTCCTGCAGGCAGAGGCGGCTCCCATGAGACACCCACTGCCCTTTCTGCATGGCAAGGGGCCCCCCGCCGGGCATCAGCCTCCCCACCTCCCAGGCATCTGGGGCTGTGAGACGGGACAGGGCTGAGCTAACTGGACTGTCATTGCCACAGGGACAGCCTGTGGCACCAACAGGAAGAGCAGGAGCTGGGAGGAGGCGGGTGACTGACTGTGGGTGACCCCAATGCCAGGCCCACGCGGCAACTCGTCCACCTGGATCACATCCTCTCTCCCACCAGCCCACATACCCAGAGCTGGACACCTCTGGCCAATTTTCTCCTATTGCCAGCACAATTTTTATCCCCCTGTAAACCGGTGAGACCCTGGAGCAGGCCAGGGTGGCCTGGGCAGCCCCTGACATCTCCAAGCCACATAACACTGGTCCCTCTGCCCCTCACCTTCCTCAGCCCCTGCTGACCCACGCACCAGCCCTGCCTTAGCCAAGCCCCTTCTGCACCCTTGGATTCACAGGGAGCTCCTCTGGGTCTTCCCCACAGCCCAGGGGGAACCCTGGGTCCCAGGCCCCCAGGGCCCCACCACGCACATGGATCCAGACCACAAGAGCCTCTGTCCCTCGGCACCCGCCCGGGTGATCGAGCAGGAGCGGGGAGGCGGGCGGGGGCCCTGGGGAGGGGCAAGCTAGCGGGGCCTCACCAGGATACGCTTCTTGACGTCCTCCATCCCATAGTGGTCCTCCTCCAGCACTGCCTGGGCGCGGGCCAGGTCCAGGTTCTCGTCGCTGTACTTGCCCCACGGGATGGATGTCAGCCAATCCAGGTAGTTCCGGGTGACGCTACCACGGGACAGACAAGAGCCAGTGAGCACCCACCACAGCCCAGGCACGCCTTGGCTACTGCACTTGGCAAAAACTGTGTGTTTTACACTTTGAAAGTTTGTGGTAACCCTGCCTTGTCAAGTGATAACCATTTCAGAAATAAAGTTTTGGGAGTTCCCGTCGTGGCGCAGTGGTTAACGAATCCGACTAGGAACCATGAGGTTGCGGGTTCGGTCCCTGCCCTTGCTCAATGGGTTAACGATCCGGCGTTGCCGTGAGCTGTGGTGTAGGTTGCAGACGCGGCTCAGATCCCGAGTTGCTGTAGCTCTGGCGTAGGCCGGTGGCTACAGCTCCGATTCAACCCCTAGCCTGGGAACCTCCATATGCCGAGGGAGTGGCCCAAGAAATAGCAACAACAACAACAACAAAAAAGACAAAAGACAAAAAAAAAAAGAAATAAAGTTTTGGTGTTCCCTTTGTGGCTCAGTGGTTAACGAACCCAACTAGGATCCATGAGGACGCAGGTTCAATCCCTGGCCTCCCTCAGGGGGTTAAGGACCCGGCACTGCCATGAGCTGTGGTGTAGGTCACAGACTTGGCTTGGAGCCCTCCTTGCTGTGGCTGTGGTGTAGGCCGGCAGCTACAGCTCCGACTGGACCCCTAGCCTGGGTACCTCCATATGCTACAGCCCTAAAAAGCAAAAAAATAGTTTCTCCTCTTCTTTTTTTTGGTGGGGGGTGGTGGGTAGTGTGTGCAACAGCTTCATGTGGGATCTCAGTTCCCAGCCAGGGACTGAATCTGGGCTGCAACAGTCAAAACTGCTGAATCTTAACCACTCAAGTACTTTTTTTTTTTTAATTTTAGTTTTTATTTTTTCTATTATAGTTGATCTACATTGTCCTGTCTAAATTACTCTTTAATTAAAACCTGTATTTTTTTCTTTCCTTTTTTGGTCACACCCAGAGCATATGGAAGTTCCAAAGCAGTGATGACACCAAATCCTTAACCCACTGAGCCACAAGGGAACTCCAAAGCATGTACGCTGCTGTTTTAGACATAACCCAATCGCACACAACAAGCTACAGTATAGTGCAAGCAAACCTTTCATACCCACTGGGAAACCATGAAAATCCACGTGACTCACTTTACTGTGGTGGTTTGGAGCCAAACCCTTGGGGTCCTGGTGTACCTGAGGTCTGCCTGCATTGACTGACGCCTGCTGTGGCCAGAAGGTGCCCACGGGACCCACCCTCCTGGCTCCCCGGGATCGGTGTCCCGGCCCTCAGCGCTCACTTGAACTCGGAGGAGTGGTTGTCCAGCAGGCCCAGCTTGCTCAGCTCCTCATCCACCACATCCATGACGTGCTTGGGGACCACCAGCTCCTTCAGCCGCTCTCGGAACTTCTCCTCGATGGCATCCTTGTCGTCCTTCTCCAGGCCCAGCTCCTTCTTGATGATCTTCAGCTGCTCCTGCAGCAGGTATTTGCGATGTGTCTGCTTGATCTTCTCCTCCACCTGCGGGGCCAAGAAGCTGCTGTCAGACCAAGGGGATGGGTGGGCCTGCCGCTTCCTTGAGACTCAGGACAGACACTGGGGTGCAGCCTCCAATTCCCCACCTCAACCCCAAGTACTCCCAAACACAGGCCTGGTGGTAATGTCAAATTCCAGGGCGGGGAAGGTATGGCCCTTCAATCCTGGTTTTGATGAGAGAAGGCCAGGCCTAATGCCAGCACACCCCCACCCCCCGACCCTTGCCTCAGGGGTGCTGTGCTTTTTTTCTTGGCCATGCCTATGGCACATGAAAGTTCCTGGGTCAGGGATCAAACCCACACTACAGCAGTAAATGCTGGATCCTTAATCCGCTAAGCCAAGAGGGAACTCCCGATCCCTTCTAACAGAAGGGACAGCAGGACGCAGGCTCAGGACCCCAAGTCAGCACCAGCGCCCGCCCAGAGTGTCCTGCCATCCTGTGCTCTTCATGTGGGAGAGCTGCCTTGTAAGTTTCCCATTTAGAGAATGATATGAATTTTTCTTCTAACATAAAAACTAAATAATAGGAGTTCTCACTGTGGGGCAGTGGGTTAAGAATCCAGCTGCAGTGGCTCAGGTTGCTGTGGAGATGGGGGTTTGATCCCCAGCCTGGCACAGTGGGCTAAAGGATCTGGTGTTTTCACAAATGCGGCACAAGTGGGAGCTGTGGCTCAGAGTCAATCCTTGGCCCGGGAATGTGCATGTGCCACTGGTATGGCCATAAAAGTAAAAAAACAAAACAAAAAAGTGACTAAAGTGAGCTAAATCTGGAAAAAAATGAAGTAACTGACAATCCAAGCAGGCCACAAATTTGCCCAAAGTTGGAAAGGTGCGCCTCCAACAGCTGAGTCTTGGGAAATAGCTTTCAACCTTCCCCAGGCCGGCTCCTGACTTCTAACATATCACCCAGGGCTCCCTCAACAGTCAGGGCAGTCCGGGGACCTCTCCTCTGCACTCAGCGCTGGCATCAGCTTGATGTTTACACGCACGGGGTCCTAGCCGGAAGCAGAGGCTGCTCCCCCGCTCACCTCGCGGCCCAGGCGCTGCTGCAGCTTGCTCAGCTCAAACTCCTTTTTGAGGAGGGACAGGGCTTTATACAGCCGCTTGGGAATCTGTCAAGAAAGGGAAGACGTGAGAGGATGGTCAGAAGTCGGCGTCCATCTACGGGGGAAGCAGGGCAGAGGGCGTGCAAATCGGGGCAGATGGACAGGCCATCCCTTCCCAAATCCGAGAGGCCAACGCCATCTGAGCCAGCAAGCCCAGTCCTCCAGCCACACCCTAGGTCTGCAGGCTGGGTGGCCCAGGGCATTTGTAGAGGTGCTGCTCTTAAGGGCAAAACTGGAGACAACCCAATCACACACCACTCGCTAAATGATGGATGTTGCCCAGCAGGACAGTACACAACAGCTACAAAGAACGAGGGGCCGGATGGACAGGACAGGGACTAAGGCGATGCCGTCCCAGCCCGGGAGCCCAGGAGGAACAGCCATACATGATGGCAGCACTCACATTGGTCTCCTCCAGCACATCCTGCAGCTCGTGGGACTCGGCTCCAGTGAGGGCAGCGCCCATGTCACTCAGGTAGATGGGGTTGTCCACCACCCTGTGGCCGGCCTGCATCATCTGCAGCACAGACTCTCTGGAAGGGACAGAGATGCTGCCGTGGGGTGCCAGGACCTCCACGGTGGCGGGATGGGCCTCCTCACTGGCCCATCCTGGAGTGGAACTAACATGCCTTCGCCAGACACAAGCTACCCGGCAGCCCCACAGCAACCCCCACCCCCAAGATTCCCTCCCTCTGCCCCAGATGATGCAACAGAGCTGGGGCCAAATGCAGGCCCTCTGAGCACCTGCCAAGGGCCAGGGCCAGGGCCAGGTAAGCCACGCCCCCACCAACCTCCCACCCCAGGGAACGCCGGCTACACGAGGCCCCAGGCCCCACCAGGCTCTCCAGGAGGATAGCTGACCAGCTGCGGAAAGAGCCAGACAGGCCCCAGCCCTGCCCTGAGGAGGGCACTGGAGACCAACCTGTACAGCGGGTTCAAGGCGATGATATCCCGGATGGTCTTCACAATCTCTGCAGTCAGGGCCTGGCAAGCAGGGAGGCCCCATGGGCCACTGGGACCAGAGGGCACTGTGGCCCTAGAGTCCCTCCCTCCTGGCCCAGCCCAAGTCAGCTTCAGAGGCCCAGGAGCAGAATGTCCATGGACCGCTCAGAACCTTGACCTCAGAACGAGCCATCCTTTGGGGGAAAAGTGGCTCTCCCCATCCCCCCCAGAACCTCACCCAGGCTCCCTTTTGAGGCATGGACCCCTCTGCTGTGGATGCCATGGATAGTACTGTCCTTCACGCCTTTGCTGCCACCAAGAGTGAGGCTGGTGACGCTCCTGGCGGGACCACCAGGCACAGTTCGCAGTATAAAACCCATCCCTCGTTTTCAGAGACCAGGCACCCAAGGACACTCAGGTCACTAGATGGTATGTAGCAAGCGGCTGCCACTGCTGGGCTTTTTCAGTGTGATCTCCTGCTGACACTAGGTGTGTCCCTAATCTGCCTGGGATGACCTTTGTGGAAAGAACCAGAACAGGGCAGCTGGAGGCCACGCATGACATGGGTGTCAGCAGGGAAAGTGCTCCCCCAGCTCCCCGCGCTTCTCTCCATGCACCTACAAGTGTAGCCATCTCTCTCCCCGTACCAGAGCCCTAAAGGGGGACACTAAAGCAGTACCACCCAGAATGGCAGCCACCAGGCACTGCTTAGGTTTAAGGGAGTTAAAATGAAACACAACTACACCTTCTGTTCCTCTGTCACACCAGCCAAACATCAAGTACTCAACAGCCCCAGGGGCTAATGATGCAGAATCACAGGACATGCCCAGCATGTCTTCTCCGAGAGCACTGCTCTGGATGCCCTGGATGTGACTGGCCCGGGCCCCTTCCCGCCCCCTGGCAAACATCACCAATGGACTGCGGCACTCCTGCCCACATGGTCAGAACCTGCCCAGGCTCAGAACAAAGCTGTCACCTACACCTGGACACCAGGTGCCACACACGCGAGGGGCCTTCCACCAGGCGGAGGCAGGCCACCCTGTCACAGCCCCATGAGGAGGATGGTGGAAGGACACATCCTGACACTGTCTCAAGAGCTGGCTCGCCATGCTATAAAGAAAGCGGGCTAGCCTAGGCTTGGGGCAAGGTAGCCAGAAGGCTGTCTTTCCTGTCTTGAAGCTGCGGGTCACAGGGGATGTGCCTTGCTCCCTTCCCCCCACCCCCGGGCCTGGGAGGAGCAGCCAGGACAGAAAGGCAGGCTGGAGGCTCCTGCCTGAGGGCGCAGACTGAGCTGGACCTGGTTCAAACCCTGCCTCCTTCACAGGCCCCTCTGGGCTTCCTTACCTTCCTGACGCCAGCTCCTCCCAGGACCCTGAGGGAGAGAGTGCTCTGTGTTCCACGCTACGGTGCCTGGGGAGCCCCATGGACCCACCTTCACCTCCTCTGTGACCTGGAAGTCCTCATGGACGACGTTCTCCACCTCCACCATCAGCACCTCGCCAGCGGGGCTGAGGCCCGGCTCCACTACCACCTCCACCTGCTGCTTGGCGCCCCCGTCCTCCTCCGCCTCCTTCTTGCTCCGCTTTGGCTTCCTGCGAGGCTTCTGCTTTTCACCCTCCGGCTCTTCTGGCTCCACCTCCAGCTGTCTGTTGATGTGAACCCTGAAGATGGCGAGGAGAGGGGTGAAGCCACTGAGGCTGGGGGGTGACCGACCCTCGGTGAACTCTACGGTAATGACCACCAAGGGGACCACTAGGTCCAGGGCCCTGCAGCCACCAGGAGGAGTGGGGCTGCTGCCTCAGAACTTGAGACCAACATCCCCTTCTGCCCTAGACTCCAGCCAACCCATTCTGTCTCCCACACCAACGCCCCTTGTCCTCCACGGAGGAAGCCAGTGGCAGCCCCTTTGGTCCAGATTCAAAGGCGCCTCCACAAGGAGGCACCCCCGACCACTCCACGTGAAGTCCACCCCACCTGCATACATACCCGCACTGTCCGCCTTCTTTTTCCCACCAATCACTCACCATTATCAGAATCCAACTTGTGACTGACCAGTTCCCCTGTCTCCCCACGCTGGGGGGCTGGCTTCCCAAGGGGGACCCACATCTGCTTCTCCACTCACACCCGAGGGCCTGGCAGACACCAGCCCCCCATGTTCAGGGACCTGTTGCTTCCTGTCACTCGAGGGTAATTAACAAGAGGACCACTTTTCAGGAGCAGACCAAGATGCACAGAGAAGAGGAGGTGGGTATGCCGTGAGCACAGAGGCGGCCTCAGGAGTCAGTGGGACTCGTCCTACAAGGCACTCTGCAGGGCAGCAGAGCAGTGAGTAGCCACCACCATCTTTATTAATTCTGTTTGCATCTTATTCTGCTCCTTCTGAGCCTCTTCCCTAAGAAAGACTAACGGGAGCAAATGGACAGGGCACGGGGGCACAGTGCCGCAGGGACACCACCAGGATAGTCCACAGAAGCGCTGCCGGCACAGGCCATTTCCCCAGTGTGCTCTGGGGGCGCTGCCAGCAGACACAGAAAAAGGCTATGGGAGAAAAAAGGAGGCAGAGCTGTAGAGTCAACACACACCAATGGGCCTCTTCCATGAGGGGCTTTCAGAACATTCATGGTAATGGCTTGTGACTCAGAATTGTCTCCTCTGTGATCTGCTCACAGGACGCTTTTGCCTAGCATCTCAGGAGACCTGAATGCTGGTTTGTCTCTGCCAGCTGCCACCCAGCTGATCATGCAGGTTTTTCTCAATTAAGCATAACAGTATGGGGGTAAGATGGGGTTCACAGAAGTCACAGGGAGCCCTTCAGCTGAACAGAGGTGGAGAGCAACCTAACAGAGAAACGTGTCTGGCTGAGTGACAAACTGCAAATTGCCTAGCTGAACAGAGAAGCAGACAGCAACACCAGGGGGAAGGCTCACCAACACCCAGACGCAGAATACAAGGCACCGTGCCAGCTGCAGTTTCAGGGTGCTTTGTGGAATGTGCATAAGAAATGGCTTCTCACTGACGGCTCAGACAGCCGCTTTACCAGAGGGGCTCTGAGAGGGGAGCTCCATCTCCAGCTTTGGCCTGGTCACTGCAGTGACCAAGATGGGCAGGTAGGCGCTGGGATCTGGGGCACCCTGGCAGCTCTTCCCGCCCTGTGCGCTTGGGCCCCCGCACCTCCTGTGTCCCATGACGATCATGCGCAGCTTGTCCCCAAGGTCCTGCATCTCGTGGATCTGGACAAATGTCCCCGTGTGATAGATCTCGTCCAGGCTCTCAGCCACGTCAGACTCATTGCTGAGGGAGAGACACAAAGGAACGTGGACACAGGCACTCAGGCTCTCTTGGGTAAGGAGAGACACACCCCCCAGCCTTGACCTCCTCGCTCCCACAGGCACCCTGGGGCTAAGGCGGTCACGGCACATATCACCTAACACCAAGGGTTCACCTCCCCCTTGTGGACCACAGAGGAAACCTGGTGCTTTGACCGAGTCTTCAGTCCAGGCTAAAAAGCAGTGCTCAGCCCTTGGCCTCATCCCCTGTAGGTTTTGCTTGATTTCCTTCGAGTCAGGGATCAGAGATCCAGGCTACTCCACAGAGCAGGATTTACTGCAAGCTACACTCCAGAGCAATCTCAATGGGGGAGCAAAGAAAAATTACACTTACTTGTCATCTCTCTTTAGAAAAACACCGGCATATGGCTGGGCGAGGCGGACTTTCCTTCTTAGCAGCTCAACCAACTTTTTATTTTTAACCTAGCATGATAATGACCACAAAGTGAAACGCAAGGTAGGTTTTCTGGCTGACTTTTTGACAGCAGCTTTAGCCCATTCTCTGTATTACTCTGGTGATATGTTAATCTGATCTAGAACTAACCAACATGGTCCTAGGACCCCTGAACACCCCCACCCCTGCAAAAAAGGACAGGTGTGTGGAGAATGGAGTAGGGCAGTGTTGATGAGCTGCATTCCTTTGTTTTTCCCTCTTCCTAAAGAAGCTCAAAGTAGATCAACAGCCAGAACCAAGAAATTGATCTCACATCCAACTTCAAGAGCTGTTTCTGTGGTGAAACGCCTTAGCTTTACAATCTCAGCTTCCCTTCTTGGGGGACAAGAGTAAAAGTGCATAATTCAAATGTGACACACTCCATAGGCTGGTAACCTTCAATTTTCACAGAAAATATATCCCAATCACATCCACACCCTACTCATTAATCATCGAAAGCCCCCAGGATCACAGCACATTGCACTGTGATCATGTCATTGCATGGCAGGAAGAGGGCTAATGACGTTTCCTAGGAAACAAGTGATGGAGAGGCACACAGGTGTCCTTGGGACCCAACTGATTTTCTTCAAGCCTGTGTTAATTCCCGGACCAGACTCTAACTAAACTTAATAGCCCTCAAACTTTGGCATGAATCAGAATTACCTGGAGGACTTCTTAAAACAGATGGTTGGGCCCCACCCCTGGAGTTTCTGATTCAAGAGGGCTGAAGTGAGCCTGAGAGTCTGCAATTTCAAGAACGCTCCCAGATGGTGCCTATGCTGCCAGTCCAGGGACCACGCTTTGAGAGGCAGAATTTTAATTCACTCCACTGCTACATGGTATGGGAATTTCTGACACTATAAATCCATTTTTTCCATAAGAAAAGACCATGGTATCTGGCAGAAGAATACATGGCCCAGAAAAAATTAAAAGCCACTGGTCTATCTATACTCAGAAGCCACTAATAAGGAGGTACTGGGAAAAGTTACTCACATACAGCACCAACTGCAAAATCAAACACTGACCAGACCCCATGGAAACTCCCAATTTCTCTTCTGCGCACAGCTGACCGCTACATCTTAACAGCTGTCCCCTCTTTTTGGCAGGATCCTTCTTGGTTATTTGCAAGGTAATCGCAATAGGAATACCACGTGAGAGTAGAACAAGCCAGTCTCATGGGATCTGCAGCAACTCCCACAACTCTCTTGGCTAGCCCTGAGGGGAGTGGGGGACAGACAGAATCTTTTGCAGGAATCCTATCTCCACTTGGGCACTGAGGACAAGGGGCCTCTGCCACTGTGTGGGGCTAAGGGGACCACACTTGCTGAACAGTCCTGGCCCAAGAGGCCTAGGAGGGTAGGAAGGACTGATGGGGGTTGGGGGGGGTCAAGGAAGGAAAAAGACCTCCGGGTCAAAAGCGCACCACACAGGAAACAGCAGTAGCTTATTACAAAGGTATATTAAGCACAAGGCACAGTTCCAAACCCTGCACGTGTGACCTCATTTACCTCCTACAACTATCTCTAAGAAATGAGTTGCTATTATTATGCCCATTTCACAGATGAGACAACGGAGGCCCAGAGGAACCACTTGCCCAGGGGCAGAGAGGCCAGGCTATGATCCCACATGGTTGAGCCCTGGGACCTGCAAGTAACCACTGCCTGCATCAGGGAAGGCCCTTGGAAGGGCAGCAAGACAGGAGATGAGGTTGTCCCCTCCTTGTGGCTGAATGCTGCCCCTCTATACTGTCCTTTCCCTTGCCAATGGATCCCTGAGATTTGTTCAGCAGAGTCTGGACTGTAAGGGGGGAGGCTGGAGGGTGAAGGCAGAGGCTGACTCATTGTATGACCTTGCTTAGGCAGTTAAAAGATAACCTTTCTCCTCCACAGACTCATTTCCACATTACTTTTTTTAAAGGGGTGGGGTGGGGAAGAAGGCAGGCATTTGGGTTTTTCCTACTCTAAAACTCAAGTTCCTTGCACTCCCGCTGCTTTCTATTACATCACCCTGGCACTGCTCCCCCATCCCATGACTTTTAGTCTGAAAAGATCTTGTTTACTGTTTCTTCCACCAGAATATAAGATCCTTAGGCCGAGGGGCTGTGTCTGACTTGTCTAACACTTAGAACCGTATCGGGCACATGACGTCAAGAAATAGTAAAAGAATGAATTCTGATTCTGCTTTCTACCAGAAGGCCGGCCTTCTGGGAGAGAGTGCTATGATAAACATTTACTAAGATCCGCAGAAAAGTAACTGGGCAACAAGGCTTTCAGCTGCCCCAGCACCGAATTTCTATGACTTGGGTTAGTGAACAATCCTAAGCTCACTGGATTCAACTCTCCAGAAGGGAACTGAAGCGGGGAGGAATCTGGCTCAAGTTCACCAAGCTAGTGGTGGAAGACTAGGACTCGAACTCTAGCCCTCGAAAAGCTTCGTGCCTGGAAAAAGTCGTGAGGCATGAGAGTGCTAAAGGAGCCCTGGGTCCAACCTGCTACGTAAGGAAGTGGGGAAACAGAGGCCAAGGCGGGGGATCTCATTACCTCGACAATCTTGATAAAGCGCGGGAACACTGGGTTGCGCGTAACGGCGATGAGCGGCAGGTGCGGGAATACGTCCGGTATCGTCATGGGCGTTAGTGCCGTTATGACTGGGCCTTCACCGCCGCCGGCGTTGCCTCCCACTCCCGAGGCCCCATCCTCCGCGCCGCCCTCGGGGGCATCCTCGCCACCCGAGAATGCGCCGCCGCTGCTGCGGTTGTTCGCCTCCCAAAGTCCCCGCCAGTGGCCCGCGGCAGCAGGGCCGTGGCCCCACTGCGCCCAGGGAGGCGAGGCGTCGCAGGCCCGCCGGCCTCTGGGCAACCACGCTCTGACTGCAGTGGGAACCCGCCCCCCGGCGGCGGCCAGCAGCGGCCGCCGAAGCGCCCACCACCTCGCAGCTCCCCACAGCCGGACACAGCCTGCACCCGCCGCCATGGCCCGGCCATCCTGACGGCGCGCTGGACCTGCGTCATTTCCGCTGGCCAGCCTGGGGTGCACGTGACAGCGGGTGCGTGCCGGGGGCCCGCTGGGGGCGTGGCTCGGAACTGGACCGCTGCGGAGGCGGGACCTGAAAGAGTGGAGGCGTGGCCTACAGGGAGCAGAGCTGGAAACTTCGAGATTCCTCACTGCAGCCTTCTCTTGCGGCTTCCTAGTTGGCGCGCTTCTTCCGGCCTCTTGGAGAGCTGTGAGCAAGCACGATGGCCCCTAGAAAGGGAGCAGGCATGGCTACAAGCGCAGCTCTGGGAACGCGTGGGCAGCCAGGTCCCAGCCCCTGGGTTTAGGCACTTGGATGACAGGTGTATGCTCAAGCTCTTGGGGCGCGTCGCGATTGGTGGATTCGGGCTTCCCGGGAGGCGCTAAGCCCACGCTCGAACTGTAGCCGGCCCGCGGGCGGCCCTGTGCGCGTGCCCAAGAGAAAGGGGGCGTGTTGAGAGTGGTCAGATTCAGGCGTCCTAGGGGAAAAGGTGCGCAAATCCAAGCTCCCCGGCGGACGTGCGCTTTCGCAGGCTATAGTCTGCGCATGCCCAGACTGTGAAGCGACCCGTGGCAGCAGTTCCGGGGTTGTTCGTTGGAGGCAGTGGCCCTAACAAGATGCTGGTGTTAATGCTGGTGGTGGTGACTATCTTGCGGCTCTGCCTGCTATCCAGAGCTCAGCCACTGTGCCGGTGGGGCCGCCCTCCCTGGGCTGGGATGCTGTCGGTGGTTTGGGAGAGGGCGGGCTTATGCCTGAGTGCAAGACTGGGTGGAATCTGGGAAAGACGTTCCCCAACCTCGGTGAAGCTTCCCAGTTTACTCTTCTAGGGAGCCAGCTTGATGCACCCCCATTCTCCCTTCTCACCCCCCGCAGCTCATCACAAGTCCTCCCATTGCCACTTCAAAACTTTGGCCCGATTCTCACTCCAAGGCACCTCCACTTAGGCTGTGCCCTCCTGTCCATCCTGGCAGCCAGAGGGGTTAATTATAATATAAAGCAATCTGATCCCTCATTCTCCTCCTCTGCTTCTCTGGGGCACCCAGAATAAAACCTAGAGTTCTTGCGCAGTCTTCCTTTCCACGAATGATCTGGCTTGGGTTCCTCAGCAGCGCTGTTGACATTTAGGGCCGGATCATTGTCTGGGGTTGGACCATCCTGTACATTGTGGGATGTTAAGCAGCATTCCTGGCCTCCACCCACTTGATGCCAGTAGGGTCTCCTTCCCCAGACCTGACCATCAATCAAATGCATCTAGGCATTGCCAAAGGTACCCTGGGGATTTGACGACCACTAATGTAGCCCCTGCCTATCCTTGAATCACCGCCCCAGCCACCTGTCCTTGAATGTGCCAAATGCAGGCAAGCCTTGGGGACCGCGGAGGAGATTTGGCACTTGCTACACCCTCTGCCTGGAACGTTTTGCTTCCAGATTTTCTACTCCACTTCTTCCTCATCATTCAGATCCTGACTTAAATAGTACACTTCCCTATTTAAAGTCCCCCTCTACCCGCTCATAGCTGCTTTTTCCTATCGGTCACTAACTCCTGTTACTCTTTTCATACATTTTTTCCACTTCTGTTGCTGTCACTAGAATATTAGCTCCAAGAGGGCACAGAGTGTTTCTCTTATTTACTCCTTGCCCAGAACATTTTTAGGTTTCAGTAAATGTTAGACTAGTAAACACAGTACATGAGGTGCCAAGAGGGCTGGCAGATGCTAAAGCCCAGTTCCTACCCTCAGGGAACCCCTACCTGGAGTGAGCTGGCACATTCAGCAGGGCCCTGTTTGCAGATCAAATAGAGAGTGTGCATTTCTGGTGCATGACCTCCTTTCATCCTTAGGACAAGATTCGTGGTGTAGTGATTCCTTAGCCTTATTTTACAGAAATGAAAGACACTCAGTTGCTTTTAATTGGGGAGTGAGGAGTAGAGTTTTCCAGTAAGATTTACTAGCAGAATTTGTCTTGAAGTCTGCAATGATTGGTACCCCCAATTCTCACATTTCCCAACATTGGTTCTCAGAGTGTAGTCTTGGACCAGCAGCATCAGCATCAAGTGAGAATTTGTTAGAATTTTTTTTTTCTGGTCTTTTTAGGGTCACACCTGTAGCACATGGAAGTTCCCAGGCTAGGGCTTGAATTGGAGTTGCAGTTGCTGGCCTACACCACAGCCACAGCAACTCAGGATCCAAGCCGAGTCTGTGACCTACAATGCAGCTCATGGCAATGCCAGATCCTTAAGCCACTGAGCAAGGCCAGGGATTGAACCCTCAGCCTCATGGATACTAGTCGGGTTTGTTACTGATGAGCCACAACAGGAACTCTGAGGATTTGTTAGAATTACAATCTCCCCCATCTACTGAAGCAGAGACCTAGCGGGGGCGGGGGGGGGGGGGGCGGTGATCTACAGTTTATCAGCCCCCCTTCCCAGGAGCTTCTTTTGAGAACCTGCTATAAACTGATCCAACATTCTCCCAACCACCAACACCCTCCACCCCCACCCCCACGCCAATAAAAAAAGAAAATCTGGGAGTACACATTCCCAATCCTGTCAATCTGGGCTCTATAAATGAGCCTTAATGAGCTCTGCAGAATTACGTCTCCATTTTTGCATATATCTGTTTGCAGGATAGGAGGGCTCGCTGTTCCACCAGATTTTCCATGGGCTCCAAACACCCTAAAAACTTCAAAAAGAGATACTTTGGAGTTCCTTTGTGGCTCATCAGGTTAAGAATCTAGCATTGTCATTGCAGTGGTTCAGGTCACTGCTGTGGTGTGGGTTTGACCCCTAGCCTGGGAACTTTCACATGCTATGGGTTCAACAAAAAGAAAGAAGAGGGGTACTTCACCATTAACCCAGAGGTAATGTGATAGGAGTCATGCCAAATATTCAATAAACACTGACAGGTGTTTTCTTGTCCCTTACCTCTAGTAGTCGCATGGTGAGGACAGGAAAGGTGTTTCATGACGGACAGAAAATTCAAGGGGTAACATTCATTCTTTACTTTTATCCAATTGCTGGATCAGAACTAACATTTCCTAGTATTTCTTGGATGCCAGTGTTGTGTGTTGTGTCCGGCATAGAGCATTTTTATCTAACCCTTTACTGATGCCGTTTTTTGTTTGGTTGGTTGGTTTTGGTTTTTAGGGCCACATCTGCAGCATATGGAGGTTCCCAGGCTAGGGGTTGAATTGGAGCTACAGCTGCCAGCCACAGCAACAGGCACAGCCACATCAGATCCGAGTTTTGTCTGCAACCTCCACCACAGTTCATGGCAACGCCAAATCCTTAACCCACTGATCGAGGCCAAGGATCAAACCCACAACTTCATGGTTCCTAGTCAGATTCATTTCCACTGTACCACGATGGGAACTCCTTTACCAATGCCTTTTGAAGTAGGCTTTACTCTTTCCCATGTCACTAAAAAACCATTTGAAAAATCAAAAAAAGAATTGAGAGAGATCAGGTAGCCTAAACAAAGCCAGGACCCAGAGCTGGATTTAGAACTCAGATCACCTGAGTTTTTAATCAAGTGTCCTGTCTGCAAGGTGGTTTTTTGTTTGTTTGTTTTTTGTTTTTTTTGTTTGTTTGTTTGTTTGTTTTCCTTTTAGGGCCACACCCGAGGCATATGGAAGATCCCAGGGTAGGGGTCGAATCAGAGCTGTAGCTGCTGGCCTATGCCACAGCCACAGCAATGCAGGATCCAAGCCGAATCTTAAACCTACACCACAGCTCATGGCAACACCAGATTCTTAACCCACTGAGCAGGGCCAGGGATTGAACATGAGTTCTCATGGATACCAGTCGGTTTTGTTACCACTGAGCCACAACAGGAACTCCTGCTGTGAGA
This sequence comes from Phacochoerus africanus, assembly GCF_016906955.1. Lineage (NCBI taxonomy): Eukaryota > Metazoa > Chordata > Mammalia > Artiodactyla > Suidae > Phacochoerus > Phacochoerus africanus. The sequence continues at coordinate 73,427,344 of NC_062547.1, read as the reverse complement.
TTTTAAAAGCAGGGGGAGGTAGGAAGCAAACTGTTACTTCGTTTATATGACATAGTGCAACAAGGAACTTCCTTTCATCCTATATGTGCCCAAAATGCATGAAGGAAAAAAATGTCATAAATGTGTTTTCTATTGACCCTGCATTACTGCAGTTATTTTAGAAGTGGTTTCTAAGTAATCATCAAGTGACTGGTTTCTACCATTTTTTTGGTCCTCTGACCTCTCAAATAATGAGTAATCTGTAATTAAATAACATATACACCAAAGGGATCTGATACTAATAAGTATCTTTTCTTTTTCTTTTTTGCCAACCCCACAGCATATGGAGTTCCAGAGCAAGGGATCAGATTCAAGCCACAGGTGCAACCTCTGCCACAGCTGCAACAATGCCAGAGCCTTAACCCACTGTGCTCAACCAGGGATTGAACCTATGTCCCAGCACTGCAAAGACTCTGCTAATCTCATTGCGCTACAGCAGGAACTCCATGAATAAGTATCTTGTGGCTCTTTTTAAACTTTCTTTTTGGCCACGCCCACCACATGTGGAAGTTCCTGGGCCAGGGATGGAACCTGTGCTACAGCAGTGACCAGATCCACTGAAGCAACAATGACAGATCCTTAACCTGCTATGCCACAAGGGAACTCCTAAACTTTTAATTTTGACATAATTATAGCTTCACACCAAGCTGCAGAATAGTGCAGAGGTGTCTCAGGTCTGTTTTACCCAGCTTCACACCTTGGTAACCTCTGACATAACCAGAATAATAACCAGAGGATAATATCAAAACAGGAAAATGACATAGATGCAGCCCACCTGCCTTATTCAGACTTCATGATTGTATTTTCAGTGTTGCACATTAGGAAATTGTTTTCATCTGGTGTTTATTAGTATTGATGTGATTAAGAATTTGTGACTCTCTCTAGGACCAGCTATATTTTTCATTTGGGACAACTCGCTTGATTAAGCATCCTTGCAAGAAAAACATAGCCCTGTATCTAGGGTAAGTGACCATTTTATATATTTTTACTTTCATGTTATTAAAACATTGCCCTCATTCTCACACTTGACAAACATTAAGAAAGATGTCTCTGTCATCAATGCATTCAGTAAAGTTGCAGGATACAAAATTAATACACAGAAATCTATTGCATTTCTAAATACTAACAATGAAAGTTCAGAATAGAAATCAGGGGAACAATCCCATTTACCAGCATACGGAGGTTCCCAGGCTAGGGGGTCTAATCGGAGCTATAGCTGCCAGCCATAGCCACAGCCACAGCAATGCCAGATCCAACTCCTATCTGTGACCTACACCATAGCTCATGGCAACGCCAGATCCTTAACCCACTGAGTGAGACCAGGCATCAAACCTGAAACCTCATGGTTCCTAGTTGGATTCGTTTCCACTTCACCATGACAGGAACTCCAGAATAAAAATTTTTTAATTTGTACAGAAACACAAAAGACCCCGTGTAGCCAAAGCAATTCTGAAAAAGAAAATTGGAGTTGGAGAAATCAGGCTCCCTGACTTCAGTCTATATTACAAAGCTACAGTCATCAAAATAGTACTGGGACAAAAACAGAAATACAGATCAATGGAACAGGATAGAAAGCCCAGAAGTAAACCCACAAACCTATGGTCAACTAATCTATGACAAAGGATACAAGAATATACAATGGAGAAAACACCATCTCTTCAATTAGTGGTGCTGGAAAACTGGACAGATACATGTAAAAAATGAAATTAGAACACATTTTAACACCATACACAAAAATAAACTCGAAATGGATTAGAGACCTAAATATGAGACTGGATACTCTAAAACTCTTGGAGGAGGAGTTCCCATTGTGGCTCAGCGGAAATGAATCTGTCTAGCATCCGTGAGGATGCAGGTTCAATCCCTGGCCTTGCTCAGTGGGTTAAGGATCCAGTGTTGCCATGAGCTGTGGTGTAGGTCGTAGATGCAGCTCAGATCTGGCGTTGCTGTGGCTGTGGTGTAGGCCGGCAACTACAGCTCTGATTCAACCCCTAGTCTGGGAACCTCCATATGCCCTGGGTGCAGCCCTAAAAAGACAAAAAAATAAAATAAAATAAAACTCTTAGAGGAAAACATAGGCAGAACACTCTGATGTAAACTCCAGCAATATCTTCTCAGATTCACCTCCTAGAATAAAGAAAACCAAAAATAAGCAAAAGTGGAGTTCCCATCATGGCGCAGCAGAAACAAATCCGAGTAGGAACCATGAGTTTTCGGGTTCGACCCCTGGCCTCGCTCAGCTGGTTAAGAATCCAGCGTTGCTGTGAGTTGTGGTGTAGGTCACAGATGCAGCTCAGATTTGATGTTGCTGTGGCTGTGGTGTAGGCCATCAGCTGTAGCTCCAATTAGACCCCTAGCCTGGGAACCTCGTATGCCAGGGGTGTGGCCCTAAAGAGGACAAAGAGAAAAGACAAAAAAATAAAAATAAGCAAATGGGACTTAATTAAACTTAAAAGTTTTTGCTCAGCAAAGGAAGCCATAAACAAAACGAAAAAACAGCCTGTAGAATGGGAGAGATATTTGCAAATAATGCTACTGACAAGGGATTAATCTCCAAAATATACAAACACCTCATGCAGCTCAATATCATAAAAACAAACAACCCAATCCAAAAATGGGCAAAAGGGAGTTCCCTTCATAGCTCAGTGGTTAACAAACCCAACTAGGAACCATGAGGTTGTGGGTTCGATTCCTGGCCTTGCTCAGTGGATTAAGGATCTGGTGTTGCTGTGATCTGTGGTATATGTAGGTCACAGACATGGCTTGGTACAGCCCGCATTGCTGTAACTGTGGTGTAGGCCAGCAGCTGCAGATCCAATTTGACCCCTAGCCTGGGAACTTCCATATGCTACAGGTACCACCCTAAAAAGCAAAAAAACAAAAAAAAAATTTAAAAGGGGGCAAACAATCTAAGGAGACATTTCTCCAAATAAGATATACAGATGGCAAAAAAAAAAAACATAAAAATGCTCAACATCGTTAATTATTAGAGAAATGCAAATTAAAACTACTATGAGGTACTACCTTACAGCAGCCAGAATGGCCATCACCAAAAAGTCTACAAACAGTGAGTGGAGAAAAGGGAACCTTATTGCACTGTTGGTGGAAATGTAAATTGGTACAACCACTATGGAAAATAGTATGGAAGGTCCTCCTGAAACTAAAACAGAACTTCCATGTGATCCAGAAATCCCACTCCTTGGCATATATCCCAAAAAAACCCATGATTTGAAAAAATACATGCACCCCAATGTTCATTGTGGCACTAGCTACAACAGCCAAGACGTGGAAGCAACCTAAATGTCCATTGACAGAGGAATGGATAAAGAAGATGTGGTACAGATAAATAAGGGATATTAGCCAAAAATAGAATGAAATAATGCTATTTGCAGCAACATGGATGCAACTACTGATTATCATACTAAGTGAAGTTAGTCAGACAATGAAAGACAAACATCACATGATATCACATATGTGGAATCTAAAAAAAGGATGCAGGAGTTCCTGCTGTGGCACAATGGGATTGGTGATGTTTCTGCAGCACTAGGATGAGGGTTCGATCCCAGATCTGGCACAGCGGGTTAAAAGGCTCCAGCATTGCTGCAGCTGTGGTGTAGGTCACAACATTGGCTCAGATCTGATTCCTGGCCAAGGAATTTCGTATACTACAGGGCGGCCAAAAAAGAGAAAAAAAATTTTTTTAATTAAAAAAGAATGCAAATAAACCCATATCTTCACAGAGACAACATCAGGGCCTTAACCTCTGAGCCACATGGGAACTCTGAATTATTTTAAAATTAAAATCAAGTACAGTGAAAACTCCACCCAGTTAAACTAACCTCATTTCAGATACTCAGCCATGGCCAATGGCTGCCAGGTTAGACAGCTGAGAAATATAGTGTCTCCAACACCACAGAAGGTTCTATAGAAGGAATTCCCACTATAGCACAATGGGTTAAGAATCTGATGGCAATGGGAGTTCCCATCGTGGCTCAGTGGTTAACGAATCCGACTAGGAACCATGAGGTTGCGAGTTCGATCCCTGGCCTTGCTCAGTGGGTTAAGGATCCGGCGTTGCCATGAGCTGTGGTGTAGCTTGCAGATGCAGCTCGGATCCTGTGTTGCTGTGGCTGTGGCTGTGGCTGTGGCTGTGGTGTAGGCTGGTAGCTACAGCTCCGATTCGACCCCTAGCCTGGGAATCTCCATATGTCGTGGGAGTGGCCCAAGAAATGGCAAAAAGACAAAAAAAAAAAAAACTCACCTCAATGAAAGGTTTTAAAATGGACACAAAGCCAAAAATATATAGATAAAATAACATTCCCCAGTTCATGCTTCAGAGTTTCTCCTTCCCCTAATGTTTTATTGGATTTGATGTCAACTGGATATATGTGCTGAAAGTATTCAAACATGTAAAAGAGGTAAACATATAAAGGTAAACATCACCAAGAAAATCATATTCTCATTTCAACTTTGTATCAGAGATTCCAGCCCATGCAATATGACAAGCGCAAAATAGAAAGTATGGGAGTTCCCATCGTGGCTCAGTGGAAATTAATCCGACTAGTATCCATGAGGATATGGGTTCGATCCCTGGCCTCGCCCAGTGGGTTAAGGAGCCGGTGTTGCCATGAGCTGTGGTGTAGGTCGTAGACACAGCTCAGATCTGGTGTTGCTGTGGCTATGGCTCTGGCCGGCAGCTGTAGCTCTGATTAGACCCCTAGGCTGGGAACCTCCATATGCCGCTGCCCTAAAAAGCAAAAAAAAAAAACCAAAACAAAACACCACCAACTCTCTTGTAAACCAGCCATGACCCCTTAGAAAAGGCAGTGATGAAAAGTGCCATTTACAGTAGCAACAAAAACTTTAAAATACATTGGAATTAACTCAGCAATTCCTTTCTGCCTAAAAAATTCTTCTGGAGGGAGCTGGAGAAGGAGATCTGGATAAGGATGCAATATACCATGTTCATGGATGGCCTTTTGCTTCTTAAAAGTTTCCTGCATGAGGCAACATGCTATTTCTTTCTCATGTATACATTCCTGATCTGAAAGTCTTTACTTTAGTGGGATCAGAGTGAAATAAAGGACAAAATGGAGTTCATCCTGAGCAAAACAAACTATCACTTAATGTACATTGTATAACATTTTATTTTTGATGTTGTCACAGGGTTTTTTTTAGTTTGTAGCTTTTTTGTTTGTTTTTTCTTTTTGCCATTTCTTGGGCCACTCCCGAGTGGCATGTGGAGGTTCCCAGGCTACGGGTCGAATCGGAGCTGCAGCCACCAGCCTACACCAGAGCCACAGCAACTCGGGATCAGAGCCACGTCTGCGACCTACACCACAGCTCACGGCAACGCTGGATCCTTAACCCACTGAGCGAGGCCATGGATCGAAACCACAACCTCATGGTTCCTAGTCAGATTCGTTAACCATTGCGCCACGATGGAAACTCCAGTTTGTTGCACTTTTAAAATTGTTATTTTGGGAGTTCCCGTCGTGGCACAGTGGTTAACGAATCCGACTAGGAACCATGAGGTTGCGGGTTCGGTCCCTGCCCTTGCTCAGTGGGTTAACGATCCGGCGTTGCCGTGAGCTGTGGTGTAGGTTGCAGACACGGCTTGGATCCCGTGTTGCTGTGGCTCTGGCGTAGGCCGGTGGCTACAGCTCCGATTCGACCCCTAGCCTGGGAACCTCCATGCCGTGGGAGCGGCCCAAGAAATAACTTAAAAAAAAAAAAATTGTTATTTTGAGAAGTCAAATGTCCAGGCTGTAGAGATTTTCTCATGCAAAAATAGATGGGGGGAGGGGCAGGCAAAATGGTTCCTTGTTAAGAAAGGAATTTTGTTTGAATGGAACATGTTTAGAACCTGCCATTGCCTTTTTTCTTTTCTTGTGCAAAAGTGTCCTAATTGAACTCTTCTATTGTTTATTTCAGAAGACAAATTTTTCTCACAAGAGATAACTTTGAAAGTAGTCTCCTTCCGTGTTCCATCCCTACATCAATGCAGGTAGTTATTTTACCAAATGATCTGAGAGATGTTTGAAATAAGTAATACTTAGGGTTATTTTTTGGAGATTCCACACTAAGTCTGGTGTTTTTGCTTTGTTTTTGAGTTTGGGGGCTTACTTTGCAATGCACCTCTTAAAAACATTGAGAGCAATTTCTAAGCCAAAAGAAGGGTTGATTCTATTCTGCTCTTACTACCAAAACCAGTAATTAATTTTTCCTGAAGAAAGAACCAGACTCTTGCAAGTGCTCCTTATAATTGGTTGTATGGTAGAAGAGATAGATTAAAGGCAATGATTTCAGGGCCTCCCTAAATTGTCCTGAACCAAAACAGAAAAACCTTTACCCTCTCAGTAAATATCTTTTTTTTTTATTTCTATGGCTGCACCTGAGGCATATGGAAGTTCCCAGGCCAAGAATCAAGTTTGAGCCATGGTTGCAACCTACGCCACAGCTGTGGCAACTCCAGATCCTTAACCCATTTTGCCAGACTGGGGATCAAACCTGAACCTTCACAATGACCCAGGCCAATGCAGTAGCATTCTTTTAAAAAAAAAATTGGCCCCCAAAGGAATATGGAGTTCCCAGGCCAGGCATCAGATCCAAGCAGCAGTTGTAACCTATGCCACAGCTGCGGCAACACTAGGCCCTTAACCCACTCTGTTGGGCTGGGGATTGAACCTTCATCCCAGCACTCCTTCAAGATGCCACTGATCTTGTTGTACTCCTACAGCAGGATTCTTTTTTTCTTTTCTTTTCTTTTTTTTTTTTTGTCTTTTTGCCTTTTCTAGGACTGTGCCTGCAGCATATGGAGGTTCCCAGGCTGGGAGTCGAATTGGAGCTGTAGCCTCTTTGACCTACACCACAGCTCACAGCAATGCCCATCCTTAACCCACTGAGAGAGGCCAGGGATCGAACCCGCACCCTCATGCGGATTCATTAACCGCTGAGCCACGACAGGAACTCTGTACAGCAGGATTGTTAACCCACTGTGCCACAGTGAGACCTCCTCAGTAAATATCTTAAGAGATTTGACCATCGGCATCTATGCTACAGAAGGCCTTGCTGTCCATTAAAATACCACTCTTTCTCTCATAAGCAATACATTTGTCAGTTATCCTTATCATTCATCATTTATACTTTAGGCTTTATCTTCAGAGGTTTTGATATGGGAGAAGGAGATGGAGCGAATTTAGGTATCCCAGAGCACCAAAGAGCAATTTCGACCTCCCAGTTTTGCTTCCAGCGGATCCCCAGGAAACACAGTTCCCAATACCTAGGACCCAAACAACTCTTGTTGGCATAAATGTTTCTTGCATGCTTGTCCAGAAGTACTGCTTTCTGAATCAATGTCCAAAAAGATGCACTTATCGAAGTTGTCTATGTCATTATTCTTAGGTTGGCATACCAGAAGTAACATCAGCACATTTTGCTGGTTCAGTATTGCTGTTGGTGGTGAATCAAAAAGTCTATGTCTATGATTATGAAGCCAATTCCTGGAATGCATCTACAGATAGGTGTCTTTTGTATTTTTGTTGTTGTTGTTGTTATCGTTGTTGTTGTTGCTATTTCTTGGGCCGCTCCCGTGGCATATGGAGGTTCCCAGGCTAGGGGTTGAATCGGAGCTGTAGCTGCCAGCTTACACCACAGCCACAGCAACACGGGATCCGAGCCGTGTCTGCAACCTACACCACAGCTCACGGCAACGCTGGATCGTTAACCCACTGAGCAAGGGCAGGGACCGAACCCGCAACCTCATGGTTCCTAGTCGGATTCGTTAACCACTGTGCCACGACGGGAACTCCTCTTTTGTATTTTTTAAATCTTGTTTGCATTCAGCCAACATCAGAGAAAAGTTCCAGAAGTGCAGGTGCTACTTCTTGGAGGTCAGCTTCCAGACATCACCTTGTCCTTTAAAATTCAAATGAAAGTTGGCCTGAACCCCTACCCCACAGGATGGGAAGCAAGTGTTTCCACTGGATATGGTGATGACAAGCCACACACAACTGATCCGATTGGCGCTAACAAGGGGCATCAGCAGGCACTGCAATGCAGGATATGATGGGGAGGACTGGAGGGTGGAGAAGGTCCTAGATGCTGGATGGTGGGCACATTCAGTCCCACACACATCATCTTGGTGACTGGGAACAGTGGAGAAGGTCAGCTTTAAGAAAATAGAGAGGGAGTTCCCTTGTGGTGCAGTGGGTTAAGGATCTGGCATTATCGCTGCTGTGACACGGGTCCGATCCCTGGCTGGGGAACTTTTGCATGCCAAGGGCACAGCCAGTGAAAAGGGGAAGGAGCAAAAAAAAGAGAGAGAGAACAAAACCCTGGTGGAGGAGGCAAGGAGATGTGGTCAAATGAAGACAGGGAGATGTTATTTTCTAGAAAAGAGGAAGGATGGAGTTCCCACTGTGGTGCTATTGGTGAAGAATCTGACCGCAGTGGTTTGGCTTGCTGCGGAGGTGCAGGTTCAGTTGATCCCCAACCCAGGAACTTCCATATGCTGTGCGTGCGGCCATAAAAAAAGAAAAAGAAAAAAGAGGAAGGATAGTCCCTCTTTTCCAGGGAACAGGGATGGGTACCCATCATGGTGAGAAAGGAGTCAGGACAAGGTTTCTCAGCCTTGGCCCTGCTGACATCGGAGCCGGGTCATTTTTGGGGTGGGGGAGCATTCTGGGTGCTAGGGGAGTGGAGCAGCACTCCTGCTCTGACCCACTCGATGCCAGGAGCCCCCCTAAGTCATGCTAACAAAAGTGTCCTCAGACATCACCCAGTGGGGTATCAAAATCCCTTTACAGTGAGAACCCCTGGGTTAGTAGATCACCATCTGGCAATTTGTTATCCTGTTGCTTCACTTGTATTCCTGGTGGTGAAAGACTGTGGTCCTCTCCCCTAATAAGACAGAGCCCTGCCCCAGTCACTGCCAGGTGCTTGCTAGGCTCTAGATGGAGAGCTGATCACTGCCCCCTGAGAGGGAAACAAACTCGGAAGGGTCCAGCTTGCCTGGCCTCTGTCTTACTTCTCATCATGATGTTCCAGGCTGTCTCTCAATGAGGTGATTGCCTGAGGTTTAGTGAATCAATAGCTAGAAGGTTCCAAGCCCCTTGGCTGAGGTGGAAACACTGTCTGTTGACACAGCGTGAACGGGCCAGAGAGAATGTATAACCCAGGTAAAGCTGGGCTGCCTGGGGGCCAGTCTTAGGATCATCGCATCAACTGGTCACATCCAAACCAAACATGCATCTGCCTCCAAAGCATCAGTCGACCCACTCTTTATATATCTTCCACCTACCACCACGTTGCCTAAAATCCCTCCTTCCTCACCACCTTTCCCTTTCTCCCTCCAAAATTCACCCATGCTGGCAGGCTTTTCCTTGATGCCGCAATTTTCTCCTGGTCCCCTTCCTGATCTTCCAGGTCAGTTCTTTTCTCTCCCATGGTCCACAGCTCTTTTCCCTTTGGGGGAGGGGGGCATAGGATTCACATAAAACTCACCATTTCAATCATTTTTTTTTTGCCACACGCTAGGCATGCAGAAGTTCCCCAGGACAGTGATGGAACCTGAGCCACAGCAGTGACAACAGTGGCCTAGTAACTGCTAGGCCACAAGGGAACGCCTATTTTAACCATTTCAATGTGTACAGTTCAGTGGCATTTAGTGCATTCGTTATGTCATGCGAAAGTCACCACCACTGAGTACGTTTTCATCCCCCTAAAAGAGGCCCCATTCCCATCAGCATCATTCCCTATCTCCCTCCCCCAGCCCCTGGGAACCACTAATCTGCTCTGTGTTTCTGTGGATTTGCCTGTTATGGATGTTTCTTTCTTTTTTTTTTTTTCTGACTTCTCCTGCAGAATGTAGAAGATCCCAGACCAGGTATCGAACTAGTGCCACAGGAATGACAATACTGGATCCTTAATCTGCTGAGCCACCAGGGAACTTGGATGTTTCATATAAACGGAATGTCACAAACTGTGGCCTCTCTCTCTCTCTCTCTCTCTCTTTCTTTCTTTCCTTTTTGGCTGTCCTGCAGCATACGGAGTTCCTGGGCCAGGGATGAGATCTGAGCCGCAGTTGTGACCTAAGGCTGCAGCTATGGCAATGCCAGATCCTTTTTTTTTTTTCTTTGTCTTTTTTTTTAGGGCCACACCAGCAGCATATGGATGTACCCAGGCTAGGGGTCAAATTGGAGCTGTAGGAGTTCCAAATTGGCTCGGTGGTTAACGAATCCGACTGGGAACCATGAGGTTTCGAGTCCGATCCCTGGCCTCACTCAGTGTGTTAAGGATCCTGCATTGCCGTGAGTTGTGGTGTAGGTCACAGATGCGGCTCGGATCCTGCATTGCTGTGGCTGTGGTGTAGGCCGGCCGCATATGTTTTTAGTTCTTTTGGGTAAAGAGATGCCTTGGAGTGGAATTGCTGAGTCAGATGGCAATTCCATATTTAACTTATTGCAGAACCATCAAGGACTACTTGTAACACAAGTCAGTCTAGTCTCTGTCCTTCCTCTTCTTTCCATCATTTGTTTAATAGCATCCAAAGAGCTAATTCCTCAGCCCCTGGTCATCCAGCCCCTGTCCCCACAATTCTACTCCTGTCTCTTAGAATGTGACTCCTCTGGGGACCTCAGATAAATGGGATCATTCAGAGTTGGGATCCTACTTCACAAAGCATAATGTCCACAAGATTCATCCATGTTGTAGCATGTCCTTCCTTTTGGAAGTTCTCTGGTGGCCTAGCAGGTTAAGGATCCAGCATTGTCATTGCTGTGGTATGGGTTTGATCCTTGGCCCTGGGAACTTCTGAATGCCACAGGCACAGGAAAAAAAAAAAAAATTCCTTTTTAGGACTGAATAATATTCTATTGTATGGAGGCTTGACATTTTTTTATCCAGTCAACTATCAATGAACACTCAAGCTGTTTCCATGTTTTAGCCATTGTGAATAACGTTGGTCTGAATATGTGTATACAAATGTCTCCTTGAATCACTGCTTTTAATTTTTTTTTATGGCCATGCCTGCAGCATATGGAAGTTCCTGGGCTGGGGATTGAACCTGCACCCCTGTAGTGAGCCAGTCAGATTTTTTTTTTTTTTTTTTTTTTGCTTTTTAGGACCACACAGCATATGGAAATTCCCAGGATATGGGTGGAATCAGAGCTACAGCTGCCAGCTTACGCCACAGCCACAGCGACACCAGATCTGTGATCTACACCACAGCGCAAAGCAATGCCGGATCCTCAACCCACTGAGCAAGGCCAGGGATCGAACTCGCACCCTCATGGACACTTGTCAGATTGGTTTCCACTGCACCACAACAGGACCTCCCCAGCAATCTTGGCAGAGTCCTAAAAGAGTTTCTGCAAAACCAGTGGTTCCCAACCAGGGACAGTTTTCCTCCCTTCCCCCATTTGACACTTGGCAATGCCTGGAGACATTTTTGGTTGTTCAGACTGGAGGAGAGGGCCACTGGCATCTCGTTAGAAGAATTGGGGATGCTTCACAACATCCTACAGGATCCAGGAGCCCTCCGCAACAGAGAAAGATCTGGCCCTAGATGTCAGTGTGGTGGGTGAGAAGCCCAGCTCTATCTTTATCTCTGAACTTCCAGGGAACTCACGGAGCCCTCCCCTTCTTTTCTCTTTTCAGGTATAGAACATCCTGTTTCACATATTTCTGGTGACAACTGCTGTTACAGTGAAAATTCCTTTTGCATGGTGAGTACCATGTATTGTGTTTCATGTTTTATTCTGCTCTGAGCAGAGAAAAACATTTTTTTTTTAATTTTTAGGGCTGCAGGTGTGGCATATGGAAGTTCCCAGGCTAGGGGTCAAATCAGAGCTGTTGACCTATCCCACAGCCACAGCAGTGTGGGATTCGAGCCACATCTGTGACCTATATCACAGCTCGTGGCAATGCTGGATCCTTAAGCTACGAAGCAAGGCCAGGGGCTTGAACCCACATCCTCATGGTTACTAGTTGGGTTCTTAACCTGCTGAGCAACAATGGGAACTCCCAGAGAAACTTAGGAATGGAAATAAGGACAGAGTAAACCTTGAGGCCTGGCACCATGATAGATTCGGGCAGTGTTATTTCCCGGGGTTCAGAAGAGGACCTGAGATAAAGGCACGGCTCTGGCTGACACACTATGAATATATCCACCTATCTTCTTCTTCTTCCTTTTTTTTTTTTTTGGCCATGCCCATGGCATGTAGAAGTTCCTGGACAAGGCATTGGACCCACACCACAGCTGCAATCTGAGCCGCAGCAGTGACAATGCCGATCCTTCACCCAATGAGCTACCAAGGGAACTCCTTAACCTGTTATTTCGAAATAGTTATAGATATATAGGGAAGTTGAAAACAATACAGACTCCCATTATCCCTCATCCAGTTTCCCCCAATGGTTATATCTTATGTAACTATAGTGATAAAAATAGGACATTGACATGGACACAATTGTGTAAAGTCAGAGAACCACTACTGACATCAAAATACTGAATTATTCCATCGCCCCAGACCTCCCTGCCCTGCCAACCACTAATCTGTTCTCCGTCTCTCTAAATTTGTAATTTCAAGAATATTATATAGGGGGAGTTCCCATCGTAGCGCAGCAGAAACAAATCCGACTAGGAACCATGAGGTGGCAGTTCCATCCCTGGTCTTGCTGAGTGGGTTAAGGATCCGGCATTGCCGTGAGCTGAGGTGTAGGTCACAGAGGTGGCTCGGATCCTGCATTGCTGTGGCTGCGACTATGTCTGGCAGCTACGGCTCTGATTAGACCCCTAGCCTGGAACCTCCATATGGTGCAGGTGCGGCCCTGAAAGGCAAAAGCAAAAAAAAAAAAAAAAAAAAAAAGGAATACTATATAGGGAGTTTCTGTCGTGGCTCAGCAGAAACGAATCTGACTAGCATCCACAAGGATGCAAGTTTGATCCTCCGCCTCACTCACTGGGTTAAGGATCCAGCGTTGCCATGAGCTGTGATGTAGTTCGTAGACACAGCTCAGATCCTATGTTGCTGTGACTGTGGTGTAGGCCAGCAGCTGTGGCCCCAATTTGACCCCTAGCCTGGGAACCTCCATGTGATGCGGGTGCAGCCCTAAAAAAAAGACAAAAAAAATAGAATATTATATAAATGACATCATACATTTGAAACCTTTGGGGACTAGTTTTTTTCTCAGGAGACTCATCTAATTCTATGTGTTTTATGTCTAGTCTGTACCTTTCCATTGCTGAGTAATTTTCTACAGTATGGATGTACCAGAATTGGGTTGTTTCCATTTTCAGCTATTGCAAATAAATCTGCCATAAAGGTTCCCATACAGGTTTTTGTGTGGACATGAGTTTTCATTTCTCTGGGACAAATGCTCAGGAGCATGATCACTTGTATCTGTCTCCCAACTCCCCCCTTTTGGGGGACTGTGCTCAAGGCAGGTGGAAGTTACAGGGCCAGGGATTGAAGCTGAGCCACAGCAATGACAATGGCTGATCCTTAACCACTGGGCTTCCAGGGAACTTCCATTCCCCCAAACTGAGATGTGCTTGCTTCGGCAGCACATACACTAAAATTGGAACAATACAGAGAAGATTAGCACAGCCCCTGAACAAGGATGACACACAAATTCATGAAGCAGTCCAAATATTTTAGACATTTCTCCAAAGAAGACATATGGATAGCCAATAGGCACATGAAAAGATGCTCAACATCACTAATTATCAGAGAAATGCAAATCAAAACTATGAGGTACCACCTCACACCAGTAAGAGTGGCCTAGAAAATGGTAAGAAAGTCTACAAATAACAAATGCTAGAGAGGGTGTGGAGAAAAGGGAAACCTCCTGCACTGTTGGTAAGAATGTATTGGTATAACCGCTATGGAAAACAGTATGGAGGTTTCTCAGAAAGCTAAATATAGAACTACCATATGATCCAGGAATCCCACTCCTGGGCATATATCTGGACAAAACTGTAATTTAAAAAGATACATGCACCTGTATGTTCATTGCAGCATTATTCACAATGGCCAAGGCATGGAAACAACCTAAATGTCCACCAACAGATGAATGGTTTAAGAAGATGTGGTACATATATACAGTGGAATACTACTCAGCCATAAAAAGAACAAAATAATGCCATTTGCAGCAACATGGATGGAGCTAGAAATGCTCATACTAAGTGAAGTAGGACAGAAAGAGAAAGACAAACACCATATGATATCACTTATATAGGGAATCTAAAATATGGCACAAATGAACCTATCTACAAAACAGAAACAGACTCACAGACATGAATAATAGACTTGTGGCTGCCATGGGGGAGGGGAGAGGAAGCAGAATGGACTGGTAATTTGGGGTTAGTAGATGCAAACTATTACATTTAGAATGGACAAGCAATGAGGTCCTGCATACAGCACAGGGAACAAAAGGCTTTCAGGATAGAACATTATGGAAGATAGCATGAGAAAAATATATATATGAATGACTGGGTCACTATGCTGTACAGCAGAAACTGACACAACACTGTAAATCAACTACTCTAATAAAAATAAAATATTAAAAAATAATAAAATTGAGCTGTAATTTACATACCATGCTATGTAAATGTAAGATGTACAGAGGGTTGATTAACCACATTTACATATTGCAATATCATTGCCACCCTAGCAGGTCATAAAATTATCACTTCTTTTTTGTTGTGGGAGCAATTGAGATCTAGTTTCTTAGCAACTTTGAAGTTTATAATACACAGTTATTGTCTGCGATCACTATGCTGTTCATTAGACCTCCAAAACTTATTTATGTAACTTAAAGAACACAACCCCAGCTGTCCCTTCACCCTCTGTCTCCTTTTTCTTTTTAATGGCCAAACCCGTGGCATATGGAAGTTCCCAGGCTAGGGGTCGAATTGGAGCTGCAGCTGCTGGCCTACACCATAGCCACAGCAACGCAGGATCCAAGCCGCATCTTCGACCTACACCACAGCTCACAGCAACGCCAGGTCCTTAACCCACTGAGCGAGGCCAGGGATCAAACTCGCATTCTCATGGATGCTCTTCCAATTCTTAACCTGCTGAGCCACAATGGGAACTCCAGCCCTCTGTCTCCTTTATATTTATTTTTTTTATTTTTATTTTTTTCTTTAGGGCTGCACCTGCAGCATATGGAGGTTCCCAGGCTAGGGGTCCAGTTGGAGCTGTAGCTGCCAGCCTACATCACAGCCACAGCAACACAGGATCCTTAACCCACTGAGCAAGGCCAGGGATCGAACCTGTATCCTCATGGACACTAGTCAGATTCGTTAATCGCTGAGCCATGACAGGAACGCCAACCCTCTATCTCCTTTTAAAGAGACTGCTTTATTTTGTGTTCTTCCAGGATATAAGTAATTCGGTTTTTGCTTATTTGCATGGAGCTCAGATATCTCAGACCAATATCTATTTTTCAAACACACGGGGATACAGATTTCAGAAGTTTGCTCATGAAAGACAGGTATGTTCAATTTGGTAAGAAAGCCAACAACAAAAAGTATGTCCCCTGTATGGTCGGGGAATTCGCTGTCCATGCAGATCAAGGACTTGTCTCTCTTGAAGGGTCCAGCTGGCTACGAGGGCAGGGGAAATTCCAGGTGGGAGCAGCGTGCTGGGAGACCAGGATTAGGAAAGCAGGACAGCACTGTTTAGGGAAAGTGCTGGTGCCGCGATAAAAGATGGATGTGGATGATGACACCGGGTATCACCATTATCCTCATTTTACAGATGAGTGAACTGGACTGGTTGAATGTGTGCCTCCCCCCCAAAAAAACTTATGTCCACCTCGAACCCTGGAATGTAGCCTTCCTTGGAACTAGGATCTTTGCAGATGCAGTTAGTTAAGATGAGGTTATCTTGGATTAGGGTGGGTTCTAACCCCAATGAGAGGAGAGGAGTGGGGCAGGCAGAGAACAAGGCCCTGGGAAGACAGAGGCAGAGATGGGAGAGACCCAGCTGGAAGCCAAGAAGCACCCCAGGTGCTGGTAACCCCTGGAAGCTGCAAGAGAACAGCAGGGTTTCTTCCTCGGAGCCTCTGGAAGGAACCCTCCCTCGTGACACCTTGATTTCAGACCTCCAGCTTCCATAACTGTGACGGCACACCCCTGCTGGTTGTTTTTTTTTTTTTTCTTTTTCTTTTTTGGCTGCCTCATGGCACATGGAGTTTCCAGGGCCAGGGAGCAGATCTGACCCGCAGTTGGGACCTACCTCACAGCTGCAGCAACGCCAGATCCTTTTAAGCCACTGTGCCTAGGCCAGTGGTCTAACCTGCATCCTGGTGCTGCAGAAATGATGCTGATCCCATTGTGCCACAGCGGGAACTCTCATCCCTGGAATTTTTTTTTTTTTTTTTTTTTTTTTTTTTTTGTCTTTTTAGGGCCGTACCTGAAAGGGAGGTTTCCAGCCTAGGGGTCCAATCAGAGCTATAGCCACCAGCCACAGCAATGCAGGATCTGAGCTGCATCTGCAACCTTCACCACAGCTCACAGCATTGCGGGATCCTTAACCCACTGAACGAGTCCAGGAATCGAACCCGAGTCCTCATGGATGCTAGTTGGGTTTTTTAACCACTGAGCCATGACGGGAACTCCCCATCCCTACAGTTTTAAGCCACTGAGTATGTGGCATTTTATTATGGCAGCCTCCCCCCCTGAAAATGAATACACAGACAAAGGCTCAAAGAGGTGCAAGGCTTCTGCCAAGGCCACACGGCTGGGCAGAGTTGGCAGTTGAACAGCTGAAGAGGACGGGAATCCTTGGGTAGTTTAGAGGATGACGGCATTTTGATGACACAGAGAATGGCTTCACCCTCAGACACTCAGGAAGTTGGTCCAAAGGAAGCCAGACAGAGTGTACTCTGCTCTCCAGTTCTGATCATGTCTCACATCTGGTTTCTTGTCCCTGCCCTGGAGGCCCAGCAAAGCCTGGAACCTAACTGGCCACGTGTTTTCATTCAAAACTAGGCCTGGAAGGACCTGAAGTTAATGTTGGTGCTCCATTGAAAACTGTTGCCATTTAAATCCCCAATTGTATTAGAGTTCTCCAGAGCAACAAAGCCCACAGGAGGTATAGGGACAGAGATATAAACATATAGAACACACATGGAAGGAACTGGCCCACGTGATTACGGAGGCAGAGAGGTGCCACATCCTGCTGTCTGCAAGCTGAACTCCAGGAAGATGGATGGCATAATTCAGCCCAAGGTCAAAGGCCTGAGAACCAGGGGGCTGCTGGTTTAAATCGTGGAGTCTGAAGGCCCAAGAACCAGGAGCTCCAAAGTCCAAGGGCTAGAAGATGTGGACCTCTAGCTCAAGAAGAAAGAGCCAGTGAAAGAAAACAAGAAAGCAAGCAAGGAAGGAAGGAAGGAGGGAAGGAAGGAATGAAGGAGAGGGAGAGAGAATGAAAGAAAAGAGAAAAAGAGAAGGAAAGAAAGAAAGAAAAAGAAAGAAGGGAAGGAAGGAAGGGAGGAGCCAATTCACCCTTCCTCCACCTCTTTGTTCTGTTTGGGGCCCCAACAGGGGTTCAGAATTTCCCCCTCTTTCTGCTCCACCATCCTCAACCTCAGGACTCATGACATTCCAAACACTGATGGCAGGGCAGGGGAAATTCCAGGTGGGAGCAGCGGGCTGGGAGACCATATGGCACAGGCACTGCCCAGTCAGAATAGATGCTGGCCATGGAAATAGAGCAAGATCTGTGGTCCCCGACCATGTCAGGCACCGATCCCAGAGTCGCCTAATTGTGGGAAGGCCAAGGGAGGGTCTCTGGTCCACAGAATAATGAATCCTTGAGGATGTCCACCTTCTAATCCCCCAGAACCTGTGTCTACAGTATCTTGATAGCAAAGGGGTTCAGCAGATGAGATTAAGGTGATGATCTTCAGAAGGGACATGATCCTGAATTACCCAGGTAGACCCAGTATCATCACACGGTCCTGATAAGAGGGAGGCAGGTGAGTCAGAGTCAGAGGAGACTGTGATGATGGAAGCAGAGGTGAATGAGAGAGAGACAGAGAGATGGAGGGATTAGAAGACGCTATGCTCAAAAGAAGAAGATGCAATGCTCCTGGCCTTGAAGGTGGAGGAAGGGGCTGTAAGCCAGGGAACGCGGGCACCTCTACCAGCCAGAAAAGTTAAGGAAACAGATTCTCCTGTGGTACCTCCAGAGGGAACAAGCCCTGCCCACACCTGGATTTTAGTCCATTATGGACTCTGACCTCCAGAACAATTGAAGTCACTAAGTCTGTGGGCGTTACAGCTGACCCAGGAAATGCAAACAACCTTCTGTAGGGAGGGTCCAGGGATGCTTGGCTGAAGGATGCTTGCCACCAACTCCAGAAGTATCTCAGTACTTCCTCAGTGGGTGCTCTCCAGCTGAAGACCTATCCCACTCAGCCAGCTGGCATTCCTCCCACATTGCAAGCTGAGGTTTCATCTCCAGGCATCATCTCCCCAGTAGGCAGGAAGACAGGAGCTTCGTCTTTGCACTCAAGAAGACCTTTCCAGCAGTTTCCGCTGTGGCAAAATGGGATCAGCAGCATCTTTGGAACTCTGGGGCACAGATTTGATCCCTAGCCCAGCACAGTAGGTTAAAGGTCTGGTGTGGCTTCGGCTACGGTTTAGGTTGCAACTGTGGCTCGGATCTGATCCTTGGTCTGGGACCTCTATATACCGTGGGGTGGCCAGAAAAGAAAAAAAAAGAAAAAAGACCTTTCCAGAAGACTTACCTTCACATCACACTAGCCTGGAGCTGAATCCCCTGCCACCCCATCCTAGTCTGTGGCCAAGGGGCTGACATTCCTCATTGTGGTCCAGGGTAATCACCATACATCCCCTGAGATCAAGGCCTCTTTGGAGCTCCCCTGGCAGGGAAAAAGAAGTTGGGGTAACTGGTGGGGAGGAGATGGGCAGGCCACCACGATGTCTAGGCACCTTGCTAGCCGGGATAGACTAACCGTAGGTATCAGTGTGCACGGGCTGCCACAGCAGATAGCACAAACTGGTGACTTAAACAACACAGTTGTGGAGTTCTCACGGTGGCACAATGGGATAGGGAGCTTTTATGCTGTGCCAGGATGCAGATTTGATCCCGGGCCCAGCACAGTGGGTTAAGGTTCTGGCGTTGCCATTGTTATGGCTTAGGTCAAAACTGTTGCTCGGATCTGATCCCTGGCCTGGGGTGGCCAAAAAAGAAAAAAACAAACAGTTATCTCTCATGGTTCTGGAAGCTGGGAAATCCAAGTTCAAGGTGCTAGCTGATTCACCATTTCTGGAGAGGGCTCTCTTCCTATCTTGCAGACAGCCACCTTCTTGCTGTGTCTTCCACAGCAGAGAGAGACAGACACCAAGAGAGCACGAGCTCTGGTGTCTCTCCTTATAAGGGCACTAATTCTATCATGAGGGCCCCAATCTCATGAGCTCACCTAAACTGAATCACTCCCCAGAGACCCCCTCCTCCACACACCATCACATTGGAGATGCTATGGTCTGAATGTTTGTATCCCCCCAAATTCATATGGTAAAATAATCATGCCTGATGTGATGGTGTCAGGAGGTGGGGCCTTTGGCAGGTGCCTAGGGCACAGAAAGAAGCTCCAGCCCTGGAGAGGGCCCTCACTTGACCATGCTGGCACCTTGATCTTAGCCTTCCAGCCTTACAGAACTCTGAGCAGTCAATTCCTATTGTTTATGAGCCACCCAGTCTATGGTATTTGCTTGTGGCAGCCTGAACGGACTAAGACAGGGGTTATGGTTTCAACCTGTGAATTGGGGTGCGGGGGGAGGGGACACAATTTGGTCCGTAGCACTATATATAATAGAAATACCACCCCCACACACACACACACACACATACAAACCAAATAAGAGGCTTACATAAGATGCTGGTCTTTCTCTCTTACCTGAAAAATGAGTGGAGGTAGCCATGGCAACGGATCCCACTGTTCCCAGGTAGGGGTCCTTGGCCTCATGCTCCAACTTGCCTGCTGGGTATTTTGCTGACCAGCCAAAGATCAAGAACAGGGAACCTAGGAAGGAGTGAGGGATTTAGGCAAGCATCTCACAGCCTGGGTCACACCACTCCCTCCAGCACCCCAAACAGAGCCGCCTTCACTTAAGATTCTGCCCTAGATGCTGTGTTTTCACAGAGGGGAGGTAGATCATGATTTTAAAAATGACTTTCCTTCATCTCGTGTACTAGATAGTGTAAAATTTGGAATTAAACACACATTTATGATTTATTGACTTGCACTATTTTGTTTGTTTCATAGGCGGAACTAGTCGGGTCACTGGGTGGGGCCTTCTACTTTCACTCCCTGTCACAGGTCGGACTGCTTCTCATCGACCAACAGAAGGTGAGTACCTTTTACACCTTTCATACTGGGAAGGACAACCTCAGTGACCTTTATCCTTAGCCAGGTTTTTGTCAAAATTCACACAGTTTAGACTTTGGTATCTGAAATCCACCTAGCTTTTCATTCACCTATCCACCCATGTATCCATCCATCCAATCATCCATCCACCTGCTCATCCATCCACACATCCATCCATCCATTTATCTATTTATCTACCCACCCACCCGCCTATCTACTCCTCCATCTATCATTCCATCCATCCTTCCATTTTTATTTTAATTTTTATTTTATTTTTTTTACTTTTTAGGGCCACACCCGCAGCATATGGAAGTTCCCAGGCTAGGGGGCAAATCCGAGCTACAGCTGCTGGCCTACACCACAGCCACAGCAACATGGGATCCAAGCCGCATCAGCAACCTACACCACAGCTTACAGCAATGCCGGATCCTTAAGCCACTGAGTGAGGCCAGAGATGGAACCTGCATCCTCATGGGTCCTCGTTGGGTTCGTTAACCGCTGAGCCACGAAGGGAACTCTACTCCATTTATCTATTTATCCATCCACCTATCTACCCACCTACTCATCCATCCATCCATCCATCCATCAACTCACCTACTCATCCATCCACACACCCATCCATTTATCCATCCACTCTCCCATTCATCCATCTACTCATCCATCCATGAACCTATTCATCCATATACCCTCCCACAAACCCACACACCAACCACTCCTCTCTCCCCCATTCATTTGCTCATTCAGTCTTGCATTCAGCAGTATTTAAGTAGGGTCTGGGAGGTGCTGGGCACTAGGATAAAATACAAGGTATGCTGTTACGTGTTACTGATGGCACCCAAGACCATTTTATGGCCACTTTTTAGGGCCACACCTGCAGCATACGGAAGTTCCCAGGCTAGGGGTCGAATTCCAGCTACAGCTGATGGCCTATACCACAGCCAAACCAACACTAGATTCAAGCCACATCTGCCACCTACACCACAGTTCACAGCAATGCCGGATCCCCGACCCACTGAGCAAGGCCAGGGATTGAACCCACTTCCTCATGGATACTAGTCGGATTCATTTCCACTGCACTAGAATAGGAACACCCCCCTGCCAAGACCATTTTAAATGCCTCACATCAATGATTTTTAATGATTATTTTCACGTGTATTCAGAAAATCAGGTCAAGAAAACTGTGACTTCACAGATATTATTTAGGATAAGACTAATTTAAGTCTTAAGGAATCAGTTCATGCAAAGTGCACTTGAAAAAACAGCAAGTCAGGCAAAGATTAAAGCGCAGTCAGAACCCTCGTGTTGCAAAACCTGTGAGTAGAGTGTGCTCTGAAGTGTGGAGGACCCAGCAACAGCAAGCTCCTGGAGGCTGGGCTGCAACCTGGTGCCCCCCACAATCATAGTTGGAGGGGTTGCCCAGCCTCCCATCCAGAGTCCCCTCACAAGCAGGAACCGCCAGGGTGCATCATGAATAAGAGACACTCCCACAACTCTGGAACTCTCCAGAATGTAGTGGTGTCTGAGGAGTCTGGCTCTGGTTTCCTGTGCATGGTTTCCCAGTCAGTCACAAGACTTTACCTGGTGGCAGCAGTGGGGACTGGGGGGTAGGTGTGAGAGGTGAGGGTTGAGGGCTGGGGGGTGGGAAGCTGCCCTCCCCCCACTCCATACCTGCAGTCTCTGAAGGTGGCCTGATCCAAGACTCCGGGCCCCTGGCCGGGCAGGCTCTTAGCATCTCCTCGTCTCTGCATTCCTAGCCCAGGTGTGGTCCTCAGGCCTCGGCCCCCTAAGGGAGGGAGGAGGGGGAAGCCTGGAGCCACTTCTTTCCTGTCTGACTCAGTACTTTCCCGCTTCTGGCTCTTCCCCTTCTGGAGGCCTCAGGTGCATAAAACTGCAGGTGCCTCCAGTTCAGGGCTCCCAGCACTGGGAGATGCACCCGACACCTGCGCTGACCCAGCAGACCCTCCTCACTTCTGTCAGGGAAGGACCAGGTATCTTGGTGTTTTCTCTGGCCTGGGCTCTTGCTTTCCCCACTGCAGCAGCCGATTCAAGGTGGCTACTCTGACCCCTGGCAGCTCAGCTGAGCTCCCTCTCAGGGTCCGGGGACCAAGGCGGCCAAGCCATTACTTGGCAGGTCTGAGAGCTGGGAGCTGCAGGCTCACACTCCCAACCCTTAGCGGATGGAGTGGGGGCGGGATGAGTCAAGATCAGCACCCACCCTGGCCCCAGCCACTAAGCTTCTCTCCCTGCCCCAGGAGGCTTTTTTTTTTTTTTTTAAATGGCTGCACCAGAGGCATATGGAAGTTTCCAGGCCAGGGATTGAATATGAGCTGCAGCTTTGGCAATGCCTGATCCTTAAACCACTGTGCGGGGCTGGGATGGAACCAGAGGGATGCAGGTTTCTTGATTGACACGTGTCAGTGTTAGTGATGTCTGTGCTGGTTTCCGTTTTTGTTCTTTGGCCATGCCCATGGCATGTGGAAGTTCCCTGGCCAGGGATGGAACCCACATCAAGCAGTGGCAGTGCTGGATCTTTAACCACCAGGCCACCAGGGAACTCCAAGTGCTTTTTGTTTTTGTTTTTGCTTTTGAGGGCCACACTCGTGGCATATGAAATTTCCCAGGATAGGGGTCAAGTTGGAACTGCAGCTGCCAGCCTATGCCACAGCCACACCAGATCCAAGCCACATCTGTGACCTACACCACAGCTCACAGCAACACTGGATTCTTACTTAACCCACTGAGCAGGGTCAGGGATCAAACCTTCATTCTCACGGATGTCAGTTGAGTTTGTTACCACTGAGCCACAACAGGAACTCCTGGTTTTTGTTGTTGTTGTTGTTGTTTTTAATTCCATCCTCACATAGTGCTGTCAGAGGTCTTCCAGAAAGAGACAAGGGAGAACTTTGATAACCACGCAGAGGAATTTAGATTTCACCTAAGAGTCTTTAGAGGGTCACGAGATGCAAAAGGCTGTTAGGAAAAGACTCGGGGGGGAGCAGCCCGGCAAAACTGGCTTAAATAATAATCCAGGTACAAGGGCCCAGAGTGGGCCTGGCTGAGCAGAACCAGGGAGTGCTAGTCTTTAGACCCCACGGGAGTTTTGGGTAAATAGTCCTTTGTCGGGGTTTGCATCATGGCTCAGTGGAAACGAATCTGACTAGAATCCTGGGGATGCAGGTTCGATCCCTGGCCTTGCTCAATGTGTTAAGGATCCAGCGTTGCCGTGAGCTGTGGTGTAGGTTGTCGATGTGGCTCGGATCTGGTGTTGCTGTGGCTGTGGTGTAGGTCGACGGCTGTAGCCCTGATTAGACCCCTAGCCTGGGAACCTCCATATGCCACAGGTGCAGCCCTAAAAAAGAGAAAAGACAAAAAAAAAAATAGTCCTTTGTCATGAGGGCCTGTCCAAGGCACTGTGGGGTGGGGGGGTGGAGCAGCCTCCCTGCTCCCACTCACTGGATTCCAGGAACCCCCCAAGTCATGATGACCACAGATGACCCCAGACTCTGACCAGTGTCCCCTGCGGGCAGAATCACCCCAAGCTGAGAACCACCGGCCTAGGTAATAAGGTCTGAAGAAGTTTGAATAACACAGCACATGGACCCACTCAGTCCCATCGCTGAGAAACTGCTTGACCTGGTGATCTCGTTTCTCGCTCAAGGGTCAGTATTCTTCTCTCAGGCCATGTTCAGCTACTCAGACCACCCCCTGAACCGCAGTTTCGGGCTGCCCTTTGACTACAATGGGACCCTCGACATCCTCATCGCCCCAGGCCAGAAAGGCATCTTGATCTTCTGGTTTGAGAAGAGCCTGCTGGTTTCTCGAAATGCAGGTGAGATCAAGGCCCAGGTGGAGCAAGTGCAACCCTACCCCCACCCCACCCCATGACAAGTGGATGACACAAACCCATTCTCATGTTGCTATTCTCACCGTGTTCGCTGCCCATTTCCCACCTTCATGTTCTCTGCCCATTTCCCACCTCCTGGGATCTTTAGAGTCCGGGGGCAGGTTCTGAAAATCACCAGATGCCTAGGACAGAGGGGGCCAAGTCCAGGAATGGCAGCTCTTGTTCTGAGACCTAGGACCTATGAGCCCCAGCCCACCAGCCCTCATAAGGAGAGGAGCAAAAGGCAGCCACCCCCCAGGCGGAGATGCTGTCAGGAACCTCTGGGCACAGTGGTGGCTGCCAGAGCACCCACAGCTGCAGCACACTTCCCAGTACCAGTCAGGCTGTTTGAACATGGCTGTTTCCTTCCTATGCAAGGAAAGGGCTCAGGGCTGACCTGGCCATGTGGGGAACCCATTCCAGAAAGAAAGCTCTGCCTGATTCCTTATACATATCACAGTAAAAGGCATGGTGTCTGGTCCATTTCTCAGAGCTCTCACACCAAGGAGACATACCAGGGTCTCATTGTCTTAAACCTAACGTCTTCTGTGTGATGTTTTACAACATTGCCTCTTGCGGCTACATTTTCCTTGATTCCTTATAAATTTGTGAATCAAGAGCCAGGGTGGGCGGCAGGGGATCCCCCTTCCCACCATGTGCACAGGTCTTGGGATTTGTCCTGTTATCTCACAGGTCAGCTGGTCGACCCGGTCCGGGTGCGAGAAGGACAACACATCCTGTATCCTTCCATCTTTGATGCCAACATCACCATCCACAGCATCGCTGCCAGTGCGTGCCTGAGCTGCGGGTAGATTTCTAGAAGGGCTTTAGACCCAACTTATTCACCGCTAACTGGTCAGGTCCAGCCCCACCAAAACAGAAACAGAGTACAATTATTACACATTATGGTATGAGTCAGGGCAGAAACTTTTGTGCCCTTTCATGAAATGGAATGTAGTTGGATCTCATTCCCTGGGGCTGCTGTAACAAAGCACCACGAATGGGGTGACCATATCAACACTTATTGTCTTCCAGCCTGGAAGCCAGAAGTCCAAGATCAAGGCAGGGCTGTTTCCTCCTGAGGCTTTTCTCCTTCGCTTGCAGACAGCTGTCTTCCCCCTGTGTCTTCCCATCACCTTCTCTCTGAGTGTGTCTGTGTTCAAACTGCCCCCCACACCTTTTTTTTTTTCCTTTTATGGCCTAGGCACCTGTGGCATATGGAAGTTCCCAGGCTAGGGGTCGAGTCAAAGCTGTAGCTGCCAGCCTACACCACAGCCACAGCAACGCCAGATCCGAGGTCCACCCCTCTTTCCCTTTTTCATCACACATCATTTTGTATTTTATTTTGGTAATAACACAACATGAGATCTACTCTCTGAACAAAATTTTTTTTTTGGAGGTTCCTAGGCTAGGGGTCGAATCGGAGCTACAGCTGCTGGCCTACACTACAACCACAGCAACACCGGATCTGAGCCATGTCTGTGACCTACCTCACAGCTCACGGCAACGCCAGATCCTTAACCCACTGAGTGAGGCCAGGGATCAAACCCACATCCTCATGGATCCTAGTTGGGTTGGTTAACTGCTGAAGCATGAAGAGAATTCCTGAACGAATTTTTAAGCACACAGTATAGTAGGCACAACGTTGTACAAGAGATCTCTAGAACGTCTTCATCTAGTGTCACTGAAACTCTGTCCTCATGAAACAGACTCCCAGCCCCTCCTCCAGCCCCCAGCCCCACCATCTTACCTCTGTCTTGATGGATCTGACTCCTCTAGAGACCTCCTGTGAGTGGAATTAGACAGTATTTATCCTTCTATGTCCGGCTGATTTCACCAAGCATCATGTCCTCAGTGTTTGTCCATGTTGTCACATATTATAGGGTTTCCTCTTTTTTTATATAGCCACACCCATGGCATGTGTAAATTCCTGGGTCAGGGACTGAACCTGTGCCACAGCAGGGACCCAAGGCACTGCCGGGACAATACTGAGTCCTTAACTGCTAGGCTGCCATGGAACTCTTGGATTCCCTTCTTTTTGAGGCTGAATAATATTCCATTGTATGGATGGCCCACATTATCTTGATCCATTCATCTGCCAGTGATACTTAGGTTGTTTCCAGATCTTGACTTCTGTGAATAATGCTGCATTGGACATGGCCGTGGAGAAATGGAAACCAACACCTAAAAAAGAGAGAGAAATGTTGGTGTAGGTGTGGAGAAATTGGAACCTTTATGCACTGTTCATGGGAATGCATAATGCAGCCAAGGAGTTCCCGTTGTGGCTCAGTGGTTAACGAACCTGACTAGGAACCATGAGGATGTGGGTTTGATCCCTGGCCTCAATCAGTGGGTTAAGGATCCGGTGTTGCTGTGAGCTGTGGTGTAGGTCGCAGACGGCAGCTCAGATCCGGTGTTGCTGTGGCTCTGGTGTAGGCTGGCAGCTACAGCTCCAATTAGACCCCTAACCTGGGAACCTCCATATGCCGCGGGAGCGGCCCTAGAAAAGGCAAAAAGATAAAAAATAAATAAATAATACTAAAAATAAGAACCCAACATAGTGTCTGTGAGGATGCGAGTTCAATCCCTGGCCTTGCTCAGTGGGTTAGGGATCCAGTGTTCCTACAAGCTGTGGTAGAAGTCGCAGATGTGGCTTGGATCTGGCGTGGCTGTGGCTATAGCATAGGCCAGAAGCTGCAGCTCCAGTTTGACCCCTGGCCTAGGAACTTCCATATGCCACAGGTCCAGCCATTAAAAAAAAAAAAAAAAAAAGTGCAGCCCCTGAGGAAAACTGTATGGTGATTCCTAAAAAAATAAGAGTTCCCCTATAGTGCAGCAGGTTAAGGATCCAGCATTGTCACTGCAACAGTTCAGGTCACTGCTATGTCATAGGTTCGATTCCTGTCCTGGGAACTTCCACATGCAACCGGTACAGCCATTAATGGATGAATGAATAAAAATTTAACTACCATGTGATCCAGGAATCCTACTCTGTATACTTTGGCAATGTGAGATCTGAGCCACGTCTGTGACCTACACCACAGCTCACAGCAACACCAGATCCTTTACCCACTGAGCGAGGCCAGGAATCAAACCTGCATCCTCATGTGTACTAGTTGGGTTTGTAAACTGCTGATCCACGACTCCATCCCTCACCCCTACTGCCATGTGAGGACACAGCTAGAAGTTAACTATAGACCCAGAAACAGGTTCTCACCAGGCTCTGTATCCTCTGCCACCTCGATCTTGGACTTTAGCCTCCAGAACTGTGAAAAATGTGTCTTGTTTGTAAGCCACCCAGTCTACAGTGTTGTTATAGCAGCCCAAATGGCCTAGACACAGGAAAAGCAGATTATTTTCTTTCTTTCTTTTTTTTTTTTTTGGTTACAGCTTTATTGAGATATGATTCATATACCATAGCGTTCACCCAAAGTGTATGATTCAATGTTTCTTTTTGTTGGGGAAGCCTGCATCATGCAGAAGTTCCTGGCCAAGGATCAAACCCAAAACCCTGGCAGTGACAGTTGGATCCTTAACCTGCTAGGCCTCCAGGGAACTCATTTCTTTTTTTCAGTATATGCAGAGTTGGGCAGCCATCACCACAATCCATTTTAGAGCATTTTCATGGCCAACCTCCCAAAAGAAAGCCATATTCTTCACCCCACAAGCCCCATCTCTCCCCTGCCCCTGGCAACCACCAATCTACCTGCTGTCTCTATAGAGTCACCTACTGTAGACATTCCACGGGAAAGGGATCTTGTGGTCTTTCGTGACTGGTGTCTTTGACTACATGTCTTCAAGGTTCATCCACATTGTAGGGTGTGTCAGCGTTTCGCTCCACTGTAAGCATGGACCACATGCTGTTTATCCATTCAACTGCCTTTGGACATTTGGGTTGTTTCTTCTCTGGGGCCATGATGCGTCACTCTGCCATGAACATTCGAGTACAGGTTTTCACACGGACACGTGTTTTAATTTCTCTTGGATTGACACCTAGATGCATATAAGGTCAAATGGTCACTCTGCATTTGACCTTTTGGGGAACTGCCCGGCTACCTTCCGTACAGGATGCCCCACTTTATATTCCCACCCATGGTGCAAGAGGCCTCCCAGAATATGATCCCACATATATAAAACTGCCAGAAAAGGAGTTCCTGCTGTGGTGCAGTGGGTTAAGGATCTGGTGTTGCTGCAGCTGTGACAAAGGTCGTGCCTTCAGCTCGGTTTCGATCCCCAGCCCCAGGAACTTCTACATGCCTAGGATGTGACTGAAAAAGAAAAAAAAAAACTATCAGAAAGAATGTTTGCTAAAATCCTAACAGTGGTCACTAAGTCAGGGGTCAACAAAGCATGACCTGTGGGCCAATTCCAGCCCAGCAGTTGTGTTTTTTTTTTTATACAGCATTTTAATTTGTATTTATTTTTGCTGTTTAGGGCTGCACCCACAACATTTGGAGGTTCCCAGGCTAGGGGTCCAATCAGAGCTACAGCAGCCAGTCTATACCACAGTTCACAGCAATGCCCGACCCTTAACCCACTGAGCAAGGTCAGGGATCGAACCCACCACCTCTTGGTTACTAGTCAGATTCATTTCCACTGCGTGATGACAGGAACTCCCCCAGCATTTTATTTAAAAACTTTAGAGAATGCATTTTCACATTAGCGATCCCCACAGTAGGAAAACAACAATTTATTGCTTATAATGTTATCTTTGCGGACAGATTATTTTTGAACAAGTAAAATAAACACATTTGAGGATTAAGTCTCAGTTGAGAATCTGTAACAATTTGAAACATCTATAACAGGACCTCGTCCCTACATGGAACTTCTCTATTATTCAGAAATTCTCCAGGCTCTTCTTCGAGGGATTTAGAAATCAGTAATGTGAAATATCAGCATTTCTAATTTTCTGATTTCCCTAGGACATGTAACCATCAGTAATAGTCTGCAAAAACTAAACACTGCCTAATTTTCTGCAAAGTCTTTATTTATGACTTAACAGTCTTTCCCTTTCTCCATCATCCTAGGACAAATATAGAAGTTTGATCAGATACCGAGAGTAATAAAGCTGAATTCCCGTTTAAAGTTTGATAACTTAAAAGGCAAACGCTCATATATAATGTTTAGTTACACTGAGTCTTATGAGAAGCTGAGAGATACTCCAGAATACAGAGCTTAGTCTCACAACTTCTTGGATGCAATTCCTCTCAAATCTTTCCTCAAAGATTAAATTCTAAAAATAACCAGCTGGGAGTTCCTGTTGTGGCTCACTGGAAATGAATCTCACTTGTGCAGGTTCCGTCCCTGGCCTCCATCAGTGGGTTAAGGATCCGGCATTGCCAAGAGCTGTGGTGTAGGTTGAAGACATGGCTCGGATCCCGCGTTGCTGTGGCTCTGGCGTAGGCCAGCGGCTATAGCTTCAATTCGAGCCCTAGCCTGGGAACCTCCATATGCTGCAGATGCACCCCTAAAAAGACAAAAAAAAAAAACCCAGCTGATTGGGAGAAGAGGTTTGTCTCACCAATGGACTTATCTGTTCTTTCCTCCTTATTGTGAGCCGAATGGCATGACAGAACAGAGGTGAGGAGGTGTATGAAGTTCTCAAGTTATAAAGTCTAAAAGTCCAGAGCTTCCACAGCATAGCAACAGCTTTGCAGATGCCCACATCGGGTAGTTAAAATAACAAAGCCCAGCAAAGATGAGAGCCAGGAGTGCCAAAGGGCCTGCCTGGGCAGCTTTCTGCAGTGCATCCCCTCTGACATAGTAACAACTTGTCCAGTGTCCCAGTGACATGAAGAGTGAGGGCTGTGGCCAGAGGGTAGTCCATTGCCGAGCAAGGATTCAAATAAGCCGCTGGAAGTAGGCCCAGGAGCAAAACGCTGACAACTCTCTTGCCAGTCCAGTGGAGAGATGCAGCCTTGGAATCAGACTAGTGGCTGGGTGACAGGTGAATGTGCTGCATTCCACACCATCCCCCAGAAGGTCGGCTCCGGAGAAATGCTGAGACATGAGCAGGTTTGACCACCGGGGTTCAGAGGAACAGAGCTCCTCCTCTTTGGGCCCCACAGAGGGTGCTCAGCCTCCAGAGAGTCGCCATGTGGCTGCTGAAGGCTCAAGGTCATCCCCACCAGTTGTTTTTGTAAATAAAGTTTTATGGGCACACATTCCACCTATCCATTTATGAGCTGTCTTGTATCAGATGTCACATGACCAGCAAAGCAGAGAATCCTTACCATCTGGTCCTTTACAGGAGAAATTTGCTGACCCCTGGTCTGTATGATGGAATTTGGGATAGTTTTTAATTAAAAATTTTTTTGGTCCACAGAAACAACCCTCATTTCAACTCTTGTTCTGCATTGTTTGGTTTTTTCCTAGATGAAAACGAACTGGCAGTTTTAACTCGGGAGAGTAATTTGTACTATGGCAGCCTGGGAATTCTGTCAAGTTCTCTAATCAAAGTAGGTGCAATCCAGAGTTCCAATTTTGGCTCAGTGGGTTAAGAACCCAACTAGTATCCACGAGGATGTGGGTTCGATCCCTGGCCTCACTCAGTGGATTAAGGATCTGGCATTGCTGCAAGCTGTGGCATAGATCACAGACATGGCTTGGATGGCACATTGCTGTGGCTGTGGTGCAGACCGGCAGCTGCAGCTCCAATTTGACTCCCAGCCTGGCCTGGGAACTTCCATGTGTCACAGGTGTGGCCATAAAAAGCAAAAAAAAAAAAGAATCAACCCAAAAACAGAAAGAGTTGGTACAACCCCATTGTTACCTGGTTGGTAAGGGATAACTGCCTTGGTAAGTTACCACTGCGGCACAGCAGGTTAAGGATCCAGCATTGTCTCTGGAGTTGCTCAGGTCACTGTGGAGGCAAGGGTTCAATCCCCAGACTGGGAAATCCTAAATGCCATGGTTGTGGCAAAAAAAAAAAAAGAATAATCATCTTGTTCACAAACATCTGATCCTTTTTCTGAAGAAATTGCTCTAGTTATTAAAATAGCAATAGTATTTTTCATAGCAATGGCAATAACTTAATTTTAATTCATTGTACATTACAAAGTAACATTTAATAATTTGAATAGAAATTTCAGTAGCTATTAAAACAACAATGGCAGCTAACACTTAGTACTTAGAAAATGGCAGATGCTGGTCTTAGCACCTGCTGTCTGTTACCCCAGCCATTGCCTTAAGTAGAACCGAGAGTTCCCATTGCGGCTCAGTGGAAACAAATTCGAATAGTATCCATGAGGATGTTGGATTGATCCCTGGCCTTGCTCAGTGCGTTAAGGATCTGGCATTGCCATGAGCTGTGGTGTAGGTTGAAGACACAGCTCAGATCCCGAGTTGCTGTGCCTGTGGTGTAGGCCGGCAGGTGTAGCTCTGGTTCCACCCCTAGCCAAATAGGGACCCCTAATTTCCATATGCCACAGTAACAACCCTGGAAAAAAAAAAAAAGAACCCAACATAGTGTTCGTGAGGAAGTGGGTTTGATCCCTGGCCTCGCTCAGTGGGTTAATAATCCCGTGTTGTCACAAGCTGCAGCACAGGTCCCTGATGTGGCTTGGATCTGACATTGCCATGGCTCAGGTGTAGGCCGGCAGCTGCAGCTCCAATTCGACCCCGAGCCTGGGAACCTCCATATGCTTTGGGTGCATATGGAAAAGAAAAGAACAACAAAAAAGAAGTCAGAGTTCCCATCATGGCTCAGTAGTTAATGAACCCAACTAGCATCCATGAGGACCGGAGTTCAATCCCTGGCATCACTCAATGGGCTAAGGATCTGGCATTGCCATGAGCTGTGGTATAGGTCACAGACACAGCTCGGGTCCTAAGTTGCTGTGGCTGTGGTATAGGCTGGCAGCTACAGCTCCAATGGGACCCCTAGCCTGGGAACCTCCATATGCTGTAGGTGCGGCCCTAAAAAAAAAAAAAAGTAGAACCTATATTGTTCCCATTGGACAGATGGAAAAACAGAAGCACAGGGAGTTAAATTCACTTGTCAGAGGTCAGAGAGGCAGGAGGTGTTGGTACTGGGCTTAGCTCACACTATCTTGTACATCATGTGTATCTGATGTTAGTTCATTCCCACAACAGCCCTTTGAAGGAGATGATAGCATCCACTTTTACACAGGAGAAAACCAGAGTTCAGGTTTCTCTGTCTCCTAAGCCCCTCAACTTGTGAGCAGCTGAGCCAGAAAAGTCCCCCAAGGTGTTCTGACTGCCTCTTCAGCCTTTTCTCTGCCAGATCTTCAGCCACCCTATTTCCAGAAAGTTTCCCAAGAATGGGATAGGATGGTGAGATCACTGGGTATGCAGACAGACTGTCTCCTCAAAGCCTTACCTTGACATCCCAATGGCCAGTGTGTTTTGTAGAGAGAGGTTCTGTAGCTTTCATCTGGTTCCAGAATGGTCCATGAACTGTGAATAAGTACAGAATACTTTCCTGGTGTCCTCTAATTTAACCATCAAGGGATGAAAGAAGCTGACGAGTAGGTGTCTCAACAAAGTGTACTTATGACTTTACTTGGGTTTTCGGTTTCTTAGGTTTTTGTTTTCTTTTTTTTTTGTTTTTTGTTCTTGGTTTTGTTTTTTTGGTCTACCTTATATAAATCTGAATTGCAAGAAAAAAATATCCTTAAAAAAAAAGGAAGGAGAATGAGTTGATCTCAGAAGTCATTTTTCTCTTAGTTTGCAGACCAAGACATCTGGTCAGCGGAGGCAGTCCTGGTGTTCACTGATGTGGGGTTGCTTGAAATACTGACCCCACTTCCTGACTCCACCTTTCCAGCTTTCGATTTCCAGAAGTGCCCCATGAATATCCAGGAGATTCTCATGGACCCCCAACTCCACATTGACGTCTGCAAAGTATGTGCTGATAACCCTATGGATCAATTTCCAGAAAGGGCCTTTGGATCCATAGTGATCAGGGAAATGAGGAAAAAAAAGAACAGCAGTCCCCATCCTGGCTCAGTGGAAACAAATCCAACTAGTATCCATGAGGACGCAGGTTTGATCCCTGGCCCTGCTCAGTGGGTTAAGGATCCAGTGTTGCTGTGAGCTGTGGTGTAGGTCACAGACATGGCTTGGATCCCACATTGCTGTGGCTGTGGTGTAAGCTGGCAGCTACAGCTCCAATTCGACCCCTAGCCTGGGAACCTCCGTTATGCCATGGGTGTGGTCCTAAAAATACAAAAGACAATTAAAAAAAAAAAAAGAGCAGCAACTCTGCCATATAGTTTAGTGATAAAGCACATTTTGCTTAAAATATTATTTTATGATATAATGGTGTTGATAGATGGGTGTAATTTTTTTTATTTCTTTACTTGCCATGACAAAATGCATGTCCCTATCCATGGGGATTTTCCTATGGGTCTTTGAAATCACATGTCTGGGAATTGCTGGTTTTATGCAAAGTGCAGGAAAAAGAAAGAGAGAGTTGGAGTTCCTGTCGTGGTGCAGTGGTTAACGAATCCCACTAGGAACCATGAGGTTGTGGGTTCGATCCCTGGCCTTGCTTGGTGGGTTAAGGATCTGGTGTTGCCATGAGCTATGGTGTAGGTTGCAGACGCGGCTCGGATCCCCCGTTACTGTGGCTCTGGCATAGGCCCGAGGCTACGGCTCCAATTCAACCCCTAGCCTGGTAACCTCCATATGCCGCAGGAGTGGCCCTAGAAAAGGCAAAAAGACAAAAAAAAAAAAGAGAGAGAGAGAGAGAATGAGAGAGGGAAAGAGAAAAAACAATAGTTTTTATGTAAATGGCCACTTAAACTGTTCAAGAAAGATGGAAAAGAGTTTCCCCACCAAAAAAATACAGAGCAACTACGTAGTGTCACAAAAACGTATGGATGAAAGCTGGAATAGAAAAAAAAAAAAAAAGCTGGAATAGGAGTTAACGCTTTAGTAAAATGGGATCAGGGGTATCTCTGGAGCACTGGGATGAGGGTTCAATCCCTGACCTAGCACAGCTAAAGATCTGGCATTGCCGCAGCTGTGGTGTAGATCGCAGCTGAAGCTCAGATCTGATACCTGCCCTGGGAACTCCGTATGTAACATAGCAGCTGAAAAAAAAGAAGAAAAAAAAAAAAAGCTAGAATAGTGTGTCACAAAAATAACACAGGATTGGATAATACAATAAAGTGTGTAAAAAGATATACATGAGTCCATACCAATGTAAATAAATGACTAAATAAATAAAGGGAAGGGGGTGGAATTCCTGTCGTGGCTCATTGGTTAATGAATCCGACTAGGTTGCAGGTTCGATCCCTGGCCTCGCTCAGTGGGTTAAGGATCCGGTGTTTCCATGAGCTGTGGTGTAGGTCACAGACGCGGCTTGGATCCTGCGTTGCTGTGGCTGTGGCGTAGGCCAGAGGCTACAGCTCCAGTTCGACCCCCTAGCCTGGGAACCTCTATATGCCATGGGAGTGGCCCTAGAAATGGCGAAAAATAAAAAAATAAAATAAAATAAAATAAAGGGAAGGGGGATATTTCTCTGTTACAGAAGAGTTCCAAATAACATACCAATATTCTCTCCTCTCCAGTAGGTGGGGTTGAGGCCTCCTGCCTGAGCACGGACTGGCCTTGGTGATTTACTTTTATTTATTTATTTTTTTGGCAGTACCCACAGCAGGCGGGCCAGAGATCAAATCCGTGCTGCAATGGTCATCCAAGCCACAGCAGTGACAACATGAGATCCTTAACCTGCTGAGCCACCAGAGAACACCTAGAGAATCATTTTTATTTTATTTTATTTTCTTAGGGCTGCACCCTGCATCATATAGTGGTTCCCAGGCTAGGGGTTGAATTGGAGCTGTAGCTGCTGGCCTACGCCACAGCCACAGCCATAGCCACACCAGATCTGAGCCATGTCTGCAACCTACTCCACAGTACATGATGCAACAGACAAGATCTTAATCTCCAAAATATACAAATGACTCATATAACTCAACAGAAAAAAAAAATCAAAAAATAGGCAGAGGTCCTAAATAGACATCTCTCCAAAGAATATGTATGGATGGCCAGCAGGCACATGAAAGATGCTCAAAATCACTAATCATTAGAGAAATCCAAATCAAAACTGCAACGAGGTACCACCTCACACCTGTCAGAATGGCCATCATCAAAAAGTCTTGGAGTTCCCATTGTGGTTCAGTAGCAACAAACCCAACTTGTATCCATGAGGACTCAGGTTTGATCCCTGGCCCCGTCAGTGGGTTGAGGATCTGGAGTTGCTGGGAACTGTGGTGTAGGTTGCAGACGTGGTTCGGATCCCGTGTTGCTGTGGCCATGGTGTAGGCCAGCAGCTGTGGTAGGTAGCTCCAACTGGACCCCTAGCCTGGGAACTTCCATATGCCACAGGTTCGGCCCAGAAAAAAAAAAAAATTCTACAAGTAGCAAATGCTGGAGACGATGTGGAGCAAAGGAAACCCTCCTACACTGTTGGTGGGAATGTAAATTGGTACAACCACTGTGGAAAACAGTATGGAGGTTTCTCAGAAAACTAAATATAGAATTACCATATGATCTACCAATTCTACTCCTGGGCATATATCCAGACAAAACTGTAATCCAAAAAGTTACATGCACCTTTATGTTCATAGTAGCATTATTCACAATAGCCAAGGCATGGAAACAACCTAAATATCCATCAACAGATGAATGGATTAAGATGTGCCAAAAAATAACTAAATTAAAAAGTTTTGGAGTTCCTGTTGTGGCTCAGTGGTTAATGAACCCAGCTAGCATCTATGAGGATGCAGGTTTGATCCCTGGTCTCGCTTAGTGGATTGGGGATCTGGCATTGCTGTGAGCTGTGGTGTAAGTCACAGTCGTGGCTCAGATCCAGCATTGCTATGGCTCTGGCTTAGGCCAGTGGCTACAGCTCTGGTTGGACCCCTAGCCTGAGAACCTCCGTATGCTGAGAGTGCAGCCGTAAAAAGGCCTAAATAAATAAAAATAAAAGAAGATGTGGTACAGACATACAATGGAATATTACTCAGCCGTAAAAAGAACAAAATAATGCCATTTGCGACAGCATGAATGCAACTAGACTTTCATACTAAGTGAAGTAAGAAAGAGAAAGACAAATACCATATGATATCACTTATATGTAGAATCCAAAATATGGCACATGGAGGTCCCGTTGTGGCTCAGCAGTAACAAACCCAACTAGTATCCATGAGGATGCAGGCTTGATCCCTGACCTTGCTCAGTGGGTTAAGGATCTGGCATTGCCATGAGCTGTGTTGTAGGTTGCAGACGTGGCTCTGATCTGGCATTGCTGTGGCTAGGGGGTAGGCTGGCAGCTGCAG
The DNA here is from genome assembly GCF_016906955.1 of Phacochoerus africanus. Classification (NCBI taxonomy): domain Eukaryota; kingdom Metazoa; phylum Chordata; class Mammalia; order Artiodactyla; family Suidae; genus Phacochoerus; species Phacochoerus africanus. The sequence continues at coordinate 73,390,708 of NC_062547.1, read as the reverse complement.
CTCCAATTTGATCCCTAGCCTGGGAACTTCCATATGCCATAGGTACAGCCATTTAAAAAAAAAAAAGACAAAACCAAATAAATAAATTAAATTAAATATGGAACAAATGAACCTATGTACAAAACAAAAACAGACTCACAAACATGAAGAACATGCCTGTGGTTGCCAAGGGGGAGGGGAGAGGGAGTGGGATGGACTGGGAGTTTGGGGTTACTAGATGCCAACTATTACATTTAGAATGGACAAGCAATGAGGTCCTACTGTATAGCACAGGGAACTGTGTCCAATCTCTTGGGACAGACCATGATGGAAGATAACATAAGAAAAAGAATGTAGGAATTCCCATCATGGCTCAGGGGTAATGAACCAGACTGGTATCCATGAGGGCTTGGGTTCAATCCCTGGCCTCGCTCAGTGGGTTAAGGATCCAGCCTTGCCATGAGCTGTGTTGTAGGTTGCAGACTCGGCTCCGATTCGACCCCTAGCCTGGGAACTTCCATATGCCATGTGTGCAACCCTAAAAAGACACACACGCAAAAGAAAAGAAAAGAACAGAGTCTGGGTGGGGAAAGAGCCACTGGGCAGTGGAAGGCAGACACCGCCTTTATCAGGAAACCAGGATTCACAGGGACAGTCAGGAGTCCTGTTGCCAGGACATGGAGTTTCATTTAATCTTGTCATTCCTTGTCAATGCCTAGAATCAGAAGCCCCTTATTGGTTCCCTTCCCATGGTGGCAGGAAACCAATCCAACTAATCCAGTGCCTTGAAAACAGGGTAAGTGAAAGGCAAGACGCAAGCGTTCTTCCTCCTCTCTTTCCCACCCTTCCACTGGCTCAGTAAGTAGCACAGGGAAAAGTCTTATAAAATTGTTCCAGCAAATGTATGAAAACAAAATGGTAAGATATTGCCCGGTTCAACTCCACCATCAAAAAACGGAGACATGGAGTTCCCTGATGGTCTAGTGATTCAAAATCCATTCTTTCAGCACTGCAGCCAGGGTTTAATCCCCGGTCTGGGAACTGAGAGCTCACATCAAGCCACTGCATGTGCCACCAATGGAAGTTCAGTCACCGGTGGGTCTTGGCCAACCCAAGCCAACCCTCCTCTGGTGGATTCAGCCACCAGTGAGCAAAAAGGCAGAGCACAGAGGAATGTGTGTCCATCCACTATAGGAAAATCCAGACCTTGGGGAATCGACAGTCCCCACAGCCTGGATCCCTTCAAAGATGTGTAGAAGTGAAAAGGAAGAGGATGGAGGTGGGAGCTGTGGATTGAAAGAAACTTAAAAAGACAAAATAGAAATTCCCTATGGCACAGCAGGTTAAGGATCCGGCATTGTCATTGCAGTTGCTTGGGTTCTATCCCTGGCCTGGGAACTTCTTCATGACAAAAAAAAAAAGTTCAAAAGTGGAAATACTACATTATATCATGTAGGGATGCCCTGTTTTGTCAAGAACTCTAGAAAGAAATGCAAGGAAGCAACAATACAGAGAAGTTAGGTGGGGTGGGGGTACTTCTGGAGGGAAGAGAGGTGTGACTGAGTGGACCTCCATGGTCCTCTGGTGGTGCAGGGTCTAGCTGGGAGGATGGTGGCTCCGGTGACAGCTCCAGGCTGCAGCACCTTCCAGACTGGAAGATTCCATCCCGGGGGAACGCCTCCCCTGCCACTGACCACTTGCCTCCTATTTGGGGGAATAGAGGCTTTGTTTGATCAATCGACTGATGGATTTTTTCTTTCTTTTTTCTTTTCTTTTTTTTTTTTTTTTTTTGCATTTCTAACTAGGTGAAACTTCTGCAGGGAGAATTTTCAAACAAAATGTACACCATTGATATGAATAGCAAGTTGGAGTTGACGGCCCTGATGATACCCCGGCCGGGCACATCTCCAGTCCCTCTAGTAAGGACAACACATCTGTTTGACAAGTATTCCTGATACGTGGGTGGCATCCCCCCACGCCCTGCCCCTCCACTTCTCAGGCTCTGGAAATTCCCAGGCATCCTCTCGCGAGACACACTCACGACGCCCCCTAGAAACCCTCTGGCTCAACTAGTGTCCACGTGTCGTGGCCACTACAGTCTTTCTGCCAGCCCGGCCTTCTCTCCCTTCTGTGCCTGTCCTCCACCCTTCTTCTAAGCTGCCCCATGGCCCTTCTATAAGTGCCTTTTCCTCTCAGCTCAGCCAGAGCCAGCCCTCCTCCTGCAGGGGGTGCCTGAGAACCAGTGGGTGTTCCTGGACCTGAAACCCAGGAGTCCAAGCAAGGGATTCTCGAGTGAAGATAATCAGGTTGAAAACAAAGCGGCAGACTGGATACAAGGGCATGTCCAGCCAGGACCAGGGTCTGCGAGGGGCTGCCACCCTAGCTCCAGGTCTCGCCCAGAGCTCTCTCATCCCACCCCACCTCCTCCCCGCAGGACCAGCTTCTGTACACCAGGGGCAAGTTTGGATCTTGCGGCGCAGCAGCTCCAGGCTGTGTGCCGAACGAGGCGCTGAGCCACAGTGAGGGGGTGTGGATGGCACGGGGGCACATGTGGGGACAACCGGCAGCTGCACTTGCAGAGCAAGCTCGGTTTTTAGTCTAAAGGGGCCCTGGGGTCACCTGTGGGCGAATGCCCCAAGGCACCCTTTGGCCCCTGCTGGTGCCGTACAGCGCATGCGCCTCTCATCTCACCCCCTCCAGGTGATGGTGAGCAACCCCCACTCCCTGGGGCTGCAGGCAGTCATCTACGAGGATGGCTACACCTACGACGGGAACACCAAGCACAGACTGGTGAGCTCACCACTGCCCCAAACCCGGTTCAGAGGGTCGTGGGCTCAGCCTTGATGACTGGGCCAGGTCCAGCCACCTGTATCCCTCTGTCTGACCTTCTTCCTGCTTTCCTTCCTCACACACACCCGGAGAAGGTGCTCCAGGATGTGAAGGGGACACAGCCCTACCCCCTGCCCCCCTCCACCGCATGCAGGCAGCAGTCCCCCAGACGAGTGACAGCATCAGGGTGTCACATAGGAGAGGCACAGGGAGGCTAAGCCAGTCCCAGGGAGGGCGTGAGACCTGTGTTAGCGGGGTAAACTGAGGCATCAGGAGGCCAACCAGCGCCTCTGGGAGGGTCTGGCGGATCTGCAGGGTGGAGCCAGGACTTCTGGTGGCACTAGGAAGTTGGGACTTGACCCCGGACCACAACAAATTCTTTGGGCCTATCCTTGTTCCATTGCAGCTAAATAAGAGGGGAACTGAGTCCCACGCCACTCTGGGTCCCCAGGACAAAGGCAGTGGGGTAATGAAGGTGCTTTGGGGGAGGGGTATTCCCATGAGCTTCCAAAAGCCTTTTACCAGCAGGAATTAAAACCAGAGGAGGGCTGGATGGCTCCCAAGCACCTCCTCCCAACACCCCATCCTGCCCTGTCTCCTGAACCCCAACTTTGGGACCACCCCAGAATATTCCACTGTTGCAATGGCATTTTTCTCTCTCATTCCCTAGAACATTTCCCTGAGGCAGCAGCACCACTGGGGCAGGGCTGACCCCAATTTCACCTCCAGGTATGTTGTCCTCTGGGTGGTGGCCAGTGGCCCTGGGGTGTCCCATGGGGTTCCCTTAGCAGGGGCCAGACCCCCCTACTCCAAGGATGGTATGGGAAGAATGATTAAAAGTTCTTTATAGGACTTTACAGGAGTTCCCATGTGGCTCAGGTGGTTAAGGATCCAATGTTGTCACTGCAGCAGCACAGGGTCACTGCTGTGGCATGGGTTTGATCCCTGGCCTGGGAACTTCTGCATGCCACAGGTGTGGCAAAAAAAAAAAAAAAAAAAAAAGCTCTTCACAGAAAGACAAATACCATATGATATCACATATGTGGAATCTAAAATATGACACAAATGAATTTACCTATGAAACAGAAACAGTCCCACAGATACGGAAAACAGACTTGTGGTTGCAAAGCAGGAGGGGCATGGGGGAGGGATAAATTGGGAGTTGTGATTAAAGATGTAAATTATTATATGCAGATAAACAACAAGATAAACAGCAAGATAAACAACAAGGTCCTACTCTGGAGCACAGGGAATTCTTTTCACTATCTTGTGATAAACCTTAATGGAAAAGAGTATTTTAAAATATGTAAAAAAAAAAAAAAAAAGGAGTTCCCATCATGGCGCAGTGGTTAACGAATCCGACTAGGAACCATGAGGTTGCGGGTTTGGTCCCTGCCCTTGCTCAGTGGGTTAACGATCTAGCGTTGCCGTGAGCTGTGGTGTAGGTTGCAGACGCGGCTCGGATCCCGCATTGCTGTGGCTCTGGCGTAGGCCGGTGGCTACAGCTCCAATTCAACCCCTAGCCTGGGAACCTCCATATGCCGCGGGAGCGGCCCAAGAAATAGCAACAACAACAAAAGACAAAAAAAAATAAAAAATAAAATAAAATAAAATATTTGTATAACTGGAGTTCCCGTCGTGGCTCAGTGGTTAATGAAGCTGACTGGGAATGATGGCATTGCGAGTTCAGTCCCTGGCCTCGCTCAGTGGGTTAAGGATCTGGCATTGCCATGGGCTGTGGTATGGGTCGCAGACGCGGTTCAGATCCCGCGTTGCTGTGGCTCTGGTGTAGGCCGTCGGCTACAACTCTGATTAGACCCCTAGTCTGGGAATCTCCATATGCCATGGGTGCGGCCCTAGAAAAGACAAAAAGACAAAAAAAAAGTGTATAACTGAATCATTCTGCTGTACAGCAGAAATGAACACATTGTAAATCAAATATACTTCAATAAAATAATTTTTTTTTTTGCTTTTTTGTTAGAGCCACACCTGCAGTATATGGAAGTTCCCAGTCTTGGGGTCAAATCATAGCTGCAGCTGCCAGCCTGCCCCACAGCCACAACAACGCTGGATCCAAGCTGCATCTGTGACCTACATCACAGCTGACAGTAATACTGGATCCTTAACCCACTGAGCAAGGCCAGGGATCAAACCTGAGTCCTCAGGGATACTAGTTGGGTTTGTTACCACTGAGCCACAACAGGAACTCCTTTAGAACTTTATAACACCAGGTTGTATAAGTGAAATTTTCCAAGAGAATAGGACTTAAGTATTCTCACCAAATAATAATAATAAAAGTACCTATGTGAGATATTGGATGTGCAGGTAACTTAATGGGGGAATCTTTTCACAGTGTGTATGTATATTAGATTGCCTTGCACACTTTAAATATCTTACAATTTTGTCAGTTACACCTTGATAAAGCTGAAAAAAAGTAAATGACAAGTAAAAAAAGGCTCCGTATGTTGTTAATATGGAATACACGTTTCTCTCACGTTTATGGTGAATTTTTAAAAAAAAATAACTCAAGGGAGTTCCTGTTGTGGCTCAGCAGAAATGAATCTGACTGGCATCCACAAGGACACAGGTTCAATCCCTGGCCTCGCTCAGCGGGTTAAGGATCCAGCGTTGCCGTGAGCTGTGGTGTAGGTCGCAAATGTGGCTCTGGATCCCGAGTTGTTGTGGCTGTGGTGTAGGCCAGAGGCTATAGCTCCAATTAGACCCCTAGCCTGGGAACCTCCATATGCTGCAAATAGGGCCCTAGAAAAAACAAAAAAAAAATCAGTTCTCCATACTTGCAGTTGCCAAGGGGGAGGGGTTTGGGGGAGGGATGGAGGGGGAGGTTGAGGGTAGCAGGTATAAGCTATTATACATGGAGGGAATAAATAAGATCCTGCTGTATAGCACAGAGAACTATATTCAGTGTCCTATGATAAATCACAAAGAAAAAGAATATTAAAATAATGAGTGTATATATGTGTGTGTGTGTATAACTGAATCATTTTGCTGTACAGAAGAAATTAATATTGTAAGTCAACAATTAAAAAAAAAAAATCATTTCTCCCAGCAGAGATTTTTCCAAACCACATTCTCAGACCTTAATCCAATAAAACTAGACCACAACAACCAAAAAAGCAATAAAAATCCACTTTGCTTAGAAATTAAGCAATACCTTATAAATAACCCCTGCATCAAATAATTCAGCTGAAATATACCCAGGAAAATTTACAGCCCAAGCACTTTTAACATTAGGGGAAAAAATGGACCTAAGGATAAATATTTAACTTAAGGAACAAGGAGAACAAGAAAAAAGAAATTATGTAAAGGGAATTAACAATGATACAATTTTAAATATATTAAATAGAAAACAAAAAGACAGTATAGAGTAAACAGAAACATGAAGCTGGTTCTTCAGAAGACTGTATAATCCTAATGAAGAAGAAAAGACAGAATTAAAATGAATAGGAACAAGAAATGAAAATGAAAGTGTGGATACAGAAACTATTACAAGAATGCCAAGAAACATTATATGCTGCTAGGTAATAATAAAATTGGGGCTCAGCTGTTCTTTTCAATAGATTACCCTGTAATTTCAGTACATTACCATGTAAATTAACAAAACTGACTCAGGAAGGGGTAGAAGCTAGAGGGAGGCTGGGTGCCACCATGTGTGAGCAGAGGTTTGGTCAATACTCTGGACCAAATGGATGAATAGATGAGTGGATGAATGGAGAAACAAATGAATAGATGGGTGGATGTATGAACAGATGGATGGATGAATGGATTATAAATGGATGGTGGATGGGTGGATAAATGGATATATAGATGAATGATAACAGATGAATGAATGGATAAATGGATGTATAATGGGTAGGTGGGTTGGTGGATGGATGGATGACTGGTTGGGTCAGCAATGCTATTTGCTGTAATAACACACACACTCATTGCTTTGCAGCATAAAGAGATCCACCATATCTACCATCACTCTGGACATAGCTAACAAGGAGATCTCATGTGTGGACCTTAAACCACTGGTATGACCAAACCGTTTGCTGTCCCACATTCTTTGTCATTAGTGTTAAATTAATAATGGCAGCAGGTCTCAGCTGGCTTGTCCCTGAGGGACTAGCTGAGCTCAGACCCAGGACCAGGAAATGGAAGTGATCCTAGCCCGGTTGCCCAGATCCCTGCCCCTTCTCATCATCATCCCCCGGGGGTGCCCCTCATGACTTACCATCCTTGGAGCAGGTATACCAGCTGGGAGCTATAGAGGGGGGGATCTTTGCCACACCACATAGCTTGGGCAGGCTCTTAGGGCTGGACTCCATGAGGCCCAGGCATGAGGTCTCCGGTCCCTGCTCTGTCAAGTGCATCCCTTTGTGGGTTTTCACTGTGGCTGGGCTCTTGGCGCCCTCACTGACCCAGGTCGACATCCCCGTCTCTCCCATCCTGCAGACAGCTCTCATTTCAGTTGGTTGCGACCTGGAGAAGAAGATCGTCATTCAGAAGTGAGTGTATCAGTGTGGGGTGGGGAGGGGAGAAATGGAGGCAGCGAGGGGGCTGGGAACGGGACTAGCCAGTCCCCACTGCTTCACAGTTGCTAAAGTTGGGTGACACTACTCTGTCTACTTGCGTATATGCTTAACACATCCATGACAAACAGCTCAATAATTGGTCCTAACATGTTAAGTTTGCGTTTCCCACGATGGCCACCCCTCCTTGCATGGACTTGGCGATAGTCATGTGTTCTCCCTGCTAGTCCATTTCTTCCTTTTAATCCCCGAGTTCCTCACTGGGATTAAAATTGCTCAGGGGTTGGTTGGTTTGTTTGTTTGTTTTTTGGCTTTTTAGGGCACACCAAGGCATATGGAAGTTCCCAGGCTAGGGGTCAGATTGGAGCTGTAGCCGCCAGCCTACACCAGAGCCACAGCAACGCAGGATCCGAGCCACATCTGCAACCTACACGACAGCTCACGGCAACACCAGATCCTTAACCCACTGAGCAAGGCCAGGGATCGAACCTGTGTCCTTGTGGATGCCAGTCAGATTCATTTATGCTGAGCCATGATGGGAACTGCTGCTCAGGGTTTTTGAGTTTAATCACCAGCTGAAAAATTAGAGAACTTTGCCTCCAGTATCCACAGTTACTGCAGGGAATGCACTCATAAGAATCCAAGAAAAAGAAAGAAACCTGAAGACTGTCCAAACTGCCATTCACTTTCCCCTTCAGGCAGTATTGTGCTGGTAAATATGCAACAACCATTTCTGGGAGGGAGTCCTGATTTGTAGCACTTGCCAATCCCCATGGTGTAAATGCTCCCATGGAGCCTATTGATCACTGCCTACATGAGTCATCTGCAGGCGAACAAAATTCTGGGGGATTTAATAGCCAGCTCTTTGGAGCTAGTAAGAGCCAGCCTCAGTGCTCCACTGAACAAGGAAATAATAAGCTCAAGAGACGATTTTACCAGATATCCCCCCATGCCGCTGCTGCAAATGGAAATACTTTACTAAATCAATAAATGATGTATTTAGAACATATGTGCAGGAAAGTGTTTTTTCTTTCTTTTTTTTTTTTTTCGGGCCACATCTGCAGCACATGGAGGTTCCCAGGCTAGGGGTAAAATCGGAGTTGTAGCCACCTGCCTGCACCACAGCCACACCAGATCCAAACCATATCTGCAACCTACACCACAGCTCCTGCCAATGCTGGATCCTTAACCTACTGAGCGAGGCCAGGGATCAAACTGGCAACCTCATGGTTACTAGTCGGATGCGTTTCTGCTGTGCCACAATGGGAATTCCAGGAAAGTGTTTGAAAACAATCCTTTAAAAGCTTCTGCCATAAAGAGAGTGGAGAAAGTATTTGTCACACGTGTAACGAACAAAGGACTTGTGTCCAGAATATATAAAGAATTCCTATGAGTCAAGAAAAAAAAAAGAGTTCCCACTGTGGTGCAGTGGGATCGACGATTGGTGACATCTTGGGAGTGCTGGGACAGGTTTGATCCCTGGCCTAGCACAGCGGGTTAAGAATCTGGCATTGCCGCAGCTGTGGCTTAGGCTGCAGCTACAGCTCTGATCTGACCCCTGGCCTGGGAACTCCATATGCCATGGGAGAGCCAAAAAAGAAAAAAAGAAAAAAAAAAGACAAACACATAGGAAAAAATGGGCGAAAGCCTTGAGCAAGCACTTCCCCCCCCACAAAAAAAAAAAGAAAAAAAAGACTGATACGTTAGAGGTGGTTATTCATCACCAGCATGACAGAATTAACAAAGCCTGGAAGGATGGAGGCCCCCGGCAGCCTCGGCAGCGTCGGGAACTCCCAGACACTGCTGCTGGGTGTGTACATTTTTCAGCTGCTCTGGAGAACACATCTTTCCACCTGGCAATTCCTCTCATGCACATTTGCACTGACCTAGGGTCTAGAATGTTCCCAGCAGCATTCTTCTTTTTTTGTTTTCTTTTTTAGGGCCACACCCACGGCATATGGAGGTTCCCAGGCTAGGGGTCGAATCGGAGCTATAGCTGCCGGCCTATTCCACAGCCACAGCAATGCCAGATCCGAGCCGCATCTGGGACCTACACCACAGCTTACGGCAATGCTGGATCCTTAAGCCACTGAGCAAGACCAGGGATCAAACCTGCAACCTCATGATTCCCAGTTGGATTCATTTCCGAGCAGCATTATTCTTAATAGCTCCAAGCTGGAAGCAAGCCAACAGAAATGGCCATTGATAGGAAGATGGATAAACCAAGAGCAGTGTTTTGGTACAACAGGCTGTCACAGCAGTGAAAATAAACGAGGCAGAATTATCTAGATGGATTGTGCAAACGTGGACATGGCATCAAAAGACTCAAAAGAACATACAGCATGAGTCTACTCTTAAAAACCCAAAATCAGGCAAAAATAAACTACAGTCAGATCTCATATCTGCAAGACCACATCCAGGGATTCAACGAACTACGGATGGTTCATGTTTACATTTCACAAGTAGTTGAATCCGTGCATGCGGAACCCGAGGATACACAGAAGCCCCACTATGGGCCTTAAGCATCAACGATTTTGGCATCCACAGCAGATCCTGGACCAATCCCTTGCAGGGACAACTGTCTGTTGCTTAAAGATGTCTGCACAGATGGTAACAGTACAAAGAAAAACAGGGAACTGATTGTCTCAAAAGTCAGGACACCCAGCTCCCAGATCTCAGTGGCTAACATCATTCTCCAATACAAGGTAGGGCCCCTTGGCGAAATGGCTGATTCTAGGTCAGGTAGGGAAGATGTAACCTGAGCCTAGAGCATCATGCAAAACCAGAAAATAAGACAGGGCTCAAAAATCAAACCCATCAAATTATGGGAAGATAATATGAGAAAAAGAATTGTATATATACGTATGACTGGGTCACTTTGCTGTATAGCAGAAATTGACACAAATTTTAAATCAACTGTACTTTAATAAAAAAATTAAAATAGGAATGAGGAGTTCCCGTTGTGGCACAGCAGAAACGAACCCGACTAGTATCCATGAGGATGCGGGTTCAATTCTTGGCCTTGCTCAGTGGGTTACAGATCCAGCGTTGCTATGAGCTGTTGTGTAGGTCACAGACATGGCTCAGATCTGGCGTTGCTGTGGCTGTGGCATAGGCCGGCAGCTGCAGCTCCAATTTGACCCCTAGCCTGAGAACATCCATATGCTGCAGGTGCGACCCTAAAAAGCCAAAAAAAAAAAAAAAGTATAATAGGAATGAAAAACAACAACAGATCAAACCAATGGGCAATACATGTGTGTGTGAAAGGGAGGAATTCACGATTTTTTGGTCCCACATGGATCAGGCAGCTTCTCACCAATTTTTGTTGCTCACAGTGAGATCTCAGCCTGTTACAATGGCATTCTTGACCCTGTGGCGCTTCAGGACAACTACAGCTATGTCATTGAGAGGTGAGACACACATGACCATTTGGCATGCACATGCCGAAGGCAAATCAAGAATTATTTTGGAGTTCCCTGGTGGCTCAGGGGGTTAAGGATCCACTGTTGTCATTGCTGTGGCTCAGGTTGCTACTATGGGGCAGGTTCAATCCCTGGCCCAAAGAACTTCCACATGCTGTGGGCATGGCCAAAAGTTTTTTTAAAATAAATATTATATTTTTTTGGCCATGCCCACAGCATGCAGAAGTTCTCGGGCCAGGGATCAAACCCACACCACAGCAGCGAACCAAGCTGCTGCAATGACAGAGCCAGATCCTTCACCTGCTACCACACCACAACAGAACTCCAAAAGAAATGTTTTTAAATTGATATCCACCCAGCAAGGAATCCAAGGGGCTGAGTGGAGGAGAGGGGGCCAGACCTGCAGGGAGCAAGTGTAATGTGTCTGGGCTGCCCAGGTTCTGCCACCTGCTAGACTAGCCTTCCAACCCCTCACCAGTCTGCCACCCTGGCCACCCATTCATTCCAGCTAGCGAAGCTGGTCAGATGCTGTCAGCCACGGCAGAAGGGGGTGGTCAGTCAGGGTGACCCTCTATGCAGGGCAGCTGGTCCTAAGGGCCGAGTGGGTCTGGTGGGCTCAGCCCTTCTTGGTGTGAGCATGGAGCCCCTCCCCACTCTGATACATACCACCAACCTCCCTGGTTTGGAAAGACACCCATGTGTCTTATATGACATGCCCCCTCCCCATATAAGCCAAGAGTCAGTCCCCCATCCCGACCCACAGATGAAGCCAAAACTGGGCTTGCTGACCTGTGAGGCTGCAGCCACACCTCATGCATGTACCAGAGTGTGAGTCTGGGTCTCCAGAGAGAGAGAGAAATGGCAGGATGTGTGTGCGAGACAGAGACACAAAGAGACAGAGGCAGGAGTTCTCACTGTGGCTCAGCAGAGAGAGAACCCAATTAGTATCCATGAAGATGCAAGTTCCATCCCTGGCCCTGCTCAGTGGGTTAAGGATCTGGCGTTGCCATGAGCTGCAGTGTAGATTGCAGACATGGCGTGGATCTGGTGTTGCTGTGGCTGTGGTATAGGCCGGCAACTGCAGCTCCGATTGGACCCCTAGCCTGGGAACCTCTATGTGCTTCAGGTGCGGCCCTAAAAAGATTAAAATATATATATATATAGTATCCAAGAGACAGAGAGGCACACAGAGGAAAAGAGACAGACACGAGACGTTGATGAGACAGAGAGGCTCACAGAGGAAGAGAGACAGACACGAGACGGTGATGAGACAGAGATTTCTTTTAGGGCCTTGGTTCCCTCACTGAGGTTTGATAGGTCTGAAGTCTGATGGCAGAGGCTGGGGCTGGCAGCTGAGGGAAGAGCTGGCGTTCAAGTCCCTGGCCATCCTGAGGCAGACTTCCTTCTTGCTGGGGGGAACCCCGACTTTGTTCTAGCCAGGCCTCCAGCTGCACCCACATTAGGGGAGGGCAGTGTTTTACTCCAAGTCCACTGATTTCAGTGTTAACCTCAGCCCCAAAGCACAGCCTCACAGAAACATCCAGAATCACATCTAACTACAACCCAGACATCATGGTGCAGGCAAGCCAACCTGGAATGTTACCCATGACGGGGGTCCCAGACTCATTTTGACCATGGCCCTGAATCCCCTGAAGGACTCACCCCCACCCCACCCCTCCACAGGGAAGAAGCAGGGCAGTAGGTGGGTGGCCATCTGGAACTTGCCTCTGTCTGTCCTGCTCTTCTGCAGAGAAGCCTACGACCCCAACTTCCGTGGGCAGGAGGCCTCAGAGGACCTGAAGGTGCATTACCAATATGAGAAGCTGGGCTGCCCTCTCCTCGCCTACTACGACACCCCATGGAAGCCGGTGGTGGAGCTGTGAGACCCCCGCCCCTCCCCTCCTCTTCCCCTCCCCTCCCCCCTCCGCCCTCATCCTCCCCCTCCCCCCTCCTCCCCATCCTCACGCATCCCCACGCGCTCTCCATCCCTTCTTCCACGCCGTGTCCCCTCCCTGCCATCTCCTTCCTGTAGCTCTTAGCTGACGGCTCCTCCCACCCCCATTGGGCGGCCTTAACCCAACACCAGGGACCCCGGGGGCTTAAACAGCAGAAGCTGGTTTTCTCACAGTCATGGAAGCCCCAAGTCCAAGATGGAGGTGTGGCCAGGCTGCTGCCCGCCCCCAGGCCTGTCTTCTGGGCCTGTAGAGGCTGCCTTCTCGCTGCATCGCTGCATCCTCTGCGGTGCGTCGGCCTCTTCCTGTGGGGTCAGGGCCCACCCTTATGACCTCACTGGACTTCACTTACCTCCTTAAAGGCCCCACCTCCTGTGCAGTCGCTTTGCGGGGTTAGGGCTTCAATAGGAATTTGGTAAATAAAAGCCTATGGTAGCTTCCGCATCAAAGTCAGAGTGGAGTTCCCGTTGTAGCTCAGCGGTAACAAACCCAACTAGTATCCATGAGGACACGGGTTCGAGCCTTGATCCCACTCAGTGGGTTAAGGATCTGGTGTTGCTGTGGCTGTGGTGTAGGCTGGCAGATGCAGCTCTGATTCGACCCCTAGCCTGGGAACTTCCCTATGCTGCAGGTGCAGCCCTAAAAAGGAAAAAAATAATAATAATAATTCAGGAAAGGGAAAAAGAAGGGGGACACATTTCAGTTCATGCCACTCATTCCACTTCCTTCCATGAATTCTGTCTTCCTTCATCCAGTCCCCCAGACCCCACCCTGTGTAATTTCTACATTCGCGTGGCTGGCTGCTGATCCAGCAGGGCCACCCCAACCTGGGCCCCAAGGGGGCTGGAATCATTCCTGCTTGGCCACACTGTAGCCCCAGACCAGCACTGCCCAGCAGACCTTGCCACCATGATGGAAACGTTCCAGAACTCTGCGCCACCCAACCCAGCAGCAGAGAGCTAGGCGAGGCCACAGAGCACCAGAAATGAGGCCAGTGTCTGAGAAACTGGCTTTTCCATTTTACTGATGGAAATCAATTTAAATAAGCACATCTAGGCCTGTGGCTGAGCCTTAGGGACCCCTGTGGATCATTGGGCTAAACAGTTGTTGACCAACTGAAAGATGGAAGGAGCTGCTCACGCGTGCAAACATTTTGGTTCATTAGAACATCCATCTCAGCTCCACGTGGCCTCAGCCCCACACCCAGGTGAGTCTGTGGGTCTGATCACGGAGAGACAGCAGTGAGCAATGGCTTGAAGCAAGATCTTCATTTCCTGCTCAGGAATCGAACCTGGGTAGCCGGAGTCAAAATCAGGAGTCCTAGCCTCTAGACCAGCTAGAGGCTATAAGCAGAATTGCCCTGATTTTTGCTCCCCTCACCCCTGTTGAAAGCAAAAATGTTTCAAGTAGGCATAAAAGCAGATGCAAAGTTTATTGTTAGAGACACAGTACCACATGTGGGAGAGCACACAGAGAAGCAGTCTATTTATCTAAGGCAGAAGCAAAGCAGAAATATACACCCAAAGGAGGCATGAGGGTGTGGGCATCGCCCCGAATGAGAAGTGTGCCCCAGAGGTGATTTTTTTTTTTTTTTTTTTAGCTATTTCTTGGGCCGCTCCCGCGGCATATGGAGGTTCCCAGGCTAGGGGTCGAATTGGAGCTGTAGCCACTGGCCTACGCCAGAGCCACAGCAACTCGGGATCCGAGCCGCGTCTGCAACCTACACCACAGCTCACATGCAACGCCAGATAGTTAACCCACTGAGCAAGGGCAGGGACCGAACCGGCAACCTCATGGTTCCTAGTCGGATTCGTTAACCACTGCGCCACGACGGGAACTCCCTGAGAGGTGATTTAAACCACTTACATAGGACAGTTCTTCTGGGTCTTTGTTTTCCTTTGGCCAATTATCTTGTTTCATTGCTCACATGTGATCAGACCCAGGGCCCTCCCTCACCTGCGTGCACACCTTTTGGTCAAGATGGATTCCAAAGCAAAGGATTATGGAGCAGCATCAGGACTTATTATGGCCTGGCGCCCCCTCCCCTCCCCTCCCCTCCCTTCCCTTTTTGACCCCTAGGAGGCTTTCTGCACATGTGTAATTGGGGAGGTCTCCTTGACCTCCAGAGTGATTGATGTGGGCATCTTTTTTGCTTTTCTTTTTTTTAGGGCTACTTGCGCGGCATATGGAAGTTCCTAGGCTAGGGGTCAAATCGAGCTTCGCCACTAGCATCCTTAACCCACTGATCAAGACCAGGGATCGAACCCACATCCTCATAGATCCTAGGCGGGTTCGTTACCACTGAGCCACAATGGCAACTCCCTTATCTTTTACTCCAGCAGAACTCAGCTCCTGCCATTAACTTTCTCCTTGATGTGTCAAAGAGAAGCAAGGCCCAGTTTACTCAGCCTGACACGTCCCAGCTGTTCTCAGTCCAGGGGCCCATCTATCTCCTGCCTCAGGCTGGGCCCACCCCTAATTGCCGCCACATGGTGGGGTGCCTGCCAGCCCAGGGTGAGGAACAAGGGAAGGGTCCCCTCAGAGAAGGGGTGTGAGCATCAACCCGGCAGGAGACAACAGATTGTGTGCCCCAAAATAAGGATTTAGGGGTTCCCACTGTGGCAAAATGAGATTGGCAGCATCTCTGCAGCGCCAGGACGCAGGTTCAATCCCCAGCCCAGCACAGTGGGTTAAAGGCTCCGGTATTGCCACAGCTTTGGTGTAGGTCTCAATGGCAGTTCAGATCTGATCCCTAGCTCAGGAATTCTATATGCCAAGGGGCGGCCTAAAAATAAAAATAAATAAGGATTTAGAACAACTCTAATTCACAGCCCAAATGTGTATCTTTGGAAGGTTTGCCAATGTCAAAAAATACTCAGTGCCCCCACCCCTACCCCGACACTGCCCTCTGTCCTTACCTGGCACTGCCTATCCCTGTCCCAGAAATGTCAGCCTGGGGGGAAGGAGGGGCCTGCCTGCTGCCTCCCACCAGCCCCAGTTGGTGCTACAACTCATCAGGGCCCCCAGCCCCACAAGCCACCTCCACCACCCCCCACCCGCTCACAGCCTCACCCACGGGAGTATGCGTGTGTTCCCAGGTGGCGGGAAGGCACGTTCCAGGAGGTGGTCGAGGCCGAGTATGTCCTGCTGGAGGTGAATGGGCTGTTCACATACACCTACTCCCTGACGGCTGACACGGCCCTCTGCAGATCGCAGCCACAGAACTGGACCAGCATTGCCGAGATGGCCGGAGACCGGGGGCCCTTCGCCTGGGACCGAGAGGTAGTGCTTGCCCTCCAGTTATTCCTAAAGCAGGTGACAACTGGTCACACCCAGTGTGTGCTGGGGGCTATCTGGGTCCCTTCAGTTTGCTGTAACAGAACACCAGAGACCAGGTGACTTGTGACAGCAGCAGTTCTGTCTATTGGTTCTGGAGGCTGAAGTCCAAGATCAAGACACCGGCAGATTTGGTGTCTGGCTCATGGATGGTCCCTTCTGTGTCCTCACTGGGCAGAAGGAGCCATGGGGCTCTCCAGGGTCCCTTTATAAGGGCACTAATCCCATTCCGGGGGGCTCCACCCCAAAGACCTAAATACCTCCCCAAGACCCCACCTCCTAATACATCACCTTGGGGGGTAGGTTTTAACGTAGGGATGCGGGGCGGGGGGTGGACACGGACATGTGGTCCATAGCTGGGGTGGAGCACACCAGGCCACCTCAGGCCCCTGGGAGCCTTGGAATGTGAGGTGCACACACCCTTTTGTACTCTTTCCCAAGGGAACCGCCAGACCATCGGCAATGTAGGCACTAGGGTGCTCATGGGGCATTGCCAATAATGTGTAAAAATTCTGGAACCACCCAAATGTTCATTAGTTAAGGGGCTGATTAAATTCACACTGCAGCCATGTGTCAGGATTTCCTTCTATTGGAAGGCTGAGTAATAGTTCACTATTGGGTCTGGACCACATTTTGTTTATCCATCATCTGTCAATGGACACTGGGTTGCTTCCACCTTTGGGCTACTGTGAATCATCCTGCTATAAATGTGGGTGTGTAAGGCCCTGTTTTAGGAGTTCCCGTTGTAACACAGCCGATTACAAACCTGACTAGTATCGATGAGGATGAGGGTTTGATCCCTGGCCTTGCTCAGTGGTTAAGGATCTGGTGCTGCCATGAGCTGTGGTGTAGGTCACAGACACGGTTCAGATCCTGCATGGCTGTGGCTGTGGCTGTGGCTGGCAGCTGCAGCTCAGATTCATCCCCTAGCCTTCCACATATCACATTGCAGCCCTAAAAAGAAAAGACCCTACTTTCTGGTGTCGTCTTCTTTTTTTTTTTTTTTTTTGGCTGCACTCATGGCAAGTGGAAGTACCCAGGCCAGGGATTGAACCCACTGCACAGCAGTAACCAGAGCCACTGCAGTGACAATGCAGGCTCTAATTCACTGAGCCGCCAGGGATCTCCTGGTGTCTCTTCTGACAAGGTACAGAATCCCATTATAGGGGCCCTACTCTCAGGAGCTCATCAAAACCTTATCACTCCCCAATACCACCCCCTCCACATACCATCCCACTGTGGGACGGGGCTTCAACATAGGAACAGGGGTGGGGGACACACTGAATGCATAGAAGGGGCACAACTAGGGAGTTCCTGTTGTGGCTCAGCAGGTTAAGAATCCGACTAGTATCCGTTGCTGTGGCTGTGGCTGTGGCGTAGGCCAGCAGCTACAGCTCTGATCGACCCCTAGCCTGGGAACTTCCATTTGCTGCAGGTACTGCTCTAAACAAAGGAAAAGGGGGGGGGGGCACAACTAATAGGACAGTGAATGTCAGAGGAAGAGGCTCCCAGGAGACATTGAGTGGAGGAGCCCAGTGGCCGGGGAAACGTAAGGAGACAGAGGACAAGGCAGAGCTGGCGTAGGCTTGGAGGCCTTCTGTGTTTGGGTGGTAACTTAAAGATGTGTTTGCCAAGGAGGCCAAGGGACCAGAGCAGCAGGAGGACGGAGCTGGGGGATGGGAGGAGATAGGTGCTCTGTGGGGCCCCTCATGGCTCAGGCACCTGGGAAGCCCTTGACAACCAAGAGGAACTACTGTTGCTATGGCTGCATCAGAGGAGGGGCAGGGGGCCTGGCACAGCTGAAGTCAAGTGTCCGCCTTAGCTCCATTCCTGGGGCCCCAGAGCAGGGCCTGGCAAGAGATATCGCCCGTCCAGGTGGCCATCCACACCCTGGATGTGTTTGCTTTTTGATTCTGAGAACATTGGAATATCTGCAAAAGTGGTACAATGGACAGCTCTCTCTGTGCCCCAACAACTACAAAACAAACCATGCCCACACTCATGGGAGGTACCGTTGCTCACAAATCCGTGGCTCCGTCGAGCGGTGCCTGTGCTCCACAGGGTGCTGGCCAAGGCCTCCCCCATGGGGTCGCTGGGGTCCTCTCTCCCAAGTGTGGGGATTCTGTTAGCCAGGAGCATGGATGTAGCCAAGAATACTCGCAATTGGCAGCATCTGATACACACACAGAACCAGCGCTGCAAGAGACTCTGGTAAACAGAGCTGTTAATGCCTGTGGCTCCTGGAGGCTTAGACAGGTCCAGGAGGAGGGGTGCAGAAGGAGGGTTCCAGAAAACCACTAGTCAGCTGGCCTGCCCACAGGCACTTGGCCCTGGACTCACACCCATGGGTGCTGACAGGTGGTGGTGTGAGGTGGGGCTGTGCATGCGTTAGGGTGCATCTGTGGGCTGGCACAGTCCTTCCCGGCATCCCCACCCCCCGCGTGCACACCTCTGTCCTCCTCCCCAGACATACGTGAGCTGCCATGACCCTGACAACGACGCACCCCTGACGTGGCCCAAAGTCCCGTATCAGATCTTGGGCGGCCCAACAGACAACAAGGTCATTTTTGACCAGAGAAATGGCATCTACATCTTCTTCATTTCCATCGTGGATCCGTACTACAGGTGAGTGGGGGTGCGTGGCCCTGTGCTGGGGTCCCCTGGGGGAACAGCTGGCTCTCCTGGGGCAGGCCTCACACCTGCAGGGGCCCCACTTTGCACCCTCCCCTTGGCAGGTCCTGTATAAAGCCACTGATTGGGGCCAGGGATCAAACCCACATCCTCATGGATGTTAGTCCAGTTCTTAACCCACTGAGCCACAACAGGAACTCCAGATATTTTAAGTTCTTGATGACATGTTCACTCGCTAAATAAATCCTTATTCAGAATCCATGCTGGGTGCTGGGGGATGAACCCCTCCCTGCTGTCAGGGACCAGAGTCACCCTCATGCACTGTGTAACAGGTGGGGCGCAGATACTGGTACAGACTGGCTCCCAAGCCAGCATTAGATAGCCAGGGATTTTGCAAGCCTGCTGACATCCCACCAGCGGCTTGAAATGAGCCTCAGGTGGAGTGTTTACACCATGCAACCTAAGCCACATTTACAGGCCTGGGCTCCCACACACCCAACCCCGCCCCAAAAGCCGGATGTTAATATTATCTCTCACTTGTGCTGGTTCTAGATCATCAACATCTCCCGCTGGGAGAGGGAATGTGGGCAGCATCCTTTCCCCCATCATGTATCCCCCCAGACAGACACAAAGACTACCCCCAAGAGTGCAAGGAGACCTTGCCTTCTGTAGAGACCCCAGACCCTGGAGCAACTCCGGGACACCATGGCTGGAATGCCTGGGGTTGGGACTGCCTGCAAGACTCCCTTCCCCTCCCTGCCTCCAACAGAGCCCCCAGCCTTCCCCCACCGGGGTCCCCATACTTGGCACCCCTCCCCCCATCATGCTACTACCCCCACCTGCTTGCTGCCCCCATAGGGGCACCTGTGGCCCACTCGGTGTCCACCGAGTGACGAGGGATCTTCTGGCCACTGCTGAGCCCCCTAGACTGAGCCTGGATCTGGAGGGTGGATCCCTTGTCCACAGAGGAAGTTGGCCACAGGGGTCCTGGGGAAAAGTATGACCTCTGCCAAAACACAGAGAGGAGGGCAGATGCCAAAGGGACAGGACTTAAGTGGCTAGAAATGGACCTCTGTGTCCCGAGTCACCACCCCAGGCCCAGCTCTCCTACCCAAGTTTGAATATGTTTGCTGGGGTGAAGGGCGGATCCCTGGAGGCAATATCCCACGGCCTCTCTCCCCACCTGCCTCTCGCAGCTACTGTCACCTGGAGGCCACCTTCAGTGTCTACGTCTATGGCGCCTTCCCGCTGTCCATCATCCCGGCGGAGCTCACCATCGTCCTGCTCACGGTGGCCACCCTGCTGTCCGTGTGGATGGCCTACATGATCCCCAAGCAGCTGCACACTGAGCAGGGCCTCAGGCTCAAGGACTTCTGGGTCCATCTGTACAGGAGATGCAGGAAGTTTTGTGCGTGTTTCCAGGGCAGGTGTTGAGCACACACAGGGTGGGGGGTGCAGGGCGGGGTGGGGCAGAGCCGTCTTAAAGCGTTGGGTAAAAAACCTGGTGGCAGTGTGTCTCACTTGTGTTCTGGGTTTTTCTCCATCCACCTGCCTCCCCTGACATCCTGGCATCAGCATCCCCTCGAACTCCAGCACCTACACGGGTTGTAACTGGGAGAAGGTGGGCAGCCCAAGTACCACTCAACAGGAGCTTGGTGAGATAAGCACAGGCTGGTGATGGAATAATCGGTGGAGCCTCTGGGACGCATTAGACAGGGTGATGTGTTCTGTCAGGAAGGATGAGACCCAAGGGAAGAGAGGGGAGGGGCTGTAGAAGACGTGAGAGCTGGGTTTCCATTTCTGTCCCAAGAAACCCTGATGTATATACAAACAAATGCGTATCTGCGTGTTTTGGGATGTCCATGAATAAAATGTGGAAGGCTGGTGCATTTTTTTTTTCTTTTTTGGCTTCCACATGGCATATAGAGTTCCTGGGCCAGGATCCAAGCTGCAGTTGCAGCTGCTGGCAACGCTGGATCCTTAACACACTGTGCTGGGCCAGGGATCGAACCTGGGTCCTACAGCTTCCAAGATGGCGCCAATCCCATTGAACCACCGTGGGAACTCCATACATATTTTAAATGTATGTGTTATACGTACACATGTATAGCCGTGCATGCATACATGCGTACATGTATGCAAAGATAACACACACACATAACTACAGTGTGCACACATGTACACATATGGAGTTATATACAGGTGTGCAATACACACACATGTATATAATCTGCATGTGTGTGCATACAGTGTGGATATGTGAATACATGCATATGCATGCTGCCTATGCACGGATAGTGTGCATACATGCTATGTCTACATGTCAACATGAAACACATGTATGTGTGCGTATATGCATAGGTGATTGTGTGTGTCACATGCATATGTGTGCACATACACTATGACATTATATGTTTATGCATAAATGCATGTACACATACATACATACAGATAACACATTGCTTATTTGGTGTACACATGTGTATGTAGAGATGTGAACATACACGTGTGACTCCATATACAGGTCTGTACATGTATATCCATGACATACACGTGTGTGTGTGTGTCTGTGTGTGTTCTACCAGTCTATCCATCCATCCAGTAGGCTCCCCTCACCCACACTTCATTCAGATCCAGGTGGCCTGGGACAGCCCTCTCACTCCAGTGAAAACTTGGGTGGTCCCACAACTTTTCTGATCGCTTTTCGGTTAAAAGGACACATCTCACAGTCATTTCAATGCCCGGCTGCCGAAAACCCCCATCCACATCCAGCACAGTGGCCGGCTACCTGGCTCCCCCAACCCCCAAACCCTGAGCCATCCACCCACCCTCCAGGCCTCTCGGGAGCAGACAGGTCAGGTAACACTAGCTTCTCAACCCTCAGTCTGTGGTCATCTTACTGAACCCATTGTCTTGCAGCCTCCTCATTTGCCAGGGCCTCCTCTTGGTTGGAGGCACTTAATTTTAGTCTCAAAAATACCCGTAATGCAGCTGCAGGGAGCAAGGGCTCAGAGAGAAGCAAGGGAGGCGAGCTCGCGCTTCTCTGGGCTGTGTCCATGTTCTGAACAGAGCCAGGCGGGTAAGTGTGGACGACGACGCCAGTACAGTCCGGACCGACTGCTTCTGCTCTTGCAGAAGGGTTCAGGGGGACAAGCCCCACAGATTCCAGGTGTGGTGCTGACACACAGGACGCCCCCAACACACACACCCAGCCATGTCCTGGGTTCTAATGAAGCCCCTGGGCCTGCCCAGCAGAGCCCAACTGTGAAGGCCCCAGGGCCTAGGCTGGGGAGGGCCCTTCCTCCTGCAGGGAGGGGAGCAGGCAGGCCCACCCACTCCAGAGACTGCTCCGTCTCTCTTTACCTCCTTATATGCCACCAGGAAACCAAGTCACCTCCCTCAGGGTCCCCTGTAGCATTTCAGGGGAGGGTACAGCCAACAGCTGCCCCCTCCCCTGAAATGTCTTCTCCGGAAGGGAAAGGCAGAGGGGAGCCTGGGACATGGGAGGAGGGAGCTCCAAGGACCGCAGGGGGAGGAGCCAGGCCAGGGGGAAGAGGTGTAAGCAGTGAAACACCCAAACTTTGGGCCCACGTGTGGCAGGGCCCAGTGGGGGGATGCAGCACCCAGGACCAAGCTGGACGCACACCCGTGTTGTCCCTCGGCCCTTACCTGGGCTGCAGCTGCACTCTGCACACCTGTCCTGGGACACCTGAGCATCCATCAGGTATCCTCTGCTGCATCCCTGCCCAGCCCCCTCCCTCAGACCATCAGGTGCCTCCATCTCCACCCAACACCTGCCTCCACCCTCCCAGGGCCTCCATCCGTGGGGACCTTTCCATTCACCATTGGTGACACCCACTCCTGCCCGCTGGGCTGAAGCCCAGACAGCTGCACACTGCTGAAAGGCCTCCCCCATCCCTCCACTGGTCAGGTCCTGGCTTCAGGGGGATGGGGGGGATGTGCAGGCCACTTCCCAGGCCCCACCCTGCTTGCTGTGTGTCTCCAGGCAAGTTCCTGCACATCTCTGGGCAGCCTTGGCTTCCTCATCAAACACGGAGGTGAAATCCTAACACTGCAGGAGTCTGGAAGGTGTCTCTCCACCACTAAGAAGCCCCCCCGCCCCGAGTCCTGCTGGTTGACTTGGGGTTTTCTAGGGCTAGGAGACCAGGGATCTAGAATCCCAAATCCACTCTGCTCAGGAAGCCTGACACCCAGGAGGCACTGCGGTCCGGCAGGGCCTCACCACATGGCTCAGGCCCACTGGACAATGGAGTGAGCAAAGGGAGAGCCCTCCAGGTCGGGCCCCAGCCCAGGCCCCCACATTCGACGCCACCACAGATTTGAGAGGTCAAATCTCCTTTAATGAGGCGCGGCTCCCAGGTCCTGCCTGGACCCTGAGGGGGCAACGCTGGCCAGGCCAGCAGCCTGCCTGCCCTTGCCACCCTGCCTCCCCTTCTTGGAGGTCGAGGTGCCAGCCTTTCTCTTGCCAGGGGGCTCAGATCGCAGTGCGGGGGCCACGGCGGTGGCAGCCGGGGGGCCCGGTTGCGGTGGTGGCTCCTCGTCCAGCGCCTTGAAGTTGAAAAAATAGTCCACGTTGGACACGGTGTCCAGGATTTCGGGTACACTGTAGTCGAAGGACAGCAACTCGTCGGGCAGGTGTAGCGAGCGGATGTCACCAGAGGAGTCGTCCCCACCGCCCCCGCTGTCAGGCAGGGTGGGCCCGGGGGCCTTGTGAGGGGCCCCATCCGGCTCGGCACCACCCGGGAGGCAGTCAAAGAGCTTCATGGCATCCTCGAGCAGCACCTTCTCAGGCAGGGTGAAGGCCTTGGTCGCCTCGGAGGTCCTGGCCTCACCCGCCCCCAGCGGGGCCGCCTCAGCTTCGGGCGCCCTGGGCTCAGCGGGGCCTGGTGGGTACAGCAGCGGGCTGGGTGGTGGCTCCTTGGTGGGGAAGGCGGGGGGCTCGCTGGGCCCCTGCAGCTGGCTCAGGCGGCCCTTGAGGTGGCTGTAGGGACCAGCGGGCAGCGGGGCCTCGGCGGGCAGCGTGATGAGCAGTGGGGGCAGTTTGCTCTCCTTGGGGGGCAGTGGGGGTGCCGGGCCTTCCTTGATCAAGGGAGGAGGCAGCTCAACGAAGGTGGGGGGCCCCCCATCCCCCATGAAGCCCAGGGCCTCAGGCCCAGGCCCCTCTGGGAAGTAGGGCAGGAGGTACTGGGGGCCCCCTGGCAGCAGTGGCTGGTAGTGGGGGTAGGGCGGGGGCAGCGGAGGCGGCCCTGGGGCCTTGAGGTAGTGCTGGGGCTCCAGGAGGTAGGTGCTGGGCGAGGCGGGGCCCCCAGCAGGCCCCCCGCCGCCTACTGCCGCCAGCTTGTACAAGGACGACTGGCCGAAGTCGGTGGCGGCCCACTCGATTCGGTAGATGCGGGGGTCAAAGAAGCACCCGCAGGGCGCCATCTGGAAACCTGTGGCCGGGGAGGGCGGCCCTGAGAGAAGCAGTCCTGGGACCTGCCGTGGGGGTGCTGGGGGGCCCAAACCCTGGGGCACACGTGGCAGACAGAGCACACAGACCAACTTTGGGGCCCACCTGGACAGGGACATAGCCTTTGCCTCTGGGGACCTGTCTAGGGGCCAGGGGCCCTGGGCTTCGATTTGCAGGCCTGACTGGGGGCTGGGGAAACAGGCCTGGCTTTGGGAGGACAAGGGACATAGGCCCTGTCTGCAAAGCCCCATATAGGGGAAGAGGAACACAGGCCTCGGTCCAGGGGCCCCGTTGGGAAATAAGACACAGGTCCTGCCTTCGGAAGGGGGAGCCATCTAGAAACATGGGTGGGGGCAAGACAGACCTGCCCACTCCCCGGACATCAAGGTTGGTACCTGCTGGAGGGGCCGGAAACACCTCTTTCTCCGGGTTTGAGGGGTGATACAGGTTGGAGGAACCTGTGGACAAAAACAGGCAGGTGGGTGGGGTCCTGTGGCTGGCGGGCAGAGCCCTGGTCCCCACCCCATTGGGTCCCACCTCCCCATACCCATAGTGGGAAGAGGCTCCGTGCAGGTGGGACCAGGCTGGCTGCCCGGCCCCTCAGTGCCGTCCAAGCCTTGGGGACTGAAGCCTCTTTGGGGAGCTGCAGGTGTGTAGAAGGGTTTGGGGTGCTGCATGGAGAGGTGGGAGCCCGGCCTGGGCAGGCCAGGAAGGCAGCAGGTGGGAGCACAGGCAGCCCACCCGGAGAATGGGCTCAGAGTCCTGCAAGGTTCTGTTTGCCCGGTTACTCGGGGCAGCGGGTTCCAGGCTGCACACTGCCCACCGGTCAGGGTTCCGGGTATGGGGGGGGCGGGGGGGGCAGGAGCAGACAGGGAAACCAAGGCAGCCAGAGACGGGCGTCACAAAGGGCAGGGTGGACCCTGGGCCCAGTCACCAGCCTTCCGCCACTGCCAGCAATGCCTGCCCGACAGGTCCGAGGCCCCTTCCTCCAGGCAACCCACCCAGATCCACACCTTCACAGGCCAAGCTCTCCTCTCAGAAGCCCTGTGGCTTCCTTGTGGCCAAGGTCTCCTGGGCACCGGCAGCGGCCAGCACAGGTAGACGGCTAAAGAAGGAGGAAGGGAGCTACAAGGACGGGGAGCAGAAGGACAGCCTCAGGGTCACAGAAAGGCCTGGGTTTTACGAGAATAAAATTTATTGTCTTCTCAGGTGCCAGGAAGGTCGTGGGGGGAGCCACTGGGCGGTCAGGCGCCCCCTCCCACCCCCGTGGCTACTTGTAGGCATTGGCCTTGTGCTTGGGCAGGAAAACGAAGGTGGGTGGCACGGGTCCCAGCAGCATCTCACTGTGAGGAGGACAGGGGGCAGGGTCAAGCCAGGGCAAGGGTGCCCCCGGCCCAGCTCCCCACCCACCAACCGGCTCCTCTCGGCTCCCACCCCGGTGCCTGGGCCCCCGGGCACCTGATGCGGATCCAGTCGGCTGCCTTCTGGCTGGACATGAGCGTCTCCAGGTAGTCGCGGCCCATGTAGTAGGGCGGCCGCTCGTTGATTCTCTGTGGGAGCCGCTCCAGCAGGCCCACAGGCACATACCTGTTGGGCGGCAGGGGGGCCAGGGTTGGGCCAGGCCTCCACAGGATACCAACCCCCGCCCCCCGTCCCATCCCACCTGCACAGGAAGGAGAGCCACTCGAGCAGGAAGCGGCGTGTCTTCTCCACACCCTGCGTGTCTGAGCCCCAATGCTCGAGGCCGTAGTGTGTGAAGTCCCTCAGGATGTCCAGGCGCTCAGAGGACGAGATGTCCCAGTGCCGCTGCTCCTTGATCTCCGTGAAGAGCCACGGCTTCAGCAGGGCACCGCTGGGGGCCGGGCAAGTGGTCAGCAGGCCGGTGGCCGGACCCTCAGCCCCTCAGACCTATGGTCCCAAACTTCCTGGCCACGCTAATGCAACCTTCTAAGTCCGAGAATTCCAATCCACAACTCTGAGCCTGCGATGGCAGAAGTTTCCAGTCCTTTCCTTCCCCACCGGCTGCCACCTCCAACATCCCCTTGCCCGACCAGGCAGAGCCACCCACTGGGGACTGACAGAGCTGCGGGGGAGGCAGGCGGGCGCTCAGGGGCGGGTCTGGCTGGTGCTCTGTAGCACCCCCCAGCCCTGGGCATTTACCGGGCAATCATGATCCCAGCGACACCGGTCTTCATGGCTCGGTTGGCATCCTCATAAGACAAGATGTCCCCGTTTCCTGAGGGACAGAGGCCAGGGCCTCAGAGAGCTGCATGCAGGCAGGAATGGGGGGTTTTGGGGAGTCCTTGCCGGCCCAGCAACCCCCATCAGGGCAGGGAGTGGGCCCCAGGTGTGTGGCCTTTGGTGGCAGTGTGGGAGGGGAGGTCTGAGCTGAAAGGCAGGGAACCCACCGAAGAGGGGCATGGGGCTGGCTGCTGTCACGCACTGCTCGATGTACTGCCAGTCGGCCAGCTTGGTGTAGCGCTGCTCCCGAGAGCGGCCATGGAGCTGGAGAAGAGGCAGCCGCATGGGGAGGGAGGGAGGAAGGGTTTGGGAAGGTGGAGGATCAGACAGAGACAGAGAGAAAGAGATCCAGAGAGACCGGGAGAGACGGGCTGAGAGAGAGAGACAGAGAGAGAGAGAGAGACAGATGGAGACAGAGATGGAGGGAAAGCCAGAGAACAGGTGGGAACAGTGGGAAGGGAGAGAGAGTTAGAAAGTGATGAGCCTCAGGGGTCCTGATGCTCACTGTGCCCCGAGACCCACCGTGACTAGAGCCGCCCCCCAGTCCCGCAGCTCAGGTAGCAGCCGGTGGGCCAGATTCACACGCTCCTGGACGCCTGTGCGGATCTTCACGGTCAGGGGCACGTCCAGCACCTGTGGGGACGGGAGTGGTTGGCAGGGCCGGGGATCGGGAAAGGGGAAGGCGTGGGAGTGAGGTGGTGTCTCCGACTGTACCTGGTTCATGCCTCGGACGATCTGCTGGAACTTGGCCGAGCGGTTCATGAGGGCACAGCCCCCGCCCTGTGAGAGATGGGCTGCTGGAGCTCCAGAAGGCAGGACCCAGGCTGGGCCAGATGCCCCCTGCTGCCCTCGCTGTCCAGATGGGGAACCTGAGGCCCAGAGGCCCCCAGGGACTCCGCCCACCCACACTCTGCCCTCCCCGGGGCTCTGGGGCCGAGCGGGTACCTTCTTGTATACGAGATCAATGGGGCAGCCAACGTTGATGTCCACGAAATCCACCTCGATGGTGCGATTCAGCAGCTCTGCACACTTGGTCATGGTGTCGGGGAAGGCGCCCTCAAGCTGTGTGTGCATGGGGGGGGGGGGAACAGGGGGACAGGGCAGAGGGTGAGGGGCCGGCTCTGCCTAGCCCCGTGCCAAAGCCATCAGCCCTGGAAGTGCATCAGGCTGGCACCCCGCCCATGGCTGAGGCAAGGGGTCTGGGAGGAGACCTGGAGAGCCGGACCCCGAACCCTGCCTTGAAGTTTGGCAGCTGAGATTCCCCTCCACCCTCCCTCGGGGCAGCACAGACCTGGACACCAAAGACGTCCTCACAGGGGTGGCGTTTGAGCAGGGCCCACTCGGACGTCTGGCCCTGCAGCAGGTTGGTGCACACGGCCATCTCCCCGCATGTCACATCAGCCCCAAAGCGCTTACAGATCCGCCGAAAGGGTAGGTTCCCGCACTGGGGACAGAGGGGGACAGGGGCATGAGTGAGGGCATGGCAGGCAGGGACCCCCGGACACCCGTCCAAACCCTAAGACCCATAAGGTGGGGGAGGTACTGCTAGAGTGACCGTGCTGCCAGCAGCCGGCCCACCCCCATGTGGGTCCTACCGTGGTGAGGGGGGCCAGGTACAATTTCCCACTGATGTCCAGCTGGAGGGAAGGAAAACACACAGTGAAGATCCCCCCTCCGACCTGGCTTTCAAGGCCTCTCAAACCTCAAGCCTCCCCACAGCCTCTGCCCCACATGCTTTGCCCTACCGCGACCAGCCGGGATCGCTTTCACCCCCAGGCCTCCACACAAGTCAACAAATCCCTCCATGAGGAATGTTCTTTTCTCCACGTTCTCCACTGGAGAGCTTCTACCCAACCATCATGACACTAGCCCCAATGTCCTCTCCTCCAGGAAGCCTTTCCCACTGCTCCCCTCTGCCACAGCCCTGACGCTCGAGAGTTCGGAGTGAGTGTCCAGCTCTGTCTGCCCCCAACACTGCCCATGTCCTCAGCGGGGAACCCGTGACACATACCCACCGCTTCTCACAGGGCCGCAACCTGACTACATCCTCATCTGTCAGGGGCCCGCATGTCCTTAAAGGGCCACTGGGAGGGGCCTGTTGTGGCCCATAGGAGGTCTGCTGGGCATCACAGCCATCTTGCTCTGGGGCACCATCAGCCTCCGTGACCTCAGGCTCAGCAGCGGTGGGGGTAGGGCCTGGCAGCCGGCCCTTGCTTAGTTGGCGCAGGGCCTGCTCCGAACGCTCAAAGCAGACCTTGCGCTTTCGCAGTTGCTGCTGCAGGGCCTTGTCCAGGCCGTTGCGGATGTTTGGGGCCTGGACCAACCCCTCCTGCACCAGATTCTGGCCCTCGGGCCCCAGATGCGCCCCAGCAAAGCGGCAGGTCACGCCATAAGGGCACCTGCCAAAGGTCTCAAAGAGCACACAGCGGGGTCCCAGGTCAGCCGGCTTGGTCTCCAGGTAGAGGCTCACATCATGCAGGAAGCGGCAGCGATCACCATAGAAACATTTAGAGGCTGATTCCTGCAGGGAAACAAGCCGGCAATGAGGGAAGACAGGGAGACAGTCAGGCAACCAGGGATTGAAATGCAGGTCCCTCTCCTCCTGGCAGGGTGTCCTCAGTTTCTTCATGGGCAGATGGGAATGATAACGATTCTTATATCACAAAGTCACGAGGATTGAATGAAGGGCAGAGAGGCACACACTCAAGTCCTCTAAAACTTTCTGGTGACAATGACACTCACCTGGACCAGGGAGGGACAGAGCCTGTTCTTGTCATAGTGGGTGGGCTTCATATGAGGCCGGCTCTTGTTCTGGCCCCGGGCCCTCTTCTGAGCCTGCGGCTGCTCCCTCTGCTCGGCTGCCTCCTCTGTCTGCCCGTCCTTTGTCTGCCCATCCTCCAGTCGGATACGCTTGGCCTCAGGCTCAACCAGGTCACTGTCATCAGGGTCCCCTGCCTTGGTTTCCTGGCTGGGCTCCTCCCGTCCTTCGGCTTCCAAGAATTCGTGGAATTGCTCCTTGGTGGTGAGGTATCTGCCAACAGACAGGCAGGGGAAACAGGAGTTAGGGAAGAAGTCCCTCTGAGCTCAGAGTCAATGAACGCTGAGAAAAGAGGCTGAAAACACCTGCCCCTGCTTAAATGCTTCTGCTGATGGGGTGCTCACTTAGAATCAGTCAGCTGCCAACTTGGGAGCACCTCAGGGCCACAAGGAGGACCTATTTTGTTCCTAGGTCCCCAGAGCCCACACTGATGAGCTGAAGTATAGATGTGAACACCCCTGTCCACGTTAGGATAAAGGAAACTACAAGTCCCAGAGCGCCTTGCAACCAGGCCGCAGCCCGCCACATTTCCCAGCACGCCCTTCAGCCTTACAGCCCCCAGTACGCCCCCTCCCCGCCTCCCCGCCTCCCAGCACTTGCTTCAGATTCAATCCCAGATTCTATCTGCGGCTGGCTAGGGGTGCACATGCGCTATTCCCGCCAAATGCTGAGACTACAGTCCCCAGCATGCATGCTGGCCTTGGCATCAAAACCCGCCCACCCCAGCATGCACCGTGCTGTCCTTCGAGCATGTGACAGTTCCCAACGTGCACGATCTCAGGTGCTCTCCGGCCCTGAGAGTAGAAAAGAAAGGAGAGCAGAAAAGAAAGTGAGAAGAGCATGCGAGCTTCCCGCCCTGGGCTGCGGCCCCACCTCCCAGCATGCACGGTTCGGGCCGCACTTACGGGTGCCGGGAAGGCCCTGAGATACTCCCCCCGCCCAGAGACTCACTGAGGTTTAATGGGCGCCACCCCTCGTTCTGGCTCGCCGGCTCCGGAATTGCCACCACCACCACCACCACCACTCTCTGCTGGGGCCTCCGCCGCTCCCTCCGCCATCGGTCCCCTTCACCCCCGCTTTGGAGTGTCGCGGGAAGGCCTTCCGGGTCGCCCGTGTGTCTCCCCTGGTTGTGCCGGGGAAGTGCTCTTGCCCGGGTCGCTCCAAATGACGCCATTGTACGTGTCATGGGGCGGAGCCTGCGTGGGGGTGGGGCCTCAGATTCCCGTACAAACCTCTGATCCTCTCGTGGGAACGGGAAATGTTAAATGATCCTTTAGGTTCGCTCAAACTGGCCTCCTCCGGGCCACAAATCGGCCCAAGGAAGTGTTGTTTTCCTGATGGGGTTTAAAATTTTTTATTTTCAATTTTTTTTTGTGTGTGTGTCTTTTTAGAGCCTCACTCGCGGCATATGGAAGTTCCCAGGCTAGGGGTCGAATCAGAGCTGCAGCTGCCGGCCAACGCCACAACCACAGCAACAGGGGATCCAAGCTGCCTCTGCGACCTACACCACAGTTCATGGCAGTGCCAGATCCTTAACCCACTGAGCGAGGCCAGGGATTGAACCTGTGTCCTTATGGACACTAGTCGCGCTCGTTAACCACTGAACCACGACAGGAGCTCCTAAAATTTTTAAAATTCTGCTGCTTTTATTTGGGGCGTTCATTCAACAAATAATTTGTTCAGGGCCTGTATGCTAGATGCTGTCCTAGGGATACACCAATGAATAAAACAGACAAAAAAAACAAAAACCAAAAATTTTGCCCTTAAGAGTTCAGATAAGAGTGATGAAGACGATCACATAATACATACGTATACTGTATGTTGGATGGTAATGAAGCAGGAAGTGGGAATGCCTTTTTTTTTTTTAATGGCTGCACACATGGCCTATGGAAGTTCCCAGCAGCAGCTACAACTAACAGTGCAGCTGTGGCGATGTGGGATCCTTTAACCTGCTGTACCGGACTAGAGGTGAAACCCCCACCTCTGCAGCAACCTAAGCCACTTTAGTCAGATTTTAACCTACTGTGCCAGGGCAGGAACTCCCAGGAATGTCATTTTTTGGTGGCTTCAATGCTTAATAGAATGATCAGGGAAAACATTTTCACTGAGAAGTCGACATTGAGTGTTTTTGAAAGAAGTAAGGGAGGAGTTCCTGTCATGGCTCAGTGGAAACGAATCTGACTAGCATCCATGAGGACGCAGGTTCAACCCCTAGCCTCACTCAGTGGGGAAGGATCCAGCGTTGCCGTGAGTTGTACTGTAGGTAACAGATGCAGCTCGGATCCTGCATTGCTGTGGCTGTGGTGTAAACCGGCAGCTATAAGCTCCCATTAGACCCCTAGCCTGGGAACTTCCATATTCAGGGGTGGCCAAAAATAGAAAAGAAAGTAAGGGTTCAATAAATAACAATGAACATTAATGACTACTGTTGTTACTGTTACTTTACTACTATTATTTGCCTTGAATTACGTGAATAGCGCAGAATGGGAACAACCAAGCCCTTATAGCGGCCCTTGCATTTCACTGCTAAACTTTTTTTTTGGCCGAGTCCGCAGCATGGAATAGAAGTTCCTGAGCCATGAATATAACCCATGTCACAGCAGCAACCCAAGCTGCTGCAGTCACAATGCAAGATCCTTAACCCACTGAGCCACAAGGGATCTCCTCATGGCTAAACTTGATGATGTTCCCCTGAGCAGGGAAGTGAGGCAGGAACTGTGTTCCTAGAGGTAACAAGTGGGGAAACTGAGGCCTGAGGAGAGAAAGGATTTGCTTGAGGCCACAGGCTAAGCACCAGCTTTTCTAAGGCCTGGGAGAAAATGGAGTGGGGGTGGGGAGAAGCTTGTCTTCCATCTCTAGCCTTGGCTGCCCTCTATCGGACAATCTGGGAATAAAGTGGTGCAATCTGGGAGGAAACCACCGCAGTCCTTGGGAGACTCTTGCCGCTGCCCCCCCCCCCACCCCCATGTCCAGGGACAGGAGCTCACTTGTTCAATGGGAGGTGCCTGTCCCATTGCCCTCCAAGATTCTACCATCATGTTCCCGGTATCATCCCACAGGCACCCAGGTCCCTTTGGGGAGACAACTGGACAGCTGGGGAAACTGAGGCCAGAGAGGGTGACCTCAGGAACTGGCCTCACTTCTCTGGGCTTCAGCCTCCAAGAACCCTCCCAGGGCTTCCTGGCTCTGCCCTATAATGATGACTTTTTTTCTCTGTGTAACGTGATCCAGGAAGGCTTCGTGTAAAGGGGGGGGCAGCAGCGAGGAGTGTGCCTGTGGACTGGCCATTAATAACCATGGTATTACTACAAGTGACATAATATTAATTTCTTGTTTTCATTATATTATTATAATGGAATAGTTTTTTTTTCTTTTTAGGGCCGTACCCGCAGCATATGGAAGTTCCCAGGCTAGGGGTCAAATCAGAGTTTCAGCCTTTGGTCTATAGCACAGCCATAGCAACGTGAGATCCGAGCCTCGTCTGCAATCTACACCACAGCTCACAGCAACGCTGGGTCCTTAATCCACCAAGCAAGGCCAGGGATTGAACCTGCATCCTCATGGATACTCCTCAGGTTCTTTACCGCTGAGCCACAATGGGAACTCCTATAATGGCATAGTATTAATTATTCACCAGTAGCTAATTATTGAGCACTTACTGTATCCCAGGCTCTGTCCTAGGCTCTTTTCATGTATTAGCTCATATTTTTCCTCTCTCAGACCTTATATGGAGGGAACAGGCATTCATCCCAACTCCCTGAGTCCATAGCCTGCAGAGGGTCCTGGCTCAGGGCTGCCCCACCTTCTAGCCAGAAACCTGGGCATCAGGACACACACACACACACACACCCTGCCACTCCCCCCATAGCCTGTCACTCCCCGTGTCCTGCCTACGTTCCCTCCAGGGTCTCTCTCTGGTCCATCTCCTCTCCAAGCAACCCCCCTTCCAGGCTTTAATCTCCCATCCTGACCCCAACAGTCCAGCCTCCCACAGATCCCTTTTCTTCTTTTTTTTTAAATGGCTGCACCTGTGACATATGGAGGTTCCCAGGCCAGGGATCAAATCCAAGCCACAGTTTTGACCTACAAGGATTCTGCAATGCTGGATCCTTAACCCACTGTGCCTGGCCAGGGAAGGAACCGGAGCCTACAGAGAGACAAGCCAGATCATGAACCCACTGTGCCACAGTGAGAACCCCGCTACAGCTCCTTCTAAAACACAGCTCTGACCATGGCACTCCCCTGCTCCCCATCCTTCCATGGCTCCCTACTGCCCCAGCCCTATAGCACACCCCTGAAGTTTCTGCATAATCCGGCCCCTGCTGCCTTTCCCAATTTCATCCCTCATCACCTCCTCACTTCCTAAACTCAAGTACCAAGTTTGTTCCAGACCTCCCATGAGCCAGTATGATCTCCCAGACTTTGCATATGCTCTTCCTTCTCCCAGGAAGACTATTCCCTGCACCCAGTCACCTTGTTCATTCCACACACCCTTCCATTCCCAGCTTCTCCTCTGGAGAAGGGATGCACAAGGGATCTTCCCCATTAAACTATGAGCCCATAGTGGACAGGAGTTGGGTCTGCTTCGGGCTTTCAGCATCTCCAGCACACAGCACCAGGATGAGCACACAGTAGATGCTCAGTGAACACTTGCTGAGTGAATGCATCTTGTCATAGCTAGGGACACTGAGGCATGGGGGGCACGAACTGGCTGGACTTCCCAGGTGTCACCCTGGGAGGTTACGCAGGAAGCTGGGGATTTCCCAGGTGTCACCCTGGGAGGGTGTGGAGACATTAAGGAAGATGCGCCGCCCCCCCCCCAACCAGACCTGAGTCCTAGAAATGCTTGACCTTGGCCAATCTGAGGAAACAAGAGGGAGGCAGGTGGCACTGGGGCCCCTGTGGGCAGGTGGGGAGACTGAGGCACCCAGGAAGGGGTGGGGCAGGGCCCAGGGACAGTGCCGCTGGCACTCTGCCCACATGTGCTTTCCCTGCCTCTGTCTCTTTCTTTTATTCTTCCTGTTTCTGTTTCTTTTTTTTTTTTTTTTTTTTTGGTTGCATCCACAGAACACAGATGTTCTGGGGCCAGGGATGGAACACGCGCCATGGCAGTGACCTGAGCCACAGCAATGAACACACCAGATCCTTAACCCATGGAGCCACACGGGAACTCCTCAATTTTTTTTGTTCTCTTTCTGTAGTTCCTTTTCTCTGTGTGTCTGTCATGTATCTTTCTCTTCGTTTCTCTTTCCCCCAGTGTCTATGTCCCTCCACGTCTCTCTCTGCATCTTTCTCCTCTCTCTGCTGTTGCCCCCCGCCCCTGTCTCTGACTCCCTCCACGTCTCTGGTCTCTGTCTCCCCTGCCTTCTCTCTGTCCTTCTGGGCCGGATGGGGGAGGAAGCACGGGGCAGGTGCAGCCCGGGCTCTTTGCCCGTTGCTGCTGGGGCCGCCCAGGATTTGTGGCTGCGCCTCCTTTATCTGGGGCTGCAGCTGCCCCTTATCTTCTGGCTTCAGGACACGAGACCAGGATTAGGGCAGCCCGGGCCAAGGACACGAGAAGGCAGGGCCAAGCAACTGGGTGGCGAGAGCCAGGGTGCCGGGTGTGTGTGCTGCGGGGCGCCTGCCAGCCTCCGGGCCTGAGGCGGCTGTGTACAGCTGTGAGTGTGTGAGTGTGGGGGGTATGTATTGTGTCTGTGTGTGTGTGATGGTGTGTGTACACATTTGCCGAGTATGATTGACTTTGGGAAGTGTCTGTGTGTGTCATTATGGGTCTGTGGGTCAACAGGCATATTTGTGTCTCTGAGCGTGTGTCTGTGTGTCTGTTGTATGTGCATGCGTGGATACACACGGTGGGCACACATTTGTGGCTTCTGTGTGTGGAGGGGTGTCTGGGAGCTTCCGTTTTGGGCCTCAGCCCTGGCCCGCCCTCAGGTGTCCCCCAAGCTGACCCCCCCACCACTTCCCTGTCCCTCTGCCCCCAGGCCTGATGGCTTTCCCACCTTGCCGACCTGGGGCCCCCAGGGACAGGGCCCTCAACCTGTGACCTCCTGCTGCAAATGGCCCTATGGGGACGCCTTCCGGCCCTGCTTTTCCCATCCTTGCCTGGATCCAGCCGGCTCCTTCCTGCCGCCCACAGGCCTCATGGGCCCCATCCTGGCTGGTCCTGCCGACTCCTTCCTTGGTCCCTGGGGCCCTTGCTCTGACCTCTGGCCAGGAGTGGGTGTCCAGCTGTGTTCCCTGTAGGGGCCGAGGTCTCTCTCCACCCTCAGCATCGTCCAGCTCGAGGTGAGAATAACTTTGTTGGAATCAAGAGCCCCAAATCCCAGTTCTGGGGAGCCTGTGGCTGGTAATTGGCAGACCTGGGCTGGGCTGGCCTGTTGACCCTGGGAGAGCCCCATCTCATCTCCAGGGCAGAACACTTCACACGGCCACAGGTCTGCACTGGGCACAGAACAAACGCAGGAGCCATTTCACAGATGGGGAAACTGAGGCCCATGGAGCTCAGCCACCTGCACGTTGTGGGATGGTGTGTTGCTCAGTGTGTGGGACGGCTGAAGCACTGGCCAGGGGCCAGTGAAGGGACACAGGACACAGAGAGTGCTAGGCCACTTCCACCCCCACAGGGCTGGTCCCTGGAGGGTCCCGAGGTGCAGCCCTGAGCCTGCAGGGCCTGGAGCAGCTCCTGGCACTAAGATGGAAACTTCTCCACCAGCCAAGTCTACATCTTGGCCAGAAGCCGCGGCCTCCCAGGACCTCCGCCTGGGCCTCCATCCGCGAACAGAACACTCCCCTTGGGAGCAGTGACTGTCCAGGGAGGGAAAGGGGCCAGCCCCAGGGGACAGGGGTGGAGAAGGGGCCAAGGGCAGTGGCTGAGTGTTCATCTAGCCCCAGATGTGATGCTCTGTCTTCCTGTGTGACCTTGGGCCAGCATCTTGACCTCTCTGATCCTCAGGTTTCACAACTGCCAAGTAGGCACAAAGCAGGCTGGAGATGGGGAGTGCTGCCGTGAGCTACCTAGGGGAGGAGGCTGTGAAGGAGCAGAACTAATTTCCCTGGCAAACACTGAGGAGAAGGGCAGGTGGCAAGGCCTGGGTTCTGGCTGTCCCACCCTTGCCTCAGCCTTGACCTTGAGGCTGAAAAGTTCAAATCAGCCACAGATGCCCCCTGCTCATCCCTGAGATTGTCTCCCCCATCTGTGCCCTGGGGAGACCATGGTCCCTACCCAAAGGCGGTACTTTTAGGGTGGGAGGTTCAAGTCTCAGTTCCACCCACCCCGCCCAGAGCAGCCCCAGTCTGGAACGAGAGAGGTTTAAAAATAAAGCATTGTAAATACCCATGTTTCCTGCAAATAGAACCAGCCCCTGAATCCCCTCGGCCTCCCAGGCAGCCGAGCCCAGACAGCTACTTGGGGGTGGGGTGGGGGCTGAGGGTGGGTGTGCCCCAGTTCCCAGATGCCCTGTGAGTCAGCCAGTGTGACGGGGTGTCTCTGTCACCACCTGTCCAGGTGGTGACAAACCATGTGGCTGGCAACAGAGAGTAGCCAGGGTGCTGGGTTGTATGAGGTGGCGTCCCAGTGTTGTGCAAGGGCATCACACCTGTGTCTGGTATGATCATGTGGGGCTGGCCCAGAGCAGGGCAGGGTCTCTGGGGGCTCCAGTGTGATGGGGGTCTCCATGTGTGTTTCAATGTGTGTGGAGGGGTCTCCTCCCAGGTGGCAGTTTGTGTGTGTCTGCTTCCGGGACTGTGTGACCTGATCTCCAGCGACGGAAGGTGGGTGTAGATCCCACCCGTTCCCCTTGGCTCCCCACCCCCCCCCACCCCAGAGGAAGAACTGAGTCTTTCAAGACACTGTTACCAAGGCAACCATTTTACAAGAATCCACATGGTGGGCACATGTTATGTCCTGCACCCCTTGTGTCTGCATGCCCCTTCCCCCTCCCCACAGCCCCCTGCCCTGGGCAGGGAGGGGGGCCCAGGCAGTGTGAGGTGAGCAGAGGCTGCCCAGGGGCAGCTGGTGACAGCTTAATGATGACTGGCCAGGGTGGGGGTGGGCTGCTGGGCTGGCCATGTATGCACAGAGGAGCTTGTGCTTCCGGGCTGGCCCAGTGTGTGCATGTGGGCCCATGTGTGCACAGCAACAGGATCTCTGCAACTCCTGTGGGTGTGTGGCTGTGGGGTGGGTACCCGGTCCTTAAGGTCATGTGTGAGTGTCTTGTATGAAAAGCGTGCGTGAGCACCGAACGCATGTTAACCTAGCAGCACAGAAGTGTGTAACCATCTGCCAAGTGTGCATGCGTGTGCAGAAGCAATGCTACTCTGCTGCCCGGAGTGGCCCCTGGAGCTGCTGTGAGGATGCATGAGCTGCTAATCATGTGAATATCACATGTCTGTGTCTCAACAGGGAACTCTCTGTGTTTGTGTGTGTGTGCACGTGCACGCACTCGAGATTTGGGACAGTGAGAGCTGCATATCTGTGCGCACGAGTGTGTCCAAAGGGAAAGAAGTAAGGACACCTGTGTGAGTGTGTGCCTGCATGGGAGGACTGGACAGCTGTGTGTGTGGTGGGGATGGCGTTGTGGTCAGAAGGGTGTTCAAGAGCGCTAGGTAGGACCCGGCCTGAAACAAGGTCTGAGGGTCTGTGTGTGAATGATCACCAGTGCCTCACCCTTCCTTCCAGCCAGGGTATGTGTGTCACTGAGAGTGAGCCCTTGGCAACACCAATGGTGGCAGACGCTTGGGTGTTGTTCACCTTCAGCCCGCATGGTTACGCATTGGATCCTTGCTGCAACCCTATTAGGATCTCATATTAACGTTCCGTGTTACAGATGGGAAAACCCAGACATGGAGAGGCGAGCACAGACTCCTGTTCTTTCCATCCTAGACGTTGATGGGGCAGCTGAGGCGCCGCTGTTTGGACTCTCGCTCATCCTCATGTGCCCCTACCGCCCACAAACTCACATTCCCGCTACATGGTCCTCGCGGGTCCAGTTTGCCCCACATCATCCACATGAGCCCGTGTACAGCCTAAGTGTTCCCCCATCACTGCGTACAATGAGTAGTAGTGCCAAGTTTGGTAGGCCGCTGGCCAGGTGTGTGTGTGTGTGTTGGGGCTGGGGGTGGGGGTCTTAGGAAGATCTAATGTCCATAAAAACCCCAGGCTGCTGGGATTAGAAAAATGCAGGTGGCCTGAGCCAGAGTGAGGAAGCCCCAAGAAGTCAGGAGGCGGTTGTGAGAACCAGAGTACCCGGCTCAAGAACGCAGGCAGCAGCGCGGGCTCAGCGGGCAGGAGCCTGAGTGCGGGGGTCTGAGGGCTGGGCTGCCAGGAGGTGCTTCTCCGAAATTAGGCCAGAGCGGGTCCCGCGCCTCCCCATTCCTTCTCCTCCACCAACCCCCCGAGTCAGTTTGGGGCCGCTAGGGGGCGCGTTGAGAACGCGAAGCCGTCGGGGAGGGGGCCGGGTAGGTTTAGGATCGCAGGCGGGTCGGGGGCAGCGGTGGGCCTTGGGCCCAAGAGAGCGCTCCCGGGAGCCAGGGGTAGGAAAGGTATCCCTTGCAGGATCTAGCTCGGAGGTCAGACTGGAGAGAACTGCTACTTGATGAGGGGTGCCATGGACAGCGGGTATCTTCAGTCAGTCTGAGGGTATCACTTGCTGTCTTAGGAAAAAATCGGGGGTCTCACTTCTTTGGAATGTCCTCCTTAGGAGGGGGCCTTCTTTAGCTTTCTGGAAAGAGGACCTTGGAAAGGACTGGGTGCCCCACAATCCTCAGTGGGGTAGGCGAGACTATAGGCCGTGGTTACGGCCGTCTGGGAGGATGCTGTGACTCTTAATTACCCCAGAAGGGGGGGGGGGGTCTTGGTGCGTCCTGAATTTATGAAGATGTGCCGTCGGGGTTCCTGGAGTTGGGGTGGGAAACAGCTAATCTGGGGGAGAAGCTGTCCTGGGGGTTCCCCTGAGGGGCCTCTTTGGTGAGGGGACCTCTTGGGGCTTTGCATTCCAGGATACCAGAGCGGGAAGGGGTGTGTGTGTGTGTGTGTGTGTGTGTGTGTATGTCTGTAAGATCAGGTCCTCAGAGGGATGGGGGACGCTGAAGGTTGCGGGACTGGCGTCGGGGGCGCTGTGGCTCTTATCTCAGGAGGGGGCCCTCAGAGTGGGGCATCTCAGGGCCCTGGCTTTTCCAAAGGAGCACCACCACAGCCTTCCGGGCCAGGGACTTCGCCGTCTAGGGGTGCTCTGTCCTCCGCACCCTTGCCACCTGCGCTCTTCTGGTCCCCCTCTGGCGGGGCGGGACGGGGCGGGGGCGGCTCCCTGTCCTGGGAAACCCGAGCCACCGCCCCTGGCCCCGCCCCCTGGCCCCGCCCCCGGCCCCGCCGGCCGAGCCGTCCGCGGCGGGAGCGGCGGAGGCGGCGGGAGAGCGGGCTGCGGTGCAGCTCTGAGCGCCCAGGCCCCTCGCGCCGCCGTCCCGGAGACCTCCGCCGCGCGCCGAGGCCGCCCGTGCCGTCCGTGCGCCTCTACGCCCCGCGCCCTCCGAGCCGCCGGCCGTCCAGGGCACCCCTTCAGCCCCAGCCTCCGCCGGGCCGGGATGGCCGCAGCCCGCGGCTGAGCGAGCCCGGGGGGGCCCCATGGGCCGGCCCGCGCCGCGGCCCCCCTGCGGCCGCCCCCTCCGGCCCGGGCCCCCCCGGGCGCCGCGGGCCCAGACAGCCCGGATGGCGGTCGCGGCGGCAGGGGCAGGGGCTGGGGCTGGCGCGGGCGGCAGGCGCGGCCGCCACTGACGGCTAGTTGGGCGCCCAGAGCAGGTAAGCAAGGGCCAGCGGTGGGCCCGCAAGGACTGGCGCGGGGGAAGGACTGGCCCCACGGATGGAGGTTGGGGGGCTTCCAGGGACTCCGGGTAGACCAGTAGCTTCCCGCCTCGAGCCGAGAACTGGCGTGTGTATGAGGGTGGTGGGGGTCAAGGGGCGACAGGTCCGCGAGTGGCAGGGGGGCGGGAGTGCGAACATAAGCTCCTTCTTCAAGCCAGTCTGGCCGGTGTTGGCGACGGGGGCGGGGGGCCTCCCTGTCCGACGGGGCGGGCGCGCCTCTGCCTCCTCGGACCCCCATGTGTGGGTCTGGAGAAGGGTGGAAGCAGGAGCAGCCGGAATCCCTTCCCCAGCCTCTAGGAGGGCGAGACCCAGACACCCCTTCTGCCTTGCGGTCTGCAAGAGGCCGCGGGGGGAGGGCATCCGGATCCCGCAGACCCTGGGTGGGGGGCTGCCGTCGCAGCCCAGCTGCACGCAGAAGTAAACATCTGT
The DNA here is from genome assembly GCF_016906955.1 of Phacochoerus africanus. Lineage (NCBI taxonomy): Eukaryota > Metazoa > Chordata > Mammalia > Artiodactyla > Suidae > Phacochoerus > Phacochoerus africanus. The sequence continues at coordinate 73,350,214 of NC_062547.1, read as the reverse complement.
CAGTGGCGCGTTCCAACCGCGTTCCCTGCGCGCCGCCGCCGCCGCCGCCGCCGCTGGGGACACGGTGTCCTCCGGTAAGGGCCGGGCTCTCTCGGCTCCTGGAGCCCTTGTTCAGCCACAAGAGGGCGCGAAACCATTGCGGGGGGGGTGGGGGGGCGGGGGGGGGTCCCTTAAGGGCAAAGAGCTTATTTGAGGGAGAGAAGGCTGTGTCTTCCTTCCTGACTTTTTGTAAAAGGCATCTCTTGCTCAGGATGGTCTCAGAATTCTTCCCAGAAGTTCGGTTTGTCAGATTGCCGCAGGCTTTAGGCTGAGGGGGCTTCAGAAAATGGGTAGATGTGGGGTGGTACTGGAGAGAGAAATAGCTTTTGCAGAGGTGGAGGTCACCACTGCCCCTCCCCAGGAAGTACCAGCATATACCGTGGTGCCAATGGCCCATCTCAGGGGGCCTGTGGTTACCTGCAAGGCTGGGCCAAGGACCTAGGTAGGGGGTGTGGAAGGTCAGACCCCGGCGTTCCTCACTCCTGCCTGCTGCCCCGTCCTCTCCCTGCTCTACATCCTTTTCTCTGTGTTCCATGACACTCTTTGTCTGTCTTCAAGAGCCCCAGGCTGAGGAAGTCCCAGTGGGGCGTGACTGGTTTAGGCGGATGTCGGGTGTGTGTGGGGGGGTGACTCCCAACTTTGCCAGCTTCTCCCCACCCCCAGCCCCTGGCCTTGGGCCCTTTGGACCACCCCCCTCTCCACACTCTTCATTCTAGGACTCCTGAGGTTTGGGGTTCCATGGCCACTCCCAGGTCTTACAGTCCACTCCCCTCAAGTCTCAAAGAGCTAGTTCCAGGGCCCAGGGAAGAAAACAAAATATTACCACCACTCCCCACTATAGCTAGGCAGTGTCTGAAATTCCACCATCAGTGTCTGTCCTCAGTTTTGGATGAGAAGAGGCTTATGGCTTTCAAGAGTCTGGGCAGGAGAGAGAACCAGTTTGCAGCCAGGCACAAGGACACAATCAAGATGTTTGTTGGACAGCAACATTTTGGCTGACTGTTTGGTGTCAGGCTCCTGGGCCTTGTCCTTCAAGGAAGACAGACTTGGATCCAGAGTGGAGCCCAGAGAGGGGAGCAAAGGCTCCATCTCAGGGAAGGAGGGTCAGAGGAGACTTCCTGGAGGAAGGGCATTGGAGCTGGGGTTGTGAAGGATGAATAGGAGTTTTCTAAATGGGAAAAGAAAGGGTATTCCAGGTGGTGGGAATGGCATATGCAAAGATCTGGAGGTGGGAAATAGCAGGGGTGGTTTGGGGAAATCCAGGGGGCCTGTGTGAGTGTGGGAGGGAGACTGTTGTGTTGCTAGAGAATTGGCCGGGGGCATTCAAGGATGGATTCCTGAGGCTGGCAACACAGAAGAGAGAGGAATGGGTCTTTAATGCATCTGGCATCCCTGGGCCCATCACTGGTGAGAAGGGATTCCGCTGCAGATACAGTTTTCCTGGTCCCCCAAGACTGGGCAGAGGGATCCAAGCCTCAAAGCTCAGAAGGGGAGACAGGGACATCCCTCTGCCCAGTGAGCATCGACTGAGCAGGTGCAGTGAGAGGCTGATTCTTCCCATTTCACCCCACAGCTGAGAAAACTGAGGCTGGGCAAGCTTTCTTTCATGCTCCATGTAATTAATTCCCAAGCCCTAAGCTGCTGTGTGCCAGGCTGTGTGCTGTGATGAAGCGAGAACAAGATAGCCCTGGTGCTAGCTGCATTTGGTGAGATGAGGGGAGGACAGGAGGCTCCTAAACCAGCCAGCCTGTCTTTTGGACTTTCCTGGGACATAACGGCCTGAAAGAAAGCCTGGGGCGCTTTGGCAAGGATGCTTAGGAGTAGAAAGATCTTCCCTTCAAATCCAAGTGCCATCAGGCTTTGGCTGGTCCTGAAAGAAATCCAGCAGGTGGATCTCGCTTCCCAGTTGGGGAAACTGAGGCCCAGATGGAGAGCACCATGCATGCCTAAACAGCTCAGTGTGTCAGGATCCGGCAGAATTTGCATTTGGAGAGAGGGGAGAGGTGAGTCAGGTCCCCTGGTTCCTAGGCAACCAGCGTTAAGGTTCAGGCTTCACCAGGGCCTGTGCCTCGGTTTCCCTTTCTGTCAGATGACCAGCTTTGTGTGGTGTCCTCCCAGCCACTCCCAGAGGACCCATGTCCCTCAAGCCACCCGCTGGGCCCCATGCCAGCTGCTCAGCCATGCCAGGCCTCATTAGGCTGATCCTGTTATCCCACCCCAGGGAGGCCCCTCCTGCCCGCCCCAGATGCCTGCAGGGCCAGTCCCAGGCCGGTCTGGCTAAGCCAGACCAGGCTGGTATGGTCAAGGTGGGTATTTCACAGGCCAGCCGCAGAGGGCTGGGCCAGAAACTGCGGGTCTGAAAAGCTGGCAGCTACATACACACACACATACACACACCCATGATCCCCAGCCAGCCTTCCCAATAACACGCCTGTGCGGCAGCCAGTACAGAAGGGCTCCAGACTTCGGTGGGGGACAGAGTGCTGGCCCTGCAGGACACAGGGCCCTCCTTACCTCTCCTACTCATCTTCCCCTGCTGTCCCGTGGCTCACCTGGTCACACAGGTCACCCGCAAAGCTAGAGTCCTGCCTTTGAGCCTTTTGCCCTTCCCTTAGCCTAGAACACTCTTCACGTGGACTCAGCATAACCGCTGCCTCCTCTAAGAAGCCCTTCTTGACCACTCCACCTAAAAGCAGCCCGGGTCACTAATGATTCACCTTGTTTTATTTTGGGGTGGTTGTTGCACTGTCAACATCTAAATTACCTTACTTGTTTCTTGTTTATAAGCCGTCTCCCTGATTGGATGGTGAGCTTGGCAAAGGTGGGGGAGGTTGGCCTTGGTCATCCTGAGTTCCCTGGCTGGTGCAGTACACAGTAGGCACTCAGTAAGTGTTGAGTTAATGTGCTGGGGGCAGAACCCAGCGTGGCACACTGGGCTTTCTGCTATTTCTGCTCTGATGTGTGTTTTTTTGTGTGTTTTTGTTTGTTTGTTTTTTTGTTTTTGCCTTTCAGGGCCACACCCACAGCACATGGAGGTTCCCAGGCTAGGAGTCCAATCGGAGCTACAGCTGCCGGCCTAAGCCAGAGCCAAAGCAACGCAGGATCTGAGCCATGTCTGCGACCTACATATACCACAGCTCACGGCAACACCAGATCCTTAAGCCACTGAGCGAGGCCAGGGATCAAACCTGCAACATTATGGTTACTAGTAGGATTTGTTTCCACTGTGCCACAACGGGAACTCCAGCTGTGTGGTCTTTGAGCAAAGCTTTTACTGCCCTGGACGTCAGGCCCACTGTTGTCCCAAACAGTAGGACCTATCATGCCCTCCCTGCTTCTCCCCTGGCCCTCAGCATTACCCTTGTTACTGGGGTTGTGGAGACATGCAAAGAACAAGTTCTGAGTCAGACCTAAGTTCAACTGCAGCTCAGCTACTTAATTCATGTATGACCTTGAGCAAGTCACTCTATCTCTCCAATCTCAGTTTCCTGTGAGATAAATGGGGCTAATAATAATACCGACATCTCTTCCAAGGACTGGGGAGAAGTAAACATATGGAAAGCACTTAGCAGAATGCTTGGCACTAAATAAATGGAATAGCTAACATTGCCAGGTGTTAATGTTATTATTATTGTTTTTATTGTTAGGGAGGCCACATGGTGCAGTGGTCAAGAATATGGAAGAGGGGGCACTGAGGCTGGGGCTTTGAGGGATGAGTAGGAGTTTGCCCAGCCATCTGAATTCAAATCTCATTTACACTCTGTTTGACCCTGAAGAAGTCACTTCAGTCTTTTGGATCTCAGTTTTCCTATCTACAAAATGGGGATAAAATGGTCCACACCTTGCTATGGGTCACTATGGTACACCAATGGTGTTATTCAATAATGTTAATATTAGCTATTATTATTATTATTTACTGCTATGATTCTCACAAAGCAACAGACATGGTCTTCCCCAGAAGTCACTCTGTCCACCCCTCAGCCTTATTTTGGCAAAGATAGAACCCAGAGCCCCTTAAGACAAGCTCAGAACTCGAGACTTGACCATCAGAGTAGCAAGGAGCCAGCGATGGTTCTAGTGATTGGGCAGCAGGCAGCTTCCAGGTTGGGGAAAGAAGAGGAGAGGCTGGGTTCCCACCTCTGGCCAGGCCTGAGGGGTCTGCTGGGGGTGTCTGAGCCTGCACCCTCCCATGAGGCCGCCTCACAGGCTGGCCCCCAGCCTCCACAGACGCGACATCGGAACCAGCTGTGCTATCCAGATGTTCCTGGTTTAGCCCCAGATGTGCGTCACTGGCTTGTGCCTGCCCTGGCCTCCCCATTCCCCCCCCCATGGGGTGGGGCTGGGCCCTGGGGCTCTCCAAGGGAGGGGGCACATTTTTGCAGACTGTGGAATTTGTTTCTTGTTTTGCAGAACAGTTGAATTTGCCCTGAGAGAGGCCCAAGCCCCGCCCATTGTGGGGCCTCAGTTTCCCCATCAATGGAACCCTAGGGAACCCCCAGGGGCCAGCTGAGGAAAGGCGATGAGCAGGGCTGCCCCAGGAATAGGCCCAGCTGCCAGCCCCGGAGCTGTCAGCACTGATGGAGGAAACCAGAGACCAGGCCTGCAATCACGCATGTCACGCAAGCCAGACCTGCGGGACTTCATTGAATTAAATGGCCCTCCCAATGAAGAAAAGGTCCCATGCAGCCTGGGAAATTGATGGGAAACTGAGGTTCAGAGACAAGAAGCCTTGCCCTGTGTTATCCAGCCAGGAAGACGCAGAGCAGGGATCTGGATTCAGCTGTCCAGGCCTCACGTGCTGCAGCGCCCAGACACGCCCTTCCTCACAGGCTGGCCCGCACATGCAGCCACCCTGACATCTGCCCATGTGGCTGTCCAGCCTGGTTCACTGGCTCACTCTGCCTGTGGGCAGAAATGACAGACAGCTCCACGAGCTGCCTGGTCATTCCCACAGTGCTTGGTGCCCCCCCCTGCCCCCGCCACAGGCCCTTTCTGAGGATGGGGAAAGAGGTACAGGAGGACCAGAGACATGTCCAGGAGTGAGGTACAGAGGAAGAAGAAAGGTGCCTGTGGAGAGAGGCACCACATGGCCAAAAGCCGGGAAACCGTGGACAGAATTATCAAAGGCTGCCCCAACCTTGAGAGGACCCAGCCCAGGCTATGAAGCCCCCTGCCCAGCAAAGACAGACATGGACCCAGTCACTATGCTGCCTGAGCTGGGAAAGAGGGAAGGGGCTAGGGGGCCATGGCAGGAAACAGGAATGGCTTCTTAGAGGAGGGGCTGTAAGAGCTGGGGCTTTGAAGGATGAATAGGAGTTTGCCTCATGGAGACAGGCCCTGATTCCAGGCCTCCCCCAGACTAGAGAGATGAATGGATGGAGGGAGGGTTCCTCTCCTCTCCTGGGAACAAGCCAGAAGCAAGTCCCACCCTGAGGCCAGGATCTTTGCTGGATGCAGGCTGTTGACCCCAGGAACAGGTATGCCTAGAGGGTGTTCCCTGAGAAGACCTGTGGAAAGGTGGAGACCTGGAGTGTTGCCAGGACATCGAGATAATGAGCAGTGTTTCCTGGCACCATCAAGGAAGCTGCCAGATACACCCACACACCCTCGGCCTAATTGTCTGTTCCATGGCTAATTGGAAGAACTTAGCTGGCTATGTGACTCTGGGCTACTCATTGCCCCTCTTTGCGCCTCAGTTTCCCCTCCCTTAGTGCCCCAGCCCTCTGTGGCCTCCAGCTAGAAGAGGACGTCCAAGCCAGATCCCTCTTGCTGCAGTTCACACTGCCCTGGCCCCCAGAAGGGAGGTGCTCTCTTCCCCGGGCCATGAGGATTCTCCAGGGTCTGGACATTGTTGGCTTGGGAGGGGACCCCCTGCCAGGCCCTGTCTGAGCAGGTGTGAGCCTGGGCTGGGTACCAGTGGCCAGGGCGGGCTCTTCTCGCTAGGTCGCTCTGCCTCTCCCCTCCCCGCCTCGCAGCTCACCTTGTCTGTGCAGCTCACCCCCCCACCCCAGGATCTTTCAGCCTAAGGCCCGCGAGCAACGGCAGCGTGTTCATGTGTGTGCCCGGAATGCGGGAAGCCGATGAGGACAGGCACGCCTGTACACGCACAATTTCAAACACTCACGGGAGGGTTTGGAGGTGGCGTGTGTGTGGTGTGCTCATTCTCCGTGTCAGCGTGCAAGAGACAGTGAGTGAGGGTATGAATGAGCTTGAGTGTGTAGGAGCGTGAGTATTGAAGGCATGTGGGAGCTCCTGAGGGTATGAGAAAGTGTAAGGGCACCCGAGTGGGCATGAGTGGGGCACTTCCCGAGTGCAAGTCTATAGTGTGCTCACACATGAGTGTGTGAGTGTGGTAATATTTGAATGTGATCATGTTTGAGTGTGGTGTAAAATACCCATGTGTAAAAGTGTGAAACACTGGCATGCGAGTGTGGTGGTGGTCAGGTGTGTGAGTGCAATCCTGTTTGAGGGCGTGAGTATGAGAACACTGTGTATGTGGGGTGGCATTTGTGCATGTGAGAGTGTGTCTGGTAGTATCCCAGAGTGTGCAATAGTGTTTGGGTGCACCTGAGAGTGTGTGCGCGTGAGTGGGTCAATGTGTGAGTGTGAGAATGCTGGCTGTGTGAGTGAACCCACCTCCCCACGACACAAGCACACTGATCGAGCACACCTGGTCCCCTCCCCGTGCCCTCTGCCTCGCCCGCTCCCAGTCAGGTCCATGCCAGACACAAACCAGTTAGGTGACCCCCTTACAGAAAGGCTCATTGTTAGCAGACGCTTATCAGCCGCACCTGTTGGGTCCCCTCCACTGGTGGCCCCCTGCTTTCCTGACCCCCATTAGAGCTCCGGGGGGGTCTGCGGCTCCAAGGCCACCAGAGGCTCCCATGCTGGACTATCTTGGGACTGGCGACTCATCTACCTTCTCAGTCCCGAATTTTAGGCCAACTCTGTGCAGGGCTCTTGTTCCAGCCTAACAGGGAATCTGAGGCACGCTACTCCAGGATTTGGGTGTGAGGCAAGCAAGGTGTGTGTGTGGGGGGGGGGGCAGAGAGAGCTTTGACCACCTGAGGTCTTGGGCCTGAGCGGGTTTCCTTGCCCGTCTCCCTCTCCCAGGAGGGGTGAGGCCACCAGAGTGCTAATCTCAGCTCTGTGACCCTGGACAGGTCACTTCACCACTCTGGGTCTGTTTCCCCATCTATAAAATGAGAATAAGGACCCTTGTGAGGTTGAAATGACTTAATAATGTCCTTAAGGTTGTAGAATGGGATCTGGCATAAAAGGGACGTTCATTAAAAATAAACGCAGTGGGAGCTCCCCCTGTGGTGCAGTAGGTTAAGGACCTGGCATTGCCACAGGTGCGGCATAGGTTGAAGCTGTAGCTCAGATTCCGGAAACTTCCATATGCTGCAAGTGCACCCAGGGGGAAAATTTGGTTTCTTTTTAAAAATTAAAAATTTAATTTATTTTTATTTTTTTGTCTTTTTAGGGCCTCACCCAGGGCATATGGAGGTTCCCAGGCTAGGGGTCGCATCAGAGCTGCGGCTGCTGACCTACACCACAGCCACAGCAAGGCCAGATCCTTAATCCACTGGATCGAAGGATCAAAGCTGCGTCCTCACAGATACTAGTCGGGTTTGTTACCACTGACCCACAACAGGGACTCCCAAAGTATAATTTCTTTAGAAATAAATACATTAAATAAAGGCCATGGGTCTGGGCACCTGAAAAATTTCCGCTTGCTATACAACTTTGAGAGTGAAATCTCCCCACAACCCTGGTCACCTCCCTGCCCTCACCTCCTCCTTCATTCACTCTGCTCAAACACAAGGCGCTGCCTTGATTGTTCCCTCCCCAAGCTAGGCATAGTCCTGCCCCTCAGATCTCCAAGCTGGCTCATGTTTGTTGACACGTCCCGGAGTTGGGGAGCTCATTCCCCACTGTCACCACCAACAGCAATAAGAATGGCAGTATCAAATACCACCAGGAGTGGGAAGTCCTCGGAATGAGTCTACAGCATTTGCTTGCCCCACGTGGTGTGTGTCAGGTCAAAGAACCCAGGTGTGAATAACAGACCCTTTCCTGGCTGTGCCCTTGGCCAAGCCCCTGCCTCGGTTTTCCCAGCTGTAAAATGGAGGTTATATTGCTTCCTTCCTGGGCTCAGTACCGGGTCTGGTTCACAGCAGGCTCTTAATAAATATCCTTTTACTTACTGTCTGGTGAGTGTAGCTCCTATGCCGGGGGCGTCCATGGGTGGGAGGGGGGAGAGGCGGTTCCAGCCCTACTGCCCTTAACCACGCCCCCCGCAGGCGGACACATGCAAATTACACGCAAATGAAACGCGAATAACTGCTCGGCTCGGCGCCTGCCTGCCTGCCTGTGCGGCCCGAGGCGCGCGCGTGGGGGCGCCCGGCGCCCCGCGGCCGAGCTCAGGCGCTGACCGCGGTCCAGCCGGGCTTTCAGTGCTCCGTGTAAATGTTTACACCGGGCCGGCCGCCAGGCCCCGCGCGGGCCGACACTAGGCAGCCGGGCGGGGGAATGTAAACGCGGGCTGGGGGCCACCCAGCGGCGGGGAGCTTCTCAGACAGGGTGGAGGTGTGGGGCGCGCATGGGTTATTAAACATCTACTGCTTGCTCCGAGCACGACGCGACTTAGGCAGCCACAACTCTGAGTAATCACTGCCCTAACGGGGGGAAGCTTAGGGCATTGTGGACGCCCAGAGGGTGCCCCTGCGCCGACCTGGGGCTGGGGAGGAGTAGTCAGGGAAGGCTTCCTGGGGGAGGCGCCCTCCACGCTAAGACTGAAAATGGAATGCGAGTGGGCCGCAGAGGAGAAGAGTATGTTCTGGATAGAAGGGCCTGGTCGTATTACAAAGGCCTGGGGTGGGGGGTGTCAAGGGCAGCTTTGGTCCATTGCTGCCCACTTCTGGGGCATTAGTTTGTGGTTCAGAGTGGCGCAGGAAGTCACTCCCAGGGACATCTATTTGTCTAAATCCCAGGATTCCTACCTCCCAGACGGTATACTAAGCACCACGTCTCCTCGCCGCCCTAGTCCCACAGTGCCCCCTGCTGGGGACGGCCTCACCTCCTTCCATTCTTCCCCAAGCTCACTGGGCTCCAGCCACCCCAGCCTCCTGGTTAAACTGGCTACACCTGGTCCCACCCCAGGATCTCTGCACTGGCTGTTTCCTCTGCCTGAGGTGCCACTCTATTCTGCCTGGCCACCTCCTACCTTTGTTCAAATCTCAACTTTCCTCAGTCCTTAGGAAAGCACTCTGGGCCCCCCAGATGGGGATGGTTCCCACGTTAACCCTGGCACAGCTCCCACGCCCTCCTTGGCAGCGTTTTTCATAGCACTGTTCATTGGTTCCTTGATATATCCCTTCTATGTTATTATTGATCGTTGAGCAGGAGGGGTTCAAAATAAGAGGCCCCACTGTATCCCCAGTGCCTGACCAAGTACCCTGTGTCCATTCACTTGTTGCCTGACAGACGGAGGCCGTGTGGCTGACCATCCCGTGCACGCAGGCCGAGGATGCAGCGCTGGAAGGCGGCGGCCTTGGCCTCGGTGCTCTGCAGCTCGGTGCTCTCCATCTGGATGTGTCGGGACGGCCTGCTCCTCAGCCACCGCCTCGGACCCGCGCTGGCCCCGCTGCGCCGGCCCCCTCGCACCCTGGACGCCCGAATCGCCCGCCTGGCCCAGTGTAAGCCCTTCCCCCTGTCTTGGGTCAGACACCCCCAACATCGGAGCGGCCACAATCGTGGAATTCCACGCAGTGGAGCGGGGCCGCCGAGGCTTATTTTAGATGGGGTGGGGGGAGGATGCAAATCCCCCCAAAGGCCTGGCAGGGGCGTCGGATGGGATGGCTCCTGGGAACTGGGGTCTCTCAGCTCAGCTGTCACAAGGAATTAGGCTCTAGCCCTTAGGGGCCAGGGGGCCAGATGGAGATTAGACCTGGGCATTCGGCCCGGGCGGCCCTGCAGCGCAGCGGGGGGTGGAGGGAGAGGGAGGCTGGACCCAAGGCCCTAGTGACCTGCCAGGGTGGACAGGGACCAAGGGGAGGGGAAGATGAGAGAGAGACCTAGAAATAAGAAGAGACCTAGAAGGGGGGAGAGAGAGAGAACAGCACAGAGACACAGGATGGGAACAGGCAGGGAGGTAGAAAAGTGGACACGCCCACTGGGGGGCGTGTCCACCCTGCTCCCCACTCTCCCCTGGCGCCTGCCCTCTGCAGGTTCTGTGGGTCCAGGGCAGTGCATGGGCCCCGACCTTGTGTGCACGCGTACATGTCCTCGCAAGCACCCGCACAGATGGAGGGGGAGTTAGGAGCAGGGATGGGGGGGCGCATACATGGACCCTTGTGGGTAGGGGTTGCGTGCACGCCTGTGTGCACGTCCACACCCGCCCTGCCAGCCCACACAATCCTTCTTTCTTGTCTTTACAATGGACAAGGGTGGGTGGCCTCCGGCGCAGTCTCCACTTCCGCCTCCACCACTCCCTCCTATAGGCATCAAAGTCCTTCCCAGGACACTGGGTCCCAGGGACCCGGGTGGGCCCCCTAAAGTTAGCGCTCCAGGCCCTGGGGGCAAAGCACCAATAGTGGAATTTCAGGCACAGCAGAGGATTTTGGCTCATGGTCAGCCCCTGCCTGCCTGGCATCCTGTCCTTGGACCCAGCCCTACTGAGGGAAGGGAATGGCTCCCGATCCCCCCAAGTCGAATGTCCTAGGCCCTGGGACTAACGCGCTGATGGTGGAATTTCAGGCTTAGGCCTGGGGGTGCAGATCTCACCTCTTTGTGTTCCAGACCCAGCATACGTGGCTAGGCCTGCTGGAGGGAGGTAGACAGATATACTAGAATATCATTGTTTATCCAAAATTCACATTTAACAGGGCATCTGTATCTTATCTGGCAACCCCTGAGTTAACTCTCTGGATACACAACTTTGGGGTGGGGACACTAAGTGTTGGAATTGTAGGCTTCAGAAGTGAGCTAGGCTCAACCCAACTCCAGAGCAGGCAGTATGGGGCACCCTGCTCCTGCCCCTGGGCTTCAAGAACTCAGAAGATGCTGCTTGGTTACCCACCCACCCCAACTTTCTACCTTCCCAGCCCCAGCTAAATGGGGTCCCTATAAGCCTCACGGAGCACATAGGGAAACTGAGGAAGAGAACAGGGCCAGTGCCTGCCTGAAACTACAAGGCCGAGAGTGGCAGAGCAAGACCCCCTGACAGCCCTTTCCCCTCGGGCCTCCCAGTAAGCCATTTCTTTTGACAGCCAGGTGCATCAGCCTTGGGGACAGGCGGGGGCTAAACTCAAGATTTCCTCTCTCAACCACAAGTGTGATTGCCACCTGCTCAGGGGCCGGGAGCCCCCTGCCTGCAGATCTGCAGCCGATCATCACTGTCTGCCATTCCAAAGTCTGCACTTCTCTCCTGGGGCAGAGGAGTATGGGGGAGGGGGAGGGGCAGGGCCAGCCTCTTGGGAAATAAATTTAGGCCATGGGGCCCTGGGAATCTAAGGCTTGGGGCAACTCCTGGCAGCTATGGGAGCAGAGGGCTGGAGTTGGACCAAACTTGGGCACACGATGGAAGTGGGAAGGCTGCTGTTTGGGCTCATCTCTCTTTCTCTGTGCCACATGCTCATGGTGTGGCCTCCAGCAAGTCTCTGCCCTTTTGGATGCTCAGTTTCCTCACCTACAACACGGGAGGGGGGGTCTCCCTGACACCAGCGGCTGCCTCCTCAAGAGGTGAGGTCCCCACATAGGACCTCAGTGCCTGCTACTCCTCGGTGCCTTCTGAGAAGCCCGCACAGCCCCAACTTGGTTTTGTGAAGAGGGAAACCGAGTTCTGCTACACAGTGGAGCAGCAGGGACAGGTGGAAGATTGTGAACAGGCCAGGGGTTCAGAGATGTGGGGGCTTTGGAACCTCAGAGGGTGAGCAAGAGACCACGATAGCTCAAGCTTCCTGATGGTAGCTGGAGTGTGGGAAACAGTGCCCTGGGCAGCTCTGCATAGGGGTGTGGGCAGCTGGAGCCCAGCGGGGACAGGGATTTAGATCACCACACCACCTGCTGAGCCCTCCCTTTCTTTTCTGCAACCGGGTAAGAGCAGCTCAGTGAAAAGGGGAACAATCCCCAATGCTGCCCTGCATAGGGATGGGGTCCCCAGAGAGTGCTGGGGCAGGGCGGGGGGGGGGGAGGAGTTGCCTAGTGGGAGACAGTCACCCAGGTCAGCTCAGCTTAAGGTGGGGGCAGGCTGGAAAAGTGGTACAGGGCACCCGGGAAGGATGTACCAGGTTCTGAGTAGTCCATCATAGGTGTAGGGTCCAGAAAAGGGGACACGGCATAAGGATCTGGATATGCACCCCTTACACCTCCCGAGAAGATGCATGAGCCGGAATCCGGGAGCGAGATAAAAGCGGTCCGGAAAAGGTGCACTAGCGTCTCCACAAAGGTCCGTTTTTGCATGGGAACAGCGAGGGGAGAGGGCTCCCTCCGACTCCCTCCCACCCACCCACTGACCCCCCCCCCACCCCCTTCTCTCCTTCCGCTTGCAGACCGTGCACTACTGCAGGGCGCCCCGGACGCGGTGGAGCTGCGCGAGCTGACGCCGTGGGCCGGGCGGTCCCCAGGTTCGCGCCGTCGGGCGGGGCCCCGGCGGCGGCGCGCACGCGCGCGGTCGGGGACACGGCCGTGCGGACTACGCGAGCTCGAGGTGCGCGTGAGCGAGCTGGGCCTGGGCTACGCGTCGGACGAGACAGTGCTGTTCCGCTACTGCGCAGGCGCTTGCGAGGCGGCCGCGCGCGTCTACGACCTGGGGCTGCGGCGCCTGCGCCAGCGGCGGCGAGTGCGGCGGGAGCGGGTGCGCGCGCAGCCCTGCTGCCGCCCGACGGCTTACGAGGACGAGGTGTCCTTCCTGGACACGCACAGCCGCTACCACACGGTGCACGAGCTGTCGGCGCGCGAGTGCGCCTGCGTGTGACCCTACCTCACTGGGCCCGGCGAGATGGTGGCCACGCCTCCCGTCCCGACGGCACCCACCGTCTGGCCTGGCAAGCCCCACGACGGACTGCCCATGGGCAGAAGATGCCGTCGAGGCCTCAGGACTCTCGTGATAACTGTACTAAAATAAAGAGTGTAAAATCGAGCCCTAGTTGTGATTCTGCCCCCCACCCCGGGGATGCCCACCTCTTGGAGGAGCGAGGGTGTGTGGGGAGGAGGCGCCACCTCCATTGGGAAAATGGGGACGGATGTAGGTACCACCTGCAGGATGCTGGGAGGATCCCATTTGCTCTGGGGGAAAAGGAAAGCAGATGCAAAGAGGATCGTAGTTCCAGGGTTCAAAAAGGAAAATGGGGTAAATAGAGGAATGTCAGCAGGGACCCTTTCTCTCACCTCTCTGCAGGTCCCCGTGCCCTTCCCCGTGTGTCCCATCCTCACCTCCCTGCAAGGTATCTTTCTGGGTTGGAAAGATGGAGCCACAGTGCAGATGGGAAGACTGAGCTCCAGGCCTCTCTCACCTGACAGGCCTCCTCAGCTCCCACCAGGGTGAACTCTGAGCCACTATCTCCTTTCACTTGCTAAAAATATATGTGTGTGCTGCCCATCTCCCTATGGGCTGGGTTGGGCTGGCGCCAACTCCATCCAGCCCCAAACCGGCGCCTGCTGGGGCCAAGCTGGGTCCCCAGGGACCTAGGTCCTAGGGCCATAAAAGCTCTGGCCAGAGCTCCAGGGAGAATTTACAATGAGTACCCCGCGCAGAATGGAAAAAGCGGTGCGGTGTTTAGATTTGCCTGCGGGTCACCTTGATGCTTGGCAGGCCCAGGACGACGTGGGGTGTTGGGTTCTCGGCGGATGGGGAGAGGGCGGCAGGTCCTACAGTATGAGGAGGGCCTGGGACGAAGGAGGGTGTAGAGAGCCCCACTTTGGAGACCAGATGCCTCAGACCCTTCCCAGCAGACTGGGGAGGCGGGTGTCCGGCGCGCACAGTTCCCCCTTTGCCCAGACAGCTTTCCTGAGGACCTGGTCTCCTCTCCTCTCCTCTTCCCTCCTCCCACTCCCAACTGGGGCTCCAGAGAGAGCAGCCGCTTCCCTCCCTTACTGCTGTCTCATAGACTGGCCCCGCCTCCCCTTTCCCACACATCTCTGCTCAGAACCACCTTCTAAACATCATATCCTTCCCAAACTCAATCACCATCCTGAAGCTGAAGGGTTCGAATCACAAGCTGCCCCCAGGGAGGTCCACGCAGGCTGGCAGGCACATCCCCAGCTCCCTTGTGCCCAAGACCCCTGGCTGCAGCAGGAGACACTGGAGGCAGCTAACAGGCAGGACTTCCAGGGAGCCCTGAGAGCAAGGCTCCGAGGCCAGGCCCCAGACGGTGGGTGGTCTGCTTGGAAGGCAGTTCCAGGGCAGGCTGGCTGGCCGGGGTCCCCAGCCACCCCCACAGTCTTCTGACTCTGAGGTTTTGGGTGGTGGATTCCTATACCATTTGGGCTGACTCAGCTTGGCTGTGGCAGAGAGGCCAGAGTTCTCAGATGCTGCAGAAGCTGAGCCTCAGTTTCCCTGTTCTAGAGGGCCCAGAGCTTTAGAGGTGGGAGTTGCTTGGCCCAGGACACAAGGACACACAGCAGGAAAACTGGTCTCGGAGCCCAGGTCTGGGCCCCTGAAGCTTGGCTGCCTCAATATGAGAGGGAGGGAGAGAGTATTCGCATACACCAGAGAGAGAGAATGAGTGTGTGCGTGTGCGTGCATGCACTCTCCTGGGGCCTCCTGGGACCTCAGCATCCTCGTCTCCCACTCGGATCAAACCACAGGGCACTGGCCCAGCCCACCAGAAAACTGGAACATAAACAGAGCTGCCCCCACAGACCCCAGGGATGGGGTTCTCAGCAGTGCACACCACACACACACACACACACACACACACACACGCTCACAGGGCACACCCACATGGGGCTTAGCAAACAGGATCACATACAGACCCAGGGCCCACATGCTTACATGCTCAGTGGACATTCACACTCAGAATGGGGGACCCTCAAAGTCACTTTATCTGAAAAAACACATGGGGCCGCACATTCAGTCACACAGAGCCGTGCGCCAAGCCCCACATGGTCATCACTTGTCATACCCACTCATAGTCATAAGCACAGCATCACACCCTCTCCCTCCTTCAGGGGGGGGGGGGGCAGTCCCTGCCCCTCTATCCTTGTGCTGGGTGTAGAAGGTCCCTTTGTCCCAGCCCTGCTCTGTGTGGACCGCTAGACTGCTCAGCCCCCACACTCCCACCCCCTCTAGACCTCGGTCCCCCATCCTGCCTTGACCTTGAGGGTTTTTCTCTCTTGGGGCTGGACCATTCTCGGTTGTAGGGAGCTGTCTGGGCACTGCAGGCTGTTGAGCAGCATTTCTGGCTCCCCATCTACTCGATGCTATCATCCCATTCTTTCTTTTTTTTTTTTTTGGCTTTTCTTGGGCCGCTCCCACAGCATATGGAGGTTCCCAGGCTGGGGTCCAATCAGAGATGCAGCCGCTAGCCTACACCACAGCTCACGGCTACACCAGATCTGAGCCGCGTCTGCGACCCACACCACAGCTCACGGCAACGCTGGATCATTTAACCCACTGAGCAAGCCAGGGATTGAACCCACAACCTCATGGTTCCTAATCGGATTTGTTAACCACTGAGCCACAACGGGTACTCCTATCATCCCATCCTTATCTGTAACAACTACAGACATCCCTAGGCCCAGGGAGCAGAGTCGCCCCGGGGCGAAAACCACCGATCTGGAGGTAGGGAAGACATGCATTCCCATCTGGAAAATAGTGTCATGTTGCCACCTGCTTAGCCCAGAGGCGGTTAATTAACAACAGCCACAGTAATCACATGCAAATCCATCAGCACTATCACTAAGGACACTAAGGCCAGTTCCCCAGGGGGTGAGTGACCTAGTTGGGGAGGTCCCCAGCAGTCATGGCCCCTGGCAGGTAGCCCTCCATTAGGGGGAGCTCCTCAAAAGCCATTTCCCAGGGAGGCAAGATTCCTGGCATCAGAGGTGCCTGGCAGGAGAAGCCACCGGTAAGCGAAAGCTCCAGCCACTTATGCCCCCAGGCTCCCGGCAGCCCAGGCCCCAGGTTGCCTGGCTTATGTGAACCAAGACGCGATGCTGGGCACTGTCTGGTAGCTGGGCTCCTGCTGCAGCCGCCAGCAGGCCTTACAGAACATCAAGGCCCAGCTGAAGAATTGAGGCCGCAGGGTCTCCCGCCAGCGGAAGTAGCCCAGATAGCGGGCGTCGTCCTTGTCCAGTGCCAGCAGATACTGGGCCAGTTCTTTGGGGCTCTGGAAGTCATTGATGTGGATGAAGGCTTCGGGGGGCAGGAACTGTTCGTAGTTCCTCCGGCTGGGGCCCAGCACCACGGGCACGGCCCAGGCCAGCAGGGCGTTTCTCCATAGCTTCTCGGTGATGTAGTCAGTATGCAAGGAGTTCTCAAAAGCCAGGTAAAACTTGTACTGGGACAGCTGCGTGGTCATGGCTGACGAGGGCAGTGGCTTGTGGGAGCGCCCATACACATCCACTTGGAGGTGGGCCTGCAGCTGCCGGTAGTAGCGCACCCTGACCGAGTCCTCCCTCCAGTTGGACACCACCCAGGCCACCAGCTTGTTCTTGGCCGAGATGTTGAGCTGCACGTCCACAGGCTGGCCGGGCCATGGCTCGAGCCATCCGTATGGCATGAAGATATCAGAGTCCCTGCGGTAGGACATGGTCAGGTTGAAGTACCCGTCCAGGGCCTTGAGCTGTGGGCAGTGGCTGGGCGATTCCATGCTGAACCAGACCCAGCGCTGGCCGGGGGGCCGAGGGGAAGGCGGGAGCTGCCTTCGGGGGTGGGAGCTGACCTCCCGGTGATGCACGAGGACTGCATCTGCCCGGGGGTACTCCCCGCGGTTGTCAGTCAGCTGGCAGTCGGCCGTGCCAGGCCGCAGCTCCGAGCAGCGAGACACAGCCACCCGGACATGGAAGGGCCACGTCCACAGCAGCAGAAGCAGGGGTGGGTGGCTGGAGGGCGCCGCTGTGGTCTGGCAGGGGGCCTTTGCTTCAGGGGCCCATGTGGGCGCGTCCTGGGACACACGCAGGTAGGAGAAAAAGCACAGAGCCAAAAGCAGCTGCAAAAACAGCCAAGGGAGATAGTGACGCCAGGAACATTTTATCTTGGCCGAGTCAAGGGGATCCATGGATCAGAAGAGCTGGGAGGAGGGGAGAGCAGAGACCACATCATTGATAACAAAAGTAATAACACATGCCTAGCAGGCAGATACGGGTTACCATGGTCAATCTTCACGAGTTCTGCATTTTTAACGGCCGCACCCTGGGTATATGGCATCTGGAAGATCCGGGCCAGGGACAGAACCTGTGCCTCCATAATGACCTGAGGTGCTGCAGTTGGACTTTTTTTTTTTTTTTGTCTTTTTGCCATTTCTTGGGCTGCTCCCACGGCATATGGAGGTTCCCAGGCTAGGGGCCGAATCGGAGCTGTAGCCACCAGCCTACGCCAGAGCCACAGCAACGCGGGATCCGAGCCGCGACTGCAACCCATACCACAGCTCACGGCAACGCTGGATCCTTAACCCACTGAGCAAGGCCAGGGATCAAACCCGCAACCTCATGGTTCTTAGTTGGATTTGTTAACCACTGTGCCACAATGGGAACTCCTGCAGTTGGATTCTTAACCAGCAGGAGGCACTGTTATTATTCCTATTTTACAGATGATAAAACTGAGCCCAAGGGACTCAGAGCGAGGAAATGGCAAAGCTGGAATTCCCCCCCCCCCCCCCCCCGCCCCCGCCCGCCGCCCAGGGCCACAGCCTCAGCACATGGAAGTTCCCGGGCTAGGGGTCAAATCGGAGCTGCAGCCACCAGCCTACCCCAGGGCCACAGCAACACCAGCCACATCTGCAGCCTACACTGAAGCTTGTAACGCTGGATCCTTTACCCACCGAGCAAGGCCAGGTATCGAACTCGCATCCACATAGATACTAGTGAGGTTCTTAACCAGCTGAACCACAACAGGAACTCCCAGAGCTGAAATTCTAACCAAGAGCATCTGGCTCCACAGTCTACTTTCTCCTAGCAGCTAGGAAACATGACCTCTTGACCTGGGATAGGTCCCGCCTTGACCTTGACCCTGCACTTGCCCAGCTTTCCCAGCTTCTTCCCCAGCCTGGGGAGAACACAGAGCAGGTTATGAGATGTAGGACCCTTTGCTGAAGTGGCTGCCATGCTTGCATCTGGACAAACATCTCCAACAAAATACAAAGAAACTGTAAGAGACTAAAAATAACTGCTGACATGCGCAGTCTCTGCAAATTACCAGAAAGAAGATACAAAAAAATCAAAAAAACCCAACTGCCATTTCTGAAGATCAAAGAGCAAAAGCCAGGTATTAGGCACGTCCCCTGCACATACCACCACCAAAAGGGTGGGGAGACCACCTAAGCCACCCCTCTGGCCCCACCCCTATCCTCACCCCATAAAAAGAACCAGCTTGGCGTTCCTGTTGCGGTGCTGCGGTAATGAATCTGACTGGTATCCACGAGGACACGGGTTCGATCCCTGGGCTCGCTCGGTGGGTTAAGGATCCAGCGTTACCGTGAGCTGTGGTGTAGGTCCTGTGATCCATGGCTTGGATCCAGCATTGCTGTGGCTGTGGTGTAGCTTAGCAGCTACAGCTCCAATTTAACGCCTAACCTAGGAAACTTTATATGCCTCTGCTGCGGCCCTAAAAAGACAAAAGACATAAAAAAACAAAAACAAACAAACAAAAAACAAAAAACACCCCAAACCCCTGCGACCCAGCCCTCCCAAGATACCACCGATCCTGGTGCGCCACAGTGGGAACTCCTGAACCTTTTTTTTTCAGTGTCACCTTGTTTAGCGAGCGCGCCTACCTGGCCCTGGGGGCCTCAGTCCCCTCATTCGGGCAACACTTTCCCCTCTCCCTTGTCCCTTTCCCTCTCCTGAGGTCTCTCTACTTTTCCTTTGTCCTCTCCTACTTCTAGCATGGACACTGGGCAGTTACAGAATCACTCCTCTCATTTGTGAGACCTGCTCCCTCTGGGCAGCAATGACTCACCCGGACGGTAACAAGCAGGTGGGGGAGGCTTGCCTCACCCAGTGTGGATGCTGGTGCAGGGGGGTCTCCCTGATTTATGAACGTGACGGAGGTTCAAACCTCTCGTCTATAGCGGCTGGAAGTCCAAGATCATCCCAATACACTCACCTTTATTTCCTTGCTGCCTCCTCCTCTTTTTCTGTCTTGTCTGGCTCTCCCCCCCTTACCTCTCCCTTGAGCCTTATGCTCCCATTCCCTTTACCAAGAAAACTTTGTGTTTAATTTCTGTCAGTGTTATCTTTGTGTCAGGTAGTTTTGGACTGTCCAACTGTTCTGGCAAGTCTGTGAAATTGTGAGCGTGGTGGAGCCTCGTACAGCCTCCACTGGCTGAGATTCCCAGACTTAGATTACTTGGTGGGGTTTTAAAGAGCAAAAAGGAAAAGAAAAAAAAAGAAGAAGAAGAAAAAAGAAAGGAGCTTGCATTTTCCCTCCTCTGCGTTTGCAATGTAACTATTCTGCCTGTAGTGCCCCAGATTTGGGGGGAGGGGACAAGAACGAGGGCTTTTAAAATTCATGCTGGCGTTACTGTGAGCTATGGTGTAGGTCGTAGAAGCGGCTCCAATCTGGATGTCGTGTTGCTGTGGCTGTGGTGTAGGCCAGTGGCTGCAGCTGCAATTAGACCCCTAGCCTGGGAACTTACGTGTGATGCGGATTCGACCCTAAAAAAAAAAAAAAATTCAAACTGGAAAACTGAGATCTGATCTCTGGTTCAGTCTGTCTTTAGGTAAAATTAATGTGTAAATGAGCTGTATTTAATTGGTTTAAAGGAAATGGAGGAGTTATAGACATTCTCAGAAATGTAAAAGAAACTCACCAGAATCCTCTTTAGGCTCATGCGATCTGGGAAGTTTTTGGGTTTTTTTTTTTTTTTTTTGCTTTTTAAGGCTGTGCCTGCAGTATATGGAGGTTCACAGGCTAGGGGTCCAACAATAGGAGCTCAGCTGCCAGTCTATACCACAGCCACAGCAACAACGGGATCTGAGCTGCGTCTGCCACCTACACCGAAGCTCATGACAATGCTGGATCCTTAACCCACTGAGCGAGGCCAGGGATTGAACCTGCATCCTCATGGATCCTAGACAGGTTCATTAACTACTGAGCCACAACGGGAACTCCCAGACCATTTCAAATAAGATAAAATATTGGAACATCAATTGCTGAACAGGTCTAAATTTACCTACTTTTGTCTTCTTATGAGAGAGAAACTAAAGACATTTGGTGCCGCCCTGAGATGTTGTCTAGAAATCTACAGAACGCTGATGTTAAAGACAGTTCACAGTTGCTTAGGAATGTAGGACATGTGCTGTCAGTAAAAAGGCATGAGGAATGGAAATAC
Organism: Phacochoerus africanus; assembly: GCF_016906955.1. Lineage (NCBI taxonomy): Eukaryota > Metazoa > Chordata > Mammalia > Artiodactyla > Suidae > Phacochoerus > Phacochoerus africanus. The sequence continues at coordinate 73,329,677 of NC_062547.1, read as the reverse complement.
ATTTTGTTAAAGGAAAAAAGGTGATTTTTGTCCTAAAGGTGCTTGTTTCTGAAGGAAAAAAGGGACAAAATAATATGGACACAGGAGTTCCCATCGTGGCTCAGTGGTAACAAACAAGACTAGTATCCATGAGGATGTGGGTTCGATCCCTGGCCTCGCTCAGTGGATTAAGGATCCTGTGTTGCTCTGAGCTGTGGTGGTTGTTACAGACTCGGCTCAGATCCGGTGTTGCTGTGACTGTGGCTGTGGTGTAGGCTGGCAGCTACAGCTCCAATTCAACCCCTAGCCTGGGAACTTCTATATGCTGCAGGTATGGCCCTAAAAAGCAATAATAATAATAACAGTAATAATATGGACACAGAAAGTTGCAGAAGCCTTGAGGAAAGGAAACACTATGAAAAGAATTTTGTATATAGTCAGAATTTTCTAAGGTTGGATTAAACTGAACTAGCTAAATGCATTTTAAGAGGAAGCTGATGCAAGACTGGATTTGGTCTCTCTCACTTAAGAGAACAAAGTTTTCCTGGAATGCTGCTTTTGATCACTGAGCGAGTGAGTTTTTGTGCCTTTAAAGTGATCTGTATGTGCCTTTGAAAACTTTTTCCACGTTAGCACAAGGAATGAGTATTGTTTCACAGTAACCTATACTCCTATCTGACTGTTTTAAAGCTTCTTGAAATTTATTTATTTATTTATTTAGCTTTTTTTTTTTTTTTTTTTAGGGCTGCACCTGTGGCAGATGAAGGTTCCCAGGTCAAATTGGAGCTGTAGCTGCTGGTTTATGCCAAAGCCACAACAACGTGGGATCTGAGCTGCGTCTGCGACATACACCACAGCTCACGGTAATGCTGGATCCTTAATCCACTGAGCTCGGCCAGGGATCGAACCTGCATCCTCATGGATGCCAGTCAGATTCCTTAACCGCTGAGCCACGACAGAAACTCCAAAGCTTCTTGAATTTTTTTTTTTTTTGTCTTTTTGCCTTTTCTAGGGCCACACCCGTGGCAATATGGAGGTTCCTGGGCTAGGGGTCTAATCAGAGCTGTAGCCACCGGCCTACGCCAGAGCCATAGCAACGCAGGACCCGAGCCACATCTGCAACCCACAGCACAGCTCACGGCAATGCCAGATCCTTAACCCAGTGAGCAAGGCCAGGGATCGAACCTGCAACCTCATGGTTCCTAGTCGGATTCGTTAACCACTGAGCCACGACGGGAACTCCTTGAAATTTTTGATGGACTTCCCAAATATCAAATTCACTGTTTTTCTTTTTAGGGCCGCACCCACGGCATATGGAAGTTCCCAGACTGGGAGTCGAATCGGAGCTACAGCTGCCGGCCTGTGCCACAGACGTGGCAACACCGGATCCTAGCCACATCTGTGACCTATGCCACAGCTCTCAGCAACCCCAGATCCTTAACCCAGTGAGCAAGGCCAGGGATGGAACCACATTTTCACCGACAGTATGTCAGGTTCTTAACCCCGTGAGCCACAACAGGAACTCTCCCCCAAATATCAAATTCTAATTAAAGTTCTTGTGATTTCTAGTTAACTCTGGAATGCTTCCAAGGGCCCATGGAGCATCCCAAAGAGAGATCCCAAACTACCTGGGTTCATGTGGTATGTTAGTTTACATGGGAACATTGCTTATGTCAGATGGAATCATCAGGTTCTCCCCAGTTTTACTGTAACTGCCAGATAAGGGAAAGGTTTGGGGTTCTTGTGCCATCTAGTTTCTCACTTTCCTCTATGCTGGAAAAAAAAATCCACTATAGGAATACTCTCCCTTTGAGGCCCTCAGGTCCTGACCCCCATGGCATCCTCCATTGCACCCAACTCCAATTTCTCCAGTTCTTTTTTTACATCTCGGATCCTCTTAACTCCAGGCCTCGGCTGCCCAGACATTATTGCCAACTCCCTATTGGGCTGGTCACTTCCGAACAGCTCACATCTTAGGCTTTATCGACGTTTCATCTCAAGGAGGACACCGCAGCACCACAGGGACATAAGCTTTATAGACAACAGATCCCTCTCAAGGAGGGTCCTGGGAATGCTCTGGTTCAAATGTCCCCCTGGGGAACTCCTTATGGAAGGGACTGGGTCCACCAGAGACGCCTGGTTAGGTGATGGGAGAGTAGAAGATGCTCAGAACCCCGTTAGGTAAGAAGGGAATTCAGGGGGACACTCTGACCCCTTTCTGACAAAAGCCTCCTGGTGCACGTCTCCAGGACGCCGGACTGCGTTTGTAGGAGCGCTCTTTCTTGGTTGCAGGTTGCTTGACATGGGAGGATCCTCTTCTAAGCCAGAAGCAACACCTCTGGAATGTATCCCTGAAAACTGGAAGTTTTTCAAAATAGAAGGGAAAAACTTACATTCTATGCCAGCACCACCTGGCCTTTATATATAAAAGTTGGGAAGTGGAAAAAAATGGCCTGAAAATGGATCTCTAAATTATAATACCATCTTGCAATTGGGTCTTTATTGTCGCAAGGTGGGAAAATGGACTGAGAGGTTCCCTATGTGCAAGCCTTCATGGTCCTTTACTAGAACCCCTGCTCTATGCAGCCTCTGTAATCAAAAGCCTGAGGAATCAGAAAACATTTTATTTTATTTTATTTTAATTTTTTAGGGCCACACCTGGGGCATATGGAAGTTCCCAGGCTAGGGGTCGAATCAGAGCTACAGACACCAGCCTACACCACAGCCACAGCAACGCAGATCTGAGCCGCGTCTGCAACCTACACCACAGTTCACGGCAACACCGGATCCTTAACCCACCGAGTGAGGCCAGGGATCGAACCAGCAACCTCATGGTTCCTAGTCGGATTTGTTTCTGCTGCTGCTGCACCACAACGGGAACTCCTCCCTATGCCCCTTTTTTTTTTTTTTAATTTTATTTTATTACTCAAATGAATTTACCACATCTGTAGTTGTATAATGATCACAACAATCCAATGTTACAGGATTTCCATCCCATAACCCAAGCACATCCCCCCAACCCCCCAAAATGTCTCCTCTGGAGACCACAGTTTTTCCCTATGTCCCTTTATATCCTCTGTTGCCCCAGGAGGAGAACACTAGTCCCACCAGGTTAACTCCTCGTGGAAGTTCCTAGCACCCAGGATCAGGGGAAATACGCCCACTTAGGAAAGTGGCACCCTGCGAAGGGCCTGTTAAAGACATGTGACCTTCTCTTGAACCCATTCAGCTCAAAGCAGAGACTGGGCTGATTTTCTGAAGACTGTGGTAAATTTGCTGAAGGGATTTGGGCCCTAACCCTGGCCTTGGATTTAACTTGGAAGGAGGTCCAAATAGTCCCATCTTCTTGCTGTACTCCTGAGGAAAAGCAGAGAATTTGGGCCTCAGCCCAGGGGCACAGCGACCAGCTTGCCAGGGACCAACCCCAGCTGCTATGGGCGGAGACGCAGTCCCAAATCCAGAGCCCCATTGGGATTACAATTCCCAGGAGGGAACAGAGGCCGGGAACCACATGGTTTAATGAGTGTTACAAGCGTTGAGAAAGTGTATCAGAGAGACTGTTAACTACTAAGAGGTTAAAGGGCTGACCAAGAAGAAAGAGAAAATCCCGACCTCTTTCAGGGATGCTCTGTGGAGGCTTTTAGAAAATTTACCAACAACGGGGAGTTCCCGTTGTGGCTCAGAGGTTAACGAATCCGACTACGAACCATGAGGTTGCGGGCTCAATCCCTGGCCTCCATCAGAGTGTAGGCAGGTGGCTACAGCTCTGATTCAACCCCTAGCCTGGGAACCTCCATGTGCCGTGGGAAAAGGCAGAAAGACAAAAAAAAAGAAGGAAAGAAAAGAAAATTTACCAACATTGATCCCTCTGCTCCTGAGGGTCAATCCCTGCTGGGACAACACTTTTTTTATTTTGGGCTGCCCCAAGGCACATGGAGTTCCTGGGCCAGGGCTCAGATCTGACCTGTAGCTGCCGACCTAAGCTTAAGCTGCGGCAGTGCCAGATCCTTAACCCACCATGCTGGGCTGCAGATTGAACCTGTGTCCCAGGGGTTCCCAAGATGCTGCCAATCCTGTTGCACCATAGCGAGAACTCCTGGGACTACATTTTAGCAGCCAGTCCACCCCCGACATTAGGCGGAAACTCCAAAAGTTACAAATTGGGCCCACAAACCTCTATGCCCCAACTCCTAGAGGTGGCCTTTGGGGTATTTAGTAATTGAGATCAAGGTGAGGAGGAAGAGGGAACCCAGCATGCAAAGAGACAGGCCAGGGCTCAAGCTAAACCGGTGGCTATTGCTGTCAGGGCAACCCAAGGGGATCAAGGAAGCTTCACCATCCACCTGGAGAGAAAACCAGCAAGAGAGAACACATCTGGTGTGAGTCAGCCTGCCCCTGGGCCCGAAAGTGCCGGAAACAGCCCCCTGGTCCATGCCCAGTCTGCAAACGGTCACTGGAAATGGGATTGTTCCTAGACCAGAAGAAGGGGGGCCCTTGCTCCTGGGTAGGTCATGCTGGATGACTGAGGCAGCCTAGGGATTCCGGGGGCTCCTCCAGAAATGACACCATCAAAGGGGTGGGCAGACCACCCATGGGTCTGCTCCTTCCTACCCTCGCCCCATATAAGGAACCAGCTCTGGGCTCCCCTCCCAGCCCCCGCCGTGGAGCAGAGCAAGCAAGGGAACCTGTTTGCTGTCACTCCTCCCTGACACAACAGGGGCCCCAATAAAGCCTTGCCTGAAATTTTCCTTTCTGGCCTCTTGTCAATTTTTATTGGCCTCGGAAGGCCAAGAACCCACAGCAGTAACAAGAGGCCCCCCAGTGCCCTGGAAACTTGAATCCAGGGCTCCGTCTGGGAGGGGTATGACCCTCTCGCATTTGAAGGTTATGTGAAGGCTCACAGGGTAGAGGATGAGTTGGGGGAAAGGGCGTTTCTGGAGAAGGAAACAGACCATGCAAAGGCCCAGAGGTGGCAGCGAGCCTGGCCTCTTTTTCAGGAGAGCAAGGGGAGTGCTTAGGGAATAAAGCACTTCAAAGACAGACCACAAAGAGTTTTGATTGTGGAGTAGCGAATCCCATGAGGATGCTCACTGGGTCAGGGATCCGGCATTGTCACGAGCTCTGGTGTAGGCTGACAACTGTAGCTCCGATTCCCCCGACCTAGGCTGGGAACATACATATGCCACGGGTGTAGCCCTAAAAATAAAAAAAGAGAGACTGCCCCTCTGGTCCCACAACTGGGGTCCCACATCCTGGGTGTCTCAGTCTGGCTGATCTTCTTCCACTCCTTGGTCCTTCCCGTGCCTGTAGGCGGTCACAAAGCCCTCGTAGACCCCAGATCTCAACCACCGGAGCAGAAATCTAGGACCTTGGTTTTGCCCCTTTCCACTTCCTGGGCCCCTGGAGCAGATGAGAAAACTGAGGTTGTGAGTGACAAGTATGTCCCTTGCCTGTTACATACAGCTAGAGCCATCATGATCCAGAATCTCCCGTCTTAATGTAATTCTACATTCCTCTCCCACTTTGCAGGTAGAGCTCCGATCAACAGCCTGTCACTGGCCAACAGAACTTTCTGCTGTCATGTTGTAAGCCACACGGGAAGTCCAGAACTTTCTGCTGTCATGGAAATGTTCTATATCTGCACTATGTAGTTTGGTGGCTGCTAGCCCCTATGGTGCTTGAGGAGCTGTTGTGTTGAAGGAACAGAGTTTTTAAAGCTAAATTAAATTCAAGGAGTTCCTTAGTGGCAAAGTGGGTTAAGGATCCGGCATTGTCACTGTTGTGGTTTGGGCACGATCCCTAGCCTGGGAATTTCTGTATGCCTTGGGTGTGGCAAAAAAAAAAAAAAAAAAAAATCTCTTTTAAGACAACATCAAGATAACTGTAAAAACAGGAGTTCCCGTCGTGGCGCAGTGGTTAACGAATCTGACTAGGAACCATGAGGTTGCGGGTCCGGTCCCTGCCCTTGCTCAGTGGGTTAACCATCCGGCGTTGCCGTGAGCTGCGGTGTAGGTTGCAGACTTGGCTCGGATCCCGCGTTGCTGTGGCTCTGGCGTAGGCTGGTGGCTACGGCTCTGATTGGACCCCTAGCCTGGGAACCTCCATATGCCGCGGGAGCGGCCCAAGAAATAGCAAAAAAAACAAAAAACAAAAAACAAAAAAAACCAGTAAAAACAAAAGCAAAACCGGCCCCTGATTCCCCAATGGAATGACTGTAAAAATTCACAGTACCTTTTGGCTGTCCTGGAGGTGCAAATCCGTGCCAATGGTTTATTTTTTTATGGAGTCTAATTACACATTAAGCATCTACGATGAAAATAATGTCTGAATTAGGTGGCTGTGAGTGTAAAATACACATTGGATGTTCAAAACTTAGGATGAGGATGACCCTGTTACATTATCTCAATACTTCTTTCTGTCTTGGCCATACCCATAGAATGTGTAAATTCCCGGGGCCAGGGATCTAACCCACACCACAGCATGGATTCTTAACCCACTGAGCCACCAGGGAACTCTTCAATACTACTACTACTTTTTTTTTTTTTCTTTTTTGGCCACCTCGCAGCACATGGAGTTCCCCGGCCAGGAATCAGATCTGAGCTACTGCTGTGACCCTATGCCCCAAGCTACAGCAATGCTGGATTCTTTATCCACTGTGCCCAGGCAGGGATCAAACCTGCATCCCAGGGCTCCAGAGACGCTGCCAATCCTATTGCACCACAGTGGGAACTCCTTTCTTTTTTTTTTCCCGCTTTTTAGGGCCACACCCGAGGCATATGGAAATTCCCAGGCTAGGGGTCACACTGGAGCTTCAGCTGCTGGCCACAGCCACAGCCATAGCAACACCGGATCTCAGCCTCCTCTGTGACCTTCACCACAGCTCATGGCAACGCTGGATCGTTAACCCACTGAATGAAAGCTGGGATCAAACCCACATCCTCATGGACACTAGTCGGGTTTGTTTCTGCTGTGTCATGACAGGAACTCTGTAAACTCCTCTTTCTATCCTTTTTAATGTGTTTGGTAGAAGACTGGAAATTATATATGTGGCAGAAATCAGTCTGGTGGGTCCTCAGAGAGCTAAACACAGAATTACCACATGGCCCAGCAATTTCACTACTAGATATCTACCCAGAGGAACAGAAAAAGCAGGGACTCTGAGAGGTATTTGTATACCCACACTCCTAAAAACATGATTTCCAATAGTCAAAAGTTGGAAACAACCCAAGGGTCCAACAAAGGATGAGTGGATAAACAAGACATGCTCCATCCATACCATGAAACATTGTTCAGCCTTAAGAAGGAAGGAAATTCTGACACTTGCTACACCATAGATGAACCTTTCAGTGAAATAAGCCAGTCACAGAAGGACACATTATCACAACCTTGTGAATCAAGTACACTTCAATAAAACTTTAAGAAATGAAAAAAAAGGAGTTCTCATTGTGGCTCAGTGGGTTAAGAACCAACTAGCATCCACAAGGATGAGGGTTCAATCCCTGGCCTCAGTCAGTGGGTTAAGGATCCCATGTTGCTGCAAGCTGTGGAGTAAGTCGCAGATGTGGCTTGGATCTGGTGCTGCTGGGGCTGTGGTCGCGGATGTGGCTTGAATCTGGTAGCTGCAGTTCTGATATGACCCCTAGTCTGGGAACTTTTATATGCACATGTGGCCCTTAAAAAAAAATGAAAAAAAAATTGGGAACAAATTAAAATTAAAAAAAAGGATACATGTTCTATGATCCCGCTTCTACGAAATCTAGAATATCTCTATGAATAGATAAATTCATAGGCTGGGAGGGTTAGAAGGGGAATGGTGAGTTTCTGCTTACTGGATACAGAGCCTCTCTGCTGTGATGAAAATGTTTTGGAAATAGCAGTGATGGTTGCATGCCATTGGGAATATATTTCATGCTGCTCAGCTTCACACTTTATTTTTTTTATTTGTTTGCTTTTTAGGGCCACACCCATGGCATATGGAAGTTCCCAGGCTAATTAATTTTCAGGCTAGGGGTTGAATCAGAGCTGCAGCTGCCAGCCTACACTGCAGCCACAGCAATGCAGGATCCAAGCCTTGTTTGCGACCTACACCACAGCTCACGGCAACGCCAGATCCTCAACCCACTGAGTTGAGGCCAGGGATCAAACCAGAGTCCTCATGGATACTAGTCAGGTTTGTTTCCCCTGAGCCACGACAGGAACTCCAACTGCACACTTTAAAATGAGTAAAACGTTGGAGTTTCTGTTGTGCTACAGCAAGTTAAGGATCTGGCATTGTCGCTGCTGTGGCTTGGGTTGGATCCCTGGCCCCAGGAACTTCCACGTGCCGTGAGCGCAGTCAAAAAAAAAGTTTGTTTAATAAAAATTGTTTTAATTAAAAAAATGTTTTAAATGAGTAAAACATTGAATTTTAGGTCATATATATATATATATATTTTTTTTTGATTTCTTGGGCTGCTCCTGCGGCATATGGAGGTTCCCAGGATAGGGGTACAATTGGAGCCGTAGCCACCGGCCTACGCCAGAGCCACAGCAATGAGGGATTCAAGCCGCACCTGCGACCTACATCACAGCTCACGGCAATGCCAGATCCTTAACCCACTAAGCAAGGCCAGGGATCGAACCCGCAACCTCATGGCTCCTAGTCGGATTCATTAACCACTGAGCCACGACGGGAACTCCTAGGTCATATATATTTTACCACAATTTAAAAAAATAATGTAGGAGTTCCCTGGTGTCCTAGTAATTAAGGATTCAGTGGTGTCACTGCAGGGGCATGAGTTTGATCCCTGGTCTGGGAACCTCCTTCCTTTCTTTTCTTTTCTTTTTTTAGGGCTGAAACCATGGCATATGGAGGTTCCTAGGCTAGGGGTCAAAACTGAGCTACAGGTGCCAGCCTACACCACAGCCACAGCAACTCCAGATCCGAGCCACATCTGAAACCTACATCATAGCTCGCAGCAATGCTGGATCCTTAACCCACTGAACGAGGCCAGGGATCAGACCCGCATCCTCAGGGATACTAGCTGGGTTCCTAACCTGCTGAGCCACAATGGGAACTCCATGTTTATCACAATTTAAAAAATAATGTAGGAGTTCCCTGGTGGCCTAGCAGTTAAGGACCCAGCATTGTTACTGCCGTGGCTTGAGTTCACTTCCTGGCCCCGGGAACTTCTGCACACCATGGGTGTAGCCAAAAAAATTTTTTTTAATTAAAAAATAAAATAAAATAATACCACTGATGGTTGGCAGGCTCCTGCTAGGCGGAGCTGCCACAAACATGTGAGTGCAGAATGGAGGAGTCGACGGGTGGCCCTGTGCAAGGAGAATGGAGCGGGATTTGGAATTCCATGTCCCCCCACCCCCGAGTTTCTGGAACGAGTCCCCAAAGACAGGCCTTTGGGGGGACAGCCCAAGGAAGGAGCAGGCAGGGGGTGAACTTCGACCCCAAGCTGCTTTGTGCTGTTGGGGGTTTTGGCCATGCAGAGAAGGTTAATACGTGGCAATGTAATTAAAATGAATACAAAATGAATATAGTCTGTTTGTCCTGGGTTTATGGCAGCTCCTCCTAGGAGGCACGGGGGCCCCTGACAGTGACCGTGAGGAGCACAGACTGGGGGACAGGTTTGGGAGGCTACGGCTGAGATCCCACTGATTTGAACCCAGGATGTTTCTTCCTAGAAAGGAACTTTTTAAAATGCCACTATGCTGGGACACCACAAAGATCAGAAAATCCAAACATCGCCCCCCACCTTGCCCGCAGCATCCCAGGTCCTTTTTTTCCATGAGATGGGTCAGGAAGGAAGAACGACTCTGGGGGTGCTGATGGGGGCGCCAGGAGCAGTGGGGGTTCTCATCCAAAACTTCACCAGAGAGAGAGAGATGGGGCGGGGGGAGAGGGAAATGGAGGGTGGGAGAGAGGGATGAGAGAGGGAGAAAGAGGGAACGAAGGAGAGGAAAAGACGGGGGGTGGGGTGGGAGATGGGGTGGAGATGGAAGACACAGGGAGAGAAACCCTATCCCTCCTGGTTTCCTAAATCAACCCAAACATCCCACTCTGGTGCGCTGGGTACCCAGAAAGACCCCTGGGAGTGCAGCCCAAAGGCTCTTCCCAGGGGGCACCCACGCCTTCTGGGAGAGGGTACATCCCCCGCCCCCTGCCCCCGAGGCCTTACCTAGGGGGCAGCGTGCGTGTGGGGCAGTGAGCGGCTGACCAGGAAGTTTAGGAGGCACAGTCTCCCCGGGTATGGATAAGGCGACACCAGGGGAGGAGAAGGAAATGTACCTATAGCTGCAGCACGGCTCAGCCCAACCCGTGCACCTGCCATCAGGTGACGCAAGGTGTCCTGTCCCATGAGCCAGGCCATCATCCACAAGCAAAGGTGAGACTCCCCTAATCAACATACGACCTGAGGAGGGAGAGGGTGGAGGAAGCTGAGGGCTGGAGTCACCACCCCATGGCCCCAAGGCTCATATGGCTCTGGGCATAAAGTTGACCCATCCAGAAAGCGAAAGGGCTGACCCAAGCCCCTGGTTCTCAAAGTGGTTTCCATGGGGGCACCAGGGGTTCCTTGGAGGGTGCGAAGGGGCCAGTGAGCAGAATTTCAAGCTCCCCACCTTCACTCCCAGCAGATTCCACCTCCTTGTTCCGTCTCAGCAACCGTTTCTTGAATACCTGCTACGTGTCAGGCCCCAGGGATATTGCAGGAAGCAAGTGGGTGAGACCAATAACCCGTAAGGAAGCTTATAAACAAACATAAATTATAATTTGCAAAAAGTGAGGAGGTTGTGGCCTGGTCTGGACTTCCTGGATGTATGATCTGGGAGCTAAAGCCTCATAAGAATTCTCTAAGGAAAAAGGAGGAGGCAAGAGCTTTCCAGGCAGAAGGGACAGCCTGTGCAAAGGCCCGGAGGCAGCAAGGAATCCGGCAGTGGAGGAAAGCCAGTAAGGTTGGGTGTTCATGAGCAGCAGATGAGGTCAGCCTCACTGAGCTGTGTCTGGCTGTGGTCAGGGATGGCTATTCAATACAAGAGTGACAGGGAGCCCTGGGAAGCTTCCAGAGCAGGGCAGAGGCACAGAAGCTGGGAAGGAGGGGGCTACTGCAGGCGGGCCAAAGCCAGAGGTCCACCTCCCAGGTACCACGACTCCCCTGTCCCCAGATGAGAAACCACTTCTGTGAGGCTACTTCACGCTGCCCGGACATTAACCATCAGAGCATCCGGTTAGTTCCAGGCCTTCAGCCTTCCCATAGCCACCCTGCCATGAAAACTGAGACCCAGAGGGTCGTTCAGAATCTCAAGGGCATGAAGGGGTCTCCACTACACAAAGCTGCTCTGCCAGGAACACCCTGTGCCTCCCCACTCCCCCACTTGTTAATCCCTAGTCATCCCACAGAGCTCAGGCCAGGCACCTCCTCCAGGGAGCCTCCCTGGATTCCTCCCATCCTCTGCACCAGATCAGATCCCTCCTCTGGCTCCCATAGCTGCCTGGTGTTTCCCAGTGCAGCTCTGGCCACACTGTCACTTCCTCTGCTGTGCTGACAGCCCCATGAGGATAGAAAAGCCAGGAGGGCACAAGAGTTTGGAAGAGAGAGTAAGAAATTGGGCTCTATCTCCAGGATTTAAAACCCCAAAGCCAGTCTCCCGTGAAGGCCTGGAGGGCACTGCCTACCATACTTGTGATCAAAGTTTGTACCTCCTCTGTCTGTAAGTGTGTCGGGTTGGGACTCTGATCCTGCCTTTTTTCTTTTTTTTTTTTTTTTGGCCGCAGCCTACAGAAGCTTGATACAGGATCTCAGTTCCCAGACTAGGGATTGAACCCAGGGTGCAGCGGTGAAAGCGCCAAGTCCTAACCACCAGGCCATCAGTCTTGCCTTTTACTCACGGAGGGATATGAGGAGAGGGACAGCCCTTCTGGCAGCCTCAGTCCCCCCGCGCCCCCCATATAATACAGGGCCTGTGCTGGCCCTTGTGGGAGTGTCCTTTACTGTCTCTAGAGGGAATGAGCTCCCCAACAAGGGGAGGGGCCAAGCAGGATGGTTCGGCTGTGGAAGGATTCTCTGTTAAATACCACTTTGAAAGGAGTTCCTGTCGTGGCTCCGTGGTTAACAAATCCAACTAGGAACCATGAGGTTGTGGGTTCGATCCCTGACCTTGCTCAGTGGGTTAAGGATCCGGCATTGCCATGAGCTGTGGTGCAGGTCACAGACGCGGCTCTGATCCTGTGTTGCTGTGGCTCTGGTGTAGGCCAGCAGCTACAACTCTGATTAGACCCCTAGCCTGGGAACCTCCATATACTGTGGGAGCAGCCCCAGAAAAGGCAAAAAGACAAAAAACCCCAAAAAACCAAAAAACCACTTTGAGGAGTCCCTGGTGGCTCAGTGGGTTAAGGATCTGGTGTTATCACTGCTGTGGCGTGGGTTCCATCCCTGGCCTGGGAACTTCCTCCTGGGAACTTCCTCCTGCTTTGGGCGTAGCCAAAAAACCCAAAAAACAAAAAAACCTAAACCAAACCAAACCAACCAAACAAAAAAGAGTCCCCCTTTGAGATGCTTCAGGGGAACCACGGCGGGCAGGAAGGTTCCAGGAGGCCTCTGTCTGTCAGATCCTGATGGGCTGGGCCTGCAGCCAGAGGGGCTCCCCCCCCCCCATGCTGTCCCTCTCCACCTGCTTTGGCCCGGCCCAGACCCTCTTGCTACTGTGTGGGGGATGGGCGGGGGTGGGGGTGCATCCCCAGGGGGTCCGCACACACATCTGCGGCGCTTCAGGACTCCACGACCCCTCCATTCCCTGGGAGTTCTAGCCATCTGTCACCAGGTCATGGGTAGGATGTGGACTGGGGCAGAGGCAGCTAGGCGGGGCTCACTGAGAGGGATCTTTCCAGACGCCAACCCTGCAACCTGGCCTGCCTGAGCCTCTCACGGGCCTGAACTTGGCCCCACAGGGCAACGGGAGGCTGGATGACCCGGCTGGCCTCAGCAGTGGTGTTTCCGGGGTCAGACTGTAGCCAGGTGGAACTCCGACCTCAAGCCAGCCCCCGAATGACCCCAGGCTGAGCCCTGATCCCGAGCTATGACCCCAATTGCAGAGAAGGGGAAGCTGATGAGTGGAGTTCGTAGGGGGCATTTGGGGTTCTTGATCACCAATACTCTGCCCACCCACACCCCTCCAGCAAATCCTGTCACTTCACAGGGACTGGAAATGAAACCCAGGTGTGAAGTTCCCACTGTGGCTCAGTGGGTTAAGGAACCAGCACTGTCAGGGCTGTAGCTCCGGTTTGCTCCCTTGCTCCAGAACTTCCCTATGCCACAAGCACCGCCAAAAACAAACAAAAAAAGGAAACCCATATGTGTAACAGGGATACAGGTCACCTCCTATCCATCCAAAGCCCCCCTGGACTGGCCAAGCGAGCTCCTGCTCCACCTGAGACCACCCCTGGAAGAGCTGACCTTGACCTCACGCAGTGATCCCCTCCCCCACCTTCACAATCCTCCTTCTCAGAGAGCCACGACCTTCAGGAGGCTTCCTGCCACTGTCCCTCCCATCATTTAGTTTTACGGCCTCAAACCACCTATTCTGTCTACAATTTTATTTCAGATTTTATTGACAGTTTCACCTGCTTCTCACAGCTGGGAAGTGGAGCAGGGGGGTCAGGGGTGGAGAGAATCAGGATCTGAACTGAGACCTCCTGGATGTGCACCAGGATCCACCACCAGCCTCTGGGGTTCAGCCTTTCTGGGGCAGAGGAATCCCCCGCCCCAAACCAGAGGGAGCCAAGAGATTTCCTGACTCCCTAGAAAGGGGTTGGTCCCAGGGCCTAGAGTGGGGGACCCTGGGGACCCCGCCCTCAGGCTTGGGATGAGCTGGAACCAGCGTGTGGGGCGACGTGGGGCATCTGCACTTCCCCTGCCGCCGGGGTCTCTGCCTGGGTCAGACCCCAGGGCCTTGCTCAGCCTGGGCTGGTGGGTGATGGAGCTGCCAGCCCGCTGGAAACTGCTCTCCCCTGGGGCCTCGGGCTGTGAGCCAAGGGGCAGCTGACGGCTTGTGGCTCAGAAGGAGGGCACCCCTGCCCCCCAGCCTGGAGTGGGTGAGGAACAAACCATACAAACCACACGTGCGATGAGGGGCAAATGGGAAGATGATCGGGGTGCGGGGACGGTACTTGCCCTGGTGTCTCCTTATGTTGACCCAGGTGGCTAGGGGCCAAGGAGAGTTCCTATTCCCCTCTGATCCTCAGAGAAACTTCCAGAAAGAGAGAAGGAGAAAGAGCGAGATGTTCAGCGGCCAGGTAGCAGTTCAGCTAGAGACAGCAACCACCCTGCGACCACCCGGCCCCGGAGCCAGCCCTGCCCCAGCCTGCAAGGAAACCCTGGCCTCCCGGGGGCCCATCTGCCTCTGAAGACCCTGGCCTGCAGCCAGCCTGTAGGGAGGGCCCCAGGTGTGTGGTGTGGGTGGTGGGTGAGCGATGGGCCCAGTAAAGCTGGCTCAGGCCCTGGGTTACCAGTGGGCTTGGCAGAGGCGCTCCAGACCCCCCACACCCTCCACCAGTGCCCTTTCCATCCTGGCCCCGGTCACAGGCGGCACAGGGATCCCTGAGTGTCCACGGTGCAGACAGGGACACTGAGGCTCAGAGAGTGCCTGGAATTCACCTCCACTTCCAACTCAGTCTCCCTTGGCCTTCTCCAGACAGCATCCCCTTTCCCCCAGCTCCAGAAGGTTCTGGAATGTTCAGGAAGTCCTCATTTAGCATCAGACTCCACCTGCGGTGGGTAGAGCTGGCCTATCTGATCACAGAGCTCTTGACCCCAAGAGTTTCAGAGAAGAGACTTTGTTCTCTGGCCTGTAGCTGAGTGATCCTGGGTGAGTGGCACAGACTCTCTGGGCCTCAGTCATGTCCTCTGCCAAACAGAGCCAATGCTTGTACCCTCTTCAGGTGATTTTCCCTCTATCCCCTTTCTGCAGGGCAGATTTGTGTGCTGGAAACCCACAGGTCTGGGTCCACCCCTGGCCCTCACTGGGCCTCGGTTTCCCCTCCAATGACATTGTAAAGAATGCAGCCTCTTCTTGCCAGGCGTCATGGTGCTGGGGGCTGCGGTGTGGAGAGGGAGTGGGGGGAACACAAGGTGACAGAAACCTGGCATCCCCGTGCTGCCCGCCCCCAGCCTTTCTTCACCCCGGGCCCCCTGGCACGTTGGGGTCTGCCCGCCCCGGCACCCCAGCCCAGCCGGGTTCATGGGGCTTAAATTTCAGGCTCTGGTGGGTGAAGAGGCGGGAGCCGGACACGCTTCATTTTCCAATTTCTGGAAATAAAAGCTGTGGGGCCACCTATTGTCGAGTGGAAAAAAACCCGTTGCAAAACTGCCTGTGAAAAAACAATAGCGCCTAGGTGCATCGCTGCCGTCGAGAGACAGAAAATTCCAGGGAATACTGGGGCCCGGGAACAAAGAGCCCTTTCACTCTGGAAAGGTTCCATGGAGCGTGTGTGGTGCTTTGAGAGTCAGAAAAGCCAGGGAAGGTATTATGCAAGAAAGAAAACAGTTCGGAGAAGATCTGTTGGGACAAGGGAACAGAAGAACGGAGGTTTGCTTTTGGAGGATGTTTTCCAATTTCCTAAGACACCTGTCTCTTCACTGGCAAAACACGGCCCAGAACGCCCGCCACTTGGGCACCCAGCCCGGCCCTGCAGGGAGAGTATGGCAACGCCACGTGCGGAAGATGAGCCCAGAATTCTGCTCTCTCTCCCACTGCGGCTAGCGGTTCCCAGAGAGCAGCAATTCTGCACCCTCCCCAAATGCAGGCTCTCCAAATGTTCTGGAAGTCCTCATTCATAGGAATCCACCTGCAGCCACTTGGGTCCCCAGCTCAGCTGCAGCCCCTGGCAGGCCCTCAGCCTCAAGGGTGACAGTTCCGGGGATGGACCTCAGAGGGCAGTGAGAGTCAGGCAGGGCACTTTCAGGCCACATCTGGCTCATCCTTGGCTTGAGACCCTCCCATGGCCCCCGCCCATTTCAGAGGCAAAGCCCACAAGTCCTGCTGCATCTCCCCATGTGCCTCCTAACCATTTGTGCCCCAGGACCTTTGCATGTGCAGTTCCTGTTGGTCAGAATGCCTTCCAGCCTGACAGCGACAGAGTTCCCACAAATTTCTCCCTCTCAAACCACTTTTTTTTCTTTTTTTCTTTTGTCTTTGGTCTTCTTAGGGCCACACCTGCACATGGAGGTTCCCAGGCTAGGGGTCTAATCGGAGCTACAGCTGCTGGCCTACAACACAGCCACAGCAATGCAGGATCTGAGCCTCATCTGCAACCTACACCACAGCTCACGGCAATGCCGGATCCTCAACCCAGGAGCAAGGTCAGGGATCAAACCTGTAACCTCATGGTTCCTGATCAGATTGTTTCAGCTGTGCCATGACAGGAACTCCTCAAACCACTTTCTTTTCTTTCTTTCTTTTTTCTTTTTTTTTTTCTTTTTAGGGCCACAGCTAGGGCATATGGAAGTTTCAAGGCCAGGGGTCAATTTGGAGCTGCAGTTTGTGCCTACATCACAGCCACAGCAACGCCAGATCTGAGCCACATCTGTGACCCACGCTGCAGCTTGCGGCAATGCCGGATCTTTAACCCACTGAGCAAGGCCATGGCTCGAACCTGCGTCCTCATGGATACTAGTCAGATTTGTTTCCACTGAGCCATCATGGGAACTCCTAAATCACTTTACTTTCAATTCCCAGCATTCCCCGTGCTGTTTCCTGATTTACTTTTCTCCACAACAAGAACAGAGCATCAAATACCGTGTATTTGACTTATCTGCATGATTTATTTGGCTTATTTGCGTGACTTACTATCTTCTGCCTCTCTCCCCACCAAGAAGGTCAGCTCTGTGAGGGATCTTTGGTCCGCTTTCTTTCCTGCTGAGCCTCGACCACCTGAACAGTGCCTGACACACAGGAGGGCCTTAGGAAACACGCCTTGAATAAATGAATGAATGAACATGAATGAACGAATGAATGAACAGTATTAAGCATGCTGGAAAATTCTGTTTCCTGGCTTGTCACTGCCTTCCCCCCGAGACTGGGAGCCCCGTGGGGCATGGCCTGAGTCTCCAGGAGGACTTGGTGCTCAGGAACTGGGGGTGGAATAAATTACGGCGTCTGGAGTCTACACAGACAGAAGCTTGGACTCTTACTTGGAGAGTTGTAAACGAAGCCACCAGGGGACTCCAGACTTTGGTCTGGGAGTGACTCCTGCCCACCATTTCCCCTGCCCCCAGCCCTGGCCACCCCTGGCCATGGGTTATCTTCTAGGGACCTACAGGTGAGGTGGTCCTGACCCTGGGCAACATGGGGCAGGTGACAAGTGGCTTGGATGGAGCTGGATGGCAGGCACAGGCAAGCAGGCAGGCAGGCGAGGAATGCTCTGGCCGACAGGAATGAATAAACAGGCTCCTTGGATGTCAGAGGTGGGGGGGTGGGGGACGCCTTGAACCTCATGCTTGGCTGAGGATGTTTGGACAAGGCAGGCGGCCAGGGGGTGTCATCAGGGCTAAAATTAGCCTCCAATTCCCGCTCAGCCCCTCCCTCCTGGGCCAGGAGACCCGGACAGGCCATCACTTAAGCGAGCACTAACTGTGTCAGGCCAAGCTCCTCCAATATGTGAATGCCTGGAATCCTCTCAATGACCGTGATAGTCAATACTATTATTGGCAGCGTTATTATTATCCCCATTTCACAGATGAGGAAACTGAGGCACTGAGGGAACAGCTAGTTCTTTTTTCTTTTTTTTGCTTTTTAGGACTGTACTCGCAGCATATGGAAGTTCTCAGGCTAGGGGTCTAATCAAAGCTACAGATGCCACCTACACCACAGCCACAGCAATGCCAGATCTGAGCTGTTTCTGCAATACCGGATCCCCAACCCACTGAGCAAGGTCCGGGATTGAACCCGCATCCTCACGGATACTAGTTGGATTAGTTTCTACTGTGCCATAACGAGAACTCCCTTTTATTTTTTAATTTTAATTTTTTGTCTTTTTAGGGCCTCACCTACAGCATATGGAGTTTCCCAGGCTAGGGGTTGAATCCAGAGCTGTAGCTGTTGGCATAGGCCACAGCATAGCAACGCCAGATCTGAGCTGCATCTGCAACCTACACGGCAGCTTGCGGCAATGCCAGATCCTTAACCCACTAAGTAAGGCCAGGGATGGACCTCGTGTCCTCAGGGATATTAGCTGGGTTCTTAACCCACTGAGCCACAATGGGAACTCCAGAGAACATCTGGTTCTAAGGCACATGACTTACGAGGCACAGGGCTGGGGTTCGAATCTGGTTCAGGGATGGTGCCTTCGCTATCAGGGTCTTGCTGAAGGTTGGGGAGCTAACAGAAACCCCATTCAGTGGGTATGTGGTGGAGGTGGGCACGGGGCCCTGTCCAGAGTCCCAACGTCAGCATCCAGATTAAAATAGGTCAACTATGGCTGGCAGACAGATGCGGCCTCAACCACACCTGAGCCCCCACCCAGGCCCCCCAGGAGTCCCAGGTCCAGAACCTAAGATGGAGGCCCCCAGGGTCCCGTGGGGCCAGGGCCTGTCTGATCAGTCAGTGTGGATCAGCATCTGGGTGCTCGCCCATAATGCAGGAAGGCCAACTGAGGCCCGCTGTCCACCCAGGCAGGATCAGGAAGGGGCTGCTGGAGAGAATCCAGCTGAATCTGAACTCCGGATAAACAATGAATCCTGTTTTAGTAGAAGCATGTCCCACGAATTGCATGGTTCACTGCTTATGAGATGTTTAAACTTAACTGGCTGACTGTATTCTTATTTGCTTTATCTGACAACTTTAGCTGGCGGGGGGGGGGGTCCTGACCCCCCCACCTCCTGGAGAGGGGGACCGGGCAGGCAGGAGGAGGTTAAATAAGCCACAGGAGGTGCTGGATGGTGAGGTGACTCCTGCTGAGCTCCAGGGGGCTACTTGGCCTCTCTTCCCCACCCCCACCCCCCAGGTCCTGCCTGCTGGGCCCATTATTCATTTTTAATGGCGGGTCACTGGGGCAGAGTATGGGCGGGCAACACCTGGGCCTCACTAATGGGGGCTAGAGTGTGAGTGGGGGCTGGGAAAGGGGGGTGGTCCTTGCCCACTAGCCCCCCCCCCGGAACAGCCTGTGGCAGGAAGTGTCTAACTTGGGGCAGGGGCAGGAATGAGACCCCCTACGGCACCCTGCCATTTCCTTTCGTGTTGAAACCGGAGACCAGGGGCTGCACCTCTCTGTTTTTACCTGTCTCCACCACCACCTGGGCCAGGTCCTCTGGACCCCAGTGTCCTAGATGTGCAGGCGGGGGCGGGGCTGCGGCTGCTCTGGTCCTGGCTTCCTCCCAGGACTTACTGAATCCTCATGGCTAACCTGCACTGAGAAGTGGCCACCAACTGAGGCCCAGAGAAGGGACCGGCTGGTTATCAGTGGCAGAGCTGGGACTGGAACCCAGGATTCTCTCCCACCAGAGCCAGTGCTCTTAGCCACACCCTCTTCTCTCTTACCTCTGAGACATCTTCCATGTTGTTCCTCTTGCTAGGGTCATTTTTTTCCCCTTCTCCCAGAAAGCTCCTCTACATGCTTCAGCACCCCTTTCTCTAGGAAGCCTCCCTAGACACCCAGGCCAGGTCAGGTGCCTCCTCTGGGTCTCCCAAGTTACAATCATGATCAGCCCAAGGGCTGCCTGGTCATGCATCTGTCTCCCCCAAATCCCTCACTGGATTGTAAACCTTGAGAGGGTAGACTGGGTCTGTCTTTGTCACCACTATGTTCCCAGTGCCTACCATAGGGCCCAGGACAGTGCAGGTGGAAGTGCTCTGGAATCAGTTACAGGGCCTTGGCTCTACCTCCATTTGCTGTGTGACCCTGGGCAAATAGCCATCCTTCTCTGGGCCTTGGTTTCCCCCCTGCAAAATGGGGTACCAGTGCCTCCTTCCTAGCTTGCATCATACAAAAGATGCTAGAAGCATACCTGGCTCCCAGGAGAAACCTCAACAAATGTTTATCTAAATATGTAGGTGAATTAAAGCCACAATGAGGTACCATTCCGTACCCGCTGAAATGCCCCAAATCCAGACCACAGACAACACCAAATGCTGACAAGGATGCAGAGCAACAGAACTCTTGTTCATTGCTGCAGGGAACGCAGAATGGTCCAGCCACTTGGGGAGGCAGCTTGGCAGTTTCTCGCAAAACGAAACATATTCTGACCACACAACCCAGCACTCATGCTGCTTG
This sequence comes from Phacochoerus africanus, assembly GCF_016906955.1. Classification (NCBI taxonomy): domain Eukaryota; kingdom Metazoa; phylum Chordata; class Mammalia; order Artiodactyla; family Suidae; genus Phacochoerus; species Phacochoerus africanus. The sequence continues at coordinate 73,309,441 of NC_062547.1, read as the reverse complement.
GTATCCACCTAAAGGAGTCAAAAATGGACGTCCACGCAATAACCTGTGCATGAACTGATTATTCTTTTTGGCTGCGCCTCTGACATGTGCAAGTGCCTCCAGGCCACAGAGAGCCACAGCAGTGACAATGCTGGATCCTTAACCCACTGAGCCATGAGGGAACTCCTGAACGTGAATGTTCATAGCAGCTTTATTCATAACTGCAAGCACCTGGAAGCAAGTCATGTCCTTCAGCAGGTAAATGGATAAACCGTAGGATATCCAGAAAACAGAATGTTATTTGGTGCTCAAAAAAACAAAACAAAACAAACAAACAAACAAACAAAAACTCAAGATGTGGAGGAAGCTTAAATGCACGTTACTAAGAGAAAGAAGCTGCTCTGAAAAGGCTACCAACTGCATAATACCAACTATAGGACATTCTGGAAAAGGTGAAACTGCAGAGACAGATTAGTGGCAGCCAGGGGTGGCAGGGGCAGGGCTGAAGAGCTGGAGCACTGAGAATTTTTAGCGGTGTAACTACCCCACATGATACTATAATGGTGGATCCTTATTATATATTTGGCCAAATCCATAGAACATATAGCACCAAGATTGAACCCTTGGAGTTCCCTGGTGGCTCAGTGGGTTAAGGATCCAGTGTTGTCACTGCTGTGAGAAGGGTTCAATCTTTGGCCCAGGAGCTTCCCCATGCTTCATGTGTTGCCAAAAAAAAAAAAAAAAAGGAGTTCCCATTGTGGCGCAGGGGTTAACGAATCCGACTAGGAACCATGAGGTTGCGGGTTCGGTTCCTGCCCTTGCTCAGTGGGTTAACGATCCGGCGTTGCCGTGAGCTGTGGTATAGGTTGCAGACGCGGCTCGGATCCCGCGTTGCTGTGGCTCTGGCGTAGGCTGGTGGCTACAGCTCCGACTCGACCCCTAGCCTGGGAACCTCCATATGCCGAGGGAGCAGCCCAAGAAATAGCAACAACAACAACAACAACAACAACAAAAGACAAAAAAAAAAAAAAAGAGTGAACTCTCACCCCAATGTTCATAGCAACACTATTTATTTATTTATTTATTTTTTGTCTTTTTGCCTTTTCTAGGGCCGCTCCCGTGGCATATGGAGGTTCCCAGGCTGGGGGTCTAATAGGAGCTGTAGCCACCAGCCTATGCCAGAGCCATAGCAACGCCAGATCCCAGCTGTGTCTGTGACCTATGCCACAGCTCACGGCAAAGCCGGATCCTTTAACCCAGTGAGTGAGGCCAGGGATCAAACCCTAAACCTCTTGGTTCCTAGTCGGATTTGTTAACCACTGAGTCACAACGGGAATTCTGCAACACTATTTACAATAGTCAAGACATGGAAACAACCTAAATGTCCATGGACAGACGCATGGACTAAGAAGATATGGTATATATACACAATAAAATATTACTCAGCCATAAAAAAGAATGAGATAATGCCATTTGCAGCAACATGGATGGCCCTAGAAATTACCATACTAAGTGAAGTAGGCCAAAGACAGTATCACATGATATCACTTACATATGTGGAATCTAAAACATGACGCAAATGAGCCTGTCCATAAAACAGAAACAGACTCAGAGACATAGTAAACAGATTTCCGGTTACCAAAGGGGAAGTGGGGGAAGAATAAATTAGGAGTTTGGATTAACATACACATACTACCATACATACAAAATAAACAACCAGGACCTACTACTGTAGAGCACAGGGAACTTGACTCAATATCTTGTAATAACCTATGAAGGAAAAAAATCTGAAAAAGAATGGATTTATGAATATGTAGAATAGAATCATTTTACTATACACCTGAAATTAACACATTTAAAATCAATTATACTTCAGTTAAAGAAAGGAGAGTTCCCTTGTGGCACAGCAGGTTAAGGATCTGGCATTGTCACTGCAGTGGCTTGGGTCACTGCTGTGGTGCAGGTTTGATCCCTGGCTGGGGAACTTCCATGTACTGTGGGTGTGGCCAAAAATTTTTTTCAGGAAGGATTATATTGACCCACATGCACAATGATATGTTACAGGTTTTTCATGGCGGCACTATGTGAAATTGGCAAAAGGCTATGAATGAGGAAATGCCCTTTAATGGGATGGCCTCCCGGGGCCTCACTCCTCACCTGGGATGGCAATCCAGCCACAGGAGGAATTATTTCACAGCTGTTAAAAGGCAAGAGACAGGAGTTCCCGTTGTGGCGCAATGGAAACAAATCTGACTAGGAACCATGAGAGTTGCTGGTTTGATCCCTGGCCTTGCTCAGTGGGTTAATCATCTGGCATTGCCATGAGCTGTAGTGTAGGTTGCAGGCACAGCTTGGATCCTGCATTGCTGTGGCTGTGGTGCAGGCCAGCAGCTGTAGCTCTGATTCAACCCCTAGCCTGGGAGCCTCCATATGCCATATACATTTTTTGCTTTTTTTTAGGGCCACACCCATGGCACATGGAGGTTCCCAGGCTAGGGGTCAAATCAGAGCTACAGTTGTTGGCCTACACCACAGCCACGGCCACAGCCACATGGGATCTGAGCCACATAAGTGACCTACACCACAGATTATGGCAACACAGGATCCTTAACCCATTGAGTGAGGCTAGGGATTGAACCCATACCATCGTGGAACTCCTTTTCTAGTACATTTTAAGGTGTGTGACCTGAGTCTGTTTTGCCTATTGAAAAAAAAAATAAACTAAAATACATAGAGTGTTATGAAAAAAAAAAGGTGAAATAAATAAAAGTGTTTGGATGGGCTTTAAAGGAAGAAGGTGTGGGGGTGGGATTTTAGGCCAGGCCATGGGTTTGCCTGTAGCCCCTCGGTGCCTCCCACAGCCCCTGGGGCCTCGCTCCCACCCTGGCTCACACCTTGCTTGCTCTGGGTCAGGGAAGGTTCACAGCCTGGCGGGGCCTGGGGGGTGAGATGCGGGTTGGGCTGGGGCCAGGCCTGACTGAGCCCCTCAAGGTCTGTGCCGACCACCCAGCGTTCTGGGAAGGCCCTGGGAGGCTTGGCTGGCTCTGAGGGGGACCCCTGAGTGCCAGTGTGGGGCTGGGGGCCCAGCCAGGCCTCTCTGGACGCCAAATCCAAGGAGCCCTGGACTGCAGTCACTCTCTGGCTGGGGTTGTTGGAGATAGCCCGTTTCCAAGGAACTGGGGGCTCCGCTGGGTTCTGAGCCCTGGATTTGGAGCCACGGAGCGTGACAAGGGGCAAAGCTCTGCCCCCCGCTTCCAGACCCCGGAAGTGACAACTAACCCGGCTTCAGGCTTTGAGGGTGGGGTGGTAAAGCCGGGGTCCCACACCCTCACCAGAACCCAGCCAGCAGACCCTCGAGGTTCCTCTTTTTTCTTTTTTTTTTTTTTTTTGTCTTTTTGCCATTTCTTGGGCCGCTCCCTCGGCATATGGGAGGTTCCCAGGCTAGGGGTCTAATCGGAGCTGTAGCCGCCAGCCTACACCAGAGCCACAGCAACGCGGGATCCTAGCCGCGTCTGTGACCTATACCACAGCTCACGGCAATGCCGGATCCTTAACCCACTGAGCAACGGCAGGGATCGAACCCACAACCTCATGGCTCCTAGTCGGCTTCGTTAACCACTGCGCCACGACGGGAACTCCCGAGGTTCCTCTTCTCTGAGAGCCCCCATCCTCCAGTCTCCTGGCTCGCTCCACCCTCCCCTCTGTGTGGGGACCCTGTGGGGTGTCCCAAAACACTCAGGGCCTCGGTTCCCTTCCGGAGCAGCCCTTCTGGGGGTATTCAGACGGGCCGGGATGAGGGGGATGTCTGTACCCAGAAGCACCTGCTATGGTGGAGGCAGGATGGATGTCATGGCATCGGCCCTGACTTGCTGTGTCCACCTGGGTAATGTGCCTGGCTTTGGCCCTTCCTCTCTCACCCCATGGCCCACCCCACCCCATCACGTGGGCTCCCAGCTGGGGTGGGGGTGCACCCAGATCCTTCCTACCTCGGCCCTTGCACCCTCTGCTCCTTGTGGCTGGAACATCCTCCCTCCAGCTGCCCCGAGGCTGGTCTCTCCCTGTCCTTCCCTGACTGTGCCCCGTGAGAGAACCCACCATTGCCACCACCCTGGCTTTCATGTCACCTTGGTTTTCTCTCTTAAGCACAGTTCTGTGTAAACCACTCTTGTACATGTTTGCTCATTTACTGTCTTACTATTTCTTCCTCCAGACCAGACTCTGAGCTCCAGGAAGGTGGGGACCCAGTGGCTCTTGTTAGCCGATAGGATCCCAGACCTAAGACTCTGCCTGACACGTGTAGTGCTTGGTAAATACTGTAAGGGAATTTTGGGTCTTGACTTCCAGACCCTCAGATCCAGATGGTTCCTATCTGCCCTCCCACCACAGCCATCGCCTGGGGATGAAGTGGGACCCTGCCCAGAGCAGGGCTGGGCCCCATATGTATGGAGCCCTGCTGCGTTCCTATGCTGGGTGCTAGCCCAAGGTATAACCATCAGGCTGTGACCCAGCCCTCAAGGGCTCACGCATTCCATTGAACAGTACACGGGATGATGACGTGGGATTTAGAAGCAAGTGAGCACCATGAACAAAAATAGCAGAGGGTAAAGGGTGTGGGTGCACTGCTGGCTGGGTGGGGTGGGGTGCCATTTCAGTGGCCTGACAGGGAGGACTCAATAAAGGAGTGACTTTATTTGGCTGTACCAGTGGCAGGCAGAAATTCCCAGGCTGGGGATCAAACCTGCGCCATAGCAATGAGTCGCAGCAGTGACTATGCTGGATCCTTAACCACTAGGCCACCAGGGAATTCCAAGGAGGTGACATTTGAACTGAGAACCGAAGGAGGTAAGGGAGGGGCTATAGGGGACATCTTGGGGGAGAGGGGTCCCAGTGAAGGATACAGCATGTGCAAAAGTCCTGGGGCAGGACCTGGTGTGTTGGAGGAACAGTGAGGAGACCCTGTGGCTGGAGCAGAGACAGGGGCAGAGAGGGAGGTGAGGGCAGGAAGGGGGCTGGGCAGGTCATGCAGGGCCTTGTGGGTTGTGGGGAGGACTCAGACTTTACCCCAGGGAGGCGGGAACCTGGAGCGCTGTGCACAGAGAGGGTTTGTGACCCGACTTGGGTGCGGATACAGGCTGCTCCAGGGAGGACAGAACAGGGGGTGAGGGTGGGAGCCAGGGACCAGGATAGGGTAAAGTCCCGGTCCATGCAGTGCTGATGGGGGCTGGATGGGCCTTGGAGCCACAGAGGTAGAGACACGTGAGCGGATCCAGGGAGGATTCTGAAGGCAGAAGGGTTTGAGGGCGGATGACCAGACCCAGGTCCCCAGGGGCAAACGGCAGGCCCAACGGGGCCTCCTTAAAAGCCTGGAGTGTTCCCCTTAGCCCATATCCAACAACACTTTTTAAAAGGAATTTGTGGGGGTATGATTTTGCTTTTAAGATCACTTGGCAGAGTTCCCGTGGTGGTGCAGTGGAAAGGAATCCGACTAGGAACCATGAGGGTGTGGGTTTGATCCCTGGCCTTGCTCAGTGGGTTGAGGATGTGGCACTGCCGTGAGCTGTGGTGTAGGTCGCAGACACGGCTTGGATGCAGTGGCTGTGGTGTAAGCCGGCAGCTGTAGCTCCAATTAGACCCCTAGCCTGGGAACCTCCATATGCTGCTGGTGCAGCCCTAAAAAGACAAAAGATCAAAAAAAATTTTTTTAATTAAAAAAAAAAAAAGATCACTTGGCAAACGGCAAGGTCCTACTGTAGAGCACAGGGAACTATATCCAATCTCCTGGGATTAGACCACGATGGAAAAGAATATAAAAAAGAATGTATACATAGGTGTAACTGAGTCACTTTGCTATGTAGCAGAAATTAACACAACATTGTAAACCAACTATACTTTAATAAAAAAAAATAAAACATAAAATAAAAAAGATCACTTGGCTGCGAGAAAACCTCCTGTTTTCTCAGGCTGCTTTTGTTCCCATCATGGCGACCACTTGAGAAGTCTTTTAGAGACAGTTACAATGTCCTTTCCCAGTAACAGCTAGTAATAATAAGCGAACTAACACCGAGTGAGCCGGGCCCTAGAATAGTATCGCCTCCTGCAGCCCCAGTTTCTGTATCTGTAAAAAGGGACTCATGTGAAGAGCTCCCCCCGGGGCTGCTTGCGAGGATCCAGGGAGCAAACAGGAAAACAGCAACATCGCTATGGACAACTGGGCCCTGCTGGCAGGTGGGGAGGGAAGGCTTTTCTCCTTCTAGCCTACTTGGATTGCTCATGTGTACAAAGAGCCAGAGCCCTGGCTTGGAGGGCTAGGTCAGTCCTTGAGGGCTCATCACTCCCCCCGCTGGCAAGTGTCTCTAGCACCGGGGTCCGAGGGGAGGGTGTGCCCACTGCACCCACACCAGGCCTTTGATCTGGATTTGTCCTCTGCCTGGGACACCCTTCCCGTTCGTGCACATCTAGAAAGACCTCTTCATCTCTGGGTCTTCCCTTCTCTGCCTCTTCCAGGAAGCCCTCCTGGCCCCCTCCAAGGAGGCCCCTGCTTCCCGCCCCCCCCCGCCCCGTTCCACTCCAGACTGCACAGGCCTGGGAACGGCTTGCCAGTGGGGGATGGGTGACTCTGGGAAGGCCCTTCACTGCCCCATGTAGCGGCTGCTGTGGCAGGAGGTAGGGTTCTAGGAAGAGGAGTGGGCGGGGGGTGGGGGTAAGAAATGGATCCTCTGGACATGGGCCTGTGTGTGGGGATGATGTCAGCCCCTCACGGCCTAGTAAATGTTTATGGCTGAGGGGGCCTGGGCCTGCTCACTGGCTTCCAATGGGCAGAGGGCTGGGGGTGGGGATGGGGGCAGCAGCACAGCCCTGGTCCGAGCTAGAGGGGAAACGAAGGCTGGGAGGCAGGCAGGGGCTGGCTGGCTGGCTGAGAACAGGCCCTCCCCTCTGTGCACCCTTGGGTCTGGGCATAGGGTTTGGGCTCGAGGAGGGATGGGGCTGAGGAAGGGTGGGCAGGAAGGGGAGGCCTGGGCAGATCTGGTTTTGGAAGCTACTGCTATGCGGGGGCTGGGAAGTGACCATCTACCGGCCCTTGAACAGGTCCTCCCAGCTCCGGCCCTCAGCGTTCCCGATGACATTCATAGGCCCTACTTACAGTGACAGGTCCACGCTACTGACTCTGACAATCTGTCACCCCTGCTCCTTGGGCTGCCGTAGACGGGAGTGATGGGAAGGCATGGAAGAAGGGAGACATGGACAGAAGCTGACTTCTCTGTGGTCACTGCAGGGCCACAGGGCCAGGGACCTGGAGAGACTGGCTGTTGTGCTGAGCGCAGTGGCTCCGCCCCCTGCTGGCCGCCGCAGGGACTGGCCAGGCTGGTGCAGGAGCAGGGGCCTGGAAGGGGTGTTTCCATGGGGTGGAGTCACTCTTCCTCTCCAGGGACCATTTCTGAGAGAGGGACCGCGTCATCCCCACTTGCCAGGTGGGGAAGGTGAGGACAGAGCCAGGAAAGATCCAAGTGCTGGGACTCGAACGCACACCTGGGAGCCCAGAGCACTGTTTGCCCTCCCGCACCAGCCCAGATGCAGGGGACCACCTTTTCCTCTTCTGGAGACCCCAAGTCTTGGCTCAGGCACTGAGGCCCGGACATGACCAGTCTCATATGGCTGCTGGTGCCCGGGACGGCATGCTGGGCAGGGGCTGTGTGAGCACAGAGAGGCTTGGGGTGGCAGGTGAGGACACAGAGGACCCAAAGGGCTGTATGGGGCTGGAACAGTAAGGAAACGGTGGCCATGGGGCCAGCGCGGCTGAAGGCAGAACGGCTGGGGCTCTGTGCCCTGCCCAACACCGGTGAGTTATTACCGAGGGTAGATGGAGGAGGAAAGCAAGGCTCCAAGCTTGGCTTTCAATCACATCCAGACCCCCAGGGCAGGCTCGAGAGGAGGAAAGGCAAGGGCTGCGACCTGCGGGCCAGCTCCCACAGCCCCCAGGCCACCTGCAGTGCCCAGACCACCCCCTCCCCTAGACCCCATCTGGCCAGCAATGACCCTGCTCCCTAGGGTGGGGCCCAGAGAGCCCTAATTTATGGCCCATCGAGGCATGCTGGAACATGCCGGGCTTTCTTTTCTGGCTGCCAGGAAGGACTGAGCCAGTTCTGCAGAAAACCCAGGGCCTGGGGCCCGCCAGCATTCTGGGGCCGCCTAAATCACTGGGCCTGACAGGCAGCAGCGGGTGAGGACCTTGATCCCTCCTCTCATTGCCACTGAGGGCCCCTGCCCTGCAGGCTGCCAGTGGCCTGTCACCCACCTGTCGGATGGGGACAAGGCTCCTGGGCCAGGCCATTCAGGGCTCTCTGCTCCAATGCCTAGGAATTTGGAACCGGGCCATGTGTGGGGCCTGGGCGTGTTTTCCACATGCTGTTGTTGGCTTTGGGGGGAGGCCCAGGGAGGGGCTGGCTGGCGACCTGCAGGGGGCTGCTGGGAGGCCTGTGGATGCAGGCCTGGCTCCTCACCCTCCACGGCCACTATGGGAACTAGCTGAGGCCTGGTGACCCCTGCTTGTTACCCCTTCCCTCCTCGAGGGCCCAGCTGGCACCCCTGGCCCTGTTTGTCACCCTGCCTTATCTCCTTTGCCTTCCTCACCACCCCCTGCATCCACCCTGAGCCTCCCTTGCTGGTGCTGGCCTGTTCTCCAGCAATCCTTGTACAGGTCTTCACCCTGGGGAACACGGCAGGAAGGGCGGGAAACACACAAATACACACAGAATTTATTTTGCAATGAACTTGCACCTGCCCGAGGTCCCGGGAGGCGGCGGGGCTCACACCTTGGGCTCTGCGAACACCTGCCAGCCCTCCAGCTGGCCCATCTTGACCAGGGCAGCTGTCAAGCCCATGTACGCGCAGGCGGCGGCTCCGATCCCATAGCTGCGGGCTGCGGGGGCAGGAAGGGCAGTATCAGGCACGTGGGGGGCTTGCCCAGGCCCACCCTGGGGAGCCAGGCTGGGACCCCAAGAGAACGGCTGTCCCTCAAAGCTCAGCTAACTGGGATCGCAGGCTCCTTAGGGATTAAGCTCCCAGGCTTTGACTTGGAAGATGTGTGTGGAAACGGAGGCAGGAATGCAGGCTGTCGGGTCTGGGGATGGGGTGTGGATGGAGAGTTGAGTTTCGGCCTGTGTCCTGGCCAAGTCTACCCTGTGGTCCATGAAGCAAAGACAAGAGGCCTGCTACTTGCACCGCGGCGGGAAGAGGGGGTCTGTGTGCTGGGTGTGGGGCTCTCGCCCCCATTGCAGGCTCAAGGGCACGGGTCATACCCAGACCTCAGCCAAGGTCTCAAAGCAACGGCCAGGATGGCTCAGGCCTCCCCCCACGGTACCCTCCCTCTCTGCCCCGTTGGAACCTTCCACGGAGCACTCCCAGCTGGCCTGGCCTGTGCAGTTTATCTGCGTGTGGCCTCCTTTCCTCCCCCGCCATCCCGAGGCTGTGGGAAGCAGGAGGAGCAGCGTCTGCTTCCTATTCCAGGCGGCTCCACTGTGCCAGGCTGGCCTGGGGCCCGGCCCTGCCTCCCAATAGGGAGGCACCCTCTCCAGCTTCCTGAGTGACTTTGGGCCACCTAATCCCCCAAGCCTCAGTCCTTGCACCTGTAAAGTGGGAATGGTGAGAGCGGCCCCGGCAAGGGCCACGTGTTCAGTCAACCAAGGCCCTGTGTGCTGGGAGAGGGTCGGCAGTGCCAGGCCCAGCACTGCCTCCTCTGTGCTCAGGGGCCCGGGTGGAGACGGGCGGTGACCTCTTGTTCTCAGACAAGGCGCGGCAGATGGAGAAGAGAGATATGTAGTAAGGGCAGTCAAGGGCCTAGATCATTAGCGGGGGGGTTGGGACAGTGAGAGAGGGACCCAAGCCAGCATCTGGGAGAAGAGCAGTCAGGCAGAGCGCACAGCCCATGCAAAGGCCCTGGGGCAGCACCATGCCAGGCCAGTTGGAGTAACAGCAAGGAGGAGGGGGAGGCGGCGGCGGAGCTAGAGCATAGCCGGCAAGGCGAGGAGAGGGAGGCGCAAGGGTGTGGTACGGTGGGTGCACAGTAGGTGCTGGTGGCTGAGGTTCCAAAGCACTGGGAGTTCTCAGGACAACCGCCCTCTCCTATACTGGGACCAGCCTTCTGCACACCCAACCTGGCCTGGCCTGGCCTGAAATCCAGGAGAGAACAGTGGGAAGTGGGGGGTCAGCAGAGTTCAGGGCGAGGAGAGGTCACTCACTGCGTGCTCCCAGGGTCAAGCCTCCGGCACAGCCTCCAATGAAGTAGTTCAGAGGGTCGTCAGGCTTCTCTCGGACCTGGGCGCTGATGCAGGATGTGAGGCCGAATATGGCGCCGATGGCAGCTGTGGGGACAGATGGGGAGGGACAGGTCCTTAGTCTGAGTCAGTGGCCCAGACCAGTGCCAGGAGGAGGAACCCTTGGGGAGAAGCCAAGCTGCTCCTCAGCCTTGCTCACCTGTGGTAAATGTGTACCGTCCTGTCCTTGCCACTCCCTCTAGGAAGGAGGCTGGGGGCTTGAGCGCAATACTGTAGGCAGAGACAATCAGGCCTGGGGGAGGAGAGGAGGCAAGACGAGTCAGACCTGGGCCCTCAGACCTGGGCCCGGAGCAGCAGCCTGGCTGGGGGCAGGCCCCTCCGTCCCACGGCAGTCACCTAGGTGGCTTCCAGCACCACCGCAGCCCCAGGAAGGGGATCACCCAGGAGCCCAGAGCCGCTGAGCTGGGACTCGAAACCGGCTCTCCTGCTCCAAGTCCTGAACTCTCTCCTCTGCCTCCAGCCCCTAGGAATGCTGCCTGCGCCCCCTTACCCTCACCAGCCCCCCGCAGGGCACCAGCCCAGCACATGGCAGACGTGAGGATGAGCCTGGGGCCTTGGTGGCTGCCCTGGCACCCTGGCTGGCCCCCCACTCCCATCAAAGGCTCCATCTTCCGGAGGGGCGCAGGGCTCCGTGGCAGAGGCCTCCTCCTTGCCACCACTGGGCCCATCCCTCACAGCTGACTGGCTAGGCGGCCACCCACACCTGCCCAGCTTCATCACTCTGGGCAGCTTTTCCATCTCTGCCGTCGCCCCAGCTGCCCTACCCCTGACCTCGGCTTTTATGAGTGAGGGGCTCTGTGGGGGCTGGGCCTGGAGCCGAGTCCTGGGTGGGTGGCCAGGACTGAGGTTCACCCTGGGGGCACCCTGTGCACACACTGATTGACCCGGGCAGGCGTGTGGGTTCGCGGTGAGACCGGGGCTCCCTTGGGCAGCTCCCCCAGGCAGATCCTCCTCAGTGGACGGGCAGACCAATGCCCACCTGGTGGGCTCCTTGTCACTAAATCAGCCCCAAACAGGGCTCCCCATCCTGCAGCTGACCCTGCTCAAGGCAGACAATGCACCCCTCCTCTCTCTCCAGACCCCCAGTGTGGCCCAGCTGCCAGCAGAGACCTCCAGGGCCAGGCCACCCCACAGAACGGCCACCTGCTATGCAGCAAGGGCATCCACTGCCCCACTCATTCTCAAGGCCAGAAGGGCTCAGTTCCCTCTGCCTGTCAACTGGTGGTGTTGGAGACAGGGAGTGGGGTTCAGGCAGGCAGAAGGACCCTAGAAACCAGGAGAGTCTGACCCAAGGGCTAAGCGCCACCTTTTATAGATGCCCCAGGGATGTTGGCCCCGCCCAGACCCCAGGCTTCCAGCATCTGGAGACCCTGCCAGCTAGCGTGCAGGCCCCCATGTGACCTTTCTGGCTGAGCAGCAACCCCTAGATCTGGCTGGGTTGCAGCTCACAGACAGTGTGGGTAACCTCCAGAGCAACCCTGGGGAGGGCCAAGACAGCTGTCCCACTTCACGGACAGGGAAGATGAGGCCCAGGAATGGGGGAGAAAAGCTGCACATAAAGAGGGTTTCCAGAGTTCCTGCCACAGGACAGAGGGTTAAGAATCTGACTGCAGCAGCTCTGGTTCAATCCCTGGCCAAGCCAAGCACAGTGGGTTAAAGGATCCGGTATAGGTTGCAGCTGAGGCTCGGATTCAATCCCTGGCCCAGAACTTCCACATGCCACAGGTGTGGCCATCCAATTAAAAAAACAAACACATTTAATCGCTTCTCGGCCTTTTGGCTAAGATCAAGTGTAAAAAAACAAACACATTTAAAAAAATAAATAGGGGAGTTCCCGTCGTGGCACAGTAGTTAACGAACCTGACTAGGAACCATGAGGTTGCAGGTTCGATTCCTGGCCTTGCTCAGTGGGTTAAGGATCCTGCATTGCTGTGAGCTGGGGTGTAGGCTGCAGACGCGGCTCGGATCCTGTGCTGCTGTGGCTCTGGCGTAGGCTGGTGGCTACAGCTCCGATTCAACCCCTAGCCTGGGAACCTCCATATGCCACAAGAGCGGCCCAAGAAGTGACAAAAAGACAAAAAGAAAAAAAATAAATAAATAGGGCTCCCACAGGCAAGGCATCTGTTTGGAGACTCTCCAGACCTCCCCCCTCCCTTTTCCTTTTGTCTTTTCAGGGCTGCACCCTCAGCATATGGACGTTCCCAGGGTAGGGGTGGAATCAGAGCTGCAGCTGTCGGCCTACACCACAGCCACAGCAATGCTAGATCCAAGCTGAGTCTGAGACCAACCCCACAGCTGATGGCAACGCCGGATCCTTAACCCACAGAGCGAGGCCAGGGGTTGAACCTGCATCCTCATGGACGCCAGTCAGATTCGTTTCCATTGAGCCATGATGGGAACATAGACCCTCCAGATCTTATTCCTCCCAATCCCACGGTGAACCCTGGTGCCCCCACTCGCCCTCAGAGAGGCCAAAGAAGGCTGGCAAGGGGGGAGTGGGCTGGAGTATTCTGGGGATCCCCACCTGCCTGCCCTGGCCCAGGAAGGCCCCCTTCCTCAGTCATTCTCTCACACATGCCCCCTCCCAACCTGAGATTGTAGAGACTTAATCAAAAGGGTCTCCCATCCCGCCAGGGACCTGGGGAGGCATGATCTCCAGAGCTGGACCCTGAAGAGGAACCACAGACAAGATTCAGTGACTGTTCCCAAACCCAGTCATGCAGTGAGCCATGGAGGGAACCTTAGTGACCCCACCCCCGTATGCCTGCAGTCCTGGCTGAGGAACACCCAGTTCACCATACACGCTGGACACAAACAGCACCCCACCATCCTACGTCCACTCAGAAGTCCTTTAACTGGGAGCAGATGACTGACCTGGAAGCCCCTGGATTATCCCAGTGTCAGATGCCTGCACTGTCCAGCTCTCCCCCAGCAATCGTTCAGTAGGTGACCCGCCACAGCCCACCTCCAGGAACCTACCTGACTCCTCAGATGCTGCAGCCTCCCTCCCAGCACTGCAGGCCACTGTCACCCCCCTCAAAAGACCCCTCCCCTTCATCTCCTGTTCCTGGCTTCCCCTCAGCCTCCTGAAGTGACCTCCAGACACAGTGCTCATTCATCGGTTTGTTCAGTCATCATTTATAAACAGTAACTGTGTGCCCTCATTCATGCATTCATTCATTCATTTACGAAGAGTAACTGTATGGCTCACATTCATTCCTTCAGTCACCTTCATTCATTACTGTACCATCACTCATTCATAGTTTCTGTGTGCCTTCTTGCCTTCACTCACTCACTCATTCATTCTGTTTCTTTGTACCCACACAGTGCTGGGCTCACTTAGAGCGGGCTCCCTGCCCTCAGGGGAAGCTAGTGAAAGAGGTAAGGGAGGATCCAGGAGCATGTTTAACCAGACCCCGGGTGTTGAGTGGAGTTGGCCGGTGAGAAAATGCCAGCAGGCAAAGTGAGCAGCACACAGGGATGTCCTCAAAGACCCCTGGGCCACTGCAGGGCTCACGGAGGCCAGTGACCACCCCCAAATCCCAGCTCTCCACGCTGCCCCGCCTGCACAGCACCTCTGTCAAAGGTTCCCACCCAACCCTCCCAAACACCCTGCTGCGAGTCCCCCTCCTTCACTAGGCAGCATCCCACTCCTGGGAGGTGCGTGGTCTTCCCCAGCAGCCCACCCCCACGGTGTGTGCTCTTGAGCACATGCGCACGCCCTCTCGCAAATGCCTGTTAAGTCTTTCTCAGTTTGAAATCCTCCAAACCATTCACCTTCCCTAATCTCCCCCAGTGCTACCCCCTCCTGCTTTAGTCTCCCCTGGGACACAACCAGGACCCTCCATAAAGTTCTGTTGGGCACTCCCCAATGTCAATATCCCCCCCCTTATGAATCCTCCAGAATAATGTTACCCTACAATGATCCATCACACAGACTGCCCAGCCCTCCAGGGCTAAGCGCCCCCAGCTTAGAGAGAGACCCCACCACACACCCGACCATCCCAACAACGTGTCATTCGAGCAGATGTCACAGAACCCATCCGCTGGGACTCCACCTTCAGCCTTCATAAGGACCCTGGAGGCAAATTCTTTGTCCCAGTCAACCCCGGGAGCAGACCAGTGGGCCCAAATTTGCAGCCCAGCTCCAAAAGACCCCAGGGAAGTTCACCCACCTCCTTAACCCCCAGCTTCCGCCTCTGAAAAATGGGTTGATCTTACTAAATATGCGGAAAATGGTAGCATTTTTAGTTCTACCCTAATGCAAGTGCCTCCCAGTGTAGACTCAAATTCTGCCAGGCCCTGTTTCAGGAGCTAGAGATACAGAGGTGGCCAAAATCCTATTCTACATCTCAGACTGAGGCTGGGAAGGGGACTGGAAGAGGTGAGACTCTGTGGTCTCCCCTGCAGGGGAATGCCAGGGCTGTGGGTCCCCTGACACCCCTGCCAAGGCCTACCTTACAGTGGCTGCTGATCCACTTCATTTATCATCTCCTCATGGCCCCTATAACCCCTCTTGTGGCCCCAATAAAAGCTTCAGATGTCTAAGACCACCTAGCTCTCTTGAACTCTAAAAAGACCCAATCCCACTCCAGAACCTTTGCCAACTTCTCCCCTCAGACGCCTCAATAATAACCCATGATCCTCCCAAATAATCTCAAAGTCACCCAGATGGAAAGTCTCAACCCTCAGCTCCTTTGGCCCTAATAAGTGGCCACGTTCCACTCAGCCATTTCTCCAGAGCCTGGTGAGCGCTTCCACCATAACTTTACAATGTCAGCACCCAGAGACTCTGACGACTCCAGTGACCAGTGTGTCACATGTACCATGGCCTCCCGGGGTCCTCCAACCTCGCTGGACCTCCCCACAAGCTCTCTCTCACAGACGCTCCCGACGACGACCACATAGCACTCTGCGACACTCCCAGTGCCCATGGGACCCCTCCTCGGGCAGCTCTCAATGACTCTATGACCTTTCTGCGCCCTCTAAATTGTCCGTCACCCCCACAAAGTGCACCTTGTATAAGAGCCCTCCCAGGGTCCCAAGGCCGCCCCAGACCCCCCCGACAACCATATGCCACGCTGCGAGATCCACAGACCCTTCAAGACGCCCTCGGGCAGCCCCTAGTGACCCGAAGACCTCCCTACGCCCTCCGCCCTCGGGACCCGGCCGGCGCTCACCAGTGGCACCACCGATACTGGTGCTGGCATAGGCCTTGCGGTGGCACTCGGTGCCTTCGGGGATATCCGAGTACTTGTGAAGAAGCGTCTTGGCCATGACCGCGAACCCCTCGTCCCGAACTGTACCAGCTGCCTGCTCCTAGAGCCCAAGGGCGAACGCCGCTTGCTCTCGCGAGACTTCCCGGGCGGCGCGCGCATCCTCTGGTGCGGGCTGGCAGGCAACGTGCGAGCAACTTTATTGAGCGCCGCGGATGTAGACACGCGGCAGCGCGCAAGTGCTGCAGCCTGGTCTGGCGGTAAAGGAAGTGCACGTGCACCCCTGGCCGATTTCTGAAAAGGGAAACTGAGGCCGACCAGGACCAGTGAAATGTTGCTAATTCCAGTTCAGAAGGACCTGGACCGGGAAAGATTTGACTCCCAGAGGTGGGGCCTAAGGGCGGGAGCATCACAGGTATTAAGCCTATCCAGGCGCACAGACGAGAGGCTCCACTTGATAGGAGCGAGACCTCAAGATGGGGCGGGGCATAGAGGGGATATGGCCACTCCCAGAGCCAGAATCTGTGGGGAGGCGTGGTCATGTCCTGTGGCCAGTCTTAAACCGGAGTCTGAACCGCATGCGACTATTTGGGGGCGTGGCCAGGTTCTTGGGGTTAATGCGAAAGTACTAATTCTAGTACTAGGATTCTTAGGGAGACTAGGTCCGTGCCCAGTCTGTGGCTAGTCCAACTCCTGGGCGGATTGTAGGAGGTCCTAGGCTTGAGGCGTGACCAGAACCGAAATAGAACCTGGAGGGGACGTGACTGATCCCGAGCTGTACCTTTGCCTAAGGGGCGGTTCTGGGGCGTGGTCAAGCTTGTGGGCTCTGACCAACTTCGCGCGTTAGCGTCTGAGTAGGGCGGTGCCTGTCTCTAAGGGATGACCAATCCAGTGGCCAGAGCCGGAACGTGACGACATATTTGGGGCGTGGTTTGTCAAGACTTTGGCCAATCTTGGAGTTAGGCCGGGCTAAGGGGCGGAGTTTTGAGTTGCTGGAACCAGTGAGGGTGTTTGGGTTTGAGGAAGGAGCACCCTGGGGGCGGAGCCTAGCGGGGGTTATGGCCAATCACGCCGAAGTCCTGGACGGACCTCTAGGGGCGCGGTCCTCCAGGGGGCTTGGCTTAGGCTTGTTCCGGGCCGCCTGTGGGCGTGGGCGTGGCCGGGCCTGGACAGTAGCAGGGGCCATGTCAGCGCCGCCACCCCTGCAGATCCGCGAGGCAAACGCACACCTGGCGGCGGTGCACAGGCGCGCGGCGGAGCTGGAGGCGCGGGTGGATGCGGCGGAGCGGACGGTGCGTGCCCAGGCGGAGCGCCTGGCCCGCCATGACCAGCAGCTGCGCGCAGCCCTGGACGAGCTGGGCCGCGCCAAGGACCGGTGAGGCTCTGGGCCCGCCAGGTGGACTTCTCGGAAGAGGTGGGCGGAGGCAGAGCCGATATTGAAAAGGAGGACCGGCCAGGGAAATCGTGCATTCACGTGCAGCTGGACTACTGGTGGGATTGACAAACACTAAAATATTTGCATTAGTCATCAGTGTGTAAGGTTGAGGGATGTCACACAAACGTGAATAGCTAACTTAAACAGGGCCTGTTTTACCACTAGGCAAAATTGGCTGGTCCTGAGTGGCGCAGAGAACTACAGCAGGTTCTTGAGGAGGATGAGATCCTATCAGCCGTTTTGAAGAATCCCTGTAGCTGAAGGATTGAAAGGGATGAGACAAGTGCCCAGGGAGGAAGGAGGTGCTGAGGCCCAGGTGGGAAAAAAGTCAGGGCTGGTTGGATTACTTCAGCTTTACTGAGCACCCGCTATGTACCAGGCACTGTGCTGGTTATCAGGTCACATCAGTGAGATCTATGCAGCCCTGCCCTCAAGCAGATACATTCCTAGGCAGTTACAACGTGGGGCTGATTTAGAGTTCCTTGGTGGCCTAGAGGTTAAGGATCTGGTGTCACTGCTGTGGCTAAGGTTCGGTCCTGGGCCACATGCTGTGGGCGAGGCAACCAACATGGGGTGATCTGGGTTTGATGGAGAGCCATGCAGCTCTGAGGGGGCCCAGAGGGAAGACTTCCTGGACGAGGAGCCATCTAAGATGAACAACAAATACGACAAGAGAACTGCAGGAGGAGCTAGGGTAATCAATGGAGTGTTAGTCTGCTGAGATTGCCATTACCACAGTGGCACAGACTGCATGGCTTAAACAACAGCAAATTATTTCTCGTGGTTCTGGAGGCTGGGAAATCCAAGATCAAGATACTGACAGATTTAGTTCCTGGTGAGGGTCCCCCTCCTGGCTTGTAGATGGTCATCTCATTGTGTCCTCACATGGCGCGCGCGCACGCGCACACACACACACACACACACACACACACACACACACACACAGCGAGCGACCGAGCAAGTGAGTGAGAGTAAGCTCTCTGGGGTCTCTCCTTGTAAGGAAACCCTCATGACCTCATCTAAACTTTATGTTCCTCTCAAGGCCTCATCTCTAAATATGTCACATTAGGGGTGGGCATTCAACATATGAATTTGGCAGGGGGAACAGAGACATTCGGTCCATAACAAGGGAGTAAGTTTTATCTTGACAGGGACGGAAGGAAGACAGGAGCAGGGGAAGAGAGCCTTGGGCTCCGGGTACCATAACTGCCCCGTCTTACCTTCCTGCCAGTGAGATTGCCGCTCTCCAGGAGCAGCTGCTGACCTCCGAGGCTGCTGTCCAGAGCCTGCAGGCTGCTGTGCGCCAGAGGGAAGAGCTCATCCGGCAGCTGCTGCCCCGGGCGGAACTGCTGCAGGACATCTGCCGCCGTCGGCCACCCCTGGCTGGGCTGCTGGCCACCCTGGTTGAGGCTGAGCGGCTGGGGCCCCTGCCAGCCAGTGACCCCAGCCACGTACTCCCTGGTGGTCCCAGTTCACCTCTTGCCAACAGTACTGGGGAGGAAGAGGACAGGGACCACCGCCAGCCTGCCCTTTTTGGGACTACTGTGTGAACCCGAGAGAGCAGATTTCAGAAGGCAGAAAGAGGGCCCCTATGAGGACTTTTCCCACCTCTGTGCCTGTCGTTGGGCATCACCAGTATGCTGGAGAGGATCCTGTGGCAGAGCCATAATCCTTTCCAAGCATCAGAGCCTGCTAACAAGTCAGAGGTTTTAAATGGGCCACCTGCAGGCCGAATGTGGATGTTTAACCTGGACAGAAGTTTATTATTTTTTTAAACTGAAACTTTGAATTAATCACCCTTGTTGGAAAAACTGCCAGCACTTACATAAAAATCTGGATTTCTGGCTTCAGAATGAGACATCCCTGCCTGGATCAGAGTCCAGGGTACCCTCTTCAGCTGGTGTGAGTTTCAGCTGGCCCCCACATCTTTCTTAGGACCAGATGTCTGCCCCTGAAGAATCGGTTTGAGACCTTATTCTCTGGTGGAGGCAGATGGCGTCAAGTTCAATGTTATCTGAGTTTTTCTCCTTCTCTTCCTCCCTTGCCCTGATTTTTGTTCCTCTTAAAGCATTATCTCCCATCCTAAAGCATTTTATTATTCTTCATCCCAGACCAGAGTTGGGAGGTGCAAGCCTCAGGCCATTTTGCATTGATTATATGAATTTTTTTTTTGGCTGCGCTTGAGGGATATAGAAGTTCCAGGCCAGGGATCAAACATGATGTGCCGCATCGTTGACAACACCAGACCCTTAACAGCTAGGCTAGCAGGGAACCCCTGAAAACAAAAAAATTTTTTAAAGGCTATGCCCTGCCCCCTCTGACATGTGGAAGTTGCTGGGCCAGGGATCCAACCCGTATTCCAGCAGCGACCTGAGCCACTGTAGTGACAACGCTGGATCCTTAAGCCACTGCATCACAAGGGAACTCACATTTTTTAATCCTAAACTTTTCCCTAACTTTGTCCTTCCCTCAACCCAGGAAAGAGTATGCAAGTGGGATATGCTGAGATGCTGGCAGCCAGCCTTTGTGGGCATCCCATAGCCTTATTTTTTTGGCCCCATCCATGGCATGTGGAAGTTCCTGGGCCAGGGATTGAATCTGCACCGGGGCAGTGATCTGAGCCACATTAGTGGGAACACTGGATCCTTAACACACTAAGCCACTGGGGAACTCCTCACATAACCTTTTTTTATTAGCATCCTGCCTCAGGGGCTTTACACAGGCTGTTCCCTCTGCCTAGAATATTCTCCCCCCATATGTCACAGGACTAGCTCCTCATTGCTCAGGTCTTTGTTCAAATGTCATCTGCTCTGAGAGGCCTTCCCTGACCTCCTTATCTAAGATAATTCCTCCCCCTCCACCATTTTATTTCCCATGGAGTATAAGCTCCATGAGGGCACGGTTTTTGTTTCTTGTCACCAGTGCCTGGCACATCCTGGGACCCCATTAAGAACAGGGTGAGTCCATGAGTCCTGAAAGGAGTCAGGGACCCCAGCCTATCTGGTGTGGCCCCCTGGCCAGTGCAGCTTCTGTAGCAGGAGTGGGTTCTTTTTTATATTCCCTAGAGAATCTATTTTTTAACCCCTTATTTCTATACCACCTTTCTTGGCCCGATGTTTTCAGGGTGCTTTACTTTTCATCAAACCAGGGATTCCTACGCCCTTCTCTGTCCAGCCCAAGTGCCTGGCCTGGTCCCATGGCAGCTGTTTCCCAGCCTTCTTACTCAGGGAATTGTCACACCAGGAACTGCTGCGGGGCACAGCCCCTTTCAGACCAGAGAGCTCAGTGTCCTTCCTTGGCCCTCAGAAGGCGGCCGTATGGTGTCTTAACAGTGATCCCTCGGTGTGGTAACAATGGCCTCGTCTTCTCCTCTGGACGAATAAGGTGGGGGGTGCTCTTTGTATGAGGGGAAGGCAGGCTGGGGCCTGTCTGAGCTCAAGAATAAACCAAATGATTTCACGGCCTTGGTCCTTTTCTCTTTTCTTCCTGGTGTGGGGGCTCGAGAGGCTGCCCCTGTGCTGTTCCTGGTCCAGGGTGGGGCCCTGCTGGGTGGGGAGACAGAAGTTACAGCCCCGGGAGCTTGTGCCACGCACTCTGCACACATGGCTGTGTCTAATCTCAGCCACTGATGGACAAAGGCATTGCCCCATTTTACAGCTGTGGAAAGTGAGGCTCAAAGAGGTAAAGTGAAAAAGCCTCCAGGTTGGAGGGCCCCCGGCCACTTCCCGACTTTTAATTGTTGAAATCCTGATTCTCTTAAAGATGTGATCTCAAAACAGAACTACAATAACTGTGGTTACATGTTACATTTTTCTATGGGAGAAAAATTGGACATTTGTAATCCTCACAAAAATACATAATGGGGCATTTCTTTGCCTACCCAAAGAATTTTGGACTACTGTGACATTTCTGCAGCAGAATGTCACTCACTGCAGTTTCTCATAAAACCGATGAATCACAGTGCTGGGTCACTTGTCATCTATGGCTTGGTTTCTGACTGCAGCAGCAACTTCTGACAATACCATTGTGCTGTGTCCAAGTCTGCGCTTTGAAAAGCCTCTGATGCTCTCTGGGTCTTGGTGGGTGGTGGGTCCCCAAATGTGGCTGCGTTGTAAGTCCTGGGAAATCCAACACTGTTTTCCATCCTGCCTGTTGGGGTAACACTCTCAGTTGACACAGATGTCCAAAGTCTCCATTGAAGGCATTCTGTGACTGCTGCCTTAGTTCCTCTTGGATTATCTATGTCAACGGCCAGGGTCACTTCTCTGTATGGTACCGCAGCCCCTGGCTCAGGAGCTTATCTTTTTTTTTTTTTGTCTTTTTGCTATTTCTTGGGCCGCCCCTGCGGCATATGGAAGTTCCCAGGCTAGGGGTCGAATCGGAGCTGTAGCCACCGGCCTATGCCAGAGCCACAGCAACGCGGGATCCGAGCCGCGTCTGCAACCTACACCACAGCTCACGGCAACGCCGGATCGTTAACCCACTGAGCAAGGGCAGGGACCGAACCCGCAACCTCATGGTTCCTAGTCGGATTCGTTAACCACTGCACCACGACGGGAACTCCTCAGGAGCTTATCTTGAGCAGGCCCACCAAATGACATTTGTGAACCAGAAACCAACTGCCAAAAAACCAATGTTGACAAAACGCCCACAACTGGCCCTAAATAACTGCTGGGAATTGCTTTGAGCAGCTCAACATTGACACGACTGTAGGACCCAACTGGGTCTCAGCTTAGCCAGCACAGCTCGGAGCACCTCCCATTGGACCTGGGCCCAGGCCACCTCAAGCCCTTAAAGCCTGAATCCCTCAGCAGCTGTGGGCTTCTGTTCTGTGTAAAGGGACAGAGGGCTGGTGAAGCTTAGAGACCTGCCCCAGGTCACACAGGAATTGAGCTTCGGGCTTCCTCGGCCATGACCTGGCCTCTGTCCAGAACACTAGTCCCTAAAGGGCCATGGCACCCTCATCCTGCTTGTGGAGCACTGTCCTGTGCCTCTAGGCCAGGAGGCACTGGCACAGACAGAGTTACAGCTGGGGCCCCTCCCAGTCTCCAGGGCACCGTCCCTTAGCAACAGAACTGCCTGGCAGGACGCACTGCCAGTGGTGGGCAAAGCAGGCAGGAGCCAGGCGGAGCAGCCATCCAGACTTTAGGACAGACAGAGGCCAGGTGAGAGAGTGGGGGCAGCCAGCTAGAGTGGGCTTATGACAACTGGCCCATAACGAGAACCCCCCTGGATCTCTCTCCAACCAGCTGCCCAGAGAGCCCTGACTCAGCATGGATGCTGTGGACACCACTATGGAGAAGCTCCGGGCTCAGTGTCTGTCCCGAGGGGCCTCAGGCATCCAGGGTCTGGCCAGGTGAGCTGTCTTCTCACACCTCCCCAATGCTCCCAGCCCTGTGGATCACTTTCCAACCAGCCCCGTTCCCCAGGTTTTTCCGCCGCCTGGACCAGGATGGAAGCCGGTCCCTGGGTGCGGAGGAGCTCCAGAGGGGCCTGGCCGACCTGGGGCTGGAACTGGACATGGCTGAAGTAAGGGGTGTGTGCAGGCGCTGGGACCGCGACGGCAGTGGGACGCTGGACCTGGAAGAGTTCCTGCGGGCGCTGCGGGTAAGGCTGGGTGTGTGACTCGGGCAAGTCCCTTCACGCTGTTTGGGGGGGTGCTGAGCTTTTGAGCTTCTGTGTCAATGCTGAGAGTCTGGGGATCTCCCATGCTCCACACCCCTAGTCACCCCTCCCCTCTAGCCCCCAATGTCCCGGGCTCGGGAGGCCGTCATCACAGCTGCATTCGCCAAGCTGGACCGCAGCGGGGACGGAGTGGTGACTGTGGATGACCTCCGGGGGGTGTACAGCGGCCGTGCTCACCCCAAGGTGCGGAGTGGGGAGTGGACGGAGGAGGAGGTGCTCCGCCACTTCCTGGACAACTTTGACTCCTCTGAGAAGGACGGGCAGGTGGGTGCCAAGACCCCATCCCCTCCGCCCAAGCCTCTGGTCCCCCCTTACAGCCCATCTGCCCCCAGGTCACGCTGGCTGAGTTCCAGGACTACTACAGTGGCGTGAGTGCCTCCGTGGACACAGATGAGGAGTTTGTGGCCATGATGACCCGTGCCTGGCGGCTGTGAGCAGCGCACCCGCTCAGCGGGACCACTGTAGTGTAGGACCCCCCACCCCCCGCCCCAGCTAGCACCCCTGACCCAGGGCCCCTCTCACCTGGGCTTTGAGCTGAGCAGCCCCTGAGGTAGAGGGTGGAGGGGAGTGCAGGAGGATTGAGGCCACAGAACTAGCTGGATCAGGTCTCCAGGGACACCACACCACTTCGCCACCAGGAATTAGTGGGAAAATGGTTCCAACGATGGATCACTGGCTCCAGACCCCAGGGAGAAAGGCCCGCCCTCCTCATGCCATGCTGACCCCAGGGCTCTTCTTGCTCTGGCTCAGTGAACTCTGCAGCACAACACCTCTCTCCTGCCCCAACCTGTGGGTCCCTGGGAAGCCAGGCAGCACCAAGGTGGGAAGGCGAACGGCTCTGCTGTGACTGGAGGTTCTGCACTGAGGCGGCCAGTCTTGGAAGGCAGCCGAGCTTGGTCCCCTGCCCAGGTGTGGAGTGTGGGGCAGAGGCCCCCAGACCGCAGTCAGGCCAAACCACTGGAGGAAAGCGTGCCTGCCTAGGGAGGCAGAGGCCATTCCTGGCCAGGTTGCCTGGCTTCCTGAGGCCCCCTGGGGCAGGCAGGAGGCCAGCATTTTAGTTAAAAGTTTTAATGTAGTTCCCAAATACATTTCATATGACAATCTTACATAAATGTTCCAAAACACATGGGCATTATCTGGTTTTACTTGTCACTAGTTGGCTAAGGCTTAAAGCAGAGAGGTGTGACCGGATCTGCTGGGAGGGCCTTTGGTGTCTTCCCATGGCTCAGGCTCGGGGTTGGGCTGCACACGGCAAACCCGAGGGATAGACGACACAGCTGCAGAGACGCCTTCTCCTCACCCTCTGAGGAGGGGTTGGGTGGCTTCCTCTGAAAGTTCGCAGAGCCCTATGCACAGAGCTTTTTTGTGGGCCTCCCAGATGGGCGGTGCCCAGCTGGCTCCTGGCCATGCTCCAGGGTGGGGGTGGGCAGAGGGTGTCTGCTAATGTGTGTACCTTGAGCACGGGTTCTGCCCACTGTCTGGAACCGGCCCCTGGCCCCTTCTTGAAGGCCCTGCTAGTGTCCCCTTCTGCCACACACAGAGGCCCCCGGCCCTGGATGATCTTGGGGGCAGAGACGTCCTGGGTGGGGCAAAGAAGGAATGGCCAACAGCAGGAAGCAGTGTGCACCTGGGTGCCTGATGATGGGTGACCCATGTTATGGGGACAGACAGGAGGATGGGGCCCTCCAACATCCAGTGACCCTTTACTACACAGGGCCCAACCCCTCCCCCCATGACTTGGCCTGGAGGAACCCTGGGTGGGGAACGAGTAGGGGCTGGCCCCAAGCAGCCCTCTGAGCACAGGGGCCCAGGGCCACAGGGAAAAGGAGGATGCAGCCCACAACGGGGCTGTGCCTGCAACACACAAAAGCCTTCATTGACGAAACCCAAAACAAAGCCTTGAGGGAAGAAAAAACGATCTGAAAATAGAAGCCCCCAATCAGAATGTGGGAGATGGAAGGTAAAGATAGTAGTTAACAGAAGGTCCAGCAGGCCCAGTGTTTACACATGTGTGGACAGACCTGGAGGCCCAGGCAGGAGGCGGTGGCGGGGAGAGCCGGCGACACAAGGAGGGCAGGGTGAAGAAACAAGGTGTCCCAGTCCCAGTGAGAAGCCGTGACAAGTCTTAATGTGCCATTTCAATTCAAGGGGTAAGGAAGAAATGTTCTTTTTTGTTTTGCTCATCAATATGATGAGGTTCGTGTCCCAAACCACATTCAGGCAGTTCCCGAGTCTGCTTCTGAACGGGACGTGCGGATCCAGACTGTGGCCAACCCAGCGGGGAGAGTGGTTCCCGAGCCCCACGCCTCGACGCTGCTGGCGGGAGGGGCGGGCGGGCGGGCAGACAGACGGACAAAGCAGCAGGCTCGTGGGCAGCTGGCTCCCGGCGCTATGTGCTCCCAGCTGTCTGCCCGTCCCCTTCGTCACCAGCGCCTGTGGGAAGCAGTGGCCTCGGCGTCACATCTCTGCCTTGGACAAAGCCCCTCCCCTTATGTCAACCCCCACGCCCAGAGGCTACCCCTGGGACTCCCCTGGCTCACCACTTCCAGTGGCTCCCGATGGAGCCAGGACGTCATCATCGTCACTGTCATCCTCGTTGGATGGAGCTGCTCCAGGCTCCGGGGCAGGTGTCTTGGCCTCCTGCTCCTGCTCCACGCGGCTGCGCAGGGCCAGGATGCGGTGGTGCAGGGCTGCATACAGCTGGCCTGTGTCCTTGGAGCTGGCCTGCAGGAGGCAGAGGGAAGAGCCAGGTTACAGCGCTTCATGAGGAGACCCCTCCTGGTTGGTGTGGCCACTGTCCCTGCCACAACGTGATGTCAAAACCCTCAGGTTGGGGGCTGACAGGAACCTAACCTCTCTCCTTGACAAGTCCCTCAGCTTCACAGCTGTCATCCTGTGGTGGGGGGAGGGAGTTGTTCACAGAGACTGAGCCGAGCCAGCCCCTCCCAGGCCACACCCACAGTGCAGGGTACCAGGGGCAGCAAAGGTACCCCTCAGCCTGCCTGGCAGAGCCTCCTGTGGCGGCTGGGAGTGGGGGCACCGCCCTTGTCCAGGGCGCTGCCTGGGTAGCTCCTTTCCCTGAGAGGCGGCAGCAGCCCAGCCTGTCCCAGGGCTGCTCACCGAGATCAGGAAGACCTTCACGCCCTGGTCCTCAGTGTCCATGGCTGTGATGCGGATGCTCTTCTCACTGGCCTTGTCGATCTGCATCTGGGCCCACAGCTTGGTGTTGAGGATCAGCCGCAGGCTGCCCTGGGTCCTCATCACTGCAACCAACAAGGTCGTCAGCCCTGGTCCTCCAAGCACCACCCATGGCCAGCTATGAGAGCAGACACAGTCTGGAAGGAAAGCCAACTCCCCAGGGTGAAGTCCCACACTTTTCCCAATGGCCACGAAAGCCTCCTGCCTATCTGTGGAGCCACAGCCCTGGCACAGCCAGCTCCCTGGCCCAGAACCGAGGTATATCCAAAGCGCACAAAAGCGGCCAGGATGGACAGGCAGCCTCCGGTCTCCTGCCCACTGCTCAGAGCTGCCATCAGGAGGAAGACAGAAACAGACTGAGGGTAGCATCTGGTGGAGGCTAAAGGGGGACAGACACCCCCCACCCCAGGAAATGCACATGAGACCCTGAGTTCTGCTCACAGGGGGCCCAAGGCCAACACCATCCTGCCTACCCTGTTCAGGTGCCAACTCTGTGCACACATTGACCCCTCACCTTCCTGACAGCCCAGCTCTCCCCACTGGGAAACGTGGACAGGGCTGGAAGCTTTCCCCCCAACTCCGGGCTCCAACTGACCAGATCCCCTGGTGACCACCCTGAGCCCTTGGAGCTGCCTGCCTCTGAGGGGGCCCTGGAGAGAAGGTCTGTGACAAGGACCAAGGCCTGTGTGGGGTGAAAGGGAAGTGTGCCTGGGATGGATCGATGAGGGAAGGGAGAGTGTAGCTATGAGGCTGGTAACAGGTTTGTGGCTGAGGATGAGAGCCATGAGCTGCGGGGCTTGAAATCCTGTGCTCTCTGTCCATGTATGCTTGCACACTTCCAGGAGAAAAAATGAGAAGTCTACAGGGAAAAAGAATGTGCCCAAAGAGAAGGGCCGCTTTCATTTCTGTTCCAATCTTGGGACGATCCCGAGCCCAGTGCTGCTGGGCTCAGTGATCCTGAGCTGCTTAAAGAACACAATGTGAGCTATGCCCTGGCCAGGAACTGATGTTTTTGGAAAGGCCGGAGGACAACTTTAATTTGGGAGGGTTTAAAAAAAAAAGATGAACACACACGTTTCACATATACACACTCACAGAGGCAGATTTTCTTCAAATATGCATACATGGGTGTGTACATAAACACACTCACACGCACATCCACTTCAGTAAAAAGCACACTCCTGAGATTAAGGTTCAGGTAGAGGCAAGCCCCAGCAGTGTTATTTACAGGTGAAAAAAAATGAGGAACAACTTAAATGTCCACCAAGGGAGAATGGTTAAAAACATTCACTGTCAAACTCAGAAATCTTTTAAAAAGGCTGCACTTTAAGAAACATTTAACAAAGACACAGGATGCTCACAAAACAGCAAGTAAAGAGAGCAAGAGACAAAATCCTTAAAAAGACCCACAGAACAGGAATGGACCGCCAGAACATTCTTTGCGGAGATTTCCCCCTTTATACAGAGATTTTAGCTGCTATTTGATTTCTTCCTTTTCCTTTCTAGTACAAAAAAACTGGCACTTTTATCAGGAAACAAGTGAGAAAAGCCCCTCATCCATTTTCACATTCAGAAGGAGAATCCCAATGGCTGGCAGCTGATGCTGCTGGGTCAGGCCAGGTCCTGCAGGCTGAGGGCTGGGGGTGCACCTCCCCTTTGAGGCCTCAGAAGCTCTGCTCCCCCCTACCCCCAACCCCCCGGCTGCAGCTCACCTAGTCGGGACTGTAACGTCCCGTCGTCGGTCGATGCCATGTCATTGAGTCTGAGTAGCCCCCGGCCTCGCTCCACCCACGACTGTGAAGTCTTGTCAAAGACAAACAGCTTACACTGGATCTGGAACACAAGGCAGCCCTCCAGGTGAGCAAGGACCCTGGCTGGGCAGCTGGACCCTGGGAGCCTGCACCAAACCTGTGTGAACACCTGGGTCAACACCTGGCCCTTAGCCAGTTTTCTGTCCTGCCTTGGAGCTAGGATTCTAATCATGAGGGAAATGCAAATCAAAACCACAATGAGATAGCACTTCACCCCCATGAGGACGGTTATAACCACAGAGACAGGTTCTGAGGAGGATGTGCAGAAATCAGGACCCTCACACCTTACTGAGGGGAATGGAAAAGGGTGCAGTTGCTGTGGGTTTTTTTTGGTCTTTTTTTTTTTTTTTAAAATAAAATCAGTTCTTTGAAATGTTGAACATGGAGTTACCGGAGTCCAGATATTGCACTCCTAAGTATCTATCCAGGAGAAATGAAATGTGTTCACACAGAAATCTGTACATGAATGTCCATAGCAGCATCATTCTTAATACCCCCGAAGTGGAAACAAACCCAGTGTCCATCAACAGGTGAATGGATGAACAAATGTGGTGCCATCTATGCAGTGGAAAGTTATTCAGCCGTGAAAAGGAGCGAAGCACTGACAACACGGAGGAGCCTGAAAACATGGTGCTTAGTAAGAGAAGCCAGACACAAAAGGCCATAGAGTCTATGATGCCATTCATAGAAAACATCTACAACAGGCCAAGCCACAGAGACAGAAAGTCGATTCGTGGTTGCCGGGGGCTGGGGGAGGGGGCTGGGGAGTGACTGGTAATGGGGACAGGGTTTCTTTTACGGGGGATAAAAGTGTTCTAAATTGTGACATTTGCACAACTCTGAATACACTAAAAACCGTCGAACTGTATGCTCGTGAATTTCATAGTATGTGAATTGTATTTCAAAAAAGCTGTTACACATTAAAAAACAAATGAAGAGACCACATGCGGCCCTTTACAGGAAAAGTTTGCAGATCTTTCTAAGTCAGTATCTCTCCACATGGACAGATTAAAAAAAACTGTGAGAGAGGAAAAGAAATACCATTGAAAACTCCTCAATGCTATATATACGTAGTTTATAGACACACACACACAGGTACGTGTGAGGGAACAAAGGGCAGGTGAAGGAGGCCCAGCACCCTGGACACGCTGCCCCAGGAGGGGAGGAAGGTGGGGGCAAGAGTGTGAGAAAGCTGCGTGGCATCTGTGACTTTTTTCCCCAATAAATGAACACAGTCCCACTGTGACAAATCGTCACAGCTGCTCTCTCTGGGTGGTAAGAGAAGGTGTTTGTTACAGTCTTTATAAGTCTCTGAACTATTGAGAATGCCTCAAAACAGATCCTTTTGCTCTAAAACAAGGCAATACAAGAGGCCCACTGGCTCTCGCTAAGCTCTCTACTGAAGTCCCCATAAGGTCACAGCCCAGCTGTCACTTCTGCGGGGAGCTGGCCGGGTCACCCGCCTCACCTGCAACACGTTGCTCTCTGCCTCCTCTCCGGTTATCACCTCCACTTTCTCCAGCAAACACTTCCGCGCCGTTGCCTTGGTGTAGGCGGCTGCCGACTCGGCCAGGGACTCTGCAACATTATTAGCTAAACGACATTGACTATTTATTTGGTGGGGGGGAGAGGGTGTACCTCAAAAGGGTTGGCGCTAGCCTCAAGGGTGCCAGTCACCCCCCCGCAGTCACGCCTTGGTGAGGACCTCAGAAACACACCACGTAACTCTTCCTGGGAAGCTG
The DNA here is from genome assembly GCF_016906955.1 of Phacochoerus africanus. Classification (NCBI taxonomy): domain Eukaryota; kingdom Metazoa; phylum Chordata; class Mammalia; order Artiodactyla; family Suidae; genus Phacochoerus; species Phacochoerus africanus. The sequence continues at coordinate 73,280,044 of NC_062547.1, read as the reverse complement.
CAAGGAGAGCATTTGGGAGCGGGCAGTGGGGCTCCGGATTTCTGACTCTCCCACTCAGCAGAGGACAGAAGACAGCAAGAGACTTCTGAGAGGGCGCCGAAGAGAAACTGCCCTCTGCTGCTTCAGGGTGAAGAAGGGGTGACAACCACCTCTATCCCCATCCCTGGTCACCAGGCAGCACTGTGCCCTTCCCGCCCAGCTCCCAGGGCGTAGCCTTTCACAGTGAGGTGGTCCTCTCCCAGGACGGGGCAGGAACGAGGCCTACCTTTCTCAGGGGTGGCCTCTTGGGACGAGGACTCGGACCCAGACTCAGCAGCTATGTTTTCTCTGTTGGCATCAGAACTGACCTCGTTTAGTTTGGGCGGACTCTGCAGGGAAGCGGAGGCACAGAAGGAGGGCATGTTTGGGTGGTCCTGGTGGGCCAACCGCTATGGAGCGGGAAGCCCCTCTGCTGCAGTGGTAGCTCTTGGCACATCCTTGCCTGGGCAGAGGACTTCTTTCTGCCAACAGTGGCTTCTCCTCCGCTGCTTTGGGAACCACCCAGCCCCAGCCCCATCTCCACTCCTCAAGCATCATCAGAAAGTGCCTGCTTGCCACCCTCACAACACAGGCAGCTCCCACCCTCACAGACCCGCCCTGTACATCGTTCACGAACTGCCCTTGGAATCCCCAAATGGGGCTTCTGTGGCATCACTGGGTGACCTGCCATCAGCTAACCTTGAGCCACCATCAGCTAACCTTCTTTGACTACTTCATTGCAATGAAAAAACAGTGCTGACACTTGAGACAAGAAACAGAAGGCTCCCTAAGGTAACTGAATGAGGCCAAGGTGGCAGGAACTTTCACAATGGACACAGTAGGGCTGTGTGCATATCATTGGGCAAGAAAAGGAACAGAAATAAGGAAGCAGGTAAACAACTCCAGGAGCCCATCCTGGGCTGGCCAGGCTCTCTGGCACTGGGAGACAGGCAAAGATCACCCACGTGCCATAGCTGTGGTGTGTATCAGGAGTGCAAGGGACACAGGGGACACTGGGGGGGGGGTGTCCTCCAAGGCCACTGTACCCACTCCTCACTCAGGGCTGCAGCCTCATGGTCAAGGAGGAGTTGACTTCCCTTGGCCTCAGAGGTGGCTCAGGGTGGTCCCAGCAGCACACAGATGAGGACTTTGGACACATGGCTCTCGCCACAGTTGCCCTTGGCTGGGAGGAAGCATGGCCCATGACTCACGCGAAGCCCATCTTAGGATGAGGAGACAGGAAGTGTGACACTGGCTCCTGCAGAGCCTCCCTGGGCCATTAGCACTGACAACCTTGCCCCGTTTAAGCTGAGTCTAAGCTGGGCCGTCTTCCTCTTACTTGGAAAGAAAGCATCCTAATGTCATGGGAGAAATGCCGCAGACACACCCCACATTCCCGTGACCTGGGAGAGATTCTAACAGCCTTTGTATCCCAGGAAGGATAGCCCCCACAGGGCCCACTCACCAACACGCGTTCACTCATGTTCTGGCCAAATATAAACTTGCTGCAGGCGGCGTCGGCACTGTTGGTTGAATTCTCTAAACTGAAGAGGAGATGTGACATGAATGTGGGGTGTCGAGAGGAACAGGGCAGAGCAGTATGTATGCCTGTATACACCATGTGCACGCACATGGTCAGAGTGGGCAAGAGCTACACACGCAGCACGGAAAGCCCAGTCGAGGCACTGCTCAGCCTTGAAGCATGAACCTGGCATGCCAGGGACAGGGACCCACAGGCCTCCATGCCAGGCTGCACCAGGCGAAAAACATGGACCCTCAGCTCCCACTGCTTGGCACTGAGTGAGCACGGGCACCATCAGATGCCCATCTTCCCCTACGTCTCTCGGCAGCGGGCTGTCCCTGCAGCACTCGGGCCCCCTCCTCTGGCTCACACCAAGGAGGTTACACCAAGTACTGGTGGATGCAGGAGGATGACCCTTGGGGAGCCCTTGGCAAACGGCAGCCGCTGTGGCCATCACACTTCATCCAGTTTAAGACATTACAGGTGGTACATGCCTCCTGATTTGGGAAATGCTGAGGTGCAAAAAGTACATCTTAAAGTATCTGATGTGTTCTGTTAACCGGGGGCCAGGCAGTCAAGCAGCAAGGTCATGGTTCACGTAGGCCTCTGGAGGCGGAGGCCCATGCTGTACCTGCTCTGCTGGCCTGTCTCGTAGGCAGGCACACGCCCTCCTTCTGAAACACCCCAAGCAGCCAGGCTGCTCCTGAGCACTGCTAGCAGCTGTGCCAACCAACAGTGCACACTAATCCAGGCTAAGGAGCACCCAGAGGCAGCTGGGCCACCACTGGCACGAAGTCTGAGTGACAGAGATCACTCCGAGGGCTGGGCTAGATAATCCCACAGAAGTGAGGTCCTGCCTTGGGAGTGCACAGAAGCCCACCCCCCTGGCCCCTCTACATCTGTACCCAGAGTGGGAAAGAAGCACCTGCCCCAGGTGCTACCCCCTCTTGGGCTCTGGGTCAGGGGCAGTGGATGACCATGGGCCCCTCTGAGGCTCACCCTACATGAGGCTGGGCGCCAGGCCCGGCACACACCTGGAGCTGATATACTGAAGGAAGTAGTTGGTGGCAGTTGGTGTTTCTGAACTGGGGTGTCCGGCATTCTCCATGTCCGCTACTTCAGTGTTCTCATTGATTAACTGGGAGACAGAGAGGAAACACTCATTGATCACAGACGGCTCCTCCTGGACCTCTAGAGCTCAGCCTGCCTGCACAGCCCCTCACTGCGCACATGGCACAGCCCCACCTACATGTGTAGGCTCGGGGTGTGGTGGGCTCATGAGGCGACAGGGAGCCTTCTCTACCTTGTTTACAAAACACACTCAGGCTAGCAGCCTGGTGGCATTTTCATCAATGCCTCTGCACCAAGAGATCACAGATCACTTCCAAATTCTATATTTTAAGGAGTTGTTTATTTTTTTGTCTTTTTATGGCTGCACCTGTAGCATATGGAAGTTCCCAGGTTAGGGGTCAAATTGGAGCTGCAGCTGGCAGCCTACACCACAGCCACAGGAATGCCAGATCCAAGTCGCATCTGCGACCTACCCCACAGCTCGTGGCAACTCTGAATCTTTCACCCACTGAGTGGGCCAGGGATTGAACCTATGTCTTCATGGATACTAGTCGGATTCGTTACCACTAAGCCACAAAGGTTTATAATAAACCCTTAAGGAGTTTATTATAAACAAAATAGAAGCATCATTTCTTGAAGCTTCTTTTATGCCAACTGCCACACAGCCTGGTTAAATACATTCTCCTGGGAATGCTGAGAGATGGTATTAGCGACCTCGTTCTGGGTGAGGAGTCAGAGGCTCAGGGGTTAAGAAATCACGGCTTCAGGTCACCCTCCATGGAGTAGCTGGGATGTGGCTGTGGAGCCCCTGGACTCCTGACTCCCACCCCAACCTCAAGGCAGGGAGGAACAGACTTGACTGACAGCCCAGGTCAGGTGCATTTCCAGGCCCACCTTTCTCTTGCTTTCTCCTCCTCAAGGGACTGGTTATTTTGGCTAAAGCTGTGCAATGTCAACACCCATTTCTGTGTCTCTCAGGGCATCTGTGCTTCTATTAGACAAAAAGGTCTAAAGAGGAAGCAGGTAGATTGAGGCCTTCTCTCCACTGGAGACTCGCTTCCCTACTTCAGGAGCTCTCACCCTCCGCATCACTGATCCTGGGCCCGACTGTTCTTTAGGGGGAAGGGGAGGGGCCTGGTCACCATGGGGGTATTGGTAAGCATCTCTGGCCTCTACTTACTTATCACTAGTGGCATCTGTCCCCTAGTTGTGACAACCACAAATATCCCCAGACACAGCCACTGTTACTGTCCCTCAAAGCCTCTAGAAGAGCTTCTTGCCAGATGAGCTCCTGGAAATAGCACTGATGTGGCTGAGAATCATCTCCCAGAGGGCCAGTGTGTGGGGTGGACCCAGATCCCCTGCCACTGCCACATGCTCCCCACCCCAACTCAAAGTCCCCAGACTAGACCAACACACCTGGGGGGCAGCCAGGAGGTGACAGATCCTGTTGCCTCCTGTGGGAGAGAAAACAGTATCTTTCTACCTGCCCTACTTGAAAAAAATAAGGTGATGGCTCTCAATAGGGGGTGATTTGGTCCCACAGTAACATTCAGCACTATTCGGGGATGTTTTGGGTTGTTACAACCGAGGCCAGAGAGAGGTGTGTTCTTGGCATCTGGAGGGTGGGGTTGGGGCTGCTGCTTAACACCCTACAGTGCCCAGGACAGACTGAGAAGGATCTGGTCTCTGTGCTGCTAGTGCTGACAAAGAGAAACCCTTAAGTAAGGAAATAAAAGTCTCTCTGGCAATGTCAAAAGCATCAGATCCTGATGTCTGCTTTTTCCTTTGCTACAAAAATGTCAGTTCCCAGGACTAAGTCGCCCCACTGACCCTGGCTCCTGGGAGAACAAGGGAGTCTGCCTCCGGGAGCTGCTGTCAAGCCCCACACTTGGATAGGCTGCTGGCCAGGGTGTGTGCCAGGAGCCAGCAGCACATGGAAACAGCTGCTAGATGCTGAGTCACAGGACCACCCCAGACACAGTGGCCCCTTCCCCGAAAATCAGCTTCCCGCTGCTGAACCTGGGGTAGGCATAGTAAGATCAATTTTCTAGATCACTAGCTCCTCCAGCCCCCTGACTACATACCTTAACTCTGTCCCTCAGGTTCTGCCCAAACACAAATGCCTGCTGTGCAACTTGCTCCTTCTTCTCACAGTTCTCCTCCTCAGAAGTATTGCTGGATTCATTTTTCTGGGACTCTTTCTCCTAGTTCAAACAAGCAAACAAAACAACTGAGAAGAAGGGATATGTTCGCCCTGACAGGCAAGAGCCATCTCACACGACTGCATTTGCTCAGCGTGGTCCTGGCGGGGGGACGAACTGGAGAGACCCCAGGACTGGGGAGGGCCATACCCCTCCAGGGAGGGGAGAGCTCTTGGCATTGCAATCCTCACCCAGGGCACTGTGGCAGGGGAGAGTGTCTCCTTCCAGCTCAGAACTGTAAAGCCCACTCACCACCCTGGAGACCCCGGCCACTAGTCTCTGAGAAGCAGTAAGTTGCAAAAATGATTCTTTTTTACAATTCCACTAACTGTGGTCTGAGGGTGGGGGCTCAGGGACGTTTGAAAACTGAACTGCAGATGATGATTTCTATCATTCGAACTAGAACACCTAGCAGGGGTGTGCAGGGAGGTGGAGGGTGTAGGACTGCAGGCAGCAACTTATCTGCTGAAAAGAACGAGAGTGGAAATAAACGCACAGGTGCCACCTGTCTCTGTGTATGGAGGCCACGGTGGGCGTTGCTGCAACTCAGATCTCAAGCCTGTTTCTGCCAACTGCAAATGCAGGCTCTTCACTAAATGCCCCTTATTTTCCAGCTGCTATGCGGTGCTACTGGAAAACATCATGCTCCTGGCCTATATAATCCCAGAAGCCCTGAAGGACATTTTTTTTTAAACCAATGACTTCTGAGCCAACTCCCCAGGCACACTTCTTCCATGAGAAGACACACATGTATATGAACCCTTGAGGAGCCGCTCAGCTGTGGGAGAGGGAGGGGCGCCTTTCTCCAAGAAGAGTGGTCCAAGGGCCTGGCCAGGTTCCAACAGACCATGTGCATGGAAACGATGCACACTTTGGGCAATCTGACCCTCAAAGGCAGAACCCTGCTTATGGCCCCTTTCTCCGGGAACCCTGGAGTTCCTGGCAGTCTGGCAGCTTCGCCAGTTGCAGTTACACATTGATTCCTCTAAGCAAATCCAGACACCTTAGCAGAGGCCAGCTCGGACCCTGCTCAGAGCGGCTGATGGCCCACTGGCTCAGCCAGGCCCTGAGAAGCCCCACAGGCAGTGCGCGCTCCATGCCCCACTGCGGACAGACCTCAAGTGCTGGCACCTCATCAGATGGACTTCTCCGGGCGGGGTTGTCAGGTGAGGCCAATGTCACTGCCCCTGTGCAGTCTGCCGGGACACTGACCCCGTTGGTGCCGGTGCTTGGGACTGTGGGGAGAAAAAAGACAGTGGGCACCTCGGAGGGTAGCTCTGGACCACCTTCCAAGCTCCCTCCTACCATTCGGCCAACGGTGTAATGTCTCCTTTTTTAAGGAAATGATCTGGCATCACGACTGAAAGTCACAAATTCTTAGGTTAAAAGAAACTACACTAAAACCTCACAAAACTGAGAATCCCATACCCCCCCCCTTTTTTTCCTTTTAGGGCCACACCCACGGCACATGGAAGTTCCCAGGCTAGGGTTCAAATCGGAGCTACAGCTGCCAGCCTATACCACAGTCACAGTCACACCAACACGGGATCCGAGCCACGTGTGCAACCTACACTACAGCTCACGGCAAGGCCAGATCCATAACCCACTGAGCTAGGCCAAGGATCAAACCCACATCCCGAAGACACTATGTCGGGTTCTCAACCTGCTGAGCCACAATGGGAACTCCAAGAATTCCTTATTGTTTATTCCACAAAGAACCATGTGGCTTTTCCGTGTATTTAGAAATGATATGGTTAGGAGGAAAAAAAGAAAAAAACCAAAATATATTTGGGGGAGAATTATGAGTTCTACAAAACACATTTTACTAATAAGTCCTTATTCTATGCAGTCTCCTATTTAATAGTTGAAATTATGTGACACACACAACTTTAAATCTGGCCTTGACTATTTAGCATCAGACCAAAAAAAATTCCCATATAATAAAAACTCTTCAGAAACAGTAACTATTTTTCTAGGCAGGATGTTGCACTCCTCCTGATAAAGAGCTCTTGAACAGGAGAGAAAGATTAAGAGGAAGAGAAGAATAGCTTATTAGTATTTAAATAAAAAATAAGGATTAACGGAAAACCACAGCCTGTGTGGATATAACGAAAACATGGTTTCAGAGCTTAGTCTCTAGGTTGGCAGGTGAGGTGAGAAAGCACATCTCATCAACTATCTCCTGCTTTCTCACACACACAGGGCTGAGTTTTGCCTGTGAACACGTAGGGACAAATCTGGAGTCTGAGCTCAGTGAGGGGTTGCTCTCTCTTGGGAAGCCAGGGTGCGCGCAGAACACCCTGTCTTCAGGGCTCACGAGGACTTGAGGGATTGTCCTCAGTGCTCTTTACTTCCTGTGCATTCAGCAGAGCGGGCCAAAGCCACCCATGTGAAACAGAGCTCTCCCTGCCAGGAGCCCAGGGGCCAGGGCGAGTGACTCACCGGTCTGTGAGAGTGCCTTTGGCTGAGGAGCTTGTAACACTGCTGGGCGAAGCACGCTCCGCTGCTGCTCCTTGGGCTTCTGGCTTGGCAGACCTGGGAACAGAGTGGCTGGTTTGCCTCGGGCCCTTGGACCATGTGGCCAAGGGGAGATGCAACACCACCCCGCCTCACTGGCTCTCAGGCACTTTATAGAAAAGTTAACCCCAGTAACCACTTGATGTCAGGGGAGCACATTAAAACAAACCCAAGATACTTACTTTACAGCTCGACATAAAAATCCTAGCTTTTGTTATTTTTATATGTGATTAAATGAAACCCCCACACAACCAATCATGTCTTCAAATTAATCCAGTGAGCACAGTAATGCTATGAGGGAGCCAAGGGGCAGCTATCCAAGTGGAGGCCTCAAGGGTCAAGTGCAGATGGTGAGGGGAAGGCAGCAAAGGCACAGCTGACCAGTCAGTTTAGGACTCTGCCTGGGGTGCAGACAGGGCCCCTTGCACCTGCTTCTCAAAATGCCACGTTGAGAAAATCCCTCGGCCAAACTTATGGGGCAGAGACCACAAGACACTTCAGGCCCTGCAGGGGCTTCCTGCTGCATCTGATGCGCCTAATGGCACCATCGCTGAGCCCCACTCACTAGCAGCCACTGCATCTTGGACACTCTAATCAAGGTTAGAGTTGCGGCATGCTGTGGCCAGAACACTCTGGAGAGAGCCTGACAAACTGAGCTACTACCGGGCACAGAGCCCAGATGACCAATCATGTCTTCAAATTAATCCAGTGAGCACAGTAGCCAAGTCACGCCTGCTCCCCTGTGGCCGCCTACTTAGGGCAGCAGGCTCACAGGCAGGAGAACCTTCCTGGTCTGACAGGCTCTTCCCAGTGCTCCTGTGTCAGGAAGTGAGCAGAGGCCAGAGCGCACAGACAAAAGAGGCTGCAAAGGTGGCGAGAAAGCCACTCCACGCTCCTCCTCAGAGGAGGACACCTACCTGCACTGGGTGCCTGGCCGTGGATCAGTGTTGGCGGCTTCAACCGGAATCCACTGCTCTTTTCCTCTACAAGCATAAGATGAAAGATAAAAAGCAGGCCTGCCTGGGGTGGGGCAACAAAGCTGGGAGGGAACAGGAGCAGAAGAGTACTCGGGTCTGGATCAGTGACCATGGGGCTGGAGAACTGGGGAAAATACTTCCGACTTAAAACAGCAAAGCAGAAGCCCAACCAATCCCCTAGTCTGTACAGCAGCCCAGGGAGGAGGCAGAGGGCTGCAGGCAGCACTGGCTCTGGGGAAAACTGCTGGCAACAGAAGACTGGAGGGCGAGTGCAAGGCTGGTTAAGCCATGGGCACCTACCCAGCTGCCTACCAGGGGCTCAGAGGTGGAGGCTGTGCTGCCCTCGCGGGCCCAGCGGAATGTCAGGGAGCCAGAGTAACGGTCCCTGGGACCCGGCTCCCTTTCCAGGAGGACATGGCCGCAGTCAGGAAAAGCCTCTGTCCTACCAGCAGATGTCTGGAAGATGAGATGTGTTTTCTGTGGTGAAAGATCAAAGGTGGCAGAGAGCAGGCTTGCTCTCTCTCCAGATGTGTGTGGGGAGCTTCACCTTGTCACTAAGAAAGCACTGGAAGGCCCAGGAGGAGGAGGAGGCAGGCTCTCCTGCAGGACTGACGGGGAACAGAGCTGACAAATATAGGGGCTCCTGGGGAGCTCAGGGCATGGTTTCAGCTCAGCCACCGGGGCACACAGATCCTTTAATCCTTGTGTCGTGATGACCCTGCCCATTGCAGGAGTGGGGGAGAGGGGTCGTCTAATGAAATCCCTGACCAGAAGGACCAGCACAAAAAGCCCCGTGTTTCCAAGAGGACAGGTTTCTACTGAGAAGAGCACAAGGACAGCAGCACTTTGGGCCCCAAAGGTAGCCTTGCCTTTGTGCCTAAGGTCCAACCATGAGGAAAAAACCCTTGTCAGTCGCAGGGAACAAGATTAAACACAAACATCAGTTGTGTGTTTTCACACACAAGCAGTGAACAATCCAAAAGTGAAGTTAAGAAAACAATTCCATTTACAATAGCACCAAAGAGAAAAAAAATATATATATACCTGGGAATAAATTTAACAAATGGAAAACTATAAAACATGTTGGAAGAAATGTAAAGGCTTAATAGAAAGATACCCCAAAAGGTCCCATAGTGCATGATTTCATTTATATGAAATGTCCAGAGCAGGCGAATCCATGGAGACAGAAAGTGGACTCACGGTTGCCAGAAGACAAAGTGGGGAGTGACTGCTTGAGGGATTGGGTCTCTTTTTGGAGTGACAAGAACGTTCTAAAATATATTATGGTGATGGCTGCACAATTCTGTGGATATATAAGAAACCCTTCAATCGTACACAAAAACATCACCACAAGCACACCTTGTCAATCCAAATTTTCGGGTATGAAACAAAACCAAGTCAGAATTCCCAATCAAACGGGAAGGCCCCCTTCCTGCTGCCTTCATGTTGGAGAGCCAAACTGCTCTCCATGGGCAAAAACAGGATTAAAACAACTCTCACTGCTTGTTAGTATGAAGGAGCTGAGCCTGACGGGCTTCCAGGAGCCTGCGTTGGTGGAATCTCTCCCGTAAGAGAGGGTCATAAAAACCACACTCAGGAGAGTAAGAGAGCACAGGATGCGGGGGAAGATGTGTTGCCAGATGTTTCTTTTGGGAAGGGAAATACTGAATTACATTTCCAAAGATGGTTGGCAATTCAGAAATATTTTAAAACTAGGACGAAAGTCACAGTTTAGGTTAATTTCAAAGACCCTTTAGAGCTGGCTTTGCAGTGTTCACACTGCAGTTACAGGCTGATCTCACGGCTCTGCTCTGATTCATTTGACCCTTGGAGCTGAGCCAGGCTGACCAGCAGGGGTGACAGGCTTGGACAGCCGATGCCACTGACCACAAGCACTGGGCCCAGTGCCTGGCCCACCCCACAGACACACAGGAAATCCACGCTGAATGCTGAGGTGAATGGATGCACAGACAGACAAGGTGTGCCACACTCCTGATGGCAACTGGGGATTTGGGACAGAAGGGACCCTGAACATCAGGGAGGGGTGCTTACGGGGCAGCAAACTCTGGAGGCCCTGCTGCAGGCCCCATCTGCATTGAAGAGGTGCTGCTTGATGGCCAAAGCCCCACCATGCCCGTCAAGGTCACAGGGGTGCACAGGCCACTGCACTGGTGTCTGTTCAAAGGCATGTGCACCCCCCCACCCTGAGCTTGTTGGGGGAAGAGGACACTCCTTCTGGGGCTCCCTCTGCCCTCCTCTGAATCATGCCTGAAGCAAGCAGGTTTCTCTCTGGGGTGCTTTCTGTTCCACCTCAGAGACCCCGTGAACAATGTCTCAGGAGGCAGTGCTGGCCCCTGAGGGAACTCTGGATTTAACCAGGAAGACAGACTGAAATTTCACCTGGTGTGTACCGCAAGTTAATATGAATCCAAGAGAAGATGGCCTGGTGGGAGCCTGAGCGATGAGTAAACGCACTAGGACAAAGGGAGTCAGGTTTCTTTTCTTTCTTTTTTGTCTTTTTGCCATTTCTTGGGCCGCTCCCAAGGGATATGGAGGTTCCCAGGCTAGGGGTCAAATCGGAGCTGTAGCTGCCAGCCTACGCCAGAGCCACAGCAACACGGGATCCGAGCCGCGTCTGCGACCTACACCACAGCTCACGGCAACGCCAGATCCTTTAACCCACTGAGCAAGGGCAGGGATCGAACCCACAATCTCATGGTTCGTAGTCAGATTTGTTAACCACTGAGCCACAAGGGGAACTCCAAAGGGAGCCAGGTTTCCTATTTTCAGAAAGAGGGAGAACTGTGAAGGGGGGAGGCTTTAATGAACACTGCTGGCGCTGGACTGGGTACATTCAGGTGAACCTGGGGTTACCTATACATGAAGATGGTGAGCAATGGAGACACAGAAACACACGCTGATGCGACAGTATGCATGGAAACAGGCCTATCTATGTACATGGTCCAGGGTGTGTGAGTGTTCTTGGCTCTGGGCATGGAGAGGGCCTGGGAGCAGTGACAGCCCGACAGCGACAAGCATGCTGAACGCCCAGATCCTGATCTCTAGACACCACTCTCCACTAAGCAGAACCAGGACCCCTGGAGAAAAAGGGAGAGAAGATGAGCCTGGAACGTCTTATGACAGAAAGAAAAGGACATGCTCAAAAGAACGATGGGGACATGGCCAAAGGACACAGGAAGCTGCTTGATGGGGCTCCTGCTGGCCAAATCTGGGGTGGATCTGAATAATGAAATAATGAAAATAAAATCTGAATGTTATGATAAATTGTGGTCACAGCAGATTATAACTCATTGACCACAACAGGGGTACAAACATGCACGCGGACCTAATAAACACATGGTAAGCAGAGATGAGAGAAGCTCCCCAGCAGGGTGCCAAACATCAGAGACAGGGGCCAACGAGGAAGGCAGAAAATCCCTACCAGCAAGCTACAATTAACCCAAGCAAGAAAACATCAATGGATGCTAATCACTGGAGGGCCACAGCGGGAGGGGAAAGGAGGTGTCCTAGAGTCTCAGCGTATCTCACCAGTGGAACATATTAATCAAAGGGTGAAAAACCACTTTCCAGTGAAGGCACCGGGCAGATCCCACCCTAACGAAGGATGAGTAACAGGAGAGTCAACACTATGTGCCACCCGCTACAGTGCACCAGGAAGAACTCAGCTTCATCTCTGTGGTATTCTAGCTCCAATCGCCAGGATACACTGGACAATCATACTGATGAGCTCCTCCCAAATAACCGGCCTGCACTCTTCAAGGTCATAAAAGCCAAAAGACCAAGGGACTGTTCCAGATACATGGTGTGTGAGCCAGGAGCTGACCCCTTTGCTATGAAGGACATGGTTGTGATGACTGGGGAAAATTGAACGGGGTCTCTAGGTAATGGGATACAGGCTTCCCAAAAATTAAAGCTAAAAAATAACAGGCAGGCAGGCAAGGAGCTAAGAAGTTCACTCTGCAGAGCGGTTGGGCCAGTCTGTCGCCACCGTACATGGCAGCGGGGTCCAGGGACTGGATTGTGTCAGGCCTTGGGGGCAGGTCTGAGCTGCCTCCCTCGTTTGGAGCCACCCACTCTCAACGTTGCAAAATGAAGGTTCTGGGGGAGAAGGGAGAGCCAGGTCCTCACTCACACACAGCAGAGGCAATCACGAGATTCCTAAGAGGGCGGACAGCTGGCTTCAGCAGCTGATGACCCACCACGGCTGGCACTGCCCCCACCATTCGGAACATGACCCTCTAGGCCAACAGGTCTCCCCAAGAACCTCTAAAAACCAAGCTCTTCTTTAGGAGCCATGAGTGGGTCAGCTCAAAACAGTCTGTGTTTAGACTCAAAACGAATTCAATTGTTTGAAATAGTGCCATCAAATCAACCCTCAAAGTTCTAACAACTTGCCCCTCCCCTTGATGGTGCCCTCATGCCTGAGTGTGACTTATCTTGCCAGGCTTTTGAAGTCAGCAATGAATTTATATAAGGCAGGTTGGGTTACAGAATTTGGGTGGTTACACTTGGTCATTAAATCTTTTACGAGGAATTTTAGCCACGTGGGAGAAACATTCAGGAAATCTTGGAGTTGGTTCTCTAGCAAAAGACCAAAAAAGGAAGGCTCCACATTCTTTAGAAAGGATCAAGCGGTTTTCCTTAAAGTTTTAAAGCTATGACTAAATGTATTTATCTAAACAGATCTAAGTAATATTAATTAATGTTGAGAATACACAGAGGAGTCTGGAAAATTACAGAAACTTCAGAATAGTTTACCTTTGGGGTGGTAGAGTGAATGGGAAAGGGGCAGGCAGATTCTTTTACTCGATGTATTTCCAATTTTCTAATGATACAAGTGTGTTAACGGTGTAAAAGTTTGAAAAACGAGTAGTATGCCCCATTATAGATTTTTTTTTTTTTTGCTTTTAAACACTTTTAAAAAAAGGACTTGAAATTCCTTGTAACCAGGTCCTGCTAGCAGAAGCAGAAGGGCTTATGAAACCATCTCACACTGGATTCCAAGTCTACGAGTTGAAAAGTTGGGAAACATTTAGGAACTGAAAAAGACTACTGATTTCAAACTGCCCATTCCCATTGAAGATCTTACTTTATAACATCAACTGCTTTTCATCCCAGGAAACCCCCAGTGGCTGGCTGTCAAAGGCAAGGGGATGTGAGGGCTCACCTGGTTCTGAGTCAGAATTGCCTGCAGATGGCTCGCAGAAGGTTGATGGCATAAAAACATTGTTTTTTGATACTGTCGACAAAGAGGTGCAGGCAGGGGAGGGAACAAGAGGAAAAACAGTGTGAGTAGGCGGGGCAGATGTGCAAGGGATCACTTCCCTCACCTGAGGGCTTATCTCCAGGCCCCCACTGTTAGGGGGAGGAAGTCAGCATTAAGGCTCCGGCCTTTAGCCACTCCCAATAAAAGTGACCCAGGGACTCTACGGCAAAAGTGGGTCAGAGCAGGCTTAAACTGACACTGAGCAGTCGGCTCTGGTCCTCCATGGCCACCTGCCTTGTCCTCGTGCCCCTGAAGAGGCAGTCAGGAGGGAAATGGACGCCCCAGATGTTCTGAGTCTCCCCTGGGGCTGAATCTCAGACCCTGCTCCTTGTCATACTCAGCTGTAATCTGCCTCCCCTCACCTGTCCAGGATCTTACTCCACAATATCAACTGCTTTCTGGGAGCAGACCAAGCAATAGTGTAGCAGGGCTGAAGAACTAACTATGCTGAGAGAGGGCAGCTAAGTGGGCTCAGAGGCACTGCTGTCTCTCCACTTCCCTAATGGCTGAGGGCTAAGCAGCTCCTGGGTGGTGATGCATGAAAGGAGAAGGACAATGTCTAGTGGTCCTCTGCCCCTTCGGCCTGGGGCCATAGCATAAATCACCTCCTTTCTCCCCCACTGCAGAAAGTGTAGTTCAGCAGTGGGTGGAGGATGGGAAGGAACACAATCAATGGCTAGGGAGCACAAGTTCCCTTCTACAGTTAGGGCCATGTAACAGGCGTGCAGAGATCCTTAAAAACAGGATGTCAGGAGTTCCCATCGTGGCGCAGTGGTTAACGAATCCGACTAGGAACCATGAGGTTGCGGGTTCGGTCCCTGCCCTTGCTCAGTGGGTTAACAATCCGGCGTTGCCGTGAGCTGTGGTGTAGGTTGCAGATGCGGCTCGGATCCTGCGTTGCTGTGGCTCTGGCGTAGGCCAGTGGCTACAGCTCTGATTCAACCCCTAGCCTGGGAACCTCCATATGCCGTGGGAGCGGCCCAAGAAAAATGGCAAAAAGAAAAAGAAAAAGAAAAAGAAAAAAAAAAAAAAACCAGGATGTCAACCACAGCCTGGACTGCAAATCGTCTAGACAGCTTCCCAAAGCCTGGTAGGTGAAAGACAGTGCCTCTATTCAAGAGGAGTCTCCCACAGCGTGGAAAAAGGACGTGTTAATGTCCAAAGTCAGTGTTCCGGGGAACAGGTATAAAACCAAGTGTGTCACAGGGATGATCTTAAAAGGACACTCACTCTCTACCATGTACACTCCTGTAATGTGTGCATTGCTCTTTTTTTTTTCTTTTTAAAAATTTTATGGTTGCACCCGAAGCATATGGAGGTTCCTGGGCCAGGGATTGAATCTGAGCCACAGTGGTGACCTATGCCACAGGTGCAATGTGGGATCCTTTAATCCACTACATTGAGCTGTGGATCGAACCTGCACCCCTTGCAATGACCCCAGCCACTGCAGTTGGATTTTTTTTTTTTTTTTGTCTTTTTGCTATTTCTTTGGGCCGCTCCTGTGGCATATGGAGGTTCCCAGGCTAGGGGTCAAATCGGAGCTGTAGCCACTGGCCTACGCCGGAGCCACAGCAACGAGGGATCCGAGCCGCGTCTGCAACCTACACCACAGCTCACGGCAACGCCAAATCGTTAACCCACTGAGCAAGCAGCAGGGACCGAACCCGCAACCTCATTGTTCCTAGTCAGCTTTGTTAACCACTGCGCCACGACGGGAACTCCCTGGATTCTTTTTTTTGCTTTTTAGGGCATATGGAGATTCCCAGGCTAGGGGTCATATCGGAGCTACAGCTGCTGGCCTACACCACAGCCACAGCAATGCAGGATCTGAGCCTACACTGCAGCTCTCGGCAATACCAGATCCTTAACTCACTGAGTGAAGCCAGGGACTGAACC
The DNA here is from genome assembly GCF_016906955.1 of Phacochoerus africanus. Taxonomy (NCBI): domain Eukaryota; kingdom Metazoa; phylum Chordata; class Mammalia; order Artiodactyla; family Suidae; genus Phacochoerus; species Phacochoerus africanus. Next base: position 73,264,552 of record NC_062547.1, on the reverse strand, counting down.
CGCATCCTCATGGATACTAGGTCGGGTTCGTTACTGCTGAGCCACACCAGGAACTCCTGCATTACTCTAAGTAGAAACAAAGCTTACAGGAATGTCTTTTCTCCCTTCAAGTGGATACCCTTAAGGCTCACAGTTGTAAATGTTTTACATGAATTCCCAAGAATGAACTTCAAGCTGGGGAATTGGAGAGAGTCTCTAAGGCAGCAGAGAGCATGGAATGATTCCAGAGTGGACCAAGCCAGGACACAGTAGGGGCAGGGGTGCGCCAAGCCCTGCTGCAGCTTTTACCCTCCAAAGCACTGGGGCATGCCCAGGCCTGCAGAGCCTCCCACTAAGGAGCCTGGCATCTACCCTGGGAACCCATCTCTTTCTTGCACCAGCCTTTGTACACCAGCTGGTCTGCTGGCCTCTGCGTTTGTGCAGACTTTTCCTTCAGCCTCCAGCTTCCAAGCCCTTGGGCACAACCACTCCACAGGGATGGGATCCTGGTCTGGCCAACCCTTCCAGGCTTCCCTAAGGTCCCCTCCCCTTTGGGAGCTCACAACATTCCACCGCCAAAGTGTCTGCTACGGCCATTTGGCTGTGTGTGTGTGTGTGTGTGTGTGTGTGTGTGTGTGTGTCTGGGCTTCTCAAGTGGACCACCAAGCTCTAGGCACATGACTAAAGGGTCAGGAGGACACCCCGCAGACATAGCCAGCTGGCAGTCTGTGCAAGGTGAATGTGTACAGAGCCCTGACGGTCCTTTTCCAGGGCTGACTTCTTCATGGGCCTTCCTAATTAATTATTCCACTAGTTCCCAATCCTCTGTAAGTGTCACTGATTCCAGACAGGGGCACCTGTGCTACACGCAGGAACACTCTAACCTCACTCCTGACAGAGACTGAGCCTCGGGTTGATTCTAACCAGATGTGCATGGGGAACAGACCAGGGGTGTGAGACGCTGGAGGGGAGCAGCGGGCTTACACACATGGACGCTTTTACCATCCAATAAAGGTCTGCAACCATTACCTGACTGTGAAGGTGGGAACTGTGTTAAAGAGGACGTTCTTTCTCGTTTGACAGGAGGGCAGTAATTTCCATCTTCTCGGTCGGAATCTACAGAAAATAAGAAGGGGAGAAAAATCAGGCTGCTTCTACTTTTACAACCAAAGATGGTGAAACATTTGAGAGATGTCCTCACCTTCTCCACCTTCGGGGCTGGAGCCTCCGGCTGACCTCTGGAACGAGAACACATGTCAGGGTAGTCAGAGAGGGCTGAGCTGCCCAGGGCCCTGAGTTCTGCCACGAACGGATCCCAAAATGCAGTGCTGAGGGTGAACTCAGCCACCGAGATCAGACGGACTTTCAATCTAACACTCAAAAACCCGCGTGGACCTTCCGCGTCTGCCTCGCCAGGCCTTGTGCCAAGGAACCCTCTTAGTGACTGGGGACGCATTCTCAGCACAGGATCTGTTTCCTTCTTTCTCCGCTAGTGCAGCTAATTGGCGTGCCCCCCTGCCCCACCTGTGAAACTGAATCTGGCCAAAGCGCATTTTGTCAACTGCTGGAAAGCAACCCTCTCTCCACTCTGAAAGGCAGCAGGACCCTGACACTAGCCGCGTGACATTGGTCCGTTCCTTGCCCTGGTGTAGCCCATGGTGTGGAACTCTGTTTCCAGGTGTGCTATTATTTCCAGAGCAATGAAGAGCTTTGATGCCTTGGACCTAAGTGTTCAGAACAGAATTACCAGGTACAACAACTCAGACTGTAAAACCCACTGAACAATCACAAGCCAAGATAGAAAGGTAACTAAAGAACTTCCTCCTCAACAACCTTTAGTTTTAGAAGTGAACAGTAGCAATCAAGAAGTCTTAAAGCAACACTTCCCCCGCCCCCCAATTCTGGGATAACACACAATTCCTCATTCCCCTCTCAGGGACTTGGGATTCTTCAGAACTAAGCAGACAAAAGTGAACTGTGAAGGGGTGACTTCATGACCCCTGGGGCACTGGTTCAAGAGCAAGCAGGGGAGCCAATTTCCTTATTTTCACAAAAGCCCCTCAGGGGTCCAGTTTAGCCAAATGAGGACCACCTGCCTGGAGGACCTGTTAGGGAGTAAATGAGATGTTGCACGTGAAAGTGCTTTGCAAGCTGCAGAGCAACATGTAAAAGCAGTAAAGACTGTGGACGAGGAAACTGCAGGAGGAGCCGGGTGGCACTTCCCCCATAAAGGGCCAGAAAGTATTTTCAGCTTCACAGGCTGCACGCTGTATATTCTTTACTTTGTTTTTACAATCCTTTAAAAACAGACACCGTCTTAGCTCACAGGCTGGACAAAAACAGGCTGTGGGCCAGTTTACAGACCTGTCCTAAAGGACAGTGAGAGGCCGAGCAGTAGTAAGAAAAGGATCCTGACTTGGCCTCTCCCCTCCCCACCCGAGACATCCATCAAAATGCTCAGGAAATGCGAAACCCTCATAACACAACAGGGATTTGGTAGTCCTTGGAGGCAACTGTGCACATACCATGGAGCCCCAGACAAATAAAATACCAGAGGAATCCAGCAGGCTGGCTCTAGATGAGCATGAAACAGTGACCAAAGCCTGAGAGAGGAGGGAGGTGTCAAAGCCCTCTTGGAAACCAGTAGAATCTAATTGGTTTCTTCCAGCTCTGCCATTTCGTAACTGTGAAAACCTGGGCAAATTATTTCACTAGCCCAGGCTTCCACTCCCTCACTTGGAAAAAGGTGGTGCAGGTGCTTCCTCCGCAGGGAGGGAGGTGCAGAAGGTCAATGGGCTAAGCAGGTGGCCCACACCTGGACCAGGTGAGGCAGCACTCTCCCAGCAAGCCCACTTCTGTGGGGAGATGACACACCCAGGGGCAGCGCTGGGGGAGGTGGAGCAGAGCTCAGGGAGACACACCCAGGAGAGTGCAGGGTGAGGTGTGAATGGGAGAGCCAGGTGAGGGACCAGGGTCAGGGACCCTTGGAGGGGTGATGAAGAGTGTCTTAGTATGGGGGAGCCAAGAGACGCATTCTCGCAGCACTGTCATTCTGACAGCTCAGAGCCGTGTCATAGAACATCAGGCCTTCTCTCGGGATCATCCCTGCCCTGGGCAACATCATCAAGGTGCAGGCTCCAGGTCCCTCCCTTCTATTGCCCCAGAGCAGGCCAGGCCATCCCCAGCCCACCCCGCCCTTCAGTCCCATCCTCAACTTCTCCCCTTTTCCTTCAACAAGCATTTCAACTCTACCAAACTGGCTCACAGCAACCCCCTGGGGCCAGTGGGATCTGCTGTGTCCTGAATGGAAATGGCCACCCTCTCTGGCCTCTATAGATGCTATTCCCTCACCACTGACACCCTCCCTTCCCTCACCTCCCAGAGGAGAACCCCTTGGTCCTGTGGCCTCACCGCTCCCTGCACTCCTCTGTGGCTCTTATTCTGGTCGTGTGGTCTGCGTCAGGGTCCCTCACTAGCCTGTAAGTTCCAGGAGGGTCCTGGTGGCCAGCATACTGGGGGCTCTCCTGGAATGTGTTCAGTAAAGCACACAGTTCCAGGCACTCTCTGGGCCACTGAGAGGCAGCCAAAGCACGTGTCCCCCAAGTTATACACAGAGCAATGGTCCTGAAGGCTGTGAGGCCTGAGCTTCCTTCTGTCTCTCAGGCGCTGTGGAGGACAGTCCTCCGCCACCTCAGTCTCAATAGGTTCCCCCCCCCCCCACCCGCTCCCTCACAGCTGCCCTTTCCCAATGGCTAGCTAGGTTAATTTTCACATGTGTGAATTTCCCAGGGTTCCTTCTGCTGTGGATTTCTTTCTTCCTTTTTTTTTTTTTTAAGGGCCACACTCACAGCACATGGAGGTTCCCAGGCTAGGGGTCAAATTGGAGCTGCAGCTGCCGACCTACGCCAGAGCCACGGCAATGCCAGATTCAAGCTGCATCTGCGACCTACATCACAGCTCACGGCAACATCGGATCCTTAACCCATTGAGGCCAGGAATCAAACCCACAACCTCGAGGTTCCTAGTCGGATTTCTTCCCACTGCACCATGTCGGGAACGCTCTGCTGTGAATTTCTAGTTTCATTCTGTTGTGGCTGGAGAAGACTGTGACTTCAATCCTTTTAAGTCTATAGGGACTTATTTTGTGGCCTAGTGAGTGGTCCACCCTGCAGTTCCCTACTTGCCCTTGAGAGGACCATGCACTCTGCTACTACTCACATCCTCTCTGATGTGAAGCACTGAGGTCTCCAACAATGTGACAGAACTGCCTAGTCTCCCTTCTTTCTGTCAGTTTTTGCCTCGTGTATTCTGGGGCTCTTTTTTTTTTGGCTGCCCCACATCACATGGAGTTCCAGGGCCAGGGATCAGATCTGAGCTGCAGTTGTGACCTACACCACAGCTGCAGCAACCCCGGATCCTTAACCCTCTGTGCTGGGCCAAGGACTGAACCTGCATCCCAGTGCTATGAAGATACTGCTGATCCCTTTGTGTCACAGTGGGAACTCCCTGGGGCGCTCTTTTTCCTTTTCATTGCTTTTTAGGGCCACACCTGCAACACACGGAGGTTCCCAGGCTAGGGGTCTAACCAGAGCTACAGGTGGTAGCCTACACCACAGCCTCAGCAACGCTGGATCTGAGGTGCATCTGCAACCTACACCACAGTTCATGGCAACGCCAGATCCTTAAGACACTGAGCTAGGCCAGGGATCGAATCCACATCCTCACGGATATTAGTCGGATTCGTTTCCACTGAGCCACAACGGGAAATCTACGCTGGGGCTCTTTTAATGTCACCTTTCTTTACTTCTGCCAGAAACACCCCAAGGCTTGCAGGGATCTGGGTCTTCTTGAAAATTTGATGAGTGTTAGGAGCCTTTCCCCAGAAGCGTACCCAGACCTTTGGGGCTGCAGCCCCACCTCTCAGGGCCTAGGACTACTGAGCCCTGGATGGCCTCCTGCAGCCCTGTCCCCCTTGGTCCGTCCTGCACCACCCCTCCCTGCCGTTACACTCCGGCCTTGCTGTTTCTTTCCTGTTTCCCAAACATGTCAATGCTGTTCCCACCTGGTGTTACTTCTCCACGTGCTGCTCCCACGGCCATCCCTGACCACCTCCAGGGTGAACCCCTGCTCACGTGCTCTCCCATCACCCAGCAAACAGAAGCAGTCCTCTCTACCCGATCCTCCAAACTCTCTTGGGCCTCTACCTTGTTTTGTGTATCACAACTGGAAGAGATCTAATGTGTCTGTTGTCTGTCTCCTGCTACCAGGAGGCCCTGCCCTGTCTGTTCTGCTCATAGTTCATACACCCAAAACCTGGCTCTGCACAAAACACGCTTGGCAAGTAGCTACCGCACAAATGGAGCTTACGTCCTCTGCCACAGCCTCCTCAGTGACCTGGAAAGGAAAGGGCACCTAGCCAGACAAAACCAGATACTCCTAGATCCCTGGAAACCCTCAAATCCACACCCCAAATCTATTTTAAGAACCATCCCACAGGCATGTGGCAGGCCTCTTGGTTTTAGAAAGGCTGAGGCCAAGACCTGAGAAGGACAACAAAGGAAGATTCTCTCACTGGGAGAACCTCCCAGAAGCTGATGGGAACTTCCTGTGGGTTCTTAAACAGCTGACTCAGAAGCAGTGAGGAAAGTAACACCATTAACTCTCCTCAAAAGGAACCAGTGCAAGGAAGCAGGAAGACAATGCAAAGCGAAGACATTTCTGCTTGCCTTTGGAGATGCCTAGGACAGCTGGCAACCCTCCAGAGCTGCCATGCGAGGAGCAGCCTGCCCCCCGCTGGAGCGAGCCTGAGGCTGCTGTCTGGGCCTGGCTGCCTCATGCTGTTTTCTCCCAAAGCAGGAAAAGGTCTGGTGTGCAGCAACTCCCCTTCAACCACTCCTGGCCCCACACAAAGCCAAATGTCAGCTCCACAGACACTGTCCTCGGACACAGCAGCCCGATGGGCAGGACCTCTTCCATGTCAAAGTGGCCTGGCACCACCCTCGGCTCCAACCAAGGAAGCAGCTGTTCAGGGGTCAGCTTAGAACAAACAATGCCTGGGACACACAAGGGGTTGGGGCTTGCCATTCCAACTCTTGGACTCCAAGAGCCTGCAGCCCACAGCTCAGGAGTCCCTGCTATAGGCAGTGAGGAGGATTTTAAGAGCAGACTTTCTGGGAGGGAGTGAGGACAGAAGCAGGGTGTGAAGCCTCCTTTCCTTCTCTGCTTCTTCCCAGAGCAAAGGCCACCTCAGTGAGGATTAGGGCTTCAGGATGTCACCTTGGGGATGCTGGGATCAGCACCCACTAGGGACACCATGAGGAAAATATCCCCAATTAACACTTACATGAAGAGGCTGAGGAGAAGGAAGACCAAAGAGAATGTTTCAACTTATTTTCTGGCATCAAGACAATGTGAACAAATGAAGCAGAGGATGGCTGGGTGTGGCCTAACAAGCACGGCCGCCCTGACTGCGCAAGTCCAGTAAGCAGATGGGGCAGGCAACAGTTCTCTCCCCTCAGCAGACACGGGAACCTCAGCAGGGAGTAGCTCATTGGGAGGTGTGTAAGTCCCTGTTGCCAAGTGCAAAATACAAGGGATCATCTAACCCAGGGACCACAGGCGTGAAAATTTTCTGTTCTTCGTATAAAGGATGAAACTATGAAAATTAAGATCACTTGATTTATTAAGGCTTGCACCGTTCCCAAAAACATGGCTCTCATGAGGCTGCCTGGTGTGGCCTCGAGGGACAAGGCTGCCAGGCCAGTCCAGGAAGAGGGGAGAAAGCTGGAGGCTGCATCTCAGAAGCTGACACACACAGACAAACAAGCAGGGGCAGGAACGAATGGCACTGCCTTCTTGACCTCCAGGAAGAGACCAGAAAGAAAGACCGTATCAGGGAAATTCCTTCCAGAAAATGCCAGACACCATTTGGCCTGCCTGGGACTCAGTGATTCTCTGCTGGACGCCCAGCTAGAAAGCCCACTGCTGTGGCTGCAGGAAAATGGACACCTGGGGTGAAGTCACTCAAGAGAGGGAACTGCTGAGTTGTTATTGTCTTCATGTGGACTCCAGGGCAATTTATTGTTTATTCTGTGACTGAGGGAACCAGCTCAGAAATTTTTACCAAAAAGTCAGACACTGAAAAAAAGAGGTGGCCTCCAAAGACGCGAATGCTGGGCAGGGGCAGAACGAGGGTCAAATCTCACGCAGAGGCTGGAGGATGAGGGGACGCGGTCCAGCCAGGGGACTCACTCCAGACTCTTTCTAAGCTTCCTGGTGGGTCTCATAAACATATTTTAGGCTCAGCAGCGCCTTGGCGCAGAGCTTCAGTCCAGGAGAGACTGCAGCCAGGCTTGCAGTGAGCACTAGGAATACTCACTTGCTTTTTCCAGATCAAACGGAGAACTTAATCTGCATGTGGTATGGTGTCCTTCAAGCTGCCTCTGAGAGCCAGGAAACCTAATATATAGAGACTTTTTCCTGGTACTGAGCCTTAACTAGCCAGAGTTCTGATGAGACTCAAGGATGACAAGGGCCCTTTATAAGCAACAATGCGAGCCACTATTTATTACAAAGAACTCAGAGCTTTACATTTCCCCAAGGGATCATGGAAGAGAGAACAGACAAAACGTGAGGGAAGAGACCTGGGTAATGTGTAGGCATTTCCTGCATTCCAGTGTGGTACGGAGCAAGCTCCTAACCTGCTCTGATACAAGAGCAACTAGTCCAAGTTCACCACAGAAATACCTCAGCTGGATAAGCAGCTGGGATCGGGTTCCATTTGCCTTGATTTATGCCCATAATTGACCTAAAGGAGCAAAGTTTACTTGGTCTTGAACATGCCCAATCAGCAGAGAAATCCAATTAAGGGGAACCATTAGCAATCAGACAGGCCTTACTCTGCTGAGAGCCCAATGGACCATGCCCTGGTTGATTCAAAGCTGTCACCAAGTGATGTGACAGTGGCACCGTTGAGACCTCTGAAGGAACTGGGGATTCCTATAATCACGAATGTTAAAACTACATAGCAGCTGTGTGTATGTCACATGCACAGCCTTGACTGTTAGGCTGGTACATTTAGAAACCGCTCCTCCCAGTCCTGGCTCTCTCCCACAGTGACTTCACAACCATCTCCAGGTTCCCTGCCATCACACTTGATTTTGCATTTGCCAGCCTGGGCACCGCCGTTGGTACCACGAACGACCTACCTAGATCAAATTCAGATAAGAGTAATTTCCCTGAAAAACTTAAACTTCTGGGAATTAGAGTCTCTGACTCACAGTCCACAAGAACTGAGGAGCTGAGTTCCACTGGCCAGGCCTCAGAGATCAAGGTGTAGCCTGGGCCCAGGCAGGTGAGGCCCCCAGGGTACTTCCTGCACTGGCCTCTGGGGGGTGGGGCCCAACCCATCTCACCAAGTAGGCCCTGGAAATAAGTGGGGTTCGAAGAGCCTGCATGTCTCTGGAAGAGTAGCTGCCAGGACACAACCTCTCCCTGTCTGCTGCTCAGGTAAACACCCTCACCTTCAGTTGGAGACTCTCTGTAACCTGTGCTTTTCGACCCAAGAGCAGCAGAAGGGCCCAGAGTCTCCTGGGCAGACCCACACCAGGAATTTCTGTTGTCAGGGAATGGAGAACACGTGCCTGTGGAGGCTGAAGGCACACTAACTCGTACCACCTGGTTCGGAAGAAGGTTCCAGAAGCTGCTCTGCCCCCAACCCAAAAAGTGATCGCCTCTTGATTCTTGCTGTCAGCCCTCACTTGAAGGCTGTGCTCCCACAACATGGTAAGCACCTCCTGGCTGGAACCTTTACTGGGCTTCGCCACCCCAAACTCACTTCTATGCCAGGAAGGTCTGCCCCCTCATCTCGCCCGGCACATGGCAAAGACTGTTTCTTCTTTTCCCACCATATGGTGGTTCCGCCAAAATTTAAAATATGGCTCCAACCTCACCTTCACTGCATCTCACTTCTGAGTATCCCACGGGTTGGTGGCTCTAACTGAATTTTAGTGGTTTACTTAAGGACACAGGAGACTGGTGATGTGACACAAGGGATCGCTAAAGGTGTGGGGTAAGGCCTGGGATTGTGACACTGACACTGAGAAAGGTCGCCAAGGGCTCAGTGTGGCAGACAAAGCGGGATCCTTTGTTTTCTTGTTGAGTCATTTTCCCCCAATAGAAAAATGGGGGATTCAGTCACTAGGTACCGAAAGGATGAGTTTTTGATCCTGAATGTAGGATGTTTACCTTTCCCAATTTATCAAACTCCAAAAACTCAAGACATTTCTTGTTCTCGAGAGTTCATAATCTTCTCCACCTACAATCTTCAAAAGCCTTCTTAATACAAAGATAAAGGGCTCAAGGGATTCCCTCTGGATTCAAAGGAAGAGTCTTTTCTTCTTCCTGCTTTGATTGAAGACAAGCAGTTCACAGCCTAACCACAGTCCAAACACAACCGGCCTTGTAAAGAAATCTGCGTTAGACACCTCCTCTTCCTACAGATCAAGGAAGCCGGAGCCTTTTGCATTTCTAAGACACTGAACTTGAATGCCCAAATTCAGGGAGAGGAGAAAGAAAAATGGAAGGAGGGAGAAGGGGCAGATTCTGATCTGGAAGTTTCTACCCCACTATTCAATTCCTCTTTGGACCCCGTGTGTCTCTTTCAGGAAACAGGATTAACTTCTTGCTATGGTATACATTCCCCCAGTGAGAAAAGTTTCAATGTAAAAGGGGATTTAATCTTTCCCGTCTTTTTGGCAGCAGGAATGAAAGGGAGCTGAAGAAAGCCTTGTTGTCTTTTCAGTTATCATCAGCTGCTTACGAGACCGGGGTCTGGATCTGAGGAACTCGAAGGGAAAGGGGCCGGTCAGGGCTGGGACCCCCGGGCCGTGGGATGCCAGGTGGAGGTGGACTTACCCCTGCCAGTTCTCGTGGAAAAGGAAGAAGCTGGGCTTCAGGAGTGCTGGCTGAAGCGCTAGCGGGGGCAGGTAGCTCTAGGGCATGCTCACCAGCTGACTCGGGGTGACCCGTGCCATGGTGGGGGGCCTCAGCCTCCCCCCGAGGCTCCTCTCCCGAATCCGACAAGTCTTTTTGCTCTGCAGAGGACTGGGAGCAAAAAAGACAATTTTCCTTCAATGTCAATAAAGCCTGCAACATGGGGCAGGGGAGGGGGTGGGGGTCAAAGGTTTGGAGACAGCTCCTGCTCAGGAGTTCAGGTCGAGTGTGCTATTGCCGTCTGCTGACAGAGCTGGCCCTCCAGACTAAGAGAAGGGCAGTGAATATGGACTTGCTGCTGTCAGATTTTGCAGGGAGCTCGAGGTGTGCAAGAAGTCAGACCCTCGTTTTCAAAACTGCAAGGTGGCCCCTTGAGGAACAGAGATACTCTGTTGACGGCAAAACAATATGGTGACAAAAACGGGGGCGGTGCCTCCATCAGAGTGGAACAGGGACAATAATATCAATAATGTCAAATAATAATCCATCTCCTCAAAAATACTCATGATGGGGAGTTCCTGCTGTGGTGAAACAGGTTAAGGATCTGGCACTGTCTCTGCAGCTGGATGGGTTGCTGCTGTTTGATTCCTGACCCAGCTGGAAAGATATTAAGATGTTGAGTGAATATCAATATTGGAAATGTATGTTGGAGCCCAGATGACTCTTTCTGTTAAGGTTAATAATGTCTGCCAATTCCTTTGTACAATACGTATTTTTCATGGAGTACCTAAATGCTGATTTAGACACCATGGAAAAGGCATTTTTTTTTTTTTTTTGGTCTTTTTAGGGCTGCACCTGTGGCATATGGAGGTTCCCAGGCTAGGGGTCTAATCAGAGCTGTAGCCATGGGCCTACACCACAGCCACAGCAACGCCAGATCTGAGCCAAGTCTGCAGCCTACACCACAGCTCACGGCAATGCTGGGTCCTTAACCCACTGAGCGAGGCCGGGGATTGAACCTGCATCCTTATGGATAGTAGTCAGATTCGTTTCCGCTGAGCTTTGACAGAAACTCCAAGGAGGCAATTATTATTTTTTAATATTAAAAACATATGGAACAGAGTTCCTGTTGTGGCTCAGTGGGTTAAGGACCCAGCACTGTTTCTGTGAGGATGCAGGTTTTGTCTCAGGCCTTGCTCAGTGGGTTGAGGATCTGGCATGGCTGTAGCAGTGGCTTGGATTTGATCCCTGGCCCAGGAACGTCCATCTGCTGCACATATGGCAAAAAACAAAACCAAAAAACCCCCAAACCTCCTGACAGAGGTGGCCACCAGCACCTGTCTAGCTGCTAGGAAATGGGAGGCAGGCCTGGAACACCACACAGCTACAAAGTGGGGCATCTGGGGTCACAGGCTTCTGCACCTTGCTCAAGTTCTTCCAGCACCTTTCATCTGTTCTGCTTAAACCTGAGAGGAAGGAAACATTTTCCTGCTCAGTAAGTGCAGGTGCGAGGGGACCCAAGGAGCTGACAGACACAGAGAGCTGGCTTCCCATCAGCGCGAAGGGGGAGGGGGGGTTGGGAGTGCACTGAAGAAGGGAGGTCCTGGGCCTAGGATTCTCCCAGGCTCCCCCCAAACAACCTGAGCAAGGGCTTATCTAGAAAACAGCCAGGCTAAGAGAAAGCCGGTTCTGCAAGTCTTCGTCCTCAAAAACACAACACCTCTGGCATCCTTTGAGGTGGTACCTGGGATTCTGGGGGAGCTTCCATGAGCCGAGGACTCTGTGACCAAGGCTCTTCTTGGGAAGTGGGTTTTAAAAGCTGGTGTCCTGGGATAAACAGATGGGCTCCAGTTCCCAAACCTCCTGCTTGGCATCGTCCACCACACGTTTCTTTCACTTTGTGAACTAAATGACCGAGAGTGAATGTTCCTCCTGCCTGTGAAGTGACTGAAACCTTTTTAGATAAGGCTTGGGACTATTTTTACAGGTGTGATCTTGTTGGATGAAAGGAACTATATAAAGAGGATTTAAGAGAACTTTCAAACATTCTCAGAAAAGCAAAAGTAACATAACATTAACTCACCCATACATCTAAAAAGTCACCCAGATCGACATTTCCTATGCAGAGAAGACCCAGGACACAAAGGCCTTCCTTCCCAGGCTGTTCCTCAAACCTGTGCAGGGCACCAAAGTCAATCTGTGCACTAGTCTGCTACAACTTTATGGGCTAGAGATTTAACACCTAATGAGAGAAAATTAAATCCAGAGCTCTGTGGGAAACTGCCTATCTCCAATCAGAACTACTTGGATTTTTTTTCCCCCTTTAAATTAAATCTCTGATTTTACAACATAAATGTTCAAATCCCTCATGGCATGGTGGACTCAAGATGAAGCCTACACTGGAGGACCAAAAAGAAATACAAATGCTGTCCCAGAATTTTCTATTTGGGTCCAAGAATTTCTGCTGAAAGCTCTAAAGAACAAAGATAGAGCCTGTAGTTTTTCAACATGTTTGTTAAATTCGACATTGGGATTCTGGCAGCCTTTGACATCACCCTAAAATACATGTAGCTGACAAAAAACTATGCACACAGGATATGCTTGTCACACCAACACTGAGCTTCCAGCGTTTTCGGTGACACCCTGCTTTCCACCCAATAGCAGGCTGCTGTTTTTACTGCTTTCTGTCTTTTTACTAAATGGACGTTATCCTGTCAGTGCAACTGCAAAGCCTTCTGCCTTCAGATTAACAAATATTTGGAAGATAAAGTAAATGAAAGAACATTCAGCCATCACAGTGAAACAACCTACAGAAGGAGGTTCAAGTTCTCTTCACGTTAAAAAGAAAAAAACCTGTCTGTCTCCATTCAAGGCAGTTAAGAAAAGGTTTCATTTTTGCCCCTCAAACAAACACAATCGCGGCAAGCATCCTGTGAAGAGCGCCATCTTGAGGAAGCATGGGAACAAGAAAAGCTGTGCTGGTGGTCTGGCTTGCTGGCTCTGGGTTTTAGGTGTTGACTGGAGTTCCAGCTGCTCACCGCTCTCTCCAACATAAAACATTAGTAGGGGAGTTCCTGTCGTGGCTCAGAGGTTAACGAATCCGACTAGGAACCATGAGGTTGCGGGTTCGATCCCTGGCCTTACTCAGTGGGTTAAGGATCTGGCGTTGCTGTGAGCTGTGGTGTAGGCTGCAGACATGGCTTGGATCCCGTGTTGCTGTGGCCCTGGCGTAGGCTGGTGGCTACAGCTCCGATTCGACCCCTAGCCTGGGAACCTCCATATGCCACGGGAGCGGCCCTAGAAAAGGCAAAAAGACAAAAAAACAAAAAAACAAAAACAAACAGTAGTAGGATCTGACAACTCGTCTTGAGACCAAGTGATGCCACCGGCAGGCCCTTGCCTCCAATCTGTGGTTTGCTGAGAATACAACTCGAACTGTCCATGGGGCTGACAGAAGATCCTGTGTAGCTTTATCACCAAACCCAAACCAAAAGTGGGCTGGCAGCCTAATTTTTTTTTCTTTTCGATTTCAAATCTTCTCTCTCAATCATGACTCAGTAATAATAGCTGGGCCTGTGGAGCACTCTCCTCTGAAGGTGGCATGGGTTCTTTGAGTGCATCTCACTTGGTGGTTTAGAGATCAGTTACTGAAAGAAGTTAATGGTCCCACAGTTGACAATGGGACTTCGTGATCTCTGTGGATCAAGAAGTGGCTCAAAAAGAGCTGTATGGCAGACTTGGGTGATGATCAGGACAATTTCACTGTGGACTATATATATTAGAAGGTATTTCTGAATTCATGGTCATGTTCTCAGGAGTGACAATGGCACTGGTGCCATGGAGAGGAATTCCTAGGAGATGCCTGCAGAAGCATTTTGGGGAGAACCGTCAGGTCGGTGCAACACACAGTCGAGCATTTATGATAAAAATGTTAATGGTGAAGCCAGGTGAAGGATACTCACAGCACAATTTTTTAAACCTTTCTGAGGATTTGAAAAAAAAAAAAATTCACAATAAAAAGTAAAAAAAAACCCAACAGCAACCTGAACAGGTCTTCCCATCTCTTTGGTGAGAAGGGAAACTGGGAGGGTCTCAAGCTCTCATTTGAGTCAGAAGCGTCATGGCTGCTCCCTGCAGATCTGCCCTCCCCCCACCTCCCTGAGATGGAAGCTGAGGAAACACAGCTAGCTGTCCAACCACTCTGCTCCCCTTGTGCCCGATGCTCGCTCAAGCTGCCATGAGCAGCAGAGAAAGGAGTTCCGTGAAGGTTCCGCCACTACCCACCCAACAGCTCAGACTTCGGCCCTAATGGACAGCTCAGGCCACCTGCTTCTTCTGTTAAAACACAAGAGGTTTTCCACGCCCTTTGCTGATCTTGTCAAACAAGTGTGACAGAAGATTTGGAGGTCAGTTATTTTTAGAAGCCCATTTAGAGTTGGCACCGAGTCCATATTTTGATGTGCACATTTTTACAAGGATGAGTGCCTTCCCCGTTACTTTCAAGGTTCAGCCTCACCATTTACATAATTTCAACAAACTTGTGAAAGTGATATATGTAAGAAAGCCTTTGACAAAATTACAAAACAGCAGGACCACCTCAACTGTGAAAACAGTACTGAACTAAGAATTAAACTCAGGGGTTCCCGTTGTAGTGCAGCGGAAATGAACCATGAGGTTGCGGGTTCGATCCCTGGCTTCCCTCAGTAGGTTAAGGATCTGGTGTTGTTGTGGCTGTGGTGTAGGCTGGCAGCTACAGCTCCGATTAGACCCCTGGCCTGGGAACCTCCATATGCTGCAGGTGTAGCCCTAAAAGTACAAAAGAAAAAAAAAAAAGAATTAAATTCAGTCAGATGAGCATTACATTTTGGTGTTTTATCTTGCTGGTTGTCCAAAAGTGTCCAGGTTTTAAGAACTATTAATGCCTATTACTTGTTCAAATTTGGGTTGGCAAACCTTTTCTGTAAAGGGCCAGATACTAAACATGTTCGACTTTACAGGTTCTATGGTCCAAACCATTCCAGCCCCATTTACAGTGTGCAAGCAGTTGCAGCCTCCAGGCATGTGCATGGCAGTGTGCCAATAAAACTTTATTTACAAAAACAGGTAGTGATGGTGGGCCTTAGTTTGCTGACACCTGTTTTAAACTAAAAGTGGTTCAAAAGATAATCATAATAAATTTCAAAATTCTAGAAAATCCTGATTTTAGGGAAAACCTAAGAGAAGTGACTTATATATCTGAAACAGAAACCAAAGGCACCTACTTCTGAAAGCCAGAAGAAACACATCAGCCCCTTCACAGTGATTGAGCTTCCAAAGAACAAACGATAAAAACACATGTCATTAAGCTGCATGTGTTGGTTAGGGCCCAAGGGAGTGGAGACAGCAGGGGCTGATGTATTTTGAAAATACCACCTGGAAAACTGAACCAAAATGGGAAGAACATTTCCTTGGGTTTTCTGATTCTTCAGCAAAAAAATGAACAATGGGAAAGACTACTGTAAGAACAAGCCTAGCAGGTAAGCCCCTGCTCACACAGAACACACCCTGTGCAGGGGTGTGATGGGGGTTTGAGGCAGCTGCTTTCCCTTCCTGCCCCCTCCACACATATACTCACTCACATAAACACACGCACATGCATTCTCCGTGACAGAGCACTTGAACACTGCCTGGGAAAATTGGGCCACTGAGAAAGAGAAGTCTGGCTTCTCTTCTCAGACCAAGGGACAGGGTTTACAGGTGGCAGCTGGGTTGCCAAGAATCCCAAATCACCGGGCCAGCAGCCCCCAAGCTCAGAGCCAGCCACTGTCATGGGGGACCGGAGATCCACCAGAGCACTTGGTCTGTGGGTCATGAGCCCTGAGCTGAGGACATCCTCACATGCTGTCCTTATCAACAAGATAAAAGGATTTCAGAACAGCGGCATCGACGCAGCACTTTGGTCACTCAGAAATACTGCAATTGCACCCCTCGGTCCTCAGGCATGAGGGGAGAGACCATCCATTTTTTGGACAAATAAAGCTTGGGAGGCATCACCACAGAACAGCAACTAACTCTGGACACTAAACTGACATTCAACACTGATCTGTCAGGAAGGGACATAACACCAGGGACTTCAAGGTAAACCACAACACAAGACATCGGAATGCATCACCACACCACCAGTCTGCTAGCTCATCATGAGGAATTGGGCAGAGTACTTCCATCAAGAGTGCAAACAAGACATTTAAAATCCACGAGGGGGGAAGTAAACTAACACCATGGGTGGTCAGTACATAATGCAAGCCAACTAGTAATTATTCTAAATGCATTTATGCCAAGTAGCTTGTCTCCCCCCTTCCCCCCCCCCGCCGGCCAAATCCCCCTAAAATCTTTGAAGGTCTTATTTTTGCCCTTAACCAGCACAGCTTCCTTTCCTTACCTTCCTCCCTTTCCCCAGCCCCCACTCCCCACAGGCCAACCAGTTTTCCTAAAGCACAGCAGTACTTCTAAAACAAATCATCTGCAATGAGAAAGAAGCTTTTTACCACTGTTTTTCAAAGTAGGGTCTCTGAGCCCTGTCCACACACCCCATTCTTAACCTCTTGCTGCAGTAACCTAAAGCCACTAGGCCTTTTGCCCCCTCCAAGCTCAACGTGAAGGCTTAAAAGGCAGAAGATCCTCAGCCATGAGACCTGGGGAGAAACCAAGTCAGAGTAACCATGTGAAGGGAGAACATACCGGCCCCTTACCTTTTGTCCTTTATCCTTCTGAAACACAAAGACGGGCGGAGCAATGGCAGGCTTTTCTGCAAAAAGAAAAATTGGTGTTTTTCCCCCCAACACTGTATTTTTCGTAAACAAAGCTACATTCGTTTGTAATAAGTTAAAAACAAAAAACAAACCCGATATAAAACCCATAACTCGAAAGAACATCCAATCATTTACAAAAGTTTCTTGTCATGGATGTGGGGAAGTGTTCAGTTGTAAAAACCCAACACTGAACAGGATGATATGTGCACTTTGTTGTGTGCATATATACACCAACAAAAAGGTTTTAAAACTCACTTAGGACAGGCCATGTCACTGATGGAGGAAGCAGAGCGGGGAGTGTGGCAGGCTGCTATTCAGTGCCACCAAGTGTGGCACTGCAGGAACGAGGAGCAGAGACAGCAGGTTCCCAATTCCAAATGCTGGAGGCTAGTTTAGGGTTTTAATCTTTGTGTGTGTGTGTGTTTTCTCCAAGTCTGCAGGCCAGCCGGGACCAGAGGTGATCAGTTTGCAACCCATCCCCACACGGCACATGCTCTTTGGAGAGCTTACTCCACTCAAGATAGCCCAGTGTTCCACCCAGGTCTCTATATGAGCACCCATTTAAAACAATGCATAGAGGTGTGAAGGTCTGGGAGTCCATCTTGCACAGGTGCTGATGAAGGAAGGAAACCCTTTGGGATGCTGTCACACAAATGGACCAGCGAGATGCTGCCGGTCATTCTCAGGCAGCACCATCTGTCTCTCATCCAGGGGTAGCTGAGTCCACAGCCCTTTGTCACTTGTCCTTGAGCAGGCGGCAGCCAGCCATGGGGTTCTGGATGAGGCCCACCGTGACCCATCAGGGAGGCTGTGGGTACACTCGTGAACCCTGTGGTATGCGCCCAGGGCCTGCCTCAACATTTGAGGCTGGAGGGCAGCCTGGATGGGAAGCAAGGGGAGTCGTGAGTTTGGGGAGCACCTGCACAGCCCCTCCCCCTCCCCTCAGCCATGGGGAGTTAAGGTGAACCAGGAACCTGCACTGGCACAGCTTTACCACGGCAAGACTGCTACACAGGAGGGGGCAAAATTTGCAGGCCACACGAGCACTCAAGTGGGATCTGGTCTGAGTGTCTGGTCTGGAGCATCAGGGAAACATCCCCGAGAAGAGGTGGCTGGGCTGAAGTCTCAAGAAGAGCCCAGAAGGGAGAGGGACAGGTGACCGGGAGCCCAAGGGGCAGACTGTGGCAATGCTAAGGAACCAGGACAACTGTAAAAGGAGTGGGGGAAGCACAGAAAGAACAGAGTCTGGGGAAGGAGGCGACATGGGGAGACCTGTCAGGAGGCAATGGGGATCACCCACAATAAAGAAGATGGGGCAGGGACAAGGTTTGAGGAGTAAAAGCACAAGACTGAGATGGTCACACAGACACTGTCCCACTCCCCACCCCTCAAAACTCCCACTCCCACAAAGGGGCAGGACACATGCCAATCTTGACTTTGGTGGCAGGACCCACCAATGGAGACCATTCCCCCTGCTGCACTCACTGAAGCCTTGTGACACTTGGTCCGACACAACAATCCTCACCACACACAGTCTACGCAAACACTGGGGTGAACAACATTTACAAGAGCAAAATGCCATAAGGGAGGAGAGTGGGGGCGCCAAAGGGCCTTCCACGCTTCCTGAAACAGCCATCACCCCAGCACAGATGGCTGCTGTTTGACAAACACGGAGGACTGAATGAAAGTAACTACTGTCAGGCAACAAGGACAGCAAAGGAATGCTGGAGGGGCTCTGGGGACAGTGGCAGCTTACCCTCACCATGTCTACCATGGGAACCCCAGTCATCCTCTGTTACTGCCCTTCACCCCACAAGCCCAACATCCAGGGCTGCAGGTTAGGGCCCAGCCTCACTTCTGCATTTGACTCTGGGCCTTCCAGCTGCAAGGCGCAGAGGGGCAGAGGCAGGAGCTGGGGTTGTGGCCAGCGCAGCATCCCCCGCCCCTGCCATGGTTTACAGGGAGCCCAATCTGGGCTCCAGGTCCACAGAGGGGAGAACTGCAGGCTCCTGCCCCAGGGCACCCCACGGCACAACAATCAGGCCAGGTAGCAAAAGAGACTTGGGCCCAGGACTTTCGCCAGAGCCACTGTGGAAGGGATGTCACAACAAGGGGCCACAGAGTGCAGCCAATCCAGCAGAAAGCGGAGCTAAAGATAGAGAAGGAAATGGAACCCTGGAGGCCCAAAGCTAAGCCCTCACCTGACTCTGACTTTTCAGTTAAGCCAGCAAATGCAGATTTTTGTTTAAGCCAGTCTGAGCTTGATTTCTGCCTCTAGTCTTTTTTTTTTTTTTTTTTTTTTGACCACACCGGTGGCAGGTGGAAGTTCCTGGGCCAGGGACTGAACCTGCACAACAGCAGGGTTCTTTAACCTGTGAAGCCATAAGGGAACTCCTGTTCCTAGTCTTTAACAGCTTCTGGCCTCTCTGAGAGGTGAGGTTTAGCTGCCATAGACTTAAACACACGCCAAACCCTGTGTTTGACCTTGACTTTCTTTCTTGTCACAGTAGATATCCTCACCTGATATGCTATGTATTTAGGGGTTTGTGGTCTGTTCCCCCTACTAAGCTATCAACTCCATGAGCCTGGAGAGTGCCTTGTCCCCTCCATGTTCCACAGTTTGAGAGCAGTATTTGGCACCCTGCAGGGATTCAAGTATCTGGTGGGGAGGTAAGTAAGAGGGGGCACTGCAGAAAACAACGGCCAGACTGTAAGGACTAGAATGGAGAGAACCATTTGGATGGCAGAGGAAGAGCTTCCTGTTGCTGGGACTGTGTTGGCTGATGTGCAGGCAGGCACAGGAGGGGCTGCCTGTGGGTCCGTGGGACAGGACAGGATGGGAATTAGTTTGAGCAGGCGGCTGTCTGTGGTGCGAAGGTCCCACCCAGCATGGTCCAGGCATAAGCTGGGAGAGGTCCCCTCTGCTGGAAGGACAACCCTGTACTGCAACTGGGCACGCTGCACAGGGCGGGGTAGGGGGGCTGCAGAGGGAAGCCATGGAGAACACACTTCGGTCTGAGCTCCAAAAGCAGATCCGCCCTCATTAAGTCCGGGCTCCTGCTTCTCAACCACCTGCTGCCACCACAGTCATAGTTGAGAGCTCCCTTCCTTCTCTGCCTCTACTCTCACCCCCTTAAGGGTGGCCTCCACAGAGCGGCCAGAACACTGCTGTGAAACTTATGCTCAAAACTTGGCAAGGGCCTCCCAGACTAGGGGCAAAGGCCCTTCAAAGGCTACCCTGCCGCTGACCATGACTGTGGCACTGAAGTGTCCCTGTCCCCGGCACGCCCCTCGCTTCTGTCATGCTTCTAGGCTTTTGCCTGGCTTAGTTCCTCCACCTAGAAGACATTCTCACTTGCTCTTCTGTGGTCAACACACACCCAGGCACAGACACCACCTCCTTAAGGAGGCTCCCAATTTGAACTGTGCTCCTTAATGACGCGAGCTCTGGCTTGCACCCAGCACGGGTTATACTGAGGCTACCTGTCAGGGAGGCTGAGAGACCACAGACACAGTTCCCGCGTGCCATCCAGGAACTGTCCGATAAATGTTTGAACTAAACCCCCTCTGTACTTCCTCACATGTGTAACAACAGCTGCTATGCAATCACAGAAGTATTTTCTAAGCCCTTATTCTGTGCAAGGCACCATGGGAAAACAGGCAACTGGAAGCTGGGGGCAAAAAACTTTAGAGTAAAACATCTGATGAAAAGGGAGGGGCTATGTGTGCCAACCTGGCCAGGCACTGCAAAGTCTGGGAGCTGAGTGTGTGTGTGTGGGGGGGGAGTCTATGTGATGTGTTTATTTGCTCACCAGCAATGTCCACCCATGGAAAGCTCCAGAGGAACGGGGCCTCTGTTGGGTTCACCTCTGTCTTGTCAGAGCCAAACAGTCTCAAGTGTAATACCTGCTCAACAAGCAGTTACAGAGGGAGCGAAATGCTGTGTCACACAGGCTGGAGCCGGGAGGCCTGGGCCCTAGCAGCCCACTCGGAGGGTCAAAGAGACCCCCGAGGAGGGCAAGCCTTGGTGGTCATGAACTTCAGCCAGTTCTCTATCAAAGACACAAAGCACCAGAGCCACGCAAGTTTTGTTTCTGCTCAACGCCAAGAGGGCCCAAAGTCCGTAACTTCTAAGTCAGCACTGATTCCATGGTGACAACACACATGGACCCTGTTCCACGCAAGAACTGCCCCAAATTTAAGTAAGCACTTCTTTTTTTAAAATCTTCCCATGTCACCACTGCTCCTGGTTGTCACTGAATTACCAGCATCATTTATGTAACTGAAAACTCAAGTTTGGGGAACACAGGACAGAAGCAAGGAGGCTTCTGGCCCAGCTTTTCTTTCATGACTGAAGGGAAAACCACCACCAGAGATTTGTGGAGAGACCTAGGCTACCGGAAAGACCCAAAATATTAAAATGTTAACCAAATATATGTACTTGTTTGATCCAGACTCTGTCCACCAGGTGCTTTTCTATTTTTTGGTTCTGTGAAACGCTCTCTGATCAAATTAGTTTGTAAAAAAGCAGGCTGCCTGGAGATGGACAAGACTCATCAACATAAGAAAGGTTATGGAAAACAATGGTAAAGAAACCTGTTTCACCAAAAGTTCCCCAGAGTTATCTGACCAGGGAACACCCCCTTTCCAGGAAAACCCGTAGACACCTGAGATCTGTGGCCAACTGCGGCCAACACTGTTGTGTGAAGTAGGTGAGATTCAGAATCCCGAGTCACCTCAAATAACACTCCTGCCTCTGGGTGGCCCAGGCGCTTCTGGGATGCATTGGGTGCTTTGGCCTCACCTTGGCTTTTCAAGGCACTGATGCCAAGTCTAAGCTGGCAACTGCTTGATCCCAACCCCTCCCCCCCCCTCAGCATCCTCCACATGCCCCTCCTCAGCTCCTGTGCCCCACGTGGCACCCTGCTGGAGCCCAACTGCTGCTCCAGCCAGGGAAAGTCCCCTGCTTCCCCAATCCCCAGGCAAAGAGCATGGGGGCGGGGGTGGGGAAGGGTAAAGACCTGGCCAGAAGTTGAACTGAGTAGCTCCTGATGACATCCCAGCCCAGAGCAAAGGCTCTCCCTCCTCTCCCCTGCCACCCTCCACCTAACCGTGCAGTTTGGATGTAAAATGGGGCAGCTTAGCCTGCGTCCTGGATGTAGTCTTTGCAGTTCTGCTGATAAGCACAGGCAGGTAGGCCTAGATGCAAAAGCTGCAGATCTCTGCTTTTGTTCCATACCCCTCCCAGATGTGTGGGCCCTGCCATACACACTTTCTAACCCATCTTCTTCGGAGCCCTGCTCCCAGAAGCACTGATGTCGTGGCTGTGACTGTCAGGGTCCACCTTGCTGAGCTTGGGAACCACTTCCGCAGATGCACCTCTTGCTCTTTCACAGATTCAATAATAACATCCATTTGACAACTGCAACTTTCTGTGGCTCCACACATCTGGGTGCCCACTGTGCGCCAGGCATCATGCTGGCTTTTGGGTGTGGTGATGACATGGAGAGGCATGTCCCCTGTCTGCGAGGAGCTGACATCAGACTCAGGTGACATGGAGAAGAGACTCAGAACACAGAGCTGGGGCACCCAACATGGTGAGGCTGCAGAGGAGGAGTGGATCAGGGAGGGCTTCTTAAAGGAAGTGTCACTTAAGCAGAAGGATGAGTGGCATTTAGTCAGGTGGCCAGGAGTGGGAGGAATAAGGCAGCACTGAAGGAAAATGGTCAGGGTGGGCACAATCGGACTCCAGACCCTTAAAGACAGATGAGAAACACCGCAGCCCAGGGCAACAGGAGTGAAATGCATCCCCTCCTTGGTCCATTCACACCTGCATGGGCCCAGCATAGAGGCTCCTGGAAGGTAAGCACCAATCACATTCAGGTACTTTCTTTCTTGAGCAAATGAATCAAGATGGCTTCAAAGAAGTTGGGAGTCCTTGAGATGCAGGCTGCCTCCTGACCCAAGGGGCCACAGACCATTCTCCTTGTAGAGTACAGAGGTCTCTGGGTAAGAAAGGGATTCCCAAGGTGGCAGGCCCTTCTCCTAAAGCAGAAACTACTTCAACATCCATTTATGATAAAAACTCTGCAGGAGTTCCCATTATGGCTCAGTGGTAATGAACACAACTAGTATCCATAAGGACTCAGGTTCAATCCCTGGCTTCACTCAGTGGGTTAAAGGATCTGGTGTTGCCATGAGCTGTGGTGGAGGCTGCAGATGCAGTGCGGATCCCACGTTGCTGTGGCAGTGGCAGTGGCTGTGGTGTGGGCTGGCGGCTGCAGCTCCGATTCAACCCCTGGCCTGGGAATTTCCACTTGCCATGAAAGTGGCCCTTAAAACAAACAAACAAAGAAACAAACCAAAAACTCTCCAGAAACTGGGCACAGAGGAAACCTACCCCAATATAATAAAAGCCACATATGATAAACCCACAGTCAACATCATACACCACGGTGAAAAGCTAAAAGCATTTCCTCTAGGATCAGGAGTAAGACAAAGATGGCCACTCTCACCACTTTTATTCAACAGAGTTATGGAAGTCCTAGCCACAGCAATCAGAGAAGAAAAAGAAATAAAAAGAATCCAAAATGGAAAAAAGAAGTAACACTGTCACTGTTTGCAGATGACATGATACTATACATAGAAAATCCCAAAGATGCTATTACTAGAAAACTACTAGAGCTCATCCATGAATTAAGTAAAGTTGCTGGATACAAAATTAACATACAGAAATCTGTTGCATTTCTATACACTAGCAACGAAAGATCAGAAAGAGAAAAAAAGGAAACAATTCCATTTACCACCCTATCAGAAAGAATACCTAGGAATAAACCTACCTAAGGAGGCAAAAGACTTGTACTCTGAAAACTGTTAAGATGCTACTGAAAGAAACTGAAGATGACACAAACAGATGGAAAGATACTATCATGTTCTTGGAGTGGGAGAATCAATACTGTCAAAATGACTATACTAGCCAATCTTCATATTCAATGCAATCCCTATCAAATTCCCAATAGTGGGAGTTCCTACTGTGGCTCAGCAGGTTAAGGACCTATCATTGAGGATCCAGGTTCGATCCCTGGCATCTCAGTAGGTTAAGGACCTGCTGTTGCCACAAGCTGCAGAGCAGATGCAGCTTGGATCCAGTGTTGCTGTGGCTGTGGCACCAACTACAACTGCAGCTCCAATTAGACCTGGCTAGGGAATTTCCATATGACACAGGTGCAACTGTAAAAAAAAAAAAAAATTTATTAAAAAAATTATCAAAATCAGAACAAAAAATTTAAACTTCTGTACAGAAACACAAGACCCCGAATAGCTAAAGTGATCTTGAGAAAGAAAAACAGAGCTGGAGGAATCAGGCTCCCTGACTTCAGACTACACTACAAAGCTACAGCAATCAAAACAATATAGTACTGGTACCAAAAGAAGAAATACAGATCAATGGAACAGGATAGAAAACCCAGAACTAAACCCATGCACCTATGATCAATTAATCCAGGACAAAGGAGGCAAGAATATACAACAGAGTCCCTTTAATAAATGGTGCTGGGAAAACTGGAAAGCTACATGTAAAAAAAATGAAATTAGAACATTTCTCTAACACCACACACAGAAACTCAAAATGAATTAAAGACCTAAACGTAAGACCAGCTACTATAAAACTCCTAGAGGAAAACAGGCAGAGTACCCTTCGACATAAATCACAACAATATCTTTGGATCTGTCCCCTAAAGTAATGGAAATAAAAACAAAAATAAAAAAATAGGACTTAATGAACTTGAAATATTTTGTACAGCAAAGGAAACCACCAACAAAATGTAAAGACTACCTACAGGAGTGATTAAAGATTTGGTGTTGTCACTGCTGTGATGCAGGTTCGATCCCTGGCCTGGGTCTGGGAACTTCTGCCTGCCATGCACCCCCCACCCCCCCAAAAAGGCAGATGATCTAAACAGACACTTCTTCTCCAAAGAAGACAGACGGCCAAAAGTCACATGGAAAGATGTTCATCACCAATTATTAGAGAAACGCAAATCACAACTACAATGAGGTACCACCTCACACCAGTTAGAATGGCCATCATCAAAAAGTCTACAAATAATAAATGCTTGGAGAGGGTGTGAAGAAAGGGGAACCCTACTACACTGTTGATGGGAATATAAATTGGTACAACCGCTATGGAAAACAGTAAGGAGGTTCCTTAAAAAATTAAAAATAGAGCTCCCAGGAGTTTCTGTTGTGGCTCAGAGGTTACAAACCTGACTAGTACCCATGAGGATGTGGGTTCAATCCCTTGCCTTGCTCAGTGGGTTAAGGATCTGGCGTTGCCATGAGCTATGGTACAGGTCACAGATGAGGCTCAGATCCCATGTTGCTGTGGCTGTGGTGTAGGCTGGCAAGTGAAGCTCCGACTCGACCCCTAGCCTGGGAACTTCCATAATCTGCAGGTGCGGCCCTAAAAAAAAAAGAAAAAGGAAAAGAAAAGGGGGGGGGGGGAGACTCCCTTATGATCCTGCAATCCCACTCCTGGGCATACATCTGGGGGAAAAAAAATGAAGCCGAGACTATACATGCACCCCAATGTTCACAGCAACACTATTTACAGTAGCCAAGACATGGAAACAACCTAAATGTCCACGGACAGAGAAATAGAGAAAAATGATGTGGTATATTACTCAGCCATAAAAATAATGAAATAATGCCATCTGCTGCAATACGGATGGACCTAGAGATTATCGTACCAAAGTAAACCAAAGAAAAACATCATATGATATTGCTTATATGCAGAAATATATTTAAAAAAATGATACCAATGAACTTATATATAAAACAGAAATGGACCCATAGACAGAGAAAACAAACTTTTGGTTACCAAAGGGGAGAGAGGTGGGGAGGGACAAGTTAGGAGTTTGGGATTAACATAAACACACTACTATATAGAAAATAGATGACTAACAAGGACCTACTGTATAGCACAGGGAACTATACTCAATATTTTGTAGTACCCTATAAGGGAAAAGACTCTGGGGAAGAAAAGATATATATGCATGCATAACTAAAACACTTTGCTGTACTCCTGAAATTAACACAACATTATAAATGAAGTATACTTCAAAAAATATTGTAAAAGAATTGGAAAAAAAAAAGAGATAACAGAGGTAGAGAGTTAATCATGCTAGCAAGCAACACAAATGCAAGTGAGCTATTTGATCTCTTGGGTTTTTGCAAAGTTGTAGAGATGTGAGCGATGTTAACATAAGGCTTAAATAATATCTGTGCAAGAAGAAGGAAGGAAAAGAAACAAACTACTGACCAGGGGCTCTGAGACTGGAGAACATCCTCAGGTGGCTCCGGGGTGCACGCATGGGAAGTTCTAAAAGCTCTCTCCCGAGCCCCTGCCCCAAGTCATCTCTTGTCATCAGAGTGCGAAGCCTATGTCAGGGAGAGGGCCTGTATACTTAGTGGGTTGGGGAAGTCAAAAGCCCCACATTTGAGAGAAATAAAACACTGGGCTTCCTGACACCACCACAGGTATGGGAGGGTACAGGACTCAAAGGTTTTATCTGTATCTTTTCTGTCCAGAGAGTGACTGGTGCCAAAAACCCTTAAAACAAAATGACCTGTGTTTATTTCAGACACAGCAAGGAAAGGGAAGCAAGGGGACACCTCCCTGAAACCAGTCTAAGAAGGGGGAGCCCCTAGGCACAAGGTGGGTAGCAGCACCTGCTGGGACATGAGGAAAGGAGGCAAAGGCCCTGCTGCAACCAAGGGAAGGAGGTGGCCCTGGGGTAGAAGGGTGTGTGTCCTAACTCTCCAGGGTGACAGAGGTCTTAGGATCCCATCTTTAGACTTATGCCAGCCTGTGCCATACAGTCACAGCAAGGACATCCCCAAATGGGGTTTCCCAGAAACCCAGTGGTACTGGGTGTGTAGTACTTATGGGCCAGGCCAAGTGCTCAGCGCTTTATTCGTATCATCCTCCTGAATCTTCACAGCCACCTTCAGAGTAAACTAGTTCCTTAGTTTACAGAACAGGGGACAGAGGCTCAGGGAGAGTGAATGACTTGTCCATGGTGGGGCTGGGTCTCCAACTTGGTGGGCCTGACCCGGGAGCCCGGGCCCCTGACTGCTGCTATCCACGTACTGCAGGTCACCATCCCAGTTTGCCTCCTCCCATCTTTTCCGCTCAGGTGGGCCCTGACACTAAGAAACTAACACACTTTTGTTTTGAGAAGTAATATCCAGTCTAAAGCAGTTGTCAGTGACCATCTGCTTTGGACAAGCGTGTAGTGAAGCCAACAGCAGACCCTTAGGATCTTCAAGGGAAGAATCAAGACCCGCTCCAAGGTGCACACTCAAGGGTGAAGCAAGCCATGTGACCTTTCATCTGTCCAGTGTGTAACCATGGGTGCTCTGTGAATTGTAACACATTCTCAGCCTAAGCTGAAAACACACACACATCCACTCCAGCACACAAATTTCCCTTCTTCATGCTGTGCAGGGAGTAATGTACACAAGACCATGGGCAGGCCTGCCCTGCAACAAGCTTTGGCACCATCCTGTCTCTGAGAATGTCTGTAGAACTAAATAGAAGAAAATATGTAGACCCAGGAAAACACACAGAGAAGGGAATCTGGATTATCTTTGCCTGTTTTGTTTATTTTCTCTCCTAAATGATGACTCGAACACCTGCCAGGAAACAGCCCCCATCTGGAAAGACACTTAGAATTCTTGACCAAAATGTCAGCAAGGTACTTGTGCAAAATGAGCTTTAATCCTGGGCTGATGTGTTTTAATCTTATTATCTGTGCAAAAAATATGGAAAGCATCTTGCCAACACAAACAACAGTATGTTAATACATGGCAACTGCTTTAATCCTGTGACACTTACTATCTCGATCCTTCAAGTCGTTTCTTTTCTCAGGAATTATTATAAACAGTCCTGTGCAGCAACATAAAGGTGAATTAGTCACTGATGTGTCAACTCTGTTCGCCAACTAATTCTTTGGTGAAGAATGGAACTTATCTCAATCATGCTGTTGCTAGGCGATGCCTCTCTCAACCTTAGTGTACCATAGGCGCAGCGGCTACACAGCCCAGCTAGTGGGCGGTGGGCCCCTTCATCCTTTTTTTGGGTACTTGAATATATTTTTCCTTAGGCAACTCTCACTCACAGAGACCACAGTGGGGCAGAGCCTTGGGAGAGGACGGTATCTTTGATCTTATGCCTTTCTTTCTGGAATGTGGTTACCTTCACCCACTGAAACCCAAGCCATTTCTCAATGCTCTAACCTCACCCCACATTTCTGACAACAGTGGGGATAATGAGCAACTCACATTTGTTGAATGGCCCTTCCTAGACCCAGTGGTAGCTGCTTTACACACCCCATCTGGTTCAATGTCATCAGAGCCCTATTGCATAGATATTACTTGCAAATCACAAACAAGACTGAGAGGCCTTGGAGAGACGGGTACCATGCCCAAGTCATAGAACTGGTAAGTGGCAAAGGTGGGACAAGAACCCTAAGCATGACTTCTAAGCTAGGTGCCTCACGTTCCCTACGACCTGTCTGGGGCCACATCTACCTTCTTTACTTCTACAAGTATTGCCACTCCACCCCCACCCCATCCACACAGGCCACGAGCTGCTGGGACAGACCCTGTACTTTGGACATTTCTGTGCCTTAAATCCAACAGAAATCCCATAAACCTATTAAATACATCATACAGTCAGCAACTTCACCTAAAACTAAGAAATTCAGGTGGCTGGCTTTGACAGCACTTTTCTATTCTGCCACTAGGTGGTGCAACATGAGCACAGCTGAGGTGAAGTCCAAGTGGCTGAAGACCCAGGAGACCCATCATCCACTAAAGACAAGAGAAATCCCCTCAAAGGAAGGCAATCTAAGAACTACAGGACCTCTGCTGAAGTTGTAGACGAACCGATGAAATTCGGGAATGCGGGTGCTGGTTTATGTGTGTTTATGTGTATTCAGATCGGCCTCGACAACCGAACAAGTCAGCTCACTTTTTCCACACACTGCCTGTGTTTGTCCAACAGGGATGGTACCCACACCCCAGTCGGAAGGACAGAAAGAAATGATGCACATCAAGTGCTTGGAAGTGGCTGGTCTTCTGTACAAACTCCATGTCAGCATTATTACCATTTCCATAATTATATACAGAACTGCAAATATGCTGATGCCATCTCAAAGCAGGGGTCTTGGATTCAAGACCAGGATCCCAACAATGATAAATTCCACACGATCTGGCCCATTCCAACAGCTGTCTGGACAAGTGATACCTAAACACAGATGCTCAGTCGCTCAGCCCCTTCCTCGAGTCCTTCAGAAGCCAAGGGAATCACTGAGGTGACACCTGGCAGAAGGCCGACTAGCCATGCCATGCTCACAGCAGCATGATTTACTGAGCATGCATCATGTGCCAGGCAAGACGCTAAGCACTGGGGACAGGGTGAAAGCTGGACAAAGCCACAGCCCTCGTGGGAAGAGAAGAGAAAAACAAGTTAGTAGGGATAATTAGATAATTCTGGAGACAGGTGCCAGAAGGATAAAGCAGGGCACTGAGAAAGAGTGACAGGGCAAAAGGGGACTGTAGGGGGCATGATTGGGTCAGGCCTCTCTCCAGTGTCATGTGAACCTCAGACACGGAGTGAGCCAGGAGCGAGGGCAGAGCACAGTAGGCAGAGGGAATCCCAAGTACAAAGGTCTTAAGGACAGAAAGAACCTGGAGGCCAACGTGACTGGAGTTTCCTTCGGGGAAGGTGGGCAGTGAGTCTGGGGAGGGCGCATGCTGAGGAGTCCAAGCAGGGACTGACACGACCTGGTTCGCATTTCTGAAAGATCACCCCGGCAGTGGCCTCATGCAACCCTTTCCATTTCTGTGTGTTAGAAAGTTCAATAGTAAGCTGTCAGGGAAGTGGGAGCGGTTAGAAGAGATCTCAGGGAGGCAGAATGAGGTGCCAGGGGACCAGAGAAGAGCCCTCAGGTTGCTGTCCGGGTTTGGTGAGAAGTGGCAGCGACAATGGCAGCTCAGGCAAGCCTTGCAGCCTTGGAACCAGGTCGAGGTGGATGGAGTCTGACTATTGTGGGGACAGAGCCTTCTGATGCCTGAGCTGAGGGAAGACTGAGATGACCAGGACGCTGTGAAAGCACGTCTCCCTCACTCAGGGGCCAATGCTGTCAGCACACAAGACGCTCACTCTTCTGACGAGACTCCACCAGCAGGGCCCCCCAGGGTGGCACTGATGATGAATAACCCCGGCCTCTTAGACCCCCAGCGGCCACACCAATGCTGCAAAACATCCTTTCTCCTCTGAACAAAGGGGAGCCTGGCAAACTTGCCATTGGAGAAGCCAAAGTGAAGAACTGTTTTCCCCGTTCCCACTCTGCTGTTACAGATGCAACATGGACATTAATTTTGAGCCGACAAATTCCTGAAATTCTGTGTGGCAAGCCTAGGGGAGTTTAATTTAGCAAAAGCATTTAAAACTTACTGCAAAACCAAGGCCTGCCTCCTAAACATGTGCATGGACTAACCAATATGGTTTCTGTCAGGTTTCAGAACAAGTGCCCCGTGTGTCAGCGCTATTGATTCACTGGAAAGGATGAGCTGGGCTCCAAGACTCAGCGGCAGGAGGGGACAATGGGATAGGCAGACTCTTCTTGCAGACATGCCTTGGGTTTCAACCCTAGTGAAAGGGACTGGTCCAGACGCAGAGCATCCGGAAGGTTCTCACCTTGAACCTGGAACAGTGCTGAAGGTCATGGAAAGCACTGTCCCTCCTTAACAGGGAACATGAAGGCCACAATGCCATGATGCCTATGGCTGCCAAAAGGCCACGAAGGAAAAAAAAAGGTCGGGGGAGTTCCCACCGTGGCGCAGTGGTTAATGAATCCGACTAGGAACCATGAGGTTGCGGGTTCGGTCCCTGCCCTTGCTCAGTGGGTTAACGATCTGGCGTTGCTGTGAGCTGTGGTGTAGGTTGCAGATGCGGCTCGGATCCCACGTTGCTGTGGCTCTGGCGTAGGCTGGTGGCTACAGCTCCGATTCAACCCCTAGCCTGGGAACCTCCATATGCCAAGGGAGCAGCCCAAGAAAGAGCAAAAAAAGACAAAAAAAGGTCGGGAGGGTGAGCCCTAAGCTCTAGTCGGCAAGTAATTTATTCCCAGATAGTTTTACTTAATCTCATAATCCACTAGTTCTCACTAGGGGTGATTTTGCTCCAGCCTCAGCTCCTAGCCATTGGGCAATGCCTGGAAACATTTTTGGTTCTCATGATGGGGAGAAGCTCTAATGGCATCTGGTGGATGGAGATCAGGGAGGCTAATCAACACCCTACAGTGCAAAGGATAGTCTTCCAAAGAATGATCTACCCCCAAATATCAAGTATGCTGAGGTTAAGAAATCATGTATTAATTAGAAAAAGACTGAGTCAGATCCCTAACTCACATAATATACTCAAATAAATCCTCAGTAGGTCAGACCTGTACAAACCAGGCTAACCCCCCGCCCCCCAGCTCCTGTGAATTACCTCTTCTCTCCCTCTCCACTCAGTTTCTGTATTTAAATGTGTGTAGCATCCTAGGACTTTAATAGATCAGATGATTATGTCACAAAGAGTATTGGGGGTGGGGTGGGGAGGTGTGTGTCAACGGAATCCCCTAAACCGGAAGTCCTCAAATGGGGGCGATTCTGTCCCCAAAGGGACATCTGACAATGTCTGAAGACATTTTCTCTCGTCATGATGGGACAGGTGGATGCCACTGGCATCATGTGGGTAGAGGCCAGGGACACTGCTAAACAACCCACAATACACAGGACAGCTCCCATCAGCACTGATGTCATTAACAGTGAGGTGGAGAACTCGGCTATAATCCAAAAGGAGCTTTCTCTCTATTCTGGCCTCCAATTAGAATAGGAACAGCCAGGGGTAACTGATGTAGATCTGCATGTGCCAGTGGGCCAATTACCTGCCATACGTCCCTGACACATGATAATCCACAGATTTGATTAGCCTTATTCCCATTCCACAGATGCAGGAACTGAGGTCAATTCTCCCAAGCTCCTGGGCAAGTGAGTGGCAAGACACAAACCAAAGCATTTCCAACTGTGCCACAAGCTATCAGCCGGAGCTGGTCAGTTCCAGTCTGAAATTCCTTGGAGGCCAGAGACAGGGGAGAAACTCACATGGATGTACCTACAGAACCCACTCAGGCCCTTCACACTGGGGCTCCCATCTCACATGCAGTGGGTCTCAAAGTTTTTGGCCTTGGGACCCCTTTCCACATTTGTAAATTATTGAGAATCCCCGAGAGTTTTTGCGAATGTGAGCCACAGCTACTGATACTTACCATGTCACTACGAAAATGTCAAAAATTAGTTAATTTAGTTAAGATAAGTCTGTAAGATTTACTTAATACACTTTTATAAACAATAAGTACTTGTGAAACCAAAAACACTAGGGAGAAGAGGGGTGTTATTTTACATTTTGACAAATCTCTTAACGTCTGGCCTAACAGAAGACAGTTGGGTTCTCTTGTCTGCTTCTGCAGTCCATCTGCTGCTACAACACTCTATCCCAACCTCTGGAAAACTGTCCGTTCACAAGAGAGTAAGTGTAAAATGGGCAAATGATGCCTTTGCATTGTTATAAAAACCATTTTGAAAGTGTAGTCCCCTTGAAAAGGTCTTGGGGACTCCCAGGGCCCCTTGACCATCTTGGAGACTCGCTGCCATATGCTGTCCTGAGGACAAGCATTCCGAGGACACTAAACCCTGAATTAATCACAGGGTCAGGAAATTTCTGCTGTGGTTCTTTGCTAAAAAGTACCCTGAGTGCAATGAACACGGCATCTAAGAGCTGCTATAATAGGGTTGAAACCCAAGGTCAGGCAGGCACTGGAAAAGGAGGAAGCAGGCCAAGTCCCAAGAAGCTTGGTGGGGACTGTGATGTCCAGGAAGGCAAATAGTCTATCTCAAGGTGGTGGCTGCTCCTCAGTCCTGGCAAATCATTATTGTGCAAGAATACAGGCTGAAGCTGGTTCCTATTTTTTAAGAGAAATTAGAAACCTGGGTTACTTTTCCCCTGAAATCTCAAAATTCTTCCTTTTTTTTTTTTTTTGGCCACACGCGAGGCATGTGGAAGTTGCCGGGTCAGGGACTGACCTGTGCCGCAATAGCCATCCAAGCCACTGCAGTGACAATGCCAGATCCTTAACCCACTGTACTACAAGGGAACGTCTTCCTGCCTGTGATTTCTGATTCCAGCTTCATGTGTAAAACATCTGTGGGGGCCTAGACACCTGGACTTCCTACAACAATCTCCAATGTTGCAGCCCGGGCATCAGTTTTTATTTTCCTTTAAAATTTCCTTCAATGAGCACAAAGTGCCATCAGGGTTAGGATTCACAGCCAGTGCCATGCAAGAGTAGCAAGTGCCAAGCAACCATGTATGTAGCAGGGTGTGGACACATGAGGGCTTTACTCTGAGGCCCTGTGCTACATAGTTTTCTACCAAGTAGTGCACAGCCACACCTAACAACTCCACGAGACCATAAGGTTACTGCACAAAGGTGGCAAAAAAAACCCCACAACAATTCCCTTTGAACAAAACAAAGAACCCCTGCTGCCTGCTGCCAGCACTACCATAAGATCCTGAATAGAGGGATGCAAACCCATCTGCCTTCTGATGGCTTCGAAGTACCATGGAGAGCTACCAAGGACCTGCCAAGTCAATAGCAGTCACTTCTGCCGTCTGCCTTTCCCACAGTTTTCATTACAGAAGAAAGGCCCAATCAACTATACTTTAAAAAAATTGTTTCAAAAGGCCCTTTTCAGCCATCCCAAGTGCATCCTATTGCTCCCCAAATGGCCCGCATCTTCCACTCTACCCCAGCCTATTCTCCGTGCCTGAACCCACTTACTAGGCTGGAATTGGACTGGTACCTAAAATGTCCCCTTCGCCAGCCTCAAACACTCTCCCTGCTCCGAACTCCATCCTACGCTCACATGCTCTAACCTTACCAAATTCCTGCTGCCTCCTCTCAGAGCAGAAGCGCACGGCAGATCCTGACGAGCCCTCATGCGCAATGATGTGCAAGAGTGATGGGACTGCCGGGGCAAGTCCACTTTCCTGATAACCGGGAGGTAGGCTGAAGACCTGGTGGGAAAGTTTTAGCTTCTCTGCCTATACACAGGACTTCGGGCAAAACAAAATTTCTTCCAGGTGTATAAAGACTTCAGAACAGCACCACCAGGCCCCATCTGCTACAGGTGTGAGAGGCACAGGAGAGTCAAATGTATACTCTGCACTCAGGACAAATCTCAGGCCTAATGTTTATCATAACTTCATGAAAACTTTCTCAAGTTGCTTCTCACTTATCCTAAAAATTAAGTTTAGGGTAATGGAAGTGGGTGGTGAGAATCAAGTGAAGGAGGATTCCAATTGTTTGAGTTCTAGCTCATCAATAAAAACTCAATGGCATCTCAGCCTCTCAGGGCTTAGGGTTTAAGTCAACAAGGAAGGTGAGAACTGAGAAAACTCAAACCACCTTTGAAAATCTCTAGACTGGTACTTGGTCAAGCCAGATCAGTGGTTCTGAACGGAGGGCAGGCACCACCCACCGCCCACCCCAAACCTGGGGGACACAGAGCAACGCCTGAAGATTTCTGGTTGTCCTGACTGGGGGAGGGGGAGGGTGGTATTGGCACAAAGCAGGTCGCAGACCTGGAAAGCAGATCAACATCTTAATGATGTCCAGTGCAGCCACACAACAAAGAATTAATGCCTGGTCCCAAAGACCTATAGTGCTGAGGCTGAGTACCCATGCCTAGAGGATCACGCAGTCAAAGTCAAGACAGAACTGAAGAGGACAACAGCCCAGTGCTGGCTGCCTCCCGCTCTGGGCTCTTGCAGGGCCATCTTGTTCAGTGGGGGTGGATTCACCTGCCTGTTCAGACTCACTTCTCATTCTCTCTTGCTTTGCTGAGTACTTCAGCTAAATGTGTCCATGAGTCTCCCATAGTAAAAATAGCTACCATTTCCTGACTGTTCATTACTGGGTTGAGATAAGCGCTAAATAATTATCATGCATTGATTCAGCCAAGGCTCATAGCAACCGTGGGATGGATAGAATCACTGTTATTCTCACTTTACTGGTGAGGAAACTCAGGCTCAATGGGGTTAAGAATCTGCCCAAAGTTAGAGTACAAGGCAGAGTCAAAATACAAACCTAGTTCTCAGGCAAAGCCTGAGCCCACCAGCACTTTATACTATCGGGTCTCAACTGAGGGCCCACCTCCTGCTCTGGAACATTTCACAAGGTGTGAAGACATATTTTGGTTGCACCCTGGGGCAGGGGTGCAGGGGAGGGTGTGTGCTACCAGCATCTTAAGTGTAGAGTCAGGTATGCTGCAATGATGCCCAACAATCTGCAAGGCAGAGGACAGCCCCCACAACAGAAAATCATCTGATCCAAAATGCTGACAGGACCAAATTGAGAACCCTGATTTATACTGTCTCTCGGGTTTCCACCTTAAGTGTCCACAGGCTGGCAACGATTCATACACACATGGTATCTTTTAAGGCGGGATCTGGAATCCAAGATTTCCTATAGCTCAAATATGCTTTGCTTACTCACCCTCTTCCCAGTCTTCTTTACCTTTACCAGGGACCAAATGCTGCCTTCCAATTCTGGTGCTGGAAGACAGCTCCAGAGACAGGATGATTAATGACTCTTGGATGTATTAATAGCGAAATGCCAAGCAGAAAATATCCCAAGACACAAGTAAAACACACACACACACACTCTTACCCCCTCCCCCCCCCCCGCCCCCCAGAGAGAAGCACTCCAACGTGCCTTTAAAACTCAGGGACTAAGGACTACCAACAAAGGGCTGTGGGAGTTGCTGTCAACAGCCCTGAAGAGATCACCATGGCAACGAGGGTCAACAAGATGCTGTACTGGATACACAACTGGAAATGTTTCTTTGCATACAAGCACAGCACTCCTAACCTGTACTACTCACTCCAGTGGCTCCCAACCCTAGCTGCATATCAGGATCACCTGTGCTGCTTTCCGACTGTACCGATGCCCAGGATTTGGAGGAGCTGGTTGTGAGGATGGCTATGCTTAGGAACCCACTCTGGAAAGACAGACGCCAAGAAGACATGTGAAATTAAACAAGTGGGAAAGCACACGTACGGGGCAGTCCCAGAGCTTCAAAGTGCATAGGCAAGAAGTCCTAGTTCACACTGTAGATAAGAAATTAAACATCCTACTGGGTGCACAAGCCAAAATCAGAAATGGAATAAAAAAACACATGACAACCAATCAATGGCAGAGTTACATGAGGCATAAAAAAACCACTAAGATTTTATCTTATTTTTTTTTAGGACAGCTACGCCAGAACTAAAGTCAAAGTACTCAGTGTAGCATTTACTGGGCAAAAACTTTTAAGTACAAAACATCCTCTTTCCTCTATTTTACACTTACCCATTCAACTATGCAATTTACAACTGACAGCAGATGTGTTGGAGCATATGCTAGAATGGTATCCCTGAAAAACAGGAATCCACAATTCTTCCCTGTGCTCAAAGTTCTACCTCACAATTAAGGTTATCACTGATGAATTCATGTGTTCATTCAATAAACGTATCTTGGACCTACTCTGTGCCGGGCACTATTCTGGATGTGAAGGATCAGTCAGTGATCACGACCGACAGAAATCCTCTCCATCATGGAGCTTATATTTTATAAGAATAGTCAAATGAGTAAACCTAGCACACCAGTGGGTGCTAAGTGCTGCAGAGTAAAATGAAACAGGGTGGAGGGAATAGGGAATGTGGATACCATTTGAAACAGGTGGGCCATAGAAGTTCTCAGTAATAAAGTACTGTTAAGTAAAAACCTGAAGGAGGTGAAGGAGCAAGCCACAGGGATATCAGGGGGAAAGCTGACGCAGGCAGAGGAACCAGCAGGTCCAAAGGCGTAAAGGAGACAGGATATGGACCCCTCAAGGGACAATGAGAAAGCCAGAATGGTTAAAGCAGAGTAAGGTGGGAACACTGTGGTGGGAGAAGAGGGCAGGGAGGTCTCAAGAGTCCACCCTGCCTTGGGGGTGAGAAACTGTTAGATGGGTAAAGGTGGAAGGGAGGCCCCAGCAGTGGCAGGCAGCAGTGGTGGTGAGAAGTGGTCACTCTCTGGAAATAAAGTTCAAGGTAGAACTGACAAGATCTACTGCAGCATATGAGAGAAAGAGAGAAGTCAAGTGTGACTTCAAGGTGTTTGGACTGAGCAATTCAAAGAATGGACCTGCCATTTACTACAGGGGAGAAAGATGGTGGGGTGGGCAGGTTTGGGGGAGAAAGATAGGGATTTTGTCTTTGCCTATTAGCCAAGTGGAGATGTCAAATACAATGCTGGATACGATGATCCTAAGTTCAAGACAATGAAATATGCAAATATATAAACTATGTCATACTGATTCCCATTCATTCAGTCCCTGTCTTGCCTTTATTTTTATTTATTTTTTCATATTTGGGGCCGCACCTGCAGCATGAGGAGGTTCCCGAGTCACAAGCAGTGACCCAAACCACACCGAATCCTTAACCACTGGGCTACCAGGGAACTCCTCCCCCTTCCGCCTTTAAATGGATCTTATGAATGGAATGCCTCACCCCTCTGCACCCCTCTCCTTTATCTTACACAGTCATAAATGGGGGGTGGGGGCCTCTGAAGCCAGATCACCTTGATTCACATCCCTGCTTCTTACTAGCTGTGTGACCTGCCTTGGACAGGTAATTTAACCACTCTAAACTCAGTTTCCTCACCAAGAAGGGGGTTAACAGTCCTTTCCTCAGGGCGCTATTGCGAGGAGTGAGGCTTAATCCAGGTAACACCTCAAGGCTTTGAACAGTACCTGGTACCAGGCCAAACGCTCCACGAGGGTGAGCACATATTATTGCCATTCGTGCAGTTCAGTATGGAAACCTCAGGACAGCAGGGACAAGGGTAAGGGAGAATCAGGGCCAGGCAGGTAGAGAGCTTGCCTGTAGTTGTGCACCTAGAAACGGAGGAACTAAAAATAGGCCTCAGAGGCCCTGAAGCTACAGCGATCTCAACATCACGGTTGATTTCATCAGACATCGACTTATGGAGCGCTTTCTCTGGGCCATTCCGAACTGTAACCTTGTCAAAATCGCTCAGGTGGGATGTCAGCGCTCCGCAGGAGAGAATCATACAGCCTGCCTCTTTCTGGAAGTGCAACAAAAAAGGGCCGAAAGGCAGCCAGGGCTTTCGGCGGCCCACATCCTGAGACTGAGCCTAAATGAGCGGAGTCGCGGGTCGCCACGAAGGATCCGGGGGAACTGGCGGGAACTGGGGGGCCGTGTTGGGGGTGGGGGCGAAACAAACCGGACGTTCTCCATCCTCGGCGTGGGACAGGCGGGTGGAGGATGAGAAGCCTCCAGGCGGGTGGAGGATTAGGGGGTGGGGCGGCACGGCAGCCAGGCCAGGGAAGAGGGGAAGCCCAGGTACCGAGAACGAGGGGGCGGGGAGGGAGCGTGGCGCGCTGGGCCCACGACCAGGCCCGGAGATCTATTTACATCTGTGACCGAGGCGCTGAGGGCGCGCCTCCCGCCCCTTTTCAGCCTCAGGCCTGGCCTGCGAGGCGGAAAGAGCTCAGGGCCGCAGCCCCCCGTAGTTTCCCGAGCCGTCTAGCCAGACCGTGGTAAGGCTGGGGCTGCCGGGAGTGATAGGCCGGGCGGATAGCCCGGCCTGAGGGGACGCAATGGGGGGCGGCTGCAGGGCCCGCTGGGCCGCCCTCCCGGAGCACACAGGCTCCCCGCACCTCGAGGTGCTCACCCCTCGGGCCTGTGGTCCCAAGGCCTCCCGCCGCCCGTACCCTGGCCGCCAGCTGGCCCCCGACGGCGCCTCCCCTACCTTCGTTCGCCAGGTCCGCCATTTTACTTCCTTAAGCCCTCCCACAAGGCCTCGCGCCGGCCGGGGCTCGTCTGCTTTCTGCCAGAAACTCCCGCGCGTGCGTACTTCCCAAGCTGACTCCGAGCGAGGCAGGCAGCTTGCGCATGCGCGCTGAGCCAGGCGCGGAGTGGGGCTCTGGATCACTGTCCCCGCCCGACCAAGCTCGGAGCACGAGCCTGCGTTTTAACCGCCCCCGCCTCCCTTTCCCGCCGATCAAGGGTGGGTGGGGGGTGTGTGGGCGTGGGTAGGTTAAGACGCATGCGTGGTGGAGTTCCCGGGCGACGCGGGAAGCAACGGTCGGTAAGGCGGCCGGGCCGGGATGGGTTCTGACCGTCCGGCATTTCGCTCGTTTTGCGGTCCCGCCCTCCTCGGTGGGAGCGTGAGTTGTGGTGGGCGCCGCGATCGAGGCCTTCTAATAGGTAAATCGCTGGATCTGGAGTGGGGGGCTTTCCACGCGGGCAGGCCTGGGGCCTGCAGGAGGGTCGTGGGGTGCCCTAAGTCACCCCAGACCTGTTCTCCGTCTAAGGGACCAGTACTTTGAGCAGACGTTTTTCTGAGATCACGTGGAGACGTGGGAGATGGTTGGGGGAAGTGGAAGTCAGAAGTTAAAGATCACTGGCTTTTGGGACGGGGGACGAGGCCCTGGACTCAACAGGGCCTGGCACGGAGCCTCTGTGTTTTCATTGATCACGTGGGCTGATCAACTTCACAGGGCTGAGGGGAGAATATTGGACCCCCTGGGCTCATTCGCGACGCATCTGCTACGGATCCCTCAGAACATCCCCTGGACTCTGCCTCCTCTCCAAAATAGAGCCCAGATCCTCCCGTTCTCCCCAGAAAGGCTTTCACTGCCTGAGGCCAGATCATCCTCATCTCTATCCTGGAAGACTGAACAGCATCTTCTCTCTCTGCTCTCTTTCATTTTTAGGAAATAAGCAACACTCAGAGGAATCTTTTAAAAATTATGAGTTATCCTGCTGGGTAGCATTGAGAACTATGTCTAGATACTCATGTTGCAACAGAACGAAGGGTGGGGAAAAAAAATGTATACATGTAAGGATAACTTGATCCCCTTGCTGTACAGTGGGGAAAAAAAAAAGTTAGATCAAGAGCACATCGTTCCTCAATGCTTCCAAAACACTTTCCGCTGAACTTGGAATACATTCTAAATCTCTCATTTAGGCTTACAAAGCCCCCCTGTTTTCTGCTGCTATGCGCTCCCTTGCTCATTTGCAGTTCTGACACATGGATCTTTCTGTGTTTTGGAGCTTACCAAACTCAGGATCTTTGCACTTAAGAGTGATCCCTCTGCTTGGGACTTTGTGTCACATGTCTTTGGTTTGAGGTCCGACAGTCCTTGGCCACCTCTGGCTTGTGAGCTAAGGGTAGTTTTTTACATTTTGGATTTTTTTTTGGGGGGGGGGGGTTGGCTGTGCCCTTGGCACACAAGTTCCTGGGCCAGGGATTAAACCTGCACCATAGCAGTGACCAGAGCCATAGCAGTGACAACGTCAGATCCTTAACTGTTAGGCCACCCCGGAACTCCTGGTTTTTATGCTTTTAATTTTTGGGAGAAAGTCAAAAGAAGAATAATGGCTCATGACATGTGAACACTGTATACTTTCAGTGTCCATAAATTTAAGTTTATTTGAAAACAGCCATACTAATTTACAAAATGCCTATGGCTGTTTTTGAGCTGCAACATCAGAGTTGAGTCCTTTTTTTTTTTAACTTTTTGTCTTTTTAGGGCCGCACCCATGGCATATGGAGGTTCCCAGGCTAGGAGTCGAATGGGAGCTGCAGCTGCCGGCCTACATCACAGCCACAGCAACGAGGGATCCGAGCCGTGTCTGCAACCTACATCACAGCTTGAGGCAACGCTGGATCCTTAACCCACTGAGCAAGGCCAGGGGTCAAACCTGGGTCCTCATGGACACTAGTCAGGTTTGTTAATCACTGAGCAGTGAGGGGAACTCTTAGTTGAGTCCTTTTAACAGACTGTCAACAAACTTAAAATATTTACTCTGGATTTTTATAGGAATTTTCCAACTTCTAAGACATATTTATGTGGTTGTCTTATACATTTCTATACAATCAGTGGGGTATGGTGAATGTTTAACAGCTGCTTCTCTGGG
Source organism: Phacochoerus africanus (assembly GCF_016906955.1). Classification (NCBI taxonomy): domain Eukaryota; kingdom Metazoa; phylum Chordata; class Mammalia; order Artiodactyla; family Suidae; genus Phacochoerus; species Phacochoerus africanus. The sequence continues at coordinate 73,223,707 of NC_062547.1, read as the reverse complement.
GGGGGGGGGAATGTGTTTCTGTCTGTCTGTTTTGGTTTGGTTTTTTGGCTGCACGTGTGACACACAGAAGTTCCCCAGCCAGGGTTCAAACTGTAGCCACAGCAGTTAACAATGCTGGATCCTTACCCTGCTGCGCTGCAAGAGAACCCGTCTGTCTGTATTTGTAGTGTGCCTTTATATGTATAATTTATTGTAAATTTTACTATTTCCCCATCACTTTCTTAAGTCTCAAAGACAATAAAACAAGAAATTGGACCCTGCCTTGCACTGCTGATTTTTTTGGTATAATTACTTCAGCTGTGGCTGATTTCAACCTACCAACGTGAATGTCACTAACCAGAGTTGAGAAGAGTTGTATGATAGCACACTAGATTTTTTCCTAGAGCATGCTACTTGTTTTTGTTTTGTCATCAGCATTGTTGTTAGCCACACCCATAGCAGGCAGAAGTTCCTGGGCCAGGGATTGAACCCTAACCACAGCAGTGACAACACTGCATCTTGAACCCAGTGCACCACCAGGGAACTCCTAGAGCCTGCTACTTTCTTGCTGCGGCCCCCAAACCAGCAGTATCAGCATCACCTGGAAGTCTGTTTAAAATGCAGACCCCAGGCTCCAACACAGACCTGAATCGGAATCTGCATTTTAATAGGATACCCAATAGTCACCTGATTCTACTGCCCTGGGTTTTGCCTCCAGGCTGCAGGCACAGACCACAGAGCTTGGTTAGAAATTCTCTAGGACAGATCTAACAATAAGGTCGTACTGTAGAGCACAGGGAACTATATTCAATAGCCTGTGTGAATCTATAATGGAAAAGAATACGAGAAAAACGTTTATGTATAATTGAGTCACTTTGTCGTGCAGCATAAATTTGCACAACATTGTAAGTCAACTATATTTCAATAAAATTAAAGAAAAAGAAATTCTTCAGGAAGAGGTAGACTGTTAGTGCTGGAAAGGACACTGGGAGTCATCAGATCCATCTGGAAACCCACAGTGTGTAGACTTAGGTTTTGTCATTTCTGGGTTAATGGATGTCACTATATTCATTAAATTTCATTATTTGGAATTCCCATTGTGGTTCAGCAGGTTAAGGACCCAACTTTGTATCTGTGAGAATTCGGGTTCTATCCCTGGCCTGCTTCAGTAGGTTAAGGATCTGGTGTTGCTGTGGCTGTGTCAAAGGCCAGAAGGTGCAGCTCTGATTCAGCCCCTGGTCTGGGAAATTCCATGTGTCATGGATGTGGCCAAAAAAAAAAAAAAATCAATATTTATAACTCTCTTAGATAGGTATATCTCTGAAACCTCTGACCTTTAATGAACTTAATCCTTTTCTTTCTATGCCTTTTATTAGCTTGACATTAAATAGATACGGTATGTGTATATCACCATTTCAAATAGAAAACCACCAAGCCAGGAATAGAGAACTAAAAATAAACATGGAAACAAAACAATGTTTTAAAATTCTGGGTAGATACTGTTACCTGCCAAGGTGCTGAGCCCCAAGCCTGCTTTTCCTTTGATGTAAGAGAGATTAGAAAAGTATTAGAGGGATATTAAAAGCATATTATCAGTCCAGTGAGACTTCACCTTGACATGGTGAGAAGGAGTGAAAGAGAATTGAAAATGGGGTAGCTATAATCCATGAGATTCGGTGTCATTTAATGCTTTGCTGTATGTCTCCAAAAGTCATTTCATATACCACACCCATTCCACACTTTGGGAAACTCCCAGCAACATGTCACCGCTTGCTAAATATAATCCAGTTGTGGTTTTTCAAAGGACATTGAGAGATGCTAAACCCATCGGCCGGACTATATTTCCATTGGTTTCCCAGTTCTTATCCAGGTGTAGATGGCTGCCAGCACTGTGCCACTTAGGCCTGCCTTTGCTTTCTTTACCTGCTCTCCTTAAACGAATTCACTTAGCCGGCAATTATTTCTCACAAATATTTACTGATTACCTACATGTTTTAAAACATGTCCCCAAATTCATTGACTCTTCCCATCAAGAGGTGAAATCTCAGAGTTCCCGTTGTGGCTCAGCAGTAACGAACCTGACTAGTATCCATGAGGATTTGGGTTCAGTCCCTGGCCCCACTTAGTGGATTAAGGATCCGTCGTTGCCATGAGCTGTGGTGCAGGTCGCAGACATGGCTCTGATCCCGCATTGCTGTGGCTCTGGTGTAGGCTGGCGGCTACAGCTCCGATTCGACCCCTAGCCTGGGAACTTCCATGTGCCACGGATGTGGCCTTATAAAGACCAAAAAAAAAAAAAGGAGGTGAGGTCTCAAATACCATATGACATCACATGTGGAATCTAAAATAGGACACAAATGAACTTATCTACGAGAAACAGACCCAACAGACACAGAATAGACTTGTGGTTGCCAACGGGGAGAAGGGAGTTTGAGATGAACTGATGCACAGTTCATAGAATGGATAAACGAGGTCCTGCTGTATAACACAGGGAACTATATTCAACATCCTGTGATAACCCACAGTAGAAAAGAATATGAAAGAGTATATACATATATAACTGAATCAATTTCCTATACAGCAGAAATTAACACAACATTGTGAAGCAACCATATTTCAGTTAAAAAAAAAAAAAAGTGAGATCTCCATTTCCCCTGATAGGGGGTGGGCTTGTTATTGGCCCGTCAGTAGAGTACAGTGGAAATGACACCATGTAACTTAGGAGGCTTGGTCATAACAGGGACAGAGGATGCAACTGCCACCTGCTTTGTTGGAACAGTTGCCCTAAAAGCCTTCAGCTGTTCTGTAAGTGGTCCAACCGCCCTGAGGCTGCCATGCTGTAAGGAAGTGGAGACAGACACCAAAAGGCAAAGCCCCGAGAGAGACCTGCCCAGTCTGGCCCTTTCCGTTCCTCACTCCCAGGAAAGATAAATGATGGTTGCTGTTAGAAGCCACTAACTTGAGGAATATTTGTCACGCAGCCGTATAGAGCTACCACACCTATATGCCTCAGGCACTGCTCTAAGTGTTGGGTCCCAGGATGAGCAAGACGGACCCCCCCTTCATGGAGCTTTGCTGTCTTTTCTGGGGAGACTGACAATAGACAGGTACGCAAAGTAATATGAGGTAGTGACCAGTGCTACAGAGAAATAAAAGAGCACAAAGTAACAGAGAGGGGGTACTTTAGATTGACTGTTCAGAGAAGTCCCCTCTGAGGTGGTGCCATTCTATAGAAGACCTGCAGGAGAAGCATTCTAGACAAAATAGTGAGTGCAAAGGTCCTGAGGCAGGAACCAGCTTGGTGAGCTGGAGGAACAGTGAGGTGCACAGTATGGCCCCGGGCAGAGCGAGCAAGGGACCATGTGGGGCCTTGCAGGCCATAGAGCTCTCGGAGAGTTTGAGCTTTTTCCTAAGACAGGGTTCAGAAGTGGGAATTGGAGGGATCAAGATGGTGTACCTTAAGATGCTGGTCGGCCTCTCTGCTGCCTGCTTCCTCCTCGGCTCACCAGGAGGCGAGTCCGAGGAAAATGGCCTCTCTAGTTGAGACCCAGGACAAAGGGCTTTCACAGCTGCAACTCGGTTCGCATCTTTCCATCATGGGCAGGGAACCAGCCTGTGTGTATCTGCTCTGTGCCCAGCCCCATGCGGAGGGTGAGGGCCCAGAGATCCTGCCCTCCAGGAGCTCAGAGTCAGGTGAGGGTGGAGGGAGGTCATCCTGGGTGGCCTCCTCCGCTTGGCATCCTTCCTGCCCCTGCAGGATTGAGTTTGTGATAACAGGGTGTCCACTGTGGCCTTCAGGGAGACCCCCGACCCAAGCTGAGTGCATTGGCCTCCCTCACGCCCATACTTTGCGGCAGCTAAGGATGGTAGGGAACCAGGAGGAAATACTTAATCTTGATTTTATTTGTAATTTTAAAAACTTTACCTTCAATTTAAAAGAAATTCAGGGAATTCCTGTGTGGTGCACTGGAAACGAATCCAACTAGTATCCATGAGGATGTGGGTTTGATCCTTGGCTTTGCTCAGTATGTCGGGGCTCTGGCGTTGCTGTGAGCTGTGGTGGGGGTTGCAGATGAGGCTCAGATCCCATGTTGCTGTGGCTGTGGCTTAGGCTGGCAGCTGTAGTTCTAGTTAGACTCCTAGCCTAGGAACTTTCATTTGCTGCACCCGTGGCCCAAAAAAGCAAATAAAATAAATTCAGACTTATAAAGAAGTTGCAAAAACAGTACCAAGAACTTCCAGATGGACTTCACCCAGCTTCTCCAAACATTATCATCTTACATAAACAGCACAATGATCAAAACCAGGAAATTCACTTTGATGTGGGACGATTCACTACTGTACAAATTTATTCAAATGTCACCTGCTGACTGCCAGTGTTTTGTTTCTGTCCCAAGATCCAGTCTGGGACTCCTAGTTGCATTCAGATGTCATTGCTCCTTGGTTTCCTTTTAGTTTAGATTAATTCCTTTTTTTTTTTTTTTAAATGGCTGCATGCACAGTATATGGAAGTTCCCTGGCCAGGGACTGAACCTGCGCCTCTGCAGTGACCTGAGCCACTGCAGTTGGATTCTTAACCCATTGCACCACAACAGGAACTCCCTCCTCTGTTTTATTTTTCCTTCACCATGACACTCGTGAGGAGTACTGAGTACTGCCCAGCTATTTTGTAGACTGCCCCTTCTTTTGGGGTTGGCTTGAGGTTTCCTCCAGGTTAAACTCAGGTGATGAACTTTGGGGTGGGAGGTGGGAATAACATGGAATAACCTATCAGGAAGCATATGTTGTCAGTTTGCACCATTCCTGATGACAACTCAGATCACTTGGTGTCGGCCAGGTTGCTACTTCTCCCTTTGTAATTATTGAATATCTTGTGAGGACTTAAATAGGCAATTTTAAAATTTTTTCTATTTTTTGTCTTTTTAGGGCCACACCTGCGGTATTTGGAGGTTCCCAGGCTAGGGGTCTAACGGAGCTGTCGCCGCTGGCCTACACCACAGCCACAGCAACACGGAATCCGAGCCACGTCTGCAACCTACACCACAGCTCATGGCAACGCCGGATCATTAACCCGCTGAGGGAGGCCAGGGATCTAACCTGCAACCTCAAGGTTCCTAGTCGGATTCGCCTCCACTGTGCCATGATGGGAACTCCTTTTTTTTTTTTTTTTAATAGGGAATGTTTGAGGAAGAGAAGAGACAGATGGAGAAAAGGGGCAGCCAGCTCTTTCACTCTGATGCTTATGATCTTTCCATGCATTATTGTAATTTAGTAAACAAAACAGCCTCAATTCTAGCTAAAATCCCAGCTGGCAAGTTTCCCGGCTGAAAAGGAAGAGGCCATGTCACAGTGACCACAGGGGGGCAGCGGAGGATAGGGATGAGATCAAAACTGGCCTCCAGGATAAAAAGCCGTTCCTTTCCTTCTAAGTAACTAAACTCTCAGGACTCAAAGTCTGCCCTGGGAGGCCAGGTCAGGTAGCACTGGCTGCTCTGGTCGTGTTCGAAGCATTCCGGATGCACCACCTCTAAAACAGGGGCTTTAGATCCTGGGACGGCTGGGGGAGGGGTGTGTCTGAGAATCCCTTCTGAAAATGCCTGCAAAATTCGTAGGTATTAAGGGGGTATCAGTCTGGGGACTGGTCACTAACCGCCCAAACCACATCTTTCTTTTTGCTTTTTAGGGCTGCACCCACGGCATATGGACGTTCCCAGGCTAGGGGTTGAAGCTGAGCTACAGCTGCCGGCCTACACCACAGCCACAGCAATGTAGGATCTGAGCCACGTCTGTGATCTACACCACAGCTCACGGCAACGTAGGATCTTTAACTCACTGACTGAGGCCAGGGATTGAACCCTCGAACCCACATCTTCATAGCTACTAGTCAAATTTGTTTCCGATGTGCCACAATGGGAATTCCCACCTCTTTCAAAGGAGAGCAAATGGATAATTTGCTGGACAATGAGGATGCTCATAAGATCAGAGAGAAAAGAGAAGAAACTGGGCAGCTCCAGTGGGTCTAGGGAATTGGTGGGGCACCTCCCCAAGATTGCCCAAACTTCACATGCTTTGGCTGCACCCACAGCATGCAGAAGTTCCTGAGCCAGCGATCAAACCCATATCACAGCTGCAACCAGGGCCACAGCAGTGACAATGCCAGGTCCTTAACCCACTGAGCCACCAGGGAACTCCTGAGAAACAATTGTTGAGTGCTTGGTGTAACATACACACACTACTATATATGAAATAGAAAACCAGCCTGCTATCTATACTGTACTTTCTATAAATCAACTTATTTAAATCTCACAACAACACTGCGGGGTAGGCATTTTTATTACCTTTTTCCCCTAATGGGGAAACTAATATAAGTAATTCACCTGAGGGTACACTTAGTGTCCTAGCCCCACTGCCTCTCCAGGCAGGTGGGGATCCAGGAGTGGCAAGGAGGAAGGAGACAGGGGCTGTATTAGGGGCATGTTGAGGGCGTCAAAGTAATGGACACAATGTGGGTGACCCTGGCTCTTGGCTTGAACAGTGGGATGGATGGTGGGGCAGATACTGTACCAGAGATGCGGGTGGGAAGTCTGGATGATGAGATGCTGGCCTCCTGTCTTGCTCTTTGTATGGCGAAGCACCCACAGACCTTAGCAGCGGGTATGGGCAGCAGCAGAGCAAGTCAGTAGCACTTGGATGAGGTCACAGAAGGTATGGAAGGAGCAGGGCCCAGACGCAGGGGGCAGCAGCCTGTGAAGTGGGAGGAAAACTGAGAGACACTCCCTGCCAGGGAAAATCTCTCCCTTTCTTAGCACCCCTGCAGCCGGGTTGTGTGTGTGTACCTCACACATTGCTTCAGAGTTCTTGCTACCAGAGAGTTCTTGGAGGCAGGAACATCCATGGGTACCCCTCAACTCACCCAATTGCAGCTTACTGAACTCTGACTAGAGGCTGTTAGGGTTTTAATGATCACCAGGAACCCAGGTTCCTTCTATCTCACTGCTTTGCCATCCTTATTTTGTGATGTCTGCCCCGAAGTTCAAGATGGCTGTTGGTGCTCCAGCCATCCTGTCTGCGTTCCAGCCAACAGCCTCAATTTTCCCCTATGTACTATGGAGGGTAACACCTACCTTGGAAGATAGTCCCAAAGTAGAGGAGAATGGACTGGAGCATCTGGTGAGAAGCCACCGTGTTCAATCGGAATCTCTTGGAGGCTTTTGGTGGGACTGGGTTCCTGTCCTTGTGCAGGGCCTGTGCTCTGGGGCCAACCAGTGGGCCATCCAGGGCATTGATAGCCCTTGGGACTTCAGCAAGCCCCCCTCCTCCTCTCTTCTCTTGGGGCAGGAAACATGTGGGCATCACTTCACGAGCCCCACCAGCCACTCAGGTCCTCAGGGTAGGGCCTTGCTCTCCCCTTCCAGGGACCCTGCCGCCCAGCACTGGGCCTGGCTCTCCAAGGGGGGAGGTTGGGGGCAAGAGCTTGTGCGGCTCAGAGGCCTCAGGCTGAAATTGTCAACCACGAGGGAATGGGGACGAGTCTGGCTTCCACTGGGTTCTTGGAGCCTGGCAGAGAGTCAGCACAGAGTCAGGGCCTGGCTACCTGACTGAAGGCTGGATGGTTGGGTCCTGAGAGTTACTCCCCAGAATTGGCCACAATATTTGCGGGGCCCAGAGTGAAATGAAAGCATGGGCCCTTTCTTGGAAAATTTTTAAGGATTTCAAGCAAGATGTTTTAAGAGTTTGGGATTCACAGAGTTCCCCCTATAGCACAGCGGGCTAAGAATCTGACTGCAGCAGCTTGGGTCGCTGTGGAGGTGCAGGGTCAATACCCAGCCTGGCACAGTGGGTTAAAAGTTCTGGCGTTGCCATGGCATAGGTCACAGCTATGGCTCAGATTCAATTCCTAGCCTGGGAAATTCTATATGCCGCAGGTGCAGCCGTAAAATGGAAAAAAAAAAAAAAAAAGGTTGGGATTGACACATATACACTACTATACATAAAATAGAAAACCAACAAGGACGTTCTGTCTAGCACAGGGAACCAGGGAACTCTGCTCGATATTCTGTAATAACCTATATGGGGAAAAATCTGAAAATGAATGGATATGTGTATAACTGAGTCACTCTGCTATACACCTGAAACTAATACAACATTGCAAATCAACTGTAATCCTATATAAAGTCAAATTGAAAAAAAAATTTGTCTTTTGTCTTTTTTAGGCCTACACCCACAGCATATGGAGGTTCCCAGGCTAGGGGTCTAATCAGGGCTGTAACTGCCAGCTCACACCACAGCCACAGCAACGCCAGACTCAAGCCGTGTATTTGACCTACACCACAGCTCACAGCAATGCTGGATCCTCAACCCACTGAGTGAGGCCAGGGATCAAACCCACAACCTCATGGTTCCTAGTCGGATTCATTTCCGCTGCGCCATGATGGGAACTCCAAAAAAAGTTTTTTAAATAAATAGATTTCAAGATGGTAACAGCAGAGCATGAAGCCAAGCCCGGCCTTGCACCCAGGATAATGATGGATGATTTCAGTGGCACCCCCAGCACCTCTACCTGGCCTGGGCTGGGGCTGAGGTTGAGCGTCTCTGGTGGCATGTGGGGCACCAGCCTGGCCCCGGAGAAGCAGCCTTTAGGGCAGTTACCTGGAAGTGCATCCACGTTTCCAGAACATCCTTCCCCTGGGGGCCCTTCCGGTTCCTGAGCCCACGGCTCTCCTCTGCAGGGTTTCTTCAAAGTCTTATAATCCCACGTCAGCATCCCTCAAAGGGGGTGATCGTGACAGGAAGAACCCCTGGTGCTGACCCCAATCCCATGCGCCTGGCTCTCTGTGGATGGGGCCTAGGAACTAGCGATTCTGGAAGAAGCCCGCACGGATTCTTAGGGGGCTCTCTAGTTCAGCCCCCACTGCTCTCCCAAAGAAACTGGAGAGCCACCAGTGGGCTATGTCAGTGGCTGGCACGTGGATTTATTCTGCTGAATCCTGTGACTCTAGTCTGTTTACAGTCTCGCCCATCCTGGGGTGAGACTTGTTTTCTTGCCCTCTCTGGCCCTGGGGCTGGTCTTGCTAAAAGAGGCCAGGGAAAATGGAACATTCCCCAGAGAGCCAGAGGAAAGCACTGCTGCCCCCTTCCCTGCCTGCCCCAGGGCCGGGAGACGGCAGGAGGGAGGGCTGTGTCCTCCAGGGCCACTGAGTGGGGTCCAGGGCCTGGAGTGTGGATTGGAACCCCCAAACAGGTACCTTCAATGTGTTTATTGCAACGAAAAATGAGAAGGGGCTGGGCAGGCTCGTGTCTTCACTGTCATTTCTACTCTTCCTCATGGAATCCTGCAAAGGCCGGGACAGAGCGGAAGGCAGGGATAGGTGGAAGAAAAGGCAGGCATCACAGTCCAGGAACCGTGAGGGCTCTGCTGCCTCCTGGGGGAAGGAGCTGTGTGTTTAAAGACACTTGTGCTGTCTGATTTCACAGGAGTCTGGGAGGCCCAGGGGTGCAGAGCCTCCGGCCTGTCGAGAAGGAGGGTTTTTAAAGGCCACGTGAGTTTACAATAGTACCTTCTGCATGAATGAGAAAACAACACTGGGACCAGAGAGACTGCATTCATATACACATCCATAAAGAACGTTCTAGTAACAATTAGAGCACAAAACTATTGGTATGAACATTTTTCCAAAAAGAGAAAACTATTGCATTTCAGAAGCTGCTGCTTCCTAGACCAGAGGTCTGTCTGCTTTGAGTCTTTGTGGGGGCAGAGCTCTGGCACGGGGCTCAACGGGGCAATGTGGAACGAGGGGCACGGAGCCGGGGTGTTTACAAGTCAGGGCTGGGTGGGTCCTCGGGCTTCATTTGTCCCCAGAGAAGAGTGTCAACTCTGAGCAGTTCAAGATGAGACTGGCCAGGGTCGCAGCGGGCCAGGCTTGCTCCTTCAAAGGCAGGTGTTCTGGAAGGTTCTGTGGAGGGGGGCTCCGGTACCGCTCTTGGGGCACAGGCTTGGTGGGATTGAAGGCACTGCGGAGACACTGATCCGCTGGCCCCCTTAGAACAAACTCATGGCAGACCTAAGGGTTTAGCTTGAGGCTGGCTGTGAACTTGGACTGTCCCAGTCCTTCCAGTTGCTGATAAAGCTTTTGGGCTTGATTTTTAAAGGCCCCACCATGTCTTGGCACAAGTGGGCCTGTTTCTGTGACTTGTTCTTTGAGTCACATGGGACCATGCGCCACGCATGCCATCCAGGGACGAGACGACAGGGCGGCTGCTTCTGGAGCCCTTTTGCGCCTGGAGACCGGGCTCCTAGGGGTCAGCAGGGCAGGTCCCTCCCCACTGCGGGGCACAAGGGGGTCTTGGGGACGCTGGCCAGCTCAGCACTGCCCGACGGTGGCAGGGCACCCGCGTGGTGCAAATTGCAGCCCGCTGGGTGGAGATGCCCAGTGTGGAGGTACCGACTGGCCCAGCACGGCCCCTTCCAGCTCTCAGGCAGGAGGTGTGCAGAGCGGGGAAAGGACTTTCAGAAGAAGGTGACACCCGGGTGCTGATAGCTCCCGCGGTGGTCACAACTTTTTTCTTCTTGAGGAAGCACATGTCCTTTAAGGGCACCCTGGCTGGGAGCCCCGGGAGTCCGAGTAAAGGTCACTTGGTCTAAGAGGCACTGTTGCGGTGGAGCTCGGGCGGGGCCGCAGCCAAGAGGTGCCCCCGAACTAGACGCCCTGCAGGGGGTGGTTGGGGTCACTGCGCTCCCGCTTCACCAGCGGCTCACCCCGGCCTCGGGCCTCCGAGTGGGCCTCACTGCCTCCACGGTCCTCGCTGATGTCATCTGTGGGGTTGGGTGGGGGGTGGGGGGCATAGGAGGGTCAGGGGTGGGGAGCACATCTTCAGAGAGGCCAGGTGCAGGGTGCTGCCTCTGCTAGGTAACCTGGGGGGGCCCTCTTCCCCGTGACCAGTGCCCAGGTGCCTGTGTCATGTCCCAGCAGGGCCGCCCTCGGAGGTTGGTCCTCCCACCCCTGTGGTGCAGGGAATGGGCCTGGGGGTGGGGTTCCCTCTGGTCCACCCGTCCTGTGCCCCCCTGTGGCTGTGGATGGAGGAGGCCCTTGGCCACCCAGGCCTGTGCGCGGCCCTGCTCCTCGGGGGCCTGCTGGGGAGGTGCCCGGGGAGCAGAAGTGAACATAATCCAGGAGGAGGGGGCAGGGCCTCTGCTCTGAGCCCACCCCTGACCCCACTGGGATGCCTGGTGCTGCTCAGGGTCACCTGCCCGGGGGGTCAAGGATGGGAGGGAAAGCCCCAGACACACTCACCTTTGTCGAGCAGTGTCAGCGACAGGGAGGCCAGATCGTTGAACTGCAAGAGAGAAGCCCAGAGTGAGTGGCCTCCACAGACTGGGTCCTGGGAAGGTCAGCAGTGTCCTTGCCCACAGGGGAAGTGGGCTGTGGCTTTGTGGGTGAGCAGTGGCTCTGAAGCTGCTGGGTGTCTGGGTGTGTCCCTACACCCTCCAGAGCCAAGCCTGGGAGCTGTTGGAGGGTGGACGGGTGCCGACTGAACGGGCCAGCAAGGGGACAGAGACTGGGGCTTCTGCGTGGTGACCATGAAGGAACAGCTGCTGCTTATTGCAGGCTCACTGTGTATTCAAAGCTCATGAGCATCACTCTTTTCTTCCTCAAAACAACCCAGCATGACTGAGCAATTCTGCTAAGTAAACACCCCAAAGAGTGAAAACAGGTGTTCAAACAAAACTTGTACACAAGTGCTCACAGCAGCACAGTTCACAGCAGCCAGAAGGCAGAAACAGCGCAAGTATTCACCAACAAAGGACAGATAAGCACAACGGTGCATCTCCATGCAATCAGATATTACTGTGCCATAAAAAAGGAGAAGGGAGTTCCCATCGTGGCGCAGTGGAAATGAATCTGACTAAGAACCATGAGGTTTCGGGTTCGATCCCTGGCCTTGCTTAATGGGTTAAGGATCCAGTGTCGCTGTGAGCTGTGGTGTAGGTCGCAGATGCGGCTCGGATCCCTTGTTGCTGTGGCTCTGGTGTAGGCCAGCAGCAGCAGTAGCTGTGATGAGCCCCCTAGCCTGGAAACCTCCATATGCCACGGGTATGGCCCTAAAAAGTGGGGGTTGGGGGGTGGGAAGGAAGGAAGAAGCTGTGATACCCATGACAATGCAGGGGAACCTTGAAAACATTATGTTGAGTGAGAGAAGCCAGACCCCAGAGGCCCCAGAGTATGTGCTTCCATCGGTGGGAAACGCCCAGAACAGGCCAATCCACAGAGACAGAGAGTGGGTTGGGTTGGTGGTTGCTGGGGACTGGGGGAGGGGAAGGGGGGGTGACTGCTCATGAGGATGAGGTTTTCCTTTGGGATGAGGGAATGGTCTAGAACTAGATGGGCGGTGGTTTTACCTTGCTGTGTGTGTTGACTTTCAGATGGTTTTCAAGTGGCCAGTTTTATGTTCTGTGTATTTTACCATGATGAGACAGGAAGTCCCACCCAGGTCATGTGAGCAGGTGACAGAGGAGCCAGGCTCTGCCCAGGTCTGTCTGGCTCTCCCTTCCCCACCCACTGGCAACCCCCCCCACCCCGAGTGTGTTCTCTGGGGCCCCCAAAGCCGGCTCTCTTGGAAGGGCCCTCACCTCTCCCATCACTGCGATCGGCGTTTCTCCAGTGGCCTCTGCAACACGGTGCTCGACCAGGTAGAACATGTACTCGTCATACAGCAGGCGGATGAGGTGGAAGGAGCCAAAGCTGGCAGCGCTGCGCAGCGTGAGGTCACGGATCACCATGGAGCTGGGGCGGCAGACAAGGGCTGGCACCTCTGGGACGTGGGCCTCTGGCTGGCCCACTAGGGGCCTGCCAGCTGCCCAGACCACCCCCTGTCCTGACTCGAGCCATGACTGGCTCCCCAAGAGCTAGTGGCCTTTCCTGCCCTCCCCACAGCCTCAGTCAGTGCTTTTTTTTTTTTGGCCGCCCCGTGGGGTCTATGGAGTTTCCAGGCCAGGGACCAGATCCAATCTGCAGTCTCTACCTAAGCTGCTGCGGCAACGCCAGATCCTTAACCCATGTGCCAGGCTGGGAATTGAACCTGCGTCCTAGCACTCCCAAGACACCGCCAATCCCGTTGTGCCACAGCAGAAACTCCTAGTCAGAGCTTTTAGGTGCCTAAAAACAAGGCTTAAGTTCAAGGTACTTCTGCCTCTTTCATCTAGAGCAGGGGACGGCGAACTGTAGCCTGATCCAGACCAGATCCAGCTCACTGCCTGGTTTTGGACAGCCAGGGAGCCAAGAATGGTTTTTACTCTTTTGAATGGTTGGGGGAAAAAGTCCAAAGAATTCTATTTCATGACACATGAAAAATATCTGAAATTTAGAAACTGACAGAACACCATAAGTCAACTATAATGGAAAAATAAAAATCATTAAAACAAAACCCTGAAATTCACATTTCAGTGTCCATGAATAAAAGTTTTATTGGCTGTGCCTGTCGTTTACATGTTGTGTGCTGTGTGCCTATAAAACTTTACTGCTCAGAAAGACCTACTATCTGAATCTTTACAGAGAAAGTGACCCCTGATCTAAAGGAATTATTTAACATGGTACCCGACCAAAAACTCTGGCCTACAAACACATCTGCCAGGAAAACAAGAAGGAAGGGACAAGACAGGAAAGGAAACATGACCTGCATATGGCCTGTGACGGTAATGGAGCAAGGCAGCATCACCCCAGGGGTGGCCCTGCCGCCCTGGAGTCCACAAGCATTCAAAAAACCCAGTCAACATGAGCAAGCCACAGCCATCAAATCATTCCTTCTCTGTCTACACCTCTCCCTCGCTCCTGCCCGGGGAGGCTCCTAACCGCTTTGGCTTTGGTGTTGCCCCATTCAAATCCATGTTTGCTGGAAGAATTTCTGGAAAATCTAACATGCCTTGGTTTAGCTTTCAACAGGCTGAAACTGGTGCTGCTTGCCTGTCAGCACTGGAATCTTCGGTGAGTCAGTAAAGATCACTGACAACCATTCAGGACATTTCATTCTTCTCTAATCTTCCCAGGCCGGCATGTAAACACACTCTGAAGGCAGGCTGGTCCAGCAGTGGGAAAAGAGAGATGGCTCCAGCCGGCGGTGGCCTCGAGATGCCCTGGAAGGGCAACTAAGGAGGGGACCTGGGTGGTGTTTGCCTGTGTCCAAATTGGCACAAGGGAGCAAAGTCACCTGAAGAGCGCTCAGGAATGCAAAGGCTGAGTCAGTGGCAGGGCGAACGGGCTTGGGGCTTGGGATGTGTTTTCTGCTAAGAAGCTTCTTTGGCTCTGTATGGCTGACCCCCTAGAGGTCCCTGGGAAGGGCTCCCCACAACCCCCCAAGAGTGTCCTCCATTCTCCTCCCCTCCCCATCTCTCCGCCTTCCCTTCCCCACTGGAAGCAACCCTTGGCTTTCACGTCGCCATGGGCAACCAAGGCCTGGAAAGAAGCCAAGGGCAGACTCTGCTTACCTCTCAATGTTAAAACACAATTTGTGCTGCTGCTCCTCTAACAGGGACCCCAGGCCTGAATGCCCACCCAGAGGGTCCCTGGCACCCTTTCCCTGAAGGCACCCCCCGGATTGGGTGCTGGTACCAGGCACCCTCACCCTACAGCCTTGGTGTCTGATATGAAGCTTTAGCTCCAAGGAGCTTTGCTGAGCCGTCTCCAAGGTCACCTGGGTATGTTTTGGGTTCTCCAAACGGGCTTGCCGCTTCCTGTGGCGGGAACTCCACCTGGAGAAACTGGATGCGAGCCTGGCCATCAAGCGACTCAGCCCTGGCCCTTTGCTCTCCGTTTGCTGGTGGACGCTATGGAAACAAGCCCCGGAAGCCTGACAAGATGGAGTCAGGGAGGGCCTTGTCCCTACGGAGAAAAGCACCCCCATCTCATAGCAGTCACGGCCACTTTCAAGCCTTAGCTGTGTTCCTGCTCTCGTCTCCGTAGTTTAAGTCACAGGCTCGTCCTGCTGCTCCAGATTCCTCAGATCAGGACTTCCCACCACAGGGGCGGGGACTGGGCCCCACTGGCTGTCCCTGCCCCCACTGACTCCCCCCCCCCGTGCCCCCCGCATTACCCCAGTGATGCTGGGTGGTACTTTTTGGCTAAATTGCATTTCCCTTTGTGGTCATGGGATATAAACCCCCAGCTGAGCCACACCATCTTGGCCTTACAATCCTCTTCTTGTTCACTTGCTCAACCAGTGCTCAGATGATGAGACTACAGCAGTGAGTAAGAGTGACGTACCAGCTCTTGGGGTGGGGGTGGGGAACAAGCTAACAGAACAAGGTGACAGAAGGAAATTGGGGCTTCGGGGACAGAGGATGAGAAGGGGCCTGCTATTTCACTCAGGAGGTCTGCAGGCTCTTAGGATGATCAGGCCACGTGACTCCCTGGGGGAAGGGTGTTCTGTGCCGGGGAGGGCAGTGCAAAGGCCCTGAGGTGAGCAGGGCAGGGCAGAGCAGCAGGCTGGAGTAGGGGACAGGGAGTTACTGGGCCAGCAGCCAGCTGAGGGGTTGGGGAAACTGATAAGAGCCAGACAGTAAACAGTTCTCTGTCACTGCTCAACTCAGCTAAGGATCCATAAGGGAGCGGGCGTAGCTGGGTGCCAATAACATCTGCAGAGACCGGTGGCCGGTGATCTGAGCCACAGCTAGCTGTCGGGCTGTCGTGAGCTGTAGAACAGCTGATCGTCTTCCTGGGGTTAACTGCCTCCTTTTTACATAACACTCCATTTTCCCGTGTTTATCACTGACTGAGACCAGGGCTTCCCGGCAGGGCTCCTCTCTGCAAGCACAGCCCTCTTTTTCTGGGCAAGGCTCCTCCTGCAGTCTGGGCTTCCAGCTCCTGTTCAATCAGGTGAGAACTGAGAAGTGAAAATGGTTTTCCCTCAGGATCCAGATGACACAGCTTCCCTGCCTCTAAGGCTCTGGGTGGCTGTGCAGAAGCCTGCCGCTGCTCTGGTTCCCAGCCTGCAGTGCGACCTGCTGTTTTCTCTCTGGAAGCCTTTACAATCCTCTCTTCTCCTTGGTGTCTGAACCTTATTCACTGGGCAGGGATCCCAGCAGCTTTTGGAAACTTGAGCCTTTGGTTCTGAGATATTTTCTTGATGATATATATATATATATATATATATATAAACATATTTTTTTGGCTGTGCCCACGGCATAGAGCTCTTGGACCAGAGACGGAACCTGTGCCACAGCAGCAACACCACCGCCAGATCCTTAACCCACTGTGACACAAGGGAACTCCTCTTGATATTTTTATTTTCTCTCCCTCTGTTTCCTCTCTCTTAAAAAAAAATCCTATCAGCTGGATACTAAACTGACTGGATTGATCCTTTCACTGTCTCTTTTTCTCATGCTTTTCTTTCACGAGTTCTCTTACATTCTTCTTTCTTTCTCCGTATTTTTTTTCCTCTCACATTTACTTTTTTTCTTTTGGCTGTGCCCGTGGCACGTGGAAGTTCCTGGTCCAGTGTCTGAACCCACACCACAGCAGTGACAATGATGGATCCTTAACCACTAGGGAAGACATTTACTTTTTTTTTTCTTTCTGCTTTTTAGGCCATATGTGTGGCATACAGAAATTCCCAACCTAGAGGTCAAATCAGAGCTGCAGCTGCCAGCCTATGCCACGGCCACAGCAGTGCAGGATCTGAGCCACACCTGCGACCTACACCACAGTTCACTGTAAGGCTGTCACTGCTCAACTCAGCTAAGGATCCATAAGGGAGCGGGCGTAGCTGGGTGCCAATAACATCTGCAGAGACCGGTGGCCGGTGATCTGAGCCACAGCTAGCTGTCGGGCTGTCGTGAGCTGTAGAACAGCTGATCGTCTTCCTGGGGTTAACTGCCTCCTTTTTACATAACACTCCATTTTCCCGTGTTTATCACTGACTGAGACCAGGGCTTCCCGGCAGGGCTCCTCTCTGCAATGGAGGGACGTCTCCTGGGCGCAGCCCCAGGCCAGACACGTGAGCACAAACACCTGTCACCTTTGGCCTTTCCCAACTGTGAACATAGCCCTGGCTTCATGGGGCAGAGATGAACAGACATCCAGAGGGAACATGCCCACCTTCTGAAGCTTAAAACAGGCTTCTTGCGTCCAAAGCCCAGGCTGTACTTCATCTTTGTGTGATTTCTTTTTTCTTCCTTACATATTTATTTATTTATTTGACTGCACTTGTGGCATGTGAACCCACTGAGCGAGGTCAGGGATCAAACCTACATCCTCATGGACACCAGTCTAGTTTGTTACCATTGAGCCACAATGGGAACTCCCCTGTATTTACTTCCTGTGATGGTTAGTTTTCTCTGCCAGTGATTGGCACTGGTTCAGCCAAAATTAGTCTGGGTGTTGCTGTGGTTCCCATCCACCATCTGTCGACTTGAAGTGGAGAAGATTGACTTCCACACCAGGGGTGGGCCTCACCTAATCAGCTGATGGGCCTTTGGGTCAAAACTGAGGTTTCTCTGAGGAAGGAGTCCGCTCTGTGGATGGCAGCATCCACTTCCTACCCGGACCACCAGTCCTCCTTATAGACTTTGGATGTGCCAGGCCCTAAGATCACGAAAGCCGATTCCCTGAAATGAACCTCTTTACGTTCACGCACACACATCATTATAACACAGTCACATACATCATTTTAAAATACGTTCATTTGGCATTGTTGCTATTGGGGTGTGGATTTGATCCCTGGCCTGGGAACTTCTGCATGCTGTGGGCATGCCCCGCCCCCACCAAAAAACCTCAGGCAGAGCACTCTGTGGGGAGCCAATGCCCAACTCTGCCTCCTGCTTGCCCTTGGCAATGAGGGGATGAAGGCTCGTGTTGCTTCCTGGCTTTTGGCTCACTGTCCTAGCTGACTCCTCACATGGCAATTCCCCAACTAGTTCACATCTCCCACTGCCACCTCTGTGTCCTGTTCTCTCAAGACTCTTCTCCCCCTCCCTTTGTGGGGCTGCTCTAGGGACAGAAATAAGGGCTTGTGCATGAGCTGCCATCTCCCCAGCAGGCAGCCTGGAGATGATGGTTTCTGTCTGCAGAAGCCCTTATAGCCCAACTTTAGGCCTCAGAGGGCTCTGGGCCAGCCCATGGGCCTCACCTCCTGGTAGCACCTAGGAGGTGAGGCCCATGGGCTGGTCTGCGTCTGTGGGCCTCAGCCTCCACCCTGGGCCTTCTCCCAAGTCCATGCTGGGTCCCAGCTCTCTGGGAGATGAAGCCCCGATTACCTGTAAAAAGACCACTTCAGCAGGAACTGCCGGGCAGCCTTGGGGAAGCTGGGGCTGCCGGCATGCTGCTTCAGGACCTGGGTGACCACGTTGTCCAGCCAGCTGGCCCACTGGTCCAGTGAGCTCTGCTGCTGCAGGGTCAGCTTGAAGTCCTGCTCCAGCCGCTGCACCACGCCCTCCTCGCACTGGCACACCCACGAGGCCTGCTCCTGCAGGGCACGGGTGGGTCAGGATGGAGGGACGTCTCCTGGGCGCAGCCCCAGGCCAGACACGTGAGCACAAACACCTGTCACCTTTGGCCTTTCCCAACTGTGAACATAGCCCTGGCTTCATGGGGCAGAGATGAACAGACATCCAGAGGGAACATGCCCACCTTCTGAAGCTTAAAACAGGCTTCTTGCGTCCAAAGCCCAGGCTGTACTTCATCTTTGTGTGATTTCTTTTTTCTTCCTTACATATTTATTTATTTATTTGACTGCACTTGTGGCATGTGAAGTTCCCAGGCCAGAGATCACACCTGAACTACAGCAGTGACCCGAGCCACTGCAGTTACAATGCTGAGTTCTTAACCGCTGGGCTGCCAGGGAACTCCCACGTTGTGTTATTTGTGTGTGGTCCCTCCTCTATGTGTGTGTGTTTGTTTATTCAGGTGATAAACTCAGGGCTTGAACTAGATGGAAACACAGCAGCGGGGATTCATCTGATGGCGGCCTGCACTTTTCTAAGCCTAGAGGAGGCACCAGGAAGGCAATTTTTTTTCTTTTTAGGGCCACACCCATGGCATATGTAAGTTCCCAGGCTGGGGGTCAAATGAGGGCTGTAAGCTGCTGGCCTATGCCACAGCCACAGCAAAGTGGGATCCGAGCCGCATCATGGCAACCCTGGATACTCGACCCACTAAGCGAGGCCAGGGATTAAACCCACATCCTCGTGGATATTAGTCAGGTTCATTACCAGTGAGCCATGACAGGAACTTCCAGGAAGGCAAATTTTTAAAGAGAATGGACCAATGTGACAGTCTGTCAGTCCCAGCACCTGGATGCCAGGAAGCGATCATGGAGTGGAGTCCAGAGCTCCCTGGGTAGACTGTAGGGGGTTTCGACCTCAAATCTTTTTTTTTTTTTTTTTTTTTTTCCTGGCAGAGCCTATAGCATGCAGAAGTTCCAGAGTTCCCGTCGTGGTGCAGTGGTTAACGAATCCGACTAGGAACCACGAGGTTGCGGGTTCGGTCCCTGCCCCTGCTCGGTGGGTTAATGATCTGGTGTTGCTGTGAGCTGTGGTGTAGGTTGCAGACACGGCTCGGATCCCACGTTGCTGTGGCTCTGGTGTAGGCTGGTGGCTACAGCTCCGATTAGACCCCTAGCCTGGGAACCTCCATATGCCGTGGGAGCGGCCCAAGAAATAACAAAGACAAAAAAAAAAAAAAAGAAGTTCCTGGGCAAGGGACTGAACCCATGCCACAGCAGTGACAATGCTGGATTCTCAACCTGCTGAGCCACCAGGGAACTCCCCCAACTCTTTTCATACAAGAGAACTGTGGGCCGGGCCTGGGCGAGGTGCTGCTTTGGCTGTAGGCTGAGTTTTGTGGGTCTGTGTAGTTTTCTAGAGGGTGGAAGCCTAGGCCAGCGGGGTGGGTCCCTGTGTCCCATCCCAGGCTGTGGGGATGAGCGTGGAAGAAAGTTACCTGCACGTTGGCAAAGTCCACGCGGTTGAGGTCGCTGAGCATCTGGTTGATCTGGGAGGTGTTCTGGAGCACCGCCCGAGCCGCCTGCGCCAGGTGGTTGAGGGACGTGTACCTCCGCAGAGTCTGGGCAAAGGCACTGACCACGCCGACCTGGGGCCGAGGAAGGTGCAAGGGTGAGCCTGTCTCATGGAAGGGCGTCTGGCTCAGGGACATCTCGGGGAGGGAGCAGGAACAAGTGAGTCCAGCAGGAACTCAAGGGCCCAAGGACAGAGGACCAGTGAGGTACACAGGCATCACCAACGTGTCACATGGCATCAGATGCACAGGTGAGTTAGAATTCAGGACAATGTGGCTAGACCCCTGCTTCTAGAAGTCCTCTGGCTCTCTGGGATGATAGGTGAAGATACAGATTTCCGGGTGCCCCTAGATCAGCCTTTGTGGGGGTGTGGCCTGAGCATCTGCAGTTTGAAACAGCTGCCTAAGCCATGTCTGACTGTCCTGGGGTTTGAGACCCACTGGCCTAACAGATCAATTTCCGGTGGGGGGTGGGTAGACCAGATGCCCGGCTCTGGCACAAGGAAGGAAGGTGATTATCCCTCTTTCACAAGTAGCCCAGATTGACACACTGTATGCTCTGATCTGTGGCCAAGACTGTATCAATAAGGGTGACAGCCAGGAGATTACAGGCTCCACCTATGTTCAGCAGAGAAACACTGGACCTGTTCCCAATCAACCCAAAACTATCATAGCAAAGACATCTGCTGGGCACTCCTGGCCAGCATGTGCCCTCCATCAGCTGCATCCCTCTCCCCTCCTGGAAAGACCATGCATCCTCAGGACACACAGGAGCAGCCTGCTTTTTCTGGGGCCCAGGGGTCCTCAAGTTCCACTGGGCAAAGGGAGAGGAGCTCCCTCCCTTCACAGCACAGCAGGGCCTGAGGGGCACCCCTCGCCCCCTGCAGCTGTGGTCTCTCCCCTCCCCCACCATCAGGGAGCAGCGTGGTCCAGAGGCCCAGCCCCCAACCAGTCACCTTGGTCTGGATAACCTGCTGTGGAAAGTCGCTCATGGCATTTGTCAACCAGCCTTCCAAGCTCTTGGCAAAATTCCGGATGGCCTGTGTCAGGGTACCTGGGAGACGCAAGCCATGGCATTAAGTGTGAGAAAGGCAGCCTCACCCCTCAGAATCAGCTTGAATTTAAGAGATGCCTGTGCCGTGGCAATGACCACCCACCAAGAACAAGCAACACAGAGAAGAGATGGTGAGAATTTAGGGCTCTTAATTAGGGAGGGACAGAGTAAGAACGAGGGCCACCCAGCTCTGGTTGTCTCTGTTCATCTATCTTCTACACTGGCAGCTCTTAGCCAGGGCAGCCCTGCCCCCAGGGAATACCAGGCAATGTTTGGGGACACCTGTGGTTGTCTCATTGGAGGTACTCCTGGCATGGAGGGGGTGGGGACCAGGGATGCTGTGACACCCTCACCCCCCCGCCAACAACAGTGCCCAGGACACCCCTCCTCAAGAGACAGACCCACCCAAGGTCCACAGTGCTGAGGGGGAAGCCCCTGATACATACACATGTAGATAAATTCTACTGACTTCAAATTTATCTTGAGATGGCTTGCAAGAACACATTTTTTTTTTTTTGAAAAGTAAACCTCTGGAGTTCCCGTCATGGCTCAGTGGCTAACGAATCCGACTAGGAACCATGAGGTTGAGGGTTGAGGGTTCAATCCCTGACCTGGCTCAGTGGGTTAAGGATCTGGTGTTGCTGTGAGCTGTGGTGTAGGTCGCAGACACGGCTTGGATCCCGCGTTGCCGTGACTCTGGTGTAGACTGGCGGCTACAGCTCCAATTCGACTCCTAGCCTGGGAACCTCCATATGCCGTGGGAGTGGCCCTAGAAAAGACAAAAAAATAAAAAATAAAAAAAAATAAAAAAAAAGTAAACCTCAACTGTTAGAAAAGGAAATATATCCTAGTCTCAACCTACCTTAATACAGAGACTCTAAATGAACACTACACTGAAGAGTTTCTGGGCAGGCAAGGCCAAAGAAGTGCAATCATTTTGCTATGTCCCATTTCCTGGCAAATGAGCAGTAGACCAGCTCATCAAGAAAGATGGAAGGTCTCCAGCACTAACAGGCTTCCTCGCCCTCCAGGAATCTGGGGGTCCGGGGGTCGGGGGGTGGGGGTGGAGGGACCCGCCTCTCACCATCAGGGACCTGGGAGCTTGAGGGAGAGCCTCCCAGCAGGAGGCTGGCGGGAGGACGCCTCCTGGTGGTGTGCACTGTCTTTGGAGGCTGCACGGGTGTTTGGGGACAGAGGCCCTGAGAAGGTCCCCACCACAGGAGTCAGCCCCAGCCATCAAAGGATATCATTTCCTTTTCCCTCCTTCCTCAGTCAAGGCCGCTAGAATCTGGTGAAGGTCTGTAGAATTCACCCTATGATGCTAAAGAGTCAGTGTGGGAAGCAGAGCTCACTGGGGCAGGCAGGTTAAAACCTGATTCAGCCCATCCTTGATGCTGCAGGCAGGGGAGGGCTGTCGTGTGACCCTGGCCTCCCTTCTGGGAGTCTCCTGTGGCAGGGCTCATGGGGACCCCACAGTGTGGGTGTGGCAGGGGACATGGCGAGGCAGAGCGGGGCAGAGCTGCTTACTGGGCACCGGCCGCAGCACGTCCGGGATGAGGATTTCCACCAGTGCCTGGTACAAGATGTGGTCGCAGGTCCTCATCCACCTGAGGACGGGGTCACATTTGCACAGGGACACCAGCTTGTCCTTTGGGAGGATGGCACCTTCCGGCTCCTCGTCACTGTGGGGGACACCAGGGGACACAGGTGAGCCACTAGCCTGATGCCAGTTCTTGAGGCACAAGCCGAGTGAGGCTACAGGACCACTGGGTGCAGGGCTGGGGAGACCCTCCTGCCGGCCAGCTCCCCGCCTACTACGCGGTCACCCCCAAGACCCTGTGCTGAAGCAGGGGGATGAGCCATGAGTCACTCATCATCTTAGAGTAAAGACCACACGCCCATTAGGGGTCCGAACGCCAGTTCTTGGCTGCCTGGCACATTCGTCCAGGGCCACATTGTGGGTGTCAGCCAGCAACTGTCTGCAGGGAAAAGCCTTATGGAAGGAGGCCTGACTGTGGGGCTGATGGGCAGTACCTGGCCGGTAAAGAGGCAGGGCCGTCGCCTGAGGAGGCTTTAGAATTCCAGAAGGAAAGCCACAGCTTCTCAATGTAGTGAAACTGGAGGTTCATCACCACGTCTAAAGTTGCCTGGAGATAAACACGGTGGGTTAAACACAGCAACGTGCGTGCCCCTGGGTCGGCAAGTGGCGGGGAAATGGGTGGCAGTGCCGTCTTCCCAAAGCCAGAGAGACCCTGAAGGCGACGGGAGTGAATGAAGGGGAGACTCCATCTAGTTCTTGGCCAGAGGAAGGAGGGGCCGGTCCTGTGGCCCGTATCTTGGTGATGCTCTGGCATGTGGTGCTGGCTGCAGGCAGCTGACCGCCTTGGCCTGGGGGAGGCGCACTGAGATGCCTTGTGGTGACACTCCCCTCCCTGCCCCTGGGCTGGACTCAGGGTGGGGTAGTCACCTCGCAGTGCCGCCGGTAGGCCAGCTGCAGGGCCTTGACGTCGTGCAGTGTGATGCTCTCCTGCAGCAGGACACTGCCCAGGTCGGGCGCCGGGAACTCAGGGAAGACATGGGACACATCTAGGGGAGGAAAGTGGGAGATCAGCAAGGCTGCGGAGGGTGCCCAGGCAGAAGCCAACGGGCAGGGCCATGAGCTGGGGACGATATGACAGCCCAGGGGCCAAATCCTGGCTGCCCTCAAGACCACATGACTTTTAAGCTTCGGTATTCTCGGGTGTGCAGCTCCTGGTGACATTAAACATGTGGACACACAGGAAGCAGTGTCCCAGGGCAGTGACAGTCTCTCCAGAAGACCCGTCACAGAAGGGTTCTGTGGGTGCTCAAAAAGTACACTAAAAGTACATGGATGCCCCCAAGGCTTCAGCATGTGTGAGCCTCCTGGGCTGTCCTGGGTGGGAGGCTCTGAGTAAGACGCTTTCCCGGCAACCAGGGCAGTGGCCAGTGCCGGCTGGGGAGAGACACTCTGTGGAGGAGGGCCAGGCTGCCACATGTCAGGGCACCGGGAGGGGACAGACTCAGTTTAAAGTACATCTAGTCTTCTTTCTGAAGGGCATTTCATTTTATTTACTTTTTTTTTTTGGTATTTTTGCCTTTTTCTAGGGCTGCTTCTGTGGCATATGGAGGTTCTCAGGTCAGGGGTCTAATCGGAGCTGTAGCCACCAGCCTACACCAGGGCCACAGCAACACGGGATCCGAGCCGTGTCTGCAACCTACACCACAGCTCACGGCAACGCTGGGCCCTTAACCCACTGAGCAAGGCCAGGGATCAAACCCGAAATCTCATGGTTCCTAGTCAGATTCGTTAACCACTGAGCCGTGATGGGAACTCCTCATTTTATTTACTTATTTTTCTGTGTTGTGGTGTTTTTTTGCCACACCCATGGCATGGGGAAGTTCCCAGGCCTGGGATTGAACCCACACCCATGCCACAGCAGCCACCTGTGCTGCTTTAGTGACAATGCTGGATCATTAATGTGCTGCGCCACAAGGGAACTCCAGTTACTGGTTTTTTTTTTTTCCTTTTTTTTCATTTTTGGCTGTCTGAGGCATATGGAGCTCCTGGCCCAGGGATCAGATCCAAGCTACAGCTGCAACCTAAGCCGCAGGTGTGGCAAGGCTGGATTCCCAACCCACTATGCCGGGGCAGGGATTGAACCTGTGTCCAAGGGCTTCCAAGATGCTGCTGATCCTATTGCACCACAGCAGGAAACTCCTCCAGTTATTGTTCTGATGGTCACTTTATACATTAATTTAGTGGGCATATGTTGATTATTCTAAAATCTCAGGGATTCCACAAAGAAGGCTTATCTAGATTTT
The DNA here is from genome assembly GCF_016906955.1 of Phacochoerus africanus. Classification (NCBI taxonomy): domain Eukaryota; kingdom Metazoa; phylum Chordata; class Mammalia; order Artiodactyla; family Suidae; genus Phacochoerus; species Phacochoerus africanus. Next base: position 73,198,828 of record NC_062547.1, on the reverse strand, counting down.
TTTTTTTGCCGTACTCATGGCATGCGGAAGTTCCTGGGGTCAGGGATTGAACCTGGGCCACAGCAATAACAATGCTGGATCCTTAACTGGCTGAGCCACCAGGGAACTCCCTAGAACTTTCTATGTAATTGAAAAGGTGGTGTATAAGAACACTGTCTAAACTTAGCATCCCTGTAGATGCTGCTGGTGCCAAAACCCACCCCCAGAGGTGCTGAGTGGCCCCTGAGCCTTTCTTACAGGCCCTGTGCCAGGGCGGGAGCTCACCAATGTACTGCTGGTGGTGCTGGCTCTGGGCGGCCATGGCTTGCTCAGGTGTGCTGTGCAGGCTGCCATGTGAGCCACTGTCCCCCAGGCTGTCCGTCTTCTGGGCTGGCCGGTACCTGAGAAGGGAACACATGTGCAACTGTGAGACCCCAGCAGCATTGCCCAGAAGGGGCCCAAGGAGCAGAGGGCGGAGGAGGATACAGTTTGGGGTTGCGTGTATTTTTCTAAAACTTGTGGTCAAATAGAAAACCCCAAATTTACCATTTTTAAGTGAACAGTCCAGTGGCATTCCGCACACTCACGCTGTTGTGTGACCATCCCCACCACCCATCTCCAGAACCTTCTCATCTTCTCAAACTAAAAATCCGACTCCCCATCCCCTGTCTCTGTGGATCTGACTCCTCTAGGGACCTCACGTGAGTGGAATCACACATCATATGTCCTTCTGGGTCCAGCTTATTTCATTGAACATCAAGTCCTCAAGATGCATCCATGTTGTAGCGAGTGTCAGAATTTCTTTTTTTTTCTTTTTTTTTTTTTTTGGCCTTTTTAGGGCATATGGAGGTTCCCAGGCTAGGGGTCCAATTGGAGCTACAGCTGCTGGCCTGCACTACAGTCACAGCAACTCAGGATCCAAGCTGTGTCTGCGACCTACATTACAGCTCACAGCAACACCAGATCCTTAACCCACTGAGCGAGCCCAGGGATCGAACCTACAACCTCATGGTTCCCAGTCGGATTCATTTCCACCACGCCATGACAGGAACTCCCACCTGGGTTTCTGATGCACCGGCTGCTGCCGCATGGCCATGTACTGTGTGTCTTCCTGCAGCCGGTTCAGGGGCGAGTCTGGCTTCAGCCGGATCCCATAGTAATGATACTTGGAGTTGCCCCTAGAAATCAAACAGCGAAGGTCAGCTCTTGGCAGAAACCCTGAACCCCAAGACAGGTGCTCTGTCCCAGCCTGTCCCTTGGGCTCTCAGGGCCAGGCTTCCCTCGACTGTGTGGGCAATGTTCTCAGGCTGTCCTGTGGTCAGAGAGATCCAGGAAATTCTCTAATGACTTCCCCCTCTGGTAAATTCAGCTCAGTGTTTTAGTATGATAAAGGCTCTGAGAAGTCCTGCAGTCATAGAGCCAGTTCAACTTTGTTTAACCCAGCGTTGTCTAATGAGGATGACAACAATTATTATTATTATTAATGCCCCTCCTTCCAAACATCTAATGATGTGTTTTGGAAATGGCTCAGTCTGGGAAACTCTACCTTAGTTTATTATGACAGAAATGATGATCAAAGGGCTTTAAGTTCCTTTGGTTAAGGTCAGAGGGGGCTCCTCGAGATAAAAGGACAGATTATGTGCTGCCATTTCTCCTGAGCTAGCAACAGGGACAGATGGGAAGAGCCTGGGTCCTTCTCTGATGAGGTGCCAGCCAAGCCAGTGCTCTGAGGGAGGACAGCAGGGGGCCTGAGCTCTAATCTTGAGACCAGCGTCTGGGACTCTGGGAAAGTAGAGGCCCCAGGGCAGCAGTGGCTATGTCCCCAGAGACCAGCCCCAGCCCCTTCTATCCATCCTCATTCTGTAAGGACAGCCACAGTTGAGGACCCCAAAGTGGCAGAGAATTGGAGCAGACTTGCACTTTCTGGCCCCATCCTTTAAGACACCCACGATGCCCACTTCTAAGAGGTTGGGAGGAACTCTGACACCCACATGTGTGCACCCAACCTGGCCCGCCCCAGGTCAAGGCCACCCAGGATAGCCTCATGCGTGTGCTGGGGCCCCTTCCACTTTGAACACTTGAGACCATCTTTTTCTAGTGGGAGAAGCTGAACACTATTGCTGGGGGTAATTTCCAGCCTTTGATGGTCCCTGGCTGCTACTGGCCAAGGGCAGCCCAGAGGTGAGTTGTCCAGGCACAGCAAAAAGCATTAAGAAATGGTAAATCCAACTCTACTCGATAATCCAGAGGATATTTATAACTTATTTTTGGCCCTGGCGTGTAGCGGCTTGATGTGGGATCCTAGTTCCTGTACCAGGGATCGAACCTGGACTGCAGCAGTGAGAGCACTAAATCCTAACCACTAGACCACTGGGGAACTCCCCAAAGGCTGCTTCCCATACCCCCACCCCCACCCCCATTTCCTTTGGACTCACAGATTCATATTCAGCGTGTGGAAGTTCCCAGGCCAGGGATTGAACCTGTGCCACAGCAGTGACAACGCCAGATCCTTAATGTGCTGAGCCACGAGGGAACTCCCAGAGGCTGCTTTTTAAAAAGGCTGTTATGAAAAATTTCAAATGAAGGGAGACCAACAAAGAGAAACCCATGTCTCATCACCAGGAGAGAAGCAACCATGGCCTGTGTCTGTGGCCCTGGCCAGGCCCAGCCTACTGCCAATTCAGGACAACTCTAAGTTCACCGGGAGGTGTGGACATCAGGACGTGGCAGGAGGAAGCAGCCTCACGTTCCCTGCAAGCTCGATGTCTGTATAAAGCGAGATGGCAGGTGGGCAGGCGTGGGGGCTGCCTGACACCCCCACTACCCACCTGGTGCCCAGCCGCCGCGTCCTCAGGCCCATAAACACGGAGCGGATCAGCTTCCCAAAGGAGGCGGCATTCACAGGGTCCAGCTTGTGCTCCTGGCAGTGCCGAAGGTAGTGGTTGTAGAGAGAACTTCTGGGGAGACTCACGCCTTCCGCAGTTTCGTAATTATCCAAGAGCCACTGGAGCTGGATGGGAAGAGATGCCAGATGCTGACAGGGACCCACCGTGATCATCACATGCTTTCCCTCCAATGCGAGAGAGAGGCTCACGCTGTTACTGATTCAGGTTCAAGACGTGATCTGGGGCTCATTTGTATCAGAGCTTCTTTTTACTCGCTTACTTATTTCTTCATTTTCAGCCAGCTTTTCGGGTTTCCTGACTTAATTTATAAAACCCTGCATGTGATGGAGACCTCTTAAGTTCTATCTTCTTTTTCCCCCCCTTCTTTGGTCATACCCACAGCATGTGGAAGTTCCCAGGCCAGGGATTGAATCTGAGCTGCAGCTGTGACCTTCATGACAGCTGCAGCAACGGCAGATTCTTCACCCTCTGCTTACGGCTGGGGATCGAACATGTGCCTCTGCAGAGACAAGTGGGATCTTGAACCCAAAGCACCACAGAGGGAACTCTACTCTTAGGTTCTATCTTCACAATCACTTAAACACCCACACACTCCAAACACCAAATGTTTCCTAAAGCTATAGGACTGGAGAGCATCTGATGCCAAGAGAAAGGAAGATGAAGGAAAAGCACTCGACCCCTCAGCACGTCACCTATGTTCAGGTCATATCAGCGCAGGCCCTGTACCCATGACCAAGAGGAAAACAAGCAGAAACCAAAGAAAAGACTTAAAGGCTTATGTGTCCGGTTTTGTGCTCAGGTCAACTGCAAGAAAAAGAATCCAAGGCGGAAGCCACTGCCCCTAGAGGTCAGCTCCAAAGGGTAGGAGCGTCTACACAGAGAGCTGTGCCCCTACACCAGGGGAGGCTGGCCCTGGGAGCAGAGCACCCCAAAGGCTGAAATTCCATTCTGGCTTTGATACTGTTCTCCAGTGGAGCAAGGACTGGACTTGGACAAAGGCAGGAGCCAGGAACACAGGAAAGAGGCCAGAGGCAGGATCCCATGTCAGGATCTAGCTCCCCTCTGCCGGAGCCCCTCTCCTCTGTGCTGCCTTCATCTCATCCTTCCAGCCCCCAGCAAGCATCAGCACCTTCCACCTCCCACTGGGGCTCTGCCCTGCAACGCATGACGGGGCCCACCCAGACTTAGCCTGCAGGCCCAGAAGTCCGCCTGTGCCTCCTTTTTTATTTTTATTTTGCTTTTTAGGGCCGCACCTGAGGCATATGGAGGTTCCCAGGTTGGGGGTCCAATCGGAGCTACAGCTGCCAGCCTACACCACAGTCACAGAAACATAGGATCCGCGCCACGTCTGCGATCTATACCACAGCTTACGGCAACGCTGGATCCTTAACCCACTGAGCAAGGCCAGGGATCAAACCCACAACCTCATGGTTACTAGTTGGATTCGTTTCTACTGTACCACAGGAACTCCATGTGCCTCCCTTTCAAAAACTAGTTTCAGAACAGAAAGGTTCTAACCTGTGCAGAGGCAGAACAGACTTAAGAAATGCTGCTCCAACAATCATCAAAACGGGACCAATTATATTTCATCTAAGCCCCGTTCATCACCTCCTGCCCACCCTGGCCTTTTTATTTGTATTTTTTGGCAGTACTCTCAGCATGTGGAAGTTCCCAGGCCAGGGATCAAACCTGTGCAATAGCAGTGAAAACGCTGGATCCTTAACCTGCCAGGCCACCAGGGAACCCCTGTTCTGGCCATTTTTAAGTGAACCTGACATTGCTTCACGTCATCCCTGGGTGCCTCCTCATCCTAACCCAGACCTGAGTGACAAGGGGGAGGGAGACAGCTGGTGGTGAGGACGCTGGAATAGGGAAACTTTCAGAGGCAGGCGGTGGGCACGGGCTGGACTGATGAAGGTGGGGAAAAAGTCAAGGGTCCGACTGAAGGGGCCTTAGGGACTGACAGAGCAGAGGGTCTTACAACAGAAAGATAGGAAGCTCCCCTGTGGCTCAGCAGGTTAAGGATTCAGTGTTGCCAAAGCTGTGGTGCAGGTCACATTGGAGCACGGGTTCAGCCCCTAGCCTGGGAACTTCCACATGCCGAGGGTGTGGCCAAAGGGAAAAAAAAAGAAAAAAGGACCAGACAGACAGACCTCACAGACCTCTGGCTCTAAGAGGGGCTGAAGTACTAGGTTCTGCTTTTGGATGGAGGAGGCGGCGGCGGTGTGCTGGGTTGGTGTTCAGTGCTGAGGTCAGAACCAGGAGCAGCACCTGGGGGTGGGGGTGGGGGATGCCCACTTGCCGGGGCTGCTGAGGAGGAAGAGTGTGTAACCCAACATCATCTCCTGGGGAGAGTCGGGAGCCTGCCCTGCCCACACCGCCCTGAAGGTGAGGTCTCTGCCACACCACCTCCCTGCTGAGGGGACCAGTCCAACTCCTTCTTATCTAAGTAGTGGCTTTGAACCAGGGGCCACTGGCCCTCCTGTCATCACGAAGCCTGCCTCCCACAGCCCTGGCGTCCACGCTATTCCCAAGGGTGTGGGTCCAAGAGAGCAGCTCTCTGCCTATCTGTCTGTGTAGGGTGTCGTGCTCCGCCTGGGTAACATTTACAATGGGACATGGGGAGGGGGGGGGCCTCTTTTGGGAAAGATCATCATGGTGTTTACTTTCCATCAAGTCACCCAGATAGTTTTCAAACTCTCCTTAAATGTGCTTTTCCTACACAAAGGCAGCATACTACCCCCTTCTCTCTCCAAGGCTTCACCCCTGCCTAGGGGACCCACCCTTAGGGGCCATCTCCTTGGCCCCCCTCATCCTGACCCCTCCTTCTCTCTTTGATGCCATGAACTGAATCCTAACTGCGAAGTTAGGAAGTGGCTTAATCATTGTGCACTGCCTCCTGGGAGGCACCCCTGAGGGCGCCCTGACCCTCCCTCCCTGCCTTGACCCTGGGGCTGAGGGACTCACACAGGAATGAGGACGCGGGTGGCACAGGGGTGGTGCTGCCCTTTCCTCAGGGATGCAGCCCTACCTGCTTTGCACTCACCTAGGGGCGCCTGTCCCACCAGCTCCAAGCCCATCCTGCAGCAGCCTCCCCAGCCACATGAAGATCATCAGGTTCTCTGTCTGCCACCCCGTCATCTACTTTCAATTGATTCAAGATCCCGGGGAGGCAGGGTTGGTATCTGCTGGGCTCTGAGCCCCAAGGCTTTCCAGAGCACTTTCTGCCCAGAGTAGACACGCACACTCATTGTTTATCACTTGTCTCCTTGTTGGAATGGGAGCTCCAGAAAGCAGAGACGGAACCGATCAGCCTACATTTGCGCCCCATGAAGATGCCTCCAGAAATGCTGACCAAAGTGAGGAGGGGGTCCAGGGGAGTATAAGGAGCCCCGGCATGAGGGGAGTGAGAGCCTATAGGTTGCAGAAGCTGGAGGCGCCTCCTCTTTCTGCCACCGCAGCTGGGGAGCGCAGGCTGTTTTTAGGGGGGTCCTCCATGGGCAGAGAAGCCAAGACCGGTGCCCCAAACATCTCAGGGGCTGAGCCCACCAGCAGTCAGGCAGGAAGGGCCTCAGGAAATGAGGCGGTGGCCTGGAAGGGGCCCTGCACCAGGTCCTGAGAAATGGAGGCTAAGACCCAGCTCAATACAAGAACACAAGTGGCTCGAGGTGAAAAGGAAGGTTTGGGGAAGACGGTCTCTTCTGCTCCTCACAAACCCTGAGGGTTTTCTTTTTTGTCTTTTTAGGGCCGAACCCACGGCATATAGAGGTTCCCAGGCTAGGGGTTGAATCAGAGCTGTAGCTGCAATGCCAGATCCAAGCTGAGTCTGCGACCTACACCACAGCTCACCAGATCCTTAATACACAGAGGGACGCCAGGGATCCAAACCCGCATCCTCATGGATTTTAGTTGGATTTACCACTGAGCCACAAAGGGAACTCCCAAACCCTGAGATTTAAATGAAAAGCAGACTTCTTTGCTGGGTGACTACATGGACCCAACACCAAGGGTCCACTAACCTCTGGAGTAGAAGCAACCACAGAGAGAGCTGACGCCACTAGCAGCCTCCCAAGGAATAAGGGGCCCACTTCCTCCCTCTCTGGGGTGGAGAGGTTACCCAGCAGGGACGCCGACTGGAGCTGGAGGATGGTTTGCAGGCTCTGCCAAGGTCTGAGCCTCACCAGCAGGCTGAGTGAGCGCTGGTGGGGTCAGCACATGCATACTGCCGGATGCCACTACCTGGCTGGTGTCACATGTTAGTGACACTAGACCAGCAAGGGTGCCCAGTTTCTAGCAGGAGTGCCCAGTTTCCCTATTGCACAACACCTGCCTCGTCCATGGCAAACCAACCTCTGGGGAGCAAAGGAAGAGGGTAAACAGGATAATCTTTTCCATCCTGGGTGATTCTGCTGCAAGTTTTGTCCATGTATTTGCACTGTTTCTATGTCAATAGCAAATAGGAATAAAGAGAACTTCTTCTAGGAAAAGCATGTACTTATCCACATCTGTCATCTGTCAGGACTGCGCTCTTTTTTGAAACAAACAAATTTCTCCTTAAGGGGAAAAAAGCCAACCCAATACCCCCAGTGGCTCTGGGCTCCCTGGTGACACAGGATCCGTGTCACCCCTAATCTATAAATGGGGGGCGGGGTCCTGAGGGCCAGACTCGCTCACCTGCTCAGCCTTAAGGATATTTGTTTCCACTGTTTGGGGCACAGAGTGCCTGACTTTGGCCCCTGACCGGCTGGTGCTGTAATATCCTAGCAGTAAGGCAGCAATTCTAAGTCCTCACGTTTGCTCTGTTCATACAATTGAATTTTTTTTTTGGCTGTGCCTGAGGGATCGGAAGTTCCTGGTCCAAGGATCAAACCTGTGCCACAGCAGCAACTGAGCATTCTTAACCCCCTGAGCCACAAGGGAACTCCCATATAATTGAACTGTTTTTTGGTTTTGTTTTTTTTTGCCTTTTAGGGCCACATCCGCGGCACATGGAGGTTCCTAGGCAAGGGGTCGAATTGGAGCTGTAGCTGCTGGCCTATACCAAGCCCTATCCTGGACTGCATTCCTGGTTTTGTCAATTATGATCTTTGACTATTTGTGTTTCTTTGTTTCTTTTTTTTTAACTTTTTAGGGCAACGCCAGATCCTTAACCCACTGAGCGAGGTCAGGGATCAAAACCCACAATCTCATGGTTCCTAGTCAGATTCGTTTCCGCTGCGCCACGATGGGAACTCCCTGATTTATGTTTCTTGATTTAAAAAAGTCAGATAACATGAATATGATTCATCTAAGAGCAAGTCTTGTCCCAGGGGTTTATTTAGTAGGCAGTGGCCACCTCCTGTGAACCCTCCAGGGGGCCCCTGAGTCAGTAGGTGTTGGGGCCCTCTCCAGACAGAGCTGGGGATCAGTAGAGGGGCAGCCCAGGGCGGGGCCTGGCTGGCGTGGCTGCTGCCCCCAGAGGGTGAAGTGACACCCTTGGGCGATGATGTCTCTATCCCCAGGGAGTTTCTTGGCCTCCTCCCTCCAAAACAGCTACCCCTCATTTTCCTGCCAAGTCACGCTCTTCCTGGTTTTAGAGCCAGCTTGAGGCCCCCCGCTTCCTCCATGGGGCTCCCACTCCAGGCTGGATGATCCCTTCAACCCCAGACCCCCTGGTCCAAGCCCTGAGTGCAGCCTGGTAACCGCCACATCGGCTGGATCTGGAAGGCACCAGCCAGCCTTCCCGGGCTCTGGGCATCTCGCTGTCCTGCCCAGGCCTTGGGGACTATGGCTGGTCCTGCCCAGTAACAACTGTCTCGAGTGAGTGTGGCCGGCTGGAAGCAAAAAGGGGTCTATAGGACACACTGCTGCCTGTCGCCAGGCCACATTCTAGCTCTCTCCCCGCTCCCACCTGTGCCCAGACAGGTTCCTGGCGGGTTGACTCCAGCGTGTGGGGTCGGCTCTTTTTTTCGTCTTTTTGCCTTTTCTAGGGCCGCTCTCGTGGCATATGGAGGTTCCCAGGCTAGGGGTCTAATCGGAGCTGTAGCCACTGGCCTACGCCAGAGCCACAGCAATGCCAGATCTGAGCCGCATCTTCGACCTACACCACAGCTCACGGCAACATCAGATCCTTAACCCACAGAGCGAGGCCAGGGACGGAACCCGCAACCTCGTGCTTCCTAGTCGGATTCGTTAACCACTGAGCCACGACAGAAACTCCCGGGGTCGGCTCTTTAAGGAGATCTTATTTCTATCTTCTTTGATTCTGAGTGGCCAAGCCTCAGATCCTACTTCTCACAGCTCCCCATCAAAGAAAACAACTCAACAACAAATCACCAAGGAGAAAACAGACACAGGGAAATTTTTCCTGTCGGGAAAGTAAACTCAGGGGTGGAAACCAGTTGCTGGGAAGCAGCCAAGGTAAGCCCGCCTTCAAGAGGAAAAGTGTTAGAAAGCCAGAGGCATCCGTGTAGCCAGAGACAGCGGCTCATGCATTTCCCATAGACATTTTAAATTTCCCGTGGTAACTCCACACTGCCTGCCTGGGGTCTGAGCCCATCCTGCCTTCCTCATGGCTTTCTCAGGGCTGCCAAGGTGCCTGACCTTGCAGCCTGTGCCAGGGCCACACTTTCTGCCCCAGAGCTGAAGAAGCCTGGTTCCCGAGTGGAGAATGACCTTGTGAGGACTCTCTACACGCTGTGCTCTGTGTCTAAGGCTGCAGGTTTCCCCTTCCCAGACCTGTCCGTTGAGGTGACACCACTTGGCAGTGATAAAGGACAGGGTGGCCACAACCCACCTAACTTGGGGCCTGATGGACTTTTGTTTTTCCTTGGAGACAGCTGGGGTGAGGCTGCTTTTCCCTCCAGTGACCAGCCCTCGGAGGCTCGGCCTGCAGGCTGGAGCTGCTGGCCATGCCTGTGCCTCCCACAAAGCCCAGAATCTTCTGGACCTTTTCGCTAGAGGGGCCTCTTGCTCCCTGAACCACTGTCCATCAAGAAGCACCTCACTTTGAATGTTGGCCGGTATGAAAGTCTTACTGGGATCGCAATTGGGATTGGGTTTGACTAAAGGGGACTTCTTTTCTCTGATGTTTTAATTCTCAAGGGAAGGTCCAATCCCAACTCAAGTGCTTGAGAAAAGCTGCCGGAAGCTGGCTCTGACTTCCAAGGCCTGTCCTACTGTCAAAATGCCGAACCAATTTCCAGGTCTCTTAAAGCCAGGGTGTGAGCCTTTGGGGAAGTACAGAGGAATAGTGTGAGGAGATGGGAGCTTTCCCTCCTCAACTGTCCCTGGAAGCCAAGCCTCTGGCTGTGGCCTCCTTTGGTCCCATCCTGCCCCACAAAGCCACCCAGAGGCAGGGATGTTGGTGCCCTCCTGGCCTGGGACCTACAATCACAGTGTCCCCATCAGAGAAAGGTCTTATGCAGCTAAAATTAGTATGAAATAGTTGCTTTGCCCTTTTCTCAAGTTACCATGTTTTGTTTTGTTTTTTTTCCTTCAAAGAGCTAATCTCAGGAAAGTTAGCTAAGAATCTCTCTCTTTTTCTTTTTTTTTTTGGCTTTTTAGGGCCACACCCAAGGCATACAGGTCTCAGTCTATACCACAGCCATAGCAGCACGGGATCTGAGCCACATCTGTGAACCTATGCCACAGCTCACGGCAACACCAGATCCTTAACCCACTGAGCGAGGTCAGGGATCGAACCCACATCCTCATGGATGCTAGTTGGGTTCGTTAATCACTGAGCCATGATGGGAAATCAGCTAAGAATCTTTACGACATCCCCAGTCTGGTGTCATTTTGGGGTTGTGGCTTGAGTACGAATTTATTTACAATGCTTATCATCTGCCAGGCACAGTGGGCAGGACGTTATGTACACTAAGCATCTACATTTCACAAAGGAAGAGCCTGTCTTAGTTTCCCTTTGCTCTGGAAGGACATTTTCGCTGGGTATAGAACTCTAGTTGGTTTTCTTCCCCCCTTTTTTGGCAATTTAAAGGGGTCCTCTCATTGCTGTCGTTTGTTCTTAAAATGCCTATGAAGGTGACAAGTGGAGCAGGGCAGACCGACACTTACATGGCTGTTGAGTAAACCGCTTTTGTGTGATGTGATCCCTTCGCTTTTTTGGAGGTTTTCAATCGCCATTTCAAGCTAAAGAAAATGTGCGCAGAAACAAAACAAAACAAAATGAAAAAAAAAGGAAATCAGATGGTTAGCATCAGCCAAGATTTGTTTTTATTAATATCCAAATAAAGATTTGAGTGTCTACGAAATAAAAACCAGGCTGGACGCAGGTGGGGTGTAGGTTAGGCCGGGGGTGGGTGGGTGTGTGGTTAAGCCTTGGCAGGAGCGTTACTTCACCACATGCAGAAGAACCCAGGAGCCCACAGACACCAGCAGCAGATGGAGTCCTACTGTCTATACACCATTGAATTCTAACACATCTGCACCGTGTACAACAGGAATACCGAGTCCTTGCACAAGTTCAAGTGTAAGCAAAGCCCGCATCATAACCATTTGCTGCTCCCCACATCCAGCATCTGTGCTGGGACAATCAGACAACCACAGGCCCCAAGAACAATTGGTGGCACTCATTTCCTGGCTGGACTGTCCTGTCACAAATTCCAGGGTCTCCCAGCTGGAGACTTTGGGAAAATACCCCAGTCCTGCCACTGGGAGGCACAGGACCTGGGGGGGCCAGGGCACTGGACACATCACAGAGCTAAGGTCCTGAATGTTTAGGAAGCATGAGCTGCACTAAGAGGGTTATGGAGAGGAGACTCGAGTGGTGGGAAGTCACAGGCAGCTTACAGGAGGGCCGTCCTGCGGGGAGGGCTGCTGAAGTGGGTCCTCAGACCTTGTGCAGGTGAGGAGCTGAGGTGTGGTGGCAGGTCCACGCAAAGGAAGAAATACCCGGCTGTGCATGGCTACCGCCACATCTGACCCTGACTTGTAAGTGGAAAATGCAAATGTAAGCTCTGCTGGAAGAAATGACTCTCAAACAGCCAGGAGAGGCAAAGACTTCAGAGGCACTTCTGCAAAAAAGCAGGCTGAACATACCCAGAAAGTGAAGTTGGACCAGGTCCCTGGGGCTGAGTTCAGGAATAAGGGGCTTCTGTTTCACCCATCATCCATTCTGACCACTTTTTTTTTTTTTTTTTTGCTTTTTAGGGCCATACCCACAGCATGTGGAGGTTCCCAGGCTAGGAGTCAAATCGGAGCTATGCTGCCAGCCACAGACACAGCCAGAGCCACAGCCATGCCAGATTCGAGCTGCGTCCACAACCTATACCATAGTTAATGGCAATACCAGATCCTTAACCCATTGAGCGAGGCCAGGGATCAAACCCAAAAATCTCATGGTCCCAGTCAGATTCATTTCTATTGTGCCACGATAGGAACTCCCAATTCTGACCACTCTTGCCATTACTATTCAACATTTCTCTGGAAGTTCTAGCCAGGGTCTTTAAGCCACAATAAGAAAAGAAAGCATCCACACGGGAAAGGAAAAAGTAAAACTACCTCTACTTGCAGATGACATGATCTCATATATAGAAAATCCTAAAGGAGCTACACACACATTAAAAAAAAAGAAAACTATTAGTGCTAGTGTTGCAAGATACAAGATCAATATACAGAAACCAACTATATTTCTAGACAATGAACGATATGCACATGAAATTAAGAAAAAAATCCCATTCACAATAGTAGCAAAGAGAATAAAATACAGAGGAATAAATTTACCCCAGGAGATGCAATATTTGTACACTGAAAAAACTATCAACAATGTGGGACAGAAATTAAAGAGCTAAACAAACAGAAAAACAAACGATGTTCATGGATTGGAAAACTTACTATTAAGATGGTAATACTTTAATTGATTTACAGACTCAATGCCATCTCTATCAAAATTCTCTATGAAGTTTTCAGCTGCTTATTCAAGATGGACAAGTTGATCTTAAAATTCATTTGGCATTGCCTGTTATTTGACTCCCAAATAACTGAAACAATCTTGAAAAAGAAGTACAAAATTGGAAGACTCCAAGCCCCCATTTCAAAACTTATTGCAAAGTTATAGTAATCAAAACATGTATAGAAAATCCCAAAGGAGCTACACACACACAGTACTGGGATAGGACAGATCAATGGGAAAGTCTTGAGAGTCCAGAAATACACCCATACATTTAGGGTTAAGTGATTCTCCCTAAATCACAAGTTGTATTAAGATCGTTCAATGGAGAAATAATACACTTTTTTTTCCTCTTCCTTTTTGGCCAAAGCATGCAGCAGCTTGATATGGGATCTCAGTTCCCAGACCAGGGATTGAACCTGGGCTAACAGCAGTACAAGTGTTGAATCCTAACCATTAGACCACCAGGGAACTCCGCAGAAAAAAATATATATATATACTTTTCAACAAATGGTGCTGGGATAAGCTGGATATCCACATGCAAAAGGATGAAGATGGATCCCTACCTCACAATATATATATAAATCAACTCAAAAGGGATCGAAGAACTACCTGTAAGAGCTAAAACTATAAAACTGTTAGAGGAAGACATGAAGAAACCATGTAAAATAAATCCATGACCTTGGACACACGGAATGGGTAAATGTACCAAAAGCCATTGAATTGTATACTTTTACATGATTAAAATGGTGAATTTTACCTTAAAAACTAGATGACTAATTAAAAAACCCTTTAGGAGTTCCCGTCGTGGCGCGATGGTTAACGAATCCGACTAGGAACCATGAGGTTGCGGGTTCGATCCCTGCCCTTGCTCAGTGGGTTAACGATCCGGCGTTGCCGTGAGCTGTGGTGTAGGTTGCAGATGTGGCTCGGATCCCGCGTTGCTGTGGCTCTGGTGTAGGCTGGTGGCTACAGCTCCGATTGGACCCCTAGCCTGGGAATCTCCATATGCCGCGGGAGCGGCCCAAGACCAAGAAATAGCAAAAAGACCAAAAAAAAAAAAAAAAAAACCCTTTAGTCTCTCTCTTGCAATTTGAATGGATCTTTTACCCATATGCATAGTTTTGTAACACCATGCAGCGGTCACTTGGAAAATATCTGGTCCACCAAGTTTGCAGATCTTTCAAATGTTGACACATTTCATCATATGGTATAAAAAAATCACATTCGTTAACATCACTTCCGCCAGATGCCAGTTTTACAAAGTTCCTTTTTTTGTTGTTTGTGAATGTACTGGCAATAAAATCTGTCAGTTGTTTTCTTGGATACGCCAGGTTACCACCATTCATTTTTGAGAAAATGTGTGCCAGATCTCCAAGTCTGAATAATCATAATTTGTCTGTCATTCTTTCACGGACAGTGTTTCATGAAAAAAGAAGCTCATTCTGCTCATAAAGACATTTGCCCATGAGTGTTTCCTCGAGACAGTGATCGTACTTTGCAGGCAGAAGTAGAACCTTTTGTCACACAAAAGATGTATTCCTGACGATTGAGATTTAAAATAATCAATAGCTTTTACTGCTTCATCAGAGATATTCCTAAGTGGAACTGGTATTTGATATTTCTCTCTCTTTTTTACTGTTTGAGCACATGATGGCAAGATTACAGTGACTTCTACAGACTTCAAAGCATCTGCCTTGATTTGTGCCCAGTTGTGTCAACCATGCTGATTTTGCATCATCAGGGCAAATGGCAACACAGGGAAAAGGGCCACAAATAGTTTTATGATGAAAACAGTTTTGATCTCGTGGAGCTCCTGAAAGGAATTCAGAAGTTTTCCAGACATATATAAGACTGATTGCTAAAAACTCTGGAGTTATGAGTACTGTGGAAAACAATACGAATGAACATTTGCTGTGTAAGACCACTCTCAAAACCCCATAGCTACTAAATGGGTTCTGAACAAGCCCTGATACATTAAATTAATTTTTTTGACTTTTTAGGCCCACAGGTCACGACATATGGAGGGTCCCAGGCTAGGGGTACAATCAGAACTACTACAGCTGTCGGCCTACTCCACTGCCACAGCAACATGGGATCTGAGCCATATCTGCGACCTACACCACGGCTCACGGCAATGCCAGATCCTTAAAATACTGAGCGAGGCCAAAGATTGAACCTGCGTCCTCATGGATACTAGTCAGATTCATTTCCACTGAGCCACGACAGGAACTCTCAATACATTAAATTAATTTAAAGCATAATGGAACCTCCCAAGGTGTTCACTGTGTTTTAAAATGAAGACATCGGGTAAACTTCTGAGGGCATAATGGTCAGGAAAACACAAACAGCCCCAGAAATTCAGAGGGTGAGGTTTGGTGTCCGGGAGTCAGGACTGAAAACGCAGTGTATCCAGCAGAGGGCGCAGAAGGCTGCTGCCAATTAGCTTGCATAGGGGCTTGGAGCATCCTTAGAAAAGGAGCATCTGACACTTGAACTTGAAGTCCAGGGGCTTGAAAGGGAGGCTTCTTTATAGACCTGACCAAGTGAATCTTACTGTACAAGTACAAAAGCCTTGATCACTCCTCTCAGTGGCTGGAAAAGTTAGTGTTTAATCTTTGAGTGGGCTTAAAATGGAAACTAACTTCATACTTGATTGGAGTTTTAAATTTTTTGTTATTGAAAACAGTTTATCGAAGTTGTGCCTGCAGAGGCCCACATGTCAAATAGTAAGAAGAGCCAAGGATGGAGGCAGTGATGCCCCATCTCCCACCCCAGGGCCAGGTAGGTTTCCCTAAAATCTTTTGTTTCCTGAGTTTCTGGAAGACTCCTTTACATCTTGATATGCATTTATTTCTTTCTTAACTTATCACGAGCTCATCTCTCTCTTGTTTTTTTGTCTTCACCTGAAGATGCAGAAGTTCCTGGGCCAGGGATTGAACCCATGCCACAGCAGTGACAATGCTGGATCCTTAACCTGCTGAGCTACTAGGGAACTTCATGTCATTTAATCTTTTGTGGCTACCTTTCCAAGCCAGTTTTTATAGATCAGGAGTTAGCAAACTTTTCTGTAAAGGGCCTGAAATAAAAATTTGGGGCTTTGCTGGCCAAGTGGTCTCTGTCACAACTGCTCAACTTGGCTCTTGCAGTTGGCAAGCAGCCACAGATGATATATGAATAAGTACATGTGGCTGTGTGCCAATAAAACTTTATAAAACCTGGCAGCTGGCAGGATTTGGCTGACTGGGCTGCAATTTGCCCTCTGAACCCCAGAGCTTTACTAAGCAATTGTATTTGGGGGGGGGGGAATGGCTCCCGAGGCACACGGACATTCCCAGGCTAGGGGTTGAATTGGCGCTATAGCTGCTGGACCACGCCACAGGTCATGGCAACACCAGATCCTTAACCCAATGAGTCACACCAGGAATCCAACCTGTGTCCTCATGGATGCTAGTCAGATTCATTTCCAGCGAGGCATGACGGGAACTCCTAATTTTTATTTTTTTATTTTAGGGCCACACCTGCGGCATATGGAGGTTCCCAGGCCAGGGGTCGAATTGGAGCTGTAGCTGCCGGCCTACACCACAGTCACAGCAACAAGCAACTGTAAATCAGAATTGCATGGTACAGATTATACTTTACTGCTAAACTGATTTTTAAGTTTTTAGAGAAGGGATCATTTCTCATGCACAGCACTGTGCATATCCAAAATGCTACTGAATTACACACTTTAAAATGGTTAATTTTATGTTGCATGAATTTTATCTCAATAAAAAATGTATAAGTAATGCATGCATGTGATTAAAATTCAAATAGAATAAAATGGCATATAAAAAAGCAACTCTTCCTCTTTTTTTTCTACCTCACAGAGGTAATATTTTTATTAGGTAATCATTTTTAACAGCTAACAAACATGTTTAGCGGGTTTTGTTTTTTTTTTTCCGCCTCGCCCGCAGCATGCCCAAGTTCCTGGGCCATGGACTGAATCTGTGCCACGGCAGTGACAAGGCCGGATCCTTAACCTGCTAGGCTATCAGGGAACTCTGAAACAGATGTGTTTAGTTGTTCTTGCAGTCCCTAGAACTTGAAAAAATACAGTTCTACTTAATTCATTGATTTAAAAGTTTTAACTTTTAGTTTGGAAATAACTTCAGACTTACAAAAAACTTGCCAAAATTACGCAACGAATTCCCATAGGCCCTTCAACCAGCCTCCCCAGATAGCAACATCATGCTGGAAATTAACCCCCACTTAACACTGTTAACCAATCAAATCACTTGACAAATGTCCTGTTTGTGGACCAAGATCCAAACTAGGGTCACACACTGTGGCTGTTTGCATTTGCAGCTATGCACAATATTAGGAAGACAAGGATTGGGTGAAGGAAGTGAGGAAGAGGCTTTCATTAGATGGATGACCCAAGTGTCTGCAGTAGTCACTGATGTGTAGAGGGGGTATGTGTCACTCTACACAGAAACGATGACTTCTCTGGCAGGTTATTGAGACTCTTCAAAATAAGCACAAGGGGAGTTCCCTTCATGGCTCATCGGTAATGAACCTGACTATTATCCATGAGGCCGAGGATCTGATCTCTGGCCTTGCTCAGTGGGTTAAGGATCTGACGTTGCCATGAGCTAAGGCATAGGTCACAGACATGGCTCAGATACCCCGTTGCTGTGGCTGTGATGTAGGCCAGCAGCTGCAGCTCCAATTCAACCCCTAGCCTGGGAACCTCCATATGCCGTGGGTGCGGCCCTAAAAAGACCAAAAAAAAAAAAGCACAAGAGTGCTTTCCAGTAAGCTTTCTTTAGTTCTGTCACTTAAAGCAGAACAGAGACAAAAACTTCAGGTAGATCTTTCAAAGGGGCACTGCTCCCATTTTCACAAAGAAACTTGCAAAACCAGATTCAAAGGTGATGATATTAAATGTTTGTCAAAACCCACAGAACGTACATAGGTACGTAGGACACAAAGAATGAACCCTAATGTCAAGCAGGAGCTTTAGTTAGTAATGTGTCAACATTGGCTCATTGGCTGTAACAAATGCACCAAACACAGGTGAGATGTTAATAATCAGGCAGACTGTGTCGGGGGGAGTTATGGGAATTCTCTGTACTTTCTGCTCAGTTGTTTCTGTGGCCTGAAAACTGCTCTAAAAAATGTCTATTAAGTTTAAGGAAAAAATGATGGTAAGTCTTTTAGAGAAAAAGCCAAGGCACTATTGGTGAAATTCCTTTATCAAACAATGTGTGTTTGCCAGCAAAATTTTTGCTCTGGTGGTCGGACAAAAGCTCTAACGTGCAGAATGTGACAAAGCTTCTAGCGAATGCCCAGCATGTATGTGAGCTCCTGGTCCAATCAAGATATCCTGGATCTTCCCTGAGAACACAGACTACAGAGAAGAGATGTTTTGCACTTGACGAGCCATCATGAGCTGGGACGCCCAGTGGATGGGGCACCAGCCTCGTGGGCCACTAGGAAGGGGCGCCGCGAGGATGGAGGGGCCTTCGTGGGAAGCCAGGCCACACACAGGGAGCCGTGGATGGTCCTGAGTCTCTGCTGGCCTTGACTCAGTGCCGACAGAAACAGATCCTTTAAAGACACATCCGCTCCAGTGGCCACGCGTTCGTCTTCCCGGTGAGCTGGACAGAGCGTGTGAGATTCGGCTGTTCTGCACCCACATGCGCTGGCATCAGGGCCAAGATGTTCACTTGGGTTTTGAGAGCAGGAGCCAAGTTTCTGATGACTCAATAAAGAAGCACCTATGATTTCAAGTGGCGCATCTCAAGGACATCTGCTGTAGCTTGAATATTGGATGGAACTCCAATCCATCACTCCAAGTGCCCCAGATACCATGGCTTTTAATATTGAGATCTCAGTATTTTCAAAGAAGACCCTAAGTGCTCCATGGGGCCGGGCTGCTGAGAGTCTGGCTCTGCAGACCCACGCAAGTGTGTTTTCCTCACTTGGGGGCAGGAGATGTTGATGGTGCTGTCCTCTGAGGTGAAGTGCTGGCCCTTCCGGCTTCTGGGAAGCTGGTGCTCCCAGATGAACGTCCAGCCCACCTGAGCGGAGTCGCTGGGGCTGACACCCACCCCCAACCTCCATGTGATCAGCGCATCCAGGGCCACCCCTGCTGCACCATGGCGCTCTCTGACTTCCTAGAAATGTAGTCCAGGGGGTCCACCTACCCTTCACCAGGCCAGGTTTAGGAGCCCTGATGAGACATTGCGAGAGCACATCCTGTCATGGACAGGGACGCTGGGTTTTTATTATCTTAAAAACCCGACAGATGATCTGTCTTCATCGGCCCCCACTTTGTGGCCCAGAGGGCCACCTGCTTGCCTGGGGCTCTTCCTCATGAAACCCCAGGAGCCTCCCCTTGACGCAATCTGAAGGGCAAGACTCTCAACTTAGCATCTCTGCTCCATGTGGTCAAAAAAAGAAGAAAAAAGCACAACAGGAAAAGTGGTCAAAAATTTACCATTTGGGGAATTCACTTCTAAGATTTAAAATACAGATGAGATTTTAACCAGAAATAAGACTCAAGAAAATGTGTCACCGAAAGTCTGAAATCACTCACTGGGGCTGTAGGTGCTGAAATGCTCTGATCTTTGTGATCTGTTTTGTTTGTTTGTTTGTTTGTTTTTTCTGGCCGAGCCAGTAGCTTGTTGAAGTTCCCAGACCAGGGATCAAACTTGTGCCACAGCAGCAACCCAAGCTGCTGCAGTGACAACACTGGATCCTTAACCTGATGCACCACAAGGAAACTCCCTGTGGTCTCTTTTCAAGGTTAACTCGAAGTCCCTCAAAACCGATGGCTGTTAAAATGCCAGATACAGGCCAGATACAGGGCCAGTCCTGTCCTTGGCTCTTGGGAAGTACCTCAGTCTCTGCTGATCCTTTTAAGATTTTCCCACCCCCAAAGCAAGCCAAAACCCCACAATGGAGCAGGCAGAGTCCAGAGGCAGATACTCATCCAAGATGATAACTCTCCAGGAGCTTTTGTGGGCTGGGAGGTGGGGAGAGTCAAAGTTCAGCCTGTTCGTGAATTTCCAATCTATTAAAAACTTGATTCTTTTAGCGCAACCCAGATGACAGATCACAGTAACCAGGCGGCCGAGGGTCTGAGCTGCATATTTATTGGCACACAGTGTTGACCATGGAGAGCACTGTGCCCTGTGACCCCAGCAGGTCTGTGACTTTATTCACTATTGTAAGTTGATCCATTCTGCTGACATGGAGCCATCACGTCCATGAAAGTTAACGTAGTCTGTGAGAATGTTTCTAATCAACGGCAGCTCTAAACTCAGGTCCGACAGCCAATCCTCTGAGGGTGTGCTGAGGGCTCTGGAGGGACCAAGTGAGGCAAGGTACAAACTGGTGCATCTGGGTCAGAGCAACAGGCACCACCCCACAGTCAGGGCTCTAAAGAGCAAGTGACTTCTCCCCACATCTGTCCTCACAGTCAGGTCCTGGGGAGCATTCTAGATATACATAGAGACAGGACAGCAAGAATTGGGGGGCTCTGATGTCAGGGTGACCTCGAAACACATCAGGACCAAGAGAACAGGGATCAGACTAGAATTATCACCTTCTGGAGTTCCCACTGTGGTTCAGTGGTAACGAACCCAACTAGTATCCATGAGGATGCAGGTTCGATCCCTGGTCTCACTCAGTGGGTTGAGTGTCTGGTGTTGCCATGAGCTGTGGTGTAGGTCACAGCTGTGGCTCAGATCCAGCATTGCTGTGGC
This sequence comes from Phacochoerus africanus, assembly GCF_016906955.1. Lineage (NCBI taxonomy): Eukaryota > Metazoa > Chordata > Mammalia > Artiodactyla > Suidae > Phacochoerus > Phacochoerus africanus. The sequence continues at coordinate 73,178,300 of NC_062547.1, read as the reverse complement.
TGTGGCACAGGCTGGCAGCTGCATCTCCGATTTGACCCCTAGCCTGGGAACTTCCATGTGCTGCAAGTGCAGCCTTAAAAAGCAGAGAAAAAGAAAAAAAAAAAAGAAAAGAAGAACATCACCTTCTATTGTAGATTAGGCCCCCACAAAAATAGGAAGTTATTTTTTAACTGACAATCAATCAACGTAATCCATCACATTAACAGTCTAAAGAAGAAAAACACATGATCATATCAATGAAGAAAAAACATCTGCCAAAACTCAACATCCAACTACCATAAAGACTCTCAGACAACTAGGAATAGAAGGAAACTTCCTCAACCTGAAAAAGGGCATTTGTAACAAACCAACAGGTAACATGACACTTAGGAATGAAAGACTGAAGCTTTTCCCCTAAGACTGAGAACAAGGCAAGCACATCCACTCTCACCACCTCTATGCAGCATCACCTAGATGTTCCAGTCAGTGAAATAAGGCAAGAAAAAGAAATAAAAGTCATCAGGATTGAAAAGGAAGAAATGAAACCGTTCTCACTTGAAGACCACAAAAACCTTTGTAACTAAAAAGTTAGTTCAGCAAGGGGGTAAGAGGGGAGGTCAAAAGCCAGAAATCAGGGCGTTCCCGTCGTGGCGCAGTAGAAATGAATCCAACTAGGAACCATGAGGTTTCGGGTTCGATCCCTGGCCTCGCTCAGTGGGTTAAGGATTTGGCGTTGCTGTGGCTGTGGTGTAGGCCGGCGGCAACAGTTCCAATTGGACCCCTGGCCTGGGAACCTCCATGTGCTGTGGATGCGGCCCTAAAAAAAAAAAAAAAAAAAAAATCCCGAAATCAAACATGTTTTCATATACTAGCAATGAACAGTTGGAAACTGAAAAACCAGTAACATTTACAATGGCTCCAAAAATACGTAGGCATAAACCTAACAAAGTAAGTATAGGATCTGCATGTCAAAAATTACTAAACGCTGATGGGAGAAATCAAAGAATATCTAAATAAGTGGAGAAAACATATCATGATCATGGACTGGAAGACTCAACATAGTAAAAACATCAATTGATGTACAGCTTTAATGCTGTATAGTCAAAATCTCACTAGGAATTTTTTTTGTAAATATGGATAAACTGATCTAAAATGTATACAGAAAATTCTAAATTTATAAAAACATCTAGTACAATACTGAAGCATAAAGTGAGAGGAACCAGTCTACCCAATTTTGAGACTGACTCTAAAGCTGTTATAATTAAAGACAGTATGGTATTGGCAAAGGGACAGGCACATAGATTAACGAAACAGAACAGATTGTGCTGAAATAGGCCAAGTGATTTTTGATAAAGATGCAAAAGCAATCTGATGGAGAGAGGATAACCTTTTTAACAAACAATGCCAGAACAACTGATTGTTTCATGTGCATAAAAATAAACCTCGACATAAACTTTATGTCTTATAGAAAAGTTAACTCAGGGAGTTCCTGTCGTGGCTCACCAGGTTAAGAACCAACTGGTATCCATGAGGATGTGGGTTTGATTCCTGGCCCTGCTCAGTGGGTTAAGGATCCAGCGATGCTGTGGCTGTGGTATAGGCTGGCAGCTGCAGCTCTGATTCGACCCCTAGCCTGGGAACTTCCATATGCCATGGTACAGCCCTAAAAAGAAAAAAGAAAAAAGAAAAAAGAAAAAAAAGTTAACTCAGAATAAAGCATAGCTAAACGTTATCTAAAACTATAAAACTTTTCAAAGAAAACAAAGGAGAAAATCTTCATGACCTGGGGATAGGCAAAGAGCTCTCAGGCATGACATCAAAAGTGTAATCTTTTCAAAAAAGAAAAATTATAAATGGGATTTGGCCAAAATTGTCAGAAAATATTTTTCTTCTCTGCAAAAGACACTTTTTTCTTTTTTCTTTCTTTTTTTTTTTTTTGGCAGTGCTTGAGGCATGTGGGCCAGGGACCAAACCTATGCCACAGGAGTGACAATGCTGGATTTTAACCTGTTGAGCCACCAAGAAACTCCCCCAAAAGACACTCTAAAGAGAATGAAAAAACACTTTAAAGACTCGGAGGAAATATTTGCAAATCACATACTGGGCAGGGGACTTGTATCCAGTGTACACAAATAATTCCTCAAACTCAACAGTAAGAAAACAAACAACCCAGCTAAAAAATAAACAAATGACTTCAACTGACACATCACCAAGGACCATATAGGAAAGGCACCTGTGAATGGGTGCTTGCCATCATTAGTAATTACAACTGCAGTGAGATGCCACCACACACCTATGAGAATGGCTACAACGAAAGAAGTTGACAATACTATGTGCTGACGATGAGGTGGGGCGAGAGGAACTCAGAGACGGCCGGGGGAGTGCAAAACGGTGCCACCACCAGGGAAGACACTGGTGGTTTCAGATCAAGTTAAACATACACTTACCATAGGAGCCAGCAATCCCACTTGTAGGTACTGACCCCCAAGAAAGGAAAACATTTGTCTATACATGGGAGCATTTCTAGCTGTTTTATGCACAATCGCTGAAAACTGAAAACAGAGCAAAGTAGCCTGCAGCTGGTGAATGGGAACACAAGCTGCGGTATAACGAACGCTGCTCAGGATCAAGAACGAACCAGTGACTCACTGACAATCAGGGACCCACGCTGAGTGAATGCAGCCGGTTACAAAACGTATCTTTTGAGTCCCTTTATGCACCCCCCCACCCCCACCCCGAGAGAACTACAGTGACGGACAACAGAACAGCGGGTGCGGGTGCAGGTCATGACTACCAAGAAACACCTGAGGGAGTTTTGGAGGTGATGCAACCATTCTGTATCCTGATCTGGGGACAACCAGGAGTCTGTACACCAAAAAAAGGTCCATTTTACTCTGTGCTCATTTAAAAAAGATAAGAGTAAATGTGGGAAATGGAGTTGTAAAAGGAAACCGCGTTTTGGACTGGAGCCTGGGGAAACAGGCACAGCTCTGCTTTAGTTCAGCCCAGTCGTCACAAGGACGGCTTGATCACTGCCTCTGAGAGACTGGTGACGATGACCACTGCCATGATGGAACACCAGGGGCGGCAGCCTCAACCAGCACATGGGTGCCTTCCCACATGCAAGGCTCATGGCGATCTGCCATGGCCCCCTCACCTTCTGCCTTTTTTTTTTTTTTTTTTTTGTCTTTTTAGGGCCACACCAGCGGCATAGTGAGGTTCCCAGGCTAGGGGTCCAATTGGAGCTGTAGCCGCCAGCCTACACCACAGTCACAGAAACACCAGATCCGAGCCCTGTCTGTGACCTACACCACAGCTCACGGCAACGCCAGATCCTTAACCCACTGAGCGAGGCCAGGGATCAAACCCACAACCTCATGGTTCTTAGTTGGATTCGCTTCCGCTGTGCCACAATGGGAACTCCCTTTTTCTTTTTTCTTTTCTTTCCTTCTGTCTTTACTAAGGGAGGAACTGAGGTTCAAAGAGGCAGGAACCTGCCATGGGTCAGTGGCCCATCAGAGGCTGGCTGGGCTCCCACACCCGTGCTCCGGCTGCCTTCTACTCACCATCCCCGCTGCTGCCGGGAGTCTATTCAGGGCCTAACCTGATGCCCCCGAGAGCCTCCGCCATACATACCGTGGCCGGTGATGAGCGGGACGTGTGGGCCAGGGAGTGCCTGGTGCTGTCCATGCCTCCGTGGATGAGGTAGGCTCCCGCGCTGGAGACAATGGGGCTCCCCCCGACTTCCATGGTGATGCCGACCATGCTGTGGGCGGGGATGGCCGGCGGGGAGGAGCCTGCCACGGTCACCTGGGCGCCGCCAGGGGCCTCAAAGTATGACGCGGCGCTGCTGGGGGCGTACATCTGGGGTTCGGGGTTGTAGGTGTAGGCCGTCCGCCTGTCGGAAAAGAGAAGGCCTCATGTGAATGCTGAGGACCACAGAGCTGAGCACATGGGTATGTCAGACGCAAACTGTCAACACAACGCAGATGTCACAGCCATCATCTCAGGATCACAGCCAGCTGGTCACCTACAAACTGCCTGCAGGAGCTCCTTGGTGGGGGGGAGTCGGGGCTGGACCTGACCTTGGTTGCAAGAGGTCTACCCCTAGGGTAAGATCGAATGGAGCCGTACACACATGCTCCCGTGCACAGGCACGTATAAAGGCTGTGCAGCTGAATCTGGCCTGCTGTGGATGTCCCAGTTTTGAGACTGTCCTGCAGTCACAGAATATGTCAGTACCAGGGGCAGGAAGAGGGGTGGGGAGGCTGGGGGAAGGGTACAAAGGGACTCAGGGCTCATTTTGCAACTTCCTGTGAATCTCTAGTTCTTTCAAACCAGCAAGTTTTAAAAAATGGAATTGCATAAGAAAAAGAATTTCTAAGTGATTCCAAGAATTTGTCTGATGTTCCTTTAACATCTGGATCAAATGATTAACCGCGCCACTTGAGACCTAGGTTTTCAAGATCTAGCTGTAGCGAAAGGCAGTCAATAGGGGTTTTTCCTTAGGGGTGACTAAGGGTTAGGGCCTCATTTTGAGGGAAAGCCCCTCTGGGGGGCAGGACAGCCCCTCCATCCCCCAGGGGACATCCTCTCTGACCGCAGTGCCATCAAACCAGGATGCTGACTCTTGGAGCACAGGCTTTATGACGCACTCCTTTGTGTCATGTTGTGCTCCAGCAATCACATCTCTTTAACCACAACCAAACCCTCCCGAGCCATCTCAGGACTCAGAATGGAGTCGTGGAAACCAGAGGCAGAAACAAGCAAAAGAACTCGCGTCTGAGCACAATGAGCTTCTGGGAAACGCATTACTTTTCTGCCCCAAGCACCAGAGGGTCCATGAACAGAAAACCCTAGACATCCTTGACAAAGGGAAGATAGAGGTGTACCACATCAGAAAAAGCCAGGGGTTAACAGACATCTGAATGAAAAAGTAGGAAAGGGTTTCTTTCTGGATTGCAAAGACTGACTCTTAAGACTTAGAAGTTGGATTTGGATTTCCTGGCCTTTTTTGGTTTTGCTTTTAAAGACTGCCCTTCCTAGAAGTAAAGCTACAATGACGTGTGATTTCTGAAACCATAGGGGTGTGATGTCTTGGTGCCGTCGCAACAGTTGGAACCTGTCACCCGAAGGCTAAGGGAGAGGATTTTGTGCAAACACATCCCCAAGGGTGGGCGTCGTGAAAGAAGATCGGGCAGTGGCCTATGGTTGGTTCCCTATGAGGCCCCTTCCTGGGGGGCGGGGACACCCACGTACAAGGCTCCGTTGGTGTAGATGGCGTCCCCCCCTTCCACGTACTGCACCTGGGGAGGGTACACGTGCTGCACGGGCTGGATCTGAAACAACAGCAGATACTTGGTGTTACACAGAGTCCCCTTGTTCACGATTTCCAGATTATGCAGGCGGAAATATCCTCTCTGGCCTCTTATGAATACTTGGTACCATATTACAGTGTTCCTGCCCATGGCTGGCACTTCTAGAAAGAAATCAGGAGAGGCAGGCCCTTTATGGCCACATATACCAGATGAGCCCACACAGGAATGGAACTGCAGTGGGTTGGGGCCCCTCTTCTGTGCAGGGGTGTTGGGGTGGGAGGAACCCAGCGGGCAGCTCAGAGCAGAGGAGGGCTGGGGGATGTGTGTGGCCCACTTGCCCCTGGGCAGAGGGGCAGGTCCTGCTGGACAGCACAAGCCAAAGATGCTGACAGGATGCAGACCTCAGAGCAGCGGATGCTCCCACGGCCCCCCCAGGCAGGGGAGGGGGCTCCAGCTGCTCACACTCTCCACCGCCCCCCTGTCGCTCCCTTTGGTGGCCCTGGTGGCCCTTCCCAGCAGTGGGGCAGGGGGCCTGGGGCCACAGTGGGGAGAGACTGTGAAGGTCTGAGCAGAAGCAGCAGGAGTAATGTGCCTGGAGGGAGGGGGCCAGTGGGAAGACCCAAGTTCACCCCACCCCTCCCCCCTCTGTCAAGGCCCCAGCTGACACCCCACCCCGGGCCCAGGAGGGATGCTGGCCCCACTGGTGGAGGCCCAGAGTGCTGTGTGCAGAACTTCAGAACCTCACTGCCGAGGGAGGCTTAGCAGAAATCTAATTCAACCCCATATGGGGACTGAGAAAAGTGAGGACCGGTCTCATGGTGCCTTCTCTCTGTAGGCCTTTTCGTGCTGCAGCAGGACAGGGACACCAACTCCCACCTCCAGGGACAACCCCCTGGATGACAAACATGCCTGAGAAGGTTCCAGGGGTGATCATGCTGGCTGGGCTTCGTCTTAGGGAACTGGGTAAGACACAAAAGTCAAGTTGCCCAGAGAGAGACAGCTGGGATAGGCCCAGCCCCACAGAGGAGGGGAAGCTTCTGAAATCACAGGAGTCGTGGTTGCCTCTCCCTCGAGGAGCTAAGAGAGAGCTGCTGGTTCCCTGGACACCCTCCAACCTTTGCTTCTCCCCCAGGACCCCCAAAACCACACAGCACCAGGCAAACATCTCTAAATATCCTACTAATCTGAGTGGGAGCCCCTCAAAGACAGAGGCGTGTCCTCTGGGGTCCGGCCATCTCAAATTATGCTCATGGGCCCTTTTAGACAGGAAGGAGCCTAAACTGATTTTAATTCAGCATCTTACAGAGCAGAAGGTGGCAAACTCCCACCCTTGGGCCAAATTGGCCCACCTGTTCTTGTAAATAAAGTTTTATCGGCACACAGCGACTGCTATTCCCTAATGACTTTTGCAAAACACAATAACAGACACAGAGTTGTGTGGCTGTGCCAAAGACCATCTTATCCGCAAAGTCAAAAAACAAAAAGCATGATTAGGCCTTTCCCAGGAAAGGTGCGCCGACTGCTGCTCAGATCATGCTGACTATTTGAGCTGATGATCTGTGCTGCTTTTTGGCTGCTGAGCGCACACGTTCAAGCTTTGCTTTCAAATAATTTAATTTCACAAGAAGCACCCGTCTGAGGGTCCAGCACTTGCCTGCGGATGGGTTTGCCTCCCCAGGAGGCTCCATGCTCCTCCAATCCAGAAACCTCCGCTATCTGCCTGCGTGTCTACTGCTGCACCCCGCGCTCTATCTAGGGGCTCGCTTGCGCCCCAAAGGCTGAATATCTGAATGAATGAAAGATCATCAGCTTTCTTGGCTTGTTGCAAACTATCTGCAGCAAAAGATTTTTTTTTAAACACAGCTACCAAAAGAACTTTCTGGTAAGGAACTGAACACATCAAACAAAAAGGAACAGCAACAACAAAAAGGCATGCATCATCATTTTTAGACAGGGCTCCCAAATGCTAAGTGCCAACCGTGCATGTCCCGCGTCTCCTGTGTTGTGGTTACCTGCTGTGGCACCTGCTGGACTCTGGGGAGGGAGATTGGCTGCATCTGGGCCCCTTTGGGAGCCGAGCCCGCTGCCTGGACCAACACCCTCTAAAAGGGAAGGAAAGAGGACATTTAGGCTTGTAGGAGGTTAGTTCTGAAAACAAACACAGGTTACAGCCCGAGCCACCACACCAATTCCAGCGGCTTTACGGAAAAACGAGCGGGAGGGGCAGGAAAGGCCAGAAGGGCGCACATCCGCATGCGCTCGGGCTGATGTAGGTGTGCACGCAGTGGGGACTTGTGCATATGCACACGCACTCAAGCCTGTGGCTCCGCCTCTTCGTTCTCTCTGGTGGTGGTAATTCTGCAAAGCTTGGCTTTATAAACACCATTGTACTGAGAATTCAACAGGGACTCCGCCCTCCATGAACTCACCGTCAAAGACAAAGAGAACACAGATGCTACAGAAACCAATAGGCCGGATGGATACGCAATGTGGTCCCTCCACACACCGGAAACGTGACTCAGCCAGAAAAAGGAGTGAAGCACTGACTCTTGCTACAACGTGGATGGACCTTGAAAACACCATGCTCACCCAGAGAAGCAGACCTAAAAGGCCAGAGTGTGTGATTCTATTCACATGAAAGGTTGGGAACACAGAAGTCCACAGGGACAGAGTGCATTCCTGGTTGTCAGAGGCTGGGGGAGAAAGATGGAGGGTGACTGCCAATGGGGAGAGAATTTCTTTTTGGGGTGATGAAAATATTCTGGATGCCACTGAGTTGCTCACCTTAAAACGGTGAATTTTTTCTTTTCTTTTCTTTTCTTTTTTTTTGTCTTTTTAGGGCCGAGCCCCTATGGAGGTTCCCAAGCTAGGGGTTGAATCAGAGCTGTAGCCGCTGGCCTACACCACAGCCACAACAATATGGGATCCAAGCCAAGAAGACTGTGACCTAAACCACAGCGCACAGCAAAGCTGAATCCTTAACCCACTGAGCGGGGCCAGGGATCAAACCTGAGTTTTCATGGATACTAGTCAGATTTGTTTCCACTGAGCCACGATGGGAAATTTTTTTTTTTTTTTTTTGGTCTTTTCAGGGCTGCACCAGGCATATGGGAGTTCCCAGGCCAGTGGTCAAATAGGAGCTGCAGCTGCCGGCCTACACCACAGCCATGGCAACTCAGGATCAGCGCTGAATCTGCAACCTACAGCACAGCTAACAGCAACACCAGATCCTTAACCTACTGAGCAGGGCCAGGGATCTAACCCACATCCTCATGGATACTGGTCGGGTTTATTACTGCTAAGCCACAGTGGGAACTCCAAAATGGTGAATTTTATGTTGTGTGAATTTCACAGCAAGTAAATAAATAAGAAAGAATATTAAGGATTTATATGCATACACCCTAAAGCTGAGCTGTTGGATACAGAAGCTACTGTGTAGCCATGTGGCCATTGAATTTTTTTTTTTTTAATTTTGCTTTTTAAGGCCACATCCGCAGCACATGGAGGTTCCCAGGTTAGGGATCCAGTCAGAGCTACAGCTGCCGGCCTACACTACAGCCATAGCAACGCCAGATCTGAGCTGCATCTGCGACCTACACCACAGCTCATGGCAATACCGGATCCTTAACCCACTGAGCGAGGCCAGGGATCAAACCCACAACCTCATGGTTACTAGTGGGATTCATTTCTGCTGTGCCACAATGGGGACTCCACCATTGAAATTTAATTCAATTTAAATGAATTGTAAAATTCAGTTCTTCAGGAGCACTGGCTACACTGCCAGTGCTTGGAGCCTGGTGGGGCTGGTGATAGAACAACACGTCCACCGTGGAAAGTTCTGCCAGATGTGGCGCAGGGTTGAGAGGTGAAGCAGGAAGACTGTATCACAGTACAGAGGGTGCTCACTGTTCAGGCAATGCAGTGCAGCCTACAGGGGAGAGTGCTTGGGTGGGGGATTGAAGTGCCGGGGCGGGGTGGAGGGGGGTGGGTCTGGATCCACCTCCAGCAGGGATGGATGCCCTAGAACCTAGGACAGACTCGGTGGCCATGGCAGCACCCTGGGACCATTCTGCCTGCAGTTGCTGCAGTGAAAGCAGCTGCCACCTGGGCCAGGGGTGCCTGAGGCTGGGGCTTGGCAGAGGGACCCAAGGGAGCACGAGGTGAACGGCTACTTCACCAGGCTCAGTGGGCAAGAGAGTGGTCAATTAGGTCACAGATGACAATGATCATGCCCTCTTGGCACCCACGCTGGGGCCAAGAAATAAACCCTAAACATGTCCAACTGTACATTCTAAGCTGAATAAACTGCTTCAATGTCTGCCTTTTTAGCTTTTGCCAAATTATGGGGGTTTTTTCCCCACCATAATCAATTCTTTCTGTCATGCTCCTAAACTTTTAGATTTGTAAATCATAGATGATCCCATGGCCACAGTGGATCCCTGCACATGTCTATGATTTCCTGTTCTGTTACCTTCAGTTTCATGTAGAATTATGTCACTAACTTTATGTCTACTTGTGGGGTATATTTCAATCCGCTGTAGAAATCTAGAAGTTGGGAGAGCCTTAATGTGAAAATTCCCTCTCCACAATTTTGAAAGAATATACCAATTCTAATGCTAGATTCAATTTTGAACCCATTCCTAACAATTCTTACTTCTCTCTTGCCTTATGGATAGGAAGGCTTTCCGTGTAGAAGGGTCATTTCTAAGATACAAGAAAACTTCCACTAGCAGATAAGAACAGACTAAGTCAGAGTCAGGGAAGTGCCTTCTTTCTGAGTTTGGAGCATAGGTTCCTTGGTGGGACCTTCTCAACAAATAGTGAAAAAGCCAAATAACGCAGTGTTGGGGAGGTGGACAAGGGTGCAGCTTTTCCAACAGCAGCAGCTGTGGAACTGAGAAGTCAATTCATAAAAATGCAGATTCCTCGCTCTGCTGGTTGAAATGTTTTTCAAAACCAAGGTGGCCGCATCTACCCTGGCTGTGCTGGTTTTCCCAGAGCAGCCCGAGCACTGGTCTGTTACCTGCGGGGAGGCTGGCACAGGCTGGGCCACGGGCGCCTGGGCTGCCGCCGACGGACACAGAGCCACGGAAGCCGGCGATTCCGATCCGCCCTCTGAATTCTGCATGCTCAGTTCTAAAGAGAGGTGGAGAGAGAGTGAGTGGGGCAGGGCTGTGATCATGACGCCCAGAGAGGCAGCTTCAGATGCGAGCAGTAATGACCTACTGTCTTCCAAGTTCAAATGCAGGAACCCAGGCCAGATTGAGAAAGGAAGGGGGCACAGTGGGCAGGGAGAGGTTGCACAATTGTTCCATAGGAAGAGGAAAGGGAGAGGGGCAAGGAATGTTTTTCTAAATATAACCCCCAAAAAATAGCTCTGTAGGAATTCCTGAATGGTGGGCTGGGGACAACTGCTGCTCACTTGCCAATATGATCAGGCTTAACCATTGTCAAGGGACCACACTCCCCAGAAACTGCCCAGTATCTCTTGAGGATCAGATTCAACTCTGGTTGAGAACCACTGGCCTAGAGAGAAAATAGTTGAGAGCAGAGGAAAGAAATGGCACATTGCTTTGGGCTGGAGAAAAGTCCTCAAGCATTTCAGCAATAAGGAAAAGGGCCCTCTGTTCCTTCGCCCATGAGAAAGCGTAAAACTATATTTCTTTGTAGTCAGGCACAGACAGTCTTGCAAAAAGGTAGTTTAAAACTTCTCTGCCAAAAGATTCATTTAACCTCAGCACAAAGTGGCAGATGATACAAATGGTCACTCCAGGAAAATGCTAAAAGTCAAACTCGTCACTTGGTTTTTGTTTTGTTTTTTTTTTTTTTTCAGGCCATGCCTTCAGCATATGGAAATTCCTGGGCCAGGGAACCAGCACCATAGCAGTGACCCACGCCACAGCAATGACAACATTGGATCCTTGACCCTGAGCCACGAGGGAACTCTGAAAGCGCTTCATTTTAAAATAAACACTGGCTAGGCTACCTTAGGGCTTTGAGAAACATTTTATTTTTTTATTTTTTATTTTTTTGTCTTTTGTCTTTTTAGGGCCGCACCTGCGGCATATGGAGATCCCCAGGCTAGGGGTCTAATCGGAGCTATAGCTGCCAGCCTATACCACAGCCACAGCAACGCAGGATCCGAGCTGCATCTGCAGCCTACACCACAGCTCATGGCAATGCCGGATCCCTAACCCACTGAGCAAGGCCAGGAATCAAACCTGCAACCTCATGGTTCCTAGTCAGATTCGTTTCCACTGTGCCATGACAGGAACTCCTGAGAAGCATTTTAATACGAAAACTGCAGAGAGAAGAAGTAGTGTTATGGTCAGATACACCTGTCCCCATCCCTGTCCCTCCTGGCCGTGGCTCTGAGCACGTTCACCCATCAGTGGCGTCTCTGGGCTCCTAATTCCCAGGGAGGCTGGAACAACAAGGCACCAGGACACACTGCCCAGGACATACTGTCAGAACATGTATATATGTTTCTGTATAGCCCCAAGAGTCCCCACCTCTGATAATGAATGGAGGTTTGTTTTTTTTTTAGCTTTGTTTTTAAAATACAAAGAAAAACTGATAATAGATTAAAATAATTTGCCTAAGGGAAGCAGAAGCAGGTATGCACTTGGATCTGAGAGTGTTGGCTCGACCCCATTTTTAGTGACCATGCTGTGACTCCCCCATCTCACTCCCGAATACCACTGGATGGACTGTGGCCGTGCTCCGTGCTCGTGGCATTCTCCTTTCCCATGACCTTGACTCACTTCTCACCACCAGATGTCCCCAGAGCTACGCAGTGATTGGTGCCCCTTACTTTCTTTGCCTCTTTCTGAGGAGGAGGAAGAGGAGATTGTGAATTTCCAATAATGTATTGCCTGGGTCTTCAACTCTCTCTGCCTTCCTGATGGAACTGACCTATGGAATTATTCTGTTGGAATTTGCTTAATCGAGGTCCCTTAGTTTTCTCTGACCTTTAAACCCATCATACGGCCCCGCTATATCACTTTACTCCCATCTGAAGCCAGGTGGGTAACTTCAGTGGCACTAGGAAGAAATGGACTAGAACTCTCCATGTAACAAATCCACTAGTGAGAAAGCGAGAAGGCTGACTTCATTGAGACCAGTTTCATGTTCCACAGCTTAAGTCTTATGAAAACAAGAAGGGGTTGTGAAAGGCTGGGATAGATGGTGGGCCCATGCTCTGCTTACTGTGGCCAGAACGCACCCTCCAGAATGCAAGTTATTCAAGATCACATGCAGTTTTGATGTTAGGGTGTTCCCTAGTCTAACACGCCCCTGACCAGGCCCTGGCTGTCTATCACACTGCTTAGCAGATATTGTTTAGACCAGAGTCAGAAAACTTCTTCTGTAAAGGACTAGAGACTTTGGGGCCCAGCTGGTCTCTGTTGCAACCACTAGACTTTGCCATCATGGCACAAGAGCAGCCATGGCTGACAATGAATGATCCCGGCCGTGTTCTAATAAAACTTTATTTGTAAAAACAGGCGATTGGCCAGGTTTGACCCATGGGCCACAGTTGCTGGTCACTGGTCCATATAATTTGGGCTTGATAAAGCAATGTGGTTTTGGAAGATGGGTAGAAAAATTACACTTCCTGGATTCAAAGCCTTGAGGCCTGGTGGCCCTTGATCCAGCACATAGTTCTGAGGCCATATCTCACCAACGTGACAAGACTGAAGGGGGCCCCAGAGCACCACCCAAGTTGTTAGGAGGGTGGGGCTATTGACATTTAAAGACAAACAGAGGAGTTTCATTGTGGTGCAATAGGTTAAGGATCTGGTGTTGTCGCTGCAGTGGTTTGATTGCTGCTGTGGTGCAAGTTTGATCCCTGGCCCTGGGACTTCCACATGTTGCAGGCATAGCCAAAAAAAAAAAAAAAGGCAAAAGGAAATATCAGACACTGACCTGAAATGACAGTGGTATTCCTGAAGCTTACAATGTTGCTAATAAAATTGATTTATCAAATCCCGGAATCCTGGAAGCCAGATGTATCCCTTAAACTTAAGATGGGATTTTTGGACACAATGGACAGATCACTCTGGAGAGCTGGAGTGGATTGAATAGTATCCCTCCACATTCACATCCACCCAAATCTCAGACTGTGACCTCATTTGGAAATAGTGTCTTTGCAGATGCACTCAAGGAAAGGATGGAGGTGAGATCATACTGCATTAGGGTGGACCTTTAATTAATCCAGTGACACTGCTCTTGTAATAGAAAAAAAGGATGCACAGGGAAGAGGCCATGTGATGATGGAGGCAGAGACTAGAGTGATGCCAAGGAATGCCAAAGACTGCCAGGTCCACTAGAGTTCGAAGAGGCAAGAAGGATTCTCCCTTAGAGGGATCCAGAATTGTGATAGAATAAGTTTTTGTTGTTTGAAGGCATCCAGTTTGTGGTCCTTTGAATGGCAGCCCCACGAAATTCACACAGGGGTCCCTACAATGCATCCTGTATAGAATCCTTTCTCACCCACCTAAGATAATCAAGGTTGTAGGTTGCACATAAGCTGATCTGGTTTCCTTAAAAAATGTTTTATTTTGGGAGTTCCCGTCGTGCCGCAGTGGTTAACGAATCCGACTAGGAACCATGAGGTTGCGGGTTCGGTCCCTGCCCTTGCTCAGTGGGTTAACGATCCGGTGTTGCCGTGAGCTGTGGTGTAGGTTGCAGACGCAGCTCGGATCCCGTGTTGCTGTGGCTCTGGCGTAGGCCGGTGGCTACAGCTCCAATTCAACCCCTAGCTTGGGAACCTTCATATGCCGCGGGAGCGGCCCAAGAAATAGCAACAACAACAACAACAAAAAAGACAAAAGACAAAAGACAAAAAAAAGTTTTATTTTGGTCCATTAATCAAGGGTTCTTGACACATTAAAGTTTAGGGTTTTTTTTAAAGAAAAGTAGTTTTTAAAAGGTATGCAACAGAGCATTGTCTTTTAGGAATGATAGAGCAAATTGGTTGGACTAACTCCTCCTGATATCAACTATAAAATCTAGACAAGTGGGTTTTTTTGTTTGTTTGTTTGTTTCTTTTCAAAGCAACTATTTAATGACACTAGAGGGTGACCAAAGCAGTCAGACATTGCCAGGGAGCCTACCTTTGAAGGACCACTGTCATTGGTTAGTGACTCTGGCTTTTTGCTTGAGGGCATGCCTCAATCCACAAATGCTTAGGTGGCAGAAATCGGCAGCTTGGTTGTCTTGATGTTTATAATATTGAGAGGGAATTTGGGAAGAAAGTGAGCCACAGAGGGGGTGAACTTCCAAATCCAACTACAGGGTCCACCCAAATCTTTAGCCAACTGGGGTAGACATGGGAGTCTTGGTGAAAAACCAACAGTACATAGATGAAAAAAGCTATGAGGAGATTTCAGCTGTTACTTGCTTCAGCCAAGTTAAAGAGAGGACTCAGTCAGGGGAACAGAGAATCTAGAGATTCTACAACGTATCAATCATGGTATCTAGAATCCAATAAAGAATATGAGAAGAAATAGGAAATTGTGACTCTTACTAAAGAAAAAAAAGAGAGAAGTCAGTTACAGCCAAACTAAGTTAATCTATGTGATACAAAGCAGCTACTAAAAATATGCTTCAAGAACTGAAAGGAAGTTATACGCACAATGAATGAACATATGAGAATTTCAATGGAGGAACAGAAATTTTAAAGAAGAACCAAGTAGAAATTTGGGAGCTGAAAAGCACAGTAATTAAAATGGCAATTTCACTGGAGAGGCTTAATGGCTGATTAGAGATGTAGAGGAAGAGTCAGTGAACTCGAAGATAGATCAATAGAACCCAGTCTGAAAAATGGAGAGAAAAACAAATGAAGAAAAATGAACAGAACATGTAGTCTAACATACATATAGCTGAAGTCCCAGAAGAAAAGGGCAAAATATATATTTGAAGAATGGCCATATGCCTCTTAAATTTGGTGAAAGACATCAACTTACAGGTCCCAGAAGCTCAACAAACTCAAGAAAGATAAATATAAAGAAAATCAACTTAGGTGTGGCATGGTTAAACTACTAAAATAAAAAATTAAAAAGAAAAAGGTCTGTAAAGAAGTCAGAGAAAACTACATTTTATACTCAAGTAAACAATGACAAAGATGGTAACCAACCTCTCATCAGTAACAATGGTGACCAGAAGACAACAGAATGACATCTTTAATTTGTTGGGGGCCAAAAATTTGTCAACCCAGAACTCTATATCTAGCAAAGCTATTCTCTTTTTAAAAATTTATTATTTATTTATTTTGTCTTTTTAGGGCTGCACCGTGGCATATGGATTAGACCCCAGGCTAAGGGTCTAATTGGAGCTACAATCTAATTGAAGCTACAATCTAATTTCTGCTGGCATACACCTCAGCTTATGGCAATGCTGGATCCTTAACCCACTGAGCAAGGCCAGGGATTGAACCTGCGTCCTCATGGATAGTAGTTGGGTTCATTACCACTGAGCCATGACAGGAACTCCAGCAAAGCTATTCTTAAAAGGAAGATGAAATAAAGACATTCTATCTAACCAAAACCTGAAGAATTCTGCCATCTAAACTATAAGAAACACATAATTGATTATCCTCAAAGAAGGCAGGGGATAAAGGACAAAAAAATAGATGAAACAAATAGCAAAATGGCTGTCCCCTATCCAGACATATTAATGATTACATTGAATGTAAATAGAGTAAATACTTGAATGAAAAGGCAGAAATGGTCAGCCTGGATAAAAAACAAGATCCCATTATATGCTGGCTAATGAAACCCTTTTAAAATACTAAGGCATACATAGATGGAAAGTAATAGAATGGAAAAAGATAAACCATGTGCTAATCTTAAGAAAGCTGGAGGGGCTTTAATAACCAGACAAAATAGACTTCAAGGCAAGGAATATTACTAGAGACAACGAGGGGTGTTTCATTATGGTAAAATTACCAATTTATCAGGATGACATAATCATTACAGATGTGTATGCACCTAGTAATACAG
The DNA here is from genome assembly GCF_016906955.1 of Phacochoerus africanus. Taxonomy (NCBI): domain Eukaryota; kingdom Metazoa; phylum Chordata; class Mammalia; order Artiodactyla; family Suidae; genus Phacochoerus; species Phacochoerus africanus. Next base: position 73,162,000 of record NC_062547.1, on the reverse strand, counting down.
CTTCAAAACAGCACTAAAAAATAAATCAGGAGTTCCCATCGTGGCGCAGTGGTTAACGAATCCGACTAGGAACCATGAGGTTGCGGGTTCGGTCCCTGCCCTTGCTCAGTGGGTTAACGATCCGGTGTTGCCGTGAGCTGTGGTGTAGGTTGCAGACGCAGCTCGGATCCCGAGTTGCTGTGGCTCTGGCTTAGGCCGGTGGCTACAGCTCCGATTCGACCCCTAGCCTGGGAACCTCCATATGCCGCAGGAGCGGCCCAAGAAATAGCAACAACAACAACAACAACAACAAAAGACAAAAGACAAAAGAAAAATAAATAAAAATAAATAAATAAATAAATAAATAAATAAATAAATCATCATGACCGGAGTTTTTGGTTGTTTTTTTTTGTCTTTTTGTCTTTTCAGGGCCGCACCCATGGCATATGGCAGTTCCCAGGCTAGGGGTCTAATCAGAGCTACAGCTGCCGGCCTACGCCAGAACCACAGCAACGCCAGATCTGAGCCACGTCTTTGACCTACACCAGGGCTCACGGCAATGCTGGATCCTTAACCCACTGAGCCAGGCCAAGGATTGAACTCACAACCTCATAGTTCCTAGTTGGATTCATTTCTGCTGTGCCACAATGGGAACTCCATGAATGGAGATTTTAAATACCCTTCTCTCAGTGATTCTGATAGGCACTAAACAAAAACATCAATAAAGATACAGAATATCTGAGTGACACATCAATCACAATGATCTAATCAACATTTACAGAACCCAATCACCCAAACCTGTTTTCAAATGTACATATGGGGAGTTCCCGTCGTGGCACAGTGGTTAACGAATCCGACTAGGAACCATGAGGTTGCGGGTTCGGTCCCTGCCCTTGCTCAGTGGGTGAACGATCTGGCGTTGCCGTGAGCTGTGGTGTAGGTTGCAGACGCGGCTCGGATCCCGTGTTGCTGTGGCTCTGGCGTAGGCCCTCCGGAGGCTACAGCTCCGATTCGACCCCTAGCCTGGGAACCTCCATATGCCAGGGAGCGGCCCAAGAAATAGCAAAAAAAAAAAAGACAAAAAAAATGTACATAGGGCATATTCTAGGCCATAAGGCAAGTCTCAATACATTTCAAAAGAAAGAAATTATTCAGAACATGTATGTACTTTGACCACAATGGAATAAATTAGAGATCAATAAGATATCTAAAATGCTAAAATATTTAGAGAGTAAAAAATGCACTTCTAAAATTACCCACAGATCAAAGAATAAACCGTAAGAGAAATGAGAAAATATTCTGAACTAAATAATGAAAACATGACATATCAAAATCTGTGGGATGCATTCAAAGCAATGCTTAGAGGGAAAAGTTAAGCTTTATAAACTTACATTAAAAAACAAAGGCTTAAAATAAAGTTTTCAACCTGAGGAGCCACTAAAAAGACAAGCAAATTAAACTTAAGTTAAAAGAAGGAAATAATAAAGGATAAACTAATAGAAGTTTTAAAAACCTCTCCAATCATCAGGGGAAATGAACAAAACCAAAATTTCCTCAAAATTGAAATTTCCTCAAAAGAGAAATGAGCTATCAAGCCACGAAAAGGCATGAAGGAAACATAAGTACATATTATAGTTGCCTCTTGAGCGACTCAGAGTTAAGGGCATTCCATGTGCAGTTAAAAATCTGAGTATAACTTCACAATAGGCCCTCTGTCTCTGCAATTCTGCATTCTTAGGTTCAGCCAAGCACAGATTTTGCAGTACTGTAGTACATATTTATTGAAAAAAAAACAAACAAACCACAAATAAGTGGACCCATGCAGTTCAAACCAGTGTTGTTCAAGGGTCAACTGTACTATATGAAAGTAAATGCATACATACTGTATGATTCCACCTATATGGCATTCTGGAAAAGGAAAAACTGTGGAGACAGTAAAAAGATCAGTGGTTGCCAGGAGCAGGGGAAGGAGGAATGGATAAGAGCACAGAAGACTTTTAGGGCGGTGAAAATACTCTGTATGACACTGCACATTTGTCCAAACCCATAGAAAGTACAACACCAAGAGTGAAGCCTGATGTAAAGTAGGGACTTTGTGTGATAATGACATGTTAGGGCAAGTTTATTAATTGTAACAAGTGTACCATGTGGTGAGGGATGTTGATCATGCGGGAAGCTGTGCATGTGTGAAGGCAATGGATATATGGGAAATTTCTGTACCTTCCTTTCAATTTTGCTGTGAACCTAAAACTGTTCTTTAAAAAAAATCCTAGAAAAGAAAAAAGAGGAGTTCCCATCATGGCTCAGTGGAAACGAATCTAACTAGCATCCATGAAGACATAGGTTCCAGTTCGATTCCTGGCCTCGCTCAGTGGGTTATGAGTTAGGGTTAAGGCGCTGCCATGAGCTGTGAGGTAGGTCACAGATGCAGCTCGGACCTGGGTGGCTTGGGCCATTGGCTATAGCTCCAATTCGACCCATAGCCTGGGAACCTCCATATGCCTCAAATGAGGCCCTCGAAAGACCAGAAAAAAAAAAAACCAACCTAAAAAAAGAATGACAATCCCTTATTAAAGAGAACATGTTTTGTTCTCTCATGTGAACAAAAGAGAAAAGGAGAGAAAAATAACTACAAATTGCCAGTGTCAGGAATGAAATGAGATATACCTCTACGCAATACCTCTAGAAATTAGAATGATAATAAGAAATGATTATGAACAACTTTAGCCAGTAAGTTCAATTTAGATCAAATGAACACTTTTTTGAAAAACACAACACACCAAAACTGATGCAAGAGGAAATAAAAAATATGAATGTTATATATCTAACAAGGAAATTGAATACATTATGGAAAACCTTTCTACAAAGGAAACTCCAGGCACAAACAGTTTCACTGGTGAATGCAATCAAATGGGATGGGAATTAACACACAAATTCCATCAGAAAATAGTGAAAGGAATACATCACAACTCATTTCATAAGGTCAGCAAAACTCTGACACCAGGAGTTCCCATCATGGCACAGCGAAAACGAATCTGACTAGGAACCATGAGGTCGCAGGTTCGATCCCTGGCCTCTCTCAGTGGGTTAAGGATCTGGCGTTGGTGTGAGTGGTGGTTAGGTTGCAGACGCAGCTCAGATCTGATGTTGCTGTAGCTGTGGTGTAGGCCAGCAGCTAAAACTCCGATTAGACCCCTAGCCTGGGAACCTCCATATGCCGCAGGTGTGGCACTAAAAAGAAAAAAGAGCCCCCCCCCCAAAAAAAAACCCAAAGAAAACAAACAAACCCTGACACCAAAACTTGGTAAAGCTATTATGAAAAAAGTATTTAGACCAATATCTCTGATGAAAACATATGCAAAAATTAGAACAAAAATTAATAAATTTAATCCAGAAATATATAACCCATACTTACAATGTCAATTGATTTTTTTTCTAATGAAGCCCCAGCACTTTTCTGCCTGCATTGAGTTTTGACAAAGGTGTCAAGGCAACTCAACAGAGAAAGGAAACTTGCTTGAACGAATGATTCATATGGGAAGAGAAAAACAGATGAATCTTGATCTCTACCTCACACAATACACAAAAATGATTTTGAGTTAGATCATAGACTTATACATAAAAGCTAAAACTATAACTACTAGGAGAAAATGGGGGTATAGGTAAAGGTCTCTCAGGATGCAGAAAGTAGTAAACATAAAGAAAAAAATTGACACCTTAGGGAGTTCCCGTCATGGCGCAGTGGTTAACGAATCCAACTAGGAACCATGAGGTTGCGGGTTCGGTCCCTGGCCTTGCTCAGTGGGTTAAGGATCCGGTGTTGCCGTGAGCTGTGGTGTAGGTGGCAGACGCGGCTCGGATCCCGAGTTGCTGTGGCTCTGGCTTAGGCTGGTGGCTACAGCTCCGATTCAACCCCTAGCCTGGGAACCTCCATATGCCGAGGGAGCGGCCCAAGAAATAGCAACAACAACAACAAAAAAGACAAAAGACAAAAAAAAAATGATACCTTAGATTTCGTCAAAATTTGAAACTTATCTTAAAAGGTTTCCTTAAGAACCCAAATTGAGGGAGTTCCCACTGCAGCTCAGTGGTAACAAACCCAACTGGTATCCATGAGGATACAGGTTCCATCCCTGGCCCTGCTCAGTGGGTTAAGAATCCGGCATTGCCACAAGCTGTGGTGTAGGTCACAGATGCAGCTAGGATCTGGAATTCCTGTGGCTGTGGTGTAGGCTGGCAGCTGCAGCTCTGATTAAACCCCTAGCCTCGGAACTTGGCCAGGGAAAGTGCCATGGGTGCGGCCCTAAAAACAAACAAACAAATGAACAAACAAAACACCCAAATTGATATGTCACAATTTGGAGAAACTATTTTGCAAAATATGTATCTGACAAAGGGCTTTTATCCACAATATATAAAAAGCTCCTACAACTCAATAATAGGAAAACAACCTAATGAACAAAAGACTTGGACAGGCCACTTCACAAAGATGTACGGATGCCCCCAAAATACATGAAGTCGTGCTCAACTACATTAGTAACTAGGGAAATGCAAATTAAACCTGCAATGAGATGCCTCTAAGCACTTGCTAGAATGGCTAAAATAAAAATATCTGGAGTTCTCTTGTGGATCAGTGGGTTAAGGACCTGGTGTTGTCACTGCTGTGCCTCGAGTTCAACCCCTGGCTCAAGAACTTCCACACACCATGGTTGAGGCCGAAAAAATATATATCTGATGACAACAATAAATGTAAGCACACAGAAGAGAAACTGCAGCTCTCATACATTTGTGGGGATGTAAAATGATAGCCCCACATTGGAAAAAAGGTTTGGCAGTTTTCTCACAACTTAAACCTACCCTTTAACCCAGAATTCCTCTCCCAGATGTTTATCCAAGAGAAATGGAAACATATGTCTTTGAAAAGCTTGTACAAGCACGTTCATAGCAGTTTTCTAGCCAAACGGGAGACATAACCCAAATGTCCACCATCAGAAGAATAAATGAGAAATTGCAGATTGTGGTAGGTTAAGGTGCATAGCGTAATCCCTCAAGCAACCACTAAACACACACACACACAGCCAAAAAGCTGATAGAGGAACTCTACTCATTGATAGAAAAGTATGAACTACTGACAAACGTTAACACATGGGTGAATCTCAAAATCATTACACTGAGTGAAAGAAGACAGATCTGAAAAAATATATACAAAATACAGAACGGGCAAAGCCAATTAATCCAAAGTCAAAAAAAAAAAAAAAACAATTGAGAAGAGTGTGGGTGCAGGGATTGACTGGGAAGGTGGGAGTGGGGTCAGAGAGAGGTGGATAGTCACATTCTCATGGGATAGGGTGTGTTTTTCATGGACAATGCATTTGTCAAAACTGGACAGCTATGGTTTGCCCATTTACTGTCTATAAATCTTAACCTTAAAAAACCTTTACTGGAGTTCCCTGGTGGCTCAGGGTGTTAAGGATCTGGTGGTGTCACTGCTGTGGCTCTGGTTACTACTGTGGCATGGGTTCGATCCCTGGACCATGTGGCTGTTGCAGAAAAAAAGAAAAAAAACCCAAAAACAAACCAACAAAAAAACCTTTACTAACTAGTGAAGGATGGGGAGTGGGTGTAGGTTTAGGTGGTACAAGAATGGCAGGATGCTGATAAGCACAGAGGTCCATGGCGACTACGTGGGGTTCATTGTCCTGTGTGTGGATTTTGTTGATGTTTGAAATTTCCACAATAAAAAATTACACAAAAAAACCCATCCGGCAATTAGCTTTCAGCCACAAAGAATAAGCAAGAGCATGCTGCCTTTCTCAATGCTGCCTTTCTCAATCCGCTGGTTTGCCAAGCCAGTAGTCCTTGAAGGCAAGACCAGCAGTTTCAGGAGTCTTTCTGGAAGGTGTGAGGCAGGATTAGGGTGACCCTTCCCCCGGGGGCAACAGGGAGGTAGCTAGCCCGAGGACAGGGGCACCAGTCAGCCCGACACAACATGCAGTCCTCTGCTTTCCTTCTCGCTGCTCAGCAGAGTCAGGCTCCTGGGTGGTCGCAGTCACCTTGGGCGGCTGTGCTTCCGCTCTGAACTGGAACTTGCATTAGGAACCGGGATCCTTCCGGGGCCGTCCTCCCGTTGTTTCCATCACCCTCATTTGTCCTCTCTCCTGTTTTTCTTCTCTGAGCAGAGACCTGAGCATTCTTCCCCGACTCTCTTCATCAGTGGTCGTTTCCTCCAACGTGACCGTGGTCCAGCCTGGCCTGGTTCGCCCAGGGCTCTCTGTGGCACAGAGACGTGCCCAGTGTTTATGAGCCAAGCACATTTATGTTTATGTTTATTGCTTATTGTTTATGAGCCAAGCATATTTCATTTGCCATCTGGTCCCAGATAAGGGCAGACTGGGGAAATCTGGAGAGGGCAGGGCCATTGCTGCAGCTTCCCCTCCTCGCTGGTGTGGCGTTTACCAGGCACGCCTGACCTTCTGGAGACGCTGCCCAGTAACACCCACCACCAGTGGGAACGCGGGCGAAGGTTCCTGAGTGTGTGTGAGGGGGCAAAGGAGAGACCAACGGCCAGCAGCCCTGGATTAGGGCCTCGGTGAATGAATCTGCCCGGGCACAAAGAGAAGAGGCTGCTGTTTACAGGAAAATACTCTGGTTACCTAGTAACCAGTAATGACAGGAAAGGAAATGCAGAAAAAGCAGAGGGCAATTTCTGGGCCCTGTTCCTGGCCCAGCGCTGACTCACCAGGACCCGAAGCACTTTCCCTTCTATTCCTGTCCCTCTGTAGGCCAAGTGGAGGCATCACCTGCCTCACAGAGGTCTGGTGGGTATTTAGAAAGCAGCTTCTCCTCTCTGGGTAATTAGGGAAAAGCAAGCCTGGCGCTTCTTCGTCCCCTTTGTTCTGATTGGCCAATTAACTTCCGCCCTGGGGAGCCTCGGGCCTGGTACTTTTACTTTGGAGACAGACACACTGCCTCCTCAGGGGCATCAGTTCATGCTCCACTGGTACCTGGTGGCATCTGGATGGCACCAGAGTTCACTGGGCCCCAAGAAGGCAATTCATTTCATCCCTCTGGATAAGAAGCAACATGTTCAGATGCTTCTGAAGAGCACAGGTTGTTTCAAACCCTGGGGTCTGGCCTGATCCTTGTGTTGATACTTGCAGGGTTAGCATATCAGGGGGTCCAGAAAAATCAGGGCCCTTTGCTTCCCCTGGGTCGCCTTCAGTCTGAGGCTACGTCTCGGGAGCAAGTCATGTGGGGTTTAGAGTCTGTCTCAACCGTCCCTGCTGGTGGGTGGCCCCTGCTGAGCACCATATGCCCAGGAGACCCATATGTTTGGAGATCTAAATGTCCATCTCCTTTCTGAAAAGTGGATCCTTTAACCTCCATGATGGTAGAAACCACATCCTTTCTTTTATTTTTTTTGGCCATGCCTACAGCAAGTTCCCAGGCCAGGGACTGAACCCACACCACAGGAGTGACAACACTGGATCCTTAACTCACTAGGCCACCAGGGAACTCCCCACCACATCCTTTCTTGATCTGGGATCACTCCCATGTCCCCCTGCCCTCCCAGGAGGCATTGATGCAGGCTTCCCACTGCAGACACTTGGCTGGTCGTTCTCTGTGGGGGGCTGGCCCAGGCACTGTGGCTGCTGATGGCAACCCTGGCCTGTACCCACCAGACCCAGGAGCCCCCTGCCTGCCCTGAGTCTCCAGACACTGCCGAGCATCCCAGGGTGGGGGACAGGATCGCCCCGACTGAGAAGCACTCTTCTCAGAGAATGAGCAGCGTCTGGGAAATGAGGGGAACAAACAGCACTTGAGTACAATGGACTCACAGAAAAGTCGAGAATGAGAATCACAAAGAGGGCACTACAGTGACCTGGGCACCCAACTGTTGCAATCCTGTCAGACAAAGAGCGTGGAGTGAGACGGGAAAATAACTGAAGTCTTGAAAGATGACCCACTCTTTCCAAGCATCATAATTTCAAGTCACATCAAAGGATCCTTGGTTCCTTCTTTGCCTAAACCTTTTGGGTGCCCTGGCATTCCTTGGTCAATTTTCAGGGGTGTGGTTTTTTTTTTTTTTTTTTGTCTTTTGCAGCAATGGACTTTGAAGGACCAGAGCTGGCTCCGAGTCACTCTGGAATGAAGTATCTTCAGAATTCAAATTCCTTTTCCTTTCGGTAAGAACTGGGCTTCTGTTCCTGTTTTCTTCTCAGGAGCCAAACTTTCCCTCTCTCTCCAGCAGAATGAGGATCAGGCTCCAGCCCTGGAAAATGGCCCTTGTAGGGCTCTAAGCACCATGCAGAGGGGGAGGCAGCCAGACACCCAGCTGGCCCCAGGGGGCCAGGGTCGCGTGGGACAGGCCAGCCTGAACTCCAAGGACGGCTCCCTTCCCCCCATGGTAAGGAGGCAACATCCTCTTACTTTCCTCTTAAAGAGAGGTGACTTGACTACTCACGTCAAAACTGTCCAACCTGAGGTCTGGTTACCTCGTTTCGGCTGTGGTCTGACTTCAGCTGCCACTGGCAATGTCACAGACTCAGGGGAAAAATGTGAATTAAAAAAACCCCTCAGCCTGCCCTGACATTTTCACCGGGCAAAATGTGCTTCTGGCAGGCAATTCAATGCCACTGTGTATTTGTAATCACGGAAATGCCGCAAGACTTGGGTTCTAGGAACTGGAAATTCTCCCCTGGTTGTGTAGGGTCAGGGAGGCGCCTGCAGTTCATCACATCGGGTCCTTGTCTGTGTGCATGGGCATGAGAAGTGCCATACACTTACTCATGCACACACAAATGCCCCAGACACACATACTCACAACACACACACATGCATACCTACACGTGTACAAACACTTGCAAACACCCATGTATACACAAACACATATGCACACATGGAAACAACACAGGACACACATATATACACTTACACAAAACACATACACGTGCACACACATGTGTACACACACACGTGAGAAAAATGGCCAAAACCATTCATAAGGTACTACTGCCATTCTCGTACTCCAGATGTTTCTATTAAACTGCATGTGGACTAGTCCCACAGTCCCAGGGGGCAAAAGCAAGAGCTTCTTAGAGTAAAAAAGGGAGAGACCAGTGTTTGCATATTTGCACACATGCACATGGGGGGGGGGAATCCCAAAATACAGGTTTTTCTCTGCAGATAACTTCTTCATCCCGGGATTCTGCTCTGAAAGTATATCCCCGTCACCCCATTTTCTGACACAGCCTCTCCCCTCAGCTCTCAGCCCTGCACCCCACTTCAGAATCGCCCCCTCCTGGCCCATGTCCTCCTCCAGCAGGCCCAGATCCCAACCTGACATTCCTACCCCCAAATCTTCCTGGCATTCTGAACCCCCAGCTGGCCTTGCTCACAGCAACCTTCCCGCTATAGAGGCAGGGCTGAGTGGCTGTGATGGGGACAGCAAAGCCTAGATGTTTCCTCTCTGGTCCTTCACAGAGAAGGTGACTGCTCTGTTCTAGGTCTGGGTGTGGGTTCCTCCAGCTCTGCAAAGAATCCTAGGCCGTGGTTCTGATGCTGGTCCATGGCCTTGGGGGGGTTGCCTCCCTCCACTGTCCCCTGGGTCTTCAGGGCCAGCTTTCAGGGTGGTCAGAACTCTCCCTAGTGGTGGGTGTTGCTCCTTGGGATTCTGACTCCTCATTTCTGATGGTGCCTTCTCAGATGGTGCCTTCTCAGGTCCTGCTCTGGCCCCCCTTCGTCCCCTCCCCCGGCTCCATCACGCATCGTGGATGACCTCACAGCTCCGTCCAATGGCCCAGCTCCAGGTTCCCATTTCCGTACGCCCCCCCAGACCTGGGCACCGCTCCTGCAAATCCTAAAGGGAGCTTCTTTCCCCCAAACTGGCCAGTGCTCCTGCATTTCCTAAGCCCCTGGGCTGGTGGAGTCATTGGGTATCTCCTAGGGTCTGGGGGCCACATCTAACGGGTGACCTGGCCCTGAAGGGTCCACCCAGTCCCCCTCAGGATTCTAGACAGTCCCTGTGTCCCTGGCATGCACCTGCAAGTTCTGGATCTGCCTGCAGGCAGCACACATATTGGAGATGGACAAGTATCAGAAGCCTAATGGCAGATGTGGGGGTCCAGCCACAGATGTCAAGGGTCTGTGGTTCTTGAGCAGGTCAAACACCACCCTAAGCGTTGAAGCCTTGGCCTTCACACTCACATGGCAGCTCAGACCCTCCGACCTGAAGATGGTCCATCCTAGCTACCTGAGAGCCCTCCTCGAGCGCTTTGAAGAAACAGATGCCTGTTTCCCTCACCCCACCCCCCGCTGAACTCCATCAGGGAAAAGGCTTAACACTCTTCATCTGTCACTTGCTGGGACAATGGCCACAGCCTTGGGTTTTTTGTTTTTTTTTTTTTAATCCAAGAAGGGGGTAGAATGATGCATTAGAGGTGCTCACCCTGAGCCTGGATCCCAGCCGGGGCTCAATAAATAAATATAACCCAGTGGAACAGAAGAGGCGTGATGGCTGCACCAGACTGGGGCACAGCACGTTCCCTGTGTGATCTCAGTTCTCAGGAAGCTACTCCAGTATCAGCCCAATTAACTAACAACAACAAAGACTGAGGCTCAGAGAGGTCAAGAGATGAGCCGAAGGCCACACGACCCGAAGTGGCAGAGCTGGATCTGAACAGGGTCCCCCCCTTTTTAATAGGAGGCACAAGTCTATAAAGTCTCCCGCTGTCTGAAATTGCTCCCCAGTCGCCATACCAAAGAGAACTCAATGACATGGGCTCAGAGTTCTGCTTTAGAAGCTTCTACAATTTAGCTCATGTTATGGGACATGGTTCGTGGGAATGAATTACAGAGCACCTGTCCCTCCACGTCCCCTCTCCTGTGGCAGCTAGAACAGAAAAACTGCCTAGTTAAGGAGGGGGTGGGGGAACCACCAGTAGCAGCAGCTTCAAAGTGGACCAATCATTGCAATGAGCAGCACTTAAAACCCTGCATCAAATCATTCCACCCCTCAGCACAGGATTTCCCAGCTCAGCACTGTGGCCACTGGGGCCAGATCACTCTTGGATGTGGGGCCTTCCCAGGCCCTGCGGGGTGCTGAGCGGCATCCCTGACCTCCACCTGCTTGACGCCTGGAGCACCTCCTAGTTGTGACAATCATAAATGGCTGAGACATCACTGAATGTCCCCTGGGGGCAAAGTCAGCTGTGGATGAGAGGCACTGCTTCGCCTTTTCTGGCGCTGCTGGTAAATTACAACCTCAACCTCATTTTCACACAATTCCCAGGAGACTTGTATGTGCATTAAAGTTTGGGAAGAGCTGCTCTAAGCCAGGGTATCTTAGTCTTAGCACCAGAGACTTTTGGGGGCCCATCATTCTCCATTGGGGGGGAGCGCCTTGGGTGCTGTGGGATGTGGACTATCCTCCACGGCCCCACCCAGTTGATGTCAGGAGCACTCTCATCTTGACGACCACACATAGCCTCAGACAGCACCAAGGGCCCCTGGGGCAGGACCGCTGCCAGGGAGAACCCCTGGTCAAAGGCCACCGCCTCGCCAGCACAGCATTTCCACATCAACCAAAACCCTGCTCCGTGCTCACAGCCTTGAACCTGCTTCCTATCACACAGCCGTCCTCGGGAAGACAAAGTCTCGGGTCCCAATCATCCTTGAGGCCCCCTCCTAGCCCCCGGAATGTTAGCCATCATGATCCTCTAGACATATTTTGGAGTGAGCAGGTGGAAGAGGGCCCTGCTGAGTGGGGCTGCCCCTGGTGCTGCCCACCTTCACCAGGCTGGCCGCCAGCTCTGCCTTCCACTGGAGGGTCTCTGGCCCCAGGGTCTCAGGCTCAGTTTCTTTTCTTCTTCTTTCCTTTTTCTTTTCTTTTTTGACCACCTGCAGCACATGGAGCTCCCGGGTCAGGGATCAGACCAATCTAGGCCGCAGCTGAGCAATGCCAGATCCTTAACCCACTGTGCAGGGCTAGGGATCGAACCTGTGTCTCAGTGCTCCCAAGACGCCACCAATCTCGTTGTGTTGGGTGCAGTTTCACTGGTGTCCTGCTTTAGTGTTATGGCAGGTGGGGAAGGTACTGATTTAACCGTCCCCTCTCCACTGTCCAAGTCATCAGAGCACCCCACACAGCAGAGGGAGGAGGATGACAAGGGACAGGCCTGGAGCTTCCTCATTGACAGCATCTTCTGGAGTGAGTCTGGTGACAACCCAGCACAGGATGGTGCTGCCTGGCACCAGGGCACTTCCTGTCCCCCTCACCATCTCCAGGGACGGCCAGTAACGACAGGTGACAGGCAGTACTTCTGTGATGGATCTGGGTAAGACGAAGCTGGCTTTATCTTACCAACAGCACACCCGGGACCCACTAGTTTACCCCCACCTCCCCTCTCCATTGTCACTTTACCTAAAAATGAAGAACTTCCACTTGAAATCACGGCACTGGAGGGGCCTTAAAATCTCCTAGCACAGCTCTTTCACCACATGGAGGAATGATCTAACCCAGAGACCTTAGGTGCCCAAGCTGCAAGGTCTGATGTGGGGGGAAAGAAGTTCCATGGGAAACTTTTTAAATGATCGATTTAAAAAAAAAAATTTAAAAATCAGGATACAATTCCTGAAAAAATGACTGGCCTAAACTGGGACCAGGGAGTTCCCTGGTTGCCTAGTGGTTAAGGACAGAGCATTGTCACCACTGTCGCAAGGGTCACTGCTGTGGTTGGGGTTCAATCCCTGGCCCAGGAACTTCCGTATACTGTAGGCATCTCTAAAAAAACAAAACAAAATAAGAACAAAACTAAAAAACTAAGACCAAGTACGAAACAATTTTCTGGATTGCAGAATATCCTTTCTTTTGGAAGGATCTACCTTTCTTAGTGTAAAATGATCTACAACTATCCTGCTGCAACTGGCTGTGGGAAGAATCATGGTTTTTTGATTTTTTTAAGGGCTATTCCTGCAGCACATAGAAGTTCCCAGGCCAAACCACGTCTGTGACCTATACCACAGCTCACGGCAACGCTGGGTCCTTGACCCACTGAGTGGGGTCAGGGATCAAACCCATGTCCTCATGGATCCTAGTCAGTTTCATTTCCACTGAGCTACAATGGGAACTCCCAGAACCATGTACTCTAATTAATCTTTGGGGGAATCTTCATGTAAGTCAGAACTTACTCATTTTGATTCCAGCAACACTTGATGTAACTGGATTTTAATTACTGCATCTAATAGGGATGGCAGCTAATAAGTTTTTTTTAATAGCTTGCTTTATTTATTATAGAACACAGACGCCATCCTATTATAAGTTTGGGTTGCAAAGGCAAATGGGGAAAGTTGTTCAGATACTTTAAAATCATCACAAGACATTAGCTAGAAGGCTGGTACAAAGGAGCAGTCAACATGTGGTTCGTTGGGGCATTCAGCCACAGAGCGGATCATCCTTCAAAAAGAAACAAAAATGCAGACGACTAAGCAAGTCTCCCCACGAGGGCTGTTTTACTGACTGTGGGCTGCTGTGTTCTGATACAGACGGCGCTTCTGTGGTTGCTGCTGCATTAGTCAGATGGACTGCACTTGAGATGAATAAGGCAGGATCGAATCCCCACCAAAAACTTGCCCTGACTAACATTTCTCAATTTATAGCCCTAGCTGGTGGGCGGGGGTGGAGGGTGGCGCAGGGAGGAGGGAAAGAAATGTGTCACCAGCTTTGAATGACTACCAGGAGCCATGTTTACCTAAGCAACGGACCCGGTAAACAATCGCTATCTCTAGTGGAGGAGTGACACTGTTTTGATCAAAATCCACCCCAATGGCTGCAAAGTGCCCCTCAGCAGAGTGAGGATTTAGTGGGAACCTGTTGGCTTCCCCTAATAAGCCTGATGGTCCCACTGCCCCGAGTGTCAGTTCCAAACTTCTTAAGAGCAATATTGAAGAACCGGAGGTTGGGGGTCCAGTTTTCATCACCAGCCAACCTCGAATGTGACTGTCTTTGCCTGTGAGCTGTCAGGGTTCAACGCCTGGCTTTTCTGATATTCTTGAGCAACAGGAGTAAAAACTTCATGCTGAAAAGCGTCTGAGGAGTTGCTGCTTATCAGTGACATGTGTTAAGTAGGTTGGACAGGTAATGATTTTATAAACACAAGGAATTAGATCAAAAAAGACATTCCACTTAAGTCTGAAATAAGTCTCCAGTTGAGAGTGGTCTAGGACATGTTCAAGTGGCTAAAAGTTTTTCCCCAACAGCTCCTCTTGATTTATACAGATGAGATGTCAATGTGACAATAAGCTTTCTTCGAAGTAGACCCCAGGTGGACCCAGGTCTACCTGTCGTGGCAAATTAAACATCATTTCACCAGAGAAAAATATATGCAGATGTTCAATTAAAACCTGGAGTCCACAGTCCTGGCGCTGTTTGCCGGCCCTCATTGTTTGCTGAGTAACAACGGTTGCCAGGGACGACGCAGTCCACTCCCGTCTCCAAGAGCCTGTTGCCGGGCAACGGCGAGAATACTTCCCAAACCAAACAATGTCATCCCCGGAGCAATCCCCTCTATCTCACATTAACCAGATCTAAAAAAAAACCCTCCCAAATATGTAATCTATTATTTTCAGAAGCCCGAAGAGAAAGGCAAATAATCTCCTCTCTATAGTAACCAAGGGGAAAACAGTTTACCATATTTGTTCTGAAATAACAAAACCCAAGAAGGACCAACTCTCTCCTCGGAAAGCATCCCAGGAGGGACTTGTTCAATCCTTCCTAGCGCTGGGAGGAGAAAGTGCCTTTTTCTCCAAGAGGAAAGAATTTATTTATCATCAAGCAAACAATATGGGGCAGCTCAGAGCTGCACCCAGGTTTTCCGTGCAGTGATTAGACAAACTGAAACAACCCAGGGATTAAGCTATTTGAAAAACACGTAAGAACAGAGGAGTAGATACCTAATTAAAAAGACTTTTGAGAACGTCAACTGCGCATGAAATAGGTACAAATAGAACTGTGGATTCAGCATTAGAAACACCTCCTCGGACCGTCCCGGAAGAAACTTGCAGCATCTGGCGCCCCGGTGCCTGCTCTTGCTGCCCCACTCAGAGAGGGGAGGCTTTTGGAAGAGGAAGCCAGGCCATATCGGGGCCCCCAGATGGCAGGAAGCACAGGAACACACAGCCCCGGAAAGAGGCGGCAGGGAGGTCCCTTGAGTTGGCTAATCTTGACCCGCAGAGAAAAGAAAATGAGTTGAACTCAAAGCCAACAGGGCTTTAGCTCTGCGGAGCAGTGCGGGCTGCACATGGACCCTCGAGGCTCTGGGACGGGGAAAGGGAGAGGGCAGCACCCTGTCTTTCTTACAAGGGGAGCGTAGAGTTCTAGGCCATGGTCTTATTTTGGGAAGGGCGGCCAAGGATCTTAAAACATGAGGACTGAATGGGAAGCATGTGGCTTCAGTGACAAGGGTCAACATTTGATTGATTGATTGATTGATTGATTTTGCACAGAAACTCTGTCTTCTTAAGGTGGCAGCCGGGAGTTGCTCCTGTTATAAGCAGGACAGAATGGATGCGTGTGCCTGAGAAGGGAAGGTGGATTCCCATGCTGTTAGCATCTGAACCTGGGCTCCAGGGAGACCAGGAATTTGAGGCCAGACTCTTGGGCTGTTACCTCGTAGCTAAGTGGTAATGTGGACTGGTGACTATGCTGATCCCTAGTTCTGGAAATAAGACACCAGCAGCCGACAGCATGGGAGTCACCAGGGACACTGTGCAGTCTGCCTGGACTCCCCATCCAAAGGGAGGCTCTGACATGCGGTTGTGAGTACCCCAAACCCCATCTCTGGAAAGAGGACTGACATGTTGTGTTATTGCTATTCACTGATTTCAATAAAAAAACACTGAATGAATGCCTAACCTGGGCCACTCGTTGCCCAGGAGTCAAAGCAGACCCAATTCCCTTCCCTTACGGAGATTATACTCTAGTAGGTAGTGGGGGGATGGGGGTAGTAAAGAAAATGAATAAGATAAATATAAACTATGTCAGATGATGACAGATGCCAAGGGGAGAAATGGAACAAAGACAGAGGCTGCTGGGGTGGGGCTGCAATTTTTACAGGGCTGTCATATGTGCCACCCCGCCCCAGAGAAGACTCATCAAAGAGATGAGGGAAGTGAGGGGCAGAACTTTTCAGGTATCTGGGGGAAGAGCATTAGTGGGGAGGGAACAGTCAGTGCAAAGGCCCCAAGGTGGGACCATACCTGGCTGGGGATGAGAGCTCAGTGAACCAGGAGACAAAGAAGAGGAAAAAGTCCATGCAGACCATCACAGGGGCTTTGGCTTTTGCTGAAGGTGAAATGGAAGCAACCAGAGGGTTTCAGCCCAGGAATGATCTGATTTGACTTTCATTTTAACCAGGTCCCTCTGGCTGCTGAGTTGAGAAAAAGTGAAGAAAGAAAAGGGTGGAAGCAGAGAAAGCATTTAAGAGGCCACTGAGATAATGCAGCTGAGACATGGTGACAAGGTCCAGCCTGGGTGACAGCACAGAGGGGCTCGAAGCAGTCAGATTCTGGATAAATACTACAGTCAGCAGAATTTGCTAATAGGTTGGATGTGGAGTGTGAGAGAAAGGAGTCAAGAGTCTGTCAAAGATTTTTTTTTTTTTGCCTTTTCTAGGGCTGCTCCTGCGGCATATGGAGGTTTCCAGGCTAGGGGTCGAATTGGAGCTATAGCCGCTGGCCTATGCCAGAGCCACAGTAGCTCGGGATCTGAGCCACGTCTGTGACCTACACCACAGCTCACGGCAACTCTAGATCTTTAACCCACTGAGCAAGGCCAGGGATCGAACCCGCAACCTCATGGTTCCTAGTCGGATTTGTTAACCACTGCACCATGACGGGAACTCCAGATTTTTTGTAATTAAAAGGACAAGATCAGGAAAACTGAAGGAGAAGCAGGCCTGTGGTACACACAGGAGTTGAGTTTTAAAAGTGTGAGAGGCTCAGACATCCAAACTGGGATGCTGAGAAAGCAGATATTTAAGTGAAGGTCTGAGGGGCAAGGAGTAAGCTGGAGCCCTCAGTGCATAGGGGATGTGGGCTGGAGCCATCAGAGTATAGAGGATGTGGGCTGGAGCCAGCAAGGTATAGATGACATGGGCTGGAGGATCAGAGTTGGATGACATGGGCTGGAGTCATCAGTGTATAGAGGATGTGGGCTGGAGCCAGCAGTGTACAGACGACATATTTAAAGCTATAAGCCTGGATGAGCTCATCAAGGAAGAGTAGAGAAGAGGCCCAGGGCTGGGCTCTTCCATTCTCTATCATTCAGAGACCCTAAAAAAGACGAAAGCTAGCAAAGGAGCCTGAAAAGAGAAGGCCAAAGAAGTACAAGCAAGTGGTATCTAAGTGAACTGGGGGCTGGGAAATGACCACTGGATTCAGTGAAGTAAATAGAGGTCACTGTGACCATGACAGGGTAGTTCCAGGGGAATGGTGTGGGCAAAACCCACCGGAATTGGGGTAGATTCAAGAGAGACCAAGAAACATGGCACTGGAGACCCAGGAGCAGACAAGTCTTGAAGAAGATTCTCTGCTGGAATGAGAAGAGGGACGGAGTACAGCTGGAAGGGGAGGTCTGCTGAGAAAGGGCTTCTGAAAATGGAAGACATAACTGCAGGTGTGTATCATGATGGGCAGGACCCATTGGGAAGGGACTGACTCAGGAGAGAGGGGGGAGAATGGCTGGTGGCGTGTCATTGTGTAGATGGGAAGGGACTAGAAGTCCTGCAGAAGAGAGGAAGGCCTGGCCAGAGCTAGGTGCATGGATGTTTGTCCACCAGCCCAGGACAGGAGGCAGAGCCTCTGCCCGGATGCTGGTGTCACCGAGTCATAGATGGGTGCCCCCAAACCTGAAAAGTCTCCTTGGGGAGCTCTGGGTCCTCAAACCCATTTCTTAGCTGTGGGATCCCTTCATTATGATTCTGCTCTGGAGCGAGAGCTGGACGTGGCACATGACAGGTCACTCAGGTCTCCAGACTCACAGCAGAGCCTCTGGCACACCCTGGGCTTGAAAAGGTGAGCTATAGCTGGGAATGAGCCCACAGACTGGGCCCCAAGCTTCAAAGCACCATGTGACCACGGCAGGAGGCGGGGCCTGGAGAAGGTGCTTAAGTCAGGAGGGCGGAGCCCTCAAGATGGGATTAGTGCCCTTATCACAGAGACCCCAGAGAGCTTGCTCCCCCTTATATGTCATTTAAAGACACGGCAAGATGTCTGTGACCCAGAGAGGTCCCCCGTGGATCATACTAGCCCCCCTGATCTCAGACTTCTAGCTTCCAGAACTCTGAGCAATCAATTTCTGTTGTTTATAAGCTGCCTAGTCTGTGGTATTCTGACACAGGAGCTTGAAACGGATCGAGACAGACCAACAGCCACCCCCAGCCTCCTGGTTCCCCCGTAACGGTCTAACAGAAGCCCTGCCCTTCATGTTTACACACGTTTTGTCCTTTTCATTGTTCTCTGTGATGACTATTTACCTCTTTGGAAATCTACCAACATGGCTGATCCTTCCATGTCCAAGTATTACTAGAAAATCGCTTTAATACATCTATTTTTCTTGCCACGTCAACATCCAAGTACGCACCCTTAAATGAGAAGAAGCTCTAGGGTCGCAGAGAAAAATAAATCGTAGTTCTTGCTAAGTCATGCTTCAAATATGCAAGATTACTGAGAAATGTAAGATAAATGAGTGAGGCCAGGAATCTTGCTGTGAGAGTTTCAAGAGCCAAGTTCTCCCGCTCTGGGCAACGCAAGGCCTCAGGCCAGCTCGCAGAGCCCTTGCCTGTCTCAAGGGGGAAGGACCCTCCACTGCTTGAAAGTGATCACCAGTTTCTGGGCTACAGGTGTATTTTGAGTGGCCCAGGACTGAGAAATCTAGCCTGAGATCCCTTCAGCAGCACCCAGGGATCTCTGAAGAAATGAAAATAAAGCATCACAAGGCAAAATTAGGAATAATGATCCTACCCGCCATCTCCTCTCTCATCTCGAACCCCCATCTGATCCTAGGGGCAAAAAAGGACATTCTATTTCTGGCCCTGTGAAAGTTTCAGCCCCAAAGCCAGACCTCAGAGTGCTCTGAAAAAGGGAGCAAAATGGGTTTTTTTGGTTGTCGTTGTTAAACCCATTATTCTTTTTGTTGTTTGCTTTTTTGGCTGTAGCCCCAGCATGCAGAAGTTCCCAAGCTAGGGATCAAACCTGAGCCACAGTAATGACAACAGGGATCCTTAAATGGTGGGCCACCAGGGAACTCCTTGCACCCATTATTCTAATTAAACCCAAAGAAGAAATCTTGGAGGTGTTTCAGATTTTAAGCCTAACTAATTCTAAGAAGATACATTAAAATTGATTCCATTTTATTTTTTATTTCTTTGGCCACCCTGTGGCAGATGGAGTTCCTGGGCCAGGGATAAGATCTGAGCTGGAGTTCCAACCTATGCCTCAGCCATGGCAATGCTCAATCCCCAACCCACTGTGCCGGGGCGGGGATCGAACCTGCATCCCAGCGCTTCCAAGACATCACTGATCCCACTGTACCACAGCAGGAGCTCCTGATTCCATTAGAAAGGCATTCTCGTCAAAAGCTTGGTTGGGAGGGAGGAAATAATATTTTTGAAATTTAAAGAGGCACCAGAAGACCTGGAAAATATTTTAAATGACTTTCCTGTTATATCAAGACTTGAGATGAGTCTTGATTTTTCTCAGGAAATATAACTTCTACAGGTGCAGGGCCGGGCAGGACCGGGACCGGGATGCCAGCAAGCAGCCCAGGGCTCCGACAAACACTCAGCTTTGTTTAGTTCTGGTTTTGGCATCTCCATTCCCAGCCCCGTATTAGGTCAGTTCCCAAAACAGAGCAAAAGATAATTTGGGGGGAAAAATGGAATAAAATGTTCTAGCTCTGCTTGAAAGGTGGAAAGAGAAACAGATGAGGACTCTGAAACATAACTCAGGTGATGGTGGATGGGAATTCCCATCCT
This sequence comes from Phacochoerus africanus, assembly GCF_016906955.1. Lineage (NCBI taxonomy): Eukaryota > Metazoa > Chordata > Mammalia > Artiodactyla > Suidae > Phacochoerus > Phacochoerus africanus. The sequence goes on along the minus strand of NC_062547.1, from coordinate 73,141,991 downwards.
TCCTCCCCCTCCTCTCTCTCTCATTCAAAATTTGCCTTGGTGGTGGGAGAGGAGAAAAGGGGCATCATCACTAAAGGATATGGGTTTCTTTGAGTGGAGGGGGTAATGGAAATGTCTTAAGATTGCAGTAATTGGCTGCACAGTGAAAAACCACTGAGCCACCACTACCAACCACAAAAAACCTGGGAGTGGACATGGGGAGTTCCTGCCATGGTGCAGTGGGTTGAGAATCTGACTGCAGCAGCTCAGGTTGCTATGGTGGCTCAGGTTCGATCCCTGGCCCAGTGCAGTGGGTTAAAAGATCCTGGGTAGGTTGCAGCTGCATCTCAGATTCAATCTCTGGCCCAGGAATTTCCATATGCTTCAGGTAAGGCCATTAAAACAAACAAACAAAAATTTTGGCTTTGAACAAAGAGCCACCTCTCAAACCTTCCCAAGTCCTAATATTGGCCCCAGTTCCTCTTCTAGAAGTCCCAGCAGCTTGACCACCATGGCATTTTAAAAGCATTTCCCACCATTTCTTTCTTGCTTGCTTGCTTGCTTGTCTTTTTAGGGCCAAATCCACGGCATATGGAGGTTCCCAGGCTAGGAGTCTAATGGGAGCTGTAGCTGCTGGCCTACACAACAGCCACAGCAACATGGGATCCTCCATGTCTGCGACCTACACCACAGCTCACGGCAACACCAGATCCTTAACCCACTGAGCAAGGCCAGGGATCGAACCTGCATCCTCATGGTTACTAGTCAGATTTGTTTCCACTGAGCCACGATGGGAACTCCCATTTACCACCATTTCAGGATAAAAAAAATTTTTTTGGCTGGTGTCATGTGGAAGTTCTTGGGCCAGGAAGCAAACCCACATCATGGCAGTGACCCATGCCACAGCAGTGACAACACTGGATCCTTAATCCACTGACCCACCAGGAAACTCCTCGATCCTCTTTTTTATGACACAAATGTCATGCTTAGGATTAGATTAAATGTGGATGGCTGAGCTCCATAATTTGAGGATCTAGGCACCTCCCCCAGCTGTTGCTCAGCTTGAGCCAATTAAAAGAGCATCCTTGAGGCTGCAAGATGGCAATAGGAAGCAGCCAGATTCTTCCATCTCTATTGAATAGAAAGTACTTGTTTCATCCTTACACATGAATGACCATGGACAACCACATAAGGACCTCCTGGTAACCTCTAGACAGGCCTGCCTGGGTGGCAAGGGCTCTGCTCAGTGCCCTGGTCAAGGCTGACACGCAGGAAGACGGAAGATGGATGGGGGCAGCCCTGCCCGAAACAGCTGACCCTGGCCGACAGACATGGGCTGCTGGGACCACAAGGGACAGACGTGGAGCCGATGGATTCCTGCCTGTACCATCAGGGGAAACTACCCCGGACCTCTGTATCTTCCCTTGGACACACGACACCAGCAAAGGAACGCAATGGCTTAAAGCAGGTGCCTGGATCCAAAGCCTGGACCCTCCGTTTGCTGGCTGGGTGACCTTCAGCCAGTGACTTAATAAACCTGTCTGAGTTTCCACTTTCTTTCTTTCTTTCTTTTTTTTTTTTTTTGGCGTTTTAGAGCCATACCTGGGGCATATGGACGTTCCCAGGCTAGGGGTCCAATCAGAGCTGTAGACGCCAGCCTACGTCACAGGCACAGCAATACCAGATCCGAGCTGCGTCTGCGACCCACGCACAACTCAAGGCAAGCCCAATCTTTAACCCACTGAGCGAGGCCAGGGATCGAACCCGTGTCCTCATGGATATTAGTCGGGTTCATTACCACTGAGCCATGACAGGAACTCCCTGAGTTTCCATTTCTTTACCCGTAAACAGAGAAGATAAGTCTTGTCTGCCTCTGTGGGTCGCAGTGGTAAATAAAATGAAGCCTACAAAGCTCAGGGTTCCCTTGCTGGCCCAGCACACAGTAGGTACTCAGTAGGTGTTAATTAGTGTCATCCTGACTCATCTCATTCTAACGCAAGCAAGACCAGCTGCTGGGTTTCGCCTATTTAAATATCTGAAACCCTAAAAGCAGTTGTGCATGATTTCAAAACAAACAATCGAGATAAACGCTTGAGGGAGCGCCCAGAGCTCTGTGCTGCCTTCATTCCAGGGCATATTTGCGGGGTTCGTCATTTGGGCCAAACACTTCATACTCACTTCTCTCCCAGCATCATGCCAAATGCAGCAGCAACCCTTCCAGGCAGACACTGCAGCACCGCTGTTATAAAAACGACATTTTACCATCTGCCCCCTTCCCCTTCTCAGAAACCCTGTCCTTCTATTGTGACACCTCAGAGCAGTATATTTTCCTTCCCATAAGTTGCATTCCCCATAAGGAGATCCTTTTTGCTTTGCCTTCTTTGCCTCAAGTTTCTGGGGTTTGCATCTGAGTGGGAGGTCTCTCCAGTGCCAAGTCAAAGACAGGTGATGGCGCCTGCAGTGTCCCCATGGTGGATGCAGAGTCAAGGAGCACTGGGGTGGGGGATGGGGTGTGGATTCTCTCTTGAGAGCAGGGTCTGCTTCTGCCTCTGCAGAAAATGACCCCTGAGCATCCTGGAGACCCAGGATATGTCTCCTGCATAGTCAGAGGAGGAATAGCTAGTTGAAAGTCAGGTGTCTTTTTTCCCCATCTCGGAACGTATCCTACAGAAACACTCACATCCGGAACATACAAACACCTTTCACCAGTGTGCAAAACAGCAGGATTTGTAATAGCCTCAAAGTAGAGACAATTCAAATGTCTGTCAGCTGATTAAAAAAATGAAGTCCATTCACACAGTGAAATATTATGCAGCCAATAAAGTAGCGAAGCACTGACACACTTGTGGATAGACCTTGAGAACACGATGCTCACTGAGAGATGCAGACACAGAAGGACACACAGTTTAAGATTCTATGGATGGGGAGTTCCCGTCGTGGCTCAGCAGTAAATGAACCCGACTAGCATCCATGAGGATGCAGGTTCCAGTTCGATCCCTGGCCTCGCTCAGTGGGTTAAGGATCAGGCGTTGCCATGAGCTGTGGTGTAGGTTGCGGATCCCAAGTTGCTGTGGCTGTGGCATAGACCGGTGGCTACAGCTCCAATTGGACCCCTTGCCTGGGAACCTCCATATGCCGCGGGTATGGCCCTAAAAAGACAACAACAACAACAAAAATTCTATGCTTGGGAAACGTTCAGAACAAGAAGATCCATGGAGATGGAGAATGGGTGAGTGGTTGTCAGGGCCTGGGGAAGGCAGGTGGGTAGTGATCATTAATGGCCATGGGGTTCTTTATGGGTGATGAGAATGTTCTGGAATTAGTGGTAATGGCTGCATTCTCTAGCTATACCCAAACCCACTGAACTCTATAGTTTATTTTTATTTATTTATTTATTTATTTATTTTTGACCAAGCCTGCAACATGTGGAAGTTCTCAGGCCAGGGACTGAAACTTTGTCACAGAACTACCAGGTTAAGGATGAGGGAACTCCACCAGGGAACTCCAGAACTGTATACTTTATTTTTATTTTATCTTTTTTCTTTTTGTGGCCACACTTGTGGCATATGGAAGTTCCCGGGCTAGGGATCAAATTGGAGTTGCAGCTGCAGGCCACAGCCATGGCCACAGCCACAGCCACATGGAATCCTACACCCCAGTGTGTAGCAAGGCCAGATTCTCAAGCAACTGAGCAAGGCCAGATATCGAACCTGCATCCTCATGGACACTATGTTGGGTTCTTAACCCACTAAGCCACCAAAGGAACTCCCAAAAGTGTACACTTTAAATGGGCCAATTTTATGGTACATAAAATACATCTCAATAAAGTTGTTTTAAAAAAAAGAGATAAATGGGCAACATATCCCTAGTGGCATTACCTGAAGTCACAAAAAGCTGAAAACTTAAATGTCCACCAATAGGGAAAACATTAAATAAATTAAAAAACATGAAATAAATCCTTGCTGTAATACCATGATGCTATTGAAAAGAACAAGGTACCTTCTTCAAGAAACATCTCCAAGATATACAGCGCCAGCCACAGAGCAGACTTGCAAATATTTGAGGAATGAATCTATGTAAGAAAATGCAGCTATGTATGCTATAAACTAGGCAAATTCATTAAAAAGGTCCAAGAGGACACACATTGTATTCTTACAAAGAGGTGAGGGAGACATTAAGATTAGAGAGAAACTTACACTTCTCTCTCTCTTCCTTTCTTTTTTTCTGGGTGCAACCCAGGACATGTTCCCAGGCCAAGGATCTAACCCTTGGCACAACATCAAGTCCTTAACCCACTGAGCCACAAGGGAGCTCTAGAAACTTACATTTCTTAATGACTTCTGCAGGTGACAGTCCTTTACAGAAATACGATTTTTGTATTACTTACATATCATTTAAAATGTGTGATCCATTTGTAAGCACTCAAAGGCAAGTCAGTGCTTGTAAACGTGCAGGCTGCTTGTTCAGGGAATAATACTACTTGGTTTACTGTATGCTGCCACTCTTGTGATTGGAGCTTTTAATAGTAATTCAACATTGAACATTAAAAGGAACCATACCAGATAAACCAGCTGTGGTACATTCACATAAGGGAATTAGACTCTACAGTAAAAAGAACAAAAAAAATATTTTTTTGGCCAAGTTCACTACATGAGGAAGTTCCTGGGCCAAGGACCACAGCAAGAACCAAAGCCACAGCAATGACAATGCCAGATCCGTAACCTGCCGAGCCACCAGGGAGCTCCCCCAAAGAACAAACTCTTGCAACCCACATTAGCATGATGAGTCTCAGATATATTATACTGAGTGACAGAAGCCAGTCTCAAAAGCTGTACGCTGTGACACTTGTGGGGGAGATAAAACTATAGGGCCCAGGACAGAGCAGGGGTGGCCAGGGGACAGAGTGATGGTCTGGCTGCAGATGGGCAGCTCAAAGGAGTGCACTAGGGAGTTGGAACTGCTCTCTGCCCTCTGGTTGAGGGATAGTTACAAGAATCTGTGCAAGTATAAAAACTCAGCAGGTGCACCCTGACTGCATATGAATGGAAACTATGAATGAACAAAAGGAACAGAGGTACTGAGTGCCAGGCACCGCTACAGGCTCTGAGGATTCAAAGGTGATGACAGCCCTGCTCTTGTGGCACCAACATCCTCGGGCAGGGAGCAGTCAGACACGAAATCAGTCACCAGATACACAGGGTTAGTGCAGAGAGAGCCAAAGGGACAGAACCTGAGGTGGTGGGGATGGGGCGGTGTGGGGGGGAACCTCTCGACAGGACAGTTAAAGATGCTGTGGAGGATGGCACTGACCTGAGATCAGGCCAGGCGTGGGGAGATGTGGGAGAGAGCACTCCTAGCACAGGGAGTAGCAGGTGCAAAGATCCTGGGGCAGAGGAGGGCAGGGGGATTAGAGACATCAGCAGAGACCCCAAGGTCACCACAGAAGTCTGAGGTTTACTCTGGCTCCTAAAGAAGCCCCACGTGGGGACACACTGTGATCCCACTTATGTTCTTAAAAGAGCCCTGCTGGAGTTCCCTGGTGGCCTAGATGTTTGAAGAACTGGCATTGTCACTGCTGTGGCATGGGTTTGATCCCTGGCCTGGGAACTTCCATGTGCCATGAGTGTGGCCAAAAAAAAAAAAAAAAAAACCCTCTTTCCAGACTATTAGGAGAAAGCATGAAAGCTGAAAAACCAGGAAGAAAGCTCCCATGCCATCTACCATTTAAACATTTTAATAATAATTAATGCTTCTTAAGTTCCTAATTGAGCTTCTTAAGACCTATGCATTGAAGCTGAGCAGGAACTATGCCCTTTTATAAAGAGGCCAAGTAATATTAACACCAGTAAATGAAGGGTTAACTAATTAAGTATTAAGTTAACTTGAAAGGTAATGATGGCCTCTACAATTTTTTCTTTCTTTGTCTTTTTCTGTTATTTAGGGCTGCACTTGTGGCATATGGAACTTTGGAAGCTCCCAGGCTAAGGGCTGAATCAGCTGCCAGCTGCAGCCACCAGCCTACACCACAGCTCATGGCAACGCCAGATCTTTAACCTACTCAGCGAGGCCAGGAATCAAACTCGCAGCCTCCAGGATATTAGTTGGATTTGTTTCTGCTGGGCCGCAACAGGAACTCCCAGCCTCTACAATTTTAATGTGGGTAATTACACACTTAGTAAATCATCACAGCCCACAAGCACCAGCTTGTTTGTGTTTGGTGTTAATTGTCCCTATGGACTTATAAATACCATTATCCAAAAATTAAACACTTCACGAGTGTACATTCATTTTTTAAAAGGGCTCAGAAGAGAGAAGACAGAGGAAATGGACATGGCGTTGGATCCGTAGTTTGGTTATAGTCACTGTTAGGGGTCAGGGTAGTAAATTATTGGGGGTTGGCAAACTTTCAATAAAGAGCCAGAGAATAAATTTTTTGGCTTCACCCTAAGGTCTCTGTTGAGGCTACTGCAATCGTCACCATCTCTAGAACACTGTCTAGAACCTTAGACAAGGAATAAGCCCAACTGAGGTCACAGGCCGACTGGAGCCTAGAGCAGTGCAAATCGGAAGTAAATCGGCAATACTGATCCTATCTTTAAAATTTTGATATTTTTCCTATCAAGGATTTTTTGGCATTCACTTTGTTTTGTTTTGTTTTAAATACCACATTAAAATATTATATCCCGGTGGCTGAGTTTTCTTTGGCACTGCCTCTCCACCCCCACCACCCTCCCCAATCTTGTGCCCGAGGGGTCTCACTTGCCTCTTCCAGTCCCGACCCTGGAGCTGTTTGGATAAAACTTTATTTATAGATATTGAAATTTGATTTTCATTAATTCTACCGTGTCACCAAATATTCTTCTTTTGATTTGTTTTCAACCATTGGAAAATGCAGAAAATATTCTCAGCTTGCAGGACCTACTGAAAAACAGGCAGCATGCCAGATTGGGCCCCTGGGTATAGTTTGCAGAGCTGTTTTATTATTCTTTTTTAATTAAAAAAATTTTTTTTTTATTTTTAGCTGAGTCTGAGGCATGTGGAAGTTCTGGGCCAGGGATCGAACACATGCCACAGCTTCCACCAGAGCTGCAGCAGTGACAACACCAGATCCTTACCATGCTGAGCCTCCAGGACATCCCTTGCTGACCTGTTTTAGATGGTCATTTAAGAAACATGTCTTACTCATCTTTTTAAATTTTTTTTCATTAAAATTTTTTAATGAAAAAATTTTTTTAACTAAACAATTTTTTTTTGGCTTTTTTTTTGGGGGGGGAGGCGTACCCAAGCATACGGAAGTTCCCAGGCTAGGGGTTGAATCAGAGCTACAGCTGCTGGCCTACACCAGAGCCACAGCAACAGCAATGGGGAATCCAACCACCTCTGTGACCTACCCCACAGCTCACAGCAACGCCGGATCATTAACCCACTGAGCAAGGTAAGGGATTGAACCCGAATCCTCATGGATACTAGTCGGGTTCGTTGCTGCTGCACCACGACAGGAACTCCTTTCATAAAAAATTTTTTTAATTAAAAATTTTTAATCATTTTTATATTCACATAAAAATACCTGCTATCAAATGTGCACTCAGAATAAGCCAATCTTATTTTCTTCCTTTATGACATTCCTTCTTGCCTCCAGGTCCCCAAACCCACCAGCATGCATGCTCAGAACACCCCAAGAGGTCTTGGGGTTTGGTGCAGGGAACACCCATGAGTGACCTGGACCGGCCCTCATCTGCCCCCACCCCTGCTTTCCTCATTAGGAAGGACTAGAAAAGTATTACACAAAAGTACAATCTTCCCAAGTGAGGGTGTGGAAGCGAAATGGGTTAACGACTCAATCAACTATTACATGACCACACACAAGGGGAATCTTCAGGGCCTTTACTAAAGCTGTGATCCCACAGTCCTACAGGACTTAGGAGATAGAAACTACCAAAGGATATGCCTCCTTTAGTGTACTGCTAGAGAATGCAACCACAGTAAAAGATTCACTGTTGTTAATTGCGGTAAATATATATCAAAATTCAACATTTTAATCAATTTTAAGTGCACAGCTCAGTGGCATTAAGTACATTCACATTGTTGTGTAACCATTCCTCACCATCTGTCTCCAGAACTCTCTCATCATTTTTGTTTTGTTTTGTTTTTTGTTTTTTGGCCACACCCACAGCAAGTGGAAATTCCCAGGCCAGGGATTGAACCCACGCCGCACTTGTGGTCTGCGTCACAGCTGCAGCAATACCAGATCCTTAACCCACTGCGCCGAAACGGAAGTGCCAAGAACTTTCTCATCTTCCCATACTGAAGCTCTGTCCCCTTTAAACACTGATTCCCTCAGCCCCTGGTACCCATCATCCTAGTTTCTGTCTCTATGGATCTGACTCTTCTAGAGACCTCACATGAGTGGAATCATACAATATTTATTCTTCTGTCACTGGCTTATTTCTCTGAGCATTATGTCCTCAAGGTTCATCCACATTGTGGAATGGGTCTGAATGACCTTCCTTTTGAAGGCTGAATAATAGTCCATGATATGGATAGACTACATTGTGTTTATCCATTTATCTGTTGATGGACTCAGGGTGTTTCCGTCTTTGGGCTACTATGAATAGCGCTGCTGAGAAGATGGGTGTATAAGTATTTATTCACAACTCTAGGTATTTTTTTTAATGGCCGCACCCCTGGTATATAGAAGTTCCCAAGCCAGGAATCAAACCTGTGCCATAGCAGTGACTCGAGCTGCAGCAGTGACAACACTGGATCCTTAACCTGCTAGGCCACCAGGGAACTCCATCTGTTTGTATTTCTTAACAATGAGTGATGTTAAGCATCTCTCCATGTGCTTATTAGCCGTTTGTATATCCTCTTTGGAGAAAGGTCTACTCAAATATTCGCCTATTTCTTAATTAGGCTAAGTATTTTTTTATTTCTTTTTTTCTTTTTTTGCTTGTTAGGGCCACACCGGTGGCATATGGAAGTTCCCAGGCTAGGGGCCAAATCGGAGCTGCAACTCACAGCAACCCCAGATCCTTAAACCCACTGAGCAAGTCCAGGGATTGAACCTGAGTCCTCATGGACACTAATCCGGCTTATTACCTGAGCCACGACGGGAACTCCCTAAGTGTTCTTTTTACTGTTGAGTTGCAGGAGTTCTTTATACAGTCTGAATATTAACCTCTTATTGGATACACAATTTTGCAAACTTTTTTTTCCCCATTCCACCAGTTGCCTTTTCACTCTGTTGATAACATCCTTTGAAGTACAAAGTCAACCTTTTTCATGATGTTTCATTTATCTTTTTTTTCTTTTGTTGCCTCCGCCTATGGTGTCATGTCCAAGGAATCACTGCCAAATTCAACGTCATGGTTTCCCTCTGTTTTCTTCTAAGAGTTTTATACTTTTAGCTCTTATATTTCAACCTTTCACCCATTTGAGTTAACCTCTGAACCTGGTGTAAGATAGATAAAGGTCCAACTTCATTCTTTTGTATGTGGATATTATTCGTTGAAAAGCCTGTCCTTTCCCCCATTGAATGGTCTGGGCACCCCTGTTGGGGTAAATTTTTATAACCAAGTAATTAAAGTTAAGTAACAATACATGAGGATCTGATCTTTCCAGAAAGGGCACCATAAAAGTGAATTTGTGAAAGAATCTAACATCAGTTATATATATATATATATATATTTGGCCTGTGACGTTCAGAAGTTCCTGGGCCAGGGACTGAACCCAAGCCACAACAGTGACAATGCCGGATCCTTAACCCGCTGAGCCACCAGGGATCTCCTCCCCTTCGGTATCAGTGGACATGTCCCTGCAGCCCTCTTATTCTTGCTTTCGGTGGGGACTTCCTTACTATTCTTTCCATGGCGAACTTGAGTGGAGCTTACACCCAGCACTCTACAGAGATACAAGGAAAACTCCTGCCTTTTCTGTTTACTACAAAGTTTTTGATTTTGACCTAAGTTTTGCCCTTCTATTTTTCAAAACCTGGAGAATACTTAGAAAGTGGTTTAAACTTGGCAACGTGCCTGTTCAAACAGCTACTGCAGGATCTTGTAACTGGGTCTTGAGGATTCCCCATGGGTTTCACTTCGGGGAATCTGTGAACTTGTACTTAAAATTCAAGTGGGGGAATGTGTGTCCATGGTTGCTCTTTGGGGAGAAATTCCCAACTTCCAACAGACTCTGAAAGAGGTCTGGACTGAAGAATAGTTAAGATACACTGGGCTACATGTCTTCTTCTTTTAACTTAGGTTCACTAATGCAAGGACTCCAGTTAGACAAGGCTTGTACCATCCATGCAGGTGAGTGGTCCTTAGAAGAAAGTGACAGAAATAGTTTGCATTCAGGAGGGGCCAGAACATTGCCAGTGGGCCCCAATCAAATGTGGCAGAGACATGATGCCAGGTGGGTCGGTCACAGGAGGGGAGGCTGCCGGGCCTGGATGTTGGGGAGTGGGGACAGAAAGGCACAGCCTCACAGACACAAAAGGCAAAGGGATGGATGTGGCCAAAACAAGATTCCTTTTTTTCCCCTTTTTCAGCCATGTACACAGCATGCAGAAGTTCCCAGGCCAGGGATCAAACCCATGCCACAGCAGCGACCTGAGTTACAGCAGTGACAATGCCAGGTCCTTAACCCGCTAAGCCACACAGGAACTCCCCAAGATTCAATTACAGCAAATAGGAGAATACAGTAAATATTACTCCCTCTGACTTAAAGGAAAAAATGTTAAACACTGCTAAAAAGTCTAGGGGTTCACAGAGTTCCCATTACGGCTCAGCGGTAACAAACCCAAAGAGTATCCATGAGGACACAGGTTCAATCCCTGGCCTTGCTCAGTGGGTTAAGGATCCAGCTGCTGTGAGCTGTGTGCAGGTCACAGACAGGGCTCAGATCCCATGTGGCTGTGGCTGTGGTGTAGGCTGGCAGCTGTAGCTCCGATTGGACCCCTGGCCTGGGAACTTCCATATGCCTCAGATGCAGCCCTAAAACAAACAAACAAACAAAAAGTCTAGGGATTCATACATCTCCCAATCAGCATTGTATTGAGACATACACACTGGTCAGATATAACAAGTGCTGTGTGTGAGGCCAGCCTTCAGTTAACTTTTCCTGTAAAGGACCCAATAGAAAATATTTCAGGGTGAGGTGTTCTCTGTTAAGACTACTCAGCCCCTGCAGCATAAGGTAAAAGCTGCCATAGTTGATACGTACATGGGTGAGCATGCCATGTGCCAATAAAACTTCATTCATGGACCTAGAAATGTGAATTTCATAGGATTTCACGTGTTCTAAAATCTTATTCTTCTGTTTGTGTTCAACAACTTAAACATGTAAAAAAAAAAAAAATCATTCTTGTCTCTAAGAGAGAGCCTAAAACAATTCTGGGTAAATAAACGGACAGGCAGCAAACAAGCCATGTAATGGCAACCCACATTCTGAAATCTCAGTGTCCAGAGGGTCAAGGCCACTCAGAGGGTGATGGGCCACATCCCTGTCTTGTCTTCTGCCCTGAGCAAGAAGGTGCAGGATGTCAGGGAGCCTCTGAAAAGGACGTGCCCACAGGCCAGAGCTGGAGCCGTGTCACGAGGCGAGAGGGACAGCCCTCACCTCCTGTGGCTTCTGACACACCCCCTCCCCACCCCCTTCATAGCTCTGACGTGTGCCCTGCATCTTTACAATTCAGGGTCTCTGGGCATTTCATGAAGGAAGAGAAATCCGTGAATGCAAGAAGATTATAAAAGATGACACTTTTGGGGGGGGTCATGTGCACAACATTTGGAAGTTCCCATGCCAGGGACTGAACCCAAGCCACAGCAGTGATAACACTGGATCCTTAAGCTGCTGAGCCACCAGGGAACTACAAAGATAATACCTTTGAATAGATATTTTTCCAAAAGAGATATAAATATACAAATGGACAATAAGCACATGAAATGACGCTCACCATCATTAGTCATTTGGAAAATGACATTAAAGACCACAGCAAGATCCTGCTTCACACCTACTCGCTTGGCCACAATAAAAACAAGGGAAAATAAGATGTGGGGGTGAGGATGTGGAGAAACTGGAGCCCTCCTACACTGCTGCTAGAAATGGAAAATGGTGTCGCCACTGTGGAAAACAGCTGGCAGTTCCTCCAAGAGTTAAACATGGAGTCATCAGAGAACCCAGTCACTCCACACCTAGGCATACACCCAGGAGAAATGAAAACCTAAGCTCACACAAAAACCAGTCCTCGAATGTTCACGGCAGCATGACTTGTAACAGCTCCAAAGTAGAAACAACACAAATGTCTACCGGCGGGTGAATGAATAAATAAATTGTGGTCCGTCCACACGATGGAATATTATTCTGCCATAAAAATGGAAGGAAGCACTGACACCTGCTACCACATACATGAACTTCAACACATGAAACTCGGTGAAGAAGCCAGCCACATTTTATAGGATTCCATTATAGGAAATGTCCAGAACAGGCAAGTCCATTGAGACAGGAAGGAGACTGGTGGTTGCCAGGAGCTGAGGGAAAGGGGAATGGGGAGGAACAGGTAATGGGTACAGGGTTTCTTTTAGGGGTGATGAAAAAGTTCTAGGAGTTGCCATTGTGACTCAGAGGGTTAAGAACCCAACTAGTATCCAAGAGGATGTGCGTTCAGTCCCTGGCCTCGCTCAGTGGGTTAAGGATCTGGTTTTGCCCTGAGTTGTGGTGTAGGTCCCAGACGCAGCTGAGATCCCGAGTTGCTGTGGCTGTGATGTAGGCTGGCGGCGCAGCTCTCATTCAACCCCTAGCCTGGGAACTTTCATATGCCACAAGTGTGACCCTAAAAAGGCTGGGGGAAGAAGTTCTATTATTAGATAGTGATGAAGGTTCCACACCACTGGGAATACCCTAAAAAAAAAAATCACTGAACTATACTTGAAAACGGTGATGTCTACGTTATGTGAATTTTACTTCAGAAGAAAATGACAAAGCGTGTGTAGGCAAATACCAGCTGAAGCAAAAGAGATGCTATAGAAACTACACTTGTTCCTGTATTTTTTATCTGGGAAGAAGTGAAACGCAAAGTTGCTGAAGACAATGAGAAAGTTAGGCTTGAGAACTTGCTAGGTCAAAATTCTTTATACCATTTTCAAAAAAAAAAACTTGGTTAACAAACCAAAATAGTCCTCACACACTATTCCTTAGAGACTTTCTGTTTGAAAACCTCAGTGACATGGGGGAAGGTGTAAGAGAGCCTGTTTTAAAAATGCCAAAATGTTTGGTCAGACATGTCCCATAAACAGAACCAACTGCGGGGAAGCCATGAGGAATGAACAGGCAGTGGTAGGATTTTTGCCATCAGGAATCTGAAATGAGAATACGTCCCAGTTGGGCCAACCCTAAGTGACCTTCACCACTGGAGGATAAAGGAGTGGGTAGTTTCTAGAAGATTCTATGTTCATGAAACACTAATGAAGGAAAACCAGATTAGTTTCATGTCTCAGAAGTCTTAGAGAATGTTAAAAAGAAAAATAGGATCTGTTCTTTTTTTTTTTTTTTTTTGTCCTTTTAGGACCACACCAGCAGCATATGGAGGTTCCCAGGCTAGGGGTTCAATCAGAGCTTCAGCTGCCAGCCTACATCACAGCCATAGCCACACGGGATCCGAGCCACGTCTGCGACCTACACCACAGCTCACAGCAACGCCAGATCCTTAACCCACTGAGCAAGGCCAGGGATCAAACCTGCAACCTCATGGTTCCTAGTCAGATTCGTTTCCACTGTGCCACGAGGGTAACTCCAGGATCTGTTCAATTTAAAGTGGGGGAAAGAGCTTTGATTAAGGATGGATAATTTTACTGCACTTGATGGGAATTCTGGGGTGTTTTTGTCTTTTTTTTTTTTTTTTGCCTTTTCTAGGGCCACTCCTACAGCATATGGAGGTTCCCAGGCTAGGGGTCAAATCAGAGCAGCAGTTGCTGGCCTATACCAGAGCCACAGCAATGCGGGATCTGAGCAGCATCTGCAACCTACACCACAGCTTGAGGCAACACCGGATCATTAACCCACTGAGCAAGGGCAGGGATCAAACTGGCAACCTCACAGTTTCTAGTCGGATTCATTAACCACTGCGCCACGATGGGAACTCCAGGGAGTTCTGGTTTTAAGTTGAATAGCATTGTAATGAGAAGTCAAAGACACGGAGAGACAGAGGCTGGAGAGCAGGATCCAGAGGCTGCACAGGGGGTCCCCACTAGCTGGAGAGAGCAGACACCACAGCAGGAGCCAGATCCCCTAGAAATGACCCAGAGGGACAGGTCTTCTGCTGGGACAGCAGCAGAGTGAACACTTTGGTGGAGCATCAAGTTGCAAAAAGCTGAAAGCCACATATCAACAGGGAATTTAAAGGGGCGGGAAAATGCTGTTGCCATGTGAGATGAGGCTCAAAATCAAGGCTGCAAGTGTGAACTTGTGTCTGCACAAACCGGCCAGGCCTCCCCAAGAGGCACCCACAGCCAAGGACGCAACTCATGGGGACAGACTGAGGCTGAGTCAGCCACACGTGATCAGTGAAGGGGGCAGAGCAGAATTGACTGGGGCTCGTCTGGGGAGAGGAAGGTGGCCAGGTGCCCTGGAACCGCCAAAATCAGGGGCAGAATCTGATGGACTTAGTCATCGGACAGTTTTCTTGGGGGTGGGGGGACATGCACGTTCACCAGATGGTCCAAAGGTCTGTGACCCCCTGTTCTGTGAATGGGACTGGGAGTTAAGGGTCAAGGACAGGCACAGGTAAAGGAACACGATGGCGCTGGTGGGGCCGGAGGAGGTGGCGCAGTCTCAGCAAGGAAGTAACCCCCACTGCAGGACTGAGCGTGAATGTGAGAAGGAGCTGATACAGAGGGAAGGAAGTCCCTTCCACCCAGTGATTCCCCTTCTGGGAATTTGGAAACATCTCAGACATGTGCATAAATATATTTGGACTGGGATGTTTACTGCAGCATCATTGGGAAGGGTGAAAAAGGATAAATGAAATGCCCCTAACAAGGAGCTAATTAAATACCTCCAGACACATCAGCACAGTGGAATCTCAGGCAGCAGACACACAGAATGATAAGGAAAGACAGAGACTAAATATTAGATGAAAAGAGCACGTTGCAAAAAAGTGGGTATAATATGATCCCCATTTCTGCCTACATGAAAGGAATGAAGCGCTGACACATGCCACAACATGGATGCATCTTGAAAACATGATGCTCAGTAAGAGGAGCCAGATGAAAAAGGCCAGGGTGAATGATTCCATTGATATGACATGTCCTTAACAGGCAAATCCACAGAGACAGAAAGTGGATTCATGGTTGCGAAGGCTGGGGAGGGGAATGAGGGTGACTGCTAATGGCGGGGTTTCTTTTTGGGGTGATAAGAATGTTCTGGAATTAAATAGTGGTGATGATTACCTAGCTCTGTGAAAATACAAAAACCAATGAATTGTACACTTTAAAAGGGGTGAGTTTTATGACATCTGAATTACATTTTGATTCAAAAATAATAAGGTATCAGTGAGTATGGTTTATCTGTATACAAAATATCTGAAAGGATCCAAATGGAACTTTATCTGTAGTGGGATGGGCAGGATAGGAGAAGGGGAGGAAGCTAGACAATACAATGGGAAACTCTTTTCCCATTGTATTTTCTTGTACTACAGTGAAAGAACATGACTTCCGTAATGGAAAAGAGGAAGCAAACACACTTACGGGGACCGCCTATAAGGATCCCAAAGTCCCAAAATGGTCACTAGGGAATTCTGGGATCAAACTCCTCAGTGGTCCGGAGTGGACACTCTGCAAATCTAATCATGCTCACTGTAGAAAGCAGTAAACATTCGAGTTGCAGAACCTGTGCTCCTTGGACCTTGCAACTGACTTCACACTGTGAGGCCAGGAAGTACTGAACACTATCAGGCACTCCAGTAGTGGTTGCCTAATAAGAAGAGTGGGGATGGCCTAAAGGTTGTGCCCACACCACCCAATACTCCACTGCTGGCTGTATGTGGCTACTGAACCTTTTTTTTTTTTTTTGTCTATTTGCCTTTTTGCCTTTTTTCTAGGGCCACTCCTGCAGGATATGGAGGTTCCCAGGCTAAGGGTCAGATTGGAGCTGTAGCCACCAGCCTACACCACAGCTCACGGTAAGGCCGGATCCTTAACCCACTGAGTGAGGCCAGGGATCGAACCCACAACCTGATGGTTCCTAGTCGGATTCGTTAACCATTGCGCCACGACGGGAACTCCTGGCTACTGAACTCTTGATCCAAACCGAGATATGCCATGGGTATAAACTACACACTGGATTTCAAAGACTTCACTCGCCAGGAAGTATGTGAACGACCTCAATAAAAACTGTTTCATCGACCTAAATGTCCATCAACAGACGAACAGATAAAAAAGATGTAGTACATATAGGGGAGTTCCCGTCGTGGCTCAGTGGAAAAGAATCTGACTAGCATCCATGAGGACGCAGGTTTGATCTCTGGCCTTGCTCAGTGGGTTGAGGATCCAGTGTTGCCGTGAGCTGTGGTATAGGTTGCAGATGTGGCTCGGATCTGGCTGTGGCTATGGCATAGGCCAGTGGCTACAGCTTTAATTCAACTCCTAGCCTGGGAACCTCCGTATGCCATGGGAGCAGCCTTAAAAAGACAAAAAAAAAAGTGATGAGTATATAAAATGGAATATTATTCAGCCATAAAGAAGAATAAAATAATGCTATATGCAGTAACATAAATGGACCTAGAGATGATCATACCAAGTGAAGTGAGAAAAAGACAAATATCCTATGGTACCACTTACATATGGAGTCTAAACTTTGACACAAATGAACCTATCTACCCAATAGAAACAGACTCACAGACATGGAGAACAGACTTGTGGTTGCCATGAGGGAGGGGGGGTAGAGAGATGGACTGGAAATTTGGGATTAGCAGTTGCAACCTATTATATATAGAATGGATAAACAACAAAGTCCTACTGTGTAGCACAGGGAACTCTATTCAATATCCTATAATAAGCTATAATGGAAAAGAATTTAAAAATAAATAAATAAATATATACATATATCTGAATCACTTTGCTGTATAGTAGAAATAAACACATTATAAATCAAGTGTGCTTCAACAAAGTAAATTTAAAAAATAAAAACTTTCATAAAGATGCTATGTTAAAGTAATATTTTGGATATACTGGATTAAATAAAATATATTATTTAGATTAATTAATTTCACCTGTTTTTCTTTTTAGAATGTGGCTACTGGAAATTCTTTTTTTTTTTTTTTTGGCTTTTTAGGGCCACACCTGCGGCATAAGGAGGTTCCCAGGCTAGGGGTCAAATCAGAGGTACTGTTGCCGGCCACGGCCACAGCCACAGCAACACCAGATCCAAGCCGCATCTGTGACCTATTCCACAGCTCATGGCAACACTGAATCCTTAACCCATTGAGCAAGGCCAGGGATCGAACTCTCAACCTCATGGTTCCTAGTCGGATTTGCTTCTGCTGCGCCACGACAGAACTCCTGGAAATTCTTAAATTACACACATAGCTCAAATTATGTCTCTAGCAGACAATCAGGATCCAGCAGGATCCTAGAATCAATCACCCAACTGTGAAATCACAAATCCCTCAAGAGGCCCCAATTTGCTAGAAGTGATTTTAGAGCTTGGTCAGATCTAGTAAGAACTGGAATCAAACCAACAAATGATGACTCTATTTGGTGTCCCACAAGGACAGTTAGACCTGGTCTCTGTCCTCGAGGGTCTTCCACTGCGTGAGAGAGAAAAGGAGACAAACAAAGACGCCTTCTGTGGCAAAGGTGACAGGTGCAGACTCCACATGGAACTTGGGACCATAAACCCTGGGGTGGGGAATCTGAAAAAGTCGCATCCTGGATGCTGTGGGACAGGCGGGACCGTCCTGTGGGAGTGGGGATAGACGGGGAGGGCAGACCAGGTCAAGAGCAGAGCCAGGCACAGGCAGGTGTGTGTGTCATGGAGGTGGGAATGGAGGGAGAAGGGCAGGGAGTGAGCGGGTTGGAGCAGAGGCTGCGGCCCCTGGACTCCATCTTCTATTATAGGGCAGAGCTCAGCAAACCACAGCCCATGCCCGGGGCCAAGTCTGGCCCCATCTGCTGCCTAGTTTTGTACGGTCCACAAACTAAGAATTGTTTTTACATTTTTTTAATGGGTGAAAAAAATCAGAGTCAACATATTTTGTGACACTTGAAAATGACATGAAATTCACATTTCAGTGTCCAGAAGTGAAGTTTTATTGGCACACAGCACCCTTCATGAGTGGCCAGAGCTGAGGTGAAAGCTGGTCCCAAACACTGACAAGCAGTCCTACAACTCTGCAAAAAGGGGAATTCATTCACCCCACAAATTTTGAGTGCCACATTTTGTGGACGAAACAAATCTAAAAGACATAAGCACATTTGTTTAGAATCAACTTTTTTGGGGGCTGAACCCATGGCCAGGGATTGAACCTAAGCCACAGCAGCGATGACATTGGATCCTGACAATAGACCACCAGGGGACTCCTCAAATTGACTTTTTTTTTTCTTTTTAGGATTGCACCTGTGGCATATGGAAGTTCCCAGGCTAGGGGTAGAATCAGAGCTTCAGCTGAGGCCTACACCAGAGCCACAGCAACACTGGATCTGAGCCACATCTGCAAACTTCACTGTAGCCTGCAGCAATGCCAGATCCTTATCCCACTGAGAGAGGTCAGGGATCATACTGGCATCCTCACAGAGACAACATCGGATCCTTAACCTACTGAGCCACAATGGGAACGCCTCAAATTGACTTTTCAACAGAGTGAAATCTTTGAAAATCTCCAAAGCAAACAAACGGAATCAATCCACTGCAAGTGGCTGATGTAGAATTAGGAAGCTAACAGCTTGCACTGTGTACAGGGCTCCTGGCAAAAGGACGCAGCCGCGGTCCAGTTATAAGATTCCATGTCCCCAGGAAGATCCCTGTGCTTTCTGCAAAAGAACTAACCTTGTGATTTTGGCTAGGCCAAAAGGGAAGTCGGTTAACAGAAGGGGGTCTTTGATTAAAATTTCTTCGGGGATTTGGTAAAGAAAAACAACTTACTGAAAGGGCCGGAATGTTAATCTAAGCGGAGTCAAAACCCCAGAGTTTTGCAGGCTACCAGATCTCAGGCAAGGCTTTCGTGACTTTTGCTTTGTTACTTGATGGAAGCCCGGCCCTCTGAAGAGCACTCTGGGCTCAAATGTTTGGTTCATTCATGTGTGAAGTACAAAGCCCTGTGGGAAGTATGGCAGGGAGAGCTGTCCCTGTCCCCCGGAAGCCCACAACTGAGAACAGAAAATAAGACACAAAAACAGCACGTCCATGTAGTCTTGGGATGCTAAGTCTCCGTGCTGTGCCTCTTCTGGCTGATTCAGCCTGGAGTCCCTAACTACGGGGTGGTTCTGCCCCCAAGGGACAACTGCCATGTCTAAAGACAGAGTTGTTGTCACGACTGGGGGAGGGGAAGAGGGGGCACTCCTGCCAGATGAAGGCCAGGGGTACTGCTCAACACTCTGCAAGGTCCAGGATGGCCTCTGCACCCTCCCGTCAAGAATGATTGGGCCTCAGAGTCAATGGCAATGAGGTGCAGAAACCTGGCCTGGTCTATAGTTTTCCCACTTATTTCACCTGTTAACATCTCAAGGGTCTCTGGTGAGAGAGCATCAGAGAAGGATCTTAGGGGTAAAGTTAAGATTTTTCATCAGTAGAAATGACATTTCAGAGAGAGGGGAGACCTCACCATAAGACCTGTTTAAGGCATGGCAAGCCGATTAGGAGAAATCTTGAAAGACAGGCCACAGAAAGGGAGATGGGGCTGGGCGGAGCCAAGCCTTGAATGCTGAGCTAAGTATGAAGTGTTGACACCCATTTAGCTAAAAAAGCAGACAGAACATGCCCAACCCCTCCTCCTGACACAGCCCAGGGGACACAGTGAGGTGGCTTGGGGAAAAGATGAAGAGACAAATAACAACTGGGTAAGAAGCATATGCCAGGGAGTTCCCTGGTGGCTCAGTAGATTAAGGTCTGGGGTTGTCACCTCTGTGGCTCAGGTTTGATCCCTGGCCAGGGAACTTCCACATGAGCCAAAGGCATGCAGGTCTACATGAGGATGGGGAAGGGGAAGTGATTCTGGTGGGTGCTTACTGTCAAGGGCTGGAGAGGAGGAGCTGGGCTTCTGGGCGTAAGGACTCTGGTGGCCGCTGCAACTAGAAGAGGGAGAGAAGCGGGGTTGCAAAGACCACGCTCACAGGTGGGAGAGGCTTCCCACCCAGAATCCAGGTGGGGGCTCCACGTGGCTGCCTGGCCACTACCCAGTGGTTTGTTAAAGTAGAAAACTTAGGGGGTTCCCGTCGTGGTGCAGTGGTTAACGAATCCGACTAGGAACCTTGAGGTTGCGGGTTCAGTCCCTGCCCTTGCTCAGTGGGGTAACGATCCGGCGTTGCCGTCAGCTGTGGTGTAGGTTGCAGACTCGGCTTGGATCCCATGTTGCTGTGGCTCTGGCGTAGGCCTGTGGCTACAGCTCCGATTAGACCCCTAGCCTGAGAACCTCCATACGCCGCGGGAGCGGCCCAAGAAATAGCAAAAAAAAAGACAAAAAAAAAGTAGAAAACTTCTCATGGGGAAAAAAAAAAAGTTCAGAGTTCCCAAGGTGGTGCAGCGGAAACGACCCAACTAGTAACCATGAGGTTGCGGTTTCAATCCCTGGCCTTGCTCAGTGGGTTAAGGATCTGGTGTTGCTGTGAGCTGTGGTGTAGTTTGCAGCCGAGGCTCAGATCCTGCCTTCCTGTGGCTGTGGTGTAGGCCGGCAGCTATAGCTCTGATTAGATCCCTAGCCTGGGAGCCTCCATATGCCACAGGTGTGGCCCTCAAAAAAACAAAAAGACAAAAAAATAAAAGAAAAAAAAAAGAAATTCTTTTTTTTTTTGCTGCGTCCCTGGCATGCAGAGGTTTCCAAGCCAGGAACCGAACGGGCATGGCAACAGTGACCTGAGCCACAGCAGTGACAATGCTGG
Organism: Phacochoerus africanus; assembly: GCF_016906955.1. NCBI lineage: Eukaryota > Metazoa > Chordata > Mammalia > Artiodactyla > Suidae > Phacochoerus > Phacochoerus africanus. The sequence goes on along the minus strand of NC_062547.1, from coordinate 73,120,926 downwards.
ATCCTCAACCACTAGGCCACCAGGGAACTCCCAAAAAAGAAGAATTCTTTTTAAAATTGAAGCACATCCTTGAAGCTGTTTTCTGTGAGTTTGGAATTCCACATTTGTTTTTTCTCCAAGCAGGCTCCATATGTAGGTACTCTGAGAAGAACAGCAGAGGTAGGAAAGCTCCGTGTGGTGTTTTCTTTGGGTTTTCCCTGGATGGGGTGGAGCAGTGACACATTTTTGCGGGCCGGTAATTTTGGGGGGAACTGCTTCCCATCCCTTACCCCAAGGATCATCTTTCTAACAGAAACATTTCCTGGAAACACAGCACTGTTTCCAAAAGATAAACGGTTTGCATTTTTAAAATATGAGCATAATTAAGTGTTGCTGCGACTTCAGGAATGGACTCCTATATCATTAGTGTGATCTTGACAGTTTTCCAAGGAGACAGGTGTTTGTGAGCCAAGTCCTCTTTCACTCTGTGGGGACCCGTCCTTTCCCCTTTCTGCCGAGGGACTGTCCTAATCTGATCACCGGGGGACTGTCTTGAGCGGGCCTTATGCTCCCTGGTGCTCAGTCCTTGAGTTACTCTCTCCTTTGCCTTCCGAGCCCTGTCCCAGGTCCTCCTGCACCTAAGACTTCCTGCAAAACCTCCTCTGTCCAGCATGACTCACAGCAGCCAAATGTGGAAACAGCCCAAGCGTCCAGCGACGGATGAAAGGACAAACAAATGTGGTCCATCCACACAATGGAATATTACTCAGCTTTAAAAAGGAAGGAAATTCTGACCCATTCTACCATGGGTCAGATGCTCAGTGAAATAAGCCAGGCACAAAGGGCCAGGCACAGTCTGATTTCACTCAGGACTGTCTGAGGTCCCTGGAGGAGTCAGATCCATACCAACAGGAAGTAGAAGGTGGGGCTGGGGGCTGGGGACTGGGGGCTGGGGGAGTCAGTGTGTCGTGGGGACAGAGTTTCAGTTTGGGAAGATGAGAAAGTTCTGGAAATGGATGAGGATGGTCACAATACAATGTAAATGCACTTAACGCCACTGAGCTGTGCACTTCACACTGGTTAAAATGATAAAGTTTATGTTATTATGTTTTGCCATAATTTTTCTAAAAGAAACCACTTTCCTCTGACTCTCCACTGGTTTCCTGCTCCTTGAATTCTGATGGCTCTGCCTTTGGCCTTCTCTTCTCACTCTCCGCCCTCTCGTTGCGTGAGCTCATCTGTTTTCACAACTGAAATAACCAATTATGTGCTGACAGCTCCGAGATCCTACCTCCAGCCAGGACTGCACCCCCCCCTCCCGCCCCCACCCCCCGTCACTGGGTCCTCAAAGCCCCCAGAATCTTATAGCTCTGTCCTCCCCAGCATCCTGGGCAGATGCTGTCCACCAGGCCCCTGTCGCTCTGGGCCTGGACCACAGCAGTGGTCATTCTCCATCACCAGCCTCCAGGCACCAGGCTTTCCACGATCCCTACCAAAATCCCATCTAATCACAAAGTGCTTCCCAACAAACCTCTTAGCCCAGCACCAGACAAGTCCCACCCAGCCAGCCAGGGATCAGCAAACTTTTCCTGCAAAAGCCCAGACAGTAAATATTTTAGGCTTTGTGGTCTACATTCTGTGTCTGTCGCAAATAGTCAACCTGCCATGGCTTCCAAAAAGCAGCCAGAGACAGTATGTAAATGAAAGCAGCGCTGTGTCCCAGTGCAACTTCACTTCCCAAAACAGGCCCTGTGTGCTGACACCTGCTTTCGTCTCCAGCCTGATCTCCCTTGTACCCTGTGCTCGGCTTTCAGAAAACACAGCCATACCACCGCTCTCCCCACCCATCTGCCTGTGCACATTCCCAAGATTTAGCTCCCACCTGCCTCGTCCTGGACACCTCTCCTGACCCCTTCAGGCAAGTGGCCCCCTTCCTCTGTGCACCCATTGATGCTCTAGCCCATCTCCATTTTGAAAGCATCTCCCCCTCCTAGGTGGACTTGGGTCCCTGTAACCTCTTCGGATAGCGTCTTGCTCAGAAAGCAATGAATGAATGAATAAGTGATGAAGAAATGTCAGAGGTTTTGAAAGCAGGTCTTCCAGTAAACAGATGAACACCATAGCTCTGACAACTACAGGCAGAGGTGAAATCTCCCAAGGGCTTAATTTATACTTAGAACAGCACCCAGATTCCTCCCCATGGCCTCGGGGGCCCTCTGCCTCACCTTTTGCTCACTAGGCATCAGCCACACAGCCACCTTTCTCTACCCTGACCAGGCCCAGCTAACTGATTCCTCCTGCCACAGGACCTTTGCACCTGCTGTGCCCCCTGCATGGAAAGTTCTTCCCTCTGTAATGCACAGGCCTGCCCCCTCTCATCATTTCAGTCTCATCTCAACTGTCTCCTCCTAGAGAGATTCCCTGGACCCCAGTAGGCCAGTTCTTAAACACACACACACACACACACACACACACACACACACACACACACACACACTCCTACACAATCTGAAAATAACTGCAGAGATCTTAGTAGAAACAGGCTTACTGTATATAGCACATCTGGGTTTTGTTATATAGCAAATGACAAATAATCACTATATCGGGCCATAAAATGTAAGTTCTACAGATTTTTAACGGCGTTATAAAGTTTGTTTGTTTTTTTTTTTTCTGGATGTTCCTGAAGCATGCAGAAAGTTCCCAGGCTAGGGATGGAACTTGAGCCGCATCAGTGACAATGCCAGATCCTGAATCCACTGAGAATCCAGGGAACTTTTTTTTTTCTTTTTTGCCATTTTTATTATTTTCCTTTTTTGTGTTTCTTTTTTCCACTTTTAAACATGGATTACGGCAGGTATAATCTGATTCACAGCAACTAAAATGCACTTGCTGTTATGTATCACTTAAAGGTTTGGGAAGCCAACTCCATTTTTGGGAAAGTCATAGAATTCATAAAAATTAAAAATAAGGTTGCCAGGGCATAAAACCATGCTTTTAAACACACAAAACCTATGTATCATAAAGCAGGAATGCATTTCAGGAAAAAAGAAGTGAGGTGTAGCAAGGAACAGGACCAGGCTGCTATTCCTGAGGGCCCAATTCAAGTCCTGGCACGCAGAACAGGCCAGTTCTCACCTCCGAGTGGCTGATTTCCAGACTTTGACCAGGTTGGCACCTGAGAGCCAGCGATAACAGAGAAGGGAAACCAGTTTCGAAGTGTTCTCATTGGGAAGTTCTGCCTGCAGAGCTGGCCACTTGGCCTACCCCATCTGAAGATATGACGCTGGCGGTCTAATTTCAGATGGACCCAGACACCAACCAAGATGTGGGACTTTGAGTTTCTTCTTAGGTTGTTCCTGTTCTTGCCAGCACTTGAGGCTGGCAGAAGACCATATCTGTATTGCATAGTGATTTTCTATGCAATCAAAGGGTTTTTCCCACCTTTTAAACAGACAGTGTCATGCTCAATCGAGCAAGACATGTTTACCGAATGTCTCCTCTGCCCTTAGTGGTCAGGAAACCAAACTTAAACCATCCCAGGCAGGCCACCCTGCTTGTTTGTTTCATTCTAATAATAAAAATAATGACAACCATAATAATAATAGCTCTCTGTTGAACACCTATGATGTGCCAGGCCCTGGGCTAACTAGTTTTAGATATAATTCTTTTTTTCTTTTGTCATTTTTTAGGGCCGCACTTGCGGCATATGGAGGTCCCCAGGTGAGGGGCTGAATCGGAGCTGTAGCTGCTGGCCTATACCATAGCAACGCCAGATCTGAGACACATCTGCAACCTACACCACAGCTCACAGCAACATTGGATCCTTAACCCACTAAGTGAGGCCAGAGATCGAACCTGTGTCCTCATGGATGCTAGTCAGATTTGTTTCCACTGAGCCACAATGGGAACTTCTACATATGATTTCTAATATCAAAGCTTGTACATGTGATTATCTATTTCACAGATGCCCAACCTTACCTGGAGTCACCGAGCTAATTAAACATTAACCCCCTTTCTGCCGGGCCCCAGAGCTCACATCTGTAGCATCCAGGGCTATGATCGTATTTTTCCTTTACTCTTCCCTCTGGCCTCGTTCATCCAATCTGAGCTGTACAGAGTCACACAGATGGCGAGATGTCATAGATAAGGAGGGAATCTTACATTTCACTTCAGCTTTCCCCATAAGTGTGCAGGAGACCATTTATTTATTCATTTAACAAATATTTCTCCAGTGCCCACTCAGTGCCAGAACGATTCTCAGCCCTGGGGGATAAAGAAGTTCATAAAACGCTCAGAGTTGCTTCTCGTCCAGCTGACATTCTAATGAGGGGACAGCGATAATAAAGTAAATCCATATACGATATGCTGTGTTAGTGACAGATGCTAAGGAGAGAGAAAACAGGGAAGGAGGCTAAGGGGACCGTCGCTTTCAAGTAGGTGGTTTGGGAAGGGGAGTTTGAGAAAAGGCTGGAAAGGAGTGAGAAGCAAGCCCCCAAATGCCTGGGCCAAGCACTTTCCAGGCAAAGAATTTAAGGGACTCCCAGGAGGCCAGAGGCTTTGAAGAGTGGCTTGTAGGATGGGAGATGAGGCCATAGAGGGACTGGGCTGGGGAAGACTGTGGCTTTTGCTCCAGGTGAGATGGGAGTCATGGAAGGAACACATGACAGGACACAATATGACCCCCAGTTAACGGGCTGGATTCACCCAGGCATGCAGCACCAGTGGCTGGGACGGAGAGCTGGTGGTGGAGGGGGCAAGGTGTGGTCAGATTCTAGGTCTCCATCTTCCCCCCCCCCCTTTTTTTTTTGGCCACACCCTTGGCATGCAGAAGTTCCTGGGCCAGGGATCAAACCCAAGCCACGGCGGCAGTGACAATACCAGATCCTTAACCCACTGAGCCACCAGGGAACTCCCTCCTTTGCTGATCTTGTAGTTTCCAAGAAGCAGTGGTTTTCTTTTTTTGTCTTTTTTGTTGTTGTTGTTGTTGTTGTTATTTCTTGGGCCGCTCCCGCGGCATATGGAGGGTCCCAGGCTAGGGGTCCAATCGGAGCTATAGCCACCGGCCTACGCCAGAGCCACAGCAGCGCGGGATCCGAGCCGCGTCTGCAACCTACACCACAGCTGACGGCAACGCCGGATCGTTAACCCACTGAGCAAGGGCAGGGACCGAACCCGCAACCTCATGGTTCCTAGTCGGATTCATTAACCACTGCGCCACGACGGGAACTCCCGTGTATCTTTAAAGAAGCAGTGGTTTTCAATTGTCTAATTCCCAGCACATATTTCATTCATTCCTTCATTCATTCATTCACTGGACAAATTAAGTATGTCCTCTGGGCCAGGCATGTATCTAAGACAACTCAGCTCATGATGGAACTAATCACCATTTCAATTCTAGAAAAGGAATCAAAATGCATTTTTTTAAAAAAACACGTTCATCTACAATCCCTTTTAATAACGTGAAATCCAAAAAGTTCTTTTTAGGGCCGCACCTGCAGCATATGGAAGTTCCCAGGCAAGGGGTTGAATTGGAGCTACATCCACCGGCCTACACCAGATCTGAGCTATGTCTGCGACCTATACCACAGCTCACAGCAACGCCAGATCCTTAACCCACTGACTGAGGCCACGGATCACACCTGCATCCTCATGGATACCAGTCGGGTTCATTACCGTTGAACCACGATGGGAACTCCCCCAAAAGTTCTTAAATTTGGAGGTTTTTTTGGTAAATTTGGCATACACCTGTTTGGTGACAAAATCTGACCTAAACTGAGGTTGCTTACGGTCCTTATCAACCCCCTTTGGCTCCCTTTGGTGTGAATATTCAGACAATTCAGGGCAGAAAAATGTCTGTGTTTGTTAGGTGCACCATGGGTTAAGAGTTTAAGGCATGGATGGGGAGTTGTATTTCCCTGGACCTGAGTTCAGTGAAGGTCCCCACAAGAGAGACAGTTTCTCTTAAGAACTTCCCTTGCTTTGAAAAAAGTTTCACCTTTTACAGATAAGTAGGTGTGTATGGGGGAGCATACTGTCTAAATAAGTGGCCAACCTGTGTTAATTAAAAAGAGCCAAACATGCAGTTCCTTCTGGCCCTGGAATTTTACGAGCAAAACAACCATCTGTGACTATAACAATCCTGTAAAAACATTCAAAATTTTGATTCAATTACAATATTAATGAAAGTGAAATCCATCAAATATCAATAAATATTAATTAATTTTAACTCAAATCTGAAATTACAAATTAGATCTAAGGCATAAGAGCCAGATAAACAACTTCCCAGCATCTGCCTTTCTGGTAAATAGCTCCATGTGGGAGCACTTCAGTGATAAATGTGGTAAAAGATGAATATTAAGGTAATATGTGCCCTGCACCCAGAAAGCAAATATCAACTGAATTTCAAAAGACTTGTTCTGTTACTTGGGGTGATTAACAACCCTGCCCCTCTCCTGTCAGAGTCCCCTTCTAAGCATCTCAGAGATTTATCCAGGATGAGAGGAACACTTCTAAAGGGCTGAAGAATTCATATGGCTTTTATCGCAGGGGCAAATTCTTTCTGAATCCATTCCTGACCCCTATTTGGAATATCACAGGATCACGGAACCAGTTATCTTTTTCCATCATATATTATGAGAAGTCCCCTTCAATACTTTGCCAAGACTGTTGGCAAAATTAGCAGGGGTTATTAAGGAAATTAAATTGCTTTCTTGGGGGATGGGGGAGTGGGTACTAAACACACTTTCTCTCTGGCCAGAGTAGGTGAGTAGTCATTTCTAAGGTTATTTGACAGTCGGTTCACGTTTTTAAACTTGAACGGGAGAAAGAACAGGGAACCAAATCCAGATACTCCCCAGGACAGAGAGTTAAGGGTCTTTATATAAGCAAACAAATAATGTTTCCGATTATGAACAACAAGATAAAAATACGTCCACACTAAGTGCAGGCAAAAAAAATTTTTGTTTTTAATGTTTTCTATTATTGTTGTTATTATTATTATTATTCTGTTGGGTAAGTCTTAATTGAGATGGAGAGCCTTGTATCAGGTTTGATATTTCAGATTCGAGGATATAAAGCTGATTGAGAAGGGATAAAACTCATGACCATCTGCACTGACAGTTGAATGTACAAAGCAAGAAAATAACTATGTGTTGGGCTGGGGGTGGCCAATAATAAAACACCCACAAGCAGGAACGAGGTCTCCGAAAAAAGGCAGCTCTGGACTCCAGTGCTGCATCCTGCCCTTCTCCCTCATTCCTGTGGGGCAACCAGAAGGTTAAAATTAGGAGATGAACCACCCCCGCCGCAGCAGCCGGAATGGCAGGGGCAGTTGGGCCCCGGGGGCCCTGGAAATAGCCACTAGGATCGGAAACTCAACTTTCCTAGCGCAGCGGCGAGAAAAAGCAACAGTGACGAAGACGGAGAGAGAGCCGCGACTCATCCCAGAGGGAAAAAGAAAGGAACCGAGAGGATTTGGTATGCGTGTGTTCTGGGGGTCAGGGGGTGGGAGCTGGATTCACAAACACACATGCACCCGCACGACCTCTGGAGAAAATGCCACAGACCAGTTTGAGCCACATGTTGGGCTCTTTAAACAAAATAATAAATTAATAAATTTAAAAAAAAAAAAACACCCTTTCAGTGAAACTTTTCTTGCTTCGCGATCAGCCCAAATAGGGGAGCTGCGGGTGTGCGAAGGGGCTTCCTGAGGGGCGTGGAGGGACTGGCGGATCCAGGACCCCCCCAAATTTAGGAATGCGGGGGTTACAAGTGAGAGCGCTCAGAGTATCCGAGGGAGGAGCTCTAAACGCGAGGATTTGGGGTGGAAAGGTGAGAAACGGGTCTCTGGTAAGCCCAATTCTTGGGGATTTTGTGGCCATAGAGTGAGAAGGGGGGTTCCTGTTCTAGACCGGCGCACTGACTTTGTATTAAAAAGCGAGAATGGGGTTACAGGCAGCCCTCAAATTCAGTATTTGGGAGCAGGGTCAAAACGAGAAGCTCCCCGGGTCACCTCAATCCAGGAATTTGAGGGTGAAGGTTAGAACGAATCTTTTAGGCCCTCCCAATTCAGGAATTTGAGGTTGAGCGTGAGAAAAGGGCCCCATGGGTGCCCCAATTTCAGAGATTTGGGGAGTAAACAGGAGGAGTCTCCAGGCGCCTTCAATTCAGGAAGTTTTAAATATAAGAGTTCGAAAGAAGTTGCCAAGGAGTCCCCAGTTCAGAGAGTCTAGGGTAAAGAGTGCGAAAGGGGTCCTCCGGCACCCCCAGCTTAAGGATTTGAGGGATAAAAGAGAGAAGAGGTTCCCCAGGAGCCCCAAATTCCGGATGTTTGAAAGTAAAAGTTTGAGAGGGGTTCCAGGGGCGCCCCCAACTCGGGGATTTTTAGGGTAAGAGTGAAATAGGGCTCTTGGGGGACCCCAACTCCGGAAGTTTTGTGAGAAGTGAGGCGATGGGTCCCCCACCTCTCCCCGAATTTGGTTAAAAGGAAAAAAGGGTCCCTGGGTGCCCCAAACTCAGCCGCGCCTTCGGGACTCGGGGTACAGAGGTAGGTCCCACGGACGCGCCATCCCGGACGTTTGGGGTGAACGGCAGGGACTGGGCTGCCCACTCCCGACCCCTCGATCGCGGTCCCCGCCGCCCCCCGCACTCCCCGGCCAGGCAGGGCCCGGGACGGTCGCATCGGTCACCTGGAGTTCGGGCCGGGAGTTCGGGCAACGGCTCCCGCGGCGGCGGCGGCTGCTGCTGCGTGTTGGTCCCCGTTGGTAAGTAACAGTCTCCACGGCTACAGTCTCTATGGCGGCGGCGGCGGTGGCGGCGGCGGCCGCTCCTCCTCCCGCTCCCGGCGCCCGCCCGCTTGCCCGCCTGCTAGCCCGCCTCGCGCTGCCTGCCCGCCTGCCGCGACGGGGCGGGGCGTTGTTATCGGCAACGGTTACCAGGTTCCACGCCCCACCCCCTCAACGGCCCGCCCATGCCCGCCTCCAACGGGCGCTGTAGGGGCGGGGCGCAAGGCCTCGAGGCTCTCCATTGGCTGCCCTAAGTGCCTGTCAGAGGGGGCGTTCCCCGGCGAGGAAGAGGGCGAGGCCCGACCAATTGCCGAGAGGAAGGGCGGGGCTGGCGGGAGGCGCGCGGTTCCGAGGGTTCGCAAGCGGTAGGCGCGCGCGGGCCGGGTGCTGGTGGCGCAGCTCCTGAAAGGCAGAGTTTAGGGGTCCCAGGGGCCTTCGCCTATTACAAAGATGATTGTCGGGCGTCCTCGAACAGTCTGGGTCCGAGGTCAGCAAATTCTGACCAGTGGACCAGATATAGTAGGCCCACTACCCTATTTTCATGGCCCACAAACTGGGAATTTTAAAATATTTTTTTAAGTGGTTAAAAAGAAAAAAATCAAAGGAAGAATCTTTTGTGGCATGTGGCAACTATATGAAAGTCGGTGGCAGACTATAGGCCCTGGGCCAAATTCTGCGCGCCTGTGCTTGTAAATAAAGTTTTATTGCAACACAGGCTCCCCCCCCCCCATGACTCCTCCCACCACCCCGCCTTGGCGTTATTAAGGGACATAGAAGGCTGCTTTCACGCCACAGGGAGAGATGGATAGTAGAGAGCTGAGTATTTGCACGACAATGGGATGACTTAAGCAAAGTCTAAAATATTTTCTATTTGGCCCTGCACAGGCCAAACTTTTTTTCTACTCCCTAATAGTAGGTTCAACTTTTGAATGGGACAAACAAGGGACTTAGAGTTTTTACTGGGGCGGGGGGTGGATTGACAATAAACAATAAAAAAGCAAATATACAGTTATTTGGGAGAAGGGACTGGAACACTAGGAGAAAAAGCATGTTCTGAGAAGAGGCAGACAGGGCAATTTAAGGGAAGATTAGATTTCAGCCTCATTCATTCATTTGAATAATCATATCAGTCAACTGTCCTTAATGCCAGAAAGTGATCTGAGCATTTTTCGTATGCTAACTCAGTCAAATCTCACGATCACACTCTGAGAAAGAGACTATTATTTCTATTATGCTTTATTCCCATTCAGAGGTTTGGAAAGAATGAGAGAATTTATATCAAACATCCATAAAGGTTTCAAACTCCAGGGGTCTGTCACCAAATCCCACACCCTTGACCACTAGATGGGTGGTTTTCAAACATTTTTGACCACAAGGCATGGCAGGAAATACATGTTACTCCAAGTCCCAGTCCACGCAAACGTATATGTAACCAAAACAGTATTTTCATGACATGATACTTTAGGTAATGCTGATTTTTTTCTATTCTGTTTTAATGAAAATGCTGACAGTGACTTAGCTACATTGATTTCTCCACCATCTGATAGGTTGTTTCTTGTAGATTTTCATGTGATGGATTTTTTTTTTTCCCCTTTTTAGGGGCAAACCTGTGGCATATGGAAGTTCCGGGGCTAGGGGTCGAATCAGAGCTGCAGCTGTTGGCCACAGCCACAGCCACTCAGGATCTGTGCTGCATCTGCAACCTACCCTACAGCTTGTAGCTGTGCCGGATCCTTAACCCATTGAACAAGGCCATTGATCAAACCTGCATCCTCATGGACACTATGTCAAGGTTCTTTAACCTGCTGAGTCACAACAGGAACTCTTCATGTGATGAATCTTAGGTGTAAGACTGCAGGAGTCGGTTTCTGTTCTTCAATTATTTATTTAGTCAAAAATACTTATTGAGGAATTCCCATCATGGCTCAGCAGAAACGAATCTGACTAGCATCCATAGGACACAGGTTAGATCCCTGGCCTCACTCAGTGAGTTAAGGATCTCGCGTTGCTGTGAGCTGTGGTGTAGATCAAAGATGTGGCTCAGATCTGACGTGGCTGTGGCTATGGCCTAGGCCAGCAGCTACAGCTCCAATTAGACCCCTAGCCTGGGAACCTCCATATGCCTCAGGGGCAGCCCTAAAAAATATACATATATATATATATATATATAGAGAGAGAGAGAGAGAGAGAGAGAGAGAGAGAATGCCTACTATTTGCCAGGCACTGTTCCAGGTGCTAGGGACACAAATCCCTCTTGGAGCTGAGTAGGTGGGGCTTATTTCGGATGGAACAGTCAGGGATGGCCTCTCGAATGAGGCCAACCAGGATGGTTGATTATGGGGTTTCCCAAGACGTGGGACTTTCACTGCTAAATCTGGGAAATTCCCAAAGTGGGAAGAGTTGGTCACCCTAGGCCTCTCTGAGGGGGTGACATTTGGGCCAAGATCAGAATAATGAGGAAGAAAAGAACATTTCAGGAATTCAAAATCCCTGGGGTGGAAACTCATGGGGAAGAAACAAAAAGCAGGTCCCTGGCATGGCTGGAGCAGAGGTGAACGGGGAGGGTGTGAGTGGGGTGGGAGGGATGAGTCAGACGATGGATGGGCTCACTTCACTTGAGGTCTCATAGGCCATGGGAAATGGTCCTCATCAGATTGGGAAGCCACTGGAGGGCTTTAAGCAGGGGGCAGACATACTCTGATATGTGATTTTATTTGTTTGTTTGTTTGGTTGGTTGGTTGGGTTTTTTTTTTGTCTTTTTTTCCTTTTCTAGGGCTGCTCCCGCGGCATATAGAGGTTCCCAGGCTAGGGGTCGAATCGAAGCTGTAGCCACCGGCCTACCCAGAGCCACAGCAACTCGGGATCCGAGCTGTGTCTGCAACCTACACCACAGCTCATGGCAACGCCGGATTCTTAACCCACTGAGCAAGGCCAGGGACCAAACCTGCAACCTCATGGTTCCTAGTCAGATTCGTTAACCACTGCGCCCCAACGAGAACTCCTTATTTTGTTTTTAATAAATTAGTTCATTCTTTATTGCTGCTTATTTTTCACTTATGAATATACCTATTTAATTTTATTATTATTTTTTCTTTTTGGCCACGCCCACAGCATGGGGAAGTTCCCAGGCCAGGGATCAAACCTGCACCATGGCAGCCACCTGAGCCACTGCAATGACAATGCTGGATCCTTAACCGGCTGCACCACAATGGAACTCCTGTGATTTGTGATTTTAAAAGCTCATTGAGGGGTTCCTGTCATGGCTCAGTGGTAATGAACCCGACTAGTATCCATAAAGACGTGGATTCGATCCCTGGCCTTGATCAGTGGGTTAAGGATCCGGCGTTGCCATGAGCTGTGGTGTAGGTTGCAGATGCAGCTCGGATCCTGTGTTGCTGTGGCTGTGATGTAGGCAGCAGCTGCAGTTCCAATTTGACCCCTAGCCTGGAAACCTCCATATGCCATGGGTGTGGCCCTAAAAAAAAAAAACAAAACAAAACCTCATTGAATGGGGAATAGATTGTAGGAAGCAAGAAAGAGAACTTGGGCACCTGTTCCAATTCTCCTGGACTGAAAAGTATGGTGGCTCAGATGAAGGACCTGGTAGTGGATGTGGAGATGGGTAGGTGGATTAGGGGCATGTTTTGGAGAACACTCTGAGGAACTGGGGAAGTCAGGGGGAAAGTTTTAGAGTGGGAAAGGAAGTGCCTTGGAGCCATGTTGTACAGTCCATTCTGCTCTAACTCTTGTTTTGAAACTGAGAATTTGGAGTTCCCACTATGGTGCAATGGGTTAAGAACCCAACTGAAGCAGCTGAGGTTGGTGAGAGGGTGCGGGTTCAATACCTGGCCTGGTGCAGTGGGTTAAATGATCCGGTGTGGCCCCTGTTGTGGTGTATGTCACTGCTGTGGCTCGGATTAAGTTCTTGACCTGCCAACTTCCATATGCCACAAGTGTGGCAATAAAATAAAATAAAACAAGAATCTGTCCCAATGAGATGTTTTATTTACAGTAGTATTTATGTATATCTTACCCACTTAACAGATGGGAAACACTGCTATCTCAAAGAAGAAATCATGAGGGAAGTTAGAAAATACTTCAAGATGACTAAAAATGAAACACAACATACCAAAATTTATGAGATATAGCTAAAGTAGAGGAAAATTGTAATCATTTATGTTAAAGAGAAAGAGAAAGATCTCAAATCAATAATCTAAATATTCACCTTAATAAACTGGAAAATAAAACTAAACAAAACCCAAAGCTAGCAAAGGGAATGAAACAGTAAATATTAGAGTGGAAATAAAAGAAATAGGGACTAGAAAATCAATCAAGAGAATTAATAAAACCACAAGTTACTTCTTGGAAAGATCGAAAAGTTGAGAAACTTTTAACTAGGCTGACCAAGATAAAAAGAGAAGATTCAATTACTAAAATTAGGAATGAGGCGTTCCCATCGTGGCTCTGGTTATTGAACCCAAGTAGTATCCATGAGGACTTGGGTTCAATCCCTGGCCTCGCTCAGTGGGTTAAGGATCCAGCATTGCCATGAGCTGTGGTGTACATCGAAGACGTGGCTTGGATCCCAAGTTTCTGTGGCTGTGGCATAGGCCTGTGGCTACAGCTCCAGTTAGATCCCTAGCCTGGGAACTTCCATATGCCATGGGTGCTGCCCCCCAAAAGACAAAAAGGACAAAAAAAAAGGGAAAAAAAAGGAGAAGATGAAATAGAAAATCTGAATGGGTCTTTAGCAAGTAAAGAAATTGAATCTGTAATCAAAAAACTTTCCACAAAGAAAAGCCCAAGACCAAATGGCTTCACTGGTAAATTCTGCCAAATGTTTAAAAAAGATTTAACACTTATCCTTCACATAGTAGTCTTAAAAGTAGGAGAGAAGGGAATATTCTATGAGGCCAGCATTATCCTGATACCGAAACCAGAAAGAAATCACAAGAAAACTAATGATCAAGATTCCTTATGAACATAGATGCAAAAACTCTCAACAAAATACTGGCAGACCAAATCTAGCAACATATAAAAAGATTTATATACCACGATCAAGTGGAATTTGTCCCACGAATGCAAGGTTGGTTGGTTCAACATTTTAAAAAAGCGTTTTAATAGAATAAAGGACAAAATCCATATGATCATCCCAACAGATGCAGAAAAAGCGTGTGACAAAAATCCAACAATCTTTCATGACAAACTAGGAATAAAGGATAATCTCAATCAGACAAAGGGTACCTATAAAAATGCCATAGTTGGTGGTGAAAAACTTAATGTTTTCCCCCTTAAGATCAGGAATAAAACGAGGATATGTCTCCTTAACATTTCTATTTACTATTGTGCTGGATGGTCGCGCCAGGGTAATTAGGCAAGAAAAATAAGGCACCTGGATTGGAAAGGAAGCAAGAAAATTATCCCTATCTGCAGATGACATGATTGTAGATAGAAATCCTGAGGAACTCATTAAAAAACTATTAGAACTAATAAGTGAGTTCAGCAAGGTTGCAGAGTACAAGATCAATACGTACAGCTCAACTGTTTCTCTATAAACTAGCAATAAACAATCTGAAAATGAAATTAAGAAAAGAATTTGATTTATAATAACACCAAAAAGAACAAAAGACTTAGAAATGAATTTAATTAAAGAAGCCAAGACTTGGACTGTTAAAAGCAAAAAACAAAAACAAAATCCAGCACTGAAAGAAATTAAAGAAAATCCAAGTAAACCAAAGGATATCCCATGTTCATGGATCAGAAATTTAAAGTTGTTAAGATGGTCAATACTCTCCAAACTAACCTACAGACTGAATGTAATCTCTATCAAAATCCAGTCGGGTTTTTTTGTTGCTGTTGAAGAAACTTACAAGATGATCCTAAACTTCAAAAAGCAACACAAGGAACCCAGGATGGCCCAAACAATCTTGAAAAAGAAAATTGGAAGACCCAAACTTGCAGATTTTAAAACTTACTACAAATCTAGAGTATGGTATTGGCATAGGTTAAACACACAGATAAACAGAACAGTATTAAGAGTCCAGAAATAAACCTGCACATTTACAATCAATTGATTTTTGACAAGGGTGTCAAGATCATCAATAGGGAAAGAATAGTCTCTTCAACAAATGGTGCTGGGACAACTGGATGTCCACATGCAAAAGGATGAGTTCCTGCTGAGGTGCAGTGGGTTAAGAATCCAACTGTAGCAGCTCAGGTTGCTGCCAAGGCACGGGTTTAATCCTCAGCCCAGGGAGTGTTAAAGGATCCGGTATTATTACAGCTGTGGTATAGGTCACAGCTGTGGCTTGGATTCAGTCCCTAGCCCAGACCATTAAAAAAAATTTGGATGGACCCCTATCTCATACCATATATGAAATTAACTTAAAGTAGATCATAGAACTAAATGTAAGAACTAAGTCTATAAAACTCTTGGAAAACATTATAGGAGTAAATTTTCATGACCTTGGCTTGGCCATGGTTTCTTTTCTTCTTTTCTTTTCTTTTTTCTCTCTTCAGCTATGGCATGCAGCAGCTTGATGTGGGATCTCAGTTCCCAGACCAGGGACTGAACCTGGCCTGCAGCAGTGAACACGCCAAATCCTAACCCCTAGACCACCAGGAAACACCCTGACCATGATTTCTTAAAGATACCAAAAGCACAAATGGAAAACAGACTAATTGGACTACATCCAATTAAACTTTTGTGCTTCAAAGGACAACATAAAGAAAGTGAAAACACAGTCCACAAAATTGGAGAAAGTACTTGCAAATCATGCATCTGATGAGGGATCTGTATCTAGAATATATAAAGAATTCTTACAGCTCAACAATAAAAAGAAAAATAATGCAATTTAAAAGCGGGTGAGTTTCTGCTGCGGCGCAATGACATTGGCAGTATCTTGGGAACCCTGAGACAGAGGTTCAATCCCCAGCCAGGCATAGTGGGTTAAGGATCCATCATTGCTGAAACTGTGGCTTAGGTTGCAACTGCAGCTCCAATCTGATCCCTGGCCCAGAAATTCCATATGCCAAAGAAGGAAAAAAACACAAAAGAAACAAACAAACAAAAAAAACGGCTCAGTAGAAACAAATCTAACTAGTACCCATGAGGATGCGGGTTCAATCCCTGGCCTTGCTCAGTGGGTCAGGGATTCTTCATTGCCATGAGCTGTGGTGTAGGTCTCAGACCCGGCTCGTATTCCACATTGCTGTGGCTGTGGCATAGGTTGGCAGCTGTAGCTACGATTCAACTCCTAGCCTGGGAACGTCCATGTGCCTCGGGTGTGGCCTTAGAAAGAAAAAAAAAAATTTGAATTGATATTTCTCCAAAGAATATATACAAATGGGCAACAAGCACATGGAAAGATGCTTAAAATCATTAGTCATCAGTGAAATACAAACCAAAACCATCATGAGTTACTGCTTCACAGCCGCTAAGAAGGCTATAATTAAAAAAAAAAAAAAAAGGTAATAACAAGTATTGTAAAGATTGTGGAGAAACCAGAGGCCTCATACATGGCTGGTGGAAATGTAAAATGCTGCAGCCACTTTGGAAAACAATATGGAATTCTTCAAAAAGTTCAACACAGAATAGCCACATGACCCAGCAATTTCACTCCTAAGGGTACATACATACCCAAGAGAAATGAAGACCTATATTCACACAAGAACTTGTACACAAATTTTATTTGGTGGGTTATTAAAAATAGCCCAAAGTAGAAACAATCCAAATAGCTATCAATTGATAGATAAGCAAAATATGGAAAATCCCTATTGATAGACTTTTATTCAGCAGTAAAAAGAAATGACGTGCTGATACCCACTACGATGTGGATGAACCTTCAACACATGATGCTAAGTGAAAGGTGTCAGTCAGAAAATGTCTCATATATTGTGTGATATCATTTATGTGAAATGACCACAATAGGCAAATCCATAGAGACCAAAAGAAGATCAGTGGTTATTGAGGGTTGGGGGAGGGGAAATAGGAAAGGGGAGACTGCAAAGGAGTCTGGAGTTTCATTTGGAGAGAATGAAAATGTCCTAAAATGGATTGTGGTATAGCTGCACAACTCTGTCTAGTCTAAAAACCACTGAATGTCACAGTACATGAATTATATCTCAATAAAAGGATGAATGTCACCGTATGTGAATTATGTCTCAATAAAGTTGTTATTAAAAGACTGCTACCATATTAATTAGGTTCTTTTTAACTTTTAAGAGTGTAACTCACTGATGGAGTTCCCGTTGTGGCGCAGTGGTTAGCGAATCTGACTAGGAACCATGAGGTTGCAGGTTCAATCCCTGCCCTTGCTCAGTAGGTTAAGGATCCGGCGTTGCCGTGAGCTGTGGTGTAGGTCGCAGACGCGGCTCGGATCCCGCGTTGCTGTGGCTGTGGCGTAGACTGGCAGCTACAGCTCCGATTTGACCCCTAGCCTGGGAACCTCCATATGCCACGGGAGCGGCCCAAAGAAATAGCAAAAAGACAAAAAAAAAAGAGTGTAACTCACTGATGAAGTTTTTGAGTATTGTCACCATAACTCCATTCTGCCACAAGCCAGCCATGAGTGTTTTATCCTGTAATTTTGCCCAGGGCAGTGACTTTTAGGAACACATTTATCACATTAGAGCAGAACCAACTGTAGGGAGTAGTTATTTCAGTTTGATGTTACCAAGCAGGATCTTTAGGCTGGTCAAGTGACAGTCATTCTTCACAGAAAGACAAGACAAGGTGGGGACTCTACCTGATCAGTTTTTAAGAAAATTCAGTAAGCTTTAGCCACATGGTTAAGGGGGCATCTCCTCAGAAATTTAGCAGCAGCCTGTGACATCACAGCTCTCTCATCCAAGAGCCTGATTTTCACTATGTCTGACAGTACTGCACACTTCTCTTCTTGCTTATTTAGCTCCTGGGAGAAGGAGCCTAGGGTCTTTGTAGATAAAACACTGAACTGCACCTACCCCTGTCAGCCTATGGTGGAGAAGGCTCCTTGTCTGAAAGTTATTATGAACTTCAAGACGGCAACAGGAGAACAATAAATCAAGCGCTGGAGACATCATGAGGTTCCCCTGGATACAGGCCACCACCCCACCCCCACCTCAGTGGGTGGGCTGCCACCTGCCATTCTTTTCACCCAGAACTTACTACACTGACCGCCCTTCCTCTCTCCCTGGTCCCTAGTAATTCAAGCACCACATCCTGCTTATCCTCTGCTGGAGGGAGGCCAGAACAGGCTCCAGGACAAGATCTAAGGTGCCCCCACGCCAGCCCTCTCTTTCTCACGAGCACATCTAGTTCCTGAGAAACACACACCTCTTCCCAAACAAACTGGCTGTTGGCGAGCCCATCCCGATTTAGCACCAAGTTGCCTTGGCTCGGCTGCCAAAACAGACGACCAGCCTATCTCTGGTCCCACAGCTTCTGGCAGGAGGCAGATACCAGTCTAGCATGACTCCCTAGAACACCAGCATCACCCACTCCTGCTCCCAGGGGCTCTCCCTGGAGCCAAGGCACGCCCTTCAAGCCCCCTTCCTGGGATCAGGAGGAGGGGCAACCAGACCCGTCTTCACATCTAGCCCTCAGCACCCGGAGTGTTCTCTGCCAAAATGTCCTTTTAAAGAGTTCCCTTCTGATGTTCATTCTCACCTTTCTGTACCCTCCTGGTAGGTGAGCAGCCTTTAGAGTTGGGAACCTCTTCCTTGTTATTTCCTTTCAAAACCTGCTCTTTGGGCTGACATCTCATGCGGGAATTCCATGACCTTTGTGTCCTGGTGCCTGAGGTTTCAACTGCAGTTTTGAGTCCTATTTCATTTGCTTTCCTCTGTGTTGCTTCCCCCTCATCCTCCAGTCTAAGTAAATTCCATTAGGACAGGGGTCTCTTCTGTCTACTCTCCTGGATCTCTAGCATCTAAAGCAGAGGGGCTTTTGGGGTTTTTTTTTGTTTTTTAACCAAGAGGGACTCTGCCCCTAGGGGACACTTGGCAGTATCTGGGGACATTTCTGGCAGTCACAATTAGGGGGTTCTGCTGGCACCTGGTAAGTAGAGACCAGAGATGCTGTTCAACACCTTCATGGTACACAGGACGGCCCCCGTCACAGAGAACTGATCTGGCCCCATATACCAATGGGGTCTAGACTAAGAAACCCAGCATTAAGTGTTAGGGGAAAGGGCTGAGTCTGACCTCTAGTTTGTACTGTGCCCCGGAATGAATTCCCAATGGGGTAAACTGTGTAAAGGAGAGTACCTCCTCCCAGCATCCATGAGTCCCCTCCTCTCTCCCCCTGACTCAGTGTGTGTATTTAAATGTGCGCTGCCCCCTAGGACATCTGTAGGTCAGATGATTACGGAACGCCAAGTCCCCCAACCCAGGGGATCTCACCCGGGATGATTCTGCCCTCCGTGGGACTCTGGACTCTGTCTGGAGACATTTTTGATGTCACGACTTGGGGAGGGGGAGTAACTGGCATGGGGCGGGAAGGTGCAGGGCATGCTGCACCCCAACAATGCACAGGATGGCCCCGCCACGGAGAAGGATTGGGCCCCAATGGCAGCAGGGCTGAGGCTGAGAAGACTTGGTCTGGCATCAGGCTTGGAAGACAGCTAAATTCCTCAGTAAATCACTGTTGAATAAATGGACAGTGGAACACCGAGCCCGCAGGTACATATTTCATGTCCAAATCTATCTTTACAATTTTCTTGGCATTCCAGTTATGGCTCAGCAGGTTACGAACCCAACTAGTACCCATGAGGATGTGGGTTCAATCCCTGGCCTTGCTCAGTGGGTTAAGGATCCAGCGTTGCCTCGAGCTGCAGTGTAGGTGGAAAACGTGGCCTGGATCCCACGTTGCTGTGGCTGTGGTGTAGGCTGGAGGCTGAAGCTCCGATTAGACCCCTAGCCTGGGAACTTCCATATGCCAGAGGTGCAACCCTAAAAACCAAAACCAAAACCAAAACCAAAACAAAACTGAAAATCTTAAAATTTGAGATAAAATATACATTACATAAAAATTACCACTTAAATCATCTGTAAGTGTTCAGTTTAGTGGCATTAAGTACATTCACATTGTTGTGTGACAATTACCATCATCCATCTCCAGAACTCTACATCTTGCAAAACTGAAACTGTATCCCCCTGAAACACCCACCCTCCTGGCCCCCGCCATCCTACTTTGGGTCTTTATGGAGTTAACTCCCCTAGGAACCTCCTATGAGTGGAATCAGACAGTATTTGTCCTTCTGTGTCTGACTTCTAGCATCATGTCCTCAAAGTTCATCCATGTTATAGCGTGTGTCAGACTTTCCTTCCTTTTATTTTATTTATTTCTTGCTTTTTAGGGCCGCACCTGCAGCATTTGGAGGTTCTCAGGCTGGGCTCAGGCTACAGCTGCCAACCTACCCCACAGCCACAGCTATACGGGATCCTTAACCCACTGAGTGAGGCCAGGGGTTGAACCTGCAACCTCATGGTTCCTAGTCAGATTCATTTCTGCTGCGCCACAACAGGAACTCCAGACTTTCCTTCCTTTTAAAGGCTGAATAATATTCCACTGTATGAATGGATCATGTTTTGTGTATCCAGTCATCCATCAACAAACACTTGGGCTGCTTCAATCTTGACTACTGTGAAGCATGCTGCTATGAGCATGAGCATACAAACATCTCCCCAAGACCGTGCTTTCAATTCTTTTGTTGCCCCAAATCTATAATATATTAACTATATTATGTTAAGGCGGGAGGTAACAGGTGTGAATTTACAGCAGGAAATTTCAGCTCAGGACTTACCCTCTGTTCTATCATTCTTAGCTCTCCTGGATTCCTTTTCTGGCCCAAGTCATCCCTTATCAAAAAGTGCCGGGTGCCTGCTGATACAGGATACCCAGGGCTCCCAAGTGGATGGAGGAAAGGCTGACATTTCCCCCTAGTGGACTCTGCTTTCAGTCCCTTCCAGAGAGAAAGTTTTGCTTGCTGAAGGAAGCTACAAGGGGAGTTCCCATCGTGGCTCAGTGGTTGACAAACCCAACTAGCATCCATGAGGTTGTGGGTTCAATCCCTGGCCTTGCTCAGTGGGTTAAGGACCCAGCATTGCTGTGAGCTGTGGTGTAGGTTTCACAAGAGGCTCGGATCCTGCGTTGCTGTGGCTGTGGTGTAGGCTGGCAGCTGAAGCTCCAATTAGACCCCTGGTCTGGGAACCTCCATATGCCGTGGGTGTGACCCCTGAAAAGCAAAAAAAAAAAAAAAAACCTACCGGAACCACACAGCAGTTTTTAGAAGATGATGTAGGGCACAGCTTGGAGGAAAAATGGCAGAGCCAGAGACTGGAGTACAGGAAGGCTTAGAACCAGGAAAGTTGGGTTGCAGGGGAGGGAAGGGCGGTGTGTGTAGAAGGGAGTATCTTGATTGTTTGTCCTCTTATCTTAGGCTCCAGAGCAAGTGACAACAAGGAAGAATCATTTATAGGTTGCAGCCAACTTGTCCTCGTTTCCCTAGAACTTTCCTGATATTAAAACTGAAATTCCAGGAGTTCCCATTGTGGTGCAGCAGAAACGAATCCCACTAAGTATCCACGAGGATGCCGGTTTGATCCCTGGCCTCACTCAGTGGATTAAGGATCCGGCGTTGCTCTGAGCTGTGGTGTGGGTCACAGAAGCGGCTCAGATCCCAAGTTGCTATGACTGTGGTGTTGGCCAGCAGCTGTAGCTCCAATTCAACCCCTAGCTTGGGAACTTCCATATGCCATGAGTGGGGCTGAAAAAGCAAAAAAAACCCCAAAAACAAAAAAACCAAACCTTCTGAAATTCCAGGAGTTCTCTGTTGGCCTAGTGGTTAAGGATCTGGCATTGTCAGTGGTGCAGGTTCAAACCCTGGCCCAGGAACTTCTGCATGCCAGGGTTGTGGCCAAAAAAAAAAAAAAAATTAAAAATAAAAGCAATTTAAAAACTGAAATTCCAGTTCATCCAGAAGCTAAAGAGAGTCACTTATGACCCAGCAAGTTACTAGGTATATACCCAAAGGAATTGGAAACATTTATCTACATGAAAACTTGTCCAGGCATATTCACAGCAGCATTGTTCATATATAATAGCCAAAAAGTAGAAAGGACTCAGATGTCCATCAATAGGTGAATGGATAAACAAAATGAGGTATATTAACACAACAGAACAGCGTTCAGCCATAAGAAGGAATGAAGCACTAACACATGCTACCATGAGGATGACCCTTAAAACATGATGGTAAGTGCAATGAAGCAGTAACAGGCAGCACATGTTATATGATTTCATTTATGTGTAATGTCCAAACCAGGCAAATCTCTAGAAACAGAAAGTAGGAGTTCCCATCGTGGCGCAGCAGAAACGAATCCAACTAGGACCCCTAACCTGGGAATCTCCATATGCCACCAGTGTGGCCCTAAAAAGACGAAAAGACAAAAAAAAATGAAATAAGATAAAATACATTTTAAAAAACCCTGAAAGTTCCATGTCCCAGGGAACCACTTCAGTCCTGGCTGAAGCACATGGCTGGTCACTCAGCTGTTGCAGGTGTACGTTTGGTGCAGAAAGGTTGATACTGAGTCTCTGCTACCCTTTGCTGATGGACAGTCTCACTGACTGTAGCCAGACACACTGTGAAGAAAGGGCACTGTGATGAAGAAAGGACATCAAATGATGCCACTGCCCAGTAGCTTATTAAAGGTCCTGAGAAGTCCTGCAATCATATCAAAGTAATGATCACAGCCTTTGGAACCATTCAGACTTGATTTGAATTCTGGGTCTGCTGCATGCTAGCCGCATGCTCGAGGGTAAATCAGGTAGCCGGGTAAACCACGGATTCCTCTTCTGTAAAAGAGATGAAGACTTACCTCATGGGTCTTGCAGATTAATTGGGATGAGCTCAGTAATGTGCCAGGGATATTGAAAGGGCCCAAGAGATGTTACTAATATTAGAAAAAAAAAAACAAAGCAAAGCAAAAACAAAAACATTAGTGAAAAGGTTAATTATTTCTAACCTATTAAATCATGTGACTTATGTCCCCCCCATAACACCTACTACCACCCCTCACCTTGGGAAATGTGGTTTACTTAGGAATTATCCTGGTGTATTTCCAAGGAGTTGGCTTTGAAATGAATTTCTTTGCCTGAAATCATCCCATGATAAAGCTCCAGGTGTGTTCCCCCAAAAGGCTTGTGAGGTGTGGAACAAACAGAAGATCAGAGTAGTTTTCATCAAAGGCAGGGGGCGCCATAGAGCACCTGGTCTCACAAAACC
This sequence comes from Phacochoerus africanus, assembly GCF_016906955.1. Lineage (NCBI taxonomy): Eukaryota > Metazoa > Chordata > Mammalia > Artiodactyla > Suidae > Phacochoerus > Phacochoerus africanus. Next base: position 73,097,897 of record NC_062547.1, on the reverse strand, counting down.
GCTTTTGAAGCCTCAGCACCTAGTGAGTCCAAAGATGGGTTTCTCCTACCTGGAACGGTCTACGCCTAAAAAAATCACAATTTAAAATGAGGCACTGAGGCATTCTCACCATGGTCTAATGGGTAAAGAATACAACTGCGGGGAGTTCCCTTTGTGGTGCAGTAGAAATGAATCCAACTAGTATCCATGAGGATGCTGGTCCAATCCCTGGCCTTGCTCGGTGGGTTGGGGATCCCGTGTTGTTGTGAGCTGTGGTGTAGGCTGGGAGCTGTACCTTTGATTCGACCCCCTAGCCTGGGAACTTCCATATATGGCAAAAAAGCAAAAAAAAAATTACATAATTAAAAAAATATAACTGCCTACCAGTTGTCCTTTCCATAAACTAGAATTAGGGAAAGTATACACACACATACACACACACACACATATTCCATTAAAGTTCTTGGAAGTGATATTTAAGTATTTTGGGGGTATCTACTATGTGCCCAACTAGTCCTGTTCTGGGCCTAATACAAACTACTAAAGAAATTCATTCATAAAGAGTTTATAATATCTTTAGTTAAGCAAGAGTTGGGCAACAAATAGAGAGCAATACAAGAGAGTATGTAATTAAGTGTCAAATCATATCAAGTGTTAGAGCAGGATGTGTCTTTCATTTTTGTCATTGAGGTCCCAGGATGCTGCTGCTCTAAGTCTGGGGTTTAAATTGAGATCCCAGGAGCAATTAACATGGAACATGGGAGGAATCTGAATGTAGAGGTGACAGACTCCGAATATAACAGCGTAGTGGGTTGGGGACTTGGCATTGCCACAGCTGTGGCCTGGATTCAATCCCTGGCCTGGGAACTTCCATTTGCCTTGGGCATAGCCACAAATAAATACATAATTAAATAAAATGGGGGCACTGAGACAAAAAGAATGACAAAAACCCAGGACACCCTAAATAGCCACCAAGAAAGGACTGATTAAATAAAGGAGCATTCAGCTAAGCAATGGAATATTATACAATAGTGAAAAAGGATGAGCTCAATCTATTTGGGCAGAATAGGTGAATGGCTATGATGTATACATTAAACAACAAAAAATAAGCACAGAACATTGAACCTTGTTTACAGAGTTTTCCCATTTGTGTTTTTATTTTTTATTTTTTTTTTGTCTTTTTATGGCAGTACCCACGGCATATGGAAGTTCCCAGGCTAGGGGTTGAAATGGAGCTATAGCTGCTGGCCTACACCTCAGCCACAGCAATGCAGGATCTGAGCTGTGTTTGCAACCTACACCACAGCTCACAGTAACACTGGATCCTTAACCGACTGAGCAAGGCCAGAGATGGAACCTGAGTCCTCATGAACACTAGTCAGGTTCGTTACCGCTGAGCCATGACAGGAACTCCCCATTTGTGTTTTTAAAAGAAGATATTTGTTTCAAAATAGAAGAAACTTACATACTTTTTGAAGTAAATATGGAGTTCCCTTGGGGTGCAGAGGGTTAAGGATCTGGCATTGTCTCTGCAGTGGCTCTGGTCACTGCTATGGCATGGATCAGTCCCTGGTCTGAGAACTTGCACATGCCACAGGTGCAGCCAAAAAAAATAAAGTCAATATGTAAAATTTTATTGAGTGCTTGGTATAAGCCAGGCAATTTCCCCATCATTTGCCAATATTAACTCATTTCATCATCAATTAGTCCCATTTTAATATGTGAGGGAGCTGAGTGTATTAGTTATCTCTGGTTGTGTAACAAACTGTCCCTGAATTTAGCAGCTTAAAACAACAAATATTCATTATCTCAGATAGTTTCTGGATGCAGCTTTGCTGAGTGCAGTTTTAGCTCAAGGTCTCTCATGAGTTTGAGGGCAAGCTGCTGGCTGGGGCTGCAGTCTTATTGGAAGGCTCAACGAGGAGAAGACTCTCTTTCTCTTTCTCTCTTTCTTTTGTTTTTGGCCAGGGATCGAACCTGAGCCACAGAGGTGACCCAGACCACTGCAGTGACAACACCAGATCTTAACCCACTGTATCACAAATGAACTCCTCTTTCTTTTTTCTTCCTTCCTTCCCTTCCTCCTTCCCTTTCTTCCTTTTTTTCTTTCCTTCCTCTCTCCCTTTTTTCCCTTTCTTTCTAAAATTGTGTAAAAACATTTAATGTGAGATGTACCCTGTTAACAAAATGTTAAGCATACAACACAGTATTGTTAACTACGGGAACAATGGTTTCAGGAGATCTCTAGGATTTATTCATCTTGAAACACTGAACCTTTACACCCATCAAACAACAACTCCTCCCAGGGAAGAACTCACCTCTACACTCGCTCACGTGGTTGTCAGGAAGCCTCAGCTCTTCCTGGCCTGTTTGGAGACTTCCATTCTTTGCCCGGTGGGCTTTTCAACAAGCTGCGTTTTGACATGGGGTGGGGACCTGGCAGCTGGCCTTCCCCAGGCACTCAAGACAGAAGCTGCTGTCTTTTTAGAACCTAATCTCAGTAGTGATGACATCTCATCAATTCTGATATACATTTTTTTAGAAGGGGGTTGGTAAGTCCAGCCCGCACTTGGGCGACAGGGTTACATAATGATGTGACTACAAGGAAGTGGATCGCTGGGGGCCTTCTGGTTGGGGGGCATCTTAGAGGCTGCCCACCACTTTGGGGGTTACAGATGGGTGCAGCCAAACGCACAGAGCCAGCTAGTAAACTGCAGAGCTGGGATATGAACCCAGGTGGTCTGGCTCTGACAGCCCATGGGCTTGACCTTGAAGTTCTATGATGTTTCCTCCATGCTCTTTTGCAGCATCCTTGTGTTTGTCGAGAATATGCCTGGAAAAACAAAAAATATAAATCTAAAATACACACACATAACGGAGGCTTAGCTCTTCACTGTAGATCCTTTTACATTATTGAGGCTGTCTGTCTGTCTTTCTGTGTATTTATGAAGTGCAAGTAATACTTTTCCAATCAATTATTTTTTGGGGTCAAAGAACCCAAGGCATAATAAAATGAAAGGATGTTTTCCGCTAAAATATAAAATAAGAATCAAACAAAAACAAAGTTAACCACGTGTTTATAGGAAAAGAATTAGCCAGTGAAACCACAAGGCCACTAAAAACAAGATGAGACCAAGGATGGCAGGAAAATACATCCTCCTGGGAGCTTTCCAAATCTCCTGGGGAGGATTTACCCTCTGCGGTTGTTAAAAACTTCCCCCCTCCCCTCCCAGACAGACTTCTTCCTAATTGACTGTTTTTATTTCATTAATGACTGCTAATGAACTGGCACTGTTAGAACATTACAGGCCATTTGAGCATTGGTGGGTGGTTTTAAGAGCCACAGATTTGGCGCAGACCTGAGTGCGAGCATATCATCCTTTCAAGGGAAGCATAAAAGGGCAATTTCCATAATGACAGGGCTTCTGAATGGTGGATTCTGTGTGCAAAGCACCTGTGTGCCGTGAGGATCTTTATTTTTCTCCTGGCTTTCTCACAATCACTGCCACATTTCACCAAGACATGGAGTTACTTCCACAGCAAACTGCCATGACCTCGAACAACCTTCAAAAGGGCACATCAAACATGTTTTGTTTTTTTTTTAATCCCCTATTTTTAGCCAACTGTATCACCCACTTCTAGGCAACTGGGAAGCAGAGCAAGAGCATGGCTGTACTTCTGTTCCATACTGACGGCCAGCAAATAGAAAAAGGAAAGGAAAGGGAAAGAAAGAGAAAAAGACGGAGATGAAAGATGAGAGGAATGAGAATGAAAGTTTAAAAAAACAAAAACAGGAGTTCTCCTGTGGCGTGGCAGGTTAAGGATCCAGCATTGTCACTGCAGTGGCTCTGGCCACTGCTGTGGCTCAGGTTCAATCACTGGCCCAGGGAACTTCCACATGCCATGGGCATGGCCAAACAATAAATAAACAAAAAAACCAACCAAACAAAAAAACAACCAGGAAGAGAAATGCTGATTTAGTGACAAAAGCCATCATGAATTCTCACTGCCCACTTTACAAAAGTGAAGCTAAGACTCAAACCTTCTTAGCTTGACTGCACGATTTGAAATGATAACATGCGTTGACTAGTCAGAACTCCATGAAAATCAGCGACTTTTAGGAAATTATATGAGGATCTGCCTAGCTTTTTTTTTTTTTTTTCTTTTTGGCTGTGGCGTGCAGCGGCTTGATATGAGATCTCCTTTCCCAGACCAGAGACTGAACCTGGGCTGCAGTGGCGAAAAGCACCGAGTCCTAACCACTGGGCCACCAGGGAACTCTCACATCTGCCTAATGTTTTGGCAAGACAACCCGATGCGGGGGGGGGGGGGGGGGGGGCATTTAGCAGCTCCTTGTCCTCTTCACAAAGGACACTGATTATCCACATTATGTGGGGAATTTCACCTTGTGAATGCTTTCCCATTCATCATTAATTGCAGGAAATCACAAATAGGAAAAGAATATGGAATAACATAAGCTATGCAAATGGGCAGTTCCCCAGTGGCCTGGTGGTTAAGGATCCAGCATTGTCACTAATGTGGCTCAGGTCACTGCTGTGGCGTGGGTTTAGTCCCTGGCCCAGGAACTTCTGCCTGCTGCTCCCCCTGCGTTTTCGAGTGGACGCCCCTGTGTTTTTTCCCAAACCACAAATATCCACTTTTCAGGCTCAGGGCAGTCTAGCCTGCCTAGGTGAAGCTAGGAAACACGAGTTCCCTCCCGTGGCTGCTGTGAACCCACAGACCCATTTTCAGGACTTTGAACACATGCACTGAGCTTTCAACACAGATGGACTAAAATTTCCGAAGTTTTTAAATTGATGGTGGATTCTGGTTTTATCCTAGATTTTCAGTTTCTGAAGGAGTCAAGTAGAGGGTGAAAAAGATGCTCTTCCAATCCAGGATGTATTTATTTTATGCTCTTATGAGGACAGGTCATAAAATTAATGTAAAGTTACAGATGAAAATATTCAGGGAACAAGGCCATAATAGCAAGTCAGAAGATAGTGTCTAGGAGTTCCCGTAGTGGCGCAGTGGTTACTGAATCCGACTAGGAACCATGAGGTTGTGGGTTTGATCCTCAGTGGGTTAAGGATCCGGCATTGCCATGAGCTGTGGTGTAGGTCGCAGATGTGGCTCGGATCCCGCATTGCTGTGGCTCTGGCATAGACTGGTAGCTACAGTTCCGATCAGACCCCTAGCCTGGGAACCTCCATATGCCGCAGGAGCGGCCCAAGAAAAGGCAAAAAGACAAAAAAAAAAAGATAATGTCTAGTGGAAGGGATAAATTAGGTTGAAATTAACATATACATAATACAATATATAAAACAGATAACCAACAAGGCCCTACTGTATAGCACAGGGAATTCTACTCAATACTATTTAATAACCTATGTGGGAAAAGAATCTGAAAAGGAATGGATATGTGTGTGTGTGCGGGTATATATATATATATATATATATATATATATATAATGGATTCGCTTTGCTGTATACCTGAAACTAACACATTGTAAGCCAACCATACTTCAATAATTTTTTTTTTTAAAAAAGGAGATAAAGTCTAAGACCTGACGAAACAGTCAGGGTGTTGATGATGGCTGCCTTCTAGGAGAGGGATATTTGTGGAATTTGAGGAGGCAGAGGTGGAACAGGACATTGTTGTTTTTTTGTTTGTTTGTTTTTGTCTTTTGAGGACCACACCTGCGGCATATGGAAGTTCCCAGGCTAGGGGACAAATCCGAGCTGCAGCTGCTGGCCTGCACCACAGAGACAGCAATGCTGGATCCAAGCCAAGTCTGAGCCCTACACCACAGCTTGTGGCAATGCCAAATCCTTAACCCCCTGAGCAAGGCCAGGGATGGAATTTGCCATGTGTCACCTTACATAGTTACAATTTTTTTCTTGTGAGAATTTGCATCCTCATGAATACTAGTCGGATTCATTTCCACTGCGCCACAATGGGAATTAAGGTATGTGAATGACCTTAATTGAAAAGTAAAAAGCCAACCCCCCCCCAAAAAAAAACCCCAGCAGGCATTCCCTGCTGACTCAGCAGGTTAAGGATTCAGCACTATCACACTGTGGCTCTGGTTACAGCTGTGGTGCAGGTTTGATCCCTGCCCAGGAAAACTTCCACATGCCATGGACATGACCAAAAAGAAAAAAATTTAAATTTAAAGCTCAGCAGATTAATAGCAGGGAGCTCCATCTCTATTGCCCATTGTAGGGACCCAGGTGCTGTGCTGTCTTCCCTGTGGGCTGGGTGGGAAGAGGTGGGAGCTTCCACCAGGGGGCACTGTGAGAAAACTTACAGTTTTCCTCTGGAAAAATGAAAAATGAGAATTACCCTGGGAAGTCTACAGTAAGAATCGCCCAACTACCAACCCTTGTATCAAATCCAGCCCTCTACCTGAATTTGTGGGTTTGTTGTTGTTGTTGTTGTTTTTTGCAATTTAAAAAATTTTTATTTTCAGGAGTTCCCGTCGTGGCTCAGTGGTTAACGAATCCGACTAGGAACCATGAGGTTGCAGGTTTGATCCCTGGCCTTGCTCGGTGGGTTAAGGATCCGGCGTTGCCGTGAGCTGTGGTGTAGGTTGCAGACGCGGTTTGGATCCCGCATTGCTGTGGCTCTGGCGTAGGCCAGCGGCTACAGCTCCAATTAGACCCCTAGCCTGCAAGGGAACGGCCCTAGAAAAGAAAAATATATATATTTTCATTGAGATATAATTGACATTAGTTTCAGGTGGACAACATAATGATTCCATTTTTTTTTTTTTAAAGGGTTGCACCTGCAGCATATGCGAGTTCCTGGGCTAGGAGTCAATGACAGCTGCAGCTGCCAGCTTATACCATAGCCACAGCAACGCCAGATCCGAGCCACATCCATGACCTATGCTGCAGCTTGCAGCAACACTGGATCCTTAACCCACTGAGCGAGGCCAGAGATCAAACTTGCATCCTCACCGCTACTATGTCGGGTTCTTAACCTGCTGAGTTCACAAGGGAAACCCCACGATTCCATATTTGTATATACTATGAAACGATCACAATAAATCTAGTTCACATCTGTCACCTTACATAGTTACAATTTTTTTCCTGTGAGAACTTTTAAGATCCACTCTCTTAGCAGCTTTCAAATATGCAAGACAGTGTTATTAATTCGTCATCATGATGTATATTACATCCCCAGAACTTATTTATTGCATAACTAGAAGTTTGTACATATTGACTATCTTTACTCATTTTCCTCATCCTCCACCCCACCCTCACCTCTGACAACATCAATCTATTCTCTGTATCTGTGAGTTCTGAGTTATTTGGTTTGTGTATATGTGTGTGTGTGTGTGTGGGGGGGTGTTGCCAAATCCATGGCATGCAGAAGTTCCCAGGCAAGGGATCAAACCCACACCACAGCAGTGACAGTGCAGGATCCTTAACTGCTAGGCCACCAGGGAATTCCTTTTAAAAGGAGATTCCACATGCATTAGTTGTCACTTCCCACTCCCACCTCACCCCAGCCCTTGACAACCTCTATTCTCCTTTCTGTCTCTATGAATTTATCTATTTTAGATTCTCCATATAAGTGGAGTCATACAGTGTATGACTTGTGCATGCCTCTTTCACCCAGCAAAATGTTTTTGAGGTTTATCCATGTTGCAGTATGTATCAGATCTTCATTCCTTTTAATGGTTGTGTAATATTCCCTTGGATGGATATACCATATTTTGTTTATCCATTCATCCACTGACAGACATTTGGTTTGGGGGCCACTGTGAATTGTGCTGTTATAAACATTCAAATACAAATTCTATTGTGGACATATGTTTTCATTTCTCGGGGTATACCACAGAGTAGGACTGCTGGGTCAGAATGATACCTCTATGCCTAGTCTTCTTGGGAACTGCAAGACTGTCTTCCAAAGTGGCTATACCAATTTTAATTCCTACTAGAAATGTATGAGAGAAACACTGGGATATGAGAGTGTTTCAATATTTGACTGGGTCATTGGAAAAAGTCATTTAAAGCAGGGATTCACTCATTTTTTAGTTTTCCCTCATCCTATAAATCTTCTGTGCACTCTCTTTTTTTTTATTATTCCTTTTATGGCTGCACCTGCAGCCTATGGAAGTTCCTGGGCTAGGGGTAGAATTGGAGCTGCAGCTGGCAGCCTACACCACAGCCATGCCAGATCTGAGCTGCATCAGATCTTTACCCATTTTCCTCATCCTCAACCACACTCTCTGTGGCAATGCCAGATCCTTAACCCACTGTTCAAGGCCAGGGATCAAACCCACATTCTCATGGACACTATGTCAGGTTCTTAACCCCCTGAGCCACAACGGGAAGTCCTTCTGTACCCTTTTGATGTATAGCTCCTAAGTCCTTCTCTTTAAAGATATATCTGCCCTCTAGAGATGTTTAGGTATCTTTTGCATAAACCAACATCTACTTTTCTGATTTCAGTTTCTTTAAAATGCAGTGAGTCACTTCGTAGGACTCTTCCTAGCCAGAAACTCCAAGCAGACATCTAAAGAGTTCTTGTTTGCTTGATCTTGAAGTTCATGGTGATTGTGGGTACTGGTGATCTGGCCACTGGGATAAAGGGATGCCAAGAAAAAATTGGATTTTCAGCAAAGGCTTGGAAACTGTCATGAGGAAGCCAGTATCGGGAGCTCTACAGCTGGTGTCTGAAGATACAGATTATCATCAAGAAAAGTGAATCTGCTTTCATAAATAGCAAAAGGGAGGTATTGAAATTCCTCATGTGACCAATCCACTAAATACGTGTATAAGCTTTCTCAACTTTTCAATAGTCAAATTACTATCCCATCTTGAATGTTCCTATCATGAAGTGCTTTTTTTTTTTTTTTTTTTGCTTTTTAGGTCTGCACCTGTGGCATATGGAAGTTCCCAGGCTTGGGGTCAAATCGGAGCAGTAGCTGCCGGCCTACATCACAGCAACTCGGGATCTGAGCCTTGTCTGCTACCTACATCACAGCTCAAGGCAATGCTGGATCCCCAACCCACTGAGCGAGGCCCGGGATTGAACCCAAGTCCTCATGGATACTAGTCAGGTTCATTTCCACTGCACCACAATGGGAACTCTTATAGTAAAGTACTTTTAATCACAAAAGTGTGGTAAGAACATAAAAATACTTGACACCCTCAGTATAGAACTGGCCTATTAGTCTAGCCTAGAACACGCTGGAGATGTCCTGCATCTGAGTTGTCCAGTATGGTGGCCACTAGCCATTGAGCCTTTGGAATATTGTGTGATTGAGAAACTAAGGTTTAAATTTAAGCTACTTTTTTTTCCTGGCCGTGCCTGCAGCATGTGGAAGTTCCTGGGCCAGGGATCAAATCCATGCCAGAGCAGTGACCCAAACCACTGCAATGATAATGCCGGATCCTTGATCTGCTGAGTCACCAGGGAACTACTGATTTATTTTTATTTTTATTTTCTTTTTATTTATTTATTTATTTTTAGGGCTGTACCTGCAGCATATGGAAGTTCCCAGGCTAGGGGCCGAATCAGAGCTACAGCTGCTGGCCTATGTCACAGCCACAGCAACGCCAGATCCAAGCCAAGTCTGCGACCTACACCACAGCTCACGGCAACGCCAGATCCTTAACCCACTGAGCGAGGCCAGGGATTGAACCCAAAACCTCATGGTTCCTAGTCGGATTCATTTCCTCTGCACCATGATGGGAACTCTTATTTTTATTTTTAATTGTGGTAAAACATGACAGTGAATCTACCATCTTAACCATTTTAAAGTATACAGCTCCAACTGTAATTCATTAAAATTTAAACCTATATCATACTAACTGAAGTCAAAAAGAGAAACACAAATACCATATGATGTCACTTACATGTGGGATCTAAAATATGACATGAGCTCCCATTGTGGCTCCGTGGGTTAAGGACCTACACTGTGAGAATGTGCGTTAGATCCCTGGCCTCGTTCAGTGGGTTAAGGATCTAGCATTGCCATAAGTTGTGGCATACGCCACAGCTATGGCTCCGATTTGACCCCTAGTGTGGGAACTTCGACATGCTGCAGGCATGGCTGTAAAAAGAAAAAAAGAAAAAAGAAAAAAACCCAACACAAATGAACTTATCTACAGAAGAGAAACAGGCTCACAGACACAGAGAACAGACACGGGGGAGGGAAAGGTAGGGGAGGGAGGGACTGGGAGTTTGGAATTAGCAGTTGCCAACTATTATATACAGGATGGATAAACAATAGGTCCTACAACTATATCCAATACCCTGTGATAAGCGGTAATGGAAAAGAATATGAATATATATATATATAGATATATAGATATAGATATAGATATCATAACTGAATCACTTTGCTGTACAGCAGAAACTACAACGATACTGTGAATCAACTATACTGCAATAAAAAATAAGAGAAAAAAATTAAATCTAAATATCTACATAGGGGAGCTCCTGTGGTGGTGCAACAGCATCAGCGGCATCTTGGGAGGGCTGGGACACAGGACTGCTACCCGGCCTGGCACAGTGGGTTAAAGACCCAGTGTTGCCACAGCTGTGGCTTAGGTTTCGACTGTGGCTTGGATCTGATCCCTGGCCCGGGAACTCCATATGCCTCGGGGTGGGCAGAAACAAGAAATACATGTAGGCAGTGGTTACCATATTGGACAAGGTAGATTTCCATTTTTTTCCCCCAAATTGATCATCTTGCTTATTAATTCATCAATCTTTTAAAAACCAGCTGTACTTTAGGACTTAGAAACAATGATCACTTTGCCCTTGGATTGCATTGATGGGTATAATAGTGAATGAAATCGTGTAACAAACACAATTAGTGTCAAGAGGTTTGGGAATAAACATCTCACCCGCAGTAAGCAGGCAGCTCATCCCTGTGGCAGCAGTTGCACATACACTTCAGAGGAACCCTATGAGGCTTCTGCATGAACCGGGGCCCTCTGCCTGCTTTGTGGGGGCCGGGGGGCAGAACCTGACTTAGTTGGGAGTTGATTAATTGGCAAAAATTGGAGGTTGGCTAAGCATGCCCCCTGTTCTCATCCTGTTAGGCAAGAAGCCTCTTGAGGGGAAGCGAGTCAGATCTTGAAGCCAGCCTGAAGGGCTTGGGGTCCCACTGACTCCCCCGGCCCGGGAAACCCCCACTGCCAGGTGCGTCACCCTTTCCTGATGTCCAGTGCAGGCACCTGGGGTCTTTTACAGAGTTGCCCTCGGCAGCCTCAGTTCCTTCTGCCCTTGGATTTGGGGGAGGGAGAGACTTCCATGGTCAGATGGGTTGGGGTAGATGAATTTTGCCACATCAGGGCTTCTCTTTCTGTAGCTGCTGCCTGCATGCAATCCTGTGTTCTGTTGTCCGAATTTTCTGGATGTAAATGTGCTCGATGGCCTGGAATAAAGCCTGTCCCTCTGCTTGGGGGAGGGGCTCCTCAACCCCCTGGAGAGCTGGTCACTGCTGATCGACGAGCCTCTGGGAGAGTGGCCACTGGGGAGGACTTGTGGGGAAAGAGCCCCTGCTGCTGTCTTACCTGGGGCTGCTAAGATAAAGGTAAGACAAGGTCAAATAAGAGATTTGAGGGAGAGACAGTTGGTGCTTTTGCTGAGAGTTGGGCTCACTGGGAAGCAGAGAAGAGGCATGAAGCTCAAGAAAGGTTTATTTAGGGAGCAGTCTGAGGACGGACACTGGTGGGAACAGAGGAAGCAGGACTGGGCTTGACAGAGAAGGTCACCTGTCCCCAGGGAAGCTCTGGAGCTGGACCTCTCAGAGTTGCCATGAGTTGGGGTGAAGGGCGGGGACCTGATGCCCTGAGAAGGGAGTGGGAACCAAGATGCAAGGGTGCTATTCAGTGGAGGCGGACCCCAAGGGACAGGCAGCTGAGACCTGCTTCAGGCAGCATTTCCGGAAGCTGGCTGCATGCCCTGCATCCCTGACCGAGATCAGCGCGAGCATCACTGGGCCTGCTGTGTCCTCGCTGAGCATCAGAGGAGATAAGTTTTTCTGAGTGGAGTGGACTTATTTTTCTGTGGTAGGAGACTTGTGAGTGCGTGTGTGTGTGTGTGTGTGTCTGTGACTGTGTATCTGTGTGCATGCACATACGCGTGAGCATCTGTGTGTGCAATCATGTGTCGAGGATGCCTGTGAATGTGAGGTTGTCGTGCAATTGTGTGTGAGCATATGTGTTTATAACCGTATTCTTTGGGTTTGTATGTGTATGAGGACCTATGTGTGAAAGTGTGTATGTAATTGTGTGTCTGTAAGATGGTGTGTGACTGTGAGTGTATATATGCAACTTTAGAAGGTGTGACTGAGGGGTGAGAGGGTGTGGCTATAGGAGCAAGTGTGCATGAGTGTGAGTGCAGATGAGTAAACATGCATGTGAGCATGTGCGTCTGATTGTGTGTCCACAGGAAGGTGTGTCTGAGTGTGTGTGTCTGAGTGAGAGTGTGCCTGGAACTCTATTTGTCCAGGACTAGCAAGGCGGCACCACAGTCATCAGGGACCCAGCTCCTTCCCCTTGTTGCTCTGCCTCCCTCACTGTCTGGCTTCCCTCTTGTCCAAGGTGGCTGCTCCAGATCCCAACATTCCACGAGGGAAAGGTGGTGCCATCACCTTTCCATTAAGGCCATGGCCCCAGCGTGACCCCCATCGCGTATGTCCACATCCCAGAAGTCAGGATTTAGCCCAGAAGGCCACATGTCACAACAAGGGGGCCAGGGGAACAGTCTTGAGGTGAAGGGTCTGGAGAAGAAGGGGCAGAATAGCTCCAGGTGGACACTGGCTCTCCAGCCACACCTGCCTCAGGTCCTGAAGGATGACGATGGCCAGCCATGGACGGGAACTACCAAAAGGTTCTTTTCTCTTGGCAGAGCAGAACATTTAACCAAATGTTACAATACATAATATAACCAGCTGAACACCTGCTGTGTGCCCTGCCAGGCACTGTTAGACACTGGGGAAGCAGCAGTGAGAAAAACAGGCCAAGAGGAGGGGCAAGGAGACTCAAGATGCATAATGCAGGGCAGTGTGGCAGAAAGGACTGAGGTGGAGGCTAACACCTGCCTGGCTTTTAGACCTCAGCTCAAGGAATTTCTCCCGACCTCCCTGGCTAGGTCAGCTCCCCCAACCAACCCTCTCCATGGACATGAGTAAGCTGGCATTTGTCTGCATGGCTCCAGGTTGCCCCGCTGTCTCCCTCAACAGACCTCACCTGGTTTTGCACATTTTCATGTTCCCAGCATCTAGCAAGGCAATGCTAGATCCATAAAAATTTCACAAACATGTGCAGCAGTGCAACCCGCAAACAAATGAATACAAGGAAAGAGAACAGCTACCCTCCTGCCCCAGAAGCAGTTGCAATTTCCTCCAGGAGTGGGGGTGGGGTGGGGAGGCAGGGACAGCCAGTGATGTCACAAGAGGTGGCTAGGAGGAAGGTTCTGGAAGGCTGGATGGGGTAGAGGGCCGTCAGGAAGGGAAACTGCCCACCTTCCTGCCTCTTGTCACCACTACCATCCTGGCTGGACCCAGACGGTGACAGGGGCTGGGAAGGGGCAGCCCACGTTCAGGTTTCCAGGAGGAGCGACTTGTCATCTTTGTGAAAAAAGAAAACACCACAACTGCCCAGATGTCTCAGCAACCAATGCCTTGCTGTGATGGCCAGAACCATACCTGGTGAAAAGCGGCAGGTGCCAGTGGTATGGGAGAGGGGCACGTGAGGGTCCTCTGAGAGTCAGGGTCTGACAGTCATACCTGACTTTCAATATATCAGTATGTCAATAAGACTTTCAGGCACATTTCACTAGGAGGTAAGACTCACCACAAACACACATACATGTTGGCCTTGACCTAGACCCTCAGTATCTTTTTCTACTGCATTTTCTTTTTCTTTCTTTCTTTCTTTCTTTCTTTTTTTTGTCTTTTTAGCTATTTCTTGGGCTGCTCCTTCAGCATATGGAGGTTCCCAGGCTAGGGGTCGAATCGGAGCTGTAGCCACCGGCCTACGCCAGAGCCACAGCAACTTGGGATCCGAGCCACATCTGCAACCTACACCACAGCTCACGGCAATGCCGGACTGTCAACCCACTGAGCAAGGGCAGGGATTGAACCTGCAACCTCATGGTTCCTAGTCGGATTCATTAACCACTGCGCCACGACGGGAACTCCTCTACTGCATTTTCTAACTGGTTGCTACTGGTGTGCAAGAAAGCTATTGGTTTTTGCATACTGATCTTCTATTTTGTCACCTTACAGAACTGTTATTTCTAAAAGCTTTCTGGCTGATTAACTAGTCTAGGGAGTCAATCACATTATTTGCACAATGGCAACGTTGTCTGTTTCCCACTTCTTCCTCTCACTTCTTTTTTCTTATTGCATTGGCTAAGGACTTCCAGATCAATGCTGACAAGGAGCAGTGACAGCTGATATCTTCGTCTTATTTCCAACTTCATGGAAACTCTTCTGGTGCTTTTGTTGTATTGTTAAGTATCATATTTATAGGTCTGGTAGACAGTCTTTATCAAGTTAAAGAAATGTCTTCCGGGAGTTCCCGTTGTGGCGCAGTGGTTAATGAATCCGACTAGGAACCATGAGGTTGTGGGTTCGATCCCTGGCCTTGCTCAGTGGGTTAAGGATCTGGCGTTGCTGTGAGCTGTGGTGCAGGTCACAGATGTGGCTCAGATCTGGTGTTGCTGTGGCTCTGGCGTAGGCTGGTGGCTACAGCTCCAATTGGACCCCTAGCCTGGGAACCTTCATATGCCACGGAGCGGCCCTAGAAAAGGCAAAAAGACAAAAAAAAATACAAAAAAAAGAAATGTCTTCTGTTTCTTATTTGATAAGGGATTTTCATTTTAAAATGGATATTTCATCAAACCCTAAAGGGATTTTCATTATTATTTTCCTTTTTAGGGCTGTGGGTATGGTATACAGAAATTCCCAGGCTCGGGGTCACATCAGAGCTGCAGCTGCCAGCCTATGCCAGAGCCACAGCAACACGGGATCCCAGCTGCATCTGTGCTACACAACAGCCCTCATGGCAATGCCTGATCCTTAACCCACTGAGCAAGGCCAGGGATCGAACCTGCGCCTTCACAGATACAAGTTAGGTTCATCACCACTGAACCACGATGGGAACGCCCTGGATTTTTTTTTTATAATGACTTTTATTTTTTTCCACTATAGCTGGTTTACAGTGTTCTGTCAATTTTCTACTGTACAGCAAGGTGACCCAGTCACACTGAAATACATTTAAATGGATATTTCATCAAATTATATCTTGAGGTGATTATGTAGTTTTTCACCTCTGTCCCTTAAATGCAGTAAGAATTTTGAATGTTGAGTAACATTTGCATTGCTATAATAAATCCTACATGGCCTTTTAAAATTGTGAACATATCTTGCATATAAAATGACAACCCATTTTAGTGTATAATGAATGTACAAATCATGTAAAATTTAATGACTAGCAATAAATGTCTGTGTATCCACTTCACTTTATGAACTAGAATATTACTAGTGACTTATAAGTCCTTTATGTCCTACCTTTTTCTCATGTTCCTCCCTCACGTGAATATGGTAACACTGTCCTAAACTGCCTGCAGAAATTTTCCTTAGTTTAACCACCTAAACAAGGACTCATTAACGTTGTCTCTTTGTGAACTTCATACAATAAAATCATACTGTCACCTGCTTCTTCATCAGCATCAAGGCTGGGAGATCCAGTCAAGTTTTTGCATCTGTCCCTCAATTTTCATTGCAGCATAGTATTCCATAATGGATGCATCCATCTTCCTGCTGTATATGTGGGCTGTTTCCAGTTGGGAGTCCTTATGAACATGGCCGCTGTCCACGTCTCCTGGGGGAGATGTGCAAGTGTTTCCCTTGGGTAGATCTGGAAGTGAAAATGCCGAGTCAGGGACATGCCGTTGTTCACTTTTAATCATTAACACTGCACTGCTTTCGCAAAAGGGTGTGCCATCTTTAGCTCTCCCCAGCAGTGGAGGAGAGCATCCCATTCTTCTCCCTCTCCAGCATTTGATGCCTGTCTGCACATCTACTGGGGGTGAAATACCTCACTATGGTTTTAATGTGCTTGTCCCTGATTACCAAGGAACCTGAACATCCTGTCCTGGGTTTAAGCCCGTTCACATTGCCTGTTCTGTGAGCTGTCTGGTCATAGTTTGCACTCATTTCCTATGGGGTTATCTTTTTAAAACAAAAGGCCTTTTCATATTCTGTGCATGAATTCTGCCTTGGGATATAAACATAACAAATGTTTTGTCTTGGCCAGTGACTTGACTCACTGCTTTCTGATGTCTTAATAAAATTCTTCATCTGATCCAGATTCTTTGCGTGCATGTGTGTGTGTGTGTTCTTTGTGTGCGCGTGTGTGTTTATTTGATATCTGTCAATGTATCTATCTACAAAGAAAACTAAAACTTCCCTAATTTTTCTAAGAAATCTTAGCTATAGGATTTTTTAGTGCATATATTATAGAAGCATGTTAAAGTTTCTTAGAAGATTCTATTTATTTAGCCATAGTCCTCATCTCCTTTCATGAACAATTTAAAGTTTTTTGGACCATAGATCTATCCCAAGAGATTGGACACAGTTCCCTGTGCTCTACAGCAGGACCTCATTGCTCATCCACTCTAAATGTAATAGTTTGCATCTACTAACCCCAAACTCCCAGTCCATCCCACCCCCTCTCCCTTCCCCCTTGGCAACCACAAGACTGTTTTTTATGTCTGAGAGTCTGTTTCTGTTTGTAGACAGGCTCATTTGTGCCATGTTTTAGATTCCGCATGTAAGTGATATCATACGGTGTTTGTCTTTCTCTTTCAGACTTCATTTTGTGTAAGAATCTCCCATGTTGCTGTAAGTGGCATAATTTTCTTTTTTATGGCCAAGTAGTAGTATATGTATGTATTTACCCATTCATCTGGGGCTTTTTGGCTTTTTTTTTTTTTTTTGCCATTTCTAGGGCCACTCCCTCGGCATATGGAGGTTCCCAGGCTAGGGGTCGAATCCACAGCAATGCAGGATCCAAGCCGTGTCTGCAACCTACACCACAGCTCACGGCAACGCTGGATCCTCAACCCACTGAGCAAGGCCAGGGATCGAACCTGCAACCTCACAGTTTCCAGTCGGATTCGTTAACCACTGCGCCACAACGGGAACTCCATCGATTGGTTTTTGTTGTTGTTGGTATTGAGTTGTATGAGTTGCTTACAGTTTGGAGATTAAGCCCTTGCCAGTTACATCGCTTCAACTATTTTCTCTCATTTCATAAACTGTCTTTTCATTTTGTTTATTGTTTCCTTTGCTGTGCAAAAAAGCTTGTAAGTTAGATTAGGTCCCATTGGTTTGTGTTTTTATTTCTGTTGCCTTGGGAAACTGACCTAAGAAAACATTTGTATGCTTTATGTCAGAGAATTTTTGCCTATGTTATTTTCTAGGAGTTTTATGGTGTTCTTGTCTTATGTTTAAGTCTTTAAGCCATTTTGAGCTTATTTTTGTGCATGGTGTGATGGTGTGTTCTAGCTTCATTGAGTTACATACGGCTGTCCAGTTTTCCCAGCACCATTTGCTAAAAAGACTTTCTTTTCCCCATTTTATATTCTTGCCTCCTTTGTCAAAGATTAACTGACCATAGGTTTCTGGGTTTATTTCTGGGCTATTACGTTCCATTGATCTGTATGTCTGTTTTTTTACCAACACCACACTGTCTTGATTAGTGTAGTTTTGTAATATTGTCTGGATTCTGGAAGTTATGCCTCCTGCTTGTTTTTTTTCCTCAGGATTGTTTGGCAATTCTGGGTTTTTTTATAATCAAGATTCTTTTAATGCACAGCTAGATTTGACCTTAGCTATGTAGAAGAAGCATACTACCCCAAATTTGTTTAGATATTCGTTCAGTTAATGTTGATGGAACGCCAGGTGCTATACTAGGTGTTAGAGATATAATGATCAAGGCTGTCATCGCTGTGGCTGTGGCCGTGGCTGTGGCCAGCAGCTACAGCTCTGATTCGACCCCTAGCCTGGGAACCCCCCTATAACACAGGTGCAGCCCTAAAAAGACAAAAGACAAGAAAAAAAGATTGTCACACACACTCATACACACACAATTACAAAGCTAGGTCGTGAAATGTAGGGGAAGGGTGTGGAATGAGAGGGTGTAGGGTCTGGTCCAGACTTGTATAACACAGGCTATTTCCCCGAAGAATGGACTCATAAACAGAGGTTGAGTTTGAGGAGGAAGCCGTAGATGAAGATTACTGAGATCAGTGTTTGGAGCAAAATGGACAACATGTGCAAAGGCCCTGAGGTATGAAGGAGCCTGGAGTGTTTAGGGGATGGAGAGAAGGTCTCAGCAGCAGGAGCTGAGGAGATGAGGGCATGCAGCACGAGGTGGGGCCATCTTTGTATTTATCACCATGTGCTCCTCGCTGCCTGGACACTGGCCATGCTGCATATTCCCCACCTGGCACACACCAAGCTGCTTCCCACCCCACGGCCTTTGCCTTTGCAGTTCCCTCTACCTGGAACCCCTCTCTGCAGTAGAACTCCACATCCTTTAGGTCCCATTTCAGATGTCACCTCCTCCAAAAGGCCCTCCTGACCACCCCAGTGCTACCACAGTACCCTGTTCCATCATCTCCATCCTAGTCATCACTAATGTGCTTTTTTCCTAATAATCAAAGGGAAACTCGCAGATCCCAAAATTCATTTTAGAGCGTGCAATTCAGTGGCATTCAGCACATCCACAACCATGTGCAAACACCACCATCTAGTTCCAAAATATTTTCAACACTCCAAGAGGAAATTGTATGCCCATAAGCAGTCACTTCCCATTCCCCTCCCCCAGCTCCCAGCCCCCAGCCAACCACAAACCCACTCTCTGTCTCTGTGGATTTGCCTGTTCTGGACATTTCCTATCAATGGGGTCACACACTGTGTGTCCTTTGGTATCTGGCTTCTTCCTCTCAGCCTGATGTTGTCGAGGCTCATCCTGTTACCATCCAAACTGATCTTTCTTTCCTGGCTGTTCCTCCCAACTAGAATGTCAGCTCCAGGAGGGGTTTCTGTCCATCTGGCTGCCCAGTGGCTAGAGCAAAGCCTGCAGCACAGCAGGTGCTCAGGAAGCAGAAGGGGAGGAGAGCGGCAGACCCCTGGGATGAAGCACCTCCTTCTCTGTCGCTGAGGGTGCAAGATGGGTTCTTGAAGCTGGAAGAGACCACCACAGCCCCCTGATGGCCACAGACGCCTGGGGACTTGGTGATCTGAGACTTCTGTCTCATCTTCCCATTAGCAGGGGTCAGCAGTCAAATTTGACGCCAGATAGCTGGCATTCTGCATTATGACCATCAAGGAGGAAATAACCTCTTGGTCCAGAAAACCCAAAACTTTTTTTCTTGAGCCATAAACATGTGTACTTACCCATTCATCTACACAGTCACCTTCTTTCTATGTTGTCCTGCATCTTGCTTTTCTGGTTTATGTCTTGGAGAAAGTTCCATTCAGGAACCATGAATCAACATTTTTTTTTCTTTTTTGGTCAACCTGTGGCATATGGAGTTCTTAGACCAGGGATCAGATCTGAGCCACAGTTTTGACCTAAGCTGAAGCTGTGGCAATGCCAAATCCTTAACTGACTGTGCTGGGCCAGGGCGCCAACCTTCGTCCCAGGGCTCCAGAGATGCTGCTGATCCCATTGTACCACAGTGGGAACTCCAACATTTCTGGTGTTTTTTAATTGAGACGAGATTCACATTAAGGTAAAATTAACCATTTTAAAGTAAACAGCTCAGTGGCACTTAGTACAATCCTATCTCTGTTTCGTTCCAAAACATTTTCATCAGCCCCAAAGGACAATGTACTCCTTAGTCAGTCCCCAGCCTCTGGCGACCACCAACCTACTCTCTGTCTCTAAGGACCTTTATATAAATGGAATCACACACCAGGTGGCCTTTGTATCTGGCTTCTCTCTTTGAGCATCGGGTCCTCAAGGTTTGTCCATGCTGTAGCAAGTGTCAGTGCTTCTCTCCTTTTGGGGGTTGAATAATGTTCTGTTCCATGAAAAGACATCTTGCTTATCCATTCATCCAGTTATGGGTGTTCGGACCATGTCCATTTTTGGCGGTTGGGAACTGTGCTGCTGTGAACATGGGTGTGCATTCCTGGGGTTTTCTTACACAGCTCTAGAACATTCCACCACATGGAGATTCTATAATGCATATTACCAGTCCTCTATTACCGGGTGTTTGGATTCCCCCCAGCCTTTCACGGTTCAAACAGTGCTGCACTGGCCATTCTTTGTATATAGTTTAAGTAACTGTCAGGTGAATGATTCTTTGAATTCTTTGGTGTTTCCAATTTACTTTGGTTTGTCCTCAAGTGGGAGTTCTGTTCCTGATTTTAATTTTTTCTGTGGAAACAGATACTTTTTGAAAGTCCTTTATGGTAACCCCAGATAGCTTGCCTGGTATGAGGTAGATCTTTTACTACATTTTTCAAATATTTTATCCAGGAGTTCCCTAGTGGCCTAGTCGTTAAGGACCTGCTGTTGTCACTGCTATGTCAAGGATTCGGTCCCTGGCACAGGAACTTCTGTGGGCATGGCCAAAAAAAATTCATTGTGAATTTCACTTTGGGGTAGCAGTATCTGATTTTGGTGTATAGTACACCTTTCCTTTTCCAGCCTGCCAAAGGAAACTTTTATTTATAAAACATTGATTGACTAGAAGAAATTTTTCTCTTTATGCTATCATCATCGAACATATTTAGAAAAGTGATGAAGACTTTTTTTTTTAGCTATGCCTGTGGCATGCGGAAGTTCTCAGGTGGGGATCGAACGCATGTCACAGCAGTGACAACACCAGATCCTTAACTGCTAGCCACCAGGAGCCCCCATTGAAAACTTTTTTTAACAATTAAAATGTAATTGACACATTATGGACAAGACTTAAGTATATATTGAAAATTTTGATTAAATTCACAAGTTCATCAAGCACCATTCTTTTTTTTTCTTTCTTTTTTTTTTTTCTTTTTAGGACTGAATCTGCAGCATAGGTAAATTCCCAGGCTAGGGGTCAAATCAGAGCTACAAGTGCCGGCCACAGCCACAGCCACAGCCACAGCAATGCCAGATTCAAGCCTCATCTGCAACCTACACCACAGCTCAGGGTACCAGACCCTTAACTCACTGAGCGAGGCCAGGGATCAAACCCACATCTTCATGGATACTAGTCGGGTTTGCTACTGATGAGCCATGACAGGAACTCTTAAGCACCATTCTTTTACATATTTATGTAACTATATTAGTCTCCCAGGGCTAATACAAGATACTGAGAAATGAGTGGCTTAATAGAAACTTGTTTTTGCTCAGTTGCGGGGGCTGGAAGTTCACAATCAAGGTGGCAGCAGGACTGGTTTCTGGTGAGAACTTTCTTCCAGATGGCAGCCTTATCACTGTGTCCTCACATGGGAGGAAGAGGGAGAGCTGGCAGTCTTTTCTCAGGACACCAATCCTATTTAAGCTTCCTCAAGTCTCCATCTCCAAATAAAATTACTTTGGGGGTCAGGGCTTCAACATACGACTATGGGGGAACATAGTTCAGCCCATGAAAATAACTACTGATTTGTTATGATGATGTGGAGAAGAACACTGTCTAACAGGTTTAAGCATTAACATGCTGAAAGTCAAACAAGGTCAAGGAGGGTGGTTATCAACCATCACACACAAAAGGCTTCAAATGGAGGTGTCCAGTTCATGAGTGTATAAGAACCATGGGCAGCCAGGAATCTGCACCTGTCCCCCACCAGCGGGATGACCAGGTGAACTTAGGTTTGACCACTGATAAATGTCCTTTAAATGGGCTGCATCAATTTGTACCGCAGTATATGCGAGCAAATGTTTCCCCACATCCTTGCTAATATAGGGTGTTTTACAACCTTTTTGGTCTTTACTTCATCTGACAAGAGAAAACTGCATCATATTTTCTATTGCATTTCTCTCTGGACTGAGATGGAGCGTGTTTTCCTGTTTTTAAAAGTCACTTAAAAATGTGTTTTCGAGAACTGTCTATTTAAGACTTCTGCCCATTTTGTCATTGGGTTACTGTTCTTTTTCTTAGTGATATATTGGAGTTCTTTACATGTTAAGAAATAAGGCCTTGGAGTTCCCGTCGTGGCGCAGTGGTTAACGAATCCGACTAGGAACCATGAGGTTGCGGGTTCGGTCCCTGCCCTTGCTCAGTGGGTTAACGATCCAGCGTTGCCGTGAGCTGTGGTGTAGGTTGCAGACGCGGCTCGGATCCCACATTGCTGTGGCTCTGGCGTGGGCCGGTGGCTGCAGCTCTGATTCGACCCCTAGCCTGGGAACCTCCATATGTCGTGGGAGCGGCCCAAGAAATAGCAACAACAACAACAAAAGACAAAAAAAAAAAAAAGAAAAGAAATCAGGCCTTTATTGATTAGATGTGTTGCCCACATTTTTTTCCATTTGCTGTAGGTTTTTTGTTTTTTGTTGTTTTTTTGTTGTTTTGTTTTGTATTGTTTTGTTTTTTATGGCTACGCCTGCAGTGTACGGAGGGCCCCAGGCTAGGAACTGAACCAGAGCTCCAGCTGCTGGCCTACACCACAGCCACAGCAACACAGGATCTGAGCCATGTCTTTGACCTACACCATAGCTCAAGTTAACGCCAGATCCTTCACCCACTAGGCGAGGCCAGGGATTGAACCTTTGTCATCATGGATACTAGTCAAGTTTGCTACCACTGAGCCACAACAGGAACTCCTGTTACTGATCTTCCATCTTTTTTTTTCTTGTCTTTTAGGGCTACAACCACAGTATATGGAGGTTCCCAGGCTAGGGGTACTATTGGAGCTGTACCACCGGCCTACACCACAGCCACAGCAACATGGGAACCGAGCTGCGTCTGCAACCTACACCACAGCTCACAGCAACACAGGATCTGAGCTGCATCTTAGACCTGCACCACAGCTCACGGCAACACCATATCCTTAACCCAATGAACAAGACCAGGACCGAACCCATGTCCTCACGGATGCTAGTAGGGTTTGCTAACTGCTGAGCCATGACGGGAACTCCATGTTGTTGCTCTTTTGATTCTGTTCATGGTATTCTTTCCTATGTGAAAAATTTTAAACTTTCTCTGTAGCAAAATTTACTGTTTGTCCTTTATGTCCTTTGAGTTTTCATGCTGTACTATCTGGCAACCAATCAGGGAAGAACTCTCCTGTGAGAGCTGCTTTCCTTCAGAAGACTTCAAGATGTTTTCCCATCCACAGGATCACATATAGACCTAGTTCCCATATCATAACTGTTTCAGAGACTCTTCTGGAAACTCATGGACTGAATACCCCCTGGACTTTACAACTGCTCCATGATATGGCATATAGGCCACTCTCCTCTCCTCCTAGGACCAGGGCAGGCATGACTAATCAATCCCAAGATCCTAGGCAGACACGACTAGGCAAACATGACAGTTAGCTTCAGACCTGCAATACCTTTGCCTGTCCTGTTAAATCCTTTGCTTTGTTTCTTGCAGCATTCTGAAGAATGGTCTCTGCAGACTTGGAAGGGCTGAAACCCTGACGACTCAAGAAGAGAAGGCCAAGGACCTTAAAGTAGACATGAGTCAAAGTCAAGAACAAGGTATGTTGTGTGAGAGAGAACGGTGCAATGACTCACCGTTGCTTTTCATGAAGGAGTCTGGGCCCAGAGTTGGGCACACCACTCCCTGCCCCAATTGCTGGCCCTGGCCAAGATGCCCGCACCTGGGGGGCCAAATATCAATAGGTGACAGGCAGCAGAGGTGGTGCAAGCAAGCAGTTGACAGCTGGGCCATGCAGTTCACAGCAGAGGTCTGCTAGCCAGGTGACAATGGGACAGTCCTTTGCTCTTTTGAAGCCTCACCTGTATATGGTACCAGTGGGGGGCATTGATAATAGATAACAGTAACTCCCTATTAAGATGGTGAGCTCGTGTGGGTAAAGCACACAAATACATAATACATAATACATATACTATGCTCTATGTTACATGGTATACATATTACATATTTACATGGCACAGGTTTAATTGTAAGTTTTTAGATATGTGGCAGACATATTATATAATGGTTTATAAAGTGCAGATGTAGTAATATATGTAGCAAAAATATAGTTACATATATAGTACAGATGTAATTATATACATACATAGTATAGATGTAATTATACATATGGTACTGATATAATTATATATATACTAGAGATGTAATTGTATTTATGTGGAGCAAATGTAATAATATACATATAGTATGGGTGTAATAATATATATAGTGAGAATATAATTATATATAGTAAAGATGTAATTATATACTAGACTGTAATTATACATATATCCAGTTATATATAGTACAGATGCAATTATATATGTATATATATAGTGCAGATGTAATAATATATTGATGCAGATATGTGTGTATACATACTATTTGTAAATAATATGGAATTCTAGTTAATGATTCAAATGCTAAATAAGTGACATCAAATGAGTCAAATGGTTAGAGTGAAATGGATGGATCCCTGCAGCTTACTTTGAAATGTATCAAAAAACAAGACAGCATGATAGATGGATAAACAGAGGGATGGCCGGATGGAGATGTGATAAGCAAAGAGAGCAAAATGCTGGCAGTTGTAGAATTTGGTGGTAAGAGGGTATTTGCTATACAATCAAATTTGTTGTACACTTGTGATTCTTCAAACTAAATTATTGAGGGAGTACGGAAGAAATAAATAGGAAAGAGGAAGCTTGAGCAGACCAGCAATGACCATGTGACTTCACTTGAGGTGTGGCATTAATTCAAGTTCAAAAAGACAGCCTCTCCTGTCTTTTTGTGTTACAAAATGAATAATTAAAAAAAAGTCTGCCACCCAACCCTGGTGACCGTTTGCAGTTACTCCTGGGCTGTGGACTACTCATCGAGATGGAGAAGTGCTTCTGAGGCTATCAAAACACGGGCCAGGCCATGAGACCCCCATGACCATCCCTGAATTTTTTCGGGAGTCAGTCAGCCGATTTGGGACTTACCCAGCCCTTGCATCGAAGAAGAATGAACAGTGGGAAGTTCTGAATTTCAACCAGTATTACGAGGCTTGTCGGAAGGCAGGGAAGGCCATGATGAAGGTAAGTGAGCTATTCGTTCTTTCATTTGTTCATCATGCACTAAATCGCTCATTCTATGTATACATACATATGGGACAAAATGCACAAGACATCCCAAGATACAAAGGTTAACTTGGTGAAAAATTTCCTTCCAACCTTTGACCCTTCTCTTATGGAGGCAGCCACCATTTGCAGTGTGTGTGTGTGTGTGTGTGTGTGTGTGTGTGTGTGTGTGTGTGTGTGTGTGTGTGTGTGTGTTCTGGGGAATAAATTACGTGTATGTAATTTGTTATATGCAGATTTTTACACACATGGTAGCATACTATACCCAAGGGTCTGCATCTTGTTTTTTCTCCCATTAGCACAGTAAATATATGTATTAGCCAGCTTCTGCTGCATAGCAATTTCCCCCTAAACTTAGTGACTCAAAATGACAAGCATTTATTATCTCTCTGTTTCTGTGGGTCAGGAATCCAGGAGTGATTTAATTGGATGTTTCAGGTTCAGGATCTCTCATGAGGTTATATTCAGCTGTTAGCCTGGGCTGCATCATCTGAAGGCTTGACTGGGGCGGGAGGGCCCACTGCTAAGCTTCTTTACATGGCTGACTCTTGGCAGGACTCTTGGCTGACTCTCAGTTCCTTCCTCTATGGCCTTCGCCATAGGACTGCTTGAGTGTCCTCACAACATGGCAGCCAGCTTCCCCCAGAATGAATGATCCAAGAAAGGGAGTGAACCAGATGGGAACCAAGGTATTTTTTTATAACCTAATCTCAGTAATGACACACTATCACTTCTTCCACATTCTACTGGTTACAAGGACCTCTATACAATATGGGTGGGAATTACACAAGAACACAAATGCCAAATGAGACTCATTGGGGACCATCTTGGAGGCTGGTTGCTGCATTCTGAGGTCCCCCCATGTTGATTTTTTTCATTTTTCACCACCCTGTGGCATATGAGTTCCCAGGCCAGGGATCCTATCCGTGCCGTAGTCGTGACCTAAGCCACAGCTGTGGAAATGCCGGGTCCTTAACCCACTGTGCTGGGCTGGGGATTGAACTGGCGACCCAGCACTCCCAAGATGCTGCCAATCCCATCACACCACAGCGGGAACTCCTCAATTTTATTATTTTTTTAAATCCATATTCTTTCCAACAACTGCAAATACATATGTAAGAGTGTTGCTTTAACCAGTCCCCTACTGGTGGGCATTAAGTTGTTTCCAGACTTTTGCTACCATACATGGTGCCCAGTGAACCTTCTTTGAACAATGAATTCCTACAAGAAGTGCCCTTTTATGTCCACTCACAGTGTATGAGAATCTGCTTATGTACACTCTTGCCAACACAATGTTGTCAAAAATATTCATCTGCAGAGTTCTCTGGTGGTTCAGCAGGTCAAGGATCCAGCATCGTCACTGCTGTGGCTTGGGTTGCTGTTGTGGCACAGGTTCAACCCCTGGCCTGGGAAGTTTCATGTGCTGTGGGATGGCCAAAAAATGTTCATCTGGGCCAATGTGATAGGCACGTCGGGTAGAATTCTTTTTTAAAAAATTATTGGTATAGTTGATTTATAGTGTTGTGCCACTTTCTGCTATACAGCATAGTGACTCAGTTGTACAGGTATGTACATTCTTTTTTCTCATATTATCTTCCATCATATTCCATCCCAAGAGATTGGACATAGTTCCCTGCGCTGTACATTAGGACCTCACTGCTCATCCATTCTAGATGTAATAGTTTGCATCTATTAACCCCAAACTCCCTGCCCATCCCACTTCCTCCCCCTCCCGCTTGGCAGGCAGAATTCTAAGATGACTCTTCCAAGATTCCCAAACTCTTGGTGGGCTTATGCTGTAAAATCTTCTCCCTGTGACTGTGGACAGGACTTGTGACCATGATGGGATTTCCTTCATGTGGTGGCAAAACTGAAGAGATTCTGCAGGTGTACCAAGGTCTCTAATCTGTTGACTCTGAGTTCATCAAAAAGGGCAGGCACACAGGGTGGGCCTGACCTAATCAGGTGAACCCTTAAACTAGAGATTCTCTTGCTCTCCTTGAAACAAACTGGCATGTTTGGAGAGGGTCATGTAGTGGGGATGGAAAACAGCCTCTAGGAGGTGAGAGCAGTCCTCAGTTGGCAGGCAGCAAGAGAACAGGATCTCTATCATTCAACTACAAGGAAATGAATTCTGCAAACAACCTGCAAGGGTGGGGAGGCCCCCAAGCTTCAGAGATCACAGTCCCCACTGATACCTTTGGTGGTAGCTTTGAGAGATCCTAGGCAGAGAACCCGGCAGCTACAGCTCCCAATCAACTCTTAGCCTGGAAACCTCCAGTTAGGCTGCTGCTCAAGTCCTGACCTGTGGACACTGGGGTAATGTGTGATGTTTGAAGCCGCCACATTTGTGGTGATGGGTCATGCAGCCAGATAATGGACATAACAGGCATCTCATATTGTAAAATGGCTATCTCCTGATGGTTTTGATTTACAGGAAATCTGATCACATTTTGACCTAGACCCAAGATCCTCTCTCCCCTCCACTGTTGCCCGTGAGTCTTCATCAAGAGACTGAGAGGTCAGGATTAGGAAGCATCTTCTGAGGCTGAGTTTCTTCTTGGCTGCCCCGTTCCAATACCATAGCACTGTGGTTAGCTGGTCCCAGAAGATGGTTTTCTTTAGTTATGCCCTTAGTTCTGGAGTTCGAGGACCTAAACCTAAACCTCAGGGACCCAATCAGAAATAAGACTGTTTATCTACACATTAATAGAGACATTCTGTCTACAGTGAAGACAGCCTTTGACTCACGAAGCAGAAATGCCTGGCATCATGTTTTGAAGCACCAGCAGGCAGATGCCCTCCAAAGGCTTAAGTTTTCCCTGAGAACAGCAGGTCATAGCCACTCTGGCTCCAAATGACTAGAAGTGCCAACAAAATTGGGAGTTTCCAGGACAAGAACGGGGGGGCTTCCCCCAAAACTGACTGCCCTCACATCTGGGTCTCCTGATTCATTTTTGAGCACATTCAGATCAAGGCTACACCTTCAGAAATGCAATTTATCAGCAAGATAGAGCATCACTCTTTGAGTATTGTTATGATGAAAAATAAAGATAAATTCACTACGATGGTTAATTAGGGGGAAAAAAAAAAAGCAACAGGAGTTCTCATCGTGGCTCAGCAGAAATGAATCTGACTAGGATCCATGAGGACACAGGTTTGATCCCTGGCCTCCTCAGTGGGTTAAGGATCTGGCGTTGCCATGAGCTGTGGTGTAGGTTGCAGATGCAGCTCGGATCCTGCATTGCTGTGGTTGTGGGCCAGCGGCTACAGCTCCCATTCAACCCCTAGCCTGAGAACCTCCATATGCCCCAGGTGCAGCCATAAAAAAACAAACAAACAAACAAAAAGAACATAAAATAACAAGTGTTGGTGAGGACATGGAGAGACTAGAGCCCCCATGCACCACCAGTAGGAATGTAAAAGGGGGCAGCCACCTTGGAAGACAGTCTGGTGGTTCCTCACAAAATTAAACTGCAGGCACTCCCATCATGGCTCTGTGGTTAATGAATCCGAATAGTATCCATGAAGACATGGGTTCGATCCCTGGCCTCACTCAGTGGGTTAAGGATCCAGCATTGCCATGAGCTGTGGTGTAGGTCGCAGACGAGGCTCGGATCTGGTGTTGCTGTGGCTGTGGTGTAGGCTGGCAGCTACAGCTCCAATTTGACCTGTAGCCTGGGAACCTCCATATGCTACAGGTACAGCCCTAAAATAAATAAATATATAAAATAACAACAAAAAAAAACAAAATGAAAAACTATGAATTGTCTTATATGATCCAGCAATTCTACTTCTGGGTACACGTCCAAAAGAATTGAAAAGAGGGACTCAAACAGATGTGTGGACACCCATGTTCACAGCAGCTTGATTCCCAATAGGCAAAAGGTGGAAGCAACTCAAGTGCCCATGGATAGATGGATAAACACAATGCTGTCTGTTCATACAATGCAGTGTTAGCTCTAAACTGGAGTGAAATTCTGACACCTGCTACAACATGCATGGATGAAGAGGGGAACATTAAACTAAGTGAAAGAAGCCAGACACAAAAAATGACAAATGATTCCTCTTATATAAGGTCCCCAGAGGAGTTAAATCCACAGAGATAGAATAGATGGTGGGGTCAGGGGCTGGGAGAGGGGATGGGAGTTAGTGTTTCATGGGAACAGAGTCTTGGTTTGGGAAGATGAGAAAGTTCCAGAGATGACAGTGGGATGGTTGCACAACAATGTGAATGTGCTTAATGCCGCTGAGCTGTGCGCTTAAAGGTGGCTAAAACAGTTATAAAATAAAATACGCAAAATTTAGAGGGGGTTCTCCTGTGGTCTGGTGGTTAGGATTCATTGCTTTTGCCCCTGAAGCCTGGGTTCGATTCCTGGTCTAGGAACTGAGATCCCACATCAATTCACTGCACGCTGGGGCCAAATTTTTAATTTAAAAAATTTAGGAGTTCCCGTCGTGGCGCAGTGATTAACGAATCCGACTAGGAACCATGAGGTTGCGGGTTCGGTCCCTGCCCTTGCTCAGTGGGTTAACGATCCGGCGTTGCCGTGAGCTGTGGTGTAGGTTGCAGACGCGGCTCGGATCCCACGTTGCTGTGGCTCTGGCTAGGCCGGTGGCTGCAGCTCCGATTCGACCCCTAGCCTGGGAACCTCCATATGCCGTGGGAGCGGCCCAAGAAATAGCAACAACAACAACAATAACAACAACAAAAGACAAAAAACAAAATTTAAATTAGAATAAACAGGAGTTCCCATCGTGGCTCAGCATTTAGCGAACCCAGCTAGCATCCATGAGGACGTGCGTTCCATCCCTGACCTCGGTCAATGGGTTAAGGATCCAGCGTTCCTGTGAGCTGTGGTGTAGGTTGCAGACGTGGCTCAGATCCCGTGTTGCTGTGGCTGTGGCACAGGCTAGCGGCTACAGCTCCGATTGGACTCCTAGCCTGGGAACCTCCATGTGCCATGGGTGGGGCCCTCAAAGACAGAAAGACCAAAAAAAAAAAAAATTAGAATAAACAAAGGGGGTATTATGTAGAGGGAGGTAAGCCAGCCTCCCAATGGCCCCCAAAACATCACACTCCATATTTTAGTCTCAATGCTGGTTTTCCCCCATGTGATTCCATGGGCCTGGAGGTCTGCTTTCACCTCCCAATGAGCAGATCCCACCAGCAAGCAAACCAACTCTGTTTCTGTTTTCTGTTTGTCTGCTTTTGCCTTCCCAGTTGGGCTTGGAGCCTTTCCACTCGGTCGGTATCCTGGGGTTTAACTCCGTCGAGTGGTTGATCGCTGCTCTTGGTGCCATCTTAGCAGGGTAAGACCCTGGGCTCCATTCCCTGGGACGGTTGGGACAGGGGGGCTGCTACTCCAGGTCTAGCAGCCCTGGGCTGCTTCCCCGAGATGGGAACAGGGTTGCAGATGCAGCCCAGACAGGCAGGCAAGACAAACACACACCCCAATCAGACAAAAGACTCGCAGCTCAAATACAGAGGGTGCCTTGACAACCCAGGAATACAAACACAACAAGATTTTAAATGGGCAAGAGACTTCAACAGAAACAGCACAAAGGGACACAGCCAATAAGCACTTGAGAAGATCCTTGCCCTCTTCAGCCAGCAGGGGAATGCAAACACAAACCAGGACAGAAGGGTGAAAAGCAAGAACAAAAGGTTGTGAATGAAGGGAACAGGTTGGGGGGGGGTGTGTTCAAACCCCACCTTTTATTTGCTAGAGGACTCTGAACAAGTGACTTCCCTGCCCTGAGCCCAGTTTCCTCATCCGTAAAATGGGATACAATGAGGGCTCCATGATCCATGTCATAATGACATCACAGGAGTCTATACTCTCAACATCACTGTCATTTTTGTCCTTTTCGTCACTGGCAAGTTGTGAGGCCAAGGCTGCAAACTCAGAACTCACCTGCAGAACCTTTCCCCTCCCCTCCCCTTCCAGGACACTGTTGACTTACGGTGCGTGTATACACCTGTGCGTGGGTCTTCTTTTCCCAGGGGCTTCTGCGTTGGTATTTACGCCACCAACTCCACGGATGCCTGTCAATACGTCATTACTCATGCCAAAGTGAACATCCTGATGGTGGAAAATGACATGCAGTTGCAGAAAATCCTTGCGGTAAACCCCCCACCCAGTGCCACCTGACACTGGGAAATGCGGGTGTTGGGGGCTGGAGTGGATGAGTTTAATTTCCAATTCACATTCAATTCCTACGCAGCTTTCATTTTTAAAATGTGTCTGTGTGTTCTTTCATGTAGAGGCCATTGTTTATTCATTTTCTTGTAGAAGTGTAGTTGTTTTCCTTCTTTCCTTCCTTCCTTCCAGCTTTTTAAGGCCGCATCTGTGGCATATGCAGGTTCACAGGCTACAGGTTGAATTGGAGCTGTAGCTGCTGTCCAACACCAGAGCCACATTAACGCCAGATCCAAGCCAAGTCTGCAACCTACACCACAGCTCACAGCAACACCGGATCCTTAATCCGCTGAGAGAAGCCACGGATCAAACCCACATCCTCACATATAATTGTCGGATTAGTTATCGCTGCACCACGACAGGAACTACCCCCCTTTTTTTTCCCTGTTTTTGCCTGTGCCCTCGATATGCAAAAGTTCCCAGGTCAGGGATCAAACCAGAATCACAGCAGTGATCTGAGCCACAGCAGTGACAACACTGGATCCTCAACCCAATGAGCCACCAGGGAACTGCAGAAATGTAGTTCTTTTGAGCCTTGTAATCCTTGCACTTTTCATCTCCTATAATCGTTCTCCTTTTTGAAATGCTTTTGTCTTTCTCTTAGGCTTCTCTTCGAAGTTTGATCCCTTCCTGTGTCTCTGCTCTCTGGTGCCTGGCTCTCCACTCAGGGCCTACATGTTTGTTTTGTATTCTTCCTTCCGAGATCCGATGACCTTGTTAGAGTTTACATTTTCTGTTGGAAGATTGGGTGGTGATTTCCCTTTGCTTTGTGGTGGCTTTCATTGTGCACAAGTGAAATCTGATCTTTCTTTTATTCTCTTAGTCCTTTTTTTTTTTCCCCTTGTGATATCTTTGTATGGATGTTGTAGAAACCTTTCCGAAGTCTTGTGTTTGAATGAGCTGTAGGTGCCTGAACCAGCTTTTGGCAGAACGGCCCTAAGGGGAGAGGAGTCCTTGGGGTGGGGGGGGGGAGCCTAGATGACCAGATTCATCCCTCACCTCAGTCCCAGAGCCTCTGTGACTATTTCTTTAATGCCACATGTCACCTTCTGAGTTGCACTTTTTAACACTTCTGGAGTTGAGATGTCCTGGATTTGATGGCATCCTCTGAACACCATGGGCCATATGTTTTCCCCACATTTTAACTTCTCTGAATTTAGGGTAGATTTCCAGACTCAGTGAAATCCAGCCAGACTCCGTGAAATAGGACATCTTGTACCACCAGGCCTCCTTCATTGCCTACATCTTGACCTGGTTCATGAGGATAGACTTTTTTTCTTTTTTCTTTTTTTTTTTTGGCCATGGCCTGCAGCTGATTGATGTGGATCTCAGTTCCCAGACCAAGGATTGAACCTAGGCTGCAGCAGTGAAAGTGCCAAGTCCTAACCATTAGACCCTCAGGGAACTCCTAGAGTTCTACTTTTTGAAACTGCTTTCTTCAGGCAGGATGCTCTGGTCCCCATACTCAGTCTGGCCCTGCCCGACCTGTTCATGGCAGAACACACCGTGGGGTGGGTGATGGGTAAGGACTGGCCAGTGGGGGGAGGGGTTGCTTTCTCCTTCCTTTTTTTTTTTTTTTTTGTCTTTTTGCCATTTCTTGGGCCGCTCCCACAGCATATGGAGGTTCCCAGGCTAGGGGTCGAATCGGAGCTATAGCTGCCCGCCTACACCAGAGCCACAGCAACACAGGATCTGAGCCGCGTCTGCAACCCACACCACAGCTCATGGCAACACCGGATCCTCAACCCACTGAGCAAGGCCAGGGATCGAACCCTCAACCTCATGGTTCCCAGTCGGATTCGTCAACCACTGCGCCATGACGGGAACTCCGCCTTCTCCTTCTTGCTGTGAATACTAGCTTATGATTTGGGTTTCTCCACTGTTAGAAAATGCCTCATGCTCCCTCCTTCCCCCTGTAGCCGCCTTACTATTCTGACTTCCCATCCTCCTTCTGGTATATTCAGCCTTACTTGCATAAAGCAGTATCTGAGTGCTTCCTGTCTCTTAGTTTCACCAAAGATGCAGTTGGGAAGAGATCTGTCATTCTGGTTGCTCTGTCTGAAAGACTCAAAGCCAGGCACCCGGTGCGCTCCTCCCAAAGTGGATACTCAGCTCTACCTGGAGGTCTGTGATGCTGGGTGATAACCACAGCTTGTAACTCCCCAGTGCTTTTCTTCTTCCTTTAGAACAAAATGCAGACTCCTCCAAAGTTCGGCCTCCCTCGCCCTCACATCCTTTCTTGCCTCCTCCCTTCGCCATCCCCCTTCCACCTCCATTCCAGACATCCTGGACTTTTCCTCTCTCTCACCCATCCCAGCTGCTGCCTGCTTCAGGCTTTCTGATGTCTGCTCCTTCTCTCTCTGAAAAACTCTTGTCCAGTGTTTACAAGCACTTCTGTCATCTCTTCCCTCTGTCCACGCCAGAGACTTGGGTCTAATGATAATCTGCGTACTGGATGCTGGAAGTGACCCCCTCGTTGGATTGGCTAGAAATGTCAGAGAGGTACACTCCTTCCTTTGCAAGCACAGGGGACAAGAATCCCACAGGCCTGGTCCCCTGAGCCTTATGGTCCTAGGTTTAGGTAGAGGGTTCTGAGCCCACCCAGGTCCTAGACACCTTCATGGAGGACTTCTGTGGCCTGACTCCAACCAGAAGGTGAGTGGGATCTTGGCTGCATGGTGAAGATGCCAGGAGAGGAAGAGCCAGGAGCGCTGACCTTCAATTCATCAACCAAAAGCCACAACTCTGAGCAGCAGAATTCAGGAGCTGTTGCCCTCATCTTCAAGGACCACAAAGAAGCCAGTGGTCCTAAGTCCAGGCTGCTTAGTGTCAGTCAAGGCAAAGAGCCATGTTTTCCCTTGGGCAGGGGAAGGGAAAGTGGCCGGGATCCCTGTGGGAGAGGTTGGGATGCACTCTCTTGGAGGTGGGCTGCCATGAGGTCCATGTATAACTTTCTTTCAGATTCCAAAGAGCAGGATGGAGACCCTAAAAGCAATCATCCAGTACAAAGTGCCAGTGAAGGAGAGCAAATCTAACAACCTGTATTCTGTAAGTGTGAGAGGGGGCACGGAGCAAAGAGGAGGGCACCACCTTGAAAGGGAAGTTCACCACTCTCAAGGGAAGTGGGTGATGAGCAAGGGAGAGGGTCGGGCCATACCAGAGGGAAGTGGGTGGGGACTGTCAGAGGAATTGGGTGGTGAGCGAGAGGGCAGAGCCATACCAGGAAAGGGGGTGAGGCTTTTGAGAGAATTTTTTTCTTGCCTGGAGGGTCTGATTTACTAGAGAGTGATTATTTACCACTGTGTAACAAATCACCCCAGAAACTGATGCCATAAGACAACACCAATCATCTTATTATTAGTTTTCTTCAGATCATTAGGGTAATTTGAAAAAATACTGCATCACTGAAGATTAGGTGTGTTAGAACCCACAGCATTGTTTAAATATTAAATGTATATTCAAACCAGAATTTATGATAAATTTACTTTCCAGGCTTTCATGGATGCAAAGTCATCAATATTTTGATTTAAACCCTTGGCCATTTTTAATACATACAGATATGTATACAGCGGCACATGCTTCTGCTATGGCTTGGACTAACAGCCTTGCTGGAGCTTGCCTTAATTAAAATGTTGATGTTTCTCATGCATCCCGGATTTGCTTTGCTTTGATAGTGACTTATAAAATATTGCATTAAAATATTATTTATCTTGATTACCAAGCTTTTTTTGGCATCTCCTAATATTTTGCACTCAAGGAGACGGCCTGGGTCCTCACTCTGGTCTTGACCCTGCAGCTAGGGCTCCTCCAGCACCCTTCTCTATCTCTGTGCTGTGTCTCCGTGTGACTTCTCCAGCATGATGATTTCAAGACCTCGAGACTTGTCTGGTGGCTCAAGTCTCCAGAGGGAATGTTTTGAGGGAGAGAAATATCCAGGTGGAAACTGTCATGCCTTCAAAAACCTATTCTTGGAAGTGACATACTGCCCATCAAGGTCAAGATTCAGACACAGGCTCTACCTCTTACTGAGGGAAGAGCAGAGCCTCTGAATAGCGTGTGACACCACAAATTTTGTCACTTTTTTTGGAAAAATTCACTCTGCCTAAGGGTCTTCTAGAGTCAGAAAATGCTGGGGTGCAAGCAACAGAGATCCAGTTATGATGCCTGGCATTAGATACAGAACCAATTCCAGATTTTCAAGAGGGAGGGCTAGATTGGACCAGACTGGGTCTGGTGTCTGCCCAATCCAGTCACTTGTAGCCATGGGAGGATGGAGCCAAGCACAAGCTGTGAGGGAATCACACTTTGGTGGGGAGGGCTTGGAGCATCTCTCAGGGAAAGGACAGGGTCCCTCAAAGGGCTGCTCCTCTCACCATCACCCTACCCCATTAGAGATGGACTGGGCAAAGCCCCCTGCCCTTTCTGATGGGGCCCACATTCCTCTAGGCAGGTGGCAGGCAATGCTGGCCATTTCTGGAGTGCTTCTACCTTGTAGGCAGGACATTTACCCTCATCCAGAGCCTTGCTGGGGGCTCAGGGGTAGAATTTTTGCAAGTCTCATGTGAAATTTGGTCCACAAAGCCCAAGAGTTCCTTCTGAGCCACCAAATTCTAAGGTAGTTAAGAGCACAGGCTCTGGAGTCAGACCGTCTTGGGTGAGAATGCTAGTTTCTCTGTCTACTTGCTTTGTGATCCTGGGCAAGTAACTAACCTACTTTGAGCTTTATAGCTCCTTCATCTGCCACAGGGAGATGATGTATCTATCATCAGCCAGGATATCTTTGGCTGCAGGTGACAAAAGCCTGACCTCAAACAGATCAAGCTTAAAAGATCATATGTTGGCTCATATAACTACAATCAGGTGTGGACTTCAGGCATGGCTGTAACCAGGGGCTCAAATTATGTGATCTAGGCTCCATTTTGCTCTCTTGATATCTGGGCTCCACTCTAGCCTTGCTTCCCCTCACAGTCCTGAGATGGTCCAGCAGCTTTTTTTGTTTTTCGTTTTTTTTTTTTTTGGCCGCACCTGCAGCATGCAGAAGTTCCTGGGCCAGGGATAGAATCTGCGTTGCAGTGGCAACCTGGGCGACAGCAGGGACAGTGCATCCTTAACCCACTGCACCAGCAGAGAACTCCAGCGCTACATCCCATTAATGCCTGGATGACTCATTCATGAAGCCCTGACCTTCACTGTGATTGGATCACCTGAGGTCATGTGGCCAGATCCAGTCCAACCACTGTGGCACTGGGCAAAGGGGACCCTCTGTCATAAACCAATCAGGGTCACCCTCAGCCACATCAATCTGGTAACTAAGAAGTTTGGGGTGCCAGTGGAATCTAGGAAGGCAGAGAACAAATAATTTCGAAGCCCACTGTTGTGAGCATTTTACATATATTAACACATTCACTGCTTAGAACCACCCACGGAGATGGGTCTTGATGTCATTCCCATTTTACCCATGAGGAAACTGAGGCACGGAGAACTTGAGCAGCCTGCCCAGGAAATGGAGGAACAGAAGCAAACATCTTAGGGCTTTTGTAAGAGATACCGGGGCTGGCACAGCCTAAGCCTTTTTTCCCACCGGGAATCATGCTTCAGAAGCAGCCAATGGGGCAAGATGTGACCAGGGAAGAGGAGCTCCTTGCTGGGGAGGTCCCCTCTCACACCCCTCGAGTCCCCACCCTCTGCTTACTTTTTCCTTCCACAGTGGGATGATTTTATGGAACTTGGGAGAAGCATCCCCGATGCCCAGCTGGACCAGATCATAAGGAACCAGAAGGCCAACCAGTGTGCTGTGATCATCTACACCTCTGGGACCGTAGGCAACCCCAAGGGGGTGATGCTCAGCCATGACAACGTAAGTGCCACCTCTGCCAACAGAGATGGACTCTGCAGTATCCAGGGTCCCTGCAGTCCAGGGCAGCAGCCTTCAGGCTACTTTTGTTCTTGATCCATGGGGGCACAGTGGCATTTACAGGCCCAGTACACAGTGGGTCACTAATCTGTGGGGCATAGAGACTTATGCAAATGCTTTGGAGAGGGGCAGCCCAGGGCAGGGGCTGAGATCAAGGACTTGGGAGCAGACCTGGCTCTGCGATCTTGGGCAGGACACCTGACATCTCCAAGCCTCAATTTCCTCATCTGTAAAACGGGTGTGATGTCACAGTCCTGGCCTCATGGGTTAATCTGGAGATTTAATAATTTTTTTTTCTTTTTAGGGCCACAGCTGTGGCATATGGAAGCTCCCAGACTAAGGGTGAATCAGAGCTGCAGGTGCCGGCCTACGCCATGGCTTGTGGCAAAGCTGGATCCTTAACCCACTAAGCGAGACCAGGGATTGAACTCACATCCTCATGGACACTGTGTTCGGTTCTTAACCTGCTGAGCCACAAAAGGAACTCCCTAAATGAGTTAACATTTGTAGAGAGCTCAGAACTGGGTTTGATAAAATAAGTACAGGCAAGAGCAGTAGACACACTGTGTTTTAGAGGTGAAGCAGAAGTTGATGTTTTAGTTGCTCGAGGAAGTCTGTGTGCTTTGAGAAACTCATGTACGTATGGATGGAGCCCAAAGCTGATGGGAATTTAGATCACTGTTAGGAAAGAATAACAGAAGTACATGCTAAAAGATCTCAACCCTAGAAAATGCTGACTTCTCTGCAGGGACCAAAAGCAGATCGGTAGCTGCCTAAGGAGGGCAAGGGGGCCTCAAAAGAGCGATGGAAATTGTCACCATCTGGATGGTGGTGATGGCATCACGGGTGTAGACCTATGGCCAATACCGAAGTGCCAAACTGTACACTTCAAATGTGGGCATCTCAATTACACCTTGATAAAGCTCTTGGTTTTTTTGTTTGTTGTTTGTTTGTTTGTTTTTAGGATTAAGAAAGACAGTGATACTTCATTTCTGCTGCACACTCACTACATGCCGGGGGCTGTTCTGAAGAGTTTTACATGTAGTAAATCCTCGCAGCGATTCTGCAGTTCTACCCGTTCTTTCAGGCAGATGCTGTTTCCACAGCTGGGAAAGCTGAAGCCCAGAGAGGTTAAGCTGTTTGGCCCAGGTCACACAGCAAGCAGTATGGCAGAGCCAGGATCTGAACCCAGACAGGCTGGCACCACAGTCCACATTTTCAACTACACTGTACATCTATGTGGCTAAGGTGTAAAGATATCCAAAGGTGTGATCAATGCAAACGTGTTGAAAAACAGTAAGCAGAACACAAGGCTGCTTTTGTTAAATACCGAAAAATGGCAGCGAGTGATGTGCACATGTATAAATTTTAAAAGCAGGGAAGTGTCTCGCAGGACATGTACCAAACACACTCTTTTCTGTGAGTCAGAATAAAATTGCTAGTTTTTATTGGTTTTGTTTTTTGTCTTTTTAGGGCTGCACTTGCGGCATATGGAAGCTCTCAGGCTAGGGGTGGAATTGGAGCTGTAGTCCCTGTCCAAACCACAGCCACAGCAACACCAGATCCAAGCTGCATTCTCGATGCATGCCACAACTTGTGGCAACACCAGATCCTCAACCCACTGAGCAAGGCCAGGCAATGAACCCGGATCCCCACTGAGATAACACTGGGTCTCCAACCCACCAAGCCACAACGGGAACTCTGAAATTCCTAGTTTTAAATGGAAGCGTTTCTGCTTTATAAGCACTTTCCCCACCAGCCTAGCTTAATAGTTGGCAGCACACATTAGCCTTTGCACTGAGACCCACGTGGCTCATTCCTTCACCTTTCCCGAGTCCCTGTTCAAATGTCACCACCTCCATGAAGCCCTCTCTGACATCCATGTTTAAAATTGCAAACAAAATAACAACCCCCCCACCCCATTAGCCCCCCAATCCCTCTTTGGTTACTGTTCTTCTTACATTGACATATTAGACAGTCACTTATCATGAATATCAGCTCCCTGCGGACAGGGGTTGTCTGTCTTGCTCACTGCTGTGTCTTTAGTGCTCGGTGTATGGCAGGACTCAATCCACTGTGTGGAATGAATGAATGGAAAGAGTCTGATTAGTTTAGTCCCCCACCCCACCCTGGCCAGCGTCCACGTTCCCAGTGGCTTTGTGTCTGGTGAGACCATCTCCTTGCAGAGGGCTGACAAAAGCTGAGTCCCTGGCTCTCCCACCTGCTATCTGCGTCACCTGAGAAGACTTCCTTGACTTCTCTGGGCTGCAGTTTCCCCATCTGTAAAATGGGGTCAAGAATGGCTGCTACCTCGTAGAGCTGCTATGAAGATGAAATTATTTCCTGTATGTGTCAGTTAGCTATGGCTGTGTAACAAACCATCCTAGAACGTAGTGACTTAAAACACCAACAATATATTATTGCTGGGTCTGAAATTTGGGCAGGGCTTGGTGGAGTGTCTTTTCAGCCCCACAGAGTGTCAGCTGGGGTTACTCCACTGGTGGCCAGGCTGGGCTGGAAGGGCTTCACTCACATGTCTCGTAGCCTTGGGCTTCTTCACAGCATGGAGGCTTCGAGGGTATTGAACTTCTCAGCATGGCACTGGCTCCCCCGAGAGCACACACACCCTGACCCAAAGGCCAGTCTAATGGGGCTGAGTGTCACAAGTTACACGGTGTTCCCATCTGTTACTCAAAACAAGTCACTAGACCAGCCCTGTGAAGGAAAAGGAAGACAGATTCCAGCTCTGAATGGCAGGGGTGGCAGAGCATCTGCAGGTGTCTCTAACCAACCACAGAGACATAAAATGCTCAGGACACTGCCTGGCATGCAGTGAGCCACACTGATGTCAGCAATGATTATTTTTAAAATTATCATCATCTTTAGAGCGAGAAGTTAAGAACTAGTCCCATATTCTCAACCTATGTGGACAGTTTCTTCTATTTATAGGGTTCTGTGCCACGTGGAGATACACCCTTAACCCCTCACAGAAGCCCAAGGTAAAGCTGTGTCCTTGACCCCTTTTACAGATGGGGAAACTGAGGCTTGGAGAAGGGAAATGACTTGCTCAGGGTCAGGGAGCAAAGAAAGGCCTCAGCCAGGATCTGAACCCAGGAGTGTCTAAACCAGTGTAAATCATGGTCTACACACACGTAGCCCCTTTTCTCAATCAGCTGGGTTCCTTGGTCCACTGTGAGTGACAGAGCTTATCAGGGCAGAGGTGAAATCCTTCCATTCTGAGGCCCAGAGAAAGAAGAGGGGACGAATCTTGAGGGCCTACTGTGGGCCAAGTGCTTAGTATACACTTCATTGCATTTAAATGTCCTATTTCCTCATTCATTCATTCAACACAAATTTACTGGGCACCTACTATGTGCTGGGAAAACAGCTTTGAACCAAGTAGACCCAGTCACATCCCTGGGGAAGACAGACAGGGAATGCACAAATAAAACTCACCAGGCCATGGTGAGTAGTACCGAGGGGATTAGATAGATGCTGGAAACTTCAGTGTGGGCAAGGTGAGACAGCCCCTCTAAGGAGGCGACATTTAAGCAGAAGCTCAGCATCTAAGGAGTCAGTTGTGGAGAAGGTTGCAGGAAGAACATCCCAGGCAGCGGGAACAGCCAGTGCAAAGGCCCTGAGGCAGGACCTTGCCTGAAGTGTTGGAGGAACAGTGTAGAGGTCTGTGTGGCTGGATTAACAAGGTGACTGTTTGCCAGAGATTTATGACACCAGTAAGAAATGTAGATTAAAAAATTATAGGTTTGCTAAAATTTACATCAAGGTATGTGTTGGAGAAAGTAAAACAGTAGCACACATTGTTGGAGAGTTTATGCAAAGGGATTATGGATGGCCTTTTTGGGTGGATTATGAGTGTTTGTGGGTAGTATTGGTTTCACAGCTTTATACTGGGCACAAGGAGCCTCTGTGCCCATTTTACAGATGAGAAAATAGAGGCTGCAAGGGATTTTAAGCAAACGGCCAGGGTCAGTCAACCAGTAAACTGTGGAGTCAGGATTTGATCCTGGAACACTCATTGAATCCTTCAGATTTCTGATTCTCCGGATAGACATTCTGACTCTAAGGGTCTATAGTTGGGCCCTTGAGTGTCTGGTAATTACCCCCCAACCCCCACTGCCTGCTGAATCTGACAGCTCCTCCTAGCCTCAGGCAAGCTGGTTAACTACTCTGCGCTTCTGGTTCCCCATCTGTCAAATGGGGAGAAATGATCAATCTCCATGTG
Source organism: Phacochoerus africanus (assembly GCF_016906955.1). Lineage (NCBI taxonomy): Eukaryota > Metazoa > Chordata > Mammalia > Artiodactyla > Suidae > Phacochoerus > Phacochoerus africanus. The sequence goes on along the minus strand of NC_062547.1, from coordinate 73,056,316 downwards.
TTAAGATGATGATTAAATGACTCAATGTTTGTAAAGTATGAGAGCAGTGCCTACCACATAGAAGGTGCTATTTGCTAAGTAACTGCTTTTTTTTTTTTTTTTTTTTTGGTCATTTTAGGGCCGTGCCTGTGGCACATGTAAATTCCTAGGCTAGGGGTCTAATCAGAGCTGCAGCTGCCAGCCTACATCAGCTGACAGCAACACCAGATCCTTAACCCACTGAACAAGGCCAGGGATCAAACCTGCATCCTCACGGATACTAGTTGGCTTCGTTACCACAGAGCCATAACAGGAACTCCGCTAAATAACTGCATTTAAATGGCCCTCAGGCAAGGATGGAGGCGCAGTGGGTTGCAAGCTCAGTTTGTGTTGCAGATCACGTGGATGGCGGGAGCTGCAGCGAGGGAATACAATCTGGCTTACGCCTGCGAAAGGCAGGAGGTGGTGGTCAGCTACCTTCCTCTCAGCCATATTGCAGCTCAGATGATGGATGTGTGGATACCCATGAAGGTTGGGGCTTTCATCTACTTTGCTCAACCAAATGCACTCAAGGTACTAAGGCTGAGGGTGGTCGAGCCAAGTGGGTAGCTCCCCCAAGCCCCGGATCTGGGGGGGGTTCCTTCTCTATCACCTTATGCTCCCAGGTAGCAGCCTGTGAAACAGTGGACCACCTTCTAGTTTTTATCTTTATTCGAGTCATGGTGTTTGTATATGGTTGTGCAGACTGTACACGGTACAACCTAAGACTAAGATGTGAATGATGTTGAAGGTGGAGCGTGTGTATGTGTGTAGTTTGGAGTTTCTTTTAAAGCCAGTATTCCCAACTCCAAAAAGCTCCCCAGGCCAAATATTTGGAGCAGTAAAATCTGAGCTGAACTGACGTGAAGCTATTTTATCCCACTTATTGGGAATATGGGTATCTGCAAAAATGTTAAAGTGATGGATTTCAGCTGGCTTGTCCAGACATCACTGTGGGATTCATTTAACAAATGAAGTACACACCATACTACCTTTCTGAAGGCCAGAGAACACTAAATCCCAAACATCTGGCCCCAAGAGTTTGAGATAAGGGATTCTGGAGAATAGCAGGGTCCTAATCACCCTCTAAAGGCAATTTTCAAGAGATTTCTGGGAGTTCCTGTCATGGCTCAGTGGTTAACGAATCCGACTAGGAACCATGAGGTTGAGGGTTCGGTCCCTGCCCTTGCTCAGTGGGTTGACGATCCGGCATTGCCGTGAGCTGTGGTGTAGGTTGCAGACATGGCTTGGATCCAGCGTTGCTGTGGCTCTGGCGTAGGCCAGTGGCTACAGCTCCGATTTGACCCCTAGCCTGGGAACCTCCATATGCCTTGGGAGCAGCCCAAGAAATAGCAAAAAGACAGAAAAAAAAAAGAGAGAGAGATTTCTTTTGCCATTTACCTCCAGCTTTTTAAAAATACATAATTTTTTCTTGATTTTTATACTTTTTTTTTTTTGCTTTTTGCTTTTTAGGTCCGCACCTGAAGTACAGGGAATTTCCCAGGGTAGGGGGGTCTAATAGGAACTGCAGCTGCTGGCCACAGCCACAGCCACAGCCACAGCCATGCCAGATCTGAGCTGCATCTGCAACCTGCACCACAGCTCATGGCAACACTGGATGCCTTAACCCACTGATCGGGGCCAGGGATAGAAACTGTCCTAATGGATACTAGTTGGGTTCGCTACCACTGAGCAACAACAGGAACTCTGATTTATGTACTTTTAAATATTATCTATTACCTTTCTATTGCAGTAGGTGAGGATTTAACTCCCTCATGCTCCCACCTTCACTCACTTTCCCTTTTCCCATCCTCTCAATGAAAATAACTCCTGGTTAATGGAGCCAAGGAGTTTACTACATGATTACATTTCTTGTCTGGTATGACCTTGTGTTTTTCCCAGAGTTAGCAGTTGCCTCTCTCTTCCAATTTGGTGGAAGTTTTCTGTATACCTGTCCAGTAGCTCCGTCTCAACTGTCACATGCTTATCAGTATTTCCCAAATGTTCAAATATCTATTGCATTATTTTCTCCTCCATCCTTCTGCCCTAAGAAGGACTGCTTGTTGTCTTGGGCTGGGCCCCCAAAAAGCAGAACCTGACATGGGGTGGGGATTTTTGTAATGAATTGAACAGGAGCTCTCAGGTGAAAACTGTAAGGGAGGGAGGGGACCGGGATAAGGCAGGGGAATACGTTCTTGTTGGAGCATAAGTGGAATTGCCCTTATTCAGACTGATGCCACGGGAAGCTCTGAAGCATGAATGGCACCACAGGAGTACTACTTTGAGGCAAGGCACCTGGGCTTTTGTACCCCCATCTCAGATTGCAATGGCTATAGGTGCGTGTGCTGATGGGGGTGCAAGACTTCCCAGGCATTTCTGAGTAAAGGCAATTCTCTGAAGAAGGAGGTGGCTGTGGACTGGCAGAGATCTGAACCAGACATCAAGAGTGCCTTCTACAGGCTGTCACGCAGGGACATCCCTTCCTCCCGCACCTGTGTTGAATCCTCCATTCTAGGTCATTCTAGGTCATCTGCATTTGCATTTAATCTTAAAATCAGCTTGTCCCTTTATAAGAAATAGCTTGGCTATTTTTGATAGGGATTGTATTGAACCTATAGATTAATTTGGGGGAGAATCTTGCATTTCTGCTTATAGGTGCACAACACTCCACTGCATGCTTGGGCCACCATTTCTTTTTTCTTTCTTTCTTTTTTTTTTTTTTTTTGTCTCTTTGCCTTTTCTAGGGCCACTCCCGTGGCATATGGAGGTTCCCAGGCTAGGGGTCAAATCGGAGCTGTAGCCACCAGCCTACGCCAGAGCCACAGCAATGTGGGATCCGAGCCGTGTCTGCAAACTACACTGCAGCTCACGGCAATGCCGGATCGTCAACCCACTGAGCAAGGGCAGGGACCAAACCCGCAACCTCGTGGTTCTTAGTCAGATTCGTTAACCACTGCACCACGACGGGAACTCCTTGGGCCACAGTTCTTTAGCTAATCCTCCAAAATGATGCACAACACATGTGCTTCTCTGGGTACCTGAGTCTTTTATTCAGCTGAATTCTGTCACCCACAGAAGTGATGTTGCCACGCTGCATTTAAAATGTTGATAGTACTGTCACGTTGCCTTCCCAAAATAGTTTACTAGTCTGTGCTCTCTACCAAATTCCCAGAGAAAGCATGAAAATCTGACTGGCTACTGGCCAGCCATTGGGTTGGCTCCCTTGCGTCAGGAGCTCCCCCTGGTCTGATAAGCCAAGAGAAGGTTCTCCTGGGCTGAGCTGAGTGGCTGAGCAGAGATGGCCATCTGTGGTGCAGGTGTGGCTAACCCAGCTCTGCCCCTGGAGGGCACCTTGGTCAACACTTTGCAGGAGGTAAAGCCTACCGCCTTCCTGGGCGTGCCCCGAATTTGGGAGAAGATGCACGAGAAGATAAAGGAAGCTATTGACAAATCTTCAAGCTTGAGGAAAAAGGTGTTTTCATGGGCAAGAACTACTGGCTTCAAGGTCAACACAAAAAGGATGATGGGGTAAGTGATAGGTCCAGTGAGGCCAGGCAGGGAGGGCAGTGAGTAAGGGGGCTTAGCCTTCTCCAGCTGGGTCCCATCAGCCCCCTTGGGCCCCCATGGCTCTAAAACCCTCCTTGGCATTCTTGTTCACAGGAGACATGACACTCCCGTGAGCTACCGCATGGCAAAGGCCCTCGTGTTCAGCAAAGTCAAGAGCTCCGTTGGCCTGGATCACTGCCACATTTTCATCAGTGGGGCCGCACCCCTCAATCAAGAGACTGCTGAATTCTTTCTGAGCCTGGACATACGTATTGGCGAGGCATATGGCATGACCGAAAGCTCAGGACCCCACACCCTGTCCAACCACGAGAACTACAAGATCCTAAGGTACAAGCCTCCTGGGCAGACTCCCAGTCCTCTAGGAACACGGGGTCAAAGAGATGAAGATGGGAGGGTCGGCAAGCCTCTGGGCTAAGATGCATCCTGACTTGGTGTCTCCAGAATGACCCCTGTTCTCCAAGCCCCAAACCTTCATGACCGTGGGAAGCTCCCATCTGAGCATCCATGGAGAAGGGCAAGGGTTCACAAACGTTCTATGGACTCTCCCTATGTGTCACTTGCAAGCTCTGCCTCCAGAGGGCCCATCCCAGGCTCGCCCACCCCAGGTTCATTTCCTTTGGCCATGGGACCCTTCATCTCCCAAGCTCAGCTCACCTCAGGCTGCAGGATGGAGTCCATTGATACCGAACACCAAAGAAAGTTCGCTTTGAGTCTGAGGGCCGTGTTCCTTCACAGGACCTTCTGGTGGTGTCCCTGCCTGACCCCCGCCCGGCTGCCATATTGCAAGTATGGCTCTCTTCTCAGTTCCCAGCTGCCTTTGAACTTAGCAAAAACTAAGTTCCATCTTCCCAATGTGGCAAAACCACCTGCTGCCTCTTATTTTACCTTGAAAGCCAGTATTTCCCCCTCGCCACTCCACAGTCCTACATGGATCAGTTTTCAGAATCCAAATGTCCATTAGGGTTTTTTTCCCCAACCAAAGAATGGTCCTACCTTAAAAAGAAGTGAAACTGTCCCAATCCTGAAGGAAAGGTACACATTCCAACCTTTAGCATTAAAAAAAAAAAAAAAAGAAATGCTTTCAAAAAAAAAAAAAAAAAGGTGAAAGGCTCCTTCTCTCCCACCTTAAAACTCCAGTTCATTTATTTGTTGTTGTTGTTTTGTATTTTTGCCTTTTCTAGGGCCATTCCCGCAGCACGTGGAGATTCCCAGGCTAGGTGTCTAATCAGAGCTATAGCCGCCAGCCCACACCAGAGCCACCGAAACTCGGGATCCGAGCCACATCTGCGACCTCTACCACAGTTCAAGGCAACACCGGATTGTTAACCCACCGAGCAAGGCCAGGGATCGAACCCGCAACCTCATGGTTCCTAGTTGGATTCATTAACCACTGAGCCACGACAGGAACTCCCTCCAGTTCATTTTTTATGAGTTCATGAGGGCTACTGTTAACAAAGTTCCACAAAGTTAAACAACTAAAATTTATTTTCTTTCAATTCTGGAGACTAGGAATCTGAGATCAAGGAGTCCGCAGGACCGGTGCTTTCTGAAGCCTGTCAGGGAGAATCCATTCCATGCCTCTCTCCCAGCTTCTTTCTGGTGGTTTGCTGGCAATCGTGGACATTCCTTGGCTTAGTAGGAACACTGCCCCAATCTCTGCCTTCAGCTTCACATGGCACTGTGTGTGTCTGTGTCCAAACATCCTCTTTTTATAAGGACACCAGTCATACTGGATTTAAGGCTGCCCTACTCCATCCAGTACGACCTCATCTTGGTTTAACTAATTACATCTGCAACAGATTCTGTTGCCAATAAGGTCACATTCGGAGGTACTGGGGGTAAGGACTTCAACATGTGAACTGGGCAGCAGGTGGGAGAATGGGAGGAGTAGACACAGTCCAACCCATAACCCTCCCTGGGGCAAAACCACCACACCATGCAGTGTAGTGTTTTATATATGTGTGCGCGCGCACGCACACACACACGCACCTATCCCAAATGGGAGCATTTTCCATGTAAAAATGGACATAAATTTTCCCTTTCTGAACTATTACTTGCCAACTGGAACTCAGGAAACAAATCTACCCAGATAACATAGTGTCCCTTACTATTTGTATTCGTAACACAAACTTCCAATGAGTCTTAACTCATGCCACCCAGGCTCAGGAACCAAATGGAACTGGCTACTAAGGGATTCTTATCTTGTAGAGAATGTTCCATGTCTTAAGAGCCGCATGGTATTCCATTGGATGGATGTACCATGATTTATTTAACTAGTCTCCTTATTGGCGGATGTTCAGGGCTTTTTTCCCAATCAGTTGTCACTGCAAATGAAGCAAAAGTGAATGCTTTGAATATGCACCACATATTTTGCTAAAGCAACTGGTGAAAAATGGTATCTTGACACAACTTTCATTTACATTCCTTATATTATGAGGGAAGTTGAAAAAAATCATCTCATACACTCAAAAGACATTTGTATACCCTGTTCTCTGAACTATGTCCATATCATACACCTAATTTAAACACTGGATTGTTGATCCCTTTATTATTGGTTTGTTGGCACTCTTTACATATTAGGAAAATCAGCCCTTTGTCTTTGATATGAATTGCAAATATTTTATCCCTAGGTTTGTCAAAATCCCTAGGTATTTTGGTTTTCGTTAAGGTGGGTTTTTTTTTTTTTCTTTCTTTTTTTGCTGTGAAGATTTTTTTGTATCTTTACCTGGTTGAATTTATCAAACTTTCATAGCTTCTGAGTTTTTCCACATTCCTAGAAAAGCTTTTAATAGGGAAGTTGTAAGAAAGCTCTTTGTAAATTTTAAGCTTCTTCAAATTTTCCCTTTTATCTCTTGCTAACTAAGGAAATTCCCACACTTAACCCTAAGACCCCTGGCCCTTCTAACTGCCAGTAGAAGAGATCTAAGCAAGGCAATAAGAAAATACTTCCTTTTCTGCATCCTAAAACCACCCTCCCAAATGTTATCACTAGCAAGAGAAATTTCAGGAGAATCCGGATTTCAGTTCCATCTTGTGGAAGTAACTTTAGGCTCTAAAGAGATTCTGGTTGGTTGTTTTACTTGAAATCAGCCCCTGTTCATTGTGTATAGGTTGCCTGTTTTTCAAAGATGAGGGGGTTCTGTTGCTCTTCTGGAGCAGTTTGTCCTCCTCCCATTTACGTGAAGATTAAAAACAATCTACAACTCTGCTGGGTTTCCCAGCTCACAAAGCATTTGGGAATTTGACTCCCTTGATTGAACAGCTGTCCCTCCTTCATATGGAGGACACCTCCTTATGCCCACCAGGTCCTGGAAATGGTGAAGCAGCAGATCCAGCACAGGCCAGCTGAGCAGAGTGTTAGGAGCCTGGCCCACAGACCCAGGATGAGTTGGATGGGTGGCTTTGTCTCTCTGAGCCTCAGTTTCCTCCAACCCCATCTCCTGGCAGCTCTGGAAAAGTCATCCCTGGGTGTAAGAACATGTTGTACCAGCAGACCAAGGATGGTGTTGGGGAAATCTGTCTCTGGGGCCGTCACATCTTCATGGGCTACCTGGAGAGGGAGGATGCGACCATGGAGGCCATCGATGAGGAAGGCTGGCTCCACTCGGGGGACCTGGGCCGCATGGACAACCAGGGTTTCCTCTTCATCACAGGCCGCATCAAAGGTACAGGGGCAGGGCTCTGCAAGGGCCTCCTGCAGGCAGGCCAACCCTGAACATTCAGGGCTCCCAGCCCTCACCTTTCACAGGAGGCCCCACACAGATGTGCAGGGACTCCCCAGTCCATACCCCCCAGCTCTGTCCTTGGGCCCTCAGCAGGATGGACCTGGAAAAGCAGCCCATACTGGCCCTGAAACCTGTTCCCTCCCCTATCATTTGAGGATAACAATAACTACAGAGTTCTACCAATTAAATGAGAATTAAGTGAAATCATGTCAAAGAGAGATCAGCCAACTTTTCCCATAAAGGGCCCGATCATAAATACTTTTGGATTTGCAGGACACAGGGTCTCTGTCGTAGCTGCTCCACTCAGCTGTCGTGGTACAAAAGCAGCTACAGATGATACACAGACCAATGGATGTGGCTGAGTACCAATACCAATGTCATGATTTTCATATGTCACAAATATCTTTCTTCTTTGGATTTCCTTCCAATCATCTTAAAATAGAAAGACCTTTTTAGCTTATGGCCATTAAAAAAAAAAAAAAAAAAAAAACAGGCAGAAGGCTGGATTTAGCCCATAGGCTGTAGTTTACCAACCTCTGATATAGAACATTTGGCACTGAGCCTGATGTGGGCAGTAAATATTCAATACAAGATCTATGTCAGCATTATTTCCACAATAGGCAACAGAAGGCCCTTCTTAAACAGGTTTTGGTGAAAAAGTGAAGCTGTTGGCTCAAAACAAGAAAAGTCCAAAGGTCTTGCTTCAGGCATGGCTGGATCCAGGTGCCAAAATGACATCACAAGGAATTTCTTTTTCTTTTTTTTTTTGTCTTTTTGTCTTTGTTGTTGTTGTTGTTGCTATTTCTTGGGCCGCTCCAGCGACATATGGAGGTTCCCAGGCTAGGGGTTGAATCGGAGCTGTAGCCACCGGCCTATGCCAGAGCCACAGCAACACGGGATCCGAGCCGCGTCTGCAACCTACACCACAGCTCACAGCAACGCCGGATCGTTAACCCACTGAGCAAGGGCAGGGACCGAACCCGCAACCTCATGGTTCCTAGTCGGATTCGTTAACCACTGCGCCACGACGGGAACTCCCACAAGGAATTTCTATTACCAAACTCTCTTCTGTGTTGATGCCATTCTTGAAGAGGACTTTTCCAATTTGGTGACAAGATGGCTGCCAACAGTCTAGGCTCATCCTAACTCCCAAGGTATAAGAAAGAGTGGATCATTCCCAATAGTTTCAACAAGTTTAAGGGCTGATTCTCATTGGATTTTCTTGGGTCTGTATCCCACCTCAGAATGAATCACCCTAGGGGATGGAATATGCTGACTGATCAGACATGTCACATGCTCAGCCCTGAAGTCCATCTCACCCAAACCACAGAAAGATAGAGGGTAGTTCCCTAGAGAAGCCTGGAGGAGTCACTTGGTAGAAACACCAGAGATGTCCATTAAGGGATCAAACTGATTATTACTAGTGCTGTAATGCCCTCGGTGAGGGCAGCGGCAAGATCATGGAATGGGATGGGGAGAGTCTGTGTGGGTGGGACAGGAAGCAGCCAGCATCCCAGAGTGAAAAAAAAACAAGTAAAGGATGTGTCTGGGGCAGGAGGAGGTCTTTAAGAATTTTAGAGGTGGGGGAGAAAGTGATGCGATTCTCTTAGAACTTGCCAAATTAGGGATGCTACACACCCTGCCAGGGTAAACATGACTTAGGTTCTTTGGTGAGGCTGGGAGAGTGGCCAACTGATGGAAGCAGCAGGCGAGAGAGATGGGGCGTAGCCAGAAGCAGCTGACTATCTCCCAAGCAAGATCCTGGAGAGTGTGGAACAGGGTATGGGGAACCAAGAAAAAGTCAAGGAGTTCAGAAGCAGCTGTCCAGGTGGAATGCCCAGGACTTGAACTCCTAATGAAAACGTGAAGATGGGAGAGGAGGGGTTGAGAGACTTTGGGTCAATGGCTTGGAAGAGGACAGGGTGCAGGTCCTGGCCACACGCAGGGGGTGGTCCTCTGCTTCTGGGGTGAGTGATCATTGGTGCCCACAGCTGTCTCCTCTGATCCTCGAAGGGGCAGGGCTCTTGTACTGTCTGGGTTGAACCCACCACCAGCCATGCTTTGTTTCAGAAATTATCATCACTGCTGGCGGCGAGAACGTGGCCCCCATTCCCATCGAGAATTTGGTGAAGGAGAAGATCCCCATCGTCAGTAATGCCATGCTTGTGGGAGATAAGGCCAAGTTTTTGAGCATCCTGTTGACACTGAAGGTAATGTGGATGATCTGGCGGGAGGGACCCGTTTCTCAGGCCTCAGGGCTGGCCAGGGAGTGTGTGTGGATGCCGGGTGTTGAGACCAGGGTGTCTCGGGGCAGTGTGAGTTCGACAAGATGACCGGAGAGCCACTGGACAAACTCACCTGGGAGGCCATCAAGTTCTGCCGGGATGTGGGCAGCCAGGCGTCCACTGTGACTGAGATCTTGGAGCTGCAAGACCCCCTGGTCTACACGGCCATCCAGAAAGGCATAAATGCTGTGAATCAGCAGGCCATCTCCAACGCTCAGAAGATTCAGAAGTGGGCAATCTTGGAGAAGGACTTTTCCATCAGTGGCGGAGAGCTAGGTGAGCAGCCTGGAGAGCTGGGGGCCTTGGCACTTGGAGGCTGGCCCCTTGCTGGAAATCAGAGTCTGTGGGGCCAGCCATGGACCAGGAGGGGGATGCTGCCACTTCTACCACCCTACACACACACACACACACACACACAGAGTCCCTCCTCCCCAGAATAGCACACCCCTCATTCTGGAAATAAAAGTCTGAACTCCTCTCCTTCACACTTCCCCACCCCAAGTGCACAGGCCTCCTCATGGTTTCCACAACTCTCCAGGCACTGTCCTGCCTCAGGGCCTTTGCACCTGCTGCTCCCTCTTCCCCCTCAATTATTTGCCTGAATGGCTCCTTCCCATTATCCAGGCCTTATCCTAAAGGTTACCTCCTCAGAGCAGCCTTCCCTGACCACCCTGGCTATGGCAGCTTGCCATCACCCCTAACCTACCAAGCCTGTAACCCACCATTGCATCTACTATACTGCCCTGTCTCCTTGCCTCTTTAACACTTCAAGACTGAAATTACCCTACACATTAGCTTATTTTTGCAGGCCACCCCCACGAGGGGAGAAGTCAGGGTGGGGGTACTGTGCTCCCTGGGGCTTACCCTCCACACTCAGCTGTGATCCAGCAGCGTGGACTACAGGGAGGTGGAGTGTGGCAAGCACACAGCCTTGAACAACCTGGGTTCAAATCCTGTGCCCGCTGGAGACAGTTCATGAAGTGACCTGTCCCTCCAAGCCTCGTTTTTTGTTTTTGTTTTTAATCTGCAACTTGGAAATGCGATCCTCGGGCAATTGTCCAGGACACCCGGAGGGAAGTCCAAACCCCTTGGTGACCAGAGGCTGCAGAGCATCCCAGGCTGTGGATGAGCCAACTCCTGAGCTGGGGAGTTCACCCCGCCATGCACTTGCTGGGTGACCTCAGAGCACTGGCCCTCTCCGAGCCTCATCTATAAAATTGGGAGATGGTGTCCCTCCTGGGTTGGGCACAGGGTCCCTAGCAGGCAGGGAGCGCAGTGTGCTCTCCACCCACCCACTTGTGGAATTCTCACCCTGGCCCAGGGACAGGAAGGGGGCTCCCTGATCCCCACTGACAGCAGAAGTGACCCCCAGCCCAGCCCTAGCCTGTTGCCCAGTCAGGCCTAGGGCACATGGACTCTTACTTCATCCCCCCACCTGAACAGCTTCCTTCTCTCACCAGGTCCAACGACAAAGATTAAAAGGCACTTCATAATCCAGAAGTACAAAAAGCAAATTGACAACTTCTACCTCTGATTTCTCTGGCGGAGCTGTCCCTGGCTGCCCCAATGGTGAGGCTGGCTTTGCTGGGCTGTGCCTCAGGCGAGTCCAACAGACACAGGTCTGTGAGCAGATCTGCCAAGGCCATGCGTGCACACAGACACGCTCAGCTGCCCTGGGTTCTGGGCAGTGTCTGCCCTCCACGCCTGCTCTCTGGGGTCCTGGCAGGGCATCCAAACGCTGTCCTGATTGGCTTCCCACCTTGCTAGCTGGTCTTCCTGCCTTTTTCCTTCAGTCTTACCATCTAGGAACAGAGTGTTTGGGGAAATGCCCAGATGTTTCATTGTGGCTTATCTGGAGAAGCCCTTTGCTCAGAAACTTTGGTAGGGTCAGTTCTACTTGCTGGGAACCCTAGGGCCAAGGTCTGTCTGCCCAGAGTGAGGGGCAAGAGGTGGAAACTTGGGCTCCTCCCATCCACCTCCCTCTCCTTTCCCCCAAGTCCCTTTCACAGGGAGCCCCCACGATGCCAGGAGTTACTGTTAGGATTTTTGAAACCCAGCCAGATGTATCGGTGGGCAGAGAGGAGGACACATCCCCAAGGGCCACTTGCAGCCTTCTCACGGTCTTATCATTCCCTTCTGATGCCCCCAGCTAATGCACCTGTATTAGTTTACTAGGAGCCACAGAACAAAGTTCCACAGGCTGGGTGGTGTGAACAACAGGAATTTATTTTCTCAAGTTTTCACAGGATGCAAGTCTCCAAGATCAAGGGGTTGGCTAGGGTGGTGCCTTTTGAAGCCCCTCTCCTTGGTTTGTAGACAGCTGTTCTCTATGTCCAAATTCCACCATCCGCCCCGCTTTTTTTTGGCAGTGCCCACGGTCCTCAAAGTTCCCAGGCCACAGCAGCGACAATGTAGGATCCATACCTGCTGGGGCACCAGGGAACTCCCTAGTTTCCCCTTGTTATAAAGACACTTGTTAACTGGGATCGTTTTAACATGGTGATCTCTGTAAAGACCTCAGCTCCAAATACACTCGCATTCTGAAGTCTTGAGTGTGAAGATTTCAACATACAAATTTGCAGAAGGGAATATAATCCAGCCCCTAACAGCATCATACCTTTTTTCTTTCCTTCATCATTAACTGATTGAAGGCCTCCACATCTTCATTTGTCAAACTGAAGGTCAATTTGTCAAATCTTGTTGGTGAGCCCACCGGTTAAACACATCACATTCATCATCCCGCATCTTTTGTGAGATTTTTTTCAATTCCGCTTTGTAGTTGAGTGAGAGACCAATTGACATTGACGGGGGGAGGAGGGGGAGATGGACCTTTTCTACCTGTGCTGCCCAGTGTGGTAGCCACTGGCCACGATGGCCCATCTAAATTGAGATGTGCTGTGAGTGTAAAACCCACACTGGGCTTCAAAGTCTAGGTACAAAATACAGAATATAAAACATTCATGTTCTAAAATATGGATTGAATGTTGGAATGCTACTCTTTCGGACATACTTGGTCACATTAACTGTGGTACCCAGGGGGTTCCTGTCATGGCTCAGTGGTTAACGAACCCGTCTAGGAACCATGAGGTTGCGGGTTCGATCCCTGGCGTGGCTCAGTGGGTTGAGGATCTGGCGTTGCCATGAGCTGTGGTATGGGTCGTAGATGCAGCTCAGATCCTGAGTTGCTGTGACTGTGGTGTAGGCCGGTGGCTACAGCTTCAACTGGACCCCTAGTCTGGGAACCTCCATATGCCGCGGGTGTGGCCCTAGAAAAGACAAAATCAAAAAACAAACAAACAAAAAACAACAACAACAAAAAACCGTGGTACCTAAGTCAAGTTCACCAGTTCTTCTTGTGTGTGGTTACCAGAAAACATTACATTCTGTGGGTAGCTCAAGTGATATTCCCCTTGGGCAGTGTCACTTGAAAGTTCAGTGGAGAGGGACTCCCCCCGCCACTTCTAAGCAGATCTGTTCATTCTGGAATGTTTTCATCTTGTTGTACCTTATGGGGCCCCAGGGAATTAACGTGCATATATTAGGATCCCCACGGGATAACCTCTCTTTTTCTTCTCTCCAGCCCCCAAGAGGAGGACCCCGTAGCCACGTGGTCTGCTGCTTTGGTTGGGGACTCGAGTCTCATTTTTAAGACACCGATTCCCTCTGGGTCAGTTTCTTCCTTATTCACTCCTTGAAGAGGTGCCCCCACAAGGACCTGCCATAGCTTATGAAGTGACAGGACCATCACAGATCTCTGAATGCCTGTGAAACCTCAGGGCGTGATGCTGGAGGAACTTGTGGGGAGGTCTCTAAAGAACTGCCTGTTTATAAGAAAGATGTGACCCTGTCGGTTCCAACTAGATTTTTTTTTTCTCCCCAGAGGACTGACTGAGACATCAGAAAAGAAAAGCATTCACACATCTGAAGAGGAAGTGGGTCCCCAAACCTACTCGCCTTCCTGAAAGCAATCTGGAAACCCTTCCAATAAGTTCTGACAATAAAGGACTTCAGCATCCCGTGTCCTGATTTTTGGCCAAGATGGGAACATTCTGTCCTTTGCCGAGAAGCTTCGCCTCTGAAATCAGTTCTGGGTTCAAATTCTGACTGGCTGTGAGTTCAATCTTCTGAATCTTGGTAGGGGTGGGAGGTGTGGGAGAGTTCTCTGTAAAAACAGACTCCCAGCTCATAGGGTGGCCGAGGAGATGCATCGAGGTGGCAAACAGGGAGCAGTGGCTGACTCCCCAAAGCCCTTGACATGTGGTATCATTGGAGCACCATGTCCATCCTGGTCAACAGCTGTGATTATTTTTATATTATTTTATTTTTATTATAGTTGATTTACAATATTCTGTCAACTTCTGCTAGATAGCAAAGTGACCCAGTCATATATACATACACACTGTTCTTCTCATGTGATCTTCCATCATCTTCTATCACAAGCGACTGGCTATAATTAATTCTCTGTGCTGTACAGTAGGACCTCATTGCTTGTCCATTCTAAAAGTAATAGTTTGCATCTACTAACCCCAAACTCCCAGTCCATCCCACTTCCGCCTCCTCCCTCTTGGCAACCACAAGTCTGCTCCCATATAAGAGCTGTGATTCTTTTTTTTAAAAAAATTTTTAATTGTTATTTCCCCAACACAATTTTTTTCTACCAGTTACATATACATGTACACATTCTATTATTACACATTATCATGCTCCATCATAAGTGACTAGACATAGTTCTCAGTGCTACACAGTAGGATCTCGTTGCTAATCCATTCCGAAGGCAAGAGTTTGCATCTATTAACCCCAAACTCCCGATCCATCCCACTCCCTCCCCCTCAGCAACCACGAGTCTATTCTCCAAGCCCATGATTTTCTTTTCTGTGGAAGAGCTGTGATTCTTGATGAACTCATCTTTCAGGAAAGACGAGTCTGCTGCTATTCTAAGGTATGAGAGAACAGCAGCTTGAAGGAAGACAGAAAGTTATTCCTCTCTTGTCCAACAGTCCATGAGGAGACAGACCAAAGCTGACTTGGCATATCCACAGTCCCGATCCTTGCAAGAGTACTGGGATGGGGGCAGGGGAGGGGACACCTCCCAATCCAGAGGGGCAGGAGAAAGAAAGTTTCCAATGTCCCTTAAGCTTCTAGATACCCAAAGGCACCCCTTTTCTTTTAGTTTCCTTCATTTAAATATACAATTAAAAGTAGATCAGAAATGTGTAAAGATGTTCTCCTCCCAAAAAAGTATCTGACATGGATACGGCTAAAGCCACGTGTGTTGGCCCTCCTCATGGAGTCTGTAAGCTTTCGCATTTTTCTTTTGTCTTTTTTTTTCTTTTCTTTTCTTTTTTTTCTAGGGCCACACCTGCAGCATATGGAGGTTTCCAGGCTAGGGGTTGAATTGGAGCTGCAGCTGCTGGCCTACACCACAGCCACAGCGCTGCTGGCCTACGCCACAGCCACAGCAATGCGGGATCCAAGTCACGTCTGGGACCTACATCACAGCTCACGGCAATGCCAGATCCTTAACCTGCTGGGAGAGGCCAGGCATCCTCATGGTTCCTAGTCGGATTCGTTTCCACTGCACCACAACGGGAACTCCAGCTTTTACATTTTTCAGTGTGTAAGCAGAGCCAATCCTCATTTGCAGAAGCCATGTTTACAAGACTGTCTGCTCCTTAAAATTCTGCAACAAATGCTTCCGGTGCTTTTGCCGTCACCTCTGGAAATGCATGGAACCTGCCCAACGTGCACGTTCCCAGCTGAAGGTCGAACAAGGTGACACTCTGCCTCATCGCTTCAGGTCAGACCATGGATGCATGTCTTCTGAGGGGCCTATTTAGGGCTTTGTTTTTTCTGTTTCTGTTGGTGATTTTCACTCTTGGAAATGGCCCCCAAGTGTAGTGCTAAAGGACTGGCCAGGGTTCCTGAGAACAAGAAGGCCGTGATGGGCCTTGTGGAGAAACAAACGTGTGTTAAACGAGCTCTGCTCAGGCATGAATGATGTGCTGCTGGCCCTGAGGTTGATGCCAGGGAGTCATCGATGTATATTAACTACAGTGTCCCCGAACAGACACACACATGATACAAGGTATGTGCTGATCACTGGATAAAAATGCTGTGACTGGGGATCAAGATGGTGGAGCAGGAGTTCCCGTCGTGGCGCAGTGGTTAACGAATCCGACTAGGAACCATGAGGTTGCGGGTTCGGTCCCTGCCCTTGCTCAGTGGGTTAATGATCCGGCGTTGCCGTGAGCTGTGGTGTAGGTTGCAGATGTGGCTCGGATCTTGCGTTGCTGTGGCTCTGGCGTAGGCCGGCGGCTACAGCTCCGATTCGACCCCTAGCCTGGGAACCTCCATATGCCGCTGGAGCGGCCCAAGAAATGGCAAAAAAGACAAAAAAAAAAAAAAAAAGATGGTGGAGCAGGAGGACATGGACTTCACACCCCCCCCACGCAAATACATGAGAAATACATCCACGTGTGGAACAAGTATCACAGGGAACCACCTGGAAAATGGCAAGTGAACTCCTACAAAACCTTTGCTGCAGAAAAGATCTCTACATAACCAGGGGAGAACAGGATGGGCGCCCGGGGAGGGATGTGTAGGGGAGAGAAGACCCTCGCCCTGGGGAGCGCCCTGGCTGGCTGGGAAACCCGCTGGGACAAGAGGGGCTGGAGAAGCCCAGCCTCCACTCGTGAGGCGCACATGTAAGCCGGCTGGCTGGCTGGCTAACCATCGGGGCAGAGAGAGCATAGTGCTGGTGGCCACTGCCTCGCTGCACTTCCCAACCCAAAGGGCCCAACGCCTTGGCCCCATAGGCTCCACACCAGAACCTGGTGCAGGACAAGGGGAGAGATTAGGTCCAGCAGCACAGAGATCAAGGCAGAACTGCAGAGACTGCTGTAAGCACACACAGGAGCTGCGGATCCAATGAGGCAGAAATTGCCAGCGCATGTACCAGGCAGGGCCACAAACATTCCCAGCAGCTGAGTGATGAGTCTCAGGTAGAATGGTCCTAGAAGGGGACTCGATCAAGCCCCTACAGAGACAAACCGGGGGGGGGGGCTGGAGTGTGGTCCAGGGGAACTATGAAGCCCACTGTCGGCACAGCACAGCTGGTCCTTGCCACCTCAGACACTGTCCATAGAAACTGAATGGTACCACAGAAACACTTGGCGGCTGGCCACAGAGTCCATGGCAGAAAGGCCCTGGGCAGCAACACCAGTGATTCATTTTCTGTGGGAGCACCCCACCCCACCCCCACTACACAGCAGCTTGGAGCTGGATCTGGGGTGGGTGGGTCCACAGCCACCTCGATTCCTGGAGCCACAGCACCCTGTCCCCAGCCCACTTCATATCATAGCCTAGCACTAGGTCTGAGACAGACACAGTGGAGAAAGGGATGTGACCTTGGGCTGCTTCTGAGTAGAACCACGGACACCGGCATGGTTTGCACAGCACATAGATTCGGTGTTACCACAAAGACTTCACCTGCTTCAGCAGTTACCTCCTTTGGGGCAGGGCAGGCACTTGAGGGCAATGGGGCCTAATCGAACCTGACCCTTAGGGCTTCTCCCCCAACCAAGTGGGGAGCAGACCCCACCCCTGGCATGGCTGTGACAGCCACAGAGTAAAGAGGAGGCCCTGCCCAACATCACATGCAGGCTCTGGACACCATACATAATCCCAACAACACCCCTATCACAGGGATAACGATCGGCACACTCTGAGCAAAGACGTGGCAGGCATCCACACCAAAACCAGCCCTCGCACCAAAAACACCAGACACACACAGTTTTCACAGGATCGCTCCCACATAAAAACATCTCTTCAGGACCACAGTAAATAACTGCTTCTCCTAAATTCATAGATTCAGAGAAAGCTAAGTAAAATGAAAAAGCAGAGGAACTACTACAACTGTAGAAACAAGAGAAATCCTCTGAAAGAACAAATAATGAAGCAGATCTCAGCAGTTCACTTACCAGACTCCAAGTCCAAAAAGGAGATAACAAAAACGCTACAGAAATTAAGAAAGATTATAAATAGAAATGCAGATCACTGTAACAAGAACACAGAAACTATAAAAATGAACCAATCAAAATGAGACAATTCAACCGGCAAGATAAAAACCAATCTAGAAGCAATGATTAGCAAACTAAATGACACGGAACCAATAAGTGATCTGGAAGACAGCAAAATGAAAATGAAAATCACCCAATCAGAACAGGAGACAAATGGGAAAAAAAAAGAAAGAAAGCAATGAAAAAGTAGTATGGAATATATAAAGCATACCAACTTATAAATAAAGGGGTTCCAGAAGGAGAAGAGAGAGAGAGAAAGGAATCAAAAACGTATTTGAGGAAATTTTTTTTTTTTCCTTTTTAGAGCCACACCCATGGCATATGGAGGTTCCCAGGCTAGGGGTCGAATGGGAGCTGTTGCTCGCAGGCTACACCACAGCCACAGCAACGTGGAATCTGAGCCACGTCTGTGACCTATACCACAGCTCACGGCAACATTGGATCCTTAATGCACTGAGCAAGGCCAGGGATCGAACCTGCAATCTCGTGGTTCCTAGTCAGATTCATTTCCACTGAGCCATGATGGGAACTCCAATATTTGAGAAAATTATGACTGAAAACTCCCCAAACCTAAAGAAGGAAACACATCCAGGGATAGGAAGCACAGAGGGTCCTAAACAAGATGAACTCAAACAGACCCACACCAAGGCATGTTACATTTGAAATGGCAAAAGTCAAAGAAAGGATTCTAGGAGTTCCCATTGTGGTTCAGCAGGTTAAAAAACCCAACTAGTGTCCATGAGGATGTAGGTTCGATCCCTGGCCTTGCTCAGTGGGTTAAGGATCCTGAGTTGCCATAAGCTGTGGTACAGGTTGCAGACACAGCTTGGATCTGGTGTTGCTGCGGCTGTGGTGTAGGCCACCAGCTGCAGCTCTGATTCAAACCCTAGCCTGGGAACTTCCATATGCTGCAGGTGCAGCCTAAAAAGAAAAAAGTAATAATAAAATAAAATAGAGGAAGAGATAAAGGATTTCTCAGATAAGCAAAAGCTAAAAGCATTCAACAATACTAAACTTTACTTTAAATGCCAATGGACTAAATGCACTGATCAAAAGACACAGAGTAGCAGACTGGATAATAAAACAAGAACATACAATATGCTGCCTACAAGAGACCCACTTAAGGGTGAAAGACACACACAGATTGAAAGTAAGGGAATGGAGGGAGTTCCTGTTGTGACCTAGCCAGTTAAGAACCCAACATAGTATCCATAAGGATGTGAGTTCAATCCCTGGCCTCACTCAATGGGTTAAGGATTTTGCACTGCCACAAGCTGTGTCACAGATGCAGCTCAGATGTGGTGTTGCTGTGGCTGCAGCATAGGCTGGCAGCTCCAGCTCCGATTCGACCCCAACCCAGGAACTTCCATATGCCACAGGTTCAGCCATAAAACAGAAAAAAAAAAAAAGTAAGTAAGTAAGGGAATGGAAAAAAAAAACATTTCATGCAAATGGAAACAGTGAGAAAACAGGTATAGCAATACTCATATCAAACAAAATAGACATTAAGCAAAGTCCATACAGAATGACAATGAAGGATGTTATATAATGATAAAGGGACCAATACAAGAAGAGGATATTACACTAATTAACATATACGCAGCCAACACAGGAGCACCTAAATATATAAAACAAATACTAACAGACATAAAGGGAGAAAATGACAGGAACACAATAATAGCAGAAGACTTTAACACCACAGAGACATCAATAGATAGGTCTTCCAGACAGAAAATCAATAAGGCAACAGAATTCCTAAATGACACAAGAGGCCAGCTGAGTTAATTGACATTCTCAGGACACTAAATGAAAAAAAAAACAAAAAACAAAAAACAAACAAACAAAAAAAACAGAATAAACATTCTTTTCAAGTGTGCACTGAACGTTCTCTAGGGGACCACACAGCCTCAAAAAACTTAAGAGGATAGAAATTATTTACGACCACAGTGGTATGAAACTGGAAATCAACCACAGGGGGAAAAAATGAGAAAAGAACAATCACATGGAGACTAAACGACATGCTCCTAAAAAATAAATGGGTCAACAATGAAATCAAAGAATTCAGAAAACACCCAGAGAGAAATGAAAATGCAATCATACAAAATATATGGGATGCAGCAAAAGCAATTCTAAGAGGGAAGTTCACAATACAGGTCTTCCTCAAGAAATAAGAAAAATCTCAGAAAAAAAACAACAACCTAACCTACCACCTAAAAGAATTAGATGAACAAACAGAACCTAAAGTCAGCAGAAGGAAGGAAATAATACAGATCAGAGAGGAAATAAATTAAAGCTCCAAAAAACAACAGAAAAGATCAATAAAACCCAAGGCTGTTTTTAAAAGATAAGCAAAATGACAAACCTCTAGCCAGGCTCACCCAGAAGAAAACAGAAAGGACACAAACAAATAAATTAAGGAATGAAAGAGGAAAAATAACAACTGATATCACAGAAATAAAAAAAATTTAAAGGAAATGCTATGAGCAGTTATACGTCAACAAATCTGACAACCAAGAAAAAATGGACAAGTTTCTAGAAATACACAGCCTGCCAAAACTGAGTTAGGAAGAAACATAATTTGAACAGACTGATTATTAGGAGTTAAATAGAATCTGTACTTTAAATAACTCCCCGCAAACAAAAGTCCAGGACTGGGAGTTCCCTGGTGGCTCAGCAGGTCAAGGATCTGGCATTGTCACTGCTGTGGCTCCAGTTACTGCTTCTGCGTGATTCAATCCTTGGCCCTGGAACTTCCACATGCTGCAGGATCAGCTCCCCCCCCCCCCCAAAAAAAACCTCCAGGACCACACAGCTTCACTGCAGAATTCTACCAACTGTACAAAGAAGAACTTACACCTATCCTTCCCAAACTATTCCAAAAAATTGAAGAGGATGGAACACTCCCAAATTCATTCTATGAAGCCACCATCACCCTGATACCAAAACCAAAGACATTACCAAAAAAAAAAAAAAAAAAGGGAAAATTACAGGCCAACATCTTTGATAAACAGATGCAAAAATCCTCAACAAAATATTAGCAAAATGAATCCAACAGCACACAACAAAGATCACATGCCATGTTCAAGTTGGCTTCATTCCAGTGTCCATCCTAAGGATGGTTCAACATATACAAACCAATCATTGTGATACACCACATTAACACAAGGAAAGAGGAGTTCCTGTCATGGTGCAATGGTTAACGAATCCGACTAGGAACCATGAGGTTGCGGCTTTGATCCCTGGCCTTGCTCAGTGGGTTGAGGAGCTGGCATTGCCATGAGCTGTGGTATAGGTTGCAGACACAGCTCAGATCCCGCATTGCTGTGGCTCTGGCGTAGGCTGGTGGCTATGGCTCCAATTAGACCCCTAGCCTGGGAATCTCCGTATGCTGTGGGAGCAGTCCTAGGAAAAGGCAAAAAAAAAAGTAAAGACAAAAATCACATGATCATCTCTATAGATGCAGAAAAAGCATCTGATGAAATTCAACATCCATTCATGATAAAAATTCTCACCCAAGTGGGTATAGAGGGAATATATCTTAACATAATAAAAGCCACTTACAACAAACCCACAGCCACCATAATACTCAACGACCAAAAGCTGAAAGCCTCCTGTTAAATTCAGAAACAAGACAAGGATGCCCACTCTCACCACTTCTTCTATTCAAGACAGAACTGGCAGTCCTAGTCACAGCCATCAAACAGGAAGAAGAAATAAAAAGCATCCAGGAGTTCCTGATATAATGCAATGGGATTAGCAGCATTTCTGCAGCACCAGGACACAGGTTCAATCCCCAGCCTGGCACAGTGGGTTAAGGATCTGGCATTGCATCTGCACTCACAACTGCAGCTCAGATCTAATCCCAGGCCCAGGAATTCCATATGCCATGGGGTGGCCAAAAAAGAAAAAAGAAAAAAAAAAGATATCTAAAATGGAAGAGAAGTAAAACCGTCACTATTCACAGATGTCATGATACTATACATAGAGAACCCTAAAATTTCCACACAAAATTATGAGAAGAAATGAATTAAACAAGGCCGCAGGATACAAGACCAATATACAGAAATCTGTTTTATTTCTTTACACAACCGAGCAATTATCACAAAGAGAAAATTCAGTCTCACTTAAAACTGTGTCCCAAAAAATATCTAGGAATGAACTTAACCAAAGAGGTAAAGGAACTATACAATGAAAACTATAAAACACTGATAAAGGAAGCTGAAGATGATTCAAAGAAATGGAAAGACATCCACGTTCTTGGGTTGGAAAAATTAATATTGTTAAAATGGCCATGCTACCCAAACCAAGCTACAGATTTAATGCAATCTCTATCAAAATACCCATGACATTTTTCACAGAACTAGAATAAATAACACTAAAATTTATATAGAATCATAAAAGACCCAGAATTGCCAAAGCAACAAAGCTGAAAAAGAACAAAGCTGAAAGCATAACCCTTCCAGACTTCAGGCTATACTACAAAGCTACAGCAATCAAAATAGCATGGTACTGGCACAAAAACATACATATGGATCAATGGAATAGAAAAGAGCCCAGAAATAAACCCACACACCTATAGGCAATTAATCAGTGACAAAGGAGGCAAGAACATACAAGGAAGAAAAGACGGTCTCTTTAACGAGTGCTGTTGGGAAAGCTGGACAGCTGCATGTAAATCAAGTTAGAGCACATCTTCACACCAAACAAAAAGTAAACTCAAAATAATTTAAAGACCTGAATATAAGCCATGACACCATAAAATTCCTAGAAGAGAACACAAGGCAAAACATTTTTGGACATAAATTGTAGCAATATTTTCTTGGCTCAATCTCCCAAGGCAATAGAAGTAAAAGTAAAAATAAATAAACATGACCTAATCAAATTTAAAAGCTTTTGCACAACAAAGGAAACTATCAACAAAATGAAAAGACAACCTATGGAATAGGAGAAAATATTTGCAAACAATACGACTGACAAGGGGTTGATATTTAAAATATACAAACAGCTCATACAATAACAAAAAACACAGCCCAATCAAAAAATGGGCAAAAGACCTAAACAGATATTTCTCCAAAGAAGACGTATGGATGGCCAGTAGGCAAATGAAGAAATGCTCGACATCAATAATTATTAGAGAAATGCAAATCAAAACTACCATGAGGTACCACCTCACACCAGTGCACACCATGGCCATCATTAATAAGACCACAAATAACAAATGCTGGAGAGGGTGTGGAGAAAAGGGAACCCTCCTGCACTGTTGGTGGGGATGTATGTTGGTGCAGCCAATATGGAAAACACTATGGAGGTTCCTTAAAAAAAACTAAAAATAGAGCTACCACATGATCTAGCAATTCCTCTCCTGGGTACATATTTGGAAAAAGCACAAACTTTAATTCAAAAAGATACACACACCTCAGTGTTCAATACCAGCACTATAACAGCCAAGACATGGAAATAACCCAAATGTCCATCAACAGACAACTGGCTTAAAAAGATGTCATGTTATATACACACATACACACGTGCACATGCATATATATATATATATGCGAATATTACTCAGACATAAAAAATAATGAAATATTGCTATTTGCAGCAACATGGATGGATTTAGAGAATATTACACTTAGTGAAGTAATTCACACAGAGAAAGACAATATATCATTTATACATAGGATCTAAAAAATAATACAAATAAATCTATATACAAATCAGAAACAGACTCACAGACACAGAAAACAATTTTTGGTCACCAAAAGGGAAAGGGAGAGGGGAGGATAAATTAGGAGCACGAGATTAACAGATACAAACTACATAAAATAGATAAGCAACAAGGATTTACCATATAGCACAGGGAACTATGTTCAACATCTTGTAATAACCTGTAATGAAAAATAATCTGAAAAAGAATGTGTGTTTGTGTGTGTGTGTGTAACTCAATCACTTTGCTGCACAACTAAACTAACACAATATTGTAAATCAACTATAATTCAATTGTAAAAAAGTTTTCAAGACAAGTTCAATACCTGCTTTTTCATCAAACAATGCTGGATAATATGCAAATAAATAACTTAGAGAACTTAGATTTTTACTTCACATCATATACAAAAAAATTAAATCAAAATGTATCATACATCCAAAATGTTAAAGCCAAAATGATAAAACTGTTGGGGGAAAGAAAACAAAGGAGAAAATCTTTATGTCCTTGCTTAGATAACATGACATCAAAGTACAAACCATAAATGAAAGAAATGACAAAACTGGACTTCATCAAAACTTAAATTTTTTGCCCTTCAAAAGATACTGTCCATCAAGTGCCAACTTTGAAAAGGAAGACAAGTATTTAAGAATCATGTATCTGCTAAAGAACTTGTAGCCAGAATATATAAAGAACACTTGGAGTTCCCGTCGTGGCCCAGTGGTTAACGAATCCAACTAGGAACCATGAGGTTGCGGGTTCGGTCCCTGCCCTTGCTCAGTGGGTTAACGATCCAGCGTTGCCGTGAGCTGTGGTGTAGGTTGCAGACGCGGCTCGGATCCCACATTGCTGTGGCTCTGGCGTAGGCCGGTGGCTGCAGCTCCGATTAGACCCCTAGCCTGGGAACCTCCTGGGGAGCGGCCCAAGAAATAGCAACAACAACAACAAAAAAAAGACAAAAAAAACACTTAACAATTCAACAATAAAAAGACAAATGATTCAACTTGGAAGTGAGCAAAGGATGTGAACGATCATTTCTCTAAAGGTATACAAATGACCAAAAAGCACATGAAGAGATGCTCAACATCATTAGCCACCAGGGAAATGCAAATCAAAGCCACAAGATACCACTTTACACCCACTAGAACAGCTAATGTTAAAAAATCTAATAATGCCACATGTTGCCAAGGATGTGGAGAGACTGAAAGCCTCACTACCACTGGTGAGAATGTAAAATGGAATAACTATTTTGGAAAACAGTTTAGAAGTTTCTGAAAATGTTAAACGTTGAGTTACCATACGACCCAGCAATTCAGCTCCTAGGTCTATATATGTCCAAGAGAAGTGAAAGTATCTTCATACACAGAAACCTGTACACGAATGTTTGCAGCAGCATTATTCACAGCCACCAAATACTGGGGAAAAGACCAAATGCCCACCAAGTGACAAACTCAATAAACATGGTACATCCAAATAATGCAATACTGCTCAACCATAATAATGAACAAACTTACACTAAGTGGAAAAAGCCAGACACAAAAGACTACACATATTATCCCCTTTAAGTGAAATTTCCAGCAAAGACAAAACAATGTTGACAGCAGACCAGTGGTTCCCTGAGGCTGAGAGTAAGAGCACAAAGGAAATTTTCTGGGTGATGGAAGTGTCCCCATACTAGCTTATGGTGATGGTTTCATGCCATATGAATTTATTAAAAATCATTGTACTGGAGTTCCTGTCGTGGCGCAGTGGTTAACAAATCTGACTAGGAACCATGAGGTTGCGGGTTCGGTCCCTGCCCTTGCTCAGTGGGTTAACGATCCGGCGTTGCCATGAGCTGTGGTGTAGGTTGTAGACTCGGCTCGGATCCCGCGTTGCTGTGGCTCTGGCGTAGGCTGGTGGCTACAGCTCTGATTCAACCCCTAGCCTGGGAACCTCCATATGCCGTGGGAGCGGCCCAAGAAATAGCAACAACAACAACAACAGCAACAACAAAAAAGACGAAAGACAAAAAAAAAAAAAAATCATTGTACTGTCACGAGAGGTGAATTTTAAGGTTTGTAAATCATAGCTCAAAAAATCAGGGGGAGGGAGTTCATCGTGGCTCAGCAGAAACGAATCTGACTAATAACCACGAGGATGCAGATTGGATCCCTGGCCTAGCTCAGTGGGTTAAGGATCTGGCATTGCCATGAGCTGTGTATAGGATGCAGATGTGGCTCGGATCTGGTGTTGCTATGGCTGTGGTGTAGGCCAATGGCTACAGCTCCAACTTGACCCCTAGCCTGGGAACCTCCATATGCTACAGGTGCAGTCCTAAAAAAAGACCAAAAAAAAAAAATAGGTGGAAAAAACCACTGGCAGGGCTGGAAGAGTATGCACCAAAAACAACCCCTAGTTGACCTCCAGAAGGCTCCTCTTCAGCAGCTGACAGTGGAATCACTCCGCCTCTGATGTGACCCGGAAAACTGCTTGTGCCCAAGAGGCCACTGAGTCAGGAAACTGCCAGCCAAGATAGAAAGCTGATGCCACTGCCACTGGCCCCAATACCACCTCGTTTCTGCCAGAAGCCAGCCTGGCTCTCCCCCTCACATGTGTCACTTACAAATCCATCACGGTTAGTGGAACCCAAGTTATGTCTAAAACCTTCCCCGTGTGGGATTCTGGGGAATACAGTTTTTAGCTTTCTAGCTTCCATTTGTTAAAATGGGGTTGAGACCCATCATCCGCCAGGCCAGTAGTGGCTGCTCTACCAGCTTCTTCCACGTGGCATGAATTCATCTGAGCATGTCATTGGTTATCTTTTCTGACTGAGTGGTATTCCATTAACTGGCTGTGCCATGCATACCCATACACATATCTTCTTTAGAGAAATGTCCATTCAAATTCTTTGCCTTTTTTTTTTTTTTTTTTTTTTGCCTCTTTGCCATTTCTAGGGCCGCTCCCGCGGCATATGGAGGTTCCCAGGCTAGGGGTCGAATCGGAGTGTCACCTCCGGCCTACGCCAGAGCCACAGCAACACGGGATCCAAGCCTCGTCTGCAACCTACACCACAGCTCACAGCAACGCCAGATCGTTAACCCACTGAGCAAGGGCAGGGACCGAACCCGCAACCTCATGGTTCCTAGTCGGATTCATTAACCACTGTGCCACGACGGGAACTCCTCTTTGCCCATTTTGAACTGAGTTCTCTGTCTTTTTATGGTTGAGTTACAGGACTTCTTCACACTTTCTGGTTACAAGTCCTTCATGCTGTTTTAATGACTATAGCTTTATAAGATTTTTTTTTTTTTTTTGGTCTTTTTGCTATTTCTTTGGGCCACTTCCGAGGCATATGGAGGTTCCCAGGCTAGGGGTCCAATAGGAGCCGTAGCCACCGGCCTACGCCAGAGCCACAGCAACGCGGGATCCGAGCCGCATCTGCAACCTACACTACAGCTCATGGCAACGCCGGATCCTTAACCCACTGGGCAAGGCCAGGGATCGCACCCACAACCTCATGGTTCCTAGTCGGATTCGTTAACCACTGCGCCACGACGGGAACTCCTATAAGATGTTTTAATGTGGACAGAACAAGGCTTCCTTTGTTATTTTTTTTCCTGTACTTTACTATTTTTGTAAACTTCTCCTTCTCCTTCACTTCCATGCCCACAGCATGCACAAGTTCCCAGACTAGGGCATGAACCTGAGGCACAGCAGTGACAATGCCGAATCCTTCAACATTATGCCACCAGGGAATTCCTATCTTTGTAAACTTTAAAATAAACCTGAGTTCCACAAAAATTCCTGTTGGGGATTTTCACTGAAATTGCATTTATACTGATCTGTGAAAGAATAACATCTACTTTTTTATTGATAGAGCCTTCTCAATCATTAATATGATGTCTTTTTCAATTTATTTGTATCTTTTTCTAGTAAGCCTTAATAATTTTACCCACAACTATCACATACAATTTTTGCTGAATTTAATTTTGGTTTACAGTTTGTGTTTCCACTGTGAATGTGATTTTTCCCCTTTTTCTAAGGATCAAAAGCAATATATGGGAACATTGTTTTTGTTTTTTGTATGTTAGTATTTATATCAGATACTTCACTACTATTTCTCAAAAAGTATAGACTTTTTACATAGATTATTAAATCTTCAGCAATATTTTTTCACTTTCTTCTCGGTATTTATCCCTCATTGAGGAAATACATATAGCTGATTATACTGTCCCCCCAAAAATGCTCAAACAGCAGAGAAATACATGTATTTTCTCAATGGTTTTCTTCCTGGCCTCACTGTTCTTTTAATAGCTGTTCTTTGAGAAGTGGAAAGAAGCTACTTTCAGAAAGACTTTTTCTTTTCTGCTTTTTTTTTTTTTTTTTTTTTTTTTTAAGGGCTGCATTTATGGCATATAGAAGTTTCCAGGTCAGGAGTCAAAACAGAGCTGCAGCTGCAGGTCTTCGTCACATCCACAGCAATGCCATATCCTTAATCCACTAAGCAAAGCCAGGTATCAAACCTGTATCCTCATGGATACTAGTCAGGTTATTAACCCACTGAGCCACAATGGGAACGCCCATAAAGACTTTTTTTACATTTATTTTTTCAAATTGTGGTAAATGCAAAATTTACTATTTTATGTTAATTCACCATATTAACCATTTTTTTCTTTTTTTTTTTTTTCTTTTTTCTTTTTTGCTTCCTAGGGCCACACCCGTGGCATATGGAGGTTCCCAGGCTAGGGGTCGAATCAGAGCTATAGCCACTGCAACCTCGTCTGCAGCCTACACCACAGCTCACAGCAACGCCAGATCCTTAAGCCAATGAGCCAGGCCAGGGATAAAACCCACAACCTCACGGTTCCTAGCCGGGTTTGTTTCTGCTGTGCCACAAAAAGAATGCCCATTGTAACCATTTTTAAATGTGGTTAAATCCACACTAAAGACATTACACTGTTGTGCATGCTATAAAATTGAAACTCTGTATACATGAAACAAACCCCGATACCTCCCCTTCCCTGACAACCACCACACTACTTTCTGTCTCTAAGAATCTGACTAATTTAAATACTTAATATGAGTGGAATATTTATCTGTTTGACATTGGCTTATTTCACTGAGCATAATATCCCCAAGGTTCATCCATGTCATAGCATGTATCAGAATTTCTCTCCTTTTGAAGGCTAAATAACATTCCATTGGATCACATTTTATCCATTCATCCATCCATGTGTAAGAGAAAATGTCCTGATAAAAAGGTAGAGAGACCCGGGACATGATGACTAAGCAAAGTCCCCCAACCACCCCTCCCTCACACATCTACTTCTGTAAACTTGTTTCCGCATCGATTACTTTGCCACTTCTCACTCTGGTCCGCCAAGCACGGACCCAGAAGAACTAGCCCATAAAAGGCTTATGAAACCCCTCTTCGGGGCTCAGACTCCAGAGAGCGATCTCCTCTGAACCTGCAGGCATAATAAACCTGAGTTCTCCAACTCTCCGAGGGCTCGCTTGGTTTCTCGCCGGGTAAAAGAGCTGATAACACTGCAGCCACAGAGCTGCTGGAGCTAGTACACTACAGCCACAGGGCTGTCGCCAGAGCTGATACGCTGCGGCGCAGGGCTGCGGGGCAGCTGCCGTAACGTTTCCACAATGAGTTGCTTCCTTTTGGCTATAGTGAATAATGCTGCTGTGAACATGGGTGTGAAAATCTCCCAGTCCTGCTTTCAATTCTCTTGGATATAAACACCCAGAAATGAGATTATTGGGTCATATGGTAACTCTATGTTTAACTTTCTGAGGAACCAGAGAGGCTTTTAAATGATTTCTTAGCTTATCAATCTCAACAACACTCAACAGTATTTGGAAATGAAGCTGGGACACACACAGGAGACTATTCTATCTACAGATCAGGCCTGGTGCCCAAATGAATTCACAAACCCCCAGGCATAGCAACTCAAAGTCCTTGACCGATTGGGAGCCCTGGGTTCTGCTGACCCTGCCTTGCTTTTGAAATCCTCTGCATCCTCGGCCTCCGTGAGGTCCCACCTTCCAAGTCTGCCTCTGGCATCTCACTGCTCTTTTTCAGGCTCCCTTGTGAACTCTTTCTCTGAAAGCCCACCATGAACGCTGAGCAGTGACTCTGGAATCCTGCCACTGCCAGACTTGAACCCAAGACTTTGCCACCCGCTCCTCCCTGGGGACTGTCACCTTGGGAACCACGGGCTGTAGAGGCACAGGGTGAAGGGCCTGCTCCAGTCTTGGGAACCATGGGCTATAAGGGGCACGGGGTGCAGGGCCTGCCTCTAAGACTGTCCTCTGCAAAGCCTCTCTCCTTGTGGCTAGAAAGGAGCATGGGGGTGAGGTAACCAAAAGGAATGAAAAGAAACTGGAGACAGGAGTAGGTATCACTTTCCCAACAACAGAAAGGGGTGAAAATGTGTTGTGGGTGGAAAGCAGGGGTTGGGTCCCCAAATATTTCAGCTTCTACCATATGAATCTCTGCACCTGGGTGGGGGATGGGCACAGAAAGTACCAGCAGACAATTCTTTACTAACAGGGCCAGGAGGACCCCATGGGATCTGTCTTTACCACCTGCCTTGTCTCATGTCCTTCCACACGACCCCCCCGCCCCCCGCAGTTTTCTTTATCCTCCAGCCCCAACAGCCTACATCACATTACTCTCTTCTCAGATGTTTCCCCCTCCCCTCTTTGGTCAACTCCTGCCACTGTTCAGAGACGCCCTCCCTGATTACCTCCATGACAAGGTGGGAGCCCTGTGCCTTTCTGTCACTGGACACTCCCCACCCTCCACGCCACTGGAACTGTTTGTATGAATATCTGTCTGACCAGTCCCAGGAGACCAAGGGCCCTGCAGACAAGTAGGCACAGAGATGAAAGTACCCTGGACGCTAAGTCCTCACCCAAGACACTGAGGTCAAGGAAGGAAAGACCTCATGCACCAGACACGAAAGTCAGAGATTGGGGGCTCCTTGGGCCCTCACTGTGGTTGGTGGGGTCCCTCGGGAGATGATCCAGCAGGGATCATCCCTGAGGTCCAGTCAGGACTTTCGGGGGGGGGGGGGGCAGCGCAGGGTCCTCTGCCTGGATGTGGGGCTGGGAGTACGTATGTGTGCAGGTGGTCACTCTTTGTCAGAAGCACCTGGTCCTGAGGGGGAGGGTCCAGAGGAGGGACAGTGGGACTGAGTAGCCTGCTTGCTGGCGGGTCTGCTACTGTCTTCTACTCTCAGGACCAGTGCACCTGTCCGTCCTTCTGTCCGTGCGTCCTTTTTCCGTCGGCAAGCCCCTTTCTTGCTCTATCCTTCACGCCTCTCCCCTAACTCTCCACCAACTTTCTCTGCCACATCAATGCCCGCCCCCCACCGCCTCGGTGCCCCTGCTCCCCGTCTTTCTTGCTTACCTGGGGTGTCTCGGCCTGCCTGCGGACCGCTTCTACTGGACCACGAAGCGCCATGGTGAGGTGTGCCTGCGGCATGAGGCCTCCTTCGCCAGAGAGGCACCCATCATAAGAGTCTTGGGCAGGGCCATTAAGTATGCCAACCGCACAGCTCCAAGCACAGATACTGCTACACTTGCTCATCTGCACAGAGAAGAGCCATCATGGGCCCAGGACTAACTCAAAGTACCATGTGCCCTCCTGCGCTTGCGTATACCCCCTCCTGGGCCTGCGCACCACACCCTCTCGCGCCGCTCCTTCCCTACTGCGCCTGTGTGCTGCGTCTTCACGCCTGCGCCTGCATACTGTGTCTTCCCTCCAGCAAAGCGCCTACATTCCATTTGCATTTTTAGCGGGGTTCTTTGAGGCAGCGTGTGTTCAGAGGTTTGACTCTCAGCTCTGCCATTAACTGAGTGTTCTTGCCCAGATTACTTAGACTCACTCATCAAGATGTATACATAAATGCGTATGATTTTTTTGTTGTTAAAAAAACTACTTAGCCTCACCGTGCCTCAGTTTCCCCATCTGTAAAATGGGGCATTATAGATAGCTAAATATAGTATTATAAATCTTAAACGTATATATGAACATATCCATTTCATAGTTTATTTTATATTAAGTTTTTTGGGGTTTTTTTTGGCTGCACCTGCAGCATGCGGAAGTACCTGGACCACGAATTGAACTCGTACCACTGCTGTGACCCAAGGCATAGCAGTGACAAGGCCAGGCCCTTAACCTGCTGCACCACCAGGGAACTCCTTGT
This sequence comes from Phacochoerus africanus, assembly GCF_016906955.1. Taxonomy (NCBI): domain Eukaryota; kingdom Metazoa; phylum Chordata; class Mammalia; order Artiodactyla; family Suidae; genus Phacochoerus; species Phacochoerus africanus. The sequence goes on along the minus strand of NC_062547.1, from coordinate 73,024,738 downwards.
TTTACATTGTTTCAAGATATTTTTATATTGGCATCTTGATATAAATTTATAAAATAATATATAATAGCACTTACCACAAAGATCTGCTGCAAGGATTCAGTGAGTTTACGCTTACCAAGTGGCTCCTGGCATACCAAGCATTGCATCAGCATTAGTTATTAGTCTTAAGGTCACTGTTATTGTGTCTCCTCTGCAGTGAGTCCCATTCCTTAACAAGCTCAGTCTCAATCACCCTGACTAGCACCCAGCCCCACCCTGTATCACACACCCTTTTAAAATGTTCTACCCAGGGGTTACTGTCGTGGCTCAGCAGGTTACAAACCCGACTAGTATCCATGAAGACTCGGGTTTGATTCCTGGTCTTGCTCAGTGGGCTAAGGATCTGGCGTTGCTGTGGCACAGGCCAGCCATTACAGCTCCAATTGGACCCCTAGCCTGGGAACTTCCATATCCCGCACATGCAGCCCTAAAAAGAAAAAATAAATAAAAAATAAAGTATGCAGTAAGTAGACAATGATCAGGAAACAACTGAATCAGGGAAGGGGGTGGTCTACCTAGGGCTCAGGGTGGAATTTGGGTGGTGGTGGGGATTTTAACCTATGGTGGCCAAGGGGAGCCTGAGAGAGAGATTTCAGCAAAGACTTAAACGAGGTGGAGGAGGGAGTTGCACGAGTATCTGGGCTGAAGGTGTTCTAGGAAGAGGTTAACAGGCAATGGCGGGGTGGCGCAGGACCTGGGTCTTTTTCCCCACCGAGGGATCCCGGCTGGGGGCAGCGCAGGAACCGATCTGACTCAGGTGCCAACTCGCGCCCTCTGGTGGCTGTATAGAGAACATCAGTTGAGGTTGAGTTGAAAGTTTGGGCCTGGACGGTACAGCAGGGGAGGAGATGAGAAGCAGTCAGATTCTGAAACCGGAGCCTTGAAGGACTGGGTGCCTGAGAGAAAGAAAGGTGTGAAGGATGACTGAGATTTCTGGCCTGTGCAGCTTGAAGGATGAAACTACCATTAACTGAGATTGTGGAAGGCTGGAGTGGGGAATACCATCAGTTATTCCTTTTGGGCCTTGTTGAGTTTGAGAACCCTGTTAGACCAGTACACAAGGGGTGGGCAGTTGTAACCAAGGGTCTGGCATGGAGGGGAGAGGCCCCACCTGGATCTGATGGCATCACCTGGTCCTGCCAGGACAAATGAACAGTGGGCCATCTTGAATTTTCAAGTCAATCAATCCAAGCATCGGCACAAGTAATCATCTGTGTAGGCAGAGCTGGAGCTATGATATTCACCCCATTTTATCTAATAAAAGTGGAAGGAAAGGAGTTCCCTGGTGTCTCAGCAGTTAAAGGATCTGGTGTTTTTCCTGCTGTAGCTCAGGTTGCTGCTGTGGTACAGGTTCTCTCTCTGACCTAGGAACTTCCACATGCCATGGGTGAAGCCAAAAAAAAAAAAATGAAATCAAATGTGCTGAATGAAGGGAGCCAGACAGAAGGCTACATTCTGTGTGATTCCACATTTAAGGAGCCCAGAAAAAGCAAGGCTGTGGAACAGAAATCAGATCAGTGGTTGCCAGGTTCAGAGGTGGGAACTGACTGCAAAGGGGCCTGAAGGAACTTTCAGGGGTGATGTAAATATTTCTAGATCAGGATTCAGGTGGCCGTCACACCGCTATGTTTGTCAAGACTTATAACACAGTACACCTAAAAAGGCAACTGTTACTGCATGAAAGTGATTCTTCAATAAATCTAAGATATAAACTCTGTTGGTAGGAATGTAAATGGTGCAGCTGCTATAGAAAACCGCATGGAGGTTCCCCAGAAAATTAAAAATAGGACTACCACATGATCCAGAAATTCTACTTCTGGATATACACCCAAAAGAATTTAAAGTAAGTCTTTTTCTTCTTCTTTTTTTAATGACCCCACCCACAGCATATAGAAGTTCCTGGGCCAGGGATTGAATCTGAGTAGCAGCTGTGGCAATGCCAGATCCTTTAATCTACTGTCTCAGGCAGGGGATTGAACCTGCACTTCTGCAGAGACCTGAGCCACTACAGTCAGATTCTTAACCCACTGCACCACAGCGGGACCTCCTAAAGTGAGTCTTTAAGAAATATGTGTACTGGAGTTCCCGTCGTGGCGCAGTGGTTGACGAATCCGACTAGGAACCATGAGGTTGCAGGTTCGATCCCTGGCCTTGCTCAGTGGGTTAAGGATCTGGCGTGGCGGTGAGCTGTGGTGTAGGTTGCAGACTTGGCTCAGATCCTGCATTGCTGTGGCTGTGGCATAGGCTGGCAGCTGTAGCCCCGATTAGACCCCTAGCCAGGGAGACTCCATATGCCGTGGGTGTGGCCCTAAAAAGCAAAAAAATAAACAAAAACAAACGAACAACCCATTTTAATGTCCCCAGGATCCGACCTTTTTTCCTTACCTCGAGAGCCTTTACCCTGATCCAGTCACCATCATCTGGGTACCATCTGGATGAAAGAGAGCTCCTGAAGTTTCCCTTTCAGAGCACCTGGATCACAGTGGCCACTGCCCAGAGCCTGTCCCGCAAGAGCCCTCTGGAGGGCCAGAAGGTCCCAGGTCTGTGACATGTGGGTCTCCATCTCGGTGGCTAGAACACACTGCTTCGCCCCACAGGACACGCTGAAGGTGGGAGAAGCTCTCTGGCCCCCTTGGTGTGATGGGTACAGGCATGGATGGGGAAGGCGGCCAATGAGGGGTCCCTCTGAGGCAGGGGACACTGTTTAAAAGGATTCTAATGTTTGTTCAAGTCTCCAAGTGTGAGGGCTGTGAGTGGAAGACGAAGTCGTTTGTGCTCAGAGCCTCCAGGGCCAAGGCTGAGTCCAAAAGAGGGCTCTGAGGAAGCTGGTTGGACATTGACCCCTGAGAGCATCTGTGTCCCCATCCTTGGAGGATCTTGGCTTTGGGGAGGTAGAAGCAACTTTCAGCAGAGCCAGGACAAGGAGCCAGTCACAAAACTCTTTCCCATCCATGGGGTCTCCTTGACCCTCACAAGCAGAGGAGCAGGGCAGACATGGGGACAGGCATGAGACTAAAGGAAGGTAAGGTGACTCAGCTGAGGCTATGGCCTGGTGGGGAGGTGGTATACAGGGTTACCATTCCAGGGCACCAACGATGCTTTCTGGGAAGACTCTTCACACATTCAACATGGGCCTGCAGTGTCAGAGACACTGGGTTACAGCAAAGATCCCTGCTTTGGGGGATGTGCAATCTAGGTGGCCGGAGGTGCCCGTGGAACATACCCTTCCACTCAAGATGCAAACAGCTCGAAGGCAAGTGGGGTGAGCCAATGTGAAGTCAGTCTGCCATCACAGGAACTCGACAAAGCCCTGAATCTTTCATTGGATGGGTGGTTGGTTCGTCCAGGGAACAGTTGAACATGACCCTGGACCTGCACCACCTGGTCCCTGCCCCCAGGGCATGGGGTGGGGAGGGGTGAGTCTTGGTGCAAGCTGCCCAAAACCAGATATGCAGACTGGGGGTTTAAAGCCACAGAAGTCTGTGTCTCAGGGTCCTCGGGGCCGGAAGTTCAAGGTCAAGGTGTGTTGGTTCAGTTCCGGGTGGGGGCGCTCCTCCTGGCTGGTAGATGGCCACCTTTTCCCTGGTCCCTAATCAGGTCTCCCTTCCCAAAGGGAACCCATCCCATCACAAAGACCCCACTCTCAGGACCTCATCTAATCACCTACAAATACCATCCCATGGTGGGGGAGGGAGTTGGGCCGCAACATAGGAACTGGTGGGGGAGGCAGGGCACGAATCAGTTTGTGCAGGTCTGAGGCCCCGCCCTGGGTCTCCAGACAGCCTAGAGACTTGAAAGCAGGGTAGGGCCCCTGGTGGGAACCTGACACTTGTCGAGGTGAAGTGCCAGCTGTCTCCATCCATGGTTTCCAAGGGGATAAAGAGGATGTCAAGACCACTCCTTCTCTCCAGGTCTGGGTTAACTGCTCTCTCTCCCCTGCCTGGACACCCTCAACAGCAACAAGTTCCCCTAAATGAGCCTCTGAGTTAGAGGAAGGGGGGCTGTGAGCAGGAGCTGTCCCCACCACGGTGGGGAGTCTGTGTCCAGCTGTGTCTGTAATACCCCCGCCCCACCCACCGCCCCCCCACCGACTCTGGAAGTCTCTCCCCAGCACCTGCACCAAGATGCAGAACAAAGATGAGGAGGGCATTGGTCACCGACGCTGTGCATGCAGAGGTCACCTTGCACAGTGCCGAGATCCTCAAGTGGACTGTCCTCGAGACGCACTTCTCCATGACTGGTGGGGAGCTAGGTGAGCAGGCTTGGCCCTGGGGAGGGGTCCCGCCAGGGTCACTTCACCTGAGACCCTGGGGTGCTCATTAAAACACCAGCACCCTGACTGGGACCCCCAGCACCTGCGTTTTCGGGGCTCCTCAATCAAGGCCTCCTGCTCTTCCCATACCATTCGCTGCTCTGGATCCTTAGAGCAAACTCATCTGCTGACACCTCATCCTGTGGTGATGAGGGGAGTCCTGTCACGGGTGGAGGGAAGACCCCGCCTGGAACTTGATTCTGTTACAGGGCAGCCACAAAGCTGAAGAGGGACATTGTACCAAGCTGAGACCAAAAGCCTTTTTTTTTTTGTCCTTTTTTAGGGCCACACCTGCAGCATATGGAGGTTTGAAGGCTAGGGGTTGAATTGGAGCTGCAGCTGCTGGCCTACACCACAGCCAGAGCAACATGGGATCTGAGCCGCATCTATGACATACACCATAGCTCACTGCAACCCCAGATCCTTAACCCACTTCAAGAGGCCAGAGATTGAACCTGCGTCCTCATGGATGCTAGTCAGATTCACTTCCGCTGAGCAGGAACTCTGAGACCAAAAGCTTTTACGTGGAGGGTGGCGAATTCTAACTGCCAAGAAACTGCTGTGGGCCCCCTTCTTCATGGAAATGACTGAGACCCCCCCGCATCCCCGTCTCTCCTGTTTGATGATAGAGGAGCTGCCTTCTAGAGGGAAGAAAGCTACTCTCAGTGAGAAGGCCCAGTTTGAACTAAGATGCCCCTCTCTGAGGAAGCATTTTAAGTGTAAAAGAAAAATAAAGTTGGGTTCACTAAATTCCTGGTTCTTACCCAGCTGATTCTGCCCCTCTCCCACCCCAACCTCAGGAGTCACTTGGCAATGTCTGGGGACATTTGTGATTGTCACAACAAGGCAGGCAGGCATCTGGTAGGTGGGGCCCATGGGTGCTGATCAACATCCCACTGTGCCCAGGAAGGATTGCCTGGCTCCAAAGTGTCCATAGTGCCAAAGTGGATGAGGAATTTCATGGCGAGGGCTCTGAAAGAGACAAAAATTGATGTGATAAAGCTCATGGGTGTCTTTATTCATTTATTTAATTTTTAGGGCTGTACCCGTGGCATATGGAAGTTTCCAGGCTAGGGGTCAAATCAGAGCTGAAGCTGCTGGCCTACACCACAGCCACAGCAACACAGGATCCAAGCCATGTCTGCAACCTACACCACAGCTCACAGCAATGCCAGATTGTTAACCCATTGAGCAAGGCCAGGGATCGAACCTGCATCCTCATGGATATTAATTGGGTTCATTACTGCTGACCCACAACGGGAACTCCTTGTGGGTATTTTCACTTCGAAAAATATATTTCCTCTTTCAGTGAGAAGTTGAGGGATTGCTGCAGATGCTTGTCATCCTATTGAGAGATGGTGCAGAAACACCTCTGAGTAATTGAAATCACCCTGGAGTGTGTCTGAGGAAAGGATAGCCTGAGGCCAGCTCCCACTTATATATCGAGGGGTCTTGGCTGAGGTCAGGGGTTCACACGCTGGACTCATGGTTCAAAGGGTATATACTAAATGTCACCCTGAGAGTTCCCACTGTGGTGCAACAAGATTGGCGGTGTCTTGGGGGTGCTGGGACACAGGTTCAATCCCAGGCCTGGCACAATGGGTTAAAGATCCAGTATTGCTGCATCTACAGCTTAGGTCACAACTGTGGCTCAGATCTGATCCCTGGTCGGTGAACTCCATATGCTGCGAGAAGCCAAAAAGAAAAAAAAAAAAAAAAGACTTCCTGTGGTGGTGCAGCGGAAATGAATCTGACTAGGAACAACGAGGTTGTAGATTTGATCCCTGGCCTTGGTCAGTGGGTTAAGGATCCGGCGTTGCCATGAGCTATGGTGTAGATCACAGATGCAGCTTGGCTCTGGCGTTGTTGTGGCTCTGGTGTAGGCCTGCGACTATAGCTCCGATTTGACCCCTAGCCTGGAAACCTCCATGTGCCTCAGGTGTGGCCCTCAAAAGACAAAAAAAAAAAAGGAAAAAAAAATGCCACCCTGCACCTGACCTATGGAAAAAATATAAGAATTGCCTGGCAGGAGTGATCATGCTGCACGGCAGGGCCTCTGGCTTAGATGAGGGACACCACTGAAAGCAAGGCTCAGAGCAGGGCCGACAAGGCCATCACTGTCCAGGACACACTCAAGGGAACTCTCCTTCATGAACCATGCTCACAAACATAAAACATCAGGGGAGGCCAACACCAGAGGCTGTGTGGAGAAGAACTGACAGCCAGGGAAGTAGAGCTATTTCCTTGGAGAAGGACTAGGAAATTGTATCCAAGAAATAAACACAGGGAGTTGATTGGAGCCGTATGCATCTGATGAGCAAAGGACTTGGAGGCCATCATTTCTGTTCTCAAAACAAGAATGCTGAAAACCTGAGACTCGATGACTCTTCTTGGATCTGTCAGTGAGTTGAGGTCACAGAGTAACCCATTACCCTAAAAACAGGAGAGGGGTGGATACAGAGACACTTAGCTCACCTGGAGCAGAAACCACTGATGGAGGCGGTGTCTGGCCGGGGTTGCCGACTCACTGCTGGAGACAGCATGGACTAGCTTGAGGGGTCAGGACACCTGGAGACCTGGCTGGGGGCGGGGGGGGGGGGGCACATTCATGAGTTTTACTTCCAGGTTCTCTGGGGCTTCCTGAAGGAGGGGGAAAGCAACTGTTCTGAAATATCTCAGAGCACTCTTTTCTCCTTAACCAAGGCCTGCCCTCAAGAGAAACTCTTTCAACAGAACCTGACCAAAGTGGGTTTTATCAGCACTGAACTGACCTGGGGGAAAACCCAACTTCAGTCCTCTCTGGACTTCCTCCCACCTAAAGATATCAAAAAAAAAAAAAAAAAAAAAAGGCAAAGACTACAGAATGCTTCCCCTTTCTCATATTTTCATATTTTGCCACCATGTTAGTAGGGCTCCTGTATAATAACAGGGGATTATAGATGAAAGGATTGCAAGGCTCAGACCCTATTTTATGTATGTATGTATGTATGTCATTTTAGGGCTACACCTGCGGCATATGGAAGTTCCCAGGCTAGGGATCAAATCAGAGCTGTAGCTGCCGCCCTACACCACAGCCACAGCAACACCAGATCCTTAACACACTGAACGAGGCCAGGTATGGAAGCTATATCTTCACGGATACTAGTTGGATTTGTTACCACTGAGCCACAACGGGAATTCCTCAGACCCTATTTTAAAAGGAATCACTAGGAACACCCATGATGACAGGAGAGACAAAAACAAGGACACCTCTAGCTACAGCAAACAGTGAATACAGCCTAACTCCCAGTCAGAGGAACATGAACCCCCATCCTAAAGGTCTGTTCAGCTCAGTTCCTTTTACCTTTTACTGGGTATAACATGCCCAGCTTTCAACAAAAAATTTTAAGACATGCTAAAAGGCAAAAAACAGTCTGAAGAGACAGGGCAAGAGTTGGAACCAAACTCCAATGCGGCAGGGATTTTGAAGTTGTCAGTCTGTAAACTTAACAAAACTGTGACTAGCATGATTAATATGCTATGGACACTTACTGGACACCATCCAAGAACAGATGAGTCATACAAGCAGAGCAATGGAAACTCTAAGAGAAATCAAAACGAAAGTCTAGAATTGAAGAACCATAATGGAAACAAAGAACGCCTTTGAGGGTCTTTGGACACAGTTGAGGAAATAATCAGGGAGTTGAAGATATGTCAACAGAAACTTTCCAAACTAGAAAAGTGAAGAGGACGAAAGAATGAGCAAGTAGGGAGGGAGGGAGAGAGGAAAAGGAAGGTAGAAAGGAAGGAGGAGAATATCCAAGAACCGTACCATAATTACAAAAGGTGTAACATAAACATAATGGGACCTGGTTAGAGATCTGAAAGGTGAATAGTCCTGGAGGTTCCAATCTATGTCATAGAAGGTCCAGAATGAGAACAGAGGAGCAACATCTGAAGACATAATGGCTGAGAATTCTCCTGGAGCCCACCAAATGCTACCTGGAATACATTTTAAAAAATTAGAATTAAAAACAGAATGTTAACATGAGGAGTTCCCATTATGGCTGTGTGGAAATGAACCTGACTAGTATCCATGAGGATTCGGGTTAGATCTCTAGCCTTGCTCAATGGGTTAAGGATCAGGTGTTGCCATAAGCTGTGGTGTAGGTCACAGACGCTGCTCAGATCTGGCATTGCTGTGGCTGTGGTGCAGGCTGGAAGCTGCAGCTCCAATTCAACCCCTCGTCTGGGAACTTCCATATGCCACAGGTGTGGTCCCAAAAACAAAACCAAACCAAAAAAATGTTAACATGAAACTTCAGAGTAAGGTTAAGAAAAATATTCCAAAACATAAGCTGATTAGGTTACATGGAAAAGAAAACATGCAAGAATACCTGGGAAATTTATTTAAAAAGAATATTGATGAAGGGGGCTAAACCTACCTGGTGTTAAATAAACTACAAAGCAGCAGTAACTAAAAGCTTGGTGATGGGGCATAACTAGAAGAAGAGAAAAGCCAGGGAGGAACAGACACAAATACATGCAGGCATTGAGTAATGTATCAAGGGACCTACCCCACAGCAAACAAACCCCAGACAGAACAAATTGAAAGGTGAGAAAGAAAAAGGGGAGAGAGGAAAAAACCATGAGAGAACTTAAATAAAAACCCAAAAGCCATGGAAAGAAAAGACTTCAACATGATGGGAAATGCCATGAAGAAAACCTATAGGCAAACTGGAGGAATACAATACATTGCAGAGGTCTACATCTCATATTCCATAAGGAGCTCCTAAAAATAAACACACACTGGAGTTCCCGTAATGGCATAGCAGAAGTGAATCTGACTAGGAAATATGAGTTTGTGGGTTCAATCCCTGGCCTCACTCAGTGGGTTAAGGATCTGGCGTTGCTGTGAGCTGTGGTGTAGGTTGCAGACTCGGCTCAGATCTGGCATTGCTGTGGCTGTGGCTTAGGCTGGTGGCTGTAGCTCAGGCTGGTGGCTGTAGCTCTGATTGGAACCCTAGCCTGGGAACCACCACATGCTGCGGGTGTGGCCCTAAAAAGCAAAGCAAAAAAAACAAAAAAACAAAAAAACAAAAACAAAAAACACAACACACACATACACAAGCACATAGACACAAACATCAAGAAACTTGGTAGAAAATGGGCATGTCTACTGCCAAAGCTGTTATCATAGAAGCAGGCACACATCTTCACGTGTGTAGCTGTGTGGTCATGGAAATAAACAAGGAAAATAAATGCCCACCAGCAGGACTAGTTATGTAAATTATGGCACGTTTATATAACATGTTAATTTGGAATGAACTCCAAGATATATTAAGAAAAAAGGATGCATGTAGGCCACCACTCATAAAGGAAGTATGAGTCTTGTGTACAGATGGCTCTCCAGAGATATATAAGAAAGTGGAGAAGGAAAAGCAGCAGGAATGAGGATTGCTGCTCACTGTGCACTTGCCCTTGGAAACTTCAGACTTTTCTTGTGCCTGCATCGCCAAAATATAAATTCAACATTTGAGGGGAAAAAAAAGATTAAAAAAAAAAACCTAAAGGCCAAAACACTTAAAAGGGACACAGACGTCATCTTGATTAAATAAACAAATCACTAAAATGTATGACACTGTTTCCAACTAAAAGACAAAGAAAAAATCTTAAAAGGCACCAGAGATGAAAGTCACATGGTTCCCAACAGGGCAACATTGAGACTGAATAGCTGACTTCACAGAAACAATGGAAACAAGTTGAAAAGACAAAGGAGCAACAAGTTGAAATTGGGGAAAGAACATACCAGACAATCTAGCAAAAACATACCCAGCAAAAATATCCTTACTTGCTGTGTAGCACAGGGAACTATATCTAGTCACTTGTGATGGAATATGATGGAGGATAATGTGAGAAAAAGAATGTATACATATGTATGAGTGTGTCACTTTGCTGTACAGTAGAAAATTGACAGAACACTGTAAACCAACCATAATTGAAGAAATAAAAATCATTAAAAAAAATATCCTTACAGAATAAAGATGAAACAAAGACGTTGATAGATGGAAAAAGCTGAGGGAGTTCCTTGTTGCACTAGATGAAATGCTAGTAAGAATTCTTCAGGTTTAAGGAAAATGATTCCTGATGGAAACACAGAAAAGCAGCCCGAGAGGCGATTATGGGGATAAATACACAGAACTATTGACTGTAAGCAACAAAATTAACACATACCTGGGCTTGAGTCTCAGGAATGTGCCCACTCGCTGTATCATAGGAGGGACAACCCTTGGAGACTTTTATCTGTCAGTGAGGATACTGATGGCAGTACCTACCCTCACTGAGTGTTTATGGAAATCTATGAGGCCACTCTCCAGCCAGTGCCTGGCCCATAGTGAGCCCTATTTTATTTTTACACACAAGTCCTCCTTCACTGTGTTTTGGGGTCTGGGAGCCGTGGGAACCACTCTTAACCCTCTCTCACTCTGTGTCCGTCATTAGGAGCTCACATGAGAAACTGTCCCCAGAGGCCTGCAGAGTCTTACTCTGCTAGGATCAGGGCAGGGAGGCCACGGCCCTGACGTCAGGAAATGCAAATCCCGGCTACTAACGAGAAGGAAGAAATGCTCCAGAGTACCCCAGCATGGCCAGTTCTCTCCCCAAGTGGCTTTAATTAGCTGCAGCTGTGGCGGGCAGAGTGGCCAGAGGGTATTGGCCTGTGATGCTGACCACTCAGGAATGGAACTTCTGCTCCTCTGCTGGGGCTGGAGCCCACAGAGTGGACTAGACTGCTTAGACAAGGTTGGGAGAGCTGTCTCCTTGGGATTCACTCAGTTCTGCCAAACCAAGTCCAAAACTCACCATGGACAAAGTGGCAGACAAGCACCCTGGTCCCTGGCAAAGGATGTCTTTGCCCACATTTCTTTTTTTTTTTTTTTTTCCTCTTTAGGGCCACATCCACAGCATGCGGAAGTTCCCAGGCTTGAGGTCCAATTGGAGCCACAGCTGCGGCCTACAGCAACGTGGGATCCGAGCCACCTCTGTGACCTACACCACAGCTCATGGCAATGCCAGAACCTTAACCCACTGAGTGAGGCCAGTGATCAAAGTCGCATCCTCATGAAGTCTAGTTGGGTTCGTTATTGCTGAGCCACAAGAACTCCTGCCCACATTTTCTATCTGGCTATCATCCCTACATCTACCCACCCATCCGTGCCCCCACACCCCACCCCATTCATCCATATTGTGAAGTCAAGCTTGCTTTTCAACCCAGAACTTGCTGCCTGCTTGCAAGAAGGAATACACCATCAAAAGCATGCCCAGATACTGAATTCCCCACCATCCTGCACCTCTTGGGTTTCTGGTGGTGCCATCTCTATTCCTCCAGGATGCCAACCTTGCTCACACTCCCTGTCCCCACTCCTCATGCCCAGTAAGCTTGGTCCAACCCTCTCCCTTCTTCTTGATCATTGATCTGGAAGCACTGGGACAGGGAGAGGAGACAAGGTGCTCATGCTACTTTATGCCTCCACCCATCAACTCCACAAAGGGAGAACCAAGGAGATGCATGAAGCTCTACACATAGGTCTGCTTTCCCATCTGACTTTATTTCACTTTTTTTTCTATAAAACTCCTCCATAATTTCACAATTTAACAAAAAGTTTAAAATCCAGGACAGAAACAATCCTGTAACTTATTACAAACACGATTCTCCTTTATTCCTTTTATCCAGGAGTTGGTCTTGGCCAATGAGTATCCCAGTTCCTAGTGAGACACATTCTTTGTAGAAAACCCTTATGGGTAAGAAAGGTATTCGATACCTCTTGCTTTCAGGCGTCGGTTTACATTTTGTTCAGGAGATAGCAAAACACAGGGATTTGCACTGGGGGCAGGGGGCTTAACACTAAAGACACGGCAGTCACAAAGTGCTGGCCCCTTCCTATGGAAGTGTCCCCAGAGCCCCAGTGGGCCCAGCTGCCAGGCAGCTGTGTGTGGGTTGGGGGAGCAGCTGGAAATGCCATGGTTGGGGCCCTGGCTGCCTGGCATGTCCATCAGGTGGTCACAGGGCCAGCACTGAGCCCAGAGTAGCTTCGGAGGACAATGCTGGGGCTTTCTGGCCAGAAGAGGTAACAGAAATGGGTCGGTGCTTCCAGAGGCCCTGGAAACAGCAGGAAGGGCCAGATACTTGCTGCAGCCAAGGGCAGGCCCGCGAGCCCGGCCTTCCTCTAGCTGTCTCTGGGGGCAAGCCTGGCTCCTGAGCAGAGGGCTGCCTGAGTCACCAAGTCAGGAGGGCCTGCAGCCCTTCCCAGGAGATCCTGGAAGGAGAAAGACTAGCGCCCTTGGGCTGAGGCGCCTGCCCGTGACCCCTGGTGGCCTCTGTGCATAGAGGACCAGGCAGCTGCTGCCCCTAAGCCAGTCCTTTCTGTCCAATGTCTTAGTTTCCAGAGAAGAAAGTGCCCCACTTTGGAGTATTGTTGAACTGCCTGGGGAAGGGGCTGGTGGCAGCACAGAGCCTGCCACACAGGCCTGCCCTCTTCCTAATACCTCAAGGCAGTGGGGTCAGGAGAGAATCAGAGCAGATGGCGAGGAGTCACGGCTGTTTCCTCTGAAAGTTCTGGCCTTCCCAGAGTCCCGGGATCTTCCCAGGACGGCTGGCGTTTGGGGAGGCCTTGGAGGCAGGATTCCCAAGGGAGTGTTCGGCGTCTGCCTGACAGACGGAATTGGAGCAGGGCCAGGAGTCAGGGACCACAGGGGAGGGGAGCTGGGCGTGCCCCATGCGGGAACTCACAAACTGGGGTGAGAAGATGAGCCCGGCTCCAGCCCTGACCTCCTCTCCCAGAGCCAATGGGGACAAGGAGCCTTGAGTAGAGGTCTGGGGGAACACAGGCGGAGCAAACAGACACCCAGCCCCCAGGAGCCCCACACAAGGTGGGCTGACCCCTCGAGGGTGTTCTGGCCGGGAGGAGGAGCTGGCTTGGCCCTTGGAGAGTTTCAGGCGTGCGAGGAGTCGGGTCTCCAGCCCTGGACTGGTGTGAATCGCAGGGGTGGGAGGGCCCGCCACTGGCCGGGCCCAGGCACGACGGGCTGGCTCTGAGTCCTGATGCTCCTCAAAAGACTCCACAAACTATCCCGTCTTATTTGGCAAAAGCTCATTGTTTTTCAAAGTTCAAAGATTCAGTCAACAGAAGGAAGAGGATCCTATGGAAGGAGGAGGAGGGCGATCCCAGGGCGCCAACACAGTCACGGCCCGCGGCTGGCTGGGGCCCGGGCAGGCTACTCCTGGGGACAGCGCCAGTCTGACCAGGCGGCCGGGAACACAGACCCTGGGCAGTGAGCACCTGCTGCCCTGTTGTAGTGCTCTCCGGCCTGGGCGAGGCGGTGTCCTTGGAACCACTGAGGGAGGATTCCTCCCGGCACCCAGAGAGGGCCAGCTGGCGCTCCAGCTTGCCTTCAGCCCGACAAGACCAGTGGAGACATCTTAACCTAAAAGTCCCATCTGACACCCACCCCCACCCCCCACGTGCTCTGCTGCCACGGAAACGCACACCCGGAAACCGCTCTGGTACCTACAGTGCATACATATATATATAATAGAGACAACTATACAGCACAGAGCCCCAGCACAGTGAGAGCCAACGAGGGACTGCATCTGGCTCACACAGAGGATGAGCCGGGCTGCCCCAATGCGGTGGGAGCCCTCGGAGGTCCTGGGGTGCAGAGGGTGTGTTCTGAACCGTTTGCGGAGGCTGGAGGCAGTGCCCCAGCTGCTCAGAGGGACCGCAGCAGTGGAGCTATGCCCCATGCCCCACTATGAATCGAGGCCCCCACTATGAATCGAGGCCCCCACTGCAGGGCACATTTCTTCCCCTTCAGGAGTGAGGCCTGGCGCTGCCTTCAACTCAAGCTGCTTTCCCAGAGGGGCCCAGGTGACGGCCCCTGAGAGTGGTGCAGTGGTGCAGGCCTGGCCCCCCTCGGCCCTGGGGCTCCCAACGAGGAAAGTGCAGCTGGCCATGTGGGCCGAGGGCAGGGCGGTCACTAAGGCAGTGCTGCGGGCAGGCAAGTCGAGAGAGGAAGGAAGGCAGGGCCCGGTCATGGCCTCCCAGGACCCTGGGGACAGGGCCTGGCACCCGGCCCAGGGTCATGTGGCCACGGCCTCCAGGTAGCTCTGCAGCTTGCGCACGGTGGTCTCGTCCAAGGAGAAGAGATCGAAGTCAAAGGTGGTGTTGGTGACATTGAAGTGACCAGTTTCCTCGATCAGGTTCACAATCTGAAAGGTGGTGACAGAGTGGCTTAAGGGAACAGGGCATCTTGAGAAAGAGGGGGTGGCTCCTTGGGGCAACCCAACAGGGTCCAGCAGCCCCTGGGCCGCAGGGGCACCCCACCCGGGACTCCTCTGAGATGCTGTGTCGGGGAGGGCTTGTCCAGTACCTGCTGCAGCACGTTACGCTCCCGCAGCGCCATCAGCCGCCGGTGCAGCTCCACCAGCTCGTCCGTGTAGGCCTGGGTGGCAGAGGCCCGTTCAGAAGGTCACCCTGCCCTCCAGGACACGCACCCCCCACCCCCCACCCCAACCTGTGGTCATACCCACATCATCTTCAGGCAGCTTCCCCCCACCAACCCCCACCTTGTTGCACATGCCACCACCGCCCCCCACCTTGTCATAGGCACCCCTCTTGAGGATCTTCTCAGGCTTGCTACAGGGCTCTGGGCTCCGGCGGCCTGACGCCTGCAGGGTGAAGTGGGATATATGTGAGCACTTGTCTTCTCTGGGCCCCAGGCCCACCCATCCTCCCTCCTTGGACCCTCACCCGACTCCAAGGGCAGCCCATCTGGGGCCTGGGGGTGAACCATCGTCCCTCTGCACCCACCACCCTCGGCCTCAGGCCCTTGGAGAACCCCAGGCCCAGTCCCCAGCCCCACCTCTTTGGGGCTGGGCTCAGCTGGGCAGTTACCTTGCTGTGGGGTGGGGGCGGCTTCTTGGGAGGAGGGGGCTCCCGGCTGGGCAGGCAGGAGTCTGCGCTATTGTCACTCTCGCTGTCACTGAAGCTCAATCTGAGCATGGACACAACACCCTGTCAGACCTCTGCCACCCTCGGCTACAGGAAGGTAACCCCACCCAGAAAATACCACACTGGGCTCTGGACAGATCTGGCCCCCAGGGCCAGGAGCATGCAGTGCCCCTGTAAAGCTCAGGAGACCCACCTCACCCTGCTCTGGGCATCCACTGCCAACTTCAAAGAAAAAAAGAAAAAAAAGGAAAGAGCCCACGGATCAGCACACGGGCTCTTCTCTCCAGCCCTGGTGTGGTCCCTGGGCCAGAAGCTGGGCGGGTGGCCAGGCAAGCTAGTCGGGCTCACAGGTTCCACACCTAGTGTGCGAATGGAGCAGCTCGGCCTTCCACCTGAGCCCCATGCCACAGGAGGGATGCAGGCTTCCATGTGACATCCACGTTTGCCTGGGTGGGGCCAGAACCTGACCAGGGTGTATCTGGTGGTGGCTCTACTCTGGGCTCCTGGGGCAGGGCCCAGGCTGGATTGAGAGTGCACGGGGAGGCCACATGGCCACAAGCCTCATGGAGGGAAGGGCGTGGCTGTTCCACATTCAACGCCCAGCTAGCTGGAACCTGAAAGCCTCTCCTCTGGTCCACAGCAAGTGGTAGCCCATTCCTTTTGCTGTTCCAGAATCTCTCACGGCCCAGCTGGGCAGTGCAGAGAGAGCTCCTCTCCAGTGCTACCCTCAAGCAGAGTACCCTTCTGGGATCCCTGGTCCCTTGGGGACATTCTGGGCTCCGCTCACAAAGGGGAAGCCCGAGACCTGTCACTGCACCATGACAAGATAAATCCTGCCTGCTGCCACCACCTCTCTCTCTTGCCTGAAACGGCTTTTACCACAGTGGCAGTGCCAGGGAGCATGACGGCCACAGGCTCAGGCCGGGGTTAGCCATTTCCTTTGCTCTAGGCCCTCTGTTCTTCCCCGGCCTCTCAGCTGCACAGCATCAGGGCAAAGGTAGCCAGTTTGTCTCCCTGTTGCCCAAGTGACACTACCAGTCAGCGGGGCCCAGGAGTGGCCTGACAGCCCTGCGTCTACTGGGCGGCAGCTGGGGGCAATGGCGAAGCCTGGGCCTCCTTGCTGAGAGCAGCTGGGCATCAGTCAGGGCCTGTGTCTGTCGCCCCTTCCCTGACAAGGGACATGGCTCCCAGGTGCCCCACCCCCACCCCCCACCCATGTCCACCCCTAGAATGGGAGCTTAAGGCCTTCTGATTTGCAGCCCCCAACGCAATGTGCAGCCACTCCCCTCGAGAGCAGCACACCAGTCACTGGCCCCTTAGCTCCTGCCTTTGAGGATCCACTCTCAAAGACCAGTAGGATCCATGCTCAAGGTCACCAGCCCCACAGGCTGGAGCTGCTGCCCTTAGTCCTGTCCTGGAAGAGTCATCCTGCCCCTCACTCCAGCCCTGGTGCCCACAGAGCGCTGGCTTGGGTGCAGCTCCTAGGCCATCTCCCAGCCCCAGCCATCAGCAATAGCAACACAAAACCACCACAAGCACCTGCTCGGCCTCCCTGCCCGCCAGGTGCTGACACAGGGACCCACCCTTAAAAAGGGCTGTTGAGGCCAGGAGGGGGCAGGGGCCGGACCCAGATCAGGCGGCTGAACCCTGATCTGCCTGTTCCGCAGACCTGGCGCCCAGGTGGCATGTGCTCTAGGGTGGGGGCTGAGGACGCAGACCCATCCTGGAGGCAGGCTCACTCCAAAGGCTTGGAAGCATCCTAAGCTCAACCAACTCTGGGGGAAGGCCACATGTCAACTGCCCTAGGCCAGTGGGTGTTCAAAGCTGCTCGCAAATGTGGTGTCTACAGTCCAAGGATAGTTCTCAGTCTGTCCTCGCCCCATGTCACATGTGAGCAAGGACCCCTGGCCCAAGAGCAGAGAAAGCATGCCCTGCTGCCTCATACGCCTGGGACCAGGGCTGGTCCTGGCGCTACCTTCACCCCCTTCTCACCAGGTGGCCATGGGAGGAAAGATGCCACCTGAGGCCCCCGCCTCTCACTTCAATACCCAGGTAGGGCGTTGCCCAGTAGGCTTGGAGGCTCCCTCTGCCTCACCTGGGGACACCTGCCCCGGCCCTCCTCTCAGAGCCCCCATCACAGCAGGGCCAGGCAGAGCCCCCCCGGCTCCCCCCATCCGCCCACTCTCCCACCAGCCCAGGCACCTGGAGTCCCTCGCTGCGTTCGTCTTGCCAGCAGCTTCCTCGCCTGATGAAGAGTCGTCCTCATCAGATTCCTCCGATTGCAGGCCCTCCACCATGGAACGAAGGGGTCCTTGGAGGTGGGGAGGGACAGACAAGGAGAGAAGGGGGCTCAGGCCCGTGCCCCAGAGGTCTCTCCACCCCCAGGGCCATATGGGCTTCCTGATACCACGACCCCCGAAACGCACCCATGCAGACCCACCTCGAAGGTCCCTCTGGCCAGGTGGGGCTTGCTGTCCATCTCCAAGCACTGCGCCTGCAGCAACTTCCTTAAGGGACCCCTGGCTCCCCACACCCCTACCTTCCTGGCCCTGCTCGCAGGCCTCTGGGCCCTGGGCTGACACAGGACTGCAGGGCCCCTCCATTGCAAAGGGAAGGAGCAGCCCTCCTCTGCTCGGCTGGGATTAGAGCTCTGCCTGGAGGCAGGACGAACCAGCCCTGGTCAGGGAGGGTAAGGGAGCCGGAGCCGTGGGGCACAGCACACCACCCCCCAGCCTACCAGCCTGGCCCCTACTGGGGCCTGCCCAGCCCCCTGGCAGCCCCTTCTCCTGCTCCCGACCCACCGTCCTCCCCTTTCTCCAGAGACACTCAGTTCCAGTCCCCTACAGACGGCATCTTGGTTTATATTCCTGTTACCAAGGCAACAGAGGGACACAAAGCCCTCAATTACCTTGGTCACGTGATCCTGCTCACGGCAGGTTCCCCCTCCCTTCCCTGTAGATAAGAACCCTTAGAGAGAGTGTGGGCTTGGAGCACCCCATCCCCCAGCCCCCTCGGGACTGTGTGTCTTTATGCCGGCTCCCCAAATACGCTCGCCTCCTCCAGCGCTCCCCACCCTGGAAAAAGGACTCCAGGCAGGAATCCTCAATCCAGTCCATCAGAAGTGCTTCCAGTTTGAGGATGGACAGGTCTCGGCTGGGCCCTTAGGCCCCATGTGCCCTCAGCCACCTACAGGCTGGGGGCACCCTCCCAACTCTGGGCAGCCAAGTGGGCCTGGTGCCACCTCGCCTCCCCACAAGCACCCCAGGTGGCCTGGAGGCAAAAGGTAGCACTGCAGGCTTTTGTTTGTATTTTGCAGACCTGGGCTGGAGCAAGCCCAGAGCAGAGAAATGCGCTGGGATGGGACAGGGGGACAGAGGAAAGGACACTGCACTGGCCAGAGAGCCTCCATCTGGGAAGAGCTAGAGAGGAGGGGTCCAGCCACAGGCAGGGCCCAAGTCAGAAAGTGCCCCGTCCCCACATCCACAAAGCACAGCTCAAAGCTCGTTGGCTTTTAACACAGACTCCCTGGGCTTCCACACACCCATAGATCTTGGGGGGCCCAGTCTGGGCAAATAACATATCCCGAATAAAAGCCTCAGGCAAGGTCTGCCCAGGCCTCCCCACTCTCCCCTGCTGTCGGGCTTTTCCAGCTGAAACTCAGGCATGGGTAAGCCCTCACCAAGCCACTGGCTTCCAGCAATTCCTCAAGAACCCCTTGGTTCCATAATAAACCCAGTAAGTACATACCACTGGCCTCCAGGGGAGGTTGTGAGGCTGCTCCCAAAGCAGTGGGCCTTTCCACAAGAACACCCCCCGCCCCCGTGCCCTCCAACCCTGGCTCTTTCTTTTCTCTGCACAAACCTTGACTGTGGTTCTGAGATGGCTCAAAATCTGAATCCGAACTGGAGTCGGAGCTGGAGCTGGAGTTGGACGGGCTGGACTGGGCAGACTTCACCCCACAGCAGGCGGGCCAGGTGGCAGAGAGAGAAGACAACAATCACCTTTCAGTCCAAAGAAAAGGAGCGGACAATAAAGCCCTGTGGCAGGATGAGAGCCAGGTGGGACACCACAGACACGTACTCAAAAGGCCACCGAGGCTCCAGCTCCCAGCACCCTGGCTGAAGGCCTGTGCTCCTGAGACCCTGACCCCGTGCCACCTCCACCCCAAAACGCTACCTGTTTGCTTTCAAATCGAACCAATGATCTTTCTTTTCCCACTGAGGAACTATAAGCCTCCAGCCCCTTGATCTCCTGCCTGCTTAGGCAGATGGAGACAAGGCAAGCTCTTGCTGCAGGGAAGGAGCAACACGTCTGTGGTGCTCGTGGTAGTAGCCCCACCGACCCCAGTGTGGGCTGCAGCGCTGCAGTGGATGGTCTGAACAGGAAAGGTGGGTGCACAAACCCAGCTTCCCATTCTGCCCCTCATTTCCTCAGACTATCCTGAGGCTGAGTGATGACAAAAGCTGTCTCCCTGTCACCAGATGCCCCTGAGGTGATGAGAAGCATGTGCACATGTTCTTGAAGACAGGTAGATTTGCGCCTGGCCCCACTGCACCCAGAGCTGGTCGTATCCCTCTCCTCCACCTCTTCCTGACTCAGCCACCAGGGGGCAGTAAAAGCCAAAACTAGGACCCTAGGCCCTAGAGACAAGGGGTAAGATGCCTGGGCTGCACCTCCCACTTCAGAGGCCAGCAGTTGGGGGGGGCGTCTGGGCACTGAGCCAGAACAGAGCAGCATCTGCTCCTGCCCCTCAGTAGAAACCAACAGACTATGCAAAGGTACATGCCCCAGACTAATAAGCTGAGGGCCTGGGTCTGGGCCAGACCTGGCTCCACAGGCAGAAGGGCAGAGTCCAGCCCAGACACCATCCAGCCCTCTGGTTTTAGGGACTGTCTAGGGCCATTAAGCAGCTTGAGCACCTGGGAGCAGCCAGAGAGAGGCGATGAGAGACAGGCGGGGGGCACCCAGCTCGACCTGGAACGTGAGAGGACCCACTGACCTGCTGGGGCTCCAGACAGCAACTCTTGGTGGCCCACAGCCCCAGCCCCAGGAGACCCAGGAAGGCACAGGTCTCTCCGTACTGGGCAGACCCAGCAAAAATCAGGCTGCCTGGGTTCAAGAGTTCAAGGGCTCTCTTCTCTAAGGTTTCCGCAGCCTAAGCAGACATGCTCCAGGCCCTCCCAATGCTCCCCTGCCAACATCCCCGACTTGAAACCTTCACCTGGGACAGTGGTGTTCCCTAGGGAACCTCTCCCCGGCAAATCAGCCTAGATTGCCATCAACTACCATCCACTGTGGGGGTACCACACAGACCAATGTGTGACTTCCCACCACCGATAACAGGCCTGGCTAGGCCTGGAGCCACACGGCCCCACGTGCATGCAGATGCCTTGGTTCTGACCTTGGCTTTCTCCCCAGATGGCAAGGCAGCCCCTGGTTTTAAGCCTCAGTTTCCCCATCTGTAAAAGAGCAGGCTTGCTAGCCTCTGCTGAGCACAGATATGTACCAGCTGCCAGCACAGAGGCTGGTGCCAGTCGTGCTTCCACCCTCTAGGGCTGGGAATGTGGACAGAGTTCCAGGGCTGGGGAGATGCTGGCAGGCCTGTCTTGCCCGGCACCTGTGCACACACTCTCCCTGCTGTGGGACTGCCAGCACTCAGGCTTAGGCCAGCAGGCTTGAGAAGGTCTAGGGCAGAGGAGTGCTGGCCCTTCTCAGCCATGCTCGTTCCTTTTCCCTCCACACAAATCCAAGGGCGGAGGGCCTGCTGTGTGCTCCCAACACTCCTGGGCCCATGACTGAAAAGAACCGACTGTCAGAATCCCCACGGCCAAGACCAGAGAAAGGCAGCCGGAGGAGCTGGGGGACAAGCCTGGGGACTCAGACCAGGTGCTGCCCTGTCCCCTCAGGGTGGAGAGGAAGGAGGAGACTCAGACTCCACGCAGTGGTCAGAGCTTTCTGGTGCCCACTTGGCTTCCAGCGTGGGATGACCTGAGACGATCAAAAGAGGCTGGGGAGGCCATCTCGCCTCCTCCATTGTAGACGTTCATGCCTGGCCAAGGGCCCAGGGTCAGGAAATTCTGAGAGTCACTGTCCAGCAACCCTTGTGACCCCAGGGCATCCTGTTGATGTCTGGGTCTCATGGCTGCAGAACCTTGAATGGCTAAGGCTCACTGAGCAGATGTCATGGATGTGCCTCTTTAGCCAGGAGAAAACCCCAGGCTTCCTCAAGCAACTCCAGCTTGTGGCCCACGGTGCCCGAGGCCACAGATGCACAACATCCAGCCAGCCCACTCCGATCAGCAGTGCCCAGGTGGGGGAAGCTGCCCACATGGCATCTCAGGTGCTCATGACAATCACAGCAGGATATCAGGATGGACACCCAGGGCCAGGGCGCCAACACTCAGCTCCATCGGGAGCAGGGGTGGGGGGACAGGGAACCTCCTCCCAGTGCAGGCACACCAGTCTTGGCCACAGAGAGGCCTCACTGGAAGCACCAGAGGCAGGAAGGAGAGAAGGGCACCTGGCTGGAGTGTCGAGTCTGAGCAGATACAGGAGGATGCCAGACAGGGCATCAGTAAGCACCCCAAGAACCCCAGCAGCCGAGCGGGTGGCTGAGATGGGCTGGACCACTAGGAGTCTTCCGAACTGTCACCCCCAGCCACCTCCAACAAGGTGCCCTGGAAACCACACACTCATGACATTGGTGCTACTGACACAAAATACCTTGGGCTTCATCTCTAGGAACCACTTTCAAAGTCCCAGTGGAGCTTCGAGCAGCAAAGCGTCTGCCTTTGAGAGTGAGTGAGAGTCTGGGAGCCGTACCAGGCCCCAGAGTCGGGGTGGGGGTACAGTGAGGGGCTCAATCGCTTCCCCACCCATCCATCCAGGGCCCCATGCTCTGACCACTGGATGCCAAACACGGCACTGAGCAATGACACGGCCACCCAGGGCCCAGCATGGTCTGGCTGTCCACTTGACAGTCTGGCTCCTTTGTGGCTCAGGCCATCTCTGATGGGACCTTCAGAGCCACATGGAAGCGCTGCTCAGGAGCCCAGGGTCCCTGGTACCCAGAACAGAAAGCGGGAGGAAAACAGTACAGGTTTGCCCCACGAGTGGATAGAGAGGTCCCTGACCCCCTAAGCTCACGGTGGTCTTGGGAGGGAGTTGATGGTGAGGACACAATCATTCACCCTGACCCCAATGCAGCCAATGAGACCCCGGCCCATGCAAGGGTGCTGCCCAAGGAGAGCTCTGAACCTAGGTCATCGGTTATCAGGCTCTCCCAGCATCCTCCACCCAAGCACTATACCCACATGGCAGCTTCATCACGCCCGACAGAAGGGGGCGCTGAGGCTCGGCGAGGCACAGAGGCTTTGTCAAAGCTTCCCAGAAGGAAGCCCAGGGCCCCACACCCCAGTCTCCCTGTCGCTGTCAGGCGGCTCAGCGCAGCCAAGAGGAGGAGGATGGGGGTGGGGTGGGAAAGGGGCGAAGGGCAGGGAAGGAGCCACCTCACCTCGGTCTTGAAGGAGGCCTCGTCCTCAGAGTTGGACTCCTCCACCTCCGGAGGCTTTTTGATCTCCCTGGGCTCGCTCTCGGCCTTGACCTTCTCCCCTTTGGAGCTGCCCTTGTCCTTGGCCGGCTTTTTGTCCGAGAAGGAGGAAGACGAGGTGCGGGGCGAGGTGCTGGGGGCGCTCCTGGACCCCTTGGAGCTGCTCTTCTTCTGCTTTTTGGCACTGGGCTTGGGCGAGTCAGCGGCAGCCGGCCGCTTGCTGGAAGACTTGGGCGGGGGTGGCGGCGGGGGTCCGCCCTTGGGAGACATGCTCTCCAGTTTGGTCTCCTTCAGGGCCATCTTGGGCTCCTTGAATGCGGCCTTGGGGGGTGGGGCCTTCTCCTCCTTAGGTGGCCGGCCCTCACCCAGCTTCCGCGTGGCATCCTTGGCACTCCGGGCCTGCTCACGCTCCGGCTCCTTGGAGGGGCCCCTGCTCTCCGAGTCCTTGCGTGGCCGCTCCCGGTGCTCCTTTGCTGTCTTGTGGGCCTTGCAGGCCTTGCCGCTCTCCCTGCTGGCGTCCTGAAAGGCCAGGCAGGAGGGGGACACGGTCAAATGGCATCTCAGGGCCGCCCTGCTCCGCCTCCCCCGACCCCTACAAAGTATAATCCACCTGATTCAGACTCAGCTAGAGAAAATCTTCCATAAAGCGAAAAAGTAAGGCAGCAGGTGAGAGTTTTAAATGGAGCTGTCCCTTTAAACTACTAGGAAGTGTCAGCAGGTCCCGGGCGGCTGCAGGCTAAGATTCCCCTGAGGGATTCAAGAAGAGTACACGGTAAGTCAGATATGAGACAGGCAAGCCACACTGACCCTCTCCCGCTCCAGTGCCTGGCAGCTTCCCGCGGGCCAGGGGAATGGGAGGCTGCAGTGGCACGGGGGCTGGGGGCGCCAGCAGGCGGGCCCACTCTTCTGGCCCCACCAGAGTCTGGTGCCTCCCCAGGTCACCCTCACCCCCACCCCAGGTAGCCCAGCTCTGGCCCGGCTGGCCCTCTTTGAGCTCCACGGTCAGCGTTTATTGAGCGCCTGCTGGCTTCCTAGGCGCAGTGCAGGATAAAGGGCTCCTAGATGTCTCAGAACTAACGCTGCCTGGGCAGCTTTTCTAAAACATGCATGATGCCTGAATCGCCACCTTGGAAGTTCAGAGGGCTGGGGGTGGAGCCCAGACTCGAGTTGATGAGCCAGGTCATGGCCCTCCCACTGGGGACAGAGGCAGCAAGAAGCCCTGCTCCAGGCCGCCAGGAAGGTCGGGCTGGGGACTACAGCCCTGTGCGCCTGTGCTCCCTCTGAACAGGGGCAAGACCACCTACCTCACTGAGTGATGGTGCCGGGCAGGTGGACAGCAGAAGCACAATCGGAGGGCAGCCACCACCCCATCCCACCCCCACGCAGCCATGCAGCCCTGCAGGTGGGAACCCTGTCTGACACCTTGCTGGGCCCCCTTCCCGCCAACACTGCATCATCACAGCCAGGGGTGCTGTCGGACAGGGGCACGGCTGGGCCCAGATGCTCTCCAGATCAAAGCTCACCAGGAAACCAACACAGCCAGACAAAGATGGACCCTTCTATAGAGGCTCCCCTGAAGCAGCCCTATTCTACCAGCTTATCCCAAGTGCCAAGGGAATGCGTGAGCCAGGTGACTGCCCAGCAGCTGCACCTCTGCTTCCTGCTCTCAGGCCCCCCTGAGGGTCCAGCAGAGCCCTCCCAGCAAAGATGGCACAGTCTCAACCACCTCCAATCTACTCAAGCCCCTGTCTTTTTGCAAATCCACAACCTACAGCAGGGCCAAAGTTTGGAGATGGCCCCACATGGCCATGGGCTCCTGCCGCCTCCCTGGAGAGAAGTCAGCCCCTGAGCCCTGGTCTCAAGTCGGCACAGCAGTTGGAAGGAGTGCTCATACCACGAGCCCCCAGCAGCCTGTCTAAAGGGGCATCTTGGGGGCTGGCATGTGGAATGGGGCCCGTCTCTGAGGGTTCCACTTCCAGGCAAGCTGCATCTCAAGGAGGGAGGCAAGAAACAGAGACCCTCACGCAATTCTGGCCTCTTCCTGCAGTGGCCATGTGCCCAACTGGGCCGCACGGCCCTGGCCCCAAGAGGTGGAATGGAGCACACCTGATGGGCACATCCGCGGATGTCCCCAGCCCGGGACAGCAGAGCTTCCCGTGGGCCAGGCACGGCCACCAGAAGCCTCAGAGCAGCGGCTGGTCACCCAGAGGCCTGTGCAGGCATCTGAGACCAGTGGCTCTCTGAAGTCACACACTAAGTTTTGAGCATCACGTAGACATTCATAGGGGCAAGAACCACGGCAGTCATGTTCTCAAAGCTGTTGATGACCCCAAATGGCTGAGAATCAAGTGTTAGAGCAAGGTCGACTAGGCTACCTGGCTGACACCAGACAAGGAGGGGCAGAGTGCCCTGAGGCTGCAGGTACATGAGGCCAGGGAGCTGTGGGACCAAAGGAATAGGCGCCTTCAGAGTGAGCCTTCTGGAGGCTCCCCTCCTAGGAGGCTCCAATTCCTACCTGCCAAGCAACCCTCCGGGGGTCCACAAGCTGGGGCAAAACCACCACCTAGGGCCGCAAGAGCCAAACTCCACAGAGGCCCCAGGCCGGGGGTGGTAATGGGCGAAGCCCTTCTGCCCGGAGCATGCAGCCCGGCCAAGCCAGACTCCTCAGGTCCCAGCAGCAGAGAGCCCATCTGGGGAAAAGAGCCAGTGCCCAAAGGGAGGCCCTCCACTGGGGGAAGAGGCCAGTGACTCCAAGGGCAGGACTGTGACAGCAGGCAGAGGGGTCTGCTGGAGAGCCATGGGCACAGAACCTGACTGTGCTGCCTGAAAACTTTCACAAGGACCCCCAAGGTCACAGTGCCCGTAGGCCTTCTGGGCCTAGCAAATACTCCACCCAGGGTTCTCAAAGACCTCAGCAAGAGATGCCAGCAGCAGTCTCAGCAGCTGCAGCTCTGCCAGCCACTGGAGCGTCCTTGCCACCTGGGAGGGGATTTCTCAGGTGACTTGAAAGTGATGTGTACGGAAGAGATGGCAATTCCCACTCTTTCTATATCTTGCATGGACTTCCGAAAAACCATGGTGGTTGAGAGAGAAGCTGCCAAGAGGCCTAGCAAGAATTGTTCTTCCATGTAAGCTCCATGAAGTTTAGGGAAAGACAGACCCAGGAGGCCGGTATGGGCAAGAGCCCGGAGCCACACCCTGTGCATGAAGACCCAGGCCTTGCAGGTCTGGAGGGCTTAAGTCAGATGAATCTGAGGATTTCAGAGACCTGGTGGCCTTGCGGAAAGTGCAGAAAGACCCTGCCTGGGTGATGTGGCCCTCCTCTAAGGCCGCTGATGAGCATAAGGCTATATAAGACAGCTGAGAGCTCAACCTGCCCCATCTAGCGTGCCCCAGGCTTCCAACACCCAATGGTGGGTGAAGCAAGAAAACTGCAAGATGAAGAGTGGATAAACTCGTGGGGTCGGTGGTGGATGAGGGGCAGCTGTGCTGAGAGCCAGGTGGAGCCTGGCCTCCGCAACCGAGCTGTGCGGGGTGGCCTCAGGGGACGGAATGCACACTCAAGAAGGAGTCCACTCCAGGACAGTTCAGAGAAGGGGCTCAAGAGGGCAGAGTGCCCCCTGCCCACTGGGGCTGAGAGGAGACGGCGAGATGCTTCTCCCTGGGAAAGAGCTCGCTTGCACACGTAGCTTCACCTGGCCCTCCCCCAGTCAGTGCTCTCTGCTGCCCAGGGCTGCTGTCCAAGGAGGCCAAGCCTGAGCAGCCACGGGAGGGAGCGCCTGGCCCTGACAGAGTGGTGTCCTGGCTACAGCTCAGGAGGCTGTGGTGGACACACTCTGTCCACGAACCCCACCACTCAGCCACTTGGGGCTCTGGCCCTATGTCCTCTGACTCAGTGGCAGGGAGAATGAGGCCAGCTCTCTGGCCTCAAGAGGAACGGGGGAAGCCCTGTGATAACTTGGCCATCTGTGCAGTTCAGGAGGGCCAGCCTCCTGACAAAGGGGAGCAGCTGTGCTCCGAGAGGAGGATGCCAAGGGAGCGAGTCCGGGGACGGAAGGTCCAGCTCTGCAGAGGGGGCGCCCTGAGCCCAGGACCCGCCGCTGGGCCCCAGTGCGCCCACGTGCCTGGGCCTTCCACCTCACTAACCTTGGAGCCGTGGGACGGTTTGGTCTTCTTGGGGTCAGAGAAGGCAGAGAGTGGAATTGTGGGTAACATGGGGTAGTCAGGGCTGGGCCTGGACACCGTTTCTGCTCCTTCGGGCATTACCATCACCTAGTGATAAAGAAGAGACAGATGTTATCAACGAGCAAGGAGGCCGACTGGAATCCAATTGGCAAGAGGAAGTGGGCCTGTGGAGCTTCCCTCTGGGGAGGGGCAAGGAAGCTTCAGCGGCAGGCATCTCCTCCGGGAGGGGCCGTGCGAGCGCTGGAGCAAAGCGGGGCTGCGGCGGAGAGCCAAAGAAGCCAGGTCCCAGGATGGCTGGGCATGGCGGACCACAGGCCGGCCGAGAAGACGCAGAGCGTGCCGAGAAGCACAAGGAGCTGTGGCCAAAGCAGACCCGCACACGGCGGTGAAGACAGACCAGAAGCGCGGTTGGGAAAGGCGGGAAGCCAGCCAGACACCGCACCAGGCAGCGGTGGCAGAGGGAGCAGCGTCTGTGGGATAAGCGCTCCTGACTCCCAGGTCCCAGTGTCCTCACCATCTCAGGGTGAGGTGGACAGATGGGGTACACGCAGCGAGGCCAGACAAGAGAACTGCGGGGGGTGGGTGCAGGGGAGGAGCCCGAGGAACCAGGCGGTGTTCCAGAAACACCTGCCCAGTTCCAGCCAGGCTCCAGTGGCACCTGCCACAGGGGGAGAAGGCTGGGGGCAAGTTCTCAAAACACTGACACTGCAAGTTAACACTACTAGCGGTCAGCTGCTCAGAGGGAGCCTTCCAGATGGTGTTGAGCCAGAACAAAAGAATAAAGTGCACAGGGAAAAAAGAAGAAAGCGTTTAGCTTGCTAGAACAGACTATCAATAGCCCTCAGACCCTGGGATTCCCCGACGGCCCAGAGCTCTCATCTGAGGAGGCTGAACTCACACCCGGGTGAGGCCACGGGGACGCCACGTTGATAGGAGGGCAGTGGAGCCTGAGGCCACCTGCTCAGAGCCTGTGTGAGCACAGCACACTTCACCAGGCACCCAGAACCTACCTGCCCTGGCAGGTGCCTGGGGCCACACCATCAGGGGCCGCACACACACTCTAAGGCCACAGGGAAGCGACTGAGAGTGCAGCCCAGGCAAACAGCGAGGGCCACAGTAGGCCTGAGTTCCTCCACCCACAGAACTTTTCCTTCTACTTTTGTTGCAATTCCTCCTCTCCCCGCAAATGAACATCCTCGATGGACACCGTTTCAGGGCAGTGCGTGGATGCCCTCCTTGGCCCTCCCTTCCTCTCTGTGGCAGCACGTGGCTCTACCTTCACCTCCTCCGTGGGCTTCATGGGGACCTGTCTCAACCTCGGCCACTGAAGGAGCCACTAGTTATGTGCCCTTCAACAGCTGATGGGGCAAAGGTCGAGACACAAAGCCGAGGGGCCGGGTGACTGTCCATCCAGGGCTGGCCTTTGCCCCACACAGTGGGAAGTGGCTCTGGTCACTGCTGAGGGTACCTGAACCTCATGTGAGGAACAACAGATCTCAGTGACACCCGCCCCCCCAGCCAAGGGTGGCACAGAAAGCCGTTGTCTCAGACTTACGGATCGGCCTGCTCCTCCTGCTCTTCCAGCGCCAGCATGAACCCGAGTGGGCTCTGGGGCCATCTGCCACCGCATGGCAAAGGCAGCCCCACAGGACCAGGAGCCCCAGAATGGAGACCACGGACTGCGACTCAGGGCTCGGGAGCCACTGTCCCATTAAAGGTCTCAGGTGGCTCCTCAGACCAGCACCAGCCCTAAAGGCCCACAGCCCCAAGAGCGAGAAAGTTCCTGACCAGCCAACCAGCTCTCTGGCAGCCCCCACGGTGGAAGGACAGCGCCCAGCAAAGACCACAGCTTAGCAGCCCAGGCCTCCTCCTCCCTGCCTTCCTCAGAGCAGGCCTTCCCCAACTGCCAGCCGCACCTGCCCTCCCAAGCACGCTCCCTAGCCTCTCACACCCCCTCGTCCCCCGCCCTCCGGTTTATGTGTTTAGATGATGCACACTTAGCCTTCGTCTCCTCAGAGCAAAGAAAACATCTCCACACAGGGGGCCAAGGACTCGGTCCCTGGGTCTCAGAGCTCTGTCTGTGTGTCTGTCTCCTGGAGAAGAGTGACCTATGGAAACTTTGGGGAACACCCAGGAACACCTTGGGAAAATACCTTGGAAAATACTTGGCAGTGAAAACAAGGCGGAGCAGCAGAGCCAGTGGGGAGACTACTGAACACAGCAAGCCTGGCCTGCTTCCGTGGCTCTCCCAGAACTCCCAAGCAAACTCCAGGCGGACATCCGTGTAAACCCACTCCCGTACCCCTCTGCTCTGTCACTGGACTCCATCAACCATCATGTGGATTAGACTCACACACTATTCTTTCAGTAGGAACACAGCAGAACTTAATCAAACGTTCTGCAATGAATAAATGTTGGCTCTCATAGTTTTAAAAAAGTATGTATGGAAAGACCCAACTGAATGCAATGAATAGGAAAGGACTTGCTCCCCAGGCCCAAACGAACCCAACCCAAACTCCCTATGTGCGCTGGGGAGGTGGGCCTGCCCCCACCACACCCACCCACCCACACCCCCGACCCGACTCCTCTGCACAGGCACTGGCTGGCACCAGGGCAGATGCTGTGACTCCAGGATGCCCGTGTGCTCCACCTGCACCTCCGTGAAGACAGTCCGGACTGTGCCCCTCCCCCACAACCAGCCAGCCCACCCACACCAGACCCACGTGCTCTCTCTGAGAGCCCCACACGTGCTCCTGGAATTCCACCACCACACTGGGATCACTGGCCACACAGGTCACTACAGAGACCTGACCCTTTTATTTGGCCTGTGTCACAAGGACAAAACTGCCAGGAGCATGCATCATCAGGAAACCCCATACAGAGCCGCTGCTGCCTCCCCAGATGACTCGGCCCAAGCGCAGCCTTGCTGATCCGGTTAAAAACTGGCTCCAGCACCTCACCACGCTGACAGGCTGGCCTCACGCCCATCCCTGCCCCCTTTCCATGGAGGAAGATGCTAATTACTCACAGCCAACAAGAAGCTATGGGGCTAACTAGAGACTGTCACAGCTGACAACGCCTAGCACAGACTCGGGACACCCAGGTCCCATCCAAAGCTGCCGGGTATCCGATCACACACTGGAGAGATGTGCCCCCGAGAGCCCTGGGCACCCCCGGCACCAATGCCATCCAGCACTGGGAGCCTTGTGGGACCCACGTGCTTGCAGCACACTCACCCCGCCGGCCATCAGAAGCTTGTACCGGAACTCCACAGTAGGGTTGTTGAAGGTGAGCTTCTCACAGCGCAGGTGGTTGACAGGCGGGTTGCCCTCCAGGTTCAGGAACAGGTCGTAGGTGAAGCAAACCTTCCTTGGCTCCTCCTTAAACAAAGAAAACAAGGAAGTCGGTTCAGAGGGGTGGGCAGGAGGCCTCAGGGACAGCACGGGACACGTGGCCGTGCTCCCCACTGCCGGGCCTGCCCTTTCCTCCCCTTGGACCCTCTTCCACCTCCCTCTGTGTGTTTCTCATCTATCTGCTCACCCAAAATGTATTAAGTCACTATTTGCAGAGGACCTAGCAGAGCAGACAGAAATAGGGATCATGAGGATGACGTTCTCAGGGGGTTAATGAAGCAGCCCTGCTGATGGTGTGGGTCCCACACACACCCCTCTGCGCTCCGACCCTCACGGTGCTTGGCCCACCGACAGGGAGAACAAGGTGCCAAGACTCACAGCTGCTGATCACCTATGCTGAGACTGGACCCCAGGCTCGAGGCCCAGGATCCTGTAGCCTCAACCCCTGGGCTCCTTCCTGGAAGGGAAATTTCTCCAAAGACATACAAGCGGCCGTCAAGACATGAAAAGATGCTCACCACCAAATCAAAACTACAGAATACCACCTCACACCCACTAGGATGGCAATTAGTTTTTAAAAGGGAAATGAGTGCTGACAAGGATGTGGAGGAACCAGAATCCTTGTGCTGTTGCTAGCGGGAATGTAAAATGGTGGTCCCTTTGGAAAACTGTGTGAGAGTTCCTCAAAAGTTAACTGTCGAGTAACTGTATGATCCATATACCCCTCCTAGATGTACACCCAACAGAAATGAAAATACACATTCACATAAAAAACACACACACCTACGTCCACAGCATCACTCTCAGTGGTCAAAAGGTGGAAACCATGCAAGTGTCCATCAACAGGTGAATGCACGAACATACTGTGGTCCACCTATGTAATGGAATGATAGCCACAAGAAGGAACGAAGCACTGACATGCGACATGGATGACAATCAAAAACATGATGCTCCGTGAGAGGAGCTGGACCCAGAGGCTTGAAACTGTAAACAAAAGGGGAGGGGCATCCAGCATTTGTCCTACTTTTCCGCCAGGTAAACATACCGGGGGTGGGGGTGGGGGGGGACAGCACAAATGTATTCTGGCTGATCTGTGAAGAAGGAATGAGATTTTCACCAGTTTATGATTACTGATGGACTAGTAATCTAGGCACTGTCCACTCTGCCAACACCACAAGCACAGACCACCTTTGGGGAAGATCTCACCTCCAGATTCAAGTTCACCTTGGCAGGAAAGACACAGATTGGAGCACTGTCCTAAATACAGACACCTCGGGGACGAGGGCAGTGACAAGCCAGATGGCACCAAACTCTTCAGGACAAATACACAGAGGAGCTTCAATAAATAAATTGCCAAGAGAAAAAAAGAAAGAGATGGTAGAAAGAGAATCCATAGACTCACAATGCCCTGAATCACAACATGTGGGTCTAACCTAGATCCTGATTCAGACAGAGAAGAACTCTGAACACCTGACTCAAGATTAAGGACTCATTTGCAGGCCTGACAACAGTATTGCTGGACTGCTGAAAAGCAGTCTGTATCTTTTAGAGACATCATCTGAAACACTGACACGTGAAATGAAAGTGTCTGGGATTCGCTGCAGGATGACCCAGGCAGGGGGCGGCAGTCCCAAGACCACTGGCACCAGGTGACGGCTCCCAGGGGCTCGGTGCATCACCCCATCTGCTCTTGCAGGGGCTTCAAATTCTCCCTGGTTGCTTTCTGAGTGGACACAGGGCTGCAAGGCTGTGGGCTGGGAGGAGGAACTCAGCTAAGGGCAGGTGTCAGCAAGGGGAGGTGGACAGGTAGCAGGTTGTCCAGTGACACCCCCGTCCCCACCCTGTAAGGCACAGGGCCAGGCTGGGCCTGGGGCCTGCTCTCCTAGGACAAGGCCTGCTCTCCCAGGCCTTGGCTGCCTCACCTGTAGCATGGGGAGGATGAGACACAGCCACAGTGCTCAGCTCTGCACCATCAAGACATGGAAACTGCTTGCTGTTTTCACCAGGAAGAGATGGAGGCTTGAGGAGCCCCGAGGAGACACAGCAGATAGATGGGACACGCACAGGATTCCCCAGGCAAGGATGGGGCTCACAGGGACACTCTGACTCTACCCACTGCCAAACTCAGGTGCCAGAGGCTCAGAACCAGGCCTTCCTCAAGTCTCCACCCTCTCTGGTGACCCCTGCCCACACAGCCGTAACCTGGTGGTGCAGGTGCCAGGCAGGTCCAGCTGTTCCACTCACTCAGGCTCTTCAACCGACCCCCCTAATCCCCCCAGACCACTCTCCTCCAGACCGCTTGCCGCCCCCCAGTGACCCAGCTGCTTCTACCGCAGCCCCCTTCAATCCACAGAGTTTAAACTGGCTCAGGGCTCACCCCCAACCCACTCCTTTAAAACCTGCCAATGGCCTCCCTCCAAGGGCCTTCTCTGACCATTATCCCCAATCACAGCATTCGTCACGGTGCGCAGGATAGATGTCTCTTGTCTGTCCACCCACCCCGCTGGACAAAGGGACTCCTTTTGTTCCTATGGGGCAGCACTGAGCAGGCACCTGTGTCTGCTGGATGCTGTGTGTTCACAGCAAGGCCAGGGCCAAGGAGGGGTCTCTCCCTTCCTCAGAAGTACTGATGTGACACTGACAATGCTCTATAACATGACTTTGCAGAGCATTGCTGCTGCCAGGCCAGGCACTCTTCCAAGCACATAACATGAATGCTCCAAAGCACAGGTGCTCTTACTGTCCCCATTTCACAAATGAAGAAACTGAAACAGAGGCGGATAACATGCCTGGTGCCACGAGGCTGGCCAACAGGGAGCCAGCATCACCCCAGGCAGGCGGTGTTCTCTGGAACCCCTGGTTCCTGGAGCGGGTTCTCACACCCACACAAACCAAACAGGGCAACACACTGGCCCGAGACAGACTCACAGAGGTGAGCGGTATGGAGCAGAGCCAGGGGCGGAGTCTGGGCTGGTCAGAGGCCTCTCCACCCCACCCCCAGCACCCAGTATGTGCCCTGCAGCTGACACGTGCCTCCCAGCACACTGATGATCGGACCTCCCCCAGGACAAGTGCCCGGGCCTGAGAAGCTGAGGAACTCCAAGAGGCTGGTGGACTACTTCCTGCCCAGTCCCGGGAAACTCCTGAGAAAGCTGAGGCGCAAGCAACACCGCCAGCAGCACACCTGGTGAGGAGTGGCCAAATTCAAGGTGTGTGGGGACGACAATCCCAGAAGTAACATCCTTAGCCTTTCTAGCCGGACCCCTCTCTGTGTTAAGGCCTCAAGTGTTCTCAGGCCAGGCCATGGGCAGTCACCCACTCCCCAGGCCACTGGCCATAGGCCAGCTTCTTTCTCCAGCCTCAGCAAACTAAGATGCAGAGGAACTGGCCAAACTGGTGCCAGCACCCAAAGCCAGCAGCACACACACTTATCCACAGCACAGGGAATGTGGGCCATGGGGCCTATCCAGGCAAACAGCCCAAAGCCCTGGGCCTAGCTGACCTAAGTTCTAGATGCTCCCTCCACCACCTTGGACCCGGCAAGGGCCAAGGCAAGGGCCATCTCCAGGGCCTGGCTCTTCTGCAGCAGGGATGGCTCGGAGGACGCAGGGTCAAAGAGAAGACTCCCAGTCTCGCCAATAGGGCTGTTTCCTCACTGTTTTCTCTGCCCATGTTTGACAGTCCCTGAGAGAGGCCCCGGGGTTTGCATATGCTGAGCTTTAAGGAAAACCAGGTAAATGTGAATCTGATCATGGCACTAGACCTAATTGCCAGTTTACAGGGCTGCAGTCAGCAACAGCCCTTTGGGACAACAATATAGCTTCTTAAAATGCTCTGCGGGGGGTGGGGGAGAAGAGAGTAATGGAGAGAAAAAAAATTAATAAAGCTTAAGAGATTCAACAATCAATAGCAATGCACTGACTTTATCTGAATCCTAATTTGAACAAATTATTACAAAATATGTGTCAGACAACATGGGAAAATTTGGCATCACTGGTATTTGATGATTTAAAGAATTATTAATTTATTAATTCTAGATATGACGATACTGCATTAGGTTTGGGTTTTTTAAAAGTCTTATCTTTTTACAGACACAGATTAATATTAATATTACTTTAAACTAATATTTACAGGAGTTCCCGTTGTGGCTCAGCGGTAATGAATGCAACTAATATCCATGAGGACGTGGGGTTTGATGCCTGGCCTCGCTCAGTGGGTTAAGGATCCAGACATGGCTCAGATCTGGTGTTGCTGTGGCTGTGGTGTAGGCTGGCAGCTATAGCTCCAATGTGACCCCTAACCTGGGAACTTCCATGTGCCACATGTGAGGTCCTAAAAAAAAAAATTAATATTTGCACAAAGGGGCAAAATAATTAAACAAACATCCTCTCTTAGATTAAACTTCTAGTCCATGTGCCTCTCTCTCCCTTGACTTAGTAAAAACCAAGAGAAAGTTAGACATTAGGTACATGCAGAAGTCATTTTATGTATGTATGTATGTACATACGTATGTAGTTGCAAAAGTCATTTTTTTTTTGGTGGAGCCTACGGTTCACAGAAGTTCCTTGGCTAGGGACTGAACCCTTGCCACGGCAGTGACAACCAAGGCACTGTGCAAAAGTCATTTTAGATTGAGTGGTTCCAGGAACAAGACTTGCCGATTGCCATGGTGATGGCATCCCCGTGTGAAGAGTATGTACGATACCCAAGCAGGCTGCTTCACGTAGGACAAGGACTGCTACCAGAGGCCATGTTTATCTGACAGGTACACACACTGTACAAGGAAGAACAACAGTGGCTCAGGGTGAAAAGGAGGAGGACTATGCAGGGTGGGGTATCTGATTTTTTTTTTGCCCAGTAAAAATACCTATTAAAAATTTTTAAATTAATATTTACAGATTAAAAAAAAAAAAAAAAAAAAGGATGCCTATGACCTGATTCAAAATATCCTGGGAGCAGAGAAGAAAACAGCACACTCCACAGGTGAGTAACAGCTGAAGTTGGGTCATGGGGGCTGTGACGGTTTGCTCTGCTGGCCTCTTTACTTCTATATATATTTTTTTGGTTTTCTATATTTAAAAGTTTAAACACACATGCTCGGCCCCACCCCAGGCTTGCTCATAGCTTCGCATTCAAGCACCCACTGACTACCTATATGAGTTGACTCTATCCTGGTACTGGGGAAAGGGGGCAGGCAGGCCCAGTGCCACCCTTCAGCTCTGTCCCCCAGGATCCTCTGTGGCCACAGGGCCACGCGCCACCCCACCACCAGCAGCCCTCACCAGCCTTCCCTGGGGCCAGCCGCTGTTGCAACAGGCTTTATGAGGCACCCTATTTCATCCGCCAAAGCTCTAAGCATCAGTCACTGCTCTCACCACCTGTCAGGAGAGGAAACTGAGGTCTCATGGTATTTAATCACTTGCCAAGGCCACACAGAACCACACTGCAGTCCCGGTCATGTGCAGGGCCCTACTCTTCCTGCACACATAGCTCCTCAAGCCCAGCCCACCGGTCCCTGGCCCATGGCCAACTGGAACAGGGTGCTTTCCTGCCCAGGAAAGAGAGCAAAGGAAGAAACATGGAAAAATACATCTGAAAGCAAACACCTGAAATTCCACTTCCAAGATCGAGCCTACCGACCTAGTTAACAAAAGCTTGGGGAGGGCCACTGAGGCAGCTTACAGCAGCGACAGTGCCACTCAGCAGGGGAAGACATAGCTCATCTGAGCTACAGGGCACCTACACAGATAGCACAGGCACTCGGCAGGGCCATGTACTGACAGAGGAAGGCCCACAGGTGTTTAGTTTAAAATCGCACCTCTCTCTATCTCCCTCCCTCTCCCCTTCTCTGTATGTGTCTGTCTCTGTCTCTGTCTCTGTCTCTCTCTCTCACACACACACAGAAAAAAATGTTTCTTGGAGTTCCCTGGTGGCTCAGTGGGTTAGGGATCCAGCATTGTCATTGCTGTGGCTCAGGCCATTGTCGTGTCGCAGGTTTGATCCCTGGCTTAGGAAATTCTGCATGCTGTGGGCATGGGACCAAAACAAAGCTGTTTCTGGAAGGTTACTGATAGTGGTTAGAGCGGCTACTTCAAGGAAGTAGACTGAGGAAGAGGCTTTAATTCCTTGCAACCCACATATATCACCCTTTACAGTTAGAAGAGAAAAACTTAAAAAGTGTTAAGAAAAGGGCGACGTGGGCTGGAAACCATAGGCTTTGGGGCCTGAGGTCTCCCGGATGCCAAAGCAGCTTCACTGCTGTCTTGCTTTGTGACACTGGACCTGCCACTTGACCTCGCTGAATCTTGGCAAGAGAAAGAAAACCACAGGGTTCTGGGTGCAAAGGGAAGGTGGGAGCAGACTGTGATTCTGGCTGGCAGCAAGAAGTGGGTGGCCCCTGCTGGGCCCTCCCTGCCTCTGAGCCTGCTCTACCCAGGCCAGGAGGATACGCCACCATGAACTCAGACCTGCCTGGGTCAGGTGCATGGGGACGGTCACCAGAGCACTGTGGGTCACAGCCAGAGACGCCTGTCAGTATGGGGCTATGTCTGGATGTCGGGGTTGCCAGGGACATTTTCTTTCTTTGAAAATGGACCTTTAACTCTTGAACATAATGGTCCATGCCCATTGAGAGGTACTCAGAGGGAACACAGTGACCGAGGAGGCGGACTTTGGAAAGCGCTGGCTGCTGTGCTTGCTGGGTAACATCCAGCAGGTTATGTTACCAGCTCCTGCCTCAGCTTCCTCACCTGTGAAATGGGGTAACAGACCACACCACATACGAGCACTCATCATTCCACACGGATGTGGAAAAGTTCCAAGCCTTGCCTCCCAGGGAGGACAGCCAGAGCGAAACCTCGAGTAGGAGAGAAGCCCAAGGCTCTAGAACAAAGTCTTGCACATGAATGTAACACCCACAGGGGAAGAGCCGGAGACACATAACCACTGCTCACCCCTGAAAGAGCAAAAACAGTGGCAGACAGAGGTGGAAAGGGGAGAGTTTTTTTTTTTTTTTCACTCTGCATGCTTCAGTATTGTCTGAATTTTTGGTAACCTGAATATATTCGTGTATTGATAAAAAATTAGAAACCAAAACAGGGAGTTCCCTTTGTGGCTCAGCAGGTTACAGACCTGACATAGTCTCTTTGAGGACACAGGTTCGATCCCTGGCCTCACTCAGTGGGTTAAGGACCCAGCGTTGCTGGGCAGCTCCAGTGTGACCCCTAGCCTGGGAACTTTCACATACCACATGTGCAGCCAAACAAAGAAAAACAAACAAACAAAAACAATAAAAGGTAGCAGGAAGGAAAACACAATTTAAAGAACTTTGTATGGAAACAAAAAAAATTTTTTGGTCATACCCAAGACATACACAAGTTCCCGGGCCAGGGACTGAACCTGAGCCACAGGAATGACAGTGAGCCACAGCAGTAAAAATGCCAAATCCTTAACTACAAGGCCACCAGGGAACTCTGGAAACAAATATTTTCCGCTTAAAGTTAGCGTCTATTATCTGGAGCCCTCACTTAATGATCTATCCTCAGCCTAACACCAAAAAAAGGTGAGAA
Organism: Phacochoerus africanus; assembly: GCF_016906955.1. Taxonomy (NCBI): domain Eukaryota; kingdom Metazoa; phylum Chordata; class Mammalia; order Artiodactyla; family Suidae; genus Phacochoerus; species Phacochoerus africanus. Next base: position 72,986,744 of record NC_062547.1, on the reverse strand, counting down.
AGGAGCCAGCAATATGAACATACACATGAGACGGCAATTTGACAAAGAAATCTGGACCAAAAGAGACAAAAAAGAAGGAAGGATGAGGCATCCCAGGATGAGCCCATGGGTGCTGGAGTTAAAGGGGACCTAGGAGTTATCTGTCTCCTCCCGGACTTCACTGCCCCCATCCAAAAGAGACCACACCTCCATGCCCCCAGTGCTGTTGAGACAAAGAGACACAAGAGCCAGTTATGCAAAAACATGGACCACCTCTCTCAATTGAGGACTGAGGCTGTTTGAACCCAAAGTTTGACACCTGAGAGAGCACCCTGGCTGATGTGGACAGGCCTCCCTCACCACTGCCCGCCCCCCTCACTTTGGGGGGTGACAGTGCAAATGATTCAGTTGATTCAGTTACACATGTGGGTCAGGCTGCACCTCTTCTTTGGCTCATTTCCTCTTTTGAGGTGCTTCTCTCCCAGGCTCCACACCCACCTCTAGGAAATATAGATGTTTCTGGGGCCCCACATGGAGGAACAAAAGGATGCTACAGGGAGACTAACTGAGTGGCACAGCTGGCCGGCACCCATGCGGCTTGTCACAACTCAACAGCCCCCTGACCTTTCCCTGGTATCCTCACACAATGTCCTCTCTGTTTGGGCTCCTCGGCAATCCACCAGCAATTGTCCCTGGCGCAGAACAGCCGCCAGCAGCCGCCCACGAAGGGCTGCCCGCCTCCTGAACTCTGCAAAGCACCAGGGCCGGGGGAGCCCACAGGGGCGGGGCGAGGGGAGAGAGGATGGCAACCGCAGGAGAGATGTGCTGAACTCGGACAGTCTGGGTTTCCACCTTAATCACCCAAGGCCCACTGCCACCTGCAGAGCCTTAATAAACTGAGGGCAAGTGGGAAAAGTATGGCCAGCCTCAGCAAGCAAGGTAGCAGCCCAAAGCCACCTCCACTCTGGGGGCCCTAGCACCTCCCCCGACAGGTCAGGTCACCAGTCCTGCCACACCACCTATGTCATTATCCCCCCAACACAAGTCAGAGGGGAGGCATCAAAGATGCCTCTGAGGGCTTCCGGCTCAGCCTTGCTGTTTTGACGACTTTAACAAAAAACCTTTTCTGAATAAAACCATGCAAACCTCCTAACAAAATGTACCAAAATGCCCTTTCTGTGACTCAAGATAACGGCATTTGAGGAAAGTCATGGAAAGTTAGTGATGGTTAGGGCTCATTTGACCAATAATAGTCTGTTGTGGGAGGGGGAGGGCAGGGAGGATGTCTAATATTAGCAGAAAACAACCAAAATAAACTTCATGTTTTATGTTTCTGAAAATCAGGCTCTCCCCTGACATCAGCATGCACCCTTTTTATGTTTCTTTCTCCTCCTGAAGTGTGCTGTTAAATTGACAGTACAGGACTTCTCTGGTGGCTCAGCAGATTGAGAAATCGGGCGTTGTGAGTGCTGTGGCTTGGGACGCTGCTGTGGCATGGGTTTGATCCCTGGCCTGGGGAACTTCCACATGCCACAGGTATGGCCAAAAAACCCAAAAGGAAAAAAAATTGATGGTACAATAAAGGGAGGTAGACATCAGAAGAAACAGAATCAAGGTCAGCTGCAAGGAAGTTTTCACACCCCAAGTGGCCCAGCTGAGGGTTCAATACCAAGTGCCCACACCTGCATCCATTCCTTAACAAACGTCTCCAGGGCACAGGCAGAGGCTGCCAGCCTATGTGGACTAGGGAAATGACGGACCAGGTTTCTCTGAACTCAGACAACCTCTTGTCCCCACCCTACAACTGACTCTCTTCTCTCCTGGTCTCACCAATCACTCCAAGCCAGAAACTTGGGACCAAGAGGCAATGAGCTTTAATTTGAAAGAGAAAAAAAATGAGATAAGCTCTCCCACATGTGCTCACATGCAAGACCAAGCCACCAAGCCCACTCTCATGTGGATGCTTCCCTGACCCTTAGACACCAACCGTGCTTCCCCAGGACACAGACAAGTTCTTCCTATTCGGCAGCTATTGAACTACTCCCAGGGAGGGCTGGGCCAGGGCTGCTTCGCAATGCTACCCCAAAACCATCTGGGACAGGCATGAGATGGCGCCTTTCCAGAATTCTGAGGCCGAGCCGGAAGATCTCACGCCCAAAGAGGCAGATGGGCCCAGAAGAGTCCGAGTGCTCGACCCTCCATGGAAGCTCTAACAGCACATCCAACTGCCACACACAGGCCTGACGGTCCCTGTGACGTAGGACAGCGCCCATGTCCCTGCTTCAAAGCCCTGACTGGTGCTAAAGCTGTACCGCTGTTTGTTTATTTAGTGCCTCTCACCCAGATGGTCTGGGGGCTCCACAACACACAGGACTGGATCCACTTGGGTCCTCACTGTGTTCTGGACTCGGTAAATATCTGCTGCATGAAAAAAAAAAATCAATGAAGCTGCAGTGAAAAAAAAAAAACCAAACCAAATAACAACAAAAAAGAAAAGTGATTCCTTCTTCTCATTGTAAATACATTTTTCTAAAAACCCTCAATTGCAAAGAATAAATGACAGTGGCATCCCTTATAGACACCACCTTCCTACAGGAAATTTCCTTGTGTTTTTAAACAGCTCTTTCAGAGCATGCTGCCAGTGGGGGGGCTGCAAAAACAAACTCATAGGTTCTAAGATTCCCTTTGCCAGACCCAAAGTACAATCCATAGAAGAAAAAAAAAAATGATAAATTAGGCTCTCAAAATGTATAACTTTTGCTGGGCAAAAGATACCATTAAGAGAATGAAAAGACAAGTCACAGACTTGGAGAATATATGTACAAATAATATACCAGATAAAGAACTTATATCTAGAGAATTTAAAGAACTAATCAAAATCAACAATGAAAACAACTAACTCAATTTTTTTTTAAAGGCAAAAATTCTGAACAGCTACTTCTCCCAAGAAAATATGAGTTGCAAACAAACACATGAAAAGATGCTCAGTGTCATCAGCCATCAGGGAAATGCTAATCAAAAGCTAATGAGGACGTTCCCATGTGGCACAGCAGGTTAAGGATCCAGTGTTGCTGCAGCTGTGGCACAGGCTGCAACTGTGGCATGGGTTCAGTCCCTGGCCCAAGAATTTCCACATGCCATGGGCACAACCAAAAAACAAACAAACAAACAAAAAACCTAATGAGATACTTCACATCTACCAGGATGGCTATAATGAAAGAGACAGGAAGTGTGACCCTCAGGACGTGGAGAAATTAGAAACCTCAGATGTTGCTGGTGGGAATGTAAAATGGTACAGTAGCTGCGGTCAACATAGTCAGCTACTCAAAAAGTTAAACACAGGATTTCCATTCTTAGGTACATACCCAAGAGAAATGAAAACATATATGCACACACGCAAAAAAACCCTGTAGGCAAAATAGCTAATAGATGGAAACAACCCAAATGCCCACCAACTGATGGATGGATACAAAAAATGCATTTTGAATGGAGTATATTCAGCCACAAAAAGGAATGGGAGCACTGACATATGCTACAATGTGGATGAAACTTGAAAACACTGCCCTAAATAAAAGAAGCCAGACACAAAAGGCTACAGAATGTGTGATTCCATTTATGTGAATTGTCCAGAACAGGCCAATCCACGGAGACAGAGAGTAGATTCTTTGTTGCCAGGCACTGGGGGAGGGGGTTAAGGGGAGTGACTGCTAATGAGGACGGGGCTTCTTTTGGGATGACGAAAATGTTTTGGAATAAGTGGTGATGGCTGCAAAGCTCTGAATATACAAAAAACAAACAAAAAACAGTGAAATGTATAGGTTAAAAGGATGAATTATACAGTACATAAATTATGTCTCAGTATACCAGTTTTTTAAAGAAGAGAGATACCACTACACGCCCACCAAGAAAGGCAAAAAAAGGACAGCTGACCTTATCCAGGCTGGCAAGACCCCTCCTCCACCACTGGTGAGGGTGCCAAGCGGCAGCCACTGTAGATGGTGGGGGACCATTTCTTACAAAGTTAAACACACCGGTACCAGATCACCCAGAAACCCCACTCCTGAGTATTTACCCAAGGCAAATGAACTTACAGTCACACAAAAACCTGTGTGCAAAAGTTTAGGGCAACTGTATTCATAATCACCAAAACTGGAAACCACTCAGATGTCCTTCAACCGGCAAATGGACAAACAAATGCCGTATTATCCACACAATAAAAGGGAATGAACTGTTCACTCATGCAACGGCATGGATGAATCTTAAGTTCATCTTGCTAAGTGAAAGAAACCAGACACAAAGGGCTACATAGTGTATGAGGCTATTTATATGACATTTTGGAAAAGGCAAAACTATAAGGATGGAAAACAGATGAGTGGTTTTGAGGCTCTGAGGGTAGGGGAGGAGCTGACTTCAAAGGGACAGCTTTGAGGGGTTGTGGGGAGGTTGGAACTGTTCTGTATGGTGACACTGTGGTCGATGCATGACTTTATGCATGAAAACGCAGAATGAACTTCACTGACAACAAACTAAAATGATGATAATGATAACCAGATGGGCGGGGGAAGGGACCCAGGACTGATGAATCTAACTGTACACAAATGTATGACAACCACACCAACAGAGATGGAGGAAAAGAGCGGTCACAAATGACTTTGAAAAGCAGTGTTTTAACTGGATACTGGAAGGCCAAAGAAAAACAGAGCTGCACTAAGACACTAAATTTACTTCTCAGGAATACTGGTTAGAGATTCTGAAACTACTTTCCAGATAAACTAAGGTTAAATACATAAGCAAATATATTGTAGGTAAGGCAAACCAGGTTTTTCCCTTTAGGGAAAGAAATTAAATAAGCAAGGTGGGGGAGTTCCCACATTGGCATAGTGGGTTAATGGTTAGGCTTCTGTCTGTGGAGGTGCTGATTTGATTCCGGCCCAGAGCAGTGGATTAAGGACCCAGCATTCCTGCAGCTGTGGCGCAGGTCAAAGCTCCAGCTCAGATTCGATCCTGGCCTGGGAAATTCCATATGCCCCAGGGAAGCCAAAAAAAAAAAGGGGGGGGGGCAGTGGGTAGGGGTGGGGATGCTAGAAAGAACCCAGTGGTGCTGGACTGGAGGTGGGGGTGCTGGCATGAATTGACGTTTATTCAATGTATATACAGACAGATACAGGAATAAACATAGGTGGGGTGTTAGTATACATGCACAAACCTCCCTGATCTGTCACATTAGGGGAGTAAAGCAGCGATACCCCAGGAACAATGAACATGCTTTGCTACCAGATCTTGGTTTTTGTTTTTTTTTTAATTTTTTTTTTGTCTTTTTGCCTTTTCTAGGGCTGCTCCCGAGGCATATGGAAGTTTCCAGGCTAGGGGTTTAATCAGAGCTGTAGCTGCCGGCCTATGCCACAGCCACAGCAACTTGGGATCTGAGCAGCATCTGTGACCTACACCACAGCTCACAGCAACACCGGATCCTTAACCCACTGAGCGAGGCCAGGGATTGAACCTGCAACCTCATGGTTCCTATTCGGATTCATTAACCACTGAGTCACAATGGGAACTCCCAGATCTTGGTTTTTAAATACCCTTCTCCAATGAAAAGGTCCAGGGCTCCTTGGATAAAGGGCTGATTAGAGAGATAGGGCAGGGAAAAACCAAGATGAGCCTCGCGCACCCTGTGATGCCAGTAAAGAGAAAGTACCCCCCAAAACACGGAAACATGATGAAAAAAGGCACAGGGGCCAACCTGAGGGAGTCCCCACCTGCCAGAGTGAGAAATACCTGAGCCACAAAACAAAGGACAATTGGCCTGGATTGTAACATAAAGGGGAAAAAAATTCCACAAATTTATCCTAATATAAATAAAAGGAGAAAGGTCAACTACCTTAGAGAACAACTCCAACTAATAAACAGAAGAAAAGAGGGAAGTGGAAATCACCACAGAACACCACTGATGGATACTAAAACTGGTGGATGAAACTTGAAGAAACAAGTGATTATCATAATCTCAAAGTCTCTCTCCCAGATAGAAAATAGTTACTGTGGCGGTTTTAACTATGCCCACCTGAATGTACAGATTCATTTTTCCCCCCCTTGAGAGAGGGCTAGATGTAAAAGACTCGCTTAAGGGAGGGAGAGTAACTTCACAGTGGAGAAACTTGGCAGATACCTCTTAACTAGATCAAGGTAACAACCCTAGAAATAAATCAAGTTAATATCAGGTCCTCCTGGAGTTCCCTGGTGGCTTAGTGGGTTAAGGATCTGGCATTGTCACTGCTGTGGCTCTGGTCACTACTGTGGCAAGGGCCTGGGAACTTCTGCATGCTGAGAGTGTGGTAGAAAAAAAAAATCAGGTCCTCCCTACTATGGTATGATGATGGGGGAGCCTCCTCACCTCTGTAGTCTTCTTACAAAATCTACAACCCCACTCTAATCATGAGAAAACAAACCTAAGTTTGGGGAACATTCTTCAAAATGCCTAGCTAATGTATTTCAAAACATCAAGGCTATGAAAGATAAGGAAAACCAAGAGATTGTCACAGGCGGAAGAAGGCAAAAGAGACAGGACGGCTAAATGCAAAGTAGGGTCTTGGATAGGTTCCAGAAGAGAAATGGGGAAATCCACATAAAGTCTGTTAATAGGAAGTACTGTACCAATGTTAATTTCTTTGTTTTCATCATGTATGGTGGTCTTGCAAGATGTTAACATTAGGAGAAGCCGGGTGTGGGTTACAGGAGAACTCTATTTGACCTCTGAACTCTTCTGTGTTTCTAAAGTTATTTCAAAACTAAAAGGAGGAGTTCCCGCTGTGGCTCGGTGGTTAATGAATCTGACTAGTATCCATGAGGACGCAAGTTTGATCACTGGCCTTGCTCAGTGGATTAAGGATCTGGCATTGGTGTGAGCCGTGGTGTAGGTTGCAGATGGGGCTTGGATCCCGAGTTGCTGCATGTGGCTGTGGTGTAGGCTGGCAGCTGCAGCTCCAATTAGACTCCTAGCCTGGGAGCCTCCATACACCACGGGTGCGGCCCTAAAAAGCAAAAATACAAAACAAAACTAAAAGTAAGGAGTTCCTATCATGGCTCAACTAGCAGAGTTCCTGTCATGGCTCAACAGAAATGAATCTGACTAGTATTCATGAGGATGCAGGTTCAATCCCTGGCCTCACCCAGTGGGATAAGCTTAGGATCGGTGTGGTGAGATGTGGTGTAGGTTGCAAACACAGCTTGGATCTGGTGTTGCTGTGGCTGTGGTGTAGGCCAGCAGCTGTAGCTCCGATTCAACCCCTAGCCTGGAAACTTCCATATGCTGCAGGTGTGAGCGCCCCCCCCCCACAAAAAAAAAAAAAAAGGTATTAGTCCATCCATTAGTATTACTCAATACTCAATTAGTATTGAGTAATTCTTTGGGTTACTCAAAGATCTTTATGTACACTTGAAGCAACTTGGGTTTGCAAATCTGCCTCTTTGACCATGAATTTTATGGAACCTAAATGCTTATCAAGTCTTTCCAATAAAATGTAGTGTCCAAACTGAGAAGTGCAGTAAGTGTAACACCAAATTTCAAAGACTTAGTACTAAAGGAATGTAAAATAGCTTGCTCATTTTAAAATACGGATCACATATGTTGAAATGATAATATCTTGGCTCTACTGGGATAAATGTTACATTATTAAAATTAATTTCATCTGCTTAACCTTTTTTAATGTGGCTACTAAAAGTTTTTAAATTGCATACATGGCTTATACATTTCTTCTGGGCAGATGGGGCACAGGATTTAACTCACTTGTCACATCAAGAAGGGCTTCAAATAGCTCTAGTCACTTCCAGGACAAGCAGCAGATATTAAGGGAGCATTTCAGCAAGACTCTGGCCATTTAAGGGTCCTAGGCTACTTTACTGCTCCTGGACACACTGCCTTGTCTACGCTTGCTCTCCCAGGCCACAATCAATACCCCAGATCACCCGCCAAAGGAACAGCTCAGGTACAGCTCACAGAGGTTTCTGGGTCGACTTGTGAACAGAGAGCAACTACCTGGATCCCCCCCTGGAGGAGCTCAAGCTCCCAACTCAGGAAACTTCATATCACACTTTCATTCTGCCCAACAAATTCTGTCCACATTTACAAATGGGCACCAATACAGAATTCATTTAAAAACTCTTACAACTCAACCACAAAAAAAAAAATTACCCAACTCAAAAAAAAGGGTAAAGATGGAGTTACCATCGTGGCTCAGTGGTTAACAAATGCAACTAGGAACCACGAGGTTGTGGGTTCGATCCCTGGCCTCGCTCAGTGGGTTAAGGATCTGGCATTAGCATGAGCTGTGGTGTAAGTTTGTGTTGCTGTTGCTGTGGCTATGGCGAAGGCCGGTGGCTACAGCTCCGATCAGACCCCTAGGCTGGGAACCTCCATATGCCGTGGGTGCAGCCCTAGAAAATACCAAAAAAATGAAAGGTAAAGACACAGACAGACATAAAGAAGATATACAAATGGCCAAGAAACACATGAAAAGATGCTAGGGAAATGTGAATCAAAACCACAACAAGATACCACTCCACACCCACTAGGATGGCTGTAAGTTTAAAAGCTATTAAATAAAAATAGGAAATAAGATGTGGATAAACTGGAACCCTCAAACACTGCCGGTAGGAAGGTAAAATGGTTCAGCCATTGTGGAAAACTCTCAAAAAGTTAGAGAGAGAATTATCATGGCACAGCAATCCCATTCCTAGGTATAAAACCAAATGAATTGAAAATTGGTAGTCAAACAAGTACATGTATACACCTTTTCACAGCAGTAGTATGTTATAGCAGCAGATGAGTCTCAACAGCCAAAAGGTGGAAACAGCCCAAGGGTCCATCAAGTGGTGAACGCACAAACAGTAGTGTATCGACAATTATTCGGCCCTGAAAGGAATGAAATTCTGGTATAGGCTGCAATGTGGGTGAACTTATAAACAGTTATTCAGCCAGGTATGATGGAGGTCCCATGGAGAACAACTGCTTAATGGATATGGGGTTTCCTGTTGGTGTGAAGAGAATATTCTAGAACTAGACAGAAGTGGCTGTTGCGCAACACTGTGAATGCCGCTGAATTGTTCACTTAAAAGTGGTTAATTTTGTGGTATGTGAATTTCGCCTCAATTTCTTAAAAGAAATTTCTTAAAACACTTATACACTGGTTGTGCCACCTGGTTTCTTAACCAACAACAGCTGCCCCTCCAGAATCAATCTGGTTCATCCATCAGGTTCCCACTCGACAAAGGTTTTTCAAGTGCTATCTCTGTGCCAGAGGCCAGTATACAGACAGAACAACACCAACAGGCCCCGCCCTCAAGAACTTGCCTTCTAGTGGTAGCAACAGGCATCAGACAGGTAAACATTCCAGTAAAAAGGGAAGAACAGCATGCTAGGAGAAAGAATGGAAGCAAAGACCAAATTCAGATCCGAAGATCAGAGCAGATGGCTGTGCTCTCCCATGTCATCAGTGTGTAACTCTGCACAGGAAACCTCTCTAATCTTTCATTTTCCCACCTACAAGATGAGACCTACCCTTCCGTGGGACTGTATGAGGATTATAGCAGCTATTATGTGAAATGCCTCACACAGCCCTTGGTCTATTATCCTTCAATACTTTTTTCCCAAGTATACAGCTATCTGAGGTGGAGCAATATTATAAGTAACATTGCTCAGTATTTACTGCATCTCAATAATGCAGAAGAACCATTTGACAAAATTCAACAGCTGTTCATGATTTAAAAAAAAAAAAAAAAACCTCTCAAAAAACTAAAAATAAAAGCCATATAGGAAAAGCCCACAGCAAATATCACACTCAACGGTGAAAGACAGAAAGATTTTCCTCTAAGATTAGGAACAAGGCAAGGATGCCTGCTTTCACCACTTTCATACACCTAGAAGTCAAAGCTAGAGCATTAGGCAAAAAAAAAAAAAAAAGGAAGGAAAAAAGGAAACATGCAAATTGGAAACGAAAAGAAGTAAAATTTCCTCCAGACGATATAACTTCGTATGTAGAAAATCCTAGATTACACACATAAAACTGTCAGAACTAATAAATTAGCAAAGTCACAAAATACAAAATCAATACACAAACACAAATAAGCTGCAGTTCCAGAAACTACCAGTGAACAATGTGAACAGGAAATAAACAGTTCCACTTATAATAGCATCAAAAGGAATAAAATACTCAGAGATTAACCAAGGAAATAAAGTTTTGTACAATGAAAACTATAGAACAATGCTGAAAGAAATTAAAGACAGAAATGAAAAGATATCTTATGTTCATGAATTTACAAGACTTCATATTGTTAAAATGTCAATACTACCTAAAGTGATCTAGGGATTCAATGCAATCCCTATCAAAATCCATGACATTTTCTTTGCAGAAATAGAAAAATATACTCTAAAATTCATATGGAATCCCAAGGGACCTCAAAACAAATCTTGAAAAATAAGAATAAACTTGGGGAGTTCCCATAGTGGCACAGCAGAAACAAATCCAACTAGGAACCATGAGGTTGTGGGTTCAATCCCTGGCCTCGCTCAGTGGGTTAAGGATCCGGTGTTGCTGTGAGCTGTGGTAGGTCGGCAGCAACAGCTCTGATTGGACCCCTAGCCTGGGAACTTCGATATGCCACAGGTGTGGCCCTAAAAAGACAAAAGACCAAAAAAAAAAAAAAAATAAACTTGGAAAACTCACATTTCCTGACTGCAATACTTACTACAGAAATAAACCCATGCACTTAACAGCCAATCTACAACAAAGGAAGCAAGAATATACAATGTAGAAAAGACAGTCTCTCCAGAAAGTGGTGCTGGGCAAACTGTACAGTTACATGTAAAAGAATGAAATTAGAACATTCTCTAAGACCATATACAAATATAAACTCAAAATGGATTAAAGACCTAAATGTAAGACCATAACCCATAAAACTCCTAGAGGAAAACAGGCAGAAAACTGACATAAATTGTAGCAATATATTTTTTTTGCTCTCTCTCCTAAAGCAAAGGAAATAAAAACAAAAATAAACAAGTAAGACCTAATTAAACTTAAAAGCTTTTGCAAAACAGAGGAAACCACTGACAAAATGAAGACAATCTAATCAATGGGAGAAAGTATTTGCAAATGATATGATTAATATCCAAAATATATAAACAGTTCATACAACTCAACATCAAAAAAAACAAACAACTCAATTAAAAAATAGGCAGAAAACCTGAATGGACATTTTTCCAAACAGGACATTCAGATGGCCAACAACATGAAAAGATGCTCAACAACGTTAATCATTAGAGAAATGCAAGTTAAAACCACAGTGAGGAGTTCCCATCACGGCGCAGTGGTTGATGAATCCGATTAGGAGCCATGAGGTTGCGGGTTCGATCCCTGGCCTTGCTCAGTGGGTTAAGGATCCAGTGTTGCCATGAGCTGTGGTGTAGGTCGCAGACATGGCTCAGATTCTGCATTGCTGTGGCTCTGGCGTAGGCCGGCGGCTACAGCTCCGATTAGTCCCCTAGCCTGGGAACCTCCACATGCCGCAGGAAGCGGCCCTAGAAAAGCAAAAAAAAAAAAAAAAAAAAAAAAAAAAAAAGACAAAAAACAAAAACAAAAAAAAGCAAAAAAACCCCCACCACAATGAGATAGCACCTCACATCTATCAGAATGGCTATCATCAACAAGGACACAAATAACAAATGTGATGATGGAGAGAAATGGGAACCCTGGTGCACTGTTGGTGGAAATACAGATAGGTGTGACCACTGTGGAAAACCGTAGTGAGGTTTCTCCAAAAACTAAAACTAGAACTACCTTATGATCCAGCAATTCCACTCCTGGGCATATATCCGAAAAAAACCAAAAACACTAATTTAAAAAAATATAGGCAACCCAATGTTCATAGAAGCTTTATTTACAACTACCGAGGATAATGGAAGCAATTTAAGTGTCAATCAACAGAGGAATGGATAAAGAAGATATGGTATACACATACAATGGAATACTATCCAACCATAAAAAAGAACACCATTTTGGGAAAGGAAAAGGAATCTGTGGAAAGGAATCTGACTTGTATCCACAGGTTCGATCCCTGGCCTATATGGACGGACTTGGAGGGTATCATACTAAGTGAAATAAGTTAGAGAAAGACAAACACTGTATGATAGCATTTATATGTGGAATCTAAAAAATGCAATAAATTAGTGAAAATAACAAAAAGGAAAGAGACTCAAAGACACAGAGGAACACTAACTGTTGCTGGTGGAAAGAGGCAAGGGGGAGGGGCAAGATGGGGTAGGGAGTTAATAGGAACAAACTATTATGTATAAAATAAATAAGCTATGAGGATACGTTGTACAACACAGGGAATATAGCTAATATTTTATAATAATTATGAATAGAATATAACCTTTAAAAATTGTGAATCATTGTGTCATATACTTGCAACTTATATAACATGGTACACCAACTATACTTCAGTTAAAAAACTTTTTTATTCCATATGCCATGGTGTGAATGTGCCAATCTCAGACACCCAGTCCATCTGTCCCCTCACACCTGTCTTGTTTGGTAACAATAAGTTTGTTTTCAAAGTCTGTGAATCTGTTTTTGTTCTGCAAATGAGTTCATTTGTGTTCTTTTTTGAGAATGCACATAAGTGATGCCATGTGAGGTTTGACTTTTTGTCTGACTTACTTATGTGAAATACATTTTAATACAGATCTAAGTGGACAGAATCTTACATGAGAGATAACTTCTATAAATTAGCAAATAAGTAGAAAATAAACTTCAGTAAAAGTTACAAAAAAATATTTAAACTTACTACAAAATTATGATAATTGAAACAGCGTGGTACTGGGCATAAAAACAAATATATAGACCAACAGAACAGACTAGAAAACCCACAAACAAACTCTCCTATATGTGGTCAAACCATTTTCAGCAAGGGCATCAAGACCATCCAATAGGAAAAGGACAGTCTTCTCAACAAATAGTGCTGGGAAAACTGGCTATCTATATGCAAAAGAATGAAGCTCAACCCTTACCTAACACCATATCCAAAAATTAACTCGTAACAGACCAAACATCTAAATGTTAAGAGCCAAAACTATAAAATTCTTAGAAGAAAACATAGGGCAAATGCTTCACGAGAAAAGGAAAAATAGGCAAATTAGACTTGATGAAAATTAGAAACTTTTATGCATCAAAGCACATGACCAACAGAGTGAAAGGTAACCCACAGAATGACAGAAAATAGTCACAAATTGAATAACTGGTAAGAGATTTATACACCAGGTATATAGAAAACTCCTAAAACTAAACAACAAAAAACCAAACAACCCAATTCAAAAATAGGCAAAGGACTCAAACAGATATGTTTCCAAAGAAGACAGACAAATGCCCAATAAGCACATGAAAAAATGCTGAACATCTTTAGAGATGATTAGAGAAAGCAAATCAAAACCACAATTAGATACCCCCTCACATTATTATGACTACTATCCAAAAAGAAAAAAAGAGAGAGAAAGCAACAAGTGCTGACAAGTATGTGGAGAAACTGGAACCCTTGCCCCTTGCCTACTGTTTGTGAAAATGCAAAATAGTGCAGCTGCTGTGGAAAACAGCATGGTGGTTCCTCAAAAAAGTAAAGCAGAGTAGTTCCCTTTGTGGCTCAGCGGTTAACAAACCTAACTAGGATCCATGAGGATGCGGATTCGATCCCTGGCTTCACTCAGTGGGTTAAGGATCTGGCATCGCTGTGGCTGAAGTGTAGGCCGGCAGCTATAGCTCCAATTTGACCCCTAGGCTGAGAACTTTCATAGCCGTGGGTGTGGCCCTAAAAAAAAAAGTAAAACAGATTTACTATATAATCCAGCAATTCTACTTCTGGGCATATACCCAAAAGATTGAAAGAGTTATCTGTATGCTCATGTCTACAGCAACATTATTCTCAGTAGCTAAAATGTAGAAGCAACCAAGTATCCAAAAATAGATAATGTATAAGCAAAATGTGGCACATCCACACAATGGAAGACTGTTCAGTCTTAAAAAGGAATGAAACACTGGCAGACACTACAATGTGGATGAACCCTGAAAATGTTATACTCAGTGAAGTAAGCCAAAAACAAAGGACAAATATTGTACGAGTCCACTTACATGAGGTACCTATAATAGGCAAATTCATAGAGATGGAAAGTAGAATAGAGGCTACTGGGGACTGGAGGTAGGACAGGTTATTATTTAATTGATACGGTTTTATTTGGGATGATCAAAAGGTTCTGGAAACAGCAGTAATAACTGCACAATACTGTGCATATTCCTTTTGTTTTGGCTTTTACTTTTTTGGTGAATTTTGTATTGTGATAAAATATACATAAAACTTAATATCTGGACCATTTCCAAGTGTACAATTCAATGGCATTAAGTATATTCACAATGTTGTGCAACCATCATCACTATCTATTTCTAGAGATTTCTCATCATCCCAGGCAAAACTTGTACCCATTAAACAATAATTCCCCCAGTAACCACTGGTAACCACTATTTTTTCTACTTTCTGTGTCTGTGAATTTGCCTATTCTAGCATATGGAAGTTCCTGGGCCAGGGACTGAATCCAGCCACAGCTCTGACAACACTAAATCTTTTTTTTTTGGTCTTTTTAGGACCACATATGGAAGTTCCCAGGCTAGGGGCTGAAGTGGAGTTGTAGGTATTGGCCTACACCACAGCCACAGCAATGCCAGATCCAAACTGCGTCTGCAATCTGCACCAAAGTTCATGGCAATTCCAGATCCTCAATCCACTGAGCAAGGGCAGGGATCAAACTTGAGTCCTTATGGATACTAGTCAAGTTCATTACCACTGAGCCACAATGGGAACTCCCAACACTGAATTATCTAACCCACTGCACCAGGCTGGGGATTGAACCCACACCTCAGCAGCAACCTGAGCCACTGCAGTCAGATTCTTTTTTTTTTTTTTTTAAGGCCACACTTGCCAGCATATGGAAATACCCAGGCTAGGGGTCTAATTGGAACTACAGCTGCTGGCCTAAACCACAGCCACAGTAACACAGGATCTGAGCCAAGGCTGCAACCTAAACCACAGTTCACGACAATGCCAGATCCTTAACACACTGAGTGGGGCCAGAGATTGAACCTGGGTCCTCATGAATACTAGTTAGGTTTGCACCACTGAGCCACAACAGGAACTCTTGCAGTCAGATTCTTAACCCACTGCACCACAGCAGGAACTCCTTATTGTGCCTATTCTTAATGCCACTGAATTATACATTTAAAAGTAGCTAAAATGATAAATATGTTACAGACATAGATATACCGTAAACCACAAATGACAAAATCAAACTGAATTTGATCAAAATCAAGAACTTCTGCTCTTTGCAGGGCACTAAGAGATTAGGAGATTGAGAAGATAAGCCACAGATGAAGAAAATACCTGCAAAAGGTTTAATAAAGGACTGATATCCAGAAACATAGAAAACTATTTCAAAGTCAATAATAAGAGATGTCCCAACTTTTAAAAAATGGTTAGAGGCTTTGAACAGACAACGCATCAAAGAAGATAGAAAGTCAATTAAGTATGTAAAAATCTGCTCAATGCCTTAAGGCATTAGGGAAAAGTCCAGAACCAGATGGTTTCACTGCTAAACTCTACCAAACATTCAAAGAATTAATGCCAATTCTACTCGAACTCTTCCAAAAATAAAAGAGGAAGGAATACATCCTAACACATTCTATGAAGCCAGTATTACCCTGACACCAAAGCCAGACAAAAATACCACAAGGAAACTACAGACCAATATTCCTTATGAATATAAAACACACGCACACAAAAAAAAAAACCTTGTAAGCCGAATCCAAAAGGATTTTATACACAACCAAGTGGGATTTACCCCAGGAACACAAGGATGGTTCAATCAGTGCAATATACCACATTAATAAAATAAAGAGGAAAAACTCACATGATTATCTTAAGAGAGGAAGAAAAGTGTTTGGAAAATTGTATCACCCTTTCATAAAAACACTCAGTAAACCAGGAAAAAAAAGGGGACTTCCTTAACCTGATAAAGGGCACTTATGAGATATCCACCGCTAACATCATACTCGATGGTGAAAAAAAATTGGAACATTTTCCTTCTGAGATCAAGAACAAGGTAAGAAAGACCACTTTGGGAGTTCCCATTGTGGCTCAGTGGTAGCAAACCCGACTAGTATACATGAGGATGCAGGTTCAATCCCTGGCCTCACTCAGTGGGTTAAGGATCCATGAGCTATGGGGTAGTTTGTAGACGCCACTCGGATCTGGTGTTATTGTGTCTGTGGCATAGGCCAGCAGGTGCAGCTCCAATTCGACCCCTAGGCTGGGAACTTCCATATGCTGTGAGTTCAGCCTTTTAAAAAAAAACACTCTTATCATTACTATTCAGCACTGTACTGAAGTCCTAACCAGAGCAATGAGGCAAGGAAAAAAGGAGAGAAAAACGACATCCAAATTGAGCAGAAAAAAGTAAAATTATCTCTATTTGCAGATGTTATTTTTTATGCAGAAAATCCCAAAGAAGCCACAAAAAATTTCTAGAGATAAACAAGGAGACTCAGTAAAGCTGCAGAGTATAAAAAATCAGTTATGGGAGTTCCCGTCATGGCGCAGTGGGTAACGAATCCGACTAGGAACCATGAGGTTGCGGGTTCGGTCCCTGCCCTTGCTCAGTGGGTTAACGATCCGGCGTTGCCGTGAGCTGTGGTGTAGGTTGCAGACGCGGCTCGGATCCCGCGTTGCTGTGGCTCTGGCGTAGGCCGGTGGCTACAGCTCCGATTCAACCCCTAGCCTGGGAACCTCCATATGCCGCGGGAGCGGCCCAAGAAATAGCAACAACAACAATAACAACAACAACAACAAAAAGACAAAAAAAAATAAGTTATGTTTCTAAATACCAGCAATGAACATCCCAAAAGGAAGTTAAGGAAATTGAATTTATAGTAGCATACAACAGAATAATATATCTAGGAATAAATTAACCAATAAAGTAAAAGACTTAAACACTGAAAACTACAAAACATTTTTGAAACAAATTAAAGAAGACCTAATTCAATGGAAAGACATTCCATGTTCATGGATTGGAAGACTTTAATACTGTTAAGATGGTAATGTTGTCAATGTATTTACAGATTCAGTGCAATCCTTATCAAAATTCCAGTGGCTTTTACTGCAAAAAAGGAAAAGCTAAATGTCAAATTCATACATAATCCCAAGAGGCCAATAATAACCAAAAAACTGTATTAAAATATAAACAAACAAGTGCTCGATTTAGCAGCACATATACTAAAATTGGAATGATACAGAGAAGATTAGCATGGCATGGTCCTAGTACAAAGATGACATGCAAATTTGTGACGCATTCTATATTTTTAAAATCAACTGTACTTTAATAAAAAAATAAAACAAAAACTCCCACAAAGTTAGAAGACTCATACATCCTGATTTCAAAACTTCCTACAAAACTATAGTAATCAAAACATGGAGTTCCCGTCATGGTGCAGCGGAAACGAATCTGACTGGGCACCAGGACATTGTAGGTTCAATCCTTGGCCTTGCTAAGTGGGTTAAGGATCCAGCATTGCCATGATCATAGGCACGGCTGTGATCTGGTGTTGCTGTGGCTGTGGTGTAGGCCAGTGGCTACAGTTCTGATTCAACCCCTAGCCTGGGAACTTCCATATGCCACAGGTGTGGCCCTAAAAAGCCAAAAAAAAAAAAAAAAAGCAAAAAAGTCAATATGGTATTAGTATAAAAACTGATATGGAATTCCTGCTGTGGAGCAGCATGTTAAGGACCCACCATTGTCTTTTCAGTGGTTCAGGCCACCGCTGAGGCACAGGTTTGATCTCCAGCCCAGCTCAGTGGGTTAAGGATCCAGCATTGCCACAATTGTGGCATAGGTGGAAGCTTCAGCTCAGATTCGATCCCTGGCCCAGGATTTTCCACAAAAAAAAAAAAAAAAAAAAAAAAAAAGACATAAAGATCAATGGAACAGAACTAGAATCCAGAAATAAACCAAACATCTGTTCCAACTGATTTGCAAAAAAGGTGCTAAAGCCACTCAATGGGAAAAGAACAATCTCTTCAACAAATAGTGCTGAGACAACCAAACAATCAGATGCAAAAGAGTGAAGTAAGACCCTACCTAATTATTCCTTATACAGAAATGAACTCGAGGAGTTCCCTGGTGGCCTAGCAGTTAAGGATGCTGGCCTGGGAACTTCAGCATGCTGTAGGCACAGCCAAAACAAAAAACAACAACAAAAAAATTAACCCAAAATGGATCAACTATCTAAATATAAGGACAAAAATCATAAAATTAGTACAGGTAAACATAGGGGTAAATCTGTATGACCTCAGATTTGGCAATGGAGTCAAATTTGGCACCAAAACTGTAAGAGAAGGGAAAAAACAGATACACTGAACTTCACAAAAGTCATAAAAATGGAGTTCCTATTGTGGCTCAGCGGTAACGAATCCGGACTGACTAGAATTCATGAGGACACTGAGGACTCGGATTCAACCCCTGGCCTTGATCAGTGGGTTAAGGGCATTGCTGTGGGCTGTAGTGTAGGTTGCAGACACAGCTCAGATCCAGTGTTGCTGTGGCTATGGTGTAGGCCAGCATCTGTAGCTCCAATTCAACCGCTAGCCTGGGAACTTCCATATGCCTTGGGTGCGGCCCTAAGAAGACCAAAAAGAAAAGAAAAAAGAAAAAAAAATCATAAAAAATCACTGTAAAATGTCAAAGGACATTATCAGAATGTGATTAAAACAACCCATAGAATGAGAGAAAATATTTGCAGGTCACACATCTAGTAAAAGTTTATTACCCAGAATACATTAAAAAAAAAAAAAACTCTTTCTTACAATCCAAAAATAAAATAAATAAATGGACAAAAGATACATTCAGCCATTTCTCCAATAAAGATATATAAATAGCCAACAGCATGTAAGAAGATGTTCAACATCATTGGTCACTGAGGAAATGCAAATCAAAACTTCAATGTGAAACCACTTCACACCCTCAACGAAAAAAAAAAAAAAGGAAAATAACAAGCACCAAGGAGGATGGGGGAGAATAAGAACATTCATACATTGCTGGTGGGGCTATAAGATGGTGCAGCCAATATAGAGAACAGTTTGGCAGTTCCTCACTTCAACACTGAGTTACCACAAGACCCAGGAATCCCACTCCTAGGCTTTTAGCCCCAAAGAACTGAACACTGGAACTCAATCGTGCCTGCATCCACGCATGCGCACAGCAGCGTGATTCACAGCAGCAAGTAGGCAGAAACAGCCCAGATGTCTACCAAAAGATATAGGGATACACAAACTGGTACAGTGGATCTTCTCTATTCTTGCATTCCATGTTTCCACATTCATCTACTCACTAAAGTATACTTACAAAACCCCAGTCAGTACTCGCTTTCCCATCCATTCACAGACATGCACCCTGTTGCCGACACTCTCATGCCCAGCTGCTGTGGCACATTAAACAGTCCTCACACTAAACAAGCATCCTTCTTACGGTGTGTTTAGTGCCATTTTTAACCAACTTTCTGTGCTTTTGCTATCTGAAATGGCCCTAAGCATGGTGCTGAAGTGCTGTCTAGGGTCCCTAAGCCCAGGAAGGGTGTGATGTACCTTACAAAGAAAACATGTCTATTAGATAAGCATTGGCTGTGAGTTCAATGTTAATGAAGCAATGATGTACAATAAATATGGAGCCTTCAAACAGAAGGACCCATAAAACAAAGTCATGAATCAGTTGACAAAAATGTGACCAGAGGCTCACAGGAACTTAACCCTTTAGCCTCCTTGTAACAATGGTTCGGTTTGCACTAATTCAATATTTGTGGTGACTTGACAGAACTTACCTATCTTGAGTAACAAGAGTCAACTGTATGTGTGTGTGTGTGTTTATCTCCATACAGTGGAAAAGATCATGCAGCCATAAAAAGGAATCAAGCATGACACATGCTACGACTTGGATGAACCTTGAAAACATTACGCTGAAAGAAGCCAGACATAGAAGGTCACATGTTATATGACTCCTTTTATATGAAATGTCCAGAACAGGCAAATATACAGACAGAGGTTGCCAAAAGATGGGGGGGCCAGGAGAAATGGGGAGATGAAAAACTTGAAACTAGAGAGGCAGTGGCTGCATAACATTATGAATGCACCAAATGCCACTGAATTGTACACTTTAAAATGTCTAATTGTACATATTCCTTCACCTCAATAAAAATTTTATTTTACAATAGTGCTATCACAGAAAGATACTTGGCTTTTGTCTCCAGTTCCTGGCCTTGGCATTTCCTGAGCAATGGGGGTGACAGACTCATCTTTTGTTCTAACAAGGCAGCTCATGGTGAGCCTCTAGGTGGCCTCAGGATGGGAATGGTCCCCAGAAAGACCAAAGTCTTGATAGGAAGCTTGGAACTTTCATCCCCACTCCTAACCTCCAACCTCAGGGGAGGGGGAGGGCTGGAGACTTTGTTGATCAGCAAAGGCTGGAGTTCCCATCGTGGCACAGCAGAAATGAATCCAACTAGGAACCATGAGGATGTGGGTTTGATCCCTGGCCTTGCTCAGAGGGTTAAGGATCCAGCGTTGCTGTGGCTGTGGTGTAGGTTGGCAGCTGTAGCTCTGATTCGACCCCTAGCCTGGGAACCTCCATATGCTGCGAGTGTGGCCCTAAAAAGCAAAAAAAAAGAAAAGAAAAAGAAAAAGTAATGGCCAATGACTGAATCATGCCTACATAACAAAGCAAAACCCCCAAACACGGGGTTGGGGGAGCTTTAGGGCAGGTGAGCACAGAAGTCCTGGGAAGGCAGTGTGTGGAAGAAGAGGCCACAGAAACTCGGCACCCCATATCTCTCCCACCTGGCTATTCCTAAATTGTATTCCTGCACTAAACTGGTAACAGAAAAAAAAATGGTCATCAGTTTTGTGAGCTGTCCTAGCATATCAGGGCACCTGAGGAAGTTGTGGGAACCCCAAGTTAGAACCGATCCATCAGGAGCAAAGGAGGTGCAGATTGTGACTGTTGTCTGAGCTGAGGACAGCCCTGTGCACCTGAGCCCTTAATCTGCCCTATTTGACCAGCCTGTGTCAGAAGTGCATTGAACTGTTGACCACTCTGGCATGTCTGGAGACTCAGAGCAGGAGGCACAGTGTTGGGAAGGACGGAAGTGGTATGAGTAGGAACCACTCGATGACAGGCAGAGGTTGCTTTTACAATCAGACCAACACACCCTCAACCTGCTTTTTTTCCCTTGGGGAAAGGAGCGGTTGGTTTATCTGTAAAAGAACATCCTACCCGCAAGTCAAATGAAACGTAGCCTCGGATAAGTTCTTGCACCAAACATCATGAAGAGAATTTCTTCATTTTACAGTGAGGCCACACCTGCGGTCAGTGTGGCTGAAATGCCTCACGCTCACACAACAAATGCCTCATGTCTGAGACAGCGTCCCTTCTACTCTGGGTGCAGATCCACCCACTGTCAAGAGGCCAAGCAGCATCTTCCTCCATCTCTGGATCCTCAACTCCTTGGGCCCGAAGGCCTCAGAGGCTGCATGCTGCATGCGCCCCACTCACCCAGGCCAACTGGGCCAAGGCTACACCGCCTCAGCAGTGACACCACCACACGGATGAAGCACCTACTGTGCGCCAGGTACCAGGCCACGTGCTTTACCTTCCATCTCTCCCCATCTTCCCAACAGCCAGAGAGGCAGATTCGACCAGGAACCCATCCTTTGGGCCCCAGAGAAGTGGCAGGTCCACAGCTGCTTCCCCTTCTCACCACAGCAAACATCAGCTCAGCTCACCGGCAGTGGAGCAGTAAGGAGAGGCTAAAACCCACCATGGCCCTTGCGACATCAGGGTGGAAGTCACCAGCAGGCACACTCACGACGGCCCTGTTCTAATAGTACCCCAACGCCTGCAGTTGCTGCCTTTGCAAAAATCCCGTACTCACTTTTGCACCCCCATCTGACCTTTACAAACCTCTACAGGCCCACATTTACTTAGACAACATTTGCAGAAGAATGTGATACACGAAACAACACTGTCACTGTTACCCAGAAGTAGGCAAACACCAGAATTCAGGAATGGCTGTCATTCTGGGTCATGCCTGTCAAAGGTGTTGAAGCCATGGGTGCGCACGTGAATACACGTGCTGCTGGTTGGAACCCCAGCTCTACCTGTCACTGTGCAGCCCTGGCCACAGGACCAGGCAGCCAGACACTCCTTCATCCAGATGGGGGTGAGCACCGTTCTCTGGGGCTCGTCCTGAGTAATAAGCACCACCACCGGGAACTGAGGATTCCAATAACAGGATGCAGCACACTTGTCCTGAGAACGGGCCCCAGTGCTGCCCCCACCCCACCCCGAAGCAGACACCCACGCACCCGCAGCTGAGCGCTTCCTCCAGATGGACTCTGTCTCCCCAGCTGCCAAGGGGCTGCAATCACAATTTACACAGCCTCCCACGGGGAGCAGGAGAGGCGGGTGCACGCCTGCTGGGGACTCGCCCCCCACTGGCTCCCCGTCTCCACATGCTCGCTCCCTCTCAGCAGCAGACTCTGCGGCTTCTGTGCCAGGAAAGTCTTGGGATGACCCAGCAAGCCCTGCAGCCAAATCCCACTGAGCCACACCTGCTGAAATGTCATCCAGCAACCAGGGGGCCCACACACCTGAGCTCCACCCCCAGAGGCCCTTGCTGGGTTCTCAGAGCCACCAGGCATAAATAAGGAACTCATTAAGTGAGTGGTGGCACCCTAGGGCCTCTCGGGGAGGTGTCCTTTCTGAAAGACAGCAGAGCTACCCGTAGCCAGTCTACGTGGACTTGCAGAGCAGCACCCGTCCAAGCCATCTGGAGCCAGGAGAGGTCATCACTGGCCTCCTGGAAGCACCCTGAGAAGCAGCAGAGGCAGAATGCCAGGAGGACAATTGTTTGATGTTAGTAAGTGGGCTTAAAAAAAAGCTATGGTCTGACTGTGTCCACGCTAGTTCCTGTGTTGACGGTGCTGGGAGGCACTTAGGGCATGAGAACAGCACCCTCAGGAATGGGACTAGCACTTCCACAAAGAGGGAGTCCACGGAGACTGGCCGCTTCCACCACATGAGGGCACAGCCAGAAAGTCGGTGACCACAAAGCTGGCCCTCACCTGGCCTCACCAGAACCTGATCTGGACTTCCAGTCCCCAAAACTCTGAGCAAACAATTTCTATTGTGAGCTGCCCAGCCTGTGGGATTTTGTTATAACAGCATGAAAGGACGAAGACTATTTCTATCACCTTTATTGTAAATGTTGATGGAGAATACATATGGAAACGAATAAAATAGACCCCTGGTGACCTTACCACCCAAAATACCTTTGTTAATGCCTTTCAGGTATATAATTCATTTTTCCTATAAATAATAGATGTAAAACCTGCTTTTCTCGTTCAGCAACACTGAACACTCTTTCCCCCAAGGTCAGCAAAGCTTCTGTTCAAAAGATGCATCCAGCCTCTGCTGGATGCTGAGGTGACGTACAGATTTCTCCTCTCCCCTCTCAAGGTGACCACACCTCTAGGACTGTCCACAGACTGTGGCCCTGCTGTGGCAGGTAGCAGCTGAATCGGGGACCACTCTCAGGACCACGGACAAGGCCTAGCCCGGCACTCTCCTAGCCACCGCCACAGCCTCACTGCTAGGCCCACAGGAGTACCAATGACAAGGAGTCTTTGCTACAGACAGGTGCCAACTCCCAACCCATCACCCCGGCACCACTGTCCCACAGCCCTTATGAGAGCTGTGTGTCCACCCTGCTGCTACCCGGGATCCTACCTTGTTTTTAAAGTACACCTCAATGGGCATGATGAAGCCAGCATAACCCGACTCCTCCACCTTGTAGGGGGGCTCCTTGCACACTGAAAAGAAAGGGAAAGCACCATCAGCTACTGACAACAGTAAGCACATGCCCTGTGCCTCCTCTCTGGGCTCAGCAGGGCTTCCAGGAGGCCAGCTCCCCTGGGAGGGGAAACCCTATGCCCCACTCCACATTGATGGGGTCATGGGGGACAGGAGGAATGGAGCAGAAGAAAGATGACCCCACCACGCCATGGTGGGAGAGCGGGAAGGGGAACAGCCCCAGCTAAGGCAAAGCAGCCAGAGCCAGCCACGGGCCCCACAAATTCAACCAATTCAGTGCAGCGAGCGCAGCTCGGTTTCCAGCTTGGAGCACCCTGGTCTCCCAGCAGGGCACTCTGCTCTGCTGTGTCCACTTCCTTCCATCACCCACCAAACACCTCAACTGAGGCCAGCTCAGGCCAGGAACTTGGAGGCCAGGAGACTTAGATGCCCTGCTCTCAGCTGGGACTCGCCTTTAGCACCTAAAAAAAAGCATTTCCAAGTGACGAGAATAGAGACTCATTAACCCTGGATATGGATGGATGGATGGAAGGAAGAAAGGGAGGGAGAAAAAGAGAGGAGGGAAGAAGGAAGGGAAAGAGACTAGTAAACAGTGAAGTACAAGTAAAATAATCTCCCACAATCTCACCCTCCAGGATGAATTGTCAATGTTTTGACATGTGGCTGTTATTATGCAAGTAACGTGAAAATGTTCTCCCACTTTTAAGAAAAAAATCATAACAGTGCAGACTGGAAGTTCCTGTTGTGGCTCAGTGGTAACGAGCCTGCCTAGTATCCATGAGGATGCGGGCTGGATCCCTGGCTTTGCTCAGTGGGTTAAGAATCTGGCATTGCTGTGGCTGTGGCGTAGGCTGGCAGCTCTAGCTCCGATTTGACCCCCAGCCTGGGAACTTCCTTCCACATGCTGGGTGTGGCCCTAAAAAGCAAAAAAAAAAACAAAACAGTACAGATCTAATCCCCCTTGTCCTCCACCCCTCCCTCTCCAAAAGCAACCACTACTGGGAGTGAGGAAAAAATCCTGCCAACTGTTAAAACCTTTATACACATATGTCTATACTGATTCTTTTTTTTTTTGTCTTTTTTGCCACTTCCTGGGCCGCTCCCGCAGCATATGGAGGTTCCCAGGCTAGGGGTCCAGTCAGAGCTATAGCCTTCAGCCTACGCCACAGCCACGGCAACACGGGATTCAAGCCGCGCCTGTGACCTACACCACAGCTCATGGCAAGGCTGGATCCTTAACCCACTGAACAAGGCCAGGGATCGAACCCGCAACCTCATGGTTCCTAGTCGGATTCGTTTCCACTGCGCCATGACAGGAACCCCATGTACTCTAATTCCTAAGTGGGCCAGAAATTGCTAGAAAACAGTACACGGCACATTATTAAACATGACTTTTTTTTTTTTTTTTTTGGCTGTACCTGCAGTATGCGGAAGTTCTTAGGCCAGGGATTGAATGTGTACCATAGCAGTAACAAAAGCTATAGCAATGATAATGCCAGATCCCCCGGAGTCTCTCGATCCTCTCTGAGCAGAATGAGAGAAGGGGGCCTCTCTGACTGCGTAAACACTTTGCCCAACCCACCGATGTGAGTGCCTGCAGTCTGCCCTTCGTGCTGTGTCAGCCCTGGGCCAGGCACCTGAATACTGGCTGAACTAATCTGCATCCAGGAAGAGGAGTGGAAGCAGAGCATAAGGGCAGCCTGTTCTCATCTGCCAACGGAAGAGGGACGAGTGAGAGGCACAGGCAAGGGGGGACCGAGGACTTGGCCGCACACTCCACCCCTGTGCCCATCTCCTCCCCCGCAACCCAGGGGGCCCACATCAGGGCCCCCTCCAGCAAGGACAGACCTGGCTTCCCTAGGCCTCTGGCCTCCAGGTCACCTACTTCTGCTGAGGGCAGTTATCTTCCCAAGCACATGTGTCACATCTGTTCTTGAAATTTACAAACCCCTTCAGGAAATGGACCCTACTGCGTGTTTCTCAATCTCTCTCCAAAGGCCTATCACACAATGGGCACTCTGGGGCTGAAATACATCTCGACCTGTCAGAGATGGCGTGGGGGGCGGGGAGACACAGGCTTCCAGACAAAGGAGACCAGCACATGCACCGTCCCGCCAGCCTACCTGAGGGCCCTCAGAAAGCAAAGTGAGGCCAATATGATACAAAATAAAGCTGAAAGACACAGTGGGAGGGAGGTGATGTGAGAAGTCAAGAAATTTGTAGAAGGCAGAAAGCTGGTGAGAGCATGCTGGACAAGGAAATAAGATGAAGCTGCAGCCCAGAATGTGGCACAGGCACCACAGGGCAGGCAGGTGCCCCATGGAGGCTGGGGCTGGGAGAGAAGGGAGGAAGGGGGAGCGACTAACGGTGGCAAGGGGTCTTTCGTGGGCTGATGGAAACATTCTGGAACAAGAGTGGTGATGGTTGCACAACTTTATGAACACACTGGGCACAATAAGGGTGAACTTTATCACGTGGGACTAATAGCTCAGTAAAGCAGTAATTAAAAAAAAAAAAAGGCAAACAGATAAGCTGTAATTAAAACAACAGCCCTGGGGATCCCTCCCGCCATCCTCCCAGCACAGGCAGCTTCTCATTTCCTGGAAGAAATCCAGATGGCTCTACATCTCGAGAGGAGAGTCAACTGTCTAGAAGAGGGTAAAGCTCACAGCATGAAAACTGGACCCCGAGTCAAGCCCTCCTCATTCAGGAAATTGGGGGCCCACCGTGCTAACCAGAAGCCCACTGGTAAACAGCCCCACCCCACCTAAACAGAGCACTTGGTAGGAGCTCCCACCTGGACGAAAGAGGCCAAAGAAACAGGAATACTTCGGGGACCACAAGAGAACTTGAGGAAAAGGAAAAATAAAAAAGTCACTGTCCTCAGATCTAGGACATGCCCAACAAATGAAAACAATATACTTTTTTTTTTTCTTTTGGCCACAATCACAACGTATGGAAGTTCCTGAGCCAGGGACTGAATTTGAGCCACAGCTGTGACCTATGCCACAGCTACAGCAAAGCTGAATCCTTAACCCACTGCACCACAGCAGGAACTTCTTTTATTTTTTTTTGGTCTTTTTTGTGCCACACCCATGGCATACGGAGGTTCCCAGGCTAGGGGTCCAATACAACCTGTAGCTGCAGCCACAGCAACTCGGGATCCAAGCCACATCTGCAACCTACACCACAGCTCATGGCAACACCAGGCCCTTAACCTACTGAGCGAGGTCAGGGATCAAACCCGCATCTTCATGGGTACTAGTCGGTTCTGTTAACAACTGAGCCATGACAAGAACTCCGAAAACAAGATACTTTTAAAAAGGAAAACTAGTAAGAAAGGCTTCTTAGATATTACAAATAGAGTACTTACAGTTTTTTAATTCAACAGAAAGACCAAAAAACAAAGCCAAGAAAATCTTCCAGAATGTAGAGCAAAAAGACATTTTTTTAAAGGGTGATGATGGGAGTTCCCATTGTGGCTCAGTGGTTAACCCAACTAGTATCCATGAGGATGTAGGTTTGATTCCTGGCCTTGCTCAGTGGGTTAAGGATCCAGCGTTGCCATGAGCTGTGGTGTACGTCGCAGACATGGCTTGGATCCCGAGTTGCTGTGGCTGTGGGGTAGGCCAGCAGCTGTAGCTCCGAGTCAACCCCTAACCTGAGAGCTTCCATGTGCCACAGGTACTGCCCTGAAAAAACAAAACACAAAGAAATAAAAAATAAAAAAATAAAAGGGTGATGATGTACAGCAGAAATTGACAGAACATTGTAAATCAACTATAATTTTAAAAAAGGAAAAAAATAAAAGGGTGAGAGATGCAAAAAAAAATCAGCAGGTTAATAAATGTCAACAGCAGCTACTATCTATAAAGCACCTACTATGCGCCAGGCAGTATTCTCAGCACTTTATACATTTAACTCACTTAATCCTCCTAACGACCTTATGAAACAGATGCAATTTGTTCTCATTTTACAGATGAAAACAGTAAAGCATAGAGAAGTTATGTAATGAACAACCTAAGAAAGAGAAAAGAGAAAACAGATGGAAAGAAACTGCCCAAGAAATGGAAGAAAACTGTCTGACGCTGAAACGAAGGACACTCAATGTCCAATATGATAAAGAAACAAACAAAAAAGACCCCAGAAACAATGTTATTAAAACATCTAAATCCTTCTGGGGGAGGCGGGGGATAATTCTAAGACAGGCCACCCACAACAGAACGAGAACACAGTAGAATCAGACTTTCCAGAAGAGAGTGAAGAAACACTTTCAAAGCTCTAAGTGAGAGTAATTCTCAAACTAGGACACCATATCCAACTAACCTTCCCCTCAAGTGTGGGAAGAGAAGAATGATACTTCAAACACACCAGGAGTCAGAGTTTATTCCCCACACGCCTTTCTGAGGAAATTGCTTCAGTAATTAATCTCTTGGGATACTTCTTGAGGAACGACTCCAATAAAACAGGAAGATAAACCAAAACATAGGGTAAGAAGACAGTAAATCCCCCCAGGAGAAAAGTAAAGTCCCAGAGTGATGGCTAAAGAGGCAGCCTCGAGAGGAGCCAGTTCTGATCAGGGGTGGAAGAGACCAGAATGAAACATCCAAAGGGGGAAAAAACTCCACTGAATAAACGAGGTGTTGCAGAGGATGGAGGAAAGACGAAGCATCTTTGATGAAGACGAATGATGGAAGGGTGGGAAGAGAAGCAAAGGGTGTTCACAAAGCCACGGGCCAAACATGCAGCCAAGTAAACAGGGCCAAACTTCAACCAAGGTTGAGATAAAGAGCCCATATGACCCTGACATGACCTTGAGTCTTCTTCCTGGAGTGGCCCAGAGTTCAGAGAGGATCCCAACTGGGTCAAGAGTGAAAACAGTCAATACAGTCAGTGCCCTTTGCCAGCTGCCAGCTTCTAGGCTTAATCTCCAGGCCTGGAGCAGAACAACCTTTACAATGTCAAGTGTAGCTCCCAGAAGGAGGGGTGTAAGGTTCGAGTAAAGACGGGGTGCTCCTGCCTTTCTCTTTCTAAGTGGACAGTCAGGAGACCTTGGCCAAAGTTGACGGTGCTGAAGAATCCATTCATTCACTAGACAAGGATTCAGCAAGCACCTACTCTAGCCTTTCAGTACCCGGGACACAGCGTAAACTCTACCACTAGACACAAATCCCTCACTTCCGGGGAGGGCGAGATGGACGAGATAAGTAAGTAATGTATACAACGTCGGAAGATGGTGCTAAGGAGAGAAAACAGAAAAAGGCTAAGAAGACAAAGCTGTACAGGTGAACTGAGCAAAGAAACTACGAGTCAGACTGGTAGCCGGAGGGCCCCAAAGGGTGGAGAACTGAAGGTAGGCCAGCTCCCTCATTCGAAGTCACAAGGACAGATGCTGCAAAATGCAGCACTTAGAAAGGAGGATGGTATAGCGGGATAAGGATCTGCTATTGTCACTGCAGTGGCTCGGGTTGCTGCTATGGCACAGGTTCAATTCTTGGCCCAGGAACTTCCACAAGCCAAAAAACAGTGGCCTTCCCTGCTGAGCCAGAAGTTTCTATTTCTGTAACTTAGGTCATTTCCCCACTAGACAGGAAGACCCGTATTGGCACAGGCCCCCAGTGGGTCCTGGGATGGGCTCCTGCTTGGACCACAGGCCGTGCACATTCTCTCATGACTTGGCCCCGTCCCTGTCCCCCTGGACCGGTGGAGGGGTTGGTAGCCTGGCAGTGGCTCTCCCAGCCCTGAAGCCCTTTTCCAGGAATAAGCCCTTCCCTGCTTTATCAACACATCCATTCAAGAAATATATCATGGACCCCTGTGACATGCCCGGCTTCACATGGGGGCAACCAGCAGGCAGGGCCCTGGTCCCACAGGGCTCACAAGATAGCCTCCAACTTCACTCCAAAGTCCTCATCAAATTCCCTGAGAAGCGTCCTCTACTCCCACACACTCACACCAGTGAGTTCTCGTCTCGCCCCATCAGACAGCCAGGCTACAGGTAACCTGGTGCTTCACAGACGGCAGGCTGAGGGGTGAGGCCAGGAGGGAAGGCAGCAGCGAGGTGAGTGCCTTTTCTGCTTTTTGCCCCACATGTGGCGGTTCTTGGAATGGCATGTCTCATCAAACATGGGCCCAGGAAGCGATTTCCTGCTTACTCAGGGGTGGGCATTAAGTTGCCCCTCCCACCCACAACCACAGGCTCCCTTCTCTGGAGCTCCTCAGGGGCTGAGTCTAGGTAATGACACAAGACACAGTCATCAGCTCCACCAGGGTTTCCCTATGATAAGGCCCACGGCTGAAGGGGAAACAGAAGCGAGGGCAGAGGCCCTTTGCAGGGTCAGAGCAGGGCCTCACCGCATACCCCAGGGTGCAGGCCGGCATCTCACAGGGAAGGGAGAGGGAAGGGCCGGGTGTGGGCCAGGCCTGGGGCACTCACCGCGCTTGGGCTTGGGGAAGCTGTCGTGCAGCCGGAAGACCACCTTCTCCACGAAGTGCTGGATATCGCACTGCTCGGGGCCGCGGACGAACACCATCCAGTCGTGCGTGAACCCCTCCGTGGTGGGCTTCTTGCGCAGTTGGGCGCGGTGTCCCAGCTCTAACTTGACCTGGACAGTGCACTGGACAGAGAGAGAGGCG
Organism: Phacochoerus africanus; assembly: GCF_016906955.1. Classification (NCBI taxonomy): domain Eukaryota; kingdom Metazoa; phylum Chordata; class Mammalia; order Artiodactyla; family Suidae; genus Phacochoerus; species Phacochoerus africanus. Next base: position 72,956,128 of record NC_062547.1, on the reverse strand, counting down.
GGCACGGGGTCAGCGCGGAGCCCCAAGTAGGGGCTGCAGGCTCACGTGGACCAGGCCTATGGACTGGCTTTCCACGTCTCTTCTCCCCAGCAAGCTCACGGGGGTCCCCGAGTCTCCTCCCTACCCTGCCCCAGGGGCTGGGCTCCTGCAGCTCCCTCTGCCTCGGATGCTCTCCTCCACTGCCCATGGCCCACTCCTTCCCATCACTGAGGTAGAGCCTTGACTGCCTCAGGGAAGCCTTCTGTCACCACCCCATCTGAAAGCACCCACCCCACCCCACCCCCATGGCGCTCTTTCTCAGCATTCTCCACTATCAGAGATCCTCTTGCTAATGGTTTGTCCCACGTGCTCTACAGTGGCTCATGGGAATGGCTCCCTGTCTGGAGCAGCAATCCTCAGCAAGCTCTCCTGGAATATGAAAGTGTGACTGTGGTGCAATTATGCCGCCCTTTGGTTCCAGGATCCAAGGACACTAACATCCATGGCTGCTCAAGTCTCTTACAAAAAACGGCACAGTGCTTACACAGAACCACATACACCTTCCCGAATGCTTTAAAGCCCCTCTAGGTCTTTTTTTTTTTTTTGGTCTTTTTGCCTTTTCTAGGGCCGCACCCACGCCCTAGAGGTTCCCAGGCTAGGGATCTAATCGGAGCTGTAGCCACCGGCCTACACCACAGCAAAGCAGGATCCAAGTCGCTTCTGTGACCTACACCACAGCTCACGGCAACACCGCATCCTTAACCCACTGAGTAAGGCCAGGGATCAAACCCGCAACCTCGTGGTTCCTAGTCAGATTCATTAACCACTGAGCCACGACAGGAACTCCAACCTCTAGATTACTTCTAATACCTTGTACAACGTAAGCACTAGGAAAATAGTTGCAGATACTCATAAGTGCTATGGAAATAGTTGCTGGGGCATGACAAATTCAAGTGTTGCTTTTTGGGACTTTCTGGAATTTTTTTTCCCAAATATTTTCAATTTCCCTGTGGACAGGGAACCCACAGATACGGAGGGTGGGCTGTACCTTGTTCTATGACTGAGGAAACTAAGGCTCCAGAGTGAGCTAAGTGGCACATGTGAGGTGGCTCGGCCGTAGGAAGATTCACCCCTTAGCCACTCTGCCATCCTGCCACGCCGGCCAACCCACCCCGGTCTTTGATTACAGTGTTTTCATTTTCTGTTGTCCCACAGAATGCCTCCTGGAGAAGAGTCCCCTGGGGTCACCTGAGTCACCTGCACAATGTTGGCTTTATTTTAAAAACAGAATGATGGGAGTTCCCGTTGTGGCGCAGTGGTTAACAAATCCAACTAGGAACCATGAGGTTGCGGGTTCAATCCCTGCCCTTGCTCAGTGGGTTAACGATCCAGCGTTGCCGTGAGCTGTGGTGTAGATTGCAGATGCGGCTCGGATCCCGCGTTGCTGTGGCTCTGGCGTAGGCCTGTGGCTACAGCTCCGATTAGACCCCTAGCCTGGGAACCTCCATATGCCGTGGGAGTGGCCCAAGAAATAGCAAAAAGACCAAAAATAAAAATAAAAAAATAAAAACAGAATGATGGTTTACAGTGAGAATGGGGGGCAGGTGTGAAGCCAACTGGGGACAGGTGCAGGTGGACCTGCAACCCCCATGGCCCAGTTTCCTTCCTCAGGCACGTGTCTGCTGCTCCCTTGAGATGTGAGCTCACACAAGCCCCATCCCACCAAACAAGCAGCCAAGACACTTAAAAGTTCTCCCACCAGTGATGCTAGCCAAAACCACCCACAGGGACCTACTGTCCACATCCACCCTGGTCTGTAAAATTCTCCCTAGACTTTGCATAGACATAGCCCGATACCTAGTATCCAAACCAAGAATGTTACATAGAAGGCAGAGGCCAAGTGGACACTTGTGCCTAAGTGCTGAGATAACGGCAATGGCCTGGATCCCACACTTCCTTAAGGGAACTCCTCCTCAGGGCACATCAGCCCAGGACCAGGACCAGAAACCTCCTCCTGCACTTTCCACCCTTTTTGTCACCAAATGACCGTGTGCATCCTGGGTGCATCCCGGGTGCATCCCAGGGACCGGCCCCATCCCTCCTGTCTCCCCCGCCCCCCTGCCTCTTCTCTGGGCTCTGAAAGCCCATAGAGACCCGGCCCTCCTGCCACTCCTCTGGCTGCTCAGTCACTGCCAGGAAGCAGGGCAACCAGAGCGCATTGCTGGCTCACCACTCCCTCAGCACACCTCCACAGCCCCACCTGTGCTTCCTCAAGTCTGGGATGCTCCAGGTTTACCACCTTTTCTTCACCCTAAGTCAGAGAGCATGTTGCAGGGCATGCAAGCTTCCCAGATGGAAGTCCCCCGTGCACCTGCACCTGCGCTCACATGCAGAGAAGCTGCTGCTAAGTCGGGGGGGGGGGGGGGGCATGCCTTAGAGGCGGAGAACTCAGAATACACAGGAAACACACAACCCCCACATCCCAGTTCCATCAGACATCAGCCATCTCCATACACACCAGGAATGTCCACACCTCCACCTTCACTCCCAACCTGCAGCCTGGGTGCCCCACACTTACTCACTTCCCTGCTGACTGAAATTCCACTGGCCCTGGCTCAAGCGCCACTCTCTACCAGGCCCTTTCTGATCCATCACCACACTGGAAACCAACCAGATCCCACAGCAGTCTATGCACAACCAACTCGGCAGGGCCACTTCATCCCCAGCCTGCTCCTGACTACATACTGCTGACTCCCCGGGGCCACCTCCCACCCGTCCTTTTAACTCTATTCTAGAACCATGCTGCACGAGGCATCAACAACACTGGATTAAACCAGAGGGGCTTCCCAGATCAGTGCACCCCGAGAAGGAAGGACCTAAGTGACATATAAGGACAGGGTGGTCCTGACATATATGGATGAGCTGGCGGGAGGCTGTGGGTAGTGAGTCAGCTGTGAAAACACAGCAGGAGCTCCCCAATGCTGGCACAGGGCGACATTCCCCTTGGGGTTCTTCAGGAAAAGAGCAGGAACCCCCAGGACCAGTCCACTGGAAGGAGGAGTGGGGATACGGAGAGAGTATTTGTATGCGACCCAACAGAAACAACAGCCAACTATACAAAGGTGATGGAGTCGAGGAGAGAGCATCTGAGTGAAAGTACCCCAGCAACTGTACACTCAAGGCTGAAGACGGAAAGGACAGACAGACAAACAAGCCCGCTGGGAGGCACAAGAGGGAGTGGCTGGAAAAGGAGCCTGAAATGAGACGGGAGGATTGGGAGGACCTAAGGGTGGAGGAGGGGAGACAGGAGAGCCGGGTGGCTGGGAGGCTGCGATGCCCATGGTGGCCAGCAGGGCAGAGCGGGGAGATGGACCCGTCTGAGGGAAGAAATCCCACCAAAAATTGGAGAAAAAGACTGGATGTCTGGATAAACAAGTCATGCTCCAACCAACCACCAGCGTCTATCCGCAGAGCGCTGCTTATGGACAGCGTTCAAGATAAACAAACCCCAACGATATTTACATGATTCGAATAGGCCATAATCACCGCATTCACTTACGAGTGGCTAAGAAACGGCCTTTCTCTTGAACTGTTTCTGCACTGAGGGTTGTGGGGAGGGCTGCAGGTGGGGAACCAGATACATACAATCACAACATGTCGCTGGCCAGCGACTTCTGGGACTTTACAGAGCTAACACCAAGGTGATGGGATGTCCCCTCAGAATCAACTGTCCACCAATCCGGAGTGTAACAATCCTGCTCCAGCCTCGGCCGCCTTCCCGGTATTTCTGATCACGTGGGGCTCCTACCCAGGGCACAGAGCAAGCGGCAGAGCAGTGATTGTGAAAGAAGGGAAGACCACAGTTCCATCTGAGGGGGAAAATGGAAGCGCCAAAAAGACGCTCCGGAGGCCAAAGTAAACAGGAAAGTTCTGAAGCGCGATGGGTAATCTCTGCAGCCGGCAGCCCATGCCCAAAGCTCTGCCAGGGCGGTATCTCTGCCCCAGAGGCTGGTGCCAACTCGGCCTCAACACCCCCAGATCCCAGGTGCTGATGACCGCATACGCCGGAGCACTCAGGAAAGTCTCCCCCCAGTACTGGGATCTTCTAAGAAGAAAAGATGGTGGAATAACACAAATCTGGAGACACTATGTTAGAAATCCCTGATTCAGTAAGACATTCAAGCTACACTGAACTGGAAGCACGCAAAGCTGAGCCCTGGCCAACTACTCCGACTTGTCGAGTCACAGTAATTTATTACATGGCTCAGCCAATTTCAGCTCCGAGGGCACTGCCCCCTCCCTCCTTACTCCACCTGGACTCCTTCTCCGTCCAGCAGACCTGCCTTCTGGGGCCAGACCGAGTGCAGGGTTGGACTGAAGCAGATCAGTTAGCCATTTCCCCAGGAAGGGCGCCTGGCTAGAGAGGTTCACACCAGCTGGGGTAACAGGCTGCCTGCAGAGAAGCATCTCACCTGCCCCACCGGCAGCCTGGAGGCACTCGCAGACCCTGCAGAGTGGAGAGCGGGAGGCAGCTCCAAGGGCCCAGCCTCAGTCACTGGCACGTCCCAGCATCTTTGGGTCCACTTGGCCACCCACTCCCCCAAAAAAAGCCCAGGACAAAGGAGCAATTCCAGGCCTGCCCCAGAAAGAGTTAACTATTTTACTTCTAGGAGTTCCCATCGTGGCACAGTGGTTAACGAATCCAACTAGGAACCATGAGGTTGCAGGTTCGGTCCCTGCCCTTGCTCAGTGGGTTAAAGATCTGGCGTTGCCGTGAGCTGTGGTGTAGGTTGCAGATGCGGCTCGGATCCCGCGTTGCTGTGGCTCTGGCGTAGGCCGGTGGCTACAGCTCTGATTAGACCCCTAGCCTGGGGACCTCCATATGCTGCGGGAGCGGCCCAAAGAAATAGCAAAAAAAAAAAACAAACTATTTTACTTCTGGGAAATCAACCCTAAGACCTGCAAGGGAGGATGGAGAGGGAGTGGCTGGAGGGCTCCAGGGGCCATCTGGGGACAGTTAAGCTTGGGCTGAGGGCCTCAGCTGAGCACTGCCCTCTCTCCAGGCCAACTGGCAGTGGGCGGCTGGAACCCAAGGGCCAGAAGCCTAAGTCCTACGAGCCAGGCAATCGAAGGGCAGCCTCCCCAGCACTCCCTGACCGAGCACGGATCCCTCCAGGTGTGGACTGGGGCAGCCTGGTGCCAACAGCTCCTCCAGCCCCACAGCCCTCCTTTCCCAAATGCGTCCCGCATCCCTCCAACCCTGCCCTCAGTCTGGCCCCAGAAGGCAGGTCTTTAATAACGAAGAGTATCTGTAAGATTTCCCCAGACCTTCCAGTGGGAATTCTCTTCAACAAATGCCCTTTCCTTTGGGAATTGACACTTTACCAAGTGGCGTAATTAGGCCTGAAGTTGGTGACTAATTCCCTCAAACCAACAACCCCTCCCCTCAGGGAGGAAGAGGCTGGGAAGTCTTCTTCCTCAAAGCCCGGACTGGGGCTGCCAGGTCCCACTGGACCTCAGTGGGGTCGTTGGCAACCTGGTCAACATGCCCACAAAGAGGGAAATGAGCTGGTCCCTCGGAGTGACAGCCACACGAGCCCAAAGAAAACGCTCTTCCCAGAACTCTCTCCCTCCAGACCCAGCCAGGAGTTCTCGGGAGCAGCCCCTGAATCAGGGCATGACAAGGACAGGAAAGAGGGCCTCCCTGCCAGCCACTCCTCTCTGGAGGCAGGGACCTCTCACAGTGGCCACAGGAGGCCCTGGTCCTCTAACCCTCAGGGGCGGGTGGCCTGCCCCTGCGCCCTCTTCTAGCTCCATCCAGCCCCATCCCTTGACCCAGGGCACAAGGTTAATGACAAAGGAACAAGGGGCTCAATGAATGTACCTCTGGGAAGTCACTAAGGATAAGCATGCAGAACTTCCATGACGACGTGCAAATACTCGCACAACTGTCAGAGCTGTCGGGGTGCTGGGAAGCCTGACCCTCACCGGCCTGCCAGTGAGGCCTAGGACAAGATATCCATCACCTGGCCTGGCGACAAAGGGAATCATTTCTAGTTGCTTTTATTTAACAAACTGTTGGCGAAGCCAAGAGCAAAACTTGGCGTTAGAAACTGCCATGGACATGAAGGGGAGGAGGACTCTGGTCCCTGCTCTCGAGTACTTTACAACTTCAAACCCTGGCAGGTCACCTTCCCAGGTGACAGCTTCAGAGCTGGGTGGGGAGGCTCCGGTCACTGTCACTGTCACCGTCACCCTCCTGTTAGTGCTCGGCACAGGACGCAGTTCCAGGTTCTCTGTGTGAGGTCTGGGAAAGAGCGGGTGCTCCCCAAGCATCCCCCCAGGCCTCAACTCCTCAGGGGCCTTCCTGAGCCTGCATTTTCCACATCTGTAAAATGGGCCTTCACCACTAGAAACAAACCTCCCTTCCAGAACAACAGAGCATAGTCACCAGTTCCCAAGTCCAAACTTGGGAGAGCCTTCTGAAGGGTTAGCAACTGTGTGGCTTGATGTGTTGGGCACCCACCCCAGGTGCCAGGCCCAATGTTTCTGTGAAGGGAAGACTCCTGTGGGGAACACAACCTCCCAGAGGCCAACACTACTGCCAGCTCCCTAGGCAACCCCTGTCCCCAGAGGCTCCCTCCCCAGCCTCCTTTCCCATCTTTCCCCGCATCTGCTCAGTCAGTAACCATGCCCATTCCCTCCCCACCTTGGAGGTAAATCACACACCTCTCCGCCATGACCCCTAAGGGAGCAAAGATCTGTTTCCCAAAAATACATCACCCCTGCCCCCCTAAAAAAAAAAAAATCCCACAGATGATATTCGTGCAAATACAGACTAAAGGCTGGGGGAGTCAAATAGGTGGGGGTGTGGTCAGGGTGAAGGGAACCAGAAAGACTTTTTTCTGACCATGGAGGAAAGACTTTGATGCTGAGAAGTTGGGAGTCCAAAGCAAAAGGCAGAATCCCCCTTCTCAGCTGAGCCTGAAAGTTCTAGAGAATAAAACAGGAAGGTCAAGAGAATCAGAGTCTCCCCAAGCAACTGGGCCTCAGGGAGGGGGAAAGCCCTGTCGTTCCCCATCACACTGAGGCAGTGACGGGCTTGGGGCACCTAGAGGGGAGAAAAGAAGGCCATGCATAATCCTGCTGGATTCAAAGCGCTTCGCCCTTGCCAGAAGTCATCCTGGACTGCTTACAGCCTGCTCACCTACTTGGATAAAAGACACCATTCTCTCCTGCCTCCCCAGAGGCTGCTGTCCCTGTGAGGAAGGGCCAGAGCCCTGGGCCTCTCCCAAATTTGCATGAGAACACAGCCGGGGATGGGGAATCAGACTACATGGTGGCACATACTTGGCTTTGGGACCACTTTCACTTGCAAATACACGTGCAAGGAGCCAGACCAGCACTGTCCAGGAGCACCTTCTGCCATGATGGAGGTGTTTCTGCACTGCCCGAGGAGGTGGCCGGCACCTCAACAGGGGCGGTTCCTGGGTACTAAAATGTGGCTGGTGCGACTGAAGAACTGATTTTGTGTTTTGGTTCGCCCAAGTTTAAACAGGCACAAGCGCTAGCGCCTGCCACACCAGGCAGTGGCAAGATGGCTCTCTTGGGCCCAGGGAGCTCACCAGTTTGCCCCAGCAAGGCTGCTGTCTCCCAGACTACCACAAAGTGGGAAGGCCGCCCCTCCCCACCACTCCATTTGCACAGATGACAACCGCCCAGCCAGCCAGGGCCCAACACACAAGGGGAAAGGACATACCTGGGCCTGACATCTCTCCCAGGGACCAGCAGTGGGGTGAGTGGCGGGAGCTACATTCAATACCTGTGTGGTGCCCAACAAGACTTTCCCAGGGGCAGGCTTCACTGAAAGTGGACAGCGAGGGTATATTTTGTCTTGTTTCTTAATACAGACTGGAGGTGACAAGCTCTGTCCCTTCAGGGGAAATGAAGTCACACACCACACTGGAGAAATCCACCACTCCACTGCCATAAACCATTTCTTCTTCCCAAGAAAGAGGTAGAGCACCAAGGCTAAAGGGAAATCATGGTGAGGGGGTGCCATGAGCACAGGCCTCAATGGTCCTGCACCATCTCAGGTGGCCAGGATGGGCAGGGGAGAGGTCTCCCACCCCACCCTCAACCCCTGCACCCCGACTGCCACACAGCGCCTCACCAGACAGGGCCGCCAGAGTGGCGCCAGCAGCGAGGGACGCCCCAACCTGCCCTCGCTAACGCTCACGGCGGAGATTTCAGCTGCCACCCCCACAGCCCCACACCGCCTTTCCTGGCCTGGCGCCCCCGCTTCAGGGGCAGCAGGGAAGGATGAAGAGGTAAATGAGCCAATGGTCCTGGGCTTGAGGAAGCGAAGGGGCTTGGGTACCAGAGAGGAGAATGACCTGGGTTTTACCAGGATTGGCTCTGGCTTTCCAGATCAAAGGGAGAGGGGCTGTGGGGAGAGTTTATGGAGGCTGGGGAACACCCAAGGTTCACAGCAAGGTTCTTGGTGGAGGCTCCAAGATGCTGGCGAAGGCAGGGGAAATGGGGTGTGCTGAGGGAGCGGGCAGTGGTCAATGCCACAGCATCAAACTGGCGGATGGTGGGAGGAAGGGGGTGACCCTGAACCTAAGGAGAGAAACAGGGGTTCTGAAGAGACTGGGCCTGTGAAGAGAGGACAACTGAGGTCAGAGGAGACAGATCAAGGAGCTCAACACTGGCGGGGAAAAAAGTGGGGAAGCAAAAAAATTAGAGTCACAGAGGCAAAGAAGGCTCAAGCTGAGAGAAGTAAGGCATTTGGTGTCAAGGGTGTTAGAGCTCCAGGTCAGAGGAGAAATGGCCCATGGGCCCGATCACAGAGAAGGTCTGAAGGTGAAGACACAGTCCCTTGGGTCCCTGGGGTCCAAGAGAGAGTGACCAGGGCCTGAAACCCTGAAGCAGCAGGGTGAGTCAAAGGTCTGAAGAAGCAAGCCTAGGTCCAAAAAGGGGGATGTTCAATGCAGGCCTGGCTCCTGATGGGAAAAGGGTTTGAGGAGAAAGTGATGCTCAGGCTGAGGCAGGGGCAGGATCAGAGGGGAGAGAGGGCTCAGGCCTGAAAGAGGACTAGAGGACAGGTTAGGGTGGGCCTGGGTTCAAGAAAGGAAGAGGCTGCAGATCAAGGTCCCAGGAGTTCTGGGGAGACTCAAACCCCAGCAAAGGCTGAATGATGAGAAGAGGCAGCAGGCTGGGGGGCTCAGGAAGTTTGAGGGGACCCGGGGCCAAGGGTCCAGAGGAGGAAGGAGACACCAACCAGCCCTAGGTTCAGAGAGGAACGGGGGACTGACCGGACCTGAGGAATGAAGGGTCCCCTGCGGGGAGGGAGGCTGCGGGAATTCAAGAATGGGCGGGGGTGCCAAGAGAGGTCCCAGGGGACTCCGGGTCGGAATGGAATCACAAGGGGCGTCCCAGGGGGATGTGGGCCAGGCCGGGGTCCCAGAGAGCGTCCCAAAGGGTTCTGGACTAAAGCGGGGTCACAAGGGACGTCCCACGGGGATCTGGGACGAACCGGGGCTCCGAGGGCAGTCCCAGGGGGCTCTGGGCAGCGGGGGACCGGGGCTTCCAGGGTAGTCCGAGGCGCTTTGACCCGCTGAGGGTCGCGGATGGGGGAAGGGCGCCCCCGCCCCACATAAAGGCCGGGGGAGCAGTGGGCGCGCACAAAGCAGGGCGGGCGGGCGCCGAGCGGGGGCGGGGAGGACAGGACCGAGGAGGGCCGGGCCAGGCGGGCGGGGAAGGGAGGGAGGGAGGGAGGGAGGGGGCCGGGCGGGCGGCGCGGGCTGCGCGGCCGTTCCTCACCTGATTGTCCATGGCTGGCGCCCCGCCCCGCCCCCGGGCCCCGCGTCGCTCGCCGCCGCCGCCGCTCAGCGCCTCCCCGCCGCCCTCATTGTGTGTCAGGCGCCGCCGCCGCCGCTCCCGGCCGCCCGCCCGCCCGCCAGCCCCGCGGAACCGGAAACCACCGCCAGCCCGGGTCGCGCACCGACCGCGGGCCCCAGCCGCCGACTCGGGCCCGCCGCCCCGACAGACAGGCTCCTGGGCCAACTGGCAGGGCGGACGGCCTCTTGAGGGGTGGGACTTCCGGCCTGGCGGGGGCCTGCCGGGCCGCGGTCGGAGGGACGAAGCCCGCAGCCAATGGGAGACCTGGACCGGAGGGGCGGGAGGAGGCAGGGAGGGAGGCGCGAGGCGAGCCCCACAGAGGGGAGCGCGAGGTGTGCGCCGCACGTGGAGGGGGGCGGGGGCGGGACGGGCGCGCCGCGCCTGCGCACTGTGGCCCGCAGGGGGCGCTGCTTAGAGCCCGGAGCATTCCTGGGCCGAGCCTCCCCAGGCGGCGGTAGCCTTGGTGGAGGGTTCAGAGTCTGGGGAGGGATCTCCAGGGACAATTTTCTTTCCTGGCCACGTGTTGCTACTGTGTGATGGAATGACCCTGATCTCTGGAACTGCAGATTAATTTTCCAATCTTGGATCTACATCATGGCCCACCTGGTCATCTCCCTTCTTCCCTTGAGTCTCAATTTGCATCCATAAAATGGGGACCATCAAGATACAGTGTGATGCTAGTTCACGCTAATTTGAATGATACAGATCAGAATCTGCTACGTAAACAAGAGGCTCTCATTTTATCCACGAGATTTATCATCCCGGTCCGTCCAAAACCCCATCTTTAATTTCCCCACTATGACATGCTTTCACCACGACTTGTAAACTGTGTTTAGATCGGTCTTAAACATATTGCCCCATCTTTTTTGGATCTTGTAAGCCACTTGTCTCTTGGGCATTCTGCCTGGGATTTGGGGTCCCTTATGCAGTTATTTAAAATCCCTTCTTATAATTAAAAATCAGGGGTTTGGGGAGTTGCCACAGCGGCTCAGTGAGTTAAGAATCAACATAGTGTCTGTGAGGATGTGTGGGGTTGGGTCCCTGGCATCGCTCAGTGGGTTAAGGATTGCGCATTGCTGCAAGCTTCAACATAGGTCACAGATGACATTCAGATCTGGCATTGCTGTGACTGTGGCGTAGGCTGGCAGCTGTGTAGCTCCAGTTGGAACCCTAGCCAGGGAACTTCTATATGCTGCAGGTTCGTCCCTTAAGAAAGAAAATTGGGGGGGGGGTTGTTTGGCTTCTTTTCCCCCACTCCACTCCTCATTTAAGTATCAGGCAAGGCTTCATTATGTGTTCTGGCTGGTGCCTTGCACTGAGGAACAGCACCAGAAAATTGGTAACTTTGAGAAGATGAAAGTAAGTCCAGACAAATACTCCGAAGAGGGCCAGAGTCATTGCACAGAGTAACACCATGCTTTTTAGTTCAGAGGAGGGTGAGCTGGGGCATGGGGTGTGGAGGTGGTGGTGGGGCGAAGTTTGAGATCATGCTGAGAAAATAAACAGCCACTTTAATGCAAGCACAACTTTAATTTTTTAAAAAATCGTATAACTCGATGTAAGTAGATCACTGGTTCTAAGTGGTCTTTGAACCAGGAGGTTCGGCATCACTGGGAACTGCTAGAAATGCAAATTCTGGTCTCTTGATTTATGGAATCAGAAACTGGATGTGTGGCCAACTGGGGGTGGGGGTGTGTGTGCAGAATTTGTCTCTAACAGAAGCTTTCAGCCAAGAACGTTTACTACGATTGTTGCAAAGAAGAGATTCAGGAACTCAGTCTCCCTGCTACCACCATTAACTCATCTAAGAAATGATCTCTAGATTAGATTGTGAACTGTTGGACATTTTCAAAACAACATTCCTGGACCTCCTACTATATCAGGTGTAACTTTTTAAGCATCAAAAATAATGGGGAGTTCCCGTCGTGGCACAGCAGAAACAAATCTGACTAGGAACCATGAGGTTGCAGGTTCAATCCCTGGCCTCCTTAGTGGGTTAAGGATCTGGCATTACTGTGAGCTGTGGTGTAGGTCACAGACATGGCTCAGATCCTGTGTTGCTGTGGCTGTAGCGTAGGCCGGCAGCTGTAGCTCTGATTCAGTCCCTAGCATGGGAACCTCCATGTGCCATGGGTTCGGCCCTAAAAAGCATAATAATTAATAATAATAATAATAATAATAATGGAAGAGTTCCTTTGTGGTGCTGCGGGTTAAGGATCCAGCATCATCCCTGTAGCAGCTTGGGTCACTGTTGTGGCTCGGGTGTGATCCCTGGCCCAGGGAACTTCCACATGCCACACACATGGCCAAAGGAAAAAAAAAAAAGAATAATGGAGAAACAACCCAGATAGCCATCAGTGAAAGAATGGACAACCAAATGTGGTCTATCCATAAAATGGAATGTTATACAGCCTTCCAAAAGGAAGGAAATTCTGACATGGGCTTCAACAGGAATGAACCTTGAGGACATGATGCTCATTGTAAAAAGCCAGACACAAAAAGATAAATACCGTATGATTTCACACACATGAGGTCCCTAAAGGAGTCAAATTGATAGAGACAGGAAGTAGCTGGTGAGGCCAGGGACTGGGGGGATGAGGAGTGAGTATTTAAAGGGAACAGTGTTTCAGTTTGGGAAAATGGGAAAGTCCTGGAGATGGACGGTTGCCCTACAATATGAATGTACTTAACACAACAAAAGTATGCACTTAAAAATGGTTAAAATGGCAAATGTTATGTTATATATGTTTTTACCACAATTTTCAAAAACTGGGCCATTTGACACTGTGAACATAGAAATATCCATGAGTCCATAATGATATTAATACAACAAAGCATATTTGCCACCTTTGAAGGTGACAATTGTATAAACTCCTCGCTTACCAAGGCTTTACAGCATGAAACCAGCCCCAGTTGATGAAGAAAGAAAGCCCTTTTTGCAGAAAAATGCCAGCCAATAATGTTGAAAGGATGACAGGAAAAATAACTACCTTGAAACCCCTAATGAAGTAATCATTGCAGACAGGAGTCATTTATGGGAGTTCCCTGGTGGCTCAGAGGGTTAAAAATCCGATGTTGTCACTACTGCAGCTCGAGTCACTGCTGTGGCTTGGGTTCAGTCTCTGGTCTGAGAACTTCAGCTGCCATTGGCAGGCCAAAAAAAAAAAAAAAAAAAAGTCATTAATGGACACTAAAACCATTAACTGAAATGTTGATGGGAGCCTGAAGAGTACCATGTCCACCAACGATCTCCTCACAGATTGCCTGCTAGATGCAAAGAGGGAAAAAATAACTTTCCCATGGAAGCGTCATACTGTTGCCACCTTAGTTCAGTGAATACTTTTAGCAGGTGAGTAGGGAGACAAGCAGATGCCAAGCTCCTGCTAGGGCACAATGGGAAATACACAGCACTCGAAAATAAGTGTTCTTGCTCCCCAAGTTTAACTTGAATTGAATCATACCTGTAGTTAGTTTACAAGAGAAACACAAGGAATAGAGGAACATGGGAGATGACAGCATGAGAAGCCATCAGTCAAATCCAGAAGGTGGAGTTCTCAACAGTCTGAATTTTTCAGATCAACAGGATGGGAGGAAAGAGACGAGGACTACCCAGAGTTGACAGAGATGGTGTCGGGGGTTCCCCAGTGGCCTTGTGGTTAAGAATTTGGTGTTGTCACTGCTGTGGGCTTGGGTTTGATACCTGGCCCAGGGAACTTCCACATGCCACAGACTGGCCAAAAAAAAAAAAAAAAAGCACATTAAAAAATTTTTTTTAAGAAAGAAAGAGATGATGTCACAACCAAATGCTATATAGGGTCTTTCATTGGATCTTGGCTTTGAACAAAGCAGCTACATCAACTGGGGGAATTCGAACTTGACTTAGATTAAATTAGATTTTGAATTTTTAACATGGATGGAGCTAGAGATATCATATGAAGTGAAGTAAGTCAGACAGGGAAAGACACATATTATATGATGTCCCTTATATGTGGAATCTAAAAAAATGATTTAAAAAATGAACGTATTTACAAAACAGAAACAGGCTCTCAGACTTAGAAATCCAAAGGGGAAAGGTTGGGGAGAGGAATAACTAAGGAGTTTGGGGTTAACACATACACACGACAATATATAAAATAGATAATCAACAAGGACCCACTGTATAACACAGGGAACTCTACTCAGTCTTCTGCCAGAACCTATATGGGGAAAGACTCTGAAAAAGAATGGATATTCGTATATGAATAATTGAATCACTTTGCTGAATACCTGAAACTAACACAACATTGTAATCAACCATACTCCAATATAAAATAAAAATTAAATTGAAAAAAAGAGAGGTATGTTAAAGTCTAAAAAGTAAAACAATAAAATTTTATTTGGTTAGCTGTGATCATGGAATTATGATTGTGTGGACAATGTCCTTATTTTATTATTCTTTTGGCCATACCCACAACATGTGGAAGTTCTGGAGCCAGGATCAAACTCACACCACAGCAGCAACCTGAGCTGCATCAGGCACAACACTGGATCCTTAACTCGTTGTACAGCAAGGGAACTCCAAAATGTCCTTATTTTTCTAGACATGCACAGGGGTGAAGTACCACCAGGCAAATTGCCTTTAAAATACATTAATTTAAGAAATAGATGACACAAATATGGCAGATGTTAAGAATTGTTTAGTCTAAATGATGGGTGTATGGGATTTCATCAAACTGGTCTCTATACTTTTCTGGATGTGGGAAATTTCTCTAATAAAAGTAAAAAATTTTTAAATGCATCCTTTGCCTAAAACAGAACAACGGTTTGCCTTCCTCTGAGAGGTAAACAGAGGGCTGCTCCTTTTTCTCATTAGTGTGGACGTGTCATAGCCAACACCTGCTGTGAACAGGTTCCAGAGGACAAATTTTAAACTGACTTCATCCTCATGATACCAAGAGGTAAACCCATTTTACAGGTGAGGAAACAGGCTCAGAGGAGTTGAAATGCTGAAAGTCCCATGCTAAACCATGCTAAATATATGGCAGAGCCAGGGACCTGCCGAGAGTCCACAGCTACAAATTTGCCACCCTGTGTCTTCACTTAGTGCCTGCCAGCAGCCTCCCCCACAAGACCATCTGTATATGTTTCCTGAATAAGGAAATCTGGGAAGACTTCCTGATGGTGGGGGGCATGGGGCAGGATTGAAGCTGAGACTTGAATTGCATTGAAGGTGAATTCTGAGGGAGGGAGAATGTTTAGACACTAAGTTAGAAGGTGAGATTGTGTACAGCATCGCTCTGGTTGTTGCTGCCCAACAAACCACCCTAACCTGAATGACTCAGAAAATACTCTTCGTGTATTGTTGGGACCCAGTGACCTTCAGAGATTCTAGTTTCATTAGGCTGAAGTAAGACAGGGCCACCTCTGCTGCCCCATTTTTTTTAAGTTCAGCTGCAGATTCTCATGTGCAGCTGGCTGTTGAGAATCACTGAGCTACAGTTAATAACACGTTTTGTTGTTATTGTATCCAGTCTTGTGGTTATTTTGATCTATGACAAATGACTTCTTGAAGTGACACAATGTTTCCTATTTACATCAGTGTGAGCAAAGGGGGTTTAAAGAACATAAAGCAAAGAGTCATTTGAGCCTTGTGGCAGAGTGCAGGCTTGATACAACTGATCCTGATGTTACAAGAAACTGCAGTCTGCAGGGCTTGGTAGGAATGGCTGGTCCCTGCCCCTCATGATACGAACTCCCTAAGGCTAGAAAATCTCTCCAAAACGACCCACTCACCACACCAGCAAGTTGGTGCCTGTGTTGGTTCCTCTCCATGGGGGCTCCTCCATGGGGTGGCTTGGAATTCCTCACAGTATGGTGGCTGGGTTCCAAGAATGAGTGTCCCAGGAAAATCAGGAGACAGCTGTATCATCTTGGATGAACTAGCCTCAGAAGTCACATGCAGTCACCTCCACCACAGTCTAAGCCCACCCATATGCAAGGGCTCCTTCCCAAAAGAGCATAAAGGTCACATTATAAGAAGAACTTGTGGACGGGAAGATATATCACTGCAGTGATTTTGGGAAATATACCACCTTCCATAGTCACTAAGTCTGATCTCAGAAAACCAGATCCTGGGTAATGACAGATGATAATAATAAACTTTCTTTAAATTACTATAAAATAAAGTCCTGTGCTAGGACTTCCCACTGTGGCACAATGAGTTCCGCGATGTCTGTGCAGCACCAGGATGCAGGCTCGATCCCCAGCCTGGCACAGCGTGTTAAAGGATCTGGTGTTGCTGCACCTGTAGCATAGGTTGAAACTGTGGCTGGGATCTGACCCCCGGCCTGGGAACTCCATAAGCTGAGGGGGGGCCAAAAAAAAAAAAAAAAAAAAAGGAAAGCCCAGAATCCAAATAATGACATCCAAGTTTCCAGATGAGGACAGAGAAGCACAGACCCCAACCTCTTACCATCTCCCCATTGCTCATGCTGCTCCCTATGGTTTTCTCTCATTCAATGTTCCTCATTTTTTTAAATTAAAGTATAATTTATTTACAATGCTGTGCCAATTTCTACTGTAAAGCAAAGTGACCCAGTCACACACATACACACATTCCCTTTCTTATATTATCTTCCATCGTGGTCTTTCACAAGTGATTGGATATTGTTCCCTGTGCGGTACAGCAGGACCTCGTTGCTTATCCATTCTAAATGGAATAGTTTGCAGCTACCAACCCCACACTCCCCATCCATCCCACCCTACTGTTTCTTCCTTTCTTTCTTTTCTTTCTTTCTTTCTTTCTTTCTTTCTTTCTTTCTTTCTTTCTTTCTTTCTTTCTTTCTTTCCTTTCTTTCCTTCCTTCCTTCCTTCCTTCCTTCCTTCCTTCCTTCTTTGTCATTTCTTGGGCCGCTCCTGTGGCATATGGAGGTTCCCAGGCTAGGGATCAAATCAGAGCTGTAGCCACCAGCCTATGCCAGAGTCACAGTAACACGGGATCGGAGCCGCATCTGCGACCTACAACACAGTTCAAGGCAATGCCGGATCCTTAACCCACTGAGCAAGGCCAGGGATCGAACCCGAAACCTCATGGTTCCTAGTCGGATTCGTTAACCACTGAGCCACACGGGAACTCCACCCTACTGTTTCTTGATCACACGAGATGCCCTCCCACCTCCACATCTTTGCATGGCTCTTTCCTCTGCCTGGAGCCACCTCCCCCTAGATACGGCCTTGGCTCACCCCTTCACCTGTTCCAAGTCTTGCTCAGGAGTTCTCATCCTGCTGCAGCAGAAACGAATATGACTAGGAACCATGAGGTTATGAGTTTGATTCCTGGCCTCCCTGAGTGGGTTAAGGATCCGATGTTGCCATGAGCTGTGGTGTAGGTCACAGATGCACCTCTGATCTGGTGTGGCTATGGCTGTGGCTGTGGCCGCCAGCTAGAGCTCCGATTAGACCCCTGGGAACCTCCATATGCTGTGCGTGTGGCCCTAAAAAAAAAAACCCCAAAAGCGAAAAAACAAGTCTTTGCTCAAATTATACCTTCTCATCTCAACGAGACCTCAATGACCACTTCATTTAATCCTCCACCCTCGAGTTCCCCAACCTTCCTCACCCTACACTAATTTTTTTTTTCTTTTTCCACCACAGCACTTATCACCTCCTTACACATATTTACTTGTTAAATCTATTGCCTAGCTCCCCTGGCTAGAATGGAAACTCCAAGAAGTCAGGGGTTTCTGGCTTGTTTGATAATGTTTCCTAAACACATTGCCTGGCACATAATAGCTACTCAATAAATATTTGTTGCGTGACATGAAATAATGCTGAGCCACAATGTGAGAGGGCTAGTTCCTTATCATTTCTTTTAGCTTTTTTTTTTTTTTTGGTCATGCCTCCAGCATGTGGAAATTCCTGGGCCAGGGACTAAACCCACACCACAGCAGTGATCCAAGCCACAGCAGTGACAACACTGGATCCTTAACCTACTAGGCCACAGGGAACTCCTTCACCTCCTTTCCTCCCTGAACCCCCCCCCCTTTCTTAGGGCCACAACCGTGGCATATGGAAGTTCCCAGGCTAGGAGTCAAATTGGAGCTGCAGCTGCTGGCCTCCACCACAGCACAGCAATACTGAATCCAAGCCACATCTGTGACATACACCACAGCTTGGGGCAACACTGGATCCTTAACCCACTGAGCGAGGCCGGGGATTGAACCCACATCCTCGTGGATACTAGTCAGGTTTCTTACTGCTGAGCCACAATGGGAACTCCTCCTTTTTAAAAATTGAAGTGTAGTTGACTTACAATATTATATTGCTTTCAGATGTACAACATAGTGATTCAATCTTTTTATAGCTCACACTCCATAGAAAGTTATGATAAAATAGTGGCTATATCTCTGTGCTCTACTTGTTCCTTGTAACTTATTTTATACTTAGTAGTTTGTACCTCTTCACCTTTCTTAATCCCTTTCACCTATTTTGGTCCTCCGCCACAACCCTTCTTTCCCCTGCTAACCACTAGTTTCTTATATGTATCTCCACCCTGCCTCTGATGGTTTTTAAAAAATTCATCTGAGGATTCTCATGTGCAGACTTGGAGTTCCCGTCGTGGCTCAGAGGTTAAGAACCTTGGAGTTCCTGTCATGGCTCAGTGGTTAACTAATCTGACTAGCATCCATGAGGATGCAGGTTCAATCCCTGGCCTTGCTCAGTGGGTTAAGGATCCGGCGTTACCGTGAGCTGTGGTGTAGGTCACAGACCTAGCTCGGATCCTGCATTGCTATGGCTGTGGCGTAGGCCAGAGGCTATAGCTCCGATTCAACCCCTAGCTTGGGAAGCTCCATACAAATGCCAAAGGTACAGCCCTAAAAAAAGCCCCCCCCCAAAAAAATCACTGACCTACATAGGATTAAGGATTTGGCGTTGTCACCACCAGGGTCACTCCTGTGGAGAGTGTTCAATCCCTGACTGGGGAATTTCCACATGCTTCAGGCACAGACAAAAAAAAAAAAAAAAAAGGAGAGGAGTTCCGGTCGTGGCGCAGTGGTTAACGAATCCCACTAGGAACCATGGGGTTGCAGGTTCGGTCCCTGCCCTTGCTCAGTGGGTTAACGATCCGGCGTTGCCGTGAGCTGTGGTGTAGGTTGCAGATGCGGCTCGGATCCCAAGTTGCTGTGGCTCTGGCGTAGGCCGGTGGCTACTGCTCCGATTCAACCCCTAGCCTGGGAACCTCCACATGCCGCGGGAGCGGCCCAAGAAATAGCAACAACAACAACAAAAGACAAAAAAGACAAAAAAAAAAAAAAGGAGAGAGAGAATCACTGAGCTGCAGTTAATAACACTTTTTGCTGTTACTGTATCTAGTTTTGTGGTTATTTTTGATCTTCTGGAAGTGACACAATGTTTCCTATTTAAATAACTCAGTGCCAGCAAAGGCAGTAGATTCAAAGAAACAAAAAGTAAATAGTAAATTGAGCATTTGCCAGAACGCATGATTGCTACATGTTATCCTGATGTTACAAATGATGAAATTGATACACAAGCCCCACGGACTAGAAAGTAACATTTTGGACTTGGGGAGTCTAGCTTCCCGGCTGTAACTAACTGTGACCTTAGGTCTCTACCGCCCTCTAGTGGCTCAGTTTATTTGCACCCAAAGGGAGGACTTGGATATTTATTTCTCCTACATTTCACCTTTTGATGGTTCAGATTTTCCAGATTTTTTATTTTTGAAATCCTCTTTCTGGCTTCCAGCATGTTCCTTGTACCTCCCAGTTTCCTGATAGCCACAAAGAGCGATATTGAATAAGATCAAACTGAGCCTAGTGGGGTGTTGCAGACCTACCCCAGATTAATGTCAACTCAGAGCAGACCTTGAATATCACGGTGAGGCACTAGACCCTTATCCCACAGGCAATGGGGGGATAGGAATGGCTTTGGAGCAGACCAAAAATATGTGCAACAAGGCTTTTCCCCCTAGAAAAGGGCACTACACTGGACATTTGTGATTCTCTCCCTCTGAGCATCATCCTCCCCCCATTTTTTTGGCAATAGTTCCTGATTTGAGGGCTCCCTCCAGTGCTAATGTGAGCCCATATGTCACCTTTGTGTGAGTTTTCAACTGTCAGCCCTGATGGGAGGATACCAACTCATGACAGGGCATAAGGTTTGAGAGGAATTCAACTGTGACTGGCTCCCTCTTCTCCCTATTCAGACCCATAGCCAGAGTGAGGCTCCCCTCCCTCCACAGAGGAAGCACGTGCCCAAGCCCAGCCAGCCAAAGGGCTGCGTCCTTCTGGCTACTGGGATTGGTTGAGAGGGGAGGAGAGGAATGACCTAACACCAGCCAAGTGTGACTCTGGGAGATTTATTAAATTTTAATTGAGGTAAAATTCACATAACATAAAACTAACCATTAACCATGGTAAAGGGTACAATTCAGAGGCATCTAGAACCTTCCCAATGTAGAACAATTATCACCTCTAGTTTTTCCAGGACATTTTCTTCAACGCCAAAGGAAACCCTATGCCCTTAGCTGCCCTTAGCAGTCACTCCCATTCCCTCCTCAGCCCCCAGCAACCACTAATCTCCTGTCTGGATCCAGCCACACCTGCAGCCTGACCCTTAATGTCAAAGTATATATGCTGATTATCCTTCTGTTATTTCAGCCAGCTAGAGTTGAACATTTTGTCCTTTGCCACCAAGTGTCCTCCATGATGGAGACTGGGACTTGCCAAGGTCACATGGTTAGAGTCACAAACTGGATGAGTACCTAGACCTCCTTCCTACCTACCTGCTGCCTCCATGCCCCAAGAGGAGGGTGTGCGGAGAGGTTAGCAGGATCCCAGAGACAGAAGCTGCAGACAAATCATGGCCATGCATTTAAGGAGAGATGCAAGGGGGACAGGAGGCAGATAATTTTCTATTTGCCCCCAGAAGACTTTGAAGTTCTTAATCATTAGGGTGTCAAATGCTCTTTAGAGAAGATCATGGAAGCACAGCTCTGCTCCCCACTAAAAACACCAAGACACAATATTTTGCAGACAATTCACCAGTCTGCAAAAACTCACGACCTCTCCAACGCCTCCTCCCCCCGCCACAATATATCATGGGGCCATGGATGAAAAAGACATTCTGGTTTTCTTCAAGAAAGTCAGAAGAAACCAGAAGCAGAGGACCTAAGATCCAAGTACAGTCTTTCTGCTGACTCACTGTGGTGCAGGGAATTGGGGGGAAGGACAGACTGGGTTCAAGTCCAGGCTGTGTGGCCCTGGGCAAGTTGCTTGTCCTCTCTGAGCACCATCTCTACTCTTGTCTATTTTGGGAGGGGTATTAGTTTCAACGATGCATATCATGGGCATGTATATATGAATGGCCACTCCCATTTCAATGTCCCCTTCTCTCCTGCAGGCCAGATGGGCTTGCTAACTCCTTTGGAGTGATGTAATCCAGGGGCCAAATGACATGCCCAGATAACCATCTTTTGCAGAAAATGACAAGTGGTCCATTGATATTAAAACCCCTCCCGGACCCCCAGAATAAGAACCTCTTGCTACGAACTCTCCCTCATTTACTAAGTTCCAACAACAGCTTTCTGTTGCTCCAGTTCATTTCAACTCCAGGAGTTTCACACCTTCCATTCCCTCTGCCCAGAATGGTCTTGCCCAGCTCTTGGTATGGCTGGTTTCCTCTTGTCCCTGGGGGCTCAGCTAGAAAGTGCACCACCCACCGATCACCCATTTGAAAGGGCTGCTCCCCCACCCCACGGCCTCTGGAACATCATCATGCTTTATCTTCTTGGCAGCACCCATCAGTAACTGGAATTGCCTTGGTTGTGTGTATTTTTATTTATCTAATGTGTGCCACTCATTAGGGCAGGGACTTTGCACATCTTTGTTGTCTTATATCCTCAAGGGCTAGTGTCAAATATATGGCAGGAATCCAATATATGTTGTTGAAGAGATGAATGAATGAGTAGGTGGGAAAATAGGCAAATGGAAGTATGATTGAACTATCTGGATGGATAAATGAATAAATAGATGGCTAATAATGGATGGATGAATGGATGGGAGATGGATAAATAACATTCATGAATAGATAGAAGGATAAGTGAATATAAACAGATGCCTAAATATAGACGGATCAATGGGTGGATGGATGTGGTGGATGGATGAGTGCATGAGTAGAAGGATGCATGGATGATTCAATGAATGGATGATACATTAATGAATGAACAAGTAGATTTTAAAATAATAGATAATAGGGTAAAAGAATGACTAAATTAATTAATGGAAGAGTAAACTAAAGGATAGATGGATGGTTCAATGAAGAATTCAAAAGATGGGAGTTCCCATCGTGGCGCAGTGGTTAACGAGTCCGACTAGGAACCATGAGGTTGCGGGTTCGGTCCCTGCCCTTGCTCAGTGGGTTAACGATCCAGCATTGCCGTGAGCTGTGGTGTAGGTTGCAGACGCGGCTCGGATCCCGCGTTGCTGTGGCTCTGGCGTAGGCTTGGCAGCTACAGCTCCGATTCAACCCCTAGCCTGGGAACCTCCATATGCCGCGGGAGCGGCCCAAAGAAATAGCAAAAAGACAAAAAAAAAAAAAAAGAATTCAAAAGATGGATGAATGGAGTTCCCTGGTGGCTTCGCAGTTAAGGATCTGTTGTCACTGCTGTGGCTCAGGTCACTAGTGTGACACCAGTTTGATCCCTGACCGTGGAATTTCACTTGCCATGGTCATATTAAAAAAAACTATTGAATGGATGAATAGATGGATAAATTAATGTGTGCATAGGTGGATTGATATTTGCCAGACTCCAACACCAAGCACTTCAGATACATTATCTTGTTTTATCACCACAGAAATTTCATAAAGGAAGGCATGCTTCCATTTTACAGACAAGGTGCCAGCATTTCAGAGGTAGGAAAAATCCCTCCCCCTGAATTATGCAAGCAGGCAATGGTGGAGCAGGCTTCAAACTTATACCTCCCCAGCGTGGAAACCACCCTCCCCACCTCCCCTCACTCTGAAAGCCCAGACCGGCCACTCCAGCTCCCCTCCCAGTGCCCATGCCCTGACAGCACCCAGACCACCCAGACCACCCAGTCCAGGCCTCCACACTGCCCCACTGTCCACCAGTGCGATAGCCCCAAGTCCGTGGCAGCACCTGGGAGCGCTGTGAGCATCTGCGAGGTCTCTGCACACACATGTGAGTGAAGAACGAGGGGACTGGAAAGTGTGTCCATTCTCTGGGATGGCCCCCAAGTGCCAGGGACACTGTCTGGCCAAAGCCAGGTCCAGAGAGTTTGGTAGTGACCGCCACAGTCTAGAAATTGCCCGGGGAGCCAAGCCCCGCCTGAGGTCATTCCCAGTGGATGTCACATCATCACAGCACAGGTGATCCAGCCCCACTGAGGCATGTTGACAACAGGGAAGCAGTGAACACAGAAGAGGAGGTGGAGGGATCAGGGGCAGGTGGTGGAGGGGAACTTGGCCAGGCAGCCCCCCAGGTTCATCAAACTACTGCGCCCAGAGATCGTGAAGTCCCTGCATTGGGGGTGGGGCTCCCTAGGACAAGGAGGATGGGGAAAGGGAGCTGGAGGAAGGAAATACTAGGGTCCCTCTGTCTCCTGACTCAGGCCACTCTCTCGACAGAGGCGGGGGAGTTCCCTGGTGGTGCAGCAGGTTAAGGATCTAGCGTTGTCACTGCAGCGGTGCTGCTGTGGCAAGGGTTTGATCCCTGGCCTGGGAACATCCACATGCCAAGGGAGCAGCCAAAAAAAAGACAAAGAAACAAAGACACAGGCGGGAGTTCCTGTCATGGCTTAGTGGTAATGAACACGATTAGTATCCATGGTTCCATCCCTGGCCTTGCTCAGTGGGTTAAGAATCCAGTGTTGCCATCGCCATGAGCTGTGGTGTAGTTCACTGATGTGGCTTAGATCTGGTGTTGCTGTGGCTGTGATGTAGGCCGGCAGCTGCTGCTCCAATTTGACCCCTAGCCTGGGACCTTCCATACACCGTGGGTGTGGTCCTGAAAACAAAAACAAAAACAAAATCACGCAGGTGGTTGGGTAGTAAGAGGCTGGCAGATCTCAGCAGCTCTTCTCGTCATCAGTGACCTCCAAGTAGGGCAGCCCCACTGGCCAAGTGTCCCGAGGCCAGTATCGGATTTTGAGAGTTTCATGTGGCATCTCGTACCTGGCGTCCACCAAGGCCATGGTGACCATGCCATAGGGGAAGGTGATGCTGATGAGCACGTGCCTGTGGGACAGGGTAGGGAGGGTACAAGATGGCCCTGCTGCCTGCTGGATGCCCTGTTCCCACCTCAGTCCTTTCCTCACCCTCAGGGATGTTGACCATCTAACGAGAGCTCCTGGATATGACTTCCTTTTTTTTTTCCTCTCTCTTTCTTTTCTTTTCTTTTCTTTTCACAGCCACACTTGCAGTATATGGAAGTTCCCAGGCTAGGGGTTGAATCAGAGCTGCAGCTGCTGGTCCACACCACATCCACAGCAACACCAGATCTGAGCCTCGGCTGTGACCTACACCACAGCTCACAGCAACGCCGGATCTTTAACCCACTGAGTGAGGCCAGGGATCAAACCCATACCCTCGTGGATATTAGTTGGGTTCTTAACCTGCTGAGCATGACAGAAACTCCTGGATCTGACCTCCTGATTACAACCACCTCCTCCACACAGACACACAGACACACACACACGTCCCAGTATCTGTGCCTTCCCCACTTGCCCCTCAGGTTCCTGCTCCAAGCTTTGGCATCTGCCATTTTCTGGGTTTGGGGCCCACAGTCACAGGACAGGTGCTTACCAGATGCTGTGCAGGTAGGAGAAATTAATCCACTGCCAGAAACTGCAAAGCAAGCGGTCGCTGACCCAGCTGGTCAATGCAAAAGCCCAGAAAATCACAGAGACCTCAATTACATGCCGAAGCTCCTTGTTTCTGGTCCTAGGGAAGGAAGCACAGAGATCAGAGCCTGACTCAGGTTGCAGAGCCTGAAGGGGCTCATGGGAAATTCCTCTGTCCAAGGAGATGACGCTGGACAGAGGGATGGATCATTGAGGGGGTGAGAGAGGAGGGGGCCCCTCTCGGTGCTAACACTTGCTGAGCATTTACAGGGTGCTGGGTCCTCAGAGCTATGCTGTTATTCCCATTTTGTAGATGAGAAGGCTGAGGCTTGCAAGATTAAGTAAGCCCCAGCCCCACCCCAAGGCCACACAGCTAGTAGGTAGGGTCTGAATCAGTTTTATAGAAATGCAGAATTCTGTGTTTGTGTCTTGGGGTGTAAGTGTGTGTGTGCACCTAGTGGTCTGTGCATGAGAATCTATGTCTGTGAAGCTGTGAGAATGTACATGTCAGTATGTGGGAGGGCACAGTCTTCTGAACGCCATGTCTTGGGACACCTTGAGATTAGAATCTGTGGGAGTTCCCCGGTGGCCTAGGGGATAAGGATCTGGCATTGTCACTGCTGTGGCCCAGGTCACTGCTATGGTGTGGGTTCGATTCCTACTCCAGGAACTTCTGCATGATATGCGCAGAGACCAAGAAAAAAATATTAGGATCTGTTTCCCCAACAGCAGAGTTAACCCACTGCCCTTATGAAAGAGCATATCAGGGATTAATGAAGGAGTAGCTCCTTTATGGGTACAGCTTAAAATGGGACAGTTTGGGGAGTTCCCGTCGTGTCTCAGTGGTTAACGAACCCGACTAGTAACCATAAGGTTGTGGGTTCAATCCCTGGCCTCGCTCAGTGTGTTAAGGATCCGGCATTGCCATGAGCTGTGGTGTACGTCGAAGACTTGGTTCAGATCTGGCGTTGCTTGGCTGTGACATAGGTTGGAAGCTGTAGCTCTGATTCGAACCCTAGCCTGGGAACCTCTATATGCCGCAGGTACAGCCCTGAAGAGACAAAAGATAAAAAAAATAATAAAATAAAATAAAATGGGACAGTTTGAACACCAAAAAATTTTTTAAACTTAAATAAAGGAGTGAGAACTGGTGAATTTTTTTTTTAATTATTTTTTAGGGCTGCACCTGCAGCATATGGAAGTTCTTGGGCTGGGGTTAAATTGGAGCTGCAGCTGCTGCCCTATGCCACAAGAACACAGGATCCGAGCCACATCTGCAAGCTACTATACCACAGCTCATGGCGATGCTGGATCCCTGACCCACTGAGAGAGGTCAGGGATTCAACCGGCATCCTGATGGACACTGTGTCGTGTTCTTTTTTAACCCATGAACCACAATGGGAACTCCCAGAACTGGTGAAATCTTTATAATAAAGCCTGTGGTCTAGTTAACAGTAGTGTCCCATGGTCAATTTTCTCCTTTTTTGAGGCTGTACTAAGGTTACATAAGATGCTGCATGGGGGAAGCTTGGGAGGGGTGGGGGGATCTGGTTGAAGGGTACACAGGACTCTACTATTTTTGCAACTTGCTGAGTTGAGTCTGCAATTATTTCAAAATAAAAAGTTAAAAATACAGCATAGTGATTGCAATGGATTGAAACACTTCAGAGATATAAATGTCCATGAATTGACAAAAATACTTAGAGAAAGAACAACTTCATTGGTCCCGATTAGAGATGGCAAAGGCACCAACTCGTTACGCTGGATGTTGATTTTTAAAAGGGAAGGAATCAACGCTGTGTCCTGTCTCTCCTGTCCAAGTTGTGTTTCAAGGCTGATGAGCCAAAGTCCTATCCGGATGGACAAACTCCAGGTAATCAGAGCAAAAGGAATAAGACAACCTGAAAATCACCCTTTTGCACCCTCTCCTGAGATCACAGATGGAGGTGAGGATTCCTACTGCTGGAATCAGTAGGTGAAAGGTCAGTAGAAAACTTTAGGAGTTTCCGTTGTGGCGCAGTGGTTAACGAATCCAACCAGGAACCATGAGGTTGTGGGTTTGGTCCCTGCCCTTGCTCAGTGGGTTAACGATCCGGCGTTGCCGTGAGCTGTGGCGTAGGTTGCAGACGCAGCTCGGATCCTGCATTGCTGTGGCTCTGGTGTAGGCTGGTGGCTACAGCTTTGATTAGACCCCTAGCCTGGGAACCTCCACATGCCACAGAAGCGGCCCTAGAAAAGGCAAAAAGACAAAAAAAAAAAAAAAAAACTTTATAGCCAAGAACCTGGCTGACACCATCCAAATCCACCTACTGATCTTAGCATGAAATGTGGGACGACCACTCATCATGGGGTCTCAGTGAGATGTAACAAGGAGCACCTAGTGCCACACATGAAATGATAAAAAAAAAAAAATCTAAATCTAGCTCTATTAATTTGCAGGAAATTAAAAAAAAAAAAAAAAGACACCACAGGAAACAGTCAACCAAACCCAGAATGCAGGTTGTACCACAGGACAAATGATCAAGTGTCTGTTATCAAATCAGAGGTGTGAAGAAAGGGGGAGGAAAGGAGGGAAGGAGGGGCTGGTATGAAGTGAAGATCTGAGAGGCGGTGCTCGCATTCTGAGTTAGACATGACCAGGTGTAAGGGAGCGTCTTTGGGAAGCCTAGGAAAGATTAGTGCGAACTGGGTACAAGACGCTCTTCTAAGAAAGGATCACTTACTTTGTGAGAGATGTGTGTGCCAGATCTTCCACTTGTCTATCTAGATCCTTCCCTACCTGTACCCACTCTGCCCTGTGCCTTGAGGGGTGGGAGGGCTGAGCTATGTGGACCTGAAAATAAATATTCCTACAGCACCCTCCTCCCTCCCTTTGGTTCTCTGTTGGGGCTCCCCTTTGGCCAATCCAACTGGAAACCACTGGCCAACCCAACTTAAAGCCCAAGGACAGGAGATCCTGTTGTGGCTCAGAGGTTAACAAACCCGGCTAGGATCCATGAGGACACAGGTTCGATCTCTGGCCTCGCTCAGTGGGTTAAGAATCTGGCGTTGCTGTGAGCTGTGTGGTAGGTCACAGATGTGGCTCGGATCCCGTGTTGCTGTGGCTGTGGTGTAGGCCAGTGGCTATAGGTCTAATTCGACCCCTAGACTGGGAACCTGCACATGCCATGGGTGCAGCTCTAAAAAGACAAAAAAAAAAAAAAAAAAGTCCCAAGGACAAGGGAGCCCCTGGGTTTGGTCCACAAAATCTCCTTGCAGGGTTGGCATAGGCTGGAGGCAACCAACAACTGGAGGTCACAACTCTTGCCAAAGAGACCTTCTCTGATAGCTCTCTCTTTCTAGGTTCTTGCAATCACTCCCTCCCATTGCTCCCCATCCCAGGTCTCTTGATGATCACAGAATCCCACTTTTATTAGCACAGAGGTTTTAGAAGATCCCTAGAGATCTTCCCTCAGTCCTTTGTAAAGAATCCTTCTACTCAACACTCCTCAAATGGGCCCATTTAGAGCCCCCTCTCTTGCCTGCTATGACCCAGTATGGGTTAAAAATAGTTATTCCTGGGAATTTCCACTGTGGCACAGTGGGTTAAGGATCAGGGTTGCTGCAGCTGTGGTGTAGGTCACAGCTGCAACTCAGGTTCGATCCCTGGCCCAGAAACTTCCATATACTGTGGGGGTGGCCGAAAAAGAAAAAACAAAACAAAACAGCTAATTCCTTATCAGGAGAGTGAAAGCCTGAACCCATGGCATATGGATGTTCCCAGGTCAGGGGTCAAATCTGAACTGTAGCCGTGACCTATGTCACAACTTTGGCAATGCCAGATCCTTAACCTGCTGCACCATAGCAGGAACTCCAAACCCTGAACCATTAATGGGTGACATTATATGAAATCTGGGGGGACTACAGAATGTGGGTTGGCAAAATGCTGATGGTTATTGAGGCTACTTATATGTACGTTTGGGGGTTTCATAATAAAAAGGACAAACTCTGCAGTCTGCCTTAGGTTCAAATCCTGGTCGGACCCTTAGCTGGTGAATGGTCTTGGGGAGGGGACTTTGCCTCCTTGACCCGGAAGTCAATGAGAACTCCATGCTGGGAACACAGTGAGGTATTTTTGGAGGGGGGTGGATTCTTGGAGGGGAAAGGGGGTGTCACCTCCCAGGGCACCAGGTGCCACCACCCACTTCTTGTATTCCTGGAACACAATGTAGACGATGTGCAGGGAGATGATGTTGAGGGCGTACGCGTTGATCGTGGGCCTCAGGAAGGACAGGAAGGTACTGACCACAGTGGCAGTGATGACCAGGCAAATGAACTGGGACCTGGGGAGAGAAAGGGCTCAGGTGTGGGGGTGCTTAAGGGGGGGCACCTCTGGGGTTTAAGCAGGGTCACATGAAGATCTTACGGCAAAGATGGGTGAGCAAAGGAAAAGAGTTCCAAGGAGCCCAGCTGGGCTCAGAAAAAGGTCTTAGGCGTCCCAGAGGGCTCAATAAAAGGTCCCAGGGGACCAAGGTGGGCACGGCAGGGTTTGAAGGGGGCCCCAGGGTAGGGAGTGGGTAGACTGACCAAGGGGGTCTCAAGGGGGCTTAGGTCAGAAGAGGGTCCCAGGGCCCAGGTGAGTTCAGGTAAGGGATTTGGAGGAGTCAGGAGGGATTAAGGAAAGAATTATAGGGGTCCCAGAGGCTATTAGGAGAGGGGTCCTGGAAGGCTCAAGGGGGTCAAATAGGGTCAGGAGAGAGAGTCAGATGGGTCTCTAGCCAAAAAAAGGAGGGTCAGGAAGCTCCAGTGGAAGATTCCAGGGAGCCCAGGTGATAGGCTCAGGGGAGAGGCCTCTGGGCCCCAGGTAAGCTTAGGAATGGGATCCTGGACCCCAAGGTGGGCTCAGACAGTGTCTGGAGAAGGTCCCAACTATCCAGGTGGGATCAGGAGAGGAATCCCAAATAAGCAAGTAGAACAAGGGAAGGATTTCCTGGAGTTCCAGGTACTCTCAGAGGAAGGGTCCCTGGAAGTCCACAGTTAGCTCAAGCAGGATCCCGAAAAAGTCCTGGGGTGGTCAAGGGAAGGACTTCAAGGACCCCAAGAGGGCTTGGGGAGGGGGCGCTGAGGATAGGTGGGCTCCAGCAGGATGCACAGGGGGCCAGCCCTGCCTGACCTGCTCTCCCCAAGGAAGGCAGGAAAGTAGCAGCGGGGCATCCATATGCTGTAGCCACTGGCCAGCAGCCACAGAATAGCGATCTCGTCCAGCATCTGGCCCAGGAAGCTGAGCGTCATGTGAAAGTACATGGAGAAAAGGCCTGGAAAAAGAGACAAAGGCAGGTAGTCAAGAGAGCTGTCCCTTCCCCCCTTCCAAACCGGCCCGCTGTCACAGACCCCTACATACCTATGATCATGAAGAGGGTGCAGACGACGTAGACGTAGTGGGAGCGTTTCTGGGCATATGGGTGCATCAGAAACATCATGAGAGGTCCAAAGATGAAGAAGGTGACATTGCTGAACTGGAGAGGGGGAAAATATGGGGAGGGGATTGTCAGATAGGTGGAGCAGAGGGGGGCTGTCCTCAGTCATTACCCAATTGGTCACCTGGCACCTTCTGGGAGTTAATCAACCCAGAGCCTATCTATTCTTTCACCTGATTGTAACAGTTAACCAGTTATCAGTAGATCCATTACTGCATCCATTATCCTATGGGTTCATTCATTCATTCGATGAGTGTGGCAAAGACAATCTACTAACCTTCCACATTTTCCTTTCAGCAGCAGTATCCCCCAAGCTTGAATTGGGCACATGACTACTCGACTAAAGACTACATTTCCAGAGTTCCTGTCGGGGCACAGCAGAAACGAGTCTGACTAGGAATCAGGAGGTTGTGTGTTCAATCCCTGGCCTCGCTCAGTGGGTTAAGGATTCGGCATTGCCGTGAGCTGTGGTGTACGTCACAGACGAGGCTCAGATCTGGCGTTGCTGTGGCTGTGTGTAGCTCGGATTCAACCCGAGCCTGGGAAACTCCATATGCTGTGGGTACGCCACCCCCCCCCCCAAAAGACTACATTTCCCAGGCTTCCTTGCAGCTCACTGTGGCCTTGTGCCCTTGGCCAAAAGGGCAAGGAATGTAATTAATCTATACATCTAGGTCAGTCCTTGAGAAGCAGTTTGAGGCTTGCCCTCTAGTTCCAGTGGACTGAAATGCAAATGTGGTGGTCATGAGGAGTTAGCCTTGGCCTTGTAGACAAGGAAAAAAAAAATGCAATACCCTAGTGACTTGCTTCTAAAAAACAGCATGAAACAGAAGTGATAGGGTGTGACTTCCAAGGTTAGGTCATAAAAAGCACAGTGGCTTCCACCTGACAGCTGCTATCTCAGACTGACATTGGAGCTCTGAGCCACCATGCAAGAAAACTGGGTACATGGAATTCCCCATGGCTCATTGCATTAAGGATCAGGTGTTTTCACTACTGTGGCTCTGGTTAAGGCTGTGGCATGGGTTTGGGTTCAATCCCTGGCCCAGGAACTTCTGAATATCACAAGCACAGGAAAAAAAAAAAAAAAAAAAGACTTAAAGCTTTGGTACCCTTAAAGCTGTCATGCTGGAAAGACTCCATGGACAGACCACAGAAAGATCAAGAGAGATACTGGAAGAGTCCCAGCTGTTTCAGTCCCCAGATGTTTGACACTTCCCAGCCCAGCTGCCACACGCATAAGTGAATGAACCTTCTGATGATTCTGGTCTCCTTCCCCGTGCTTCAAACCGAACCAAAGGATGCCTTGTGGAACAGAGATGAACAGTCCCTGCCAAATCCCAGCCAGATTACTGATTCATAAGCAAAATGAGAGCTGTCATTGTTTCAAGCCACTAAACTTCAGGGTGATTTGTTTCTCAGCATTCGATAGCTGAGACAAAGAGGAAATATTACTGTGGGCTGGGGTAGGAGAGGTCAGCAGGTACAGCTACATTTTATTCGGAACTCCATAACTGCACAGCTATATTTTCTATGGATTGATTACTTGTCTCCTCATGATTAGGCAGTTACAATGTTCTGGGCCCAGGCCAGGTTTATTATTCCCAGAATCTTCTCTCAACCTTAAAACAGTCCAGGAGTTCCCGTCGTGGTGCAGTGGTTAACAAATCCGACTAGGAACCATGAGGTTGCGGGTTTGGTCCCTGCCCTTGCTCAGTGGGTTAAGGATCCGGTGTTGCCGTGAGATGTGGTGTGGGTCACAGATTCGGCTCGGATCCCGTGTTCCTGTGGCTCTGGCGTAGGCTGGCAGCTACAGCTCCGATTAGACCCCTAGCCTGGGGACCTCCATACGCCTCGGGAACGGCCCAAGAAATGGCAAAAAGACAAAAAAACAAATAAAATAAAATAAAACAGCCCTGACAAACAAGTTGCCCTCGACCATATTATAGAAGAAGATACTGATCCTCAGAATGGTCATATGGTCCAGCCCAGGACACCCAGCCAGTAAGTGGAGAATCCAGGATTTGTAACCAAATCCCATGTGAGTTGCTTACATTGTAAGGGTCCTTATCCAATATTTTGAGAACCACTTCTCTAGGAATAGCAGAGAAGAAAGATGGAAAGAACCAAGCAGCTTGAAGAGTTAATCTACTCTGAAGTCATCTACCTCCAACTTCATTTAAAAACAAAAAAGATATTGTCCGTTCTAGGTAAGCTGTTTTTAGTTGGGTGTTTTGTTTGATACCAAAGCATTCCAATTAATGGGCTTTGGGATCCAAGTGGTGTGTGGGGCTGGACACATGCACCCCTGCTCACTTAAGAATGTAACTTCAATCTCCTAGGCTTCCTCCTCTGCATTTGTGACATATGCAAATGCCACTTGCTTCTTGGTACTACTGACCCAAAGATCCCCAGACCTTTCTCACTGCATGAACACAATTACTATCAGGAGAACTTTTGTTTTTGCCTTTTTTGTCTTTTTAGGGCCGCACCTGTGGCATATGGAGGTTCCAGGCCAGGGGTCGAATCAGAGCTACAGCTGCCAGCCTACACCACAGCCACAGCAACTCTGGATCCGAGCCTTGTCTGCAACTTATACCACAGCTCATGGCAACGCCAGATCCTTAACCCACTGAGCGAGGCCAGGGATGAATCCATGTCCTCATGGATGCTAGTCAGGTTCGTTAACCACTGAACCATGATGGAAACTCCTGTGAGGAGAATATTTGCACCATAATTTCAATGGCTCAAAGTCCCCAAGTGCTGATGTGGGATTTTGATGCCCCTCAAAGTCTCCTCCAGATATACTGGGGCCCCAAAGAATATCTCACATGAGTTCAGAAATAAGCATTTTCACCCTGACAACTGGAGGTCAGCCAGCTTGCTCCCTAAATGATACAATTTCCTCCCCAATAAAATCTTCTCCTCGTAAAGGTCTTCTCAATTGCCTATGTCCCTCCCATCTTAGAAAGTAAAGAAAGAGCACCCTATTAACTAGGGTGCTCTGCTATTTCTCAGAACTCCAGTATTACTGATGCTGACCCAAAACTACAGAGCAGGAGTTCCTGTCGTGGCTCAGTGGTTACGAATCCGACTAGAAACCACGAGGTTGCGGGTTCGATCCCTGGCTTCGCTCAGTGGGTTAAGGATCCGGCGTTGCCATGAGCTGTGGTGTGGGTTGCAGATGAGGCTCAGATCCTGTGTTGCTGTGGCTCTGGCGTAGGCTGGTGGCTAGAGCTCCAATTAGACCCCTGGCCTGAGAACCTCCATATGCCGAGGAAAGGTCCCTAGAAAAGGTAAAAAGACAAAAAAAAAAAAAACAAAACCAAAACAAAACAAAAACAAAAACAAAAAAACTACAGAGCACAGTGGTGGGGGTGAGGAAATCATTCACCCCATACAAGGTTAATGTCTGCCAGCCTAGGTCCTGGGCACCTTGTACAGGTTCCCCAGGCAGGAGCCTTCCTGATTCTAGGGAAGCCCACAGCTCTCCTGGAGTGATGGTGTAACCAGCTCAAAGGTCACAGTTTGAAAACCCAGCCTGGTAAACTGGTTTTCCAGCCCATGGGCCCACATATGTCCTTGTTTCCCATGCTAAAGTCTTTGGTGCTTATCAATGGACAAGGTCAGTTTATCCTTGGCCACCCAGTTCACAGTGGCTCCCCCAGCATATAGAGATACCCACTGACTTGCCCAGTCTGTGTCATGAGACCCTACCCCACAGGAATAGACGCCTATCCCAAACTGGGAAAGCAGATTTTCTCCTTTGGAAAGTTGACACTCGGAGCAGACTCAGAGCCTGGGAGTCACCAAAATTGAGTTGCACCATTGGGAACTCTCTAAAGAGGGCTTGGGATAGTGCTATGATGTTTAAGGTAAAATAGCCATCTTGTCACCATGAGAAGACAAGGCTGAGAAAAAAAGCAAATACTTGAGGGCAGTATTTGTCCTTCTGCTGAATCCTGCAGACCTACCCTGGGTGCCAGCCTTCCCCAAAAACTCATCTTTTCTATTTTTTTTAAGATATCTCACTATCTTTCCAACTCTTTCTCGCTCTCTATCTCTCTCTTTGGTTTCTTCCTTCCTTCCTTTCTCTCTTTCTTTCTTTCTTTTTTGGTTTTTGCTTAAGCTCGAATTCTATTGCTTGAATCCAACAAAACCAACAGCATTGATCTATTAGCTAGGGTTCTTTGGTAGCAAGCAACAGAAAATGATTCTGGTGAATTTACACTATAAATATACATGTGTGGGGGTTACTTATTTAACTAATCAAATCATTCATTCATATACATTCATTACAGTGATCTCATTAATTAAAAACTGAAAAAGACAAGGAAAACCAGAAACCGGAATAGCTCTGACCCTCTGAAGGACAAGCTCTTCAGGGCACAATTTGGGGTATGAATGAAAACGGTGTTTGGTCCTTCTATCTAAGCTCAAGATTCAAATTCTGGAGAGTGCCACCTGGGCCACATCCCATCCTTGATCATGGGAGGGGGGCCACCTTGATCGACCATCCTACCAACGACATAAGCAAGTTGGGCAAAACCCCAAACAAATCTGATACTCCCTCTACCTACAACCAAATGCCAGCCCTTGGGCAAATCAATCATGCCTGAAGATGTTGAACCATTTAGCCTCTTAAATTCTTAAGTCCAGCCTCCACTTAAAACACTTCTGTGACTCCCATAAATAAAATCCAAACTCTTAAACATGGCTTATAAATTCCCTCCATAACTCACCTTTTTACATCTTCAATTTTATAATCTGGGTGGAAAGAATAACTCAATTCCTCCGATTGAGCCATGTTTATTATTACCTCTTACCTCCAGGAGTTTGTACATACTGTTCCCTCTACCTGGAATGTACTCATTCCCACTTACCCCACTTTGCCAGGCTGACTACTTCACCTTTAGCCTGAGCATCAGTTTCTCCCTAAAACTTCGCAATCCCCCGAGGCAGGGTAAGGCGGCCTTCCTTTGAGCCCCATGCCATCCCACTTTCCTGACACTTATCCAGCTGCTCTGGAACAGCCTGGCTCTCCCACTAAACTTGGTTGTGAGAACAGGGAATGTGACTTCCCCCTTCCTACATTATAACCTCAGGAACCAGAATATAGTAGGTGCTCAATAAATATTTCCTGCTGACTGGATCTCAAAACAGCTCAGATGGATCACCATGAAAACAACTGGCAGAGGGTTTTGCATCTAGAAAAGTTCTGGATAGAAGGTGCTGTGGCTGTTACTTCCTAATGTTCTGACCATCTACACTTTTTTTTTCTTTTTCTTTTTTGTCTTTTTTGCCATTTCTAGGGCCGCTCCCATGGCATATAGAGGTTCCCAGGCTAGGGGTCCAATCGGAGCTGTAGCTGCCGGCCTACGCCAGAGCCATAGCAACACAGGATCTGAGCTGCATCTGCAACCTACACTACAGCTCATGGCAACGCTGGATCCTTAACCCACTGAGCAAGGCCAGGGATCGCACCCACAACCTCATGGTTCCTAGTCTGATTCGTTAACCACTGAGCCACGACGGGAACCCCACCACATGCACTTTCTTAATCCTCACACACCCCACAAAGTCAGGCTTTCTAGTTCTTCTCTGGCAATGAGGAGCTTGAATCTCAGAGAGGTGGAGTGATTTCTCCAAGGTTTAACAGCTCTGGGGGACTCCAAAGTTTGCTTTTACCCCCTACCTGGAAAGATAGGAGGACCGGACAGGTGGCAATGATTGAGAGGGGGCTCCCCAGATTTCTGGCCATGTGACCTAATGTCTCTGGGTCCCCCATTCCTGTGCCAGTAAAATAGGAGAGGATCACCAATGCTACCAGGAAGGCTATTAGAGGGGGATGCACGAAGCAAGGTATTGAAAAGCTACCTTGCAGACTTCCTGTCATGGCTCAGCAGAAACGAACCCAATTAGTATCCACGAGGAGGCGGGTTCAAGCCCTGGCATCGCTCAGTAAGTTAAGGATTGGACATTGCCATGAGCTGTGGTATAAGCCGCAGATGTGGCTTGGATCTGGCATTGCTGTGGCTGTGGTGTAGGCCGGCAGCTACAGCACTGTTTGGACCCCTAGCCTGGGAACTTTCATATGTTGTGGGTGTGGCACTAAAAAGACAAGAAAGAGAGAGAGAAAAGAAAGAAATAAAAAAGA